>NC_030819.1:59542350-64542350 GCF_001704415.2 Capra hircus | reverse complement strand
TTCTTGTACATGTTTCCTACACATGTATACTTCTTTACATTCTTCTCTATTTTCTTCCTTTTTCCCTTTCTTGCTTCGGTTTGGATAGTTTCTTCTAATATCATCTAGTCCACAAATTCTCTTTTGAGATAATTTCAGTTATTGAACTTTTCATTTCATTTGATTCTTTTAAAAATAAACCTTCCAAGTTTTTGGCTGAGCTCTTGGCCCACATTCTCTCTCTCTTTTAAGCTCTGAAAACATACTAAGCATAGTTATTCTAAAGGCAGTGCTTGATAACTCCATTATCTGAATTTCCTCTTGGCCAGTTTCTATTTTTCAGTTTAGTTCATTGGCAAGCCCTTGATGTAGGCAGTGCTGCCCTGAGAGAGGCTGTTTCTGTCTAGATGAGAATTCTGTGTTCTTCATTTGCCATTAATGTCCTGGTCCAGATGCAGACAGGGAGTTGGTGAGCTTCCCAGAGAAGCCCCAACTCTGTCAGATTTAACAGTGCCTAAGAAGCACTAGGAACAGGAATTTAAGAATTCTTATTAAGTGCTATAGTTGGTGGGCAAAGCTGCAAGTTATACATAGAATCAAGAGTGAAGTGATTTTTAAGAAATTCCTTTATCTGCCCTTCATATCATATTTTAGGTCTATAACAATAACAATGACAACTAACATTTATAAGAACTGAATTTGTACCAGACAATGTGCTAAGTGTTTGTCTGCATTATCTCTTCAAGGCACACAAAAATCATGAGCTAGTCACAGTTATTAATCCTATTAGATGCATATCCAAGAATTAGTCCAAGACTGACTTGTCCTGGGGTCACACGGAAGCAAGTGGCCAAGTTAATCTGACTGACTCGGGATACCTGTGCTGAACAGCTATCCGTATTGTGGCTTAGACTTTGGGCCCTTTTGTTTTGAAGGGTAAACTTTTAGTATTCTCCGTGAGAAGAAGTGCTCTTGTACCTTTCCTGAGTTGCTTACTTAATGGGCCTTTATTAGCATAAGCATCTGGTTCTTGAGGGATTTAATGTTAAAAAAGCAGCAAAGGTAATGGAGAGGGAGAGACATTTAACAGGCTTCCTTTCTTCTGCTGCCACTATTGGCATTTTGCTTCTGGGCCTGTTTCATTTTCCCTTGGCAATGAGCTCGAATACATCAGTGGGGACGGACTCCGCCAAAGTGCAGCTACCCCAGGTCAGTGGGTAAAATGGCCAGACCTTGGCGGCCATGGGGGACATATGGAGACACAGGTGACCTTCAGAAACTCAGCTGCACGATTGGCTTCTCTGAGCACCCCCAATGTGAGCAAAAATGCAAGTTTCACTTAGATTTTCTTTTGCCCTTTTAGTGTTTGGTATTTTCCTCATCCGGGTCTGATGATCCCAGGCTGGTGTTTTCTCTGCACTTTGCTGATTCATGCTATTTCTTTCTGAAGTAGATGAAGCACAGTGTTTCCAGCCAGGTTGGAAACACTGCCTTTCCATTTCTCTTAAGCCAGGTATGTTTATAGAAAGGTGGAATCATGTGCTTCTTATTCTCCTAGATTTACCTTCGTGGATTCCCCGGATATCTCAAGGAAGCTGGCGGGATCATTCCACGCATTTTCTCTTTGAACCGAGAAGTTATATTTAGTCCAAATGAGATGGCACAGTTGCTGGAGGCAGAGTGGGGCTGAAGGAGTGAGTGGAGATATTGTGAAGTTCATTCTGTAAAGCTGGCCTTAAACCTGAAGTTACCCCTGCTGACCCCTGGCGCTTACTTGGGAACATTTGAAGGACGCTCCTTTCAGGGCCTGAACCCAGGCATGAGAACAGAGGAAAAGAGAAAATAAACCCCAACTTTATCACTTAAGACTTGGAACTCAGAAAAACTTTGACTCCAGTTTGGGATGAAGTCAGAATGGATTCTTTTGCTCATATCTGCACAACCTTCTTGCAAAGAAGAGAGGGGGGAAAAAGTCCATTTGTATCTTTTTTTTCAGATTCTGCAAATAAACATTATCATGTGCTATCTGTCTCTCTTTGTCTGACTTATTTCACTTATGATAATCTCCAGGTTCATTCCTGTTGCAGCAAATGGTGGTAATGAGGGGGTGGGGGGCTGGGGGAAGTCAGGGGGAGGGAGAGATTGGGAGTCAGGGATATACAGGTACACACTGGTATATTTAAAATAAAGAACAAACAAGGACCTACTGTATAACACAAGGAACCGTATTCAATAGTCTGTAACAACCTAAATAGGAAAATAATTTGAAAAAGAATAGTCCATGTGTATGTATAACTGAATCACTTTGTTGATTGTACACCTGAAACTAATACAACATCACTGATCAACTACGCTCTAATGTGGTGGTGGTGTTTCTGTTTAGTCGCTAAGTCATGTCAGTCTCTTTTGCAACCCCGTGGGCTGTAGCCTGTCAGGCTCCTCTGTCCGTGGGATTCTCCAGGCGAGAATACTGGAATGGGTTGCCATTTCCTTCTCCAGGGGATCTTTCTGGACCGGGGATCAAACCCAGGTCTCTTACATTGGCAGGTGGATTCTTTATCACCGAGCCACCTGGGAAACTCAATACTCCACTATGAAGTTTTTAAAAAATGAAAAAACAAAGACGAGAAAAGATAAAAGAGCCTCAGTGAGGTGATGTCATCTTGATTCCCTTGGCAACTGAAAATCTCAGTCTTTTTTCGTGAACCAGGTGCCAACCTATCAAAACTCTAGAAGTGGCGTGGTGACATCGCCTCTCAGCTACAGGGGTGAAGTTCGGGGAGACTGTTCATACCATTTCTCCTGATAGGTTTTCAAGTCACACACACCACTCGGGGTAATAAAGATAAGGCTTGAGTTCTGCCAGGCTGTTTTCTCGAAGTCTTTCAGGTTGTGCTGGCTGAGCCTTGCCTACAGGTCAAGCTTGGCTGATTGTCTTGCTGGCTCACAAAAGAGAGAAAGTAGGTGTCTTGGTGGCAGCAGTGGACAGCCATCGTCTCCCAGGGTGTGAGTGTAGGGGACGTGAATAGAAGTGGTTTTCTGTGGAATCCTTATGATTGGGTTTTTTGCTTTTATTCTTTGGTTTCCATGGGAAGTCTTTTCAGAACACTAAGATAGCAGGGCCTTTACAAGCCCAGGAGAGGAGTGTGGACGAGGCATCAGCAGAGGCTGGAGAATTTACAAAGCAAGTTTGTGCACAGTACTTCACTGGGTCCTCACAAGGGCCCTGTGATGAAGGTAAGGATTGTTATTTTCATTTTGCAGAAGAGAAAACTGAGGCCCAAGGAGGGTAAGTGGCTTACTCCTGGCAACACAGTGAGAATGTCATTCATCAGGGGGAGTCAGGGTTTCCCACAGGGGCTTTCCCAGGGCGCTCGGCATCCCTCAGGCTCAGGGCCATCCTGTCAGGATCAATAGCGGGCAGATCTGATTGTGCAACCGTGATTAGGTGCATTCTCAAGTGGATGGGTACCTGCCGAGGGCATCTGGGAATGTGTGGGGGCTTTTTAGTTCCAGTCGCTTGGGGGTGGAGGGAGCCATTGATACGTAGAGACAGGAGCCAGGGCTGTCAAATGTCTTACCATGTGCAGGACCATCCTGCAAAATGAAGACTTGTGCCCACAGTTGCAATAGCGTCCTTCTTGAGAAACACAGAAGAGCATCTTTTTCTTCTTTTTAGAAAAATAATTATGGAGTTTCAGCCATAAAAAAAGAGTGAAATTCTGCCATTTGCAGCAACATGGATGGACCTAGAGATCGTCATACTGAATGAAGGAAGTCAGACTGAGAAGAAGAAACAGACTCACAGACTTAGAGAACCAACTTATGGTTGCGGGGGAAAGGATGGGGGGATGGGACAGTTAGGGAGTTTGGGACGGACACACTGCTATACTTAACGTGGATAATCAACAAGGTCCTACTGTATAGCGCAAGGGACTGTGCTCAGTGTTGTGTGGCAGCCTGGATGGGAGGGGAGTTTGGGGGAGAATGGCTGCATGTATATGTATGGCTGGATCACTTTGCTGTGCACCTAGAAGTATCACATTATTAGTCAGCTATACTCCAATATAAAGTAAAAACTGAAAATATACATATGATTCTATCTGAGATGAAGAGATCTCCCCTGCTGAAAGGAACCTTTGAAAATGGCTGGCTGGCTGTCCTCTAGGGCACCTCCGGCTCAAATCGCCCACTACTCTCTGCATCCTCGTTTCTGGAATTCCTCAGAGTACCATGGAGAGGGGCGGTGGCCTGCTCTTGCTGGTCTAAAATCCCCAGGTGGAACCATTTCAGCCTTTCCAGCCAAATACTGCAAAATGTTTGAGTGGCTTGAGCCCTGTGCAAAGGGATTGACCCTTGCTGAACTGAACTGCTCAGGTCAGGAACCCAAGTCTTCCCCACCCATGAGAGGGAATCAAGCTGTCTAAAATCATGAGATCCAGCTGTCTGCCAGTTTAGAGATGAGGGCGCCAGCGCTCCTTGCTACCCTGCAGAGAAGACCTGGATTCCAGCATCCTCCATGGCCTTGGGAGCTGCTGTTTTGTGCAGCTTCAGATTTTCCCCGTTGAAAGTGTTGAAGTTGGGGGTGGCAGCAGGAGGGTGTCGCAGGCACCCGTCTGTCACAGCCAGAAGCTGGTGAGAGCTGAGCTGTGACAGTTTTTTTTTTCACAAACCCCCAAGAGCGCTGCTGGCAGCATTTCAACCCTTCTCTGATCATCCTGGCTGCAGGGTTTCCTTACATCTGCCTCCCCACAGGAACTGGGGGCCACTGGAGAAGCCTGGTGACAGAAAGAGGCTTCAGTGTGGATAAGGGTGGAAAGAGAAAGCTCTTCGGCTGCATCAGAATCCTATCAGACGTCATAGGCCCTACAGTAATGCTGAGCTCACAAGAGCCCTGAGAGTGGGCATGGTTATTTCCAGGTTACAGATGGGGAAACTAAGTCTTGAAATAAAGACTTAAATCATCAAGACCACATAGCTTCAAGGCAGGACAACTAGATTACTCATTGAGGTCTTTACTCATTAATTTGTGGATTATTCTTTGCTCTCTAGTGCCCCAGGAGGGCAGATATTTTCATTTGTCGTGGCCCAACATGTTGTTAGATGCTCAATAAATATTTGATGCACAAAGAATGAATGAAGACGGTGAATGGGTCTCACTCTAAAAGCCATAAGGAGGAGTTTTAATCTAAGGGACAGTAGCCAGAGTCGGTTTCTGGGAAAAGAAATAACTCCCTAGCTCTGACGTATATGGGCAGACGCTGTGCTGGGTGCTGTCTATAGATACGTTTATCTCTGTGGATCCTCCCTACCGCCATTGTCGTCATGTTTTACAGATGAAGAAAGCGAGACATGAAGAAGTTAAGGGTCGTGTCCAAGTGCAGGGGCTTTGGATCGACACCTAGATCAGTCTGAGCCTCAGTGAGGACTCTTAATGTCTGCAGGATTGTTGGGGAAGGAAGTTAGAGACTGGAAGCTGGTGGAAAAGCAGAGAAGGGGTGTGTGAGATGAAGGAGGTGGGATGTGATGCTGTGGAACATTCTTACGCCATCCACTGTCACCCCGCCACTGAGCCACCCCGTCTCCCTGTGATCAGGCCACAGATCTGGGGAGGACCATGTGGGCTTATTGCCAGTCAGTGGAAAGGAGGTTGGGACCAATCTAGGAGTGGCTGGAGGACAACTCTGCTGGGAAAATAAAACGTGTTCAGGACTTTTATAAAATGTGATTTTAATCAGATTTAGCAGTGTCATCTTTTGTAATCACGAACAAACCTATACTTGTTTATGGCTCCAGCTTATTCTCAAGGTTCTTGCTGGCAGCCCTCAGATCTAAGGAGGCTGTCTGGTCAATCTTAGGGAGCTCTTCGAGGGACAAGGGCATTATCGACTAGAAAGGAAGAACTCTTAGGAACCCAGAGAAACCTGGGCTGACGTCCTGATTCTGCAGACGTCACCCTTCTGAGTCCGAATCTTGAGGGCTCTGATGATTAACCCCTTTATCCCAGGGTGTTATAAAGGTTAAAGGAGACGATTTATACAAAGCATCTAGTGTCTTACCTGGCACCAAGGAGGTACTACTTGGATGTTCGTGTCCTCGACTTTTTGTCTTTTTTTTTTTTTTAAGTTATTTGTAGACTGGTCAGTGGGAAGGTAGGAACACATGGAGGATGAGAGGTGGAAGTAGATGGACACCTAGGAAACACTGAGAAATAGGGATATAGATGACCCTCACTAGTGCCACTTGGTTATACAAGCACACACTTAAAACCGGTACATGATGATAAAACAGTTTATAAAATGCTATTTCTCTAAGGAATTCAAAGCACTTTTATGCATGTGATCTCCACAATCCCAGCAGACTTCCTCAGCAGGTGCTATCATGTCCATTTTCAAGAGGGGACAGGAATCCTGGAAGCACCAAAGACCCGTCTGGTCCCCGTATTTACTCTGCTCTGCACTCAGCCCTGTATCGAGGGCCACCCAGCCAGCAAGGGCCAGCAGGAAAGTGGTAATACCTTCAGAGTGCCTTCGTGTACCCAAATCCTCTTAATCTTAAGCACCTTAATAAAGCCATGCTTTCTTATGGGGAAAGTAGATCTTTCCAGGAAAGTTTTCTTCAGGTTATTGGAAATTACTGGAACAGCAACTTCATCTTATTAGCCTGCTCTGATAAAGCCTATGAGGGGATTTGTTTCATTCCATAGATTGAGGGGGCAAGTTGAGACATGACCGGTCAGTGTTAGCGGTTTTTGACTAATCTGCAGAATCAAAATTATCTTGAACCATTGATTTTTTTTCTCTTCCCACTTTTTTTTTTTTTTCCATTTTCTGGGGGCAGATTGTTGATCCAGGACCATTAAAAAGGGACAGCTCTTGGGAGGGAGTTTGATTATGAAGAGGCACAGAGTTCAGGGCACAAACTTTCTCTAAACTGCAACTTTAGGTAGACTCCGTGTGCTAAGTGGTGAAGATGACTATCGATTTGTCTTAACATTGACCCTAACTGCAGACAAATCCATCAGGAGGCCTCAGTATATCTTCTACTCGGGCTGTTGGATGAGGATCAGGCCTGTGTGCCGAGGTGTGTTTGGCTTGACTTCATCAGCCTATGTCCTAAAAGCCACAACCGTAGGAGGTGGATACTGATATGTGATCCCTATTGCACTGGACCGGCCACACTTCCTGCAGCCATTCAAGTCCTTCACCCTAAACCGAAACGTTCAGCAAGCAGTCAAATAATAAATCATATCATGGAGTTTTAAATTCATTCCCTCAAAAAACATTCCAATACCAGGTACTGAAGATTTCCCAGGTGGCTCAGTGATCAAGAATCCGCCTGCCAATGCAGGAGACACGGGTTGGATCCCTGGGTCAGGAAGATCTCCTGGAGGAGGGCATGGCCACCCACTCCACTGTTCTTGCTTGGGAAATCCCATGGACAGAGGAGCCTGGCGGACTACAGTCCACAGGGTCACAAAAAAGTTGGACACGACTTAGCGAATAAACGACAAGAACAACAACCAGGCACTGTAAGAGATGCACGTGATGTAAGGATGAGGGCAGCACAGAGCAGATGCACAGATTTTCTCTTAGTCCTCAGAGCAGTCTTAATGTGGATAAACATACATTGCTCCCACTTTGTAGGCGAGGTGACTGAAGCTCTGGGTGATGACTAACATTCACTCAAAATCTCACATAGAGGCAGTAGACAGAAACCAAACTCGTGTCTTCTGAAAAGCAATCATTCTAACAACTAATGTTATTTTAACATTTGCTATGTGCAGATGTACAGGATTGCTTCTAACTCTTTAAAACAATCCTAGGAAGCAGGTGCTATTTTTATGATGCCCAATTCACAGAAAAAAAATCCTATTTGCTCAAACAGAGGCACAGAAAGTTAAGTGACTTATCAGAGGAAGGGAGAGATGGAGCCAGGATCACACCCAGCCAGCCTGGCTGAGTCTTTGCTCACAGCCCACTCTGCTGCCAGTTACAGAGGGGACCCCGTAGCCTGTTGTGAGTCGGGGGTACCTTTGAGTTTCCTCTTGGGAGGAATGAATTGGATGTTATGTTCCAAGTCTCTCCGTTCCAGCATTTAATGGGAATCTGACACGTTCCAGGGGCACTTTTGGCCTGTCCACAGAAGTGGTCCTTTTCAGGCTGTGATCAGTGCCCAGCCTGTGGGAAAGAGGTGACCCCGAGAGGGAGGGGTGTGAACTGGTTTGGTCAGAACTGCCTGGTCCCACAGGAGCCTCATGCTGCAGACTCAGTTTTCTTACGAATATTCGGTCCCAAGGGCTCTCCCCACACTGGGACTGTCCACTCTGCCCGGAGCCCCTGCTGGCTCCTGATGACCTTGAGCATAGGCTGTTCAGGGGTTTGGAGAAGCCCTTTCTGGAAGAACAACTCTGGGGATTTCTCTTGTGTGTGATCCTGCAGGAAGGCTCCCAGGGGAGGTGGCTGCTGGCTAGGGGAGGATGAGAGAGGGCAGGTGGGCATATGGGTGAGGGATGTCTGTGTCTCTCTCTGAGTGAGTAACTCAGTTTACTTATGATGCCACAATTAGCCATTTTTTTTCTGGTTTTATTCAAAGAAAGATATTATTCTGGGGGCTTGGGAAAAAGGCAGAGAGATCCAGACGGCTTATTTATCTGAAGCTAAAGGAGCAGCCTTAATGTTTTGAATTTATGAGACCCAGACTATGGGATTGATGGGGCTTCCCTGGTTGATCAGATAGTAAAGAATCCATCTGCAACGTGGGAGACCTGGGTTCAATCCCTGGATTAGGAAGATCCCTTGGAGAAGGGAAAGGCTACCCACTCCAGTATTCTGGCCTGGAGAATTCCATTGACTGTACAGTCCATGGGGTTGCAAAGAGTCAGACACTACTAAGCAACTGTTACCCCACATCTGTTGATTTGCCTTGGCCAAGATAACCAAGCACTGGAGACTGGGGGGCTTAGCCAGCAGAACTGCAGTTTCTCCTAATTCTGGAGGCTAGGATTCCAAGAGCAAGCTGTTGGTGGGGTGGTTTCTCCTGAGGCCTTTCTCCTTGATGTGCAGATGGCTGTCTTCTCCCTGCATTTTTAAACAGCCTTCCCTCTCTTTGTATTTATGTTCAGTTTTTCTCTTTTTAAAAGGACATCAGTATTATTGGATTAAGACTTGCCCTTACAACCTCATTTTACCTTAATTTCTACTTTTTAGGCTTTGGAAAGAAAATGACATCTTACTGTGCTATGATGTTAGTATTTTGGGTACAATTTCTCCTCTGTTCACCCAATTTTCTATAATGTAGTTATATCTAACCCCCTCCTCCACCCCACCACAAATTACTTCCTTAAAGGCCCTACCCGTCACTATAGGCACATTGTGAGGTCCTGGGGGTTAGGAATTCAATATGTGAATTTTGGGGGGATATGATTCAGCCCAGAGCTGTCCCTGGTGATTCTGACGGTAGAGAACCAACCGGCCAATACAGGAGATGTGGATTCGATCCCTGGGTCAGGAAGATCCCCTGGAGGAGGACATGGCAACCCACTCCAGTATTCTTGCCTGGGAAATCCCATGGGCAGAGGAGCCTGGAGGGCTACAGTCTGTGGGGTTGCACAGAGTCGGATGTGCGGCTAAACAACAACAACAATTCAGCCCAGAGCAATAGTGGAGCAGCAGGTTTCCCTGCCAAGGAGCAGCTTTAGTTTCTCTGAGTCCTAATGAAATGAGAGAATGACAGGCAGTGGGCATGGCTGACTGACAGGTGGGGGGTCAGGTCAAGCCCCTTCCCAGCTCTGGCCGCCTGAACACAGGCTGCCCAGCTAAGGCTTCAGAATCAATGGCCAGATCCGAATTGTCCTTGGCTTCTCTGATGTGCACTGCTGGGTGCCACCTGCCTTCATCCTCCCCCAGAGCCAAGTGTGACAGTGGGCATGGGGCTGGCCCTGGGAGCTGGTGCTGAGACTATGGAGCCCTGCTCCCATCTCCACGCTGAGGCTGGTGCAGGGCTGGGCCAACGCAGCCTTTGTTTAGGCCCAAGGGGATTGTTGGTTCCCTGGGCAAAGATGGGGCAGCAACAGGGAAAGTTCCCTTTCCTCACTTGATGGGGTAAGAGCTGGCAGAACACACTGTCCCTGGGGAGGGAGTAGAGGATCCGGGGCAGAGGTGGATAGAGGTGCCAAGTCAGTGGGAGGGAAGCGTGAGCTGACCAGCCAGGGGAGAAGCGGAGAGGCAGGAGCCACTCCCGCCTTGGCCACCGACCGTCAAGATGGGGATGGCCTTCAAGTGGCCTTCTCTAGCCTTTGTTCCGTAAAGAGCTGGAGCGCTTGTCACATGGGGCACAGCACTGGCGCCTGTGATGCAACTTAGGAGACACCGGAGAAGCTCGACAGGTTTGGTTTCCAAAATGAAGACAGCCTTGGTTTTGAGCAATGCTTTTAAGACTTGCTCATGAACTTGATGCTTCAGGCTGGACTTTTCTTATTACCTCATCCTTTATCTATTCCCAATTTATTTAAAACGTATATATATATGTATACACACACACACACACGCATATATATATACATATATATATATAGACCAATATAGATAATGATAACAATAAGTAGATATTTGGATTGTTTTTTCTGATTATAAAAATACATATTGTAAAAAATGTGAAATGTATATATACTCAAAGTCATAGAGGAGAGAATTTAAAATCACTCATGAAGTCAGAGATAATAATTTTAAAGAGTTGGCATTTAGTTTGCTAGTGTTATCCTTTTGTGTTTATATAAATACATATATGTACAAATACATATAAATAAATACATACCATATATAAGTTTATAAGGTTGTTATATAATTATTTTTACAAAAGGAGACATTCAGTACATAATTTTCAGTTGATATATATTGAACATCGCAGACAAGTTTGTATATCCTGGTCTTTAAATAGCTTTTTAGTCATCCATTGAATGGATTTACCACAATTTATTTAATTCTCTATTGTAGGAGAATTTGTTTCCTCTTTTATAAACAGACAACATCTCTGTAGAAATCTCCTGTTTTGTAACAGATGCAAACCTCAGCTTGAATTCCTTTGATTTTCTGAATCGTGTCTGGGAAGGAATGTGTATTGGGAGGCTTAGCTGGCTGATGGAAATCAGGGTGGGATCCTGGAGCCTACGGCTTCGTGTGGCTATGTCCCAAATTGATTCAGGTTTATTCAGAATGAATCGACACAGTGTCCAGAGCATAAAGCATCAGACTGTACCTGGGGAATTGTGCAAAAGCCTAATGTTATGTATAACAATGAAAATGGCAAACGGGAACTTGTTTCTAGAAGGCCTCAGAGTGTTAAGAGATCCCTCCAAGCAGTTATAAGTTTATAGACTGAGGCTGCTCCTTTGACCGTAGAAAGTGTGGACTTGATTTTTTTTGCTTGTAACGGACCAAAACATGGGAGAAGGAATGCCATTGGGCTTAAGTTCAGTGACTTTCTGTAAAAGCAGTCCAGATGGCAGATTAGGTGGCTCCATCTTCATCAGATGCCTAGATTCTCCCTCGTCCACTACTTAGTGTCTGGCTGCCATCTTGAAGATGGTACTTCATGGTCCTGAATGGCAACTGGAGCTCCAACGGTTACATCTTTATTTTAGGCAGGGCTAATATTTACTAAGAAGTTATAGGGGTGACCAACTCGTTGTTAAAATATCCACGTATTTCTGAATGAATGGGCAGATAGCTTCTGCCTCTTGGTATCTCCAGACTGTCCCCCAAATCCAGCAACTAAATAGTTAATACAAGTTGCAGAAGTATCCTGTAAGACTCTGCTCGGGCTAAGGTTGATGTCCATTGGAATGGTTGAACGTGTTCAAAATGGCCCCCAATTCTAAGGGGGGAGGGGCAAGCAAAAGGGCTCACTTCCCAGGTAAGCTGGCTTCCTTTACACAGTGTTTCTCACAAGCCCTGTACGTCAACTTCCACTTACAGCTCATTGGCCGCCTCTTCCTGCAGTGCAGGCTGGGAAATGTAGTTCTTTAGTTGTCAGGATGTCATCCTTCCAACACTATAAAGTTCTCTTTCTAAGGAAGCAGCAGTGTTGATTAGGAAACCCTACTCAGAACAACAAAGTCTCTGATGGCCACAGTGGAGAAGGCTTAATCTTTTTAAACTTTAGTGTGAATGATGTCCTAAATCAAGTCAGCAGCATTTTAGAGGCAGATAATTCTTCTCCACTATTATTACTGTTGCTTTGTGTGTGTGTCTGTGTGTGTGTGTGAATATGTGAGATGTGGGGAGGAAAGGGATGAAAGAGAAGAGGAGGAGGGCTTATGCAGCCGGGATGTTGGATCTCCAGGGAAAAAAAAAGGAACAGCATTTGTAGCTGTTTCTGTTTGTCAGGGAAAAACATGACTCTTTCCTCTGCCTAGACTAACTGCCTGAGAAAACCCCTCCTACAGGTTTTGAAAACAAAAACAAATAAATAAAACAAAAACAAACCTCCCCCCAAAGCTGGTGGGAGTGTAAATTAGATGACAATTAGGCAGTGTTTAGCAAAACAAAAAATTCACACCCCATTTGACCCAGCAAATTCACTTCCTGGAATCTCATCTAAGAAATATTCATCTGCTTGTAAGAAGATGTGTGGACAAAGATGTTGATTGTGGTTTGGCCTCCAAAGGCGGAAGATTGGAAACTTCTTACACATCTATCAATAGGGGATTTGTTAAACCAAATTAGGGTATATCTATTCTGAAGGATTAAAAAAAGAAGTAGATGTACCATCATAGAAAACTCTCCATAATATGTTTGGAGAGGAATAAACAAACTGCATAATAATTTGAATGCAAGTCTAGCGTGATAATACTTCTGGGAAAAAAATGTATACATACATGTCTGTGTAAAAGGGAACTGAGGGAGGGGATCTAAGTTGACAGTTAAGAGGGGGTGAGGAGTGAGTGTTGAGGAATTTTTATGTTTTGTTCCATCAGTAGACAAACTTCAGAGATACTTTGGGTTGGGTTCCAAACCACCACAATAAAGCTAATAATTATATTACAATAGAGATAAAGCTAGTCACACAGCTTTTTTGATTTCCCCCTATGTATAAAAGTTATCATCACACTATACTGTAGTCTATTAAGTGTGCAATAGCGGTCGCACAGAGTTGGACACGACTGAAGCGACTTAGCAGCAGCAGCAGCATTACGTCTCCACAATGTGCATACCTTAATTAAAAGTGTGCTTCATTGCTAAAAAACGCTGACCATCATCTGAGCCTTTCAGGAGTTGTACTTCTTTCGCAATAGGAACATCAAAGATCACTGATCACAGATCACCGTAACAAATACAGTAAGAGTGAAAACGTTTGAAATATCACGAGAAGTGCCAAAATGTGACCCAGAGACATAAAATGAGCAAACACCGTTGGAAAAAGTTGGTGCCAACAGACACAGTGTGGCTGAAACATAATCACAGAGAGAGTCGGCTGGCTGCTTCCCTAACCTGTAGGTAGCCCGAGGGGAAGGCTCAGTGACCGGGGAAGAAGGGAGCCGGCTGGGAACTCTGCTGCAGCCCCTCCAGCCACACTGGCCCCGGGGCCCTTTTTCTGAAGCATCAGGCTCCGGCTTGTTGTTTCCTCTGACTGAACATCTTTCTCTCAGCTCCTTAGGTCTTTACTCCATGGTTCCAGGGAGGCCTTCTGTGTCACCCTCTAAAATGACACCAGTTCCTTGTGCTCCTTAGCACTTGGCGTTGGTCAACATAGGAAATGCTTTACTTCTTCCTCTGGGCTCCGGAGCACTGAGGCATGGGCACTGGACCATTCACTGGGGCAGAAGCACTGGGTGATGCCCTGAGGCATGAGCTCCAGGGCTGAGGCCACTCATGTTCCCTGCTCTATCCCTGGCACCACGTGAGTCTTGCCACATGAGTAGGACTTCCGGTTGCTGCTGGTTGATGGACTGAGAGGGCAGGTGGGAAGGGCGGCCTGGCAGGGGTGGGGAGCCGAGTGGACAGCCTTGGGTTAGGGACCACAGGGCAGGGCTGAAGAGGGTGGGAGGAACCCTCTACACACGTGTTCTAAATACGTTTTCACTGCAGGCCCATGGCCCCTGGACCTCCCCCAGGCCTTACCCTGCTGGGGGGATAGTGGGTGGCCCGGCTTCCCTCTCTGTGTGGGAGCCACAGAGCCCTCGAGAAGGGTGTGGGTGCTGGGCCAGCTCCCCGCAGCCTGGCCCCCAGGGTCCAGGGAAGGCCGGGCACACAGCAAGCTCTCTGTCGCTCGGCGTGTGGGCTAAGCGTTGTCCCCTCTGGCAGCTGGTGGGAGAGGGTAATTGGCGTTTCCTGCTCCCTCGCGGCCCTTGGCTCTCCAGGGTCCTGCTCCGGTCTCTGACCCCTGAGACAGGGACATCCTTTCCCATCAGGGCTCCAGAGACCCTCTGGCTTCGGGTCACCACGTGTCCCCTTGTCTTCTGCGACTGCTGCTGGGCTCCCTTTCCTGGCCCCAGGGTGTCCGGTCCCTTAGAAAATCCCCAAGAGCCACCCTTTGTCTGTCACTTAGCCAGGCCCTGAGCGTATTACCCCTCCCAACCCTCGGACGCCCTTGTGAGGCTGATGCTGTGATTTCCCCTTTTGACAGGTTGATAGGAACGGTTTTCATAATTTCTACAGACTTCTTCCAGTGCCAGGCAATGTCCCAAGCACTTCATCTTTGGAACAGATTCTGTTCTTGTTCCTGAGTGCTCGCTGCCCCTCCCAAGGGGACAGTCATGTTCCCCACCCTGAGAATGACGTGCAGGCCTGGGTCAGTCAACAAGACGGGATTGGAAGCAACAGACTTCAGCATCGAAGTTCCAGGAGCCGTTGTCATCGGGTTCTGCTTCTCTTCCCTCCGAGCCAGCCTCCCCCGGCCCAGAAAGGGGTGGGTCCAGGTTGTGTCTGGTTCCCAGAATAAAGACATGCGGCCAGACCACAAAGAACATGTAACAGGAACAAGAAATCAACCTTTGTTGTTGTAAGCCTCTGAGATTTTGGGTTGTTTGCAGCATAATCTAGTGAAAGCTGGTGGTTACGCCATGCATCACCACATTTAATCCAAAGACAGCCCTGGGGGGTAGGTATTCATATACTCATTTTCATCATTAATACTCTAACCCCTTGAAATCCTACAGAAGTAGTCTGAACGGCTCCGACTCCAAACCGAGTCAACTTTAAAGAAATGTGGGATGAGAGCCAAACTAATTAAAAGGGAATTTTATTCTTGTTCCTTTAGGGAAAAACTGGAAAGGGGTCCACATGAAACTCTCAATTGAATTCCTTCTCCTTCCTGCCCTCTATCCCCCGACTCCCAGCTGCTCCCCAGCCTGTCACAGGTTCCTCAAATTCTCTCCCACCTTTCTTCTCCTCTGCTCTCCTCTCTCCCTGCCAAAGCAGGCTAATTTTTTTCCCCCATTAGAAAAAGATATGGGAAACCCCATTGTGTGGGGAACGCCAAATCTCTGCTTTTTCAGGATGGATCCTTTTTGCACACCCTGGAGATGATTGATCAAGAAGCCTTCCTTCCACCCGCATTGGCCCAACTCCATCATCCAGGAGAGACTGGATGACTCATTTAGCTTCAGCCTCAGACGATGAGCCTCTTTTTCTTGCAAAAGGGAGAAAGAAAGCGGAAAACCAGCACAATTCTCTTGGATGGGCAGGGGGAGGGGCAAAAGTTGTGGTCATACAAAGCTAATAATATTCATTAATAATAATAATAATATTGCATTCTTAATAATAATAGTAGTAACAGCATTACATTTTTATTAAGAGTTTACTACATCCCCAAACCTGTGCTAACCATTTTATGTACACGCATCTCATTCATTCTGTATTATAACACTGTAAAGTTCACGAAACCCTCATTTTATGGAAGAAAACTAAAGCCTAGACCAGTCGAGAAACTTGCCCAAGGACTTAAGCTTAAAAGTGAAAGAACGGAGGTTCAGAACCGGTTCTGAATCTACAATCTTTTTTGGTTCCTGGTGCCATGCTAGGTCGATGTGGCTCATTGCTTACAGACCTCAGAGCTGCTGGACCCTGGACATGCGCCCAGCCCCGAGCATGCCCAGAGGTTCTGCAGCCCTGTCCCTACCTCCTTCAGCAGCTTCGTCTTCGTCTTCCTCATCTTCATTTCCCCCGTCTCAGCCCTCATGGCATCTCTCCAGTTTCTCTGCATCCCAGGGGCACATCCCAGGCCCTAGATGGAGTGCGTGCTCAGTAAATATTTGTTTCATGAATGGCTGATTGATGTTTATTTATTCAGTTTACATGGAGTGGATGGTTTGGTTGCTTTTACTGTTTGGTGAAGGTTCCAGGCCACATCTGGATTTGATAATCTGTCGTCTGTGGCCCGAAAGCCCCTTGATGAGCAACGTCTTCCTTCCTGCCTAGGACTCGACTTTTTCATATTTGCCATATGACATGTTTCACCTTTGCCACTTCCAGAGCAGACTAATTTTTTTTTTTCCATTAAAAGAAAATCTTGAAGATCCCTTGTCGGAAGGACATGATCATGTTTTTTGTTTGTTTGTTTTTAGGATGGACTCCGTCCACACACTCAGAAATGACTTGTCAAAGAGCTCTCTGCTCATAGCCCATGACCCAGGGTCCAGCCCCTGTCTTCTCACATGAATGATGGGAAGGGTTCATGGGCCCGAGAATGATTGACTGGCATCCCAGATTTGTCATGTAACATTTTTTCCAGACCTCAGACATCCATGGCAGCAACAGGGATATTGTTCTCATGAAGGGATAAAAGAAAATTCTTTCACAGCTTGCAGCCAAAGCAAAAGAGCCAAATTACCAAAAGAAATGGCACATTGGAGGCCTCACCTGAGGGCCTTTCAGATTTCCAATGCAAGGAAGGAAAAAGCAGGCAGGCATACAGTAAGCTCCCTACATACGAACAAGTTCCCTTCCAAGAGTGGGTTCATAAGTCCAATTTGTTTGAAAGTCCAACCAAGTTAGTGTAGGTACCCGACTAACACCATTGGCTATATAGTACTGTGCTGGAATAGGTGTATAATACTTTTCACACAAATAATACATACATAAAAAATACAAATAATAGAGAAAACATTTTTAATCTTACAGTGTAGTACCTTGAAAGCTACAGTGAGTGCATGCTGCTCACTCGCTTCAGTAGTGTCTGACTCTTTGCGACCCCATGGACTGTAGCCCGCCAGTCTCCTCTGTCCATGGGGTTCTCCAGGCAAGAATACTAGAGTGGGTTGCCATGCCCTCCTCCAGGGGACCTTCCCGACCCCAGGGATTGAACCTGTGTCTCCTGTATTGCAGGAGGATTCTTTACCACTGAGCCATTGAGGAAGCCTGAATCACCAAATGGCTGGTTAAAACAGATTGCAGGACCCCATCCCTAGGGTTTCTGATTCAGTCATTCTGGGGCAGAGGCCAGGGATGTACGTGTCCAACAGGTTCCAGGTGAGGTTGATGCTGTTGGGCCAGGGAGCACACGTTGAAAATCACTGCAAGTGTGCATTCTTATTCTGTCCTCTCAAGACTTGAAGCCCATGAAGGTGAAGCATCTAATTCAAGGTGACATTGCCAGTAGCCTGCAGAGTGGGGAGTCTAGCCCACTCCCAGCTCTTTCTAGAGCTAGTTCTCTTTACCACGGCCCTTCCATCTTCCCATCACACTTATCTGCCCTGGGAAGCTTGCCCCAAGACAAATCAACACACCACAAAAACAAAATTACAAACACTTAAAGGGCCCGTTCCTTGGGGGGAGCCCACTGCTATTTTATTTCTGTGATAGTGAGAAGCTTGAGAGATTTAGAGGTACAACAAGCAAGTAACAATCCATGACCACAAATGAAATGCATGACAGAGTTGGGGCTTGAGAGTGCGATTTCTGCCTGGTGGGGCGGTCCCAAGGTCACAGCGTATTTTAATCGATGTGCAGAGTGATCAGGATGTAGTTCTGAATCAGTCTTTGCAGAGTGGTGACACGGCAGTCTTCCATATTGTTTCAGCACTCCAGTAAGCATCTCTCAGCATGGCAGGAAATAGACGCACAGTTCTTGCTCTGAAGTGGCCTCGAGTACGGCCTTATATGAAGCCTTGGCATCCTAGAAACTTGCTTACAAGCTGCTGAATTTGTAAATTTGTCAGACAACTGGGCATCTCCAGCTCTAACCCAACGGACCAACAGTGAGAGATGTGGAAAGTGGACTTGGGGTAACTTCACAAGGCTGAGGGAACAGCATGCCCCAGTTGGCCTTGCAGATGGTTTCTACACAATGCAGGCGTCATACTGAGAAAGGTGTAGGGGCACACAAGCGTCTTTTGAGGTCACTGTGGAACCCATGGTCACCTACCCTGTCAGTCAGATTACCTTCCATTTCTGGAGCAAAGGTTGTTACATCAGCACTCTGCTGCTTTGGACCCAGCATCCTGCATGAGGACTGGGGATCGGCACTGCCACTCAAAGATGCTCTGAGTACCTTTTTTTACCAAAAAAGATGAAAATATTTCTAGTGCACAAGAGGTCTTCTTACCTAGAGACAACAACTACAAGCTATCAGAGGGGTTTGGTTCACTTTTTTAAGTGATCAAGAGAGCTTTATGATGTTTCTTGATTTCCTTTGCAAAGATGTTCTTCTCAAAAAATGACAGTAAGAGTAAAAATGATAATGACCAAAAAGGCAAGCTAAACTCTATGAAGGAACAAAACTAGCATCTTGGTTGGACATTAAAAGTAATCCTGAAACATACTCAAATCTTTCAAAGCTTATAGACTGCATAAAAGCTTGAAGAACTCTTGGGAGAAACTTCTCCAAATAGGTTTAAGAGCTCTGCTGAGCTGAGTGATGGGAGGATGTAGACATAGATACATGTTTTTTTCAATGGGAGGAGAAAAATGTACCACTATTCTGGGTTCCAGTAGAAACTCTTTTCCTTAGCTGGAAGTTACCATTTTCTCTGGGCTTCTGGGGCCTTCTTTTCCTTGAGCTTTCTCTGGGGTGAACCCTGACAATTCAGAAATACTGGCTTTTGCTTTTGAAAAGCCAGCAATGAGTGATAAATAAGGAGATGGACAAAATCACATGGGTAGATTCAGCACATCTCTTTCATGAAGCGTGTGGAAAGGACCAGGAGTTGCATTACCATCCACTTAGACAATCGTGAGTTCACAGCATGCCCCACTGTCGTGGCTCCAGACAAGCATTGTCCAGTTGCTAGTTTATTTTTTTGAGCATCGAATTTTGTCTCTTGGTCTTACTGGCTGGGTATCTTTCTAAGAGACCACATTACTGGTCTGCCTTTTGTTTCTGTTCCTTGTGTGTGTGCATGCTAAGTTGCTTCAGTTGTGCCCACCAGGCTATTCTGTCCATGGGATTCTCCAGGCAAGAACACTGGAGTGGGTTGCCGTGCCCTCCTCCAGAGATCAAACTAACGTCTCTTCAATCTCCTGCATTGGCAGGTGGGTTCTTTACCACTAGCACCACGTGGGAAGCCCTTGTGTTCCTTACGAGCAGAAATTATTTATAGTTCAGGGGTTATCCACAAAAGCCCTGGCTTGTCCATCTCTGCTGGTTGGTTTGACTTTTGCCTAGTCTATTGCTGTGAATTTTTCCTAAAGGAAGGAACCTCTTACGGATCTTCCTTGTTCCTATGTGCGAGGGTATAAGGGTGTGGAGGTGATAAGGTAATTTCAGGACTAGGATTTATTTGCCGACTCATACGATGATTCGTCACCCATCACAATGTGAGTCAGGCAACACTTAACCGCTCTAGAAGAAAAAACTCAAGAGACTCATTGTTGTTGAGGGCTAGCACTTCTAAAGATGATTTAGCTTAGGAATTTGAGGTGGGGGCGGGAAGCTCTTTTTGATTTTCTGTCCTTAAATGTCTGTGGTCCATCAGATGGTTACAGAGTGGAGCAGAGCTGAGTGTCCGCCATCACCATTTACTCACCTGGAGCCGGGACCCCTAGCAGCGGTCTTGGAGGTGGCTGGCCTTCATTTCTGAGGCAAGAATGAGGGTTAGGTGTGGCAGGCCTGCCCTGAGGGCCAGGAGTTGAGAAGGCGGCCATCCTGTCTTCCCGAGTCTTCCTGGTCAGTTGCCTTCCCTATGCTTCCTCGGAGGCCACGGTTTCCTGACCCTCCCTCCACTTGTTTGCCAACTCAGGATTTCCAGCCTTCAGCAGCTCAAGTCTGAGTCTCAACAGCAGCTCTGTGAGATGCTGCTTCCCCAGTGTTGTTCTTCCTTCCTTGGCAGTGATGGTCATGTAAAGCCATTTTCTGACTTCATATGTGTTCCCTGTAGACTCTTGTGCTGTGTGACAGTCCTCTTCAGAGTGGTCTCTAAAGAGCGTGTGAGTTCATCTTTAGAATGGGAGTTATTCATACAGCAGGCACCCAGGGACGGGGAAGGGGAGGATTCTCTCCAAGTCTTACAGTCTGTGGAAGATGAGCAATCTGAATTCAAATGACTCAACTGAGAATCGTATAATTTCTGACCATAAATAGCCTGTGGAAAGCCTTTATTTTACAGATAAGGGCACAGAAGTCGGGAGAGAGAAATTGATTTGCCTGGTGCCATATAGCCTGTGGGTGACCAGGGCTGGGGGTGTAAGCTGGCTTTTCTCATCCCAGGTGGCAGTTTTTCCTGCCCTCTCCCTATCTAATTTTCTTTTTTCTAATTTTCCTTTGGTCCCTGGGGTACTTTCATTTCCAGTGGAATAATTTCTTAACTACTGTGGCCTACCAATTTGGGAGGAATGAAAAACATACCAGCATGAACATCAGTGGTGGAAGGGTTTTCAAAAAATATAAAACATAATGAAATGTCCTGAAATATTCTTAACTTTTCACTTCCCATCCCTCTGCTATGCAAAGCTTATTAAAGACTTAAACAGTTTGAAAGAAGTACTTAGCTTTTTACCATGGAAACTATTTGGCAGTTCCAAAACCGTGATTGTTTTTAACTTCAAAGAGTATTATAAATCAGACAAAAAGTGTTTTACCTGTTCTCAAGTTAGAGGGAATAAAAAGGATGAAAGAAAATGTGTGTTGAGGGTTGGTTACCCTAAACTAGGCAACAAGAAGTTCAGGGTCAGTCGTGTTTCTTCATTGTGAAAGAGCGGGTCTGAACCTTGAGCCCAGATTACAGATGAACCTTGGCCCCTGATCTTAATAACTAATTTCTCCTAAGTTAACTTTCCCTCCATTTATTCCTGTAGTACTAGCAGAGCATTTTTTAACATACAGATTATGCAGGGATTTCTCTAGGTGGATAGGGTCATTCTAGCTCAACATTCAGAGAAAAGCTAGGGTTTAATTTGATCCCTGGTTTCATTAATTTCCCATTACACTCACAATTTTATTAATTCACCTGACTAGTGATAAGTTTGTTTCTGATCAGTTTTTCCTTTCTTAACATAAAACTTAGTAGGGATATTAAATTATAAGTCATGCTTTGTAGTTATGGTTATTAAATAATGCATGAGATATATTTATACTTAAAAATTGTTTCTTGTTGACATGAAATTCAAACTTAACTGATTATCCTGTATTTTAATGTGCTAAATCTGGTCATCTTATTCGAACTATGTAATAGATACCCTCCTGAAATTTTGCATTTGGATACAGTTGTTTTTTTTTTTTTAAATAAAGTCAGACATTTAAGTATTTTAGGGAGCTAAATGTCTATTTTTTGATAAAGATATGCATAATAAACCTGGATTTTTATATATCTGGCTTGCTTTCAGTGTGATATACCCATATGTGTATTATAAATTCAGTTTTTAAAATGTTCATTTTGTATATCAACTACTGCTCACTCTCTCTCCTCCAAGCACACATTATATACTATCTCATCATTTATAGACTCCAAGGCACAGTTCAGAAGTATATCAGTTTCCACTCATTTCGATGTCTACATTTCATGGTTTTTGAGATCTGTTTCAGGAAAAAGACTAGCCTGTTTTGAATGCTGTGAGTTTTTTTTTTTTTTTCTTTTGAGCTCTGAGCCATTAACCCAAAAGAGTTCCACCAAGGACTTTGGTATCCACAGCAAAGTGAAAGTCACTCAGCCATGTCTGACTCTTTGTGACCCCATGGACTATAGAGTCCATGGAATTCTCTAGGCCAGAATACTGGCATGGGTAGCCTTTCCCTTCTCCAGAGGATCTTCCCACCCAAGGACTGAACTCAGGTCTCCTGCATTGCAGGTGGATTCTTTACCAGCTGAGCCACAAGGCAAGCCCAAGAATTCTGGAGTGGGTAGCCTATCCCTTCTCCAGTGGATCTGCCTGACCCAGGAACTGAACTGGGGTCTCCTGCATTGCAGCTGGATTCTTTACCAACTGAACTATCAGGGAAGTCCTATCCACAGTAACAACATTTATTACATGCTTACTGTATACTGTATATATGTGCTTTCTGTATGCATTGTTTTATTCAGTTTAAATGACCTTATGAACTAGGGACTGTTAGCATTAATATCTCCATTTTACAGATGAGGAATCAAAAGTACCAATAATTTGCCTCTGGTTTCACAACCAATAAGCTAAAGTGCTAGGATTCCGACCCAGATCTCATGCTTTTAACTCTTACCTTAAACAGAACATTTCCCACTGGAGGACACAGTGGTTGTGGGGCTTGCTATGGGCCTTGTGAAATATGGAAAATGCAGAGGCTTACTGAGAAAAGGGAGGAGCTAGGATGGTTCATGGTGTTCCACTGGCCAAGTCTGGTTTTGTAGCAGCTGACAAAAAGTGGAACTGGTTGTCTCTGCTCTCTTAAGAGGTGGGTTTGCAATCCAAAGCCCAGAATTTGAAGGCTTATCAGAAAGAAAATCACCAAGTATTTACAAACACTTTGAAATTAGAGTGTCTGTTACTTTCAAGTATATAGTAATAGAACTGGCAGAAGAACTTGTATAAAGAGTGCTGAGCCCACTCTCAGAGATTCCGATGAAGTTCTAATATGGTGGTTCTGCATCAGTTCAATTCAGTCGCTCAGTTGTGTCTGACTCTTTGTGACCCCATGAATCGCAGCACGCCAGGCCTCCCTGTCCATCACCAACTCCCAGAGTTCACTCAGACTCACGTCCATCGAGTCCGTGATGCCATCCAGCCATCTCATCCTCTGTCATCCCCTTCTCCTCCTGCCCCCAATCCCTCCCACCATCAGCGTCTTTTCCAATGAGTCAACTCTTCTTATGAGGTGGCCAAAGTACTGGAGCTTCAGCTTTAGCATCATTGCTTCCAAAGAAATCCCAGGGTTGATCTCCTTCAGAATGGACTGGTTGGATCTCCTTGCAGTCCAAGGGACCCTCAAGAGTCTTCTCCAACACCACAGTTCAAAAGCATCAATTCTTCGGTGCTCAGCCTTCTTCACAGTCCAACTCTCACATCCATACATGACCACTGGAAAAACCATAGCCTTGACTAGACGGACCTTAGTCAGCAAAGTAATGTCTCTGCTTTTGAATATACTATCTAGGTTGGTCATACATAACTTTCCTTCCAAGGAGTAAGCATCTTTTAATTTCATGGCTGCAGTCACCATCTGCAGTGATTTTGGAGCCCCAAAAATGAAGTCTGACACTGTTTCTACTGTTTCCCCATCTATTTCCCATGAAGTGATGGGACCAGATGCCATGATCTTCGTTTTCTGAATGTTGAGCTTTAAGCCAACTTTTTCACTCTCCTCTTTCACTTTCATCAAGAGGCTTTTTAGCTCCTCTTCACTTTCTGCCATAAGGGTGGTGTCATCTGCATATCTGAGGTGATTGATATTTCTCCCGGCAATCTTGATTCCAGCTTGTGTTTCTTCCAGTCCAGCGTTTCTCATGATGTACTCTGCATATAAGTTAAATAAGCAGGGTGACAATATACAGCCTTGACGCACTCCTTTTCCTATTTGGAACAGTCTGTTGTTCCATGTCCAGTTCTAACTGTTGCTTCCTGCCCTGCATACAGGTTTCTCAAGAGGCAGGTCAGGTGGTCTGGTATTCCCATCTCTTTCAGAATTTTCCACACTTTATTGTGATCCACACAGTCAAAGGCTCTGGCATAGTCAATAAAGCAGAAAGAGATGTTTTTCTGGAACTCTCTTGCTTTTTCCATGATCCAGCAGATGCTGGCAATTTGATCTCTGGTTCCTCTGCGTTTTCTAAAACCAGCTTGAACATCAGGGAGTTCACGGTTCATGTATTGCTGAAGCCTGGCTTGGAGAATTTTGAGCATTACTTTACTAGCAATGTGAGATGAGTGTAATTGTGCGGTAGTTTGAGCATTCTTTGGCATTGCCTTTCTTTGGGATTGGAATGAAAAGTGACCTTTTCCAGTCCTGTGGCCACTGCTGAGTTTTCCAAATTTGCTGGCATATTGAGTGCAGCACTTTCACAGCATCATCTTTCAGGATTTGAAACAGCTCAACTGGATTTCTATCACCTCCACTAGCTTCGTTCGTAGTGATGCTTTCTAAGAAAACTCAACTTGCCGGCTGATATTTGCAGCAACCTCCTAGGAGCCAGGTGTTCCAAGTGGGTGCCAATGGGTACAACACTTTGAGAAGCCCTGCTTGAGCTGGTGAGTTCCCAGAGGGCAGGACTGTGTCTCAACTATCTTTGCATCTTCAAACCTAGAATAGAGCCAGAATCCCCTATCAGCTGAGATAGTATCACAGGGAATGCCGAAAGGGAGTGGTTTCTGTTGACATTTCAGGCTGCTGAAAGCAACCAATTATAATTCTAATCATAATGAAAGAACTTTCTTCCAGCCTTTATAAGTGCAAAGTGTTGGCTTTGATCTCCAGGGTCTACATTTCTAAGGGGTTGGTGGGGGGCAGATGGTGGGGGTGAGCATATATTTATGAACAGCAAAATCCTTATTATGCTTTATCAGTGAAGCCAGAGCACACGTGTCTTTGTATGTGAATATGCATCCATGCCTTCGTCCCTTCCACAGCTGACAATGGAGATTAGACTCAAGCTTTAAGCTCGTAAAAAGCCTTTGAGGGAAACCCTTAATGAGGAACTGATCCTTTTCAACTCAAGTCTAATTACTTTTACAGCAACGTTTCTATTTTGGTTGCTTCCCACGAATAAAGTCTCTTTTATGCCACTGATGCCAGGCTTGCCCCTCAGTTCCAGCAGAAAGAACACCCAGCACGTGGCCTGACTGAGAGACCCCAATGAGAAAGCCAGCGACTCTTTTCTGCTTCAGAAGCTGGCTGGATTTCAAAGACCACCAGGAGAGAAAAACTTGGATTCCATGTTTATAAGCCCTTGAAAATGTTTCTATCTTTTCTTGTGGTTTAGCCATGTGCCTCCTCTTCTCATGGCAGGTGACAGGCATCCTGAGGTCATGAGCCTTTTAAAATGATCTCTTATAGAACCAAAGAAGATTGGAGGGGTTATTCTGGTCATTTCAGCCACATGGATACTTGCTTTTTCAGTGTTCAGCATTTAATGGAAGTCATATGGCGGCTGCCCTGGTGGCTCAGCAGTAAAGGATCTGCCCACGATGCAGGAGACTTGAGTTCGATCCCTGGGTGGGGAAGATCCCTTGGAGAATGAAACGGTAACCCACTCCAGTATTGTTGCCTGGGCGATCCCATGGACAGAGGAACCTGGTGGGCTATAGCGCACGGGGTCACAAAAGAGCTGGACACGATTTAGTGACTAAACAACATATGAGGTCACCCTGACAATTGCGCTTTTACAAACTGGACTTGGGGACATCACTCTAAGGAGATCCTTGGCAGGTGGTTCCCTCACCATTGTGTATGTAAGAAGCCTCCAGGTTGGTATAGGGGAAGTTAGATCTGAGTTTGTCTCTACCAACACACCCTGGCAACACAGTTCCAACTAATTTATTTCTTCCCACAGAAAGTTCATTTTTGCCTAGAGATAGCAAGGTCAGGTGAGAAGTGTACTAGATTAGGAATTAGGAGGCTTTCACTAATTTACTGAGCTCACCTGAGCTTTGTAATGACCAAACCTCCATGACTTACAAAATTTCAATGAATGTGAGGTGTTGTAATCATGGCATGAGTGACAGAGTGTAGGCTGAGGTGTGGGTGCGTAGACATCACAGGGATGAATTCCTGTATCCTGGGAAAAACCTGCTCCCTGCAACCCCACCAAGCCCCTGGGGTAGACAGGAATGTCGCCTTGACCACCCTTTGTTTGGGGTTCTGGAGAAAACATGGCCAGGACCCTTCAGCTAGTAAGGTGGCTGAGGGCAGGGAGCACAGGCTTGAGCTCAGATGGAGGCCCCAGTAAAACAGACCCCAGATCTGCCACGTGTGGCCGTGTGACTGTGGGCGAGTCAGTGACTCTCTCTGAATTCCCATTTGCTCATCTGCAAGCGCCATGTTGCAGGGCACCTGGTGCTAGGAAGCACCTTGCCCATTGCAGGTGCTCATCAAGTCAGGGTTGTTATGAATTACGAGCTGTGGTTCTTGGCGTTGAGCTTTGTCTTGGGGTTCCAGCTGCCACAGTCTTTGCCCAGTAATTCCAGCCATTGTTTAGTTAAATTAAGTCAAGCTCTTTTTAATGCCCTATCCCTTAGCTCTTCCGAACTGTAAAGATGGTCCACTGGGACACTGAGATCTTTCTCCCATTCTTAGCATCAGGATTGTTCTCATCTGTATTGTTGAGTAGTCATTAAGGTGGTTGAAGAAAAATGAGAGAAAGGCCAATAAGAGGATTAAGACGTTAAAAGTTAATCAGTAAGTCTGGTGTCAGACTGCCCAAATGTTGATACCATCAGTTACTTACTGGATGACCCTAGGCAAGTTACACAACCTCTTTAAGATGTACTTATTCATAAAATGGACATAATAATGTTTATAGAGTGTAGGAGATGCTCACAGTGATAAGAATTAAATGAAAACATGTGTACAAAGTGCGTACCATAGTGCTTGAAATATAGCTACTCTTTGATAAATGTGATCCTCTGTGAGAAAAGGGTTAAAAATCTAGAGATAAAAACCTAAAAGCCTCTCAAAGACTATCTTCAAGTAGCATGTAGAGAACATTAGAAAATAAGGCACAATCATGACAAGGACAATTTAGGTCATCATTAAGAATAGCATGATGTTAAGGGTGATTAAACACTTGGGTATAATTTCTTTCTTTTCATTTTTAAGGAAACTTTTCATTTTGTATTAGAGGATAGCCAGTTAACAACGTGATAGTTTCAGGCGAACAGCGGAAGGACTAAGCCGCGGATATGTATGTATCTGTTTTCCCTCAAACTCCCCTCCCGACACTGGGGATAGAATTTTTTCCTTCTTAGAGTTTTCTCCTTCTGGTTCTTAGCTCTCCCGGAGCTGCATATTAATAGAATAGCAACCAAAACAAAGGGTTTAAAAATATAGTTAGAGACATTTGCTTCAAATACAACTCCTAGCAAGTAAAATTATAGTCAATAATACTTTAATCATAGAATTTAAAAGTTCTCCTGTGGCTCAAACCAGCTTCTAAAGATCTCACAGGGAATGGCTGGAATGAGGCTGAGGATTTAGCACAGCAGTTGGCATCCAAGACAAAGCACACCTGCTGTAGGTGTACAGCAGTATAAGCCAAGAAGGACAGTCAGGCTAGAGAGGGGATGTCAAGGCAGGGAAGATGGGAACGCTGGCTATCTATCTAGTGGTTTATGGAGAGTGTACTGGGCTCCTTATAGTGATTGTTCTTTTATTGTTCATAATAAATATATTATTCCCAGGAAAACAGAGCTTGGAGACTAAGTTAAATAACACCCCAGTTACAGAGTTACATAAAGGTGGAAGCAGCGTTCGCATCCACATCCTTCTGACGTCCTGGGTGTTCCCTGATGCCGTGTGGCCATGCACATATGGTGTGTGTATATATTGCTACGAGAGCTTTGCAGGCGGCACAGTGGTAAAGATTCCACCTACCAGTGCAGGAGATGCAAGAGAATCGGCTTTGATCCCTGGGTGGGGAAGATCCTGCATGCCTCAGAGCAACTGAGCTGCCGCACCACAGCTACTGAGCCTGCGCCCTAGAGCCTGGGAGCACCAGCCACTGAAGGCCCGCAGGCCTTGGAGCCCGTCTTCACAAGAAGGGAAGCCACAGCAGTGAGGCTGCCCGAGCGCTTCAACTAGAGAGTAGCCCCCGCTCGCCGCAACTAGAGAAAAGCTGCAAGCAGCAACGAAGACCTAGCACAGCCATAAATAAAAACATATTTACCCACAGAAAGACTCTGATAGCAGGATCATCCCAACATTTCTCTTATATTGTCTTAGGCCAGCTTTGTAACTCTTTTTGCGATCACCCGTGAGGTCGCCTGAGTTACCTACTGGCTAATTTTAAGCATGGACTGTGAGGGACTTCCCTGGTAGTCCAGTGGTTAAGACTCTGTTTCCAATGCAGGGGGCTGTGGATTAATCCTTGGTCAGGGAATTAAGATCCCACTTGCTGTGGGGCGTGGCCAGATCCACCACCATCACTATTACTAACAGCAACAAAAACCTGATTGTGAGTTTCTCCTGACTGGAGAATAAGGTGAAGCGGTAGACGATGAGGTTGGGAGCAAAGGTGGGGTGGGGAGAGGTGAGAGGAAGCCCTTAGGAGTGGAGGCGGGAAGGAATGTGGGGCTATGGACAATTGAGTTCTTCAGATTTGGGGTGAAAAGGTCACTCTCAGTCTGGGCAAGGAGCGTTTTCTGTGGAGGGACGAGAGTGCTAGGATGCAGTCTCTGGGTTACTGATTATAGCCAGCATTCTGAGCTCCTGACCTCTCTCCTGCATCTTGCTGATTGAGGAGAACTGTAGCTCAGCTATCTGGTTAACCAGACTCACGGGGGCTGGGAGGACACAGCCACAGCTGGAGAGAGTGGGTGACCTGTGTGGGAACTGACAGCACCTTTGATTTATCTGTTCCACTCAGTGCTGAATGAGAACAAGCCAGGTGCAAGTGGGAAGTGCTTCCCTGGTCTCAGGGTGATTGGGGTGGTGCAGGGGGGAGCAGATAATAAATCTTGTGTTTGAGCAACAGCAAGAGCACCTGTGTTGGGCTCCCGGGCCCCTGTGTGCAGTTGTGCTAGTGTCTTCTAGACTAGAAAAGCAAGAGGTGCTAGCGAGGTTGGGGGTGGGGAGGACGCTTCTAGGTGAGGAGGTATGGTACCCCTCTCCCCGATGGGTTGGTATGCTTTAGGGGCAGTTGGCAGTGTTCCTCTAGAGGTTGCAATCTTTGATCTAATGCCTTATTGCTGCAACTGCCTCCACGGTTTCTGTTCAGAGAAAATTCCCGTGTTAGTATCTCAACCAGTGGTTCTGCAACTTGAGCCTGCAGCAGAAATGCCTGGAGGGCTTGCTCACACACAGATTCCTGGGCCCCACTCCCAGACTTCGTGATTTAGTGGGTCTAGGGTAGGGCCTGAGAATTTGTAAGTCTAACAAGGTCCCAGATGCTGTTGCTGCTGCAGGTCTATTGACCACATATTGAGGATGACTGTTTTAGATGTGGCTTTCTCAGTTGTCCAGGGAGAAGGCTGAGGTGTTCTTGGGGCAAAAAGACATTGAACCTGGCGGGAGAGCCAGAGGATAAATCCTATTAAAGGACCCAAAGTAAACTCACTGAGGAGTGCAGGGAAATTGGGGAAACGGTAAGATTTTAGGCCTGCAAATTGCCTGGGGAAGAATATATAACATTTGTTTAGTTCAGTTCAGTCGCTCAGTTGTGTCTGACTCTGCGATCCTATGAACCGCAGCATGCCAGGCCTCCCTATCCATCACCAACTGCTGGAGTCTACTGAAACCCATGTCCATTGAGTTGGTGATGCCATCCAAGCATCTCATTCTCTGTCGTCCCCTTCTCCTCTTGCCCTCAATCTTTCCCAGCATCAGGGTCTTTTCAAACGAGTCAGCTCTTCGCATCAGGTGGCCAAAGTGTTGGAGTTTCAGCTTCAACATCAGTCCTTCCAATGAACATTCAGGACTGATCTCTTTTAGGATGGACTGGTTGGATCTTCTTGCAGTCCAAGGGACTCTCAAGAGTCTTCTCCAATATGACAGTTCAAAAGCATCAATTCTTTGGTGCTTAGCCTTCTTTACAGTCCAACTCTCACATCCATACATGACCACTGGAAAAACCATAGCCTTGACCACTGGACCTTTGTTGACAAAGTAATGTCTTTGCTTTTTAATATGCTGTCTAGGTTGGTCATAAATTTCCTTCCAAGGAGTAAGCATCTTTTAATTTCATGGCTGCAGTCACCATCTGCAGTGATTTCGGAGCCCCCAAAAATAAAGCCTGTCACTGTTTCCACTGTTTCCCCATCTATTTCCCATGAAGTGGTGGGACTGGATGCCATGATCTTAGTTTTCTGAATGTTGAGCTTTAAGCCAACTTTTTCACTTTCCTCTTTCACTTTAATCAAGAAGCATTTTAGTTCTTCACTTTCTGCCATAAGGGTGGTGTCATCTGCATATCTGAGGTGATTGATATTTTCCCAGCAGTCTTGATTCCAACTTGTGCTTCATCCAGCCCAGTGTTTCTCATGATGTACTCTACATATAAATTAAATAAGCAGGGTGACAATATACAGCCTTGACGTACTCCTTTTCCTATTTGGAACCAGTCTGTTGTTCCATGTCCAGTTCTAACTGTTGCTTCCTGACCTGCATACAGGTTTCTCAAGAGGCAGGTCAGGTGGTCTGGTATTCCCATCTCTTTCAGAATTTTCCACAGTTTATTGTGATCCACAGAGTCAAAAGCTTTGGCATAGTCAATAAAGCAGAAATGGATGTTTTTCTGAAACTCTCTTGCTTTTTCGATGATCCACATTTGTTAGCTTGTCTTGTTAAAGTGTCCTGCCCTCTTGTATGCTATGACACGGTGATTTCTTTTCTGCATGTCATGTAGAGAGATTTCTCCTGATTTCTGGGAGAGACCTCACTAAGAAAAGACAGGAAGGCAAAGAAATATGTGCCTGCTACACTGAGACAATACAAGTATTTTTAGAAAAGGAGGGATTGTTTGTAGAGCATTCACTAGACACTGGGCCCTGGGGTATTAATACTTTACATACATCACCTCCTGTGCTTTGTCTGTATTATTTTTCACTTTATAAACAGAGACTGAGGCTCAATAGCATTAAGAAAAGCTCCCCGAATCATGAAGCTAGTAATGGGCAGAGTAGGACTTAAAAATATGTATCATTCTTATTCCAATTCTGTGTTCTTTTGATTTATTGTTGTAAATTCAGAGATCTTTATAAAAATGTGCAGTTTTATTTTATTTTTTAAATTAATTTTAATTGGAGGATAATTGCTTTACAATGTTGTGTTAGTTTCTGCTGCTGCTGCTGCTGCTAAGTTGCTTCAGTTGTGTCTGACTCTGTGCGACCCCATAGACGGCAGCCCACCAGGCTCCCCCGTCCCTGGGATTCTCCAGGTAAGAACACTGGGGTGGGTTGCCATTTCCTTCTCCAGTGCAGGAAAGTGAAAAGTGAAAGTGAAGTCACTCAGTCGTGTCCGACTCGTAGCGACCCCATGGACTACAGCCCACCAGGCTCCTCTGCCCATGGGGTTTTCCAGGCTAGAGTACTGGAGTAGGGTGCCATTGCTTTCTCCGGTGTTAGTTTCTACTATACAGCAAAGTGAACCAGCTATAATATACATGTATTCCCTCTTTTTAAAAAGTTTCCTTCCCATTTAGGTCACCACAGAACAATGAGCTATACGGTAGGTCTCATTAGGTCCCTATTCTATAGTATCAGTAGTGTGTATATGTCCATCCCAGTCTCCCGGTTCATCCCATCTCACCCCCCCTTCCCCTCTTGGTGTCCATATATTTGTTCTCTAAGTCTGCGTCTCTCTTTTTGTTTTGCAGTTAAGATCATCTATAGTGTAGTGTCTAAAATGAAATATTACTTCTTAGCTTAAAAACAAGAAGAAGACTCAGACAGGGAGCAGTGTAGATTATAGATGAAGAGATAAAGAAAGCAAAACACGTAGAATCAGGACTTCTAGAGATGTGTACATTGATCCAGTCGGTTATTCTAAAGCTTCTTCCCCCTGCTGCTCACCTCGCTGGCTCTCCTCAGATAGGTAAGAGTTCAGGAAAACTGAAGTAAGATGCAGTGGGCAAATCTGGGGACTCTTATGTGCCAAGTGCTTAGAGCAGTGCCTGGCACATGGGCAATGCTCAAAAAAGGTTAGCTGTCTTTCTCTCCTCCTCCTCTTCACCTGCATCATCATTACTTGCCTGCAGGTGTGCAGGCATGCAGGTGTGCCCGCCTGCAAGGACTGTGAGGTTGGGAATTAGGTGGGCACCACAGCAGTGGGTGGAATCAAAGAGGAAAAGATGTATCACAGAGAGAGGATTGCTTTAGTTCTGGATGCTGCTACTCACTCCAGTATTCTTGGGCTTCCTTTGTGACTTAGCTGGTAAAGAATCCACCTCCAATGCAGGAGACCTGGGTTCAATTCCCGGGTTGGGAAGATCCCCTGGAGAAGGGAATGGCTACTCACTGCAATATTCTGGCCTGGAGATTTCCATGGACTGTATAGTCCATGGTGTCACAAAGAGTTGGATATGACTGAGTGACTTTTACTTTCACTTTCCTGAAAATTCTGGGCTCTGATTTAGAAGGCAAATATGATTTTGCTGAAGAATGGGAACTGAAGGAATTTGAGAAGGGGGTGTGGAGGCAAGGAGAGGAGGTCTCTAAGAGAAAAAAAGTGGATCAGTCAGTGAGAATGACTGTCAGGAAGGTAATTTGAAATTTGGATTCATCTCGCTGAAATATAAACTGCCTGATGAGAAGACTCTCCCTCTATCCAACAGAAACCCCAGGTAGTATGTGCATGTTGGGTACTTAGGTAGTTCTTGAGAAGGCAGGCTTGGCAGGAAAGCTAGATGAAGAGAAAGCTGCTAAGTGAGCAAGAACCCAGGTGAGGCATGCGGGTATAAACTGGGGAGAAAACACACCTGTGGACTTTTCAAAGCGTAAGTTTAGAAGGTAATGGAGACCGCAAGGGCATGCATACTCAGTCGCTGTCTTGTCCGACTCTTTGTGACCCCATGGACTGTAGCATGGCAGACTCCTCTGTCCACGGGATTCTCCAGGCAAGAATACTGGAGTGGATTGCCATTTCTTCCTCCCGGGGATCTTCCCAACCCAAGGATTGAACCTATGTCTCCTGCGTCTCCTGCATTGGCAGGTGGATTCTTTACCACTGAGCCACCTGGGAAGCTCAAAGGAGACCGCAGGACCTTTGTGCAAAGAAAGGGAGCCCTGGGAGATCAAGGCATAGAGGAGGTGGCAGGCTGGGGAGATGGAAAGAATTAGGAGAGAAACAGTTGCGGCTGCACATGTGGGGACACCCAGAGGAGCAGCCTGGGCGGCAGGAGGGGGCCCATTCCGCAGCCAAAGCCAGGCTGTTTCTAATTGATTTCCACATGGCAGAAGGGAGAAATGCTGGGTGGGTGGCTGGACTCCTCTTTTTAAGAGGCCTGCAGGAGCCGAGGACAGAGAGCTGAGCACCAGGAAGCCACCGAGGACATAAACAACTGGCCAGATGTTTTGGAGACAACCCGGGTGGCAGCTGGAACACATGCCAGTTATCAAGACCCATGAGTCAGCTGGAGCCGGCCGGGGACATGGCGCTGCTGGTTATGACCTCCTGGGCCCTCTGTGCCCTGGTCGCTGACGGCACGTGAGACCGCGAGACAGGCCAGGGACACAAGTGAAAGTGATGCTCGATTCTGTAGAGCTAAGTAGGAGCCTGGTGACAAAAACAGGAGCCCAGCAGAGAGGTGAGAGAGGGAGGCTGCAGGAACCAGTCGGAGCCGCAAGCTCGATGTTCCGTGCTGTGATGGATGAATCGCGGGCGCTGGGGCGTACCCATCTGAGGACATCATGTTCCTGTTGGCTCTGAGAGCAGGGAGGCAGTAACAGCCTGGTGATGTGGCCTTGGTTTAACTCTTTTGTAAGGTTGGCCTTTGCAGCTGGTTTCAGCATTCTGTGACCATGGGGCATGCACTTCTTGGCACCAGTCATAGAGGTCCTCCCTGCTGACAGACTCTCCTTGGGATTCTCGTACCCCAAGGGAATTCTCCATGGCAGTTTTTCGGCCTGCAGATCTGCCCATCTCTGAGGACAGTTGCTGGGAAAGAACTGAGCTGCATCCTGGAGCCAGGCTGGGAATTACACACCTTCTGTCCAGCAGAGGCAGGTTTGAGGCCCATTTTGGCCATCCCTATGGCTATAGCCAACCTCCACTGAAGGAACTTCCTTTCCCTGCTCCCAAGGGTGAGCTCAGAAACTGTCTTAATGTGAATAAACATGGAGGGAAGGAAAAAAGAGCCCAGCAAGTTAACAGACAAAAATTCAGCTGATGAGACTCAAGACTAGCAGACACTTGGGTAGTGCGAGACTCCCAGGATCACTTGTTGGTTCAGTCATCATGAAGCGTGTTTCTAGAAGAGGCATTAGTAATGGAAGAAGAGGGAATGAGAGAGGGAAAAGTAAAAGCCGGCAGAGGGGAGGGCTGCTGAGATGGAGAGGGAGAGATGGGAGGCGCGATCAGACGGCTGGAGGCCAGGAGAAGACGGCTCCTGACCCCAGCAAGCTCAAGACCGCACAGTGACAAAGGAGCCCGCTGTCCCAGGACCACACTGGGCAGAGGCGTGAGACCTGGAGGCCAAGCAGACAGTGGTTAGGGCCGAGCATGGAGGGTGCTGTGTGGAAGCAGATTATTAACAGGGACCCAGAGCACTTGCTGGGGAGCTGAGGGAGAGGTGTTGGGAACTGGAAAAGAAGCAGGGGACACAGGGCTTGGCACAGCCACTGGGACATTTCAGAAGAGCCTGCAGAGTGCTTGCTGAGCTCAAACTCCCAGGTCCCCATCTAAACTTTCTTTATTTTATTTTATTTTATTTCCCCCCCCCTTTTTTTTTTTCCCATCTAAACTTTCTCGCAGAGTGATTAGAAAATCTGGCTTGGGTGGCCTTTGCCTTAAGAGAAACTGCCTTGGCAATTTCTTGCTCTCTCTCTCTCTCTTTATTTTTTCCTCCTCATTTTGTTTTCTCACCTGAGAAACTGCTTTGCCAGCCAGTCTGGTACCATCTGGGTCCTTCAGCTCTATAGCATGTGTGTTGGTTATTCAGTCACGTCCGACTCTTTGCGACCCCATGGACATAGCCTGCCAGCTCCTCTCTCCATGGGATTCTTGGGTCAAGAATACTGGAGTGGGTTGCTGCTCCCTTCTCCAGGGGATCTTCCTGGCCCAGGGATTGAACCCATGTCTCCTGCATTGCAGGGATATTCTTTACTGTCTGAGCTACCAGGGAAGCCCTCAGCTCCATAGAAGGTTCCCTTTTGAGTGACTGCCAGTGTCTGGTGAACATACTCCATGACTGGGAATTGTGGGTGTCCTGCTGCCCTCCCCTGCCACCAATGGGCTCAGCAATGACCCCGCTCATCTGTTTTGGATATTTCTCCCAAATCCTTGAATAGCACTGAGATCGGGAAATTGTCAATGACTCTGGGTCAGTCTATCTGCTTAAGGCAAAGGTTTCGGGTCAGCTATTTTTGTGGGTTGGAGGGGGAGCCAAGGATGGGATCTCGTAGACTGATTGGATGAACTCCATTTATGTTCTTTTTACTTTCTCCCCAACAACATGCTTGTCCTACAAATGCACCCTGAGCAACAGCTCAGGCTTCTCAGGGCTACTGTGGTGAAAGCAGTCTCAGAAGCTCTGTTCTTCTTTCTGCAGCAAGGCTTCCAGGAAGTGTTCAGGGAGCTTAACATCTAGTACTGGACCATAGGGCATTTTCCTGAATAATCATAGCATAAAATAGAATGTGATAAGTACACTAAGAAGCATCTAGATTTACTTAGAGTTCAAAGGAGGAGAGATTTACTACGCACGTTGGGATTGTATTCAAGTACAGGTTGTACCGGGAGAAGATAAATAACCTATCCACATCATAGTAATATAATAAATAAAATATTATTGACATGGCTGGCAAGACAGCTAATACCTTTTGCGCGTTGCAAAAAAGTCTGATGTTCATGAATAACCATGGGTTCGTAGAATCACAGAATCTAGAATGTGAGCCGCCCTGCAAACGAGCTTGGAAGACATCCAGTTCAACCCCCTCATTTTGCAAATTTACAAACAGATGTCCACATAGGCTAGGTCAATTGGCCAAATCATAGAGATGGCTCATGGCCGAGGCCGGGGCTGCTTTCTCACTGCTCACACCAGAGTGTTGGCTCCAGCCACTCTCCTGCCTCTGCTTGGCAGTAGGGGGATTTCTGTTCCCACCCCAGCCTTCTTACCACCATAGCTTTTTGTCTCCTTTTTTACAGAGGACTCAGGTGTCCTGGGAACAGCCCAGAGCAAGAAAAACAGAGATGGAGGTCTGGAATATGTGTTGATTTTATTTATTTTTATTTTCTTTATATTTTCTTGGCAGTGCCACATGGCATGTAGGATCCTAGTTCCCCAACCAGGGGTCAAACCCACACCCCTTGCATTGGAAGAGCGGAGACTTAAGCCACTGTACTGCCAGCGCTGTTAGTCATTCAGTTGTGTCCGACTCTTTTCGACCCCTTGGACTGTAGCCCACCAGGCTCCTCTGTCTATGGTATTTCCCAGGCAAGAATACTGGAGTGGGTTGCCATTTCCTACTCCAGGGGATCTTCCCGACCCAGGGATCTAATCTAGGTCTCCTGCATTGCGGGCAGATTCTTTACCATCTGAGCCACCAGGAAGCCCTGGACTGCCAATTCAGTTCAGTCATTCATTCATGTCCGACTCTCTGTGACCCCATGGACTGCAGCACGCAAGGCCTCCCTCGCGTTGGTCCATCACCAACTCCCACAGTTTTCTCAAACTCATGTCCATTGAGTCAGTGATGCCATCCAACCATCTTATCCTCTGTTGAACCCTTCTCCTCCTGCCCTCAATCTTTCCGAGCATCAGGGTCTTTTCAAATGAGTCAGCTCTTCGCATGAGGTGGCCAAAATATTGGAGTTTCAGCTTCAGCATCAGTCCTTCCAAAGAACACCCAGGACTGATCTCATTTAGGATGGGCTGGTTGTATCTCCTGGCAGTCCAAGGGACTCTCAAGAGTCTTCTCCAACACCACAGTTCAAAAGCATCAATTCTTAGGCGCTCAGCTTTCTTTACAGTCCAACTCTCACATCCATACATGACCACTGGAAATACCATAGCCTTGACTAATGTCTCTGCTTTTGAATATGCTATCTAGGTTGGTCATAACTTCCCTTTCACTGTACCTGGTGTGTATCCCCGCTTGTCAGGGATCCGATCCCCGACCAGCAGCCATGTGTCTACCATGCACGTGACCCAACAAGGGAGAGTTAGCCAATCAGATTTGTCCATTCTCTGTCAGCCCTTACCTCTCTGTTGACCAGTCTGCCCATTAGTCCCTCTAGCTGCTGGTCAGTCTCTCCTTCCATGTGTTCTCCTCTCTTCTTCTCTTTCACTCTTTTGAAAATTACTTATTATGCCACATAGCATGGGGGATCTTTGCTCCCCGACAGAGGATGGAACCTTCACCCCGTGCGGTGGAAGCTTGGAGTCTTAACCACTGGACTGCCAGGGAAGTTCCCCCTTCTCTCTCACTCTTAATGACTGTATAATTTCCCTCCCATCACATTTTTCCTCCTCTCTGAATTGAATTTCCAGTGTTAGCTGCTGCTGCTGCTGCTAAGTCACTTCAGTCGTGTCTGACTCTGTGCGACCCCATAGACGGCAGCCCACCAGGCTCCCCCGTCCCTGGGATTCTCCAGGCAAGAACATTGGAGTGGGTTGCCATTTCCTTCTCTAATGCATCTGCTAACAAAAGTCAGCCATGGCCCAACACTGCATCCTGACTTCCTTATAGTCTGTCCAAGCTTCTGGCTCCGTCTTGCTGCAGACATGTCCTCCCATCCCCCTGCACTGCAGCCAGTCCTTCTCGTCTTCCCTTTGCTGGACAGGGGATTGTTGCCTTGGTCATGTGTCTCCTCTGGACCAATTGTCGCTGGCCATCCTCAGTTGTTGAAATCTGAGTTGTGAGGGCTGAGTGACTCCACTCAGTCACTGGATGGGAACCCTGTCTAGTAAACTGCTCCCTCTCCTCTGAGGGCAACAGTGAGGGATAAACCCCCGAGCCCATTGGGTAGGGAATATTTTGATTGCTGGGTCAGGAAGATCCCCAGGAGGAGGAAATGGCAACCCACTCTAGTATTCTTGCCTGGAAAACCCCATGGACAGAGCAGCCAGGTGGGCTACAGTCCATGGGGTTGCAAAGAGTCGGACACGACTTAGCACTCACACATGCAATAAAGTAACACCATGGGTCGAAAAAGAGTCAGACACAACCGAGCGACTGAACAGTAACAACAAAGTGACACCACTGCATCCTCATCGTTTATAGAATTTTCTGCCAGGCATGCTCCAGGAGTACTTCGTGTGCTTGCCCTCATGTTTTCCTAACAAGAGCTAGAGAACTGTAAGTACTATTAAGCTCCTTTTTACAGATAAGGAAACTGAGCCTCTGGGAGTTTGAGAAACTCATCCAGGCTCACAGAGCTAGAAAGTGAAAGAGCTTTCCAGTGCAAGCCTGTCTCGTGCCAAATCTAGTGTGAATTGTGGCAGAAGGGTGGACTGATCTCCCTAATGTCTTATTTAATCAACATGGTGGTGGTGTAGTTGCTAAGTCATGTCCAACTCTTGTGACCCTATGGTACCGTAGCCTGCCAGGCTCCTCTGCCCATGGGCTTCTCCAGCCTAGAATACTGGAGTGGGTTGCCATTTCCTTCTCCAGTGGATCTTCCCAACCTAGGAATCGAACCTGACTCTCCTGCATTGCAGGCTGATTCTTAACCAACTGAGCTATGCACAGTGTATATCAGTTCAGCTCAGTCGCTCAGTTTTGTCAAACTCTTTGCGACCCCATGAATCGCAGCACGCCAGGCCTCCCTGTCCATCACCAACTCCTGGAGTTCACTCAGACTCACGTCCATCGAGTCAGTGATGCCATCCAGCCATCTCATCCTCTGTTGTCCCCTTCTCCTCCTGCCCCCAATCCCTCCCAGCATCAGAGTCTTTTCCAATGAGTCAACTCTTCGCATGAGGTGGCCAAAGTACTGGAGCTTCAGCTTAGCATCATTCCTTCCAAAGAAATCCCAAGGCTGATCTCCTTCAGAATGGACTGGTTGGATCTCCTTGCAGTCCAAGGGACTCTCAAGAGTCTTCTCCAACACCACACTTCAGAAGCATCAATTCTTCAGCGCTCAGCTTTCTTCACAGTCCAACTCTCACATCCATACATGACCACAGGAAAAACCATAGCCTTGACTAGATGGGCCTTAGTTGGCAAAGTCATGTCTCTGCTTTTGAATATGCTATCTAGGTTGGTCATAACTTTCCTTCCAAGGAGTAAGCGTCTTTTAATTTCACGGCTGCAGTCACCATCTGCAGTGATTTTGGAGCCCCCAAAAATAAAGTCTGACACTGTTTCCACTGTTTCCCCATCTATTTCCCATGAAGTGATGGGACCAGATGCCATGATCTTCATTTTCTGAATGTTGAGCTTTAAGCCAACTTTTTCACTCTCCACTTTCACTTTCTTCAAGAGGCTTTTTAGTTCCTCTTCACTTTCTGCCATAAGGGTGGTGTCATCTGCATATCTGAGGTGATTGATATTTCTCCCGGCAATCTTGATTCCAGCTTGTGCTTCTTCCAGCCCAGCATTTCTCATGATGTACTCTGCATATAATTTAAATAAGCAGGGTGACAATATACAGCCTTGACGCACTCCTTTTCCTATTTGGAACAGTCTGTTGTTCCACGTCCAGTTCTAACTGTTGCTTCCTGACCTGCATACAGATTTCTCAAGAGGCAGGTCAGGTGGTCTGGTATTCCCATCTCTTTCAGAATTTTCCACACTTTATTGTGATCCACACAATCAAAGGCTTTGGCATAGTCAATAAAGCAGAAAGAGATGTTTTTCTGGAACTCTCTTGCTTTTTCCATGATCCAGCAGATGTTGGCAATTTGATCTCTCGTTCCTCTGCGTTTTCTAAAACCAGCTTGAACATCAGGGAGTTCACGGTTCATGTATTGCTGAAGCCTGGCTTGGAGAATTTTGAGCATTATTTACTAGCGTGTAAGATGAGTGCAATTGTGTGGTAGTTTGAGCATTCTTTGGCATTGCCTTTCTTTGGGATTGGAATGAAAACTGACCTTTCCAGTCCTGTGGCCACTGCTGAGTTTTCCAAATTTGCTGGCATATTGAGTGCAGCACTTTCACAGCATCATCTTTTAGGGTGTGAAATAGCTCAAGTGGAATTCTATCACCTCCACTAGCTTTGTTCATAGTGATGCTTTCTAAGACCCACTTGACTTCACATTCCAGGATGTCTGGCTCTAGATGAGTGATCACACCATTGTGATTATTTCGGTCATGAAGATCTTTTTTGTACAGTTCTTCTGTGTATTCTTGCCACCTCTTCTTAATATCTTCTGCTTCTGTTAGGTCCATACCATTTCTGTCCTTTATCGAGCCCGTCTTTGCATGAAATGTTCCTTTGTTATCTCTAATTTTCTTGAAGAGATCTCAAACTCCTGATATTCTGAAGGTAGAGATTTGGGACTGTACTTTGGAGTTTCACTTCTAAAATCCCTGCTCAGCTTATTGCCTCTGTCTCGCTCATGACTGGCTTCACTTTGGCTTGTGACACCCCAATCCTTGCTCACAGGTGAACAAACTCCTCTAGCACGTTCTTGTCCAAAAGGAGTAGCAAGTGCTCTTTAGCTGGCTGCTGTCGTAATGGCCAGGTGGCAGAGCATGGCGCTGCTTCTCCACAGCATGTTGCAGTGCTGTGTGAATACAGGAGGTCACCCCCTGGTTCCGGAAACTATGGGGCCGCACTGTCAGTCTCAGACTCTGCTCGGATCCAGTGGCCTTATGAGGAACCCCAGATGAAGCTGTTTTCAGTCTGAAGTGACTGGCCTGAGGGCTGAGAGCTGAGCGCTTGGCTGCCTTTGCAGGTGCCAAGCAGGAACTCCTTTGTGGCTTATCAGTGTTGTTGCTGATCTGTTGATCCCCCAGTAGTAGCTGGCTGTAACTTCCCAACTTCTTTCCCTGGGTCATCCTTAAGCTTCTCTAACCTTTGAACCAGGAATATGAGGAAGGGCCTCGGGTTTTGTAGGACAATCGTATGAGTGCTCAAGGTTTCTCTTGCACCCATCTTGTTTCTAATATATTTGCCCCCTGTCCCCTGTCCATCCCTTGGTCAACTCGATGTTATTACCCACAGCTGGCAGTACTCATTTTCTCTTCTTCCAGATTTGCCTTCCAAAAGAAATTATTAACTGCCCTACTTCTAAAGCCTATATCCTACTCTTTGATTCGTGGCATCTAAATTGCCATTAAAACATCTCTTGGAATCGTTCCCTGTGATAATACAGACCAGGTTCCTGCAACATAATTCCACTGGCTGAAATTTTTCCCCTTACATCTCTTTTATATGAGGAATAGTCCCCTCACGCTCCTAGAATCTGCCTTCCTGTTCTCAGGGGCTGACAGCATGGGTCCTCTCTGCCCTTCTATTGGCCTCGCTTGCCTTTGGAATGGCCTGGGCTCACAGGTGCTTGCAAGGCACCTTTGGACGTTCCAGTTTGCCTCTGTCTAATTCTCTTTCTGTTTTCTTCTTCTCCACCCTGACACCTCCAGTCTTCACTCTGGCTTTCTCATGCTCCCTCCAAACTCCACCTGTGCAGAACTGTCAGCTCATCCTTGGGGCTAGCGACATAGTGCTCTTCCTTTCTTTTGAGGCTGCCTCCAAAATTTCCATTAGGTAACCCCTTCTCCTCGCCTCCTCCTCACCTCTGGTGGAGGACCTCGCTCACATCTGTTTCTCAGCCTTATATGAAAGCAGCTGTCCTGCCCATCACGCTTTCCTTCAGCATGCATCATGTAGCTTCTATATGCCATGCTGTGTGGTTGCAGAGATGGATGATGTAGTCTTAGGAATTTAAAAAATTTAAATAAACATTTTTAGAGCAATTTTAGACTTACCGCAAAGTTGAGCGTGAAGTGCACAGATTTCCAGTACCTGCCCCACACCCCCACACATGCATAGCCTCCCCCGCTATCAACATGCCCCACCAGAGTGGGACCCTCGTTACAGCAGCCGAACCTACATGGCATGGAGGGCACATGCACGCCCTGTCACGTCTGAGTCTTTGTGACCCCATGGACTGCGGTCTTCCAGGCTCCTCTGTCCATTGGATTTTCCAGGGAAGAATACTGGAGTGGGTTGCATTTCCTGCTTTAGGGTGTCTTCCCCGCCCATGGATTGAACCTGCATCTCTGGCGTCTGCTGTATTGCAGCTAGATCCTTTACCACTGAGCCACTTGGGAAGCCGAACCCACTTGGATATACCATTATTACCCAAAGCTCATATTTGACGTTCGGGGTCAGTCTTGGTGTTGTGTGTTCTATGGGTTTGGACAAACAAACGTATGATGATGTGTGGGTTTCCCAGGTAAAGAAACTGCCGGCCAGTGCAGGAGACTTAAGAGACTTGAGTTCGATCCCTGGGTAGGGAAGATCACTTGGAGGAGGGCATGGCAACCCACTACAGTATTCTTGCCTGGAGAATTTCAGAGACAGAAGAGCCTGATGGGCTGTAGTCCGTAGCGTCCCAAAGAATTGGACATGACTGAAGCGACCTGGCATGCATGCATGATGACATGTATCCACCACTGCACTGTCATACAAAACAGTTTCATTGCCTTAAAAACCCTCTGTATTTTAGAAATTTTAAAGCCTGATAAGAGAGACTGGAACATAATAATCACCATACAATTTAAATAATGGTGAAGTAGAGTTAAGAACAAAAGGCCATTGGAACGTGAAGATAGGAGCAGCTAATACTCCTTAGTGAGCCCATGGACATTTGGAGCCAGGAAAAACATTTGAATTCTATATATTTGCAAAGGATAAGGGTAGCGTGAGGCATGTGCGGCCAAGGGGCAACTTGAATAGGGCCACACAGGCCTGAGTACCTGGGCACGTTTGAAGGAATGCATGAGGAGCCTGGCATGCTGCTGCCCATGGGGTCTCAAAGAGTCAGACACGGTTTAGCAACTGAACAACGATGTGAGTGTATTGACGGTGATCAAGAGTGAGACTGCTGCAATCTCATGGATGGGAACTCGAATATGACCTCTTCATGGTACTTGCTGTGTGATCCTGGCTAAGTTATTGAACATCTGTAAGCCTCAGTCTCCTCATCTGTAAAATGGGGATGATGATAATACTTGCTTGCAGAGATGCTCTGAGGGTTAAATGGTGGTTTAGTCGCTCAGTCGTGTCCAACTCTTTGTGACCCCATGGACAGTAGCCAGCCAGATTCCTCTGCCCATGGAATTTTCCAGGCAAGAATATTGGAGTGGGTTGCCATTTCCTTGTTAAATGGATGCATTTAATTAGCCCAGTGTCTGGCCTGTGGCTTGAGGACTCAAATGTCAGCAGGTGAGGTAGAAGCAGAGAGGACTCTGGGAACAGGACCCCAAAGGCAGATTGAAAGGGCCCTGAAACCATATTAAGGACTTTGGACTCTTGTCCTCTAAGTCTATGATGTTCAGTCTTGAGGGTACATATGAGTCACCTGAGGATTTGTTCAAGTGCAGGTTTCTTAATTTTTCCCCCAGAAATTCTGTTTCTGTTGGTCTGTGTCAGGCCCAGGAATCTGCGTGCTTAGTGGCTCTGATGTGAGCGGTCCACATCACATGTTGGACTGGGTCACTGGGAGATCTTGTGTGTGCTAAGTCAGTCGTGTCAGACTCCGCGCAACCTCATGGACTGTGGCCCACCAGGCTCCTCTGTCCATGGAATTTTCCAGGCAAGAATACTGGAGTGGGCAGCCATGCCCTCCACAAGGGGATCTTGCTGACCCAGGGATGGAACTGGCGTCTCTTACGTCTCCTGCATTGGCAGGCGGGTTCTTCACCACTAGCACCACGTGGGAAGCCCTCTTGTCATAGTTCCGCTAAAGAAAATCCAGAGTTCACAGATTCAGAGGCTGCAGAGAGAGGTCTGGGACTTTCAGCTGGGCGGCAGACCGCTCAGTGGAACCAGAGCCAAACCTCGGGCAGGCTTCTGGATTCCAAGTCTGGGCTCCTTCTTGCTTCCTCAAACACTGTCCACACAGGGCTGCACAGAAGCCCATCCAAAATCCTGGCTCCTCTGGTTCAGGGTCCTGCTTGAATAGCTTGTGTGCCCTGCTGGGATTCTGCGAGGGGACCGTGCTGTCGACATCTGTGCCCTGGACACCTCTGGTCAGCACGGCCCTCTGGGCACCACTTTCCTTCTGCCCAGTCCTCCCCTCCCTCGAACACTTTATGGATTATAAGTAAAAATGCCCTCTGGAGAAGGGAATCGCAACCCACTCCAGTATTCTTGCCTGGAGAATCCCATGGACAGAGGAGCCTGGCAGGCTATAGTCCATGGGGTTTCAAAAGAGATAGACATGATTTAATCTCTAAAACAACAATAGTAGGTATTCCATCATATGTATATATCCATCATATATACACACCACATCTTTGTAGTAGAAAAATTTTGGTAGCATTAATTTCAAGTATATAAAAGGCTATACAATAGCCTTTTAATATATTCTTTCTTTCTGCTTATAATAGAAATGTTAGTTTCAGATACTGGTTGGAGATCTTTGTCTAGGACAACAGACATTGAAGTAAAATGGATCTTGTTTTCTGTGGAGTTGCTGAAAGACACATAATATCTTTAACAGTATTGCCACTGCATGAAACTGGATGTCAGGATTGGACTGATTAAAAAAAAAGAGAGTAAAAATGTTTATGAGTGTCCAGGTCCTGGAATCTGACTTTTCGGAGCTGCCTGAGCACAGATTTTCAGAACAGGAGACCAGGCACCCCTTTTGGGGGAGCACATGGCAGCCCCAGGTGAGCCTTGCCAGACTCTCCCTTCCGGGTGTTGGGGACACCCTCCTCTGCTTGGCCTCTGGTGAGGATTGTGTCTTATTTCCTTGTGTCCTGACAGCCCTGTCTGGTTCCTGTGGCTGGGAGAAATTGTCCCCACCTCTAATATGAGGGGCTCCATGCTGTTTGTTAGCCAGGACTAGTTCTCTGAACTACCCAGCTTCATTAGCACCTGGTTTAGGAAGATAACCCTCTCCCTTCCTCCCTTTTTCTGAAAGAGGATTTCGAGGACTAATTGAGGTTCGTAGGCCCCTGGTCATAGAGAACTGTTGGTAAATCCTGCCTTAGGAGTTCCTACTCTGATTTCCAGTTTATTTTTAAATCCCCTGGACCAAGCCAGCCCTTCCTCATTTTTAAATAGAAAGCTTTGAATGCTGGAGTAAGCAGGACCACTCTTTCTGACTTTTTGGCTCTTCTCGGCTGAGATTATTTGCGAGCAAATTTGTTGATCTGGCTGCTGCTCCCTCTCCACCCCCACACCCCAAAAGTGCCTTTAAGGGGGAGTGAAATCCCACGTTAAGTGGGCATCATGGAGCGGAGAAAGGACCAGCTGCATTGGCCCTGAGTCCCAAACAGAGCTTGTAAATGAAGTGCTGGCACAACTAGGAAGGCCGTGGCCTCAGGGAGCCCTTGACACTGACAGGGGCCCTTGCTGGGGCTGGTCACCCCGGCCAGGCTTTAAGCTTTCTGGATGCTCCTGGCTTTGGAGAAATGACACATCGAGTTTCCCAATGCCACCCGGGCAGCAAAAGCCCAGGCCCAGCTGTGTCTGCAGCTTTTCAAAGGGCTGTGGGGCAGCCAGGGGCCCGGAGTGTTGTGGTCCTCTCTGTTAACTCTGGTTTGTGGCTGGACCCTCCCCGGAGCTGTGTGACTCTCCCGCACTTCACTCCCTGCTGCCACCGCTTTCTGGCTCTTAGGCTGTTGTTAAGTAAAAGCAACCTGGTGCTTTATATACATTATCTCAAATCATGAGCGGCTGGGGAGCTGGCCCTCACCCCCATTTTACGTCCAAGAGCTAAATGATTGACACAAGGCAACTGCGCAGCTGGGGTTCACCCCCAGGCTGGCACGAGTCCCGCCCTGGTGACCCTTCACCCCGGGTCCCGCCTTGTGTTGCCGCCCCTGGAATGAGACTCAGGTCATTATCCCCAGTGACAAGGAGGTTGCTTAGTTACCGAAACCAATCGAAAAGCGTGAACTGTGGCTTGACTGAGGATAAATCTGTCCCAGGCCTGGCCATGGACAGTTCCGGACATTCCCAGAACTCAGGGAATTACTTGGAAAGGAGGCGGTGAGAGGGAATCAGAGCCAGCAGAGAGATAAAGTGCCGGGACTATATGTTGACAAGAGCTCGTCTTAGCTTAAACATGTAGGTTTTAAATTACACTTGCCTGGTGATTTCCACTTGGGAGGCGGCTGCAGCCTGAGGTTTCGGCCCCAGCTTCCCCAGCTGTTCACAGGACAGGAGCAACAGCACTCTAGGGTGCCCTCCGGGGGCCAGGCAGCTGGGACTCAGATAAACTTGTCTTCCATTGCCAGCAATTGGGATTTGTAGTCACTGTTATTCTTATCAGAGGTTAAGCGTTTCGGACTCACATTTTGATGGGCGACTTTAGCTGTGATTCCAAAACACCAGTGTGCCATCCTCCTCAGTTTTTTAGTACACGCTCCATGCCATCCACACGTGGGAGTGATGAAGCCATGGACAATGATTAGAGCTACAGTTTCTAAACCTGGGGTGCAGCAGGGTCCCCGGGAGAACATGCAGCAAACAGAAACAAACAGCCCTCGCCCTCCCCCAGCCGGCGATCGACAGACAGTCTCCAGGCTTGCCAAGCCCAGAGATGGATTTGGTAGGGAAATTATATATTGAAAACCTCGGCCAGGTACTCATTCTGGGTGATTACCCGGTTTGCCAGGTTTGCCAAATCTCGAATGAGCTGTCTTGGACAAAGAAATTCTAGCGTTTGATTTGCCAGCTTTTAACAAATTCCCCAGTTTTAACCTACTGTATAGCACAGGGCACTGTGCTCCATGTTAAGTGGCAGCCTGGATGGGAAAGGAGTTTGGGGGAGAATGGATACAGGTATGTGTATGGCCGAGTCTCTTCACTGTTCACATGAACCTATCACAATGTTGTTAATTGATAAGCTGCTAAGTCGCTTCAGTCGTGTCCGACTCTGTGCCACCCCAGAGACGGCAGCCCACCAGGCTCCCCCATCCCTGGGATTCTCCAGGCAAGAACACTGGAGTGGGTTGCCATTTCCTTCTCCAATGCATGAAAGTGAAAAGTGAAAGTGAAGTCGCTCAGTTGTGTTCGACCCTTAGCGACCCCATGGACTGCAGCCTTCCAGGCTCCTCTATCCATGGGATTTTCCAGGCAAGAGTACTGGAGTGGGGTGCCATTGCCTTCTCCATTAACTGAGTATATACCCATAGAAAATAAAAAAGTTAAAAAAAATCTGTTAATGATGCAAAAAAAAGTTTCCCAATTTTGAAATGAAAAGGTTGTATTACCCAGTTTCCTAGGGTCAAGCAAAACAGCATCATATTCTGGTTGGAACCTTGGAGAGAACCTTGGCATAATCCTGTTATCTTGTGGGTCAGAAGTTCTCGGTGACAATAAAGAGCCTGTGGTGGGACTTCCCTGGTGGTCCAGTGGTTAAGAATTCACCTTCCAATGCAGAGGATTCGAGTTCAATCCCTGGCTGGGGAACTAAGATCCTGTATACCACGGGGCAACTAAGGCCCGCGCTCTGAACAAGAAGCCCACACACTGCAGTGAAGACCCACCGCAGTCAAAGAAAGAAAGGAAGAAATAGCCCTTGGGAACATGGGTGAATGACTTCAGTTTTTGGTACTCCACTTTCCCCATCTACAAAATGCAGGGCTTGTTCTGTGTGAGGGGCCTAGAAGTCTTTGATGAGCATCGTCACTTTCTGGAATATCCTTCCATGGCCAGTGATTTAAATCATATTAGCAAATATTTACTGAACCCTTGCTATGCACCCAGGAAGTGATATTGTTTGAAAAGTTAGTTCTGGGGTTTAAAAAAGAGTTGGGGGGCAGGGGTGGAAGGGGACAGACACTAGTGAAAAGAGAAAGACAGAGCTCAGTGACTAAGAATTTGTGAACCCTAATAGTGCCTCTGCTTTCTCATTTTGAGCCATTTTGTGTGATTAAAGCGCAGGTTAGAATGAGACCATTGACAGAGAGCCACAGACAAATATAACCTGCTGGATGGGAACTGTGCGACTCAGCCCTTTGGATAACAAATATTGCCAGGCGATAAAAAGCCCTAATGCATCTGGTGCTAAAATGCTGCTTCAGGAAAAATGTACTCCCAGAAAGGAAATGATGGCGATTTGACTGACAGCAACAGCTGGAGGCCCCTCTATTCATCCAGATAGGAAGCAGGAAAACATTAAAAAAAAAAAAAAAAGAAGTCGTATGGAAGGAACTGGTGTGAGCCATGTCTCTCGAATGTTCTTATTGCCCAGGATTTGGGAAGGTGCTGATGACGTTGCCTCTCAGTGGCCTGAGGGGCTCAGGGTCTGGGGGCTCACGGTGCTGAAAGCCTTGGTCCACCCGGCGGTCCCCAGGGCCATACTCTCAGTGGAGTAGGCAGCAGTCCAGAGTGGGGGCTTTCAAATGGCTTTTAGGGTTTACAGAAGTGCCGAAGGTAGAGGAGGGGAGAGGGAGAGAGGAGGAATGTGGTGTCACCGGCAGCATCTCCTTAAATCAGAGGTGTGCTGCTCTTACCTTTGGTATAATCGGGGCTCCACCTGGGATGCTGGGACAGCTTAGCCAGTTGGCAACCTCACCAGCTGCTTTGGGGGCATTAGTCACCCATGTGGCAAAGCCAAGTGGGGCAGAGACTGAGCGTGCAGTCTCCCTGGTTTGTTTGGGGCAAGTAACTAACAAGCGTTTGGGATGAGTTTGTGGGGTGATGTGACCAGCTTTCTTGGACCGGAGAACTGGGCAGGTGGTATGTTTGTTACTGCACAGCTTCCCCCACAACCCGTGGCTGTCCTGCCCCCTGTGGGTGGTGGGGTGAGGAATGAGAGTGGGGGCCGCAGGGGCAAACCTTTCATTTTCACAACACCTCTCTGGGCCAGCTCCTATTAATACATCTTTTAGAGGAGTAAACAGAGGGTTCCCAGAGTTCTAGGATCTTGTACGAAACCAGGGAGACCAAGAAAAATGCTGGGGCGACATCCAGGGTTGTGCGCTTAAGTCGTCTCCTGGAGCTGACTCCAAGCACACCCCAAAATAGCCTAGTCCTGGAAGTAACTAGAACCTCCTCTGGGAACCATGCAAATTAGGAGTCTGGGGGGCGGGGAGCTGACCTGGCCAGGGCCTCTGAGAAGGAGGCAGGTGTGGGAGTTGGCCTTGGGTCTCAGGAGGACTGTGATATAATCCACAATTCTTTACTAGCTTCAGCTCACAAGCACCAGGGCGCTGGGGATCAAGGTCGGAATGGGTTCTGTTTAAGCTCAGATCGGCTGCAGCCTCCTGCATCCTCACCACTCAACCGGGGTTAGAAATGCTGAGCAGTGCCCCAGGCAGTGGGGCTTCCCAGGTGGCATTAGGGGCAAAGAACCCACCTGCCAATGCAGGAGAGGCAAGAGACACAGGTTCCCTCCTGGGTAGGGAAGATTCCCTTGGAGCAGAAAGTGACACTACTCCAGTATTCTTGCCTGGAAAATTCCATGGGTAGAGGAGCCTGGTGGGCTACAGTCCATGGGGTCACAAAGAGTCAGACGCGACTGAGTGGCTAGCACACACGTTACATCTCAGAAGGGAGTCTTACTACGAACCCAAGACATGTTCTTTACTTCTATAGAGCTGCTGAAAACTTGAGGTGGTTTTCTTATGTTACTTGTCTAAGGTCTTAAAAAATCGATAGACTACATCTATCTGTTCCCATCTTCTCTGTTTTTGTGGCAGGAACTCAGGTGGCGTCTCCCTCTGGTCTCTCTCGGGATGTAGCCCCCCAATAAGACATGTGACCTGACACACCCACAGCCTCACCACAGACACATGTTTAGAATTCCTCCGTCCACTGGGAGTCAGGCAGAGAAAGCCTCAAGCAAGAAAGGCAGACACTGGGCACTTTTGAACTCATTCTGGGTATTAGAGGAGCATTACTTGGGGAAGGATTCGTGGAGACGGCAGCCAGCAATTGTAGCTGACTCAGGAGAGAGCCGTCCTGGGGGAGAGACTGTGGCTGCTGAGCGAGAGCGGCAGAATGCACGCTTAGGGAGACATCCAGCTGTCTAGTCCCAGGTGCAGGCCAGGTGTCACTGTATGCGGAATAAAACCATCTACAAAAGGAGGTGATTCAGAGCCACGGTTCTGCCTTCTTCCAGGTAGAGAGAGGCAGGGCAGGTTGGATTTTTCTGCCCAGGGCTAGCTTGTAGCCCTGGTACATAGGGGTGCAGAGCCTGGTTCCCTATGGCTGGTGCCTGTGATGACTGGCTGGTAAATACTTTGAATGTCACCTCTCGTCATGGCCTCTGTGATACTGATTAGTTGAGGCTCAATAGATTCTATGGAATCCACAGACCTCCATCTTTGTTCCTGTCCTCGTACTCAATTGCTCTGTCATGTCTGACTCTTTGCTACCCCATGGACTGTAGCCCACCAGGCTCCTCTGTCCATAGGATTCTCCAGGCAAGAATACTGGAGCTGGTTGCCATTTCCCTCTCCAGGGGATCTTCCCAACCCAGGGATCGAACCTGAGTCTCCTGCATTGCAAGTAGATTCTTTATTTTTCCTTTTAATTGGAGGCTAATTACTTTACAGTATTGCAGTGGTTTTGCCATACATTGACATGAATCAGCCGTGGGTGTACATGTGTCCCCCATCCTGAACGCCCCTCCCACCCGCCTCCCCATCCCATCCCTCAGAGTCATCCCAGTGCACCGGCCCTGAGTGCCCTGTCTCATGCATCGAACCTGGACGGGCGATCTGTTTCACATATGATAATGTACATGTTTCAATGTTATTCTCTCAAATCATCCCACCCTCGCCTTCTCCCACAGAGTCCAAAATTCTGTTCTTTATATCTGTGTCTGTTTTTCTGTCTTGCACATAGGGTCATCGTTACCATCTTTCTAAATTTCATACATATGCATTAATATACTGTGTTGGTATTTTTCTTTCCGACTTACTTCACTCTGTATAATAGGCTCCAGTTTCATCCACCTCATTAGGACTGATTCAAATGTATTCTTTTTAATAGCTGAGTAATATTCCATTGTGTATATGTACCACAGGTTTCTTATCCATTCATCTGCAGGTGGACATCTAGGTTGCTTCCATGTCCTAGTTATTGTAAACAGTGCTGCGATGAACACTGGGGTACACGTGTCTCTTTCAATTCCGGTTTCCTTGGTGTGTATGCCCAGCAGTGGGATTGCTGATGGATTCTTTACCATCTGAGTCACCAGGGGAAGCCCTGTTCCTGTCCTCAGTAGTGGCTTTAAAGACACGGTAGCAAGGGCCATTTGGAGATGAAGCAAGCTTGATAAATTAGTCTCAGTCTCATTCTTCACATGGATAATTATTTCTTTTTGGCTTAAATGTGAGTTCTTTAGAGAGGCCCTCCACGACCCCTAGTCTAGGCTCCCTCCTGCATGTGCCCAGAGCTTGCAGTATTCCACATGTTACATCACTCCTTGTATGCCATCATTCTCACTTATTTCAGGGAATGTTTATCCTCCGTAAGGTACATAAGGGCAGGACCTCATAGATCTTGTTCACTCCCTATGCCAGAGGCTAGCATCAAATGGGTTCAGGTGATATTGGTTGGATAAATGAAATGAATCAGTGTGGAACGTTTTCTAGATGGCAGGTATAATACCATCCTCCAGGGAGTCATTCTACAGATTAGACAGTAGAAACATCAGCTGGACACAGATGCTGTGAAATTGGGCTGTTTCTGGAAGCATAGTGAGAGGGGAGATGTGCTTACTGCCCTGAGTTGGTGGAGCTGGGTGATGGTGTCTTTGGTGAGAATTTGGAGGAAGACTTCATTGTGAAAGCAAGTCTGAAAGTGGGAACCAAGAGTCTGTCGAGTTGGGAAAAAGCCTTCCAAAAAGAGGAAGCTGCAGGTAGAAGTTCAGGGGGTATTGGCCAGAGGTGGCGTATCTGGAAAGGGCACACATTCAAAGTGACAAGATAGAGCATCAGGGGAGAAGTAATAGAACCTCAGACCAGAGAGGTAAGCAGAGTCTTCTAAAGCATGCTACAGACCTGGGCCTCTATACAATGGGGGACTTTTACAGGATATTAACAAGGGCTGTTACATTATTTTTTCAAAAACACAGCATTCATGGTTATATATGGAGAATGGGTTGAAAACTGGAAGATTCTGGAAGCAGGGCTATTTTCTAGAGGGCAGGGCCTCCCTTCTAGTAGCATTCAAGGTGAAAGGGAGAGAAATAGTTAATAGACGCCACCATGTTTCCCTAGAGGGGAACGGTGTGTGTGTCCTGACAGATTGGCATGCAGTGAGTTGCAATTTAAGATTAATATTTGACCTCTTTGTACCTCAGTAACTGCATCTATAACATGTACAGGGACTGGGTTCAAAGATCTATGTGTCTCTGACCATGACTATCCTGTAATTCTATGCAATCATAAACTAATAAGATAACATAATGTAAGAAATAGTAGTACATTACTATTAGTAATGTAGTAATAGTGCTGTGGGAACACGAATTAGAAAGAAATCAATGCAAATACTGGCTTAGCAGTAACATTTGTGAAAAGATGTAGGACTTTTATTTGACTGCAGGTCAGCATGGCCAGTGGGTTCCCCAGCAGCTCAGCAGTAAAGAATCCACCGGCAATGCAGGAGACCCGGTTCAATCCCTGGGTTGGGAAGATCCCCTGGAGGAAGGCATGGCAACCCACTCCAGTATACTTGTTTGGACCATCCCACAGACAGAGGAGCCTGGCGGGGCTACAGTCCACGGGGTTGCAAAGAGTCGGATGTGACTGAGCAACTAAGCACAGCACGAAGTGACCTAGCACAGCACAGCACAATCTATGGTCCTTGTATAGAGCCTGGCACAGGCCCTTGATCAGCGAGTGTTCAGTAAATGAGTGAATGGAGAAGGTGGCGTTGAATGAGCCATGAGCGCCTTTTCATCCTTGATATTCAAATTAATGTCTCCACCCTCCAGCACTTTTGTTTATACAGCCCTCACGACATTAGATTTTAATTTGTTCTTTCAGGATCTCCTTTTCTAGCTAGACTATCAGCTTGACAAAGCCAGGGACTGTATTTAATTGTGTCTTCAGTGTTCAGTCCGATTCCTGGCATATAGCAGGCGCTCAGTGAGAAGGGAGTCATGTAATATTATGCAAACCAGGCCTCTTTGAGAGGAAGGGGGGCTGACCAGATGTGAGCTGATACCACAGCACCCACCGGCTCTGGGGCAAACCAGGATGTATGGGTCCCTGGAGCAGTCAGCGCTTGCTGAATGGTTGCAGAGTGAATGAGTTCCTGGAACCAGCAGAGGCAGGCTGCACAAATGCCTTCCTTCTATTGAGATTAAAAACTGCTCCCTGGGAATTCCACCCGCTGGGCTCAGTTCTGTTTGACTAGACACATAGAAAGCATCTAGGCTTTCGTGTGGCATTTAAATGTTTTGAATTCATCTCCTGCTTCCCTTGGGCTGAATTTTCTCTTTCTCAGCCCAAACAGTCTCAGTGTTTCTGTAACCATTCCCTGATTTGCCTGGAGGTGAGCCCTGCTACACTGGGGCTTCTTTGGCTCTGGAAGGGCTTCCATTTGACAAGGTCAGTTTCAGCGTCATAGGCCTTGACCCTCAGTCACCATGCGTCCCCATCCTCCTGTGTTCGTCCACTCACACGTGTCTTCTCCTGTTTTTCCTTCACACCCCAAGTCCCCGGACTCCTATCTGCTCCTTACCCGTGCAGCCTTGGCAGGGTCTCTGTGTGTGCGTGCTTAGACGCTTTGTGACTCCATGGACTGTAGCCTGCCAGGCTTCCCTGTCCGTGGGATTGTCCAGGCAGGAATACTGGAGTGGGTTGCTATTTCCTTCTCCAGGGGATCTTCCCGACCCAGGAATGGAACCCATGTCTCCTGTGTGTCCTGCACTGCAGGTGAATTCTTTACCTGCTGAGCCACTTGGGAAGCCCCCTGGCAGAGTCTATAGAATCAGTATTTTTTTTTTAAGGACGTTTATTCATTTATTCTTGGCTGTGGTGGGTCTTCTGTGCTGTGTTTGGGCTTTCTCCAGTTATGACAAGTGGGGGCTGCTCTTCCTTGTGGTGTGAGAGCTTCTCATTGTGATGGTTTCCCTTGTTGTGGAGCATAGGCTCTGGGCACACTGGCTCAGTAGCAGTGCTGCATGGGTTTAGTTGTCCCATAGCATGTGGATCTTCCCAGACCAGGTATCAAACCCATGTCCCCTGCATTGGCAGGTGGGTTCTTAACCACTAGACCGTCAGGGAAGTCCCAGGAACCAGTTTTGACCACGGGCAAAAGGGATTTAGTAAATTCTGAGCCAATGGGCTGCATGCCACCCTCATATAAGCCTTGCTGCTGGTCCAGCCCTGCACTGGTGACCTGATTCCCGACCATCCGTGCACTCTGGCTTCCCTCTAAAGTGCAAGTTCCTGGGGCCCCAGTTCTGGTGACAGGCTTCAGTCCTAGATCCTTGCCCTGAGTGCTCGTTGGTCAGCTCCTGAGGGCTCGTCTTGTCCTTGCTCATCGGTCTCTCTCTCGGCTGAGGGGTAAGGACTCAGCCCACAGGATCCAGCCAGGTAAATGTCCAGTCCCTGGGGCATTTGCTGCAACGGGCTTTGGCTCCCACTGCCTGACTGAAAGACTGGAGCTTGGCTCCTCGCCACTGGGTCTGGGTTGGGGGTTCTGCCCCCAACTGGACTGGGAGGACCTCCCTGTCTGTATCTGTAAATAACCCTGCTCTACTAGAACATTCCCTGGAGGCGGCACTGATCACCTTCTTTCGTCTTCTCTTTTCCTCATTTGTTTTCCTATTTGCCCCCTTTTTGGGCTTCCCTTGTGGCTCAGCTGGTAAAGAATCTGCCTGCAATGAGGGAGACCTGGGTTTGATCCCTGGGTTGGGAAGATCCCCTGGAGAAGGAAAAGGCTACCACTTCAATATTCTGGCCTGAAGAATTCCATGGACTACCATGGGGTTGCAAACAGACTCTGTTTCACTTCACTTTGCCCCCTTTTCACTTTCTTTTTTCTCTAGATGTAATTAATTAGCTCAAAGAATGCAGATAGCTCTGTTTTCCTGTGGCTGCTAGTTTTTGTGGAGAAAAGAAGGAGAAGGAAACTCTCAAAGATTCTAAATCCCTTGGAGCGAGGAGCTGGGCTGAGTCCTTTCACTTACTGCTTCTTCAGTTCAGTTCAGTTTAGTCAATCTTGTCCGACTCTTTGCTACCCCATGGACCACAGCATGCCAGGCCTCCCTGTCCATCACTAATTCCCAGAGCTTGCTCAAACTCATGTCCATCGAGTCAGTGATGCCATCCAATGATCTCATCCTCTGTCGTCCCCTTCTTCTCCCGCCTTCAATATTTCCCAGCATCAAGGTCTTTTCCAAGGAGTCAATTCTTCGCATCAGGTGGCCAAAGTATTGGAGTTTCAGCTTCAGCATCAGTCCTCCCAATAAATATTCAGGGTTGATTTCCTTTAGTATGGACTGGTTTGATCTCCTTGCAGTCCAAGGGACTCTCAAGAGTCTTCTCCAACACCACAGTTCAAAAGCATCAATTCTTCGGTGCTTAGCTTTCTTTATAAATTTTTTCAGCAACTCGGCTTTCTTTCAGCTTTCTTTATTGCATCTTATTTCCCACATAATCTCCTGTGCTTGCAACTCAGGGATCTATTCATCAACTGACCCATCACTTCAAAATACAACTGGGAGATACTAAATCTTGATGTTCCCACCCCTCTAGTGGAAAATGCTCCATAGAAATGCACAGCATTATTATAAAATTGCTAGGAAACCCTGAAGAGGGAACTGATCTTTTTCAAGTGAAGTCACATTATACCCTTGAGTTACATGTTCCCTAAATTCTGGAATAAAAGTCAAGCCTCTGAAAGGTTAATCATCTGAGCTGGAGAGAGAATTCTTTTCAGGAAAGGATGATGGTCTTTCTTATCTCTTCCTAACACCAGGTTCCAGGTCCAGCTGCATTTTTCAGGGAGGGAAATAGGAATGGCGTCAGTAAAACAACATACCACTTTTAACTCCAAAACAGGACTTCTTGGTCTGCCTTCTAGTCAGGAATTTTGGGAAAGCCATTTTACCTGTCTGGGTCCTGCGTTCTCATTTTTAAAATGAAGGTTGGAGGCCAGGCATCTTCAGAAGTCCCCTGTTGCTCTAGCATTTTATGATTTAACATGGACATTGAGAAGCAGCTGTTGTGTTGGGCTTGGAGCGGAAGCAGATGCAACTCTCTCTGGGACTGTGTGTGATTAACTCTGATAGGGGATGGGAAGCTCCATCCTAAAGACGGTCAGGATCCCATTGGGATTCTGGAGTTCTGGAAGTTCACAGAGTCTCGGTGGCTGGAGAAGCTGCTGAGATACTGCAGTGTTTCAGAGCTCCAGGGACCAAGGCGGAGATCTGGGTGTGGCTGCTTCCTCAAAGGGTGACACTGGGCATGTTACTTAGCCAGTCTGAAAGCCTCATGTATCAGATGTGGGTCATAAAGTACCCACTCTGATGGGCCATTTGGGGATTAAAGGAGACGCTTGAGTAGTTCATGGGAGATGGTCTAAGGTCGATAAATGACATTGTCACAGTTCTTCATCTGTGATAGATGGCCCTGCAGAGGGCGGCACGAATCGTCTCAAAGGTGATGATCCATCCAGCTCCCCATGGCTGTGACTTTTATGGGTTTGTGGAAAATGTATGGGCAGTTGATCTCCAGGATGTTTGGTTAACTGGAGTTTGGGGAATGAGGCCAATGTTCACAAGCCCTCTCAGCCCATGATAACTGGCAAATGCTATTTTTAGATTTGCTGACATAACGGAGCCTTTTTCTTCTCCTTGTCTCTTGCAGGCATTCTCATTCTGCAATCACACTTATATCTTTCCGGGAGTTTGGAAAATGCAAGGGTGTATTTTGTGACATCCACTGCGAGAGGCCAAAGAGATGGAGCTAATGACTTCTCAGAAACGTGCTGCCTGAGAAAAAATAGTGCCTTTAGTGAATCTGTGATGATCACAAAGGAAAACACTGGATCTGGGCAGGGCCGGGAAGGAAGTGCTGGCTCTGGGCTGTGTCTGGCCCCGGTCACAGCCCGGCTCTGGGTCCAAAGTCCACAAGCCCGAGGCTCTTTGCTGGATCGCTGGCAGAAGATGGTCTTAGAACTGTGAGCATGCACAATCCTTTTAGGCACCCTGGCCTGGACTCTGACCGCCCTGGGACGTCACCAGAGACCTTTGTGGCTTTCTCTCCCGTCTGTGACGTGTCTCTGTGACTCGGCTTCACACGGCAGGGCTGGGGCGGGAAAGCTGGTGAAAGGTGGCTTGGGTATGTGGATAGCGTGGCAGGGCTTGGGAGGTCTCTTAGCAGAAGAAATAAATGACTTTGATGATGCATTCTGAAACTCAGCACACAGTAACTGTCTATTAAGGGGCTCTTCACATTTCCATGCGATTGCTGGTCTTCAACCTGTTGAATCAAAAAGTCTGACTTGTAGGGTAAAATAAAAACTGAAGATTAAAAATTAATATGATTTTTTAAAATGAATGTAAGGCATACTAAATTGTTGAGACAAAAGGCCCATTCAAAGGCCGTCTGCATTTAATAATAAATAACAGGATCTGTAAACCCAGCTGGATGACCTGTTAACTGCACATAAAAGGAAACTGAAGTCGATGCGAATGTGAAATAAGCCCGGCATGTGGTATGCTTAACTGGGGACACTGCATTTTCAAAATGCCCACCACCACATCCCACTGGTCCCTTGCATTTTTGTCTTGACTGGCAAAGCCAACCATCTTGAATGGAAAAAAAATGAGTAGCTTCTTTTGCAGGTGTAGGGCCTTCTGTTGACTCTGGACTTATCACTATATCTGTAAGACAGCATCATCAGACACTGGGTTGAGACTGCTGATTAGTAAGATCAATGATATGATTAAAGGCATGTAGATGAGTAATACTAAAAAAATTGAGTTATTCATTTTGAGACCATGTAATCAAGGTACGATTAAAATAGAAGTTGAGAACCAGAATTAAAGAAGCCAAAATGAATCACATTTGACCCACAACTCCTACAACTGACATTTTATGTCTCACGTCTCCAAGAGCAACTGAGTGTCACCTCCCTGGGGGTGGCCTGCTTAGATCCATCCCACGCCCTCCAATTCTTGCCCTGCCTGGACCCCTGGAGTGTATTCAGTAGTCAAGCAGGGGTTCCTCCTGCTCATCTCTGTCGCCTCCAGTGTATCAGGGCTTGTGCGTCGCGCTGATTCTGTGCTGACCATGGTGACCTACTCATCTCTTCAGTAGGGCTCCAAAGCTCCTTTCCCTGTCACAGCTGTCCATCACAGGCCATGCTGAGTCTCTTCTGCTACGTGGATTACCTGCCTGGGAGTTGAACCCCAACTTGCATTGGCCTCTGGCACATGGGATCCTCTCTAGCTTGGTGATTGTTCACCTGCCTGGCAATATCCCAGCCTCTTAGCCTGTGAGTCCTCCTTGGGTGCAGCGAGTTTCGGTCCTGCTTTGCTCAGACATTCCTGTCCCAGCCTTCTCGCCTCTCTCCTTCACATGTTGCTGTCTCTGTGTGCTCCTGATGTGCACTGATGCCCTCTCAGCCCTGACTCTTCTCACAGGATGCTGCCCTGGAATCGCTGCAGGCTCCCCGGGATCCCTGGCTGTGTCGTGGAAAAGACACTTAGGCTGGAGACTGAGATTTTAGTCCAGACTTTCTGCTTCCTGATTGTGTCATCTTAAGTCATGCGACCTCTCTGAGTTTCTGTTTCTTGGTAAAACCAAGAAGATGATAGTGATGAAGATATTACTTACCTGGCTTACCTTAAAAGTGCTTACTGGGACAATGATGTTGCGCCTATTTGGGGGGTGGTGGTGTTTATTTGCTATCTATCTCTTCTCTGGTGAAGTGACCATTCAAATCTTTTACCCATTAAAAAAAGAAAGTAAAAGTAAAAACACAACAGATTGTTGGACTTCTCTGGCCGTCCAGTGGTTAAGAATCTGCCTGTCAATGCAGGGGGCATGGATTCAGTCCCTGGTCCAGGAAGATTCCATATACTGAGGGGCAACTAAGCCTATGTGTGATAACTCCTGAAGCCCGCACACTCTAGAGCCTGTGTTGTGTGACAAGGGAAGCCACAATAATGGGAAGGCTGCTCACCGCAACTATAGAGTAGCCCCCAAGCGCTGGAAGTAGAGAAAGCCCTTAGGCAGCAACAGGGACCAGGCACAATCAAAAAATAAAATGAATACATTTAAAAAATGGCTTGTTTGTTTTCCTTGATTGAGTTTTGAAAGTTGTTTATATATATTGAAGACACAAGACCTTTACCAGATATGTGCTTTACAAAACTCTCTGCCAAACTGTGCTTGCCTTTTCATTCTCTTAATAGTATCTTTCGAAGAGCAGAAGATTTTAGTTTTGCAAAACTTCAGTATATTATTTATAAATATTGTTATTTTTCTTTTTATGTCCCATCAAAGAAATCTTTGCACTCTAAGATTGCAAATATGTTTTGCAACTATGTTTTCTTCCAGAAGCTTCATCATTTTTGTTTTTGTATTTAAGTTTGTAATTTATTTTGAATATATATTTGTGTGTCTGTCTGTCTATCTATCTATCTCCTGTGAGGTCAGGGTTGACCTTCATCATTAAGGAAGTAACCACAATGAGATATCACTGCATACTTATAAGAATAGATAAAATTTAAAAGACTTGGGCATACTAACTGTTGAGGAGTTGAAGAAATTGGAAATTCATACCCTCCTGGTGGGAATGTGAAATGGTATAACCACTTTGGTAAACAGTTTGATAGCTTTTTAAAATTTCACTCACCATATGGTATAACTGTTCCACTGCTAGGCATTTACCCCAAAGAACTGGAAGCATGCATCCCTATAATATCTGGAGGAGGGCATGGCAACCCCCTCCAGTATTCTTGCCTGGAGAATCCGCATGGACAAAGGAGCCTGGCGGGCTACAGTCCGTAGGGTCGCAAAGATCCAAACACGACTGAAGCGGCTAAGCACACACACATCTCTATGTATCCTTACCGGGACTTGCCTGGGAAGGAATCCCTGCTCTATTTGCTTAGCCCCAAACTGGAAACAACTTTAGGAGAATGAATACATTGTGGCATATCCATAAAATGGAATACGAGTAAACAACGCTATGGGTGAATCTCAAGGTAATTATGGTGACTGAAAAGAGACAGACTAGAATCCCAGGGACGGGGGAGCCTGGTGGGCTGCCGTCTATGGGGTCGCACAGAGTCGGACACGACTGAAGCGACTTAGCAGCAGCAGCAGCAGCAGCACCGTGTATGTCCGTTTATATAAAATTCTAGAAAGTGCGGACTAATCGAGAGTAACAGAAAGAAGATCCATGGTTGCCTGGAGATGCAAGTGAGCTCGCGTGGAATGATTCTGAAGGGGCATGACGAAATTGTGTGGGGTGACAGATATTCATAGCCTGAATGTGGTGATTTTTCCCAGGGTATACATGTATCAAATGTACAAAGTCGTGCACTTAAGCATGTTCAGTTTGTTGTGTATCAGCTATTAAGTGGGGGAAAGTGAAATAAATATCCGCCAGTGTAAACAAAAGACAGTGATTACAAGTCTCAAGTAAGGTAATGCCCAGGACACTGCACTGATAGCTGTAATCTGCTCTAGAAATGTGTGTTGTCATTATTATCTCTGCCACATAGACTAGGAAATTTTCCTATAAAAGAATTAGACCAGTTTCTGGCAGGGGCCTCATACTCTAGTTTTCCCAACTCCACCCAGTGGAAAATGTCAAACTGAGATTATAACACCCATTACTGGAAAGAGACCTGACTGCATACTAGGACATTCAGACTTTTGAAGGATTTCTTTTAAGGCTTGACCATATCCCAGCCCGGGTTTCCCTGGTGGCAGGTAAAGAATCTGCCTGCCAATGCAGTAGACGCAGGTTCAATCCCTAGTCTGGGAAGATCCCTTGGAGAAGGAAATGGCACTCCAGTGTTCTTGCCTGAAAATCCTCAGAGACAGAGGAGCCTGGTGGGCTACAATCCATGGGGTTGCAAAGAGATGGACATGACTTAGTGACTGAACAACAGCAACAACAGTATCCCAGCCCACTTACCCTGTCCCTTTATCCCAATAAACAATAAAACAGTAGCTTCCAAGGCTTTCCTGTATGTAGAAGAGAAGCTCTCAATCCCGCCATACACAGAATGTACTAAGAAGATTGTAGGAAATGCTGATGTCTGGCCCTGTACCTGGACATTCTGATTCCCTTGGTTTTTAGTTTTAACTTCTCTAGGTAATTCTAAAGTACTGCTCAGGAGGAGAAGTTCTGAGATGGAGCCTCCATCATTGCCTGCCCACTCCTGTGACCATGTCACCTCCCAGTTCATTCTGTTCAAACAGTGTTAGGAGCAATTGTGACCATAATCATAAATGGACATGCAAATAGCTATTGGCTTTTTCTCAAAGAGTGTCCATGAGCACTTTCTCACTGCATCTCATAGATAACTTGAGAAATAGATAGGAAGTGATGCTACTAGTTATCTCTTTTGCTGTTATTTTCATAAGTGTAACAAATGGTCATTTAAGAATTTTTTTTTTTTGATCATGCCACATGGCATGTGGGATCTTCCCTGACCAGGGATCGAACCCATGCCCCTGCAGTGAAAGTGTAGTGTCTTAACCCCTGGACCACCAAGGAAGTCCTCAGAATATTTTAAAGAACAAATATGGAAAACTACAGAGAGAAAATAAATCATCTGTTATCTAATCTCTCGGAGAAAACCAGGGTTAATATTTGGGTTCTTTTAATGCAATTATAGTATATGCATTTAACTTTTTTTCGAACAAGATCAGCACAAGCTGTATCCATGTTTTGTAACCTTCTCTTTTTACTTCATACATTTTAATTACCCATTGGGTAGGCTGGGCTTTCTACTAACTAGGCTAGATTTCCCAGTTTGCCCAAAGTTAGGTGTCGGTGTAATTGACACCATTTCCAGGCCTTACCTATACGAACCTGCCCATCCACTCTTCCCTTGATCCCTTCCTCTGTCTGCAAACTGCATATAAATATCAGGACAACTTGGCAATGAAAATCAAATACTGAATATGGCAGAGCCTTCATCAATCTTCTCCTTGAAAGACTGAGTGGCACAGAGCCTCTGCTTCATCATTTTGAGCTTTCCATGTTAGAAAAAATTAGTATTGGGTCAAGCCACTCATATTCTGGGATTTGTCTGTGAGGGTAGCTAGTGTGTGTGCACTCTCAGTTGCTCAGTCGTGTCAGACTCTTTGCAGCCCTATGGACTATAGCTGGCCAGGCTCCTCTGTCCGTGGGATTCTCCAGGCAAGAATACTGGAGTGGGTTGCCATTTCCTCTTCCAAGGGATCTTCCCGACCCAGGGATCAAACCCGCATCTCTTACATTTCCTGCATTGGCAGACAGATTCTTTAGCATTAGTACCACCTGGGAAGCCCACAGTAACTAATGTTACCTTAACAAACATATCTGCCCTTCAAGTTAGGCTCAAATCCCTACTTTTCTATCTTCCTTTATTGCTCCAGGCAGAAGTAATGCCTCCTTCCCTTTAGTTATTATAGCATAGAGATCTTAATTTCGTTTTGATTTCATAGTGCCTGTTCCAAGCTACCTCAACTTCCTGTCACTGGCCTCCTAAAACGGTACCTGTTCTGTCTTCCAGGCACTTCCACTGAGACTGAAGGAAAGGAAATGCCTCTAACACCTTAGGCCTGTCACCTCCCCCTGGAACCCATCTTTCTCTTGCTGCCTCGAGGTTCTTCTTCTCCTCTCTGTCCACCCCCTTGCCTGCGATTTCAGATTTTCCCTCAACTGGCTGTGCAGGATCTGACAATGTACGTTGCTCATTATTTCATGGAACTCTGACCTCTAGCTTCTGTAGCTGCAGCAGTTACAATGGGCCAGATTATGTGGCAGGAATCCAGTTTTCCCTGAATCTCAGTGGTTCACAGTGGCAAAGACTTCCTTCTTCCTTGCACTCTGTGTCCATTGTAGGTTGGCTGCACTTCCGCTCTGTGTCTGGAACCTGGGCTGATGAAGGGAACTCTGGGGACTTTGTGTCAAAAGGAAATAAAACGATTATGGAGAAACACATCCGGAAGTGACATGGGTCATTTCTGCTCACATGTCACTGTCCAAAGCGTGCAGCATGGCTCAGCACCTCCTGCTCTCAGAAGCCTTCCTTGAGGGCACTTTACCTCACCCAGACTGGCCCAGGTGCCCTGTTGGGTGTTTCAGAATCACCCCATACTTCCTTTACCAGAATCCTTAATAGGCATGCTCAGTCACTCAGTTGTGTCTGACTCTGCGACCCATGGACTATAGCTGACTAAGCTCCTCTGTCTGTGGAATTCTCCAGACAAGAATACTGGGGTGGGCAACCATTTCCTCCTCCAGTGGATCTTCCCAACCCAGGGATTAAATCCATGTCTCTGGAGTTTCCCGTGTTACAGGTAAATTTTTTTATTTTTTACCACTGAGCTACTGGGAAGCCCTATAGTCCTTAAAATACTTAATTGGAATCAGTTTTAAACTTCTCTACTTCTCCACTTAGGTGGTGGTGTTACGGGCATAATTGTGTCTTGCTCCCCAAATTCATATGCTGACATCCAGCCCCTAGTACCTCAGAATGTAACGTGCTTCTGCGAAGGTCTTCAAAGGGGTGGTTAAGTTAAAACAAAGTTGTTAAGGTGGAGCTTCAGTCTGACTGGCATCCATATAAGAGGAGGAAGAGACACCGGGGATGTGTGAACCGAGGAAAGAACACATGAGCACAGGGTGAGGAGGTGGCCATCTGCACGGTGAGCATCAAGGCCTTGGAAGAAATCAGATCTTCCAACCTCCTTGATCTTGGAGGTGCAGCCTCTGGGACTGTCAGAAAATAAATTTCTGTTCTTTAGGCAATGCAGCGTGTGGTATTTTGTGCCGGCAGCTCTGGCAAACAAGCTCAGATGGCAAGTGGTTTGAGGACAAGTTCTCCTTGGGGTCCTTATCATTTATTCCAAAGCCTATCCCAAAATAGCGACCAGAGAAATGTTTATGGGCTCGGCTGCTTAATAATTTGATTAATGAGTGGATAAATAAGTTTGATAGTGAGAAATAGATCAGTTTTGAGAGTTATTTTGATATAGTAAATTTGAATCCAACTAACTCTGATGCTGGGAGGGATTGGGGGCAGGAGGAGAAGGGGACGAAAGAGGATGAAATGGCTGGATGGCATCACTGACTCGATGGACATGAGTTTGGGTGAACTCTGGGAGCTGATGATGGACAGGGAGGCCTGGCGTGCTGTGATTCATGGGGTTGCAAAGAGTTGGACACGACTGAGTGACTGAACTGAACTGAACTGAACTGAACTGAACTTGTAGCCAGGAGCCCTGTTACGAACAAACTTGCAAGTCACAGATGTGCAGGAAAAATTGGTTGGCTGGTGAATAATAGGGTCATATCATAACAGTGTTTTGTATTTGTAGAAGCTTTTCTCTCAAGAAACCAAAAAAGGCTCCAGCTTCTGTTCAAACATCCCTGTGGGAGCAGCAGAGAGAAACACTAGGAACTGGATCTTGCAAGGAAGGAACCTGGGGGGTGGTTGGTGGTCAGGTGGTCTGTCCCGAGTGGCCAGGGTGGCGGGGAGGGCTGTGTTCCCACTGGGTAGCTGAGTGCCGAGTCCTGCAGCAGGTCCCCGGGGTGATCTGTGCAAAGGTCTGAGGAGATGACTCAGCCATACTGGCTCTGAAATGACTGTCACACCTGGAGTTCACCCCCTGGATGTCAATGAAGGGAAAGAAACAGCAGATTTGAAGGGAAAAGAGAGACGAACCCATCAGAGTTTTATATGACTGACAGCAAGCATCTAGGTAAAAACATCGGGGTCAAGGAGACACCCAGATGTTTTCTAACCACAAACGTGACAATATCTGGAAACATCTGGATGGTAAGTGGAAAGGCTTGTGTTGTTCCACTCATGTGGCCCATTTGGGCAAGCCCCTAGCCAGGAATGGGCTGAGTCAGAAGCGAGCCTCCCCCGCAGGGTTACACTGGGTCGGAGGAAGCTGGATCTGGCTGGAGTTGAGGTTGAACAGGCATGTGTGTACACACACACACACACACACACACACACACACACACACACACACACACACACAGAGGCACATGAACACATACGCACGGTCAGAAGCTGCCTGCATGGATCTGGGGTTAATGCATGCCGGGGTTTCCCAAGGTGAAGGCTCCCCATGGACAGAGAATGACAGCAGCCTGCCAGACCCCCTGGCACTGGGGGCATGGAGCCAGCCCACGCCTGTATGTATAAATGCTAACCCACTCCAGTGTTCTTGCCTGGGACATCCCCTGGACAGAGGAGCCTGGCGGGCTACAGTCCATGGGTTCACAAGGAGTCAGACGTGTCTGAGCGACCAAACAACAGACAACAACTGGTCGCTAGCCAGAGGAGGCAGTCGGATAATGTGGTCAGAGAAAGCACACATCCTGGTGGTCAAAGTGGGTGGTGTTGGTGGGACTCCAAAGACAAGGTTAAGTGTCCCTTCTTAAGCAGATGTTACCTACGGTGAGCGAAGAGATTTCCTTGGGAAACAGGGCTTGTGGGTCATAGCCGACTCGTCCCACTTTGAATCCCTGGGCCCCTCAGACTTGAGAGGGTCCTGAGATCAGATGAAATGGGGCCATCATGCTGCTCATCCATTCATTCATCTTTCATTCATTTGCCAGTAGGTATCGAATGCCCATGATACACAGATCAACAACTATACTAGTAAATAGGGACTAATCATCTGTAGCCGCCAGGCTCCTCTGTGCATGGGATTCTCCAGGCAAGAATACTGGAGTGGGTAACCATTCCCTTCTCCAGGGGATCTTCCCAATCCAAGGATCGAACCTGTGATCAAACCTGTGTCTCCTGCATTGCAGGCAGATTCTTTACCATCTGAGCCACCAGGGAAGCCCAAATAGCAAACATCTGGCCTGGAGGAGGATGCAGAGAAAAGAAACAGGCTGTTGTAATACAATGGAATAGGTGTTCTGATGGGGCAGGCGTGCTGGACTGAGCGAGCTCCTCTGGGCCTGCTGCCTCCACGCTTCCTGGAGGAAGTGATTTCCACATTAAGATCTGAAGGCTGAGTGGAACTGAGCCAGGAGAAGGGAGGGCTGAGGAGCTTACCGGAAGGGGGAACAATGGTGGTGCCGAGGCTCAGAAGAGGAGGAGCCAGTGGTTTAGATAGGCTGAAAAATTTGGTGGGAGAAACCAGGCAGGAAAAGTCAGCATAGCCAGATCCTAAAGAGGCTTGTTTCCTCCTGGCGGTGAGGCGGGACCACTGGGGCTGGATGTATGGGCTCAAGCTCAGAACACAGAGCAGGGTGGGAGGCGAGGATCTGGGAATCCCTGGTGTATGGACAGTGAAGTGAAAGTTGCTCAGACGTGTCCAACTCTTTGCGACCCCATGGACTGTATAGTCCAGGGAATTCTCCAGGCCAGAATACTGGAGTGGGTAGCCTTTCCCTTCTCCAGGGGATCTTCCCAACCCAGGGATTGAACACAGGTCTTCCACATTGAAGGCAGATTTTTTTTTTTTTTTAAATCAGCTGAGCCACCAGGAAAGCTCAGGAGTGGGTCGTCTATCCCTTCTCTAGTGGATCCTCCCAACCCAGGAATCAAAGTGGGATCTCCTACACTGCAAGGGGATTCTTTACCAACTGAGCTATCAGGGATATCAATATCAATCTAAAGCCTGGAGGAGTGAAACCCTGCCCAGAGAGTGTCAGGGCTGAGAGGGAGAGCCCAGGAGAGAATCCTGAGAAACCTCAACATTTAAGGGGTAGGCAGGGTTACAGGGGCCCTAAGTAGCCGGAGAGCTGGAAGGAAAACCAAGAGCCATGGCAGTAAGGTTCCCAAAGGCAGAGCGTGTTAGAAGAACAAGGTCGTGGTTAACAGTGTGAAAGGGGCTGACAAATCAAGTCAAAGAGTAACTTAAAAAAAAAAAGCTTACTTAGCAATACGGGGAAGGTTAGTGAGCTCGGTGAGATCAGATGTGGGGAGCGAGTAGGAGGTGAGAAAAGAGTCTTGCACGCTTTTTGTAGAACCCTAGCCATGATGGCAAGAGTATGGTCTGAACCTGGAGAACTTTGGTGGGAGGGACTTTTAAAGGTGAAGAGCCCAGAGACATTTGAACGTTGCTGAGTGCCTTGGAGAGATGGAAAAACACTGTAGCGTGGATCGGGTAGGGTCCAGTGTGTAAGAGGTGAAAAGTGTGTGTGACGACTGGGCAAGCCTGGGGCCAGACCACACGGATTTAGTCCTGCCTCTTGCATATCCAGGGCCTTCCCTGGTGGCTCAGCTGGTAAAGAATCTGCCTGCAATATGGGAGACCCGGGTTTGATCCCTGGATTGGGAAGATCCCCTGAAGAAGGGAATGGCAACCCATTTCAGTGTTCATGCCTTGAGAATTCCATGGACAGAGGAGCCTGGTGGGCTGCAGTTCAGGGGATTGAAAAGAGTCAGACATGACTGAGCGACAAACACTTCTTGGGTGTCCTGACTCTGTGACCTTCGGGAACTCACTTAGGCTCTCTAAATGTCAATTTCTTCTTCTGAAAGAAGAGGATCTACCTCCTAAGGCTATTGGAAAACCGAATTCAATGATATCCATAAGGTGGTTAGCACAGGGCCTGCCGAATCCTCATCACCATCTGGCTGCCAGCATAGCTGTGTCAGAAGGATGGATGCTTGTCAGGACTTATCCATCCAGGTGGTGGGGGTCTCCTGCAGTGCCCAAGTCTCCCGTGGATGGAGCGAGGGCTCCTCCTCTGCACTCTTGCTGGGCTCTTTCCCTGCACCAGGAGCCATACACAGCTCACGTGGGTCTCTGTGGTCTCCAGATTGCACTTATTGCATGTGAACCTCTGACGGGGGAACAGCGCCTGGGGACACACCCACCGGAGGCAGCATTGACGTCTGGGTGACACCGGGGGAGACCACAGCTTCGTGCCTCTGTGCCAGGAAGCCCAGCTGCCTCTTTCTCTGCCTGCAGAAATATTGTTAAAGGGAATGCAGACTGAGCTCCTGGAACACCGTCAGGTACTTCTGACATAGTTGCTCTGTTTTCTGAACATCACCACAAGGTACAGAGCGGGGCCGCACGAAGGGAGTAGCCTGAGGGAAGCACCTTCTAAACCACTCTGTGCTTGCTTCTCTTGCTCTCTGCCCCTGATTTCCTCCCGGGAAAGACTGTATCGGGCTTTTCCTCTCCCATGAGGAGACTGAGAGCTTCATTCCCACTAGAATCAGATGGGGACCCATGGATGGAGCCAGGAGCTGGGTGGATAATCTAGTGCCTGCAGAGGAAGACGAGGTTTGACGTCACACCGTGAGTGACCTAGAGGCCAGGACACGACTTCAAGTTCAGGACTTGTGCTCATAGATGGTGAGGATTTCAATGATCCATCTCTCTCCCTTCAACCGGCTTGATTGTTGCTGATTTATTCTTTCAGCATGCGTCACACACTTCCCCCTTTTTTTTCTGGAGGATTTCCGAGGACTCATGGGCAGTCCTTTCTAGACCCTGGGACTTTATCAGCAAAACAGAAAAAGAATCCCTTCTCTTGTGGGGCTCACAGTCCAGGCCCACCTTGGTGACAGTGTGGGTTCAGTTCCAGACCACAGCAATAAAGCAAATATCACATGAAAGTGAGTCACACAAATGTTTTGTTTTCCCAGTGCATGTAAAAGTTATGCTTACACTATACTGTAATCTATTAAGTGTACAGTAGCATTATGTCTAAAAAAACCAATGTACATAACTTCATTCAAAAAGAAGTTGGAAAAGTGGTGTCAAAAGACTTGTTCAACATGGGGTTGCCACTAACCTTCAGTTTGTTAAAAAGAAAACAATAATATCTGCAAAATACAACAGAACAAGGTATGCCAATAAACAAACAAGTGTAAATACATCGTCCACAATGTCTTTCCAGGGAATCTTTTCTCCACAGAATGCCTTTTGAATTAGTAAAATCCGTGTTCGTCGAATGTATGTACCTCTCAATACAATGTTTTTCGGTCAATGTTTATATAGAAAGTGTGTCTCTTTATGACCCTCACACTCCACACAACATTTACACAAAGCAATTAGCAGGAAGAGTCTTGCATTACATTCTAAATACAATTCATAGAATTATTTTAAAGGCACATTAAATGTCAACTTGGGGTGTGCGCCTTGGTAGTTAGAGCTGAGAGAAACCACAAGACATCAATCAAGCAACTCTTTGTTACAAACCTATTAATTTTTTGGTGGTCAGGAATCAATGCTGGAAGCATTTCACATCCTAACATGATGTTGTATTACTTAGGCGTGCATACATAGGTGTCTACCATAGTAGTTACATTTTAGGACATTGGTTAGAGCTTTTATTTTTTAAGATTTTTTCTTTAATGTGGATCATTTTTTTAAAGTCTTTATTGAATTTGTTTCAACATTTCCTTTGTTTTAGGTTTTAGTCTTTTGCTTGTGAGTCATGTAGGATCTTAGTTCCCCAACCAGGGATCGAACCCACACATTCTGCACTGGAAGGTGAAATCATACCCGCTGGACTGCCAGGGAAGCCACTTGGTTGGAGTTTTGGGTTGATGCATTTGAAAGTCATGGGAAGGAACCTCCGGGTCAGCACCGGTGGGTAGAAGGCTGATTTTCAGGAATCTCTTGCTGATGTAGAGCATGCGGTAGAAAGGTAAACGATGGTATACAGGGACCACATTTGTGTGCGTTCTCAGAGTGGTGTCTGGCTGGGACTCTGGTTGAGGTTTCAACATCCGCAAAGGTGACAGATCCCTTCCATGGGGGAGCTAGTGCAGAGACTGGTCCTTGACTCAGGGACATCTCAGTGGGTGTCCTGGCTATGAACATGACCTCTACCAGGAAGCTTGACTCAGTGACGATGACCGTGGCAAAATAGCTTCGACTGGAAGAACAGAATAACGCCCCCGTCAAGTTCCGTGCTGTTCTCTTGCCAGGAGAGGCGGCCCAATTTCATCAGCTTTTTTTTTTTTTTTTTTTTCAATTTTCTTTGAATGGTAACTCTGGAATGGTAGGAAGTCTCCCACAAAGGATTTCCTTTGGTCATTGTTGTTTTTCCCTTAGGAAAAAAAAATGTGGTAGCAGAGGGCCAAGCGTCTCTCTCCCTTTGTGACTTCTGTGATTCAGAGTTTAAAAGGCTAGTGACGGGATCTGGGTCACAGACTTGGTTTCCTTCTTGTGTGAGGCACGGTGTTTCACAGGCCTGGCCCTTTAAACACTGGGCCTAGAGCCTCAGATTCTGTCCTAATTTTAGATTTGGTCACACGGGTGACAAGTGTTTTCCTTGAGGTTGGAATCTGTACTAAGGGAAGTACCGAGTATTGGAATAACCAAATCTTACATTTTAGCTTTGCAAAGAGTGGAAAGGTCCCTGAGTTCCCCTTCCTCAATGCAGAACCCCACCTCAACCCCACCGCCTTATTCCCTGTGACAGCTGGTTGAGACTGTGTGTGCTCTGAACACATCTCACTGTGGGTGAGTGTGTTTGGCTTTCCCAAAGAAATAGAACCAACAGAGTGTGTACACATGTGAAAGGAGGTTTACTTTTAGGAACTGGCTCCTGTGGTGATTTTGTTGTTCAGTTGCTAAATCTGACTCTTCGTGACCCCGTGGACTGCAGCAAGCTAGGCTTCCCTGTCCTTCACTATCTCATGAAGTTTGCTCACATCCATCGAGTTGGTGATGCCATCCAACCATCTCATCCTCTGTTGCCCCCTTCTTCTCCCGCCTTCAATCTTTCCCAGCATTAGGATCTTTTCCAATGAGCTGGCTCTTCACATCAGGTAGCCAAAGTATTGTGATGATGGAGGCTGACAAGTCTCAAATCTGCAGGGTGGGCTGGCAAGTTTGAAGATCCAGTGCTCTGGTCTGAATGTTTGTGCCCCCCGCCTCCCTCCAATTCATATGTTGAAATCCTAATGCCCGCTGGGGTGGTGTTAGGAGGTGGAGCTTCTGGGAGTGATTAGGCCTTGAAGGCACAGCCCTCGTGAATGAAGTGGATGCCCTTAGGAAGAGGCTCTCGGCCCCTCCCTCACCCCTTCTTCCTGTGGGGATACAATGGGAAGTGTGCACCCCAAAAGAGAACCCTCACCTGACCGCTCTGGCACTGTGATCTTGGACTTCCAGTGCCAGAACTGTGAGAAATAAATTTCTATTGTTTATAAGTCTGTGGAATTTTGTTATGGTGTCCTGAATGGACAAAGACACCCAGGAAGAGCCGCGGCTGCAGTTCAAGTCTCCTGGTAGAATTCCCCCTTGCTCAGGCGGATGCTGGAGAAGAAAATGGCTACCTGCTCTGCTATCCTTGCCTGGGAGATCCCATGGACAGGGGAGCCTGTGGGGCTGTGGTCCATGGGGTCGCAAGAGTTGGGCATGACTTAGCGACTGAGCAAGAGTGATGACGGGGGAGGTCAGACTTGTGGTCTGTTCAGGCCTTTAGCTGATTGGATGAGGTTCACTCAAATTATGAGGGACGATCTGCTTTACCCAAAGATCACCAATTTCAATTTATATCTCATCCCAAAACACTTTCCCAGAAATATCCAGATTAATGTTTGATTAAATATCTGGGTGCCAGCCCAGGCATATCACCACATAAAATTAACCATTGTAGTGGGGTGCAGCATCTGGAATATTATATATACTTGTGAATGTGTAGCAGTTAAATACACACAGCATGCACAAATGAATTGAACTCCTCTTTTGAAGAAGGAAAGGAAGGAAGCTTCACTGGTGGTCCAGTGGTTAAGAATCTGTCTTGCAGTGTAGGGGACGTGTGTTCCATCCCTGGGTGGGGAATTAAGATGCCACATGCCAGCCAAACACCTCCACCAAGACCTGGTGCAGTCAAATAAAATAACCAAATTAATATTTAAAAAGAAAGTAATATAATTTTTTTAAAAAAGAAGAACAAAAAGAACCAGCGTTGGGTGGACAGAGTACCTCCTTGTTTCTTTCTGCCTTGGAAAAGCGGCTGGCAAAGGATATGACACCTGGTCTTGGATGACTAAGAGCGACCTTGACTTCAGAGCTTTTAAAAGTTGATGTCAGCCAGCGGCAGAACTTCCTGTCTGCCTGGATTTGCATAGGACCTGAGAAAGGCAATTGGCTGATGTGTGTGTATGAGAAGTGGACACACATACACACGTGTGAGGCAGTGTAACAGAAAGATTAGGAAGTGCAGGGGCTGTGGGGACCCTCTGCAGAGTTAGAATCGCAGCTCTGCTGCTGACTTGCTGTGTAACTGCAGGCAAGCTACTTAAGCTCTCTGTGCTTGGTTCTCTCATCTACAAAACAGGGAAATACTACAAAACAGATCCCATACTTCGTAGGTTGTGGGGATTAAATGAGGTGGTAGCTGTGAAGTGCTTACAAAATTGCCTGGCACATAAGCACAGAAGTCCTAGAAATTATCTATCATCATCATGAAGTATTCAATAAGTGGCACTTGTTCATATATCAACATGGTTATTTGTAAGCAGGCAACCTACACTACAGGAAAATAAATGGGAAATTTATTCCCAAACTCTACTATTACAGAGCCCATGCCTGGACACTGCTTCATAAGAAGACGTATGCTTTTTGGTACTTCATTAATGAGATTCCACTGCATAAGATCCAGATTGTATCTGCTTTAAATTAATTTTATTTTTTAGTAAACAGTGTTACAGCAAGATGCTGACATGGTGGTGCAGGAAATTAGGCATTTCAGGTTTGCAAGGATCACCTGCAGTGACTTGGTCCCACTGAAGTGGGGTGGGCTCTCCCCTGCTCCCCACAGCTCAGCGAGCAGGCAGGCCACCTGGGGCTCAGGTGTGCCTGAGGCTACAGGGAGACGCGTGCAGATAATGACAGCTGGTGGGCTCCAGTGTGCTCCAGCTCCTTCTCCCTGACAAATGGCTTCACAGATGATGCCAGCTTCATGCTCAATTAATCTCGGTTGAATTGATCATCCAGTTATAAAGAAAACCATTAGCACTAAAGCAAAACTTCCCAAAGAGCTTTTATGGGGAGGAGGAAAGGAAGTGAATTGGTTTTTTAAAGAAATTAAGATGATGAACTGTGTTTGAAAAGAACACAGCACCAGCCTTCTCTCTACCCAGGTGACTCAGCCCTAAGGGGGTGGGATAATAAGGTGATTTTTTTTTCACCTCTTCAGCTCAGGAATTGTTAAGAGGAAATATTTTTTAAATAAGCAAGTGCATATAAAGCTTATCACAGGACAGACTTAATTGGAAGCCGAAAAACTTTATACACCATGTATTAATTTAGTTCTTCAACAATACGGGGGGTTAGGTAGGATTATTTTTTACCCATTTTATAGATTAGGAAATGCAAAAAAGAGATGAAGTTATTGCCAAAAAAAGTTCGTTCAGTTTTCCAACCTGAACAAACGTTTTGGCCAGCCTAACTGCTTGGCTTCCATGACTAGTGGTTGACAAGGGATCCAAAGCCTGGCTCTTGGGCATTTGCTACACGAATTCCGAACCCAGATTCCACCTGGGCCAGTCCCCTGCCTCACGTTTAATTCTGGTGCTCGTTGTCTTATTCCTGAAGTCTTACTTTCATACTTTTAATGAAATGAAAAAAAAGAAATCTTTTACTTTCATACCGCATGCACATCTTCAAAAAGATGACTGCTACTACATATGTGATACACATGCATTTCAGAAACAAAGCAACAAGTAAAAATGCCAGGAAGCAAACAAGAAGAAAATAAAAAGTGTTCATACTCCTCCACCTTTTATAACCCTCGTCATTATATTGGTACACATCCCTCTAGATTTTTTTTCCCGTGCATATCCTTGTGTTTTCAAGCAATAGTGAGCTTATATACTGCATGCTCTATTGCAATTTGGTTTTTTTTAACCCAACAACAGAAAGTCCTTGCATTTAAACAAATACATTTCCAAGACATTATTTTTAATTCTTAAATAGCATTTCATCATATGGATACAGGATAACTTATTCAATTAATTCCTTTTGGACAATTAAATTGTTTTCAAATTTTGAGATTAGTGACAAGGCCACTACGAACATCCTTGTGCTTTAATGTATATGCATGTTCAAACAATTTGAATTAAATTAATAATTTTAATTAGATTTTATAGTATTATTATTATAAATTCCTATTCATTCAAAAGGTTTATTTACAAACGGCTACCATTTTTCATTTCAAGGTACTTACCTATTAAGGGAGGTGATCTGAAATTAGTAGCAAGTTCTATACTTTTCATTAACATGGATCTTGATTTCATTAAAATTGTATGAATTCCACATTAAAACCGTTGTGAATTGTGTTTTAATTTTTTAGAGGGTGACTGATGACATATGAATAAAACATAGAGAAAGCAGCATACTCTGCAACAAGCTCTCAGGAGGCCTCCCTCTAAATCCTGGGTCCCAAGAGTCTGCGGGGAGCGGGCGCCAGCACTTAAGACCTGGGGTCTCTGCCTCCGTGCATACTGGCCATGCCCCCTGCCACCCTTTGAGTTCAGGTCCTCACTAGCCTCTTTCTGAGACCTTTCCCCACCTCCTAACTGATTTCCCACCTCCTGGAAACCTCCTTTCTCCAAAACATTTTGCACAGTGTTAGCAAATACATCTCACACGCTAGTCTGATATTGCTTGGCTATCCAAAAATCTTCAGAATGATTTCTTATTAAAGATTAAGTAAGAGGGGGACTTCCCTGGTTGTCCAGTGACTAAGAATCTGCCTTCCCATGCAGGGGACTTGTGTTTGATCCCTGATCAGGGAACTAAGATCCCACGTGCCATGGGACAACTAAGCCTGTGTACCACAAGTAGGGAAAAGCCCACACACCACAAGGAAAGATTCTGCAAGCAAGATCCCATGTGTTGCAACTAAGACCCAATGCAGTCAAATATATAAATAAAATAGAAAACATTAAGAGGAAGAGATTAAAGCACAACAAAAGGTCTAGCCTGGGTATCAAGTTGTTCGTCTCCCACTGCTTCCAATCACCAGTGTCCAGGGGCAAGCCAGTACCCTGCCCCTATGCTTTGATGATCAGTGGATTACAAAAACTTCTAGGTACAACCAGGGGGCTTCCTGCTTCCCAGTTCCCCTCTCTAGATGTGGTCTGGGTTCCCAGGTGACCCAGGGCCCCTGAATGTGGCAGCTATTTTTTTTTACCTGGCTACGAAGTGCCCGTCTCCTCCTGTACTCGCCTGCCCTGCGGCACCTGCTTGTCTGGGCCTAGGGCTAACAGCTTCCTCATTAAGACTATTTTTCATCCATTCTCCTGCCTTTCCCCAATCAGGGTTGAGTCTGAGTCCACACGTGTATTTTCCATGGCTCTGTAAGAACTGTGCTCTTCCTCTAAAAGTGTCTTTAATTGGGGGAAGCAGAGGCGGTTGGAATTTACAACAAGATCGAGGGACAGCGTGACACTTGTTTTCTTACAGAAAAGGTGCTTGCGAGGAATTTTCTCCTTATTAATGGGATGTCAATGGAACTGAGCTTGAAAACAGATTGATTGAGCTCGCAGGGTATCTCTTGTCGAGCTCTTGGGAGATTGCGTGGCTTATCATAACTTTGCATATTTTAAATGGCTTTTATACACAAAAGTAATCATCCTCTTTCTTTCCCTCTTAAGGTCAGATGTGCCTGTGTACCCAGAAGCTACAGACAGCATAATGTGCTCCTACGGTCCCAACGCTACACCTACTATGTGGGAGCAATCACAGGGAAAGACAGAGACACTTGTTAAACATTGAGTGGCTCATACAGTGAGATGAGACACTTGTGCTGTGGAAAGATAGGTCTAATGATCTGGTTCTTTGTTTTCCCTTGAAAAAGAAATTTCAAAATATAGAGCATCTCACAAAGAAGTGTTTCCAAATTGACTCAAAAACAAAAACAAAAAAAAAAAAAAGAGAGAGAGAAAGAGAAAGAAATAATGACAGAAAGAAATAGTGGTAATTTGTTCAGTTCAGTTCAGTTCAGTCGCTCAGTCGTGTCCGACCCTTTGCAATCCCATGAATCACAGCATGCCAGGCCTCCCTGTCCATCACCAACTCCCGGAGTTCATTCAAACTCATGTCCATCGAGTCAGTGATGCCATCCAGCCATCTCATCCTCTGTCGTCCCCTTCTTCTCCTGCCCCCAATCCCTCCCAGCATCAGGGTCTTTTCCAGTGAGTCACCTCCCTGCATGAAGTGGCCAAAGTATTGGAATTTCAGCTTCAGCATCAGTTCTTCCAATGAAAACCCAGGACTGATCTCCTTTAGGATGGACTGGTTGGATCTCCTTGCAGTCCAAGAGACTCTCAAGAGTCTTCTCCAACACCACAGTTCAAAAGCATCAATTCTTTGGCACTCAGCTTTCTTCACAGTCCAACTCTCACATCCATACATGACTACTGGAAAAACCATAGCCTTGACTAGATGGACCTTTGTTGGCAAAGTAATGTCTCTGCTTTTGAATATGCTATCTACGTTGGTCATAACTTTACTTCCAAGGAGTAAGCGTCTTTTAATTTCGTGGCTGCAGTCACCATCCGCAGTGATTTTGGAGCCCCCAAAAATAAAGTCTGACACTGTTTCCACTGTTTTCCCATCTATTTCCCATGAAGTGATGGGACCGGATGCCATGATCTTAGTTTTCCGAATGCTGAGCTTTAAGCCAACTTTTTCACTCCCCTCTTTCACTTTCATCAAGAAGCTCTTTAGTTCTTCTTCACTTTCTGCCATAAGGGTGGTGTCATCTGCATATATGAGTTATTTATATTTCCCCTGGCAATCTTGATTCCAGCTTGTGCTTCTTCCAGCCCAGCGTTTCTCACGATGTACTCTGCATACAAGGTAAATAAGCAGGGTGACAATATACAGCCTTGACGTAATTCTTTCCCAATTTGGAACCAGTCTGTTGTTCCATGTCCAGTTCTAACTGTTGCTTCCTGACCTGCATATAGGTTTCTCAAGAGGCAGGTCAGGTGATCTAGTATTCCCATCTCTTTCAGGATTTTCCACAATTTATTGTGACCCACACATATCTGAAAATTATGACCATAAATAGTCAAAAGTTATATACATATAATAAGGATAAAAGATAAGACATGTTAGTTATACTATTAGCCATTGTAAAATGAATTATCGTTCATATATATGGCACATCTATGGGCTTCCCAGGTGGCACTAGCTGTAAAGAACCTAACTGCCAAGGCAGGAGACATAAGAGATGCGGGTTCAGTCCCTCCGTTGGGAAGATCCCCTGGAGGAGGGCATGGCAATACACTCCAGTACTCTTGCCTGGAGAATCCCATGGACAGAGGAGCCTGTTGGGCTATAGTCCATAGAGTTGCAAAGAGTAGAATAGGACTGAGGCATCTTAGCACTTATCCATAAAACCTAAAACAATACTATTTCTATCAATAAAAATTAATTGTTTAAAAAAAATTTTGGCTGCTCCACACAGCGTGTTGGATCTTAGTTCCCCGACTGGGATTGAACCTTTGCCTTCTGTAGTGGAAACGCAGTCTCAACTCCTGGACCGCCAGGCAAGTCCTATGACCAAGTTCTTTAATTGGCCTTTCTTTATATAAATCTCTTTTGCCTAGTGCTTATTTGTACAGAAAACTGTCATTTCTGTAAACTCACTTTCTCAGGGAAGTGGGTTCAGAGAATTAAGGTGACTCAAGGTCACATTTCTTAAAATGATCAGAGTCAGAGCCCCTAAGTTTGATTTGATGTTCTGCTGCTCAGATCCAAGTGTCTTTTGATAAGTGATATTTCAGTGCTGTGTTTTCACAGCCTTATGCCTTTATGACATTTTATTGCATTTTATGACATGACTCACTATAAGCATGAACTGAAGTCTCCAGTGTGAGCCCCCAAACTCTACCTTGCCTCAGGGCAAGTATTCTCAAGGAGGAGCGGCTTATGAGTTTGAGTTCTGCTGGAGCTGGAAAGCTCAGCAAGGAACTGAGTCCAGACCAGTGGACAGGAAGCCTCCAGGTGTTCAGACCCCCTTTCCTAGGAGCTTTCTGACTCGGCTCTGTGCTATACCTTCTTACTGTCTTTTCTTCCCTTGGCATAAAGCACGGACTTAGGTTTGACGTTAATCCGAGTGCGTGCATGTTAAGTCTCTTCAGTCATGTCCGACTTTATGAGAGTGGAGCGATATAATTCCCTTCCCCTGCTCACCAATCGAGAGCGATCCTTTGGAGAAGAAATAAGCTTGGTGTGCCTTGCTAAAAATGTGTCTCGTGTTTGATGGATATAAATTTGAACCGTAAATCTGCCTCACTACCAGCTGACATCAGTCTTCTCCCTTTCCACTTACGAGACTGTAAAAAGCTTCCGAAGTGTCACCTTCTAACACGTGACAATGCAGACCAATGGGTGCTGCTAATAAGACCACCTTTGAAAGCTTGGGCTACGGGCCTGGTGGCTGCAGCAGAGCTGCCTGCTGAGTGGGAAGTCTCTGAGTACTTACTACTTGCTCTTTCCACTTTGATGAGGAGGAGGGAGGTGAGACCGTGAATGACAGCAGACACAGGTGATCACAAGGAAGGATGTGGTCCAGAGATGGGGGGTGGGAGATTATCTTTAAACTGATACTGCATTTAAAATTACAAAAGCCCCGACATTTAAAAATATAGTTGCCTTTTGGGTGCTGATTGTATTTACTAATTTTTGATACATAGATAACTGTGTTCTTGTTGTCATTGTTGTTCAGTTGCTATGTTATGGCTAACTCTTTGCAACCCCATGGACTGCAGCCTGCCAGCCTCCCCTGTCCTTCACTATCTCCCAGAGTTGGCTCAAATTTGTGTCCATCGAGTCAGTGATACTATATGACCATCTCATTCTCAGCTGCCCCCTTTTCCTTTTCCCCTTTTTCAATCTTCCTCAGCATCAGGGTCTTTTCCAGTGGGTCCGCTAAAATATCAGAGCTTCAGCTTCAGCATCAGTCCTTCCGATGAATATTCAGGACTGATTTCCTTTAGGATTGACTGGTTGATCTCCTTGCAGTCCAAGGGATTCTCAAGAGTCTTCTCTAGCACTACAGTTTCAAAGCATCGATTCTTCTGCACTCAGCCTTCTTTATAGTCCAGCTCTCACATCCGTACATGACTACTGGAAAAACTGCAGCTTTGACTAGGCAGACCTTTGTCGGCAAAGTGATGTCTCTGCTTTTTAACATTCTCTCTAGGTTTGTCACACAGACCACTGTGTATCATTATGCATTTACCAAGTACCTGACAAGGGCCAGATGCTGTGTAGGGCACCAAAACCCTCCTTGGATTTTTTCTGGCTTTGGGTAGAGGAAGGAACACATCTTGCCATTTTCCACCTCTGATAGATTGCTAGCAGAGTAGGCTGCTGCTAACAAAATGGACTCATTTGAAATCTGTGACTGGTGCATACATACTGGCCAGGTGCCAGAAGGTTCTGGGTTATGGAAGTCTGGAGCAGTGACCAGAGACCATGTATCATTAAAGCCTGACTCTTCAGTATCTTGAGTGTGTCAGGAGATTTTGACACACTTAAAATTTAAATTAATTATACTTTGATTCTTTGTTTTAAAAATTAAGGAAGCTTGCAAAAGAGAGCATTACAATAAGGTTGAATGAAATAGAGATGGATAATTAGAACCAAAGGAAATGAATCTATGGATATGCTAATTGGAAGTAATTTGCCTTGATTGGGACTTAAATTTGGCTCCAGGCTCCATGGAAGCCCAGACAAAAGAGAAATAGGACAAGTTGCATGTTCTTCACAGCTCCTTGGAGGAAACAGATCTGATCAAGCCCTAAATCCCAGAAAAGATCTTAAAGGGCTGTAATGGAAAGATTTTTGTGTTTGAGGCACGCCTGAATTCCTGCCTAAAAGAAGGACTCATGGCAATTTACTAACCCTTTATGGTAAGGTCCATTTTTACCACATTCTTAAATGGGGTTTGATAGCAACTGAGGCTTCCCTGGTGGCTCAGATGGTAAAGAATCTGTCTGCCAATGCAGGAGACCCTGGTTCAATCCCTGCCTGGGTGGGGAAGATCCCCTGGAGAAGGGCATGGCTACCCACTCCAATATTCTTGCCTGGAGAATTCTATGGACAGAGCCTGGCAGACTACAGTCCCTGGGGTTACAAAGAGCTGGACATGCCTGAGTGACTAACCACACACACACATACACACACACACTACTTTTCATGCTTGTCCTGAGGATTAAATGACCAGCTTGGTAGAATGTGTTTTCATGACTATTTGTTGGAAGCAAACTAATTTTTATCAGCAAGAGGATGGTTAAGTAAAGTAGGATACGTTCTTTTCAGAGCATCCTACATCCTTCTTCAGGTATTGAACCCTCCCCCTGTAATCACACCCTTTGTCAATAATTGCAGTTTCTCCCTGCAGAGAGGGAGAGAATATTTCTCTCCACACCAGATTCTCTCTGGTGTGTCAGAATCTCCTGACACACTCAAGATACTGAAGAGTCAGGCTCTAATAATACATGGTCACTGGTCAGTGCTCCAGACTTCCATACTCCAGAACCTTCTGGCACCTGGCCAGTATGTATGCACCAGTCACAGATTTCAAATGAGTTCATTTTGTTAGCAGCAACCCATTCGGCAGAGAGGGAAGAGGCAAAGAATATTTCCCTACCCTAGGGATTGAACTTGACCATGTGACTTGCTTTGGCTGATAAAACGTTGACAAAGGTGATACGGAATGAAGCCTCGACCTTCAGAGGCATTGTGTGGTTCCACTTACCCGTTTGAGCTTCTGCCATTTATGTTAGAAGAATATGATCCTCTGGTGGTTTGGTCCAACATAGATATTAGACATGTAGAGCAGACTGGATCCAACTTGAAGTTCAGAATTTAGATGATTCTAGGTGGCTGAGACACTCATTGTGAATGAAAAAAAAACCCAGAAAGTTGTGGAAACTCATTGAACATGGGGGTGATTTGTTATACACCATTACTGTGACAACAACTGCCTGATGTGGGAGCCTTCTATGATCAAGCCTCAAGAGATAACTGTGATGTACTGAGAGAGAATATAAACTTAAAAAGGAGAATCATGCAAATTCTGATTTGTAGAATAATATAAATGTCTGATTTTGTTTAGTTAGAAACAAAATTTTCATACATACAGTGGGTTGGAAAACCCAAATGAGCTTTTTGGCCAACCCAGTGCATCTAAATAATAAAAAGTGTTGAGGGATGACATTCACATCTTTAAAAGCATGAATGTGAAAAATATGCATATTTTAAAAAACTGGTGGGTTTTTCTTTTTTCTTTTTTTTTCTGTGTGACGTGGATGGACAATTTGTGAATTAAAAAAAGCTTAAAGATCAAACACAACAGCTTCAAAGCAGGCTGCTGCTTCAGCACTGTGGTGGTCGCCTCTGTCTAGGGGTATCTGGGAAGATCTATGGTTGGTTGGAACTTTTTGCTCAGACCTGCCCTCCATCCCTGCCCGAGAGACAGACTATTGAAGACGGCCATTCATCCTCTCAGCTGCTGGTGGAGTCTCTCAAAGCATTGCCCAGAGCCACACAGCTAGCGAGGAGTGTAGTTAGAACTGGAAGCCAAGGTGTTTTGCTAGCTTGCTTCCTTGCTTTTTCCCTCCAGAAATGTCTGTACTGTAGGCATTACACTAAGTGCTTGGGAGGCTGTTGTGGATCAGATATTCTCACAGAGCAACTGCAGCATCAAATCTTAGATGAACACTTGATCCACTTCTCATATACACACATACATAATCTAATGTAAGTACAAAACCTCCATCTTATAATTTGCTTCCTTTTTTCAATGCTATCATGGTATATTCAGACAGCTACAATGAAATACCACAGACAGGGTGGCTTATAAACAACAGAAATTTATTTCTCACAGTTCTTCAGGCTGGAAGTCTTAGATCAAGGTGCCAGCATGATTGGGTGAGGGCAATTCTTCCTAGTTGATAGAGGGCTGTCTTGTCTTTAAAGGGTGGAAGAGTGTTGGTGAACTCTCTGGGGTCACTTTTATAAAGGCACTAATCCCATTTGTTAGGGCTCTACTCTCAGGAGCTAATCTCCTCCCCAAAGCCCCACCTCATGAAACCGTCAGTTTGGGAGGTTAGGATTTCAGCATATGAATTTGGGGGTGACAAAAACATTCAGACCATAGCAAGCTCAGTCTTTAAAATTATTTTTTTCCTTTGCTCTTTGACTCCCCTCTCCCTCCTTTATGTGTCCCTGTTTTCCATCCCTCTGCCCCACACCACACATAGGAAAACACACTAATTTGTATCCTTTTCTATTTTTATGATCATGCTGCTGCTGCTACTGCTGCTAAGTCGCTTCAGTCGTGTCCGACTCTGTGCAACCCCAGAGATGGCAGCCCACCAGGCTCCCCGGGCCCTGGGATTCTTCAGGCAAGAACACTGGAGTGGGCTGCCATTTCCTTCTCCAATGCATGAAAGTGAAAAGTTAAAGTGAACTCGCTCAGTCGTGTCTGACTCTTCGCGACCCTATGGACTGCAGCCTACCAGGCTCCTCCATCCATGGGATTTTCCAGGCAAGAGTACTGGAGTGGGGTGCCATTGCCTTTTCCATATAACCATGCATAAACATATTTATGGTGTGAGGTAGGGAGACTAGTGTTCTTGTCTCTATGGAAACTTGTGGTCACTTTTTATTTTATATCAGAGTAGAGACACATACAGTTAAATGTACTCAATGAGAAATCAAGGCCAGGCATCCAGATAATGCCATCAGGATTCTCTTGCTCCAGAGTTTTTTGCCAGTCATTCTGCTGATCCCAGCGTTGTAGCATGGCCTTTCATCTGCAGACCGTGTGGCTCCCCCTGCCATTAATACAGATGAAAGACTGTCCCAAGACAGTGTCATGTTCCCCTTGGCCTATGGAGGTGGGGGAGGAGTAGTAGGTGGAACAGGAGGGTGACCGAAGAACCATCCACACTCAGAGTGTCATTCACACTGAGTCTTTGTGTTTGGGGTGGCCAATCAAAGACTTTCGAGGGTGAAAGGAGTGCTATTAATAATTCTGCCAGAAGGACAGACATAAATCGACACTCTCCCAGGCAACCTGAGCCACGTGGTCACAGTGCTTTTGGCATTACAGGGTAGACTTGACCTGACAATGCTTACAGCTTTGTGTAGCTTGCGTTTACTTTTTTCTTTTTTTCACGTGGAATGTCAGCTCCCCAAACAGGAATGAAGCCTGTGCTCCCTGCAGCACAGAGTCTGAACCACTAGATCGCCAGTCTTTACTTTCTGAAAAATGCATCAGGACCTCTCATCATTCCTACCCTCACCTCCGCAGTAGTCCAGTCCTAGCTATCTCTGGGAATCCCAGCTATGTTTGTTTCTCTTCGCTGAGTCTATGCCTTCATTTTTTCCAGGAAGATATGCTTAAATGCTCCGGAATATCAGTCAATCAAACTTTACTGGCAGTTGCATGTTCATTGAACAGATGGTAGTCATGGTTCAGATGCTGATTGAAAGGCTTAAACTGAGATAATGCCTGTTGAACACTTAGCACAGAGTCTGGCAAGTGGTAAACCCTTTTATTATTATTGTTCTTCTGTTATTGTTTTCATTAGAATTATTACACAACAATAAATATGAATAAGACAGACTTCTTGTTTTCAAAAATCCTGGCAATGGTGATGGGGGCAGAAAGAAACCAACATTTCAAGCACCGTGGTGATAAAAGTATCACAAAGCCATAAAGCATAGAGCTCTAGAACGTGATGGGTGTGACTCATCGTGCCTGTGGGTGGAAGCACAGGGTGGGTGTGGGAGGTGATCTCTTAATGCCTTCCACTTCTGCAGGAGGCACAGAAGCTTCCTTGGAGGAAACTCCTTTTGTTAAGATAGTCAGTCTCATTTTATGCAGTGAGAAATCTTTTGTGTTAAAGGAAATCCATTATGTAGATATTTGTATTTTGTAACAGTAAAAATGACTAGTAATGATGAGTATTTTATTTTTTATTTTTTTATTGGAGTTTTAGAATTGCTTTGCAATGTTGCGTTAGTTTCTGTATGCAGTGAAGTGAATCAGCCATGGGTATACATATATCCCTTCCCTTTTGGACCTCCCTCTCACCCCAGTGATGAATATTTTAAAATTAATATGCAATAGCAGTTAAGAGCTTGCATTCTGAGCTGGGAGCCTGAGTTTGAATTCTAGCTCCATCCTTATGGGGTGTGTGATCTTAGGAAGTGACTGAGCCTTTTGGGGTCACAGTTTCCACATCTGGGAAACACAGATATTGGTAAAGCTTACCTAAAGAAGCTCACATGAGGGTTAAATGATTTAATCACTGGAAAGTACCCAGAGGAGAAAATGGCATATGGTGAGAGTCTCACAAATGCCACCTCTAACTTGACACTTCAGTGTCCCCAGAGTTTGTCAAAGTGCTATTGCACGAGTTAAACTCCTTTAAGAAAGAGCTAAGTGAATATGAATTTGAAAGTTGGTTTTTACATAGAAGAAATGTGAATCCATGGACCAAATTTAAAGGCTCAAAAACCCATCCTTCTGGTTCCATGGATCTAGACTGTAGCACCAAAGACTCCAGAGCTTTTCACCTATTTTTATTGAAGTGTAGTATTTATACCTAACATTGGATTGAAATATACAGTTGTCCCTTGAACAACACAGGTTTGAACTACATGGGCCCACTGCAGGTATTTTTTCCAATAGTAAACACAATGGTACTACAGGGTGGGTTGAACCCACAGGTATGGATCCATAGATACTGGGGAACCACGGCACGGAGGAACCACATATATTAATTTTCAACGGTGTGGAGGGTTGGTGCCCCAACTCTCACATGTTCGAGGGTCAACTGTTTCCTTTTGAAATAACAATTTGTCCCATAAGAAGGTGATTTTTCAATGTTTGCTAGAATGGGAATGGAATATGGGTCTTCCAAGGAAAGAACTGGAAGGCTTACTCTCCTAATAAAAACAAAAGCTTAAAGCCAGAACTCACCTCACCCTCCCACCCCACTTCCACCTCCACCCCTGGCATAAAGCTGAAGAACTGTCTGCCTGAGCTGGATGAATGAGGAAGAAAGGAGGCCAGCATAGCCCAGCTCCTTTGTAAGGACGAAAAAAAGACAGCAAACAAAATAGATTAGAAAAAGTTATTAAATATTCTTTCATCCCATTCAACAAACGTAAGCCAACATGCCAGGCACCATATCAGGTGTTTTCACATGCGTGAGCAACTGTCTACAGCCATGATCTTAAACAGGGCTGTCACCCTGGGCGGGGGAACTGGGCAGGGAATCGTAGTCTTGGCCCTGACCTGAGGGATCCCAAGCCCAGGTTTGGTGATCTCTAAAATGCAGCAGTCACCTACCTTCTTCCCTCATCAGGTTCCTCTGGTTGTACTTGCTTCCCTTTAAACATCCAAGAAGATTCTTGGATCACCATTCCCTTTGACAGTTCTTGGCTATTTCATAATTGGCACTGGGCCGTTAGCACAAATGCCTGTGACCCAAAGCTCCTTGCTTGATTGAACAAACAAGCTCTTCTATTCCCTTTTTCTCCCCCTGGAACTGTAAATGTAACTTTATAAGGTGAGAATAGTAATGGTACATATTGCATAACATTATTGGGAGGATTAAGTTTTAATAGATAAAAGAGAGCATAAAATTATTGGGAGGATTGTTTTAATAGATAAAACAGAGCTTGACACAAAAAGATTGTCAGTATGTGCTTACCATTATTATGACTGTTTAGTATCACCTACGTGCCCCATGTGTTAGCTCAGTTTATCACCAGAAACATGTATTCCTTTACATTTCTATCTCAGTGATAGAACTTAGTGATCATTGGTGTTTTTCTTTGCAACTGTTTTTATTTTTGATCTTGTATTTTTGTACCTTATTAACTAATAACAACTGCACACCAAATGCGTGGGTTGGAGTTTTGATTCTTCTTACCCTCTTTCTCAGTCTTCCCATTCCCCATCCGATTGGATGGATTTAAAATCTCTCCTGTATCTCTCACTGATTTTTTTTTCTCCCCACTCTTTCCTGGGCCACGGGACACTGTCATAACTTCCTAATGGGGTTCCTGTCTGGTCCACTTTTTATATGCTCCCCAAAGCATCCACCCATAGCATAGTTCTCAATAAAATGCCAGCTGCTCGGCCTGGAACTGAAGATCCTTTACCTTCTGCTCTTAATCTACCCCTTAGAACCTTCTGGAAGGAGTCCCTTTATGCTCTCTGTTTCACTGCCAAACTGCGCCCTCTACTTTCCCACTTAAAATTCAGGCTGCTCCATCTCCCAGGTAGGTTCTTCTTGTAAATCATATGAATTCACTTTCCTTGTCAAATATGAAAACATTACATAGAATTCCTCTTTAACCAGCCCCCTAGCCACTCCCAGGCCCTCTTCCCAGAGACCACCACCGTTCTTGGTCCCAGGGCCCACCCTGGCTCTTTTTCTATGTGCATTCATATATATGCACACACAGAGAAGAGCGGGGGATGCTTGTTGTTTTGTGTGTGGGTGTGTCTATGATATAAATAGTATTCAACTGTGCTTATCGTTCTGAAACTTGCTTCTCTCCTCCAACAATATGCCCTGGCAATCTGTCCATCAGGATGCATCTTAAATGCCACCAAGAATTCCCCAAACTTCACAAGATTCCATCATACTGGAAGCATTTTTTCTGCCGACACTCCTCGGAATCTCTTAAGAAAATTTCTGCTTTAGATATGTGTGTAGCAGGATTATGAATAATTTTATATTTATACACTTTTGTAATTTCAAAAATTTCAACTATTCCCTCAATACTATATTTAATCGAATAGGTATTAGGTTAGACACACACACACACAGATACATACACACCATCAAAAACATTTTCTTTATTTTTTTGCTGTTGTTGTTCAGTTGCTCAGTTGTGTCCGACTCTTTGCGACCCCATGGGCTGCAGCACACAGGTTTCCTTGTCTTTCACTATCTCCCAGAGTTTGCGCAGACTCATCTCCGTTGAGTCAATGATGCCATCCAACCATTAATTTTATGTTACCCAGACTTCTAACTGTTGATATTAATTTGTCCTCCCAGTGTCAAGGTCACTGGGAATGACCAGATGCCTCAGAGAAGGAGACGAACATGCAGGTCACCTGGCAAATGTGCCATCGGCACATTCCCCAGTCATGCTCAACTCTTAGACAGCAACTTCACTACCAGAACACAAGGAGAAAGAGTCTCAGATGAAATTCTGCCAAATGGTGCTGTTGTGCTCAACCACACTGGAGCCGGTGTAGAAGGAGAGTGAACGAAGGCTTCTACATCTCTTTATCAAAAGTTCCTCTTTATATCATTACTATTACATCATATAATCATATATGATCTACACTCTACATTAGATAGACATTGCCAAGTCACTTCAGTTGTGTCCGACTCTGTGCGACCCCAGAGATGGCAGCCCACCAGGCTCCCCCGTCCCTGGGATTCTCCAGGCAAGAACACTGGAGTGGGTTGCCATTTCCTTCTCCAATGCATGAAAGTGAAAAGTGAAAGTGAAGTCGCTCAGTCGTGTTTGACTCTTAGCGACGCCATGGACTGCAGCCCACCAGGCTCCTCCATCCATGGGATTTTCCAGGCAAGAGTACTGGAGTGGGGTGCCATTGCCTTCTCTGACATATAGCCAATTAATTGTTGTAAGTGACTAATAATAAAATATTTCATATACAAGCAGATTTTATCTTATGTCATTATATTAGATTATATTAATATCAAGAGTTAATAAAAACTATCCAACTGAAAAAAATGACTGTACATCACACCCACCTATGTTGCCCAATCTTTATGGGAACCACGTCCACCCCCAAAAACCTGTGCAGTGGGGAGGGCCCCAGGTGCAGTCCCAGGATGTGTGCTGTTTAGTCACTAAGTCGTGTCCGACCATTTGCGATCCCATGAACTGTAACTGAAGGAAATGGCAACACACTCCAGTACTTTTGCCTGGGAAATCCCACGGACAGAAGAGCCTGGCGGGCTACAGTCCATGGGGTTGCAAAAGAGTAGGACATGACTTTGTGACTAAACAACAACAAAGACATCAGCTTCCTTGGAGCCAAGCATCAGCCAACGTGTTAATGATGGTTGTTAACATTAACTGAATACTTGCTGTGTGCGGTGAACAGCTGTGTGTTTTATGTGCATTACCTTATCCCCATGTTCTAGATGAGATGACTGAGTAGTTAAGCCACAATGCTCAAGTTCAGAGCTGGGATTTGAACTGGGCTCTGAGCACCCTGCCCCCACCAACCTACACATTTGTGCTTTCCCCAAACCTACACATCTGTGCTCTCAGCCTCCATGGTACTGTATGTAGCCAACAGCACTGAAGGGTTTCTCAGAGAGTGCATTTGTTTCTTTGTTTTTCATATAGAAGATGCTACTGCCAAGCTGACACATGAATTTCTCTGCTTTTGCTGAGGAAGGAAGGGTGATTCTGCTGAAGTGTCTGACTTTAGAGGGACCAATGATTACCTTAGAGAAGTGAAAGCCGCTGTGAGTCACATTGGAAAAGCTGTCCTTCCCACCAAAACTATCCGAGATTGAACAAAGTGCAGAATTTTCAACCCAGTGCATAGCCATTTGTTCATTAAAAAAGAGAAGCTTAAATGAATGTTCTGTAATGAACTGTCTCAAAATGGATTCACATCTTTGATATTAACCCAAATAAATACTAGGTTAATTTCTGGCTTACTTTGCTTGTTGGATAAACTTAGATCATTTAGTTTCTTTGATTCTCTCTATTCTTGTTACAGTTGACCCTCTGTATCTGTTCAGCATCTGTGGATTCAAACAACCATGGATAGAAAATGTTAAAAAAAAATCCAGAAGCTCCAGTAAGCAAAACTTGAATTTGCCATGTGCCGGGCAACTATTTACATAGCATTTACATTGTATCAGGTATTACAAGTCATTTAGAGATGACTTAAAGTATATGGGAGGATGTGGGTAGGTTATATGCAAATGCTACAGCATTTTGCATAAAGGACTTGAGCATCCATGGGTTTTGGTATTCATGAGGGGTCCTGGAACAAGCACCCCAAGGAAAGCAAGGAGCAACTTATATTAATAAAGCAGAGTTGTGACAAGATTATCATCCCATAAAGAATTCTCTTATGTTATCTACCCTGCAAATTTGGTTTTCCCCTCTTTATCAAAGAAGGAACTCAAGTCCATCACACTGCAATGATAAATGCTGCATTCAAAATTGTTGGGTTTCATGGCAAGTACATTGCAGAATTCCAAAGTTCCGCACACCACAATTTCTGGGCTTAAATACATATTCAGAATTTATTTTGAAATGAAAAAAATTGTGAGGGCTAATGAAAACATCAATAAATCTTTCACTCGAAGTGTTCATCCATAAAAGAGCAAGTAATACTATAAAAGTTAAGAAGGAAATATGCAATGGTGTTTCATCACCATATTTGACCATCAACATGTAGATTTCAGCCTTTTGCCTTTATATTTCTTCTAATCCACGGGCTTTTACACATACTGCAGTTGAACTCTCTTTCCCTCCCCTTGCTATCATTCCCTGACCCAGGAGCTGGACGACGTGAGTTCTATTTCCAGGTCTGGCTCTGACCATACATATCACAAAGTCTCAGAGCAATACCTTCCTACCCATCATACAAAATCCTCAGGCTCTAACACAACAATGTATGTAGAAGAACTCATTTACTTACGCAGGTTATTCACTACAAAAATGTGAGATGCTACAATTAAACGCTGTATTTAGAAGTTCTAATAGCTACACAATACGAGTTAATGAGGGGACTTCCCTGCTGGTCCAGTGTTAAGACTCTGCCTGTCTAATACAAAGAGAGCTGGTTTGCATCTGCTGCATGGTGAGGCCAAAAAAATAAATAAACTTTAAAAAATAAAAATAAAGTTAATGAGTAAATGAACAGGAGAAACATTTGAAGTATCATTTTATTTTCCCAAAGTTATCTAGTTTATCCACATGATAACAAGATCGACCATATAGGAAGGTGGTACAGGCATTAATTTTCTTTTTTCTTTTCTTTTTTTTTTTTAACAGCTTTTAAGAGGTAAGAAAACATTTACTGAAACACATGCATCTGGTGACAATTTTCCCCACACATTTTATGATGAAAACTTTCATACAGAAATACTGAGTCCTAAGAATACCCATAAACATGCCACCTAGATTCTACCATTAGCCGCCTCCTCTACCTGCTGTTGGAGAAGGCAATGGCATCCCACTGCAGTACTCTTGCCTGGAAAATCCCATGGACGGAGGAGCCTGGTGGGCAGCAGTCCATGGGGTCGCTAAGAGTTGGACACGACTGAGCGACTTCACTTTCACTTTTCACTTTCATGCATTGGAGAAGGAAATGGCAACCCACTCCAGGGTTCTTGCCTGGAGAATCCCAGGGACGGGGGAGCTTGGTGGGCTGCCGTCTGTGGGGTTGCACAGAGTTGGACATGACTGAAGAGACTTAGCAGCAGCAGCAGCAGCAGCAGCAGCAGCAGCAGCTACCTGCTGTATTGTGACTCTCCCTGTCTAGCCAGCCTTCCATCCATTCCTGAATCCATCTTATTTCAGGTATATAGTTCACGGTAACTTGCAGATGTCGGTAAACTTTCCCCTAACTGGCACACATATAGTCAACTAGAGCTGAGCGTCTACTTTCAGGATTTTTTTGTCTAGATGTGAATGGAGTCTAATTTAATGTCATAAAAATCAGGACATAGTACAATTTTTTTTTTTTTTTTTTTTTGTGCCCTTGCTATGAGACAGTGAAACGCTCTTTCCAATCTAAATCTCACACAGAAGCTGATGTGTGAAACAGATACCTGCAGAGATTCTCTGGATAAAGCAGGAATGGGAACCTGAGCCCTCCTCACTCCCTAGGGTGCCACTGAAGAGCCTCAGAACACCCAAGTGCCGTGGATTATGAAACATGGGCAAATTCCTAAACCCCATGAAGTTCAGCTGGATTGTCCACAAAACAGGGCTTTGGAAATAACATTTTTTTCCTCAGGTTCTTTTCAAATTTCTCTCCCCTGTCATTCAGTGATGCTAAAGCATCGAAAACCTCAAAGACACTCCCTTTCCCAAACCTTCAGCAGAAAGCGTTCTCTTGTTTTTAATTAGTTCAGTGCAAGAAGCCTCATTCAAGACTGTGAATCTGGATGTCTGAAGCAGAAACTGCAGTTGGAAAGGCTGCCCGTGGAATGGAAGAAAACTGGAAAAACAAGAACCCGATCTACGTGGATGGCTAAATACATTAGCCTGCACACGTGGGGCGAGCGTGTGGACAAGGTCACACTGTCCATCTCCCATGGCCTCTGCTAAGTCACCACTCAGGAATCTAGCATCGTGCTGTGAAGTCGACCTGGGAGATTTACGTTCTCCTGGTCCCTCCTGAGACACAGTGCTCTTGTGTGCGGGCAGGAGCATTCTGGGGGCAGGGGACGGGGGTGGAGGGAGCCGGGGCTGTGGCAGGTTGGACCAGAATCCCATCAGCCAGAGTATAAGTGTGTCTGAGGATTAGAACAAGCATCAGGGCCACTGAAAGACCACACCAGTTCTCCAGATCTGGGGCAAGAGAGTGGGTCTGAGAAATGGGGAGAAGCCAGGACTGGGCTGCGGACTGAGTTGGAAAGCAGAGCTACAGAATGAGTCCAAGTCTGTGCCCCAAGAGGTCTTGGCCCCCCAAAGGTCATTCTTGAGTGAGTGAGTGAAAGTCGCTCAGTTGTGTCCAACTCTTTGCAATCCCACAGACTATACAGTCCATGGAATTCTCCAGGCCAGAATACTGGTGTGGGTAGCCTTTCCCTTCTCCAGGGCATCTTCCCAACCCAGGGATCAAACACAGGTCTCCCGCATTGCAGGAGGATTCTTTACCAGCTGGGCCACAGGGTAAGCCAGAAGTCATTCTAACTGTTTATTAAATTGTGCTATAGTCTCTGTGAGGACAGTACTCTGTCTACACGGACTCTATGTCTAGGCTCTAGAAAAGTGAATGGTAGATAGGAGATAAACATTCAGGAAAATTTTTTTAAATTTTAGAATTAACTAGTGTATTTATTTTTGGCTATGCTGGGTCTTAGTTGCTGTATACAGGCTTTCTCTAGTTGCGGTGGCCAGCAAAGGCTACTCTTCATTGTGGTATGCATAAAATTTTTTTTTAAGTGGACCATTTTAAAATTCTATTGAATCAGCTTGCAATACTGCTTCTGCTGTGTATGTTTTGAGGGGCTTGGGGCTGCAAGGCATGTGGGGTTTTAGCTCCTCTACCAGGGATCGAACCAGCAGCCCCTGCAATGGAAAGTGAACTGACAGGGAAGTCCCTCAGTAAATGTTTATTGAAGGAAGAAAGAAAAAGGACGACACAAAGAGAGGGATGGAGGAAAGAAAGAGAGAAGATGGGATGGCAGGTTTCCCTGAGTTCCAGCAGGGTTGGGACAGGCATCCACGCCCTGATCACCAGCACCACTAGATTGCCATAGGGAACTTAAATCTAACCTCACCGCCAATAATTACTGTTTTCAACATTTTGACAATGAATCACAGTTTAAAAATATGCTTTAACTTGTGACCCAGTACATACAAATACACACACAGAAACAAAGTCTCTTAAAATGTGATATATTCTAATAATTTCCGACTCAACCCATCCCATTCCGTTCCCAGCATACTGACTTGTAGCCTACAGACTGGACGATCTTAGTTCCAATATCTTCGATCTTTCCTGGGACATTATTCTTGCAATGATACCTTTGCTTCCAAAATTCTTAATCTCGCTCTTCTAGATGTAAGTTAGTCCTCTTCCTGCAGACATATCAGGTTTATCCTGTTTTATAAGAAGCAGAAACAGTTCTTCATTTGACTTTGCTCCCTTGTTTGTGACAGCTCTTATTTAAAAGGATTCCTTTAAAAAAAAAGATTTATACAAACTGCATCTTTCCTCGGCAGGCTTACCATCCTTAATCCCCTCAAGAAGCCATCTTCCGCCATCACTTCCTCTCAAAGGATCCTAAGGACCTTTGACCCTAGAGATTCACAGCTGCTTTTCTCTTTTGCCTCCTTATTTTTCTCCTTCTCTTTTTCTTCTCAGTTCCTGCTCTTCTTGACTCTGGATACTTTTGAATCCTGTTCTCTTAACAAGGACTCCTTTCTTGATTTATTCATGAATTTATTTATTCATTTGACTAGTCATTCAAAATAAGTGAAAGAACATTTTGATGAGTGAAACATGGGTCTGTGTGCTGAAGGGAAAACAAATATTAAGAAGATGCATGGTTTCTACTCTTGAGCACCTTGGAGTGTAGAGAAGAACTTGGATTTACACAGCTAACTCCTTGCACTAAGGGTTAGAGGGCTACTTGAATGGTGAAATATGGCTAAAATCTCAGGCATCGGAGCTCGATAGATCTGGATTCCATTTTGGCTCTGCCAGTTTCTGGATCTTTGATCTGGAGAAAATCAGCTCACTTGTCTAAACATCAGGTTCCTCTTATGTCAAATAGTGATTGATATTCATGGTACCTCCCCTGGAAGTGTTATGAGGGTTATATTATCTCATTGAATTCTTATGTGATTCCTCTGAGGTGGGTACTATCATTTGTCCCATTCTACAGAGGAGGAAACTAAGGCTTAGCAAGGCCATACTGTCCCTAAGTGACAGAACTTTTGATTTGAGAATCTGTAATCCCAACACAAAGACATCTTACTTCTCTGGGTGTCCCAGAGTCTTTAGTGATTCAAGACTGGAACCTAGTTTCATCTGTATTTGCAGAGGTCATCAGACTCTCAAGAGGCTGATTGATAAGTTAGGAGACCATTTTATTAGTTTACTGCTCAAGAGAGGAAACTGTGCCTCTGTACAGGATACTTCCTCCTGTACAGCTAATGAGGACATCAAAACAGAATAATGATAACTACCATCTATGTAGGGTATGCTGTGTGCTGGGCAATTTACACATAGGACTTACTCTGACTCACAACACTCTGGAGTGATGTTATTAGCTCAGTTGTACTGATGGCAAGACCAAGACATCATTATTATTATTTTGTTTAGAAATGAGTTATTTATTGCTGAGCAGGCTGACGAACACATTATTGAGTGATAAAAACTCAATTCATTTTAGTAGCTACTGCTATTGTTACTATTATTATTAATAACAATATCAACAGTAGATGATGTTAAGAAATTTGGCCAGTACTTCCTACTGGTAAATATTAGAGATGAAAATAAGCTCAGGTCTGTCTGATTTCAGAGATGATGTTTCTCATTATTCGACCTTACAAATGAACAGCTTTAGACAAAGGGGACCAAGTGTCCCTAGAGAATATTTCCACCCCATCTGAACTGCTTCTACCCCAGAGGACTGGGCCTAACAAGGAACAAGGTTTGGTCACAGTCTGATTCTTTGAATGGATACAGGTAAAGATGGGTGGCATGGTCTTGACTGATAACTTTTTCAACCAGCTACCCAAATCTCTACTCCCTGTTGCCTGTCAGGTTACACTCAATTGAGTGGACTGTAGCTCTCTTTACAATGGTTGAATCTAAATATTTCCTTTGGTGAACTATCTCCACCTGGTCTTTGATCTACACTAGCTAGGACAAGAGGCTTCAGGTTATATGGTACCTATGGGGTCTGGAAGGAGTTTTTTTGTGCAGAGAATCTTTCTGAGCCAGGATTCCCTCTTCAGGGGTGGTGGGATATTTGAGGAGCCCTTCCCTGTGTTGAGAGGCTTTGTGGTGGAAAAGTGAAAAAAACTTTCCAACTAATTTTGAGGAATTTGGGGTTTTGTGGTGAGTGGGAAGATGGGAAGGAGTGAGACAGGAAAACACTGAATCTGGAGGTTAGGTAACTGGGAGAATGGTGGCAAAATGGCAGAGATGGAAAATAAGGAAGAGAAACCGTTCCTAGTTCTTTCTTTTCATGGGGTGAGCAGTTGGGATGGAGAACAGGGTGGGCTTGAGTACAAAATCAAGAAGATGAATTCAACTTCAGACAATTTAAGATCTGTAGTGTGGCTATAATAAGTAAACTTGTTTTACCTGATGTGTTTTCATACCTTTCCATTTCTGTTCAAACAGGCAAACTTGATTTTCACAGTTAGAAATATTTGGCTAAGTCATACGAAAATGAAAATGTTAGTCATTCAGTTGTGTCTGACTCTCTTAGACTCCATGGACTGTAGCCTGTCAGGTTCTTCTGTCTATGGGATCTTCCAGGCAAGAGTACTAAAGTGGGTTGCTATTTCCTTCTCCAGGGGACCTTACAGATCCAGAGATCGAACCCAGGCCTCCTGCATTGCAGGCAGATTCTCTACCATCTGAGCCACCAGGGAAGCCCGTAAAGCCTATATGTATGTACATACCCATATGATTTTATGCTAAGGAACAGAGTTACATATTCATGCACAAATCTGTAAATATTTACCCAAAAGCCTTTAAAAGATGATGCGAGATTTACAGATACAAGAAGAGAAAATTGGGAAGCAGAGAAAAATGAACTTAAAAAATTTCAACTCACCTCAGATAATAAAGAAAAAATTGCATTGAAAATGTAAAAATATTATGAATGCACTTGACAATTATTTCTGGAGCAACAAAACAAACCGTGTCAATATTTTTTAGTTCAGTAACATGACTGAATTTTGGCATAGGTATCTTTGGCAGGTGGGAGTGTAAATCTGTTTACAATGAATTTTTCCTATAAGAAATCAGTAATCCAATGGGATTCATGGCTGTAAGAAGTAAGTCTGATGGGTTTAACAAAAGTCATGAACTAGCTGGGCATAAAATCAAGTCCATGAGTGAAAACAAAATGGAGAGCTCTTTAATTATCAGAGTCTGTGTTTCAACCACTGTGACACAACATGACAAACACAACCAACAACAAGAGACACAAAACAAATCCAACCAACCACATTTTGAGCAGTGTTTGAATCACAAGTTTCTCAAAACTCCTGGGTGTGTGGAACTGTGGAGAATGAAATGGAGACTGATGCTTTCATTTGGAGTGATACGTATGTGCAGAGGGTAATCCAGGGATGGGTGTGAGGACAAGAAGAAAGGAGAAGAGGGCTGAGGGCAGAGTCATGGGACATGCTCTCATCTCAGAGATGGGAGAGGGAGAATGAAGAACTGGGCACTTTGAGAGGGGGAAGAAATGAGAAGGTGCAGCCCCGAAGAAGACCAGAATTCTCCAACTTCATCGGGAGAGGCGTTTGATAGTGTTGAAAAGTGGGCAGAATCACAGACATGAGGTCTGAAAACACCTGGGTGGGTGTGGCTACTGGGGGCCATCAGGGCACAGCTACGGAGATCAGTGAGGATGGAGGAAGTCAGGTTGCCAGGGGTTAGGTGAGTAGAAGGTGCGGAGGAGGGATCCTAAGAAACATGTTGGGACTTCGGTGGTGGTCCAGTGGCTAAGACTGTGCTCCTGATACAGAGGGCTAGGCTTCGATCCCTGGTCAGGGGACTAGATCTCATATGCTGCAATGAAGATTAAGGTTCCACATGCTGCAAATAAGACTTGGTGCAGTCAAATAAATAAATATGAAAAAAAAGAAATTGATTGTGAAGGAGGAGCAGAGAGAGAGAGAGAGAGAGTCTATCCCTCATTTTGGATCTTGTACTAAGTTCTTTCCTAGAAGCTCTGGGAAGAGGCAGGAAGAGATATGCCAGGGATCGGCAAATTCTTGGTATCTGAGAGCCCAAGGCCAGCAGTATGAAGCAAGAGTCAGAGAGAAAGGGGCAAAGATTACATGTTCTCAAGTGTATTCTGCAAAACATTTGTCCATAGGATGTTCAACTGAGTCCCCTTCCCTCACAAAATGATGACTTTATTCCTCTGTGTCCCACAAGAAAGTCATCAGCACCCCCTGCCTCTTTCCCGAGCCAGCAGGCCTGTGGGGCCAGCCTGCTGCTGCTTTGCGTTCCCATTTCTGGCTCGCTGAGCTGCTGGTTTGGTCTGGGTGCTGGGCTGTGCCTTTCTATTTCCTTGACTTATATTTAGTCTCTCAGTGCTTTATGTGTGGGCTTCCCAGGTCGCGCTAGTGGTAAAGCACCCTCCTACCAATGAAGGAGACATAAGAGCCCTGGGTTCGATCCCTGGGCCAGGAAGATCCCTTGGAGGAAGGCACGGCAACCTACTTCAGTGTTCTTGTCTGGAGAATTCCCACGGACAGAGAAGCTTGGCGGGCTATAGTCCATGGGGTCACAAAGAGTGGGACACGACAGAAGCAACTTAGCACAGCACAACTGGATGTGTATGTGGTGCAGAAAGTGAAAAGTGCAAGTCTCTCAGTCGTGTCTGACTCTGCAACGCCATGGACTATACAGTCCATGGAATACTCCAGGCCAGAATACTGAGTGGATAGGCTTTCCCTTCTCCAGGGGATCTGCAGCCCAGGAATTGAACCGGGGTTTCCCTCATTGCAGGTGGATTCTTTACCAAATGAGCTATCAGGGAAGTCCATGTGGTGCACAGGGATGTGTCAAAGATGGAACCAGCCGTGCCATGTGGATCGCAAGTCCTGGGAAGAACTGTCTGCTTCAGGATATCTCAGAGCTTCATGGGCTGTGGATCTCTGAGACGGGAATAACTCACGTATCTTGTATGTGCTCAGTCACTTCCGTCGTGTCCGACTCTGCAACCCCATGGACTGTAGCTTACCAAGGTCCTCTGTCTATGGGATTCTCCAGGCAAGAATACTGGAGTGGGTTTCCATGCCCTCCTCCAGGGGATCTCCCTGACCCAAGGGTCGAACCTGTGTCTCTTACGTCTCCTGTGTTGGCAGGCAGGTTCTTTACCGCTAGCCCACCTGGGAAGCCTGATAACTCATGCAGCGTTTCCCAAATTTGTGTGACCACTGTGCTGCTTCTGCCTCTTGTTCTGTGAGACACACTTTGGGCAGCTTGTAAATAAGATGGTGAAAGTGACAGGAATGTACTTAAGAAAAATTGTGTGAAGTATTTGAGTCGAGGGTCAGAGAAGCACTCTCCAGGTTGCTGCTCACGGCTGAGTGTGCAAGGAAAGATGGCCCCACTGAAGACAGAGAGGAATTCCAGCTCAAGGATGCCAGGAGGGCTGCCCAGGGAGGGATATCAGCCTGAGAAGGATCAGTGGTAAAGAATCCACCCGCCAGTGCAGGAGATACAGGAGACTCAGCTTCCATCCCTGAGTTGGGAAGATCGCCTGAAGGAGGAAATGGCAACCCACTCCAGTATTCTTGCCTGGAGAATCCCATGGACAGAGAAATTGGTGGGCTACAGTTCCATGGGGTCGCAAAGAGTCGGGCACAACTGAGTGACTTAGCAAGCACACGTGCACGCATGTCCCCTGTGTGGTACAGAGCCAGGGCCTGAGAGAAGCCCAGCAGCATCTGCTGAGAGAATGAATAATATATGCCTACATATTTCCAGATGCCTGCACAACTTGTGTTAGAGTTCTCTAACCTGCCATTCCTAGGCTCCAAACAACTGGCCTGCTTTCTCATTCTGAGTGTGCCTTTTCTCTCTAGACTCTTGGTTTCCACTGACGCAAGAAGGGCTGAGAACATGAAGCCGACTCTATGTGAACGCTTTGAAAGCAGGTGCATGTTCCCCCCTCTACCTGGGTGAGGTCACATTGCGAACCTTAAAGGCACTTTGCAAAAACGGTCAGCTGGGAAGGAAGGGGCCATCTCCTTTGCTCTCTGCAAACCACACACGCTGTCTGCTGCCTGGGATACTGAGCAACACCCGGTGCCCAGGTGGAGGTGATGCACATGGTCCAGGAGCCCCGTGTGACTCCACTGGTGAAAAGCGATCTCCTTCACTGGGCAGCAAAGCGTGTCAAGATGAATGCAGCATTCAGGCCGGGGCACGGAGCTGTTGATAGCGCTCTGTGAAAGCTCTTTGTTTCTCCCTGGCATGTGGATGCACAGGCTTTGATGTTAGAATTTTGGCTCATTAATAACTAATTTACATTTCCCAGACAGCAAATTGTGATCTGACACAAATTTATAAAAGAACTCCAAATGGTGAAACTCTCTTATACAATGAGTCCTTTGTGGGTCTTTTTTTTTTTCTCTCTCTCTCTTCCTAACTTAAGCAGTTTGTGATTAAAATTTTAATGCGATCGTTGAAATCTCATGGGCTACTTAAAAATAAAACACCATCTTATTTCCTTCCTGTCAGAGATCATGACAACGGGCTGCTCCTCCGGGGGTGTTTCAAGTTGCTACAATTGCTTTTTCATCTGCTCTGAGCCTCAGAGAGAGTGGGATGTCTGCAGTGAACTAGAAGAAAGGCACAGGGCGGGGATGGAAGTGATGGCGGGAGGCAGTGGTGCCCTGTTCCTCAGCTTTCGAGTGCCCTGGGCAGGTTACCGGGAGGCAGGTTTTCATAGCATAGTCTCACTGGCCTCCAAGGAGCTCACAGAGGTGAATCTCACAGCTCCAGGTGCCCCCAAGGCTGAACAGGTCATTTTCAGAAGCTACGGATGAGCTGATCAGAGCTCTCAAGATAAGAAATTTATATTCAAAACAAATCATACTTGTTTTCTCTCGCCTACATCATCTTGGAGGACCAGATGCCTCATGGAAAACCTGGTGGTTTGAGGATGTTTTCCTCCAGGTTTCTTTGGGGGAAACGTGGAGGTCAGTGGAAGCTGGAAAAGAGCTCTTGGGAGGCAAATCTGGGTGCATCGTGGCTCCTTCCTCCCCCTCCCCACAACTCATCTTTGCCAAAGCCTTTACCATCCTAGTGTTGATGACTCATGGCTTAGTGGGGGAGGCAGGCAGGGTTTCTCTTCCGTGTTGGAAGGAGGCATTGCCATGTGCATTCAGTCACCTGGAAACACACCTTCCCCAGATCACAAAGGGAGGCCTGTGCTGAGGGAGGTGAAGAGATGGATCTGAGAAGTGGACCAGAGAGCCGGCCCTGGGCAGGGCAGCTGGGTGGGGCCAGGGGAACAGGACACTGAGGAGCTTGGTCGATTGCATCACTCCTGGCAAGAGGCTGGGTCTACTGAGTTACTCTTTGCTGGGAGAAAGAGTTTGGGGAACAGCTGTGGGCTTGTTGTGTGGAATGGAAACATACCCAGCATGAAAAGATTTGGAAACTGGCACCTCTTGAGGTCAGATTTTAAAATGGTCGCCCAGCATGAGCCAAATTGACTCCATGCTGCGAAGCAACGGGCCACCCTGGTTCCCTATATTATTTTAATAACAGAAAGAATGTATTAGGAATTCCAGACAAGACCTCCCCACCTGGAGCCAGTCCCAGATTCTAAGTCCTCTGTTCAGGCCATTGCAAATGAGCCTTTGACAAAGAGGCTCTTTCTCTCTGCAGCCTCTTCTCCACCAATGAAGGAATCTGAGACTCTCCCTCCCAGTTTTGGTTGGAGGAAGCGAGAAACTTGAGAACCCCGTGCTGCTAGAGCAGGGTGGCTCCGTGGAGTGTTGCTGAGAAAATGGCGGGGCAGCTTGGTGGCGGGGTGGGGGGTGGTTTTTGTTCAGATAACAAGGCCTGTCTTAGAAGGTGGCTCAAGGCCCTCCAGCCTTTCTCCGGCTTGGACATCAGGGCGTGTGGAACAGAGAGGGGACTGAAGCTGGTGGTTGCTCCTGTTAGAATCTCAGAACCAGCTCCCTGGGAGCATCACCACGTCTGGAGGTCCACCTGCTCCTCTGAAGTGTTGGGAGGATTCCCGGAGGCCATTCTGAGATGCACAAGGCGGGAAGGGAAGCGCGTGTGGGTCCTGACAGTGCTCAGGGTTGTTCTCAGCCCCTGGAACATCGCTGACATTTAAAGGAGAACGCTGCTGCCAGCCTTGCTAGTTTTGCCCTCTTGGATCACACAGAGTTCATGTAACTCTTTTTCCAAGTCACAGAGATCAGACTGGGTTTTCTGAGAAAGGATTCATTTCTGTTCTGAGCCAGGCTTGTGCGCGTACTCTGTTGCTTCAGTGTGTCTGACTCCTTGTGATCCCCTGGGCTGTAGCCCACCAGGCTCCTCTGTCCATGGGATTCTCTAGGCAAGAATACTGGAGTGGGTTGCTGTTTCCTTCTCCAGGGGGATCTTCCCGATCCAGAGATCAAACTCAAGTCTCCTGTGGCTCCTGCAATGCAGGCAAATTCTTTATCACTGAGCCACCGGAGAAGCCCTTCTGAGTCATAGAGAGACGCCCCCCCCCACTGCCCCCGACACAGCGGAAAAAAAAAAAAAAAACAAAAAACCTCCTCATTGCTGTAAACAGGTGGCTTCTCCTGGCTGTGCTATACTCTGCTTCTCTAACCTGTGGGAGATCCCTGGAGTCAGGTTAGGGTTGAAGCCTGGTCCTACCACTCGTCACCAGTGAGCTTGGATTTGATACTTAATCTTCCTGAGCTATGATTTCCTCATCTGTACAAAGCAGATGATAATAGTGGTTAAGCGACTTCAAGCACGGTTTTTGGCTCCTAGCCTGGCACATAGTAAGTGCTCGAAGTGAGTGTTGGTCTGTTCCAAAGGCCTGGGAGTGGCCTCCTGTGACGTGAGGAAACAGGGTCACCATAGGCTGCTCCCTCAATGGCCGCTTCCAAGGAGAGGTCACCAGTGCTATGGTGTTCAGATTTCTGAGCGATTCGGGATCCCTCCTGGGCTCAGATGGGCTTCCCAGGTGGTGCAGTGGTAAAGAAGCTCCCTGCCAATGCAGGAGACACAAGTGACGTTGTCTCTTTCCCTGGGTCAGGAAGACTCCCTGGAGGAGGAAATGGCAACACGCTCCAGCATTTATGCCTGGAGAATCGCATGGACAGAGGAGCCTGGCGAGCTATAGTCCTTGCGGTGGCAAAGAGTCGGACTTGACTGAGCAACTGAGCACTTGGGCTCAGACATCAAGACTGAGGGGCTCTTTCTGCCTAAAGCATTTATAGCAAACCCCTCGGCCTTCGATCTCACAGGGCTAACCCATTCTCCTGAGCAAATCTGACTGTGGAGGATAAACACCTCCAAAGGAAGGGCATTGTGTGCGTTGTGCAGTGTCTTCTCCTAGGCAGTGTTTGCCGTATTGTGGCGCTGGGCAAATATTGATGGAAGGAAGAAGAAATGCAGAGGCAGAGAGCTGAAGCCTGGGGGGCTGTTCCCAGGTCAGGCTGCAGCTCACCTTCCGCCAGTCACGTTGGAGGGAGGCAGATCAGCGGAGGCTGACTTGATTCTCAGCGACCTTGCTTTGGGCCATCACACGGACACAAGCCAAGATCACTCTGTAGTTACATAAGGAAGCAGATGCCTTGGCACAGAAACTTTTCAAGATGTAGAGAAATAAGAAATGGGTCGGAGAGAGAACTCTATCTTGGCTATGCCGTGTGAGGGTTTTCACCACTTTCTTAGGGAGAAGAAATTTAGGATTGAGTTCCATTACCTAAGAATATCTAATAAAGAAAGAAAGCAAGTGAAGTCTCTCAGTCATGTCCAACTCTTTGCAACCCCGTGCAAAGCCCGCCAGGCTCATCCCTCCATGGAATTTTTCAGGCAAGAATACTGGAGTGGATTGCCATTTCCTCTTCCAGGGGATCTTCCTGACCCAGGGATCGAACCCAGGTCTCCTGAATTGCAGGCAGATGCTTTACCATCTGAGCCACCAGGGAAGTACAAGAATATCTAATAAAATAGTACACAATTCTCATTACAGAGCACGAGCCAGTCACGTAGCCTTATTACGTCTTAAGCACGTAAGCCTTATTACGTCTTATTGTCAATTTCATAAAGTCTTCAGTTAAAGGCTCCTTTCAGGTACTGATCATCAGAATCCAAAGTCTGAGGCTCAGAATAATCAAAAGCAGGCCTGTTACAAAATGTAATCCTGTTTGGGTGTGATACACAGTAAAGAGGCATGGATCGGCCTCAGTAATAATAACCGTGTGTTGTATTTTGGTAATCCATATTTACATTTTGGCTTTCATTTGTTTTTTTCTTTTTAAAGATTTTGTTTTTGATGTGGACCATTTACAAAGTCTTTACTGAATCTGTTACAATACTGCTTCTGTTTTATGTCTTGGTTTTTTCTGGCCACGAGGCATGTGGGATCTTAGCTCGCCCGACCAGGGGTCAAACCTTCACACCCCTTGCATTGGAAGGTGAAGTCTTAACCACTGGACCGCCAGGAAAGTCCCTCTGCTTTCGCCTTGTCCTGATGTCATTCACAAGAGGTTAGCACAACAGGTGGGGTGTCAAGTACGGTCCTGATCTTACAGCTGAGGAATTCAGGTTCAAGTTTGCCATCTCTGTGAACAGGTAGATTCAGGGCTTAGCTGGGACAAACACAGCTTCCCCAAATGCAGGCCTCTTTGTCAGCATTCTACCAGATCGTGGTTTCAGACTGCTGACCTTGCCCCTTCAGTCACGTCAGGGGCCAACCTCTGTCTTCTAGAAGGGAGAGAGGTCTGGTGGGATGGGGGTTAGCTATTGTAAGGAATGATCCAGGGGTGTGGTGGTATTAATAACAACCAGTGTGCATCAGACGAGGACGGAAGGAAGGATTTTTAAACCGACCATGCATACTTGACTTTCGCTTAACCGTCTACCTTAGTTTCTAGAAGAACTTGGACCACAGGGGCAGGTTTTGGAATGGTGTCTGAATAGCAGGAGCAGCAGCCAGGACTTGTCCAGTCTGTCTGCACAGCCAGATCCAAGGAATCGGGGAGCATGATGACGGCAGACGCCCTGGGTGATGACTGCAGCTGTCACATTCCTTGACTTTCAGCAAATGACGAGCCTGTCCAGACAGAGAGGTGACTCGCTGTCTTGGCCATTTTGTTGGTCCTGGAAGGGCTTGGCTATCTGAGAATCGGCACAAAGCTGTGGGTGATGGCTTCTTCCAGCAGCTCTGACAGGTGTCGTGGGTCAGCTGAGAGTTCAGGATGCAGGTCTTGTGGCTTCCAAGATGCCTACGGTTGGTTTCAGCTTGGATCGGATGGAGCTGGGCGGGGAATTCCTGCATGAGCTCTTTGTGAACAGCGCATGAGTGGATTGAGGTGAGATGGGGCAAGCCAAGATCTTACCTCACCGTACAGACTGCTGTCTCATGGTGACAGGAAGACGTTTTAAATCACATGCAGATGCCTCCACTTTGGCACACGATAGGCATTTGGATCTCCTGTTGCTATCAATCTTCTGGTGCCTTGGGGTGAGGGCTACATAAGGAGCCAGCCTGGTTCTTTGCCCAGCACCTGGGGGAAGCTGAGGCCAGTGGGCTGCTGGCTTCTGTGTTGTCATCCAACCCATCTGTGACTTTGCCCAGGCTCCCTCACAACTGCCCACCTGCTTTTTCCCTCCTCCTTTCTTTCCCTGATGTGAAATGCAGATGATGAATGGTTACGTCACTGTTTGGTTTAGTAGCTTTGAAACAGATCCACTTAGATGTTAAATAAATGTAGCTGTTTATTATCTGAAGTGGATTTGGCCCATAAGATGAGCAAAAGTTTTGTATTAGTTTTTAATACTGAGGGTACTTAAGGACTTCCCTGGTGGCACAGTGGGTAAGAAGACACCTGCCAATGCAGGGGACACAGGTTTGATCCCTGGTCTGGGAAGATTCCACAGGCCATGGGCAACTAAAGCTTGGGTGCCACAACAGCTGAGCCTGCACTCCAGGGCCCACGAACCACAGCAGATGCGCCCACGTGCTGCAACTGCTGAAGCCCATGCTCTGCAGCAAAGACCCAGGGCAACCAAAAAGCAAACAGTTAAATTAAAAAATTTAAAAATAATGACGGTACTTGCCTAAATCCTGGAGGCCTTCACCGTGGCCTCTGTGATCCCCCTTTTCACTTTCTGGCGAGTCATAGCTTAGGAGTATGAACTGAGAGGTTATAGTGATAAAGGCTCCCCTGTGGGCTTGGGAAGGCTGCTTTCTTGGTGCACATATCAAGATATTTTGTTTTTGAAACCAGTTTCCTGGGAACTTTGGATTTTGCTTACAGTAATTTCTGGGAAGCTGTACTCCTGCGATCATTCTGATTTTATTGAAATCATTCTGATTTTTTGACTTCTAGACAGTGAAGAACAGGTTGGAGTAATAGAAAAATGCTTAGCTAGGAGCCAGCAGCCCCTTCAGTTGGAGGATGACATGATGTAGAAGAGGAAGCATGAGCTTTGGAGTCAGACATACCAAGGGACAAATCTTGGCCCTCCAACTATGTGACTGGGTAAACTTTGGTTTTCTTGTCTTTCAAATGAGCCTGTTGAGCGCTGCCTCCTAAGGTGGTCGCGAGGATTGAATGAAGTAATATCCATGCTGATGTTTCCCTGCCTGGATTCTCTAGCATCTCTAGTCCAGACCAGTCTACTGAATTTCACACCCCTAGTCCCACCTGGATTTTCAGCAGTACTGTGTACCCAGCACATCCTAGTCTGTGCTCATCCTCTCTCTCCCTCACCTTTCAGACCAAACTACCCACTTCCTCCTGAATTTTTCATTTCAGTGAAGGGTCTCATCATTCTCCATCGTCCACTCCAGACACCTGGAGTCACTCTTAAGTCTTCTCTCTTCCTCCATCTGGAAAATTCCTTCCATCACCCAGCCTTGATCCTGCTGCTTCTTTTATTTTGTTGTGTATTCTCTCTACCCAAGGCCACTCTTATTCCAGCTCCTTGTCATAGCTCATCTGGGTTTCTGTGGCGCCTACAACCAGAGTGAATGACCAGCTGTCACACAGCTATTTAAAAGCCTCCTCATTTCTTCGTGAAGTTCAAGGGTGAGTCCAGTTTTCCTGACTTGGGAAAACATGCCTTCTGTGAGCTGTGTGCCTGATTCTATAGCTCCACCACTCACCACTTCTGTGTTCTCACCCTCAGCGGACGCTAAGCTGGAGTACTTTATGTCCTGCAGGAGCGCCAGGCTCTCGCTGACTCTCCTCCAGGATTATCTCTTCTCTCTGCCTGAAATGCTTTTGCACTCCCAGTGTGCCAGGTGAACCCTTAACCCCCCTTCCAGGGTTAGTTCGAACATTTCTGTACCATGACCAGTTCATCTATTTATGTATGTATGGTCCATGGTTTTTCTGGCCTGCCTTCCCTTGAGAGCAGGGACTCTTCCTGCCCAGCTTGGAAGAGGCTCCTGTACGAGGCTGAGCATTGGTGGACTTTAAGTGCTTATTTAGGAATTGAAGGACATTGAAAGTGACTGGTGCAGAGCCTGGCTTATTGGAGGAATTCAGTAAAAAGATCTTCCTGATTTTGCCACTAAAGAGCTGGTCGATTTGGGTGAAGCCTATTACCTCTCTGGGTCTTAAGTTTTTCATGAGAAAAAAAATCATAGATAATTTTATATATACATAAAATTTTTACAGGCAGAGCTTGGAGACATTGTGGGTTCAGTTTCAGACCACAGCAATGAAGTGAATATCAAAACAAAGTAAGTCACATGAGTTTTGGTTTCCTGGTGAATATAAAACTTCTGCTTATACGATGCTGCACTGTATTAAGTGCGCAATGGCATTATGTCTAAACACCATGTGCATACGGTCATTAAAAAAATCCCCTATTGCTAAAAATTGTCATCTGAGTTCAGTGAGTTGTGATCTTTTTGCAAGTAATATCAGAGATCACTGATCACAGATCACCATAACAAATATAATCATAATAAAAACACTTGCAATATAGTGAGAAGTACTGAAATGTGACCCAGAGACATGAAGTGAGCAAATGATCTTGGAAACACGGTGCTGATAGACTTACTCAATGCGGGGTTACCACAAACCTTCAATTTGTTAAAAAATAAAAAGCACAATATCTGCCAAGTGCAATAAAATGAGGTTTGCCTGTAACAGTAAGAAATAAATGGAAAGCAATTTATAACACAATTTCTCGTGTCCCATACAACTACAGTAAATAATGTAATGAAGGGGTCAGATGCTTGCACTTATAAAGAAGACTCTTGAGAGTCCTTTGGACTGCAAGGAGATCAAATCAGCCAATCCTAAAAGAAATCAACCCTGAATATTCCTTAGAAGAACTGATGCTGAAGCTGAAGTTCCAATACTTTGGCCACCTGATGCGAAGAACTGACTCCTTGGAAAAGACCCTGATGCTAGGAAAGATTGAAGGCAGGAGGAGAAGGGGATGACAGAGGATGAGATGATTGGATGGCATCACCAACTCAGTGGATGAGTTTGTGGAAACTCTGGGAAGTGTTGGACAGAGAAGCCTGGCGTGCTACAATCCATGGGGTTGCAAAGAGTCGGACATGACTGAGCGACTGAACAACAACAACAATAAAGAATAAATCTGGTTTCCAGGGCAATAAGGCTAAATTGTGTTTACACTTTTTCTTTAAATTCCTTATTTGGAATACAGGCTAAATGAAAAGTATTTAAAAGTTAAAGTGGAATCCTTTGAGGGGGGCTAGCTGAAAACTCAGACTGATCAAGATACTTTTGTACTGGTGACTGATGCAATATCTAATACCGCAAGTGGCAATGCTGTTGACGACACAATCTTCTAAATAAACATCCAGAATGGTAGATGGCTCTTGGTAAAGTTCTAAGTAAACATCACAATGTCTGTTGAGTTTGCAATGTATTTACATTCTTGGAAAATTCAGTGTGTACCAAAATAATGCAAAAAAAAAAAGTGTTTTTATGTACAATGGGGTGAGACATTAGGCTCGGTTCCTTATAAATAGGCGTTTCACCTTTGGGAGCATCAAGTGGAGAGTTAGAAAGTCACGTAGGAGACAGCACAGTCCTCCATGGTGTGGGGTAACCTCCTCACTGCAGGTTGTTCAGAATTTCCGGCCCTCACACGTTATAGGGTGGGAGTGCCCACTGCATCCGTGAGACACAAAGAAGTACCCACACACCCAGATTTCTAAAATAGCTTCTAAGTGTCAAGTAGGGAAGTAGATAAGCTGCAATGCACTGGACAGCGGTGGTGAAACCCTCCGCATCTGCATACCCCTTCTTAATGTGTTTTGTTTGTCTAAAGCTCATTATTGCAAAGTGAATTTAATTCCTATAATCAAGGATTCGCAGCATTGGGAAAAAATGACTAACTTTCAGTTACAAAGGAACTAGAAAGGACTTTCTTGAGACTCCTGCATATCTTGAATTCCCCTATCCTGGTTTCCCTGCTGTCGCCTGTAGTATGTAATCGGACATTTTATAATTTACCGCAATTATTTGCTGGCTTCACACACTCCTCTTCTTGGGGATTGGTGTTCTATTATCTGTCAATGACACCAAGCTTACCACGATGCTAGGACTGTAAAAAGTGCTCCACACGCTCCACAAAGAAGTTGGATTAAATAGATGAATATGCTTGTCATTTGGTTGCTTAGAGCAGAGCTCAGCCAACTTTCTCCATAAAGGGCCAGAGAGGAAGTATTTTTGACTTGTGGGCCTGGTGACAACAAATCAGCTCCACCGTAGTGGTGGAAAAGCAGCTACAGGCACTGCGTAGTTGAGTGAGGGCCACTGTATACCAATAAAACTTTATTTACAAAAATTGACTGGGCCAGCAGGATGTTTCCTACCTCTGGCTTATACCATGGTGCTAATGCACGAGGCCATTATCAAGACTCACTTTGGGTCTTCATTGGTCAGTTTAATTGTAGTACTAACATTTCTAACCCTGGCCAATAGTCTTAAAGGTGCATTGTCCCTGCGGGAGAACTGATTAAAGCAGGACAGAACGCACATCCATGCAGACTGTGGATCATATAATTCAGAACTGCCACTCACACTGCCTTCTTTAAGGGCACAGTCTTTCTAGGGCAGCTGAGTCCTGTTGTCTTCCCATCAATAGGGATGAGCACGGCCATTTATTTGAGTATCTGCCATGTGCCAGGTATTTTATATGTTGTCCATTATTTCATTAAGGACAATTATCCTCAGAGGCATGAGTGTTATCATTTCTGCTTTTCAAACGAAGAGACTGAGTCACAGGAAGTTAAATAATTTACTCAAGGTCACAGGTGGGACATAGTGAATTCTATGTTGGCCTTTCCAACACCAAAGTTTGTTTTCTTTGCACTCCACCATCACAGAGTTATTATCGTAATAACTCTGATGCTGGTGTATGAAAAACCAAACAGAATGTAATGTTCCTGGCGAGGCAGGCTGATGCAGAAAGTTAGTATTTATGGTCTTCCAGTCTTAGCTGAATTTCTGCTGTCGACTTTGTTAATTAGGACAGTTCTTTTATAGTCATTAGAGCCTGTCACTGAATTATGATCTTACGTCGTCAAGTATATTTAAATCACAGAGATTCAACTTTGGAAAGAATCACTCCTAGACATACAAGTATTTTTACACAGTAGTCATTGTAATACAACTATAGTCTCACTTAAACTAATGGGAAATTTAAATGGGGCGAACATAATAATGATTCTCATTTTCCCTAAGCAGTGTTTGTCTCTCTTGTGGTAAACCAATGTGAGCCTCGCTGGAGTTTTAAAAACTGGTCATCTCTTTTCCGTACTTGTAGCCATCCTCAGAGTAAAGATACCGTTATGAGAAGTTAAAGAAGATTCTATAATTCAAAATCCCCTTATATCTAGATTGTATTACGAAGACTGGAAGGAAGTGAAAATTGGGGCAAAGAAAACATACTTATCTTCAGAGTTTTAAGCTTGAGTTTCCTAAGGCTGGTTAATTGTACTTGCCATTTGTTCTGTCTTCTTGCCAAACCATGGTATCAATCTAGATTCATCTTTCTTTCTATCTTGCTTTTTTTTTGCTTCTTCCCCCTTTTTCCCCCTTTTTCTTCCCTCCTCCACTCCCTCTCTTTATCTGGTTGTGTATCTCTATGTCTGTTCATCCATCCATCTATTTCTAGATATCAGTCTAGCCTCCAGGGTTTTAAAAAACACTTTTATTTGTCTATGTTGTGTCATGCGCCATCTTGTGTTGTGGCACATGGACTCCCTAGTTGTGGTGCTTAGGATTTGTTGTTTAGTGGTATATGTGGGATCTTAATTCCCAGCCAGGGATTGAACCTGTGTCCCCTGCATCGCATGGTGGATTCTTGACCACTGGACCACCGTGGAAGTCCCAAACCTTCAGTTTTTAATTGTAATCTATAGGCTGAGTTCTCCCATGGTGCCACCGACTCTGTCATACCTGTATTGTGCTTTTCTCACTAATCTTCAGTTTATACCTGCTTCTCTAAATAGTCACAGTTATTGTCCTATGCAAAAGAACAAAAGTATGCAGATGTCTTGTCTATCATAGTTGTGTCCACTGTTTGCTCATTCCAGCATTTCCATCACAAAGATTCTGTGCTGTGAGATGGAAGAGGCCAGGAAGTGCAGGAAATGAATTCCATTGAACTTGGTGCCTTTTGTAGTGATTTTCCAAAAGACTGGGTTAAAAATCATCAACAACAACAACAAAAAAAAGCACACCCCAGTGACCAGCCAGAGAAGTTTGTAAATCCCGAAGATCACCATCTTTTGCTCAGGCGGAATACATACTAGTGCATCATGCTTTGAACATATGAAAACCAAGACCTGCTGTGAGATGCTTCAGTTTTGGACCAAAAGGCTTCAAAGGCTTCCCGGTCTCTAAATGAGGCTTTGAAGTAAAGCACTGGGGAGGGGGGAGCGGGGAGGGATGGGAGCGAGCTCACCCCTCTGCGAGGCCACTGTGTTATTTCAGGCTTTTGATTTCCAGCTGCAAAGCAAACAAGACCCCCCGGTGCTCTGACTTACCCCAGGTTATCTTTATGGACAGAAGGGGCTAAATTTCCAACTAGGCCAAAGATAGAGCTCATCGGTCCAGTTTATTTATGTATCCAGACATCTGCAAACTTGTCCTTATTTTGATTTCGTTATCATCACAACACCCTTTGACATGGCATTTGGTGGTGTGAAAATGAAAGCCTAATGATATGCGTTCATTTGCAAATATGCTGTGGTGGAAACCAGTGATAGGCAAAGCATTGACTGGCAAAGCCAACTGCAAGCTTCTTTCTCCTTTCTGCCTCCCCAGGTAGAGAGGGAGCCACACATTCACTTTTCCAGCTGCACCTGCAGCTAGGGTGGATATGGAACCCAGTTCCAGCCAATGAGATGTTCGTCCTACTGGCTTTTGGGAACCCTTTCTGTTTTCCCTGGTAAAGGGGACATTTGGGCCGGTGCCCTTTTTTTTTTTCCTTTATTATATGCAGATAAGCTGCCTGGAGCTTCTGCAAACATTTGTGACCAGTGATCATTATGAAGATGAAAAGTAATGTGCAAAGGGTGCTAGAGATGGTGGGAGGAAAAGATTGAACATCAGGTCCTTGATAGTTACATTGAGTAGCCAAACCAACATTAGTTGTAACCAGTTTTTGGACTCCTTTGTTCTGTGAGATAAATGAGTCCTTGTTTGTTTCAGCCACCATTTGTTGGGGACTCTGTTATTTGAAGCTGAAGGCCTTCTTAACTGATACAGATAAAGTATAATAGTCAATCAACGGTAATGCCAGGAGAGTTATTTCTGACTTTCACTTTTAGCTATGAGACCCAGTTTCAGATGCACACCACCAGTCTTCTATTAATTAAGGAACATATCTATGGAATATTGAATCTGGCTTCACAGATCTGACTTGGTGCTCCTTGTGGACTGGTTAGTGCATTATCAAGTAACTAAGGATGCCACTAAGATACGCACAAACATAGCATTTTCATTGAATACCTTCTCACTCATTTCCTCAGGTTAATTTATTTGATAATAAAACATGTTCTTTTCTTCTCAGGGCTCCCAAGAATACGTTTACTGTTGGAAAAACATTAAGTTATAAAAACCCTAAGTTATAAGAACTTTTAATGGGAAGTACTTTGTAACACTGATACGAACCACTGAATATACATAGTAATCCATACAGACAAGAAGAAATTCTGAGTGATTAAAGTCCATAAACCTGCATGCTTGACCCTCAGCCAACAATATGTTGCTGTTTTTCTGAACCAGACATGTGATTTCTGAGGTACAGTGCTTTTTGTGTTCAGCCTTCATGGTTTCCTGAGAATCGAGAGGAAATGCCAGGCTTAAAGGAAGCAAGAACCTCTTCTCCTCCATATTTTCTTGGTCTGGGCAACAATCACTGTTTGTCTCGCTTCCTCTAAGGAAAGTAAGTCACCAAATCCATTTTCTATTTTGCCAGAGGGAAGAGGACTTTACTACTTTCGTTTGGTGTTCCCAGAGAGTAATTAAATGTGATCTACAAGGCAAGTTTAGGAATTAGTCTGGGGGTCTAACTCAAGCTTCTCTTTTTATATAACTTACATTTTGAAGAACTGCAGACCCAATTTACAGATAAACTAATTCCTTTTAATAAGAATGAAATACAATAGGAATGAAATACGTACCTGGAGAATTATGTACTGCTTAGATGTCATCCTAAAATGAGAATGTCTGAGTAGCTGGAATTTAGAAAGTGTTTCACTGGTATCATCATCTAGTTTCTAGAATGTGCCTCCCTCCATGATCCGTAGTCTATTAACACATCCATTATACAAACGTGAGGCAGTTTGTAGTGAGGTGGATGGACCTAGAGCCTGTTACACAGAGTGAAGTAAGTCAGAAAGAAAAAAAAGAAAACAAATATCGTATATTAATGCATGTATATGGAATCTAGAAAATGGTACTGATGAACCTGTTTGCAGGACAGGAATAGGGACGCAGGTGTTGAGAACAGACTTGTAGACCCCTCAGGGGAAGGAAGGCGTGGGCCGAACTGGGAGAGGGGCAGTGACGTGTGTACACTGCTATGTGTGAAACAGACAGCCGTTGGGAAGCTGCTGTATACCACCGGAAGCTCTGCCAGGCGCACTGTGATGACATAGAGGGGTGGGATGGGACGACATAGAGAGGGAGGGAGGGTCAAGAGGGAGGGGGCATATGTTTACTTATGGTTGTATGGCACAAATCACCACAATGCTGTAAAGCAATTATCTTCCAACTGAAAATGAAATTAAGAACCGCCAGCCCCCCTTCCCCCCGACCTCCGCCCCAAACATCCATTCTAGAACTTTTTACTGCACTAGGGATTTCTTTCTTTCTTCTTCTTCTTCTTTTTTTTTTGGCACCAAGCGTTTCTACACGTGCCTACTTCCTCTTCTAGGTTGTGAATTCCTAGAGGGCATTGGCAGAATTTGGTTTATCTTTGTGTTCCCCCACATTTCCTAGTGTAAGATTTCATACTCATATGACAGCTGATAAATATTTGTTGAATTTTATCTGTGCGGTTGTAGCCTTGTAATCTCTTGATCCCATGGGTGGCTGACCTCTGAGTCACCCACTGAGATGATGCTTAGCTAGGCTTCCGAGATTGTCCTAAAGATCAATTGGTTAGTATCACCAAGCTCTGATTCTTTGGTGTTATATAATTATGCTGCAATTAAGCTAAAGATAAGCAGCATATTTAAATAACCCAAACAGAATTAAGGCAAATGGGTGATTCACACTTCATTCCTCTTTTCTTGGTGGATAATATTGAGTGTATCATCAAACAGGTTGAATCTTTTCCAAGACTGACTGGCTTCACTTAAGGCAAGTACACTTACAGGAAACATGGATTGATGTGAAAACAAAATTCAATTCAGTTCATTTCAGTCACTCAGTCGTGTCCGACTCTTTGCAACCCCATGAAACTCAGCACGCCAGGCCTCACTGTCCATCACCAACTCCTGGAGTCCACCCACACCCATGTCCATTGAGTCGGTGATACCATCCAGCCATCTCATCCTCTGTCATCCCCTTCTCCTCCTGCCCTCAATCTTTCCCAGCAGCAGGGTCTTTCCAGATGAGTCAGCTCTTCACATCCGGTGGCCAAAGCATTGGAGTTTCAGCTTCAATATCAGTCCTTCCAATGAACACCCAGGACTGATCTCCTTTAGGATGGACTGGTCGGATCTCCTTGCAGTCCAAGGGACTCTCAAGAGTCTTCTCCAACACCACAGTTCAAAAGCATCAGTTCTTCGGCGCTCAGCTTTCCTCACAGTCCAACTCTCACATCCATACATGACCGCTGGAAAAACCATAGCCTTGACTAGGCGGACCTTTGTTGACAAAGTAACGTCTCTGCTTTCTAATATGCTGTCTAAGTTGGTCATAACTTTCCTTCCAAGGAGTAAGCATCTTTTAATTTCATGGCTGCAGTCACCATCTGCAGTGATTTTGGAGCCCAGAAAAATAAAGTCAGCCACTGTTTCCCCACCTATTTGCCATGAAGTGATGGGACCAGATGCCATGATCTTAGTTTTCTGAATGTTGAGCTTTAAGCCAACTTTTTCACTCCTCTTTCACGTTCATCAAGAGGTTTTTTTTAAGTTCCTCTTCACTTTCTGCCATAAGGGTGGTGTCATCTGCATATCTGAGGTTATTGATATTTCTCCCAGCAATCTTGACTCCAGCCTGTGCTTCTTCTAGTCCAGCGTTTCTCATGATGTACTCTGCATAGAAGTTAAATAAACACGGTGACAGTATACAGCCTTGACGTACTCCTTTTCCTATTTGGAACCAGTCTGTTGTTCCATGTCCAATTCTACCTGTTGCTTCCTGACCTGCATATAGGTTTCTTAAGAGGCAGGTCAGGTGGTCTGGTATGCCCATCTCTTTCAGAATTTTCCACAGTTTATTGTGATCCACACAGTCAAAGTCTTTGGCATAGTCAATAAAGCAGAAATAGATGTTTTTCTGGAACTCTCTTGCTTTTTCCATGATCCAGCAGATGTTGGCAATTTGATCTCTGGTTCTTCTGCCAGAGATCATGGGTCGTACCCATCAGGTATGACCTAAATCAAATCCCTTATGACTATACAGTGGAAGTGGGAAATAGATTTAAGGGACTAGATCTGATAGAGTGCCTGATGAACTATGAAGAGAAGTTCATGACATTGTACAGGAGATAGGAATCAAGACCATCCCCAAGAAAAAGAAATGCAAAAAAGCAAAATGGCTGTCTGAGGCGGCCTTACAAATAGCTGTGAAAAAAAGGGAAGCGAAAAGCAAAGGAGAAAAGGAAAGATATACCCATTTAAATGCAGAATTCCAAAGAAAAGCAAGGAGAGATAAGAAAGCCTTTCTCAACAATCAATGCAAAGAAATAGAGGAAAACAATAGAATGGGAAAGACTAAAGATCTCTTCAAGAAAATTAGAGATACCAAGGGAACATTTCATGGAAAGATGGGCTCAATGAAGAAAATAAAATTAGGGCATTCATTTTTTCCTCTTTTCAATTTGTCTGCAAATTACATTCTTTTAAATAGTAAATTTAAAGTCTAACTCCATTTTAATTTTATTCATCTAATTAAAAAAATTTTTTAATTTGTTTTGCCATGCTTCGCAGAGTGCAGGATCTTAGTTCAGAACAGGAATCAAACCTATAAGGGAGCATGGAGTCTTAACCACTACGCTACCAGGGAAGTCCCCTGACTCAATTTTTAAAAATCAGCTGAAAAGAAAAAAAATTAGAAAAGTCCCAAAATGGCCTTTTCTGGGAAGGAGAGACGGCAGCCTAGAAGCTAAAGATAGGAGGGAGACATTCTCCCTGAAATCCCTTTGTTAACATCTATTGAAAGATAAAGACAAATAAATTTCAATACAAACAAAACAGAAGAACTTGTGCCACCTGATTCTAAGATTTACTAAAATGACCTCATTTTAGCTTGATTACATTTGTGAAGACCCTGTTGTCAAAGCAAGTCACATTCACAGGGATCAGGCATTTCGACTTTGACATCTCATATTAAGGGACATAATTCAACCCACAATGTTCATAGCAGCTTTGCTGGAAACAACTGTTTATGGAAACAACCCAGATGCCCGCCAACTGATGGATGGGTAACAAATTGTGGTATGTCCATATAACACATTACTCACTAAGGAGTAAAACAGATTGAATTACACATGTATATAACACAGATGAATTTCAAAAATGTTTTGCTGAGTGGAAGAAGCAGACAGGCAAGAATACATCCTGTATGATTTCATATACATTAAATTCTTGAAATGACCTATCTAATCTATTTCAACAACAATACAAATCAGTGTTCAGCTCAGGCAAAGGATGTGGGATTGTTGGATTGGCAGTACACACTAGAGAACTTTCTAGAAAGATGAAAGATTTCCATATTTTGGCTTTGGGGACATCACAAAGGTGTACGCAAGTGTCAAAACTCACTGAATTACCAAACTGAACACATTTTATTTTATATAAACTACATCTCAGTGACGGTTACTTAAAAGTTCAATTGCAAGCAACTATTCAGTAATCTATGGCATAAAGCAAGATCTGTCTTTGTGAATATGTTCATGTTCTTGTATTTATTTAATATTAAGTATGACTGGAGCAGCTGTGGAAGGTGTTAGGATTTATCCATCAGCCACTGGGCAGCAAGGGGCTATCTATGTTTTTGTCTGTCCAGCATCCCTTTACCCTTTAGTGAAACAGCGTTCACTCCTTTAGCATCCCTTTAGTGAAATAGCGTTCACTCCTTTCCCTTCTCATAGTGATCTGCTCCTTCCTCATTTTAGTCATGCAATTTTAGGGAAACCTCCACTCGTAATGGACTTCTTGCCTATTGTCACCTCCTCGTCTGTTCCCTCTTTGCTCCTTCCATCTCCTCTCTCCCACTCTGCCGACGGGAGCACTTCTGTGTTCCATGCAGTAGAAGGTAATAATGCTGAGCTGAAGTAACGCTGTATGGAAAGGAGGAAGAGAGAGAGGACACCTTGCGAGCACGCCCTCTCTGGCTTTGGAAATCTGCCAATTATCCCCTACTCCATTATTTCTAATTTCTTGAGCCAAGAAAACAATAAAATTTCCTTTTTTGCTAAGTAAGTTAAAATTCAGCTTCTTTCAACTCCAACCAAACAAATCTTAGCATATTAGAATTTTGAAAAATCCTATTAGCTCTAATCAGGTTACTTCATATATATAAAGGACTGTTTCTGCAAATACATTCACTAGTCTATACAACATTTTCAAACTGTCCATGTCCCTGCTAACTAGTATCACCTTGGACTCCTCTACCTCCCAGTACTCCAGAGATCATGTTGTCCAGCATACCAGGAATCTAACTTTTATTTTTTCAACTTTAATTGGTGGTGGTGGTTTCTTTACTGTCTGAGCCACCAAGGAAGCCCAAAGTGGCGCTAGTGATAAAGAACCTGCCTGCCAATGCAGGAGACGTAAGAAACCCGTGTTCAATCGCTGGATTGGGAAGATCCCCTGGAGGAGGGCATGGCAACCCACTCCAGTATTCTTGCCTGGAGAATCCCATGGACAGAAGAGCCTGGAGGGTTATGGTCCATAGGGTCACAAAGAGTCAGATGCAACTGAAGCAATGTAGCACGGTGATGATTTAGTCACTAAATGGCGTATGACTTGTGACTCCATGGACTGTAGCCTTCCAGGCTCCTCTGTCCATGGGATTTCCCAGGCAAGAATCCTGGATTGGGTTGCCATTTCTTCCTCCAGGGGATCTTCCTGACCCACAAATTGAACCCAGGTCTCCTGTATTACAGGCAGATTCTTTACCACTGAGCCACCAGGGAGTCCCTTCAGCTTTTATTAAATAGCATAAAATAGGGAGAGACATTCTGGTCGTTGCTTTACTTGTTGCAGTACTTTGAGCAGGAAGGCAACGTGTTAAAACTAAGGCTAGATTTAAAATGTAAATTAAGAAAAATTTTAAAATGTAAATTGCTATCAAGTTGGGTCTTCTTCATCTAATCCTTCTGCAAGTGGTCATTTCAACCCCCAAATGAGAATTTACATTTACTGCTCTTCAGTTTAATTCTGATTTGTTTTTTCTCTTTCTACTATTTTAGAATCCTAATGAATCCTTATTCTGTTATCTCAATATTCTTCTCAGTTTTGTTTCATGCATTAAAGCAATAGAATGGGAGGAGGGATGACTTTTTGATGAACGTCTATGTTAGTTCTGGTGTTTTCCTAAGCTCTCACCAAGGTCTGCTCAATAATCAGTTTGGGAATTTCCCTGGAAGTCAACAGGAAGCTGATGGATCGGCAGCTTTCTACGTCGCTGTGAGCAACCAATCCTTCCTTTTATGACCATCAGGAAACAGTTTTCTATCTTTAGCCTTTTGGCATTTCCTCTGTTCTCCAGGGGATTGTGATGACCATTAATGTAGCTCTCTGATCTCTTCTTCTGTTGATTTTGGTAGAAATTTGGGAGGCCAAAAGCTTGTACTCATTTCAGGCAACTTGGTAATCTCTAAATATCTCATTTCTCTGGGGTTTTTGGTCTCTTCTAGTTTTAATCTCATTTTCCTTCATGGAGACAAATGAAACAAGATGAAAATGTACTTATTTTAACTCCCTACATTACTGACATCACCGAACCTCGCTGAGCATCCCTTTCTCGTGGTATTCTTGTGGGGATATAAGGGGTGGTGCAGAGCAAAGAGCCAGGTGTGAGATAACTGGCAGTGAAGGGTTGGGCATGTAACCTCAGAACTGCTGCTCAGAGCAGGTGATCCCTGGGGCTGGACACCACTGATAGAGGAGGTTCTGTCAGGGAGGAGGGGCGTATAACAGTTGCTTTTTGGGGAAATGGTATCTCTGCACACATTCTTATTGCCAAGTGTTCTGTTCCTTCTGGGTGAACAGCCAAAAGCAAGTCTTCAGTTCCTGAGAAAAACTGAGACAAATTAGTCTCTGTGGACTACATGGAAAGAATCCAGATGTGGGCACCTAGGTACCAAAGGGCAAGGGGGCTGAGATTCAGGGAGCCCAGTGGTCAGCAGGGCAGCTTGGCATCCTCAGTCAGACAGACGCGGGAGGGGATTGGTGGGCATCCGAATGACTGAGGATGAGAACTGCGAACTGACATGAACAGCTCTGTCCAACCTCCACACCGAGAGACTTGGCTGAACTCTAACATGGCTCACATTAGCTTAAAACCCTGTTCCCAGGATGATGACCCAGCCCCCTTGAAACGCCTGCTTCAGGAAGCTCAATGCCAGGGGCTTCCCTGGCGGTCAGCTGTTAGAACTCAGTGTTCCTAATGCAGGGGACCTGGGTTCCATCCCTGATTAGGGAAGAGCCCGTATGCCGAAATTAGGAGCACGGAAGCTGCAACAAAGAACCTGCTTGCTACAACAGAGACCTGGCAGAGCCAAACAAATAAATAAATGCCAAAACAGAAAGCTCAATGCTAAAAGAATTTACTCTTTGTTCTAGCCCAAACCTAACGACAGACCCCTGTATCTTTGTATCAAGGAGATCCAACCAGTCCCTCCTAAAGGAAATCAGTCCTGAATATTCATTGGAAGGACTGATGCTGAAGCTGAGGCTCCAATACTTTGGCCACCTGATGTGAAGAGCTGATTCATTTGAAAAGACCCTGATGCTGGGAAAGACTGAAGGCAGGAGGAGAAGGGGATGACAGAGGATGAGATGGTTGGATGGCATCACTGACTCAATGGACATGAGTTTGAGCATGCTTCAGGAGTTGATGATGGACAGAGTGGCCTGGCATGTTGCCGTCCATGGCGTCACAAAGAGTCAGACATGGCTGAGCGACTGAACTGAACTGAACTGACTTCTCTTCAAGTATTAACTTTAGTAAACTTACATCTGTAAGTTTTTTCTCTGTCTGTCTGTGCTCCATTTCCTATAACCCAGAAATGTTTTTCTCAAGGACCTGGAAGCCATCCCTTTGAAATGCAGTCATCAAGAAGGGTAGCCCTTGTCTCCCAGTCTCTGTGGGAAGAGAGGCGTTTACCTCTCATGCACACCAGTTGGCAGACATAGTTGCTTGATCGCAGTGACCGATCACCCTCCTCGACATTCTTCAAGACTTTTCCTTGAGCCCACACCAGCACTTAAAAAGCGTCTCACCTTTTATTTTAGCAGAGTGGAGCTCGGCTTCCACTGGGGTCTCCCCTTCTGCAATAGCTTGAATAAAAACTGTCTTACCATTTTAAAGTAAGCATGCAGTGAATAATTCCTCTTCAACAAAGAGTTCAGATCATGGTTGGTCTGCGATCCAAACTTTCAAGATGGGGGGTGTCAGTGGATCCAGTATGGTGGCCTAAGAGTGGCACCAGGAGGAAGCAGGAGGTGGGTTTTGTGACAATCTTCTTTGGGAGCAAGATGAGCAGTTGCTGGCCTGGTGATAACATTATCAGAGTGTCAGATCATTGAGGCGATAACAGAGATAGTTCATAGATCATGAACCCAACTGGAGGCTTCTCATGGGGACTACAGGGCTCTATCTTTAGCTCTGTTACCCTTTGTATCAGTCATTTAGAGAAATGTTTGAAAGGGCTGTGAATAGCACTTGTGATGGTCTGATTATGATTCCAGATAATCTAAACGGTTTGACTACAGAGTTAAAATGGTCAGGCAGAAATGGGATAGGAAGAAGTACAGAGATACCGATACTCAAAGCGGGGCAGGCTATGGAATTCACATGGCCCAGTGCAAAGTGGAAATGAAGGGTCTGGGATGGGGAAGTCAGCCTCCCTCACACAAGCCCACTGCCCCACTTGCAACATCCACTTCAGGATGCTCCCTTATCTGGATCAAGGGTGGGCGAGAGGATGAACGTGCTATGGTACCCATGAGGCCAAGGTAAGAGGGCCTCCACTTTGCTGTGCCCCAAAACACCATGGGGGTCATGCTTGACCCTAACTTTCCCTGAGCCTCTGTCCAGGCCTGTGCTGAGGGTGAGGGCGACAGTGGCTATGGGATGAGGGTGCAGCGGTGGGGGAGACAGCGGGAGGCGGCCTATTGGGAAGTGAGGCTATAGACTCTGCATGTACTCCATTGTCCTGTGGACGTAACACAAGTTCAAAGGCAAAATCATTAAGAATCTCAAGGCAGTAGCCGCAGAGCTTTAAATCCCAAGTCCAGGCCCTTCTGAAGGTGGGTCTTGTGTGAATGTACTGGTCACAGGCCCACAAAGCTGACATTGATTCTAAGGCAAAAAACAGTGTTGAAAATGGAAAGAATACCTTTCTTGGGACAAACCAACTTGAGCAGATGGATGGACCTACAAAGAAGTATGAGAAAAGCTTAAGAGATTGAATACTAACTGTTGAGAACTTTGAAAGGCAGACTGAGGATTCAGATATTGGCTTGAGGGGAAGAGGAGGAGGGAAAGTTGAGAGCAGGGGAGTGCCAAGGTGAACGGGGCATTTTACAGCATTGATTTCCAGGGAGATGTGTTTTAGAAGCTTGCGCCTTTCAACTATTCTTTTTTGTTGTTTTCATACATAAAAACTGAAGAAACACTCTTTTTGGATCAAAGAAGGGCAGTTGCCTGGAAGGCCTCTTGCGCTCACTTTTTCCTCCTTGTTCTATGCACGAAATTTGCTGGAACTTTTGACTTTCTGCTCTTCCTTGCTTCTGGATTTTAACACCAGCAAATTAGTGTGTAAGATGTCAGCAAAAAATGACTTTCACAGGACAGAATGACCTTGCATTTTGGGTCAGCAGAAGAGCAAAGCAACAGACAGACTAGCTGCTGATTTACAGTGAAGCTGTCTTCGATCCTTTGAATCTCTCAGGGGAATCACAGCGAAACAAAATGAGAGCAGTGGCACCAAGCAACCAGCTTTGCACGCAGACAACAGGTGGAGATAGAAGCCAAACCCTCAACTTCCCTCAAAATATCAGAAAAAAAAATGTGATCTTTCTGTTCCCCAGGGACTGGTAATAATTTTCATCTACGGTTCTTCTCATCTTAGTAGCAATTTATGAAAACGGGCATTTCCCTGGCAAACACACACACACACACACACACACATATGCATGCACCCACAGGCACACCCTGTAATCTCTTATCCCAGATATACATAGATTGAAGCTACCAGGGAATCAGTAATATAGTTTAAACAGTAGTTGTTGAGAATGTTATTGTTGTAAGAAGGAAACTCTATTAGGGTGGTGTGTAGCCAGAATAAAGGCTTTTATAGCGCTGAAAGCTTTTGGTGGAAAAAAGCTCTGGGCCTCACCCAAGACAGAAAAATGAACACAAACTCCCAGCCGAGTTTTGTTTTCTCTGTCATCCTCTCACTGGCATGGCCTTGAGCAGTCAGCCCATTTCCTGGTTTGTCAGGTTCTGACTAAGAGTCTTCTCCCAGTTGACCTGGGCGTTTTGAAGCAGTCTTGGCAAACAGGGAGCTTGTTTTACCCTCCAGGTGATGTCCCCACCCCTCCTTCGTCCTATGGTCTCTTTCCACTCTTTTCAGCAGGTCTTGGAAGCATGGCAGCTGTCTGGACTGCTCCCTGTGGAGGTAGGCTCATTTCTTCAGTGATGGCCACTGGACCGTCATCATGGGTGCTGTTCTGTATCACAGACAGAATGGGCTTTCTGCACAAGTGTGCTAGAAAAGGGATCAGTGTAGGAGTCAGTCTGACCGGGGTTGGACCCTGGCCCTGCCCTTTCAGTTCTGTGACTTCTGATGGGTGACACAGCTTTCTCCCTCCTCTGAAAATGGGGGTGCTGATGGCCACCCCCCAGTAGATGTGCTGTGAGCATGAACCAAAGACGCATGCATCAGGCACAGGAGCACAGTGGGCCCCCGGGGACTCCTACTCCCTCCATTCACTCGCCTTCCCGTCTCAGTTGCCTGCAGAGTCTCGGGCTAAAGCTTGTGCCTGCCTAGGACTAGACGTGCCTTCCTGAATATCAGAAGTCCTGAGATGGCTTGTTTGCTTCTCCGCAAGATGTCAGCACTGTCAGCTCCCTCACGGAGACCTCTTAGTTTGACTCAATTAAGTTGGAAGAGTTTATCCTCTTGTTTCTTTATTGGCTCAGAGATAAAATTGTCATCAGGGCAAGTCTGGAACTTGTCTGATAATCTGTTTTTAAGAGAATGCCTCTTCTGGCAGATGCCCAAGCCCTTGGAGTATCTCAACCATCACCATGGGTCTCCCTGGACCCATTTTGTGATATCCATTGGGAAAGGCTGTGTTCATTGAACAATCTTTACTTCTATAAATCAAAGTATACATTGGGCAACTGGCCTACCATCTAATAATTTCCCCAAATAATGGTTTTATATTGACTATTTAAAAACTAGCTATTATTTTCATAAGATATTTCTCAATGGTTTATGTTAAATAATAACCCTATACAAAAAAAAAAACAAAACCTCATTCAGCTACCTTAACTTAAGACTGGTAACCTCATTTTACTCATTTTTAATGTAAGTTTGACTAGGAAGTTATATCCTTCAAAGTGAATTGGGTGTTTATTATTATTTTATAGCCACAGTGGGTATTTTATAGCATGTGCTTAAAACATTAAGTTAAAATTATTCTGTCTATGTTCTAAGCTGTATGGCTTCAATTATCCATTTATTTTCATGGAAGGACAGACCTACAGTGAAGATAGTTAAGATCTTTCTCAGTTCAGCTGCCTGTGGAAATTAGGTGTTCATCTTTGAAGGGCTCCCCAATTTTCCTGGGAGGTCATCTGTTAAGACAGTGGTTGTGCTTCTGACTTTTAACATAGAAGAGCTCCATTGCAGGGATTTGTTTTCAAATATAAACTTAACCTCACTTTTGGGCAATACTTATGAAAAATGCAAATGAGAAAGATCATATTTATGAAGGATTGTTTAGATGATAGGCAAGGTATTCTGTTTTTTACACTACAATCTCTCCGTGGTTTAAATTAGGAATTTAAAGAGCCTGTTCCTGAAGCATTATGCCATCAACACTGTAAACACTCGGAACAGTCATATGGAATTCACTGCTGTATTTATTGTTATAATGTTGCTGAGACAGTGTTCACTCCATCACCCCTTGAGTTTTTAGAAGACAAAGAAGAGAACTTTTCTTAGTTCTTAAAACGAGACATTCTAGTCGGGTTTCTCTGTTATTATTTTGTGGGCTCTGTGAGTCACTAGGTCCCTCCTCCAATTATACCAAGGAGATTAACCGAGTGCGTGGGTCACTGGGGGATTATTTTTGAGTTCTTTCTGCCATACCCGTAGTATTCTCAACTTCAGGAGTCTCGGTCTTAAACTACAGCCTCTTATTGACAGCTCACTTCTAGTTCTATGACTTTTTGTCAAGTTTCTAAAACCTATTTTTATTAAACATGAATCTTATTGGAAAGAGGCATTTTCCATATGGAGACAAAATTGAAAATATTGAACTTTGGGATTTTACTTTTGAAATATTTGAGGGGAGAAGTAGACCTGCTAGGTGTTTTTTCTCACCGTAGTTGTCCTTTTTGTTTGTTTTTAATGCTTTTTTTTATTGGGGTAAAAGTCACATAATATAAAATAGACTCTTTTAATCATATTTAACTGTAGTTTAGTAGCACCGAGTACTATCCCATAGCTGTGCAATTCTCATCATCATCCGTCTCCTGAATTTGTCATTTTCCTAATCTGATACTCTGTCCCCATTACACGCTAATTCCCTGGGCATCTACCAATGGACTTTATGACTCTATTAGTTTGACTTTTCTAGATGAGTCAAACAGGTGGAATCAAACACTATTTGCCTGCACCTAATGTATATTTGGTTCCATGACTTTAATAATGTCTTGAACTCGCCAGAACCTATAGTTTATTGATCGGACCACATTTTTATGTTCCATATTCTCATCAGTTCTTTACTTCCCTCCTTTCTCAACTTATGATCAATCACTATCATCACTCATTGAAAAATCCCATCAGTTCTATTCTCTCTCTCTTTTATTTGCTTGGCAAAACCCCTAACACCAGTTAAATCCTGCTCTCCTTTTCCCCATGTCTACATCCAAGCAGATAAAAGTGGCTGGAGAAAAGCATGCTCCTATGCTAACCAATCTTCCTTAAATCTGTGAGTGCTAATTAAGCAGGCTCTTAAAGCTGGCAGGCACTCAGAGAACACTTGCCTGCTTTTAAATACCTAAACTTTCAGACTTAGAACAAAGCTATTCAAACCTGTTCTGCTTGCAAATCTCCTAAAATAATTTTTCAAAACTATGTATTCTCTTGCATATTTTAAATGGTTATTTAAATTTTCATCAGAAATCTAAATAGTTGAGAATCTTAATTATAGTGTATTGCAAATATATATCTTTTTAGTTGCTAAACTTTTATATTACTCTAAGGGAAACTTAATGTTATAGTGATTTGATATCCATCAGTATCCATTTTTAAAAATGCATAAATAAGTTCTTCTTTATCAATTAGAAATTTTACATCAGTCTAGTTTTTCCTTGAACTCATATTTGCACTCTACTTATAACAAAGATTTTTAGAATTTATGTTATAATTCAAAGCATTTTATTGTTCATCCTATCATTGCTTTGCTGCCAAAAAGTGCATATATGGTTAAATTAAAATTGGCTTAAATATCTTGATTGTAAGTCTCTAAGTGTTCAATTTATTCATATTGAAATATTACTATAATCATGATTAGCACCAAAGTTACTAAAATTATGTATATATTTTGTATATTTTAGTAAATAATCATAAAGCATGAACAAATAAAAATGTTAAAATACATCTTACAGTAACCATAGGGCTGGTGTGTATTTTATAAAAATTTGTTTTGAAAAATTTGAAAAATTTTAAATTTGCCAAGTTGCAAGCATGGCACAATGAACAACCACATACCCTTCCCCTAGACACAACTGTTAGCATTTGCCTTATTTGCTCAGTTTCTCTCTGTATAGTTTTCTTTGCTTGTTGACCCACTTGAGACTGTTCAGCTAGGACCCTTAATAACACACGGGAAGGCAGAGTGTGTGGAAAGCAGAGTATGTGGACACGATGCAGATTGTTGAAAGCACAACTCAGGTCAGTCAGTGGACTTCAGTCCTGGGTCTAGACACCCTTGGGGGTATACAAAGACCTTCAGGAAGTACAAGGACATATATAGCTTTTTTTTTTAATGTGGGTCTTTTTTTTTTTTTTTTTTTAGTCTTTATTGAATTTTTTACAATATTGCTTCTGTTTTACTTTTTGGGCCATGAGGCATGTGGACTCTTAGCTCCCCGACCAGGGATCAAACCTGTACCACCTGCATTGGAAGGCAAATTCCCAACCACTGGGCCGCCAGGGAAATGCACACTATCTGTTTCCATGTGCATTCTCTCCTTAGAATGCTGCCTGCTACACTCTCCATCTTCCCAACTTTAACCATCCATTATTAGGCCCGTATCCACTATCTATAGCTCACTTCTACTTCTATGACTTCAACAATGTCTCAATGTCTTGGACTCACATTTTCCCACTTGATGAACTTTATTTACTAACCTTCCAGGACATCACATTGTTCCCACTTTCCTCCTAATTCCTTGCTTACTCTTCCTGGGACTTCTTTGCTTGTTTATCTTTATTCCTGGCTGTTAAATGTTGGCACACCTAGGGCTGAGACCTCAGACCTCTTCTCTTCACTATTGTTACCTAGGTTATCTCATCCAATTTCATGGCAATACAACCATCGATGTACTCTCAACTCCTAAATTTGCATCTCCAGACTGGCCTCTTCTCTGAGATCCAAACTTGGATATCTAACCACCTCGATAAAATCTCCATTTAGGTGTATACTGAGCATGTCAAATTTAACATTGTCCTGCTGGTTTCCTCTTGAAACCTGTTAACACCAGAGGTCTTTACACCCAGTAAATGCAATTCCATCCTTACCAATGTCCAGGTCAACATTTTTGTAGTGATTTTTCACTTTTTCACTCCTTTCTCTCAAACCCCACCACTGCCAATCCATTAGCAAAACCTGCTGGCTCTAGTCTTTTCTCATCACCTCCATAGCCACCACCCAGGTCGTGGCCATAGCCGTGGCTCACCTGGATTTACGGCATTAGCCTCCTAACAGGTCACCTTGCTTCCTCTCTGTTGAGTCTGTTCTCAACACAGCAGCTGTTGCACTGCTCAGAATCCTCCAGTGGCCAGAATCCTCCCAGTTCACCCGAGAAGCCCTTCCTAAGCTGCTCCCCAGGACCTGTCTGGCTTCTCTTCTGGCCAGCTCACCTGCTCTCTCCCTGGCCCAGCCATACCAGTCCATCTGTGCATCTTATTCCCACCACACCTGCTCTCTCCTCCTGCTTTTGCACCTGCTCTTCCTTCAGCTCTTTCTGCCAAGGCTCACCGCTCTCCCAGTTCCTTTAGCCCTCTGCCTAGATGCCGCCTTCTCAGGAAGGCTTCTGATAATCTGACTGAAATCCACAACCTCTGCCCTGTGCTCCTTAAACCTGCTCCCTGCTTCACTTTTCTCCACAGCACCCATTTTCTATTGTGCTATGTTTTGCTTATTTTCTTATCTGTCTCCACCCAGAAAGCAGGACGTTTTTTCCATCTTGGCCACTGCTAAATACCTATTCTTTGTTTTTGCTTCACATGCAAATCTTCGCCTCACATTTAGGACTATCCTCAGAATTCTATTTCTTCTTCTTCTTTTTTTTTTAAAAAAAAAACCTCTTTAAATATTTATTCATTTATTTGGCTCTACCTGGTCTTAGTTGTGGGACACAGGATCTTTAGTGCAGCATGTGGATTCTTAGCTGTGGCATGTGGGATCTAGTTCTTGGACCAGGGATCAAACCCAGCACTCTGCACTAGGAGCACAGAGTCTTAGCCACTGGGTCACCAGGGAAGTCCCTCTCTTTCTTCTTGATGTAGAATGAGACGTCACTTCCTCTCCCAACAGAGCCATTTCTTTGGGGTTGGCTATAGCTTCTGCAACTGAATCTCCACTGGAGAGGCAGCCAACCAAGTTTTGGGGGCACAAGTGAAGTTGTATTTATCAATCGGGTTACCTCATTTGTGACTCAGAAGCACACATGAAAGTCGGAGCCCGTCAGTATTGCTTCTGCCTCCCTGGCTGTTTGTTATTTTGAGTGAATTATTGGGTACATCCTGTCCCATGTCCTCCTTTTCATCGGAGGCTGACGCCCTCTACGGAAGCCAGTCTGCACGCCCTCTGCTCCTGTTTCTTCCACATCTGCTTCGGATTTCACTTGCTCTCTTGTCAAGAGCATTCTGCTGACATTTTGAAATCCTTTACCTTCGAAGCTGGAGGGAAAAAAAAAATTGGAGTTTGAAGCATGGCACCATAAGATTTTATGGATGGGATAAATCAGTTTGTGTTTTTATAGATTTGACAACCCCACTTTGAAAGGCACAACTGTAAAACATCACAGATTGGAAAATGTCTTGGTGGAGCCCGTAACCTCTTCTATCAGTGACCTCACCTATTAATTATTTTTCCCCTGCACCTGAGGATTTGAAAGTGGCTGACAAAGGTGTTAAGAACTGATTCAGAAGAGTTTGCATTTACACATAGTTTAAATGCACATTCAGAATGATTTCTACCTTTTAAATGTGTCGGTTATTATTCCAGGGTGTGTAACAGCGTAGCAAGAATGACATGGTTAACGCGATAATATGATCTTCCATCACTTTTATGAGACATTTGCATCCTTCCATGCGACACCTAATTGACCGTTGCCCCACCAGTCCTCCCCAATGGCATCGCCTATTATACGGAATTTATCGCCAGTGCTTTCCAAGTTAGTTCAATGACATGAAATGAAAATCTCTTTTAAATGACATTCAGTGAAATCTTTTCTCTGCCTGGAAAAATTGCATTTTGAAAAATATTTACTTGTTGTTGTACTTGAGCAAGACACAGTGCCAGCGTGTGGTGTGTGTTAGGCAGGGTACACCTGCTGTGGTTTGGAAGCACAAGTTCCAGCCCTTGTTGTGACCTTTCTTATGTATGGCAGGGCACTGCCAGTCAAGTGGCTGCTTCTGGGGAGCACAAACACCCCTCTCCACCTCCTTGGTCCAGATCTTCTTGTTCTGTGTATGTTTTTCTCTCTCTCTTTCATCTCATGTGAAAAGTGAAAATGTTGGTCACTTGGTCAAATCCAACCCTTTGTGACCCCCTGGACTGTAGCCTGCCAGCTCCTCTGTCCATGGAATTTTCCAAGCAAGAATACTGGAGCCATGCTCTTCTCCAGGGGACTTTCCAGACCGAGGGATCGAACCTGGGTCTCCTGTATTGCAGGCAGATTCTTTACCGTCTGAGCCACTGGGAAAGCACTCTTACTTATTGCCCCTCTGCTGGAGTGTCAGCTCCAAGAGGACAGTGATCCTGCTTTATTCAAGGAGGTGTCCTCTTGGGACTTCCCTGGTGGTCTAGTGGTTAGGACTTCACCCTCCAATACAGGGGGTGTAGCTTCAATCTCTGGTTAGAGAGTTTAGATTCCACATCCTTTGGGGTCAAAAACCAAAACATAAAACAGAAGCGATATTGTAACAAATTCAGTGAAGATTTTTTAAACGGTCCACATCAACCCCCTCCTTTTTTTTTTTTTAAAGGATGTGTCCTCTAGCACATGGTAGGAACTCAATAAATCTTTGCTAAATGGTGAATACTCTGACTGCCTAGACCTCGTTATTTTTGTGATTTTTGACACAATATTTCATCCTTTCCAACCCATTCAATCCTTATTCAACACACCACTGAGTTTTTATGATGAAGCCCCAAAGAGATACTATATTTATTTTTTTTAGAGAGGTGGATGAACCACCTCACCTAAGAACTGGCATCTCTTCCAGCTGACCAATGGGTGGGTCTCCTAAAGTGGCCAAAAACTGGGCTTCTCAGACTGCCTAATCCAGTTGGCCCAATTTTGGGTAGGGCTGAAGAGACAAGTGAGCACAAACACTGGCTTTGATTGGGGGAGGACAGCTGACTTTGTTTGGGTTTTTGACTCATTTGAGGACCAGCATGGGGATCAATATCAGCATCTTCTGTCATGAAATGAACATAATTAAAACAGGATGTTTATATGTTCATCCAATGCCTTCCAGAACTGAACTGAGAAATTTACCCTCAGTATCCTGCTTCTAAGAAGGCAATGTGGATCCCCACTAATGTCCTGACAATCCTTCCAAGGTCTCAACATGCAAGGACCACACTGACATCTTCCTGTTTGCTCTCACAGCCCCAGTGTCCAGCATCCTTTCATTCATCAACAGTCACTGTGCTCTGTGAGTACAAGTTGGTGTTCAGCAAACACTGTTGAATGAGTCAAGTCATTCACTCTTATTTCTGGTTAATTGGGGGCTTCCCTCATAGCTCAGTTGGTAAAGAATCCGCCTGCAATGCAGGAGAACCTGGTTCGATTCCTGGGTCGGGAAGACCTGCTGGAGAAGGGATAGGCTATCCACTCCAGTATTCTTGGGCTTCCATGGTGGCTCAGCTGGTAAAGAACCTGCCTGCAATGTGGGAGACCTGGGTTTGATCCCTGGATTAGGAAGAAACCCCTGGAGAAGAGAAAGGCTACCCACTCCAATATTCTGGCCTGGAGAGTTCCATGGACTGTATAGTCCATTGGGGTTGCAAAGAGTCAGACACAGCTGAGGGACTTTCACTTCACTTCACTTCTGGTTGGTGCTGTTTTGGAAGCCTGAAGATACTATTTATGGAGCCTAGAGCTTACATACTTTGTGTGTATGTGGTGGGGGCAGTGTAGGGGTGGGGGTCTTCTTTAATGTAAAAGAATATAGAATGATGAATTAGGTATGGATGTAATAACTTATTTGGAATGAGTAAAGAAACTGTAACAAATTACTGGAGACTTAGAAGTTTGGGTCCCTTTTCCCAAGTTCTTTTTAGCCAGTTTGCCATAAGTACTTTCTTAGAAATATTTCCCTTTTTTCAACTGTCTTTCCTTCTCCATTTATTTATTTGTGCCTGCGTGGGGTCTTAGTTGCGGTATGCTGGATCTTTGGTTGCAGTGTGTGGGCTCCTCCCTAGTTCTAGGTGTGGGGGCTTAGTTGCCCCAAGGTATGTGAGATCTTAATTCCCTGACTAGGGATTAAACTCCGAATCTCCTGCATTGAAAGCACAGAGTCTTAACCACTAGACCACTAGGGAAGTCCTTCCTTCTCTATTTAGAACTCCTTAAGTCCCAACAATTTGCATGTAAAAGACCCCAAATCTTAACCTTCATCAGCTTCATGGTAATCCTACATCCTCTTAGTGATTATTTCACTGTGGTATTGAGAAGGCCCTAGAATGAAGAGAAGTGGGAACGGGAGGAGAAAGATAAAGTTCTTGACTAAGTAGGCCATTGGCTCTCTAAGAAAATTCTAGACACAGTCTGAGGCCTCAACTCGACTGCAGTCCAGAAATGTCGTAACGCCAGGACATTCTGCACCGTCTTCTTTTGGACCCCTGCCATGGTTCCTCTGACTTGTCTTGTCTCTTGTGACCAGGGTTTGGCAGCCACCAACATCCTGCCTTTGGGTTGCTCCTGGATCAAGCCTCGGGCATATGCAGAGTTGAATAAATTCCCAGGCTCCTGCTCTACTTGTTGGCGATCAGTGGGGGAAAGGTCAGGTCAATTGTCCTTACTTTCTTTCCTTCTGTTTCTCCTTCATTCTATTTTCTGTCTTCTCAGAGAGGGGAGCAGTGTTTGAGTAGCCAAGTCCTCTGTTCCTCTTCTGAAACCTAAAAACATGCTCTGTTTCACAGGAGCATGTGATAGTCATTTTCTTCTTTTGTGTCCTTGAGTCTTTTCAGTTTCTTTACAGATATTTAAGACAACACTTGCATCATACATCAGATGTTATTAGTTTTTTCCATAGCATTTCTAAGATAAAAGATTTTTAAATGCAGTCATACAGACCGAGTAAATTCAGGAAATGTGTATGGCCTTGTGTAAGTGAAAGTGCTCGTCGCTCAGTCATTTCTGACTCTTTGCAACCCCATGGACTGTAGCCTGCCAGGCTCTTTTATCCATGGAATTCTCCAGGCAAGAATACTGGAGTGGTTAACCATTCCCTTCTCCAGGGGATCTTTCTGACCCAGGGATCAAATCCAGGTCTACTGCATCTCAGGTGGATTTTTTTTTTTTTAACTGTTTGAGCCATCAGGGAAGTCCCCATGGCCTTGTGTAAAGGGTATGACAAAGAGTTTGGATAGACAAGAACCTTCCAGAGTGTATATGCTACTTGGGGGGCAGATGGAGAATGAAAGATGTACCACGTAACCAAAACAAAAATTAGGGTTATGATGTCGTCATAATCAAAATAACATCAGTTCAGCTCAGTCACTCAGTCAGTCTGACTTTTTGCAACCCCGCGGACTGCAGTGTGCCAGGCCTCCCTGTCCATCACCAACTCCCGGAGTTTACTCAGACTCATGTCCATTGAGTTGGTGATGCCATCCAACCGTCTCATCCTCTGTCATCCCCTTCTCCTCCTGCCTTCAATCTTCAAAATAACATAAGGAAGGTAAAAAGGCAGGGTTGGGGTAAGGGCTTGGCATCAGAGTCCAAGATGGGCAAAGAGCACATTGGGTTTATACTCTTTGTGGAGGGGGTGGTGAATTTCATGGAACTTTAGAAAGAGGTATGATTTCAGCAGGCAGGGATGGACTGGGAGAGCAGGAGAAAGAGGAACGTCCTGAGAGCACAGCAGGGTGGGGGACGTTCAGGGGAAACTGAGCATCTAGCTTTGCTCTGACATGAGAGAATATGTTGGAAAATATTTTTTGAAAGATGTGGAAGGGTAAATTAGGTACACATTATGGATATTCTTTTTTTACTTTGCTTTTAAAATATTTTATTTATTTTTGGCTGTGCTGGGTCTTCACTGCTGTGTGCAGGCTTTCTCTGGTTGTAGTGAGCAGGGGGCTACTCTTCACTGTGATATGGGGGCTTCTCATTGTGGAGGCTTCTTTTGTTGGGGAGCATGGGCTTTTGGCTCCTGGGCTTCAATAGTTGCAGTGTGTGGGCTTTTGGGCACAGGGTCTTCAGAGTTTGCAGCAGGCTCAGTAGTCACGGCACCTGGGCTTAGTTACCATGTGGCATGTGGGATCTTCCCAGACCAAGGGTGGAACCCATATCCCCTGCATTGGCAGATGGATTCCCATCCACTGTACCACCAGGGAAGTCCCAATGGGCCTCCCTGAATCTTGGGTTTAGGAGCTGATATGAAAGAGAGTGTGATATATTGGGGAAATCACAGATCTTGGAGCTGGAAGAGCTGAGTTAAATTATGATGTTGTAATTTGTCAGCCGACAAACTCAGTGAATCATTAAACAGTGAATCATTAAACAGAGGCTCCCCAGCAGAATGGTGGATTAATGCCTGAACTAGTGGTCATTTGAGTATGGTGAGGTTAAGAATAAAGGAATGATGTTCAGTCATTCATTCTTGCAAGAAACACTTACCCAACGCCTAGGTCTTAGGAATCCTGAGGGAACCAGGCATTCAGGGCTCTGTTCTCAAAGAGTTGACATGTTGGTGCAGAGACCTAGGTAAGATAGGCAGGGACTAGCCAAAAGGAAATAAGATAATTTCAGATAGTGATAATTACTGTGAAGGGCGGAGAATAGACAGCTGGGTGAAGAATAATGAGACAGAGTAGAAGAGCTGTATTTTTCATACTTCAGATGTTGTAGTTAGGGAAGGCTTCCTGGAAGAGTGGACAACTGATGAAAACGGGCCAGAAGTGTGAAGACCTGGGGTCTAGAGTTCCAGGCAGTGGCAATAGTAAAACCATACATGAGGGTCAGAAGGAAAGCCAGTGTGGATGAGAACAGGATAACAGTGTGGATGGAGCATGGTGGCGAAGAACAGAGCAGACAAGTCCCTGTATTGTCAGGACAGATCGTACGAGGCTGTGTGGTCAGAGGAAGAGTTTGTTTTTCATCCCAAGGGCAATGAGAAACACTCATTGGTGGTGTAAAGCAGAGGTGGGCCTGGGGCATAATTTATTCTGTGAGAAGAGAATTGTAGTGGGACAGGAATAGCAGGGGCAGACCAGCCCAGGGGCCACTGTGGTAATGTAGACAGACCATGGTGGTGGCTAGGCAGGGTGGTTGTCGGGAGACAGAAACCCATGGTTGCATCTGGGCTATTTGGAGCATTGTGAAATTGCTGATGGATTAGCTGTGACCACAGATAAAACGTGAAGTGAAAATGCTTTGTAATCTGAGAGGCCTGTGTACACACGAAAGAATAAAGCATCTGCAGTCCATCAGCAAAGGTGAAGGTTTTGAGCTTGGGAATGACTCGAAGCAGCGCTTCAGCCAGGTAATGAAGCCTTCTTAACTCAAAGAGAACACTCAGGGTCCAGAAGGGAGGGCGTCAGGCAGTCCAGCACATCTCAGCTTCCACAGGCAGCCGGATCACCTGGAAGCTGAGTGTTAGTCTCTCAGTCTTGTCCGACTCTTTGTGAGCCCAAGGGCTTAAGCCTGCCAGGCTCCTCTGTCCATGGAATTCTCCAGGCAAAATAGTAGATTGGGTAGTCATTCCCTTCTCCTTGAGATCTTCCAGACTCAGGGATCGAACCCGCGTCTCTTGCATTGTAGACAGATTCTTTACCATCTGAACCACCAGGGAAGCCCACCTGGTGTGTGTGTGTGTGGGGGGGGGGTCTTGTTAAAACACAGATTTGGCTCTGTAGATTCAGAGTAAGACCTGAGATTCTGCATTTGGAACCAGCTTCTGTGTGCTGAAACTGCTGGTCTGCAGGTCATACTTGCAGCAGCAAAGAGTTCAGGAGAATATTTCAGGTGACATTAATGAAAGCTTGAAGTGGGTGGGAATATGGATGCAGAGATATATATGGGTATAGAAAATAACTATTTCTTTTAGAGTCCAGACTTAAGAACAAAAGGGAGTCATGAAAAAATGAAGTTTCGAGTCATGGGGACCAAGAAATGATGGTGTTGATGATATTCACACTGAAAGCAGAAGGACATTTGTGGGAAGGGAAGAGAATGGATTCTTTTAAATCCCCACTATTTTTCCTGGGCTGTGGTGTGGGATCTGACTTGGGTACTGGGGTGGGAAACCCTCCTGACCTATCCAGCCTTGTCTGGAAGGATGATGAGTCCCAGTCTTAATTCTCTATGACTATGTTTGCTGAGAAGGAGCACACAGAGTCTGGGTGTATTTAAAGAGCCCCAGAGGGATGGAGGAACAGGAGCCTCATTCCAAGTAATGTGGTTGGAATCTGAACCCATAGACCATCTTGGAAGTCAAGGAAGGCTGTGTCCTTGGACTGTGTCCTTGGCCTTAGTCTCTGCCTGTTTACTGCAGAGCATCCTTAAGGCCAAACCCCACCCCATCTCATGGCTGCACATGACATGCTGCTGACTTCAGATATTAATACCACAGAGCCTGAGGGCTAGAGCTGGCACATCTGTGTGATATTAATATTATGAGCAATTGTCCACATTATTGGTCACATTATGTGTCAAGAACTGTGCTAAAATTTTACAGTTATTTCATTAATCTCTTGCCATTCCAAGAGGAAAATTTAATTAATATTACCTCTTTTTACCCCAGACATCCCCCATCCCCCATGGGATGCGAAGTTTTGCAAGGCTTGGTGCTTTTTCAAGATTCCACACTAAGGTGGCAGAACCAGAAATGAGATGAATCCATTAAGTAATTCTTCCAACCAGCAGGCCCAGGGAGACTGTTCTAAGCAGCCTCACCCTGAACCATCAGGTCAGACAGCTCCCCTGGCAGCATCTCTACAAAATCATCCTGGTTGTTTTTGTTTAGTCGCTCAGTCATGTCGGACTCTTTGTGACCCCATGGACCACAGCACACCAGGCTTCCCTGTCCTTCACTATCTCCCACAATTTGCTCAGACTCCTGTCCATTGAGTTGGTGATGCCATCCAACCATCTCATCCTCTGTTGCCACCTTCTCCTGCCCTTAATCCTTCCCAGCATCAGAATCTTTTCTGATGAGTCAGCTCTTCACATCAGGTGGCCAAAGTATTGGAGCTTCAGCTTCAGCATCAGTCCCTTCCGATAACTATTCAGGGCTGATTTCCTTTAGGACTGACTTGTTTGATCTCCTTGCTGTCCAAAGAACTCTCAAGAATCTTCTCCAGCGCCAGTTCTAAAGCATCAATTTGTCAGCACTCAATGGACCTTTGTTGGCAAAGTGATGTCTACCTGGGGTTAAAACAGAGTGCCTGGCTTGACAATTGGTTTAAGTCATCTCTGGTCCTAGCTCTGAACCCAGTGATCTGTGTGACTTTAGGCAAAGCACTTGAATTCTCTGAGCTAAAATATTATCCCCCACCCCACCCCTAAAAAGGGGATTTGATTTCTCAGGCCAAGTTATCTATTAGAATCAATGAAAAAGGGACTTCCCTGGTTGTCCAGTGGTTGAGACTTTGCCTATCAATACAGGGGGTTCAGGTTTGATCCCCAGGTGGGAAGCTGGGACCCCACATGCCTCAAGGTCAAAAAAAAACATCAAACAGAAGCAATATTATAGCAAATTAAATAAAGACTTAAAAAATAGTTCACATTAAAAAAAAGAAATTAAAGGAAAGAAAAGTATCAGTGGAGAATGGTTAAACAAACCACTGATGCTGTGTCCCATCCTGGGATGGCAATTTACTTAGTTTGGAAGAGAACTCAGGTATTGGGATTTTTATGATGTTTCAAGGGGCTTCTATTGGACAGCCACGGGTGAGTCCCCAGATTGTCCGATCACTCCTGCACGGTGGTGAAGGAAAGCCCACCTCTATCAGTGTCTTCCTAAAACTTTGCGATGTAAATCTATGTGTGTGTGTCTGTTGCTCAGTCGTGTCCCTCTCTCTGTGACTCCGTTGACTGTAGCTCTCCAGGCTCCACTGTCCATGGGTTGCAAATTTTGAGAATTCATTTCACACTGGCTATTTTTTTTAAACACTTCTGAATACAGTATTTTTATTTCTCATATAGCTTCTAATTCTTTTGAAATTTATTTATTTTTGCTAGGAGGATAATATCTTTACAATATTGTGCTGGTTTCTACCATATCATGGTGGCTTTTATTCTAAGCACAAAACCTCAATGGGTGGGTCTGTGCAGTCTGAAACAGGAAGGAGGGTCCGATCTGATGATACAAATTCTGGGTTTTATAGGTAAAAAATAGGAATATGGGAAAGATGATTCTTTTGTTTTTAAATAAAAGAAGCTGCTGCTCCAGAATGGCGCCTGGAGAGGCCTGGCTACTTTGTGTGCTGAGCTAGAACCCGAAGCTGAGAAGTGTGTTCAAGGCCAGTAGGACCCGCCTGGATTTGGCTGGGAAAATGTAGTCACTGGATGCCTGAGATATTACAGCTGAGTGACATGGAGGCAAGGCCAGAGCTCTACTTAGAAATTATTTCATCCCTAGGTCAGGGGTGTCAAATACCCTTCCGGGGCCTCTGAGGATGCAAGCTTCCCGGCCACGTGTGTGGCAGCACCTGGGGACATAAAACCCTACTTCGTGGAGGTGATATCATGAGCAGACCCTGGGCCCAGGGTTTTGCAGCCCAACCATCCCTCCACCCAGATGGCGCTGATATGTTTCTATTTTAAGATTCCTCAGTTCTTGAAGAATCAGTGTATTTCTCCCTAAACTGTCCCCTCGGAGCCAAGCCTGGGCTGACTCCCATCGAGCCCCCATCTTCTCTCAGTTCTGGTCCTGAACGGCCGAACCCGGAGATGTTTGCCTCCCGGGGCAGGTTGACGTCAGCGAGGAGGCAGTTCCTCGGCCGAGGGAGCCAAGTCCTCAGACATGATCTCGGAAGTAGGACAAGTACATTTTGTTTCTGCGATGCAACCCAGAGAACTTCTTGGTCCCCGAAGCCTGTGCCAAATGTGTTTGCGCAACCTCAGTCAGCCGCTGCCAGGATGCGGCTGAAGGACTTGCCAGGGTTTCATTTCTGTGCGGAGTCAATGTGGGGGTAGGGACCTCAGAAAGGGCGAGGGTCCTGAGAGACGGTCTCCCTGCCTGGGCTACAGATGAGACAAGGCTGCACCGCTCACCGCTCCCCACACTGTCCTCCTCCCAGGACACGTGGCCGCAGGAACATTGAGGTGAAGTTGGCCCGGCCATGGTTCCATTTTGTTTTGGCTAAGAGTGTGTTAATGCCCGTGGAAAGAAGCAAGAAGAGCTACCAATTTGGCTGTTGCTTCTGAACATTTGCTCTGCATTCCTGAATCCTCCTGGTTAAAGAGAGCTGCCTTGCAATTCTTTTCCTCTAGGCAATGGACAGGAACACACACTCTCTCTTTCTCTCTCTCTCTCCATGCATGCAAACCACACATACCTGGAATTAAAACCTTTAGGAAATGACAATCCTTTATTGCATGTGTGCCGACCTTCACACGCTCCTGGTGGGAGAAATAAAGGACTATAAAAATGGGTGTGCACAGAAAATTGACCAGTTTCAGGACTAACGCTGGCATCTAACAAAGGTCAGTCTTATAATAATAAACATATACTTTGTAACGATTAGAGTTTATGGAACCATTTCTCATGTCTCAATCTGATCAGCCCAATGACATTGTAAAGTAAAGATTAGTTTCCTCTCCATTTTAAGGAAATGAAAGATCAGAGAAGTTAAGTGACTTGTTCAAGATTACACTGCAATTCATTTCTAGACTCAGGATAAAAAACAGAGGTCAATCCCATCCAACCTCTCTAACCAAGCTGTTTAATCTTGACCCTTGAAAGACCAGAGGTTAATTGGCATATGACATCTAATTTTTAAAAATTTAGTTTATTTTTGGCTGTTCTGGGTCTTCATTGCAGTGCAGGCTTTTCTCTAGCTGTGGCGAGTGGGGGCTGTTCTCTAGCTGTGGTGCTAAGGCTTCTCATTGTGGTGGCTATTTTGCTGCTGAGCACAGGCTCGAGGGCGCAGACTTAGTAGCTGTGGTGCATGGCTTAGTTGCTTCGGGCATGGAGGATCTGCCCGGATCAGGGATGGAACCTGTGTCTCCTACGTTGGCAGGAGGCTTCTTTACCACTGGGCTGCAGGCAAGCCCGAACTCGTTTGCTTGTGTGGCTGGATGCAAGGCCTGCTGTCACAGAGTGCCTCTGAGGCCCAGTCTCTCCCAGAGCTTTTGGGAGCTGAGACCTGCAGACCTGCTCCAGACCTTCAGGATTCCCCAGGTGATTCCCTGGCACAGCCGAGTTTGGGGTGCTGGGGAGAAGGGGGCTGGGGTCTCCATTTCAACTCTGCCATGCTCAGGAGTCCCTGAATATCAGAACTGCGTGGCCTGGGGAACCGTACCAGGATCCCACCCCTGAAGTTCTACCTTTGTTATAACCTCGTCGCTCAGTCGTGTCCAACTCTTTCTGACCCCATGGACTATAACCCGTGAGGCTCCTCTGTCCATGGGATTCTCCAGGCAAGAATACTGGAGTGGGTTGCCATGCCCTTCTCCAGGGATCAAACCAAGTCTCTTGCATTGCAGGCAGATTCTTTACCATCTCAGCCACCAAGGAACCTCATTTTCATTTTTTGCCTCTGGGATGAGACCAAGGTGTTATTTTTCAGTTTTCTCAGTAGTGTCTGATTCTTTGTGACCCCATGGACTGCAGCATGCCAGGCTTCCCTGTCCTTCACCATCTCCCAGAGTTTTCTCAAACTCATGTTTATTAAGATGGTGATGCCATCCAACCATCTCGTCCTCTGTTGTCCCCTTTTCCTCCTGCCTTCATTCTTTTCCAAAGAGTCAGTTCTTTGCATCAGGTGGCCAAAGTACTGGAGCTTCAACTTCAGCATCAGCCCTTCCAATGAATATTCAGGACTGATTTCCTTTAGGATTGTCTGGTTTGATCTGCTTGTAGTCCAAGGGACTCTCAAGAGTCTTCTCCAACACCACAGTTCAAAACCATTAATTCTTTGGTGCTTAGCCTTTTTTATTGTCCAACTCTCACATCCATACATGACTATTAGATCATGACTGCTTTGAAAAACGCCCCAGGTGGTTCTCATGTGCTTCAGATTTGGGAACCGTTGGAATTGATCATTTCTGAGATTCCTTCCCACCTTGGGTGAGTCTGAGGGCCTTGATTGTAAGGAACGGGCCTATAAATGCTTCACACCTACCATGGCTTTATTTATATCTAGTTGGTCAAGACATTCGTTTGGATTTGTGCATAACATGGACAAACTCGAATGTAATTATTGGCCAACCCAATAGTTCAGGATTTGTACAACATCTTGCATTGAACCAGACCTTTCTTCTCCTGCCCAGAGACTCTGCCTCGAGTCCTCCTCTAATAAGCACTTCTCTGTGGTTTCTAGACCAACGGGGTAGTATATTAATATTTTATTCCCTTCCTATGCCTGGGAAAAGCAGTTAAAATGTTCTTTTAACTTTAAAAAGGCCCCAGGCATCAGGGCCCACAGTGTCCTGCAGGGCTAAAGGCCCTGGGGTGAGAAGGACTGGCCTGCTCAGTGAAGATTTCCCCTGTCCCTTAGGACTGGCCCCAAAGTCAGCAGATTGCAAACACCACCAAGAGGGCCAAGGAGAAATTTCCAGACCAGATCTGGATCCCAGGAGAAGCCCGGCTGTTGCTGGTAAGGTGTGGAGAGTTCCCAAGACTTGATTGTTTTTGTTTTTTTGTTTTTTTTTTTTAAAGCAAATACCAAAACAAACCCCATGGTTCCCTGTGCATACAGAGTCATGCCGAAGGATGTGGGAATGTGTTCAGCCTCCCATGGCGCATCTGGTCAAGCCATCAGGAGGGAACAGTCGTTAGGGAGAGATTGCGCCCGGGTCAGCGGAGGACAGCTGTTCAGCTGGGGCCACGGAGCTGGCCCGTGTGCCAGGGAGCCCGTAACTCGAGATGTCCCGTGTTTCACTGCTTCTTAGATATGCAGAGAGGGTGCCAGACAGCAGGACCCACGGTGATTTACTGGGTTTTGCAAAAGCAATCTAGAAACAGATGGATGGAGGTTTCTGGTGGCACTCTGTGCTGCCAGGGCAAACGCGTATGTTTTCATCTGACGTCTGCACAAGTCAGGTGTCCCTCTGGCCACGGAAGACCACGTGCTTCAGCTGGGCGCCACACACAGAAAGTACGCAGCTGTCGCCACCCCTGGCTGACGAACGTGTGCCTGTCACGTCCCTCTGTGCTCTCTGCCTGTCCTCTCTCTCTCGAGCTCAGTTTTACGGCTCAGCAGCTGCACGGCTCATTATTTGATTTTCCTCCCCCTCGACTTCTTGGACTCCTCTCATCACCTCCTTCCTGTCTCTTCCTGGGGCACAACCCAGTTCCCATAGCTAAGCCTCCCACTCGCTCTCCCAAGGTCAGGATCCTAGGGAATCTGGAAATACCGGTGTAGACTTCTCTAAGATCTCGGGAGAGAAGCAGAGAGGCAGGAAAGCTAGGCTTTGGGTACCTGGCATCTGGGATGCTTACCTTCCCCACCTGCATTAGCCGTCCTGTGACCAGCACGGGACAGGGCAGTGTGGGACCAGTCATCAGTCAACAAACAGGCCACGCAGGAAGTGTCCCAATCTCCCTGCGGATCCAAGAGCAGGAGGATGTGGGCAGTGTGGTCAAGTGGGCCCCCCTGATTACAAAAGTCAGTGGGTCTCAATCCCACTACATCTTAGAATCTTCTGGGAAGTTTTCAAAACATACCAGTTCCTGGGCCCCACTTCTGGAATTCTGGCTTAACTAGGCTGGGGCGATGCCCAGGTTAGGAATTCTCTTTTGTTTGCTTTTAAATGTTTTTTAAAATTTTTTACTCATTTAGTTTTGACTGCACTGGCTCTCTGTTGCCGTGCTAGGGCTTTTGCTGGTTGCAGAGAGTGGGGCTGCTCTCTAGCCGCAGTGCTTGGGCCTCTCATTGCAGTAGCCTCTCTTGTTGCGGAGCACAGGCTCTCGGGCCCTCGGCCTGCAGTAGTTGTGGCACATGGGCTGAATAATTGTGGCTACCAGGTTGTTGCTCCTTGGAAGAAAAGCTATGAACAACCTAGACAGCATATTAAAAAGTGGAGACATTACTTTGCCAACAAAGGTCCATATAGTCAAAGCTACAGATTTTCCAGTAGTCATGTATGGATATGAGAGCTGGACCATAAAGAAAGCTGAGCGCTGAAGAACTGATGCTTTTGTGGTGTTGGAGAAGACTCTTGAGAGTCTCTTGGACTGCAAGGAGATCCAACCAGTCCATCCTAAAGGAAATCAGTCCTGAATATTCATTGGAAGTACTGATGCTGAAGCTAAAGCTCCAATACTTTGGCCACCTGATGCAAAGAACTGACTCACTGAAAAAGACCCTGATGGTGGGTAAGATTGAAGGCAGGAGGAGAAGGGGATGGTAGAGGATGAGATAGTTGGATGGCATCACCAACTCAATGGATAGGAGTCTGAGCAAGCTCCAGGTGTTGGTGAAGGACAGAAAAGCCTGGCATGCTGTAGTCCATGGGGTCGCAAAGAGTCGGACATGACTGAGCTATTGAACCGACTGAACAGTCTCTAGAGTAGTTGTCACACATGGGCTTCGTTGCTCTGAGACAAGTGGGATCCTGCTGGCTCAGGGATCAAACCCACGTCTCCTGCATTGGCAGGTGGTGGATCCTTTACCACTGAATCATAAGAGAAGCCCTCTGTTTATTTTGTTTGCTCTTAAACAAGCTGTTGGCTGGGTTGAGAGCCACTGCCATTCCGCTGTCCTTGGGTAGAGTCTGAAATAGCATCAAGTCACCAAATCCCCACTCCCAGGATGACGGGTGGTGTGTTCCCCAAATCTGAATTCTAGAATCTCTGTAAAAATGAACAGGAACATGTCATGTTTGCTGACCCATAAGGTGAGGGTCAGTGTGAATGCCAGTGTTAGATAAAAATGCAATTGTGCCTCTGTCTGGCACACACAGTGGCTTATTAACTGGTAACTAAGTGTTCCCTGATAGTCCTCCAGAGGGGCTGGCTGGAATGAATAAGATGGAGGTGTCCGACTCGTTAGTAATTACACATTAATGCCTCTAAATGCAGCTCACACTTACTGCTTTTCTGACAGCCTCTTTGCCAGCAGGCAGACCTTTCCATTGTTTAGTCAATTATGCTGTGTCTATCTCTTAATGGCTTTTAGATTTGCCCTCATTTCTTCTGCAGTTGCTCAACGGTAAAGAATGCAGCTGCCAGCGCAGGAACCGTAAGAGATGTGGGTTGGATTCCCAGGTCAGGAAGATCCCCTGGAGGAGGAAATGGCAACCCACTCCAGTATTCTTGCCTGAATAATCTCATGGACAGAGGAGCCTGCTGGGCTACAGTCCACGGAGTTGCAAAGAATTGGACACGACTGAGCACGCGAACACGACTGAAGCGACTTGGCAGCAGCAGCAGAGCACGAACGCACCTCTGGAACGGGTATCATCGGCATATCTGTCTTAATACCCTTTCCCCAATGGGTAGACAATGGGAATGGCTATCAGTCCTGGGATGCAGCTAGGTTGACTGGGGCTGGGGGGGAGGAGGAATCACAGAAGAAATTATTTACCCTCTGCTTCTGTCTGCCCCCACCAAACCAGAACCCCCCAAACCAATCCACACACCTGTCCCTCCCTGCTCACTCTCAGAGGAAGCCACTTGTGCTTCCTGATTCAAAGATGTGCTTTTAGGGACTTCCTTGGTGGTCCAATGGTTAAGACTCCACACTTCCAATGCAGGGGCACAGGTTTGATCTCTGGTCCAGGAAGTAAGATCCCACAGGCTGTATTACACAGCCAAAAAAAAACAAACAAAAAAAGATGCCTTTAGACATCATCTCCATGTATGGCAACAGACTGTGAAGGAAAGAGTCTTTTAAAGGAACACGTGTGCAATAGTTCCAATTCCTGCTGGTGGAGTTTCCCCACAAAGAGGTTGAAAAATCATGTGTTGTGCTTAGTCACTCAGGCATGTCTGACTCTTTGAGATCCTGCGGACTGTAGCCTTCCAGGCTCCGCTATCCATGGAGTTTCTCCAGGCAAGAACACTGGAGTGGGTTGCCATGCCCTCCTCCAGGGGATCTTCAAACCCAGGGATCGAACCCAGGTCTCCCACACTGCAGGTGGATTCTTTGCCATCTGAGCCACCAGGAAAGCCCAAGAATACTGAAATGGGTAGCCTATCCCTTCTCCAGGGGATCGTCCTGACCCAGGAATTGAACTGGGGTCTCCTGCATTGCAGGCAGATTCTTTACAAGCTGAGCTGACAGAGAATCCAGAATGTTATTTAGCCTGAGTCCACACATTCAAATGTCTATGCAGCCCTGTTGGATGGAGGTTTCTGTGATGATGGAAATGTCCTTTAACTTCAATGCCAATTCAATGACCGCCAGCCACGCGTAGCTTTTGAACACTCAGAATTGGCTAGAAAGCGAACTTTAAAGCTTATATAATTTTAGCTAGTTTAAACTTAAATTGAAGTAGCCCATACGACCAGAGGCCATTGGATCAGACAGCTCAGGTATACAGAGTCAGGCAAGGGGGAGAGACCTGGGTTCAGATAAGACCCCAGGACGTGGGGTGAACTTGTGCCTTGAGTAAAGAAGGCTCACTCAACTCCAAGAAACAGTTGCCTTGTGGCAATGTTACAGGCTCCATGGTGAGATGTTCTATTTTTTCAAGAGGAATCAACAATTCAAGTTTTCATTTGAAATCACCTAAGTTTTAAATGTTGGAAACCAGTCCAAAATTTAAAGAGCTTGTAATTCTAGTACAATCCCTTCATTTTATACTCGAGGAAATGGAGACTTGGGGAACTCATGTGACCATCGCAAAGCTGAAGAGCAAGTGGGCGATGCAACTGACCCTGGTCTATAGTCTAGGTTTGTGTCTCATCTCTTGTTTAATCAGTGTATATTCTCATTCTAGATGGTACCTATTTTGTCCTCCAGACATTTTCATTTTGCCAGACTGACCTGTGAGTTTATTGTTCCCTCTTATTCTTCCAGCCAGCAAGAATTTTCTCCGAGCATCTGAAATACCCTCGTGGCAGAAGAAAGAGAATTTTTGCCTCCCGGATTTAGGGGACTATAAGCCGTCTGTCTAGAGGTCTGAAATTCCTTTGAAGTCTCATATTTTGTCTTAAAAAATATCCATGTGAACTTGGCAGTCTACTCCTTAATATATTTGTGCTTATTTAATATTAAGACAAAACCCTCCTTTATATCTTCAAGTAAAACGGAAGTTCCAAACAGAAGCATGATTTAATCTTGCAGTTTCAGGAATTAACTGGCCCACAGCTTGTACCACTGGGCACCCCATGCTTTCAGCTGGAAAGTGCTGATGTGTGGCAAATGATTCTGATGGTCAGCTGCAATTTCTCTGCCTTGCCAGCACCACTATTTAATAGGTAGAGAGGAAACTTCTTGTTTGGCGGTGTCAGGATTTCTAGTCTTTTGCAGGAAGATGTGAATTGCCTGAGGCATGAATTTGGATCCCATCATGTAATCCTTGAATTTCACGTATTTCAAAGGTATAAACACAGAAATAGCGTAAAAGCAGGGAATATAAGCAGGCACAAAGAAATCAATCCAATGTCACTGGCTATTCAAATGGCATTGTCTTCCAGGAGACTTTTGTCTCCAAACACTGAGAAATTGTGGAAGTAATTAGGAGGGAACCACGTTGTGGCGGAGACAGTAAATGACCTTAATCTAGCCTCCCATTACATGTTCTTGAAATTAGTGTGCAGGCATTCCAGCTCGTAGACACACTCACTATATACACCTTGAAGAGAAGATGCGGATGAAAGAAGGGTAGCTCTTATGAAGAGAGGTCACAAGCTTTCAGTTCTGGGTTGACTTTTTTTGCTCTGTGTCTTCTTGATGCATCAACTTATTTTCTGTGTTTTTCTGCATTATCTCCGCCTTGCTCCAAAGCCTTCTAGTCAGTTAGGAGATATAAAGGGAAGTTTAAGAATCCTAACATTAGGTGGGAGGGAGGTTCGAGAGGGATAGGACCAATGTATACATATAGTTAGTTCACTTCGTTGTACAGCAGAGAATAACACAACTTTGTAAAGCAATCAGACTCCAATAAAAAAGATGAAAAGAAAATAAAGTTTAAAATTTTAAACAAAGAAAAAAGAATCCAGACATTGAATTTGTGGCTGGTCATAGAGTTTGTGCTTAATAAAGTTAGCAGTGGAAAAGTATCCTGAGCATTTTTCACTCAGATAAGACTAAGAAAATGTGGACCCCTTTGTGACTGTGCTGTGATTTACTGTCTGCCCTTAAATGCAGAATGCAGCGCATTATGGATTTTTGTGAATGCTACTTGGCATTATAATGAGCTTTGGCTATCTGGGCAAATCCTAAGGTCTCCTTGATCCCACATTCTGTTTCTGTTTTGTTTTAATCTTGAATTTTCCAGAAGACATTCGGGATTTTAGCCATCACACTCCCAAGTTTTTACTCCCCAACATATCACCTGCATATTTTGAATTGCCTGCTGGATGTATCCTTCATATTGAGAAAACATGGCATAGCAAACTTAAAATTTACTAAAGAAAATTTATCATCTTTTTCCCCCAATTCTGCTCTGTATTCTATACCTTCCCTCAGATAGTAGTGAAATGGCTCATACTTTTTCAAGTTAGATAATCCTCCATCATCTTTTGAGTTTTCTTTTTCCTGCCCTTCTACATTCAAGTAGTTGTCTATCATGTCAAATTTCTCCTAATATATCTGGCAGGGTTCCCAGTGCTGTGACTTTGCTTCATATCATCAAGTCTTGTTTAGAGGATTTCTTTCCTGACTTCTGATCCCTCTCACCTTTGGAGTAACTTAACACTGCCATCCTGAGATTTTTTTTTTTTGTAAATGGGTATAGTGGTCTCCTGCTTTAAATTCCCAGTAAACTCTAGTTGTTCCAGGATAAGGTTTAAATTCATTGTAAATGTTGCAAGATTGGTCCCAACTGATGCCAGTTTAGCTCTTCAACCCAACTTTTCTCCAGCTTTCACCTGTGTGTTCGACAGTCAAGCCACAGAGAGCCTCATTCCTCTGAAGGATCTTTCATGACCCTGGGTTGTTGCCACATGAGCCCCTCTGTCTGGGATGCTCTTTCCTTTGTTCGTATTTCTTATTCATCTTTCAAGATCAATTTCAAATGCCAGCTCCTTTAAAACCTGTCTACCGCTCCTCCAGTCGCAGTTACCTATTCTGCCTCTTATATTTCCCAGAGCCCCGTCCCTGGCTCTTTTACGGCCGTGATGCTTTGTCATTCACCGGTTCACTGTTTCTCTGTATTGTTCACTAGGTAGGAAGGTTGGGAAGACACAGATTTGTTCATCTCTGTGTCCCTAGGGCCTGGCACAAGTGGATGCCCAGTCTTTATTCAAACACTAATCTTATTAACCACAGTGGCCAACTGTCAACTCCAAAAGAGGAAGGATCAAGATTTATACATCTCTTCATTGTCAATGCCCATCAATTACTCAGTGCGGTGTGTTTACGGGCAGAATAATAGAAAGAATAGAAATTTTCAGAAATCAAACGTGGTGATAAAGATCACTCTGGCAGTTTTGTGCCCTTGGAAAGTTACCAACCATCGCTGGGAGAGAACCAACCATCTAAAGATCAACAGTCCATCATGACTGCCTTGCTTTTTGCATTCTTTTATTTCTACCCAGAAATTATACTAAGCATAGCTACTCTTTACTGAGGGACTCCAGTGTGTCAAGTTTCACACTAAAAATTACCTCATTCAATTAGCATTTCTTTAAAAGTAGCTTCGATTGAACTAAGGACTATCATCAGAAAAAAACCCTGGAATTTATTTAAAATTACCTTGTGCCCATCTGAAAGACTCAAAATTATTGTTTAAACCCTTCAGACATTACAACACTAATCCTTTTCTAATGATCTCATCTTAAGACATAACACTGGCAGGCGACTGTTGAGCCTCCCCCGGTAACAACATAATGAGCAGATTTGGGTATTTACATAATAACTCAGGATGATTTCAGGGCATTTTAGACAAAATATACAGCCACTTAGATTGCCGTCACTGCAGTTATCTCATCTCTCTTAGAAATTAAATGGAGATGGAAATGGAAAAAAATGAAAATCAAGGGGATTTTGGATACATCGTACTTGGTTTAGCTATTTCAGTGCTCTGGGTCTGAAGCAAAAAGCCACCATTAGGAAATTTGGTTCACAGAAAATGCAACCATTAAAGCTTTGAGCAAGACATCAAAAATTGATCTAAAGTAGAAGCAATTAGATTCCAGAAATCTTTTTGAAAATGGGTACTATTTGACATTTGTAAATGAAGAAACTAATGATCCTAGGGGTGAGATAGCTTACCAGATTCCCCATTTCTGACTCATATACCATTTTTGTTTAATGTTTTACTTCTAGCTCCATTTCTTTAACTTCACGATTGGGGCAGACACTATATCTATTATTTTGTACTTTATCGTCTTGCATGTTTGCCATTTTATTTACCCCTCCTTTCTTCTTGAGAATCCTTCTTATTTCCTTCTGAGATAATCTTCTTCTTTCTGAAATTCACCCTTTAGAGGTTCCTTAACTGAGTGTTGTTGTTTTTTTTGTAATGATCTTTCTGTTTTGTTTCTTATTTGAAATTACATTAATTTCATCCTCATAGTTAAAAGATAGTTCTGCTGGATTGTCAATGATTTTTTTCTCAGTTGTTGCTGCTCGTATATCAGCTGTTGGGTTAAAACTCCTTATAGGTTAACTGACTTCTCTGAGTGCTTCTTTGTCTTCAGTGATTCTCGAGTTGCGCTCTGATGTGTCTGGCTGGGGCTTTCTTTGAAAATGCTGGTGCTCGGTGGGCTCCGGAATCAGGGGATCATTGTGGTTCATTGACTGAAAAGGTCTCATCCGTTCTCTCTTTTAATATCTCCCCTTATGCATCCCCTTCATTATCTCCTTGAAGAGTGATATTAGAACTTTGCCCTTGACCTCTCTGTCCTTTGACCTCTCCTTCGTATTTTTCATCTCTTTGCCACTTAATGCTGCATTTTTGATAATTTTTTCAACTTGATCTTGAAATTCACTAATTTTCTCTTCAGTTCTGACTAGTTATTTTAGCTTTTGGGTTCTCAAATTTCTAATTGACTTTTTTTTTAAAGTCAAAATCTCTCTTCTTATCTAGTTGTAGTACCTTCTCTCTCTCTTTGTAAATGGTTGTTTCTTGGTACTTCAATGCAGGAGTTCTTTGAAACCTGGGCTGAAGTCTCTTTAACTCAATTTGTGACTTCTGCTTTTAAAATGAGTCCCAATCCCAAACCGTTTTAAGTGTGGGTTTATAGTTAAATATTCTCAGCAGAGAATTCACCTCCCCTACTACCACCACCCACCTTGCTTTTTCTTCCCTCAATAACCAAGGACAAGACAGACATATCTGTTTCTTTCTCTTTTAGATTTTCTTTTTTTAGATTCACTCATGAGAGTATTTCACTTCTGAGGTCATGGAGGTTTTTTTTTTGTCATGGTTTTCTCTGACTTCTCATCCACTCTGTCCTGCAGTCTTGGAACCTGTTAAAATACAGATGTTAGGTCCCCAGTGGTCGGCAAATGACACAGGAGGGGTCGGCTCCACCAGCAGCTTGCCTCCCTGGATTCACATTGACTTACTGTTTCGAGCCTTTGAGAATTCACCTTTGAGAATTCACCTTACTTTCTTCCAACTCTACCACCCATTTCAAAACACTTTAAAATTCATTCTGCATTTCAGTTATCTCTGGATCGTATTTCTAGAAGCAGACATCTCCAGAATGAATTCACTCTCCAGCATCTGATCAATACAGAAATGTACAGGAGGCTGTGCACAGATTACACGCAGACACCTCACCATTTTATATAAGGGACTTGAGGATACTGGGATTGGGGGTGCGGTTGGTGGGGTCCTGGAACCCACCTGAGGATATGGAGGGATGGCTGAACAAAAGCAGGTATGTTAGTGGATTGGGCAGAGGGAAGATAAGGATTTCCTGCCTAACTAATGCTGTGTTCTCTAAGACATATGCAGCAAGGTCTTCGAATGGCCGTTACACATCTTTATAATGTGAAATGGGGCTTCCCAGGTGGCTCAGTGGTAAAGAATCTGCCTGCCAATGCAGGATCAGTCAGTGAAGTCAGTGAAGTCACTCAGTCGTGTTCGACTCTTTGCGACCGGATACCCAGCTTCAATCCTTGGGGCTGGAAGATCGCTTGGAGAAGGAAGTTCCCTTGGAGAAGGGAAATCCCATAGCAAGGAGGAGCTTGGTGGGCTACAGTCCATGGGGTCGCAGAGAGTCGGACACAAGTGAGCACGCATGCACACAAGTAGAAAGACTAATGTCTTGTCAACTAAGACAAAAGTGGAGATACTGTCCTGGGTGTCTGGTGTAGACACTGATTATTTATCAAGAAAGTCACTTCTCCTGTTGTTAAATGTGTTTCTAAACTTTCAAACTGGAATGATGACTATTGTATTGATCAGACATCAGAGAAATAGTGGGAAAGAAAGTCACAGACCTTGGCACAATAGACATCCGAACCCTGGGAGAGCAAATCCTTTTCAAACCCTAGGTTGCTTTTCTCAGAAGAGGGGGGGAGTGTGTGTGTGTGTTGGGGCAGACGTGCTAACCTGGAGTGGGTGGGGGCCACTGACTATAACATCCCTGGAGGAAAGGGCAGAGAAGCCTATCTCTTTCACACACATAAACTTGTGCAGCATCACGTCTGGCAGGGAAGGTCCAGATTGGTTCAGGTGTATAGTCGGTTCTGGGAAATGCAGATAATGATTAATCGCAGGTGTCCATCAGCTCCTGGATTCTCAGATGGAGTCCTGCAGGGGTCTCCATTAGGTCTGGGCTTATTTGAATTCTGGCTAATGATCTGGAGGGAGGGTGTTGCCAGGAGACTAATGACTCTGAATCACGTTCATGTTGAGGGCTTAAATCATCAGCATGGACTGAAAAGAATGCATATTGTATTAACTTCCTATTGCTGCTGTAACAAATTATCACCAGTTAATGATTTAAAACAATGTGAATTTATTACAGTAGGGTCGTGTGGGCCAGAAGTCTGGCAAGGGTCTAGGGCGGCTGCAGTCAGGGTGTGGGTGTGGGCAGGGCCACATTCCTTCCGGGACTGTGGGAGACTGTTTGCTAGCTCCTTCCAGCTTCGATGGGTCCCTTCTGCTGCTGTCTCTGGTTCTCAGCAGCCAGGAAAGGGTCTTCTGTCTGAAGGACCCTTGTGATCCCACTGGGCCACCTGGATAATCCGGAATGTTCTCTCCCCAGCTCAAGGTCCTTGACCTCGGTGACATCTGCTAAGTCCCTTGCCATGTATGGCAACATATATGCAGAATCTGGGGTTTAGGATGTGGGCTTTCTTGTAAGGTAGGGTATTATCCTGCCCATTACACGTGTAAAGAGGTTATGGAAATTGGAGCTGTGTAAAATCAGTCTCAAAAATGGAAATGAATGAAGGAGAGAAAATGGCTAATCTGAGTGGCCCTGGTTCATCAGGGATTAGAGACACACCTCCCTGTGAACAGAAGCCACTCTTCCCGGTTGGGCCCAGAGAACCCACTTTGCAGACAAGTGAAAGGTGGGCCATTGCCTCAGAGTGGATATTCAAATGAGTGTTGCTGTTTAGTTCAAAATCAAATATCAGACTGCCTGTGTATATTAGTTGCTTGGTGCATCCAACTCTTTGAAACCCTGTGGACTGTAGCCCTCCAGATTCCTCTGTCCATGGGGATTCTCCAGGCAAGAATACTGGAGTGAGGTAGCCATTCTATTCTCCAGGGAATTTTCTTAAGCCAGGGATGGAGCCCTGGTCTCCCAGATTGCAGGCAGATTCCTTACTGTCTCAGCTACCAGCTCTAAATATCAGATGAATATGTCTTAAATAATAAAATCATTTCTTGGGATGTGATGTTTTAGAAATGGAGACTTCAAAGGAGATGAATGTGCAAGCTGATGATTAAGAGGACACCAGGGCCAGTCTGAGAACAACTGGCAAAAATTATGCCTGGGGAAACACCTTCAAATAAGCCAAGGAGGCTAATGAGGAACAACAGGCCAAAATCAAGGTTAGTCCGTTTTAATCAGATGTAAAAAATGAACAGTGTTGGAACTGGGACTGTGTTAGGCAGAGTAAAGATGTTCAAGTCATAACCCCCAGAATCTGTGAATGTATTGCCTTATATTTTGGTGATACATAGTATAGTACAGTATACCACATACATGACAAAAGGGACTTTGCTGATGGGATTAAATCAAGGATCTCGAGATGGGAGATTATTCTGGATTATCACAGTAATCACAAGGGTTCTTAAAAGTAGAAGAGGCAGGCAGAGAAAATCAGAGAAGTGGTGGATAAGGAAGATGCAGCCAGATGCTACTGGCTTTTTGTTGTTGTTGTTAAATTGGGGTATAATTGTTTTACAGTGTTGTGGGAGTTTCTGCTGTATGGTGCTAATCAGCTATATGTTTACATATGTCCCCTGCCTTTCCATCCTCCTTCCCCCTCCCATCTCACCCCTCTAGGTCATCACAGGGTACTGAGCTGAGCTTCCTGCCAGCTATCTATTTTACATATGGCGTTTTACACATGGTAGTATATATGCTTCCCAGGTGGCTCAGTGGTAAAGAATCTGCCTGCCAATTCTGGAGACATTGGGTTCGATCCCTGGGCTGGGAAAATTCCCTGGAGGAGGCAATGGCAACCCACTCCAGTATTCTTGCCTGGGAAATTTCATGGACAGAGGAGCCTGGTGGGCTACAGTCCATGGGGTCCCAAAACAGTCAGACACCACTCAAGTGACTAAACAGCAACAACAAGAAGTGTGTATACGTCATTGCTCCTCTCTCACTTTGTCCCACCCTTTCCTTTCCCCTTGTGTCCCCAAGTTCATTCTCTATGACTGCATCTCTATTCCTGGTCATTTGTAGAGATGCGGATAGACCTAGAATCTGTCACACAGAGCGAAGCAAGTCAGAAAGGGAAAACCAAATATTGTATATTAATGCATATATATGGAATCTAGAAAAGGGGTACTGATGAGTGTCATTTTCAGGGCTAGCTTTGAATAAAGAGTGTGGGGCCACAGCAAAGGAGTGTCAATGGTCTCTAGAAGCTAAAAAGGTCAAGGAAATGGATTATTTCCTAGGCCTTTTGGCTAAGATCAAGTGGTGGCTCAGACGGAAAGCGTCTGTCTACAACGTGGGAGACCTGGGTTCCATCCCTGGGTCGGGAAAGTTCCCTGGAGAAGGAAACGGCAACCCACTCCAGTACTCTTGCCTAGAAAATCCCATGGACGGAGGAGCCTGGTGTCCATGGGGTCGCAAAGAGTTGGACACGACTGAGCGACTTCACTTTTTTTTTTTCCAGAAGGAACACAGCCCTACCCACACCTGGATTTTGGCCCAGACACCCATTTTGGACTTTGGACCTTTAGAAGTGTCAGCTAGTGCTTTCGTGTTGTTTTAAGCCCCTAGGGCTTGTGGTGATGTGCTTCCAAAGCAATAGGAGGCTGACAGAGGAAACATGCGCTTTTGTGGGTCTGCTTTCTGTGTGTGCATGCTCAGTCATGACCAATTCTTTGTGACCCCGTGGACTGTAGCCCGCCAGGCTCCTCTGTCCATGGGATTTTCCAGGCAAGAATACTGGAGTGGGTTGCCATTTCCCACTTCAGCAGATCTTCCTGACCCAGGGATCGAACCCGAGTCTCCTGCATTGGCAGGCAGATTTCTTACCACTGAGCCACCGGGGCAGACCCTGCTTTCTGTAATGGAATCCAATGCTACAGGGATGTGCCCTCAAAGTCTGGCTGGAAGACTGAACAACTAAGTAAATGAACATAGAAACTGTGGCACAGTCTTCTCAGGACACTTCGAAATAATGTCATTACTTTGCTATTTAAATTTATTCCCCCCTTGCATCAACTTCCTTTGATCAGGAGCATAGAACACCAAGAGGACACGCAGACACATACATGCAAATAAACAACTGTGAGTTCTAACGGACAGGACGAGGCTCCCCCCTCTCAGGGATCTTCAGTTAAGCCTGGGTTGGAGGAAACTCAATGCTCTCTGGTTTGGGGCCCAGCAGTGCTGCGGTAGGGTGATCTTAGCCTCTCTAATGTTCCAACCCAGACTGCGAACTGTTCTTAATCATATGACCTCAGACTCTTAGTTCAGGCTAATTAAGCCTCTTTTGACTGTACCTAATATCCTGGTTTGCAACAGCAGTTGGGTAACCGTTAATACTGTAAACCTTGGCCATGGTAGCTTGCTTGAATTCCTCTGTTTCTCTGGGCAGGATTCAGGCACTTCTGATAAGAATGCAATCAAGCTGCAGCTCTCGGAGGGGGTCTTTGGGCTTGCAGTCAACTAAGGGATTATTTTCAGAAAGAAGTAGTGGGCTAGCACCAGCTGGCAAACCTCCCCCAAGTCTAAGGATCTTTCCTCTCCTCCTGGGAGCTGCTTCCCTATACATGTTTTCAGGTGGGTTTAGAAGGGGAGTATGCCACCCACTGTGTCTGAAAAGGACAGCGAATGGAAAAGCCAAGGGGTGGCGGAGCGATCAGTGAGAGAAATGGTTCCTACAAATGAGTGTATGTCTCCAGAATTAGTGTAGGAGGGAGAAGTGATGATTAGACTTTAAAGTCTATTTCATTAGATGCTCTTAGCCATGAACTAGGCTTCACGGTGGGCTCCACGGCTTCTATGCTATGATGTTATCTTGGACTTTCCTGGTGGTTTGTAGGTAAAGAGTCTGCCTACAATGCAGGAGACCTGAGTTTGATCCCTGAGTCAGGAAAATCCCCTAGAGAAGCGATTGTCTACCCATTCCAGTATTCTTGCCCTGGGAAATCCCATGGACAGGGGAGCCTTGTGGGCTACAGTCCAGATGGTCACAAGAGTTGGACACGACTTAGTGACTAAACCTGACTTGTGAATCCTCTCTAGGGCTAAATAAGTAAGAACTCTTGGATTTTAAGTGTGTGTTTATCTACACATAGCCCACTGTTTCACTGTCAGCAAAGCTGATAGCCCCCAGTTTTGTGATGATATTTGAAGTTTTCTCAATGTCAGACTGTTTCACCTACATCTGCTTGAGGCAGTAGAGACCCCAGGAAAGAAATAAAAAGCGCTTTAATTTTGGGCAAGTTGCTTAGCTTGCCTCAGTGTCTTCATCTATAAAGTGGGGATAGTAACACCAGACTCAAGTGTGTGGTTCTTGTGGGGGTTAAATGAGACGGTGCGTGTAAAGCTCAGTGGAAAGTGTCAGCCACAGGGTGAGTTTCTCTGCAGAATTTAGCTGCTCTTCCTGGTGACAAGTGCTTAAGTAGGACCAGGTGTCAGCAACAAGGCCAAGTGCTGGGTGCAAAGATGGTTAAGGTAGAGTCCTGCCTGAGAAACTGTTTGCAGTTTATTGGGGCAAGAGATGCAAATATATGGGGCTTCCCAGGTGGCTCCATGGTTAAGAATCCAGTTGCCAGTGTGGGAGACTTGGGTTTGATCCCTGGGTCAGGAAGATCCCCTGGAGAAGGGAGAGGCTTCCCACTCCAGTATTCTTGTCTGGAGAATCCCATGGACAGAGGAGCCTGGTGGGCTACCATCCATAGGGTCGCACAGAGTCAGACACAACTTAGCAACCAAACAACAACAACAATGTGAATATGTAAGATTAAATGAAGACTCATGGGTCGCCTTAAAATTATGACTAGAGGAGAGTGAGTGGCCCGTTGTATCTGGGAGAGGGGTGGCGATCATGAGGAAGCGCTTTTAGAGCAGCCGGTCTGGAGGTAAGATGGACCCATGAGCGGGAAGGTGGTCCCTCCCACTTGACAGAGTGCCCACCTTAGAGAGTCCTGGAGGCGCAGACCCGGAGCACTGCCTGCCTGTCCCCATTGTGGTCAGCTGTGTGCAGGCAGAATCGGGAGGAAAGCAGGCATCCCAAAGGGTTCAATGTCTGCAATCAGATGGCCTTCAGGGCAAGCACAGGGGACCCTGCACCCCAGCACAACATCTTCCAGGGCTCCTGGCAATGGAGACTTTCCCTTTGCAAAGGGGGGGGGGGCTCCTGCTGCCTCCCGCCCTTTGTGGCAGCGATGGGCGAGGTGCCCTGAGGAGATAACCTGGGGAAAGTGCTGATGAAGGAGGAAGATGATGGAAGTGCTGATGAAGGAAGGCTTGCTAAGGTGAAATCTTTCCCCTGTTCTCACCCACCCTTTCCTTCTTGCAGCGAGTGCTACCAATTCCTACCAACTCCGAGTGGCATGGGGGTAGGGGGAGCATCAATGGTGTGTCTCCATTCTCTCCTTCTAGGGTTGGAAGGACCTAACTCAGTTTTGTACATAGTATGTACTCATACAGTCAAAGCTGGCTTTTCCAGTAGGCATGTATGGATGTGAGGATTGGACTGTGAAGCAAGCTGAGCACCGAAGAGTTGATGCTTCCAAATTATGGTGCTAGAGAAGACTCTTGAGTGTCCCTTAGACAGCAAGGAGATCAAAGCAGTCAAGCCTAAAGGAAGTCAACCCTGAACATTCACTGGAAGGACTGGCGCTGAGGCTGAAGATCCAATACTTTGGCCAGCTGATGCCAAAAGCAGACTCACTGGAAAAGCCCCTGATGCTGGGAAAGATTGCAGGCAGGAGGAGAAGGGAGTGACAGAGGATGAGATGGCTGGATGGCATCACCGACTCAATGGATATGAGTGTGAGGAAACTCCAGGAGATAGTGAAGGACAGGGAAGCCTGGGGTGCTGCAGTTCGGGGGGTTGCAAAGGACTGGACATGACCGAGCGACTGAACTGAACTGACTGAGGAGGTGGACAAACACACCAGCAGTGACGTACAGAGTGGCAAGTAGTCTAGACAGACACGTGACCATGACAACAAGGTGTACTCAGCACACGCTGGTTGGAAGAAACAGAGATTTCCCGTATGAATGGAGGCTCTTCTCAGCATGCATTTGGGCAGAAAGCTCTGTGTATTTGGAGGGCAGAGCCCACACCTGACTTGCTCACCAGTCGGTCTGGTGGCAGCAGAAGGCTTGACATTTTGTCAGTTCTCAACAGATGTTGAGTATGCTTTTTCTGGTCGTTAATGCAAAGCTTCAGGATCATCTTTAACCACTTCCCTCCACTCTTAATGAGTTACTAGGCCTTGTCAATTGTGTGTATAAATATTCTCACATTTTTCTCCTTCTGTTCCTTGAATTCAGACCCTGGTTATTATTTACTTGAACTTTTATGAGAACCTTTTACCCAGTCATCTGGTCTTCCTGTTGTTCATTTGTTAGCTTGGTAATAAACTCCTTCACAATGTAGTCTGGACCTAACTCTTGAGACATGATTTCTTTCTGCCAACTGCTTTAATCAACACATCATTCCATTTCTATTCCATGTCTTTTGTCTTCAGGAATGTGCTTGTATTAGGTGGCTTTCTCTGTGCGCTAAACATGAATAGATGGATGGGTGAGTGGATGGGTGGATAGGCGGATGGGTGGGTGGATGAATGAGTGAGTGAATGAATAAGGATGAATGTGTAGATAAATGGATAGGTGGTTGGATAAGTGGATTAAGCAGGATGAGTAGATAAATGGATAGATGGATGGAAGGATGGATGGAGAGATGCTTGGATGAGATGGACAGGTGGATGGATGGATGGCTGGATGGACAGATGGAGGGATGGGTGGGTAGATGAGTGGATGAACAGACAAGCAAATGGATGGATGCAGGCATACATACATGAATGAATAATTGGATAATTATTGATGTAGCAATTCTCCAGGAATGTGCTCAGGCATCCTGAGAGCCCCACCGTGGACTTTATCTGCCAGTGTTTGTATTATGTGGCACAGCTGCAGGTGTGGCTTACTCATTTTCTGATGTGATGAGGAAAAGATTATGAGAAGGGGGGCTGGATAAGGGATATATCCTTCCAGGTGTGCATAATAATGATAATATAATTCTTCATTTGTAACAGAGCCTGTATTGAGTACTCTGTGCACGTTATCATATTTAATCCTCACAGCAACTTTATGAAACAAGTTTCTTATTATCCACAATTTGCAGGCATTTAATGAGGTTGAATAACTTGTGAAGGAAATTTTAGAGCCAAGATCTGAGCCCATGTTTTATCCACTTGGAAGCTCAGGCCCTTACCTACTACCCAGAGCCAGGAAATATTGGGGTAGCAATTGGGTATGAGGCCTCAGAAATCAGAGCTGCCATGTTTGAACCCAGCCAGGCCACTCATTTCCTGAGCAGGCAAATCACTTAATTCAGCTTCACAGTTTACTCTACGGTTTAATGGAAGTAATAGAATCTTCTTAGCAGGAGTGCTGTGAAAATTAATGACTGCATATAAAGTGGTTTAAGATAAAGATTTTCAGATAAAAGGAACTGGAGGGAGGGAGTTTGAAGGGCTATTAGGAAAGAGTGAGGAACTGCAGCTTATTCTATTTCCACGGTCTGGGCTGCGAGTAGGCAATGCATTTATAAAAAATTCAGCTTCAGTTCAATTTGCATGGCTGAAGCATTTGGGGGGAAGAAACAGAACCTGGTAAATAACTGTTAGATTCCATTTTTATACATTTATAAAACATTATTTTTAACACTGTATTATTTCAGAAATAGAAACTCCTGTTTTGAATTAACTATGATGGTAATTGGGAATTTCCAGGCAGTCCAGTGGTTAAGACTCCACACTGCAAATGCAGGGGATACTGGTTCAATCGCTGGTTGGGAAACTAGGATCCCAGATGCCACATGGCCAGAGACTCAAAACATAAAACGGAAACAATAATGTAACAAATTCAATAAAGACTTTAAAAATGGTCCACATCGAAAAAAAAAAAATCCAAAAAAAGGAAAAATGATGATAGTCACCACAAGGGAACCAGGGACAAAGGCACTATATGGCCTTGATCTTGGAGTGAGCCTGGCTTCCCCAGCGGCAAGCTCAGAGCGCCACGTTCTTTCCTTCATCTGCTTGTGCTTGGCCATGGACGTGGGTAGGATATGGGAAAAGGGAAGCTCTTTATGTTAATGCATCCTCTCCTCCCCTGTTCCCCGAGATGCGAGTGTCTTGCATGGTTGATTTTGTCACCCTTCATCATTTTGTACTGTACACCATGCACGCCCTGTTGAATGGATGAACCAGTGTCCTCCGGCCTCTTCTACCCCAGCCAGGTATTACTGTGCATTTCCGTATACTTTCTCATCCATTCGTGTGCTCATCAAATATTTATGGAACATCAGCTCTGTGCTAGACACTGTTCTAACACTGGGGATTCAACAGATGCAATCTCTACCTCGTGGTGAGATTTCCCACCAAATCATCAAACCGTGAAATAATTACAGAGATGACAAGAGTGATGAGGAAAAGAAAAGGCAAGTAGGGAATCCTGTAACAAAAGAGTGTGACTCTGCGTGCTGAGGTCAAGGGAAGCTCCCGGAGGAGGTGGTTTTAGCTGGGGCTGAAAGATGAGCAGACGTTAGTAGGGCTTACAGTGCTCAGTTCCCATACCAGGCATGTGCAGAGATAAATAGGACCCAGGGGATAAACGGCACAGCTTTGAACTCAGGAGCTTTTGCTGTGGTCCAGGAGATGGGCCTCAAAAGAGCCTCTTGATGAAAGTGAAAGAGGAGAGTGAAAAATTTGGCTTAAAGCTCAACACTCAGAAAACGAAGATCATGGTATCTGGTCCCATCACTTCATGGGAAATAGATGGGGAAACAATGGAAACAGTGACAGACTTTATTTTGGGGGGCTCCAAAATCACAGCAGATGGTGACTGTAGCCATGAAACAAAAAGACAGTGGCTTCTTGGAAGAAAAGTTATGACCAACCTAGATAGCATATTAAAAAACAGAGACATTACTTTGACAACAAAGGTCTGCCTAATCAAAGCTATGGTTTTTCCAGGAGTCATGTATGGATGTGAGAGTTGGACCAAAAAGAAAGCTGCGTGCTAAAGAACTGATGCTTTTGAACTGTGGTGTTGGAGAAGACTCTTGAGAATCCTTGAACTGCAAGGAGCTCCAACCAGTCAATCCTAAAGGAAATCAGTCCTGGATATTCACTGGAAGGACTGATGCTGAAGGTGAAACTCCAATACTTTGGCCACCTGATATGAAGAACTGACTCATTGGAAAAGACCCTGATGCTGGGAAAAATTGAAGGTGGGAGGAGAAGGGGATGACAGAGGATGAGATGGTTGGATGGCATCACTAACTCAATGGTCATGAGTTTGAGTAAACTCTGGGAGTTGGTGATGGACAAGGAGGCCTGGTGTGCTATAGTCCATGGGGTCACAAAGAGTCGGACACGACTGAACAACTGAACTGAACTGACTGAGGAGATGTACAAACACGCCAGCAGTGATGTACAGAGTGGCAAGTAGTCTAGACAGATGTGTGTGAGGGGGTGGGTGAGGGGGTAGAGCTTCTACTTGGAGAGTTTTCAGGGGAAGTCCATCCCATCTGGTGAGTCTGTGTTGCTCGGAAGCCTGAGCGGGATCAGTAGTAGATGATGAACGAGGGACGGGGGGCAAGGGCATTTTATGGAAAGGGAACACCTTGTGGAAAAGCTGATTGCTGAAGCATTTGTTAGTGAAAGAACAACTAGCTTTTCAAATCTGGAACTTCAGGACACACTGGTGAGATGTGATGGGAGAGAGAAAAAGAAGGAAGTCAGGTAAGGAAGGGCCTTGTGAGATAAGATGCTGAGGAACTGGAACTCTATCCTCTTCTCTGTGAGAATTGTTGAGGGGTTTTGACCAGGGAAGTGAGGGGTCCCCTTGGCACTGGAGCATCAGAGGCTGATAGAGAAAGCACCAAAGGCATGGATGGTGAGAAGGAGAATTTGGCAATGACCTTTTGAGACTGGGTGACTGGATGTGACTGAGAGAGTATAGATGGCAGCCAAGGAAGAATCTTAACCGTATTTTCCAAGGCTTGACTCTCTGCAAGATTCTTTAAACAACCAGCTCTTTGATGACTGCTCAGCTTCTCTCTCCTCTTAGAGTCCACCCACAAAGCATCACTGTGAGGAACCAGGTGGCAGAGATCCTTGATGGACTGGTTTAGGCTTTCCAAACACCTTTGACTTCGGGACCATTTCTTTTTGTGAAACATATACTAACACCCAGAGTGATCTGGCTAAAAGTAAATGCCAAGCATATCAATCTTTGCTTAAAATCCTTCAGTGTTTTTTGGACAAAGTTCAAATTACAGGCCTTGAACTAGTGTTTGGGAGTCCATGTTGGGAGAAATGTTTCCATTTGTAGGTCTTCTTTAGAAAAATGTCTTCTCAACTCTTTTGTCCATTTTGGTGGTGGTGGTTTAGTTACCAAGTCGTATCCAACTATTGTGACCCCATGGACCGTAGCCTACCAGGCTCCTCTGTCCATGGGATTCTCCAGGCAAGAATACCGGAGTGGGTTGTCATTTGTCCATTTTATTTGGTTGGTTTTCTGGTTAGTAATGAGTCGGAGAAGTTCTTGAGATATTTTGAATATAAATCTCTTGCCAAATATCTGTTGAAAGTACTTCTTTCACTCTGTTTTGAGATCACAGTGTTATGTAAATATTGAGAAGGCAAATGGGATGAATGGAGTTTAGGGCAGGTTGCATTTAGAATGCCTGAAGAATATTCAGTCTATGCCTTGTTGACACCAGTCTTGAGGTATCCTGGGGTCAGGTGTACACTTCCCTGCCTCCATTATCCTATATGTCAAATGGGAGAACAGTATCAGCTTGTCTTTTTCAAGGATTATCATGAAGTTAAAATAAAACATGTGAAAGCCGCTTGAAAGAGTGAAAAGCCACATACAGATGGTTGTGCTACATTGAGACTGCGTACATTTCAGACCACTCCCAGTAGGCAAGACATGGCGTCACTTTCAGCTTTAAGCCTCTCTTAGCTCTTCTCTTAACTTCTCTCCAACTTGTCTGTTGCACCTGTACGTGACCAACAAACCTCTTCTCCACTTATCTCTTCTGGGTGTTTGTAACTGGGTATAATGCATTCGAATCCCAGACCGGAGCAGATACAAACAACAAGTATTGTGGCCCTCTATTTGCTTACATACTGGTCTTTATCTCCTTCCAGTCACTCATCCAGCACATATTGATTGCTTTTTACCTATGTATTCCAGACACACGCTAATGACAAAACAAGACAGACGCAGCCCTTTGTCTTACGGCCTGAAGTCTTTTGTGAGAGTCAGACAATTAGGTCATCATTATCATACAGCTCATGAAACGGGGTTACAGGAACATCAGAGAACAAAAGGTGGAATCTGGGGAGCAGCATGTAAGAAGTGAAGGAAAGCAGAGGAAAAGCTGGAGCTGTGAAGCCATGAAGTTTCTGCAGGAGTCACTTAGGGGGAGTAACAGGAGGGCCTCCTATGTCTAGTAGAGGAAGTGTGCCTTCATGAAATCCACATCTTAGTTGGCCATTTTAATCTTCCCCATTCACGTTTTTTCATTTTTTATTATTATTTGTTCATTTGTGCAGTCTTAGTTGCAGCATGCAATATCTTTTTAGTTGCAGCCTGCAAGATCTGGCTCCCTGACCAGGGGTTGAACCCCGGGACCTCTGCTTTGGGAGCTCAGAATCTTAGCCATGGGACCACTGGGAAGGTTCCACATCTTTTTCCAGGATTAGTTGGTGGGGTCTCAATAGGATTCCCATTCTTGCTTCTTATAGCCATTTATTGAAGGTGATAATGACGGTAAGTTGTTCAAAAAAGAGTTGATAGGAAGGAATAGAAGAGGAGAGCCGGGGTAATTCCCTAACCGGGATGTCAAATCTTGAAGAACTGACCATCGACAAAACTGCCCTTCTCAACGGCCGCTTTCCATCCTTGTCCAGACCCAGCACTCCAGAGTCAGCTGCATCTTTCTAGACAGCCAGTTGTTTCAAGTCGCTGTCTGCTATCCCTGGGAGACGAGGCGGAACTCAGACCTTCTGGCCGTGACCCACCCCGTCTGCAGGGTGCTCGGTGCCTGGGAGCAGAAGCGTCCCCAGGAAAGGCAGCGCTGATCTGTGCTCTGGCCGTGCTGTAGGAGACCGCCTAGGGCCCTGGCAGCTCTGCTCTCAGTTAGGCCCATTGGGGCATAAAGCATAGGACCATCTGAGATCGGGGTACAAATTCAGATGAAAGGTTTTGCACAGGCTTTTTGTCCATGGTCAGAAACCATCTCCCAGATCTGAGGGGCCTGTCGTCTGATGCTTTGCTGGACATCTGTCTGAGCTGGGTGGGCTCTTTATGCCGACTTTCCCCAGAGCCTGCCCCACACCCACAAAGGCGTGTGCTGTTCATCTCCTGCCACGGTTCTGCAGAGTAAGTGGCTCTCATTGATGCAAAGCTGTGGGCCAAGATAATTTAGATAAAAATCAACCAAGAACTTAATGAGCACCTTGGCAGTTCACATGGTCCATTCTCCGAGCATCTCTGCTCACTGTTGCTGTGGTGATTCATCTGTGCGAAGCAGGAAGCTTCAGTAGCTTTAATGATGCATTTTACATGAATGCGGCCCCAGTTGACAGGTGTACATCTCCCTTCCTTTAATGGAAACATCAGCTGTAATGTAGCTATTAGCTGGTAAGTTTTCATTTTAACCTTCGGTGCTCTTCAGAAAAAATTTCCACCCTGAGGGAATATAGAGTTTATGCGTGCGTGCTAAGTCACTTCAGTCGTATCCAACTCTCTGCTTCCCTGTGGATCATAGTCCACCAGGATCCTCTGTCCATGGGATTTTCCAGGCAAGAATACTGGAGCGGGTTACCATGCCCTCCTCCAGGGGATCTTCCTGATCCAGGGATTGAACCAGTGTCTCTTAAATCTGCTGTATTGGCAGGCAGGTTCTTTACCACTAGCACCACCTGGGAGGCCAATATGAGCTGTGTCAGACTCTTTGTGACCCCACAGACTGTAGCCCACCAGGCTCCTCTGTCCACAGAATTTTCCAGGCAAGAGTAACAGGAGCAGTGTGTCATTTCCTATTCCAGGGGACCTTCCCAACCCAGGGATCAAACCTGTGTCTCCTGAGTTGCAGATGAATTCCTTACCACTGAGCCATATGGGAAGCCAATACAGCCTTTAGGTTTGACTAAATTCAACTGATGTTAACTTATCCATCTTGGGTGTGCTTCCCAGTACAGAGTCTGTCACCCAGGAGGACCACGGTAAATGGGTCTCTCCTCCTTCTGGAGCGTCTGGACTGGCTCCTGGAGGTTCGGGGTATTTGATAGAACCCACAGCATTTGAGGAAGGAAGCGTTGTGTCCTCCTGTGGATGCTGCTAACCCCGTGATCCACGCCAAGGCCATCTGGGGAGATCAAGTGGCTGCACCCTTCGTCTCGCAGGTGTGAGATATCACCGCCTTCTGCTTGTTGAAGTTGGAAAGGAAACTTTCTGTGTCAGAGGCTGCCTGTGGCCTGCTGACCCTGCTTGCTGATGGGCTTCAGAAGCACCTGGGGTTTTTGTTAAACTACAGATTTCAGGGCACCGTCCTCATGGCTCTGGTTTGGAATGTCTGGGGCAGAGCACGCCTTGAGTAATCCCTGGTTCATAACACTGAGACTAAGAAAAAGAACAGGACTTTTCTGAGTGGTCAGTGGTTAAGAATCTGCCAGTGCAGGGCACACAGGTTCGATCCCTGGTCTGGGAAGATTCCACACGCCACGAGGCAACCAAGCTGGCACAACGCAACTATTGAGCCTGTGCTCTCTAGAGCCTGGGAGCCGCAACTGCTGAAGCCTGTGCTCCGAAACAAGAGAAGCCACCGCCACGAGAAGTAGACCCTGCTTGCTGCAGCTAGAGAAAGCCCTTGTGCAGCAATGAAGACCCAGCACAGCCAAACATCAAAGAAAGAACGGAAGAAAAAGAACGGCCCAGAGCTGTGAACAAAAAGAGTCGGTAGACAGGCAGTGGAGAAAAGCCTGCTTCTTGTCACCGCTGTGCATTGGTTGCGGGCGTGTGGCCCTGGGTGCCAAGCAGGCTAAGTGCTGGTCATCTCTTCAGTGGATCGTGGTGCCAGGCCCTGTGCTATGCACTGGGAGCACAGAAAAGAGGAAGCCACGGCTCCTGCTCCATGAAATCCACAGGCCGGTGTGAGCGAGCAAACAGACAAACACAAACCAACGGCAACGTGCGGGGGCCGATGGTGTGTTAATGCAGCACACGTCCAGTCTGAAGAGTCACAGGATGAAAACAGTGGCTCCCCGTTTATGGGGCATTTGCTGTGGACTGGGCTTTGTCTTATGTAAATCAAATAAATTCATGACAACAACCACTGAGGGAAGTTGAGGAAAGAGGTCTAGGCTGTTAAAGCTTTGCACAAGGCTGCCCAGTTAATACATAGCAGAGCCAGATGGTACTTGCAAAAAGCCGTGTTCTTAAGAGCTGAATTACAAAGTCTTTCTGAAGAGAGGGGGCCTATTATTTGCTGAGCACCTACTTTGTGTGGAGCTCTCTTAACTGAATATTGGTGATATTTCTGAGACCAGCCAGAGCTCCGCCAGCACTCAGAGGCCAGGCGCACTTTCGGATGCTTTGTTACATCTCTTAGCCACAGCCTGAAAGGATACAGGGATGCTAGAATGTTGATTCTCTAAGGATTCCTGGTGGCTGGGCAGGGCCTTATCACCTCTAGCCAGACAGCTAGTGACTAGGTCGTGGCATCCCAGTCTGTGTCCCCCAGTGTGCTCACCATTCAGGACACAGACAGCCCTAGTCTCTATTTCCTAGCCTCCATAAGAAACAAACAACAGAGGTTTCAGCCCAAGGCGATCAGCAATTGCATTTCCATCCTCTGATCACTTTCCTGCGTGGGCTTGGTCCCCCGCCCAGTCCTTTGCATCCCGTCAATCAGGCTGGTAGGTTGGTGCTGGGAGGAAGTCCTACCTGCTGGAACAGGGGATATAGCTCCTGAGTCGCTCACGGTTCACTTGCCATCCCCCGGACTCACTCTGCACACATTCTATCTGTTGCGGTTTCGGTTGAAGACACCCTTCTTCACTTCCTCTCCTAAAAACGGTCAGGTGCTGTGTTTCCTGTGGCATGGCTGCTCCAGTGTTGGCCACGTGTCATGGGTTGTCCCTGGCCCCTCAGCATGTAGATAGGCTGCAGCGACTGGTCTTTAATCAACCAGCAGTTTGCATTTGCTTTTTAATAAGTTACTATTGGAGGCCAATGATATTTTTTAAAAACCCACTTCTTTTTCTTTTACATGGTTCATCAAAAGCAGGAAGTCAAAAGATACAAATACTCTTCTTGTGAATTAGCAGAGAGACCTTTCTCATCTGTGCTCATGAACTTGCCTCCTGGGGCCAGAGTTGCAAGGGGGACCCTGGGGTAGTCAGCTGGCAGGAATGGGGGTGGTGGTGGTGGTGCGACGGCGTGTTTGTTGATCTTGGGAGCTGAACCTGAGAGGTATTTAGGAGAGAGGCAGTCGGATGCTGTGAGCTGGAGTGGCAGGGGAAGGGGTAAGGGCAGGGCCAGGTAGCTCGCTCCAGGGATGTTATACATGTGGTGATGGGCCAGTGCTGGCTGATGAAGAGATGATGCTCTCAGGTAGCAGTCAAACTGGAATGATGATCCCAGGCCTTCTGGGAGCTGCTGAGAAGAGGGGCTGCGTCAGGGGAAGTGGGAGGCCAGGGAGGAATGGGTGTAGGAGAAGGAGCTCATTTCAACACTTTGTGTGTGTTCGTCGGTCAGTCATGTCCAACTCTTTGTGACCCCACGGACTGAAGCCCTTCAGGTTCTTCTGCTCTTCTGGGAGTTCCCAGGCAAGAATACTGGAGTGGGTTGCCATGCCCTCTTCCAGGGGATCTTCCCGACCGAAGGATGGGACCCGGGTCTCCTGCACTGCAGACAGATTCTTTACCATCTGAGCCACCAGAAAAGCCCTTCAGCATCTCATGCTGGATCAAATACACACACACTAGCTTTGCACGAACTCACTCGGTCTCAGGGTTACTGCCCAGTGCCAAGACACGCAGGTCACTGATTTGTGATTGACAACTTGTGTTTCAATAATAACCAGTGAGTCACGAGTATCAAGGAAAAGCGGTGTCACTGGGGATGAAAGACCGTCCTTTTTTGACTCTTCAGGTGGCTGCCAGCCAGAGAGGAGGCATGGCGCAGACTCTTGTGCAAACAGGCTGGTTGGCGGGTGCCTGCGGAAGAGGCCACCTGCTGGCATCTTCCTGGGGAAGAGGTAGGATGACTGAGATCATATGCAGAGAGTATTTGAAGACCTGGAGACAAAAGACCTTCTATACATAGGAGCTTTTCGGCCACCACCCCCAGGCCAAAGTAAGCAGCCTTTTCTGCCGCTGCAGATGTGTGCTGAGAAAGCTTGACAGCATCAGTGCCCAGACACGTCTAATCACCTGCATCCTCTACTAGCTTCCACCTGGAGTCTGTGCTCATGACAGGCTTTGAGCAAGCATCTCTTTCTGCCAAGCCACGGCTTAGGTACCAGTTTCCCTCAGCATCACCGGCTATCTGTGGTCAGACCTCCTCTGCCGATATTTTTTGTGTCCATTGCCTTTCTATTCTTCATTCTTTCATCAAGATTGTATTGAGTGCCTACAGTGTGGCAAGCACTGTGGAATGAGCTGGAGATACAGGAATAAAAGCATAGGATCTGTGTCCCCGAGTTGCTTCAAGGCCAATGGGAGCAAAAGTCACATAATCCAATCAGATACGGGTATGTGTATGTTCATGCTAAGTTGCTTCAGTTGTGTCTGACTCTTTGTGACCCCATGGACTGTAGCCCACCAGACTCCTCTTATCCATGGAATTCTCCAGGCAAGAATACTGGAGTGGGTTGCTGTGCCCTCCTCCGGGGGCTCTTCCCTACCCAGGGATTGAACCCCCCTCTCCTACATCTCCTGCATTCAGGTGGGTTCTTTACCACTAGCATCACCTGGGAAGACCCAGGTACAGGTGACCAAATGGTAAATGTGATTAGAGGTGGTATGTCATTCCCTAGGAGACATCCAGGGCAGTAGCTTTTTTCATGTGCTGCCAGATCTAATGATAACTGAGCCTAAACTCCAATCTGTAACTTTGAGTCATTTGTCCAGGTTCCTCCGTCTGAAACCGCAAAGAGCAAATGACACTCCTCTTCCGTAATGATGGAACTTTGGCTATGTAAGCTTCTCTTCCAAGGCTAATAATCTCTTGACAAGGAGTCTAGACCTGTCCTTGTTTTAATTGCTATCTTCTGGGTATATTCTAGTTTCTTACTGAAGTGGTAAAGCCAGAACCCAATACAATATTACGGGTTTGGCTGGAGAGAAAAGTCAGAAAGACAAATAAATGAGGAATAATTAAAAAAAATATAGTAAAAAAGATTCTAGCAATGTGTATGTGTGTGTTTAACATATGGGATGGAGAGAGAGTATATTTTTATCTTTAATTTTCCATAATGCAAAGTCAATTCAAAGACATTTTAGCATAACATGGTTGATTTTGATTTAGATAAAAACTTACATGTTCATTCTCAGGCCTGTTTATGTTAAAGTCAAGTTATGAAAGCTTGACGGAAATACCTGACTGGGCAGGTACTGTGGCTATAGGCTCCTCAAGTCAGTCTTGACGTCTATTTAACCTTTGTCCATTAGCAAGGGCCACAGCACCCTGGGAGAGCCTTCACTTCCAAGGAATTCCTAACCTAGCCATACACATGGCTTGCTCTCTGTGTCAAAGCCATAACTAAACCTTGTCCTCCTGCAGACAGCTGTGGAGAAGGCTGAGCAAAATGGCCAGGGAGGGCCATTCTGCTTACAGTCTCTGTGAACTGTCTACAACCCAAGGAGTCCCATTCTGAGGAGTACAGCCTAGGTGACCACACATTGCACCTGGACACAGATTGCCTGTGACGTCTGCCTTTAGAGCACAACCCAAGAAACCTATTTCTAATCTATCTTGGGAGACTGTCAGGGTCGGAATTCACCTGTCATAGGTAGATTGGTACTTGGCATCTATTCTAACTCTATATCTCCAAGAATCCCTTGCAGCTAGGTTTATGGATGTAAATTGGGTTCCCCAGTGAGAGGCACTCATGGGAGATTTGAAAAGGGCAACTCAGACAGAAGGTCAGATTTCTGCAGGTTTGGCCAATGGTGCTGGCAAACAGGGTCTTAAAGATGCTGCCACTTTTCTGTAGCAAAATTCTCTTGCATAATGGCAGCTCATATGAGTAGAGAGGCAATCATAGCAGCATGCTAATAGTTTCCAGAGTCCCATAGAGGCTGTGCTCTGAAACACAGCCACTCCCAGGGCCACCTCTCCACCTTCTATTTGGGGAGGAAGAAGCAGTTTTCCTTACGGATTGGGTCAGCGGTGTAATGCCAGGAGTCATTCCTGGAGACCCAACCTACAGCCTAATCCTTCCAGCCCCTCCACGGATTTTGTGAGCACTGAATCCCTTTCCACTTAAAATTGCTATGGTTCTTTGTTTTCTGAAACCGAGGAACATTGTTCAAAGATTGTGTCTGAAAGGTGATTTACCCTCTATTACTTTCATAAGTGCCTTGTAATTGTTGTTAAAGAGCGCTGCACTAGAACTTTGGAGAAGGAAATGGCAACCCACTCCAGGATTCTTGCCTGGAGAATCCCAGGGATGGGGGAGCCTGGTGGGCTGCCGTCTATGGGGTCGACTTAGCAGCAGCAGCACCACCAGAACTTGAGTTTAGTCCCATGTCTGTTGCTTGTCACCTATGCCCATGACCTTCAAAGAGTCACTCAGCTCTCAAGTCCTTTTCCCTATCTATCAAATTAGGCAAATGATACCTGCTTTGAGTATGTGAACATCAGTGGAGAGAATGGGCTTCAAGCAGTGAAATGTGACTGCTTGAAGTGTTTTCTCCTCAATCTAATATCTCCCTAATGAAACCCAATCTCTGCCTTTCACAAAGTCTCAATTAGAAAATGTTGTCCATTCATCATGAAGTGAGAAATATCGACTGTCCTGCCTCATATTTTGTTTAGGATTCCCTATGGCTATTTGCAAACTGCAAAATGCTCTGACACTGGATAGTTGATATTTATGCAACAATTTCTAAATGATTAAGTGAGAAGGTGGCCCTTTGTGACCCCCATGGACTTTACAGTGATGGGATTCTCCAGGCCAGAATAATGGAGCGGGTAGCTGTTTCCTTCTCCAGGGGATCTTCCCAACCCAGGGACCGAACCCAGGTCTCTTGCACTGCAGGCAGATTCTTTACCAGCTGAGCCACCAGGAAAGGCCTGGTGAAATCAAGGGATCTTTTAAAGTCAGGCCGCTGTCAAGATAGACATTAACACCGTCTAGCCTGTGAGCTCAGGGTCGTACAAGAAAGCCTGTGGAAAAAGAAAAGTTTCTGAAGTCATATCAAGCCAGACTGGTAGCCGCTGGAACTCTACCATGCACAAGGCTTGCTGTTAGGGTTCAGTTCAGTTCAGTTCAGCTCAGTTCAGTCGCTCAGTCATGTCCGACTCTTTGCGACCCCATGAATCGCAGCACGCCAGGCCTCCCTGTCCGTCACCAACTCCTGGAGTTCACTCAAACTCACTTCCATTGAGTCGATGATGCCATCCAGCCATCTCATCCTCTGTCGTCCCCTTCTCCTCCTGCCCCCAATCTCTCCCAGCATCAGAGTCTTTTCCAATGAGTCAACTCTTTGCATGAGGTGGCCAAAGTACTGGAGTTTCAGGGTTAGGGTTGGGCGTTGGGCCTTAAGCGAGATGTGAAAATAAGTACGCTTGGGAAAATGTTACTGTCTGTAAATTATATATCAGTGAGCCTGGCTAAATTAAAAGAAAGGCACAGAACTAAATATAATGGTTATTCATTTTTCATTCCAAACAAAGCTTGCTTGCCATGTATAACAGACCCGCTGCACAGCACACTATAATTCCCTCCGCTGTGCAGATAATTGCTCTTTGCCACACCCATGCCTGCTCTCACTCCGCTGTTCCTTCTCATGGGAATCTCTGCCCATTGTGCCTACCCGATTCTCAGCTCCTTAGGGCCCTAGTCAAAGGCCGCCTACTCTGAGAAGGTTTTCTTACTTCTCTAAATCTAAATTAATCCTTCTCTGCCATCCTAGTTATTCCTATATGTTAACTGTAGTATGCATCCTTTTTCTGTCTCCTATTGATTTCTGTTTATTTTGTTAGTTTTTGGTGATTTCAATCAATAATCATCAAATCTTTGTATATTTCAGTTAGATATTTTAACCGTGGAACCTAGCACCGTGTAGCACTGGTAATGAGCAAAGTTTGCTGAATTCAATTTGGGGTGGATCCTGCATACCTGAGGAAGCAGCGCTACGAACAAAGCTAGTGGAGGTGATGAAATCCCAGCTGAGCTATTTCAAATCCTAAAAGCGGATGCTGTTAAAGTGCTGCCCTCGTTGTGCCAGCAAATTTGGAAAACTCAGCAGTGGCCACAGGACTGAAAAAGGTCAGTCTTCGTTCCAATCCCAAAGAAAGGCAACGCCAAAGAGTGCTCAAACTACCACACAATTGCACTCATTTCATATCCAGCAAGATTTTGCTCAAAATCATTCAAGCTATGCTTCAGCAGTATGTGAACTGAGAACTTCCAGATGTGCAAGATGGGTTTAGAAAAGGCAGGAGAACCAGAGATCAAATTGCCAACATCTGCTGGATCATAGAAAAACTGAGGGAATTCCAAAAAAAATCTACTTCTGCTTCATCGACTATGCTAAAACCTTTGACTGTATGGATCACAACAAACTGTGGAATATTCTTCATGAGATGGGAATACCAGATCATATTATATGCCTCCTGAGAAACCTGTATGAAGGACAAGAAGCAACAGTTAGAACTGGACAAGGAACAACAGACTGGTTCAAAATTGGGAAAGGAGTACCTCAAGGCTATATATAGTCTCTCTGCTTATTTAACTTTTATGCAGAGTACATCATGTGAAATGCTGGGCTGGATGACTCACAAGCTGAAATCAGTATTGCTGGGAGAGATGTCAACCTCAGACATGCAGATGATACCACTTTAATAGTAGAAAGTGAAAAGAAACTAAAGAGCCCCTTGATGAAGGTGAAAAAGGACAGTGAAAAAGCTGGCTTAAAACAGCATTCAAAACACAAGATTATGGCATCTGGTCCTATCACTTCATGGCAAATAGATGGGGAAATGTGGAAATGGTTTCAGATTTCATTTCCTTGGGCTCCAAAATCAGTGTGGACGGTGATTACAGCCACGAAATTAAAAGACAGTTGCTCCTTGGGAGAATAGCTATGACAAACTTAGACAGTGTATTAAAAAGCAGAGACATCAATTTGCCAACAAAGGTCCATATAGTCAAAGCTATGGTTTTTCCAGTAGTCATGTATGAATGTGAGAATTGGACCATGAAGAAGGCTGCGTGATGAAGAAGTGATGCTTTTGAACTGTGGTGTTGGAGAAGACTCTTGAGAGCCCCTTGGACTGCAAGGAGATCCAACCAGTCAATCCTAAAGGAAGTCAATCCTGAATATTCATTGGAAGGACTGATGCTGAAGCTGAAACTCCAATACTTTGGCCACTTGATATGAAGAACTGACTTACTGGAAAAGACCCCGATGCTGGGAAAGATTGAGGGCAGGAGAAGGGGAGGACAGCGGATGAGATGGCTGGATGGCATCACCGATTCAGTGGACGTGAGTTTGAGCAAACTCAGGGAGATAGTGAAGGACAGGGAAGCCTGGAGTGCTGTAGTCCATGGTGTCACAAAGAGTCGGACACAACTTAGCAACTGAACAACAACAGCAACATGCCTTTAACTGCAGTGAATATTTGAAAAGAGACATGGAAAGGCTATTGATGAGGCCTCAGTGAGTCTTTCCTATTATTTCCTGTTTTCTCCTTAGCTACTGCCTGCCTGCTCTCCCCACATGAGCAAGTGTCCACCCATCTTTTTAGGAGCCGATAATATATGATAGCAGGCCGGGGGGTATTAGAACAATAGAAGATAATGTCACCTTTGTAGTTTTCATTATAATTCTATGTAGGGCCAAATCCATGAAATTTCAGGGAGGAGAAAGATGTATAATTTATTCAAATCTTGATTAAACCAAATAAATGAAATGCATCAGTTGGATTCTGTAAGCAGTTGCCCTGTGTGCATTATATAGTGACTGAATCTATTTTTAAAAATTTTTTATCTTCATTTTTAATTTTTCATTGGAGGATAATTGCTTTACAATGTTGTGTTGGTTTCTACCATACAACAACGTGAATCAGCCATGAGTATACATATGTCCCCTCCCTCTTGACCCTCCCCCCACACACCTCTAGGTTAATAAAGACTGTATTTTAAGGGATGTGCATCCCCTCTCAAATTCACAAAGAGGGTGAGAAAAAGAACAGACAGACAGGAAAAAGAAATATTGGAGACGTATAGAAGGTGTGTGACCACTCATCAGAAGTGAAATCTGAGGAGTCATTAAAATTATGGTAATGCTATTAATGAGAATGATATGCATACATTTGCATAGAATTGTAACATGTCTAGTTTCTTTCTTTTCTTTTTTTTTACATTATTATTTCATTAGACCTTCAGGATAACCCTGTGAGGTAGATAGGACACAAGTTTCATGTGAAGAGATGGATTTAGTCCAACAATATGTCTTTTTGACCTCTGTGAACACAGCAAATTTCATTGTAAATGATTTAAGGAAATATGCCCATCTGAAAAATTTATTAGTTGGCATTTTGCTTTAAGATGTCAGATTGTACCACTAAGGAGCTTAATGCCCATTAGTGGTTTACCAGTTAGGGTCAGAATCAGCCAATGTTACTCTGGAGCAAATAGAAAAACAAAATGAGTTTCTGTGAACTGGAGATTTTGCTTCATGTGGGCGTGAGCATGGTCTTGAAGCGTTTATTAAGCTCAAAGTCTGGCCAAAGCAAAAGGTGCTAAGCATTTGATTCTAAACATCTGTCTTTCTCTCTCCGTTATAGTATATCTACACGTGAAACAGACGCAGAGCCTGGAAGATGGGAAGCAGATCAGAAACGCCCTGGGTTGGTTGCAGGTAAGTGAGGATCAAACCCTATCTGCTTTCACTTCTCTGTCCAGCTGGTGTGATGTCACCTAGAAATCAGCCAGAACCTGCAACCTGAGGAAAAAGGTAAAAAAAAAAAACCTCTCTATGGTTTTGAAAAATTTGTTCTTTTGCCTCATTTATTCTGCTATGGATTCCTTCTAATATATTGATATATTTCATTTCCGTTATTGTAATTCTTCAACTCAGTTCGGTTGTTCTTTATTTTTCCTGTTTGCTAAAAACCTCTTGCAATTTCTCACTCTATACATCTATTCTTTTCCCAAGTTCTTGAATCATCTTTACCATCATTACTTTGACCTCTTTCTTCAGTGGATCGCCTATCTCCACTTCATTTAGTTAGTTTTTCTCCTGGGTCTTTAGTTTTTGCATAGAGACATGAAAAACAGAAAAAATATTTGAGATTGGGCTGACCTTTTCAAGTTAGATATTCATTTGTTTAGCTAAAAAACTATCACACTGCCATATAACCTAAGGACACATAGATAACGTGGTTCTCACACCTGAGGAGCCCACAAGCTAACGGGAAAGATAAACACAGAAATGAACAATTCTATAAGCTTGTCTATAAGAATGTGGGAGCAATGATCCGTTTAAAGGTATGGGGAAGGCTTCTTGGAGGAGGTGATGCTGGAGGGTGCAGAAACTAGTTTCAGTCAGTGGAGAAGGAAAATTATTCCAGACAGAGGAAGTAGTATGTAAGCAAAGGCGCAGGGACATGAATGGTAGGAATGATTTGCTAAAACGGTGATTCATAAAAATATGTGTCAAAGTCCAAGTTAAGATGGAGGAGATTGCACGTAAAAATAATTTCTAGATGTTTCCATACTCAAAAGGTCACCACTCTGGAGAGCACAGCGCTGGAACAATGTGTCTCAAACTTTAATGTGCATAGAATCTGAACAGGAATCTCACTAAGATGCAGATTCTGATTAGGTGAGTTGGAGGAGGCATCAGAAATTCTGCATTGCTAACATGCTCCCACGGAGAAGGCGATGGCACCCCACTCCGGTACTCTTGCCTGGAAAATCCCATGGATGGCCGAGCCTGGGAGGCTGCAGTCCTTGGGGTCGCTAAGAGTCGGACACGACTGAAGCGACTCAGCAGCAGCCACAAGCTCCCAGGTGATGCGGATGGGGCTAGTTTGCAGACCATTCTGTGAATATGAACAGCAAGGGGGAGAAGCACAGGTGCTAAGCCTAGTGCCTAACTTGAGGCTAGGGGTGTGTGTGCGTGTACGTATGTACAAGCTTGTGCATGCACAGGTGTGTCCACTGTGGGCTAGGCAATGAACAGCAACAGGTTCTTTTTATTTGTGTTGGGATATAGCCAATTAACAATGTTGTGATAGTTTCAGATGGACAGCAAAGGGACTCAGCCATACAGATACATGTGTTCATTCTGCCCCAAACTCCCTTCCCGTCCAGGCTGCCACATAACACTGAGCAGAGTTCCATGTGCTATAGAGTAGGTCCTTGCTGGCTATCCATTTTAGACATAGCAATGTGTACCTGTGCATCCCAAATTCCCTAACTATTTCTTCCCCTAGCTCTCCCCCCTGTCAACCACAAGTTCATTCTCTAAGTCTGTGAATCTGTTTCTGCTTTGTAAATACGTTATTTGTACATGTCTTTTTAGATTCCACATATAAGGAATGTGATACAATATTTCTCTGTCTGACTTCACTCAGCATGCCAGTCTCTAGGTCCATCCACGTCACTGCAGATGGCATTATTTTATTCTTTTTAACAGCTGAGTAATATTTCATTGTACCACAATGCACCCTGTCTTCTTTATCCATTCCTCTGTCAACAGACATTTAGGAGGAACTGATGTTTTTAGAGTAGTGACAAGATCACATCTATGTCTGGATGTGCAGAAAGGCTGGGAGTGAGTGGAAAAGGATACAAGGATAAGAAGCTGCTAGATGAATTGAAGGATGGATTTTGGGAGCTTGAACAGTACAGTGGGGCAGCAGGAAGAGTGAGGACAGGGCAGATACAAAAGATACTCAGGAGGTGAGGCAGATGGGGCATGATGATTGACTGGGTGGAGAGGTGTGGGAGAGGGCCAGGAGGAGGAGGAGAGAATGGCTCCTAAGGACCAGTCACGGAAGGAGGAGGTTTGGGGCTGCCGTGGTGACGTAGATAACACAGGAAGAGGAAACGGTCAGGTCTGGGTGAATAGGAGCCTCCAATTCACCCAAGCAGAGCTGCTCAGAAAGCTGTTATGATTCAAAACTAAGGTCTGGGAGAGCTGGATACAGTCCTGGAGGTATAGGGGAAGCCCCAGCGTTTAGAGAAGGAAGCAGAGAAATGGATGAAGAATTCAATACGGGATAGCCTGAGGGGTAAAAGAAGCGCAGACAGCATCATAGCAAGTGGAAGCTGAGTGTTCAAGAAACAGATCATGTCAATGTCAAACACTGCAGAACGGTCATGTAAGGATGAGGTAGACTTGGCATTTAAGTGCTGAACGTGACTTTAAGGGAGGAAGTTCCAAAAGCACTGTGATTACAGGACCATATGGGCTTCCCTGATGGCTCAGTTGGTAAAGAATCCGCCTGCAATGCAGGCGACCTGGGTTTGATCTCTGGGTTGGGAAGATCCCCTGGAGAAGGGAACAGCTACCCACTCCAGTATTCTGGCTGAGAGACTTACATGGACTGTATGGTCCATGGGATCTCAAAGAGTCAGAGACGACTGAGTGACTTTCACACACACACAAATGTGGCAGGTAGAGTAATGGCTCCCCAAAGATGTACTTGCCCTGATCTCTGGAACCTATGAATATTGCCTGCTATATGGCTGAGAGATTTTGCAGTTGTGACCTTGAGTTGGGGAGATTATCCAGATGAGGGCTCTGATCATATGCCAGCCCTATAAGTGAAAGAAGGGGCTTCCCTCATAGCTAAGTCAGTAAAGAATCTGTCTGCAATGCAGGAGACCTGGGTTTGATCCCTGAATCGGGAAGATCCTCTGGAAAAGGAAATGGCAACCCACTCCAGTATTCTGGCATGCAGAATCCCATGGACAGAGGAGCCTGTCTGGCTACAGTCCATGGGGTAATGAGAGTTGGACAGAACTTAGCGACTAAACCACCACCAAGTGACAGAAGAGGCAGGAAGTGTGGACCAGAAAGACAGGATGTGACCCGTCAGCCCACTACTGCTGGCCATGGAGATGGAGGAAGGGGCCGTGAGCCAGGGACCTTGACGACTCTGGAAGCTGGACAGCTGTGAAGAAAACAGAGCTCCTGGGCTCACAACTGCAAGGAATTCTGCTAACAACCTGAATGGGGAGGACATGGGATTCTCTTCTACAGGAACGGAATCCAGCCCACCGACACCATGCCTTTGGTCTGCCGAGACCTGTCCCAGACTGCCGATCTACCGAACTACAAGATGACACGTTGGTGGTGTTTTAGCTGCTGTTGGTTGATATTTGTTACAGAAGGGAGAGGAAACCAGGTTCTCATCTAGAGTCATGGCAATAATGAAAAAGTCAGCTACTCGTTCAAGGTGCTTGAAGGTTAAAATACAAGATTATGAAGCTTGGAAATACATTCATAGGGCAGATTTTGGAGTCACTTTTTCTTTGGAGTAGGAGGTGGGATGGTTAGTCAGTCGCCTGTCGACCTTTGACACTACATCCTTTGAGCTCTTCACTGGATGAGGTTGATTGGTATGTAAGATCCCTATATTTGCTGGAAAGACCATGATTTATCCTTGCCCCTTTTTGGACTTTATTTACTTATGTGTGCGTGCTAAGTTGCTTCAGTCATGTCCGATTCTTTGTGACCCTACAGACTGTAGCCCCCCCAGGCTCCTCTGCCTGTGGGGATTCTCCAGGCAAGAACACTGAAGTGGGTTGCCGTGCCCTCCTCCAGGGGATCGTCCCAACCTAGGGATCGAATCTGCACCTCTTATGTCTCCTGCATTGGCTGGCAGGTTCTTTACCACGAGCGCCACCTGAGAAGTCCTTGTTTATTTATTTACGCCTGGTCTAATTTTTAAGAGCGGCTTCAGCTGACAGCCAGACTGAGGAGAAGGCACAGAGGCTTCCCTTTGCCTCCCTCCCTTCGCCTCTCACAGCCTCCCCTCCGGCCAACATCTTGCTCCAGAGTGGCTCAGTTTTACAATGTAGGACCCTACCTTGATGCTTTGTTATCACCCGAAGTCCGCTGTTTACATCAGGTTTCACTCTTGGTCTGGTCCGTCTTTCCCACCAGCAACCTTTTGATAAATTGCTTCCCTGTTGTCATCGCTTTGTGGCCTGATGGAACAAGCCCCGTGGCTTGATAGCAGTGGACACGTGCAGCCCAGGCTATCTTTAATTTCCCCTGCTCTGTCTCCTTCCACGTCTCCCGCTTAGCAGCCCAGCTATTACAGTAAGAGCTTAATGTGTGCCCTGGCATTGTTGTGGTATCATTTAGACGATTGCCTGCTGGGCCGACACTAGTCAGAGGCGGCCTGTGCATTAAGGGCTCCTCGTTATCAGCTTATTGGTTGCGGTCGATGGAACAGTGGTAAACCTCAGACCTTCCACTGAGACACGAGCCTATTTACGCTCTTTCCTCATCCTGTCCTATTCCCTTCCGTTCTGTCCCTTAGAAATGCTGCCTCTCTATGTTATTTGAAGCCAGTGGGTAGCTGGGTGGCTTTTTCAGTCTTGCCCACCCCTTAGGAACATAGAAATATCAATTGGTGAAATCACTGTTATTACTCATTTAAATGAGAAAGTCCCAGGTACTGTAGTCATGGCCAGGGTATTTTAAAACATCTCTTTCATAACTCTATACATTTCAATGTACTTTTTGATTTCTGTGTGTATTACAGTTGTCTCAGTTATACTCCTTTGGTTTTGAAAGTTTCTAGAAGCCAGGTCTAGACTTATTTAAGGTTTATTTAGTGTGCTCTAAATGCAACATCTGATGCTACACCATCGATTTCTCAACACTGATGTGTGCTTAGTCGCTCAGTCATGTCTGCGACAATCTCTTTGGACTGCAGCCGCCAGGCTCCTCTGTCCATGGGGATTCTCCAGTCAAGAATGTTGGAGTGGGTTGCCATGCCCTCCTTCCAGGGGATCTTCCCAACCGAGGGATCGAACCTAGGTCTCCTGCATTACAGGCTGATTCTTTACCATCTGAGCCACCAGGGAAGCCCTTTAACGCTGATAAAGGCTTACAAATCTAAACAAGCCCTTCTTTTACTTTTTCTGCATCTGTCTACATATTTCTTTCCCAGGCATTCTACAGAACTAAGTATTTCTTTATGCTCATCATTCAGTTCAATCACTAGACACACTGCAGAGCGCACAGACTGATAATGCTAGCAGCGATGCTTCTTATAATGATCATTAGTCCAGTTCTCGCTCACAGGTGCTCTGGGGGCCAGGCAGGTCTCCACGGACACATGCAAGTTTTCAGGGGCCACATGCATGCTCTCCTCCCCTCCAGAAATACCCAGACTTAGCTTAAAACCTTGGCCCCCAAAGAATTCCTTTTATTCCGTGGGCGCCTGCTGAGTCACTTCAGTCGTGCCCGACTCTTTGTGACCCAGTGGCCTGTAGCCTGCCAGGCTCCTCTGTCCATGGGATTCTCCAGACAAGAAAATGAGTGGATTGCCATTTCCTCGTCCAGAGGATCTTCCCAACCGAGGGATTGAACCCATGTCTCTTGATATCTCTTGCATTGGCAAGTGGGTTCCTTACCCCTAGTGCCACCTGGGATGCTCCCCCCACCTTTATTCCAGAGAGGTATAATTATGAGGTGAAGGGTATGAGGCAGATTGCATTCTGGGAGCTACTTACCCATCGAGTTATGTGTTTTTCCTATTTTTGCTGTCCTGGGCCTCCTTATCCTAGGCACTGGCTGAGTCTATTTGTCTTCTGTTTTATGTTTTGTTTTTTTGGCCATGAGGCATGTGGGATCTCATCTTCCCAACTAGGGATCAAATTCATACCCCCTGCTTTGGAAGGTGAAGTCTTAACCACTGGACCATCAGGGAGGTCCCTGGGTCTGTTTTTCTTATCATGCCCATCTGAGAGTACAGATATGGAATGATACAGGTAAATTCACAACTAATCCATTGCCTGCATTCTCTCTGAATGTTTAGGACCAAATCCTATTTATCCATCCTCCTACAAAGTTACCTGCTTCTTACCTGCTTGGAATTCTCTGGTGGTTTTCTTAATCTTTTCTGGAAAAGATTAAGTTTCCCTGGTGGCTCAGACGGTAAAGCATCTGTGTGCAATGTGGGAGATTTGGGTTCATTCCCTGGGTTGGGAAGATCCCCTGGAGAAGGAAATGGCAACCCACTCCAGTACCCTTGCCTGGAAAACCCCATGGACAGAAGAACTTGGTAGGCTATACCATGGAGTCGCAAAGAGTTGGACACAACTTCACTTTCACTTTTTAAAGATGTATAGGTGCATGAATTTAGCAGCTAGTACTGCTAACTACTGTGAAATGGGAATTTTACCAGGCAATGAGAATACTTACTAGAGTGAGACACTGTTTCTATGCTCAAGAAACTCACCATCTGTGACTTATTTTTAAATATGTGTTGCCCTGAGTTTGGGTCATTTGACTGGGTAAGCATCAAATATCTCATTGGATTGTCCATCCTGGAGAGTAGTTAATGCAAGTCAGAAGCATGTTGGGTATCAGAGCTCACACTTACCTCCTTCTGAGCATCAGATGGAATCTCTGATGCACTTCAAATCTTCAGCTGGAGTACATGAGAGTAAGCCAGGCATGCCTTTGCCATCCTCTCCCTTGACCTGTGGGTGCCATATTGTCCTCCGTGAGGGCCTGTGGGAGGTGAGAGATCTGATGGACGTCTGAGTCTAAGAGAAGCAGTGATTCTGTGACTTCGCTGTGATGGCCAGGGGTAGGCACATCTTGAAACATGATCTTAAAAGTTAAGTACAAATATTCTCTGAATTATGATGACCCAGAGAGATGTTATGGGGAGGGAGGTGGGAGGGGGGTTCATGTTTGGGAACGCATGTACACCCGTGGTGGATTCATGTCAATGTATGGCAAAACCAATATAGTATTGTAAAGTAAAATAAAGTAAAAATTAAAATTAAAAATAAAATAAAATAAAAGTCAATCCCCCCCCCCAAAAAAAACAAATATCCTCCGAATTAAAGGCACATACCTTTGCTTTGTATTCCATGTGTAGAGAAACCTAATTCAACACCACCAGTTACGAACTCAGATAACAGGATTAACTGAAATAATAATTCCTTCCCTTCCTTTCTTACACATGACCCTGTGTCAATGATACAAAAGCTCTGCAGACGGATCATGCGTACGAAAACAAATGTTTGCATTTATTGAAATAACTTTTCTCTTTGTAAACTTAGCAGCTTGGTTGTCAAATGTTGCCCACAAGGGAAGGGGTATATGTGAGCACTTTTAGGTCAGTTGCTGTGCATCTGAGCAATTGTAGATACACTGGTAGTGAAGTCGCTGAGAAGGAAAGGAGGGATGTTGGAGAGGGAGGAAGCTGGGAGATGTCTTGGATGGTTTGGTACCCACGTTCAGTGGAGTAGACCATGCCAGGGCTGGTTTGCGGGAGTCGGAGGGTGAATATCAAGAAAGCAGGGTGCTAGTCTTGGGCACAGATTCCTGACAGAACAGATATGAATGGGTGCTTTAGGCAATCCAAGGAGATCTGATTTGCCTTTCTTTTTTTTAAAGATTTTTTGGACACCTTTTAAAGCCTTTATTGAATGTGTCACGATATTGTTTCTGTTTTATGTTTTGAATTTTTGGCCACATGGCATGTGGGACCTTAGCTCCCAGGCCAGGGATTGAACCCATACCCGCTGCATTGGAAGGTGAAGTCTTAACCACCGGACAGCCAGGTAAGTTTCAGATTTGCTTTCTTTCGATTCCACTTCAACGTAGGCAGAGCAATGGCGGCTGGTGTTTGTTCAGCTTGTGCCCCTAAAGTGCCTCAGGAAATGGGCAGCCATCTTCCACCGGCTTTGCTTTGAGGAAGTCGATCTCCTGGACTGGCTGTGGCCGGCGTGCAGCCTGTGGCCTCTGGGCAGACACTCCTGAGGTCATGTCCTCCCACGTCCTGTGGACACAGAGTGCTTCAGCCAGGGGATCCATGACCGCGTCCTCCTGGGTCGGAGGCCTTCTTGGCTTGGAAAGCTTCCTGGGTTTGCTGACATCAGCCTTGTGTGGAGGAGGATTGGCTTGGCTGCTGAGAATATACATGGAAGTGAATGAAGTCCATGAAGAAAAAGGAAAAGAAAAACAACTCAGCCAGACACGCCCTCAATGGCCATTGTTCCTCCCTTGGAATCTGTGAGCTGGAGAGGAAGAAGTGACCGGGGAGGCATTTCCTAAGCACGGATGAGGAGAAAGAGGCTGGGGAGGCCGGAATTGGTCAGGAGGACTCGAAAGGCCGTGCTCTCCTGCCAAATAGGGTGATTCTGAGGAACAGCTGTGATGACAGGAGCCTAACGACTAGGAATTTCAAAACAAAACAGAACGCGGTTATCACGGCCTCCCCAGCCAGGGGGTCCCTGGAATCCAAGGCTCTGCCCCTCACCGCACGGAACCGGGCAGACACATTCACTCTTCAGCAATGTCCCAACATCCTCTCAGTGACAGACACGCATTCCTCCGTCTGGAAAACTTTCCTCACGTCTAAGGCCGAGCCCTCCCGCTGCAGCTGAACTCTGTCGTCTCGTCTCTTGGTTCCGGAGACGATGGGGTGGAAAAGGATCTCTCACCATTTCCTCCTGAGGAATTCTTCAAAACACCGCTGATTTTCCCTTGGCCCTTCAGAACTCATTTCTGAATTGGTCAGTTCTGGAGAGTCCCAGTCAGATCTTTCTGCTCAGGGGGAAACGAGCTTTCATTACTCAGCAGAGTAGAGGGGCAGAAATGGGTGCCCCTGCTCTGGTTCATCAAGGAAAACCCTTTGCCTCCAACTCTGGTTTCTTCCCCACCAAATGCAGCACGCTGGTTAAAGAGCGTTTTTGTTTCTCTCTTTTGGAACCCATTGTGTGTGGCGTCCAAGACACTGAGCAGCTCGTACAGCTGCAGTTGTATTAAACTTCCCAGGCGGTCCCGGGAACTCTCAGGAGGAGTGAAGTTGCCCCAGGGAGGGGTGTGTCCCCTTGTGTGTGCAAGTGTGTGTGTGTCAGCCGCGCCAGGCCATCTTTCCAGCTTGAAGCCCTCACTGCCTCTTTCAGGCTCAGGAAGCTGTCCCCACAGTGACACTCACACGCCAAGGAACCACATAATCGTTGGCAAGGCTTGGGGCGGGGGGGGGGGGGGCGGTCAGCCAGACGGGGCGGAGAAAGCATTCCATTATTATAACACAATGCCATAAGAGGATGCAAAATTCTTTTCATATTCCTTCTTATACAATAGGCTCTGAAAACTCGACTTTTCCACCGAAAAGGGAGGTAAAATCAGCTGTCTGTGGTGGTTGTGTTTTTGCCACCAAAGGGCTTTTACTCATTGTAGGGACTGCTGTGTGAGCCTGGCTCACAGGGGTCGGCTCCAAACCTCTTCCCGGAGGCCCGCCCCTGGACTCTGAACCTTAGCAACTGATACTGCCCTCAGCAAACTGGCCCAGCTTAGAAGGCTGAGCTCGTTTTTGTTGCTCCAGGACCACAGGGCCCTGGAGGGTGAAGCCAAAGCAAGCCCAGGCCTCCTAGGAAGACTCGGACTTGTACTGTCTGCAAAACTGCTGTGCACACACTGGTCTCAAGGGAAGGGCTCACCTCCTCACCTCACCCAGCCCCAAGGTGTTGGTGCCATGCTCACCCAGGCCTGGTGGGGACAGGGTGTCCTCCATCCTGGGTCACTCTGCCTGGACCTAGCAAGGCTCGGCGCGCACCTTGTCAGTGCTGTTGACAGGCTGACTCACAGATCCGGCATGGATGCTGGAACCCAGCAACGCAGATGCTATTTCTAGCTTGGCTGCGGTTCCTGGCCGTGCCTTCCCACCATGGAACCAGGAGGAGAAGTCATCTGGGCCGGTGCTGGCTAGGTGGCCCCCGTGGGGTGGACACCAGGAGATGTGGGACTTTTTCTTTATGAAAGGGTAGGAAATGATTTCTCTACAAAAGTGTAGGAAATGAATTTAACAACCCTGGTGACCCTGTCCCTCCCAAGTGTAATCACTGACTTTGGCAGTGGTAGGAAGTGAAATGGATTCAAGAGACCTCTGTGAACTTCTGTAGAGTTCCAATCCACCTTTCAGAGTAAATTCTCCCCCTTAATTCACTGTTGTCCTTATTTGCTGAACGTGCATTTATTTAGAACATTGAATCAGTGAGCTCTTCCTAAAAATCACTACAGACCTTAAGTGCAAGTAAGCATTGTTCTCCAAGCCTCGAAACTCCCCACGAGACCAATTCTTTTACAAGCATCCTAGAAGATAGGGATTGCCCGGGCAGTATTTCAGACTCTCTTAATAACACCTTATGGGGGAAATTATGACACATTTTCTTATTTTCTATGAGGGTTATACTTGTTCTTTGGATGAAAGGAACTCCATATGTAAATGCAATTATTACTCTGAATTTCTGTACAATCGGAGTGCCAGAGTCTCCTGGGCTGTTTGAACAGGATTCAGGCCTGGATTTTAACAGTGAATATGGGTGAAGAAAAGCCATAAAATTCATGAAACATTAACATTGCTAAAGAGGACCCAGGGGTTTACAGCGTCGAGGGTCACCAGTAAGTGGTCATGTTTTAATGAAGTGCTCCCTCTGATTAGTGAGAAACGGGGCCTGGCATCTTCCACAGCACAAATACTCTGCTTCTAAGGCTGCCAAGCAAGTGCTTTCAGAAGCTGAATTTTCTCCCCACTCCAGGGAGCTGGCAGTGGACAGCAGAGGACATTCCACTGAAATCAGGCCATTGGGAGCTGAAGACAAAGGCAGCTGATTCAAGTGCACCAAATTGGAGTTTCTCTAATCAAATATATTAAACTCACCATCATTCTTGATTGTCTTAATGGGAAGGAAGGGCAGCTGTGTCCTTCGTTTCCTAAGCATTTTATTTCATGCCTTGGGGGGCAGGGGGTGTTGCGGAGAGGGAGGGGAAGGAAAGCAGGAGGGGAAGAGAAGAGAGGTAGAGATAGCCAAGAAAGCTATGGGAAGCTAATGTCTTTTGTCTTGAAAGTAAAATGATTTTGCATGCTGTTCAGATCCACACTGAGAGTTCCCAGAGCTGTCACTCACCGAGAAAAACCCCCAAATAACCAGCTTATAAAGCACATTTACTTAGGAGTGGAAGAACAGCCAGCAAACAGACCAGGGCATGGCGGGTGGAGAGGCTTGGAATATTCCAGCCAAGAGAGACATGGGCGACTAGAGTTAGACAGACTTGCTCCACTGGTTTCATGAAAGCCTGCTCCATTGAGCATTGCTTACCCGCTGCATACTTTGTGCTTCATACAACAGGATTTAAATTTCAAGACTCTTAGGGAATATATTTTAAAGGAACAACCAACAAGGACCTACTGTATAGCACAGGAACTCTGCTCAATGTTATGTGACAGCCTGGATGGGCAGGGAGTTTGGGGGCAATGGATATATATATTGTTGTTTTTTTAGTCACTAAGTTGTGTCTGACTCTTTTGTGACTCCATGGACTGTAACGTGCCAGGGTCCACCATAGGATTTCTCAGGCAAGAATACTGGAGTGGGTTGCCATTTCCTCCTCCAGGGCATCTTCCCAACCCAGGGATCAAACCCAGGTCTTCTACTTGGCAGCTAGATTCTTTACCACTGAGCCTCCAGGGAAGTCCAGATAGATGCATATGTATGACTGAATCCCTTTGCTGTCCACCTGAAACTATCACAACATGGTTAATTAGCTATAGGCAGTGAAAGTTGCTCGGACATGTCCAACTCTTTGCGACCCCATGGACTACAGCCTGCCAGGCTCCTCTGTCCATGGAATTCTCCAGTGGGTTGTAGTTCCCTTCTCCAGGGGATCTTCCCAACCCAGGGATCTCACCCAGGTGTCCCTCATTGCAATCGGATTCTTTGCTGTCTCAGTCACCAGGGAAACCCCTCCAGTACAAAATAAAAAGTTTGGAAAAAAAAAGAGAGAGACATTCAGGGAAACAGATCTCCTCCGTCACCTTCCTGGCTAAGAGCAGAATCCATAGAAGGCCTTTTTCACCTTTCGCATGATGGGATTCAAACTTCTGGTTCAGAATCTGATGGCCCGAGCTATTGTTTTCTAAGACAGCTTAACAGAAAGTCTGAGAGTAATGTTTCCTGCCTGGAGTGCCGCTACAGACAAGGTCTCGGTCGCCCCTCCAGCTTCAAAGGAGAACTTGGGCGCGTGATGTCACTTCCTCCGTCTGCTGAGTTGATAACAGGATGAACCTAAACGTGATATGAGCCAGACATTCCACTCTGTGATTTTGTACTTCACCCCATGGGAAGGCAGGGTCCTTAAGCAGACATTGTTTTTGTACTAAGAGCTATGCACCCACGAATTCGCTTCATCAAGGAAAACAAAAGTCCAGGAATCGCCGGCTGGACTCACAGGCTCGCACAGGCTAATGTGAGTCATCCAGGGCTTTGAAAGCTGGTGCCTGTTACCGCCTGAAGCCAGCCTGTTTCTGAGCTGGAATGTGAAAGGCAGCTGGCTGTGTCAAAGGGGCAGAGAATAAAGCCGCAGTGTAAAAGGAAGACACAATTCAGCAAAGAGAAGATGATATTAAAATGGAGTCTGCTCCTCTGGCAGCCACTTTCGGAGGGGCCCCTTTTGGAAACAAATGATTCTATTCTTCTTTTTAGAGAACAGAAAAAGGAGTTGGGGGGTTCCTTTCAGAAAAATGTTATTGAACTCTTAAAATGCCCCCATTTGAAAGGAAGGTGGCTCAGATGGTAAAGAATCCACTTGCAATGCAGGAGATCTGGATTCGATCCCTGGGTGGGGAAGATCCCCTGGAGGAGGGCCTGGCAACCCCCTCCAGTATTCTTGCCTGGAGAATCTCCATGGACAGAGGAGCCTGGTGGGCTGCAGTCCATAGGGTTGCAAAGAGTTGGACATGACTGAGCGACTTACTGCTCAAAGGGCATGTGATAAGGCAGTGTATATATACCTGGTGACATTATATCAGAGGAGACAATGCAGGCTAAATGGAACTCTTTATCGCTTGGAGGAAATCTAGCAACTAAATCAATCCGATCGGCTCTCCTGTCATATATGGTGGGCGTCCAGCCCCCTTATGGTGTCGGCTTCCTTTCCCGGGAGCTGGCTGAGGCTGGCTCACGGAGAGGAAGAAACTGCCAGTGCCTTTCTCCCCACACTCCCTCCCTCTCTCGCACACAATGCCCCTTTGTCCCTGTGGTCCCTCGTCCCTCAGGGCATGGCCTGAGCTGGGTGGAGGCCGTTGCCAGGGAGCCTCTTATTTCCAGCTTCTTCCTCCTGTGGGGAGTGAGCCTCCTGGGCCACCTTGGAGTCACACCCAGAGCTACCAGGCTCTGGGGTGGCATCCCGGCTTCTCAGGCTTCATCTGGGTAGTGCTGCAGGGGCCTGCCGCCCCCCTGCCCCAACCCCTGCCCAGTGGCTAGGACCTGGGCACAACAGAAGGGAATATGGGTTCTCATGAAGCCCACCCAGCTCATGAAGGGCTGCAGAGAGAGCTCAGGGCCAGCAGTCAATCTTAGCATAGCTTAGTCTTCTCTGTGAAATTAGAGGCTTTAGGAGATGACGTCAAGGTCTCTTGCAGGTACAATGGTGTGTCTGTGTGTGTGCTCAATTGCTTAGTCATGTCTCACTGTATGCGACCCCGTAGACTGTAGCCCGTCAGGGTCCTTTGTTCATGGGATTTTCCAGGCAAGAATACTGGAGTGGGTTGCCATTTTCTTCTCCAGGGGATCTTCCTTATCCAGGGATCGAATCTGCATCTCCTACACTGGCAGGTGGGTTCTTTACCACTGAACCACTTGGGAAGTCCACAGTGGCGTGTACCTCTCAATAATAACTGAGGATGTGGGATAGAAATACCATGGCCTTCTGAGTAGATGGGTCTCGATTCAAATACTGACTTCACCTTTGTGGTTTTGCTCAGGTTATAAAGCTTCTGTTTCTCTTTTGGGGGGAAAAAAAATTGGATGAAACCACATCTACCATACCAAGATGCTATGTGAGCTTAGTGACGAATTACAGGAAAGAGTCTGGTATGATTCCTGGCCCAGCGTAGGTCCTTCTAAACATCAGCTTTCCTTGCAACTCTATGACGTTGACTGTCAAAAGAAAAAAGTGATGAAAATCTGCCTTAGTCCAGGAAGTTTGAAATTTACAATGGAATTATGTTTCATTTTCATGTCTTGGGCATGAAAGTTCCTAGGCATTTCATTTTCAGAGACAAGTGAAGTTGGGTAAAAAATAATTAGGATTGGTTGCTAGGTAGACTTGTCAGCTTTTAAATTTTGACAGAATAAGTTGGCTAAAACCCAATTCTCATTTATTCTGACCATCATTTCAAAAAATAAAGGCCATGCTGACCAGTCTTTTTTGGGAAAGGACACTTGTCCTTGGTAAACTAAAATATATATGGCACACGTATATTTTTATTATTCATGAAATGTATAGGAGCATCACTACCATTTTCTTCTATTTACTATAGATGAGTAAGAATTTGTAGCATTCTATCCCCAGTATGGGGCTGGTCTGGGGAAACTACTGTCTTGGAGAATAAATTTAGCTTATTCGTGTACTATCATGTGTTTATGTAAACTAGTCTGGGCTACTCTATTTTCCTTTTGTATTTTTCATTCAGATCTCCTTGCCCTTGTGTACACAAACATGTATATTTCATTTATGTTGCTTTAGCCCACCCAATTGACCCTGAAATTTCCAGAAGGGGGCACAAGGCTTGCAAAGGGTCCAATATTTCAATTTCATCTGCACACTTCCTCCCTCTCACTTGAAGCAAACATCCTGAGTGGCTCTCTGAGCTCACTGCAGTCTAGAGGGACCCTGCCTTCACAGGCTTCCACAGCATTTCCAGGCCACCCAGTTGCCTCACCTGCTCTGAGCAGAGTACAGTGTACATGGAAAGCAAGGCTGGCCCAGCCTCTCCCCATCCAGTGGACCCACTTAGTAAGGAGCTCTTAGGGCTTCCCACCTGCTCTGATCTCATCGCAATGTCTCCTCTGCCTTTGCTCAGCTCCCAGCAAAGAAGGGCCTTTGAGCCCAGCTATCGGCACCCCATCCCCTCTTGAAACAAAGCAGGGAGACCTCTTCCCCTCAAAGCTTGGGCGCTTGGGCTGCTTCTCATCACTGGGGAATCTGAGCTGCCATTCCCAGCGTGGTGTCCCGGGCAGGCGTATTGATGGAGCCAGAGCTGGGTGGGAAATTGGGTGATGGCTCTCTTCCTCCTAGTGATTCAGGTTCTCCCAGTGTGGCCTCGTGTGTTGTGAATTACAGAAATAACAAAAACACCCACGATTAAATGTAAGTACCGAAATGTTCTTGAATGCCAAGTGTAGGGGATTGAAACGCGCTCTTGATGCAAGCTGGTTGCACACGGCTTGCTGCCATTCTTGCCTGCGCAGTGGAGCCCGCGGGGGCCTGCTCTCTCCGGGCTGGGCTTGCTTTGTTTCTTCTGGTCCTTTCCTTCAACTCGCTGCAGCCAGAGACTGCAGTGGTGTTGGATCGCATTTTCCCTGCGAGGGGCCTGACCCTTCTGATAGACATATTTGGTCTTCCTGGGAGGTCTCTCCAGGGTCAGAAAGGAACACACAGAAAATCCATTAGGCCCCATATCACATCTCTTCAGGGATAACAGATGTCAGGGGTGCTTGCTGAGATCTGAGTCAGAACACTGCAGGGTCCTGGAGCCGAGCGTGGCAGGGTCGAGTGATCCAGCTGTCTGGCCACCACAGCATCAAGCGCGGTGCCACCTCTGGGCTCACTGAGTCCAGGTCTGCAAATGGTAGAGGTGCACCAAGGGCGGTGGGGGTCTTCCCTGCCTCGCTTCAGCTCCCTCCGCCCAGCCTCTCCTTGCCCCCTGCTTAGTGGGGCCTGGTTCCCGCCATGCCGTGGAAGATGCTAGCAAGGAAGTGGGTGGGTACACATCTAAGTGGAGTTTTATCTTTTTGGGGCTCCTTAATCTCTTTTGAAGTGATTTAGACCATAGAGAACAACGGTGCTTGTTTTTTATTCTAGAGGCTTCAGTTCTACCAAGAGGCTTCTTAAGTGTTAAGAGGCTCCCCGAGGTTGGTGCTCTCTCCCTTCATGTGGTTCTTGTTCTCATGTTTTACTTATATTTGATGTGGTGGCTGTAGCCAATGAAAGCTAGTCCCCTCCTCCCCTCCCCCAGCCCCAGCTCAAAGTCATAAACCAAGAGTTTTTGGTTTCTGTCTCAACATTTCCTCTCTTTACTGTCTCTGCAGGGCCAAAAATGTCATTTTCTAAGTTACTCTCAGGAGCTTTAGCTTCCTTATGTCCTTTGTTCATTAAGGGGGCCAGTGGGATGTGTGGGAGGGAGCTGGGGTATGGGGTGTGGGGCCACCTCCTGAGTGGAGCCCAGGTGCAGGCACCTTGCTGGAAACTGAGGATTCAAAGATAAGCCCTCAGCAGAGCCCCACCCCCCACCATGCGGATAGAGGGAGGACACCCACCACACTCATCGTGAAGGCCACCAACACCTTTTTAATCACCAAACCCAAGGATCTGTTTCCATTCCCACACTTCATTCCCTCCCTCCAGTTCTGGCGCTGTGTCTCACCCCTGCTTTTCTCAATGTTTTATTCAATAGACCCAGGTTTGATCCCTGGGTCGGGAAGATCCCCTGGAGAAGGAAATGGCAACCCACTCCAGTATCCTTGCCTGGAAAATCTCATGGACACAGGACCCTGGTGGGCTGCAGTCCATGGGGTCGCAAAGAGTTGGGCACGACTGAGCGACTAACACTAACACTTAAGGGGCTAGCCCATTCCTATGCCATGGGAAGTGGTACACGTGATAGTTAAAAGCAGGTTCTGCGTCATAACATATGTATTCACTCCAGTCCTGACTTGTCTTAGATGTGTGGCCCAAGTAAGTTATGCAGCCTTACAGGGACTCAGTTTCCTTACCTGTTAAATGGGATTTATAATATTATCTACCCCACAAGATTTTGTGACGATCAGATCAGATAATACCAGGGGTGTGCTTAGAACGAGGTGCTGGCACATTGTATAGTTCTGGTGACTGGGCTTCCCTTATGGTTCAGATAGTAAAGAATCCACCTGCAATGCATGAGACCCAGTTCGATCTGTGTGGGTCAGGAAGAGCCCCTGGAGAAGGAAATGGCAACCCATTCCAGTATTCTTGCCTGGAGAATCCCATGACAGAGGAGCCTGGCAGGATACAGTCCACGGGGTAGCAAAGATTCAGACACAGCAGACTATCACTTTCACTTTTTTCTGTTATACTAATGATAATTAGGCTTCCCTGGTGGCTCAGACAGTAAAGCATAATTATTAGTACTATACTCTGTGCTAAGCGCTAGTAATACAGCTGGGAACCCAGTAGCCATGATTTTTTCCCTCAAGAAGCTTACAGGCCAACAAAACAAAACAAAGCAAGAAAACAACTGTAGGAGTGAATAATAATTGAAAATTTAAAATACAGATACAACTATGCCACATTGGATACTTAGAGACTTAAGTCTTAAGTCAGTCTGATAGTAATTGGCTTATTAACTTTGGCAAGCCATTCAAACTCTCTGAATTGCAGCTTCTTCATTGAAAAATCAATGATTCGGATTTTATTAAGTCTGTAATTTTATAAAATAAATTTCTGAAAGATGTGACTATTTGTATAACCAATTAGGTGGACTTTTTAATAAAGCAGGTATTGTGTTTCTCTCATTCACTCCTATATCAACCAATACCTAGAAATCCATCATCAAAAGTAGACTTCCAATAATTGTTCCAATAACAATAGGAAAAAAAAAAAAGAAGAAGAAGCTTACAGGCCAGTGTGGGAGACAGCCATTCAACCAGGGGATGCTGACGTGTTAAGATTGAAACAGCAAGTACAGAGCTGTGCTCCCCACAGTCTGGGCTACTGTACTCTTCAGTTCCCAGATTCTCCAAACTTTCTCCAGCGCCATCCCTGACTTGTTTTTCCTTTATCTTTCACAAAGCTGTGACTCCTCCCAGACTCTGCTGATTTCCTTCCCACGCGCCTTGCCCCACCCCAGTTCAGAGGCGGCAGGAAAGCCTCAAGATGAGTCTTTCGTCAGCCTGGAGTCATCCCGGGCCGGGGGCGGGGCCAGTGGCCGGAAGCTCCTCAGTGTGGGCGTGGGCTTCCTTCTTGGAGGGAGATGCCCTCAGATGGCCTTCTCTGCTTGGCTGTGAAGTCTCAACAAGTTGCTAGCCCTTTTATGACTCACTTTAACCATCCCCAAGAAGGAGATGATAATACTCTTTACATGGGGCTAGTTGACCATACGTATATTATCCACTGTATATACACACAAGTAAACATATAATATTCATATACATGTATACATGCACACATACGTGTCTGTATATTTTTGTATATGTGTGTGCTAAGTTGCTTCAGTTGTGTCCAACTCTTTGCAACCCCATGGGTTGTAGCGGATCAGACTCCTCTGTCCGTGAGATTCTCCAGGCAAGAATAATGGAGTGGGTTGCTGTGCCTCTCCTCCAAGGAATCTTCCCGACCCAGGGATCCAACCTACATCTCTTATGTCTCCTGCATTGCCAGGCGGGTTCTTTACACTAGCGCCACCTGGGAAGCCCCATTTGTATATACACACATATAGAAATATGTATATGTGAAAAATCTCAACTTAGTGCCTGGTCCAGGGTCAGCACAGAGTGTAGCTGTCAGTGGTAGCTCTGACTCTAGCTGTTGCTAGGAGCTGGAGCATCCCTGTGGGTTGTGGTTTTGGAAGCACGGTGTCTGGAATGCAGAAATTCCTGAACCAGACAATTCAGTCTTGTGTAGTTGCTGAGCTAGGAATATGGGAAACAAAGTTGACAGAGTTGGGTTCCTGTCCTTGAAGGAGTTTGCAGTGCAGATCTGTGCACAGGTGACTCTGATGCAAGCCAAACTCTAGACGACAATGGAACTGAGGGTGTGTGCCTGGACACTCAAAAAGGAAATAGTTCTGCTCTGGTCATCAGTCACTTGCACTTAAAGAATCAGAACCGTTGAGGCGGAGATGAGGCTAGAGGAAGGGCTTTCTTATCAGAAGGCGGAGGTAAGCATATGAGCAAGTGCACGGATTTGGGCAGCCTCATAGCAGATGTGGGCTCTGACCATGGTGCCTGGAGCACAGTGGTCCTGCAGGGACTCATCTGGAAGGCAGACCGGGCTTGTGATGGAGGGTTTTTAGGCTGCTGAGGGTTTCATTTTCTTGGGCTCCAAAATCAGTGTGGGATGGTTACTGCAGCCACAAAATTAAAAGATGCTTACTCCTTGGAAGAATAGCTATGACAAACCTAGACAGTGTATTAAAAAGCAGAGACATCACTTTGCTGACAAAATTTCGTATCGTCAAAGCTATGGTTTTTGTAGTAGTCATGTACAGATGTGAGAGTTGGACTACAAAGAAGGCTGAGTGCTGAAGTTGATGCTTTAAAACGGTGGTGTTGGAGAAGACTCTTAAGAGTTTCTTGGACAGCAAGGAGATCAAACTAGCCAATCTCAAGGGAAATCAACCCTAAATATTCATTGGAAGGACTGGTGCTGAAGCTGAAGTTCCAATACTTTGGTCACCTGATGTGAAGAGCTGACTTACTGGAAAAGACCCTGATGCTAGGAAAGATTGAGGGCAGGATAGGAGGAGAAGGGGGTGACAGAGGATGAGATGCTTGGATGGCATCACTGACTCAATGACTTGAGTTTGAGCAAACCCAGGGAGATAGTGAAAGACAGGGAAGCCTGGCATGCTGCATTTCTTGGGGTCGAAAAGAGTCGGACATGAATTAGTGACTGAAAAACAGCAACAACAAGGGGTTTGCAGTGTATTACATATTTGAGCTAAAAACGAACTGTGCTCTAATGACTTGAAGACTCCATCAGGAAGATCCCGGCTTGTAAGGAGAAGACAAATTGAAAAGGAATAGGGTTTGTAAAATAAGGAACTAAAACCAAGTTGAATCATACAAGCAACATCACCTTCTTTGTTTCTGCTGGCAGAGGACTCTACCGTGGCACCCGCCATCAGATTAAAATTCTCAACAGATTTCCGTGTGTAATAGAAACTTCAAACTTTTTATTACTTTAAAAAAGAGACATGCTACCAAAGCCACACACATTATTAAGCTTTGGTATTTGAGCCTGGCTATGTGAGGAAATAATCTAAACATTTCCCACTTGACCCCTCATCTGTCTATATCTGAACCTCCCCACGGCTCCTCCTTACCCAGTGAATAATTTTGAAGACCTCAGCATGGTTTACTCTGCTTTGCCCACCAGCCTCTCCCCTTGTCGCTCTTTCTCATGCCCCACCCTCTGCCCACATCTAATGCCTTGTGGGTGCTTGAGCCATGCTTTGCATCTGCTCTCCTCTGCACCTTCCCTCTCTACCTTCTTGCCCTGGTTAATCTCTTTTCTTCATATCCAAAGTCCTGCTCTGTTGACATGCTCAGATGGAGCCTTCTGAACTCCTGTCTCAGGCAGGCCCCTCTTTTGTTCTTGCATAGCAACCTGTGCCTATCTTTGTCATCTCGAGTCTTCTGCCGTATTGCAATTACTGGAGCATCTCCTCCATATGCCTGTGAGGTCCCAAGGGATCTCTGCTTCTCTCAGCCTGATTTCTTGAGTGCCTGACATGTCCTATGGACAAGAAGAGATTCTGAATAGCAGATGAGAAATCTTAGGTTGAGATGGTTAGATAGCATCACTGACTGAATGGACATGAATTTGAGCAAACCCCAGAATATAGTGAAGGACAGGGAATCCTGGGGTGCTGTTGTCCATGGGGTTGCAGAGTCGGACATTACTTAGCGACTGAACAACAATCCTTGGGATCTAAGACATTGCATTGTTTGCCTCAAAAAGATCTTTAGATATTTCAGGGGCCTGGAGACAGCATCTAATCTTGAGTGTTTGTGTATGCTAAGTTGCTTCAGTTGTGTCCAACTCATTGCAACCCTATGGACTATAGTCTGCAAGGCTCCTCTGTCTATGGGGTTCTCTAGGCAAGAATACTGGAGTGAGTTGCCATGCCCTCCTCCTTGGGATCTTCCTGATCCAGAGATTGAACCTGTGTCTCTTACATCTCCTGCATTGGCAGGTGGATTTTTTTTTTTTTTTAACACTAGTGCCATGTGGGAAGACCCTAATCTTGAGTACTTACTGTGAAAGAATCCATGGTGGGAATGCTGAAAACAATGAGGTTTTCTGGAGAGTCTTCAAAGTGTTCATTTTGACGCAGGCTAGTAGACAAATGTGTCTTGCACCTCCTGCTCAGAGTCAATTGGTTTACCAGAGAAACATTCAGATTTCTGAGTGCCTGCTTTCTATCTTCTAAATCAAATTGCTGAAGAACACACCAGGAGATGGGTATTTTTAACATGTGTCCTCTGGTGATTCTGATATACCCTCAGGCCTGAAAACCCCTGATGGGGACAAAGTCTCCAGTCAATGAAATATTGGTAGGTGTTGGATGAAACAGGAGCTGGAGAAGGATCAATGCACACTGATGCAGTTTATGGTTCAAGAATTCTCAGCAAGACTCAAACCCCTCAAGTAAACTGTATATTATACAGGCTGTCACAGGACAGCATCTTGCCTTCAAAAATCAAACCTCTCTTCCACTTCATTCTATGATTTTAAAACATTTGTCAGATAAGGAACAGGACCAGGGTTTTCTGGATGTCGTATTATCCTGCTTGGATATTAGAACAAAGGCCATAGATATGAGTGATCATAACAACTTGACAGGTGAAGGGATATAATTACAAACAACCTTGTCATGGAGGAAGTCGATTCAGTCTGTGTCCCTCACTGTGCAAACAGAAATAAATAGAATGCTCTGTAGGGCCCCCAAGGTAACAGGTCTTCTGGCATTTGGCCACTTTCTGGCTCCCAAGAGTAAATTGTAAATTCACAGAAATGAGCTCTCAGTCTCCCAACCAGAGGACCTCCATCAACCTGTGGGCTCCCCTCGAACTGGAGAAGATGACATGGAATTTGAGATGTGGTGGCTCTGATGACCTGCAGGTGAGGGAGGCCAATGCTTTCCATTGACAACAGGAGAAAAAGGGAACTAAGGCCATCCAGCTGGGCTTTTCCCACCATCTCTCATTGTATGAGATGGTTGACCTCTTCCCAGCCTGCTATTTCCTTCCTGGAATGAACTGTGGTTTGATTATCATGGAGCAGGAATGCTCTAGAGAACATGGGGGCTGAGATGAGAGGAAGATAGGTGGCTACCTCTTATTGGGGTGCTCTTCTGATGGGTGATTCCAGTACCTGAAGTAACCATCTGGGGATAGGAAGTCATGGTGGTGAAACCCTGTCCAAAATAATGCTGTAACCACAAGACAAAAACCATCAACAGATAATAGAAGCAGGCTCTGAAATTCCCCCTTGCCGTTAAAGCTAAAGGCAGAAAGAAAAATTGTATCTGTGTTGCCTGGTGACTGAAGAGAGGATGAAGTGATGGGTCTCTGATGACCCAGGAGCTATGATCCATTTCTTCACTGAATTTGCTTTTTATATTTTGATATTGAAAATGAGGTAGAAAATCCTTGAGATTAAATTGACCCAGAAACAAATTATTGCAAGTGTTTTTCTATCTATTTCCTCCAACACTAAAAGTAAAGGAGGCAAAAAAATTTTTTTTCATAAATATGTATGGGTATTTTGCTTTATATACATATGTATACGTGTGTGTGTGTATATCTTTAAATTTTGTCCTTGAACATAAAATGACTTTAGCAAATACAGGATTCTAATCACATTAGACTATCTTAATGAAATTATAACTATTGACAATCTGCTAGACCTGGCAAGATGGAATGATTCATATTTACTATGCAGGTACTTAAAGCCCATTTGGCCTGAAGAAATTGAAAGAAACTTCTGTATGACCGAACTGTATCTCAGCTCTCACGTATCTTGTAACAGCTTTGAAAGTGAAGAGTGAAAGTGAAGTCGCTCAGCACGTCTTACTCTTTGCGATCCCATGGACTGTAGCCTCCCAGGCTCCTCCGTCCATGGGATTTTCCAGGCAAGAGTACTGGAGTGGGTTGCCATTTCCTTCTCCGGGGGATCTTCCTGACTCAGGGACTGAACCCAGGTCTCCCACATTGCAGGCGGACGCTTTACCCTCTAAGCCACTAGGGAAGCTAAGTTCTGGCTACTGTAATCCAAAATAGAAGAAGTAATAGTCAGGCAAAATCCTCTAGTAGAAAATAGAAACCCTGGCTTCAGAAAACCCCATGTGCCTCCAATATTATAACAATAATGGAAAAAATCCCAGAAAGCAAAAATGAGGGTGATGATTTGTATTTAAGTAGGTTTTCAACCTATTTAAGTAGGTTTTAACCTATTTAACCTGCAGGGTTTTTAATCAATTATTCATCTTGATTGACTCTCCCTTTTTTTTTTTCTACTCCCAATTTTTAAGGATAGATTTAATACTTAGAGCAAGCTAAGTATATCCTGAATGTAAAAGTGGCTCATTCATGTCTGACTCTTTGTGACCCCATGGACTATACAGTCCATGGAATTCTTCAGGCCTGGAGTGGGTAGCCTATCCCTTCTGCAGTGGATCTTCCTGACCCAGGAATCGAACTGAGTTCTCCTGCATTGCAGGGGGATTCTTTACCAGCTGAGCTACCAGGAAAGCCCAAGTATATCCTGCTGCTGCTGCTGCTAAGTCACTTCAGTCATGTCCGACTCTGTGCGACCCCACAGATGGCAGACTACCAGGCTCCCCCGTCCCTGGGATTCTCCAGGCAAGAACACTGGAGTGGGTTGCCATTTCCTTCTCCCATGCATGGAAGTGAAAAGTGTAAGTGAAGTCGCTCAGTCGTGTCTGACTCTTAGCGACCCCATGGACTGCAGCCTACCAGGCTCCTCTGCCCACGGGATTTTCCAGGCAAGAGTACTGGAGTGGGTTGCCATTGCCTTCTCCGAAGTATATCCTATTACCCATGAATCGAATCACCACATCTTCTACAGCTCTGTTCTTTGAATAAGCAGGTGTTACTTTTTCAGCTGTGGTTTAAAAAAAAATGGACATTGATACTGGGCAGGTCTTCATGATCCTGAAAGATTGAAAGCCAAGGACTGTTGTTATTTACATTTCTCTGATACGGTCAGCTTGTCTGCTTGACATGCTGTATCTGTGTGATTCTGCAACACAGTTTATGACAGTTCTGTGAAGAATGGGCTTCCCTGGTGGCTCAGACAGTAAAGAATCTGCCTGCAAGGCAGGAGACCCAGGTTGGATTCCCTGGAGAAGAGAATGGCAACCCTGTCCACTATTCTTGCCTGGTGAATTCCATGGACAGAGGGGCCTGGCAGGCTACCACCCATAGTGTTGGAAAGAATCCAGCGTGACTGAGCAACTAACTTATCCTGTGCTTATAGCCACTCAGACACACTATTGCTATACACAGTAGCTTCCCACCTTGATTCCCCCTTCTGCTGATGTCAGAAACATACTTTAGGCTTCTCATGAGAACGGCATCTGGATGGCTGATTATTTCTAGTTGGAGATTCTGGGTCACCAGGATTTACCAAAGTATCCCATTCCTACTATGACCTGAAACCTGGTATGACAGGATGCTGAGAAGTGTCTTCTGACTAAATGTATCCTGTCCTTTTCTATTCTAGCCTCAGAAATATTGTTCCCTCTTCCCTCATCTACAGTGTCACCCTACTCACACAGAGGTTAACACTAATTCTCATATTCATGTAGAATTTTTCTCACTATGGACCAAATACTGTGCTCAATGGACAAAAAACACTTGTATAAGTTGGACACTTGTCTAAATTATTTTAAAATGTTAATCTTCACTATGGTGGCCAGTTGCTCAGTTGTGTCCACTTCTTTGCAGCCCCATGGTCTGCTTGGGGCTCCTCAGTTCATGGAATTTTCCAGGCAAAATATTGGAATGGGTTGCCATTTCTTACTCCAGAATATCTTCCCAACCCAGGGATTGAACCTGAGTTTCTTGCATCGCCTCCACTGGCAGGTGGATTCTTTACCACTAGTGCCACCTGGGAAGCAAGCTCATTAACAACTAGGAAATGTTGTTACTATCCCATTTTCCATCTTAGCTAACTCACGTAAAGCCAAAGGTTGGTTAATTTGCTAAGCTGTCTAGTCAACAAGTGGTAGAGCTCAGATTGAAACCCCAGATAAGTCTATTTTCACAGTCCACACTCTGTAACCACTTTGCTATGTTGCCCAGGAAAAATTTGAAATGCCATTATGGTCCTACAAGGTAGACACATTCAGTCAGTTAGTCAGTTCAGTCGCTCCATCGTGTCCGACTCTTTGTGACCCCATGAATCACAGCACGCCAGGCCTCCCTGTCCATCACCAACTCCCGGAGTTCACTCAAACTCACATCCATCGAGTCAGTGATGCCATCCAGCCATCTCATCCTCTGTCATCCCCTTCTCCTCCTGCCCCCAACCCCTCCCAGCATCAGAGTCTTTTCCAATGAGTCAACTCTTCGCATGAGGGGGCCAAAGTGCTGGAGTTTCAGCTTTAGCATCAGCCCTTCCAAAGAACACCCAGGGCTGATCTTATTGTCTCATTTTGCTGATGGGGAAATTGAAGCACAGATGGCCATATCATTTTCCTAGCATCATACATTCAAACCCAAGCCATCCAAGTTGAGAGGCTTCCAACTTTTTTTCTCCTCTGTGGGCTCCTTAGAGGTGACAGTAGGGAGGATTGAGTGTCTTCTGCAGCTTATGTTTAAGAACCTCCATGTAAAGGGCTAAGGTGGTTAACAGCTACTGAAGATTGGGATGTGTGCTTGAGAGAAGCTGAAGAGCTTTATGATAATGTCCATGGCACATTCACATCCCGTGTCTCATAGGCTTTCCTGGGGGAGATGACTTCAGGGCAGTGAGGGAATTCAAGTGTCAGATTCCATGTCTTTAGGAGTGGAAGCTTTCGTCTGGAGCTGAAACCACTTCTGTGGTTCAGTCTGCAGTGCACCTGCAGATTTCCCATTAAACTGCCTGCCGAATCAGGAATAATGATCCTCAGGGGGAAGAGAGATTATTTGCATTTGAATTAATGTTGAGTTCAGAGTCACAGATTCCTCATCAAGAAGGATTTAGAGCAATTGCTGGTATCCTGGGGATCTGTGACCAGCTCATTATTTTCATCTCGCAGGGTAGTACTAGAATTTTTATTTTCATTTTTTCAAGTCTTCTTTTGAAAGTTTGGCTCTCTTTATCCCCATGATCATAATTATAATAATTTTGAAACATCAGTCTGCTCGGATATCAAGGTGTTGAACGGGTAATTTCACTTTAATGAATTTGTCTCGTATGGGCTGATTTTCCACATCTGTCCTAACCTGAATAGCTAACTGGTTAATATGAGAACTGTTCCGTTTCATTAACTTCTCCCCGTTGATCTCCTTGAGGTGGAACTGATGCATTGCCAGTTGCGAGCCCTGTCAGCTCTTTCTTTTAAGGCAAAGCATGATGCTAGATTCTATTCTAAGGCACTGATGCCAACTAGGGAGAATAAAATGAAGTCATTGGATCATCCAGGTAAACTTCAGGTTTCCATATATTGGACAGCTTCTGAGAGATTTGCAAGTCATTGTCACAGACGTCATAAACACTTGGACCCGAGGCCATCTTGGGGAAAATGTACACGTAAGGTCACAAAGCCCCAGTGAGAATGGAGAGGGAACGGGGTTTGGTTGATGGACACAGGAAGATACAGGAGAAAGAAAAAAAGAGGGCAGTGGGGTGGAAAAGACACAGGAGGTTTTGTGGAGGTTCTTGACTTCTAACCTTTGAGGAAGCAGGTCTCTTGACTGCCATGATGGGCTAGGAAGATGTTTGAAGAAGTATTTAAGGTAAAAGAGAAGACAGCAGTGGATTACCGAGCCTTCTAATGCATCCTCTATAGATCTCTGCTGAGATGTTCTGCTGAGCATAGTTCTGCTGAGGTGGAGAAACAATCTGTTATGATGCTCTGGGCTCTAAGAGAAAATCCAGGGCAAATAACCAGGAGGCGTGCTGTCTTTCACAGCAAGAAGGTAGAGTACACTTCAGGATTGATTTGTTCAGTGGCTCTGTGTCAACAAGGACCCAGTTGTTTGTGCCTTTCTGCCTAATGCTAGCATTGATTTCATTCTTAAATTTGCTCTCCTTGAGGTTGTATGAGGACTATTAGGAAAAATGAGGGCTGTCTTGTGCTTCCCTGCTCACCTCTCTGGGGTTGAGGGAGGAAGGGACGTTCTTTATTTGTGGAAGAAAAATCTTTCATTTCAGTCTGAATGGGTCAACTTAGGTCTTGTCCTGCCCCAACACCAATAACTATTATCATGAGAATAATATCGTGAGCTGGTGGTTGAAACATAAGCTCCAGGATCCATAACTGTCAAGAGGTAAGGGGTTACCTGGATTATGCTAGACTAATCAGTGCCCACTCTTGGGACTGCTGATGGAATCAGCTTTCTGGAGACACACCAGCTATTTGGAGAAAGGATGGAGTCTCGAGGAATGAAGAAGAAAAGAACAGAGTAACAGCACTCACTATGCTGATCTGAAAAACACAGCTGCCAATCCTACCTTGAAGAAGGTAGGAATTTCAGCTGAAGCCTACTGACCCTGGAGGTGGATCGAGGCTAGATCACCTTTCCCTAATGATCTGAGACTGGGCACTTCTGCTCCGATGCTTATGAGCTCTGAAAACAAGATAAAAATGGAAATGAAACCAGAAAACAGAAAGCAGCACTGAGAACTCAGCTATTAAAAGGGCATGTGTGTGGGAGGCTCTGTGTGCTGGGTGTGTCAGGCTGTGCCCTCTGCCGTGTTTTGTAAGTTTTTGATGGAGACTTAACTGGAGCATGCTCTCTATATCGCAGGACTAAAGGGACTGTCAATGAGCAATCAAAAGAACAGGTCCCAGTATCCGTCGTCCCTGTAAAGAGCCTTCTCCTTTGAAGAAACCCGCAAAACCAGCTCTAGCAGTCATAGACTCCTTTGTGCATTTTGCTCTTTTTTATGCTTAACATTTCAAGTGTACTTTTATTCCTACCAATTAAACAGAAATGTTTCACAATCATCCTATGTATTCTTCAGTTTATCCTTTGGGAATAATAGATTGGTGTCATCTTTTTTAGCTAAAGGTTAAGTGTACATGAGGAAAGTGCCACCTCCTCCCAGATTATCCAATATTTGTATCACTGGTGTGGTATACACTCACCACAACATTTGTTTTGTTGTTGTTGGAGTATAATTGCTTTACAAGGCAGATGTATGTATCAGTTCAGTTCAGTTCAGTTGCTCAGTTGTGTCCGACCCCTGGCAACCCCATGAATCGCAGCATGCCAGACCTCCCTGTCCATCACCAACTCCCGGAGTTCACTCAGACTCACGTCCATCGAGTTGGTGATGCCATCCAGCCATCTCATCCTCTGTCGTCCCCTTCTCCTCCTGCCCCTAATCCCTCCCAGCATCAGAGTCTTTTCCAATGAGTCTTTCCAATGAGTCAACTCTTCTCATGAGGTAGCCAAAGTGCTGGAGTTTCAGCTTTAGCATCAGTCCTTCCAAAGAACACCCAGGACTGATCTCCTTTAGAATGGACTGGTTGGATCTCCTTGCAGTCCAAGGGACTCTCAAGAGTCTTCTCCAACACCACAGTTCAAAAGCATCAATTATTTGGCGCTCAGCTTTCTTCACAGTCCAACTCTTATATCCATACATGATTCCTGGAAAAACCATAGGCTTGACTAGATGGACCTTTGTAATTCACTTTGTTGTACAACAGAAACTAATGCCATACAGCTTTAGTCTAGAGCAGGATTTCTCAGCTTCAGTCCTATGAACATTTGAGATTGGGAGCTTCCCTGGTTGTCCAGTGGTTAAGAATCTGCCTTGCAATGCAAGGGACACAAGTTTGATCCCTAGTCTGGAAACATCCCACATCCTGAGAAGTAACTAAGCCCAGGACCTGCAACTACTGAAGCCCAAGCACCCTAGTGCCTGTGCTCCACAACAAGAGAAGCCACCACAATGAGAAGTCTGTGCATGGCAACTAGAGAGTAGCCCCCACTCTTTGAAACTAAAGAAAGCCCAAGCACAGCAATGAAGACCCAGCGTAGCCAATGAATGAATGAATGAATGAATAAATAAAAATTTTAAAAAGATATCGAGGCTGGGTAATTCTTCCTGGTGGCAGCCTCCCCTGTGCATCGTAGGAGGTTTAGCAACATCCTTGGCCTCTACCCACTGGATGCCAGTAGCATCTTCCCATTGCCAGCTGTGACAATCGAACCTTGCCACCATACCCTCTCGAGATCCTCTCTTCCTTCACCTCAAGAGAACCACTGCCCAAATGGGAAATTGGAACTCCAAGGGTTGGGAATAATTTTAGATGGGTGAACGACTTCTTAAGATCCCAAGGCACTGATGAAGAAGATCAAAATGGGCACAGATTGATTTATAGCTGAAGAATAAACTTTGTACCCCAGTGTAGGAAAACTTGTAAAGGTGGTTTTAGGACCAAGAAGCCAACTTGATTAAAATGCTGGCTAGGACCAGTTTATACAAAAAGCAATAGTGGTCCACTGAGAACTGAATAAGTAAACATCTGAGAGTGAACAAACCCCACCAATTACACTTACATGTGTATCCATCATGGCAAACACATTGACAACAGGCCTCCAAGTTACTCTGCACCTGGTGCATGTCAGCAGCTGTGGCAAATACAGATTATACCAATGTGTGATCCCCATGCTGGCCTGCAAGATAGGCATTGCCCTCATTTTGTACACAAGGAGTCTGAGGCTGAGACAGTTTTCCATAGCTTGCCCGAAGTCTTGCCCAGAGTCTTGCCATTGTTCTTGGCAGGGGCAGGCTAAAACTTCGTCTGACTCCACAGCTGGCATTACATGGGATTAGAATGTGAGATGTGTGTTACACAAAAACTACCAACCATGAGATCATAACTAGCATGTGTAACAGTGTCCTTGATACACACACACTCACACCATATACATGTACAGGCAGAGACCATCTTTACGTAGGAGATCAGGTGGTAGCTCATAAAACTCTACTGAACAGGTAAGGCAGACGAAGCTTACTCTTGGGACCTCTGATACCCTCGTTTCCTGGGAGTTCAGATTTCAGAGGCTCCTGAGATATTTTGAATCCAAGCAGAAAAGAGAGTGAGTGATAAAAGCCACCAGCTACTGGGTCAGGGGAGTGTCTGCTTGTGGAATGTGGGTAAGAGTGCTGAGAGGGAGACTTGGGCCAGAGTTCTCAGAGCCTGAGATAGAGGTTCTCTAGGGCAGCTTCTTGTTTTAAAAAGTTATTTATTTTTAATTGAAGGATAATTGCTTTACAATATTGCCTTGGTTTCTGCCATATGTCAACATGAAACAGTCATTTTGTTATTCAGTCGCTCAGTCCTGTCTAACTGAGTGACCCCATGGACTGCAGCACACCAGGTTTCTCTGCCTTTCACCATCTCCCTGAGTTTGCTCAAGCTCATCTCCATTGAGTCAGTGATGCCATCCAACCTTCTCATCCTCTGTCATCCCCATCTCCTCCTGCCCTCAATCTTTCCCAGCATCAGGGTCTTTTCCAATGAGTCAGCTCTTTGCATCAGGTGGCCAAAGTATTGGAGCTTCAGTTTCAGCATTGGTCCCTCCAGTGAATATTCTGGGTTGATGTCCTTTAAGATGGAGTGGTTTGGTCTCCATGCTGTCCAAAGGACTCTCAGTCATAGGTATGCACCGGTTCCCTCCCTCTAGAACCTCCCCCCACCTCCCATCCCTTCCCACCCGTCTAGGTTGTTACAGAGCCCTGGTTTGAGTTGCCTGAGTCTAACAGCAAATTCCCATTGGCTGTCTATTTTATGTGTGGTAGTGCATGTTTCCATGCTGCTCTCTCCATTCATCCCACCCTCTCCTTCCTCCCCATTCTTGTGTCCATAAGTTTGTTCTCTATGTCTGGATCTCCACTGTGACTAGGGCAGTCTCTTAAACTTTAATGTGGGGAATTCCCTGGTGGTCCAGTGGTTAAAAAAAAAAAAATACACCTGCTGATGCAGGGGACACGGGTTTGATGCCTGGTCTGGGAAGATTCCACGTGCTGCAGAGCAACTGAGCCCAGGAACCACAGCTCCTAAAGCCCTCGTGCCCTAGAGCCCATGCTCTGCAACAAGAAAAAAGCCACCACACTGAGAAGTCCATGCATCACACCTAGAGAGTAGCCCCTACTCGATGCAACTAGAGGAAGCTTGAATGTAGCAATGAAGACCCAGTGCAACCATAAATATATAAATAAATAACATTAAAAAGCAAACCTTTAACGTGCAAAAAGGCACCTATATGTGTGCTAAGCCACTGCAGTCTTGTCCAACTCTTTGTGACCCCATGGATTGTAGCCTGCCAGGCTCCTCTGTCCATGGAATTCTCCAGGCAAGAATATTAGAGTGGGTTACCATGCCCTCCTCCAGGGGATCTTCCTGACCCAGGGATTGAACTCGGGTCTCTTTTGTCTCCTTCATTGGAAGGCAAGTTCTTTACTGCTAGCGCCACCTGGGAAGCCCTAAAGTGGCACCTACTGTTCTTATTAAAATACAGATTCTGGAGTATTTGGAGCCTGGAGGGGGGTGCCCAGAATTGTGCATTTCAATAAGCCTTGAACTGATGTTGTTGCTGCTGGTCCAGACAACCCATGGAGTAGTGGTGGTCTAGCAGTATCAAAGAAGGCAACTTTGTCCTTCGTGATATTTCTTTGTAAAGCAAGTCAGTTAAGAAACGAACCGGCCATAAAGAAGCTACAGAACATGAGGGAGTCAAAGAAATAATGCTCAGATGATGAGAGGGGTGACAGGGATAAAAAGACAAATAGGACCTTCTCCATCTGATAAAGAGATTATCAGAAAGAGGCACAGAGTGGCTTGAAGCTTTAAAGAACAAGAGTTTTGGAGCAGTTTGTAAAATTACAACTTCATACAGCAGGTAGTTGAACGTATGGAACTCATTATCCCTCAGCTTCAGTGAAGATGGAAATACGGTTACGGCAATGCTATAAATAAAATAGTAAATTACATACTTGCAGTAGGTTACTGAGGGAAGGAAGGGTATTTTGGAGCCCCTCCCTAACTTTTGAGGTTAACACATGATAGCTCTGTGCTCAAAGTTTCTAAACCAAAAATAGAGATTTATGATTCATAAAGAAGTCCTTCATTCCGCTCTGCGTCTGGGTTTAAGACATACTGGAAGATACAGTATGGATGCCAGAACATGAGCACCTGCAGGACTTTCTGATGGTTTCTGAGAGCAAAGTGCTAAACGTTTGAAGTGAGTACCATACTGGGAAATCCCGAGTCTATGGACTTCCTTTTAGAAACTCACACTGGGCCAAGTTCGCCAGTCCTTCTGGCAGTAGCCAAGTGTGTGGGTCGAAGACTTCAGGAGCTTTTATTCTGTTCATCAGGGCTGGACGGTTAAGACCTCACCTGCCATACACCTGCGCCTTTTTATTTATTCCTTGGCCTGAGCTTCTCTCTGCTGATATCCTAAGGTGGCTCTTAGTACGTGTCTGTAAATATTCTAGTCATTGTGTCGACTGAACTCACTCATTTAGTCCACAACGGTTTATAAATGAGGGCATGCCCAGCACTCAGTCAATCAAAAGGAACGGAACACTGACTCTCTCCCCTTGTGAAGCTTACAACGAAGTGGAGGAGAAATGGACAGCAAGGTTTGGCATCTTTTAGTCATCTTTTCCATAACTTATTTAAGAAGAGTTTACAATTTCACAGCCCCAGGGACAGGTTCAGAAGGGATGGTTCACAGAGGGCTACAGAAGGAAGTGACTTTCAGGTTGAAATGCTGAGGGTGGGTAGGAGTTAGTTGGACCAAGAGGGAGGAGAAGAAAGTTCTGAGGGGTGTGTGAAGATGCTGTGTGCGGGCTAGTGTCGGGGTGGGGATGTCCCGATGGAGTAAGAGGCCTGTCCGTTGACCCTGGAGAGACGTTCATGGAGGGCATCCTGTTGTTGTTTAGTCACTAAGTTGTGTCTGACTCTTTTGTGACCCCATGGACTGTAGCCTGCCAGGCTCCTCTGTCCATCTTGGCTGCAGTAAATTCGTATCTCCTTCGACAGACCCTGGAAATTTGTCCAGAGGTTTGGAGCAGTAGTTGCAACCTTGTTCTAGAGCTCAGGGTATTCCAACCTTCAACCTTGAGACTTGATACTGAGGCTTGAGCTTGGATCTGGCAACCCAGCTGCCCAGCAGGCAGAGGGCGAGGGCAGGGGGTGCCCCCATCATCCACCACATGGACACTGAAGGCTCTGTGTCCCTGTCTGCCCTGTAAGGCTCAGGTTGGCGCCGTGGCAGAGAACGAGGGTGGCATGAACACATGCGACACGTGAAGGAAAAGAGCCACGTGCCTGCATCCTTCACCCTCTGGCCTGGAGCGGGGGTGATACCCACACAGGACATCCAGGGGCTTGGCATCACTTTTGTGTTGTGTTGACAAAGTCTTCTTCCAAGAGGAACAAGTAGAGCACTGCCAGGACCTCAAAAACTATATTATTTTCCAGATTCTGTCATCTGCAGGTAGTGTTCCCTCAGGTGTGAGGGATAATTTAGATTATTATCTGCTAAGAGGATTAGCCTCTTAGGGATAGCTGGTAGATGAAGCTGAAAAAAAAAAAATTTTTTTTTTAATGGCGTACCATGATGGAATAGAAAAATCACTTGCTTTGTCTTTTTTTTTTTTTAAATCGTCTATGTACATTATTCTCATTTGCCTTACTCTCCCTAGTTTCATCTACCTATAATTGATCTCTTAGCCTATAGAATGGGCAGATTTTTAGTTCATTATTTTGCCTTATGAATCAGGCACCCCTAAGCAATGAAGGGACTCAGTCTCAAACCAGGAAAGGGAAGCTTTCTTGTTAGCTCGTAGATTCCTAGATAACTTTTCTAGTGCTCTACTTGCAGTCTGGGAAACAGGGAAAGATGAGGCTCAAAAGGGTCCTGTACAGTTTTTAGCCAAATAATTCACTTTGCTCGCACCAATTTAAACTTTTTTAATTTTTTGGTTGCACTGGGTAACTTGTGGGATCTCAGTTCTGGACCAGGGATTGAACCTGGGACACGGCAGTGAAAGCCCAGAATCCTAACCACTAGGCCACCAGGAAAATCCTTCTTACATCAATCTTAGCAAAAAACGTTTTCAAAAAGAAATTCTCATGCTATTATGGTATCCCCTCTGCCTACCCACCTCACCCCCAAAATGTCTCAGAGTTGGAATCCAGCAAAGAAAAGATGAAATTCAGTGTTTGCCTCCACGGGAGGGCATGTATCTGATTAGAGAGGCTGAATTTCCGACTCTGAAGTCAGCATAACTGAGGACTTTATTTTCATTCTACCCAAGTGTTATCTGCATTTACCCATTTTCTGAGTATCTCAAAGCAAGTTGCGAAGAAGTTGGGGCACGGGCTCATTCTACCTATTTAAAAAAATAATTTTACTTATTTACTTTTGGCTGGGCTGGGTCTTCGGTGCTCCTGCAGAGCGTGGGCTCTAGGGTGCCCAGGCTTCAGTAGCTGCACCACGTGGACTCAGAAGTTGCGGTTCCTGGACTCTGGAGCAAGGCTCAATAACTGTGGCCCAAGGGGCACGTGGCATCTTCCTGGACCGGGGATCAAACCTTTGTCACCTGTACTGGTCGGCGAATTCTTTACCACTGAGCCACCAGGGAAACCCTCATTCTACCTATTTTGATGTGAGGTTTTCCCATCCATCACTACAGATAAGGAGCATATTCAGATTCTGTCTGTACTTTGAGATGGAGGAGAATGTAAATCCTTAGTAAGTTTGCATGGAACATGCTTAGGGGGACCAGAGCTCTATGTCTGGAGTTCTAACGTCTCCCTCTCCTTGTGAGACCTCAACTCAAGAATGGAAACATAATAAATAGACACTGGAGAGCTCAAAAGAGGAGTCTGTGGGACACAGAAACAACGTTAGGGAATGATTTTTTACTTCATTATCAGTGACAACAGTAATTAGAGGGTTTGGGAACCTCAGTGGTCACCACAGCACTGTTTAATAGTAATTATTGGGTAATTACATATTATTATATGAGAGATATATAATTATATAATTGTTATTATTAAGTATGATGTTGACCAGTGTGGTTCCAAGCCCTTCTTCATTGGTGGGGCCTGTTTGGGGATGGTAATTGAGATAATGAGGGATGAAATAAAGAAGAGGGAAAGTAACTGAGTTAGTGCATGCTTGCCTGGCTCAGCTGGGACAAGGGACGGGCAGACAGACTGTCAGGGATCAGCAACAGCTGTACCAGAGCAGTCTGCCTGGCATCTCTGACCAACCTCGGAGATAATTATTCTCAAAGAATATCTGGCACAGAGTGTTCTGGCTTCGTTTTCCCCCCACTGCCTTTGCAGAGCGTCTAATTGCAACATTGTATGAGAACACAGAACAAGCATGGATGATGTCCTGTGGTTGGTCTTCAGGCTGTCAGGGTGCCTGGGGACAGTGGAGGGAGTGAGATGGGATGTAGGCAAGGGCGACAGAAGCAGAATAGAAGTGGATCACCAAGGCTCTGACCTGGAGGCCAGTGTCCTGAACACATGGCCCTGTATTATTTGATCAATTCTCCCAGCAACCTTCAGCCTTCTTTATGGCCCAACGCTCACATCCACACATGACCACTAGAAAACCATAGCTTTGACTGTATGGACCTTTGTTGGCAAAGTAACATCTCTGCTTTTTAATACACTGTCTAGGTTTGTCGTAACTTTTCTACCATAAAGAAGGCTGAATGCCGAAGAATTGATGCGTTGGGGCTGTGGTATTAGCAAAGGCGCTTGAGAGTCCGCTGGACTGCAAGGAGATCAAACCAGTTAAACCTAAAGGAAATCAACCGAGAATATTCTTTGGAAGGACTGGTGCTGAAGCTGAAGCTCCAATACTTTGGCCACCTGATGTGAAGAGTCAACTCATTGGAAAAGACCCTGATGCTGGGAAAGAGTGAAGGCAGGAGACAGGGATGACAGAGGATGAGATGGTTGGATGGCATCACCGCCTCAATGGACATGAGTCTGAGCAAAGTCTAGGAGATGGTGAAGTACAGGGAAGCCTGGCACGCTGCAGTCCACGGGGTCATAAAGAGTTGGATGTGACTGAGTGACTGAACAATAGCCCAGCAACTCTCAGAGAGTGGCTATGTGTTCTCGTGGCTACAGATCCTGGACCTGAAGCCTGGAAGACCAGGGTCAAAGCCAAGTGTCAGCTCTTTTGTGCTGTGTGACTTTGGGTGGTGACAGTGCCCTGAGTCTGTCTCCTTATGTGTCAAGTGAGGATAACACTGTTCTGACTGCAAGGTGGCTGGGAGGGCATAGCGTGTACAGCAGCTACAGGCCTGGGATGAGTGTATTGTCGAAAGTTGTGGGTTTCGAAAGTGAAAGTTGTCGGTGGAAATGGAAGTTGGCATTTTCTGCCTTTGCTCATGGGGGCTTCCCTGCTGGCTAAGCTGGTAAAGAATCTGTCTGCCAATAAAGGAGACACAGGAGACATGCGTTCAATCCTTGGGTTGGGAAGATCCCCTTGGAAGAGGAAATGGCAACCCAATCCAGTATTCTTGCCTAGAGAATTCCATGGACAGAGGAGCCTGGCGGACTACATTCCACGGGATCACAAAGAGCTGGACATGGCTGAGCACACACCCACCACCATGCACCAAGAGTTGGAAGACTGGGTTCTGACCTTGACTATGGCTAGGGAGATACCTTAGCGTTCAAGCCAGGACACTTTTGATTGTTTGAGGACTTCTGATATTAGTGGCTCTGGAACAACTTTCAGGAACACCAGTGTCCTGGGCAAGCTAGTATATCCAACTCCCCATATTGGTCTTGGGTGAGTCACTCACCCTCTTTAAACCTCAGTTTTATCAATTTTAAAACATAAAAAAATACCCGTCCTAGCTCATGGTATGGGAGGCTCAAATGAGATCATAAATGTAGAAAGCGTTTTGAAACTAAGGAATCACTTTACAAATTCACAAGTTTTTTCCAGATGAAAAAGGCCCCTGAATGGGTGAAACAGTCAAAAGGTATAAATTTCCAGTTCTAAAGTCAGTCCTGGGGATGTCACATATGGCCTGGCACCTGTAGTTAACAGTGTTTATTATCTATTTGAAATTTGCTAAGAGGGTAGATCTTTAAAATTCTCATCACAAGAAAAATATTGCTGTGAGTGAAGGTTGTTAACTAAACATATTGTGATGATCACTTTACAATATACACAAATATCAAATCATTGTTTTACACCAAAAACAAATCCAGTGTTTCCCGTCTATTATCTTAATAAAGCTGAAAAAGTTAAAACATACAAGAGAGGGAAATAGGTGTGCCGATAGTATAATTAGTGATCTGATCTGTATCATCTTTTTTTTTTTTTACAAATTAATGAATAATAATATTCATAATAACAGTCAGAGGTTTAGCAACTTCTTGGTAGTGCTAAAGCCTGCAAACAAGCCCCATCATTTCCAACATGTGATTACAAATAAATGGCTTCATTGTGATTTTCCTGAACCTGTGCGTCTGTGGAGCCAGTTTCATAGCTGGATCTATCTTTTGGTGCAAAGAAGAGTGACGTGTCGCAGTGGTACAGTTGATGTAACACCTCCATTTTCTTCTCTTGGTCCCAGAGTAAACGCAGGCTTTTTCCAGTGTTTTAATTGGTTTCTTTCATTGGAGTATAATTGCTTTCCAATAGTGTATTAGTTTCTGCTCTAGAGCAATGTGAATCAGCCATACGTATACATATATCCCCTCCCTCTTGAGCCGCCCTCCCACCCCGGCCCCCTCCCCACCCCTCTAGGCCATCACAAGGCACTGAGCTGAGCCCCTTGTGCTGCACCTCTGCTTCCCACTAGCTAGCTATTTCACCCGCGGCAGTGTCTGCGGATCAAGGCCGCTGACCCAGCCTGCCCCACCCTCCCCTTCCACCCACGTCCACGTGACCACTCTCTGTGTCTGCATCTCTCCTCCTGCCCTGCAAATAGGTTCATCAGTACCATTTCCCCAGATTCCATATATGTGTTCATATATGATACTTGTTTTTCTGACTTCCTTCACTCCGTATGACAGACTCTAGGTTCATCCGCATCACTATGAATGACCCAATTTCGTCTCTCTTAATGGCTCCAGGGTTTCAAGGCTCTCCTAATCATGGTCACAAGAATTAGCATCAGCGAGCCAGGGAATGGCATCCAGTTTGAGGTCTTTAAAACGTTTAGAAAATGACTAGATAAGCTTGTCTGTCTCTGCATATGACTGTTTTGGTGGTCTCTGAGTGGCAGTAAGTGAAATATTATTGCTTTCATGCCACATAATTTCCCCATAACACAAAGGCTAAGTATATTCCCCTTGGCTGCAACGTAAGAATGTTGCTGCAAACATGGGCTCTGGCGTCCTCTGGATATTTTAGGGGTGGGGGTGCTCTTTAAGCATCCTTGGGCCCCAGAGCCTGATGAACTCACCGTTATAAATACTGATCTTGACTCAGAGAGAAGCTGGGGATTTAAGGTCAAACTTAAAAAAAAATTAGGAGGCGTGTTATAATTACTTGGTGGAAGCGTACTGTGCTTGGAGCTAAATGTTGATTAATGTTAATTTTAGGGTAAATAGAGAGAGAGAAAGACAAGAAAAGCCAGTGGACTCCAGAGCTAAAAATATTCCCAAGTTGAGACTCAGCATCTCTGGGGATATAAGCTGATAATTACTTCTGAGGAGTGATTACCTGCGCTTATATAATTAACCTTGAGTTTCCTCTGGATACCAGGACTTCTCTCCTGGGAGGTACTAGTCATTGTGATTCACGGACCACTGAACTAAATCCAGAAATGCCCGCATGCTAAGGAATTCCATGCGGCTCGTTCAGAACATGTGTCTTCTCTTTTCTTTGTGGAATATAGGATGGACGTTGTTCATTGGAGACTGAATTGGTTGGGAAGGGAATGAGACATCGTGCAGCACTGTAGTTACTTGCCTCAAAGAGAATGATGTGATCTGGAAAGGAGATCACAGAGAAACTTGCAGCTTATTTTAATTAAAGCCCCTTGAAGAGCCTTTCCTTCCTGGAGTCCTCTGTTTCGCTTGGGAAAGCCCAGGAAAGGAAAGGCTAATCAGCCCTTCAGCATTCTGGCACTGACATGCGCAAGCTGTATCCAAAATAAAGAGAAAGGGAGAGACCCAGGGAGGCAGAAGGATCTTGTAGTCTGTAAATGAGGAATGAAATGGAATCCTTTAAACTAGAACTGGGATGAAACTAGACGGGCATAATGGGTAGGGACAGGGAAGCCTGGCATGCTGCAGTCCATGGGATCGCAAAGAGTCGGACAACAGGGCATGGGGGCCAGGGGACAGCATTGTATTCCCTTCTCTCGTAGAGAGCCTCTGAGACTCGAAGGCACTAGAATCCACCATAGCGAATTGATTTCATTCGTTTTCTAGAGCAGATATTGTTGGTTGCTCACCGATAGCTAGTCTCTCTTTTATCCTTATTAACAGAACCCTGGTTTTATTTGGATGATCTCTTCTCCTTCCTAAGGCCATGTGTCCCAGTAAGACAGTCAAGGTCGTCCCACGGTGCTATCAGGCATTGGTTTGGGCAAGAGCTGTGTGTGTGTATGCTTAGTCGCTCAGTCGTGTCCGGCTCTTGTGACCCCATAGACTGTAACCCACCAGGCTCCGCTGTCCATAGGATTCTCCAGGCAAGAGTACTGGAGTGGGTTGCCATTTCCTTCTCCAGGGGATCTTCACAGTACCATTTTGCCCAGTGAGATATGAAGGACTGTTTGTTTGGGGATGGGGGAACCAGGCAAAGAATTTTGTCTGTTTGTTTGCTTATAAAATGAGACCACCAGGAAGAGGCGGTCACCTTCAGATTCTTTTGGATGCTGGTGTTTGCATGTGGTGCCAGAGCCCACCACTTTGCTTCTGTGAGATGAATGAGCCTGAATACCAGCCAACCCGTTGAGGAGGGCAGTGGGAAAGATGAGAGGAACTTTGCTCACGAATGACATTAAGGATCCCATGAATTAACTAACCTTAGAGCTGCTCTTCCCTGGCACTTCTTACCATGAAAATAATCCCCCAGTTGTTTATGGCAGTTGATTCAGGGTTCTTTTGCCAGAAGCTGAAAACATCCTGATGCAGTACTTTCTTTGAAGAATTACGTGGTTTATAATGAATCCATTTCTTATACAGTACAAGGCGCCTCAGAATCTTAGGAGGGGCTATTCTCCTCGCCCCCTCCCCGGACAATACTCATGATTAGCAGTAACTATGAGAAGTTGTACTTGTGTAGGATATAGGTTGCTGATCCTTTCCTGCAAGGCATGTAAAATGAATATTATTGCTCCTACTTTCACAATGAGAAAATAAACACAAGAAGGTAGAATGATTTACCTGACACATTTCGCGGCATGTTGATGACAGAGCTAGGATGAAAAAACCTAAGTCTGGCAAAGAGAAATGTTTTGACAGCGAGAAAGTAAATGTAGGAAAAGATTCGAAAGCATGGACTTTGGAAGCTGCCAGAATTAGGTTTTAATTCCCAGTCTACTTCTTGTTAGACAAGTGATGTAAATCTCTCTGATCTTTAGCTCCCTCGTCTGTAGTATGACAGTTGTAAAGCCCACATCAGCAGGGCATTTCAAGACATTAAGGAGAAAAGATTTTTAAAGTCCTGAATCTGATGCTTGTTACATTACAGATTTCCTCCTCCTAAAAACTGTCCACAAGCCCTCATTGAAAGAAATTGTTGTCACTCTATCCTTGCCCCCCTTTTGAAAGATGAAATAGGCAATCATGAAGCCCAAGTAAGGGAAAGACTAGACAGAACTAATTATTTCTAAAAATCCTTCAAGATATAAAGATCCTAAGGTATGACAAAAGGAAACACATCAAACAAAGAATTAAAATTGAGAGTGTTTCTGGCCCATTGACGAAAGCCGATGAAATAAAACAGAATGCCACATGATGGAGACAGGGTTGGGAAATTTATGTGGGAAAGAAAATAAACCCGTGAGAACAGGCCAGGACGGAGTGGCAATGTACAAGTATGGAAGCAAAAGAGCCAGGGGCCCTAGTGGTACGCCAGCTAAACCTTCAGTCGGTCGTATTTTGCGCTTATTAAGAAAAAGGCATTTGTAGCCTTGGAATTCACAAGCAAGTGCCCAGCAGGAGGGAGCTTTGAGCGGATCCTCCCACCCAGACAAGACTCTGCCAGGCCTCAGGCCTCTCTTAGGATTCTTTCTGGCTTCACCTCTTAAGTCAGATGAAGTGATGGAGAGGGCTTTGAAGAAAATCCAGAAAAGGCAAATAAGAATGATTAAAAGGCTGGAAGCCAGGACTAAAGGAGCAGCAGAGGTTTCTCTTGTAGAAATGAGGGCAGGCGGGGAACCGAGTGATCTCAGGGCCTGGACGGATGTGTGCTGGGGTCCAGATCAGACCCTTCCACCCTTCTGTATCTTTTGCATCTGGTCAGGGGTCTGCACCCTTTAGGTGTTCAGGAAACTGTATTTTGATATTGGTGATGTAAGTTTCAAATCCCTTCTGGAGATGTAGGTGGAACAATTAAAAAAAAAAACTTTGTGCACTAAATATTACAGACCCTGGAATCTTCTCTTAGGAATGTTTTTAGTGACTATTGTAGAGAACCCATCAAGTTGGTTCCCTTGTATTGAAGCCTTCAGAGAAGTGAGGCCAAAGAAAAGAAAATCTATGCTAGAGAGTGCACAGGTAGGGGCCCTGGGTTTATGGACGTGTTCTGGCGTTTACTCACTGTAAATTTGGGCCAGTTCATTAGCCTCTCTGAGCCTCAGTTTCCTTGTCTGTAAATTGGGGGTGATAATAGCAGTCATATTAACCATAAGGGTTAAATCAGTAATGTCTCTTGGTACTTAGTGCTTAGAACATGGGGATGGATATTGCTGCTTAGGAATAAGGCAGCCCACATTAGCTATTATTTTTGAGTAGGAAGAGAGGCTCAATCTGCTCACATGAAGGTGTACTTAGAAATGCCTTAGCCTTGAATGCTTGTGTTCATGGACTCAAGCTCCCTCATTGCGTTCGGCTTAGTCTCCTGCCCTGCCCTGCCCAAACTCCCCTCCCAGCTTCACTTGGAGCCCCTCTCACCTACAGCCCCATCTGAAGGCGGGGGTGGCAGGGTGGCTGCTGATGTAAGAGGTGCCCGACTCAGTCCTCATCACCTGACGCTCGAGGTGGCCTGAACCGGTTCATCCCCTCCCCTTACTCTCTCTTTGGAAATTTCAACTAACAGATTCCGGTGACCAGGACTCACTTGGTGGTGGTCTCTGTCACTGGAAGGTCATCAGGATTTGGTGGTTCAGCCCTCCCTCTCAGGACTGTCCATGTGGGCCCTGGTGAGTGGTCAGTGGGCGCAGAAACTGGTGGTGAGAGGGGGCCATCAGTGATAGAGGAGAGGCGACGTGGCTTCAGAGAGTCCTCTTGCTCACGGCCTCCCAGTTCATCGATGGTCTGGGTGTGATTCATGGTGATTTGAGCTGCTTAGTTCCTTGAAACCAAATGGCCTTGCCTTGGACACCTGGCCCACTGTCCCCTCCGCCTGGCGTGAGAAGCCACTCGGTTCAGTTCAGTTCAGTTCAGTCACTCAGTTGTGTCCGACTCTTTGTGACCCCATGAATCGCAGCATGCCAGGCCTCCCTGTCCATCACCATCTCCCGGAGTTCACTCAGACTCACGTCCATCGAGTCCATGATGTCATCCAGCCATCTCATCCTCGGTCGTCCCCTTCTCCTCCTGCCCCCAATCCCTCCCAGCATCAAAGTCTTTTCCAATGAGTCAACTCTTCGCATGAGATGGCCAAAGTACTGGAGTTTCAGCTTTAGCATCATTCCTTCCAAAGAAATCCCAGGGTTGATCTCCTTCAGAATGGACTGGTTGGATCTCCTTGTAGTCCAAGGAGTCTCAAGAGCCTTCTCCAACACCACACTTCAAAAGCATCAATTCTTCAGTGCTCAGCCTTCTTCACAGTCCAACTCTCACATCCATACATGACCACTGGAAAAACCATAGTCTTGACTAGATGGACCTTAGTCGGCAAAGTAATGTCTCTGCTTTTGAATATGCTATCCAGGTTGGTCATAACTTTTCTTCCAAGGAGTAAGCGTCTTTTAATTTCATGGCTGCCGTCACCATCTGCAGTGATTTTGGAGCCCCAAAAATAAAGTCTGACACTGTTTCCACTGTTTCTCCATCTATTTCCCATGGAGTGATGGGACCGCATGCCATGATATTCGTTTTCTGAATGTTGAGCTTTAAGCCAACTTTTTCACTCTCCTCTTTCACTTTCATCAAGAGGCTTTTTAGTTCCTCTTCACTTTCTGCCATAAGCGTGGTGTCATCTGTATATCTGAGGTTATTGATATTTCTCCCAGCAATCTTGATTCCAGCTTGTGCTTCTTCCAGTCCAGCGTTTCTCATGATGTACTCTGCGTATAAGTTAAATAAGCAGGGTGACAATATACAGCCTTGACGTACTCCTTTTCCTATTTGGAACCAGTCTGTTGTTCCATGTCCAGTTCTAACTGTTGCTTCCTGGCCTGCATACAGATTTCTCAAGAGGCAGGTCTGGTGGTCTGGTATTCCCATCTCTTTCAGAATTTTCCACAGTTTCTTGTGATCCACATAGTCAAAGGCTTTGGCATAGTCAATAAAGCAGAAATAGATGTTTTTCTGGAACTCTCTTGCTTTTTCCATGATCCCTAATCATGACGACGACGGTGCTGACGAGGAGGAGGGCTGGGGGGCCGCACAGATGGTGTGTTTTAGCATCTGAGTTCTCCAAAGCAGCTGTATTCTCTTGCACTGTGCACCACCGCCCCAACCTAGCCTTTGACCAAGACCAGATGCACACAGAAGCCCCCTGTTTCCTTGGGTGACCAGTACAAATTCAGCTCCGGTTTCAGGCCACCTTTTCTCTCTTCTCCCTTTCTTTTTCGTTCAATATCGGAGACTCAGACCCTTGCATCCCTGACGTCCATTACTCAGCTAAACCCTGGCTCCTTCAGTTTAATCAATTTGGAGTTAAGAGTTCTACCAATGAGCATAATGAAACTCCCTTTTCTATTTAGAAGCGTGGAATTGCATCTTTATGGGATATTAGGTGCTAAAGTCAGTCTGTGAGGCAAAGACCAAGTACAACTCAGAATTACTCTGGAGGGCATTCCCTGGTGGTCCAGTGGTTAGGGTTCAGTGCTTCCACTGCAGGAGACATGACTTTGATCCCTAGCCAGGGAACTAAGACTTTGCATGCCACACAGCATGGCGAAAAGAAAGAATGTTACTGTGGAAAGTGCTTTGAAAGTGGAAGCATTAGTTGCTCAGTCATATCTGACTCTGCAACTCCATGGACTGTAGCCCACCAGGCTCTTTTGTCCATGGGATTCTCCAGGCAAGAATGCTAGAGTGGGTTGCCATTCCCTTCTCCAGGGGATCTTCCTGACCCAGGGATCGAACCCGGGTCTCCTTCATTGCAGGCAGATTCTTTACCATCTGAGCCACCAGAGGAGCCCATGGAAAGTACTTTATGTCATCCTGAGGCAAATGGTGGCATATGAGGTTTGCTGAACAGTTATAGCCATGCACACTGGGCATTGTAATACATTCAGTCATGTAGGCTGTATGATGAAGGGTTTTATACAAAATCAATTTCCTGCCTCCTCTTTCCCTGCCTCTGTCTCTGCTGAGCACAGACAGCTTGATACACATGAGTTAGAGGCTAGAGGTGCCTGCGTCCTGAACCAGCTGCCTGTCCCTCCCCAGGGCTTCCAGAGAGGGAGAAGGGGCTGTCATCTCCCAGCTGTGCAGGGGAGGTCCTGTTGGGCCCCTCCTGCTTCCCACACTCCTGAAGCCCCTTCCACAGCCCCACAGGCAAATACACTCATCTGAGACCTAATCAGGAGACTAAAAGGAAAAATGAAGAGCTTGGAAATTGTCCTTACCCACCTGGGATGCCTACTCTTGGCTTCCCTGGTAAAGACAGACTGTGATAGGGAGGAGAGGAGAGAAAGAGGATGGGCGATTTGGGACTCTCACCCTTGGGTTCATTCTACCTGCAGCCCTGAGCTCTAAAGGTCGGTGTTAAACAGGCACCTGGAGCCTTGGTTTTGTCCATGCTCCTTTGAGTTTTGTATCAGAAATGGGCAGTTCAGTTCAGTCACTCAGTCATGTCTGACTCTTTGCGACCCCATGGACTGCAGCATGCCAGGCTTCCCTGTCCATCACCAACTGTCAAAAACAGGCAATCCCTCTGAAAACCTCACTCCTCTTCCAATATCAGTTCTGATATCCCCAGGAGTGAGGGTGCTCTTGTTCCCGTGGAGAGCAGGATGGCTGACAGTCCGAGAGAGTCTGTGAGTTTTGCGTAGGCCACGGCTGACTTTTAAATAAAAATCACCTAGCATGGCTGCCCTGATGGCTTAGCAGGTAAAGAATCGGCCTGCAGTGCAGGAGACGCAGGTCTTGCAGGTTCAACCCTGGGGTTGGGAAGATCCCCTGGAGAAGGAAATCTCAAACCACTCCAGTATTCTCACCTGAAAAATCCCGTGGACAGAGGAACCTGGAGGGCTCCAGTCCATGGGGTTGCTAAGAGTTGGACATGACTGAGAGAGTAAATATACCTTGTGGTTTCCCATATGTCTCATGAAATGCTATAAAAATGAAATGCAGATCTTTGCCATGCACTCTTGAGCAAATACATAGACTGTCATATCTCAGAGTTATTTATTTCTCTTAATTTCCAGAGTGCTCAGTGCCACCCATCTGGAGGCACTAATAAAAATGATAAATAGCTTCTCAATTATCCAAACATATAAATTTTATTTGGAGCAGGCAGCATGTTTTGGATAATAAAATGTATTTTATAATTTTATAAAACATAAAGTCTGAATATATTTTATTCATATATATTAAAAATATTTTAATGTAATAAAGTGTAATGCAGTTGGATCACAAAATGATAATGTGTGTGTGTATGCTCAGTCACTAAGTCGTGTTCAACTCTTTGGACCCCATGGACTGTAGCCAGCCAGGTTCCTCCGTCCACAGGATTCTCTAGGCAAGAATATTGGAGTGGGTTGCTGTTTCCTTCTCCAGGGGATCTTCCCGACCCAGGGATCAAATTCACATCTCCCGAGTCTCCTGCTTTTGGCAAGCAGGTTCTTTACCGCTAGTGCCACCTGGGAAGCTCCAAATGACAAATAATGGAAAAAAATAAAAAGACTCAGGAAAAAATAGGCCTCCTCCTGGAGGAGGGCATGGCAACCCACTCTGGAGTATTTCCGAGCGGGCAGGGCTCCAGGGACTGGGGTGTGGCCCACAGGAACTCACAGAAAGTCCTTTGGAGGGAATGATGCTGAAGAAAGAGCCAATTTCTTTAGGTCCAGTGAGACAAGCCTCACTTGTCCCTCCCTGACCGGACCGCGGGTCTGTGTCTCCATGGGTTGGCTCTTGTTCTAGCTCTGGTTTTTGGGGAGAAGGCGCATTGACCTCTCCTGGGCTCCTGCTTTTTTTCTTCCTCACCCCTGCTTCTCTGCTTTACCATCTTTCTCTCACTCTTGAAGGGCTGGTCCAGTGCAGACACCGAGCCATCTAGCTGACATCTGGGTTCAGAGCAGCAAGTGAAGGATTGAGGTGGCTGACTGGACAAGTCCAGGCACACGGGCCTGTCAGCTGACAGTTACAGATACGGGAAATGACTTCTTTTTCTTTCTATTAATTATCAACACAATTCCATATTTCAACATTCCCTTTTATGCTGGGTGTCCAGAAATGGCACTGCACCAGGACTTGCATTAAAGGATAACATTTAATATTTTGATGCATCAAAATGGTCTGGTCAAATACAAAGATCATTTCTTTTTAAACACAAGTAATGTGTATCCCACTCCTCCCCTTCTGGAACTTTCGCTATCCCTTGGAGTGATGACTAGGGTCTGAATTTTAAGGGTGAGGTATGGATGGTGGAGATTTTGGAAGGGGTGAGATTATCTGCTTCTTCATTCTTTAAAAAAAGAACTAATAGCTGACTTTTTTTTTTAAACATGACAAAATAGTCTCTCATCAGAATAATTGTATCGAAGTGGCAATGTCAAATATCATGGCCTCTACTTTGCTGATGGTAGGTTCTTGATCTCTACTTGTTATTATGGCTGTTGATTTAACCTGAAACTGAAATTTAGCAAGGCTCCCAGAGAGAAGGCAACCAAACGGCAGATATCTCTGGCACGGCTATGCATGCTGCTGCTAAGTCGCTTCAGTCGTGTCCAACTCTGTGCGACCCCATAGACAGCAGCCCACCAGGCTCCCCCATCCCTGGGATTCTCCAGGCAAGAACACTGGAGTGGGTTGCCATTTCCTTCTCCAATGCATGAAAGTGAAAAGTGAAAGTGAAGTCACTCAGTCATGTCCAACTCTTAGCGACCCCATGGACTGCAGCCCACCAGGCTCCTCCATCCATGGGATTCTCCAGGCAAGAGTACTGGAGTGGGGTGCCACTGCCTTCTCCGATGGATATGCACATATGTGGACTATTTCCTTCCTTCCCTTCCTCCCTCCTCTCTGTCCTCCTCCCTCCAGTTACAAATGTTAAATGTCACTTGGGATTGGCCTCTTAGCCCTTGACAGCAATGTATTATGCGCATCCTAATGAACCAGATAAAGCCTTGTATCCATTTTAAATAATGATACATTTGGTTTAGCAATGATGATAGAAGGTTTTGCTTGGTCAGACTTGGCACAAAGAAGAATATCTTCTTCAAGTTGTCGCTAGGCCCTGGCCAATCTACTGTATCAAGAGAAAGCAGGTTGAGATAGAGTGCCATACGGTACAGGGCACATCAGAACATCGGAGTTCCTCCTTCTGGAATGTGTTTTGACTGAAGCTTGATTCACCCTTTAAAGAAATCCAAAATAGATTCCTTACCTATAACATTTATTTGGCAACACTTTGAATTTTAATGTAAACCCGAGTAAGAGAGACGCCACTAAATCTGGCAGCATATTAATGTCACTGATCACACATTTTATTTATAGAATTTACCCTCCCCTCAGTTCTCAGTGAGAAGCCCATAGACAGTAATTAAGCCGTTATAAAAACACAATAGAATATAACATAATAGAACCACCCTGCTGTCAAGACACACAGAGCAGGGAAGTCAGAGTAACACAAAGGACACAATGTGTCCAATTGAGACCTGCTGTAGGAATGTCACAAACCAGTGCCCTCCAAAGGATAAGTAAAGAGAAAAGTGATTTCCACATGCAACTGGGGATTGACTCTTAATTTTCAGAAAATAGCAAACCAACCAGCAGACTAATCAATCCACCAAAAAATTAACCAATCAAGTGGAGGGCAGTTGTCCACAGCAGAGTGAAGAGTGAAAGGCCCCATCTTTGTACTCAAGGAGTTCACAGTCCTTTGGGAAGGAAAGGCTTAAAATAAAAATACAGTGTGACAGTGGTTCAAAACCTATCACAAGGAAGAGAGATCAAGCAAATAATACAGAAAGCACATTATATGAATCTAAGGGAAGGCTAGGTGACTATGCCCAAGAAATGTTGGGGGAGACTTTACTTGTGGAGGTAGGGCTTGAACTGGGCCTAAAATGATGTGAAAAGTTTGGACAGAAAGAAGAGAAAGCAAATTGTATGAAAAAAGAAAAATACTGGACAATCAGACACTCAGAAAAACATTTACTTCAAATATTGAGTGCAGTAGTTTGCAAAATTAAATATCAGACAAGGCAGTAGTGGGTATACTGTCTTCCTTTTAAAATGGAACAATGACAGAATGATAATGTGTAGTAAAAAAAAAATGTAGATATGCTACATGTGATCCAATCTGTAAAAGAAATTTATATGTAGCAGAGAAAAAAGACTAGAAGGGAATACATCAAATGGTAATACTACATTTTTTTTAAAAAATGGGAGATAAAAATATGAGTGATTTTTATTTTTTCTTTGAGCTTTATGTTTTCCAAATCCTAATCTAAACAATAGAATCTCTATGATAAAGTGAACACAAAGGGAGACAAAACATATCAAAATATTTGTATATTTTTTAAGAAACTATCTTTTTATTTATTATGTATTGATTTATTTTTGGCTGCTCTGGGTCTTCATTGCTGTATATGGGCTTCCTCTGTTTGCAGCTAGTGGAGGCTACCCTTCCTTGTGGTGTGTAGGTTTCTCCTTGCAGAGTCTTCCCCAGAGCATGGGTTCCAAGTGTGCAGACTTCAGTAACTTTTGTTACTCCGAGGCATGTGGAATCCCAGACCAGGGATCAAACTGGTGTTCCCTGCATTGCAAGGCAGAGTCTTATCCACTACATTAACAGAAAAGTCCAAAAAATATGTATATTTTTAATGGCCTCCATATACAGGTTTTACCCTCTATCATTCATCCATGCAGAGACCACTGGGAAGAGTATGTTAGAAGGATTATATTTATGGGCTGAATTGTGTTTCACCCCATATTTATTTGCTGAAGCACTTACCCCCCAATATGACTGTATTGGAGATGACACATTTAAAGAGGTAATATTAAGGTTAACTGACATCATAAGGGTGGGATCCTAATCCAATAGGACTGGTGCCCTTATCAGACTAGGAAGAGACAGCAGAGATGTGTGTACACAGAGAAGAGCCGTGTGAGGACACAGTGAGAAGATGGCCATCTGCAAGCCAAGGACAGAGGCCTCTAGAGGAACCAGCACTGCCAACAGCTGGCCTTGGATCTCCAGCCTGTGGAACTGCGAGAATACATTTCTGTTCTTTTACCACCCTGTCTGTGGCGTTTTGTTTTGGCAGCCCTGGCAGACTAATGTAATGTCTTCACATAACGCATTACTTGGATAGTATAATTTGTCCACCTCTTTTTTTTTTTTTTTTGCTGCAGGATCAGTGGTTAAGAATCCACCTGCCAATGCAAGAGACTCAGGTTCAATCCCTGGTTCAAGAAGATGCCCTGGAATAGGAAATGGCAACCTACTTTAGTCTTCTTGCCTGGGAAATTCCACGGACAGAGGAGCCTGGAGAGGCTATAGTCCATGGGATTGCAAGAGTCAGACATGAGTTAGCGACTAAACAACATTTATAACATTAAAATAACTCAGGACATTTATCCATCAGAATGAACCCTCCATACCATCAATGTGTCCCATTCTTGGTAATTGATCCTGCTGGGCACCCCGGAACAGTGCCCCTGGATCAACACCAGCAGAAGCTACAGGCTGTATAAGGCACAGAGGACAGGACCCTGCAGTGCATCCCCTATAAGGGGGGTGGTGGTGGTGGAGTCATTTCCACACACAACTGGGGATTGACTCTTAATTTTCAGAAACGGGAAGCAAATGGAATTTTCCACCTGAATTATCTACTATAAGAAGTAATCCAGGTAGACAATCCAGGTGGGAAATTCCATTTGCTTCCCACGTGGCTCCGCCCAGCTCTTCCTTCAGGACGGAAGGAACTATTTGCCCCAGCTTCTGCTCCTCTTTCTGTCCTCCTTGGGAGCTCTGGGCACTCTGTCCTCTGTGAAGGCTTACAAAGGAAGCCTCTTCACCTAAGGATGGGCCCCTTCTTGGGGGCCGCCTCCTTCCAATGACTGCTCAAGGAAGGCTCCAAAAGGTCTGACCCCCTTCTCCCAACAAGGGACATCTTTGAAAAGCCAACCAGCTCCTGGTTCCCCCGTACAATCAACAAAGACCTTGGCTGAGTTCACAGTCCAGTTTTACCCTCTGGTCAGTTCTGATTCCTTCCCTTCCCACTGAGGTATGAGCATGCCCTAATAATTTCCTGTTTGCACAGAGCTTTTAGGAAGCTGACCTGTGACATTTCCCAATTTATCTGCTCCATCTCTTCCTGCCCCAAATCCAGATGGCTTATCCATGTCATCTCAAGACAATTACCTGCACATCAAGGATTATAGTTGTTGACCTTTCGCGTAACACTCAGGTGGCATTTCGTGACTTCTGGCAAGCAGGGAGATTCATTTTATCTCTGATTGGAATTTCTGCTCTTGGGCCCTGGGGTTAAGTCTTGAAGGTTGCTCCAGCTCGCTCAGCCTTTCTCACCAGGTGGTTTTATCCTCATCCGGCATGGAGAGGTTTGAAATCAGGGAGTCTAGGTCTCCTTTGGTGCTAAGCAGTTGTTCTTCATTAGAATGTTAAATGTTAAAGCGGAAAAGCACCTTAGAAATGATCTGACTCTAGGGACTTCCCTGGTGGTCTGGTGGTTAAGAATCTGCAATTCAGGGGAAGTGGGTTCGATCCCTGGTTGGGGAACTAAGATCTCACATGTCTCTGACCAACTAAGCCCGCGTGTCACAACTACTGAGCCTGTGTGCGACCACCACTAGAGAGTAATGAAGACCCCATGTGCCACAACTAAGACTCGAAAGCAGCCAAATAAACCTATTTTTCTTTTAATGTTTTAAAACATAAGGAATCATCTGACTCTAGAATGACCAAGGGTGTTTAACGCATACTGCAACTTGGATCAGCTTGTAGCGGCTGCTGGAGAGCTGCCTTAAGGCTTCAGAGGACAGCCGGGGTTCAACGTAAAGGAGTGGTGAATGGCTATGGGTGTGGGGCATGGATGTGAGTTGTCACTTCATGGACATAGGTAATCCTATCTCTTTTTTTTTTGCTGGAGATGAAACTGGTCCAAGATCAAATCTACCCAAGCTTGTGTGGCTGGTTACAACCATTTGAACCATAGCCAATTATGTCCCAGCTAACAGCCCAGACCCCTCCAACCCACAGATGCTGCAGCTTGCCTCTCTGGCTACCCACTGTTCCAGTTTCTGATCTACTCAAGCACATGAGCCTTGAGCCAGATCCCAGTCTCCCCTCCTTCTTGGCTCTCTTCTGCTGCCATATGTGAGCCTGAGTCTGCGGGCCAAATTCCTATGAGTAGTTTCTGTTTCCTCTGTGTTTCTCATAGTTAAGTCCAGCAAAGTGGGATGGGTAAACTTGGTAACAGATTAAATCTCTGCCTCTGATCTGCCTTCCCTCTCATTCATTTATTTAGTCATTAAAAAATCTTTTTGGCACTTGACGTTGGGACCATTAAAATCCCTACCGGAAAAGCCTACCAACACCTTTGAGCAGTGGCTTAAATGCATAATAAGGCCCATCCTGCTTTGCAGTAGGCAGTTTTCTCTCCCCGCCCCCCACCTCCACCCCACTGCCTGCTAACCGCATCTTGTCCTTCTTTAGGGAACTTTCTCATCCTTCTTGTTCCACATGGTTCTCTTAGAGCTCTCAATCACACAACAAGCCCATACCCTGGCTATGCAGGCAGATATACAGCCAAAACCTGGCCGTGAGAGTCCAAGAGTTGGTAACGCTCTACCCTCAGAACCTGTGAATATACTTTACAAATCTGTTGCCATCTCCATGACAGTATGCTATCTAGTATACATTGCTGTTCATGGCAAGAGGATCTTTGCAGATGGAATTGGGGTTGTAAACTTTAGGATAAGGAGATTATCCTGGATTATCTAGGTGGACCCAATATAATCACATGGGCTCTTAAAAGTGGAAGAGAAAAGCAGAAGTCTTCGAGAATGTGATAATAGAAAGAAAGAAAAAAAAAGCAGGAGAGATTTGAAACTTGAGGAAGATTGGACCCACCATTGCTGGTTTTGGAGACGGAAAAAGGGGCCATGGGCCAATGTATGTGGGTGGCCTCTAGAAGCTGGGAATGACCCACAGATGGGGAAGGAAATAGAAAAGAAGGCCCTCAATCTTATAAATACAAAGAATGAAACTCGCCAGCAAACTGAGTGAACAAGGAAGTGGATTATCCACCTCACCCCACTCCCCCCCTGCCCCCAGAACCTATAGAAAGGAACTTATCCTTTTTTTTTTCCATTCCAACTCATATTTTTTTAATTACAACAGCTTTTTTTTTAAGTGTCAAAGATTATAATCATGCACTATTGAGAGGTTCAGAACAAAATTCAAGTTATTGGGACAGTTGCTCTACAACATTGTGTTGGCCTCTGCCACACAGCAGCATGAATCAGCCACAGGTGTACATATGTCCCCTCCTTCCTGAACTCCCCTCCCCTCTCCCACCCCATCCCACCCCTCGAGGAGGAGACCTCCACTGGACTTCTGACCTCCAGATAACAAACAGTGCTCTGTTTTAAGCCACTGAGTAGGGTAATGAAAAATGAGAACAATAGCCAAGTCTCTAGCAACAGTGATTGGCTCAGAGGCAGGCATGTGGTTCAAGCTGAGCCAATCAGAATTCTTCCCCTGAGACTCTAAGAGAAGCCTTTTCTCCTGGTGGGACCTATAAGGGTGTATGGCCCCAGGCCCCTGCCAATTGGAGAAGCCAACAAGAACGGGGCCAACACATGGGCCAGAGCTGTGATGTGAGCCAGTGCAGATCCTGACAAGGTTTCTCTCCAGATGTGCTTGACGCCAACTGCATACCTGCCCTGCCCTGTCACATCATCCAATTAACTCCTTTTGTTCAGATTCATTTCAGCTGGCTTTCTGCTTCTTATCACTGAAGGACCTGTGATGAATTCATGCTCCCTCAAAATACCCATCCCTGGTCTTCCCTGCTTCAAGATCACTTTTTGGGCTCACAGAAATGGCAACCCACTCCAGTATTCTTGCCTGGGACAAGCTTTGCGCCAGGCTACAGTCCATGGGATCGCAAAGAGTCAGACATGATTTGGTGACTAAACTACCAGTTTCTTCAGAAGGAAACTGGTAAATGTATGTATTCCCTGGGAGGAATTCCCTGGCACATCAGCAGAAGTTATTTTATCAGATAACTTAGCTTCCATTGAGTGATGACAGAGCCCAAAGGAAATGGTTCATACAACTAGGGAATTTTTTAAAAATATGTCTCTCTCTCTAGAAGGCGATGGCATCCCACTCCAGTATTCTTGGCTGGAAAATCCCATGGACAGAAAAGCCTGGTGGGCTGCAGTCCATGGGGTCGTGAAGAGTGGGACACGACTGAGCGACCTCACTTTTACTTTTCACTTTCACGCATTGGAGAAGGAAATGGCAACCCACTCCAGTGTTCTTGCCTTGAGAATCCCAGGGACGGCGGAGCCTGCTGGGCTGCCGTCTATGGGGTCGCACAGAGTCGGACACGACTGAAGCGACTTAGCAGCAGCACACATATCTTTAAATTTATATATGTATAATTTTTGGCTGTGCTGTTGCTGCACATGGGCTTTCTCTAGCTGTGGTGAGTGAAGGGCTGGGGTGCATGGGTTTTACAGTGCCGTGGCTTCTCTTGTGGCATGTGGGCCCTAGAGTGTGTGGACTCAGCAGTTGTGGCACAAGGGCTTCGTTGCCCCAAAGAACGTGGGATCTTCCAGAACAAGGAATGGTCTTGATCATGTGTCCCAGCCACGCAGTGTGTGGGTTAGCAGTGGACTCATGCTTGAGGCAGGAGGCAACTGTTTGTACACGTCCTCCGTGGGCTGCCAGCGCTCCCCCACAGCCAGGACCACTGTACCCCCTTGGGATAACCTTGACTGAACAGGGATGGAGCCCACTAGGGTGGCCACTGAACTCCTGGGAGTGGTCAGGAATATCACAAGATAGGAAAAGGAGCAAGAGAGAAGCCACACAGAACAAGCTCCTCACGCAGTTGGCTTATTGTTGGAGCTTGAAATCCTGCCAAGTGTTCATACTTCTTAGTTGTCAGCAGTTTAGTTGGAAACAATAGTGAAAACAGCCCTGTTGGCCTCTACCTAAACTTCAGCAGAAGGGGCAAAAAAAAAAAAAAAACCAACAGCTTCAGATGTTGAACTGGAATGGTCTCCTTACCTTATTTGCCCCGACCCCGAGTTGCACTGCGCTAGCAAGGAATCTAGAACATGGGGCATGGAAAGGCGGTGTTTATGAGACAAGCCTGGGGCTTACACATTCTCTGAGTCAGAGCCCTTGGAGCCGGTGGTGATTTAGCAGGGATGTGGGAGGGAGGCGCTTTGCCAACTCGAAAGCCCCCTTCTTCAGATGAGCATCGTAAGCCAACTTGAAAACTCCAATCTTTTCAGCGTTGAGAGTTTACTTTCTCTTGCAAAAATGTCTGGATCTTTTTTCTCTGGAAGAAGGGAAAGAAAAGGCTAAGAGTAAAGATGACAGGTTTACTTGGGCATGAAATCACTGTTGGACGACTCCTTTTTTTCTGAGTTAAGTGTCAAAAAATCTGCAATTTACGGAGTGAGTTTTCCTGAAATTACACATGGGGTGGATAATTGAGAGCAAACTGCTTGGACTGTTAGCGGGTGGGGGTGGGAGTGCCACGCTGCCCTTTCTGGGAATCTGGGTCTCTCCTAGTGCTGGGTTCCTGTGGCAACTTGTTTATTTCCAGTATCATGACCCACACCTGCTCAAGCCCCCAGCTCTTGGCTTCACACTAATGCCTCATTTCTTGAGCGCTCCTGTGGCCCGCTTCTAGTTTATTTGTAAGATCTGCAAGCATTTACTTTTATAGTGTCACTTGGTCATTTTTTCATGTAAATCTCTGGAAAACTTGTTAAGAATTTTACGGTCTCGGCACAGGAGTTTTCCATTTCTCTCTCCGTGGGTTCTGACCCCTGGCACTCTCATATGCGTCTTCCGGCTGGCTGGCTTGGCATCACCGCAGACCACCATCCTATCACAAAGCCCATAACAGGCGCTGCAATCGCAGGTCGGTGTAGAAAACAGCTTCTTTCAAAAAGTCTTTACGTAATGTGGCTTTCTTAATTAATGTGCTGTGGATAGAGTTTTCTTAACCTTTATTTGTTCAGTGGGTTTGTGTGTGTGTGTGCAGGTGTTAGGACTTTGCACAGTCATTAATTGGCACTCATAATGTTACTTGACAGTCAGGTTGCACCAAATCCACTGGAAAAACCTAAGGGTGAATTCTAACTCATTACAGAAGGAAAGGAGAGGGTCTGGAGGGAGGCAGCAGCGCACAGAATGAGACCACCCTGGAGATGTTAGCATAAGCTTTGCGTGTTTCAGCCTCTTGGTACCAGGATCCCAAACCAGGAAACGACCCCAGGCATCTCCTCATGGCCCAGAGATGCAGGCCATCCTCACCATTCAGACGCCACACGATGCCTTGCTGTAGCAAGCAAGAACTGAGTTCCTTCTGGGCCCCTGGGAAGGGCCTCCCACGTGGCGCTAGTGAAAAAGAACTTTCCTGCCGGTACAGAGACGTAAGAGACGCAGGTTCCATCCCTGGGTTGGGAGGATCCCCTGGAGGTGCGCATGGCAACCCACTCCAGTATTCTTGCCTGGAGAATCCCAATGGACAGAGGAGCCTGGTGGGCTACAGTCCGTGGGGTTGCAAAGAGTCCGACACGACTGAAGCAACTTAGCACGCACTGACTGGGTCCCTGGGAAGGGCTAGTCTTATGCTTAGTGCTCATACATTCTGAAGTGCAGACCAGAGGAAGTTTCTTTCCTCTGCTATCAGACAGTCTGCGAGGAGGCAAAAGCTCCCCCAGTGAACATGCTTTCTCCCAGCCTCTCCTGACTGAAGTGTAAATGACTTTTGAGAGCAGAGTAAGCCAGTCGATGAATTCAGTCTTTGAACTTCTTGGACTGGGAAGTGGTTCTGAGACTTTGAAAATCTTCAAAGATCTCAGCCTGTGAAATCAATAGTTCATTTTTCAAGTTGCCAGAGTTAAGGCAAGAATTCTGCTCAGCCGCACTGTGTGAAGGACCTTGTGTGAAGGATACCACGTCCCAGACACTGAAAAGGCCGTGAGCTCAGAGAAGCACGGGTCATGCCATCGCGGGGCTGCCCAGGGGAGAGTCAAAGGCCAGGGAGTATGTGTCAGTAGGATCCGTTCAGAGACCCGCAGGGATGCAGGGTGGGAACAGGCACCTGGGTTTGGGAGTCAGGGAGCGAGGTTGGGGGAGGGGTGGGGGCTCTTTTCATGCAGGTATTTACAAAAACCAAAAGTTGCGAGGCCACCGAAATGGTCTGAAATCCGTCCCATCCTTGTGCATTTCCTGACTGAAAAGTTTTTTGGTTTCTTGTTTTCATTTTATTTCCAATTTGTTTTTTATGGAAGTATAGTTGATTTATAATGTGTTCATTTCTGCTGTGCAGCAAAGTGATTCAGCTATACACATAGATACATTCTTTTTCATATTCTTCTCCATTATGGTTTATCACAGGATACTGAGTATTGTTCCCTATGCTGTATAATAGGACCTTGCTGTTTATCCATGCTCTATTTGCATCTGCTAATCCTAAATGCCCATTCCATCCTTCCCCTATCTCCCCTCTCCCTTGACAATCACAAGTCTGTTCTCTATGTCTGTGATCTGTTTCGTAGATAAGTTCATTTGTTGATGGATAATTTTGAAACAAACACTGAAGACATGTAATATTTACTAAGCACTGACTAAGTGCCAGGTGTTATGCTATTGAGTTTACATGAATTGTCATGCATTATCTCATTTAGTCCTTATCATAGACTCTTTGAGGTTTCTGCAATTCTCCAATTTTTTTTTTTTTTGGATGAGGAAACAAAACCTCAGAGAGATCAAGTGACTTGTCCAGGACCCCTCAGCTATTTAGGGCAAGAACTGGACTGTAAATCTATGTCTGTCCATTTATTATAACTCCAGTGCCTTCTCCAGTCATCATCATATTTTTAAATTGGGTTTGCACGTTCGCTGTTGAAATCCGCAGACGCGTGTTATGGCCCTGGATTGTCCAGCAGAACTCAGGAAGATTTCCATGCCTCTCATGTTCAGAGCCGTGACTCTCAGTAGCTGAGGTCTGGACTTTCCTGCAGGAGCCCAGGGGTCAGGTTCTTGAGCTGGGGTCACAGGTGCCCAGTCTCCCACACTGTGCCTGGCCCCACCACAGGCTCTACAAAAGCTCAGTTCGGTTTGCTCCCCATGACAGACTGCCTCTGCCTGCCTTGTTGGCTCTGAAACTGCAAACAGGAAACCAAACTGCGAAAGAGGGAAAAGATGCTTTCAAAAAAAGGAAAGCATCCTTCCTTTAGGCAGCGGGTCTGCAGGAAGGGGTGTAATGACTAAGAGATTTAGGGAGAAGCAGCTATGTATGAAAGCAGGGTCAGGACAGGTCGTACCCTGCGTGCCAGGGAAGAGCTGACACCGAGGGCCCTCTTGAGGGGAGCTTAGCATGAGCTGTCAGCTTCCAGCAGGAGGCCAACCAAGCCCGCAGCACCCAACGGGCAGCCAGTTGAAAACAAAGGCCGGATGAGAATGTTCAGCTTCCAGATGTCACTAAGCCGAAGCCACGGTTGCTAAGAGCGAGTGAATCGCTGCCTGCAGCCCTGGACCCCACAAACCCGATGGCCTCTCTCCTCACCTGAGGGTGAGATGGGATACAGGATAAACCCGCTTCTTGGCCCCCGGTCCCAGGAAGATCATTCTAGTCCTGGGACCAGCGGGAGTTTTGAAACTGATGGAGGATCCCTGATTAGGCAGTCCACGACTTTGAATAAGCAGGTAGTAAACCCTGAGATGATGGGGCGGGGAGGCCAGAGCCCACAGTGGGACCTGCCTCAGGTGTGAATTCCCTTTGGCTCAGGGAAGGGTAGGTGTGGACCAAGACAGGCACGGTTTGTTTCCTTCTGACTTCAGAGGTCATTGTTCTTTCACATTGTCCACTCGGGCAGCACGTGATCTCTCAGACTTTGGGCACCTGCTCTTTCCCAGAAGAAATGCTGATCAAAAACAGAAACAGGCTTTGCAAACAGTGCTCATGGGATGTTCTGCCGTGTTGAGTCTGGACAGCACTGCTATGCACCTGTGTGTCTTAACGAGACATTTTCAGGAATCACCATTGGAGAAAATATTTGTTCCTATACTTAGGAAATTGTGGAAAAAATACAGCTATAAGCCCACTCTCCTAATTCGCCATTTATTGTCCTGTGTGCATACTAATCCTTAGTCTTCTTACTTGGGCACTTTCTTTACGCCTGTGGTTCAAGTCCACGGCCATTTGCTGAGCCCCTGTCATGTTCTAATTACAGAGGCTGCCTGAGGAGCTCTGGGAAGTGTTGGGAAGGATAATTTAACCAAATGGTAAGCCATTTAAAGGGCTTCTCTGTTAGTTCAGCTGGTAAAGAAACCACCTGCTGTGCAGGAAACCCTGGTTCAATACCTGGGTCTGGAAGATCCCCTGGAGAAAGGATAAGCTACCCACTCTAGTATTCTTGGGCTTTCCTAATGGCTCAGATGGTAAAGAATCCTCCATGAGACCTGAGTTCGATCCCTAAGTGGGGAAGATCCCCTCGAGGAGGTTATGGCAATCCACTCCAGTATTCTTGCCTGGAGAATCCCCATGGACAGAGGAGTCTGGCAGGCTGCAGTCCACGGGGACGCAAAGGGTCGGACATGACTGAGCACAGCACAAATGAAAGCAAACATAGTTATACTATGTAGGAGAATGAAAAAAGTATGCAGGAATCAAAATGTAAGACAAGCTAGGACTTCAGAAATGGGCCATGCAGCTTCTGTGTGAAGAATGGATGAAATGAATTAGCAGCAGGAACACGGAGGAGCCCCTGGCAGGCAGTTGGTAAAGATTCCATAGAGATGAAGAAAACAGTGGGGAGAGAGATGCATTTTTTTTTCTAATTTTTGTCCATGTTGTGCAGCATGTGGGATCCTAGTTTCCCAATGAGGGGATCAAACCTGTGCCCCCTGCAGTAGAAGCGTGGTGTCCCAACCCCTGGACCACCAGGGAAATTCAAGAGGTGCTTCTAACGTGCAGTTGAGAGCTCCTGGTAACTGATGCTTATAGGGTGAGATGCAGAGGAAGGGGCTGATATTTTTGATTACTTTCCTTAGACCAATTCCAGAAATCAGATTTGTATGGCTATCAAGCCATGTAGTGGTGCTCCATCTATTGCAATTGCCAAATGATAATGCAGATGGCGCTAATATTTAGTATTAGCTGACTCTGATTGGCTTCTCTCTCTGTGCCAGGCATCATGCTGACCCCCTCCTGTGCTTTATCTCTTTTAGTTTTTACACCCACCTAAAAGGTAGGTTCAACTATTCACCTTCTCATGCAGATGGGTAAACTGAGGTTCAGAGAGTTTAGGCCACCTCCCCAAGATGATATTTGTGTTGTTCAGTCACTCAGTTGAGTTTGACTCTTTGTGACCCCATGGACTGCAGCATGCCAGGCCTCCCTGTCCTTTACCATCTCCCAGGGTTTGCTCAGACTCATGTCCATTGAGTCAGTGAAGTGAAGTGAAGTGAAGTCGCTTAGTCGTGTCTGACTCTTTGCGACCCCATGGACTGGCTCCTCCTTCCATGGGATTTTCCAGGCAAGGGTGCTGGAGTGGATTGCCATTTCCTTCTCCAGGGGATCTTCCCGACCCAGGAATCGAACCCAGGTCTCCCGCATTGGAGGCAGACGCTTTACCGTCTGAGCCACCAGGGAAGCCCTGAGTCAGTGATGACACAGATAATAAGAGCTTTGCATATACCAACACCCAGGTGGCTAAAACATCAAGAGGATTTCTTCTAAGAGGAAGGGAGTTACATAAATGTAAACAGCAAAACCTGAGTTTTATTAGAGTCCATTGGGTATGAACCCTTCTGCATAGGTTATTTTATATAAATATACATATATATATATATATTAGGCACATACCTCCTTTCACATGCCTTTCATAAAATTTTGGCAACTTGGTAATAAATCCTTTTATTTATTTATTTTTTTAGAGTGTGATCTCATGTTATTATTTAGAATAATCACTAAAAATAACCCAGAGGGATGCTATGGGGAGGGAGGTGGGAGGGGGGGTTCAGGAGTGGGAACTTATGTACACCCGTGGCAGATTCATGTTGATGTATGGCAAAACCAATACAGTATTGTAAAGTAAAAAAAAAAAAAAAAAAGAAAAAAATCCTCATTTTGGGGAAAAAAGAAGGAAAAACTACATTTATCAGATCTTTTCCTATATAAGCTTATAGTTTTTATATGTTGGTAAAATATCTTATGCTGTTACATAAGTATAACTTCCAATTTATACTGGAAATTTCTAATATGGTATTCCTAATGATAGCAGGTAATAACTAAGTTATTCTCCCCTTTTATCAATTTACTAACAATTTTATAGTTTGCTACGAGTTGTCTGGCTTCCCAGGTAGCTCAGTGGTCTGAGAAGGAGAATCTGCCTGCAATGCAGGAGGCATGAGTTTGATCCCTGGGTCAGGAAGATCCCCTGGAGGAGGAAATGACAACCCACTCCAGGATTCTTACCTAGGAAATCCCATGGAGAAGAGCCTGGTGGGCTACAGTCCCTGGGGTCACAAACGAGTCGGACATGACTGAGCAACTAAACAGCAACAAGAGGTGGTCTAGAGTTCTCACGGTATTCATTTATTTGTTTTACTGGAGTATGGCAAGACATTCTTTTGCAAGATATTCCATAAATTCCTGATCTCTTATACAGATTTTTTTTGCACATCACTGAACCTTTTCTTGGGCTTCCCTGATAGCTTAGTTGGTAAAGAATCTACCTGCCATGCAGGAAACTCTGGTTTGATTCCCGGGTCGGCAAGAGCCTCTGGAGAAGGGAAGAGCTATCCACTCCAGTATTCTTGGGCTTCCCTTGTGGCCCAGCCTTTTCTTGAAACTTTTCTTGGAGCTCTGGCTATCAGGAACATCAATACTGTCATTCTGAGAAGTTCTTGTGGTGCTGAGGGAAATGGAATTCTTTAGCTCCCAGGCAGCCCAGCTGTTATCTTCCCCAGAGCCGGCCTCCCTCTGCCCCTGCTGGCGGCCTGTGTCCTCACCCCAGGACCTCTGGTCCCTGCTTCCAGGTCAGCCATCTGCCAAAACCTTCCCTCCCGCTTCTCCACTGTTACCTTTCTGTCGCATTTTTCCATTTGCTCCCCAGCTATTGCGAGGAGCTTGCAGTTATTTAGTGATGGGCAGAGCAACTGTGTGCTGGGTGCCCGACACCGTGAGGTCTGCACCTGATCCTGCTAAGTCTCCGCCACATCCTGAGGGCATCTTAGTCTGTTTCCAGCAGGGAGCACAGGGGCTCAGCCCTCAGGCCCGTGCCCGCTGCTCTCAGGTGTGGAGCTGGGATTTGAACCCGTGTCTGTCGAGTTTCCTGTTTCCTTAGAGGCAGGTGGTACCATCTGTAATAATTGGGCCTAGGAAAGGAGGCTGCCCCTGGCCTTTCATCTCACAAATCAAGAGAGCTTCAGTCTGCGTTGCTTCTGCCTTCTGGCTGGTGTTCACTGGAGCAGCATTAAGTTCAAGGGCTGTTTTGGGGGAGGCACGGAGTCCTGCATGAACACTGTAAGGTGCCTGGATTCTAGAGAGAGAGGGCTGAGGCCAGGCCCTTCATTTCCCCGCACTGACTCCCTGCCCTGGGAATAGCACCAGTGTGTAGCTGGTTGTGCTGGAAGGAGTCAGTGCAGGCTTAGAAGTCCTGCTGCTAATGATGGGGGTCATAATGACCCTGGGGGCAGCTGACAGCATCTGGGGGCTTACTCCGGGCAAGTGCTAGCACTGACTCTGTCACCCTCATGTTGACCCTCTGCAGTAGGGGCCATGATTGTCACCTCTCATGGGTGGAGGAAGCCGAGGCACAAAATGGTTTGGCAACCTGCCTGAGGTCACACGTCTAGGAAGTGGCATGCTGCGGTTCCAACCCTGGTGATCTGGGTTTAGTTGCCTGTCCTGTTACTGGCCAGACCCACCTTCTTCTTTCCCCTCTCCCTCCCCCACCCCTTTGCTCACCCCCACCCTCCAATCCCCTCTGGCCCCTGCCTCTAGAAGTCCGGCTTGTTGATTCCAGCTAACCCAGCTGTCGTTGCTGGCCACAGCTTGTCCCTGGGTGTGTGGGCACCCCTCTAGGCAGCCGTGTCCTCCCTGAGACATAGCTCACTGCGGGGTGCCCCTTTCTACCTTGCCACCAATTACATCCATGTATCATAATTGTACATTAAAAAAAAAAATGAAAACCACAAGATGAAGCTAATAGGGTTCATGCTGGGAACAGATGTTCTTACTTCTGCCCAGATGCTGTCCATGGCAAGGCTTCTCGGGCTCTTTCGTACTTTCATTTGGAGCGTTTCTGGTTGAAGGGTTCTCAGGAGGGGCTGAAAAAAATCATGCTGTCCTTCCAGCAAGGAACTGGGCATGGGTCTTGAGGGGGTGTGAAGTAGCCATCCTTGGCATTTTATAATCCATCTGCTTCCTGAGGACAGAATCCTGTTCCTCTTTGAAAACTGCCTTTGCCCACATTCTATAATTAAGCGTTCAGATTTTCGCTTTTCCGGTTGCTTCAGTCTCGAGCTAATGTGGCACAGTTAACAGTTCTTCCATTTTCTGCTTTATTTGCTCTTCTCTCTGCTTGGAATTCATGGAAGGCTTTTTTTTTTTTCCCTCTCTCTGTTAAGAATCTTAAAAGACTATGATAACATCATTCATCCCTTTAATATTTATTGAATTATGTGCAAGGCACGGGTTTATGAAACAGACAATGTTTCTTCTTTCATGGGGCTGATGTTGTGGTCAAGGAGGACAGACAATAAACCAAGAAATAAATACACAAGCTACCTTCAGATTGGAGGGATGAAACAAGAGGGTAGGATAGAGAGAGAGAGAGCCCGGGAAGTGAGGGTTAGTTGTTTAACATGGCCAAGGAAAGTCTTTCTGAGGAGGTGACAGTTAACCTGAGGTGAGGAAAGAATATTCTAGAAAGAGGAATTGACAAGTGCACATTAAGGCCCCAAGGCAGGGGAGAGCTGGGGAGTCAGAGGTCCAGGGCAAAGGCCAGTGTGGTTGGATGCCCTGACTGTGGGGAGGCGAGGCAGGATGCAGTCAGTGAGGGGGTTCTGCCCCACTCCCCACCCCCAGATAATTTTTTTTAAGTCAGCAAAAGAGGACAAAAACTGCTTCCTTTGCATTTGAAGACGAGTTCTTCTCTCTTCCCTGGACTGGTGGGCACATGGTTTACCCCACTTTCCTCTTCACCCACAGTCCTTGGTAAACCTCTCTGTGCTGGGACCTGGGGGCTGTGGTGGAGACAGAGGGCAACCTAGACTCACCCAAATACGCCTAAAGTGGATTGCCTTGAGGCAGCCTTCCATCCTGGATGAAAGGTGACCACCGCCACAGTTGGCATTTCAGAGTCATGCAAAGGCACCCAGACTGTTCCAGTTACCAATATGTTCTGTTTCTTTTCATGGCTGAGTATTATCCCATTGTGCGAATATTACTTAGTCATCTAAAGGGACGGAGTTGGGTCATTCGTAGAGACGTGGATGGACCTAGTGTCTGTCATATGGAGTGAAGTCAGAAAGAAAGAAACAGATGTCATATAGTAACGCATACATGTGGAATCTGGAAAAATGGTATAGACGAACCTATTTTCAGGGCAGGAATAGAGATGCAGACATAGAAAAGTAACCCCAATGAAAGGTGAGAGATCGGGGTAAAGAGGTCACAGGAAGAGTGTGCCATATATGCCAGCATGCTTTTGTCTTAAAGCATCAGTACCTGTACGCCTGACTTGACAGTTATCACAGTTTCAGCAGCTATTACATATACACATCCATCAGCATATATATATATATATATACACCTGTACATATATATGTATAGGTATATATACACATATATGTGTATATAAACACATAGGTATACATATGTATTAAACTGTTCATTCAGTTCAGTTCAGCTGCTCAGTCGTGTCCGACTCTTTGCGACCCCATGTATCACAGCACGCCAGGCCTCCCTGTCCATCACCAACTCCCAGAGTCTACCCAAACTCATGTCCATCAAGTCAGTGATGCCATCCAGCCATCTCAAAACTGTTAATTACAAAATATTTTATGAACATTCACTCATTCAGTCAGATGACAGATAGTTGAGTCTCTACAAGGTGCCAGATGCTATTTTAGGTAGGAGGAATATGGAAGTGAATGAGACAGAAATTTCCTGTGCTCTGGAAACCAAAAAGTTTGTGTGACTTGCTTTATTGCAATATTCACTTTATTGTAGTGGTAAACCCACGATATTGCCAAGATCTCCCTATACTCAATATATTACCTAGTGGATTGCTTTTTTTTTTTTTTGGTTCAGCTTATTGTATTTGGCATCATTCAGTATCAGTATGAACACAGTCCATTGGTTGTAATAGTTCTATAGATTCCCGTGAGATGCATGGCCTCTTCTCAAGGTATACCCAGCTTTCCTAGACACTGCTCAGACTTGGCCTGCCTACAAAGCCTGGACTGAGCCCATCTCCAAAGATGAGAGAGAAGGTCAGCTTGGGCATCTACCTGGTTTTGTTCAGGAGGGAACTATGCAAACTAAACCTCCATGCAATCTAGAGACATGCCCTGAGGGACGTTTGGACGAGGCTCTGTGATAATGACCCCAACTCCCCCAATCACAGTCACTGACTTCACTGAAATCAGCGAGTTCATTGTAAATGTTCCCAAATGTGGGTGGGCAGAGCTGGAGCCCCACAGAGTCAGGGTCCCCACATCCTGCCTCCTTGTCCAGCGCCATGACCCCCAGCACTGTGTCAGCTCACAGTGAGTGTTGATGGGAGGCCTGGCTGGCTGAGAGATGACACAGAGCAGACAGATACGTTTGGCCCCCGGGCCTTGGAGAGTGTTGTTCTAGAGTTGGAGTGGTGGGACACCATGAAGCCCAGAGCAGGAAAGAGGATCAGCAGACTCAGGAGCACTGCAGCTCCCACAGACCTGCTGACCCTTTGTGTGAGCCCAGAATGGATAAGACCATCACACGTTGGGAGCCTGGCCCAGACCCACAGGGGGCCGTGAGTATCGTCCAATGTAGCCATGAAGGCCAGTGGCATCTGCATGGCAGGGGGCTGCTGGCTCTGGCTTCTCACTCTGCCTACCTGGGCAGATGCTCCTTCTGCCCTTGCTTGTGACGACTCCTTTCAGGGGCAGGCGCCACAGTTGTTCAGGACAGAAGGGGGCATGCAAGGACCATGGGCCAGACCCAGATGTCGTGGGGAGACTAGATTTTAGGTATCCATGGGAAGCAGAGCCCTGTGGGCCCACAGCAGAGCTTCTGAAGAGTGGCAAGCATTTGTCGGATAGAAAGCGTGTGCTAGGTTGCTTCTGTTGTGTCCGACTCTTGCGACCCCATGGACTGTAGCCCGCCAGGCTCTTCTGTCTTTGGAATTCTCCAGGCAAGAATATTGGAGTGGGTTGCCATTCCTTCTTCATAGATAAAAAGCAGGAGAAGGTCTTCCAAGGAACCAGAAACAGCCTTATTCCTTTTATTCGTTGACTTTAAACATTTTATATACTGGTGCTGCATTAATGTATCAATAGAAAAAAAGTGGAGGAAAAGTAACCCCAATGAAAGGTGAGAGATCAGGGGTAAAGAGGTCACAGGAAGAGTGTGCCATATATGCCAGCATGCTTTGGTCTTAAAGCATCAGTACCTGTATGCCTGACTTGACAGTTATCACAATTTCAGCAGCTATTACATATACACATCCATCAGCATACATATATATATATATATATATATATACACCTATACATATATATATGTATAGGTATATATACACATATATGTGTATATAAACACATAGGTATACATCTGTATTAAACTGTTCATTCAGTTCAGTTCAGTTGCTCAGTCGTGTCTGACTCTGCGACCCCATGAATCACAGCACGCCAGGCCTCCCTGTCCATCACCAACTCCCGGAATCTACCCAAATTCATGTCCATCAAGTCGGTGATGCCATCCAGCCATCTCAAAACTGTTAATTACAAAATATTTTATGAACATTCTCTCGTTCAGTCAAATGACAGATAGTTGAGTCTCTACAAGGTGCCAGATGCTATTTTAGGTAGGAGGAATACGGAAGTGAATGAGACAGAAATTTCCTGTGCTCTGGAAACCAAAAAGTTTGTGTGACTTGCTTTATTGCAATATTCACTTTATTGTAGTGGTAAACCCACGATATTGCCAAGATCTGCCTATACTCAATATATTACCTAATGGATTGCTTTTTTTTTTTTTTTGGTTCAGCTTATTGTATTTGGCATCATTCAGTATCAGTATGAACACAGTCCATTGGTTGTAATAGTTCTATAGATTCCCGTGAGATGCACGTACCGAATCGGATTAGCCATTCTCTTATTTTTAAACCTTTCAATTGTTTCTCAGAATTATTAAAAAGTGCTGCCCTAGACAGGCCTGAACATCTTTGTGTGCATAGAAGTGTGTATCTTCAGAATAGATTCTTCATCCAAAACTTTCACGGAAGGTTAAAGCTTTGAAATGAGTTTCATTATGAATTATGTGTTTTGATTAGTGCTGTTTTGCCAAATGCAGAAAATCATTTTAATCAAAGGTTAGGGGAAAAACTCCTCTAGGATTCTTTTCCTATTTCCCTGCTTTTCACCATATGCCAAAAAAAAATTTTTTTTAATTATTTTCTTGCCAGTAACTGCTTTTGGCTTAGCCAGGAGCTGAACATCACAGTGGGGGCGGAAAGGAGCATTTTGCTCCAAATTGCATAATTTGGCAAGCTCTCCTACTACGGTAGTCATGTTTTTGCAAGATTTGGTGAACTTTATAAAAGCTGTCTCTCCACCAGTAATTTATTTCAGGAAACCCTGACAGCATGGCTGTCTGTCTCCCCCTGGACTTCTTCCTCTCTTCCCTGAACTTCTGTTGGAGATTATTTTTTCTGGGATCCCAAGGTCAGGTCCTTAGGAAGTTCTCTTGGCCAGTGTTGTTGACCTTGCTCCTTCTTTGTTGCCTCTTGTATCTAAACCCTTCCCCTTATAACAAAATGTACTTCAGATATGATAATAGAAGGCCAATGGAGAGCTTAGCTCCCAAACTATACTGGTGTGTGTGTGTGTGTGTGTGTGTGTGTGTGTGCAGAGGCCATGAGTATGGGCTTCCTGGATGACTGAGGAAATGCCATCCCATCTTTGTCTAAGGTGGTGATCATAATCAATAGTGGCAAATATTCTCCAGCATTTACTGTGTGTTAGGCACCGTGATAGGGCTTCCCATGTGGCACAGTGGTAAAGAATCCACCTGCCGAGGCAGGAGAAGCAGGAGACGTGGGTTCGATCCCTGGGTTGGGAAGATTCCCCTGGAGAAGGGAATGGAAACCCGCTCCAGTATTCTTGCCTGGAGAATCCCATGGACAGAGGAGCCCGGCAGGGTCCATGGGGTCACAAAGAGTCAGGCACAACTGAGTGACTGAGCTCAGCATGTGCATTTATATATAGTTAATACATATTTATATATGAGATATAATATAAATATGCTATATAAAATGTAGGAATAACATACTGTATTTATACCAAATGCATTTCTTAAGAAAAACATGTGCTGCCTCTTTCTTAGCCAAGGCACTGAGAGGAAAGTCTCAAAACCTAGGTATAAAGTTGAAAAAGAAAAGAAAACCTAAAGGCAAAACAAACCCAGGAAGAGAAGCAATACGGAAAAATGTAGAAAGCTGGGAAGGAGACGGCCTCTGATTCTGCACTCAACCTGACTCATGCTCAGCGGGGCATGGGTTCGGAGCTGTTTGTTACAGGGCGATGGAGTTGCTGTGATTCATCCTCCTTCTCTTGCTGGGAATCCATGTGACCAAATGGCCTCCATGAAAAAGCCGCATGACCTTGACCTTGCCCCATGGGCCACACAGATGCGCATGTGGCGAGGAGCCGAGGCAAGTTGGGGACAGTTGGGTGCTTGTGGAGTCAAGCCGTAGTGTCCAAATCCAGTTAATCAAGCTGCCTAGGTCCAGCTCCCTGACTTTAGTCCACAGCAGGTATAACACCCGCCAACAGATGAGATGTTGCAGAAGTAACTCAGTCATAAATGTCTTGTCTCTGAAAAGAGAAAATACCTATAAAAGTGCCTGGCTTATGTTAGGGCCTTAATGGATGTTTGTGGAAAGTATTGTTGTTGGAATGAACCCAGCCATAAAAGATCTTGTCTCCCTTCCTGACTCTTAGGTAGTTAGTCAATTCAGCCAGAGGGGGGGAAAAAAAAGAGCTGAACTAGTTTTTAGACATAATAATAATTTCTATTTTCGGTGGTGTTTTCCAGTTTGTAGAGTGCTCCTACGTCAATAGCGGTTTTAATTTTTGAGCAGCACTGCAGAGGCAGAGAATGGGAGAGAGAGAACTCAGAGATGGCCGGTGCTTTTCAAGGTCACACGGTCAAGGCAGAGAATGAACTCCAAATTCAGGCTTCTTCTCAAGACACTGGAGCTGAAGTTTCTTGGCCTCGTTGGTCAGTTTCATTTTTCAACATTTTAAAGGATTAGACTGATGTTCTAATTTAATCAAAAGAAGACTGGAGTTTGAAACATCACATGTGGGGGTTGGCCAACCAAGCCACCATTCCTTGAAACCAAAACGAAGGGATAAACTAAGCCTAAGAGCAGAGAACCCAGTGTTTGAGGGAGAAGATGGTGAAGGGTGCAGTTTGGAACCACACTCTTGCTTCAGCAGTTTCATCCCCTGAACACAAGGGGTGATGTTACTATTATATGAGATTGTAGTAAGGACTTGGAGGGTTACTGCGTTCTTAGTGTCTAGCACAGTGCTTGGCACAGAGTAGGTGATTATTAAAAGCAATTTTTCTATTGCTCGTTTCCTTCTGTTTCTCTTTCTCTCATCCTCTTGGTATCCTCCTCTTCATTCTCGTTTGCTCAGGAAAGTGCAGAGGTCCTCTCACAAGAACACAGGACTTAGACTACTCATGGGATCCAAACAGAGGCTCAGAGATTCAGAAGGCAGACTGCTGAGAACCAGCTGTGGACCCTTCCAGGGTTCAGGAAGTCTGAATGGAGAGGCAGCATTTTCACAGCCCCTCCCCTTACCAGACCAGATCAGAAAGATGACGGAGGAGACTCCTAAGAAAGCCCTGTGTGTGTGTGTGTTGACCACTTTAGTTCTGTCCGACTCTATGCGACCCCATGGACTTCAGCCCTCCAGGCTCCTCTGTCCATGGGATTCTCCAGGCAAGAATACTGGAGTAGGTTGCCATTCCCTTCGCCAGGGGATCTTCCCGACCCAGGGATCGAACCCAGGTCTCCTGCACTGTAGGCAGATTCTTTACCATTTGAGCTACTAGGGAAATCAAGAAAGCTCTAAGTACAGAAAAAATAATCAAGTTGTGTTTTTCAAATCCGAGTCAGCTGGAGGGCATCTTAAGATACAACTTGCTGCCCCCGCTTCTAGTGTTTCTGATTCAGTGGGTCTGGGTGGGCCCTCCCCGGAGAATTTGCATCTCTCTTGGGTTCCCAGGTGCGGCTCCTCTCAGGCTCTCAGAGAATCAGCACGTGGTGGCAGTTGTTATGAATTCTTGACCCGTGAAAGAAAAGGTGAGGGGAGGAAGCGTGACAGGTGCACCCTGGCTTCCTCCTCACCACAGCAGGTGTTCTGACCTGGTTCCCCTGTGGGCTCGGATCCACCCAGGGGCGGACACAGGGCTTGGAACCCTGGCATGGGGAGGGGAGGAAGGGTAAGCTGCTGTCTCCTTTGTTAATCTCAGGCATGAACAGACCCTTTGAAGAGCACCCAGTCCCCACTCCACTTTACCTCCAAGAATTAAGGATGCACAGGATGGGTTAGAATGACCACTTATAAACAGCAACAGTGTGGGGGTAGTTTTTCTTTTTTTTTTTTGGAACATGTGCCAATGGAAAAACATGTGTTGATCATGTTAAATCTCTTGCCTGCTGCTTCGGCTTCTTTCTTCCAGGCTTGAGAGTGGCTGTGATCACCAGGTTACATCTTCTTACTTCCTAGGATCCTTCTGAACTAGGGATGCACCTTCAGCTGGGGTAAGTTGAGGTGGTGTCAGTTTACTTTCCACCCTGGATAAACTTCTTTGCAGTCTTAGCAATGGGATCGATAAAGCAGGAAGGTCCTTCCTCCCCACTGCCTTCCTTCCTCCCCTCCCCCGATTAAGCTACACTGTTCATTCATTACTTTCTAAATGCTCTGGTGGTGGGGAGAGAGATTAAGTTGAATATGAGGAGAAGTAAAGTGTTACTCAAGCATACAGTGTGAAGAGGGGGTGAGCGTGGCTGGGGCGAGGAAGTTTCTCTTGTCTTGTTGTTCAGTTGCTCATTCGTGTCTGACTCTTTGCAACCCCATGGACTGCAGCACGGCAGACCTCCCTGTCCTTCGCCATCTCCCGGAGCTTGCTCAAACTCATGTCCACTGAGTCAGTGCTGTTATCTAACCATCTTATCCCCTGTCATTCTCTTTTCCTCCTGCCTTCAATCTTTCCCAGCATCAGGGTCTTTTCCAACAAGTCGGCTCTTTGCCTCAAGTGGCCAGCATATTTGAGTATCAGCATCAGTCCTTCCATTGAATGTTCAGGGTTGATTTTCTTTAGGATTGACTGGTTTGATATTCTCTTATCTGGTGCTTCCTAACTCTGGCCCCATCTAAGAATCACCTTGTAGCTTGTATAAACATTTATATTCAGGATGTGAGATTCTGATTTAAATTCACCTGGGATGGGACCCTTGATGTTGGAAAATTTCAGTTTCCTCAGGTGATTTTAGTGTATGGTCAAGCAAGAGACTTGCTGCTCTAAACCAATTTTCCTAAAAAAACATCTGGGGTGCTGAGCACAGTTGCATTATCATGGGACTTCCTTTGAACAACCACAAGCCACAGTGAAGTGGCCTGGAGGCTGCCGCCTATGGGATGGCTTAGAAGTCAATGCCCCAACCCAAGTTTAGAAAGGTAAGTGTATACATATCTTGAGACCAGGTGGGCAAGGTAAAAAAGGCAAGTTCAGAAAGCAACCAAAAATCCCCAGGCTAAAGATGACAGAGGCTGGGCCCAATGCAGGAATGTGAGCTAAAGGTTCCATTAATGCCAAGAGAGGAGACTGGCAGGGTCAGATTATCCCCAGCCCAGGGAGACAGCACAGGGTTAAAGCTGGATTCTGCCCAAGTCAGAAACTCTGAACGTCCCATGTCCTGGGCTGGAACCAAGTCAGTGTGTGTGAACTCACCTGGGCTGTTCACGGCCAGGTTAGGAACTCTGGGAAGCCAGGAAGCTCTTGAAAGGAGGGAGAGGAAACTAAAGTGCCCAGAGAAGATTGTCTGGCTTCCATGAGGCTCAATGCCAGTTCTGTTACTCTTTTCATCAAACTGACTGAGTTTTTCTTTTTTAAAAAATATTTATTGATGTGACTGAATTGGGTCTTGGTTGCAGCATGCGGGATCTTCATTGCGGTGCATGGGCTTGGTTCCCCCTCAGCCCATGGAATCTTAGCTCTCCGACCACATCCCTTGCATTGCAAGGTGGATTCATAACCATTGGACCAGCAGGAAAATCTCTGGCCAAGTTTTTTTTTTTTTTAAGTTAACTAAATTTTTTGGTTGCACTGGGTCTCCATAGCTGCACTCGGGCTTTCTCTACTTGCAGAGTCGGGGCTTCTCATTGCAGGGGCTTCTCTTGTTGTCGAGCACAGGCTCGAGGGCTTGTGGGCTTCAGTAGTTGCAGCATGTGGGTTTAGTTGCCCCGTGGCATGTGAGATCTTCCCTCAACCAGGGACTGAACCTGTATCTCCTGCATTGCAAGGCAGATTCTTAGCCACTGTAGCACCAGGGAAGCCTGACCAGGTATTTCTGATGCATAAATATAGCTGAGATGATGGGATCCATCATAACACTCACTGAGAACACTGCATTCCTCCCCTAGTATCCTTGGGGGATTCCTCCCAAGATGGCTGGGAATACCAAAATCCATGGATGCAAAAGTTCCTTATTTTTTTCTTTTTCTGTTTTTTTTCTCTTCTGCCTTTTAGTTTTTAAATTATAGTTGATCTACAATATTAGTTTCAGGTGTACCACATAGTGCTTCAATGCCTTTAAAGATTATACTCAATTTAAAGTTATTATAGGATAATGGCTATATTCCCTGTGGCTCAAGCCCCTTTTGCAAATAACATATGCACGTCCCCCCTCCCCCATATACTTTAAATCATCTCTAGATTGCTTATGATACCTAATACAATGTAAATGCTATGTAAATAGCTGCTGGAACATGTCAATTTTGTGTGTGTGTGTGTTTTGGAACTTTCTGGAATTTCCTTTTCCAAATATTTGCCATCTGCAGTTGATAGAATTCATGAGTACAGAACCTGCAGATATGGAGAGCTAATGGTACTCCCTAAACTTTTAAATTATAAAAGTTTAAATTATAAAAGCACAAATGAATTCTCTGGGGAATCCTGTTAAAACAGTGACTCTAATTCAGTAGGTCTACTGAAGCTATGAAATGAAAAAGCTATGTTTTTTCCAGTAGTCATGTATGGATGTGAGAGTTGGACCATAAAGAAAGCTGAGCACCAAAGAATTGATGTTTTGAACTGTGGGGTTGGAGAAGACTCTTGAGAGTCCCTTGGACTATAAGGAGATCAAACCAGTCAATCCTAAAGGAAATCAGTTCTGAATATTCATTGGAAGGACTGATGCTGAAGATGAATCTCCAATCCTTTGGCCACCTGATGCAAAGAACTGACTCACTGGAAAAGACCCTGGTGCTGAGAAGGACTGAAGACAGGAGAAAAAGGGGACAACAGAGGATGAGATGGTTGGATAGCATCACTGACTCAACGGATATGAGTTTGAACAAGCTCCGGGAATTGGTGATGAACAGGGTAGCCTGGCATGCTGCAGTCCATGGGGTCGCAAAGAGTTGGACACGACTGAGTGATGAACTGACTGAATTCAGTAGGTCTGGGGTGGGGGTGGGGGTGGGGGCTAAGACTCTACATTGCTAACAGTTCCCAAGTGATGCTGATCTGAAGACCACCCTTGGACAGCACAAGCCTGAAGGACAGGGATGTCTGCTCAAATGCATTAAAGAACACCCGGCAGTGCACAGCTTGGTTATCCTGCCTGTGGAGGCTCACATCGGATTTTCCCGTTCCTCAGATCTCTCGAGAGAGTCTGTGGTTTTCCCAGGATCCACTTTCTTGAGGAAAGTGACTTTCTGCTGATGTAAGTACGAGGAGAGCATCACATCACAAACAATGAAAGGACAGCATCATGCCGTAAACAAAGTCTGCTTGACATCACCCCCCTCCCTCCCCACACCTGTCCCTCACGGCAGACCAAGAGTCTACAGACTGAGGCGGACTTGCGTTGACCCAGTGAAGCAAGAACCATCAATAAGTAACCTGTTACCTGGGAATGGAGCAACAATTCTTTCATAAATGAATGTCAATGAGGTATAATTTTCTGCTGTAGCAGAATTTCACCACCTGACAGTACTCTTAATATACTTTAATTAAGAGGTTAATCTGTTGTAGAAATTGCTTTTCTCTGAAGCCACCTGAAATCAATTTAAACTCAATTACAAGTGGTTAGCTATTGTTTATGTGGTTAAAGATTAGAGAATACATTTTTGCTTGTCAGGAGCCATCCGAGCAAATTTTGAATGTCAAGATCAGAAGAGAAGCTGAATAGCTGAGTGTTCCTTAATGGGCATGGAGAAACCATTAGAAAACGTAATCAGTCATATTTGATGACTTGACCTTGGGACTCTTCTCGAAAAGGGTCTAATCATGTCTGTCCCATAAGTGCCACCACGATGGCTCTGCTGAAATTAATTGATCATTACGTGCTTTCTGAGAGCCTAATATACCCTATTTGATGGAATATAAATTGCAAGAATAATCTGTAAATTATATAACAAGCTTCAGAATACATTTGCCCTCTGTCTTTTTAGCATAGATTAAATCTGACAGCTAGTTTCAAAATGATCAAAATCGTTTAACTCCTCCAATAAGTTTGGAATGCTTAAGTTTTACAAAGAAAAAAATTATATCACGTGGCATGTGCCCCATCTAGAAATGTGGATCGCAATCCACTTTTCCATCAATAAAACATAGAGATAAAAAGAGGTCTGAGAAGGTTTTCTGGGGCTTGAATGCATTATTTTATTCAATTACTTAGTAAAGGGCTTAGCTGTTATCAAAAATTTGGATATGTGTCAGAGACAATGAAACTGTTTTAAATCATCTTCACTTCTATGCTAAGTATATGAAAGAATTACATGCCTCTAATTGGCCAGGCAGTTAGCTAATGTGATACCCCATAGTCTGGCTGAGCCATCTATAATGACAGCACCCTCCGCTGATTATCAGTAGGTTAAAAGTTTCTTGTCATCCTTTCAGGTGTCAAAATGATTAATCTAATTACCTCCTCTGTTTATGTGTATTCTCCTGGGATCAACACTTTCTGCTCTTATCATATACACAATCCATAGCATTTTGGTTAAAGTTGCAAGAAGGCTTCCTCTAGAACTCTTCCCCTACTCCAGAGAATTATTAAAAGTTTTCCTTTGAGCTGACACTTTCATATTTGAAGTAAACATTCCAGGATTTTTTCTTTCAAACATGGTGAATAGTTAACTATTGAGCAGAAGTCCATTGTTTCTGCATAATTGGCATCATGAGGGAAGATCACGTTTTTGGAGACTGAAAAAAAAAAACGTGGGATCAGGTGGGCACAGTAGTGTTTTGTCTAAGAGACTGAGGCAGCTTCCTAGATGCCAGGATGGTGGAAGGTTTTCTGGGAAGTGGGCCTTTGAAAGCTAACATCTCCTGGGAGTTGAGGCAGGGGTGAAGTTCAACTATAAGAGCCATATTTATTACATTAGGGCTCTTTGCCAGATCCTAGTTCTGTCCTTTAATAGTTGTGAGCCTTTGGGCAGACTTCTTAGCTTCTTGAAGCCTCGGTTCTCCCAACTGTAAAATGGAGATAATCATGAAGATGAACAGCAGTAGAATGGACAAAATGCCCAGTAGACTCACACATGTACACTTAGCAAACTCTTCCTCATAACTAAGCAAAGCATACAATGACTTTGGTGTCTCTCTTTTCTAAGTCCTAATCAGGGATGCAGGATTTGAGGAAGATGGTTTTTCCTGGCTGGTGAAATTTTTGATGTGAAAAGTCTCATCAAATTACCAAAAGGAAGCCTTCTTTGATTTTTAATTTCAGAGATATCCTTTACGATGACTCTTTCCAGAATGAGGATGAGAGGTGGGGGAGAGGAAAGATTTTCAAGACAATCTGTTCTGGGAGCAGGGGTCTGAGCTGTCATCTCAGTTCAGCCGTGAACCAGCTGTGTGAGGCTGAGAGTCAGGGTCCCTCCTTCTTTGAGCTCAGTTTATTTGTGTAAAATGACAGAGTTGACCAGATGTCTGTTAAGGTTGCTTAGTGCACTGAGATTCCATGGTCTTATGCTACTGGCTGTTTCTGTAAGAACCCTGCTCCCCACCCAGAAAATGATTGGAGGGTGGGCATGGACAGTGCAGTCTGGAGACTGCAGTGACCACTACGCTTTCAACCTCCTGACCCCCCTGCTCGTGGCACAGAGGGTCCCACCTGGGTGGCCACATGTGGGTGGCCATTCACTAAGGAAAGGTCACACAGCCTTTAAACCTCATGTCTCCTTTTGAGAAACATAAAACAAAAATTCTCCACTTCCTCAATTCCAATACGTCTCATCCACTTAATGATTTTGGGGGTGCCTGCTCTGCTTTCGCTGTCTCACCCTTCTTCAAATGAAAAGAGGTCTCAAAAGAGCAAGCTGAGGGCCACATTCAGCCCATGGATGACATGATTCCACTCCCTCTTCCCAGAGAAATTCCACCACTGGAGTTAACTACTAGCATTTAAAAATTGGAAGATTTCACATAAAACTCAGATTTCTGGCTTCTTTTGAAAAAATAACAAAGAAGAAACTATCACCAGAACGTCCCCCAGAAGGATGGCCTGGTTCTTACATCAGCGGGTGAAGAATCTGGCCAAGACATGAAACGGGCAACACCCAGACTCTGTCCTCTTGAACTTTGAACTGGCAGAAGATCATCATGTTGACCAGTCACCCCGAGGCCCTTGTTGCAAAGAAGCCTGTGGAGGTAACCTCACTCCTGCCCGCTGGCTGGCTTCACTTCTTCAAGCTGCCCACCAGACCTCCTAAGCACATGTGTGTGCCCCTCCTGTGGGTTCATACATGAAGTCTAACCTCTCAGAGTTCCAGTTCCATAAGATTCAATACTCACAGGGCTTCCCTGGTGGCTCAGTGGTGAAGAATCCTTCCCAGCAGGGACTAGTGGTAAAGAATCCTCCTGCCAATGCAGGATACACAAGTTTGATCCCTGGGTGGGGACAATCCCCTGGAGAAGGAAATGGCAACCCACTCTAGTATTCTTGCCTGGAAAATTCCATGGGATACATGTACGTGTATGGCTGAGTTCCTTTGCTATTCACCTGAAACTATCACAACATTGTAATCAGCTATATCCCAATACACAGAGAAGACAATGGTGCCCCGCTCCAGTACTCTTGCCTGGAAAATCCCATGGACGGAGGAGCCTGATGGGCTGCAGTCCATGGGGTCGCGAAGAGTCGGACATGACTGAGTGACTTCACTTTGACTTTTCACTTTTATGCATTGGAGAAGGAAATGGCAACCCATTCCAGTGTTCTTGCCTGGAGAATCCCAGGGATGGGGGAGCCTGGTGGGCTGCCGTCTATGGGGTCGCACAGAGTCAGACACGACTGAAGCGACTTAGCAGCAGCAGCAGCATACCCCAATACAAAATAAAAAGTTACCAAAAAAAAAAAAAAGCGCACTGTCCCTGGGCTAAGTCATCTTCCAGCTCTGAATTTCTATGATTCTGTTTTCCTTTGCTGTCCCACAAGAGCTGTGCCTTTGGGCCACATGTGAGGACTCATCCTTAGTATAAACCCACATGTGACTTCCCATGACACATCACAGTGTGTTTGCCAGTCAGACCACAAGTGAGTCCTATTGAAAACAATCTTGAAAAAATCTGACCCAAGAGCAGGTTTGTATTAGAACCTAAGCTTCACGAAATTTGAGCTAGTGAGAACCACACCACCAGGAGCTCATGTCAACCCATGGCATTAAGCGCGATGTGCGGGTCAATGACTGACCTCAGATTGAGTCAAAGGCCATGAAATCAATATCTACAGAGTAGCCTCTGTCTAGGATTCAGCATTACCTTGAATCAAGTCCTTCACTTGAGAACTCATCGACTGAAGTGAACGTAGGAGCAGATGTTGGCAGAATACACGTGCAGACAAAAGGAAATTCCAACTGAGAAGATAATCTCCATTGATTTAGTCACACAATGAAGGGTTTCACTCCCGTGCAAAATACTTTAACAGGCGAAAGTTCTCTTCTCTGTACTCTAAAAATTCTGACTCCATTTCCCTAGAAATAGCAAGCAGACTAGGTCACATTCAGTTCCTTCTGTCAGCTGAACTGTCTGGCATGGAATTCGGGGGCTGATTCATTTAGTCTAAAAAGGAAAAAAAAATAGGTCATTTGTTTTTCTCTCCATAATTCTTTGGTTCATTCATTGGGTACTTCAGCCAAATCCTAGTGAAGGAATGAAGTGTACCTTACACAGCGTGCAGATATGGTGTGAGGTTAGCAGTCTCCAGTAAAGCTATCAGAATATTTTTATAAAATAGTTAAAAATACAAATTCTGCCATCCTTCGGCAACCATCATATCCGTATCTTGTCCTCTGAACTTTTGTATGTGTATTTCCCAGGTGGCTCCATGGTAAAGAATCTGCCTGCCAATGCAGGAGACATAGGTTTGATCCCTAGATGGGGAAGATCTCCTGGAGAGGGAAATAACAACCTACTCTAGTATTCTTGCCTGGAGAATCCCATGCACAGAGGAGCCTGGTGGGCTACAGTCCATGGGGTTGCAAATAGTCAGACACGACTTACCGACTAAACAACAATAAAAAAGTGAATATACAACTTTTTCATTTATCTTTTTAACTCTATGCATTTGCTACATGGACTTCATTTTTAATGAGTAGAGAGGAATCCATCAAATGAATATATATGCCATTGTGGCAGATTGCAAAACCGTCTGTAATTCTTTTGGGGGTGGGATGGGACAGGGAGAGAGTCACATGCTGGACAGCATGTGAAATCTTAGTTCCACAACCAGGGATTGAACCTATGCCCCCTGCCTTGGAAACAAGGAGTCTTAACCACCGGACCCCCAGGGAAGTCTTCATCCTTCTCTGTTTCTGTCTCCTTTGCAATGTGACTTTATAGCCTCTCCCATCAGGGGATACAGTTGATTTTCTAACCCTTGGAATGTGGGCTGGCCTTGTGACTTGCTCTGACCACCCAAATGCAGCAGTACCAAGTAACGGTGTGTTGATTGCAAGCTGATGCCTCAAGAGGCCTTCAGTACTTCTGTTTGCCTTCTTGGAACCCTGCTGTAGACTATTATCATGAGAAAAAAATCTCTAGCTAGCCTACTAGAGACTAAGAAACCACGTGGCATGGGGGTTGGTCACCCCAGCCATCACAGTGACCCCTATCTGGACCAATCAGCTCCTGGTTAAATGTCATCTAAAATCATGGACAGATAATTCAAGTAATAATAAAAGCAATGGTAATTTTTATTTGCTAACATTTATTGAAATCTTGTTATCAGTTCAGTTCAGTCGCTCAGTCGTGTCTGACTCTTTGCAACCCCGTGACTCACAGCACGCCAGGCCTCCCTGTCCGTCACCATCTCTCGGAGCTCACTCAGACTCACGTCCATCGAGTCCATGATGCCATCCAGCCATCTCATCCTTGGAATCTTGTTATAGGTGGTCAATTAATCTGCTACCTTCCTTCTTTTTAGACTTAATTAATCTCTTCATTTACTAATACTCTTAACTAACATCTACCAAATGCCCTTAGATAGGTATTTGATTAGATTCACTCATTCATTGATGCATCTGTGAGCTGGGCATGATCCATATTTGAGGATACAACAGTGACTATAAAAAGACACTATTCTTGGGGGCTTCCCTGGCCGTTCAGTGGTTAGAACTCCATGCTTCCACAGCAGAGGGGCCTGGCTTCCATCTCTGGTGAGGGAACTAAGATTCCCACATGCTGTTTGGTGCAGGCAAAAAGAGGAAAATTTCCTGTTCTTAAAAAGGTTACATTCTAATGGAATAGGGGACAAGCAATAGACAAATTGATGGCATGTCAGTTGGTAATAAGTGTCACAAGAAAATAAAAAGCAGGGAAGAGTGATGGTGACATAAGCAAAGCAGAAAGAATAAAGAATGTTTTGTGAAGGTGATCCAATGGAGAATAAATCTAAATTTTTGTTTTGAAGTCTTGAAATTGTTAGATGTTTTGTGTTTTCTTTAGAATAAATTCAGATAATCTCAGTCTCTTTAGGGCAACAGTCGTAACTTGCTAAAAGGCCCTCTACAATGCGTTTGTGCACCTTCAGAGAAGGTCCATTGGAAAAGGAAAATTATCTTAAGCAGCAGGAGCATCTGACCCTGGAGGTCACCTTGTCCTTAACTTGTCAAACACCGTTTGCAGCCGGTCTGACGTCAATCAGCAAGGGCTGACATATGATTCATCTGAGCTCGTACCATTGTTGGTTCCTGTTATTGTTTTTCCCCTCACATTGTAGTTAATCATTTGTTTGAGTTCGGTTAAACACTCACGTGCTTTATTCGGCCTTTTCCTACAGTTTCATCTGGGCCAAACCCTTGGTGAAACTGTGCATGTGAGTCGGGTCTCTATTAATGATCTAAGGCCTTCTCTCCTGTTCCCAAGGGGCCAGCACACTAAGGGATGAGAAGCTAGAAGAAATGAATCCGGTTTGTAAGCCAAAATCGCAAATATCCTTAGGTTGGAGAACAGAATGCGTTTTTCTTGCTATGAGCCAACTTCAGAGAATCTCGAAGGTTCTCTTTTTGCCTCTGAAGTTACTGTCAAGTCTTAAAATAATTCAATCCTGAGCCACTGACCTGAATCCACTACAAATAACCAGAGAAGGAAGGATGATGGGGATTTAAGGATAAACACAGGAAGGACAGAGACCAGACTCCACCAGGATTTAAAAAACCCAGATCTGCTTATGAAGTACGTTCTAACCCAAAGTTGCTAAGTTGAAAAGTCACCCCCTAAGATATGCAGACACAAAGGGAAGAGTTTAATAAAACTCTCCTCTTCCTAGCCAGGGGGAGGGAACCACAAACAGCAGGAGGCTTTTCAGCAAGTTTTTCTTCCCTTCCTTTCTTCTCTTCCTTCCCCCTGCTTTCCCTCCCTCCCTCCTTTCCTCTCTCCCTCCATGCCTCTTTCTTTCTTTCCTTCCTTCCTTCTTCTCTTTCCTCCTAAAATATCCTCCTTCTTAGCTTGACAGCAAACAGGACAGATCCTCTGGCACTGACTTGCACCTCCTGGATTGGGAAGCCTTCTTCTTCCTACCCACTTGTCAGAAGGCTCTTTGCCCTCAAACCCAGAAAGAGGTAGATCTCACTACCATCCACAATCTATTTCTGATCAGGCTCCGAATGAAAACTTCAGATTAGCTTCGAGTCTTTCAAAGTCAGGCCACGCCACTAAGTCTGGGTCCTGCTTGCAGAAATGACTAATGATTTGTTGGTCATCTTCCCAAATTCAAGGAGCCTGCAAACTCTTGAAATGGGGCTTTGGAAATGAAAAAGAAGTTTCCCCTCTTAGTTCATCTCCTCACCATCTGGCTAAATGTTATCATCCTTATTGCACTATGATTAATTTTTTTATGCCATAGAGTTCTGCTAATTAATTGCAATGACCAAGAACAGGAAATTTCAGCAGGACCAGATCATGTTTACCCGGAATGGCCAAGTTGGAGAACGGTTCTTTAAGAGGCGTTCCTTGGGATTGACAAATTTCAAAAGCTGAATAGAGTCTCTGAGATCAACCAGTTCAAGTAGTTCACTGATAGATGAGGAAACCTGTGAGAGTTAGCCCAGCTCATTAGCAGTTGGTGCGTTGGTGCACGCGTACTTAGTCATATTCAATTCTGCGACACAATGGACTGTAGCCCGCCAGGCTCCTCAGTCCATGAGATTTCCCAGACAAGAATACTGGAGTGGGCTGCCATTTCCTCCTCTAAGGGAATCGTCCTGACCTGGGAATCGTCCTGACCCAGGGGTCAAATCTGAGTCTCCTGCATTGGCAGGCAGATTCTTTACCACTGACCTCCATTTACAATGAGCCAGGAAGCCCCATCGTAATAGAGCAAGGACAAAAATCCTAATATCCACATCTCTGGTCCAGGGATGTTGGTACCAGGCTCCGCTGCCTCAAGAACTAGTTCAAACCAGAAGCAGCCCCTCCTCTCCATTTGGGTGGAATCATTAGCTCCAGGATGGAATGTGGTCAAATGTCTCATTGCATCATCACATCACTTTGAAACTCCAAGTTCTCTGGACATAGAGTTCTTGTCTAAGTGATGTGAACCAGTAAGTTTTCTGGAAAAAAAATCAGTCCAAATACTTGGCTGGTGTCTTGGAGGGAAAAAAAAAGAAGAAAATTGGATGATTAAGTTTTACAAACTGAATAAAAAACAGCTATGTTTGCATCCTGTGGACACTCCTATTGGGTCTAAACCAAGTTATCCAAAGCTGGGGTTGGGTCCTAGAACTGTATGGAAATTGTGTGGCAGCTCTTTCATGGCAGCCAGTAACCTATCAGCCCTTGATTGTTGTCCAGGGTGACAGGGAAGCTCCAGGTTTTAGTCTAGTGGTTATGAAACTGTCAGGCTATGTTTCACTTCTGAACTGCAGAATTGCTTTTTTTTTTCAAATAAAATAGTTTTGTGTAATCTCTACACATAAAATAGAAAAGGATACCATTTTATGTTTAAAATTATAAATTTTCCCCCTCTAAAAATAATAAGTGGGAAAAATAAAATTGTCTGATTGAATGAACATTTGAACTTGTGAGCTAGAAGAATCAGTTTTAGACTCAGTGCATCATCAACGTAATTTTCTGTATGTGGGTTTACTGGCACTGTAACTAATTCACCTGGTGTATCAGCTGTTCCGCACAAGGTCTGGCTCATGGGAAATAGGAATACATCAATGACTCTTAGCTTGTGTTGCTTCAGAAAGGCAGGAGCTACATTTTAATTCATCATTTATCCACCCTTCCCTGAAATGACCCTGACTTCCACAAAGTACGGATCTGAGAAATGTTGGCTGGATTAGGAGGTCATGAGTTCGTATTTGATGAGGTTGAGTAAGACTGGCCCACAGGAGAGCTCAGTGCATGCAGCGGAGGGCTACGGCCAAGTCGGTGGGCTCAATGAGATGTTCTACCTGCAACATAATGGATGGATTAGAAGCAAGTGTGCCAACCTGCTTTGGCTTCCCAGTTGGCTCAGTGGTAAAGAATCTGCCTGCCCAAGCGGGAGACCCAGGTTTGATCCCTGGGTTGAGGAGATCCCCTGGAGGAGGAAATGGCAACCCGCTCCCGCGTTCTTGCCTGGAGAATCCCACGGACAGAGAAGCCTGGTGGGCTGCAGTGTATGGAGTCATGAAAGGGTCGGACATGACTAAGCGCACACGCATGCCCATGTCAGTCGGCTTCATACAGACTCTTCCTCCTCATGGCAGATTTAATGTATGGCATTCCATGGTCCTTGTTGTCACTGGGGCAGGGACAGTTTTCAGCTCCTCCTCTAGTCTTCTCGATCTTATCTCTTCTGTGGCCCCGTTGGTCCCTTCAGATCAGCGCCTTGTTTTGGGTCTTCATCATCTTTCACCTGGTCTGTGGCTATAATACTCCAACGGATACAAGTATACTTGTCTCAAGAATCTACCTCTGCCAGTTCATGCTGTGCTTTGTTAGAAAGTTTATTTTCTAAAGCTCAGATCTAGTCAATGAGCTCACCTGCTGCAAAGCCTTCAGTGGCTCCCTGGTGTCTGTCGGTAAATTTCAAACTCCTTTGCAGGGGGTGTTCAGCATCAGGCTTTTTCTTTATTGTCACTGCCCCGCCTTACTTGACCCCTAATTTACCTCCGTGATGGAGATAGTGCTCTTTGGGGCTTCCGCTCCTTTGCTTGTGTTATTTTCATCCAAAAGGATCTGTCCTGGGATACCGCTTAGCTTAGCATCCATGTCTCTGAAAGTCTGCCCCCTCCCTACTCCACAGCAAAGAATCTGGCTTTCAGATATGTGAGAAACACCCTGGAACTTGTCAAAATGCATGTTTCTGAGCCTTACCTTAGAGGACTCTGCATTTTTAGATCAGCATTCTGGCTGATTTTGATATAGCAGGTTCACTGCCTGCACTTTGAGAAATATCTTAACTGTGTGCATCAACAATTCCGCACATCTTCATTCATTCATGTTTTCAGTCACACACACAGGTATTTCTTCCACAGCAGAGCTTTTTAAAAAAAATTTATTTTCTTGAAGTATAGTTGATTTACAATGTTGTGCTAATTTCTACTGTAAAGCAAAGTGATTCAGTTACACACACACACACACACACATATATATATATATATATATACATTCTTTTATAAAACTTTTAACAATTTAATTGCTTTTGGCTGTGCTAGGTCTTTGCTGTTGCACGGGCTTTTCTCTAGTTGCAGCAAGCATGGGCTACTCTCCAGCTGCAGTCAGCCAGCTTCTCCTTGCGGTGGCTTCTCTTGTTGCAGAGCATGGGCTCTAAAGCGTGCGGGCTTAGTAGCTGTGGATCCCAAGCTCTAGAACACAGGCTCAGTAGTCACGGTGCACAAGCTTGGTTGCTCTGCAGCATGTGGGATCTTCCCAGGCTAGGGATAGAACCCGTGTCTCCTGCATCGGCAGGTGCATGCTTTAGCACTGAGCCACCTGGAAAGCCCCATATATACGCATTCATGCTCTTTGCCATTATGGTTCACCACAGGATATTGGGTATAGTTCCCTCTGCTCTCAGTAGGACTTTGTCGTTTATTTATTCTATACGTAGTCTTTTGCATCTGCTAATTCCAAACTTCCAATCCATCTTTCCCCCACACCTCTCCTCCTTGGCAACCACAACCCTGTTCTCTATGTTATAGGAGAGATTTTATATCAAGAATTGCATATGATAAGATCAATTAATTGAGAAGAATGGGTGACATTTTATGTTATTAGGTATAAACAACTGTCTTTAAAATCATCTAGGATTCATATATCTTTAAGGACAAAAAAATGCTCAAGTCTGCCCCACATAGCTGCTTGGAGAAGCTATGTAATGGAATTGCACCTCCATGAATGATAAGAAAGGGTGAGAAACCTGCCCTTACATGATAAGGGGAAAAGAAATGCCTCACTCAAGATAGATGGATTTAGACAATCGTGTTTAATTTTTTAGGCTACACTCTTATACATATATTTAAAATTCCAAAAGGAAAAAAAAACATAGCTTCGGAATTGCACATCTGAAAACTTAGCCTAAGGCTGTAATATGTTTTTTGATAACAAAATATTTATTAGGAACACAATGCTCAAAGAACAGAGAACAAATTGTATGGTTCATTGAGTCTACCATGTTCCAAATGGTAGACACAATGATGGCATTATTTACAGATTTATAGGACTTATTTTCCTGGCTTCCAGGGGTTTATCAGGTTTAGTGACAAACCCTGATGTAAAAATCATATTTTTCCCATATAAAATCATATATGGCCTTACAAATCCGAAAGTGAGATTATTCAAAATCCCTGGATGCGTGCTCCTCTTTGCACATGAATTTACAGTTTCATCCAGACTGATCTGCTCATGGTCCCTAATGTTGCCCACACCTTTCTGCTGCCTCTTTTTAGCTCATGCAGTTTCCCATTCTTGGAATACCCTCCTTGCTATTGTTCTAACCACCTGAGTCTAACCTTTATCCAAGATCCAGTTAATGTTCTACCTCTTTGTGAAGTCAGCCTAAACCTTCTCAGACCACAATGAACTTCAGAACACCTCTAGCCCTTATTGTTTAGCCACCAACCTGGCATTTAACAGATGCCAAGGCAGCATTACAAACCTTCTTACGTACAGATTCCATTTCTCCAATTACACTAGTGCACAGCCCACTGGAGGGCAGTGACCGTGCCTTATGTGTCCTTGTACCCACTAGAATGATTATAGGATCAGACCAGTGATGGGAACTCCTCTAAGTCAAGATATGAATGCGAATGTAGACATTGTCTTTATTCTTTTTGTATGTGTGTGTCAAATATTCTCTGTAGTTGACCCATTCTATTGTGTAGGCTCTGAACTCCACTCATGTTCTATGACTTTTAAAATTTCAGTAATAGGTCTTGTTAAGTTCAAAGCTATCTCTTGGGGTAAGGTCCATTTAAAATCAGGAGTCTCAAACTTATGACAAATTTTATTTTGTTGGGCTCCAGATTTACTGTGGACAGTGACTGCAGCCACAAAATTAAAAGACTCTTACTCCTTGGAAGGAAAGCCATGACAAACCTAGACAGGATATTAAAAAGCAGAGATACCACTTTGCCACAGAGGTCCGTATAGTCAAAATTATGTTTTTCCCCAGTAGTCATGTATGGATGTGAGAGATGGACCACAGAGAAGGTTGAGCGCAGAAAAATTGATGCTTTTGAACTGTGGTGCTAGAGAGGACTCAAGAATTCCTTGGACAGCAAGGAGATCAAACTAGTCACTCCTAAAGGAAATCAACTGAATGTTCATCGGAAGGACTGATGCTGAAACTGAAGCTCCAATACCTTGGCCACCTGATGCAAAGAGCTCACTCACTGGAAAAGACCCTGATGCTGGGAAAGACTGAGGGCAGGAGGAGAAGCGGGTGACAAAGGATGAGATGGTTGGATGGCATCACCGACTCAATGGACATGAGTTTAAGCAAACTCCGGGAGATAGTGAAGGACAGGGAAGCCTGGTGTGTTACAATTCATGGAGTCACAAAGAGTCAGACATGACTTAGCAACTAAACAACAACAAACTTATATGCTTTCTGGGGCCAGTTAAGTAACCTCATAGACTGTGCCCACCCAGCTCTATATTCTTGTCCCGAGGGAATACAAGCTAAGTCTGTTTGTTAGAGCTGAGCATGTTCACGCCCCAGGGAGCTCCACTGGAGCTCTAAGGCCATCAGCAATCCGTGGTCTTTGAACTCCTTGCTAGGGCAGTTTGTTCTCTGGTTAAGCGCCTCTTGCCACCCTCAACTAAATGCAAATGTCTGGACCCAAATGCAAAGACCCACCTCCAGGTCTACCCTAACGTCTGTTGACCTCTTTGCGCAGAGTCCCATTGGTTCTCAGTTATCAATAATGTCTCTCTGGGCAAGGCTTTTTGTTGGCTTCTCCTTCCGCCTGGAGTTTGATGGCCAACAGTGCTCATCAAGCTCTGACTCTCTGCTGCCCCCAACAGGCCTTTGACCTCACTGCCTTTGCCATTTAGCGTGGTTAACTTTGGCCTTCCAGGTAAGATAAAGAAGGTCTTACAGTCTGAGATGAATCAAGAGTTTTGTGTCAAGTGCTTCTGGTGTTTGGTCATTACTTATTGTTCTGGTTGTGCAAGGGTAGGTGCTTTCTTCTTAACTTACTTGCAGTTATTGTAGGTACATTCTGGTGGTTTTTTTCTTTCTATACTTAACATCTTTTTTGTGCATTTTTCTTCCATTTAAAATAACAATGCTATGAAGTAAAAGTCCAGGTGCTAGTGGCGAAGAATCCACATGCCAAAGCAGGAGACATAAGAAACATGGGTCCAGTCCCTGGTTCGGGAAGATCCCCCGGAGGAGAGCATCTCCAGTATTCTTACCTGGAGAATCCCGTGGACAGAGGCGCCTGGTGGGCTGTGGCACAGAAGTCAATTATCTGAGTAAAGAGAGGATGGTTTAACTGTAAGCATGTGACATTTGGAGTAAGACCGATCTGTGTTTTAATCCGGACTCTACCGATGACTGGCTCTATGAACTTGGGCAATATTTTTTCTGTTTTGTTCCTTTCTGAAAAGGGCATTATGTAACCATATGCAAGCAAAACTGACTCACAGATGGTGCTTAATACTCGGGTTTTTTCCCCCTTCTTCTTCAGGTATTTTCACTTTGAGTAAGGCAGTCGGTCGTCAGCTTTCTTGCTATAGAAATTAGCCATCACCGTGTGGGAGACATTTATCATCTACTTTTCCCCTCCCCTCCCTCTCCTTTGTTGTCTTCTGTCTGTGGTCTCTCAGATTCAGGAGAGAGAATACGTGTCGGGCAGACGTTTAGTCAGCAAGCCTGGCACTTTCTCCCACTGACTGAAGGATCTTACTTGACTTGCATGCCCAGGAACCATCCTTTGACAGTGAGCAACAGCCCTATGAAATGTTGTTTAGTCGCTAAGTCAGGTCTGACTCTTTTGTGACCCCATGGACTATAGCCCACCAGGCTCCTCTGTGCATAGGATTTCCCAGGCAAGTATACTAGAGTGGGTTGCCATTTCCTTCTCCGGGGGAATCTTCCTGACCTGTGTCTCCTGCACTGACAGGTGAATTCTTTACAGCTGAGCCACCAGGGAAACCCCATGTAATGCTAGTCATATGAAAACTAGGCAGACTGCTCTGTCCTGTTAAAACAAAACTGGATCTGGAAGGCTTCATTGGAAGAGTAGGTGTTAGCTTCTAAGCATAACAGGCAAATGTGGTACAGCCGGCAGCACCGGTCCAGGGTAAGACCACCTCTGTGACCACATGTTGAATTTTCACCATCAGACATTTTACATATTATATCTTTGACTCATCAGAAGAGCCTTGTGTGTTTGACTGTCATCCCCATTTTATAGATGAGGCAACTGAGGCTCTGAGAAGTGGAAGTAACTTTCTTAAGATCATATAACTAGTAAAGGCCAAAGCTGGCATTTGAACCAAAATCTGATTGGACACAAGATGCTATGTTCCATTACAGTAAGTCCCCTATATATGAACCTTCAGGGTGTGAACTTTCAAAGATGTGAGTGTGCCCCTGTGTGCCAGCTATCGTACCATCGCTGTTGTTTAATTGCTCAGCTGTGTCCAACTCTTTTGCAACCCCGTGGACTGTAGCCTGTCAGGCTCCTCTGTCCATGGATTTTCCAGGCATGAGTACTGGAGTGGGGTGCCATTGCCTTCTCCATGGGATCTTTCCTGACCCAGGGATTGAAGTCACATCACCAGCACTGGCAGGCAGGTTCTTTACCACTGAACCACCAGGGAAGCCCTATTGTACTGTAGTACTGTAGTCTTCAAGGTACTATACTATAAGATTAAGCATATTTATTTTTGTGTTTGTTTTTATATATTATTTGTGTGAAAATTATTATAAACCTATTGTACTCTGAGCGACTTCACTTTCACTTTTCACTTTCATGCATTGGAGAAGGAAATGGCAACCCACTCCAGGGTTCTTGCCTGGAGAATCCCAGGGACGGGGGAGCCTGGTGGGCTGCCGTCTATGGGGTCGCACAGGGTCGGACACGACTGAAGCGGCTTAGCAGCAGCAGCAGCAGCGCTACAGTACTCCATAGCCGATTGTGTTAATTCGGTACCTAGGCTCACTTAGTTGGACTTACAGACAAATTGGACTTACAGATGGGCTCTCAGAACAGAGCTTGTTTATATGTGGAGAACTTACTGAATCTCTAAAAACAAGGGATTCTGAGAGTCAGCCGATGAGGAGCGCAGCCGGTAGGGATATAAGACTTCACTTGGCTCCACAGGGAGACACAAGTTCAGCACCTAACGGCTCTCTGGGGGCTCCTGAAGGCTGGGTTGAAGGCCAGTGTTAACTACACTACTGTACCATACTGATGTCAGATCAGAGCCTTCTGTCGGTGGCTGATCCCGTATTGAATGACAGGTTACATCTTGAAAGATTGCATCAGTAATTCATGCATCATCACTCCTGAATTAGTGCAGTGCTTCAAATCATCTTGTTGTACTTCAGCATAATTATCTATAATTAAAAATAAATTCCTGTAGGGTGAGAATTGGAGAAGGCAATGGCACCCCACTCCAGCACTCTTGCCTGGAAAATCCCATGGACGGAGGAGCCTGGTAGGCTGCAGTCCATGGGGTCGCGAAGAGTCAGACACGACTGAGTGACTTCCCTTTCACTTTTCACTTTCATGCATTGGAGAAGGAAATGGCAACCCATTCCAGTGTTCTTGCCTGGAGAATCCCAGGGATGGGGGAGCCTGGTGGGCTGCCATCTATGGGGTCGCACAGAGTCAGACACAACTGAAGCGACTCAGCAGCAGCAGCAGCAGCAGGGTGAGAATATTAATTCCTACCCAAATCTCTTTATTTCAGTTGTACCCATCAACCATTACCCAGCTCTTACTCAACGACTCTGAACGCTTTCTTATGGAACAGGCTTTGCTCTGTCCAGTGAGTTTATATTTCCTATACTACAGTATATTCATCTCTCTTTGGGGTCAGCATTTCCCCTGGTATTTTGTGTTAGTTGTTGTTCAGTTGCTAATTTGTGTCTGACTCTTTGCGACCCCATGTACTGCAGCAAGCCAGGCTCCTCTGTCCTTCACTATCTCCTGGAGTTTTCCTCAAACTTTGGGTTAGTAAATGTTCTTTTAAGAAAAGGAAACCGTTCTTAAAGTCTTTATTGAGTGTGTTGTCATATTGCTTCTGTTTCACAGTTTTTGGTTTTTTGACCACGAGGTATATGGGATCTCAGTTCCCTGACCAGGGATTGAATCCACACCCCCTGCATTGGAAGATGAAGTTCTAACCACTGGACCACCAAGGAAGTCGCAGTAAATGTTCTTAAACTTACTGGTTTTTGTTGGTTTGTGGTTTGATTCACTTGCAGATTCTGAGGAAAGCTATGAAGCACATTCAAGAACAAAAACACACAGGCACCTATGCACAGATTGTGCGTGAAATTTTAGGAGAATCAAGGATCCCCTATGACCTTCCGAAGTGGGGTCCCCAGGCCAGCAGCACCAGCATTGTTGAGAGCTTTTTGAAGAGGAAAATCCTTCGGCCCTACTGATCAGAAACTCTGGGGCTGAGGACCAGTGATCTGGGTATTAATAAGCTTTCCAGATGATTCTGATGACCGAATGTTTGAGAACCGCAGCCTGAGGAGTTAAGAACCTTGCCCCGGCAGGACGTCATTCACATCCTGCAATAAATATCAGCTCTCTGAGAGCAGAAAGGGTAATGGATCCTTGCAAGCTCTGATCCAGTTACCTTCCCTGGGTGCTAACAGCTGCTTCGTGTTTCAGCTCAAGGATGCATTTGCTTACTGGCAGTAAGCAGGGGGCTGGCAACACCATCGCTGATCCTGCCGAGACACCTGCATTGGCAGGCGGGTTCTTTACCACTGAGCCACCAGGGAAGCCCCAAGTGTGATTAGGGAGAATACAGTTTGGTGCTTGGATTTTCAAAAAGTCAGCTTTTGGAGTCAGTCTCTAAGTTTTTCCATGCAGAAAATTTTACCTTTCATCAAGGTAACCCAGTCATTGTGTATGCTTAGTCATATCTGACTCTTTGTGACCCAGTAGATTGCAGGCCCCCAGGCTCCTCTGTCCATGGGATTTCCCAGGCAAGAATACTGGAGATACAGTACATTTCCTCCTCCAGGGGGTCTTTCCTGACCCAGGGATCAAACCCATGTCTCCTGCATTGGCAGGTGGGTTCTTTACCACTGAACCACCAGGACAACCCACTGGGCAACTTACCAGATGCAGTTGAAGGCTAGAGTGACTTCTCTTAGCCCCACTCGTGAACAGGAAACCAAGATCCTTTTCCACAAAGAGTCCACTGCCTCCCTACATTGCAGGACAGCTTACTCCCTGAAAAAGAAAGGAAAACAAAGCTAAACAAAAAAGAGGTTATTTAACTGAATATTTGCATGGGTCCCCAAACTACTAGGCACTATTTTCAGGAATCTGAAGATATTAATACAAGTCCCGTGACTCTGCTTCTCCCTATAGCTGACACCCCATCTCTCTTCTCTGCTGAACAGCTGTTTCGACTTCTTCAGCCCCATCAGTCCATTGAAATGGCTTTAGCCACGATGACCTGTGGTGGCCCTGTCTCTCTAGGAGTCTGTGATTCTCTCAGCAGTAGCTGACTTAACTTACTTCTCTGCGGTAGGTAGAGCTGTGGATCACTCCCCACCTTTTTAAGCTCTTCCTTTCTCTTATCAAAGCACCTCTTTTTTGTAACTATTTAAAAACATGGTGCTGTTTCTTGGATGCTAGCCTGCCTGTCTTAAAGTCCTTGTTAGTCACCATGTTTCCTTCGTGTGAATTTTCCAAATGGTTGCGGAGGAGAAAGGGGGCATTATTCTGTACCTGCGTGACCGGCGCATTCCCATTGTTCACGACTCCACCCAAACTGGTTCCTTGCAGTTCTTCCAGGTGCTCTTCTCCTTGGCGTCTTTACACACTCCACTCCTCTACCTACAGGGCTCTCTTTCCATCTTTGCCTTCAGATTTCAGCACAAATACCTCTCTTCCTGGGAGCCTTTTCTGACCATCTGATCACTGATCACCTCCATGCTGGGTGAGTTGGTTTAATTATTGTTCTCCCAGGACCAGGTGCTTTTCCTTCAAAACACTTATTCAAGTTTCTAAATGTATATCTATTTCTGGTGATCAGATGAATACTTACCTTCCCATAGATGGTAAGCTCCAGAAGGGCAGGGACCTGGTCTTCTCAAAAAACTTTTGGCTAAATAAATCACTTTATCATCTCATTGAATCTGTAAAACAATGCATAGAGCTTTGACCTGACAATTCCTAGGGGGCTCCATGCCCCCTCCTTCTTCTGCATTCAACATCTGTCCTTTTGTTTCACTCTTCCCCAAAGGGAGGAGTGCCTGAATCTGTCTGGCAAGTTTGAGAAAATCAACTCTGTTACATAGCCTACCTGGTCCTGGTCCTTGCCCTGCTCACAGCCTGCCAGTCAGCAAGTTTGTTGGAGCAAGTGGTCATGGGTGATTCCAATTAGCTTATGACGAGGTGGGTAGATCTGCCTATTTCCAGGGTGAAGCCCATTTGTCAACTGTCTGAGCCGCTTCTCCAGGGGAGTTTTATCAATCTGACATTTTGACTTCCATCTCTCTGACCTTTTAATTTTCTTAATGAGTCAGTAGGTTGGATGAAGTTAAGTGTTAATTTTGTCCGCTAACAAAAATGGCAGCCTTCTCAGATTTTCCCTTTCCCTGTTAAAACGGATACTCTTGTTCTCTGAGCTGACTAGGTCTGAACTCTTTTTCTCTTTTCTTCAAATCATGGCATAAGTCTTAGTAAGTTTCCTGTTTCCTCAGAAACTCCGTTCCTATTCAAGTACTAGCTGTACTGAAAGTTTCAATAACTCCTTTTTTTAAACTTTGTTATTTTTCTTATTGAAGTATAATTACCTTACAATGTTGTGTTAGTTTCTGCTATACAAGGAAGTGAACTGGCTATATGTATACATATATCCCCTCCCTCTTGAACCACTCCCCCATCCCACCCATGTGGGTCATCACAGAGCACTCAGCTGGGCTTCTTACGTGATACAGCAGTTTCCCTCTGGCTATGGTAGTATATGGTATACATGGTAGTGTATTTATGTGGAACCTAAGCTCCCGATTCATCCCACCCTCCCCTTCCCACTCTGTGTCCATGCATCCATTATGTCTACATCTCTATTCCTGCCCTGGAACTAGGTTCATCTGTAATGCCATCTCAGAGTCACTGATGAGATGAGTATCTCACATATCAGCTGCCTGTCTCACCCTGAAGTCTAGTAGGAGAGCCGTGTCTGGCAGATCACACTCTGAATTTACCAACATTTTCCCCTGCTCATGAAGCTGAGCTGACCTGCAGGTTAGGGGCACTTGACCTGAGAATGGAGACTCAAAGGAATCAAATTCTACCTGGCTTGCAGCCTATGAGGTAGCCTGGCACAAAAATCAATGTTCAAACAAGGTCAGAAAATGATTAACTAGGTCAAACAGAATTCTTCTCAGGGAGAATTGAATTGGAGATGTGGGTGAGTGTCCACTAGCTGGGAAGGAGGACCCAAGAAGGGAACTGCACAAGGAAGCTGGAATCTGATCATCACGGAGACTTGGTAAAGGAGGAACTCCAGGGAGAGGTCACCGAGATCCTGTTGCTGGTTGCCTGATGGATAACCAGGCTATCAGATGGATAACCAGGTTGCTAGGTGGACAACCAGGTTGTTAGGTGGACATCCTGGTTGCTAGATGGACAACCTGGTTGCTAGGTGGACAACCAGGTTGTTAGATGGATAACCTGGCTGCTAGGTGGACAACCATGTTGGTAGATGGACAACCAGGTTGTTAGGTGGACATCCTGGTTGCTAGATGGACAACCTGGTTGCTAGGTGGACAACCCGGTTGCTAGGTAGACAACCAGGCTGATAGGTGGACAATCAGATTCCCAGGTATACATCCAGGTTGCTGGGTGAACAACCAGGTTGCTAGGTAGACAGCCAGGTTGCTAGGTAGATAACTAGGTTGCTAGGTGAACATCCAGGCTGATAGGTAGACAACCAGATTTCTAGGTAGGCAGCTAATTTGCTAGGTGTATAACCAGGCTGCTAGATGGATAACCTGGTTGCTAGATGGACAACCTGGTTGCTAGATGGATAACCAGATTGCCAAATGGTCACCAGATTGCTAGAACTGCCTTGGACCCCAAGTATACCCATGCTTTGCTCCCAATACTATTGGAGAAGCAGGTGCATCTTTGTGCTTTGCAGCCAACAAAGCTCAGTGAAGGCTCATGATTCAGAATGCTTCCACTTGTCTCTCCTGAATTCCCTGATTCTCCAGCACTGTCAAGGAAACTTCTAGAGGGTATCCCTTAGTATAAAACAAGAGCATGTCTCTTCTTCCCAACAAACAACACTGTCTGTGGTCTCGATTTACTCCCAACCTCACACATGACCTCGTTGACCACAGGAGCCCCTGTTCTCAATGTGGTGGAATACAGCAAGGAGTGTGGGGCCAAAGCGACAGTCACACTGCTTGCAGGCTGGTCCCAGATGGTCCATGTGCCTGGTTTGGCTCACACGTATTTGTAATTTTTAAAAATTAATTTCTCACATTGAAGAAGGAGATTCCCCATAAAAATCTAGATTCCTAGATTTCCTGAAAAATTGTGAACAAAACCCCGACAGCACTGGGCCTCTTTCCCTGAGTGTGGTCATTGATCAATGCTGAGTAACGACCACCCCGCTCGCTGAACATGCCCTTAGCTCTAGTTCACCCCTGGCCTGCCTCCGTCACTTATGTGCCTCTCTGATCCTTGTTGTCACTGGACTTCGCACTCACAGACAGAAAGAGAAGGAAGGAGCAAACAGATGAGGAAAAGAGGTTATCTCTTAAGCCAAGGCAAGAAAGAATTAAGGAAGGGTTACAGTCGAGAGAGAGGATACCAGGGAGTGACGCTAAGGACGGGGATCCAACAGTACCATTGAATTTGATTAGGAGGGGATCACTGAAGTTCTCCATGAGTCCAGAAGCCAGATGGCAAGAGGACAAGGAAGCTGATGGTGGTCAGGTTGGATAGTGGAAATTCAAAGAACTGAGTCATGAAACGCAGAAGACAGATGTGACCGTTTCAAAAAATATTAAATAGTGACCGTTGCTAATATCTTCAGAATTTCAGAGACTGAGGGAAATTTCAAACAAAGAAAGGTAAGCCTGTGATTTAAAGAAAAAAAAAGATATTTTCCCCAAAGGAGATGATCTATCTATGGGATATAATAAGGTGGGATGGAGAATTCCGATGACGTCATGGGGAATCTTCATTTTCCAGAGCTAAAGGGAGATCGTCTGTCTCCTCTGAGATTTTTAAGTTCCTGTGGCATTTTGTCCATGTCTCAGTTTTCCTGCCAAGATGGAGGGACTCTGAAATTCACAACTGGTAACAGTTCTGTAACTGAGCAGGAGCCTCTGGGGACTTCCTAGGATAGGCCCTCGCCTATATCCCCTGCTTCAGCTCCTCTCTGAAGTACCCAGATAACAGGATTTGATGCACACTTCCTGAGTTGTTTCGCAGATGTGAACCACCCCCTGAAATGGAAACTATTAACTGCTTGATGACCATGAGCACATAGCCCCAGGCCTCCTGGAGCCTATTGCTGTTCAGTCACTAAGTCATGTCTAACTCTCTGCGAGCCCATGGACTGCAGAGTGCTAGGCTTCCCTCTCCTTCCCTCTCTCCTGGAGTTTGCTCAGACCATGTCCATTGAGTCGATGATGCTATCTGATCATCTCATCCTCTGCCTAAGGATTGATATCAACCCCTGTGACTTCACCATCAGCTCATCAGTGAACCGTGCACAAGCTGGCCATACACCCTGCAACCCTTCCTCACTTGCCCTTTAAAAATGCTCTGCTGAAACCACTTCGGGGAGCACAGAGTTTCTTTAGGGCATTAGCTGCTTGTCTCCTTGCACGGCCTTGCAATAAACCTTTCTTAGCTCCAAACTCCAATGTTTCAGTTTGTTTGGCCTCACTGTGCATCGAGACCACGAACTTTCGCTGGCAGCACTTTCTTTTAAAAAATGTCCCTGTGGTAATGTTTTTGATGGAATATTATCCTTTGGCCTGTTTCATTTTTCTCAGTGCTCTTTGGAATATCTCATGTGAAATAAATGCTTCAGATTTAAATGAGGAAATTTGACTTACAAAAAATAGTGTCATAGTCATTAAATATTACTTGGTTTGTCTGTGTATAGTCATTGAGAATTATGACTTCTGTTTGCAAATCCACGTGCCTCAACCTGCAACTGCTGAGGTTATTTAAGATCTCAAAATGGACTTGGTTTGTGTTCTGCCTTACCTTGCTAGGAGTCTTGGTAATGCACCCATTTCTGTCTTCCTTAAGCTTCCAGATTAGAAATATCTGCTCTTGAGAAAATACTTAATTATTCACTAGGGTTAGTCCTTCTCGTACAGCCCTGCCCAGCTCCTGATGGAGGCTAAGAAAATTTCCTTAGATTCACTCACATAAAATATCTCCTCTTCTTTCTCGTATGGCCTCTGGCTTCTCGCTTCCTGCTTTCTTGAAATCCGTAAGTTTTCAGGTGATTTTTGCTTCTCTGGCTTGATCTCTACCTGAATTCCTTTCTGGGTTCAGCCGGCTTCCTTCACTGGTGGCCGCCATATTGTTTCTCCTCCGAGCGCTCATGTTTTCCCAGCCTTTTCTTGCTGGTCAGCTCCTCCTCCAGCACTGACTCGCTTCCCTATGGCAGCTCTCACAGTGCCGGACTGGGTGTCTCTCTGTTTACAGTTGGCTGCAAGTCTCATTATAGTTATTGGATGGGGAAGGTTTCACTTACACCCCAGCTGGTTCATTCACTTTAATTTGTACTCCCACTACCTGGTCTCTTCACTTATACTTCCTATGCTTCTAACTATTAGTCACCTATGTGGAAGAGAGATATTGAAAATACCCTTCTGGGTTGACCTGATTGTGTGGTTCACTTCAGATTACAACTACATATCTGAAAGGAAAGTGAAAATCCGAGGACAGTGGGCATTTGTAATATCGACAGTATTGATGGTCTTTGGAGCTGGAAGGATCTGGAGAGAATTTAATCTAAACTCTTTATTTTCTAGATGAGGCTTGGAGGAGAGATCTGATTTTTTCAGGATCATTTTGCTAGCTAATGTCAGTTACCTGTCTCCCTAGATATGACCCTTTTCATCCCAGAGTATTTATTGACAACATGGTTACTCCTGAATAGTCCTACCTACAAATAAACTATTTATGTGTGTGTGTGTGTGTGTGTGTGTGTATATACACCTGAAGAATGTTTCCCAAACCTGTCAGAATCATCTGGGATGCCTTTTTAAAAGCACAGTAATATAGGCTCCTTTCAGACACCCTGAAACAGAATCTCTGAGACTGGGCTCAGGAAATCAAGGTCTTTCCTGAAGGATACTATTTTGTGTAATTCTCTCACCCTCCCCCTCTCTTTTTTTCTTCCATCAGGTACTGCTTTTCTAAGACTGGCTGTTATCAGCATGAAGGGGACCCCAGGTAGGCTCACCACACTGTGTTGTCAGGGTAGAAACCATAAACCCAGGGCAGAGAGGAAGACATATAGCAGCGTGTATGTGGCCCTGAGCATGAGGTCCTGTATCTTTAAGCAGAGCTCGGCAAGCTTAGAGGCTGGCTTTGCTTGCTCATCTATGCAGAGGCGGCCACCATCCTGTGAGCAGTACCTGGGGTTGTGGGAGTTCTTTGGGGAGACTGCCCTGTGAGTCAGGCCTGCAGAGGGTTGTGGGGCAGAGTTCTCAACATGCTCAGTGGTGATTCAGGGGCCCAGCTGAGACCTCAGCCGTAACCAAGGCTACCCAAGTAACCCATTCTACCTGGTCCGGAACTGGCCCTGTCTGGCTGGTAGGGAGTGGTCCTGACTTAGATAACCACATCATCGCCAGCAGTGATCAAAAAGATGCCCACAGGATCAGTCTCCTGGCATCAGCCGTGGCATGTGGGCACAAGAACTGGGGAATAGTGGGTACAAATGGTCTGAGAAGACCAGCTCTCCAGTGAACAAGCATATTCACTATGGCATTAGTGCTAGAAAGACCACACATTCACTGGGTGTATCCACAGGGGTTACTCAGCAGCATGATACATGAGGGGGCTGGAGATGTAAATCCCTTCTTGGGTTTAGGGATTGAAAGTCCCCTCTGTGGTCAAGGATTTGGGGCAGTCTTATGTGAAAGTAGGGAGAGTGACCCAGTGGCTTCAGGGCTGCCTCCCAGCCCTGCCCTGGACCACAGATGCATCAGCAGTAGTTCGGCAGCTCTAAAGAGCTGCTTTATCCTCAGAAGGTAATATATTGGCCTCCTTCTCCCTGCAGATGCTTAAGGTGGGCTCAAGAGCTCATAACGATTCATCCTCTTCTCACCTCATGGTTCTGATGGCCCCCAAAGCCTTGCTGTCTTGCAGCCCAACCAGAGGTCAAAGAATAATGCAAAAAACCCCATTTCACTCAGATTATCCTGGAATCACTTCCCCTTGGAGCTGGAAGAGGACCTAGGCCACCTCCCACCCCTGAGTCACTGAGAACCGTGGAGTACCAGAGCAGAGGGTAGGTTTCAAGTGGAACAAAAGGGTCCCCTTGAGCAGATGCAGCCAGAACCATCACATCTTTCCAGGGGCGTGAGGAGATGCAGGCAAGTAATTTGTAAGTGTTTTTGTTTGTTTTAACCTGGAATCCTCCATGCTTTCTTGTTGGAGAGCCTGTCCTGGAAGAACAGCTTGCTAAGTGGCTGGTCCATGTTGAAGGGGCACTGTGAGCATTTTGGTGGAACAGCAGTAGCCAGTAAGTGACATGACCCCTTGGCGATGCACTCTGCTCCCCATCAGTTTCTCTAGCACCCAGCACAAGTGGGACCAGTGGATGTGTAACCTTGAATTCAGAGGAACCATGACCTGTGGTAGCCTGGTCACATAGACAGGGACTGGGGTTATTGTAAGAAATGAGGAGTGATTCAGAAGTTTTCTGTTAAGAAACCACAGAGGGATTTGTCTACCTGGATATTAGAGCTGGAGACAAGACAACTCTTAGGACAACGACACTTAGAAGTCATGGACCTGGTGCTTTGCCATTGCAGGGACTTGGCCAGCTCTTGGATTTCTGCTTCTCTCTATACAGAAGCTTTATCTTTTTCTCCCCCTACCTTTGACCTCATGTAACCCCTCCACATTGTATCTTTGGGGCTTCCCTGGTGGCTCAGTGGTAAAGAATCCACCTGCCAAGCAGGAGATGTAAGTTCAATCCCTGGGTGGAGAAGATTCCCTGGAGAAGAAAATTGCAACCAACCAGTATTGTTGCCTGGCAAATCCCATGGACAGAGAAGCCTGGTGGGCTACAGTCCATGGGGTCGCAAAGAGTCAGACATGACTTAGCAACTGAACAACAGCAACGTTTTATCTTCTACTTAATCATGTTTCTACTTCCTCACAATTTGGCTAGCTCTTGACTTCAGCTGGCTCAAGGCTATTCATGGTCTTACCCACTGCATCTCAGCCTCTGTGGCAAACAGCCTGAGAATCTGCATTATTTCCCAATTCAACAGCCTATGAGTGAGGATCTAATTGGCTCAGCAGATGCCTATTTTGAGTGCAGATTGTTTTTTAAGAGAAACATTACTTTTTTTAAAAGATTTTTTTTAATGTGGACCATTTTAAAAATCTTTATTGAATTTTGTTACAATATTGCTTTTAAGTCTTAGTTTTTTGGCCTTCAGGAATGTGGGATCTTAGCTCCCCCGACCAGGGATTGAACCTGCACCCACTGCATTGAAAGGCAAAGTCTTAACCACTGAACCACCAAGGAAGTCCCCTATAACTATCTCTTAATTTTGTGTCTCCCGCATCAAACTGTGTCTTATTCATCTTAGCATCCCCAGTGCCCAGCCCAGTGCTGAAACCAATGCCAAGTACTAAATTTGGGGGCAAAGCAAATTATCAGTTCAGTTCAATCGCTCAGCTGTGTCTGACTCTTTTTGACCCCATGGACTGTAGCACGTCAGGCTTCCCTGTCCATCACCTGTTCCCAGAGCTTGCTCAGACTCATGTCCATCGAGTCAGTAATGCCATCCAACCATCTCATCCTCTGTCATCCCCTTCTCCTCCTGCCTTCAATCTTTCCCAGTAGCAGGGTCTTTTACAATGAGTCAGTTCTTCATAACAGGTGGCCAAAGTATTAGAGTTTCAGCTTCAGCAGCAATCTTTCCAATGAAAATTCAGGACTGATTTCCTTTAGGATGGACTGGTTGGATCTCCTTGCAGTCCAAGGGACTCTCAGGAGTCTCCTCCAACACCACAGCTCAAAAGCATCAATTCTTCAGCACTCAGCTTTCTTTATAGTCCAACTCTCACATCCATACATGACTACTGGAAAAAACAGCTTTGACTAGTTGGACCTTTGTTGGCAAAAGAATGTCTCTGCTTTTTAATATGCTATCTAGGTTGGTCATTACTTTCCTTCCAAGGAGTAAGCATCTTTTAATTTCATGGCTGCAATCACCATCTGCAGTGATTTGGGAGCCCAGAAAAATAAAGTTTGTCACTGTTTCCACCATTTCCCCATCTATTTGCCATGAAGTGATGGGACCAGATGCCATGATCTTAGTTTTCTGAATGCTGAGTTTTAAGCCAACTTTTTCACTCTCCTCTTTCACTTTCATCAAGAGGCTCTTTAGTTCTTCTTTACTTTTTGCCATAAGGGTGGTGTCATCTGCGTACCTGAGGTTATTGATATTTCTCCTGGCAATCTATAATATATAGATTATAATCTATAATATGAAGCAAATTATATACAAATGCAAAAATGGTGGAGAAAGGAAGAGGGAGGCTTGGAAATCTAAGCAGGCATGAAATATAAAGATCCAGGGGTCATGGTGAAACATAAGCACTGCTGAATATGTCCAATAATGTTGATTTAGAATATGAGGCATAGGATTCAATACCATTTCTTGTAGTGTTCTCAGCATTGGCTAAATCTTTATTTTACCTAGTCTGTTTCTACATTTTTTAAGGAAAGAAGAAGAAAGGAAAAGCAGAAGATGCTAGAGAAGCCTAGAGTATGCAAGGTGAAAAGAAAGAACAGAAGGGATGTAAAATAATAGTTGGTTTCTTTAGTTTGGGAATCAAAAAAACAGGCTAAGGATTGACTTTTTCAATTCAGCCTCAGAATCCAAGGCAACAGATGTGTGGACTCTCCTTTTATTCCAATGTCACAATTAAAATCAGAAAGAAAAATGGGGAAGCAAAAATTGTTGGCAGGTTGATTGCCAAGCAACTGATCGAATTGCAAGGGTCCAAGTCAATTCACTCTTAACAACAAAATAATTGGGCTGTGTCTGAACTATGGGAAATTATCTCCATTTTAAAGATACTAAATGAATTTGATTATTCAATAATCAGTGCACTGCTCAGCATTAGCAAGTTATAGCAGCCAAAATAGCTGATTTGACTCCAAAAATGTCAACTTGGCAGCACCCTGTAAACACACTCTTAGGCTTTGTAGGAGAATGGGCTCGAGAGCCAGAACTTGAGTTACCACTTTACCCAGAGAGACAATGGGTATGAAAGTCACTTGGCTTCCTCTGGGAAGATGGGAGTTTGCTTGCTTTTACCCCCCTCACTGGACTGTAGAAGATTCATCCAGTCATTCAAAAATATGCTTCAGTGCAGTTCTGATATCAACCATTCAGTGTTACCACAGATTCCATAGGGAAAGGACACTGTCCTCCTAAGACTCCTTTCCCTTCCAATACCAGCTCCATGTTCCAGGGTCCCCAGGCCACTTCTGAAATACTGACTACTGATTTTGGGGTTCTCATAACCCTCTCAGATTTGATAATTCAGTAGAACAACTCACAGACCTCAGGAAAGCTCTCTCCTTCTACATTTACTGAGGATGCAAATCTGGGCCAGCCATGAGATACCCATAGGGTAAGACCTGGGAGGATCCCAAATGCAGAGCTCCTGTGTCTTCTCCATGTCCTCTCTGTATAGAATCAGGATGTATCCTGGTACACTGATACATTCACCAACCGTTTGGGCCTCAGAGTCCATAGTTTTTATTGGAATTTCATTACATGGCCACAATTGACTGTATCATCAGCCAGTTGTCTGAATTCTATCTTCAGCCTCCCTCCTCTCCTTGGAAGTGAGGAATTTGGGTTGATATCGTGTGGTTCAAAGCTCCAACCTCAAGTTACTTGGTTGACATTTCTGGCATGGTTAGCTTCCCCCTTGAAGTCACCTAGTGGCCCACCATGAGTCACCCCAGCAGCACCAACTCAGGTGTGGTCCCCTACTATCTTCTGATGAGACAGGAGACTCCCAAACTTCTGTGACTGCTGCCACTGCCCACAGGGAGAAGAATAAAGTTTGGGTGGTATTTCTGCTTCCTAACCTGCATCGCAGTGTCTTGCCCTTTCACCTCCATCCTTTCACTTCTCCTACCGATCTCCCCTCAGCTCTCACATGGGGTACCCAGAGCTCCAACATGGGGAAGTATCTCTGTCCTCCTTTCTTGATCACTTCTTTTTGATTCAAATGATCTATGTCCCAGGAAAAATGGCAGTGGAATGTTCATTCCATTAATAGTCCCCCAAATAAATTGTTCTTTGGTATATTTCCCAAGATCTGTGTTGGGCTGCTTGGTCTGTGCTTACCTTCATTATCACCATCACCACCACCACCATCATCATCAATCACCCTCCACCACCTACTTCTTGAAAGTCACCCAAGACAAGTGCCCTACAAGTACTGAAAGGAAGCAGCCTTCTGTGTTTTTTACCCAGAGAGGAAACCGTGCTTTGGGAAGTGAAGTAGAAAACAGACCAGCAGGCACAGCAGGCAACATGCCTGAGCCCTGCGGCACTGGGAGGTTGAAGGAGGAGAGAGCAGGCAGGAAGGATGAGAAAAATCAGTCTTTCTGCAGACAGTTGGTGAGGCCAGGCCAGCTATCCACCAGAACAGGCCAGAACATGGTCTCCTGGGGGACAGGTCTGCTGGGGCGAAGTCAAATTGACTTTGTCAAAGTCAAATTCTGTTTGAAAACAGAATTATAGAGGAAGTATGACAGTAAGAGGAATGACGCTGGCCCCTGCTCTCTTGTCTCCCAGACACAGGAAAATCATGGAGCCAGGACAAGGGCTGCTCTGTAGCTCACCAAGCTCACAGGGCAGGTGGTCACACAGGACACGCAGAGTTACTGTGTTCTCTGGTGTTGAGCCGGTCATCACAGAGACAGAGGGAGACCCCTTGTTCTCTTAGCTTCCAGATCTGGGATAACATGGTACTTTGGGGCCAGTAGACTTGGGTTTGATTCCTGTCTCTGGCTCTGCTGATAGCTAGCTGTGTTATGGTGGGTGTGTGGCCTGGCTTACACTGAGCCTCGTTTACCATGTGTCAGGCTGTCTTCCTCCTATTGTGTAGTGAGGGTTGGTTGAGATGATAGACAGGAAAGCTGTATGATACCCAGCACATTTAGCCTGTTTCCCTTCCTCCCTCTGGTGCCACCATCCTCTGCACAGCATCCTATACCTGTAGATTTTGCAGAAGCTCCTGCTTCATTTCCTACTGGAATGGAATGATTCAGGATCCCCCACTGTCCGCCAGAGTCAGCCCCTGAGGGGGAGCAGTACTGAAGGAGACCTTCTCATGTTCCCCTTGACTCACCCCTGTGGACTTTGCTGGACTAAAAGAAGGTTGGCATTCATGCGCTGTAATTTCATTGACACCAGAAAAAGCCTTTCCTTCACTTTCCCCACTTACCCCAAACCCCAAGAAAACAAACATAAACCCTCCCTTTTGTGTTAACCTGCTGATATTCACCTATTGGGGTTTTGTTCTTTTAAATCATCTAAATGCAAATTTTCTTAGACATCATGATATTTAAAGCCTGAAATTTGTCTGTCTGAACGAATGAAAGAGTCTCAGTCTCCCTTCTGAGGTCCCTGTGTGAGGGAGGGCCTTATATAATTGCTGAGAAGGAAAAGCAGCCCAGACTCTACTTAACCTACTTCTACAGTTTTGTTTTGAGCCCTTTTCAAGAGAGGGTGCAAGACCAGTTTCTCATCAAACCCACAAAACTCATATTCTCAGACTTGGAGTTTTTTCTGTCCTCACCCCTACCTCACCCCACTTCCTCCCCACCTCTGTACTCCACCGTAGCAGGAAGGAAAGATGGGACCTTTGCTGAGGGCTCAGGAGTATGGTCTCAGGACCAGGGGGTCTGCCTTTCCATCTAAGCCCTGACCCTCTCCAGCCATGTGACCTCAGACAAGGCATATAATATGTCTGGGCCTCAGTTTCGTAATTTATATATTTGGGGACAAAAATAGTTCTTATTTCATAGGATTTGTTGCAAGGTTTAAGAATTAGTACATACAAAATGCTTAGAGCAGTACTCAGAATCTAGAAAGCATCATCTACATAGTCAGATAACAGAGAGGAAAGCCCTGGTGTTGGCATCAAGCCACCAGGGTCTGCACCCGGTGCTGCTGCTTGTGATTGTGACCTTCAGCTAGAAACTCAAACCTCTCAGTCTCAGTTTGCTCCTTTGTAAAAGCAGGATGTGTGCTAAGTCACTACAGTTGTGTCTGACTCTGTGCAGCTCTAGGGCTTGCAGCCCGCCAGACTCCTCTGTCCATGGGATTTTCCAGGCAAGAATATTGGAGTGGCTTGCCATTTCCTTCTCCAGGGGATATTTCCAACCCAGTAAACGAACCTATGTCTCTTATGCCTCCTGCATTGGCAGGCAGGTTCTTTACCACTAGCGCCATCTAGGAAGCCCATAAAGGAGGATAATAGTAACCATATCAGGGGATTGTTGAGAGGTTTAAGTGAGTTAATATTACAAAGCTTTTCAATCAAACACACCAGGCACCAGTGAGCACTCAGTGTAATTATTATTTTACTCTATAGCATGTTGACATTGTACAAGGTGGTCACCTGTCAAAGAGGCAATGGGGTGACTTGTGATACCTGTGATTTGGTTTCATGATGAGATAATATGAAATGTGGGCCAGAAAATAGCCACTTCTATTTATCACTTCACACACTAATAGTTGTTTTCAAAAGCTATTAATACAGTTTCAGTCGCTAGCTCCTGTTCTAAGACCTCTCCCTAGAGACTCCTCCAACTTGAGTCTCATACCCTCGACTTCTCCACCCATGCGAAGTCCTTTTTACCCAGCTTACTGCCTCCTGCCTCCTGCCTGAGTCTGTGTGTTAGCCATAATTGCTTCATGAAGTTATATGACTCAAAAAACAGAACAGCATATTGAATGGGAAATTAAACGACACATAAGTTGGTTTCATCACATCTTGCAAAGGTCCTGGAGCTTCCCATGTGATTTGATTCCAGCTCAAAAATTGCATTAGGGCTTTGGTAAAGGCTGCTAAAATTTACCTCTCTTGTTGTTTGGAGGGGTGGTTTTCTGGTGATCTCAGAGTCATGTGTTGTCTGTTAGCTCCTCCCCTTATAGTGCTACTAAAAGCACACAAGGATCATGAGTCTTGGGAACTGGTTTATCCACTGGCCACAGGGCATAACAGATTTTGGAGAACTGGGGTATCTAGAGGAGGGAGGATCTGGATGTTCCTGCTGGGACTCTCAGTGTAGCACTGGATGGTATAGATGGGCTGCTCCAGAACTACAGAGCTGCAGAGAGAGAAGCAGACCAGCCATATGTCATTGAGAAAGGACTGGATGGATATGGTGAGGGTCTATGGACTTCCCAGGTGAAATTAAAAGATGTAGAAGCAAAGGCCCCATGCTGTAAGCACAGGAGAGAAACAGGGAGGAGAAGGTAGGTTGCAGTATCACTCAGAGCTGGAACTTTGCCATGCAGACCCAGTCAATGTCCAGAAACACAAGGCAACTGCAGATGCTGGTGAAATGATAGTGTCAAGGAACAAGCCTGAAAACAGGCTCAGGAGGCTAACAATACTCCTTCTGTCTCCTTGTTTACCCCAAGGAAGCTCAAGGGAAAGAAATTACCATGGAAGAAATTATGCCTGTCTTGTAATCATTATTATTTAACAGATGAGATCCCCTTTCCATTTCTGCTCCAATTCATAATTATGAAAAAGAATGTATTTAACTTCAGATGTCACCTTGTCCTTGCTTGGGGTTATGCATAAGTTTAAAGTTTTGGGAACTCTAGAATTTTTAGATGACCACCTAGCCCCCACCATAGCAATCAGGCATTCCCCCAGGGACCTGGGTGGGAGAGGGGCAGCATGGTATTTTATCAAAGGGAGGAGGGGACATTTACCCAGACCTGCTGAGGGATGGTCACCCAGGTCTCCATAGAAATGACAGAAGAAAGGCCAGGAAGTCCCTTAAGAAGCAAGCGTTGTAACTTATGGTGGAGAATATGACCCCGCCCCCAAATTAACAGTAGGCAAGAGAAAGAGATTTTTTTTGACCGTATCCCTTGGTACTGGGGACCTCAGTTTCCTAACCAGAGATCAAATCCATGCCTCCTGCATTGGGAGCTTAGATTCTTAACCACTGGACCTCCAGGGAAGTCTTCAAGAGATTATTTTTTTTAAAAAAATAGGTTGGGCTGTGGTCTAATAGGAGTCAATTGATTGGATAAAAAATTAAGAACATAGCGAATGAGGTTGCGGTGCTACAACCTCATTGAATTGGATCTTCGCTGAACCTTCACTGAATTGCAAAAATCATTTTTTCTGGCTGTTGGTGGTGGTGGCAATGCAAGCAGTAATTGTTTTCTCTCCCTGGTTTGGGACACCCCTTCAGTATAACTGACGGAAGACGAGCTCCACCCTGGCGGTGACACTGCCATTTTTTGGGAGGCCACGATGCTCCAAGAACTTGCCTTCTGATTCACCTCGAGAATGTTCTGGAAAGGCCTCTCCTATTTGTCCGCTACGAGACAGAAGCTCCTCGAGATGGTTTGTCCATTTATGAGCCACAGAAACATGCATGTCGCTCGAGTGTCATCCTCAATTTGAACATAAATGAATTAGAACTCATACGAATATATTTTGAAAAATAAAAATGGTGTGTGTACAGTACATTATGGCTCACAAAGCAATTCCTCTCATTACCGTATTTAATCTTCTCAAGAATTCTTTGTAGTCAGTTGTTATTCTGAGTTAAAAAACAACTCCTTAGCTTGATAAGTTGTTTAGCTTGAAAATATACTTTTTTATCATATTAATTCGATTGAATTTTTCTTTTGCTTTCCTCAGCATTTCTGAGACATTTTCATTTCACTCTCCTTCTCCTACGACCTTCAATAGATTTCTAGAATTAAATAAAATCTCTCATACAATGCCTACCATGCTTAGATTCAAATCATTCTTCCAACTGTATTTCCTCATCTCATCTCCTTGGGAGTACGATTCTGTGTTCTCTCTCTTCTTCCTCCCCCAATCCCATTCTTGTCTTCCTTTTCTCCTGGCTTCTCTGCTTTTAACAAGGCTTGATTCTAAACTCTGGCCACTTCTTAAAGGCTTTGCTTAGACACCACCTTCTTAAAAAGATCATTCTTGCCAACATATTCACATTTGGCTGTGATACCTTCCTTCTCAAGGTTCCCAACAAAAGTAAAATCCTTGTTTCAAAAACTATGTCAGAATGGTGTCGAAAGTATTTAGTGAAATATCTTAGTAGGTTATAACTTCTTGAAAGCTGTGGCTTTCTTCTTTTTAGTTCAAAACCTAGATCAAGTATTAGTTACACCATGAAATTCTTTTCTACAGGCACTTCATCATTCCCTTCTGTCTCCACCACGTCCTTTTTAAACATTAGTAACATCTTGTGGAAAAACTCAGAGCTTACTTTTTGGCCAATCTAATATTTTAAGTCGATGTTCTTATCACATTGCATTGAAATGACTGGTTTTGATGTTTATCTTCCCTACTAAACTGTAAGCAATGCAGAAGAGTGGCCACAGCGCCTGGGTCTAAATCCCCAATCTGGTATTTAACAGCAGTGTGACTCTGGGCACGTCACTTAACTTCTCTGTGCTTTGGTTTTCTTATCTCTAAAATAAAGATAACAATAGTACCTACCTCAGAGTTGCAAGGATTAAATGAATTAGCCCAGTTAAATGCTGATCAGGAGAGAGTAAGCAACTTAATGTACTTTATTGTTCTTTGTATTATTATTGACAAGGACAACGCTTAAATAGGCACAGGGCAGGTGTTGTTGAATAAATTAGTGACTATATGAGGGAAAGTGTATACGATGGTTCTTTCTTACAGATTCTAAAGTCGTAGACTGCCTCACAGCAATTAACATGAGGCTTAAAATAGGTGATCAATAAATACTTGGGAGCATGCTTTATAATATTAATCCAGTGGCTGGCAGTTTGAGAAAGAAAGAAACTAAATTACACAATGCATTAGGCTCATATAAAATACATGGTCACACAGGATTTTACATTAAGGTTGTGAAATGCATTGCCTTTTTGTTTTAAAGTTCCCGGCTGGGAAGATTATTTAATTTGCATGGTTACTATTAACCAACTTCGGGCTTCCCTGGTGGCTCAGTGGTAAAGAATCCACCTGCCAATGCAGGAGGTGTGGGTTCGATCCCTGGTCAGGAAGATCCCCTGGAGAAGGGAATGGCAACCCACTCCAGTGTTCTTGCCTGGGAAATCCCATGGACAGAGGAGCCTGGTGGGCTACAGTCCTTTGGTTTGCAAAAAGAGCTGGATATGAGTTAGGGACTAAACAACAACAGCAAGCTCTCTCATAACTTGGGGGAAATTCACCAGGTAGATATCAGCTTGGATCATGGGGGCAGCCAGAAGCATGCAACAGGAGCTGAAGATGGACATTGAGATTCTGCGGTCCCTATGGGATGGGTACATACTCCAGACTTGCCACTGGGAACAAGTGTAGGGAATCTTGTAACTGATCTGTCCATCTGTCCTCTGCAACCTGGAGGAAGTCTCCTGCCACACTGAGGATTTGGTAGAAAGAATGAATCAATGAATCCTTTTTCTTTTCTTTTTTCTTTTTTTTTTTTTGAGGATTTCAAGAAAGCAGATTAGGGGAAAAAAAAGCTCTTTCGGCCTGTTAATCAGGCAGGTATGGGGCTATTTCACAGTCCAGCAAACACGCATGCGCATGTCAACGACCGGGCTGCAAAAAACCAGGGGACCTGTTTGTTCAGGTAAAATGCATACACTGGTTGCTTCCCCTCCCTCCCGGTGTTGTCACTCAACTTTCCTAATTCTGCGCTGGAGGGTGTTTTTTCTCCCCCCTCCTCCTCTCGGCTTTTTAAAGTAACATCGGTGGAGCAGCTAATGAGGCGGTGGAAACCAAGCTGGTCCGTTCTAGGTTGCTAATGACTCCATTCCCGGGAGCCTAATCAAAGATTTGTACATTTAATTGCTGTCAAGTCAGCTCCAACCACCTGCCATTTCTGCAGCACCTGAGCTCCTGGCTCGGTAGCCCCTGATTCTAAATGAATCCATTACCATTTCTAGAGACCAGAAAGCCAGGCTGCTGGGCAACCCTGAAGGAAGTTTATCTGGGATGGCAGGGACTACAGACACTTCAGAGAGGTGTCACTGACCTAACTGGGTCCGCAGTGGAGGAAATGGTGATTTACTGGAATCAATTTCTCCTGCTTCTAGCAGTGAGGGAAAGGGTGGGTGTGGTGAGGATGCGGGTGCTGAGATGCTTTTATCTAACTTAGGATGACTTAATTTCCATCCCCAGCACGTGGTTGTGTCCTGGATCAATATTCTCTGGGAATGCTTTTCAATTTAAATAACAACTGTTTTATTCTCTTTCCCAAATTCATGTTGTCATTGCGCTCTGGGCTTTTGTGGTGATTTGAGGAAAAAGAAAGCAGTTACTCTGGACCTGAGTTTAACCTAATGATGAAACAGGTTACCTTATGGGGATAGAAATTAGTTAGAAAAGAAAATTTTGTTTAGCCATTGTTCTAATTGCAATAAGAATTCTTTAAACTCATGGCCTACATACACTCTGACTTTCACCAAGAACTTGATTGGCTATGCCTACCAGTAGGTAGTGAGAAGAAGCCACTGAGCCTGAGAACTTATATATGAAAAGAAGGGCTTGTTTATTTCTTTACCTTCCCATCACAGGTAGGCATATCATGTACAAAGGAAGAAGACATAACAGGCCGACCAAGGTTGGACAGGTAAGTGTTTTGACCTGTAGACAAATAGTCCCTCCCATCTGAGAATTCCCTCAGTTGGAATATGGCTAATTGCATTTGAGATTTATTCTCACTTAGGGTGAGCAACCATTCTAGTCTGTCTAGGGCTGAGGGCTTTCCCAGTGTTAAAACTTAGAATTCTACATAAACCGGGACATGGTTCCTCCCCTCTCCCTTAAGCAGAATCTGCAGCAAGAAAGGCAAATTGTTCATTCAGATTTACAAATAAAATGAAGGTAAATACTGTCAGGCTGTAAGCTCTTTTTCCATACCCCTGCCAAAAAAAGAGGGAACTAAGGTATTTAGGTTGGTAAATATTCACTCATGAGCCCTAGCTTGTCTTCAACAAACACTTGCTCTGGGCAACTTTAGAACTGGACACACTTCTCATTATTGACTGAGAGTAAGGAGGTTTTTTTTTTATTTCTTCCAGAAAGAAATTTGGTAAACTTGACCTGATTTTAAAAAAATAAAAAAATTAGGAGACCAAAATACCTCCATCATTTCACTGCAGTCTATAGCTTCTCCTTGATCTTGACTTGAATTTCTAGCTTAGCCTTTGATGGTCAACCAGTTGATGTGGTGAAGATATTGTCATGAATAGCTATGCCTTAAGGCTCTCTGTTAACTGTTATTTTCCCATATTTATTTGTTTTCCTCCACTTTACACTGTTGTCACCACGCTCCAGACAAATGCACACTTGTTTTGATTTCCTCCTTACTGCTTAGTCTATTTCTATCAGGGGACCCTGGAAAGTGTGCAAGATAACCTGACCAGAAAGCTAAATTAATTCCAAGAGCAAACACCATAGGATCCGCCGATCAGATGGGAAAATATTGTTCATTGTTATTCACTTACCACCCCCAAATCTTTCCCCAGAGTGCTTGAAATCACAGACAGGAGGTACCTTTGCTCTTGATTCCTTTGAAAATTGAAGATAGAACCAAAAAGTAATTGCTATCAATCTGACAGGACTGAGGAGGGCAAATATGTGTATATGCATGTGTATATACTTTCATGGAAAAATCAAGTTGGCAGACTTCCTGATGGAAAATTCCATGCCCTTTGGGTTGAGAACCCTGTAGGAGCAAACGTAGCCTGAATACAGGACTCCTGATTCTAGTACCTTCTGCTTATCTTGCAAAGCTATGCTGAAGCTCTTTTCTCCAGGAATACCCTTCCTTCCCTGGCCAGAGTCTCTTCCACCCTGGGCTGCTCTGATCACCCCTTCCTCCATGGGGCAGTTATTTTGCATCTCTGCTTTAGCCCTTAATACATAGACTTGGGGTCATTTGTGTATGTGCTTGTCTCCCAGTTTGGCTGCAGACCTGATGAGGTTAGGATCCAGCAGATATTCCTAGTGGGTGCCTTGTGATGGCCCCACCAATAGGTGTTCAGTAAATGTTTGTTGTTCAAATGCCTAGCTGTTATACTTGAAATGGTTTTGGTGATGCTTGGCACAGCACTTGGCTGATCATTTCTGCAGAATTTAGCACTGTAATTAGGATTGGGGCCAAGTCAAGAGATTCTTAGCATTCTGCCCTTGTAACCTACAATCTGGGCCCAAACATCCTTAAAGGTTAAATTGGCCACGGCTTGAGAGATGGGATTAAAAACATAAGGTTGAGAGGCGATCGGTTTGCTTTATTTCGCTTGTAGTTAGTGCACTTGCTTTTTATTCCTGATGGTTCCATAAAGCCTGGGTGTGTTAGTTGCTCAGTCGTGTCTGACTCTTTGCGACCCCATGGACTGTAGCCCGCCAGGCTCCTCTGTCCATGGGATTCTCCAGGCAAAAGTACCGGAGTGGGTGGCCATTTCCTTCTCCACTCATAAAGTCTAGAGCTATGGAAATTAAAATGATCAGGAAGCTTGTCGTTCTCACCACTTTCTTTCTCCCTCCCTCTTTTGCAAACAAGTGGGAAGGCTGCCTTCTGCTTTGCTATGAGAGAGACAGACTGATTCTGTCCTAGAGAAGCATTTATTATCACCCTGCAAGCCCTGCCAGGAATAATAATCAAGATGGTACCCTGTGCCCCGGGACAGAGAGGTCTCTGTTCAGCTCAGCCTAACTCTAATGTTTGCACTTCTACATTCGTCTTGCCCAAGTATTATGGCACATGATGGAAGAAATGGAGAATATTCTTCCCTGGAAACCTTGACCATATTGCAAGTATATCTTACTTTACCCAAGAAATATGGTGCCGAAGAGCTACACTGAAAGTCACCTTTTTTAACAGAAATCCAGTGCTTGTTGAAAATGCATGAGAAAAAGCTTGCATTTAGTGGAGGTGTTTATGAATACTTCCAAAGTTACATCTCTGCTAACAGAATATCGATTCTTAATTTCTCTTCTGTGAAAATCCTCATTTTTCACAGCATGAGTTTGCTCCAAGTGGGATGTGTAGGAATGGTTAAGGGTTGGTGCTGTGTGATTATTAACAATGATTAATAGGTCAGCATCCTTTAAGGTTCTTGGGCTTTTGGGCTCGAGTTTCCCCTCTGTTCTGCTGCCTCTCCAGGGTCCTGTCCCCCAGCTCACCCTGATAACAAGGGAAAAAAAAAACAAAAAAGAAGAGACGAGAGCCTTTTCTCCGTTTCCCTCTGAAAGCGTGGGCTTGTTGGCAGAGAGTAAGGAGAACAGTTGAGTGTGAAAAAAGAGAAATGGGAGGAAACATCACCCCCAGAATGTAGGGAAGCACCAGGGTGGAATTAAGCCCCCTGAACCTGGGTGGGGGGGATCCAGTGTGATTTGGAACAGAGGACACACTGTTCCACCCCCATCCCACTCCTGGGTTCTCACCACATCACTAACCTTACAGTCAACGTTTCTGGGCCTCCATTTCCCACATGGGCACCAGGTGGAACCCTGGAAGGGCTTCAGTCAGAGCATGGTATGAGTGCGCCATATGTTTGGTATGACTGTTGCAGAACCTCACGGGATTTGCTTGTTCAGTTAGGCGACGTGCCAGAAAGAGAGGAGAGAATCTAGTCAGGAGATTTAGCTTATCAGCTGCCACTGCAAGAATTTTCCCTGCTACAAATTTCCTAACATTTTGACCCTTCTGGTTTGAAAATTTCCAAATCTGTTTGTAAGCCAACCCAAACTATGACATGGTCTATATCACTTGTGCAGTATAGATAGCAGCCAGATCTATGTTACCAGGAGGGTATATGGAAGCTGTGATGTATTTCCTGTTCTTTCCTGTGGGTGAGTCTAGTGTTTCCAGATATAAAAACAGAACTCCCGAGACCCAAATTCCTCTGTAGGTACCCAACTGCCCTGCACCTCCCTGGGTCACCCTTGGGAAGTTTGTAGAAATAAATCTCTAAAATATCCTTGGGAGATTTGTAAAGATTCCTGGACACCTGGCTGACAAAGGAAAGGCCAGACAGTTCACCTCAAAACTGCAAATATCCAAGTGTTTTCAAACATGTAATCAAAATACCAGAATGCCATCCTGAATACCAAAATGCCATAATACCATAATGCTTACATAACTGTAAATTAGATGCTTGGTTTCATGGAGCTGTAGGTCAGTATTTTAGACAAAATCCTGACATTTGCTTTATGTCTCTTTTTTGGAAATTCGCCCTCATCTTTATGTTTACAGTGAGAGAAAAGCTTTGATCTGTCTCCACCAGTTTTGCTTTTTATCTTGATGATGGACTCACCTCTAAGATGTTAGAGCTTGAGTAGCATTTAAACCTCCATCATCACCACTGCCAATCCACCAGGCAACAAATAAGCACGAAGTCAGAAGCTCTATGGCCCAGCTCTACCATTCACTGTCCTGCTGGGACCTGGCTCAGTCATATCCCCCCAGCCCTAGCTTATTCGTCTGTACAACTGGAATATGACCCCCGTCTCAGAAACTTCTTAGAAGATTCAGCAAGATGCTGGGTTGGAAGCTCTTGGAAGTTGCATGTATATTGCCTCATATTTTTGCCCATAGGTTGTCCAGGCACCTGCCCTTTGTCCTACATGGGGACCACTGAAGGATGTGCACCCACACATACCAAGCTTGACTATTATCCTGCCCACCCCTTTGCCATCCCAAGCTACACTATCAACAATCCTAGGATCAACAAGTTTGAAACGCTGTTCCCACATGCACCCTCTGTGGTCTCCGGAAAACAATCAGTTTTCCCTGCTGGGTCAATGCTGTCCAATCCTGACTTCATTTAGATATCAATTTAATCATTCTCAGTGGAACACGTCTACCCGAACAATGGGATTAAGAGGAGAGTAATCTCACTTGGTCACTTTCTTCTTTAAGAAAAAAAAAAAAAAAACTCATTTAAAATGACCTTTGGTCAAGTTTATTGAGTGTAATTTACATATACTAAAATTTACTCTTTTTAGTGTAAAGATCTATGAGTTTTGGCAGACATATTTCTTGAATGACCACCATGATCAATCAGTATGCAACAGTTCTATCACCTCCCGATATGCCTTATTCACCCTCTGATTGATTGTCAATTTCTCCCCACTTTCCAGCCCTGGCAACTATTGATTGGTTTTCTGTCCTGTAGTTTTGCCTTTTCCAGCACACGCATACGAAGTCACTTCAGTCATGTCCAACTCTTTGCAACTCTATGGACTGTAGCCCACCAGGCTCCTCAGTCCATGGGATTGTCTGGGCAAGAATACTGGAGTGGGTTGCCATGCCCTCCTCCAGAGAATCTTCCTGACCCAGGGATCGAAGCTGTGTCTCTTATGTCTCTTGCAGTGGCAGGTAGGTTCTTTACCACTAGTGCCACCTGGACCTTTTCCAGGGTGTCATGTAAATGCAGTCATTATGTAGTTTGGGGGGATATGGCTTATTTCACTGAGCATGGTGCATTTGAGATTAATCATGCTGTTACATGTATCAGTAGCTTGTTCTTTTAAAGGCTTCCTAGTAAGCAGTCCAGGACATGGTGTACTGCAATTTCTGCATCCATTCACCAGTTAAGGACATTGAAATGTTTCTACTTCTTGGTGATTATAAATAAAGCTACAAACACTTGTGAGGTATTTTGTAGGTACCATTTGGCTTTAAGAAATGTTTTTGAGTTGAGTTCCAGATGAACACTCTGGGACTAAAAGACATGGGGGCCCCTTGGGGAGAGGTGAGACTATATTCCCTTCATTGGTCAGTCAGGCTCAGACCTGTAAGCTAAACATGGGTTAGTTGGAGCTGGTGGCTGTTATTGTTTTTGTTGAGGACATGTGTCAAATAGAAATTAAAATTAACTCTATTTTCCTGAGCCCCTAGGGACAAGTGTAAGTATATGGTGGCAACTATGAGTTTAGTGTGCCTAAGATTATATGGGAGGTAAAAGAATATGTCCATGGAGCTGGCAATTCCCAGGATAGGTCATCTGTGTGTACTGGATGAATTATTTGTCGAATCATGGGTAACACCTCTTTAATAGATAAGGAAGAATGTAGGGCCTGAGAGTAGGCGGTTTATTAACAAACTTCTTAGGGTCAGTCAGGTTGAATAAACTTTCTTGGCCTAAATTAGGGCACTTGTCTATTTCATAATGATAGACTCAGAAGTTGGTAGAGTTAACCCTAACTTCCTCCAGTTTGAGAAAGAAACAGCTCTAATACAGGAAGAGAGGCAGGGGTGATCTCACACCTGGGCTTGTTAGGGAGAATGTTATACCAAACAAAACAAAATTTTCTATTTCTATATGAATTCCACTTTTTTCCCAATCATGACAAAAAATGTGATTTGTTCATGAGGTCAGGAAGCATTGGTGGAACTTCCTTAGGTAGATCAAGGGGGCACAGGGTTTCAGGCAAAGTAACGACACTCTTAGTGGAGGTGATGGAATTCCAGTTGAGCTGTTTCAAATCCTGAAAGATGATGCTGTGAAAGTGCTGCACTCAATATGCCAACAAATTTGGAAAACTCAGCAGTGGCCACAGGATTGGAAAAGGTCAGTTTTCATTCCAATTCCAAAGAAAGGCAATGCCAAAGAATGCTCAAACTACCGCACAGTTGCACTCATCTCACATGCTAGTAAAGAAATGCTCAAAATTCTCCAAGCCAGGCTTCAGCAATACGTGAACCATGAACTCCCTGATGTTCAAGCTGGTTTTAGAAAAGGCAGAGGAACCAGAGATCAAATTGCCAACATCCGCTGGATCATGGAAAAAGCAAGAGAGTTCCAGAAAAACATCTATTTCTGCTTTATTGACTATGCCAAAGCCTTTGACTGTGTGGATCACAAGAAACTGTGGAAAATTCTGAAAGAGATGGGAATACCAGACCACCTAACCTGCCTCTTGAGAAACCTGTATGCAGGTCAGGAAGCAACAGTTAGAACTGGACATGGAACAACAGACTGGTTCCAAATAGGAAAAAGAGTACGTCAAGGCTGTATATTGTCACCCTGCTTATTTAACTTATATGCAGAGTACATCATGAGAAACGCTGGACTGGAAGAAACACAAGCTGGAATCAATGTTGCTGGGAGAAATATCAGTAACCTCAGATATGCAGATGACCCCACCCTTATGGCAGAAAGTGCAGAGGAGATAAAAAGCCTCTTGATGAAAGTGAAAGAGGAGAGTGAAAAAATTGGCTTAAAGTTCAACATTCAGAAAACGAAGATTATGGCATCTGGTCCCATCACTTCATGGGAAATAGATGGGGAAACAGTAGAAACAGTGTCAGACTTTATTTTTGGGGGCTCCAAAATCACTGCAGATGGTGAGTACAGCCATGAAATTAAAAGACGCTTACTCCTTGGAAGAAAAGTTATGACCAATCTAGATAGTATATTCAAAAGCAGAGACATTACTTTGCCGACTAAGGTCCGTCTCGTCAAGGCTATGGTTTTTCCTGTGGTCATGTATGGATGTGAGAGTTGGACTGTGAAGAAGGCTGAGCACCAAAGAGTTGATGCTTTTGAAGTGTGGTGTTGGAGAAGACTCTTGAGAGTCCCTTGGACTGCAAGGAGATCCAACCAGTCCATTCTGAAGGAGATCAACCCTGGGATTTCTTTGGAAGGAATGATGCTAAAGCTGAAACTCCAGTACTTTGGCCACCTCATGGGAAGAGTTGACTCATTGGAAAAGACTCTGATGCTGGGAGGGATTGGGGGCAGGAGGAGAAAGGGACGACTGAGGATGAGATGGCTGGATGGCATCACGGACTCGATGGACGTGAGTTTGAGTGAACTCCGGGAGTTGGTGATGGACAGGGAGGCCTGGCATGCTGCAATTCATGAGGTCGCAAGGAGTCAGACACGACTGAGCGACTGAAATGAACTGAACCGAACCGAACGACATTCTTGAAAACGAGGTGGTGTGAATTATGATGGCGTGTTCAGGGAACTCCCCAGAAGTGGTTCCTTAGGGCTGGGACTTGCAGTGGGAACAGTGACAGGCTGAGCATGAGACACAAGGGATGGGGGTGGGTGGGTGGGGAAGGGCGTGAAGCTGCAGCCTCAGATGTCACAGGGCTTTAGTGTAGGGCTTATAGAGTGAAGTCTTGCTTTCATTTGGGTGGTGAGCCATACAGGGTGAGATTAGAGATAGTGATTCATTACTAGTTATTGCAATAATTCAAGAAAGAAGTGATACAATTTGGGGAACAGAGAGAAGGTACCAGACTCAAGAGGCTATTTTATCAAGACAAACTCATTTGGGTTTGTTGGGAAAATGGAGAGATGTGTGGGGCCTCGTTTCTAAGTGGCTGATCAGTGGTTCTATTAGTTAGAATGGGAGACATAAAAGAAGGAGCTAGTTCGAAGAGGAAGAAAGACAAGATTGGCTTTAGATCAGCCATGGAAATGACTAGGAACCTACTCTGGCTTGATATAAGGAAGATCTTCCTAACCTTTTGATCTGTACAGAAACAAGTTCCCCATCACTAGGAGTATTCAAGTAGAGGCCTGCACAACTCTCTGTCAAGGTTGTAAAGAAGGTGATTCCTGCATTGGGCTGGAAGCCAGGGTAAACAGCCTTTCAAAGATCTTCCAGCTTTAAGAGTCTATGATACTATAGGAGTAGGAAAGAAAGGCTGTTTATTTCAGACACTGTGATATCTTCTGACAGACTTGAAATCCCACTGTGACATATACCATGAAGCAAAAACAAGCAGGAAAAAGAGTGATGTGTGCACAGTTCTTATGTGTGTATCGATAGCTGTCCATTTACTTCATGCGCATTTTTTATAGGAGGCTGTTTATATCCAGAACTTTAGTCTCTGTTTTAACAAGTCAACATTCAGCATTTGACATACTTGTCAATGTCGGGTGCTGTGATATAGCCAGTTCTATGTGCGTATGTGTAAATATGTGGTTGTGTATGTGTAAATAAAAAGAAAGGACCATGATTCCTTACTAAATGATTACTATTTTCCTTTTAGCGCAGTATCTATTCTATTACCGCCTAGCAGTCATTTATAAATCTTTTGCAAGGCACTGATGCTGAGGAGAGTTAAATATCAATCTAAGTATAACATCAGTATGTAAACAGATTGATGAATTGCTAGATTGCTAGGATATAAAGCATATGGAACAGCAGGAACGCTCCGAGGAGCTGAGGATAATTTTAGCATTTCATAAAATCTGAGGATGAGACCAGTTGATTAAACTTGCCCATGGTATTCTGGTTTTACTCTCAAGGCTACATAGGACAATTAGCATCTGAACAGTAAAATAAAACTTGCTAGCTTGTTTCCCCTCCAAGGGTTAATGGGCCCTGTGGGTGTTGGTGCTAGAACACACTGTAGGGATAGACTGGGAGGGGTCGTCACCCTGAGGGCAGACTGTTATCTGTTCCCTGAATGCTGTGCACAGACGGCTAAGGTTCCAAAGCATTTAGCAGATCTACAGTGCAAGAAAGATGAAGAATCCATTGCTTTTCATGTGGTGGGAACAAGACTAGAAACCAGGTTTCTCCTCTCTCCATTCTGAGCCCTTTTTGGGCAATTAAGCTAGCTTCACAGACTGCATTCAGCAATGGCATTGTATATTTCACAGCTTGCTATGATCAGGAGAGATTGCCTCTCTTTCCTGGATTCTATAAGTAGATCTTTCTTCCCTTCCGATTGTGGATATAGCCTGGCTAGGCAAGCTGGGGTGGATGGAATTAAGTTGATAGGTCCTGTGGATCCTTTGAGGAGTTAAGGAATTTCAGGGTAATTCCATGCAGTCCGAGAAAAGCTGAGACTTAAGCAATCGGGAGTGAATTTAAGCCCAAGAGACAGCTAAGGTGGAAAATGACTTGACCCTTCACTGAAATGGAGTTTGGCAAATCTAACCGGAGCTACCCAAGAAGAGAAAGTGGAGTGTTCAGAGGTGAACCATGGAGGAGATGAGAGAAGAAGGCTCTCAGTTCAGGCTCAGAAGACCGCAGCCACTGAGCCGAGGAGGCTGTGGGTGAAGCTGTTAAGGCTGCCTTGCCAGGCTTCCCCGGCATGCTCACCCCAGGAGGCAGGGCAAGTGGTCTCCAAGCACATAGGCGATCGGGCTAAGCTGCAGCTCCAAACTTGCACCTTCACTTCCAGGGAGCTGCTGGCAGAATGGTGGAGTGAACAGCATCTGGATGAGGAGAGACCCCCTCCTTTCCTGGAGGAGGACAGGACAGCTCCGGGGAAGGCTGGCCCCCCCACTTCCTGGGGGTAGGAGAGGGCCCAAGAGGAGCTGGGCTTGGCGCAGCCCCGCACATCTGACTCCAAACCGGCCTTCTATCTCCCAAGAGAGAATGTAGGAGGAACCCTGGAACGTGCCTGGAGCCAGAGTCATCATTTTGCTGCCCTTCTAGTCCATTTTGCAGAAGTGTGCATTTTTTCCACGATGTTTAAAAAAAAAAAAAGAATGAGCGTGCTCTACTTTAAAGTGTTACTGTAGTTTTCCTTCAGGGACAATCAAAATGCCTCATGTATTAGATGTGACCATTTATTCTAACTTCACTGGGTAGTGATTCCACACAGTCTTTCCAGAAGTCTCTAGAAAGTTCCCTTGCCGATCTTCTAACACGTTTAACTACCTGGGGAGGGAGGGATCCTCCTCGCAGCACCCTGAACTGGACTCCAAGGAACTATCATTTCTAAGAATGAGTATATCAAACAGGGGTAGAAAAATGTCCGCACATCTTGAGTGGGATGTGGTAGGGCTTGGTGTGAGAACTACCATATGAGGTTTTAGTGAAATAAAAAAATTATGAATGTATAGGACAGAATAGGCTTTGAGTTCAATGGACTGATTCTTGTTCTCTAAATGGATGGGTAAGGGAGGAAGAAGAGGGAAGGAAGGGAGGGGAGGAGGAGGAGAGAGAGAAGAAACTGCGGCAACATAAGACGCTGTCCTGAACTTCGAGACGCTAAAACCGACTGCACTTCCCAGAGGAAGTTTGTCAGCTTCGCTGACTGCCCGGATATTGGTAAATTGCACGTACCATAGTTAGAAGCCTTCCTGGTTTTGTCAGCTGCCCCGCTAGGTGTGTGACCTTTGGCAGACGCAGTGTGTATTTGCTCCCGCTTGACTCCCGGTGGCAAGTCCACTTAGATAAAGCCCTCCTCTCAAGGCCATCTCTCCACTGATGACCTCTGGGGCGCCCATCTCTGCTTTCCTGCTTTGAGATCTTGCTTGTCAAGTCCCCCTTATCACTGGGAAAACTTGACCTCCAGCACACAAAGCGTGCCCTACACACAAAACTGGGAGCAACAGAACTTTCTGACTTTAAAGTCAATCTGGCTTTGCTTAGCTTTGAACAGAGCATTTGTATTTTGAAACTGTTTATGAGAAGTCCTTTGAGCTCTGACCTGCAAACACAGATATCAAGAAATGCTGGGGCCAGAGTGTCCACATGGCTGGGATAAGGACAACGGAGTTGAAGAATAATAAAACCTGTCACTGATTGCTTAGGGTTTTGAATTCTCCAAAGGCAGTCCTTTCTGGTCTTTGGCCTTTGGTCCAGGGGAAAAAAAAAAAAAACAAAAACAGAGGCTTCTGAAATAAAGTATATTAGAGTCTTCACCTGGCTGTTCGCCAACTGTGAGAACTTAGGTGTTCTGCTTTGCTCAGGAAGCTAAGTTTTATCAGATGTAGTCACAGGATTGTGGAGAGGACTAAATGAAGTAATAAATGCTTTCTAAGACCTTCCCAAATATTTTATGTCTTCCCCCATTTTACAGATAAGAATACCAAGGTCCAAAAATGTTAAATAACTTATCCAAGCTGGGAAGACATATTCAAGAATTAAGGCCAGAGGAGGTGGTCAAGAAATTCCCATTAAAATCAGATTTAACATCATGTCACTATGATTCTATCTATCTCCCTCAGAAATTTGCCTTTGGGGCTAAAAGAACCATGGTGTATTTTTTAATATTTTCACAAATTATTTTAGGTTCTATTTTCTTCTATGAGGCATTCTTGGAGATAAAAGGGACAAAGAACCCTGTTGCATTTGCTCTGTGATCCTTGTAATATAAAAATTATAACAGAGCTAACCCCTGGTGATGGACACAACGTGGAGAAAGCATGACAAATACAGTCCTTAGTTTAGTGTTTTGCAAATAGTACGTGTCCAATAAGTATACGTCGATTGGGTGTTTAGAAAGATCAGGTCACTGATATTCTGGGAGAAGGCCAACAAGTCCTGGAAAAGAAAACAGACATTTCGTGTTGCTGTATGTGTCCCACCCTGGAGGAAGATAAACAAGCAGTTATGTCCGCAGGGCTGGGGTCAGTGTGACACTAAGAACTGCAAAATCGAAGCGGTTATTTTGGCAACCAGAGTCCTAGACACTCACCACGGCACCAGCTGATGTGTATTCCAAGGAGAAGATTATTATAATGTATCTCTTGGATTAAGTTTTTCCTATTGCAAGAACTCTGTGTCAGATTCAGCTAAAATAAACTAATGCAAATACCGCCTTACCAATGGAGTTGCCTTTTCACTTTCAAAAGCTCACCTCCATCTTTACACATTGCCTTTTTGGACTTGATCCCCAGAACAACCACGTGGAATAAACAGAGCAAGTATTTTCATTTGTGATCTTTACTGAGGTGGGGCTGGGGAGCTTGTGTATCATGGGTTCATCTAGCAAGGTGACCAGTACACGTGTGTTAGTCGCTCAGCTGTGCCCGGCTCTCTGTGACACCATGGACTGTAGCCTGCCAGCCTCCTCTGTACATGGCTGGTGTATAATGGGTCCTTAATGAACAATAATTAATAGCCATCACTGAGTGTTTACCATGTGGCAGACACTACTCTGAGCTCTTCATGTACGTGTTTAGGGGGAGTTAGGCGTCATCGTGATGAGCGTGTGAGACGGCCACTCACTCGTAGAGTGACCTTGGGCAGGTTACTGAAGCACTTTGCTCTTAGTTTCATTGCCTGGAATACGGGAATAATAACTGGGTTGACCTCATAAGGTTATTGTGACGATCACCTGAGCTGATGCAGATGAAGCCTTCAGAGCAGGGCTGGCGTATCTGAATGCTCAATAAATACTGACTACTATTTGTTCTTATCCCAGTCACCTCTCCAGTCACTGGTGGAACCAGCATTGGAACCCAGGTTGCCTGGCTCAAGAGCCTGGGTCTCTGATCCTTATTTATTCGGAATGAGTAACCAGAGTAGTGAAGAAATAACCTAGAGTCAGGCAGCAAGACAGTGGCCCAAAACTGCGTCTCGCGTCACTCAGGCTACGGTTCCAGCGCCAGATAGAGGCGGAGCTGGGGAGAGTGCACAGGCGCGCTGCCGAGGAGGCGGGGAGGTCCAGGCACCCTCTGGGTCCTCAGATAACCCTTCCCTCCAGGCTGCTGATGTGTTTAGGACTGCAGGCATCAGCCTTCTGCTCTTTGGAGGTAAAAGGCTGGATGCTGTAGCGCGCTGAGGTGGGGAAATGAACTGAGTGAGCTCAGAAGTGCTCGTAAGTGGTAACAATAACTCTCCAGTTTACAAAGCACTTTGACGTTTATTGTCTCACTGGATCATTGGGCCAACCGTGTGACATAGACTATTATCTCCAGTTTTGAAGCAACCCAAGCGCAGAGACGTTTTGTGAACTTGTCCGAGTGTTAGGGTTGGCAAACTCCAGAGCCCAGCCTTCCAAGCAGGGTCTTTTCACTCCAGATCTCGTGTTCCCATCTGGACAAAATATTTGACCCATTCCACTGAAGGATCTTTGTCCTTGGCCTCACTAAAAAAAAAAACAAAATTTCATGATCTTTCCACAGTGTTGATTTTGATCTTCTTGGGAAAGTTTCAGTTTGAACCTTTTGGAAGACAGAGAGTATGGAACAATATGAATTCCCAGATCACACCCACAGCCATGGCCTCTGTGATTCTTTTCCAGAATTTTATGAAATAAATAAAATTATTTACTTGGAATGCCTGGTGCAGGAACTGTCACAGAAACTGTAAAGAACCGTTTATTGGGGACTGTCTAATCATGTGCTGCGATTTAAAAAAGTGTGGGAGAAGGATAGGGGGCATGGGGAAGTTTATTACATTATTTTATATGTTATTGTCTTATTCTGGTGATCTTTTATTTCAAAACTTCAGTCCACAGCCGTAGTCCACATAAAACAGTGCTCTCTGGATCCTCTGTGATTCATCATGCTTCTTTTCCTCCCGTATCTAGAGATTGTTTTTCATTTTGAACCCAATTGCTGCTTCTTTGATTCTGTGGCAAATCGCCCTCCTCAGCTATGTGGTATAATTACTTCCATGGCAATGGGCTGAAGTTAGAGACAGGCCATTATGTGAGGCTGCTGGCTGAGCAGAGAGACCAGAGCTAAGAGTTCCTTTTAACCCGGCTATCCTTAATAACGGCAGGACAGAGGTAGAAAATTACTGGCATGATAAATTGCTCTTTTCAATAAAGGCTTTGTTCCTATCTTTTAAAAAGCTGTGCCACACTGAGAAAATTTCTCCATATTTTTAATCCTGGATCATTTTGTGTAAGAAAAACCTCCCAGTGAAAATGGTCTAATGCAATGTGCTGAGTTCGGCTTTGGTAAGGCTCCACACATCGTCCTAATGGAGTGCGCGAAAGCACACGCAAACGATATTTGCTTTTACCTAAAAGTGTAAGTGATCGTTTGTGTCAAAAGCAATGTAGGAGATGGAGGAGTGGAGGTTGGCCCCTAAACAGAACGCCTACTTTTTTACACACAGGAGACAATAGGGGTAAAGGAAGTGGGGTGTGCTGCCACCAAGTGGTGAGCCAGGTAAGACAGGTGACTACCAGGCTCCTTCACTTATCCAGAACCAAGCCTCATCTATCCGGAAAAGAAACAAAAATTAGGAAAAAAGCAAAGCCTCCCCCAGTGCCACAATTAGGTAACTGCTAGAAGACACATTCTGAAGCTTGTGTGCTTTACTCAAAGAATGCAGACTCAGAACCTTGTCTGTGCTTATTTTAGGTGTAATTTTAACAAGCTTGCTTTCAAATCCCATAGCATATTTGAATCAGGGGACTAGAGTGGGAAGAAGAAATGAAAGTGAACAGACTGGGTATTTCTGTCATATTTATTTTATTCTAATGGCAACCAGTCTCAACCAGCATTACACTGGTGTGTGATGGACTCATTTTAAAGATGATGAAACAGATTCAGAGAAGGTCAGACAGCCAGTAAATGGTAGACTTGTGCTCCATGTGTGGGATTCTGTGACCCCAGGGCTCATGGTCCTTCCTTTTCTGCCCTTGACCTTTCTAAAGACAGGCCCTCTAAGAATTCCTGATGATCAAGGCAATGGCAGGAGGCAAAAGAAAATCATACTTAAAATTTACCACACCCTGAGACTATCAAGGGCTTCCCAGGTGGAGCTAGTGGTAAAGAACCCCCCTGCCAATGCAGGAGACATAAGAGACGTGGGTTTGACCCTTGGAAGGTCCTCTGGAAGAGGGCATGGCAACCCACTCCAGTATTCTTTCCTGGAAAATCCCTTTGGACAGAGAAGCCTGGCAGGCTACAGCCCATAGGGTCACACAGAGTTGGACCCAACTGAAGTGACTTAGCCTGCACACACAGGACTGTCAAGTTCAGACGGACAGTGTCTCACCCGTTTCTGAAGGCATCTGTCTTAGAGGATAGCCGTCATGACTTTGCATCTTCAAGATGTTCAACCACTTACAGCCCTCTGAGCATCATCAGTAGGGAGCTCCCTGAGCAGGATGCTAGAGCAGGAGGTTCTCGGGGTGATAGAGCTTGGGCTTCGAGTGAAGCCCTACCTTTCCCTAGCAGTGGGAGCTTGGTGGTATCACATCTCTTCCTTGTGCTCAGTTTCCTCATCTGAAAAGTTAACGTGATGATTATACCACCTACTTCGTGGAGCTAGTTTGGAGAATTCAGTGAGGCAATTTACATAAATAGTTAAAGCAGGACCTGATGCTTGGTAGACATTATATACCCAGCATGGATATTCCAGCAATTTGAAAGCTCATATCTTTTAAGGACTAAATTTGGGTTCTTATTTAAATTGCTTATTATTCATTCATTCATTCAACCCACACTTATTAGCTATGGATACACACTACAAAGGGCTTCCCAGGTAGCTCAGTTGGTAAAGAACCCAACTGCCAGTGCAGGAGACACAGGAGATTCAGTTTCAATTCCTGAGCTAGGAAGATCCCCTGGAGGAGGAAATAACAACCCATTCCAGTATTCTTGCCTGGAAAATTTCACGGACAGAGGAGCCTGGCAGGCAACAGTCCATGGGGTCGCAAAGAGTTGGACATGACTGAGCGCGCACACACATACACAAACACACATACTATACGCCAGTAGTGGGTAGCCACTAATTAAATAAATATAAATAAGCTATAGATCTTTCTAACTAGGATCCCAGACATGTCAACAGAATCTACAGCGATTCAGAAAGACCAGGGAAGCACTTCTGTGGGGACACAGATATGGGAACGCACATCCTACCTCCACTCGGAGAAGTCAGAGTGGCTTCCAGGAGGTGACGGCCATGGAAGGTGAGGAGGAAAGGAGATTCCAGCGGAGGACACAGCCTGTACAAGCAAAGACTCAGATAGAGAAAGAGCAGGTGATTTTGCATGTTGGGGTACAGGGTGTGTGAGGGTGTGGAAGCATGTGAGGCTGAGGATGGTAGCAGGGCACCCGGGAGGGGCCTTGCACTGTGGGCTAGATCCTAAGGTGTGTCCTGTAGTTTGCAAACTTCATTTGTTTTTTTTCCCCAAACAATCTCCTGGCAAACACTAGCATGTGAAGCAGATAAATAACAGCATTTTACCCGGGAATGTTTCCCCTGGTGGTCCAGTGGTTAGGACTTGGTGCTTTCACTGTGGGGGTGTGGGTTCCATCCCTGGTCAGGGAACTAAAATTCCACATGCATGCATGCTTAGTCCCTTCAGTTGAGTCTGACTCTTTGTGACCCCGTGGACTGTAACCTGACAGGATTCTCTGCCCTGGCAAGAATACTGGAGTGGGTTGCCATGCCCTCCTCCAGGGGATTTTCCCGACCCAGGGATTAAACACATGTGTCTTATGTCTCCTGAATTGGCAGGGAGGCTCTTTACCACTAGCACCACCTGAGCCCCCTAAGATTCCACAAGCCTTTAAAAAAAAAAAGAGTGAATGAGTAAATCAATAAATACAAAAAAATTATAGAATGCTTAGTTTGTAAGTTCAAATTTACAACAGTCACCAAATCAACCAATGAGAACAATAAGAAGATATTAATTCAGAAATTTAGGGTGCCTTTGATATGCTCTTCTAGTCCTCCTGCTCAGTTAGATTTCCGTTGAGACTTCAGGCTGGTTGCAGAGGGTGCAGCCAGACTTATTCGCTTTGCTATAACAATACTGTAAGGGTGACGCATCGCATCTCTGGGGAGAACCTCTCCCCAGGAAACTGGGGGTTGGCTGTAGAGGATTAGTGGATTGGAAACCAAGTTGGCACCTACTGAAGGCTCTGGGCTTGCTTATGGAGCTGAATCACATATCCTGATGGAAACTTTCCCCATCCTGGGAACCATTAATGTGTCATAACCCATCATTTAAAAATTATGGGGTGTTTGGGACTTCCTTTCTCGCTCAGCCCACAGATCCTTCTCCTGACACACACACTGAACCTTCTGAATATAAATGAAGGGGAAAATCCTTCCATCACCTCCTCCTGGAGCAATCTATGAGAACAGACACAAGAAGAAACCATCTACTCTAGGTTCCTTGTGGGAACAATAATCGTCACCCTCCTTAGTCCTTGGGGCTGACTGCTGCTTTTTATTCTGAGTCCAAGTCCATTTTTTTCTTCCTGGCAGACCCTGGGTGACCAGTGAAAATGAAGGACTCCTCCCAGCCTGGCAACTCGATTACTGGGTTCACCAAGGTCCAGCCAACAAAGGCAATGGCCACAGTGAAGTGACAGGGGTCCTGCCGCTGAGGATGAAAAGCAACCTTGCCAGTGTTTTACAAGCAGGGCCAAACTTCCAGACTACCTCACTCAACATATGAGCATCTTTTCGTTTCCCTGTTCGCCATAAGGAACTATGAAACGGAGGGTGAGAGAGAGAGGGTCAAACGTTTACAAACGTCACTCAATTTTACAGCTGAACAATGAACAGCGATGCCGGGACCGTGAGGACGACGGAAAGGATGACGGAGAAGGAGGTTTTTCAAGGCCTACCCCCTGAGACTTCTTCCCATCTCCCCTTCCTGGTGTTCCGGTGCATTCTGCTGATGAATTTAGATGGTGATGTCTACTTTTATCTTTATCTGCAGAAAGAAGGGCAAACAGAGCTAGTGAGACAGTTAAAGGCAGTCATCTGGGTCTCTTACAGACTTTTAGATAAGTGCCATACCCATATCATTTACTCTTGATAAAGACTCCCAAGGCTGCTCATTTGCCAAAGACACGTGGCTTTTAAACCACAGGAAGTGTGAGAGGTTGCCAGAGCAAAACTCTTCTTTCCTACTTGTGGAACTCCCTTCAACACACCCATACACACGCACACGGTAATTTTTGCACCCATTTTTATAGATGTCACCCATCGCCTGTGCTTCCATCCATTGCTGTTGCAACATCTGCACGTCCATATGTTGTGACATCAGTCTAATTGGCTCCTGCCAGCTCTTCTGTGTTCCCCACACACCCAGGGGACTCTCCTGGTTCACCCCCAGGCCCACTGAACCTCCGGAGGATTCCCCCTGGAGGAGGAAGGTCACTGGGATGTGCATGGAAATTAGAACACAACAACCCAGCCCACAAGATGAGGATATCTGTCTGGCTGTGCTGTTCACTCCTGCCCACAACCTCACAGAGGCCTCAGTGGGATCAGGCAATTAATATGGTCAGGATCAAATGCCGCCCAATTTAATTCAATTACTCTTCACCTCGAGAGAAAATATGGTCATTATAGTGACAGAACCTGGGTGAGGAAGACGGGCTTCTGGCCAACAGTCTGCCCACACATTGCTAGCCTGCAAGTGGGGTGCAGAGCAGGGGGTATGAGGAGACAGGGCGGAGTGTGGTCTGCTGTGAATTGAATGTCGGGGCCTGACTACCCAGAGGCAGCTTTGCTGATGCTGTGGGCATAGCTGTTACCGAGGAGAAGCCAGGCTTCGCTGTTAAATGATAACTTCCTCATTCGCCAAATCCCACGGAGGAAGGGGTGAAGTAGAATGAATGACAGCAGCCAGCGGAGAAAAAGGAACCATTTCCCAAAGCTGGGCTTCCCAGGTGGCTCAGTGGTAGAGAATCTGCTTGTCAATTCAGGAGATGCAAGAGACGTGGGCTCGATCCCTGGGTTGGGAAGATGTCTGGAGGAGGGCATGGCAACCCACTGCAATACTCTTGCCTGGAGAATCCCATGGACAGAGGAGCCTGGTGGGCTACAGTCCATGAGGTCACAAGGAGTCGGACATGACTGAGCACAAGCAAAACTTCTTCCTAAAGCTACCATTTTAAGGGAAATTCCCTATTTATGGGTCATAAGTCTCTATAACACATTTGATCACCAAGAAGACCACGTAGACCTTAAATCTCTTTTTTGTAAATAAAGCTTTGTCTTGGGGACTCCCCTGGTGGTTCAGTGGTTAGGACTTTGTCTTCCAATACAGGAAGTGCAGGTTTGATCCCTGGTCTGGGAGCTAAGATCCATCATGCCTCTTGGCCAGAAAAACCCCCACAACATAAACAACATAAACCACAGAAGCAATATTGTAACAAATTTAACAAAGACTTTAAAAATGATCCACATCAAAACAAAAATCTTGAAAAAAAAAAAAGAATAAAAGACTTTATCTTGCCCTAATTTTCCCTTAGCCTGCAGTATTTGATGATAATTCACACCACCATGTATACCACATGAACTGCTAACCAGCCACTGTTCAGTGCTGTTTGTAGGGACAGCTCTATTTAACTCCCCCCCAGCCCCCCCATGAACACTGTGAGATAAAGCCCTCCTTCAGTTCAGTTCAGCTCAGTTGCTCAGCCGTGTCCAACTCTGCAGCCCCGTAAACTGCAGCACGCCAGGCCTCCCTGTCCATCACCAACTCCCGGAGTTTACTCAAACTCATGTCCATCAAGTCGGTGATGCCATCCAGCCATCTCATCTTCTGTCGTCCCCTTCTCCTCCTGTCCACAATCCCTCCCAGCATCAGAGTCTTTTCCAATGAGTCAACTTTTTGCATGAGTTGGCCAAAGTACTGGAGTTTCAGCTTTAGCATCAGTCCTTCCCATGAACACCCAGGACTGATCTTCTTCAGAATGGACTGGTTGGATCTCCTTGCAGTCCAAGGGACTCTCAAGAGTCTTCTCCAACACCACACTTCAAAAGCATCAATTCTTCAGCGCTCAGCCTTCTTCACAGTCCAACTCTCACATCCATACGTGACCACTGGAAAAACCATAGCCTTGACTAGATGGACCTTTTTTGGCAAAGTAATGTCTCTGCTTTCTTACCCCCATTTTATGATGGGAAAAATAGGCTTGGAGAGGCTGAGTCACCTGCCCAAGATCACCTGGCTGGTAAGGGACAGAGTGGACTCCAGTCACACCTGTTGATCACGAAGCCCTTGTTCATGACCATTATTCCAAATTTCCCCTTGGTTTGAATCTCCCACATGTTCTTTTTTTAAAAGAAAAATTTTTTTTTAATGTAGACCATCTTTAAAGTTTTTATTGAATTTGTTACAATATTGTTTCTTTTTTTATCATTTAGATTTTTGGCCCCAAAGGTGTGGAATCTTAGCTCCCTGACCAGGGATCGAATCTGTGCCCCTCACCTGGAAGATGGAGTCTTACCACTGGACCACTAGGGAAGTCTCTGACTCTCCTGCATCCTCTTTGCCTCTTTTGAAAGTACGCACGGCACTGGAGAGAGGTCCTCCCTAACGCTTAGGGGCACACTGGATACTCGAGACCCTGTGTCCACACAGAACCATGTCATCATTTCTTAAACCAGCATAGGGGGTTCAAATCCCAGCTCTGCCACTTGCTAGCTGTGTAACCGGGAATTCTCGGTGTATGGGCTTTCACCTGTAAATGAGAAAAGATATTTCTTCCTAAGGTCGTGAAGGAAGCTGACAGAGTCAACACACTGAAAATGGTGCCTGGGAAAGGTGTTCAGAAATTGCCAGCTATTATTATTACGTCCGTTGTAAAAGCAACTCATGTAAAAATTGGAAGCAAAGGAGGTTTTCCTTGGTGTTCATGGATTGGCAATACACGTGGTAGTCAGGCTTAAGCTGGCACTGTGGTCATGAATAGTCATACTGGCCAAGGAGCCGTGCCCTTATCAGGGTGGGGAATTGGGGTGGGGAGTTGTCCCAGGAGACTCCTTAGCACATTCATTTTGGGATCAAGTGAGCTCTTCTTTTAGCTTGATCTGTCTTAAGCACTAATTGTTTTGACTCAGAAACATAGCAGGAGGGAGAGATTGGACAACTGGCCCCCTCCCTAACCCCCACCCCATCTCCAGGCCACACCAGGTAACAGGCACGGGCTCTGCTTTTCAAATTGCCTCTTGGAGGAGGACTGCCTGGGGTTGAGTATCCATCCTGGTAACTGCCCTTCACACATTATCTCTATGCTTCCTTTAGATGAAGCATTGTCTAGCAGCTTTGAAAACTTGAGAAACTCATAGGAATTTCCCCAAGGTCTTACCACACTCGCCCAGATCATCACAGAGACAGAGAGGTCTCCCCGAAGCCAGGGTGCAGGCGTCTCCAGCCTGAAGAGATGGAGGGCGAGTGCTTTGAGTCACACTTGATTTGTTAAGGATGGTTCTTAATCACCACTTGGATTCCTTTCAGGGCCAGGGTCACTTTTTGTAGTTACCATAAATCTAAGCTAATATGCATATCAGTGCATATCAGATAACGTAAGCCCTGGAATCAGGCTCTATAGTGATTCTGGCAGGAGCGATGGCAGATCTCCACTGAGCTGGGTGATAAGAGTTACTTCTCCCCACTAGAGGCCCTCATGCGTGGCTCCACTCACACGGAGGAATGGGTGATGATCTGCTGCGTTCAGTGCCTCTGGTGGTCACTTACAACGTCCTGGCCCAGCCCCTTCTGCTTCCAGATTCCTGGTGGAGAGTCTGGAGCACATGAACAGCAGCCAGATCGTTTGGGTCAGTTTTGTTTGAACATTGCAGTGTTAGGATTCTGAGACGGATATTTTCATAAAGGGAAGAACACTTTAGTGTCCTGCCTAGAAATATCATCTTCTACTACGGGATTGCAGCTCAAGCAAATGGAGGAAAATGAACAGAAAAGCAGGAACCTGGCTTTTCCTCTTCTTTTAAGTATTTATTTAGTTGACGGCACTAGGTTTTTGTTGTGGCATGCAGGCTCAGTAGTTGCGGCTTGTGGGCTTGGTTCCTTCATGGCATGTGGGATCTTAGTTCCCTGACCAGGGATTGAACCCACATCCCCGGCATTGCAAGGCGGATTCTTAACCACTGGACCACCAGAGATGTTTCCTGGCTTCTTCTTTTTTGTCTTTACATTTTCAAGCAAGTCCTCCAGCCTCTCAGCCTTAGTTTCCCCATTGCCATGGGTACTGAAATGGAACATTTCCACAGCCCACCCTTGTCTCCTGCAAACGAGTTGGATTCATCTTCAGCGGCCTAAGCCCTTCACTGGTCTGCAATGTACATTTAAGTTATAATTGCTGGTATCACTTAGACAAGGAAAAGAAGCATTTCCAGTTCTGGATGAGCAGGGCTCACCACTGTAGCTGGATATGAGAGGAGCAAGACTGGTAAACCACGTACATGACCACCTCTTGGGGCCTCCAAAGGGACCCTGGGGGAAAAGACGGCGACTCCAGTCAGGTAACCATTTCAGGGGGATAGGAAGCCATGTTACCTGGGTTTCCACACCAGCTGAACTCAGGGATAATTATACACGACGCAACACAGATCATAAAACAGATTCACTTAGCATCTGCAAGAGTTGATTGCACCCAGGCCTGCCCAAACTGGCCTTTCTCACTGCAGGGTGTGGGAGAGCAGGGCTGTGCAGGCCCCCCCGAGGCTGCTGGTGCTCAGCCGTGGGAGACACGCCAGTTCTCAGGTCTGCTAATGAGTGCTGTGGTGTCTGGCAAGGCCCCGGCCTGTGAGTGAGTGTGACTAATCAGGAACCTTTTCAATAATGCTGACGGTTCATTCTCCTTTTTTTTTTTTTTCCTCCCTTCCCTGTTCTCTGGGCAGGAGCCGGTTGAAATAAGAGCAAATTAACCTTCTTCTGGAAAAGGCAGGGCCTGATAAAGGACCCCTAAAAGGTTTCCTGTGCCCCAGGCCTGCATGTTTTGCAGTCGGACTAATTATCGGACTAGGGTGGGCTGGCAGGGGATTTTTTGTGGTCGTTCCCTCCACTCCATAGGAGGCAGCGTGTAAAGACCGTGCCCTGGCATCCTTCCACAGGCTGCTTGACAAATAGGCTTCTGACACCAGCAAAGGCAGTGTCATTGTGATTATTCTACATGTGTTCCAGCCCAAACTGACGACCCTCCCATTTCCTGTTCAAAGGCTACATTTCATCAAGTACTGTTTCCCTCTCACATGGAAATGTGAGACCTTAAATGCCCTGGACTCCTTAACTGGGAGTGAGAGCCAAAGAGGGGGCTGACCCTTTTTCAGACTCCTCTCTCTCCCTGCCACCCACTTTGTTGCTTGATAAGTTCATTGTGCTACTAACACCAGAGCCCAGCTGTGTGTTCACTCTTGGGGAAGGTGTGTACGTCTGTGTGTGTGTGTGTGTGTATCTCAGAGGCATCAGTAATGCCATCTGTTGGTTAGGGGGTTGGAAGAATTTCAAGCTGGAAGGCAGGTTTAGCAGTTGGACCGAAACTTTTAGAAAGGGTAGTTAATTGTTTAATTGACGTGGTACCCTCATCACGGACTAGACCTCTGAGAATGACTCAAACACAATTTCTTAGTGATAGAGCCAAAGGATTTCATGTTGAGAGGCAAGAGCAAGTGAAAGAAATGAAGGAGCTGGAAAACAATGAGGTGGTTTTTAACATTCCTTGTTCCCTAAAATAAACACATCGCCTAACTCAACTTTCTTTCTATCTTTTTAATTTAAGCCAGTTTGTTCTCTCTTCTCAGCCTTGCAGGACTACCGATAACTGGCTGGGAGGTCCAAGATGCTAACTAGAGTTATCAAACCTTCGAAGTTAAAACTTGAGACACGTGTTCCAACAGGGGTCAGGATATTTGCAGGAACAAAAAGTGAGTGTATTTAAAATGGGAGGGTTCCTTGAACGTTCTGACCACGAAGCTCATTTCAGTTTCTGAGTGCCTCGTATGTGTAAGGAGTCATGGTTATGGTTTCAGGCAGGAGTTGCGACGGGTGACGGGAGACCAGATCTGGCCTTCAGCCACGTTTTATGTGGTAGCCCAGGAGATCCACAGATACCACTGCACCGTTGGACAAGAACCCAGACAGGTAGATAAGGGGACATCGCCCTTACTTTATGGCAGAGGAAGCTCCTGTAGAGATTCATAGACTATTATTCAACACGGACGAGCCTTAGGAGGTCTTTTCTGATGAACATAGTAACCTCCTCAGTAGACAATGCAATCTTTTTCTAATTGCCGTCAGTATGAGCGCATGTCAGTTGAGGGTTGCTGTTATAGCACTGTGCTAAGGATTTTCTTATTATTTATTTTTAATTGGAGGATAATTGCTTTAAAATATTGTGCTGGCTTCTGCCATACATCAACATGAATCAGCTACCGGTATACACACATCCCCTCCCTCTTGAACCCCCCTCCTACCTCCCACCCATCCCACCCCTCTAGGTTGTCACAGAGCATCAGATTCAGGTTCCCTGCATCACACAGGAAATTTCCACCTGCTGTCTAATTTCACACATGGTAATGCTTATGTTTCAATACTACTCTCTCAATTCATACCTCCCTCTCCTTCCCGCTCTGTGTCCACAAGTTTGTTCTCTGTGTCTGCGTCTCCATTGCTGCCCTGCAAATAGGTTCATCAGGACCATCATTCTAGATCCCATATATATGCGTTAATATACGATATCTGTCTCTCTCTTTCTGACTTAGCTCACTCCGTATAGGCTCTAGGTTCATCGACCTCATTAGAATGGACTCAAATCCTGTTATCCTCTCACAACCCTCTGAAGCAGGTGTCATCACAATTCCCATAACTCAGAAGAGGCAATGGGAGAACAGAGAGGTTCAACGCTCTGCCCAAAGTTTCACAGCTGGTAGTTGTTGGAGCTGGGATAGACAGAGTGTAGACACAGCATTGCCCTAGTTGTGAAATAATACGACAAGAACGTGGTCCTGAAGCTTAATGTCATATACACAGAATCTACAACCAACTTGGTTTCAGTCCCCAGTTTCCAGGTTCTAGTCATGATCACTGGTCCAGAAATGCAAAGGACCACACTCAACCTCACACTCGCACACAACATGTACATGTGCACTCACGTACACACTTGGGAATAGACTTGCCCGTTCTGCCTCCCGAACGTGTACATACTCAGGAACACAGCAAAACAGGCAATGAAATGTGGTGCTGTTTCTCCGGCAAGTTTCCTATTCATAAAATGGAACTCGAACATTGCCATGACCTAAATTCCAGGGATATTACATAAAGGAGCCTGCTACCATTTTTGTACTGTGATTGATTCTCCTTGGGAGAACGGAAATGGGTAATTATGCATTGGCATAGCCTCAGGGAACATCAGGTGAATTTAAAAAAAGAAAGTAAAGAAAATTGCACATCAGACCCCTTGAGGCCCTTTGTCAATTACCACCTGATCCTGAGCACAAGGGGATTTGCTTTCCCGGGTATTCTTAGGGCTCCTCTGCAGCAAGCCCCTGGCTCTGTCCTTTGCAGAAAGACTCCAGAAGTTACTCTTGCAAAGAGGCCTCCCTCCTGACCTCAGCAGAACATTGACATCCAGGCCCTGGAGGGTGACTCAGATGGTCCTGGGGTGGAAAAGAAGGCAGGCTTACTGGAAAAGACCCTGATGCTGGGAAAGATTGAGGGCAGGAGGAGAAGGGGGTGACAGAGAACGGACGAGATGGTTGGATTACATCCGACTCAATGAACATGAGTTTGGGCAAACTCTGGGAGATAGTGAAGGACAGGGAAGCCTGGCGTGCTGCAGTCCATGCGGTCACAGAGTTGGACACAGCTGAGCGACTCAACAACAACAACTACCGGAGAAGTGTAGTCGTTGAAGAAAACTCATGCCCACAGAGGACCCCACCTTTTCCCCGTCCCACTTCCTGCGCTCCTGAAGTCAGCCCCTGGCAGCAGCAGCCTCTGTAAGGAGAAAACCAAGACTCAGTTCCTAATAGATTGACAAATGGTTCGAAAGAGATGTTAAAGGGAAAATGTCAAAGAGAAAATGTGAAGAAAAGGGAAACGGAGGGGAGTAATGGAAAGGGCCTTCTTGTCAACTTGTTGCTGTTTAGTCACTAAGTTCTGTCTGACTCTTTGCAACCTCATGAACTGTAACCCACCACACTCCTCTGTCCATGGGATTCTCCAGGCCAGAATACTGGAGTGGATTGTCATTTCCTCCTCCTGGGAATCTTTCCGACCCAGGGATGGAACCCAGGTCTCCTACGTTGCAGGCAGATTCTTTACCATCTGAGCCACCAGGGAAGATCTCTTGTCAATTACTCTTAGTGAAAGGACAGCATTGCCCTGAGAGGACCAGAAGGGCCTCAGCCAGCGTGGTAATTAAGCCAGAGCTGACTGTGATGACAGGCAAATCCCCGCTTGTCACTGATTTAGCACAAAGTTCATTTTGTAAGAGATTGGTTTAAGGTGATTCCTCTGTGTTCCAGAGAGTGTTTCAGGCTCTTTCTTTGGCTTCCCCCTCCACCAGTGCCTCAGTTGTTCGCTTCCAGCCAGACGATAGAAGATGAAAGAGCTTGGAAGATGACAGGCAGGTTTCCATGGGCTAGGCCTGAGTGACTCAAGGCTCTCCATCTATATTCCTATACCCAGAACTGAGCCAGGATGGACCATGTAGACACAAGGGCTGCCACCTCTTGACCATAATTCTACTGTGTGGAAAGAATCCTGAATCTCTGATAGGTAGCTTGTGTCTTCGCTACACCCGCTCGCATATTACAATATAGCTAATAAGCTTGAAAAGATTGTTTCAGAGGGTTCCAGTCTCTAATTATTCACCCCCATTTCGCATCATCACCAACATGCAATGCAGTTTACAGCAGAATTCTAGTTTATTCCGCAGGTCAAACAACTGAGAAGGAAAGTTGTGACTGTATTATTATAATGCGATTATATTCATTGTAAATACCATTCTTTTTATGCTGCTGTGATTTTGAAATATTTTCTGTTAGATTCCAGGTCCCTGGAAAAGTTTCTGTGTTAACTACCTTCAGGACTAGCATTTTTTAAATAGTAAACCAAAGTTTGTCTATATCCTTTATGACATCTCAGAGACTATCTTTGGTTTCCATGTATTACAGAAACCATGGCTTCCCAGATGGTGCTAATGGTAAAGAATCCACCTGCCAATGCAGGAGTCATAAGAGGATTTGATTTCTGGTTTGATCCTCTGGAGGAAGAAATGGCAACCTACTTCAGAGTTCTTGCCTGGAAAAATTCCATAGACAGAGGAGCCTGGTGAGTTATAGTAAATGGGGCTGCAAAGAGTAAGAATGAAGCAATACCAATACAGTAAGTAAGTCATCTGAGAGCTCCTACATTTTAGGCAGGAGGCTGAAGTGAGGCGAGGAGTAAAGGATGTACCTCGAGCTGAGTTATCTTACAGGAAAGGGCTAACCTGTAAGGAACTACTACAAGGAAAGCTGGGAGGCAGACACTGCGGTTGGGTGTTTTATGACTGGGATAAAACTGGAGTGCTTTGAGTAAGAAAGAATGGGAGAATGGACTTTAGGGTGGGCCATTCGGTCCTTAGCCAAGCGAAGTTATACTTTGGGGGCCATCCTTGGGAATAGAGTCTTTGGGCTTCCCTTGTGGCTCAGCTGGTAAAGAATCCACTGGTAATGCAGGAAACCTGGGTTTGATCCCTGGGTTGGGGAGATTCCCTGGAGAAGGGAAAAACTACCCACTCCAGTATTCTGGCCTGGAGAATTCCATGGACTGTATAGTCATGGGGTTGCAGAGAGTCGGACACGACTGAGCCACTTTCACTTGGGAATAAAATCCTAGAACTAAATAAAATTAGTTATAGACAGCAAGGCTAAACTAGATTTTCCCCAACCAGAGTTATATTAAATAAGATGAAAATTTCAGCTCTGCTATGTGTTTTGATTTCCAGAGTCTCCACACTGCCTAGCAGATGGCCAGGTGGGACACACAGTCTATCAGCAAGCAGAGAGAAGAAGCAGAGGGTTCAGGGAACATGGAACTGAAAGGACGATCTGCTGTTTAATGAAGGTGCCACAGCGTGATCAAGGGGTGAGAGCAGGGCTGCAGAGATGCCTACACCAGCAACCAGGGTTCGCAGGCACCACTGGACACTCCAGTGCTTGAAAGGGACACAGGAGGGTTAGGAACCACTTGAAGTGGCAGAAAATCCAACTCGACCCCACTTCACCAGAGAGGGTTCCTCTGCAGAACGGAGGAGGAGGAGGAGGAGTGAGATCGAGTTATGTTCAACTGTGGGGCCACGGGGACTAAGCAGACATTTTAAACTGTCCTTGGAATGTGATCAAAGCCCCTAAATGTATTAGGCTGATGCCCTAATGCAGCCCGCCACAAGGAAGACTTGGTATCTCTCCTGTCTCCTCTCTCGCTCTTTTTGACCAACTGCGGCGAGTAACTGAGTTCATTGCCTGAGAGAATTAGGTCAGACCAGAGCTGAATATCAAGCTGACAGAGGGGAGTTTGGTGCCAATGTTGATTAAACGAGAAGTGAAAAGAGAGTCTCACTCTGAATCCAAATATGGGAATTTAAAAGGGAGAAGGCTAATATTAGACTGCTTAAGAGTCAGGACGGGAAGATACATTTATTATCAGAGAATCAGGGAGCTTCCATCCAAGTCAATATTTTACTGTAAAGAAGCCACCTTTTATGTTAATAGGTATTTAAAATACTCCAACTTTAGCCGTTAGGATAAAAATGATTCATTTGCTATCTGGAAGTTCTTGAAAAACTCTATAACTGCTCTTCAAATACGTATCATGACATACATTATTACGCAGGGCTGTTTCTTAAGTTTTCTAACTCCTATCATTGCAGCCCAGAACTGAAAGAGCAACTCCCTGTCATAAAGAGGACAGCATCTGACCCTGTCCATCCTGCATAGAAATGACAATCTCATTAACAATGCCAAGTTTATATTGTAAATATATTATCACCACTCTCACACCAACTGCTTATGGTAAAAAATAATTACCAATTAGTTTCAGCAAATGCATTGTAAAAAGGTAGCTAATTTTAACCATCTTCCTCCTCCCTGTTTTAGGGGGGAAAAAAGAGAATTGAGTGATTCACAGAAAGCAATCTGTTACCTGGAGGAATTTATAATCATTTAATGATCTTTAATCAGAATTTTAAAGACTCTCCTAAGAATGGTGGTTCAGGTAACAACAAGAAGTGAGTTGCAGCCTCCAGCTTTTCTCTTTCTCCTTGAAATCTATGGCAGAAATAAATCTACTTAATTGGCTTAACCATTTCTAATTTATCTCTAAGATTCCTTACATGATGTTGTCTGGACATCTATTCTACTCTCTGTCAGCAGGTGTCAATCCTTTTAATACTTTCCCTTTCTTCCTTTCTCCCAGGAAACCTGCTCTTCAGTCTCATACAGATATCTTGTCCCTGTAGCTCTCCCCTTATTCTCTTTATTTATTTTAAAATATTTTTATTTATTTATTTAATTTGGATACACCAGGTCTTAGTTGCAGTGTGTGGGGTCTAGTTCCCTGACCAGGGATTGAACCCAGGCCCCCTGCATTGGAAGCACAGACTCTTAGATGCTCAACTAGAGAAGTCCTTCCTTGCTCTCTTTAGGCCCACCCTCCCTCTGACTTTGCTGCCTCCCTCTTGAGCCCAGACCCTAAGACAGAAGCCTCTCCCCAAGACCCTAGTCTCCCTGGTCCATCTTGTCCTTTGCCATTTTCCAGCAAATCAAGAGAAATCAACCATCTGTGTTTTCTACTTTTAAGCAGGAGAGCCAGATACTGCTGGAGAAAATGATACATTCTTGTATATTGATTCCACTGGTTTCTAATGTCAGTTGTTTCCTTAACACTGTCCAGAAATCTTATCCCTTCCCAAAGAGCTTTTACTTCTTTAAGGAGAAGTTAAACATTACCATTCGCCACACCAGCTGCAGTCCGGCTCTGACCTGAAATCGCATGGACACAGCTCTTGCCAAGCTCGACAGGACCTTCTCTTTGCTGAGTTGTACTAAATACCACAAGGAAGGGTGTTGGGTTGGCCAACTGGGGCTCTTATCTTGACTTTGCTCTTTTTCAGCTGTGTCATTTTGGCAAGTTTCTTTACTCCCTGAAGTCTCCATTGTTTCACTCATAAAATACATATAAATAGAGAATTGTGAGAATTAAGTGAATAATAGAAATATAATTTTTAAATTTCAGTCTAACAATATTTATCTTTTACTTGGAGTAGTTGGTTTGCATGCATGCTCAGTAGCTCAGTCATGTCCTATTCTTTGTGACCCCATGGACTGCAGCCCACCAGGCTCGTCTGTCCATGGGGTTTCCAAGGCAAGAATACTGGAGTGGGTTGCCATTTCCTCCTCCAGGAGATCTCACAGACCCAGGGATCAAGTTCACGTCTCCCGAGTCTCCCACACTGCCAGGCAGACTCTTTACAACTGAGCCACCTGGAAAGCCCTGGAGTAGTTGCTTTACTAAATACTAATTTAATCACTAGTAAATGAGTTTAAAATTTCCACCTAATTTTTTTCTATTTGTCCCCTGTTTCCTTTTTTTGACCTGTTATTGTCCTCTTTTGGATTAAACATTTTTTATTATTACATTTGTTACCTATCATCATGATTAATATTATTTCTGTTTGGGTCAGGATATTATAAACTGTGAAATTGAAGATTTGCTTCCAGGAAATCGACAAGGATGAAATTCTTGAGCTGGGCAACATACTATTATTCTTTTATTTACTGAGCACCTACTTTATACCACATGCTGTTCAAGGCTCTGAGAATCAAACCAGGAATAAAAACAGATACATGCTCTGCTCTCATGCAGTTTATCATCTAAAAGAAAAAGAGTATGAACTCTAAGCTTAGATAGTCCTGATTTCAGAAACTAGCATTTTATTAACTAGTTGTGTAACCTTAGACAACTGGCTACAGATGGGGTATTCAAATGTAAAACCTGGAATGACACTCCTGGAGAGTAATTTTGAAATACAGAGATAATGTATAGAAAACTCTTGCACAGCTGGGGCATGTAGATGGTAATAAATGTGCTATAATTAATTATCATTATTATATTCACCAAACTCTAATCACCTGAATGCTTTGCCACACATTAGTATTATTAAATAATGCCAAATGGGGACCATTTCACTCTCACTGTCCCTCTGCCTACACAATCAAACTGTTACACGTTTGTATTTTTCTGCACTTTGATTTTCAATTTTGTGAACATGATTTAACTTACCGTCCATGAGTCTGTAATAATAATAGGAGTTGGAATAATAAGAACCATATTATTACTACATGGGGTAACATTCACCATCTTCCTTGTGAAGACAGATGTCTAAAGTTAGTGTCATATTACTTCTGGTGGTTATTATTAACTACTAAGTTTAACATTCATGTGAAAAGGATATGCTAGGAAAGCAGGACCCCAACTTTAAAATATAGTAAATCTCCTACATATGAAGGATTCCGTTCCAAGAGCACGTTTGTAAACCCAACTTGGTTGTTAAGTCCCACAAAGTTAGCCTAGGTACCCAACTAACACAATTGGTTTTATAGTACTGTACTGTAATAGGCATATAATATTTTTCATACAAATAATACATGAAAACACAAAAAATAAAGTATTTTTAATATTACAATATAGTGCCTTGAAAAATACAGTAGTACAATCCAATGGCTAGCGCACAGTGGCTGGCACTGAGTGAACAGGCAAGAAGAGTTACTGACAGGAGAAAGGAGTGGTGGTGGGAGATGGTAAAGCTGAAAGAAAGTCAGCAATAGGAGACCGAGGGCAAGCTGCAGTTTCAGTCACACCTGACGTTGGCCACACGGGTTCTGATTCCCTGTTGGAACCAGATGCATGTTCGCATCTTTGAAAGTTTGCAACTTGAGGGTTCATATGTAGGGAACTTACTGTAGTCCTATCTCCAAATATATCTATTTGGAATCGCATAATTAACTAGCATAAAATCCCTTTTCAAATTCTCTGGCTCCTGACCACAATTTTCACATGGGGTGGACTAGAAATTCAAACTCTGTAATTATCACTATGTCAGAGTTATTAGTGGCACTTCTATATATGTATCAGTTATATGACTTCACCTAATGTCATTCAATAATGTGCTTTTGACTCTATCTCCCAAGAATGTGCCCATTAATGGGAAAAATATTGACTGATTATATTGCCGGGGCAGGGGGCGGTTGTTAGTAATGGTTCTGGAAATTTACTTTGCATAAGCATCACCTGGAACTCTGCTCAGTGTTATGTGGCTGCCTGGATGGGAAGGGAGTTTGAGGGAGAATGGATACATGGATAGGTATGGCTGAGTCCCTTTGTTGTTCACCTGAAGCTGTCACAACATAGTTTATAGGCTATACCCCAATATAAAATAGAAAGTTAAAGAAAAATCACCTGGGAAGAAGCGGGAAGTGAGTGAGGGCCTGTTTTGGGGGATTGTTATAAACAGAGATTCCTGGGTTCCACTTCCTAAGACTTCAGTTGGCAAGCTGACCATGAATAATCTCTTAACCTAAAGTGAGAAATGTTCCACAGTTTTGGGAATTCCAGACTACCAGACCTGCCTCTTGAGAAAACTGTACGCAGGTTAGGAAGCAACAGTTAGAACTGGACATGGAACAACAGACTGGTTCCAAATAGGAAAAGGAGTACGTCAAGGCTGTATACTGTCACCCTGCTTATTTAACTTCTATGCAGAGTACATCATGAGAAACGCTGGACTGGAAGAAGCACAAGCTGAAATCAAGATTGCCGGGAGAAATATCAATAACCTCAGATATGCAGTTGACACCACCCTTACGGCAGAAAGTGAAGAAGAACTAAAAAGCCTCTTGATGAAAGTGAAAGAGGAGAGTGAAAAAGTTGGCTTAAAACTCAACATCCAGAAAACGAAGATCATGGCATCCGGTCCCATCACTTCATGGCAAACAGATGGGGAAACAGTGGAAACAGTGGCTGACTTTATTTTTCTGGGCTCCAAAATCACTGCAGATGGTGACTGCAGCCATGAAATTAAAAGATGCTTACTCCTTGGAAGGAAAGTTACGGCCAACCTAGACAGCATATTAAAAAGCAGAGACATTACTTTGCCAACAAAGGTCTGTCTAGTCAAGGCTATGGTTTTTCCAGTAGTCATGTATGGATGTGAGAGTTGGACTATGAAGAAAGCTGAGTGCCAAAGAATTGATGCTTTTGAACTGTGGTGTTGGAGAAGACTCTTGAGAGTCCCTTGGACTGCAAGGAAATCCTACCAGTCCATCCTAAAGGAGATCAGTCCTGGGTGTTCATTGGAAGGACTGATGTTGAAGCTGAAACTCCAAAACTTTGGCCACCTGATGCAAAGAACTGACTCATTTGAAAAGACCCTGATGCTGGGAAAGATTGAAGGTGGGAGGAGAAGGGGACGACAGAGGATGAAATGGTCAGATGGCATCACTGACTCAATGGACATGAGTTTGGGTAAACTCCGAGAGCTGGTGATGGACAGGGAGGCCTGGCGTGCTGGAATCCATGGGGTCGCAAAGAGTCAGACACGACTGCGCTGCTGAATTGAATTGAAAGTGAGAAATTCAGTAGGCATCTTTTACTTCCTGTGTCTGTCCCCAGGAACAGAACTGTGGCTGTGATTTCTACTCAGTGGTTATCTTTCAAAACTCATCTCACCATTTCTCCTGAGGTTATTTCAACTTAACCTTGACCCTGCTTAACCTTTTTATAAACAATTATTTTTAAGGAGGTTAAATGAGCCAGATTTCTTGGACTGAAAATGGAATCATGCAAACTGATATTTTTAACTATAATTTACACGAAAAAATGTGAAATAAAAAAATATTGAATCAACGCTTGGCAAAAATAGAATTCAAATCAATTCAACTACAGAAGTATTTGTTGGAGACCTGTTGAGGTTCATTTTTTTTTAACATGGTGTCTGCCACCTTCCTTGTCTGGCTCATAGTGGACACTCTATGTCTTCTTTGAGTTGATTCATTTGAAAATGAGTTCTTTTGGTGCATTCAATGAAAATGCATGGTACACAGAAGCTCAGACATGAGTCAGACTCTGGGCTCTAATCCTGTTTTGCTATTCACCACCCACCACTGTGTGATTTGGAGGGAAATTGACCTTCTCTGAGCTTCTCGTTTTCTTCTTTTCCAAATGGGGCTAACAATAGTACCTAATTCATGCGATGGTTGTAGGCAGTCAATGGAATAGCATGAGGAATGGGTTTGTTTCAATGTCTGGCACTTCTTAAATGCTCAAGAAAAGCCTGCAGGAACCACATGGGCAGAGCCTGGATGGACTGATGGAAAAAGAAGCTTCAGATCCACTGACAAACAGTATCTAAGGATCGGGTTTGGGAATCTTTTACTTATTTTTTTTTAATAGGTCTTTCTTTATTTTTTCTTTCAGAAATTAGTCTTGCTTACTTTATAATACTTGAATGATACAGACATAATTAGAATATAAAAATAAAAATTATAGATCTCTTAACTCCATAATTCAATTCTACTTGGAGATAAAATAATTTCTACAGTGTACATACCTTTTCAAGTACAGATATAGATTGTATAGATGTAGGTATGGATTAATGGGTTACTAGATGGACAAACAAGTGATAAAGCAAATTTAGTAAAATGCTAGTAAAATGTTGGTGGCAGAATCTAGGTGATGAATATATAAGTGTTCTATAGAGTTCTTTTAACTTTGCTATTCAGCTGAGATTTTTTCACAATAAAATATTGAAAAAATAGCATGACATTCTTAGGTAGAGATTTCTATTATTGTTATTTAGTTGCTAAGTCATTTTCAACTCTTCTGTGACCCTATGGATTCGTCTGCCAGGCTTCTCTGTCCATGGGATTCTCCAGGCAAGAATACTGGAGTGGGTTGCCATTTCCTTCTCCAGGGGACCTTCCCGACTCAGGGATTCAATTCATGCCTCCTGCTTGGCAGGCAGATTCTTACCACTGAGCCACCTGGGCATCCCATAGACATTTCTATAATATTTATTAAATAGGAAAGACCAGGTTACAGAATATAATGTATGTTGTGACAGTAGTTTGTTAAGTAGATGTTTGTATTTATAAATTATATTATTGATATAATAATGGCATGTAGACATAGATAAGATTGTAGAGATCTATCTTTTAAGTCTGTATATTATGCATATCTATATCCTTATAAAAATCTATATCTGGGACACAAGATATAGCTTTTACATATGGATTTAGAAAAGCTAAAAATGAAAAAATGCATCTTTATATTCATACAAATGTTAACCAAAGAAAATTGGTATAGTTATAATTATATCAAAAGAGTAGAGTTTGAGGAAAAAAGTATTACGAGAAGAAAAGCGCATTTCATAAAGATAGAGTAGTCAATTCATCAGGAATAGAATAATTCTAGATTTACCTGTTTTTAATAAAGTAGTCTTGAAATATACAAAGAAAAATCAACAGAATTAAAAGGAGAAATGGACACAGCAACAATAACAAACGGAGATTTTAGCAAAAAGACAAAAGTGAATAAAACCTAGTAGATCTGTGCATCATAACTAGCAAACTTAACCCAGTGTCTGAGGAAGATACTTACCAAAATAGACAATATGCTAGGCCATAAAGCTCTTGAAAAACTTTGAATGATTGAAATCATTCAGAGACTTCATGTTCTTTGAAAGATCTTTTACTGATATTATGGGTAGAAATATACAAAAGAAAGCAAATGGTATAAATGGAACTAGAAAATGGAACTTACTACAAAAATATTTGGAACTGAATGAGAATGAGAATACTGTATATCAAAACTTGCAGCTTATAGCATGCGGCTGAAGCCACGGTTAGAGAGACATTTGTACTTTTAAATGCACAGAGTCGGAGAGAAAGGCTGAAATTTCAATGATCTAAGTATCCAGCAGGGACTTCCCTGGTGGCTCAGAAGTAAAGAATCTGCCTGCTATGCAGGAGACCCAGGTTCAGTCCCTGGGTCGGGAAGATCCCCTGAAGAAGGAAATGGCTAGGCACTCCAGTACTCTTGCTTGGAGAATCCCATGAACAGAGGAGCTTGATGAGCTATAGTCCACAGGTTCACAAAGAGTTGAACATGACTCAGTGACTAAACAACAACAACAAGCATACAACTCAAAAAGTTAGATCATTTGAAGCCAAATAAATTAGAAGGAAGGAAATGATAAACATAAGAACCAAGATCAGTGAATTGGAAGGCAAATATACACTGTACATTAGATTCAACAAAGCTAATATCTTAAAAGTGAATTTCAAAAAGATCAAGAAAATGTATAATTCCCTAGCAAGACTGATCAAGAGAAGTTAAGAGAGGGCATAAGTGATTCTTATCCGGAAGTAAATAAGGGCTTTTTGTTAAGATTTGACAGACATTAAAAAGATAACAAGGTTATATAAACATCTTTATGCCAACCAAGTTGAAAACGTATATATCAACTGCTAGAAAAACACAACTTGTTCGAATAGATAAAAATAGAAAATCTACAAACACTGAGGAGTCCGCTATCTATTAAAGAAATTGAATCTTACTAAATACCATCATGATGATGGTGATACCATCTGGAGAGGTTCCTAGACCCTAGCTTCCATTTTTAATGTTGTGGGATTTTTGTTAGCCTAGTGCCTGGATTCTTTACTTATTCTTCCTGACAGAAGAAGCAGTTATCTAACACAGGATTTGAGGGAAGAAACAAAGCATGCTCAGGTCAGTTTTAGTGATCAGAACCTTGCCTGACAATTAATATTTGGGCCTGGAGAATTCCATGGACTGAAGTCCATGGGGTTGCAAAGAGTTGGACATGACTGAGTGACTTTCACTTTCGCTTTCAATAAATGTTAGTTGTTACTTTCTTTAGAAAAATCGAATCCTTATTTGGTGCCAGAAGTGGGTTAAATGCTTTACATTGCTTTATGTTGTATAACATGTAAAAGAAATCTTTGAGGTAAGCTCTATGATTTGGGACTTCCTGGTGGTCCAGTGGTTAAAATTCTGTGCTTCCAATGCAGGGGATGCAAGTTTGATCCCTGGTTGGGGAAATATGATCCCACATGCCATGTGGTATGGCCAAAATAATGATAATAATAATTAAAAAATAAAGATATATTCTTAAAAAAAATTACCCTTATGTTACAAATGAGGAAGTCAAAATTTGGGAAAGTTAAGTGGCTGTCTAAGGTCATACACCTTGTAGGATCTGATCCCAGAGTATACAATTCCTTCTTGCAGATAGAAGACATTGGTGATAAGTGGGTCAAAAAAAAAGAGAGCAAAGGATTGATGTGCATTTCTCACTATTCCTAGAGAGGAAATTTAGGGTGAGGGTCCTACTGATGGTCAACCAATAGCATCTAATCCCAAGGAAATGACAGTGTTTGTATGATGTTTAAAAGGACTCAGTTTAACAGAAGTAATATTCAAAACATTACATTTTCATGGAATTCCAAGCATGTCCAAGAGTTTTCATGAACCATATAAACATCACATCATTAAATGTGAAAAGAGTTGGGTGTTCTCAAATACCACTGTCTAACCTTCAGATCTCCCTCCAGCTCCAGTTCTCTTTGGAGTTTTACCTCCTTCATAAGAAGGTTGAATGGGACCTGATCATGTTAAGTTAGATCAGTCCATGCTTATAAATGGTTCTAAAATCATTTTTGCTTTCTCTTCCCTCTCACTAAGCTGAGCTAGCCAATGCCTTCTTGCTTTTCAGCCTTCACAGCCTTGCATTCATGCTTATCATACAAGCTTTTCCTAATCATCCCTGAAAAGGAAAAGGCAAGGTCTTTGGGGGAAGAATATATGATATCTGAAGCACTTCTTGGATCAGTGTTCGCTGGAAAACACATGATTTTTATCAAAGACAAAAACACACAAACCTTTTAGCAAATTTGGATCTTACTGATATTCGTGCAGGTGTTTGGAGATGTTTACAATCTGAATCTGAGCCGGGAATTAGAAAGCTATGCTTCTTACACTTTAGTGGGAGAGTATATGTGGTGGGGAATTTTCAAGACAGCATTTATTTCTGGAACCAAAATTGAATAATACTGAAAAGGAGCATTTATGCTTGCTAAGTCACGTCTGGCTCTTTGCGACCCCATGGACTGTAGCCCACCAAGCTCCTCTGTCCATAGAATTCTCCAGGCAAGAATACTGGAGTGGGTTACCATGCCTTCCTCCCGGGGATCTTCCCAACCTAGGGATCAAACCTGTGTCTCTTAGGTCTCTTGCATTGGCAGGCAGATTCTTTACCACTAGCACCACCCGGGAAGCCCACTGAAAAGGGGTCTAAGCATTAAATTTCAAAGTGCTGTTCAAATAAAGTTAAGTTATCCCAGTATCCGGAATTAAGGAATTAACATACATTTGGAAGATATGAACAAAATTAGAAACACTTTAAAGTTGTTTTTTTTAATGTATTGTAACTGGATGAAGTCTTTTTAATTGAATAAATCTGACTATCAGTTCAGTTCAGTTCAGTTCAGTCGCTCAGTCATGTCCGACTCTTTGCACCCCATGAATCGCAGCACGCCAGGCCTCCCTGTCATCACCAACTCCCGGAGTTCACTCAGACTCACGTCCATCGAGTCAGTGATGCCATCTCATCCTCTGTCGTCCGCTTCTCCTCCTGCTCCCAACCCCTCCCAGCATCAGAGTCTTTTCCAGTGAGTCAACTCTTCACATGAGGTGGCCAAAGTACTGGAGTTTCAGCTTCAGCATCATTCCCTCCAAAGAAATCCCAGAGCTGATCTCCTTCAGAATGGACTTATTGGATCTCCTTGCAGTCTAAGGGACTCTCAAGAGTCTTCTCCAACACCACAGTCCAAAAGCATCAGTTCTTTGGCACTCAGCCTTCTTCACAATCCAACTCTCACATCCATACATGGCCACTGGAAAAACCATAGCCTTGACTAGACAGACCTTTGTTGACAAAGTAATGTCTCTGCTTTTCAATATGCTATCTAGGTTGGTCATAACTTTTCTTCCAAGGAGTAAGCGTCTTTTAATTTCATGGCTGCAATCACCATCTGCAGTGATTTTGGAGCACCAAAAAATAAAGTCTGACAGTGTTTCCACTGTTTCCCCATCTATTTCTCATGAAGTGATGGGACCAGATGCCATGATCTTCGTTTTCCAAATGTTGAGCTTTAAGCCAACCTTTTCACTCTCCTCTTTCACTTTCATCAAGAGACTCTTTAGTTCCTCTTCACTTTCTGCCATAAGGGTGGTGTCATCTGCATATCTGAGGTTATTGATATTTCTCCCGGCAATCTTGATTCCAGCTTATGCTTCTTCCAGCCCAGTGTTTCTCATGATGTACTCTGCATAGAAGTTAAATAAGCAGGGTGACAATATACAGCCTTGACGTACTCCTTTTCCTATTTGGAACCAGTCTGTTGTTCCATGTCCAGTTCTAACTGTTGCTTCCTGGCCTGCATACAGATTTCTCAAGAGGCAGATTAGGTGGTCTGGTATTCCCATCTCTTTCAGAATTTTCCACAGTTTCTTGTGATCCACACAGTCAAAGGCTTTGGCATAGTCAATAAAGCAGAAATAGATGTTTTTCTGGAACTCTCTTGCTTTTTCCATGATCCAGCGGATGTTGGCAATTTGATTTCTGGTTCCTCTGCCTTTTCTAAAACCAGCTTGAACATCTGGAAGTTCATGGTTCATGTATTGCTGAAGCCTAGCTTGGAGAATTTTGAGCATTACTTTACTAGCGTGTGAGATGAGTGTAATTGTGCAGTAGTTTGAGCATTCTTTGGCATTGCCTTTCTTTGGGATTGGAATGAAACGGACCTTTTCCAGTCCTGTGACCACTGCTGAATTTTCCAAATTTGCTGGCATACTGAGTGCAGCACTTTCACAGCATCATCTTTCAAGATTTGAAATAGCTCAACTGGAATTCCATCACCTCCACTAGCTTTGTTCATAGTGATGCTTTCTAAGGCCCATTTGACTTCACGTTCCAAGATGTCTGGCTCTAGGTGAGTGATCACACCATCGTGATTATCTTGATCATGAAGATCTTTTTTGTATAGTTCTTCTGTGTATTCTTGCCACCTCTTCTTAATATCTTCTGCTTCTGTTAGGTCCATACCACTTCTGTTCTTTATCAAGCCCAAAAAGTTTATCAGTGTTATTTGATATATTTATATATTGTAATGATTGCTGAAATAGTGATATTTGTCACATTACATAATTATAGCACAATATTATTGTTTATTGGGCTTCCCTGGTGGCTCAGGTGGTATAGAATCGGCCTGCAATGCAGGAGACTCAGGTTCAATCCCAGGATCAAGAACATTCCCTGGAGAAGGGAATGGCAACCCACTCCAGTATCCTTACCTGGAGAATTCAATGGGCAAAGGAACCTGGTGGGCTACAATCCATGAGGTCGCAAACAGCTGGACACAACTAAGTGTCAGAGAAAAAAAAATAATCTATTACTATATTCACTATGCTGTGCCTTAGATCTCTAGGGTTTATCTCCTACTTGTTACAAACTTGTACCTGTAACCGCTATCCTTGTCCCTCCCACCCCATCCCCTGGTAATCACCATTTTACTCTCCGGGTTTTTTTTGTTTTTCTTTTTTAACGTATTTAACATTTTGTTTTTAGTTATTTATTGGCTGCACTGCACGACTTGCAAGATCTTGGTTCCCTGACCAGGGACTGAACCCGGACCCTCAGCAGTAAAAAGCCTGGAGTCCTAACTGCTAGACTGCCAGGGGATTCTGTATATTTAACTTGTTTAGGTTCCACATAGAATCTTTGTCTGACTTAGAAATTGTCCAAGTCTTGTCTTGGTCTGCTTAGAGGTTTTCTTTTTAATGACTGATGTCTACGGGCAAGTTCAAATCTATGCTTAGAGACCTCAGCTTCCCTATTTGCAATTTGGACTCCATAAAGCACATAGACATGGAAAGAGGATTTTTATAGAATGCCTATATTTCACTTTGGCTTTCTTGCATACGGCAGCTATAAAACCACAAATAGCCCAGCCAGATTTTCCTTATGTCTGGGCTTCCCACCCAGGAGCAAGTAAAACACTTTTCAAAAGTACTATTAGCTCCACTGAATTGCTACTTCCTCGTATTATATGGAGCCCAGGTGGTTTTTAAGTGTTAACACAACTTCCTCAAAACTGCCTCTCTGGTCCCAGGGATTAACTCAGATACTTGGAAGGTAAGCTTTGCTCATTATTTTAACATTTTCTGTAGCTTCTCTGCAGGGTAGATTCTTTCGGGCCACCCCAGAGTTTCCATTTTATAAGAATGCCCCTTCCCAAAGAGAAAGAATATTTATGGAGCTTGTTCTGACAGCTCTGAAACGAAAGTGATAAAAAATTGTTTAAATTGCCAATCTGAAATTAATGTTCCCTTTCCAGTAAGAAAGAATGCTTTTATGAAGCTTGTTCTGACTCTTCTAATATTAGAACATTTTAAGCCTGACCTTCAAAAATGAAGGGAAAATAGTTCAAATCTCTGTGGTCTACGTATGACATCTTGATGGGAGGTGTTAGAAGAACATACTCTCATGGTCCATCCACTGGCTTTGTTGTTTCTTTTCCCTTGTTTTCTTCCTTACGTAGAAACAGTACCCAAAATTCAGGCCTTGTGCCTTTTCCCTCTCTCTCCCCAAGCTCTCTTTTAGGTTTATACATTCATACAAGGATTTTCATAGAGTGAGAGTCTATGAAAATCATAACAATTTACAATCCTGAATTACTCCAGAATATTAAATAAAAGCCTATGGTGTTTCACTGGCAAACACCATCAGAGGGAAAAAGAAAAAGGAAGCTTACATAGGAGGTATGGAAGAAGAAGAGAGGAAAAGACGAAAGGGGTAGATTTTAAAAGTTGGTGAAAACATGAGATACATTCCCCTTGTTTCCAGAGAAACCATCAGTCACCTAGAATTCTTTGGCAAATCACTCACCAGAGATGCGAGTAAGACTCTCCATCAAAAACCAGAGGAGAAGCACTCACTGCAAAACTGAGAAAAACATTATTTTGCTCAGGCTTATAAAAGTAAATAAATGTATAAAAGAAAATAAATTCTTTATAGAATTTCTATAAAGGCCCTTTCCAACTCCATTTATATAAATTATATTCCATATTGCTGATCCACAGTGAAATCAAATATATTTTCAGAATGGTAAACTGAACAAAACTATTACACTTGTGTGTGGCTGGCGGGGTGGGGGGAGGGGAGTGCCAGTGACCATAAGTGACAAACAATAGGTAATAATGGTATGGGAGGTAAAAGTCTACCTTTTAATATCCTATTTGTAACTATTAAATCCAAGACTTGAGAAAGAAAAAAACCATTTGTTAAATTACGTGTTCAGTGACAAAAACTTTGGTATCTGAACAAACTTGCATAAATAAAATCTGTGTGTCAAGGGCTTTTGATAGATGAAACATCTGAAATTTTCCTCCTGGGGCTTTACCAGGTCTCCAGGACCGCAGTTGAAATTATAGCTTTAGGATTGTTCAGAAATGTACAGTTGATCCCTTAGCTGGATTATATATGAAGCTATGCTTTAAGCATTTGCAAAATTTATAGCACCTTAAATCGGTATTGAATTCCAAAGTGTTTGAATCTCAAGATAGAGAAAACAATACTGTTGATTTAAAAAATAACATTCCTTGATATTAAAACATACATACATTACAGAAAATTTAGGAGTTGTACATAAGGCAAAAGAAGAAGAAAGCATGCGTAATTCTAGCATTAAGAAATCAAGACCATTGTACATCTCATTGCATATATTCTTTTCTCCGTTGTTTATAATGGCCACATGGTGTAGCACCACATGGATATACCACAGTTGATTTAATCAATTCCTCATTGCTAGGAATTTAGGGTTGTTTTCCTTTTTTTTTTTATTTGGCCAAAATTCATTAAGTGACAATGAATACCCCTGTAACATAAATCTTTGTACAGATCTATTTGCTCTTCTGCAATTAAATTTGGGCAGAAAGAGTACTTACATGAAGAGAATATTTAAAGCATGTAATCATTTTAAAGCTACCCTCCAAACATTTGAGTTTTATTTTGATGGTCAGAATTTGATATAAGGAGAGTTTATCTTGGATACTACTCTAAGAAGGGAGATGAATTTAATGCTGCAAGTTCTTGGTGGTATAAGGTGAGTTTACCTGCGAAGTATGTCATGGCACAGAATTAAAGAACAGAGTCAGAGGGCTGTCCCAAATAAAGCAAGGTTTTCCTACCCCTTTGGGGGTAGCTGCATCTTCCTGTGAGCTTCCCAGGTGGCTCAGTGGTAAAGAATCCACCTGCCAATGCAGGAGATGCAGGTTTGATCCCTGGGTCAGGAAGACCCTCTGGAGGAGGAAATGGCAACCCATTTCAGTATTGCTGCCTGGGAAATCCCACAGACAGAGGAGCCTGGTGGGTTACAGTCCATGGGCTCGCAAAGAGTCAGACATGACTGAGCAGCTGAGCGTGTTCACATCTCCCTGTAAGTGTAAATAATCTGGAGATGAGGAAGGTATGCACCCAGTAAGGAGAGTGAGGTCCCTGGACAAAAGTGCCAAGGGAAAGGCCATTTCTGAAGAGTTTTCCCAGGGAATATCATCCTGAAGGATTACACAAAAGAAGAAACAACCTGTGCAACCTATGGTGTTTTCAGGCTTATATTCACATTTTTTTTTAAATGCAGAAGTTGTTAGCATTTTTGAACTTTCTTCCACTTGAGAGTCATTTAAATAATAGCCTAGATAATGCAGCATCTGGGAGCATAGGTAAGAGGCACCCAGGATTCTTTTGCTGCTGGGGAGGATTCTAGAAAATTGGAGATTAATGTAACAGAGGAGCACATTGCTAAGAAAAAATAAATCACTGTGCTTGAGATGAATAGAGGCGTCTCATATAAAATAGGGCTTCTTCCCAGATGGCACTGATGGTAAAGAACCTGCCTGCCAATGCAGGAGACACGGGTTCCATCTCTGGGTCGGGAGGATCTCCTGGAGAAGGAAATGGCAACCCGCTCCAGTGTTCTTGCCTGGAGAATCCCATGGACAGAGGAGCCTGGCGGGCTACAGTCCATAGGATCTTAAAGACTGAAACGAATCTGAACCGCTGCCCTGCCTTTGATAGTCCACTCATGTTTGTGATCATTCATATCTGACTCTGCACCTCATGGACTGTAGCGCACCAGGCTCCTCTGTCCAGGGGATTACCCCGGCAAGAATACTGGAATGGGTTGCCATTTCCTCCTCCAGAGGATCATCCTCACCCAGCGATTGAAACTGATATGTACACATATCAAGGATCAAGTTAGCTCTAGGGGAAATAAATTCTGAAACTGTTAAATTCTGAGTAATGGAGATGGAGGGAGACAAACTTTTTATTTGGGCTTCTACTGTCTGGATCTTTTACAAATTACTACTATGTACATGCCTTGCATTTGTAAAGAAAAAGAAACTTAAAATAACTATAATGGATATATGCTTTAAAAATAACTGGCTTAGATTTCAGGTCTTCAGGCTGTGACTCAACAAGCTTAATCTTTTAAAGAGGCTGACTTCGTAGACCGTGTAGCAATAATTGTTGCTGTTGTTTCAAATTAACATCTATTAGCAATAACAAAAAGGTTTGTAAAATAAAAAATTAGATATCATTTATAGCAATTTCTTCAAAATCCAAACATCAATGGGAAATAGAGAAAACAATATTAGCTTAAAACAGATCCTTCTTATCTTCCCCCCATAAATCACGTTGTTTTCTTCGTTCTCAAGTAATTTAATATAAAAATAGTTTAGAATAATAATACCAAATACTAGTACTATTAAAGCAACGTCCCATAAAAATCACTTATATTTCATTCTATTTCATGGAGATGTAATTTTCTTCTTCATTCTCTAGCCCAGGTGAAATGAGAATGAATCTTAAAAAGCATTTTGTTTAGTGTTCCTTGTTTATTAATAGGGGACCAAGAAGACCTTTTAAAATAAAATGTAATTCAATAGAACTAGTTTGAAAATAAATAGAACTCATGTGGTTAAACTTTGCTTTTGAAATTAACCTATCAGGCACAGATCTCTGTAATTAAAGATTCCTAATTCACAAGTCTCTGAATCATTGCATTTGGCAGGCAAATGCCAGTAATTTTCATTTCACAACACAGTGCCTCAGACAGTAATAAGCCAGAACGAAACACATGCAGGTTTAATCAGGTAACAAAGCATGTCAAATACTTACCCTGAAACAAGGGAGTCTGGCACATGAAGTGTGAGCCTCCGAGAAGTCCCTTAGGGGATGTTATATGCTCTGATCTGTACCTTTTCACAGCTTCTGTTGACACCTCTAAGAGGAAAAAAAAGTCTCCACCAGAACAGGCGTCGGTATTCAAAACAAATCACTCTCGATGGGACTTCTGGGAGCCAAAGACAAACACAGACACACACACACACACAGATATGTGCGTGGACACAGATGCATAAGCACACACGTGCACATTCACATGCAAATAATATATCAACGCAAACATAGAGGCAGGTAAATAAATGAGCATTTAAAGAATGATTTTTGTTTAAGCAATTTTGGTTCAAGTGCCATAATAAGAAAAAATGCTCTATTTAGCTCTTAGGAAAGTATGTAAAAGTTTGACTTTGGTCTATAGGTCTATATATATATACGTGGGTTTCCCTGGTGGCTCAGTGGAAAGAATCTGCCTGCTAATACAAGAGATATACAGTTTTGATCCCTGTGTTGGGAAGATCCCCTGGAGAAGGAAATGGCAACCCACTCCAGTATTCTTACCTGGAGAATCCCATGGACAGAGGAGCCTGGTGATCTACAGTCCATGAGGTCTCAAAGAGTCAGACATGACTGAAGCGACTTAACATGCATATATATTATATATATACTAGCTGTTTCAGAGCCCAGAGATAAGCCAGCAAGGTACTGCTCTTAGAAGGAGAACCAAGGAGCAGGAAGACTTTCCAAGGCTCTCATATGGCAAGTCCAGAGATCTTCAGTGAGGGACCTGATATCTAAAATCCATGATCTATGGGGCAACCAAAGAGCCAGTGAGGAAAAAATTTTGCGACATACATTGTAAACAGCCCACATGGACAGGGTTGCCCACGATGGCGCCTCCTTTAGACCTGGACAGCTAGCTTGACCAGTGTGGTGCCTCCTTTGACTTTGCCTCTTCTCAAAGAGTGAAAGGTCCACAGGACAAGGGGAGGTGCCCATCTGAAGCCCTGCCACCAAATTCTGGATATGGGGTCCCCAGCACATGCCCCTCCACCCCAAACAGCCCAAACCCAGGTCCTGGCTGGATGGTGGCGGCCTGCTGGGAAATTGGGTTCTCTCCGTTCTCTTCCATGTAAAATACCATGTTTATTAGAGAATATATAATCAAGGCATGCCCATTTGAAGATTACAAAGATATTTTCATATGTAAAATCAACAATAACCAGCAATTTTTCTAAAGAGTATAGCTAGCAACAGATTTTTTTTTCAGGAAAGTGCGTTTCATCACTGTCGTAGTTTAGAAATGCTAGCACATGGAGATAATAGAGAACAGACAGACTTTTAGTTAATTTTATCATTGCTTTTAAATTCTCGGCAAACCATGTACCTGCTTATTACTTGTACTTGGCAAGGGTTGGGGAGGGGAACTGATGCCCTGCCTTTGATATTCCACTCAATGTTTGTAATCATTCATATCTGACTCTTTGCACCTCATGGACTGTAGCGCACCAGGCTCCTCTGTCCAGGGGGTTTTCCCAGCAAGAATACTGGAGTGGGTTGCCATTTCCTCCTCCAGGGGATCTTCCTCACCCGGCGATTGAGCCTGTGTCTCCTGCATCTCCTACACTGGCAGACAGATTCCTGACCACTGAGCCACCTGGGAAGCCCCTTGATATTCCACTGCTCTGCTCCTCCTTTATTCCAGGTCCTCTGAGAAGGTCTCTTGGTGCCTAAAAGAAGGGCAATAACCAGCTGCCACTGTCAGCTCAGGGGTGAAGAAAGATCAGAACCTCCTAGCACATTTGAGAAGAATTTCCTTCAGGTTACATGGCCCTAGTTCACGCGGGAGGAGGAAACAAGAGGGGCACAATATATGCTGAATATCTTTCCGGCTATTATACAACACATGGAACTCTGCTCAGTGTTACATGGCAGCCTGAATGTGAGGGGAGTTAGGGGGAGAATGGATATGTGTAAATGCATGGCTGAGCCTTTTTGCTGTCTACCTGAAACTATCTCAATGTTGTTAATCAGCTATACTTTACAGTAAAACAAAAAGCATATCTTAGACTTCTCTGTCAGCCATGATAAGGGAGTCTTTCAGAGTTTGTTTCCGGGTGAATCCTGGAATCATAACTATTGTAGCACGTAATGTTGATCATTAGTGGACCTGAGTTCTACTGATGAATATTGACTCTGATACAAACATTCCATGTGATTTACTGTCTCTCTGAGTTTTGATATCTCCAATGTTACTTACAGCTGGAAAGAAACGTTTATATATAACTAGTCACCAATAAGCTATGAAGCAGAAAGGAACTTAAGTTTGTTTTAGGAGCCAGAGGAGAAATCTGGATGCTAACTGGAAGGGAAGGGAAGAAATTCACGGTCTTCTTTCTGGAGGAGCTTCAAACACTGTGTTGCTGAAAGCCCTACCGTTCATCTCTGCTTTACTAGTTATATCTCCTGAGTGTTCCCCTGGTCTACGGTATCTTTTATTAGTTGAATATCAACTGTCTCCTTGGTGTAGAACAGAGCCCTACTGCTCCATCTCTTGGAGCAGAAAATGCAAGAAGGATTGTGATGGACGGGAAGAAGCACAGTAGCCACCAAAGCGAATTATTAAAGTGGTTTTAAAAGATCTGTCAGTTTCAGAGTCAATTTCAAAATATGTATTTCAAAGCAATGTCTTCTAAGGGGAAACAACTCTGGCATATAGTGAGAGCTTGGAAATCGTTATTGAACAAAAGGTTCTCAGCTCCTTAGAAGGTAATGGTTCCCATCATTCAATTCTTTAGAAGTAAAGAATGCGTGGATATGTCCATATTTTGCTGTTGTACTGGCAATTTTATGGGTAGTGCTGCTCGTGAATTGCAATGACAAAATTAGCTTCAGGATGGGAAATCATGAAGTCTGAATCTTTGGCCAGAAGCGAACTGCAGAGATATCTGATGGGATAAGCCATCCCTCAGGAAAGACAGGGGCATAAATCAGAGCATATAGCAGCCTGTTCTTTGGGTGGTTAGGTGTGGTCACACACAGCAAAAGGAACCTTTAAACAGGGTCTGCAGAAGTGCTGGCCACCATGTTTGGCAATTAAAAGACTACCAGATCATTCGGGTTTTCTTACACCAGTATTCTTGCCTGGAGAATCCCATGGACAGAGGAGAGCCTGTTGGGCTACAGTCCATGGGGTCACAAAGAGTCGTACACAACTGAGCGACTTTCACTCACTCACACCTTATCTTGAGCTCTCTTTGTAAAACAAACAAATAAGGTTTCCCAGGCTCAGATGGTAGAGAATCTGCCTGCAATGCAGGAGACGTGAGTTTGATCCCTGGAGGAGGGAGTGGCTACCCACTCCAGTATTCTTGCCTGGAGAATCCCGTAGACAGAGGAGCCTGGAAGACTATACAGTCCATAGGGTCGCAAAGAGTCAGACACAACTGAGAGAAACAGTTTCACTTTCAGTCACGAGACCTACCGATGGACGGTATGACCCTGCATTCTGACCACGGACCTAACCAGGTCAACACGAAATGCCTGAGGTCAGAAAAGTCACATCTGTGCTCAAAACATCTAGATCACTCCATCATCACTCCAAGAAGTGACAGCTTCCTCCTGAGAACATTGCACCCTTCTGAGGACGCTGATATTCACGCTGGGAGCATATTGTCTTATTCACTGTGTATTATAACCAGACACGGAGTAACAGCTGGGCAGAAATGTTGTAATTTCAACTGCAGACTATTGGGTAGAATAGAAATGCTGAAGATCATGGCATCCAGTCCCATCACTTCATGGAAAATAGATGGGGAAACAGTGGAAACAGTGTCAGACTTGATTTTTGGGGGCTCCAGAATCACCACAGACGGTGACTGCAGCCATGAAATTAAAAGACGCTTACTCCTTGGAAGAAAAGTTATGACCAACCTAGATAGCATATTGAAAAGCAGAGACATTACTTTGCCGACTAAGGTCCGTCTAGTCAAGGCTATGGTTTTTCCTGTGGTCATGTATGGATGTGAGAGTTGGACTGTGAAGAAGGCTGAGCACCGAAGAATTGATGCTTTTGAAGTATGGTGTTGGAGAAGACTCTTGAGAGTCCCTTGGACTGCAAGGAGATCCAACCAGTCCATTCTGAAGGAGATCAACCCTGGGATTTCTTTGGAAGGAATGATGCTAAAGCTGAAACTCCAGTACTTTGGCCACCTCATGAGAAGAGCTGACTCATTGGAAAAAACTCTGATGCTGGGAGGGATTGGGGGCAGGAGGAGAAGCAGACGACAGAGGATGAGATGGCTGGATGGCATCACAGACTCAATGGACGTGAGTCTGAGTGAACTCTGGGAGCTGGTGATGGACAGGGAGGCCTGGCGTGCTGCGATTCATGGGGTCGCAAAGAGTCGGACCCGACTGAGCGACTGAACTGAACTGAACTGAAAGCCCTTTCCTAGGCTGAGATTCTATTGTGTGATTGCCTTGCATTCCCACTTGACTTTCTTACATCCTACTTCCGTGAACTGATACTGGGATCAAGGAGGTAGGTATACATGGGTGATGTTCAAGTCAGACATGGAAGGAAGAATCGTCCATCCATTCCCTTCCCCCATGTATTCCCCTTTTCCGGTGGAAAATAAAATTCAAGATAAGGATTCAGTACAATGGTCCTTATTAGTGCTTTGCTTCTGGTGAGCTGTGTTCCAATGAGGTATGATCCAGAGCTAAACAGACAACTCTTCCTTGAAGCTCCTCTCTAGACACAAGATGTTATTAAACGGCCATTTTTAGTCTAGCTGTGCCACCAGATTCTTTCCCAGCCCAGAGGCCTTAGAGCAGAGGACCAAAATGTGGTCATCTGAATCCTGTGACTGTGGGAAGCCCAGCGCCTGCAGCCCATTATGCAGACTGTTCCTAAGAGGAAGCTCCCTAAATGGTGTGACAAGTTCATTCTCTTAGCAAGATTTTGAAAAAGAAAAACAATCTGCGATACGGTCCATAAAGCAAAGTTTTAAAACTTGGAAGTGAAGACCAACTTGTTTCCTCTGACCCTTACCATAGCCAACATGCTCCAATGAAATGAACCTGGGACTGGTGGCTGCCAAAAGGAAGGGGTTGGGGGAGGGAAGGAGTGGGAGATTGGTGTTAGCAAATGCAAGCGTTTATATAGAGAGAATGTATAGACAATAAGGTCTTGTTATATAGCACAGAAAACTATATTCAATACCCTATGATAACGTAATGGGGAAAAGTGAAAGTGAAGTCGCTTAGTCATGTCCAGTTCTTTGCGACCCCATGGACTATAGCCTACCAGGCTCCTCCATCCATAAGATTTTCCAGGCAAGAGTATTGGAGTGGGTTGCCATTTCCTTCTCCAATATGTATTTAAAAAGAACAAATATATATATGGATATATATAGGGCTTCCCAGGTGGTGCAGTGGTAACAAATCTTTATGTCAATGCAAGTCAAGATCCGAGAGATGCAGGTTCGATCCCTGGGTTGGGAAGATCCCCCTGGAGGAGGGCATTGCAACCCACTGCAATGTTCTTGCCTGGAGAATCCCATGGACAGAGGAGCCTGGAGGGCTACAGTCTAAAGGGTCGTAAAGAACTGCACACAGCTGAAGGGACTTAGCACACACATACAACCGAATCACTTTGCTCTTTAGAAGTAATTAACACAACATTGTGAATCAACTATACTTCAATTAAATTAAATAAACCTCAGGTTACTGGGCATAGATGCATGACCATGGAGAGAAATAGCAGAAAGAAATGGACACTTGGTAAAAAAAACTAATAAGAGCAAAATGAAAAAAATAATGAACTGCATCAGAACGAAATGTTCCATTCATAGAAGAAAAAAAAAAACCTTTGCTGACTCTCTTTCTAGATCTGCTCTTTTGGACTTTCAAAAATGGTGAGGGCTACATGTTCTAAAGTACTTGGACTCAGCTCAAGCAGACTGGGTCATTTCATCTTTTTTTTTAAATCAATTTTTGTTGGAGTATATTTGGTTTACAATGTTGTGTTAATTTCTGCTGTACAGTGAGGTGGATCGGCTATATGTGTATATATATATATATATGTATATCCCCTCTCTTTTGGCTTTCCTTCCCATTGCTGTCACCACAGAGCACTGAGCAGAAGTCCCTGTACCATCCGGTATGTTCTCATTAGTTACCTATCTTATGTGTGTGTCCTCAGTTGCTCAGTCACGTCTGAATATTTTTCGACCCCATGGACTGCAGGCCACCAGGCTCCTCCGCCCATGAGATTTTCCAGGCAAGAGTACTAGAGTGGGGTGCCATTGCCTTCTCCGTTTGGTATCTGTATATTGTTTCATTTCATCTTTTTTGGTTTTAATTTTGTATTGGAGTATAGCTGATTAACAATGTTGTGATAGTTTCAGGTGAATAGCAAAGGGACTCAGCCATACATGTGCATGTATCCGTTCTCTCCCAAACTCCCCTCCTATCCAGGCTGCCACGTAACATCGAGCAGAGTTCCCTGTGCGATACAGTAGGTCCTTTTGGGTAATCCATTTTAAATATAGATCTCTGTCCTTCTTGACAGAGATCTCCTCGAGAAAAGATTCCCTGAATTATACTGCAGGGAATTAAATTCCTTTTGTTGAATCTCAATTTATAAATATTTGAGAGAAAACTCAAGTTGACCCAGAATGTATCTTTACTTGGGCAGTGTTCCTTCTGTTATGATGCCTTGTTATCAATGTGGTTTAACTTGTTTACCTTTCACTTATCAATAGCTTATTGGAGAAAAAATTGACATTAAATAGAAAGGAAAGGTATAAATTAAGTTGGGTTTTTTTTTTGTTTTGTTTTGGCACATTAGACTTTAGACTTCATTTTTTTATCCTGTTTTTTTTTCTTTTTGTATTATGTAACATATTTCTATAATGGCCAGTTCACTTCTTTATGTAATGACTCTTTTTATGTATCTCATATGTACCTATTGCTAAGTATTTTAAGCCTAAGGGAAGGATGTTCCTTTATTTCAAGGACTTCATGGTCTGCTGAAGGGGATGTACTTACAGTCAGTGATGACAATGCCGAGTGATCATTGACTCTGTGAAAGATGGATCACAGTGGGAGACGAGTGTGTATGAGCTCTGCAGGGAATAGAGACATCAGAGATGGCCATGAAAATGTTACTTCTCTGGAAAAAAACTCACTGTGATGAAAATTGTAAAAGAAACGACCCAAAGGTACATAGTAAAATTAATTATGAAGTTACACTCTTCCCTACATTTTTCTATGGGTATGGCTATAGATAACTTTTTCTTTTTTTATCTTTTAAATTATGAAAATATGATAACTCATTGACAGGAGACTTGGAAAATACAGAACAAGGTTACATATACATGCTAAATCACTTCAATCCTATCTGACTCTTTGTGAGCCTATGGACTACAGCCTGCCAGACTCCTCTGTCCAAGGGATTCTTCAGGCAAGAAGAGAGGAATGGGTTGCTATGCCTTCCTCCAGGGGATCTTCCTGACCCAGGGATTGAACCCAAATCTCCTGCATTACTGGTGGATTCTTTACTGCTGAGCCATGGGTGAAGTCCAAGGTTACATATAGTTCCACTATATATTACAGTTATTTTTAAGTAGATAAATTAAGATTTTTAGTTGGAGTTTCAATAGCACAGTCTCAAAAATTAATAGAACAAATATACAGAGTAGAAGGATATAGTAGACCTGACAAGAACTCTGAACCAGTTCAACATAATTAAGATTTATAGAATTTTCATACAACAGTAGGATACAAACTCTATTCCCATACACTACAAACTAGAAGACACTGGAACACATCTAGGGACAAAAGACCAGGTGCAAAAATTTGATGGTCTAAAGTTACCGAAGTCATGCAGAGTCTATTCTCTCATCACTGTGGAATTATGTTAGAAATCAGTATCAAAAGATATTTGAAAATAAGCCACATATTTTCAAGTGCAATGTGACATTTACCAAGAGAGACCTTCAACTTAGCCTAGATACTTTTAAAAAATTGATAACATGCTCATTCTTTTGCTGTTACTGGGTTGAATTTATTTCCTTCCTTCTTAAAGAAGAAAAAAGAGAAAATACGCTTATACAAAGTCATGTCAGTTCAAAATAACACTCATCAACTCACAGAATGCGCAGACATGGAGTGACCAACACACATCACTGGAATGTATGTCATGTATGTCATGTATGACCATCTGACACACTCATTTTCCAAGAGCTCTCACTCTGATTTTAAATACTGGGTTTTCTTATCTTAAAAGTTTCACAGATCCTCCAAGATGGGTGCATTTTTGGTCTAATGTTTTCACATCAAAGAAGTCATGTTCCTGATGCACCATTGATAATAGTTCAGTCTCATGAGCTGCAAAGCTCAACAAGAGGCTGGCAACACGGAGCAAGCAAACATCACACACGCCAGCCTGTGAAATCAGAATGCCTGCAAGTTAAGGGAATGTCTCACTCCTGGTGACTTCTCGAGGAGGCACAGTTCTTGGCACTTTTGTCCCAAGAGTGCCCTCTGCTAGCGCTCCTGTCTGACCCACAAAGCAGGAGTCAGCAGGCGAACAGAGCAGGAGATTAGGGAGGTGAACTGCTCTCTCGGTGGGTGCTTCATGGAGGCGGGGTATGCCCAGATATCAGGATATCCTCTGCTGGAGCCAGGGGGGGATTAGCAAGGTGAACCCCCTCAGTTCTTGTTAAGTTACTAAGTCGTGTCTGACTCTTTGCAACCCCATGGACTGCAGCACACCAGCCTTCCCCTGTCCTTCATGATTTCCCAGAGTTTGTTCAAATTCATGCCCACTGAGTCGGTGATACCATCCAACCATCTCATCCTCTGTCACCCCCTTCTCCTCCTGCCCTCAATCTTTCCTAGCATCAAGGTCTTTTCCAATGAGTCAGCTCTTCCCATCAGGTGGCCAAAGTATTGGAGCTTCAGCTTCAGCATCAGTCCCTCCAATGAATATTCAGGGTTGATTTTCTTTAGGATGGACTTATTTGATCTTCTTGAAGTCCAAAGGACTCTCAGAGAGTTTTCTCCAGCACCACGATTTGAAAGCATCAGCTCTTCAGCAGTCAGCCTTCCTTATGGTCCAACTCTCACATCTGTACATAACTACTGGAAAAATCATAGCTGTGAGTATACAGACCTTTGTCAGCAAATGTTTACCCATAAATTCCACTGAAAAGGAGTTGAAATATACTTTCCTTTTCCTGTTAACCCCACTTCTCCTGAGGGGAAATATGAGTAGCTCTCAGCATCTATACAATGACAGAGCTCGTAGATATCAATTTGGAAGCCTCATCTCTCATGAGAACTTGCAGGATGAAACATCCTTTTTGATAGCAATCTTTTTTTGTGATGAATCATCTGGTGGAAAGGGGGTCTTTATCGTTTGTAGCTTAAGGGCTGAGGTTTATGATGCCTCAGTGTGTGCATTTCAGAGGAAGACTGATTGACCTGTCGATTTTCATGGTGCATTTGCCCTCTTTAGGAAAGACGGTCATTGTGGAGGGGGCTCTGGGGAGAGTCCACAGGAGTTGAAAACACGCCAAAATACAAAACTCCTAAGAGTTTCTGCTATAAGGAAGAGAGCGCTCATCTTTAGGCCTTGAAGGAAACTTGGAGTTGATGTCGTCTAAAGCCCACTAAAAAATAAGAAATGGTAATTATGTGACGTGATGGAGACAATAGTTCACATTATGTGTAAATAATATCTTAATAAATCTTGGAAGAAAAGTGAAAAAAATATAGCTAATTGAGACTCACAGATTGTTTCTAACTCAGCTTGGATTAGAAACAGTATTTCAGCTTTTCATCTAGTGATCTGTTGAAAACAGTGTGCTCGTCCTTCTTCTTTGAAGGAGAGAGAGAGAGAGAAGCTCTTTGATGCTGTGATGAACCAGGGACTAGAAAGGAAAGCTCTCCACCTACAGGTCTGGGACTACTTATGAGTAAACGCTCTGCTTTGCTTCCCATCAGAACTCGCTTCCCGTTGAGAGCAAACTGTGATGGTTGAATAGGGTTTCACTTTCAACCTCAGGCCAACAGACATGGTCATGATTCACTGGGATTCTCTGTGAACAGAAATTACTTGGCTTCTCACACCTCCAGGGACCGCTGGACGGTGGTGGTGGACCTGTCTCAGGTCCAGATTCTTCTAGCCCATCTGGTGCACCTGAGAACATGTGTGGGATGGCCGTCTGTGCTGTGAATGACATGTGCATTTTACCCGCTGACATGGGGCAGCCGCAGGAGATGAGTGGGGCCAGAGCCACCCCTGTATGGACAGGAGTGAAAACCCAGCGTGGCTGCAGAGTGCTTTGAGATGCATCCTTTTTCAATGCACTGTTGAAAAACTCTTAATGGTTGAGTTCTGGGCTCAGGTTTCCGAGTTCTGCTCAGTTTCATGTTGAACAAAGGGACTTAAACCTAAGAGACAAGGATGCCAAGGAATAAACAGGAAGCTCATATGCGTTTGGGGCTTCCCAGGTGGCTCAGTGGTAAAGAATTCTCCTGCTGTTGCAGAGACGCAGGTTCGATCCCTGGATCAGGAAGATTCCCCTGGAGAAGGAAAGGGCAACCTGCTCCAGTCTTCTTGCCTGGAAAAGGTGTGTTTTGCTTTCTGAAGGGATTTTTAAGAAATCTGGTTGTCTTACAAGAAGTCTTGTTGAGAATCCTTGTGTGTCCATGACCCTGCTAGCTTGCCTGCAACAAGTAACTCAAATAGTACAATTTCAAGTTTAGGAATCGTTTGGTTCCAAGTAACAGAGACGGACTCCAACTAGCAGATGCTAAGAAGTGCAATTTGTTGGGAGGACATGAGGTTATCGCTTGGCAACCACGGGCATGAAGAGGAGCCAGGGTGCGTGGAGTCTTGGACTGAGGGGCTGGAGCCGAGGCAGTAAGCAGCGTCCTCTCTGGGGACCGGCCGGGAGCTCATCTCTGCCTCTCTGCTTTTTGGCATCAGTTTTCTTGCTGCAGATGGCTTTTGCTGCTTCACTGGGACCTTGGCTCTATGACACTTCCCAGTCTTAGGGCTCCCAACCAGCTGAGCCAGGTTCTACGTTCACCTTCCAAATTTCTAAGGGAAAGGCACCAACAGGCTCAGCTTACTAGAGACCAGCTCTCCTTGTCCACCCTCAGTTCCACTAACTCTGGCTGGGAGCTGGGTGGCGTGAGGAGTGAGCTGGCTGTTGGAGCCCTGGGCTGCGGGTGGGAGAGACGGTTCTCAGAGGAGTGTGGTTTGTGGAGACGACCAGCCCGATGGCAGCCCCCAGCAGTTGTCATTCTTGGAAGGAGCTCAGATGGATCCAGAGACATTGCAGAACTCCCTCCCCATCTTAAATTTAGCGGGATAAGCAAAACTGTCTCACAGACGGGAAAATGAGGGCTGAGGTGTCAGTAAATTGTCTAAGTCAGTTTGAAACCTGAGTTTCTGGCTCCCTGGCTCAGTCTTTGCCATGTGAGATATTTCTCACTTGCACTGTGAGGGCTGGCTGGCCGCGGATGCTCCATGTCTTTTAGAGAGGAATCGTGAAGTTTGTCCAGATAAACGGCAGTGAAGGCAAGCTGAAATCGAGTAGATCCATGGCTGATGCGCCAACACAGCAAATAAAACAGCTCTTCCCCAAAGTGCAAGCTGGCTCACGAGGGAGAGTCTCGGTCCCTTGGGAAAGCGTTTGCCCCAGATTGAAGAGTGGTGGCTCGGCTCAGTCTGGTTGAGTCTGGCATTTTGTCGTCAATAAAAATGACTTATTAAATATCATGTTGAAATATTCTTCCATCATTCTGAAAGTATGCACTTTGCTCATCTGAAAAATACAACCAACTTGCCAGTTTCTAAGTTGAGATTTGTGTGTACTGCCTAGAATAACATTGACTCAGTATTCCTTTGAACATCCAACTTTGGTCATGATTCCCCCTTCGGTGTTCCTTTTCTATACCCTTATTACAGTGTTCCATGCATGGGTACACACACACATGTACACATATACATGCATGTACCTGCACACACACAGATGTATGCATGCTTTTTCTCTGTATGTCAAAAATGACCAGGAATCAATGAACAGAGTCTTTTGAACTAAACAAGCTCTGGAGATGAACCTCCAGGTCAGAGGTTAAGTCAAATTTCAGACAAGTCCGTCTCTTTCTATAGGAGGCACTGCATTTGTCCTCTGCGGAACTTGGGGACCAATTTTTATGTCATAGTTTGTTGCAGAAAGTGTCTAGCAGCACGTTCAAGTTAAATTTCAACCAGGAAAGGTACATGGCACTTTTCTAAGAAGAGAAGCTTTCTGTTCTAATAGAACGAATGTTCCGATTCCCTTTTTAAGACACTGTTTATGAAAGACCCTCAGATGGGCTATGGGGGGATATCATTTTAAAATTTGTAGCCTTTATTTTATTTTTTCATATTTTCTTGGCCGTGCCACATGGCATGTGGGATCTTAGTTCCCTGATCAGGGATCAAACCTGTGCCTCTTGTGTTGGAAGCCCAGAGTGTTAACCACTGGAGTGCCAGGGAATTCCCAGCTATAGGGGATTCTTAAGAAAAGCACCGGGTCCTGTTCTTTATTATTTTCTAATTCTAAACACCTGAGGAGTGATGAATCTTTATGAGAACTATTGTCTCCCAAGCACATGTGATGAAAACAAATATCCCAGGACATTTGGGTGCAGAGACACTGCCTTAGCAAGAACCTTCTCTAACAGATCTGTGCTCAGCTGTTATTTCTTTTTCCTCCTCAGTTCCTCACTGGACCCCACCTACCACTCCATCCCCACCCTACCCCATGCCCCTCAAGAGGGCAAATGTATTTCCTCCTGGCCTGCCTACCTAGCATACAAATAAGAAGTGAAGTAGCAGTCGCTGTAAAGATTTATGAACCTTCCTCTGCAGGGCAGCCACAGCCCAGGGGCCACAACAGATATGATTCATCCTCACTCAGCCCTGAGAGGAGGGTTTCATTACCAGGCCGGATAGGAAATCTGCCTGACTCTAAGCCCCATGCTTTTAACCATTAAACTGAATTTTTCATTCACAGCAGTATTTTGAATAGTCCTTTATGGTGAAGTAATCCTTGAGTGCTCTACCAAGGATGCTAGTGGGAACTTTCTAAGGAGCATCTCCAATCTTCAGCTCCAGCTTTGAATACCATCCAGCATCAGACCCAAAGAGCAACTGTTCCACCTGGGCTCAGCTAAACTGTCTGGAAAGGACTGTGAGAGCGAATCTAGCTTCAGAAGCACAAATAATCATATCAGGATTGGCCCACCTTCTTGTGGGCCATTATTATTTTATCTCATAATTATTATTATCTCATGGTGGGCCTCATGGTGGATTATTTTTTTGTTTACATTTTTTCATCCCCAGCAAACACAGGTGTGCCTGCCTAAAGAGAGAAAATGAATCCCAGAAAAATGTGAGTTACAAAGAGAATGACTTTGAAGTGAATATTCTTTAGATTTGTGGGAGAAAAATGGGAGATGAGTACCAGAGAACCACAGAGGCTGATCTGTGATAAAAAGAAATCATCATATAATTTAATTTTCAACCTCATTTTGTCCAGTTGGCTTTATTTCAGAGGCAGGGAAGCTGAAGAGAGAAGTGAAATAACTTGTCAATGTTGTTCTAATCCATGAGGTTGGATATGGTCAAAACATATAGGAAATGCAGTACAATTTGACAATCAGCATGTAAAGAAAAATGAGTTTTTGATAAAAGGATAGTAAACTGAAAAATTTTATTATTTATTGCTCAAAATATTAGCAACACAATTTTCCAAGACTAAAACCTATCATTTGATAGTAACTATCAAATGAAGTCATTAAAAGGGACTGTGCAATAAAAAGACACTTTATAGAAACATGCTTTAGTTAACTTTAGTTCCACACATATTTATTGAACGAACATCTACTGTGTGTCAGGTTGGAGGTAAGGAGCTATGACTTCACAAATGAAGTCATGGTTTTTTTCTTGTAAGAACCTATAATCTAGTGGATGATCACTTTAAAATGATTACTTTAAAATGTAACAGGAGTGGAGACAGTCTTTCGAAAAAATTAAGTTATTTTGCTAGTTTATCAGAAGTTCTAAACTACCTCGTTTATATGAAAGATCACACCTACCCACCCACACACACACACGCACACACACACATACACACACAATACCTTTCCAATGCATATTAATGTGACTATCAAAACTGTGTCCAGTCTGAGACCTTACTCTATATGCAGGCTAAGAAGATAGCCTGCCACAGTCTCATGGACGCTGATAGAAGACACAAGATGCCTAGGCTTTATCGCTCACAGCAGTAGCAGTAGGAAGAATGCCAGCATTTCTCTGTGTTGCTTCCCCAAGACTCTGTGCTCCCATGGAGACATGAAGAGGGACAGGGGATCCCTGCACACACAGAGGTTTACATTACAGGGAAGGGACAGAAACCAGATTTTTTATAATGAGTGGTAATCATGGCTTTCCTTTGCTCCTAAGGAAGTACTGCTTTAGTAGTAGTGAGCAATAAGCACACCCATCCTTAATCTGGAAATAGACACTATCTCCATCCTCCTGTTTATAAACAAACCTACCCTTTGCTCTGAAAGAGAATTGTCTCTATCTTCCAAGGCTATTGGTATAAAAGCATCCTTGAAAAAAGATAGTCCAGAACAATGACAGCTTCTCCACTCACAAGACCTACGGAAACCCAAGAGATCCAAGGAAAATTGTCTCCCAATAGTTTCCTGTTATTTTAGTACCAATATTATAGATGTTTTCATGACTAAAGTTTACATAAACTGTTAGAACATCATGTAAGGCTCTTGATATATGATGAATTATATAGATTCTTGTTCATATAACCACCAAAGCAATAAGGTCCATTCATTTTGACACTCCTCTTTCCAAACTCATGACTTGTTTACTTGTAAAAGGAAATGAACACACTAGAAATTTGAAAATGAAAACCTGCTTATCATTCCCATGAAACATGCTTCAAACTAAATCAAGGATCCTCCATGGCTAATATAATAGGAAGATAGTTGCTTTATAAGCTCTCAGTTGTAAAGGACTCAGAGAAAGGCCATTAATTTTTAGATGAAATTAGTTAATCTGTTAAATCTCCAAGTTTCAAATTATCTTAAGTAAACATCTATCAAAAACTAGAATCCATGAATATGCCCTTCATCCTGTAAAAGTTGGTGTTGATTATCGGTGTGATATACAGACTTTTTTGAGATATCTTAAAGGAAAAGAAAATCATCAAAGTTAAAGAGGTGAGAAAAATTACTTTGCTTAAGAATCCAACCTTGACTGCTATTTTAATTGTGCCTTTTTTCTCTGCAGTCATGTCTTAAAAACAAAATTGTCCCTGATGGTCTGTGGTTAAAAATCCACCTGCCATTGCTGAGGATGCTGGTTTGATCCCTGGTCCGGGAACTAAGATCCCACTTGCCATGAAGTAATTAAGACCCCACACCATAACTAGAGAGAAGCCTGTGTACCGCAACTAAGAATCGATGTAGCCAAATAAATAAATATATTTTTTTAATAGTTGATTATGTTCCTAGAGTGGTTTCATTGTGGATGAGCTGGCTGATGTTCAGTATTCAGCCCGACATTGATTCTTATGACATAATGTTAGAGAAGAACCCCATCCTTGTGGTTCAAAGAGATATTTCCTGCTTTCACTCATCCCCTCCTCCTCGGGATGTATTATTGCCCTTCCTATAATTGAGCTATACCTGCACTGGCCTCCCAGAACACTGAAATCCATTCTTTTGCTCAGCCAACAAATATACTGATTGGAACTTAGAAGAAGCAAGTGTTCCCTCGAGCAGGGGAAGTAGGGAACCAGTTCCTCCATGGCAAAAATCACTAATAGTAAACACCTTCAGTAGCACAGACTGATACTGGCCCTCTTATTACACATACAGTTTTGTTTCATAACGGCAACATTGTCTTATGGCCCATAAACAGGCCAATCTGCTTATTTTATCATACTGGGAGTATGCTCGTTAATTGTATAGCTACAATGCTTGGATCACCAAGATTTTGCCCCACTTTTCAAAGACACAATAAAGAGTAGGGCTTCTTTAAAGTATGGCTACTTTAAATTTTTCTTAAGTATATATAGGTTCAGTCAAGCACCTTTGGAAAACATTGACTGATAACTTTAAAGCCTATAAGATGAATAGACACACGTGGGTGGGACTTGCCTTCTGGAAGACTTCCTTCTTACTAAGGAAAAGTATCCTGAATGTCAAGTACATGTTAGAACTCTGATATAAACCTTTTCACTTTCTTTTATTAATCTCTTCCTTTAAGGTAGAGATTTTAACATTCATTTTATAGGTCAGGAGTCTGAGTCTTGGACAGGTTAAATGGCTTGCCCCAGGATAACTAGGTAGCAAGCCTGTGATCTTTTTTCTTTTTGCCACAATTGCTTCTTTTCCACTGATGGACCTACAAAAATGCACCATCATCTCAACTTCTACAGAACCACAGGATGTTTTCCTTCCAGATTGTTCCATGGATTACTCCCTAATTCTCTTGGTCCCTTCTCAGATGCTACTTTTGGTTGTTTTATTCCTTTGGGTACTTAGAACAAGCTAACTTACTCAATATTTTCCCCCATTTATTTTGTTTATTATCTGTTCTGCCTTGGCTAAAACGCCAGCCACATGAGGTCAGGAATTTTTGCCTGCTTACTGTTGAGTTTTTAAAAGCTTCTGGCAGGTAGTAGGACATCAAAAATATTAATCAAGTGAATGGGTGAATCATAAACCTAAGCTCTACACTCCCATCTAAATGCACCCTGTATGGGAGGCTCAGTGTGCCTCTTGAAAAGTAGGGGAAGGGAGACTCTATTCTATGATCACAATAGCGAAGAAAATGCTTCCACTTCCACCAAAAGAAGCAAAAAGTACAGTTTCTGTCCTTGAGAGACTGCAAACTAATCAAGGAGACTAAACACACAATGTGTGGGAAAAAAATAGACTGGATATCAACAGGAACAGTTAAATCCAGCAAGGACTGATTTCTAGACATGGAGAGTCGAGGAGCTTTATCAGAAAAGTATCAGTTATGTAGAAATAAAGGAATTCACACCTGAACACTACTAGAAAGCATTTTTAAGGATATGCTCATCTCACCTTATAGAATAAGTATTCACATTTGAAGTGGTGAAGAATCCATTTGCCAAGCAAGGGACACAGGTTCGATTTTAGGGTTGGGAAGATCCCCTGGAGAAGGAAACGGCAACCCACTCCAGTATTCTTGCCTGGACAATCCCACTGGACCAAAGAGCCTGGCAGGCTACAGTCCATTGGGTCACAAAAGAGTGGGACACAACTTAGCAACGAAACAGTAGCACATGAGAAGGGTCTCAAGCACATGTATCTGCGAATGTTGAGTCTATCATGAGGGCACATGAAAATTATTTCTCGGCAAAGACTTTGTCCCTCGAAGAAGCGCAATTCCACCAAGTAACAGCATCAGCAACTTAAAAGAGAAAGTTGAAACTGCTAGGAACACTCTGAACAAGCAGAAGGTAAACACCTAACTGGGATCTGGCCACCACCTGATGAAAACCAATTAAATTTGGTAGAGGTGGCGAGTGACGGAAGGAAATAAAGTTAACTGGAAAATAACCCATAACGTTTGCTTTCAATTTTTCTGCCGTTCTATGTCTCTCTCATTTGTTCCTCTTCCAATCAAAATGTCCCTCTCATTTCTTAGAAGAGCAGTTACACCCCAACTGCAGGTATGAGTCCCAAAGGCAGTTCTCAATAAAAACTAACCAGGAAGTAACTTCTTACTAGTTTGGTTGTGATCTTGAGCTGTCTATAAAGTATTTCGCATCCTTTGGAAGACAAAGCTACACAAAATTAGCAGATACTATGGTGGCAGATACTTTCAGTTGCCTAAAAATAATCCCAGTTTTACTTCAGATATTTAGAAGCTTCTATTTCCCTCTATTTTCTATTTTTTCCTCTTCCTACTCATTAAACATTCCAGCAAAACAAATAAGCAGTTTGTTCATGGGCATAGAATAAATTCAAGATTCGAAATAACAAAATATAGTTGGGGGAACCTACATGGTGGTAGACATCAAAGAGCCTTGTATTAAGTGTTCAACACATTGAGATAGTAAGGGAATATGCAAATTTCGTGAAGAATAGTCCAAAAGAGATGTTTGCATTACTCTGGTAGTGGTGATTTAGTTGCAAAGTCATGTCTGACTCTTGCAACCCCATGGACTGTAGCCTGCCAGGCTTCTGCCTCCACGGGATTTCCCAGGCAAAAATACTGCAGTGGGTTGCCATTTCCTTCTCCAGGGGATCTTCCTGATCCAGAAATCGAACCTGCATTTCATGCATTGCAGGTAGATTCTTTACCACCAAGCCACCAGGGAAGACCTTGCATAACATTGGAAGGCACTATATTCATTTAATGCAACATATACCTAGCCACATTCTAGAAGCACAGCTACAAGGTGAAGCAGCTTCTTGAGACCAAACCACACATGTCATTTAGAAAGTAGTGAACTTCATCTCCTGCTTCCCTAATTTCAACACACACCTCACTTTGTAACTCAGAGATGAAATATACTTCAAGCGGAGAATACACATGGAAGTAGCTGCATGTTACATTTCACTAGATCATTGAGTCTCATGGTAAAATATTGGATACCTCCAATACATGTCTATTTATTTGGAAATTACTTAACATACAAAATAGTATATAAACTAAAACATGTGCAAATTAGAACCAAAATGTTCTAAAAAGAGAACACTTTAAAGGATGAAGTTAAGATGAAATCGGCAATACTTTTAAATGCCTTGCTAACCATGATGGCTTCATTTTATTGTGAGTTAACAGAAGGCAAAGGCAATGGCACCCCACTCCAGTACTCTTGCCTGGAAAATCCCATGGACGGAGGAGCCTGGTAGGCTGCAGTCCATGGGGTCGCTAGGAGTCAGACAGACTGAGCGACTTCCCTTTCACTTTCCACTTTCATGCATTGGAGAAGGAAATGGCAACCCACTCCAGTATTCTTGCCTGGAGAATCCCAGGGATGGAGGAGCCTGGTGGGCTGCCGTCTATGGGGTCGCACAGAGTCGGACACGAGTGACGTGACTTAGCAGCAGTAGCAGTAACAGAAGGCACAACATAAACTCAGCCAAGGTTCACCTTGAGTGATAATGGAATTGAGTCTTCTTGATGATTTCAAACATTTTCTGCCCAGTTTTTCACAGATGTAATGAGATTATCACTGTCTTAAGCTCACAAAAGTCAAAGTGTTAGTCACACAGTCACGTCTGACTCTTCACAATCCCATGGACTGTAGCCTGCTGGGCTCCTCTGCCCTTGGAATTTCCCAGGCAAGAATATTGGAGTGGGTTGCCATTTCCTTTCTCCAGGGGATCTTCCCGACCCAGGGATCGAACCCAGGTCTCCCGTATTTTAGATTGATTCTTTACCACCTGAGCCACCAGGGAAATCTTTAAGCTCACAATGCAGTTGACAAAGAGCTTTCCCAGGAAAAGAAGGGTCAGCTCTGCCATCTTTGCTGGAGTTAATTTCAGTGCGTTATCTTTCATCGTGATCTCTTTGCAGGATTAATTTTAAGCTTGTATTTTGTGATGGTTGATTCTGTTAAAATTAGATGATATCATCTTTAAATCCTTTCTACAAGGGCTCGCATAAATGCCATTCACAGTCATGAACCAAGAGACCAGGAAGGATCCTAGTGGACCACATCTTCCTCCTTCTTCTGATCTCCCCTCACCATCTCAAGGGGCCGTGGCAATCCACCGCATACATGTTAATGAAGCTCAGGATCTTTCTTATTTTTATATAAATACAGAAGATCTAATATATTCCTTTCCAATTGTGCCTGTGGAGCCTTAAACATCGGACATTTCTGCTTTTCAAATGTGATGCTTCCTAGTTCTGAGAACACACGGGAGGCATTTTGTGACCCTGATAATACCCAGTTTTAATTTTCAGATATCTCTGTGAAAATGTGTGTGCTCAGCTGTGTCCAACTCTTTGCCACCCCATGGACTGTAGTTGGCCGGGCTTCTCTGTCCATGGGACTTTTAAGGCAAGAATATGGGAGTAGGTTGCTGTTTCCTCCTTCAGGGGATCTTTCCTACCCAGGGATCAAACCCGCCTCTCTTGTCTCCTGCATTGACAGGTGGATTCTTTACTACTGAGCCACCTGGCAAGCCCCCTGGTCTCAATACCCTTTATAAAAATGTGGAAAGGCCCATCTTTCGGGGAACGAACTTGGAGCATCTGTACTCTTCCCATGGACTTCCACTATTTGTATTTTATACTCTCCAAGGAAGAAGGTTTTTTTTTTTTTTTATTGTTGTTTGTTTTGTTTTCTGATATTTGTTGGTGTTCAGTTGCTCAGTTATGTCCGATTCATTGCAACCCTATGGACTGTGGCATGCCAGGCTTCCCTGTCCTTCACTATCTCCTGGAGTTTGCCCAGAATCATGTCCATCGAGCCGATGATACTATCCAGCCATCTCATTCTCTGTCGTCCCCCTCTCCTCCTGCCTTCAATCTTTCCCAGCATCAGGGTCTTTTCCAATGAGGTGGCCAACGTATTGGAGCTTCAGCTTTAGCATCAGTCCTCCCAGTGAATATTCAGGGTTGATTTCCTTTAGGGTTGATTGGTTTGATCTCCTTGCAAAACTGCAGTTATACTACTGCAAATAGGACAGCCTAGGAACAAAAAGAACATCAACAACCCCTTTGATGCTTTTATTTCAGAAGGAAGCACTGCACAGAGCAGTCAATTAGGGTTTCATGGACTCTTCATTTGTGCAGTCAGGAACAACTAGATTCCCCATCGTCAGAGTTAATTGAAACAAAGAGAATAACACGTTTCTCTTCAATTAGAACACTACGTGCAAGTTCTCAAGAACACAGAGTTCAAATACAAATCTAAGTTTAAAACAATGCTTACAAAAATATGCACCCTAAGGTCTCAAAACACTGGCTTTTTACTGAAATTCAATGGAAATACAATAAAGCTCGCCAGTTTTTAGAGTACAAGTCTCACAAACACATATATCGATGGCACCCACCAGTACAATCATGCTATATAATATTTCTAGCACCTAAAAACTGTCCTCATGTCTCTTTCTAGTCAGTCTTCTCCACCCACACACTCATCCTCAGCAGCCATTAATGTCCTTTCTGAAACTATTGCTTTGCCTTTTCTAAAATCACATGCAAAAGGCGCCATGCAGTATGTGGTCTTTTGCATCTGGCTTCTTTTGCTTAGCATGCATCTTTTGAGGTCTCTTCATGCTGTTGTTTAAAATATTTTTAGGATTGTTTATAGCTTTGGTTCTGGTATTCAAGGCCAATGCGACTCAACATTATTTGTAAGTTCTGTTTGATGGTGTAGATTGTTTTTTTCTATCAACACAATTTGAAGTGACTCCAACATATTTCTGTTTTTCCTCTCCATTCTCCTGTCTTATTCACTTGCTTTTCCTCCTAACAAGGAATAAGAGCTAGAGGGTATGAATAAGAGTCATTGACCCGGGTACTGATTCTTGTCTCCTATTAGGCAATGTTCTGCTGGCTTTGAAGTCTGGCATAGCCACATGACCTTTTTGGCTAATAAAATGTGACCAGAAGTGATGTCTGCTCTTTCCAGCAAGAAACCTTGAGAGCTTCTATTCTCTTTCTCTGCTCTCATGATTTTAGGAGTGTGTGTAGAGATTAACCCTGGGTCCATGAGTGATGACGATCACCAGAGAACTCTGCCAGTTGTGTTGGACGTGAAGCATGAGCAGGGAATAACAAACCTTAGCCACTGAGAATTTTAAGGTTTGCTGAAGCAACTAGCACACCAGTCAACCCTAGTTGTAAGAGGAAGCAAGGCTACAGGATTGATGCACACAAGCATTGATTTTCATCTTCCAATCAGAAGATTCTTCTCTCTCTTTTTTTTTTTTTTCCTATTTTACTCATCAGCTCCAAAATAAACTTCTTTCTCTATGCTCCATTGCCTAAAATTTGTTTTGGAAGATTAAATGTATTTATTAAACTTTCAAAGCAGCTTGTTCAACTTGATTTCTGATGGTGATCATCAAAGAGATCACGTCTTTTCTAATGACAATTGAGTTGAAACGGTAGCAAGCATAAAATAATGTCTCCATGGAGGAATAAAATCATCAGCAGTATCAGGCTGTAGCAGAGACCTCTAGTGCTCAGCAACATCTATGCTGTCCTCCTCTTCACGGGCACAGCCAGAATGCAGCTTCCAACCCCTTGACCTGTGAGTCAGTTTCAAGCCAAAGCAGTTAAGAGCAGGTATGTATCCCCAAAATTTCTTCCTTTCATTGGCTGAGGACAAGACATCAGATGAAAGAAAAGCAACATAAAGGAAGGAGCCTGAGTTGTTAAATGACAGCAAGAAGCAAAGTCCTCTCACCTACTTCCCATCCCACCAACCTGCACTGGGCGCTGTCACAGAATAAGAAGGAGATCTTTACGTTCTTAAGTCCCTAAGGAGTGAAGTTAGTTTGTTACATCAGCTAATACCAGTTATCCTGATTAATATGAGACTTAACACGTTAATAATGCTATAGCACCACCGTTTGAAAGCACCACAAATACTTCTATCCAGTTTAATCCACACAACCGTCTGAGCTCCACTACACTTGTGAAGAAACAGAATTTATGTGGCTTGTCAAATCCATGTACATGGAACTTCCTAGGGGTTAAGAACCCACCGGCCAATGCATCCCCGGTCCCGGAAGACCCCATGTGTCTTGGGGCAGCTAAGCCCATGGGCCATGACTACTGGGCTCATGCTCTAGACCCCAAGAGCCTCAACTATTGAAGCCCATGCACCCTACAGCCTGTGCTCTGAAACAAGAGAAACCACCGCAACGAGAAGCCCAACTAGAGAGCAGCCTCCGCTCACTGCGACTAGAGAAAGCCCACACCTGGTGCAGCAATGAAGACCCGGCACAGCCAAGAATAAAAATAAACAAATAACTTTAAAAGCCATGTATCTGATAAATGATAAATATAAGAGTTCATTTTCCATCCCATATCTCGTGCTCCAACCATGCTGTGCAACCGCAATCAGAGGCTTCAGTCTCTCAGCAATTTACTGCCTCAGATTCAACAAAATTAAATAGATACATAACAGAGAATTGTCTTAAGCAAATGTGGCTAATACATCTCTTTAAGGCACTGGCTCTGTGTCTGATAGGGAACTCGAGGCACGCAGGGCAGGCAGACAGGAGATGACAATCGGGAGCAAGCAAGATACTACAAGCAAAGCTGGGACCACCCCCAAGAGCAGACTGACACCGTGGCTGCTCTTCTGAAGCCTAACTTCGGTGATGAGGATTTTCTACGGAAGTCAGCCCTTCATCACTGATTGTGCCACGTGCTTTGGTTTGTCCTGAACCAATCAGAGGGCTGCCCGGACACCAGCTCAAGGACAGCCCATTCATCAGAACAGCCACACCTGGATAGTTCTAAAGGCCTTGAAATCAGTGACTACACGGTGTCTTCCAAGAAACCAGAAACTAAAAGTAGAATACGGCCGCACACTTGGCCCCCACCCTTCTTCCAATCTCTTGTGCATGCAAAACTCAAGAGGAATCCTCCTTCTGTAAAATTCCCAGCCAGCTCTTGAAAAATGAACCATCTCTGTTCCAAGGCTGTGGATGCCAGAGTCTTAAATGCCAAAGGAAGCCTGCCAAACAGAGAGTGTTCTTCTCAAGATCCATCTTTCTGCCGATGTACCTTAAGGGTAACATTTGCTGGCTGGCTTTAGGGGAGATTCTTATAATCCAGTCATGCTGGGTCACTCTTCCTTTGTGTTCCTCTGTCTCTACGGTCCTGTCTTTAGGGGGATTTGGGGGGATGGGTGTTTGGGAGTCCAGGGTGTCTGGTGCCCCAGGGGACCTCTGCAGTTGGTTGTACTAGCCTAGTCAGTCACATTTCTGAAGCAGCCAGCTCCTCCTCCCTCCAAACCTGGTGAAGAACTTTCTGGAAGGATCAACACAGTTCTTGTGACTCTTGATGCCAACACAGCCATCCTCAGAGTTTGGCCTCCTTGATGAATGGCAGGAGAAGTTAGTGGACACATAGAACCAAGCCTTGTCTCACTTCCAAAACAGATCACGTTAGCCAAAAAAGAAGACTATAGAAAGTAGACAAGATGGCAACTAGTCAAGATGGTCCAGATTGTGCTTCTTGCATATGTTCTGGTGTGTGTGTGTGCATGCACACGTGTGTGTAAGAGAGAGTAAGTATAAAGGAGAGTGGGTTGCGGTACAGGGGTGATATACCTGCACACAGAATTTATGGTGGATCTGGAAAGGGAAGTGCTAAAGAAGAGATGGTGGATAGCATCACTGACTCGATGGACATGAGTTTGAGCAAGCTCCGGGAGTTGGTGATGGACAGGGAGACATGGTGTGCTGCTGTCCATTGGGTCGCAAAGAGTCGAACACGACTGAGTGACTGAACTGAACTGAAAGAAGAGAAAATTAGTCTCCCCAAATTTATTGTGGATCCCAAACTTGTTGACCATTCCAATCTTCCCTAGAATTTAAAGATTTCAGAGCTGCTGGGACTTCCCTGGTTGTCTAGTAGTTAAGACTTCAGGCTTCCAACGTAGGGGATGTGGGTTTGAACCCTGGTCAGGGAGCCAAGATCCCACATGCCTCATGACCAAAAAAACAAAACATAAAATGAAGCAATATTTCAACAAAGTCAATGAAGACTTTAAAAATGGCTCACATTAAAAAAAAAAAAATCTTAAAAAAAAACCTCTGCTGCCGCAGGAGTGCAACTTGCCGAGTAAAATGACTCAGTTTCAGGTTGCTTTTGTTTTCCAGCCCCTGGAGCATCCAGAAACCTACTGCCATTACTCCCCATAGCTTTACCCCCATTTCACCCCCACTGAGTCCCCTCCAAACAAGATAAGAAGACAGACAGTAACTTGTGCCTAAATAAACCTGGTCCAGGTTCATCTGCCTGCCCAGTTTGCAAGTTCCTGCCGATAAGCTACTTGGCAACCACGAATCATGACGGTCATTAAATGGAGTACTGGGAACTATTTAGTGCCAGATATTTGCATTTCAGCCTTCAACTTTTAAAGAGGATTTACCTTTCAGTTCACATTTTATTGAACTTCCACTTCCCTGGTGGCTCAGACAGTAAAGCATCCGCCTACAATGTGGGAGACCTGGGTTCGATCCCTGGGTCAGGAAGATCCCCTGAAGAAGGAAATGGCACCCCACTCCAGTACTCTTGCCTGGAAAATCCCATGGATGGAGGAGCCTGGTAGGCTACAGTCCATGGTGTCACAAAGAGTTGGACACAACTGGGTGACTTCACTTTCATTTTCACTTTTCACGTTTTATTGAAATGATTAAATGATGGTCAGAACCAGGGATAAACACACTTCCAGCATATAACTCTTAAAACAGGCTTAGACATCAATTCCAAGACTTCTAATCCAATTCTCTACTACATTTATATTTAGATCATTTGAAATAATGCATACATGTTTGATAAAAATTCCTGATTTTTATGACTAACAAGTCTCCCCATTCATGATAAAATCATGCTTAGAAGGATTGATCTTCGGGCAAGATCTACAAGATTCATTGTCAGAGCAGTATCATTAACCTTATAAAATTATTGGCAATGTACTTATAAAACAAGCCCTCATTCCCATTGTGCATTGTTGAAGAGCTGCTTTCCTTTCGTCTAAAGGTTGGACCAAATACCGACGTGCTTTATAACCGGAAGCATTTAAGCTCTACATGATTATGTTAATAATATTTTGAATCAAGTGAATTTATTAATATATTTAATTCCCACAGACCATTTTAAAAAGAAAACCACAAGATCAAACGCAATTTTTTGGAGAGCAGAGCATCTAAAAAACAATGCTGTTGAAAGGAGCTACTTGAGGAACATCCATACTGTTCTCCACAGTGGTCCTATCAATTTATGTTTCCGCAAACAGCATAGGAGCGTTTTTCTCCATATCCTCTCCAGCGTTTATTGTTTGCAGATTTTTTGATGATGGCCATTCTGACTGCTGTGAGATGACACTGCGTTGTAGTTTCGATTGGCGTTTCTCTAATAATGCATGATGTTGAACATCTTTTCATGTGCCTCTTGGCCACGTGTATATCTTCTTTGGCGAAATGTCGATAGAGGTCTTGTACCCATTTTTTGACTGTGTTGTTTGTTATTTTGATATTGAGCTCCATGAACTGTTTGCATACTTTGGAACCCATTGTCTGAAATAGATAGCTAGTGGGAAGCTGCCATAAAGCAAAGGGAATTCAGCTGCGTGCTTGGAGATGACCTAGAGGGGTGGAGTGGGAGGTCCAAGAGGGAAATACAGTGTTGTGTATGTTTTTATAATATATATATATTTATATAAGACTCCTTTATGTATATAAAGAAGTTACTTGATTCACACAAACAATCCTAGCTTCACAAACCCCACAGCCTATATACCCTAGAAGTAACATATTTGCAGGGGAAAATATCTATATTTTATGAGATTCTGATTTATTACTCAGTTAGCCAAGATTATTTAATTGATTGGAGATTTCCATTTTTTCTTTGGATCATTATAATTGCAGCAACATAATGCTTGGGTAAAAATTAGGTAAGAAATTAGAAAATAGTTTTGATTAATCATAGTTAATGGAGATGGTATCACCCTCTCCTGCTCAAGATTATAAAGCACATTTTGCAGTGTGCTTCTCCACCTGATGCTTTGGTATCTATTTTCACCAACTTTCCTGATCAATTTTACTCTGAAAGCTATTAAATCTGTAGTTATTTTTCATTTTAGGAGGTGTAGATTCGGATTCACACATAACCCAATTTTTTTTAATGCAATAGATTTACAATATCTTTTTGAAACTCTCTGTTAGAAAAAGAATAATTTATTGCCATCCCTCTCAGCTCTTTACCCTAGGTGTCATGAGGCCACTGCTTTTCAAAGTGTAAGAACCCTGGATCTGTTCTCTTCACCTTCCCTAATAAACTATCTGCCAAATAACTGAGTCCAAATAAGGAGTCTTAGCTTTGGATTTTTCATTGCCAAACTAGTGTTCAGTGCATCACAAAAGAAAGGCAGAGGAAGGAGGAACTGATGAGCCAGGGAATGTTTGAGTGATGAGTTCATCTGTACCTTTTTTAAAATTCCTTGTTATAATTGTGGAGTCCCTTGGACTTCAAGGAGACAGTCAATACTAAAGGAAATCAACCCTGAATATTCTTGGAAGGACTGATGCTGAAGCTGAAACTCCAATACTTTGGCCACCTGTTGTGAAGAGCGACACATTGGAAAAGACCCTGATGCTGGGAAATATTGAAGGCAGATGGAGAAGAGGGCAGCAGAGGATGAGATTGTTGGATAGCAGCATCAACTTAATGGACATGAGTTTGAGCAAACTCCGGGAGATAGTGAAGGACAGGGAAACCTGTCATTCTGCAGTCCATGGGGTTGCAAAGAACCAAACATGGCTTGATGACTGAAAAACAACAACAAATAATTATCCATCTATATAAATTTCCATCAGAAAGAACACTTTGTATGCTGCGGTCACATCTCTAATCTTTTCCCTCCACATAGAAGCACAGCCTGATCCAGTTCATGGCTCTGAACTGGATACAAAATTTATTTGTATCAGGGTAATTTAAAAGTGATTTTCCTTTTCACATTTCTAAGACTTTCTCTCAAATCGGCCTAAAATATTATCTACAGAGCTGTTGAGATGGAAATGCAAAGAGAAAGAAAAAATCAGTGTTCATTTATTTTTTCAATGACCAGAATATGATCTTGCAGTAAGTCCTGGGAACTAGGCTTTGTTAATAATGAAAAGGATTTTCTAGGGAGTTTCTCTATGCCATGCGTGGGGTAGCTAAGAATGCTGGCCTGCAAGATAGCCACTGGGTTCACTATAGCAGCCACAGAGGGCTCCAGGAATCATCTGCAGCCACATTTCAGGCTGACTGGCAACAGTTAAGGTGGAACCAACCAAGACAAAAGGGAAGGCCATATATGGGGCATCATGTAAGAAAGTAAATGCCTGTATCTGTACACATCTATACTTATGAATAGCCGTATAGATATTATATCTAACAATTGTATTTCATTTCCTGATCTTCATTGGTTACTGATCTGAACATGGTAAAACATTCTGTGAGCAAAGTAATGGAAGCTATAAACTAGGAACATTTCCTCTTTTGCATTGATGATATTGGTATAATATGGGTCAAATACGGATTTGGATGTAGCTAGACACAGTTGTAGTTACAGATGGACTTCTCAGGTGGCACTTGGTGAAAAGTCTGTCTGCCAATGCAGGAGACCTAAGAGACATAGTTCGGTCCCTGGGTCAGGAAGATCCCCTGGAGGAGGGCGTGGCAACCCACGCCAGTGTTCTGGCCTGGAGAATGCCCACGGCCAGAGGAGTCTGACAGGCTGCAAACCATAGGGTCACAAAGAATCAGACACAACTGAAGCAACTTAGCAGGCGTGCATACACGCATAGATATAGATACAGACCTAGACATGTTTTTGGGAAATGAGTGGAGCCAGAAGAACAGGGGATGGTCAATTTGTGGTCTACTTAATATTCTCAAATCACGTTTAATAACAAAAGCAAGACACCTGCCTTCTCAATCTCTTTATTTTTTGTAATTCAGAAATATGTGAGTAGGAGTAGACTTGCTTTTCTTTCTAATATGGACATGCTCATTCATTTATTTTTTTTAAAAAAATTTATGTTTATTAAGTACCAAGAGTTATGTTTGGAAGTCAGTGAGGGATTTTAAGCAGAGGAGTGACATGTTATTTTTGACTTTGGAACATGAGATATGGCTTTGTTTTTCTCCCAGCTCTGCTTTCAAATGTGTTTTGCCAGATCTTTCATCCTTAACCTTTGAAGACGTCTCTAGAAGATCCTGTGGGGCTTCCCTGATGGCTCAGACAGTAGAAGAATCTGCCTGCAATGCAGGAGACCCTGATTCAATCCCTGGGTCGGGAAGACCCCTTGGAGCAGGAAATGGCAACTCACTCCAGTATTTTGGCCTGGAGAATTCCACGGACAGAGGAGCCTGATGGGCTACAGTCCATGGGGTTCCAAAGAGTCAGACATGACTGAGTGACTAACACTTTCACTTTCACTAGAAGATCCTGTAGCTTTCAAGATATAAGAACAGTTATAAGTCAGCTGTGAAAACAGTCTTACTTTGACAATGAACAATGAGATATTGAAAAGTAGAGTAGAGTCTAAATATAAACACCAATCTCACATTCAACCCCAACTTCTTCTTTTCCCTCAACTCAGGCCTGAGCTGGGCCATGGAGCCCACAGTTGGAGCTTGTTCTATCATTCCTGTTTCTGGCTCCTCCGGAATAAGATATGAAAGAAGCGGGGATTCAAGGAAAAGAGAAAAAAGGTTCTTTTGTGCATTCATCTTGAGATTTAGAGGCTCTGTGAACTCTCTGTACTATGTATTTCTCTGACATGGGTAATGCATTCCAGAGGTAGGTATTTGCCAACAATATGATCACTTGCCCAACACTCAACCCCAATGAATATCTTGAGGTATCTTATGATACCTCCCAGCTCCTGCCACCTAGTGTATCCCCCAGTCCCTTTCCACTGATGGGTCAGGATACCTTAAAGACGGCAGTAACTCCCCTCTCTGGCACGACTTTTCCATATTCTTGCTGGGAATTCAGGCTGATCCACTGGTTTCCCTTTTCCCCCATGTGATTTGTCTTTAGGCTGCTCCAGGAGAAAGACAGACACCTACCTCTGTCTTCACACGTGTTCAAAAACTCCAGAGGATGCAAGTCAAGTTCTCCCAAGAATCCTCTGCTCTGGGTTGCTGGCTCCAAGTTAATATCATTCAGTGAACATCAAGCTGGGAAGTAAGTTTCCTGGGTTCTTCCTTGTAGGCACTTCCACTCTTCATGAAAAATTTATGTCTCATTCCTTCACTCAGGGACAGTGAACTCTCCTTTCTATGAGACAGAGAGGAGGAAAGCTAAAACGTTCTTTTCCTTTACCCCAGGCAGTGACCTGCCTCTTCCCTAATCACTTAGTGAGCTCCAGTCTTCTGTACACACATGTTGGAAGCAGTGTTGCAAGTGAGACCTGAGTCTCATCCGGTCACTTTTCAGTCAGTCCTGGGAGGGAGTGCCTGCTGCTTCTAGGGCTCTTCACAGTGGCCTATGGTTCTAACAAGACAAGAGCAAAACCCCCTTATGCAACATGTTTCATCTTGTGTAAATAGTACCGTGATAACATTGTGAAGAACTGACTCGAAGGAGATGAGACGGGAGATGGGGATTTCAGGAAGCAATCCAGATGAGAAATAAAAGGAGTCTGAACTCCTGCTCATGGGAGTGGAGAGGAGGAGATGGGTCTGTGAGATATCCGCCGAGGCTGAGTGAGTGATCGTGCAGTTGGCAAATATGTAACAGAGAGAGAGCAGAGCAGACTCTGAGGACATGCTTGATGACTCTGGGGCGATTCAGGCAGAGAAGCCCAGGGGGGCAGTTAGAGGTATAATAAGAGGTTCAGGAAGGGGTCTGACTTGAGGCTATGGCTGGAGGAGTTGGCAGAGTACAGATGGCTATTGACACCTGGGTTTTGGGGGTTATCCAGGGCCAGTGCCTAATACGAGAATGAAAGGGACCCAGTAGAGCCCCAAGAAGCCCCTGCATTGAAGGACTGGGTTGATTTGCCTGGGAGACTGAGGACGGGCCAGAAAGGTGGGAGGAAAAAGTTCTCCGAAGGATACTGAGAAAAGCCTGTGCCCCCTTTCCTTAAACCGTTTAGTATAAATGTCGCCTCTCACCCTGCACGGTACCACTGGCACTTCTTTCCCTGGCCCTGCTCTCTTCGTCTGCTCTGTAAAGCTGCTCCTTCCTCGATGGGCTGTTCCACAGGTCAGCAAAATCACTTGGTGAGGCTTCAACTGCTTCCTCAAACCAGAGGCTCCTTCACAAAGGCTCCTAAGATGAGAGATAGCTAACTGGAGGAACATGCTCTGCATTTCTCAGGTGAGCTGCCAGCGTCTCCTGATGATGGGCAGGGTGCCACTGTTCTGCTGTGGTTCCCGCCTCTCTTCCCCTCACAGCTTGCCGCTGTCCCCTCCTAGGGGGAGCTTGTGCATTCTCTTCCTCAGCATCCAAAATTCCCAGAGATTCCCAAAGGCTGTGCTTTTAGTACCCTTCTGGTTTGACGAGGAATTGGAACTGAGTGAACCTCATCAAGTCTTTGCATGTCTAGAAAAGATCTCGATGTCACTGGTGGAAGAGGAAGATGATCATCAGATATCACAAGTGATATTAATACTTTGTCATGGGATTTCTATTGTTCCTCTTTAGAGAGGATTATTATAAGGCCCTTGTGCTGTGCTGGGCTAAGTCATTTTAGTTGTGTCTGACTCTTTGCAACCCTATGGACATTAGCCTGCCAGGCTCCTCTGCCCATGGGATTTTCCAGGCAAGAATACTGGAGAGGGTTGCCATGCCCTCCTCCAGGGGATCTTTCCAACCCAGGGATCGAACTCGATTCTCATATCTCCTGCATTGGCAGGCAGGTTTTGTACCACTAGCACCACCTGGGAAGGCCTACAAGGCCCTTATAAATCTCCAAATAGAAAGAGATTTCTATTCCCACCAGTGGATTCCTTTTTAGTTGGACAGAAAGACAGAGGAGAATCCTAAGAATGACAAAGAGAAAAAAAAAATGTTTTTTTTCTAGACACCCCCAAAGCAAATCAAAATATTTGGGGTCAGAGAATCCAACAGATAAAGTCTGGCTCACTTCTAGAAGCATCCATTAAGCAAACCACCTACTTCAATAGTTGGATCCTTTGCTGCCTTCAGTCAAAACAAGTATTTCCCCTTCTGTGTGCTTGCCTTCCCCAGCTCCCTCCCAGAGTATATGTCAAGACTCACATCTGCTTTTGTTTTCCAGTTCTTTTGAAGTAGTTTGCCAATTTGCAATGCCTGCTTTCATGCCAGGATAATCCATTGCTATAGTATGGGCAAGCTCTTGATTCCATGCCCTGTGTAGCTTTGCCAAAGTCATGAAGGAGGCCAGTGGGGAAGCCAGGAATAGCACACATAGCTTCAGGCTTTCAGGGCCCTCCTTGAGCTGCAGACACATGGCTCTTTTTTTTTTTTTTTTTTCTCTACAAGTGTTCCTTGGTTCTCATAGGGAGCAAATTTTCTCTTTGAAATGAAATACATACTCTATTCCCTTAAACAATACCTTGCAATATCATACGATATTTGTCTTTCTCTCTCTGACTTACTTCAATCAGTATGACAATTTCTTGGTCCATCCATGTTGCAAAATAATGGCATTATTTCACTCTTTTTATGACCGAGTAATATACCATCATACATACATACCACATCTTCTTTATCCATTCATCTGTCGATGGACGTTTAAGTTGCTTCCATGTCCTGGCTACTGTGAATAGTTCTGCTATGGACATAGGGGAGCACCTGAAAAAAGCTTTACAAATTATGGGTTTTTTTCTGGATATATGCCCAGAAATGGGATTGTTGAATTATATGGTAGCTCTATTTTTAGTTTTTTAAGGAACCTCCATACTGTTAACCACAGTAGCTGTACCAATTTACATTCCCTCCAACAGTGTGGGAAGGTTCCCTTTTCTCCACACTCTATCCAACATTTATTGTTTAAAGAATTTTTTTATGATGGCCAGTCAGATCAATAACCTCAGATATGCAGATAATGCACACTTATGGCAGAAAGCAAAGAAGAACTAAAGAGCCTCTTGTGAAAGTGAAAGAGGAGAGTGAAAAAGTTGACTTGAGGCTCAACATTCAGAAAACTAAGATCAGGGCATCTGGTCCCACCACTTCATGGCAAATAGATGTGGAAACAGTGGCTGACTTTATTTTGGGGGGCTCCAAAATCACTGTAGATGGTGACTGCAGCCATGAAATTAAAAGACGCTTGCTCCTTGGAAGAAAAGTTATGACCAACCTAGACAGCATATTAAAAAACAGAGACATTACTTGGCCAACAAAGGTCCATCTAGTCAAAGCTATGGTTTTTCCAGTTGTCATGTATGGTTGTGAGAGCTGAACTATAAAGAAAGCTGAGAGCTGAAGAATGATGATTTTGAGCTGTGGTGTTGGAGAAGACTTTTGAGGGTCCCTTGGACTGCAAGGAAATCCAACCAGTCCATCCTAAAGAAAACCAGTCCTGAATATCCATTGGAAGGACTTATGCTGAAGCTGAAACTCCAATACTTTGGCTACCTGATGCGAAGAACTGACTAGTTTGAAAAGACCCTGATGCTGGGAAAGATTGAAGGTGGGAGGAGAAGGGGACAACAGAGGATGAGATGGTTGGATGGCATCACCGACTCAATGGACATGAGTTTGAGTAAGTTCCGGGAGTTGCTGATGGACAGAGAAGCCTGGCATGCCTGCAGTTCATGGGATAACAAAGAGCTGGACACAACTGAGCAAATGAACTGAATGAGTCTGATTGGTGTGAGGTGATATCTCATTGTAGCTTTGATTAACATTTCTCTAATAATTAGTGACATTGAGCATCTTTTCATGTGCGTTTTAGCCACCTGTATGCCTTCTTTGGAGAAATGGCTATAATATCTTGCACCCATGTTTTGATAGACCTGTTTGTTTTATTAAGGCTTCCCTGGTGGCTTAGATGGTAAAGCGTCTGCCTACAATGTGGGAGACCCGGGTTCCATCCCTGGGTCAAGAAGACCCTCTGGAGAAGGAAAAGGTTAACCCACTCCAGTACTCTTGCCTGGAAAATCCCATGGATGGAGGAGCCTGGTAGGCTACAGTCTATGGGGTCGCAAATGAGTCTGACACGACTGAGCGACTTCACTTTTTATTGATATTGAACTGCATGAGCTGTTTATATGTTTTAGAGATTAAACATTTGTTGGTTGCTTCATTTGCAAATATTTTCTCCCATTCTGAGGGTTGTCCTTTCATTTTGTTTATGGTTTCCTTTGCTGTGCTAAAACTCTTAAGTTTAATTAGGTCCCATTGTGTAGAATCTAAACAATAAGGTCCGAATGAACTTATCTACAAAACAGAAATAGAGTTGAAGATGTAGAAAACAAATTTATGGTTGCCAGAGAATAACAGGTGGAAGGATAAACTGGGAGATTGAGATTGACATATACACCCTACTATATATAAAATAGATAGCTATTAAGGACCTACTGTATCGCACAGGGAACACTATTCAGTACCCTGTAATGGCCTATAAAGAGCCTCTTGATGAAAGTGAAAGAGGAGAGTGAAAAAGTTGGCTTAAAATTCAACATTCAGAAAATTAAGATTATGGCATCCGATCCCATCACTTCATGGCAAATAGATGGAGAAACATTGGAAACAGTCAGAGACATTATTTTGAGGGGCTCCAAAATCACTGCAGCCATGAAATTAAAAGATGCTTGCTCCTTGGGAAAAAAGCTATGACCAACTTAGACAGCATATTAAAAAAACAGAGCCATTACCAACAAAGGTCTGTCTAGTCAAACCTATGTTTTTTCCAGGAGTCACATATGGATGTGAGTGAGAGTTGGACTATGAAGAATGCTGAGCACCAAAGAATTGATGCTTTTGAACTGTGGTATTGAGGAAGACTCTTGAGAGTCTCTTGGACTGCAAGGAGAGCCAACTAGTCCATCCTAAAGGAAGTCAGTCCTGAATATTCATTGGAAAGACTGATGCTGAAGCTGAAATTCCAATACTTTGGCCACCTGATGTGAAGAACTGATGTGAAAAATCTTGGAAAAGACCCTGATGCTGGGAAAGACTGAAGTTGGGAGGAGAAGGGGATGACAGAGGATGAGATGATTGGATGGCATCACCAACTCAATGGACATGAGTTTGAGTAAGTTCCAGGAGTTGTTGATGTACAGGGAAGCCTGGTGTGCTACAGTCCATGGGATCACAAAGAGTCGGACACGATTGAGCGACTGAACTGAACTGAAAAAAGAGTGGATATATGTATAACTGATTCACTTTGCCATACACCAGAAAGTAACACAACATTGTAAATCAAATACAGTAAATTTTTTTTAATGTCTTGCAAATATGTGTCTGTGTGAGCGTGTGCTCAGTAGTTCAGTCATGTCTGACTCTTCATAACCCCATGGACTGTAACCCACCAGGCTCCTCTGTCCATGGAATTTTCCAGGCAAGAATATAGGACTGGGTAGCCATTCCCTTCTCCAGGGGATTTTCCCAATCCGGGGATTGAACCCATGTCCCCTGCATTGCCAGGGGATTCTTTACCATCTGAGCCACCAGGGAAGCCCATAATAATATTGGGTAAAGAGAATTGTATATAATATTGTAAAGAGAACTAATACCATTACCTTCCCCAGACATTTAGTGTAAGAAATAAATAACACAAAGTGCTTTCTACTACAAAATGCTTTATAAATGTGAGTCATAATTACCTTCTATAATAAGAAACTATGGGTTTATTCAAGTTCACTCTTTTGAAGTACTCAACTGCTGTGTCTATCAGAGCATTATGAAATTCTACTCTCTATCATGATTTTCAGGCTGTTGCTTATATTTCCTCTGCGTTCTGTCCGCTGAGTTTTGTAGGCGCTCAAGATGGAAACCTACCAAGCTAACAGCAGTGCTACTGGCGGGAGCTGTCTTTAGTCCCCAGATACAAAGGTTTATGATACCTGTAGATTATCTCCACAACGTCTTGATTCTACAATGATCTCGTTGTTTTTGAAACATTCCTCTGAGACTATACCATATCTAGCACTCACATCCACACTTGCTTTGAAACTGTATCGTTGACCAAAATATTTGGGGGAACAGTTGAGAAGGAAGTATAATTTCTAAGCATGGTGTCCGAGTTTGTGTCCTGGCCCCTGATCTGAGACTTAAACCGAAGCTTTGCTTATGAGAACGCCGTCTACACAATCGCCTCACTGTTATTGAACACAATGAATAAGATGACTTTGGAAATTCACTCTTCCCAGAGTTGTCTTTTTAGGCCACAGTCTTATTTTTCCAACGGAAACATCTGAGATTTCTGCCTTTCTTCTCATGAAGCGTGAGAATTCCAAAAGGTCACTCCCTGAGGTTTTCTTCCGTTTATTTTCACATTCTGTGAATCTTTGTAAAACACTCTGTGGGGTCCTCTGAGGGGCATGTGAGATATGGTTTCTGCATTTAGGGTTTCATCTAGTTACCGGGATCCAACAGACTCAATAGAGGAAACCTTACAGGTGCTTCCAAGGTGAGCCTGGCTACACATGTAACCTAACTTCAGTGGGACAGTGAGCATGGCTCTAGGGAGGGTGTCAACGCTGGACTGCACTAGCAAATAAGCCTCAAGACGGCAGGAGAAAAGGCCACGCCCCCGTTGAGCCATGGCCACAGCCTATTGGCTGGCTCTCCTCCGTATAGCATTTAGTGGTCCCACTTCCTCCATCTTGGGATGCTGCCATCACACCATGTGGCTCCCAGGGTTGCTGTCGACAAAGAAGAGAAGACTGAAAGAAGGGGCACCTGGTTCCCCAGCGTCTCATCATGGAAGGGGCACAGGCATTTATGGTCACATCAGTTCAGTTCAGTTCAGTAGCTCAGTCGTGTCACACTCTTTGCGACCCCATGGACTGCAGCAAGCCAGGCCTCCCTGTCCATCACCAACTCCCGGAGTTTACTCAAACTCATGTCCATTGAGTCGGTAATGCCATTCAACCATCTCATCCTCTAATGTCCCCTTCTCCTCCCACCTTCAATCTTTCCAGCATCAGGGTCTTTTCCAAGGAGTCAGTTCTTCGCATCAGGTGGCCAAAGTACTGGAGTTTCAGCTTCAGCATCAGTCCTTCCAATGAATATTCAGGACTGATCTCCTTTAGGATGGACTGGTTGGATCTTCTTGCAGTCCAAGGGACTCTCAAGAGTCTTCTCCAACAACACAGTTCAAAAGCATCAATTCTTTGGCGCTCAGCTTTCTTTATAGTCCAACTCTCAGATCCATACATAACCACTGGAAAAACTATAGCTTTGACTAGATGGACCTTTGTTGGCCAAGCAATGTCTCTGCTTTTCAATATGCTATCTAGGTTGGTCATAACTTTTCTTCCAAGGAGCAAGCGTCTTTTAATTTCATGGCTATGGTCACCATCCACAGTGATTTTGGAGCCCCCCAAAATAAAGTCTGTTACTGTTTCCACTGTCTCCCCATCTATTTGCCATGAAGTGTTGGGACCATCATGGGGCCATGATCTTAGTTTTCTGAATGTTGAACCTCAAGCCAACTTTTTCACTCTCCTCTTTCACTTTCATCAAGAGGCTCTTTTGTTCTTTGCTTTCTGCCATAAGGGCGGTATCATCTGCATATCTGAGTTTGTGGATATTTCTCCCAGCAATCTTGATTCCAGCTTGTGCTTCCTCCAGCCCAGCATTTCTCATGTTGTACTCTGCATATAAGTTAAATAAGCAGGGTGACAATATACAGCCTTAACGTACTTCTTTTCCTATTTGGAACCAGTCTGTTGTTCCATGTCCAGTTCTAACTGTTGCTTCTTGACCTGCATACAGGTTTCTCAAGAGGCAGGTCAGGTATTCCCATCTCTTCCGGAATTTTCCACAGTTTGCTGTAAAGCCGAAGTAGATGTTTTTCTGGAACTCTCTTGCTTTTTTGGTGATCCAACGGATGTTGGCAATTTGATCTCTGGTTCCTCTGCCTTTTCTAAAACCAGCTTGAACATCTAGAAATTCATTGCTGAAGCCTTGCTTGGAGAATTTTGAGCATTACTTCACTAGCATGTGAGATGAGTGCAATTGTGCAGTAGTGTGAGCATTCTTTGGCATTACCTTTCTTTGGGATTGGAATGAAAACTGACCTTTTCTAGTCCTGTGGCCACTGCTGAGTTTTCCAAATTTGTTGGCATATTGAGTGCAGCACTTTCCGATCATCATCTTCTAGGATTTGAAACAGCTCACCTGGAATTCCATCACTTCCACTAGCTTTGTTCATAGTGATGCTTCCTAAGGCTCACTTTACTTTGCATTCCAGGATGTCTGGCTCTAGATTGGTGATCACACCATCATGATTATCTGGGTCATGAAAATCTTATTTGTATAGTTCTTCTGTGTATTCTTGCCACCTCTTCTTAATATCTTCTGCTTCTGTTAGGTCCATACCGTTTCTGTCCTTTATTGTGCCCATCTTTGCATGAAATGTTCCCTTGGTAGCTCTAATTTTCTTGAAGAGATCTCTAGTCATGGTCACATACCATGGGCCTAAAGTAGCCACGATGTCTCACATCATTGCTAGTTGGCTGGAAACTATAGGGAAGAGCCTAGAGAGTGAATAGAACACCTCTGCTGTCACCATCACTGGCTAATTCCTTTGCTCCCAGTTCAATTAGAATCCCATGGTCCGCACATAATCCAGCTTCCCTTTCACTGAGAAAAACCGAGTTATTATGACAATCACCGCCTCCTCTCCCTTGACACCCGCGTCACGGAGAAGCTGCAGCCGCGGCTCTCCTCAATTCTCGGGTTTGCTCTGTCACTGTGCTCTTTTGTTCTTTGACATTTTTGCTGCCTCCAAGCCCAAACGTAATTCTATAATTATGTAGTCTCACGCCAACATCTTCAAATACTCACAGCAGGTGTGTATCTCAAGCTCAGGGGTGAAAGAACTAGAATTCTCTCCATTTTTTAATGATGATTTAATTTCTTTCAGAGTCCCCATTCTGTCAGTGTCGGAGAAAACTTTCTTTGGGTTCTCTTTTATCAAAAATCAGGCTGAAGTTGCCTCTAACATTTGGTCCACTAGGGTGGATCCTGGAGAAGGCAATGGCACCCCACTCCAGTACTCTTGCCTGGAAAATCCCATGAACAGAGGAGCCTGATGGGCTGCAGTCCATGGGGTCACTAAGAGTCGGACACGACTGAGCGACTTCACTTTCACTTTTCACTTTCACGCATTGGAGAAGGAGATGGCAACCCACTCCAGTGTTCTTGCCTGGAGCATCCCAGGGACGGGGGAGCCTGGGGCTGCCGTCTCTGGGGTCGCACGGAGTCAGACACGACTGAAGCGACTTAGCAGCAGCAGGGTGGATCCATTTTCTTTTAGGGACAAATGACTCCCTTCTGAGATGCCCCTGCCCTGCGTGTGTATCTGAAGAAGAAAGTGGTGTGTGTGGCGGGGGTGGGGGGCGGGCGGTGCACCGCAGGCGGGACCTGTGGCCGGGTCTCCCTCATCCGTCACCCTGCTGCGAGTGTAACTCTGGTCATCGGCTGTGGTCCGACTGGGATGCAGTGTCTCTTACAAGGTTTCCTCTTCACCCTCCCAGCTGAAGTCTCCTCGCCTACTCTGAGACCCTACAGCATGCTTTCTGGGTCTTGATCACAGCATTTACCCCTTTATATTGTCCATTGGGGATATTACCTTTATGTCTTCGTTTTCTTATTAAACTAAGCTCCTCCTTTCCAGCAAGATCCAACTGTCACTCATCTCTATGTTCATCTCCTAAATTAGTTGCCTCAAAAGTAGGGGTTTCAGACTTAGAGAACAATTTTGTAGTTACCAGCGGGGAAAGGTTGGGAGAAGGGATAGATTGGGAGTTTGGGATTGACAAGTACACAATGTTGTATTCAAAATAAGTAACCAACAAGGACCTACTGTATAGTACAGGGAACTCTGCTCAATACTCTGCAATAAATAAGAAAAGAACTTGGAAAAGAAGGAAAGTGTTAGTCACTCAATCATGTCTAGCTCTTTGTGACATCACGGATTGTAGTCCAAAGCTCCTCTGTCCATGGAACTCCAGCCTACCATAATATAAAGCAACTCTCAGATAGCAGAGTCATTTGCTTTTTCAATACACCAATATTTTAGGTATTATTTTGTAAACATTTATGGAGAACTTACTTTACAAAATGTTTTGTATTTTATATTGAAGTATAGTTGATTAACAATGTTGTATTAGTTACATATATATGTATAACTGAATCACTACTGTACACTAGTAAACTAATAAAACATTGTTAATTGACTGTACTCCAATATAAAATTTAAAAAAAATTTTAAAGGGCTTCATAAATGTTTATAGAAGAATACCTAAAATGTCAGTGTATTGAAAAAGCAAATGACTCTGTTATCTGAGAGTTATATCAGATATCTTTATATCATTCTAGGGATAAAATGAGAGGGGAGAGGAAGAGTTGGAACAAGTTTAGTGAGTCTCTACCACTGATGAAACTGGGTAATGGGCACATAGGGGGTTATTATTCTGTTCTATATACTTTTGTGTGTGTTTGACATTTAAAAAAAAAAAAAACAGTAGAAAAAAAATGCTTCATTTTAAAAAACCTCAAATAAAATGGTTGCTTTTAGAGTTAGATTTCCAGTTCCAAACAGCTGAGTATAATAGTTCATTCCAATAGGTTAATTTTAGGATACTGAAAGAATAGAGTCCAAGAATATATTTTGGCTCCCTGCCCATAGCTCTTTAAAAACTAGGAATTATATACATCTTCATTCACAGAAAGTTTCTCAGGGTTATTTGTACGTGAGCAAGAACTTGGTGATGCTGGGCTCTGTAACATTGTTTTCTTCACTTGAAATGCTTTATTCTGCTATTGTTATTTCTAGATAAAAATGGTTTGCTGACATCATTTCTGCAAATCTGCATGGAATATTAATATTTCTATTTTGTTTTATAACTTGAGTCATAAATGTAACCTTTTATTGTCTCACCTCCCTTTGCTTTTCAACACCTTCTTTCTATATGAAATCATTTTTTAAAATAAACTTAATATTTCAGAATAATTTTAGATCTACTGAAAAGTTGTGAAGACACTGCAGAAGGTTCCCGTAAACACTGTACCCAGTTTTCCCTCTTATTAATATCTTACCTTATTGTTGTTAGTTGCTCAGTTGTGTCCAACTCTTTGTGACCCCATGGACTGCAGCATGCCAGGCTTCCCTGTCCTTCAAATCTCCTGGAGTTTCATGTCCATTGAGTCGGTGATGCTACACATTAGGATGGTGCATTTGTCAAATTAATGAACTGAAATCAATATGTTATTGTTAACTAAAATCAATTTTTTATTCAGATTACCTTAGTTTTACCTGCTGGGTTTGTTTGTTTGTTTTTTTCCCTGTTTCAAGATTCAAAGTATCTCAGGATACTTCATTACATTTAGTTGTCAAATATAAAATAATTTTTAAAAGGACACTTATGTTTCTCTTTTCCACGAGAGCAACTTAGTGTTTCCTCAGAATATTCATCTTGCCTAGAAAATGTATGATCTCTTTGCTCCCTTTCAAAATATATTATTCATTAGAAATTTGACTTGCTCTGAGCATTCCATTATGAATAGGTAATGACATTTTGAAATTTCAGGAGAGGAGAAAAGAAGGTAAAAAAAGCAGAAATCCTCTCTCACCAGGTCGTTTGAGTTGGTGAATACATCAAGCTTTGAGCTCAGAGCTTTTCTTTATAATTTTATTTATTTATATGGATATTTGGTTGTGCTGGGTCTTTTGTGCTGGGTCTTCCTTGCTACACAGGTTTCCCTCTAGTCGCAGCTGCTCTTCTTTGCGGTGCGTGGGCTTCTCAGGGCCACGTCGTCTCTTGTTGCAGGGCCCCGGGTTCTAGGCACTTGAGCTCAGCAGTAGCAGCTCATGGGCTCCAGAGCACAGAAACAGTTGCAGGACAGGGGCTTCGTTGCTCCACGGCAGGTGGGATCTTCCCGGATCAGGGATCAAGCCCATGTCTCCTGCATTGGCAGGTGGATTCTTTACCACTGAGCCACCTGGGAAGCCCGGGTTGATAAGTAGTTTGCAGCTACACAGTAACTCTTTTTTTAAAAGTTAATTTATTTTAATAGGAAAATAATTGCAATATTGTGATGGTTTTTGCCATACATTAACGTGAATCAGCCACAGGGCTACATGAGTCCACCCCCATCCTGAGCCCTCCTCCCACCTCCCTCCCCACCCTATCCCTCTGGGTTGACCCAGAGCATTGGCTCCGGGTGCCCTGTTTCATGCATCGAACTTGCACTGGTCACCTATTTTATGTTTCTCCAGAGCTGCCAAAACAATCAGAGCTAAGAGTGTCAAGATTCTGGAAAAGAGGTCATTGGAAAATGAACTGAGAGTTATCCTCTACTTTCGCCCTGGTAACAGGTGCTGATTCTGGGTATAAGAAGAAAACCTGAGCTTTCCCCAGGGAGCGGCCGCCACAAAAAAGAGAAACCAGCAGAGGCTGTGGCAATCACATGGGGATGAAAAATCAAAATTAGAGACTTGATAGATTAAGATCCTGGTGAGAAGAGTGAGTCAGAGAACTAAGCTTAGCATATGGATAGTTTTCCCTTGAAGATAATTACCTAAATCTGGGAGTTTAAGAAGCTAAGCAAGAAGCTTCTGAAAAGCATTATTCAAGTTTACTGTAGTCATGTTAAATGGATTTAGCAGCCAACTTGTAGGCAGTTCTACTACCAAAGTTGAGATCATTTAAGTGTTAAAAAAGAGACTAACCATAATGCACTGAAACATATTAAATGTGTCAAAATCTACACATTCATTATTACACTAGAAAATAGAAACCACGACAGTGTCATGGGCCACCAAGAATGCTTGGGAACCACTTCACCGTTCTGAAAACTGGTGAAGTAATAAGCAAATATTTATATTGTCTTTCCTGCTTATGTTATGTCTGAGGGTAATCAAATGCTTGATGAGTGTTGTTTCTACTTATAAAAGCATTCCAACCAACACACTAAAAAGTGATGGAATTGGAATATTAGCAAAGCCTCTTGAAATAACGAGTCTCACAAGCACTTGCCAGTGACTGTGAAAAGCTTTAGATGAACTTTCATAAAGAATAAATAATTTATTCTTTATAAGAATAAATCAGGCTGACCATGCTCCAACCCACTGATCAATCTCAATTCGACCAGAAAGAGAAAGAACCACAGAATACATGCCTCTTGAAAGGGCAGTGGAAAGCCCACCACAACATCTCTTAAGATAGTCTCAACCAAACGTCCAACCTGAATCTATTAAGCCTCTGGGTATAGTTCCCACTTTACAAAAAGTAGAATAGATAGAGGAAAAGATTGGAAACATAGGCACACAAGGTGCAAATCCAGAATGTGGGAGGCTCTATAGAACAAATCACCCAATTTCCTTCATAAATATAGAGCAGTAGGAGAGGAAGAAGAATCAAGAAAAGAGGGAGAGAACCTATAGTGTGATAGGAGCTATAGCAACCAAATGCAAACAGCGACAACTCTTGGGACAAGAAACACATCAACTGAGTTACAAAGATACTGATAATTGAGGTCATGTCGTCTGTAAATAACTCTCGTGGAAGGTCATTGCCAATGGAGGACGAGTGGGAGACCTCAGAGAGGAAAGCACTCGAAGGAAGAGATGAGCGAAGGCCATTATGCCAAGTCTTTTCTCCTTCCACTCACGCTCAAGTGGACCTGGCTTAAGAAATGTGCAGGTCCAGTTGGGGCATATATGGGGGTAGGGCATGGCTCAGTGCACGTTACCTCAGCTAGAGATCAGTTCTCACCCTAATGGTGCCCAACATTAAGTTCTCATTATCATAGACTTTACCTTGGGTCTTTATTTCCAATATAATTATTTACCCATGTAAACATGGGTAAATATGCCAGAAGCATTTTCATATACATCACCTCATTTAATAGTCACACTACCCTAATTTAGGTATTATTTCTTCTATACAAAGAAGAAATAAGGCTCCAAGACATGAGATGTGAAAGGTCACACAGATAATATGGCACAGAGCCTGAATCCAAACTCCTCACTACAAATTCTAAGATCTTTCTTCTTATAAGTCCTCGTAAGTTGGCAGAAATCAGCCACTGTTGGGCTGGCCTAACTAATTCTTTCCTAAAGTGTGATGACAAATGTCACACCCCCCCTTCTATCCCCAAAGTATCTCCATCCTCAGGGTCATCCTAGAAGACTTGACACCAAAAGTAGATCTCATGGGGAAACTTTTTTGTTCTCCTTCCCAGATCATTTTATTTTGGAGTTGAAGGGAAAAAAAAAAAAAAAAAAGAGAGAGAGAGAGCGCGCGCTTTTTTCCTCCCCTATCATTTTGAGACATTCAGATTAAAATGACACCCTTGTCAAAATTCTTAATGCGGCTCTTAGAACTACACAAAGGCAGACAGATGATGGAGGGGAGAGGGGGGTGGAGAGGAGGTGTCCCTGAATTGATTAGAGATTGTTCGAAATGGATCCTATACAACTGAGTGATCTTCCTTCCCTCCATTGTTTTCCACTCTGATGGACAGCATCTGACTGGTAGGTGGAGACTATTTCGTATCTTTTTTTGTGTAGTTGCCAATTCTCCCCGCTTGTGTCTTGTCATCTGCAAGCACACACTCCCTCTGAGGCCGTTGCACAAGACTTCGTAGGAATAGGGCTTTTCAGAGGCATGGACCCCCAACTTGGGATAGAAACTTGCCGAGATAAGAAGAAAAGTTTCAAAATAGGAATCTGGGCAAAAACTACTTGTTGCTCCTCCTAATAATGATTAAAGAGGAGAGTGAGAAAGTAATAAAGACGCACTAAACTAGGTATCAGACAAGGTGTCCTGTGTCCCAGAATTCCACCTGCATCTTGCTGGAGAGTAGATCATTGACTTGGATTGAAATGGACAAATATGGACTCCACTTAATGCTCATTAAGTCCACAAAAATAGACTCTGCTTAATGCTCATTCCCTTTTCATGTTCAGATACTAAATGCATTGGGAAGGGCAGTTAAACTGTTATTTTATCTATCAAACTCCCCATTTTACATGTTCTTCACAGGGAAGAAATAACAGCAAAAAGCTAAGTCGCACTGATTTCATCCAGGTTTGAGACCCTCATTTTCATTGTTCAGGTTTTCTCTACCATGTTGCTGCTCAAGGTTACAAAATAGGTTATGAAGAGAGTATTTTGTTCCCACCACTTGTGACCAGATCAGTTGATATACTGATAAATGAGACATGCTTTGAAACAATATTGTAAAAAAACAAAAGAGGAACTAAATTACTAATGTATTTGCTTATCTATTATCTAGTCAAAGCTATGGTTTTTCCAGTAGTCATGTATGGATATGAGAGTTTGACTATAAAGAAAGCTGAATGCCAAAGAATGGATGCTTTTGAACTGTAGCTTTGGAGAAGACTCTTGAGAGTTCCTTGGATTGCAAGGAGATCAAACCAGTCCTCCTAAAGGAGACCAGTCCTGAATATTCATTGGAAGGGCTGATGCTGAAGCTGAAACTCCAATCTTTTGGCCACCTGATGCAAAGAATCAACTCATTGGAAAAGATCCTGATGCTGGGAAAGATTGAAGGTAGGAGGAGAAGGGGATGACAGAGAATGAGATGGTTGGATGGCATCAGCAACACAACGGACATGAGTTTCAATAGGCTCTGGGAGTTGGTGATGGACAGGGAAGCCTGGCGTGCTGCGGTCCATGGGCTCACAAAGAATTGGGCTTGACTGAGTGGCTGAACTGACTGATTCACTTATCCATAATCATAATTGCAGCAACACATGAACAATGCCATTCTTATTAATGAATTCAAAATAATGGCTCAAAGCTCAAGAGATATGTTGCTTTCCATCCTTTATGTCTTGTAGGTAATTGCTTTCCTTGTCTTCACCATGAAAGCAATGAACATGTGAGCCTGAATACAGAAGGAATTATATGCTTTCAGTAGAGAGCCCTTTCGTGGTTGTGCCATGCTTAGTCACTCAGTCATGTCTGACTCTTTGTGACCCCATGGATTGTAGCCCGCCAGGCTCCTCTGTCCATGGGGATTCTGCAGGCAAGAACACTGGAGTGGTTTGCCATGCCCTCCTCCAGGGAATCTTCCCAACCCAGGGATCAAACCCAGATCTCCCACATTGCCAGCAGATTCTTTACCATCTGAGCCACCATGTTGTCAGGAATTAGCTGAAGTTTCTTTGGGCTAGAAACACTAATTTGGACCTATTTAATAACATGAAGGCAATATTTGCTCATCGGCTGCCTGAGTGAGCATCCTTTCATCTCTTGTCATTGGTAAGTTATCTAAATCTTAGTAGGTAAACATCCTTGTTCAGGTAATACCTTAACCATTCAGACGTATGATGAACATGAACAAGTATGCATGGCACTCAGAATTGAACTCTCAATTTCAGACTCACTGTATGGGCCAATTGACATTGGCAACACCCTTCGTAATATCTGATTTAGGGAGTTTAGCTCTTATTTAAGAAACTACCATAAATGAGAGCAGTAGTTGAAAAAAAAATTCTTGTAATTCATCCTCCAACTTGTTGGTTATGCTAACTCATTTTAGACACCATACCAACAACAAGCAAGCTCACCTAGGATCTTTTGACACAAAGGATATCCATTCTTAGATTTTGGCTTAAGATCTTCCAAGTCTTTTATTTGACAGAATACTTAAAACTCTTGTTTGATTGAATGTGTCTACTCAGACACTTTATGAAGACTTGTTACTTTAGAAAAAAGGGGTTACCAGTTGCAATGGTCTTGGAAAGGAAAATGGGGTGGAGGAGGAAGAGGAGATAAATAGGAAAGGCATTTGCTCTTTATTAGGTTGTAACTAGCCAGGCCATTTTTAACCACTTCATAAATAGACCTGTCATCCAATCTCAATTAAAAGTCATCTCTTACTGCAGGAAAACCTAAATCAGGAAGTTCACACTATAATAAGACATTGTATATGGGTATGCTGTCTTCATATCACATTTCTCAGCATAAATCCAAGTATGTTGTAGGTGCTTGGTGACTCGTTGCTGTATCAATTAATTAACTAATTAACATATGAACTAATTGTAGAATTTCACACCAGATGCTCTAATTTTAAAAATGAATCATAGAAAAGTTAATATAACAAACACCCATGTAACTTACACACTGAATTTAAAATATACCAACGTTTTATAGTATTTGCCTCAATTGGTTTTTTGTGTAATAAAACTCTGCAAAGAGAAGTTGACGTTCTTTGTGTATGTTAGTAGCTCCGTCGTGCCCAACTCTTTGTGAGTCCCAGGACTATAACCCTCCAGGTTCCACTGTCAATGGAATTCATCAGGCAAGAATATTGGAGTGGGTTGCCATTCCCTTCTCTCCAGGAGATCTTCCCTACCCAGGGATCAAACCCCAGTCTCCTGCATTGGAGGCAGATTCTTTACCACTGAGCCACCAAGGAAGCCAACATTCTTTACCCACCACCTTCCCCACCCTGCCACTGCCTTTTAATTTCAATCCTCTTCCTCCTTCCACAGAGGCAATACACTAGATACTCATTTTCCAAGAACCAGCATTGGTTGATATTTAGAGAAATCCAAACAGCAGAATAAATAATTTTGTAAAGGAAAGAAGGAAAGCAGGGAGGAAATAAGTAAGAGAGAAAGATAAAGAGAAAAGGGGAGAGAGAAAAGATTATTGAAGATTTGCATTGGGATAGTGCAAATGTCAGGATATTTAATGAAGATGATCAATTGGCAAACACAATATTCTTTTTATATCATCTAGATGGACGTGAGTTTGAGTGAACTCTGGGAGTTGGTGATGGACAGGGAGGCCTGGTGTGCTGCAATTCATGGTGTCGCAAAGAGTCGGACACGACTGAGCAACTGAACTGACTGACTGACTGAAGCCCAACTGGCTGGGTACCATTGTCCTCAGTCACGTTCTGTGAGTTCAGGTCTCTATCCTTGGAGATTCAGCTCAATTTGTTAACTTAATGCTTCTTAATATTTCATGTTGATACCCTCTGCTACCCCTATTCTCAAAGACTCAGGAAAATAATTCTCTATTAAATCTTGTACCAATTTTAAAGAAGTATATGAGGAAAACTGAGGAATGGAAAAACCAGGATTAACCAAGCAAAGGGAACCTGACAACCCAGGTGGCTGGTGTAAAATTCATGACTGAATAAGAGGAGTTCTTCAACATCTTCCCTCCAGTTTCCTTGTTCTTTTTGTCTTCTTGAGGGGCCTTAATTGACATATAACATTAAGACGTCCACATGGTTATCTGATCCGTGGTGCTAGTGGTAAAGCACCTGTTTGCCAGTGCAGGAGACATAAGAGACATAGGTTTGATCCTTGGGTCAGGAAGATCCCCTAGAGGAGGGCATGGCAACTCACTCCAGTATTCTTACCCGGAAAACCCCATGGACAAAGGAGCCTGGCAGGCTACAGTCCATAGGGTCACCAAGAGTTGGACACAACTGAAGTGACTTAGCAAGCATGCATATTTTGCAGTATGATTATCATGACAGAGTTGGCCAACACATCCATCGCATCACATAATGATCATTTCATTTTGTCATGAGAACATTTACATTCTATTCTCTTAGCAGCTTTGAAGTATAGAATACAGTACTGTTGTCCATAATAATAGTTGTGCATTAGCTCTCCAGAACTTATCTTCCAGCTGCAAGTTCCTATCCTTTGACCAACAGCTCCCTTATCCTCCCCCACACACCCACACGTAGCCCCTAGCAATCACCATTCTACTCTCTGTGTCTAACAGTTTGGCTTTTTAGATTCCACATACAAGTGATAAACAGTATTTGTTTTCCTCCGTCTGAGTTATCTTATTAGCATAATGCCCTCCAGGTCCATCCGTGCTGTCACAAATGGCAGGTTTTCCTTCTTTCTCATGACTGAATAATACTCCATTGTATAAATACTGACACTGAGGTTATTTCCATATCTTGGTTATTGTGGATAATGCTTCCATAAACATGGCGGTACGTATATCTTTTCAATGTCCTGTTTTCGTTTCCTTTGCATATATACCCAGAAGTGAAATTTCTGGATCACATGGAATTCTGGCTTTCCCAGTGGCTCAGCAGGAAAGAATCTGCCTGCATTGCAGGAGAAATGGGTTCTATCCCTGGGTCGGGAAGATCTCCTGGAGAAGGAAATGACAACCTACTCCAATACTCTTGCCTGGAGAATCCTCATGGACAGAGGAGCCTGGCAGGCTACAGTCCATGGGGTTGCAAAGAGTCGGACATGACTGAAACAACTTAGCATGCATGCATGGTAGTTCTATTTTAATTTTTTGTAGAAACTCCATGCTGTTTCCCAAAGTGGCTGTCCTAACTTACCTTTCTACCAACAGTATACCTGGGTTCCCTTTTCTACACACTCTTGCCAAAACTTATTATCTCTTGTCTTCTTGATGATAGCTGCTCTAACATTAGTGAGAGGTGATAACTCATTGAGGTTATGATTTGCATTTCCCTGATTATTAGTGATGTCAGGTATCTTTTCATGTACCTGTTGGCCATTTGAAAATCTTCCTTGAAAAAATGTCTATTTCATTTCCCTTCTCATTTTTTTAACTGCATAGTTTGATTTTTCCTTGAGTTACAGAAGTTCTTTATATATTTATATTAATCCTCTATCAGATATATTATTTACAACTATTTTCTCCTATTCTGTGGGTTGCTTTTTCATTCTGATGATTGTTTCTTCTTTTCTACGGAGCCTTTCCATTTGATACAGTCCCGTTTGTTGAATTTTGCTTTTATTGCATGTGTTTTGGGTGTCATATTCAAAAAATCATTGCCCAGACCAATGTCAAGGAGGCTGGTTCTCTCAAGCAGCCTTGTTCTTTCTTGAAGAGTCTGATGGAAAACTTCAAAGAGTGTGTTAAACAGCTGAGTTAATGAAAATGCCACTCGCCAGCAGAAACCATCTGTTCCTGCATGGGTTCAAAAACAAATATAGGCATTTCTGATACATGAAATTATGTACAAAACAGAAACAGATTCACAGACTAATAGAATTAACTTACGCTGACCAGGGGGGAAAGGTGTGGAGGGGATGGGACAGTTAAGGACTTTGAGATTGACATGTACACACGGCTATAGTTAAAATGGATAACCAGCAAAGACCTATCGCATAGCATAGGAAACTCTGCTCAGTGTTATGTGACAGGCTGGATGGGAGGGGAGTTTAGGGGAGAATGGATACATGTATGGATATATGAATGTCTGAGTCCCTCTGCTATGCATCTGAAACTATCACGGCACTGTTAATTGGCTATCTTCCAATATTAAATAAAAAGCTTTTTAAAAAACAAATACAAACATTTCCTATAGGAAAGAAGTGTTATTGATCATTTTCAAATTCATAAATACGAGCTTTGCAGGGGGAAGAAGTTCTTCAAGGTCCTGTTTGAAGAACTGTAGTGACCTGAGTTTATGAGAAAAGAGCTGGTTTGTGGGTGAGGAAGGCATAAGATCTCTGAGACACATTTTTGAGATAAGGAGCTTGGTAGACTCATTCCTTCCAAGGAGAACACATTCCTGGCCCAAAAGCACAGACGCCACCATGGCCAACAAGCTCCCCAGCTGGGCTTTCAGACAACTGGAATTGAGTCAAGCCTTCCATCTTTTCAACTAAAACTTTTAGTAACTTTTCCAAGCACAAGGAAACAGTGAATCAGGCAGGTGATTAGAGGAGACAGAAAAGATAATTTTCCTTAAGCTGGTTTTTATCGTCTGCCTAAGAATTCATTTCCAGAATGAAATATTATATTAGAGAACAAGATAGGGGGGCTTAAACATTTTTCTTCTCATTTTAAGAAGTTTCTACAGTGAAGCCCTATTATTTCAGTTGTTTTGAATCATTAATTTTGAGTACGTGGCGTTTGTTTCAATGACCACTTTTGATATGATCAGTCAATATATAAACACCAAAGATCACCTTGGGCTTCTTTGGTGGTTCAGATGGTAAAGAAACTGCCTGTAACGCAGGAGACCTTGGTTTGATCCCTGGATCTGGTCCCTGGGTCAGGAATATGCCCTAGAGAAGGTAATGGCAACCCACTCCAGTATTCTTGCCTAGAGAATCTGGACAGAGGAGTCTGGCAGGCTACAGTTCATGGAGTCTCAAAGAGCTGGACACGACTGAGTAGTTAACACACATGGGGTAACTTCTATGAGATGCAATCAGATCAAGATATTTCACACTGTCCGATACCATATGGCACAGATACGAGAACCTTGAGAAGGGGAATCAGAATTGCTCTGAGGTTTGTCCAGAAGCGGTATCTGAAAGTTCACAGAACCTCAGACCCATCACTAAGTTTTCTCATGAAGCAAAAGCCTCAAGCAACACATTGCTTAGTCTTTTGAAACCAGGGCTCTTAAGATATTCTTTAAATGAAAATAAATTGCCATCATTATTTTGGTTTTGAAACCTGTTCAACATGATTTCTATACTGTCCAAAAAACACATGGCTTGGTCCCATAAATCTAATGAACACTTAGAACTTAATGCCTCTGATAGAGGCTTATCTCTCCCAGCTTGTCTGCATAGCCTACTTCATGATAATCCCAATTAGATTAGAACCCTAATTATGTTTCTGCTCAGGGTATTTTTAGATAGCCTTAATATTTGATCTGTTTAGTCTAGTTTTACAGGTGGCAAAAGATTAAAAACAGGTTTTAAAATAAGATATGACTATTATGTTTCTAATAATAGGTGATTGTGGTCCCTGAGCTACTTTTTATTTAGTGATGCATGGAACAACCCTTTGATGATGGTAATTGTCCCCACACACCCTATCCCTACAGTGGGAAAAATAAGCCACCCTTTGTAGTCAAGCCTTCAGTCCTACCATATAAACTTTAGCCCTTTCATTGCGGGATCTTGAATTTCTTTCACTCCTTCCCTCTAAAATAACCTACCTTTTCAATTCTGCCCAAACCTTCTGGTTACATATTCCCAGGGACATTTGTCCTGATATTACCTCCATGACCTCACTACACTTGAATGAAAAAAATCACATGTTCTCCAAGGTGGCCTCTCAAACTTGCATGTGTGTAAGGCTTGCCAGGGAGCTCTTTAAAAAATGCAGATTCCCAGGATGCACCCAGAGGGTTTCCACCTCTGGATATGTCTTTCAGGGGTCTGGAAACTTATATGTTCAAAAATCCTGGGGTATTTTTTGGAAGGATTTTGAGAAACATTGCTTTCCAAAATATTTTTCACTTCCAAATACACAGTTTCAAATTTTCCATCATGCTTACAGTTATTTTCCATAAATGAGAACATCCTACAGTTATAAAACATTAGACAAGTAGACAAATATAAGGTGCTATGTTTATTATTTTTAATATTTTTCTAGGATAAACTTGGGACTTCCCTGGTGGCTCAGAGTTTCCATTTTTATTGCAAGGACAAAAAGCATAGCCTGATGGTTGCCCAAGGTATATGCAACCTTTCTGGAGACGATGACCTTGAGTGATACTGGTTTGCAAAGTCAAAAGCTTTGGCAACTTGAAATATGAATTTAAGCCAGGGTTTCGGGACGTTTTAGATTAACGTGAAATGGTACTTGACTTACTACTACCTGATCATGAATGGGTTAAGTAGGATGTGCCCTTAGTAATGATACCTCTTATACTCCTACACATGGAGGAGGAATGTCAGCCATTCAGAAATATTTATTCACAAGCTCTTATTTGAATATCTACTATGTACAGGGGCAACAAAGAGCCAAGAGCAGTAAGAAACAATCCTGGCCCTCAAGAAACAACCCCCCAAATTGGGAAAATACCCTGTTTGAGTGTGATTTGTGCCACATGAGAAGGAAGATCGGATTACTAGCAGGTGCAGGGAAGGAGAGACAGGAGGAGACAACAATCCAAGAGGGCTTCCCAGAGGAAGGGATGCTTTAACTGAATTTTGAAGAACAAACACAAACAACCAGGAAGATTATGTACAGGAGAGGTAATGGCTGATATTCCAGACAAACACGTCCAGAAAAACAGATGCTAAAAAGAATATGGCTTTAATTGGAAATGCAACTAATATTAAAACTGATAGGAGAGAAGGAGCCACATCAAGATGACATCTCTAGACGTGGTAAATGGAATATTACTCAGCCATAAAAAAGAAGGAAATGATGCCATTTGCAGCAATGTGGCAATGGCACCCCACTCCAGTACTCTTGCCTGGAAAATCCCTGGTAGGCTGCAGTCCATGGGGTCGCACAGAGTCGGACACGACTGAACAACTTCACTTTCACTTTTCACTTTCATGCATTGGAGAAGGAAATGGCAACCCACTCCAGTGTTCTTGCCTGGAGAATCCCAGGGATGGGGGAGCCTGGTGGGCTGCCGTCTATGGGGTCTCACAGAGTCGGACACGACTGAAGCGACTTAGCAGCAGCAGTAGCAATGTGGTTGGACCTAGAGATTATCACGCTAAGTGAAGTAGACAAAGAAAGATAAATGTATGATGCATTTTATATGTGGAATCTAAAAATAATGATACAAATAAACTTATGCACAAAACAGAAATAGACCCACAGACACAGAAAACAAACTCATGGTTACCAAAGGGGAAAGGCAGAGGAGGGATAAATTAGGAGATTGGGATGAACATACTCACACTATTATGTATAAAATAGATAACAAACAAGTACCTACTGTATAGCACAAGGAGCTATACTCAGTATTTTGTGATAACCTATACCAGAAAAGAATGTGAAAAACAATATTCAGTTATTTATAGATATAACTGAATCGCTGAAGCTAACACAACATCATAAATCAACTGTATTTCAATTTTTAAAAAATGGCATCGCCATATCATGCAGAGCTCAGCATTTCCCTGACAGGCTATGGACAGCCTTGAAAGGGCTTTAGGTAAGGGATAAATACAGTAGAATTTGCATTCGTTCATCTGTTCATTTGATGCAGTGAATGTTTATTGCAGACGCATCAGGCGTTAGGCATTGCATCATGGTGAGGCACAAAAAATATAATGCTGAAAAGATAGAAATGGCCCCTGCCCTCAGGGAGCTTAAATTCTGACGGAAAAGATACACCATAAGCACACAGGAATAAAAGAAACAATGTATCACCATTGCCCCGAGTGCTGGAAAGGAAATAAAGAGGGATGTGAGAGAACAATGAGAAAGAGCTGTTCCTCCAGCTCAAATGATTGGGGGAAAATTTTTCTCTTAAGACTTGATATTTAAATTGAAGGATGATAAGGAATGAATTGGAGAAGACTCTTGAGAGCCCTTTGGACTGCAAGGAGATCCAACCAGTCCATTCGGAAGGAGATCAGTCCTGGGTGTTCGTTGGAAGGACTGATGCTAAAGCTGAAACTCCAATCCTTTGGCCACCTCATGCGAAGAGTTGACTCACTGGAAAAGACCCTAATGCTGGGAGGGATTGGGGGCAGGAGGAGAAGGGGATGACCGAGGATGAGATGGCTGGATGGCATCACGGACTCAATGGACGTGAGTTTGAGTAAACTCCGGGAGTTGGTGATGGACAGGGAGGCCTGGCGTGCTGTGATTCATGGGGTCTCAAAGAGTCAGACACAACTGAGTGACTGAACTGAACTGAACTGAAGGAATGAATTAGGAATTGGGTTCATTTATTCCTAATAGTTCAGTTGGTAAGGAATCCACCTGAATGCAGAAGACCCCAGTTTGATTCCTGAGTCAGGAAGATCCACTGGAGAAGAGATAAGCTGCCCACTCCAGCATTCTTGGGCTTCCCTTGTGGCTCAGCTGGTAAAGAATTCACCTGCAATGTGGGAGACCTGGGTTCGATCCCTGGGTTGGGAAGATCCCCTGGAGAAGGCAAAGGCTACCCACTCCAGTATTCTGGCCTGGAGAATTCCGCTGACTTAGCTGAAATGTATTTGACTATATGAATTCCATACAGTCCATGGGGTCGCAAAGAGTGGGACATGCCTAAGTGACTTGCACTTTCACTTCATTCATTTACTTTAACTAATATTTATGACATACCAACTTTAAAGTGATTTGGGAGAAGAATTGGATGAAGCACATTCTAGGTAGAGATAAGAAATGAAGATGCTGGGAAGAAAGAAAGGACTTGGCTTAAGAAGTGACAGAAGACCAGGTGTGTGGTAGACAGACAGGGCACCAGCCAGAGTAGAGACAGACAGGTGAGCCGCGGGAGTGTAAGCAGAGAGTGGCATGCCTTGATTCACCTCTGTAAATACATTCCGACAGCTGTGGGTAAGGAACGGACTGGAGGGGGTGAGGGTGAAGCCCACAGACTGGCTGGGAGGCTATGTCAGCTGATGCAGGGGAGAGGGGAACATGACTCAGACAAGATAATAACCAATGACATGAGAGAGGTTTTCATAGGAAAGAGCGAGCCTTTCAGAAACCGCACTGCTGCTTACGACCCAGCTCGTTAGTTACTGCCAGAGCCCAGACTAGAAACGTGGTCTCCTCACTCCGTGGTAGTGGGTTTTCCACTATGCGATGCAGAAGAGTAGAAAGATTTACAGAGTTTGGGCAAATACTTTCATTTTGCTCTCATTCAAATCCCTTTGATTTGAAAGGCTGTCAAAAAGCATAACACACTGGTGACACGGATATTCGAAGTAAAATGAAGGGAGAGAACGTGAGCAAGAGATGATACACAGTTTTCTCTCTCCCTTTTTATCATCTGTGTTTTCACAAATAGTTTTTGCTTGGAACATATTTACGCAGATGTTTTTGTTTTATAAGAATGTGCAATAAGTTATTAAGTCAAAGTTTTTTCTTTTTAGTGTCCAAGAGGGTGTTAGCTATATGCCAAATGAAGGATAAAAGATTGGATGGGAGCCCTGGAGTTCTCTGCACCAGTCTTTAAAGGATGAGCAGCAGAAAAAGCATAGCAGGGTCCTGTGCTAATTTGAGCACTCCAGGAGGTTTAAAGGCTGACTTTTTTGCCTGTGTGTGTTTTTTTTTTTTTAATCCTGTGTAGCACGATACTCAGACCTGAGCCCTGGGGGAAGGACCTACCCTCTTAAGGGGTCTGGGTGCTCTTCCTTCCTCCAAATACACCTATCACCAGGCTCCTTTTTTTCTCCATCCTTTCCTCTTCCCTCTCTCTTTCTCTCTTGCTCTAGTCATTGTGTATATGCTCTGTTGTGTCTGACTCTTTGCAACTCTTTGTAGCCCCCCAGGCTCCTCTGTCCATGGAATTTTTCAGGCAAGCATCCTGGAGCCGGTTGCCATTTCCTACTGCAACACTACACAAAGGGAGGAAAAGACAAGATAAAATGTTTCAGGGAGAAAAACAGTAGAAGGTGTTTGCCGTTAGAATCACCACATGTAAGTGCCATTCATTATGTATTGTTCCTTCAAATTAGTAGCTTCATCTAATTGAGCAATGCTGCTCTCTTGAAAGCTTCTCTATCAATGTCAAAGATAGAGGGTGGAGGAGAGACTGTGTTTAGGAAGATGGTATTTTAAATGTGGATTAGCTAAAGGAAATGCCACTCTTCTTCCATCTATCTTTGTAAGCTTTTGTTCTCAGTGCCTTACAGACTCTACTAGAGTTACCAGCTTAAGCAGGAGTCCCTAGGAGAGTTCTTCCTGGAAGTTAGAGGTGGTGGGTTGGGGCTCCCTGTGTGCTCTGGAAGAAGCCAGAGACCTGGATTCAGAGTTCAAAATCCGCCACTGAATAGCTTGGTAATTTGCGGTATATCAAATTTGAGGTGAGTCCTAGATCCCGTTCTCACTGGATCCATCAAGTCACTTCACCTATTTTAGTGCCACAGGGGAAGCTAAAGAGCATCAGTTGACCAGGCATTGGCTTGAGCACCATTTAAGACCCATGTGCTAGGGATTACTAGTCCAATTTTACAATGAGGAAACCCAGCCTCTGCAAGTTAGTTTTCTTTTTAGACTCACTTTTTTTCCATTACATGTGTCCTCTTCCATGATTTCCACAAACATTTCATATAAAATTCACTTTTTTAAAGTCTGTGTTGACTGCTTATACTGTAACAAACCCGAGAAGTACACTCAAATGTGTTTTATTACACAGGCTACAACACTAGAGACATTACTTTCTGCTGTCAAGTTTATTAAATTTATGGGGGACATGGACTAATGCTTGCTCTGTCTGTCTTCTCTGTTGAATTCAAGAGTATCCAGAGATTGCAAGGAGAGACGGTAAAAGTCCATTGCCTTTTGCAGCTGCTTGCTTGGTGTATTAGTTATTGCTGCATAACAAGTTATCTCAAAATTGAGTGGGTTAAACTAACACTGGTTATCTCACAGTTTCTGTAGGTCAGGAATCTGAGCACAGCTTAACCGGTTCTCTGAGTTCATCCCAAGCTACAATCAAGGTGTTGACCAGAGCTTTAGTCATCTAAAGGCCCCACTGGGGAAGGATCTGATTCTAAGTTCATTCACCTGGTTGTTGGCAGGATTAAGTCCCTTGCAGGCTATTGACTGGAGGACTCCTTGTTCCTTGCCATGTGGGTCTCTCCACTGTGGGAAACTAACGACACGGCAGATGGCTTCAACCAGAGCAAGTAAGGCAGAAGGGCCAGAGAACGTGAATGCTAGCAAGACGGAAGACATGGCCTTTTTTATAACTTTATCTCAGGAGTGACATCTTATCATCTTCACTGTATTCTGCTGCTGCTGCTAAGTCGCATCAGTCGTGTCTGACTCTGTGCGACCCCATAGACGGCAGCCCACCAGACTCCTCCATCCATGGGATTTTCCAGGCAAGAGTACTGGAGTGGGGTGCCATTGCCTTCTCCTTACTGTGTTCTAGTCATTAGAAATAAGTCATCGGACCCAGACTATGTTCAAAGGAGAAGATTACCAAAGGCTTGGACACCAGGAAGCAAAGATCATTGGGCACCGTTTTAGAAGTCAGGTTACCACACCTGGTGGACTGTTATATTCCAAATATTATGAAACCTAAATGAAGTTGAGGAATGACTTGATGCCGAGCACAAGAGAACTATTGTCATCTCTAACTTCAAATTTCAACTTTTTGCATTCAGTAGGCTAACATGATTTTTTCATTGATTCAGCTACTAATACATTTCAATTCATACTAGTAAGTTCAGATTTATAAAGTATATCTTGATATCTACATACATATTGTGCTTCCCTGGAAGAACTGGTTGGGTGGGAATGAGGAGGTGAAATGTCTCTGTTTAAAAAGAATGTACAGCATTGTCTGGACTACCCTATGCACCATGGAAAATGAAGAAATTGGACTTTCACACTGAAGTTTCCTTTCAGATCTAAAACTTGTTTTACTCATCTCTAAAATGGTCAAATTGATTCTTTTTGGACTACCTCACAGGTATGTTGGCAGAATTAAATAATAATGGATATGAATGTGGTTTTTTAAATTATAAAATGCTATTTTGTCATATGTATTTTAAATTTTTTTTAATTATAAAATGCTATTCAACCTGAAGATTTTCCATCCTGACCCTAGTATGCACCTGGATTAAACTGCCACGTCCTCTGAGTTGTCTTGAGGGAGGAGCGTGGAGAGCTGGGAAGAGCTTCCAGAAAGAAGAGGCAACAGCCTCTGAAAGGCTGCAGTGATTGGTCGGTGCCTCTTGGTGGGCGGGGCTGCAGACTGAATTAAAGACCGGTTTCCATGAAATGCTCTGAAAATGACCAGGACCCAAGGAGTGACCTTCAGAAGGTAAGTGATAGAAAGTGACTCAGAACTGGGAGAAGGATGTTTCCTCCAATTAATTTGCTAAAAATGATTTGATCATAAGCAATTTAATTCAAAACAAAATGGCAGTGGTGAAAATCAACAACTTGTCTTAGAATGAGTATTTGGATGGTTTGGGTTTTTTTTTTTTAATACTTCTTAAATGCTATATTCTTCCCATGTTGATAATTTGGGTTCATCACTAGCCAGTTTTACAACTATTTACACGAACATCAATTATTTTTGTTTTTTTAAAGAATTTATTAGTGGATGGATATATTTCTTTTTTCCCTGATTTTCTTTCTCCCAATATGTTTTCTGCCAATGAAATCATTGTACTCTGTGGAGTTTATAATCACGAAAATGTGGCAGCAGTTTAAAGGTTGTTTCCAACTCTGCAATTTTACAGCTTGTACAGGCAGGAACATTTGGATGAAATCATTTTGAAAGTAAAAATTGTAAAAGTAGAAAAAATCTTCAAGGAACATAAATATCAATTGGGGGTATTTCACTTACATCATATTATCATTTCAATGAAATTATTATCTTAATTCACTTGTTTTCCTCCAAAACACATTTCAGATGTTGACATCTTTTTTAAAAATAAAAAAAAATTTTTTTGGCCTTGCCATGTGGCATGTGAGATCTTAGTTCCCCTATCAGGGGCTGACTCCATGTCCCCTGGGTTGGAAGTAAGAAGTCTTAACCCCTGGACCACCAGGAACATCCCTCAAACGTTGGCATCTTGAGGGAGTCCCAGGATGCAAGGTTCTGGGCAAATTATCTTCACCAAGGACAGTAGCCTGGTGACAGTGGCAAAGCACTCCCCTTGGGTGACTGTCTAGACAGCAGACACCAACGTGGAAGGCATGGAGGAGAACTTGAAGAGATGATTTATAAATATGGGTAAGGAAGACCCAGAAATTATTTATTGGGACTTTAGGAGAAATTCAATGTTTTACAATAGGCGAGTAAGTTCAAGATGACTGTAAATTTTAAAATATCACTGTTAATAATTTTTCTTGTGAATTTTAGGGAGATTCTGGTGATAATACAGCTGTAAGAAGTCATCGTTAAACTTTGGCTAAACCTGATCATTCATTTAAGATAGTGATTGTCAGGGATGGATACACAACTTCCCTGGTGGCTCAGTGGCAAAGAATCCGCCTGCCAATGCAGGAGATGTGGGTTCAATCCCTGGTCCAGGAAGATCCCCCATGCCTTGGATCAACTAAGCCCGCGTGCCACAACTGTGGAGTCTATGCTCTAGAGCCCGAGAGTCCCAGCTACTGAAGCCTGCATGCCCAAAAGACCACGCTCCGCAATGAGAGAAGCCTCCAGAATTCAAAGACTGCACACTGCAGCTAGAAGGTGGTCCCCGCTCACTGCAGCTAGAGAGAAGTCCATGCAGCACAGCCAGTAAATGAACACATAAATAAATACAACTATGCTGGGAGGGGTCGGGGGCAGGAGGAGAAGGGGACGACAGAGGATGAGATGGCTTTATTAGCACATATAAGATAAATGAAATGTACTAATATGTAATATAAGGATTTATACTGACTTCCTTACTCAGTCAACACATCCCGTGGTCTCAGGCCACCAAAGGCAGGTGCGGGGGTGAAGTCAGTTACCTCCCTGAGTCCTATGAACTATGATGTTTTGCAGTTAATGTGTGCCATAATTAATTGGATTGTACCATTTAATTCTAACTAAACTAATATTCCCCCAACTATACAAGTGGCTCATAAAGGTTTCTACAAATTAATATAGAGTTGACTCATTGGAAAAGACTCTGATGCTGGGAGGGATTGGGAGCAGGAGGAGAAGAGGACGACAGAGGATGAGATAGGTGGATGGCATCACTGACTCGATGGACGTGAGTCTGAGTGAACTTCCGGGAGTTGGTGATGGACAGGGAGGCCTGGCGTGGGGTCGCAAAGAGTCGGACACGACTGAGCGACTGAACTGAACTAAACATTTAATACAATTCTGACAAAAAAAGAGTAAGATATCAGTAGGAAGAATGTAAAGCTTCTCCTTCCAGTACAAACTTTGATCAGATGTAAATGCAAACTTTTCCTTCAATGTAAAGGTGACATTACAACAATGAATAAAAACCACCCACTTTTTGAAAGAAACTCTGGTTATTGAGAGAACACACACTGTGGAAGCAAATGTCTGGAAAACTTTCCAATGTTTTATTATTTTAGTGCCAGAAGAAATGTGTTTTGCCTTAAAAACTCATCATTTATACATTTAGGAAACTTGCAAACTTTTTTTTACCATGTTTAAAAATCTTCCCTCAAAAAAGGGTTTCAGTGGTTTTTAAACCCATTTGTAAAACATATTAAAATGTAATGAGTTCTGATTAGTTGAAAGAACATTTGATTGACACCAAGGAGGATGGAAAATTACTAGCCACATTTCAACTGCAACTTTTACATAATTATTGAGAGGATGGATAAAAGCACCATTTAGGAGAAACAGCCTGAGTTGCACGTCCCCCACCTGGAACTGCTCATGCTTTGTGGTATCTTTGCCAGCTCTGACAGGTTTAAACCAAGTATGTAAATAAGCCCAATTTATATCCAATTATGGATATACCAAGATGTCAAAAATTATAAACCATATTTATGCATTTTATTCTCCCTAAGACTTTTAACAGAAGAAGATGCATCATTTTTAAATGAATATACCAATATTGAGGAGGACAAAATGAAAAAGTTTTAGTACCATATATTTAAGACAATGTTTTTCATTTTGCACTGACCCTGGGGCTTAGTCACTCAGTCATGTCTGACTCTTGGTGTCCCCATGGAACCCACCAGGCTCCTCTGTCCATGGGATTTCCCAGGCAAGAATATTGGAGTGGGGTTCCATTTCTTTCTCCAGGGGATCTTCCCAGTCCAAGGAGATTTGATCTTCCCAGGGATCAAATTCTTGTCTCCTGCATTGGCAGATGGATTCTTTACCCCTGAGCCACCTGGGAAGCTCCTGAACTGACGATAGGGATATCAAATAAATTTATAATTCATATTAATAAATAATTTCTTCTGTCTGGCACTGGGTCTTCATGGCTGTACAGGATCCTGGATGAGAGAGATTTAGACTCCAAGACAGATGTGAGGGAGGGGCAGAGGCCTCCGGCCACAGTCATTATCAACCTGCAATGGATTGTGTTCAGGCTACAGTGGAGAAATTTCTTCCAAAGTGGATTTAAATTCAGCAGAGGGTCAGGTAGTCAGTATTCAATGGTGGATTTGAGGTGGGAAAAAGAAGACTCTTACAAGATTGTTTATAAGAGCCTTTCTAAGAATCTGCCTACAGTGCAGGAGACAAGAGTTTGATCCCTGGGTTGGGACAATCTCCTGGAGAAAGAAATGGCAACACACTCCAGTATTCTTGCCTGGAGAATCCCATGGACAAAAAACCCTGGCAGGCTACGGTCCATGTGGTGGCAAAGAGTTGGATACGACTGAGCGACTAACACACACGGTCCTGGTGATTCTAGACCAAGTTTGCCAGAACACTTATGCATTCACCCTCTGACCTGAATTAGCAAATCGTTCCACCGAATGGCCAACTCCCCTCCACTCTGGCCCAGCTCCTATCATGGTGCACGTGGATCCCTGGTTTCTTTGATGGCAGCTGCTCCAACCACTTCCCATCCAGTCCTGAAAGCCTGAGAGCCGTTCATTCATCCTGAGGCCCATCACCAGACAGCTCTTCCCTAAATGTTGTTGTTTAGTCACTAAGGTGTGTTCAATCCTTTGTGACCCCATAGACTGCAGCCTACCAGTCTCCTCTCAGTCCGTGAGATTGCCCAGGCAAGAATACTGGAGTGGGTTGCCATTTCCTTCTCCAGGGGATCTTCCTAACCCAGGGATTGAACCCACGTCTCTTGCATTGGAAGACAGATTCTTTACCGCTGAGCCACCTGGAAAGTCTCTTCGCTAAGTGATATTCCCCTAGTCTGTACACAGATCAGACTGTATCAAATGTGACTGCAGGCCCTCTGCCCTGTGGCTCCATTCTGTTTGCTGACTTCTCAGTACCAACCTGGTCATCAAATCAGACTAGCCACTTCAATCCTCCAAAGATGCATGTTCCTCACTGCTTTCTTTTCAGGAGGTGGTTCCTTTGCAAGCAAAACCCACCATTTCTTCTCTTTTTGTTGGAATCTTGAAATATGCCCACTTCAGTTTCCATTCTTCTGTGAATTCCTCCCCTGTCTATTCGGGCCTTCATGAACCACTGTCTCTTTGGACTTTTATAAGGCCTATGTGTAAGACATAATCTAAGATTCACTTGATTTTTTTGTTTGCTGTTATTTACCTCCATTTATATTTTGTGAGTAAGTAATCCATTTCTTAACCTTTACTTTAAAATCTCCTTAGCACCTATATAGAGTAGATGACCAGCAAATACTACTGTTCATTGATTTCTCTGCTCCAGGAAAATTTCCTTTTCCTCTGTCTTGGTTTATCTTGTTGATTTGCTTCCTTTATCTGACACATTCTTAAGATAATTGAAATATCCTGCTTTCAGCAAAGGTTAAAGGGCCAGCTTCAGTTCCATCCAGACTTTGCTATTTTTGACAGTGACTTTTTCCCAGACAGAGAGAGCTCTGATTCTATGAATGAGACCATTTTCAAATACTCGCTGGGAGCTTTATTATTCTGGAAAGAAGAAACCTAAAGCATAAAAGATAAATGCCATATAAACCCTTAAGTAAACATGAATTTTGATTAAACTAATCTTAGAAGTAATAGTCCTCAGATTTCAAATTCTGACATTATAACAGAATATATTTATGTGTCTGAAGTGGAAAGAGAAATTGTTAGTCGCGTCGTGTACAGCTCTTTGTGACCCCATGGACTGGGGTCTGCCAGCCTCCTCTGTCCATGGGATTTTCCAGATAAGAATACTGGAGTGGGTTGCCATTCCCTTCTCCAGGGAATCTTCCGAACTTAGGGATCAAACCTGGGTCTCCTGCATTGCAGGCAGATTCTTTATCTTTTGAGTTACCAAGAAAGCCTGTTTAACCATGCTAATTAAGAGTTGAAATCTTCTGATCATCTTTTCATTCAAAAGGTTAGTTAAAAATTTTAAGGTCTTGTGGATTTACCTAGGTATTGCTGAAGTGACCTTTCTGCTGTGAAATGCAAGACACACGAAACTCAATTGTGTGAAAGAAAAGCAGTTTTAGTTTCCAAGGGATGAATCAAAACAGAATCTATTTCAGCACATTTCTTCATCATTTTTAAACAGAAACAAAAAAATCACATGTCTACTGAACTTTCCTTTCATTTGATGGTCATTGGTATTTAGTTGTCTGCTAGTTCAAACATGTTTACAGCCTAAATGAGGAGAATAGGGCTCATGAAAAGCCCAGGAAAACACATTCCACGTTTTTAATGCCAGCACGACTGCACTTTCTGCCTTTGCTACTTTTCTTGACTTTTATTTTCATCCTGTGCCGAGCAACTAGTTAATTACCATTTCAGATGAGACCGTCAAAAGCAGGGAGATGACAGACTGCTACTATTCTTGGTCTTGCTGACACCTTCCTCATGGCAGGATGACAGCCACAGCTGCAAGTCATTGCAAGGAATCTGCTTGAAATTGGTATTAATATTGGGTCAAGAAAGCTTCCATTTTTCAAAGCAATTTTCATCATTCTGGGTGGTACCCAGCCAAAACCCATTCTAAGGAGTGTGTTTGTGTGTGAGCCTCTTTTGAGAACCACCGCCAGAATTCAATGGGAAGACCATGAACCAAACTGTGCATTTCTCAACATTTATCGAGCCTGTATCCATGGCATTGAGAAGAATACAAAGAAGTGTATACAAGTGGTTTGCCATCTTATTGGGTTACTTGAGACCATCTATAACTACAGACTTTCATGAAGACTCGGCAGTCTTCATGTTCACACCCAGCTTCACAAAATGGCATCACTTGTGTTGTTTTATGAGGGAAAATAATGGATTATTAGGCAGTTATTTCAGAGAAGGCAATGGCACCCCACTCCAGTACTCTTGCCTGGAAAATCCCATGGACGGAGGAGCCTGGTAGGCTGCAGTCCATGGGGTCGCAAAGAGTCAGACACGACTGATCGACTTCACTTTTACACATTGGAGAAGGAAATGGCAACCCACTCCAGTGTTCTTGCCTGGAGAATCCCAGGGACGGAGGAGCCTGGTAGGCTGCCGTCTATGGGGTCGCACAGAGTCAGACACTACTGAAGCGACTTAGTAGCAGCAGGCAGTTATTTATGTTAAGAACTGAGATAAGAAGATCAGCCTTTTTAGTGAATGTGACTAGGGAGGGTGAAGTGGGATAAAAGACTTATTCATTGAAAGCAGGGGGGGTTGGTTTCCAACCTCTTCACTTCCCTTCACCTGTGTAGACAGTGATGTCAGGTCATGCAGTAGTCATGACCCTGGGCTCTGAGATCCTGAGGACACCCAGGGTTCAAGGGATGTTCCTGACTCTTGTCTGTTGACGTGTAAGTTTGGGGTTAATGGCACACAAAGGGGGATGCGATATGAAGAGGCAGGCAGACTGGCGTGTTCATCTTGGCTCTTATCCTTCAAACTGTGTTCTTTTCTGTTGAGAAACACACACATTGGCTCTTATTTTATTCTTCTGTCCATACTTACACAAAATGCATGAAATAAGTGAGATTTTCAACAGGAATCCTGTAATCTTTTTTTTTTTTTAACTTTTAAAAATTCAAGTATGGTTGATTTGCAATGTTGTGTTTGTTTCAAGTGTACAGCAAAGAAGGATGGAGCTGGAGGAATCAGGCTCCCTGACTTCAGACTATATTACAAAGTTACAATAATCAAAACATCATGCTACTCACACATGCACACACACACAAAAAAAACACCAGAAACAGATATCAATAGAATAGGAAGAAAGTCCAGAAATAAACCTATGCTCTTATCATCAATTAATCTACAACAAAGGAGTCAAAGATACAATGGAGAAAAGACATTCTCTTTAATAAGTGGTGCTGGGAAAACTGGACAGCTACATATAAAAGAATGAAATCAGAACATTCTCTGATATCACATACAAAAGAAAAAAGTGAAAAAGCTAAACTAACCTACTTTAAATACACATTTACTGTTAGCAACAGGACCTGTTGTTTTCCCCCCAATAAAGTGATCAGAAAATAATTTTTTGTCATAAGCAAAGAGATTTCTTGGGTTGTTTTTTTTTTTTTTTCCCCTGTCCATGAATCTTGCCTGATTACCAAGGCAAAACCCACGTGATGCTAGTGGAACTGAAGGTAATGAAATAGCATCTAGCTTTAAAATTTCCAGGATTTTTTGAAATCACCTGTCTCTCTCAAAGATCTTTAATACATTTTGAGATGACAGCCGATTCTCTTGTTGTCTCTGAGGGTAATCTTTGATTAGAAAGAGAATTCTACTATCCAAGAGATGTTGTCAGGTTAGTTGATATTTTTGAGCAGCCTAGTGGGCACACTCCTGACTGCCATAGTCAGAGGAAGTCTATCGATATGTTGAGACATGTTAGATACAGGGAAGTCATTCACCAATATCAGCACGAGCTCAAGTCTATAAACAAGAGTCTTCATTTTACAAAGCCCATATTACCCATTCAGAAGTTCTAACCCGGTACACGTTCTTGTGTATGGGGGAGGGAAGGAGATGGAGGAGATGGTCCACTTCAGCTCAAGCTACCTCTTAATCCTGTTCCTCCATTTGTACCAAATGGCAACCCACTCCAGTATTCTTGCCTGGAGAATCCCATGAACAGAGGAGCCTGGCGGGCTACAGTCCACGGGGTCGCAAAGAGTCGGACACGACTGAGCGACTTCACTTCACACAGTTACTTCCTGGCCTCTGTAACTGTATCCCTTCCCTCATCAAGGTGTTCCTCTTTCCAGAGAGCGAAAAGTAGCAACATGAGGCTCCAAGCTAAGTAGGAGTCACCTCTTCAAACCACAGAAGCAGTTTTTGAGCTTGTTGCTTATTCCAGGACTACCTCCTCTTTGCAAAATTCAGCCATCAATCCCCGTCATCTCTGCCACCACAATCTATCATCACCTCTTGTGTGGACTGAGCCTCAGCTTTCTAACTGGTTTCCAGTTTGAAAACTTCTACCTGACTCCATTCCATAGTGGAGAGAGCTTTCCAACACAGGTGTGGTCATGACACTCCAATGTTTAAAACCTGATAAGAAGGTCCTATTGTCTTAGGTTAGGCAATGCCCAAACTTCTCAGCACCTCTTATCGGGTCCTCCAGCACCTGACCCTTGCATACATCTATAGTCTCATCTTCACTAGTTTTCATCTTTATTCATCCTTCCGGCCATGCCACATGTTTCCCACACTCTCTCTCATGCCAGGGCATTTGTTCATACTTCTCTGCCTCCTTGGAATATTCTCTGCTCCTCCAACTTCCCAGTACCCCACCAACCAGGTTAACTTATTAATGAGCATTTGGATTTCAGCTTGAACATCACATCCTCAGTTCCAGAAGGCTCAACAATTTCGGATCCTTTAATCTCTGCTCTCTTATCACTCTTCCCCTTTCAAAACAATCAGTGTGCTCACTGTAATTGCATGCCAAGGGACTTCCCTTCCAGACCAGGGGTCAGCAAGCAATGACCCACAAGCCAAATCTGGACCTCCACCTGTTTTTGTAAATAAAGTTCCACTGGAACACAGCCATGCTCATTCGTCTATGTACTGTCTATGGTTTCTTTCACGCTAAGATGGCAGAGTTGAATAGTTGCAAAAGGAACCATAAAATGTTGGCTACCTGCCTTGTTACAAAAAATTTTGCCAACACCTGTGCTAGACTATAAGCTCCATGACTGTAGACACTGGGTCTGTCTTGAATATCAGCGTGTCCTTAGTACCTAATGTGGTGCCTAGTGGTTAGTAAGTATTCGGTAAACATTTGCCAGATGAGAGGGAAAGAATAAGTAAACTGGGTGTGGAATCAAGCAAGGGTTCTATTGCCTGCAGTGCAGAAAGGCAAAATCTGACAGTCAGTATTTGTGCAAAAGTCAGAGTTTGCCTGGAGAATCCCAGGGACTGGGGAGCCTGGTGGGCTGCCATCTATGGGGTCGCACAGAGTAGGACACAACTGAAGCGACTTAGCAGCAGCAGCAGCAGGGTTTATTTGTAGGACCACAAGCAAAGGAGTATGAGACAAAGCTCAGGATCACTACAACTCCATCTTTGAATTAGGATTTTTTTTTTAAGGGAAAGAACTAAGAGGCTGGGATTAATCATTATCTTGTGACTTCTCTGTGGCATTTCTTAATCATGGTTTCTGGAGTCAGAACATCTCTGGTTTACAGGCTATCTCGGGCCAGGTGTTCCACAGACTTGAGGGTCTATTAGCTCAACTTACCCTGGAGAAGCAACCTGAGTTTGTACATTAATGATGGTTTCTATCATAGCAAAGTTAGTACATTACCGATGTTACCGACAACAGTAATTTTAGCCTGCTGACTCTGGTAGATTAGTGTTCTTTAGCAAAGGATTGAGGTCAGAAGGGATGAGAAAGGGAATGGAGTTGTGAATAGAGAGATGAACAGTAAAGGAACTTGGTTTTCAGAGGGACTGGGCTTTAGGTACGTTCAGGACTTGGTGAAAACCACGAGGACTCTTGCTCTGTCTTATCCCAAGAAGAACATTTATTAAACAGAGCAGAGAAGTACAGGGGTTGTGGAGACCCTGATTCTTGCTGTGGTTCAAAACCATTTCAGATTGATTGGAGCCTGAGGGAGATGGTGGATTTCTCTCTCCCAAAATCAACTCCTGTACCCACCTCCCACCCACCCCTTCCTGCAGCCTACTGATCAGTTCAGCATCTTTAATCGCGTCTTCTGAGCCTTTTTCCGTTCAGGGCTTGGTTCACTGTAGGTATTGGATAAATCCGTGTTGCATGAATGGAAAAATTTATGGTGGCTTTCCAGCGGTCCTCATGTCCAGTCCCAGATCCTCTTCTTGATTCCGCACCTTCTCCATGAAGATTTCTCCATCTAAACCAAACCACTTCTGGGAGCACGTGGCGTCTACTTCTTAGGAAACTGAGTGGATCTAGTGACAGAGAATGGAAAACGAGCTTCCAAGCTAGGTAGAGAGGAAATTCTGGCCTCAAACCAAAAACACAGTTTTGGGTTTCCTTGTTGCTTTGCTGCTGTTCATTCGCTAAGCCGTGTCAGACTCTTTGTGACCCGATGGACTGCTTGTTGCTTACTCTGGTGATGTTTTAGAGCTGTGGAAGGCAAACAGGACACAAGAAAAGGGAACAGGGAAGTCTGTTACTAGAGTGATCATTTCTTGAGCGGGCATGCATGCTAAGTCTCACAGTCGTGTCCGACTCTTTGTGACCTTATGGGCTGTAGCCCCGAGGCTCCTCTGTTCATGGGATTCTCCAAGCAAGAATACTGGAGTGGGTTGCCATGCCCTCCTCCAGGGGATCTTCCCCATCCAGGGATCGAAACTACACCTCTTACATCTCCTGCTTTGGCAGGTGAGTTCTTTACCAACTAGTGCCACCTGGGAAGCCCTCTGTGTGCTGATAGCACTGCTCAAGAAGATATTAGAGACTTCCCTAGTGGTCCAGTGTTTGGAACTTTGCCTTCTAAAGCAGGATGCTGGGTTCAATCCCTGGTCTGGGAGCTAAGATCCCACATGCCTCTCCACTGAAAAACCAAAACATAAAACAGAAGCGACATTGTAACAGATTCAAGACTTTTAAAAAATGGTCCATATCAGAAATACATATATATATATAAAGGTAAATGAATTTCTGTTCGGTTTTTTAGAAATAAAACTTGAAAGTAATCTTATCTCAAACCATGCATTCATCAGAATATCAGCATTTATCAAGGAACTGCAAATTCTCCAGGCATCTCCGGGATCCGGGGAAGCCAGGCAGAGCCTTGTGGGTCTCCTTTTTCTGTAGGATTTTCCTCTCTTCCCTGTCTTCCCTCTCTTCCCGTGGGTAGCATCTCTTTGTTTTGAAAGCCTAGTGGGGTTTGGGTTCTGGATTGGGAGGATTTGGTGGGTGGCCAGGCTTGGCTCCCCTCGGCCTGCCGTGAGCCCTCTTTTCCCTTTGCCTCTCTGGGGCCCGGCAGCAGTGGGCTGGCTTCCTAGGGCTCTGAGGGCTGAGGCTATGGCTGTCAGAGATTTGCCTCCTGTCTTCTCTTTTTCATGTTGATGCTGACACCCTGATGGTTAATCTGATCCTGCTCTGAGCGGGTGCTTCCCAGGTAGCACAGTGGTAGAGAATCTGCCTGCCAGGGCAGGAAACATAAGTTCAGTCCTGGTCAGAAAGATCCCCTGGAATAGGAAATGGCAACCCACTTCAGTTTTCTTGCCTGGAGAATCCCATGGACAGAGGAGCCTGATGGGCTACAGTCCACAGGGTCACAAAGAGTCGGACATAACCGAAGTGAGAAACAGCAGCCACAATGGTGTTATGAGCAAGACAGCAGAAGAGGATTGCCTACAACTTTCTCTTGTGTCCTTTCCTTCTTCCCTTCAGAGACCAGAAGCTGGTGGAGAAGTCTTTAAAGAGTATTTAAAGCTGGATTCAAATTTGCCCAAAGTCTGCTGGGGAGGGCTGTGCTTCTGTGTCTGGGTCCTGCCTCTCCCACAGACAGTGGCTGTTGGGGCATTCAAGGTACCTAGGGTGATGCTCTGGTACCTAAAACAATGGCTTTGTCCAAGCCTCACCTTTGTTCCCAAGACAACTCATGACTGTGGTCTGCCTTACAGTTTTGTTTTGTTTTTGGCTGTGCTGGCTCTTCGTTGCTGTGCACAGTCTCTCTGTAGTTGCAGTGAGCGGGGGCTACTCTTCTTGCAGTGCCCGGGCTTCTCATTGTTGGTTCTCTTGTTGAGGCGCGCAGGCTCTAGGTGAGCAGGTTTCAATGTTGTAGTAGGCAGGCTTAGTAGTTCCATGGGCTTAGTCGCTCCAAGGCATGTGGGATCTTCCTGGACCAGGGATGGAACCCATGTCCCTCACCTTGGCAGGTGGATTCTTAATCCACTGTGCCACCAGGGAAGTCCCTGCCTTATGATTTTTTGATGCATAGATCACAGAGGTTTCTAATAGGGGAAAAAATTTTCCTGGGTGAGCAAAGGCCAGGGAAATGGCCCTGGAATCTGGTCTCCGCAGTGAGTTCAAAAAGAAGCATTGACTCATGATTGCCTCCACCAGAACATTCCCTGGTCTCCAAGGCTGTGCATCTTGGTGTAGTGAGTTCTGCCCTGGGCAGAACCACCGTCTCATCTTCGCTTTCAGTACCCAGGAGTCATCTTCTAACCAGCCATCCAGAAGGATTCCCCGTGGCTTTTCCATCTCAGTCTCCCCCACCCTACCCCCCACCACCCCACCAGTGATGATCGGTCTCCTCCCTGATGTTATCATCTGCAGGAAATCAAAACACCATGTGTGTGAACATAAAATCCTGTCATTTATTTATGCTACAGACTTCAGGAAGGAAAAAAGAAAATCATAGCTCTCTTTTCATTAAAAAAAAAAAAAAAATTGGCACAATGCTCAAGCCTTGGTGGCCTGAAATCAGCCTGTTATTAGCAGCCAGGAAATGCCTGACCCCAGAGGTCCTCACTGCTATTATAAACTGTGAATATTGTAAAAATGGAAATAAAAAATAAAGTAATTACCTCTTCATGGGTTAAAAAAGTTAAGTTGAATGGCCCGTTGCCATAGAGATGACTTCCTGTTTACTGGGCTGGTCTTCCCTCATAGTTAAAGACCAGTCATCAGCCAATGAAAAAACAGCATTTAACAACCCATATTCCATTAACATTTGTCATAGTAACTCAACGCAGTCTATAATTTACCAGTCAGTAAAATTTGGTAAGTTGTATTTTCAGATGTATTCATGGTTTTTAATTTTTATTCTTTGTGTGAAATTATTACCACGGCCAAAGGCACTACTTTTTATCATCTGAGAGGGGGAGAAATCTATATTTGAAATATCCTAGTTCCCCCTTTTAAAAGCCTGATACTGTCTCAATACTTCAGCACAAGAATTCTAATGATGAGAGCTTTTCACCTTCCCGTTTTTTCAGGGATGGCTGTTTGGTATCGGTAGTAATATTCCTCATAGTATTCACTCTAACAAAGAACCAAAACGACCATTCTTATTAACTATCAGTTCTTTGGGCTTTTTACTTCAAAGATCCCAGGATTCTGAAATAAACTACTTGGAGCATGATAGCAAATACAGTTGTTTGAAAATCAAGGAATTATTTGCCGAAACGTAAAAATAAAACCCAGTGCAAAGGTATCAAGTAACTCTTAGGAGACAGAACCACAGATTTGAGCAACAGAGTCTTGAGAAGAAAGATGTCTTGACTGCTGGAAGTTCCTGGCCCCATGGAAATACAAAGCGTGGAGATAAAAAGGAAAGGAACTGTATACTTTCTGTTGAATTTGGGGTTGATAGGAAGGCAGCTTGAAGCGGTTTGCCCAGAAGATTCAGTGCTCGTGTTGTATAGCTGGCCCCAAACCACAGCTCTGGGAACACCGCCCTGTCTCTTCTTGACAGCCCCGCCTATGCCTCTGACAAAACCTAGAGATTTTCCATCATTCCCCTGCACGCCCAGCGGGCCCCAGCCCTCTCCTGACCTCTCCTTCCTGCCCCTCCTTTGCCATCCGCCTGGCCTTTGCAGCTGCCGCTCTGCAACACCTGTGGCTCCCCGACCCACCCCGCCTGCAGACACAAAATATTGGCCACAGAATGAAACAGAAACAGCTCATGGAAGGACCTGCAGTATACCTAAACTTTGTCTCAAGTAATTACAGTCATTTTTTTTTTTCACTTTTAAAAGAGGCTTCATTTAGCAATAGATATGTGTTCACCATGGTACAGATGAACCTATAGCAGGGCAGGAAGGCAGGAATGGAGATGCAGGTATAGAGAATGCACACGTGGGCCCAGGGTGGGAGGGAGAGGGTGGCGTGAACTGGGAGATTAGGACTGACATATATACACGACCACGTGTAAAACATAACTAGCGGGAAGGGGCTGTAGAGCACAGGGAGCTCAGCTTGGTGCTGTCTGATGACCTAGAGGAGTGGGATTGTGGGGTGGGAGGAAGGTTCCAGAGGGAGGGGACATTTGTTTACATACGGTTGATTCAGACTGTTGAATAGCAGAAACTATCACCACATTGTAAAGCAATTATCCTTCAATTAAAAAAAATTGAAATTGTGGCGTTTTAAAGGACCACTGCCTCGTGTCCTCCCCGGGCTCTCACACAATATGGGGGGTCCTATAGTTATCCGTGTACTTGTTTACTTCTTCCTCCCTTGAAAACTACACCTTGAAGGTAGCAGTCCTGTTTTCTTGACACTTGTATCACTCAGCGTCTTGGGCAGAGTAGAATTACTCATTGATGAAAGGGATACTTAGCATCTAGACAAGGTCGAGGAGCGTATTTTGCATGCGAACCTTCACGGCATCCTATTCTCTTTGTACTAAGCCTCCTTAGTACTGTGTATTTGTCAAAATGCTTGAAGTACATGTTTTGTGGGATGTACTAGACTTAGAAGATGAGTACAAAAGGAGGTGTGCTATCTCATCCGGAAGTCTGAAAAACTGAAAAACCCTAAACAAAAGGCAAAATGAGCTTTGCTTTTGTTTTGAAAGAGATGAAATGGAGTTTGGGCAAAAAAAAGCGATGCCATGCTGTTAAACTGAGCTGCACCAGCAACAGTGGGGGGCTGACCTTTGTCAAATCCACTGGAATTTGGTATATTAAATGAGAGGCATCCTCTTTAGAATTGTAGGATTTGGGGACTGCATGTTGGAGGTATAGGTGGGTATTTTAAAAGTCAGCCTCTGACACTATGGCTGTAAAATACACACAGTTTTATTGTATGATTTGTAGAACGAAACTCAATCCATTGTTAAATGTTAATCCTACCTTAATATGAAATAAATATTGACATTGTTATCAGTATTGCCAGTTATGGAATAAAAGGATTCCTCACCTTTGATTGGCAGGTGCAGGGAGGGATCTTGGTTTCTTCACTTTGGGAAGGTTGGAGGGGAAAGAATGAAGTACCATATGGGAGGGCTGTGGTGGTGACTTTGGGGTCAAAAGTGGACACTCTGCTCTGGAGGTCAGGGGCTGAGATGGTGAGCAAAGATCAGATGGCATGAGATGTAAAAGTGTTATCTGCTCAGTCATGTCCGACTATTTGTGACCCATAGACTGTCGCCCCCAGGCTCCTCTTGTCCATGGGATTCTCCAGGCAAGAATACTGAAGTGGGTTGCCATGCCCTTCTCCAGGGGATCTTCCCGACCCAGGGATTGAACCTGTGTCTCTTATGTCTCATGCACTGGCAGGCAGGTTCTTTATCACTAGCACCACCTGGGCAAGGACTTATTCTGGAAACAGAACCTTGGCTATAGATACCATCAGCTCCTGCTACTTTGAGAGTCTAGGGATGGTCCACATTGATGCCCCAGAATTTATAATTAGGAGTCACCATTTTATTCATCACTTCACATGATTGTTTCCATTTCCAACTGATTTGATTCTTTGCCTTAGCCTTGGCCAAGCCTTTTGGGAAGCTTTTGCCTTAACAGCTTATATTATTCATCTGTCTTCTGCAAGTTACATAAAGAGTATTGAAAAGTAATGAACTTCTGCCTTCTGAGAGAGGAAGGAGCTGGAAGATTTCTATTGTATTCTCTGAAAAAGGAGGTGAGGCTCAACATACTTATCTGTCTGACACGTGCCGAGCTCGCAGTGATAGGTGATGTTAACAAAAAGGTCAGAGGCCTCTGTCTCTGAAGAGACAGATCACACAAGCAACGGTGTTTCATGAAAGTTCAGTTTCCCAGTCTCTAGATGCTCAATGGTCAAACACTGCAAAAAGAAAAATGATAAAGGCATGCGTAAGGTGTGTTTTTTTTTTTTTTTCCTGTATCCAGGTTTGACACTAGTCATCTCTTCTGATTCACACAGAAACTCTGAGGCAATTGTGGGATGCATTTAATACACTGGGTGTTGAGCTTAATCTGACGCACAGAATTAAGGGCAAGTCACCGTTGTCATCACTGTCATCATCACCAAAGTCTCAGGGAGTGCCTCTGACCCCAGGCCAGGCACATGGTGGAAGGGTCTCTTCAACTACCTCAAACCTCCCCGAGGGTTTCTCAGGGTATCCACCCTTCCACTCCACCCTACCAAGTTACTCTCTCTCCTTTGCAATGGCTCAGCATAGCACTGTCCAGCAGAAATCTAATGTGAACCACAAACATAGACAATTGTTTTTATTAAACTTTTTTTTGGTGAAAGCAGAATGTGGGATCTTAGTTCCCCGACCTGGAATTGAACCGGTGCCTCATGGATTAGAAGCAAGAAATCTTAACCACTGGACGAACAGAGAAGTCCCCAAACATAGGAAATTTTAAATTTCTTTTATAAATGTTGAATCACCATGCTATATGCCTAAAACGAATATAATGTTGCAGGTCAACTATACTTCAATTAAAAACACACACACATAAAAAAATAAATGGTAAAATGACTACACCAAGTCCTAAGCCCATTCATATTACCTAAAAAAAATAAAATAAAATTAATTAATTAATTTTAAACAACAAAAGCAAAAGAAGTGATTTTAATTTCACTAATAGATTTTATTTAACCCAATTATTCAAATATTATAATGTCAACATATAATCAATATACAAAATTTAGACTTTGCATTCTTTTTCTTTCACACAAAGCCTTCAAGATTCGGTGTGTAATTTGTACTTTGAGCACATCTCCAGTTGCAGGAGTCACATTTCAAGAGTTCAGTAGCCACACATGGCTCGTGGCTCCATATTGGACCACACACATATAACGATTCCACTAGTCATTCTCATGAGAGACTAACACGTGGTTTTTAAGCGCTTAACCAGCTTGTTCATCCCTGAGGTTTCTCTTGCAAGGTCTCCTGTGACTGCCTGCCTTCCAATCAGCTCCCAGGGCTCTGAACCCCAGGACAGCCTCGCATCAGCTCTCTGGGCTCCACCTCTAGAGGGCAAGTTGTCCCGTGAGCCCTCTAGTGGCCGCTGTCAGAACGCACAAGCCCGCGCAAAAACAACTCCTGCAAGTTTTTGAAAGGAAACCACTAAAGTAACATCACAGAAGCTCCACAGCCATCACATTTCCAAGCCACTCTTTTTGACCATTGCTGGAGCAGGACCCAGCCCCATAGCCACGCTCCTTGGAACCAGGCATCTGTCTCCATGGAGATCCCTTCAGAGGGGTCTGCATATACAATTCATCACCCCTGGGTACCACTGGCAGAGTTCTGTCTAGGAAGCTGCTAAGCTTTGTGCCCCTCTTCATTTGCCCTACCCGGCCCCCCACCGTGTCCTTCAGGGCCCTTCCCTAAACCTCTTTTATCCTTGTCTTCTGCCGAAGGGAACCCCAGGTCTAGGCTGTTATCCACCACTCTTCTCAGCACTCATGGGATTCAGGGACGCTGCCCAACCTCAGGACCAAGAGAAGACCTGATTGGTCTCGGGACAACCGCTTCTCCCTTGCCATTGGTTGATGGAGATTCCAAGACTAAACCAATCAATGCGTGGCATTTCCTGCCAGGAGAACGTGGATCAGTTAGACACTAGAATTGTGATGAGAGCTTCTGGGTAAGAAATTTCCTCCCTTTTGAGACTGAGCCACTGGAACCAGTAGCTATTTTCTCCTCCCCTAGACATTGTGGCGGAGAAGGCAATGGCACCCCACTCCAGTACTCTTGCCTGGAAAATCCCGTGGACGGAGAAGCCTGGTAGGCTGCAGTCCATGGGGTCGCAAAGAGTCAGGCACGACTGAGCGACTTCACTTTCGCTTTTCACTTTCATGCATTGGAGAAGGAAATGGCAACCCACTCCAGTGTTCTTGCCTGGAGAATCCTAGAGACAGTGGGCCCCCGTCTATGGGGTCGCACAGAGTCGGACACGAATGAAGCAACGCAGCAGCAACAGCAGACGTTGTGGTGCGTGGATGTGAAGTCTGAAACTACAGTACCCATTTCCGCTGCCACAGAGGAAGCTGCACACAGATAAGGGAGCAGCCTGGGGAACTGTGGGGAGATGGAGTGGGAGCCACTAGGTTAAACTGACTCTGACACTCTCTTCCTCAATTCCAAGTTACACATTTAATACATTTCCTATCCTTAAAGGAGTCTGTTTAGGATGCCTGTGATTTGTAGTGGGAATCTCTCCACCTGAAACAGGCACCAGTGCGGATGGGATTGTAGAAACTTCTCTGCATAACCTCAGCTGCTGAGAGCAGGTGAGCAAACAAAACTTCTTGGAATTATTTGTGAACACACACATATGCACAGAACTAATATCCTATGCCCCTGAAGTTAGGATGGATGCACTGGATTTATGCCAAACTGGGCAACTTACGGCAAATTAAACGGAGTATCTGCTTACCCTCTCCTAGAATGGGGACCCTGATTCAATCTGATATTTAATTAGAACCATTCCGAAAAAGTTAGACTCCTATCCACTCTATAGACTGAGGCTTCTTTAGAGATTATCAAATCACTGTGTTGTACACCTGAAACTAATATAATATTTTAAGTCAACTATACTTCAATAAAAATTCATCATAAAGTGGTACTAAGTTGCTTCAGTTGTGTCTGACTCTTTGCAACCCTATGAAGCCGCCAGGCTCCTCTGTCCATGGGATTCTCCAGGCAAGAATTGGAGTGGGTTTCCATGCCCTCCTTCGGGGGATCCTCCGAACCCAGGGGTCAAACCCAAGTCTCCTGCATTGCAGGCAGATTCTTTACCACCTGAGCCACCAGGGAAGCCCAACTCATACTGACAATCCTGTCTCAGTAACCGTTGGCTATTACTTTGCTGTTACTACCACTGTCTTAGTTTTGCTGCCTCCCCTAACCACCTTATAATCAAAGGGCTAATGAGGGACTTGGGGGGAACACAATGGATTTGTGATCACCCAGATCTGGATTCTTATGTTCAAGTGTGTAACCTTTGTTAAGTCACTTATACAGTCCGATTCTCAGTTTTCTCAAGAAGGCAATGGCATTAAGAACATCCAAGCTGAAGAGTTTGGGGGAAGATGAGTAATACTTGAGATAAAACACATAGTACCTAATAAATGTTCAAAATGGTCACCATCCTTATGACCTTCGAGATGAGTACTTCTGATAAAATGATTCGGTAAGGAAGGGTGCGATGTTATTGACTAACAGATAGTTTCAGTTATCAACTGATTTCATTTATCTGTGGCAATGTTGACTGCATCAACATGTCAACACAGAAGAATTCATTTTGCAGAATGTCCATTGTTATAAACGTATCCTTTTTTATTTTTAATTTGTATTCCAAATTGAAGCACTGGCACACTCTTGTTGTTGTTGTTCAGTAATTCAGTCGTGTCCAACTCTCTGCGACCCCATGGACTGCAGCACACCAGGCTTCCCTGTCCCTCACCACCTCCTGAAGTTTGCTCAAACTCATGTCCACCAAGTCAGTGATGCCATCCAACCATCTTATCCTCTGTCATCCTGTTTTCCTCCTGCCTTCAATCTTTCCCAGCATCAGGGTCTTTTCCAATAAATAGGCTCTTTGCATCAGGTGGCCAAAGTATTGGAGCTTTGCATTAATAAAAAGGAAAAAAAAACAAACCTCAAAACACAGGTAGATGTAAATATTTCTAACAATCAGAACGCACAATGCCCAGTATAAATGGTTATAATGGGCTGAAGACAGGGTCCGTCAACAATTTGACTTGATTTACTGATGAGTCACATTTTCCCACTCAGAGCTCTTATTTTGTTATTTTGGGAATTAGGGACAAGTCACCACCAAACACACACACACACACACACACACACACACACACACACTGTACTGGGTATAATGAATCACCTCTGTGGTTGGTGGGCAAGTCTTAAACACCCACTGTCTTCGCTCGCTACACATCCACTGCCTTTCTTATCCATCACCTTAAAAAGACAGGGTGATCCATTGCACTCCCCCTCTTGGAACAAAAACTCAGGAGGCACTGCAGGAAAAATGTGGTGAGCTTACAGGCCCAGTAGGTTTAGAGAAGCTCGAACAATTTTATACTGTGGTTCAAAGTACTTTTTATTTTCAGAGATAGTTGAGTCTTTGAAAAGCTACAAATATATATTTAAACAATTGATTATCATTGTTAAGAAAAGAGTTTTCCCCCAGGGGCTACAAATACTCATCAATAATCCAAAGTAAGCAAATGTGAAGATGCAAAGATGGAACCACACAAAGAGAAAAGACATCGGGGATGCATTAGATAGAGCAAATGATGTCCTACCTTTGGAAGGCTTGATAAGTTTTTCTTAAAGAAAAAACATCAAAGTAAAAAAAAAATCTTAAAATAAGAAAATATCTTCTTTTAAGAGCACGTCATCACATAAGACAAGAAGAGTTGGGGCATGCTTTGCTTTCCTGGAACCAGTTGTAAATTGGCGGTAAGGAATAAGCTGACCCCATGGTATTTGGGGGCTAGACAAATGTTCCAGTTTTATTTTCCAATGTTTGGGTTTTTATAAACCAAAACACGTTTTGCCCTAAGCTCTGGATTTTACCAAGTCATGTGTATTTGAAGGGAAATTGAATCCATATGTGTCTAATCTATTTACACTTAAGTCATTAAAATGTTGTTTTGTGAGATTATTTAGGTGACCAGGAAACCTTCTGAGCATCGTCAGAACCCTGCTTCTCACACCACAGAAGTCCTCCTGCTACAAAGAGGTCACATTTGCCCACAGGCCTTAGAACCTGACCTTATTATACAGCCATAAACCAGATCCCTGAAACAATTCCAATTTAATGAGTTGATACCACATGACTTCCCAATTCCAAGAAAGGAAATAAGCTTGTATGTGTGCTACCAAAAAAACAAATGACTCCAAAGGCCCTTAGATAGCAACAGCTATGTCTTGCCCAATATTAGAATAAGAGAACAGGAGATGAATGAGGAAGAAAGATACACTCAACAGACACAAAATAGGAGGATAACTGAAGGCTTGAAATAGATACAAAATAGTGCTTGGGATTATCAGAAATATTAAAGGACGGGAGGATAAAGAAGTCCAACCCAGTAAGCCACATAGTAAGTCATGTACCTGAAGTGAAGGGCTTGTACCCACATGTTCCTACAATGAGAGTTCTAAAAAATCCCAATTGTAGGGGGAGAGAAACCTAGGCAGTTATTCCATTGCACTTTGCAAAGATGGTATTTTATGCAGGGCTGATGCGAGAGTAAATAACAGTCATTAATGTTGAGGTACACTGCAAAGACTTGCACAGCTTCCTGTTAGAGCCTCCGTTGGACATATGTGATAGGAATCCATCACCTTGACCATGTCAGGGCAAAAGAAGGGGTCAGCTCATGTCTTGCATATTTCAGTGAAACTATCGCTTCAAGGAAGACTGAGTCCAATTCCAACTCAACATAACACATTATAAAAATTAAAATCAACTGTAATGTTGGCAGACTTCCAACAAAGAGAATTTTATTAAAGCTCTTGGTAAAATAGGCCAAGCTTAATGAGATCAACCCTGGGATTTCTTTGGAAGGAATGATGCTAAAGCTGAAGCTCCAGTACTTTGGCCACCTCATGTGAAGAGTTGACTCACTGGAAAAGACTCTGATGCTGGGAGGGATTGGGGGCAGGAGAAGGGGATGACAGAGGATGAGATGGCTGGATGGCATCACGGACTCGATGGACGTGAGTCTGAGTGAACTCTGGGAGTTGGTGATGGACAGGGAGGCCTGGCGTGCTGCGATTCATGGGGTCGCAAAGAGTCAGACACGACTGAGCGACTGAACTGAACTGAACAAAGAGAATTTTATTAAAGCTCTTGGTAAAATACACCAAGCTTAATGAGAACAATCACAAAGGGAGTTTTTGTCTTCTAATGGATGTGGCAACTGGTAGGACTGGCCAGGGCCTCTCTGAACGCACGCTAGAGCCAGATGAGACGTATACAAAGAGAGTTTGGCTCATGGTCAGACTCAGAAATAGTGGCTGGATTCTAGAGGGATCTCTAATTTTCATGCAGCTGCCTTTTTCTGATTATCAGCAAGACATGCAGTGCTAAACACGTGTTTAGAGAGAGCAGAAGGTGAAGGGTTAACACACGCATGTCCTCACATTGTCATTTCCTCAACACATCAGACTCTGCATCCTGGGACAAAAATGCCTGTGTGCGCTAGAGTTAAGCCTTAACTCTCCTCACCACGGGCAATAGTCTGCATGATGGAGAATAACCACATGCCAGGCTTGGAGCAGCTACATTATATACAACTAGCTCTCAAAATAATCCTGTGTGGGAGAGAAAACTAACACATGTGAAGTGTCTTTTCCATTGATGGCATGAAATAAATGAATGAAATCATTTAATCCACCCCCAAAGCCTGGACTGATGTTTTGAAGCTTGCCTTTTTCACTTTACCAAGTGAAATAAATGTGTCAAATATGCTACAACTTTTTAATGGTTACATGGCATTGCACTGAATAAATGTACCATATCTTATTTAATATGGTTGAACATTTATGAAATTTCTCATGTTTAGTTCTATTGAAAAGTGAAAGTGAAGTCATTCAGTTTTGTCCGACTCTTTGCAACCCCATGGACTATAGCCCACCAAGCTCCTCCAACCATGGGATTCTCCAGGCAAGAGTACTGGAGTGGGTTGCCATTTCCTTTTCCATGGGATCTTCCCGACCCAGGGATTGAACCCAGCTCTCCACAGTGTAGGCAGACGCTTTACCATCTGAGACACCAGGGAAGTCCTTTGGGGATAATGCAAAAAAGAATCTCTATTTTAAATAAGTTCAGGTTCACCTCTATAGTAATTTTATCAGACTTATGACTGGAAACAAATTTCTGGGTCCAAAAGTCAGCATATTTTAAAGAATTTTGATTCATATATCAAATTTTTTTCCTAGTATATGGGATTGATTCATGTGGCAGGGATCAATTCCCTGCCCAGAGTATACAAATTCTCTAATAAAATTATGATCTCTTTTGGACCTGGGATTATAACCTTCATTACTACACATTATTACTCATTATTACCTCATTACTACTCATTATTAAAGGGCTTCCTTGGTAGCTCAGCTGGTGAAGAATCCACCTGCAGTGTAGGAGACCCTGGTTTGATTCCTGGGTCAGGAAGCTCCTCTGGAGAAAGGATAGGCTACCCACTCCAATATTCTTGGGCTTCCCTGGTGGCTCAGATGGTGAAGAATCCACCTACATTGTGGGAGACCTGGGTTCGATCCCTGGGTTGGAAAGATCCCCTGGAGGAAGGCATGGAAAGCCACTCCAGTATTCTTGCCTGGAGAATCCCCATGGACAAGAGGAGCCTGGTGGGCTACAGTCCATGGAGTCAAAAAGGGTTGTGCATGACTGAGTGACTAAGCATGGCAATGTACTCATTATTAAATGAATTTTTTTCCTCTTTTTAAAAATTATAATTGCCAGAGATTTCTCTAATTCATTGTCTCTTTTTGTTTATTTTAACTCACAAAGATTCAGCTCTTAGATATATTGATTATAATATTTGTTATTCTTGTTTTCATTTATTTTTTACTTTTATCTCTAAAATTCCCTTTTTCTTTGAGCTACTTTTTAAAAATTTCCAAATAGGAGAATGAAGTGCTTATTTTTTCTAATTTTCATTTTATAATGGAACTATGAGGTTGTGATTATGCCCTGATTATTGTTTTCATCACATCTTATAGGTTGCACTATGTCACAGTTTCATACAGGTTATAATCATAGTTTGATTACCTCTTTGAGTCATAATGGGCTTCCCTTGTGGCTCAGCTGGTAAAGAATCCACCTGTAATGCGGGAGACCTGGGTTCGATCCCTGGGTTGGGAAGATCCCCTGGAGAAAGGAAAGGCTACCCATTCCAGTATTCTGGCCTGGAGAATCCCATGGACTCAATAGTCTATGGAGGTCGCAAAGAGTCGGACACAACTAAGTGACTTTCCCTTTCCTTGAGTCAGTAATGAGTTAGAATAGTAATTTTAAGTTCCAACCAGCCAAGATGGTTTGTTTTGTTTTGTTTTTGACTTTTGTTATTAATTTCTGGTGTCACTTTTCTGATAGTTTGAGAATTGGGTTTATATACCCTATTTCAACTCTTAGAAATTTATTACTTTCAGGGCAGCAATTTTCAACCTTTTGTTATTCAACCAGTGCAACACTTAAAAAATTAAACCTTCACTGAAGCCCCAACATGTACAAAAATGAAAAGCAGAACACTTTTAGTTGAATAGAGAACTGAGGGCCTAGAAACCCACTTGTAATTAGGGACCCTTGGTTTTGACCAAGGTAACCCAAAGAATCTCTTGAAAACCTATGGCTTTGCATAACACAATGTGTCTTAGTATGTATTTCACAGATCCTTGAAAAGAAGGTAAACCATCTTTTCATACAGATTTATATATTGTGAATCCAAGGTTATCAACAGTAATTCAAAAATTTCTATCCTTACTTTAAATGTCAGAATGCTTGTATTAAATGTCAGAATGTTTTTCTATGTCCTCTATGCTTATTTTATTTTCTATCATTATTTTTAAATCTCTTTCTATTTTCTTAGAAACTTTGGGAGAACTTCTCAAGTTTATCTTCTATGTTATTCATCAGATTTTCTGTCACTGATTCTGATCTTTTTCTTTTTACCATTTCTAAGAAACAGTGTCAGACTTTATTTTTGGGGGCTCCAAAATGACTGAAGATGGTGATGAAATTAAAAGATGCTTACTCCTTGGAAGAAAAGTTATGATCAACCTAGATAGCATATTCAAAAGCAGAGACATTACTTTGCCGACTAAGGTCCATTTAGTCAAGGCTATGGTTTTTCCTGTGGTCATGTATGGATGTGAGAGTTGGACTGTGAAGAAAGCTGAGTGCCGAAGAATTGATGCTTTTGAACTGTGGTGTTGGAGAAGACTCTTGAGAGTCCCTTGGACTACAAGGAGATCCAACCCGTCCATTCTGAAGGAGATTACCCCTGGGATTTCTTTGGAAGGAATGATGCTAAAGCTGAAACTCCAGTACTTTGGCCACCTCATGCAGAGTTGACTCATTGGAAAAGACTCTGATGCTGGGAGGGATTGGGGGCAGGAGAAGAAGAGGACGACCGAGGATGAGATGGCTGGATGGCATCACAGACTCGAAGGACGTGAGTCTGAGTAAACTCTGGGAGTTGGTGATGGACAGGGAGGCCTGGCGTGCTGTGATTCATGGGGTCGCAAAGAGTTGAAACGACTGAGCAACTGAACTGAACTGAACTGAATGAATATTTGACTTCCATCATTGCATTTTAGTTTGATCTATGCTAGACACTGTCATAACTAATAGTCCCAGTAATTCAATGAAATAGGTACTATTTTAATCCCCATTTTTTGGATGAGGAAACTAAGACTCAACAAGATCGAGTGACTTGCACAAGGTCACACAGCTAAGAAGATGTGGAGCTGGGTTTAGAAGGAATTGGTGACTTTATGGGCTATACTTTCTTAGACACAGTTCAAAAGAACTTTATAGTAAGTCATCTTCATGTTGCTCTATTATTTGCATTTCTTCAAGAGTTTATTCTCTAGTTGTTTTTATTGTTCATATTTCTTGATCATTTGATCTAATTCCCTCTCTCTCGCTCTCACATACACATCACATACACACGTCTAGCAGCATAAGCAGAACCAGGTTCTAGACTGGTGCTTGGGTTCCTTCCATCATGAGATTGGGGTGCATCACAGACGGAGCCCCAGAGCCTGTAGCAGTGGCTGGCCCAGGTCCTGGTTACTCAGTTATCTTTGCCCCCTCTATATAGTCTGTATAAGCAGATTTATGCAAGTCAAGGTTCTTGGCAGCAACGGTAAGTTTTTCCACTTCCTTTTAGAGTTGAGGTGCCCCACGTTAAGCCCTGGTTTCAGCAGTGGGCTGGCTTTGGGCTGCTGACACATATTCTATGGGATTCAATGCCCCAGTTGACTCTGTTGGTTCTAGTATGAGAGTTTAAGCAGTCCCCACGTGCTTTCTAATTTCTACTTCACCTCTCATCCACAGGGATGTGCAGTTTTTGGTGTGGCAACAACTGTGTGTTTTCCATTTTATATATATACTGTTTTTCCTTTCTTACTGGTATGGTAACAATGTGTGTGAAACTTGAAATCATGATACCAAGTTTACCAAACACCCAAGATATCATTTTGTGATATTTCAAGAGACTTTCTCTAAGTTTCTACTTTATTGCTCTTTAGTATTTTTCTCACATGTTCCTTGTACTATTGCAGTTTTTCCCATTTGCTTGTTTTAGAGGTTAGTTTTCTCCAGCAGGCAAGGACCATGACTTGCCCTTGATCTCATGTGTTGTCCATTGACAATTGGAAATGATTTACAACTGGAGGGCAAGTTCAGGTGCACAATTTCTTGCCGAATTTTCAGTGACTGGCCCACATTCTCCCAGCATCATTGTTGTGGACCAAGGCATTCTCTTACACCCAATGCCTGGTTCCTTACCCTAAAAATGAATCCCAACATGCCCTTCCAATGTCTGGTCTCATCGCTAACTCTTTATTTGTTTTAAACTACCAGAATGCAACATACTTCTGCTAGGCTTTCTCCAGCCTTTTCTCTTCTCATCTCTCTCCAGACACACTTCCTGCTATGTAGTTTCTAAGGGGTTAAAATCTCCAAGTAAATCTCCAAGGAAAGAAAATTACTAATGGGGTCAGGTGCCTCAGTCTAGTAAACTCAAAAGAGCTATCCATGCAATCGCATGGATAGTCTGGGCTTCTATATGGACCTTGGATCATAAGCTGGGCCCCACAGCTTGAGGTTTTCATATGTATCGCTGTTTGGGCTTCATAGTAAATAGATGGGGAAACAGTGGAAACAGTGACAGACTTTATTTTGGGGGGGGCGGCTCCAAAATCATAGCAGGTGGTGACTGCAGCCATGTAACTGAAAGACGCTTGCTCCTTGGATAAAAAGTTACGACCAACCTAGACAGCATATTAAAAAGCAGAGACATTACTTTGCCAACAAAGGTCTGTCTAGTCAAAGCTTTGGTTTTTCTAGTAGTCATGTATGGATATGAAAGTTGGACTATAAAGAGAGCTGAGTGCCGAAGAAGTGATGCTTTTGAACTGTGTTGTTGGAGAAGACTCTTGAGAGTCCCTTGGACTATAAGGAGATCCAACCAGTCCATCCTAAAGGAGATCAGTCCTGAATATTCATTGGAAGGACTGATGCTAAAGCTGAAACTCCAATACTTTGGCCACCTGATGTGAAGAGCTGACTCATTTGAAACTGACTCCCTGGTGCTGGGAAAGATTGGGGGCAGGAGGAGAAGGGGACGACAGAGGATGAGATGGTTGGATGGCATCATGGACTCGATGGACAGGAGTTTGAGCAAGCTCCAGGAGTTGTTGATGGACAGGGAGGCCTGGAGTACTGCAGTCCGTGGGGTCGCCAAGAGTCGGACATGACTGGGCCCCTGAACTGAACTGAATTGGGCTTGTATGCGCACCCTGGATCTCTGAGCCAGGGCCCATAGTTCTCCCTCCCTCTTCTGAAGCAGTCAGCTGAGTTCCATTTCAGCTGGCAGTGCACACCTAGGGCATTGATTTTGATGTCTAGGCCCACCCCAGAGACCTCATTATTGGGAAACTTTCTTCCAAGATTCTGGCAATGGGTTAGCTGTGAGTTGGGGTTTTGCACAAATGTTCACTCTTTTTGCTGTCTTTATAGTTATTTGAGTAGGAAGTTAGGAGAGGTCCTGTTAGGATCTCTAAGCCAACTGACTTTCAACCAGAAATCTGCTGCTGATTTTATTTTTAAATACAAATTTGTCTACAACTACTACCAGTTAGGAAGATTTTATTTCACCATGTTGGCTAGAAAATTTTGGTTATTTCCCTCACAGAAGACGTTTTAAAAATCCTGATCAGACTACTGCGAGGCCACCTGTTGAAACTCCCTGTTGGCTTGGCACTCTCAGACTCTGCTCAGCCCATTTTTGGAAGGCCGTCTGGCCCAACGTAAACCAGAAGACTCAGAAACATCTTTAAATTCAGAAGTCTCAGCTCAAATCCCTTGCTCAGCACAGTCATTAGCACATGTCTCTCTTGCATGAATTTAGAAAAAGTAATCCCTTCCGATTATTTATTAGAATAAATTCATTATTATTTATTTGATGAAATCCCCTTATTTCTATCTATTAAACAATTGCTATGTTATTCTTATTTTTACAGAACAAGACACTTCACTGTGATTTGCTAGACATTTGTCAAAACATATGACAGGAATAGTTTCCCTTAGAGTTGTGCACTATTCAAACTGTGCCACTGTACACGACAACCCTGTTCTTGTGCTTTTGCTCCTGAGAAAACTACTTTTAGAGATCACAAGAGGACTTGTGGTTATATATAGTAGGTTAAATAACTGCTCACTCTCCTGAGGCCTCACTAAAATGAAAGTAAAAGAAAAACATTAAGGCATGCATCAACAAGGTCAAAGAGCAAGAGAGAAAGAAACAGCAAGAGAAATGTGAAAGCTAGAAAGCAAAAGGATGAAAGATAAGTGACACTGCAGGAATTAAAATGAATACTAAACTCACCAGTGGTAAAAAGCTGAGCATGATTTGTACTGTGGAACCCCTCTAATAATTAGAAATTGGCAGCACTAGGCAATTATACTTTGGGAATGACAGCAGAGCTGAAAACAAGAGTGGTTATTTGAAAGTCCGTATGAGAAACACTCAGACTGTCAAATTGCCCGCATTGTTCTCACTTAGCACAGCTTGGCCTTGGTATTTTCACACCTTGGTGGAAACCCAGAGATTTGTTCTCAGGACAGGATGACTGATCTCTGGGGTAAGGGAGAACAGACAGTGGGAGATGGGGATGCCTATTGAAAATAGATGGTCAAGTCAAAGTCCATAAATTCTGTATAAGCACTCAGTTTATAGGATATTGGCAGCCAGGCTCACACCCTACACAGGACAAATTCTTCGTCACTTGCAATCTGACCATCCCAAGAGAAAATGTGCAAAGAGACTGACATCAGGGGTTCCAAGATCGCCTTCCTGTGTGTCCCAAAGATGGGACGGCACGCAAGGCTGCATTTCAGCTTTTGGGGGCCTCTTTCTTAAATATTAGCAGACAGTAGAGTGGTGTTGGTAGTGGTTTAGTTGCTAAGTCATCTCTGACTCTTTGCAACCCCATGTTGGGGAAGCTGAGGAAGGAGAAGAGGTACCCACCATTGGAAAGAGCCTGCATTCAAAGACTCAGGAAAGGAGGTGGCATGTCCACCTGTGTCTGAGTCCACCTGTGTCTGAGTCCATCCTGGCTCTCGGCTTCCTTTCTCCCATCGCTGCCACCCGCCCCCCATCCCACTGGTTCTCCCGACTCCCCTCCTTTTCAGGGCTGGCTGTCTTGATGCTACCTACCCCTCACCTGACAGTCTACCCTATAACTATTCTCAACAGCGTGCGGGCAAATCGCATTTCTCCTAGTTTCAATACACTCAAAGTTAGTTTTTCAAGAGTCTATACAGAGAAAACACACTGTGTGGTGTGTGCGCTTAGTTATTCAGTTGTGTCCAACTCTTTGTGGCCTCTTGGACTGTAGCCCACCAGGCTCCTCTGTCCACAGAATTCTCCAGACAAAAATACTGGAATAGGCAACCAGTCCCTTCTCCAGGGGCTCATCTCGAACCAGGGATCAAACCCGGGTCTCCTGCTTTGCAGGCAGATTCTTTACTGACTGAGCCACCAGGGAAGGCCAAAACAAACTTACAAAAATATAGAGATGTTTTCTTTCCAAGCCCCACATGCCGTTCTCCGCTATCTGGCCGCAGATGGACATGGTTTGACTGACACTCATTAGAAAGCACCAGCCTTCCTTCTCTTCTCTAGCTTTGAGCTCCATCTCATCATCTTTGCCTAGACCACACATTTCCTGAGATGAGAAGAAGGAATGTTACAGGATTATACAGTAGCAAGGGAGTTGGTGGAAGCAGACTAAAAATGAAAATGAGAAGGAAAATATAGGGAGGAATTATCATTTAAACAGTTCAGAATTGTTCAAGGAAAAATATGAAAATAAATGATCACTTTCAAACATCTGAATTATTTAGTCTTAAACACAAGAGGAGTACTTTTCCATCTACTTTTTCCTTGACTTCCAGAAGACTGGCTTATGTGAAAAAGCAGACATTTAACAGATTACCTCTTATTGACAAAGATGTGGTCCTGAGCAGACAGGTACATTTTTCACAGCACTTTCTCAAGCAGAAAAGCCAGCTCCTCCAATGTTATCTCTCTGATCCCTTCTGATGCATCCTGGATTATTCTGCCCCAATAGAACCTGCTGATTCTCATCCCAGCAGACATGACTGGGGTCACTGCAACAAGGAAAAAAGTTAGTAATTCTCAACCATGAGTGAGCCAACACATCCATGATGCAGATTCTTCATAAGGGTACAAGGCCTACCTGACAGGATAGACTTTCTATGTTCATGACAAGATGGAATGTGCTCGACTCAGTAAGACACAACATGCGTTTATTATGTCTTGTTGAACGTGAAATTCCAATGGGATTCCACAGGCAATCTCACCTTTTCAGTCAGCATTCTTTGTGTTACTTACACCTCTTCTCTGCATTACTTATACCTCTTCTTCACATCAGCATGGGAAATTTTTACATGGGTCATATTTCTCTAAAAAAGACTAGATATAAGTAGACATAAAGACTGGGCCGACTCTCCCATTCTGGTCCCTTTGTGAACTAATATACAGTATATCAGCACTGGCTCAAAGAACCCCAAAATGCAAAATCAAGCAGGTAGGCAATAACATTCAGGTCCTAGACTTAAAAAAAATAATAATTCTTAAGCAATGGACATCTGTCTCAGAAAAAAAGTAGAGAGGAAGCTAAGCTTAACACTTCCAAGGTTCTGGACCCTAGAAGCCATACTTGGCCCTTGGCTATTGAATGAGAATTCTCTACTTCTTATTGCCAATAAGGAATTGGCTACTCTGAGCTCATGCGAAGGCAATTTTCAAACTCCTGTTTGACTTGGAACAGTTTCTAACGGCACACACTCTCTGCTCTTTAGTATGTTCTGGTCAAGGAGGACAGTGTGGCATTTGGCTTGAGGTCTGGCCCGTTTGCTGGGGAAAACCCTCATGCTTCAAACAGTTGTTTTCAAATATTGTAAAACCAGGACAATAGGCAAAAAAATCTATTTGTTTGTTTTTTTATTTTAAGGAGGATGTCCTTTAAATAGAAGAGTATGGCTGTCACCTGATTTACAATTTATAGCTGTTTGTGACAACAAACAGGATGTCAGGTTCTATCCCTCCGGAAGGGTGCATAAATCAAGGGACGTGTCAAACCAGCTTTTATCACCATTTATCGAACAGGACACGACGGTCTTTACCCTTGAAGTTTAAAACAGGCAGGATAATGCTCTGCAGGGTGGAGAGGATTCATGTTCTTTATCCAATGACCAAACATCAGGCTGGAATTGATGCATCTCTGACAATTTGCAAACCTTCACCCTTTCACTCAATCTCTTCTCCCTTCTCTCACATCTGTTGGCTAGCTCTTTCTGCAGTATAATTAGACTGAAGCCATTTCCAACTCAATGGACATAACTTTGAGCAAACTCCAGGACATACTGAAGGACAGGCAAGTCTGGTGTGCTGCAGCCCACGGGAACGCAAAGAATCAGACACGACTTAGCCACTGAGCAACAGTTCCTATACTTTGAGTTTGAATTATTTGGTTCCTCTTAAGGAATTCCCTGATTTATGTTCTCTTCTTTCTCATATTAGTTGGGATTCTTGTAGCTCCATTCTCGGATATGGACTCTCTGGAGTCGACTTTTATGATCACTTAAAAGTGCTAAAGTGTAGAGTCTTGGAGATAAGATGTCAGACACAAATGGCTGATGTTTCTGAAGGAATCCTGGATGTTTCAGCATCACTGTTCTTGCCCTGATTTGCAAAAGCATACTAAAGAGGCAAAAAGCTTTTTGTGTATCAAGGACATCATCTGATAATAACTTTTAAAAAAATGATCAAATGAGCAATTAGCATTCAATGTTTTGGGCTCCACACCCTAAGGGAATAGTCCCAGAAAAGGGCAAGCACTAGAAGCTTTATACTTGCTGCTAAAGCCAATCTTATGTCTCTTAGAAGAAAATTATTTTTTTTAAATCATGTTAGATCAATTAAACCTTTAGTTATTATCTAGCCAGAGGCAATACATTTGAAATTTAAAGTCTCTGTCTCCTAATCACTAAGCAGCCAGTCGTTTGTGTTGTGACCTTAGGCAATCACTTAACCTCTCAGTGGTTCATATTTCCACATCTGCAAAATGTGCACATTAGTGTCAGCAATCATGAAAATTATCACGAAACGCTTGCAAAATACCGAGGTAAAATAATGGCCTTCTTCTAAGAGATGTGGCTTCCCATCTGAACTTTGGCATAGAGTGGGCAACTCAACACATGTTTACTGTGTATAACAATGAAAGCATGGATGCTCCAAACGTATTTAGCCATAGTTTTCATGTGGGCCCCTTCTGGATCCTTACAGCCAATATATTAATAGCTCTTCCTCCAATATGGCACCATCACCCCCGCTGGGTGGCCTTTGGACTAATCTCCCCTCCCTACTCCTCTCCTGCATTTTTCCTTCCTCTCTCATTGCCATGTCCTTCTTCAGGGCACTTCTGCCTTTTCTCCTCCCCTACCCCCCATCCCCTGGAGCCATTTGACTTGCAGGATCTTAGTTTCCTGATCAGGGATAGAACCTGGGCCCCCAGCAGTGAAAGCGCAGAGTCCTAACCACTGGACCGCCAGGGAATTTTTGCCTCTTCAATCTGTTGTTCCCCAAACAAATCCCATGTACCACTCCTCTCTCACCCCACTGCTAATCCAAACTAGCTCAGAGCATGTCTACAAGGACAACAATCAAAAGGGACAGTCACTTATCCAAAGAGCCCAGGAAAAGCATATTGGTGTCAAGACATGGCGTTCCAGTGGGCTGTGTGTGCATGCTAAGTCATGTCCAACTCTGTCACCCCATGGACCGTAGCCCACCAGCCTCCTCTGTCCATGGATTTCCCAGGCAGAATACTGGAGTGGGTAGCCATTTCCTCCTCCAGGGGATCTTCATGATCCAGGGATCAGACCCATCTCTCTTTCAATAATAACCCAGTTACCAATAACTGACTCAGTGAAGAGAGCACATTTCTCAAGCATGCATGACTTCTAGGGATGCATCTGGAATAGGTGATCATGTAGATGATATAAAAGAAAAAAAGTTCTGGCTCCAGGGGACCCATAATTTGTCGTTTCATAAGGCTTAACGACTATCCCAGGAGTCTGGCATTTACAGAGCTAGTTAGCCTCCGGCAGCGGCAGTGTGAGGATACATTCTCAGAGTCCTATTTAGACTCTGGAAGCTTTCTTCAAACCTCCAGTTGTTTCCAAATCAAAACAATAGGATTATTGTCATCTTAAAACAATGGAAACATTTCCTCTCTTTTTGTGGCTAGCTGGTTAATTCTTCGCTGAAAGTTCAAATAGCCATTGAGCCTCTTGGATACATTTATAGCATCCGTGTCCCATTTGAGCTTCAATTTCAAACTTGCCCACACTCGGAAGAAAGGATAAAAATAGCAAAACAGCATAAGCCAAACAGAGTTGGCTTTGTTGGCAAAATAATGGGATTAAGTTTTTAAACATAGGCCTGACCGTTTCACTCTTTGGCTCCAACACAAAATATAGGCTGAAATGTCTCTTAGTTAGTGATAGGCAGGTGGTTACAAGAACTCCAGTGAAGCAAGGGAGATGATGGAACTGGGGCTGCAGGGATGGAAGGAAGCAATGATCTATATGATGAAACTGAGGGCTTGAGAAATGACCAAAACCAAATGCTTTGGCAGTGAGCGAGGGAGCTTCCAGACCAGGAGAGTAACATTTTGGTGCTTGGTATTCAGGTCAGAGGGACATGGTTTGGAAGGTCATTTAACTGTCATCACTATTAACCAGATTAGATTATTTCTGTTAGTTCAAAAAGAGCACAAGCATTTCAGCACTGAGAATGTTTTAAAATGCCTCTTTCTTGCTAGTTCAGTCTTAAGTTCCTTTGCATTTTTTAAAGACTAAGTTTCAGGAATCTACTCCCTTGTCTATTGATCTTAAATAAAAATGAGCTGGAACCCACGAAAGAGGGCAAGAGAGGGGAGAGAAGGCAAACCCAAGTCTGAACTGCCTTGGCTCTAAATGGACACACTTCATTACATTTATACAATGTTCTGTGTCAAGCACATCTCAATATAGTCGTGCGGCTTAGTTTTATAACATTAACAGGATGATTTACATGGAATATCAAAAAGATTTAATAGTCTATTCATAGAAAATAAAGCGACACACTTCATTCTCATCCTCATTCCTTTGCAAAAACAAGTCACATGTCCTTGTCTAGGAAATGTAGTGCCTAATGGGCAGGTAGTGCCTAATGGACAGGCACTGCCCAGAGACAACTCTACAACACGGAACTGAAAGCAGTAGGGTTTTTTGGTTTGTTTAAAATTTTATTCATGTATTCTTTGGCCACGCCCACATAAGCAGGGATAGAACCTGCACCTTCTGCCTTGAAAGTGCAGAGTCTTAACCATTGAACCACCAGGGAAGTCCCTGAAAGAATTAATTTTTTAAGAACATCTAGCCATCTCTGTGGGCCTTCCCTCATGGTTCAGATGGCAAAGAATCTGCCAACAGTGCAGGAGACCCGGGTTCCGTCCCTGGGTCAGGAAGATTCCTTGGAGGAGGAAACAGCAAAGCACTCCCATATTCTTGCCTGGAGAATCCCATGGAGGGAGGAGCCTGACAGGCTACAGTCCATAGGGCCACAAAGAGTCAGACACAAATGAGCAACTAACACTGACTAAGCCATGTTGGTCACATTCCTCTTCATCTCTCCTCTCCCTGTCTCACCACCCAGACCCCTTCATAGCTTAGATCACTATCTAAAGATAGGAATAATCAAAGGGGAAACCAAGTCCTGGGCTTCCCTGGTGAAACAGTGGTAAAGAATTAGCCTGCCAATACAGGAGGCACAGGAGACTCAGGTTCAGTCCCTGGGTTGGGAAGATCCCCTGGATGAAGGAAATGGCAACGCACTCCAGTACTCTTGCCTGGGAAGTCCCATGGACAGAGGAGCCTGGCGGGCTACAGTCCACGGGGTCACAAGAGTCAGACACGACTTAGCGACAAAACAGCCACCAAACAGTTCCGGGCACTCATGGGTCCCAGGTTTGAAAAACTGCATCAAGAGTCTGTCTCTCTCTTCCCATTTCTTGCCTTTGCTTTCATGTGACTTGGCTTCCTTTTCAGACAGGCAGTCACCACACGCTAGCTACAATGACCATGAGAAGCTTAGATTGTACTGTCCCTAGAACCAGCCGTCTCAGAAGAAAAAGAAAACAATAAAAGTCACGTCTTTCTCATGCAATTCACAGCAATCCCTGAAAATCAGTCTGACAGACCTAACTTGAAATGCATGCTCACTGTTGAACAAATTTCATACTTAGGAATAAGAAGTACTCTCATCAGCTCTTCCAAAGGCAGAAGAGATGGGGTCATGGGATTTATTGCTCACCAGGAATTTGCGAAGGAGCCGTTTCTGAAAGGAAAAGCAGTCGGACATTCAAGGAAGTACCACCGGTTATGACGTCGAGCTCAAAGAATGGGATGTAAACAGACGTGGAACTTGTGAATTTGCTTATTATTATTCCTTCCTGTCATTGTTGGTTTTCTTTTAGTCTTTAGTAATATATATCTTCTCATGTATTTCTGATTTTTTGCATAAAAGAGTAAACCCGGAATTCTTTTCTCCAGTTACACTATGGAATTTTCTAGGTTAAGAATGAGGTCACTCCTTCAAACACAGTTTTAAATAACTAATGTGGCATAACACAAAAATTACATTTCAACAAATATTTTGATAAGAGGATCCCTTAAAATATTTGTAAAATCAAATCAGAGTGTATTTATTTTCATTTTGGAGGAAATGGTGTTCCTCGGGGCGGGGGGGGAGTCCTAAAGTATCCTGCCAGATGTGAGCATTTTGTCTACTAGGGAGACTGCAGATCCCTTAAGATACTTGGAAGGTCAGATCTACAGGGCGTTCACAGGTGCCAGACCTCTGATTTTTTCTAAATCTGTATGTACTGCTTGGATAGCACCTAGATTGAAATATGGACGGAGTCATTCATGTATTTATTCAAGAAAAGGGTTTTTCTTAGAGTTTTTTTATGTGGATCATTTTTTAAGTCTTTATTGAACTTGTTACAATATTGCTTCTGTTTGATGTTTTAATTTTTTGGCCGATGTTTTAATTTTCTTAGCTCCTAGACCAGGGATGAAATCCACACCCCTGCACTGGAAAGTGAAATCTTAACCCCTGGACCACCCTGGAAGTTCCCAAGGAAAGTCATTGTTGTTAACATTGTTAATATTGAATATTAGCACCTATGATGTACCACAGACACTGGGCTACGTGTTGGGGATACAACCATGAACTTTAACTTAGTTACATCTACAAAGACCTTTGTTCCAAACAAGATTATAGTGACAGGTTCCAGGGAGGAAGGCATGAACATGTCTGTTTGAGGGCCACCATCCAGCCTATTACAGTGATCCAGCCTTCCTGAAGCTACTCGACGTTAAAGTCGAGGTTAAAAGCATGAGTCAGTGTCTGGGGAGTAGGGTTGAGGGGTGTTTCAGACTGGGAACAGCATGTCCAAAGCCTAGAGGCAAGAGCATGGTGCAATCAAGGAACTGAAAGAAGTTCCTATTTGGCCCAAGCTCAGAGCACTGGGAGAAAAGTTGGAGAGACAGGGCTGGACCCAGTTGAGTGTAGGCCACATGAAGGAGTTCTGTGTTTATCTCTAGGCGGTGGGAAGCTGTGGAATGCTGTAAGAATAGGAGAGATATAATCAAATATGCACTATTGGATGATCTCTCTGGCTAATACAGGGGGAAAATGGATTAGGAGAGACTGGAGTGGGAGCGGATCAGTGAAGAAATTACCATCATGGTCCAAGAGAAAGAGTGATAATGTTGGGCTAAGGGTGGAAAGAACTAGCTGGGCCCCAAGCGTATTCAAGGTAGAACAGGTTGAACATGCTGGATTCAGCTATGGATTGGATGCACAGAGGAAAGAGAGTGAGGTGTCAGAAATGACATCCAGGATCCTAAGTGTCGTAGGTTGAATTATGAAAAGTGAAAGTGTTAGTCATTCAGTTTGCATTCAGCTCTTTGCGACCCCACGGACTGTAGCCTGCCAGGCTCCTCTGTTCATGGACTCAGACAAGAATGCTGGCATGGGTAGCCATTCCATTCTCTGGGGCATCTTCCCGACCAGGGGATCAAACCCAGGTATCCTGCACTGCACACAGATTTTTTATCATCTGAGCCACCAGGAAAGCCCTATACATATGTGTATATATGTATGTGTGTGTGTGTGTATATATATATATATGTATATGGATGTATATACAATTGAATCACTTTACTGTATATCTGAAATTAACACAACCTAGTAAATCAACTATATTTCAATAAAAATAAAAAATAATGAGAAAGAAAAATTGTCTTTTTCATCCAAAATTGAAATAATACATAACTTTTGGCCACCTCATGCGAAGAGTTGACTCATTGGAAAAGACTCTGATGCTGGGAGGGATTAGGGGCAGGAGGAGAAGGGGACGACAGAGGATGAGATGGCTGGATGGCATCATGGACTCGATGGACGTGAGTCTGAGTGAACTCCAGGAGTTGGTGATGGACAGGGAGGCCTGGCGTGCTGCGATTCATGGGGTCTCAAAAGGAGTTGGACATGACTGAACGACTGAACAGAACTGAACTGAAAGCAAAATCAGTTCCCAAATGATCCAGGGGTTGATCAGTTTAACTGGATACAACTAAATCAATTTGTCTTACATGAATACAAATTAGAGGCAAAGTTTTAAACAGAAAAAAAAAACATACTCTTCTCATGACCTTCTACCCTTAAGTAATAACAAAGTTCTGGTCCCAGTTTTGGAACCAGAAGAAGAAGAAGCAGGTTTAAACAAGCATGTTTATCAAATATGCTGATATTCTGCTCTTCAAATGGGATAACAATAATTCTGAATCACTTGAATTTGCTTTTGGGCTTCCCTGGTGGTAAAAAAAATCTGCCTGCAATGCAGGAGACCCAGGTTCAATCCCTGGGTTGAGAAGATCCCCTGGAGATGGGAATGACTACCCACTCCAGTATTCATGTCCAGAGAATTCCATGGACAGATGAGCCTGCATTTGTTTTAATCCATGTCATGATTCTAATAGGTGAGATGTGTGGTTCCACAGAATATGTATTAATACGAAGCAGCATTATTAAATCTGTTTATATCAAGTAGGAGGAAATCAGTGCCTAGCTTGGTGCCCGGCATAGAGCAGAAGCACAATACCTGTTTATTGAATGAATAAGTGAATCATATAGTCCTCAAATATGAACATCATAAGTTTGCATTAAAGATTATCTACACTTGCAATTTCCAAAGTACTTTTACTTGCAGAACTTTTTGTTCAAAGACACCTTGCCTGGAACTCAGGGTATCAAACTGATGAACCAGCACTAAGCTGGTTGAATATCATCAGAGATTCATCTCCTTGCCACCTTCCCCCTCTCTCCAGCCAGCAGGACTGATATAGAGTCCTGGATTTCCAAGAGGGAGCATTTTGAAAAGTACTGATTGGAGTTCCAGTTAAGCATGGCAGATCGTCTCTTAATTTGAATTCTCTTCTGAACCCCACTAACAGGATAGTGAAAAATTTTTTAAGTTTTATTTCACAAGGTCAAAGAAAATGGTAGAGCACATGAAAGATCTTGGCAAATTTTTGGAACACAGAGAACCATAATGGAGTGGTACCTGACCTAGCAGAAAGGAGGAAGCTTCAAAACTTTGAGCTTCGAGCTAAATACTTAGATATATCAATTTGCAGGCAGAGCTCAGAAAGGCTCAGGATCACCAGTGAAGGTGGAGATGAAGTATATAGACACAGAAACAGGGCTTATTGAAGTCAACAGACAGCCACTGAGACTCAGGAGTGCTGTCCCACCCACAGCCAGGTGATTACCTACCTCTATAGGAGAGCAGAGGCTTCCTCCTAGAAAACATTAATAAGGTAAGATCAGGACTCCAGGACTGCAGGTATGGCTAGAGAGAAAACAAAAGAGAAAATAAAGTCTGCAATTTGAATAATGATACCCCTAATCTCTGTCCATCTCTGGGCTCAGACAGAAAATCAATAGCCAGTCCGAGTAGTACAGCCTATGAGTAAAAAATGAAAATTCATCTCTTGAAACACTGAATGATCCAGAACAAAGACTTAGGCTACATGCTGACATTTTGGGAGTTCTTCAGCTAAAATCTTTAATCTCTGCCCAGTCACTTTATGGTAAATTTCATTAAAAATTATGCAAGAAAAATTTCTCAAACTGACGGATTCAGGACTCTAGTTTTGAAAGGGCTCTTCAAATGTTTTGCCAAAAGAGCTTTGTTTTGAAAAGACACCTACATAAAGACTCATTAATTAGGAATTCCAGCCCACTAAAGATGAAACAAATGATCTAAAAGCTTCTAGAGATTTAAAAGAAAGAAAAGGACTTCTAGGGCCATCCAGTGGTTAAGTCTCTGCACTTTACCATAGGGAACATAGGTTCGATCCCTGGTTGGAGAACTAAGATTCTGCATGCCCCAAGGAATGGCGAAAAAAAAAAAAAAGAGAGAGAGAAAAGAAAGAAAAGGAAAACAGGTCAAATACAGGGATAGAAAACAAAAAATGACTTCAAAATCAGGAGAAAAAAATTTTTTTAACTTCTAATGACCAGTCAAACAATAAATCAAGTGTAAACGTAGAAGAGAGATCTCAAATGACTAAACTTTTTAAAATTTATAATGAGATTAGCCTAGAAAACAATAGTGCAGTCATATCATGTTTCCCTCAGGCCCTGCTTTCCTCCCCATCAGGGGCCCAGCCAAGTCACATTCTTCCTAATTCCCCTTCAATAGACAAGGCCAAATGGCTGTAAGAAACCAGGTTGCCCCAGAGGATCTCTGCTGGAGGCCAAAAGCCAGCAGAACAGTATAAGTTGGCAAGAAGAAAAGAGAGATCTTGAAAAGATATTTTTAATTAGGTGATTCAAAACAGCTAGAGATCATTTATTGACTCAGTTCCAGGGTTGTGGTTTACAGTTATGACCTTCAGAACAGTACAGTTTTACTGTATTTAGTTAAGAAATTGAAAATACTGTAATATCAAACTTCATGGGATATGGTGATGGTGAGGGAGATGTGACGATGAGGATGGTGTTGATAAGGATGATGCTCATGAGATGGTGGTGATGATGCTGATGCTGATGCTGGTGATGGTGATGATGGTGGCGATGATGCTGATGCTGGTGATGGTGATAACGCTGATCATGGTGATGACACTGATGACAGTGATGATGGCGATGGTGACGGTGCTGGTGATGGTGATGATGGTGGTGATGATGCTGATGCTGGTGATGGTGCTGACGCTGGTCCTGGTGATGACGCTGATGACAGTGATGATGGTGATGGTGGTGGTGACGATGCTGATGATGGTGATGATGGTGGTACCGACGCTGGTCCTGGTGATGACACTGATGACACTGATGATGGTGATGGTGATGATACTGATGATGCTGGTGATGGTGATGATGTTGGTCCTGGTGATGATGCTGATGACAGTGATGATGGTGATGGTGATGACACTGATGATGGTGATGATGGTGGTGATGATGCTGGTCATGGTGATGATGGTGGTGATGATGATGTTGGTCCTGGTGATGACAGTGATGATGGTGATGGTGATGACACTGATGATGGTGATGATGGTGGTGATGATGCTGATGCTGGTGATGGTGCTGACGCTGGTCATGGTGATGATGCTGATGACACTGATGATGGTGGTGATGACACTGATGATGGTGATGGTGATGGTGACGATGCTGGTCCTGGTGATGATGGCGGTGATGATGCTGATGATGGTGATGGTGATGATGCTGGTCCTGGTGATGACGCTGATGACAGTGATGATGGGGACGGTGATGATACTGATGATGGTGGTGATGATGCTGATGCTGGTGATGATGGTGATGGTGACGATGCTGGTCCTGGTGATGATGGTGGTGATGCTGGTCCTGGTGATGACACTGATGACAGTGATGATGGTGGTGATGTGGTGATGATGCTGACGCTGGTGATGGTGATGACGCTGATCATGGTGATGATGGTGGTGATGCTGGTGTCGATGGTGGCGATGATTTATAGATTTCTTTTTTAAAAAGTAAAACTAAAGCAATTCACATTAAGATGGTGAAGCCAGGTCTTCTACAGTAGTGGGTGAAAATACCAACCATCTTGTGATTAGACTGTGATTTATACTCATTTTATCTTCTAGATAGCACATAGTTTTCAGTAAAATCTTGAAAAAGAGGACACAACACCTGTTCACAACAAATGCATAAATTAGGAATTCTGTGTAATGATCCAAGGGATTGAGTCTCTTGATCTTCAAACCAAAGTTACCCCTGATAAACTACATAAGCCATGCACATTAAAAAGATGTGGTGAAAGTTTTGTGATTAAAACTGTATTCCTACAACACCAAATGCTGGTGAAGATGTGGGCAACTGGGATTCTCATACATCACTGGTGGGAATGCAAAATGGTACAGCCATTTTGGAGGCCACATTGGTGGTTTCCCAGAAAACTAAATATACTCTTACCATATGATCCAGCAGTTGTGCTCCTTGGTATTCGCCCAAAGAAGTCGAAAACTTATGTCCACACAGAAGCTGCACATGGATGTTTATAGCAGTTTTATTCATAGCCTCCAAAACTTAGAAGCAATCAAGATGCCCTTCAGTAGGTAAATGAATAAATAAACTGTGGTACATCCAGACAATGAAATATTATTCAGCACTAAAAAGAAATGAGCTATCAAACCATGAAAAGACATGGAAGAACCTTAAATGCATATTACTAAGTAAAGAAGCCAATCTGAAAAGGCTACACAGTGTATGATTCCAATTATTTGACATACTGGGAAAGACAAAACTACAGATACAGGAAAAAGATCAGTAATTGCTGGAGGTTGTGGAGGGGGAGGAGTGGCCAGATAGAGCACAGACTGAAACTCTTTTTAGGACAGTGAAACTCTTCCGTATGATACTATAATGATGGATGCATGTCATTATACATTTGTCCAAACCCATAGAACTTACAACACCAAGAGTGAACCCTAATGTAATCTGTGAGCTTTAGGTGATAATGAAGTGTCAGTGAAGGTTCATTAATTATAACAAATGTATCATTCTGGTGAAGGATGCTGACAATTAGGGGTAGTTATCCATGTGTGAGCAGAGAAGGCATATGAGAACTCTGTACCTTCCTCTCAGTTTTTGCTGTGAACTCAAAACTGCTCTGAAAAAAAAAGTCTCCAGAAAAAATTGTATCACTTTGATTTGATAACTTTGATCCGTCTTAAAATGAAATTACTGCAGGAAATAGGAGTGCTCTAAACTGTGAGGAGTCTTTGAAATCTTGCTATGAGTGAGTTTTCAATCCTTTGGAAAGCCGATTTTTAAGGGGGGAAGGACTACAGATCTGGAATTGGGCATAATAAGGAGCCACACCAGACACACAAGCCTCAGGCATGAGAGCTAGACTCAGTGCCATGTAGACACTGTTCATTCATTCAGCACATGTTAATTTCATGCCTAGAATATGCCCAGTTACTGTATGGAACTCTTAAGACAGAGATGAATCAAACAGATAAAGTCTCCTGTCCTCACAGAGCTTACTCTTTAACAGAAAAAGCTAGAAAATAAGCAATAAAAAACATAAAGTTGCTTCATCGAGTATTTTAGAAGGCTATAAGTTGCTACAGAAAAAAAAAAGAAAAACAGAGTTGGGTCAGCTGTTTAAGAATGCCTAGGTGGTAGGGGCAGGTTCTAATTTTAAATATGGTGGGTGGTTGGCTTTTCCAAATAGGCAATTCAGTGAAGAGCCCAGGAGTATATAATCAGATCTCAAGTTTTAAAACCATAAAAAGTGCGTCAGGGATAACTGCTAGACACTGAAAATTCAACATAACACATGGGCTTAGAGGTAGCAAAGGCATTTATTATCCTCTGTGGATATTTATAGATAATCAAATAACATCATGTTTTCTCCTTCACTGTTTCATGAATGCAGGGGACATTCTGAGTCTCATCTCACAATGAAAAGCAAAGGAAAATATATCCCTTTTTAAATCTCAATTTGATTCTATTTAGGAGAAGCACATATACTCTCTATAGCATAAACATGTATCAACAGCCCTTATTTGATGACATTGTGAAAACCAAGCCTGTAATTGTGATTTTTAAATCAGGAATTTGTTGGAACTATCCAGGTCTTACATCTTGGTTGTCCTGACTGTCTTCAACTTCCCTGTCTTCAAAAAACTATACTCTTCATGAAATTACTAGGAATTGATTCAACAAATATTTTTATTGTAAATGATGCATGTGCATGCTCAGTCACTAAGTTGCGTCCAACTCTTTTCAACCCCGTGAACTGTAGCCCACTAGGCTCCTTTATCCACACAAGATTTTCCACACAAGAGTGCTGGAGTGGGTTGCCATTTCCTTCTCCGAAACTAAGTACACTTCAATTATTTTTTAATGTTTTAAAAATTAAAAAAGCAAAGGAAAATGTGTTTCTTAGAACAATGACACAGCTTCACTTCCTCTTCATCTGCAGACTTCCATAGGTACCTATCAGGCTTAATTTACTGTGATGTTTCCCTCATCAGCTCATAGGTTCTGGTGGCTCAGATGGTAAAGCAGTTGCCTGCAATGCAGGAGACCCAGGTTCAGTCCCTGGGTTGGGAAGGTCCCCGGAAGAAAGGGATGGCAACCCACTCCAGTATTCTTGCCTGGAGAATTCCATGGATGGAGGAGCCTGGGTGGCTACAGTCCATGGGGTCACAAAGAGTCAGACACGACTGAAGCAACTAACACTGCATTACAACTTCTGCCATCTACTTATGGAAATGTTAAAATATTTGAATGAAATATACTTTCAAAAGATGATGATTACTCCAAGTGTTGAGAATGTGGTGATCTGCTTCACAGTAAAAGACGAAAAAACCGGAAGAAGCATTGCCTCCATATGCTCTCCTTTTCTAAAAGAAGGTAAGCCCTGCGTCACCAGGTTCTGCTATCTGTCATCCATGTTCCGGGAGTTGAGAAAGCATTACTTGGTAATTGAAGCTCATTGAAAATCACAAGGGAGAAACAGTCCAGAAAAACCACATTAAAGGGCAAGAATTCAAGTCAAGATTATTTTGGCCTGGATCAATAAAACTCTGCCTTGAGATTTGCTTTGTTTTGCTTTGAGTCCCTAAATCATTCCTTCATTAATGACTTCCTAACAAAATCTATGTGCCAGAGCTGGAAAAGAAAAGAAAGAAGTGATTAAAATGTAGCAATCTGACCAGCAACAACTGCACAAGATCAAACAACTATGAAAACAATGCCTTGTGGAGCAAGATTCCTTATCCTGAGGATGTGAGGTAGATGTTTCAGGCACAAGTTGCCTGGGTAACAGAGAGTATCCTGCTTTCAATGTTTCATGTTGGAGGTAACTGGGAGAAATATAAGGTAAACATTTCTTATTGCGAGAGGGGTTTGCTGTCCCACATCCGATCCCCATTCTGCTGGGGTGGAAATCTCTGTGTCCTGGGTCAGCTAGATCTTTCCTCTGCCTGCTCCCAGGGCACGGGCAATGTGACCCAGGATCAGTTAACAGGATGTGCCAACTGGAGGCTGAATACTGTGTGTGAGATCAAGATGGTGACCAGGTAGTTAGTTCATCTCACGTGGGGCACAGTCACGGTGGTGGAAGTCGCATTGTTCCAAGGTCATGATTGCAATGTCTGGAGGCTTTTCCTTTAGTGGGAGTGATCTGTGATTCCAGCCACGTAAACTGCTGCTGCTGCTGCTAAGTCGCTTCAGCTGTGTCTGACCCTATGAGACCCTGTAGACGGCAGCCCACAAGGCTCCTCTGTCCCTGGGATTCTCCAGGCAAGGATACTGGAGTGGGTTGCCATTTTCTTCTCCAATGCATGCATGCATGCTAAGTCACTTCAGTTGTGTCCAACTCTGTGTGACCCTATGGATAGCAGCCCACCAGGCTCCTCTGGCCACAGGATTCTCCAGGCAAGAATACTGGAGTGGGCTGCCATTTCCTTCTCTGCACGTAAACTCCTGCTGCTGCTGCTGCTGCTGCTAAGTCGCTTCAGTCGTGTCCAACTCTGTGCGACCCCATAGGCAGCCCACCAGGCTCCGCCGCTCCTGGGATTCTCCAGGCAAGAACACTAGAGGCGTCCTATTCCAGTCCTCAAGTCTGTCTCCTCGGCCTTACTACCAATTCTAAAGCTCACAAATAGCCTGTAACAATCTACTCTCTGCTCAAATTTCCTTCTCTAGCCAAGAACCTTGACTGACAACATACATGTGAAACCAGAAAGATAAACTTTTTCATCTCACAAACGAGAGATCGTGTCAGAGGTGTGACTTTCTCTGGGTTACGCAGCAACGTGGGGCTTATTACATCATAGAAGGCAATGGCACCCCACTCCAGTACTCTTGCCTGGAAAATCCCATGGACGGAGGAGCCTGGTAGGCTGCAGTCCATGGGGTCGTGAAGAGTCGGACACGACTGAGTGACTTCACTTTCACTTTTCACTTTCACACATTGGAGAAGGAAATGGCAACCCACTCCAGTGTTCTTGCCTGGAGAATCCCAGGGGCAGGGGAGCCTGGTGGGCTGTTGTCTAGAGTGGGGTCGCATAGAGTCAGACACGACTGAAGCAGCTTAGCAGCAGCAGCAGCTCAAATATTGAAAAGATTACAGTATTGAAAATTACGCATGGAACTGAGGAATCAGTTAAGGGATAGATCTGAAGTTTAAGTCTTGGAAATCAATAAAGCCATCATTTGAGAGCATGCAATGCAAACCTGGGAGAGAGGTGAAAACAGATATTTAGGATTACTTACATTAGGAAGTGAGATAAAAGAGTCCACACGAAGGCAAAGAAGAGATTGATAAAATTGTAAGCAAAGCACCACAAGTGGATGATTGTTGAAACCAGAGTTTGAGAACGTGATTCCAAATAGAATAACTGATCAGCAGTTGACAGCACCATCAGTAGACTACTGAAACTCAAATCACTGATTGCAAGGTGTGGAGGGTTTTCCACACCATCAAGCAATTCTCTGACACCAGCTGGTTGTCCTAATAGTAAGCCCCTACACACAAATGAGTTCTGTTCCGACAGCATGTTCATAAGTCCAATTTGTTTATTAGGTTCAACAAAGTTAGCCTAGGTACCCAACTAATACAGCTATATAGCACTGTATGTAATAGGTTTATAACACTTTTCACACAGCTAATACATAAAAAACAAACACAAAAAATGGCAGTGGTACACATTAAAAACAAATGATAACAGATTGAGACAAGGACAGTTCTATGAGCCACTCTAGCAAATTAATCAAACCCAACGAGGGTGTCATTCATGGAAACCTCTGACCTGTAGCCAATGGATCAGAAGCACAGGTGACAAATTGAATTTGTGATTGACATCTGAAGTGGGCGTGGTGGAGCAGGGGGCAGGCAGCGTTATATTTGGACTGAGCCTTAGACCTGTGCAATCTGACATTATCTCCAGGTTAGAGAATGTCAGAATGGAGTTGAATTACAGTAAGTCCCCTCCATACGAACCTTCAAGCTGCAAACTTTCAAAGATGCAACCATGCATTTCATCAATGCCAGGCATGAGTGAAATTGCAACGTAACCTCCATCTCCCACTGCTGATGACCCTTCAGCTCTACCATCTCCCACCTCCTATCCCATCTCCAGTCAGTAACTCTTCCTGCCTGTTCCCTTGATGCCAGTCCCTGGGTGCCAGCTATTGCATTGACTACTGTACTTTTCAAGGTCCTGTACTGTAAGATTAAATATGTTTCCTTTATTTTTTGTGTGCTTGTTTATCTCCATATAATGATTGAGATACTATGTCATTTTCACATTTGTTTCCTCTGCTGCAACATAAGTTTCATGAAGGTATGATCTTTCTCCTCTTTTGTTCACTTCTGCTTCCCCAGGGCTTCAAATAGTAGGCTTCCCTACTAGGTTTTCCACTAGGCTTCCCTTGTGGCTCAGCTGGTAAAGAATCTGCCTGCACTGCAGGAAACCTGGGTTCAATCCCTGGGTTGAGAAGATCCTCTGGAGAAGGGAATAGCTAGCCACTCCAGTATTCTTATCTGGAGAATTCCATGCAAAGAGTGGGATACAACTGAGCGACTTTCACTTTCACTTACAAAGAGCCAAAATGTGAAAACACAAAACAAGCTAAAAGGTACAAAAATGCATTCAAAAGATCATTTAAAGACCCAAAGTCTTTCATCAACTAAACATTTCTTCGAAAATCCCTATGAGATGAGCATTTGATAAGGAATCTAATCATTTCACCTTTAATTTTTCCTGAATAATACTTGGCTCTTACAATTTTGATATCTACTATTTCAAGGAATTTTTAATTTCCAGAATAACTCACAATCATTTATACTCAGGTTTAATTGAACAAACATTGATGGAGGGCTTTCTATTTACCAGGCAACATTTATCCAATTTGATTTGGCATCATTACTGTTACAGCTTTGTAATCAGCCAGTAAATATTTTTGAAATATGTACTCTTTCAAATTTGAATAGAGGCAGATTTTATCAGCTGGGATGGTAAAGTGCAGGTTCAGATTATTTTCCTCCCATAACCATGATTCCTTCTCTTTATGGGCCCTGAACTTTATCTACTCAAAACGAGTGGGAGTACCCCACCTGGGGCAATCATAGGATTACAAAACCACAGCGATGCAAGCGCCAGGGGGCTGCAGGAGCCACAAGTAATAAGGGTTCGATCCCCGGGTCGAGATGATCCCCTAGAAAAGGGCATGGCAAACCGTTCCAGTATTCTTGCCTGGAGAATCCAATGGACAGGGGAGCCTGGTGGACCATAGTCCCTAGGGTAGCAGAGTCGGACAGGACTGAATCAATTTACCATGGCATGTACACGCATACACCAGGATAATCCATTTTGTCCACCTCTGTGCTCCTGATCAGAAGTGGCTTTACACCATTATGCTAACAGTGTACCTTCAGTTCAGTTCAGTCGCTCAGTCGTGTCCAACTCTTTACGATCCCATGGACTGCAGTACTCCAGGCTTCCCTGTCCATCACCAGCTCCCAGAGCTTGTTCAGACTCATGTCTATTGAGTCGGTAATGACATCCAACCATCTTACCCTCTGTCATCCCCTTCTCCTCCTGCCTTCAATCTTTCCCAGCATCAGGGTCTTTTCCTATATCTTATCTTGGAATAATTCTACAGGATTGTATATGTCTACCACAGTTTTATAAACTATTACTCTTGTATCAAATCATAATTCTTATTTTCTAGATGAAAAAACTAAGGTAGATGATTGTTTCTTATGCTATAAAATCAAGTTTATTATAGAGTCTGGGTTAAAATTCACCCAAAGCTCAAAGTATCAACTTCTGAATAGTTTCCTGAAGCTTCCTGATTTTTTATTAGTACACACTTTCTTTTCTAAGGTAAATGACATTTTCCACAAACTATTGTCTTTTGAAGTCAAAGTATATACCTCTTGACTTCATAAATGACTCCAATTTGACCCACCCCCTTTCAAAATTGATTTTTAATTCCTAAATGTAACAGTACAATTTTCAGAGATGCCATTAAAATTCCATTATAACTAATTCTATGGGATGTGTTAATTAATTACTTGTAGAGGAATTTCACTATCGTGAATATTAAATTTAGGCATCAAATTCCAAAGCAGCAAGAGGCAGAGAGAAAACAAGACTGGTGTGTGATAAGCTCTGAAATAAATTAACAAAAAGACAAACGGCAAAGTCAAGATGTTATGCTGTTAATAAGTTACCGTTTTTACTGAGCATCTAAAATGTATCAGACCCTGTACTAAGCTCTTTCTACTTATTTATTCCCATCCATTCTCTCCTTCAAGGTCCTGCAGCTTTAGTTTACTGGAATTCTCACTTTTGATTAGTTAGGGTAAATAATAAGGGGATTAAACATTTTGGGTTGATGTATTGCTTTTAATTTGTGATGAGAATAATAATAATGTGGGCAGAAGTAAGAAAAGATGGTAAGTTCTAGGTAATATCTACTTCCTGAAGATTGATCAAAATTTCCTATTTTGTCACATGGTTCCCAGATGTCTCAAAAAAAACATGTTTTATCAGTTTTGTAAGTCAAGATCTTTGATAAGTCAAGACCCCATGGCTGCTGCTTACCATTTTAACCAGATTCTAATTTGGCTTCCAGAGTTCACATCACAGCATACAATTTTGAGCGTTTTAAAGCTCTCACTACCTAACAAACAAAGGCTGAAAATCAGCTGAACGGGAGGAAAATTCTCTTATCTGGCACAGAATGATAATGAGAAACTTGAATTGTTATGCTGCCAGCCCCAAGGTCAGTGGAAGTCAGTTATTTCACAAGGTCTTGCCAATGGTATGTGTTTATACTGAAGTGCAAATCCAGCTATGTCAAGGTTACGATATTTCGTTGAAGAGAATGTTTCCAACAGCGGAGAACTAAGGATTTTTAACCACAGGATCAAAAGGAGGTGCCTCTTGCTCCTCACTGTGTACAAGTCAAGACGTGAAATCCTGGGGGCAGAAGAACCTGACAGAGGACAAGATTCCGTTTAGTGGACAGTGCTGTTCTCTAGGCCAAGGGTAAAGTAACAGGATTTCAGGATAGGAGGGGACTTTTGCGATAGAAGATACTCCAGGGTGGAGAAAATTAGTCACTTTCACAAGGGCATAGTAGGACTGGAATCCAGGTCTCCTGACTTCCCACTGCTTCTCTGCTGGAAAGACTGCTTCACTTGTAGAGAGTGCAAGGTCTTCTTCCGGGCGGGATCCAGCACAAGGCTAGTCTAATACTGTATCACGTACGAACCACAAGCAAATCACGTAGCCCATGGTTGTCAATACAGGTTGTCACCCTTGCCTGGATGAGGCAAATCCTAACACACTTAAGAAGTGGTAAGCCTAGAAGAGTTGAATAAAGCTTATGACATTTGGTAAGCATTTTTTTTTTTTTTTTTTTGCATCAGTCCCACATGTAACTCAAGAACTTCTTGTCTCCACATTAAACCGCTCCTCTCCTTAGGGTCATCCCTACTATAAAGATTTGATCAGACAACACATACATATTGAGCCTTCCTATTGAAGCACTAAGTTTTCTCTTTTAATGTATTAACTTCTTATCATTCCACTGAAGTTTTTAGAAGGGTTGACAAATGTCCTTCTTATGCCAGTATTTCCATGCCTGTTGTTGTTCAGTCGCTGAGTTGTGTCTGACTCTTTTGAGACACCATGGACTGTAGCCCACCAGGCTCTTCTGCCCATGACATTTCCCAGGCAAGAATACTGGAGTAGGTTGCCATTTCCTTCTCCGGGCGATCTTCCCAACCCAGGGATTGAACCTGTCTCCTGCATTGCAGGCAGATTCTTTACAACTGAGCCACCTGGGAAGCCCATTAGGTGTACTGTAATGATCTTTCTTTAGCCAGATGACTAGCTCTGTTTTTCCTGGAGTTTGGGCACCACTCTGCATGCATTCTGAAGGTGGATCATAGCCTTGATAGACATGAATTTCAGGGATCCAGCTCAAAGTGTAGGTTCCTATAACAATTCAGAGCTGATAATGCCAAGGGCTTCAATATGGGTTTAAAATTCAAGCTCAGAGCTTCTAAAGCCCCAAATGCGACAGAACAAAAATACAAGAAAATGGCATGAGAAATACTCTAAAAGAAGACCTTGCTTTTCTGTGAACTTCCTGTCACTCTACAGATGCTATGCTCCAATCCAGTGCCCAACATGAGAGACATCTTGGAGAAAATCAGGTCTAAATAGACTGATTATCTTCCTCTATGTATTAGTTTCCTATTGCTTCCATAAAATATCACTACAAACGTAGTGGTGCAAAATGGGCTTCCTAGGTGTCTTAGTGGTAGAAGAATCTGGCTGCCAAAGCAGGAGCTGCAGGAAAATTGATCCTTGAGTTGGGAAGATCCTCTGGAGGAGGAAATGGCAACTCACTCCAGGATTCTTGCCTGGGCAATCCCATGGACAGAGGAGCCTGGCGGGCCCTTTCATCTCCCTGTATTAAAAACCTTATATTAATTACATCTGCAAAGTCTCTTTTGCCCTAAAAGGCAAGAGACAGAGGCTCCTGGGATTAGGACAGAGATATTTTTGTGGGGACCTTATTCAACCTATTGCACTCAGCCAGAAGTCAACTCAACTGAGGGAAAATTCTGATTCATTCACAGATGTGGTTGGAAACAAGGTTGAACTGTGGACATTCAGATGAGCTATTATTGCTCATCCTTCAAGACTACGCTTTTCCTGCTTCACATGGGAGTTTTTGCCACTGTGTAGAGAGAAACCTAGACTCTGGTTATTTGTTTTGCCATTTCCTGCGAGGTCATCATCCCAAACCTAGTGTAGTTTGCTGTGTACTCTGACCTCAACATTGCTTTCAGCACTTGGACCAGACCGGTTCCTTCCTACATATCACATTGGTAATTGATTTCCAGTGGTACTGCCATTCAACTTAAGGGATCTCTCTGCTTCCTCTCTTCCCTCCTTTTTAAACATTCTAGGCCTTTCAGAAAATGTTATGGATTGGTAACAACTCCATGTTTCACAATTCTTTACTGTTGTAAAGAATTTCTTAGAAAATTTTAATGAATCTGTTTAATAAAATGACATCTAATTTGATCTCCATCAGATAATTCCTATGAGTCTTCAGTTTATAGTCTATACTAACTTCAGTCGATACAGTAATTCTTATTTCAACATTTTTTTATGAAAGGAGAGAGTCAAAGCCATACTCTAAGGTAATACCTGTCAGGGACTTCCCTGGTGGTCCAATGGTTAAGACTTCACCTTCCACTGCAGGGGTACAGGTTTGAACCCTGGTTGGGGAACTAAGATCCCACATGCCTTGCAGCCAAAAATCCAAAACGTAAAAAAGAAGCAATATCATAACGAATTCAATGAAGACTTGAAAAATGAAAAGTGAAAGTGAAAACGAAGTCACTCAGTCGTGTCCGACTCTTTGCGACCCCATGGACTGTAACACACCAGGCTCCTCCATCCATTGAATTTTCCAGGCAAGAGTACTGGAGTGGGGTGCCATTTCCTTCTCCAGGGGATCTTCCTGGCCCAGGGATCAAACCCAGGTCTCCCACATTGTGGGCAGATGCTTTACCATCTGAGCCGCCAGGGAATCCACATCAAAAAAACTTTTAAAAGCTAACATGCAGTCATACTATTACTTTCATATCACCACGTAGAGCTTTGAATGAACAATTTAGCATTTCTGGGCCACTCATGTTCATTAGTCTTCTCTCTTCAACTAGATTACTAGTTCTTAACAGAAACAAAATCTTTTACTTCTCTTGTATCCTCAGTGAGTAACTAGTATTGGATTGGTCACACAATTAGCAATCAAATTATTTTTGGTTGATCAACTAGTCTTTTGCTTAAAAGTCACATATGGCTATATGATTTCATTCCTTTCTGCCAATTTGAATACATTTCAATTTAAACAAATTGTATATATGGAAATTTGGATTTGCTTTTAAAAAAGAAAGAGAGCAGTGATTTAATTTCAAATAGGATTTAAGATTCCTATTAATGAGCCCTATCCATCACAGAATTTAAATGCATAAATGCATATACCTATAATGGTACAGGAATACATTGATTGCAAAGTAAAACGCGGTTGTACCCTGATGGATTGCTGTTCCATTAAGTTTCAGCACTCTAATGATTTTTGAAAATATCTATGTACTGCTTGATAATTCTATTACCTTATCACCCATCTTGGATTCAGATATCACATCACTATAATTTTAATAATTACCTTTTTAAAAGCTCTCATTTTACTTTAGTTTTACCTTTTATTACTGTATAATACATACATAAAAGTACATGGGTCACAGTGTCCAATCCAGTGAATTTTCATAAAGAGCATGCCCCCACCCCTGGAATCCCACCCAGGTATGGAAACAGAACATGGCCAGTATCCCTGAAGCCTCCCACCTCTCCTCTCCAGGCTTATCCATCTCTCAACTTCTCAAGTTGTAGATTAGTTTTGCTTGCTTTTGACTTCATTTGGTTTTAAAATTTGTCTGTTTACTGGTAGCCATTTAAAAAAAAAAAGATTCAGATTTCTATCTTCCCAGCTTCACCCCCATCACACAAAAAGATACCTGGGGATATATTTCCTTTCTTCTTTTTAAAAGATGAATTTAATGATGCAGTTCATGATCTCAATCATGTCATGGGCATCATTAAATCTGCCTTTCTTCTGACTTCCTAATGGGCCTCCGATGCTTTTTTCTCTCCCGTCCTTTCATAAAAGCCTTGAAAGTTTCTTAATCTTTCTGCCCACACATTCCTTCCAGGGCCTGCTGTCCTTTCCTGTCCCTAGCAATGCTCAGGCGTGCTCCAGTGTGCACCCACCCTCTTTCATATTCTCAGAGAGAGATCACTTTCTCTCTTTCAAGATGAAATCCTCTGTCTTCCTTTGTGAGTCCCCTGTATGGCTGTACTTTTTCCTTTCTTTAAAAAAAAAAAAATCCCATATGTATTAATTATAGAGTGTTGCTTAAATTTCTAAAGATTCCTGAGGCACTTCCAAGCATTTAATAATTCTCATTTCACTTGGCTGATTAGTTTTCTTCTTAAAATGTTAAGTCTAGGAATGACGGTTTGTACTGCTCTGGGCCGAGTGTTCATCAGTTTTTACGACATCAAGTTCAAGTGGACGCGGGTGCCTTCTTTTCTTTTCTTCTCCTTCACTCCCCCATCCCTTTGTTCAGAGGCACACTGAGATTTCTTTGGCTGGGGCTCTGTTCTCTGCTGCTAACATTTCTTTCTCCGAGTAAAGAACCATTTGGATAGACCATGTGCTTGTTTCCCAGAAGAGGCCTAGAATAACTCTCCCCAAGGAAATATTTTGAGCACTTTAAAGAATTTGAAGAATTGAAAACTCTAAGTACGTCTCACATTCCTGATTCACTTGAACTCTTAGGGATTCAGGACATTATAGGGGATAAAGTTCTTGACTAGAAGACAGGAAACATGTGTTCTTATCTTGGGCAGGCGGCTAACCAGCTATAGGATCTCAGGCAGGTCATCTCTTGGCATTTTCTTCATCTGTGGGATTGGGCTATGGGGATTGTCAGCGGATGTGGGGAGAGGAACTACTTAGATGCCCTGGGGACACCAATGAATCTATAAGGGTGCGTATTTTCATGATCCTAAATATAACAAGTGAAATTACTCAAAATCTTGGGTTTTAGAGATTCATGGAGGCTTCATTGAAAAAGCACTGTGTGAGAACATGGGCTTAAAAATTTGGCAAAGACTGAGCAAGAGTGTCTTTAGAATACCCAGGAATCTTAATTAATCCTCACCAAAAGAGGCAAGAATGTAAAATGGGAAAGACAGTCTCTTTAGCAAGTGACACTGGACAAGTTGAACAGCTACATGTAAGTCAATGAAGTTAGAACACATCTTCACACCACTCATAAAAATAAACTCAAAATGGCTTCAAGACTTAATCATAAGACATAATACCATAAAACTCCTAGAGGAGAGCATAGGCAAAACATTCTCTAACATAAATTGTACCAATGTTTTCTTAGGTCAGTCTCCCAAGGGAACAGGAATACAAACAGAAATAAACAAATTGAACCTAATCAAACTTACAAGCTTTTGCACAGAAAAGGAAACCATTTAAAAAAAAAAAAGAAAGAAAACAAAAAGACAACCTACAGAAATACTTGCAAATGATACAACAGAGAAACGTTTAATCTCCAAAATATACAAACAGCTCATACAACTCAACAACAATAAAAAACCAACAGCCCAATCAATAAATGGGCAGAGGACCTTAATAGACATTTCTCCAAAGAAGACATACAGTTGTCAGTAGACACATGAAAAAGTGCTCAACAGTGCTAATTATTGGGCTTCCCTGACAGCTCAGTTGGTTAAAAAATGCAAATCAAAACTACAGTGAGGTACCACTTCACTTGGTCAGAATGGTCATCATTAAAAAGTCTGCAACTAATAAATACTGCAGAGGGTGTGGAGAAAAGGGGATCCTCCTACACTGCCAGTGGGAATGTAAGTTGGTATAGCCACTATGGAGAACAGTATGGAGGTTCCCAGAAGAATAAAAATAGAATTACCATATGATCCAACAATCCCACTCTTAGGAATATTCCTGGACAAAACTATAATTCAAAAAGATGCATGGACACTATGTTCATAACAGTGCTATTCACAACAGCCAAAACACAGAAACAACCTAAATGTCTATCACAAATGAATGGATAAAGAAGATGTGCTCTCTGTGTGTGTGTGTGTGTGTGTGTGTGTGTGTGTGTGTGTGTGTATAATGGAATACTCTTCAGTCATTTGGAGAAGGAAAATGGCAACCCACTCCAGTATTCTTGCCTGGAAAATCCCATGGACAAAGGAGCCTGGTGGGCTGCAGTCCATGGGGTCGCAAAGAGTGGGACATGACTGAGCAACTAACACACACTCAGTCATCTGTTCAGTTCAGTCGCTCAGTCGTGTTCAACTCTTTGCGACCCCACGAACCGCAGCACACCAGGCCTCCCTGTCCATCACCAACTCCCAGAGTTCACTCAGACTCACGTCCATCGAGTCAGTGATGCCATCCAGCCATCTCATCCTCTGTCGTCCCCTTCTTCTCCTGCCCCCAGTCCCTCCCAGCATCAGGGTCTTTTCCAAAGAGTCAACTCTTCGCATGAAGGGGCCAAAGTACTGGAGTTTCAGCCTCACCATCCGTCCTTCCAGTGAACACCCAGGGCTGGTCTCCTTTAGGATGGACTGGTTGTAGAAAGGAATAAAATAATGTCATTTGCATCAACATGGATGCAAGTAGAGACTATCATACTAAATGAAATAAGTCAGAAAGAAAAAGACAAATACCATAAGTTATCACTTATATGTGGAATCTAAAATATGGCACAAACGAATCTATCTGCAAAGTAGAAACAGACTCACCAGCACGGAGAACAGACTTGCGGTTGCCAAGGAGGCGGTGAGAAAGACGGATGCGCTGGGAGTTTGGGGTTGCTAGATGAAAACTATTACATTTAGAATGGATAAACAAGTCCTAATGTGTAGCACAGGGAACTATATTCAATACCCTGTGATAAAACCAAAATGGAAAAGAATACAAAAAAGGAATATGTAAAAAAAAAAACCCATTTCATATACAAAATACGTGCTTAATTAAGATAATATGTTAAATTTTCTTTTTATGTATTTTAAAGCACTATCAAATGTAAGATATAAAATTATTAGTCTAGTAAGTTAATAAACTACAAAAAAAAGAGAATATCTGAGAATCTGACATTTATGAAGAGCTTTATGAGTTTCCTTTCATTTCTTGAACTTTTGGGCATATCAGTCATTCTCTGTTCTTGTGTCCTGCCCTTTATGGAGTTCTCTATAAATTATACAATCCCCAGGGTTATTGGGTCTTTGACTCCTTCAGATTTCCTAGCAAAAATAAATATTTCCTTCTACTCAGTAAGAAATATAATCAGAAACCAAAGGACCAAGTCCTCTGAGCAGGAAGTTTTCCCAGCTGACCCTCTGCCAATGGTCCCCAAAGCTTGGCTCTGTCAACATTGGGATGCTGGAAAAGAAAACTAAGTAAAAACTCAGATCTAAGTCTTTGCAGTCCTGCATTTTCCACCTACTGTGTGGATAGCGAGCATGTCATTTCATCTCACTTGGCTCAATCCCTGAATGAGAAGTCACCATTTATCTCCCATATCCATAGTGCCAGCCTGGATTCTAGATTCAGCTCCAGGGTGAACGCTCTTAGTGCAAGGAGACCAGAGACTCTTAGGGTTCTCATTTGCCTTAAAGAAGCTTCCAGTCGGAGCAGTGCTTTTCGCAGGAGTAGGTCTGGGCTGAAGTGAAGGGCAGGAGTACGTAGGAAAATCCTCAAGTAGGAAGCTGCTGTATGGCACAGGGGACTCAGCCCAGTGCTCTGTGATGCCCTAGAGGGATGGGGTGGGGAGAGGGGTGGGGGGGACATCCAAGAGAGAGGGGACATATGTATACATATAGCTGATTCAGGTTGCTGTACAGCAGGAACTAACACAACATTGCAAAGCAATTATCCTCTGTCCATGGGATTCTGCAGGCAAAAATACTGGAGTGGGTTTTCATTCCCTTCTCCAGGAGATCTTCCCAATGAATCTGGGTCTCCTGCATTGCAGGCAGATACTTTACTCGTCTGAGACACCAGGGAAGCCCAAAAATAAAATTAAATTTTAAAAAGAGGAGGAGTAGGATCAAAAAAGCAATGCTCTAGGGACAGGGAGTTTGAACAAGGTCAACCAGCTGTACTCTCTTCCTTGTTGCAATGTCACACCTGCTGGGACACACCAAGAAGCAAGAATGACGTGATTTCTTACCAGTTGCTGGAGGAAGGTGCCATAGGAGTACTGTAATGCGAGGTGGTCAGGAAAAGAGAAAAGGAGGGCAAAGGACTGCTGGGGAGAAGTTTGCAGCTGATCATGGACAAACATGTTCAAGCACTGTTGCTTTCAAACCAATTATAGGAGCCCATCTTATGGATCCCCCTGGTGGCTCAGACACTAAAGAACCTGCTTGCAATGCAGAAGACCTGGGTTCCAATCCCTGGGTCGGGAAGAGAAGATCCTCTGGAGAAGGAAATGGCAACCCACTCCAGTATTCTTGCCTGGAGAATTCCATGGGCAGAGGAGACTGGCAGGCTACAGTCCATGGGGTCACAAAGAGTCCGGCATGACTGAGTGACTAACACTTTCGCTTTCGTATTATTGATGGGTTTTTGCCATTTGGTCTCAGGAGAAGTTGATCTAAGAATGAAAATCCAAAATGGGAGTCTCAACAGGCAGCCTTGCAGAGAAATTTTTTTCCTGTGAGGGGGTATTATATAGAAACAGTACATGTCTCTCTTCTCCCTGAGGCCCAAAGTTCAGGAGCCTTACTGAAGAGGGACTGTGGTAACAGAGAGGTGGAATGATTGATTCAAAAGCCCTTTCCTGTTTCTATCGTTGCTGGGGTTGTCATGGAAAAAGGAAACTTACAACTGCAAAGAATTCATTTGCATGAATGGTGGTTAATTGGAGCGCTGTGAGCCAGAAGAACACACACACACGCATAAACACACGTGCATACACATGCATACACACACGCACACGAAAGGGAAAGAGACACCTGAGAAATGGATAATCGTTTCCTGACGACTGTCCGGGAGTGGACCCTGCCATCTAACGGCAGGATGAGGTGCGAGGTGCTTCTTTGGGCTTGGAAGTGTGTCCGTCAGAGGAATGGCATTGCTGAACCTGCTCCTCTGGCCCCCGCAGGAAGCAGTGGGCTGAGAGTTCAGCTACAGGCTTTCCTGTGTAGTGTGAAGTGGCCCAAAGTGAGCAAAACATTCTTATCTGATGAAGAGCTGGAAGTGGGACCCGTGCTGAAATCTCTGCTCCACTCTTCCCTCGGGTTTCTTTCTCTGCTGTCCTTTCTTCGTCTTTGGCAAACACGCCAGGCTCTTGGTTCTCTTCTAGTTTCTCACATGGTTTTGATTACGAAGGACAAATAGAAATGAGAACTGATATGCTCCTTGATTTTCCTCATCTTTTTTTCAAATTAATGTGCTTAATTAAAGCTAATCTTCCTGTGTGCTGGCATCAGGGGTACATATTTTATGTATATATATATATATATATATATAAAACCTGAAACCTGAAAGTGTCCCAGTTTATACTACCCCTTTGTAAAAGCTGCTTTGGAAAAAGAAGTATTAATATGAAACGGTCAAGCTACAGTTGGCTAAAAAGAATTCAGTTTCTAGGAGAAATAAAATGTATTTTCTAGGGAAAATAAATCAGGCATTTTGGTTTTCAGTCCTGGCTCAGCATCTAGCTAACTGTGTGGCTTGGAAAACTTGCTTAAAGTTTCTGGTGTTAATTTTCTCATCTCCAAACATGACAAAGTTGGATTAGGTACTTCCCCAGGGGATGCTATGATTGTCTTTGTTAGGTATGTTGGAACCACTTTCATGAAGGGAGTCAAAATGAGATTCCTTACCTTCACAGGAAAGTAATGATCAAAAAAAAAGAAAGAAAGAAAGAAAAGAAAAAGTCCTTGTATTTATTTCTCTAATGGAATGAAAATGACCAAGAGGTAAAGTTTATTCCAATTATGCAGCATCATCTTATTAATAGTTCAGATGCAGCAGGAACATGGATTATAGAGCTGTGTACGACACCCAGCTCCTAGAAAAGATTATAGAGTTGTGTACGACACCCAGCTCCTAGAAAACACACAGTAAATGTTGACTGGACGGTGTGCGCTTTAGCTGCAGACAGTGTGGCATAATCGGGTGACAAAAACCCAGAATGTGTAAAACTGAGCCCCAGTCTCAGCCCCACTACTTAACAGTGTCATGGTTTGGAACTAACCGCTTACCATTTCTAAGCTTCTGTTTCCTTAACTGCAAAATGGATGCGTATCTGGACTTCAAATTTGAAGGGACGAACATAACATGATGCACATGAAAATGATTCACAAAGCACAGAGTCCTTGCAAATACTCGTGGACACAACTACAGTTAAATTACACAGGCCTTAGGTTGCGAAATAGGGAAATTGCCTCTGTGACCTAGAACCAGCTTTGAGCATCCTTGATTCCATGACACAGTTGAGCTTCCTCCCTGAGACGTGCCCAGCTCCAGACAACTTGCAGCAATACCGGCCGTGTCTGGAAGGTTGGAGAGAGAAACTGGGAGGTTCAGAGATCTCATCCTTGGCCTTGTGTTACATAATGCGGCCCTTCTTCAAAGACACTAATAGGCCTGTCTACTCATGCTCCTTAACCTTTAACTGCCATGCACTGTTATCACCAGAACATCCTAGTTCTGAAATCCAAGACACTGGCCCTCACATCAGTGTTTGTACATGCAGTCTAGAAGGGCGGGGCGGGGGGGGCACATATTGGTAGTAGGTAGGAAAAGATGTCAAGTTATGTTCTTTGTTGTTCCCTCCAACTGGATGATTCCTGCTTTTATTTTACTGTTTTTTGCAAATGAGCAAACTGTTGACAAGAGTATCCTACATGTGCAAAGGAGAAATGACTGCCTAAAGTCACCTGAGAATCTAAATCCCCTGGTGCAAGAGTGGATTTATCATTGTAAACGTAGGGGAAGTGTCTTTACCAGAGGGATGTGGGCTCACTAGTCTTCCACCTTCGGAGGCCTGGACATTCTGCTGCTGAGACTGTGTTCATCTTCTCACCTGGCAGTCAGACCCCTTAAAGAGAGATCCAGACAATGTGACTGTCCCCTGCACAGCAGCTTGTTCAATACAAGATGTGAATGGGGGCAAACTCAGGCTTTAGAAATAAAGGAGAAAAGAGCAGAAGAATTGATCAAGTAATGAAAACCCCAGTGTACAATGAAAACATCCTCTGAAGTACGTGATACTCACTTTTCTATTTTGGAATCAGCTTTTACTCACTGTTCTCTATTGCTTACCCCCGCAAATGACTGCCAATAAGATTATTCATTCCTCACAAGTCTGTGTGTCACCAGGACGGTAAGGGGTGTCTCTGCTGTTTTTAGACCCAACGGTTATACAAGCCAAAGGCCACATTCCATGTCTATTCTAACAAACGCAGGCCACAGCCTGATGGCTCTGATATCTCGCTTTGTGTCCGATAACTCTACAAAGGCTTTCTTTGATAGGGGAGTGTTGCAGTGGGTTAAGGAAGGGAAAATAGAGAATAAAGGGGTGATATTTCCGGATGTGCACTTGAACAAAAGTTAGTTCTGACAGCAGAGTTGACTAATGGTCAAAATTCAGAAGTGTAGACAGGCAAAGGGCAAGGACCCCATCTCCTAAGCCCCAAGAGATGGGACTGATTTTGGCAAACCCCAGTAGGTGGAGTTGATCTTTGGGGATTTGCCAGGCTTTGATTTCAGGGTTTAATAAATATTTTGGTGGGAAGGGGATGGTACCATGGGCTCTAATTACCCTGGGTGGGTTTTCTCCTCCTAATCCTTGTTTATGATCAGGGTTCCCTGGCCTCCAGGTGTCCCATACCTGCTAACTTGCCTTCGAGCCTCCAGTCTAGAGGTTTTCTTATAAACCCGAATTAGAAAGGCTAGACCGAAGGGAAGCCATCAATTCCTTGCTCTGTGACCTACTTGTATCCCCTGCCTTCAGGGCTGAGAGCCCAATAAGCCGCCCACACCCACTGGCATGGGATTCACCAGCCTGTCATTTTGGCTGGAAGGTAGGCAGCTTCTGGCAAACCTAATAAGCAGATTTTCTCAGTGATAGGAAAATTCTTGCTTAATGCCACTCTATTTCCCGTGGTTAAAGGCTTCAACCTAGAGAAGATAACAAAAGTCACCTGACCTGATGTGAAGTGGAAATTAAGGGGATTTTTTTCTTCTTTTTTTTTTAACTTCTACTTTCTTAAGGGAGGAAGGTTTTCCCTTTAACAGACCAGGTTCATCTAAGACAACTTGCATTGGAAGGATGAAACCAGCATTGTTGTTGTTCAATCATTAAATCGTATCCTGCTCTTTGTGACCCAGTGGACTGCAGTATACCAAGTTTTCCTGTCCTTTACTAGCTCCGGGAATTTGCTCAAACTCATGTCTATTGATTCAGTGATGCCATCCAACCATCTCATTCTCTGTTGCCCCCTTCTCCTCCTGTCCTCCACTGGCATAACACACCATATTATAGCATCATATAACTTTTTAGAGCAGCCATCATGCACACGCCCCACAGCATTAAGTGCTTTCACTGCCTGATAAACATTAAGCGCTTTTCCTGCCACTCTACACGCGCAACCAGTGATAGGCAAGGGAGCTTGTAAAAACTATCAAATAGCAGAACGCAATCAATGGAAACAACACAACATGGAGTTACCTCTGTGGATAACTCCAGGAAAAGGAGTCCACGTAGCTGCAACTCCTCCCAGACATTTCCAATCTCTAAGCCTGAGAAAAACCCGGGCTTTGGGGTGAGGCAGATACTCAAAATACTCATCCACAAAAGCTGGATCCTCAAATGGTTTTCTACTTTCTCGTCTTCCCAGGTAGTGCTAGTGGTAAAGAACCCACCTGCCAATGCAGGAGACATAGAGATGAGGGTTCAGTCCCTGGGAGGGCAAGATCCCTTGGAGGAGGGCATGGCAACCCACTCCAGTATTCTTTCCGGGAGAATCCCATGGACAGACGAGCCTGACAGGCTGCAGTTCATGGGGTTGCAAAGAGTCAGACATGGCTGGAGTGACTTAGCATGCACACACTGGAGATGTCATCTATAGAGCAAGATAACTTGACCTGACATGTACACCACCTCCTTAGCTGTGGTGCTAAAGCAAGGTAATAGTTAGAAAGCAATTTTTAAAGTTGAAAATGTACAAATTCAGGAGTCAGCAGAAGCAGACATTGGGGTTTCACTATAAAAAAGATATAATCTCTTTTCTTGTAATAGTTCAAGTAAACAAATGTCACAGACTTTTTTTTTTTTTTGCAGTGTAGCAGGTCTGCATTTCATCAGTTTGTCAGGAAACTAAACAATATACCTATTAAAACTCATTAAAAAATTGGAAGCTCTAATTCTGACTTTTATTTATAACTCAAGTACAGTGAGCTGGCACCAAACTTTTACAGAGAATTTTATTTTTTTTCAAGAGAGACAGAGTATGACTCTGAGTCAAAATCAAATTGATTCCAGCTTTCTCAATATGTTAACTTCCTTTTTGTTTTCTGCTGTTTCTGCTGTCACTGTGGGGGCTGCTCCATTATTGGGCTTCTGGTCCACGTGAACCCTTCTTCCCCTGGGGAGAGTGTGGAAAGTGAAAACATCATTCTGGAGTCCAAAGTCAACTGGGGAGTGAGATGGGCCAGACCCCCATTTCAGCAATGAAAGTTAATGTGCGATCAGACTCAGCCCTTTGTTATCAGTAGGGATGAAGACAGGGGTCAAGACACCACAGGCCATTTTATTAAATCCATCAGTTGGGTGGTGGTTGTTGTTGTTCAGCCGTTAAGTTGTGTTTGACTCTTTTGCAACCCCATGGACTGTAGCCTGCCAAGCTCCTCTATCCATGGGATTTCCCAGACAAGAATACTGGAGTGGGTAGCCATTCCTTTCTCCAGGGGAATCTTCCCACACAGGGATAAGACCTATGTCTCCTACACTGGTGGGCAAATTCTTTATCACTGAGCCACCTGGAAGAGACTCTATTATATGGGTTAATTTTTGTATCTATCAGTTGGATAGTGACTCTCAAATCAGCTCTTGGTACCTTCATTTTTATTCTCCTTCATACAACAGCAGCTTTTGACAATTAGGAAGCTGGGGAGATCCCACCTGGGCCAAGGACATTTGATCTCATCATCCTCCTAGGCTTCATCCCAACCCCAAAGTTCCTTGTTAATATGATTTGATAAAACATACAAAAGAGAGAAGCAAAAGCCACAATACACAGTAGAAATCTCCTGGACTTTGTAATGTGAAAATCTAGAACATACCTACTGATATTACTCCTCCCTATATATGACTTATATACAAATTAAATTGTATTAAAACACAACACTTCAGTTTTTGAAGACTGAGCCTCAGTTGCTTCATATGTAAGAAGGATGTGGTAGTATAATATTACACATTTTAAGGTGTTGCCTTGAGGATTCAAAACATTCTCTGTCAAATGCCTAACTGAACTGCTTGGCACAAAGCACATCATAAAGGGAAGTCATAATTGTTATTTTGTCAAGTATTTTTTTCTGCATCAATTGAGATGATCTTCAGGGGTTTTTCCTTCATTCTGTTAATGTGGTGTGTTATATGGGTTAATTTTTGTATACTGAATTATCTTTGCATTCAAAGAATCAATCCCAGTTGGCCATGGTGTATGATCTTTTTAATATGCTGTTGAATTCAGCTTGCTAGCATTTTGCTATGGCATCTTTGCTGGGTTTGCTCTCAGGATAATTCTGGCTTCATTGCCTGAATTAGGAAATGTTCTCACTTCTTCAATTTTTTGGAAGAGTTGAACTATATTAATTTTCATTTAAATATTTGGTAGAATTCTCCAGTGAAGCCTTCTGGCCCATGACTTTTCTCTGTTGGGAGGTTTTGATTACTGATTAGTCTTCATACTAGCTGTAAATCTACTCATATTTTCTATTTACTCATGGTTCAGTTTTCAGTTTTGAGAGATGTTCATTTCATTTAGGTTATCCAATTTGTTGGCATACAAATGTTCATAACATTCTTTTACAGCTTTTATTTCTGTTTAATCAGCCATAATGCCCTGCTTGATTTCTGATGTTAGTTATTTGAATTTTTTTCTTAGTCAGTCTATGTACAGATTTGTAAATCTTGTTGATCTTTTCAAAGAATTTTGGTTTCATTGGTTTTTCTCTATTATTTTTCCATTCTCTACTTTGTTTATCTCTGCTCTGATTTTCATTATTTCCTTCCTTTTGCTAGTTTTAGTTGGCTTTTCTTTTTCTAGTTCCTTAAAGAGTAAGCTAGGATATTGATTTGAGATTTCTTTTTTTAATGTAGACATTTATTGCTATAAATTTCCCTCTGAGCACTACTTTTCAGGATCTCATAAATTTTGGTATGTTTTTTGTTTTCTATTTGTCTCAAGATATTTTCTAATCTCCTTTGTGATATCTTCTTTGATCCATTGCTTATTTAAGCATATGTTTTTTAGTGTGCACATATTTGTAGATTTTCCAGTTTTCCTTCTGTTATTGATTTCTAGCTTCTTTCCATTATGACCTGAAAAGAAACTTTATATGATTTTAATCTGATGCTGAGATTAAAGAACTGATGCTGAGGCTGAAACTCCAATACTTTGGCCAACTGATGTGAAGAACTAACTCATTGGAAAAGACCCTGATGCTGGGAAAGATTGAGGGCAGGAGAAGAAGAGGACGGCAGAGGATAAGATGGTTGGGTGGCATCACCGACTTGATGGACATGAGTTAGAGCAAGCTCTGGGAGGTGATGATGGACAGGGAAGCCTGGCGTGCTGCAGTCCATGGGGTCGCAAAGAGCTGGGCACGACTGAGCAACTGAACTGAACTGATGATTTTAATCTTCTAAACTTTAAAAAGTTCTATTTCGTGGTCTAACATATACTTTATCCTAAAGGATGTCCCATGTTCAATTGAGAAAAATTTGTTTTCTGCTGTTGTTGGGTGGAGTGTCTCATATATGCCTGATAGCTTTAACTGGTCTACAGTTTTATTCAAGTACACTGCCACCTTACTCATCTTTTGCCTGGTTGTTCTATTCCTTATCAGCAGGTGGAGTATTGAAGTCTCCTACCATTGTCTTAGAGGTGTCTATTTCTCCCTTCAACTCTTTCAGTGTGTGCTGGATATATTTTGGAGCTCTGATGTTTTGTGCATACACGTGTATAACTATTACATCTTCTTGATGAACTGATCTTTTTGTGCTGCGCTTAGTCACTCAGTCATGTCTGACTCTTTGAGACCCCACGGGCAGTAACACTCCAGGCTCCTCTGTCCATGGGGATTCTCCGGGCAACAATACTAAAGTGGGTTGCCATGCTTTCCTCCAGGGGATCTTCCCAATCCAAGGATCGAACCCAGGTCTCACACATGGCAGGTGGATTCTTTACCATCTGAGCCACCGGGGAAGCCCTATTGATATTTTTACCTATATATCCTCATTTTTCTCTTATAATGATTTTTGACTAATAGTCTACTTTATCTGATATTAGTATAGTATAACTCCCCCAATTCTCTTTTAGTTACTATTTGCAGTAGATATCTTTTTCATCCTTTCCCTTCCAACCAAATTCTGTCTTTAGAGATAAAGTAAAATTTGGCATTTGATTATTATAATGGAGTAAGTCTGGGAGTCAGATTTCCCCCTTTCCTCAGAATACACTGTTTGCTGTTTGCTTGATTGTTGAAGACTATGATAGTCCATTTGTTTTGAGACTTTTCCAAACCATTTTTGCAAAGTCTATTTCTGGCCACGTGTGCTCATTGATGTCTCTTTTACTTTAGTTTCTGTCCAACTAGCGTTTTGAAAGAAATTTTCTTGAACAAAGGAAAAGCACAGAGAAAGAAAGAGGGAAGGCATTTACCACTTTCTGTCTCGGTAGATGGCCCTGTGCTAGGGTATTCCTTTCACTTAGTTAAGTTTGCTCTGGGACTAGGAATAGGCCTTAGGTGAAAGTTTTAAGTTTCAGTTGTTGTTGCTGTTGTTTTCCTGAGTACATGTACTTAGTTAAGCATGTGGCTTTCAGGATTCCTCTGTATAAATGGCGTGCTTTTGAATCTCCTCGTTTCCCAAAGAGCCTCATCCCACTTTCTCCTCTGAGCCTTCGGCGCTTTATCCTACGTCTTCAGTGAGCATCGGTTGCCCCAGGTTCATGTGGAGTGTAAGTTGTGTAACCTCCTTGTAGCTTTTGTGAGTACAGCCTACAGCTTTACTGCCGTGTGTTCTGAGTTATGAGAGAAAGAGTCAAAGAGATGTTCAGGCGGCCCCAGCCAGATCAGATCAGATGTATACAATAAATCGTAAATAAGGTCTGCCCTCTCCCTCTAGTTTAGAGACAGAAGCTGGGAATGGAGTTGCCACACTCAAGACCAGACTGTTTCCACTCAGGCAAGGGTAGGTTTGGGCTTGTTCGTTTCTTTCACCCTTCATTGATGACTTTATGGAGGAACGTGGAGTGTGGGGCTTCCTAGCCCATCATTTTGCAGATGCCCTATCATTTTCACTTTTTTTTTATTGGAGTCTAATTGCTTTACAAGGCCATGTTAGTTTCTGCTAACAGCAAAGTGGATCGGCTCTATGTATACATGTGACCCGTCCCTCCCATCCCACCCCTCCAGGTCATCACAGAGCCTCCAGCTGAGCCCCCTGTGCCACGCAGCAGCCTCCCACTAGCTGTTTCACACATGGCAGTGTACGTGTGTCGATGCCTCTCTCCCATATCGCCCCCCTTCCTCCCCCCATTCCCCCCACCATGTCCCACAGGCCCATTCTCCACACTTGCATTTCTATCCCTGCCCTGCAAATAGGTTCCTCTGTACCATTTTTCCAGATTCCATATATATATAAGAAGTAAAAATTGCTCAGTCGTGTCCGACTCTTTGCGACCCCACAGACTATACAGTCCATGGAATTCTCCAGGCCAGAATACTGGAGTAGGTAGCCTTTCCCTTCTCCAGGGATCTTCCCAACCCAGGGATTGAACCCACTTCTGCATTGCAGGCAGATTCTTTACCAGCTGGGCCACAGGGAAGCCCATATACTCACATAAAATAATGATATGCATATATATTGTTACTATTTTATGTGAATTTATCACATACCACAAACTGCACTGAGCTGGTTCTTCTCTCTTTGCCTTCCAGACCCACACCCCTCCCTTCTCCATCCTATCCTGTGCCCTGCAGGTTGGTGCCTACAAGTCACATCAGCGGATTCTCATCCCCAGCGGGAGGAGAGGGCGGCTGTGCATTTGATTCTTTTCCTGCTGTGTCGGCTACATCTTTCCATCAAATGTCGCGGCTTTTCTCCAGTGACCTACTCCCTAGAGCTACCCGCCCTGAGATCTGCAACTGGCACGGTTTCCTGAAGACCTGGCGGTAACAAAGAGCTCACCAATCACCATCACCTTCTGCTGTTTTAGCCCCAGGGCCCTTCAACATCCCCTGTGCAAGTCCCTAAATCTTTCCACATTCTTGTAAATCACTCTTTTATTAACACTCCTCACTTCGTTTGAGAGTGCCATCTGTTTCCTGCTGGAACTCTCACACACCGCACTGTTGGCTGCTATTTCTCTTTCTGAGAAATGCTTCTCGTTTTGGTGAAATGGGCTCAGATACCAGCAGATTCTGAGCGGCTTCTTTGGGTCAAAAGATAGCAACTCACTTTCCTGGATGAATGTGTCATAGCTTATCAGGAGGCTGCTCAGCTCAGGGTTCAGAGGACGTCTCTTACGAAACGTACAGCCTTGGTCGTGTAAACTGAGAGGTGAACAGATGCGTGTCTCAATGCCTTAAGACGAGCGAATGGAGATCGCCTTCCATTCACGGACGAGCAGCACTCCTCCTACACAGTGACTTGTCCCACAGTAACCTGTCTTCCCCCAAATTGAGAGGACGAGTACCCAGGGAGACAGTTAAGGTCTCCTGTGCCCAGAAAAGTGTTGCCTATGGACTGAGATCCAATATGTTGGATCCTTCTCAATTCAACTCCCTCACTGTTGAGTCTTCTTGAGCAGATTGCTGACGAGACCTATTTCCTTTGCCAAACCCTCCAGTGGCTGCCTTTGGCCACAAGACAGAGAATGACAAATACTCAGCACAGTCACCCCCACTACCACCTCCCGTGGCATGATTTACCAGGAAAGCGGCTCTCAGTCATAGACCCATTTTCATCACAGCTCTCCAGGTAGCCCGTCCTTACACTGCTTTTCATTCAAGGTAGGCGAGTATATTTTCCAACCTTGTCCTGGAGGATAAAACACATTCCAAACTCAAAAGCAGAGCATCACGCGATATGGCCCCAATCTTCCATTCTTGCACCTTGGCACTTTTCCTCCTACTCTTTCGTGCCATGCCTTTAGTCTTTTGCACTGTTCATAGCACACAATGGGTGTTTGAAATACTTGTTAGATGAACACTGATACAATCGTAGAAAATAAAACTCTCTTTGAAGACACACACACCTAACACTTAAATCTGAGCCAAATATGTTTCGAATATTGCAGTGGCACGAGAAATATTTGTAAATTAAATTAGAGCATTGGCCCATACATTTCTTGGAAGATACTTAAAGAGCAGAAAAGTCTATTAGAAGAAAAGTTGGGAAATATATTCCTTATAGAATAAAAGCTCTATGTTCAAGCTCAGTGTGTTTTGAATTGCTTCCTGCACACAAAGGCCCTGGTGACACTGGTCTTCTCACAGTAGAGTGTCCAGTGCATTTATATGTGAGGTCAAATTTTTCCTTAGTTGTAGGTCAGCACTCCAGACTGTAGCTGATTGTTTCTGAGACAAGCCCTTAAAGCAAATAACACATTCCTGCTGTTCTCCCAAGTTGTCTCCATTTTACCTCTCCTTGGAAAAGCTAATTACATCATTTGTCTGCTGATGCTTTTTAGGTGGAAGCCTTCTTAACAGCATTTTACTGAATTTGCATTAGAAGTTCAGAATGTCCATTTCTTAAAGAGAAGAGTGAAACAAAAACACTATCTTTAAGATCAGAGATTTAAAATGTTTAATGTATTTCAAAAATAAATCAATTCTGAATATAGACAACCATAGACATCTAATTATCAGTGCAATGGAGACCATGGCAAGTAGGTATATAGGTGAATTTCATTCCATCAATACCCACTGAGAGACGGCTCTGTGTCAGAACTAGGCAGAAAGCTGGGGGAGGTTGGAGGTCAAAGAAGAGCACTGTCTCCCTAAGCATGCAGCCTTGTGGGGAGAGAATATGAGCACAAATTTTGTATCCCAATTATTTATATCATTTCATTTTTTTTGGCTGTGCAGTGAGGGCTGTGGAATCTTAGTTCCCTCACCAGGATGGAACCCATACCCCCTATATGGAAGCACAGAATCTGAACCACTGGACCCTCAGGGAAGTCCTTAAATTATTAATTTTAAACTTCACTTCTTAGATGCTATTTTACTGAGCATTTACTGTGATGGGAAATCATTATTTTGCCTGGATTATGTCATTGAGATCTCATGATACTTCTATAAAGTGCATATTATTCTTTGTAGAGATGAGGAAATCAAAGCTCAGAAAGTATGGGCAACATACAGCTCAGTTAGCTCATAAACCCATGCTCTTAATGAGCCAGAAATTAATAACTGGAGTTATATTTTTTGACAGAAAAACTTTGAAAACATTAAAACCCAGTAGCCAAGGGTGCAACTGATCCTAAAACAGAATTTTCTGTTTCTGGATAATAATTCAAGATGTTCCAAATATGTGGTAGCTGGTAGTAGACAACCCAAGAGCCACATTTTGTTCAGAGTAATTTCTTTACCAAAATCTTCTGAAAACAAATAAACCCACTGGAAAATATTTTCAAAATCATTTCTAAGCAGCAAAAATAAATTTAGACACAGCAAAATAATGACTGTCGATTTTGATCTCAGCACAGGATTTATCTTCATAAATAACCCGGGATGGTATGTGGATGTGTGGTCAACAGTGATAAGATTATAGGCTATCAACCAGAAACACAGTCACAATAGTGGAGTCTGGGAGTGCAGATTTTTTAGATTTGGCATATTTGAAATAGCTTTATTGTGATTACTGTTTCAACATATTTTAAAAGTGGGAGCAGTGGGCTAAGACAGATTAATACTGTTGCTATGGGGGACGTTGGTTTCTCCTTAACTTCCAACATAGGAACAAACTATGCATTCCAATTACTTCCATTAAGACATGGCAATTACTAGAATTTAGGAAATATACCTCTCTTTCAATAAGGCTTTTCTAGAAGCCTTAGAAGGGGTGTGATTGAGCTCCTGAGAACAGCCTTCACATATTGAAGGACCATGGTTAGTCAGCTGCAGTGTGATCCACGGCTAGAGTTTTCAATGCAATCTTGTCTGCACCGAGGCCAGAAATAAGCAGAGCACGTCAAGAAAAACTGCTGAACAAAACCTAAACTTCCTTTCAAGAGCTCCCTGCACAAATGCAAAAAAAAAAGCAGTTGTTTTTAGTCGATAAGTCGTGTCCAATTCTTTTGAGGCTCCATGGATTATAGCCCACCAGGCTCCTCTGTCCATGAGATTTTCCAGGCAAGGATACTTAAGTGGGTTGCCAATTCCTTCTCCATCGGATCTTCCCAACCCAGGGATCAAACCTAAGTCTCCTTCACTGGCAGGCAGATTCTTTATCACTGAGCCACCTGGGAAGCTGTAAAAAGGCAGAGTGGGCCCCAGTTGGAAGATAGCTCAAGAATTCCACACCAGGGAAGCCCTTCCATCATCAAGATTTACTCTATCAGAGAAACAGGGCTTAGGTTGGAAGCAGTGGGACAGAAGACACTGTAGCATCTTTGGGAGGAAAGAGAAAACCAAGAAACTTGAGTTGCACTATAAAGACAGTCAAGAGGAACAGGAGTATTTGGTCCAGGGTTCCAGACCCACCAGAAAGAGTAAACGCCTATGTGTCTGCATGCGGAGAAGGCAATGGCACCCCACTCCAGTACTCTCACCTTGCAAATCCCATGAATGGAGAAGTCTGGTGGGTTGCAGTCCATGGGGTCGCTAAGAGTCGGACACGACTGAGCGACTTCACTTTCACTTTTCACTTTCATGCATTGGAGAAGGAAATGGCAACCCACTCCAGTATTCTTGCCTGGAGAATCCCAGGGACGGGGAGCCTGGTGGGCTGCCATCTATGGGGTCGCACAGAGTCGGACACGCTGAAGCGACTTAGCAGCCGCAGCATGCATGCGCCTGCACCGTGGTCTCTGGGGTGAACCCAGAATATGGGGACAGAGGTCCTGCCAGTTTACCAGGTGGAACAATTTAGCAAATTGCCCCAGAGGTTGGCAACAGTACGTTCAAGTAGTGAAAACGCTTTTGAACCTGGGGAAGAAGGCAACTGTCAGTTTTAATCTTGGAACTGGATTTATTCCACAGGATTTGCTCAGTTTGTGCATGTATACATGGTGGAGAATTCCATGGAGAGAGGAGCCTGTCAGGCAAGAGTCCATGGGGGCGCAAAGAGTCGGGCACAACTTAGCAATTAAACAACATGCGGCCCAAGTGCAGGTATCAACTAGAAACACAAATTTAGCAATTCAAGTTCTACCATCTGCCAGCTGTGTGCCCTTAAACACTTTGCTTCCCTTTGGCCAGCCTCAGTTTGCTCATCTGTAAAAGGAGACATAAAAGAAACTTAATTTTTAGGCTACCTATAAGCAGTGAGATGAGAGTTTAACACTGTCGGCACTTAGTATTTCATTTCATTTCATTCAATATTACTATAATCATCAAAGCCCTACATTGCATATTTAGACAGTAAATCTTGCCTTTAATTTGCCATGATTTGCCAAGTCTTTAAAAAATTACTGTCTGTTTTCCCCTCCCGTCTGTTTTCCCCTCCCTCCCTCCCTAGCTATTTTCTGACCTTGAAAAATCTACCTAGGGATGTAAATTAAGTCTCATTTCCTGGAACTGAAAAAAGTCTGTCTCCTCACACATTTTCAGGAATCCCACCAGACCTTCTTCTCCAAGGATGACCTAAACCCAGATGGTCAGTTAGTACTATAGGTTCCAATCAGAGAAAACAAAAAAGGACAACCTTCTAGGGCAGCTTCTAGAAGGCCGAGAATCTCCTTCTGTGATTCTTTTTAAAAATTTATCTCTTAATTGGGGCAAATTCACAATTGCTTTACAATGTGCTGATGTCTGTAACACAGCAATGCAAATGAGTCATAATAATATACATATCTCCTCCCTTTTGAGCCTCCCTCTCTCCTTCCGTCCCACCTCTCCAGGTTGTCACAAGATGCCAGGCTGGGTTCCCTGTGTTATATAGCAGCTTCCTACTAGTTATCTACTTTACACATGACAGTGTATATATGTCAATGATACCTTCTCAGTTCTTCCTACCCTTTCCTCCCCTCGATGAAAAAAGGTTCATCAGTACCATTTTTCTAGATTCTATGTATATGTGTGTGAATGTGTAAATATACAATATTTGTTTTTCTCTTTCTGACTTACTTCACTCTGTATGATAGCCTCTAGGTTCATCCATCTCGTTAGAACTGACTCAAATGCATTCCCGTTTATGGCTGAGTAATATTCCATTGTATGCCAGCTCTCATGGTGGGGTGAAGTCAGCCAGCAGTGGTGGGAAGGCGGGTGGGGCTGTGAGAGCATCTTTCAGCCACTCAGGCAGAGACTGGCTCCAGTATCATGTGCTGTCTTTCTGAAGTTCCAGAGATAGGCCAGGCAGGCGAGCAGGAAATAGAGGACACCATCATACCTGGTATTCATTGGAAGGACTGATGCCAAAGCTCCAATACTTTGGCCACTTGATGCGAAGAGCTGACTCACTGGAAAAGACCCTGATGCTGGGCAAGACTGAGCACAAGAGAAGAGGGCACAGAGGATGAGATGACTGAATGGCGTGACCGACTCAATGGACTTGAATTTGAGCAAACTGTGGGAGATGGTGGAGAACAGAGGAGACTGGCGTGCTGTAGTCCATGGGGTTGCAGAGAGTCAGAAACAACTTAGCATCTGAACAACAACAATCATACCTGGGCTCCAGAGAGATTTTCATTCCATTTGGATCCACTCAAAGGGATGTCTTAATCTGACTCCCATATTTCTCAAACAGAGTTTGTGGAGGATGCTGAGGACTGCAGAGACTGATGCTGGGTGACATGACAGGAGCTTGCTGGACCTGGGTCTGCATGCTAGCACCATCCTCCTAGCTGCTCAGCCCTGTTCATACTCTGTCTGACCTTCCAGCACTTTCCTTTGCACCATGCCCTTGCTGTCATCTTATCTCCAGTGCACCAGAGGAGGATGCTTACCTAGGCTGGACCGGGTCCCACCCTTCAATCCGTATGTTCACCAGGTGTTTCAGAATCACCCTGAAGGAATGTGGGCTGTGGTCCACGGCGATTCCTCCCTCTCTTCGTCCTTCCCTCTGCCCCTCCCTCTCTTCTTTTCCTCCTTCCTGCCAATATATTTATTGACTGTCGGCTCCATGCCTGACACTAAGACTTTCTTAATTATCTGGGTTTAGGCTAAGCTCTTAAATTTGGAGATGACAGTAAACAGTGTTGAAAGCACCTTGAAAGGGAAGAAAATTTATGGGTGTGTTGAATAAATGCACTGGAGCTAATTAGAAAAATTGTGAAATGATTTGGACTCAGATAAGTTTAGACTCAAGGGAGCGTGGGGCAAATAGCAAACCACTGGGAGGGTAGGTGAAGTGAGCCGAAGAGAGGAAAAAGACATCAACAAAGCAAGTCAAATGTATCTGTTGAGCACCCACCTACCCTACATTCATTCTGACCCTCATTTATTCTTTTTTTCCACTAAACTTTTTATTTCATGCTGAAGTGTAACCAGTTGACGACGTTGTAATAGTTCCAGGTGAACAGCAAAGGGATTCAGCCACGCATATAAATGTATCTATTCTCTACCAAACTCTCTTCCCATCCAGGCTGCCACATAATGGTGAGCAGAGTTCCTTGTGCTAGGTCCTTATTGGTTATCCATTTTAAATACAGCAGTGTGAGCATGTCCATCCCAAACTCTCTAACTATCCCTGCCCCCCCCCATTCCTTCCCCCTGGCAACCATAAGTTTGTTTTCTAAGCCTGTAAGTCTCATTCTGTTTTGCAAATAAGTTCATTTGTATCATACCTTTTCAGATTCTGCATATAAGGGACATCATGTGATATTTCTCCTTCTCTACCTGCCTTACTTCACGCAGTATGACAATCTCTAGGCTCATCCATGTTGCTGCAAATGGCGTTATTTCACTCTTTTTAATGGTGAGTAATATTCCATTGTGTATATATATACCACATCTGCTGTATTCATTCATCTTTTGATTGACCCCCATTCATTCTGACCTGTGCCAAGGATTATGAGAGCTCACAGAAAAGTGAAAAAGATGCTTTAGGGGTCTTGAGGCATATGTCACTTTGGAACTGCTGACCAGTTCGCACGGCACAGATTCTCCTGGATTTCCAGCCACAGCTGAGGTTTAGTGGTTTCCCAGAAGAAGTAAGTTTCCTATGCAGTGAATCACCCCCATGTTATGGAGGATTTTCCTGACCTCAGCTTCTGAGTAGCTCACGGAGACTTCACTACACAGAAGGGCGGTGGAGACTGACATCACTGTAGTCCACAGTTTATTTACTTTGAGGGGTATCTTTCAAAGGGACGTTTGGACCAAAAGTGGCATCATGACTTCTGGAAACCCTGAGTAGTGACTTGGCATCTTAGGAATCTGTCTGCTATGCTTCGTGGAAGGGTCTAGAGAACAAAAGCGATGGTTATTAATGTGAAAGCGTAACCCTACTTACTCTCCTTCTAATAAATGCCCCACAGTCCAAGTAAAAGCACTTAAACTCCTTGGATATCTAGACATATTGCTTCAAATCAATTTGCTTTTATTGGTCTAATTCTATCAGCTTTGGAAGTTGGAAGCACCGTGTGCAGAGTTGCAGTGCTTTGACAAGTATTTTCAAGTCCTTGATGTTTTACTTTTTCTATTCCCATTTTTTTTTTCCCTCCCAATGGAGCCTAATATCTTCCAGCCCCAGGCTTGCGGGTCCATGTTCATCTCTGTGACTGACCCCATAATATTTACTTATAACATTCATAAAAATACCTTGCGTGCCAAAAGCGGCTAGCTGCAGGAAAGTGATAAAATATAAAAATATTTAATCAGCCAGTGGGAATTCCCTTACATGTAAAATCAAAGGCTCCCTCAGAGAACCCACCGTGACCTTGGAAGGCCGGCAGATTCAAGCCACATTGAAGGGCGACAGCGGGAGGGGACGCCTGCCGAGAACCCTCTGGGGTCATGGCCCTCCCAGGGCTTCCAGGAAACACAGCCCAAAGGAGGTTTCGGCTGTATTGTCAAGCGGCTCGGGGGCAGGTGTGTTGAAACAACATGAGGCTTTTCCATGGAGATTTTGTAGCTTGTCATGTTTCCCCTGGGACCATCCTACCTACTCTGTTCCTCTCCATTTCTACCTGCAGGACTTACCCTGTTTTTCTAAAAGCAGCACCATGAACGTTTTTTCTTTCTTTTTTCTGTTCTGATTTTCCCCCCAGCTTTATTGAGATGTAATTGACATGTAACATTATGTAAGTTTAAGGGGTACTGTGTGAGTTTGATAGGCATTGTTGTTGTTCAGTTGCTCAATTGTATCCAACTCTTTGCGACCCCATGGACTGCAGCACGCCAGGCTTCCCTGTCCTTCACCATCCACCATAACTTGCTCAAACTCATGTCCATTGAGTTGGTGATGCCATCCAACCATCCCATCCACTGCCGCCCCCTTCTCCCCCAGCCCTCAATCTTTCCCAGCATCAGGGTCTTTTCCAATGAGCTGGCTCTTTGCATCACGTGGCCAAAGTGTTGGAGCTTCAGCTTTAGCATCAGTCCTTCCAGTGAATGTTCAGGGTTGATATGCATAGATACTGCAAAACATTGACCACAATAAGGTTAGGTAACACATCTTTCACCTAGTGTTTGTGGAGGGTTTTGAGGGAAGAGGTGCTGCAGGAGGGTATAGACAGTGATGTGATGGGAAAAATAGCCCGGGTAAGCACTGACAGCTCTGGATTCCAGCCTTCACTCTGCTGCTATATATCTTGGCTAAGTCATGGCACATCTCTCTGTAAGTTGGATATATCTGTGGTTTTCAGCCTTAGTGGTTCCAGGAGGTACCTTTATCTTAGAGAGGGGCTGATATGAAGCAGCTGGGTTTCTAGCCCCTCCTCATTCCCATGTCAATCAGTTCTGCATTATCTATATTACATTTTGGATTGCATACAATATTTAATTCACAAAAATGTGTCTTACTGTTGAAAAGTTTAAAAACCACTGAATTAAAAAGAGATTCCTGTTCCATATTAACATAATTTGGGGCTCAGTAATACTGTTGTTGTTCAGTTGCTCAGTCATTTTCAGCTCTTTGCAACCCCATGGACTGCAGCATGCCAGGCTTCCCTGTCCTTCACTATCTCCCAGAGTTTGCTCAAATTCATGTCCGTTGAGTCGGTGATGCCATCAAACCATCTCATCCTCTGTCATCAGCTTCTCCTCCCGCCTTCAATCTTTCCCAGCATCAGGGCCTTTTCCATACTTCCATCTCTCTCTCCTTAGCACTGCCCAGTAAAAGTTGGTCACAGCTGGCTTGGAACTGTCAGGACATCAGCACCAGGATAGGGTCCACTTGAGGGGTGAGGTTGGATGCCAGCCTGCTTCTGCAGAGGATGGTGCAGTCCTGCCAGGCTCAAGCTGAGTCAGTTGGCAGAATGCCTTTCTCTCCTTTGGAGTTACTTTCTACAAGAACGGTACCAAGGCAGTGTGCTGCGTCCTGGTAGTCTGCCAGAGTGGTTTTCTTTTTTTAACTGAAACAGGTCCCTACTCAGGATTCAGGAAATCCTAGAGGATTGCGGACCCACATGAGTGACAGGCACTATGATAAGAGAATCAGAATCAGAATCAGAATTGCTCTGATGCTTTGCTATGGACTTGTCCTGAGATGCTCTTTCCCAGTTGGCTGCTCAAGACTTTGGGCAAACAGATTCCTGAGAAATCTACTGAAGGAGCTGATCCAAATCCCAGCGTGAATCCCCCAGCCCAGCTACATTTGTTATACTTTCCTCTTTGCTTCAAAGTCCTCATTTTAAGCCACACAGAATGGTTGCAAATCTTTCCATTAACAAATCATTTTGTCATTCCCTTTCCATCTATCACACTGAATGTCCCGCCTAAGTTTTGTCCTTGATTCAATATCTGTCAACAAGATAACACTGACTCAAAATTCTATTACCAATTCAAATTAAAGGTGACAGGAGCAGGTTTTGCTGGGCCAGGCATCAGGAACTTTGCAATCCAACTGCTTAATATTACTTTAATCCTCACATCAGAGCACAGTTTTTATTAACACGTTATTGTTTGTTCTTCCATATCTTCTCTATACATATATAATATTTTTATAGCAATAAGATCATACAATGCACAGTTTTAAAATCTGCTGTTTTGACTTTAAACACCATAGCCTGAACATTTGCTCATGTTAATTAATAGTCTTTTACAATATAATTTTAATGGCTACATAAAGTAGATAATTAACTCAATTCTACTAAAGTTGGAAAACTATTCAGATTGTAACTACCCAGATGTTATAAATTTTGATCATAAAAATCCCCAGATGAATGTACTTATACCTTCATGCTCACTCTTGCAGTCAGAATTCCAGTGGCAGAGGGAGTATTTTAATAAATATTAAATATTTGTAATAAATATTGCCAAATTTCTCTCTAGAAAAATGAATCTTGCCTTAATTTTAAATTCTTTCTGCTGTGGGAAGAGTGAACATCGTGTCAAATGTAAGCTAACCATCTATATTTCTTCTTTGAGCAATGCCCACTCATGTCTTTTGCCATTTTCCTTTTGGTGCATTTATTTATTAACCATTGACTTCTGAGAACTCATCATATATTAGGGATCTTAACCTTCTATTTGATACATATGCAACAAATATTTTTCCCAGTGCTCAAAGCCTAAAAATGTTGCTTAGGCTATTAAGGCTAAAAATAATAAAAACTATTGATGGTTTTTTAAACTGCATTTGCTTTTGGTATGCTTTAAAAGGTACTTCTGCACTCCTAAGATTATATATTGATTTTTAAATTCAAATATTTGGGTTGTTTCCATTTCACACTGAAATCATTAATCTAGAAAAATCTAATATTTTTCTAAGTAATTCTCTCAATACACACTGGCATTTTATTCAAAGAACAAACAATTTATGAATACCTTTTACACAAATAGATTTATTTATTCATATGTCTGCTATGATGCCTAAATCTGTCCCCAAGTTTGAAAGCAATTCAGGAACAATCACCGTGTTTTGGTAGCCTTAATTACTTATTCCAAGAGACATAGTTTGAAAATTCTGAGATTTATGTTAAAGTTAGTTTTGCATCCAGCACTGATTTTCCTTATTTTGTTAGGTGTTTCTCAGAATTTTAATTTGCTCTTCTAGGTTACATTTTAAACTTAAAGTGAATAGAAGCTGTTTTACCCGTTCCCTTAGGTTAGTTAGAAAATGAGTATTGTCAAGAGTGGCCAAAAAACAGCCAAGCATGATGCAGAAGTAACTCTCTTTTCCTTTAATGAATTTTTTATTGTTATTGTTATTGTAAAAGTGTGATTAAAACAAGCAAGGAAAGGTCTACTAGCACCGTGAATACACATGAAACTGAGGCATTTGAGAAGAGTACTTCCTTTCCGAATAAGATGTGACCCAAAGAATTAAGATGTGACTCCCTGGTGGCTCAGATGGTAAAATGTCTGCCTACAATGTGGGAGACCCAGGTTCAATTCCCGAGTCAGGAAGATCCTCTGGAGAAGGCAATGGCACCCCACTCCAGTACTCTTGCCTGGAAAATCCCATGGATGGAGGAGCCTGCTAGGCTACAGTTCATGGGGTTGCAAAGAGTCCGACACCACTGAGCGGCTTCAGAAAGAACCCATGAAAGTAAGGGAATGCATAACCTAGGTTAGGCAGCATTTGATTCATCATTGAAACCAACAACTCCTCCATCAACCTCATTCTGCAAAGATGTAAGAACTGGAGGCTTCTAACAGGAAATAGTAATTCAGTGCATCCCAAAATTGATCCACCCACTTGGAAATACGAATCTAAAATCAATCTGTTGCTGGGCATTGAATGAACTGATGTAATGTGGCCAGGTTCCAGAGAACATCAGCACCTGTCTCCAAAGACACAAGACTAGACACTGACTTAGTATTTTAAAGAAAGAAATCCAGCTTGAGTTACTCAGTGTGAGTCCCATGAGATTAGAGTCACCTGAACTCAGGTGTCAAGCACACGTCTGCTTGTTCGGTGCCGTCTCCTCATTCGCTCATTCAGTCAACAAACATTCATTGAGCACCTACTGTAAGGAACTGTTCTAGGTGCAGGGTACAGTAGCAAACAGTGAAAGCTGGCTAGATAATGAACCTCATTCAAGCGGAAAATATTCAACGCAGGGAAATCAAACAAGATGGAATAAAATAATAGGAACTAGCACTCTGAGAGTCACAGACAGCATCAGAACAGGGGGAGGACACATCCACACTGGGCATCCAAAAATAAAATTCTCTGAGCTGGGTGGGAAATACATCCTTACTCTGGGAGGCCAGGAAATTTTTGTCCATTTATCTGAATATATATATTCTGATGGGCTTCCAGGTGGCTCAGTGGTAAAAAAATTCTGCCTGCCAATGCAGGTGACTAAGGAAACATGGGTTCTATCCCTGGGACTGCAAGAGCCCCTGGAGAAGGGAATGGCAACCCTCTCCAGCATATACTTTCCTGGAGAATCCCATGGACAGGGGAGCCTGCCAAGCTACAGTCCATGGGGTCACAAAGGGTCAGACACAAGTGAGCATGCACACACACACATATATATTTTGATAGGCTAAATAATGCCTACCACCCATTATGGCAACCAAACGGCTGCCATTCCCTTTTCCAGGGGATCTGCAGTCCCAGGGACTGAATCCATGTTTCCTTAGTCTCCTGCACTGGCAAACAGATTCTTTATCACTGAGCCACTTGGGAAGCCCATCAAAAAAAAATATATATATATATATATATTCAGATAAATAGACAAAAATTTCCTGACCTCCATAAAAGACAGATTACATTCTAATCTTTACAACCTGTGAATGTAACCTAATATGGCAAAAAGGAAAAAGAACTTGGTAAATATGACTTAAGGATTTTGAGATGGGGAGATTAATCTGGGTTTTCTGAGTGGCCCTTGTGCAACCATAAGTCTCCTTGTAGGAGAGAGGCAGAGGCATATCAGACCGTAGAAGAGGAGAAGGCGATGTGACCACGGAGGTAGGGATTAGAGTGATGTGGCCACAAGACAAGGCAAGCCGGCCAGCAGAAGCTGGAAGAGGCAAGGAACAGACTCCCCTAGAGCTCCTGGAAGCAGCCTAGCCCTGATGACAGTTCGATCCCAACCTAGTGAAATTGATTTCGGACGTCTGGCCTCTAGAACTGTGAGACAATAGATATTAAAATATCTATAATAGCCCCCAAGGTTGTAGTAATTAAATACAGCAGACACAAGAAGCTAATACATGCTTGTTAACCCAAATGTGTGTGTCTAATATATCCATTTATCTACTAGATAGATGTCTCTATGTAAAGAGCTACCAGTTTCTTTCTTAATCTTTCTCATCGTTTGCTCTTTAAGATTTTTTTGGATGTGGATCATTTTAAAGTCCTTATTGAATCTGTTACAATATTGCTTCTGTCTTATATTTTGGTATTTTGGCCACAAGTCACATGGCATCTTAGTTCCCCAACAAGGGACTGAACCCACACCCTCTGCATTGGAGAGTGAAGTCTTAACCACTGGATCACCAGGGAAGTCCCTTTTGCTCATCTTTGGAAATGGCACAACCATCTTCTACTTACTCAGGTGGAAAACTGAGAAGGAATCATCTCTCAAATTTATTTCCTTCATCCCGACCTCACTCACAATTCCAAACAATCATCAGTATCTTCTGGTTCTACCTCCAAAATATATCCTGAATCTGGCCACTTCTCTATCACCATTACCTTCACCTTAAGCCAGCGTCACCTCTTGCCTGAAGCACTAAAGCAGCTTCCAAACGAATCTCCCATTTCCTGTCTTGTCCCCAGTATTCTGTTTCCCCCAGAGTAGTCAAGAGAAACTTTAAAAAAATATAAGTCAGTTTGAATTATACTCTAAGTAAACCTTCCAATGGTTCCTATGGCTCTGCTTTGTTAAGTCATATGATGTCCTGTGGTCACAAACTGCACACGATCTGTCCCACATAGTTCCTAGGCTCTTTCCCTTCCCAGCTCCATTGGTTTTTCTTTCTACTCCTTCAACAGGCTCTGCTCATTTTGACTTCAGAGCGCTTGCAGCAAACTTTCCTCTGCTTGGATCAACCTTCTCTGGCTTTGCGTAGCTGGGTGCTCTCATCCTTTGTATCTAAGTTTCAGAGAATCCTGATCTGACCACCCAACTAGAGTAGTCCCTCGCCCTTCCCCCACCCCACTATCCTTTCTTATGTCACTTTGTCCAGTTCCTTTAGAAATTATTTGATAGCTCTTTTGCCCACCTATTGGCTGAACTCTCCCCTACTCCACTCCCCACTAGAGTGTAAGCTCCTTGAAAGCAAAGGCTCTGTCTGCCATTTCACTTTCATCTCAAACAATGGCTTGCTTCTAGTAAGTGCCCAATGAATATCTGTTGAACAAATGAATAATATGACTCAAGAACATAAAGTCTTAAAACAAGATGGTTATTCAGATCAAGTCTGAAATACAAATGGTTGATTCACTCTGTTGTGACTGTCACCAGTCTAAAGCTATTTTTTTTAAGATTCTTTTTTTTTTTGATGTGCACCATTTTTAAAGTCTTCACTGAACTTGTTACAATACTGCTTCTGTCACATTTTGGTGTTTTAGCCAAGAGGCGTGTTGGATCTTAGTTCTACAACCAGGAATCATACCCACACCCACTGCCTAGTAAAGCGAAGTCTTAACCACTGAATCGCTACAGATGTCCCCAGTCTAAAGCTATTCTTGTTTAGAAGTTGCTTAGCATATCTTTTCCATTCAGTGGAGAGCTTAAGTAGGAAATGGGGCTAAATATGAGTGTCTAGAGCTGTATTAGTCTCATTTGTGCTCTGAAATTAAAAAAGAAAAAAAAATAGAGGAAGAGAAGGATAAGGAGGAGGAAGAAGGAAGCGAGAGAAAGGGAAATACATACTCTTTTTCTGCACTCTTAATTTTCTATAAAGTTTACTTTGAAAAATTCCAGTCTCACCTCTCAGCTGAATGATGAGGATGTTCAACACAACTGATAATCAAGTAAGGAAATTGGCAAGTAATCTAGTGATCAATTGTTTGGTGGCTTCTGAGAGGAAGAAAGGTATTCAGGATGATGTCAACACATAATAAGTGTTCATAAATATTACCTGCTTTTATGATCACTGGTCGTTGTTCAAGATCCAAGGGTAGCAGTGCAAACCTGATGTCAAGCCACTCAAAGACAAATTCAGTCATTCGTCTCTGACCAGGAGTCTCCTGTCTTCTGCCCACATCCTGAAACTGTGGCAGGCTAAACTTGCTAGTTTGCAAGAAGGGTAAAAATCTCAGACCCTTCAGAGTTGATGATAACCCCTAGAGTCCCTGTTCCATGTAAGTGTTGTTACGCCCCCTTTATTCCTTGTGGATTCACGATGCTCTGATGATGACAACTTGCTTCAGCTACCGCTTCTCTGTAGCCATGCTGCATCCACACCAGTGCCCAGGGCTTTCTCCCATAATCTATAGTCACAAACTTCCAACACCTGCTCAAGATTTTCAGGCAGGTCAAGTTCCAGACCAGTCCTACCCAAGCTCCTCCACAGTATCATCATATTGACCAAATACATTATAACCTAATCAATAACCACATTAATAACGAGGGTTACCTGGCGTCGGATATCAGTGGCTTCCTAGGTGGCGCTAGTGATCAAGAACCCACCTGCCAGTGCAGGAGACTCAAGGGACAAAGGTTCAATCCCCGGCTCAGGAAGATCCCCTAGAGAAGGGAATATCATCCCACTCTAGTATTCTGCCTGGAAAACTCCATGGAGGGAGGAGTCTCATACACTACAGTCCATAGGGTCACAAAAAAATCAGACACGACTTGAGCACGCCCATACACACACAGAGAGATATCAGTATTTGGTTGACAAATGTCCACATTTGACACTTTAGTGCCACAGGTGGTTTTGTTAAGGAAGGGCAGGAAGCCAAGCTCCCTCTCTAACCATAGCATTCTGATTTGTCAACCACTCATGAAATGTGACAGAACTAAAAAATAGACATCAAATCAGGGCTGGGCTCTGGGGCCACCCAGATAGCTTGGAAAATGCAATCCGGTGATGATGATCAAATCAACAGGGAACACTGCCATCATGATTTTTCCAGACATGTTCCAGACTCTGCACAGAGTCTCCCGGACTGCAGGATGGATGCCAGACAAGCAGCCCTGTCATTACCACGTGAGTGTGTGCCTACTGCGAGCTCAGCCATGCTCAGCTCCGACCCTGTGACCCCGAGGACTGGAGCCCACCAGGCTCCTCTGTCCATGGGACTCTCCAGGCAAGAATGCTGGAGTGGGTTGCCATGCCCTCCTCCAGGGGAATCTTCCTGACCCAGGGATTGAGCCTGGGTCTCCTGCATTGCAGGCAGATTCTTTATCACTTGAGCCACCTGAGAAGTACTTGTGTGCAAATTGCTTAACCATTAATGTTGGGACAATGATAGCTTCTATATTAATACTCATGAAGCTTACATGTCCAAGTGAAATTGCCACTCTCTCAGAGTTGGCTTCACATCTAATTGCCATGCTTATCAAAAAGATAAGGATTAAATTAATTAGAATTATAAAAAAAATAGTGCCACATTCTGATGCCTCACCTTGTAAGTTACAAAGGACTTTTCACATTAGCTCATGTCATCCTCATATCTCTTTGAGACAAGTACTCTCTGCTCCACTTTACAACTTTTTAAAAAAGGTTTACAGATTAAGATTTATGCGTTTTAATATATGTCTGTGTGTGCTTAGTCACTCAGTCTTGTCCGACTCTTTGTGAGCCCATGGACTGTAGCCCACCAGGCTCCTCTGTCCATGCGATTCTCCAGGCAAGGATACTGGAGTGGGTTGCCATTCCCTTCTCCAGAGGATCTTCCTGGCCCAGGGAGTGAACCTGGGTCTTCTGTACTGTAAGCAGATTCTTTATCATATGAGCTACAGGAAAGTTCCTTAATGTACGTGCATTTTACATCAAAAATAAAAATTGTCAGCCAATATCCAATCTAGTTAACAATATGTATGTGAACTATTTAGGGAAAAGGATACCAATCTTTGCAAATGAACCCTGAAATCCATCAAAAAATGGAACAGATTAATGGATGGATGGAGGGTTATATACATGAATAGGTATGTGATGAGAAAGTATGGTAAAGGTTCATGGTAAAGTCTAGATAATGGGAATATGGGTATTCACAGCAAATGTTTTCCAGCTTTGCCTTTGGGTTGAATTTTTTTTTATAATGAGTGTTTTAGGATTGCTGGATTCAGAGTCCAGAGTGCTGCAGACACAGTGGGGGAAGTAGAGGGTGGGATGACTTGAAAGCAGGGCACTGACATATATATTAATACACTACTGTGTGTGAAATAGCTAGCTACTGGGGAGCATCTGTACAGCAAGGGGAGCTCAGCTCGTGCTCTGTGACAACCTAGAGGAGTGGGATCGGGGAAGGCAGGGAGGGAGGCTCAAGAGGAAGGGATATACATATATATATAGCTGCCTCACTTTGTTGTATGGCATAAACCAACAAACATCGTAAAGTAATTATCTTCCAATTGAAAAACCCAAAAGAAAATGTTTGGGGGGGAAATGGAGGCTTAGAGAGATGAAACCTGCCCTTAGGTTACAGTCTGAGGCTGGGCTCAGAGCCAAATCCAGTTGATCTGATCCTAGTTCCCATGGGTAACAGGAATACTCTAGAAAATCATTATTATTCAGCGTTTAAAGGAAGACTACAGTACAGGTAAGTACTGAATTTGCGTTCAGTAAGAGCTATGCAAAAACCAGGACAGGCTCCACCATAGAAGGGACGCTATTTCAGTATGGAGATTGCCTTTTTAAACCTGTGTTGATCCAGCTCAGGGAGGCTTGCCCGCCTCCTGGCAGTCCCTTTGGGGTGTTTGACATTTCTGGTAAAGATGCTGCCTCACGCGGCACTGCCTCCCCTCTGAAGGGAGTGCGTTCAGAGCTGAAGACACTTCTTCACCTGCTCTCAATGAGGAGAAAACTTTGCCCTTTGAAAAGATCCAAATGTTGCCTGAAGCCCAGTTAGGCAGATGACATTCAATGTTAACAGTATTATCTCTTTGTAAAGCTATCCAGTGAATACAAAGCATAAGAGGAGAGTTTTTGTTTGGCTGGTTTTGTTTTTGTTTGATTAAACAGAGCTAGACCTCTAAACTAACAATACGGTTTTTCTTCTTGTATGCCACAAAAGGTACCTCTGAGAACCAACTCATGGTTGCCCGTGGGGAAGGGATAGTTAGGGAGCTTGGGATGGACATGTGCACACAGCTGTATTTAAAATGAATAATCAACAAGGACCTACTGTGTAGCGCAGGGAATTCTGCTCAGTGCTATGTGGCAGCCTGGAAGGAAGCGGAGGTGAGGGGAGAATGGACACGTGTATACGTATGGCTGAGTCCCTTTGCTGTCCACCTGAAACGATCACAACATTATTAATCGGCTATACTCCAACATAAAAAGTTGTTTTAAGAAATTGAAAATAAAAATTACCAAAAAAAAAAAAAAATCTCTGAAACCTACATTGTTCCGGTATTTGGGGCTATGGCAGCATCTCATCCGTGACAGAACTTTCCAACTTTATAATAACAACATATTTAACATCTATCTCCTCCAATAGCCTGGAACTTCCAGGGGACCCCAGAAGCTGTCTCACTCCCCTAACACGGGGTCTGTGGTTACGTTTACAAGAAGAACTAATAGAAGACTGAGTTAAAGAATGACTAAGTAAATGAATGGGTTGATTAGGTTAACTAAGTTGAAAAACTGTGACCTTTTGACTGTCTCTGGCCCAGTAATTCTATTGGAATTTAATTTTTTCAGTATCATATCCCATGTGTTATGCTGTGCAACCATTAAAAAGTAGCAAAACCTCATAAAAAGCGAAAAGGTTTTCTATGAATTTCTTTGTTTTTAAATAACCATGACTAATATTGGGTTACCATCCCTGAATTTTCAAAGTATGCAATTATACCTTTTATGAACAGAATTCTTGTTTGTTTTTTTTTTCTTATTCTTCACTACTAGTTACTAACAGGGTGTCTCACATACAGAGACAAGCACCACTGGCAAGCAGAGCCCTTTAGATCTTTCAGCTTTTTCACTCAACACAATGGTAACTCTCAGGTTAAGTACACAAGATTTACTGCATCCACAAATAAACATTTTATTAATATAAATTTAATTTTATTAGTAAATGGACGTGAATATGAATGGATTTCTTCTCACTGTCTTCTAAGCAGGTAAAGTACTGGATTATGCTCTTGACTACTGGGATGAAGCAAAACAGTAGGGATAATAATACCTACTGTCCAGGTTGCGTGGGGATTACAGAAAATGCAGAGTGTCTGGCAGTACAGGTTATACGTGGCCTACGAGCCCCAGCACCTTCCCTGGACTCTGTCCTGCTCTAGACTACTGAACATGGCTCCTTCCGCTCACAGTCCCTGCCCCTGTTCCCGTGTTACATGTGGATTTCATTTCCTAGTTCAGCGTGTCGGGTTCCTCATCGCCCTTCATCCCTGACTCCCTGTGGGCCTTTCCCTGGCTCTGACTACTGCTCCTGCCATTCTGAGATGCAGCTTCTCTCCATCCTTGCACACCCACCCTTCCCTCCAGTGGGTCTCCCAGACCTCTCCCCACCAAGACCCCTCTGTGCTGCTATCACTTGACACCAGGGGCCAGGAACCCTTAAGATCAACAGCAAAAAACAGAAAGGAATAGTTACATCAACAAATCAAAGAGCTTTTAAAAAATACGAATAACTCCTTGACAGCAATTATCAGGCCGTCCCCAAAGCACACAGGGCTTCCCCGATGGCTCAGATGATAAAAAATCTCCTGTAATGTGGGAGACCCAGGTTCGATCCCTGGGTCAGGAAGATCCCTGGAGAAGGGAATGGCTACCCACTCCAGTATTCTCACCTGGAGAATTCCATGGACAGGGCCGCCTGGTGGGATATAGTCCATGGCAGTCACAAAGAGCTGGACAGGATTGAATGACTAACACATACTCATGCAAGTACGCAGCCTAACTGGACACCATTTTCCAAGAACCAACCCAGACCTGAGGTGCCTGAAAGCTTAATTCTACTTGTAATTCTCGGTGGCATTTTAGCAAATCTCTCCAGAGTCCTGTGTTTCACTAAAGCATATAATGAAGACACTTCACTAGCAAATGTAGTTTATCAATACAGTGCAGATAAATGTGTACCCACTATTTCTAGGCAAGAGCTTGGTAATCCACTGTTTCCTCTATCATCGTAGCTGCCGAAGTGTTCAGGTAAAAGTTTGTGCAATGTGGGAGAAAATCCAGTCTTCACTCGCTAAGATTTCTAATGTAACCATTTTACATCCTTCACAGTTTATTTTATATTTGTGCTATCACATACAAGCAGTCACTTGGGGGGGTCTTGATTATATTTATACTATAGATACAGTTTTAGAAAAAAAAAAGAAAAAGTCATTTCCTTTTTTTTTCTTTGTCTGTAGAAAGCACAGCAGGGCCTTTGGGGTCTGAGTTCTGAAATTTTGCCTTTGGCGAATTTGGCAGTTATTTCGTGTTTCAAGGACTAGAGCGCCAAATAATTCCTTCCCCTAGTCTCCATTTGGAAATGTTTAGCACTTTGGGAAAAGGAAACAAGGAGAGGAGCATGAAACAGGAGGGTGGCTGGAGATTTGAGTTTTAATAAGAGGATGAGGATAAAGACAGGGGATGCCATGTTTCCAGGACCTTGGGAGTGGGAGACAAGACAGGGGATGATGAGGGGTGGACACATATAAATGCTCGAAGACACCAGTGACCCCCTCCTGCAGCCCAAAGATTGCAGGACCTTGGAAAAGGGGTAATTGTGTGTACACCAAGGGTCTTAGCGCTAAAAACAACAGGAAGCGTTTCCATGGTTGTTATTGCTGTTCAGTCGCTAAGTTGTGTCCAACTCTGAGACCTCCTGGACTGAAGCATGCCAGGCTTCCCTGGGCTTCACTGTCTCTTGGAGTTTGCTCCAATTCATGTCCATTGAGTCGGTGATGCTATCCAACCATCTCATCCTCTGTCACTCCCTCTCCTCCTGCCTTCAATCTTTCCCAGCATCAGGGCCTTTTCAGTGAGTTGGCTCTTGGCATCAAGTGGCCAAAGTGCTGGAGCTTCAGCTTCAGCATCAGTCCTTCCAATGAATATTCAGGGTTGACTTCCTTTAGGATTGACTGGTTGGATCTCCTTGCAGTCCAAGGGACTCTCAAGAGACTTCCCCAGCACCACAACTCGAAAGTCTTGTTCAAGACTGAAATAAAAGAACAAGCCGCTGTAAGGGGTGGATCTCTGAGATCCTCCTTAAACATCTGGGCTGTGCAGACAGCCACACAGGCAGAACACTTCTGAAGCTGATTGTAACAGTCACCAATTCCATCCACTAAGAACAAGTATCTTCCCTGTATTGCTGGGGCAATGAGCTGGTTTAACGATGGTGGGGAAGATACCCACATTAATATTTCATTTTGCATGTCTTACAAAATCTTGCTCAAAGATTTTGTTTGATATTTGGGGGGGGAGGGTATTAAGATCCCTTTTTTCAAGTGGCTAAGTGGTTCACACTTACATAACTGGATTTGATCTTTAATTATATCCGTACTATATGCCATAAACTACCATGCAATCCTTATAGGAAATACACAAGTTAAAAATAATTAAAGGAGAAGTGTGTTCAAATGCTTTGCCTTTATTTCAGCTTATGAGGCTTAGAGTATATATATATATATATACACTATAGTCCAATCTATTGATTTAGGACAAAATTTCACAAAATTCCACTCAGCCTCAAAGTTTACTTTGTCAGCTGAGGAATAATAAAATTTTGTATTTCCATTCCTATCTCAGCCGTTTTACTTCTAATTTTTTTTCCAATTATCCCTGTGACTTTTTTTAGCTCACTGTTAACAGTCTTAACTCTCTAGCTTAATACCCCAGCTTCAGAGTTTATATCTGAGTTAAGACAAATGTCATTTCTTTCCCTCTGTAGTAGCTCTCCCCCAAGGAAAAACAGAAGAAGACTTTACTCGTCCGTATCTGTTCTGTATCGTTTCTTCTAGGCTTGTTCCTTGTTTTTTCAGTTAATTGGTTTGTATGAGGATTTTGTATTAAGCAATATCCAAACCAGGCAAATTTCTAGAATTCATGCTGGATCAAGGTTCAGGTAAGCAAAATTAAGTTTATCAAGTGCTGCAATTCAAATTCTTGGGATCATTATGGGGTTTACAAAATCAGTCTTATCAGACCTCCTGGTATGGTTTGAATGGAAAAGCCAACTTAGCAAAGATTTCCCAGTGAGGTCCCCAAGGAGGCCATAACCTGAGCAAATTGAGTGAATTCATTGGTATTCAGGTCTGAGCCCTGTAGGTTTAGAAACCCAATGAATCAGAATATTGAGAGTAGATTCTGCTCTCTGGAAAGACTCACGTTAACTGGATCCCCAGTTACTGATGTATAATAACTAGAAAGGCAGTTTAGTAGCTTATGGTGAAACATAAATTAAAGAACTAGACAAGTTCTTCTTGCTTGTTCATTTGCTCCCCTGTAGACAAATCTACAAGGAAAGCCAGATTATTATCAGGAAAAGATGAAAGTCAAACACAGGGAGCAAGTTGAAGGATACCCACTGATGCTGCCAACAAGCCATTCACCTCGGCTGGACCCTGTCCCTGACACTGGACTGTAGTCCCCAGGCTTACGTTGGAAACCTTAGCCAGCATGCAAGTGACATTCTTTTCTCTGAACTGATAGCTAAAATCAGCATCTTTCTTTCTTTTTTTAATTTTGATTTTTATATACTGTTTACTTTAAGCATGGTATTCAGAGGGAAAATAAATTTTAGCAGACATACACTTAAAGTCATTGCAAATACCTAACAAGCTAAAATTTGGTTTCTAAAAAGCACTGAGCCATGATATATGCTTGGGCATCCCAGTACAATAGGATCCAAGTACCATCGTGGGACCAGAAGTCAAGGACCCACCAGAGCCTCGAGGAGACACAAAATTAACACTGCAGTTTAATAGCTGGCTGTCCCTCGTGTCTGAGGCATACCCTGTTCTTCTGACTTTTGATATACTTGTCATCTTGGGCTAAATTTCTTCTCACCCTTGCTTCCACAGGTCTTTGTTGTACAGCTTCCCAATGAGCCTGCTGACTGAGCAATATCCATTCAACTGTCCCTTTTGTATTTCTTTTGACCAATGTTGTCCCTGGTTTACTGTTTGTACCTCCTGAGCTTTATTTCCACAGCACCTGACCTCTGGATGCCAACACCTTTATCCTGCATTGTCCACTTGCCATTTTAGAATTTTACAAAGCCTATTGATGGCAATAGTTTTTATTGAATTCCTTCATGCTCTACTGTTTTTAAGCAGTAACATTTGTACTCAACCACATAATTACAGTTTTCAACTGCTAAAGGAATAGTTTTTGCTCAATTTAAAGCCTTAGGAATTTCTACTACAATTTTTCACAGGTTTAACATAATAAATGATAAACCTAATAACAGGCTATGTATGAAATCTGACCTTTCCTGAAAGTGACAACTTTTAACTTTCTAATAAATAGGTAAATTAATTAATCTAATAAATCTAAAGTATTAGCGTTGAGACCTGTTGAAGACAATTGTTGGTAGAACATAGAAGAGGCTGAGAATTACTGCACAAACATACAGTTGTAGAATAATATTTCTTCATTTCATTACTTTGTCAATTTTACTACAGAGACAAAAATAAAAGCAGAATCTACATAATCCCATGAGAAAACCACTAGATGCATCCGTGTGACATATTTTAAAGTGTTCATTATCAAATAACCAACATATCCACTAGCTTCCCAGGTGGCACAGTCGTAAAGAATTCACTTGCCAATGCAAGAGACGCAAGAGACTTGGGTTCAATCCCTGGAGGAGGAAATGACAACCCAGTCCAGCATTCTGGCCAGGGAAATCCCATGGACGGACGAGCCTGGTGGTCTATGGTCCAGGGGGTCACAAAGAGTCTTGGGCATGACTGAGGGACTGAGCACACACAGGGATCCACTAGCTTATATTTTTTAATAAACTGCAGTTTTCAAAAGTATGAGAGGCCCTAGTGATTTGAATTGATGCTTTTGAACTAGTCTCTTGGACTGCAAGGAGATCCAACCAGTCCATTCTGAAGGAGATCAGTCCTGGGTGTTCATTGGAAGCACTGATGCTAAAGCTGAAACTCCCAATACTTTGGCCATGTGATACAAAGAGCTGACTCATTAGAGAAGACCTAGATGCTGGGACAGATTGAAAGCAGAAAGAGAATGGATGACAGAAGATGAGATGGTTGGATGGCATCACCAACTCGATGGACGTGAGTCTGAGTGAACTCCAGGAGTTGGTGATGGACAGGGAAGCCTGGCGTGCTGTGATTCATGGGGTCGCAAAGAGTCGGACACGACTGAGCGACTGAACTGAATGATTTTGTCATAAAATTATTAAAAGTCTTGAAACTCTTAAGTGAAAGTAAGCATACCCCAATTCACCAATGTCAGATGGAACAGGTCATTTGTCTGATCTTTTTTGTGATGTTAATTGAAGAAGAGTTGAGATTCTGGTAGAATTTGGAAAGAAAATTGCTCACCCAGTTAGAAGGCAGCAGCTCTGGCAGGCTCCCATCTGGGGTACACATACTTCTTTGGATGTGCAAATATCTTAAATAGTTTCCTTCAGATTTTAACCCGAGAGCCATACACATCTCTGAAGCTGACACGTTAGACGGATTTGTTGCTTGGATATTTTATAAACTTTGGAGTAGCCATCTTAGTTATGTTCAGCTTCATGGGGTAAGAAGACGGGAGAAGGGGAACTTTTATCATTGATCCTGTGTTTATCGCCAGCACATCTGTACTGGATTCTTTCCTTTGGTCCCGCGGACCCACTCTCCACCCTTTCTCATTGGTTCTGTATCAAGAAATTGAAAGGATTGAACCGACATCAGTAGGCCCGCACTCTTTCTGGCTTCCAATTGGGTCTGGCCCTTGGGAAGCAAGCTAGGAGGTCAGAAAAGAGGGTGGAGTTTCTGCTGGTGCCCGGCTCCCTCCCTCCAGTCCTATCGGACCGCCTGCTCTACAGACCCGCTGCGTCTCCAGGGTCTGTAACTGCTCCCTCCTGGCTCCCCCTACAGGCCCGGGCGGTAAAAGCTCGGGAAGTCACTAACCCCTTGGTTAAATTGCTGCTCCCTGACAACTGTATTCAGCAGTCTCTCTCCACTGAATATGTCGTCCATTTCTTCCTGTAACCCTGACTGATGAAACTTTTATCTACATTGTGTCACACAAACCATCTTCATGGAGTCTCTTCTAAATTGTTTAAACCAGGATTGCATTATTAAGATTAGACTGAAACTGTGGATGCCACCATAAAGAGTTAACACTCCTTTTTCTAAAGTGCAGGAATTTAGAGAGAAATGCCAATTGCCTAAAAGACATCAGTTCTTCTTCATCCAAACTGTAATTAGACTTTGAATAATCTTCTTTGACATATAAAATCACGTCTTTTTAACGAAAAGAAGTCTTAGATTGAGTGCTTTAGACGTCAATAGGAGTAAAGAAGGGTTCTAAATTAAGACTTGAAACCTTTAAAACAGACAGGGGGAAGAGACCAAAGTGTCTTTTTGTTAACTGATTTTTTTTTTGCATTACTTCTCCTAATGCTGTGATTAATAATAATAGATAACAACTATTGAATGCTTAGCTTATATCAGTGACCTGTTTTGGGTGCTTAACATATATTAGCTCATTAAACACCGTCAACAAATCTGTGAGGTAAGAATTGGTGTTATCATCCTCACTTTACAAAAGAGGAAATGAGATGTGGAGAATTACATAAGTTGCTCAACATAGCGCTATATGTTGCTGCCTTCAGTGGGTTTTAGACCATGCTAAACCATGATTCTTGCCCAGAAGAATCACATGTACTGATATTTTTAAAAATTAAAACCCATTTTTATTACTACTACTATATTGCTAACTGACTTCCAAATGTCTGTAGACCCAGACGAAATAATCATTGAGTCTTGCAATTCTCTTTTTAACATGGAAGTTTGTTCCAAATCATAAATTTATTACCCTGAGAATTTCAGCAAAAGATGCTTACATTTCTGAACATTTCTTTCAAGAAATGCTTCTACATGTATTTGTTGTGTCGGGGCTGTTTCCAACACAATGGGAAAAAGTGGACTCTTAAACATCATTTCAAAGTTAAATTAATAGGAATAACAATGTGAAAAAATCATCTTGCTTAAAATTAATTTGGGCAATCTGTATGCATGTGCTTAACAGTGGCAGCTTGTGAACCTTTTAATCATGAAGCATGTTATATTATAAAAGCACTAAAAAAGAATATATTGAGAGTATAAATCCTTAGAAAAACTAAACTGTGAATACATGTCTTTTTAACATGCTTCTATGTTTCAACCTAGTTACTCGAGTTATAGTCAGTGGTCCAGAATCACTGATATTTGTGTATAACTGTGGAAACATAATTAACTTTCCTTTTCAACCTATTTCAGGAAAATCATAAGCCAAAGATTTAACTTGAAAGCCAGATGATTACCAGCAGCTCAACTGCCTGGTGGTGAGATTAAAACTACACAATCAGAACTTATGTTTCCAGGTACTGGTGGTGACTAAGACAAATTTTTCTGCCAAAAGAGTTCTTACTACTAAATACAAGTAAAAGGTACTAAACACACACACATACACACGTTAGCATAAACGTTCATTTTTAAGTCCTTGTTATATCATCGAACTACTAAATATTATTGACAAATTTTGTTTTTATCCCAACATTTTGGTCACAGTGTAACTCTGAAGACACTCACATACAAATGCACTTATGACTATAGACGGAATACTGTGCTTAAAGAGACTAAGGCCAGAGTATTCTAGAGGAGCTTGAGCATTATGTACTTCAGAAAGTGAAGTCAATAAAGATGAAATGATTAGCAAATTTATTAATGGAGTGCGGTTTTCTGCCACATTGATAACTACAATTATTTCCTGGTTTTGCTCAACCTTTTTAAATTTTCTGGTCTTTGGGGCTTTTCACTAAATGGAGATATTACTTGTGCCTGAAAATCCAAATCTGAATCAATACGTCCTGGCTGCAACTAATCACGTGCTCATGCTCAGTTGTGTCTGACTCATTGCAACCCCATGGACTGTAGCCCACCAGGCTCCTCTGTCCATGGGATTCTCCAGGCAAGAACACTGGAGTGGGCTATCATTTCCTTCTCCAGGGGATCTTCCCAACCCAGGGATTGAACTCTTGTCTCCTGCATTGGCAGGTGGATTCTTTAGCACTAGCGCCACCTGGGAAGACAAGCTAACCATGTAAACTAATAAATGATCGTTCTCACCAGCTTTCATCAGGCAAATTCTCCGATTAATGATGTGTTCATTGTTCTTCTCTATTTAACAAGATTAGTTTCTTTTCCAACTTTACACTAGAATATAATTAACGTTTATTCAGAGGTTCCAAATGCATGAACTCATTTATCCTAATAACGCCTTGGTGGGAAGAAAATGTTTCATTTCAACCAAATTTCAATAATGCCAGCCCAAGAGACAGAGCTAATGACTACCCAAGGTCAAGTCAAGGTCCACTGGCCAAATCTAGAGTCAGAATTTATTATCTCAGTTCCCAATTAATCTATGGGAACAGTACTAAGATTTTGACAATAGTACCAAGAATGCGTCAGGATTAGATGATCAGAGTTGCCAAACTTTAACCCATATCTTTTAACATTCATTATTGAGAAAAAAATGTGAACTGGAACTCTGCATGGACTTGGGAAATCTTTATTGGATGCATGATTTAACTATTGAATCTTTAACTAAATTCATCAATCACTAATCTCTGAATATCCATTGGAATCCCTGAATATTCATTGGAAGGACTGATGCTGAAGCTGAAGCTCCAATACTTCGGTCACCTGATGTGAAGAGCCAACTCATTGGAAAAAACCCTGATGCTGGAAAGACTGAAGGCTAAAGGAGAAGGGGGCAGCAGAAGATGAGATGGTTAAATAACAACACCAGCTCAATGGATGTGAGTTTGAGCAAACTCCAGGAGACAGTGAAGGGCAGGAAAGCCTGGCGTGCTGCAGTCCATGGGATTGAGAAGAGTTGGACATGGCTTAGCGAATGAATAGCAACAACAAAAACAAATCTCTTTTTGGTGCTTTTGTTCTGTATCTTCACATTTTTTTCCAAAATAGATGGATAAACACTAAGTGCTAAATCAATTTTTATTTTTTTTGGAGGGAAAAAAATTAATGCTTGGCACAATTTAGTGAAAAGCAAGTGTAGAAACATCCATAAAAAATCACAAAGTAAGTTTAACAATGTTCCCACTAACATCAAGTCATGGTTAACTGAAAGAGAAGAAGCTTGCAGAGCGGGGTTAAATGTATATGCACAATGTCTTATTCCTTAAAAAAAATTAGAGATCAGAAACAAAAGAGCAAATCTACTCAGTCTGATTGATGGGCTCTCTTGGCGTTTGTTGTATTATTTTGACATGTGAAATATTTCATGTTTTAAAATTTTAGTGAAACAAAGTTTCTAAATTTCAGTAATGGGACGATCACTGCTAAAGGACAAAAACTGACAAAGTTCTAAAACATGTCTGCAGACCCAGTTAGAGAAAACAATGAAATAGAGTACTTTCAGAAAGAATAAAATTAAAAGCACAATTTGTCTTACCTGTCTGTTTCAGTGATTTATCTCTGCCTCCAGTGTTCAGGATGCCGGAACTGTGTCCTCATCTAGTAGTTGTAACTTGGAGGTTTGATGGCTACCTTATTCATACTTATTCCATTCTTGGGTAATTCTTAGGCCTTGAAGTCTTTTGTGGGCTCCCAGTTAATTTGAATTTGTTCAATATCCCTTAAAAATTTTGGTACAAATAAGAAAAGGATATTTAGGAATCATGAGCCTAGCTTTCTACTATTTTCAGCGTTTTGATTCTGATATTTGGGAATTTGTAATACACAGCTTAAAGAAGAAGGAAGAGAAAAAGGTACAGAAAGGAGAAGTAGGAAGGACAGAACAGGAGGTAGAGAAGAATGAAAAGATTGAAAAAGAAAATTAAAGAAGCAGATGGAAAAGGAGAAGGAAGAAAAAAGGAAGAGGCGAGGAGAGAAAGTCAGGGAATGGAGAGGGTGGCAAAAAGAAAAATCACTAAAAAAAAAAGTTATTTTTGGAGACCAGATTATTTTATGGTAGAAAAAAAAGAGGAGTTAGAAAAACTTTCCACTCTTCTTTGTATATGTGCCAGTGTATAAAGCACTATTCTATACACAACTGCCTACAGTCTTATAAACAAATTTTTAAAATGTATACCTATGTCCATCCAGTAGTTAAGACTCCACACTTCCACTTCAGGAGGTGCGAGTTCGATCCCTGGTCAGTGAACCGAGGCTGAAAAAAATTTTTTTAACGTACGTGCCCTGACATTTTCACTACTTGGACTCTACTTCCTAGTGTTAGTCACTCTTTGTGACCCCATGGACTGTAGCCCAGCAGACACCTGTGTCCATGGAATTCTCCAGGCAAGAATACTGGAGTGGGTTGCCATTCCCTTCTCCAGGGGATCTTCCCAAGCCAGGGATCGAACATATCTCTCCCGCACTCTTTACCCACTGAGCCACTCTACTTCCTAGAAGAACGCAATACATGAAATCTGAATTCATCTCATTCTTTCTTCCCTTAGATAAGTGTGTAAAGAACTATTTCCTCAATTCCAGCAGGATTAGGAAATTAGCCAAAATTACTGACTGCTAAGAACACCATGCTGATAAATTTAACATTTCAGAGCTGATAAAGGTAGGCTACGAGTCCCTTCTAAAACCCTGGCAGAGGACTCAGTAATGTGTTTACATGTCTTCTGTTTACATAAAATTTATAAAAGAGATTTTTGTATCCATTTTCTCTAAAAGGAACCCCGAAATTTGTCTGAGCTCCAGGCCCCACAAAATTTGGATCTGTCATGGAGTAGGTTATTCAAGGAGACTGTCAAATCTGCTTTAGGAACTGTAAAGAAGAAAATTGTGCAAAATAGTTCTGGAAGCTCTTTATATGAGGTCCTGTCTAAATACAAGGGGTGCTTAGAAATTAGGGGACTTCTCAAAGTCTCTTCCAGACCCTTGAGACTAGGGATATTTTTTCAAGTCGTGCAATCAAAAAGCTTGTTATGAAGCAGTTCAAAATATAGGCTTATATTATTACTTACCTCTGTTGCTCTATTTCCCACATTTTGAAGATGGATAGCTAGGGAAAGATGGACAGACATAGATCCCCAGGACACTTTCAAGTGGACTTCTCCTTTTCTATAATAAATTGTGCAATGTGTTGGTCTTTGACATTTCACTGTAAAGCCCCAACCAGAGAAAGCTTGTAATCCATAAGGCTGTATCGGGTACCACAGCCTTATGGTGGTACGCAATACCTGGTAACGCAATACCTGGTAACGCAATACCGGGACTACTATAATCCCAGATACCTGTGCTCAGTGAGGGGTGGTGATGAATAAAGTGAAAGGTTAAATACTTTCATTTTACTTGAATGCTAAAAATCGTGTTCTAAGCAAGTGAACTTACTATAACCACAACAACCCTCAAACAATACTCTCCTTAGCTACACCTTCAGGCTTAAAATAATTCACACAACTCTGGTGGGCATGGTTTTCAAGGGGAAGAAAGCAAAACCTAAAGGAAGCAGAGTTCTAGACCAGGGATGGCCAGAAAAAGGCATTAATCCAACTATTCTTCTTTCCTATCCTGGGGCAGACATCAATAATCAATCAGCAGATTCTTCTCCTGTGTTCCAGGGAGCCATTACCAATTGATCCACGTGGACACGTGAAATAAAACTTAAGTGAATAAACCAGGTTTAGACCAAGCGCACAGAGTGGTCAGGAGACAACAAGGAAATAGAATTACAGTCCCTTCCCTACTCCCACCCACTCAAATCTGTCACTACTGCTTCTTATTATGATACCTCTTTTCGTATGACTTCATTCTCACAAAGACTCTTCTTCCAGAAAAATAAGGCATTTATCCAGTTTATGAGTAAAACCCCTCTCTTTCCTGGTAACACGTTGAGAGTGATGATGACTGAGAATCCTGTCTTCAGGCTTGACTCTTCACTCATGACCTCAGCAAACGTCTCCACTCACTCCCCCGGGGCCCGTGCTCCAGGCGTGGACTCCTGCTTTCTCTGGCTCAACACACGGCTGGACACCATCTGTCTAAACACGGAATCCCTCAGCCCACATCCCTGCATTGCTCATGCTCTGCCTCTTCAGCTGTCTGCGGCTTGGGCCTTGGCAAACACCAGAGGAAAGCTATCCAGGACTCTACCTGTGTTCTGAAGAGAGTTTAACCATGGAAAAGGCAATGTTTCATAACAAGTGGGCTTTTCATCTTCTTGGAGGAGGCGTCCCTTTCATCACATTCTATTCTCAGAACAACAGGTGAAGACAGAGAAGAAAACGGATGACTTTGAAGGGGGAACTAATCAAATAATAGTGATGGATGCGTAAGTCTGTCTTTTAGCTTAGAAAATGCTTATGGGAAGTACTTGGCACCGCAAAATGGTGAGCAAGGAGCAGAGTTCCATGTTTCTCTCATGCTTTTAAAGATTGCCACAGCAGAGGACCCAGGGGTCACCACCCATGGGTTATCTGGGGACACATTTTGTGACACTGTAAGGTTTTTTTTTTTTTTCACACCTGGCAGCAAGAATTTGGAGAAATACCTATTTGTTTCCATTTTAGTGACTTTAGGCTTACAAATAGAACAGTGGTCTCTAACCAACTCAACTAACTCAATCACTCAAAAGTAGGCAGTGAATGATCAGAGCCCTTGCCCTCCCCTTCTAGCCACACCTCCGTGCTAACAGCACACAAACCCTGGACACAAATAGGAAGCTGAGTGAGGCTGAGGATGAGGCGTGCTGACTGGGGGAAATGACTCCCTTCTCAACGATCTTGCTGACTCTCATTTCTTCATCAATTTTTTTAGTGAACCTGTATTTATTGCATCCCTGACTCAGGGCTTGCCAGGTGGCTCAGCGGTAAGAATCTTTGCCAGTGCAGGAGCCCCAGGAGATGCGGTTTCGATCCCTGGGTTGGGAGGAACTCCTGGAGAAAAGCATGGCAACCCACTCCAGTAATCTTCCCTAGAGAATCCCATGGACAGAGGAACCTGGTGGGCTACAGTCCCTGGGGTCGCAAAGAGTTGCACATGACTGAAGTGACTGATCACTCAACTCGACTCACTAGTCTTGACTAGGGTAGGGGCTACATTCCAATTACTAAAATAAAAATAAGTCTGAAAATTAGGTGTAGACATTCTTGCTTCTTGATCACGTAATGTAAACAGCAGGTAAGTACATACATATTCCTCATTCAACCCTGAGATACAAGTATCATTCTCATCTTTTGCCAAGTGACAAAACAGAGACTCCAAGAGGTTGTACAGCTCAACCTATGTCTCAGATTAAAATGTGGCCCAATGGATTTGAACCCAAGCCTGTCCTACCATACTGCCTCAATCATCACAACTGAGTGAAAGAAACAAACATATATACATACGTCTGCCTGCTTAGTCGCTCACTTATGTCTGACTCTTAGCGACCCCATGGATGCAAAGGCTCCTCTGTCCATGGGATTCTCCAGGCAAGAAAACTAAAGTGGGTTACCCTTTCTTTCTCCAGGGGATCTTCCTGATCCAGGGATCGAACTTACGTCTCCTGCACTGCAGGCAGATTCCTTACCATCTGAGCCACCAGGGAAGCCCAAATATGTATGTATGCATACACACACACACACACACACACACACACACACACACACACACACGTATATATATATGTCAAGGCTATGGTTTTTCCAGTAGTCATGTATGGATGTGATAGTTGGACTGTAAAGAAAGCTGAGCACCAAAGAATTGTTGCTTTTAAACTGGGCGTTGGAGAAGACTCTTGAGAGTTCCTTGGACTGCAAGGAGATCCAACCAGTCCATCCTAAAGGAAATCAGTCCTGAGTGTTCATTGAAAGGACTGATGCTGAAGCTGAAGCTCCAATACTTTGATCACCTGATGTGAAGAACTGACTCACTTGAAAAGACCCTGATGCTGGGAAAAATTGAAGGCAGGAGGAGAAGAGGACGACAGGGATGAGATGGTTGGATGGCATCACCATCACCGACTCAATGGACATGACTTTGGGTAAACTCTGGGAGTTGGTGCTGGACAGGGAGGCCTGGCTTGCTGCAGCCCATGGGGTCGCAAAGAATCAGACATGACTGAGTGACTGAACTGAACTGAGTATATATTGCCTTCAAAGGGATTAATGCTATCACGCAGGTGAGGGTTATCATGCTGCAGGAGAGTGTGGTTGAGAGTCACTTTCTGTTCAGGGACTTCTGACCCTCACTTGGTCCTTGTGAGGAGTGAAATATGGACGATCCCTAACATAGGAATCAGAAGCCCTGTTTTCTTATTCTATAACAGCACACAGTTGTCAAAGCAGCCACACCTGCCTGGGTTAGTGATCTGCACTATGGTTTCAGTTTAGACCACTTCAGCTCAAATGTCACCTCCATTAGATGGCTGCTGTAAGAAACTTAAAAGGACTGTCAATCCAGGAAGCTCAACTGCATCAAAAAGCAAGTCACTCAAACAGAAATCTGGACTGAGTAACCATCACGATATCACTTTTACAAAGGCCATGGCAGAAGCAAAAGTATCCCCTATTGAAACTTACAAGAATATAGCTGATCAATATTTTATTAAGTCTGCCAGGACAAACATATAAATAATGTTTTAAAGAACTGAATTATAGTAGTGAATATTCTTGGCCATGTTCATTTTTAAAAATGCATCAACATAATAAGAAAAGGGACTCGGGGACTACCCTGGGGTACTTGAGGACTACCCCCCGCCCCGGGGGGGATTCCAGGGACTAAGTCTCTAGGCTGTCAATGCACTGGATCCAGGCTTCAATCCCTGGTCAGGGAAACAGATCCCACATGCTGCAACTCAAGATTCCACATGCTGCAAGGAACATCAAAGATTCCAAGTGCCACAACCAAGGCTCAGCACTGCCAAAATAAATAAATTAATTAAAAAAATAAAAAAGGAGACTCATACAAATAAACGGGAAACTAAATCCTTTTGCTATTGTGTTATCGTTATAAAACTCCTAACTCTTGAAGGTCTCCTCATCACTTTGTTTTCTTTTCCCATACTTGGAGGAAAATGATAGCCGAGTAGGTGTTTCTCTGGGGACTAAGGTGGGACCTATATACTGAGCGCAGACCTCAGAAGGAAAAAAAGCACTGTATTTCTGTGCAACCCCATGGACTGCAGCACACCAGGCCTCCTTGTTCATCACCAACTCCCAGAGTTTACTCAAACTCATGTCCACTGAGTTGGTGATGCCGTCCGACCATCTCATCCTCTGTTGTCCCCTTCTCCCGTCTTCAATCTTTCCCAGCAACAGGGTTTTTTCAAATGAGTCAGCTCTTCACATCAGGTGGCCAAAGTATTAGAGTTTAAGCTTCAACATCAGTCCTTCCAATGAATATTCAGGACTGATCTCCTTTAGGATGGACTGGTTGAATCTCCCTGTAGTCCAAGTGACTCTGAAGAGTCATCTCCAACACCACAGTTCAAAAGCATCAATTCGGCTCTCAGCTTTCTTTATAGTCCAACTCTCACATCCATACATGACCACTGGAAAAACCATAGCCTTCATTAGACGGACCTTTGTTGGCAAAGTAATGTCTCTGTTTTTTTAAATGCTGTCTAGGTTGGTCATAACTTTTCTTCCAAGGAGTAAGAGTCTTTTAATTTCAATATAGCCATACCACTGCAAAATGAAAGTACCTGATTCCGAAAGGTTTGCTTTTCTATGCTGTCATCATGAGGCAAGGGATTCCTTGCTTATTCTCCATTCCACATTATCATTTGGTACTTTTTTGACTGGCAATATTTATTTTCCTTTTAGTCCTGGGAAGAAAACAATAAACTAAAGGATCAGATGTTAGTCCCATGGGTGAATTGAATAAGGGCGTCAAAAAGCACTCGCTGTAATTGGTTGTGCATCCGTCCCCGCTAGACAAGGGCGAGGCCAGGACGGAAGTTCCAGCCTGTGGCTCACTCGCCATCCGAGCTGTGTAGCTAAATTGGCTTCACCCACATTCTCAGTCCGTTGACTCAGCTGCAGCTGTTTAGACACGGTCTGTCCCCACAGCAGGCGCCAGCCCGGGGCTCCTGCTAAATGGTTGGAGTGGCCGGCAGCAAAGCCACTCTCAGACCCCTCCTCAAGTAAGGAAAGAGCCCGTGATCACAGGCTGACACAGAGGGTTGAACTGAAGCAGTGTTTCTTTTTCCCAAGTGGAAAAACTGAATAACCCGTGTTTGTTTCTTGGCTATTTTAGGTAGGACAGAATGCTTACTACGAAGTTGATTTCACAACTTTTTGGACACGTTTATACAATAGAAGCATTTCTATGGAGACTGTTTTTTTCCTTAACAAAAGGTTTTTCCCCCTCCCTCTAAATATTGATGGCTGACATCTGGGGTTTTCCCGTATTTCCTCAGCCAAATGTCTCATCCCAGCCCCACCAGTGGGTTACACGTGGTTGTTCCAAACCTTCCTGCTCAAAACTTTCCAGGCCCAGGACTTGTCCTTGAGGGACCTCGCTCAGAACATTCTCTAGCTGAGCCATCCACAGGTCCACCGGCCATATTTTGGCTCTCAGACCACCCTTGGTGTTGCAGGAAACCACAGCTAAGCACCTCAACTCACAGGTTATGGGGACCAGTTTGCACTCACCTTCCTTCTTCAATAGCTGTCCATCTTTCCCTCATTGCCCACCTCCAACCGGCAAGGCTCTGCTCCTGCTGTGCAAAGGAGCCTGGCATGACAGTATTTGACCCCTGGCATGACCCCGTTGCAAAGTGGCCATCCATCCTAGACTCGCCTTGACCTCAGAATTTCCTGCCAATGTGATTCTGTCGTTTACCTTCTGGTTTACAATCAAGAGTAAGGGTCATGCCTGAAATACACCTTGGTCCTCTGCAAAAGAACCTGAAAGAACAGTATCCTAGAACCTAAGTACATAATTAATCAAGAATAGAATATTGGGTAAAATTTAAACGGTAAAAAGAAGCTATAGTCGATGCTTCTTTTTCATTATCAGGGCCTTGCTATCACAGAAAGAGATTATTTCATCAAAGAGTCTTGTGGGCTGTGTCCTAGGATGGTAAATTGCACACTTTTTAGTGTTTTATCTGATGGTATGTTCTAGAATCTTTGATTAAAAGATGGTAGAAGATTTGTTACAGGTTATTAGCTAAGTTACTGCAAAACAAGGCATGCAAGGAATTGCTAAGTGAGTCTTTAGAGAAAGTTGACAGGGAACATGTTTTGATTTTTCTTTGGGTGCCTGGCTGTAGTCTGAAAGAGTAAGTAGGGGCTTAAATTAGTTGGGAATGATCCATTCCTGACTCCTGTCCATCCATCACACCTTATATCTAATCCAATATGGTCCATGGAATTTTCTAGGCAAGAATGTTGGAGTGGGTTTCCATCTCCTACTCCAGGGGCTCTTTCTGACCCAGGGACTGAACCTGCATATCATGTGTCTCCTGAGTTGGTAGGCAGATACTTTACCACTGTGCCACCAGAGAAGCTCTGTCCCTGACTCCTCTGTGTCCACCTTACCGTATATCTAATCCAGTATGGTCCATCTCCACTGCTGCCATCTCATCCATCATTTTTCCTGTAGACTAAGTCTACAGCTACCTACAGTTCTCCCCACTTTAACTCCTGTCTTCATTCCATCTGTTGCTCCCCTGCAGCTTTTTATCTGATGCAGGAAACATCAGATCACATGACATGCTCTTCAAATGCCTGTTTCCACTGTCACTCCCACAGGACACCTAACTTCTTCTGATTTTTCAGTTCTTAGCTTAAACATCATCACCTTCTCTAAGTAGAGGCTCCTTATTATTCTGTCTCATTGATCATTCTTTATTGCTTATTTGGTGGTTTTCCAATTCCCTCTATAGCGTGTAGCATCCACAGGGCAGAGAGCATACTTGCTTGTTCACCAGCGGGTACCCCAAACCTAATAGGTCAATTAGTCTGCATTAAGTACCCAATAAATATGTTGGATGAATGACAAAGAAGAACTTGAATTGTGTGCTGATGGTAAAAAGGATCTGGCATTCAGCGATAGAGGTAATTCATGGTGGCAAACAGAAAGGTGAAGATGAAAAAATGGAAGAGAAAAAGAAAAGTGAGAAAGTGAGATGTATGAGGGCTTTGGAAGCAGCCCAGAACCCAGAAGAAATGGCTAAGGAGCAGCGTGCTGTAAGCTAAGTAAAGTACACAGATGCGGTGGGTCTTTATGTTGCCTGGAGTTCATCCTCTGGTCTGGTACTGTGTATCCTACACGGGTGCCATCGACCTGGACCTCATAAGCTAGAGTGACCATTCCTGGAGAGAATGCCATGATCAGTGTTCAAAACCACGTGCGTACTCTTCTACATTTTGAGACATTTCACATCCAAAGGATGATATTCTACATTTAAGAGAAATGTTCCTTACACACCTCACAGGGTTGTTCTATAAGGGATTTACAAAGAAGGTCTGAAATAAACATTTGAAAAGCCCTTCAGAATGCAAATCCCTACACTCAGGAAATGACATGAAAAGAGTGGTTTCTGGCTACGGTAGTGATATATAACCCAGCCGTTTACTAGAAGTATGGGGTTGGAGGTGAGAACTAGCTGGGGACTTGACGTGTCACTGAGAATCCATTTAATTCTCTACCTCTGTTGCTGACATGGAATTAAAACACCAGAGCAACAGAATACCCCATTTCTTAAAAGTCTCTGGGGAGGAATAAATTACGGTGTTTACGGTAAATCTGATCTTTGTTACAGGATCTCCAGCCTTATTTCAACACATTAATTCTATAGTAAAAAAAAAAAAAGGCCAGGTGGATGTGAAACAATCCTCGTATTCACGAGTGTTTCAGATCTCAGCCAAGTCTGTACTGATTTGATTAAACGTTATCTCACACCCAGGGGACTAGGTGCAGATGCTGATCAGGAAAATGAGACAGGCCTGATGGTATTGGGTTGGGTTTCTTAGGCCAAAGGAAAGTCCTTGACCCAGGAAAAGAAAAGCTGACGACAAAACCGTAGAGGAACAATCTTGGCCTTTATCCCTCTGGTTTGAAAGGGCAGGAATGGGAGAGTAATGTTGGCCTAGTTCCTAAAATGTTCATTAAGCTCCAGAGAATGGCACTGGAATTTTAAGTACAGTATTGTGTGAGTTGTTCACCTGTAGGAAATTGTAGACATGTCTAACAATACCTAAATTACTTATTCCTTTCAGCTCGTTGACTAATGGTTCACCATTCCACTCCAGTATGTTCTGATGTGGGTGTGCCAGCAATCAGAGAACAGCAAAGAACACATCCCAAGATCAGGAGGGTCTAATCCAGAGAGCTATGTGAAGGAATACTAAAAAACTAGGAGGCTTTAGGGATCAGGCTTTAAGGCTTGAGATGCTGGATTCTTGCAGTGTTTCAGGGCTAGACAAGTGATCTGGTGTCAATAAGCATGTTAAGAATTTATAGGGAAGGGCTTGGAATAATATAGGGGCAGAAAGTGAGAGGATACTGGCCAAATAAGTCACATCTCTGTTTTGGAAGTGTGGATTCAATATCAAGGACTAGCACCCAGAGCATCATATTTTGACTCCAAAGACAATCGGTCTCAAAAATGCCCTGTTTTCAAGTCCAGCATCTGCTGGGAGAAGATTGCTTTCTCTTTTACCTCTGAGGGAGAGGAAGTAGAATGGAGGCACTGACTTGGTCATCCATTAACTGCAATAGGGTCTGCTCATGGGCTACAGATTATCACCTCCATTCGTGCATCTCCTGTTTCATTAATAGACTTAACTATCTTTCCAGAAGCACACAGGTCCCCTGGCTCCCAGTTGAACACCTCCACAATTTTTCCCCTGAACCCAATAAACTAGCACCTCAAGAACTCCAGCTCCAGTGTGTGTGTGTGTGTGTTAGTTGTTCAGTTGTGTCTGACTCTTTGTGACCCCATGGACTGTAGCCAGCCAGGCTCCTCAGTCCATGGAATTTTTCAGGCAAGAACACTGGAGTTGGTTGCCATTTGCTTCTCCAGGATCTTCCCGACCCAGGGATCGAACTTGGGTCTCCTGCATTGCAGGCAGATTCTTTACCATCTGAGCCACCTGGGAAGCATGTCAAAAGAAAATTTTATTAATAAAAAAATCATTAACAAATATTTCATACCCTGGAGGCTGGCACATTACAGTAGATTAAGGTCTTAGCCCATTAAGTTCTCACAGCAAGTATTATCTAATGTCACTTCATCTCTTAGCAAATATTCCTGGCAAAGTCTTCCTTTCTGTCTGTATATGGCCAGTGATTACCCGTCTACTTGCAGGGACTACAGCTCTAGGAAAATGGTATCAAAGCAGGGAGTCCTTTCACTAAATGATGAGCCTCTGGTGGGCACAGGAGAGCATGTCCTCCATATACAGAGGCTGCCTTTGCCTACTGAGGGTCTTAGGCAGAAGAGGGTCACTATCTTTTATGACCTATTCCCTCCACCTTTGGGACCATGGGGCAAATGTTGCCCAAGGTGGGTTACAGGATAGGTGACCTTATCACATAGGCTTTTCTGATGAAGTTCTAAGCGTTGGCTGTCTCGGTCTTGGATCCATGCCCTCCTCCAGGGGATCTTCCCAACCCAGGGATGGGACCTGCATCTCTAATCTCTCCCGCATTGGCAGGCAGGTTCTTTACCACTAGCACCACTTGGGAAGCCCTAGACCTCTCTAGTGCTGAGAAAAATGAGGCATGAGCAGCAATCAGGAGAGTAACAATTAGCTTAGGACTGGTTATCAATACCCAGGCTGTGTAGGAACCTGGTATACACCGTTTCCTTCCTTGACATCTAAGTTTAATTGCCTTATATGTCTTGATTTACCCCATCATTACATTTTAAATTTTTTTAATTGTTATAAATTGTATTGGGTTTTTTTTTCCTTTTTTGCTAACGTGTTTTATTTCCCATTTTTATTTATTTGACCATGCCAGGTCTTAGCTTTGGCATATGGGAGCTCGTTCCCTGCCCAGGGATTAAACCCAGGCCCCCTGCATTGGGAGCATGGAGTCTTAACCGCTGGACTACCAGGGAAGTCCTCCCATCAGGTTTTTTATTCACTTTGTGAAATGGAACTCAGGTCCTGTTTTTTAGGGAAAGTTTCCAAATTAAGTTTCTCAGTTAGTTGAATTGAGTTTGTGTCAGCTCCAATTGTAGGCTTCTTACCTTTATTCGTACAACATGTATTTAGGTAAAACAAGCACAACAGATACACGTTACCTTTTAAGAGACATTCCTATTGGCTCCCACCCACGCGCACTCAGTTTTTCTCCACTCACAAACCTTTCGGTTACCTTTACCCTTTGAATTGCCATCTAATCTCTTCTCTTCTCCACTCTCTGTATCTGGCCATTTTGGTTTTCTACCAATTTGGCAACTTAAACTGAAGGTTCTCTTCATATCCTGACTCTCTGAGCCACCGTTAGGACCTTCAAATGACCATGCACAGTAACATCAGGGTTGTTTCCATTTTAAAGGTTAATCGCACAATCAAAGCAGCACCCAGTGTATCTCCAGTCAATGTGTCTTCTTTTTATGTCACACCTGTCACCTCTGTCTTACTAGGGGTCTTCTCCAAACAATAGTCTCCTCCCTTGTCGGAGAGAACCTGAAAACCATTATCTTTCTAGTAGGTTAATTCAGATACGAACTGTCTACCTGATTTTCGTTAAAACTCAACGCTCCAAGCTTCTCCCATTCTTGCTCAATTTTCCCCTAATCTTACTCAGAACTCTTTCTCTACTATCATCTCTGTAAGATGAACCTATGTGCTTCTTGAAATTTTGTGGAAACAAGAAGTACTACGTGCAAAACCATTTGAAGAAAAGCAGGAGATCATATAATACAATGGCTTCTAAAGCTTGTTGACAAGAAATCACTCACAAGTTTTTAAAGATGGAGATTCTTGGCTTTTTATCCCACAAAATACTAATCAAGTAGGTCTCAGATGAGGTCAGGGAATCTGTATTCTTACAACACTCCCTCTACCTCAGGCCAAATAATTCTGACTACCAGCTGGGTTTGGGATCCAGCTTAAGCTATTATTACATTTCCAGAATAATAACTATGCCTTTCTGGGGATTGTTGCTTTGCTTTTTTAACCTTTCTATTTTGAGGTAATCATAGATTGACTTGCAATTGTAAGAAATACAAAGGTATTCCACATACCCTTTACCTGGGTTCCTTCAGTAATAACGTCTTGCACAACTGTAGGACAGTATCACAAGCAGGATAGTCACATTGATACAGTCCACCTATCTTGTTCAAATTTGGCCAGTTTTATTTATACTCATTTGTGTTTTTGTGTATTTAGTTCCATGCAGTTTTATCAATATATAGATTGTCTGTACCACCACAGTCAAGGCACAGATCAGTCAAGATTTGTGCTTTACTCGTAATAGCCCCAAGGTGAAAACAACCCAAGTGTTGTGCTTTTATGGCCACACCTACCATCTCCCCCGGAGAAGGCAATGGCACCCCCCTCCAGCACTCTTGCCTAGAAAATCCCATGGACGGAGGAGCCTGGTGGGCTGCAGTCCATGGGGTCGCTAAGAGTCAGCACAACTGAGCGACTTCACTTTCACTTTTCATTTTCATGCTTTGGAGAAGGAAATGGCAACCCACTCCAGTGTTCTTGTCTGGAGAATTCCAGAGACAGAGGAGCCTAGTGGGATGCTGTCTATGGGGTCGCACAGAGTCGGACACGATTGAAGCGACTTAGCAGCAGCAGCAACCATCTCCCCTGCCCCCAGTAACCACTAATCTATTCTCCCGTTCTATGAGTTTTTAAATTTAAATAATGTTACATAAGTCAAATGAAGCAGTTTATGTGATAGGCTGAACAATGGTCTCCCAAAGATGTTCACATCCTGATTTCATGAACCTGTGAATACGTTAGCCTACATAATAAATATATACTTTGCTGATGGGATCATGTTAGGGATCTTGATTTTTCTTGAATTATCTGGATGACTTCATAACCACAAAAGTTCTGTTAAGAGGGAAGCAAGAGATCAGAGATAGATAAATAAGAGATGTAATGATGGAGGTAAATAGGTAAAGAGAGGTAAATAGATAAGAGATGGAATGATGGAGATAAGTTGGTAAAGATGATAGAGACAGATGATAGATAAATAGAAGTTGTAATGATGGAAATAAATAGGTAGAGATAGATGATAGGGATAGATATATAGATAGATAGAAGATATAATGATGGAGGTAAATGGGTAGAGATAGAAGATAGATACAGATAGATAAAGTTGTAATGATGGAGGTAAATAGGTAGAGATAGATGGATAACAGAGATAGATGATAGATAGGTAGGAGGTGTAATGATGGAGGTAGAGGGGCCACAAGTCAAAGGATGTAGACATCCTCCGGAAGTTGAAAAAGTCAAGGAAATGGATTTTCCCTTAGAGTTTCCAGAAGGAATGAATCCTGTCAACACCTTGGCTTTTTAAAGCGTTAGGGATTGATTTCTGTAAGCTGTAAAATTAAAATTTTGTGTTGTTTAAGTCACTAAGCTTGTGATAATTTGTTGCAGCAGCAACATAAAACGAATACAGTCTGTAACATCTGGAGATAGTGACTTCTCAGTGTAATTCCCTTGAGATTTGTCCAAGCTGCTGTGTGAGTAGCTAGTCTATTCCTTTGTATTGCTGGGTAGTGGTCCATGGTGCTCCTGTCCCACCGTTTGTTTATCCATTCGCCTACTGAAGAACACTTGGGTTGTTTCCACTTTGGGTGGGGCTATTACAAATAATGCTGCCATTAACATTCAAGTGGGCTTCCCAGGTGGCTCAGTGGCAAAGAACCTGCCTGCCAAGCAGGAGACACCGGTTGGGGAGATCCTCTGGAGAAAGAAGTGGCAGCCTACTCCAGTAATCTTGCCTAAGAAATCCCATGGACAAAGAGCCTGGAGGGCTACAGTCCATGGGGTCACAAAAGAGCTGGGCACAACTTAGTGACTAAACAACAACAACAAAACATTCAAGTATCGGTTTTAGTATGAAAAGAAATTTTATTTCTCTGAGATAAATGCCAAAGAGTGCAATTACTGGGTCACATGGTAATTAAATATTTCATTTTATAAGAAACTGCCAAACCATTTTCCAGAGTGGCTGTACCATTTTAAATTCCCACCAGTAATGTGTAAATGATCCATCCTTTGGTGGTGTCACTATGCTTTTTCCTTTTTAAATTTTAGTCATTCTGAAAGGTTTGTAGTAACATCTTATTTGGGTTTTAATTTTCATTCCCTAATAGGGACTGATACGGAGCATCTTTGCATGCATGTACTTGCCTGTAAATCCCCCCTGGTGAAATGTCTGTTCTTGTCTTTTGCACATCCTCTACTTAAATTATTTGTGTTTTTTTTCACCATCAATTGTTAAGAGTACTTTGTGTGGTTTAGATGTTAGCCCTTCATCAACATGTGGTTTGCCAATATACTTTCTTAGTCTGTATCTTGTATTTTCACCCTAATAGGATATTTAGCAGAGCAAAACTTTTAAGTTTTAATGAAGTCCATTTTATCAGTTTATCCTCTTAGCACCAAGTCTAAGAACATTTTGCCTAGCTTTATATTCTGAAGATTTTTCTCCTAAGTTTTTTTGTAAAAGTTTTATAATTTTACAGTGTATTTTTAAATTAGTGATCCATTTGGAATTGATTTTTGTATAATGAACTTCAACTTTATGTTGAAGTTCAAATTTTTTAACTTATCCAATCACTCCAGCAACATTTGTTGAAAAGGCTTTTTTGCACTTTCCTCAAAAAAATAAAAAATAAAAATAAAAAACAAAGGAGCACATTTGTGTGGGTCTATATTGCATTCTCTATTCTGTTCCATTGATGAATATGTCTATCCATCTGTCAATACCACATTGTCTTGATCCCTATGGCTTCATGGTGACCTTTTTTTTTTTTTTTCCGGCCACCACAGGCAGCATGTGGGATCTTAGTTCCCCGACCAGGACTCAAATCCACACCCCTTGCAGTGGAGGCACGGAATCTTATCCATTGGACCGCCAGGTAAGCCCCTTTGGAGTGGGGTGATTTTCTACATAGACAATCATGTCATATGTAAGAAGAATGTGCATTGATTATTTTGAGCCAAACAGAAAATACTTATAGAAAACATGTAGGATTTGGGGCTAAAGAGTGCTGCCATGTCGTGGTTTTGAAAGACAAGTGATTGTTCTATGGAAGCAGAAGAGCAGAATTGAATAGAGCACTTGTCTCTATTTAAACACACAGAAAAAAAAACTGTCAGTCCCATCTCACAGATTTCCTCTGTGTTGAATTGGTAACTATGTCATAAGATAAAAAGTAGGTTGACTTTGACTCCTGTAGTTGAAACTGGCCCCATCAAGTATGACTTATTCTGTCCTCTGCTTTGTAGACAAGGAAGTATGGGCCACCTGTGAAACTGACCTTTCACTCTGCCTGGGCTTGTGATTTCTCCACTTTCAGTGGCATCTTTTACCATCAGAAAGGTCCCCAAGTATCAGAAGCTGTGCTCATCTAACTAGTCGCTTAGGCTCTGCGGGGTGGGGATGACAGCAGAGAGCCTAATACTGAGTGTGTCCCCAGAGTCATGTCAAAAACAGAAACAAAACTCCTGACATTTAGGTTGCCCATCTAACCACCAGCCTGCGTTTCCTTCTTTTAATTTCCACTCTGTCCTTCACATAATTACATCAATGCTTCACTGGGTTTATGACGCATGGTGTGGATTAGAGAGCTGAGTGTAAAATGTTCTGCCTGAGAAAGCAATTACTTTGAACAATTGTTTCAGTTGGATTGAAAGGTGATCTTCAGCACATTAAATCCAGGTTCATATATTCGCTTCAGGGCTGTCTCCGAGAACTCAAGGGCAGGGAAACCACAAGTCCCCAGGAAGGGACTGGAACTAGGTCTTGGAAATCTGTCAGGACTCCTTCTGAGTCTCATTGCTTCTCACAAAGCCTTACTCAAATATCGCCCCTCTCTCTTTCTCTTAACCTCTGTGTTTTTCCACTCTGGAATCCATATGATGAGAACCATGGCCCCAGAAACATCCCCGTTACAGGCCTATCCATGGAGATGACTGATTCTCCCTCTGCCCTGATTCCCAGGGAAGAGATACTGACTGGCTGTGTGGTTATCGGGTCTACGCTGAGACCAAAAGTTGAGGCCAGGAGAGTGGGAACTTCCTGTACAAAAAAAAACTCTAAGGAATTATTAAAGGGTAAGTTGGAGGAGGGCGGGGGTAGGGAGGGAATTCAATAAAGTCTGCACAGAAAAAAAGAGATACTAATGCTTCTTTCCATCATAAACTTGGAAATCAAACTTCCCTAACTCTCTATGAAGTCAGTTTATTTATGAGGCATCACGGTTGAGTTGTACCGTGCTGTCAAATCTTTTACACCTTGACTCATAGCCCAACAGACTGGTCACAGTTTTATTTCTACACTAAAATTGCAGTAGGTGAAAAATCAGAATATTAAGATTTGAAGTGGCTTAAAAAGTAAAGACAGATTTAGTGATATGATAAAACCCTCACACCAAAGAGGAGTGCCTGGAGAATTCCATGGACAGAGGAGCCTGGTGGGCTACAGTTTGTGGGATCATAAGAGTCAGACACTACTCAGCCCTAACTCTCTTACTTTGTTTCTAAAACCCTCACACAAAAGAGGAGTGAAAGTCATTGAAAATTAGCATCAACCGGGGTTTTACATCTTCTTTTCCAGACTGTGTGACCTAATATAAGTCCTTTAAACTTTCTGCTTCTTGATTTCTTAACTTATGAAATGAAAAAATAACACCTATCTGATTTATCTTCTGGTATATTTGTAAATATCAAATCAGGTAGCATATGTTAAAAAATGCTTTATAAACCGTGTGTGTGTGCGTGCGCACGTGTATGTGTGTGTGTGTGTGTGTGTGTGTTAGTCTCTCAGTCATGTCCAACTCTTTGAGACCCCATGGACTGTAGCCCACCAGTCTCCTCTGTCCATACAATTCTCCAGACAAGAATACTGGAGTGGGTTGCCATGCCCTCCTCCAGGGGATCTTCCCAGCTCAGAGACCAAACCCAGTTTTTCTGCATTGCAGACAGATTCTCATGAGCCATTATAAAACCATAATACTGTAATCACGTTTGTCTTGAAATTTATGTTACTGAAAATAAAAACCGTAATCCTCTAAAGCATCTTGTGTTTATTTTAACACAAGGAGAGTTAATTTATATAAATGGTCATATTTATTTTTACAAGACCCTTTCAGGTTATTTGGGACAGAAAATATTGTCATCACTTTGTTGGAGGCAAAAATGAGGGCCAAATAAAATTACTTGCCAAGCGCCACAAAAATAGTCATGGAACAAGACTTTTTGGCTAGAATATGATATTTTTTAAAAAACAGTGTCAAAACCAGGGTCCAAGTCATCATCTTATTTACAATACAGGAGAAAGGTGTTTCTTAGTATCAAAAATTCCCAGGAAATGACCTCCGAGCCAGTGTAACTGGAAGATGGAAATGTCGAACTGAAGAGTTTCTCCCTGAATTTCGTGGCTGACCTTGCTCTGTTTTCTTGTAACTAATGGAAAGCACCACTGTCCTTGGTAGCTTGAGCCGTCCGTACACTGATACCAGGATCCCTCCTGCTCTCCAAGTTCTGGGAGCTATGCTAAAGACCACCTCTCCTAGGGTGTAATTTCACGCTCTGAAGTCAAAACGCTCCCTTGGGTCCATTCAAGCTTCTCCCAACTGATGCACAGATTCCCGAGATGCAAGAAGCAACAAGGTACCTCCCTGATGCCTACATGTTATAGAGCGAGAAATTTGATTTCTGCAGGAAAGGCACCCATTAGAGAGTATGTTTCTGCCCACATTCTCTTAAAAGATGAGCAGAATCATATGGCACTTTTACAAATACCCCTGCAAAGAGCCCCCCAAAATATGCTATTCTAGTACATCCTGAGAAGTGAGTTTACCTTCAGCTTCCTGTCTCGGGTAGTACGGCTTGAAACCGACAAAGGATTCTCCTTCCTCTGCACAGACTTCACTATGGTTGCCCTCAATCGTGGCAAGCGACCTTTGTTTATTTTTCTTTTCTTTAATAACTGAAATAGCTCTGAGAAGTTCTGAAGCTAGAAAAATCAAAAGCCGCTTCATGGCAATGGTATCATTAAAAGCATCTGTTCTTTATTAGGATGCATCCTACTGAAAATGCCCGAAGAATCGGCCTATGTTCATCTATTATCAACACAGGTATCCCAGATTTGTTCTGCTGGGTTACGCTAATTGGAACATTATTGAGAAATACAAGTTTCCAATGAGAAGGGACTGACAGTCTAGATAAATCACTCCACATAACATATGGTTTTTTCCTAGGAAGATCATGAACAATTTATGTGCCATTTGATTTCCAAGGACAGAGGGTTTTTTGTATTGCACTGAAATCTACAAAGTAAGGTACATTGATTTACAGGAAATTGTCCCTTTATACACAAACTCATCATTTACAAATACAACTTCAGGGACCAGGTTGAAGGCAAGCTTCCATATTTTTTTTAAGTCAACTATGTCATCAACTGTGTCAGTATCTGTTTATTAATAGTTCTTTCCAATTTGGGGATCCAAGGTTCACAAAAATATTTGTCTTAAATCATTTCAAATAAGCTGCATAAAATTCAGTCTTAGGGCTCACTTCCAGTGAAAGCTGTATTCACTTGCATTTCAGAGAAAAAGAGAAGGGTGGGTGGGGGTGGTCAGGACATAAAAGAAGTAGCCAGTTGGGAGGTTAGTGTCATTTTCCCAGGAAACGGTACTGGCTCAAACTAAAAACGAATGATGTGTGCCCCCACCTCCTTTAATATGAGAACTTTGAAAATCCCCCAGAATTTTCCATTTGCCACTCTGAGCTCACAGACAGACATTTGATTGCCTAGGATATTTATTTGCACATCTTAAAATATCCATATGTCATGGAAGATATGAGTCCTTGATGACAGGTACTAAGATGCGTCCAAAACCTATTTTTCCAGGGCCCAGTCCCTGCGGTCCTGATTTGAGGCGAATAAACAGTGAGCACGGCCAGTGGCTTGGACAGGGCTCGCTTCTTTCAGTTTCATCTGAGATAAGATTGCAGTCGAGCCGGGTCATTCTTCATTCCTAATATTCCTACTTCAAAACCTTCTACCTCTTGGTTCAGAAAGTTTTCCTTTTTAGGAGAGGACTCAAAGAAAGCAAATGTGTTGAGAACAGCAAGAAGTGGGAGCTATGTCCACCTGCTGTGATGAGGAATGTGAAGTTATCAGAGTACAAGAGACACAGTAGCAGGAAGTGGGCATGCGGGGCTATTTTACTTCTCTTCTGTGTCTTTCCTCTTGAGTTGCAAAGAAAAATATTCACTCTCCAAAGCATGTGTAGTTCTAACAAGCCTGATGCCTTCCTGGAAGCCACAAATGATTCGAGTATGACGGAGGAACACCGCAGTTCTGGAATTCCATGGAAGACGGCTGTGGTAGGAAAGGCATTTCCTGATACTTAACCAGGACGCTGGTGACTTAGATTTCATTTGCCTTTGCCTTGGCTAGCTGACTGTGTGCTGAGATGCAAACAGTGAGGGTGTCAGTCATCGGCTTTGCTACTGAAAGCTTATTTCTCATTCACAGTGCCTTGAAAATAAGGTTTGGTCTGGGTTGGTTTCCAAATCAGAACTCTATTATGCTTTGCTTCCCTGTGCCCTCTCAGCATTTTGGAATTCAGGGTCCATCAGAGGCAGAGGAAGGTGGTATTGGTCCCTTGGTTTAGAATATCCAGAAGGCTCCCTCTAAGCCCACCCTGTACGGCACATAGAGGATTCTACCAGAGAGAAGGAAAGAACCAGGGAGGCGTGTGCCCTTCCCCCACCCTGCCCGCTCTCCCCAGATACAACCATCTAGCCTTGACGCCAATGGCTTCAGCAGCAGAGAGGAGGCAGCTGCCTTGTTCTGCTTTCCGCTGCAGACAAATTGGATGGTTTGGATTCGTGACTCACTGTGTTTTACTTGGTCCTCCCCACAATCTCCTCCTGTGTATTCTAGGACCGAGTTTAAAACTGCTCATTAGGACTGTGTGTGCAAGAAGCCACCAGATAACCATTTTGGCTTAACTGTCTGTGTGATTCCAACAATCTATTTGGTCAGGGAGGAAAGAGAGGAGGCTTTTTTGTTTTAGTTTAGTTTTCTTTTTTTCTTTTTTACTCTAACTAGGGTTTGTTTTGGAGAGGGGGGGCAGGGGGGAGGATGTGGGGCTTTTTAAACTGAATTCCATGTATTTCACTTCCTTTACCCTTTTTGCTTCTCTTCCTTCTTTCTGATCCTGTCTCACTCCTTCTGTTTACGAACTAACATACATTTCTCTGTTTTGTTTCTTCCATTTCCACCACCATCCACAATTATAGATGTTTCCTGATCTTGCTGCTGCTGCTGCTAAGTCGCTTCAGTCGTGTCCGACCCTGTGCGACCCCATAGACGGCAGCCCACCAGGCTCCCGCACCCCTGGGATTCTCCAGGCAAGAACTTGCAAATACTGCCATTCCCAGAGATTCTCAGTGCACACCGGACATTGACCTACAGAGACGTATCACAGCTCTGAGGCTTAGCATGCCCCTTGGGCTCTTCTTTCACAGTTTTCAGTTTTCTTTCCTATAGATATCCTTTTCACCCTTTCTTTTGGGGTGGGACATTGTAGGTTTAGGTTTTGCATTCTTTCATTCCAAGCCTCATGTACTTTAATTCTCCACCTAACTGATGTTAACCCTTGCCCAGAATATCCTCAGATTGTTCCATTTGTTCCATGCAAACCATTTTTTTTTTTAATGCATTGCACTGTGTAGACACCCTAGGAGGTAAATTAGTTTCTATTTCCTTCATTTCACAGATGGGGAGCATGGAAGCAGAGAGAGATTGAGTCTAGAGCACAAACTGGAGGTAAAGAGTGATTCCAACTGCCAGCCCTTGCTTCTGGTTGCTTTCACCCAAAGGAGTCCCCTCTCTTTGGCCAATGACCCCCCAAGTTCTCCACTGAGTCCCAGCCCTAACCTTCCCTTTGTAGACCAGATTCTTCCACTTTTCACATCAGAAGATGCTTTACTCTTCCAGCCCTGAGTCCCCACACCTTCAGTGTACTGTAATACTGGGACCCCTTTTGGGTCCAGATAAAACTGTCCTTTCATTGGCTTGGGTTGGTTACTATTTCCTGATCCCTGACCTCCTTCCTCCCATTCCAGATCCCCAAGAGCCAAAGAAGAACATGATCACTTCTGCCTGCTGATGGTTTATTTAATTTTCCTGCCAATCAAATGCTTACCATCCCTTGGAGGTCAGGACAGAAAATCTTAACTGTGGCGATTAGCCACAGCTCATCACCAGCTACAAGAACCCGCTGGAATTTTTCTCAGAAATCAAGGCACTCAACTGTGATGTGCTGATTGAGATAATGAGCTGCAAGATGAAAATTAAGGAATAACAGAATGGATATCATTTTTCCCCTCCCACTAAGAAGCCAAAGAAAAGCAAAGGGTAAAGGAGACCAGGGAGGAAGCTAGGAGCTAGAGTTTATTTTCTAAGACATTCCTCACTTAGTTTTTCCTCCCTAAATCTGATTAAGTCCACCTCTGTCCGAAGCTTTTGCATATCTCCACCAGTTGCAGCTTTTAGGCTGAAGAAGAATACCTTTGGAAGAATGTAACTTGAGTTTGTCTCTGGCTGCGTAAGTCTTCAGAGCTATGGTGCCAACAGTTTTTCTCCAAATCCCTCTTCCTTTCACTCCTCCTCTTCCAAGGGATCAGCTTCAATATTGGCTTTTGTTTGACTCGGGTCCCTTGTATCAGATGTCTCAGCTTTAGCTGTTGGCAGGCGGCCACAGCCCACAGTGCCCATTTGTCATTGTCCCTTGGAATTCCAGAGGCATCAGGCCCACCTGGCCCACTGTGCCCCTCGGGGGCCCTGGGCTTTCCACCAGGGGACTCAGTGTATTGAAGCAAATTCCCACTGAGCCACATCCTGGCCCAGCACCCCCCACCCCACCCCCCACTACACCCAAAGCAGGATGGAGTGGGGGTGAGAAGCAAAGGCTGTCTTGGAGATTTGGGTCTCTGAAGGCACAGCCTGTCTCTTAGGGAGAGCAACAGAAGTGAAAATCTTCATCTTTTTTTTCTTTTTTGCTTTTTCTGTCACACAAGGAACTACAGTTATGAGACTGTAAGGTTGCAGGGGAGGCTTAGGGAGAAAGCGTGTGAGCATGTTGTGGACGAGTGTGCGTGCATGCGTGTGTGTGGGTTGCGCATGCATGCTCAGTGGCTCAGTCATGTCCAGCTCTTTGAGACCCTACGGATCATAGCCCGCCAGTCTCCTCTGTCCGCGGGGTTTCCAGGCAAGTATAGTGGAGTGGGTTGCCATTTCTTCCTCCAAGAGATCTTCCCAACCCAGGGATCATACCCATGTCTCCTTCATTGGCAGATGGATTCTTTGCCACTGAGCCACCTGGGCTTCCCTCTGTGTATGGTTAAGTGGATGCTGGTGAGGAAGAAAGAATTTCTGCTGAATATCTCAAAAAGGTTCTTTGGCGATTTCAGATTGTTCAGATTGAGGACACTTTACATGTAGAAGATGACCACACTTTTCCTAATCTTCATGGACCCTTCTGCTTATTTTCTGAATTGTCTTTCATCTTAATGGGTAACTATATGTACAGGTTTATACTAAACTTTTATGGTGTTTATTGCACACATAACTATAGCACTCACCCCCAAAAATAAAATGCATGTGCGTATGCATGCATTCAACAGCTTGAAATGATATATATATATATGTATATGTAATCATCAACAGCTTGAAACTAAATGAAAAATGAGACATAAATTGATTAAATTTCACATAAAAATATTGCTTCCCAAATGCCATTTTAAAAATATGTATATATAGTAAAATACATACATGTGTTGTGAAGAGAGAGAGAAAAAAAAAACATTAATATTTTCCTGCATGTTTCTCTTTTACTCATCTAGTCCTCTGCCATTTTATTCCTTCTTTACCGCTGATCCGCTGCGATTCGTGGGGTCGCAAAGAGTCAGACACAACTAAGCGACTGAACTGAACTGAACTGAACTGAACCACTGATCTTCTCTGACCCAGGGAAACACCCTGCCAAGGAGTCAAGGCAGCTGAGCTAAAACAGGGAGGGAGGGAGAACCATCTTGGTCCCAGGGGGCTACTGCTCCACCCTCAACAAGTCATGTGACCTGGCACATCTCCTTGAGCCCCTGTGCCTCGCTTCTATTAACCAAAGAGCCTTATGCAACTAGCTGGTAGGGAGGAGATGGCAGATCACCCAAGATGCTGCAAACTCTCTGCACTGAGACCCACAATTTCATCATCCCTAGAGTTTTTAACATTTTAATGTCTCTGAATTTACAGTTCATTTTACAATGATGGAGCATCATCTTGAAGGCTTCCCAGGTGGCACAGTGGTAAAGAATCCACCTGCCAGTGCAACAGACATAAGAGACGCAGCTTCAATCCCTAGGTCAGGAAGATCCCCTGGAGGAGGGCATGACAACCCAACTTCAGTATTCCTGCCTGGAAAGTCCTATGGACGGAGAAGCCTGGCAGCCTACGGTACGTAGTGTCACAAAAAGTCAGACATGACTGAAAGTGACTTAGCACGTACGCACTCATCATATTGAACAGCATCTTTTCTTTCTTAATGTACATCAAACAGTGGTGTTTCTTACAATGGAGGATTGGTTAAATTTAATGCAATACAGTTCGGGTTAAAAGTGTTCTGCAGGTATATGTTATTATTCAAAATTCTCACATTTTCTTGTAAATACAGATGAGCCATGGAATTAATCTCCCTGGCCCATTCTGAACAACTAAAGGCTGAGTGACCAAGTGCTCTGCTGAAGGAAAGGGAGGGACTAGTTAAGTAGAAGGAAAAAAAGTCTCTCAAACAATGTCGTGCTTAGGAGAGGACCTCACTAGGTTTCCTGATCTGCCATCACTGTCCTGAAATTCTTAATAAGTTTTGAGCCTGGGGGCCTGCATGTTCCTTTGACACTTGTCTAGAAAAATTACTTGGCCTGTCCTGATGGGAAATGTATTTGGTTAAAGCAATGGAAGGCTGTTTAATTCTTCTCACATTCACCTTCTGGCTGGTGGCACAAGAGATTCTCAAAAAAGAGTCAGGAACTCTGTGAGTACTTGGATTAGGGCATCTTCAAGCACACAGGTTCTGTCTTCAGTCTGTATCATTTCAAGCTCACTTGGAGAGCAGTGACATACTGACGTCAGGGTTTTGAAAGTTAAAAAAGGACAAAAAGATTTCAAAACCTTTATCTTTTAAAATAAAAATCCTTAAGAAAAGCACTCCATTGTTTCAATTTAAGGGTGAAATCTCCCTTAAACGTCAGGATATCTTTTCATATATCCATCTTATATAAGGCATCTCATAAAGTTTCTTTTTAAAAAAGACTAGTATTAGGTAGTATGGGATTTCCCTGGTGGTCCTGTGGCTAAGACTCTGAGCTCCCAGTGCTGGGGTCCCAGGTTCAATTCTTGGTCAGGGAACTAGATCCTGCATGCCACAATTAAAATTTCACATGTGACAACTAGAAAGATTCTATGCGTCACAACTAAGACCCAGAATGGCCAAATAAAAAAAGAAGCTATTTTTTAAAAACAAAAAAATATAGTAATAAAATCAAGGTTTGGAGATTCTAGTTCTTTAGTTGCTGCTGCTGCTAAGTCGCTTCAGTCGTGTCCGACTCTGTGCGACCCCATAGACGGCAGCCCACCAGGCTCCCTCGTCCCTGGGATTCTCCAGGCAAGAACACTGGAGTGGGTTGCCATTTCCTTCTCCAATGCATGAAGGTGAAAAGTGAAAGGGAAGTCGCTTAGTCGTGTTTGACTCTTAGCGACCCTGTGGACTGCAGTCCACCAGGCTCTTCCGTCCATGGGATTTTCCAGGCAGGAGTACTGGAGTGGGGTGCCACTGCCTTCTCCTAGTTCTTTGGTAATTTCACACTGGTTCCTGGGTGGTTCATCTTTTATCCTCATTAGGAGTCATTGCGTGATACCCAAGACTCTTCTTCATTCAGAGCCACATTTCTTACTGGGGCCCCTGTCTGAAACTACATCTATCTCTAAGATTATTAGAGGTCTGCTTCAGGAGGCCAAAGTCCAGCCTAGTCCTTTGGTGTTTTCTTCTCCAGGACAAATGTAAAGAGGACCTAGTCACCTTCTTCCAAAATGTCTACTATTACGTGTTGCCAATCTTCCTTTTTCTGAGTTAGAATTTAGTCTAGCACCATCATTCTTCATATTGCTGTCTCCGTTTTCTCTTGGACTTATCAATCTCCCCCAAATCTAGCATCATATCTTCAGCCTTACAGAAGCAACAGCCACCTCCATTCCTTTCACTTGCTAAAAAGGTTCTGGAAGAATTAGGGTACAAGGAAGGACAGGAGAAAAGTAGAGGAAATCAGAATCCTGCAATAATCTGCAAAAAAATCTTTTTAAAAATGAGGGTTTTTTAAAGATTTTTTTTTGTGTGTGTACCATTTTTTAAGTCTTTATTGAATTTGTTACAGTGCTGATTCTGGTTTTTTGTTTTGGTATTTGGGCCTTGAGGCATGTGGGATCTTTGACCAGGGATCGAACCTACACCCCCTGCATTGGAAGGCAAAGTCTTAACCCCTGGACCACCAAGGAAATCCTTGAGTCATCTTTATAAAGTGGTCACTACTGCTATATACAAAATTCAGCATTAAAAAAGTGTAATGCATACTAAGGGCCATATAATTATCAAGTTTTAACACCTTCCTTTTTAAGACAAGAGGAAAAAAATGTTTGGGAGCCAATAATTTAGAAAAAATGGTCTTAATGAGAAAGTGCTCTTGCCTGGAAAATCCCATGAACGGAGGAGCATGGTAGGCTGCAGTCCATGGGGTCGCTAAGAGTCAGATAGGACTGAGTGACTTCACTTTCACTTTTCACTTTCACGCACTGGAGAAGGAAATGGCAACTCACTCCAGTGTTCTTGCCTGGAGGAGCCCAGGGACAGCAGAGCCTGGTGGGCTGCTGTCTATGGGGTTACACAGAGTCAGACATGACTGAAGCGACTTAGCAGCAGCAGCAGCAATGAGAAAGTGCATCGAACAACATTCTGTTTCAGGGGTTCTCTCTGTCTCTCTGTCTCTAAGTCGCTTCAGTCATGTCCGAGTCTTTTCAACCCTATGGACTGTGGCCCACCAGGCTCCTCCGTCCATGGGATTTTCCAGGCAAGAATACTGCAGTGGGTTGCCATTTTCTTCTCCAGGGGATCTTCTGGACCCAGGGATTCTCTACGAGGAGCAATTGTGCCTTGCACACTTACCCCAGTGGATGCTTGGCAATACCTGGAGATGTTTTCAATTGTCACAACATCTTTGACGGGCACCACTGACATCTAGTGGGTACTAGCCAGGGACACGGCTAAAAACTGTTTCAGGCATGGGACAACTCCCTGCCCCTCCCCCTGACAAAGAATGATCTGGTCTGAAATGTCAACAGTGCCAATGCTGAGAAACCCTACTCTATTTTCTTTACAAACAACAAAAAGAGGAAGAACTGACTCATTAGGAATTGCCTTCACAATCCTTAAAATGGGTCATTTCGAATGCAGAGGAGTCATCTGCTCAGCGTGGGTCTTAGCGAGACAGAGTCCTGTTTCTCTCTTCTTTACTCTGTCTTCTCAGCCACACTAGTTTCTAGACCCTCCCTCTTCCCTAGTAATGGGACCAACTCTGCCCTCTGTCTACAATTTAAACAGCTGGAAGCTTGACTTTGACACACGGAAATCAGGAGCCCTGAAGCTCAAGGAAGACAAATATCTGTGCAGATGCTTAAAAATAGCTTGGCTCAAAGAGTGTCAAGAAGGAGACACTCTAATCATAAGCATCAGGGAGCAGATTCTAAAAACGTTCCAAGCAGAACCTGAAAATCTAACACAGAGTCCTTTGACGGTTTGGTTTTACATGAAAATCAGAGTTTGAGGCATAAACTCAACAGTATATACCACTGATTCGTAAAATCTTTCAACAAGAATGCTGTCTTCCTCATTGCAACTTTTAACCACCATCCCCACAATGTTTGGGTTCTTTTTTTCTTTTTACCAATTTATTATTATCACACTGCTAAGTCTATTTTTTTTTTTAAATCTAGGATAACGTGGGGGAAGGACTTTTGTGAACATTCCTACTGGAAATATCTGCATTTTTGAACATTATCTGAACAGCACCGTGCTCTTCACACTATTGAAATCACAGAGTCTTGCAGGGAGCAATCAGGATAATTTCATACAGATAGAAATTACTATGCTGAGCAGGAAACCATAGCAATAGCACTCTAAACTAGAAAAGAGATCAGTCACAAAAGAGCAATAAGAAGAAAATATTTGTCTAAAACAATAAAAAAATTAGTTTAGAGTACTATTATTCTATTGGAGTCATTTGTATTTTTCTTGCATACAAATGTATGTTTGCTTATACATGTATGGATATATATGCATGGGCTTCCCAAGTGGCTCAGCAGTAAAGAATCCACCTGCCAAGCAGGAGACACAGGTTTGATCCCTGGGTTGGGAGGATCCCCTGGCGAAGGAAATGGTAATGCACTCCGGTATTCTTGCCTGGGAAATTCCAAGGACAGAGAAGTCTGGCGGTCTACAGTTGATGGGGTTGCAAAAGAGTTGGACATGACTGAGTGACTAACACACACCACATATCTCTAAACTGTGGTGGAGGACAGCACACACCCTGTCCCTTGAAAGAGCCCTGTTCACAGCACTGTACCCTCCTGGGGAAAATTCAGGTTGTCTGACCCCACACCCATGTCTATTTACATGCTCTCCGAGACTTTCTTCCACTTCCTCCTTCCTCCTTTGCTTGCCCATGTAGCCTCTCTGTGCTGGTAAAGGATAGGTTAGAAAAAATTAACATATGGTGAAGCTCCATCCAATCAACTAGTCCAATGACTAGCTGCTCAGTTAAAAAGATTTACTGAGTCACAAATATCAAACAGTGGCCACCTTTTAAAAAGTTATTTATAGATATTCTTCATCAATGTTTTCTCTCTCTTTACATCAAAAAACAAAGGCTGGTTTATTCCTTTCAACACAAAACATCTGTTAAAAATAAAAAGCAAAAGTAGGATTTCAAATGACAGGGTCACTCTGATGGGGGGAAGGGGGTCTTTCCAGAACATTTAGTTTTGGTTTTGTTTTGTTTTTTAATTGGGGAATAACTGCTTTACAATGTTGTGTTAGTTTCTGCTGTACAGCAAATTGAATCAGCCTTATGGATACATACACCCCCTCCATGGTGAGCCTCCTCCGCATCTCCTTGGCATCTTTCTAGGTCATCACAGAGCACCGAGCTGAGCTCTCTGTGCGATACAGCATCTTCTCATGAGCTATCTATTTTATACATCGTAGTATGTATATGTCAAGGCTACTCTCTCATTTCATCCCCCCCTTCCTCCCTCTGTGTCCACAAGTCCCAGAACATTTAGTTTTTATGGACAAAACCCACTGAAGGTAAAACACATGAGGGCTTAGATACATAAAAATTTCCAGCATCGAGAAAAAGGCACAGGCTCAAATTATCTGTGCTTATTTGTGGTCTTACATAATTTATTGTACTTTTCATAAATATGCCGGCCTTGTGAATTGTCTTCATTTCACTATAGAAGCTGTACTGAGTCATTCGCTGTCTTAGTGCAGGATTTTCTTTTCTGTGTTCATATTTACAAATTTGTCCTCCTGGAAAATATCAAGGTCAATTTCTGCCATTTGTTGCAAAATGTAGAAGATTTAACTGAAGGTAATGTTGATTATGCATGCATCCAAATATAGAGCTGGGTCTTAAATATTTATTTAAACATTGAAAACACTTAGATGGGAACACATACAAAGGCACACAGTAAACAAAACAAAAAAGCAGAAAATGAAATCTGAAATATGTTTTCTTAACTCTCAGTGTCATGCTGTCTCAAGCGGAAGGATCCAGTCCCTGAAAACACTGATTTTTGGTTAATAGCAATTTGAAATGAAAATTATGAAGGTAGCACAATAGCTAACAAGTTTTCAAACAAATAGAGGTTTTCATTTAGTTGCTGCTTTGTTCTTCTGGGGATACACTTTAAACAGAGAAGGCGATGGCACCCCACTCCAGCACTCTTGCCTGGAAAAATCCCATGGACGGAGGAGTCTGGTAGGCTGCAGTCCACGGGGTCGCTAAGAGTCGGCACGACTGAACGACTTCACTTGCACTTTTCACTTTCATGCATTGGAGAAGGAAATGGCAACCCACTCCAGTGTTCTTGCCTGGAGAATCCCAGGGACGGCGGAGCCTGGTGGGGTGCCATCTATGGGGTCGCACAGAGTTGGATATGACTGAAGCAACTTAGCAGCATACTTTAAAAAAAAAAAAATCAAAGACCAGAAATAGCAAATTCAACTCCAAAACTATTTTGAAATGAAAAAGTCAGGGAACATTTAAGACTATGGACAGTTTACAAAGCTGCTCTTTATACAGTTGGGTGGTAGCTCTGAAGCTTCTACAATTTCCTGGGCATAGCAGGGAGCAAAGGATTGAACCCAGTAGGTAAACACAGGAAGAAAACATCAGTGGATGGTATTCATCCATTGTCTTGTTCATTTTACAAAAATTTGTGTCAGGAGACAGACTTCAAATTAAAGATCAGATTCAATAAAAACTGGAAGACAGAGATCATGCACAGAGGTTGAGGCACAATAAGAAAGGGGTCATGAAACAACTGAGAAAGCATTGACTTGGAGGTTAGAAGTAATTGGAGAAATTGTGAGGAAATCTGAACTGTGATTTGGCTAAGGGCAAAAATTAAGACATTCTGGAATATACAAGGACTCAGAAGATATAGTGTCCGTTCATATAGAATAGTATCCACCTGACAAAGGGAATAAATCAGGAAATAGATGAAGGAAGCAGTGGGTCCAACACTAGAGCTGGACAGGGAACTCCCTGGATTACCACTGAGTGCCTGGAGATCATCAATGTGTCCACAAGAGAGAAGAGAAAGGAGGCCCCTGGGAGCAAGATTTCTAGGGAAAAAACAAAAGGAAATTTGACGGGTCCTCTGACTTAATAAAGCTTCTTCTGTCTAGATTTGGGTTTTTTGGCATTCTTAATTTTTGTGACAAAATATTTAAGATAGGGCTTCCCAGGTGGTGCTACTGGTAAAGAACATGCCTGCCAATGCAGGAGACATAAGACATGCTGGGTTCAATCCCTGGGTCGGGAAGATCCCCTAGAGGAGGGCATTGCAACCCACTCCAGTATTCTTGCCTGGAGAATCCCATGGACAGAGGAGCCTGATGGGCTACATTCCATAGGGTCACTAGGTTGAACTTAGCACACATGCAAATACATAAGATAAAAGCACCGTTTTAGCAATTTTTAAGTTGTGTTGCAATAAATGCATTCTATTGTAATAAGTTCCTGAAGGTAGTAAAGTTATTTTATTGATTTGAGGCTTTTCTTTTTTTTTTTTCATGGATTTATAGAGATGTCCCTCTTAGCACTGGTTTTGCTGCATCCATTAAGTTGGTATGTCGTTTTTTTCATTTTCGTTTGTCTCAAGTTATTTTCTTATTTCCTTTGTAATTTCTTCTTTGATCCATGGTTGCTTAAGAGAGTGGTATTTTATTTCCACATGTTTGTCAACTTTCCAGTTTTCCTTCTGCTACTGATTTCTTGTTTCATCCTACTGTTATCAGAAAAGACACTTTGTATGATTTCAATCTTTTAAAATTTATTAAGACTTGTGACCTAAAATATTGTCTATCTTGATTAATGATCCATGTGCAACTGAGAAAAATATCTATCCTTTTGTCACTGGATAAAGTATTCTGTACATTTTCATTAGGTCCAGTTGATATCTCTCTTGTTTAAGTCCCGTATTTCCTTTATAGATCTTCTGTCTGGCTGTTGTATATGTTACTGAAAGTCTGGTATTTAAGATTCTTACTATTATTGTAGAGTTGTTTATTTCTCTCTTCAATCCTATCACTTTTGCTTCATAAATTTCAGAACTCTAATTTTGGTATGTAAATATTTATAACTGTTAATATCTTGGTGAATTGACCCTTTTTTCATTATAGAATGTCCATCTTTGTCTTATAGGTTTTTTACTTAGTGTGTTTTATCTAATATTTGTATTGCCACCCTGATTTCTTTTCATTACTATTTGCATGAAATATCTTTCACATGCTTTTGCTTTAAACTTATGCATGTCCTTACCTCTAAAGTATAGATAGCATACAGTTGAATCTCATTTTTTGAATTTATTCTACTAATCTATGTCTTTGATTTGGGAAGTTTAAATCATTTACAATGAAGGACTTACTTCTGTATTTTGTTATTTGTTTTCTGTACGTACTGTAGCATTTTTCCCGTATTTCCTTCATCTTCAATTTCCTTCAGCTGGACATTTAATATCCATGAGTTAGGTTGGTAATGATTCCATCTTTAAGAAGTGTTCTGAGGATCAAATGAGGTAAGGCATGAAAAGCACAGATCCTAACACATGATAAATGCTCACTAAATGTTAGCATTAGTGATTGCACTGCAGAATTTTACCAGATAAGATGTGAATGAAGCCAGTCTTGCAAGTTGGAAACATTTTGTATGGACATTGAAGGGAGATATAATTAATTTGAAGACAATCACAACTCTCATTATCACCCCAACCAAAATGGGCTTTAATACAGCTCAGGGGTGTGATTCAATAGGTGTGATTCAATTCGTTTCTGTGTTTGTTTCTTTAATCCTTGATGGAGGAAAGGAGCCAAACTAGTAGATGTGGCTGGATGGGAAGGGTGTTTGGCTCCTGTTGATGGATTCTGAAAGGGTTTATTGATCTTTAACACTAGAGCTTTCATGTCCTGAGAAAAGGGCTCCCCTGAAACCATGACAAGCCAGGGTGGCTATACTGCATAAATAGTCCAGTTTACTGTTAGTATATAAACAGTGTTTTGGCATTAACATAGAAAATCTGAATCAGAGAGGTCTATTCATAAATAAATTATTTGGATAAGAAGCAAAGCCACCACAGAGTTAATTTGTCTATAAAGTCAAAAAGAAACCAGAGGAATAAATAGAAAAGCTGGTGTCAGCAACAGGTAATACTCTGGATATATGGCAGTTACCCGGTTAATGTAGCCAGTGTGGGAAAACTCAAGAATTTCTCCAAATTGGCTACCCACATTGACTGAAGTATTTAAACAATGACAAATCTCTACTCTGTGTTGGGTAGATGAGTTATTGTTGTTCAGTCGTTAAGTCATGTCTGACTCTTTGTGACACCATGGACTGCAGCATGCCAGGCCTTTCTGTCCACTATCTTCCAGAGCGTGCTCAAACTCATGTCCATTGAGTCAGTAATGCCATCCAACCATCTCATCCCCTGACACCCCCATCTCCTCCTGCCTTCAATCTTTCCCAGCCTCAGGGTCTTTTCCAATAAGTCAGCTCTTCATATCAGGTGGCCAAAGTATTAGAGCTTCAGCATCAGTCCTGGGTAATGTTCAAAATATGTGACAAAATAGTATAGTACAGAAACTAAAAATCAGAATAGAAACTTGCTCAATCTGATTCAGTGTTATCTGTAAACATGTCGTCCATCTGTACTTATGTGTACCCACAGACTATTAGCTTTGGGGTAGATACCATCTCCTGTCTTTTTCTTACCACTCCTCCATGAAAACTGACTCTTCAAAATGTTTTTAACCTAAAATGCTGATGATCCCAGCTGGCTCTCTGCATTCATCAATTTAACCACTTCACAACAAAAATTTCTCCATTTTTTGTTGCAGAGATATTTGAGAAAGGAAGAGAGGAATTTTTAAATTATTAATGTGAATTCTCTGAGTCCTTTCAAAATTGGCCATTTAGAATACCACTGGAATTTAAAAAAAAAAACTGCGAGGAAAACAACAAGAAGGAGAAATAGAAATGCAAGCTCCGTCTGTGGCAAGTTAGGTGATATAGTAATCCTGAGATATGGTACGTAAGAAGAGTTGACAGGTCGTCACTGGTGGTCCAGTGGTTAGAAGTTCACCTGCCAATGCAGAGGCCATGGGTTTGATCCCTGGTCCAGGAAGATTCCATATGTGGCTGAGCCACTAAGTCCATGTGCCACAACGACTGAGCCTGCGCTGTAGGGTCCAAGAAGCACAACTATTGAGCCCACATGCCCTAGAGCCCACGTTCCACTGGAGAAGGCACTGCAATGAGAAGCCCGCACATCATAACTACGGGGTAGCCCCCATTTATCACAACTGAAGTCCATACAACAGTGAAGACCAAGCACAGCCAAAAATAATAATTTTTTTGTAAATAAGGAAAAGCTGACAAAAGCAGTAGAGATCAAGTACCAAGTTGGAATGCTCACAGCTGCAGTTCTCAGAAAATCAACAGAGAACAATTCTAGGAGGCTTGTCCCTTAGAAGTACAAAACCAACCATCTCTTGTTGGAAACAAGAAGCATAGGTACTCTTGGTAGCTTCAGGAAGCATGGAAAGTAAGATTAAAAGAGAAATCACAGAGATGCCATGATCTTAGTTTTCTGATTGAGTTTTAAGCCAACTTTCTCACTCTCCTTTTTCACTTTCATCAAGAGGCTCTTTAGTTCTTCTTCACTCTCTGCCATAAGGGTGGTGTCATCTGCATATCTGAGGTTATTGATATTTCTTCTGGTAATCTTGATTCCAGATTGTGCTTTATCCACCCTGGTGTTTCTCATGATGTACTCTGCATATAAGTTAAATAAGCAGGGTGACAATATACAGTCTTGACATACTCCTTTTCCTATTTGGAACCAGTCTGTTGTTTCATGTCTAGTTCTAACTGTTGCTTCCTGACCTGCATACAGATTTCTCAAGAGGCAGGTACAAATAGCTGTGAAAAGAAGAGAAGCGAAAAGCAAAGGAGAAAACGAAAAACATACCCATTTGAATGCAGAGTTCCAAAGAATAGCAAGGAGAGATAAGCAAGCCTTCCTCAGTAATGCAAAGAAAAAGAGGAAAACCATAGAATGGGAAAGACTAGAGATCTCTTCAAGAAAATTAGAGATACCAAGGGAACATTTCATGCAAAGATGGGCTCAATAAAGGACAGAAATGGTATGGACCTAACAATAAACTGCAAGGATTATAGAAAGAGGAAAAACAGACATAGCAGAACCAACGTTGAGACAACTAGTAAAGTTAATCCTGACTTCAGAGATAAAATAGCACATCACCTATAAGTGGAGAAAAAAGACTCATACTGTCCTCAAAGTATTTTATTCCTATATCGCAGCTAAAGGTCAGCGTGGCCTACAAAGTCTTCAATGAATGAGAATGACCTAAGAATTTTATTCTTAAATAAAGTGACCAATCTGCCCTAGTTTACTCAGTTCTAGCTTTTGCACTGTAAGTCTTCCATCCTGGGTGGGAACCCTTTCAGTCACAGGCAAACCTTGGTTTCAAGTGTCCAGGCAAGAGTCACTACCTGTGATGTATTAAACCACAGTGAGAAAATCCATTCATTCCAGCATGTAGAAATAATACAAATAACATTCTCTGATTATATGAAGTAAATCTAGAAATTACTATAAAAACGAAAAGGAGAAAAAAACTTCTACCACCTGCCAATGTACAAAAGAGAAAATTAAAATGTGAACTGCAGAATATTTAGAACATAAAGATATAAAACCGCTCTATACGGAACTCCTTACAGGTAAAGTAATGCTTGGTAAAAAGGGTTTGCGATCTTATATACAGAAAAAAAAAAGGAGATTAAAAATAGTCATTTAACATCCCTCATAAACACATATGAAAAATTTTACTAAAATATTAGGAAAAGAATTCTGTAATATATAAAATAATAATACATAAAACCAAGTAGAGTTTATCTCAGGATTATCAAATTGGTTTAAGATTTAAATCACATATCTGCATCTAATGTCGATTTAGATATAGACATATCAGGGCTTCCCGAGGGGCACAGTGGTAAAAAAAAATCCACCTGCCAATGTAGGAGAGGCAAGAGATGCAGGCTTGACCTCTGGGTTGGAAAGATTCCCTGGAGAAGGAAATGGCAACCCACTCCAGTATTCTTGCCTAGAGAAGCCCATGGGCAGAGTCTGCTGGGCTACAGTCCATGGGGTCACAAACAGTCAGATACAGCTGAGCACACACATGCTGTATGGTATATATCTAGACACAGAGAGAGAGCAAGAGAGAGGGAGGATTATGTATGAACGCACGTATGTATGTATGTATACCAGTCTCTTGCCAAAGCATTCTTTAAACTCTCGACTAAGAAAACATGTCCTTTGTCAGCAATATGGTTTCCTTTTGTCCCATAGCTAACAGTCACACAATTAGACAAGAGGAAAAACCAGAGGTATAAAATTTAAGGAGGCAGAATTATTTTTGCAGGTGATGGGACTGTTTTTCGGAAACTGCTTTCTCTGGAAAACCTAAGAGAATCTACTAAAAATATGTCATAAATAATAAGAGAATTCTTCTGGGGGAGAGACTTTGATGACTAAGGTCCTGGATGTAGGAAGACTATGATTTGACCCTATATCCTTGTGTACCTTTCGAATTTTTTGCCATCTACGTGTTATTACATACAATAAATAATAAAATTAAAACTAGCAACTACAAGTGAGGATATTTTAATCATCTCCTGCGTAACTATCTCTGCCAACTGAAGTATTTAATAAGGAACATTTGTGACAAAACAAGAGGGAATTGTGAAGTTTAAGAGAAAAGAAAAGAATGACCAAATAAAGTTGTTCAAGAAATGCATCTCTAGGGCTTACTTTTCTCACGTTATTCTATCTTTTTGTTATTGTTCAGTCGCTAAGTCACATCCAACTCTGCGACCCCATGGACTGCAGCGCACCAGGCTTCCCTGTCCTTTACTGTCTCCTGGAGTTTGTTCCACTGAGTTTGAGCAATTGTCCATTGAGTCAGTGACGCTGTCCAACCATCTCAACCTTTGTTTCCCCCTCCTACAGCCCTCAATCTTTCCCAGCATCAGGGCCTTTTCCCAGTGAGTTGGCTCTTCGCATCAAATGGCCAAAATTTTGGAGCTTCAGCTTTAAACAATCTACAAAAACTAGTCATCTGGAGAACAACATACATCTAAGACAAGAATATCAATAACAATAATAACCAACATCTAATTAGTGATTACAGTTCGTCAGACACCATTTTCAGTGCTTTTGGTCTATTCATTTGTTTAATACTCACAGCAATCCTACGTGCTGTAAGAGCATATTATTATCCATGTCAGTAAATATGAGTTTCCATTTGGTTCATTTTCACCAAATAGAGTACAGTGTAGACAAAGGCTGATGACAAAGCCATCTGGCCATGATTCTATTAGCCAGGGCGCCGGGCAGAGTTTTCCAAGACCTCATCACCTCTCACACCTGGAAGGGTTCCAGAAGCCCAAGGTCTGCACAGGTCACAGAGACGATGATGACGGTCCCAGGGGTGGCCTGACCTTGACCAAGAGTCAACATTCAAAGACAATGTTGCTGATGCTGCAATTTCCTGCTTGGAATGCTCCACATTCCTGAGCGCTTGCGGTGAGAGCTAACGGAAAGACTCATCCAGGACTGTGTCCTGAGTGCCTGCGGGGGTGGACCTGTACAGATGAAGCCAGCAACTGGGCAGTTTATTGTGAGTGGTAACAGCACTCACTCAGGACAAACTGTAAGCATGGCACTTTGAGAAAATCCCACTACAGAATATCTTAGCTCCACACCTCTGCCTGAAATTTCATAAGGAAGCACTGCTATCTGCCAACTCCACTATTCCAATAAAAGTAAGATTATCTATCTATGGATTTCCTAGTTGGTGCTCGTGGTAAAGAACCTGCCTGCCAATGCAGGAGATGTAAGAGACGCAGGCTCGATTTCTGGGTCAGGAAGATCCCCTGGAGGAGGGCATGGCAAGTATTCTTGCCTGGAGAATCCCATGGACAGAGGAGCCTGGCAGGCTACAGTCCATAGTGTCACAAAGAGCTGGATACAACTGAAGTGACTTAATATATATATACATATATATATGTATACATATATATATATAATTATGGCTAACACTAAATAAAAAGTGAATTGTTTTAAAACTGCAAAAGCATAAAAGTCATTGTCAGATATTTGTTTTAAACTTTTCTATGTCTTTTAGTAATTCTGTGCCACCAGGCAAGTTTACTTAATTTGAGTTGGTTTCCTCATCTGTAAAACAAGGCTGCTGCTGCTGCTGCTGCTGCTAAGTCACTTCAGTCGTGTCTGACTCTGTGCGACCCCATAGACAGCAGCCCACCAGGCTCCCCCATTCCTGGGATTCTCTAGGCAAGAAGGCTACTAATTCTCATTTCATAGGGTTGTTGTGACAATTCAATACAGACGCACACACTCCATCTTATACAGAATCCAGCTGAATGTTAAAGCATCCAGTTAAATGTTCCACTAACATCAGTTTCCTCCTACGCTTTCCTACCTAATTAACCCCATCTTCTTGGAAGGCAATACAAAGGCATTTTGCTGGAATCAAGCTTGACGCGCTTGCCTGGAGCTGGCCCTTTGTGCAGGAACCACCACGCCCTCTTGTTCACTGCACTCCCCTGACCCTTGACCCATCCACTCGCTACAGTTCAGAGCATGGTGAGCCAATCTTACAGTGAAAAGAGACATTTCCTACCCTTGGAAAAAAAAAATTGGGCAGAGAACCAGCAGACGTGTGGTGCCTTCCATTTCCCATCTGTAAATTTCTCAAAATACTTTCCAGTAAGCAATCTCCAAGGGCTCATAACCTAATTAATAATATTGTCTCTCAGTCGCTTTTAGTATTTCAGATGAAATAGCGTCTTGAGAAGGTACAGTCGCTGAATTGTGAATAGGAGGCTGTGTGGTCTGTGCTCTTTCTATTCACATGTATGCTAGACTCTCAGAGGGGTGACGGGAATCGACTGGTCATTCAACAAGTTAAAGTTTTGCTTGAGCCTCACAATGAACTAACTCACAGCGCTGCTGTGGATAAAATCCAGGGTCACTTCCAGAAACTGGAGACCTCAACTCAGAAGGGCCAAAGAGAAGGGACATCACCGAGTGGCTCTTCCTGGGGGCTCTTGAAAACATGAGTCTCAGGTTCCTTTTGTCTGAAATTCCATTGCTACAAAGTTGCCCCCTTCAACGGCAAGTCTAAGTACGGTTTTCTCTGTGCAGAACCTTGCAGTATCACTTACGGGCTGGGGGTGGTCAGTTTCCTAGCGATAGGATGCCTAGATTGTCCAGACCTCACAACTGTGCCTCCTGCCACCACTCCCTGCCGACGGTCGTCAGAGCCACCTGCCCTTTTCCGGGCTGGCACCATCCTTCACTCCCTGTCAGATGAATTTGCACAGGCAGGGCCAGAGTGGCGGCCGCCTCTTTATCTGCCTGCACACTTCTTCCTCTGCCCATTCAGGCTGCCTGCAGAGGTCCGGATCAGCTTCCTGTAATCTTGGAGGGGAAAAACGTCTCCTTTCAGCCCAGCTTGTGAGCCTAGTTGCTGTGGGTAACTGATTTCCTCCTCTCTTCTTCCTTGAGTTCACATAGCTTCCTTTGCCTAGCCTGCTAACCCTCCTCCAATGGTGAGGAGTCTTCTCTACACCCTGGGATCTCAGCGCGTTCCTCCCCTTTCTGCGTCAGAGCACAGGATTTCCTGATCCTGGGATGTATACACAGAGCAGGCACTGCTGGGGTCTGTCTTGACCCCAGGCACCTCCTAGGGATCATCCCTTTCCCTATACATCACGTCGTATTTATATCCACAACACTGAGGCCGCTCCCAGCTTTGATATATCATTTCCTTCATCCCTAGAAGTTGAGCAAAGCGGAAAATCCTTCATCCTCCAAGTCCACTAGCCCCCTACTCTTTTTCCTGCTTTGACTTGAGGACATTCTTGCAGCTTCAGTCCCTAAGCTGGAGGAATTAGTTAGCATGAAGGATGAGTTAACAGTCAGAAAAGTGAAATGTTGCAGGAGTTATCATCTTCTAGCTGAAATCCCTTCTAAGAACCCTAAATGTTTAACACATCAAATAATTTGAAAATGGTCAAAGGGCTTCTGGATATACTTAGAGTATATCTCTGATCGTTTTTGATTCTGATGGAGTTTAAATAGACATTTGTCGATTGGAAATATGGATTGCATCTGTGGAAAAACTCTGGAATGGTGACTAGAAAATGATCATAGAGATCAGTTCACTTTCAACCTGGAAAGGTACATTTACCTATGGAGATCCATAAAAAAATATTACATTTCTCATGCGGTCTTAAAGCAGGAAACCCGGTCCCATTACTTCCTGCCATTATACCTCCAGTCCCCGGTCTCCCTGCAACATACGCTGTTACAGCCCAGAATTCCCAGGTGTTACGACTAGAATCTGAAGGCAGTTTCTAGCTTTCCAGCCTCACTACTAGAGCAGGGACTCAGATGCATCTGTCAAGGTCACCTTCAGTGCCGCTGCAAGACAACCACAGTGCCACCAGCCAGTGCCAAGAGGTCCTCTCTGAGCAAGGCAGTGCTTATGAGCCTAAAAGCATATTGTAGTTGGTCCTGACTGAAACTGTAGATGCCATTCAGATATCCCTTCTCAGAACTTATAAATCCAGGGTGAAACAAACCCACTCCTTGGAGGGTAAGGACACTCACTTCTTAGGAGTCTCCTTCCCTGTTCCCCTTTAGAATGGCACCTTGTAGACAGTAAGTGCTCAATAAACACTGATCATGCTTTAGTTAGATTGTGTAAATGGGAAGACTATCTTCATCTGGAAACATTTTCTTAGTTTGCTGCTGCTGCTAAGTCGCTTCAGTCGTGTCCAACTCTATGCGACCCCATAGACGGCACAGCCCAACAGGCTGCTTTGTCCCTGGGATTCTCCAGGCAAGAATACTGGAGTGGGTTGCCATTTCCTTCTCCAATGCATGAAAGTGAAAAGTGCAAGTGAAGTCTCTCAGTCGTGTCCGACTTAGTTTAATTCCCCTCAAAATTGGACATTGGTTTCCACCTCGATGATGTTACATTGGCATTGATTGGTTGTAACTTCATACTTCCATCCACGCATGCTCAGTCACTCAGTCATGTCTGACTCTTTGCAACCCCATGGACTTAGCCTGGCAGGCTCCTCTGTCCATGAAATTTTCCAGGCAAGAATATCGGAGCGGGTTGCCATTTCTTACTCCAGGGGATCTTCCTGACCCAGGGACTGAACGTCTTGCGTCTCCTGCATTGGCAGGTGGATTCTTTACCACCGTGCCACTTGGGAAGCCCCTTCGACAATATAGGCATGAAAAAGTCCCCTCTTTAAACTTAGAAGTTGAACTTGTGTGTGAAAATTGTATTACTGTTGTGTTGGCTATGCCTAAATTGAGGGAGACCCAGGTCAACAGTTAAACAATGTCCAGATGTTATGGGATTAAACTGAGACAGACCCTGGGTCATTTGCTGATGTGGAAACAGAATCCAAATCGGGGACCGTTATTTCATAATACAGACAATCTGGCCACTCGGGGTTAGTTTGAATTGGTCTGTAGTTTAAGAAAGCCACTGGCAAGTGTTGTCCTGTTCAATCTCAGAAGCACATGAGTGACACTGCCAACGTGAATAAAGTTTACATGCGTAAACATGAGTAAAATTTACGTGAGTAAATGGCCATCATTTTAAAACAGAAAAGACTCAGTTCTTGACTCTAAGAATTTAACATAAAACACAGAAGAAAATAAAACAACTTTAAAATAGGATACTGTGTTCACACATAACATTAGGAATGACAAAAAAAGAAAACTAAAGGAAGAAACCCAGACAAATAAATATTAATAGTGCAGTAACTGAAAAAGCCAGGTTTCTATGTTGCTGACCATCAGTAAATTTCTAAATAATCCCACCCTGCTAGCCGGATGGCCGCCATGCTCTTGTGAGCGAGAATTGTGAGCGAGAATTGTTATTTCTGTTTGAGAAGTATAAGTTTCCTAACAAAGAGCACAGGATTGAATGGTATAGCTTTGTCTCCACCTGCAGGAATGAAGAGACTGAATTTTTTCTTATTATTTGAAAATATGCAAGGCCTCTAGGATCACGTAAGAACAGGAGATTGAATCAGTGTGTGTACGTGTGTGCTCTGTTGCGTCTGACTCTGCGATCCCACAGACTGTAGCCTGCCAGGCTCCTCCGTCTGTGGAATTTTCCAGGCAAGAATACTGGAGTGGGCTGCCATTTCACTCAAGTTTACTACACATTCTTCTATAATAAACTAACAATTGGATCAAAACAGGTTCAGTTAAAAGAAGCACATAATTAATGTGAACCACCATGCTTATTTCTATAATGTATTAATGAACCTATGCATAGAGAAAAATTCACCATGTGAACACACTTGTAACCATCATCCATAACAGAAATGACATCAGCAGCACCCCTTACGAACTGCACTTTATTTTTAAAGCCAGAATTGAAAACCTTAGTCTTTTTTTTTTTCCTTTTGAACTTTTTATTTTTGTATTAGGGTATAGCTGATTAACCATGTTGTGATTGTTTCAGGTGAACAGCGAAGGGATTCAGTCATACATATGCATGTATTCATTCTCCCCAAACTCCCCTCCCATCCAGGCTGCCACATCACATTGAACAGAGTTCCATGTACTGTACAATAGGTCCTTGTTGGTTATCCATTTTAAATACAGCAGTGTGTACATATCCCTCCCAAACTCCCTAACTATCCCTTCCCCATGGCAACTCTATGTTCGTTCCCCAAGGAAAACCAAAGTCTTTAGCCATCCATTCTAAGAAAGAGAGGAAGCCACTAGCCACCGATGGACTCTTGTTCCCTAAGCAGCCTGGTCCAGGTGCTGCCCCCAAAACGGCCATCATCAGCCTGGCTATGAAAGGGAGAAGGCAGCAGCTACCACTGGGGCTCCAAACATTATGAGCTTAGGAACTTGCCTGGTGGTCCAGCGTCTAGCTTAGGGCCTTCCCAGGTGGTGGCAGTGGTAAAGAATCCACCCAATGCAGGAGACAGAGGAGACATGGGCTCGGTCCCTGGGTCAGGAAGATCCCCTCGAGGAGGGCATGGAAACCCACTCCAGTGTTCTTGCCTGGAGAATCCCATGGACAGAGGAGCCTGGCGGGCTACAGTCCATAGGGTCACTGAGAGTCGGACACGACTGAAGTGACTTAGCACACACTCCAGCGGCTAAGACTCCACAGTCCCGATGCAGGGGGCCCAGGTTCAATCCTTGGTCGGGGAACTAGATGCCGCATGCTGCAACTGAAGATCCTGCATGTCGAAAGTAAGACCTGGCGCAGCCAAATAAATAAATCAAAATAAGTATTGAAGAAGAATGATCTGTAGGGATTTTTATACTGGTTGCTATAGAATGAGCAAGCATTCTAAGTCACAGTAAGAACTACCCCCACCCCACCAAAAAAGAAACAAACATGATCAGCTCATGGTCATGTCCAAGGATAGGTCTGTCCTTGTCTACATAAAGCTAAGTCTTGATGAAAGTTAATCAGAATGTGGTTTGTCCTCAGAAAACCCCTCTCTTGTGTACTTCTTGCAGAATCTTGGCATGCAGTATGTGTGGAGGTCTCCTCTCTGCTGTGGACGAGCAGAGGTCCCGCTGGTCACTACAGTCAGCGCGGCCAGTATTCTACACCCATACCAAGGCAGAAATGAAACTCTTGTGTTTATGACCCAAACTACAACTTCTACATAAAATAAACTTCCATCTGATTTAAATTATTGTAAGCTGCCTATGGTCCGGTGTCTCAAAACTCTTAGTCCATGTGGCGTTTTTGGACTTGGGATCATTTAAGACAGGAGGGTACACCCAGTGCCTGTTATCCCATCTTGGCTGGGAGCAGAAATCTGAAAAATTACTCTCCGACAATCCTCCAGCCTCTTGAGAAGAATAGGTTTTGAGAAACACAAAGCCTTTGATTCTTCTTATGCTTTGCTCTGTAATGGGTCCTGTTTTTTGGTGTTTTTTATTCCCCCTTGACCACATATGTGTGGCTGCTTGTTGTGTGACCACAAAGTCTGTAGATATTGTCAGGCTCAGACTTAAAAACAATTAACCACCCCCCTGATTCAGCTGGGAAAGAAGGAATTCACAGCTTAAGAACCCAAGGGGAAAAGAGACAGGAGCCAGGAAGAGTGGAAGGGAAATTATAAAACTGAACAAAATGTGCCAGGATCTGTTTTCTTTTTAGGCTTTAATGTATTTGTTAAAATCGTTTGTTAGTCTGTTTCTAATATTTGTTTAAAAATCATTGTAAAATATATATTTGGACATCTGTCACTCAAAGAGTTAAGCCAGACAGTAGGGGGGCAGGGTGGTTCTGGAGGCTAGTGACCCTGCCAGGTGCTTTTGGTAAAAGGGAGGTAACAATGTGTCTAGTGCATACATATTGTGGGCACACTTCAGCTATTCAAACCCAGACAGAGGAAACGAGGAATGGAGGTTGGGGGAGGGATGGGGCTTAGAAAAGGAACAAAAAGAGAAAATGGCCCAAAACTCTCTGCTGTGGCTCTTCATGTGATGAAAGCCTGCATTGTGTGAAGCTGTGAGTCAAAAGAAGAAGGTTATTCAGCTATTGCAGACTGCATCTCAAATATGAAACAGTTCTCTTCCAGCCTCTTTGCTTCTCCTGCTACAAAAAAAGTCCTCATTAGCTACCACTTTTCTTCTGTGGCACAAAGTCATTTCACATTTTCAGCAGAAAGAATTTAATTTTTTCAAACCTCTCTTCTCTAACCCATCAACCGAATTTGCGCATTCTGGTGAATGGGGGTGAACGCTTGGTCCTAATTTGATGTTTGCCAAAGGCATCCTGGCCCCATAATAAGCATCCATGGATTCTGCAGGGAGCAAGCCCTCATCGACCCTCCTCTGAAACAGCTCCCTCAGAGTCCCCAGCCCCCAGGTCCTTCATCACGATCTATTTTCCTTGGATGAGAGCCTCACAGTGAATAGGAAACATTATTAAGAAAAGGGAGGAGGGGTTGTGAAAGAGATTTAGAGGCCAAATGGGGCCTTTGCAGGAAAAAGAATTCAGCATGGCTGCTGGAACTCAATGGTAGTCACTGTTGCAGAAAGTAACGGACTTTTTACTTAGTTAGCAGAGGTTCACCTTGTGTCCTCGTCTAATTGGAGAACATTTTCCAAGAAGAAAAGAGGGGTCGTGGTTCACAGCCACGCATCTGTGCGTGGGGCTGGGAACCACCCGCCTTTTCTTGTGTAGACTTTTGTGCCGGGAAAAGACTCCTTTTGTGTCTCTGCCTGGTTCCTTGTGTGGCGTTCTTCTATGGGAATCAACACCAGGCGAAATTATGTAGTTCATCATCCATTTTAAAAATGTAAAATTTTCTAGAACCTGCATATATGCACTAATATATGATATTTGTTTTTGTCTTTTTGACAGACTTCACTCTATATGACAGTCTCTAGGTCCTCAGATGATCTTATATGCAAAACAGATATAGAGACAGAGAGATAGAGCACACACGTATGGACACCAAGGGGGAAAGCAGGTGGGGGGGATGAATTGGGAGATTGGGACTAGCATATATTTTTTATAGGAGGATAATTGCTTTACAACACTGTGCTGGTTTCTGCCACACATTGCCATGAATCAGTCACAGGTTATGTGAACGCTATTGATATGATGGATAAAATAGCCAATAAGAAACTATTGTATAGCAGAGGGGACTCTCCTCAGTGCTCTGTGGTGACCTAAATGGGAAGGGAATCCAAAACAGAGGGGATATATGCATATATATAGCTGATCCACTTTACTATACAGTAGAAACTAACACAACGTCATAAAGCAGCTATACGCTGATAAAAATTTTTAAAAATGAAAAAACCAAAAGGTAAATTTTGCCTGAAAATTCTGCGCTTGAACTTGATCATAATATTCTATGTCCAAATAGCTTCAGATCTCCTTAAGTAATAGCGTATATAAAATATCCAAATATTGACCCTGAAGCTGAGTCTTCTATTAAATTAGCTGAAAGTGAAATACTTTGAGAAACTATATTACTAGACTATCTGACCAGAAATAATAATTTTCATTTGTGGCATTAAAATCTGTAAATTACTTCACCCCACATACTGCCTTTGAATGGAAGGGACATTTCTTTCAGGGGAGGGTCAGCCAGCAGACATGCACGCCTGAGGGTGACTTTTCTGCTTCTTGGTGGTCTCGTCTTACCTGGAGCCAGTCATTATGCTGCCTTATATATTGAAAGGAAAGTTCTGAGCTTTTCACTTTAATTTGGTTAGTTATCAGAACTTGGGCTATCTGTGGGCTAAGTCTCTTCAGTCGTGTCTGACTGTTTGTGACCCCATGGACTGTAGCCCGCCAGGCTCTTCTGTCCATGGGATTCTCCAGGCAAGAACACTGGAGTGGGTTGCCATGCCCTCCTCCAGGGGATCTTCCCAACCCAGGGATGGAACCTGTATCTCTTAGGTCTTCTGAATTGGGAGGTGGGTTTCTGTTTTGTTCTGTTTTTACCACTAGCACCACCTGGGAAATCAAACGGTAAAGAATCCACCTATAAAGCAGGAGACCCGGGTTTGATCCCTGGGTCATTAAGATCCCCTGGAGAAGTATTCTTGCCTGGAAAATTCCATGGACAGAGGAAACTGGTGGGCTACAGTCCATGGGGTTGCAGAGCTGAAACTGACTGAGCAACTAACACTTGAGTTATTTGCACACACTATCAAATTTCTTCTCTCCTTTCGCAGGCAGCCTTCATGGTCTGCGGGCTATCCCTGGGATTAGTAGGGAGCGATCTGGGTTTCTAGTGCGAACAGTGTGTTTGTAAGTAAAAAGCTCAAAACTTTTTCCTTATTAAACTTCCTGACACACGTTCTTGGAATACCACTGTGAATTTTGACCGTCGCAAATGGCAGTTAATCTCAGTAAGATCATACACAGGTTAAAATGCTACTTATTCTTTGGCCATCAGAAAGTTGCCTCCAGGTTGGAAAATACCATGACTTGCTCATACTAGATACCCAGTAAATGTTACTAATTTGATTTGATCTAGGATATCTCTAAGGACTATTTGGAAGCCAGGTTCTCAAACATTCCCACAATACTTTTTTCCTAGTAGCTCAGTTCTCAGGAACTGAGGTGGGTGAAACTGCAGTGATTTCCCGCCCTGGGTCCCTTTCTTATGAAGTCAGAGACACAGCTTTCTGAGGTGACTTCAGGATAGAGCTGTGGAGGAGTCCTTCTTCAGTGAAGCCACCCTAAGAATCTGAAAGGATCTATTCAAGAGTTCTTGGGTGGCTCCTTGCGGCTCAGCTGAGATTTATACCTCTGATTTCAGCAGGACTGTTAGGTGCCTTTGAACCTGAGAAGTCACATAATCTGGCTGGCACCTTCCTAGACTCACTTCCTCTGGTGAGAAAAGAATGAGTCTTTATAACAAAGAAGAAAGCATACTGCCTATCCTGGGTCCCCAGCCTAGGTAAGAACAGCATCTACATTTGTCAAAGCCCAACTGGAGGGTGTGGAGATAACTCTGGTTAGGAAGAAGGACCAGTTTAAGGGGAACCCATCACTGGTGGCAGCGTACATTGCTCTTGCCTCCAGATTAGCTCCATCACAGGCTAGAGGTCTGGAATACAGTTAGCAATCAGCATAACAGCTGCTAATACTTACTGAGCACTTATCATATATCCTGGACTGTTTCCAGGTCTTCCCGGTAATTCATTTTATTCTTACAGCTCTACAGGGCAGATACTAATATCATTCTTATTTTACTGATGAAGAAACTGGAGCTCAGAGATTTTAAATAAATTGCCTGGGGAATTCCCTAGTTGTCTGGTGGTTAGACTTTGCCTTCTAACACAGCGGGTGCAGGTTCCATCCTTGATCAGGGATCCCACATGCCTCGGGGCCAAAAAAACCCAAAACATAAAACAGAAGCCATGTGTAAAAAATTCAATAAAGACTTTTAAAAATGGTCCACATCAGAAAAATCTTAAAAATAAAGAAATAAATTGCCCAAGGTTACACAGTGTGATGGTGTAAAAATATGGGCACAATTCTTTGAAAGTCTCTTTTCAAAAAGTGTTAGTCACTCAGTCATGTCAGACTGTTTGCAGCCCCATGGACTGTAGCCCGCCAGGCTTCTCTGACCTTGGGATTTTCCAGGCAAGAATACCGGAGGGGGTAGCCATTCCCTTCTCCAGGGAATCTTCCCAACCCAGGGACTGAAACTGGGTCTCCTGAATTGCAGTTGGATTCTTTACCGTCTGAGCCACCAGGGAAGTGGTGTATAATTCTCCTCCTCCCTTGATTTGAATCAGACTTAGAGACTCCATTCTAATGAGTAGAATGTTGTGTAAGTGAGGAAATATGCTTCCTAAGTGAGGATAACGACATTGCCCCTTCTCCCAGCTCTCTTTTGGGTCGCTCACCCTGGGGAAAGCCAGTCATCACTGGCTTCAGGACTCCCAGGCGGCCTATCCAGAGGCCCGTGTATGGGGACCAGAGACAGAATGAAAAGGCACAAAGAACAGCTACCCTGGCCCCAGAAGCCCAACCCTCGCTGCGGCTCACCAGGGCAGATTGCCGCACGCACGGCAGCTCTGTCTCTGTAGACGTTTTTCCACTCAGCAGCCGTGACGCTCCTCTGCTTAAAATCGAGAACAAATTCCAAGTTTTCTGCCAGGTAATACAGAGTTTTCTACAGTCTGACCCTGGCCTAGCTTACCTCCCAACAATCCTCCTGATTTTTCAACTTAACATCATTGAATTCTATGCAATTTCTGACTCCACACACCCTTTCTGACTCTTTGAGGACAGGGCCTGGGGTTCGTCTCACCTGGGATATCATCCCTCACTCCACCTGACCCCTTCCCTCAGGCGTTCCTTCACTGCTGGAGTGAACACTTACCCTCCACTCTCCAACAGTAGCCTGAAGACAGCCCCACGTATGAGGTATGCTGTGCGGACAGTACCTGGCCGAATGCTTGTCCCCTCCAGGACATTATAAGCTCTTAGTCAAAAGCTGCAGGATCATATTTAACATTGCATTCCTGGTATCTGGCAAATAGTAGGTGCTTAACAAATGGGACAATGCGTACAAAGTATTTAGGACAACACCTGACAGAGTAAGTGACCAATTCATGTTGTCATTGCTGCTGTTGTTAATTTGTTGAATGAAACCAATGGCTATTGCTCATCTATCCACAAACAAACAAACAAAAAAATTGTTTGCTTTCTTCCAGGCAAAACGTGAAGAGAAAAACACTAAATGAAAAGAAAAGAAAATGGAATATTACTCAACCATAAAAAGGAACATTTGAGTCAGTTCTAATGAGGTGGATGAACATAGAGCCTATTATATAGAGTGAAGTGAGACAGAAAGAGAAAAACAAATATCGTATATAAATGCATATATATAGAATCTAGAAAGTTGGTACTGATGAACTTATTTGCAGGGAGCAATGGAGATGCAGACATAGAGAACTGACTTGTGCACACAGTGGGGGAAGGAGAGGAAGAGACAAATTGAAAAAATAACACTGAAACAGGTACCTTACCATATATGAAATAAACGGCAGTGGGAGTTTGCTGTATGATGCTGGGAGCTCAAATCTGGTGCTCTGCGACAACCTAGAGGGACAGGATGGGGTGAGAGGTGAGAGGGAGGTTCAAGAGGAAGGGGGTATAGGTATACTATGGCTGATTCATGTTGATGTATGGCAGAAACTAACACCATATTATCATTATCTTCCAATGAAAACTAAATTTCTTAAAAAGGAAAGAAACAGAAAACACATTGAAAACAATGAAGAATCTAAAGACACTAAAGATATGCAGTTAAATAGCCTAAATCAAACGAGATTAATGAGAAAATCAAACAAAGCAAGGGGAATTTGTCAAACTTTCCTAGCAGGCGAGATAGTCTCCGCTTGGAAAGTGGCTTTAAGGGAAGTGGCAAATTCCCTATAACCTGAGTCACTAAAAATGAGATCAGACAAACCACTTAAAAGTATACAGCAGTACACATCAGGGTACTGGCAAGAGTTCGTGGGCTTTTTCATCTAATTTCTCTGATTCATTCATAAAATATTTATAATAAAGCTGCAAAACATTTGTGACATCTTTTCCCATTGTTGGCCTTCATTTTTCCAAGGGGAAAATGCATAGTATTAATATTTACTCAGCTAAGATTACCAGGCAAGGGGACTGTGTGACTCCACCATGGCTAATAATTGAACAATAACATTGGAAATGACAGAGACCGTCATTTCACTGGAAACTTTCTTTGACACTACTTGATTATTTTGATTAGGTCTATATTGGGGGAAAAAATCTTGGGGCAGATTGCTACTGTTTGCTGATTTATTCTTTGAATAAAATTGGTCAGAAATACATTTTCTTAAAATAACAACCGCATATGACACTCACATTGTACTTTATTTCTCTTGCTCCCTTACTGCCTCCTCCTTCCTCTGCTTCTTTGTTTCATTTAATGGTTCCTAGAAACAAAGACAGACGCTAGAATAAAAGAGCTGATATTACTATTCTCCTGCAGTTGTTTTCTTTAGCTTTTCAAATACAGTCATATTTTCCCAACTCTTTGATGATCAAAATTTTGCCTTAAAAAATATCTTTCAGAAATATCTCTGAAAAGATGGTTTTAGAATATTTCCATCTCTCACTTTAACTGGCACCTGGATTTTCTTCTGATGAATTAAGATGTAACACTACATTAAAAAAAAAATGTTCTTAGGGTTTTTTTGACTCACACGAGCACTCTTTGATGTTAGAGGTGAAGTGTTCAGGGTCTCCAGGACAACCCTCTCATTTTAGCTGAGGAAACCAAGTCCCTGGAGGTACAAAGCCAGAGTGAGTTAAAGCCAGGAATCCAGATATCATAGCTCTTTTAATTAATTAATTAATTTTTACTGAAGGATAATGGCTTTACAGAATTTTGTTGTTTTCTGCCAAGCCTCAACAAGAATCAGCCATAGGTATACATACATCCCCGCCCTTCTGAACCTCCCTCCTATCTCCCGCCCCATCCCACCCCTCTAGGTTGATACAGAGCCCCTGTTTGAGTTTCCTGAGCCATACAGCAGATTCCCGTTGGCTACCTGATTTACATATGGTAATGTAAGTTTCCATATTACTCTTTCCATGCATCTCACCCTCTCCTCCCCTCTCCCCATGTCCATAAGCCTATTCTCTATGTCTGTTTCTCCATTGTTGCCCTGTAAGTAAATTCTTCAGTACCATTTTTTAGATTTCATATATATGTGTTAGAATATAATATTTATCTCTCTCTTTCTGACTTTCTTCACTCTGCATAATAGGTTCTAGGTTCGTCCACCTCATGTCTTCACTCTTTGTCTAGAACTTTGTCTGCTATACCAAGGATGAAAGGGGTAGAGATCATTGAGGATGCACTTTTTTTTTCTTTTCCTTCAATCCAAATTTCAGCAATATAACTGTAATGAAAATAAGAACAGCTAACATTTCGTGATCAAACCAGTCCATCCTAAAGGAAATCAACCCTGAATATTCATTGGAAGGACTGCTGCTGAAGCTGAAGGTCCGATACTTTGGCCACCTGATGCGAAGAGCCGAGACATTGGAAAAGACCCTGATGCTGGGAAAGACTGAGGGTGAGAAGAGAAGGGGTCGACAGGGGCTGAGATGATTGGGTGGCATTACTGACTCAACGGACATGACTTTGAGCAAGATCTGGGAGATGGTGAAGGACAGGGAAGCCTGGCGTGCAGTTCATGGGGTCATAAAGAGTCAGATACTTAGCGACTGAACAACATCATCCTGTGAATGCTTATTTTGTGCGCTGTGTTATCCTACACTTCTTATGTGTTTTAGTTTGAGTCACAAAACTATTATCCCCATCTCACCAGTGAGGAATACGAAGCACTAGAAGGCGGCGTGACTGTCCCAGGGTAACCTGCCTTAGGTAACGGGAGACAGAGGGAGGATGGGATCCTGAGGCCCGAGTTCTGGGGACGCTGCCCCATCCTTACCCTTGCGACCTCTCAGTAAAAGCAGACCTTCCTTGGGGGCTGGGAAAGCAATGGAGGTGCCTGTTCCCCAGTCTAAGTGCTGATATTTGCTTTATTTTTAAAAAAATATTTATTGGATAAGTGTTGATATTTCATTGCTATTCCAGTGTCATCACTGTGGCTTTGTGTTTTCATAATTCCTACTTTATGTCATCATTACCAATGAATTTGGTACCAATCTCATTCCTTGGAATTTCCTGAATATAACAACGAGGATTTCTCAATAAAGTGAAAATGCGAATTTTGCCTCTTCGTAAACTTTCTAGATGTAAAAATATTTGTAAAAAGTTGGCCCCAAACCACTGCTAAAAAATAATTATAAAGAAGCAGATTGACAGGACCAGTATAAAAATTTATAAGAAAGAAATTCTTTGCCACCTAAATTCACAGATCAAATAGAAGAGCTTTTGAGAATAACGAAAGTTGTACATAACACTAAATATAGTTCTCAGATTTTTTTCAAAACCTTATAGGAGAAAGGCGTCTTAAAATGGGCATTACATTTATAAAGCTTTAAAATTATATGAAGTTTGGGGAAAAGTAAAGAATACAGAAGACACTGAACGCTGAGACTAAGGTTTCCTTTGGCAGGTATGAACTTGGGGTGTATTGGTGAGCACCCTATGGATAGCCTGCCTGGGCTTGTTAACACAAGCCTGCCTCCAGTTAGCACACTGAGGTAAGCAGTCGGCTGGGCCCTTTCCTGCAGTTAGACAACCCCCCTGCCGTGAACGTGGGGGGACCACTTTAGGGTCTGTTCATTCAGCACACAGCACACACACGTGGATTTTCACCTAGGCATTTTACACTAATCTACCCAACTCCTTACAACCTTCGAGTTCCTTTTCATGATTAGTTTTTAGGTTCATTTCAGCCAACAGATATCATGGAGCAAACAAAAAAATGTCAGGAGATTCATCATTTCTGTTTCCACCTGGACAGACTAGAGTACAGCATGCCAGGTTTTACACAAGCTGTGCTGTGCTTAGTTGCTCACTCATGTCTGACTCTTTGTGACCCCATGGACTACAGCCCGCCACACTCATCGGTCCTTGGGGATTCTCCAGGCAAGAATACTAGAGTGGGTTGCCATGCCCTCCTCCAGGGGATCTTCCCCACCCAGGGATCGAACTTGGGTCTCCCACATTGCAGGCAGATGCTTTACCTTCTGAGCCACCAGGGATGCCCAAGGCCTGGTTCTCCTTTGCCTTTCAGCATTCTTGCCTTGAGAGCCCCATGAACAGTATGAAAAGGCAAATCACAGAGCCACCAGTGGCAGCAGCAGAGAGTGCTTGGTTACACAAGTTATCACCACATTTCTTATTGTATGGAACACATTTACTTTTAAATAATAAGCAGCTGACTATTAGGTGGATGGGATTCAAGTCCTAGGAAAGGAAGTACCTAGTTCTACAAAACTGCCAGCCTTAACAGTGTTCTGGTTGAACTTGGGCTGGGGCAGAATTCCTATATTCCCATAGCTACTCTACCCGAGACCAGAGATAATAGCCTGACTCTTCACTGACTGGATTAGTAAATCTAAAATTAGATCGCCAATCCAAAATCAGACCATTTTCAGTTCAGAGCTTGTGTTTTCTTTTCCACCTGTTCTGATCAAAGCTGATGTAGAAACAGATAATCAGCTTCTATTTATTGAAAATCATGGCGTCCCGGCCTCTTTGGTAGTTAGCGGGAAAATGTGCAAATGGCATAAAAACCCGTCTGTCGGAAGCCTCACAAGCAACCTCCAGCGCTCAGGACTCTCACTGTTTGGAGATACAGAGCTCACGAAGTGTCCTCCCACGCAACAGCCAGGGAAGTCCACTTGGACAGCACTCACCGCTGCTTCAACCCTCTTCCCAGATGAGCTGCTCTCTCAGAGGCCAGTCTCTTTCCTTTGATCACCTTAGAGACTGATCTGCTATTCTTCCCTTCCTGTAGCTGGCATTCCAAGAGAATGCACTGGTCATAGCAACACCCTCTTCCAACAACACAAGAGAAGACTCTACACATGGACATCACCAGATGGTCAACACCGAAATCAGATTGATTATATTCTTTGCAGCCAAAGATGGAGAAGCTCTATACAGTCAACAAAAACAAGACCAGGAGCTGACTGTGGCTCAGATCATGAACTCCTTATTACCAAATTCAGACTCAAATTGAAGAAAGTAGGGAAAACCGCTAGACCATTCAGGTATGACCTAAATCAAATCCCTTATGATTATACAGTGGAAGTGAGAAATAGATTTAAGGTCCTAGATCTGATAGATAGAGTGCCTGATGAACTATGGAATGACGTTCGTGACATTGTACAGGAGACAGGGATCAAGACCATCCCCATGGAAAAGAAATGCAAAAAAGCAAAATGGCTGTCTGGGGAGGCCTTACAAATAGCTGTGAAAAGAAGAGAGGCGAAAAGCAAAGGAGAAAAGGAAAGATATAAGCATCTGAATGTAGAGTTCCAAAGACTAGCAAGAAGAGATAAGAAAGCCTTCTTCAGAGATCAATGCAAAAAAATAGAGGAAAACAACAGAATGGGAAAGACCAGAGATCTCTTCAACAGAATTAGAGATACCAAGGGAACACTGCATGCAATGATGGGCTCGACAAAGGACAGAAATGGTATGGACCTAACAGAAGCAGAAGATATTAAGAAGAGGTGGCAAGAATACACAGAAGAACTGCACAAAAAAGATCTTCACGACCCAGATAATCACGATGGTGTGATCACTCATCTAGAGCCAGACATCTTGGAATGTGAAGTCAAGTGGGCCTTAGAAAGCATCACTACGAACAAAGCTAGTGGAGGTGATGGAATTCCAGTTGAGCTGTTTCAAATCCTGAAAGATGATGCTGTGAAAGTCCTGCGCTCAACATGCCCACAAATTTGGAAAACTCAGCAGTGGCCACAGGACTAGAAAAGGTCAATTTTCATTCCAATTCCAAAGAAAGGCAATGCCAAAGAATGCTCAAACTACCGCACAATTGCACTCATCTCACATGCTAGTAAAGTAATGCTCAAAATTCTCCAAGCTAGGCTTCAGCAATACGTGAACTGTGAACTCCCTGATGTTCAAGCCAGATTTAGAAAAGGCAGAGGAACCAGAGATCAAATTGCCAACATCTGCTGGATCATGGAGAAAGCAAGAGAGTTCTGGAAAAACATCTATTTCTGCTTTATTGACTATGCCAAAGCCTTTGACTGTGTGAATCACAATAAACTGTGGAAAATTCTGAAAGAGCTGGGCATACCAGACCACCTGACCTGCCTCTTGAGAAATCTGTATGCAGGTCAGGAAGCAGCAGTTAGAACTGGACATGGAACAACAGACTGGTTCCAAATAGGAAAAGGAGTACGTCAAGGCTGTATATTGTCACCCTGCTTATTTAACTTCTATGCAGAGTACATCGTGAGAAACACTGGACTGGAAGAAACACAAGCTGGAATCAAGATTGCTGGGAGAAATATCAATAACCTCAGATATGCAGATGACACCACCCTTATGGCAGAGAGTGAAGAGGAGCTAAAAAGCCTCTTGATGAAAGTGAAAGTGGAGAGTGAAAAAGTTGGCTTAAAGCTCAACATTCAGAAAATGAAGATCATGGCATCTGGTCCCATCACTTCATGGGAAATAGATGGGGAAACAGTGGAAACAGTGGCTGACTTTATTTTTTGGGGCTCAAAATCACTGCAGATGGTGACTGCAGCCATGAAATTAAAAGACGCTTACTCCTTGGAAGAAAAGTTACGATCAACCTAGATAGCATATTCAAAAGCAGAGACACTACTTTGCCGACTAAGGTCCGTGTATTCAAGGCTATGGTTTTTCCTGTGGTCATGTATGGATGTGAGAGTTGGACTGTGAAGAAGGCTGAGCACCGAAGAATTGATGCTTTTGAAGTGTGGTGTTGGAGAAGACTCTTGAGAGTCCCTTGGACCGCAAGGAGATCCAACCAGTCCATTCTGAAGGAGATCAACCTTGGGATTTCTTTGGAAGGAATGATGCTGAAGTTGAAGCTCCAGTACTTTGGCCACCTCATGGGAAGAGTTGACTCATTGGAAAAGACTCTGATGGTGGGAGGGATTGGGGGCAGGAGAAGGGGACGACCAAGGATGAGATGGCTGGATGGCATCACAGACTCGATGGACGTGAGTCTGAGTGAACTCCGGGAGATGGTGATGGACAGGGAGGCCTGGCGTGCTGTGATTCATGGGGTTGCAAAGAGTCGGACACGACTGAGCGACTGAAATGAACTGAACTGAACTGTAGCTGGTATGGAGGAAGAGTGGAGAGATCAGAAGAGCGGAGAGCGGACAGAATTGGCTTTGATCCTTGCTCTGCCACTGGGGAACAGCTCTCAACTCCCCAGATCCTCCTGATTCTCACTGAACAACAGCAACACCGATGTCTGTCTTGTGGGGTTGATGTGAGGGTGAGACGTGAAATATACAAAGTGCCGGGTCCCAAGCTGGTGATTCAAAATGGCAGGCATTTAGAAGGACGGTGACGGGAGTGTGGGTCTCTATCAGCTGGTTGCTGGTCTGAGACTAAGACCTCTGGCTAGAAGATGGATGCTCTGGAAAACCCTTCAGTTCCTCAGCAGGAACAGGAGAGCCCAAGGCAATTGCCAGAGGGATGTTTTTTGGTTTTCAAAAGAGAGTGTAAATGGGGTCAAGTGCTTGCCTACTGGAACCATCCATAAGAGGTCAAGAACTGAGCTCTCAGGCCAGGAAGGGGAGTCTGGGAAGGGTCTCTGAGCCAGGAAATAGATGGTAGATGATGCGAGCCCACAGGGCCGGGGAGTAACTTTAGGAAAGCCTATTTCAGGTGTTTATTGGAACGCCTCTGATGTTCAGCGACCAACTCAGTTCAGGGGCAGGTGTCCCTGCAAAGAACACAAACTAAGGCCCAGCTCTTGCCCTCAAACAAGGGAGAGCTGAGGAAGTAAAGACGACAAGCTCCCTGAGCGCAGGAACCTTGTCTGGAAGGAAGGTAAGCGTCAGTGAAATCACAGTGACTCCCCCGAGGTAGCACCCCAAGTCAGGGCTAAAGTCAGGACTGGCCTGCCGAAACCAAAGGCTCTGGACCAATGCTATTCCTCTACTCCCTGCTCCAGGGTCCAGTCACGGTTCGCAGTGACAACCCTGTTCCAGCACTACAGCAGGACTGGGGAGACCTGGGGGAAGGCTGAGCCTCCCCGCACACTCTGCCTCCATCTGGATGCCTCCGGGACAAACACACCTGGCTGATCTTGCTCACCACCGAGACGGTGCGCAAAGGACGTGCTTGGGAAGCTTGCAGTGAGACCTGAGCGAGGCAAGTGCTTTTTGGCATCCGTGAGAAGTAAGACAGAAAGACTGCTGGGCCGGTGATCAGCTGAGTGAGACTCCAAAGGGCAGGACAGGCCCTGAGTCACTGGGGATTGAGGCGGTTCTCTTCTCTCAGCCTTGAGGGAAATGACCCAGGCGGTGGCACCATGTCCCCTTGCTGGGCTGCACCACAGCTGAGGCCATACCATCTGAGCTGCAGCTACACAAACACAAAACGCAGTCACCAAGGAGCAGCTAGCCTGAGCCCGGAGAACGACAGGGGGTGAAAATGAACGTTAAAAAGATGATCAACATTACCAAGTGAGGTCTCGTAGAAAGGAGAGGAGAAGACAGTGAGGCAGTGGAAACTGGTGAAAAAGCCTCCCGGCAATACATATGCAGGAACTACACGCTTCAGTTGTTACCAAACTTTTCAGTCATTAAAACTTAACTGGGAGAAATTAAAGTTCATGATCTTGAGCAGCCTTTTATAGTTTAATTCTTGAACTGTTCTTAAAGCAAATTTGACAGCAAACTTTCTTCAGTATTCTGGTTACTGGCTACTGCTTACAGATACCACCGAAGACACAAATAGATTTCCTTTTGTTTTTCAATAATCAAGTGGCTTATATTGAACATATATGTTCATATATATTCATATGAATATATGTTATATATTCATATAAGATAGAAAGGAGAAATGAATAAACACATGTACTAGGGAGCGGGACACAGCAAGACATGGCGAGAAAGTGGGGAAACTCAAGATCTAGCGGCAGAAGACTTGACCTCAGTCAAGCTTCTGCAATTTACGTAACACAAGCCACTTAGTCACCTCTTACTTTCAGTTTCTTCATCTGTAAAAATGGGAATAGAAGTAACATTTAACTCTGAGGACCTTGGTGGGGAGACAACATAGATCTTATGGAAATGTGCTTTGTAAAAAGCCCCGTCCTAGTATTACGGCTTATAGCATCATCAGCTGACTCTGAGGGCAGCTCCAGTGAGAGGAAGCCTTGGTGTAGCTCGTGCTTCTTACTAGGCTCGGAGGGCACAGGCACTCACTGGCAGCCCACAGAGAAAACCCAACTAACATGTAAAAGACACCAGCGGTAGCAGTAGGTGTTAATTAAGTAAATCACCAAATAACCACCTCTGATACAAACCAGAAAATGTTAATACCTTCTGATAGCTTACTGATCTCTCATTCTTTTTGCAGGACAGACTTAAATTGTGAATGGTACTAAATAGCTAATATAGCAAGCCCCCTACGTATGAACTTTCAAGTTGAGAACTTCCAAAGATGTGAACATGCATTCCGTCAAGGTCAGATGTGAGTGAAATTGAAGCTTGCCCTCTAACTGTGTTAGCTGGTCACCTAAATGAGCTTTGCTGGCTGAAGCTCCAATACTTTGGCCACCTGATACAAACAGCCGACTTGTTGGAAACAACCCCAATGCTGGGAAAGATTGAGGGCAGGAGAAGGGGGTGAAAGTGGATGAGACGGCTGGATGGCAGCACCAACTCAGTGAACATGACTTTGAGCAAACTCCGGGAGATAGTGAAGGACAGGGAAGCCTGCCGTGCTGCAGTCCCTGGAGCAACGAAGATATGACTGAGAGACTGAACAACAGCAATGACCATGGGCTCTCAGAGCAGAACTTGTTCGTACGCAGGGGACTTAGTGTATCCGCAACAACAGCACAAGAGATTCTGATTAGTTTCACTTGGCAGCATTAAGGTGCTGGATGGCTGGGGGATGCTGCATTTTCATTCGGCAAGGAGTTTGCCAAAGTGACCACTAGACAGAAGGGTACTGTACTCACGTATTTCCCCTCACTTTACAGATGAGAAAACTGAGCTTAGGGAGAACAGCTAATTTTTGAAAGGTCCCAGAGCCAACATCTGGAATTCATATTCAAAAATGCTCATAACTGTTGTGTCACATTAAGCACAGGACACTTAGGAATCTGGAAAATTGAAGAAAAAAAATACTGGCTGGCTGGAGGGTTTATGAATTGGTTTAATCACTTTAGATAACAATTTGGCATTCTCTTATAATCTCGAACATTATCATGCTCTACAATCCAGAAATTTCACTCCAAGATAGAGGAATTCTCATGCATTGAGTATGTACATAGGAATGTTATGGAAGCCTTGTTCATAATGCAAAACAAAACAAAATATCTGGAAAAACTAAAAGTTCTTTTGACAGGAGGATGGACAGATAACTTGGGACATTACATAGCAGTGAATATAAATGAACCACAACTCAACACAATTGCAAAGATGAATCTTGAACATCACACTATGCAAAGTGTAAGTTACAGAGGGTTACGTATAGAATGACACTGTTTCAATTAAACTCAAAACAAGTAAAACTAATGAATAATGAAAGTGGATAAATACATCCTTGATAAAACTGCTAAAAAATCATGGGTAATGTAGGGACCAAGTTCAAGCAGATGATTCCCTCTAAATGCAGGCAAGGGTGGAATAAATGGCCATGTGCGTGTGCTGTGGCCTCAGCCGTGTCCGACTCTTTGTGACCCCATGGACTGTAGCCCGCCAGGCTCATCTGTCCATGGGATTCTCCAGGCAAGAACACTGGAGTGGGTTGCCATTCCCTTCTCCAGGGGATCATCCCAACCCAAGGATTGAACCCATGTCTCTGCAACACCTGCACTGCATGTGGATTCTTTACCACTGAACCATACCGGGCAAGTCCCAATGGCCACAGGTAGATGCAGAAGTGTTGGGAACATTCTAGTTATTAAGTTGGGGGTTAAGGCCATGGGTCACCACTTTGTTATGCATCACACTACCATATAAATTAGATATATTACTTTAAATGAAGTAGATATAATGAGGGCTTCCCTGGTGGCTCAGACAGTAAAGAATCTGCCTGCAGTGCAGGAGACCCAGGTTTGATCCCTGGGTTGGGAAGACACCTTGGAGAAGGGAATGGCAACCCCCTTCAGTATTCTTGCCTGGAGAATCTCATAGACAGAGAAGCCTGGTGGGCTACAGTCCATGGGGTCGCAGAGTCGGACATGACTAAGCAACTAGGACTCTCACTTCTACAGGTATAATGAAAATCTTATTTTTTTTTTAAGTTACCCCTGGGACTTATCTGCAAAGGTAAGATGGGCATACAGAAGACTCCACCTTCTACACCCTCCCCTAGGTACCTGAAGCCTAGAAAACTCCAGGAAAAGACACCAGACCGAGGGGACATGGGTCTGATTAACCAAGTCTGTTTTCTGGGCCCTCCAAGCTTGATGGCTACCTGGGGCTCCGGGGCCTGGGTAAACAACCCTGTCAGCCCAGCAGAGCAGATGAGAAAGCGCTGGGCCACCCAGGCGCAATCTCGAGCTCTGCTGGGTGGGCCAGAAACTGCGGGCGTCCCTGCCCTGTGGACACAGGAGCCCCCTGCAGAGAGCATGGGGAGGGGTGGGGGCAGGGGAGTGTCCATGCTTCAGCGCTCAGGGGCCTTGGCCACCCCACCACCCCCGGACGCCAGCAAGCCAGTGCCAGAGGGACCTCAACACGGGGCTCTCCAGCTGAAGCAACTGAAGTGAGTGGATAATTGCACATAATAGAGTTGAAATATAATTGCCTCATTAAAATGGGTTACTAAATCTCATTGTGCCTGGGTGTGAAAGAGAGAGACAGAGATGCGTGCGTTAAACTGCAAGTACAACAAAACAGCATAAATGAATGTGAGCGGGAGTGATCTGAGTGTGCCTGACTGTACCACCAGGTTCCACAGGAGACCCCGGTGACCGCGGGGCCGTCTGAAGGACTGGTGAAGCCCGTCGTTAGTGGCTGCTTTGGGCAGAGATGGCTCAGAGCGGGGCTGACCCACAGCAGGTCTCATCTCCTGCTGACGCGTCTCCATCTTGGAAGATGAAGCTCTGGTCTTGTAGCAAGGCATCTTTATCCTGCCACTGTATCTTCAGAGCTCATCCCTGCACGGCTACCCAAGCAAGCTGGACAATGGGCACTTCTCATGCCTTCCTGGCAGAATTCTGAGCAGGCATGGGAGCTGTCTGTGGCAAGGATGCCGGAGAATCAGAGAATGACACTCCCAGCACAGTCCTTGCCAACCTGTAAGGAAGTCCCTACGAGTGCCATCTTCCCCTCCTGCCCCAGAAGTGTGGACACAACTCTGATGAGATCATCAAATGCTCCTGCCATCAACACACAGAGAAATAACACTCTTCTTCCCTCACAGGGGGGCCACCAACTGCAATGCTTCCTGCTGCTCCCCCTCCCAAAGCCACCCCTCCAAATTGCCAAAGCCCCATTTGAGAGCTCCCCAAGGGATTCTTGCCTGGAGAATCCCATGGATATAGGAGCCCGGCAGGGTACTGTCCATAGGGTCGCAAAGAGTCAAACACAACTGAAGCGACTTAGCATGCACACACTGGAGCACAAGGGGAGAAGACCCCAGCTCCTCACCCAGTTTGGAACATTTGAAAGAAAAAATACAGGTATTTCTGAAAACAACTCTGAGTTCTTATTGCCTCAACAGCTGCAAAAGGTCATACCTCACTTTGTTATTAAGTTTCTAACATGCATTCAATCTGACAATGAGCACAACTTAGTCCAAAAGAGCAAGTTTTTTTTTTTTTTTCTCAAAATGCTCACACATTAAGATGTCGAGACTAATGAGTTATTTTCTTTTCAGTATTAGAAAGCAGATAAACACAGACAATCTGGTGTCGGTTAAGGGTCACTAACAAGACCCAAAACCCTCTTTAGAATCCCAGAGTCCACGGGTGTCCGGTGTAGGCACAGCCTAGATGAGGACTTTCCAGGGGACTTTCCAATGGTAAAGAATCCACCTGCCAATGCAGGAGACACAGGTTTGATCCCTGGGTTGGGAAGATTCCCTGGAGAAGGAAATGGCAACCCATTCCAGTATTCTTGTTGGGAAATCCCATGAACAGAAGAACCTGGTGGGCTACAGTCTATGGGGTTGGAAATAATCGGACATGACTTAGCAACTGAGCTCACATGCACAGCTTTAGTTGAGGGACTGGAGATGCAAAAAGACAGGAAGGGGAAAGGGGCTGCAGGCCCCAGCCCTAACTGCAGAGAACACTGAAGGCGCCCCCTCGCTCTTACCAGCCTGCATGACTCACCGCTGCTGGTAAGCCCTTGACTTCAAATGCAGATTTTCACTTAGACAGACAGATTTGTCTCTATGCATGATTAAATACTCTCTTGATGCCTCAGATAAGTTCAGAAGTGCAAAAAAGGAGGAGGATAAGCTTTTTAATTACAAGCAAGTCAGCCTGGCAAACAGAACTCTCAACCTGTCCAAGTTGAGACGGACTTCCGGACCTCGCCAAGATCCCCATCTGCTTCTTCTGTGGGGGCTTGGGGAAGGGGGTGCTGATTCAAGTTCCCACAGAAAGAATTAGAGAATCTTGGACCAAATGCTTAGCTCAAACAAATAAAGAGCCTCAGTTCTGGATATAAGTCAAATTGTTAAATTGCACTACTCTGTTTTGGGGTTTTTGTGGGGGGGGTGCGGGGGGAGGTTGGATAGGGGGTTGTGGGACACAGCAGAATGAGAAAGTGACAGAATCAGATTTCAACTCATCTTGATACAATTTTGGAGTTACAAAAGCAACTCTTTTTCACGGTTTCCCCAGGCTTTGCTGGGTGCAGGCAGGGGTGCCTGGATGCCATAATCCCCCATGTGGCTCTCTCTCTCCCACCCCCGCGCTCAGCTTCCTTGAGTGCCAGGATACTCCAGAGCCTCAGAATGGAGCCCTTGAAATGTTATGAAACAGGAATTGGCAATCCTTTCCTTTCAAGCTGCCAAGCTGGAGAAGGGGCTTGAGCAGGGGGGAGGGAGCAGAGGGGAGGAGGCACAGGAAAGGTGAATGCAATATGTCAGTTGGTGTCACGACTCAACCACTAAGGTGCCCCCAACTGTGCGCCCACCACTCTAGCGGCAGCCAGATGGAGGGCCGATGGGCAAGAAGACGGGGACAGAGGCAGCATTGGGGAGAGCGCGGAGAAGCCAGCAGCTGCCGGGCTGGCAGCTGATGCGGCTTTGCCAGGCTGGCACGGTGATCAGGGAGCCTGGAGCGCCCCCTGCTGGTAAGTGAGCAGGGGCTTGGTTGCTAAATCTCCTCCCTACAGGCAACTTGGCATTTTAGCCTTCATGGTTTTGGCACGTGGCCTAATTGTTCAGAATAAGGGCTCAGTTAGAGAGTGGCTCCTTCATCACACTCAGAAACTATCTGCACACAGCACAGAAGCTGTGATATTTCTATTCCAGCAAGTCCTCTCTCCCGACCACCAAAATTCCATGGAAAATTCTCAGAAGCTGCTGGATATAAACCAAACTGAATTTTACATTAAATTTATGCTTTAGATTACAGATGATTCTATAGCTGGCAGATTGGCCACCAAGCAAGAAAATTGCCTCCTTATTTTGTTCAAGAAACCATCTACAATGAATATTGCAAAGTTCAGTGATATAAAGGATTCATGTTTTTATTCTCAAACAGTCTGGGAGCTGGAAAACAATGTGGCATGCTAGCTTATGCTTGTGACTGTGATTATGTGCCCTAAATCACTTTGGGACGAGGTCACAGAGATCAGATTCTCTCTAGTATATAAGCTATCAGGATTGCAGAGATTACAGTCAGAGGATAGTATTTGAAAACCAGTAAGAGCCAACAGAATCCAAGTCACCCAACCCAGGGTTTGAGAGAGAAGGAAAGAACTGAGCAATATGAATGTGAAGATTTAGCTTAATTTATCATGGGATCAAAGTGACTGGTGCTGCTAATAGTTTATAATCAGCTTAATTGGTGAGTCCACAGTTAATAACTTTGAAGTGGGACACAGCCAACAGGATTCTAAAACACGGGATGGCAGAAAAAGATCGACTTCGTTATCAATTATTCTTTTTAAAAATAGACTTTTTTGATATGGACCATTTAAAAAATCTTTATTGGACTTGGTACTTTATTGCTTCTGTTTTGTGTCTTGGTTCTCTAGCCATGAGGTATGTGGGGTCTTAGCCCTGCAACAGAGATCAATCTGCACCCCCTGCACCAGAAGGTGAAGTTTGAACCACTGAACCACCAGGGAAGTCCCTCAATTGTTTTTTTTTTTTTTAAGAAATAAATTTTACTGCCTTTGCTAAAAACTTTAACAGCAAAAAATCCAAATAATGCACTTCTAAGTAACTAATAACCTCAGATATGCAGATGACACCACCCTCATGGCAGAAAGTGAAGAGGAACTAAAAAGCTTCTTGATGAAAGTGAAAGATGAGAGTGAAAAAGTTGGCTTAAAGCTCAACATTCAGAAAATGAAGATCATGGCATCCAGTCCAATCACTTCGTGGGAAATAGATGGGGAAACAGTGGAAACAGTGTCAGACTTTATTTTTTTGGGCTCCAAAATCACTGCAGATGGTGACTGCAGCCATGAAATCAAAAGACACTTACTCCTTGGAAGAAAAGTTATGACCAACCTAAATAGCATATTCAAAAGCAGAGACACTACTTTGCCGACTAAGGTCCGTCTAGCCAAGGCTATGGTTTTTCCAGTGGTCATGTATGGATGTGAGAGTTGGACTGTGAAGAAGGCTGAGCACCGAAGAATTGATGCTTTTGAAGTGTGGTGTTGGAGAAGACTCTTGAGAGTCCCTTGGACTGCAAGGAGATCCAACCAGTCCATTCTGAAGGAGATCAGCCCTGGGATTTCTTTGGAAGGAATGATGCTAAAGTTGAAGCTCCAGTACTTTGGCCACCTCATGCGAAGAGTTGACTCATTGGAAAAGACTCTGATGCTGGGAGGGATTGGGGGCAGGAGGAGAAGGGGATGACAGAGGATGAGATGGCTGGATGGCATCACGGACTCGATGGACGTGAGTCTGAGTGAACTCTGGGAGTTGGTGATGGACAGGGAGGCCTGGCGTGCTGCGATTCATGGGGTCACAAAGAGTCGGACACGACTGAGCGACTGAACTGAACTGAACTGAAGTAACTAATGGTTCAAAAAATATAATGAATAAAACTTAAATATCGAGAAATAACTTCAAAGCATATAAGGCATAAACTGACAAAACTAAAAAGAAACAGAAGCCAATCCACAATCACAGTTAACATTTTTTAAAAAGTACCTCTCAGTAGCCAGTACAAAATGCCGATCAAAAATCAGGACTACAGATGATCTGAACAAGATTAACAATATTTATCCTTGTAATGTATAGAACATTGTACCCAATAACTATAGAACACATCATTTTCCAGTATAAGGAGGATATTATTCACTTACATAGGTAATATGCTGGACCCTAAAGCAAGTATGAACAAATATAAAAGGACTGATACACAATACATATTTTATGGCTCCAGCAGAATTAAGCTCTAAATCAATAATAAAAGATAACTAGGAAATCTTCATATATTTGGAAATACATTTCTAATTAATCCATGAGTCAAAGAAAAAAAATCACACTGGAAATGAGAGAATACTTTGAAGTGAAAGATTATAAAAATATGACATAAAAGTTATGGATACAGCTAAGTCTGTGTTAGAAGGAAATAAAGGTGAACATATTTATTAATGAATATATTATAAAAGAAAGTTTGAAATTTGATGATATAAATTTCTACTGCAAGAAGGTAGGAAAAAAAGAGCAAATAAAATACCAAGAAAGCAGGAAGAAGGAAATGATACAGATAGAGAAAAAAAATCAACAAAATAGAAAATAATCAACCAAATAAAAAACAGAATTCTTTGACAAGACTAGCAAGACCATAACTCTTAACAAGACAAAAGAAAAAAAAGGAAAGAAAGCACAAATTACTAATACTAGGTTCATAGACATTAAAAAAGATCAGAGGATAACCTAACAACAAATTAGATGAAATGGACACACACCGTGAAAAAAAGAGCTCATCGAAACTAATACAAGAATGAATGGACCATACAAATAGCCCTATATTTATTTTTAAACTGATTTTGTCATTTAAAACCTTCCCCCAAAGACATCACAAGATAAGTAGGCTTCACTTGGAATTCTAAACATTTAAGGAAGAAGTAATAACAATCTTACACAAACTATTCCAGATTAGAGAAAAAAGGAGAATATGTCCCACTTAGTTTTATGAGGTCAGTATAACTTTGTGACAAAAACCCAACAAAGGCACTGAAAAAAAAAAAGGAAAATAACAGAGCGATCTCTCTCATGAACATAGATGCAAAAATTCTAAATAGAAAATGAATAAATCAATTCAAGAGATATAGAAAAAGAGACTGTACATTATGATCACTGCAGTTTATTCCAGGAAGGCAACATTTGACATTTGAAATTCTCCACACTGAGCAAATAACTACATGGTTATCTAAATAAATAGAGAAAATAATTTGGATAATATTCAATACTCATGCATGACTTAAAGTAATTAGAACAGAAGGGAATGTAGTCAATTCAGTTCAGTTCAGTTGCTCAGTCATGTCCACCTCTCTGCGACCCCATGAATCGCAACACCAACTCCCGGAGTTCACTCAGACTCACGTCCATCGAGTCGGTGATGCCATCTAGCCATCTCATCCTCTGTTGTTCCCTTCTCCTCCTGCCCCCCAATCCCTGCCAGCATCAGGGTCTTTTCCAATGAGTCAACTCTTCACATGAGGTGGCCAAAGTATTAGAGTTTCAGCCTCAGCATAAGTCCTTCCAATGAACACCCAGGACTGGTCTCCTTTAGGATGGACTGGTTGGATCTCCTTGCAGTCCAAGGGACTCTTAAGAGTCTTCTCCAACACCACAGTTCAAAAGCATCAATTCTTCGGCGCTCAGCTTTCTTTATAGTCCAACTCTCACATCCATACGTGACTACTGGAAAAACCATAGCCTTGACTAGACGGACCTTTGTTGACAATATCTCTGCTTTTGAATATGCTATCTAGGTTGGTCATAACTTTCCTTCCAAGGAGTAAGCATCTTTTTTAATTTCATGGCTGCAGTCACCATCTGCAGTGATTTTGAAGCCAAAAAAAAAAAAAAACCACACACAAAGTCTGACACTGTTTCCCCTGTTTCCCAATCTATTTCCCATGAAATGATGGGACCAGATGCCATGGTCTTAGTTTTCTGAATATTGAGCTTTAAGCCAACTTTTTCACTCTCTTCTTTCACTTTCATCAAGAAGCTTTTTAGTTCTTCTTCACTTTCTGCCATAATGGTGGTGTCAACTGCATATCTGAGGTTATTGATACTTCTCCCGGCAATCTGGATTCCAGCTTGTGTTTCTTCCAGTCCAGTGTTTCTCATGATGTACTCTGCATAGAAGTTAAATAAGCAGGGTGGGAATATGCAGCCTTGATGTACTCCTTTCCCTATTTGGAACCAGTCTGTTGTTCCATGTCCCGTTCTAACTGTTGCTTCTTGACCTGCATATAGGTTTCTCAAGAGGCAGGTCAGGTGGTCTGGTATGCCCAGCTCTTTCAGAATTTTCCACAGTTTATTGTGATCCACACAGTCAAAGGCTTTGGCATAGTCAATAAAGCAGAAATAGATGTTTTCTGGAACTCTCTTGCTTTTTCCATGATCCAGTGGATGTTGGCAATTTGATCTCTGGTTCCTCTGCCTTTTCTAAAACCAGCTTGAACATCTGGAAGTTCATGGTTCACGTATTGCTGAAGCCTGGCTTGGAGAATTTTGAGCATTACTTTACTAGCATGTGAGATGCGTGCAATTGTGCGGTAGTTTGAGCATTCTTTGGCATTGCCTTTCTTTGGGATTGGATTGAAAACTGACGTTTTCCAGTCTTGTGGCCACTGCTGAGTTTTCCAAATTTGCTGGCATATTGAGTGCAGCACTTTCACAGCATCACCTTTCAGGATTTGAAACAGCTCCACTGGAATTCCATCACCTCCACTAGCTTTGTTCGTAGTGATGCTTTCTAAGGCCCACTTGACTTCACATTCCAGGATGTCTGGCTCTAGGTGAGTGATCACACCATTGTTATTATCTGGGTCATGAAGATCTTTTTTGTACAGTTCTTCTGTGTATTCTTGCCACCTCTTCTTAATATCTTCTGCTTCTGTTAGGTTCATACCATTTCTGTCGTTTATTGAGCCCATCATTGCATGAAGTGTTCCCTTGGTATCTCAAATTTTCTTGAAGAGATCTCTAGTCTTTCCCATTCTGTTGTTTTCCTCTATTTCTTTGCACTGATCGTTGAGGAAGGCTTTCTTATCTCTCCTTGCTGTTTTGTGGAACTCTGCATTCAGATGCTTATATCTTTCCTTTTCTCCTTTGCTTTTCGCTTCTTTTCTTTTGACAGCTATTTCTAAGGCCTCCCCAGACAGCCATTTTGCTTTTTAAATTTCTTATCCATGGGGATGGTCTTGATCCCTGTCTCCTGTACAATGTCATGAACCTCAGTCCATAGTTCATCAGGCACTCTATCTATCAGATCTAGGCCCTTAAATCTATTTCTCACTTCCACTGTATAATCATAAGGGATTTGATTTAGGTCATACCTGAATGGTCTAGTGGTTTTCCCTACTTTCTTCAATTTGAGTCTGAATTTGGCAATAAGGAGCTCATGATCTGAGCCACAGTCAGCTCCCGGTCTTGTTTTTGCTGACTGTATAGAGCTTCTCCATCTTTGCCTGCAAAGAATATAATCAATCTGATTTTGGTGTTGGCCATCTGGTGATGTCCATGTATAGAGTCTTGTGTTGTTGGAAGAGGGTGTTTGCTATGACCAGTGCATTCTCTTGGCAAAACTCTATTAGCCTTTGCCCTGCTTCATTCTGTACTCCAAGGCCAAATTTACCTGTTACTCCAGGTGTTTCTTGACCTCCTACTTTTGCATTCCAGTCCCCTATAATGAAAAGGACATCTTTTTGGGGTGTTAGTTCTAAAAGGTCTTGTAGGTCTTTATAGAACCATTCAACTTTAGCTTCTTCAGCATTACTGGTTGGGGCATAGGCTTGGATTACTGTGATATTGAACGGTTTGCCTTGGAAATGAACAGAGATCATTCTGTCTTTTTGAGATTGCATCCAAGTACTGCATTTCGGACACTTCTGTTGACCATGATGGCTACTCCATTTCTTCTAAGGGATTCCTGCCCGCCGTAGTAGATATAATGGTCATCTGAGTTAAATTCACCCATTCCAGTCCATTGTATTTCACTGATTCCTAGAATATCAATGTTCACTCTTGGTTTGACCACTTCCAATTTGCCTTGATTCATGGACCTAACATTCCAGGTTCCTATGCAATATTGCTCTTTACAGTATCAGACCTTGCTTCTATCACTAGTCATATCCACAACTGGGTATTATTTTTGCTTTGGCTCCATCCCTTCATTCTTTCTGGAGTTATTTCTCCACTGATCTCCAGTAGCATATTGGGCACCTACTGACCTGGGGATTTCCTTTTTCAGTATCCTATCATTTTGCCTTTTCATACTGTTCATGGGGTTCTCAAGGCAAGAATACTGAAGTGGTTTGCCATTCCCTTCTCCAGTGGGAATGGAGACCTCTTCACCATGACCTGTCCGTCTTGGTTGGCCCCACACGGCATGACTTAGTTTCATTGAGTTAGACAAAGCTTTGGTCTGTGTGATCAGATTGGCTAGTTTTCTGTGATTATGGTTTCAGTGGGTCTGCCCTCTGATGCCCTCTTGCAACACCTACCATCTTACTTGGGTTTCTCTTACCTTAGACATGGGGTATCTCTTCACGGCCTCTCCAGCAAAGGGCAGCCGCTGCTACTTACCTGCTACTTACCTACTTACCCACTGCTACGAAGTTGCCCCTCCTGACCTTGAATGTGGAGTAGCTCCTTTTGGTGCTCCTGCGCCCATGCAGCCACTGCTACTTGGACGTGGGGTTGCTCTTCTTGGCCGCCCCTCCTGATCTCGGACTAGGGGTGGCCCCAAGTTAATCTACAAAATATCTACATAGTGAAAGCTTTCCCTCTTTCCCCACATTTTAGAAAATGAGAAGAGTGACCACTCTCACCACTTCTATTCAACACTATAACACTGTATTGGTTAAACATTATACAGTACCAGAGAGCTAGGAAAAATAAGAAGAATCAAAACTCCCACTAATTACAGACTATGTGATAGAATATATACATAAAAGTTTACAAAAGAATCTACAGATAAAATTTAGAATTGGTAAATTTAGTAAAGTCACTAGTCAACATACAAAAATATATAAAAATCCAGTATTTTATACAAAAAAACAGAAAATAAAATGATCCATTTAGGATTATCCCAGGAATGCAAGAGTAGTTTATCATCAGAAAAAAATATAAATGTCATTTACCACAAGTAAAAGAAAAAAGATGCATGCTCATCTCAATAGATTGTGAAAGTCATTTAATAAAGTTCAACACATTCATAATTAATAACTAAGAGTATAGAAGACAAAAAGAACTTTCTCTCTGGTCAGTGGTGAGATACTGTGAACATTACCTTTAAAATAAGAATCAAGTGTCCATTATCACTGCTATTAGTTACACTGTGTTGGAGGTCCAAGTCAGCATATTAAGATGAGAAAGAGATAAAGGGCACATAGATTGCAAAGAAACAAACAAAACTGTTATCTAGTCTCAAATAATACAAATGTTTATACAGAAAATCCAAAGCAAAATCATCATAAATGAGTTAATGCTTGGATCTAATATAAACAACAGACAAAGATCAATTCCATTTCTATATACAGCAACCAATAATTTGAAAATGCAACTTAAAAACAGCATTTACACCATAAATAAGAATTGTAAGTGTCTTTGGAAAAAAGTGCAACAAAATTTTCTTAGATTTAAAAAAAGTTAAATAAATAACCTAACTCTATACCTAAAGCAACTAGAAAAGGAAGAAATGAAGACCCTCAGGGTTAGTAGAAGGAAAGAAATCTTAAAAATTAGGGCAGAAATAAGTGCAAAAGAAACAAAAGAGATCATAGCAAAAATCAACAAAGCCAAAAGCTGGTTTTTTGAGAGGATAAATAAAATTGACAAACCATTAGCCAGACTCATCAAGAAACAAATGGAGAAAAATCAAATCAATAAAATTAGAAATGAAAATGGAGAGATCACAACAGACAACACAGAAACACAAAGGATCATAAGAGACTACTATCAGCAATTATATGCCAATAAAATGGACAACTTGGAAGAAATGGACAAATTCTTAGAAAAGTACAACTTTCCAAAACTGAACCAGGAAGAAATAGAAAATCTTAACAGACCCATGACAAGCATGGAAATTGAAACTGTAATCAGAAATCTTCCAGCAAACAAAAGCCCAGGTCCAAACAGCTTCACAGCTGAATTCTACCAAAAATTTAGAGAAGAGCTATCACCTATCCTATTCAAACTCTTCCAGAAAATTGCAGAGGAAGGTAAACTTCCAAACTCATTCTATGAGGCCACCATTATCCTAATACCAAATCTGACAAAGATGCCACAAAAACTACAGGCCAATATCACTGATGAACATAGATGCAAAAATCCTTAACAAAATTCTAGCAATCAGAATCCAACAACACATTAAAAAGATCATACATTATGACCAAGTGGGCTTTATCCCAGGGATGCAAGGATTCTTCAATATCCGCAAATCAATCAATGTAATACACCACATTAACAAATCGAAAAATAAAAGCCATATGATTATCTCAATAGATGCAGAGAAAGCCTTTGACAAAATTCAACATCCATTTATGATAAAAACCCTCCAGAAAGCAGGAATAGAAGGAACATACCTCAACATAATAAAAGCTATATATGACAAACCCACAGCAAACATTATCCTCAATGGTGAAAAATTGAAAGCATTTCCCCTAAAGTCAGGAACAAGACAAGGGTGCCCACTTTCACCACTACTATTCAACATAATTTTGGAAGTTTTGGCCACAGCAATCAGAGGAGAAAAAGAAATAAAAGGAATCCAAATTGGAAAAGAAGTAAAACTCTCACTGTTTGCAGATGACATGATCCTCTACATAGAAAACCCTAAAGACTCCACCAGAAAATTACTGGAGCCAATCAATGAATAAAGTAAAGTATCAAGATATAAAATCAACACACAGAAATCCCTTGCATTCCTATACACTAATAATGAGAAAATAGAAAGAGAAATTAAGGAAACAATTCCATTCACCATTGCAACGAAAAGAATAAAATACTTAGGAATATATCTACCTAATGAAACTAATGACCTATATATAGAAAACTATAAAACACTGGTGAAAGAAATTAAAGAGGACACTAATAGATGGAGAAATATACTGTGTTCATGGATCAGAAGAATCAACATAGTGAAAATGAGTATACTACCCAAAGCAATCTACAGATGCAGTGCAATCCCTATCAAGCAACCCACTCCAGTACTCTTGCCTGGAAAATCCCATGGATGGAGGAGCCTGGTAGGCTGCAGTCCATGGGGTCATGAAGAGTCGGACATGACTAAATGACTTCACTTTCACTTTTCACTTAGTGGGAAATGGCCACCGACTCCAATGTTCTTGCCTGTAGAATCCCAGGGATGGTGGAGCCTGGTGGGCTGCCATCTATATGGGGTTGCACAGAGTCGGACATGACTGAGTGACTTAGCAGCAGCAGTAGCAGCAGCAGAACAAATAATTTCACAATTTGTATGGAAATACAAAAAAACTCAAATAGCCAAAGCAATCTTGAGAAAGAAGAATGGAACTGGAGAAATCAACATGCCTGACTTCAGGCTCTACTACAAAGCCACAGTCATCAAGACAGTATGGTACTGGCACAAAGACAGAAATATAGATCAATGGAACAAAATAGAAAGCCCAGAGATAAATCCACACACCTATGGACATCTTGTCTTTGACAAAGGAGGCAAGAATATACGATGGAGAAAAGACAATCTCTTTAACAAGCGGTGCTGGGAAAACTGATCAACCACTTGTAAAAGAATGAAACTAGAACACTTTCTAAAACCATACACAAAAGTAAACTCAAAATGGATTAAAGATCTAAACGTAAGACCAGAAACTATACAACTCCTAGAGGCGAACATAGGCAAAACACTCTCCGATATAAATCACAACAGGATCCTCTATGACCCACCTCCCAGAATATTGGAAATAAAAGCAAAAATAAACAAATGGGACCTAATTAAAATTAAAAGCTTCTGCACAACAAAGGAAACTATAAGCAAGGTGAAAAGACAGCCTTCAGAATGGGAGAAAATAATAGCAAATGAAGCAAATGACAAAGAATTAATTTCAAAAATATACAAGCAACTCCTGCAGCTCAATTCCAGAAACATAAATGACCCAATCAAAAAATAGGCCAAAGACCTAAACAGACATTTCTCCAAAGAAGACATACAGATGGCTAACAAACACATGAAAAGATGCTCAACATCACTCATTATCAGAGAAATGCAAATCAAAATCACAATGAGGTACCATTTCACACTAGTCAGAATGGCTACAATCCAAAAGTATAAATGCTGGAGACAGTGTGGAGAAAAGGGAACCCTCTTACACTGTTGGTGGGAATGCAAACTAGTACAGCCTCTATGGAGAACAGTGTGGAGATTCCTTAAAAAACTGGAGATAGAACTGCCTTATGACCCAGCAATCCCACTGCTGGGCATACGCACCAAGGAAACCAGAACTGAAAGAGACATGTGTACCCCAATGTTCATTGCAGCACTGTTTATAATAGCCAGGACATGGAAGCAACCTAGATGTCCATCAGCAGACGAATGGATAAGAAAGCTGTGGTACGTATACACGATGGAGTATTACTCAGCCATTAAAAAGAATACATTTGAATCAGTTCTAATGAGGTGGATAAAACTGGAGCCTATTATACAGAGTGAAGTAAGCCAGGAAGAAAAACACCAGTACAGTATACTAACACATATATATGGAATTTAGAAAGATGGTAACGATAACCCTGTATGCGAGACAGCAAAAGAGACACAGATGTATAGAACTGTCTTTTGGACTCTGTGGGAGAGGGCGAGGGTGGGATGATTTGGGAGAATGGCATTGAAACATGTATAATATCATATGTGAAACGAATTGCCAGTCCAGGTTCGATGCATGATACAGGATGCTCAGGGCTGGTGCAGTGGGATGACCCAGAGGGATGGTATGGGGAGGGAGGTGGGAAGGAGGTTCAGGATGGAGAACACTTGTACACTCGTGGCAGGTTCATGTTGACGTATAGCAAAACCAATACAATATTGTAATTAGCCTCCAATTAAAATAAAATTTATATCAAAAAAATTTTTTCTTAGATTTATATGGAGAAAATGATAAAAATTTTTCTAAGGGACACTAAAACTAGCCTAACTAGATAAGGAAAATTCAACATGTTCATAACTTGGATTATCTAATATCATAAAGATATTAATTCTATCCAAATTGATACATAGATTCAAAGTAATCACAACCATATTCCCAACTGCTGTTTGTGAATATAGTGAGATAGCAAAAAGCCAAGAATGCCCAAAGCACTCTAGGTGAAGAAAATAAAATGGAACACTCTACCAGATACCAAGATTTTTCCCTGGTGGCTCAGACGGTAAAGAATCTGCCTGCAATACAGGAGGCCTGGGTTTGATCCCTGGCTTGGGAAGACCCCCTAGGAGAAGGGAATGGCAGCTCACTTCAGTATTCTTGCCTGGAGAATACCATGGACAGGGGAGCCTGGTGGGCTGCAGTCCACGGAGTCGCAGAGTTGGACATGACTGAACGACTTACACACGTTATAAAACTTACACAATTCAAAAACCAGTTATAGGTGCAGAAATAAATGAACCCATGAAAAGAATGCAAAGAAGGATCCAGAAATGGGTCCACATATATGGAAATTTGAGATGTATGACAGAATGGCACAGCCTCACCCCACCATGATGACACACAGAAAGCAGGAAGCAATACTAACTCTGAACCATCCCTTAAGATTTGCGGTTACCAACAGCAACACCACAGTTAATGATTTACCACTTGCAAAGAGTCTTTTGATAAATCATAAGAGTGAATTTGCACATTTTTGGTTTCTGCAAATGCCATTATGGTTTATTATTGCATGATTCACTTTTAACCTGTTAATACTCAGTGGATAAGTGGTTTTCTTCTGTGTAAGATTCAGAATAAGGCAGGGTACCTTGATGTTTTCTTTTTGTTGTTTACCTTTTTAAACATTTTTAAGTGGAGGATAATTGCTTTACAATATTGTTGGTCTCTGCCATACATCAACAAGAATGCCACAATTATACCTATGTTCCTTCCCTCTTGAACCCCCTCCCACCTCCCATCCCACTGCACCCCTCTAAGGCTGGGATGAATTCAGAGAGGAGCACTGAAACACATTACCATATGTAAAACAGCCAGCCAGTAGGACTATGCTGGATGATGCAGGGAGCGCAAACTTGGTGTTCTGTTGTTTACCTTTGTTTTTAACGATGGCCTTTTGGCCTTTGAATGCTTGCTTTACTTACACCTTTGTTTATGAAAAGGAACTAACATGGTTTCTAAGCAAGGAAAATTCCTGATCTCCCATTAAATATATATTGCAAGTCTGTGAAATATGAATCAAATCTTTGGTCTCCTTTTGAAGACTTGGCTTCTATGATAAATGTGCTTTTTTACCTCAGTTTCATCTCTATTACCATTTTATATTGCATCTGAGGCCTGGCTAACAACCGTGGCCAGCTCTTGTCTGAATCCTGCAAACTAGGCTCATAACAGATGACACCCCTAGAAAGGCTGGGCTCGACACAGGGGACCCAACTTCTGATGATGGCTTTGCATGAGAAAAATCACTCTTGTCTCTTGACATTTTGTGGTTAGTGGGCAAAAAATGAATGCTTCCTCCAGGGGAATTTCAGATCTTGACATTAATGGAAATGAAGAGCATACTCAAGTAAATTAATTTCGTGGTGGCAAAGTAATAAACCTTGAAAACCCCAGATTGGCTTGGACCTTCCCCGTTTAAAAAACACAGTGACAGAATACTTTTCAAAAAATGATATATCCCCTCAGAGCAAGCAAATATTTCATATGGATATTTCTGGCTCCATCAAAAATTTTCCCCAATTCAACTCATTTTCATAAACTTAGTACCATTCATTTTTACTTATTATCAGTGCTAGGAAAGTTTTATTTTTAATATTCACTGGCATTAATGTGAGTTGAATTTAATAGACTAGCATGCTGTTATTAGTATGATTACTATATTCATTTCATAGCCAACTTATGATTGTTTTATGTCAGCTGTCTCCAAAAACATATTCTGAGGAGGAATAAGTATGTATTTTCAAGGCAGTTGTGTTTAAATACAACTATAGTCCAAAAGTAATCATATGTAAGGCCTATCTATTTACAATTGTTAATAGCATATTATTGACTATTAATAATCAGAAAAATAAATTGATCTCCTGAAAGTATTGAACAGTATTATGCGACTGCACTTTTACTTATACTTAAAAATCCATTATATTGCATGGAAGATGAAAACTTCTTGCTTAAGGCCACAAAGATTTATACCTACAAATGGCTGAGACGGTAAAAAAATCTGACTGCAATGCAGGAGACCTGGTTCAAACCCTGGGTTAGGAAAATTCTTTGAAGAAGAGAATAGCAACTCACTCCAGTATTCTTGCCTGGGGAATTCCATGGACAGAAGAGCCTGGCGGGCTACAGCCCATGAGGTCACAAAGAGTCAGACATGACTAAGTGACTAACACTTTCACTTTTTTCTTCTCAGAGTTTTAGTTTTTAGCTTTTACATTTAGATCTTTCAGTTGATTTTCAGATACGAGATATAGTCCAGTTTCAATCTTTTCTGTGTGGTTTTCCAGTGGTTCCAGTGCCATTTATTTAAAAGATTATTTTTTACTCATTGAACAGTCTTGACAGCCTTGTTAAAAAAAATTAACTGATGATGGATGTATGGGTCTATTTCTGAACTCTAAATTCTGCTCCATTGAACAATATGTCTATCCTTATGCCAATCAATATCACACTGTTTTGCTTACTGTATCATTTAATAAGATTTGAAATTGCGAAGATTCAAGATAGCTCAGTTGGTAAAGAATCTGCCTGCAGGGCAGGAGATCCTGGTTCGATTCCTGGGTTGGGAAGATTCCCCTGGAGAAGGCAAAGGCTACCCACTCCAGCATTCTGGCCTGGAGAATTCCATGGACTGTACAGTCCCTGGGGTCGCAAAAAATCAGACACGACTGAGTGACTTTCACTTCACTTAGATTGTTTTGGCTATTCATAAAGTCTGCGATATGCCCATATGAATTTTAGGATTAGCTTGTCTATTTCTGGAACACAAAAAGGTAGGTGGAATTTGATAGAGGTTGCACTGAATCTATAGATCAATTTTGGGACTATTGCCATCTTGACAATATTATTTTCCAATCCATGAATATGAAATGTCTTTCCATTTAGATGAAAGTGAAAGTGGAGAGTGAAAAAGTTGGCTTAAAGCTCAACATTCAGAAAATGAAGATCATGGCATCTGGTCCAATCACTTCATGGGAAATAGATGGGGAAACAGTGGAAACAGTGACAGACTTTATTTTTTTGGACTCCAAAATCACTGCAGATGGTGAGTGCAGCCATGAAATTAAAAGACGCTTACTCCTTGGAAGGAAAGTTATGACCAACCTAGATAGCATATTCAAAAGCAGGGACATTACTTTGCCAAGTAAGGTCTGTCTAGTCAAGGCTATGGTTTTTCCTGTGGTCATGTATGGATGTGAGAGTTGGACTGTGAAGAAGGCTGAGTGCCGAAGAATTGATGCTTTTGAAGTGTGGTGTTGGAGAAGACTCTTGAGAGTTCCTTGGACTGCAAGAAGATCCAACCAGTCCATTCTGAAGATCAGCCCTGGGTGTTCTTTGGAAGGAATGATGCTAAAGCTGAAGCTCCAGTACTTTGGCCACCTCATGCGAAGAGTTGACTCATTGGAAAAGACTCTGATGCTGGGAGGGGTTGGGGGCAGGAGGAGAAGGGGATGACAGAGGATGAGATGGCTGGATGGCATCACGGACTCGATGGACGTGAGTCTGAGTGAACTCTGGCAGTTGGTGATGGACAGGGAGGCCTGGCGTGCTGCAATTCATGGGGTCGCAAAGAGTCGGGGTCAGACACAACTGAGTGACTGAACTGAACTGAACTAACATCTTTCAACAGGGTTTTGTGGTTTTCCATGGAGAATCACTTCCTTGGTTAAATCTTCTAAAAATTTTATTGTTTGCAGTGCTACTATAAATGAATTGTTTCAATTTTCAGATTGCTCATTGCTAATGTTTAGAAACACAACAGACTTTTGCATACTGATCTTGTATACTGCAACACTGCTATACTATTAATTCTAATATTTTTATTCTTCAGTGTGTGTGTATATATATATATATTACATATATATATATATAAATATATATAACCATGTACTGTGCTAAGTCACTTCAGTTGTGTCTCTTTGCAACCCTATGGAACATAGCCAGCCAAGCTTCTCTGTTCATGGGATTCTCCAGGCAAGAATGCTAGAGTGGGTTACCATGCCCTCCTCCAGGGAAATCTTCCCGACCCACGGATTGAACCCGCGTCTCTTATGTCTCCTGCACTGTCTTATCACTAGCGCCACCTGGGAAACTCATATAACTGTGTGCCATTCGGTAGTCACTCAGTCCTGTCTAACTCTTTGCGACCCCATGGACTGTAGCCTGTCAGACACCTCTGCCCATGGGAATTCTCCAGCCAAGAATACTGGAGTGGGTTGCCATGCTCTCTTCCAGGGGATCTTCCCAACCCAGGTCTCCTGCATTGCGGGCAGATTCTTTACCACCTGAGCCACCAGGGAAGCCCAAGAATACTGGAGTGGGTAGCCTATCCCTTCTCCAAGGGATCACTCTGAATCAGGAATTAAACTGGAGTCTCCTGCACCGCAGGCAGATTCTGCACCAGCTGAACTATCAAGGAAGCCCTATATAAGGCCATAATCAATCCGCAAATAGACAGTGTTGCTTCTTCCTTTTTAGTTGGTGTGCCTTTTAATTTTTTCTTGCCTAATTGCTCTGCTAGAATTTCTGGTATGCTGTGGGAAAGAAGTGGTAAGAGTACATCCTTGCTGCTGCTGCTGCTAAGTCGCTTCAGTCATGTCCAACTCTGTGAGACCCCATAGACGGCAGCCCACCAGGCTCCCCCATCCCTGGGATTCTCCAGGCAAGAACACTGGAGTGGGTTGCCATTTCCTTCTCCAATGCATGAAAGTGAAAAGTGAAAGGGAAGTCGCTCAGTCGTGACCGAATCTTCACGATCCCATGGACTGCAGCCCACCAGGCTCCTCCGTCCATGGGATTTTCCAGGCAAGAGTACTGGAGTGGGGTGCCATTGCCTTCTCCGAGTACATCCTTACCTTGTTGATAACTTTAATGATGGTAGTCTTCGATTTTTCAGCATTAAGTAATGCTAGCTTGTTTTTCATAAATGTCTGTTCAGTTGAAGAAATTTTCATCTATTCCCGTTTCTGTTTTGTTTTATCATGAAAGGGTGTTTGTTGGATTCTCCTACATCTATTGAAGTGATCATGCATTTTTTTCCCTTTACTTATACTGTTAATACTGCATAGTACATTGACTTCCATGTCTCACTGACCTTGCACCCGGAACTAATGCCCTTAATCGTAGTATATAATTGTTTAATGTGTTGCTAGATTCCATTTGCTAGTATTTTGTTAAGGATTTTGTGTCAGTATTCACAAAGGATATTGGTCTGTAGTTTTCTTGTGGTGCCTTTTCTGGCTTTGCTTATACTAAAAACAAATGCTGGCCTCACAGAATATGTTAGGGTGTGCTCCCTCCTCTTCTATTTTTTTGGGAAGAATTTGATTAACAATTACTGTTACTCCTTCAAACATTTGATACAATTCATCAGTGAAGATATCTGGCCCTAGACTTTTTTAAAACTAGAAATGTTGTATTGCTAAGTCTCTGCTAAAGGTCTACTCGGATTTTCTTTTTCTCCTTGAATCAGTTTTTCTAGTTATTTTTCCACTTCATCTATATTATCTGTTGACATATTTATTTGTAGTTTATCATTTTTATTTCTATAAAGCAGTAATGCCCCTTTTTATGTACCTGGTTTTAGTAACCTGTGCCTTTTTTTTTTCTACTTGACCCAGCTAAAGGGTAGTCAATTTTTTTGTCTTTTCAAAGAACCAACTTTTCACACTTGTATTTTATATTTTTATATATATAAGCACCTCTTTACACATGATGCTGAATGGTCAGCACACCCAATAACTGAAATAACATTATTATTCTTAACATAACGAGCAGGGAGCACTCTTAGAAACTTCTTCCTACGTATGTCTTGAAATACCTGTCTGCATGCATTACACAAGGCAGTGTAAGATATAGTTTCAACACACTATGTTAAGAAATAACTTTTGAAACATCCTTTTTTACATACGTACTCAAACACATCTATACATGCATTCATGCATTAGATTCCCTCTTAGTCCTAGGCTTTTTTTTTTTTGAAAATTTGATTGCATGATGTATTTTTGTGTGTATTTCTTTGAATTTATCCTACATAAAATCTGGTAAATTTCTTGAGTGTGTATATTAAAGTTTTCATCAAATGTGTAAAGTTTCCTTCCAATTTCTTCCAATATTCTTTCGGCCTCCCCCCGCCTTTTTTCCTGAGATTCCCATTGTCTGAATATTGTTGACAATATTCAAAATCTTTGAGTTTCTGTGCATTTTCTTTCATTTTATTCTTTCCTTCTGTTCCTCAGACTAAATAATTTCAGTTGACCTGTCTTCAAGTTTGCTGACACCTTTTTCTATCTGCTCAAATCTGATGAACTCCTATAGTGAAATTTTAATTTGTTATTATACTTTTTAACTCCAGAATTTTTTAATAAATTTTAATCAAATTATAACTTTATCATTTTTAAGATTATAAACATAACTATAAAAACCTCCTTTTGGAAATTTCTTCCTCTTTCTGGATATTCTCTATTTGGTAAGATATAAATTCTACTGAATTCTAACTTTACCCCAGGCCCTGTGCTAAACAATTTCTTTCAACCGTTTTTTTTTAAAAATTGTGAAATATGTAAAGAGTTCATATTTTAGAAAATAAAAAAATGACCACACATATACTAACAATCAAGCATAAGAACAGAACATTAGTAACTTCTAAGGATCCTGTGAGGTAACCTTGAAGTCTGCATTAATCCTTTCCCATATTTCCTTACAGCTTTACCACATACATATCCATGAATAATGTGCAAATTTGCCTTATCTTTTATTTTAAAATTCTATAAATGGACTCATACTATTCTGAGATTGTTCTGTTCAACATTATGTATTTGGGAATTGTTTCATTTTTCACTACTGTGGAGTATTCCACTGAATGGATGGATCTAAGGATGTGAGCTAATAGTAGCCAGAGAAAGTTGAGCTATGCATACTCCTGAGGGGGAAAAAAACTGAGGCTCAAGCCCTAGAGTATGCCAACTCTTAAAGGTCACAAAGACACAAGAGAACCAGGGAAGGTTTGGTGAGGGAAGTGAATGGAAAACTAGCAGAAAGTTGTGCTGTGAAAGCCTGGAAAGCACAGTATTTCAGACAGAAATGTGTGGAATGCTATTCAAAGTTTAATAAAGGAAGGAATGAGAAGAATCCACTGATCTGACAACACACAATGCTATGGGGATCTCATCACGACTGGCTGTGTTGCAGTGATGTGGGGATGCTGAAGCCAGCCACACAGGGGTAATTCAGGACACAATGGCAGCAGAAACGTTAAGACTACATGCATAAATGACCATAAAATGCAGCAGAGAAATGGAGGTATTAGGATCCGGGAGGTGGCAAGTTTTAAAAAATATTATCAACACTAGAGCACTGTGTATGCTGTCAAGAATAATCCTACAGAGAAGTCAGAAGTTGCTGAAGCAAAATAAAGGGTTAACTTGAGAGAGAAAAGTCCCTGAGAAGGGGAGAGAATGGAACCCGGAGTCCAGAGGAAGGGAACTGCTTGTTACAGGAGGAGGATGCTGTCTCCCAACACAAAAGGAGGAAAGACGAAGATGATGAATACAACTAGGAGGGTAGAAGAAAAATGAGGGAGATAAATCGGACAGCTTCCATCTCAATGAATCATGAAGGTCATTAACCAAGTGAGGGTGAAGGGTCATCTTGAAAAGTAGGGAGCTGAGCTCACCTGAGACAGAAAAGGACTACACAAAGCAACACCAAGTATCATTTGAAACTGTGCTCATGAATTAAAAAAGTCAGTCAGTCTACTGGGCGTGATTTTTCTCAGGTAACATTCACTGGTCAAATACAAGCACAGAAAAAGAATTGGAAACATTCCATCAGAGAAGGCTTTGGTCAGGCAAATAACTTCCCTCTCTAAAGGGAAGGCTGACCTGCATCACCTAAGGTTATACTTAAACAGTTCAAAATGTAAACTATGAAGTAAACAGCAAATACAGTGCTAAGCTACTGAACTAACTCTTGCAGTCTTTTATTTTGACTAAGTTCTCAACATCACACTGACACCATATCATGCTCGCCCATCTTCCACTGGTTGTATCAATTCGGCCCTGTATTGTACTTCCTTCCCATTAGTCTACTTTCTAAAATCACATTGACAAGATGTACAAAAATACTGCAATGGTCGCTGTTCTAAAAACACTTCAGTATTTTATTTGAAAAAATTAGGTAGAAAGATAAATATATTTTTATTCCCCCTAGAAAACAAAGGAATTCACTAATGGTAAGCAAGCAATCTTTTTTCACAATAGATACAAATTATAAAATTTAAGCTCTTGCCTTACATCATACTTTATTTTCTTTACTATATCACATTTATTAAAGGAAAAATTAAAATACAGATTAAACACCAAAAGAGATGATATGTAACCAATTACTCTTGCTCCAAAAAAATACAATTGTTAATTTCACATAGATCAGGCCCCGTTCTGACAATACTAATTTGCTATATATTCTGTATTTGCCAAAAAAATATTATCTTACTACTTTTCAAAATATTTCAACCTAACCAAGGTTCTCCTTATACCTCATTTTCTCATTTGTAATTTGGGGACACACCTCTTTTTAAAGATCTACCAGAAATTAAGATTTTGCTAATAAGAACTGTCCTCAACATTTTACGAACAAAGTCAAGTCACATCAAATACATTTAGATTTGTTTAAAAAAAAAACCAAAACAAACTGATTTTGAATCTCAGTTTCGTCAAGTTTCAAAGTCAGAGCCCAAACAATTCTTTGCAAGGGGCCATCATATGGGTAGATATGTCATCAATTAGAAGTTTGCTACTTTGGCATTTTCCCTCCAGTGATAGAATACATTAGTTTTTTGTTGGCTTAAACACCAGACAAAATGAACAGACAGTTGAATTTAGAGTCCACATGGTACAACAAACACATTCCTTTAAACTCTAGACTGACATGCAGCACAGGATGCCGACACACTTCACACGAACATCCTAGCTGAAGTGCTGAACTTCACCTTGAATTCAGTCCAGGGCAGACACAGGGTGGAAGCCACCTTTAAATGACTGTTCTCTGTTTTTGCTGAATGTATATTTCTGCTCCTCCGTTTAAGCATACTTACTCACAATATCTAATAAGGAAGCAAATGAATCTTTAAGTAAAGAGATGTTTATTAATATTAGGTCATATCTTCAAACTAACTCTTAAGTTTAGATAATTTTTAATATAGTTAAATTTAGAACTAATCTTGTTTAAAAAAAAAAAATCCCTGAAACCTCTCATTCTACTCTTTTTCCACATATGTGTATTCCAGAATTGAGGGAAAATAGCAGAGCTAGAGACAAGGTGAGCAAAAACAGAGTCCCTCTGTGTGGAGAGCAGATACAGAGCAACTGCTAATAACTCAGGTCAACATGTTACTTACTTACACATTACTGTGACCAAAGCAGTTACTGGGATTCACATTCTTATGATACAAAGAAAACTGCAACCATCAGATTTCAAAGTAATGATGAACAGACTAAAAACCAAGAAAACCTTCAGGGTTTTAGGAATGCAGTATTCTGCTACCACACTCAAAGGCGATGATCAGGAGAGAAGTGTCTGCACTTGCTGTGGCGATCGGTGTAGAATGCTCCCAGGATCTTTGTACTCATTGACCGGATTCATCACAGCTGCATACACTTCCCCATAGGCTCTGCAGACTAATTCTGTAGACTGTTTTATGATCTGCTCTCTATTGACAAACAAACAGATTTGTGTTAACACATAATCTGAAAACGAAAGACTAAGCACTCCAAGAAAGCTCCATACTTGAACCAAAGTATTTCATAATTATCACATCTTATTAAAAATCTTTGTACAACTACACAAGTTATCTTGGTTTGGGGATAAAGGGTTTTCTTATATTTATTATTTCTTTACGAAATCTCCATTAGTATGTAGGTTGCAGAAGGGCAGGGGCAGTGTTTTGCTCACTCTGTAGAACCGTGATGTTTAGGATGGAACATCGCCTAATATATTGTGAATTACTAAACAAGAAATAGAAACTGCAACCCACCATCAATGGACTGATTTTGCAAACTCAACTGACAACACAAAAGAGGCTTATAACCATTCAAATGTACCAATCCTTCAAATCTCAGAATAACTTACAATATACAGTCCTTTCACCTACAGCTCCTATACTAATAATCACATCTCCTCGATTACTAATAATCTTCATCTCTCCCACAAAGGTGACACTTGTCTGCAACAAATCACAGCATTTTCACAAATACATTCATAAACAAGCACATAAGAAGAGAAATAATTTTAAGTAAACTGAAGTAAATGTCTTTAGAAAAAAATTGGGTTCTTTAAATCTGCATTAATTGTTTAATAGTTTTCATGACATTTAGTTCATCAACTCCAACTACTCCTATATCACTATACCTACTGATGAAAACAGGCTTCCCAGGGGGCTGCCAGTGCCAGGGATGTGGGAGACACAGGATATCCCAGATCCCTGGGATGCACAGGTTCCCTGGAGGAGGAAATGGCAACCCACTCCAGTATTCTTGCCTGGAGAATTCCACGGACAGAGGACCCTAACAGGCCACAGCCCATGAGGTGAAAAAAGTCAGATACAACCGAGCACATAAGCACTGACGAAAACACCTTTCTGATGTTCACAGTAACTAAATTAAAACCGTGTCTTTAAAGCTTTACTCCCAATCCTACTTCTGTTGGCTTTCTCTGTCAGTGCCATATCTATCTGCCATCACTTCAGTTCAGACCATAACGAACTCCCGCCGGGAGGAGAAAGCAAAATCCCATTGGTCTTTCTCCAGCCAGTCTCCTCCACATTTAGTGTAGCTTAAGCAGATGACACCACGCTTATGGCAGAAAGTGAAGAGGAACTAAAAGCCTCTTGATGAAAGCGAAAGAAGAGAGTGAAAAACTTGGCTTAAAGCTCAACTTTCAGAAAACTAAGATCATGGCATCTGGTCCCATCACTTCGTGGGAAATAGATGGGGAAACAGTGGAAACAGTGTCAGACATTATTTTTTTGGACTCCAAAATCACTGCAGATGGTGACTGCAGCCATGAAAGCAAAAGACGCTTACTCCTTGGAAGGAAAGTTAGGACCAACCTAGATAGCATATTCAAAAGCAGAGACATTACTTTGCCAACAAAGGTCCATCTAGTGAAGGCTATGGTTTTTCCAGTAGTCATACGTGGATGTGAGAGTTGGACTGTGAAGAAAGTTGAGTGCTGAAGAATTGATGCTTTTGAACTGTGGTGTTGGAGAAGACTCTTGAGAGTCCCTTGGACTGCAAGGAGATCCAATCAGTCCATCCTAAAGGAGACCAGTCCTGGGTGTTCATTGGAAGGACTGATGCTGAAGCTGAAAACTCCAGTTCTTTGGCCACCTCATGCAAAGAGTTGACTTACTGGAAAAGACTCTGATGCTGGGAGGGATTGGGGGCAGGAGGAGAAGGAGACAACAGAGGATGAGATGGCTGGATGGCATCACCAACTCGAAGCATGTGAGTTTGAGTGAACTCTGGGAGTTGGTGATGGACAGGGAGGCCTGGCGTGCTGCGATTCATGGGGTTGCAAAGAGTTGGACACGACTGAGTGACTGAACTGAACTCAAGCACTGTTAGATTAATCTTTCTAAAGCATAACTTTTATCATGTCTCCCCCTTACCCAGGACCCTTCAAGGCGATTCAATGTCTTCTTCCAATTTCAGAGAAGTCAGAACTCCTTACCCTTTCACTTAAAATCTTCTATAATGCTATCCACATCATTACTCTAATTCTGCAGTCCAGCTCAACCCCTGACTGGCCTATCTGCCCTGCTCTTCCTGACCTTCGCTCCCTCACATACCTCCATTAGCCTGCCATGTCTCTCTTCCACCTTTCAATGCTCTTAATTCTCAGGAAAAATGGACTCCCTCATCCACGAAGACTTCCCTGTCCTTCAGTGCTAGAAATAACCCGTTCTTAGAACATCCATGACCAAAATTATACCTCTGTAAGATTATCTGTGGAAATATGGGGATCAGTGGTCTAAAGAAGAATAAAACTGGTTGAATGGAATGAGGAAGGGAGTCCACCTATGGTCTTGGGTCATTGCACACTGTTCCGATGGGGTCTCAAACTCTCGATTTGAGCAACCGTGATTTGTTAGAACAACCCTACATTTCCCTAAAGCTTCCAGAATGAGACTGAGTAGAAGGCAGATACGCTGAGTAACTTTTCTGAGCAGAGTGGAGCAATGCTATTGGCTGTCCTACCTTTTTGCTGAAAGTGAGGATGGTAGAAACTGATTTGGTAACCTACTTTACCAGATGAGGCTTAGAGATTTTTTTAAAAAATCTGCTGGTTAGTGATCGCTCCTATAATTAACTGAGCGTAACAACAGATGTATCAAAATGATACAACAATCATTTTCCATAAGTGACACAGCTGAAAAATACAATAATTAGCATTTAAAAAATCTGATAACTAATATTTTATACTCATTTGCAACAAATAATGAATTTTAGATATAGCACTTCTAGTTCTCTACTAAAATCAGTAAGACTTTTAATTTGAATTGTTTTAATATTTTATTGGAGTACAGCTGATTTACAATGTTGTACAAATCTCTGCTCTACAGCAGAGTGACTCAGTTTTACACATACATACATTCTTTTTTTAATATTCTTTTCCACCATGGTTTATCCCAGGGGATTGGAGATAGTTCCCTGTGCTATATAGTAGGACCATGTTTATCCATTCTAAATGAAACAGCTTGCATCAATCAACTTCAAATTCCCAATCCATCCCTCTTCCTCCTCCACTAAAAGCAGTAAGATATTTGGAGGTTTATAAAATATTACTCACACCTCATACTCTAAAATCTGTACTCAGTCTGAACAGTGTGTACTTAAGCTACATGTGAAACATACAAACAAGGCTATTCCTTCTTACAATAAGTTTAAAATCAGAATAAGGTACAAAAATGAATATTAAACATATTTTTAAAAAACCCAGAGTTAATAACTGGTAAATACAGAATTACTGAAAATTCTGAAATAATCAATTTAAAATCTTAATTTCAAATCTATGCAGTGAAAAATTTTAACATTACTAAAGCTTAGTTGTAACTCAGGGCACATTTCCACTTTTAAGCCACAACTCATAAGACAGCTGAAAATCATTATAAATCTGTAACACAGAGAACCAGAATAAAGCAATACTGCTAAGACAAATAATTAAATAAAACCCAGCCAATAAGACCAAGTAAGAGTTTGCAATTCATTTTAAATGTTTGTATTTGATGGCACAGGGCTTCCTCATTCCACTCCCCAGTTTAAGAAGCCACCAAGACAAGGGAGGGATCAAAAAATGAACATGGCTGCACTGAACAAGATGAGAGATACAAAAGCCTGTGGACAAAAAAGTCTCTCACAGAGCGGAAAGGAAGAGGGAACGGAACAGAAGGGGTCCTCCTGGCCTAACAGACAGCTGTTAAAGTCAACAGGACAGAAATGCAACAGAAATGGAGATTCTCCAACTGAATCCGAGTCAATTCAAACTGTAAAGGGCAAGAACTGTGACTGATAGTGGTTCCATATTTCTGGACAAATGTTAGAAGTTCATTTATTACTACCCAAGCCAGGTACAGGTCCACACGCTCATATTCATTAATGTTTTCCTAATGAGTTATACATGGCAGAGGTAAACGGTACAGTGAAGGACATTACTGTCAGAAGATCTTGACTCTAGCTCAAGTTCTGCTACTTACCGCTGCCTTGAACAAGTAATTTAACCTTTCCAAGCCTAATTCCAATATCATAAAACAAAATACTGACCTTGATAACCTTTACTAGATACTTTCAGCTTTGAAACTGTATTATTTCATTAAGCTAAGAGCTTTTTAATGAACTGCTGTTAAAAAACCTATATATGCTTATTCATACACATACACACACATATATGCATCCACGTACACCACTTTGTGGAACTGGGTTCCCTGAGTAGCGAAACGTATCAGTGACTTATACATAAATGCGTAGTGTTTCTAAAGTAATAAAGCAATTTTCTTGCCATTTTACTATCTCCTCCTTTTTATTTTTAATGCTAATTACTATGTAAGTTCACCCCTTATGTTAAAAAGTTATCACATATATCTTCTCTGTCTGCCTTCTGCCTGCCTGGTGTCTCGGTCCAAATTATTCACTAATATTATGTGTGAAATATGAAGGTCAAATAATGAATCATTACAGTGAAAAATAAAATCAGTGTCAAAAGTGGAAAATTCAAGAACTGTATAAATACAAAATGACCAGCAAATCATCTCAGTCTAGTCATGTGCTTCTAAAAAGGTGGAATATCCTTATCCACTGATCTTTTCAAGTACAGGTAAAGAAAAGCAGTATTTTTTTTTCCCCCAGTCATGTATGCTATTTTCTAGCATGGGTACTGACCTCAGATTTTACTTTCTGTATTTTGATCAATCACAGCCAATCACATACCTGATGAATGTAATACTTTTAGAACTGTTTATGTTAAAATTCTAAAGATAAATCTGCTTTTCACATGACCAACAACAGATATGCAAAAGTCCAGTTAAAAGGGAAAAGCTTTTGAATGTAAGCCAAGATTCATCTATAAAGTTAGATCATTAACTTTCTTGGTCTCTTTACATGTCTTTACATGACATTCTCACTGTAATTTCAAAAAATTTAAAACAAGACTCATACAAATAATTCATTAATGTAGGAAATTATTAAGATGGTAAAGTTGATTCACAAAACGTTTTGAGGAACTGGTCATTTACAGGCATTTGAAAAGGAAGATTAGGATAAATCAGGTTACAGATAAAAAGAACTAACATCTCATAGAGCAGGAAAGTTTCATCTCGGAACCTTTTAATCCATAGTAAACAGAAAATCAAACAAGGGTACATTCCTCTAATTTTTGATGGGTCTATTAACAATGTTTCAATATGACATGAAAAAGACACGCTGGTCTCCCAGACCCTACACACCTTACTTCCATGGTCTGGAAAGTCTTCTTACTTTTGCAAAGTACAGTTGCTGTTTCCCCCCCACCCCCCTGTATAGTTTGCTGTTCTAGTATAGCAATATCAAAGATAATAATCATGTAGCTAATGTGCTATGAGAAAAAATAAGAAATAAAAGAGATGAGCTTGTTATACAATTTCACAGAAGTGCAAAGTATTTTAGTTATCTATCCGTGAGAATACCAGACATTAAGAAATTATTTTTGTCCAGTTATAAATGTCACAGTATAAAACTACAGTTTTAAGTTCTGAAAATACTAATAAACATTATTGTATAACTAAATGGAGATACCATTCTCATTTTAAAACATGCTCACTGAAATTACCTTACATATAATTTAAATAATTATTTAAAGTACTGAGCCATAATAAGAAATTAACTGCTAACTTCCAAAATCAGTGAGCTTGTCATTAATCAGTACTTTAAGATTCTGGTTGCCGTAACAACATGATAAAACTTTCAACATTACCATAAACCCAGCACTTCTAAAAATAATTTATTTCAACATTCAGGTTCTGTGATCACTAAAATTGAACTTTATTACAGCACCACAGTTAAGAGGCAATCAAACATGCCACAGGAGAAAAGAAGGTGTTACAGTTTAACTATTCCCAAAAAACTAAGGGGAAAAAATATACCAATGTATAATAGATTGGTTTAGAAATGAACATTTTGATTTCTCTCTATCACAATATAAATATCAAAGATGCCACAGTGGGTCAGCTTTCTGTCATTCACAGTAAAAATTAAAGTGTATCTGAGGTGAGACCAAGGCACAGATCTCACATATGTTTCATACAGCCTATCACATATGCCTAACATTTTTGAGTTTCCTTTTAAAATAGTAAAACAATATAATCTCAGCAGAGAAACAGTTAATACAAATATAGTACAAGCTAGTGTTAAAGAGAACAGGCTCTGGAATACTGGATTCGAATCTTGACTCTGCTTCTTGCTAACTGTTTGACCTTGTTTCAATTATTTCACCTTTCCAAAAAAATATGTCCTTTCTGTAAAATGGAGAGACTAATGTACAGACTTACCAAGAGGGTTAAGAAAAGCAATTCATTCAAGCATCACTCTAGCTGAGATGCTAAAATTAGACTGTAGAGGCCGGTGTGGGAATGGTAGAGAGCGCAAGGGTCAAAGAATAGTTCCAAGGCTGATGTGATAATCCAGGCACAGATGATACTACCTTGGACCAGAGAGGTAACTGTGGAGACAGTCAAAAGTGACTGGAGTCTGCTCTCATCCATTTCTTTCTAGGTAAATATTTAATAAATTGGTTCCATGGCATTTTGATTGGAACTACATTGGGAATTTACAGATTACTACGTTACACACCCAGTTAGAGAAGAATATCATGTGTCCACATTGGAACACTGGAAATCTACAGCAAACGTCAAACTTCAGTGATGAAATATCACAAACATTCTCAGTAAAGTTCAAAGTAAAATACACACACTCACCATTACATCTACTATTTACTTGGAGCACCTAGTCAATATAAGTTTAATCATAAATACTGAAAAAAATTAATGGCTCATTAACTTCAGATGTCTGTACCAAAACAAACAAAAAAAATCAAGGCAAACAATTGATAAACTAATAGAACTAAGAATTTACTTACCTGGTCAGATTCAAAATTAATGTATAAAATTTAGTATTTTTCCCTATATACCAGCAACATCTAATGAGAATATGCAATGGAAAATAAAGGACCTTATCAAAGGAGTCACAAAACTGTTTCCTAGGAATAAACCCAACAAGATACATGGAAAACTATATGAAGAAACTAAGTCTACTGAAAATTCTAAAAGATGATCTGGATAAACAGGTAGGTATACTATGCTCATGGGAAATACCCACCAGTGGCTTTCTTACATCTGTTTGTTCTTATGTTAGCTGACTGAATGTTTTACATGCACTTTAAAAGAATGTTATTTTCTCTAGTTGTGTGTGGTATTTTCTTTCTGTGCGGTTGAGCTGATTAGTGACACTGTTCAGTTCCTTTACACCAAACAAGTAGTTTTCTACTTTTTCTATTAATTATAGAGAGAGGAGGGCTGAAATATCAAAAGGAATGCCAATCTATCTATTCTTCTTCAATTTCATAAGCTTATTTGTCATGTTTTTTGAAGCTCTATTAGTTGCACATATTTACTATTGTATCTTCTTCATGAATTGATCCTATTATTGTGAAATATCCGTCTTTATCTTCAGTAGCGTCATCTTCCCATCAGCCTAATTTTTCTGATATTAACATCAGAATATAGCTACTTCAGCTTTATTGTATTTTTATTTGCATAGTATAATATGATCTTTTAAACGTGCTCTTCAAGTGGGTTTCTTACAGACTGCAGACAGTTGGGCCAGGTTTTTACACCCAGTCTAATACTTTCGGCCTTTCAACTGGAGTGTGTAGCCCTTTTACTTTTAATATAGTTACATTTGGGGCTGAATTTAGGTTTATCATCCTACTATTCATTTTATATTTGTACCACCTGCTCTTTTTTTCTCTTTTTCTGCCTTCTTTTAATCTAATTGTCTTTTAAACATTCTATTTTATCCACTGGCATATTATTTATTTCAGTGCTCGCTATAAGGTTTACAATCTATCTTCAAACAATATTATGCACTTTATGAGCAACCTTCAACATCTCAACAGTGTACTTCTACTTCCTTCCCCCTTCATCTTTTATGCTTTTGTAGCCGTAAACTCTATTTCCCAGTGTTAAGAATCCCACACTCACTGTCAGTATTTTTATTTTAAAGGTCCACTATCTTTTATATTTAGCATTTCCTGTGCTAGTCATTCCCTGGTGTAGACATGAGTTTTCCTGTGGTATCATTTTTCTTCAGCCTGAAGAACTTCCCTTATCATTTCTTGCAGTGCAGTATACTGGTGATAAATGCTCTCTACTTTTGTTTATCTTATCTCAAAATGTATTCTTTTTGCTTTCAGTTTGAAAGATACTTTTGACGAATACACAAAGTTGAAACTGTTTTACCATTCAGCTTTTTAAAAGATGTGATTTACTGTCTTCTGGTTTGAACTGTTCTAACAAGAAGTCAGTAGTATCCTTATCATTGTTCCCCACAAATAATATCATTGTTCCACTTAAAATCTTGCTTTTTAAGATTTTTTTTCTCTTATCACTGGTTTGCAGTAATTTGATTATGGTATACCTTAGTATAAGTTTCCTTGTGATTTATTTAGCATCCTGAATCTGTGGGTTCATGTTTTCCATCACATCTGAAAAAAATTCTTTTATGCCTTCGATTTTTTTATGCCTTAATCTCACTATGACACTTCATTTATATTCCAATGCTTGTTATCGTCTCACAATTCGCCACCTAAGGTTTTTCATCTGTTCTACAGCTTTTAATTTTTTCCTACCTGAGCTTCAGTCTGGGCAATTACTACTGTTCCCTCTACAAGCTGATTGATCTTTCCCTCCATAATATTCAACTGGTGATTGTATCTACCCAGTGAGTTTTCCTCTTAGTCCTTGAACACATCTGGAAATAGCTATTTTAAAGATCTTACCTGCTATTTCTGTAAACTATGTCGGTACGTCTGTTTCTGTTGACAGATTTGTTTCCAGTTTTGGTTCACACGTTCCTAGTACTATATCCAAGTACTTTTTATTGCATGTTCAGCACTATAAATGTTACACTGTTTATTGTATTTTGCCATATTTATGAGTGTTAAGTTATGTTCTGGAAGGCAGTTAATTCAGTAAAGATCCACATGATCTTTTAGAGGTTAGTCTTTTCTTTATTACTATGAGTCTAAAGTAGCCAAAAGGAGCTACCCGCCATCCGAGGTCAGGGGCTGCGGCCGGGAGGAGCTAGCCCCCACCCGAGGTCAGGGGCAGCGGCTGGGAGGAGCTAAGCCCTGCCAGAAGCCAGGGGCAGCAGCCGAGAGGGGCGTCCAAGGAGCGCTGTCTGTGCGGGCGCAGGTGGGCCTAGGAGGGGCTGTGGTGAGGAGATACCCCTCATCCAAGGTAAGGAGCAGAGGCTGCACTTTGCTGGGGCAGCCGTGAAGAGATACCCCACGTCCAAGGTAAGAGAAACCCAAGTAAGATGGTAGGTGTTGCAAGAGGGCATCAGAGGGCAGACCCACTGAAACCATACTCACAGAAAACTAGTCAATCTAATCACACGGACCACAGTCTTGTCTAACTCAATGAAACTAAGCCATGCCCTGTGGGGTCACCCAAGATGGGCGGGTCATAGTGGAGAGGTCAGACAGAATGTGGTCCACTGGAGAAGGGAATGGCAAACCACTTCAGTATTCTTGCCTTGAGAACCCCATGAACAGTATGAAAAGGCAAAATGATAGGATACTGAAAGAGGAAATCCCCAGGTCAGTAGGTGCCCAAATTGCTACTGGACATCAGGGAAGAAATGAAGGGATGGAGCCAAAGCAAAAACAATACCCAGCTGTGGATGTGACTGGTGATAGAAGCAAGGTCCAATGATGCAAAGAACAGTATTGCAAAGGAACCTGGAATGTTAGGTCCATGAATCAAGGCAAATTGGAAGTGGTCAAACAGGAGATGGCAAGAGTGAATGTCGACATTCTAGGAATCAGGGAACTAAAATGGACTAGAATGGGTGAATTTAACTCAGATGACCATTATATCTACTACTGCAGACAGGTATCCCTTAGAAGAAATGGAGTAGCCATCATGGTCAACAGAAGAGTCCGAAATGCAGTACTTGGATGCAGTCTCAAAAACGACACAATGATCTGTTCATTTCCAAGGCAAACCATTCAATATCACAGTAAACCAAGACTATGCCCCAACCAGTAACGCTGAAGAAGCTGAAGTCGAATGGTTCTATGAAGACCTACAAGGCCTTTCAGAACTAACACCCAAAAAAGATGTCCTTTTCATTACAGGGAACTAGAATGCAAAAGTAGGAGGTCAAGAAACACCTGGAGTAACAGGCAAATTTGGCTTTGGAATACAGAATGAAGCAGGGCAAAGGCTAATAGAGTTTTGCTAAGAGAACGCACTGGTCATAGTAAACAACCTCTTCCAACAACACAAGAAAAGACTCTACACATGGACAATATCAGATGGTCAACACCAAAATCAGATTGATTATATTCTTTGCGGCCAAAGATGGAGAAGCTCTATACAGTCAGCAAAAACAAGACCGGGAGCTGACTGTGGCTCAGATCATGAACTCCTTATTACCAATTTCAGACTTAAATTGAAGAAGTAGGGCAAACTGCTGGACCATTCAGGTATGACCTAAACCAAATCCCTTATGATTATACAGTGGAAGTGAGAAATAGATTTAAGGGCCTAGATCTGATAGACAGAGTGCCTGATGAACTATGGACTGAGGTTCATGACATTGTACAGGAGACAGGGATCAAGACCATCCCCATGGAAAAGAAATGCAAAAAAGCAAAATGGCTGTCTGCGGAGGCCTTACAAATAGCTGTCAAAAAAAAGAAGTGAAAAGAAAAGGAGAAACGGAAAGATAAAAGCATCTGAAAGCAGAGTTCCAAACAACAGCAAGGAGAGATAAGAAAGCCTTCCTCAGCAATCAATGCAAAGAAATAGAGGAAAACAACAGAATGGGGAAGACTAGAGATCTCTTCAAGAAAATTAGATACCAAGGGAACATTTCATGCAAAGATGGGCTCGATAAAGGACAGAAATGGTATGGACCTAACAGAAGCAGAAGATATTAAGAAGAGGTGGCAAGAATACACAGAAGAACTGTACAAAAAAGATCTTCATGACCTAGATAATAACAATGGTGTGATCACTTACATTCATCTAGAGCCAGACATCCTGGAATGTGAAGTCAAGTGGGCCTTAGAAAGCATCACTACAAATAAAGCTAGTGAAGGTGATAGAATTCCAGTTGAGCTATTTCAAATCCTGAAAGATAATGCTGTGAAACTGCTGCACTCAAAATGCCAGCAAATTTGGAAAACTCAGCAGTGGCCATAGGACTGGAAAAGGTCAGTTTTCAATCCAATCCCAAAGAAAGGCAATGCCAAAGAAAGCTCAAACTACTGCACAACTGCACTCATCTCACACACTAGCAAAGAAATGCTCAAAATTCTCCAAGCCAGGCTTCAGCAATATGTGAACCGTGAACTTCCAGACGTTCAAGATGGTTTTAGAAAAGGCAGAGGTACCAGCTTGCCAACATCTGCTGGATCATTGGAAAAGCAAGAGCATTCCAGAAAAACATCTATTTCTGCTTTATTGACTATGCCAAACCCTTGACTGTGTGGATCACAATAAGCTGTGGAAAATTCTGAAAGAGATGGGAATACCAGACCACCTGACCTGCCTCTTGAGAAACCTATATGCAGGTCAGGATCCAACAGTTAGAATTGGACATGGAACAACAGACTGGTTCCAAATAGGAAACGGACTACGTCAAGGCTGCATATTCCCACCCTGCTTATTTAACTTCTATGCAGAGTACATCATGAGAAACGCTGGGCTGGAAGAAGCACAAGCTCGAATCAGGACTGCCAGGAGAAATATCAATAACCTCAGATATGTAGATGACACCACCCTTATGGCAGAAAGTGAAGAGGAACTAAAAAGCCTCTTGATGAAAGTGAAAGACGAGAGTGAAGAAGTTGGCTTAAAGCTCAACATTCAGAAAACGAAGATCATGGCATCTGGTCCCATCATTTCATGGGAAATAGATGGGGAAACAGTGGAAATAGTGTCAGACTTTATTTTTCTGGGCTCCAAAATCACGGCAGATGGTGACTGCAGCCATGAAATTAAAAGACGCTTACTCCTTGGAAGAAAAGTTATGATCAACCTAGATAGCATATTCAAAAGCAGAGACACTACTTTGCCAACAAAGGTCCGTCTAGTCAAGGCTATGGTTTTTCCTGTGGTCATGTATGGATGTGAGAGTTGGTCTGTGAAGAAAGCTTAGCGCCGAAGAATTGATGCTTTTGAACTGTGGTGTTGGAGAAGACTCTTGAGAGTCCCTTGGACTGCAAGGAGATCCAACCAGTCCATTTTAAAGGAGATCAGCCCTGGATGTTCTTTGGAAGGAATGATGCTGAAGCTGAAACTCCAGTACTTTGGCCACCTCATGCGAAGAGTTGACTCATTGGAAAAGACTCTGATGCTGGGAGGGACTGGGGGCAGGAGGAAAAGGGGACGACAGAGGATGAGATGGCTGGACGGCATCACCGACTCGATGGACGTTGAGTATGAGTGAATTCCGGGTGTTGGTGATGGACAGGGAGGCCTGGCGTGCTGCGATTCATGGGGTCGCAAAGAGCGATTGAATTGAACTGAACTGACTGAAAGTAGCCTTTACTGTAGGACAGATTAGCCTCACGTTTAAGGCTTAGACGTTCCGAGGTCTCTAAAGCACACTGTGAGTCCCAGTCATTTATCAGTTTGCACGTTTCCAGTAATCACTATTTCTTTGGTAGGCTCACCCTGCCCCTATTACCAAATCTGCTTTATATATTTTCTGTTTATACTGGCGTTCCTGATAGTTAAAGATAGTGGCTTAAAAAGGAGGGCTTCCTGAGCGGCACTAGTGTAAAGAATCTGCCTATAATGCAGGAGACCCAGGTATGATCCCTGGGTTGGAAAGATCCCCTGGGGAAGGGAATGGCAACCCACTCAGGTATTCTTCCCTAGAGAATCCCAAGGATGCTTAAAAGGAGGCAGTGAAAGAGAAGAAAATTATTACATTTACCTCAAAAAAAAAAAAAAAAAAAAAGCCAAAGTCATTACGTTTAAAGACATTTGCTTTGTTTCTACCATATGCAACAGATAAAGATTCCTGAATCAAAGAATTCTCAAATCATATCCACTTTTCTACACACTCACTTTAAGAAGCATCTATAGTCTCTATTTCTTAAATTATTCATACAAGAATTCTGATTCAATAAGAGAAGACACAGAATATTTTATAAATATGCATGACTGTGGTTTCTATAGTCCAACCTCTATTTTTATACTATTAAAAGGTAAGTGTTGGAGTCTGGCACTGAAAAAAGAACAACGCCCTTCCAATTCATCACAAGGAAGGAAGGATTCTTTAAAAATGCTTTAATTTTCTACTTTTTAATTTTTAATACAACCTCATTTTCTGGCTACTTAAATTCATTCAATAGCTTATTCCAAGGCTGAAGTATTCAATCAAAATCCACTTTGAGAGGCAGTCAAACTATAACACAAGACAAGAAAAGAAAGAAGAAGAGAAGAGTGACAGGGGTTCCCAAGGTACTGCAAGCACAGAGACAAGCAAAGTTACAGAGAACAGAACATTAACAAAACAAGACAGGAATAAAAAAAGTTTTACACTGCAAAGCTCTATTTCAAAGAAACAATTGACATTTTAAATACACTATGAATAGAAATCTATATGGATATGAAATTATTTTAGCTTAAAAACAGATTACCATTTTGAAAAGGTTCAAAATTTAACTGAATAAAGGTTACCTCCTATTATTTCAAATGCTTTATAAGTAAGATCAAATGCATATCATGCCTATATAGTACTAAGTACTAAAACAAGTGGTTAAATATAAAAAAGTTACAGGTATTTGGTTAAACAAAGTAAATAACTTAAGAAAACAAACAATTTGAATTATGGCATAAAGGAATTTGTTTCACAGTCTCCCAGTTCTTTAGAATTTTAGTTATGTTGACAGTATGAGATCTTTTAAGATAAAAAAATATAAAAGCAAAAAAATAAAATAAAATCAGTTACACTGACCACAACTAATGTGGGAACTCCCTAAGAAGGTAACAGAGTAGAGGTTTGGTGAGTGTCACACTCAAAAGTAATGTATTAAGATTGGAATCCATTTCAGAAGTCAAGAACTATAAGCCAAGGACGATTGACAGACGCAAGTCTCCAATGATACACAGTCTAACTTCTTCACTGTCATTCCAGTTTCTTCATTAGGTTAGATACAGTTAGAACCCTAACTCTATGTCCGAGAGAATCCATTTCCAGCCAATTCTAATAGACACCAAATTCTTCCGCATGCTGAGCCCAAAGCTGCCTCCTTGCTCTACATATTGCTCCTCAGAACAACAGAAGGCAAGTGGACCACCTCTGTACCACGACATCCTTTCAGATATTTAAAGCATTTTTTTTCAAGTTGCATAGCTCTTTCTTTATTGTACTTTTAATGTAAATATTTGTTCAAGTGTGTAATTGACATGTCAGACTATAATCTCTATTAAGATAGTGAAACTGGCTTTTAAATCTTACTCTGTAGTGCCTGGTACACAGAGCACTTAATACACTAGCTGAATGGAAAGAAAAAAAGGTACAGATGTCTGATTTCCTACTTGTACAAAACTTTGTCAATATTTTTGCTAAAATCAAGAAAGTCACCCAGTATAATCTCTCATTTTCTTCTAATCGTAATATCATTATATTTTAATGTATAGTCCTTTGCCTTGAACACATTTCTAATACATGATATCAAACAATTTTATAATGTATTTATAGAAACTCCCAGAGTCCAAAATGATCTAAACAGTAGGACATCTATGTTGCACAATGAACATATTGCTAATCTTTTATCACATATTCAGTGCAATTTTGACATTAATACAATGGAACTTCGTATTATCACATTGTAGCTTCAATTACATAAGTCCCATTATTTTTTAAAAAAGCATTCACTAAATAGACACTTTCAAACTACAAACAAGTAAGGAACAAGTATGAACAGGGTAAGGTCAGATCTCTTAGGGGTGCTGAGGTAGAAAAAAAGGCTGAGAACTATAAATCCTCAATGATTAAATCTCCTTTTTTAAAAAACAATTTCTTTCTAAGAAATGTATGTGAATCTTTGGAATAGGCAATGGCACCCCACTCCAGTACTCTTGCCCGGAAAATCCCGTGGACGGAGGAGCCTGGTGGGCTACAGTCCAAGGGGTCGCTAAGAGTTGGACACGACTGAGTGACTTCACTTTCACTTTTCACTTTCATGCACTGGAGGAGGAAATGGCAACCCACTCCAGTGTTCTTGCCTGGAGCATCCCAGGGACGGCGGAGCCTGGTGGGCTGCCGTCTATGGGGTCGCACAGAGTTGGACACGACTGAAGTGACTTAGCAGCAGCAGCAGCTTGTGAATCTTTACCAACTATTAATAATTGGAACCAATAAATACTTACTTCACTGTGGCACTTAGAAGAAAGTTCAGCTGTGGCATTAACAGGTTGTCAGGAGCGGACAGATAGCGATCAAACTGAACCTAAATGAAACAGAGAAACTGGAAACACAAAGTGCACATATCTGCTAACAGACCTCCCTAATAATCACCCCTTTTTAAGGATTAAATCCTTGGGAAAATCCCATATTCCAAATAACGAGGTCTTTGTGATCAAAATGACTTATTTCTTATATATTCTAACTAAATTCACTGCAAGTGTCAACTCTTTAAGGTACTCAGTATCAGCAATATCTACTTTTAAAATTTCAGATCCAAGCCATTCATTTTGATCTCCCTCACCAAACTTCTGGGTAATAATAAGATGTTAAGTCATCAGATTTCAAGTCTACCTTACTTTCTAAAATCCAGAGTATCTGTTAATCATTCATTATTTTTTTATTTATTTTAATAAAAATTTAATTGGAGACATTTATTCATTATTAATATTCATAGAGTACCTGTTATTAGTAAGGTACCTTATAACGTAATATAAATATAATGGTGAGCAAAAAAAAGACAGTCCCTAGCTTCACAGAGCTCATGGTCTAGTGAGAGAGGTAGTAAACAAATGTAAATAAAGGAAAAACCAAGGCACCAATACTATAAAAGCATCCATCAGGACGACACAGATCTAATCTTTGTGTCTGGCAAAAGCGTCTCTGAGCAAAGGACACTTTAAGTGAAATCGTGAAGATGAACTGACATTAGGTTAAGTGTGTGCATAGTGGGGACACTGTGTATGAAGGCTTAGGTGAGAAAGAATGGCTACTAGAGCTCAGTTCATATAGGACTTGAAAGCTTTTCTAACAGATTCTAATTTCTACTGTAAAAGCATTAGGAAAACCATTAAAGGAGGGAAATAATGAAAGGGGGGAAATCATCTGATTTGAATTTAAGATGCTAACTCTGGCCACAGCAAGAAGAATCAAAGGGGAAGTCGTGCATAGCAGATGCAAGAGCAACAAACGGGTAGCTCCTGCACCATCTCAAACAAAGGCAAAAGGAGTGGAAAGAAGAGAAGATATCTGAGAAAATTGGAGAGCAAACTTATTGCGATTTGGTTAATATTAAATGGGATGAAGGGGTTGACTCTGAGATTTTGGATCTGCATGATTTAATTCACAGCATTATCACAATTCACAACTGTGTTCTTTATACGTTTATTTAGTTGCATGATAAATGCAGCTCTTATTGGTGGTTTTCTCTAATGATATATAGCCTAACTTCTTCACGTTGTCATTCCTGTTTCTTCATTAGGTTAGGAGTAAAAGTCTGAAACTGAAGAAAACTTAAACAGGAATAATAAGACTATTAGGGCATAGTGAGATATTACTACCAATGTCTGTCTTGATCAGACCTCTTTAAAGGGATACGTGTGCAATCATTATGACTGGAACCAGTTGTGAATACACCAAATTATCACACGGGAAAGAGTAAGAATAACATTCCATAAAGAAATGTATACTGACATGCTTTATTGCGTACTTACCATTGCAGCCTTCAGTGCCACAGAATCTAGGTTGGGCAAGTTAGCTAAAGGGCCCTTAAGGAACAAAAGGCCAAAAACAAGATGAAAACAGGTGCTAAATGTTACAGTTCACTTATGAAATACAGTCCATTAGGAGACTTTCCAAATTTGAAAATTTAGTTTATTTCCAAAGAACGTCCTATCTTCAACCTCAACTAAAAGAGGGACTATGACCTGTAAATTTCTGTATAACTAGCGTGAAGGTCCCCAATAATATGTGTTGGAGTGAGGAGCACACACGTTTATGGACAATGAAACAGCAGGATACTTCAGATTTAATCATAAGCAAGAAAAAAGGGCAGTTAAGTACTGAGAAATGGCAGTGAGAAATAGGGACTTGAAGAGTCTCACTTTGACAATTTTAGATAGTATAAAAAAGGTAGCAGAATTAGCTCCTTCTGGTGGAAATTTGCTTCCTACCTTATCAAAAGAAAAAATTCAAAACCTGTGCTCTTTGAGAGTGTCACTTAAGAGTTCCTGGGTTACAAAATATTCTTCACCTTATTGTTATTTAAAAGAGTTTTTTGCCTTTTAAAGAAAAATGCTTACATGGTTTCCTAGGCTTCTCTCCTACTCCGTGTTCCAATTCTACTGGAGTTCCGTAACTGAACAAGATCGTATGCTAGCCCCAGAAGTATTTACCTTTCCAAATAATAGACCATGATCTGCTAAATTAAAATGGGGAATGACTGCTATTTATATATAGTAATCTAAGCATTCAATTAGTTGATGGTGACAAAGGACTTTGAAAAATTTACCAATGTATTAATTTATACATTTTTCTACACTAATTTTTGTATATTTTCATTACTTTTAACCCAAACTATCTATAGTAAAAAGGACAGTTAACATTTGGGGACACTCTACTATATTTCAGGTAGTCATCTGAGCACTACACAGGCATTATCTTACTTAATCTTCAGAATAACCCTATGTTACAGATATTAGTACCCTCAATTTACAAATGAGGAAACAGAGTGGCAGAGCCAAGATTCTAATGAGTCTAGCTCTAGAAGACACAGTCTGAATTGGTGTTTCTCTCTAGTTAGAAATGGCCATGTGCTTACCTGTTCAGTTTTATGTTGCTGTACCATGTTATAAATGTAACTCAAGCCTGCTCTGGTTAAAACGTAAGAAGCTTGCTCATTTATGAGCGTGTCCAAATGTGCTTCAATCTAAAATAAAATACAATGAAAAGAAAACATTTTAAAAGAAGAAGAGGACTGCTGAGAGGAGCAGCAGACTGGCCTGGACTCCTAGCTCTTCATCGTGCTCCTTGCTGAGGCACAGGGACTGCTCTTCTATAAAGACTTTTCCTTCCTCAAAGAGGAAGTCCCCTCACAAATGCCAAGAAAGTCTTTGAGGATTCCAGGGCTAGTCAAAAAAATGTGAGCTGCTTCTTAGCTCTTTTAAAAGCTGGTATGAAGCAAACAAACAAAAACTACTCATCAGCAACAACAATGTAAAATAAAACACTTAGGAAGAATTCTGGGAGGATGAGGACTTGCTGTTTCTCACATCCACACTGCCTCATGCTCCCAACTTACTGGACTGACTCAGCCAATCAGATATGCCATCTGGAGAGGCCCGGAGGAAATCCCACAGGGGCTGAAGCTATAAGTTCCCCTGAAGAAAGCAGATCTGGGACAACTAGGGGATGGCTGAGGACCCAGCAGAAGACTAGTCAGAGGCGTCAGGGTCCGGGGCTGCCTACAGAGACTGTGCTGGCAGGTGGGAGTTGTATGCGCTCACCTGCTTTTGCTGTTCTTGGGGAAGTTACCTATGGCTAATGGGGGCAGAAGTCACAGGCGGAGACTGCCTGGTGGGATGACAAATTCCCAGGAAGGGAATTCCCTTCCCTTTACCAGTACAGGCCTGAAAGCCTGGAGCTCTTCCTGCTGTTCCTCCCTCACTGTTATCAACCTGTTTACCAATGGCACAGTTCACTATTAATAGACGATGTTCCCACCTGAATGCTTGCCATTGTCCAAGCCTCTACAGTAACTGAGGCCCTCCCCTTAAAAAACTTACAACTGGTTTAAAAAAGGTGATAGGTTCTAAGAGGAAAGCCACCAGAGAAATGAAAACAAGTGTCTATTCTTGAGGTAACACAGGTAGCTGAGACAGCAAACAATCCGCCTGCAATGCGGGAGACCTGGCTTCGATCCCTGGGTTGGGAAGATCTCCTGGAGAAGGGAATGGTACACACTCCAGTATGCTTGCCTGGAAAATACCATGGACAGAGGGGCCTGGTGGGATACAGTCCATGGAGTTGCAAAGTCACAAGACTGAGTGACTAACACATGTATACTGAAAGACACAGAGCACTTTAATTTTTTTCAAGTGAATGCCCAAGAAAGTACAATTAGAACCTTTACTTACTAGTCTCTTTGAAAAACCAAGAAAAATAAGATTGCAAATATAAATATTTAATGAAAGAGTTACCGCTAAGAACCAAATTAGTATCTGAAAGAAAAATGGAATAGTAATACAGAATAAATATCAAAGAAATATATTAAAGTGAAGAGGTTTAAAGAGAAATTAAAAGACAAGTTCAGGAGATAAAGCCAACTAAGGACAGAAGCTTTTTATATTCAGAATATAAAAAGTAACAGATGGAGAAGTGATAATTAATTAAAGATTACAGAAAACTTTCTTGAGCAAAAAAAAAAAAAAAAAGGTTGAATCTTCAGACTGAAATGGCTGTGCAAAGTCCAAAATGGAAGTAATAAAAAAAGAGACATACTAAAAAATATCCTGAGGAAATATCTGAACTCAAAGGAAAATCGTTGTAAGCTTCCACATGAATAAAATAGGTTTATCACAAAACTAAAGAGAATCAGACTGGCCTGGATTTCTTACTCAGAACACTGGAAGAAGTTTAAGAATGGAAGAAAATTAAAGATCTGAAGATCAAGAATCTTTTACTAAACAGGGAAAATCATTACTGCAGGGGCATGCTTCCCAGGAAGCAGCCACAGCCTTGCACAGTCCTTCCACACTGATTCTGGTCTGGCCCATGAGACCAGCACTGGCCACCGCCTAACAGCAAGCACGATGCAGACCTAATAAGCACTTACATGGTGGGGTGTGACCTCTTGGGATGCAAAAAATAACTTTGGGATATTTAAGAAATAAGGATAACTAGTGATAAAACAGATTGTTGGAGAACTGATACATATCTGCACATTTCGGGAATAGATTTAGAGAAATGGCAGTCTGGGGTTGAATTAGTGATAAATACATTAAAAACTAATGAATTTTTTTAAAAAGATTTTTACTAATTATACATAAGCAATTATGGAAGAAAGAAAAATTAATCATACTTCATATTTTGTAAAAATAAAAGAAAGAGCAGGAAATATCACAAATTTAGAGGTCTCAAAACTCATTTCTTGGAAAAATCAAAAGCAATACATTTTTACTGCAGCCACTGCCAACTGTTTACATTCTTGTGATAATAAAGAAGATTCAGAGTTTTGTGTTTTTGTAAAACATTTTATCTACCAAATCACTATTTCAAACTCAGAAGTCAAGTGTCTGGTAAATTTTATAAACGGCTTTGTTGTGACGCTTAAGTGAGACCGTTTGGCTTAAGGACCAGCATGGTTGGTTTAACAAATTGTAATGTTGTGCCTAACACTGATTTACACATAGACAAAAATGTATCTGTCCTTTGCAACACCTTCCGCACAAGCTCTGCAGTTCGAAAAATATAGCACGTTATTCACAGTTCGGAAACTGAAATCTGCCTATAGGATAATGGTTCAAATTAGTCAGAAAAGCTCCATTCTACCACCACATACTATGGTTTGAATAAAATATCCTACTCATTACATACCCTGGCTTCTCCCAAACTAAACTAAAATACTGAATATGGGATTCATAGAAATCAGGTCACTGAAGTTAGCTTACAGCCAGTAACTGAGATCATGTATGGAAAAAGAAGATTTCATCACAGTGAGCAGGCACGTCATGGCAAAATTAACCTGGAACTGCAGCATTTCCAGACGTCTGTCGGTGAATTCAAAGAGAGCCAACGTCGTCTTCATCATGTACAGTGAATTGACCATGAAGGTGGCCATGTCGGCTGTGCCCAGATGGCTGGCTGACACAGTGCACATCTGGAGGAGAGGGTCCAAGACACACGACAGCACCTACAGTGAGAAGCAGAATTAGACAGACCCCTCATCTCCGCACCAAGTGATGCAGGTCTGCGTTAATGGCACCTCAGAGTGAATGCCAGACTAGAGCGGAAGGGACCAACTTACAGAAGCACATATGAAAGAGATTAAATGGTACAGAAATCGTAACTCTTAAAACAAGCATCGCTGAGTATATATTATTTTTTAAATTAATGGGAAACGGTTTACTATTTGAAGGTAAAAACACTGAGAAGGGGTGTCAAGATACATGGGTTACAAAATGCCAGAATTTCAACAGAAGGTACATTAGAGGAGTAATGGTCATTAAGAGTGAATTTACAACACACCTGCACAAAATCAGCTTGACGGGCATCTAACGGCACAACTGAAGAATCATGAGATGCTAGAACTTCACGCAGCAACACGAGTGTCTGATTTAAGGCAGAACTTGGCCCAAGATCAGGCGGTGGGAGTTCAACCTAAAATAAAGGATGATCTATACACTGCTTATACTTTTCTACTAAACTTTAGTGTCTAAATAAATGTCAGTTCACAGTAAAATCATTCACATGAAAGATATAAAGCACTGGCTGACACATTACAAAAGCTATCATCTATCAATTGTTTATTCCCTATTGTACTAATGAAAACCACAGAAAGTGACACAAAAGTTTTTGTTAGGTTATCTCAGCATTAATATATCAGAAGTATAGAATTTGTACTTTTAAGATACAAAAAATTATGAGGAAAAACTTAGTAGTCTTTGAATTTAGGATTATATTTTCATATGGATTTGAAACGGCCTATTCTATTTAGCCCTAGTCTTAAGAAAAAATAATTCAGAGAGCGAGCAGCACTTCCCCAACTATAACTGAGAATCACCACTCCCTGTCACGCCCCAGTCTCAGATATTGTGGCTCAATACATAGAGGTTCAGGGTCTATATACTTGAAACTAAATCCCCCTACAACTGAGTTCCCTCACTGAGTTTATGAGTAATCTCTTATCCAAAACCAGACTCCCTTTCTTGTCCTGCCCTTGCTCCCCTCAGGACTGATGAGTATCAAAGAAAAGGGGAGACTGAAACCAAGCAGGACCCTATAGGACATTCCCAGGTACAAAAGCCCCTCCGTGTCCCCCATTTCCTGTTTGTAGAACAAAAGGCTTTAGTCTCCTATGCCTTTCCTGAGTTCCGAAGAACAGAAGCAAATGGTTAATGATTACGACAACAGACTCACAGGAATCCTAGTTCCTTCTGAAAAGATACAGGTAACAATCCAATGCATACTCTGAGTTGTTCTGGAGAAAGTAAGACCCCATCCGGGCAGAGAATGGTGACTACATGCTGATCACAAACACACAGGCCCCTGCTGGAACCAGCAGGTTAAGATTCCCAGAAAGTTACCTTATCACCAATAAAGTAATCAATAACCAATAACCAATCAGAAGGTCCACAAGCTCATCACGCATCCTAAGATCCTTTCCCCTAACATTGTCTTTAAAAACCCTGCCTGAAAGTCATCAAGGAATTCCTATCTTTTGAGCATTAGCATTGCCTGGCACTCTGCAAATAAACCCTTACTTTGTTCCAAACACCCATGGTCAGAGTTTGGCTTTCCAGCCCTGTGGGCACATGAGGCCCCTCTCAGTAACATACATTGAAATCATCGCCACATTCTATACCACAACCATTTCCTCTGAAAGTTTCCTCTTATCTTGCTTATTTACAGAATTACAATTTTAAGTCAATAAAATTATTCAAAAGAAATTTAAGAGTGCAAGTTAATGTTTGAAATGTCAAAAAAATTACAACTGTTTCACATATTGTATTTAAAATTTAACAAGCATTTTAGCTGAAAACATTGTTTTTGCCTGTTTTTCCTGGCAGAATAATCTGCAAGGAATAATGTAAATCTCGAAGTATTCCTCTTAAAAAGCACTTTTCAAATTTTAAGATGCAAACAAATGACCAGGGAATCTGGTTAAATGCACATTCTGATTCAGCAGGTCTGAATGTTAATCTCAGGTGCCTAAGGTTCTTCATCTCAGCTAAACTAATGAACTCCGAGGTGATGCCCAAGCTGCTCCTCCAAGAACTACAATTTGAACAGTAATAAGACATTCTAAACAGGAGTGATATCCAAGAATTTAAACCGAAATTTAAGGGACCATTTAGATTTTCTTTTCAGAGTGCTAGGCAAGTCAACCCTGCTTATTATTAATTTGATATGGGTTTCATTCACGATAAAACATACCCTTTAAATTAGTCCTGAATTACTATAGTGAAAAGAACTTTTCAGAAAATGTCTCTCTAACTAAAACTGCTATGACATTGTATCTTTTAGGGGATCCTTTAGATTTTGCTAGATGCACAGCTATGAATGTTTCAGGAGAGCCTGAGAAACAAGGGAGTACATATACTTGGCTACTGAAGTGCTTCAAACACTTTGCTAGGGAAAAGGTACATCTTTCAATAAAACAACATCCTTGAACTTTCCTTTAGCATACCAGATAAAGAATTAGCTCCCAAATGTGTCTTTTTAAAAGCAAAGAACGAATCATAAAAGAGTTCATTTCTGGCTATATCTTTATTTTAAAAGCTATTCTTCCTAACAATTTTATAATCCACTTTAAAATTCTATTAACAAAAAACGGGTGCTTTGGTAGTGAAGACCATTCTGCAATATGTGTTTTCCTCATAAGGCTATAATCTTCTTGGAAGAGATGAATGGTTTATAAGAGGCAGAATAAGATGATAATATACTTAACATAAAATATGGAACATTAAAATTTGAAGAAAGTAAGATTTTCTGAAAGAAACCTGAAATGGTTGTCTACATATAAGTAACACATGAGCTATAAAAAGTATCATATTCCAATCTCACGTAATGTTAAAATATCCCTAAATATTACCCAATTCATATCTAAGAGAAACATTTCAGGGCATAATTATTGATAATAACAATAAATAATAATAATAGTCATAAACCCATCCACCTAATCTCACATAGGCTGCAGTATTAATTGGTACTTAATATATTCAAATTACAATTCTTCCTTTCCCTGTTTTTATCCTATTCTGTTCTAGAATTTAGCTGGAAGATGCCACACTTAAAATTTGCCTTTCATTAACCATTGCATTTTCCTGCAACTTTCATTTTAACTTTATAAGAGAAATACAGTATTTAAGAACTTGGTGGGTTTTCTGAATGAAAATAAATCAAAATAAATGGATACCATTTGAGAAAAATAAGTGTGATCCTTCTTTCCCCGCATGGACAAAAATAAACTTCATGTAGATTAAAAATTCAATATAAAAGTGAAATTACAGAAAGACCTAAGAACATGCATTTATATAAATTTATTAAATAATCTAACACTTTCCCACTACTAGATATTAACTTTAGCATATAATAAATTCTATATATATTTTCTTGATGTGGGAAAGTTTTTCAAGTACGTTTTATAGCAAGTTCCCAAAGGAGAAACAATAGAGAAAAAAAATGTTAGATTTTACTGTGTAAACATTAAAAGGGATTTATCAGAATATACTACAGGCAAAATCAAAAGGTAAATGATGACATGGAGAAAAGATTTGTCATATATATGACACTTAATTTTCATAATGTATAAAAATATCAGAAAATAACAAGAATAAGATACAACTTAGTAGGAAAAGGGCAAAGGATTTGAAAAACCAATTCATGTGGTAATGATACTGACTGACTTTCACTTGCTGAACTATCCCTGCAATCCAGGAAGAAATCCCAGTTGGTCAGGCTGTATAATCTTTTCTAAGGACTTCATTTGTTTGCTAGTTATACTTTTCAACTCCAGAATTTCTTGTTGAGATTCTCTGCCTCTTGGTAGGTATTTCCACTGTGTCCACACACTGTCCTCCTGACTCATGTTTAACATAACTGTTCTTAAGTCTTGGCTGGCAGATGCGCCAGCAAGTCTTTTGCAGGAAGGTATCTGCTTTGAATGGGCCACATTTCCCTGTTTATGTGCCTTGTGATTTTTTGCTGAAAACAGCATTTGTTAACCCTGGAAATAAATTCTCCCCCTTCTCCAGGGGGTGCCATTTCATGTTACTATTTTTTTTTTTTTTAACTTGCTGTAGGCTATCTCTGTGCCAAGGATCAGGCTGAGATGTAGACTAAAGTTCTCAGGTCTTTCTGAGCCTGCTCCTTTCCCTGAACATGTGGTTACTTTTTAATTTTCCTTGTATATACTGTTGTTTTTGAATGTTTTTAATGTCTGACTCCCACCATGGGAAAAAGAAAAAATATTAAGCGGGTAGAAAAAAATGCATTAACCTTTGAAATCACTAGGAAGTCAATTTAGCCAAATGACTAATTTAGGGGGAGGAGTCTGTCACAACGCGGAAGTGTAGAAACAGTGGCCACCCTCCTCTTCACAACCCTGGGATGAGAGCACAGATCCCAGAGGTATGGAGGACAGGGTCCTTTTTGTCCACCCTGGCTCTACAAGCTGTGTGCAAGGCACTCAAGGAACAAGTGCACAGCTGCCCGCCACAGCCCTGGGGGTGGGAGACGGGAGTTGCAAGTATGCTACGAGTTGAAGTTGACCAAAATTAACTGCAATTTACAATCCAAGCCTTCCCCTAGAATTTGCAACTCTTCAATAGACTCCAGAGTTCCAAAATAGTTACACCGGACATTTTCTGCTAGTGCAGTTGTCTAAGGTGTAAAGACAGATTCCTGGTTGCCAAATTCCCCAAATTCCCTTGTTGCCAGATTCTCCCAAAATTATTAATCCTTGTATATTGATCTTGTCACCAATTGTATTTCCTGAGTTTTTGAAGTACAATCAGAGCATTCACAAATAATCTATTTCTTACTTTAAAATGTTTGTATCTCTCATTACTTTATCTGGACTTTTATTTAAATAAGCAGTTCTTGGCAAGTATTCTTGTTGTGTTCTTTCTTGACTTAAACAGAAACATAACACTTGTGCTTCTATGTTAATCATGATATTGGCTGTTAGTTTTATTAATCTTTATATGGTAAAGGAAGTATTTCTACTTTCTCATTTACTAATATTTTCCCTCAACAATTTAATTAAATATCTAATATGCCATCAAATTTGGAAAACTTAGCACTGGCCACAAGATTGGAAAAGGTCAGTTTTCATTCCAATCTCAAAGAAAGGCAATGCCAAAGAATGCTCAAACTACTGCACAATTGCACTCATCTCACACGCTAGTAAAGTAATGCTCAAAATTCTCTAAGCAAGGTTTCAGCAATACGTGAACCGTGAACTTCCTTATGTTCAAGATGGTTTTAGAAAAGGCAGAGGAACCAGAGATCAAATTGCCAACATCCGCTGGATCATGGAAAAAGCAAGAGAGTTCCAGAAAAACATCTATTTCTGCTTTATTGACTATGCCAAAGCCTTTGACCGTGTGGATCACAATAAACTGTGGAAAATTCTTAAAGAGATGGGAATACCAGACCACCTGACCTGCCTATATGCAGGTTGAGAAACCTATATGCAGGTCAGGATGCAACAGTTAGAACTGGACATGGAACAACAGACCTGGTTCCAAATAGGAAAAGGAGTACGTCAAGGGTGTGTATTGTCACTCTGCTTATTTAACTTATATGCAGAGTACATCATGAGAAATGCTGGGCTGGAAGAAGCACAAGCCGGAATCAAGATTGCTGGGAGAAATATCAATCACCTCAGATATGCAGATGACACCACCCTTATGGCAGAAAGTGAAGAGGAACTAAAAAGCCTCTTGATGAGAGTGAAAGAGGAGAGTGAAAAAGTTGGCTTAGAGCTCAACGTTCAGAAAACTAAGATCATGGCATCTGGTCCCATCACTACATGGGAAACAGTGGAAACAGTGTCGGACTTTATTTTTGGGGGGCTCTAAAATCATTGCAGATGGTGACTGCAGCCATGAAATTAAAAGATGCTTACTCCTTGGAAGGAAAGTTATGACCAACCTAGACACCATATTAAAAAGCAGAGACATTACTTTGCCAACTAAGGTCCATCTAGTCAAGGCTATGATTTTTCCTGTGGTCATGTATGGATGTGAGAGTTGGACTGTGAAGAAAGCTGAGCGCCAGAGAACTGATGCTTTTGAAGTGTGGTGTTGGAGAAGACTCTTGAGAGTCCCTTGGACTGCAAGGAGATCCAACCAGTCCATTCTGAAGATCAGTCCTGGGTATTCATTGGAAGGACTGATGTTAAAGCTGAAACTCCAGTACTTTGGCCAACTCATGTGAAGAGTTGACTCACTGGAAAAGACTCTGATGCTAGGAGGGATTGGGGGCAGGAGGAGAAGGGGACGACAGAGGATGAGATGGCTGGATGGCATCACTGACTCGATGGACTTGAGTCTGAGTGAACTCCGGGAGTTGGTGATGGACAGGGAGGCCTGGTGTGCTGTGATTCATGGGGTGGCAAAGAGTTGGACACAACTGAGTGACTGAACTGAACTGAGTAAATTTTAATCCTCCTCTCTGGTTATTATCTCCAATTCTGATGTTATATTTTAAATTTTGTCACTGCTTAAAGAATTGCTAGAAGGTTGTCAATTTTGTTGATCTTTTCAACAAATAATCAATTTTGTTTTTCTGGTTTCTAATTGATTATAGAAATGTACATTCATTTTTCCTTTTACCATTCTGCTTTATTATTCTCTTTTCAGATTTCACAATAAGAATGCCTCCTACATTTTATTCTATTCTCTTAGTTCCTATGTTTTCCAATTAGTAAAGCTTTGGGTAATACTCTCCTGTGCTTTTCCCATATTGCAATCTGGCTCTTGCCCCCACCACGTGAATAAGTCATGGATCACCTACATATTGACAAAGATAACAAACCTGCTGTCTCTTTTTTTAACAGAACTCTTCCTATAGTATGTGCCACCAACCATGCTTTCACCTCTATTCTCTTGGCTTTTCTGATAAAATCCTCTTCTCATTTGCCTCCTGCCTCTCCAACCTTCTTCAGAATCCCACCATCGTTGGGCTTACCTTCTTCTCTGAAATGCTACTGTTTCTCAAGACTGCGTCCTAGAAGCCCTACTCTCATTAAACATGATTCCTAGTGACCTCATATAAACCCATGGATTCAACCCTTTATACACAAAACCCTGTAAATCCAAATGCATGGCTCCCTGCTGGATGAGATTGACTATAAAGGAGGATATCCCACGTGTGTCTTGTCTAATTTATACAATATTGTCATCTTATCCCCTAGATTTTGCACTTTCTCTTTATTCCAGATACTTGCAATTAGTATCAATATTCCCAGGTTGGGAACTTAGGAATTATTTTAGAACTCTTTCCTCTGATTTAACCACATTCTATCAGTCACCAACTTTTGAAGACTTACCTTTACCCTTCAAGAATCTGTCCCTTTATGGCTCTTCCCTTAGCGTATGTATTTTCATAAAAACTACTTCAATGAAAATTCCTTCACTACCCTCTCTGCAACCTGACTTCTCTGTCTATATTCCATCCTGTCTCATTAAACAAAGAGTTACATATTCTTTTTGTTTCCTCTACTTAGGATAACCTCTACCCACCCCACTTTTCACCTATCTAATCCCTATGTCCTTCAAAGATCAACTCTTGTAACTCCCTCTCTGGAAAGCTCCCCCTCTGCATATGTATATTATTATGGACACATATACTCCTCCTCTAAAGGCAAAGGAAAAAAGGAAAGATACACCCATTTGAATGCAGAGTTCCAAAGACTAAGCCTTCGTCGTGATCAATGCAAAGAAATAGAGGAAAACAACAGAATGGGAAAGACTAGAGATCTCTTTAAGAAAATGACAAATACCAAGGGAACATTTCAAGATAGGCACAATAAAGGACAGAAATGGTATGGACCTAACAGAAGCAGAAGATATTAAAAAAAAGATGGCACGAATACATAGAACCACCACACAAAAAAGATCTTCATGACCCAGATAATGATGGTGTGTGATCACTCAACTAGAGCCAGACATCCTGGAATGTGAAGTCACATGGGCCTTAGGAAGCATCAGTATGAACAAAGATAGTGGAAGTGATGGAATTCCAGTTGAGCTCTTTCAAATCCTAAAAGATGATGCTATGAAAGTGCCACACTCAATATGTCAGCAAATTTGGAAAACTCAGCAGTGGCCACAGGACTGGAAAAAGTCAGTTTTCATTCCAATCCCAAAGAAAGGGAAAGCTAAAGAATGTTTAAACAAATGTACAACTGTACTTATCTCACACGCTGGAAAAGTAATGCTCAAAATTCTCCAAGCCAGGCTTCAACAGTACGTAAACTGTGAAACTTCCAGATGTTCAAGCCAGATTTAGAAGAGGCAGAGGATTCAGAGATCAAATTGCCAACGTCCGTTGAATCATCAAAAAAGCAAGAGAAATCCAGAAAAACATCTACTTCTGCTTTACTGACTACACCAAAGCCTTTGACTGTGTGGATCACAATAAACTGTGGAAAATTCTGAAAGAGATGGGCATACCAGACCACCTTACAATGCCTCCTGAGAAATCTGTATGCAGGTCAAGAAGCAACAGTTAGTAGTGGACATGGAACAACAGACTGGTTCCAAATAGGAAAAGGAGTACATCAAGGCTGTATATTGTCACCCTGCTTATTTAACTTACATGCAGAGTACATCATAAGAAACGCTGGGCTGGATGAAGCACAAGCTAGAATAAAAATTGCAGGGAGAGATATCAATGAACTCAGGTATGCACTTAGGTATGCACTCAGGTATGACACCACCCTTATGTCAGAAAGCAAAGAGGAACTATAGAGTCTCTTGATGAAAGTGAAAGAGGAGAGTGAAAATGTTGGCTTAAAACTCAGATCATGGCATCCGGTCCCATTACTTCACAGCAAATAGATGGGGAAACAATGGAAACAGTGAGACTTTAATTTTTTGGAGGCTCCAAAATCATTGCAGATGGTGACTGCAGCCATTAAAGAAATTAAAAGATCTTGCTCCTTTTAATTAAAAGCTATCATAGAAAAGCTATGATAAACCTAGACAGTATATTCAAAAGCAGAGACATTACTTTGCCAACAAAGGTCCATCTAGTCAAAGCTTTGGTTTTTCCAGTCATCATGTATGGATGTGAGAGCTGGACTATTAAAAAAGCTGAGTGCCAGAGAATTGATGCTTTTAAACTGTGCTGTTGCAGAAGACTCTTGAGAGTCCCTTGGACTGCAAGGAGATCCAGCCAGTCAATCTTGAAAGAAATCAGTCCTGAATACTCATTGAAAGCACTGATGCTGAAGCTGAAACTCCAATACTTTGGCCACCTGATGCAAAGAACTGACTCGTTGGAAAAGACCCTGATGCTGGGAAAGATTGAGGGCGGGAGGAGAAGGGGACGACAGAGGATGAGATAGCTGGATGGCATCAAGACCCAATGGACGTGAGTTTGAGCAAGCTCCCGGAGTTGGTGATGGACAGGGAGGCCTGGCGTGCTGTAGTCCATGCAGTCCAAGAGTCAGACATGACTGAGCAACTGAGCTAAACTAATACCCCCCCTCATGTGCCAGCATAACACACTGCGGATGTCTCCCATCAAACACGTGATTCTACAGTAAGCACTGATTTATCAGACTATTTTCCATGAATGGAAGTGCAACCTGAGACCGACAAACCTTCACTGTTTGCCCTTGTGCTCTCATTAGCAAGCAACATTCACAGTTTGTATCAGGGGTGAGGTTTTAGAAAAACTGTGTCTAAATAATAACTTATATAACCACATCTAAAACAAGGACTGACTGCCTGTTAGTAAACTTCTGGTGATACAGGAAAACACATAAGTGAAATACTTCATCTCCACAAATTCATGCTGCTTTTCCAGAAAATTTGAATCCTATGTTAGGGTCAGACAGTAGACTCTTAAGGTTTCCCTGAGCTTAGGAATGTAAAATCCAGGGCCTCTAAACTGGACTGCTACTGACAGCTCAACACCATACTATAAACCTGCGTCTAATATAACCAAGCAACTGGATAGAGCAGCATAATTTAAAACAAAAATGGTGATTGTGATACATCTCTGAAAAACCTGGGTCCTTAATAATGAAACAAAAACAAAGAAGGATTTGATTGTTATAAACTCATTCCTTAAGGTCTCACCAATTTACTTGTGCACAACATAATGCTCAATGTAAAATACTAGCTTTCACAGAACTCTTTCAGGTTTTTGCTTATTGTTTTGTTTTGTTTTCTTTGCTTTTATGGAATTTTTTTATTATCTTACTTGTTTCATAATTGTAATATGTAACTCAAAGGCACATAAATTCCATAAGGAAAAAGCTAGACCACCAGTGTAAAAATATATGCCAGCTGTCTGGAAAAAGTATTTACTAAAAGTTCCAGTTTTTCAATCTGTATGTCATTTTAGTCCTGACCTATTAAATATAGAAAGTCTGCTTTAATTACAAATTGTGGGCTATTGAAAAATGGTAGTGAAACTAGGGCTTTGAGATTCTACTTCCAACTATGACTCGATGTTATACTGTTCTAGGAACAGACTGTAAGCCTACATCCAGTAAGCCATCCCAAAATGAATTTTCTTGTTCATAGGAAGAACTCAAGAGAACACTAAATGAAATGGGAAAAAAACTGTCACCAATGGAAAAACAGTAAAACAGCATTTTTGAATGTGAAAGATTCACACAGTATAAGAACTGCATTTTTCAAACATACCTTGTCCATTAACTTACTGGCATGAAGACTTAAGCTGCTGAAGAATATTTTTTTGCTCAGCAAATGCATTTCTTCAATGGTAGTCAACAATGTAGTTGCGCTATTTCCAATAATGCCACTAAAAGCAAAGAATATTTCTGGTTGCAAAGCAGGTCTAAACAATTTAGCTCTATAACTGGGTAGAATTTTAAAAGATCCAGATTTAAATAAAAGTTTTTATATAGAATATAACCTGTGAATTAAAACAATTACTCTAGTCTCATACAGAAATGAGGTTTTTGTTTTTTTTTAGGTTAGGTGATGAACAAATGAAAGCAAACTACAGTGTTTTCAATATCTCATAATCTCTTAGAAAAGCAGCGGGTTAGACTAAACCCTTATGGCATGCAAATCCCTGTGGCTATTTCTCCGCTATTACAGTAAATGCATGTTTTGATTATCTGAAGATTAAAAGAAGATCTGCTTTTAATTTAAAGGAAGCCATTCCATCAGTAGCTCTATGGAGAAAATATTATTAATACTGAGCTTTTTTAAACAGAACTTATGCCATATCAGTAACACACCTGCAAATTATAAAGTATTATGATTATACAGCTGCCAAAAAAGTATCTTTAATTATGAAAAATTCGGTAACATTTTTAAATAACTACTCTACATCCTATAATTCTCAATTTTCTCCTACAAGGATATTTCTTAGACTTGTCCAGTGGGGTTTCTCATTTTTTGCAGAATGTAACACAACCAGGTATATAAAACAATTTCCAATTTTATTTTCCTATTCATGTACTGAAAGTGATTCTTCTGTCCCTGATACTGGCATGCTTGTAAAAAGTCATCTAAAGTGATTTTTTAATAGACTATCAAAAATATAGCTTGGAATACCACTGTTTTACCACAACTCACATATAACATGGTCTTACAGTGAGTGACATTTACAATAGGGCTCAAGTGTACGTATGCTGTCAAAAGATAGTGGTGAAAATGAATGTAAATTTTGGAATCAAAGATTATATTTTAGATAAGACAATGGTTCCTAGATAAGACAAGTGGTTCCTAATCAGATAAAGTCACTTTAATTTAGAGAAGATAAGATAGCTATTAATAGTACTTAGAGAAGATAAAGCTATGATTCTGTTTTACCACTAATGGAAAACTAAATGTTAAAGAAGAATTTATGTTATTTACATTCAGAATAGGACATTTTACTAATTATGCCGTTCTGAGTATAATATAGAGTTGCTTTAAGTGCCATGGATCTCGAATACAGAAGGACTCAAAAAATACTTCTAATTATAGACTTATACTGCTATATAAGCTGTGCGTGTGCAAATGTGTTTGTGTGTGTGTGTGTGTGTGTGTACAGTTACGCCTGGAAAAGAAAGGAAAAAGGAAATGACGGACCTCAAACTACAACATGTATAATATGCAAATAATGACTCACATGGTGTGGAGGTTCACTTAGTCAACAAACAGAATACACACACACACAAATACTACACTGTGTTCTAACTGAAATGAAGTATGACATGGGATGTAATGAGCACATTTAACCATTCCACTTACCTGATTGTGTGGTGGTAAAATTTGAGGAGGTTAGAAATTTTATATAATAAAACTGCCCCAGGTTCAGCAACTATTACTTGTTCAATTCGAACCTATTAAAACATGTGACAAAAAATTAAACATTTCTTAAAAGTGTAACTTTTTCTTCATTAATCACATGTGGTGTGAACAGCATTAAAGAGATTAAATTTCATGATTATAGAAATCACAAACTTCCTTCTAAATAAGTAATATCTGAATATTAAATCAGAGGATGGTAAAACAACACAAAAAATTTAACACAGGTATACTCTATGAACAAATGATCCATTACCTACAGAATTTGGCTCAAGGCAACTGCTATCAGAAATAATCAATACAATGAGATCATCTGGAGGTTTTTTAACCAGCATATAATGGAATTTTGTTCAGCACTAAACTGCAAAGCAGCTGTTACATGCCTAAAATTATCAGTAAAAAGGTACTGCTCTATGAACCAATAGTAAGGGGAAAAAAAACGAAAAAAGTTTTACCTTTAAACAACTAAACTAAGTTTCTTTTAATATTAATTAGAGAACAGGAAAGCAGATGGATCTTGAGTTGGCTCCAACATATTTGTCTAATTATAATACTACCAGGGCAATATCTCAGATCTAGTTCAAAATTAACTTGAAATGCTCAAGATTAACTACCGGGAATCTTTCTAATTAAAACCCATCCTTCACTAATCTTTCCCTTACTTCACATTCCCTAACTAAAAAATTCAATTTAAACTACACTGAATGTGCTTACTTACATATTACACTACATCTATGCTTAAGCTGCAGAAAACATTATGTCTTCTTGTTTTCTAATTAGATTCTAAACAGACATTGTATTTTCTATTCCTTTTACATCTCTGCAGCACTTAGCAGGATAATACACATGCAGGAGATGTTCAATAAACACTTTTGAAAGCATTTAGATTTTGGAGTATGTTGTAATACCAATGAATATGATCTGCTAAAATATTTTACATTATAAATACATGTAATAGTATACAAAAACCTTGCATAGAAAATTGGCAATGATTATTTTAAAATGAGTTTTATTATCCAACATTAATATGTTAATTTGACAAAATTACAGCTCAAGTTGTTATTTATTTAAACTCCAAATAAGGCAATAATTTAACCACATAACATATATTTGATATAATATATACAAAGTATTTTACCTTTAGAGGCCTGCACACACCCTCAGTGATATGGCCAACAACTTCTTGAATATTTTCTTCAACACCTACGGTTAATTATAACATAACTGAAATTTTTTTCATATTGCACTGTTTCACAGAAGTACAAAAAAATCAACAAACACTAATACCTGTGATTAATGGCATTAATGATAAACATGTTAAATAACCATTAACAGTACTTTATTAAGTTCAATATCTTTTAGGATATTACTACCTATATTAATATCTGAACCTAAAGCTCTATCAATTCATTTGACTGTTGATTAATGAAAAAGATTGTGAAATTAATTAACTGAAGGAGGTGATGAATAGATGTATTAGGATCTGTTCCACAAACTCCTTATTCTAGGCAGACGTACTAAGCACACAAACTGCAGGTATAAGATGGAAAACACACCTTACAATTTAATGGAAACACTGACATTTACTAAACACTGACCACTTATCAAGGTCTGTACCGTGTACTTGCACATGTACAGCTTGTAACCACCTTCATTGTCACAGATGGAGAAACTGAAGTTTAGAAGAATTCATGCCATTCCCACGGAAGAACCTATTTCTAACTCCAATTATTTCCTTCCTGCCTCTTAATGCGACCTCTCATGTATACTTTACTAACAGCTTTTAAGAAATACATTCTTTTAAACTCAGTTATCAGAGTAACAGAAAACAACTTTAAACAATGCAGACTGTGTGCCGATCTATCACAGACGCTGAATCTAGTCTGAGTATCAGTGAGGAGGTTGAGTCCTGCACCCATTTGCACACAGGCCTCTCCTGGAAGGTGACCTGATGAACCAGCATGGTGTGGGGCCGCGCCATGCCAGACAGGCAAGGGACACCCCCCACAACACGTCCCTTCCCTTCCCATCAAAACCAGAACATCTTAATTATCCACTAACCCCTTCTATCACAGGTATCTCAAGACAGTCACAACTAAAAAGACTGGAAATTCTGCAAACAAATGTTAGCAACTCAAAAATAATCATTTTTCTTCTTTGAAATTAACACAAAAATTTTAAGTACATTCAGTACATAGGCAATTATTCAAAAAATTCTGAAACAGTTACATGAGAATGAAAAAAGGGGCTGAGTAGTATTAATAGAAAAGAAAGAAGTAGGAGCTTCAGGACCTTAAGAAAAGTCAACGAGCCTGTGTGCTTGTAGACAAAATGGAGACAACATCCCCTTTTGCCTTTAGAGGATAGTGCCGTACAAGATCTGAGACAACATACACCAGGCACTCCAGAGGCACCTCGAAAGGGGAGCAGAGGGGTCCTGGCTCACTAGGGAAGGCCCCAAGGGTCCGGTATAAAAATGTTATCAGTTGTGTCACAAAATGACAGTGATGGAGAAGAATTCACTGGAAAAGGGGAAACTAGAGAAAGGAAGACTAATTAGGCCGCTTACTGAATCACCTGGGGTAAAGAGTTTATTTCCATGAAAAACAGCAGCGAGAACAGAAACAGAGAGATCCTGTGTGACGTGCTACATCTCAGATGAGCAGGAGCCGCCGGCTGACCCACCTTGTGTAGTCACATGCTTCAAAAGAGCTTCAAGGTGTTCTTTTTCAGAAGCGGTAGCTTGGTGGAGCCAAGCCAACATATCTCCTACGTATCTAATGGAAAAACTAAATGTTAGTGAAAATTTCCTTCAGAAAAACACTGAATACCCCAATACTGTCTGCTACCATACCTCAAAGGGTCATGGGAGTGCATTTCAATGGGTCTAGGGGTGCCTCCTGGGCCCCCTCTTGTAAGAGCATCAATGAATCCACGAACCACTGTACTTCTTCTGGCTGTTCCAAACTCATCTAAGGTATACCTAGAAGAGACAAGTTATTAACAAACAATTGTTTTTCTTCCTAATGGCTGTATCAAACTATTCATGCACTTTCTCAGATAAGCTATCTAACACTTTTTTTTACACAGTTCTCTCAAGCAATACTGCTTTAAACAACAAAAAATATTTAATAAATAACTTTATCATAGTGAAAATCGAATCCAAAGGTGCATCTTTTTATGTCTAAGAAGGAACGCAGGGATTTACAATCAGTAACAGAGCTTGTGGCAATAAAGGGTAGAGCAGGGGATCTGGTAAAAGTAAAATTTGAGACAAGGTGGAAACCCTGAATTCTACAGGTTTCAGCGCCCACCCCTTGTCCAAACAATGACACTCCATTGCACACAGAAAGCCCAGTATATGGTTCTCAGAGGCTGGTTACAGTTAGAACTCTGCAATTCAAAATATAAGACTTTTCCTTCTACATTAAAAAACTCTCACGTATATTATTACAATACCACCAAAATTTGTCCAAAGTATACCAAATACCACCAAAATATACTATTCATATGTAAAAGCTTATTTTGACTCCAATGTTAAACATATTACATGCTACTTGAATTTACTGAACAGTTATGCATTAAGAGCAAATACTTTCTTTTACATATATTTACAAGTTATCAATTATAGTCGATGGGGCCAGAGGGAAGACGAATTTCAAGGCGGAGGAAATTTTTAGGGAAAAAAGACTTTGAACTGGAAGCTCAGACCATTTGGGGTCAAATGATAGGACAGCTTAAAGTTACCAAGAGTCTCTGTCTCCCTAACTAGAATCAGCCTTTGCTTCTCACTGGTGCCGCTATCGCCCAACTGAAAGTTCTGGTTTAAAGACACACAGGAAAACAAAATATTTTTTCGTAGTCCCATGCCAGCAGATTCTAGATCCATGAACTTTTACATCTCTGAACAGTACTCTACTAAATGTTGAAAATTATTTCATTACCCTACATATAGAGAAAAGTTACAAAAATTTCACCAAAGTTTGCAAAAGAATTTCTTAGGCTACACTGCTTTCTTTAATCTGCTATTGATTTCATGAAAAAAACCCACATTTTTTTTTTTTAACAGAAGAAAGCTAGAAATGGGGCATATTTTTAAATGAAAGTGTAATGAGGCAATCAATAGCAATAAATTGTTAGGACTCTGAGCCTTCTTAAAGGACTATGTACCAGTAACCAGATCATGGTTGTGTGTGGTTTTGGTTTTAGTTAAAAGGAAATGGTTTTGAAATTCCACGCAGTGACATACCAGCAATACGTCAAGATGAAAATGCAGTTATCAAGCTAAGTTTTGCAAAAGTGCACAGTTGCTTTACATTCACTTTGTTTTTTTAAACAAATTAGAACCAAGGTGCTTATATCTATTTCTTCCCTCATGCTCTTAAAAATGTAAATGCTTAGGGTACAGAGTGCCTTCCTTTAAAGACCATCAGTTCTATGAAGTGACTTGTGATCAGATTTATGACAGCACAAAATTCACAAACTTTTTAAATATGTAAAACTTATCTTCCCCTGGGGACCCAAATGACTGCATAATAAACAGAAACAATGTAACTTCTGTTTCTAGGACTATTCACTGTGACCACAAGTTATATTAAAAACCAGTGAATCCACTGGCATTTTAAATGCGGGGAGGGGCAAATTTAAAAGTCTGACAAACACTAGAATCTAATCTTTTTACTATAAAATATAAATAAACATTAATATTAATGTTAATTTTCCTGCAACAGATATAATTTGAAGCAAGAAGAGCATGAGCTGAAATGAACCTTTAGTGGTATCTGAAGACATGAAATCTCTTTTCCCAGAGACAAAAGAAAATTTCCTTGACCAAAAAGGGACTCTTTTCCAACAAAGGTCAAAAACTGAAAATGCAGGTTTACAAAAGTGAATGTCAAAATTATGCAAATATTCTAAAATGCCTCTAGTTAAAAAACCAATATCCCCAGTTTTTATGTTTATCCATAATAGAAAAGGAAAAATTCTGGTCAAAAAGCAAATAAAATGAAAAAATTTTGTCCAAAAAAAGTAAAATAATAATGTAAAAGCCTCTCTAAGAAATGCAAGAAATAAAGAATGAAAAAAAATCAGCATTGTATATATTACTATATCCTTTAATAATTGACATGCTGAAGGTTTACCAGTGAAAAGAAGACAACATCAATTTGTCCATTTCTACTTGGAATAAATTTCCTTTTGAAAACACTTCTGTACTTGATGTATTAAAAGTTAATAATGCATTAGCATTCCAGTTACATAAGACCTAATAAAACCTGAGTATGACAATTCTCCCCAAAGACTTTAATAACTGCATTTTCTTAAATGTGATACCTATACATTTGAGACCCAATAATGAAGAGTGAAGCTTCTATACTTTATTTAAATCAAGTTCATATAGCGCCATCTGGTGGTTAACATAATACATTATAAAGTCTGTCCCTAAATTTAAGGAAACCACCGCTTTGAAAACATGTGATTACTTAAAATGAAAGGCCAACTTTCTTTTTCAGCGTTGATCTTATGGTACTTCAGTTCAGTTCAGTTGCTCAGTCGTGTCCGACTCTTTGCGACCCCATGAATCGCAGCACACCAGGCCTCCCTGTCCATCGCCAACTCCCAGAGTTCACTCAGACTCATGTCCATCAAGTCAGTGATGCCATCCAGCCATCTCATCCTCTGTCGTCCCCTTCTCCTCCTGCCCTCAATCCCTCCCAGCATCAGAGTCTTTTCCAGTGAGTCAACTCTTCGCATGAGGTGGCCAAAGTACTGGAGTTTCAGCTTCAGCATCATTCCTTCCAAAGAAATCCCAGGGTTGATCTCCTTCAGAATGGACTGGTTGGATCTCCTTGCAGTCCAAGGGACTCTCAAGAGTCTTCTCCAACACCACAGTTCAAAAGCATCAATTCTTCGGCTCTCAGCTTTCTTTATAGTCCAACTCTCACAACCATACATGACCACTGGAAAAACCATAGCCTTGACTAGATGGACCTTAGTTGCCAGCAAAGTAATGTCTCTGCTTTTGAATATGCTATCTAGGTTGGTCATAACTTTTCTTCCAAGGACTAAGCGTCTTTTCATTTCATGGCTGCAGTCACCATCTGCAGTGATTTTGGAGCCCCAAATAATAAAGTCTGACACTGTTTCCACTGTTTCCCCATCTATTTCCCATGAAGTGATGCTAAAAGTTTCCTTCTCCCGCATTCAACATCCAAGTGTTTAACCATCCATACTGCACTATGGCCCCCATCCCCTGTGTGTCCTGTGAAGATACATCTTCTTTGCCTATTTCAGTTCTACTGTCTCTCAAGCATTTTGCTTTGCTGTCAGGTGGGCCTTAAATACACTTCTCTTTAGCTAAAAATTTTCCACTTTATTTCCTTTCAAAATAAAAATAATAGCCAGTACTTTGTGATGAGTAAAGCATGATGTTCAACACCTTATGAGAACATTCCAATTTTAATCTTCACAACAAGCCAGCAAGACAAGCACTATTTTCATCCTCATTTCACAGCTCAAGAAAACTGAAGCCTATAAAGGTATGTGGGTTCATCAAAAAATCTAAAAAAAAAACAAAACAAAACACACAAACACACACCCAGTCTAACTCAGAGCCCACGATTTAAACCATTATGCAATACTGCTCCTTTCCAAGTGTTGATTGAGAATCAAAACTTAGAAAAAATACATTTATACGGTAGAAGTCAGCTGACCTTTTCAGAAGCCCAAAATACATGAAGACCTTTTTAAAAAACAATTAACCTTGTGAACAAATATGAATCTGTGGACACTGTTACACATCATTGAACAAGCACCAAATGTTTCAGGTACTATAATTATAATCAAACACCCATACCTTACAGTGAAAAAACTGGGAAAGAAATTTCAAAGACGCTAAGATCTGCTGAGCTGACGGTCAATAATGAGCATCAGCTTATCCCAGGAACCTGCAGAACATGCAGATCTATGTGATCCAGCTCCTGCTACTAACCCAGCAACCAGCTTCTGCGAGTCCCTAGAGGTGCACGTTCCTCCTCAATCCATGCACTAGCACCTGCTGTTCCCTAAATCTGGGATGTTCTCACCTCGCTTTTCATCTTGGAAAATGCTTATTAACCTTCAGAACTCACTTTATACCTACTTCCCGGAAGAAACTTCCTCTAATGTACACCCCTTTCCCCACCACCGACTACTCGAGCCACAAAGCACTTGAGACTTGACTTTTAGAAAAGCACTTAATGTATACGTTAAAGCTGATTTGTTTACGTCTGGTTCCATAAAGTAAAGCAAGTTGAAGGCGATGTTTTATTGATGGTAAGCGTGTCACACTTGGAACTGTGCTTAACATATAGTGAGTACTCAATAAGTAACACTGGGGTGTGATTATTTTATGTATCTGTCAAGTCCCATCATTTGTGTTCTAAAATCTTATTACAGGACAAGTAATGTTCTAATCAGAAAACAGAGTTACAAGGAAATCTTCTAAAAATATAGAATCATATAGAAGACATGACTCAGAGCAGGACTGAATCCATGAGTTCTCTGGCTTTCTGTTTCCCGAATTTTAACTCCCTACATGGTCTTCCCATGTTCACACTATTCCAGACATTAAGAATGAAACAGGATTTGAAGGAATGGATAAAAAGATGTGGGACATGTATACAAGGGACTATTACTCAGCCATTAAAAGAACAAAATAGTGCCATTTGCGGCAACATGGATGGACCTAGAGTGTCATACTGAGTCAAGTAAGCCAGACAGAGAAGGAGAAATAGCATATGACAACCTGTGTATGTGGAATGTAAAAACAAATGGTAACAGATGAACTCATTTACAAAACAGAAAGATGCACAGACTTAGAAAATGAACTTATGGTTGATGAAGGGGAAGGGGTCGTTAGGGAGTTTGAGAAGGGCATGTACTCGTTGCTATATTCAAAACGGATAACCAACAAGGACCTACTGTACAGCACATGGAACTCTACTCAATGTTATACGCAAACCTGGATGAGAGGGAGGCCTAGGGGAGAACGGATACATGTATATGTATGGCCGAGTCCCTTCCCTGTTCTCTTGAAACTAACACAGTACTGTTAATTGCCTATACCCCAATACAAACTAAAAGGTTTAAAGACTGAAGACAAAAAAAGGACTTGAAAAGTAAAAGAAAACTAAAACACAGAAAAATAAAAAATATATAATAATGCATGAAGTTCTTATCCAAAGCATTATCACAGAGCACCTGGCTGCCATAACTTACAGGATTAAAAACCTGAACTCTTTCTTTTCTGGAATCCTACTAATGGAATTCTAATTTTAAATCTTCTTTTCTCATCTCTGGGTAATAATTATTTATTAGTCTATTTGACTTCCACCCCTCCAGGGCAGTGTTAATACAGGAGTTTTAGTTACATACAATTCCAAGGTAATCAATGAGATGGTAGAATGTGGGAAAGACCTTAACCTCTGAATAAATAAGAGACAGTCTAGATATTGGGACATCTTGGTTTTTATATGTGTGTTGCATTCCTATAGCATTAATATGCAATTAGGCAGATGCTCCAGTGGTACCCAGATGAAATAAAAATATCACTGTAAATTATCATATGGCTCAAATTATTGTATATAAATTTGATTAACACTGAAATTCAATATAAATTACCAAAGGAAAAGCAAATCTGCTTTTTTATGAATTAGGAAAAAGTCACTCACTTATATAAGACAGGTCTGTCCTGCAGGGCTTCCATTGCCTGAGTCAGTACTGGAGATACGTCACATGATTCTTGTGTCAAGGCTCTGCATTCACCTGAAAAAGAATTAACCTTGTAATACTTGTTAAAATACAGTTAGGCCTTTATTATGCCCATTGAACAACCAGAGTCTAAATACCACATTTAAAAAATGCTTGGAAAAGCCTAAAGAACATACCAATAAAAAACTAGCTAATGCTGCTAAACTAAACATTCAAGCTTATATATCTATTTAACTTCAATAGACCATATCTGCTATGTGGTATACAACACATTTTATAAGAAACTAGAGTTCTGAAGAAACCAATCAATGAACAAACATACACTAAATAACTGCTATGCTGCTGCTGCTGCTGCTGCTGCTGCTGCTGCTGCTGCTGCTGCTGCTGCTGCTGCGTCGCTTCAGTCGTGTCCGACTCTGTGCGACCCCACAGACAACAGCCAGCAGGCTCCCCCGTCCCTGGGATTCTCCAGGCAAGAACACCGGAGTGGGTTGCCATTTCCTTCTCCAATGCAGGAAAGTGAAGTCACTCAGTCATGTCCAACTCTTAGGGACTCCATGGACTGCAGCCTACCAGACTCCTCCGTTCATGGGATTTTCCAGGCAAGAGTACTGGGGTGGGGTGCCATTGCCTTCTCCGAATAACTGCTATACACACAGCAATGTCAAAAAGGGAAGGGAATACTAAATATTCATCACCAGTTCTTTACCCCAGGGGCAATTTTTAAGCAGTTTGCTAGATGTTTATACGTGTAACTAATACATACTAGTAAAATTATATCTACTATTCTATCTACAAAATACTGATTAAATGTCTACTCTGTTCAAAAAACAGGACATGTTCAGAAATTCACAACCTTTGCTAGGTGAAGACCTCATGTTCCTTTGTTTTTAACAGGTAATTCTACTAACACACTATTGAAACATTTTAAAACAAAACTAAATACATAAACCACTTGTGGTAGGCAAAATAATGGTCCTCCCAAGATCCCTAATCACCAAAACCTGTGAATATGTTATCTTATGAAGCAAAAGAGACTTTGCAGATGGAATTAAGGGGATGGACCTTCAGGTCAGTTCAGTTCAGTTGCTCAGTCATGTTCTACTCTTTGCGACCCCATGAACCGCAGCACGCCAGGCCTCCCTGTCTATCACCAACTCCCAGAGTCCACCCAAATCCATCTCTATTGAGTTGGTGATGCCATCCACCCATGTCATCCTATGTCGTCCCCTTTTCCTCCTGCCCTCAATCTTTCCCAGCATCAGAGTCTTTTCAAATGAGTCAGCTCTTGGCATCAGGTGCCCAAAGTATTGGCATTTTAGCTTCAACATCAGTCCTTCCAATGAACACCCAGGACTGGTCTCCTTTAGGATGGACTGGTTGGATCTCCTTGCAGTCCAAGGGACACTCAAGAGTCTTCTCCAACACCACAGTTCAAAAGCATCAATTCTTCAGTGCCCAGCTTTCTTTATAGTCCAACTCTCACATCCATACATGACCATTGGAAAAACCACAGCCTTGACTAGACAGACCTTTGTTGGCAAAGTAATGTCTCCACTTTTTAATATGCTGTCTAGGTTGGTCATAACTTTCCTTCCAAGGAGTAAGTGTCTTTTAATTTCATGGCTATAATCACCATCTGCAGTGATTTTGGAGCCCCCAAAAAAAGTCAACCACTGTGTCCACTGTTTCCCCATCTATTTCCCATGAAGTGATGGGACTGCCTGCCATGATCTTCATTTCCTGAATGTTGAGCTTTAAGCCAACTTTTGCACTCTCCTCTTTCACTTTCATCAAGAGACTCTTTAGTTCCTCTTCACTTTCTGCCATAAGGGTGGTGTCATCTGCATATCTGAGGTTACTGAGATTTCTCCTGGCAATCTTGATTCCAGCTTGTGCTTCCTCCAGCCCAGCGTTTCACATGATGTACTCTGCATAGAAGTTAAATAAGCAGGGTGACAATATACAGCCTTCACATACTCCTTTTCCTATTTGGAACCAGTCTGTTGTTCCATGTCCAGTTCTAACTGTTGCTTCCTGACCTGCATACAGGTTTCTCAAGAGGCAGGTCAGGTGGTCTGGTATTCCCACCTACTTCAGATTTTTCAACAGTTTATTGTGATTCACACAGTCAAAGGCTTTGGCATATCAATAGAGCAGAAATAGATGTTTTTCTGGAACTCTCTTGCTTTTTCCATGATCCAGCGGATGTTGGCAATTTGATCTCTGGTTCCTCTGCCTTTTCTAAAACCAGTATAAACATCTGGAAGTTCACAGTTCACGTATTGCTGAAGCCTGGCTTGGAGAATTTTGAGCATTACTTTACTAGTGTGTGAGATGACCTTAAATTAGGGACATTTTCCCAGATCACTTAAGTGGGTCCAAGGTAATCATCTAGGTCTTAAAAGTGGAAGAGGCTAGCAGAAAAGTCAGAGACATGAGATGGAAGAAGAGACAGGAAAGATTGAAAGTGAGAAAGCGACTCCATCTACCACTGCTGGCTTCAAAGATGGAGGAAGGGGCCACAAGCCAATGCAGGTGGCCTCTAGAAGCGGGAAAACCCTGTAACAGCCGGCAAGGAAACTCAGAGCTCAGTCCTCAGACTCAAAGAACTAAGTTATGCCAAAAAAGTGAATGAGCAAGGCAACAGTTTATTCCCTAGAGGCTCCAGAAATGCATATCTTTTTATTTTAGCATGGTGACTTCTGACTACAGAACTATAAAATGATAAACTTATGTTTTATTTTAAGCCGTTAAGATTGAGATAAATTTGTTACAGCAGCAACAGAAAATTAATTCATTGTAATGATTATGTTAACAACAAGGGATGTCTAATCAACCTTAAGATAATCTGGGGCACAAATACTGACTTTATTATTTTTTCATTTCCATCCTTAATCATATATAGTACCTGTATTATAGTACTTATGAGGCAAACACAAGTTACAGTATGTTCAAATCTTTTGATTACTAAGATCAAAATATGTTATCAAATAAATACTAAGTGAAATAAAATCAAGCATTCATGAATCTAGACTGCATCAAGGAAACCACTTACTTTGAGCCCACCGGTAAAGTCTTTCGTAAGATGTTTCTTGAAGCAAGGCCATTTGCTCCATAATTTCTAAACTAAAAAAATTAAAGATTATAATTAAAAGTTTTAGCCAATAGCTAAATCTAAGAATCTAATTATTTTAATTACAGAATGATTTCGTTATACCCTGTTAACTTTTTATCATTTTGTGGAATACTTTTTTTTTTATAATTTTTTAATCATTAAATAAATGTTGCCAAGTTTTAATACCATCACTTAGACACTCAACTGCTGTTTTACACTAAACATCAGGGTATAACTTCCTCTTTATCCAAAGACACATAAAGATTAAACTTCTATTTTACATAATGCCATACACTTTAGGAATCTGGAAAATCTTTAAAATTTTGCAAATACAAGTGGCAACACAGTCATGAACTGAAAAGGCTACTCACCCTGCTGTTTGTTGGTTTGTACGCAAGAGAACTTTAACATCATTATGAATCTGTTTTACTCTTCCCAGTGCCTTGAAAAAATCCTTTAAAATTAAGAATGTAAATTTAAAGTTTCCATGTTTTCAGGTAAAACTGTATTGCTCTAAATTGAAATATCACAACAAAAGAAAAAGAAATTATTCTACCTACTCTAATGAAGCCTTCCTTATACTGATCTCAACTTTCTCTAAATTTTTATAAAATGTACAATAGATATTTAGTGAACTGAAAGTTGCTCAGTCACATCCCCCAGACTCTTTGTGACCCCATAGACTATACATGAAATTCTTCAAGCCAGAATACTGGAGTGGGTAGCCTTTCCCTTCTCTAGGGGATCTTCCCAACCCAGGGATCAAACCCAGGTCTCCCACATTGCAGGTGAATTCTTTATGAGCTGAGCCACCAGGGAAGCCCATTATTCACATTTTAAAACATACATTAATTCGATGTCTAGTATATGCCAAACAGTGTACTAAGATGCGGAGATTAAAAAGTTTATAAAGACAAAATTTCTGTCTTCAAGACATATACAGTTTTGTGAAAGAGTAATATAAACCTGAAGATTGTAACATAAAGAAAAACACGCTATGTATTACATATCTTAAGATGCAGAAAACCCAGGATGGCTTCATCATCACAGGAGGTGATGGTTTCTGTGTCTATCATATACCCTTTCTTGGCCCCTCATCCAGGAGCGGAATGCAAAGTTGGATGTATAAACATACACGAGTTGACCAATGCTGAACTCCCAGCTTTTTTTCCCTCTATAAAAAGGTACTGGAGCCTTAGTTTCCAGATAGCCACAAATAGTGTTCCAACCATGAAAAGTAGCTGATGAGTTATTTTTCTTTGATGAATAAAAAAATTTTTTAATGTTTTAAAATCCCTAATACTGTTGATTATTTCTGCTGAGGCGGGGGGAGGGAAGGTGTGATGTCACATATTTAAAAAGCACAAAGTTCCTCAAACTATAAAGGCAATAAATACCTATAGGTAAGGTTACAATTCTCTCACCTACTTAACACCCTACACTCAAGGGACGGGTTCCATCCCAGCCCAGGCAGTAAGATAACAGTGACATCTATCAAGAGTCACTCAGTAAGCCCCCGACCCTGGCCCTCCTCAGGAACTCTTCCTGCCCTCAGACCCCAGGCACAAGTTTGCAGTTCCTCCCAGTTAGGACATTAAAAGATTCTTATCAAGAAAAACTGAGTATCTTCAAGGGGAAAAAAAGAGGAATGATAATTTTCCTTGTTGTTTAGCGTTTTGAGAGGCTTTATAGCTTGAAGTTTTGGAAAGAATGGCATGGGTTCAGAAAAGAATCAGATGAAAAGGTAAGGAGTTTCTAATCTCAGGAAAGACCAAAAGTTGTGAAAGAACATGTGATCATTGCAAAATCCCTGCAATGTAAACAGAACACGCCATATAACTGCACTGTAAGGTGGAAGAAAAGAGAACATGTATGTGTGGGGGGAAAGGAGCCGTGGAGGGAGAGGCTAATCACTCTTAGCCCATGGTAGCTCATCCATAGAAAAGAGTTAACATCAATATCCAAAGCATACTCCTTTTCACCAGAGGTCCAGAATACAGAATCTACAAAAGAAGCAATTAACAAGATTGAAAATGGTTGCCAAAGGACTTAGAGATGGAAAGGAGTGGAATAGGTGATGAGGTGATGTAGGCTTTCCTTATAAGCCTTTTTGTACTCTGACTCATAAAAAACAAAAAAGAAGTACACGTACTGCTTTGAAAAAAATAAGATAATTTAAAATCTGTACCTTAAATTGCTCACCTTAAAAACATTTTTAAATCAAAAAAATTTCAGGTGGTAAAATAAAGCCTTAAAAAAGAGTGATTTCTCTATAACATCTGTAACTGCTGTGCTTTAAGTGATTTCAACAGAAAGCAAAGTACCTCAGTGATGGGTCCTTCTCTTGTACCTCGGAGAAGACTCATTTCGTCAGAAGTCAGCTGGAACTTGGATAAGAAGGCATCTGCCACTTGTGCTCTTATTTCTAATCTTTGACTGTAATATTTTTTAAAAGGCAACAGAAAATCAAGCCCATTATGCATTTTACATAGCTTTAAAACAAGTTACATCTCTCATAACTTTTAAGACAAAGACGTGAAACTGTCTCAGTATCTTCAGAAGCCTCATTTCTGTCTCAAATATCAGCAGCTCATCAAGCACGTAGGTGGTCAATTAGCTGATATTGTCCTGCCTCTGCAGAGGGCACAGTAAGAGGCCACAGTAAAATGATGAACTAACCTTTATGCAAAAGGAGAAATAAGTTCATGAATGGTACAGGCAACACAAATCCTTAGCCACTTATATGTATGTGAATAGTTCACCTTATGGTAACAAAGTTGTAAGAGAGACATAAGCCAATTAATTTCTTCTCAGTCACTAAAAAGTTCTAAGCCTTTGAAGCTTGTACATGAAGTACACAAGAAATCAAAATTCAAGCCTATTATTTACTTTAGGTTAGAAACTGAAGTCAAGAACTCATCTAGTAATTCTTCATTAATCCAAAAAAAAAAAAAATCACTCCTCCATTTTGTCTTCCCCACTTTTTCTGCACACTATCATAACAAACAAACAAAAAAACATCTTTTCAGATTATATTATCTGAGTGCAGCCAAGTTAGACTAGCTGGCAATTAGGAAAAAGCACACTTGAGTCTGCAATTAGACCTGCAGGACTGAGCTGGGTCACAATCTAACGGCAAGTCAGGAATACAAACCACATGAGCAGAAATTCAACATTCCTGCCTTCTAGATTTTAGATTTGAAGATATACAAATAAAACTAAAGTGTTTCACTAGTAGTATTCAAAGGGCAGTAATATTCTCCAATTTCAAAATATTCAAATGAAACTGAACAAACACTATCTGAACAGACAGAACAACGCATGCCATCTGTGTTTTGTTTGGACTCTTGGGTTTCCAGGTTTAAGTTCACTATGTCAACTGCTACTGACGAATGACAAGAGCTAAAAAGAAAAAGCCCTCCAGGTGGCAGTAATGCTCTATTTTTCTCAAATGACAATGCAAAGCACCTACTTAAATCTATATGGATTTAAAAAACCTATGTCCTTAACTATCTTATTAAGTACGATATCTACAAGTTACCTTAACATGTTTTGTTTTATACTTTCAGAAGCTCAAATCATTATCACACAGCATTTAAATTCATGATAACACTTCATAAAATTCCTTGAGACTGTACAAATTAACCATTTCAATGAAAATCTTTCGGGAGTTTCTTTTGGATCTATCTTCACAGTCAATTTACTGGGCACAAAGGAAAATCAATCTCTTTAGTTTACTTTTTCATTATGTTTTAACTGAATCTAGTACAGCTGACCCTTAAATAATGTGTGGGTCAGGGACTCCTACCCTGCCCTGTACAGAGGAAAATCTGCATATAATGTTACAGCCAGCCCTCTGGAGTAGAAGCTCCAACCCACTGTGGAATGTGTAGGACTACAAAAAAAAAACAAACATATGTAAGTGGACCTGTGCAGTTCAAACCTGTGTTGTTCAAGGGTCAGCTGTTAATTCAGTATGCACACATACTGAGAGAAAATACACCACATTAACAGTAGCTATGTCTAGGTGGTGACGTTACATCTGATTGCAATTTTCTTCAAGTTTTATACACGTAAATAAAAGGAGAAGAAGAAAAATGTGATTTTTGCTTGCCTTCTCCTAACCTTTCACAGGGCAATGAAAGAATATGTATCACATATGTTTTAGATTTTCACATGTATATTTGGGCAAAATAAATTGCCTTTATATTTTTATGTAAACTGTAATATCAAAACCTAAGTTACAGTAAGTACTTTATAGCAAATAGCACAATCAAAATAAAAACTATTAAATAATAAAAAAAAAGAATGAGAACATAAGCAACACAGCTGAGGAAAACTATCTAATTAAGTACAGAAAAGCTTCTGTTTCCAGTTGCCAAAGTCAATGAAGAAACAAGATGTACTACACATCTCTGTCTAAAAAGCGGAGAGGGATATGGAGGGTAGTACTCCTTGAGGTGTGTCAGGTAGTGTGTTCAGCACTTAATATAAATCACTTATCCATCACAACAACCCTGTGATGTAGCTTATAATTCCTTTTTTTCAGATGTGATAACTGAACCTGAAGGAGTTAACAAATAACTCATGTAAGATTAAAAATCTAATGAGCTCTTACCTACGATTTAGATTAGAATTCAGCTCTTCAAGGTCTACATCCTTTCCACTGTAACATACTACACCTCAAAGAAAAACATGAACATTCACGAGAGAGAAATTTGGCTGATGGGCCTTTCCAAGAGACCAAAAAAATACATCATAAATAGTGATTTTGCCAATATTAAAAACAAAGTTCATATATATTCACTCAAAATCACATACTGAATCTACAATGTGTTTTGCACTGAGACATAAAGAGAGAATAAGAGGCTGTCACTGTTCTCAAGGAGCTCAGCTTTGTAGGAAAGAGACTCAATCAAACCAACAATTAGTTACAAGAGATTGTACTACATACTAAAGATGGCAAGAGAAAGATTTAACTCAGGCCAGGAGAAGGCAGTGGCACTCCACTCCAGTACTCTTGCCTGGAAAATCCCATGGACAGAGGAGCCTGGTAGGCTGCAGTTTGAATAAGCTTTGCATACGGGATTGGTGATCTGTTACTCTCTTGGTTTGAGACATAATTTTCAATTGAATCCACACTTGTTCTCATGTCAGCCAACAAAAACATAAGAGAAAAATTCACAGGTGGGTCTCTAACCACAAGGAAACTTCTCTTTCAAAAGATGTGTTGTGATACTAAAAACATTCTAATCTGATGCTCAAGGCACATGCTTAGTTCTGAATACAGAAATTCAACACCTGGACTACTCTGTGAAACCAACCATCTCTTCAGCATAGTGTGCAATTTTCCTCACCATGGTCCATGCACCAATGGGAAAGAGATGTGTGGTGACGGAACAGTTCCGTACCTTGACAATAGCAGCGTACATAATCATTAAGTTAAAAATAAAAGGCAACTGTGAAAAGATAATAAAATTACTAAAAAATTTAAAAATCTACTGCTTGTTTAAAAGAGCAGTCAGTTTTGAATGATATAGCAAACAAACAATACATCATCACTTCCAAAAAGGGATAATCTCAGTCCCAGCTATCAATGTTCCTAAACACTGATTTGTTTTTACTCTTGGATAATAGCTTAAAACCTCATATTTTGTATCATTTTTTAATGACTTTTTTGATTATTTTAACTCTGCTTTGAAGTTATTTATAGTTTTATGAGTTATCTCCAAATTAATGAAGAAGTGATTATATAAAGAAAAGCTTACCTTTCAGCTTGAAGTTTAGTGGTTTTTACTATTAAATCCTGAGTCTGTTCCTTTGCTGCCTAAAATTATAAACATATCTAATATTAGCACATTTCAATTTTATTATATTTCAGAAAACTAACACTGCCAATTACTGGAGTTCAACAGCAAATGAGATCACACTCCAGAACTCAAAGATATAAAAAAGGCCCCAAAATTGAAACAAGATGTTTTAAGGCTCACATACTACATTTAAGAACTCACTCAGGCAGAAAACAACACAATATTGTAATTATCCTCTAATGAAAAATAAATAAATTTTAAAAAAGAAGAACTCAGAATTCTCAATACACACATAATGCTAAGGCTTAAAAGAAAGAAAAAGGTGTCACCATGATGGAAATGAAGACCATGGCATCTGGTCCCATCACTTCATGGGAAATATATGGGGAAACAGTGGAAACAGTATCAGACTTTATTTTGGGGGGCTCCAAAATCACTGCAGATGGTGACTGCAGCCATGAAATTAAAAGATGCTTACTCCTTGGAAGAAAAGTTATGACCAATCTAGATAGCATGTTCAAAAGCAAAGACACTACTTTGCCAACAAAGGTCCATCTAGTCAAGGCTATGGTTTTTCCTATGGTCATGTATGGATGTGAGAGTTGGACTGTGAAGAAGGCTGAGTGCCGAAGAATTGATGCTTTTGAACTGTGGTGTTGGAGAAGACTCTTGAGAGTCCCTTGAACTGCAAGGAGATCCAACCAGTCCATTCTGAAGGAGATCAGCCCTGGGATTTCTTTGGAAGGAATGATGCTAAAGCTGAAACTCCAGTACTTTGGCCACCTCATGCGAAGAGTTGGCTCACTGGAAAAGACTCTGATGCTGGGAGGGATTGGGGACAGAGGATGAGATGGCTGGATGGCATCACCGACTCGATGGACATGAGTTTGAGTGAACTCTGGGAGTTGGTGATGGACAGGGAGGCCTGGCGTGCTGCGATTCATGGGGTCGCAAAGAGTCAGACACGACTGAGGGACTGAACTGACTGAACTGATGCTTTTTAGTGAAACAGAGGCACTGGCAGGGCCAGTGAAGGATGGAAAACATGGCTTCAGTTATGGATGTACTGAATTACCAGGAAATCTCTGAATGAAGTTGTAAGCTAAGTCACTGATACTCAATATACAAAAAATACCCCTCACAGAGCGTTCTGGTGAAGATTAGAGATAGCCCCATCTACAAGACAGAGTGCTGTTCCTGACCAAGTCATACTAAGCAATCCTCTCTACCCTGCACCAGAGCTGAAAGGATCAGGAATGAAAACTTGATGAAAAGGTATTTCAAAGACTAGGAAAACATTTATAAGGTGAACTGAAACAAACAAGTGTAGCCAATGAGATTCTCTCTCAGTGACCTGAACTGGGCAATACTATAAGATAAGTCAGTAATGAGAGGAGAAACAAGTCAGTGGTTGGAGACAGGTAGAGACATAAAAGCATTAAACGAATCAGAAGTATGTAGATCAATGCTAACTTGCAGCCAAACTAGGGGTTTAGACTGCTTTAATAAATGGCCCTACACTTACAGACATTTTCCTGAGATATTTTTTAGAGTGAGTATAAATCATAATTAAGCTGGATCTTCACTGGGCATAGCTTTAGTCTGAAAGTTTCCTAAGGCTTTCTACTAAGGAATTTATTTCTGCTGCATTTGTGGAATATTATGGAATTCAAAAGTTTATCAAAACTTCACACAGTTATCTCTATACTGGCAAGATCGAAATACAAAGGTTTCTGGAGTTAACTGCACAATATTAGTAAACCATCACTGAAGAAACACAAAGAGAGTTATAGTTTTTAAAAATTTACATTCGAACATACTACAGGGCATGATGTATCAGATAGCCACACATTCTGTAGACTTATCTAGCAATTTCTGAAAGTTTACTCTGTTATCAGGAACTAGGTTAAAACGCAGTCAGTATACTGGACCTGTAGGCGACTTGTCATATCTTTACAACAGCTGCTCATTGCTTGAACATCTTCATGTATGCTTTCAAGCTCCTGAAAAGGAAAAAAGTAACATTAGATATGGTTAAAGCATTAGATAAAGAAATTTCTCTTATTTTAGCCAAATCTTTATTTTTGTTCCATGATATTCTTTTGCCAAAGCATGACAAAAGATTCTGTATTTAAGACTGAAAATGATTAAAAAGAATAACGTCTAGAATATGAAAAGATATTTTTAAAAACTAGCATATTTCTTTTTAGAAAGGGTCTGATAATAGGAAAATGGAAAATTTTTAAGAATATGAATACGTGTTTATTCATATTCTCATACTAAGAATTTATCCTAAGAAATTAACCAAATAAGTGTGCAACAATATATGTAAGAGATGATCAACACAGAGTTGCCTAAAACAAATGACAAGTGTGAAACATTTCCAACCACACAATGGAAATCTGTGCATCCATTAACAATGATAATATCTATGCACACACACGTGTGTTATTATGGAAAGATGTCTATATAAGCCTAAAAAGGGGCTCATAAAACACATACAACATCTCCCCATGTTTTTTTCAGAAAAATACACATATATGTGTGCAGAAGAACACAAGGAAAGTCCTGAAGGGCCACACAATAAAATACTGACATTATTTTTGTGTAATAGAATCATAAGTAATAGTTCTATTTCTGACCTTACCATTTATCCTAAACAGCTTTGAAGTGAATAGAAGAATGATTTCTAAATAGCAATAAATATCAGCAACAGCAAACAGATACAAATAGGCAAACTAATCTATTTCCTTAAATTTCACTGTACAATCTAATGAGACTAGCACTATATTATTAGCCAACTAGGTCAAGAATAACTTATTCTTAATATTTACTTTAGCAAAAGGCAACCCTTTCCAGTATTCTTGCTTGGAAAATCCCATGGACAGAGGAGCCTGGCGGGCTACCGTCCATGGGGCTGCAAAGAGTTGGACACGGCTGAGGGACTAAGCATGCACTATAGTACACCGAATGAATCTGACTTGTAAATAATATAGTATTGCTCATGGACATAAACATGTTTGACGAGCTTCAGTCCACTGCAGTCATTCTTACTGATCCACAAATCATCCTACCTTTGACCAGTGGAAACCCCTTAACTTAGCTCCACAGTCCTTTTGACACTTCCCAGTAGCCTTTTATGGCTTCCTCGCTTTGGTACTTCTTTTCAGTGGGAAATGGTGTTTAAAGAGTACACGTTAGACGTGCTCATCACTACTATTCCTCCCTAGTTTTATGAACACTACCAAACTTCCCTTTCAACCTTCCAGATTATTAGACTTCAGCCAAGGAAATCCTACTGCACAGCTAAAAGCAGTCTACGCTGGACTTCCCTGGTGGTCTCTGGTTAAGAATCTGCCTGCCAGTGCAGGGAAAACAGGGTTCAATCCCTGGTCTGGGGAGATCCCACAGGCAGCAGAACAACAAACCTCGTGTACCACGACTACTGAAGCCTGAGCACCTAGAACCTGTACACTGCAATGCAGAGTAGCTCCTACTCATCACAACCAGAGAAAGCCCACGTGAAGCAACGAAGACCCAGCGCGGCCGCAAACAAACAAATAACAAATCTTTAAAAAAAAAATAGCCTGGTGTTTATTAAGCACTCGCTGGTACCATATATGACACTTTCATACAACTCACATAGAAATATTAACTATGTAATATCACTCTAATTTAAGGTAATTAATAACATGACATAAAAAATAAAATTCATTTTCACTTTATGATGAGTAGACTGCTCACTCAAATATAATGAATAATTATTTATTAGCTGAAGTAAATGATTTTAATTAATCTGAAAATTTCATAATTTAGGATGCAGTAAGGTTCAGTTCAGTTCAGTCGCTCAGTCGTGTCCGACTCTTTGCGACCCCATGAATCGCAGCACGCCAGGCCTCCCTGTCCATCACCAGCTCCCGGAGTTCACTCAGACTCACGTCCAACGAGTCAGTGATGCCATCCAGCCATCTCATCCTCTGTCGTCCCCTTCTCCTGCCCCCAATCCCTCCCAGCATCAGAGTCTTTTCCAATGAGCCAACTCTTTGCATGAGGTGCCAAAGTACTGGAGTTTCAGCTTTAGCATCATTCCTTCCAAAGAAATCCCAGGGCTAATCTTCTTCAGAATGGACTGGTTGGATCTCCTTGCAGTTCAAGGGACTCTCAAGAGTCTTCTCCAACACCACAGTTCAAAAGCATCAACTCTCCGGCGCTCAGCCTTTTTCACAGTCCAACTCTCACATCCATACATGACTACTGGGAAAACCATAGCCTTGACTAGACGGACCTCGGTCCCTATTAATCTCCAGTGGAAAAATAGTTATCCAAGGGAGGTGTATTCAACGAGAGACTATTTCTACCGGAAAATCACTCAGAGAAATGATTTTTTGTTGCTGTTTAAAATGCTAAAATTCATAAAAGAATTTCCCAGAGCAAATATTTCAATGTTCTAAGAAGCAGCATTTGTGGAGGTTACAGATTTAGAAATCACACCAATCCAAAGAAAGATGCTGCTCAAGGAATTGTTAATAGTTATATTTTCTATTTGAACATGGTACACAAATAGCAAGCATATCAACTCTATTCATAAAAAAACTTAGCACAAAGCCAAGCATACAGTAAGCTCTCAATAAATGCTAAATGAAAAGAGTTTACATACTTCTTTCACTTCCTTGAAAATGCTTACAAACTCTTCATTGATGGCTAAACTTCTGCGTTCAATATCACCACGTAAATTTCTTCGAGTCCGCAAACTATTTTCAACAAAAAAGGTTGACAGTGCCTTAAGAGCTTCCAACATCTCCTACATAATTGAAAATAAAAGAATATTATTGGGACCAATTTTCAAATGTTTTTCTAATCTTAAGCAAAAACTTACTGAAATCATTTCCCAAGAATTTATTTCCATTACACAATCCAAAAAATACCAGAAGACTTTCACATTACTGAACAGCAAACTTATTTCTGAAACACAGAAAGGACATATTTACTTGTGCATCATGACATATATACAAGGTCATTCATTGCAGGATTGTTTGAAATTGCAAAGATTAGAAAGAACCTTAATGTTCACCTAAAAAAGACTGGTTAAAGAGACTTTTATACAGCCATTGAAAAGAATTGGAAATTCTGTATGTACTTACATAGCGTGAGCTTCAAGATATAAGTAAGTGAAACAAAAAGTTACAGAAACATCTATAACACCAGATATTTAAAAAAAAAAGGACTATGTACAGTACATGTGTATTTACTGGTGCCTGCATAAACCAACTCTGGAAGGCTATATCTAAAAAATAAGTACTAATGGTAGCTTCTAAGCTAGGAACTGAGCAACTGGGAGCCGAACTTAGACTTAAGAGAGGAAAGCCTCTCTGAGATGACTTCTGAACCAAAATAACTCAAGCAAGATTTGACAGTGGCCAGCGGCTTAGCCCAAGATGGTTTAAGCAGATAAAAAAGATACTCCAAAAAAATTAGAATATATTTTTCAAGATTGAGCCTATAGGATTTGTAATGGATTGGATGTGAGATGTGGGGGAAAAGAAAACAACAGGAATAAAAAAAAAAAAAACCACTTATACGTTTCTTGTATGAAGGGTAAATGGTGATGTCCTTTACTAACAGGGGAAGAGAACCAGTTTGGAAGAAAAGCAAGAATTCTGGCCATGCCGTCTGTGTGATATGGATCAGGTATCCACCTGGAGGTGTCATGCAGACAACTGGAGCTTGGTAGAGATGTCAGGGACAGGATTAGAAATTAGAGAATCATCATGCTTTTTACTATTTAAAAAGGTATGAGACTAAAAGAGTTCTTTAACAGAGAGAACATGGGTAGAGGCCAGAGGACCAAGTCCATTGTGTCCAATAACACCCTAAATCCTACAGACAGAAATTCCTACACCTGAACTAATACATGTTCAAACAGGCTGAACTTTCCATGTTTTGATTACGCTATCATAAAAACACCGGACACATTTGGTTACTCACCTAAATCTAACACTATACTGCAAGTCAACTATACTTTAATTTTTTTAAATGGCTGGAATGACAAAAACTGTAAGGCTATTTAAATTCAATTTAATATTTAAGAGACAGAAAAATATCTTTAGCTATAAATATTTATGGCAAAAAATAGATAAAATAAAGCTGTTTATTTTTTGGAACACAGCCTTGATACATCCTGGAGTCGAGGCTAAATGAGTGGTCAGTAAAAGCTAAATGAACAAAATCACACAGACTAGGGGACAAATGACAGCTCGCCAGTTACTAGATATATGTCTTAACCCAGAGACACTCTCTCCATACCTTATTTTTCTCATGAGTAAAAAAGAAATAATGTTAATTTACCAGAGCAGCTGTATTAAGAGAAGATCCATGTCAATAATAGGCACTTTAAACCGTTAATAAACTGTATAAAATTAACATTTACTGAGAATTAACAAGAAACAACTCCTGCAGCGCTGTGCTGAGCATTTCACCTGGTTTCTCTTATTGAACCCTCGCAACAACCCTGAGAAAGTAACTTGCAGTATTCCCAATTTGGAGATTTAACATCAGCTTAGAGAAGTTAAGGAACTTACTCAAACCAGAATGCACCAGTTTGCTGGTTATATCTAATAAGTGGTGGTCCTAAAGACCACCTTTCTTAGTCATCATGGTATAATGTGGACCATCTCCCCTGGTGGCTCAGACGGTAGAGCGTCTGCCTACAATGCGGGAGACCTGGGTTCGATCCCTGGGTCGGGAAGATCCTCTGGAGAAGGAAACGGCAATCCACTCCAGTACTCTTGCCAGGAAAATCCCATGGACGGAGGAGCCTGGTAGGCTACATCTATGGGGTCGCAAAGAGTCGGACACGACTGAGCGACTTCACTTTCTTCCTCATCATAGTATAATGTTAATCTTTTACACACAAATTCTTATCGATAGCTTACTGTCAGATGCCTACACATTTACCTATAAAACTCACTTGTTTATATTTTTTTTTCTTTATGCCGTTATGGCATGACCAACACCTGTCGGGGTCAGGGAGAACCCCTCTTCCACCGTTTGCTGTCCGGACCCAGAATCTTCGAGGAACCGTTTTAAATAAATAGAGGTACACCCTGGAAACCTTTTCGTTTTTCCAGGGTCTCCTCGGCTTCCCCATTCTCACCTGCCCCACGTCGGCAACGTAGCCTGGGGTGACCCCCTCGAGGCGAAGACAAGGAACAAGCGCGAGGGCGCCGGACAGACGATCACCCCCCGACCCCGGCTCCCAGGGATGCGCGACCCTCGGCCCCTCCAGCCCCGCTCACCTTGTCGTTGTCCAGCCGGGTGTCCAAGATCTTACGCAGTTTCCGCGACAGCGGGTTGCTGGTCTGCGCCGAGGTCCCGCCGGTCCCATTATTGAGGCCGTTGGCAGCCCCGGTCGCGGGCACTACGACTACTTCCCCGCTGCCCTCGGCCATAGCGCCTGGCGTCCCGCCTCTGGACAGGCGCCGGCCACCTCAGCGCAGGAAAGGGACGCGCCAGTAGCCGCGTAGCGCGCATGCGCGGAAAGGCCGCGCATGCGCCCTCGGACGGCTGTGCCCCGCCCCCTCCTGTTCAGCCCGGCTCGTAGGAAGCCGGTTGGTCGGCGCGGGGCGGGGAGGTGGGCGGGGAGTAGAGAAATCGAGGGAGGCGGAGCAAGATTTCAGGCTGAAAGGAGGAGACTCACGTGAGACTGGGTTTGCAAAGTGCACTGGAATTCAAATCAGGTGTAGAGCTGGGGTATTACGATTTATGGGATTAAAGAGATTTCGTAATCCTCAATCTGTGAAAGTCTGAGCTAGACTTACAAACACTGAGACCTGTGCCTGGGCGAATACGTTCAGTTAAAGCTAATTCTAGTTAAGTTCACTTAATACTGTGCAGCCGTTTCCCGCTATGAAGGAGATTTAAATGTGGATGCGCAAAGAATTCCTAAATACAGTATGTGAAAAAACCAAGGTGCGTTACAGTGTGTGTAGTGTGATCACCGTGTGTGTGTGTGTGAAATACCGGTACGTGTAAATTTGGGCTTTTTTTTCTTTTTTAGGATGGCATTCCTTTAGCGGACAGATTTGCACTTTTCATTTTGTACCTTTCCAAACAGACTGAAGTTTTCTAATCTCCCTCATGTGTTACTGAATATATTAACTGAGTACATTAAGGTAGGGGGCCCACTTTTCTGTGTTTATTTGTACTTCTCTGAATTTGCAATTGTAATAAAAGGGAACAAGATAATTTGGAAATTAGAAATATAGTAGGATGAAGACAGGAAAATTACTGTAAAATTTAAGGATATTTCTGCTGGGAGGGATTGGGGGCAGGAGGAGAAGGGGACGACAGAGGATGAGATGGCTGGATGGCATCACTGACTCGATGGACGCGAGTCTGAGTGAACTCCGGGAGTTGGTGATGGACAGGGAGGCCTGGCGTGCTGCGATTCATTGGGTCGCAAAGAGTTGGACACGACTGAGCGACTGAACTGAACTGAAAGCCATTTATATGCTTTTTAATATTCACCTATTATTCTTTTATAAGGCTAACTATAAATTTTAAGTTAAGGGCTGGAAATCAATACTTTTAAACTGTTCAATATTTTCCAGCAGTTAAAAACGAATATTCAGGTAAGCCTCACCAGAGATGTAGGTTTTATATATGTATTTATTTTAATATGTGTATGTATAATATTTATATATAACAATTTTATTGAAGATAAGGGTTTTATTTTAGTGAAAATGTAAAGGTATTTATGTATACTAAACGCCTTATGATAATAGACACTGAAAGAATTAGAGACAGGCTCTGACTTAAATATTTTAATTTAGTGAGAGAACAAAGACTTATATATAAAAGAGTAAAGCATTTTTATGTAACCACAGAAGAACCATGCTGAAGTGTAAAATGCGGACATTCTTACCTTCCAAGTAGCAGTTGAACAGAGAGCCTTATCAATTTCCCCGTCTCCTCCTTTGGTTTTTTGTTAAAGCTTTCCTGCTCTTTAGTTTCTGAAATAGGTGGAAGTCACACCATATTGTTCACTGTGACTTTATCAAAATATAATATGGCATTTATTAAAGCCATATCCGGTGAATCATAGAATAAAATAGAATATTCAATCCTCTACATTCTTCCCTCTATTAAAAGCAACGAGTGCATTTTCAGCCGTGTCCGACTCTCTGCAACCCTAAGGACTGTAGCCTTCCAGGTCCCTCTTTCCATGGGATTTCCCAACCAAGAATACTAGAGTGGGTTGCCATTTTCTTCTCCAGGGGATCTTCCCGACCTAGGGTTCAAACCCATGTCTGTTGTGGCTTCTGCATTGGCAGGTGGGTCCTTTACCCCTGAGCCGCCTGGAAAGTCCATTAAAAAACCCACAGTTTCTATTACTTAGCATCCAGATGTATTGAGAATCAGGCTCAGTGCTAGGTCCTTTTAATGCACTGTTCTTTGTGCCTATTCTGCAGCATCAGAATCGTTACCATGTTATCATGTCATTAGTATTTTATGATGAGTAAATGAGTAAGTAATCCAAGGCTATGGAATCCTTCCCAAGGTTATAAGGCTAACCTCACACCATGTACTTACTTACTAAGTTAGCAATAGTTTTCAAATTCTATTACTGCTTCTTTGGTTTTTGTTTTGAGTTATGTACACCTCTCACTTGGAATGTGGGCAAAAACTTTAGCAGCTAAACGTTTAAGTGTGTTCTGTGTTTGCATTGTCTGTTCTTACTACTTTTGCCCTGACACCAGGATTATTTTTCTAAAGCAAATTCGGCCCTGTCACTCTGTGGCTTTAAAAACCATAGTGGCAATTACTGAATAAAGTAACTTTTTTTAGTATGGTGTACATAAGTAAGTAAGTAAGTAAGTGAAGTCGCTCAGTCGTGTCCGACTCTTTGTGACCCCATGGACTGTAGCCTACCAGGCTTCTCCATCCATGGGATTCTCCAGGCAAGAATACTGGAGTGGGTTACCATTTCCTTCTTCAGGGGATTTTCCTGACCCAGGGATCGAACTCAGGTCTCCCGCATTGGAGGCAGACGCTTTAACCTCTGAGCCACCAGGGAAGATGGTGTATATACACCTTCATAATGAGATTTCAGAGTATCCCTCTTATTTTATTTCTAGGCACTTGCTTATGGTTACCATGCTGAAACCACCTGTATTTTCTGGGCCACAAACACATTGCAAATTTCTAAGTCTCCATACCTTGGCACATACAACTCACTCTCCAAGAAATGTCTGCTCCTGTGAAACTTGTGAGATCCTATTTGTCCTTCTGACTCCTCTCAAATATCACTTCTTCTCTGTACCTTCCATAGCTCCCCATCTGTCCTTGGGCAGAGTTAATTGATGTGTCATGCAAATTCCATAGCAGATAATATCCCGCATCTCTACAACTTCTGTCATTCAATTATTTTTAAATTTAAGTGTTTATTGTTTCTCCCCTGGACTCTTAAGTACTTGGATGGGAATCTTTGCCTTCCTAGTCTTCTTCATAGTATCTTACACAGTATATGTGCTTATTAGAGGCTTATTGAGTGAAAAGTATCGAAATGAAGTTTTATGGTTTTATAAGTGATAGAGTTCTTTTTTTTAATTGAAATCCCAGGTGGTGCTGGTGTAAAGAACCCACCTGCCAAAGCAGGAGACATAGAACCAAGCATTCAGCCCCTGGATTGGGACGATCCCCTGGAGGAGGACATGGCTACTTCAGAATTCTTACCTGGAGAATCCCATGGACAGAGGAGCCTGGAGGGCTACAGTGCATAGGGTTGCAAAGAGTCAGACATGACTGAAGAACACAGCATGTGTGCACAGAGTTGATTTACAGTGTTGTGTTAGTTTCTGCTGTACAGCAGAGTATGTGTGTGTGTGTGTGTGTGTGTGTGTGTAATATAAATTTTTCTCACATTCTTTTCTATTATAGGTTATTACAAGATATTGAATATAGTTCCTTGTGTTATACAATGGTGGTGTAATCATTAAGTCATATCCAACTCTTGCAACCCCATGAACTGTAGCCCGCCAGGCTCTCTGACCATGAGATTTACCAAGCAAGAATACTGAAGTGGGTTGCCATTTCCTTCTCTGGGGTGCTATACAGTAGGACCTAGTTGTTTATCTCTTTTGCATATAGCAGTATGCACCTGTTAGTCCCAAGATACTAATTTATTCTTCCCCCTTTCCCCTTTGATAACATGGATTTTATCATGTTTTCTATGTCTTCAAGTCTGTTTCTGTTTTATAAATAAGTTAGTTTGTATCCTTTCTTAGTCTCCATATATGAGTGATATTATATGATATTTGTCTTTCTCTGGCTGACTTGCTTCACTTAGTATAATCTTCTCTAGGTCCATCCATGTTGCTGCAAATGGCATTATTTCAGTGTCTTGAATGGCTGAGTAATAGTCCGTTGTATAAATAGATCACATCTTTCTCCATTCATCTGTTGATGGACATTTAGCTTGCTTCTATGTTTTGTCTATTGCACATAGTGCTGCTGTGAATGTTGGAATACATGCATCTTTTCAAATTAGAGTTTTCGTCTTTTCTAGATATATGCCCAGGAGTGGGATTGTTGGATCATACAAAAATAAACTCACAATGACTGAAAATATAAGACATGAAACTGTAAAACTTGTAGAAGAGAATATAGGCAAAAATGCTCTGACATAAATCATAGCAATGTTTTCTTAGTCTCCCAAGACAAAAGAAATAAAAGCAAAAATAAACAAATGAGGCTTAATCAAATTTATAAACTCTGGCACAGCAAAGGAAACCATGAACAAAATGAAAAGACAACATACAGAATGGGAGAAAATATTTGCAAATGGTGCAGTCTGCAAGGGCTTAATACCCAAAGTATACCAACAACTCATACAGCCTAAAAAAATGTAAACATGAACACCCCAAGCAGAAAATCGGCAGAAGACCTAAAGAGACGTTTTTCCAAAGAAGACATACAGATGGGCAACCGGCACTTGAACAGGTGATCAGCACTAATTATTTAAAAAATGTAAATCAAAACTACCAGGAGGTATTACCTCACACAGGTCAGAATGGCCATCTCTGAAAATTCTACAGTCATTTAATGCTGGAGAGGGTGTGGAGAAAAGCGAACCTTCAGACATTACCAGTGGGACCACACGGGTGTTACTGCTGAAGCCTGGATTGACAGGTCGCTTTACCAACTGACGCTCAACTGCAGGCTGCCTCCACAGCACAGCTGTGTCTCTGGAGACTGTTGTTTAAGCTGCTGTCACCTCCTGAAGAGTTCTCCCTGTGTATACCTTTTGCGTCACTTTCTCTTGATTCCCTGAAGTGCCAGTTTCTTTGTGTCCACAGATGGTGTTTCTACATTTACGTGTCCAGTTAATTGAACCTAAAATACATGTCCACGCTCTAGTTTCCAGCAGAGCTGAGAAATGGAGTACGAATTTTAGCTTTCATTTTTAGTTATTTCAATTTCTCTGCAAAAGTCCTTGTAATGTGCTGTCTCTCCTGTGTATTTCTCTCAAGGACTTTGAAGCATCGATCCCACATTTCTTATCTGTCTGCAATTAACAGCTCTCTATGCCTTTTCTTTGGACCTTCTGTTCTTTGCTTTACTACCTAGCACTCAGTTTTTAGGCATTGAGAGTCCTCACATGGAAATAACTCCTCTTATCTCTCTTTCCTCTGAAACCTCGTGAATTTTAAAGCTGCTTCTAATTCTTCATTTTTTTTCATTTCAGACATATTTTCTGCCATCCTTCACTTCATCCTTCATTTTCTCATCCTTCACTTTGTTCTTAAAATTCTCCAACTTTAAGGTTTCATGACTGAAACCTTAGCAATCATGAATCTTTTTAGCAGTAAAATGATTTCATATCTTCTTCAAATGAAATCTGCAGAGCAAATAACAGTGTGGCTGCTCTGACTGAAGCCTGGGTAGAAAGTGAAGTCACTCAGCTGTGTCCGACTCTACATGACCCCATGGACTGTAGCACGCCAAGCTCCTCTGTCCTTGGAATTCTCTAGGCAAGAGTACTGGAGTGGTTGCCATTCCCTTCTCTAGTTTCTTTGCTAGGTACACTTCTGTGTGTGTGTATGTCATCTGTGTTGGAGAAGGCAATGGCAACTCACTCCAGTACTCTTGCCTGGAAAATCCCATGGGCGGAGGAGCCTGGTGGGCTGCCATCTATGGGATTGCACAGAGTCAGACACGACTGAGGTGACTTAGCAGCAGCAGCAGCATGTCTTCTGTGTAGCCTCCCTTGGCAGCCTGTACCAGTAGGAATTTGGGTTTGCAAAGTAACAGATAATAATTTACTGGAAGGGTGGGAGAGAGAAAGTGAAAGTCGCTCAGTGGTGTCCAATTCTTTGCAACCCCTTGGACTATACAGTCCATGGAGTTATCCAGGCCAGAATACTGGAGTGGGTAGCCGGTCCCTTCTCCAGGGGATCTTCCCAACCCAGGGATCGGACCCAGGTCTCCCACACTGCAGGCAGATTCTTTACCAGCTGAGCTGCCAGGGAAGCCCTGAAGGGTGGGAAGGCAGCTCAGAGGACTGACGGGAAGACTGAAGACCCAGCTGGGAACCAACAGCAACTCGGGATCCCAGTAGCTGGAAACACTGGCCTGTTTGTAGGGCACTGCCACTAATCCTTTTTTCTGCCTTTGCTCAACATTCAAAGTCCTGAAGCGAGTCCACTTTGACCATATGCCCATCCATTGGTCAGGACACCATGATTTATGATTCTGATGTGTTACTGATCCAGATGTGGTCTGCTTGACCAAAGAGCAGCAAAGCCAATTTACCGACCCCAGGTTGCAGTGAAAAAAAAGTGCAGCATTTACTGCAAGGGGCCAAATGTGGGGTGAAGCACGGAAAACATGCAGTGCGTGCTCAAAAGACCTGAACTCCCCCATGGTTTTCAAGGAAGGGTTTTTAAAGACTGAGGGAGAGAGTTCCAGGACATGTGTTCAGCTTGTGCAGAATTCTCTGATTGGTTGATGGTGAGGTAACAGAGTGATGTTTCAGGAAACTTAGTCATCAACCTTCCAACTGGTCTGGGGGCTATGTGCTGGTGGTCAGCACGCAATTAACATCTTCCACCTGGCAGGGGTGTTAGTATTAATATCTGTAAAACAACTCAAGGATATGGCTCAGGATGTTATCTATAGCCCTTGAGAAAGAACTGAAGGTTCTTGACTGTTTATGGCTAGACTGTTATGATTTTGTCTTATTTAACTGTTTTCCTTGGTTTTTGCCTTTTTTTTTTTTTCACTTCTCTGATTAAATTTTCTCTTTGCAACTCTGGGAAGGCCTAGGAAGCTAAAGCTTTTTACAAAGAAGAGGCAGGGGACTTGAGGGTGTCTGTCTCTGGGAAGATCCAACAGGATCTTGCTGGGTTTCAAACCCAGGAGCACACAGTATTGGAGAGGTAATTCTGGTCAATGCAATAACTAAATTTGTGGTCTGTGGGATACATTAGGAAATAGTCTATATTAAAAAGGTGCAAATTTCAACAAGATAGTAAAAAGTTTAATTACAGCCCCAGCACATGGGGTAGAAGGGGCTGTCATGCAAATTTTAATTAGCTTTGAGCAGACAGATTAGTTGTGACTCAGTGAGGTGGGTATGAGATGTTGTACACCCAAATGAGACAATTAAAGTATATTTATGATGGGGTTATAATACAAATTCTGTCAGAAATTATAGTAAAAATAAAATGGCTAATAAATAGCCAGATGAAACTTTCTGAACAGGATTGGCACATTAACAGGCAGCTTAGGTAGAATTATTCTGGGAATTGCCACTAGGTTCCAGGTCTCTGTTTAGAATCTCTAACCACAACCTGAAATTCTTTGAGTCAAGAGATGATAAATGACTTAGCAACTGTGTGAAGATATAAAAATATAGGAAAACAATGATAAAATCAAATCCTTGGAATCATTATTTTTTGTACCAATTTGGGATGTTCAGGGCAAATCTAGGTGACCCCAACTGCAGAGAATAAATGAAAAAGAAAATAGAAAATTTGAACAGTGTATAATCATCTGAAAAATACAGGCTATCTTGTTTTTAAATCTGACATCTTAAACTTGTGATTTCAACCTGAAGATTGTGTGTGTGTGATTTTAATTTTAAAAGGTATAATAGTATTTTAAAAGTTTTAACAGCATTTACAAGTTTAAATAAATCCAAAGGGTCAGATCTTTAATATTAGGCTTTTAAGTATCATTTAAGTACTTAAGAATATTTTGTGTTTTAGATTTATACTTCTACCTGCTTGTCTATTTGAAGTACACTAGAGAAACAGATATATAAACCATTTTAAGTTGAAAAGTTTTAGATAATTAAGTCAATCACAAAACTTAATTATATTTAGGAGAATATAACTAGCATGACTTTAATACAAAATATTTGAAATAATACATGAATAAAACTTATGAGTTGTACTTAAATGCTTGGAGAAATTAAATATCCTAAATTTAAAGTTGACTATTAATTAACAACCACTAGATTTGTAAGTTCAGTTCAGTTCAGTCGCGCAGTCGTGTCTGGCTCTCTGCGACCCCATGAACTACAGCATGCCAGGTCTCCCTGTCCATCACCAACTCCCAAAGTTTACTCAAACTCATGTCCATTGAGTCGGTGATGCCATCCAACCATCTCATCCTCTGTCATCCCCTTCTTCTCCCACCTTCAGTCTTTCCCAGCATCAGGGTCTTTTCCAGTGAGTCAGTTCTTCGCATCAGCATGCCAAAGTAGTGGAGTTTCAGCTTCAACATCAATCCTTTCAATGACTATTCAGAACTGATTTCCTTTAAGATTGACTGGTTGGATCTCCTTGTGGTCCAAGGGACTCTCAAGAGTCTTCCCCAACACCACAGTTCAAAAGTATCAATTCTTCAGCTCTCAGCTTTCTTTTTAGTTCAACTCTCACATCCATACATGAATACTGGAAAAACCATAGCTTTGACTAGATGGACCTTTGTTGGCCAAGTAATGTCTCTGCTTTTTAATATGCTGTCTAGGTTGGTCATAAATTTTCTTCCAAAGAGCAAGCATCTTTTAATTTCATGGCTGCAGTCACCATCTGCAGTGATTTTGGAGCCCCAAAAAATGAAGTCTGCCACTGTTTCCACTGTTCCCCATCTATTTGCCATGAAGTGATGGGACCAGATGCCATGATCTTCGTTTTCTGAATGTTGAGCTTTAAGCCAACTTTTTCATCCTCCTCTTTCACTTTCATCAAGAGGCTCTTTAGTTCTTCTTAGCTTTCTGTCATAAGGGTGGTGTCATCTGCATATCTGAGGTTATTGATATTTCTCCCGGCAATCTTGGTTCCAGCTTGTGCTTTATCTAGCCCAGCGTTTCTCACTATGTACTCTGCATAGAAGTTAAATAAGCAGGATGACAATATACAGCCTTGACGTACTCCATTTCCTATTTGGAACCAGTCTGTTGTTCCATGTCCAGTTCTAACTGTTGCTTCCTGACCTGCATATAGGTTTCTCAAGAGGCAGGTCAGGTGGTCTGGTATTCCCATCTCTTTCAGAATTTTCCACAGTTTATTGTGATCCACACAGTCAAAGACTTTAGCATAGCAGATTTACTTAATATTTAAGTTGTATCTTATAATCAAAATTGTAATGTATACACTACTGGTGAAAATGAATGCACATGTAAGAATTCCTTTCTACACATAAAAGCCATCTATACATTTGTAAAGAACCCTCAGTTATCAAATGATAATTCTCCAAAAAGCTACTGATATGTTGAAACCACTGGTATAGTGGTTGGTGCCCTGGTTTTGAAGTCAGAAAGCCTGATTTAAATCTCAACTCTACCACCATAAGACCCTGGACAACTCACATTTTGCCTGCAGTTCTTGGCCTCCTCATCTGCAAAATGCTGTAACACTAGCTGAGTTATTGAATAATGAGGACTAGATGAAATAAGGTGGATGCAAGATGTACTAAGTAATCCATCCATAACACATATTTGTCACATTTACCCAGGCTACTTCCCACACCATCAGTGGAACTATACAGTAATCCTCCGTTCCTGCCAAGTCTCATGTAACAGTTCTACATTCTCAGATAAATAAAACATACATATTTTTTCACACATTTCCTATCCCCTTTCAGCTTCAAGTTTCATCTAGCACACACATGTATGCATACACCAACTCTTTGTGACCCCTTGGACTGTAGCCCACCATGCTCTTCTGTCCGTGGGATTCTCCAGGCAAGAATACTGGAGTGGGTTGCCATTTCCTCCTCCAGAGGATCTTCCTGACCCAGGGATGGAACCTGTGTCTCCTGCATTGGCAGGCACATGCTTTACCACTGAGCTACCTAGAAGTTCCACGTGGTTTAAATACCACGTGTAAGGTGTAAACAACTGTGTACTTTCCAGAGCTCTGGCCCTTCCCTCTTTCCTTGTATGGGTGCATATAATCTCTAGAAACAAACCTCCAGTTGTGTCTTTTTCATTCTTGAGGTCCCCATCGACAAGGTTGCCCACTGGTCTCTCTTATTTAACACATGCCACATTTACTCACCAGATAGTAATGTCTCTAATTTAAATAGCCACAGTTATTGTTTTCATTGCTCAGTTTCTACACTGCAGCTTTAACATGTGAACGATCTATTTCCACTTCTTTTTTATTTGGCCTCCAGTTGTCACTGTTCTGCATGGATCTGGCAGCTTTTGGCTCTTAATTGATTGCTATTGATTTTGTTTTCAGAATAGTTGAGACCGTGGCCTCTTAGCAGAACTAAGCAGCCCTCCTGTCACAAGGAATTTGATGCCTGTTGAATTCTCTTCCTGCTTCAGTTTCCCCCTACACTATGCTTTGCCTTGGCCATCATATTCCTCCTCCTGGAACTCAATTTTCTTTCTTCTTCCCTTCAAGCACTGTTTTTAGACTCTCAGAAGACATCTTTTCCAAAACTGTCCTGAGACAGGCCAGCTGTCCCTTCCCTGTGCTCCCAAATCACTCTCCAGGTGATTCTCTCGTGGCCCCTCTCACACCCCAAGTCATCATTGACATGTTTTTATAATTCCCGCTAACCTGCGAGCTTCCTAAACCTAGAGACCATCTCATTCAGCTCTGACTACTTGATATGTCAGCAGTTTCTGAAATGTGGTTGGAATTTTTAAGTAGTTGTTGAATAAATGGAAAAATTTTATGAATAAAGGAATAGACAGATTTATTTGAATTAACGATGACCCAAATTATAGAAAATACATTCTATTCCAAGCCAAACTAAAAACACGGCATGTCTGTTATTAGTAATGTCTTCACTGTTCATTCATTTGCCCAGAAGAGAAAGTCATGGTTACCGCTGCTTTTTCTCCTCTACTCCCCTTATTTCACCTGGTAATGAATCATGTACTGAAGTCCTGTCATTCCCACCTTCACTGAGACCCCCGTATCTACCGCTTCCATCTTCCCCTTCTTAGTCCCAACCCTTCTTCCCTTATTCAAGACATGAACTATCTCAACAATTTATTAGCCCTCCTTTCCCTTCTTTCTCTTTTACAGTTCATTATAAAATAGTCTATTATAGTCCATAAAATAGTCTCTTAGGGTACCTTGTCACCAGATTTTTTTTCTTAAATATAGCTCTTTGATATATCTTGAAGTATCGATATATAACTTCCTGGCCCCAAACCTTTGCTATATCTTTATTCCAAAATGTGAAACTTCAAAATTATTACTTCCTCACGGCTAAAACATTTTGAGAGTATGAGGAGTACAGATGTACACATATTTATAGTTATATATATAAGTTATGACTGTAATAATATTAGTGATATGAACAGGCATATGCTTCATTCTTAAATAGGCACAAAGGTAAAATGTTGAGATAAACAGAAAATTAAGTACTTTGAATAATTTTTATTAATATTAAAGAACTTTTAAAATCTACATTTTTATTATTCATAGATCATACAAGATGACCTACAAAGGCAGAAAATTTAGAGGTATTTTATCTGCTTAGTTGTTTTGTATTGAAAGGTTCTATATGTATTCATATTTATGTATACATATATTTACTTAATATTTTGGTAGCTTCCCTGGTGGCTCAGATGGTAAAGAATTCACCTGCAATACAAGAGACTTGGGTTCAGTCCCTGGATTAGGAAGATCCCCTGGAGAAGGGAATGGCAACCCACTCCAATATTCTTGCTGAGAGAATTCTATGGACAGAGGAGCCTGGCAGGCTACAGTCCATAGGGTGGAAAAGAGTTACACATGACTGAGCTACTAAGACTTTCACTTTTCATATTTTTAAAAACTGTGGTTAATACTTTATGATACAACAACCAAAGTTGCTGCTCTCTTTCTAAGTTTAGTTTGTTTTAATACCCCATTCAAGGGCTATCATGCCAAAAAACTCAAGATGTCACAAAGACACAATACTGTTATGCCATTAATGAGAAGGTTCACCATAAATAGTGCTGGACCTATATTTCAAATGTCACATCTTCAGATACTATTTATCAGGTCGCATCAGATGATCCCGGTTTTGGTTCTGTAAGGTGGCCAATGAACATCTTATACTTGGAGGATAAGGAATATCAGCTCTGCACCTTTCAACCTGTCTGTGATTGTATTATTAGTATTTTCAATCTATGAGTTCTCTGAAGGCATCTTTTTAAGCTATTTGCCATTTTGTGATGATGTTTGCTTAAAGTTAGATGATATAATCTATAAATCCACCTACCTGGGCTGCCACATTTGCAAACCTACTGGAAGGTAGCCATTTGCTAAGAAAGCCTACTTCAGCGATCAAAGCAAAGAAATAGAGGAAAACAACAGAATGGGAAAGACTAGAGATCTCTTCAAGAAAATTAGAGATACCAAGGGAACATTTCATGCAAAAATGGGCTCAATAAAGGACAGAAATGGTATGGACCTAACAGAAGCAGAAGATACTAAGAAGAGGTGGCAAGAATACATGGAAGAAATGTACAAAAAAGATCTTCATGACCCGGATAATCACGATGGTGTGATCACTCATCTAGAGCCAGACATCCTGGAATGTGAAGTCAAGTGGGCCTTAGAAAGCATCACTACGAACAAAGCTAGCGGAGGTGATGGAATTCCAGTTGAGCTATTTCAAATCCTGAAAGATGATGCTGTGAAAGTGCTGCACTCAATATTCCAGCAAATTTGGAAAACTCAGCAGTGGCCACAGGACTAGAAAAGGTCAGTTTTCATTCCAATCCCAAAGAAAGGCAATGCCAAAGAATGCTCAAACTACCGCACAATTGCACGCATCTCACATGCTAGTAAAGTAATGCTCAAAATTCTCCAAGCCAGGCTTCAGCAATACGTGAACCATGAACTTCCTGATATTCAAGCTCATTTTAGAAAAGGCAGAGGAACCAGAGATCAAATTGCCAACATCTGCTGGATCATGGAAAAGGCAAGAGAGTTCCAGAAAAACATCTGTTTCTGCTTTATTGACTATGCCAAAGCCTTTGCCTGTGTGGATCACAATCAACTGTGGAAAATTCTGGAAGAGATGGGAATACCAGACCACCTAACCTGCCTCTTGAGAAATCTGTATGCAGGTCAGGAAGCAACAGTTAGAACTGGACATGGAACAACAGACCTGGTTCCAAATAGGAAAAGGAGTACGTCAAGGCTGTATATTGTCACCCTGCTTATTTAACTTCTATGCAGAGTACATCATGAGAAACGCTAGACTGGAAGAAACACAAGCTGGAATCAAGATTGCCAGGAGAAATATCAATAACCTCAGGTATGCAGATGACACCACCATTATGGCAGAAAGTGAAGAGGAACTAAAAAGCCTCTTGATGAAAGTGAAAGAGGAGAGTGAAGGAGTTGGCTTAAAGCTCAACATTCAGAAAACTAAGATCATGGCATCTGGTCCCATTGCTTCATGGGAAATAGATGGGGAAAGAGTGGAAACAGTATCAGACTTTATTTTTTGGGGCTCCAAAATCACTGCAGATGGTGACTGCACCCATGAAATTAAAAGACGCTTACTCCTTGGAAGAAAAGTTATGACCAACCTAGATGGCATATTCAAAAGCAAAGACATCACTTTGCCGACTAAGGTCCATCTAGTCAAGGGTATGGTTTTTCCAGTAGTCATGTGGATGTGAGAGTTGGACTGTGAAGAAGGCTGAGTGCCGAAGAATTGATGGTTTTGAATTGTGGTGTTGGAGAAGACTCGAGAGTCCCTTGGACTGCAAGGAGATCCAACCAGTCCATTCTGAGGGAGATCAGTCCTGGGTGTTCTTTGGAAGGAATGATACTAAAGCTGAAACTCTAGTACTCTGGCCACCTCATGCGAAGAGTTGACTCGTTGAAAAAGACTTTGATGCTGGGAGGGATTGGGGGCAGGAGGAGAAGGGGACGACAGAGAATGAGATGGCTGGATGGCATCACTGACTCGATGGACATGAGTTTGAGTGAACTCCGGGAGTTGGTGATGGACAGGGAGGCCTGGCGTGCTGTGATTCATGGGGTCGCAAAGAGTTGAACACGACTGAGCAACTGAACTGAACTGAACTGAAACGCTGGAAAATAGCAAAGGAAACATGACGCACTCCCAATCCTGGCATTCTGGAGCATGCACCCTTCATTCAGGATGCTTCCTGGAATATACAGGACGTGAGACCTATAGCCTTGCAATACGGACAGTTAGAGAAGCAGGCTCAGTCTATAAAAAGTTCAGTTCAGTTCAGTAGCTCAGTTGTGTCCAACTCTTCGTGACCCCATAGACTGCAGCATGCCAGGCCTCCCTGTCCATGACCAACTCCTGGACTCAAACTCATGTCCATAGAGTTGGTGATGCCATCCAACCATCTCATCCTCTGTCGTCCCCTTGTCCTCCTGCGTTCAATTTTCCCAGCATCAGGGTCTTTCCAAATGAGTCAGTTCTTCCCATCAGGTGGCCAAAGTATTGGAGTTTCAGCTTCAGCATCAGTCCTTCCAATGAATATTCAGGAGTGATTTCCTTTAGGATGGACTCGTTGGATCTCCTTGTGGTCAAAGGGACTCTTAAGAGTCTTCCCCAACACCGCAGTTCAGAAGTATCAATTCTTCAGCTTTCTTTATAGTCCAGCTGTCACATCCATACATGACTACTGGAAAAACCATAGCTTTGACCAAATGGACCTTTGTTGGCCAAGTTATGTCTGCGCTTTTTAATATGCTGTCTAGATTGGTCATAACTTTTCTTCTAAGGAGTAAGTGTCTTTTAATTTCATGGCTGCAGTTATCATCTGCAGTGATTTTGGAGCCCCCCAAAATAAAATCTGTCACTGTTTCTACTGTTTCCCCATCTATTTGCCATGAAGTGATGGGACCAGATGCCATGATCTTAATTTTCTGAATATTGAGTTTTAAGCCAACTTTTTCATTCTCCTCTTTCACTTTCATCAAAAGGCTCTTTAGTTCCTCTTCACTTTCTGCCATAAGGGTGGTGTCATCTGCATATCTGAGGTTATTGATATTTCTCCTGGCAGTCTTGGTTCCAGCTTGTGCTTCATCCAGCCCTGTGTTTCTCATGATGTTCTCTGCATATAAGTTAAATAAGCAGGGTGACAATATACAGGCTTGACGTACTCCTTTTCCTATTTGGAACCAGTCTGTTGTTCCATGTCCAGTTCTAACTGTTGCTTCCTGACCTGCATATAGGTTTCTCAAGAGGCAGGTCAGGTGGTCTGGTATTCCCATCTCTTGAAGAATTTTCCACAGTTTATTGTGATCCACACAGTCAAAGGCTTTGGCATAATCATAAAGCAGAAATAGATGTTTTTCTGAAACTCTATTGCTTTTTTGATAATCCAACAGATGTTGGCAATTTGATCTCTGATTCCACTACCTTGTCTAAATCCAGCTTGAACATCTGAAGTTCATGGTTCATGTACTGTTGAAGCATGGCTTGGAGAATTTTGAGCATTACTTTTTGTGAGATGAGTGCAATTGTGCGGTAGTTTGAGCATTCTTTGGCATTGCCTTTCTTTGGAATTGGAATGAAAACTGACCTTCTCCAGTCCTGTAGCCACTGCTGAGTTTTCCAAATTTGCTGGAATATTGCGTGCAGCACTTTCACAGTATCATCTTTCAGGATTTGAAATAGCTCAACTGGAATTCCACCACCTCTACTAGCTTTGTTTGGAGTGATTCTTCCTAAGGCCCACTTGACTTCACATTCTAGGATGTCTGGCTCTAGGTGAGTGATCATACCATCGTGATTATCTGGGTTGTGAAGATCTTTTTTGTATAGTTCAATGTATTCTTGCCACCTCTTCTTAATATCTTCTACTTCTGTTAGGTCCATAACACTTCTGTACTTTACTGAGCCCATCTTTGCCTGAAAAGTTCCCTTGGTATCTCTAATTTTCTTGAAGAGATCTCTAGTCTTTCCCATTCTGTTGTTTTCCTCTATTTCTTTGCATTGATCCCTGAGGAAGGCTTTCTTATCTCTCCTTGCTATTCTTTGGAACTCTGCATTCAGATGGACCAAAGTCATCATTATATTTTATTTTCATTGCTTCCCTGTACTTTGCTGCAGTGCAAGCATTTCATCCCTTGTTTCTAAACACATCCAGTGCTTTTCATTCCCACTGTGCACATACCGTCTCTTCTGCCTTCAATGCTCCCCCAACTTTTCCTCTGTGTCCCTTCTACCTTCTAGGTTTCTAAAATACCTTCTAGAATACCTTCATGAAACCTCGTTCCATTTGGGTATTGTTCTTTTTACCTCATTGGAGCAAAGGTTCATAGAACTTAAAGATTCTCTTTGACATTTCAGTTAGAAATAATTATGTGTGTTTATTATCTCTTCTATGTGCAGGTTATAAACACCTTATGAAGAGGTGCTGAGTTTCATTAATTTTTCTATTCTTAATAATTATCTTGCAAACATTTTAGCATATAATAGACATTCATTCTAAGACAATGTGGTACCATAAAACAATGTGGGCTTTTGAGTCAAAGTGACCTGATTCCGGGAAGAAGGATTAGCATTCTGGTGAAAATTTGGTGAAAACATCTATCTATTGTTTCAAACTATCCAACAAGGAAATGGTCACACATTTACTCTCCATAGGTGGGGTGAAGCAGATGCCAGCTGAGAATCCCCCAGGAGGTGCAAAAGAGACTTCTCGGTTTGGTAGGGCATCAGATTGAAGTTCCTTTCAGTAGCATGAATCCATGGTTTGGAGCAGAAACACCAAATCTCTGAAGGCCACTTCCAAGGAGAATGCTGTTATATTTGAAAGTCATCTGCCATATCTCAATTATTTTGGCCATCTCTGGTCTTATTTATTGACTGACATGTGAATAACATATACCCTGTTAAGAACAAGAAGTGATTTCAGGTTCTGATAGGTTTCCTTCTCCTTTCACAGATTAACTAGCTCAGTAATTGATGATGTCCGAGCTTCCTCTGGAGGACTAGCTGTCCTGCTGCTACCAAGAATTATGAAATCTATTAATTCAGTGTGATATCACCCAGCCGTATTCCGTAGGCACAGATAATGAAGACAGTTGAGGTGATGGCAGCTACGTAATTGATTGCAAGGTGAGTTTTGCTGTCTTCCACACCCGCTTCTGACCATTTAGCCAGCAGAAGAAATAGTTGCCAGCGTTATTTATGATTAACAGAACTGTTAATATCCTACCAGCACAAAAGTATAAAACACACACATACACGCACACATATGCGTTCACACACACACGCGTGTGGTGCTTGGAATAGCATTAGAGTCTCTCCTGGGAGATAAAGTGGCAGTTGCACTTTTTCACTGAAATTGATGCTCCTGGGTTTGGGATGACATGTCCACACTGCTATATTTAAAATGAATAACCAACGAGAGCCTTCTGGATGGTACAGGGAACTCTGCTCAATGTTATGTGGCAGCCTGGAGGGGAGGGAAGTTTGCGGGAGAATGGGTACCCGTGTATGTACCAACAAGTCCCTTCGCTGTTCACCTGAAACTGTCACAACATTGTTAATCAGCTAGACTCTGATATAAAATAAAAAGTAAAAACAGAAAAAGAAACTGATGCTCCTGGAAGGTGCCCCATACCTATCTGTGGGGTTCTCATCATCCAGTTTGAGAAACAGTAAGGTGTGTTACTAGATTAAAGACAGCGAGGGTGAAAATGACATGGGACCTTGAGGTTGCTTAAAAATATTAATAAGAGAACATGAATGATGTAGAGCAGGTGGAGGACATTGGGAGTAACTCCAAATCGTGGCTCATGACTGCCCCTCTGTGCGCCACCCTGGAAGCCTGGGAGTGCACAGCCTACCAGCAATCAGAACCCACCGTTTAGAATATTCTAAATTCTGCCCCCTTTGGATTTCTGAGGATGCCCACTGCGTGTTTGTATGAAATAAGTTTTAGTGTCTGTCAGTGAATCAACTCAGAGTGAAAATTCTCCACTTTATGTAACTTTTTTTTTTCTCTTTTGAACTTTTTATTTTGTGTTGGAGTCTAGCCTATAAACAATGCTGGGATAGTTTCAGGTGAACCGCAAAGGGACTCAGCCGTACATATACAGGTATCCATTCTCCCCTAAACGCCCCGCCCATCCAGGCTGCCACATCACATTGAGCAGGGTTCCATGTGCTAAACAGTAGGTCCTTGTTGGTTATGCATTTTAAATACAGCAGTGTGTACATGTCCCTCCCAAACTCCCAAAGTATCCCTTCCCCCAGGGAACCATGAGTTCGTTTCCTAAGTCTGTGAGTCTCTTTCTGTTTTGCACGTCAGTTCATATGTACCATTTCTTTTTAGATTCCACATATAAGGGATGTCGTATGGTATTTCTCCTTCTCTGTCTGAATTATTTCACTCGGTATGACACTCTCTATTATACTGGGTTTACTTTCCTTGTTCACTCAGTCCTCTTCCCTATTTAATTTTCCTCAGAAGAGTAGAAAGGAAAATTAACTCACTTGGAATTCAGCAAATTACAGTGTAAGCTTTTAAAAGGAGTTGACTTTTGATCCACGGCACAGACTCAGTGGATCTCTTAGGAGGGAGGAGGAGGATGATCTATGTTAAAAAAGGAAGGAAGGGAAAGATGGGGAAGGGAAGAAAGAAAAGGAAACGTTTAAAAAGGAAGACTGGAAGAAAGAAAATGTGCTGTGTTCAACTGCTCTGTGCTTTTCAGTAAAAGCACATCCAAATATTACAAAGAGAAGCTTTATCTCTACAATAATTTTGCTCCTCTCTCTTTCTGGTTCTCACAACCCCAGGGAGGTTGTAATGAAATGGATAAAAGTGGAATTTGTATTATGATTATTATATCCATGCCTCGTTAATTTTCTAGCTTGTGGTAAAATTGTTGTTGTTTAGTTGCTAAGTCATGTCTGACTCTTTTTCAATCCCGTGGACTAAAACCCACGAGCCTCCTCTGTCCATGGGATTCTCCAGGCAAGAATACTGGAGTGGGCTGCCATTTCCTTCTCCAGGACATCTCCTCAAGCCAGCCACTGAACCCGAGGGATCTCCTGCATTGGCAAGCGGGTTTTTTACGCTGAGATACCAGGGAAGCCCTATGGTAAAATACCTTGAGGCTAATACATGTAGCCATGTATATATACATGTATATGTATGTATATAAATGTCCCTGTATACCCCACAGTAAAAATTAGTATAATGCCTTAAGGTGAAAAATGAAATAAAGTGAAGTGAAGTGAAGTGAAGTGGTGTCTGACTCTTTGCGACCCCATGGACTGTAGCCTACCAGGCTCCTCCATCCATGGGATTTTCCAGGCAAGAGTACTGGAGAGGGTTGCCATTTCCTTTTCAAGCGGCTCTTCCCAACCCAGGGATCAAACTCAGGTCTCCCGCATCGCAGGCAGAGGCTTTACCGTCTGAACCACCAGGGAAACCTGTCAATAAATATTTGTTAATGAACAAACAAACTGTCCTCTTATAAAAAGCAAGTTCTCTGGAATTTACAAACAGATCCAGTTACGATTGTTGGTCTTTAATCATTATTCTGTGGGCATATGTTTATCTAATGTTGCAGACATGACGTGTGTGCTTATAGCTAAATGGAAGTTAATTGCCACAATCAAGAAAAACCATTCAAAATAAGCATCCTACTAATTTAAGATCAACAGCATCCTTTTTTCAGACTAAAGAAGATCAGAGTCTTAGTTCAGTCCCTGGTTCTTAAAATATACTCAGTTAATTAAGATTAATGTAGATAATATTAAATATAAATATCAGGGTTATTGTGCCTTCAGATACAGATCTCGTTGAGAAATTTTACATCATTCCTGGCAACCAAATTGATGCCAGTCAGAAATTGGAAAATATTTGTTAATAACCAACCTCCTAGAGAAGGTTGTTATTTCTGAAATATGATAAATTTTAGAAGTGTTAAGAAAGACCATAAAATCAAACACAGATGGTCATGAGCAATTTCTGTCATGATTATAGACTTATGGTTCAGTTCATCAATATTTGAATTACATGCATGCAGCTCAATGATTGTTAAACCATTTCTCTACAAACTACAAATTAATATTAATGAGAAACTCAACAGCATTCAGCAGCAGCATTCTGTCACTCTGCTATAGAGTCATCACTGATTTTCATTTTAAATATTAATGCAGTGCAATTTTCTTCAGATTAAAGCAATAATCACACGGAAACAGTGAGACCCAAGTCAGGTGACATTTTATCAGAGGAGGTTCGAAAGCAGAGCTGTCAACAGTGACTGGGTGGTAAACTTGGAATTGCTCTCCATTGGCATAGAATTATGAATGAGTCCATCCATCCGAATGAATAGCTGACCCCTGGGTTATTTGGTTTGCAGTTTGGGGCCATCCATTTCAAGAGCTGCCTAGTGTCAGAGATAGAGTGGTTTATTCTGAATAAGAAATTCAGTTCAGAATAAACTGAATTAAAAAAATTCAGTAAGGCCATGGAACAGAGACACCAAAGCCAACTGGAACTTTGTAGCAGAGGAAGGAAGAGCCCAGAGAAGAGCTTGGGGAGGCGCGACAATAGGTCAGTAGCAACGTTTGTGAAGAACCAGCATCTTGGTGTGAGAGGCCTGATAGAATATGGACTATGTGTTATTGAGCCAGCCCTGCTCTTTACATCTGAAGGAGCAAAAACAGTGTGCTCTCAGAGGAAAGAAAGCAATTTTTTTTTCTTTTCCAGATTTTTCTTAAGGGGAGTCTCTTTAATCAAGATGTGATTACAAAGCCTAAATAGCAGAAACCAGACCCAATCTCTCTTTGGACCTCAGACCAAAAATCATATCAGATGAATAATGATTTACAAGGAGAAATCCTCTCTTTTTCTTGCATAACTCCAGGCTGTTCCTTGAAGTCCTGTTTCTAAAGCCTACTTTCATTAGAGTAAAGGATGGGCACTGCTATTAATTTTGTGATTAACACTAAAGAGCTTATTAATCACCTGCCTCTGACAGAAACTGACATCAAAATAAAAATTACTAATGAATATTTATATACTTTGCTAGGCTTGACACAAATATATGATCATGGATTTTTAATTGAAAAATTTTTTAAGTCATTGAATTGATGTTCTTCATTCCCATGTAACTTTATAAAGCAGTGTAAAATTTTTATAAAATAATTTTTTTGTAAAAAAAATCTTTTTTTCTTAAGGAAAAAAGTGAAAGTGCCATAACATGTCGCTGAGTTTGCTTTAATTCCACATGTTAATTAACCTTGATTTCTGAAGCAATAAATGTCCACATACAGGGTGATTTTCTTAAAAAATGGAAAGCAAACAACTATTTATTGGAATTATGGTATCCTTCAAAAGGTAAGGGATAATTTAAATTAAGTATAACAAAAGAACGTCTAGTCGACCGACTATAACTCCTTATAAGCAATAACATTAATGATTTAGTAATGAAATTTTTCCTCACCAGAGACAAGAGAATAAAATACAGATATTGGATGGAAAATTTAATGCATGTTATTGACCCTGGTTTTTCCTTTGTTTCCAGTAGGTGCAAACAAAATATCCTGGTAAAGCATTATGTTAAATGCAAAGAAAGTACCATTTGCCCAAGTACATACATTGTGATGGAAAGTAAAGCCATTCATACTCTTTCTACATTAAAAATATGGTATTTACAATAGTTATGTGTACTTCTATAACATTTTAAATGAGAAGGTTTGATTATCACACAGGTGAAAGTGCTACATTAAATGTATCTGGGGAACAAGATAGGGTAGAAACATTGAATAAAATTAATAAGTATGAGAATGTTGATATGAGCCTATTTTATACATTTGTACATAAATTTTCATTTTATATGCCAAATGAGTAAATATACAAATTATTCATTTAGAAATGGTTATTTAGGGAGAAAAATACCAGATTTGTCAAGTAGAAGAGATCATGTATGGGTGGCAGAATGCATAGAAAAAAAAAGGTGTCACTAAAAATAGACAAGAGTATACATACTTATTTGTGTAAAAGTATAAACGTGTGGGTAGAAGCATTAGACATAACGGTTCTAACTATAGCTACTGATTTCTGTAAGTCCATTTACAAACTGTCGAATAAAAATATTAGAGTTGAAAGTCTATAAAGTGTATTATGCAATGGATAAAAGCAAAAAAAGAGAAAGCAGAGATATTTATGTATCTATATTTATATAGATGTGATTGTATTTGCTTGTTTAACCAGGAGACGATATATAAGGATGCGTACTGATCTAGTTAAAAATGAATACCCCTGGAGACTAGGAGGCAGGGAAAGTTATTAGCATTTCTTTTAGGTATCTTTGTGTTATTTCACTTATGCAAGCATGCACTAGCATTCTTTCCACATTTAAAACTTTTGTTGAAGTAAGACCTAGGAAACTGCACATATCTTGGATGTTCGGCTCAATAAAACACACCGCACAGCATCTGAGTCTCCCTGAAGCCCTTTCTAGTTATTGTTTCCGGACCTCCTCTCTTTTGACCTCTATCCCCATAGACTAGTTTCATCCATTTTTCAACTCTATATAAATGGAACAATACACTGTATATTTTCTGTGTCTGGATGCAGTCATTTAACCTCAGGTTTGTAAGATTCATTCATTATTTTTTTATGGACATTAGTTCCTTCCTTTTCATTCAATTAGGGATACAACCTCATTTACTTATATACTAGTGACGGACACTTAAGTTGGTCACAGTCTTGCAGTAGTAGGAATACTATGAATGCTGCCACAAATATCCTTAAGGCACACACTATTTCTTTGGGTATAGCTCAGGGTTCTGTTTGCAGTGAGCACCCTTACGGGATGAGGCAATGTTCTGGGCAAAGATTAGGCTTGCTATTTGCTATCAAGGGCTTCCCTGGTGGCTCAAATGGTAAAGAATCTGCCAGCAATGCAGGAAACCTGGTTTGATCCCTGGGTCTGGGATAGCCCCTGGAGAAGGGAATGGCTGCCCACTCCATAAAGGAGCAGGTTCCCCTAGTTCATTGTTTCTCCCTGTATTGCAACCCACTGCACGTGCAGGTGGCATCTGGGCTTTCTGTGTCACCCCTGTGGGACGTTGGGGGAAAGGTTCAGTTCAGTTCAGTCGCTCAGTCGTGTCCAACTCTCTGTGACCCCATGGACTGCAGCACACTAGGCCTCCACGTCCATCACCAGCTCCCAGCGTTCACTCAAACTCATGTCCATTGAATCAGTGGGGGAAGGGGGACAGATGCAAATGACGGTGTTCATACTGCTTACTGTACGATAAGTAACAAAACACTTTGTCCCTGATCCAGGCCTCTTATGTCTACTGCCAGCATCCTCACAATAGTAACAGGTTAATTGATCAGCTTGTAGTATGAGGTAAAAGCAAATCGCAAGTGGGCCCCCATCACATGAAATGAAAATGAAAGTGTTGGTTGCTCAGTTGTGCCCGACTCTTTGTGACCCCATGGTCTGTCCATAAAATTCTCCAGGCAAGAATGCCAGAGTGGGTTGCCATTCCCTTTTCCAGGGAATCTTCCTGACCCAGGGATTGAACCAGGGTCTCCTGCACTGCAGGCGGATTTTTTACAATCTGAGCTATCAGGGAAGATAGTAAATATTTCCCACCAGCATAACCACAATGAAGACAGCAGAATCAGGAAAATAACTTTGAAAATCTACTGGCTGTGTAAATTTTTTGACTGTGTGTCCACCATCAGTATCACCGAGACCTTTGAGGACATCCACTGTCCCTTGGACTGCAAGGAGATCAAACCAATCAATCCTAAAGGAAATCAATCCTGAATATTCATTGGAAGGACTGATGCTGAAGCTGAAGTTCCAATACTTTGGCCACATGATGTGAAGGGCTGGCTCATTAGAGAAGACCCTGATGCTGGGAAAGATTGAAGGCAGGAAGAAAAGGGGACGATAGAGGATGAGATCATTGGATGGCATCACCGACTCAATGAATATGAGTTTGAGCAAACTCCAGGAGACGGGCTTCCCTGATAGCTCAGTTGGTAAAGAATCCACCTGCAATGGAGGAGGCCCTGGTTCAGTTCCTGGATTGGGGAGATCCCCTGGAGAAGGGAACAACTACCCACTCCAGTATTCTGGATTGGAGAATTCCAGGACCGTATAGTCCACGGGGTTGCAAAGAGTCGGACACGACTGAGCGACTGAACAACAACAGGTACAGGGAGTAGAGGTGAGAATTCTCAAGTGGGTGAGAATTTAGACTTGCTCTCGGTACTGGTGGGGACAAGTGCAACCCGGATGGGTGCCCTGCGACCACGGCATCCCCTGCACTCGAGGTCGAGACCAGGAGGCGCCAGGACCGCCGCTGGGACTCTGGCTCCAAGTTCTCAACCCTCTGGAAGACACTGGGGCCCCGCAGCTCGCGGGGGTGGTGTGGAGGGCGCCCCCTATAGCCTGACGCGCCAGCCAGGGCAACACGAGGTGCGCAATGAGCCCTCTGGACCAGGCTGCTGTCCCGGCCGCCGCAGCCGCTGCGAAGGACCTGCTGGTCCCCAGTGCCCGCCTGGGCACAGACAGGATGGAGCTCCACAGCCTGGAGCAGCGGGATGCGGGGAGGAGGCGCAGACACAGGAGGGAGGCGGGGAAGGAAGGAAGGAAGGCTCGCAGGAGCCCAGCCAGCCAGCAAGGGTGCAGTCCAGGTGACCGCAGACCCTCCCACGGACTCTTTGGGCAGACTATCATGAGCTGTCCCAGACGTTTGGTGATAACGCGTGCTCACTTGTGTGGGACTCTTTGGGACTCCACGGACAACGGCAAAGACTGTACTTTCTAACTTTCTCGATTCTTTGTTTCCAGTGCGGGGCTTCCCTCTCTTCATAAAAAGTTAAATACCCGGAGGTAAGGCTGCTCCTGCCATACTCAAGACTTCTCAGGGAAGTCCAGTTCCTTCCATCCCCAAAATGGGAATTCTTTGTGACCGTGTCCCCTTCGTCCACGTTCTCTCAGCTGAAATAGTAATGAGCTGTAGCCCACCAGGCTCCTCTGTCCGTGGGATTCTCCAGGCAAGAACACTGGAGTGGGCTGCCATGCCCTTTATCCAGGGGCCCTTCCCCACCCAGGGACTGAACCCATGTTTCCTGTGTCTCCTGCGCTGGCCTGTGGATTCTTTAGCGCTGAGGCACCTGGGCCCAGACGTTTAGTGCCTTCCTAAACTTCTTCTGGTCCTTCCCAGCACAGGCTGAAGAACAAATTATCTTTGATGGTCTTAAAAAGAATCTATAGATCCCATTCAAGTTTCACCGAAGACAGTTCAGAATCACATGAGTTCGTCACCTCTCTTTATTCTCCTTCAGTTTGGGACAGTTTCTCAACCTCTCTTCACATTTATGACTCTGACACTTTTGAAGATCACTGACCGGTCATTTTGCAGAAGGGCCCCTCTATTTCACTCTCTCTGCTTTTCCTCCTAATGAGATTCAGGGTGTGTTACAGGTAGGAACATCACGGTTCTTGATGCTGTGCTGTAATTGCATCTTAACAGCTGATACAGAATTTTAATTTGTCCAGTTACTGGTGATATTCACTTTGATTATTTAAGGTGGTTCATAATATTACAGAACTCTTCACTGTAATATTATGACTTTTCCTTTCTATTTAATAAGTGTTTCATGGGAGTAATTTGAAACACGCTCAGTCGTGTCCGTGTCTGATTCTTTGCAACCCCATGGACTGTAGCCTACCAGGCTCCTCTGCCCATGGGATTTTCCAGGCAAGAGTACTGGAGTGGGTTGCCATTTCCTTCTCCAGGGGATCTTCCTGACCCAGGGATTGAACCCAGGTCTTCCACCTTGCAGGCAGACGCTTTACCGTCTGAGCCACCAGGGAAGTTCCAAAATATCTCATTTTTTATTAAACAAGTTTAAAACTTGGTTTGTTTGTTTAGGACTCATTGTTTCCTGTTTCATTCAATGAGTCATAATCTGTGGTTATTATTATTTATCTTTCTGCTCGAATTGTCTCAGACTTGCCAGAGGGAGGCTGTTCAAACTGGCTTCTGTGCCCTTTTGATACAATTCCATCATTGAGTATTTGCTTTCTTTCTGTCATAATAATATATTCCAAGCTTATCTCATACATTCCTCTGCCTACACAGATATCTACGTATTCATCTACGTATACAGAAAACCATAATCTCACATCAATCCTTCTATTTCCAATCAACAATATAGGATTCATTTTCATTTTCTTCCTTTGATTATAGCTCCCTTCCAAACAGTAAGAAACTTGGTTTCCAAGATCCCTAATATATTTACGTTTATGTTCAGTCCCCTCTAGGTAACCTAATAGAAATTAAGCAAAATATTTAGACAGAAAATTCACAACAGACACTATTTCATTGTCAAGAAGCATAGAAAAAGGCACTCAACATCACAGACATAGAATCCTACTTAAAATGCATCCAATGACAGAGAGATGAGGTTCATTCATTAGTATTTCAGCTGAGAGAACTTGGAAGAATGTTAAATGGCCACAAAGAATGAAGAGGTGGAAGGGGCTGGACTTCACTGAGAAGCCTTGACCATGGCATGAACATCCTTACCTCAGGGTGTTTAACATTTTATGAAAAGAAAGAAGCTGCAAACGGGAAATGAAGAGCAGAGGAGGTTAGAAGGTACAGCCTCTGTCGTCCTTTTGCCCAGAGTTAGCCTTGTGAGTCAATATAACTGTAGTATCTTCCCCTGGGAATTTGTCCTCTATTCTCCCACCTCCCCTTACCTTGTTACTTCTCTGCTGGACCTTTAAGTGCTAGACTGAATCTTTAATTTCTTCTATATGGTGGACTTGAGAAATAATCAAGCCAACATTTGAGTCTTTCAAAGGACCTTTCATAATTTTCAGAGCCTCTCAAGCTAATCAAGCATTGACTTTTCTGTCTGCCACAATTTCAAATCACTCTCTTGTTCCCTACAAATCCTGAGGTCAAATGTCAGTTACCGTTTATCATCAAGTACCATTTTTATTATAGCAGAAAAATATCCATTTTTGTTGGTTTTATAAACATGGGGAAATAAAAGACAGAAAGTCAGTTGACTTTTCCTTATACTTGGGTCTACTTTACTCATTTATATTTCTTTGCTGGTCCCTGTAGACATTTGAGTTTGAGATTTTTAACTTAAAGAATTTAACATGCCCATTCTTAATGAGCCATTTGGCTAGAAAAAAATCATGTTTGAGGATTACTTTTGGAGAGCAAAAGATGTAAAAAAAGGAGAGATGGGAGAATCATTTTATATACAGCAAAAATGTGAATGTATATTTCTAATATTTATCCCAAACAAGAAAAGAAACTGTGAAAAATGCTACAGAAGTATGGAGTTTGGAGAGTTCAGATGCAGCAGGGAGCCTGGAAAAAGGACATGAAAAATATCCAATAATTCTTGAGCCAAGACTTAAAGGATGAAAGGGATTTTTCTTGGCAGAGGGAACTTTATTACTTCATGATGAAGTCTGGGAGTAAATATTGGAACTTTGACTTAGTCTTTCCCACTTCAATTTTTTTTATTATAGCAGTCATTACAATTTTCCACACACAAATCCTCCCACAGAAGGGTCAGGATAACGTGGGTACATAAAATCTAGTTCTCATGTCAATCACTGCCAATGTGATTGCGGCAGTCACTCCCAATAGAATCACTGCAATTAGAATTTAAAAGTGAGAAACTTGCAAGATACGAAACGAGTCTTGGAGGTGGAGCCACCACCTGGCTCTGCTTAATCCTTGGGTGACTTTGAGGAGGACAGAACGTCTTAGTTTCTGCTTTCCATACGCTGTCAATGGAAATAATCCCAATCCTGACTGCCTTGCAGGCTGCCACGGAAGTTTAAATGAAAGTATATGAGAACACATTTTAATCCGTGACATGTCGTTCAAATATGAAGCGTCCTCAAGAACATCCAGCACACACAACAAATACTTAATGCTTTTTCAAAGATAAACTTTTCACTTTGGAATACTCAGAAATGTACAAAAAATTTGCAAAAATAAGAGCGAGTATTCCCTTATACCCCTTCACCAGTTTCAGTTTCCTCTAAGATGTGTTCATCTTACATACTGTGGTACATTGGTCAGAACTAAGAAAGCCACACTGGCATCTTACTATTGACTAAACTCCAGATTTCATCTGGGTTTCACCAGTTGTCCTATGGGTGTCCTTTTCCTGTTTCAAAATCCCGGCCAGGAGACCACATTGCATTCTGTCCTCCTGTCTCCTTAGGGTCCTCTGATATGTGATGGTGTCTCAGCCTCTCCCCTTGCTTTTCATGACCTTGACAGTTGTGAGGAGTGTTGATCTGGTATTTTGTAGAATGTCCCCCAGCACGGTTTAGTCGAATGCGATTTAACTGGAGTAATGGGTTTTGGGCAAGAATGTCGTGGAAGTGAAATGTGCTCTGGTCATCTCATATCAGGGGTCCACACATGGCCAGGGATGTTCATCTATTAACAGGTCACCTGGTTAAGATGTGTGTCTGTCAGACTTCTCCACTGGAAAGATACTAGTTTCTCCTTTCCATGGTTTATTCTTTGCGAGTCATTGAGTCCACCTGCTCTCCAGGGAGTGGAGGAGGGGATAAGTTCCACCTTCTGGGTGGGGGTGGGTGGTGTCTACATGCATTATCTAGAATCCTTTCATAAGGAAACTTCATATTTTTTAAACCATCAAATTAATAGAAACGATACCTATTGATGTGAGTTTCCTTGTTTATGCCATGGTTACTTAACTTCTGGTAAGAGTGTTAAGATTATCCTTTCAGCCAATAGCAGAGAATGGGTGTGAGAATGACGGGTCCCTAAAAACCTGAAAATCCTCAAACCAGAGAACAGTTTCATGTTAAGAGTTTATGTTTGATTGTTTGATTTCAGGCAGTTCCGTATCGAGGAGTTATTTCCTGAAGTGCAAACCATATTCCTAGGTCACCACAAGATGGCACTAGTGAGTAACAACGCCGTTGTTCTAGCTTAAGGGTCTTTGCTTAAAAAAAAGCTCGCTGTACACTGAAGTATCCTATTTTACCCATTACTGCAATTCTGCCCTGGAAGGATATCTTTAATTAGCAACCAAAATAACATTTATTTGGTTTCCGAAAACTGATCAAGATAAAGCAGTGTCTGGGGGTTTCTACATCAGTTCTAAAGTCTGAAGTGGGTTTCAGCGGGAATAACTTTTTCTTGGGTTTATACTCAGGTATCTATCTGGTGATGGACAGGGAGGCCTGGAGCGCTGTGATTCATGGGGTCGCAAAGAGTCGGACACGACTGAGCGACTGAACTGAACTGAAAATAATCTATCTTTATTTTCACAAAGGTCAGTAAGGTGAAGCATTAGAAGATTATTGATATTATTGCAAACTAGTATGCTTTGTTTTGTCCACAAAAGCCATTAATTTTTATTAGCTAGAATTGATATAAATCAGTGAGGGCCATACCACTTAGGAGCTGATGTTATTTAATAAGGACTTTGGGACTGAATGGGGCTTCCCTCATAGCTCAGCTGGTAAAGAATCCGCCTGCAATGCAGGAGACCCCAGTTTGATTCCTGGGTTGGGAAGATCCACTGGAGAAGGGATAGGCTACCCACTCCAGTATTCTTGGGCTTCCCTTGTGGCTCAGCTGGTAAAGAATCCACCTGCAATGCGGGAGACCTGGGTTCAATCTCTGGGTTGGGAAGATCCACTGGAGAAGGGAACAGCTATCTCCTCCAGTATTCTGGCCTGGAGAATTCGATGGACTGTATAGTCCAGTTCAGTTCAGTTCAGTCGCTCAGTCATGTCCAACTCTTTGCGACCCCATGAAACTCAGCACGCCAGGCCTCCCTGTCCATCACCAACTCCCAGAATTCACCCAAACCCATGTCCATTGAGTCGGTGATACCATCCAACCATCCCATCTTCTGTCATCCCCTTCTCCTCCTGCCCTCAATCTTTCCCAGCATCACGGTCTTTTCAAATGAGTCAGCTCTTTGCAGCAGGTGGCCAAAGTATTGGAGTTTCAGCTTCAGCATCAGTCCTTCCAATGAATATTCAGAACTGATTTCCTTTAGGATGGACTGGTATAGTCCATGGGGTCGAAAAGAGTAGGACTGAGTCCATGGGGTCGAAAAGAGTAGGACTGAGTAACTTTGACTTCACTTCACTCACTGGGACTGTATTAAGGTGCCTTACCTACAGACCACAACTTTTATGTATATGCCCCTGCTAACTGGATTGTGGAGATAGATTCAGAAATGCTGTGCTTAGTTGCTCAGTCGTGTCAGACTCTTTGTGATCCCAGGGACTGTGGCCTGCTAGGCTCCTCTCTCCATGGAGATTCTTCAGGTAAGAATACTGGAGAGGGTTGCCATGACCTCCTCCAGGGAGATTCAGAGATAGGAAAGGGAAAAAAAGAAAGGATGGGTTATGGTATAGACAGAGTCAGACTTGATTAGAGAAAATAAAATAGACCCACAAAATTTAGCTTTGGGGGGCTTCACCCTTGGCTTTCTTGAGCTCAGAATAATCACAAATTTCTATTACTTCCTCAAAGTTCAGTGTTCATTAATTTGATGTATAGAAGTGTCAAAGAATATTGCCACAACTTTTCTTGGTTACCACTTTGTATAACACAGCATACTGTATATTTTGATTCTTTTATTTGTATGAAAAAATTGGTCAAAATTTGTCTTCTCTCTTAAAAAGAAATCATGGGAAACACCAGATTGTATATTGTTTTTTTTAAAGATCTCTTTAATTTTATCATCTTAAGAGAATAAGTCAGAACTTTTTATAGATTTGAATGTGTGGGATTATTTGCTGCTAAATAAATTCTACGTTAGTAGAAGAGCGATCTTCCTAAAATAATAGCTATCATTTGTTGAGCAGTTTACTATGTGCCTGGCAGTGTGATAAGTACATGTGTAGAATAATGCTATGGGAAGATACATGCTCCATTTTGCAGATGAGCAAATGGAGTTTTAGAGAGGCTACATGACTGATTTATCCATGTTGAGAAAACCAGTAAGTGGTCGAGCCCAGAATCTGCTGCTTTCAACCCAAACAAGCTTTCTTTCCATCAGAAGTATTTCTATGGCTAAATCAAATTCAGATCAGCCCTATCATGGTAGCAGCAAGGCATTATGCTTCATCTTATCCTTATATTTATCTTCATTGTACATCAACACTTACTCCAAGAAACCGGAAAATACCAAGATCAAAAGAAAAAAAAAGATGGCTTTTCTCTTCAGTATTAAATAAGAGAAGTGGGACTTCCCTGGTGTCCAGTGGTTAAGAATCTGTGCTTCCACTACCAGGGGCCCAGGTTCAATCCCTGACTGGGGAACTAAGATTCCACATGCTGCATGGTGTGGCGTGCATAATAAATAAATAAATCAAGAAAAGCATTTGAATTTAGATTCAGTATACTGTTATGACCCCTAACAGGGTCTTGGTCTTTGCATGCTCTTGGCAAACTAATTGCACCCTCAAATTCATCTTAGAAGGATAGGTCAAACTTTTACTGTAGATTTGAACATGCTGGATTTTCTTATTGTTGTAACTGAATGAATCTAAGATGGCAGAGGAAAAATTCTGCAGAACCTGGCTAGGGAAAAACAAGCAATTCAACATAGATGGTTTGGATTAATTTATTACATTGGGACGCTTGATGGCAAATTGGCCTATCACTCTCCAGCACTAATTAGTATAAGAGACTTATCATTAAGCCTGTAGGGGGTTCTTTTTGTCTAAAAAGTACAAAAATAAAACATTGGGAAAAAGTTAAGTGCATGCTCAGTCATTAAGTCGTGTCCAACTCTCTTGCGACTCCATGGGATGCAGCTCACCCAGGCTTTTCTGTCCATGGGATTTCCCAGGCAAGAATACTCGAGTGGACTGCCATTTCCTACTCCAGGAGATCTTCCACACCCAGGGATTAAACCCACATCTGCTGCATTAGGAGGCAGATTCTTTACCATTGCGGCGCCTGGGAAGCCCTGAGAAAAAGTTGTTGTTGTTATTCAGGTGCTAAGTCATGTCTGACTCTTTGCAACCCCACGAACTGCGGTGTGCCCAGCTCCTCTGTCCTTCACTATCTCCTGGAGTTTACTCAAGCTCATGTCCATTGAGTTGGTGATGCCATCCAACCATCTCATCCTCTGTCACCCCTTCTCCTCCTCCTAAAAAGTTAATCCACAGCAAAATGGTGCATCTTTCCATCCTTGTTGCTGCTGGGGTCAGGTGAACCCTCAAAAAGTTCATATCATGTAGTTTTAGCATCCACAGAACAGCAGAGAATTGCCTGATCATGGCCTGATTGGTTATTGGTAATCGTACCATCTGTCTCTTCAAAGAACCAAGCAGTTTTGGGAGGAGAGAACAATCAGAGTAGGTCTATCGCTGTTCACTGTTACTTGGCCAAGGTCAAACAACAGTTTAGCAGCTAAGCCCAGCCCAGAGCCGGGTGTCCTGACTACGTTCCTGTATTTAGATCTCCTTTTTTGTGCATCTCCCGTTTCTGTCTCTTTACAGACAATAACGAAGGTTAGGAAGCGTCCAACAAAAACTGGATGTTTATTCTTTGTCTGCCCTGTTTAACAGACTTGAAGGCTCTTTTGAAACAAGGAAACCCGGTCTTTCCTCTTTCACTACACCATAATTATTTGTTTTCTAAGCAATAGCCAAGTTCAAATAAGACTTGCAATACTTTTGGATCAAAAGCAAGTCATAAATAAAACCTTAACTTTTGAAGTAAACACATTACACATAATTTCTGACAGTATCATGACCACGGAAGAAATAATAGGCATATATGCAAAAACAAAAGTAGAAGAGGAAGAAACAGAGTGTAATTGACAGGGAGTTTATAACAAGGACAGAATGTGGGTTTCTCTTGGCTAACGACATTTTTAGTATAACTGTACTAAGTCAAGTTTTGCTCCCATGTTTACATCTTAGGAGAAGAGACCCTGGGTGCGAATCAGATATTAACAGAAAAGTCACACAGGCTTAAATTTTACATTCACCCTTATACCTTGGAAAAAAAAATTATTGAAGGTCCTTATTGCTGCGTTTCTGCCACTAGGAGGCTTCTGGTATAAAGAAACAAATATATAACATTCAAAAAAAAAAAAAAAAGAACACACTCATGTTAATCCAAGTACTACCATTAATTCAAGCTCTACCACTAACTAATATAAATAAATTAATTGATTCATTTCATCTCAGGCAAGTGGTCAGATGCAATGGTGACTAGCTTTATTAGGTAAAGCCACGACCTTATGCAAATAGGTTGTAATGGAACTGATACCTGAATCATAGTATGGTCAAGACCCTGACTCTGAATTTAAACTCAGGTCCTTGACTCCCCACATAGTGTTCTTTCGACCACTAAACCCTGTGGGTTTTGATTTTGATGTCAGAAGCTGGCTCTAACTCCTTTTGGAAAACATACATTTTTTTGACAGCAGTGTATTGGTATATTGTATTTATTCTTTCTCAAACCAGTAATAATGTGGGCTTTTTCTTTCATACTTTGGCTCAAAGGGTTTCTAAGAGGCCATGGAACTTTATATTTTTAAAGAAGTGCCTTTTGAAACATCATCTAATAATATATTTTAAATAAGTTTATTTTATCCTTTTAAATAGTAGGCTGAGGTTTGAGCCCGTGAACATCTGAAGAACGTGTCACTTCCATTCCCCTTAGCAAGAGAATCTCTTTTTTAAATTGGGTTGAGGGGAGAGGGTTGTTTAGTGCCTGTGTCTGTGGTCATCCCCAGAGGATGGGCCGCATTGGCACAAAGGGGCCGAGAGGAGAGCTCAAACAACATAGAGGACAGAGGCCTGAGCTTCCAAGGCAAGACAGGTGCTAAGCAGGTCAGAAAACTTAGAAGTGTGGGAAGGAGCAATTGAAAGACGGTACAGAAAGAGGGGCCCACCTGGCCTTGAAGATGGCTGTAGGCAGAATTCTCCAAGGAGAAGCAGCTCCTGTGAGATGCCCCGTGGCAGGGGGCTCTGGCGTTCTGTTCTAGGTGGACTGTGATACAGCTCTAACCCTCCACCCTGATCTTTCTCTAAGCCTTTTAAAAATCTGCCACCTGGTGTAGTCTTACTTGGGAGATGAAAGAGGTCTTTTACCACTTGGGGTCTGATGCGAGAATCCCAGGGTAAGGCAGGGATGAGACCCACAACTTAGAGAGAAGAGACTAGAGTTTCTCCAGGCAGTTTGCAAAAATGTAGGAGACTCACTGGAAATGAATTTGAGCTATTACAGAAGTGCTAAAGAATGTTGACTCCAGGAGAATGGAAGAGGAAAAAACTCTAGACTAGAGGTCCCCAGCCTCCGGGATCTAATGCCTGACGATCTGCGGAGGCGCTGATGTAATAATGATAGAAAGAAAGTGCACAATAAATGTAATGCTCTTGAATCATCCCCAAGCCATCCCCCCACCACCCCACCATGATCTGGGGAAAAGCTGTCTTCTACTAAGCTGGTCTCTGGTGCCAAAAGTGTTGGGGATCGCCGGTTGCTCAAGAACTTCAGACCAAACCTGGGTGGCCTTCTACAACACTCCTGACACAGGCCTGCAACTTGGGTGGACACTGATGGTGTTGGAGTTCACAGGTTTTTGAGTTTACGTTCCACTGGGGACAACTCTTATCCTTCCTTACTCTGACCTGAAATTCTCTTCTTCACTGGTAGTTCTATCCAGTGCGTTAGGCTTAGTGGTTCTGTTTCTGAAAGCTCCTTCAACTGATACACGGCTTCCACTTTTTATTAAACATTTTAATTATATAAGTAATCCAGGTTATTTGAAGAAAGATTAGGGAATACAGAAAAGCCAAAAGAAAAATATATCCCTCAATCTTCCCGCATTTTGCTTTTAATAATTGCTGAGTAACGGCTTTTTTCAATTACATGGTAAAATTTTTGCACACACCAATCAAGGAGTGGCAGATTTGGTTAAGAGAGTTCTAGATAGCTAAAGACTGCACATCCTAAATTTAAACTTTTTACTACATGAAATATTTTCAAAGCAGACAATATAATTTAATGCCTTTAAGAAACACATAGAAATGTATAATATTAAATTGCTTTTTGCAATATATATATATATTTAAAAATACAGAGCACTGAGGGAGAAACTGTTGTCGTTGCTTAGGTTTCAGAGGGGTGGTGCAGATAAAAGATTAATTTTAAAAAAATATTTATTTCTGACAATAGCCCACCAGGCTCCTCCGTCCATGGGATTCTCCAGGCAAGAATGCTAGAGTGGGTAGCCATTCCCTCCTCCAGGGAATCTTCTTGACCCAGGGATCAAACCTGGGTCTCCTGCATCGCAGGCATTTTTTTTTTTTTTTTTTTTTTTTACTGGCTGAGTCACCAGAGAAGCTCTTAAAAAAAAAAAAAGAAAGAAAAGAAATATATAATATAGACTTTTTTGATGGTACGATATCAGTTTTACCAGTTGACCTAGTGAATGTCTGTCTGACTTTCTGTGGACGTGGCCTCCTTATGACACACTCACACCCTCGTGGTAGCAACTAAGTCACAGGATCCCTCACCAGACATGGCAGGTATCCCATATCTGTGCCTCCAAGGTAAAAGACATAGCATAGCTCTTACCTTTTCTCCCTGGAAATAAAGCAAAACAGAACCAAAACCCAGAAACACAACACCTGTCTTCTCTGTTTGTGGGTCTCTGTCTCTGTGTATCTCCTTCCCCTCCTTCCTCTTTCTCTCTCCTCTCCCCAGCTCTGCCATCACCACTTCGAATGTCTCTGCCTGCTGACATGGTTGCCGTTGTCCACAGCTCCAAATTCTATTCCTGTTCTTATATCTGCTGCTTCTCATCACTTTGCCCATACTCTTGCTTTTAAGAGAGACATTGATCTTTCAGAGACATAACTAGCGGAAAACCATTTTCTTTTCATCCACCCTTTCACTTTAATTGGTGACTCAATCCAGAACAGCATTTAAGATACTTTCATTGGCCTTCTGATGCAGTGGAAACTGCTGAAAACTCATTTCTCTCATTTCTCCTCGACCTCTGTTAGTAAAAACCTGGTGTTGCTGGCATGTGTTTGTGTGTGTGCTAAGTTGCTTCAGTCGTGTCCAACTCTGTGTGACCCTATGGAGTGTAACCCGCCAGGCTCCTCTGTCCATGGGATTCTCCAGGCAAGAATACTGGAGCGAGTTGCCATGCCCTCCTCCAGGGGATCTTCCCAACCCAGAGATGGAAACCACCTCTCTTACATCTCTTGCATTGGCAGGTGAGTTTTTTAACCACTAACACCCCCTGGTGGAGAAGGCAATGGCAACCCGCTCCAGTACTCTTGCCTGGAGAATCCCATGGGTGGAGGAGCCTGGTAGGCTGCAGTCCATGGGGTTGGGAAGAGTCGGACAGGACTGAGGGACTTCACTTTCACTTTTCACTTTCATGCATTGGAGAAGGAAATGGCAACACACTCCAGTGTTCTTGCCTGGAGAATCCCAGGGACGGGGAGCCTGGTGGGCTGTCATCTATGGGGTCGCACAGAGTCAGACACGACTGAAGTGACTTAGCAGCAGCAGCAGCAGCACCCCCTGGGAAGCCCAACAAAATAGTAATATTTAACTAATATTGAAACATGCATGCATACAGTTTGTGATAATTCTTTTTTAACTTCTTTCTTTATTGGAGTCTAATTGCTTTACAATGTTGGGTTAGTTTCTGCTGTACAACAAAGTGAATCAGCTATACATACACGTGTATCCCTGCCCTCTTGAGCCTTCCTCCCACCTGCCCCCCCAACCCATCCCACCCCTCTGGGTAATCTCAGAGCTCTGAACTAAGCTCCCTGTGTTTTACATTCAGTTTGTGATGGTTTCTCATGGGATCAGGAAATAACACTTCTTCCCCAACTGCAACAACAAACTGAGGGAGCGAAAAAGAAGTAGATGGAGACCAAAATATCATGATTATTACTGGTAATGGCTAAAATGGAGGATGTGGTTTAGTGAGTGGCAAGAGGCCTGCTAACGGAGCCCAGAGCTGGCAGACTCACCCACTCTCTGCGTCTTGGCCACATGGACCAGAGAGGGCAGGCCTCCCTTATGGGAGAGTCACCCATGAGAGAGGAGCAGCCCTGACCACACCCACTGGAGGGCGGGTTCCCCTCCCAGATTCCAGTTGCCCCAAGAGCTCCAATGAGTGGAGAGAGGTAGGGTGAAATTAAATTTCTCCTGGGGAAAACCAGGAAACTGGCGAAGAGGCATTTTCATGCTCCCATTTCACATGGCTGTAATATGAAATTATTTACTTTAGAAAAATCAGTGCTTGTTAATTCCTCTTAGTATTATAATACCAAATTCAGCTTTTTGGTTTGGCTTTCCTCTGTTGTTGTTTCGTTCCTAAGTCTTGTCTGACTCTTTGCGATGTCATGGACTGTAGCCTGCCAGGCTCTTCTGTTGGCGGAAATTTTCCTGTTAAGAATACAGGAACAGGTTGCAATTTCCTTCTCCAGGGGGTCCTCCGGACCCAGGGATCAAACCTGCGTCTCCTGCAGGTTCTTTACCGCGGAGCCACCTGGGAAGCCCATTTTTCTCTTAGACCATTGTGTTAGTATAGTCAGTGTGTTGGTATGCAGTGCATCTTGTTTTGGTGAAGGAGGGTGGGATTTAAGATCTTTAAATACAATAGAACAGATCTTTGTGAATTCTCTTAGAAATTATGACTGACTGGTAGATATTATTATCTACACATATACAAAATTTCTATGAGCTTCATAGAAAGAGATAAAAAATTTTGTGTATTGATGCTTTTGAACTCTTGTGTTGGAGAAGACTCTTGAGAGTCCCTTGGACTGCAAGGAGATCCAACCAGTCCATTCTAAAGGAGATCAGCCCTGGGTGTTCTTCGGAAGGACTGATGCTAAAGCTGAAACTCCAGTACTTTGGCCACCTCATGCAAAGAGTTGACTCATTGGAAAAGACTCTGATGCTGGGAGGGATTGGGGGCAGGAGGAGAAGGGGACGACAGAGGATGAGATGGCTGGATGGCATCACCGACTTGATGGACGTGAGTTTGAGTGAACTCCGGGAGTTGATGATGGACAGGGAGGCCTAGCGTGCTGCGATTCATGGGGTCGAAAAGAGTCAGACATGACTGAGTGACTGAACTGAACTGAACTGAACTGATGAAGCTTATTATATTCCTCTTTCTACATATTCTGGGAAATTTTTTTAAAAATCAGAAAACATGGTTGTAACACTGAAAAAGCCTAAGATGATTTTTTGATACTGGAAGAAAAAAGAAGCATGATTTAAAAGTAGCAAAAGTGTAACACGGTTCAGTATTAAGCATAATTATGCACTGCTTTCAAATGCATATTGGGTCATGTAGCAAAAATATATATATAATGTATTATGGACATTTCCCATTTTGATGGTTTAATGTGAAGTGTCTGCTATGTTAAATGTGATTTAACACTTCACATTTTTTCTGCTTATGAATAAGTTATTGATTTAAAATTTGTATGCTCCTTTAATTCATAAAAGAATAATCTAGAGAAATTATATGGCACTTTATATTTCCAAAGTAATTCACAAACTTTAAATGAATAATGCAGACAGCACCCCAGGGATCAGGCCACAGACTGTATGCATCTTATTTCCATGAGAGCTCCTGGGGAATATGGTCAGACAAATCGCTATGTTTAGAAATTGTACATAATGAGACATGTGCAGTTTCTACAGGGAAGAGGAGACTTGAGTCTATCAAATGCATGAAAAAAAGTTCCTAGAAAATGAAATAGGTAACCTTACTTTAATAGGATGTCGGGCCAGCTATGGTAAATGTATGGGTACAAACAGGAGCCTAAGCATCCTACAGGCAATCCATAATCTCATCCAGAGGTGACCTGAAATGGAGACCAGGAAACCTGAAAGGTCGCCTGTCCCATGAGATTTTTTTATTCCCTATCAGTAAGATGGACAGCATAGCATAGCTGCTTAAACCTGTTTTAAGAAGGCATTTATGAAGGGTAGAGATGCAGACGAAAAGAACGGGCTGTGGACATAGGGCCAGGGCAGGTGGGGAGGGGCAGGGGAGGCTGGGGTGAACCGGGAGATTGAGGATTGACGTATATACACCTCCACGCGAAAAACAGATAGCTAGTGGGAATGTGCTGCATAGCCCAGGGAGCCCAGCTCAGCGCTCTGGGATGACCTACAGGGGAGGGATGGTCTGTGTGGGAGGGAGGGGATATGTGTATACGTATAGCTGATTCACTTCGTTGTACAGCAGTAACTAACACAACATTGTAAAATTAAAAAAATAAAATAAATCAGAGATACAGCCTCCTGAAGGAAATTTTAAAAAGCACTTTCCATTCAGGCTTGGATATGTTTTATTGGAACAAAATTTCAATAAAAGGTGGGCTTAATTTATAGGAAAAAAAAAAAAAGGATGGCATTCATGAAGGGAATGGGTAGCTTAGGAAGGAAGTGTCAAAAAGGAAGAATTTACCGTGGTCTCTACTTATTTTCGGCTTCCCAGGTGGCTCAGTGGTAAAGAACCTGTCTGCCAATGCTGGAAAAACCAGAGACATAGGCTTGATCCCTGGGTTGGGAAGATGCCCTGGAGAAAGAAATGGCAACCCACGCCAGTATTCTTGCCTAGAGAATCCCATGAACAGAGGAGCCTGGCGGGATACAGTCCATCAGGTCGCAAAGAGTTGAATGTGACTGAGCACACTTTGTCAACTACCTTCAAAGCTCTTCCCATTTCTATCTCCGAGTTTTAAGGCGGGTCTACGTCTCTAATCCATGCTATAGATGACGAATGCCTGCTGCAGCCACCAACTGCTGGAGAATGAACTCCCCCTTGACACTGTTCCGCCCTCTGTCTGCTCTGCTTAGTGGCAGGCTCTAATCCACTTTACTGTGGTTTTGGCTCTTGCATGGCAAAAGAACAGTTAGTTTGAATAGTCCAGCAGGTACGTACTTATTGCTACTCCCAGATTTAAACAGCTAAGTGTTGTTGGTCTCACCCAAGGGAAGTCTGAGGATAATGCAGGAGCCTAAAAGTGATACTATGGATCCAGACTCACTATTTTGCTCCATCATTCTTAGTGCGCGGGCTTGGTCCTCACGCTTGTCACCTCGTGGTTGAAAGACGCCTGTTGCAAAGGTGTACACATCCATTTTCTAGGGCTGAGGAAGGAGGATGTGGCTGTGATGGGCCCAGCATCCCTGCCCTTGCCTCTCCTTGGGTAGCACTGTAAAATGACCCTCAAACTTGAAGAGAGGCTGGGAGATGGAGATTTTAGCTTTCATTGCTTTGATGGGAGAGAAAGATATGGAAGAAAAGGGTTGCGAACAGAAACCATATCAGCCAAAATATAGTGACTGCCACAAATGTAAACCAAAGAAGTCCCTTTACAACCTTTCCTTGATGGTCAGCAGTGATCGATTCCATGGTGTTTCCTATATTTCACCATCACATTTCTTCCCTAATTTCACATAGCACACTTTCTCTGTTTGAAAGTAAAATACCCACTCTGTAGGCCGCACTAGGAAATGAAAATCATCACAGTAATATTGATTTGTTTATGAATTCCCTCAGTTAATGTTCAAATTACCGAGTATCTATCTTCTATTGCCAAACACTGGGATACAATGTTGACTAATTTTAATCACCGAACATACGTTTTCTCTGTACAGTGCTTTATCAATTAGAAATGCTTTCAGACACTAAAAAGCAGACAATTCAAATAACTGTAACTTAAAACGATTAATAATCTATGACTCACTTCTAAAACATTCAAAAGGAGGTGTGTGGCTCCACAACTTTAGGGTGCTAGGACTGTATCTCTGTGATTCCCCTCATGGTTACAAGAAGGCTGCCATAGCTCTAAATATCTTATTCTTGAATAATGGTAGCCAAGATGGTTGATGAACTGTTTTCTCATGCCACCTTCTTTTAGCAGAATATACAGTCTTTTCTAGGGGACACCTCAGCTGATTCACTGTCTAGAATAGGGTGAGGTGATGACCAAAAGTATTGAGTGAATAAGGGAGAAAGTAAGTGAAAGTGAAAGTCGCTTAGTCATGTCCAACTTATTGCGACCCCATGGACTATACAGTCCACGGAATTCTCCAGGCCAGAGTACTGGAGTGGGTAGCCTTTGCCTTCTTCAGGGGATCTTTCCAACCCAGGGACTGAACTCAGGTCTCCTGCATTGCAGGCAGATTCTTTACCAGCTGAGCTACCAGGGAAGCCCGAATAAGGGAAAGGGGACTGGGAATTAATATTGGGCACCCAACCAAGAGTGTTGTCACAGGTGCTTAATAAGTTTTCCACATATTTTTACATTCATGATCTCATGACTCAACGGGACTACCATCTAAACATGCTAGAAACTCAAGCCTGAAATAAGAGGTATGAGCTGCATCGGCTTTGTCAGAACTTCTGGCTGGAATGTAATTTAAAGATCCTTTGAAGGTGCAAATTTAATGAAAGGGTTTTAAAGATAATGCAGTCTGCCTATAAAGTAAGTATACAAGATCTCAAGGAGTAATTCAGATGATTTTGTAGTTTGGGACGATCATTACACGGTGGAATGAAATGAGAAATCAAGATACATGGATTCAAGGTTCAGCTTTGGGTAAGACACTGGAAAAATTCAGAGGCTCTGCTTCCTCATTTGTAAAATTATATAGTTGAACAAAATTAGATAACCCTTAAACTTTTCTCAAATATAAGATTAACTATATAATCATGATGCTAGAAGTCATGAAGCAGAATCATCTATTTCTGACCTCTTTTCACAAATAAGAGAACTTAGGCTCAGAAAGGTGACTACTTGTCCAAACAGGTGGCTCAGATGGTAAGAATCTGCCTGCAATGCAGGAGACCGGGCTTTGATCCTTTGGCTGGGAAGACCCCCTGGAGAAGGCAAAGGCAACCCACTCTAGCATTCTTGCCTGGAGAATGCCATGGACAGAGGACCCTGGTGGGTTCCAGTCCATGGGGGTCCCAAAGAGTCGGACACGACTGAGCTAGTAACACAATCATTTCTAAGATAGAAATTTTTGAGTCCTAGTATATAATACACTATGCTTTCACAAGTAATTGATGCTGTATCCTGACAGACATTTTTTTAAAGCCTCCTCCTCTATCTTTATTTTCATGTTAGGCAGAATCTCTTCAACAGCATTTACTCTGTTTAATAGTTCAGATAATGAGATTTTTCGAAGTCTGCCTTTTAGCTGTAAGGTCGCAGGCAAATTACTTAACTTCTCTGTAAAATAATGATTGCACCTCCTTCATATTTTTTTTCCTTTTTATTTTGAGGATTAGATAAAATAATCTATCAAGGAGACTTAGGGGTACTTCCTTGGTGGTCTAGTGGTTAGGACTCTATCTTCCACTGCAGGGGGCCCAGGTTTGATCCTTGGTGGGGAAACTAAGATCTCACGTGCAAGGCCAACAACAAAAAAAAGGACGGTGTAGGGACTGAGACACAGCAAGCACTTAATCTCAACAAGCCATCTCGGTGCTTCAAACACCAAATAGAGAAGAGCATCCTGGACCAACATCCACAGCGGGAATGTGGAGAGTGAGTCCAAATGTCATTCTCATTATTTTGTCTTTATGGAGTCATACCTTTTACCTGCACATTATACAGATCTAAAGGCTCTGTGTTAAAAACTAGGTTAGGATACAGAACTGAAAGTCAGAGCAATCATTATCACACAGTCACTGAGCTCATTAACCAGCAACTTGTACAAAACAAACAAAAATAACTTAAATCAGGCATTTCATCAGGGACTCCAATCATGAATGGGCTGAGGGGGGAACAGGGAACAGTCTGACATTTTATTGAAACTGGCATTCTCAACCTCAGAATGTCGATATTCTGGGATGGATAATTCTGGGAGACTGTCCTGTACCTGGTAGGGTATTTAGTTGCATCCCTGGCCTTTCCGCCCACCAGATATTAGCTGGATCGCCCTGGTCATGATGATCAAAAATATCTCCACATCTTGCAGACTATTCCCTGGGAGGGGTTATAGTCTGCCTTGCCTTCTTTTCTTGCTTGAGAACCACTGTGATAAAGCTTCATATGGAAGTGCATTTTTGTCTTTTTTTTTGGCAGGGGAGTGAGAAGGTTCTCATCAGTTTCATCATATTCTTAAAAAGGTCTATGACCTCATAAAGAGTGGGAACTAATTACACAAAGCCTCTCAAATTAATAGTGTAAGCTTGCACACCCCCATCTGTAGTAGTGAAACAAAACTGCGCACCACCGTGGCTAATTAAAATGGTGTACTTGGAAAATATACTATGAAATCTATATCTATCCAGCGATTACTCTCAACTTTTGAAAAAGCACAAAAACTGTATGTGGGGAAGTAGCTACTTCACAAACTGCTATTCCCAGATGGTAGGGTTCTTAAAATACCGCCTTCAGCAAGGACTCCCACAGTCGGCTGAATGTGGCTCTCAGCTTCCAAACGGGTTAGCGCTAAGGACAAGCAAAAAAGACCTGACGTCCAGAGGGGGAATCGAAACCAGTGTTTTCTAGGTAAAGAAATTCAATGGAGGTATTGATTGCAAGAGTGATTGGACCGAAAGGTGGAAGGGAAGAGAGGGAGGGGGGAAGAGAGAGGAGAGAGACAGAAACAGAAAGGGGAGAGAGGGGACAGACAGGGGAAAACGCTTTGAAAGAGGTTCCCAAAGAGGAAGTCTCTTGGGAGAGGTTTGCTGGAATCTTCCCCTGCTTTTTTCCCTCTGGCTTGGCTGGAAAGGCGGTTGCCAGACGGAACCCCAGAGGGGGCTCTCTGCTCTCTGCCTCCCATTCCCACGCCCACACTGGCCTTGCTCACCCCGGCCTTGCTCACCCCCTTCCAAAGTGACCACATTCCAGGAAAGCTCGGAAGGAATCACTGCACCAGTCTCTAGAACCCTGCTCTCCATCTCCATCTCCTAAAGGCGGTCGGAAGCCGGAGCTTAACCCCCAAACACCAGACTCAGGAGAGCAGCCAGGGAGCCGTGTCTCAGCTCCCAGAACCCGCCTTCCCCCCGGTCCCGCCGGGGAGCACCCCGGAGGACCAGCAACTTTCTCCCCCACTTCTCAGTCTGTCTGCCTCCATCCCACTCTCGCGTTGGAGCAGTGACGGTGCGAGGAGAGCAGGAGGGGGCTTGGGGCCCGAGGGGCCGAGGAAGCCGCCCGGGTTGAGGGGGGTGAGGTGGGAGGGGACCCCGGCTCCAAGGGGCCGCGCCCCCTCCCCGCCCCGCGCGCCGGGAGAGTCCCCGCCGGCAGCGCCCGGGCCGCGTCCGCTCCGGGTCCCGGCGGCCGCGAGGGGAGGGGACAGGCGAGAGGAGGGCCGGGCGGCGGAGGGGAGGAGGCGCTGCGTGCCTCGCCTGCCAAAGGCAGATCAGATCGGCTCCTCCGCCCGTGAGCCCCGGCTCCCCGCGCGCCGCCCCAGCGCTCCGCCCGAGCCGCCGCCGGAGAGCCGGAGCCGCGCGGGCTGCCCGGGCGCGGCGCCGCGCGTCCTCCCGGAGACCTCCGCCCCCTGCCGGCCCCTGCGCGCCCCTCCCGCGGCCGGCCCCGGAGGCTCCGCGGCTGTCGGGGACCGAGGCGAAGAAGGAAGGACGGTCCTGCGCGCCGTGGATGCTCCGCCGGGGAGAGACAGCAAGTTGTGAGTGCGCCCCGGCCCCGGGAGGGAGGGCGGCCGCCGCCCGCCAGCCATGTGAGTCCAGCGCGCGGCTGCCCCGGGCGCTTTTCTCTCTCGCCCCTCGTCCCCGGACGCCGGAGTTGGGCTGCTCCCGAGGCTCCGGACTTCCTGAGCTGGGCTCCCCGCCGGCTCGCCCGGCCCGCCGCGTCCGTCTGCCTCCGGGGCGGGGTGGGGGACCCCATCCTCACCTCCTCCCTCCGAGCAGGGCCGGCTGGAAAATGTCCCTCTTCCCCTTTGGGGAGTTAAAGGATCGTTGTGTGTCTTCGGGGTGGGGGTGGGTGCGGCCGTTTCGGGGGGCTGGCTGGCTAAGGGCTTGTCTGGTCTTACCCCTCACCCCGGGGTGCCTGGCCCCAACTCGAGGTGAGAGCCCCCTCCCCACCCACTCAGTGCCCCCTCCCCGCGTCTGCCCCAGCCTTAGGGCCCAGACAGACCAACTTCAGCGACTAATGCTGATGCTGACAGCAGTTGACAAGATTAAAAAAAAAAAAGTAGCCGGAGCTCCCCTGGAGTGAGTGACACACTGGAGTGGAAAAGGGGCGGTGGGTGGAAAGCAAAGGGCAGGGGCGAGAGTTGGAAAGGAGAGGGGGAGGATTTGAGATAGACTCTGAGAGCTGGAGTCCTGGGAATGGAACTGTGGTGTGCATGGGCTCTGGGCGTCTGTGTTCTTTATGAAAAGTAGGAAAAGTGGTTCTAAGGAACTCTGAAAGGGAGGGCAGGATGCAAGTGGAACCCCTGGAATGACTGGAAGGTATGGACTCTTTTTCAGATGAGACACAGTCATTCATTCAGTGGGAAAGATGGTTCCAATAATTTAATTAGAAGCAATTAATCAGAATTGCAGATATGAAAATGAGTCGTACACAGGCTTTCTTTTGTTGACACTAGAGAAGATAGTTGAGACTGAAGGCATTCCTAAACGCTACTGAATAAGCATGGCAAGACGCCTTAGAGTCCCATCCACTCTGTATGCCTAGACAGTCTGTAATTGTGAAAATGAGCCTAATTATTTTGTTCAGGCTCATGCAGAGAGTTAATGCACCTAAAGGAACACAGAAAAGTTGCTGCAAATTATGAGCGTGAACTTGTAAGCTAACTGAACAAACATGCTATGGTTATTTTAGTATAACATTCAGAATTCTGTTTACCGCCAGCGAGAATGCTACATTCTTTTTAACGTGAGTATGTGAAATGAATTCACTGGCTTGGCAAGTAGGAATAAGTCATGCATTTCTTTAGGTAAGTAGCTGTCCGAGTTAATTAGGGAACATGTGTAGGAGATAAAGACGTGAAAAAGCTTTGAGCCAGTCTGACAAAATTTGAATTACGAAGAAGTTGATAGAAAGGGTTCTTCTCACTTTTGAACTATGGAGGTGTCTCTGAATGGGGGTTAATTGAAAGTTGCAGACCAATGAGTTGGTCTTATCTTTTCTGTAAAGACATTTAACCTTTAATGTTATGGTTTTTCCAGGGACCAGCATCCTTACTGCAGAGAATGGGAAGTTGATGTCCAGTAAGACTGAGGATCCGTTCTGTTACTAGCCACTCTCCCATCACAGAGCTGTGGATTACCCGCGGGAAGCCGGTAGTTTGACAGCCTTTACTTCTTCCTGCAGACCCGGAACAGTTACTTTGGGTCCTCCTTGCCCTGTCAGGTGAAAGATGGCATCCAGTCTGACTTGCACCGGGGTCATCTGGGCTCTGCTCTCGTTTCTTTGTGCAGCCACCTCCTGCGTGGGGTTCTTCATGCCTTACTGGCTCTGGGGATCACAGCTGGGCAAGCCCGTGTCCTTCGGCACTTTCCGGAGGTGCTCGTATCCCGTGCACGATGAGAGTCGGCAGATGATGGTGATGGTTGAGGAGTGTGGGCGCTACGCCTCTTTCCAGGGCATTCCCAGCGCCGAATGGAGGATCTGTACCATCGTGACCGGCCTAGGCTGTGGCCTGCTCCTCCTGGTGGCGCTCACCGCCCTCATGGGCTGCTGCGTGTCGGAGCTCATCTCCAGGACGGTGGGCAGAGTGGCCGGAGGAATTCAGTTTCTGGGGGGTAAGTGACTTCGGTCAACTTCACTTGTTTACTGGAATCCCAGAGCAATATTGAAAACTGTGTTCCAGCTGTCTACTGAGATTATGGTAATTGACACTTGGAACGGTAGGGAGATGTGGATATAGAGTGGCTTTGGGGACAGATTGCCAAAGTCAGAGATTCTTTACCGGAATTGCTTTATAAACATCAAGAGCTCTTAATTTCCGTATATCCCCAAACATGTACATCATTGGTCTGCTAAGTACCACCTCTGTGAGGCAGTAACGTCTCGGTTGTTTATAATGTTGGAGAGGAGACAGTTTGGATTTTATAGCTACTGGCTCTTTACGATCAACAACCAGCAATTACAGTATCCGTGTCTTTCTCGAATCCTGAGATCTTAAGAGATGAAAACTTCACAAAAAGTAGAAAAGGTTTTTGATTCAACATTGTCACCATAAGCCTTTAATGCTCTTTGTTGGATATAAAATTGAGCCTTGCCCCATCTTAAATTATATTTCTAAATAAGTGATTACAGTTTTAAATGAGAGATCAGTTTTACATGAACAATTATGAATTTCACTATGCCACAAAGATAGGCTTAATTACTTGGTTAGGACTGCTTTTACTGTGAAGGAAAAAAAAGGAATTTTTAGCAAGTGATGTGTACTTGTTTCAAATGGACTGGCTAGTCTCACTAACACCAGAAAAGGTTTGATTTTTACTTGGGTTTCCTCCAACATGTATTGCTTCAATATTTCTGGTCATATGGTTTTAATTATACTTTATTTATTTTCCGCTGTGCCTTTCACCTCCATTTTTCAACCTGACGGGCTGAACTTGTCTGATTTAGAATCCGCCTTGGTGAAATATGACAACCTCTGAAGATAGTACAGAACATGGGGAAACAGGAAGCTAGGAAAACATATAAAATATATTTGTAACTTCATTGCAAAGTAAGAGTCTGCGACCCGGCTCTTTCTTTGGGTGCTCTCTTGCAGTCTTTTGTGAAAAATCCAGAAGAGGAAAAAACACTACAGATAGAGTCCTCAGATAGAGTCTACATATTGGAGACATCCCAACAGATGATTTCAGATTATCTAATATTAAACTTTCAAGTAACATTTTGAGTATGAAAATTCTTGTGCTGAAAATGCAAGGGGCCCAGAGTTTTGTGTTTTGGAGTAAGAGATCCAGTTGTTTGCAGTTCTTTATTTCCTTACCAGATGTAACTTTGTTCTCATCTATTTGTTCCCTGTGGTTTTGTGTCTCACTCTGCCCTAGGAGGTAATTGGGGGGCTTAACTGTCCTTCCTTTACTGTTCAGCGTTGAGCGCAAGTCTTGGTGTGATGTATAGATTCCTACAGAAGGAGAGTACCGGAAAGCCATTAGGAAACGGAATGAGGTTTTTGCAGAGAGTGGAAATACAAATCCGGAGTTAAAAACTTGTTGATACCTCAGATTTGAAAAACAGAGCTAATGCCAGGAATATTTAAAAGTGTTTTTTTTTTTCTTTAAGAATAAACTTTTGACTTGCTGTTTGTGTTTCATTTGGCTCAGGAAAAATACTTGGACAGTTTCTTTTTCTCCTGGTAAACATTACTTTTCATTTCTTCCTCTTCACTTTGGGGCAGAGGCTACTATTATTTCTGGCAGAATAGGAAAGTGCTTACGAAGAGGAATCAGTTTTTATTGATTACCTTTAAATGTCTCATGCAAGATGGCAACAGGAAGTAAATCTGAGACTCATGAGATTTATGCTTCTCTCTCTAAGCTATCTATAGATTTGGAAGAATTATAAAGAGCTTAATGTTCTACTTTACAGAAAACTCAAGGGGAAAGACCATTGTAGAAGTTATATATACTTTTAAAAGGTCTGTTTTTTCCCTCGTATATGCTCTTCATGAACTCTCACTTGTTAAGAGTTACTGACATTGAGCTGAGGATATAGATTCTTATTAGCATGTCTCAAATAGATTTCTCATATCCTGCAGAAAATAATTCTAAATATGAAACCTCAGGGATTTTCTGATTCAAACCTTTTGGGACCCGAGTAAGTAAGTATATCCCCACTATCCAAGAGAGTCGTCATTTTAGAATTAAAAAATAACTTGAGCTCCAGAAAAGATTTTGAAAAGTTTGCCATTAATCACTACCACTTTAGTGATAGACCAGTTGACCAAAAAAGTGCTTCAGAAAGAATTCCTCCTGTTCATTTCATACTTGTTCAAGTTTTTATGCATAAAAACTTGAGTGATAAATGGGTTTCATAAAGACAGCACAATACCAAATCACTGAGTTCTGTGAATGTAATCAATGTCTGTGCTTTCAAAATACAGTCAACATTACAGGGCACTCTGCTATAAGGTGGATTCTCCTTCTAAAAAATGATCCACCCAGAAAGGTTATGTTTAGCTAAACTTAGGATTGCTCCAAAAACAACAGGAAGCGGGAGAATGGCTGAGTGCAGAAGCATCCTGCTTAACTCCGCCTGCTGGGTCCAGAGTGTGCACATATGGTGTAACATCAGGCAGTAAAACCCCTGCAGTACTTTGGAACTAGTTAAAGGACACAGTGTCAACTTCATTTTGAATCGTCTTGCTATGGTTGCTTAGAGGTTAAAATGTCACCTGCAAACGAATGGAACAACACAAAGGGGGCACTGTGGTCCACGGACATTTACCACCTATAAAAGAAGTCCTCCGAGGAGTCAGTGGCTTCTGCCTTTCCCGCAGTAACTTGCTCATAAACTTTAATTGCCACCATCTCCATCTTATATTTTAAGTCATGTCTTTGTCATAATTTTTAAAAACCAGCTTGGTTTGAGTTTTATCCTCAATTGAATTTTTAACAGGAAGGTAGAAAGCCTTTGAAAAGTATCATGTCTAGTAAAAATGTTCACATGCTGAAAGTGTAGTTATGGTGTTATTAGAAGATAAAGGTTGTAACGTTTTTGTTTGTGGAATGCAAAATTATGTCCTTTCCAATACATCATTAAGTACTTTAATAGACTTTTTAAAGCTTAATACCAAACTTTTGACGTATGCGTTAGAAAAATACCTTCTTTACGGGCTCTGTAAATGAAGCATGTAAGAACACTGCAGAGATATATTAAGGCTATCTTAAGTTCAAATGAGCTGACTCATTGGAAAAGGCCCTGATGCTGGGAAAGATTGAAGGCAGGAGGAGAAGGGGACAACAGAGGATGAGATGGTTGGATGGCATCAGTGACTCGATGCACATGAGTTTGAGTTAGTGATGGACAGGGAGGCCTGGCGCACTGCAGTCTGTGGAGTTGCAAAGAGTCGGACATGACTGAGCAACTGAACTGAAGTTTGCCCACTGGTGCTTGTAATTGTCAGGGTCCGAATCTGTAGATTTCATCTTTGGAAATTGCTGGTGTTATAATGAGAGGGCACGGAAGAGTCCTAAATTGGCATTATTCCATATTTCGTTTGGATGCGAGTTGCATATGTGTTTAAAATGAGTGTAGAATGCAAATCAGTAGTAAACAACTACCTTTCCAGTTGAGACACTGTTCTGTTCAGAGAAGCCAGGCGAGACCATCTCTTCAACTAATTGATGGTTAAGTGCCACTCACGACAGTAATGACGACAGAGTGCTTCTTGCCACAAACCCATCTCTGTGCTGAAAGCATGATGGCCTCTCCGGAGCCCCTCGCTGTCGGGCTCCACCTGGACTGGTCCTTCATCCTTTGGGATGAGGGCTCGTAGCATCTCTTCCCCTTGCTCCACTTTCAACCTGATCAGACATACGATTTGTCCCGTTATGCTTTCCTTCACATCCGGGTTCTCTGTCACATGACAGCTGAGAACTAAGGCAAATAAGTGTTGGTGTGTTAATGGGCACCATAGCGTTTTAGTGACAGTGTCCTCACCGTAAGAAGTTGCTCTAATTTTTAAGAAATCCAGGCATTTCCTGGGCCAGTTGGGGCAACAGGCAGAGCTCTTCTTGCTCCTCTTTAAATTACATCTTAGAGATCACGAACTACTGTTTCCTGCTTCTTCTAACCTTACCGTGTAAAGTCCAGGTGAGTTACTTTGAGCCACTTAAAAGCCACTATACCCATAATGTCCAAATCTTCACTTCCTTCTTGTGGAGTAGAGTCTTTCTAAGAGAATCATCTGATTTTTAACTTGCTTCCCTTTGTTGCCACCGGCTAACAGTCAGAGTCTGTCTGGACTGGTGAGCTTCACTAACACAGTCGCTAAGCTGTGTCCGACTCTTTGCAAACCCATGTACTCAGCACGCCAGCCTTCCCTGCCCTTCACTATCTCTCGAGGTTTGTTCAAATTCATGTCCATTGAGTCGATGATGCCATCCAACCATCTCATCCTCCGTCGCCCCCTTCTCCTGCCTCAATCTCTCCCAGCATCAGTCTTTTCTAATGAGTCACTTTTTCGCCTCAGGTAGCCAAAGTATTGGAGCTTCAGCATCAGTCCTTCCAATGACTATTCAGGGTTGATTTCCTTTAGGATTGACTGGTTTGATCTCCTTGCTGTCCAAGAGACTGAGGAGTCTTCTCCAACACCACAGTTTGAAAATCAATTGTTTGATGTTCAGCCTTCTTTATGGTTCAGTTCTTACATCCATACATGACTACTGGAAAAAACCACATAAACTAAACTAAATCAGGTCTCACTAACACACTAACTCTCAAGATTTACATCTGCATAGATTTATGAATTGTCCCATTGCCTTGTAAAACGTGTATTTTCAGTTATAAGAAAAACCAGCTGAGGCATGTGAATTCATAATCATCTCAAAAGGAAAACTTAAAACGCACACTCAAGACAGCTTTACCTCACTCTATAACACATAGGCAGCATCTCAAGATGCATCCAATTTGTGCCTCATACAGTCATCACTGTTACATTATCGGTTCTTGACCTTTGCAGCTAACTCTAGCTTGCCAAGGGTGTCCTCTTGTGTGTATTGCTTATAATCAGAAAGCATAACAGCCTCAAGTTTAAAACTTTTATTCGTGGCTATCATTAAAATTCATATTTTTGTTTTCATAAGGCATCACATTCGTGTTTGAAGGAACACAGATTCCTGGGGGATACCAGTAGCTGTAAACAGGAAAAGCAAACCATTTGGGAAACAAGTAGATTGGAGAAACAGTTGGTTATGGAAAGTTAATAAATTTTATTACAGCACAGAATCTAGAATATTTTGATGCCTATACCAATCTCTGGCAGGGCATGAGGAAGGTGTAATATTAAGTGTTTTCCTAAGTAATTTGCAATGGGGTCCCTGAAAGGACTGTTGATCCTTAGAACATATTCAGTTCTTATTTCACCCCAGTGAGGCAGATAATTTGTTGTCTCTCTCGCTCTCTCTTTTTTTCTTAACAGCTATGAACACTGAATTTTAGAGTGACACCCGAAGTTATCCTATTAGTTATTGGCTAACTTGTGAATGCTATCACCATAATATTTCAGCAATAATTGAAATTCCATTTTGTATTATATGTAGAATTCAGAATTTCTGGCCATTAGGAATAATAAGTCTCTTAACATAGGTGAATATTTACATTTCCTTCTAGCCCTATAATATTTAGGATAGTAAATAACATCTTATATATTCAGTTAATACTTGATGTATTAGTTTTAGTTATTTATTAGCAACATTTTTATCCGTAAGTGACCTTGTTCTTTACCTCATGGGAATATCTCATAGAAGAAATAAAATATCACAAATGTGAAGATAATTAAAGCAATGACTCCTTAATTGATGTCCCTGTATAGTGTTAGTCTTTTGGAAAACATGTATGTTCTGTAGTCATATATGTTGCATGATGCTACATAATTCTACATCTCTCTCTTCAAGCACATTTTGAAAGCTCCGAATGAACTGTATTATCTGCAATAAAGAAACAAGCTGCTCTGTCTGAATATTTGTGTCCTCCCACAAAATTCATTTGTTGAAATCCTCATGCCCAGTGGGATGGTATTAGAAGGTGGGGACTTTGGGAGATGATTAGGTCATGAGGGTGAACCCCTCACAGATGAGATTAGTGCCCTTATAAAGAAGTTGAAGAGAGCACCTCACCACTTCTCCCCATGTGAAGATACAAGGAGAAGAGAGCCCCTACCCAACTGTGCTGGCCCTCTGATCTTAAACTTCTAGCTTCTAGAAAATGGGAGAAATAAATTTCTGCTGTTTCTAAGCCATGTAGTCCACAGTATTTTTTTTTTTTTTAATTGCAGCTTGAATGTATGATGAGACCAGCTAAACTTTTTTTTTCCCCCCAGGTTAACTTTAACACTGTGTTTCACAAACTTACTTGGAAATTGCAGAGTCCTACTTACCTATGATAGGCAATAGCATCTTTTTGAATTAGTGGCCAGCACAACAAACTTTAGGAAGTGCTGAGTTATAACATGTTATAAATCCAGGGCGTGAGTGTTTATGGGTGGTTGGATGGCATCACCGACTCAATGGACATGAGTTTGAGGAAACTCTGGGAGTTGGTAATCAACAGGGAAGCCTGCGTACTGCAGTCCATGGGGTCGCAAAGAGCCGGACACGACTGAGCGACTGAACTGAACTGAGCAGTATTTATTGAATGCCTACCAAATGTCAAATACCACACTAGTATATAAGTTGAGATAAGGTCACTACTGTGGAGGTGCTCATGGTTTTAGGGAGGAAACCAACATGTGAGGAATAATTACAGTCCAAAGGACTCATGACATAGATGTCCATTCCATTGCATACAGTTGTTGAGAGGCTGGTGAGGTTCATTCAGCTGCCCAGTGAGGGGCTCACCAGCCTCACATGGTGCCAGTCATTTCCTGCTTCACAGGAGACTACATTTCCCAGAAGCCTTGACTCCTGGCCTCTGGATAGATTAGGCCAATGGGAGGCACTGGGAAAAACAGGAGGCAAGGAGAAGCCAGGGTATGTCTCTCTCTCTAGCTCTCCCTTTGGCAGCATCTTTGGCAGCAATTGTCTCTCCTCTGGAAAGCCCTGACCTTCACGGTCACAGCTTCCCTCGGAAGCCACTGACAACAGTGCTTCACCAGGTACCCAGCCCGGTTCCTCTAGTCATTGGTGATGCCTTCTTCTTCCAATTTCATTCCAGTCTCATGGATGGTGGTAGTTTTTTGTTGATGCCAGGTTCCAGGTCACCTCTTTAACATCTATGTGGCTTTTTAGCTCTTCCATCATCTGTGTAACCAGTTTCCTGTATTATATTGCATTCTCTGTGTTTGAAATACTTAGGCTGGTTTCTGCTTTCCTGGATCCTGGCTAAAATACAATACTTAATTCCAGTTCCTGCCTTAGCCAAATTGCAGATTATATCATACTATGAACTTTTGGGGGTTTTGGTGAATGAGCAAAAATCACCAATGTTTAAAAATGTTCAGGGTCCACTGAAATGTGAACAAAATGCTGTAGGAGCACAGGAGAGGAAGGGACCTCATGTCTGGAGGGGTCTGCAAAGGCTTTGTAACAGAGGCACTAGATGAGCAGGGTCTGAAAGATGAGCAGAAGACTCCTTGGAGTTTCGAGCAGTGGAAATGTCAGATTCTCAAAGCCAAGGAGTTATAAAAAGATCTAATGGGTGTTCAGGGAATGGCAGTATCCTATAAAGTATGGAGTAGGGGGTGATGGAATGAGATCAGGTCTGAAAGTCTGTGTTTTTGTTTCATGGTAAGAATTCTACACTTACTAAAGTCAACTTTAGATTGAAGTCTTTGAGTGGTTATGGGAGAAACTGACTTAGGAACTGTATAATCTAGTAGCAATGAGGAATAAAGGCTGATCTGGGGAAACAATAAAACCAGGAAAGGCAGCAAGAGGCTTGTTATAGCAGGCTTGGCCAGAGATGGAGAAGACCTCAGCAAAGCTGTGGGAATCAGAAAACGATTTTGAAGCCATTTCTAAGATCGAGGCAAAAGGGTTTTATGGCTCCTATTTTTAGGCAAATAAATGATTGTGGTTTGGAGACCTGATAGATTCCTTCCATAGCTTATGTCAGTCATGTTACAGGTGTGTAATATGGTAGAGCAAGACAGAAAACTAGTTATGCCTTAATGACTTAATATTATCAATGATTATTGTCTCTATGCCATAAGTCAGTTGCATTGAAGGCCATGAACGATGAAATGTCGTTGTGTTATTCCCGTGTAAGTTATAGTTCCCATATGTTTGTCGAATCAAATTTTTGAAAATATGAAATGTGCCTTTAAGTTCTAAATTGGTATGATTCTGTGATGACATCTAATTCTCATGTGACTTAGTGCTCCTTGGTGAGAGTTGCTGCATATGAGACCTGACTTTCTTAGTGTTTATCTCCACCCTTAAGCTGACCCCAATGTTATCTTATGATGAGGTTTCCCAGATGGTCCCCTCCTGCAGTCTATGAAGGTACCTTCTGTATGGGTAGCAGATTGTACCTGATGATGTTGGGAAGGGTTTGGGCACACCTGGGAAGACCTGGATTCCCTACAGGACTGTGGCATTCCAGCACATGTGTAGCTGGAAAAGGGGACATAGGTTCATGGTCAAAGTCAATATAGCCTTTTCTCACTCCTGACCACATTTGGCTCCCTGTTAATATCCAAGCTCCCCGTACTGTTTCTCCCCCCACAACTATATGCGCATCACTGTCTTGGACACAGATGTAAGATTTTCCATGTTCTCTGCCTGTCTAGGTGGGACCTACAATAGAGTCACTATATTCTGCAATTTAGTGAGTGGTAAGACATCGTTTCTGCTGCTGTTCATGTGTTTCGTATGTTTGTTTTGTTTTCAGGGGTTTCATTGGCTAATTTAAATAGAAAATTATAATCTTGAGAATCTCTGTAGTCACCTTGCCTCATAAACCACGCCTCCTGTGGGAGTCCCACACGTCATAACCACAGTCTCCTTTTAGGAGGTACAGAGACGGGACTTTCCAGGCCACGTTGATTGTATTTCCATCCTATCTTTCGTGTCTATATTTGTCTCTTATGTTTCCCAGAGTTCAGAGCCTTGCTGTGCTGATCCCTAAGGAGCAGGCAGCAAGGCCCAAACAGTTGAAGTGCAGTTCAGTGAGACTTAATCTTATTGGGGAACTTGGAGGAGAGGGAAAATAAGAACATCAAGGCAGAACCAATTCAATTGCAAGTCAGTGATCCTGTGGCTGCACTGACATCAGTCATGTGACTCCCACACATGCAAAAGCATGTCGCAAAGGAATTTAATCAGTAGCAAAAGGTCCAGAGCTCCCGTTGTCCTGTACCGGCCCCTTTTTGGCTTTTTCTTTTTTTTTAAATGAATTTTTATTTATTTATTTATTTTTGGCGCCCTGGGTCTTCATTACTGCATGGGGAGCTTTCTCTGGTTGTGGTGCGCCGTCTTCTGTCTGCAGTGGCTTCTTTTGAGGCAGAGCATGGGCTCCAGGGCACGTGGGCTTCAGTAGTTGTGGCATACGGGCTTAGTTGTCCTGTGGCAGGTGAGATCTTCCTGGACTGAGGATGGAACCCATGTCCCCTGCACAGATTCTTAACCGCTGGATCACCGGGAAGTCCCTTTTTTGGCTTTTTCCATGGGCAGTGCTGAGGAGAAAATACTCAAGGTCTGCCGCCCAGTTTGGCTAAGGCTGGCAGAAGCTGCCCTGCTTGGCAGCCTACTCAGTTTGTGCATCTCATAGGATCTGGAGGATAATGACCAAGGAACATCTCCTGAACCCACAGTTTGTGGCTCAAGGACTTCAGGTGGAAGGTTACGGGTAGTTGGCAACATGGACGAAGAGCTCATGAGAGAGATCAGGCTTAAATATATAGATCCACAGTGTCTTTGAGAACCTCCTATGAGAAGTATAACTTGGTGCGTTTGTGCTCAGTTGCCCACTCAAGTCCGACTCTTTGTGACTCCATGGAATGTAGCCTGCCTGACTCCTCTGTCCATGGGATTCTCCAGGCAAGAATACTGGCGTGGGTTGCCATTTCCTCCTCCAAGTCATCTTCCTCACCCAGGGATTGAACCTGTGTCTCCTGTACTGGCAAACGGATTTTTTTTTTTTTTAACCACTGAGCCACCTGGGAAGCCCCAGTATTACTTCACTCACTCTCAAAAAGATGTAGGTTTTCATCCTGACACTTTCTTTTACCATTTGACTGTCCTGATTGGAAGGCAGGCTCTTGGCTGTGTCTGACTCCATCATCAGTTCTAAGCTTGCCCTTGGATAGTACTAGGCACTCGACATCTGCTATGCTGGTGGACCAGGGTTATGGAGAAGTTTGTGCTGTGTAGGAATAGATTTTATTTTTCTGGAGTAGGTTGCAGGAAAACTCAAGGTAGGAACAGAAATCACACTGCATGATGTTCACTCACGTAAATGTGCCTGGAGGAAAGGAAGAGTCTAGAAATGTGAAAAGACAGAGATGTGAAGCATGAATATTTTTACTTAAAAAACATTTTTTTTGTTTGTTTTTTTGTTTCATGCATGAAGATGGCATTCCTATTTTGATTGCCTAGTGGAAGAATGTCAGTTGGTTCATTTATCTCATCCGCCCACTGGTGGCTGTCCTGATTATAGCCTCCTGGTTGGCACCATTTAAAATTCACTTTGGCTGCCCATGACCTCGGTGCCCAGCAGGTTTCATGAAATTACACAGCAGCGAGCTCTTCTTCTCTGTGTGGCACCATTTTATGTACGTTTGACTTCAAAGTAATTTCAGACAATCACGCTTTGTGTGGTGTGGTTTTTACCATAATCCTCTTGCAGTCTACTTAGAGCAGATCTGGAAATCTGACTCTGATGAGTTTTTAAGATGGTGGAAAATATTGGAGGAGGGACATGTTTTCATTTCTGTATACTTTCCCTGTTTAGCTTGTTAAGCTTGTAAGTTGTGGCAGATTGTTTTTGTAGCATTACTTGCAGCCTGGGATTAGAATAACAACAGTTTTCCCTACGTGGGATGCTTCAGAATTTTGCATGTGGTCGGATCTCAGAAGAAACTGTTTCTGTAAGACTGTAAGTAAAATAAAACGTTAGTGCCTTTTTTCCCCCTTCTATTAGCAAAGCTTCAAGTGCTGCCTTCTGTTCTTGTGTTTACATTATTCTGTGGTTGTGCCGTGTCTTGTAAAGCAGGATCTGGGCAGACAGGGTTGAATGCTGCCCCTCAACAGCTTCGTGGCCATGGGCAAGCAACTGACTCAGCCTGAGTTCTTTCGCCTATTGTTGCTGCTGTTCAGTCACTAAGTTGTGTCTGACTCCTTGCAACTTCTTCATGGACTGCAGCACACTAGGCTTCCCTGTCCTTCCCTATCTCCTAAAGTTTGCTTGAACTCATGTTCATTGAGTCGGTGATGCCATCCAACCAATTCATCCTCTGTCTCCCCCTTCTCCTCCTGCCCTCAGTCTTTCCTAGCATCAGGGTCTTTTCTAATGAGTCACTTCTTTGCATCAGGTGGCCAAAGTATTGGAGCTTCAGTGTCAGTCCTTCAATGAATAGTCAGAGTTTATTTCCTTTAGGATTGACTAGTTTGATCTCCTTGCTGTTCCAGGGACTCTTAAGAGTCTTTCCCAGCACTATAGTTCAAAAGCATCAATTCTTTGGTGCTCTGCCTTCTTTATGGTCCAACCCTCACATCTGTTCATGACCACTGGAAAAACCATAGCTTTGACTAGCTTTGACTTTGTTGGCAGAGTGATGTCTCTGCTTTTTAGTAATACTGCTGCTGCTGCTGCTAACTCATTGGGTTTCTGCTAGGTGTACCTGTAAGTCAGGTAATATCAGGCCTGAAAAGGTAGTGTCCCTATAAATGGTGGCCATTACCAATAGTATATTTGACTCAAAGTTTTACAGTTTAACCTAAACAGTTAATTAGCTTGCTTCATTACACAGATATTTACTGAATCCTGCTGTCAGGCAGAATTCTACCTATGAGGATAACATAATGAATAGAAGCAGACTGAGAAAGAACTAAAAGAAAGAACTTTGATTCCACTTTCATCCTCTTTTCGTTTGCTATTGCACTCTGCTGTATTTCCCAAAGTAATTTTTGAACTAATAATATTCTTATTGGCAGGTGACTTATTACTCGGAACCTAGTAAATACACCTTGTTACTAGCTGTACTTGACCCCCGTAGATCATCATTTGAGGTGCAATCTGAATAGGTATTCTCAGCATCTGTATAGGTGTGTTTGTTTGTTTGAGCTCATACTTCCATGTTGTGGGTTTTCTCCATCTTGGTGGTTTTTTAAAAAATATTATCCTTAGGTTCCACGAAGTATCGTCCTTTAAATCTCTATCTTTCCTCTGATACACAACTTGATTACTACCTGTCCATGTTTTTATCCTTTTTGAATAACCACAGAAACTAACTGAAAGGAAAATAAGTTCTTTAGTGTTCCAAGTCAACTAACATTTTAGAGTTCCATTCACCTAATATTAGCTACAGTTAAAAAAATTTTTTTAAATTTTTTAAATTGGAGTATAATTGCTTTATAATGTTGTGTTAGTTTCTGCTGTACAACAGAGTGAATCACTTATGAAAAGTGAAAGTGTTAGTTGCTCAGTCGTGTCCGACTCTCTGCGATTCCATGGACTGTAGCCCACCAGGCTCCTCTGTCCATGGAATTCTCCAGGCAAGAATACTGGAGTGGGTAGCCATTCCCTTCTCCAGGGGATCTTCCTGACCCAGGATCGAACCTGGGTCTCCCACATTGCAGGCAGGTTCTTTACTGTCTTAGCCACGAGGGAAACCCTGAATCAGCTATATGTGTACTTATTTCCCTCCCTTTTGAACCTCTCTCCCCTAACAACAACAACAACAAAAAACATAGGATTTTTGTGGGGTTATTTTTGGCCATACTGCTTGGCATACAGTATCTTAGTTTCCTGACCAGGCATTGAATCCATGCCCTCTGCAGTGGAAGCTCCAGGTCTTAACTACTGGACTGCCACTGAAGTCCCTAATATTAGCTACTCTGAATACATCATTTTATAATATACAAAACACTCTGGTACAGACTTTCTCATTTAATCTTAAAATCTTGCTGCAGCCTTATACTGTGGTTGCAGTGGGAAACAAAAGAAGTAAATATAGTATAGGGTTGTGACCTCAGGGAGTTTACAAATTCAGGGCTTTGGTCACTGGACTCTCCCTCAGAAAGATGTCATTGATATTCCAACAGCAGCCAGCTTCAGTATTGTGTTCTACAGCTAGATCATTTTTTTTTTTATCTTCACAAAATGAATCTTGCAGTGATATTTGCGGTTGTATGTTGCAGTGATGTTCTCTAAGATTAAAACTCATTTCAGAGCTTGTGGGGCTTTTGTTTCTGATCCTGGGGCGGGGCGGGGGGATTGAGCAAAATATAAAGAAAATATCTTTGATGCTTGTATATAATTCTTTAAAAACTGTACCAAGTGTGTTCTTAGAGAAAGATAAAATGTGTTTTGAAATTGAGGCTAGAGATGGGGCAGAAGAACATGCTGTAAAACAGTCATCTGTTTTGGTATCAGAGGCTGAATCCTGTAGAAGGCTGAGACATCTTACTGCCTTGAATGTACTATGAGTAAGTTTACATAATATGTAACTGTACTGAGACATGTTATTGAGACATGTTACTGCGATAGCCATGATCTCTGAGTGACCATGTAAAAAGCCATTAATTGTGGAAAAGCCCTTAATTAAAAAGGCGTTAAATTACATTTCATTGCGGTGTCATGGTGCCCTGTCACACTGATTTCAAATGGCTCAGAGGACCCATACTGAGTGGCTGATGTCTGTCTTTTGCCCGGGCTACTTTCCTGCTCACCTGCCTCCCTCTTGTCCATCCTTGTGGTGCCCAAGAGTCAACTTCTTGTCTGGGATCACAGCCCCTCATGCTTCCCGTGGATAAAGGCTGTTTACAAGGTGCCTCACCTGCCCCCGGAGAAGGCAGTGGCACCCCACGCCAGTCCTCTTGCCTGGGAAATCCCATGGACGGAGGAGCCTGGCAGGCTGCAGTCCATGCGGTTGCAAAGAGTCAGATATGACTGACCGACTTCACTTTCCCTTTTCACTTTCATGCATTGGAGAAGGCAATGGCAACCCACTCCAGTGTTCTTGCCTGGAGAATCCCAGGGACGGGCGAGCCTGGTGGGCTGCTGTCTGTGGGGTTGCACAGAGTCGGACACGACTGACGGGACTGAGAAGCAGCAGCAGCACCTGCCCCATTTATCATGTCACCATCCACTGGCACCCTTATGCTGGGTTGTGCTGCGCCCAGCCTGCATGTCATAGTGCTCCCTGTATATTTTTTACCCAGCTCTCACGTCTGTGCCTTGGCTGGCCATGTTCCTCCGCCCCTTGATGCAAGCCCGAAGTCCGCTTGTTTTTGAAGGTGTGCTTTGAATGTTGACTTCCCTATAAAGCCTTCTCTGATGGCACAGTTGAAGGAACCCTGCCTTTTGTGTGCTTCCTTGGAACTTGACAAACGTTGGTTATTCCTGGGCAGGCCGTGGGAGCAACACTGTCTCCCATGGGTGACTGCCATTCCCTCTGCTGCAGTCTCTCGGCTCGCCCCTGTCCTTAGCACAACATTTACATCCACTTGACAGATGATTTGCTCAAAATCATTCAGGTGTTCACGTGAGCCCGATTCTGATTTGGGGCCCATGACGTGCTTGGACTGCATTCTGTGTTACACTATTAATTACCTCTCCTCTACTTCCCAATTTTGGCTAGGTCACTTCTTGTGTCCTGTACTGTCATACATGAGAGCAAAATTTCCTTCCTCTGGAGAAGGAAATGGCAACCCGCTCTAGTATTCTTGCCTGGAGAATTCCAAGGACAGAGGAGCCTGGTGGGCTACAGTCCATAGGGTCGCAAAGAGTCAGACATGACTAAAGTGACTATCACTCACTTCCCGATTTTGGCTAGGTCACTTCTTGTGTCCAATACTATCATCAGTTCAGTTCAGTTCAGGCGCTAAGCCATGTCCAATTCTTTGCGACCCCTAGAACCGCAGCACACCAGCCCTCCCTGTCCATCACCAACTCCCAGAGTTCACTCAAACTCATGTCCATTGTGTCAGTGATGCCATCCAGTCATCTCATCCTCTTTCATCCCCTTCTCCTCCTGCCTTCAGTCTTTCCCAGCATCAGGGTCTCTTCAAATGAGTCAGCTCTTTGCATCACATGGCCAAAGTATTGGAGTTTCAGCTTTAACATCAGTCCTTCCAATGAACATTCAGGACTGATCTTTAGGATGGACTGGTTGGATCTCCTTGCAGTCCAAGGGACTCTCAAGAGTCTTCTCCAACACCACAGTTCAAAAGCATCAGTTCTTTGGCACTCAGCTTTCTTCACAGTCCAACTCTCACATCCATACATGACCACTGGAAAAACCATAGCCTTGACTAGATGGACCTTTGTTAACAAAGTAATGTCTTTGCTTTTGAATATGCTGTCTAGGTTGGTCATAACTTTCCTTCCAAGGAGTGAGCATCTTTTAATTTCATGGCTGCAATCACCATCTGCAATGATTCCCAAAATAAAGTCAGCCACTGTTTCCACTGTTTCCCCATCTATTTCCCATGAAGTGATGGGATCAGATGCCATGATCTTAGTTTTCTGAATGTTGAGTTTTAAGCCAACTTTTTCACTCTTCTCTTTCACTTTCATCAAAAGGCTCTTTAGTTCTTCTTCGCTTTCTGCCATAAGGGTGGTGTCATCTGCATATCTGAGGTTATTGATATTTCTCCCTGCAGTCTTGATTCCAGCTTGTACTTCCTCCAGCCCAGCGTTTCTCACGATGTACTCTGTATATAAATTAAATAAGCAGGGTGACAATATATAGCCTTGACGTACTCCTTTTCCTATTTGGAACCAGTCTGTTTTTCCATGTCCAGTACTAACTGTTGCTTCCTGACCTGCATACAGGTTTCTCAAGAGGCAGGTCAGGTGGTCTGGTATGCCCAGCTCTTTCAGAATTTTCCACAGTTTGTTGTGATCCACATAGTCAAATGCTTTGGCATAGTCAATAAAGCAGAAATAGATGTTTTTCTGGAACTCTCTTGCTTTTTCGATGATTCAGCGGATGTTAGCAACTTGATCTCTGGGTTCCTCTGCCTTTTCTAAAACCAGCTTGAACATCTGGAGGTTCACAATTCACATATTGCTGAAGCCTTGCTTGGAGAATTTTGAGCATTACTTTACTAGCGTGTGAAATGAGTGCAATTGTGCAGTAGTTTGAGCATTCTTTGGCATTGCCTTTCTTTGGGATTGGAATAAAAACTGACTTTTTCCAGTCCTGTGGCCACTGCTGCATATTGAGTGCAGCACTTTCACAGCATCATCTTTCAGGATTTGAAATAGCTCAACTGGAATTCCATCACCTCCACTAGCTTTGTTCGTAGTGATGCCTCCTAAGGCCCACTTGACTTCACATTCCAGGATGTCTGGCTCTAGTTGAGTGATCATATCATCGTGATTATCTGGGTCGTGATCTTTTTTGTACAGTTCTTCTGTGTATTCTTGCCACCGCTTCTTAATATCTTCTGCTTCTGTCAGGTCTATACCATTTCTGTCCTTTATTGAGCCCATCTTTGCATGAAATGTTCCCATGGTTTCTCTAATTTTCTTGAAGAGATCTCTTGTCTTTCCCATTCTGTTGTTTTCCTCTATTTCTTTGCATTGATTGCTGAGGAAGCTTTTCTTATCTCTCCTTGCTATCATACATGATAGCCAAATACAGATATGGTGTAATTTTCGGTAAGGCTTCCCTGGTGGTTCTGTGGTAAGGAATCCACCTGCCAATGCAGGAGACGTGGGTTTGATCCCTGGGTTGGGAAGATAACCCAAAGAAGGAAATGACAACCCTCTCCGATATTCTTGCCTGGGAAATCGCATGAACAGAGGAGCCTGGCAGGCTATAGCCCATTGGATCACAAAAACATCGGACTCAACTTAGCGACTAAACAACAAGCCCTATGCTTTAAAATGGAGGTCTGTTTAAGTGCAAATATTTCTGATGAAATTCATTTCCAAAGATTATCTTCCTTTACCTGTTCTCATTTTAGTTACGTTTGAACCAGCAGACAGTTGCTGACATAGCTAAGAATCATAAATGTTACTGTGAAATAGTTCGTATTGATTTAGTCATTTTTATCAGGAGTCTTACGGTGGTTCTATTTTCAAGTTTTTAAGGAACCTCTCCATACTGTTGTCCGTAGCAGCCAGTTTACACTCCTACCAGCAGTGCCTGAGGGTTCCTTTTTCTCCATACTCTCTGGCATTTATTATTTGTAGATTTTTTTTGTTAGAGAGGGATAAGCAAAATGTCACTAAAGTTACTTTGTTTGGCATATCTAAGTTTGCAGCTGTGTAAATGTTCTACATATATACTTTATGAGGTTTGAATTCCTATCCTTCCTGGTTTTGCTTGTGACTTAAACATATATTCTAATCTTCCATTTCTGGTTAATATTAATAGTATGAAAGCTTTGCTTCTTTGATTCCTAATGAAATAGTGAGAACAAGTACTTAGTACTAGTACCTGTCACACCGCAAATTTGAACTAATGGTTAATTTACCGTCTTTGAAGTCAGCCTGCACCAATTTTCTTAGCATAAAATTTAAAGCAGTAAATGCCGCAAACCTGAGCAATCTGTTCTCTTCCTCAAGCACTAGTGTGTTACAGACTGCAGCTTGTGTTGCACCAGTAAATCACGCTGACCCAAATTTAGTCAGTATGAACTCTGGTTAAATGATCTTAAAATTAGAGCAGTGACAAATGAGCTTATTTCCTCTTTGGTTTTGGAGACATAGGAACACGTTCAAAATGGAATTGCCAAGGAGTCCCTTGTCCCAAGAAGAGGTAAGAGAAACCTTTATATTTTAACAAATCCCCGGGGGTAGGTTTAGTTTACAAGCGAAATTGAATTGTAATAAAGCAGAAGGAAGAGATACGTCCTCCAGGGCCGCTCGCTCAGTACATAAACCTGAGTGGAAAGTAAATGTTGGCCCCTTTCTGGTCTCTGCAGATATAAAAGTAAATTGGTGATTTCTAATCAGACTTGTCAGCGCAGATGAGCCTTCAGTTGCTGAAAGTAAATCTGATGATGGAGCGGAGTCGGCAGCCTCCACCCCAGCTGTCCCTAGGCTGGAGAAACCAGGCACAGGAGACCCGCAGGGAAGACCCTCACTCCCTCCAGGACCCTCCCCGCATCCTCCCTGCCCTGGGGCTTTTGAACTTTGTGAAGGTCACACTGCTACCAGCATCTTTTGCAGCTTCTTACCTGATCCTTTAGTTGATACCTTCATGGCATATCACTTATTACCAAACAGTAGACCTTTTGGAGTTAAAATGATGCAAATGATAAATCTGGCCACTTGTCCCTCTCGATCCTTGGACATAAATATTCTGTAGTGCAGAGGGAAGACATTATGACTAAAGTGAAAGGACTGTCTGTGGGTTTTCATAATCATGGTTTTAAATCTAATATCGATAGAGAATGAAATGCTAGTAGCCTGGGGGAAATGTATTTTAAAAAATCATCTCTTAACTCTGCGTTAAAGTGTGAAAATGCAAGCAAATGTATTTGCAGCTTCGGAAATGAAGCTGTGGGCATTAGCTGGACCACACACCAGAGCTTCTGTTATCTTTCTGCCTCCATATCTCTGCCCTGTGCCTATCTCTACCCTCAGAAGGGGGCCGTAACTCTGGTCACCGATATATGTGGTCTTGATGGTGTTTCCATTTGATGAAGCAGAGCACAGAGGAGGAAGTAGAATGGAAATGTGTTAGACCCACTTCTTTTGCAGGTAAAGGAAGGAACCACATCCTGCCAGTACCATTTCTCCACGCTTCCAGCCTCTTTTAAGAGTCTCAACTCGCAGGAACCTCAGCATGTCATTATCCAGCTAAATCCTGATGCCAAGGCCTGCTCGGCAGTGGAGCTGGGAGTATAAGATTAAACATACAAAAATGGATGAAAAATCTAAATAACAGGAATTGTGATCTAGTATACACTCACCATCAGGTAGACACTTTGATTTGTAATTTTTGCTGCATTTTTGTAAGGGAGGGTTGGCCACATTTCACAGATTGAGAAAGCTGAGGTTTAGAGAGGCCAAGAGCATGGAGCAAGCTAGCATGGAGCCTGGCCAGCTGGGGTTCAGACATGAGTCAGGTGAGTCCCCGCCTGTCCCTCTCTCCTCTGTAACATGGTCCTTCCCTTGCTGTGACAAAGTGACATGTAAAGCTGTACATATTCTGTCAAGGTAACAAACCTCAGTTTTCTCTGCAATGAACAGAGCAGATGCCATGGACCCATGTGTAGGTTTTGAACTAAGCTTGGAAACATCTATGATTTGGATAGTTAGGAAATAGAGGGAAAATAGATAGGTTACCTTTTTAATTTTTTTTTTTTTTTTGGTTAATCATTGATTTTTTTGATTGAAGGATAATTGATACACTAATGTTGTGTTCATTTCTGTATATAGCAAAGTCATTCAGTTATATTTATATACATTATTTTTAAGATTCTTTTCTGGTATAGGTTATTGAATTGAAGTCGCTCAGTCATGTTCGACTCTTTGCGACCCCATGGACTGCAGCCCACCAGGCTGCTCCGTCCATGGAATTTTCTAGGCAATAGTCCTGGAGTGGATTGCCATTTCCTTCTGCAGGAAGGAAAATCCCAACCCAGGGATTGAACCCGGGTCTCCCGCGTTGTAGACAGACGCTTTACCGTCTGAGCCACCAGGGAAGTCCCGCTATAGGTTATTACAAGATACTGAATATAGTTCCCCATGTCATACTATAGGGCCTTGTTGTTTATCTGTTTAACATATAGCAGCGTATATCTGTTAATTCCAAACTCCCAATTTATCTTTCCCCCATTCCCTTTCCTCTTTCCTAACCAGAAGTTTGTTTTCTGTGTCTGTGAGTCTGTTTGTTTTGTAAATAAGTTCATTTGTAACATATTTCAGATTCCACATACAAGGGCTGTCAAATGATGTTTGTGTTTGTCTGGCTTAGTATGATCACCTATAGGTGTATCCATGTTGCTGCAAATGTTGTTACTTGAGTCTTTTTTATGGGGGAGTAATATTCCATTGTGAAATGGAATCTTCTCTATCCGCTCATCTGTTGATGGACCTTTAGGCTGTTTCTGTGTCTTGGCTATTGTAAATAGAGCTGCAGTGAACACTGAAGCACATGAGTCTTTTCCAATTAGAGGTTTCGTCATTTCTGGATATATGCCCATGAGTTGGATTGCTGGATCACATGATGACTCTATATTTATCTTTTTGAGGAACCTCTTTACTGTTTTCCATAGTGGCTGCACTAATTTACATTCCCACTAACAGTGCAGAAGGGTTCCCTTTTCTCCACACCCTCTCCAGCATGTGTTATTTGTAGCTTTTTTGATGATGGCCATTCTGACTGGTGTGAGGTGATACCTCATTGTAGTTTTGACTTATGTTTCTCTAATAATTAGTGATGTTGAGCATCTTTTCATGTGCCCGTTGGCCATCTGGAAGCTTCTGTTCTTTAATGAGAGGTATTTGAATAATAGGCAATACATGTAATGTGTAGTGGTTTACTGAGCATAGGACTTGAGCCTCTAATTTAGGACTTCTTATTTCATCATTCGCAGGATATCTACATCTGACCCAGCGTTTGTGCATATTGTACCCATTTCTGGAAAAAGGTATCAGATTTTCATCTGATTCCCAGGGGGCAACATGACAGACACACACAAAGTTTATAAAACAAACAATCCACTACAATTCTGAGCCTTCGATGAGTAACTCTTAAATTGTTCTGTGTCTTAAACGTTTTATTTAAAATTTGATTGTATTAGCTTTAGGATGACTTCCAGGGATTTCTGTGAAAACTTGCTGTTTGGCTATCTGATTATTACTTATGCAGGATAGAAATACTACTTAGGAATTCTTTGTCCTGTGGTGAAATATCATTGTCCAGTTCATATGTTTTCCCTTTAATTATTACGTTTATAACCTTTTGTGTATATGGTCATGAACATTCATTTTCAGCCTGATGTATAGGATGAGACATGCATGCATTGAGCTTTCCTAGGATTGGCTAAAATCTAGACTATGTGAAATGGTTAGTTTTTTCTTGTTAATACTTTCTGTGGAATGGTTGTATGGTTGCCCTAATGGGGATTAAGGATTCATGTTTACTGAATTGGATTGGATAAGAAGATGAAGAGTGTAAACCATGGGTAAAAGAAATTATAGGCTTTTCCCTACTTTAAACATTCCTCTTCAAGGGATAGCCTCATTTATTTTAGGCTTTTGCTTTAAACACTTAAAAGAAAAGCAACACACACACATAGTTGTTACCAGATTGACGGTTGATATTACTTAAATGAAACCATCTTAAACCTACCATAGCTTTAATCATGATTAAACTGTTATTGCACACAAATGCTAATTATCTGAATATTTTCTTGCTTAGCTCTTTGATTATCATTCTATCATCGAAGGTTCCGGCTTTATCTCCTCTTTTCCTGCCATGACTTTGATGAATCCTGCTGGATCTTTTAAAATTATATAAATCTTCTCCGAGGTGAAGTTAGATCTCAATTATCTAGATTTTGTGAGTTTGTGGTTTGGAATGCAAAGAAATATGTTTCCTTTGCTTCCAGCCTCCAAAGCTTTCCAGGATCCTAGGAGGGAATGGGCGAGGCAGAGCAGAGAGAGATTTGCTTGTGTTTATGGCTGGTAGATCCCGACTGAGCTCCCTTCCCTGTGTTCCATTGCTAAAGAAGAGCTGGCAAGCACTGTACAGACAGCAGGGGATTTTGGTTTAGGAAAGCGAGGAGTCACAGTGCTGTGTGGTTTTCACCCTTATTCTATGCTGTTGAACTCTGTGAGCTTAGCTGACAGACCAGCTCTTTCTTAGACTGTTTTGGGGGATTTGGGCTTTAACTTGATATGAAGGGGAGTCAGTAAACAGTGCAATGTGTGTGTTAGGAAGACTGCCTTCTGTAGAGAGTAGGTTTATAAAGAGGTATGATCATTAGGGGGCTTCCCAGGTGGCGCTAGTGGTAGAGTCCCCCTGCCAATGTAGAAGAGGCAAGAGACTCAGGTTCGATCCCTGGGTCAAGAAGATCCCCTGGAGGAGGGCATGGCAACCCACTCCAGTATTCCTGGCTGGGAAATCCCAGGGACAGAGGAGCCCGGTGAGCTACAGTCTGTGGGGTCGCAAAGAGTCAGACACAGCTGAATGGACTTAGCATGCATGCACGCACGATCATTAGGAAATGAATGTCCCATCTTGAGAGAGTCAGTTCCTAGGCAGGTTGATAAGAAATCCTGAGGAGGGGGTTCCTGAGGAGGAGAAAGGGGTCTAGGGCTCTTGAAGTAGAGAGAGGGGTCTGGAATTCTCAAGAAGGAGGAAAGGACGAACATCTCTTTTTTTCCTCTACATTCTTTAGTCTTAGTCACATAAAATGTTTTTTTCTTTAAGCCTTTCTTTAAAAACTGATGATTACACAACAAACAACTCAGTTTAAACTCTGCACCAAGGATGTATAACAACAATGTATCCTGCTTGAGGACAGTTTTCTCCTTCCTGAAAACCTTCTGGCTAATCCTGTTATCTTCAAATGTAAATTATGGGAGTGGGTCTAGTAAGTTCTTTACAACCTTGAGACATTCTTTTGATTTATTGTAATAGCTAATTAAAAAAGTATATAACTCCCTTGCTAACACTAGCGAGGGGTCACTCTCCACCCTCCTTCTGATGTCTGTGTCAGAGGCGTTCTCTGTCCCTTTTTCACTTTATTAAAACTCTGCTACACAAAAGCTCTTGAATGATCAAGCCTGGTCCCTGGTCCCAAAGTTAAATCTTCGGAGATCACGAATCTGACATCGTTCACTGTAAGCTATCAATCTGCCTAAGAAGAGGTCAAAACTAAAACGACAGTTCAAGTGGAGAAGACTGGGATTTGAGTCTATTTAGGAAGTGAAATTATCAGGACCTGGTATTAGGAGTGGATCCTGTCACTAACTCAAAAGTGAGTTCGGAGGGTCAAGGTGTGTTGAGTGTTATGTTGTTGTTGTTGTTTAGTCGCTAAGTCGTGTCCGACTCTTTTATCATCCCATAGACTGTAGCCCACCAGGCTCCTCTGTCATGGGATTCTCCAGGCAAGAACACTGGAGTGGGTTGCCATTTCCCTTTCCAGGGGATCTTCCCGACCCAGGGATTGAACCTGTGTCTCCTGCATTGTAGGTGGATTCTTCACCACCCAGCCTCCAGGGAAGCCCATTGAGTTTATAGATGCTTTCAACTTTGAATATTGTCGACTTGGCACGGAGTGGTCTTGCAAGCAGTTGGATATGTGATGGCCACATATGAGGAGACATCCTGGCAAGGCATAAATTTTGCACTTGCCATTATACGGTGATGGTAAAGCTATGAGTCAGCGAGATAATTAAGAGAACACGTAGAAACCAGTAGACCACTAAGTGTGATATAGGCCGAACACAGTATGCCTCGTAAGAGTTACAAACATGGCATTAACAATAAGCCCAGGAAAGGTCAAGATAAAAAATGTTTTCTTGAGGGTAAATGGGATAAAGAAGAGTTTAAAGGTAGGCCTATATGATAGACCTTTAAGAGTGAGAATTTTAATAATGGAATAAAGAACTATAAAAAATAGCCTTAGTTACTTGGTTCCAAGTTTTTGTTGTTGTTGTTGTTCATTTGGCTATTGTTAAACATGATAATATGCAGAGTACATCATGAGAAGCGCTGGGCTGGAAGAAGTACAAGCTGGAATCAAGATTGCCGGGAGAAATATCAATAACCTCAGATATGCAGATGACACCACCCTTATGGCAGAAAGTGAAGAAGAACTAAAGAGCCTCTTGATGAAAGTGAAAGAGGAGAGTGAAAAAGTTGGCTTAAAGCTCAACATTCAGAAAACTAAGATCATGGCATCTGGTCCCATCACTTCATGGGAAATAGATGGGGAAAGAGTGGAAACAGTATCAGACTTTATTTTTTGGGGGCTCCAAAATCACTGCAGATGGTGACTGCAGCCATGAAATTAAAAGACGCTTACTCCTTGGAAGAAAAGTTATGACCAACCTAGATAGCATATTCAAAAGCAGAGACATTACTTTGCCAACAAAGGTCTGTCTAGTCAAGGCTATGGTTTTTCCAGTGGTCATGTATGGATGTGAGAGTTGGACTGTGAAGAAAGCTGAGCACTGAAGAATTGATGCTTTTGAACTGTGGTGTTGGAGAAGACTCTTGAGAGTCCCTTGGACTGCAAGGAGATCCAACCAGTCCATTCTAAAGGAGATCAGCCCTGGATGTTCTTTGGCAGGAATGATGCTCAAGCTGAAACTCCAGTACTTTGGCCACCTCATGCGAAGAGTTGACTCATTGGAAAAGACTCTGATGCTGGGAGGGATTGGGGGCAAGAGGAGAAGGGGACGACAGAGGATGAGATGGCTGGATGGCATCACTGACTCGATGGACATGAGTCTGAGTGAACTCTGGGAGTTGGTGATGGACAGGGAGGCCTGGTGTGCTGCGATTCATGGGGTCGCAAAGAATCGGACATGACTGAGCAACTGAACTGAACTGAAATACGATAAAAGTTGACAGATTTATTTATGAAAGCAGAGTTGGGTTAAGAAGACCTCTGGGTATCCATTTGTTTCTTTAAGTGGATGGCACGTAGTTTTATAGCTTTTGTAACAACAGAGAATGGGAAATACTGCCTCTTGGGAAATGTTGAAAGAAAACAATATGAAGCTGAAATACCCTGTCTAAAAGTTCAGAATAAGATATGCAACATAAACTTAGGCAAGAAAAACACCCCTTTTTGGTATATGAACATTGAGTGAGGTATCCTGGTACTTTAGAAAACAGTTGATCAGTTACTCAGGACAGTGACCTGCTCAGTTCTGAGAATGTTGTTTCTACCTATCAATTTCAGTTCAGCCTAGAAAAATGCACGCATGTGTGTGTGCTCAGCCACTTCAGTTATGTCCAACTCTTTGTGACCCCATGGACTGTAGCCCACCAGTCTCCTCTGTCCAAGGGGTTTTCCAAGCAAGAATACTGGAGCGGGTTTCAATTTCCTGCTCCAGGGGTTCTTCCCAACCCAAAGACTAAACCCATGTCTCTTGGGTCTCCTGCATTGGCAGGCGGATACTTCACCATTAGTGCCACTTGGTTTGTGGTAAATTGTTTCCTAAAACAATTAAAGTAGCAGCATCAATGATCACTGGTCACAGATCACCATAACAAATATAATATGCTGAAAAAGTTTGAAAGATTGCAAGAAATACCAAAATGTGACATGATGTGAGCAGATGCTGTTGGAAATGTGGAGCCAAGAGGCTTGCTTGACAGTTGCCACAAACCTTCAATTTATAAACAATGCAGTATCTGTGAAACACAATGAAGGCAAGGTATGCGTGCATTGGGAGTCATGGAGATACCATTTCTGTTTTCTGAGGGATGCTTTTGTCCGCAAAGGGATGCTTGAAGTATAGCATGGACAAAAATCAGTTGCCTTCTTATAGACCAAAGGGAAGGTACTAGAATAGCATCGGTCAAATGTTCCTTGGTTTCTCTCTCCAGCTACCTACAATTTTGACATTCTTAAAAGAGGTGGTGAGCAGTTCCCTTTGAAGACTTCCTCCTTTTTGCTTTCTTGTCTTTCCAATAGGATAAAACCATTCATTGACTCTTGAACGTGAGAGACATATTCTTGCTATAAAAGATATTTACAGTTTCTCGTATTTCCAGAGAGCCCTGTATGCATTTGTTTGAGTGTGGGTTTCAGATATATGTTGGGGCATAATAGTTTGAAATTGAGTTAAAATATAAACGAAATGGCCTTGTGGCATCTCTATTGATTGGGCTCTTTTTTATTTGCCAGTAAGCTTTCTCATCACGTTCGTTATTTTCCACAGGACTCCATGAGATCGTTTGGCGCTGGAATCCCTACAGAGAGTGGGCTGGGAGCCCCAGTTTGGGTGGCCAGGACAGTGTGTCCGTAGGACCCAGACTTGCACACTTCAGACTGATAATTCTTATGCAACGAGTAATAAGAATTTCAAAAGATAAGTTTATCAGCCCCCTACTTTTGAATTGAGTCTGCCAAGAACTTACAGTTTTACTAGATCATACAGAATGTTCTTTTATAATGATCAGTTTTCATTCAGAAATAACTTAATTAATCCAGACTCAAAAAACCCCACCACTCCCATCAAAATCCTGTTCAAACCCCCCATCACTTTCCAGCTCTGTTTCTTTGGTCATTTCATCCTCATTGTCTTCTGTTGTCTCTGCCAGCATTCCAGTTTATTTTAACAACTACATAAATATAAAAACCATGACACCAAAATTATAGTTAGAGTGTCATTTTGCACTATTTAAGAACTGCATTGTCATATGTAATTTGCAGTAAACTTGAACTCAAAATGAAATTAAAAAAAAAACCACAGCTTTCTTTTTGACTGTAGCGTTTAGAAATGAGACTCTCTGACACAAATTGGATTGGAATTACTTCCTTGAATACTTTATGGCCCTATGATGGGATGATTATAATTCGATTTGATTGCTCCCCTTTCTGTTTTTTCTCCCTAGGTTCATCTTCCCCCTAGATATGGGATGGGCTTGATGGCAAGCTTATTTCAGGACAGTTTGGATTTTACTCTAGGCAAATGGTGTCTTGAAACAGCATCTATCATTCTGGTCTTCAGAGTGTTCTTGGGACTTTGGAATGTAGAAGAATGTTTATGCCTTGAGATTGCTAGTCTCCCAATGTGGTTCCTTATCAGGAAACAATCTTTAATTGATTGCCCTTTGCTTATTATTGAGGGATGCTAGCTCTACAGTGGAGAAGGCAATGGCAATCCACTCAGTACTCTTGCCTGGAAAATTCCATGGACGGAGGAGCCTGGTGGGCTGCAGTCCATGGGGTTGCTGAGGGTCGGACACGACTGAGTGACTTCACTTTCACTTTTCACCTTCATGCATTGGAGAAGGAAATGGCAACCCACTCCAGTGTTCTTGCCTGGAGAATCCCAGGGACGGGGGAGCCTGGTGGGCTGCCGTCTATGGCGTCGCACAGAGTCGGATATGACTGAAGCGACTGAGCAGCAGCAGTTCTACAATATCAAGATATAGTAAGATATGAAGTCGGGTTTACAGAACCTTCCCCCATAGGCATTTTTCTCATTTTGTCACCTGTGAGTTAATACCATTCCAATTTCCAGATGAGAATTGTTTCCTGACAGAGTATAAAAGTGGTATTCTTAACTCTTTATGCACAAAACCTTTATATTCAAATAAGCAAAGCATCTTTCATCAGTGTTTCTGTTTCCTAGGTCCAAACTCAATTTATTTTCCCGTGGTTAGATGCCTTTGACTTGTATATTTCCCAAAGGCAACCAAAATAATGTGATATCACAGTGCAGTTTTATGGGAGTCTCATTTGGTGCCATAGTAATTCTTTTTGAAATAGGGTCCTCCTCTGGGTTAGGTGGTTGCAGGTGATGTAGTACAAGCGGGATGGAGGATCATGATTTACTGTTCTCGAGTTTTTACTCAAGAATGGGCCACTTACTGCAGTTTATAAATAGGAAGATGCAAAGATATATGTTGCTCTGACTCAGTCTGGGTGGATTAAGGACAGACAAACATACAGATAGATATTTCATGTTCACTTTTTCCTTTGCTGCCTCCATTTGGAGGGAATCCAAAGAGGTCACCTCATTTAATCCTGGCAGTAGACTTTACCATTTTTATCAAATACTCCTCATTAAGCAGTGTATATTTATAATGGTGTGCTAGGTACTATATTCAGAGTATGCTAAACAGGGTTTATCCGTGGCCTTGGCAATTCATCTGCTGAATTGGCTAAATTTGTACTGTACTTTCTTTGAAAAACAAGCTCTCTGGAGGGAAGCTAATCTGAATTTCCTGGATTTAATGACTGTCAATGGCAGGAGGCCTTCTAAGGAGTGATCATACAAGCCCATGTTTACTGATAGCTCACCGTGGCCCCGCATAGTATTATGAGTCGTACGTACTTATAACACAGTTCTGGTTGCCTCTGGGGAATACACCACACATGTTGGTTCTCTTCCTCAACATTCCCGGGGAGAGTATCTATTGACCTCATTTTACAGGGGAAGAAGCAGGGGCTCTGACGAGCAAAGGAACTGCCATTCTTGGGTCTTCATTTCGTCTCCAATCCCCTGAGTTAGCTGTTATATTTTATGATCTGCAGTCGTGACTATAATCTGTTACCCTGGTAGGAATAATAAAATACAGAGACATGACAATGGCTTAATCAAGAGCTGATGAGGAGCTACAGCCTCCAGCATCCTCAAGAAATGCTGCTCCCAGGAAAGGAGGAGTGCTGTTCCAAGTCCCGTTCCTCCACTTGTCCTGTTTGATTGTTATTAGCCAAGAAGGCATTAAAATATGCAGCCGTGCTGCTCTTCAGAATGCCTCTGGACTGCTGACTTGGACACTTTTACCCTCGATGAACACTTGTGGTCCCTTGTCTCATTAGATTAACACCTATATTGAACTGTAGGAGTCACTTAGCAACCCGCTGGTCTCATTTATCCTAGTCACTTAGGAGTGTGTCTGCTGTTCGTTTCTGCACAAAATACCTCTCTGTATTTGGTTTCTGTCAGCAGCAGATCTAGTGACTTCAGGAAAAAAATGGACTAGCACAGGATGGGTTTTCTTATTTGATCCATCCTTCTACTTTTATTTTCTTTTCGTTTTTGCTTTTTCTATGACCTTTGTGATTTAAATTGATTAGAAGTGTACCTTCTTTGTATTGTCATTTCATCCTGATTTTTATTTTTAATTTACTTTGCCTGCGTTTAGAAATGCCATTTTTATTATCACTGCTCTGTTGGATAATTCAGAGATGCTGTGTGTGTTCTAGTATTGCCCTATGACCTTTATGGCTCATTTAATGAGGATTTAAAAAAATTATTATTACTCTTACTGCATTCATTACCAGCTAGCAGTCATCAGCTTTCTGCATACAATATTTTTTCTTTGAATACCCTCTATTTCCCCTCTGTGAGGAATTTATTCTCCCCCTGGTGCGTGGGGACAAATTATGTTCATAACAGCCATTAATGGTAATGGGGAGAGTGTGTAAATCTTTGATGCATTGAAAACCAGATGGTACCCCGGTGGGTCTTTTTCTCCATCCTACCTTGCCAGAGTCTGTTTGGCTGCATGTGCCATAGGTTATTTCAGGTGCCTGACCTCGTATTTTCCTGTTTGTGGCATGTACACGGTATATACACAGTGTGCACACTCACAGGTGTGGTCTTAGAAAATTGAGATGAATGAGATAAACCAAGTTCTCAGCTGTGGTTTTCATTTTTGTAGCAAACCCGCCTCTGTGTCTGAGTCCTGGGTCCCCCTTCCTTGTCTCCACCGCACCCTGGACTCCCTACGTGGCACGTCTCATGCTGGGTGAGGGCTGCTCTCTGTTTGGGGGTGTCCCCCAGGAGAGCAGGAATGGCTTTGGCAAGACTCTATGCCTTTGATTCTGAGTACAATGCATGGCGTGTGTGCTGGGTGCTCAGGAAGATTTTACTCTGTAAAGGAGTGAATGAATGAGGGATTGGCTGAGATAGAGGAGCTGAAAGACCCTGAGCTCACTTGCTGTCATGGGCATGTCAAAAGTGCAACTATTTCTAGAACAGCCGTCAAAGAAAAAGACCAGAGGGACTTCCCTGGTGGTCCAATCATTAAGACTCCGCACTTCTAAATACAGAGGGCGCTGGCTCAGTCCCTGGTCTGGGAACCAAGATCCCGCATGCCATGTGGTGCAGCCACAGAAAACACACACTAATAAAGAAAAAGACCAGAACCTACTAGGAAGATCTTCCACAATTAAAGCTATAAGGAAGGATGAATGAGTGCATGAATGTGAAAGCGAGGGTTCTGCTAACCCTACCTGGACGATATTCTAACGCTATTGATAAAATATGCTAAGTCACTTCAGTCGTGTCCAACTCTGTGCGACCCCATAGACGGCAGCCCACCAGGCTCCCCCGTCCCTGAGATTCTCCAGGCAAGAACACTGGAGTGGGTTGCCATTTCCTTCTCCAATGCATGAAGGTGAAAAGTGAAAGTGAAGTTGCTCAGTCGTGTCCGACCCTCAGAGACCCCATGGACTGCAGCCTACCAGGGTCCTCTGTCCATGGAATTTTCCAGGCAAGAGTACTGGAGTGGGGTGCCATTGTCTTCTCCGATTGATAAGTATCTTATAAATTGGACTTCCCAGGGGCAGCAGTGGTAAAGAATCTGCCTGCCAATGCAGGAGACACAAGAGATGTGTCTTTGATCCCTGGGTCGGGAAGATGCCCCGGAGTAGAAAACGGCAACCCACTCCAGTATTTCTGCCTGAAAATTCCATGGGCAGAGGAGCCTGGTGGGCTACAGTCCATGGGTCGCAGAGTCGGACATGACTGAGCGCACATGCACACATCTTGTGAATTACTGGATAAATATTTTCCTTATTTATAATGTGTGTGTTATAGAACAGAGAAATGAAAAGAATATAGTACTAGACATTAGATGATTTGGACTTCATCTTGGTAAGCAATTGGCTATGTGTTTTAGGAAACTTAAAGTCCCTACTCCCAGTTTTCTCATCTGGAACATGAGTGCTGTGCTGTGCTTAGTTGCTCAGTCACGTTCTACTCATTGGGACCCCATGGACTGTAGCCCGCCAGGCTATGTCCATGGAATAGTTTAGGCAAGAATACTGGAGTGGGTAGCCTTGCCTTCCTCCAGGGGATCTTCCCAACCCAGGGATTGAACCCAGGTCTCCTGCATTGCGGGCAGATTCTTTACCGTCTGAGCCACCAGGGAAGCCCAAGAATACTGGAGCGGGTAGCCTATCCCTCCTCCTGATCAGGAATTGAACCGGGGGTCTCCTGCATGGCAGGCGGATTCTTTACCAGCTGACCTACCTGGGGAAGTCTGGAACACTGAATAGTTGCTATCTTAGAAGGTTGTTGTAAGAATCAAATGAGATCACAGACACACTTTGATTCAACAAATATTTACAGAATTCACTCAGTGCTAAGTTCTAAGGATAATAAAACTCCACCACTGTTGTCTTAAAATTCACCAACTGTGAGAGAGATTCTTCTCAAGGCTAAAGTGCACCCTAGTCAAGGAGCTCTTTGTTAGCAATGCTGATTCTGGTGCTATTGGTTTGGGGAGCACCCAAGATCAACCAGAGAAGTCAGTGCTGCAGGTCCATGGACCGCATCTTGATTAATTAAGGCTTTAGAGAGATGTTGGCAAACAGGTCTTAATGTAAGGTGGTAAGGACTGTAGTCCTGGCACCCCAAAGTATGGCGGGAGGATAAAGAGGGAGCAGTCACTTAGTGCTCGGGACATGGTAGGAGGCAGGCAGAACTTCCAGGGTGAGTCATCTGGATCCTGAGCGGGAAAGGCCTTTGGTCAGAGGCTGTATCAGGGATATGGATGCAGGCTGGCTCCAGTGTAGAGAGTAGGAAAGCAGAGGAAGGAGAAGGATGCGAGAGAGGAATATAGAACGCTTAACTGGGGCCAGGAGGTGAAGGGTTAGTCTTGTTTACCAGGCTAAGATCTCAGGCTCAATGTTGGAGCCAAAGTGCAGTCAAGAGGTTTAGCAGAGCTGTTTCGTGATTTGTGTAACACTGCTCTGGAAATAGTCAACTGCTGTATCATTTTGGGTAATTTGCATAACTTAAAGTAGTGCCCTGGAGTATTCCCAGGTAGTAATGAAAAGATTAAGACTGGAGATGAGAGTTGGATTTTTTAGATTCTACAGTCTTTGGAGACAGACTGCAGGAATTGAATTTTTGCCCCACTATAAGGATGTTACTTTCTGGGTAAAGTACGTTGAGAAATATTTATTTGCTTTCTGAATCTTAAGTTGCTCATCTGTAAAGATGATAAAGACTATCTCATGGAATAACTGTGATGATGACATTTATTTCATTCATCGAACCACCATTTGGGGGGCAAAATATGCAGTTTGGTGCTGATAGGAGGTATCTGCTAACTTCTAATTATTAATGATGTCAATTTTGAGCTCACATAAACTCCTGCCTGGGAAATAACCTAGCGGATTTGAACAGCAGCCCTGTCGATGGCTTGTCAAGTGCCCTTTCTCCTGTGTGGTGTTCTGATGACTTCCTAAACCATCTTAGAAGCTCAGCTGGTCTTGGAGGTGGCAAGAATCATCGGTGGTGTGATTCCACAATGCTCTGAGAGAATTTGGAGGACATGCAGTAAAAGAGTGAGAAGGATTTTTTTAAATGTTTAAAAATAAGAAAGTCAAAGAAGCCTTTCTAAGGAAGAGAAGATAGGAGACTGCTCCAGTACCGGCCCAAGGATTTAGTTCAACAAAACATATTTCAGTCTGTTTGAGAAGGTTTTCGTGCCAGAGCAGATCTCCGTTTGCCGGCTTGGCCCGTGTTCTTCAGCATGTAGTGACCATCTCCAGCATAACACCGGTCACGTTCCGCCTCCTCCACTAGACTGGGGTTTCTGGAGGTGGAGATGGTGTTCTTTCTCCTTGATCTCCCACTGCCTGGATCAGGAACGCTTTCAGTGACTGTTTTCGGCTTTCACAATACTTCTGTGGAATGTACTATGCTCTCTAGGAAGGAACGACACTGGAGGAGGTGGGGTGAAGGCTCCTTGGAGCTTAAGGAACTCTGAAGACCTGCAGTGTCTTCTTCAATTAGTTCAGTTCTGGCTTTCTGCCCTAGTATGGACATTGCTTTTGAGATCCAAGTGCCCCTCTTGAACCCTGCCTGCATCCACATCTTATTTCCTGTTCACTTAGGCCAATCACATTAGAATAAAGACCTCCTCTCCTTCAAAACTGCCCTTCCCCGAAACCCAACACTGTCCCTGAATCCCAGCCTGGGGGTGGGGCCAGCAGGCTTCCACTGTGCATGTCAGATGTCACTTTCCTAGGAGGACATCTCCCCTGCTCCTGGAGGAGAGGCCCTGAATGCGCGCATGTTCTTCAACCTCATCTCTCCCTTGCTGCTAAGTGTTGCTGAGACTTCCAGCACCTGCCTGTTACCATCTCCTTAGATGCTGTGTTTGTCCGATAAAAGTGTGTAAGTGTTAGTTGCTCAGTTGTGTCTGACTCTTCACGACACCATGGACTGTAACCCTCCAGGCGCCACTGTCCCTGGAACTCTCCATGGAGTGGGTATCCATTCCCTTCTTCAGAGGATCTTCCCGACCCAGGGATCGAACCCGGATCTACCACACTGCAGGCAAATTCTTTACTCAATGAGCCACCAGGGAAGGCTGGCCCTAGTCTCGGTACCCACAGCAGCATCTCTCCAGTGGGGGGCTCTAGTTCTGGGTTCTGGCTCTTCCTAGTCTGTTTTTTTTTCCAATTAACCTTGAGTGGACCAAGATCTAAGAACAACTGCGTTCAATAGAGACTTTATAGAAAATGAAATGTTTTATAGACTGTTCCTCATTTCCTTTAAGGATTTTTAAAAGGTCAACTTTGCTTTCATACATGCAAAAAGATATCAGAAAACATCATTTAAGAAAATAACAGGTTCTTCCCTTCCTAAAATAGGATATCCTGCCTAGTATTGGGGGGAAGGTTAGATCAGGGGTTTCTCTTCTCAGTGGTATTTCTACTAACCAAAGTTATGGTTGTTGTCGGTGGTGGTTTAGTCAATAAGTTGTGTCCGACTCCTGTGACCTCATGGACTATAGCCTGCCAGGCTCCTCTGTCCATGGGATTCTTCAGGCAAGAATACTGGAGTGGGTCACCATTTCCTTCTCCAGGAAGTTATGGTTAGATAGACCTTGACTTTATTTCACATGCTAGCTTTGTTGTTGTTTGATTACAAAGTCATGTCCAACTCTTTGACCCCATGAACTGCAGCACACCAGGCTTCCCTGTCCTTCACTGTCGCCTGGAGTTTGCTCAGATTCATGCAACTTTAGCAAAACTTGTGTCAGACTTGTTTTGATGAAAAAATTTCTAGTGGCTCTTTTTATGGGGTCATCATCCCACCATCTAATAAACAGAACTTTGAAGCAAGTATTATTGGTGAGAATAAAATATTTCAGCATCATAAAAGAATGTTGAATGGTGGGGGAAAAAAGTATTACATAGCTGAGAGGTAACTTCCAATCATGCATGTTAATGTGGTCTTAAACTTCCTTGGGGATGGTAGAGAAAGGGAAATTAACATTCACTTAGTATCTCCTGTATTCTAGGCACTGCATGGACCATATCTCGTTCAATCTTTACAATCTTCAGTGAGGCGGGAATTAACTACCTTCGCTTTTCCGTTAGACATGGAGGTTAGGTAACTTGTTTAAGGCCCATACATGCATGCGTGCATGCTCAGTCCTGTCTGAGTCTTTTGTGACCCCATGGACTGTAGCCTGCCAGGCTCCTCTGTCCATTGCATTTCCCAAGCATACTGGAGTGGGTTGCATTTCCTCCTCCAGAGGATCTTCCTGACCCAGGGATCGAACTGATGTCTCCTGAGTCTCCTGCATTGCAGGCAGATTCTTTACCACAGAGCCACTGGGGAAGTCCTCCTCCACCCCCCATAGCTCATCTACAAAGGCTGTCATTGTTCCACTCTCTGTAAGACCAGTATTTTAATATTTACAATGGTACCTTAATTAGATCATCTATGTAGGCGAGATTGTTCTTATTAACTGAAATTTCTAACTAATGGAAGGTCATGAAAATACTCTATTTTTTCACCTTTGTTAAAAATCTTTCAAAATTATATTGGTGTCTTTTGCTCTTTGTATAATAGGTATATCCTGCATAATTTAGCACAATTTTGTTACTTGTCTTGCATTTCCTCGCATTCATTATTGTGAATATCAGTTTCAAAAACTGATATTTAATAAGCTCCTTGAAGTTTAGTGTGAAGTTAGTCTCAACCACTCATGTTACATAAGAAGTGGGGACTCAGAGGAATTCAGAAACTTTTCTCAGGGTCACTGTGTTTCTTTTTAGAGGCAAAATGTGCATGTGATTATAGAACTCTTTTCTGAATATAATATATGCCAGAAATAGCCATGGCTTAAGTTCTGATATCAACTTATTTTTTTTGTCTCTTTATAGCAGAATGGGAAAAAAAAGTTTGCATAACAGAGAGCGTTGTTTTTCAAGGTTTTTCTGTATTCAGAAATTGTCCTTCACTTATCTTATTCTGCTAAGTATACCAGACAAGCAAGGGTGAGAACAGACAGGTGTGACAGCACCTCTGGGTCCTGACTCCAGTTGAATTTAACATAATTATAGTTGTCAGTTTCCTGAATGGGGTGAAGAAACTAATGCTGTATTGTGATATTTAAATGTAAAGTTTTTAAGGAGTCAAAAGCTAACTTTCTGCTGTACTTAACTTTTCATGTCTTATGTGGAGCAAAGGTGTTTATTTGACTCGCATCTGGATTTGGTTCTTGGCCAGAAAACTACGTTCTCTCTGAAGAGTTCCTCTCTCCTCTGGGACCCCAGGATCTGTAGAATATTGCATTTCACATAGTAAGCACTGTGCTGGGCCTGTGATGGATGCCATGATGCCAAAGAATGAACAACCTTCCAGCATTCAGCCAAGTATAGATTCAACTGTATGAAAAAATTACCGTAATAGAGGCTTGTGAGAGTTGCTCAGGGTAATGAATAGATTTACCCGACACCCTCATAAAGAGGTGTGAGTGGAGGGGAGGAGGTGCATGCCTATTGCAGAAGAGCAGTCATAGAGTTGTCAGGCATTGAGTCAATTGGTTGGGAGCTCAATGGATAGAGAAGAGGGGAAGAAGGTAACACGTTAAAAGCACAGAGATATGAAAAAGCGTAACCCACTTGGGTGATCATTCTAGCTTGATGTGACTGACAACATATGGAGAGGTGCTGTAGGGGATGACTGAAAGGAAAGATTGGAATCGAATGACAGAGCATCTTGAATCCCATGCTGGAGAATTTGGAACATTCTGTAGGTAACTGAGGGCCATTCAGCTGTCTGGGATGGGGAATATGTCTAGACATGCATTTTAGTAAAATGATGATTTTTTAAACAGTTAATTAACTAAATTAATCGGTTTGGCTGTGTTGGGTCTAAGTTATGGCACACGGGACCTTCTTTGCATCATGTGGGATCTTTCGTTCTAGCACACGGACTCTCCAGTTGTGGCTCAGGGGCTTAGTTACTCCATGGTATGTGGGATCTTAGTTCCCTGACCAGGGATGGACCCACATCTCCTGCATCACAAGGCAGATTCTTAACCACTGGACCACCAGGGAGGTCACCTGTAAGATAATGATTTTGATTTAGTAAGAAAATTTCTCTACTTTAGTGACTAAAGAATGTATTAAAGGAACAAAAGAGTGAGGAATAGAGAGCTTTTAGAAGACAAACGTTTCTACCTTTAGCAGATAGATATGAGACTCACTTCTGTATTGAAGTTGCTAGACTAAGGGACTAGTGGGAAATCATAGGAAAGGCAAAGGTCAAAGTGGACTGAGTAATCAGGAGTCATAGGACTAGTAGTGGTGATATTGGTAACTTTGAAAACACAAGGACAGGAAAAGAGAATGGTATAGAATGAATTCCAACTTGAAAAGGTAGGCAGTTATATCAGTCAGCTTGTACTGTGTAACTACGGTCCTTGAATTTCATGGGAAGACAACCATATATTAATTATTCTTATGAATTTAAGTGTCAGCAAGGTGATTCATCGGGCTTGGGATGGCCTAGGATAATCTCACCTGCTCTCACACATGTGTCTGCAGCTTCAGAGGGATTGGCTGGCGGCTGGTAGAGGGTGGTCTCAGCTGAGATTGCTCTCTCTGTTTCTCATCATCCAGCAGGGTAGCTCAGGCTTGCTTTCATGACAGCAGGGCAGAATTCCAAGGCAATCCTGGCCTCTTGAGATATAGTCTCAGTACCAGCACGATATCAGTTCCACTGCATCTTTTGGTCAAAGCAAGTCATGAGATCAGTCCAACTTCAGTGGATCAAACTGTGAGTTTTCATTTCAAGAAGTATAGTTACAGGGAGGGTTGAAGAATGGGACAGTTATCTTAATCAACTTTACCATGATTCATGGTTATTAAGTAATTATTGAAATAATTTAAAAATTATATTTCATTAATTATATTCATTTGCTTCTCAGTGAAGATTGTTGTTGTTCTAGTCGCCAAGTTGTGTCTGACTCTTTACGACCCCATGGACTGTAGCCCGCCAGACTCCTCTGTCCATGGCATTTTCCAGGCAAGAATGCTGGAGTGGGTTGCCATTTCTTTCTCCAGGGGATCTTCCTGACCCCGGAAATGAACTTACGTCTCATGCAAGTGTCCTGCGTTGCAGGCATATTCTTTACCACTGAGCCATCGAGGAAGTCCCAATGAAGATTAAAATGAATGATTTTCTAATGTGAGCATAAGAGTGCTGGTGTCTATTTAAATTTCTCACTTTGTTGAAGTCACAGGAATGATACTGGTTTCCCTTTACTTGGTTGTTGCTGCTTTACATTTCTGCCTTTTTAAACTCCATTCAACAGCATTAAATTTGTTTGCCTCTTTTGTTTAAAATTACCCATAGGAAAATAAAATAAAATAAAATTACCCGTAGGAAAATATTAGTTATACATACAACCAAGCTGGCAAGTGTCAAACCCATTCTCAGTCACCACCTCCCCAAAGAGCCCCCATAAATAATAAGACTTGAGTAAACAAGCGATTGTATCCTCATTGTCTCAGGGAACCCTTCATTTCACAGGCCTCAAAAACTGCATGGGTTGCTTTGTAAGATGTCACCAGTTGACAAGGTGTGCTTTGTCTCTGTAATTCTTCTGTATCCTTCTTACTAATGATGTTTTGCTAGCCCCATGCAGAGCCTTTGAATAACTTTCCCAGAAAGGACCACCCACAGGGAAAATATTAAGCCTGTCTGGTGGGCTTGAATGCATCCCTCATGAAGTGGAATCTTTATGTAAAATAGACACTCGGGGAGCAATTATTATTAATTGCAGGCCCTTTCAACACAGTTTTTGATCCTTACATGCACCAGTGCGCACCACTATTGTTCCAGTTGGTGACAGTGGTATAGCCCAAGGATGGTTTCAAAGCCACTAAGAACAAAGGGACTTTTGGCAGAATATTCAGTTTACCAATTACTGTCACAATCATAGCCTTTGAATGTGGCTGTGTGTGTTCCTCTCAGTTAATGGATTCTACTTATATTAATGCTGGCCCCTGCCTCTGGACAGTCTTCAAGGGTACATGTTTAAGCTGGCCTGGTGACACTGGGGTTAGATTACCCATGTGTACAACTTATTGTGATTAAAAAAACCTTATGAATGAGATAATCACATTAGTGTTTCAGATTCATGTAGGGAATGCTATGTGGTGCAGAAGGTACTGATTTTCAAAATTTTATGTTCTTATGAATTTTTTTCTGATGTTTGAATAATTACCCTGTCCAATAAAAAGACCAGGTATTTAGGTTATTCACATATAATTAAGGAAGTTAGTCAAGATAGTCTGAGTTATTAAGTAGAAGCTTTTAGGTGCAAAGGGCTATCATTATGTCAGTAACTGAAAATTTTAAAATATAGAAGTTTTATGTTTTATCTGTGTATCAAGCACATTCTTTACTGTGTCAAAACTTGACTTTGGCGAATGGAATGAGGGTTATGCAGGGATTAAAAAGATGCTAGAAGTAATGTTCAGTTTCCTGAGGTATTATTTACTTGCAGTTACATTCATCTTGCTTGTGTGAATTTTCTTGCTGAGTAGTATACCACTGAAGGGATGGAGCACACCATGGTATTATATATACTAGTTACAGGATATACGAGCCTCTTGATGAAAGTGAAAGAGGGGAGTGAAAAAGATGGCTTAAAACTCAACATTCAAAAAACTAAAATCATGATATCCAATCCCATCACTTCATGGCAAATACTGGGGAAGAAGTGGAAGCAGTGACAGATTATATTTTCCTGGGCTCCAAAATCACTGTGGACAGTGACTGCAGCCATGAAATCTTTTAACGCTTGCTCCTTGGAAGCAAAATTGTAACAAACCTAGACAGCATATTAAAAAGCAGAAACATTGCTTTGACAACAAAGGTCTGTCTGGTCAAAGCTATGGTTTTTCCAATAGTCATGTATGGATGTGAGAGTTGGACCATAAAGAAGACTGAGAGCCCATGAATTGATGCTTTTGAATTGTGGTGCTGGAGAAGCCTCATGAGAGTCCCTTGGACAGCAAGATCAAACCAATCAACCTTATAGGAAATCAACCCTGAAAATTCTCTGAAAGGACTGATGCTAAAGCTGAAGCTACAATACTTTGGTCACCTGATGCAGAGAGCTGACTCATTTGGGAAAGACCCTGATGCTGGGAAAGATTGAGGGCAAGAGGAGAAGGGCGCAACAGAGGATGAGATGGTTGGATGGCATTGCTAACTCAATGGACATGAGTTTGAGCAAACTCTGGGAGACAGTGAAGGACAGGGAAGCCTGGTGTGCTGCAGTCCATGGGATCACAAAGAGTCAGACATGGCTTAGTGACTGAAAAACAACAGTATGCTTTTCTTTTTTCCTTTTCAGTCTTTAGTGATTGTAAATATAGCTACCCTAAGCATTTGCCTCAAAGTTTTGTGTCAACTTTGAGTTTCCATTTCTCTTGAGTAAATGACTAGGAATCAGATTGCAGGGTTGTGTGAAGTATGTGTGCTTAACTTGACAAGCTGAGCTGTTTTCCTAAGTAGTCCACGGGGTCGCAAAGAGTCGGGCACAACTGAGAGACTTTCACTTTCACTTTTCACCAGCAGTATATGAGCATTCCAGTTGCTCTGCATCCTTGCCGACATTTGGTGTGATCTGTCTTTCTAATTCTAGCCTGTTCTTCTCTGATATGGTGGTATCTCATTGTGGCTTGCACTTTGTATCTATTAATAAGGAATATTTGCCCAACTTAAAGTCACAAAGATCACTTCTATGTTTTCTTCTAGAAGTTCAAGTGTTTTAGATTTTGTGCTTTGGTCTGTAAGGCTTGCCTTGTGGCTCAGTGGTAAAGCATCTGCCTGCCAATGCAAGAGACACAGGTTCAATCACTGGGTAGGGAAGATACCCCAAAGGAGGAAATGGCAACCCCCTCCAGTATTCTTGCTTGAGAAATCTCATAGACAAGAGTAACCTAGCAAGCTATAGTCCATGGGGTCACAAAGAGCTGGACATGACTTAACCACTGAAAAACAACAACAATGAATTTGGTCTATTGTGAAAATTAAAGGATTTTTTTTTTGGCCACGCCTTGTGCATGTGGGATTTTAGTTCCTCAACCATGGATCAAACTCCTGCTCCCTGAATTGGAAGCAGAGTCTTAACATGAGATTGTCAGGGAAGTCCGTGTTTGTTTTTCATATGGACATATAATTACTCTAATATCATTTGTTGTAAAGGCTATCTTTTCCCCCATCAAATTGCCTTTGCACTTTGGTTGAAAAATCAATTGACCATATGCAATTTCAAGTTGTATTTTCTAATAGATCAGTGAGCATTATTTCATGTGCCTGTGCATGTTAAGTCACTCCAGTTGTGTCCTACTCTTTGTGACCCCATGGACTGTAGCCCGCCAGGCTCCTCTGTCCTTTTCCCAGGCAAGAATACTGGAGTGAGTTGCCATTTCCTCCTCCAAGGGATCTTCCTGACCCAGGAATGAAACCTGCTTCTCCTGCATTGGTAGGTGGGTTCTTTACCACTGAGCCACCTATGAAGCCCTGAGTGGGGTGAGAGTGGGTATATGTAGGCTGGTGTTTTTTTTTTTCCCAAAACAAAAATGGCCTAAGTTTGCATCAAAGGTCGAAAATCGAATACTGTTCCCTATTTGGGCATTTTGATTTCACTTAACCTATTGATTCTGACAAATGAAATTAGTAATTTAAATCAGAATGACAGTTCATTCTCAACAATGTTAGAAAACAAAGGAAGGAATAAGCATTGAAAAAAAAAAGGGCTTGGAAAAGTTCAGTATGTTCTTTGATTCATTAAAAATTTATGATTTCAAAACTGGCTGAACCTTTTGTCCATAGATTTATTCCAGGTTTGGCAGCATCCAGCAGAGAAGTGTCATTTCTGACTAGCTGGTACAGGTCAAGAAGCAAGTAATCCCCAACCAGCTATACAGGGGTTTGACAATTTCAAATTCTTTGAAAGGAGGGTAATTTTATTATTTTCTATTAAAATAGGTTTTTCAACTTAGTTTTCCAGAAGGATGCAACTGTTTTATAATTATGATATTAATTGCTAACCCCCAAAACTCAAACAATGTGTTGAAAACTTATTATATTATGTAGATTACATATATCCCTAAGGGCCTTATTTCCCATCAAAAAATCCTGTGTGTTGGGTTAAGGCAGAGATAAATCTCCCCTCCTCTTGACATAAGTTTACATAAGTGTCAGGGTGCGAATTATTGTAGAAATACAACCATATTTCTAATAATGTATGTATTATATCCTGGGTGGATACAATACTTAAAAGCAGATATTTAAAAATAAGTAACACGTTTCTTCTACAAACAACTTTCTAATAAGGCTTAACAATAGTAATTTTTTTCCTGTGTCATTTCTAGTTAATTTAAATGAAGAATTTCCAAATAATGCATAGAATTAATTTGAAGACTCTAATGTATTCTTCACAAGTGTGCTACTTTACTGACCAGTTTGAACCATAAAGTATATTACCATGAAAAATGTGGTTCTATATATAGCTTTGTATTTTATTTCAACTCCTTTTATGACCTTGAAACTTGGCAGGGGTTTCACTCCTCCACCCCAACCCCACTTCTCATTTCCAAAGAATTTATAGGCTATCTTATCTTAACTCTGTGGATTTTTTTCCCCTCAAAATTTAAATCATGATTTAGATTTCTTTTTATTAACAAAGAATCTATATAACATGAGTTTTCTCTCAGTTTTTACTCATCTCTATGAAACTCTTTTAGGTACTAAGTCTATTCAAATTTCATGACATGCTATATTCCATAAAAGTTTATGACATGCAGTTTTAATGGCAGAGCACAAAACTGAATAGACTAAAGCATTCCATTAAAAGTAAACTCTTAACGGATGGTACAACTTAATTAACCCTCTAAATATTTGATCTTGACTTCTGTATGTCTAGAGTCATCTTGATGGGAATCTGAGTTTGTGGGGATCATTCTGGAAGTATCGTTCATTTATGAGCATCCAGACAGACAGACACCTCTATTCCAGTGGAATCTATAACCACTTTGTAAGAGGTGCTGACCTCACTTGTGCAGGGTTCAGGATAATGGAGTCCAGTTTTCCCAGTGGTTTATCCACTGACAGTAGTTGTCCCAGACTCATTGGGAACCTGTGTTTACTCTTTCAGACCACTGGGCACGTGTAGCCTTTGTGTATGAAAATACTGATTTGCTGAGTTGGACCAGTGTCCTGAAGACCTAAAAGAGTAAACTGGGTCCCAGTGGTGAAAGGTCCAAAGACTTTCCCACTAATTTTTAAAAGCTGGTCCCATGCTAATCAGTTCCAAAGCCAGAGGTCCCTGGTGTATTTGGGACATTAAAGTCTTCTCAGAGTTAAATTTTCTTCTGACATTGTTATTTCACTTTATTGACTACTTGCTTTTGTTTTGTTTTCAAATGAAGTTTCTGAGTCACATGCTGGAGAAAAGTCTAGCTGAGTGGGAAAACAACTTGTCGGTTATCATGGATCTCAAAATGAACAGGAACCGTATGTTGGGCTGTGTTTTATACTATAGCCAACCATCTGTTTGCAATGAGCCCAGCATCCATTATTAAATGGAGTAGATCAGAGGTCAGCAAACGATGACTCATAGACCCCTTGTTTTTGTAAATAAAGCTTTACTGAAACAACCATGCACAATCATTTATGCATTGGATAGAGGAGCCTGGCAGGCTATATAGTCCCCTGGGTCGCAAAAATTCAGATGCAACTGAACCGACTTAGCACACATGTGGCTGTTTTTGTGCCAGGACAGTAAAACTGAGTGAATGCAACAGAGTCACAATGGTCCGTGCAGCCTGGAATATTCACTGTCTTGCTTTTCACAGAAAATGTTTGCCACTCCCCAGGGTGGATGTATCCCCTTATGGTAGATGAATAAATTACATTTTATATAGAGAGATTTTCATGTAAATTACAAATATCCTCACTTTCTACATCTAATTTCTTCGGTGGATAGCTCAAAGAATAATATTTTCTATGTAGCCAGATTAAAATTATTATGTATAACAAAATGGATAGTAATTCCTTAATGTAATTCAATACCAGCTCATATACAGACTTCAGAATTGTTTCCAAAGTATGATTTACAACTGGTTTGTCCTTGCCAAGAGCCAGTCAGGACTGTGTCTTACATCTGATGTCTCTAAGGTCTCCTTACTCAAGGTATGTCCCTTATCTCATGACACTGGCTTCCTGGAAAGGCTATATCACTTGTCCCATAGAGTGGCCCACCTTCTGCCATGTTTCTGATTGCTATCGACAGGTGTCAACTTGTATGTTCCTGTCTATCCTGAGTTTACCTGAAGCTATGTCTCCACTGAATCCATGTTAAACATTGTAGTCCAGAATCATGAGAAGTGACCCTCAAATCTGCATCAAATCTGAAGAATGGTGCCACCACTGGGGACACTAACATTGACCATCAGCTTAGTCTACAAATTATTCTAAAAATCGGGAAAATGGCATGGCAGCCAAGAAGTAAAATCACAGTTCAAGAAATAGAGTTAGAAATGGAGCTCTCAACCCCCACGTTGATTTCCTCCTTTCTGTACTGTTCCAGGCTGCTGCTCAGCATGGTAACTCAGCCTTGACTCTTGTTGCTTTTTTAAGTGATTTTGGGTCTGGGAGATCCCCTGGGGAAGGAAATGGCAACCCACTCCAGTATTCTTGCCTGGAAAATCCCATGGACAGAGGAGCCTGAGGGGCTACAGTTCATGGGTCACAAGGAGTTGGACACGAATGAGCTACTTCACTTCATGTTCTAACTCAATCACGTCCTGTAATAATGGTCTAGTAGAATGGGCCCAGACCTGTTTTCCTGGTAACTGTGTCATATTTTGGTTCTGAGTTATTGAGGGTTTTGCTTTTGTTGTGTTTCTTCCCTCATCTTTATGACATGTGGGAGAAACCCAACAAATTGATTAAAAATTATAAAGATGGATAATGAGACGCGAAGAAAATCAAAAGGAGTTGTGATTCAGACTTAAGACAGAAAAACCCAAGCTCTAAGTTAATAACTGCATTTAGGTAATTACACCCATTGTAACATTTGAATGCAGTTTTATAGCAGTGAAATTTCTTCACATGGAAGTTGTAGAGGCTCCTTCTCTGGCACGAAATAAACTGAAAGTGTATCTGCCTCCAAATAAACTGAAAGGCTGGAACCTGCACACTTAGAACATGGACTTTCATGTTAGTCTTAGTTAGTCTTAGTTTTCTGTTTTGCCTTGTAACTGTGATTTCCTTGGTTCATAAGCTTGTGTTTTGCAGTCTAAGTCTAGCATTTTATGTATCTTAGCTGAAGCCACGTGGAATTGTTTAGTGTGTGTGTTTAGGACTGTGAATATAGAGCTGCCAGTGACCTCACCTGTCCCTTACTTTGAGACAGCAGTGCATTTGTGTACCTTGCAGGAGGAGGGATGGAGTGAGAGGTGGGAAGACACTGCTGATAGAGAACAGTGAATGAGCTTGAAAAATTCCCGCAAGGCTTTAAGGGCTCCCGTCAGTAGGAAGCCAGTTAATCAAAATGACAGGTGCAGAGGTACAAGCCTGTCAGAGGGGACCTGCTGCACAGCCTTGTAATGACCTCAGGGCAATGTCGGAGCTGCTTCTGGAGAGCTGATGCATTAGAATAGAGACACGGAGGGGATGGTGAAAGCTCCGGAGTTGGAAAATAAAGAATCATGCTTCATGGTTTGAGGAAGAGTGACTGCCTCCAAAGAAACCGCCCGTCACCCACCCATGAAGTCTCAAGTAGACACAAGATAAATCTGAACTGGATTTGATAGTGACTGATTAATTATGATACCACTTTAAGTAGAATTTTAACTGCATTCAACTGGTCAGACATACAGGAGATTGGAGCTGGGGGGTTTCACTAGTGAGTGATAAGAGGGCAAGGTGGAGAGGGTGACCGAACTGGGGCTGGAGAGCTGACACTTGTGAAATGAGAGAGGCAGGAAGAGGGTTAGGTGAAAAAAGCGTCAGACTTCAGTGCACTTCTGAGGGAGTCTCTGAGGACAGTAAGAGTCCGTAATTGGGCAAGAATGGCTAGACTCAGTGTTATGCTCATGCTGCTCAGTCATTGGCTGGGACAACCTTGGGGAGGCGTGGCCTCAGCATCCATGCTGAGGGACCAAAGATGCTGTGACTGGCCTCCACTCTGCTGACCCTGCTCTCCTCTGAGTGGTGCAAGCCTGTGGCTGCCACAGACAAGACTGTCCACGAAAGCCACCCCATACCTCCTTCCCCTCTTCATTCTTGGTTTCCTTGTCCTTGTAAGCAATCACTTGGTTGTATAATTCAAAGATAATGATACTTTGCAGTGCATTTTAATATTTTAGAGATTGCTTTTTTTTTTTGATAATGCGAGTTTACTACTTGCTGCTTGCGAACTTAGGTCTGTGACCTAAGTAGGTAGATCTCTTACCTAACAGGTAGGTCTCTTGTTAACTTGAGCATGGACAAAACAATGTATAAAGAGAATGGTGAGATGACCATGTCTCATTTTTTCCTTTCCTATGGATTGTCAAGTAGAAGGCTGAAGTAGGTAATCAGTTAATATCAATGAATGCTTTGTGAATGGTTAGGTTAGTTTATTCTCATCTTGATTTCCTTGAGTCATTTATTTAGAATGCTGATGGTCTCTTCTTAACCCCTTACCCCTTCTTTCTTATGACCTGAGCATAATTGTTTATTACCTGTAATAGCTAAAATCAAGTGATTATGACTCTCAAAGGAAGAGGTAAAAATCACAGCAGAAGAAAGACATTTTTTTTTCCTTAACAAATTTTTGTTTCTAACAAAGCTTTAATTTCTTATTTGCTTCAATTTAGCTATAAAATTTAGCAGCACATGTCTATGAGCGTCAGTTTCAACCAGCTAAAAACTACTAGAAAAACAGCATGAGTTCACTGCCTCTGAATTCACAGAGCAACTTCATCAAGTGCCTGAAATTCCCCTTTAGTGGTGTATAGTGACCTTGTTTTCCTATTGTGTGTTAGTTGCTCAGTTGTGTCTGACTCTTTGCGATCCCCATGGACTATAGCCGGTCAAGCTCCTCTGTCCATGGGATTCTTCAGGCAAGAATACTGGAATGGGTAGCCATTCCCTTCTCCAGGGGATCTTCCCGACCCAGGAATCAAACCTGGCTCTCCTGCATTGCAAGCAGATTCTTTACCGTCTGAACCACCAGGAAAGCCCTGTTTCCCTATTAACATAGGTAAAATACATCTGCTCTTCTGTTCTTTTGAACTTTCATTTCGATTTCTGTCACAAAGGGATGCATTTTCATTTTTACAATGCCAACCAAATCTTTAAAAGGAAGACAAGTGATGCTCAGCATCATCCAGGCACTCCACTGTATTGAATTCCCACCAGAAGGAAGCAACAGAGAAATGAGGTCTATAAAATGTAGTGAATGATCACCTGGATGACAGAGTGTTAGGAGCTGAATTGTGTCCTCCAGAAACACGTGTTGAAATCCGAACCCCAGGTACCTGTGAGTGTGATCTTGTTTGGAAAAATGGTGTCTTCACAGATGTAATCAAGTTACTGTTGTTCAGTTGCTCAGTCATGTCTGACTCTTTGGGACCCCATAGACTCTGTCTAGTCCACCAGGCTCCTCTGTCCCTGTGGGATTTCCAGGCAAGAACACTGGAGTGGGCTGCCATTTCCTTCTCCAGGGGATCTTCCCACTTCAGGGATCAAACCCAGGTCTCCTGCATTGGCAGGCAGATTCTTTACCATCTGAACCACCAGGGAAGCCTGGTGGTTAATCAAGTTAAGATGAGGTTGTACTGGACCAAAGTGAAGCCGCTCAGTCGTGTCCGACTCTTGGCGACCCCATGGACTGTAGCCTACCAGGCTCCTCTGTCCATGGGATTTTCCAGGCAATAGTACTGAAGTGGATTGCCATTTCCTTCTCCAGGGGATCTTCCCAACCCAGGTCTCCCACATTGTAGACAGACGCTTCACCGTCTGAGCCACCAGGGAAGTACCGTACTGGACCAAGGTGGACCCTAATCCAATATGACTGATGTCCTGTAAGAAGAGGGAAATTCGGACAGCAATAAACCCAGAAAATGTCATGTGGCCATGGAGACAGAGATTATAGTTATGCTGCCACAAATCAAGGAATTCCTGGGGCCACTGTAGCTGTGTGAGGCAAGGGAAAATCCTCCCCTCGAGGCTTGGCAGAGAGCATGGCCCTGCCGACACCTTGATTTCGGATTTCTAGGCTTCAGAAGTGAGAGACAAATTTTTGTGGTTTACAGCACCCAGTTTGCAGTAGTTTATGACTGCCCTAGGAAAATAACAGAGGTAGTATTTTAAATGATAAGAGAGTGAAGGTTGCACTCTCTTTTTTCAATGATAAAATATATAATTATTAATTTTATTTGAATGAGTGATGCATGGATACCACCTACAGTTATAAAGGTATAAAACCATATATAGTAAAAGCATCTCTTGTTATATTTTCCCACACCTACCTAGGTCTCCTCCAGTGGACATCCATTGTTAACACTTTCTTGGGTGTCATTTGAAAAGTATGTAATACATGTACAAACATGTATGAATACCTGCTTTCCTTTCATCTCCTCTCCACAAATGACAACATGCAATTTATGTTGTCATTATTAATGACAATATTTTGGCCTCTGAGTTTTTCATTTACAATATCTTTTTGAGATCTTTACATATTGACACTTAGATCTACTTTGTAGTAGTGAAAAGTGTTAGTTGCTCAGTTGTGCCCGACTCTTTGAGACCCCATGGACGGCAGCCCGCCAGGACTGTCCAGGCAAGGATACTGGAGTGGGTTGCCATTTCCTTCTCCAGAGGATTTTCCCAACCCAGGATCAAGACCGGGTCTCTTGCACTGCAGGCAGATTCTTTACTGACTGAGCTACCAGGGAAGCCCCACTTTGTAATAAGGGATATTTAAAATTGACATTGGGCTTCCCAGGTAGTGCAGTGGTGAATCCACCTGCCAGTGCAGGAGATGCAAGAGACGTGAGTTCGATTCCTGGGTCGGGAAGATCTTCTGGAGTAGGAAATGGCAACCCACTCGAGTATTCTTGCCTGGAAAATCCCATGGACAGAAAAGCCTGGCAGGCTACAGTCCAGGGCGTCACTCACAGTTGGACACGGCTGAGCACACACACACAATTGACATATAGAATTCTGTTTAAGAAATCCAGTTGTTGTTTCCTCTGCTGTTGCTGTGTGAGTGAACCACACAGCCGTAAATGGAATGCTTACTACCATCTTTGGAAACCTGCCTGCACTAGGCACTGTGCAGAGTGGTTCAGAGATTTCATTTAACCTATTCTTGGCTGGGAACAGAAGGGTTAATGAGAAAGCTTCAATTTCCTGGACCTAAAGAATATTTTTAAAAAATGTTTACTATTGAAATAGGATCAAGTCCCATTTGAATTATAGGCTCCTGAAAAGAATACAAAATGGAAATTTGTATAGGTAGTTCTGATTACTGCCAACTAACTGCCTCAAGATTAGTTTTATGTTGAAAACCTTATCTCTTGTCTTTTACTTGTCATTACTGAAAAACATGATTTCTTTGATGTGGTAAATGTAATTTTTTTGGCATAGAATTTATTCAAAGCAAAGCAGAGCCTGGTTTTGATTTTTCTGAATGTTCTTAACTAGAATCAAAACAAGGGGACGTATGTATTTTCTACAGAGGACAAGAGTCAATTACAGGTACCGTCTGATGTGCCACCCTGAAGCTATTGTGACTGTCACTGGTGATGTTCAAATTTGGATTCTTCATTGGAAACTTGACAGCTGGGAGTTTGAAGGATGAGGGGTGTTGTTTATGGCCACAAAGAAGTAGGCAAGTATCTGTGGCATTATTGTTCTGTTTCAGACTTGCAAGTGTAGAAGTCTTCTGATCAGCTATAGAAACAAGGTAAATAGACTGGTATTCTTTTTTTTTTTTTAGACTGGTATTTTTGAAAGCATGGTGGTGCCCCTTATCCATGGGGGATGTGTTCCAAGCCCCACAATGGATGCCTTGAGACCATGAATATTATTGAACCCTATGTATACTGTGTTTTGTCCCATATATGCATACTCTTGCCTGGAAAATCCCATGGACGGAGGAGCCTGGTGGGCTGCAGTCCATGGGGTCGCTAAGAGTCAGACGCGACTGAAGCGACTTAGCAGTAGCAGCATGATGAAGTTTAATTTATGAATTAGGCACAGTAAGAGAATGTTTAAACTGCCAGCAGCACTATTTTTGTGCTTTGGGGCCATTATTTAGTACTACACGGGTTACTTGAACACAAGCATTGTTCTACAGGACAGGCAATCTGATAACCAAGACAGCTATTAATGCCTAGTGTGTGGGATGCGCTGGACAAAGGGATGCTTCATGCCCTGGGTGGGATGGAACTGGAGGGCATGAGATTTCATCACACTATTGGGAACAGCATGAAATTTAAAATGTATGAATTGTTTATTTCTGTAATGTCACATTGAGTATTTTCTGACTGGTTGACTGCAGGCAACTGAAACAGCAGGAAGTGAAACTTCTGATAAGGAAAGACTGACGTACCCCCAGATATCTCCATTCTTGCCATGGACTTGAATGATAAGAGAGGATGCCCTTGTTTTGCTTGGTATATATTATATCTTTGCCACTGGCTCCATGGTGGCAGAAGGTGATAGCTTCCCCCACCAACTAGGGGGTTCACATCAGCTTCCTTTAAGGCAAGTAGAGCAGGTAACCGAATTCTGGTCAGTGGGATGCAGACGGAAGTGGTGTGGGGTACCCCAGGCCAGGGCCCTGGAAGGAGTGGGTGTGCTTGCCTTCCTTTTCTGTGTCCTTCCCTGCAGTTCAGATACCCATGTGCAGGCGGTGGAGCTGCTATCTTCTGCTCAAGAGGGAATTCACTCCACCCCCATGGGCATTCCTCAAAGGGAGAAATGAGCCACTGTCTCGTTTAAGCTCCTGTGTTGAGGGGGTGCTCTTTGTTTCAGCAGCTTAAATTTGTGCCCTAACCAATAACATCCATACGTCCAGATATGATTAAGAAGGAACTAGACCACCTGCTTCTTTTAATTGCCTTCTAGAATCAAATGTGAATGTACAAATTACTAGTCTCAGAGTAGCCTAAATCCCCAGGGTGGTGATTCTCTTGTTTCTTTGATTTAATTCTGTGTTTTACAAATGTTTATAGCATGAGATGAGACTGGATAGTATCAAATTGGTTATAGCAGGATTTTCCAAGCTACTTTGCAGAAATCTCCTATGAATGGGTTATCAATTCAGTACCAGTTCCAACATGAGGGAGGCTTCCCACACATCAAGAAGCGAGTTTCCAATACTGGTTGGGTATCCTGTAATTCTGCATTCAGATGCTTATATCTTTCCTTTTCTCCTTTGCTTTTCGCCTCTCTTCTTTTCACAGCTATTTGTAAGGCCTCCCCAGACAGCCATTTTGCTTTTTTGCATTTCTTTTCCATGGGGATGGTCTTGATCCCTGTCTCCTGTACAATGTCACGAACCTCATTCCATAGTTCGTCAGGCACTCTATCTATCAGATCTAGGCCCTTAAATCTATTTCTCACTTCCACTGTATAATCATAAGGGATTTGATTTGGGTCATACCTGAATGGTCCAGCGGTTTTCCCTACTTTCTTCAATTTGAGTCTGAATTTGGTAATAAGGAGTTCATGATCTGAGCCACAGTCAGCTCCTGGTCTTGTTTTTGTTGACTGTATAGAGCTTCTCCATCCTTGGCTGCAAAGAATATAATCAATCTGATTTCGGTGTTGACCATCTGGTGATGTCCATGTGTAGAGTCTTCTCTTGTGTTGTTGGAAGACGGTGTTTGTTATGACCAGTGCATTTTCTTGGCAAAACTCTATTAGTCTTTGCCCTGCTTCATTCTGCTTTCCAAGACCAAATTTGCCTGTTACTCCAGATGTTTCCTGACTTCCTACTTTTTCATTCCAGTCCCCTATAATGAAAAAGACATCTTTTTGGGGTGTTAGTTCTAAAAGGTCTTGTAGGTCTTCATAAAACCGTTCAACTTCAGCTTCTTCAGGGTTACTGGTTGGGGCATAGACTTGGATTACTGTAATATTGAATGGTTTGCCTTGGAAACAAACAGAGATCATTCTGTCGTTTTTGAGATTGCATCCAAGTACTGCATTTTGGACTCTCTTGTTGACCATGATGGCTACTCCGTTTCTTCTGAGGGATTCCTGCCCGCAGTAGTAGATATAATGGTCATCTGAGTTAAATTCTCCCATTCCAGTCCATTTTAGTTCGCTGATTCCTAGAATGTCAACGTTCACCCTTGCCATCTCTTGTTTGACCACTTCCAATTTGCCCTGATTCATGGACCTGACGTTCCAGGTTCCTATGCAATATTGCTCTTTACAGCATCGGATCTTACTTCTATCACCAGTCACATCCACAACTGGGTATTGTTTTTGCTTTGTGAAAAGAAGAGAGGCAAAAAGCAAAGGAGAAAAGGAAAGATATAAGCATCTGAATGCAGAGTTCCAAAGAATAGCAAGAAGAGATTAGAAAGCCTTCTTCAGTGATCAGTGCAAAGAAATAGAGGAAAAGAACAGAATGGGAAAGACTAGAGATCTCTTCAAGAAAATTAGAGATACCAAGGGAACATTTAATGCAAAGATGGGCTCGATAAAGGACAGAAATGGTATGGATCTAACAGAAGCAGAACATATTAAGAAGAGATGGCAAGAATACACGGAAGAGCTGTACAAAATAGATCTTCATGACCCAGATAATCATGATGATGTGATCACTAATCTAGAGCCAGACATCTTGGAATGTGAAGTCAAGTGGGCCTTAGAAAGCATCACTACGAACAAAGCTAGTAGAGGTGATGGAATTCCAGTTGAGCTGTTTCAAATCCTGAAAGATGATGCTGTGAAAGTGCTGCACTCAATATGCCAGCAAATTTGGAAAACTCAGCAGTGGCCACAGGACTGGAAAAGGTCAGTTTTCATTCCAATCCCAAAGAAAGGCAATGCCAAAGAATGCTCAAACTACCGCACAATTGCACTCATCTCACATGCTAGTAAAGTAATGCTCAAAATTCTCCAAGCCAGGCTTCAGCAATATGTGAACCGTGAACTCCCTGATGTTCAAGCTCGTTTTACAAAAGGCAGAGGAACCAGAGATCAAATTGCCAATATCTGCTGGATCATGGAAAAAGCAAGAGAGTTCCAGAAAAACATCTATTTCTGCTTTATTGACTATGCCAAAGACTTTGGCTGTGTGGATCACAATAAACTGTGGAAAATTCTGAAAGAGATGGGAATACCAGACCACCTAACCTGCCACTTGAGAAATCTGTATGCAGGTCAGGAAGCAACAGTTAGAACCGGACATGGAACAACAGACTGGTTCCAAATAGGAAAAGGAGTACGTCAAGGCTGTATATTGTCACCCTGCTTATTTAACTTCTATGCAGAGTACATCATGAGAAATGCTGGACTGGAAGAAACACAAGCTGGAATCCAGATTGCCGGGAGAAATATCAATAACCTCAGATATGCAGATGACACCACCCTTATGGCAGAAAGAGAAGAGGAACTAAAAAGCCTCTTGATGAAAGTGAAAGAGGAGAGCGAAAAAGTTGGCTTAAAGCTCAACATTCAGAAAACGTAGATCATGGCATCTGGTCCCATCACTTCATGGCAAATAGATGGGGAAACAGTGTCAGACTTTATTTTGGGGGGCTCCAAAATCACTGCAGATGGTGACTACAGCCATGAAATTAAAAGACGATTACTGCTTGGAAGAAAAGTTATGAGCAACCTAGATAGCATATTCAAAAGCAGAGACATTACTTTGCCAACTAAGGTCCGTCTAGTCAAGGCTATGGTTTTTCCTGTGGTCATGTATGGACATGAGAGTTGGACTGTGAAGAAGGCTGAGTGCCGAAGAATTGATGCTTTTGAACTGTGGTGTTGGAGAAGCCTCTTGAGAGTCCCTTGGACTGCAAGGAGATCCAACCAGTCCATTCTGAAGGAGATCAGCCCTGGGATTTCTTTGGAAGGAATGATGCTAAAGCTGAAACTCCAGTACTTTGGCCACCTCATGGGAAGAGTTGACTCATTGGAAAAGACTCTGATGCTGGGAGGAATTGGGGGCAGGAGGAGAAAGGGACAACCAAGGATGAGATGACTGGATGGCATCACGGACTTGATGGACGTGAGTCTGAGTGAACTCTGGGAGTTGGTGATGGACAGGGAGGCCTGGCGTGCTGCGATTCATGGGGTCGCAAAGAGTCGGACACGACTGACCGACTGAACTGAACTGATCCTGTAATTCAACCGGATTCTTACAGTATCTGTCCAGAGATAGCATCAGATTCCACAGGTTAAGGGCTCAGTTCCCCAAGATTGCCCTCAACTTCAGATGTAAATCACAAGCCCAGGTTGTTACCTGTGCTTCTGACCTACTGGCTGTAAGTCAGATGTTCCTGTGACCCCCAGCCTCCATTCTTGGATTTGACTAATTTGCTAGAATGGTCCACAGAACTCAAAAAACCTGCTTGCTTACTAGGTTACTAGTTTTTTTTTTTTTTTTAAACAAAGGATATTAAAAAATATGAATCAGCCAGATGAAGAGAGACAGAGTGAAGTCCTGAGCAAAAGAGGTTCTGTCCCAGTGGAATTTGGTGTCAACACGATGGCACATGGAAGCTTTTTGGCTCCCCAGGCTGGAAGCTCTCAAACCCCCTCCTTTTGATCTTTCCTAGATGCTTCGTTACGTAGGGTGATTGGTTAAATCACTGGCTGTTGGTGGCTCATTCAACCTTCAGTCCTTCTCCCCTCCCTGAAAATCAGGGGGTGGGACTGACAGTTCCATCCCTCTATTCAAGGTTGGGTTTCCCTGGCAACCAGCCGCATCCTTAGGTGCTTCCCATAAGTCACCTCATTAACATAAAGTCAGGGTCTTGTTGTGAATAATAAAACAATTTCCCCTTTATGGCTCTAAAGTGATTTCAGGGACTGAGGACAAAAAAGTATAACAGAAGATGCCCTCATGTCTCTTACAGCTCAGGACATTCCGACGGTTTGGGGAGCTGTGAGCCAGGAACTATGAAAGAAGACCAAATATGTCTTTATTATAAATCACACGAGTGTTTTTCTAAAAAAGGTATAGGGAAGGATTTGAAGACAGCAAGAGTGGAAAGCTACGGGCCAAATAACCAGTTTCTTCAGGGCTATGATGAGAAAGTACCGCCACTGGCCGGCTGGTGGGAGATAAGAGGTGTACTGTTTCCAGAGTTATTTGACCCTGCATCTTGGAATGTATTAACATTTTGTGAAACTAGTGTTTTTTTTGAAACATAGTTTGGAATTACAGCGTCACAGGCTTACAGCTGTTTGTCTTTTGCTGGTCTGTAAACAAATGTCTCTATTACAGAGGACTGTGTGTCTCATCCATCTTGGGTTGATTCACACTTTGCAGCTCATAGAAGGGAACCACATTTACCTTATGTTCCAGGTCTGGAGGAGTTCTTCACATTTGCTCCCATGAGCTATAGACACGGTACAATTAAAATGCATTAGTTTGTGTCTTCATAAAAAAGGAAATGATATAAATTTGAAATGCGTGAATATATGAAATACTTCTGTTCTAATAAGAACCCATTTTATCTGCTTTCTATCATTTGGATTGCGTGTAAGATTTTATTAGCAAAAAATGGCGATGCAACAAAAATAAGCTGAAAAACTGTTGTTGGTGTTAGTAAAGTTAGTAAACTCATACAGTTGGGGTTGTATGGTGGAAGGTGTGATTTCACACTTCCTTTGGTAGGCTTTTGGGGGCCAGTGAAGGTTTCTGAACAGGACAATAGGATTAGTGTTATTTTTAAAAGAGCAAACTGACATCAGAACAAAAAATAAGTGGTTTGGGGAGGGCAAACACTGCAGGGAAGCCAGGTTATCAGGCAGGAGGTGGCATTACTCTGCCTTGCAACCATCCAGGGCAGAGGGATGAATGGAGGAGGCTTCAGGCATCATTTTCCAGAGTTTCTATGTTTCACGCTCCTCCATGGAGTTATATTTTGTATAGAGCTGATGTGTGGGCTTTTAGAAACATAAATCAATAATAAAAGATCAAAAAGCAGAGGCACATGACTACACTGGAGAATATAAAAGCCGCATCTGTTTCCATAGTTGCCTTTTGACAGCGATTGGTAAAGAACCGTTGAATGTATTCTCACAGTCTTTGCTTATGTCATGGAACCTTTGTCCCTAACTCTCCCTTCCTGAGTATATCATGGCAGAAGGGTTGAATTATGAAACTGTGCTCTGTAAAGTATTTGTTCAGCTCGAGTTGTTTGCTCTTTAGTTGGATTTCCTGTGCTCTACATGGGACAGTTGAGCTTCTGTTAGGAGATTTTCAAACCCTCTAGACCATCCATGGAGAAGGCAATGGCACCCCACTCCACTACTCTTGCCTGGAAAATCCCATGGATGGAGGAGCCTGGTGGGCTGCAGTCCATGGGGTCGCTGAGTCAGGACACGACTGAGCAACTTCACTTTCACTTTTCACTTTCATGCATTGGAGAAGGCAATGGCAACCACTCCAGTGTTCTTGCCTGGAGAATCCCAGGGACTGGAGAGCCTGGTGGGCTGCCATCTATGGGGTCGCACAGAGTTGGACACGACTGAAGCGACTTAGCAGCAGCAGCAGACCACCCATATCTATTGCTTGGCAGTTGATGGAGCGTCGTGGTACTTGCAACGGATCTACAAGAGGTCTGGTTAGCTTTGGTTGCTTAACACTCTGGGCTCATAAATCCCTAATTTAAGTTTGGTACTTCTATGGGGTACAGGGTTATTTCTAAATTTATGTGTCTGCTCCAGCCCCACAACATGGTTTTGACTTGAGTTGTCTGGAATCTTACTAGAGCCTCAGAGTCTATTTTGTACATTTCAACTCACTTTTTCCATTTTGTTTGTTGTTGTTTATTCACTCAGTCATGTCCAGCTCTTTCAGACCCCAGGGACTGCAGCACACCAGGCTTCCCTGTCCTTCACCATCTCCCAGAGTTTGCTCAAACTCATGCCCATTGAGTCGGTGATGCCATCCAACCACCTCCTCCTCTGCCGCCCCCTTCTCCTTTTGCCGTCAGTTTTTCCCAGCATCAGGGCCTTTTACAGTGAGTTGGCTCTTCACATCAGGTGGCCAAAGTATTGGAGCTTCAGGTGGCTTTAATTTTTTCTTTGTTTTTAAAAGTTTGATGTGTCCAAAGGGGAACAAAATGTAAGCATGGCTGTCGACACAGAGACAATGAGATTGATTAATTCGCATTGGCATAAAAGCTGTTTCTACCAGCACAGCTTCTTTCTCTATTATAAACTGGAGACAGTGTATCCAGAAAACAAAGGATGTTTCCTAATAGTGTGTCACGAGGGGATGGTGACATAGACAAGGTAGTGACATGTCTAGATTGCTTTTGATGCATGTTTTTAAGTTATGCCAGTAACCTTTCCATAGACCATTGGGAAAAAAGCTGCAGCATGTTCATTAGTTGTAATACATGATCCTGGCGCGAGGTAACTTGCAAACAGTTACTGTGTGAAATCCATCTGATGATAAAAGGACCCAAATTTCAGGATGTTTCTGTGTGACTTATACAAGCTTATGAATTTTATTATTTTTTCAAATTAATGGTAAACTGTCTGAATAAGATAGATGTTGAAAAGTAATAAAGATGATATGTTCCGTTAGAAAAAATGCTGAGGCGTTACATGTATATTGTGTGTAATACTGTAGATACCACATGAATGCCACCCTTAATCCATTTTGTAATTTAACTGAATGTCTTCCTGTCTTTAGTGAGCAAGAAACAGTGGTTTCAGATGGAGTCTCTACTTGATTCTATAATTGGCACTGTGGCTTCCCTGATGGATCAGCGGGTAAAAAATCCACCGGCAGTGCAGGAAACTCAGCAGACGTGGGTTCAGTCCCTGGGTCAGGAAGATCCCCTGGAGGAGGAAATGACAACCCACTCCAGTATTCTTGCCTGGAGAATCCCATGAACAGAGGAGCCTGGTGGGGTACAGTCCATGGGGTCACAAAGACTCAGACATAGCTGGGTGACATGTGGCTTTGACAGGGAAGGTCCTTTGAGGAGCCTCTCTGATGTCATATGGTTGGAAGTTTGGACTCTGGCTGTGATTTTTAGGCTCTCTTCTGTGTGGTCCTTCTCTAGATTCAGTCACAGGCCTGCAGTGTCATTTACCTCCTTCCATATGCCCAGTTCTGGTGGGGGGCGCTATTCCTGTAAATTATTAAGTGGATGGTGCCCTTTGAATTTATGGGATATGAGAATACTGATCTTGAGTACCCACGCTGTACACATCCCGGTGGGAGATGTCCTGTCATCCCCAGGGGGATTCAGTTCAGGTTCTTAAACACAGGCAGGTACGAGGCTCCACAGCACTGGTGCTCCAGGCACCCACCTCCGACTCTCCTCTTCACCGTCTTCCAGCTCCCAGCTCTCCCCACTTGATGTTCACCTAAGGAAACCCTACTAACTCATTCAGTAATTCAACAGTTATTTCCTCACCTGCTATGCATCCTGCTTTGTGTTCAGCACCTAGGAAGTACTCAGGGATCATCTTGATTTGGATAAGTTAATCCTTGGAGAAGCCTCAGTGTATGCTTCTCTTGTTTATAACACTTTCCCTGTCTTGGCTCTTTGTGCAAAACTTAAAAATAAAGATCACTTTGTTTTCATTTACATTGTGTGGTGCCTGCTTATTGTATCTGTGTATTTTCTCCCTCTGGACCATAAGTACTTTGAACACAGGACTGCATTTTTTTTTCTTTGTTTCCCAACCAATAGCTCAGTAAATTGGAGAAAAGCAAAAATTACAGTAGAATAGATTGAATTTCAATTCCACCTCTTTCTCGCTGGGCAGATTAACTTTCCTAAATCTTAGATTCCCCCTCTGTGCTTTGGAGATAAGAACACCAAGTTAGACCAACTCAAGAAGATGTATTTGTTTTCACTGTCCTCAGACTTTAGATGAGAATGTGTTCATACGTTTCCAGGACAGAGCCCATCACCTTAGTATGATGATGCTAAGGTATCCACCCATTAGTCCTCGCCATCCTTCTTGTCTGTGACTTTGAGTATAGCAGGGATTCATGAAAGTCTATTGAATAAACAACAAAGCACCCAAGGTTTGTATCATTAAATATATTTACATAAAGATAGGGAAATTAGCATGAATAGTATATATTATTCCTTGGCCGTGGCATCTCTGCTAATCAGGTTCTGGGAAATAGTGACCTTGGCCTCCAGCTGTCTTCAACAAAAGCTAACTGGCACTGTCTTAGGCACCCTTCTCTCTTTTGGAAAATCTAGTCATATATACTTTTTTCTTCCAGAGAGTCTAAATAACACAATAAATACATGTATTACTCATTCTGTGTTAATTCTTCTTGCCAAAGGAGAGAAATGCACTTAAAGGAAATTCCTGGAAGAATATCTGGAGACCTAAAAATAAACCTCGCGGTTTTATTTTTAGCTTGTCAACACGGGTGACAAGTGCAAGAATTGTAGCCCAGACGTACGGGAAGCAGCTCGTAAATTCTCTTTCTTGCCTTGTTTTATCTTGCCTGCCACTTTCCCCTAAAATGGAAATAATTTTTAATATCAGAGAGAGAGAGATGGGAAAATTCCACTTTTGTTTGTAAAGGTGACACTGTGGTGAATGAGCAGTCACGGGGACACTTGTCTGTGTTAGTGGCTGGCTGCTGGGAAAGAGGGATGCCCTGCAGACTGGTGCTCAGGCGCTTCGAGATGCTGCTGGCTTGTCATTACTGTTCATCTCTGGGGTCTCTGTGCTCCTATTAAGGAAACTAGGAGGTGACCAAGGGGCTGATTAGAAGACCCTTTCTGGGGCTTCCCTGGTGGCTCAGTGGTAAAGAATCTGCCTGCAATACAGGAGATGTGGGTTTGATCCCTGGGTCGGGAAGATCCCCTGGAGAAGGAAATGGCCACCCACTCCAGTTTTCTTGCCTGGAGAATCCCATGGACAGAGGAGCCTTGTGGGCTACAGTCCATGGGGTTGCAAAGAGTCAGACATGACTGGTCAACTAAACAACAACAACCAATTCCTTTTCTAAGTCAGCTTGCACAGTGTTCAGAGGCCTAGTTCTTTTCATTCAGAGAGGGAGCGGAAAGCTTTGTAAGTGGAGAGGTGAGCAGTCGGTATCCCCTTCTGAGAAGCAGGTGAGAAGCAGGTTCAGCTGGGTTTCCTGGGACAAATCAGCGCAGGACTAGAGAAAGTCAATGAGTGTAGAGCCAACTGGCCTCTGAGCCCCAGGATGGGAAGTAAGCCAAGTAGTGCTTCTGTCTGAGTTCTGGCTTGACTCATAGTGTGGACCCTTGGATCCTTTTCATTTCCCTCAACCAAAGCTATGATGGTGACTTTACTTTTGTAGAGTCATCTCAGATGGAAGGAGATTCTGGATGATCTAGATATTGTATTTTAATGCATATATATATGGAATCTAGAAAGATGGTACTGATAACAACCTGTTTGCAGGGCAGCAATGGAGACGCAGTGGAGACAGCAATGGGCTTCCCTGGTGGCTCAGAGGGTAAAGCGTCTGCCAACAATGCGGGAGACTTGGGTTCGATCCTGGGTCAGGAAGATCCCCTGGAGAAGGCAGTGGCAACCCACTCCAGTACTCTTGTCTGGAAAAATCCCATGGATGGAGAAGCCTGGTAGGCTACAGTCCATGGGGTCGCTAAGAGTCGGGCACGACTGAGCAACTTCACTAATGGAGACAGACAGAGGATGGACTTGTGGGCACAGGGAGGGAAGGAGAGGGTGGACGAATTGAGAGGGTAGCTTTGAAACATCTATATTACCGGGTGTAAAATAGATAGCCAATGTGTGGCAGCTTGCTGGACGACACAGGGAGTTCAAACCAGTGCTCTTTGACAACCTAGAGGGGTGGGATGGGGTGGGAAGTGGGAGGGAGGTTCAAGAAGAAGGGGACATGTATATACCTATGGCTGATTCGTGTTGATGAATGGCAGAAACCAACACAATATTGTAAAGCAATTATCCTCCAATTAAAAGTAAATAAAAAAACAAAAACCACAGATAACTGCAAAATATTCCAGAGGGTTGAATCAAGGTCTTGTTCTTTTTTTTAAAGCGAACTACTGAGTCAGGCCATGGTTCCAGTTCCAGATGTGTTCAGTTCCTGCAAATTCTGTGATAGGAAATTGTAATGGTTTTTGAAAAGTGTCTTAATAAATGTAGTTTTTATGGGGCCACTTAGAATCTCCCTCATCCCCCTAATTTTTTTCCAAGCCCTGCCTGTGAATTGCATCTTTCTTTTAACAACTGCTCATCACACCCTAGTTATTTGGATAGAAATCCAGTCTATACAAAATCAGTATACACTGGATTTTCCTTCATGTGTGTATGAAGGAGATATTTGTTGAATATTTAATTCTTAAGGCTACAGAGAGATTCCTGTATCCTTTGACTTTCTTCCCTTTAAGTATCTGTTTCATATTTCATACCATTAGTACATTCTTTACATCGGTCAAGTATGGCCTGTTTGTATTTCAGCCGCCCTGAAATACAAGCAAGTCATCGGCCCTTGCTTTTTTATTATCCTTTATTTGTAGGCGTGCCATCTTCCCCTGTCCTTCTCTAATACGATTATTCAAACAATCCTTTCTTTTCCGTGTTAAGATAGTGCTAACTCTCCTTTGAAGTTCACCCCCTGTGTTTATTTTTCTTTATTCTTAAACCTCTGTTCCATTAAGCTTCTCTCTGTTCCTTTTCTCTCATGGATTTTAATACCAGCTTTAATTCCGAAACTTGTACTTACTTTTTCATCTTTTGTAAAATAAATGGGCCCTGTATGGATAGACCCACTTAGAGAGTGGATCTGCTGTGATAGAAAATACTAGGAAAGTAAATTCCATACCTAGGATTTCTCTGTTGGGCTTTTACAGTTTTTTACATCACTCCAGAATGTTCTGTAGAATCCAAGGCCATTGCCAAGTTCTCTGGCCATTTATCTGGATCTTCATGTCTATTAATGCAGCTTAAGCCTGTGCTAATTAACTCCATTGTAATATGTCACCTGGTTGTCTGGTTTTGAATTTCTAGAAACCTAAACCCTTCATAATAATAATGACAACAATAGTAACAAGAAACTGCATACTTTCTGTAAAATGGGCACTTTACACATATCAGTTCTAAAAGATAGTGAAGTGAAAGTCGCTCAGTCATGTTAGACTCTTTGTGACCCTATGGACTGTACAGTCCATGGAATTCTCCAGGCCAGAATACTGGAGTGGGTAGTCTTTCACTTCTCCAGGGGATCTTTCCAACCCAGGGATCGAATCTGGGTCTCCTGCATTGCAAGAGGATTCTTTACCAGCTGAGCCACCAGGGAAGCCCAAGAATACTAGCAGGGGTAGCCTATCCCTTCTCCACTGGATCTTCCTGACCCAGGAATCAAACCAGGATCTCCTACATTGCAGGCTGATTCTTTACCAGCTGGCTACCAGGGAAGCTCAAAATAAAAGATCTATTTATTTATTGACTGCTCTGGGTCTGCATTGCTCTGCTGGCTTTTCTCTAGTGTGGTTTGCGGGCTTCCCATTGTGGCTTCTCCTGTTGCAGAGCATGGGCTCTAGGGCACGGGGCCTTCGGTTGTTGCAGCACGTGGGCTCAGGAGTTGCCACTCCTGGGGTCTAGAGCCCAGGTTCGGTAGTTGTGGTGCACGAGCTTGGATGCTCAGGGGCATGTGGGATCGTCCCAGATCAGGAATCAGACCTGTGTCTCCTGCATTGGCAGGTGGCCTCTTCACCACTGAGCCACGAGGGAATCCCATAAAGTATAAGATTATATAGAGGATTAAATAAAGACTCAAGGTGAGTGTGTACATTGTCCAAGTTGGCATGGATCAAGGCAGGTTTGGTTGTTTTTCTTCTCTGCAAAAGCTCCTGAGCTTGTATTTCTCTCATCCTACGTTCTAATGTCGCCGGCTTCATTCAGGTCTTTATCCTTATTCAGATGATATTCTGATTATGTTAGTTTCAATTCTTTTCTGGAGCTGATTTTGTCTTATCATTGATTTTCTATTCCTGTTACATTTTTTTTGTATCTTCCAATGACTTGATAAATATTCCTTCTGTGTCTGCCTGGAGATTGTTCTCAGGATCAAGAACGCAGAAGGGTTGCCCACCGCCAGGAGCTTCCTGTCTCAATGTCCATTTCTAAACACATTTTGGAGAGAGTCAGGTAACAACCTGTGACTCCATTTAACCGTACTGTCATTCAGCCCCTATTTCCGTGTTCATTAGGATTTAGGGCAACTGAAATTAACAAGAGTGAGACTCTATAGGAGGTCCTGTGGAAATGACACACTAAGCAAAACAGTCTTTTTGTGGTTTAGAAGAAAAGGGAATAGACTAGCACACAGGTAATTATAAGCAAAACAGGACGATTCTCCTCTCAGAGGTAGAGAGACCAGGGAGATGTGACTTGGGTGAGCGCAAATTTTACAGATCCCCCTGTAGGTCTTTTGCTGCAGTCCATGGAGTCTCAACGAGTCGGACACGACTGAGTGACTGAATTGAACTGTACGTCTTGCAGAGAGAAGGCTACATCGAGAGTCAGATGCCAGCTGAATCCTGCAGGGGATGCAGAGGCGTGTGCGGGATGAGAGGGTATTGCCTGTACTTGTGCAGATGGACCGCGCAGGCCACGTGTGTGACACAGTTAAGCCATCTGCTTTGACTTGTGGGGCGTGGGGTGCATAGGAGGCGTACTGTGCAATTGTGTTGAAGGCTTCGGTTATGGACTTCTACCTTGCTGAAGAGCCTAGTCTTGGCCATGCCGACCACAGTGTACTGATTACGAACACGGACTCCAGAGTCAGACTTCTTGGGCCTGGATTCTGTTGTGCTCCCTACTAGCTGTGTGCATGCTCAGTCCCTACGTCGTTTGGTCTGACTCTTTGTGACACCATGGACTGTAGGCTGCCGAGCTCTCTGTCCATGGGATTTCCCAGGCACAAATACTAGAGTAGGTTGCCATTTCCTCCTCCAGCGGATCTTCCCAACCCAGGGATCGAACCCATGTCTCTTGCATCTCCTGCACCGGTGGGTGGATTCCTTACCACTGCGCCACCTGGGAAGCCCTACTAGCTGTGTAATCTTAGGTAATTTACTAAAACCTTCTGTGCCTCACTTTCCCTGTCTGCAAAATGAAGTTAAAACATCAACCTCTTTGTAAGTTTTTTTTGTGTGAGGATTAACTGAGGTAACATTTATTAAGTCCTTACCCAATGCCTGCCAAACAGTAAATGCTAAGTGCTTGTTAAAGAGGAGAGATTTTTTGTTGTTGTTTGGAGGAAGAAAACTGCGTAACAAAAGTTGGATGGTGAAATGCTTACACTGGTAGCTGTGAGAATTATGGGCTAGGTAGAGGCTGTGTATGTGTACCGGGGGCGGGGATGAGTAAAAACGAGAAAGTCAATGGGATGGGTAAGACATAATGAGGGAGGGTCTAAAAGAGAATGTCAAGGGGACCACTTCATTCAGTATTCCATTCATTTTCCCTTCCCTAATTGACCTGTCCCTGTTGGTTGGTCAGATTTAAATCTCAGTGCACGAGCTCCCTTTTTGTTCTTTTCCATCTTCCGGGAAGTCATCAGCAAAGCAAGTCTACAGTGGAGAATCTTTTAGCTGCTCTGTAGTGAGTTTCATTAGACACGTTGTCAATACTTGGATGGATGATGCCTCTTTATCATGACTACATTTCACCTCTGTAATGTGAGGAAAGCATCTACTTCATCGCTCTCGGTGTCAGTATGGTTAATAAACAACAAACATACAAAACAACCCCCAGCACATAGCATATCTTATCAGCAGTCTGGTTGCTACATAAAATCCTGCGTCTTTGCCTCTGACCAAATGATAGAAACCTGATAATCGAGCCCGACATTCTTCATGTACAGTAGAGGAAATGTGATTCTCACTTTTTAACTTCTTATCTCCTTTTCATCACTTGAAATGTACATGAAACACACATCCAGCAAGTGATAGTTAGCAGTAGAACCCGGCTATATGTAATAAGGGGTATTTTTGGACACTCTGAAGTTCAGCTTTCTAAGATTCAATTCAAGATAAAAGGATCACAAAAATAAAAAAAGATCATATAAGTATTGTAGCAAGCCCTCATGGTTATGGAGGTCGTTTAAAAATAGGGAATCTTTACTTCCCACTTGGAGGAAATATTGATTGAAGCCTGAACTGGGGTCTTTGTTTCTGCCTCTCATTTGTCGAAATGATCTTTCTAAAAGGCTGCAGATATCTTATGCTACCTGAGACCTGTGAAGCTAAGGACATTGTTAAAAGAAAGGACAAAATCAGTGTCTGTGTAGGTACAGGTTTAGGATTATATAGAATTCGATTATGGATTATGTGTTTTCAGATCCTGTCTGGGTCTCAGAAAGCTGTTGCTTTTGAGTCCAGTGCCTTTTGCCCACAGCTCGGGCTACATATGACCCAGTAGTCACCCTTTCCCAGTCCTGTGGTCATTCTCCATCCTGGCTACACAGTGAAATCACCCTGAGCACTGAAAAATAACAGTGCCCAGCCCCATGCCCAGAGTTTGATGTGATTAGATTGACCGCGGCGATTCTCATAGACATCAGGGTTGGGAATCCCCACTTTAGAGACCACTTACCCCTCAGGCAGGGGGATCTAAAGAGTTTACAGTGAACACTCTTCCACTCAGCATCACCGTGATATTTGCTGCTGTCTGGCCATGATATGGCTACTCTTTCAGAAGCTGGTTTCTCTATGAGCCTCAAAGACCCCAGTCTTCCCTTTGACCCCAGTTCTGATGACCGGAGTTCTGCTTTCTTTCCCTGTGGCTGAGTTCATGACTCGTTAACTGCCTGCTTCCTCACAGTCTTTGGAAGCCCAGAACTCTTCATTTTTTAATTTTATTTTTTTGCTCTTGGGAAATTGCCCCTAGAATCTGTTAGTGCTGACTAGCTGTTTTTACAGAGCACCACTCCTGAATGCCCCCTTTCAGTATTCTCTCTCCCAGGTCACACTCTTGCTCTTGTTGGGTGTCCCTGACATGACAGCTGGTCCCCACAACTGTGGGGTGGGGGGCACCATGGTCTCCGAGAGCCTCGTGCTGGACTGATTTGACCTGATGCACCTGAAGCTGCGTCTAGTCTTGCTTCCCACAGAGTTTGTTCTGGTTGAGAAGCTGGGTCTCATTCTCGATACCTGCCCCTTTCTGTCCTAACTGTGGGTCCCTGTATGTTACCTTGCCCTTTACTTGGTGAAAGGCACTGGTTCAGATGAACCCATTGTGAAGACCAGGCTGCTGGTGATGTGCTCCCAGATAGAGAGGGTGGGCAGAAACTCTGGGAGATACTGATGCATCCTGCTTTTCCCTGAGATCAGGGATTCACCAAGCTCGGAAGCCTGTCTAGCATGGATCGTTCCTCTAAATCTCTCCAGTGGTTGGTGCATCGCCTGGGGGCACCACACGTCAACGCAGTGGCTTGAATATCAGTGATATTTGCTTTGGGCAGGTTTCCCCTCATTTCAGTTTTTGTCTTGTTATTATCCAGGTTGCCTCATTTGTTACTTTACCTATCGTGCAGAAATGGAGGTGTGAAGGTTTGTAGATGCCCAGTCTCTTACTAACACAGGAAGGATGGGCTCTCACATACTTTTGTACACTACTGTGTGTGTACAGTGGGGTGCTTACTCCACTGTGGTCTTAGTGTGAGTAGACATAGCTTTAGGATTATGGAAAATCTGACTAATTTGGATAGTGTGAAGCAATATTACCAGAAATAAACCCCAGTCTTAAAATATTTACATATTTTTCATAGTTTCTCACATATCTGGGCTCTGATTTTCCCAGCAGCTACTCTGCTTACCACCTGGTTTATTGATTTACTTTCACACTGAAGCCAAGTAGGCTTTGGTTCTGCTGGTTTGTCGGTTCCCTGGGCGTTCCATCCGGGACTGGACATCAGTCGTCATTGCCAGTCTTCAGGGAGCATCAGTGGACACACCTGTTTGGGCCTCATCTCTGGAAATTATGTGTTATTAAGTCAGGTGGGGTTCCTGAGCATCTGTATTTTTTAAAATTTATTTTTAATTGGAGGATAATCGCTTTACAATATTGTATTAGTTTCTGCTGTACAACAACATGGATCAGCTGTATGGGTACATATATCCCCTCCCTCTTGGGCCTCCCTCCTATGACCCCTACCCCCATCCCACACCTCTAGGTCATTACAGTGAGCATGGAGCTGAGCTGAGCCATGGTACATGGTAGTGTATATACATGGTAGAGTATATATGTTAATGCCATTTCTCTCTTAATTCATCCCACCCTTTCTTTCCCCACTCCCCCCATGAGCATCTATATTTTTGCAAAGCCCCCCAGGTAATTCTGATGTATCCTAAAGCTGAGAAATACAATCGTAGAAGGATTGAAATAAATACCAGACAGACATGGCCTTTCGAGATTTTTCCAGCCCTGAGATTTCATGTAGGTTGGTTCAGTGTGAGGTGTCAGAAAGTTTTAGAGAACTTTAGGAAAACTATGAAAATGAGAAGTTAATGAATAAAAAATTACACATTGTAAGAAAATCTTTTGTCATTCAGAAGGATTTTCTTCAGGGCTGTTGCAAACAGAGAGCTTCTCCAGTACATTCAAAAGATAAGTTGGTACAAAATAGGAAAAGACTGAGACATAGCTTTTTGAAGCAGCTCCTGGGAACAGAAACCAGATTGTCCCAGATCTCCTGTCTTTTACCTGAAAAGAAGCTGTTCAGGACCTGGTTGGTTGGTTCTCCAACACTTTGGGATCTGGGAAAATGAATTCTAAGTTTTTGCATTATTATTATTAATAGAGCAACCGTATTGCTCTTGCCACATTGTTAGCTCTTGCTAACTATAATGTTAAAAAAAAAAAACAAAACACTCAAATTTCCTAGTGACTCACAAGTGCTTGTGAAATAAGACACCGGGAGCGCCGGCATCTAAAAGATACCTTATAAAGTGCTTTCATTTCTTCTCTTTTTATTTAGTGCTAAAAAGAGAGCTGAGTGAATTTGGATACTCTGCTGCCCTTTGGTCTTTAGCTCAAGGAATAGGGTTTGAGAGTTGAGAGTAAGGACTCTGCCACAGTATTCAGTGAGGAACAATGAAAAGGACCACTATATTCTAGAACATGAAAGACAAAGGATACTACTTTACCGGGCAAGGAATAAGTGAACCCCCTTTAAGAAAAACGAGTAGAGCAGTAACTTCAAATTATACTTATTTATATATATGTTAATATTACATATATAGTGCTGCTGCTACTGCTAAGTCGCTTCAGTCGTATCCGACTCTGTGCGACCCCATAGACAGCAGCCCACCAGTCTCCCCCATCCCTGGGATTCTCCAGGCAAGAACACTGGAGTGGGCTGCCATTTCCTTCTCCAATGCGTGAAAGTGAAAAGTGAAAGTGAAGTCGCTCAGTCGTGTCCGACTCTTCGCGACCCCATGGACTGCAGCCCACCAGGCTCCTCCATCCATGGGATTTTCCAGGCAAGAGTACTGAAGTGGGGTGCCATTGCCTTCTCCGTACATATACACATATGTACATATATATTTAGGCTTCCCTGGTGGCTCAGTGGTAAAGAATCCGCCTGCTAATGCAGGAGATGCAGGAGACACGGGTTCAATCCCTGGGTCAGGAAGATCCCCTGGAGGAGGAGAATGGCACGCCACTCCAGTATTGTTGCCTGGAGAAGCCCAAGGCTAGAGGAGCCTGGCGGGCTACAGTCCATGAGGTCACAAAGAGTCAGACCTGACTTAGTGACTGAACTACAACAGCAACGTAGTGATGAAAGTTGACACCTGGATTATTTACTGTTATTTCAGATTTTGAATAAAGAAAAGGGGGCTAAGATCTCTCTTTGTAAAATCAGAGCAAAGAAGCACTTTTGTCATCTGATCCTCTTGAAAATCTTGACTGCTTGGAGCAAGCAAATAGGGTTGTTGTTTTCTTTTTTTTTTTTTCAACCCTCCCATACCATGAACATTCACTGGCTTCACAAGTGGTCTCTTCATTTATCCTCTTTGAACTTCATTATCGTTTTTCCTTTCCAATCAGCAAAGTGCATGTTAAATAGTCTTGGGTACTCAGGAGCTAATTATATAATTTAGAAGTGTTAAAGTTCTCATTACCCCCTACAGTCTGCAGTCCTTTTCTTCTGAATCCATAGAGCAATTGGCAAAAGACTTTATCTTTAACACTATGGTAGGGTTTCTTTAAAGCAGTTTCTAGGAAAAGGTATTATTTTGGGATCACGTAGGGAGGTCAGAATTAAAAAAAAAACAAAACCCTCCTCTCCTTAAAATGACACAGCGGACTCTGTTTCCAGTGTGAAAGATTTAAATTGCTGTCAGTCGGGTCATGTGCTCTCCATTAAGACAACACCCACAGGCTGATTTAAGAGACTTGGTGTAACCAGTTGAACAGTTGAAGCGATACAACTCCCTTCAGTGTTGGTACTTTTGAAGTTGGTTTCCTGTTTTGACTGTTGCCTTTGGGATCGTAAAGTACTCCAGAAAGTTCATCTGAGTAAATTAAATTCCACATCTGATTTTCTTCAAGATTTTGGTTTCATTTGGTTTTACTGTTCAGCTCATTGAGGCTTAACAGAGGTCAAGTGCCTTGGCCAAGGCCATCTAGCGTGTTGATGTCTTAGCGCAGGTGAGTTTTCTTTTAAGTCCCTGTTGATGTCTGCATTCTACGTTCATCAATCTGTTCATTGACCGCCAGCGCATCCTTGTTGGATGGTCTTATGAACTGGCCGTGTTTAAGGACCTTCCACACCAGTGGGACTTGATGGGAAGCCTGCGTGTTCAAGGGCTATCTTTCATATGCAAATGAGAAACATACAGAGATCAATTAGAGTCATCGTGTGCACGCAGTTCTCTAGGGATTTGTTCCCCCACGCCGGCAAAATCAGGCTCAGGTTCACCACTTGGATGCTTGTGTGGGGCGGGATGCTAGTCATGTGCTGTCTGGTATTTGAGGCTGGTATGACGGAAGGCAGGATGGCCTGGAAATAGATGACTTCATTTCAGGGGCATGGAGCCTTTGCCAGGAGAGAAATGTTTAGCATTCATTTCCTGGAGGCTGCTGCAAGTGTGGCATAGCTGCTAGATTTTTGTGGCTGCCCCTGTAGGGTTTTTGTCTGCTCCAATCTCAAAAGTGGAGCTTGCAGAAATGCAGCTAGGAGACTATACCAAAAGCATTAGAAAAAAGGAACCCATAATTAGCCTGCACAGTCTCGAGCCTTCTAGGATATGCTAGAGTGCAAAACACTTCGGGAAAAAATGCCTAGGTTGAAATTTAGTTTAAACTGATTAAGTGAGTAGCATGAATAGAAAGCCAAGGCATACTGTAATTACATGTAACTTTTGAGGTCTGAATTCATTGAAAACTGTATTCAAGCTCCCATTTTGTCTCTCCTGTGGAATACCCAGAGTAATTTTTTTTTTTTTTAATGAAAGCAGACGTTTTTGATTATTGGTTTCCCCGCTCAGCTAATAATGCTTTTTATTTTAGCAGTTTCTTCAGTTTGGGTCTCTCCTCACTTTCCCTCACCAGCATGCACATTTCAGGGTGGTTGGGAACGCATTGTTGATGCTAATATAGGGCTAATCAGTGAGCCACTCAATCGCCGACCTTGGCACACATAGCTTTGCTGTCGGCCAGAGATAAATTAGTAAAGGAGAAAGATGATTTAAAGCAATGCCTGAAAATGATTATCACACAAAGGCCAGCATTTAGGAAGCTGTTCAGCCACAGAGAAATTCCCAGGGAGGCTGAGGCGACAGTCTTTATCTGGCAATAAGGGCAAATGGTGAAAATCAAGTGTCGGCCCAGGCACGTTTTATGTCCATTTGAGTGACTAAAGGCCAATTTGGCTCAGCACGTGTTTGGATCACGTGCTGTAAATCCTGTGACCTTGTTTCCTGTTGCTGATTGATCGCTTTTGCGTGCTTCAGGCTTTCTGGGGGAAGAAAAAAAATCCTCGACCCTTGATGGGAAAGTGGGCAAAGCCGGAAGTGGGCGCAGTTGTGTTGAGCCTCACTTCACTTCTTGAAGGCAGTGGGCGGAATCATCCCTGGCTTGGAATGCTTTGGGACTGGGGCTCATGGGCAGGGACAGTGTTTTGTCAGAGAAGCCACCAGGTGTAAAACAGAATAAGAGTCTTTGTGGGCCAAGTGGGCAGAGCCATTAGAAGTGCAGCCACTCCACTTAAAGGGTATTCGGGTCTTATCAGGATCAAATGAATGCAGTTCAACGGCAGTGGCTCAGAAGGCTCTCCAAGGAATGACTAGGACCCATTTGCTAGTTATTGATTGATCCGCTCTATTCTTGTCAATGCCCTGAAAACTCAACATGTTGCTTATATGCAGCCTTTGAGCTTGTTTCTGACATGTGGCTGGAGAAGGGAATGGCAGCCCACTCCAGTTTACTTGCCTGGAGAGTCCTGTGGACGGAGGAGCCTGGTGGGCTGCTGTCCATAGGATCGCAGAGTCGGACACGACTGAGGTGACTTAGCATGCGTGCATGCATTGGAGAAGGCAATGGCAACCCACTCCAGTGTTCTTGCCTGGAGAATCCCAGAGACAGAGGAGCCTGGTGGGCTGCCATCTATGGGGTCGCACGGAGTCAGACACAACTGAAGTGACTTAGCAGCAGCAGCAGCAGCTAAGATGTGGCATTATTAAATGGGAATTAGGAGTCTTTGACCATGTCACAATTTTTCTTTGGGTTTTTGGCTGGCTGGAGTTAAATTTTTTACATCAGTCAGTTGTGTCTTGGGTTGGCTTCTTCAGCCTTGGGGATATTAAATTCTTTCCTTTCCGTAAGTGCAGACACACATCTTACAATTTGAGTCCTGCACTTTGCTGCTGGTTTAGGGGCCCTGCTGAGTTAATAAGGCGTGTGCCTTCCATCCACCCATCCTTGGGCACTCACTTAACCCCAGCTGAATAATAATGAGCTTCACAGGTGGGTTTTGTGGTTCACATTTCTTTGGTAAATTTTATTTTCGCATGTACCATGCTTTTCCCGCTTTGATTCTTGTGGTCCCCATTTGTAACAGGATCACCTGCTTTTCAGAGCAGGTATGAACATAGTGCCAAGGGGCCAGTGTTGATGCCAAACCCTTCTTCCTCTGTGGGCTATAAACTGGGAGCAGACTTATCAGACTTCAGGAGGACTGGCTAGTCACTGCCCCTCTGAGCCACAGGTGCAGAGAGAGGTTGAGTCTCTCTGTGCTTTCGGAAGAGACCCTTGCTTGTGAGAGCTTTGTCACTTGTGGCTCCAGCCCTCCTTTTTATCCATTTTTTTTTAGTTCATTCCTAACCAGGGGAGTCAGAGCAAATTGCAGAGTGCTTGCTGGAGCTTGATGGGACATTAGAAGTCATCTTTCCAATTATTCAATTCACAGATGAAAGAAGTGAACCCAGTTACATTAATTCAACCAGTTTAAATACTCAGTGCCTGAGACTGGGCCAGAATGTGGGTCTCCTGACCTTCAGCCTAAAACATTCTTCATTCATCACTCAGCTTCCCGTCAAGATGGATGTCATGACCAGGAGTAGGGATTACAAAGATTAATCGCTGGATTTCGAGAATCGAGTTGGAAAGAGTAGGGTCAGGATGGGCTCATCAGTTTTCTTGACTGGTCCTCAGAGTTGGAAAGAGGGCAGAATTCCTTGAATACTTCTTAAGGATCTAGCTATTAGTCTCTGTAAAACTTGTTCAGTCTCACTCAGAGAAATCTGACCTCTTGCATTCATGATGAGTCAGGAGACACACAGCTATTCCTGAACAAGCCATTGATTTTTCACTGGCCTCAGCTTCCTCAGGTGTAAAATCAGAGTAATAGTCCTCATCACCACAGGTGAGAGATGATGCAAGTCATCCCCTGTGTCCTAAGTTTCTTATGAAGGAGGCTGGTCATCCTGGGGTAATCTAAACCAGTGGTTGTTACAGTGTGGGTCCCACACCAGCACCAGCATAGCTGGGAAACTGGTTAGTAAGGTAAATCCTTGGGCCCCTTCTCTGAACTACTCTGTCTCACCAATTGTAGGTTAGAGCCTGGCAATCTGTGTTTTAATGAGGCTTCCAAGTGATTCTAATGCACAACGAAGTTTGAGACCCAATGATCTAAACAATTCTTTCTGGCTTTCTTGTACCCTAGACTGCAGCCATGGAACTGAGGAAGTTTTAAAAGAAACATTTATATGAGAATAGATTGATGTTCATAGATAACGAGTATAGCTTAAACTTCAGGAGGGAGAAACAAATGTTCTGTAGCTCTGTTCTGTGCCTTTATTATTAACCGTTTTGGGGGATGGGGGAATGTGAGAGTCTGTATCTAGCTATAAACTCTGCAGGGCTGGTGCCACACCCGGCATATTCCCTGTTACTTTCCCCAGCATCTGTCACAGTCTCTGGAACACACTTGGAACTTAATATTTCTTGAAGAATGAACAGATGAATGCTGAGAATGTTTTGGATGGACCCAGAGGTTATCATATTAGGTGAAGAAAGTCAGAGAAGGACAAATGTCTTATGATATTGCTTATATATGGAATCTAAAAAAATGATACAAACAAACTTATTTTACAAAACAAAAGCAGTCTCAAAGACATTTAAAAAAAACATACTTACGGCTTCCAAAGGGGAAAGATTGGAGGGGAGGGATAAATTACGAGTTTGGGACGAACAGATTCACACTACTATATATAAAATAGATAAGCAACTATATATATATATATAGTTAATGTGTTAATGTATATATATGCGTGTATGTATATATATCTCACAGCAACTGTATTCAGTCTCTTTTTTGTTGTTGTTATTAGTTTGTTTTTAATTGGAGGAGAATCGCTTTACAGTATTGTGTTGGTTTCTGCCATACATCAACATGTTAAACGTCCCTTCTGCCTCCAGCCCCATCCCACCTCTCCAAGTAGTCCCAGGGCACTGAGCTGAGTTCCCTGAGTCATAGAGCAAATTCCCATCAGCTGTTTGTTTCCCGTATGGAAACGTGTATGTTTCAGTGCCACTCTCAGTTCGTCCCACGCTCTCCTTCCCTGTGTCCACAAGTCGGTTCTCTACGTCTGCGTCTCCATTGTTGCCCTACAAAAGTTCGTCTGTATCATCTTTCTAGATTCCATGTATATATACATTAGTGTGATATTTGTTTTTCTCTTTCTGACTTATTTCATTCATCCCACTTTAGGACTGAGAGACCATAAGGTCTTCCTAGGTGATCTCAGAGGGGAGGCTTGTGAACCCCTTGTCTGGAGAAGGAAACTTTTCAGAGAACCCACAGGCAATGGCTGGGCTGGGAGAGAATTCTTATAGGTAGGTGCTCCAAAAAGTGCTGGGGAACACAGAGGGAAAGACACGAAGTTACAAGGGGAAGTGCAGGAAGGGACCCTGCGTTGATGTTATTGCAAAGCATTTCTCAAGGACAGCTCTGCGTGTGTTTTTGTTCCATAAGGCAGATACCTGACAGCCCACAAAATCTTACTATGGAGCACCAGAAAACAGATAGCAAATAACCTTTTCAGTGTAACTTTGCTCCAGAGAAAAAAGACTTCAAATTGGTGATTGAGTCCAAGCTATTACTAAAATGCAGAAGAAAAAATGGTTTTCATTGTCCTTCCAGTTTTGCCCTTTCTTTAAATGCTGTGGATATTTCACAAAAAGAAGATAGTGTGGTGTGACGGTGTTCATTTTTCATAAAGCAAAATTTCTCTACTCATTTATAAAGTCAAGTTAATTGATCTAGAAAGTTCAGTTTTCCCCGTCTCTGTGTTAAACCCTCTGCTTTGCTCCTCCCATGCATTTGTCAGGGATGGTGATTGTATTTCCTTTCTTTTTGAACTAGTTTTAATCAATCAGTAGAGGCTGGGGGCAAACAGGGCCGTGATTGATTACTGAAGACTATGGAAAATTGCCTGTGGGAGAAGTATGTTAAATATATTTTGCAGTTTATTCTCATTTGTAAATTTTTAGTCAAGAGCAACTTGGTTATAATATTGTGTTATTTTAAGAAGCAGATAAGTTTGATGAAATGTTATGATTTGGTAAATCAAGACAACGATACAGAAATGTTCACTCTACTATGACTTTCTGTATATTTGAAATACTTCATGAGAAAATATTTTTAAAATATTAATAATAATCATGGATGCTAGTTACAGTGATTTAATTGCAGGTTTAAACTGCCTTATTTCAAGTTGCCATTTTTCTCTTTGACTGTTTTGCTTTGTTTTACTTAGCTTTCCTATTCAGGAAGCAAAGTGATCCATTTCTATAAAGAATACTTACTTGCAACTAATTTCTATTTTGATACTTTCTTTCACATTCTTTTCCCCTTCCCTTTTTTCCTTCTGGAAACTTGCATGATGGACTCTTGATTAACATAGGGTTTAGTGAAGAATTTTAGATCTAATGATTTCAGACCTATATAAAAAATACAGTTTCCCATGTACCCACCGTTACCAGATTTCAATGCTAAAAACAAAATCCTAGGGCAGCACAAGAAACAATTGTTTCCTGATTTTCTGTTTCTAGTGATCTTGCCTGGAGAATCCCAGGAATGGGGGAGCCTGGTGGGCTGCCATCTATGGGGTCACATAGAGTCGGACACGACTGAAGCGGCTTAGCAGCAGCAGCAGCAGTAACCTACTCCCTTGTGGCTCAGCTGGTAAAGAATCCACCTGCAAGGTGGGAGACCTGGGTTCAATCCCTGGCTTGGGAAGATCCTCTGGAGAAGGGAAAGGCTACCCACTTCAGTATTCTGGCCTGGAGAATTCCATGGACTGTATAGTCCATGAGGTCCCAAAGAGTTGGACCCAACTGAGCGACTTTCACTTTCACTCCTGGGAAAGACTGAAGGCGAAAAGAGGAGGAGGCCTCAGAGGATGAGATGGTTAGATATCATTACTGACTCAGTGGTCATGAACTGGGACGAACTCCAGAATATAGTGCAGGACAGAGGAGCCTGGCGTGCTGCAGTCCTTGGGGTTGCAAAGAATCAGACATGACTTAGCGACTGAACAAGACTGAACAACTCCAGGAAAGGGACAAAGCAGCCCTCTTTATAGTTACTACAGACATCTCCACCCCATTTGCCTCAGGGCAAAAGTAGCTGTTCTGGAAAACACTGTAACGGGGGAGGAAGATAAAGATAAAGGAAATTTGAGGAATGTTACTTATAAACCAACCCTGCTCAGAATTTATGACTTGATAGGCTGAACTCTGTCTTAAATGGGTGATGCTATTTTTACCTAGTTTTTCGATCTCCAATGTGATTATGGTTGAAAAGACTAACTGTACTTAGTGTTAGCAACTGAACAACAGCTACATGTCAGTAAGGATGTGGACGAGCTCAAACATTCACACTGCTGACAGCCATATGAAATGGTACAACTGCTTCAAAAAACAACTTGGCAGCTTCTTCTTTTAAACAATTTTTATTTATTTATTATTATTATTATTTTTTTAATTTTTGGCTGTGCTGGGTCTTCATTGCACTGCTGGGACTTCTCGCTATGGTGGCTCCTCTAGTTGCAGAGTATGGGCTTTGGGCATGCGTGCCCAGTAGTTGAGGTGCCCAGGCTTAGTTGCCCGCGGCATGTGGGATCTTCCTGGACCAGGGATCAGACTCATGTCCCCTGCATTGGCAGGCGGGTTCTTAACCATTTGACCAGCAGGGAGGTCCTGGCAGCTTCTTAAAGAAGTAAAATAGACGCATACCATGTTACCCAGCCATTCCACTCCTAGGAATTTACCAAAGAGAAATGAAGCATATGTTCATACAAAGACTTGTGTACGAATGTTCAGGGCATCTGCAGTTATAATCACCCCAACCTAGACATAGTCCGGATGTTCATCAGCAGGTGAATGGATGAGCAAACAGTGATCCACCCATGCACTAGAATATTATTCTGCAATAAGAAGGAATGACTGTTTGATACATGTGACAGCCTGGATGAATCTAAAAATAATTATGCTGAGTGAAAGGAGCCAGACAAAAAAAGAGAGTATAATTCCACTTATATAAAATTCTCAAAAATTTAAGCTATTCTATAGTGAAAGAAAGCAGGTTAAGGGTTATCTGGGATGGCAGAGTGGGAAATGGAGGGGGAGAGGAATTACAGAAAATCAGGAGGAAACTTGGTGGAATAATGGATACTTGTGTTGATTATGGAGAAGGCAGTGGCACCCCACTCCAGCACTCTTGCCTAGAGAATCCCATGGATGGAGGAGACTGGTGGGCTGCAGTCCATGGGGTTGTGAAGAGTCGGACACGACTGAGCGACTTCACTTTGACTTTTCACGTTCATGCATTGGAGAAGGAAATGGCAACCCACTCCAGTGTTCTTGCCTAGAGAATCCCAGGGACGGGGGAGCCTGGTGGACTGCCGTCTGTGGGGTCGCACGGAGTCGGACACGACTGAAGTGACTTAGCAGCAGCAGTGTTGATTATGGTCATGTTTTTTACTTTTGTATACACATCAGAATCTATCAAATTGTACACTTCAAGTAAGTTCAGCTTATGTCAGTTATACCTCAAGAAAGCTGTTAACAGGCTTCCCTGGCGGCTCAGGTGGTAAAGAATCCTCCTGCAAAGTGGGAAACCTGCGTTTAATCCCTGGAGAAGGGAATGGCAACCCACTCCAGTACTCTTGCCTGGAAAATCCTATGGACAGAGGAGCCTGGGGGGCTACAGGCCATGGGATCACAAAGAGTCAGATATGACTGAATGATAAACACTTTGACTTTGATAGCTGTTTAAAAGAAGGGGAAGGAAAAGAGGAGAGAAAGGAGAGGGAAGGAAGGACAAAAGGATAGAAAAGGGTGAAGGGAGGGAGGGAGAAAAGAGTCTGGAGATCTGAGCTGGGGTCTTGGAACTGTCATTTATTTGCTCTGTTTCTGTGGGTGAATTGCATTTTCTATTATTCAAATATTATAGAGATAATATTTAAATATTATATATTTGAATTGCATTCTGTGAGGTTCGGTTTTCTTTTCCATAAAATGAGGTTAATAACATTCACCTCAATGGCACCCCACTCCAGTACTCTTGCCTGGAAAATCCCATGGACAGAGGAGCCTGCTGGGCTGCAGTCCATGGGGTCGCTAAGAGTTGGACACGGCTGAGTGACTTCACTTTCCCTTTTCACTTTCATGCATTAGAGAAGGAAATGGCAACCGACTCCAGTGTTCTTGCCTGGAGAATCCCAGGGACGGGGGAGCCTGGTGGGCTGCCGTCTATGGGGTCGCACAGAGTCGGACACGACTTAGCAGCAGCAGCAGCATATGTAGATAATGTGTAACAATATTTTCCCAAATGCAAAATGTCCTTATAAGTATTAGGCGTTATTATGAATGTTACTTACAGTATTTATCAAGCAGATGCAAACTGTAGCCACTGGGGCATTTTCCTCTAACTTTGGGAGAAATGTTGGAGTCCTTTGAGGTGGAGGGTATGTTTAAGTGGGTATGTTACCAGAAGTGGGGTCTGGCTGCTCACTGCTCTAAAGCCAACAAAGAGGCCAGGTTGGTGGAAAGGAAAGTGTGCTTTATTTTGGAAGCTGGCAACCAGCAGGGCAGAGAGCTGGACTCTCGTCTAAAGGCCAGCTGCCCACCACTGACAACCAACGGACAAGAGCTTTTATCAGAGAGAAGGGGCTCCATGCAGAAACAGTACAGTCAGCTCTGACAGTCATCTTAAAATTGGTCATCCGTGCTCTAAGCGGCAGCGTCTTAGTTGTTCTAAGTATCTTCAGTTCCAGGGTCAGTTTGTTCCCATTCCTTGAGGCCAATTCTTGGAATTGTGGCAGCATATATCACAGCTACAGTCTGATCATCATGTAGTTAACTTCTTCCACTTGGTGGGGGATCTACCAGACAGCTCACAGGATGTGGCTCAGAATATTATCTATAGCCCTTGAGGAGGAAGTAAAGGTCCTTGACTTTGCTTAATGACCAAACTTGATTATCTGGTCTTGTTGAACTGCGTTCCTTTGCTTCTGCATTTTCTCACTTCTCTGATTAAACTTATTCTTTGGCTAAAGTTTTTCTGCAGACAAAAGTCAGGTGGAGGCTGTAGCGGGGGAGGGGAGGGAGGACCATGGGGTCCTGCCTCATTTCCGATATAGGGAGGAACGAAGTAGCAGTGGTGTTCATCTTTTGCTGAGATGGAAAATAAAACTTGAAACATATTGAACCGCGCACTGCATGGAAAATGTACTATAGCCGCCATCCTGTTGGCCGTCTGCAGATCCCAGCATGCAGTGCTCTAGTGTAATGCAGGCCACCGAGCTCTGCTTGTAAGGATGCATGGTTTCTGTGGGCTGTCCCCTGTAAAGAGGAATTGAAGCAGAAACGGGCAATAAATTCTTAATGCATTGCACACATTATGCATCATGCTATTTTTAAACAAAAGCCTACCATGCATTTTCGCTGTAAGTCAGAATACATTTATGCACACCAAATAGTGCCCAACTACTGCTTGGATAACATTTAAAGCTTTTATCAACCTAAAAAGGTTGATAAAAAAGACTGTGTGTTTAGAAACATGCATACGCTCTCCTCAAATATTGCAGTTTCTTTCTTTCTTTCTTTCTTTCTTCTTTTTATTAAACATTGACTCCTTGAGTGGGGAAGTAAAGATGCAAAGCTCTAAGCCATTTAAAATCGAAATCAGACTTTAATAAGGGAATGTCATGTTTCATTTAAAAGCTTCTCTTCACCTCCTTTTCTTCTGCTGTCAAGTGAAAGAAAAGCTAGTTTTATAATTATGTGGCTGCCTCAGCTTTAGATTGTATGTGAGATCTCACATTATTTTTTCACACCTTCCTCTCTCTTTCAATCCTTAGCCACCGCCTGCCTTCCGTATCTGCCCACCCCTCCCCGACCCCAGCTTTCTCCATCACCCCCCCAACCCCTGCTCCACCCCAACTTCCTTCTTCTTAAGGAGCTGACAAGATGATGGAGTTCTGTTGATTAAGCTGCTGAACGGCAGTGGTCCTGATTAATTTAGGGGTGACAAGCGAAAAAGAAAATAAAGTAAATGAGGAGCATGAAATGTTTCTCACTGTGCGTGATCGTTGCAGCCTGGCTGGGTAGAAATGAAGTGATTTTGGTTTCTACTGCTCAGCAAAGTGTGAAGTCTGTTCTGTGTTCCTTCCCTTGTTCCTGTGCCTCTGGGGTCCTTTCTCACCGTTGATCAAATTGATCACTGTATTTGCCCCTGAACGTTCAGATCCTCATTTCTTGTTGAATGCCTGGCAGATGTATTAGCAGTAGTAACAACAGGTCTGTTTTCATACATATTTTTGTTTATATTTTGTTTTTGTCCAGAATCACGATTAACTGCCCTGTTGGTCATGGAATACGAGTATTGGAAACCTTTACAATGTTCCCTAGAAAATTTTATTGTAATGAAGATGACTAAGAAGCTCATGGTGTAGAATGAAGCTCTAGTTTTGTTTGTTTTGCCACTTGAACATTAAACTGACACCCAAGACAATCAAAATCTCCCATATTCAGTATCCCACTATTTTCTGATTGCACCAAAAAATAACAACCAGCAAATGATATCATCTCTCTCCAAAAAAAAAAAAAAAAAAGGCATTTAGAGAGCAACATGGATGAACCTAGAGATTGTCATACTGAGTGATGTCAGACAGAGAAAGACAGATATCATATGATATCACTTACCTGTGGCAAGAAATTGTGGAGTAATTCCTTTCTGATAGTAAGGCAATGCAACCATGAATAGATGGTACTGTCTTTACTTATCCTGTAGACAAAATATTATTATTTAGACAGTGCATGAAGGTAGGTAGATATTGTCATTCACTGGAAACCTTTAGAGGGAATGAACATGATGGAAGAGCCTCAGATTTGGAAGGAACCGAGGAAGTTTATTCTCTGCTGCTGCTAAGTCGTTTCAGTCGTCCTGACATGAATCCCTCCAGGGCACGCATGACCCTTAGTCTTACTAGTTAGGGAGAGGGGCACTTCTTCCCTCTTTTAGCCAAAGTCAGCCTCTCAGGGTTTGAACCAATTGATCAGACTGTATTCGGGTGCCTCTGAGAATAAGTGGAATTCTTCTGCCTGAGAGCCCTCACGTCCTTTGACAGTTCTCATAGCGCCACTAAATCTTTCATCCACCAAGTTAAAAAAACCACTCACTTCTTTCCGTCGTTTCTTACTCAGTCTCTTTTAGGGTCTGGCGCAATCCTCTACCCTTAGAGGCCTTCTGGCAAGGTTTGACTTGTCAAAATGCTGACACCAGTTCTCTTCTGAACTCCACTGGCAATGGTATTCCGTTCAGATTCCACCCTGTGTAACGTGGAAATAGCCGTGATTCCTAGGACGCTTCGAGGCTGATCACATCTCTCCGTGGTTGATTTTAAACCATTCAGTTAACCTCACATTTCCTCCTGAGTTGGTTGCTTCATCCTGCCTGAGATAGATGTTCCTTTTAAACTGGCACCTAAGATTTTAGGAGAAATAGGCCTGTCTGTGTAGACCGATCTGAAATGAAATATCTAGGAAGAAAGCCGGTGTTTTGAGGAAAGCAAGTTCGTTTATTCTCCTGAGTTGATGAGACCAGCTTGAGATCTTAACTGCAGTTAAATCAATTTTAATTCATTCATTGACATTATTATCCAGTTTGTTTTGATTCATGTTAAAGAGGCTAGGTGCACTGAATGTGAAATTGTATATTTTTATCTTAGCTTTTGGCTGCATATATGGAAGCAAGTAAGAGTGTAAATTAATATGCTTATTCCTGTGTATGTGTTAAGCATTAGACTTAAGAATGCTGGTATTATGGGCTTCATTGTGTCTCCTCCAAATTCATATGTTGAAGCTCCACCTTCAATACTTCAGCATGTGACTGTGTTTGGAGATGGGTTTTTAAAAGAAATAATTAAATCGAAATGAGGTCATTAGAGTGGGTCTTAACTCAGAATGACTGTGTCCTTTAAAGAAGAGGCAATTAGGACACAGAGCCACACAGGAAAGGTGCTCTGAAGACACAGAAAGAAAACAGCTTTCTACAAGCCAACAAGGGAGTCTGCTAAAGAAAGCAAGCCTGCCAACTCCTTGACCTTGGGCTTTTAACTTCCGGAGTCACAAGAAAATAAATTTCTCTTGTTTGAGCTACGCAGTCTGTGATACTTTGTATGGTCGTCCTGGCAAACTAATGGGGCATGTTTATAGCATAAATTGTGAAACGTGAAGTCAAACTAAGATTAAAGAATATTTAAGACCCCTTAAAGTATTAATATAACTATAAATAATTGGTCATTGGTGATAATACAGGACCTACTGATCGTGTTCTCTGAAATGATTCATCTGATGTAAAACCAGTCCTTTCCTCTTAACAGTTTTGGAAGGAAGATTCACCAAAAACGATGGTTAAACTGAATATTTTAAAACCTTACTTTGCTGTAACTAAATTAATACAATTTGAGACAGGTTACTATCCTTCCGGATGATTCACGGATGCATTGCCCACTATAGTCATGTTTGCTGCTACTGCTGCTGCTAAGTTGCTTCAGTCGTGTCCGACTCTGTGCGACCCCATAGACGGCAGCCCACCAGGCTCTGCCGTCCCTGGGATTCTCCAGGCAAGAACACTGGAGTGGGTTGCCATTATAGTCATGTTTGTTATATGAATATTCATATTTGTTACAACTTTACACCTTCAAAGCTGAGTTAGCATTTTGCTGAACACATGATTATATGCCAGAACTTCTAATCTGATTATTTTATCATCTTCCTCATTTGCACATGTTCTATCACCACTTACAGTTGTTACCCTTTGTAGGGAGCTCTTTGTATGTGACTGGTTAAGCGGCACTTTGTCAGAAATTGGTCTGATGAGGCACCCAGCAAGCTGTTGGCAAAGAAGCAACAGTTTAATTATGTCAGTGTTTTTCAAACTGTTGGGTGACCAACTAATGAGTTGTAGCCAACACTTTAATAAGATGAATTAGAAGAGAATTGGAAGGACTGTATCTGAGTCCATTGATGCAGTTCGGTGTAGTATTGTTGTATGAAATCTTGGTTCAGTTATATTCATTAGCTTAACATATATTTATTAAGCACCTACTGCATACCAGGCACTGTTCTAGGTACTTGGCCTATATCAGTAGATAAAGATCTCTGATATTGTGGAGCTTATTCTTAGCAAGTAAACAGTAAGCATATCTTATTACATGGTATGTTAGAAGGTATATATACTGTGGCTTCTAGTGAAGCAGTCCTCAACCTTCTTGACACCAGGGAACCTACTTCACGGAAGATAATTTTTCCATGGACCGGGGAGGTTTTGAGATGATTCAAGTGCATTATATTTATTGTGCACTTTATTTCTATTATTATTACATCAGCTCCACTTCAGATCACCAAACATTACATCGCGGAAGTTGGGGACCCCTGCCTTAGAGTAAGTATGTAAGGTTCAGTTCAGTTTGGTTCGGTTCAGTCACTCAGTCATGTTCGACTCTTTGCGACCCCATGAATTGCAGCATGCCAGGTCACCCCACTCCAGTACTCTTGCCTGGAAAATCCCATGGATGGAGGAGCCTAGTGGGCTGCAGTCCATGGGGTCGCTAACAGTCAGACACGACTGAACGACTTCACTTTCACTTTTCACTTTCATGCATTGGAGAAGGAAATGGCAACCCACTCCAGTGTTCTTGCCTGGAGAATCCCAGGGACGGGGGAGCCTGGTGGGCTGCCATCTATGGGGTCGCACAGAGTCGGACATGACTGAAGCAACTTAGCAGCAGCAGCAGCAGCAGCAGCAGCAGCAGCAGCAGGCCTCCCTGTCCATCACCAACTCCCGGAGTTCACCCAAACCCATGTCCATCGAGTCGATGATGCCATCCAGCCGTCTCATCCTCTGTCGTCCCCTTCTCCTCCTGCCCCCAATCCCTCCCAGCATCAGAGTCTTTTCCAGTGAGTCACCTCTTTGCATGATGTGGCCCAAGTATTAGAGTTTCAGCTTTAGCATCAGTCCTCCCAATGAACACCCAGGACTGATCTCCTTTAGAATGGATTGGTTGCCATTACCATCTTTCTAATGATAACCCTGTATGCGAGACAGCAAAAGAGACACAGATGTAAAGAACAGAATTTTGGACTCTGTGGGAGAGGGAGAGGGTGGGATGACTTGGGAGAATGGCATTGAAACATGTACACTATCATGTAAGAAACGAATCTCTAGTTTAGGTTCCATACAGGATACAGGATGCTTGAGGCTGGTGCACTGGGATGACCCAGAGAGATGATATGGGGAGGGGGATGGGAGGGGGGTTCAGGGTTGGGATCTCATGTACACCTGTGGTGGATTCATGTCAATGTATGGCAAAACCAATACAGTATTGTAAAGTGAAAAAAAAAAAAATAGAATGGACTGGTTGGATCTCCTTGCAGTCCAAGGGACTCTCAAGAATCTTCTCCAACACCACAGTTCAAAAGCATCAATTCTTCGGCGCTCAGCTTTCTCCACAGTCCAACTCTCACATCCATACATGACCACAGGAAAAACCATAGCCTTGACTAGACGAACCTTCGTTGGAAAAGTAGTGTCTCTGCTTTTGAATATGCTATCTAGGTTGGTCGTAACTTTCCTTCCAAGAAGTAAGCATCTTTTAATTTCATGGCTGCAATCACCATCTGCAGTGATTTTGGAGTCCAAAAAAATAAAGTCTGATACTGTTTTCACTGTTTCCTCATCTATTTGCCATGAAGTGATGGGACCAGATGCCATGATCTTTGTTTTCTGAATGTTGAGCTTTAAGCCAACTTTTTCACTCTCCTCTTTCACTTTCATCAAGAGGCTTTTTAGTTCCTCTTCACTTTCTGCCATAAGGGTGGTGTCATCTGCATATCTGAGGTTATTGATATTTCTCTCAGCAGTCTTGATTCCAGCTTGTGCTTTTTCCAGCCCAGCATTTCTCATGATGTACTCTGCATAGAAGTTAAATAAGCAGGGTGACAATATTCAGCCTTGACGTACTCCTTTTCCTGATTTGGAACCAGTCTGTTGTTCCATGTCCAGTTCTAACTATTGCTTCCTGACCTGCATATAGGTTTCTCAAGAGGCAGGTCAGGTGGTCTGGTATTCCCATCTCTTTCAAAATTTTCCACAGTAGGTAAGGTATGTATATACTATTGTTTTTTAGTCGCTCAGTTGTGTCTGACTCTTTAGCAACCCCGTGGACTATAGCCTGCCAGACTCCTCCTCTTCCATGGGGTTTCCCGGGCAAGAATACTGGAGTGGGTTGCCGTTTCCTTCTCCAGGAGGTCTTCCTGACAAGTAGCGGTTAGTACAGGGGATTAGGAGTTACAGGAGTCGAGAATGGTTGAACGTTATATGGGATATCAGGGCAGACTTTATGGAGCTGGTGTTTGAGTGGAGGGGGAGGAGGTGAGGGAGTTGACCATGTGCATCTCTCAGGGAAGGATGTCCTAGGGAGAGACAATGGCTCGAATAGAGGTCCAGGTTGGGAACTGGATTGCTTCTGGGACGGCAAGGGGCTGTGTGTCTAGAAAGGAGTGAGTGAAAGAGCGAGGGTTTCCCAGAGGTAAGAGTGAGATCGTGGAGCCCTGGCAGGCCATTGTAAGGATTCTGGCCGTGATGCTGAGCAATATTGGAAACCATTCAAGGTTCTCGGCAGAGGACTGACATGGATATGGATTATGATAGAAGTGAGTTTATTACTATGAGTCTCTGAAGAAAAGACTGGAAGAGACTGATAAGTCATGAAATCCATAAGACTCCTGCAAAATGGAGTTTCTGTTTTCAATTTCTTGGGCATAAATAGAAAGTCCCATAGATGCAGCTGGCTTATCCAACTCGAGGAAAAATAAGAATCACTTGGAGCTTTTTAAAGATCCTATTTCTCAGCCTCACTCCAGATCTCCTGACTTAAAAAGTGTATTTTTAATAAGCAGCACAGGGGATTCTTTAATGATCAGGGACCTTTGCAAATCACAGACTTTCTGAAAGATCTGAGTTCGGTTCCTGCCACTGACTAACAGTGAGGCGTCGGTCAAGTCACAGAACTTGGAACCCCAGTGCCTACCTTGCAGAGTGGGTTTGGGGTGTTCATGGGCCACCTGCAACACACAAGAAATAGGACACGGGAATTATATGTGTCCTGTAACTGTTCTCGAGTACAGCACTCCAGGATGTGAATAACTGGTCAAGGATTCACAAAGGAGTGATTTACAAGAAAATAAAGTCTGCCTGTGGACAATTAGCCATACTGAAAGCTTACAGGACTATTTGCTAACTGTCCTCAGAGAGTCACGGGCTGATGAATTCTGTAAGCCCAGGTCCCCTTTGATCTGGCTAATTACAGTGAAGCATGAAAAAAAAAAAGTTAATTGCTTGACTCCTGGCTCCTATTTTCCTTAGCATCCTGCTTCTCTGCCCTGGCTCTCTCTGGGCCAGCCCCTTGTCAAGTTTTTGAATACATGGTGGATGCCTCTTCTAAAACTCCATGACCATGTGAAGAGGAAGCTCCTGGCCTACACACTTCATGGGGTAAATGAAAGAGAGCAGGGAACAATGGATCTTATTTTCCTCTTGTTTTTGTGAAATGTCACCAATAGTCATCTTCCATGGTGGTGATACACTTGAGAATTCCATTCAATTGAGATAGACCTATGGGAAACCTCAATATATTTTGTATGAAAATCATTACTAATTGTCAGGGGCAAGGAAGTGGGGCTATTTCCGACCAAGTGTTTTCCTGGTCTAATGCACAGACAGACTTTGGGAAAATTGAGTTTTACCTAAATTAGGCTAAAGGAGAAAAACATATTCTATCACAAAAGGAAAATATTATGGGCTGATCAAAGATAATTTCAAACCTTATAGTAAAAGAGAATAATAGAATGAGATATGAGACAGGATAATTGTATAGGCTGGCATTATAGTGAAAGATATATTCACGTAAGAGATATAGTGGCTGAATTAAAAGAATCCTGGTCAGGAAATTGGAAGACCATTGACTTCCTGTTGCTGACAGCGATAATAGCACCACTAGGAATAACAGCATTTACTGGGCACTTACTGTATGCACTAATATGGTGAGAAGCATTCCACTTTTAACACTTATCTGTGAAATAAGCACCTTTGTTTTTGCTCATGCTGCATGGGAGGAAGAGGAAAGACTCCTAATTTATCCCTTCCCTGCTTTCCTGGTGGCTCAGATGGTAAAGAATCTGCCTGCAATGCAGGAGACCTTGGTTCGATCCCTGGGCCAGGAAGATCTCCGGGAGAAGGAAATGGCACTCCACTCCAGTATTCTTGCCTGGAAAATTGCATGGACAGAGGAGCCTGGCAGGCTACAGTCCATGGGGTCACAAAGAGTCAGACACGACTGAGTGACTAATGCTTTCACTTTCCCCTTTGGTAACCACGAGTTTGTTTACTATGTCTGAGAATCTATTTCTGTCTTGTAAATATGTTCATTTATATTATTATTCAGTCGTGTCCGCCTCTTTGTGACCCCATGGACTGTAGCCTGCCAGGCTCCTCCGTCCATGGGATTTTCCAGGCAAGAGTACTGGAGTGGGTTGCCATTTCCTTCTCCAAGGGATCTTCCCAACCCAGGGATCCAACCCTGCTCTCCAGCATTGCAGACAGATGCTTTACCATCTGAGCCACCAGGGGAAGCCCTTCCACATACAAGTGATATCATATGATATTTGTCTTTCTGTCTGACTTACTTCACTGAGTATGATAATCTCTGGGTCTATCCACGTTGCTGCAATTGACATTATTTTATTATTTTTTATAGCCAAGTAATATTCCATTGTGTATATATACCACATCTTTATTCACTCATTTCAGATTGTAGAGGCAGAGGTGGGGTTTGATGGACACAATCAATTCTTGATTGGACATTGTGGAACTCCTCTCTTGGGAAAGTCACTTTCCTCTAGGTCTTCAACAGGAACCAAATCACTTACCTTTTGTGGTATGGTTTAGGGAGAATCCCCTAAAATAGAGTGAAACATTTGGAAATGACAGTGATGATTTAATGTTGAATACATCATGGGGCAATCCAGGTTTAGAGAGAAATAGAAATGTTTAGTGGTTTTTAGTCTTACAACTGATAGGGACTCTCATTGGGGTTGATTTATCGTGATTCCCTGCAGAAGCTTTGTAGCTGAGAAGAGTGATGCTCTTTAAGTGTGTACTAGCGCTAAAATCAGTGTCTTCATTAGAGTGTTAATCGTGGCAGAAGTGGGAATTAAACTTGGCAACATGACAGGGAAGCTGACATCAGAGTTATTAATTTTAAAAGATTGCTACTCAAATCAAATCAGATAAGGCCATTAACGTCATCTCTGGTATGCTTAACACTTTAAAGGAAGTGGAGAAAATAAACCCTAAGTTAAACAGCAATGCGCGTCTCCCCCCATCTTTGGGATTGCTGTCATAATACCAGAAGATTAAATACGAAATCAAAGCAGGAAGACTTATCACTGATGGACTCCTATACAAGTAGTAAAATTCATTAGTTCCAAACTGATTTTTCCTACAACTGTAAAAAAGTAAGAAAACAACTTCTTGTTGCAAAAGAGGAGTAGATTACGCTGGTAAAATTGAACCACATATTTTTAAAATGTACACTTTGCTCTTCTAGGTCCCACATGCCTCTGTCGCATGAGAGCATCTCAAGGGATGACATGAGATGTAGAGATCCTATAAATAAGAGAGTTCATCTTTCATTTCTCTCCCTCCATCATGTGACGTTAATGACATAGAGCCCGTGAATCAAGAATAAAATCAGCTCTTTGAGACTTCTTTCACTTTGACCTTCCCCTGCAGAGTTCGCAGTCAGTGCCCGTAACTAGACCCCGTGGTTTAGTGATCACCCAATTTCCTATCTTACTTTTGCTTAGCATTACCATAAAACCTGACATCATGCCCCGGTCTGCCCCTTGCGGAGACTGCAGTAAGTGGGGGTTTGGCTGAAAGCCCGTTGGTAGCTTCGGAAAGCAGTTTACTTGCCCAGGATGATGAATGAAATGATCTATCACTAAGTCCAGGTTCCCTCCTGAAGTCTAATTGCTCAGTTTTCTTTTCCTGGCTCCACAGTTTTTCTAGCCAGGAATTAGATGTGAGATGGGCTTCTGCATTTTGTTTTGAGGTGGGTTAGGATTTCGGGTAGTACAGAGGTTTCACGCAGCCACCTGCAGTCTGCACTGCAGTGACGCTGCCGGTGCTGTGGTCCTGGCCTCTGGGCATCACGTGGTACGTGGGGTTTCCTGGAAAGTAATGACTCGTGCCTCATGCCCGGCCAGACACTGGAAACACTCAGGGCAGGAGTGACCTCTGGATCTCTGAAGTGGCCAGCTGGGCAAATGTTTTCTAAAATGGGATGTCATTAGCCTTTTCACCGATGACAGATTGCTTGCCTTCCTGCGGTGACTGTACCCAGTCTGCTGCGCACTTCTTTGTAGCTCTGTGCTGCTGATGGCAACCCACTCCAGGACTCGCCTGGAGAATCCCATGGACAGAGGAGCCTGTCAGGCTACAGTCCATGGGGTTGGAAAGAGTCAGACACGACTGAAACGACTTAGCACGCAGGCTGCTGAGTTACCAGTCCTGTGTGCGGGAGGGGTATCTTTCTTTGGCACTCAAGCATTTGGTCCTTCTCTGCATTCGGGAGGTATAAACGCGACTGCATGTGTGCAGCTTTGAAGTGCTGGGCTTTGACCGAGTCTTCTTTAGGGTCTGTTGTGTCCCGTTCCGTAACACTGGGCTCATTAAGGTTATCAGGAGATGGAGCTGGCTGAGCTGTGTGTGTTTCTCTTCCTCTTCCTCTCTTCTCCCCTTTCCACAGGGTTACTTTTAATTGAATACCTGTCTTGTGCCAGACACTTTAAATTGATTATGTCATTTTCCCTATATGTTTGCTGTGAGAGATTGTTTTCATTGGCTTTAGATGAAGAAACTGAAGCTCAGAAAGGTAAAATAACTCCCAAGTTCACGTGATTGGTAAGCAGTTGAGCCAGAATTTCAGCTCCAGGTCATGTGGGTTCCTGAAGGCGGAACTCTTTTCCTTCACACTACTGGTGCCAACCTTGTCTGGACAATAGCATAAACTGGGGATTATTTAGACAACAAATCCTTGAGTTACATCCCAAGTTCTTCATCTCCCCAGCCCCAGGCTCAGGGTCTGGCACCTCATAGGCACATAATCAATATTAATTTGATGCCCAGCAGGTTTTGACAGGTAGTAAGACCCAGATGAGGAATCTGCCTGCCAATGCAGGAGAATGCGAGGATAAGGGTTTTATCTCTGGGTCAGGAGGATCCCCCAGGGAGGAAATGGCAACCCACTCCAATATTCTTGCCTGGGAAATACCATGGACAGAGGAGCCTGGCAGGCTACGCAGCCCATGGGGTCACAAAGAGTCAGACGTGACTGAGCATGCGCAAGGCGATCTGTAAGGTCTGAGTCATGGAATGACCATATACTTATAAACAAATCCCATTATGGTTGTTGGAGGGAAATGTGTTCATTCTCAATATGGGGCCACAACTCTTGTCTTTTCACTCTAAAATGGGCATCCTTTCTTTCTATGCTTGTCACTGCAATGTTGTGAGCACTCAATGAATGCTTTAAGAACAGTGATTACACTACACATGAAAGGTATTATTATCATAAAGCAAATGATGAGGAATTCCATACCTGATTGACCAGATTCACTGAATCTTATGAAATGAAATTAAGAGGTCAGAGTAGAAGAGGTGTTAAACTGGGAATTGATAGTAAAAGTCCTGGGACCCCGACAAGCTGAAATCTGAACAAATCCATTGACCCCAGATGTATTTTCCTGTTAATAAAATATATTACATGGTCCTGAGCCAATGTACAGTGAATGGACTTGGAAGCGTAACTTGTCCCTGTTTGATCTACAGTGTCTGTTTCTGAATGTCTATTTTCATTTTTGGCCCGGAAGGTGATTGAGTTCAGCTGTTTTCCATCCTTCCCTTCCCACCAACAGATATGAGTGTGGAGAGCACGGACAATTTGGGATAGGAGAATAGGGTACTGTCCTTTCATGTTCAAACTAAATGCCTGAGGATGACATATGGAATATAGTGGCCTAAAGGTACAACAGTTCAAAGCCACACAGTCACTTTCTTGCTTCCAGCTCTTGAAATCAGTGATACAATTGGTTAATAAACATGGAAAATTCCAAACTAACTCATTAGAAAAATAAGATGCAGAATCTCAGTCAGAGGAAAATGTCTTTTGGCATTGGGTACTTCTATTCTCCTGTGAGTACTACAGTCTAGTAAGTTTGGCAAATTTTATTCCAATTAAATCTTAAATGACGATGGAACCAATTTCAAATGGAGTACTCCAGAAAATGTACAATTTAGTGAGCTCTAACTATGGAAAAGGGTTTTGTTGAATTATTTTCTCTTTCAGTTTGATGCTATTGGGATAATTGTTCACATTAGCTAGAAATGTTTTGCATATTAATATAGATAAGTATAAAACCTTCATGCTAAGTATGCAAATAAGGTTCAGAGCAGAGGTTAAAAGCATGGTAAAGCTGATGGGGAAGAGAGAGGACTTGGAAGAGTCAGGCTCTGGAGCCAGACTAACTGGGATGAAAGTCCAGTTTGGAGGCTTCTTAAAATAAGAGATCCCTGAGGCCATTTCTTATTCTGTCTGTCCTTCAGTTTTCACATATATAGAATGAGAGAAATTAGCAAGCTATTTATTAATGTTTCCTCATCTGCCACTGGGCTTCCCCAATATCTCAGTTGGTAAAGAATCCACCTGCAATGCTGGAGACCCCAGTTTGATTCCTGGGTCGGAAAGATCCACTGGAGTAGAGATAGGCTACCCACTCTAGTGTTCTTGGGCTTCCCTTGTGGTTCAGCTGGTAAAGAATCCGCCTGCAATGCAGGAGACCTGGGTTCTATCCCTGGGTTGGGAAGATGCCCTGGGGAAGGGAATGGCTACCCATTCCAGTATTCTGGCCTGGAGAATTCCATGGACTGTATAGTCCATGGCATCGCAAAGAGTCGGACACGACTGAGCGACTTTCACTCATTCACTCATCTGCCAAAGGAGGAAATGAATGGTTAAAAAATAATGTGAACTGCTTAGCCTAGTGGCTCAATTGCTTTGGTCGTGTCCAATTCTTTAATTTATTTATTTTATTTATTTATTTATTTTAAATTTTAAAATCTTTAATTCTTACATGCGTTCCCAAACATGAACCCGCCTCCCACCTCCCTCCCCACAACATCTCTCTGGGTCATCCCCATGCACCAGCCCCAAGCATGCTGCACCCTGCGTCAGACATAGACTGGCGATTCAATTCTTACATGATAGTATACATGTTAGAATGCCATTCTCCCAAATCATCCCACCCTCTCCCTCTCCCTCTGAGTCCAAAAGTCCGTTATACACATCTGTGTCCTTTTTCCTGTCTTGCATACAGGGTCGTCATTGCCATCTTCCTAAATTCCATATATATGTGTTAGTATGGACTATAGCCTGCCAGGCTCCTCTGTCCATGGGATTATCCAGGCAAGAATACTGGAGTGGGTTGCCATTTTCTTCTATGGGGGCTCTTCCCAACCCAGGGATTGAACCCGTGTCTCCTGCATTGGCAGGCAGATCCTTTATACCGCTGAGCTACCTGGGAAGCCCCAGCAGCTTTCTGTAAGGCAGCCCTAACAGACAGCAATAGTCCTGCAAGTGATAACCACAGCATTTGAAGCCAGCATGCTTTAGCTGTGCTGATGTGGATGGTTATTTCAGCATGGTGGTGTCTAAACACACACCAGCTGCCTGGTGTATCTGGGGCACCATTCGCAGAATCCCCTGAGGGGGCCCCAGAACTCTGACATGGTCACATAATGATTTTCCTTTAAATGGGAAGTGGATGAAATTAACATTCAATGACTGTTGTCTCAGGTTTTAAGTAAGGTCACCACATCCATGTGCCCCTCTCCGAAGAGGGATGAAAACACTCACCCTGTTCAGACTTCCTGTTAAGTCTCTGCTTGCTTAAAAATCCTGCTCACCTGCTTTTCTGTAAAGGAATATGGAGAAACTTGTCTCACAGCGTCCTTAAGATGTGGGCCGTGATGTCTTCCCGGACATTAATGACAGCATCAGTGCACCCTGTGGTCTTGACCACAGCGCTCTGTGGACTCCTTAAGAGAAAATTGTTTCTATCATAGAACTTTTACCATGTGGAAACATTGGGAGAGGAAGCACATATAGTTGCTTTCTAGTCTCTCGGTCAAGGACAAGCATTGTTAATACAGGCACGCCTCATTTTACTGAGCTTCATAGATACTGTGGGGTTTTTTTTTGTTGTTTGTTTTTATTATAAGCTGAATGTTCATGGCAACCCTGAGTCAAGCAAGTCTACTATTGCCGTTTTTCAGCATTTGTCATTTCATGTCTCTCCATCATGTTTTGGTAATTCTCGCAATATCGTGAATTTTCATCTGTATTATGTTTGTTTTGGTGATCTGTGGTCAGTGACCTTTGCTGATACGACCACAACTCACTGAAGGCTTAGATGCCAGTTAGCACTTGTAGCAATAAAGTATTTGTTAATTAAGATATGGGGCTTCCCAGGTGGCTCTAGTGGTAAAGAACTCGCCTGCCAGTGCAGGAGAGATAAGAGACTCAGGTTTGGTTCCTGGGTTGGGGAGATCCCCTGAAGCAGGGCCCATGGCAGCCCACTCCAGTATTCTTGCCTGGAGAATCCGATGGACAGAAGAGCCTGGCAGGCTACAGTCCAGGGGGTCGCAAACAGTCAGACATGACTGAGGGACTAATGCACACACACAATTAAGATATGTACGTTATTCTCACCCCCCTTCATGGATACATTTTGGTTTAAAAACTGGTACTTACATTACCTATGTAATTTGATATTACATGGGTTTTTTGTTTGCTTTTATAGTTTCTGCCTTGCAATTTTTTTAAACAACTCTTACAAGTTTTATAGTATTCATTTTAACATAATTTATTACCTTTTATTATTTGATGTTGAAATCTTTTAGCGATCTTACATTATTTTTGTATTTATTTAGCTATTTATCGGGCTGTGTTGGGTGTTAGTTGAGGGATGCAGGATCTTTGTTGTGTCACATGGAATCTTTCCTTGTGGCTCTTGGACTCTCTAGTTGAGGCATGTGGGCTTAGTTGCTGTGGGATTTTAGTTCCCTGACCAGGGATCAAACCTGTGTCCCCTGAAATGCAGTGTAGATTCTTAACCACTGGATCACCTGAGAAGTCCCAGTCTTACACTATTATAAATAATTTTTTGATGCCCATTTTTTCTTTTCCTTAAGACATTTTCCTAGAAGTGGAGTAACAAGTCAAGGCTATGGATATTTTAAGTCTTAATATAAATTTCCAAATGGCATTCCGGAAGACTGGAAACAATGTGTGTGATCAACAGTAAAGGTAGATTGTGGCATTTTCACGTGACGGGATGTTATGTGGCTACGAAAATTATTTAGAAGAATATTGACTTAATTCATGGTGTGAAGATTTACTTTTTGTGGAGAAAAGGTTTATGTATATGTGTAAACACACATACATATACAGAAAAAGAAAACAAATATAATAATAAAAATGTGTCCCCCTAAAACCAAGTTCCTATGCCAAGTTTATGATTAACTTCTCTATCCAAAACTTTATTTCCTTTCTTGTTCTGTACCTGTTCTTCCTTAAGATTGAAGAGTATCAGATAAAAGGGGGATTGTAATGAGCAGAACTGAGTGATGTCTCCTTGGAACAGACTGCCCCATGTCCTGCACCTGCCTCTTCTTTGTAGAGAAACTAGCCTTCTAGGAGTTCCAAAGAACAGATTTAATCACAGAAGCAAGAAAATGCAGAAGCAAAAGAAAACAGTCAAGCAAGACAAAATAATAATAGTTTAGTTATCAAACCAAGTCAAGAATCTTTAGTTCCTCCTCAAAGGCTATAGATAACCTGAACTATATGCTTGAGCTATTATGCAGATATTGAAACCCACCAACTGGAAAAAAGTAATTGTATGCTGACCACCAGCATGTAGACCCCAGGCTGGTTGGAACCAGAAGGTTGATGATGTTGAATTCCAATTACCTCACAACCAGTCAATCAGAGGAATGTTCACAAGCTGATCACGCACTTCAAAACTCTCTCCCTCACCCTGTCTTAATGAGATTTATGAGATTTATTTATATTGGTTTTGTTTTAACCAGGTGCATGCATGCGTACATGCAAAGTTGCTTCAGTTGTGTTTGACTCTTTGTGACCCTATGGACTGTAGCCTGCCAGGCATCCCTATCCATGGAATTATCCAGGCAAGAATACTGGAGTGGGCTGCCGTGGACTCCTCCAGGGGATCTTCTGGAGCCGGGGATCGAACCTGTGTCTTTTATATCTCCTATATTGGTAGGCGGGTTCTTTACGACTAGTACCACTTGGAAAGCCCCAGTGGCTCAGCAGTAAAGAATCTGCCTAAAATGCATAAGACGAGGGTCAGGAAAATCCCCTGGAGGAGGAAATGGCAACCCACTCCAGTATTCTTGCCTGGAGAATCCCATGGACAGGGGAGCCTTGCAGGCTGATGTCCATGGGATTGCAAAAGAGTCAGACAGGACTTAGTGACTGAGCCTGAAAGGCATGGCTGATCAGGAATTGAACTGGTTCCCCCTTCAGTAGAAGCTCAGAGTCTTAACCACTGGACCACCAGAAAGTCCTGCCCCTCATCCTGTCTTTAAAAACCTGTCCCTGAAAGTCATCAAGGAGTTGGGGTCTTTTGAGCATGAGCTGGCCAGACTCTTGCTTGGTGCCCTGCAGTAAATGTTGCACTTTCCTTCACCACCATCCTGTGTCAATATATTAGGTTTGCTGAGAGCAGGTGAGCAAACCTATGTTCGATTTGCTGACAATGATACCTCAACAGTGAGTGCCTCTGGTTTTAGAATTGTAGATAATTTTATTTTCTCCTTTATTATGTGAATATATTCGAGTTTCTATAAGAAATACATATTGCTTTAAGAATCAGAAAGTAGCTTTCTAAAAGCATTATGCATGATGGTGTTCAGTTTCCATCATTCACATGAATTCTTTTGGCTTTGCTAAAACTGTGGAGAAAAGTAACAATACCAATTTTGCTATTAAAAAAAAACGAAATTTTCGTTCTCCAGATGTTAATTCCATATACTGTAGAATCTTGAGTTTTAGAGCAATCAAGGAATGAAGCTATAGAAATAGCCCATACTTGGTGTCCTTCCCCCATTAAGTGTTTGCCTAATGTCTTAATGCACTCAGCTCTTTGAATGGTGAACTCTGACCTGCATGCACATAGTGTGTTCACTCATGAACTCATTCATGTATTCAGTCAGAGTAGTTTATTGAGTACTTACAGTGCTCAGGTCTGTACTAAGGGCTAAGAGACAGAAAGATGAAAAGACGTCTTGCTTTCAAAAAGGTCACAGCTCAATGTATCTTAACAAGCACTTGACTCAGATCAGCATTTGGGGGAACTTACAAAAAGTGTGTAAATTTCTGCCTTCTGTTACTTAAACATTTTTAATACTATTTCTGTTTGGTTTTGATATCTTACTGTGGAGCATTTATTGCTTGAGAACTGCGCTGTTGAATATAGTAGTCACGAGATGCCTGTGGACAGTGGAAGTTGCTCAGTCGTGTCCGACCCCATAGACTATACATCCATGGAATTCTCCAGGCTAGAATACTGGAGTGGGTAGCCTTTCCCTTCTCCAGGGGATCATCCCAACCCACATACAATTTAAAATTCAGTTTCTGTCACACTGAAGCATGAAGTGTTAGTCTCTCAGTCGTGTCTTTTTGCAACACCACATACTATGGCCTGCCAGGCAAGAGTACTGGAGTGGGTTGATCTTCCTGACCCAGAGACAGAGTCCAGGCATCCTGCATTGCAGGCGGATTCTTTACCACCCGAGCCACCAGGGAAGCCCACTCACACACTGTCACACTGATCACACTGCAAGTCCTGATTGGGCATGCGTGACTGTGGCGACCACAGTGGAGAGGGCAGGTGCAGAGTGTTCCCATCATCACGGAAAGCTGTATTGGACCAACCTGCGCTGGGAGGAAGCGTCTTGCTCTTCTTTCCCATCATCTCCATGTCATGTCCTCACCAGGTTCTTAGACTGTTTATTATTGTGGTTGGGAAGGTCTCCAGGAGAAGAGAATGGCTACCCACTCCAGTATTCTTGCCTGGAGAGTCCCATGATCAGAGGAACTTGGCAAGCTACAGTCCATGGGGTTGCAAAGAGATGGACACGACTGAGCGACTAACATTTTCCTTCTCCCTCCGCCAGGTGAACACCAGAGATTTCCTTCAAAACTGACCCTGCCCATTATTATGGGACAGATAATCCTTAAAGAATCATGATCAACTGTGGCTCCCCAATTTTAAAATGTTTACGACTTACTTCTTGACTTCCAAGTAAAATCCAGACTCTTTAAACCAGCTCCAATGTAACCCATCCTCCACCTCCCTTTCTGGTTGATATCTATGACTTCAGCTGTTTGCAGCCATTCCCCATATCTCCCAAGCTCCCTCTGCTCTTCTTGTCCCTCTGAGTTACCCTTCATGTTCACCCAGCTGTCAGAAATGTCACTTTCCCTCTTTGTCCAGGCTAAGAATGACTTCAAATGCCACCTCTGCCCTAAGCCTTTCTTTGATCTCCAATCAGAAGTCACCCTTTCGCCCTCCTTGCTTAGGGCTCAAAATCCGTAGCACCTCCACGGCATTATTGCAGAGCAGACTGTATTGTATCTGTTGCTCATTCCTTTACTCTTCTTGGCTGTAAAGTTTAAGGGTAGTTTAGACGTGCACAGGAAGACTCACAAATGTTTGTCGACTACGTTTAGAAGCACACAGCAGTCACTGTCTTTATTTTAACTGCACTATTTAAGTGCATTAAATACCAGAGTGGTCCTTATTCTAGTGAAGTTGGAGTTGATTGTCTATTTTAGAGAGCTAACAATTTGCCCACATGCTTGATGTAATTGGAAATACAGGGATTGAACCCAATTTTTTTTTTTTTTTTGGTAAGACTTCCAGGAAAATCAGGGCTCATTAAATACAGTAGAGGGTCACATGAACAATAGAAAAATTTCAAGAATCAAATAAGTAGGAACAAGTATAAAAAGCTGGATCTTTAGCGGCTGTCCTCTCCAGCTTTACTTTCCAAATTAAATGAATAATTAAAGCTTCTTTGAGGCTTTGTGGTGGTATTGTTTTAATTGTTAGTGTTATCAGTTCACAGATCGTCATTGCAATTTTGTGACAGATGCTGAGCTTTCCAGCTAATTACATGGCCACAGATGTAGCTGTAATTCCGATATTAGTGACTGCTTATTTGCTGTAGTCCTTTTCTTTTCCTAAACACTCTAGCACATCAGTATTCATTGCATCTAGCATCATTTTTATTTTTTTCCAGAGTGGAGATGGAATTAACATGGAGACTGATACACCTGAGGAATACTCTACCACTGGCAAAACTAGAATAGTCTCCCTTTGGGGTATTTTATAACGCTGATTCATCCATCCAACCCTTTAGATTCTCTGATTTTGTCCACCTGGTATGTTCCCCTCTCGAGTGTGTATGGACTTATTTCCCTCTTGGTTTGTACTTGTATTGCAGCTCTATTCAGGACATAAAAATGCCTAACAGTTCCTGTGTGTTTGAGGATCAATGAATAGGAAGAAGAGAGGTAGAAAGAGAGGCCGAGTTCCCCCACAGGATCCTCTGTATTCCGTTACGTTATCCATTACGTTATCTATTATTCCTTGTTTGTTCTTTCCAACTTCTGTGTAGGAATAGTAGTTTGAATTTTATTTCAGTTGTTGGTTTGCTTTCAATTTCATGTCTGTTATCTTTTCTTTTTTATGTGAACTGTTTTTTGGATTTTTTTTTTTTTTTTTGGTGGATTCTAAACAGAAAGAGGAACTAAAAAGCCTCTTGATGAAAATGAAAGAGGAGAGTGAAAAAGTTGGCTTAAAGCTCAACATTCAGAAAACTAAGATCATGGCATCTGGTCCCATCACTTCATGGGAAGTAGATGGGGAAACAGTAGAAACAGTGTCAGACTTTATTTTGAGGGGCTCCCAAATCACTGCAGATGGTGATTGCAGCCATGAAATTAAAAGACGCTTACTCCTTGGAAGGAAAGTTATGATCAACCTAGATAGCATATTGAAAAGCAGAGACATTACTTTGCCAACAAAGGTCCATCTAGTCAAGGCTATGGTTTTTCCAGTGGTCATGTATGGCTGTGAGAGTTGGACTGTGAAGAACACTGAGGAAGAATTGATGCTTTTGAAGTGTGGTGTTGGAGAAGACTCTTGAGAGTCCCTTGGACTGCAAGGAGATCCAACCAGTCCATTCTAAAGGAAATCAGTCCTAGGTATCCATTGGAAGGACTGATGCTGAAGCTGAAACTCCAATACTTTGGCCACCTCATGCGAAGGGTTGACTCATTGGAAAAGACTCTGATGCTGGGAGGGATTGGGGGCAGGAGGAGAAGGGGACGACAGAGGATGAGATGGCTGGATGGCATCACCGACTCAATGGACGTGAGTTTGAGTAAACTCCGGGAGTTAGTGATTGACAGGGAGGCCTGGCGTGCTACGATTCATGGGATCACAAAGAGTTGGACACGACTGAGCGACTGAACTGAACTGAAACAGAAGTTTATACCTTAGCCTTCAAAGATTGCATAGAAAATCAGGATCAGTCATTAAAAAAAAAACACAGCAGTTTTCTCCATTCCTTTAGCATATCTTAAAAAACCATGTTTATGAGAAGTCATGGGATCATATTTTATATATATATATGCACACACATACACACATATTCTGAAATAATATGGAGCTGAAAGATCATCAGGTTTAACTTTTTTAAAGAAGTTTTCATTTTATATTGGAGTATAGTTGATAGCAATATTGTGTTAGTTTCAGGTGACATATACATATCACTATATATAAAATAGGTAACCAACAAGGACCTACTGTATAGCACAAGTCCAAACTGTGGTGGTAGGAATGTTGGTGGCTTAGGGAACTGAAGTCCCTTGTCCAAGGTCCTGCTTCTGCTCAGGGTTAACCCTGGGACTAGACCCAAGTCCCTGTCTTCTAGGTCAGTGGCCCATCAAGGAGACTCTTTAACGCTAGAGACAGAAGAAGCTGTGAGCTTTAGAAAGCAGTTCCTGAGGGAGCACAGCAGTGCCCTGGGCCTCCCAGTGGTTAGTGTTTAGGTTTGATGCTGTCAGGCTCAGTCACTGTCATTCAAGGACTCTTGCAAACCGGTTGCAATTGAGCACCAATCACAAACAGTTGAAGAGGTGCCACAGAACTCTCCAAGCCCCCCCCACCCCCAAAAAAACGAAAACCTAGGATTGAACAGTTTGTTGGCAGATCTGTCTTTATCAGAGGATGAGATGGTTGGATAACATCATCGATTCAATGAACATGCACTTGGGCAAACTCCAGGTGATGGTGAGGGACAGGGTAGCCTGGCGTGCTGCAGTCCATGGGGTCTCAAAGAGTCAAACGCGACTTGGCAACTGAACAACAAAAGAACAACTTAATCGGAAAGGAGAGATGGGAGTGTTTAAATGATATCAGTCATGAGAGAAGGGGGAAAGAAAAGTAACCCAAGAGAGAAAAAGAAGGCACAGGGGCCACATAAACTGAGTACATTTCCATCAAGGAAGTTGTTATTCACATCTTCCACATTCATGATGAACCATGTAGAATCTAAAGTGATACCTGTAGTCACACGTGTTGAGACCAAGTAGTGTGTCCTGATAGTGTATTTTTGAAACCTTGCATTATAATAAATATCTAGGCACGGTTTTTAAATTAATAAGCACCATTCATGGCCACAGGACACAGCAGCATTGTACCTGATTAGTGTTACTCTTTTGGGAGGCAGCAGCCCAAGGCTTAGCACCTACACTGGCAATCTAATAGGGATCATATATCGGCTTAAAGTTCATTCCGATTAACATGTGTTACATCACCTAACAAAATAATTATGACTTCATTTGATAGTTAAGATTTTCCCCATGTGGCCAGGCTGATAGAAGCAGGGTTTATCTAACCTGAGAAATCTGCTTCAGAGACTTCATCTTTGATGGGAGGGAAAGACAGGTTATGGTGGAGCATAAGAGAAGAGGTCATCGTGATTGAGTTAAGGGCAGGATTGAAAAGAGGAGTAAATTGCCGGCATAAAACGGAGCATCACCTCACAGCTATCCATTATTTCTTTTCAGAGCTTGATTTATAACTGTCAGAGTCTCATGGTTTACTTAGACAGTCATAATTCTCACTGAACTGGATCTGATGTTTTAAAATTGCTTTTCTTCCTGGTCCTCCCTGGGATAAACAGCAAAAGCAGTTAAAGAACATGTCTCTTTTTTAGTGTTATTAATTAATTTATTTTATTATTTACTGTTGACTGTGCTGGGTCTCCGCTGCTGCCAGGGCTACCCTCTCATCGCAAGGCTCAAGCATCTCATTGCGGTGGCTTCTCTTGTTGCGGAGCACGGGCTCTAGAGCGCATGGGCTTCAGGAGTTTCGGCTCTGTGGGTTCAATAGTTACAGCTCCCGGGCTCTAGAGCACAGGCTCAGTAGTCGCAGCAAATGGGCTTGGTTGTTCCTCGACATGTGGGATCTTCCCAGATCAGGGATCCAGTAGGCGTCTCCTGCATTGGAAGGCAGATTCTTTACTGCCGAGCCACCAGGGAAGCCCAAGAATGTATCTCTTTTAATGTTACCTAAAGCCTTACTTACCTACTAAGTAACTTGCAAAGCTGTTCACCACATAGAGCCTCCGATGAAATCCTGTGGACCATGTATATTACATTAACGTGGGAATTTGCTAAGTGTTAGGTGCTTTTACAGCGTAAAAGCACTTCCCAAGCCCAGTATGTTTAATTCATAGAACCCTTCAGTAAGGAATGTAGGTCCTGAGCTTTATTATTGTTGTTGTCATTATCTTTCTTATTTCACAGTTGGACAGACTAAAACGCAAGAAGGTTAAGTGCTTTTTACCCAAAGTCTCTGAGGAAGCCAGTGGTACTGGAGCAGGACAGGAAAGCTCCCGTCCAAAGCACGTCCTTTGTCTACTGAAAATGGAGAGATTGCTCTTTTGCCTACTAGAAATCAAGTCCCAAAGGCACTAAAGAGTTTTTTGAGAATTGAGGAGTGTCTATTCCATCTCCATTTGTTTCTTGAATAATGTAGGAAACGCATATAGTTCAGCCCAAATTGACCAATGGTCCATTTACCATTTTTAGCAATTTTTGGAAGAAAGACTTTTTGGAGTGTTTGGTTTTGTCTGTATGATAGTTCCCCAAAACCTCCAAGATTATATGCTTAGTTTCTCAGAAAGACTTCCAATTTCATCATTGCCCTTTGGATGAAACGGGCACATACCATCTATAGAGTTGAGTGGTGACCCCTGTGGAAGCAGTGACTGCCTCAGAAGGTGGCATTGTTTGTATTGCAGCCTTCCCTGGTATCACAGATGGCAAAGAATCTACCTGCAGTGCGACAGACCTGGGTTCGATCCCTGGGTCAAGAGGATCCCCCAGAGAAGGGAATGGCAACCCACTCCCATATTCTTGCCTGGAGAATCCCATGGTCAGAGGAGCCTGGTGGGCTACCGTCCATGGAGTTGCAAAGAGTCGGACACGACTGAGTGACTAACACTTTCGCTTTGCTGGTTAAGTACTATTGAATGAGCTAACAAGAATATTCAAACAACTTTTAGTGATTTTTTTTCTGAAGCAGAGACACAATTTCAGTCTTTTATTTAGGGCTACCCAGTTGTTTAAAATCATTGAAGCAGAGCCATCCATTGAGGAGCTCTGCTTTTTTTTTTTTTTTCCTCTTTTGAAATGAGACACTCTGATATGGCAGCATTTCTTTCTGTTCTACAAAAGGGGCTCAGAATGACCCCTGCTTTTCAGGAGATTGCACGTCCATGAATAGTGACAGGTTGCGGTGTCTCTCTTCCTGACAAATCTATCTTTAGAGTGGAGCCCCGCTGACTGCCCTCATCACACTGGCAGTGATACTTAGTTACTGCTGGGATGATGCATGCAGTCTGTCCCCTGCTTCTGCTCCTGGTGGGTGCTGGGATGGATTGGTATGTGTATTACTTGTCTATTACTGATAGCAGCACAAGGTTGTGTACATGTTTAAAATCATTATATTAGCTGATACAATCTGTACCATCGGTAGCAAAATCACTGCTCTCCCCACACAGAGCAGCTGCGTTGCTGCATCTGACTTTTCTGTAGAGACAAAAATGACACCAAATCAAATACAAATCCCCTACCAAGATGGAGCCACAGTCAGTAGTGCTTATTGAGCACTGCCCAGGTGAGAATGAATGATGCAAAGATATGGATCCTCTGGTTCTGTGTCCTATTAGGGATCCCAACCCCAACCTCCATCAGATGCTTACAGTCTCCTTGCTGTTCAGTCACTAAGTTGTGTCCAACTCTTTGCCCTTGTTAGGAAGGAGATTAAGCCCTGTAGCCAGTTACCCTGCCATGTATGGAGAGGGTCTGCGGGTCAACCATTCTCTGGTCAAGCCTGTATGCCACCACTGACCCAAGGGACTTTGATAGCCTTGAACAGGTTACTTAGCCCTAGACTTTGGCTTTCTTACCAGTAAAGTTGAAACAATAATACTTGTCTTCCAGGATTGTTGTCAGCATTAGAAACATTGTTTGAAAGGTGCCTGACATAGCCTAGAACTTTGTAGAAGATCAGTATTATTGCTAGCAACAGTAATGGCACAAGCCAGTGTGTGCCCAGAGCCAAATCTGTGACGCAGGTGTAAATGCTATAAGAAGTCAGAGCAAATTAATTGCTTTCACTTCAACTTCTAGATTTTGAAAAGTTGGAGCTATTCATCATTTTCCTTTAGTTCTATCCTCATTTCTTTTGTTCCTTGAAATGTACTGAATTTCCTTGCTGCCTTCATATCAGCTGCTACTGCTGGTGCTAAGTCGCTTCAGTCGTGTCTGACTCTGTGCGACCCCATAGATGGCAGCCCACCAGGCTCCCCGGTCCCTGGGATTCTCCAGGCAAGAACACTGGAGTGAGTTGCCATTTCCTTCTCCAATGCGTGAAAGTGAAAATTGAAAGTGAAGTTGCTCAGTCGTGTCCGACTCTTAACAACCCCATGGACTGCAGCCCACCAGGCTCCTCTGCCCATGTGATTCTCTAGGCAAGAGTACTGGAGGGGGGTGCCATTGCCTTCTCCTTCATATTAGCTAGTTCTTGATTATTCATAGTGGCAGAAGCCGAGGAATACATAAAAATAATTGAAATTCCAAGGTAGAACATGGGGAAGTCATATTTTAGTCTACCTTCTAGTCTGGACTTGAATTTATCAGCATTCCTCCAGAAATCTATTAAGTAGCAAACTGAACTGCTTTTTAGCTTTCTTTCCTTATTTCCTTCCCATCACCTCATGGCGCAATGGATAAAAGACGACTATCAGGTGACAGAAGAATAGATTTTTCTTTGAATCACTTATAAATTAGATAATTAATTGTAAAACAGTTGAAAAATAGCCAAATCCGTTTCTCTGAATCTGATAGGTAAAGAAAATTTTCAGAGTTTTCAAATGCCTATAAGGCATTGTTCATTTAGAAAGTAGTGGTGTTGATAATACAAAAGATGATATATTCCAAAACCACTCCTGTTTGTGCTTTGTATGCACTGTGATTCTTCCTGCCAATTTATCTTCCTTCATAGTTTGCTTAACCTGGTATTAAAATGTCATTGGTATTCCCTGAGCAGTAACTGACTAATGAAGGGAAAATAACCCTGAAGGATAGAAGGTATCAGGAGAAACCTTTTGGAATTGAAAATCGGCTGTGGAAAATCCACAGGCTTACAAGTGGATAATTGTGAATTGACTCTAGATGAAAACTGCCAGGTTTGGTCATTTGTTTTCATCACTGTAAATATCAGTAAGTTCTCTCTTGCGATCCAGGAAAGGGAAGAAAAAACATCCCATCAGTCATTCTGAAGGTTAGAGTGATGGTAGGCAGTCACAAATACAAATCTCTAGGGAACTTGCGTATCACATACAGATCTGCACCTCCTCATGTTGATATTCACCCCTTCTGCATATAATGAAAGATAGTCCCTAAAATAGTTTATTGCAAAGTGGGTGAGGTGAAGGCTGGTATTTAAAACATTCATAACTGGCCTCAACTTCCTTCTGTGATGCTTGGATCTTCTAGGAGAAATTCAGGTTAATTGAAAACAATCCAAAAAGGAAAATAAGTCATTTCAGTACAGGAAGGGAGGGAGGAAAAGAATAGGAAGAAGTGGAAGACAAGAGGAAGAAGGGGTCTGAATTTTCCATCAGTGGCTGATTTTCCCCAAGAGAATCCACCTGGTTTATACGTCAAGATCTTGGGTTCATTGAAGACATGATTTTTCTGACCAGCCACAGTTTTCTCTCATTAAATTTCCTTACAACTGCAGCAAACTAAAGCAAAATTTAGAAAACTACCTTTGGAGAGTAGAACTGAAAATAACCTGTGTAAGTGTACTCCATCAAGTGAATCTTTTTAAACTGAGAAAAATAATTTATTATTTGGCTAAGGAGGTAACTGATCATTTTTGTGGCTATGATCAGTGATATTCTTCTAAGTGTTAGTCGCTCAGCTGTGTCCAGTTCTTTTGCGACACCATGGACTGTAGCCTGCCAGGCTCCTCTAATCCATGGAATTCCCCAAGTGAAAATACTAGAGTGGGTAACCCTTCCCTTCTCCAAGGGATCTTCCCAATCCTGAACCCGGGTCTCCCGCATTGCAGGCAGATTCTTTCAGGCAGATTCTTTACCATCTGAGCCACCAGGGAGATTTTAAATTACCTTAAACATCATCTCACAGATGTTAAAGGCCAACTGGGCTCAGTGTCTGCAGCCCTTCTCTTCCATGGTGGGAATAGGGTGACAGGTACCTGCAAGAGATGGCTGAATATCTTCAGCTACTTCCTGTTTCTCGGTCAGTAAGCTTTCTCCCTTAGTAGTTCCGTCTTCTTCCTCGCTACATTGATTTTTGGTGCTTTTGTAAAACCCAAATGGGATCTACATGGACTCTGAAGCCAACAAAGAGAACTACATCAATATTTCATGTAAAAAAAATTAAAAGGAAATAGAATCCATACCAATAAGCTGTATATTTCATGACATCATAAAATGCTTTTGCCAGAGGCAGAATTAAATGGAAAGCAGCAGGATGTAGTTTTGTTAAAAATCTGTGACCAGACAGACAGGAATTTGGGATAATCTAGACTTATTGTTTTTGTGTTTGTGACATTTTTATGTTAGACTTGAGTTAGGGGCAAAGTTCCATTTTCTGGTTGAGTTCCAAAATCACATTATTGGTACAGCTGCGGGAGCTGTGGCCCCAAACACAACCCCTGGAAGGAAACAGACAAGATGGAGAAGTATTTTTGACAGCGGGAGAGCTGGAACGGGGCACATTATGCCACAAAAACTTGCTCTCCTTTTAATGCATGTTCCAATAAATCTCCTGTGTAACCCTACAGTTTTAAAGTTTTCGAATGTTTCCAGTGTGTTTTTAAATTTCATTCAATATTTGGTTTATTTTGATCATTTTATAATGTGTGAAATTATCAAATCACTGTTATGTACCTGACATGAATATAATATTGTATGTCAATTATATCTCAATTTAAAAATTAATCAAGTCAAACTAAAAAATCGTTTCTCAGTTTGTAAATAATGGGTGTTTCTGTTGTGAGTGTAGTATATGGTCATTATAGAAACTTTGGAAAATTCAAAAACAGTGTTATAACACTAAAGTAAAGTTCACCAATAATCTTACCCATTAGAGATAGTACCATTAAAATTGGAAAGATAAATTTGGCAGCGCCGCCCCCATCCTCCCCAGCGTTTACCAGGCTCTCTGCACGTGTCCTGTGTTGTCTGCCCCCTTGTTTGTTACGGTGATGGAGGACCTTCTGCCTGAGTCCTGTGTCTAATCCATCCTCTTTCACTTAGCCTTTATGCCACCCTTCTTAAATGAAACTCTCCATTACTTTCCATGTACTACTGCTTTGCCAGCTTCCACACAATTCAGTCTTCTATATTTGCTGCTTTACAACACTCATTAATAATTTGCACATAATTATCTGCATATGGACATACGAATATATAATACATTAGATTAAAATATTCATGCTAGGAAATATAATTTTTAATAGCTAAAGAATGTTTTGTCCCTATGGCTATGTCATAATTCATTCATTACTTGTTAGTATTCAGTTAATTCCACTTTTTCCATACTAGAATAACATTGCAACATGTACTTTTTTCAGACCTTTAGAAATGATTTCAAATTCTATGATTCCAAAATTTGTTCTTTTAGTAATATTGGTAAGAGGTAAGCTTGTATTCTTTTTGTGTTTGCATAGTCACCGCATTCTGCTTTGATTTATCACCTCCAGATCTAATCTTGCTACAGGGATTTTTGCCTAATGAAAAAGACTGGGCCCTTAAACTAAGGAGTCCGTGTGAGAGGAAAAGTCTCGAGCGGTCCACACACAGATGCTTTTGTTGTGGTAGTTTGTCTAAGACCTATTCACAAGCTACTAATTAAGACAAATCCTTTTGGGGGTCATAGTAAATGGCCTTCCTCTCAGGAGGTTCACCTTGATATCATTACTTCTTAATAGTACCACAAGGGACCCTTTATCTTGGACAACAGAGAACAAATGATAGAGCCAGTTGCAAGAAGTATAGTAAATGGATACTCTGTTTGAAACGTACTTATTTATATTAATATAAATAGATAGATATAGAAGTTTTTATGTCAGGATGCTGGGCTTTGCAGGTGGCTTAGTGGTAAAGAATTCAGCTACCAAGCAGAGATGCAGGTTCGGTCCCTGGGACAGGAAAATCCCCTGGAGGAGGAAATGGCAACCCACTCCAGTATTCTTGCCTGGAGAATCCCATGGACAGAGGAGCTTGGGAGGCTATAGTTCATGGGGTCACAAAGAGTTGTATACGACCTAGTGATTAAACCACTACCACCACCATATCAAGATGCTAGTATAAAATTTGGATGAGGTTATCATATTTTGGGTGATGAGCAAAAAAATCTTTATCCTGACGGTTAATGTTACATATCTCATAGTCCAAATCCAGCTTCAGATTTTCTCCCTCTTGTTCTTGACGAACACTCTTGACTTTCTCAAGAAAAAAAAAAAAAAAAAAACCTTATGACTGACACCTTTGGAAGAATAAGTGCCAAAATATTAATGGGAATTTCCTGTGCCTGCGGAGTTTCTTCTTATTTCTATCTGTATTTTCTAGTTTGTCGAATCAACTCATTTTCAGAGTTTGTGATAACATGGGGAAAAGATTAATTTCATAGTGCAAGTAAATCAGACCATGAAATAGGACATAAATGTGCTTGGATCCATGTTGATGGGTCTTTGGCTCTGTCCCACCCTGGCGCTTGCATCTCAAGTGTGTTCATGTCAGTCATGGGGGATTTTCAATGTCAATACGCCCTGATGACTGCTGATGATGTCTCTGTTATTTATTCCTACTTTGTCCTTCCTTTTAATTTGTCTCTGTTTTCCTATTTCAAATTGTGATCACACAGTATTGTCATCACACAGTAGCTTTGCAGTGACCCTGAGACAGCCCTGGAAACTGCAGTCCTTGCCTGGCTTCATGGCTGATTAAACTCCTCTTAGGAGGGGATCAGAGACTTCCTCTATGAATTGGGATGAAGTACTTCTGCCAAGACTTTCCCCAGTACTCGTAAGATGTTTTCTGAATTGTTATGCCCTATCTCTCAATCCAAAAAAGGCACTGGTGTCATCTTTCCCTTCCTCTGCTCATGACCACTCTAGTGGATTCATCTGAAAATCTAGATAATGGAGTTAGATTCAAAAGACCGAGTATCCCTACAAGGTACACATGGTGTGCCCTTCAGTTCAGTTCAGTTCAGTTCAGTCTCTCAGTCGTGTCCAACTCTTTGCAACCCCATGAATCGCAGCATACCAGGCCTCCCTGTCCATCACCAACTCCCGGAGTTCACTCAGACTCACGTCCATCGAGTCAGTGATGCCATCCAGCCATCTCATCCTCTGTCTTCCCCTTCTCCTCCTGCCCCCAATCCCTCCCAGCATCAGAGTCTTTTCCAATGAGTCAACACTTCACATGAGGTGGCCAAAGTACTGGAGCCTCAGCTTTAGCATCATTCCTTCCAAAGAAATCCCAGGGCTGATCTCCTTCAGAATGGACTGGTTGGATCTCCTTGCAATCCAAGGGACTCTAAAGAGTCTTCTCCAACACCAGAGCTCAAAAGCATCAATTCTTCAGTGCTCAGCCTTCTTCACAGTCCAACTCTCACATCCATACGTGACCACAGGAAAAACCATAGCCTTGACTAGACAGACCTTTGTTGGCAAAGTAATGTCTCTGCTTTTGAATATACTATCTAGGTTGGTCATAACTTTTCTTCCAAAGAGTAAGCGTCTTTTAATTTCATGGCTGCAATCACCATCTGCAGTGATTTTGGAGCCCCCAAAAATAAAGTCTGACACTGTTTCTACTGTTTCCCCATCTATTTGCCATGAAGTGATGGGACCAGATGCCATGATCTTCGTTTTCTGTGCCCTTAATATACGAGTAAGGCTTATGTGTTCATAGGTCTAGTTCCTTTCTAGTCCTGAGTTCTTTTCAGTTGTTACTTATTCATTAATAGATTTCCAGCATTTGCCATAGTGTCTGGAACCCCACAGAGACTCAGAAAAATGTTTACAGTTTTGTTCTGGTTCCCTAAAGAAAAATCCAATAAATATTCTGTGGGTATTCTATACTCCATTCAGATATCCCTTCTCAGAACTTCTTTTAATCACAGGGTGAAGTGAACCCACACCTGGGAGGGTGGGGACACTCACTCACTTCTTAGAAGCCTTCTTTCCTGTTCCCCCTTAGAATGGTACCTGGTAGACAGTAAGTGCTCAATAAACACTGACCATGCTTTAGTTTGATGGTGTAAATGGGATGACTGTCCTCATTTGAAAACATTTTCTTAGTTTCAGTTCAGTTCAGTTCAGTCAGTCGTGTCCGACTCTTTGCGACCCCATGAATCACATCACGCCAAGCCTCCCTGTCCATCACCAACTCCCAGAGTTCACTCAGACTCACGTCCATCGAGTCAGTGATGCCATCCAGCCATCTCATCCTCTGTCATCCCCTTCTCCTCGTGCCCCCAATCCCTCCCAGCATCAGAGTCTTTTCCAATGAGTCAACTCTTCGCATGAGGTGGCCAAAGTGCTGGAGTTTCAGCTTTAGCATCATTCCTTCCAAAGAAATCCTAGGGCTGATCTCCTTGAGAATGGACTGGTTGGATCTCCTTGCAGTCCAAGGGACTCTCAAGAGTCTTCTCCAACACCACAGTTCAAAAGCATCAATTCTTTGGCACTCAGCCTTCTTCACAGTCCAACTCTCACATCCATACATGACCACTGGAAAAACCATACCCTTGACGAGGCAGACCTTAGTTTAATTCCCCTCAAAACTGGACATTGGTTTCCAACTCTATGCTGTTGATTGATTGATTGGCATTGATTTGTTGTAACTTCATGCTTCGGTCCATTTCCTTTTTGAATAAGTTTATCCATGACTGACTTTTTAAGGGAAATCAGTAGACAGATGATTTGTGCTCAGTGAGACCATCATGACTTATTAACTATCTGTTGACCATGACGCCCTGCTAAGAGACTTCTCGTTGTTGTTGTTCAGTCGCTGTCACGTCTGACTCTTTGCAACCCCATGGACTGTAGCACGCCAGGCATCCTTGTCCTTCACTGTCTCCCAGGGTTTGCTCTAATTGATATCCATTGAGTCAGTGACGCCATCCAACCATCTCATCCTCTGCCACCCCCTTCTCCTGCCGTCAAACCTTCCCAGCATCAGGATCTTTCCCAGTGAGTCAGCTCTTTTCATCAGGTGGCCAAAGTATTGGAACTTCTCATAAATCATGAGAAAAGCTAGAACTAGAACCAGGAAACCCTTGGGTCTTTTGTTCCCTCCTCTTGAAAGTCACGTTTTCTTTCCACCAAACTAAAGAGTAGATGTATCAGCAAACAAGAGACAACACGTTTCATCTAGGGATTGACTCCCACATGCTACAAATGAACGTGCCCTTGGTTTGTATGCCAGAGACTCTTCTCCTTCTTGACCGCATCCTATGGGATGGAGCTGGGAGGTTCATTAACAGAAGCGTGTTCCTCCTCACAAATCCTCTGGAGACAAGGAGCTCACTTGCAGATCAAGTTTTATTGCTAAACATGGTATTCTATAGTTCCCATGGTAGAGATGCTGAAGAAAGAAAGAAAGTGAAGTCGCTCAGTCGTGTTCAACTCTTTGAGATCCCATGGACTGTAGCCTACCAGGCTCCTCCGTCTATGGGATTTTCCAGGCGAGAATACTGGAGAGGGTTGCCATTTCCTTCTCTAGGGGATCTTCCCGACCCAGGGATCGAAGCCGGGTCTCCTGCATTGTAGGCAGACGTTTTATCGTCTGAGCCACCAGGGAAATCTTAGAGATGCTAACAGAATTCTAAAAAATACTTGCGAGTAAGTTCCTTTTTGTGAAACCTACTCAGGCAGGCAGAAGCACATGAAGTGCTAACCTCAGTGAGGTGGTGCTGACTGTGGATACAGTAGCGCTTTAGGGAAAGGAGAGGGTCTGACTGAGATGGAGCAGAAAAGCTTCAGAGTCATGGAGGAGGAATCTGGGCGTAATGAGTGTCTGAAACTGAGATGCCGGCGCTGGGCCAGTGGGGACCTGGTTGGGGTGACGTCAGGGGAGGTGGGGGAGAGTTGGGTGGGCTGCCCAGGAGAAGACCAGGTCTGAAAGCATAAAGTGGATGCTTGGGAGCAAAAGGAAATGAGAGTGACTTTTTAAGTGTCAAAGCTTCTCTTTTATTACCCTTGTTTGGTTGGTGACTATTTGCAGATATGTCAGCAGCTTATCAGACATTCAGTATATGTAACCGCAAAGACCATATGGAACACCCTCCTTTGCACTGGAGCAGGGGCCTCAAATTTTATGAGGCTCAGAGATCGTGTATTTCATTAAATATGAAAGACACCACTTCTAAGCTTGGGAGTATTTGTTGGCCATCATCTTGGAGGGAAGAGGCTCCTCACAGGTTCTGGAATATAGAGTACATCCATTATTAAATATTATTGTTGGTGCCGCTGTAAATGTGGTTTGCTGATTCTTCACACTTGAAATATATTAAATATTTTTAACCGGACATTTTTCTAGTAATGCTATAGTTGATACAAATTATATTGGAAACTTGAAAAAACATAATAAGAATGCACTTTGCCCTCAGTTCGGTTTTTATTAAAATTTTTACCTACTTTTGGCAGAATCTCGTTAGGCTCAGCTTTTTTGCCAAATTCTTACTAGATCTTTAGTAAGAATTTAGAAGTTTTGCCAAGGACCAAATACCTCTTTGGAATAGGGTATTTTATTTTGGTTGCAAGCTTTTATTCAAATGGTATCTTTCTAATTGAACTTATTTTACATTTTAAACATTTTTTATCTGTCTGCGCCAGGTCTTAGGTGTTCTGCTTATAGGATCTTTAGTTGCAGCACGTGAACTCTTTGTTGCAAAATGTGGAATCTAGTTCCCTGATGAGGGATCGAACCTGGGCTTCCTGCATTAGGAGTGTGGAGTCTTAGGCACTGGATCACCAGGCTAGTCCCTGTATCTAATTGACTTTGAAATAGAGTTTATTATTGTTTTTTTGTAGTTCAGATTTTTGTTTTTCATTAATATAAGTTTAATGTTCTTCTACAGGAAGAAGCCAGGATATATTCTCCATTAGGTTAAATACATTATTGATCATGTGTTTTTGCCGTATTTCATTAATAGGAATGGTAAATAATCAGTTTATGGGAAAGGGTATTTTTTTTTTAGTTTGGATGAAATAGTTTTAAAAATCACTGGTGATATATAGTCAGGGCACAGATATAAGCACATTATGTCACCCACATGCTTTTTCATTTCCTGCCTTGTGGGATGCTTTTTTATGAGGTAGCTCTTTTATCCGAGGGTGCCGTGAACTCAGCCCTTTATTCCGGGCATCACTGTCACTTGGCATTGTCTGTGCTCTGCCTGAGTGGTGTGAGAATGGGTCCTCTGAGTTTCTTACTGGACCAGTGACTGGTGCTGCTTCATTTATTCTCTGGTCAAGATAGCCTGTTCTTGCTCTTTCATGGGCGAGGGCTCCTCTGTGATGTTAACTGGTACGTCCCAGCCACCCGTGGTCCCCTCTGGGATGCAGGGCCATCTCAGAACATGTCATGGTGCCAACCGGAAGATGCGCATGGTCCCGGAAGCCCCCTTGTGTGTGGCTGGGGATGGTATCTGCAGTAGCATGGGCCACCTGGCATCATCTGTTAGGAGATGTGCTGCCAGCCCCCCCAAATCTCATGGGCACATGAGACTGCTGTATTCTGACATTAATGTCTGTGTGAAAAACAACGGCAGAAAAGGCATTTCTCATTTTTTTCACAGCTTTAAAAAATGGATCAACTAATCAAATTGAAAAAATTGATTCTCAGCTCTGTGACTATCATTAAATTTATTGAGCACATCTGTTCTTAGTTCTCATTTTATTAACACCGAAATGGATTCTCCTCCAGCACATTCGAGATCAAGTTCAGGTAGTTCCACTCGGCAAGCAAGTCCTCCGCAATTTCTCAGTTGCTCAGTGGCCACCACCTTGCCTCACTTACAGTCTCACAGCTGGGTCCTCCCGCCCGGTCTGCCACCCCACCCACACTCCCCGCCCCCCCGCCCCCAGCTGTCTACTTCGTGGTTCTCCAAGGGTGGTCCTGGGAACCACAGGCATCAAGATTAGATGGGAAGCTTATCACAAGCCCAGATCTCTGGGTCAGAGCCGAGAGGTTTTGTGTAGGATTCTCTGGGAGAGCAGAGTTGGAGTCTTTTGTTTTTAGTATTTATGTATTTTTTTGTTTGGCTGTGTTGGGTCTTAGTTGCAACATGCAGGATCTTTCGTTGTGGTGTGCAGCCTCAGTAGTTGTGGCTCATGGATTTGGTTGCCCCACGGCATGTGGGATCTTAGTTCTCTGACCAGGGATCGAACCCGTGTCCCCTGCATTGGGAGGCAGACTTCCTGAAGCACCAAGAAAGTCCCTGAAGTCTGTTTTCAACAAGTTCAGCCTAAAATATGAGCACCATTGATCTATGAAACAAATTCCTTCTTGGAAGACTGCGTTTCACCATCATCCAACTAGGAGGACAAGACCCTTTACTTGTCAGGGTCTCTCCTGCTTGAGTTTTCTCCTCTCCACCTGCTCCAGTAGGCTTGCACTTTGTGTGATGTGCAGTGCTTGCCAGGCCCCGCCCCTGGTCTGTCCTCGTGGACTGGGGCATGTCTGACAGCTCCCTTTGTCGGGTACTTAGCACCAGCAAAGTTTAACAAGTGCTATTTATTTGTTCTCTGCCAGGTCAGGATTGGCGTGTGGTGGCATTAAATTAACCCTAAGAGTATCCTTTAAATTCACTTCACACTGACTTGTTAATTTGACTGCAGAAGAGTAAAGAAGGTGGAGAAACATTCTTCTCTTCTATGTTTGAGAGATCCCGTTTGAACAAATGAGGGGGAAAATAATAATATTTTAAATTATGAGATAAAGACCAAGTATAAATAACAAGTCATTACTAATGTGTCTTGCCCAGTTTAACATCAAAAACTGAAACACTGACTCAGACCAAGAAAAATGGAAAAAGAAAGACAAGGGAACTTTTCTCCATGAAACTGAAAAATAATTTGTATTGTTATTTCAAACAAACCATAAAACAGAAAAGCTGTATTGTTACAAGGAGACAATGTGTTCCTTTTCTTTCTAAAGTGATATTACTTAAACCTTTTTTATTACATTTTTTTCAGACCACAAGATGCAGAATGTTTAATACAGGTCATAAAGAAGGCGTACCCATAAAATATCTGTAAGCAGAGGCTTGTGGCAGAATACCTCTGATGTTGCAATTGCAGTTTTATTCAGAAATATAAACTATCCACTCTTGCTCTGGAATCAATGATGGTGAATTGAATATTTACCCTTCCTCCAGACTCTGTCTTAACATATCGAGGACATTTTGTGTAATTGGAAATCTACTTTATGGTCATCAAGTTTTGGAAAGTTGTTTTTCTCCCCATTTCTCATTTTGTTTCTACCAAAGAAATTGGATTTAACCACTCCTTAGTCATACAGAAAGGACTCCAAAGAGATTCTAAGTAGCACTGATGGTTTTATTGAGCTTTAAAGTTGATCTTTGGGACTTCTCTGGTGGGCCAGTGACTAAGACTTTGCTCTCCCAATACAGGGGCCCTGGGTTCAATCCCTGGTCAGGGAACTAGATCCCGCATGTGGAAACTAAAAATCCAGCGTGCTGCAATGAAAATCAAAGATCCCATGTGTAGCAACCGACCCATCACAGACAAATAAAGAGATATTCTTTTTTTTTATTATTTTACTTTATTTTACTTTACAGTACTGTATTGGTTTTGCCATACATCAACATGAATCTGCCACGGGTGTACATGAGTTCCCAATCCTGAACCCCACCCCCACCCCCCTCCCCATACCATCTCTCTGGGTCATCCCAGTGCACCAGCCCCAAGCATCCTATATCCTGCATTGAACCTAGACTGGCAATTCGTTTCTTACATGATATTATACATGTTTCAATGCCATTCTCCCAAATCATCCCACCCTCTCCCTCTCCCACAGAGTCCCAAAGTCTGTTCTATACATCTGTGTCTCTTTTGCTGTCTCGCATACAGGGTTATCGTTAGTCGCTCTGTGCCAGGGTGCTAAGTTGGGCTTCCCAGGTGGCGCTAGTGGTAAAGAACCCACCCGTCAGTGGAGGAGATGGGACTTTGATCCTTGCATCGGGAAGATCCCCTGGAGGAAGGCATAGCAACCCAGTCCAGTATTCTTGCCTGGAGAATCCCGTGGACAGAGAAGCTTGACAGGCTACAAAGAGTCAAACACAACTGAAGCAACTTAGTACACAAGTTGGATGTCTAATTAAAAATTTGTGAGAATATGTATCAGCAAACTGGGCAAGGAGTTGCCTGTTGATATTTACTTCCTCATGTAAATACCACTTCCATGTGGAACCACCCTATTGATTCAGTGTGAACGCTTGCACTTGGAGTTTTTAATCATTCAGTGTTTTTTTTTGGAGCCCACCAGAACTTGTGAACAGATTCCAGTTTTGATACGATGTCAATGGCGTTTACGCTGTAAATACTACATTAGTATTTGGCTCTCATAAACTCGAGGTAATATAACCGTTTTGTGTCTTACTTTCTCCTCCCATCCACCGAGAGGTCGTTTCCTACTGAATATCGGCATGTGACAGGTTCATGCAAAGTGACCCAGGAAGGACTTCTGTGCATGATATTGCAGGGGAGATTGCTGGCAATGCCTTTGAAAGAAAGAAGGCTGCAGGGAGCTCAACTCTGTAAAATCTTGTAGAATAACCTAGTAGACAAGGTGAAATTGGACACCTTTATACCGGAAGAAATTTAAAAGTTTTGAATAGCATTGTAGGGGGATCAAAAATGCCTCATCTTTCACCTGAATTCACATTGACTTTCATTCTCTCACTCTGAGTTTCTAAGGATCTCAGTTATTACCTGCAAGGTTAGTAATATACATCTCAGTATGGCATTTTGTGTTCAATGTGTGTGTGTGTGTGAGTCTGTGTATATTTGATCTTGTCCTGTCGTTATGCTAGAGTTGGGCATTTTCCCACAGACCTTTAGTTCTTAAAGCACGCCAGTTTGAAGGAGACAGGTGAGGTGGTGTCAAAACCCTTGCTGGTGTGGATACAGAGAGGACGTTGGAGAGGAGAACTCCGTGAAAACCTTTGTTGCTCACTCACATGCCACTCTCTGCCTTTGGCTGTCCCCTTCACTCTCTAATTACCGCTCGCATAATGAGAAGTTATCGCTGGAGTGCCAGCACCTTCAAGGGGCTTGAGCTGCAGTTGCCGAAAAGAGCTGCACAGGAGTGGGGACTGCAGTTAATAATGAAGAGAAGAAACCTTTCAAGTTCATTAAGAGAAGGAATAAAAGTTCCTGCTCTCACTGCTGAGCCTTGGCATATTCCCCGGGAAATAAATACAAGTGGAGCCGTGTGGTATTTATCTGACTTTAAAGCTGGAGTCCTGAAACAATGAAGATTTCAGGAGAGTGAGAAAGAGAGAAGGTGTGTTTCTGCCTGGGGGACTCTCACAGTCTTTCTTACACGCATCTGGGGTGAGCGGGGGAGGGGGAGTCCTGCATTCAGCAAAGAGAGGTGGAAGCTGTACGGATGCTGCTAACTGAAGAGGGGACAGTGTTTTAAATTAGATAAAACTAACTAGTGATTTTAGGGCTTCCCAGGGGGCCCTAGTGGTAAAGAACCCGCCTGCCAGTGCAGGAGACACAAGAGACATGAGTTTCATCCCTGGGTCAGGAAGATCCCCTGGAGAAGGGAATGGCTACCTACTCTAGTATTCTTGCCTGGAGAATTCCATGGACAGCGGAGCCTGGCGGGATACAGTTCTTAGGGTCGCAAAGAGTCAGACACGACTGAGTGACTTTGCATGCATGCAATCAACGATTTTAGTGTCTGCAGTCTGGTTCTTTTTTCCAATGACTGACTATAGTATATTTGAAAAAGGATGCACTCAGCCACAGAGAGAAGACATGTTTATAAACTACTAAAAGTCCAGGGCCAGCGAGATGAGTTGAAAGAAAAATGGATTGAAAACTAGGAGACCTGAGAGTCGGGTTTTGGTCCTGCCTTGTCACCAGTTGCTGGGTGGTTTGTGAGTACCAACTCACCTGTTTGGAATATTTATTCTCTTCCTGTGAGACCAGATGGAGAAGAATAAATGCCTTCCATGTGTCTCATCATGCCGTAAGGAGAAGGATCACTTGATGATGCAATGCTGAAAAAGTTTTTAGATTAGTCCCTTTTACTGGAAAAGCTTTGTATTTTTCTGGGATAACCATGAGTGTTAATGATAATCCTGTTTAGATTACAGTTTTGTGCTATAAGACTTTTTCTAATGCCTTAATAATGAATTATAGTGGCTTGCTGATTTCTCTCTAAGGTGGAGCATCCTGGTCCCCCTGTGATATATATAACACACATGTTACAACCCATGTATAAGTAACAACATGTAACATAAAGCCAACTAAAATCCAGCTTAACAGCAGATCAATATGTGCTCTTGATAAACTTGTTTGTGGAAGTGAGGGAGGGCAGTCAGAGCTGAGGCTGGGAGGCAAAGAGGCTTGAGAGAATTTCCAAGACACCCAAACTATCTCATGACCACTTTGTAAGAAACTCCTGGTTGTTCTGTGTGTGGATAATGGGCTACACAGCAGCGTTGTTGTCTGCCTTGGCCAAGTCACAGCCCTCTCCTTTCTGCCCAACTTAATCATGGTACCAAAAGCCTCTAGGAAACATGTGTATTAATGGCCTTCAGGAGAAAATGTTGAGGATTTGAAACAAAGCAATGACAGTCAGAATGGAGAGAAAGGAACAGATTTCAGTGATGTTTTTAAGGTGGAAAAGTGGAAATGATAGAAATTCCTGCATCCTTTGCCTGGAATAGCCTTCTCTCTCCCTTGTGGCTAACACTTCCTCATCCCCCAGTCTTTCAAAACTCAGCACAGAGATCAATACCCCCAGAAGACTGTCTTCCTCGCTCTGCTTGGACATCTGCCAGCATCCAGCCTCTACTTGCACCAAGCCTGTACTGTGGCTGTTGGTTTGTGTGCATGTATCTCCCTGGCTGGTCTCTAAGTCCTTCTCGGAGAAAGTGAAAGTGAAAGTCGCTCAGTCCTATCTGACTCTTTGTGACCCCACGGACTATACAGTCTATGGAATTCTCTAGGCCAGAATACTGGAGTGGGTAGCCATTCCCTTCTCCAGGGGATCTTCCTAACCCAGGGATCGAACTCAGGTCTCCCGCATTACAGGTGGATTCTCTACTGGCTAAGCCACAAGGGAAGCCCAAGAATACTGGAGTGGGTAGCCTATCCCTTCTCTAGGGGATCGTCCTGACCCAGTAATCAAACTGGGGTCTCCTACGTTGCAGGCAGATTCTTTAGCAGCTGAGCTACCAGGAAGGACTCCCTTCTTTCATTCATAGATCATCATCAACGCCTGGAATAGAGCTTTGCTCATTGTAGACAGATGATGGGTGAAGTAGAGAGTGAGAGAGAAGCTAAAATGATGATCAGACTCCTGTTTTGGACCCGAGCCAAAATGTTTACTGTTATTATGTGATAACATTTTATACATTGAAATGCATTATCTAAAACCTGAGTAATTATTACAGTTGTTTTCAAAACAGCCTTTTTTCGCTCAGGTGCTTTTAGAAGTTAGACTTCATGTTTGGAAAATTGTTGAACTAAGTATCAATTTTTTTGTATCATTTATCATGTCTATCTTTTCAATTATTTATTATAAAATCCATATCATGGAGACTGAATTTGTGGGTGCACCCGTTCCTCCACTTAGTGAGTAAGAAACGTGTGTAGCTGAAATGTAATCTGTTAAAAACCAAAAGAAAAGAAATTTTCATTTTGATTTATTGGCATTTCTGAAGTCTGTGTTTGTAATTAAAAGAAGTTTCCTTTTCAGCTGAGTCCTTAGCAGCCAATGTTTAATTTTCACAGAAACCAACTGACACATAATGGTGATTAAGAAGTTGACAGTGTGAGAAAATAAAATTTAAACAGAATAAATGGCAAAACATTAAATTGAATTGAAATTGACACTTGTTAGGCTCTAAATTTGACAGGAGCTTTCTTAATAAATTAAACATAGTAGATGGTTTTCCTTTGCATTTTCTCTAATGGGCCTGGCAGATAACATATTTGATATGTGATATTGAAGAGGAGTTTATCTTGCCCATTTAGTTTCATCACATTTTACAAAAGGAGTATTTCATTTTAGTGAGCCTATTTTGACTTGGATCATATATTTTAAAAGTGAATCAGGAGATGGAATGGTTAGCTTGATTCTTCAACCCAAAATGCCATTTTTACTCTGAGCCTGGGAGATAAATATTGCCTCTTGCAGTGTTTTCCTAATCTTCCCGTGACTTTTTCTGGAGGCATGATTAATTGTTGGCTCTCAGGGTGCTTTGCATGTGTTTCTGTTGTAGTAACGAGGCCATCGCCATGTGATTGTGACTCTCTGTCTGAGACCGCAGCTGGTTATAAGAACCTTGCAGAAAGAGACATTGTATGGCGTTTTCAACTTTGGTTTCCCTAGAGCCTAGCACACCCCAGATACCCAGCACATGATCTGTAGAGATAACTTTAATCATACTTTGATTCTGTTTCACTTTGGTGAGGAGGTAGATGGAGTTCCCTGGGCCCATCAGAAACCACAGATGTCTAGTTCAAGTTCACTCTGTTAACCCATGTGGTCTTACAAAGACAGGGCTTCTTAGATTCCTTTTTCTGAAGTTTATTTTTATTGGAGTATAGTTGCTTTACAGTGTTGTGTTAATTTCCTGCTCCAGAAAAATCAGTCGTCTTTTCAGCATAAATCAGTCATATCAGTCAGCAGAGTGAATCAGTCATATGTATACGTTAGATTCTTTTGACAGCTTTCTCCTGATTTATTTTTCATCCTGAGTACTTACCCACTGGCTGGCTCCCAAGGCTAACAAAGCAACAAGGACATTGTAGGGGCCCTTGGGATTACTCCCTACTGTGGACAAGCATCCTGAGAACCTCCTGTGTCCCGCATCTCATATGCATGAAGCACAGTGAAGACAGTCATCAGTGGTGTTGAAGAAGGAAGGAGCCAGAGTAGCACGCACGAGCCGGGTTATAAAGAGGAGAGAGTGATGGGCTGAGGTTTGCATCTGTTAGAGAAGTGGTTAGGCTGGGACTGTTAGGGACCCAGTGACCCTGAGAATCTGATTCCCAGGAGTATTTTGAACACTGAGTGACTTCCTGGCTGCTGGTAGCACTAGGAAGGAGGGAGTTGAGAGCCTGGTGGGGAGGAGCGGGGAGGGAGCTGTCCTAAGGCCAGGAGACAAAAGACAGCATCCAATTTGAAGTGCTTTGAGGATGACTCTCCCTGCAAGAGAGCTGAGAAATGTCTGTGGCAGCGACTAGTACCCTAGCGTTAAATCTTTATAAATACGATTTTTCTCCTAGGATAGCTACTGCTGCCCTAGGCTTTGCACGGGGATGCTAGCCCAAGGCAGACGAAAGTAGTTAAAGCGTGTCTAGCATAGCAAGCAATGCTTGGGCATTTACTTGAAGAGGATGTTGACTTTTGACCCTGTTACTGGCACATCTTGGCATTTCCCCATGGCACGAATAGTGAAAAGAAGATGTGAATCGGAACATGAATTCCCTTATGAAACCAGGATTGAGTTTTTGATGGAAGAAACCACAATTTAACACTCGGCTTCCTCTGAGAATTTTTTTTATCATGTGTAAAGAAGCCCCACATAGTGAGTAATGGGAATGTAAAAGGGTAATGTCGGATATTTTTGATCGGGAAGCTGTATTTGGATAATTTCCTGCAGACTATGAATAATCCTGATGAACTTCAGAATGCAAACCATGAATTTATATTTAGGACATAACCAAGGATGAAGAGATACACCATAGGAGAATTATGCTGGTGACAGAAATGTCAAGATATTGCATGAATCTTGGCCCATTTCAAGAAACCAGCCAGTATTTTTTTTTTTTTTCCCAAGAACCACTCGATCCTAGGTAGCCCATCTGATGACAAGAGCAAGGCCCCAGCCTCTGCTGGCCTTGCCAGCTTGCTGGAATCAGATAATTAAGGCCAGGCAGAAATGCATGACTGCTCCACAACAGCTATACAGGACACTTTTCATGTTCTGTTTGTATTACAAAAAAAGTGAAAGGATAAGTAAGAGGAATGAATCAAGGAGTAAAGAATTTTCAGAAAGGCAGGAGGAGAAAAATGAAAAAGGAATTTAAGACACACAGAGGCTCACACAGATCTGCAAATACTAAGTTTGCCGTATTGAAGGTAGTTATGATGATTTGGATTTATGTATTAGATTGGTGGGAAAGATAGCAGTTGGATGCTATTTCAAGAATTTCAAGAATAGGAGCTCTTGCTGCTTCTGCTGCTAAAAGACCTTAAGGACATCGAAAGGTTAAGGAATATGGAACCAAGGGGAAGGACTATTGTATTCACATGATAGACTAGAGGACTCTTTAGCCCTGTTGACCTGGAGACCCCCTTCAGAAAAGAAAAGTGGTGAAGGCTGAAGATAGCCGGGAGGAGATTCACTTACTCTTGAAGATTTCACTCTTCTTGGTGAAAGGTACAGGGCTGAGGAATGGAGCCCCACCCCCCCTTTTTTTTTTGATCCTCGTTTCCACAAAAGAGCACTCCCTTTTGATCAGAAGCCTGCATTTAAGAGGAAAAAACTTTTTCAAGGAGCACAGAGGGCAGTGCCCCAGGGAAGGGATGTACTTTACGCCCCCTTCACGGTCATGGTCACGGTCATGGTCACGGTCACGGGACCTTAGAGGAAGCCACCACTGAGCTCTGTGAGCCCTGTTTTCCTTCAAGATGAGAGGCCCTCTTCTCAGTGGGTCGTTACTGGCTTCTGCTGGACCATGTTTCAGTGAAAGGAACTCTCCCCATACAGGTGACTCCTTTCCTTTTCTTCTTCATATTGATTCAAATGAGGGTTATGAAGTGAGGACTTCCCTGTGGAAAACTGGTGGTTAAGACCCCCTGCTTCCACTGCAGGGGCCTCAGGATCAATCCTTGGTCAGGGAACTAAGATCCCACTTGTCCCCAAGTGTCGCCAAAATAATAATAATGATAATAAGGATTATGAAGTGACTTCCCAGTTGATCTTTTCTAGATGAGCATCGTTACACATGCCATACGCGGCTCCTATCTGTTCCTTCTGGAACTGGATGCAGGGGGTGGGGGACATGGAACTCCACATGCCTGTGGACAATGGAACTCTCATTTTCTTTAACCCAAATTGCAATAATCTCATAAAGGCCATTTGAAGTCTTTGAATGTATTGGATAAGTAGTTCCTAAATTAGGAGAGTGAGTTCTTCAGTGGTCACAGAGACAGGAAGACCCTAAAATTTTTGCATTCTCACATAATGTCCAGGAACTCCCTCACTGAACATATTGTTAATGAGAGATTGGGGATGCCACTAGCTGTCTCAGGTCACCTTAAAATTAGTATTGGTAAAGCCCCCTCATCTGGGGGCCTCCCTGGTGGCTAACACAGTCAAGAATCTGCCTGCAATGCTAAATGCTTCAAAGGGGAATTGATCTCAAAATATTATTTTATGGCCACAGTCAGTAACCTGGTGGGCATTTTCTCTTTGTAGCTTTTGATTTCTATGAATCTCATGAGAATAAGGAATCTCTCAGTTGATCAGATCTTCAACAACACTTCCTTTATTGCCATAGCAACCAAATCTGTCCTAACTACTCAAATCAGCTAATCAGTTGTGGTCCCTGGTTTATGTGGTTTGATAGCAGCCATGCCTGAAGATTACTGGCTCTTTGTTCTTCTTTAGGTAATAAGTGTCTGGAAGACAGTTGGGACTTCCCTCGTGGTCCAGAGGTTAAGACTCCATGCCTCCACTGCAGGAGGCATGGGTTTGATCCCTGATCAAGGAACTAAGATCCCACATGCCTCTTGATGTGGCCAAAAAGAAAAAGAAAAGTCTTCTCAAATATAATATGAAGGACTCATTGAGTATGTGAGTCTGAGATCTCATCTCAGGATCATTAGCTTGAATAAAATAGTTACAGCCATGTTTCCCCCTTTGCATATTATTAATTAAGGAAACAAGTTCATTATTTCCAGTTCTATGGAAATAGGTCATATACTTTATTTCCATAGTGATCAGATATTTAAAACCCAAATCAAGACATTAGATCTGACAGAAGAGTGTGTTTTCTTGATGTTTGAATTTATTACATTCAGTCTTTCAAATGTTACAGAAATAAAATCATACTTAGCTATACCTTTAGGTAACACATTTCACAGTATAGAATTAAAGAACTGCAGGTTTGGGCTTCTCTTTTTTTTGTAGCAGTTTGGTATTAAAACTTTTTTTGCATCCATTCTTTGACATGGAGTCAACTATTAACAGTTCGTCCAAAATTCAACATGAATGGTCTTTAGCAACTATTAGGGTTGAGTTTTTCTTCAATTTCATTTGACTTTCATCTTTATTTTCTTTATTGGTCTGGGTCAAGTGTGGAATGATGCCTGTCCTTTGCTGTCTAGAATCTGTCCCTCAATTCACTGATTTTTATACAGTTTACTCCTGGAAAGACTTAACTGGCCCCCAGATATCACTTTTAGTTTGCTATAACCTGCCTATTCTCAGTGGTGTTTCCATGCTGTACTGGAGATTGTTTTTAATGCCGCACTTTTTTGAGTTCTAATTCATGAACTACTTCATCACTGAGCATATCGGAAAGAAATGTAAATCACTGACCTACTTGAAAACTCCCCTTTTTTAAACATCTCCCTAGTTCATAATTCCCTTTGTGACTGGCATATTTTACCAGGGTAGAGTTCGTAATCATGATTATGAACACCGCAATTCTGGAGGTGCTTTAGTCAACTGGAGGCTACCACATCACAATGAGGGCCTCTGTGTCCAGTCAGCACCCACATATTAGGGGTATTCAGTCTGCATAGCTAGAAAACCTATTGCCCAATGAGTGGGACTAGCAGAGTGCTTGCAGTGTGATACTTATCATACCTGGGATCTGTGAATCAGGATTTGTTCATTTGCACAAGGTCATGGGTGTGCAAAAACAGAACCCCTCAGGAAACCAATGCCTGCAAGGGAATTCCCACTTCAAAGAGTAAGAGCTATGAGGTGCCACACCGTCCTGCCAATGATCCTCCTAATTTTTCTCTGATTGAAAGAAGTCATCAGATCTTTCTCATCCAGCTGTAGTCTCTATACCTACATGGCAACTCATGGACTGTCACAGGTACTCACCTAGAGATTAAAATACTATTCCTTTACCCCCACCCTAAATGAATATTTGTGAGTTTTTTTTTTTTTTTAGCATTTAAAAAAATATTTATGTATTTTTGGCTGCACTGGATCTTTGTTGCTATCCCGGTTTTCTCTAGATGGGATGTGTGGGCTCCCCATTGGGGTGGCTTCTTTTGTTGAGCAGCATGGGCTCTCCTGCTTCCATAGTTGTGGCACACAGGTTTCATTGCCCCGGGCATGTAGAATCTTAGTCCTCGGGCCTGGGACTGAATTTACATCCTCCGAATTGACAGGCATGTTCTTAACCACTGGACCACCAGGCAAGTCCCTACATCAGTATTTGTACACAATGTCTGGATGTGAGAGTTGGACCATAAGGAAAGCTGAGCACCAAAGAATTGATGCTTTTGAACTGTGGTGCTGGAGAAGACTCTTGAGAGTCCCTTGAACTGCAAGGAGATCCAGCCAGTCCATCCTAAAGGAAATCAGTCCTGAATATTCATTGGAAAGACTGATGCTGAAGCTGAAGATGCAATACTTGGACCACCTGATGTGAAGAACTAACTCATTGGAAAAGACCCTGATGCTGGGAAGCATTGAAGGCAGGAGGAGAAGGGGACGACAGAGGATGAGATGGTTGGATAGCATCACCGACTCGATGGACTTGAGTTTGAGTAAACTCCAGGAATTGGTGATGGACAGGGAGGCCTGGCATGCTGCAGTCCATGGGGTCACAAATAGTCAGACACGACTGAGCGACTGAACTGAACTGAATATGTTAATAGGAAAATGTGGGTCAATTAGATTATTTTATATCAAACACTTTCGGTTATGTTGAATAGTGTTGTAGTCAGTATAAGTAACCCGCCAAGGTGATCATTGCTGTTTCCACTAATTACATGAACACCAGTGGAGTAAACATAGTTCAGTTCAGTTCAGTCGCTCAGTCTGTGAAGTCGCACAGTCAGAGTAAACACAGTAGGATACCCTATGGATTGTGGATCTCTCTCCCCAGTTTTGACAACACGGAGAAGGAAATGGCAACCCGCTCCAGTGTTCTTGCCTGGAGAACCCCAGGGATGGGGGAGCCTGGTGGGCTGCCGTCTATGGGGTCGCACAGAGGTGGACACGACTGAAGAGACTTGGCAGCAGCAGCAGGAAGTTATCAATGAAGCAAACATTCGTTATCAATGAACAAAACATTCTGTGGCTGGGGGAAAAGTTGTATGGATGAAGGTAGGGGGGGACTGAAGTCAGATGAGATTGAAATCGTTTGGCCAAATCATACCAGATGCAAAAATGGCGGGAGGTCAGTGAGGCTTACCTGATTGATTCTGTGCTCTTGGCATAGCCTTTTCAATCCGCCACTCTTGGCAGCGTCTCTCAATCTGAGTTGCCAGTACTGTTGCCACTCATTTGCTGTCACTGCCTTGGATGGCTCTGGGGTGGGATAGAGGAAGAGTGCTTTCAGGGAGCCTGAAAAGCTGCCCCAGGGAGCCACTTTCTCTTCCTGAGCTTGCTCATGGACACTACTTGGAACTAGAGAGCATTAGCCACAAATAGCCCCCATGCCTACAGCTTGGTTTGATTTAGCTCACTTTTTCCTTAAGGATAAATAACCATGATAACATCCCCAGTCCTAACCTGAAGAATGATGTCCAACCCTTCAAAGGCGTCTCTCGCCTGGTCCTCACAAGACTTCAATTCCTGAGGCTTTCCGAGCATCACAAGAAGCAGAGGTAAGTACACCACCAGGACTCGGAATCACACAAACTCGGGTTTGATTCTTAGCTCCACAACTTACCACTGGTGAGACTCTCCTGAATGTGCTTCCTTACCTGTACAACTGGTGACAGTTGCATCCACACTCCGCTTCATAGAGGGGGACAGAAAGGAAAAGTGCATGGCCCAGTGTGTGGCATTTATTTGCTGCTTAATACAAGTTTATTCCCTTTCTCTAAAAGTCCTTGAATGATGTGCAGCTGTATGTTGATAGGACGGTAGCATTTGGAAATATTTGTAGAGGGCAATGACTTTAAATACACCGACAGTTTTGTGAATGGGAGGAAAAGATGGATATTTTCAATTTACTGAGCTTTCCCAAAGACACAATGTGTGAGACAGAGTAGAACATATGTTAAGAAAGAAAAAGAAGAGAGACAAACAAAGGCAATCAAAGCTAAGAGATTTTCAGTAGAGTCCAAAAGAAGCTCAACCCAGGGGGCAGTTTTGCTGTGACATTTTGATAGTAAATGAATCCTTAGGGGAGTGTGTCTTAGCCTTGAATCACCTCTTTTCCTTCCTCTTGGTATCACAGCTTCATCTCCAGGCTTTCTGGGTGAAAGTCGCTCAGTCGTGTCTGACTCTTTGTGACCTCATGGTCTATACAGTCCATGGAATTCTCTAGGCCAGAATACTGGAGTGGGTAGCCATTCCCTTCTCCACCGGAGCTTCCCGACCCAGGGATCGAACCAGGGTGTCCTACGTTGCAGGCGGATTCTTTAGGGTCGCAAGGAGTTGGACTCGACTGAGCGACTTCACTTTCACTTTCTTTACCAACTGAGCTATCAGGAAACCCAAAGCTCCACCTTTGCTGATCACTGACCTGAGATAGGGGACTGACTTTGCAATAATTCCCAGATAACAGACGCAACCCTAGTCTGTTTGTTACTTTCTATAAATCCTGGTCTGCCCTTCTGTCTATTGTGAGAGGTTTCTTTTTGTTTGTTTGTTTCTAACTAACTGTAAAAAAAAATCGGGGATTGAAAAAAACTAACAGTTCATAATGTGACAGACGCCTGGAGGAGTAGAAATCCCAGCTGGATGTACCATTATCTGCTAGTTTGAGACTTTTATGTTTTTGGTACACATCCTTCAACAGCAAGTCTCCAGGTCGATTTTTGTCTTGGCTTTTGCTACTATTCCTCCACCTCTGCTCTTCTCTAGTCCTTTCCCGGGGTTTAACTAGCTAAGGATCAGTTGTTTTTATCCTTCCGGGCAGAGACGAGCCTGAGCATCTCTGAGTACAGACCTCATCTGTAAGAACTTGCCCCAGGGACACTGACTTGTGTTCAAGTTCTCCAGATGGTTCTGCCTGCCCCTCCTCCCACTTGCTCTCGTACATGTAGCTGTAAACAGATGCAGTTGAGGACATTTGGATTTAAAGCGTTGGCACAATCACAAAGAGAGTCTTTTCTCCCCATTAGTATTTCCAAAGAGCAAACTGCATGTCTACTCCAAGGGAGATAACTCCTACGAAGAGCATCTGTTAGGAGTTTAAATCACTTAAGAGCACGACTCTCAAAATAACCCACACTGTTTGCATTTGTTGTGCCATCAAATACTGTTCAGAGCCCGCAAATGTTGTCCTGGCTTCTGTACCAACGAGCTCAAAAGAACCAGCTATTGCTCTTCGAGAAGTCATTGCTCAACACTGCTGAAAGATGCCGGGACTCTTGGGCTTGCTGCTGTTTGTGTTTTCTCTTCTGCAGGTTGAAACCAGCATGCATGATGCTTTGCAAGCCTACACTTTTATTTATTTAATTTTTTAAATTTAATTTTTTATTTTATTTATTTATTTTTTAAACTTTTTATTTTATATTGGAGGGTAGCCAGTTAAGAATGTTGTGATGGTTTCAGGTAGACTGCAGAGGACCTCAGCCGTACATGTACATGTATCCATTCTCCCACAGACTCCCCTCCCATTCAGACTGCCACATGACATTGAGAAGAATTCCCTGTGCCAAGAGCAGGTCCTTGTTGTTTGTCCATTTTAAATACACTAGGGTGTACCTGACGATTCCCAAACTCCCTGTCTCTTTCCCACATTCTTGCCCCCTGAACAAGCCCACACTTTTAAAATCTGTACCAGGGTGCTTGTTCAGATGTCTCCTTTTCAGGCATCATTGGAAAGCACTGGGAGAAGCTAGAGCAACTCTGAGGCAGGCAGAGATGTGATCGTTCTCCCAAAGAAAAGGATGGGAGTTGCTTATCAGTTTGTTCAGAATCAGTCCTTGGATTCTTGAGCCTTGATTTGTGTGAAGGTAGCTGTGAGCCTTGTTCCTTCCTGAGACTAGTGTGTTGTCCAGGATTGTGTCATGTGGGTGACCGAGCATCCTATTGATATTTGGGTTCAAATGCCTGCTAGTTTGCAGAACTCAGACACAGCATGAAAAGAGAAATTTCAGTAGCTTCTCAAGGGATTCATTGAATAGTATAAAATAATAATAAGAAGAAATAGGATATACAAATGTTGTTATTGTTTACTAAGTCAATGTCCGACTCTTTTGCAACCCCATGGGACTGCAGCCCACCAGTCTCCTCTGTCCATGGGTTTTCCCAGGCAAGAATATTGGAGTGGATTGCCATTTCCTTCTCCAGAGGATCTTACTGACCCAAGAATCGAAACCAAGTCTCTTGCATAAGCAAGTGATCTTTACCACTGAGTCACCTGGGGACATTAAAAAAAAAATCCTTTTATACAACATTCTTTCTGATAATTTTGGTAATCTAAAAGAGTTGAAAGGTATGCTGATGTGCCAACTACAGTTAGGATATTTCCGAACCTCCTTTGAATGATTCCTTGCACATCAAAATATTTGCTGAAATGAGACACATTTTTCTAAAACTATTAATGTTTTGGGATGTTGGAGCTTTTGTGGTTGCCACAAATGATTTCCCTTAAATTCATAGGATCGTTGTGTGCAGCCTCAGGCTGTCTTGTCAGGCTCAGTTTTTACATTCCAAATTGAATGGTGAAGACATGATATTTAGGAAATGGGGAGAGAAATAATCGCATATAATAGGAAAAATGCTATATCCCAAAAGGCTTACTGTTTCCATGGGAAAGAGAGTCTTGCTTTCATCCTTTAAAAGATTTCATATTGAAGGATAGAACAGTCAATAGGTGCTTCTTAAAAATGATGAAAGTGACCGATGAATTAGCTGTCTCCAAGCCAGTCCAAACCGTGAATAGAATGGAACCCCTCATGGCGCTCGTGTCCTAAGTAGCTGGCATAACACATGCTCTCAATATTTGCTGGAAGGGAACACAAGAAGGGAAGGAAAGAGGGAGAAAGAAAAAAGCCACCAGGCAAGGACTGAGGGAAGGGAGGATTAAAGAAAGAAGGCTTCCCTGGTGGCTCAGTGGTAAAGAACCCACCTGCCAATGCAGGAGACGCAGGTTGGGCAGATCCCTTGGCGAAGGAAGGCAAGCCATTCAGATATTCTTGTCTGGAAAATCTCAGGGACAGAGGAGCCTGGCAAGCTACAGTGCATAGGGTCACACAGAGCTGGACACGACTAAGCAACTGAACAAATGAACAAGGAAGAAGAGTCAAATCAGTGAAACTGCAAGAGAGGTTACTTTGTTAAAATACAGCCACACCGGGGACTTCTCTGGCAGTCCAGTGGTTAAGACTCCACGGTCCCAGTGAATGGGCCATGGGTTCGATCCCTGGTCAGGGAGCTAGTAAGATCCCACATGCTACATGGTATGGCCAAATTTTTTTTTTAAATAAAAATTTAAGAATAAAAAAGCTGTGTGTTAAAAAATATGTATACTCCATACACAGAAAAATTAAGGGACATGTTGGGCTTCCATTATGGCTCAGCTGATAAAGAATCTGCCTGCAATGCAGGAGATCTGGGTTCAGTCCCTGTGTTGGGAAGATCCCCTGGAGAAGGGAAAGGCTACCCACTCCAGTAGTCTGGCCTGGAGAATTCCATGGACTGTAGAGTCCATGGGGTCGCAAAGAGTTGGACACGACTGAGCGACTTACAGTCACTTCACTTCCAACTCACACAGCTGTTGAGAATCCTGGATCCAGAATACATATCTGTCTTTATACTATACCTTCCTCTTGTCCTTCTGCTTCAGAGTGGGAAATCGCCTCCTCAACACGCTGAAATCTTTGAAAAGAATTATTGAAAATAATGTGTAAATTAAAATGTCCTTGGAAGAGAAACCTTGCCTGACCTGATTTAAGTTTAAGGGAGCCAAGTAAGATTTTGAAAGGCCCTAGGAAGGTTCCATTTCATAAAAGAGGAGGGAAAAATTCTGTGAGGAGCATCTGGAAAGCAATTCTTTCAGTTATTTCCATAATATTTCTTTAACATATTTTAATTTTATAACGAAAGAGTACACTGACAGCTTCCTATCTCCCATTGCTGTCCAAAGCTGCTCTGCCTAACGCTCCTTCACTCCATGTTTCTCCTTCCTTGTGGGCGTTTCCATATTTTTCTTCTCTCTTGACTCATTCCAGGTGGTTTCCAACTCTGCTTGCTTTCATTTGCTTTGACGCGCGTTCTTCTTTTTCTCTGTCCGTTTCCTTTGACATCCTCCAGCTCTTCCTCTGCTTTTTCCCTTCCCCTCTTTCGCCTGGTGCTTTTTCCTGGGTTGTTTCCCAGCTGTTCTTTGTCCAGGCTGGCACTGAGCTCTCCTCTCCATCCCCTCCGCAGCTCACTCTTTCCTCCTCAGTTCTCCAGGGTGTGCTGCGGCAGACTGTCTTTGGACATCTGTCATGGGACTGAGCTGTCTCTCCATTATGTAATTTAATGTACCCAGAAACAGCAGTTATTTCTTGTTTTTTCCCCCCACTGAACATTTTTTTTCCCTATAAAATAAAATGCTCCTGGATCATATTCATAGTGTTGGAAAGTAGTTTGCTTGCGCTGGACTTATTTTATGATCTGGATTCTCGATCAGCTGAAAATCTTAACCTCGCTGTGTTCTCCTGTGGTAGTTTCTCCTGGGACTCAGTCAGTTTCTTTACCAAAAGGCAGTGGATAAAGAAAAACATTTATATCATTTTCAGTGTTATTTTTTAAAGTCTTTATTGAGTTTGTTACAATGTTGCTTCTGTTTTTTTTATTTTTATTTTTTTATTTTTTTTTTTGCTTCTGTTTTATGTTTTGGTTTTCTGGCCACCAGTCATGTGGGATGTTAGCTCCTCAACCAGGGATCGAATTCGCAACTCCTGCCCTGGAAGGTGAAGTCTTAACCCCTGGATGCCAGGGAGGTCCCCAGTTTATTTGTTAATGTGTTTTGTACGATCAAATCCACCCATTTTGAGGGTCATGGCTTGTTGAATTTTGGTAATGCACACAATTGTTTACCCCCACCACTGTCAAAATACAAAGCCCCTCACCCTAAAAAAGTTCCTTTATGTCCCTTTATAGTTGGCTTTCACCCTTGACTCCTGATTAAATTGGTTGCTGTGGTTTTGCCTTTGTACAGACTGAAGTTTCACTTGTCTTGGATCAGTTCCTGGGGGTGGACTTTCTGGATCACATCTTCAGTTTTATAAGATATTGCCATGCTGTTTTGCAAAGTGTCAGTACCACTTTTCATTCTCACCGGCAATGTATGTGAATTCCACCTGCTCGCTGTCCTTTCCAGCACTTCATATTATTCATCTTTTTAAATTACAGTCTAGTAGGTGGGTAATCATATCTCATTGTGGCTTCATTTACATTTCCCTAATGACTAGTGATATGAAAAATATTTTCAAGTACTTATTGCCCACTTATGTATCTTTTTTTGTGATGTGTCTACCCAAATATTTTGCTCATTTTTAGTTGGATTGGTCGTCTTCTTGAATTGTAAGATTTCCTTATATATTCTTGACAGAAGCTCTTTTCTTGAACATTTGTTTGCAAACATGTTCCCCCAGTCTGTTGCTAGTATTTTTTCTTAACTGTATCTTTCAAATAATATAGTTTCAACCTTGCTTAAGTTCATTTTTGCAATTTTTCCTTCAATTATTTGTTCATAGTAAATCTTTGTTTTAGAAATCTGTTCCTAACCCGGTGATACAATTTTTTTGGTATGTTTTTTTCTAAAATTTTGGTTCTTATAGTTAGGCCCATGTACAATTTTAACTTTTCCAAAGACTAGAGAAAACAAAGACCCTGATGATGAGAATGACTGAAGGCAAAAGGAGAAGGCTGCCTGCAGAGATTAAGACAATTAGATAGCATCACCAACTCAATCAACATGAATCTGAGCGAACTTCAGGAGATAGTGAAGGACAGGGAAGCCTGGTGTGCTGCAGTCCATAGGTTCCCAGAGAGTCAGACATGACTTAGTGACTGAAAAAAAACAATTTTGAATTAATTTTTGAGTGTTATATGAATCAAGGTTCTTCTGTTTCATTTCCAACAGATACCTAGTTGATATAGCTCCATAGTTGAAAAGTCTCTTTTCCCCCTCCAAATTATCTTTGCGAATTACATTAACTGCCTTGCATTCATGGGTCATGATATACTGTCCTAATTATGTGTTTTTAGACTAAATTTTTAAATATTTTGTTAAGAAACTTTTTGCCATTGGTTTTGAGTCTGTTGGTCTGTAATTTTCTTGTGATTTTTTTCGGCATCAGGATATGTTACTACTTCATAAGATGAGTTGGGATATATTTGTTCTTCCTCTTTCTGAGGGAGTTGGTGGGGTTGGCCTTATTTTATTTGTTTTCAAAATGCAGAGGTGAACCCAGAGAGAATGATATGTTAGATACCCCTCCCTCAGCTCTTTACATCTCTGGGCTCATTCTAGAATCTTAGGTCAAATAGTATCATGTAGGGGAATATGCTGATCCTTTGGTCTTCCCAATTTATCAAAAATCAAAATGTGTATTTTTGCCTTCCAAGTTCAATTTTTTATAGATATGGGAGTGAAGCCACATCCTTGAGTGGCAGTTTTCTAAATAGCCCTCTGAAGTTTGAAAGGGTTAATTTATCTCCAGAAGGACTCAATTTTCTGCCACTCCAAAAGTTTCCCACAGGAAAACTGGGCTCAGGCTGGATAATAAAAACTTTAAAAGAAACTGACACTTGTCTAGCTGTGAGTTCAAATCTGTTACCGATGGCTTTTGCCTGCAAGAAACTTGTGTCCTCCTCGTGTTCTCTAATAGACTGTTCTTTTTTCCTTGTTAACCATGCTGAGTAATGCAATCCGGTTTTTACCACATGCACCCTCTGGCAATCAAAGCTCTAAAAATCAACAATCGATTACAATGAATATGTTTGAGTCTTTCATAATGTCTAGAAGATGATGGTTTTTACCCTGTCACTGTTTTTTAGGGGCATGAAGGTGTGCACACATAATGCCGTGGTTCCTCATAAACACAGTCAAATGTCTATGATTATTTTGTTCTTCGTATGTGTTTTGTTCATTTAAGCAGCTACATTGGTCTTGTGATTTCAATGTGGTTAGGGGGAAAAAAAACACTTCTTTCTTTCTTCTCTCTCACATGGTAACCTTATTTGCCGCTGATGACTAGAGCAGATGAAGTAAACGCTTCGTAACATTTGATAAACGCATTACATCTACCATAAGCGGTACGAGAGACTTGAAAGCCTTGTTCCCCAGTGAAATAAAGTCGGGTTATTGTTCTCATAAACCATTTCTCTTCCTTAGGCTTCTAAGCAGGAGTCACTGCTGCTGTGACTAGCCTGTCTGCTCTGTCTGGAACTAATGAAACTCTTGAAAGTTTTAAAATAATGGTTATTATTTTTAACAAAATGGAAAGTGGGCTTTGTCATCCAAATGATTTAATTAATTCCGCAGTGAAAATATCAATGGTACGTGTCAACAAAGGGACGCTTTTTCTTCTTCGATGAGAGCAGAGGATGCATTTATATACGGTTATTTGAGAACCTGCTGTGCAAATTTCAACTGCTCCATTTCCTGTATTTTTCAATGAGTAACCCACGCAGCTGCTGACCACCAGTTTGTAGCAGTTACAGGTGGAGAATTGAGTGTCTTCTTCCCGGTGGCTCAGTGGTAAAGAGCCCGCCTGCAATGCCCGAGTAGGGGGGTTTGATCCCTGAGCTGGGAAGATCCCCTGGAGAAGGAAATCGCAACCCCCTCCAGTATTCTTGCCTGGGAAAGCCCATGGACAGAGGAGCCTGGCAGGCTACAGTCCATGGAGTCCCAAAGCGTTGGACAGGACTGAGCATGCACCCACTTCCTGCTTAGTGAGTTTTTGAAAATGATTTAGATATTTAAAAAACTGCAGACTGCTTGACTTTTACTAACAGGATTTCCAAAATGACAATGTAAAGAAGGAAAAAGTGAAGGACACTCTCCAGTGAAACAATGATAACATTTATTTTTCCAAATGAGTTAAAATGCCAGCAACTATATGCATCGTGACCTTTTGGATGCAAACATTGCCTCTCCACGCTTTAAACAGTATCACTAGGAAGCCAAAGGGATGAATATGTATAATGATGAATTCACTCTACCAACAGAAAGCAGCTCTTGAAAGCATCAGTGTTAATCAGGTGCTAAAATGGAATTACAGAAAGAAGAATTTCAGTCTTAAACTAAAGTGAACCCAACTCTTCCCTAAGAACCCTGGGATTACAGCTCTTAAGAACAGGTTATAGGGAGTAGAAATAAGAGGGTCAGCAATCTAGAAGACCAAGTGTTGTTGGATTATATTTTAAAGTAAAACTATAGGTTTCAGGAACCTGGTTTCATTTTTCTGGGTTCTTCCCTTGTCTTGCAAAGGTATAATTTACAAGAACGGCTGATTCAAAGTTTATAGTTGTTTGAGATCCGCTGTTATTCAAGTTCTCAATTTTTTTAAAAATTATTTTTGGCTGCGCTGGGTCTTCGTTGCTGTGTACAGGCTTTCTCCAGTTGAGGTTCAAGGACTTCTCATTGCAGTGGCTTCTCTTGTTACAGGACATGGGCTGTAGGGCGTGTGGGCTTCAGTAGGCGCAGCTCCTGGGCTCTAGAGCGCAGGCTCAGTAGTTGTGGCACACAGGCTTGGTTGCTCCATGGCATGCGGGATCTTCCAGACTAGGACTGAACCCGTCCCCTGCATTGGCAGGCAGACTCCTCACCACTGGACTATCTGGGAAGCCCCGTGTCAGTTTTTAATTGTCCACAGGGATGGGGGAAAACTGGGAAGGCCGTTTAAAGCAGTGGAGACTGAGATGGACCATTCCAAGCAGCAGGTGATTCCAAAGTTCCTTGCATTTGCCTGGTGGTGGTGGTTTAATCACTAAGTTGTGTCCAGCTCTTCGACCCCATGGATTATAGCCTGCCAGGATCCTCTGTCCATGAGGTTCTCCAGGCAGGAATACTGGAGTGGGTTGCCACGGGGCTGTAGTAAAAGAGCTCAGCTGGAGTCCACCTAGACCTGCGCATGTAGACTCAAAACCTCCGGGTCTGGCCTTGGCTTTGGCCGTCCCCTGATTCTCCCTGGTGGTTGATGGTCTCGTGTAGTAAGGAGAAGGTTAGATTCTTATTTCCTTTAAATATATCACACACATGTCTTGCTTGCTGAGGTCTTTCTCCAGTTATGGCGAAGATTTTCCATTAGTCCATCTGCCTTGCCTAACTATTGAATTAACTTTGTGTGTCTGTTTAAAATGTAAGCTCCTTAATACGGAAAGACTGGGTCTTTTCCTGGCGTTTGTTTAGCGGAATACACAAGGTTGTATCTTTAAAATGTGCTTGAATGTCTATATCTGACTTGATGATTGTGTCAACATGGACCATTGTTATAAAAGATTGTCTTGTCGTAGAAGCTGAGTGAAGGGTACATGGCAAGTCTCTGTAGTATTTTGCAACTGTTTATGATTCAGTGTAGTTCAAAATAGAAGTATATATTAAACTTTAAAAAAAAAAAAAAAGAATGAGTGAGTCAGCAGCCTCCTTGGAGAAAGCGAAGAACTCACTTCAGATCAAATAGGTAGTATGAGGCTGAAGGAGAAACACTCCTTGACCAATGGTGTGCCTTGATTTTCATTTAACTTCTCTGTGCATCAGGTTGTACTTGCTTCGCCTTGCCAATGCCATGTTTTCATGAAAATTAAAATCATTATCATAAAGATTTTTTTAAAATTCAGCCCTGTAAAAAACATAATAAATAAAAGTTTTTATGTGCTTTTCAAGATAAAGGGTTCTATATTTTTAAATGAAAGGCCTTGCATGAGTTTAAATGCACATCATGATATACTTCCAGGCTTACAGTAAAAATACCGCAGAAGTCTGAAATTGATGTAGCTCAATCAATCTTTCTTAATTAGCCCGATGCTACTTTTTTACTGCACTCATAGGATAGGTTGCTTAGATATTTTATTTGAAGAAACAAGCTTTGTCTTAAGCTATAACTACAGCATTAGCTCTTAAATGTAGTTCTTCAAGTAAAGCTAGTGGAAAGGTATTATATTAGGAAGAAAGAATGACTCGACTCCCAGGGTAAAGCCAAAAAAAAAAAAAAAAAGAATGGCCTTCTGTGTTCCCGTTGCTAGTGTATGTAGGTGAGTTAAGACAGCAGGCTTCTCTTTTTCTGAAGAGCACATCTCGAAAAAAAAGCCCTTGAAAGGTCAGGATTCCAGGGAGACTCTTTGTTGCTGGCCTCTTTGCTTTCCCCAGGTGCCTTTGGCATGTGTACTTATTGCCCGTCTGCAGAAGAGCAGTAAGGTTCCTTTCTGTGGGCGAAGGAAACTGGCACAGATGGACAGAGCCAGAGGGTGGATTGGAGCGACAGAGGAGAGGGCCAGCTAGACAGCGGTGGGCGTTGCATAAAGTGAAAAAGACTAGGAGGTCCTCTATTTTAATTGAATTGCTTTCCGGTTAGTAAAATCAATGGATATCTCTGTTTTGTTGTTGTTGTTTACCTTATCCTATAACTATTGTTGTTGTTCAGTTGCCAAGTCATGTCCGACTCTTTGCGATCGCATGGACTGCAGCACACTAGGCTTCTCTGCTCCTCACCATCTCCCAGAGTTTGCACAAGTTCATGGCCACTGCATCGGGGATGCCGTCCAACCATCTCATCCTCTGTCTCCCTCTTCTCCTTCTGCCTTCAATCTTTCCCGGCATCGTTATTCCTGCTGCTCTTCCATTCGCTGAATTACAGTCTTCAGCATCTTAACTCCATATTTGAAAGGAAGAGTTCAAGAGACTGCAGAGGATGGTCGTGTATGGGTAGCATCCTAGTGGACCATTTCAAACCTCTGTGCAAAGTCCTCCTGTTGCCCTGTGCTCCAACAGATGAGAGAAACAACTCTAGTGTTTATAAAGAAAAGGAGGAGCATCTGCCTGATGCTTGGTTTTTGATTAGTTTTAAGATTTTTGTTTTTTGCTTTGGATGTGAACCATTTTTTAAGTCTTTATTGAGTTTGTTACAACAATATTGCTTCTGTCTTATGTTGTGGTTTTTGGACCCCCCGGCATGTTCTTAGCTTCCTAACCAGGGATCAAACCCACACCTCCTGCTTTGGAAGGTGAAGTCTTAACCACTGGATTGCCAGAGAAGTCCTTCGGCTTTAGATTTGAAGACATTATTCTTCTGTTTGCAGTTGCAATGGCAACCCACTCCAGTATTCTTGCCTGGAGAATCCCATGGACAGAGGAGCCTGGCGAGCTACAGTCCATGGAGTCAAAAAGAGTTGAATACCAGTTAACACACACTATAGCCCCCTTGCTCTTCTCTAATCGGAAGCTTCTGTTTCTGAATTTGACACTGCATATCAAAACCTGGGCTCACTGGCTTTGTATGTAAGAGTTTTTCTTGGAAGGACAAACATTTAAACTATCATTTTGATGAGTACTCAATGATCTGCGTGACTGAAGGTTGTTTTTCAGTGCAGCTCACTGTGTTGATTTTTTTCTGTGAAGCTCTGTCTGGATTAAACCTCAGGGATTCCTTGGATTGCTTCACTTCCTCCTGCAGCCTGGTGGGCAGTGGGACACACTGGTATAATTCATTGACCTCTTTTACACTCTGTTTTATAATCCTTTTTTTTTTCACTTGATGTAGCCATACATAATGCATTTTCTATAGGAAGCTTTTGTTCCTTTATGATGCAGGGGTCCTCTTGGGGCTATATGGAGTCTACGTTCATTCAGTTCATGGCCCTGATCCAAAAGTATTTCTTAAGCCCATGTATTCTCAAGAGAGCAAAACACACACACACATTTCCTGTAGTGTTGCACTTCCGCTATCTGTAGTTTTACTGCTGTGCTTGTGTAAGATTTTTTTTTCCCCCCAAAATGTAACAGGAATGTTTGAACATGCTTGAATCTTTGGAAGTGTTAGTGAAGGGTGTCACTTGATAAAGCTAAAAACAAACAGGGAAATTAAACCTGTTTCGGTTAACTCTATCTTATAAGACTTATCAGAAAGAGAATTTTAGCAGTAGAGACATGTGCTATTAATAATAGAACATGTAAAGAATCAAGCCACCATTATAGTAATATGCTTGATTGTAAAGAACTTTATGTACTTGTAAAATGTACTACTTTAATCTTCTGAATAATACACATTTAAGTACAGAACAATCTCATTTAATCCTCTACAAATAGTACCAGTGTTGGGTATAGTACCTTCTTTTCTTTCTCTGACTACATTATATAGTAGGTTGAATGCAGGTTGTTTCTCAGAAAAGATTATCACTTGCTATAAATCGTGATCTTCGTAAATCAAAAAACATCCACTCAGCTTGCTGTGCTGTACTCAGTTACTTCTGACTCTTTGAGACCCCACGTACTGCAGCCCACCGTATGCCTCTGTCCATGGGATGTTTCCAGGCCAGAATGTTGGAGTGGATTGCTGTTTCCTACTCCTGGGGATCTTCCCAACCCAGGGATCGAACCCACGTTTCTTGAGTTTTCAGCATTGTTAAGCAGATTCTTTACCACTGTGCCGCCTGGGAAACCCATCTACCCAGCTTGGAAAGGTGTTTATTCATAATAAAATCAGAAGGCCATTTGATGTTTTTCTTTGTTCCATTGTTGGTCACCCAATATGTTAGTTGCTATAGTTTTCTTAGTTTTCTCTTTTTTCCAGAAATAATAATTTCTTACATTGGCTCTGCAAACTATTTGTAACTACTCCTTCGACCCTTGGTGAATAATAAACAAATAAACAAAATGAAACTCATGACTGGGAGAAAAACCTTGCATTTTCCACTTCAGCCTTGGTGCAGATTTCCTGGGTGATCATAAGGCAACAACCGGTTATGTTCTGGGTGATAGAAATAAAATACTATCAAATATTAAATTAAACTCTTCATGGTGAAACTGTGGTAACTGAGGGTTCTAATATCTTGTCTTTCAATATTAACTTTCTTTTTTCATCATCATGATTTCCATTAGACTATTAACCATATTTTCCATTACAGGGGTCCCACTATCCAGTTACGGTGTTGATTGTTTAGTTGCTAAGCCTGAAAGTCCGACTCTTTAATCGTGTCTGTCTTTTGCTACCCCATGGACTGAAGCCCTCCAGGCTCCTCTGTCCATGGGATTTCCCAGGCAAGAATACTGGAATGGTTTGCCACTTCCTTTTCTAGGGGATGGATCTCCCTGACTCAGGGATCGAACCCCCCTCTCCTGTGTTGCACATGGAGTCTTTACTGCTAAGCCACCAGGGACTGTGTGCTTATAATCTAATTTTATAATTGTCCTAAGTAAGCTATACCATGGAGAAGGTAAACACATCACAAAGTGGTCCATAGTGCCTTGAAATGTATGCTGTTAGCTACGGCCACGTGAAATTGCCAATGTTCGACTACTTTTCACCTACCAAAAGGGCATTGACTTAAACCAGACTTACCAAAAGCCCACTGTTCAGTAGTTCAAATCAAGAAAAAATCCACTTAGTGATTCTGGGGAGAAGACAACGGTCCTAATCCCCTGCACTGGCAAGTGGATTGTTAGCCTCTGGCCACCAGGCAGATCCCAGTATGAACTTTTCTGAATGAACCATACATAAGAACGATCATAATAATTCTGCTGTTCGTATGATACAGTGATGCCAGCAGGACCTGTTGAGTTCCATTAGGTCTTGCTGTTGTCTCCTCAGAATATTGTGCTTTTTGTCAATTTCATAGATTGTCTATAATTCTCTACTAGTCTGGCCATTATTTCTCTGTGTTCTCATAAAACTCACAGCAAGTCATAACCCCACTTACTTATGACTTCTAAGGTTCTTTGGACTTAGAAAACAAGTCACCAAGATTGTCATATTTTTAGGTCAGGTGTAAGAGCAAATAATCTGTAACGTTGATGGGGTAAGAGTCTTTCTTCTGACACACAGTTGAGAGTTTTATTGCCTGAATTTTGTGGTTTGATTAATTGGTTTTCAGTTATGTTCCAAATATGTGAGATTGCCAGCTAAATATCTGTGAATAAGAGAGATACCATAGTAAGGAAACAGGGATGATAAATCTGATGGTAAATTATTCCCTTTTAATTTGAAATTTCTCTTGTTTCTTTCACCCCATTATCATTGGACTGTTACCATTTGTCTTGGGTGGACTTGGCAATTAAATCACAGATACAGTTACCATCACTTTGTTGACATAATCCCATTTAGAGTTCAGTGTCATTTCTGATGGGCTCTACAGGAATGAAAGCTTAGCTGCTTGGATACTTGGATCATTATTTATATATTTATATTCTCTTCTGAAAATAGTTTCCACCGTGTAAATGAAAGGTAGGACAATGTGCGTTCCTTTAGCCTCCTTTTAATTCTGAACCTTGGTTGAGTGAGTGACAATAGCTCAGTAGTGTCTGACTCTCTTTGACCCCGTGGACTTTGAGTAGCCTGCCAGGGTCCTCTGTCAAGTGCATATTAACTTGTTCACACTCATGATAGTTTTTAAGTGGCAAAACTGTAAATTAACTTTGTAAATAATGTTGTAGGAAAATCATAGTGCTTCTGACCTTGAAAAGATGCTTTTCCTAGCAGCATTAATTTTCCATAATTCCTGATGCCATTTCCATTCATAGCCTTGACTGTGATAGATGGGGAAATATTGATTATAGCTCTAGCCCTTTACATAGTAAAAAATTGTTAACTTGTCTCATTTAGAATTAGGTGTTAGTTTCTTGGGTTTGCCATTAAAGTACATTTTAAACATATATAGGGTAATGCATACTTAAATGTAACTATCATGAAATATACTCAGGAATATCAGTGGTCATTCGGTCCAATTTCCAGCTGGGCTGGACTTCTGTTTCTGTGAGGAGCAGAGGTATCAAATGCCATTGAAAAGCTTCTCCCTCTGACTGTGAGATAAGTGGCACCTCTCTTGGCTCTGTGATAGCCACAAACTTAGAACTAAGATTGCATTTTCGCATCCACATGGTTGAGACATTTTGGGGTAAAACAGCTTTGGGATCAGTGTCTCCCAGATCAGATGGTTCCTAACGCATCTGCTCATGTCGTTTTGCCAACTTCAGCTGGCCATGTTCCCCTCAAGCTCCTTTCATTGCAAATCTAATCCTATTAGTTCTTTTCCCTTAAAAAGTAGCAGAGTATTACTCTTCTTTTTTGTCCTGAAATAAACTCATCAAGGAACTTATGATAGCCTTCCAATAAAGGACTTCTCTTCCAGGCAGTTTAAATATTTTCAGATGATCTTGTCGGATTAACACTAGGAAATGAGAATCCATCACCTTTCTGAATGTGGAGTTCTCTCATGAGTGATGGTTTGAAACAACAAAAATTCCATTAAAAAGAATTACATCCATGTGATTTCTCTTAGTAGGGCTTCTTCATATCTGAATCTAGAGCAGCCACCAGACATTATGATACTTTTATTTTTTAACAGAAAGTTGTACATCGTTTACAGAAAATAAAAGTAGAGATGCTGGAACAAATGATGAATTTCTAGTGTCTGTAATGCCTGGTGTTCCTTTTCATAAGTACAGACCTTATCCCATGTGCCAGATTCTTTAGCTAACATTGTTCCTGCCTCTTCCGCTTCTCTGCATGTGTGCTAAGTTGCTTCAGCTATATCCTATTCTTTGCGACCCCATGGACTGTAGCCCGCCAGGCTCCTCTGTCCATGGGATTTTCCACGCAAGAATACTGGAGTGGGGTGCCATTTCCTCCTCCAGGGGATCTTCCCGACCCAGGGATCCAACCCTCGTCTCTCACATTCCTGCATTGGCAGGTGGGTTCATTAACACTGGGGCCACTGGGAAGCCCAAACACTTCTCTGATTTACACCCGTCCTCATTTATCTATGCAATGACTAAATGTGCACTCACAATGCAATACAGGCAAAGCTCCTACATGGAAGCATTGGAACTCAGAATATTCTATTATGATGTTTATGATCTAAAGCCAGCCCCTGAAAGCCTATTTAACTCAAAATATGCACGGAATAACAGTTTTATCAAACTTAGTCTTCTTGGAGAACATTGTTTCTATGAAAAGACAGACTTCTAAATTAAAGGCAGCCAACAAGTCTGTTCTCACTGAAATTCTGTAGCTTTGAGATCTGTGCCTTCCTACCACTCCTGAGATGTGGGAAAGACAGCCAGATGTCTGGATGTGTGATTGCTGGGGCCCGGGACGTGGCTACAGTGGAGGAGATTAGGAGCTGGGAAGAAGGTGGTATGAGGAATTGCAGTGAAGATAAAGGGAAGGTGTCAAGGGGAGGGAGGAGGAATGAAAGAGCAGTCCAGATGAGTTCCCTTCTCCTGGTTTCTTCCATCACCTTATCCTTTCTGTTCCTCCCTTTCCAGCCCTTTCAAAATTATCAAGAGTTCACGGGGCTTCCCTGGTGGCTCAGCGGTAAGGTATCTGCCTGCCATTGCAGGAGACACAGGTTCGATCCCTAATCTGGGAAGATACCGCACGCCGAGGAGCAGGTCTGCCCGTGTGCCACAGCTCCTGAGCCTGTACTCGGAAGCCCGAGAGCTGCAACTGCTGAGCCCAGGTATCACAACTACTAAAGCTCATGCACCCTACAGCCTGTGCTCCACAACAAGAGAAGTCACTGCGACGAGAAGCCCGTGCACCGCATCCATCAAGCAGTGCCTGCTCGTGGCAGCTAGAGAAAAGCCCCTGCGGCAGAGAAGACCCAGCACAGCCAAAAAGAAATAAGCGAAAAATAGACGTTGAAAAAAATGAATAAAAGAGTTTACAGGAGGAGGAGAGGGCAGTGGCCCCCATACTGTATCAGGTAGAGGTCACGGATACAAACTTCTTGTTTCCTTCTCTTTCCTTCTCCTGCTTTGCAGTAACCTAGCCCTTATTTGGTTCAAGTGAGAAGTGCTGGAGGCACCGAGCCTCGTGTGCACGGGCTCTGTGTGCTGGTGAAGAGGCCTGAAGCCCAGAAGCCTCAGGTTGGGGAAGGGAAGGCCTTCTCAGGCTACCTGCGTTGCCAGATCTTAGCAATTGTGTGCTAAGTGTGGTGCTGTTGCTTTTCATTTAGGACACACTGTCTTCCTTGGGCGGAGAAGGCAACGGCACCCCACTCCAGTACTCTTGCCTGGAGAATCCCATGGACGGCAGGGCCTGGGGGGCTGCAGTCCATGAAGTCGCTAAGAGTCAGATACGACTGAGCGACTTCCCTTTCACTTTTCACTTTCATGCATTGGAGAAGGAAATGGCACCCCACTCCAGTATTCTTGCCTGGAGAATCCCAGGGACGGGGGAGCCTGGTGGGCTGCTGTCTATGGGGTCGCACAGAGTCGGACACAACTGAAGCCACTTAGCAGCAGCAGCAGTCTTCCTTGGGATACTCCCAACTCAAGAATTTAAGGTCTGATTTTGCCTCTGGGTCAGAGTAAGGGATTAATGAATTTGATGAAAAAACTGATTTTTAAAAAACTAGTTGTTAGGTGTATCATCTTCAAAACAATACAACTGCAACAACGACAAAAAGATGTAGCAGAGCATGGGCATTATTATTATAAGAGAACGTTAAAAATAAGGTTATAATTTCCATTATAGTTTCATGTGCTTGGGGCCACTCAGAAGGCCTGTAGTGTGCTCAGTGAGGGGACACACAAAATCAGTGCATATTAACTCTGTATGCCTGGAAGGGTCAGCTCAGATTTGTGGTTTGAGAGGATTTGGGCCCTAATTTGTTCACTGAATAGCCTGTGGCTAATTAACTGAATTGGTTAGAAGTCAGCCCTCGAGAGCTTAGGGTCAAGGGTTTCGTTTCCCTGTGGACCAGTTTCTCTTCTCTGTTTCATGGTCATTGATTATACTCTTAATCCCTATTCAGGTGACTTGCGAAGTCAAGCTATTGATTACAGAGGATTGGGTATGAATGAATCAAAGCCAAGCCATTACCAGAGCAAAATTACTAAATAGAGTTGGCAGGTCAAAATGGTCCATGATCGATGTTTTGTGGCAGCCTGGATGGGAGAAGAGTTTGGAGAAGAACAGATATATGCATGTATGTATGGCTGAGTCCCTTCACTGTTCACCTGCAACTATCACAACATTGTTTGTTAATCTGCTATACCCCGATACAAAATAAAAAGTTAAAAAATAAATGGTGCACGAGTTATGATAATGAAGTTGCTGTTGGACAAGGCCCAGATGAAAATCCCGGCTTTGCCACTTTACTAGAGGACTTCAGGCAACATGTTCTCTCCCTTTAGTTTCTTTGTTTGTAAAATGAAAATGAAGTCAGCTTCACAGGAAAGTTATGAGGATTATCAAGGTGCTACCTGTTACATATGGGATGGGATATGATCTACGTTTACACTGGTCTTGCTCCCCAGAGGTACCCTTTCTTCCATATTCAGTGTCCCAGAGTCTCTTCCCACTCCTGCATGCTCTGCTATTGAAGATGATGATGTCTATTCAGCCTCCATGCCCCACACTAGTCCATGCCACTTGCTGTCTGGAGCTACAGACCCAGGAGAGCTTGCTTGGGAGGGCAGTTTGCCCAATGATTGCATTTATTTAATAGTACCTTTAAACGAAGTGCTTCTGAGTGATGGGACTTATTCGGCACAGAGAGGACGGGAGTCTCCTAGAAATATACACAAAGATAAATAGGCTGTTCTGTTGTAGGAAATCACGTTGATGGGCTTAGCGTTGTATCTGAATCTTCATATTTCTTCCACTTTATCAGGGCCTTCCAGTTAGTTCTCGTTTCTCAAGTCATTTCAGAGTTTGTGTCCTGAGTAACTACCTGCTCATTTCCTGGTTTGCACATTTGCTCATCTCCTAGGAGAGGGTTGGAAATAATAGGGACCATAAAGAGGACTCGGCATACAAATTACAAGTAAGATCAATAAAACTATGATGGAATGATGCTTTTTCATTCTCCTTCTAAGATTATTAGCTCTTTTTTTTTGTGGAGAGAAAAATGCAAATGTGATGCTAATTATGAAGATCCATCTGTTATACTTACAGGACCAGAGAGTAAAGCCTAAATTTAAAGCTGTTCCGCAGTACTTTGCCATCTTTGAAGACCCATTTTGGAGAAGCTGTTTCCATCTCAAATGAGCTTTGATGTCCTCCAAAGTAGCAGGTCTTCTTGAAGGACTCTGAGCTGCCATTTGAAGAGGCCAGGTTGTTCTAACTGCACCACTTTTTGTTTGTTTTATTCTGCAGCAAATATGTGGATTGTACCAAATATGTGCTTACGGGGACAATTGAATAACTCTTTGGAAAGTTATGTAAGTTATGAAAAGCAAGTGTTAGGTAACTGCCAACCCCTGAGTACTTACTCAGATTATTTGTCTCTTTTTATATCCCACCTGGAAGTGATTCCAAAGAGTACTTTAATGAAAGTTTGTTGAGATCAGTTCTGTACTAGGACTGGGCACTGTCCTGGTCATTTTGATATCTGGGTGGGTAATTAATCTGACTTCTTTCATCATCTGTTTTTCTAATTTTTGAAATTGGAAACGTTACTTTCAGTATATAATGTTATTTTACAAAGCCCTGAGTTACAGAACACCTCTGCTGCTGCTGCTGCTAAGTTGCTTCAGTCGTGTCCAACTCTGTGTGACCCCAGAGATGGCAGCCCACCAGGCTCCCCCGTCCCTGGGATTCTCCAGGCAAGAACACTGGAGTGGGTTGCCATTTCCTTCTCCGATGCATGAAAGTGAAAAGTGAAAGTGAAGTAAGTCGCTCAGTCATGTCCGACTCTTAGCGACCCCATGGACTGCAGCCCACCAGGCTCCTCCATCCATGGGATTTTCCAGGCAAGAGTACTGGAGTGGGTTGCACAGAACACTTCTAAGTATTGTTAAATACTCAAATCCATTTTTCCAATTCATTTTCATTGCACAATGTGGCATCATTAGGCCTGGAGATGGAGACTTGTCAGTTACTGAAGGAGAGGTACTGGTGGAAGACAGTGGAAGTGCTCAGCTATTCAGACAAGGAGAGAAAGAGAGACAGTTCTGGGAACTGAACCCTAAAGGTCATAACTGAGGACAGAAGTCCCTGGAATGATACCCCAAGTTGTCTTCCCAATAAAAGTCAAGGAAGGACTTTTCTGAAAGAGATTGTTGTCGGTCTTAGCAGTGATGCAGCAAAGTCTAGGAGGGTGATGAGGCAAAAATTCAGAATGCAAGGAAAGAAATTACAAATAGAATTTCAGAACTTGAAGAAACCTCTGAGATGCTTAGCCTAACCTTACACTCGCACAGATGGTAACGAATCTACCTGCAATGCAGAAGATCCAGGTTCAGTCCCTGGGTCAGGAAGATCCCCTGCAGAAGGGAATGGCTACCCACTCCAGTATTCTTGCCTGGAGAATTCCATGGACAGAGGAGCCTGGCTACAGTCCATGGGGTTGCAAAGAGTCAGACGCGACTAAGAGACTAACACTCTTCTTCCCGATGTTACACTTGCGCCAAGAAGCTGAGATCAGGAAAGATAAAGGCACTGGGCAAAGACACCCAACTCGTCAGTAGTGGATCCCAGATCAATTCTGTCTCCTGAGTCCCAGGCCAGGGCTTTTTCTAATTTATTGCCTTTGTAGCCAGTCAATGCCCACACAGACCTTGTAGCATTTCCAAGGTTTTCATTAAAGTGGTATATTATAGTCATGACTGACTCATGGTGTTGTGTGGCAAACACCAGCCCAACCTTATAAAGCAATTATCCTCCAATTGAAAATTTAAAAAAAAAAATCCCATCAAACTTAAACAGCTGTCATACTTAAAAGGAATGCCTATATACATTAATTGTACCTTTATAGGTATCTCCCAAAGTTTGCTTTTATTCCCAATGCATTAAAATATACCAAAAGATTTTTAAAAAGTAGTATTTTAAAACCATAAATATGAACCTTTCCAGAAAGTTTCTCTCCACCTGGAGACTTTATGGGTTGTTTTTTTTTTTTTTCCTCGTAGAATTATCCCAGGAGCTTAATATACTGTAGATAGAACTTATCATTTCTTAATATCCAGAGATGTGTTTTCTGATAAGAAATAGAGAATTTGTGATATAAAATTTTAAACAATTTAACTGTATGCTTTTTGAAATATTTGAACTTTTCTATTATTGCTATTATTTTTTTCAGACTCAGTTTTCTCCCATAACCATAGAAGACTTTGAACTTTTCTGGAAAAAGTCTTTATTTTTTTTCAGGAATCCTGAATTTGATAAATGAGAAAATTTAAGCAATGTAGTAAGAAGAGGATAATTTTTTCTACTATGTTAAAGACTTCAACTGGGAAAAAAATGCATAAAACAAAGTATCCTTGGTCTCCAAATTGCTATTTTATACATATTTTATATCCTTATGGCTGTGGTGGTCTCAGGTCATTTTTTTAGGCTCTTTTAACCTCCTGATTAAGTGACAGCCTGATAACCAATGAATTTAATTAGGCAGCTATCAAGCACCAAGAAGGAGTATAACTGAAGATTGTAAATAAAATGAAAGAGAGGGTCTGGGTATTTGCCCTCTCTTTTTGAAACCAAGAGTATATAATGTGCTTGGCAAAGCTCTGGTTTCAGTCAACTTGAGCGAAAACTATGAAGTTGGCAAAATTTGCATTCAGGCCTGTCCCCCTTCCCTACCCATTACATCCACCTCTTCTTTATGAGATACGATACATCATTGCATAATCGGTCCAGATTGCTCTTTCTTAAATACTTCTTGACCATCTCAGCTACAGATTATATGGTCTCTGTCCCTTTTAAGCCATCCTGCGACTTCAGTCTTACAGGCTCTGTGTTTTAACTGATTCAGTGTACATCTGTTTAAAGAGGTTGGACTAGAAAAGAAGGTCACTGTTACCCATTACAATGATGTCTAAGGAAAGCATGGTAGTTAAATATAATAAAAACACAACAGCTAGCATTTTATGAGCACTTACCAGCTACCAGAATTTGTCAGACTTTTTATATTCTAATAGGAATGTCTCTGTGGCTCAGATGGTAAAGAATCTGCCTGCCATGCAGGAGACCCAGGTTGGATCCCTGGATCAAGAAGATCCCCTGGAGAAAGAAATGGCAACCCACTCCAGTATTCTTGCCTGGAGAATTCCATGGACAGAGGAGCCTGGCGGGCTGTAGTCCATGGGGTTGCAAAGAGTCGGACATGGCTGAGTGAATAACATACACACCACATATTATGATAACTCTGTAAATCTCCTCACTTTTGGGTGAAGAAACTGAAATTTAGAGAGGTTATAAAACACATGGAGGGATTCAGGACTGTGGGTTTCCTCCCAGTTCTGATGGATTCCAGTGGCTGAACCACAGAGCCGTCAAGTGACCAAGTGTACCCAAAGCTTAGGTCGCTTTTCTCACGCCCTCCACCTTTGTTTGGACTGCAGCTCTGTTTCAAGGCTCTTGTTAGGTGTGCAGTGGGATGCTAAAGAGAGAGTGAATGACAGGGTGGCACGTTCAATATCATTTGACGTGCAACCTGCGACAGGTATGATTACATAGAGCATAGCGTCATCACTGGGCTTTATAACATTTATTTATTTCAAAATTTTAAGCCCAATACATGTTAATATAAATAACTATATTTCCCAAATAAAATATAGTTAAGCATGGCATTGGTTTACATTTTTGTAAATTTCTTAAACATGTGGTTTAAAAGAAGACAAGTAAATTTCATATCTGTGCAGTCAATCTGTTGGCAATATTTTGATTTGAATAAGTTTATGAAGAAAATCTATGCTCACACAGATGTGTTGTAAAAGGAAATTGTATTTTCAGATAATTATGGATATTCTCCTTTGAAGATACATCAAAACTTGACAAAGTTGGCTGAACTGTGGAATCCATCAACAACACTGTCAACCAACTTGACCTAATTGACATTTTCAGAACACTCAACCTGACAGCAGCAGAATACACAATTTTTTCAAGTGTAAAAGGAATGCTGTCAAGATAGATCATCTTCCAAACTATAAAATGAGTGTCAATAAATTTGTAAAAGTTCAAATCATACGATATATGTTGTTTGACCAGAATGGAATTAACTTAGAAATACATAACATAAACATATCTGAAAGTTAGCAATAATTTAGAAAATAAAAAAGATGTTTCTAAATAACCCATGATTTGAGGAGAAATAAAGAGAGAAATTAGGAAGTATTTCAAGCTGAATGAAAATAAAGACAAATATATAATTTGTAGAATGCTGCTAGCACATATTTAGAGGGAAACTTACTAGAATAGAGTATTATTTTGTTAGAGTATAAATGTCTCAAATCGATGACCCGTACTTCCACTTTAAAAGTAAAAAAAAAAAAAGTAAATGAAATCAAAAGTAAAGAGAGGAGATAATAAATACAGAGTGGAAATCAATGAAATATAAAAGAGACAAAACAATGACAAAATTGCAGAAATCTGAAGCTGTTTCTTTGAGGAGATCAATAAAATTAATAAAGCTCTAGTCAGACTGATTAGAGGGAAAAAAGGAGAGAGGACACTAATTACAAATATTAGGAATGAGAGAGGTGATCTCTCTAAAGATTCTATAGGTATTAAAAGAATAATAAGGGAATATTATGAATTATTGCATGCCAATAAATTTGACAACTTAAGATAAAATGGAAAATTCCTTCAAAAAACACAAACCAAAGAAGAAACAATAAAGATGCTAGCCCTATATCTATTTATTTAAATGAATTTGTAAACAAATACCTTCTCTGTAAGAAAACTCCAGGCCTAGTTGACATCTCTGGTATATTCTACCGACCATTTAGAAATAATGTTAATTCTACAAATCTCTTTCAGAAAATTGAATAGGAGACAATACTTCCCAGGAAGGAGTCTTACTATTAATAAAAGCTGGACTCCACTTAGCATGCATATTTGAAATATTTGGAATTTATTGTACATCATTTATACTTACTAAATCTATCTAAAACAATTTAAGGGTACAAATTAAAACCATAAAAATGCATGTAAGAATTAAAGATTTTAAAATTTAAAAAATTAAAAAAAAAAAAAATAAAATAAAATTTAAAAATTAAAATAAATAAATAAATAAAATTTCTAAGAAAAAAAAAATAAATAAAACTCAGGAAAAAAAAAAAAACAAAACCATAGAATTAGTAGTCAAAAAATGCTAAGATAGACTGCCCTATTACTATTAAGAGTTCTGGGAAATATTATAAACATGTTTGGTGCCCTCTCTCTAAACTTCATACTAATTTGTTGCAGACAAAAATGAGAGATGATAGCCACAAAGATTCCAGATCTCTGGAATTTTACATTTCATATAGGATGTTTTCATGATTTTGAAAATTTATAATAATATTCTTTTAACTTTGTAAAAAAAAGAATGGGGAGGGAGGTGGGAGGGGGGTTCATGTTTGGGAACGCATGTAGGAATTAAAGATTTTAAAATTAAAAAAAAAAATAAACCCTACCAAAATTAAAAAAAAAAACTATAAAATTTTAAATTTATTTTTTTTAAGGTTTATTTATTTATTGGCTCTGGTGTTTCTTCATTACCACACATGGGGTTTCTCTATTTGCAGCAAGCAGGGCCGATTTTTCATTGACACGCACGGGTTTCTCATTGCAGTGGCTTTTCTTGTTGTGGAGCATGGATTCTAGGTGCGCAGAGTTCCGTAAATGCAGCACGTGAGCTCGGTAGTTGCGGCTGGAGGTCTCTAGAGCACTGGCTCTGTAGTTGCGGTGCATGGACTTAGCTGCTCTGTTATCATGTGGGATCTTCCCAGATCAGGGGCTGACCCGTGTCCCTTGCATTGCAAGGTGGATTCTTAGCCATTGGAGCACCAGGGAACACCTCCTCCCATAATTTTAAATTGGATTTCATCTCACTGCCTGGCACATAAATTAATTTTTCTGGAGCTCCACCTTGCAGTTTCCCTGACTCATGTGCCTTGCACTTCTCATGCCCGCAATGTGAATGTTTCCGACACAGCCCACATTATTATCGTCAGAGTGAGGAGGCTGAGCTCATGGGCAGTTGTGGACAGCTTTAGTTGGCAGTCTCTCTTTAACTACTTGGAGTTTCTCATTTTCACAACTTTCATTTATTTAAAACTTTATTTCTCCAAATTGTGGGATTGAGTCTCTAAGACGGAAATCTGTTTCTAATTTTTACTGAATTTCCAAATCTAAGGTCCAACTGTTTTTAAAAACCCTTTCATTTTATTATCTAATTTCACATAATTTTCATATATATTTTCATTTTAATGCTAGAGCCCTTTTAGGAATAACCATGATTTTATCTAGCTATTTTGTATATGTTCTTTAAAATACATGTGTGTGTGCATGTGTGTGTGTTTGTGCGTGTGTGTATAATATGTATTGGGTTGACCGCAAAGTTCCTCAACATCTTACGGAAAAACACAAAGGAGCTTTATATATATATATATATGTATTTATACTGGCTTATGAGAACATAAAGGAGAGTCAACATAAAGGAGATTCCACTTAATCCCTCCATTGCCTTTACTACAGCCCATGCCGCTGTCATCTTTGGATTTCTGCCATAATGTCCTGGTTGGTTTTGCCTGGTCCAGTTTCTCCCACTCCTAATTCAGTTCTAGTCAGAATGAGCATTCTGAAGTATAATCATGTCACAATACTGCAGAGACTCCTACAGCTCTCCATTGCTTTGGAAACAGTGCCAGCTAATCAACGTGATACCCAGAAGGTCCACTGTGCTCTGTTCCCACTTTATCTTGTCTTTCTCTGGTCCCTTTCTCTTGCTTGACTCTTTCTGCATTGAAATTCTTTCAGGTCCTTTTTCACAGATACTCTTTCCTGTTTCTGGAATCACTCTTTCCCACCTCCTAATTCTCACTTATCTTTCATGTCTCAGCTTATACATTTCTTTTCCCCAGAAACTTTCCTTTCCCCAGCTGAGTCTAACGCTTCTGCTTTGTGTATCTGGAAGCACCCTGCATTTCTCCTGTCAGAACCTTTGTTGGAGCCTTTCGAATGCTCTGTTAACTGTTTTTCCCACTACACCATAAGGTATGTGAGGATGGGGACTATTGTCTGTCTTGATCGCCATTTTATCCTCCAGGTCTGCCTAACATAGTATCTGGTTTATGATAGGAGATGAATGACAAGTGAGTTTCTTGAAAAAGGAAAAGCATACAAAGTAAGCTAAATGGATTTGTAATCATTTTAGAGCAAACAGTGAGGATTTTTTTTTCTATTCAGAATTAAAGATGCTCAAGCCAAAAACAAAAAACAAAAGAGGGTGACACATACATAAATAACAAGCAACTTAATTAGCTTGATGTTTCTTTCTTTCTTCTTTTTTGGCCATACCACTCAGCTTGCGGGATCTAGTTCCCCAACCAGGGATCAAACCCACACCCTCAGCAGTGAAAACCAGTCACTGGACCACCAGGGAAATCCCATGCTTGTTCATTTCTTGAGATAAGTAAATACTATTCTACTTGAGCCTTTTAAAATTAAGCCAACCTAATTTCACTTATTGGAGAAGGAAATGGCAACCCACTCCAGTGTTCTTGCCTGGTGAATCCCAGGGACGGGGGAGGCTGGTGGGCTGCTGTCTATGGGGTCGCACAGAGTGGGACACGACTGACGCGACTTAGCAGCAGCAGCAGCAATTTCACTTATATGAGATATCTAGATTAGTCGAATCCACAGGGCCAGAAAGCAGAATACTGGTTAACACGGGTGAGGAGACTGAGAGAATAGGGAGTTATTTCTTAATGGGGATTTCAGTTCGGGATGAAGAAAACGTCCTAGAGATGAATTCTGGCAATGATTGCACGATAATGTAGAAATCCTTAATGCTGTACAGTCCGTATAACTTTGACTGTCTCATTGCACTTGTTCATTGCACTATGCGTCACGTATTCCTGAAGCAAGACTTAAAGTCGTTTGGCATATCGAAGCATTGTTACTATTCCAGCCAGGTACATTCGTGTGTAATGCCTGAGATAATCTGGGTACTGTAAGAGACCGGTGGAGAATTACACACATAAAGCATCCTTTTGCTAGTTCCTGGCTCCAGTAAAAGCCACACAAATGAGACTCCGGACCTATAATAAACTATGGAGGGAAAGGAACTGGAATGAGAGCTTTGGGCTTAAATAGTTTGCCTTTATAGGGAACTTGAGGCTGTCACCCACTGTATTTTCTTGAAATGAAATATACCAGCATCATTTTTAAAAAATTAATAATACCTAATATTAACACATACCACATAGTCTGCTGATGTTTTTATGTAGATCATGATAACAGTATAACCTTTTATAACTTGCCTTTTCTTAGTACTTGCTCAGAAGTTACTGACTCTGACTCATCTCTGACGTAATCTGCTAAATGGAACATGAGACAAGGTTATCTCCTGAAGATTTCAGCAAAAGTAAATAAACCACAAAACATCCAAACCAACTGTCTATGTTTACTTCTTTCTTTCTATTACTTGCAGGTCAAGTTTTAAGATAGCCAGTCTGCTTGCTTGTCGTTCATGAATAATCATATTCCTCAGTTTGGTTTTTGTAAGTGTGTATTTTGCCAGGGAGGGGAACAGAATCCAAATATGTTATATAAATAGCCTTGTTCATGTAGCTTGCCTTCAATTTCTAGCATTCTGAAGTCACTTTTCAGCTCTTCTTCATCCTCCCAGCTCCAAGGTCTGTGTATTGCACTGCTTTACATAAGCAGAAACAGATGATAGCTGTGAGTTTCCAAAATGGCCCCATTAATATCCCCATTGTTTCACAGTGGGAACAAACTTTGAACTTTGAACTTGTCAGTCCATTAACATGGGATGCTGCCAAGTGTATGTTCATTTGGAAATGATGATAATTATTGGTGTGAAACATCTGATTTCATACCTTGTAAAACAAAACTTGGAACAGTGGACGGTCATTCACCCAATGAAATCATCTAAATGACACTGAGAATGGTTTTTAAATTCTTTCAATATGTAGGATCAGTCTTAAAGCTGAAATCTGTTTCATCACGGTATGTGTGTGATTAGTAGGTTATGAACCTAAGGCTTAAAGGTTTATGAATTCAACATTCAGCAGAATCTATAAAGAGTAATTTTAAATTATTAGCTGTATTTTGCAGAATCCTTCAAAAGCATCTTTTTAATTGAATTTTAAATCAATAGCAAATATGATATCCAAGCATCACTTGGGGGCATTTTGAAGTTTTACTTTCAGTCTTTCACCTTTTCTCCATGATTGACAGCCTGGTGGTTGGGGACATAATAGGAAAGCATCACTCGACTTTCTCCGCTTTCTGTGCTATGGGCATCTACACTTGTAATTTAGAATTTCTTCATGATCTGATAGACAGATATTAGATATTGCTACCACCAGCAGGAAGAATGTCCTCCTGGCAAAACAGAAATGATCGAGCACAACTGCTTTTCAATTCTACATCCAAACTGTTTCTTAGTTTTGAGAATTTAAAGACAAGGTATTGCTGTTTATAAGAACAGCACTGTAGGAAAGGAGGAAAGTTTTTTCCAGGACAAAGTCAAGGCTGCAGGGCAAAAACAAACTAGAATTCATGGGAGTTTTTCTCTTACCTCTAGTTGTTATTTGCAGCCACATGCCAGGAAGAGCCTTCTTTTCCACCTCTCACCATATTTATGCCCCTCTTTTTATTGAAGTATAGTTGAATTACAATGCTGGGTTAATTTCAGGTGTACAGCAAAGTGGTTAAATATATACATGTACATATATATATACCTTTTCAGATTCTTTTCCATTATAGATTACTACATGTTATTGAGTATAGTTCTCTGAGCTATATACTAAGTACATCCCCTCAGTATCTCTTACAATGAAAGTAAAGATACAGTTCTTTCAAGACTTTCAAATGACCTTTTGAAAGTTTTCTAACTTTAGACAAAATCCCCTTCCCCTACCTTTTGCTAAGAGTCCTAAGGGATTTTCTTCCCTCTCCAGATATCACAAAGCTGGCATCTCCTGATTTTTGTAAGCCAGCTCTTGGAGGGGTCTTGAGTTATGAAAGTGAAAGTGTTAGTTCCTCGGTCATGTCCAACTCTTTGTGACCCCATGCACTGTAGCCCGCCAGGCTCCATGGACTTCTCCAAGCAAGAATACTGGGGTGGGTTGCCATTTCCTCCTCCAGGGGATCTTCCTGACCCAGGGATTGAACCCAAGTCTCCCGCATTCCAGCAGATTCTTTACCATCTGAGCCACCACCTAAGTATAAAAAAATTCCTGTAATTTTGATGTGTTAAGAAAACTGATGGGCTGGGTCCCAGTTTCTGAATGGGAACATTTTCCTCTGTGCTTCCTTTAGAGCAGTTCTTTTAAATGGCAAAGTCTTACTTTTCCCCTAATAATGCTAACAACATTAATTACTACCAATAGAAATAAGACACAACGGGTGAATGGTCCATTCATCAAATCCACCTAGTGGGGTTCAAGTTGAGGTACAGATTACACTTTGATGGACTCAGGCATACTCTGTATGTTGACTGCATAATGACCCAGACCATAGTCTTCAGGCACTGCTGCTGCTGCTGCTAAGTGGCTTCAGTCGTGTCCGACTCTGTGCGACCCCATAGACGGCAGCCCACCAGGCTCCCTGGTCCCTGGGATTCTCCAGGCAAGAACACTGGAGTGGGTTGCCATTTCCTTCTCCAATGCATGAAAGTGGAAAGTGAAAGTGAAGTCGCCCAGTCGTGTCCGACCCTTCGCGACCCTGTGGACTGCAGCCTACGAGGCTCCTCCATCCATGGGATTCCCCAGGCAAGAGCACTGGAGCGGGGTGCCATCGCCTTCTCCTACAGTCTTTGGGAAATAAGCCTTATTTCCAAGGGTGTGGTTTACATGAGTGAGGAAGGGAGCTGCAGGGAAACAATGGGTACAGATTCTAGAGAGTCCAGTTTGAAGGAGGCTTGCCTGATAATATAAAGAAAGGTCAGGGCAGCTGAGCAGGTGCAAACGCAGCTGGTGATCCAGATTTTCTAGAAACACATAGGCTATTAAGCTGTGTGTTTTGTCTATAAAACCTCTTTGTGCCTTTGGTCACTTTGCTGAGAATCATTGCTCCATTTTTGCTTCTGTGAAAGAAATATTAACAGCTATTAACAGTTAGAAAATGCACTTGGGTTTTAAATATATCTTTTTTTTTCCTTTTTCTTTTTTTCTTTCCATGTGTCCAGGGCATGAACCAGGCATAGGCACAGAGCAAAAGCCAAGCTGGGATAAACAAGGAGTTGTTTTGTCCTTCATTGATATGAGACAGGTGCCACCAACCAGGTGCCACTCTACCCAGGTCAGGGACATTAAATATATCTTTAGAAAACCTTTTCGTTAATCCTAATCTGTTTTGACAAGCCTCAAATTGGGAAAAAAAATCCCCAAGAAACAAAGAAAAATCATTTCTAAATTCCTTGTTGGCAGGGGAATGTATTTTTTTTTAATTTGAGGCTGGTAGTGCAGAACTCATAATGATTAAAAATTTCAATAAAAATTGGGATTTAGGAGGAATTATCAACTTAAACCAGTTTGCCCAAGTGATTAAGAATACAGTAGCTTTAGTGGAAGTTAAAACATTTTAATTAATATGAGAATATGAACTCAACTCTTACTTCACACACAGTGAATGCAGAATTTATTGGCTGTAAAGTTTTTTACTGAGAATTTTTTAGTGCATTTCGTTAAATAAGAATTATAATACTTTTCTTCACTTCTGTTTTTAGAGAATAGGGTAGGAATACCAAATTGGTTTTGAAAGCATTTCATCTAAAGCTGCCTGAAAATGCTCCTCTCTTTCTTTGTTCAGTGATATAAAAGACTTTGACCTCAGATCACTGTGGTCCTAGCCAATGACATCAGTCTCAACTCACTGAAGAGAGGCAATGAAATTATGCTTGTGCTTTGCAAGAAGCAAGATGTCCCAGAGTAGAGAAACAAGCCCTTATTCTGTATAATTTATTCCACATTTAAAAATGTTTGTTCTCTTTTGTAAGCAAGATTGAAGTCAGTATACACAGGAGAATACAAATTGTCCTGGGTTTTATGGGACTGACTTTTTTTTTGGATATGGACCACTTTTAAAGTCTTTATTGAATTTGTTACAATATTCCTTCTGTCTTAACGTTTTGGTCTTTTTTTTTGCCACAAGGCACCTGGGATCTTAGCTCCCTGAGCTGGGACTGAACCTGCACTGCGTGCCTTGGGAGGTGAAGTCTTAACCACTAGACCACCAGGGAAGTCCCCCATGGGACTGTTTCGATAAACTAAGTGGATAGATTAGCACACTCAAGACTTAAAATCTATACCTGTTGACAAACTGGACTTAATCCATCTCTTATTTCTAGGGGGGAAAAAAAAGAGGGAGCAGAGTAGCACTGCTGAAACCTTTCAGAAATAGCAGATTTGGAATTCTTGGTTGGTCATTGGCAGCATCTTATATATCATTAATTATTGGAATCCCTTTTCCACCTTTACGCTCCCAGGCATCTTACGATGAACATGACTGTTCACATGCCATACAGTCTTCAGGGCTAGTTGACCACAGTGGATAGTTAATGCCAGAGATAACTGAGAGTGTAAATAGGAAAGGCAAAGCTGTTTAAGTTCCCAATGATGAGACAATTATTGTGAGATTTCTGTGACTAAATCAGATATTTTATTTGGATAACTGAAGAAAATGCATAGCTGCTATCTGGAGCTTTGAGGCATTCTGCCTTAATGAGGGTCTTGAGACATCTATCGTTTAAAATGTAGGATAAGCATCAGCTTATTCAAAGTGATATTAGCGCCTACCGTTTTTAATATTCAGCCATGTATATTATAAGGAGATTGCTGGATAAAATGTAAATGCATTTTATTAAAATTTATTTAATAAATTTATTTAAAATCAGGGGGTAATAAAAAAATAAGACACAGCCAGTGCCTTTTAACTCCAGTATTAGTTCTGTTGCATCCTTTAAAAAAAGCTTTAATCTTTTCCTTAAAACTTTTAGGAATCAGAGTATGTCTAGCCAATCGATTATTTAGCTTTGAATCTATTACACTCCATGTGGATAAATGAGAACTCTTAAATTAATTCATTCTCTAAGTTCACTGTTTAAATATCCCTGCAGCAGTTTTCCCCAAATCTCATAAAAAGCATTAGCAGCTAATTCATCTTTTGCCCCTACATTATCCAAAAGGAAACAAACTCATAGACAGAACCAGCTATAGTTGAAAAGGACTTGTGCATTTCATCCATCCATTCATTACCCATTCATTTATTTTGCCATGAGAGGGTAGAAGTGGGCTGCTGGGGTGGGAAGACTAGTCGCGGGTTTGGTTTTGTTTTAATTTGAGCTTATTTGGGAAGCTGCTGTATAAAGTCACTGGCCTGCTTTTGAAGCAGATCTGCCGGTGGATTGAGTGCTGCCAGGACTCAAGAATAAATCCTCTTTTTCTCACCCCCATAATGCTCTAAATCTTGCCACAATACTGACTCTATAACTCCAAATCCCATGCCTGCTTCCTTTCTGTCCCTTTCTAAACAGGTTCGGGCTATGACTCGTATGCAGACACAGGGCCCATTTGACGACTGGGCTGGGCTCCTTGTCACCACCTCACTGAATTGGAATGCAGCCCACGGATTCGCCCCTGCCCTGGCCCCCGAGCTCCCCCCAGGCTGGGCGAGAGTTCATTGATGTGCTGAATATCACAAAGACTTAATTCTGCACTGAAAGGTTAAAAAGAAAGGAAGGGGGAGGGGAAAGGAGAGAGGAATAGAGATGAGGTCTGCAGAGAATGGTTTATTCAGCTAATGAACTTTTGCAGAATGGCTAACAAGGAAGAATTTTTGCTGAAAGAAACTTCGTCATTGATACGACTCCTTTCTTCCTTCTGTTTGCCCTTTCTAGGGAGAGGAAAGTTAAGAGATGCTAGGGATTAAATGATAGACAGGTACAGAAAGATGTGTTTTATAAAAGCAAAGCAAGATATCTCACTTTGGCTTCAGTTTATGCTTGTAGGAAGGGAAGCCTCTCGCGGATTCCCCCTTGCAGGGCTTGTCTCATCTAATATTATGCAGCGAGCAGCTCGAACCCAATTTAGCCTTGTCAATCCACACACAAGTCAAAGTCAAGGGATTCCCACAGATTCTCTCGCAACAGACACTGCCTTTGGGGAGAATGACTGAGTAGTCAGTCTTTATGGTAAAACACAGTCTCATTCTCCAAAGGGTATGAATAAGCCAGAGTGATTTCACAGCAAAGAAAAGAAACAGATAAGAAGCATAATGGAAAACAACATTGTCTATTCCAGCTTTGTTTCTTCCTGAAGTTGAGAGGAGTTTCCATACACCCTTGGGCTTTTCTAAATTTGTAATAACCTGAGTTCTAGGCAAGGTGAGAAGAAATCTGTAAATGACACTTTAAAACAAAAATGTCTTCACCTTTATGAAAATAACCCATGTGCTTGTGCAAAACATATTCATCGTTTCAATGCCTGCCTGTGACAAATGTTTATATACCTATTATAGGCAATGAGATTTTTTTAAAAAAAATGGTGCTGGGACTAGCAGTACTGAGGTTTTAACAACTTGAGGAAGCAAATTTGATTTGCATGCCATTTACAAATGATTTCTAACACCCCTGACACCAGAGTTATAAAAGTTTAAAAATTGCACGATGGCTTTACAACTTTCCTGTATTTGATTTATGTTCGCACACACTGTAAAAGAGAGAAAGCTGGCACTTTCTCTTCCTTCTTATAACTAAATAATGCATCACACATTAAATAGGTGAATCTGGTTCTGCTGTTCTTCAGACTTCTGACTTTATCACCCAAGTATTGAGGTTGTAGGGAAAAGGAGAAAAGGTTGTAGATGGGAGAAGAGAGAAAACCTTTTATTCTCCATCCTTTTATCCTTTAAACTGTACAGTCACAGGTATCATTATGTAGCACCCCAGTTGGACAGTGTTGATGACCTCTGCCTTCAGTTGAGAAGATGTAGAGTAAGTGAACCGGCCAACTAATGTGATGAACACAATATTCTTTAAGGCTATCTCCCCCAATTTTTTTCATTTTAGCGTTTTAAGGTTTATTTGTCCATTCAGCAAATAAGTGCCGAGCATCTATAATGTGTCAGGCATTGTCCTAGACCTTTGGGTAGATGAATAGAAAAAACAGATAAAGATACCAGCCCCTCGGGGTTGCTATTCAAACATAGAATCTTTGTCTGAGTCATAGAGCCTGATTCTGGTTGTTTAGATTTTCCCCCAGATCTTTTCAATAGTCATAATCCTAGCAAAGACTTTAGCTAATACTGATTTTTATTTACCGTCCCCACTGTGGTTTATGTTTACTCAATGCTCTGCTTTCAGAGGTTGGCACACGTATGTAAATGAAAGTGAAAGCGTTAGTCGCTCAGTCGTGTCCATCTCTTTGCAACCCCATGGACCCTAGGCTCCCCTGTCCATGGAATTCTCCAAGTGAGAATACTGGAGTGGGTAGCCATTCCCTTCAGGGAGTCTTCCCGACCCAGGGATCAAACCTGGGTCTCCTGCATTGTAGGCAGATTCTTTACTGTCTGAGCCAGCATGTATGCAAGCATATATGCATAATTTCATCCACTGAACATTTCTTCAACCTACATCCATTCCTTTCCCATTAAACACTTCCCATGGGCAGTGGAATAGAGAAGTGAAATCTGAAAGGTGTTTCTAGTCCTTATTCTGTTAACTACCTAATATCAAATAGGGCTTCCCATGTGGCTCAGCTGGTAAAGAATCCGCCTGCAATGCGGGAGACCTGGGTTCAATCCCTGGGTTGGGAAGATCCCCTGGAGAAGGGAAAGCCTACCCACTCCAGTATTCTGGCCTGTAGAATTCCATGTACTATACAGTCCATGGGGTTGCGAAGAGTCGGATGCGACTGAGGGGCTTTCACTTCAAAATCAAATATCCACTCAAGCTAGGTAATACTGTTTTCTTTTCTCCCCTATTTCTTTAGTGTTTTTACTAAAGGTCAGGGAGATAAATTGACTGCCAATGGGAAATGGTTGACAAGAGTCAAATTCAGCCCTTAGACTGTGGAGCTTGGCTGCTTGTTTTATTTATTGTCCCATTCATTTATAAATTCATTTAGTCTTCACCCAATAGATTTTTGGATATTGCAAACTATATACCAGACCCTGACCATTCGCTATGGAGAGCAAGGATAAACCAGACAGCCGTGGCCTCTGGAATTCAGTCTGGTGGGGAACCAAGATGCTTCTTTGCAAACACAGTTCAGGACTTCAGTGTTCTTTCAGCTGATCTTTGTATTCTTTCGAGACTTTTATGGCAAGTTGTCCCTGCCATCAGAGGAATCCACCAGGAACATATTGATTACAGATTTGAGTTGTCTGGCACGTATGTACACACACTGCCTGCACACACATACACACTTACACACACGCACCAAGATTTCTTTTCCCCCAACTTTACTGAGCTACTTTTCCTTTTTCTGTCTGGTGAGACAATACAGTGATATGCAAGCCTTTCAGAAATCGGGCAAGATTCCTGGCCAACTGAATTATTTCATTCTACACTCTGTGTCAGTTCCTGGAAATTAACAATAGACCGTTTCACATTGGTCTTTGATCCCACCAGCTCAGTCATGGTATTTTTCCAGATGTTTCCGCCTTGGATTGCTATTACAAAAAGCACAGGCCAAGTTGGCCTGTAGCAGGGCTGAGGTATTTGCTTTTTTTGCAAAATGACCTGATCATGTGCTACTCAGGGGTTAGCGGAGGGAGACACCCAGACTTTAACATCTGAATGGTGCCTTGAATTATAAGTGTTTTTTAAGAAAAATACCATGCCCAGTATAGAGACAAAAACATTGATTTGGCCTGATTCTAGCAACTTGGGTATGCTTTGAAAAAAGTTAACATGCTGTTTTCTCTCAGTTTACTGTACCCCAAATGGTCTAACATTCCCAAGAATCTAAATGCCAATAAGCATGGAGAAAACCCTCAACTGCCAAGAGATTATGCCCTTTAGGTGTTTGGGCAGAGAAGAGACAAATAATTGGCATTATTATGCCCTTTGTTATGGTTTCATAAACAATTATTTCATAGCACGATATAGCACAAATGACAAGAAATGAGCCCACAGCAAAAGGGGCTTGAAGCCTTAAGTGTGAAATTTGCTTCATTGTACCAGAACAAGTGACGCAAGTGTCCCGAGAGAGAGCCCAAGACAGCAAGAGCAGGGGACCCTGTGCTCGCTGCACTCTAGTCAAAACTGACCTTGAAGACTTTTTTTTTTTTTTTTGCCCCCTTGTGCAGCATATGGGATTTTAGTTTCCCCACCAGGGACCGAACATAGTCCCCTGCATTGGATGCACAGAGTTTTAACCAATGGACCACCAGGAATCCCTAGGACATTTTTAGATGTACTGAAGCACGTGCCCTAAAGTTTAGTATGAAAGAGTAAAAGCAATTCCTCGAAAGATGACAAGAACCAGCCCCTCGAGAAGTTCCCACTGAACAGTGGCCTAAATTTGACTCTAGAAAGAGTAATGAGGATGCATATGTTGTATGAATGTTGACACTTCCATTCTCACAACTGATGCTTATTTTATTAAGGCTTTCTGCTGTGACTCGGGCTAATACTCACAGAAAACATTGTTTACTGAACTTAATTTCTAGGTAGGAAGTACCTTTTTAGATGCCTATATACCCTGTGAAGAAAGCTGAGCACTGAAGAATTGATGCTTTTGAACTGTGGTGTTGGAGAAGACTCTTGAGAGTCCCTTGGACTGCAAGGAGATCCAACCAGTCCATTCTGAAGGAGATCAGCCCTGGGATTTCTTTGGAAGGAATGATGCTAAAGCTGAAACTCCAGTACTTTGGCCACTTCATGTGAAGAGTTGACTCATTGGAAAAGACTCTGATGCTGGGAGGGATTGGGGGCAGGAGGAAAAGGGGACGACAGAGGATGAGATGGCTGGATGGCATCACCGACTCGATGGACATGAGACTGAGTGAACTCCAAGAGTTGGTGATGGACAGGGAGGCCTGGCGTGCTGCGATTCATGGGGTCACAAAGAGTTGGACACGACTGAGTGACTGAACTGAACTGACTGATACCCTATGATCTATCATTCCAGTCCTAGATATATTTCAGACAGCAATATGTAGTTATGTGCATGAAAAGACATGTACGAGAATGTTCATAGAAGCATCTTTTGTACCAAAGAAAAAATGGAAACTATCAAAAGACCTATCAACAGTAAAGTGGATAACTTGTAGTATATTCCCAATGGCATGCCATGCAGCAATTACAATAAACAAATTACTGTGATGGTCAACCATATGGATGACATAAACATCTTACAAACAATGTTGAAGGAAAGAAACCATAACAAAAGAGCCCAAAATTTATGATTCCATTCATATCAGTACAAAGTCAGGCAACCCAATCTATTCTGTTTAAAGTTAGGATAATGGTTACCCTGGGATAGGGTGGTGATTAAAGAGGAGCAGAAGAATGCTTTTGAGGTGCCAGTCATATTTTGTTTTTTAATCTGAGTAAAGATTGTTGTTTTGTCGCTAAGTCAAGGCCAACTCTTTTGCAATCCCATGGAGTATAACCTGTGCCAGGCCCTCTGTCCATGGGATTCTCCAGGCAAGCATACTGCAATGGGTTGCCATTTCCTACTCCAAGGGATCTTCCCAACCCCGGATTGAAGCCCCCTCTCCTTCATTGGCAGGCAGATTCTTTACCGCTGAGCCACCTGGGAAGCCCAAGTAAAGGTTATGAGGTGATATTGACTTTATGAAAATTCTTTGATCCCTGCCCTTGTGTGTGTACTTTTTGATAGGCATGTTAGATTCAATATACTTGTAAAAATGCAAACTTTTTCACCTAGTAAAGAAAGTAGCAACAGAAAGACTCAGTTCGGACATATGGGTTGGCTAAAAAGTTTCTTGGGGTTTTAACATAGCATCTTATGGGAAAATCCAAGCAAACTTTTTGGCCAAACCAATACTTTAAAAAAGACATAAATTAGCTCAGGATATGAAGATAAGATGGTTGGATGGCCTCACCAATTCAATGGACGTGAGTTTGAGCAAGTTCCGGGAGTTAGTGATGGACAGGGAAGCCTGGCGTGCTGCAGTCCATGGGGTCACAAAGAGTCTGACACGACTGAGCGACTGAACTGAACTGATGAAGTTTAAATAAAAACTAATTTTGTGACTATTCAAGTCTCATTTTCTTACTTTAAATGGTAGAAGATTCTCCTGAGTACACATTAGTGTGGATATATTTTTTAGTTATTACTTGGCTAGCAGCTCTTTGAAGAGTTGGCATTAAACACTGTGGAAAATTTTGTGGATAAAATGAAAAGCAAAAGCCATTTTTCCTCCCTAAAATATTCCAGATCTCTTTGATTAGATATTCTCTCTCCCTTCTTTGAAACTCCGCAATATTTTGTATTCCTCTTAGTGATACGTGGACTACCTTGGATGCTTAGTCACTCAGTCGGGCCTGACTCTTTATGATCCCTATGAACTGTAGCCCTCCAGGCTCCTCTGTCCATGGGATTTTCCAGGCAAGATTAGTGGAGTGGGTTGCCATTTCCTTGTATAACGCTTAATTTTATAAACTCAAATGTCATTCATCTTTGAATCTCCTGTGATATTCTGGAGACAGGCAGTGTGCACCAATGCCCAACTGCATGGGTTCAAGACCCCTCTCTGTCCCTTATCAATGGTGTAAGTTTGGGTCAACACGGTCTCTCTGTGCTTCTCTCCTTACTTATAAAGTGGTGGGGGATATTGTAGCAGCTGTTTCCTAGGGTTGGTATAAACATTTAAAGAATTTAGTGCATAAAATTCTGAGAACAGTTCCAGACGCACAGTTCAGTCATTCTTAGCTGCTATTTCTGTCAGGGTATCATGATTCCTGTCATGATTCCTAAATGAGAAAAAGGAAAGAACAAAATTCAGAAGATCTAGGAGTAGACCAAACTTCTGTCTGCTAATTCCCAAACACAACTTTCTTTCTCAGCTATTCTGCAAATACAGCGTGTTGATCACTTGTAGCTCAATGTATGCAAACTGTTCTCATTTAGTCTGGTCATGTACAATTATTAGGTTCTTTTGGGAAATATTGACAGTCTCCTGATTCAGTTACATAGGCTTTTGTTGTTTAGTCGCTAAGTTGTGTCCATTTCTTTTCAACCCCATAAACTGCAGCACGCCAGGCTTCCCTGTCCTTCGCTATCTCCCTGAGTTTGCTCAAACTCATGTCCATGGTGTCAGTGATGATCCAACCATTTCGTCCTCTGTCGTCCCCTTCTCCTCTTGCCCTGAATCTTTCCCAGCATCAGGGTCTTTTCCAGTGAGTCAGCTCTTCGCATCAAGTGGCCAAAGTGTTGGAGCTTCAGCCTCAGTCCTTCCAATACATATTCAGGGTTGATTTCCTTTAGGTTTGACTAGTTTGATCATTTTGCTGTCTAAGGGACTCTCAAGAGTCTTCTCAAACACCACAGTTCAAAAGCATCAATTCTTTGGCGCTCAGCCTTCTTTATGGTCTAACTCTCACATCTGTACATGACTACTGGAAAAACCGTAGCTTTGACTATACAGACCTATGTTGGCAAAGTGATATCTCTGCTTTTTAATACAGTGTCTGGGTTTGTCATGGCTTTTCTGAATAATTATTAGGTTCTTTTATAGAAATATTGACCATGTCTCCTGATTCAGTTACGTAGGCTAAACTGTATTAACAGTCCCAAGAATGTGTAATGGACGAAACGCAATAAAAAATTTATTCCTAGCTCCCATTATGGTCCAAGTAAATGTTACTTGATAGCTTCCCTAGGATGACTCAAGGACCCAGGCTCCTTTTATATGGGTACCATTCCCTGAGCCTCAGCTACCCCTATATCCACTTGACACAAGGAGGAAAAGAGCCCAGAGGTGCTGCACTGATCTTTTAAAGGCCATGATATGCCTTTAATGGCCCACATTATTACTCTCATATTCCTCGGACTAGACTTCAGCTGATGCCCACATCCAACTGAAGGTGGGCTGGCAAATGTTATTGAAGTGTGTGGCCCAGAAGGGGAAACTGAATTTTGCAAACAACTAGCTATGTTTGCTAGGATTTAGAGGTAGGTAAGGGTTTTAGCTCTCCACCTGATGGCCCCACTACAGATATAGCAGCAAATTAGCACAGTGTTTTATACTAGCACGTATATTTACTAGCCATCAGGCCCTTAAATGATAGTGTCTTTTCTGTAGTTCATCAGAATCCCAGCTCTCCATCCTTATAGGTGTTTCCATCATGGCTGATATGAAGCAATGAGTCCCCTTGAAATAAACACAACATTATTCTAGGGCCAAGACTTCAGTTAACCTGAGAGATGAATTCAGGCACCTGAAGTGCTATGAATCCTGCCTGGATATAGCACTCTTTTGGAACCAAGTCACAGGAGCCAATTCAGAGAGTGTACCCACCATAGATAAGTAGATTCTTCTACCATGCACACCTAAGAATGAAGACTATCTCTCTCTTCTAGCCAATCTGAATACCTTGAAGCACCAGTCATTTCACTAACAGAACCCCCACCTCTTACATCCACTTTGTCAATTATAAAACATCCTAAGGTTAGTAGACCGTAAAAAAGGCTGAGCACCGAAGAACTGATGCTTTTGAATTGTGGTACTGGAGAGGACTCTTGACAGTCCCTTGGACAGCAAGGAGATCAAACCAGTCAGTCCTAAAGAAAATCAGCCCTGAATACTGATTGGAAGGACTGCAGCTGAAGCTCCAAAACTGATGCAAAGAGCCAACTCATTGTGAAAGATACTGATGCTGGGGAAGGTAGAAGGCAGGAGGAGAAGGGGGTGACAGAGGTTGAGATGATTGGATGGCATCATGGACTCAATGGAGATCAGTGTAAGCAAACTCAGAGAAATAGTGAAGGACAGGGAAGCCAGGCGTGCTGCAGTTTATGGGGTGGCAACGAGTCAGAAACGACCGAGCAACTAAATAGCAACAACAGCTAAGCTTAGCGTAGAGGGAAAAGGAGTGACAACAAGCCTGTAGCAGCCACCCTGGAAGGTGGCCTTTTGAGCAAACACAAGCTAACTACAGTTGAAGTGTATATTCTTAGTTAAAGCAACCAGTTGCCCTAGGGTGTAGAGTACACAGATTACTCACCCTTAAACATGTCGTACAGCCCATGCAAAAATGTTTATTATAGGCAACAAAACATTTTGAAAAATAAATTTAGCCTTTTATTCAAATATCTCTAAGACAGTCACCTGCAAAGTTTTCCCTATAATATGCCACTTCTTTGTAATTCTTTGATTTAATGTGGAATAGGTGAAATACTGCATGCTGATTGGAAGCCAAGGAGCTTGCTATACTGTGGGAAAGTTATTGTCAGTTCCTGCCATTGTTTGTTTGTTTTTCTTCAGAGTTTGGTAAGTGCATCTCACTTCTCTCAAGGCTTCCCTGGTTAGTCAGACGGTAAAGAATCTGCCTGCAAAGCAAGAGACCTGGCTTTGATCCCTGGGTCCAGAAGACCTCCTGGAGAAGGGAATGGCAACCCACTCCAGTATTCTTGCCTGGAGAATTCCATGGACAAAAGAGCCTGGGTGGCTACAGTCCATGAGATCACAGAGTCGGACACAACTTAGCGACTAACACTTTGACTTTTCACTCTTCACTCTCTAAAGCTGTTAACCATTTCTTCCCAGAAGAGAAATTCGAGGCGTTAAGGCAAAATTATTGGGTTCAAGATCCGTTTGCTTTTCAAAACCCAGAATCAGTAACTGTGTTAAACTTGGTGCCCAAAGAAGAGAATGAATGATCGTAGCTCAGTTCTTCATATACACTGAAGCATGATTATGAAACATTAAGTTTATCAGCATTGTGAATTAAGATAGAGGAAGACTTTCATTTGCTAAGTCAAAAGAGTGTCCTGCTATTATTAGCATTCACAGCAACTAGTTTGTGTGAACTAGGGTTTTCAGTCTTAACCCAGTTAAAAACCAAGGAGAGGAATGGATTGAATGGTGCAGCAGATATGCAGGCAGCAGTATCCTCCTGTGTTCCAGACTGGAACGGACTTAGACACAGGCAGGCACGCTCACCATGGTAAATCCCACCTGGTTTTTGTTCTTGCCTTTTGTATTTTGTGATGGGCTTCCCAGTTGGCTCAGCGGTAAAGAATCCAGCTGCCAAATCAGGAGCTGCAGGAGATGCAGGTTCGATTCCTGGGTCAGGAAGATCCTCTAGAGGAGGAAACGGCCACCCATTCCACCGTTCTTGCTTGGGAAATCTCACTGAGAGAGGAGCCTGGTGTGCCACAGTCCATGGGGTCGCAAAGAGTTGGACACAGCTGAGAGACTGAGCATGCACATTTTGTGATACTCTTCTGTGTTAAGTTTATGTTTTTATTTTTGTTATAGTTACATACTAATAGAATCATAATGTCGTTTAAAAATAGATTCATGGGGGGGACAATGATTTCCTGATTCAATAACCTTCAGAAAAGAAGGAACTAAAGAAAACGTTAACATTCTTCTGAGACTTTGCCCTCGGAAAACCTCCCGAAGCCACTATGTGCTGATTGATCATCCCAGTGGGGGTGTCCTCTGAGTGGTTTTGTACAAAATACTTGAGTTTAGGTTATGCTACATGGAGCCACACCTCCTTGAGATGTGGGAAGTGTCTGTTTGTGAATGTTATTCATCCTTTTTTTTTTTCCAGATACAGGAAAATTCTTATCTTTCAGGATGATTTTTTGTTAGTTTTGTGTTCTTGTCGCTGATGAGAGGTGGGGAAGTTCAGTGTCCCTGAAATGATATTTGAAGTGATGTTTTCTAGCTCCTTAACAGAGGGTTCATTTCTAAGTTGCAATGTTTGTTTTTAAGTGCCGTGGTGGGGTTCCCAGGGAATACTGGAGACCACCCTACTTGTGCTGGGGGCAGTTATCTTCATAGTCTGTGGTTTTCACCATGGCGATGGGAATAGAATTTTTAGCTCTTGGAGCTCTTCTGCATTCTTAAGTAAGCTTGCATAATACTGCTGGGGACAAAGCAATTGCCTGCTTGAAAGCCACGTGAATGAATAAATTTGGTCTCGGGATTTTTGAACTGTTGTGAAAGACTTTTTGTTTCTTGACTTCTTTCTTTTTCAAAATCACAGAAAATGTTTTCTTCAGATGATGTCCTTATTAACCAAAATGTGATGTGTAATTCAGCTAGGTAGACAATTTTAGCACATAAACCTATAGATGAAATTCTTGGGTATCTGAACAATGATTTCCAGTCTGTAAAAATCTTTTAAGAATTTTAATCTTAAGTAGAAGTTCCCATTCTAGACATTTTCTTGACACTTCATACTGAGTAAGCTTCAGGACAGGATTCTTCTGTCGGGAACAAAAACGATAAACTGTCTAGAACCTGGCTTAGGGATTCTGCCGTACTATTAAATAGCATTGAGGAATGTTGAGTTATTCTTTTTCTAGAAGATGACTAATGCCAAAAAGAAGCCTGTTGTTATAGAACAAATTATTTTGGATTGTCTTTTTTCTTTTTGGTCACATTATTTCTTTTCTAACCAAGTACCAGTTTTAAAGACCATTAGCCAAAGATCCTTCTGGTGTTTTATCCAAATGACTTAATGGTTACTTTAGGAAATGTATAGAGCTATTGTATATGTTGAACCTGTCATGTTGTAAACAGAAGTGGGGTCTGGCTGCCCAATACACAGGCCAGGTTGGTGGAAAGGAAAATTTGCTTTATTTTGGATGCTGGCAACCAGGGGATGGGGGAACTGGGTGGACATCTGTCCAAAGCCCGACTTTCCCCAAATCCTGACAATCAGGGAACAAGAACTTTTATAGACAGAGGGAGGGGCTCACAGGTAGAAGCAACACAGTCAGCTCTGGCAGTCATCTGGAAATTCATCTTCAGTGGTCTGACCAGCATCATCTTGATTGTTCTAAATACAGTTAATCTTCAGTTCCAGGGTTGGTTTGTTCCCATTTCCTTGAGGCCAGTTCTCAGAATTGTGGTAGCTCAGGGCTACAGTCTGGTCAATATGTAGTTAATTTCTTCCACCTGGTGAGGGTTCAGTATAAGGCAGCTCACAGGATGAGGCTCAGAATATTATCTATAGCTCTTGAGAAGGAACTAAAGGTCCTTGGCTTTGCTCAGTGAGTACAGTATTACTATTTGGTCGCCTTTGACTGTTTTCCTTTGTTTCTGTATTTTCTCACTTCTCTGATTAAACTTCAGAGAAGGCAATGGCACCCGACTCCAGCACTCTTGCCTGGCAAATCCCATGAACAGAGGAGCCTGGAAGGCTGCAGTCCATGGGGTCTCTAAGAGTCAGACAGGACTGAGTGACTTCCCTTTCACTTTTCACTTTCATGCATTGGAAAAGGAAATGGCAACCCACTCCAGTGTTCTTGCCTGGAGAATCCCAGGGATGGGGGAGCATGGTGGGCTGCCATCTATGGGGTCACACAGAGTTGGACACGACTGAAGTGACTTAGGAGCAGCAACTGATTAAACTTATTCTTTGGCTAAATTGTTTCCATAGACAGAAGGCAGGCTTGAGGACATGGAGTACAAGGACCATAAGACCCTGCTCCATTTCAGTGTTAAATTGTGTATGGTGGAAGGTACTTAGTAAGGACCACTTGGTCCAAAAACATAAATGAGTCTCCAAAGTGCATCAGGGCTTAGAAGAGTATGATAAAAAATGCCCATTGATGCCAGTCGTGTATAATATCTCAGTCATTCTCAGTTTGGAATATAAAGTATTTAGATATCAGATCAAATAAACTCGGAAGATATGTCTTGCAGAGAAAACCTACTTCGAATTATAAATCGAAAACCATTGTGGCTTATAGATCTAAGTGATGTTGTAAAAGTCACCTGCTTCAGACTACAAATTCCTCATATTTTAGGGTGCATTAGGTCACTTTCCAACTATGGAACACCCTAACTTACATTGCTGTGATGGGCTTTTTATAAAACAATAAGGCTATTTGAGGCGAAATAAGACAAATGAGAAGTCCTTGTTTTCTTAAAGTCAACCAAGGTAGCCAATTCAAAGAAATCATGACACAAACTCCTCCTCCTTCCCATTACTATTAAAAATAATTTCTACACTTTGTTTCTGGTCATTTCCCTGGAAGCGCCAAACGAACTGACTTGCTGTTTTGAAGTTGACAGGCAGTGTCTTTGTGACAAGGCATCAACTTGTTGTCGGTCATGGTCTACTTGTATTTGAACTTGATTTTTATTTTTCAATGAGTATTACTTTTCAACTTTTTATAAGAGATCAATCTGCACCTCAGTTTAAAGGCAAAGAACAAATTTTTTTTAATGTGTTTCAGAGCATTATTGTTAGAGCGTTTCAGTTTCCTATTATGAGAACTGAAAATTCGCTGGGTACTTATAATTGGCTATAGGCAAGCACTAATTCTGAAAGATCTGTAAAAGTGACCAAATAAATTATGCTTAATTAAAATGGTTATACCAGGAACTCTGTAGCATTGTTTTTAATTTGAGTATGAAAAGATATCTACATTACTGCAGCATAATTCCCTTGCCATAGGGTCTGCTAGTCTGGGCTGAGATTTCTGCCTGTATCGGGTAGTTTATCTTAGTCTACTGATTAGGCCATCAAGATGTAGTTATAAATAAAAAGCAATTTCAATTTCTATAACTGACTTGTAAATAAGTTTAACCTAAAACTCAGCTATTTCTCAGCATAACTGAATAGTTTATTCAGTAGTTTTTTGACATACTTAAGATTGCATGTATATTATGTTTGCTGTCTTAATTTCCAATTGTATTTCAAGAGGGTTTTGAGATAGCTAAATACAAACATCCTGATTTATCCTGTGGCAAGTACAAAGATAAATAAGTCGCCTCTGCCATCCACTTCCACACTTGGTTATTATGCAGAAGGAAAGAACAATACCAGACACTGTGTCCCAGATGGGAATCTGCCACCTTCCATGAGTTCTCAGAAAGGAAATGCCTCTGTTTCTTTCTAAAAGCATCCAGTACTGTTTGCTGCTACTGCTAAGTCGCTTCAGTCGTGTCCGACTCTGTGAGACCCCATAGACGGCAGCCCACCAGGCTCCTCTGTCTCTGGGATTCTCCAGGCAAAAATACTGGAGTGGGTTGCCATTTCCTTCTCCAATGCATGAAAGTGAAAAGCGAAAGTGAAGTCGCTCAGTCATGCCCGACTCTTAGCGACCCCATGGACTGCAGCCTACCAGGCTCCTCTGTCCATGGGATTTTCCAGGCAAGAGTACTGGAGTGGGGTGCCATTGCCTTCTCCCCAATACTGTTTATCTGACTCTAATAATTGGGTTGTTACATAGTCATTGATGGCTAATTAAACTATAACTTTTGTGAAGCGGTTCTTGAAATTTAAAAAAAAATGGATGGGTCAAAAATTAGTTGTTATTAATATTAATCGCATGCAAAGGTGTATGTTCTGTGTATTTCTGTAAATAGATGGGTCAGCGAATATGAAGGTGAAACCCCTTTTCAAACAAGTATTCATTATGTAGAAAAGCATCACCTTTGTACCTCATGTTTACTTGTATTTGCTGCTCAACTCTTTTTTTTTTCCTCCAGTGACAAGCTGGTATTTTCTAAAGCTTTTCTGGGTCGTTTTCCTTAGCAGATACTACGTTTTGATGACAGGCTTAATTCTTCCAGCTTTCAGTTTCCGAGTTGTTTCACTTATGCCCCACTTGGCACTTACCTGAGAAGGATCAAAAGTTAGTGAAGATGTTTTGTAGGTGAAGATCTGGAAAGTGGAAACTTTGCATGCTGTACAGAAATGCCTTAGCCTGAATCAAGGTAAACTTCGTGATGAACTCTAGGACATGGAGTACTCAGGGGCTTGGTCGGGAAGAACTAGATTCTATCCTAGAAATTCTAGGCAGAAGATCTACAACCATATTGGAGAGACTAGGAAAGTCATTAATTCCTTGATTGGTTGTTGTTGGTGTTCAATCCACAAGCTGTGTCTGCCTCTTTGTGACCCCATGGACTGCAACACGCCTGGCCTCCCTGTCCCTCACCATTTCCCAAAGTTTCCCCAAGTTCATGTCCATTGAATATAAAGAGGCAAAAATATATGACAGTGAAAGGTGAGTCCCCAGGTTGGCAGGTGTCCTCTATCCTTACAGGATTTTTAAAGAAAAGAGATACGTGGAATCCAGTGAAAGAAACAAAATATCTATGGAACCCAAATAAATACATTTGAAACAGCAAAGAATATAAACTCTAAGCTTAACGTAGACAGCAGAATTCTGTTATGAGAAGAAAATAAAAAAAATAGATGATTTTAGTCTAGAGATCTGGGCTATAAGACTGACTATTTGGAGAGCATGGTTTTGAGATCCGTGTCGCCTGTTGACTGTCAAAACAGAATTTCCTCCAAATGTTGATGATGATAAAGAGAAAAACGACCCTGGTCTGCTACAGTCCCAGAGTTTGTGTCTAGGCTGGAATCTGAGGTTGATATTCAGTCACTCCCAGTGGAGAAATATAATCTCAACCATCCCATGTCAGCATGACCACAAAATTGTTTGAGGTGATTTGGTTGTTTTCATTAGAAGACTTAAAATTAAATGTGCAATGTTTTTTAAAATGTTATGTTTTACTCCAGAATAGTAAATGTTTTTGTATTAAGAAATCTGAATGTATATGCAGCCAGTGTTTATCATCACTGAGCCCTGTGATTAAATTAAAATGGGTAATTGACTATTCAGACTGGTGGTTGTTTTTTTTTTTTTTTTAATTTTTATTTTTACTTTATTTTACTTTACAATACTGTATTGGTTTTGCCATACATTGACATGAATCCGCTACGGGTGTACATGCGTTCCCAAACATGAACCCCTCTCCCACCTCCCTCCCCATAACATCTCTCTGGATCATCCCCGTGCACCAGCCCCAAGCATGCTGTATCCTGCATCGGACATAGACTGGCGATTCAATTCTTACATGATAGTATACATGTTTCAATGCCATTCTCCCAAATCATCCCACCCTCTCCCTCTCCCTCAGAGTCCAAAAAGTCCGCTCTACACATCTGTGTCTCTTTTGTTGTCTCGCATATAGGGTCATCATTGCCATCTTTCTAAATTCCATATATATGTGTCAGTATACTGTATTGGTGTTTTTCTTTCTGGCTTACTTCAGTCTGTATAATCGGCTCCAGTTTCATCCATCTCATTAGAACTGATTCAAATGTATTCTTTTTAATGGCTGAGTAATACTCCATTGTGTATATGTACCACAGCTTTCTTATCCATTCATCTGCTGATGGACATCTAGGTTGTTTCCATGTTCTGGCTATTATAAACAGTGCTGTGATGAACATTGGGGTACACGTGTCTCTTTCTATTCTGGTTTCCTCGGTGTGTATGCCCAGCAGTGGGATTGCTGGGTCATAAGGCAGTTGAAATATTAATAAGTTCATAAATAATATTGAACCACTTGAGAGAACTTAAGATCCACCATGTTTAAGGTTTAATTTGTTATATTTGTAAGAACTGGTGATGTCTGTGGTAGAATTTGAACTTTAATAATTGAGGCAGTGAAGGAAATCAAAGGTAGTAAGCTTGTAAATGTAGTTTAAAATGTTTACAGAGTTTAAGTTAATCAGCAGGGCTGAGTGTTGATCAGAGATCACTTAAAAGACATTATCATTTGCTAAATTTCAAGAGAATAAAGATATTTTACAAAACGAATTTAGAAATTTCAGGAATATTTATTTTTAAGAAAATAACTGCTAGGGACTGTTAAGACTTCGCCTTCCAATGCAAGGGTGCAGCTTTGTTCTCTGATCGGGGAGGCAAGATCACACATACGTCGTGGCCAAAAAACCAAAGCATAAAACAGAAACAATATTTTAACCAATGCAATAAAGACTTTAAAAATGGTCCACACAGAAAAAAATTCTTTAAAAAAAAGAAAAGAATTTCTAGATAATCTTAACTGAGCAAAAACTAACCTTGGAGATATTAAAAGTCACACCCTGATATATACTGATGGGATTCTTCCTCAAATGTTATATTGTTTACTGAAAAGAAAAGGCACTGAACTGGATAATATTTTACACAATCTCAAGCCCCGATTGAAAAAAATGTATATATTGCCTCTTCAGACACAAGACCAAGCTGGACCACAGAGGGAAATTGAGCTGAACGCTCTATCATCATTTCCCATTCATCCCGAACTCCAGGGAGCTCACTTACAATACAGAATAATAAATTAATGTCAGTCACACCCATGAGGCCTCTTTAATGTTACCCATTGCAAAAATAGTTTGGACAGATTCCATTCTTTGCTTTAATAGGATGAGTCTTGCCATTAACTCAGATTTAGCTATGGAGAAGGCAATGGCACCCCACTCCAGTACTCTTGCCTGGAAAATCCCATGGACAGAGGAGCCTGGTAGGCTGCAGTCCATGCAGTCGCTGAGAGTTGGACACGACTGAGTCAGTTCACTTTCACTTTTCACTTTCATGCATTGGAGAAGGAAATGGCAACCCACTCTAGTGTTCTTGCCTGGAGAATCCCAGGGACGGGGGAGACTGGTGGGCTGCCGTCTATGGGGTCGCACAGAGTTGGACACGACTGAAGCGACTTAGCAGCAGCAGCAGCAGCAGCTTAGGGAAAAAAGGGCTGGAGCTGCCCCCAAGCAGCTTGGACTAATCTTGCATGTCCTTTAATACTTTACCACATGCCTTCCTTCACCCCGGAGCTCCCTAAAGTGTATTCATCCTCACTCTCCACTGTGGCCTATGAACATTGCCTTAATCTGTGGCACCAGTTTAGGTTATGAGGCAGAAGGGCCCACAAGCTTCTTTTAGTCTGTGTATGTGTTGGTTTCTTGAAATTAGCAAGAACATTTATGCCTCTCTCCCCATAATCTGAGATCTTACTTAGAAGTTATCAAGACTTTCCTGGTGTCCAGTAGTTAAGAATCCACCTTGCAATGCAGGGGACACAGGTTCGATCCCTGGCTGGGGAACTGAGATCCCATATGCTGCAGAACAGCTAAGCCCACAACTGCAACTACTGAACCTACTTGTCACAACTAGAGAGACCATTCACTGCAACAGAAGACTCCACATGATGCAATGAAAATCCCAAGTGCTGCAGCTGAGACCCAACACAGGCAAATGAATACATAATAAATATTTTTTTTTTTTAAAGAAGTTACTCATCCATGCCAGACGTAGGAATTGTGGTTTGTAGAGACAGCCTAGAAAATGTTTACATCGTCAAGAATTTGAGTGGAAGATATTAATAGAATGTGAGGAGAATAAATATTTTAGAGGAGAAAGAATATTTTGAAGAGCACAAACAAATCTGTTTTTTCTAGCACAGCCCTGTGAGTCATCAGGCTAATCATTTAAATATTATCCCAATGTTTAATCAAAATTAGATAAAAATGACCATCAGTTTTCAAGATGTGATTTTTATTTATGGTTTTTTTTTTTTTTTTGCATTTTGTGGGTGAATCTAGTTTTCTGATTCAGATAAACGAAAGGCAACTGAATTAGGCAAATGCTGCTTGAAGATGGGAAGGACTTGCTGAGGGGTATAATTCAAAACTGTGAGAGACAGGTGTAGATTAGAAATGACAGGAGACCGTCTGCACTATATGATTTGTAATTTGACTGTCTATGCCCAAGTTCATTCACCTAAGTCTAGGAGGACAATGCCCATAAATACATGCTACTCATCACCTCACATGGGCTTCCCAGGTGGCTCAGTGGTAAAGAATTCACCTGCCAATGCCGGAGTCTCCGGTTTGATCCCTGACTCGGGAATATGCCCTGGAGAAGGAAATGGCAACCCACTCCAGTATTCTTGCCTGGAAAATCCCATGGACAGAGGAGCCTAGCAGGCTACAGTCCATCGGGTCTCAAAAAGTTGGGACACGACTGAGCAACTGAGCATGCACACGCATCTCCTTGTGCTCACTATCTCTTTAATTTCTTGCTTTTTATATCTTCAGCTTTATCTAGTTCTCTCATGATCACATATGCACTAATCTCGCCTACAAATAGCTTACAAATGCCCTCCTGTCATTCCAGTGTACTAGGTTGCTCAGTCGTGTCCGACTCTCTGTGACCCCGTGGACTGTAGCCCGCCAGGCTCCTCTGTCCATGGGGATTCACCAGGCAAGAATACTGGAGTGGGTTGCCACGCTCTCTTCCAGAGGATCTTCCCAACCCAGGGATCGAACCCAGGTCTCTCTCATTGCAGATGGATTCTTCACCGTCTGAGCCACCAGGGAAGGTCTCTGTCATTCCAAAGTACCTGTTAAATAACTGATCACACAGTTAGCACTCAAATATTTGCTTAGTTGGCTAGTTTTAACTGGGGGAGAAAGTATCAGTGAAATGATAAATATTGAATTCCCTGACATACATTTTGCACACATATATCCTGAGCACCTTCTATGTAGCAGGTACTGTACAAAAACAGAGATGAGAAAAACAACCAATACTTGGCCCTCATAGAGCATACAGTCTAGGAAGCAGGTGGTGTCAAAACAGAAATGGCCCAGCCATATGGACTAATCAGAGTCCATGCATGGCATGGCTATGTTGACTATACAGAAATGGACTAATTACAAAATGAGAAAATGTACAGAGAGCTCTGAGACAGAGAAAACTAAATTACAGAGGAACCTAAATTAGGTGGGGGAGAGATTAGCAATGTTTTTACTGAAAAAAAAATTTTTGAAGTCAGTAGTTCCCAAATGGCTAACCAACAGAATCAGCCAGAGAATAGTGGCTGCAGACAAGTGCTGTTTGATTCCACTTACACGAGGTACCTAGAGTAGTCAGATTCATAGAGGTAGAAAGTACATTGGTGGATGCCAGGGGCCCAGGTGTTGGAGCGGAAGCGGATTGCAGAGTTCGTGTTTCAGTTTAGGGAAACAGTTTCAGTTTAGGAAGGTGAAAAATTCAGATCGATAATGGTGAAATTTACACAAAAATGTGAATGTCCTCAGTGCCACTGAACTGTACAGTAAAATATGGTTAAAATATTGCTTTATATTATGTGACTTTTACCACAATAAAAAACATTAAAAATATTGATGCCTGGCCCTCAGCTTCACATGTCCTGATTTGATCTGTATGGGATCTGACCTGGGCTATGGAATTTTTTAGAAACTAATTCTGATGTGTAAGCCAAGTGTGAGAACCAGAGATTTATGTGGAGACCTGAATGCTCCAACTACCACACAATTGCACTCATCTCACACACTAGTAAAGTAATGCTTAAAATTCTCCAAGCCAGGCTTCAGCAATATGTGAACCGTGAACTTCCTGATGTTCAAGCTGGTTTTAGAAAAGGCAGAGGAACCAGAGATCAAATTGCCAACATCCGCTGGATCATCAAACAAGCAAGAGAGTTCCAGAAAAACATCTATTTCTGCTTTATTGACTATGCCAAAGCCTTTGACTCTGTGGATCACAATAAACTGTGAAAAATTCTGAAGTAGGTGGGAATACCAAACTAACTGACCGGCCTCTTGAGAAACCTGTATGCAGGTCAGGAAGCAACAATTAGAACTGGACATGGAATAACAGACTGGTTTCAAATAGGAAAAAGAGTACGTCAAGGCTGTATATTGTCACCCTGCTTATTTAACTTCTATGCAGAGTACATCATGAGAAAGGCTGGACTGGAAGAAACACAAGCTGGAATCAAGATTGCCGGGGGAAACATCAGTCACCTCAGATATGCAGATGACACCACCCTTATGGCAGAAAGTGAAGAAGAACTAAAGAGCCTCTTGATGAAAGTGAAAGAGGAGAGTGAAAAAGTTGGCTTAAAGTTCAACATTCAGAAAACGAAGATCATGGCATTCGGTCCCATCACTTCATGGGAAATAGATGGGGAAACAGTGGAAAAAACAGTGGCTGACTTTATTTTTCTGGGCTGCAAAATCACTGCAGATGGTGATTGTAGCCATGAAATTAAAAGATGCTTACTCCTTGGAAGGGAAGTTATGACCAACCTAGACAGCATATTAAAAAGCAGAGACATTACTTTTCCAACAAAGGTCCGTCTAGTCAAGGCTATGGTTTTTCCAGTGATCATGTATGGATGTGAGAGTTGGACTATAAAGAAGGCTGAGCACCGAAGAATTGATGCTTTTGAACAGTGGTGTTGGAGAAGACTCTTGAGAGTCTGTTGGAATGCAAGGAGATCCAATCAGTCCATCCTTAAGGAGATCAGTCCTGAGTGTTCATTGGAGGGACTGATGTTGAAGCTGAAACTCCAATACTTTTTGACCACCTCATGCCAAGAGTTGGCTCATTGGAAAAGACCCTGATGCTGGGAAAGATTGAGGGCAGGAGGAGAAGGGGACGACAGAGGATGAGATGGTTGGATGCAATCAGCAACTCTATGGACATGGGTTTGGGTGGACTCTGGGAGTTGGTGATGGACAGGGAGGCCTGGCCTGCTGTGGTTCATGGGGTCACAAAGAGTTGGACATGACTGAGCGACTGAACTGACCTGAACTAAGGGGTGAATCCGAATGAACCAGGTAAAGAATTCAGAGGGGGCTTCTTAGCCCCTGGAGGTAGAAAGACTTGTACACTCGGGCTGAAAGAAGCCTCGTTTGTTGAGTCAGGGTGAAAAATGGGCTGCTGACTGCTGACCAAGCCATCTGGGCCATGCACATCTCTGAGGTTCATTTTGTTAGATAATAGTAAGCAACTTGGTGAGAGAAAGCTACTCCCTTATGATCTGGCTTCTAGGTTACAATGGGGTTGCAAAGAGTTGGACACCACTAAGGGACTGAAGCAAACTAAACCAGGTTACAAACATGTAAATTACAAACAAAATTCTGTGGCCCATGTACTTAGTACACAGCCTTTAGGAAAGCAGACACAGGACAGATCACACACTTTGTCCTTTAAGCTGCATAAAGTCTTGTGCAGTCTTTTGCAGTCTTTTGCTGCAAACAGCTTTCTCTGTTTCTAGGTGCACTGACCTTCCCTTGTATGAAAGGTTTACCTGGGACAAAAACAACAACAGTAACACAGCAGGATTCCAGGCCTTCTACTTGACATCGTGAATCAGAAATCCTTTTAACCCTATGGCTGGGCACAGATCCAAGGGATCAAGCCTCAGGCACCACCCCTCCAAGAGGTGTGAGATTCTAATGGGATGCTGGCCAGGCTAGATTCTTATAACCTCACATAACAGAGAGGATATGCCTAACTTACTTTCTGCTCATGCACATATTTCAAAAATCCAACGTGTCATCTAATGAGATCCTGTTATTATACCCATCATGCTAATTAACAAAACAGTATTTTCACCAGGAAAAACCTATTGCTCAAATTTATTTGCAGTTGGCATGGTTGGTTTCTGCTCTTGATTGATTTGCAGATAATAGCAAGGCTTGTCTTAGCTGCCTCTAGACTGTGGAAGCTTTCTCATCCAATGTCACTTGCCACCGTGGCTTGGGCATTTCTTCATAACATGTTAGCTGATGACTCCTGGACACGAAAGTCTAAACCAATTGGTATATGCACAATATCACACTTATTTTATATTTGCTAATGAAATAACAAAGAAAATTATAAACTTGTGACAGGGGAATAATGGTCACCTCTAAACCTGGAAAGATTGGAGAGGAGGCTAGGAAAAAATTCTTTTTAAATGAGAACGCTAACGCTGATGAACTTCCTTTCCTGACTATTTATAGAACACAAGAGTTTAGAGAGTGCAGAGGCGTAAACTTGGAAATAAAGGAGAGCTGCTTAGATGTTCCCTTGTCTAGACTGGCAAAGCTTTCATTGTCCAGTTCTGTGAATGACTTGAATTGCCCCCTGATCAAAGCATGGATTCTCCCAGGTCTCCTACCCTAGTGATCCCTATTTTGGCTTGTTTCTCAGTATCTAGGGATTTAGAGATTATTAAGGAAACTCTGGGATGTAATTATCAAATTATCTTGCTGTCTCCCCGGGTCATTGTGTACCCTCCTGGGGGAATTCTTCCCAGGAGCCTTTGGCTCTGTTTCGATAATGAGGTGCCATCTTTGATCAAGAGAAAATCAAAGTGAAGATTTGAGTTGCTTGGGAGTCACAGCCCCAGCCTCTCAGACTGCGAGAGCCGCTTTCCCACAGTCAGTTCAAAAGACCAGGCGGGGATTCTGAAGTCTCTGTTGGATTTCTTTCTAATACTACTAGATTGTAGTAGCTTGGGCTGCTGGCAAAGCCTTCATGTGGCTCTCAATAGTGGAGGTGTTTATGATGGCGTCTTCAGTTCCAGCATGTCTTCTGCTCTTGTTGCTGGAGGATTCTTTTGCTTTCATTGCAGATAACTTTTAGAAATTGCTTTCATGAGCCAGCATTTTCTAAGCTCTTTTGTATTACAAATGGAGCCTGTGATTACCGGCCGTGTCTGTGTCATGCATGCTTAGTTGCTTCAGTCGTGTCCAACTCTTTGCCACCCCGTGGACTGTAGCCCTCCAGGCTCCTCTGTCCATGGAATTCTTCAGGCAAGAACACTGGAGTGGGCTGCCATGTCCTCCTCCAGAGGATCTTCCCAACCCAGGGATTGAACCTGTGTCTCTAACGTCTCCTGCATTGGCAAGGAGGTTCTTTACCACTAGCGGCACCTGGGAAGCCCAAATCTATATCACCAACAGAATATAATGTGACTGCGTAGGTCATTTAATGTTTTCAGAGAGCTCTATATTAAAAAGCAAAGAGAAACATGAAATTAGCTTTAATAATATATTTTAAGTAACCCGATATATCAAAATACTATTTCAACATGTAATCAATATAAAATGTACTGATGAGGTATTTCCCTCTTCTTTTTTCATACTAAGGCTTTGAAATTGGTGTGTCTTTTCACACTTCCAGCATATTTCAGTTTGGGCCAGCCACATCTCAAGGGCTGGTGGCTGGCTACCGTGTTGGATAGCAGAAGCCTCCATAGTATTACTAAGAAATCTATTATCTGAATAATCTATTTTCCACTCAGCTTCTCATTTGGGTTGATTTTTTTGAAAGCATATGTCCAGATCCTTCTGTATTTTCCAAGTGGCTCTCCTGATTGATGGCCCCTAATTTTGAGATGGTAGGGTTAAGGGTATTGTTGGAAGAGAGCTAATTGGCCTTGTGGAATTCAAACTTGTCTTTTAGTTCCACGCCCTAAACGAGCCATGTTGGTTAATTGTTCATAGCAATGTAGAAGTGACAGAAGCCAGACTGATGGCTTATGGGGGCAGAGTATTGGCAAATCAGGAAAGGATGAAAATGATTAAACAGTAGAGTATGTGCTTCTTTTGTGAAACCTGAGTTTTAAACAATCAGAAGGAAAAGGCTTAGTGGTTTCTCTGAAAAGCTCAGAGAGGTTCAAACTGCTCGTCTTTCTGCTTTAGCACCAGTGTGACAGTGATGCCTGGAAGGAATAGGCACAGATGGAGAGCACCCCCGTCTCCAAACCTCACTCAGCCTGACAGCATGGGATGGTGAGGTCATTTCCCCCGCTGACTGCACGTGTCCCTAATCTGTATCTTCACAAGGCCGATGAATTTCTCCTCTTCAGTGAAAACAGCGATGTTCTCATTTTAAAGGCGAGAAACAGAGAAAGAGAAACAAACCGTACTTTGTTTTCTTCGTTTCTAGTTTCCGCTTTCACTGTGATTTTTATGTAAGAGGGTTCATGCAAGTGACTTTGGCACTTGTGGGCACTTTTCTCAAAGTCCAAATAAATGTAAAATTACCCACATTTGAAAGACTTGGGGAGAGGCTCTATAATCGTTGGACTTAGAATGCTCAGTTTGTCTGCTTTGAATACTTTCAGTTATACTCAACGTAGTTGTGAGACCAGAATTTAATACTATGTATTAATAGCTCTATAAAGGAATAATACAAATTTGTTTTCTGTATATTAACTATAGGATGACTTGATTTATGTTTAAATGATTTTTTTCTATAATATTTCTCATTGGTTTCATTGGTGGTTAAGCTTGAAAATAGGTGAAACTGAGACATACTCATAAGAAATCAAGAAAGTGGAGAGTAGATACAATGATTGATGCTGACTGGCATTTTGGTGCTGGAAAGATAACAGAATGATCATACTAATGTCAGCCATCCTAATAATAGTCTGAAAGGTCTAAAAAGTATTTCCTCTAATGCAGCATTGTCCAACAGAAATGTCTGCAAATGATGCAAATGTTTTATATCTATGATGCCCAATGCAGTAGTCACTGGCCTGGCTACTGAAGATGTGAAATGTAGCTAGTATTAAAGAGAAACTCTATTTACTTCACATTTTGATTAAACTCAGGTCAGTTTTTTTTTTTTTTACAAGTGAACATTAACAGAAAATATCAAGTGAAGCAAAAGCAGTCACGCTAAAGTATGCATTATCGCCATCCGTCTTTTTAAATGTACAATTATTAATTTCTACTTCACACTGGATTTGCTTTCCTGGATCATATTTTATGTGTTTTTAACCCTGATAGTCAGAGTCCTCTGATCTCCAGAGCCTTTCCAACCCCTTATGGATGCTGATAACAATGGAATTCATCTCACCCAAGATACAAGAGTCAGCATTAGGTATATACCATGGCATTTTGACCTCTGGATGAATTTCGTTCTTTTGTGCAGTTTGATCTTTATAGAACACTATCCTTTTCAGGCACCATGCTTCTCCTGCTTCCACAAACAAAAGTTAACAATTCCTACTTTGCTTTCTCAACTTTGCTATCGTAAACTTGCAATTAAGATATACCTACGTAGGGACTTCCCTGGGGGTCGGTGGTTGTATCTTCACTTTCCAGTTCAGGGGGCGAAGGTTTGCTTCCCGATCAGGGAGGTAAAATCCCACATGGCTTGGCGGCCAGAACGTCAAAACCTAAAGCAGAAGCAATATTATAACAAATTTAATAAAGACTTTAAAAATGGTCCGCATTAACAAAAAAAAAATTCTTAAAAAAAGTTATACCTACATAAATGTTTTTATTATAGTTTAAAAATAACTTCTGCTTCCCCTCTTCCAGTTGTCTTCTTCCCAGCATCACTTTCCTCTTTTAATAAATGCTAATTAGTATGTTTTTCGTGCGGGGCTTCCCTGGTAGCTCAGCTGATGAAGAATCTGCCTGCAATGTGGGAGACCTGGGTTTGATCCCTGGGTCAGGAAGATCCCCTGGAGAAGGGCATGGCAACCCACTCCAGTATTCTTGCCTGGAGAATCCCATGGACAGAGGAGCCTGGCAGGACAGTCTATGGGGTTCCATAGAGTCAGACACAACTGAATGACCGAGCACAGCACAGCACGTGCTTTTCGTGCTGCCTTAGAAACTTCTGTATTAATGCCCTTCTGCTCAAAGAGGCTGCTCTTAGTTTTCGTCTGAATCCTTCAGATTATTTTGAGCAGAAATGAGTATTTCAAGACCACTTTAGACTGTGATCCTGTACTGTTTCTCAACAAGATGGCGGCAAGTACTATAAAAGTGTGGTTCATTACAGATTTTAATATAAGCAGCAGATTAAACCAGATTGAGTGTTAAGCTCTTTTGGCTTGCAAACACTTTTGCTGCAAGTTTGAAAGCCCTGGGTTGGAATTTTTATAGTATCTGACAAACCATAGGCTTTTAAAAACTTGAATTCTTGTACTAATTATTGGTTTGAGGAAAGATTTCGAGTTGTAGGTTGGCTGCGTACATGTCAAATGATAGTAAAAAGTGCTCTGCTGTATTAGAGGCTGGGGGTGCTTGGCTGAATCCTATCAATCCACAATATCCAAGAAGGCAAACTGGTACCAGCAAAAACTCCAGGCTGGTTAAATGCAGCCCTTCATTGAGTCATCTCAGATACGGAGAAGTAAAGATTGAAATGGCATATGGCTCACTGGTGTTCTACCCTATGTGGAAGAACCTTAACCCTTAGCACTTAACCTTAACCATCAAGGAATGTGGATATTAATGTTTCTCACAATGGCAAATTAAAGGCAGAATCTCACAGGTCAGGTCCAGCGAACCCAATGTGTTTTTAATGTTTATTTATGTCTATTAATTTGACTGTTGTTGGCCTGTGGGATCCAGTTTTCCACCCAGGGATCAAACCCGTGACCCCTGTGTTGGGAGCATGGAGCCCCCGTCACTGGACCACAAGGGAAGTCCCAAGAGAACCCGATGCTTCATGGCACTTTTTTTTTTTTCCTTTTTAGTAGTTTCTTTTTCCAAAGAGCTCAAAGAAATTTACAAATATATCTGTGATCTTTGCTTAACATCCAAGAAAATTCTCAGGAGATGCACTGCTTAATCAGAAGATCAATAGGAAAACGGGCAAAGAAAAAGCAGCCCTGTGTAGAATAGGGTCTGAGACTAAAATCCTTCCTTCTTTAATTCTCTTGATTATTTCTCCTCCACATTTCCCAGCCATGGCAACTCTGGGAAGAGTTCCAGTGGAGCTCAATCTGAAAACAGACCAAAAGAGTTATGAAAGATGTGTGTAATGATGAGGTGTCTGCTGAGATACTGCCCCCACCCCTAAAATACTTTTTATGGTATCTTAATGCCACTTGGCAAGGCTATTGCGTCTCTCTCTCTCTGTCTCCCTGCATGTACATGCACATGTTTGTGAACACTTAGTCTCCCAGACCTCAAGATAGTTCAGGAGTTAAAGCTTTAAATAAATGGTAATTTCTAAGTTGATGGGACCTTTCAAAGCAACCCCCCAGAAGAGGGGGAGCACTAATTTTCTCTAACCAGGAGCTCCTAGAAATAGAGTTACATGGAAATAGGAGAATCAGCTTCAAAATAAATATCTGCATTTGGGAGAAGGGAAGCTCAGCTGTCCTGAAAACAAGAATAAAGAGGAGGGAAAGTGGCCAAACCTTGAGATGCCAGAGGAACGGGGAATATACGACCTTCCTTTACCTTCTTCATGGATGGCTTGCAAAGATTAATTAAGTAAAAGTCTGTAAATTTCTTTAAGCCCTTTGTTGAAAGAAGCTATTTAAATATAAATTATGACCACGCAGCTTGCATCTCACATGTCAGGCACGCATGGTTAACTGTGTCCCATCTGTAAGTTATGCTTCCTCCACGTTATAAAGATGAGGATCCCTGATCGACCTTCGTTCCCTGACCTGGTGGTAAGGCAGAGATTTATGGTGTTACCTGTGGCATCTGAGTGCAGGCTGCCTCTTGAACTCCGAGTTATGCTTGAAGAAATCAGATCATGTGTCTGTCTCTTCTTGGATGAATTTTCTTAAGAGACATAAGGGATGTGGGTGGCATGAGGAGCAGGAGTTGGTTGATAAACTAAGACAATAATGTTTTACTGTTTCCTTTTAATACACTATCCTTTATCCAAGTATTGCCTAAGAGGGTAAAAAATTAAGGTGAGAGAAGAGAATGTTTTTGACCAGGCAGCCGTGGAGCCCCGGACCTTCCTGCTCTCCACCCCACCCCGCAGGTCTCATTGCCACTTCCCACTGGGTACATGCTCTTTAGACACCATGGAGAGCCCCCCAGGGTTTCGAGGGGCACAGATGGAAATCTGTGCAACCAGGGATGCACTGGGTTCCTTTCTCAAGTCAAACCCCATTCCTTGATAGCAGACAGCTTAAACCCCATTCCTTGATAGCAGACAGCTTAAACCCCATTCCTTGATAGCAGACAGCTTAAACCCCATTCCTTGATAGCAGACAGCGTTAAGAAGCATACATTCTGGGAAGGGCCTATGATTGAAAGCAATTGCATTTTCTGTTTGTTGGTTTTGGGCTTCCCTGGTGGCTCAGATGGTAAAGAATCTGCCTGCAGTGCACAAGACCTGGGTTCAATCCCTGGGTTGGAAAGATCCCCTGGAGAAGGGAATGAATGGCTGCCCACTCCAGAACTGTTGGTTTTAATAGAAATGCAGTGGGATCTAGACTAATAGCAAACGTCCTCCCGTGTCCCCTTAAGGCTTGTCACCAGCAGCTCTTCAAACAGAGTTGAGTAAAAAGCTTAATAGAGGTGAGGAGTTGATTTTCTTTCCCTCTAAATTTGAACATCCATGTAATGCCATATCTTCCCTGGTGGCTCTGCCAGTGAAGAGTCCACCTGCAATGCAGGAGACCTGGGTTCAATCCTTGAGTTGGGAAGATCCCCTGGAGAAGAAAATGGCAACCCACTCCAGTACTTTTGCCTGGGAAATCCCATGGACAGAGGAGCCTAGCGGGCTACAGTCCATGGGGTCACAAAGAGTCAGACACAATTGAGCGACTAACACTTTCACTTCATTTTTCACAATATCACAGTATTCAGTTCACCCTCTGGAATCGAACTCTCTCCTTTCTGTCAGTCTTCTGGAGGCTGGGATCCCCTAACAAGGAGAAAGAATTGTATATTTGAGAAGGCTCAATGCTGCTGGGGGAACAGGCTCTGGGAGAGAATACACAGAACAGCCCGAGGGGAAACTCCTTGAACATTAACTCCATAAAAGGAGGTTTTCAGTGGTCTCAGCTGATCCATATTTTTAGAAAATTGTTTTGACTCAGCCTGCCTGACTGTAATGCTATTGCCAGAACCAGTGATGAGAGGGAGATAAACATGATGTTACGATCTTTTCTTTTGGTGCTTCCCATGAAGCCCTGGGTGGTGCAAATCTTGCTTGACAGACTTTGATGAACAGCTGCTCAGTTCCGCTTGGGAAGGGAGGCATTTATCAGAGGCTTCCTTTGTAAATAAGCTAGGAATTTCGATGTTGGGAGTAGTTCCCATGGAGGAAGACTGGTCTAAGCCTTCTCTTTCACATCAGCGGAGATGGTTCTGTTTGCAGCCCTGGGGAGCGGTGGCTGGCATGGTGGGGCATGAAGAAGTCCATGGGACCAACTGGGGAAGCCTCCGTCTCACTCACTGGGTAGCACTAAGTGACCTCTGAACCTTTTTTAATGCCCTGTGCCCTTCAGCCTAGCTACTTCCTTTTCTGTGTGACAATGTGATGTTGCAGGAAAAGCTTTGGACCAAGGGTCAAGAGATACGATTTCATTTCTGGTTCCTTTACTAACTGTGATTTTAATAATTTCATTTCTGATTCCTTTATTAACTGTCACTCCATCTTTTTGAGCTGCAGCCTGTATTCATAGGTTCATTCTTCAAAAACTGAGCTCTGCCTACTATACTCTAAAAAGGAAAGGAGTCCCTGAGGTTGACATGGACACTTGCTATATTTAAAATAGGTAGTCAATAAGGACCTGCTGTACAGCACAGAGAATTCTGCTCAGTATTCTTTACCAGTCTAAATGGAAAAAGAATAGATACATGTGTATGAATAGCTGAATCACTTTGCTGTTTACCTGAAACTAACACAATGTTAAAGTAGCCACTCGCCAATAAAAACATTAAAAAAAAAAGAGTGGTTTGCTATACATAGGTAAAGACATGGGATGAACCCCAAATATTCCATGGGAGCAGCCATTTGACTCCAACTCCATTTTGGAGTCAAAAAAATGGGCTCCATTTATATATATATTTTTAAAAAAATAAGTCTATCTGTGGAGTAGAATGGAAAATCCCACATCATTTCTCAACTCAAATAAAGACGGCCTATTTGAGAGGAGGACTGATTCAGGTAGGACCTCTGACTCTGCAAGGTCTGAAATTCACTCCTCTTAGTTTTTAGGAACATTTCAATGGCAGATTTTGAGAAGCACCTAGATGAAATCTTTTTGAGGGTCCTTTTCAGCCCTACATTTGAAAACCCAGATCACAAACATGAAGGTCCCTTTGCTTGCTGAATAAAGACTGACTTCTTTGGCCCAGAATTACCAACCTCCTCAAGGGTCATTGACCCCATCTCAACTGCTTGGCTCCTCCTCTATTTCTTTGCTTCCCAGCTCAGTCTAGTTGCATTTTCCTCAAACCTGCCCTTGCACCTGTCCATCTCCAGGCCCCCTTTCTGCACCTGGCATCTATTAACTTATCAAGCCCCATCATGTTATCAAACACCACCTTTTCTTGCTCCTACCAGAAATTTCTATGGTGACTGTCGGTTTTGCTGCTAGCATCACACAAGTACAAGCGTGAAATATGATTTCTGTGTTACTTTCTCTCAGATGTTAGGATGAGTGGACCTTCTTCAGTTTTTTAATTTTTCCACTGTGTAAGCACCAGGCTTTGCACGGACCCAAATGCCCACCAGCTCAATTAATGAAGCATAGATCAATTAGTATTGTTTTCTTTACCAACTAAATAGAAATATATTTCTAAATATATCTCATTGGACCTTGGGGATATATCTGGTGTTCAATTGTAAGGCTTGTGCAAAATTCATTTTCAGGTAGTTAGATCAACAGGGTGAGAATGAGAATTCCTGACTCTGTCTTCTGCTAGCTCTGATAGCAGAAGCAACATTTACCCATTTGGAGGTGTGTTTTTTTTTTTCCCTTTATTTTAATAAGTTTCTTAGGATAACCTACTTGAAAAGATCCCAGTGATTTCTTTGTGATTGCTTATGATAGTATTTTAATTACTTATTTCTCATGAGTATTCTTTTCTCATTGTGAAAGTCTTTGTGATCGCATTTCAAAGTACATTTTTAAATATTTTATATTTTTAAATATCAGTGACAAAATACGGTACTTTAAAAATTGAATTAAAAATTTAAAGCCAGCATTAGACTGATTGGAAACAAATTTTCGAGTGCTTTCAAAATTTGTTTGGGACTGATTACTAAATCACAGATGGAAAAGTAAAAAGTTTTGGTTATCCTTGACATTTCAAGAGGGAAAGAAAACAGAAAAGGAAAATCATTATAGCTGTCTCGGAAGAAATTGCTTCCAAATTGTTGTCTCTCAGCTATCCCAGATGGCTTTACTGTTTTTTAGTGGAATTGATGGTATTTTAAAAAGACCTGAAGAAAATAGATGAGGTGTTTCTTTCCTGATGTCCCAGAAGGTGGATGAAGGAAAAGAATATCTTTCAAGAATTGTCTGTTTTAAGTATATTGGCCTCTTGTACCACCTCATTGACAGCATCCGTGACATGGTATCTTCATACTCTAATTTTTCAGTGGTGAGAAACATGCTTCATGAGTATATTAGTGGAAATAGTATATATCCTAGGCAAGAAAGTTAGTTGAAACATGTTACAAATGTCTTATGTTCTAGTCAAAAATACATATATATGCATATATAATTTGTGTACATTATATTCAAATAATAATAAAGCTATACCTATAATTACATATAGGATTTGTGTATACGGTGCATATACATATGCATACATGTATACGTGTGTGTGTGTGTTTAAAATAGTCCTTAGAGCAGCTCTATGAAATGAATTTTATTCCTATTTTACTGATGAGGAAACACGTCCAAGAGAAAGGCAAGATACTCAGGATCCCGAAGTCAGAAGAGAACATGATCAAACTTCGAGGCTGTGCTCTGAATCACCCCACAACCTTGTAGCATGTTTGCGAAACATGCCGTATTCGATTTTCACCGTGGCTTCGACATCAGTTGTATAGCCTTAGATTTAAGCCAAAACTGCAGGCAAACTCAGGCTTTTTTGTGGTGGTGGTTCGCAAACTGGGTGTACGGAATATCTGCTATCAGAAGAGCTAGAACTTATAGAAAAAAGTGGCCTCTCAAGGCATGATAGGCTTGTCTTTGTTACAACATAGGATTTTCATTTGACAGCCTCCTTATCACATTTTCATAAGAATTTTGAAAACGATTTCGATTTGTCGAGGCTTCAAATGGGTCACAGCAGTGGACTGCATGTAGGCCTCCTCTGTGTCAACCTGTAGAAAGCCTTTCACTCTCATTCTTTTCATCACATGTAGCTGTGCTGTGCTGTGCTTTGTCTCTCAGTGGAGTCTGACTCTTTGTGGCCCCGTGGACTGCAGCCCGCCAGCTCCTCTGTCCATGGGATTCTCCAGGCTGGAATACTGGAGTGGGTTGCCATGCCCTCCTTCAGGGGCTTTTCCCAACCCGGGGACCGAACCCACATCTCTAATGTCTCTGCATTGGTAGGTGGGTTCTTGACCACTAACGCCACCTGAGAAGCCCAATGCTTTTTGCAGCCTTAATAAAGATTCATTCTCTGATCCCCTTCTCCCCAGCCCACAGTCATGCCCCTTAATTCTTCCGAGGAAATTTTGTTAATGACACTCTAGTTCCTGACTCAGCTAGCCACTTCCCTGAGCCCCAGACTCATAGCTTCATTGTATATTAATGCAGTAAACAGCATAGTTCCTCATATCCTCCACACACAGCTGGGGCAGATGGTTTCACTGTTGTCTCATTCAAACAGGACACAACCCCCAAATTTTGCGGGTTCTTGCCAGAGATGGTGTACTGCAGGAGCCTCTTTTCCAGCCAACACTGTCTATGGGTGAGGGGAAGGACACTGGGAATCAGTGCTTCAGCGGGAATCAAAGCAGAGATCTATAGGTGTGTCCAGGGAAGGCTTGGAGGTGGCTGGGGACGGCATTCTGGCTTAGAATGCCATATGGTATGATGTGTTCCCGTGAGACCAGACACGTTGTATCATCTGCTCTCCACTCCCAACAGAAGTTCTGCAAACCTGTGGCATTAGCAGAGCATCATGGTGCTGGTGTATACTTTGTTCTCATAAGCCACTCTTGGACAAATAAAATTTTAAGAAGTGTTTATTGCTTTTCCCTTCTCTTTCCTCATTATCTCACAAGAGCAAAACTACTTCTACATGCTCTGCACTCTGCTGGGACATTTTCTCTAATCCCCTCAGCACCTCTGTGAAGAGAACCTGCTGTGGCTCTTTTCTGGATGAAACTCTTAGGGCTCAAATTCAGGAGACTTGTTCCATCAATATCTAGTAAGTAGCAGACCCAGTATTCAAACACAGGACTCTTGGACTCCAAAGCCTTTGTTCCTAACAGTTCCCCTCTAGAATATCTGGCTGAGTGAGCATAACCACAGTTAGTCAACAGCAACCTGCATGACATTGCAGGTTCCAGGGCAGGGGTGGGATGTGCTGATGGTTGCAGGCTACATTTATTTACACGTGGGTGTTTTAGTTTGTTTGGTTTTTGTTTTCATGATTAGGTCAGACTTTTCTAACAGAATCTTGTTGGAGCCTTGTTCCCGGAAAGCTTTCATGTTGCAGGATGATGATTCTGTTCACTTTTTTTTTTTCCTTATTTAAAGACTATTGGGAGTGATTCATTTTGGTGGTGCTAGTGATAAAGAATTCACCTGCCAATGCAGGAGACGTGGGTTTGGTCCCTGAGTCAGGAAGATCCCCTGGAGGAGAAAATGACAACCCACTTAAGTATTCTTGCCAGGAGAATCCTGTGGACAAAGGAGCTTGCTGGGCTACAGCCCATGGGGTTGCAAAGAGTCAGACACAACTGTGTCTGAGCAGCAGCATTTTGTACAAAACAGCAGTCATCCTTGAAAGAAAACATGTCTGCACAGAAATTTGAGCTGCGTGGCTGGACTGGGCTGGAGATCTGTAGGTTGTCTTTCTGGGTTTGGTGAAATGGCTTAAAAAATTCTTATTGGTATTTCTGGGTCAGACAACAGAAGCATGCCAATCCTATTTTAGGTCATAGAGTGCCTGTTTGAGAAATGTGGAAAGCTTAGAGGTATTTCTTGCTCTTGACTTGTATATAAGTTACTTCCAAATTGATGGGTCCTTAGTATCGTCATCCCTTAGGGATGCACTGTTGTCTCAGTTGTGGCATTGGGTCTAACTTTGTATTTACCTTGTAGTCTGTTCAGACCACTGGGCCAAGGGAAAAAAGAGGGCGGAGCACAAATAATTGAAAAAAAATTCATTCATATGTCCTGATGCTGGAAATCTGTGACAAACATCTCCCTCATCCCCTCCTTCCCCCCTAGAAAAGATGGCTTGGTGGATCAACAGAGGAATGGAAAAGATAGGTGATAGAGCACATTTTAAAAACCTGTTAATCATAAAACCACTGAGTGACTGAACTGAACTGAATCCTAAAGCCTAGACAGTGGTTATCCGGGTGTTCACCATACAGTTCTTCCAACTTTGCTGTAAGTTTGCAATTTTTCATAACAGAATATTGGAGGGAACAAAGAGGAAATGTGATAATTCTTCACTGTAGAGCTGTGATCTTAGTTTCAGAAAATATATCGATTCAGAAGATGTAAATAAGCAATAAGGCTTTCCTTAAGCAGTTTCTAATTTTTGGTTTGTTTAAACTGGCAGTTACCTGGAGCTGCTACTGAAGAATCCAAAATCGGCAGGTATAGTAGGGTGAAATATTTGCAAGTCCCATGATACAATATTAGTATTAATACTGATGACCAAGCCCTTGTCTCATGCCAAGCCCCAACTAGGCATCTTTATTAAGTCTTTTATTTATTTCTAATAACAGTACTAAAGATGTGGGTACCATTGCATCTGTTTTATAGATGAAAATCTGGGCTTAGGGAAGTCAAAAGCATGCTTGCTGTTCAAGGTCACACGTCGGTGAGGTGGTGTCAGGATTCAGACCTGACGAGGTCAACCTCAAGGCCGGCACTATTCCCCCTGGATCCTCGCTGCTCAAAGTGTGATACACTCAGCAGCCCCTCATCTCACCGGGAACCCCTTCAAAATGCAGGCGATTCAGCCCTGCCCCCAACCTGCAGAGCTAGAATCTGCATTTGAACAAGCCCTCCAGCTGTTTTGTATGCGTGTCAGGCTGAGCTTTGTCCCCAGCCACCCTCTGGAAATGTGGGACTGTGTCTTTATTTTCCCTCTGCTGTTAACACAGGACACCTTTGAAAAATATGAAAGTGTTCATTGCTCAGTCATGTCCGACTCTTTGCGACCCCATGAACTGTAACCCACCAGGATCCTCTGTCCATGGGATTCTCCAGGCAAGAATACTGGAGTGAGTAGCCATTCCCTTCTCCAGGGGATCTTCCTGACCCAGGGATCAAACCGCAGTCTCCTGCATTGCAGGCAGATTCTTCACCATCTGAGCCACGGGAGAAGCCCACAGGACACCTTAGGGTCAGTGAAAATTAGAATTTCTTTTGCTTCAGAACTGACGCTGCAGCACTGAGCCTGGCCAGCTCTGTTCTTAGAAGCCTCAGAGAGAAGGCAGTGAACCAAAGCATAGAATAGGCATCTAGAACCCCGAGTTTATCCCAGCTCTGCCCCTCATTATCCCCTGGGTGACCCTCAGATCTCCACTCTTGTCTGTGATTCCATCCCGACCAAAGGGGGACATCAGTTCTGGATATGCCTGCCTAGCAGAAAGGTCACAGTGCCTTTAGAAGTAAAAAGAAATAGAACCAGAACAGATGAAAGTGTTTTTATCCTTATAGTCGTGTGTGGGTCCTTTGACTGAGGGCCATCAGCCTTGTGGCTGTTTCATTCTTGCTAACTGAGGTTTGCATGGCTGATATGACTGTTGGGTCAAGTGTTCACGAGTTACGGTTCCAGGAATATCCTTACTGGAACCCTCTCTGTGTTCCATCTAAGAAGAGGACCTTCTCTGAGACAAGTAAAAACACACACTGGCTCGAACAGAGTCCACCACCCTCCCCTACATCAGTGCAAAGTTCAAAGCTTAGCAGTAGAGACCAGTCACTGATCACTTACTGGGAGTATCGTACCCATCTCTTTACATACACTATTTCACCCTGAGAAGGAGGCATCCCCATTTTACAGATTGGCCTGAAAGTGAGTCCCTGGTTGTTTGTTGTTGCTCAGTTACTAAGTCGTGTCTGACTTTTTTGCGACCCCATGGTCTGTAACCCTCGGGGCTCCTCTGTCCATGAAATTCTCCAGGCAAGAATACTGGCGTGGGTTGCCATTTGCTTTTCCAGGGGATCTTCCCAACCCAGAGATCAAACCCTCATCTCCTGCATTGCAGGCATATTCTTTACCTCTGAGCCATCAGGGAAGCCAACTCTTAAATAGGAGGGTTAGAAAAATGTTGCTTTCAATCAGATGTAATTTACCAGAAAACAATCACATAGAAATTACAAAATCTCAAAGTTGCACTGTTTGAAACAACTTTAATTTTTCTACCAGTGATTGCCTAGGACTCTAGAAAAAGCAAAGATGACAGGTCACTAGTGGCTGAAAGTAGCTTCTGATTTTTCACCCTGAGCTAAAGAGCAGGTACTCTGGTGCCCCTCACTGTGTATGTCTTTGGTGTTTTCTGCCCCATGAGCTGGAAAAGAAGATGAAATGAGAATCAAGGAGCCATTTTGGAAAATACTTTAAGAGAATCTAAAGTATGTTCTCTTCTGCAGGGTGTTTTCAGTGAAAAAAAATAGTCTTATTGTGATTTGTATCTTTGTGAAAGTATTGTATTGTGAAAGTATCTTTGATAGCACAGAAGTGGTCTTGTTTCTATATTATGCTTTAGTCTTAGGAGGAGATGTGCTTTTCTTGGCTAAACCTCTGATGATGAAGAATCCATTTCTTATCTCTATGTTTCGATGTCCTCTTTATGGATGGAGTTCTTGGTGTGCTGGAACTCACATCCTGGTTCTCGCTCATTGGCACTCAGGGAAGTGGGGGGGATCCATCTGTAGGGTTCCCAGGAGCCCATTCCTTCTCTTTGGTAACAGGCAACAGCAGAGTTGTTCCCTGTAGAGAATCAATCAGAGAGAAATGGTGACTTGAAATCTCTCTTCCGCCCCATCCCTGAAGTGAAGTGAAGTGAAGTGAAGTCGCTCAGTCGTGTCTGACTCTTTGCGAGCCCATGGGCTGTAGCCTACCAGGCTCCTCTGTCCATGGGATTTTCCAGGCAATAGTCCTGGAGTGGATTGCCATTTCCTTCTCCGGGGGATCTTCCCAATCCAGGGAGCGAACCCGGGTCTCCCACACTGTAGACAGACGCTTTACAGTCTGAGCCACTGCACCCCTACTTCTCCATTTATACACAGGGTTCCTCAATACGCATGTGAGTATGGGAGGTCAGGTCAACTAATCCTCAATACACATGTGAGTATGGGAGGTGAGGTCAGAGTTGGGACCATGAACACTTCGGGATTTGGGCATCAATAGAAGGCAGAGGTCAGGAGAACTGGCTCAGATTGGCCTGAAAGTAAGTCCCCGAATCTACCAGGAAATACACCTACCAACATTTACTGGTAGATGAGAAGAAACCTACTTCTCCAAGTTTCAATTTCCTCTTCTGCTAACTAAAGGCTATTATCTATTAGACAACTATTACATGGGCTTCCCTGGCTTAGCAGTAAGAATCTGCCTGCAACGCAGAAGACACAGGTTTGATCCTTGGGTCAGAAAGATCCCCTGAAGAAGAACCCACTCCAGTATTCTTGCCTAGGAAATCCCATGGACAGAGGAGCCTGGCAGGCTACAGTCCACGGAGACACGAAAGAGTCGGACATAACTTAGCAACTGAACAGCAATAACAACAAAATGGCTTGCAAAAACCTAACTGAGTCTATTTCTTCTAGAATACTTCAGTAGTTTTCTCCTCATTGTGCATTCAGAGTCCAAAGAGTTATAATACTGACCTTTGCCCTCATTCTCTCCCCACTACTGGATTTATTTTGTTGTTACATTGTGTAAAGGGCTGGTTATCAAGGACAGAAAATGGACGAATATGGTGGACATAAAAAGCACATGAAGACTTAGAGATGGAAAGTGCCAACCCTTTCCAAAGAAAAGTCTAGATAACAGGCTACAAGACTGTGCAGCTTTCATGAGAAAAGTAGAGAAAACAATTTCCCTCGGTGCTTGCCACAGAAAGGAAGAAAAAGGACCTGGAGGACGAATAAACGTATCTAAAAAACATAAAAGATGAATTGATGGGAAGGACTTGGGTGACCACTGCAGGGGCAATAGGTGGAAAAAGTCAGGCTGTTTAAAAACAAAATAATAAACCATGAAAAAGAATGGAGCAAATAGTCATGGAAAAAAAGTGAGATCACAGAAAAACTTTCAAGAGTGGCCTGGAAAAAAAATAAGACTTTATGCGTTGAACACGAAGACTCTATTCGTACCACCTGTGGAGAGTAATTGGCATTGGCTGACTGGAGGGGTTTGTTTTGCCTTCTTGGCAGGAGCTGAATTGTTATGTTAATATTCCGTTGGCTAAGTGTGAAGTATTGACTTTGAATAGAAAAGGGTTTGCAGAAGGGAAAATTCCCAGCCTGGGGTTTTCACTTTCACCGAAGAACTCTTCAGGAGCTTCAGACTCCCTACTCAGATTCTAAAAAATAATTAGTATCATGACAGGCATCTCCAGCATGGTGTGAAAATGAATACCGTTTCCGCTAGGACCTTCTCCCCAAGGTGGTTTACAGGCAGAGTGTATCCTAAGATTTAGACCGAGGAACCCATCTGGGGCCAAGGGCAGACCCCTTGGATCGTACAGCATCACAGCACAGCTCCCAGCATCCACCTTTCTGCATTTTCCTGGACTCTCCCTTCTCCATTAATACTGGCCTCTCCTTAGAGGTCTCTGTGCTGACTTGGGTCTTCATATATTTTAATTATCTTGAACAGAGTGAGGCCAGAACCCTAGGGTTGTTGTTCAGTTACTAAGTCATGTCCAACCCTTTGTGACCCCATGAATTGCATGCAGCCTGCCAGGCTTCCTTGTCCTTCACTATGTCTTGGAGTTTGCTCAAATTCATGTCCATTGAGACAGTGATGCTATCTAACCATCTCATCCTCTGTTGCCCCCTCTCCTCCTGCCTTCCGTCTTTCCCAGCGTCAGGGTCTTTTCCAATGAGTCGGCTCTTCCCATCAGGTTGCCAAAGTATTGGAGCTTCAGCTTCAGCATCAGTCCTTCCAATGAATAATCAGGGTTAATTTCCTTTAGGATTGACTGGTTTGATATCCTTGTTGTCCAAGGGACTCTCAAGAGTCTTCTCCAACACCACAGTTTGAAAGCATCAATTCTTTGGAGCTCAGCCTTCTTTATGGGTACTCGAGTTAAAATGGCCTAATAGTTAATGCATGATTCAAATGTGTCTGTGTGTTTTTTTAATTTAAGAACTATTGAGTCATTTGTTTGGATTTTTTTTTTCCTTTTTAGGAAGCAGTGTCTCTCTGAATTCCCAGGACCACCTACAGAATGAATTTTGTCAAGGTCTATGCTGTCCTGATGTCTAATTCCAGCTAGGTGCTGGTGAAATCTAAAAGTTTGAACTAACTTACACTAATTTGTGATTGACTCATGACCCCTTAAAAGTTGCAGTCTTTAGGACTGCAAAAATAGATTTCTTCTTTAATTGCAAATGAGCCTATAGCGGCAAATGACCTCACACCTCTTCCACCCACCCGCCTCTGTTACCACCTTCCTCAGGTTGATGCCTCAGTTCACAGCATCTTTCCTCACTTCCACTCCTCCTTACACAGGTTTTTCAAAAAGTGTGACTTTTTTTCTTTCATGGCAGTGAAACAAGAATTCGGTTGAAATACCACATAATTAAACCCCATGAGTTAACCACAAGGTTTATAAATCTAATAAAGAAAATCCATGTAAATAATATAAAAGTTTGTGAGCCAGAGATTTTAATTGAACCATTTACTCCCCAGGAGCAAATTAGTCAGCCAGAGCTATAAAAACTCATTAGATCACTAAAATTTCATTCGGGCAACCACTTTACATTCCAGAATTTTTTCTGGGCCTCATTTCAGCATACAGTATCATATCTAAGTAGTATCTAGTTCAAGAATTTTCAAACTATGTTTCTAGCAAATGTTGATATCCACAACATGGTCTAAGATTTAACATTGCTAAAAACTGAACAATGACAGATTTCTTCCATAAAAAAGATGTTCTTTTATGTAATTGTTTCCAACTTTACCACGTCAATACTTCAGTATAGATGATAAATTCTAGTTGACTCCAATGTAAGGGCCCTTAGTTAACATTTAAAGTGTCCTCTTCGGGAATCCACACTCAAGAAGTTCATTAGCAGAAGTTCCCTAAGAGAGACCACACCACAGAGGTAATTAATACAAAGCCTTTTAATATCACTGTACTTACCTCAAGGAAATGACAACCCACTCAAGTATTCTTGCCTGGGAAATTCCATAAACAGAGGAGCCTGGCAGGCTATAGTCCATGGGGTTGCAAGTAGTTGGACACAACTGAGTGTGCACACACCATACTTACCCCAAGTGTTAATAATTAGCATAGGTTGTATCAGAGATCATGCTTAATTGAGAAAAAGGATGATGTTTAAGTAATGGACAGATAGAAAGTACATATGAGCCCCTCTGCACTCCCACAAGTAGAAAGTGAAAAGTGAAAGTGAAGTCGTTCAGTCGTGTCTGACTCTTTGCAACCCTATGGACGGTAGCCTACCGTGCTCCTCCGTCCATGGGATTTTCCAGGCAAGAGTACTGGAGTGGGTTGCCATTCCTTCTCCAGAGGATCTTCCTGACCCAGGGATTGAACCTGGATATCCCATATTGTAGTCAGGTGCATTACTGTCTGAGCCACCAGGGAAGTCCCCACAGTAGTTCAGTTCAGTTCAGTTCAGTCACTCAGTCGTGTCCAACTCTTTGCGATTCCATGAATGGCAGCACACCAGGCCTCCCTGTCCATCACCAACTCCCGGAGTTCACTCAGACTTGCGTCCATCGAGTCAGTGATGCCATCCAGCCATCTCATCCTTGGTCGTCCCCTTCTCCTCCTGCCCTCAATCCCTCCCAGCATCAGAGTCTTTTCCAGTGAGTCAACTCTTCACATGAAGTGGCCAAAGTACTGGAGTTTCAGCTTTCGCATCATTCCTTCCAAAGAAATCCCAGGACTGATCTCCTTCCGAATAGACTGGTTGGATCTCCTTGCAGTCCAAGGGACTCTCAAGAGTCTTCTCCAACACCACACTTCAAAAGCATCAATTCTTCAGTGCTCAGCCTTCTTCACAGTCCAACTCTCACATCCATACATGACCACTGGAAAAACCATAGCCTTGACTAGACAGACCTTAGTCGGCAAAGTAATGTCTCTGCTTTTGAATATGCTATCTAGGTTGCTCATAACTTTTCTTCCAAGGAGTAAGCGTCTTTTAATTTCATGGCTGCAGTCACCATCTGCAGTGATTTTGGAGCTCAAAGAAATAAAGTCTGACACTGTTTCCACTGTTTCCTCATCTATTTCCCATGAAGTGATGGGACCGGATGCCATGATCTTCGTTTTCTGAATGTTGAGCTTTAAGCCAACTTTTCCGCTCTCCTCTTTCACTTTCATCAAGAGGCTTTTTAGTTCCTCTTCACTTTCTTCCATAAGGGTGGTGTCATCTGCATATCTGAGGTTATTGATATTTCTCCCGGCAATCTTGATTCCAGCTTGTGTTTCTTCCAGTCCAGCATTTCTCATGATGTACTCTGCATAGAAGTTAAATAAGCAGGGTGACAATATACAGCCTTGACATACTCCTTTTCCTATTTGGAACCAGTCTGTTGTTCCATATCCAGTTCTAACTGTTGCTTCCTGACCTGCATACAGATTTCTCAAGAGGCAGGTTAGGTGGTCTGGTATTCCCCTCTCACTCAGAATTTTCCACCATTTATTGTGATCAGTCAAAGGCTTTGGCATAGCCAATAAAGCAGAAATAGATGTTTTTTTGGAACTCTCTTGCTTTTTCCATGATCCAGCGGATGTTGGCAATTTGATCTCTGGTTCCTCTGCGTTTTCTAAAACCAGCTTGAACATCAGGGAGTTCACGGTTCACGTATTGCTGAAGCCTGGCTTGGAGAATTTTGAGCATTACTTTACTAGCATGTGAGATGAGTGCAATTGTGTGGTAGTTTGAGCATTCTTTGGGATTGGAATGAAAACTCCGCAAGTAGGGTATGTATCAATACCAGCCGGGGAATGGCCAGTGAAAGAAACCACTCTAGGTGTTTCAGGCAGGAGTGGATGTAACCCAGGGATTTGAAGTTTCACAGACCTGTTAGATCTGGGGAAATGAAGGTCAGAGAAGCTCCTTTGTAGAATTCAGGAGTTGAGGAAGTGCATGGATCAAACATCAGGGCAGCTTATGATCTGCCATTAGTGAGTGAGGTTGAGAGGAATGCCAGGAAGCCAGTCCCCATATCTCACATATAGACAGCAGAAAGGCATGTTCCTGGCTGCAGCTGCCAATGGGAAACGTGGTTTATCTCTCCCTTTTACCTTCTCACTGACTATAAGCCAGAGCTTCTGCTAGCAGGACAGTTTTTTGATTTGTTTGGTTGGTTGGTTCATTGGTTGGTTGCGCTGGGTCTTCTTTGCTGTGTGGACTTTCTCTACTGCAGTGAGCAGGGGCTATTCTTTGTTGCGGTGCATGACCACCTCATTGCGGCGACTTTTCTTGTTGCAGAGCACAGGCCCTAGAGCTCAGGCTTAGTAGTTGTGCCATCCAGGCTTAGTTGCTCCATGCTCTGTGGAATCTTCCTGGATCAAAAATTGATCCTGTGTCTCCTGCATTGACAAGTGGATTCTTTACCACTAGATCACCAGGGAAGTCTGCAGGTGAGTTTTTGAAATGTAGTTTCCTGGCTTCTAGCCCCACCTAAAAAAGGAGAATCTTAAAAAGTAAAGATGATTTTGCTTATTCACAAGCATTATCAGGCACAGAGTGTAAGAATCTGGCCAGCCCAGTGATGGAGAGGAAGGAATTTTCCTTTACCCTTCTAGATACTTTTGGCTGGTCTAAGAATTAAATTGGCTTGACATGAGACAGATTAAGAGAAGAAAAACAAACGTTTAACAACATGTATACATGAGAGGGACTCGGGAAAAAATGAGTAATTCCCTGAAATGGCAAAAGCATCACTCATTTTAAATATCATTCTCAGCTAAGACAAAGAGAACACTGGGGGTTAGTCATTTGGGTCTTCAGAGGGGAGGAAGGCGATTGACATGGAGATGGAAAAGCAAAGGTTTGGTAAATGTTTACTGGGCCAGGCAGAAACAGTGGGACATAGAGCAGACACTGATCTTTAGGCCCTGTCTAGAGTTTCCCCACCACACCTGCCTATATTACTAGCAGGTATCGCTGGTGATATCTCTGCTCCTAAAAAGGCCCTCTGTCTGTATCTGTTTAGGCACTTATTGTTTTCAGCTCAAAATAAATCTGTGATTATGAAAATGGTCTGTATTTTACACTGTCCAATATGGAAGCCACTCGCACCAAGTGACTAGGGCAATTGAAGAATTTTATTTTTATTTAATTTAATTTTTTTTATTTTAAAATTTATTTATTTACTTTGGCTGTGCTGGATATTTCTTGCTGCGTGGGCTTTTGTCTAGCTAACGAGTGGGGGCTACTCTCTAGTCGTGTTGAATGGGCTTCTCACTGCAACGGCTTCTCTTGTTTCAGAGCACGGCTTTAGGACATGCAGGCTTCAGTGGTTTCGGCACGTGGACTCAGTAGCTGCGGGCTTAGTTGCCCGCCGCCCCCTGGCGTGTGGAATCTTCCTGGACCAGGGATGGAAGCTGTGTCCCCTGTACTGGCAGGCAGATCCTTACCCACTGGACCATCAGGGAAGTCCAACTTTTATTTAATTTTAATTAACTTAAATTTAAACTTAACTAGCTACAAGTAGCTCATGGCTACAGGATGGGGCAGTACAGGTCTAGCACTCTTGACCCCAGTGCCCTCTCCCATTCCATTTAGTGGAAGATACTGTCTGATTTGACGAAAGATGTCCCTGATCCTGCTATCTGAATATTTGTTGTATTTACTATGTGTTGAAGGTACTTGTTAGAGTGATTCTCTGATGGAATTGGAGGGAGGGTTTCACTGCATTTAGAGAATTGGTCATCTGATTGTTCTTTGTCCCAGCCTGCTAATAAACAACCGTTGTAGAGTTCGCTGAATTTGGTCTGAGACTTGCTTCTGCCTTAATGGACAATGGTAGCGAGGTGTCTGGAGGCCAGATATCCCCCTACAGAACCTAGTCATTGCAACGACTGCTTAGCCTAGTGAGTTTGCAGCTTGCACTTTTTTCCCCAGAAATGTTTCCCAAATCTTCAGACTCTGCAGTATCTTTTCTGTCAGCACACATTAGCAGATAACAAAACAAAGACTCCATAAATATTAAGAGTAAAATCCAGATAAGCTAGTTACCCTCCACAGAATCATTTTTTAATGTGAGCATATGCTCATGGTATTTTATTTTTAAAAAATTCTTACACCTAACAGATTTCTTATGTACAAAATTGTTTCTAATTTGTATGGTTGAATCTACATTTTGTAGTTTTACAAAGACAGCCCAATATTCTACAAAAGAATTCTGACTGCCATGTGTTGTCCTATTTGGGGAATGATAGTCCTTCCATACATAGGCACTAAGAAAGCTTCCCTCGATTTAGTCTCCCAAATTAAGGGATCGTTATATTGTATGGAAACGGCTTGTTTCATGAACACCTGACCGATATTTTTCTGCCATACTGAAAGAACATTAGCAAATGAGACTGTTTATTTGTTTGCCTATCAGATTAAGGGAATACTCATCATTTAAATGTTATTGTTCTTTGCTTTTCTTACTCTTGAACATTTTCTATCCAACTGCATTTTTGCGTATGTCATCATTTAAAAATTACTCACCCAGATTTCAGAAAGTGACAGTACTTATTAAGAACTGACTCTCATGGAAATGATGCCACATTATTTATTCAACACTCAGGGAATTCAGTGTACACAAACTTTGGCCTCCTCATTAATTCTCTGTTTACCTGATGGCAGATAACGCTAGCTTAGAGTTGTCTACAGAATACAGTAAAATTTATCCTAAGGCAAAAAGCCTAAGGAAACCGGCCACTGAGGCATTTGCTGAGTCAGTAAACCTTGTATTATTGCTTGCTGAATTATTCTTCGGCCTCAGCATCATTCATATCTATACCGTTGCATACAGGTCCTGGAGTGTGTGATTTGCAGCTACAGTGATTCTTTGCAGGCATTTGCTAGGATCACGGCCCTTCTATTAGATGCTCGTCTGACTGTGGTCCAAGGGCCAGGCCAGAAGGAGGGCCAGCAAGGTGGGAAATGTGTATACGTTTCTGGGGGGTATCTCTCCAGAGAGTTTGGCATGGAGTTTGGGGGAGGTGGGTAGAAAGTAGCTCCTCCTTAGATGTCTGTGAGGAAACAGATGGTTTGCCTGGTTACAACTACGCAAGTCACCTACCAAGGGTAGAGGAGAAGCAGAAGGGGGACAGGAAGAGACTCAATCCACAAATACTGAAGGTTCCTTGAGATGCCCTGGGGGACCCCGGCATTCTGGCTATGCATTAGCACATTAACTGTTTTCTTATTTAGGAGCTTCCCTCATTTAGTGTCTTTTTACCCACAGTCCTGCAGACAGTCAGACTGTGTGTACAGATGATGTTTATTTATTTGGCCGCATTAGGTCTTAGTTGTAGTATGGGGGGATGTTCATTGTGGCACACAGACTCTCTAGTTGCAGTGCACAAGCTTCATTTCTCCATGTCCTATGAGATTTTAGTTCCCCAACCAGGGATCAAACCCGCCTCCCCTGCGTTACAAGGCAGATTCTTAACCACTGGACCACCAAGGAAGTCCCACGAGTGATGTTTATACCTGTTGACTGACATAACAAAATGATACTTTCAGATCAGCCCTCTGTTTCAATTGGTCAGTGCTTCCCTGGTAGCTCAGACTGTAACGCGTCTGCCTACAATGCGGGAGACCTGGTTTCAATCCCTGGGTCGGGAAGGTCTCCTGGAGAAGGAAATGGCAACCCACTCCAGTATTCTTGCCTGGAAAATCCCATGGACTGGGGAGCCTGGTAGGCCACAGTCCATAGTTGCAAAGACTCAGACACGACTGAGCAACTTCACTTTCACTTTCTTTCACTCAGTCTCATTCATTTTCTTGTAAGACCGTATTAGGCTTTGATGCAACACCAAAGACTCACTAATCAGTGACTCTGAATGAGTCGCTAAAGACTGGCTCAGAGTAAGCTGCCATGATAACCTGACTTATATGAAAATAAATCCATCACTTGCCTCAGTTGAATTAGCAAACCTGCTGCAAGAAGCACTGAGATCCCAATCAGCGGCCGTCTTCTTAAGTATTTCCAGGACACGTGAACACTTGATGATTCTCACCTTCTCAAAAGAACACGAGAGCCGTGGCCCAGTTCACGAGTTCAATCAATGTGCCTAAGTGGTGCGTGAAAATCTTTATATCCTCTCTGCCCTGGGTAAAAATTGATGATGCTGAAACATTCTGTTTTGATTCTTAAATTGGAAGAAAAGATCTGATGAATGATGAAGCATAACCGATGAGGTCTTTTGCTGGCACTCGAATTACTTGTTTACATGGATTGATGGTGGAATTGGTCTGGCTTTTTACAAGAGTGGTTAAAAAGCGCTTCTGGATTGTAGTTCCTAAACAGGATTTGCGAGGCTTTTAATGCTTTAAAAGGCAGAGTTGGAAGCAGACTGAGCTGTCTATCAGGGTTGTTCTTTTTCTTCCCTCTCCTTTTAAGCAGACTTGAAGTTGTTCTTGGGGTTAAATTGACCTTAGATTGCTAAAGGGAGCTTGGTTGGTGCTTTCACAAAAGCAGACCCTATGTTCCTTTGTCATATTGCTGATATTGATCTTTTGTCCCTGGTACCTTTATCTTGGGCTCCAGAAGGACATTGCTAAAGCCTTCTCATTTTTTGTCTTTGCAGGCTTGTTGATCGGTGCTGGCTGCGCCCTCTACCCTCTGGGCTGGGATAGCGAGGAAGTCCGGCAGACTTGTGGCTACATTTCTGGCCAGTTCGATCTGGGTAAGTTCTCTTCATGGGTAGTACTCCTCTTAGAAGAGAATGTCTCTGATCTTCCACAGAAACAAAAGATGGAAAAGGGACGGGAAAGAAAAACACATCCCAGGATTGGAGCCAGCAAACATGTGTATAACGCAATACACATACGTTCATTCCTCCAGGTGAAGAGCTGTTTATCATGTGGGCTTCCCTGGTGGCTTAGACGGTAAAGAATCTGGCTGCAATGCAGGAGACCCAGGTGTGATTTCTGAGTCAGAAAGACCCCCTGAAGAAGGGAATGGCAACCCACTCCAGTATTCTTGCCTGGAGAATCCCATGGACAGAGCAGCCTGGAAGGCTACAGTCCATGGGGTCGCAAAGAGTTAGACATGACTGAGCGACTCACAGTTACTTATAATGTACCATGGGAAGGTCTGCACTATGTGAAGACCTGTAGATACAAAGAAAAGGAATGGTCCATGCTCTGCTGAGTTTGTATTCATTGATTAATTTATTCAAAATCACATATTTATGAGTCATTGCATGCACTAAAAATAACTCTGCCTGTGGAATTCACTGTCTGAGAAGACAAAACAAACACTGTTATCAAGAAAATGACAGTCAGGGCTGAGGAATCAAATAAAGCAATTTCACTCCAGGGTAAATATAATGTGAAAGAGATGGGAAGGGAGCTGAGTCTTGAACAAAGTGATGCCTGTGGATTATCTGGTGGTGGACAGAAGCATGATGCAGGCAAGGAGTCAAGTTAAGCACAGCACAGGGAGGGGGAGGGGGAGGGGGTAAGGAAAGCCCACCCAGGGACCATAGAGAGCCAAGGAGCAGGGAGAGGTCTGGTTAAGTAGGTCCCCATTCACACCTCGCTGAAGGACTCATGAACTTTTCTGTGTGCTGATCAGAACATTTCAGGTACGTCTCATTGTAGAGACATTCTACTTAATTCAGTTCAGTTCAGTTCAGTCGCTCAGTCGTGTCCAACTCTTTGCGACCCCATGAATCGCATCATGCCAGGCCTCCTTGTCCATCACCAACTCCCAGAGTTCACTCAAACTCATGTCCATCAAGTCGGTGATGCCATCCAGCCATCTCATCCTCTGTCTTCCCCTTCTCCTCCTGCCCCGAATCCCTCCTAGCATCAGGGTCTTTTCCAATGAGTCAGATCTTCGCATGAGGTGGCCAAAGTATTGGAGTTTCAGCTTCAGCATCAGTCCTACCAATGAACACCCAGGACTGATCTCCTTTAGAATGGACTGATTGGATCTCCTTGCAGTCCAAAGGACTCTCAAGAGTCTTCTCCAACGCCACAGTTCAAAAGCATCAATTCTTCGGCGCTCAGCTTTCTTTATAGTCCAACTCTCACATCCACACGTGACCACTGGAAAAACCATAGCCTTGACTAGAGGGACCTTTGTTGGCAAAGTAACATCTCTGCTTTTTAATATGCTATGTAGGTTGGTTATAGCAACTTATAAAAATGTTGTCCATAATACAACATGATTTGCACCATTGTAACTTGTGATGGTTAGCAAATACTTGATTGAGAAACCTACAGTTACTTAACCACTTGTTGACTTCTTTCTAGGTGGATATTTTGTCTGTTTCAGTTTCTGTTAGTTTGAAACATCTTGGAAGAAGTAGTTTAATGAAGAAAAGTCTTCTCTTGACTGAATTATTTTCTTAGGATGTTTTTCTAGAATTGGTGATAACTAGATTGACAATTATGAGTCCATAAAACACTTATTGCCAAATGATAGCCAACTTATTTTTCCCTAATATATGGATTGACAGATTTTTTTGGACAATGAGCACATAGTGAGTCACTAACTCAAACAACCTCTGCTTTTCACATTAATTTTTTCTAAGAAGAAAAATCTCAATGGAATTGGTCTTACAGCAGTATTACTACAATCCAAGTGATTGAAAACTTTTTATGTTAGAACTTTTTTTTTCCCTTAAAAAAAAAAAAAGGTGACTTCTCTGGCAGTCCAGCAGTTAAGACTCCATGCTCCCACTGCAAGGTCTGGGAGTTCAATCCCTGGTCAGGGAACTAATATCCTGCATGCTGCTTGGTACAAGAATTTATAGGACAAAAATTCTGTTGAATACTAAGAAAAATGGGCAGATGTGATATCATGTAACATGTCTGTGAATTTGAAAATGAAGCAGTTTTTGTTTGATTCAATGGATGACAAACACCTGCTTCCCTCTGGGGAATACTACTGGCTCTTTGGGTGGAGGAGATGGTGCTTGAAATACCACCCAATTTGCATGGGTAAAAAATAAGAGATTTCTGCTTGCCCATCCTTCCCTCATTGGAGGCGACATTGTCCTGAGTCTAGAGGAGTTAGTGATGGCCATGAATGCAGAGAAGGGAAAAATGCAGGCACAAAGTTAACTGCTAGCCTTTCCTTTTTTCTTTTCCCCAAACGCAAACCGTATCCAAGGGAGATATTTCAGTACAGTGTTTAGCATCTTTCTTTCTCTAGTATTTGAGGAATTCTTCGCTGTTTCACCTGGGCCTCAACTTGGTGAGAACCCTGTTCTTGCTGGTGTCTAGCTGGTGTGTATTGTGTTATTAATTAGCAGATTGTAATGAAATACAGATCCCATTTTGTAATTTTTGCTACCATGCCCCAGGATCTTACATCTTTACAACACTGAGGATTAAAATTCTGAATCTTAAACTTAAAGTGAAAAACAAAACACTTGACTCTTTACTAGTAATAATAATTTCTTATGTTATAAACTTCTTTGGAAGGAATGATGCTAAAGTTGAAACTCCAGTACTTTGGCCACCTCATACGAAGAGTTGACTCATTGGAAAAGACTCTGATGCTGGGAGGGATTGGGGGCAGGAGGAGAAGAGGACAGAGGATGAGATGGCTGGATGGCATCACTGACTTGATGGACGTGAGTCTGAGTGAACTCCTGGAGTTGGTGATGGACAGGGAGGCCTGGTGTGCTGCGATTCATGGGGTCGCAAAGAGTCAGATACGACTGAGCGACTGAACTGAACTGAACTGAAAGCCATTTTAGCAATCTCAAAATTACAGAATGTGTATGACTTAGGGAACTCAAACCGGGACTCTGTAACAACCTAGAGGGATGGGAAAGAGTGGGAGATGGGAAGGAGGTTTAAGAGGGAAGGGACATATGTACACCTATGGCTGATTCATGTTGATTATGGCAAAGATGAAACCAATATCATAAAGCAATTATCCTTCAATTAAATATAAATTAAATCTTAAAAATTACAGCATGGTTTTAACTTCGGTCCTTTTATTTTTAAATTTCTTTTAGATTGGATGATGAGAAAAAAACAAAAACAAAACCTGGCATTAGCTACAGAGAAAATGAGTTCTGGGTCCCTGAAAGAAGTATTTCGGGTTTATCGAGTTTCATTTCTCCAGGTTACTATTATTTTTGCAGACTCTGTGATCTTTTCTTCCAAAAGGAAACCTGAAGACATACTATGGCATAGAGATGCCATCATACTTATTCCACCTAACTCACTCCGTTTTCTGCCTTTATGAAAGTATTCCTGTTTCCCGGAACACTGATGAGGGCTAAACTTCAGTGAGTGAGTGAAATCACAGATTCTGGAGCACCCGGGGAGGGACCCGAGAGCTGGGTTAGGAGCCACCCCTGGCATGCGGAGCGTGAACATAATCTGTCAGGATGGCTCTGATGCCCACTTTTAGTGGCTTACATACTGCTTGCCAGGGCCACACCCTGTCTCTACTGCTTCTGCGAATCAGAGCTTGTTCCTGCTCCTGTCCATAGACAGCATGTGGAAGCGTCTTTCCTCCCAAGGGTTGGGAAGTGTGGATGTTTTTAAGGTTCACAGCCTCCTTATTGTGGAATATAGGTCAGTTTCTTGGCATGCCATGACTGAACTGTGATTACTCTCTTTCGAGCATGTCCCGAAAGAAATCAGCACTTTTGTTCCCACTTTGGCAGATTGTTTAAGGAGTGCATTCACTCAGTTATTCAACCAAAGAATATTTATCGGATGCTTCCAGTGTGCTAGGCCCTGGGCTGGGTGCTGGGCACATGGCATCAAAAAGGAATTTAAAAAGACAGTATTTACTCCCCTCGTGGATTTCCCCAGTGACTCAGCAGTGATGAGTCAGCCTGCAATGCAGGAAACATGGGTTCAGTCCCTGGGCTGAGAAGAATCCCTGGAGAAGGAAATGGCAACCCACTCCAGTATTCTTGCCTGGAAAATCCCATAGACAGAGGAGCCTGGCAGATAACAGTTCATTGGGTCACAGAGTCAGACACGACTGAGCACAATGGCATTTGTAAGTGGAAGATGAGGCTAAGAAGAGAAAAGGCATCTCAGCCTCTGGCTTTTGTCAGATTTTGGTGCCCTATGCTCCTTCCATCATGGAGTCTATGGTTATGGCTGTGCATGCGTGCTCAGTTGCTAAGCCATATCCATCTCTTTGTGACCCCATGGACTGTAGCCTGCCAGTCTCCTCTGTCCATGGGATTTCCCAGATAAGAATACTGGAGTGGGTTGCCATTTCCTCCTCTCGGGAATGTTCTCAACCCACGAATTGAACCTGCATCCCCTGCATTGGCAGGCAGATTCTTTACCACTGAACCACATGAGAAGCCCATGGGCAGAGGGTCAGTAATGGTTTATATCTCTTGCACTGTTTCATTTCTCTTGAAAATTGATAAAGACAATCATCATGGTTGCCACTTGTACAGCACAAACCTTTTACGACCTTCTGTCCACAACCATGGGCTCAGCAATGGTTAAAGCTATGCAATTGATGACCATGATGAGTCTCTTTATTAATTTTTAAAAGAAACAAAACATTACAAGTGATAATAATACATCGTGTTGCACAGCATCTTCATGTAATAAAAGCCCAGTAGTTGTTAGCTATTATTATTCACATTTTTTGTACCATTTTTAATGAATACTTGCTGATGATCTCTATTCTTCCTTTATATTCCATAACAGCAAGTTGGGATTTACACACTAAGCATAAGGGCTTTAACATCAGGTTGTCCAATTGATTTAATTCATGCCTCAGAGATATTTTCATCCACCAAAGACTTTTTCTAATTATATCCTTATGATCAAAAGGAGTGTTTCAATTAATTTATCTTGCTAATTTGCCAAGTAAATTTGAGTAATTATTGCTTTCATTTTGCTATTTAATTTGATTAAGAAGCCATCATGTTTCCTGTTCTTGAAATTATGCTCTCAGCTTCTCAAGAGTAGTACCATCAACTCAGAAAACTTGGAGCCTCACGATTTCAGAAAAGATGGCAGTGTTTTCCAAATTTTCACTCCAGTGAAGAGATCTCTTCTGCAGTCTGAGCAATGACCATCCCACATCTCTTTGAGCTCTTTGACTCCTGACTGGTGTTTTCTCTCCTCTCAGATCGAACTGCACTTAAAAAAAAAAAAAAAGATTGGCATGTGTGGGGAGGTCAGCAGGCCAAAATGGGAACGAAAATAGAAAATTTCTTTTTTGAGCTGTCTCAAGCTCAGTGTTAGTGGGTACTTGTGAAGCTGAGTGACCCAGTTTTTCTGATGTGCACATAGAAGCCTCTACTTTTGCACTCAATAACAGGAGAAGCTGCTGTCGGCTTCTGTGGCACTGAATAAAACAAACATCCCTTTGGCCAGAAGTGAGACGACTCCTTTGATTTATGTGGACTTTTGAGGCTGCAGACAAGGCTGAGCCTCTGCCCAGGGACTGCAGGCATCTGAGGTGTGTGTGAGCCATGCTGGCCTGCTGGGTCATCCCAGAGAGTGGCAGGCAGCATCTGTCGCTCTGTTCAGGAAGAGACCCCTAACACTTGATGTGTTTATGTTCATTCAGTTCAGTCCAGTTCAGTTCAGTCACTCAGTCATGTCCCACTCTTTGGAACCCCATGGGCTGCAGCACGCCATGCTTCCCTGTCCATCATCAACTCCCGGAGCTTGCTCAAACTCATGTCTATTGAGTCAGTGATGCCTTCCAACCATCTCATCCTCTGTCGTCCCCTTCCCCTCCTGCCTTCAATTTTTCCCAGCATCAGGGTCTTTTCCAGTGAGTCAGTTCTTCACATCAGGTGGCCAGAGTATTGGAGCTTCAGCATCAGTCCTTCCAATGAATATTCAGGACTGATTTCCTTTAGGATTGACTGGTTTGATATCCTTGTGGTCCAAGGGACTCTCAAGAGTTTTGAACACCACAGTTCAAAAGCATCAATTCTTTAGTGCTCAGCTTTCTTAATGGTCCGATTCTCACATCCATACTTGCTTACTGGAAAAATGATGGCTTTGACTAGAAGGGCGTTTATCGGCAAAATAATGTCTCTGCTTTTTAATATGCTGTCTAGGTTTGTCATAGCCAAGGAGCAAGCGTCTTTTAATTTCATGGCTGCAATCACCATCTGCAATGATTTTGGAGCCCAGGAAAATAAAGTCTGTGACTCTTTCCATTGTTTCCCCATCTATTTGCCATGAAGTAATGGGACTGGACGCTATGATCTTCATTTTTTGAATGTTGAGTTTTAAGCCAGCTTTTTCACTCTTCTCTTTTGCTTCATCAAGAGGCCGTTTAGTTCCTCTTCACTTTTCGCCATAAGAGTGGTGTTGTCTGCATATCTGAGGTTATTTATATTTTCCCCTGCTTGGTCATTGCTTAAAGGTAATCAATGCTCTCATTATGAGACTGCTCTTTGGGGGACTGGTTAGTGGTAAGGTGTTGCATGTGTATTGATATTTAGCCAGAGTTCAAGTCTTTAAAGCAGCAATAATTTCCACCTCCTCCAAGGCTATTATCTGGAACTCCTCCAAACTCTTGACACTCAAGTCCTAATCACTGGCAGTCACTTAGAACAGGGGTCTCCAACTTCCAGGATCTCATGCCTGATGATTTTAGGTGAAAGTGATGTAATAATAATAAGATGCACAATAAATGTAGTGCTCTTGAAACATCCTGAACCCATCCCCCTCCAACCTAGTCCCTGGAAAACTTGTATTTCATGAAACCAACCCCTGATGTCAAAAACACTGGGGACCACTGACTTAGAAGGTCCAGCATGAGCCTATATTCCTTCACTCAGGTCTAGTGCCAGAGGGTGGCAGAGAGAAGCCATTCATCTTCTGTGAGTTAAGCTGAGACCCAAACTGAGTAGGCCCAGAGGGACCCATGGGAACATTCTGGAAGGTGATGCTGCAAAGGATAGCTGGAAACTTCCACAGACAGAAGAAGTCCAACTTGGCTGGTGCTAAAGTGATGGAGCAAAATGTCCTGGCACCTCCGAGGGAAGAACAATCAGCTTTGCAGTAGCCTCTGCCTTCTTAGGGGCCCTTTTTCCAGAGATGAAGGATTTTTCACTTTCATCTCAGAAAATGGGGAGAATCTATTCATTTCAGGGGCATGCATTCAACCCGTCCATTTCTGGGCCCTAGCAACAACATTAGCGCATAAACATTTCCACTTTGGGCTTCCCTGGTGGCTCAGATGGTAAATAATCTGCCTGCAATGCGAGAGACCCAGGTTTGATCCCTGGGTCGGGGAGATCACCTGGAGAAGGGAAAGGCTACTCACTCCAGTATTCTTGCATGGAGAATTCCATGGACAGAGGAGTCTGGTGGGCTACAGTCCATGGGATCACAAAGAGTCAGAGACAACTGAGCGACTAACACATACACATACACATACACATCTCCACTTTTAAGTATAGCTTTAGTAAATGCCTCTAGACTTGCTTTAGGGAAAAGTGCCCCCATTCTGTATAATCCTAGATCCAATTCTATCTGCTTTCCTAAACCATCTTTGTACGTTCCTCTGGGACAGGATTTTTGCAACATTGCTACCTATGTCAGTTTGACAGTTCATAGCAGTATTCAATAGATGTATTTATTCAACGAGTATGTATTAAGCACATTCTAGGTACCCAAAGTTGTGCCATATACTTAGAATAAAATTATGAATTAGGTAGATAGGATTCTTACCTGCTTGTCACGTATCTACTGTCTACTAAATGGTTCAAAAAAGAGAGGAAGGCTGAGAGAGAAGGAAGGAAGAGAGAAGATAGAAAAGAAGAAACCTTATAGCTCATTTTTGACTAACAAGGCAGTTGCCATCATGTTTCTCTACACACTCAGCTGCTGATATCCTGGAGAGAATCATGACCATACTTTCTGAGGGACTAATGGCTTAACCATCTCCTAGAAAGTAATCAAGTGGAGTGTCATAGTTTAAAGAACCAAATACCCTTGGTAGATGAAAAAGGAAATTGCTCTAAATCCTTCCTTCCTGAAGTCTTTTTTGGTTTCATTGTTTTAGAGCAGGATCTTTCCTGTTGTTGTATCAGTGCCTTTTAATAACCTAATTCAGTGACTTGCTGCTATTTGTAGCAGTGGAATTCAGTGCTAATGGAAAAAAGAAAATGTGCTTAGAAAACCTTTGGGAAATGAGAAATATCCTTCCCAATAGTTTAGTGGCCACAAGATATTAAGAACTAATAAACCAAACTATTGGAAAGAGTATCTTAGTCTCTCTTTTAAGGATCTTTCTTCATTTTTTTCAATGGTTACCTTTTATAACAACAAGAGTAGATATACCTGAACTGTGTGCCTTTAAGACAAATAGGCTATATGAACATCATCTGGAATAAATATGTAGATTTATTAAAATTTTCCCATAGTTAAGAATTTGGTGATAGTCTATTAATTAAGAAGATTCTACCCCCCCAACCCCCACTATCCCAAGCAGATAATTCCTTCTGATAATGTAATACACATTTTTAAATATAAATTTATTTATTTTAATTGGAGGCTAATTATTTTACAATATTGTATTGGATTTGCCATGCATCAACGTGAATCTGCCACGATTGTACATGTGTTCCCCATCCTGAACCCCCCTCCCACCTCCCTCCCCATACCATCCCTCTGGGTCATCCCAGTGCACAAGCCCCGAGCATCCTGTATCATGCATCAAACCTGGACTGATGATTCGTTTCACATATGATATTATACATGTTTCAATGCCATTCTCCCAAATCATCCCACCCTCACCCTCTCCTACAGAGCCCAAAAGACTGTTCTATACATCTGTGTCTCTTTTGCTGTCTTGCATACAGGCTTATTGTTACCATCTTTCTAAATTCCATATATATGCATTAGTATACTGTATTGGTGTTTTTCTTTCTGGCTTACCTCACTCTGTATAATAGGCTCCAGTTTCATCCACCTCATTAGAACTGATTCAAATGTATTCTTTTTAATGGCTGAGTAATACTCCATTGTGTATATGTACCACAGCTTTCTTATCCATTCGTCTGCTGATGGACATCTAGGTTGCTTCCATATCCTGGCTATTATAAACAGTGCTGCGATGAACATTGCGGTACACATGTCTCTTTCTATTCTGGTTTCCTTGGTGTGTATGCCCAGAAGTGGGATTGCTGGGTCGTATGGCAGTTCTCTTTCCAGTTTTTTAAGGAATCTCCATACTGTTCTCCATAGTGGCTGTACTAGTTTGCATTCCCACCAACAGTGTAAGAGGGTTCCCTTTTCTCTACATCCTCTCCAGCATTTGTTGCTTGTAGACTTTTGGATAGCAGCCATTCTGACTGGCGTGAAATGGTACTTCATTGTGGTTTTGATTTGCATTTCTCTGATAATGAGTGATGTTTAGCATCTTTTCATGTGTTTGTTAGCCATCTGTATGTCTTCTTTGGAGAAATGTCTGTTTAGTTCTTTGGCCCATTTTTTGATTGGGTCATTTATGTTTCTGGAATTGAGCTGCAGGAGTTGCTTGTATATTTTTGAGATTAATTCTTTGTCAGTTGCTTCATTTGCTATTATTTTCTCCCATTCTGAAGGCTGTCTTTTCACCTTGTTTATAGTTTCCTTTGTTGTGCAGAAGCTTTTAATTATAATTAGGTCCCATTTGTTTATTTTTGCTTTTATTTCCAGAATTCTGGGAGGTGGGTCATAGAGGATTCTGCTGTGATTTATGTCCTCTAGGAGTTGTATAGTTTCTGGTCTTACATTTAGATCTTTAATCCATTTTGAGTTTATTTTTGTGTTTGATGTTAGAAAGTGTTCTAGTTTCATTCTTTTACAAGTGGTTGACCAGTTTTCCCAGCATCACTTGTTAAAGAGTTTGTCTTTTCTCCACTGTATATTCTGGCTTCCTTTGTCAAAGATAAGGTGTCCATATGTGTGTGGATTTATCTCTGGGCTTTCTATTTTGTTCCATTGATTTATATTTCTGTCTTTGTGCCAGTACCATACTGTCTTGATGACTGTGGCTTTGTAGTAGAGCCTGAAGTCAGGCAGGTTGATTCCTCCAGTTCCATTCTTCTTTCTCAAGATTGCTTTGGCTATTTGAGTTTTTTTGTATTTCCATACAAATATTGAAATTATTTGTTCTAGCTCTGTGAAAAATACTGTTGGCAGCTTGATAGGGATTGCATTGAATCTATAGATTGCTTTGGGTAGTATACTCATTTTCGCTATATTGATTCTTCCCATCCATGAACATGGTATATTTCTCCATCTATTAGTGTCCTCTTTGATTTCTTTCAACAGTGTTTTATAGTTTTCTATATATAGGTCTTTTGTTTCTTTAGGTAGATATATTCCTAAGTATTTTATTCTTTTCGTTGCAATGGTGAATGGAATTGTTTCCTTAATTTCTCTTTCTATTTTCTCATTATTAATGTATAGGAATGCAAGGGATTTCTGTGTGTTGATTCTATATCTTGCAACTTTACTATATTCATTGATTAGCTCTAGTAATTTTCTGGTGAAGTCTTTAGGGTTTTCTATGTAGAGGATCATATCATCTGCAAACAGTGAGAGTTTTACTTCTTCTCCAATTTGGATTCCTTTTATTTCTTTTTCTGCTCTGATTGCTGTGGCCAAAACTTCCAGAACTATGTTGAATAGTAGTGGTGAAAGTGGGCACCCTTGTCTTATTCCTGACTTTAGGGGAAATGCTTTCAATTTTTCACCATTGAGGATAATGTTTGCTGTGGATTTGTCATATATAGCTTTTATTATGTTAAGGTATGTTCCTTCTGTTCCTGCTTTCTGGAGAGTTTTTAACATAAACAGATGTTGAATTTTGTCAAAGGCTTTCTCTGCATCTATTGAGATAATCATATGGCTTTTATTTTTCAATTTGTTAATGTGGTGTATGTAATACACATTTGAAGACAGTTCTTTCAAATCTTTATATTATGGCTCTTAATCTCAGGAGAAATATTTCTGCCCCAGAATTGAGAATTCACAAACTTAGGTGTTAGTGACCTTCCTGTGCATTTTTACCTTTGTTCCATAATAAGAAATAAAATAGAAATAGAAGATAAATGGCTTAACATGTCTCCTGTTAAGAAGGGGCCATTGGTGAGCATTTTTAATAAACTCTTCAAAAATCTTTTTAGGATAAAACCCAAAATATAACAAAGTAAACAAAGGGCTTATCTTTTCTGACTCTTCATCTGATTTTTAGCCTGGTAGAATGTTGACAAGAACTAATTAACATAGAGAATTTGTGGGGTGAAACTCATTTATTGGATCTTTTCAGAAAATTCCATATGAATAAATTACTCCAGATAAATGAATTTTCCCCTTAAAGGGAAAAACTTGGACTGGATTTGAATCTCGGTTTCACTTCTCAAGAGTTGTTTGATTCTGGGCGAGTTCTGGGAGAGTTCTAAGCTCTCAGAACTTCAGTTCTTGGTCTCTAAAAGAAGATACTACTACTTCACCTGCCTGTTAAAATAACTGAAGGGGATAGTGAAAGATGCTTCATACATCAAGATGCACAAATAAATATCAGTTCTTCCTTTTTGCTTTAAACACAAACGTATTTCTTGTTTTAATCATGTTGAAAAAGTTTGAGGATGTATAGTATGCTTTTCCATCAGTTTAATATATAAAAGATATAAAAAACATAAATAAGATTTAAAAAATCATTAACCACTTTCTGTCATATGGAATTATCCCCAAGACATCCCCAACAGAGCATGTGTAGAGTGGTTTACCTTTTCACCAAATAACCAAGACTGAAAAAAAACTGAGTTCTCTGTGTTTTTTTGTAGTTGTTTTGCAACCGTTTTATGTCACCCTGTCAATGATAATTCATTACAGTTATTAATTACCCCTTTCTCTCCTTATTCCCTCACTTCTAATTTGTGTCCTTTTCTGTTGAGTCATCATAAATCATCTTAGAACCATGATTTAAAAAAAAAAAAACAGTTCAGCGCTGTTTCTGTGCACTGTGTGTCTTTGAATTACTGATTTTTGCCTATTCGGACAGCTTTTTTTTGGACCCCTTGATTTGGGGTCATGTTTTGGATAGCTGAGGATGTCAGCTCCACAATATCTGGAGACATACGGTACTTGGGTTAGCAACCGGATGTCTTGATGATATTGGTAACTGAGTTCAGTGTTATATTAACCCTTGTTCTAAGGGTGAGTTTTAACTTGAGGTCTCCAGATCATTCAAGATGGCCACAGTCCATCAATAGACTTCGGGGAATTTGTGACGTCACTGAAATTGTGTGCACATGTCATAGGCTTGTGCATATGTGCATTCTCCTGGAGAGAGTATTCATAACTTTTATTCATAATTCAAGTGGATTCCTGACACAAGAGGACTCCAAACCACTGGTAAGCAGCATTTGGAAGCCTGACATTGGAAAGCCTAGAAACCTGAATTCTAGATCTAGTTTCCCAACAATCTTCCCATCCCCCTAGGAAGCTGGGAAGCTATTTGACTGGGGTTCCTTTGACTTGATTTCATTCTCTACAAAAGTGTTTGCCAGAGAGAGGGTATAAGGTGAAACATCTCTACTTGCAATGGGACATGTGTGTGCTCAGTTGTACCCAACTCTTTGCAACTGCATGGGTGATAGCCCACCAGGCTCCTCTGTCTATAGGATTTTCCAGGCAAGATTACTGGAGTAGGTTGCCATTTCCTTTTCCAACTCACAGTAGACATTATTGCAAATAAGTACTCCCATACTTCAATTCTAATTTGAAATTGTATCTGTGAAAATGAGCATTCCACCTTCCTAAGGAATGGAATACGCTTCCACTTGGAGTCCTCACTGGATTCTTTAGTGCTGGTCTTGGGAAGCAATCTTCCATCATATCTGGGGAACATGTTGTTCTGACCTGTTCTCAAAGATGTCTGTAGTGAGCAGTTTTGGAAGATAATGACTCTTGCTGGCGCAAAAGACAGGTTTTGTTTATTGTTCCCTTTAAGAATCTCTGCCTCCAGGGCAAAGTTTGGGTGGATTTACTTGCAGTCTATTATAAAAAATTGGGGATCCCTAAGCTTGGGGTTCCTCAATGGTGACACAGAAGTGCTGAGTGTACCATGTCAGTCCCTGTGGAATGTAGAAGGCCAAAAGATGGACTCAGATGTGAAGCTCGTGCTGGTTGCCGTGTTGAGTAATAACAGAGGCCTCCATCTCTGATCCAGGAGTCGCCTAGCTTTTGCCAGCATCCGTGAAAGTGTGGCAGGCTAACTCGTTAGCTTATGAGTAAAATCTCAAGATTCGTCAAAGTTCTTAACACCACTATTATAATGCCTGTCCTTCATTTTAAAATACTTCAGGAATGAGATGTGTGTGTGAGTCACAGGAAGTCATAGCTCAGGTGCAGGCTCCAGAGTGGAAACTCAGGGATATTAGTACACGTGTTGCTATTGTTGTTGTTTTAATTTAAATGTCTTATTTTAAGTGAAAATGTTAGTTGCTCAGTCGTGTCCAACTCTTTGTGACACCATGGACTGTAGCCCACCAGGTTCCTCTGTCCATAGAATTCTCCAGGCAAGAATACTGGAGTGGGTGGCCATGCCCTCCTCCAGGGGATCTTCCCAATCCAGGGATCAAACCTGGGTCTCCTGCACTGCAGGCAGATTCTTTACAGTCTGAGCCACTGGAGTGTACAGTCTGAGCCCTGGAGTATACTGGAGTATAACCAGCTGACTAACAACGTAAGGGTTTCAGGTGCACAACAAAGCAAACCCAGACATACATACACATGTATCCATTCTCTCCCAAACTCCTTTCCCATCCAGGCTGCCACACAACATTGAACAGAGTTCTCTGTGCTCTACAGTAGGTCCTTGTTGGTTATCCATTTAAAATACAGCAGTGTAGTACACGTCTTGTTATCCATATCTTGACCAACACAAGAAGCCTCACCCATGGTCAGAAATGGATTTTTAAAGGTGAAATAGGTGTCTTATTAATGAGCATGATAAATGTTAAAAATGGACTCTCGTTGGTGAAATTAAAGGTATTCAAGATTGTGGACTGGCTAAAAGATACTCTCTGTCTTCACATAAAAGGATTTAAACAGCCATCTAGGCACATAGCCCTTTTTGTAAGTATGAAAGATATCTAAAATATTTAACAACCAAAATGGCCCTGACTAATCCTAACTAAAATAAATGCTGGAGTAGGCTCCCAAGGGGCCTTGACCGGCCAAGCACCAGCCTTTTCATTCCTGGGAATGAGGCTAGGATTCCCTAGGGTTCTCAGGGGAGGAAGGGGACCATGGGGCACTTGGAGAACTTGGGGACAGTGGCTGTTTATGCACTAGTACCCGGATACATATTTTAGTATTTTTAACAATGAAAACAGAGCTTCCCTGGTGGTCTGGTGGTTAAGAACCCACCTGCCAATGCAGGGGACCCAGGTTCAGTTTCTGATCCAGGAAGATCCCACCTGCCTCAGAACAACTAAGCCCGTGAGCCACAACTACTGTGCCCACATGCCTGGCGCCCATACTCCACATCAAGAGAAACCACCGCAGTGAGAAACCCACACACCACAGAGAAGACCCAACACAGCCAAAAATAAATAAAAGTTTAAAAAATAAAACAGTGAGAACAGCTTTACTAAAACACTCTGCCACATCCACTCTGCCATAAGAAAGTCAGCCAAAGTCTGATCACCCATAAGGACTCTGTTTCTTGTCCCTGGTTCAGAGGATTTTTGGTTACTTGTTGCCAGAAGGAACAGAATCCCTTGAACCTTGCATTTGCTTCCAGTGGTTCTTTGGTGCAAGATGGTAGCCCATCTTAAAACGATAGGGAGCTAGGATTTAACTAGCTCTTGGAACAGTTGGTGAGCTGATTTGTGCCTGCTTTTTGATAACTGTTTAATAAGCTTCTGTATGTGTCGCAGAATGCGGTCTGAGACTTGCTTTCATTATAACTTGGAAATGAAGTCGTCAGACGGTAGCTATGCCTCACCGTCCCTCTCTCATTTTCAGCGGGGGTGGGTTGTAATTTACCAGGGTCTCAAGGTTGTGCTTGACCAAATTGGATTAAGCTCGTTCCCAAGGGCTACCTTATAAGCAAGGAGCGATCATCAAGGAAACCTTTTGGACCGAGGGCAGCTCCCCAAGATCAAAGGAGCCCTGGTTGCCACACATTTCCATTTCAGTGGATATGGAGACTATATGCAGAGGCTGCTCAGTGGCCGATGAAAGCGTGACAGGTGCGAACAGGGGGAGGGTAGATAAAAATGCTGTCAGGATGGAAACCAGCACCTTTTCTCATGGGACTGTTGGAAAATTGGCCGCAGCCACAGGCCAAGCTGGGAAGGAGCAATTAGGGAGAGCCTGGGTCCTTTCACACTCTCTTTGGGGCTGGCCATGAGACAGAGGGGCTGAATTTCAGGTAGTTTCCAGCCTTTATAAATAGCAGCTACAGACAGAAACCAAAGGATCATCTTTATCGCCTACACTGAATAAGGCCCCGCTGGATATCTCCACCACCCCCACGTGGAGATGGGATTCTGTGTCAGTTCACAGCGTGAACACAAAGACCAGCAGGTATACACACTCTGTGTATGGAGCCAGTGTGTGTGCCTTATCATCTATACAGTGGCATTATCTCTAGTGGAACTTTTTAGGATGGATTTGGGGCTAAGGGGCAAGAATTAATAACAACCGTGCCAGCAGAGACTCTGCTAGCCAGACTGGACAACACGTCCACCATTTTTATGGGTAAATTATGCAACTATATAGCAACAAAACTCTCCGCCGGGCGGGCCATGGAACAGAGGTCCATCTGATGGGTGTGATCTTAAGGATTCAGATGCTGCCTCACTCTCCCTACTTTTCTGCCATATAAAGTGAAGTTTAATCACATTTCTGAAGGCACCAGGGTATTTTTATTTCTCTTGCTCTGCCTCTGTATTGCAGGGATGCTGTGAAGGCAAGGTGTCTCTGCCTCTGCTTTCGTGGTTATGTGATTCTGGCAGGGATTTCAGGATAAGATGATGCAAGGCCCTGATTTAGCGCAGAGTTTAGGAGGAAGGACCCTGGGTGGATCTGATGAGCATATCTGGTGTGGTACACAAGGGAAACTTCCTGAAACTCAGGTGTGAGTGGAAGTGAAGAAACACTGGTTCCCAGGCAGCCACACCCAGTACAGTCACCCGGGTGTCTCGTTCTCAGATCTTCCAGTTTCTCTGATGGACCCATAATGTAGTATTTAAAATCTCCACAGCTTCCCTGGTGGTCCAGTGGTTAAGAATCTGCCTGTCAACATAGGGGACACAAGTTCAGTCCCTTATCTCTGGCAGGATCCCACACACCATGGAGCAGCTAAGCCCGTGAGCTGCAACTGCTGAAGCACAAGAGCTCTAGAGCACAGAAGTCACCGCAATGAGAAGCCTGTGAACTGCAGCCTAGAATAGGCCCTGCCCCCACAACTAGAGAAAGCCTGCATGCAGCCACGAAGACCCAGTAGACAAATAAATAAAGTTTTTAAAAAGTAAAGTGAAAAATAAAATCTCCAGATGCTCAAAACATTTTTTTAAAAAGCTTACAGTCCAAATACACACTCTGATATTATAACTTACTAAGATTCTAGGTGGTATTAACAATGAAAATAATAGTAATAATCAGTTCAGTTCAGTCGTTCAGTTGTGTCTGACTCTTTGTGACCCCATGAACCACAGCATGCCAGGCCTTCTTGTCCATCACCAACCCCTGGAGTCCACCTAAACCCATGTCCATCAAGTCGGTGTTGCCATCCAGCCATCTCATCCTCTGTCGTCCCCTTCTCCTCCTGCCCTCAATCTTTCCCAGCATCATGGTCTTTTCAAATGAGTCAGCTTTTCTCATCAGGTGGACAAAGTATTGGACCTTCAGCTTCAACATCAGTCCTTCCAATGAACACCCAGGACTGATCTTTAGGATGGACTGGTTGGATCTCCTTGCGGTCCAAGGGACTCTCAAGAGTCTTCTCCAACACCACAGTTCAAAAGCATCAATTCTTCTGCACTCAGCTTTCTTTATAGTCCAACTCTCACATCCATACATGACCACTGGAAAAATAACCTTAACTAGACGGACCTTTGTTGGCAAAGTAACGTCTCTGCTTTTTAATATGCTGTCTAGGTTGGTCATAACTTTCCTTCCAAGGAGTAAGTGTCTTTTAATTTCATGGCTGCAGTCACCATGTGCAGTGATTTGGGAGCCCAGAAAAATAAAATCAGCCACTGTTTCCACTGTTTCCCCATCTATTTGCCATGAAGTGATGGGGCCAGATGCCATGATCTTCGTTTTCTGAATGTTGAGCTTTAAGCCAGTTTTTTCACTCTCCTCTTTCACTTTCATCAAGAGGCTCTTTAGTTCTTCACTTTCTGCCATAAGGGTTAGTAATAATAATAGCTAGTAATAGCTAGCTTTTCTCCCTGGGTGTGTAGTTTGGGCTCAGTACAGCTGCTGTTCTGGGTGTGCTGCCTTTTCATGAGTTTGAGCATCTGTGAAAGTGTGGGACCTCCAAAAGGTACTTTCTGGTAAATCCCTAAGTTGATGATGACTAGCATTGTTTCCTTGGAGGAGGGCATGGAAACCCACTCCAGTATTCTTGCCTGGAGAATCCCCATGGACAGAGGAACCTGGTGGGCTACAGTCCATGAGGTTGCAAAGAGTCAGACATGACTGAGCTGCTAAGCACAGCATAGCACTGTTTCTATAGAAGGCAGTAAATAGTACCTGCGAGAACTTTTTTTCTTTGTTCCCCAGCTCCTCACCCTGAAGGTGAAGCTAAAAACATTTCTTTGGGAACAAGAGAGATACAACAGAGCAAATTAAAATTATGGCTCTTTAATGAAATCTTTGTGGGAATCCAGAAGAGAAATGCATGCCATTGGATAGAATAGAATCAGTGTGTAACTCAGGAAGGATTTCCCCCCTAAAATCTGAGACTCATAAAACATGAACTCATGTTTAAGTAGAGAGCTTACACAGCAGTCAATTACCCATCATATACTCGTCTAGACAGCCCTTGCCTCACTCCCACTCTGGCTACAGAATGAATGAAGATGTGCTATAATTTACAAGGCTGGTATTTTCCTATCACAATTGACTGTAACATATCTCCTTAGACATGGTGCAATTTTGAGCGCTTTGCAGATACATATCTTATCTTTTCCAGAAAGTAAATCCCTGCTCCCTTGGACATGCAGGTTACGAAGAATACTTCAATGCATAGCTTGAGTGTATCAGCTCTTACCAGTGGACACATATACATCACATTCTCTCTACGTTCCTGTTTGCCTCCTTGGAGAAGACAGGGCAAACAGAGAAGGTGTGGAGTCTTTTAAGGGTTTCTTGCCTCCTCTAATACGTTGAAGTGGCTCTAGTGTTCCACACTAGACCCTTGTACACTCAGGTATCCGTGTGTTTGGGCAGAAAGGGTATCTATCATTCAACTCTCCGGAGAGTTCCAATCCAACGGTCCAGTCTCCTAAACCTAGAAATTAAGGGGCAGGAGAGATAGAAAGATATAGTCAGCCTGGTTCATTAAGGTCCAGAGCAGCAGTTCTTGAGGAGAGAGACTGGGTCAGTTCACTGAGCTGCGGTTCTGGAGACCGAAGGCGTGAAGGTGGGTGCCACTGCCTGGGACGCTCTGTGTGCAGACTCGGTGCCCAATCTTTGGACTTGGCTGGATTCTACCATTGCACGTGCCTCCACACTATCTACTCTGGGGATTTACCCATGGGGAACCCCATTCCTGAGATCTGCTTGTGGACAGCGCCCCCTGGAGCACATCTCAGGAAGTACAGTATCAGTGGGGCTCTGAAGTTGCGCCCAGGGTGGGCTGTATCCTCAGTATGGGTTATTGCCTCTGGTTACAAACAGAAACAAGCCAAGAGCCTTCAGAAGAACCCCACCTCACAAACTTTCTTCCCTCAGCCTTTTTACTTTTACATTTTTTGCCCAGCAGTCAAGTTTGAGTTCTGCTTGTCTCTTTTCAGACACACATGTTATTTTAACTACTTGCTCCATTAAAAGTTTGAATCAAAGCTTTTTTATGTTTTAGGTCAAATGTTTAAACTCTGTTTATTTGGGGGGGGGCAACACTTTTGTTGGAAAAGGCAATGGCACCCCACTCCAGTACTCTTGCCTGAAAAATCCTACGGACAGAGCAGCCTGGAAGGCTGCAGTCCATGGGGTCGCTGAGGGTCGGACACGACTGAGTGGCTTCCCTTTCACTTTTCACTTTCATGCATTGGGGAAGGAAATGGCACCCCACTCCAGTGTTCTTGCCTGGAGAATCCCAGGGATGGAGGAGCCTGGTGGGCTGCCATCTATGGGGTCACACAGAGTCGGACACGACTGAAGTGACTTAGCAGCAGCAACGCTTTTGTTTGGTAACTTCACAAAAGAACACATGGAATCAGTACCGTGACAGGTTCTTTTTGTTCTTGGTTTTCATGCATAGGTAGACTAGATGGTCTGAATAGGAAGAGGTAGGAAAGAATTTATTCAAGAGGAAAAAGACCTCTCAAATTTCTGCCCATGGTATTTAAGAACACAAAAGCTTTTTTCTCTGTCTACTGACCCTCCCGCCTTCCTACCTTCGTTATTTGTACAGCAAACGAGTTGAAATCTAATATGCCTGCTCCTTCTCTACACAAACTTTGCACTGACACCTTAACTTGCTGAAAAGTTTAAAATATCACAGGTTGAAAGATGTCCTGCCTTGATAAAGGAAGGCAGTTAGCTTATATACAAGGCTGGGAACTCTGCAGTGATCTGGTGAGGAGAGAAATAAGCTGGAAACCAGCAAGGCTCAAGTTCAAATGCAGAGCAGAGGCAGGGTGAGTACACAAGGGATTTAGTCAGCCTGCAGGACTAGCTGAAGGATCCTGGTTTATGTTCAAATGAGCAGTACTGCGCACAGTAGGAGGTGCTGTGGCAAAGTTTCTGGGTATTGAATGAGGATGGCCCAGTGGGCTCCCGCCAGACTGCTAGCAGTTTGCAAGCAGAGAGGAGCTGAAATATGACCCATACCTGGAGCCCTTACTCAGCTACCCTCAGGCCAGGGCAGGTCAGAAACATCCACTTTGGAAGCATGTTTATGGTAAGTGATTGCTCAGGAAAAATCAATTATCTGAATTGATCAAGTAAATGTATTGGATTATCACTCCCCCTCATTCTCTAGGGGGATGAGGTCGCCAAGAGAGTTCAGATTGGTTCCGCTGGCTCCAAAATTGAGAATGCCAGATCTGTAACATGCAAGTCTTTAATAACTAAAATAGTGCCAGGTAGACATAGGCATATGGAGTCTTCTAAGAATACTGGTAAATTCAAAGATGCGCCATATAGCTTATTTCTGCACAACATGTAAGTTCTGGCAAAGACAAGTATTATCTGACAACTGGGGAAAATTTTAATATGGATCTTCTTAAAACATATCTGAGCACAGGAGAAAGTTTTGGAGTTCAAGTTCAAGCTCCATCACTGATTTGAGATACTGGGCCATTGACTTATCTTGCATGCAGCGCAGGGTCCTCATCTTCAAAATGGGAATGACAGATTTGTTTCTCCAATTTCCTGAAGGCATCATAGGCAAAAATGGTCACCTGAGATGCTGCTTCTAGACTATTTAGCACCTGCTTCACAGGCTGTCCACAACCGCTATTATATAATTGTTAATTTCAGATCTCTATTCTCAGCACTAGTATTGTGTCTGATAACCACAAATGTGTATTGATTGTCTGCTGTGCTCCAGACATCATCATATTGAGCACTTGGATATAGGGGCAGACAGGCCGTCACATGGTAGACACTAAAACAGTAATCAAACAATTGAATGAATAAATACAGTTCCTCAAAAGGTGAACTGATCATTGAAATTTCATTTTTATTTGTAGTAAGCAGGGTTATTTTTTTTACATTTATATATTTATTTCTGTGTCCTGTGCTCAGTCACTTAGTTCTGTCTGATTCTTTGTGACCCTATGGACAGACTGTAGCCTACCAGGCTCTTCAGTCCATGGAATTTTCCAGGCAAGAATACTGAAGTGGGTTGCCATTTTCTTCTCCGGGGGATTTTGCCGACCCAGGGATTAAACCCTTGTCTCCGGAGTCTCCTGCATTGCAGAAGGATTCTTTCCCACTGAGTCACCGGGAAAGCCTCCTTATTTATATATATTTGGCTGCAGTAGATCTTTGTTGTTGCATGCAGGATCTTTTTTTTTTTTTTTTTTGACATATGGGATCTAGTTCCCTGACCAGGAATTGAATCTAGACTCCCTACATTGGGAGCATGGAGTCTTAGTCACTGAACCACCAGGGAAGTTCCAAGGCTGGGCTCTTTGTACCTTTTCTTCTGTCTATTACTAACAGAAGATGCACTAAAAACTAATTTGAAAGTGAAAAGTCCCTCAGTCGTGTCCAACTCTTTGCGACCCCACAGACTATAGAGTCCATGGAATTTTCTAGGCCAGAATACTGGAGTGGGTAGCCTTTCCCTTCTCAGGGGGTCTTCCCAAACCAGGGATTGAACCCAGGTCTCCCACATTGCGGGTGGATTCTTTACTAGCTGAGCCACAGGGAAACCCAAGAATACTGGAGTGGGTAGCCTATCCATTTTCCAGCACATCTCAACCCCGGAATCGTCTCCTGCATTGCAGGTAGATTCTTTACCAACTGAGCTGCCAATTTGACACCCTAGAAAAAATCAGCCATACCTCTCCCACCCACCTTTTCCCTGGGGCTGCCCTGGAACACAGCCAGGACACCTTTTTCCATTGAATGTGCAGGTGGCTGCGGTTTGCTGCTTTCTGTCCCATTAACCTCTATTTTATCTGTCGAGAATAGCATCCCCCATTGCTGAAAGCAGTGGTTGGCCAACCCGGTGGGCTTGGAGTCCTGTTTGATGGAGCATTACAGAGAGCAAAAGGGAAAGTTTAAAGGGATTTGCTCCTCTAATTTCCTGAAAGGATCACAGACAAAGCTTGCCCTCTAGTAAAATACTTTGTGTTTGCACTATAATAATAAGAATTTATTGCCACCACAGGGGAAAGGAGAGGCCAAGGAAAAATAGTCCCCTATTTCCTGGTTTTCCTTTGTTTCCATTACTACTCACGGACTACCGTGCTGTTTAAAGCATATAAACTTAAACAGCTGCTCTTTTCTAATAGCCTAATGTACTCAGAAAGACTTTTTCTATTACTGTAAAACACAGCGCTAATTTCTTATTATTGAGCATGTGGGTTTTACTATGGAAGGACTCATGCTCAAGAAGAAGAAAAATCTTTCTTCTTTGGAGAAGTTCAAGATACATTTACATTGATAGTTTCATGAAAAAAATTCCTTTCTATATCTAGTTAATTTTGTTAACTGAATTTCAGCAGACATATGTGTAGAATATACAAGGAATGGGTTCAAGAGAGTGCAATTGATGTGAGCGATACTTAAGAATCGGTCTTGCTAGAATATAAGCCTTTGAAACCAAAGATCCCATCTATTTTGTTCCCCCGGGGTCTCCTGTAACATTGTAACACACAGAGGGGTTGCTCAAGATTTACCTATGGATGTTGACTATCTCAACAACTGGTATGTTGCAGTCCATGGGGTCACAACGAGTCCGACATGACTGAGCAACTAACTGATTGTTGAATATCTCACATCTCTACATGCCAGCCTAGATGAACATTTGAAGAGGAAGTCTTCAGGCTTCTAGCTCTCAAACTCTGGAGGTGCTCACACCCAACCCCATCTCTTGCTTACCCGAACAGTGGCGTCCCCATCTCTTACTTGATCAACACTTTGAGAAGTGTTGCTCAGTCGTGTCTGACTCTTTGCAACCTCATGGACTGTAGCCCACCAGGCTCCTCTGTCCATGATATTCTCCAGGCAAGAATACTGGAGTGGGTTGCCATTTCCTTCTCCAGGCGATCTTCCCAACCCAGGGATTGAACCCGTGTATCCTGCATTGGCAGGTGGATTCTTTACCATTGAGTCACCTGGGAAGCCCAAACAATACTTTAACAAGACCCAAATTTGCCTACGTTTCTCCATTACATTCCCATCCCCATGGTGCAAATACAGTGTTCCCTGGCCTCTCACATTCATCTTTGGCTAACCCCTGCTCATCTGCCAGGTCTCAGCTTAAATTTCATTTCTACTTGGAATGCTGTCTTAGCATCCTGGATGTTTTTCTTCAAAGCACTTATCACAGTTATCATATAAATATCTGAGTGCATGTGTGCTAAGTCGTTTCAGTCGTGTCCAACTCTTTGCGACCCCATGGACTGTAGCCTACCAGGCTCCTCTGTCCATGGGATTTTCCAGGCAGTAGTCCTGGAGTGGGTTGCCATTTCCTTCTCCAGGGGATCTTCCCATCCCAGGGATCAAACCTGGGTCTCCCACATTGTAGACAGACGCTTTACCGTCTGAGCCAATTTGTCTAAATTTTCTTGACACATCTAGACCTTAGCATACTGATCTTGACCATTGTTTTGCTTCTCAAAAGATGAGTGTGTGTGTGTGTGTGTGTGTGTGTGTGTGGTGTATGTAGTTATATGTATTTTAAGTTAGATTAAGGGTTGGCCATATTTCTACATAATCTGGAAAAACCAGAATAAATCCATATTGATTTAATAATGATTTACCTTACGAATTACCTAGCAAATGAAAGTCTGTATATCTGAAATAGAGGAATAATTTTCTTTTAAATCACACTGAATGTTAGTTGCTCATTTTGGATCTTAGCCAGTTACTAAATTAAAACCACAAAATGTGTAAATCATGCACGTAAACTAGGATCTCCGTGTGGTTAAGGGCAGTACTGTGTAACACCCAAAAACACTTTCAACAGTGGCGCACTTCTTACGTACCTTCTTTTTTGGCCTCACCCCACAGCATGTGGGATCTTAGTTCCTTGAGCAGGCGCGACCTGCAGTGGAACTGAGTCTTCACCGCTGGACTGCCAGGGAAGTCCCTTCTTAGTACCGTTATCTGCTGCCCTACTTTTCCATTTTCATCTGATAGGCAGTTGGTCTGATGAGTTGACTATACGTTTTATAACAGAAATAAGGAATGTTGCTTATGTTGCTCCATAAACATAGCAATTATGAGGAATGACACACACACCCTTATCAAGACAAGGAGTTAATTGGCCTCAGGAAGATGGTGGCTCAAGGAGGATGTGCTGAAGGCTCCATCTTGGTTCTTGAGTCTTTCAGGGAAGGGCAGGATGTGGGTGAGTAGGTAGATAGAGGTGGGTGAGTTAAGCCTCCGACAGCCAAAGAAACTTCGCAGAACCTTATCATGATAAGAAAAATAAGAAGGACTGTGTTCCTTTGCTCTTGCCTGAAATCAGTGGCATATCTACTTTTCTATCCTACAGCATTGCTGTTATCACCTGTTAGTTACAGGAGGTTTTTTTGGTAGAGTCTTTCCCTCTAGCATTATCTTTCTAATGGATCACCTCCTTAGAGTGGCCCCTTTGCAAAAGCTGTGTCTATATTTAGGACTGTATCTCTATTTTGAAGTTTTTTCCTAAGGTACCTTATTATGCATACAAGTTTGGGTGATTTAAATCAGAACTAACAACCTTCATCTCTGCTATCTGATGGCTGCTATTCTTCCTTTTCTTCAGCCGTGGGTGTGAGCATCGCAGCTGGGGAGAATTGGTTTCTGTCCCTTAGCTAGCAGGAGACATAGGCCTTGAGGTCCTTCTGAAATGCAGACAATCACACTTGCTTTCTTCCACCTTGAGATAACTTTCAACCCTTATTATCATTTGAGTGAGACTGTATTTCTAAGGAGGATTTCAGTTTCACTTTGGCACACCAGGAGCCCACACCTGGGGAGAAATAACAGAGCCTCCTGTAAAATCAGCCTGACCTGTGCCTGCTTTCTCTCCTTCTCTTGTGTCCCTAGGTAAGTGTGAAATCGGCTGGGCCTACTACTGCACAGGAGGAGGGGCTGCCGCTGCCATGCTGCTCTGCACGTGGCTGGCTTGCTTCTCAGGCAAGAAACAGAAACAGTACCCCTACTGAGATGGAGCCGCCAAGCGAAGACAGAGGAGAAGATGGACCACAGGGACTCAGAGGGATCGAAGCATCCAGCTACTCTCAAAAGGCGGAAGAGTGCTTCTAAACCATACGATGCAAATGAAATGAAACCCAATGGAATCAGAAACATCTTACCACATGGAAGGGTTGTGCAAGATTTGCAAAAGAAATGTAGAGCATGGAATGATACAGAACAATGGACCAAATGCTAAAAATATTGCAGGGTGTCGAGTGTTTCTATTCCACGGAGTATTGTTGATGTAGAACACATACACACACAAAACAAATCTGTATATGCAAACAAGGTTTTTGTTTTGTTTTGTTTTTTAGGATGATGACTCAGAGAATCAAAAGGGCTAGTAGAAACAGTATTATGTTAGGAAGCAGGGCAACCCAAAAAGGTTCCCTGTAAGTCATGGCACTTTTGAAAGCACATGAGCATATACAAACATACCCATGCAATCCACATGCCCAAACACAGACATTTCAGTGGTTGCAAAGACTGTACGAGATGGTTAGTGGTGCATTACTCCTCTGTTTTCTTTTTAATACACATTTAAAATACAGTATTATCACTTTATAAAGCATACAGTAAACCTAATCAATGGACCAATAAGCCACTTATCAGTATTTTGTATACCCTGCATAAACTCTTTACGCCCTCAACACGTCTTCAGTGTTTATGCAGACCTTTAGAATTAAGCCTTTGTATTTCAATATTATTAAAAAAAATATGCAATATTTCTCTGAGTAGTTTCTGCTGTGATATTCTTACGAAGTAAAGGGGTGACTTTCTGTCTACCATAGGAGAGAATTCAGTTGAAGACGAGAGAGTAAGGAGAGACATTTTCCAGTCATTAGATCTTGTTTTCTTTCATCCATTATTGTACTGTGCTGTACCACATTTATTCCAATATTCATTTTGTAAAAAGTAAAAGAGTGCTATTTTGTTTGTATTTGAAAAGCTCTGTGAATAAATTTTCTCTTTGATCGGTAGCTCAGTGTGTCATAGAGTGTTATAATTCAGTTATGGGGTTTGCTTGTTAATTTCCTAAAGGTAGCCTTTCAACTCCAACAGTTTTGTACATTTTTCATTTTATTTTGAGGCCTTCTATTCATTCACTCACTAGTCATCCAACCAGGCATTCTTCTTGGCACACAAGGTACTAAAGGTAAAGTAAAAGTTGCTCAGTCACGTCCGACTCTCTGTGGACATAGACTGTTGCCTGCCGGGCTCCTCTGTCCATGAAATTCTCCAGGCAGTTCTACTGGAGGAGGTAGCCATTCCTTTCTCCAGGGGATCTTCCCAACCCAGGGGTTGAACTCAGGTCTCCTGCATTGCAGGTGGATTTTCTACTAGTTGAGCTATCATTAAAGGTGAGTATGACATAATTCCTGCTTTCAACCTAAATTCTTTGCCACCAGAATTCTAACTGCCTATACACTGCACTTCAATCATGATCAAATCCTTATGAGAGAAGAATTTCAAGTCTGTTTTAGATGAAGTTTGAGAATCTGGGCAATATTTAGAAGTGGTTGAAGGCAACAAAAACCAAGTCACACATGGTTCATTCTCCGTGGCTGACGACAGAGTGGTCTCAAGCTGGCCGTGACGTGCAGCCCCTCCACTTTTATAAGGGGCTACCTTTCTTTGGTGTTTCTGTGCCAGGAGCAATGTCTTTCAAGCGTCTTGGCAATTCAGATCCTGTTACCCTCCTATTCCCAGCCTAAATCCTTGACTAGAGTAAAAGATCTGCACCCTTTGACCTCCCCTTAAGAGAACCAATTCTTTGAAAAGCAAAGATTGGATGATAGTTATTCTTCTATTAGGCAACGCTGAGTAAGCGTGAAATCTTTAAAACTTCTGGTTCAATTGGTTTCCAAATTATATATCGTTCATATTTGGAAATTGAACATTCTGTTTACACATGTAAGTATATTTTTATTCCTTCAATGCATATTAAGCAATTTAACTTGAATATCCGAATATCACCCTTGCTTCTGGCGCTTTTAATCATCCAAGGTGAGGACTGATGCTACCCGGGAAGAACAATACAAGATTTTGGCCAGTAACATTCTGGACTTTCTGAGGCTTTGTTGCTATGGAAAAAGTCACTCTGCTTTCAGATGCTTATTTCATCCTGTGCTGAATGCCGTTTGATTGTGTCTTATTATCCACTGAACAGGGGCTTCTCCACTCTGGCTTCCTGCTGGAAGAAGACAATTGCTCTTTGCTTCCTCAATTAGCCCATCATTTCCACGTATTGCTAGTGCCTTTCAAATTTCTTTAACTGCACCTTCTTGTCAGAATAGTATTACGACTTCCTAAACTCGCCTCATCAAATTGGGAGTTCTCAATGGAATTCATTAAGGTCTAATTTCTTGGGCAGATTTAATGATAACATTGTCATTTTTATGTAATCTGCAGGGTTTTAGACATTAGCGAGCCTCACTAGAATAAAAAGCTGATCACTCTGACATGATGAAGTCAGTTGGCACAGGCTTATATCTCCAGTTCTGACTAGTTGTAATTTTTTTTTTTTGGTTCAAGATATCCCAGGGCTTAATGAGCAGCATCTGATGTATTAGGAATTGTATAAAAAATCTAAAGAATTTTTATATTTTGATACTTATTTTCAAATGAAAATCAGCTTTAATGAAATAATAATATTAATAATAGCAATAATGATAAAATCTCTGAGAATTATCTACTACGGACTTCTTGCTGATGTGCATGTAAGGGGCTGGCGTTCAGAATCTCACAGCTTGCAGGTAACTGGCGGGGGGAGGGTTTCCTTGTTTTTAAGGAAGAGAAAACAATGCTTAAAGAAGTTAATTGATGGAACTGAATTGACCCTTCCAATTTTCAGCATTTTCATTTGTGTAACTATTAGGTTTTGAGCTCCTGCTGCTTGCTAGGCATTCTGCAGGCATGCTGAGTCTCTTGTCTCCCTATGGAGAGTAGCCTACCAGGCTCCTCTGTCCATGGGATTCTCCAGGAAAGCATACTGGAGTGGGTTGCCATGCCCTCCTCCAGGGGATCTTCCTGACCCAGGAATGGAACCCCTGCCTTTTAATGTCTCCTGCATTGGCAGGCAGGTTCTTTACCCCTACCGCCACCTAGGAAGCCTGCTAGGCATTCTGCTACTATGTATAAAGCACTCCCTAAATTAGTGCAACCCTTGCTCTAAGGGGGAAAACGAACAAGAATATCAGCGGTTACATGACCCGGGATGTCCACTGACTCTCAAACACAGGGAGGAAGTTCCTCCCAGGTAAAGAATTGTTTACCCTAACTTATTTATTAAAGATACTGTTATGCACCGAGCCCGTATCTCCAAACCAACCGAGAGAGTGAACAAGTCCACCGTGGTAATGCAAAGGCAAGAAGGGAATTTTTATTTCTAGCGCGCTAGGGCTCAAGCCTCATCCGACGCAGCGGAATCAGACGAGAGCCTCGAACAAAGCAGGATGGCGGTTTATATACAGTCAGCTCTTTGTCTCAGTTACAGGGTACTTGGCGACACCTGATTGAACAGGCAGAATGAGCTCATGCAACGCCTTCCTTATGCTATCGCATATAGAAAATTTTCCTTAGTTGGTTAAGGAATGTTCTTCAAGGAAACAGGAAACATGACTCAGGTCCCCGGCGCTGTTATGCACCTCATTGAGCCGACCACCCTGCCTAACAGATACGTTTAAAAGATATAAGGAAAAGAAAGATGATAAGTGATGATTTTGTGCTCTTCAGAGACATCATTAAGAAAACGGAAAGGTAAGCCGAAGACTGCAAGAGTCACCTATCTGGCAAAGAACTTACATTCAGAATATATGAGGAATGATAAAAAGACAACTCAATCTTTTGAATGGTCGAAATAAATGGAATAGTTCACAAAAGAAAATATACACAAATGCCAGTAATCATGTTGAAAAGGTGTTCACCATCTGAAGAGTATATACATGTATAACTGAATCCCTGTGCTGTACACCTGAAACTAACCCAATATTGTAAATCAATTATACTTCAACAAAAAAATAATTAAAAAAAGAAAACCTTTTTGCAGTCCTTTGTGATGGAATGAGTTTGTCAGAATGTTACTGAAAAAAGTTTGTGGGTCTAGCTGCTCACCGCTCAAAAGCCAGTAACAGGCCAGGTTGGTGGAAAGGAAAGTTAAGTTTGCCTTGTTTCAGTTGGGGACAGGGCTGGGGGGTGGGGTGGTGGGAATGGGGGTCAGGGGGGAGGGTGGCAGGCATCTCTCCAAAGGCCGACTCCTGCCCTGATGAGGGGTGAGAGCATTTACAGAGTTGGGGGGAAAGGACCACTTGCAGAAATAGCATAGTCGTCTCTGACAGCTTGAAATTGGTCGTCAGTGGTGTGACCAGCATCATCCTGGATGTTTTAGGTACAGTCAGCCTTTAGTTCCACAGTCCATTTGTTCCCATTTCTTTGCAGTCTGTTCTCAGACCTGGGGCAGCTTATGTCGTGGGTGCGGCCTGGTCATCATGAAGTTAATGTCTCCACCTGGGGTTTTGGTCTCTATCAGACAGCCCACAGGATGCGGCTCAGAATATTATCTATGTCCTTGAGAAAGAACGAACGGTCCTCGACTATGCTTGATGACTACATTATTATTATTTAAACTCTTCTGACTATTTTCCATTGTCTCCGCACTTCTCTGATTAAACTTATTCTTTGACTAAAGTTTTCCACAGGCGAAAGGCAGGCAGAGAACATGGTGAGGTGGTGGGGACGAGGACCGTAGGGCCCTGCTCCATTTCAAGAAGACCAAATGTGCAGGCACCCCTCTTGGAATCAGGGTTTCCCTCATGTGGAGCACGTCTAGAGAGCCTTCTTAGAAATGCTACCAATAGATCGTGATGACAGCTTTCAGCAAGCCTACAGGACTGATAAGAAACTGCCTGCCATCTGAAGAGTAATTTTTGAGGGGACAAAATTGTACTAATTCCTCAGAGGAGAGCAAGAGGTTGCCATGATCTGGCTCACTGCCCTAACACCTACCAACGGGGTCAACGAGAAAATAATTGATTTTTTTCCCTGGAAGAGTTCACCTGGTGTGGAAGAAGGACAATATTCTCATGATTCAGATCATCTTTACTTTGGTATCCTGAGTGCCTGTATCAATTTTTGTACACACAAGTGATCATTAAAGAAAGCATTTGGATCTGAAAATAAATGGCAGTGATGAAAAATGAGAAGGTTTTTAATGTGAATAAGAACCGGGAAAAAACATCATTCTATCAGGCCATCTGTGGTCACGCTGAAGCTAAATTACTTCCATGAGCAATTGGATCTGGAAACTTCCTCTTTAATTTTGTTTTTCTTAACAATTTCCACAATTCCACTTTTCTAGGATATGGGGAGGAACTGTTGCTTGTCCTGTTTTTGAAAATTATGCTGTGTCTTCTACACAGGATTGTCTGATGCTTAGTTTGGCTCAGCCACAGTGTTTTCTTAGGGCCTCTGATATCCTGGTCATTTTCTTTTAATTATTCATTTAAAAAGTGTTTACTGATCACTTAGTATGTATCATATGCTCTAATAGCTTCACTGTTAACATATTTTATATTTTACCATGGCCCTTAAGTTTCTCTGGGCTTCCTCAGTGTCTCAGATGGTAAAGAATTTGCCTGCAATGTGGGAGACCTGGGTTTGATCTCTTGGTTGGGAAGAACCCCTGGAGAAGAGAATGGCAACTCAGTCCAGTATTCTTGCCTAGGAAATCCCATGGACAGGAGAAGCCTAGTGAGCCACAGTTCATGGGATCTTAAAAGAGTGGGACATGAGTGTGCAAGGAACTCTTTCACTTTAAGTTCCTCTGTGCATTTAAATTCTTAAAATGAGTACTCTTTGTCACAATCCTGTTAGCATATATTAGCCTATAATACCAATCATAGTATTTTTTGTAATGAGTGTTTAACTTGTAACTCACATAGAAATAAGCTGCAATAGGAGACATTTTTTATATGGGCTGTCTGTTTTAATGCACTCATCTAGGATGAATTATTATTTGCCTGAGGGGAATTTTTAGTCATTAGTTTTCAAGCCACTTTACTGACAAACTCCAGGTCTTTAAGGAAGCCTTGGGGTTTAAGCTAATAGAGATGGGTGGATTAAGGCTAGTTATAACACAGGATTTACGTGCCCTTGTTTGGCTAAAGCTTCACACGTATGCCAGTGATTAAGACCTTCTAGCTCAGAGTGCCCAAGAGTTTGAATGTTGATGCTTCCCTGGTGGCTCAGAGATTAAAGTGTCTGCCTGCAATGTGGGAGACCCGGGTTCGATCCCTGGGTCGGGAAGATCCTCTGGAGAAGGAAATGGCAGCCCACTCCAGTATTCTTGCCTGGAGAATCCTATGGATGGAGGAGCCTGGTGGGCTATAGTCCACGGGGTTGCGAAGAGTCAGATGCGACTGAGCGACTTCACTTTCCACCATGTATCTGTTGTGTGACCTTGATCAAGTTTCCTTACCCTAGTTTCCTCATTTATGGAATCTGAATAATAGTCTTACCCTCTTAATGGAGTACTATGAAGATAACACAAGATAATCCATGGAAGAACTGTTGGTCCCTGTTTTCCACTGGAAGCTCACAGGGAGGGTTTTGCCAGTTTAGTTTGTCTTCTCTGTGGTCCACTTACTTTGTCCTGTAAGGTCAGATAAGCTCAAGAATGCCTTCTTCCAAAACTCAGCTCTCTAGTCTTAAGTCTTCATTAGTTTATTTCTCTACATCGTTTTGCTTTCCTCCAGCTATCCTGAAACATGTTGGCTTTGATATTGCTGATCCAGTTCTCTGAGAGTCTAGGCTGAGCTTTCTGAACCTTTATCTGTGTTCTCTATGACACCTGCCTCCTCAGGGCTTTGCCCTTTGTCATGATGAGCAAGGGACTTTAAAGTCTTTGGGCAAGAGGAATTAAGTAAATTGCACAAAAATGACATATGGACAAATTTCAATTTGTGCAAAATGACGTACAGAAAAGGTTTTTCACTGAGGCATTTTCAGAAAGAGCAGAAGTCTTGAAACAAATTAGATGCACATTGTTAGGGAACTCAAATGAATGATGGTACATCTGTAGGTGGAAAGCTATACAGCTATTTAAAAGCAGCATTTCTGTACTGATACAGAAACAGCTTCAAGATCTAAGAGAACAGAGCAAGATGCAGAAACTTTATGCAGTATGCTAAAATTTCTGCAAACATTTTTAAAGGATATGTGTGTATTTGCTTTATATCAATGGAATATTTCTAGAGAGATAAATAGAAGCTGATGATAATATCCATCTCTGGATAAGAGACGTGGGTGGGAGGAAGACTTCCTTTAAGTGCCCTTCATATTGTTAAACTTATGGCTATATTGTCTATTGAAAAATAGCTCTATTACTTATTTTATTTTTTAAAGATAAAATGTGGACTTTTAAAAAAATGTCTGTATTGAATTTGTTATAATATTGCTTCTGTTGTATATTTTGGTTGTTTGGCCCAGAAGCATGTGGGATCTTAGCTTCCTGACCAGGGATCAAACTCACACCCCCTGCATTGGGAGGTGAAGACTCAGCCACTGGACCACCAGAGAAGTCCTCCCAATTTTCCTTTTTTGGTTGCACTGCTCAGCATGTGGAACTTCCAGCCAGGGACTGAATCCATGCTCCCTGCGGTGGAAGCACAGAGTCTTAACACCTGGATCACCAGGGAAGTCCCCAAAATAATTGTAAAATAACACAAATGGTTTATTTAAAAATGTATAACCCAGCTATGAAAGGATGGATATGCCTATTGTCAAAATCTATAGAAAATAACCTTTTCAATTCCGTAGCCTATTAGAGTTCACAGCCAGCCCCCAATTTTCTGCAAATCCCCAGTGTGGGGGCGGGGCGGGGGGATGTTTTCTGAGGCTACCTCTTACACAGCCGAATTCTGCTTTTGTCCTTAATTTCTTTGCCCTTAATATAAAACTCGGAGCTCTTTTCTTGTTTTCTATAAAAGAAAATTACTCCCAGTAAGCATTTATGAGTTTTTGTAGGTTTTACTGAAGATTTAGCAGGTGAAGCTGGAGGAGAGATTTACAACCCAGCACTGCAAACAACTGTAAATGGAATAGCACTCTGCCTTCCTTTCGTTGCTTCTACTGTGATGTTCCTCTAAGTCCACCAACCTGGTCTCTTCATTGAACTGCTTCCTCTGGCCTCTTCTTTTCTCTAAAAGAGCAAACCAAATTCTTTTTCTCTCCTGCATAGTCGTTCTGTGTTCCTATTTCATTGTACCACTGAAGCATACTCCAGGGCTCTCTTCTTCACTTGATTCAAAAAAAGCATTATTTTCAAATTAAGGCAATTCTTACTTGGAAAGGAATTTTGCCATCAGCTCCAAAATTATGTAAAAATGCCCCAAATTGCTAAAGCGACAAAATTGTTATTGACCTACATGCTTCAGTCAGACTTTCAGTGTTCAGTTCTTCAGGGCCTTCTTCCCTTCTCCACCATCACCTCCCTGGGAAATCTTGTGTATTCTCCTGCCTTCAATTACATGCATATTCTGAAGACTCCCAAAGGTACTGGGTGGGCCAAAAAGGTCGTTCAGGTTTTTCTGTAACATCTTTTGGGAAAAACACTTTTTGGTCAACCCAGTACATAGCTGGCCCCAGACCTCTTACAGCCAACTACATACACAACATCTCCATTTAGCAAACTCAGAGATATGTCAAGCCCACTGTCCAAAACTGAATTAACCTTCCTTCTAAACCAGCTCTGTCCCCAATGTTCTTTGTGCATCACACAACTGTAAACAAGGCTGCTCATGCTCGGAACCTTAGCTCTCCCTCCTCCACATTAGTTCTGCCCCTTAGATGGTTCCGCTTTCTTCATCTCTGCTGATACTGTCTTAATCCAGGTATTGTTAACAGATCTGAGCCAAGTTAGCCAACCCCACGTTCAAGTTCTTGTTGCAAACATCGAGAGCTTAGGATGTTTGGAGATTACAAGAGCTGTAAGTATCTCCACAAGTTTACCACCAGATGGGATGTTATGATTAAAGCAAGACTCCCACAAGATTCTGCCACATAGACAAACATTTGTTTGCAAGTTAGCACAAAAATGGTCATCCAATCTGTTCCACTGATTTGTACTTAAGGCACTTTGTAAAGGACTCAGCAGGAAAGGTTCACTTGAGCAGACGTGTCAATATTCAAGCAGCGGGATTCAACTCACCTTTTGGAAAGGTTCACTTGAGCAGACGTGTCAATATTCAAGCAGCAGGATTCAACTCACCTTTTGTCCCTTTGCTAAACAGTGGGACAAAGAACCCAGTATCTGGTTACCAAGACTGAGGTTGAAAGTGAAAGTGACGTGGCCATTCCCTTCTCCAGGGCACCTTCCCAACCCGGGGATCAAACCTGGGTCTCCTGCCTTGCAGGCAGATTCTTTACCATCTGAGCCACCAGGGAAGCCCAATCGAGGGCTAGGTTACCAGTCCTGAAAGTGACAGAGCCCACTGGGCTCCTGAGACTCTCAAAAAGCAGTGCTCATGCCAAGATAGAAGTGATTGTATAATTAACCAAAGTCAATTCATAAATTTTGACTGCCACTCCGTTCCCCGATGAAATACTGCTAGCATTCCTCTGCCAATGACCCAACACTCTAGTGAAGGTTGAATAGTGATGTTTGAAGGTATCTGTTGCTGTTGCCTCTGGTGAATGGATGTCTAATGAGGGTAGATTGAATGTTACATAGTCACCTCTCGGTAGAGATTTAGAAGAATCACAGACGTTTGCATGTCATTACATGTTATAGCATAACATACACATATATACATATATATGTGTATTTATACATCACATTTTAAAAATACATTGCAGCAACTAACCAACATTGTAAAGCATTTATACTTTAATAATAAAATTTAAAAGATGCTTTTTAAGGAAAAACATACATTGCAGACAAATATACCCTTCTTATCTGCACACTCAAAGGCATCTTCGTACGTCCCCACTTGCTCTCCTCTAAATGCAACGTAAAACCGTAGATCAATCATTTCCCTGCCTGTGACTTCTTGCTTCTCTTGTTTCACCCGGTGTGCGCATCTCTAACCACTCGGTGTCTTGCCGCTCCCCTCCCTTTATCTATTGTGCTTGGCCACATTGTCTTCCTTTTGGTTCCCTCAATTACCCAAATATCCCGTGCCTTGTAGTATTTGACCTTCCGCCCTGCCTGCCTAGAACATCCTTCTACACCTCTCTCAGCCTAACTAAACCCTGTGCATAAATGAGGTCAGACATAAAGGAAACCATTGCCGACTCTTCCTGCCTCAGCTGAAGGGGGAGTAGACCCTCCTATAATCAAAGATAGAATGAAATCATCGTCTACGTCTATCCTTTGACTATTGTTGTTACAGGGATAATGTTTGTCTTCGTACTGAGCACTGCCACTATCTCAGTGTTCAACAAATCCTGGCTGCATGAGTGAATGAATTTAATAGAGCTATATTGTATCTGAGGACCTTTGGCCACAGGCTTTTTTCTTTGTTTGTTTTCTTGTTTTATATTAACTTGAAGAGTTCATTGGCTTTATTAAATGATTCATTTAATAAACCATTTAATTAACTGGCAGCATCCCGACTAGCAAGGGGAAAGTTGCTCTTGAGTTTATTTGTAGTTGTGTCTGAGAATATAAATTGGTGTAGACTTTTTAGTCAGAGTCTTTGGAAATTGATATGACGCATTAATTACTCCAACTAGATATACAGATAAGGTATACATCTGGTGTCTTTTGAAATCTAAACTCCAAATCCTCCTTATCTGATGGTTTCTAATGGTCCTTAAGAAGAAAAACATTTAAGACAAGAATAAACACAAATAATTGCACAGTACATATGGAAGGAGTTTTCCCCATCACTTTTCCTTAGGGTCAAAGGTGGGGTGCTAAAGGCCTTAAAGTAAGAGTCAAAGGAAGTTTCTCAGAGAGCCAGTTTGGAAACTGTGCTGCGAATTAACTCCATATGGAGACATTTTACCAAGTTCAACATCCACTGGTCTGCTCTGCTCAAGTAAACACAGATTAGAAATCTATTTGTTTATATTGCAAGGACTGGCTTTCTTTTACGGCATTCTGTGGTGTCTTGGAGGCAATGCAAGAAGATAATTTTTGCATTAAAAGATTGCCAATAACCTCCAAGGTGTTAAAATGATCACTCAACTTTTCCCCGATTGTAGTTCTTACTATGTTTGTGGATGTTGGGACTTCTCTGGTGGGCCAACGGTTAAAAGTTAGTTCAGTTCAGTCGCTCAGTCGTGTCCGACTCTTTGCAACCCCTTGAATCGCAACACGCCAGGCCTCCCTGTCCATCACCAACTCCCGGAGTTCACTCAGACTCGCGTCCATCGAGTCAGTGATGCCATCCAGCCATCTCATCCTCGGTCGTCCCCTTCTTCTCCTGCTCCCAATCCCTCCCAGCATCAAAGCTTTTTCCATTGAGTCAACTCTTCACATGAGGTGGCCAAAGTACTGGAGTTTCAGCTTTAGCATCATTCCTTCCAAAGAAATCCCAGGGCTGATCTCCTTTAGAATGGACTAGTTAGATTTCCTTGCAGTCCAAGGGACTCTCAAGAGTCTTCTCCAACACCACAGTTCAAAAGCATCAATTCTTTGGTGCTCAGCCTTCTTCACAGTCCAACTCTCACATCCATACATGACCATGGGAAAAACCATAGCCTTGACTGGACGGACCTTAGTCAGCAAAGTAATGTCTCTGCTTTTGAATATGCTATCTAGGTTGGTCATAACTTTTCTTCCAAGGAGTAAGCATCTTTTAATTTCGTGGCTGCAATCACCATCTGCAGTGATTTTGGAGCCCAAAAGAATAAAGTCTGACACTGTTTCCACTGTTTCTCCATCTATTTCCCATGGAGTGATAAGGACCGGATGCCATGATCTTCGTTTTCTGAATGTTGAGCTTTAAGCCAACTTTTTCACTCTCCTCTTTCACTTTCATCAAGAGGCTTTTTAGTTCTTCTTCACTTTCTGCTATAAGGGTGGTGTCATCTGCATATCTGAGGTTATTGAGATTTCTCCCGGCAATCTTGATTTCAGCTTGTGTTTCTTCCAGCCCAGCGTTTCTCATGATGTACTCTGCATAGAAGTTAAATAAGCAGGGTGACGATATACAGCCTTGATGTAATCCTTTTCCTATTTGGGACCAGTCTGTTGTTCCATGCTCAGTTCCAACTGTTGCTTCCTGGCCTGCATACAGATTTCTCAAGAGGCAGGTCAGGTGGTCTGGTATTCCCATCTCTTGAAGAATTTTCCACAGTTTATTGTGATCCACACAGTCAAAGGTTTTGGCATAGTCAATAAAGCAGAAATAGATGTTTTTCTGGAACTCTCTTGCTTTTTCCATGATCCAGTGGATGTTGGGAATTTGATCTCTGGTTCCTCTGCCTTTTCTATAACCAGCTTGAACATCAAATCTGCCTGCTAATGCAGGGGACATGGGTTCGATCCCTGGTCCAGGAAGATTCCACATGCTGAGGAGCAGCTATTTTTCATATAGCACCCATCTCGATGAGAAGCCCTTGCACTGAAGTGGAGAGTAGCCCCCGCTCACTGCAACCAGAGAAAGCCCACAGCAATAAACACCCAGAGCCACCAAAAACAAATACAAAAAACAAACTGTTGAAAAGAACACAGATGCTTGAGCCTACTGTCAGAGTGTATTGTTCAAGAGATGTGGTCTAGGGGACATAATTTGCATTTTTAAAATAAGTTAAAACACAAAAATATATAGAAAGCTGTAAGGAAGAGCAAGCATCCATATTAACCCTTTTTATACACATAGATCTGGTTCACCACTTTCAGTTGTTGTGAAGAGTTCCATCCTGGTACGATCCTCATCACTGTCAAGGGTATCAGGTATGTCCTACTGAGGAAATTAAGCACCTTGAGTTTGAAACAGAAGTGAATATTATTACAAATGAGGGACTAAAAACAGGTATTTTCTTTTTCTTCTTCAAGGAGTAGTCTGCATTGTCTTTCCAGCAATATTTACTAACACAGGTGTGGCTTCCTCGTCTTTTTATCAGAAAGCAATCTAGGGACTTTCCTGGTGATCCAGTGGTTAAGACTTTGCCTTTCAATGCAAGGCGTGCAAGTTCGATCCCTGGTCTGGGAGCTAAGATCCCACATGTGTTGTGATCCCCCACCCCTCCAAAAAACACCATAAAACAGGAGCAATATTGTAGCAAATCCAATAAAGACTTTAATGATGGCCCACATTAAAAAAAAAAAAAAACTTAAAAAAAAGAAGTATTTGAGAATAAAATTCGGATTTCATTAGGATAGTTTGGTGACAAGGTACAAATGATGGTATAGAATTCTGCATGTCTGCCACAGGGTAATTGATCTTCTTTTCTGAGCATATGCCAGCTGTTGTCAGTTCCGTCTTTTCCTCCGTGGATCTGAATGGACCCCAGGCCAGAACAGGCTGCTCTGCTTTCTCCAGACCATTCATCTTTGGTCTGGCTCGATCTCAGGATTCTGGGGAAAAAAGGCTCTGATCTTTCCTGTTTTGTGGTTTTGCTTCTTTTGTTCTTTTTTGGATAAAATCATTCTGGTTTTTTTTGTTTGTTTGTTTGTTTTAAACTCTAGCTCTGCTTGAAGTTTAAAGTCATGAACTAGTAACAGTGTGAAAGTGAAAATGAAAGTATTAGCCACTCAGTCATGTCTGACACTATGTGATCCCATGGACTGTAGCCCACCAGGCTCCTCTGTCCATGGAATTCTCCAGGTAAGAGAACTGGAGTGCATAGCCATTCCCTTCTCCAGGGGATCTTCCCGACCCAGGGATCCAGCTTGGGTCTCTTGCACTGCATGCAGACTCTTTACCATCTGAGCCACCAGGGAAGCCCAATAACAGTATATGGCACTGTAAAAAAGCCTGGCTTGTATTTGCTGGGGAGGTGAGGTAGTCTCTAAACCTCTGTTCCCTCATCTGTTAACCAGAAGTGATACTAGTATTTACCTAATGAGAAACTCACAATGTAATGCCAGTCAAATAGCAAGTGCTCAGTAAATATTATTTCTACTTAATATTTTTACATTTTGAAGTCTGGTGTTCAGTCATGTCTTAAGAAATCAAGAAGAACCTCTTCTACACGAACTAAAAAGTCTGCATCTGACTCTCAATTGGAAATTTTCTGTCCACAATGGCTCTTGATTTCTTGGGCCATTAGCTTCGTGGATGATATTTATAAAGCCTAGGAAGCTGAGCTCTCATAGGTGTTGAAGATCTATCTGATCAGACCATTACCTAATCCAGAAGGACTCCATATAGCTCTTTCACGGACTGCTATTGTCGATAACAGCTCACAACACTCATGTGATCTGATGTGGTGTTTACATCCCAAGTGGAGGTGCAACAGTTCAGACCCACATGTTGTCCAATCAGGTGCTTAAGTAAGATATCTGCCAATAAGAGGGGCAGTGAAAAAATGCAACGCAAGGAAATACACAGAAACACCTGAGTGTTAGTTACACCACACAAAACGTTCACAAATACCAATGAGAAACATTCAGCACAAACTGCAGGACCGCTGAGCCACGATGTGTACTTCCTGTCTCCTGAGCTAAGAATCTTGGGAATTTCTCTCGGCACCCTGCCTGTCTCTGCTGCTGGAGGTTGTCAGCAGGCTTTCCCACGGGTTGGGGGCTGCTTCTGGACATGATTAGGCTCTCAAGGAGCGATTCCCACGAGCTTTGCTGAGTGTCAGGTCGCTGTTGCAGACATTTTCATTTACTTGATTTTTTTTTTTTTTTTTTGCCTCTGGCAAGTGGTTTTGAGCTATTCAATTAGTAAAGAAATGGATTGGGCAGTTCATGAGACAGAAGGAAGAATTGTTTTGACCTAGTTAAGCAATTGAATAAAATGTTGTCTTTTAATGATCTCATTTATAGCTAGGTGCATATATTTTTTTTAAAAAAATTGGGGCTGTCAAGTTTTCTGTCAAAGAAAACAGAAAATGTAAATTATGAAGGGTTATTAAATAAAATATTAAAGTGTCAAGAACTGTACTGGTTTTGAAACACTGTGGACAATTTCCTCCCTCTGTTCCTAGCTATCATTTGTAAGTGACAAGAGCTGTGTGTATACATGAGAGAGTAAGGCACAAAGGTCCAACCATGAAGAAGCAATCAAATGAGGCGACAGACATGTTTATACATGGAGCCACAATTACAAGAGATCCAACCAGTCCATTCTCAAGGAGATCAGTCCTGGTGTTCATTGGAAGGAATGATGCTAAAGCTGAAAGTCCAGTACTTTGGCCACCTCATGCGAAGAGTTGACTCATTGGAAAAGACCCTGATGCTGGGAGGGATTGGGGGCAGGAAGAGAAGGGGACAACAGAGGATGAGATGGCTGGATGGCATCACCGACTCAACGGACATGAGTTTGAGTAAACTCTGGGAGTTGGTGATGGACAGTGAGGCCTGGCGTGCTGTGTTTCATGGGGTCACAAAGAGTTGGACACGACTGAGCAACTGAACTGAACTGAACTGTACAGGATCCAGTCAGGAGTATAGCAGGAAGCAGTTATTTTTTCTCACCATTGAGGGGAAGCTACATAGAAGCGTTGTCATTTGAATTTTGTTCTTGTTAAATAAAAATCAGCTGCTAAATTGAGCACTTGTCAGATCTTATTATAGTCATCTGTACACACATATATACTCACACGTGCACACACACATGGGAGTCATTAAAGAAATAGACTCCTCAAGAATTGTAGGATAGAATTTTTAGACAGAATAAGTTTTTTAGCAAAATCTAGGATTGAATGCTTAGCAACAATGCTTAACTGGTTGTGTGTGCTAAATCGCTTTAGTCATGTTCAACTCTTTGCGACCCTGTAGACCGTAGCCCACAAGGCTCCTCTGTCCATGGGATTCTCCAGGCAAGAATACTGGAGTGGGTTGCCATTTCCTCCTCCAGGGGAGCCTCCCAACCCCAAGGCTGAACCCATGTCTCTTAAGTCTCCTTCATTGGCAGGTGGGTTCTTTACCAGTAGCGCCACCTGGGAAGCCTGCTTAACCGACTGGCCTTTTTTTTTTTTTTTAATTGAATCATAGCTGATTTACAATGCTGTATTCATTTGCACTGTACAGCAAAGTGATTCAGTTACACATATACATACATCCTTTTTGGTTTCGTTTTTGCGTTCAGAGCTTTAGGGCCCTACTTTGGTTCAGTTTATTACATACCTGTTTAATTTCTGTGAGCTTTGTTTGTTGTTTTCTGAGAATTTCTAGGTAAGCAGAGATTAGATGGAGATTGGGATTATAGCTTGCAGCATTGTTAGTGACATACATGCTGCTGCTGCTAAGTCACTTCAGTCGTGTCCGACTCTGTGCGACCCCATAGATGGCAGCCCGCCAGGCTCCCCCATCCCTGGGATTCTCCAGGCAAGAATACTGGAGTGGGTTGCCATTTCCTTCTCCAATGCATGAAAGTGAAAAGTGAAAGTGAAGTCGCTCAGTAGTGTCCGACTCTTAGCGACCCCATGGACTGCAGCCCACCAGGCTCCTCCATCCATGGGATTTTCCAGGCAAGAGTAACATACATAGTGGATATTATTTGCAAATTCTTTCTCAGTAATAGAAAATCAATAGGTATTCACCAGTTGGATGCAGTGAGAGAGGACTTACAGGAAGCAAGGCTGATAGGCAAGGTACAGGGTCAAAGATTAGCTGGGTGCGGTGGGGAAAGGCAGGTGGCACTTCCTATCAGGAGAGGTGGGCCAGAGTAGAATGAGGCTAGTGAGTGGGACGAGGACTCCATCTGCCACTTAATGCTGATGACGACCGCGGTTATGTCTCCATCCTCACGGTTCCCCTCGCACCGAGCCCCAGAGCCAAACAGCCAACAGCTGCCTACCTGCTTCCATGAAGGTATCTGACACCATTCAAGTTAACTGTCTAAAACAAAACCCTGATTTTCCCTTATCTACTTATTTTCTCCTCCAGTCTTATTCATCTCTGTCAACGGTAACCATACCCACAGTCATGGAAGTTGAAAGTTGAAAAGTCATCCTTCATCCTTCGTTTTCACATTCGAGCCCACATCCAAAATAAACCCTACATCGGCCTGTTTTTCTCCAGGGCCACTGTGACTCTTACTCTAATCCTCCCGCCCCATCCCATCCCCTAAACAGCCACTGTATTTTTACGGTCTTTATAGTTTTGCCTTTTCCAGAATATCATATAAATGGAATCATGCAGTATGTAGCCTTTGCAGAAGGGCTTATTTCACTTTGAAGTAGGTATCTGGGATTTATGCCTGTCTCTGTACGACTTGATGCTGATTCCTTTGTATTACTGAATAGTATCCCCTTATATGGCTGCGGCACACTTTGTTTATTCATTCACCTATTGGAGGACATAGTAACTGTTTCCAGTTCTAGGCAGTTTGTAAATCAATGAAGAATTGCTTCCTGGTTTTTTTACGCACATACGTTTACAACTGAGTTCATTCAGTACCCAGGAGCATGATTGCTGGACCATAGGATAAGACTAGTAAGACCATGCTTACCTATATAAGGAAACTTCCCAGCCGTCTTCCGCAGTGAATGGATCACACAACGGAACAATGGCTGCACCATTGATTGTGTTCCTTCAATGAATGAGCGAGCATTGCTGTTGCTCTGTGCCCTTGTCAGCAATTGGCATTGTCAGATTTTTGTATTTTAGCCATTCTAGTAGGTGTGCAGTGGCGTCTCATTGTTGTTCCTTTATTGATTTTTAGTGATATATATTTTAGTTATTTTCTTCATGATTAATGCTGGAGGGCTTACATTATATACCGTATTTTATCATAACCTACTTCAGATTTGTACTAAACAAATTATAGTAAGACATAGACTAGATGTGAAGGGGAGCAGGTCACCTCATCTTTTTTCTGGGCACCACAAGGAGAAATTCTGCCTTCACGCAGAGTGTGGGTGGGGTGAGGAGACTCAAAGGCTAAAAACTTTCTCTATTTTTAACAAGATTAACATAATCTGATTAAAGATCTCTCCAATTGCTGTTATATCCTTAGGGCAATTTCCAGAGATTTTAAATGTTTATTTCCCCTGCTTCTATTTTTATAACTCCCACCAGTTAAATGGTGTATTGCTGGGGATATAAAATTCACCAAGGTCCTCATCTGAATATTCACACCATCATTCCAGGAGCCCCATCTCTTATCAGGACTATTTTTAAACTTTGAGGCTCAGTTAACAGACATCCAGGAAACAGGCTGTCAACTTTTCATAAACGTAAAATAAATGTTATTGCTCTTGTTATTGAAAATGATTTTTAAAATAGTAAATCCATAGTAGTTTAATGGATAATATTTCCCAAGATCCTGTACCAGCTTGATGGTAGGTAATATCAGCCATCAGTGAGGTTTAGCGCTCAATGTTTCTTTACTTACTCTTTTATTTTTTACTGAATTAGAACTACTAAGTCAAAAAGAAAGCAAGTGATCTGTGACTTTGCTAACTATTTTTCAGGGCAAGGCAAGAACTCAGAATTCCAAAGGTGATTTCTCACTGATGACGACCTCTGGCATTCTGTCACATGCAAAGGTTTATGAATGTCTCATCCTGGGATGCTTATGGTTTTCTAATCTATACTCTGATTATATTCCAATCTGGAAAGTATTATTTTCTTTTCCATTGCATCATATGAAGAAGTGAAGTTGCTCAGTCATGTGTGACTCTTTACAGTCCCATGGACTGTAGCTTCTCAGGCTCCTCCGTCCATGGAATTTTTCAGGCAAGAGTACTGGAATTGCTTGCCATTTCCTTCTTCAGGGGATCTTCCTGACCTGGGATTTGAACCTGGGTCTCCCACATCGCAGGCAGATGCTTTACCCTCTGAGCCACCAGGGAAGCCCATGTGAAGATGGTTTTAAAATATAGCCAGCTAGTGTGAAGTTCACCATCTTCTGTCAAGTTATGTAGTTTACATACTTTTTGGAGTATAGTGCTGATAGACAATCAGTCTATCCTATCCTACTAAATCCTGAAATCGTGTCTTCAGCTATAACATCTTGAAATATCACCTCTGAAGTGAGACGTTTAGGCTTTTCAGGATTCTTGATGTATTGTTGAGCTGTGACACTTGAATAAGCTTCATGCAATTGTAGAGATGGTTTTCAGTGGCCTTATAAGTGTCATGATGATCTGACTTTATCATAACTTTAACTTCAAAGGCTGACATAAGCATCTTCTCCTTTGAGAGTCAGGGAATTTCAGAGTGGAAAAGACAGGCTTACACTGCCAATTTATTTGCACAGTAGGCTGGCAATACATTTATTCCCTAGGCTTAATTTGATTGCATCCCAACTGTCCTTCTTACCATACCCATGGAATAAAGAGAAGGAGTCATTTGTTGATTGACAACTGCTATCTCTATGTGAAGTGCTCAGTGGATGGCGGCAGAAACCCTTCTTGGCTGAGCCATTAGCTCACACTTTGTCAGTGTTCATGTCAACACATTTTTTCCAGTCTACCATGACTCATAAAAGGATACTCAACTTCAAAAAAAAAGTTTGCATATATGGAATCTAGAAAAATGGTGCCAATGAACCTACTTGCAAGGCAGGAGCAGAGAGTCAGCTGTGGAGAATGGACCTGTGGGCCAGGGGTGGTGGGGAGAGGGGAGGGTGGGGCGAACTGAGAGTTTAGCACCGACATGCACGCGCTGTTATTGTTGCTCAGTTTCTAAACTGTTTCCGACTCTTTGTGACACCATGGACTGCAGTGTCACCCACTGGGCTCCTCTGTCCATGGAACTTTCCAGGCAAGAATACAGGAGTGGGTTGCCATTTCCTCCTCCAAAGGATCTTCCTGGACCAGGGATGGACACGCTCCATCCTGACACTATCTCAGGACCCATCATGGGATCCATCATGAAAAACAAAAACACTCTTATCACTGAGGCAATTTCAAGGGTTCAGAAACTCCATCCCAGGAACCTGGCACACAGACCAATCAAATTCTGCATTACACAACTTACATCTTCAGCCAGTTGTGAAGTCTATGCCAGCAGCACACGAATTAGTCATTGCCCTTCCTCCTGGTACGCTGTTTATCCTATGCAGTATTCACAGCTCTGGTTGATGAAAGCTCTGCCAATCTCTTATCGGACTGTTTCTCTGAGTTTGAGGTTACTATCGTTTGTATCTGCATCTGCATGAAGGGTGAAAGCCCAAGATGGCCATCTCCAGTTGCAAGCTTTCTTTGTCTTTAATATTGCTCATGCTTATTGTTTGCTATTTCCCAGGCATTGTTCTCAGCTCTGTACATGCCGTTTTATCTTCACAATAAGTCTATAAGAGTATAAACCACACTACTATTAACACCACTTTACACATGAGGAAAGGGGATCAAAAAGACATTTTGTCCAAAGTAACTTACCTGAAGTCACAAAGCAAGCAGCAGAGCTATGATTCACAGCCAGGTTGTCTAGTTTTCAAAACCTGTGCCCTTACCAATTAGATTGTGCTTCTTGTAGCAGTAAGAACATCTTTGCACTGGAAAGTTCCGGAGAACTTCAGTTGGTTTATCATAAAAGCAATTTTTCTTTATTTGAAAAATGATGGAAAAGAATTTGGGGCTAATGTCATAATACAACAAGGCTTCTCAGAAGAAAGCATATTTAAGACTAAGGTTGAACAAAAAGACAATTCAATACAATTCAATTCTCAAATATTTGTCATTCCTTGGATGCTTGCAAAAAATCTTTATAGATTCCCCATTCCAACACTCACAGTCAAATTCTATATTTACACTGGGGAGCCTTTTCATTATTCTTTATTAGGAAGTTATTCGAAGTGGGAGTGTTAGTGTCTTTACTTTCATCCCTAGTTTTATACCTTGTTGATCCACTTTTGACTCAATGCAAGTTTAAAGAAATTAAGGAAAAGTTTAAGTGAGATAAAAATTCATTAACCAATGTTCTCATGTCCTTAACTGTACAAGGAGGATGGTAATTCAAGTGAAGTGCTGTGAAGCTGAGAAAATACTAACACATATTAAGTGCCTCTCGTGAGCAGAACAGTGTTCCAAAAGACAGATCTAGAATTTTATCATCAGTGGGGCAAGCACCAGCAGGCCTGCTGGAAGCCTCCGTTCACGTTCCTTCATTCCCGCTGCACTCATTTCTTCTTCTGAAAAACATAATTCTTTTTCTCTTGCAGAAATGGATTGTTACTTCTGTTTTTGGCAACTATGCGGAGGGAAAATATCAGGCTGTAGTCAGAGAAGGAAGAGGTTTATTTTTAATTTTTAAAATGAGAATATAATTGCTTTAAATGTTGCATTAGTTTCTGCTGTTCAGCTAAACAAATCACCTATAAGGGTGCAACTATCCCCGCGCTCTTGAGCCTTCCTCGCACCCCTCCATTCCACCGCCTTGGTCATCACAGAGCACGGAGCTGAGCTCCCTGCACAGCAGCTTCCCATCAGCTATTTCCCACATGGTCGTGTGTATATGTCAGCGTTACTCTCCCCATTCATACCACCTTCCCCTTCCCCCTTGTGTCCGCACGCCCATTGTCTTCCTCTCTATTTGCGCCCTGCAAATAGGTTCATCAGTATCATTTTTCTAGGTTCCCATACATATGCGGTAATACTTGGTGTTTATTTTTCTCTTCCTAGAGAAGGAACGGTTTTTGATAGAGGTCTCCTTCACAGCAAGCTCCGGGAGTTGGTGATGGACAGGGAAGCCTGGCATGCTGCAGTCCGTGGGATCACGAAGAGATGGACACAGAGCGACTGAACTGAACTCACAGTGAACAGGCTTGACCACCAGGAACAAAACGTCAACGTATTGAGAGAGTGTGATGTGCTATACTCTGTTCTTCCCTTTCATTATCATGGCATTGATGCTACTGATTTTTCTCCTGTCACGTCACTGTCCTAAAATGTATATATTTGGAAAATGAGGAAGTGCTCTTTCTAAGTGCTCACCTATATACAGATATTTCATAAACCTCTCCTGTGGTTATGAAAGAAGAGGTTGGAGACATATTGAAACTATTTGAGTCACTTTTCTTTATTACTTTTCATTTCTCCCCAAATGCAACAAGCTGACTTTCAATGGACCTTCACAATAAGTATTTTTTTTATTATTAAATAATTCACATCCAGAACTTATATGCCTAGTTGCTTTGATTCTAACTGATCTGGTTGCTGTGAATTCTCTCTCAGAAAGTCAGCCCTACAGATCCTCCCAGGCTTCTAGACAACAAGCAAAAACAACTTTAGATGTTGGAACTGTGTGAAGGGGCCCACAAGGGCCTTTCATAGATTTTCCAGTTACATATTTTTTAAGGCAAGTCATCCTTTGAATGGAAAACATGGAGAACCAGCTGTTTACTTACGTCTAAAATGTAAATCTTCCCAGAATTGAATTTGGTTTGGGTCCAGTGGGGTTACAAGGTTCCTGGATGATTTCTTTAAGACAATTCTTGGGTGGAGCTGGGCTCTCTTCAGAGGAGAAGCTGGAATTTTCCTTCAGCCCCCACAAGCCCTCAAGGTCTTGGCAACACTTTGTCCTTGGCCTCCAACTTGCTTCTCCGCTTTCTAAGGCCGTTCCATTTCATAAGAGTCTTTCTGCTCCTTTCCAGCCCCCTTCCTACGTGTTTCCATGGCTCTCTCTCCATCTCAGGAACCAAACTCACACCTGCCTGGAGCCAGCCTTTTCTGCTACCTTCTCAGGTTGGACACCTCATTCTGGTATCTAAGCCCCTGCCCACTACTTATGACCCATGTTAATCTGGACAAATGACTTAACCCCTCTCAGCCTCAATTCCTTCATCTGTAAAATGGGAATGATAATATATCTCATCTGGCATGGTTAATGAAGTGAGGTCCACACATGTAGACTTCTTAGCACAGAGTATGGTACCCAGTAAACGCTAGTAGCTTTTATAAAGATGATTATTTACTGTCCCCAGTGAAGCAAGAGATCTTCCCCTCCCCCCCCCCCACCATGTATGGCAATGTCTCCTAGCCAGTGTCCTAATAGGATGGATTCAGTGGGTTCAGCCCCATCATCTGCAAGGCCTGGGGGCAAGAAAACTAATTCCGCCCTCTCCCACTTAGTTCCCACCCTCAGCTCTGCCCCTTGCTGTGAGGTGCCTCATTCAGGCACATGTGGGATCCCTCAGCCTGCAAGTCTCAGCTTGGCCAAACCCACCTCCCTCTTGTCCTGCAAACGGCCACTCCTCAGCCACCTCGCCAGCCTAAGAATATGCTGCCTATAGGCTGGTCAAGGCTGGAGCCCTTGGGTGGGCAATGCCATGATCCTGGGAACCTGAAGTGCAATGGAGGAGAGGAAGGTGGAATGGTCTTGGTGCCTCTAATTGTCCTCCATCAAGAGGCATGGCTGGAGGATGCCTGGAGAAGGGCATTCCAGCAGGAGGGACTCAGGGCGGGGCCCTGGCTGTCTGGAGGGAAGCAGGTGGTGGTAAAAAACCAAACAAACAAACAAGTTATTTATTTCATTTTATTTTTATTTTTTAAAATTTTTATTGGGGTGTAGCTGCTTTACAATGTTGTGTGAGTTTCTACTGTACAGCAAAATGAATCAGCTAACGTAGACGTATCTCTCCTCTTTTTTAGATTATTCAGGTCACCACAGAGCATTGACTAGAGCTCCCCGCGCTATACAGAAGGTTCTCATTAGTTAGCTCTCTTATATGTAGTATCAATAGTGTAGATACAACAATTTCAGTCTCCAAATCTATGCCCCATTTCACCCCTGATACCCATACACTTGCTCTCTCTGTCTGTGCCTCTATTTCTGCTTTGTAAATAAGATCGTCTATACCAACTTACAAGGACCACACTTTAGAGAGGGCTGTTTCTCTACATTCCATCTCTAGCCAGCTGGGGGCCCTTGTGTCCGTACAGTTACAGGGTGACATGCCAGCAGTGTGGGTGGGGCCCACCCTTCCCACTGACCACTCCCCAAGGACTCCCTTTTCATGACCACCAGATCTCCTTTGGACCAGCCCCAAGGAATGTGAATTTCCTTCAATGCCCACTTCTTGCTATTGTGATGTTTGCCCTCCCCTTTTCCAGAGCTCTGTGCCGAGCAGTCACATGTTTCTATGCCTCCCCTTCCCTAAGTTTCTTTTGCTTGGCATTTGCTGGGTTAACACAGAAGAGGCACTGTGTGAAGCTCATCTTAAATACCAGGGAACTTGGGGAGAATCTCAGGATACAGAGGGAGTGAAAGAGATCTGTTTGCTGGCTGTAAGTAGCATCTGACTCTAGAAATGCTAATGATAAGCCATGAAGGTCAGCACACCCCACTTCCTGCAGAAGCAAGGTGATGGTTTAGAATATATGGATATGTCTACTTCAGCAGCCTTCCTTTTATTACTGAGAGTCTCAGCATCCACATGTTGTGCATATTACTGGAAGGGATTTGGGGTGAAGTATTAACTCCTTGAAAAATAATTTTTTAGAAATAATTTGGCAAGAAAAAGTTAGGAAGTATAATTCAGTAGCAAATGCACAACTGAGAGAGAGCCCATGTGTTGGATAGTAAAACCTCCCCAGAAAAGAAAGTCGATGGCTTTAATTATGACTTGTCAGAGTGACGTTTGGAACCTGAGCAGAAGTATCATCCCTGGAGTGCTACCTATTGAGTTCTAGAAGTGAACGCTTGGCTTCCTTCCCTCCTGAGCAGGAATGTTTTGTTTTGGGGTCTCAAGGATCCCATTCTCCACCTGTGGCCCAGCTCTCAATAAGCAGCTGATTAGTTCACAAGTGGGCTGGTCTGATGAAATACCTTTTTGTATAAAGCTCTATACAGGGGAAGGAGTTTCTTTCAGGGCTTGTTTTCTTTTTTTTTTTTTTTTTTTTCTGAAGTGCCTTCTCTGACTGATATTCCAAATAGTGGGCTACAGAATGTGGATTTCTTATACTGTTAATAGAGGTTCAATACATACAGGGATTTATCATTTAAAAGCTTGGGAAACATTGCATTAAAAATAAATCTAGGTACTTCCCTAGAGATCCAGTGGTTAAGACTCTGTGCTTTCACTGTAAGGGGCGAGGGTTCAATTCCTGGTCAGGAAACTAAGATCCCACATGTCACGTGGCAAGGTCAAAAAGAAACAACCAAAAAAAACTTGCTTCTGGGTATAGCTCTAGAATGACTGAAAGCAAAGTCTTAAAGAGATATTTGCACAACCATGTTCATAACAGCATTATTCATAACCGCTAAAACATAGAAGTAACCCAAGTGTCCACTGACTGATGAGTGGATAAGCAAAATGTGGGCTATACATACAAAGAAATATTCAGTCATTAAAAAGGAAGGAAGTTCTTACACATGCTACAGATATAGATGCAATTCAAAGACATTATGCTGAGTGAAATAATCCAGTCCACTCACATGAGGTGGGCAACCCACTCCAGTAACCTGGAAGACTACAACCCATGGTTGCAGACAGTTGAACAAGACTAAGTGATTATCACTTTCACTTTCAGGGTGTTCAAAACCCTAAAGACAGAAAGTAGAATGGTGTTTGCAAAGGGCTGATGGAGGGGGAGATGGGGAGTTATTGTTTAATAGGTATAGAGTTTCTGTTTTCCAAGATGAAAAGAGTTTTGGGGATGGATGGTGGCGATGGTCGCACAACAATGTGAAGGCATTCAATGCCACTGAACTGCACATTTAGAAATGGTTAAAAGGTAATGTTTACGCTATGCGTATTTGAACACAATTTAAATTTAACACACAAAAGGGAAGATAAACAGATCTAAGAATGTTTGGTTTAACTGCAGGATATCTCAGATCTTTTTTCATGCCCAGTTGCAATGTGATTTCAAATGAGAGGGTGTAAAACACAATTTCCCCAAAACAGAATATGCTTTAGAAGTTGCTCACAGAAACCACCTTTTCTTCCTTGATCTTTTCCTACCCCCTTTCCAGATACATCTTTTGAATGTCTGAGGAATGTTATTTCTTATAAAACACGACAATTCAAAATCTTCCATGGTGGGGTGGGCAAGGTTGACTCTTGAATTTTGGTTGTTGCTGTTTAGTCACTAAATCATGTCCGACTCCTTGCAACTGGCAGAGGTTGCCATTTCCTTCTCCAGTGGATCTTCCAGACCCAGAGATTAAACCTGAGTCTCCTGCATTGGCAGGCGGATTCTTTACCACTGAGCCATCAGGGAAGCCCCTGATTCATGAATATGGGGGCCTAATGTTATCCACAAGTTGGACATCTGAGGAGGAGAAGAGGGAAACATTGGGCAGCGTTTCTCAGGGAAAAGTGGGTGCAGGGGAGCAATTTCTGCCTGAAATAGTCCCTGGCACCTGTGAATTTAGGTACCGCGTAGCTGCACGGTTTAGGCAGGGACCACCCAGAGTTCAGCCCCCCGGCCTCACAAGACGCTTGCTCCTGGATACATTTCCTCAGTTCCCACATCCCCTCGCCTCAGAGACACAGCCCTACAGTGAATCACTCTCATTAAAGAGGAACAAATTTGGGGGAAATGGCACGAGTTAAGCATTGAGGAAAACACACCAACTCTCCCACAATGATTTTATCATTCACCTCTGCCTTTTTTTTCTGTTTTGTTCTATAGGTCCACCTATAGCAAAGAAGCATCAGTCATCTTCCCTTATGACTTCCCTTTAATTCAACAGACTTCCAGTCTTAAGAGAAGTAGAGCGTCTGACTCGGGGAGGGCAGGGGCTGAGAGACAAGCCTTGGGATTAAACTAAGATGTTGGAGTTTTCCTGTATGTGCCCTTAGTCTTAAAACACAGTGTACTTTTGGACATATATCTAGTTATAAAGAACCTGTCTATTATGAATTCTATAAACTTGGTGATAAATTCTCTAAATTTCAAACTAGGGACGCATCATCTAGCTGAAAAGTGTTTTGTTTTTTGTCTTCAGGCATGCCACGCAGCACGCAGATCTTTGTTCCCCAACCAGGGACTGAAGGTTTGGGAATGCAGAGTCTTAACCACTGGACCATCAGGGAAGGTCCGAAGATTTTGTAAGTATGTGTGTGTATGTGTGTGTGCGTGAAGTCAATTAATCTTTATAAGCTATAGGTTAATCCCATTTAGTTAGTCAGTAATGGAAATCTTTTGCTGAAGAAAATAGAATTTTCTAAAATCACGATTGTATCAGGAGAGCTGGCATAGAGGTCAACACCCATGACCCCATGTGGCACTTAGTTTGCAGATCCATCCTGAAGAATGTTTTTGATTCATTTATTATTCTTACAGATCTGATCTTTCGTAATTCTCTTGTGAATCTGGACATGGTCCACTCTGCCGGTTATTTTGTTTTTAAGCTGTTATTACTCACTGAACATCAGTGAATGAAGTTGCAAGCTAGGTTTTTGTTTTATTTTTAAATCGCCTTCAAAACTGTAGTTTTCCCAACTGGAGACACCGTCCACAACCCTCTAGGGCGTGAATATGTTTCAGAGTCATGGGACTCCTTGTTGACCCAAGCATTCCAAATTTGTGGGTCATAAAGGAGTGAAGAACAAATCCAAGTCTGAAAGCCACATCCCTGAGTTCCCTGTGTTGTTTAATAAAATATTGAATTAGCATCGACCCTGTTTGTTTCTGTTGGATTTTAGACAATCATGTGAGCATGAATGCTGGTCCAGGAGGGATGGGAGAGTGGATGCCGTGGAACCCTCCCTACCAGGTCCCCATATGAGTCAGAGTTGGCCTGAAGTTGGAGAACAGCAGGGTAGCTGGATCTGATTAAATATGAGAAAGTTTGCAAAGCAGTGGTGCTCACCCACCCTACATCTTCCCTGTCACCTTATGCAGGGGAAAGCTTGAGCCGTAACCCTTAAAAACAAAAAATTCAGCGTCTCAAGAAATTTTAGCTTTTCTTGCTTTTAAAATGAGTGTTAACTCATTTCCTGGAGCTTTAAAATTTTCACTTTGTTAAAGGAAAATGAAACATCCCTCGTGGCTCATTGGTGAAGAATCCACCTGCCAATGCAGGAGACGTGGGTTTGATCCTTGGGTCAGGAAGATTCCCTGGAGAAGGAATGGCAACCCACTCCAGTACTATTGTCTGGGAAATCCTATGGACAGAGGAGCCTGGCGGGCTACAGTTCATGTGGTTGCAAAAAACTGGACATGACTTAGCAACTAAACAACACAAGGGAAAATACCAAATGAATCTCTCCCATACCCCTTCCTAAATCCGTAACAAAATATTTATCAGTAAGTTTCTGCAGGACCAAAGTTTATCCCAAAAATTCTCTTGTAGAGACCAAGACTTCGATTTCTCATTCAGTGGAGGTCTGGTAAATGTTAAATGGCATAGTTGTTGCAGACTTTCAGATGCTGCCCCCATTGACTACCTTAGTGATGTGTTATAACTCAGTGTAGAGTGGGGTTGTTGTTAGTCAGTTAGTCGTGTCCAGCTCTTTGCAGCCCCATGGACTATAGCCTGCCAGTCTCCTCTGTCCATGGGATTTCCTAGGCAAGAGTACTGGACTGGGTTTCCATTCCCTTCTCCAGGGGATCTTTCAACCCAGGGATTGAACCCGGGTCTCCTGAATTGCAGGAGGATTCTTTACTGCTGAGCCGCCAGGGAAGCCTGCAGAGTTGCGGAGAGATGGGCAAATTCAGCTCTTGCAAGCCAGTAGGAGCTGGTTTCAGGACGCTCCTGGACCGCGGTTCTATTTTGTTGGTGTTTGAAACTGAGGCCATAATTAAGAAGGAGGGCTGGGGGCATTTGGCTTCCCTGGTGGCTCAGATGGTAAAGAATCCACCTGCAATGCAGGAGACCTGGGTTCAATCCCTGGGTCGGGAAGATTCCCTGGAGGAGGGAATGGCAACCCACTCCAGTATTTCTGCCTGGAGAATTCCATGGACGCGGAAGCCTGGTAGGCTACAGTTCATGGGATCATAAAAAGTTGGACATGACTGAGAAGCTAACATACATACGCAATCCACTGGTTTCCAAATTTTGGTGTGAAACATTATCACTTAAACTATAGAGGGTGATGCAGATTTCTGGGGCTGAGACCAGAGCATCTGTATATTTAGCAAGTCTCCCAGGTGATCCTGATACTGCAGTCTGAGCTCTGGTTCCTATACTCATTCCTACATAAGGACAGTCTTATATATGTAGTACTGCCATTCCTGATCAAGAACTCTACATTTTCATGAAATATGTTTTCATACCATGAAATTCACTAAGATTTTATTAAAATAGACTAAATTCACTGAGATGTAATGAAAATAGATTCTAATGTTCAGAATGAATAATGATCCTCCTATTCACTTTGATATAATAAACTATATTCAGCTCATTACTTTTCATTATCCAGAATGTTAAATATGTTATGGAAAGCCAAATTCCATATATTTTAGAAATTAGATGAAATCTTTATGGAGCACATAAATATGGTCATTCTCGAGTTGTGAAAAGTCTTTGCATCAGACGTTTTCTTTGTAAAAGTGATTTACACAGCAGGTATCTTCTCTCCCCATCAATTTTCTTCCGACAGGATCATGTCAAGTTTGCAGTGAATATAATGATTTGTTTATGACAAAAAAAAAATCATATAAACACTCCAACTTCTTCCGGAAAATGTTTGGGTGAATTTCCAGAAGGCTTTGTAAGGTTATTTGATTCCTTGTCAGGAATGAATGAATGCATTTCATTGGAGATGACTTCACTGCTTCAGAGGTTATCTTTCTCCAAAGACTGCATTCACTCCACGAACGTCTACCAAGTCATTTTCTTTCCTCTAAAGGTGTCTACAATCTAACTGGGATCAAGAATTCCTTCTATTAACAATTAGAGAAGAGCACGGAAGGTATTTGAAACCATGGCTGGTATCGATTGCTGTGTGGACGTTCCAGGTTGTTTGTGGGGAGTGACAGGCAGATAAATAATCACCGCTGAGTGTGACAAATTCTGGCAGACAGTGACTAACATTTCCCTGATGATTCAGGACAGCTTTACAAAGGGAGTGACACATGGTCTGGGTCTTCAGGATAATTTGGAGACGGGATGGTGGAAGCAGGGAGGACATTTCAGGCTTCAGAGGAATGAAATTCAGGCACCAGGCTCAACAGCAGATACTCTCAAACACAGAGCTGTGCTGGGCACTTGGGGGAAGGAGAGTAACTAAGTGATGAAGAAAGTGATTTAAAGCAATTGTACTAATAGGACTGAAGCCTGCCAGACTCCTCTGTTCATGGAATTCTCCAGGCTAGAATACCGGAATGGGTAGCCATTCCCTTCTCCAGGGGAACTTACCCACCCAGGGATCGAACCCTGGTCTCCTGCACTGCAAGTGGATTCTTTACCGTCTGAGCCACCAGGGAACTCAAAGTGTTCATGTGCTGTTTGGATGCCTAAGATTTGTAAATATTAGAGAAGGAAGGGGAAGGGACACAATTAAATGCCATGGGGTGCACTGCAGATATTAAGTAGTAGTGCGGGGGGGGGGCGCGACTGGAAGCAAATGACAGAGATGTGGGCTGTTGTATTGAGGGAAGTCTTTCTGGATTAGGGGTATTCTGCCAAGAGGAAGTGCATTTACACAACCAACACACAAGCCAACAGAGGTGGGAGAACCGACTTTATGAGCGTGTTCAGTCGTGTCCAACTCTGCGATCCCATGGATGGTAGCCCGCCAGGCTCCCCTGTCAGTGGGATTTCCCAGGTAAGAATACTGGAGCGGGTTGTCATTTCCTCCTCCAGGGGATCTTTCCGACCCAGGGATCGAACCCTGGTCTCCTGCACTGCAGGTGGATTCTTTATCCCTGAGCCACCAGGGAAGCCCCACTGTATGGGTGGCAGGAAGAAAATTAGTGTGACGAGAATGAAGAACCCTGGTGGGCCAGGTGGAGGCTGGGAGGAGGGAGTAGTGGGAAACATGTAATTCAGAATCCTGACTTGGCTCAGGACTAGGCAAGGATTTGCGGGGAAAGGGAAAAAATCTTTATCTTTTCAGATCCTCAGTTTCTTTAACTATAGAATGTGTTGAGTAAAACCTACCTCACAGGCATGTGAGGCTCGAATGGGGCAATTTATGTGGAAAAGTTCTGTAAACTGATGTGTACTACTAATATAAATGTGGGAGTATCAATGGATGGGATTCCTGAACACTGGTTCCTTTCTTTAAAAAATATATGCACAGCCTATACCTGGATATTTAGGCTTTCATAAATGGCATTTTTTGGCATGAGGATATATGTTGTGTGCCAAATTTAGACATTCCCACCGAGGGCCAACCTCAGAACATTTCTAGTTAAAGAGCCTATATATGTTTAAAAAAGCAAAATGTGTCTTTCAGTTTATTTTATTATATCTTAAATGATAAACTCAACAACTTTAATGGTTTAAATTCTTAAATAACAATATTAAAATAATTAATGGTTAGCATATTAGTGACTTTAGCGTGCCTGAGTTTTCTTAAGTGGGTCACGGTTCCTAAAGACAAAGAAAATAGAAGAACTTGCTTTATTTAAACTGAAAAGTATCCATTGCTGATCTGATTAATGGCTGTTCTTTTGGGAAGCATTGTTTGGAAATGAAAACAAGGCTTCTGACCTTAAAGCGTCCATGGAAGATCTGATTTTCTCATCAAGTGAAATACTAGAGGTTAAAATAACTGAGCATGATTTTAGGTGTAACGTACCCTCAAAATTCAACTGGCCATTCTCCCATCTGGCCACCCAGCTGTGCCTGCTAAAGTGATATAAATAAAATAAACACTATTTTAAACATTTTTTTATTTAGCAGAGAGTGATATTTTAAAAAGAAAATTTCATTTTACAAATACAGTTTCCTCTAAACTTGCCCAAAAGGAGAATTTTCAAAATATGTTTCAGTTTTTTTTTTTTAATCATTTGGAGAATGACAGTGTTTCTCATATATATAACTTCAGATCATCCCTCCAGTCGCACATCTTGACGTTTTCACTATTTGTGAGAAGGACACCAAAACTGAAGCTGTTATCTTGTTCTGTAGAGCTTCTGTCTCAGCTAAGCTCTGGGGCCCCTGTGTCTATTTTTGGGTCTAACATCTGTTCAGCTCATGCACTGATCTTCACTTTCCCAATTTCGCTTCACTGTATTTCTTAGTAGAACCACCCATTCAAATGTGCTCAATGACATATTACTGAATTCCTCACCACCATGGGTCTTCCCTCACCCCAACACATCTGGAATAAAAATGAACTCGAAAATGTAAGAGCAAATTACGTTTCCACGTCTAATGAAGGAAAAGAGATAGTAGATGGCTACCACTTTTCATTTCAAACTGCTCAAAACACTTCTCACATATGGCTCAAATCCTTCATGTTTTCAGGTGCACTGTACTTATTTCCCTAAGAACAGGAAAACATCTTTCTTTTGCTCATGTTAAAGGTGTAACAAGAACAGGGTGGTTCAGCTTATAGGGTAAACTCTAGAAAATAAAAATCAGGGTTTGGGGGCATTCCAACTTCTTTGGTTGTTAGAATGGACAAGTTGAGTTTAAATGCTGCTAAAATGATTTGAAGAAAAGTGATGAATTAATATAAACCAGCATCATTCAATCTTAAATTCCCCAATTCTTTGGTTGAATCTGATTATTGTTGCTCTGATGGGAGATTGTAATGATATTATTTTATGGATATAAAATAGTACATGGCAGATTAAACATAGTGTTGCCGAAACTCCGCCCCTGTTCACTGGTGTGGAATAGAAACGTGGAGACAGTTTTGGCTGCAGTAGAAAAAGTAGCTTTTACTGCTTTGCCAATCAAAGGGAACCGCATGGGCTAATGCTCTCAAGACTGTGTGAACCCACCATGGGTGGGATAGTGAGGAGTTTTAATAGTGTTCAGGGAGGAGGGTGTGATCAGCTCATGGACAATTCTTGGATTGGTTGGCACCAAGGTGCAGTTTCAAGCATCATCAATTTTCTGGTTTCAAACAGTCTAGGATCTATCTTCTTGTAGTCAGCAGTTTTCAGCTGGAGGGGGATCTGCTTCCTATAAAAACAACTCAGGAATGTGCCTTTATCTGTATCTTTCAGGGAACTGGAGTTCAGTGATTCTGCTATGTGGCAGAATTATAGTCTAAATTGTTACCAGCTCCCTAGTCCAACAGCTATTTTTTCTGCACCTTCATACTTCCCAATCTTTAACTCTTGGGTCAGCATTTTATTTCAGTAAAGGACGTGGGAGCTTGTGCACAGTTTCAGTGGCCGCAGGTGCTCTGTGACTCCTCCTGCTGAGAAGTGAAGGCTGGCCTCAGAGGCTGGCGGCATGTGGTGGAAGCCAAACTCTGGATCCCCAAGCTGGGTCATAAGAAGTCTTGCTGCTTTTGCTTTTGTCTCAGGAACACTCTCTGCAGCCGTGAGCTGCCCTCTAAGTCCACTGGGACTGCTGGGTGTGTCCCAGCAGTGGGTTCTCCAGTTGCCAGTCCAAGATAAGCCCAGTCTTTCTAGCTACTTTACCAAGTCCTGTAGACCAGATCAGCCCACCCGGTCAATGCTATGTGGAACCTTCAGACCAGCCCACCCAGTCAGTGCCATGTGGAACACTCAACTAAGGCCTGTCTGACTCCCTTAACCACAAAACCGTGATATAATAAAATGCTTGTTGTCTTTAGCCTAATAAATGATTGAACCCGCAGAAAGGTACATTCTTTGAGACAGCTGTAGGATTTCTAGGTAGCTCAGTGGTTAAGAATCCGCCTGCCAACGCAGGAGACTCAGGAGACATGTGTTCGATCCCTGTGTCAGGAAGATCCCCTGGGGAAGGAAATGGTAACCCACTCCAGTGTTCTTGCCTGGGCAATCCCACGGACAGGGGAGCCTGGTGGGCTACAGTCCATGGCCCCCTGCACTGGGAGCACGGAGTCTTAGCCACTGGACCACCAGGGAAGTCCAAAACTTCATTTAAAATGAAGTGCAGATGGCACTTTCTTACAATCCAATTTTAATTTTAAGTTGATGTTTTTATTAAGTTTTTACAGTTTCTGTCAACTTTAAACAGAATGTGTGTAAGTCAGTGCAGAAGGTACCATAAAAACTGTATATTTGGAAAAATTATTTTAGAGTTTTTTTTTCTCTACAAAGTTAAAAATCCTGGAAAATGGTAGATTATACATAAACTAGAATGTGTGAAACTTTCTCCATATTTGTATTCATGTCAGTTCAGTTCAGTTCAGTTCATTTGCTCAGTCGTGTCTGACTCTTTGTGACCCCATGAACTACAGCATGCCAGGCTTCCCCATCCTTCACCAACTCCCAGAGCTTGCTCAAACTCATGTCCATCAAGTCAGTGATGCCATTCAACCATCTCATCCTCTGTCATCCCCTTCTCCTCCTGCCTTCAATCTTTCCCAGCCTCAGGGTCTTTTCCAATGAGTCAGTTCTTTGCATCAGGTGGCCAAAGTATTGGAGCTTTAGCTTTAGCATCAGTCCTTCCAGTGAGTATTCAGGACTGATTTCCTTTAGGATGGACTGATGTTACATATCTTTAATCAATTGCTGCTTTCTTTAATCCTTTGAAACCACAAAGAGATGTTCCTGATAATGATTACAAAGTAGCTCTCGACTCATTTTGTTCATTATTTATAGAACCCATCATCAGGAGGTCTGACAAGGCTGAGGCTGAGTTGCTGGCTGTTGGAGAGCCGCACATCCATGCTAGGTGCTGGGTCAGCACAGAGTATTCACAGCTAATGGAAACTACGGAAACCACGTGGGTGATCTAGGGTAGCAGAGAGTCATTGGTGGCAGCTGAGAACTTCATTTGGAACTAGAGGAGTCAGTTTTTATCAGAGAGATGTTAAGGTCTTGAAAGTCAAAGAGGGTCCAGACATTAATTTCTGTAAGACTTCTCTAGAGTGACCTTATGGTGTTAGCTGAGCCCCTCAAATCATTTTTAATCTGTGCCTTGCATTAATTTTTTGGTCTTTTTTGTTATCTTGGGACCATTAGTCTATTAAGTTTTAAGCAAGCCACTTGAGTACAGGAAATAAGGAGGGGGGTTTCCTTCTATATATTATCATTCATATTGCTTGACATATAATTATGTTCAGGTCGTTTTTGAAACAGGAATCATAGAATATCCCCACACTTCTTGGTCCAGAAATTGCAATGTTTTCCTTGACCTTTTGTATCAAGTTATGTTTTTTAGTATGAAAATATATACACATATATGGAGAAGGCAATGGCACCCCACTCCAGTGCTCTTGCCTGGAAGATCCCATGGACGGAGGAGCCTGGTAGGCTGCAGTCCATGAGGTCGCGAAGAATCAGACATGACTGAGCGATTTCACTTTCCCTTTTCACTTTCATGCATTGGAGAAGGAAATGGCAACCCACTCCAGTGCTCTTGCCTGGAGAATCCCAGGGATGGGGGAGCCTGGTGGGCTGCTGTCTCTGGGGTCGCACAGAGTCGGACACGACTGAAGCGACTTAGCAGCAGCAGCAGCGTGGATATGAAGGCTTCTTATGTGCAGTCTTTAGCTACCCAAGAATGCAATGAACAGAATAGACATTCTTATCATTAGTGCCTCCTATTGCCAAAATAACAGTTCTTTTACGATTTGATTTTGTAAATTTTCTGTCCATAAAGTTTTCAATCTCTTTGAGTTTATTTATTCCTTTAGAAGAGATAGTGTATACACACAGTGCACAGGTTTGAAAGGTATGAAATACAACTGAGCGATTGAACTGAACTGAAGACACAACTGAGAGAAGTTGTTTTCCTCCCGTTTTGTCCCATGGTTCTTGGTTTCTCATTTCTTTTGCCAGATTTTGAGCATCCTTCTCTAAACCTAGACCATATATTTTGTGTGTGTTGGTCGCTTAGTCGTGTCCAACTCTTTGCAACCCCGTGGACCGTACCCCCCCAGGCTCCTTTGTCCATGGGATTCTCCAGGCAAGAATACTGGAGTGGGTTGCCATTCCCTTCTCCAGGCGATCTTCCCCACCCAGGGACCGAACCCGGATCTCCCGCATTGCAGGCAGATTCTTTACTGTCTGATCACCAGGAAAGCCCAGACCAAAAGATCCTGCATCCTGCAACTAAGACCTGGCACAGCATCCCCCCAAAAGAAGTTGAGATTCTTTCCCCAAAACTCAAAAAAGATTCAAATACTGTCATCTCACATGTGTAGATAAAAGGTCAGTTCAGTTCAGTTCAGTTCAGTCGCTCAGTCGTGTCCAACTCTTTGAGACCCCATGGACTGCAGCACGCCAGGCCTCCCTGTCCATCACCAACTCCCGGAGCTTGCTTAAACTCATGTCCATCGAGTCGGTGATGCCATCCAACCATCTCATCCTCTGTCATCCCCTTCTCCTCCTGCCTTCAATCTTTCCCAGCATAAAGGATCAGCAATCTGTATTTTATTCTCGCTTTAATTTACATACATGGAAGTATTCTGTACATATTCTCCTGTATCTAGCTTTTCTGACTCATTATTGTATTCTAGAAATGATCCCATTTTACTACATATAGAGATGGCTTTTTAAAAGACCTGCTAGTATTTTATTGTGTAGGTGGACCATAGCTGACTTAACAAATATTTATTAATGTGCCTTATGTTGTTTTTAAACGTTTTTCTCTTGCAAGCAGTTGCTGTAATAAATACCCTTCTGCATATGTCTTTGTGCTCATGGGAGAGATTATGTATAGGATAACTTCCAAGCAATAGAAATACTGAGTCAAAGCAACAAGTGGTTTGCATTTTATTCCATACTCTCAAGTTGACCTTGAGAAGCTGTAATAATACATACTCAGAGCAGCACTGCGCTCACGCCACATTTCCTCCACCTGCACTGTCTCATCAAACTTTGATTTCTGTTAATTTGATATGTGAAAAAATACTCTTCTTAGAATTTTACAGTGCAGATTTCTTAGTTTGCTGAAGACTGGTCAAGATTTTTGTCTAATTTTCTACATAATTATTGGCTTTTTCTTCCTGGTTTATTGTTCTTTGGATATTAAGGAAATTAGACATTTTTAGGCAAAGTTTCAACTTTTGTTGAAAGCTTTCTCTCAATTTTTGTATTTTCTCTTTAAATATAGAGTTCTCAGTCTTTAGAGGCTTAGGAAATATTATGTAATATTGTTTAAAAATTCAGCCATGTTTTCTTATAGTATTTTATAATTATTTCTTCTTTTTAAAATATTTTAATGCTAGATTCACCTGGAAACTTTAGAGTGGAAAAAGGACTTCTGTTTTTCCAGAATGCTATCAAGAAGTTTAACTGAGTATCATGAGCTCCCCTCCTTCACCATCAAAAAAAGATCAAAAGCATAAATATGCTAGGACCCTTGAAGTGGATGAAATATGAATAGTTGATAACTTGCCTGAGTCGGTAAAAGTATTATGTGTAGACTTGGCTGGACTACAGTACCCAAATACTTGGTCAAATATTATCCTGAGTGTTTCTCAGGATATTTTCAAAAGAAATTTAAATTTAAATAATTTACACTTTTTAAATTTTGTTTATTTATTTCTGGCTGCACTGTATCTTCACTACTGTGCACGGGTACCTCGTGCAATCGGTTGCTCAACCGCAAAGTAGGGATCAGAAATCAAAACAGTATGCCCACCCCCCAAAAAAATGGTGGGTTGAGGCCTCTTTGATTAAAAGGCAGTACAAATGCAGCCTTACGGTACTTCACCAACAATGACTCCTTGACCCAGTGCAGGTGGGAAGTCTTTTCTCATCCTTCTGGGCATGACTTTACTCTCTGTTCAGTCATTTGTGTGTGTGTATATGTGTGTGTGTGTGTGTGCACACGCTCAGTCAGTCATGTCTGACTCTTTGCAACTCCATAGACTGTAGCCCACCAGGCTCCTCTATCCACAGAATTTTCCAGGCAAGAATACTGGAGTGGACTGCCATTTCCTACTCCAGAGGACCTTCCTGACCCAGGAATTGAAACAGTGTCTCTTGTGTCTCCTGAGACTCCTGCGTTGGCAGGCGGATTCTTTACCACTGTGCCATCTGGGAAGTCATTTAGCAAATACATATTGAGAGCTGACAAAAATTGTCACATGGACATTGTTCTGTATCTATTTATAAATAAATACTGTATAAAAGTATTTATTTTCATGCCCATTGCCAACTCCAGTTTCCATCACATTGCTGGGCACATAGTAGGCCTTTGAGCAAATGGATTCCCGTAATTAATTCATCCTACTTAATAACTTGGAGTGAATGTAACTATTGTGACCCAAAGTAAAATAGTCTCATGTTCCTCTTCCCCGAAGTACTGTACCACAATAGACTTTTTCATTTCTATGTCCCCTGTGACCTAGAGTACAATGGCTAATCACAGGCCTCTTAGTGAAAGAAATATGGTCAGATTATTAAACTTGTATAATCACCATTTTGAATGTCCTTTGATTTTAATTCATTTTATCTTTCTATTTTTATAACCTCAGTTCTTTAATCCTGTTTGGGCAGCTCAGTATAAAATATAGAGAGAAACCTGTCACTTTCCTGGCTGCCTAGTATCATAGGCCTAAGAAAGAAATTTAAAACTCTGGTGTTCATATTCCAGCTGTTCTGTTCTAACAACAGATTTTATTTTAATTGTACATTCCTGGAGGAAACAGTCAGCTACATTTGCCCATCTCACATGGTGTACATGTGTTGCTGTTTGAAATCTAACAACTCTGTCTCTTCTGGATAATGCCCAGTTATCTTGACCTGATTTAATCAGGCTTGCTAGTGAAAAGCAAATCATTTGCAAAGCATCGCTAGTTCTTTAGTTATTACATTATATTAGCTCCAAATATGGAGAAGGAAATGTCAACCCACTCCAGTGTTCTTGCCTGGAGAATCCCAGGGACAGGGGAGCCTGGTGGGCTGCTCTCTATGGGGTTGCACAGAGTTGGGCACGACTGAAGCAACTTAGCAGCAGCAGCAGCAGCTCCAAATATATGATAATTACTGTAATAGAACACTTTGATATTCCCTGGACTTTCTCATTCTTACCCCACCCAATAGACCCAGGCATCCTGACCAAGCTGTCATACTCCTCTTAGAAGTTCAGTTCAGTCGCTCAGTCGTGTCCAACTCTTTGCAACCCCATGAATCGTAGCACGCCAGGCCTCCCTGTCCATCACCAACTCCCGGAGTTCACTCAGACTCCCGTCCATCAAGTCAGTGATGCCATCCAGCCATCTCATCCTCTATTGTCCCCTTCTTCTCCTGCAAGTTAGAAGTGTGGAAATAAATGAAGACCAACCAAATGAGAAAAGCAAAGGCTATTTATTAAGAGCTTGCTACAGCCAAGGAACCTCAGCCACCAGTTACTGACATTTGGCAGACAATCAAAAGCAGGCGGAGGAGTGGAAAAGCTTTACTGTGGAATAGAAGGATGGTACAGGTATTTCTTGAATAGAGGCTCTTGGTATGGAGACGCTGTAGGCAGCTTAACAGAGGCAGGACTTCCTATGTAATTGATTAGAGGTACCTATCCCTTTCTCTTCCCTGATGGCTCAGAGGTTAAAGCGTCTGCCTCCAATGCGGGAGACCCAGGTTTGATCCTTGGGTCAGGAAGATCCCCTGGAGAAGGAAATGGTAAGCCACTCCAGTATTCTTGCCTGGAGAATCCCACGGATGGAGAAGCCTGGTAGGCTACAGTCCACGGGGTCGCAAAGAGTCGGACGCGACTGAGCGACTTCACTTACTTACTTATCCCTTTCTCTAGTTTGCCCGAAGTTGGAAGTGGGAACAAAAGTTAGAAAAACTCAATTATTAATTAAGTCCTGGCCATTTGGGGGTGAATGCTATTGTTCAGCTTTCTGGATTGTTATTAGTGAAGGCAATCTGGATTCCTGTAAGTTTTACGCCCAGCAGGCTGGCTTCCTGGGCTATTTATTTATAAGGGGCTTGTGCATACTGTCCATGAAATGTTTACACAATCCCTACCTACCCTTGCCCCTGCTTGCCGTCAGGTCAGCAACTTTCTGTTGATTTCAGGGGGGAGTGTGGAGGTCTTTGTAAAATTTGATCTCACCCTGGCATATCAACAACTGGCCTTTGATGATAGCATTCCTGACACTCAAACCATCACTATTCATCAGGGAACTTGTCAAGTTACATTCCTTCACTTAGGAATTTCTATTTCCTTTGAGCTTTCCATTGCTTTGTGAAGACTCTTGTTCCTAAAATTTCTGAGGAGATACCACATTTCAGAGGGTGTTATGAAATTACTGGGGAAGGGAGTGAGATAAACTTGATATTCCAAATATACCTGACCAATGCCATGATCTCTTTGATAAACAATACTTTTGTGATAATAGACTAGTAGACTTTCTTGGAAGTTTCATGGCATTTTAATTTTTTTTTTGCATGGCACTCCTCATTTTGAGCTTATTCTCAACTTTGACGCAAAGGATTTAAAAACCCTTTTCACAGGTACTACTGTTAAGCCCAGACTCATCAATTTTGTATTTGGATTCAAGTTCCTGACCTTACATTTATCCACCCTAAGTGTAAAGTGGGGCTTAAGGGACCTTTTTGGACCGTATTCTACCATGCAACACAAACTTCCCCTCTCACAGCCTCATGTTACCAACAATTTTCTAAGCATCCCATTGCTTGAAATTATGAGCCAGATGATGCCAAGGAAATCAATCAGTACACTCAGCAACCACTGATAAATCAGTTGCGAATATCTGCAGTTATAAACTTACCTAACCCCAATCTCCCCAGCATGCCTGCTGGATGTTATGTCGAATGGCTTGCTGAATTCCAGAATCATTATATCGTATCACTTACGGTTGTGCTGGTCTAGTAATCCTTGCAGAAAGAGAAAAGGCAATAATTTTATATGACATTTTAAATGAACACATCCTGGTTTGGTAATCACCATTTCTTCTTCTGAAGATGGCCTCACAGACCATTCTTTCTAAGACATTAATTTTTACAATTTTCCTCAAGATTGCTATTAGGAGCAACATAATCTAATTTCTTTTTGAGGAAAATCAAAACCATATGTGATCATGTACTTGGGGCATTTCTTCTCGTCCCTTCTGACAGTGTTTCATGCGTCTTTTTAAAAGGGTCTCAGTCTTTATGCATCTGCTTAGGTGCACCAGGTCTTAGTTACGGCTTGCAGGATGTTTAGTGGTGGCACATGGGATCTAGATCACTGACCGGGGACCAAACCTGGGCCCCCTGCATTGGGAGTGTAGAGTCGTAGCCACTGGACCATCAGGGAAGTCCTGATCTCAGTATTTTGAGACATAATTTACCCCAGGAATCCCATTCACAGGCTGCAGTGTGTGTTGCTGCTCATCCAGACTGCAGCTGGCTCTGGAAGATTCCTTGAGGGTTCAGAGCATCCTTGCTAGGAGGTGTTGGATGGTAGGCCCTCCACCCGCTTTCACCCCAGGGTGACCCAGAGCCAATGACTGTCTCTGGGAGGGATACAAAAGACCCAGTCTCACCTCTAGGGGGACATCAGGTTTAATTTAAACTCCAGTGTTCCCTGCTAGATGCAGGAAAGCACAGATTTCATCTGAAACCCCATTCAGGTTTCCTCATTCCCTTACAGATTCCTCCAGAGATCACTGTAAAGAACTCTGAAGGTTTGGACATTTGTTTTTAACCTGCCACAGTTTCATGGATGCTGGAAGGAGAGACGAGACACCTGTTATCAGAAGCGAGGGATAACGTACTACACATTACAAGGCAGTGGCCTGTGTCTTCACCGTGGCGTTGATTCCCCAACCCCCTGTTCTCAGAGGGTCAGATGCTAGCTACAAGACAGTCATGATACAGGAAAAGCACCCCAAGCTCAGGGATCCTGAAACTTTCTTAGCAGGAAGTGAGCGAACCTGTCCTTTGTTCTGAAGGATTTACTATCTCTGTCTTGCAAGGCAGTTTACGATACAAACACCCTTGAAAAGACAGTCCAGAGAAGAGGCAGCTAGTCCCTCTTCTCACAGAACATGCAAAAAAGTGAAACACCTAAGGAGACGGTCACCTAATAACATTTATTCTCATTTCTACATCTTCTTGGTGTCTGAAAAAAGTTCCCATGATCACACCATGCTGTCATTCACTTGGATTAACATGACTTGCAAAGGTGAGACCCGAACTGTTTGATTTCCTTTATATGGAACTAATGAAGACTATTATCAATAATATTCCAGGTGTAATATTGATCCCAACTATGTACCCCAGGGTCTCAGACTCGGTCAGCCAAATAAATTTCATGAACCATGAGCATCTTCCTCAGAAAGTCAGATTTCTCCTTTGGAAGGGTCCACATTGACCCTTCTACTTTGCCTAAGGCTCTAACACAGATATGCAGGGTATGTTACCAATTGCACAGACTCTGCCTCAGATGGCAAGGAATTTGCCTGCAATGCAGGAGACCGGGATTTGATCCCTGGGTCAGAAAAATCCCCTAGAGAAGGGAATGCCAACCCATTCCAATATTCTTGTCTGGAGAATTCCGTGGACAGAGAAGCCTGGCGGGCTACAGTTCATGGGGTTGCAAAGAGTCAGACACTATTGAGCAACTAACACTTTCACTTTGACTTTCTGCCTCAGTCCACAGGAGGAAATCTAGGGCAATTCTATCATCTATAAAGCCCCTGGCCAGTTTGTTGAGACCGATCTGAATGCCTCCAAGGACCAAAGTGATGCCTTTAATCCTATCCCTTTAGCTACAGTCAGGGACAAATTTCATCCTGCCTTTTCTAACCGAATGATTCCTGTTGTAGGAACAACACTTTCAGGTAAGCATAAGTAATAACTCAGCTTTCGCTCTGAAAGGCTCCCCTAAGTAACAAGGGGTAATCATATTTTAAAAAGATCTCTTTAGTTTTCCGAGGGCTATGCAATCAATTCATGATGTCTCCTAAGCTTAGAGATCTCTTATGACTCAACTTAAATCACCATATTTTCTGGGAAGGAAGAATGCTAATATCTGCTTTCCATGTAAATACAATCTTAAGGGCATCCGTGGCTCTCCTGGAAAGAAAGTGTTGTTTAATTTGTTGTTGGCAGTGCCTCTGAAAGTGGCCTCCTGGCAGCCTGGCAGGCCTCAGAGTTCCCAGTTCATTGGAATAATTGAGCCTAGTCTTTGCTTTGAAGGGACTGCCTGGCATCAGGCTGCCTGCATTCTGCATTCTCATCTGAAAGTGAGACTTGATTAATCCTTACTACCTTGTCAGTCATTGAGTTCCATGTCATCTATAATAAGATGAGTAGGCTGAGAATCACAAGACTTCTGTGGGTTGGGCACTTAATTCTGATGAGATCCAAGTAACAGATAGATAGCTTTTTGAAGGGGTGGACCTAGAGTTCTATCAGAGAGGCAACAAGTCAAAAACACTAAAGGGCATCTCCAAGTGGAGGCTGCCATTTGTTTTTTGCCAGTGGCTCAAATCATCAAGCTCACTGATTGCAAAGATTTGTAGCTCAAAGGAATCACTAAAGCTGTGAGGTCCCCAAAGCACCAGAATGTCTCCACATGCAATTTTTTTTTTTTGCTATTAAAAGAATCTGCTCTGGCGCTTGTGTGCATTCATAGTACAAGCATGCAAAGCATCCATACCAAGTATACATTCAGCCACCGCAATAGGATTATACATGGAATCAGTTCTTTTGTCCTGGAAGAAAATGTTAATCTTTAATATATTACACAATAAACAAACCGACTTTCGCTGTCCAGGGAGACACTATCTCTAGCTTCCAAAGCTCTTTGTTATATAAATAACCTTGGGAAAAAAATAGCTCAGAACAAAGGCAGCTTGTACCTGTGCTCATAAAACATACAGAAAATATGAGAGACCTGTGAAGAAGTACCTCTCAGTGGCATCCTCTTAGTAAATCAATTTATATAAATCTTTGTTTCTAGCTATGTTTCTTTGGAACTCGAGACAGTGAAAGTAAAAAACATAGAGCTGGAGGTCAAGTTAAAAGCCACAGGGCCTTCCATAGCAGTCCAGTGGTTAAGATTCCATTCTTCCAAAGCAAGGGGCCCAGGTTCAATCACTCTTTGGGGAACTAAGAACCCACATGCTTCATGGCATTGAAACATAGACATTACCATATGTTAAACTGGATAGCCAGTGGGAATTTGCTGTATGAAGCAGGGAGCTCAAAGCCAGTGCTGTGTGACAACTAGAGGTAGGATGGGGTGGGAAGTGGGAGGGAGGTTCAAGAGGGAGGGGACATATGAACACCTATGACTGATTCATGTTGATGTATGGCAGAAACCAACACAATATTGTAAAGCCATTATCCTCCAATAAAAATAAAATAACTTTATTTTATTTAAATAAAAACCAGAGTCTTCCCTGGTGGCTCAAATGGTAGAGAATCTGCCTGCAGTGCAGGAGACCTAGGTTCAACCCCTGGGTCGGGAAGATCCCCTGGAGAAGGACATGGCAACCCACTCCAGTATTCTTGCTTGGAGGATTCCATGGACAGAGGAGCCTTGTGGGCTATAGTCCACAGGGTCACAAAGAGTTGGACATGACTGAGTGACTAACACTTTGAAAAATAAAAACTACAATAATAATGACTTTGACTATTGCTGTTTTAGTCCATTCCAGCCACTATAATAAAATAGTATAGACTAGGAGGCTTATAAACAATAAAAATTTCTCTCACTGTTCTGGAGGCTGGAAGTCTGAGGGGAGGGTGCCTGTGTGGTCAGGTCTATGTCTTGTGAAGGATTGCTCCCCAGTTCATAAATGGTCATCCTCTCACTGTGTCTTCACAAAAAGGGAAGGGGCTTGGGAGCTCTGGGGATGTCTTTTATAAGGGCATTAATCCCATTCATGAAGACTCCACCCTCATGAACTTCCAAAGCCCCCACCTCCTAACACTCTCATGTTGGACATTAAAATTTCAACATATGAATTTGTGGGGTGGGGAACAAGCATTGAGCCTGTAGTAATTATTGAATATATCTTATGATTTTGTAGATTATTATTTATAGTCGAATAACAGTGAAAAGGTATTTTTGGTAGCCACATGTGTTTGGCTCTTTTTCCTGGTGCTGTAGTTGATAAATTCTAACTGTTGAGAGAAAATGGGTGTTTGCCAAGGGAGCAATGTCAATAGCAATATTTCCAAATGGGAACATGCAGATTAAATGTTTAATTAGCACAAATTACTTAAAGGCCTCAGATTTTTCTCTCTAGTTCAATTCATTGAATTTTTTTTTTCTTTTTTAATCACAGTGCCTCACAGAATCTATTTCTTGCTTTGGACAGTATTACCCTCCCACCAAAAGAGTCTACATAACTTGGAAGGTGAAGAATTCCATGATGTATAAACGAAAATAAAGATTTGTTAAGAAATGAAGGACGTACGAGTCTTCACAGATGTAGATGAAGGCCACAGGGATTTGTATGTGTCTGCATGTTTAATACAGGTATATATTATACCTGCACCTTTAAAGGAAGCTCCGCATGCATCAGGATTTTTATGCATATTTTTCCAATTGTGTGCAAGCAAGTATTTTCCACCTTTAAACATTTAATTTACTTTAATTACTTGCATGCTTATTACTGAAATGAAGCTAATTCTCTTCTTAGAAACTTCAGCTCATTCTCCTCATCATCTCAGCCTCTGCTGCCATCCTCTATAGCTTCTTTGTGTGAAGGAGAAGCAATCTTTCTCTTTTCCAAAAGGAGAACAGAAAAGGAGACACGGTCATCATATTCTATCTCTTAAGTTTCCATGACTGACATTAATTTACTTTGGAGAGCATTTTTTTTCCCCTTCTTAACATTTTAATGGCTTTCTAGCAAATACTCTTTGACTTGACCTTGATGTTAACATAATCCAAAATTAAGCTGACTGAAGGAACACTGCATAGGCCTAAAAATAAAGCAACCTCACATATAAGGTAATTTTCCCAATGATAATTTTTTGACCCATTTGAATAGATACCTTTTTAGAGATATAGATCAAATTGTCAAATTTCAACTTACCATTTTGGTGTGTTCATTTAGTTACATATTAATTACATATTAAGTAGTGTTTAATATGTATTATAAACACAGAGACAATTTTATAATATATATCACAGAAATACTGCTTTTTCATTCTTTTTCCTGAAAAAATTCATTCAAATGCTTTATCTTTACTTTTTATATCAATCTCAATCATTACTAGAACAATCTTATAGTCATCCAACACAGTGTTCTAGAATGAATCATCTTCTTTTTCTTTTCGGACACACCATGCAGCATGTGAGATCTTAATTCCCTGACCAGGGATCAAACCCACATCCCCTGCATTGCACAGAGTCTTAACCGCTGGTCCACCAGGGAAGTCCCATGGAGTATATCATCTTTCTGTCCATGTAATTTTTGGTGATACAGAACCTACATATGATGTTATCCCTGAATATTATATTCCAAGGTATATATTTATGCATTTATTCAGAAAATATTTGTTGAGCATGCCCTGTGGGTTGGGAACAGATCTAAGCCCTCCCGCATGCTAGAGATTCAGTAGTAAGTAACCTATGGCACATGAGTTCTGATAGAGTTTATGTTCTGGTGGAGGAAGACATACAGCAAATATCTGTCCGGTATATTCTGTGAAGTGCTGTGAAAACAGAGGAGAAGAGGATGGAGCCTGATGATGGAGCCTGAGATGTTTCTGTAGGATGTCAGAGAAGGCCTCTTTGAGGAGTCTATTAACTATTTATTTTGTTTTCTTATTTTGAAGCTTTGACATCTTGATTTTCCTGACCCTTTAGGGACTATTTCTCTTGGTTAGCCAACTCCTAGAGATATAAACAGCTTTCTCATTACTGTATGTTTCAAACTTAAACCAACTAATGCAGAACCCACGCCATGATCACTTCCTTCACTGGGCTCACCTGGACCACTATCCAGCTACCCTAATCACTCTGGGTCCAGGAACCAGGCAACTGGTGACAGCCTCCTACATCAGACAGTTAATTGAAATTAGTCACACTGACCAATCCTAACCTTGCTTATCCTGCCTTTTCCAGGGAAACCACAGTCTAGGCTCTTGCCCATAGCACCTGTGTCCATCCTGACTGACCCTGGTGTTTCCGCGGGTGGTCCAGCCTGGTGCAATGTACCCGCTTCTCTGGACAACTACGTATAGCAAACTGTCCTTTCCATGACGGTGTTTCCTGGTCTTCTGGCCTTCCCATACCTCAGATTATCTCTGAATAAATTGTATTTTAAGACAGAGCGTGTGACATCTGAGCAGAGAGCTGGATAAAGTAGGGAGTGAGACGTGAGTCTGTCTGGGGAAAGAACATTCCACAGAGAGAACTCGTGGGTTCTTGGCCATCTTTGAGGAGCAGGCGATTTGCTGTGTGGCCAGAGCTGGTTGAGCAGAAGAGGGAAAGCCAGGAGATAAATGAGAGAGAGAATGCCCTAATGCATGCAATTAAATGAAAGCAGTGCTATAGTCTGAATGGCTGTTGCTGTTCGGTCACTAAGCCCTGTCCAACTCTCTGTGACCCCATGGATTGCAGCATAACAGTGTTGTAGTCTGAATGTCCCTGTCTCCCCTAGATTCACAGAAAGAGGCCCTAATCTCAGTGTGAGTGTATCTGGAGTTGCAGCCTCCAGGAGGTCAAGAGTGGGGGCCTCATGATGAGATTGGTGCTCTTAAAAGAGTACAAAAGAGAGATGATCTCTCTCTATGAAAACAGAGTAAGAAGGTATCTGTAAACAAGAAAAAGGGCCCTCACCACAAAACAAACCTGGCACCTTCTTGGACTCCCTAGCCTCTAGAACTGGGAGAAATAAATTTCTGTTGTAAGCCACCTGGTCTGTGGTGTTTCTGTTACAGTGTGCGTCCTAAGTCCCTTCAGCCGCATCTGACTCTTTGCAACCTATAGTCTGTAGCTCGCCAGGGTCCTCTGTCCCTGGGATTTTCCCAGCAAGAATACTGGAGTGGGTTGCATTTCCTTTTCCAGGGGATCTTCCTGACCCAGGGATCGAACCCGCATCTCTTAAGTCTCCTGCATTAGCAGGCAAATTCTTTTACTGCTTGCGCCACCTGGGAAGCCCCGTAACAGCAGCACGAACTGAGACAGGCAGGCACCTGAGGTTCACCTGAGACCATCAGGAACTAGACTGTCAGTGAGGAGAAGCCAAGAAAAGTCCAGGTACTGAATCACTTCTGTAGAGAACTGTCAAAGGCAGAGACTGGAACGGGCAGATAGTTCAAGTCTCCCGTGAGGTAGTGCTCAGTACAAAAGGGACCAAGGAATGAGTTCCGTGCATAACTAGAGTCTTTCCTTATCATGCTTGCTGACTATAATGGATTACAGTGTTGACTCATAAAATAAAGCTTTATGTTTCCTCAAACCAGGGCACTTGAAAATGACCTGCTGGATCATTCTTATGCCCCAGCTATTATTTTGCATGTTGACTAAAGAAAGCTTCCTTTCCTGTTAGTTTTCTTCAAGTAGGGGAAATTTTAGGTCACTGGGAAGGGAGTAGGTCAAATAGCATCATCTTTGCCCAGGATGGATGCATACATGTTGAAATGCAATGTTTATTGTGCATGTGGTGGGTGCAATTAATATGCATGTGGTGGTTACAAATTAATTAGAAAGTCTTTCTTGCATATCTTATCACTGCTCCAGCCCTGAGGGAGGCTCAGAAGTAGGAGGCGATATTCACCTCAAAGAGGAGTCATCAAGATAAGCACAGATGAAACAACTGACACATAATAAGAAGCACAATTTTGTGGTATTGATTCCAACATTTTTATAAACTCAGAGGAGAAGAGATAAGAAGTGTAGGCAGAATGAATGAAAAGCTTGATTTTTCATTTTGATTTTGACCTCAAAGAGAGCAGGATGGCAGAAGAAGCTGCAAGAAGGGAGAAAACCATGAAAGCAGAAGAGGACACACAACCCAAAAAAGAGAAAAATATGGAGAATATATATGTGGTGGTGGTGGTGTAGTCGCTCAGTCGTGTCTGACTCTTTGCAGCCCTCTGGACTGTAGCCTGCCAGGCTCCTCTGTCCATGGGATTCTCCAGGCAAGAATATTGGAGTGGATTGCCGTTTCCTTCTCCAGGGGATCTTCCCAACCCAGGGATCAAACCTGGGTCTCCTGCATTGCAGGCAAATTCTTTACCAACTGAGCTACAAGGGAAGCCCAAGTATGTGTGTGTGTGTGTATATATATGTGTGTGTGTGTGTGTGTGTGTGTGTGTGTGTGTGTGTGTGAGTGTGTGTGTGTGTGTGTGTATGTGTGTGTGTGAGTGTGTGTGTGTGTGTGTGTGTGTGTGTGTGTGTGTATAGTTTGGCTCTTGAAAACAAGATAAATGAGAATTTCTCATAGAGTCAAGAAGAACATTGGTAGATTCCACATGCTGGGAGTGAGGTGTGGGGAGAGGAGATGGGGATTTAGGGTTTAAAGGGGACAGAGTTGCAGTTTAAGAAAGTGAAAAATTTGACAGATGGATGATGATAAGGCTTCCACAATAATGTGAATATACTTAGTGCCACTGAATGGTACAGTTAAATATGGCCAAAATAATATGTTTGATATCATGTGACTTTTACCACAGTTTAAAAAAATTTTTTTAAAGATAAGAAGTTAATGATAACTAGAGAAAATGGAGTCACATTCGGGTCATTTTTTAAACAAAGAAGTGACATGAGGTAACACTTGATGAGAGTTTTTCTGTTAGAATTAAACTGAATGGTTCAGGATAAAATAGCCGAGGTAATGGATGATAGAGTAAGGCAGATTAATTTCCATAATAAAGTACCACAAAGGGTGTGATTTAAAATAACACTACCATATTGTCTAAGGGTTCTGGAAGCAAGAAGTTCAAAATTTTGGTGTTAGTAGAGATTTGTCTCCTTCAAGGTGTTGGAGACCCTGAGGGAGAATTTTTTTCTAGGACCTGCTCTTGGTTCTGGCAGCTACCAGCAATCTTGGGCATTTCTTGGCTTAAAGTCATGTCTCTCCAATCCCTGCCTCCTTAGAAACATGGTGTTCTCTTCCTGTCTGTTTGTACCAAAATTTCCCTTTTCTTATAAGGTCGCCTGTCAAGGGGAGTTAGAGACCACCTTGATCTACTATGATCTCATTTTAACTTGATTGGATCTGTATAGATAGATCCTATTTCCAAATAAGATTATGTTCACAGGTACCAGGAGTTAAAAGCAGAATATATCTATTTGGAGGCTAAGTTGCTCCAGTTGTGTCTGACTCTTTGCGATCCCATGGACTGTAAACCACCAGGCTTCTCTGTCCATGGAATTTTCCAGGCAAGAATACTGGAATGGGTTGCCATTTCCTTCTTCAGTCTATTTGGGGGACAAAATTAAACCCACAAGATGAGTATTTGGTACTAACCCTAACCCAAAAAAGATGTCCTTTTCATTATAAGGGACTGGAATGCAAAAGCAGGAAGTCAAGAAACACCTGGAGTAACAGGCAAATTTGGCCTTGGAGTACAGAATGAAGCAGGGCAAAGGCTAATAGAGTTTTGCCAAGAGAACTCACTGGGCATAGAAAACACCCTCTTCCAACAACACAAGAGAAGACTCTACACGTGGACGTCACCAGATGGTCAACACTGAAATCAGATTGATCATATTCTTTGCAGCCAAAGATGGAGAAGCACTATACAGTCGGCAAAAAAAGGCCGGGAGCTGACTGGGGCTCAGATCGTGAACCCCTTATTGGCAAAATCAGACTTAAATTGAAGAAAGCAGGGAAAACCACTAGACCATTCAGGTATGACCTAATCAAATCCCTTATGATTATACAGTGGAAGTGAGAAACAGATTTATGGGACTAGATTTGATAGACAGAGTGCCTGACGAACTATGGACGGAGGTTCGTGACATTGTACAGGAGACAGGGATCAAGACCATCCCCATGGAAAAGAAATGCAGAAAAGCAAAATGGCTGTCTGGAGAGGCCTTGCAAAAAGCTGCAAAAAGAAGAGAAGTGAAAAGCAAAGGAGAAAAGGAAAGATATAAGCATCTGAATGCAGAGTTCCAAAGAATAGCAAGGAGAGATAAGAAAGCATTCCTCAGCGATCAATGCAAAGAAATAGAGGAAAACAACAGAATGAGAAAAACTAGAGATCTCTTCAAGAAAATTAGAGATACCAAGGGAACATTTCATGCAAAGATGGGCGCCATAAAGGACATAAATTGTCTGGACCTAACAGAAGCAGCAGATATTAAGAAGAGGTGGCAAGAATACATGGAAGAACTGTACAAAAAAGATCTTAATGACCCAGATAATCATGATGGTGTGATCACTCATCTAGAGCCAGACATCCTGGAATGTGAAGTCAAGTGGGCCTTAGAAAGCATCACTATGAACAAAGCTAGTGGAGGTGATGGAATTCCAGGTGAGCTATTTCAGATCCTAAAAGATGATGCTATGAAAGTGCTGCACTCAATATGCCAGCAAATTTGGAAAACCCAGCAGTGGCCACAGGACTGGAAAAGGTCAGTTTTCATTCCAATCCCAAAGAAAGGCAATGCCAAAAATGCTCAAACTACCGCACAATTGCACTCATCTCAAATGCTAGTAAAGTAATGCTTAAAATTCTCCAAGCCAGGCTTCAGCAATATGTGAACTGTGAACTTCCAGATGTTCAGGCTGGTTTTAGAAAAGGCAGAGGAACCAGAGATCAAATTCCCAACATCCGCTGAATCATGGAAAAAGCAAGAGAGTTCCAGAAAAACATCTATTTCTGCTTTATTGACTATGCCAAAGCTTTTGACTGTGTGGATCACAATAAAGTGTGGAAAATTCTGAAAGAGATGGGAATACCAGACCACCTAACCTGCCTCTTGAGAAATCTGTATGCAGGTCAGGAAGCAACAGTTAGAACTGGACATGGAACAACAGACTGGTTCCAAATAGGAAAAGGAGTATGTCAAGGCTGTATATTGTCACCCTGCTTATTTAACTTATATGCAGAGTACATCATGAGAAACGCTGGGCTGGAAGAAGCACAAGCTGAAATCAAGATTGCCTGGAGAAATATCAATCACCTCAGATATGCAGATGACACCACCCTTGTGGCAGAAAGTGAAGAGGAACTAAAAAGCCTCTTGATGAAAGTGAAAGAGGAAAGCGAAAAAGTTGGCTTAAAGCTCAACATTCAGAAAATGAAGATCATGGCATCTGGTCCCATCACTTCATGGCAGATAATAGATGGGGAAACAGTGGAAACAGTGTCAGACTTTATTTTGAGGGGCTCCAAAATCACTGCAGATGGTGACTGCAGCCATGAAATTAAAACGACGCTTACTCCTTGGAAGAAAGTTATGACCAACCTAGATTAAAAAGCAGAGAAATTACTTTGCCAACAAAGGTCCATCTAGTCAAGGCTATGGTTTTTCCAGTGGTCATGTAAGGATGTGAGAGTTGGACTGTGAAGAAAGCCTGAGCTGCTGCAAGAATTGATACTTTTGAACTGTGGTGTTGGAGAAGACTCTTGAGAGTCCCTTGGACTGCAAGGAGATCCAACCAGTCCATTCTAAAGGAGATCAGTCCTGGGTGTTCATTGGAAGGAATGATGCTGAAGCTGAAACTCTAATACTTTGGCCACCTCATGCAAAGAGTTGACTCATTGGAAAAGACCCTGATCCTCAGAGGGATTGGGGTCAGGAGGAGAACAGGACGACAGAGGATGAGATGGCTGGATGACATCACTGACTCGATGGACATGAGTTCGAGTAAACTCTGGGACTTGATGATGGACAGGGAGGCCTGGCGTGCTAGATTCATGGGGTCGCAAAGAGTCAGACAGGACTGAGCGACTGAACTGAACTGAACTGAGCAAGTGATGTGGCCTGAATTGTATCCCCTCCAAATTCAACTGCTGAAGTCCTAATCCCCAGGGTAATGGTACTGGGAAATGAGGCCTTTGGACAGTAATCAGGTTTAAGTGAGTTCGTGAGAGTGGGGCCAGCGTGATGGAATTTGGGCCCTTGTGGCTCTGTGGTGAAGAGTCCACCTGCGAGTGAAGGAGACTCAGGTTTCATCTCTGAGTCGGGAGGATCCCCTGCGTAAGGAAATGGCAACCCACTCCAGTATTCTTGCCTGGAGAATCCCATGGACAGAGGAGCCTGGTGGGCTGCAGTCTATGGAGTCACCAAGAGTCGGACACAATTTAGCAACTGAGCATGCAAAGAAGAGACACCAACGAGCTTGCTCACTCTCTCTCTCTCTCCGTCAAGGGAGGACACAGCAAGAAGGAGTCACTGGCCAGCCAGAAAGGGAGGCCTCAGCAGGAAACCAAACTGGCCAGCACCTTAATCTTGCACTCACCAGCCCCCGGAACTGTAAGAACGAAATTGCTTTTAAAGGCACCCAGTCTCTGGTATTTTTGTTATGGCATCTTGAGCTCACTAATGAGTGAGCAGGTGATTCATTCACTGGTCAATACCCGTGACCCCTTCAGTGCTAGCTTTGGATGGCATGGACCAGGGTATTGCAGTTGATTCATTGATGCATTTAAAAACCTATGTATGTGTATGAAGATTTATCCTCTATCTTATTCCCAGAAGGACTTTGGTATCTATTCTGATTGTAACAGGAAGAGTGGAAAAGCAAGTAGGAATGTGATAATTTAATTTGCGATGATGATAATAATAATGTGAAAATAAGAATTGCAAAACAATACTTTCAACTCCAAGAGAAGAATGTAGAAGAAATGGGAGATTTCCTGACAAAATTAAAAATACCCAAATTAAATTAAAACATAAAAAAACATGATTAGACCAATTAGCATAGATGAGATTGAAAAGGTGATTAAAGGACATTCATTAATAAAACTCCAGAAGCAGATGGTCTCACAGCTGAATTTTATCTAATCATTAAAAAAGCAGATGATTCTATCATTTACGAACTATTTTCCACCCCCAAAAGATGGAAAACTCAATAGTTGCTTTCATAAATCCAGCTCAAGTTTCATATCAAAATTTTATAGCAATAGTACATAACAGAAAGCTATAAACAATCATCAACACTAAATATAGGTGAAAAAATTATAACTAAAATACTGGCAAATAAATCCAAAGGCCTAAATGTACTATGACTAAGTAGAAATATATTCTAAGAATGCAAGGCTTATTTTTATTATCAGGCAATCTGTCAATGCAATTCAATCCATTAAAGTGAAAAGAAAAGGCATTTAATTAGATTAATAGATGCTAAAAAACATTTAATAAAGTAGAGAAGATATTCTTAATTAAAAAACTCTAGGTTATACGAGAATGAATAAATACCATTTAGGAAAGGCAAATTACATATATTACTCCAAATGGCCCAACAGTAAAATCAGGGCCCAGGCAAGAATCCCTGTGATTATTACCACCCTATAAAACAGCAGTATTTTAGAGATGGGGGTTTCCCAGGTGGTGCTTGTGGTAAAGAACCCACCTGCCAGTGCAGAAAACTTAAGAGACTTGGATTCAGTCCTTGGGTTGAGAAGATCCCCTGGAGGAGGGCATGGCAATCCACTCCAGTATTCTTGCCTGGGAAATCCCATGGACAGAGGAGCCTGGCGGGCTATAGTCAACGGGGTTGAAAGAGTTGGACATGACTGAGGTGCCAGCATTACACATAAAGCAACAGTATTTTAGAGATGGGTGTAGATAGACTTCTGAAATGGCCTCCAGGGTTCTCTGCCTCCTAAAGTTCATGGCATTTTACAATCAATCTCCTCCTCTTGAGTGATGACTGTCCCTACAGACTTTTGAATGAGTAGAATATGGCAAAGATGGTGGGCTATTACTGTCCAGATTAGGTTACAAAGACGGTGGCCTCTGTCTTGCTAGCACTCTCCTACTCTTTCTGGCTCTTGCTTCTTCTGATGAAGCAAGCTGCCACGTGGGAAGCTGCCCTGTGAAGAGCCTCAAGCAACAAGGATATGCATATGGTGAAGCTTTGGTGGGGCCAGTACTGTGACTTTGGACTTTTTGGACTATAGTATGAAGCAGAGCGTTGGGGTATGTAGTAATTTATAAGGGGCTGGCATTTAATTTCTTCACAGCCAAGAGCCTGAAGTTTAGGTTGCACAGTATTTTGGCATTTGACTTTTCATTGCAGTTTCTGCAGTTTCTCATTGTAGTTTCTGGTGATATCATCCCCAGGCAAGGAGAAATGTCTAACCAGGTACTTGTGCATGCATGTCCAACTCTTTGAGATCCCATGGACTGTAGCCCTCCAGGCTCCCCTATCCATGCAATTTCCCAGGCAAGAATACTGGAGTGGGTTGCCATGCCCTCCTCCAGGGGATCTTCCCCACTGAAGGATCAAACCTGTGTCTCCTGCATTGCAGGAGTTCTTTACTGCTGAGGCACCAGGGAAGCCCTATCCAAGTACCCACTGGATCTTAATCAAAGGCTCCGAGCCTCAGTAGAGGCATATAGACAGAAGCCTGAAGGTAAATTGAGCCAAGGACACTGGAGGCTGTATTCAAAAGGCCAATTTCAACATTTTGTTGGAAGCATTTCCCAAGTGTTTTTGCTTTACAGGTTGTAGATTTTGCAAAACAGGCATCAACTGGTATCTTGTCAAAGCTGAAACCAAGGATATATTGGTTTTTCCTCTACTTCTCAGGTACCCTTGAGTATCTAATATAACCTTCCACCAAATTAAGTTCTAGGCCCAGAAAACACAATTGTTTCCTGCTCTAGGGACGGTGATTTGACATGTTTTTTAAATTTGGTGGGTGTAAGAGCCTATTAAACTGTGCTGTTGTTGAGTTGCTCAGTCGTCTACAACTCTTTGTGACCCCATGGACTGTAGCCCACCAGACTCCTCTGTCCATGGAATTTCCCACTGGAGTAGGTTGCCATTTCCTCCTCCAGGGGGTCTTCCTGACCCAGGAATCGAACCTGCGTCTTCTGTATTGCAGGTAGGTTCTTACTGCTGAGCCACCAGGGATGCTCCCTATAACAGGCTTCCTACTGTACTTCCTATTAATTCTTTGGAGTCTGTTTTTAAAAACGAAGGATATGAGACCCTTGATGTTGTCATTTCTGAGGCCCTGAAGAAACTACAGACAATCCAGTTGGAAAAAGCCCAGGCTACAGCTGCCAAGTCTCAACTCAACTGAGACATGCAGAATTTTATATGCTGGACTAAGCAAAATAAAGCATTAGAGAGGACAGTCCTTGGTTGAATTTAACAAACACTTTGGATTTAAAATTCTAAGTCCACGGGTAAGATAATTTAATTTTGGTCTCTAAAGCACAGTAAATTCTTTCAACATCAAACTGCAATGAGATTTGTCATTAAATTCTCTTTGGAAATTTGAAATTGAAAGAGGAGTTTATATTAACATCTGAAGTACCTAAATGGCTATGTGTTGAATTGTGTCCTCCCCAGATTCATATGCTGAATCCTAACTACCAGAACCTCAGAATGGCTATATTTGAACACAGCGTCTTTAAAGAGGTAACATAGTTCATGAGGTCATTAGGGTGGGCCCTAGTCCAATCTGACTGGTGTCCTTATAGAAAGAAGAGATTACAACAGTCAGGTCCAGAGGGAAAGCCATGTAAAGACAAGGAGAAGGTAACTGTCTGTAACTTCAGGAGACAGAACTCAGAAGAAACCAATCTTGCTATCGACTGAAAGGAAATGCACAGCCTAAGAGTTGAGAAATAAGTTTTATTTGGCAGAATTTCTAAAGACTTCAAGCCTGGAAGACAGCTTCTCAGATAACTCTGAGGGACTGCTCCAAAGAGGTAAAGGAGAAGCCAAGACATAAGGGTTTTCGCAACAAAGACCAGGTAGTCAGAACATCAAAAGATGGCTTGTAATTAAAGAAAACCAGATGTTTCATGTTAATGAATTTAGCCCTTTTCCTTGTATGGCAAAGGACTTCCCTGGTGGCTCGGTGGTAAAGAATCTGCTGCCAGTGCAGGAGATCCCCGGATCAGGGAGATCCCCGGATCAGGGAGATCCCCTGGAGAAGGAAACAGAAACCCACTGCAGTATTCTTGCCTGGAGAATCCCATGCACAGAGGAGCCTGGCAGACTACAGCCCATGGGGTCTCAACAGAGTCAGACACAACTTAGTGGCTAAACAAAAACAAAGTTTGAAGAATTGAATTGGGCATATATATAAAAGGACTATCCCAGTAAACGACTCTTTTGACTGGGTGGGAAGTGTTTCGAAATTCCAGGATTTGGCTAGCTGACATAATTCAGTTCTCCAACTAAACTGTGTTCTCCCAACTTCATTTCAGTTATAAAGGTGGTATTTTTATTTCCCACCTGCCTGATCTTTTATTACTGAGTTTCTTCAGAATAGAATGTGGAGTAAAAATGCCTTCTCAAAGACACCAACAAATGATTCTACATGTTGAAATTTCCCATCCTAAAAAGTGCATTTTTTGAAAGTAGAGGACTGCTATTATTCCCGCAAACTGGATGGGTTTAACAATGTTTCCTGTGTCATCTGACTCTAAGAGTGTCAAAAGATTAAAGACAGAATCAGTGACTGACTTCCTCTTTCTGTTGTAGGCTACATTCTAACCAGGGAGAGCCCAGTTTTTACAACATACATTTAATGTTGAATGCTCAGTTCAATGGCAGGTCCACTTTGATGTTAGCGCCAGTGCACAAGGGTTCCTTGTTCTGCACATCCTCACCGACACCTGTTGGCAGTGTGGCATCTTATTGCTGGAATATGCAACCTCACTTTGGCTGGTTCTAAGGCAAATGAGCATCATTTTCGCAGCAGTATCTTAGAGTGAGCAGGTGCTACATTATTTTTGAATGAGAAGACTCTCTGGTCTTTCCTAAGCTGTTCTCCTCCCTTCTAAAATCAGAGGGGAAACTCTGACTCAGAAGGTCCCCACACAATTTCTGTTTGCAGCATCTTGAAGGTTCAGCATTCCTGATCTGCCTGAGTATATTCCCACTTCTTGTTTTTCCTTCTCTTCCCCACCACCGCCTTCTGTCTACTATAGCTGAGGATGGATCTGGGTCAAAAGAGAAATTTTTAAAACCCAGTTTCTTGCCTACAGGTCTAACTCTCACAAATATTAATGAAAGCTTTGAGGTTTTTCTTCATCAAGCGGCCAGTGATTGCCTCCTGTTGGCCTTTATTTTCTTCCTATTCCCATCCCACCATCAAGAAACCAGCATCTTGGGACTTACCTGGTGGTCCAATGGTTAAGAATCTGATTTCCAATGCGAGGGACATGGGTTCGAGCCCTGGTTGGGGGAACTAAGATCCCATGAGCTGTGGGGCAACAAAGAACCTGCATGCCCCAACCAGGACCTGATGCAGCTGAAAATAAATAAGGGAAAAAAAGACGAAAGAAACCAGCACGTTACCTCCAGAAGATGTTTTCTCCTAAGATGCCACTGAGAGAGAGCCCCACTATTTTCACATTTTAAACTAGAGCTTTCTTCTTTAGCCACAGTTATTGTCAGGATACAGGTGTCTGCCCAATAAAGCTTGGTAAATGGGAACTGTTTTCCCAGGCAGGGCTGGTCTCAGTTTTCATATCATAGCATAGAGGCAACTTTAATATTTTTCCCTTTAGAACCAAGCATGCTCCCAGGAAACAGATCAAATAGACAAAATAAAAATGAAACACATATCTCAGAGACCTCAAATAAGCGGCAATTTAACTTTAGCACTTTGTAGCTGAAATTGCACTGTGTTGTAACACTTAGAGCCCTCACCGTCCAAAGCCCCTAAATGTAGAGGGTGATAAAAGCCTCGTGTCCTCTGTTTCTACAGCTTTTTATTTTTAAACCTTGAATCACCCAAAGGTGAATACAGAAACCTGTGGGTCTGCAATTGATTTCTTTATTTGAAATGACAAATTCATCCGTTTTCATAAGTTATTATGAATAAAACATACAGCAATGATATATTACTACCCTAGTATGGTTTAATCATATTTCTCAGCTATTTTATGAATAATTAAAAAGATTTTTAGTAGATTCTCTTTTTTACTTAGATATCACTAAATATATTATCTATGATAATCATTGTTCATTAACAGAGAAGGCTAGACATTTTGGTGGCTCTAAATTCTCTTTTTAATTTCACCTTCTTGTTATTGTCAAGAAGCTTCCAACTGAACCTTCTTCTACTTGACCCTCCTCATTCCATCCCCCTGTGAGTGTCCCTGGGCTCATGTAGACCTAGGTGATTTTTTTTTTCTTTTTTTTTTAGATCATTTTTTCTTGATTATAATTAATGCACAATGTTGAGTTAGTTTCAGGTGTACAAGAAGGCAATTTGATTATATAAATATATATTTGATTTTATATGGAGAGATAAATACAGATAATTCTTTCTCAGGTTCATTTCCATTATAGTTTATTAAAAGGTATTAAGTTTCCTGTGCTATACTGTAAGTCCTTGGTGTTTGTTTTTTGTTGTTTGTTTGTTCTTACTAAGTATTTTTTTTACAGTAGATTCTCGTTGGTTATTCATTTTAACAAACCTAGATGATTCCCTTTAGATTAGGTACTCCCATCGAAGCATGGAAGGTGAGTTACCCATTGCAGGCACTTCTCCAAATATAAGGACATGCCTTAAGACTGTCAAAGTCATTGAAAAAACCAGTTTAAAAGAGTGAATGTGGGTTATGTTGCATCTGTACATTTAGGTTTTTTTTCCTGCTGGCTAGCTGAAATAAGTCTCTTTGCAGAAAAAAAAAAAAAAAGAGGAAGTACCACCCTATTTATCAATTCAGTATATGATGTGAAGAACCAGCCCAGACTACTCTATTTTATTAAATGTCCATGGCAGGGAAGAAATGAAAAAGTGCATTGTCAGACAGAGTTCAATTGACATAATGGGACAGGATTTATACTTGTCCTCCTGAAAGAATCTAACTTCAACAGGGAAAAAAGCAGACAAGGGATTCTGGGTATTCATTCTTGGCGTTCTCATTAAAGCAGAATTCTCTCACACATGTATCTCCCTGCACAACAAAACTGAACTTGTAAATGTGCTGGGCAACCATGCCTTCTGGTAAGACCTTGACCCAATCCTGTAAAGTAGAATGAACTTCTTTCCCCAGGAAGCTATCTGGAATCCTTGGATGAAAACAGAAGTGCAAAGTGCTACTTTTAAATAAGTAAGGATTTTTACTGCTAAAAACAGCATGGGCAAATGGAGGGTTTTGCCTCTTGAAACTGCTGATTCTGCAGACATGGATGAGGTGTGAATTGTGGGAGGCGTGTGACCCATGCTCACCTCCTCTCCCTTCCTGTGGGCTCAGCTCAGTCCCCTGCAGTTGATAATCTTTTGTGAATGCTGCTGCTGCTGCTGCTGCTAAGTCGCTTCAGTTGTGCCCAACTCTGTGCGACTCCATAAACGGTAGTCCACCAGGCTCCTCGATCCCTGGGATTCAAGAACACTGGAGTGGGTTGCCATTTCCTTCTCCAATGCATGAAAGTGAAAAGTGAAAGTGAAGTCGCTCAGTTGCGTCCGACTCTTAGCGACCCCATGGACTGCAGCCCACCAGGCTCCTCTGTCCATGGGATTTGCCAGGCAAGAGTACTGGTGTGGGGTGCCATCGCCTCCTCTGTGAATACTAGGGCCCAATCAATGCCAATCTTCCCTAACTCCACAGTAATGAGCTTCCTTTGCATTTTTAAAAGACGCTTTATTATTTATTTTACTTAATGTACTTATTGGCTGCACCACGTGACACACAGGATCCTGCTCTCCCAGCCAGGGATTGAGCCTGTGCTCCCTGCATTGGGAGCTCAGAGTCTTGACCACTGGACTGCCAGGGAAGTTCATCCATCTTTGGCCAGTCAACATTGAATTGACCCTTGGTTTTATACTACGACACTCTCAATTAGACATCCTTTTATCTAATTCCTCTACATTGTTTCTCAAGGGGGTGTAGTTTCAGTGGGAATCAGGCACAAAGGCATGACACATTTGGCATCAGTGGTATAGGAAGCAGAAAGCTGTGTCATGAAAGAGTTTCCCCAGAGAGAGCCCATTCATTATCATGCCTTTGCCTCTTTTTATTTTCATCTACCTCTCCTGAGGAGAGATTTTCATCTCAAATAAATCTGCCGAAGTTATAAATTTAAGAACTTTGAAAGTTTTGTTACCCATGGATCCAAAAAGAAAAAAAAAAAAAAGACTTAATGAGATTTCACTGCCTCTGAAAATTATCACCTGTTCACAGTTTATTTATAAAGTGTTATTTATACGTGTTGTCTCACACACAATCATGAGTGGCACATCACTGAAATAAGTTTCCATTCATATTAACAATACTAAGGGAAACAGACGCTTTTTCAAAGTCTTTCTCAGAAACCTTAATAAACAATAACATTTTGTAGAGATCAGGTGATTTGCCTGTTCTAAAAAGTTCAAAATGTACCTCAAAGAGAATATAGTTTCAGAATCTTGGGAAAATACTTCAGCTATATTAGTGTTTTCCTAATGGCGGGAAATAGATGGGGAAACAGTGGAAACAGTGTCAGACTTTATTTTTTTGGACTCCAAAATCACTGCAGATGGTGATTGCAGCCATGAAATTAAAAGACGCTTACTCCTTGGAAGAAAGGTTATGACCAACCTAGATAGCATATTCAAGAGCAGAGACATTACTTTGCCAACTAAGGTCCGTCTAGTCAAGGCTATGGTTTTTCCAGTGGTCATGTATGGATGTGAGAGTTGGACTGTGAAGAAGGCTGAGCGCCGAAGAATTGATGCTTTTGAAGTGTGGTGTTGGAGAAGACTCTTGAGAGTCCCTTGGACTGCAAGGAGATCCAATCAGTCCATTCTGAAGGATATCAGCCCTGGGATTTCTTTGGAGGGAATGATGCTACAGCTGGAGCTCCAGTACTTTGGCCACCTCATGGGAAGAGTTGACTCATTGGAAAAGAGTCTGATGCTGGGAAGGGTTGGGGGCAGGAGGAGAAGGGGACGACAGAGGATGAGATGGCTGGATGGCATCACTGACTCGATGGACGTGAGTCTGAGTGACCTCTGGGAGTTGGTGATGGACAGGGAGGCCTGGCATGCTGCGATTCATGGGGTTGCAAAGAGTCAGACACGACTGAGCGACTGAACTGAACTGAACTGAATGGCACCCCACTCCAGTACTCTTGCCTGGAAAATCCCATGGACGGAGGAGCCTGGTGGGCTGCAGTCCATGAGATCGCTAAGAGTCAGACATGACTGAGCGACTTCACTTTCACTTTTCACTTTCATGCATTGGAGAAGGAAATGGCAACCCACTCCAGTGTTCTTGCCTGGAGAATCCCAGGGACAGGGGAGCCTGGTGGGCTGCCATCTATGGGGTCGCACAGAGTTGGACACGACTAAAGTAACTTAGCAGCAGCAGCAAAAGTTATAGAGTTTTAGAATTTTCTCTCTGATTCTGGCTGAGAATGGTTTTAAGTCCTGGAATCAAGGTGATTTTTTTCTTAATTGGAAATTCCAAACAAATGAAAAACTTGCTAGCTTGAAGCAGAGCTATCAAAATTACTAAGTTGGATACAGAAGTGAGGTTTGACAGTTTTGAAACCTCTTTACAATTTCCAAGAGGTGACCTCTTTTGGCATATGTGTGTGTATGTGTATATATATATATACACATATATATACATATATGTATACAAACATATATATATGTGTGTGTTTTTTGTTTTGTTTCTTTGCAAGGTGCCCAGTTTTCAGAAATGATTTCCTTTTAACATTTACATAACTCGTTTTATTTGCAAAGGAGAAACTGATAGTGATCTGTAAATTCAGCATCCTACTGTGGAGGTTTTTAAAGGTCAAAAGAAAACAGGAATGTTTCTAGCTGATACCCTCTGTAAGGATTTAAAGAAGTTTATCAGAGGGTGGTTTAAATTTAGTTTAAGGCAAAATTAAGCTGGTTCTCAAAAGGTGTAAAGCACTCAAACATGATATTTCTTCCATGTAACTCACCTTTGCAGACAAGTGACAGAGACTGCAGTTGGGATTAATCCTCCAAGTCTTCTCGATTAGTGAGCCTTGACTTTCAAAGAGAAAGAATCTGCTTGCAGTGCAGGAGACCTTAGTTTGATCCCTGGGTTAGGAAGATCCCCTGGAGAAGGGAATGGCTACCCACTGCAGTTTTCTTGCCTGGAGAATTCCATAGACAGAGGAGCCTAGTGGGCTATAGTCCATTGGGTCGCAAAGAGTGAAGACTCAACTGAGCCACTAACACTTTCACTTCCACTTCCAAGGCCCTACCAATAATGAGTCAATTCTGAAATGCCTTTCTAGTCATCACAGCAAGATGATTGGTGGAAGGCCCTGGGTTACTATGTAATCCAGTCTCTTAGGCTGGGTTCAAGCAAGAACTTTCTGGTTGCAATGTATCCTAATAGTCTACTTATGGGACTTCGCTAGGAGAAGTCACTTTCACTAGGAGATACATTCTGTGAAGGGCAAGGATTGACTTACTAACTGTTAAGCATTTTGGTAATACCTGGCAAAGAGGAGAGGTCAAATAAATTTGTTGAATAAATAAATGACTAACCAAAAACCTCTTGGGAGACCAGTGTCCTCATTTATAAAACCAAGAAGTATAATTAGGTGGTCTACATGCTCCCTTTGAGCTCTGTACCTCTTCTAAAAAATAGTAATTCCAGTTTTTTTCTTCTAAAGAAATCAATGAGTTGTTCTGACAATTTATGATGATTTGGTTGGATCGTTCTTTAAAGAATGTTTGACTTACAGAGAAGACAAGAACTTACATAGTCAGAAAGGAGGCCTTAGAAGAAGAAGCCTACCTGTGTGGGCAGATCCACCCGGAGACGCTCAGCCATCCAGCAGCCCATCCCGGACCACTGGGCTCTATTGGCAGCTTTGCCTACTGTGATAGCATTACAGATACTACTATATTGCTGATATAGAGAGAGTGTTCCTGGGGGCTCTGCCTACTTTAGGAGACATGGAGGCATCGTAGTGTAGACATCTGGACATGAAAGGCAGAATAAGACTGGCCTCTCTCAATTCTGGGCTTCCCAGGTGGTGCTAGTGGTAAAGAAACCCCCTGCCAATGCAGAAGACGTAAGAGACGGAAGAGATTGAACCCAGGGTTCGATCCCTGGGTTGGGAAGAACCCCTGGAGGAGGGTATGGCAATCCACTCCAGTATTATTGCCTGGAGAAACCCATGGACAGAGGAGCCTGGTGGGCTACAGTTCACAGGGTCACACAGAGTCAGAAACATGAAGAAAACGGTTTCAAGAACCCTTCCTTCAACTCTTGATGGCCCCAGATAGAGAGGACCATTCTGAGTGGATTTTGAGAAATGAAGTGAAGTGAAGTGAAGAGAAATCACTCAGTTGTGTCCGACTCTTTGCGACCCTGTGGACTGTAGCCTACCAGGCTCCTCCGTCCGTGGGATTTTCTGAGCAAGAGTACTGGAATGGCTTGCCATTTCCTTCTCCAGGGGATCTTCCCAACCCAGGGATCGAACCCAGGTCTCCCGCATTGTAGGCAGATGCTTTACCGTCTGAGCCACCAGGGAAGTCCTAGATTTTGAGAGGAGACTTCTCCAGAGAAAACTGAAGCTGGCTCTTCTGCATACCAGGTGCTTCATCCAGTCCCAAGCCTAGTGATGAGAGCTTTAAGGAAACCATTTGGATAGTCTGTTTTTTCATTTTCAAAGCCTTTATTGAATTTGTTACAATACTGCTTATGTTCTACGTTTTGGTTCTTTGGCCTCAAGGCATGTGGGATCTTAGATCCCCAAGCAGGGATTGAACCCACATCCTGCCTTGGAAGGTGAAGTCTTAACGACTGGACAGCCAAGGAAGTCTTCCACTTGGAGAGCTTTGACGTGTGCTCTTGGTCGTGACTTCAGAGCACTGAGGGCCAATTCTTGTCTGAGGAAACTAAATCTAGACCACAACTCACACTTTGTCACCTGGGGCCCGGAGAGGGTGAGGAAGCGCTGGCTGCCAGAGAGGCATTGTGAGGTGGCAAGTTTTGCTCCCTACGCGGCTTAGGTGGTAGGTCGCAGAGTCCATTCCCTCCGGAGAAGGCTGCCCTCCCAGTTCGTGAGCCACGCAGGGGGAGAGACACGGTGTGGGTGGATTAGACCCTGTTCCTGGGACTGTGGGTTTCCCTAATGGCTCGATTGGTGGAGAATCTGCCTGCAATGAGGGAGACCCAAGTTCAATCCCTGAGTGGGAAAAGATCCCCTGGAGAAGGAAATGGCAAGCCACTCCAGTATTCTTGCCTGGGAAATCCCATGGTCAGAGGAGCCTGACAGGATATAGTCCATGGGTTGGAAAAGTGTCGAACCCAACTTGGCGACTAAATCACCATGTGGAACTAAGAGAGAGCTCAGAAACAAGGAAAGAAAAGCCCACAAACAAAAGTAACAAGCAAAAGTCCCCTGGAAATAGCCAGAAATGGACAGATACAGGAAATTTCAAGTGAAATTTAACTATTGTAAAGCCACTCCATCCAATTTTAAAAGATGAGAAGATAAAGGCTTGGCCATTTCAACCTAACTCAAAATAGCTCTGATGGGCTATTTAACCAGCAGAGCTCCACGTGGTGTCATCTGAGGCCCATTTTGGACTGCACTGCAGCTCAGCATCTCTTTGTCCAACCTGCCTTCTTCTCTTCCCTTGCACAAGTATGGACACCAACAACCTGACTCCCCAAACCCTCTGCTTCCCAGAAAGATCATCCTGCAACAGTTCTGCCTTAGTTCGTATCTTTTTTTTTTTCCTCTGCTATGCAGAAGTACAGAGCTATTTAATGAAGTCTTCTATAGGTAGTAATTAAAGCGTAAAAAGCAAGCCATCTAATATCAAATATAATTTCCTTTGAGATACACTTTATCCATCAGTATCCTTGAAATTCCCATTAATTTTGAATTTTCAGATACATGCATGCACAGTGCCATCTCCATAGAGGTAGGATCTTAGAACTGCTAAACTAGTATGTGTATGTTTGAATAAAAATATGTAAAATTTAATTTACATAACCAGATTTTTTGAAATATATACTTGAAATTTTTTTTTAAATCAGAAGTGTCTCTTCTGGCTCCTATCCCAAGTGTGGAACCTGGGATGGCCTTACCCTAGAGACAGCCAGCTATGACCTGGCACAAACCAGTCTCTGGAGCATTTCCATGCATCACTCCATCTCACGTCCAAGTTTCTGTTTGATTAAAAACTGTGAAAAATTGGTAGGTTTTTCAATCTCTGAAGAGAAGGACTGATGTCAAAGATGAAGCTCCAATGCTTTGGCCACCTGATGCAAAGAGCCGACTCGTTAGAAAAGACCCCAAGGCTGGGAAAGACTGAAGGCAGAAGTAGAAGGGGATGACAGAGGATGAGATGGTTGGATGGCAGCATCAACTCAATGGGCTGAAGTTTAAGCACACTCAGGGAGATAGTGGAGGACAGGGAAGCCTGGCATGCTGCAGTCCATGGGGTCACAGAGTCAGGGCTGAACAACAACAAAAGGGAAAAGCAGTAAAGGAACCCAGGTATTACAAACTTCGTGTGCCTTTCCCAAGAAGGGTAGATCAAACCGTGAACTCACAGCTTTCATCTCCGTTTCATTTTACAAGAGTGTACGCACGTGCTAAACTCAGACACACAGGCCAAATCTTCCATTTAATGAGTCTGAAAAACTAGCTGTGCCTTTGTGTAGTCCATACACATTCATCATTAATTCATTATTAAATTGCATTTTCCATTATGTCACAAGGGCTACATAAGGCAATCCCTTTCGATCTGACCTCATTAAAAATTTGATAAACATGTTTATTAAGACACACTGGCAGGGGTGAATTTTTCTTTACAGTAATTTGCTCCGCTGCCAGTTCTGTTTCAAATCACTGCGTCTCAAGGGCTGACTATATTATAAATTTCTGCATTTGCTCACAGAGTATAAAACAGGGTCTTACATACAACACATGACTCAATATAACTTAATTGAATTCAACAAAATTGGTTTAATGGCAAGACTTTTAGCCAGTGTAATTTTTGTTTGTTTGTTTTGCCCTTTTTAAAATGGAGGTATAATTAACATATAACATTATATTAGTCTCAGATGCACAACATAGTGGTTTGGTATTTGTATACATTATGAAATGATCACAACATGTTTAATTAACATTAGTCATCATACATGGTTATGAAACAATTTTTTTCTTGTGATGAGAGCTTTTAAGATTAGCAAATTTCAAATAGGTGATACAGTATTAGTTATTATAGTCACCATACTCTATGTTACATGCGTGCGTGCATGCTAAGGCGCTTCAGTCGCGTCTGGCTGTGTGTTGCCTATGGACTTCAGGCTTCCAAGCTCCTGTCCATGGGATTCTCCAGGCAAGAATACTGGAGTAGGTTGCCATTTCCTCCTCCAGGGATCGAACCCACGTCTCTTACATCTACCTGCATTGGCAGGTGGGTTCTTTACGACTAGGAAGCTGCAAACATTACATACCCATGACTTATAAATGTACCTGTTTGGAGAAATAATTTCAATATGAACTTCCTCTTCAATGACTTTACAATTGTCTATGTACTGGGAAGTCTATATTGATGGGAGTACAAAAATATTCCTATGTCTTCTAATCCTGAATTCACAACTATTCCAAGACCATGCCAGGCCTAAGCAAAGAAAGGCTTGCTTTTAGCCAGGGTCCCAAGAAAAACTTATTCAGAAACTTCCAACCACACAGAAACATAGAACGTTTCTCTATTAACTTCACAACTATAAAACGTTCATTGTAACATTAATCACAAAATGAAAAATTTGAAACAAGTTTAATACTTTATAACAATGGAAATAGTAAAATAAATTATGGAAGAGAAATTAAAAATCTATGCATGCAGCATCAGGAAATATCAGATGCCTAGAGTAAATCTGAAGATGTGATCTCTGTGTGGAAAACTACAAAACATAACTGGGAGAAATCTAAGAAATTCAACTGAACTGAATTCATAATACTACTGCCTAACAAATCTTTAATAATGAACTTCTGGTGTTAAATAGAGTTCTCCCAAACTCACTTCAATTTAGCATAAATGCCAGGCTTGGAATTCCAGTTTTGAGAAGCCATGTGCCTTAGGGTGAGCTGTGGTGAGCACTGCAGGAACATGATGTTGTTTGCAATGATAACCCATGGATATCTTGGCCTGAAGGTAGCACTAAAGAGGTGGGCATTAATAATATAACATCCATTTACGCAATAAAACACAGTGCTGCTCTAATTAAGGTTGTAATTCTTAGAGCAATCTCAGGCTCTGTTGTTTTTTTTTTTTTTCCTGTCGAAGTGATGGAAATGGGGAAAGCACAGATTCATCAAATTTCTGCTAATCAGAATTAACCATTCTGTCTAATTCTTAAGAGAGCATTCACATTATCTGCATTTTTCTATGAAAAATGGTGGCTGCCTTGTCCTCCTGAAATGGACTTTAAAATTTCTCTGATCTTACAGAACATTTACATGAATATTTTGTGTCTGCTTTGCTAATGAGTGTCTTGTTTTTCTATAAAATTAATGAGAAGAAATTGACTGGATAAACTTAATTTTAAGAATGGCAATTCTGGGGATTATCCTGGTTGTCTAGGGTTAAGGGGCTTCCCTGGTGGCTCAGGCAGTAAAGAATCTGCCTGAAGTGCAGGAGACCTGGGTTCGATCCCTGGGTTAGGAAGATCCCCTGGAGGAGGGCATGGCAACCCACTCCAGTATTCTTGCCTGGAGAATCCCATGGACAGAGGAGCCTGGCAGGTTGGAGTCCATAGGGTCGCAGAGTCAGACATGATTGAAGTGACCTAGCACGGCACACACACAAAATAAGTTGCAATTTCCTATCTTTCCTGCCTTTGTGAAACATGTTGACTAAACAGTAGATGTGTGTAAAATGAATAGAATTACAAACAGAAAAAAGTGCCAATAAATTATACTTTGGATACATAATGTCAATAGCAGTGACTTTCCCTGAAAAACAAGAATATCAGAAATGAACAATTACACTTTATAAAATGCCTCTATTGCAACCACAGTAATTGGATACTATGTATGCTCTAGAAACTTGACCTCAATTCTTCCATTATCAGAACATTATATTTAGGGATTAGAAGTGGCTTAAGGTCTTCTAAAGCCTTTTCAAACAACTGATGCACTTTATTAGAAAAGCCACATCAAGAGGATGTATTTTCTTTTTTATATATAAATATTTTTATTTATTTGTTTAGCCATACTGAGTCTTAGTTGAGGCATGCAGGATCTTCTAGTGATGGCATGTGGGATCCAGTTCCCCAACCAGGGGTCAAACCCAGGGCCCCAGCGCTGGGAGTGTGGAGTCTTAGCCACTGCACCACCAGGGAAGTCCATTTCTCATGTATTTCTAACCCGTCTGTCAGGGAAAAGGTGGTCAGTAATTCCAACCAGAAATGTCAGAACACTTGGATTTGCAGATTTCCTGACCAATATCCTGTGCATTATCTGGCTGCTGATTCTACTTACCTGCCCAAATCATGCCCAAACTATTAGTATGCTTACAGAGCAAATGACAGTTTGATCATTGATCCAAGTGGCTGATCAGACCCTGTGGGGCTGTGAGCAGTACTTTCTACGGGTGAAGGGCAGACTCAAAAAGGTAAGCTCTATTTTGAAACTGAAATGGGAAATGGGAATGCTGGCTTGGGATCAGGTGAGCTGGAGCCTCATTCCAGCACTCTGCTGTGCTGTTCTCTGCTGCCTGGGGATCACTGATGTGTTTTCTAGAAAGATGGGAATAGTGCTATTTAACCTTCACACATAGATCCACATAGGAGAGCTCCACTTCCGCACAGGACTTGCTCTTAACTTCATGCATTTTATCTGCCCTCTTTTGATCATGTCTCGCATGAGAAAATATACGGACGTTTGCTCTTCTGCCGTCACACAGTCAGACAATCACGTTGAGAATTTCTTTGGAAATGTGAAATTTTACATTTACAATGTACGGGGCGGGAGGAAGAGATAAGAATGAGATGAAAAGACTCAGAAGATGAAAGCTGGAAGTGAAGACAGGTGTAAGTGGCGGAATTCATCTTTTATCCTGCGGCACACTAGGTGAACACAAAACCTCATTTCAAAGCTGTGTCACACGTGCTGTTCAGCATGTATATAGAAAATTGACAATCACCTACTTGAATATATAATTAATTACTCCTGGGGAAGAAACCATAAATGACAGCGATTGCCCCAGAATCTCTGAGTGATTTTCTTAATTTTACCAATGCCATAATTAAGATCATAACCAGATGAGTATCCACAGATTTAAATCTCCATGCTATTTTACTCAGGGCTGTTGTGTCAGGACTGAAGCTGCCTGTGTGTGGGGAAGTCAAGTATGCGTGGTGAGGTCTGTGCCAAGTTTCCAGAAGGTTGACAGGGACTCCACCTGCGTGAGGACAGATGAGTCTCATGGGAGAGGCAGTGGTTGGATTCATTGATGGACTGTCCAAGGGGCTAAGGTTCTTAACCATGAAGAACACAGGGTGACCACTGAACTTCTCAAGCATCAGACTTTCATGGAAAATAAATTTGCTCTAAGGGGAGGTAAAAGTAGGTCCAGGGAAACAGACAGTGAGTGAGCACGTGGATTTTTCAAGAAGTAATGCATCAGGTCCAGCACCCGGGGAAAGTTCGCCAGGTTCCCAGAGATGGAATATAAGCTGAGAAACTCAGCTGAGAGCGAGTCAAATGAAGGAGCTGTACCTTGGTGGCAGCTCCATTAATGAGATATGAGAAAAGATCTGACCTTTCCCAGTCTGTGCAGCAAAATCTGGTAGAAAGATTGGTTAAAATCAAATCAACACCAGTGATCTCATGAAAATTGTTCGGAGAAGGACCAGGGCCAGAAGATGCACAGGACAAGGTGCTTGGCCACGGGGCACGTCTGGGCAGAGGGGGGTGAGTGATGTGAGGAGGAGAACAGAAGTGTTTACTCACATACACTGTGCAGACGCCCCTGCCCTAGGTGTACATCTAGCATAGCATTCAGGACCCTGCGATCCTGGTTTATCTCACTCTGGGCTGTGACCACCTTGAAAGAAACTGCTGTATCTCATTCACATGTGTCTCTCCAGCAGCTACAGACCACTCATCAAGGAGAGGACTTATCCTGGGAAAATACTGGGGGACCGAGGAGACTGGCATTTCATCAGTTTCACCGGGAGAAGGTTACAAACCAGAGACCACTGGTCGGGACTCCTCTTCCTTTCACAACCTGCATGCAGAAGGCTGCCTGCAGGAGTTTTGTATTTGATGGGTCGTCTGTAGATGCTGCAGAGACAAATGTGAATGAGATGCCGTCATTGCCCTCAAGGCAGTCACAGTCAGAGTGAAATAAATCAGCAGTGACGTTATAGTATCTAAGGGCTGTGTTATACGTATGCATGGAGCAGGGTGTCTGATTGGACCAGAGAGAGATTTGAGAAAGTTGTATTTGAGGAGCTGGTGTCTTAGCTGAGACCTGAAGGACCAAGTGAGGAAGGGTATTCTTAGCAAATATTCAACAAACATTTGCTGAGCCCCTGTTTGTGCAAGGATTGGGATGTTATGGTAAGCCAGACTAACACCTTATTTACCATCAGGAATACACAGAAGGGAAATCGCAGGGAACATAGCCCATTGAAGACATCATGAATGATTCAGCAGTATTAAAAGACAGGTGTTTACCATGAGCAGGAGATTAGGTTATGTAGATCAGCAGAAGCCTTTGTTATAGGCCGGAAATATCACACCAAGGATTGATTATCACCTTCCTACTCCTGTCCCATTACTGGTCATGTTGATCAACTGAAAATGACTAAATGGGAAAGCATGAAAGCACTTAGACTTTAAAGCACTATACACATTTATGTGGTCCTGCTAACCCTGCCATCACAGTTCAGAAGAAGTACATGGCTCTAGATACCTAATGCAACATTTTTGACAGAAATAATTAAACATTTTTCATAGACTCAACAGGCCAACGGGGCTTAATCTCCAAAGTCAATACAAATCATTAAAAATTCAGGTCGCCTATCTTAAACTGACTTCATCAAACATCTTCATCCCTGGGCTCTGGGGAGGGAAATTCAAATATCTCCTCATGGTAGAGGAGCTCTCGGTGCAGTCTGAGAGTTTAGGTCTGCCCAGGGAAGTCCTAGGGTTTCCTAAGTGGTGCAGTGGTAAAGAATCCGCCTGCCGATGCGGGAGACGCAAAAGACTCGGATATGATCTCTAGGTCAGGAAGACTCCCTGGAGGAGGAAATGGCAACCCGCTCCAGTATTCTTACCTGGAGAACCCCATGGACAGAGGAGCCTGGCGGGCTAGTCCGTGGGGTCGCAGAGTCAGACACGACTAAATGCACGCATCACAGCAGCAGGGAAGTACTGGTTTGCTCAGACCAGTGGTCGGAGCAGTTCCAACTGCAATCAACTTGTGTGCTTTCAGAAACAGCACCCAATTAAACTGCTTTGCTGTTTGTTGGATTTCAGGAGTGTTAAGAATGTTCTTTGAACTCGGGTACTTTTATGTGCACGTGTGGTTTTTCCTGTGGTCATGTATGGATGTGAGAGCTGGACTATAGAAGAGCTGAGCACTGAAGAATGGATGCTTTTGAACTGTGGTGTTGGAGAAGACTCTTCAGAGTCCCTTGGACTGCAAGGAGATCCAACCAGTCCATTCTGAAGGAGATCAGTCCTGAATATTCACTGGAAGGACTGATGCTTAAGCTGAAACTCTGACACCTTGGCCACTTGAAGCAAAGAACTGACTCGCTGGAAAAGACCCTGATGCTGGGAAAGATTGAAGGCAGGAGGAGAAGGGAATGACAGAGGATGAGATGGTTGGATGGCATCACCTACTCGATGAACATGAGTTTGAGTAAACTCTGGGAGTTGGTGATGGACAAGGAGGCCTGGCATGCTGTAGTCCATGGATTTGCAGAGTTGGACATGACTGAGCTACTGAACTGAACTGAACTGAACTGATCCTTCCGTTTAAGGTAGAGACTAAGTTTAGTTCTAAGTTGCTTCAGTCATGTCTGACTCTGTGCGACCCTATGGACTATAGCCCGCCAGGCCCTCCAGCCATGGGGTTTTCAGGCAAGAATACTGGAGTGGGTTGCCATTCCCTTCTCAAGGGGTCTTCCCAGCCCAGGGATCGAACCTGCGTCTCTTACACCTACCTGCATTGGCACGCAGCCTTTTTACCACTAGCGCCATCTGGGAAGCCCAGAGATGGTTATCTTTCACTATTCTGTAAGGACCTGAAGGTGATATGAAAGAAAACCCATTTTCTGGCTTGTGGCTTCAGCAACTATCTTCTCATACACTTCTCGAAAGGACAGGGGAAATTTTCTCTCATTTTCACAAATGGTGTTGCTACATTGTTAAAGAAGAAGTCTTAACTAACTTTCCATCAGAGGATCTCCTCCCATACACAGCTGTAACATTATAAACAAAAACAAGCTAGAAATTACCCAACTCAACTCCATATTTTCTGTGCAAACAGCTGTTATTTTTTATTATTGGGCCAAGTATCAATAACACAGGGACAAGATGATTTGCTAACCCGGTGCTCATGAAATTCTACTGGGAAAAGTCCTCTGTTAAATCATTACATCAAATTAAAACCCAAAATGATTTCAATTCTAAAAATAGCATAAATTATGTTAATGTCAGGCCTTTAGAATCGAGGTCACTTAGCAAAGAATTCAGATTCATTAACCGATTAATGTCTCAATTTCACTAGGATTTCCAAATTCTGTTCGTTTCACACATAAATTCCGATCACCACTTTGTTACTAGTTCTATTTAAATTTTATGATCTCAATCCTTGAATGAAAGTCTGCAGTGCTAATTGTTGAACTATGGTATCTGTTCTTCTGGTAAATGTAATATCAGAGTCTTGGATTCTTCAAAGAATTGAATCCGCAGAAGCTAAATTTTCAACAAACCATTTAGATTCACTAAGACCCAATAAACCTCCTGATAAATATTACTTTTTAAAAAATTTAGCTATTGTAAAGAGACATCAGATAATGTGAACAAAACTATGGTCCTATCTGAGTTAGATTCATTACTGGCTCGAGAAAGTTCTGACTAATAATTAATATAAGCACTGCACAAGGATCTTCGAGCCCTAAAGAGGATATATCCTGAGAAGTCGGAGACAGTGAGCGAATAATAATCGGCTAACTAAATAAAAGTCATCCTATGTAGTGACTCCTAAGTGTAATGGTGATGAAAGCGGGTGTCTCTTCAACTCAAATTGCAACAGGAGGTATGGGTGAAATGAGGCTGCTGACTATCTAGGCAGAATCTAGAAAAATGCAATGTGTATTTTTAACACATTTCTGTACAATCTAGAAAAATACAATGTGTATTTTTAACACATTGTGAGAAAGGTATTTTTAACATTTTCCCTGGACTTCCCTGGGAGTAGACTGAATAACAATCCACCTGTCAATGCAAGGGACATGGGTTTGACCCTGGTCTGGGAAGATTCCACGTGCCACAGCAACGAAGCCCCTTTGCCACAACTACTGAAGCCCAGGCGTCCTAGCGCACACACGCCTGGAGCCTGTGCTCCACAGCAGGAGAAGCCACCACGGTGAGAAGCCTGCACACCACGACAAAGAGCAGCCCCCAATTCTTACAGCCAGAGAGAAAGCCCACACACAACAGCAAAGACCCAATGCAGCCAAAAATTTAAACAAAAATCAAAGCATTTTGACTGTCCCAACTAAGAGACAGGTGCCTATAGCATAAGGAAGATTTGAACCTTTTGGTCATTAGAAAGGTAGATAAGGGATATTTTCTTGGGTTCTGCAATGTTTCATAAAACATGTCTCATAAAAATAAAAGACACTCCTTACTCTCTCCTCCCCAGACGTTAAATTATTTTGAGTTGTTCCCTGATGGCAGAGTTGCAAAAGGGCTAAATGGGGGCAGGTAGCATAGGGTGGGGGCAGAAGAGAAGAGGTGGAGGCAAAAGAGAGGAAACCTGAATATAGGCTTCAGTACAAATACATTTATCAAAACTCATCAGATAGATCACTGAAGATCTGTGTATTTCACTCAAAAATTTTTACCTGAATAATAGGAAAAAACAACTCTTGTCTTTAAAAGCAAGAGCCCTAATTATGAATGAATGAATTCAGATGTAGATTTTTGTACTCCAAGGCTTATGAAATTGGACCATTCCTTCAAAACTTACTGCACCTAGAGAAATTAACAAAATTCAACTTTCTGAGCATGCACAGTTGGAGATCTGACCAAAGTCCACCCTAACTCCATCTACGCCATTAGCCTAAACCCCACATAGCTCCAGTTTCCTAAATGATAAACCTGTGTAGTGGTCAGAGGGCTGACATATTTTTAACCCCCGATTTACTCCACGCTTATCTGCTGCATAAAAATGAGGGCATCACAGATGAATCAAATACTAGTTGGTAGCCTTGTGCTATCCATTCTGCTTTCAAATTTTATAAACTACTTAATGCTCACCCATAGCTTGATTTCTTTTTCAGTGGGTCACTGACTTCAAAGACGCCTGGGTAATTTGCATGCACCTCAGATTTATCATGTAATCATGTAAACCACTTTGGAGCTAATTTACTGATCTCTTATGCCTTCCAAGAGGAATAAAGCAAAATCACCTCCACAGGGTGCCTTCAAAAGCAGATGTTTTCAAAAGAATATCTGAAATGAATAGGAATAGAGCTATACCCTATGGAGCTGCATTTCTGTGGGTGTACACTGCTAGTGTTGTGGTTGTTAATAGTTGTTAATGACCAAAGGGTGCCATGGTCAAATAAGTCTGGTTATGCTGAGTCAAAGTTAAACCAATTTTTTTACTGTAGGACATATCAGTCTTTAATACGTTAATGAATTATGAAGGAGCTACAGCGTGCAGCCTTTTCCAGACCCAACTGACCTTGAATGTGGGTACATGGCCAAAGTGATCTCTTAACTATATTTGAAATATTGCTATAAAGAGTGAAAGTGAAGTGAAAGTTGTTCAGTCGTGTCTGACTCTTTGCGACCCCATGGACTATACAGTCCATGGAATTCTCCAGGCCAGAACACTGGAGTGGGTAGCTTTTCCCTTCTCCAGGGTATTTTCCCAACCCAGGGATCGAACCCAGGTTTCCCACATTGCAGGTGGATTCTTTACCACCTGAGCCACAAGGGAAGCCCAGGAATACTGAAGGGGTAGCCTTTCCCATTTCCAGAGGATCTTCCCAACCCAGGTATCAACCTGGGGTCTTCTGCATTGCAGGTGGATTCTATAAAGAGATACTATAAAGGGAGGCGGATGCTATAAAGAGAGAGCAACAGAAATCTAGCCGAAATCTTAGTAGGTATCTGGGTATCAGCTAGCACTTGAGGCTGACTGGGCAACCATAGGAGGTGCTGGTATAATCCAGCCCTAAATATAGAAGCAGGAAGTGATTAAACAGCACTATCTCTGAAGTGCTGTCGCTAGAGCAAATTTCATATATTATCGGATCTCTGTCATGGATCTCTGCAAGCGGACTCGAGTTTAGCTATTGCTCTACTCTTAAAATCTCTTTCTTGCAAAGCAGATTTGGACACTTGTTTGCATTTCCACCAGTCACATCCACAGCTGGGTATTGTTTTTGCTTTGGCTCCATCCCTTCATTCTTTCTGGAGTTATTTCTCCACTGATCTCCAGTAGCACGTTGGGCACCTAATGACCTGGGGAGTTCCTCTTTCAGTATCCTATCATTTTGTCTTTTCATACTGTTCATGGGGTTCTCAAGGCAAGAATACTGAAGTGGTTTGCCATTCCCTTCTCCAGTGGACCACATTGTGTCAGACCTCTCCACCATGCCTGCCCGTCTTGGGTGGCCCACAGGGCATGGCTTAGTTTCTTTGAGTTAAACAAGGCTGTGGTCCTAGTGTGATTAGATTGACTAGTCTTCTGTGAGTATAGTTTCAGTGTGTCTGCCCTCTGATGCCCTCTTGCAACACCTACCGTCTTACTTGGGTTTCTCTTACCTTGGACATGGGGTGTCTCTTGGCTGCTCCAGCAAAGCACAGCCGCAGCTCCTTACCTTGGACAAGGGATATCTCTTCACCGCCACCCCTCCTGACCTTGAACGTGGAATAGCTCCCCTAGGCCCTCTGGCGCCCGCGCAGCCACCACCCCTTGGACATGGGGTTTCTCCTCCTGGCCACCGCCCCTGGCCTCGGACGTGGGGAAGCTCCTCTCGGCAGTGTTCTGAGGGCTGTCACAGCCGCCCACGCTCTGCCTCTTGAGAAACCTCTATGCAGGTCAGGAAGCAACAATTAGAACTGGACATGGAACAACAGACTGGTCCCAAATAGGAAAAGGAGTACGTCAAGGCTGTATATTGTCACCCTGCTTATTTAACTTCTACGCAGAGTACATCATGAGAAACGCTGGGCTGGAAGAAGCACAAGCTGGAATCAAGATTGCCAGGAGAAATATCAATAACCTCAGATATGCAGATGACACCACCCTTATGGCAGAAAGTGAAGAGGAACTAAAAAGCCTCTTGATGAGAGTGAAAGAGGAGAGTGGAAAAGTTGGCTTAAAGCTCAACATTCAGAAAATGAAGATCATGTCATCTGGTCCCACCACTTCATGGGAAATAGATGGAGAAACAGTGGAAACAGTGTCAGACTTTATGTTTTGGGGCTCCAAAATCACTGCAGATGGTGATTGCAGCCATGAAATTAAAAGACGCTTACTCCTTGGAAGAAAAGTTATGACCAACCTAGATAGAATGTTGAAAAGCAGAGACATTACTTTGCCAACAAAGGTCCGTCTAGTCAAGGCTATGGTTTTTCCAGTGGCCATGTATGGATGTGAGAGTTGGACTGTGAAGAAGGCTGAGCACTGAAGAACTGATGCTTTTGAACTGTGGTGTTGGAGAAGACTCTTGAGAGTCCCTTGGACTGCAAGGAGATCCAACCAGTCCATTCTGAAGGAGATCAGCCCTGGGATTTCTTTGGAGGGAATGATGCTAAAGCTGAAACTCCAGTACTTTGGCCACCTCATGGGAAGAGTTGACTCATTGGAAAAGACTCTGATGCTGGGAGGGATTGGGGGCGGGAGGAGAAGGGGACAACAGAGGATGAGATGGCTGGATGGCATCACTGACTCGATGGATGTGAGTCTGAGTGAACTCCGGGAGTTGGTGATGGACAGGGAGGCCTGGCGTGCTGTGATTCATGGGGTCGCAGAGTAGGACACAACTGAGCGACTGAACTGACCTAAACTTGCATTTCCACCTTGTGTCAGATGCTGATCTTAGCAGGGACAGCAGCTGTGTCCATCCACAAGGGCGTGGAGAGCCAGCGTTCCAGGGAGCAAGCAGGAAGGTAGAAAGGCCCTCCAGAGATGGCAAATCATGAAGAGTCAGTGATCACTGTCTAACTCCAACATCTGCAACACAAAGAATCTGGGCTTTCTGGAATGACTACTAATAGCTCTGAAGCAAGAAGCAGATGTCCCAAAACAGACAGCTCAGGGGAAAGGGGATATAGGTCACCCAAGGGACCACACTGGAGACCACTGTCTCTTGGTCCCTTTACTTACCGGTTATCTAGCTTTTCAGTAATGAGGAACTGGACATTGTTTCCATAATCCATTATACATCTTTTTTTTTTTTTTTTTCCCCTGGTGCTGGGCTTCTTTGTTGAGCATGGGCTTTCTCTAGTTGTGACGAACAGGGGCTACTCTCTAGCTGCGACATGCAGAAGACTCATTGCGGTGGCTTCTCTTGTTGCAGAGCATGGGCTCTGGGGCATGAGGGTTTCAGTAACCTGGCACCGGGGCTCGTAGCTGAGGCTAGTTTGCTGCATATAGGCACCTTTGTTGAGTGGTCACAATGTGTTACGTATTATTTCATCAGATCCTCGTGAACCTCGGCGTGCTGAAGAGGAAACTGAGGCGTAGGCTGGTAAGCCGATGTGTCCACGGTGCATACTGAGCACGCAAGTGTATCCACACCAGGGCCTGTACCCCTCCCCACATGCCATGGCCCCCTCCTGTTTGAGACACACACGATTTTCCACAGAGTCACGCTTTATTCTTCGTCATCAGCATCCAATCTTTTGTCAGCTTTTATAAGTCTTGGGAATCATGCCCCAAATCCTGTACTGGTTATCATCTCCCTAAGTATACAGGGAAGAAGAATCACATTTTGTCTTATTAGGACTAATTCTATCTGGATATACTTAGGGTGAGTTGATATCTGGTTTTCCCAGCCTTGGTTTATACATTATTCTTAATTTTACTCTAAAATTATCCTGAGTTGGATCATAAAGTATATGATCACACTAAACACATTTTACATTATGAAAATATCCTTTGCTAAGAATTTTTAAGGAGATAGCACCCCGCTCCAGCATGCTTGCCTGGGAAATCCCATGGACAGAGAAGCCTGGGGGTCAGACAAGACTAAGTGACTAAATCACCACCACCACCATCTATTGCGTAGACATTAGAACATTTCATAAGGAGAAGATAAGACAAGAGAAGGATTAATCCAAGGCCTTTGATTTTAGTCCACTTGGTAAATTTGCATAATTGGAATATAGACACCCAAAGGAAAAGTATCCACAGTTACCAGGTATGCTATCAGGAAAAACCTTTACTTTCTGAGCAAAATGCACAAATATCCTACGTTAATGTAATGTGTGATGCAATTTTAGATACAACTGCATGACCATTTTAAAGGGACCATCTTGTAACATCAATTTTTTGGTTAAATTTAATATATATTATCTTGCATTTATAAAGAAGAATAAAACAGGATGAATAATCCAAGATGGAGAAAATGACTAAAGGAGTTCCTGCATGTTATTGCTTTTGAAAAGGTTGTTACAGTCATCCCTTGTTATAATACCTAAATACGGGCTTACCTGATGTCTCACGGTAGGGAAACCGCCTGAGATGCAGGAAACCAGGGTTCGATCCCTGGGTTAGGAAGATCCCCTGGAGAAGGAAATGGCAATCCACTCCAGTATTCTTACCTGGAGAATTCCACGGATGGAGGAACCTGGCGTGCTGCAGTCCATGGGGTCGGAAAGAATCAAACACAACTGAGCAAGTAACACTCGGTATTGGTGGGGAACTATTTCCATAATCCAGCCCATTCTTTCACCAGACACCAAAATCTGTGGATACTCAAGTCGCTTACATGCAATGCTGCAGAAAAGTCCACCCTCCAAGCCCGTGGTTCTGCATCTTTTGATTCAATCATGATTGGTTGAATCTTGAAAGCAGAACCTGGGGTTATGAAGAACTGACTGTATTGAAACCATATCCAAGTTATTTTATTTAATAATAATCATAGGATTTCCTTTCTGTTCCAGATTCATAAGGAAAGAAAGAGAGGTTGCAAAGAGAATAAGCATGATGAACAAATACCTTTCCAAGACTGAATATTGAATCTTCAGGATAAGAATTCCAAGTCCTTAATATGGCCCATAGGTCACTCTGGTTTGCCCCCACCCCTCTCCAGACTCAGCTTGCCTCCCGCATTGCTGCTCACTTTCTGAGTTCTAACCTCGTTGACCTTCTGTCAGTGTCTCAAAGTGACCCTCCTCCATCCCACTGCAGAGCTTTTAGTCAAGTTGTTCCTTTTCCATCTCACTTAGTTCATTCTTAATGGAATCATCCACAATATCCTCTCCAAGAGCCACTGCACTGGGCTGGACTATTTGTTCGGAAGTATTCCCCCTCCCCCATTTCCAAGAGAAGACTACGCATTGATGTTGAGCTTGGTATTGATTTTCTTTGGCCAATGGCATGCAAGTAGGTGACACAGGAGATTTCTGAAAAGCACCTACACACTTGGTTTTGTCTTCTTGTGCCTCTGATCTTGCCATGAAAAGAACTGTCCTGGGCTGTCTGCTGCCTCCAAGGGGAGGACGAAAGCCTTGTGAGCAGAACCTTGCAGTAAAGCCCATCTTAGATCAGCCAACCCCAACTAGGCTATAGAACTAAAGACATGGTTATTGTTCACTGATGCTGAGATGAACACCAATGTTATTTGCATTCAGAAACTGCTAACTGACAGAGCTATGGATTTCTCTTTTGTAATATTCACAACAACTCTAATTTAGGGGGTTATTGTCTTACATTTAGGGGGTTATTACATGATTAAAACATATGTTCACCACGACATCACTGTTTCATGCAGGAACCAAGATGCCACATCTGTACCCAGCACAGGGTTTCTGACATACAGCAGACACTCAACAAAAACTCTTTTAAAACATAAAGAAATTAAAGGCTCCTTCATGAGCAGATGGGGCTTCCCTGACAGCTCAGTTGGTAAAGAATCCGCCTGTAATGCAGAAGACCCCGGTTTGATTCTTGGATCAGGGAGATCTGCTGGAGAAGGGATAGGCTACCCACTCCAGTATTCTTGGGCTTCCCTTGTGGCTCAGCTGGTAAAGAATCCACCTGCAATGTGGGTAGACCTGGGTTCAATCCTCGGTTGGGAAGATCCCCTGGAGAAGGAAATGGCTATTCACTCCAGTATTCTAGCCTGCAGAATTCCATGGACTAATACAGAGTAGTCGTACAAAGAGTAGTCGTACAAAGTAGTCCTACAAAGAGTAGGATACGACTGAGTGACTTTCACGACCTCATGAGCAGATACACAAATAATGGAAGGAATACAACAGAAATACTAAGTTTTCTAATTTATATTGGTCAAATAATAATCAAGGAGACTTTTGTAATCTTTAAAAGGCCAATTCCCTCTCTGGAATTTGTTATTTGGGGTCTCCTGCCACCTGCGTGCCAAAGTCAAGAACAAAAGTTGTAAACAATTTGTGCATTTACAACAGGGATTGGGGATTATTGACAAAAAGAGTCAACTATCAAATTAGGGGAAAGAGAGATTGATTTTTCTCTTACATTCATCACTAAAACACAACTATTTCATCTTCCTCCATTTCCCTCTCCTTTCCCCCAAGAGGGAAGGATGAAAAGAAAGGGAAGGAAGAATGTCTTTCACAAGAGCCTGGCCAGACACACCACCAGGCGGTGGTGCCGGGGGAGGGGGCTGGGGTGGGGGGTGGGGAATTGTGATTGATTGATGGGGAAAACTACCAAGGACCAGCATAGTTTTGGAGACTGTTTTCAGGACAATGTTATTAAACGTCACAAGTCTACATCAGGTAATGGCGATTTTTGCCAATAACTTGTTTCAATAGAAATTCCAGAAATACTATAGGATGCTGCTTAAGTAAAACAAAACAAAACAAAACAAAACAAAACCCAGTTTGGATTTTTCTGCTCTGTATCTAAGCTTATGAAAAAGCATGATGTAAATTGATTTCAAACCAGACTCTGCAGGTGATGATGATTCCAGCCCATGCTTTACCTGCTGCCCAGACTGCTATTACTAAGACCTCCACATGTCATGGGATCTAACTCCACATCGTATTAGCATCTCTCATGAGTTACAGTTAATAGTGCAAGTTCCAAAGCAAAGTCACCTGCTAACTACAGGTGCACATGAATTCCAAGCTCTGGAAGCACTGTTTTTGGATATTGGGCAACCACACAACGGCCCGGCATTTTTCAGAAAGAGGAGAGAGGTGGGTGGAGGTGTGACCTCTTAGTAGACACGGCATCCAGGGCCTGGGTGAGTGATGGCCACATGGTTCCTTGCCGAGGTCCAGCCTCAGCAGAGTCCAGGGATATCCTCAGGATGGACGACATCGGCGAATGAAGAAAGATAGATAAAGAGATAAAGAAAGAGACATGGGGTGACCAAGCTTCTTCGAGCGAGGCCCATTTACTTTATTCTTCTTGGGGCTTTTATACCCTGAGTTATACATACAGCAAGGTGAAAAGTGCAGACTCAACTCAACATTCCATCAGTAATAACTTTCATCGATATAAGGTTTCTTCCTGCAAAAGTCTTATTTTCTGTACATCATCTTCTATTCCGGAGGCCTGTTGATATTCCATGACCTCCTTTTGATAAAGGTTGGTCAGCCAGAACACCAGAACAATGATTTTTCCTTAAAGTGTTTCTTCTTGAATTCTTAGCCTGCGTCACCCTTAAAGTACAGAGTTACATTCTTAATGGAGCAAAGGTTACAGCAAAGAAAGAACTTATTAACTCAAAGTCTAATGTTGCTAATGCTAAGGCTATTACTTGCTTCTTCTACATCCTGACTATATGCACTCCCAGGAACACAATGGATAAAGGATATGAGAACTTGGCAGCAAGCATTGCATAGGCCCAACAATGTTGCAAGAGTCTGGATAAAGCTGCCATGTAAGCTAGAATGCTAACAGAGGGTTTGAAACACTCCTTTCATTCCCAGGAGATTTAGAAACTAAAGCCCAAAGTTAACTCTTTTGGTCAGGGACAGACCCCTGCTAATGTCAGAAGAGCTGGTGAAAGACATAAAATAGTAAGACAAACAGATTCTTGTTTGGGGGTACATTCTCGAGCAGGTCCAGGGGGTCCGTTGAGTCCTGAGGCCTTGCTCATCAGGACTCTTCCACATGACCTTGTCATGGGTCGGATGGCCCAGGGATTCCCTCGAGTCCTGCATGACCTTCTCATGGGTGGGATCTCCCGCGCTGGCTCCCCGCAGTTCCTTCTCTCATTTCCTCACTCATTCATTTATTCCACAACATGTACTGAGGGCCTCCTATGAGCTAGACATGGTATTGGATACTGAGATAGAAACATAGACAATCTTCCTGAAGAAGGCAGAGACAAAAATAAGACATGCATACATTGTGGTCGGGCCTGAACGAGGGTGAGCAGAGCCGGGGGTTGTGCCCCACTGGAGACGAAGCTGACCCAGTTTGAGAGTGGTCAGGAAGGGCTTCCTGGATGAGGAGACATTTAAGCCAACACTTGGAAGATAGGTGTCAATTATCTAAAGTGATCAAATTGTGGGAAGGCTACTCTAGGCATCCATATCTGAGGTGCAAAGGTCAAGAAACAGGACAGAATGAGATTTGACCATGGGCCTGCAATGGAGGAGACCCAAGTTCTACCCCTGGATCATGAAGATTCCCTGGAGAAGAGAATGGCTACCCACTGTAATATTCTTGCCTGGAGAATCCCATGGACAGAGGAGCCTGGTGGGCTAGAGTCCAGCTCAGTTCAATCGCTCAGTCATGTCCGACTCTTTGCGACCCCATGGACTGTAGCACTCCAGGCCTCCCTCTCCATCACCAACTCCTGGAGTTTATTCAAACTCGTGTCCATTGAGTTGGTGACCTAGTATTCTTTCCTGGAGAATTCCATGGACAGAGGAGCCTGGCAGGCTACCATCCATGGGGTCACAAGTCAGACATAAATGACTAACATTTTCACATTTTTCACTAGGAAATTTGGGATTTTTTGGTGAAAATTTTCTTCTAATTGTATTTGTTATCAATAACATGTCATATACCTTAACATGACATCATTTGTAAACAAATGATGCAATTTTTAAAACAATACACATTTTCTGTATATATGTGTATGTATATATACATAATTTTTATTGGAGTATAGCTGATTTACAACATTGTGTTAGTTTCAGGCTTACAGCAAAGTGAATCTGTTATACACATACATTTATCCAGTCTTTTTTAGATTCTTTTCCCATATAGGCCATTACAGAGTACTGAGTAGAGTTCCCTGTGCTATGCAGTGGGTTCTTACTGTTAATATATTTTGGACATTACTCTGTATCTGTATTTTAAAGATTCTTCATTCTCCTTTATTTCAACTTAGAGTTCTATTGTATCCATATTCTCAATAAATATGTATTGAAAACATGTGTGAATTACCTTTCTAAACACTGACATATCAATGAACAAAACAAACACAAATCTTTTCCTTCATAGAGCTTACCTTCTAACGAGATTGATCATAGTTTATTTAGCCAGTTTCCTATGAATGGATATTCTTATTTTTGTTTTGCAATTTTTATACTGTTGTATTGGCTTGTGCCATACAACAATGTTGATCAGCTGCAATAAAAAATATATCTCCTCCCTCCAGAGCCTCCCTTCTCTCCCCTATCCCAACTCTCCAGTTCACAAATTATGTAATTTATCCATATATATACACATACTTGTGTTTCCCTTGTGGCTCAGCTGGTAAAGAATCTGCCTGCAATGCAGGAGACCTGGGTTTGATCCCTGGGTTGGGAAGATGCCCTGGAAAAGGGAAAGGTTATCCACTCCAATATTCTGGCCTGGAGAATTCTATGGACTGTATAGTCCATGGGGTTGAAAAGAATTGGACACGACTGAGTGAAGGCAGTGGCAGCCCACTCCAGTGTTCTTGCCTGGAGATTCCCATGGACGGGGGAGCCTGGTGGGCTGCAGTCCATGGGGTCACACAGAGTCGGACACGACTGAAGTGACTTAGCAGCAGCAGCAGAGTGACTTGCACTTTCACTTAATCAGTTCAATTCAGTTGTTTAGTTGTATCTGACTCTTTGCAACCCCATGGACTGCAGCACACCAGGCCTCCCTGTCCATCAACAACTCCTGGAGTTTACTCAAACTCACATCCATTGAGTTGGTGATGCCATCCAGCCATCTCATCCTCTGTCATCCCCTTCTCCTCCTGCCTTCAATCTTTCCCAGCATCAGGGTCTTTTCCAGTGAGTCAGTTCTTCAAATAAGGTGGCCAAAGTACTGGAGTTTCAGCTTCAACATCAGGCCTTCCAATGAATACCCAGGACTGATCTCCTTTAGGATGGACTGGTTGGATCTCCTTGCAGTCCAAGGGACTCTCAAGAGTCTTCTCCAACACCACAGTTCAAAAGCATCAATTCTTTGGTGCTCAGCTTTCTTTATGGTCCAAATCTCACATCCATACATAACTACTGGAAAAAACATAGCCTTGACTAGATGGACCTTTGTTGGCAAAGTAATGTCTCTACTTTTTAATATGCTGTCTAGGTTGGTCATAGCTTTTCTTCCAACAAGGAAGCGTCTTTTAATTTCATGGCTACAGTGATTTTGGAGCCCCTCAAAATAAAGTCTCTCACTGTTCCCATTGTTTCCTGATTTATTTGCCATGAAGTGATGGGATCAGATGCCATGATCTTCGTGTTCTGAATGTTGAGCTTTAAGCCGACTTTTTCACTCTCCTCTTTCCCTTTCATCAAGAGGCTCTTTAGTTCTTCTTCACTTTCTGCCATAAGGGTGGTATCATCTGTATATCTGAGGTTACTGATTATTTCTCCTCGCAATCTTGATTTCAGCTTGTGCTTCATCCAGCCCAGTGTTTCACATGATGTACTCTGCATATAAGTTAAATAAGCAGGGTGACAATATACAGCCTTGATGTACTCCTTTCCCGATTTGGAAACAGTCTGTTGTTCTGTGTCCACTTCTAACTGTTGCTTCTTACCTTGCATATAGATTCCTCAGAAGGCAGGTAAGGTGGTCTGGTATTCCCATCTCTAAGAATTTTCCACATTGCTGTGAACCACACAGTCCAAGGCTTAAGTGTAGTCAATAAAGTAGAAGTAGATGTTTTTCTGGAACTCTCTTGCCTTTTCAATGATCCAACGGATGTTGCTAATTTGATCTCTGGTTCCTATGCCTTTTCTAAATTCGGCTTGAACATCTGGAAGTTCACAGTTCACATACTGTTGAAGCGTGGCTTGGAGAATTTTAAGCATTACTTTGCTAGCGTGTGAGATGAGTGCAACTGTGTGGTAGTTTGAACATTCTTTGTCATTGCCTTTCTTTGGGATAGGAATGAAACTGATCTTTTCCAGTCCTGTGGCCATTGCTGAGTTTTCCAAACTTGCTGGCCTGTTGAGTGTAGCACTTTCACAGCATCATCTTTCAGGATTTGAAACAGCTCAACTGGAATTCCATCACCTCCACTAGCTTTGTTCCTAGTGATGCTTCCTAAGGCCTACTTGACTTCGCATTCCAGGATGTCTGGCTCTAGGTGAGTGATCACACCATCGTGATTATCTGGGTCATTAAGATCTGTTTTGTACAGTTCTTCTGTGTATTGTTGCCACCTCTTCTTAATATCTTCTGCTTCTGTTAGGTCCATACCATTTCTGTCCTTTATTGTGCCCATCTTTGCATGAAATGTTCCCTTGGTATTTTTAGTTTTCTTGAAGAGATCTCTAGTTTTTCCCATTCTATTGTTTTCCTCTATCTCTTTGCAGTGATCATTGAAGAGGCTTTCTTATCTCTCCTTGCTATTCTTTGGAACTCTGCATTCAAATGGATATACTTTCCTTTTCTCCTTTGCCTTTGGCTTCTCTTTTTTTCTCAGCTATTTGTAAGGCCTCCTCAGACAACCATTTTGCCTTTTTGCATTTCTTTTTCTTGGGGATGGTCTTGATCACTGCCTCCTGTACAATGTCACGAACTTCCGTCCGTAGTTCACCAGGCACTCTGTCTATCAGATCTAATCCCTTGAATCTATTGGTCACTTCCTCTGTATAAACATAAGGGATTTGATTAAGGTCATACCTGAATGGTCTAGTGGTTTTCCCCACTTTCTTCAATTTGAGTCTGAATTTGGTAATAAGGAATTCATGATCTGAGCCCCAGTCAGCTCCTGGTCTTGTTTTTGCTGACTGTATAGAGCTTCTCCATCTTTAGCTGCAAAGAATATAATCAATCTGATTTCGGTGTTGACTGTCTGGTAATGTCCATGTGTAGAGTCTTCTCTTGTGTTGTTGGAAGAGGGTGTTTGCTATGATCAGTATGTTCTCTTGGCAAAAGTCTATTAGCCTTTGCCCTGCTTCATTCTGTACTCCAAGGCCAAATTTGCCTGTTACTCCAGGTATCTCTTGACTTCCAACTTTTGCATTTCTGTCCTGTATAAGGAAAAGGACTTCTTTTTTGGGTGTTAATTCTAGAAGGTCTTGTAGGTCTTCATAGAACTGTTCAATTTCAGCTTCTTCAGTATTACTGGTTGAGGCATAGACTTGGATTACTGTGATATTGAATGGTTTGCCTTGGAAACAGAGATCATTCTGCCATTTTTGAGATTGCATCTAAGTACTGCATTTCCAACTCTTTTGTTGACTATGAGGACTACTCCATTTCTTTTTTCACTTCATACATATACTTATATAGGATTTTAACTTGAGGTAAAAGAGAGTCACTAAGGATTTTAAATAGAGAATGGCATGATCAAGTATGAAAGCTAAGAAGAAGTAGTATGTTGTTTTTCCTGGATTTTTCTAATGTGTCTGACAGTTCTGGACATGAAGAGTTAGTTAAATAAAGAAGGAGAGAGTGGTTTACAGCCTTGAAATGGGGGCCTCCACCCCCAAATGGGACAATCATGGCTATGGACTGCTCAGCAAAAATAGACAAGGTCATTGGAAGGTCACTTCCAAATACACAGCTCCAAATACATTGTTGAAGGGTCATAAAAATAATAGGTGCAATAACAAATACCTTAAAGGAAATGATAGTACACATAAAAAAAAAAAAACAAAAAAACAAACTCTGAATTGGAACATGGGAAAGCCATATTTGTACCCCAAATCTGCCCTAAACCAAAATATTTCTTTAAACAGAAATAGAGACACAAACATAGAGAAAAAATTTATGGATACCAAGAAGGAAAGGGGTGCCTGGGAGGAACTTGGACTTTAGGATTGACACATACACACTACTAATGCTATGTATAAAATAGATAACTCTAAACTGTATAGCAGAGAACTCTACTTAATGCACTACAGTGACCTGAATGGGAAGCTCCTAAAGGGAGGTGATGTATGTATATATAGAGCTGATTCACTTTGCTGTACATCAAAACTAACAACATAACTATACTCCAATAAAAATTAATTTAAAAAGAAAAAAATAATCTCTCTTTGCCCTGCTTTCCTTATCTGTAATATATGGAGGGTTGGCTAAGAGATAAAAATTCCAAGAAGATTAAAGGGCAATTTTTAAAATATGTGCAATGCTCACTTTGTTTTTTTTTTTTCCTACTCTTTGAAAATTGAAAGTCATTTTCATTAGTCTAGAAATGCAAAGATGAATTATATATAAGTTGTTTTGACCTTAAAATAAGATTGGTATCTTAAGATATGAAGCTTTAGGAAAAAAAATCCAAACCTCTGGAGAAAACTTTTCTCATAACTACCAGAAGATGTGTTTTAAAAAGTATTGAAGAGGAAAAAACCCCATAAATCCATCTTCTCTTTAATTAAACAAGATAATCATTAGTCATTTTTAAGTTCCGGCATTCTATCCTTTTTTATGGAGTAGTTATAGTATTCTCATCTTTTCAAAGTGTTTTATAATTTAATCATTATCCTTGGCAAAGTTTTATTTTGAGGTTTTAATGGAAAGATCTACAACCAACACTGTCCAAATAAACCAATATCAATAATATAATATCTTCCCACCTTAACATAGAATCCTCCCCCTTGTACCAATCCTGCTGATGCTACTGCTAAGTCGCTTCAGTCGTGTCCAACTCTGTGCGACCCCATAGTTGGCAGCCCACCAGGCTCCCCTGTCCCTGGGATTCTCTAGGCAAGAACACTGGAGTGAGTTGCCATTTCCTTCTCCAGTACCAATCCTAGACAGCATATTAAAAAGCAGAGACATTACTTTGCCAACAAAGGTCCATCTAGTCAAGGCTATGGTTTTTCTAGTAGTCATGTATGGATGTGAGAGTTGGACTATAAAGAAAGCTGAGCACTGAAGAATTGATGCTTTTGACTGTGGTGCTAGAGAAGACTCTTGAGAGTCCCTTGGACTGCAAGGAGATCCAACCAGTCCATCCTAAAGGAGATCAAGCCTGAGCATTCATTGGAAGGACTGAGGCTGGAGCTGAAACTCCAATACTTTGGCCACCTGATGTGAAGAACTGACTCATGGAAAGACCCTGATGCTGGGAAAGATTGAAGGCAGGAGGAGAAGGGGATAATAGAGGATGAGATGTCTGGACAGCATCACCGACTCTTAATAGACATGAGTTTGAGCAAACTCCGGGAGTTGGGGATGGACAGGGAGGCCTGGTGTGCTGCAGTCCATGGGGTCACAAACAGTTGGACATGACTGAGCGACTGAACTGAACATTACCAATACAATACCCAATCAATTTTTCTTAAATGGTATTTTATTTCAAAATTGAATAGCAATTCAGAATACTTCCTTGGGAGGTTAGAAATAACTTATATGTGTTATGTATGGGTGGAGAAAATTCAGACAAAGTTCTTCACAGTTGAGTGCCAGCTCAGGGAGTGTAGTTAGGTCCCTGTGAGACCCACAACAAGGGCCTTGAGAGCAGAACACGTTCAGATACTTTGGGGGGACCATTTGAGAGATTGTGTTTGGGGAAGAAGATAGTATTTCTTGACCTAGGTAGGAAGATTCTCTCAAAAATGAATATAACTAGAGAGATGCAAAGGGCTTCAATGATGGCTCAGACAGTAAAAAATCCACCTGAAATGTGGGAGACCTGGGTTCAGTCCTTGGGTTGGGACGATCCCTGGGCAGAAGGCCTGGCAACCCACTCCAGTATTCTTGCCTGGAGAATCCTCATGGACAGAGGAGCTTGGTGGGCTACAGTCCATGGGGTCACAAAGAGTCAGACACGACTGAGCAACTAAGCACAGAGAGATCTGATAGGCGGAGAAATAGCCCACAGGATGTCCACAGTCTACCAGTACACTTTATTGGATGTCAAGGGAGAATGACATTTGCTTGATTCAGATGACTTTAAAATAGGGAGATGATGCTAAGTAATCTGGGCAGGTCTGATTCCATCAGTTGAAAGGACTTAAGAGCAAAGCTGAGACTCCCCGGAAGAAGAAGAAATCCTGCCTGTGGACCACAGCTTCAGCAGTGCCCCCATGCCTGAACTCTGCAGCCCACCTGGACAGTCGGCCCTGGGTTTCAGCCCTGCCCAGCTCCACCCACCCATCCCCCCACCCACATCCGCTCAAGTCAATTCCTTGCAATAAATCTCTTAATACACACCTCCTAAATTTCCTGCTTCTCTGGTTGAACTCCGACAGATACCAAGACTTAAGTTATTTGGTGATAATTCATTGACCATTTTGCAGAACAGTAACCCTGTTTTATGAACCAAATTAATAAAAACTCAATTTTGGACCCTGTGTAACGAATGACCTTAATATCGTTCGAGGCACATAAGCTGCCTGGTTTCTCCTCCACGTAATTGCTGAGATCTCCAGTCCCTTATAGTTCTCCTGCTATGAAGCACACGCGACACACCTAATAAACAGTCATAAATAAATAATGCCTCATGTCAAAAGAAAATGTGCAGATTTTTAAAAAAAATTAACTGTAAAAAAAAAAAAAAAACCGAACAGCATAAATCTGAAATAAAATCTTTTGCCATCAGTGCCAGAATTTGGCCCTTAGAGGGGAAAAAAACGTTTGTGTCCAAACCTGCACCCTGGTACCTGAGCGCCTGCGAGTGAACGCAGGCAGGTTCAAGGGTAGAAATGCGCACGGGAGACAGAAACTATGGCCCCTCCTGAATGGTGAGCCCTTACTTCCTTCTCATCTTTGTGCTGGAGGAGGGGTTGGTGGGGGAGGAAGCCTTCTCTCATGGGTCAAGTGTGAGTTATCACGCTGAGAATCTTTGTGAACCGTGGCAGGTCTGTAGATCACAGCAGAAGTTTGATTGAGAAAAGAGACTGCTCTCTGGAGGTAAACCTTAAAATCCAGAGGGCCGGCTGCTTTGAGATTTGAGGTAAATTAACTTGCTGATCAGGGTTTAGCTGCTATCAGTCACGTTGCCATCCTTGCAGTAATGAGGAGAGGAACGCCGCCTCTGGCGGGGAAATCACTTTGTGGTTATTCTCGTATTTCACCTCTAGCCCAAGCCCAAGTTTCTACTGGTGGTCTCCTGTGTGAGGGACACTGATTGGAGAATTCATCACTTGACGAATGAAAATGGACTTGCTTCAGGGATGTGTAATAGGTAGTCTTTGAAATGAGCAACGGTCTGAGGCTGAATCAAATCTCAGGCTTGGGCAAAGTTATTGCTGCTGAAGAAGACTCTTGAGAGCCCCTTGGGCTGCAAGAAGATCAAACCAGTCAGTCCTAAAAGAAATCAACCCTGAATATTCACTGGAAGGACTGATGCTGAAGCTGAAACTCCAATATTTTGGCCACCTGATGCAAAGAGCTGACATTGGTAAAAGCTCTGATGCTGGGAAAGACTGAGGGCAGGAGGAGAAGAGGATGATAGAGGATGAAGTGGTTGGATGGCATCACCAGCTTGATGGACAGGAGTTTGAGCAAGCTCCAGGAGATGGTGATGGACAGAGAGGCCTGGCGCGCTGCAGTTCATGGGGTTGCAAAGAGTTGGATGCAACTTGGCGACTGAACAACAACAACAACTGTTGCTGGGGAGCTGGCAGAACACGAGAAACCAACTGAATGGGGAAAATATATTTTGTGCCAATGGGTTCATTTTCAGTAGTTTCTCCTCGAGTTGAGATGTTGCTATAATATAATAATGAGGAATTTGGGGGGAAACCCCTCACTCTTCAAACCCTCTCTTTTGCATTACTTGCATTACGTAATGTTTTTGCCTCTGTTTTCAAGTGCTATAAAAACAGTTCGTGTGTATGGATTGTTGCTCATGAAAATCTTTAAAGAGAAATTTATTTGTATGAATCAAAATAAATACATATCATTTAATTTCAACTGTGTAAACTGCCTAATTTGAGGATAGGGAGAGATTTCAGTGAAAAAATATAGGTACAATTTTGAGCTGAGTGTTTCCTTTAAAAATTATAGAAAATTTTCTATAAATAAAGAGGGAGCCCCAAGTCCCAAGAAGATGGCTGAAGGTCTATTGAAAGATGAAGATTACAGGACCCCGAACAAGGACAGATAGTCTGAAAGCTAGGCTCCCTGTCCAGGCAACCAGGTGGATTCCCTTATTCTTTAGTATGACATAAGAGTGTGTTAGTCACTCATCTGTGTCTGACTCTCTGCGATCCCACAAGCTGTACTCTGCCAGGCTCCTCTGTCTGTGGGATTCTCCAAGCAAGAACACTGGAGCTGGTTGCCATTTCCTTCTCCAGGGACGTCTTCCCGACCCAGGGATTGACCCAGATCTCCTGCCTTGGCAGGTGGATTCTTCACCACCGAGCTACCTATCACATCCAAAAAATACCATCACAGCAACATTCAGACTGATTTTGACCAGACCAATGAGCACCATAACCCAGCCAATTTGACACATAAAATTAACCGGCACAGGAGCAAAGTGTCTCTAGGTGAAATATTAAATTAGAGTTTGAAAATTCACTTGTGGAGGGGTGTTAAATTCAAGTTCAAGTGCTTGTAGGATGGAGGAAACTCTTTTGGTTTTGGTAAGGGGATAACATGTTCTAGTACTGTTTCAGTCACTCCATGGCTGTGTGACTTTGGGCGGACAATTGACCTCTCTGAGCCTCATCTCTGTTATCTATAAAATGAGTAGACTGGACTCTGTGTATTGGTTTATTCACTTTCTTTCATCGAATCAACAAAAATCTTAATGAATCTCTAAGATAGACTGGGTCTGTGCTCAACATTAGTTTCCTAGAGATCCACATTTTAGAGGCAGCTTAGCGAATTTTTAATCAAGTTCAAGATTGTGACAAGTAGCAACAACAGCTTCACAGCTGATCTGTCTGCACTTTCTTTCATTTTTCCTTCCAGTGTGAGGCAACTTCCAACCCGAGACCTTTCTGCCTGAAGAGCTGGAGGCTAGGATTTAAAATATTTTTTTTTTTTGCTAACTATAGTTCTTGCTTGAATGTGATAGGTTCTTTGGTTAATGTCTAATTAATGACAAGGCACAGCCATATGGTTTAATGAAAAATATCATTAAAATAATAAAAATGCAAGTGACTTCCTGGCCTTCGGATATTACTCTCAGAAAAGAAATAGCTTTTATAGCAATTTAAAGCCACAAAAAGGGACTAAATAGGCAGTTTAAAATATACTGCATTCACCAATGTACTATATCTTATTTAAGTCTATTAAATACAACCATGAACTAAATCTCTGAAATATTACAGAATCAAACTTGGTTAAAATGAGTGTGGTGATCCTCTTCCATGAGTTGGCTGAAGAGGGCGCCAGAGAGAAGGGGAGCATGAGTTGGGAAGGAGACGCGGCAAGCAACCCCATTTCAAGAAAGGAAGAGGGAAAGGGCGGGTCCCGAATTCCCCAGCGCTCTCCGGCCCAGTATCCTCAGCGCCAATGAAATGAGTGCCAACTAATGGACAATTCCTACAACTGTGGCTGCTCTCCTGGAAACCCCAGCCACTGAAGGACCTAGAAAGTCCTAGTCTGTACTGAAGCCTGAGTGAAAAAACACCGCCTGGAGCCCCAGCTACAGCCAGTCTGATTTGGAACCTGCACCTGGACTCCTGAGAATTCGGCACTGAGGCGGTCATTGCCCTAGCCTCTTAAAAGACACATCTCTGTGTTTCTCATAATTGAGTTTCTAGAGCCCTCCTATGTGGTTCCTAGTGGCGAGGTTTACAGAGTTGCATAGTAAGAATCCGTTAAATAGTACCTCTAAGGTTTGAACTGATCTCACAAGTCACACCCCTTCTCCCATATAGTGATACATCCCTAGATTTATCTTACCATCCCTACACAGTTATCTTTAATAGGAAATGCCAAACGCCTTTCCAGTCATTGTGCCAACTTACATTCCCACCACTTGCACCAGCAGTGTATGAGAATTCCAGTTCCTACACATACGTTTATGACATCTTCCATCTTTTTCTTTAAAAAAGTTTTTAGTGTGTATGTACCTTTTCTAAAACCTTTATTGATTTCTTTACAGTATTGCTTCTGTTTTATGTTTTGGTTTTTTGGCCAGAAAGCAGGGATCTTAGCTCCCTGGCCAGGGATCAAACCTGCACCTTCCCTCTGCATTGAAAGGTGACGTCCTAACCACTGGATCCCCAGGAAAGCCCCCATTTTTTCTTTTATACTGTTTCAGTAGGTTTATTTTGGCACCCTGGGGTGTTTGATTTATGTATGTCTGAAGCCAATGATTATGAGCATTCTTGAAAATTTTTATTGATCATTTGAATATTCTCTTGTATGAGGTAACTGCTCATGTCTCTTACCCATTTTTTTTTTTAAATTTAAAAATCTTTAAGATTTTACTTTTTGACTTTTAAAATCTGTCTCCCTCAATCCGCCTCTTGCTCTATATGGTTTGGAACACATTCTCTATATATCCCTTTGCTGAGTATATGTATTACAAAATCTTTACCCACTTCATAGACTCCATATTCTCTTCATTCACTGTAACATTCTTTAATAAACAATATGCTTAGTTTTAATGTTTTCCACTATCAATATTTTTAATGTGCTTTGTGTTTATTTTGTTTTATAAAAGTAAAAACTATTACTGTATAAAATGTGCAAAATTTAGAAAAAGTATTAATACAAAAAGGAGAATAAAAGTCAATAGCAATCTCACAACCAGGAGCATTGTTACTATTGCCATTTTATGTCATTTTAGTTTTGGGTGTGTGTGTATATTTCACACAATGTGGACATTGGTATGCAAACATTTGTCTTATGCTTTTTATTTTTTCACCCATTTGCTCCTGTTGCTTAAAATTCTTCAAAAGACTCTTTTTTTCAGGATTATATGTCCTCTAAAAATCACATAAGTCATATAAAGAGTCCTTATAAATACTGTGTATATCAAGTATAATTCTTACTGTAGTGAGATGAATGCTTATATACATGTGTTTTAAACATCATAATAAATATTTAGAGCAAAATTACTAAGTCTGAAGCCTAAATGTTTTTCAGTTCCTTGATATCTATTTTAAAAAGGTTTTATCACTTTGCTATTCCATCATTGTTATGAGAGTACTCACTATACTCTTGGCCATATTGGTGTAATAGACCTGTGACAATTTGATGCCCAAAACGGTAACTTATTTTAATTTACATTTTTTAAAATTTTAAACTGTTTGGATATTTTTTGTATGTTTATTGGTGACTTGTACTTCTTATTTTATGGATTACGTCCATACATTTTTTTCATTAACTTTTCAGAGCTACAGTTTATTTTTTTAGGGCTGCAACTGATGTATGATAATGACGTACATTTCCTTGTGTATAAAGGAAATAGACACATAGAAAAATTCCTGGAAAAATAAGAAGCTGCTGCGATTACAGTGGTGGCTAAAGAGATTTTTAACCTCATGGGAAATATTTTAATTACTTATGTCTTTAACAAATTAAAAATTGATTTTTAAATGAATATTCTAGTTCCTTGTCTGACCTCAGCTGCTAAATTTGCTTTCATAAGATTTGAGTGGCTCTTTTTTTTTTTTTTTTTTTTTAATCTTATGACTGCACTGTGCAGCATGTGGGATCTTAATTCCCCAACCAGGGATCAAAACCCAAGCCCCCTGTTTTGGAAGCACAGTGTCTTAACCTCCAGGGAAGTCCCCTCTTTGTTCTTTGAAGGCAGTAACTGCCAGGTTCAGCAACCTCCCCTATATATAAGTGAAGTGCTGTAGCTCAGGGAGGTCTGCTCTGATGAAACTTGCGGGTCATCCACAAGATGGGCAGTGCCTACCTATGAAGCAGAATTGACAGAGATTTTGCAGCTGATCATCAGTTATGCCCATCACAGGGGTAGGGAAGGCAAGGGGCAGATGGACGGCAAGCATTCCAACCAGTGATCACCCCTGCTTTAGATACTTAGATTGTATCCTTGTGCTATAATACTTTAGATGAGTCCAGAAGGCAGGGAGAGTAGGGTGAGACACAGCAAATTAATTAGTATACAAGCCAATTTTAAAATAAGACACTCAGGACTTCCCTGGCAGTCTAGGGGTTAAGACTGCACCTTCTAACTTAACAGTTGCTGGTTTGATCCCTGGTCGAAGAGTTAAGATCCCACATGCCTGTGGCCAATAAACAAAACATTTTAAAAAAAGAAGAAGCAGCAAATATGGTTCCGGGAAATCAAACTGGGGCTCTGTGACAACCTAGAGGGGTTGGGATGGGGTGGGAGGTGGGAGGAAGGTTCAAGAGGGAGGGGCCATATGTATACCTATGGCTGATTCATGTTGATTTATGGCAGAAACCAACACAATATTGTAAAGCAGTTATCCCCCAGTTTAAAATAAATAAATTTTTTGAAAAAGTAATATTATAACAGCTTAATAGAGACTTTAAAAATGGTCCACATCTGAAAAACATCTTTAAAAAATATAAAATAAGATAAGAAACCTATTTAATGTTATCAAAAACGAAATAGGAAATAAATACATGCTTGAGTCCGTAGTCATTTAATGAGATTCATATTTAATTGTCACTTGATTTAAACAAGCAGTTGTCTACTTTGTCTAAGTTGTTTTGGGATCTCTCCCAGGAAGTCGGTCTCTCCCTGAAACCCAGAATGATGTTATTTTATTATATGATGACAGTTGCTAAATTGTTTCTGTCAGTTAATGTGCCATTAGCTGCACTACTTCACGAGGGTGTACTTTCTAAGATGGAGAGGGCGTATTTTACATGGGGATAGTCTTTTAAATCACTTCAAGGCTGATGCCTCTACCCAACCATGTAGGTGACGAGGACACAATGGAGGCCCAGGTCCTAAGCATTGGTGATTTGGATTCGCTTTTGAACTTCTTTATACATCCTGAGAGGCTGCCAGGGGACAATGACCTTGAAGAACCAGGTAAGATGCTAGCAGTGGTCTTAAAGTTCTAAGGGGTAGAGAGGGTAGGGTGAGATATAGCAAATTTAGCAGCCAGGCAAATTTTCCTCTCCAGGCTTGAACTGGAGCAAATGCCCTATGGTCAGTTTGAAATGATTGTTATTAAGATCACTACAGCGTTTCCCTTGTATCTCAGTCGGTAAAGAATCTGCCTGCAATGCAGGAGACCTGGGTTTGATTCCTGGCTGGGGTAGATTCCCTGGAGAAGGAAATGGCTAACAACTAAACCACCACCAAGATCACCGCTGGCTCTTTGCTATCTTAATCGTTTGGGTTCATTCTCACTTGTTAGACTGCTGATGCACCAGACTTTGGCTCAAACTGATTTCATCCTCCTCATCATCAAAAGAATAGTTGCAATTTTATTGAGCACTTAGAGGTGGTGGTTCCGTCACTATGTCGTGTCTGACTCTTGCGACCCCATGGACTGTAGCCCGCCAGGTTCCTCTGTCCATGGGGATTCTCCAAGTAAGAATACTGGAGCGGGTTGCCATTTCCTTCTCCAGGGGATCGCCCTGACCCAGGAATTGAACCCAGGTCTCCTGAATCGCAGGCAGATTCTTTACCAACTGAGCTACACAGGAAGCCCTGAGCACTTAGCAAGAGATCAGAAATAGTGGGCACGGGATTTCCCTGGTGGTCCAGTGGCTAAGGCTCCACCCTCCAATGCAAAGGACTGGGGTCCGATCCTTGGTCAGGAATTGACTCCACGTGCCACACATAAAAAGATTCCATGCATCTCAGTGAAGATCCCAAGTGTCGCAACTAAGACCTGGCACAGCCTGGATGCTGAATCTGGCATTTTAAAAAATGGTAAAATGATTTTTATTCTGATGTTTCAGGCTTGTGTTAGGATACCTTTACTAAGATACTTTAAAGAGGATAGGCCTGAGCTGATGGATGTGAGTTGACCTGCTGAATGTCATGTGGCTGCAAGTGCTGGGGCCGAGATCTGAGCTCAGTTCTGCTGGAATGCAGAGGCCACGTGCTTGATTGAGATGCTACACTCTCCACTCTTGCCCTGTTACCCACTCTTCATGACTCTATCCATGTATAGGACCATGTTCATGCTCTGCTATGGCAGGCAGGGGACATCCCTGGTGGCTCAGATGGCAAAGAATCTGCCTGCAATGCAGGAAACCCGGGTTCAATCCCTAGGTTGGGGACTTGGGTTCCCTGGAGAAAGGACTGGCAACCCACTCTACTATTCTTTTTTTTTGGTAAATTAATTAATTTGTTTTAATTGGAGGCTAATTACTTTACAATATTGTAGTGGTTTTTGCCATACATTGACACGAATCAGCCATGGGTGTACATGCGTCCCCCGTCCTAAAGCCCCCTCTCAACTCCCCCACTATTCTTACCTAAAGAATTCCATGGACAGAGGACCCTGGTGGGCTACAGTCCATGGAGTCTCAAAGAGTCAGACACGACTGAGAAACTAACACTTTCACTTCGTGGTAGGCAGAATAGTGGATGCCCCAAAATGTCCATATCCAACCCCCCAAAATCTGTGAATATAACAAGGTAGCTGGCAAAAGGGAATTAAGGTTGCAGATGAAAATAAGGCTACTGATCAACTGACCCTAAAATACTGAGATTATCCTGGATTAACAAGGTGAGTCTGATGTAATCACAAGTGAAAAGGAGAAAGAAGAGGTGATGAAGAAGCAGCTTAGAATGACTCAATGTGAGCAGAGAAGTGGTTCCAGGTCCATCAGGAAACCTGTACCTGCTCTGGCTACACTGAAGGGGTACACATGCCCTCTAGAGGTAGGAGATGGAGGAGAAGGGATATGTATAAGCCAAAGGAATGCTAGGCGTTCCCTGGTGGCTCAGACGGTAAAGAATCTCCCTGCAGTGCAGGAGACTTGGATTTGATCCCTGGGTCAGGAAGATCCCCTGGAGGAGGGCATGGCAACCCACTCAAGTATTCTTGCCTAGAGAATCTCATGGATAGGGGATCCTGGCAGGCTACAGTCCATGGGGTCGCCAAGAGTCAGACATGATGGAATGACTGAACAACAGCAACTAGTTAAAGGGCCAACTAACGATTAAAAGGGAACGCGAATGGCTTTTGAGAGAGGTTAGAAATTGGTGACATACAGAAATTGAGAAGAGAGAAGTTGAAGAGCCCCCAGCACGGCTGGAGAGGCTGTTATCTGTCAGCAGGGAATTCTGGGAGAGGCAGCAGGCTCCCGGGGTGGGAGGGTCTGTTCTCCCCGGAGATGGGGAGCTATGAGCAGGCAGGGTCAGGCCAGAACCCCATCACATTTAAGGAGATGCCTGGTTCGGGCACCAAGCCCACGCTGGCCTTTGTCTTAGTGGCTTCAGGGCGCAGAGTGTATTCAAGAATTTGGTGTATCTTTCACCACAGGACCTTGAGAGATTCTCTAAATAACTTTGTGTCTTAGTTCTTCCACCTTTGGTAGCATAATGATGTTCTTGGACAAAGATTTATGAGCTAAGACTTACAAAAGTCTCTGAAAACATCAGCTGAAGGCTCAGCATAAATTACTTTATTAAGTATTAATGAATGCTTCCAGTTTGCAGGTTAGCCTGAAGACAAAGAAAACAATGAAAGTGTTAGTCATTTCAGTCATGTCCGACTCTTTGAGATCCCATGGACACCATCAGGCTCCTCTGTCCATTGAATTCTCCAGGCAAGAATACTGAGTGGGTGGCCATTCCCTTCTCCAGGGGATCTTCCCAACCCAAGGATCAAACCCAGGTCTCCTACATTGCAGGCAGATTCTGTACTGTCTGAACCATCAGGAAAGCTCAGCATGAACAGAAAGAGGTTTAAAACAGAAAATGTTCTTTTTGAAAAGGGTCTTCCTCATGTAGTTTTTTTTTTTTTTTTTTGGACTGATTGGTGGGTAAGGAGATTGTGAGAGGAAGGGAGAAAAGAAATTTAAGAGGAAATGAACTTTGGTGGAAATGCCACATGAGTGGGTGTCTCTTTGGGTGTGGGTTGTAGACAGCCAGCATTAATGTGATGCAAAGACATCATCTGGGCTTGTTCTAGGGAAGCAGGGTTTAATTCATCACCATTAAAATGATGTATGGTTTCTGCAGGATCTTGTCTATATACTTCAAAGGGTTAAGGCAGGAGCTTAGGACGATAAGCTAGTCAAGCCCAGGTTTTCAGCACCTCTCAAGGGGGGCTCCATCTGCTCTGCCAGGGCTGGGGTGCTGGGTAGTCACCAGAACACACTGCTAACTGTTTCAGGAAACAGAAATACGTAAGCACAGGCTGCTGGAAATGGCAAGCAATGGGGCTTCTTTTGAAAATGATGTCAGAAGCGGATCAGTGAATCGTCAAAGAATGGTACACACAAGTGTTGAAAATGGAAAGCCTATAAGCCAAGGACTGGGACATTTTCACCTTGAGCTGTTTGAACCTGCATGCCACTGGGGCTTGATTTCTCTGTCATCAGTAACTCTAACAATGACTAGATCTGGTCCCCAGGCTTTTCAGTCTTTTTTCTTCATCTAGTGATAGCTTGTTGTGTTTTACAAGTAAGAACGACCTTCCAATACTACCAACAAGCATTTTGAAGGATTGTTGTCTAGTCACTATGTCGTGTCTGACTCTTTCACAACCCCATGGACTGAAGCCCCCCAGGCCCCTCTGTCCCTGGGATTTTCCAGACAAGAATACTGGAGTGGGTTGCCATTTCCTTCTCCAGGGAATCCTCCCAACCTAAGGGTTAAACTGGGGTCTCCTGCACAACAAGTGGATTCTTTACCACCGAGCCAGCAAGGATACACAATATCAAATGTATACCCACCTGGATTTAGCAGCCCTCTAAGAAAGTTCATTCTGTGAGATCACGCCAGGCCTAGTGAGTCCCCACCGAGATCAGTTCAAAAGGACTGTTCACGCTGTCCTGAGGATAAAAGGCTCAGCCCTCAGGGTAAAGGGAAAGTGGCAACTGAAGGACACAGCAGGCTGTCGAGATTGCTCCAAATACAGGTCAGTCTATGTAGGGCACAGGACAGTGAGGTTTTTTTGCCTTGCCCACCATATAATTCTTTCCAAACAGCAGTGCTGATGTTAAAACAGGTGAGACAATGTAGATCAGAGTCTGTGATTTATTGCTGTACTAACGGTCAGAGTCAGTAGAAAATGTAACATCAGCAACACCCAGAAGCCCTCTCCACAAGGTCTAACTGACCCGCACAGTTCTCCCAGAACATACTAACCCAATTCTTCTTCTTTCTACAGACAACCCTTAATTTCCTTCCATCTAGTGAGCTTCCAGGATGGGACTCTGAATTTCAGGGGTACAGACAAAAATTTTTAGCACTTGTATTTATCTTTTAGCTGATTATTTTTTAATTTTCTTTTACAGAACCTTTACAAAGCACTGAATTATATAGCATATCAGTACATACATATTGCTTATTAATAAATATCCATTAACTGGGATGTGTGAGCTCATTTCTTTTAACTGATAGTGATGCGTGATCAAAAGTTGAAAAACTGTGGCTTTCAGCAATCAACTCAACATGTAGTCATAGTTTCTAATTTCTCAGAGCAGCATAATTTGTTTTTCAAACTTTAAGCTTTTGATTTGTATTGGAGTACGTCCAATGGATTAATCCAATGGATTAACAATGCTGTGGTTGTTTCAGGTGAACAGCAAAGGGACTCAGTCATACATATACGTGGATCCATTCTCTCCCCAAACCCCTCTCCCATCCAGGCTGGCACATAACATTGAATAGAGTTCCATGTGTTATATAACAGGTCTTTGTTGATTATCCATTTTGAATATAGCAGTGTGTACAGCATAGTTTATTTTTAATTTGAAAAAAAAGGTAATATGATCACTTTTTTCTACCTAATGACTGAAACAATATAATGAATAAAAGTTATGAATTTAGTAATGCCTTAAATTTACAATTTTTTTTAATCACAGTTCAGTTCAGTCGTTCAGTCATGCCCAACTCTTCATGACCCCATGAACCGCAGCACACCAGGCCTCCCTGTCCATCACCAACTCCCAGAGTTTACCCAAACTCGTGTCCATTGAGTCAGTGATGCCATCCAACCATCTCATCCTCTGTCGTCCCCTTCTCCTCCTGCCCTCAATCTTTCCCAGCATCAGGGTCTTTTCCAATAAGTCAGCTCTTCGCATCAGGTGGCCAAAATATTGGAGTTTCAGCTTCAACATCAGTCCTTCCAATGAACACCCAGGACTGATCTCCTTTAGGAGGGACTAGTTGGATCTCCTTGCGGTCCAAGGGACTCTCAAGAGTCTTCTCCAACACCACAGTTCAAAAACATCAATTCTTCTGCGCTCAGCTTTCTTTATGGTCCAACTCTCACATCCATATATGACTACTGGAAAAACCATAGCCTTGACTAGACGAACCTTTGTTGACAAAGTAATGCCTCTGCTTTTTAATATGCTGTCAAGGTTGGTCATAACTTTCCTTCCAAGGAGTAAGTGTCTTTTAATTTCATGGCTGCCGTCACCATCTGCAGTGATTTTGGAGCCCAGAAAAATCAGCCATTGTTTCCACTGTTTCCCCATCTATTTGCCATGAAGTGATGAGACCGGATGCCATGATCTTAGTTTTCTGAATGTTGAGTTTTAAGCCAACTTTGTCACTCTCCTCTTTCACTTTCATCAAGAGGCTCTTTAGTTCTTCTTCACTTTCTGCCATAACGGTGGTGTCATCTGCATATCTGACCATATGTATTTGGAAAATAATTGCATCTGTGTGTAAAGTGTATATTTTGTATGCATCATATTTTTAGTTCCTTTCCAATTACCTTATGAACTCCCTAGAGGCCATGTAGCAATGGTTGAGAAGGACTACCTTAGGTTCTCAGCTTTAACTATACCTGGCAACTTATTTGTCTAAAAACAGGTAGAATAACTGTCTAAAATGAAGCGGTGAGAGCTGATTAAGACTGAATCCCATTAGAGAGCAAATATACATTCAGAAAATTGTCTTTAGTAGACCAGTCACTAACCAAAAGATTTCTCTGTGACTTCTAAGTGTTACTCCTTCAGAAGGTGAACGGTGCATTATAACTGGCTGAAGCACAGGGCAATCGTGTCTGTTGTGTCTTCTGGAACAGGAAAGTGCCTTTTAAATTCCATTCACTGAAAATACATGCATTAACTTTGGGCTGCTTTTCTCTTACAAATAATAGCACTGATCTGTCTAAGTCAACCTTTAGATTGATGACCTGTGACATTTACAATTAGAGTCATGTCTTTCCTCCTGATTAAGTGATGCTGAGAAAGCCATGTCATTACCCATGCTCCGCCTGGACAATGACTAAATAGAGTGAACTTGACAACCAGAGGTTTTCATTTCATTTCCTAAGTCAAGGTGAGGAATTCGGATGAATACAAGAATGAATTGCCAGCTCTTTCTGGTTGTGAAGATTTGAAAGTGATCATGTGTGTGATTCACTGGGAGTAGGTAGAGAGGATAGTAACATTTCTATTTTAATTTTTGCATCCTTGTGGTTGGGTTTCTCAGTTTTTTCCTGAAACTGATGGATGACACTTTTGTAACACTGTATAGACTAAGGAATATTCAAACCAGTCACTCCTATAGGAGGTCAACCCCGAATATTTACTGCATGGACTGATGCTGAAGCTGAAGCTCCAGTATCTTGGTGACCTGATGCAAAGAGCTGATGCAAAGGCTCATTGGAAAAGACCCTGATGCTGGTAAGGGGAAGGAGGCAGCAGAGGATGAGATCATTAGAGAGCATCACTGATTCTATGGACGTGAATTTGAGCAAACTCTGGGAGATAGTGAAGGACAGGTGAGCCTGACATGGCCGAGTGACTAAAGAACAACCAAATATACTAAGGACTGGGAGCGGCCACTGTGGGCAGAGAAGGTCACCTAGTCTTCCTTATCATCTCCTTCTTCCGAGTCTAATTTAAGATACTGTCAAAGGGAAAACGTTTACGGTACGTGAGTCACCCTTCGCTGAAATCATTTTGGCAAGTGAACCAACAGTCCAAAACTACATCTGTTAACAGAAACGTATTCTTTTCAATTCTTTCATATCCCCTGAGTGTCCATAAGTGTCCATCTGATTCACGCTCTAGTGGTTTCTACCACACAGCATTCAAAGGTCCTATTTATTCTGCCTGGAGATTCATCCCAGCCTTCCGTCTCCAGCTAAACCTACTCACATTGAAAGGATTAAATGGAACCTCCTTGGAGAAGCCTTTCAATCCCCATTTAAATTAGGCCGTCCTGTTTTAATACCTCATTGCACCCTATATTTTTCCTTCATGTTTCAATTTGTTGTACTTTTCATACATATTTTGGCAATTTATAATACTGCAGTTATTTTTATTATCGTTTCTCTCACGGAAGATACACAAGGATAGTGTTTACATCTATTATATCCACATCTGTATTCCAGAATGTTTTGTGGCCCAGAAGAGGGAGCCGAAGATATATTGTTGATTGATAGATACTTTCCTACATAACCTTCATAACATATTTTAAAACACCAGAACTGAAACAGACAAAACCATCCTTAATAGCTTTATTATAAAGTTGCTACTCACTTTTTTCTCAGAGACAAACTAAAAACTTTCCATTATTTCAAATTATTTGGGTTATTGAAATAGCTTTCTCAAGACTGAAGTCGTTTTGTACACGATGATCTGGTTTGCGAATGAGGTATCTATTTACTTTCAAGCTGACACTTTAAAAATGTCCACTAAAGGGTTAATAAGCATAGAGGTCAATTGGAGTTCACATCCCTGGTTTGGGAAAGAAAATACTTTAAAATTGGATATCTCAAGATTAGAGGTTAAGCCATAATAAAAACCAAGGCTGAGGTGGTTGCAGTATATCAATAGCCTTTCCCCTAAGATTCTATTAAAAAAAAATTGGAGTCCAAAAGTTCTTTTTAATATTTAAAAAAAAAAACCAAAAGCATCAAATGTGTATCCTCAGTAAGACTGCACAGGATAACTGAAATGTCATATTCTTTCCATCTTGATTAGAATTAGTTAATCAAACGTGATTACTCATGCTGATCAGTTACTTTTTTTGGCTGAGAGCAGATGTTACATCAAATCAACAAAAGGTAGAAATTTATTTATTACCTTATAAGTGCAGTTTGTTTGCTAGACAGTATCTCTCAAATATGTAAGGACTAGTGGGAAAATAGTATGAAAGGAATCCCTGATGGTAAAGAATTTAGGAATCTTATAATCAACAGTTGTGAGGAGAGGGATGGACATCCAGCTGTGCCAAATAACACGGCAATTTTCTTGCTGGAGAGCAGCATAAATTAGGAAATAAATGATGAAAATCAGCACTTACAGTTGGCCTGTTAAAAAGTCTTAATTACTAACAGTTCCTGGAGAGGTCCTAAGGGTATGACATATGTTCCATAGAAATACAAATTAAGAACTTCCAGGCAGCCTCGGAAATTAATTATTTTCCCTAATTCCCAGCAAATACTCTTGCTCTGTTTTACAGAAAAATTAGGTATCATTAAGGAGGAACTTCCTTAGCTTCCCTGCACCATGTCTGCAAGCTGACTTGCTTCTAGCTGGAGGGGAAGAGGTTCCCCTGCATTGTCTAAGGCTGATTCACTGTCAAATCTCTGGATCCCATTCCCCTGACCATCTCAGAATTATCCTCCTTTTTTCTCTATCTTGAGCCTTCATTCTCTAGCTGTCTGGGATTCTGAGCTTACCAACTTTTTCCATCAGCATTTAAACCTAGTCAAATTGCGCAGATTTTAAAAAGATAAACATACAGAAAAATGCTTTGATCTCATAATATCTTCCAGATACTATTCTTTCTTTTCTCCAACTGAAAGATTTCTCTACACATTTCATCTTTACCACGGCACTGTTTACTACTCCTCCACACATCTGCTGTCTGGACTCAAATACCTGACCTTCTATAGGATCAGGGCATCCCTGGTGGATTAGTGGTAAAGAATCTGCCTGCTGATGCAGGAGATGCGGGTTTGATCCCTGGAAGAGCCCCTGGAGAAAGACATGGCAATCCATTTCAGTATTCCTGCCTGGACAATTCCATGGACAGAGGAGCCTGGCAGGCTACAGTCCACGGGGTGGCGAAGAATCGAACACTCCTGAGCTACAAAGCACAGCATAGCACAGATATAGGAACGCGTCCTGCCTAAGTCACCAGAGAATTTAAGGTACATTTCTTAGTCCTTATCTTACTTGGGGGAGAGCAAGGTTATCATTTTCAATGACAGGAGACATATTAGTATACTTATGGCCACAGAAGGAGCTGTGGAAAAGAAGAAAAGGAAAACGCAATAAATATTTCACGAATCGAGTAGTATCCTGGAATAAGCAGCAGTGTGTGAGATCAAGAATCTGCTAAGACGTTGGGTGTGTTAATGAGAAAAACAAAGCTCTCCTCAGAAATAAGAACAAAGCAAGAAAGGCAAGTGAAGATGCCCATAAATTTTGAGTTGTAGGTGCAGAGATGCTAAGGCCCTGATATATGTTCTCAATTATTCGAAATGAGGACAGATCTACTGAGAATGAGGAATGTGGAGGTGGGGCCATAGTCTCAGAGGAGGGTGGGAAAAGTGCAGCAAATTGGTTGGGGCAAACCCTAGCCAGACTGAGAGTTCTACATGGTTGTGGACGTTTCTCCTGGAGCTGAGATCCAAATGTGGAAAAAGAGAGGACACAGAACTGTCTCAACTGGAATCTCACTCACTTCAATTATTTAGGAATGAAAAGCCCAAGTTGCTCTGTGAGTGCTGATCTCCCGAGAGAAGTTGGATTCCAAAAAGGCATTTATCCAAGGAATTATTTACTCATCCAAGAAATACTAGTACGTTAAAAGAATTCTAGTAATTTAGGCTAACATCCACCAATGCTAAAAACAAAAAAGAATGCTGAGTGCTGAGTGCTTGCAAAGTAATTAATGAGCCCAACAGAGGTCCTTTTTAAGATTGCAAGGATGCCAGTATGGAAAAGACTAAAGACACTGATGAAAATGTGGTTTCTGTTAAATAGGTTATGGAAGAAGCCCAAAAATATTGAAGCGGTAAACATTTCAAAGAGAAACAGTGGAGGCAGTCCAAATTCCCAGTGACTCCACTGGAGTAAGTCCAGTAAGACCGGTGTGAGGTTTAACCCCCTAATGTCCCAAAGTAAGTCACCAGGAAACAGCAACAGCAAAAAAGGTCGTCATGTTTTAATTAAGTTAGAAAAAGAACTCCTTAAAACTAGATTAAATGAGTGTCAATTTCCCGAAGCTACATCACTCGCAACGAAATCAGGGATTGTTCAACTATTGCCAGTGGGCCCGTTTCATCTTCCTCCCTTTCTATCTTCCTCCCTCCCTCTTTCTTTCTCTCTCTTTCTTTTTAATGGGGCACAGATTAAAAATGTCTTCTAATGGTTTCATTTAGAATGGTTACACAATTACCTTCATAAAAACCTTTGATTTTGCCTCTTGCCCAGCAAAGCCTAAAATATTTACTACTTTGCCATTTACAGGAAAAGTTTGCCAACCCCTGAACTAAATCTGAGAAAATAAGGAAGGAAATGAGCCTCAAGAGGGAAGATATAATTGGAGTATGATGACCATGCCGTTAGTCTGCTCATACTAGTCTATTGGCACTAGTTTTCCTACCGTTGTAAGGAATTTCCCTGCATTTTATCACTTATCACTTGATTTTTAAAAATCAAACCTATGCATTTATTAAGTGACAAGGTTGATTTTATGATATTTAAGGACTTTTCCAGCTTCCCTGGTGACTCAGTGGTAAAGAATCTGCCTGCAATGCAGAAGATGTGGGTTTGATTCCAGAGTCAGAAAGATCCCCTGGAGAAGGAAATGGCAACCCACTGCAGTATTCTTGCCTGGATAATCCCATGGATGGAGGAGCCTGGCAGGCTACAGTCTGTGGGGCTGCAAAAGAGTCAGACACAACTTAGCAACTAAACTATAGCAAGCAGCTCCATTACACAAAAAGGAAATGCATACCATGTGGCAGCTCTGAATATATCAGATTTTTTTTCTTTTAAGGAACCAAATTTAGCTTCTCTACAAAAGAGAATTGAGACAAAATGGAGACAATTCCTATTTTGTCTACTGGTTTGAGGGTTCTCTTCCTTTGGGAAACTTCCTTTGATGAACACCAGGCATTCTGAGTACACCATTCTGAGTACTCTGATGCTCACAACTCTAGTGGGAAGGTATTATTATTATGTCCATTTATAGATGAGAAAACTGAGAGGTTGATGGTTCAGAAATTCACCTAAAGCGATAGTAAGCTAGGAAGTAATAGAACTGGGATTGAGCCCAGGAAGTCTGACTCGGGAGCCTATGTTCTTTCTTCCATGTTTTACTGCATTTTATTTAATTTGATGCTTTTTAAACAGATATTATATTTACATAAAGAAGCGAAACAAGTTACTCTCAGTAAAACGTATCTACTGAGAATATGGTTCTTACCTTCTTCTTTCCTCCCTATTAAAACACCTTATTAGATTTTAAAATTTACCCTTTCAAAGTTTCTTTATGCAAATATGAATATTTTCATTCCTCTTAGTCTCTGCCATGGAGGTAACATCTCAAACACACTGTTCTATTTACTTTGAAAAAAAAAAAGGCATGATTTTAAACGTACATCGTTCAGGCTTTACTCTGAAGAATTTCAAAACAATGAGGGAAAAAAAACCCAAAAGGTGTATTAGTACAAGGAACACTAACATGTACTTCACTTACAGTTTCTGATTCTTAACATTTTGCCACCTTTACATTTTTCTCTCTATTCACCTTTATTTGTTTTACTGAACGCTTTCAGAGTGAGGTGCAAATATAATCCTGAAATACGTCAGTGTGTAACTTCTAAGTAACCAAAATGTCATGTTTACACTTTGCAAACTTAACACTGATTCAATCACATCTAATATATGATTCATAGACAAATCTCCCCAGTTCTGCCAACAATGTCCTCTGTAACTGTGTACTTTTTTTCTAATTCAGAAAATTACGAATTGCATTTAATTTCCATGTCTCTTAAATGTACTTTTGTCTAGAAAAGCTTCCCACAACTTTTCATACAGGTCACAATATTAACATTTTTGCAGCCTCCATGCAGTTGTTTGGTAGACGGTCTCACACTCTGGGTTTGTCTGATTGAGTTCTACTTGTATTTACTTTGAGGGCACTCTTCTGGCAAGACTTCTGCATGGGTGGTGATATGCTCTTTCTATTGTATTGCATCAGGAAGCACTGAGTTTTTCAGCCTTTTCCTTTATTGATGGCACTACATTTGATTACTTGGTTGAAATTTGTCCACCAGATCTCCCCATTGTTTTGGAAACTTTTCCCTGTGTAGCATTTATCTTAAGGTTCTTGTGACTATCCTGTTTTTCACAAGCTTTCATCCAACAATTCTTACTATTGATGGATGATCCTTGTCTGAATCAATTATTGCCTTGGAGTCACAAAATGGTATTAATACGTTTGCAATTCCACCATTCCTTCTACATTTATTAGCTGAAATTCTCAGGAAGAGGAACTTCCTCTTGCATACACACTTTTTAATGTAGTATTATTTTTGTATCCTGGATGAAATGTACCTTTAGACCTCTCTAGTACAGCCTAATACCATCCTTATCCTTTTTGACGCTCAAAACTTTGAAGTTTCCAGTTTGGGCTGGTCCTATAATCTTTCACCTGTTTCTGATTGTCTTCAAGTACTGTCCTGCTTTCAGATAAAACTCCATGTTCCAGACTCACTTTAACTTTGCCTAAATGTCATGCTTTTTCCTTTTAAAATATATCTTGGAGATTTCTTAAATCAGTGAATGTATTGAGAACATCCTCGTGTTTTTTTTTTTTAACTGGTACCTAATATTTCATTCTATGGACATTTTATTAAACCATTAAGTCCCCTTGCTGGACACTCAGTTATTTCCAAAAAATATCATGGTGCAAAATTTGGTACATATGTCTTTTCATACTTGTGCATTTGTAGAATCCGTTCCCGGAAGCAAGATTGCTGAGTTGATGAAATGCATACTTACTTGCTGTTAAAGGTGCCAGATTCCTCCTATGTCATCTGTACCATTCTGCACTTCCACTAACAGTTGATCCTTGGACTGATGGTTAGCGAGGTTATATTCTTTTTTTTATTACTAAAAAAACTTTATGTTATGTTGGAGTATTGTTGATTAATCATGCTATATTAGTTTCAGGTGTACAGCAAAGTAATTCAGTTACACATTTAAAAGTATCTATTCTTTTTTTCTAATTATTTTCCCCTTTGGGTTATTATGGAATGAAGAACAGACTTTTGGACTCAGTGGGAGAAGGAGAGAGTAGGATGGTTTGAGAGAACAGCTTTGAAACATGTTCATTACCATATGTGAAATAGGTAGCCAGGAGGAGTTTGATGTAGGAAGCAAGGCACCCCAAGGTCAGTGCTCTGTGACCACCTGGAGGGGTGGGGAGGGGAGGAAGGTGGGCGGAGGGTTCAGGAGGGAGGGGTCACATGCATGCCTGGGGTCAGTTCATGCTGATGCATGACGGAGGCCATCATAGTTCAGTTCAGTTCAATCGTTCAGTCACGTCCGACTCTTTGCAACCCCATGGACTGCAGCACACCAGGCTTCCCTGTTCATCACCAACTCCCAGAGCTTGTTCAGACTCATGTCCATCGAGTCAGTGATGCCATCCAACCATCTCATCCTCTGTCATTCCCTTCTCCTCCTACCCTCAATCTTTCGCAGCATCAGGGTCTTTTCCAATGAGTCAGTTCTTTGCATCAGGTGGCCAAAGTATTGGAGTTTCAGTTTCAGCATCAGTCCTTCCAATGAATATTCAGGACTGATTTCCTTTAGGATGGACTGGTTGGATCTCCTTGCAGTCCAAGGGACTCTCAAGAGTCTTCTCCAACACCACAGTTCAAAAGCATCAATTCTTCAGCGCTCAGCTTTCTCTAAAGTCCAACTGTCACATCCATACATGACTATTGGAAAAAACATAGCTTTGACTGGATGGACCTTTGTTGGCAAAGTAACGTCTCTGCTTTTTAATATGCTGTCTAGGTTGGTCATAACTTTTCTTCCAAGGAGTAAGTGTCTTTTAATTTCATGGCTGCAGTTACCATCTGCAGTGATTGGAGAGCCCCCAAAAATAAAGTCTGCCACTGTTTCCACTGTTTCCCCATCTATTTCCCATGAAGTGATGGGACCAGATGCCATGATCTTAGTTTTCTAAATGTTGAGTTTTAAGCCAACTTTTTCACTTTCCTCTTTCACTTTCATCAAGAGGCTTTTTAGTTCCTCTTCACTTTCTGCCATGAGGGTGGTGTCATCTGAGTATCTGAGGTTATCGAAAATAAATAAATAAAAATTAAAAAGATAACCAAGAAGGACCTAAGGTACAGCATGTGTCCCCTCCCACCACTTGAGACCACCAGGCTTCAAGGATAAGATCTCACCTAGCCATCACCTTTGTACAATGGTCTTTAACTGAGCTCTAAAAACTTGCCCAGCATCCCATTTGACTCACTCCCATGTGGACCATCCCTGTCAGACACACCAGAATGCTTGTAAACCGCAGCTTCCCTAATGAGGATGGGTGATCAGGACAGCTCGATGGATTCTGTTGGTGTGAGGGTAAACCTTACCTTTGAGTGAGCTGTAACCGTACAACACTATCTCAATTTTTCCTACTGAGCTAGGAAAAATATTTCCCCTATTACACCCTGATTGCTATTACTACAGTAACTGCTGATTTTTTACAGGCTATGCTCCAAGCTCACTATTTCATCTCAGAGCCATCCTTTGATGCAGATATATTTCCTTTCACGTGATTGATGAAGAAACTGAGTTGCAGATAATACAAGGATTGTACTGCTTATGAATGCAGAATTGGACTTGTGACACCAGTGCCTGATGAGCTATTAACAGCTCCAGGATACACAGCATAGTTCTCACTACGGCTGCATTGTGAAGACAAGCAACGGAAGAGACACATTCAAAACTGAGCCAGAGCAGGTTAGGAATGGTTATCACGTTGTAGGATTAAGAATGATTAATCACCCCCCTACAAGGTGTCCACTAAAATATGACATTATTAATCATCCTGGTGTTATTTTTACTCACTTTGATGTGCGGCTGGAGTCTTGGGTTTCAGAGCAGAAGCACCAGATGCCCATTTCAATGTCATAAGACCAGTGGGCTTTGTTTGTGCCTTTCCTTGCTCACCAGAGCTATTAGGGCGGATTCATGTGCTATCATTCCTTGCTCCCATTACAACCTTTATCTCGATAATACGGCACAGTGTTGGAATTTTAATGGCTCATCTATTCCGTGAAACATGATGGTAATAAACTGTAACGCTTTGACCTCAGCTTCTTACTCTTTGATGCATTGTCCATTCCCAACTCACCTAGCTCCCTCCTTTCCTGATACTGTTTAAACGGGGATGAGGTGGCATGGACCGTATGTCACTCAAAGCAGAAAGCATTTACCAGCTGGCATGTGTGTGTGCTCAGTTGTGTCTGACTCTCTGAGACCTGCTGGATTGTAGCCCCGCCAGGCTCCTCTGTCCTTCGGATTTTCCAGGCAAGAATACTGGGCGGGGTTGCCATTTCCTTCTCCAGGGGATCTTCCGGATCCAAGGACTGAACTTGAGTCTCCTGCCCTGGCAAGCAGATTCTTTACCACTGAACCATCTGAGAATACACTTATGTATAAGCCTCTTAAAAGTGTATAGCCCTTCATGTTCTATTTCGAAAAGAACAAATCACCACCTCTCCTCATGACAGAGAATGAAACCGTAAAACATGAACAGCTCTTCTTTGAAAGATTATGGCAAGGACATAAAATGACATGTTCAGCGTCTATTCTGGGGATAATGGTTAAACCGAGAGCTCGGAGGCACTGTAGATGTGACTTCCTTCTCCCTGAGGTTGGCTGCACATACCTGTAGAAAAATTAGAAAATATTAGAAGGTAAACCAAAGATAAATTCAACATTAAAGAACAGCCTCATTAGTTATTTAGAACCTACATCGTGATTCAGGTATGACCCAGGAACTTCATGGAACTTGCCAAGAAGCACCTTTGCTGAAAATAGTCGTTGAATCATACATATCACCGTTTGATCTATCACTTGAGATCTCTCTATCTCTTTATCAGAGGGCTCAGAAAGCAAAGACTACATTTATTCTTGCAGCTTTCCATGAAAAATGAAGTGCGGTGTTCTTCTGATACCAATTATGTGCCTGTCACTTATCTACAAAGTGGTGATGTCAAAATGAAAAAGTTTGCCCCCCCGAGAAGTTTAAAGGAAAGTCACTGGGGAAGTAGAGAGGGCTAGCAGAGGACAGCATGTTGAGTTCTCTTGGAATATTGGCCACGCTTTGTGGTTTAACCCTCAGTTTGCATACCCAGAAATTCAATTTTCAACCCTCCAGCGTTCATCAGGCTCGAGTTGACTTAATCATGCAAGACGCTGCATGCTGCAGTATAAGCAGAATGGGAATTTATTCATTTATAAAGAGAAATATTGCTACGTGCTGACTCCAAAGTTTAATTAATGGGATAACCTGAAGATGCATCATCTGCACACCAGGGAATTCCTTCCAGAGATTAGGCAGGGCCCTTCTCTGCCCCAAGAGAATTATCAACCATTCTTTTTCAACTACGTCCCTATGCTCTACTGTTGACCACTGTACTTCTCTTGATAGAAATCGCTTTTACAGTTGTTACTGCCTTGCACACTTCCCTGGTGGCTTAGCAGTAAAGAATCCACCTGCCAATGCAGGAAATGCAGGTTTTGATCCCTGGGTCGGGGAAGATCCCCTGCAGAAGGAAATGGCCACTCACTCCAGTGTTCTTGCCTGGGAAATCCTGTGGACAGAGAAGCCTAGCAGGCTACAGTCCGTGGGGCTGCAAAAGAGTCGAACAAAAACAACATAAAGAAAGCCATGGTTGGTGTTTTCTTTTGTGAATTGTTACCCACCTTTGGAATGTTAATGGTGTTCTTAAATGATTCCAAGAGCTACTTATATACTAAGACTGCTAAAGCCATGTGTTTTATTTGTTATTACTCTGAGTTTTTAGTTGCTTATCCAATATTTTTATCTCTTCCTTTAGGTAAATAATAGGGCTTTCTTGGTGGCTCAGTTGGTAAAGAATTCAACTGCAGTATGGGAGACCTGGGTTTGATCCCTGGGTTGGGAAGATCCCCTGGAGAAGGGCATGGCTACCCACTTCAGTATTCCTGCCTGGAGAATGCCATGGAGAGAGGAGCCTGGCTGGCTACAGTCCATGGGGTCGCAAAGAGTCAGACATGACTGAGCGACTAAGCACATTAGGTAAATGATTATTACTGTATTTTATATTTAACTCTTTCATAGTAAAATAATATGCAAATGTGATCATGTCCCTCCCTTAGGGAGAAATCTTCACTGGGTTCCCCAGTGACTGAGTAACGATCTGTCTTCCTTTCCAAACCCTCTTGACAGCCCTCCCTCTATCTCTGTGGCTCATCAGCTTTTCTTTTGTTGTTTAAACAACAAACAAACCCAGGGATCGAACTGGCATCTCTTGCATCGGCAAACAGATTCTTTACTACTAAGCCACCTGGGAAGCCCATTAACTTTTCTCATTCCGTTTTTCAGTCACTAAGACATGTCTAACTCTTTGCAGCCCTGTGGATGACAGCACCCCCCCCCCAGGCTTCTCTGTCCTTCATTATCTGTAGGAGCTTGTTCAAACTCATGTCCATTGAGTCGGTGATGCCATCCAACCATCTCATCTTCTGTCATCCCCTTCTCCTTCTGCCTTCCCAGGAGGGATGCTGGGAATCTCTCCCAGCATCAGGGTCTTTTCCAGTGAGTTGGCACTTCCCATAAGGTGGCCAAAGTATTGGAGCTTTAGCTTCAGCATCAGTCCTTCCAATGAATATTCAGGGCTGATTTCATTTAGGATTGACTGGTTTGATTTCCTTACAGTCCAAGGGACTCTCAAGAGTTTTCTCCAGAACCACAGTTTGAAAGCATCAATTCTTTGGTGCTGAGCATTTTTATGGTCCAACTCTTATATCTGTTCATGACTACTGGAAAACTGTAGCTTTAACGATATGGACATTTGCCAGCGAAGTAATGTGTCTGTTTTTTAACATGCTATCTGGGTTTGTCATAGCTTTTCTTCCAAGGAGCAAGCATCTTTTAATTTCATGGCTGTAGTCAATAAGCTTTTCTTAGTTACGTGTAATTCTCTCTTAAAAAAAAAAAAATAAAAGGTCTGCCTCTCTTCTGACTGGTTCATCCCTACCAAAAAATGTCCCACTCACCTCCCAACTGGGAAATTCTCTTTCATCATTTAAGATTCAGTCCAGGTGGAATGTCTCCATTCTCTCAGTAAAGCATCCTTTGCTGCCTCTGCTGAAAAGTTCTGGCACTATGTTATAGTCACTGTTTATTTCTCTCTCTCTTCCACTGGTCTAAGAAAGCTGGGCTTTTCCTGTATCTATTTTCTGAATTCAGTACAATTCCTGGCACATAGACTTCGATAAGCACCTGCAGAATGAGTAGATGAACTAGTGTGAGTGAGTGTCCAGAAGAAAATACGACTAACTCTGCCTAGAAAGATAAAGAAGAGTTTTATAAGAGAAGGTGGTATTTGCAATTCAAAAATATCGAAGCATGAGTTGATAATTGTTAAAAAGATAAAGAAAAGGTATTTAAAATATAGCCAGAAGTCAGAATCTACTAGATACGTTTCTGCTAAATTGGAAGGAATGTGGAAGTAAACTCTCGTAAGGCAAGTGTTTCTGGGTTTCCCAGGTGGTTCAGTGGGGAAGGATCCACCTGCCAATGCAGGAGACACAGGTTCAATCCCTGATCCGAGAAGATTCCATGTGCTGTGGAGCAACCGGGTCCATGTGCTACAGTTACTGAGCCTGTGCCCATGGAGCAACCGGGTCCATGCGCCACAGTTACTGAGCCTGTGCCCTTGGAGCCCAGGAGCTGCAGCTACTGAAGCGCAGGCGCCCTGGAGTCATGCTCTGTAACAAGAGAAGCAGCTGCAACGAGAAACCTGTGCACCGCAACGGCAGAGTAGCCCCCACTCACTGCAACTAAAGCAAAGCCCAGGCAGCAGTGAAGACCCAGCACGGCCGAAAATAAATGAATAAAAATTTTTATTTAAGATAAATATTTTTAAAGCAGATGTTTAGGTCCATGCTGCCATTCCATGATGAAGAACAGTTTTTTTTTTTTTTAAAGAAGCAGAAAAATAAAAAAAACTCCATTCCCTCTAAAACGGAAAACATACCCACCCACACAGGTCAGAGGGTCTAAAGGAACTCAGTGGAGGTAAGTTTAAAAGAATGAAAGACTTGACAGGCTGACAGTGATCCAATCAAGATCCCTTTCTCATCGTTTTAAATAACCATATGTAGCATTTCAAGAAAGCAGTTTACTATTAACATCAAAGGAAATTTTGTCTTGAAGCGAGATGAGATGAATCAAGCAAGATTGGAAACTGGTCCAAGATAAATATTTTAACATGATATGAAAATATTTGGAACATTTGGGGTAGGATGAAAAGGAATTAATGGCTTGCTGCTGAATTCAGGGCAAGTCAGTAAAGATATTAAAGAAAATGTCCTCAAGGAGTTGATTCTAAATGGGATGTGATGAATGATTCTTGAGCATGATCGGAGAGCAGCGATGCAGTACCAAGGTACAACATCGAGTAGTTTGGAGCAATGGTTATGTACATGTGTACGAGTGCTCACTGGCTCATGCATATATGTGTATGAGTACTTATTGGGAATTGGCGATGGACAGAGAAGCCTGGCGTGCTGCAGTCCATAGAATCGCAAAGAGTCGGACACGACTGAGCAACTGAACTGACTGACTGACTCATTGGCTGGCAGAAAATAAAGCATATGTTTCTGGTCTCTGTTTGATTTGGTTACATGGGGTGCCACGATCTGGGATAACCGGATGCAAAGAATGCATGACCTCATATGCTTTATCTCCCCCTGTCCTGAAAATCCCTTAGCTTCTTGTTGTCATGCTTTCAGCCCCCATCAGCTTTCCCAACCCAGAGCCATCCGGACTCTGATAGAAATCGCAGTGCATCACCCAGATCTTTGCACCAGAAATCATTCTGGGATTCATTTGCCAAAACTACTGACAGTGTTAGTTTTTACCATCTTTTCTGGGGTTGCCCTCTGGGAGATGCTTCACTCAAGGTCATGCCCTCCACTTGTGTTAATGTGAGTCAAAGACCTAGCATACTATTTGAATGTGGAACAATTAGAAATGGCCAGCCCAGCTGCAGAATACCTCATGTTCTTTGCCACGGTCTAATTTGAGTCTGTATCACAGTTCCATTTCTGCTTTTACCCAATTTTGGCTCCATTATTTTCTTATATATGTTACTTCTGAATATAATCCCTCATATATATCCTATACAAAAATTTTCTTCTCAGACAATGCCCATCTTCAGAGATCTGTGACAAGATCTGTGTGGAGAGGTCCTAGAAAGCAGAACTTAAAATAATTTTTTTTTTTTTTAATGACAGTGGGAACCCGTTCACCCTTGGTATGTGAAGGTAAACATCCTCATAGCTTTTGCTATATGCAGTCAGCTGCAGTTGCCATATAGCCGTATGCTATAGTTGTACAATTTGTTAAGACTTTCATCAGAGGAGAACCAGAAGAGATACTGGTAGAAAAAGAAGATGCCAGCTGGTAAAATACTTCATGTGCTTGAAAGATATAAGGGAAATAGTCATCGTAAAGACTATGAACCTGGGCGGCACTTACCCAGTGCTGCCCACGTATTGCAGAAAGGCAGTGGAAGGTTGCGAATGTCATGGTATCCATTGCTCTGCAACCAGTCAACGTAAAACTTAGTGACAACAATGACTATATTTATTTTGTTCACAAATCTGCAGCTGGGCAGGATCCAGAAAAGGTAGCACATCTCTCTTCTCAGCATCAAATGAAGTGGCTGAAACGTTAGAGACTGGAGTCATCCAAGGGCTTGTGGAGTCGTAGCTCTGGTAGTTGATGTCAGCTGTCAGTGGAGCAGCTATGTGTGGCCCTTCCTTCCATGTACTGCTTGGCTCTCTCACAGCATGGTAGCTGAGTTCTCAGGACAGAGATTCCAAGAGGGGAAATAGCTGAAGGAAGCTGTGCTGATTTTTTTTTTTTTTTGTATTTATTTATTTACTTACTTGCTTCCCTGGTGGCTCAAATGGTAACAAATCTGCCTGCAGTGTGGGAGACCCAGGTCGATCTCTGGGTTGGGAAGATCCTCTGGAGAAGGAACTGACAACCCACTCCAGTATTCTTGCCTGGAGAATCCCATGGACAGAGGAGCCTGGTGGGATGGTATTCATGGGGTCTTAACATGGACACGCACACACACTTACTTACTTACCAATTTATTTGGTTGCATTTGGGCCTTGGCTGTGAACGGCAACCCCCTCCGGTATTCTTGCCAGAATAATTCCAGGGGCAGAGGAGCCTGGCAGGCTACAGCTCATGTGATCACAGAGAGTTGGACACGACTGAGCGACGGAGCACGTGGCACACAGGATCTTCGTTGCATCATGCAGGATCTTTCGTTATGATGCAAAGACTCTCAAGTTGTGGCACGAAGGCTCAATAGTTGCAGCACAGGCTTAGTCGCTCCCCAGCATGTGGGATCTTAGTTTCCCGATCAGAGACCGAACCTGTGTACCCTGCATTGCAGGGCAAATTATTCTTAACCACTGGGCCGCCAGGGAAATCCCTGTATTGCTTTTTTATGGCTTGGCTTCAGAGGTCAGGCAGCGTCAATCTGACCACATTTGACTTGTTAAAAGGGAATCACGAAGGCTGGCTGGTAAGTCAAAATTTGCTGATATGTTTAAAACCACCAGAGTGATTAATCACTGATATAAGGTGAATTGTAAAAGTCAGATGCCCTCATTTATGGCACATAAAAAGACTCTCATCTCCTCTACTGCTAGAGTATAGGAAAAAAAAAAAACACTTAGAAACAATCTTAGGGCTACAGAGATTATTAGATTCTCAACTCCAATAAGTCTGCTATGTCGAGGTCAGGGTCTTGCTTAGGAAGAGGAGGCTGAGATTTGGGGTGGAGATACCTGGGTCAATACACTCGAGAACCTTGAAACCTCTGGTCATCTTGAACTCACTGGGCCTGAAGAAGTGGTCCATTCCTTCTTTTCAGAGGGTTGCGCCCCTCCTCACCCTGCAAAGATGATGCAGAGGCATCTGCCCTGCAGCACTGACCCAGCTGGGAAAGCACTGATCCTCATAAGACAGAAAACAGACCAGCCCTGAAGAAGCTCCAGGACCCCAGTGAACAAGAATACAGGATCTGTGAGAGCGCTGGGGACCAGATCCAGGAGAGGCAGAGTATCAATCATATAAGAGAATTTATCAGTGTGGATTTACTCTCCAGAGACACGGAACCTGGCACTCTAGCAAAGAGCTCATGAGACAATGAAGTTATGCTAGTAAGATAGCTCTCGAAAGCTTCGGAGAAATGATGGCTTACACTAAATGAAGCAGAAATGCCAGAATGATTTTGGCAAACAGTGGTAGAAGGAATCAAAAGACTCAGAGAAGTGGGTTTACTGGAGAGAATATACCATATAAAAGTGGAAACCCACAGCTGCCCATAGGCAAGGGGAGGAACAGGAGGACCAGGAGGAAACCAGCCTCACTGAGAAGCTCAGTGGTGTCTTTTATCTATAGACTTGGCTGATGGTAGGAGATGCTGTTACAGAACTCTGTCCCGGATAGCAATGAAGAGGATAAGATACTGAAATAATGGAGGCCAGTTGATAGTGCTTAACATCCAAAAGGAAGTGAATAAATTTATCATAATAAGTGCTCAGGTCATGTGGCAACTACGGAGGTGTGACCCAGAGAAAGCGCTGGAGATGGTTAATAGGAAATGGAACCCTTAAGGACAAGATGGATGGGCAACCAACAAGTTTACTGCTCAAGCTATAAAACCAAAAGAAATTGAGGAGAAAGATCAAGAGACTGAGGCAGCTGCCCCCTTAAAAGTTATGATCCCTTGCCCAGTATCTGGACTTGAGCCAGAGCCAGAGTATATAAGTCAGGGGGTCCTGACCCACATGTCATTCCTTGCTATTATATCACTGCCAATGTTTCAGCTCACATCTACTGCTGCATATGGGGGTCCCCAGCTGACAGAGGAAGAAAAAGGACCAGATTTGGTTTAAGAATGGGTAGAAGGAAATGGCAACCCACTCCAGTGTTCTTGCCTGGAGAATCCCAGGGATGGGGTAGCCTGGTGGGCTGCCATCTATGGGGTCGCACAGAGTTGGACACGACTGAAGTGACTTAGCAGCAGCAGCCTCATTACATGGTTTCCCAGGTGGCTCAGTTGGTAAAGAATCTACCTGCAATGCAGGAGACCTGGGTTCGATTCCTGTGTCAGGAAGATCCCCTAGAGACGGAAATGGCAACCCACTCCAGTATTTTTGCCTGGAGAATCCCACAGACAGAGGAGTCTGGCAGGCTACAGTACATGGGGTTGCAAGAGTCAGATAGGACTTAGCGACTAAACCACCACCACCAGTCTCGTTACATAGGTGAAAGCCAAACATAAACCTTTGTTTTTATATAACTCCACCCCCAAGTGGTGCTGAAAGACACAGGTGATGGAAAATCCTCCCAATTACCAGAGATATGTGGGAAGGATCCTGGATCACCTGCTTTATGAAGAGAAAGGTTCTGCCATAAATACATACAAGTATTAATAAATATATTCAGCGGTGAATGGCTCAGTTTATAAGTTAGGGATCTAGGAAGGGAAAGACAGATAGAAAGAGGTCTGGAAAGAGGCATGTGGATGCCACCTAGATGTGGGCACAAAATATGAAGACGTATATAGGCACCACAGGTTAGCACCCACCTAAGAGTGTTCACCATAGTCAGTTAAGTCACTCAGTCATGTCTGACTCTTTGTAGCCCCTTTGACTGCAGCACACCAGGCTTCCCATCCATCATCAATTCCCAAAGCTATCTCACACTCATGAGTTGGTGATGCCATCCAACCATGTTATCCTCTGTTGTCCCCCTCTCCTGTCTTTAATTTTTCCCAGCATCAGGGTCTTTTCCACTGAGTCAGTTCTTCCCATTAAGCGGCCAAAGGATTGAAGTTTCACCATAGAAGAGCCACTAAACAATTAGGTAGACAGGATGCTCAGTCGGTTGATGTCTTCCTCCCCAGTGCTGGCGCAATACAGCCATGACGTCAGAGAAGAAGGCCATACGTGGTTCCAGTAGCATGAGCTCCCACCGTAAGGCTGATGTGTCCTTTCTGAATGTCCAAAGTGCCAGCAACATATTAGTAGATCAGTGCTCAGTCCTTGATATCCTATGCCTGGAGGGAACTACCCCGAGGTAGCACCATCCCTAGAAGGAGCAAATCAGCCACTTGGCAAATTGGCTACATGGAACCTCTTTCATCCTAGAGGGGACAGTGGTTGATTCATTTGGACTGGAAATAGTAACATACTCGAGGTATGAGTCTGCCTTTCCTCTTCTGGGAGCCCCAGTGAGCACCGGTCCCTGAAAGCTTACAGAATTTTGATCCACTCACGTGAGAGAAATAAACTAATCCACTGTACTGTTTGCGGCCTCTAGAGTGGTTCTGGGCGAGTTCAGCGTCATAGTTGCAGTTCCCAGTTCCGTGCGTGCTCTGGATCCGAAGCACACAGCATCCCATCTTCATTTCTATTTCCAGCCTGCTCCTCCTGCTCCACACTTCCTCTCTTTTTTGTCTGATGGCTTCACTCGCAGTTCTTTATTTTTTATTGAGAGATAAGCAGTGCGTAATGTGAACTAATAATAATAACGCAGTTCGACGATTTTCACACATGCATATATTTCTGTAATCAGCATGCAGATGAAGATATGGAACGTCTCCAACGCCCCACCAGTTCCTCTCATGTTCCTCCCCACTCTAGATCTGTCTCCCACCCCCAAAGAGAACCACAGTTCTGAATCTGATCAGCATTGGTTAGTTTTGACACTTCTTGGACTTAGAATGAATGAAAGCCCTCGTAGGAGGTGACTTTGGTGTCTGGCTTTTTTCAGTGAACCTAATTTCTGTGAGATACGCTCACACTGAAGTATATTTCAGTATTTTGTCCTCTTCATCACTATGTCGTTTTCCACTGTGTGAATATGCTACTATTAATTCTTCATTTGCTGGGCACTTGAAGTTATTTCTAATTTGAGTTTATGTATAAAACTTCTCTGAACACTTTCTTGCATGTATTTTTGTGGACAAACATATTTCTTTCTTTTGGTGTGAATCGCTGGATCAAAGACAGACCTGTGTTAGCTTTAGGAGGAACTGTCAAGCAGTTTTCCATGGTGCTTGTGTTATTTGACATTCTAGCCACCAATCTAACACTTCCCTGCTCACACTTGGACTTGTTAGACTTAAAAAATTTTTGCCATTCTGATGACTGTGCAGACATAATTCACTCGGGTTTGCGTTTGCATTCCTCTGATGGCTACAGAGGGTGTGCTTCTTTTCCTATGCTTAATGGTATTTGCATCATCCTTCTTCTTAAAAAAAATGTATTTATTGTCGAGGGTTGCCTTTCCATAGATCGCAGCGATGCATAGTCCCTTCAGGGACTTATCTTTGCCCATTTTTGTCACGCACTATTGTTCCTGATTGTTCCATATTCTGGCTAGAAGACAATGGATTTAAATAATAATGAAAAGAATCTAGAAAGGGCAGACTTTATCTCAACTAGAGGAGGAATTTTATAATGATTAGAGCCACCAGCTGTGGATGGGTGATCTTGGGAAGCTATGGACGTGGCCCAGGTATCAGATGGATGGAAGGACAAATATGGACTTTGTAGCTTTGTAATCCTGTGACTTGAAAAGATCCAATAAATAGTGGGACCCCCATATTGTATAATTTGACTTAAAGTTACTGTATGAGTATTTTTGTGTAAGTTTCTCAGAAGTAGTAATATATTTCCGTTTTCTCTCTGTTGCTTAGAAATGCCTTAAATGCTTATCAGTTCACTAGCTTTCCTCTCTCAAAGTGTTAGTTGGTCAGTTGTGTCCAACTCTTTTACAACCCTTATGGACTTGTGGCCCACCAGGCTCCCCTGTCCAAGGCATTCTCTTGGCAAGAATATTGGAGTGGGTAGCCATTCCCATCTCCAGGGAATCTTCTCAACCCAGGGATTGAACCTGGGTCTCCTGCATTGGCAGGAGGATTCCCTCTGAGCCAATAGGGAAGCCCTGCTTCCATCTCTACCCCTCTTTATCCACACCCTCTTGGAAAAGAAAAAGCATTATATTTGGTTACTGCAATCCTGCTCATCCTGAAATGGAGAAACTAAATCACAGTTTAAGTCTTCCAATTTATTACTGAGACCCACACAACTAGAATCCATACTTCCTTCCTCCCAACCTAAGTGAAAAGTGAAAGTGTTAGTTGCTCAGTAGTTCCTGACTCTTGCAGCCCCATGGACTGTAGCCCACCAAGCTCCTCTGTCCATGGGATTTTCCAGGCAAGAATACTGGTGTGGGTTGCCATTTCCTTCTTCAGGACATCTTCCTGAAGATGATGGGATTGAACCTGTGACTCCTTCACTGGCAGGAAGATTCTTTGCCACTGAGCCACCTGGAAAGCCCAGGAAAGAAGTTAGAAAGCTAAATAAAACAGGCTTAAAATCACCCCCGCAATTTTCAAAACTACTAGCTACAGGTAAAATCACTAAGGAGATCTCAGATACAAGCACTGGCTTGAGAGGTGTTTTTCTAACAATGTATTAAAATACATTTTGAAGATTTGGAGTTCTAGAAGAATCCAGTGTGGAAAGCCTGCTAATTCCAGGATGGAGCCTTATAGTCCCTGGTGCCCCCATTACACACACAGGTTTTGCCTTCCTTAAGCTTCCTGTCAGCTTCTATTGTTTATTTCTGTTTAAAAGAGCAGCCAGCTCCTTTCCCCAAAATGTTGGCAGGACAGAGGGAAATTAAATCTGCAACTGTTGGCAGGCCTGGCCAGCACTGGCATGCCCCTCCCCCATCCATCTAATTCATATTTGCCTCCCAGTGTTCTCTTAAACTTTTGAGAGCTGACTTTTCTTCCAAAATCTATGTTCCAAATCCAATTTGAAATTTAGCAAGTCAGCCTTGTCTTTTGACAGGAAAAAAAAAAACAAAAACAGAACAAGAAACGCTTAACTGTTTGCATTCATTTGCCGTATCTATCCTCCTCAGAGGAAAATTTAGAATAGAGACAGGTCGGTAAACCTCTTTCTAAAAGCAAACATGCCCAAATGCCTTTCTGGAATAATTTTTTTTTTTTTAAAGAAATCAAGTAAAAGATTTGATTACTTTGTAAAAGTGATCTATTTAGGGTTAAGAAATATTCTTACTTTTAAATTGATCATCCTCCTGAGCTGTTTTTACATCTACCAACTTATCCCACCAGAGAAATGAATGTCATGTTCCCGAAGTACATACCACTTGGGATAAAACATCCAGTGTGAACGTGTTCATCTCTCTCTTGCCTTGCACTGCACCTCCCAATGCGTGCGCGCGCGCACACACACACACACACACACACACACCATCATTCACAAGGAAAAACCCTATAATTAGACAGATGTGGCTTGTGCATGACATAATAATAACTAACATTGAACCTTGGCCATGTGCCAGGAACTTTACATAGACTCTTTCACTTAATTGATGGGGTAGGACCATAGCTATTTCCATGTGATGGAGACAGTTGATCCAGGGTGGTTGAGTCACTCGTCTGAGGTTAGCCAGCTGTGAAGGGGTGAAGCTGACATTCAAATTCAATCACCCCATTTCTAAAAGCAGCACAAACATTCCCTTAGCTGTCCTGCTTCTTAGCAGCCAGGGTCAGTTAACAGAGAGTTTTTTAATGCAACTCAAAAATGAGGTAAACGTATTTATTTATTTTGCTTAAAACTTTTGATAATAGAGTTGATTTACAATGTTGTGTTAGTTTCTGCTGAAGAGCAAAGTGATTCAGTTGCATATATACATATATCCACTCTTATTTAGAGTCTATACTCATATAGGTCATTACAGAATATTGAGACGAGTTCCAGAATATTGAGTAGGTCTTTATTAGTGTAAATATTTTTTAGCTATTTTAGTATAATGAGACCTAAGTATTTAGTATTGGTTGTCAAAAGAAAAAGAGAGGTCAAAATTATATAATGGGGACTTGTCTCATGGTCCAGTGGTTCAGATGCTAGGTTTCCATTGCAAGGGGCGCAGGTTCAAATTCTGGTCAAGGAACTGAGATCCCACATGTTGCACAGGCAAAAAAAGTTACATGATAGGCAGAATGTGAATTTTTCTGCACACTAGATGTCTTTGGCAGGAAATCAGCGTGCACTGTGGTGTGATGCTTGACTGGACAGCATAGGGGAGGAGTGGCTGCAGCCGAGAGTGGGAGCCTTCCCCATGTAACCCCATATGCCTCCCATCCTTCTCAGGACTGAAACTTACTTTACTATTTATCCCCAGGGCTAGAAAGTCACGTGAGCCAGAAACCACTCACAGCTCTTTGTGACACAGCAGTAACTGGATGGGGGAGAAATATAGCCGGAATTCAACATCCTAGGTGGCCAAGTGTATTCAACAGGAAGAGACTGTTGAGTCAGGGGGACCCAAGTAAAACAGAGTGGGGATGCAGAGGCGGACAAAAAGGAACACAGGAAGGAGAAGGGGTTGAAGGAGAGGGCTTTGCAAGATGCAAGGAAAGAATGAGAGAGCCAGGGGATCAGGGAGGTCTCCACGTGGGACTCTTGGTAAAAAGCCTGGACAGCAAACGTTGTAGTTGTGCTACAAGAAGGCTACACCAAGGGCACAAAATCCACGTCCTCTCTCCTGGGACCTAGCACTCATTTCCCCCCTCCCCCAACGCTTTCAATAAACAGCCATCAATACATTATTGATACCTTGGATGAAATAGGTAAATAATGAGAACTTACTGTATAACACAGGGAACCCTACTCAGTGCTCTGTGGTGACCTAAATGGGAGGGAAGTCCAAAAAAGAGGGGATACATGTGTAAGTTGCTTCCCTGGTGGGTCACTGGTAAAGAAACTTCTTGCAATGCAGGAGATGCAGGAGACAAGGGTTCGATCCCTGGGTCAGGAAGATCCCCTGGAGGAGGGCATGGCAGCACACTCCAGTATTCTTGCCTGGAGAATCCCACGGATAGAGGAGCCTGGTGGGCTATAGTCCATGGGATCGCAAAGAGTCACATATGATTTAGCAGCTCTACCACCAGCACCACCATATGTATAAGTATAGCTGATTCATTTTGCTGTGTGGCATAAATGAACAGAACATTGTGAAGCAACTATACTCCAATAAAAATTAATTAGAAAAAAAGAAAATCCTTAAAACAATCAACAGCTGCTAAACCCTCATGAGGAACATGGGTACTCACTTAAGAAGAGGTCTGTGAAGAAGCTGTCCCCAACACTAAGCTCCAGGAGGGCTTCTAAAAATACAACCCATGAACCAAAATGTAGGTGCTATCACAGGGCTCAAAAATATGGTCATTCTTTCCAAGACCGCCACCATCACCATTCCTACTGCCTAACACTTCAGCCTTTTCAACTATGAAATTCAGGACACATTTCAAATAGTGAATAAGCTTATACATATATATTGAAGGGTTAAATTCGCAGCAGCTATTGACTGCAGCCATGAAATTAAAAGATGCTTGCTCCTTGGAAGAAAAGCTCTGACCAACCTAGACAGCATATTAAAAAGCAGAGGCATTACTTTGCCAACAAAGGTCCATCTAGTCAAAGCTATGGTTTTTCCAGTACTCATGTATGGATGTGAGAGTCGGACTATAAAGAAAGCTAAACACTGAAGAACTGATGCTTTTGAACTGTGGTGTTGGAGAAGACTCTTGAGGATCCCTTGGACTGCAAGGAAATCAAACCAGTCAATCTTAAAGAAATCAGTCCTGAATATTCATGGGAAGGGCTGATGCTAAAGCTGAAACTCCAATACTTTGGCCACCTCATGCGAAGAACCGGCTCCTTGGAAAAGACCCTGATTCTAGGAAAGATTGAAGGTGGGAGGAGAAGGGAATGACAGAGGATGAGATGGTTGGATGGCATCACTGATGGGATGGATATGAGTCTGAGTGAGCTCCAGGAGTTGGTGATGGACAGGGAGGCCCGGCTTGCTGCAGTACACGGGTCGCAAAGAGCTGGACATGACTGAGTGACTGAACTGAACTGATTAAAGGGTAGCAGTAAATTGAATAGCCATAAAATCTCCAGACAACTCTTTTCTTATTTTTAATTGAAGAATATTACTTTATAATATTGTTTTGGTCTCTATCATACATCAACATGAATCAGCCAGAGGTATACATATGTCCCTTCCCTCTGAACCTCCCTCCCTCCTCCCAACCTATCGCATCGTATAGCAAATTTCCATTTGCTATATGGCTATCTACTTTCCATATGGTAATATACATGCTTCCACGCTACTCTCACAATTCATCCCACTAGACATCTTGAAAAATAAAAGACAACTAGTACTTTGGACAACTAGCACTTTGGATGAAGAAGGCAATGGCACCCCACTCCAGTACTCTTGCCTGGAAAATCCCATGGATCGAGAAGCCTGGTGGGCTGCAGTCCATGGAGTCACTAAGAGTCGGACACGACTGAGCGATGTCACTTTCACTTTTCACTTTCATGAACTGGAGAAGGAAATGGCAACACACTCCAGTGTTCTTGCCTGGAGAATCCCAGGGACTGGGGAGCCTGGTGGGCTGCCGTCTATGGGATCGCACAGATTCAGACACGACTGAAGCGACTTAGCAGCAGCAGCAGCAGTACTTTGGGTGCTGTGTTTGTGGCCGCCATGAATTCCTTCCCTCCCCTTCCTCATTCAAGCACATTCTGAATTTTAAATAATCACTGTGTTACTTTTTTTTTGGTAGTTTAATCACTTGGATTATCCCTAACAATATATTGTTGAGTTTTTAATCTTTGTATAAAGAGAATGTATTAGAAGTTTTCTTCTAGAATTGTTTCTTTTATGCAGTAAAATCTTTAAGGGCCATACATGATGATCTGCGTAGCTGCAGGTCACTGATTTTTTTCACTAAAAAAGAAAAAAATCTTGATTCAGTTGTTTTTGTTTCACCCTGCTCGGGTATTTCCAATTTATATCACAAACATGTTGCTATATACTTACCCATAAGCAACACTTTCATTGTGCTATAGTCCTAGCAATATTTGTTGAACTTTACCAACCCAAACTAAACTGTTTTCTAAAAGACTTACTTCCATTGAGGCTAATACCAGCAGTATATGAGAAATAGTCCTTATAAATATTCTTTCCTGTCAGACTTTCATTTTCACTAATTGGATGAGTACACAATTGTATCTTAATTGTTTTTTGTAAATTTCCATTTTGCTGGTTATATATAACATTAAAGATGTCACATTTATAGGCTTTTTAGGTTTCTGTGAAATTCTTGCTACGGTTGCTCATTTATTTTTTCTTATGGATTCAGAGGAATTTATTATATATTCCAAATAACAAGTCTCTGTTGGGTACACTTGAAGCAAATATCTTCTTTTGGTTTTAGGAATCTCTTGATGAAGCTTTTGATGAACAGAATCCCTACTTTTAATGTAGTTGAACGTATGTAATACAGTCTATTGATTTGTGTGTTTGGTTATGGAAGATGTTTGACATGTTTTTCTCACTGTACAGCGTTTAACATACCTGCCCTTGAGTTTAACTGGGAAGCAGAGGTTCAGAAAGGTGAAGGGTTTTCTCACACAGTGATGAGAATTGAAGAAAATGAAGTTTGCATGATAGCACAAGTACTCATGATGGAGTCCTCTGGACACTGGCCAAGCGCCAGGGCCAACAACAGCAGTACAGGCTGTATAAGTTAGTGACAAGCTTAGATGTGTGCTTTGGGGACTTTTGTGCATTGCTTACACTTTTCGGGGTATCGTGTGTTGTGGCTTTGTGTAAAGCCACAGTCTGTGGCCTTGTTTCTATTCTGTGAACTGCCCAGTGTCTTTTTAATAAATTTCATTTGTGCCTGAATCAATCAGAGCAGCTCTCTTTGGCTTGTGAAAAAGAACTGGGGCTAACACGGTCAATACGAGACTGTTTTGCATTATAAGCCATCTTTCTGTTTGGTATTTCCTTGCTCTATGCTCTGCAAAGGTTTAAGTATAATGAGTTCAGTGAAGGAGATAAAATAACTGGGAAAGTGATCAATAAAAAAATGTCATTCTCATTCCTGCTATCGAGTGCAGCCATTTTATGCGGAAGCTTGGTTTCCTTCTTTGACTCTAATGTTTTCCCTACCTTGCTCGTCTCCTTCTTCTGCCACATCCCCTGTCTGTCTCGCCTTCTCAATAGGTCCCAATTTGGAGGGTCATAATGAGACCCACTCATTTTCATGGTAATGTTTTCAGTTTACTTTCTTCTCAATGGATCGTCTGACAAGCATCATCATCATATGCTTATCAACATTCATTCACTCAACAAAATCACTGTGTGAGTTCCATAAAACACTGGTAAATGTGGGAACGGCTAGTGAAAATATTTTAAGGTGACAGATTGATGGCAGCTCTGCAAATAGATTCAGAAATTCTCTCTCAGACAGATTACTCGTGAAATGATATTTTTAAAGCCCTTCAGCACAGCTTTATTTCAGTTCAAGCCTTATAGAGAACTGGCACACATGGAATGAAAAGATTTTCACGGAGAGCCTTTTATGATCAGTTTAATGGATACAACAAATACATTTGAAAACGAGGCGATCTTGAGATAAATCGAATCACTTTAGGTCATGATTTAAAGCAACTGTCAGCAAGCTTGAGTTAATCAATTTTACTATTCAGAATATTGCTTAATACAATCAACTCTCCATTGAACAGACACTGCGATAAGTACTGAGAGGGGCTAGGTATAGAATGCAAGACAGCGCATGGAAGGGCTTGAAGTCTTCCCAGAGGTATAAATAAAGACAGGAAGGAAGGGAAGGAAGGTTGAGGGCACGGGGAGAGTTTTCTCATGTAGAGGAAAAAGCGCTGAAAGAAGACCAGCCTTTGGGCGGGTCAGTATAGCTGGAGAGTAAAGTGGATTTAAGGGGAAACGTGCAGATGACAAGATACTTAAATATAGCATATGAATGCACATATATGGGATCTAGAAAAATGGCACTGATGAATCTATTTGCAGGGCAGGAATAGAGATGCAGACATAGAGAACGAACTTTTGGACACAGTACGGGAAGGAGAGCCTGGAAAAAAATGAGACAGCAGCCTTGGTGTATATGCTCGACCACGTGTAAACTAGCTAGCTAGTGGGAAGGTGCTGCATAGCACAGGCAGCTCAGCCAGGTGCTCTGTGATGACCTAGAGGGTGGGACGGGGGTTGGGGGTGGAAGGGAAAATCAGCAGGGAGGGGATATATGTATACCTATGGCTGAGTCGTGTTGTTGTACAGCAGAAACTAACACAACCTCGTAGAGCAATTATATTCCAATTTAAAAAAGAAAAAGAACTTCAATGGCATTTTGTGATGAATGTCATTTACCTCCTTGGTTAGGGTCAGTGTTCAGACATCGTTAGGGTCAGATCTGCAGGAGACTGTCCCGCTGAGTCAAAATCCAGAGTCTCTGATCAAGTCTCCTTGCTGATTCTACTGAAGTCCCAGTGTATCTTGAGGTCCAGCCCGCGGTCATTCTGCAGCAATATGGTGCCTTAAAACTTAATTTCTAGGAGTTTAGAGCAAGTATTTGTATTATTACTGTGTGAAATTAGAGTGATCAGAATCACACATTTCCTGACTAGGTAACTTGGATTCAATAGCTAGATCTACAGTGGTCCTGGGGAATCTGTAATTTTTTAAGTGCTGTAGGAACTTCCCTGGTGGTTCAGTAGTTAAGAGTCGGCCTGTCGATGCAGGGGACACAGGTTGGATCCCTGGTCTGGGAAGATCACACATGCCAGGGAGTCACTAAGCCTGTGTGCCATGACTCCTGAGCCCACACACCCTAAAGCCCATGCTCCACAACAAGGAAAGAAACTCACCCACCGCAACTAGAGAACAGCCCCCACTTGCTGCAATTACAGAAAGCCCACATGCAGCAACCAAGACCCAGAACAGCCAAAAATAGAAATAGATAAAAAATTTAAAATAAAATACTGTAGATTAGTATTTCTGATGCATACTCCAGCTTACACATCATTGTTTTGGGTGTGAGTTCTATGGATTAGCAATTACAGAAGTAAAGGTGATTTAGGGAAAGAAGTTGGGGACCCAGGTTTCAGACCAGCTAACCATTTGAAGAAAACAATGGCTTTTTAAAAGAATATTTTATTTATTTTTAAATTGAAGTATAATTGCTTTACAAGGCTGTGTTAGTTTCTGCTGTACCATGAAGTGAATCAGCTGTAACGACACATACAGCCCTTCTCTCTTGAGCCTCCCTCCCACCCCCCATCCCACCCCTCTAGATCATCACAGAGCGCTGAGTTGAGTTCTCTATGCTGTACAGAAGCTTCCCACTAGTGCAAGAGTTTTTAGAATATAAAAGCAATGAACTTGGGATTATCAAGGTCCTCTCCAACTTAGAAATTCTCAGGTGCAAGATAGAAAGCAGAGTTTTTCAATAACATTGGGATTCATGCTGAGGCAGGGAAATACAGAACCACAACTTTGGGGCCAGATAGATATCAGTTTGAATTCTGTCTTAGTCATTTATTACCTGTGGGACCATGGCCAAATTAGAAACTTCTCTGAAATACAGTGTCTTGTTTGCAATACAAGGATAATGTTGACTCTCCCTTACGTTTGTTATAAGGTTGAGTGCAATAAAATAGGGATAAAACTGGTGTGTACTTACTCTTGGGAGTTGATGGGACTTGTAAAGCAGTTTGCACTGTGTATACACAAGTGTTTCTTATTATTATTTTATGAGTATCCTTAAAGATGCTGCACAATGTCGGGCAAATATTAGATGCCCATAAACGTTAGCTCCTTTCTCTTTGCCAAGCCCTTGGATATTTAATCTACTGAAGGACTTTAGGCAGAAAGGTCCTAAACTCAATGAAGGTATTAAATTGGTTTTAACAGGCTGAGTGATTTTGAACTCTTCTTTTTATCTCTTCCAGTTGCTTTAAATGACTGATTTCTTCTCTCTGTTGCAAGTCCTCTTGACTGTGATAGGGAGCATGATGAATCTCACACACCATTTGGTACATAAAACTCATCCACTGAGCGTTGTTCTTCTGCTTCCTTACAAGCTGGGCGCTTGCTGCTGTTTTTGTGGGTGGCATAATCAGCTTGCTTGTGAGAGATGACAGTTGTGAAACAACAGTGAGTTATAATGTATGAATTAATATCGGCTATGGCCAAATTAGGGCTTCCCTTGTGGCTTAGTGGTAAAGAATCTGCCTGCAGGAAACAGGTTTGATCCCTGGCTTGGGAAGACCCCCCAGAAAAGGAAATGGCAACCCACTGCAGTATTTTTGCCTAAGAAATCCCATGGACAGAGGAGCCTGGTAGGCTGGAGTCCATTGCGTCACAAAAGAGTTGGGGTGACTGAGCGACTGAACAACAATGACCAAATTGAGAGCAAAACCACAAAAAAATATTTCTCGAAGCACAAACAAAACAGGCAAGAACCTTGACAATGGTGCTGGTAATCAACCCATGGAGAGTTACAGATGGCCAATGACTCATCTATTTGAATTGACTCGATTACCTCTAGGAATGTGACCAGAGAGTATGAGTGGATTTTCACCATTGTTTCCTAGAAGACTGATTGCTTGCCACATCAACAAAACGGAGGCTTATCCAGATGCAACTGACAGATATAAAATAGAAAGTCTTGACACTGGATGAGCATCTGTTCCAACACTCATTTTAAAGATGAGGAGACTGAGGTCCACAGAAGTTGGATGTTCTCATGCCCATGAGTTATGGGTGCAAAACATTTTCTTTGCACAAAGGTAGATATTGAAAACTGGTGGTCGTTCAGTTGCTAAGTCGTGTCTGACTCTTGTGACCCCATGAACTGTAGCCCACCAAGCTCCTTTATCCATGGGATTTTCCAGGCAAGAATATTGGAGTGGGTAGCCATTTCCTTCTCCAGGGGATCTTCCCGACCCAGGGATTGAACCCATATCTGCTGTGTTTCCTGCATTTTCAGGTGGATTCTTTACCACTGAGCCAGCTGGGGATCTTTAAGTAGTTAATTTGCAATATTGTGTTAGTTTCAAGCGTATAGCAAAGGGACCCAGTTATATACAGACACACACATATATTCTTTTCAGATTTTGTTCCATTATAGATTATTACAAGATATTGACTATATTTGCCTGTGCTATACAGTAGGTCTTTGTGGTTTACCTATTTTATATACAGTAGGATGTATTTATTAATCTCAAACTCCTAATTTATCCCTCCCTGATCCCTTCTCCTTTGGTAAACATAAGTTCATTTTCTATGTCTGTGAGTCTATTTCTTTTTGGTCAGTAAGTTCATTTGTATCAATTTTCTTTTAGATATATGTGACATCATATGATATTTGTCTTTACCTGATTTATTTCACTAAACGTGGTAATCTTTAGATCTATCCATGTTGCTGATAGTGATATTCTTTTTCTCTCAGGCAGATTTCTTGATCTCTCTTCTCTCTTCCCCCAAACACCTTGAGCAGTGATCACGCTGCTGCCAGTGGTAAATTACATTCCTTCTTTGTAAGATGCTCAGCAGAAAGGATTTCACTCATCCTTCAGGGCTGAGCAAAGAGTAAATAGGTGGCAATATCTAGGGTAGGAAATAAAGGCCCACAAAGTCAAGTAGTAGTGTGATAACTTACTTGAAAAAGTTAACTCTGCTCTAATGGCAGGCAAGTGATTAAGACTTTGCCTTCAAATGCAGGGGGTGCAGGTTTGATCCCTGGTCCAGGAGCCAAGATCCCACATGACTAACCACCAAAAAACCAAAACATTAAAAAAATAAAGAAGAAGCAATATTTTAACAAATTTAGCAAAAACTTTTAAAATGGTCCACCTCAAAAAAAAAAAAAAAAAAAGACAACTCATTCTTTATTACAAATGGATCTGCCCATAGTAAATCCAAGAAATAGATTTGACCACTTTAATTTTTTAAAAAACTTTTTTAGAAAGCATTTTCCCCAAACTCCTACAAATAGTATTTCTCCTTATTTTTTAAGTTATTTTTACTATTTCATGTAAATGTAAGTCAATCTATGCATCTATTGGATTAAATTGTTACTATTGTTCTGTGCAGCCAATTCAATTAAAACCACTGAACGTGGCAAGAAAAGGTTGTTTTTGTTTCTTTCTCTTCTAAAGAAGCATGCTGGTGATCAGGTGGCCATAATCTGTTTAAATAACATCTTTATATGAGATTTTAGAAAATGCTTATATTCATTTGCTAGGGCTTTCATAACAAAATACCATGGGCTAGGAGGCTAAAACAACAGAAATTTATTTTTTCATATTTCTGGAGGCTAGAAGTCCAAGATCAAGTTCTAGATTCCAAGCTCTGGGTGAGAGCAGGGCTGTTTTTCCAAGGTGTCTCCCTTGGCTTGTAGATGGCTGTCTTCTCCTACCCTCAATATGGTTTTCCCTATGTGTCTTAATTAAGTCTGTGTCCTAATTTCCTCTTCTGATAAGGACACCAATCATATTGGACTAGGGCTCACCCTACTGACCTCATTTGAAATTAATCACCTCTTTAAAAAACCCTATCTCCAAACACATCACCTTCTGAGTAAGAGGCTCTGAACTAAAAATACTGCCTGCCATGTTAGCAAACAAAAGTTGCTACTACCAAGCCACCAGCCACTACCACTACCCACTCCTTATGGGGGTAGAGACAAACCAGCTGCCCATCTCAAAGCCCTCAACCACTGCAGCCACCTCCAGTGGTGCACCCTGAGGGGACTCAGGATGGGAGAGCCCCTGATACTGGCCCCAGATAGCTGAGATGTGGATCAAAGGAATGATTTCAGTGAGCCCAGACTCTTGCATCTTCCCCTTCAAGGAGAGGCGCTAAATTCAGTAATTTGAGATGTGTGGTTTTCTTTGTGTATGTGTGTGCTCAGTTGCATCCAACTCTTTGTGACCCCACGGACTATAGCCCGCCAGGCTCTTCTGTCCATGGGATTTCCCAGGCAAAAATACTGGAGTGGGTTGCCATTTCCTCCTCCAGGTGATCTTCCCGACCCAGGGATCAAACATGCATCTCCTGCATTGGCAGGCAGATTCTTTACCATTGCACCACCTGGGAAGCCCTTGGTTTCCATTCATTAACAGTAATCTTTTGATGTTCAGACTACCTGGTTTTTGTTGCAAAACTCCTATATATCCTGGTTCCTTCCTTACCTCTTCAGAGCAGTCCGTTAGAATTATCTGAGAGGCTGTATCCCAGGCTTGGAACCCTCAACAAGTTCTACCAAATAAAATATAATTCTCAGATTTTAGGTTGTGCATTTTTTTGAGAGCTTCAACATATGGATCTAGGGAAGGGTTAGGTGGAGGAGTACTGGGCCCACAGCAGAGCATAATGCCACATCTGCTGCTGACATCTCTTTTGAGAGATAACTCCTAAAAGAAGATGCTATTAACTGGGCTGATTGTCTCTGCTCAGCAGGGCAGACCCCCACACATCACCCACAATGCACCCCATATTAGGTTGGCTGAAGCCTGACTACTCCAAACCTAGCTCTGTATTCTTAGGATGAACTCAGAGATTTGGTGCTAAAGGGGATCCTGTTCTTTTGTGAGTTGTTCTCCAAACTTATCCCAGTTTCTAGAGCATTGATGAATGTAATTAGCAAAAGGGTACCTAATAAACTACTTTATCTTCTCAGAACTATGACAAAGAAATAGATACCTGCTGAGTCAGGAGAGCTGTCCAGGAACTGTTGGACAGTGGTAATTGCTGTGGGGTTTGGCCTCTGCTTACAGATGCCAAGCCTCCCTGTGTACAGAGGAGCATGGTTCATGACAACTGATTTACCTCATCCGTGGAGGAGCGCCTCTAATTAGCGACCAGAGGCAGCCTGCAGTACTCTGAACGCCCCAGAAGAGGCCTGCTGTGTAAAACTGTCCCCTGAAATGATGGCATTGTCCTCTGTCTGTCTACTGGTGGTGTCATTAACTAGTCAGAATAAGACTCTTTTGGCAGGTGTTTTTGTTTCATGACTGAGCTGATAGCTCTGTGAATCGCACTGTGTTTTTATGAGCCCACATAACTCTCAGGAAGATGCACAGCTTCTCCAACGAGGCCCAGGCTGCGGGGGTCAGGTTGAGATGGACACACACTCGCTTGTGTTTGCCTAAAGCCCTTGTGTCACTAAGACACTCCAACTGAAGAGAGAAAAGACAGGCTTAATCTTCCCGGCTGCCAACTGCTGGTAGCAGAAGAAGAGAGGAATGAGAAAACACACCCCGGGAGTTACACAGTCTATGACAACCTCTTGTTCCAGCTTTTGAAAGGGTGAAATTGCTAATAAAATGATCAAAGGTGCTTTGATTCATGCCATTCTGGCTTCCACGGCTGACTCCTTTTACAGTTTCCGAGATGGTTGGAAGCCTGATAACTCTTAGATTCTATGTAGAGAGGCTCTCCAGAGGGAAATCGAATCTGAGAACTCTCTCAAATGTATTCCAAGTTTCAAAAACAAACAAGGTTTAGAAAATGCATTGACTGAGAAAAAACACTGCCTGGGAAAAATAAATAAATAAATTACCCTGAACACTGATTTTTCTCCCCAAATTCATTTGCACATGGCTCAAATTTTTCATGGGATAATGACAGAATTAGACTAATTTTCAAAAAAAATGCATGCACTGAAGCCTATTTCTCATTCTTGCCTATGCTGCTTAAAAGGATATCAGGCTTCCATGATGGCTCAGTGGTAAAGGTAAAAATCCACCTGCCGATGCAAGAGACACGGGTTCAATCCCTGATCCGGGAAGATCCCACATGCCTCAAAGCAACTAAGCCTGTGTGCCACAAATACTGGGCCTGTGCTCTGGAGCCTGGGAGCTGCCACTGCTGAGCCCAAGTGCCACAACTACTGAAGCCTGTGTGCCTCAGAGCTTGTGCGCCACAACGAGAGAAACCATTGCAACGAGAAGCCGGAGCGCCATAACTAGACAGTGGCCCCTGCTGCTGCAACTAGAGGAAGCCCAGGTGCAGCGATGAAGACCTAGCACCGCCAAAAATAAACAAACACACATTAAAAAAATAAATTATAAATACAAATAAATAAAAAGTGTGTCACAGATGAACTAACTTCACTGCTGGGGGAATAGTTTTATCTCTTATATATAAAACCAGGAAGAACATTTTTATTTCTAAATCAATAATAAATAAGATGCGTTTAGAATACAAAGCAAGCTTACATGCGGATTAGCTTATCGACAATTCTAAGTGCTGCTTTAAAATTAAGAATTAAATTGAATTGACCTTCCATACATTCAGTGCTTCAGGCTTCCCTGGTGACTCAGCGGTAAAATCCGCTTACAAGACAGGAGAGGCAGGCGGGTCCGTGGGTTCAATCCTTGGGTTAGGGAGATCCTCTGAAGAAGGAAATGGCAACCCACTCCAGTATTCCTGCCTGGGAAATCCCATGGACAGAGGAACCTGGTAGGCTACAGTCCATGGGGTCACAAGAGTCAGACATGGCTAAACCACCACCACCACCACCACATTCAGCACTGCGGTTGAAAATTGTAAAAATCACTAAACCACCGTACACTGGAGTAGGGAATTCAGTTCAGTTCAGTTCAGCCGCTCAGTCGTGTCCTACTCTTTGTGGCCCCATGAATCGCAGCACACCAGGCCTCCCTGTCCATCACCAACTCCCAGAGTTTACTCAGACTCCTTTCCGTCGAGTCGGTGATGCCATCCAGCCATCTCATCCTCTGTCGTCCCCTTCTCCTCCTGCCCCCAATCCCTCCCAGCATCAGGGTTTTTTCCAATGAGTCAACTCTTCGCATGAGGTGGCCAAAGTATTAGAGTTTCAGCTTTAGCATCAGTCCTTCCAATGAACAAACACCCAGGACTGATCTCCTTTAGGATGGACTGGTTGGACTTCCTTGCAGTCCAAGGGACTCTCCAGAGTCTTCTCCACCACCACATTTCAAAAGCATCAATTCTTCGGCGCTCAGCCTTCTTCACAGTCCAACTCTCACATCCATATATGACCACTGGAAAAACCATAGCCTTGACTAGATGGACCTTTGTTGGCAAAGTAATGTCTCTGCTTTTGAATATGCTGTCTAGGTTGGTCATAACTTTTCTTCCAAAGAATAAGCGTCCTTTAATTTCATAGCTGCAGTCACCTGGCAAGTGCTTTACTCACAGTGGTTCCTGAATGATGCTCCAGAGGGCAGCGCCCGGAGCAGGCCAGAACACCTGGTATGAACGATTCCCAGAGAATGACGGGAAGCCAGCCACGCCAGGTTTTTCTCTGTCCTTGTGACCTTAGGGAAGGGAACTGAACTATTCTGCCTCTTATGATTCCCTCTATATCCAGAACAATGAAGTAACTTGAGGGGTAGACAATATCTCTAACATTTATATCTGGTGTAATCTTTCCCCTGCCTTACAGACCTTTTTTTCTAGAGCCTATGAGGCAAGTCTATGAAAGAGGCATTCCCAAACCTGCATCTTCAGAACCAAACTCATTCTCTTCTCTCCCCTGTAATTCACTCTCCTTTTGTCTTAACCTAATAGCTCAGTTGGGCTTCCAGTGGTAAAGAATCCACCTGGCAATGCAGGAGATGTGGGTTCAATCCCTGGGTTGGGAAGATCCACTGGTGAAAGAAATGGCAACCCACTCCGGTATTCTTGCCTGGGAAATCCCTTGGACAGAGGAGCTTGGTGGGCTACAGTCCATGGGGTTGCAAAAGAGTTGAAAGCTACTTAGCGACTAAACGACAACAACAATAGGTCAATTAGACACTCCCAAAGCATCCTGTTTCTTTCTTCCCTCTCTTTTCTGTATGCAGTCCCTGCCTTTTTCTCAAACCCTTTACTCTCTCTCATACATACTGCTGCTGACTTGGTTAAAGTCCTTAGTCCTTTATTTTGCTTGTCTGTTTATTTGTTGAAATTTTGTGAGAGTCAGGCACTAATATTAATAGGTTTGCACCTTCATTAAAACCCTTAGTTGCCAGGTATTGCCACAAGTACAGCAGGAGCTGTGTTAAGCAATGATGATTCAGAGATTAGAGATGCCAGGCTTGCCTTACAGATGTAGAGAAATAGTTGAACCAAAGGAGGGTAAGGCAAAAGAATGCACAGTATTGAGTCTAATTCAAAGAAGGCGAGTGGAGGGGATGCAGAGCCAGGGAAGAGACTTCGGTGACGTTGGTGTCTGAGTAAGGTTTTGAGGGGTAAATAGCTACCAGTGGTGTACGGACAAGGGTGCAGCCATAGCGAAATTACAGTGAGTCTGTGTGGCTATGAGTAGTTCAGACTTGAAGGATAAGGATATGAAGAAAATGGTATGAATACTGTAAAGGGCATGGAAGGCTTTTTAAAGGTATGATGGTTTTACGATGTGTCTCTGAGTTTCTTCATAGCCTTCCCCCAAGTAAGCGAGTGAATGAACGTTGCATGATTGGTTGTGTCCAGCTCTTTGCAACCCCATGGACTATAGCCCACCAGGCTTCTCTGTCCATGGGATTTTCCAGACAAGAACACTGGAGTGGGTTGCCATTAGCTTCTCCAGGAGATCTTCCTGACTCAGAGATTGAACCAGGATCTCCTGCATTGGCAGGCATTTTTTTTTTTTTTTTACCACCGTTGAACCACGTAGGAAGGCCAGTCCTTTCCCCAAACAATGACACAATTATCCTCCTTTCCCTTCTAACAAACAGAATGTGGCACAGAGTGATGCTAATAACTCCTGAGTCTAGGTCACAACATGGGTCCCTTCTGTGTGGCTCTTTCTCTCCTGGATCACTTGTTGTAGGGGGAGGCAAGAGCCATGCTGTGAGGAGCTCAAGCAGCCTGTGGAGAGGACCATGTGTGGAGGAACTGGAGCCTCCTGCCAACAGCCAGCATCACCGAGCCAGCCACAGGAGACAGCCACCATGGAGACAGATCTGCCAGCCCCAGTCAAGCCTACATTTTGATAGTCATCTCTTGAAAGGTCTTGAAACAAAAATACCCAGTTAAGCCATGTGTGATTTCCTAACCCACAGACACAGTGAGATTAATAAATTCTCATTGTTGTTTTAAGCTGCTATGTTTTAAGATGATTTGTTAGGCAGCAAGAGATAACTAATAAAAAAGGAGGAGTGATGAGATCAGACTAACGAAAAATGTAATGGCACTATGAATTACGGAGAAATGATTGGCGAGGAGACAGAAGCAGACAGTCAAATAAATTAGGTGGCTGTTGCAGTAATTAAGTAGAGATGTGATAAAGACCTGTATTAAGGTTTGGGCTTTAGGGTTTAAGAGGAGGAAAAAATGTTGAGAGATTTAGGGAGGAAACAGCAATAAAATTTAGCGGCTGATTAGCATTGGGGCATGAAGGAAAGAAAAGCATTAAGGGTTTAATTCAGGTCCTTTGCTCAGCAGCCAAGGAGATGATGGCATCATTCATGAAAATGGGGGATGAAGGAGGGGACACCGATTAGTTGAGGAAGCAGAGCTTTCCTTTTGAACATGCTGAGTTTGAAGTGCCCATGGAAAATCCAAATGAAGGTATGTTAGTTATATGGACACAAGAGTCTGGACTTCAGGAAAGGGGAAGAGACTGATATTAAACTTGAAATCAAAGGATAGTGAAGAATGTAACAGAAGATGGCCGATGACAGAACATTGGATCATGTCAACATTTAATGACGGACACAAAGGAGATGGGGCAGGGATGTGAAAAATTAAGCAACAGCAGCCAGAAGAACCTGGAGAGAAAGCAGAGCAACCGAAAGAGGAGAGAGGTTTTTTAATTCAATTGATTTGTTTTTGGCTGTGCTGGGTCTTTGTTGCTGCCTTTTTCCCTCTAGCTGCAGCAGGCAGGGGTTACTCTGAAGTGGCCGTGCATGGGCTTCTCATTGCAGTGGCTTCTCTTGTCACACAACACGGGGCTCTAGGCTCACAGGCTTCAGTACTTGAGGCTCCCAGGCTCTAGACCACAGGCTCCATAGTTGAGGCACGCGGGCTTAGCTGCTCTGCAGTACGTGGGATATTTCTGGACCTAGGATTGAACCCGTGTCTCCTGCATTGGCAGAAAGATTCTTTACCACTGAGCAAACAGGGAAGCCCAAAGAGAAAATTTAAAAAAAAAATTTTTTTTTCTAAAAAGAAGTATAGTTAATTTCCAATATTGAGATAGCTTCAGGTGTACAACAAAGTGACAAGAATATATCCGTATATATTCTTTTTCAGCCGCTTTTCCTTTATAAGTCGTTACAAGGCATCGAATTTAGTTCCCTGTGCTATACAATGCATTTTTGTTGTTTATTTTATACACAGTAGTGTACATGTGTTAATCCCAAATTCCTAATTTATCACCCTCTGCTGCCTAATTTATCATCCCCCCTGGTGACCATAAGTTTGTTTTCTATGTTTGTGAGTCTATTCTTATTTTGTAAATAAATTCATTTATATCATTTTGTTTTAGATTCCACATACAAGTGATATTATATGATATTTATCTTTCTCTGTCTAACTTACTTCACTTAGTATGACTGTCTCTAAGTCCATCCACGTTGCTGTGCTGTGCTAAGTCACTTCAGTCATGTGTGACTCTTGGCGATCCTGTGGACTGTAGCCCGCCAGGCTCCCCTGTTCAAGGGATTCTCCAGGCAAAAATACTGGAGTGGGTTGCCATGCCCTCCTTCAGGGGATCCTCCTAACCCACAGACCAAAGCCACAGCTCCTGCGGCCCCTGCATTGCAGGTAGATTCTTTATGGCTGGGCCATCGGGGAAGCCCCCATGTTGCTGTAAATAGCACTATTTCATTCCTATTTATGGCTGAGTAATATTCCATTGTATATATGTACTGCATCTTCTTTACTCATTCCTCTGTCAAGGGATGCTTAGGTTGCTTCCGTGTCTTGACTATTGTAAATAACGATGCTGTGAACATTGGTGCATGTGTCTTTTCAAATGACAGTTTTCTCCAGATATATGCCCAGGCATTGCTAGATCATATGGTGACTCCTTTTAATTTTTAAGGACCTCCGTACTGTTTTCCATGGAGAAGGCAATGGCACCCCACTCCAGTACTCTTGCCTGGAAAATCCCATGGGCAGAGGAGCCTGGTAGGCTGCAGTCCATGGGGGTCACTAAGAGTCGGACACGACTGAGAGAGTTCACTTTCACTTTTCACTTTCATGCATTGGAGAAGGAAATGGCAACCCACTCCAGTGTTCTTGCCTGGAGAATCCCAGGGATGGGGGAGCCTGGTGGGCTTCCGTCTATGGGGTCGCACAGAGTCGGACATGACTGAAGCGACTTAGCAGCTGCATACTGTTTTCCATAGCAGTTGCACCAACGTACATTCCCACCAAGAGTGCAGGAGGGTTCCCTTCTCTCCACACTGCGTCCAGCACTTATTTATAGGCATTTTACGGATGACCATTCTGACTGGTGTGAGGTGATACTTCATTGTAGTTTTGCTTTGCATTTCTCTAGTAATTAGCAATATTGAGCATCTTGGCATGTGCCTCTTGGCCATCTATATGTCAGAAGAGGAGAGACTTTAAAGAAAAGCTTGCAATGAAGCAACTAAGAGAAAGACTACCAGGTGTCTACTAAATTTGGTGACCGATTCTTGGCATACTTGGCAAAAGCAGATTCACTTGGAGTGATGGTGACAGAAGCCAGACCAAGTGGATTAAAGCACGTCCACAGAGGAAAATGCAGAGGCAGGAAGTGCAGACTGCTCTCTAGCAGCTCACTGTGAGTGAGAGAAAGGACAGCCTCCCAGCCACTCCTCCTGCCTTGGCTCTGCCTGTCTATTTCCACTTTCCTGGATACAAGGGGGATCCTGTCAACATCTATATCTGCACAGGCTATTGATTCAACATGGTAGACGTGCCTCACGTCATGTTCTGGAAGCCTTCATAGGAGTTCATTTAAATAAGGGTGAAGGAAAGAATGTAAAATAATTAGAGCTGTCAGTGGATGAAAAATGCCAGGGCATCTTTGGAAGAAAGAAGTGATCATGACTTGGAGACAGGAAAGCTCAAGGTCCAAAAGAATCTGGCTGAGTTACCCTCATGGGACCTCAGAAATTCTCAGGACTTGCATACAGAAGCTGAGACAGAAGAGGCAGTGAAGTCCTTGGCTGAAAAATCAAGAATTAATTAAAAGCTTGCTTATGCACTGGCTGGGCATCCAAGTATGTTGAAGTTTATTTCCTATATAGACAGATCTCTGAGGTTCCAAAAGAGAATCCTTTCTATCCCAGAAGATTAGGAAAGTTCTTGAAAAAATGCGTAAGCCCTCAAGTGTTTTTGCAAGACACCCACCAAGTGTCTGAGTGGAGAAGGTCAAACACAAAGTAAAGAACAGGTAGGATCATCATATAATTCAGAGGAGAATTTTTCCACCCCTCTCTCCATGAACCCTTATATTATCACCGTTCATTATGTACATTGGTATACAGAAGCAATTCTTACTAAATTTTCGTTCTTGGAAATACAAATATATTTTCTATTTTTTGTGGATCATTTTTCAGGATAAAGTCTTAGTTCAAGCGTTTTTCCATGATTTAGCCTGAATGTTGGTTGCCTTTTAAGTCCTCTTCAGGTGATCTTTTCCTGATACACCTGATTAGGCAGAAAAATTAACCCCTGGCTGTCTATTAGCTTAAATCTCTCCATAATACAGTTACTTCTGACAGACAAAGTGTCTGTTTGCTGGAATTGTGTCTTTATCAGTCTTCCATTTCCAGAATCTAGTACAACACTTGGCATTTTAAATGTTTATTCAAAGAAAAGAATGAAAGAAAGGCGAGAAGGATGGATGAATGTGTCTTCTTTGGCTGTAAAAATAAACATCATGATAACTTGGCTTCTGAACAATGAGCTTGCCCTTTGGCTGGCCTGCAGCGGTGACCACAGGGTTAGAACAGTGGCCAGAACTGAGTTTTTATCATGAAGGGGCCCCCAACTTTCTGTTGTAAAGAGCTCATCTCTAGGACACCTTGCACTCAGAAGCGCGACCCCATCCAGTTTAAATATGTGGCTTTCAACCTCTTTTCTCCCTTGTCCCAGGGTCTTCACTTGGAACAGTCCCTGGAGAAATCAATGTCCCACCTTTTCCTTGTATCAGGATGACTCCTATATGTCTGGATGAGACAGTGAGACAGAGATGCAGGCAAAGATGGGGCTTGTACAGGAAAGGGAAGAAACCGATAGACCTGGATCACAGGAAAATTTTGTTTCTTATCTCCTCAGTCAGAATTCTTTTACCTTTTATGAGGCTTAGTTTATAGTTGGTTTCCAGGGTATTATCAGTACAAAGTTCAGCCCTCACATTTTGGCAATTACAATCAGAAGGTAAGCTTGTTTTCCAGGAATTATTGAGCAATTATCACCCTATTCTACTGATAGCCCATTCTGGATCTAAGTTCAGAAAACATCACATTGAAATAGGACTTCACTTTTAGCTGTTTGGAAAACACTTATTGATTTCCTCCATGTTGACTCCTGGTCCTATTTTAAATATCTTCAAATTCCTGATAACACACACTGGCATTTGCTCAAGGCTAATTTTAGCACGTTCTTTACAAAGAGGCTGCTAAACACAGATCTGAGACACACCAAATCATTTGAGGATTTTATTTTTCACATACTAAAAAAAGTCCACGTGTTTATGTTTGCATCATCTCAAGTGGTCTTTAAGAAGAGAGTAGGCAGGTCAGTTCTCTAAATCTACCACTGCTAGAGCCCCAGGGGCAGGCTGCAGTACTTGAGAACTCCGCTGTCAGGGCAATCTTCTCCGGCGGACAAAACTTTCGCTGCAAGACTGCTAACTCAGCAGGTGCAGGGAGAAGCATAGACGCTGGCAGGTGCTAATAAAAAAAAACCTGGAGGAGAACAAAGGGAGCCTTCTCTGAACTCCTCCAAAAATGTCACCCACAGGAAGTCAGGCTTTGTCTGGGAGGCACGTGGGCTTCATCACGGCCCACTGGGCAGAACAAGATCAGTGCTAGCCAATGTCCACAATGGGCTCAATGCAGGCTATTGTGGTGGCTGGAACGACTTGAGGGATGACTGCAGGATAAACTCCACCTGTTCCTACATCCTGAAATACCCGTGTCATTGAGTGGGCTGCCGGCCGCCTTTCTCCTTCCCGTGTCTAAGTCATCTTCAGCCTAAAAATCTCCCAAGGTTACGCTGTCCTGTCTTAAAGATCGCCCAGCTTCTCCATTTCTTACATGTTCTCTGATATTCTGAAGTTAGATCTGCACATAAACACGTGTGAGGGGCTGGGAGTGCAAAACAGAGCAGGCTGATTTCTAAGAGACTTACTGATTTAATTCCATTGCCTCCTACACCCCTGCCTGCCCTGATCATGGTTGTGCTTATAAATTAGACCAGGTCCATTCTGGGACTTCCCCATCTCCTCAGGCACACAAGTTTTCCATGGTATGTAGTTTTCTTAGGTTAAAAAGAATATAAGTCAGATAAATAAAGACACATTAAGGGGAGAGGAAAAAATCAGATTTTTCCCCCTGCATATAATACATGATGATAGAAAAGCCTGGTGATTGGAGCAGAACAATTTGTCCTTATATAAGACAGCCTCACCTCTGCAGGAAATATAGTCACCCTGCCTGCGTCATTTCTGCCTTTCCTAGCCCTATCTTCTGGCACTGTGATAACCAAAAAGTGCTCCTATACATCTTCAAATACTCTCAGTTAAGATTCCCCATGTAAGAGGAACATGCTTATGGTACAACAATGGCGGTGGATGCAGCGAACGCCTGTCAGATGTTGTTTGGTTGCTAAGTCATGTCCGACTCTTTTGTGACCCCATGGACTGTAGCCCACCAGGCTCCTCTGTCCATAGGATTCTCCAGGCAAGAATACTGGAGTGGGTTGCCATTTCCTTCTCCAAAGGATCTTCCCCACCCAGGGATCAAATCTGTATCTCCTGCACAGGCACGTGGATTCTTTATCACTGAGCTACCTGGGAAGTCTACCTGCCAGATACTAAACCACACATTATTGCCTCACACTTAACCCTGGATACACTAATCTCTAGTGAAAGAACTTCAGGCACTTGCTTGGGGGAATATTTGCAAGCAGATGAAACTTGCTGTGCTACTTGAATCACAGGAAGACAAACTGTTCATGGTTAGGTCAACCCTGACTGAGCCTCACTGTGGAAATCTCCATGAACTTCAACACCAAGCCGTTCTGCTCCATCCTGCCCATTTCTTCAGCAGGGATGGCTTATCCATAGACTACGTAGGATTTCTCAGGGTTTGCTTGAGGACAGAGCTCTACAGAACACAGTATAACTATCTTATCTGCCACTGCCAAAATTTATTTATTACTACACTATCTCATGTAGTTATAAATTTATGTAGAGGAAATGTTTAAGCAACTGTATTATAAATGGGGGAGAGCAACAAACTGTGGTGCTGGAGAGGGCTCCTGAGAGTCCCTTGGACAGCAAGAAGATCAAATCAGTCAATCCTAAAGGAAATCAACCCTGAATAGTCATTGGAAGGACTGATGCTGAAGCTGAAGCTCCAATACTTTGGCCACCTGATACAAAGAATCAATTCACTGGAAAAGACCCTGATGCTGGGAAAGACTAAGGGCAGGAGGAGAAGGGGGAAACAGAGGGTGAGATGATTGGATGGCATCACCGACTCAATGGACATGAGTCTGAGCAAACTCCAGGAGATGGTGAAGGACAGGGAAACCTGGTGTGCTGCAGTTCACGGGGTTGCAAAGAATAGGACATGACTTAGCAACTAAGCAACAGCAAAGGGATATGGAGCTTCCCAGGTGATGCAGTGGTAAGAACCCACCTGCCAATTAAGAAGACATGGGTTCGATCACTGGGTCAGAAAGATCTGTTGGAGAAGGAAATGGCATTCTCGCGTGGGAAATCCCATGGATAGCGAGGGGAGCCTGGTGGGCTACAGTGCATGGGGTCGCAAAGAGTCAGACACGACTGAGAGAGTCAGTATACGCACACACACAAAGGGAGGGAAATAAAGGAGGTCCTATGCTACATTCAAACAGTTAAATGACAATACCAGTGATCACTTAACCAGGGATAAGACACACACACACACTCACACTCAAAGTTATATTCAAAGACACTACAGACAAAGCAAAATAAAATACTTAAACGAAATAAAAAGCCTGTTAGCTTTTTCATGCTATCATGAGGAATAAATGAAGGGAGAAGGGATTTTTTATTGATTGAAACTTGAAATGATGGTATTTGCTTGCAATTAACGAGATTGTTTTCTCTACATAGAGAATGTGGGCTTGAAATAAATATATATTAATGTTTATTTGATACTTTTGAGTTAGATCCTGAAAACCCATACCAGTTAGATGTTTAGTAGCAAAACAGTAAGATGACTGAGGTTTATTTTCTCCTGTGAATTTACAACATTCTTGTAAGTGGCATCAGGCAGATAGTATTTAGAACCATCTTACAGGAGAAAAAATTACGTCTTCAAGAAGTTCAGTGATTCAGAAAATTGTAGATCTAAGATTAAAACCCATCTTATTTCAAGTACAGTAATCATGAAAAGGCATTAGTTGCATGAAAGAATGGATGGTGGTAATTTAACTCTCCACTTACATTTCAACAGCTTTCAGTTTGATTATCTTTCTTGTCATTGAGTCAGTGTAACTCAATTGTTTCACTTTTCCTCGCCATTACTAGAAATATTCATTCATTGGAAAGACTGATGCTGAAGCTGAAATTCTAATACTTTGGCCACCTGATGTGAAGAACTGACTCACTGGAAAAGACCCTGATGCTGGGAAAGATTGAATATGGGAGAAGGGGACAACAGAGGATGAGATGGTTGGATGGCATCACCAACACAATGGACATGAGTTTGAGTAAGCAGAGTACATCATGCAAAATGCCAGGCTGGATGAAGCACAAGCTGGATTCAAGATTTCTGAGAGAAATATCAATAACCTCAGATACGCAGATGACACCACCCTTATGACAGAAAGCGAAGAACTAAAGAGCCTGTTGATGAAAGTGAAAGAGGAGAACAAAAAAGTTGGCTTAAAACTCAACATTGAGAAAACTAAGATCATGGCATCCAGTCCCATCACTTCATGGCAAATAGATGGGGAAGCAATAGAAACAGTGAGAAACTTTATTTTGGGAGGCTCCAAAATCACTGCAGATGGTGACTGCAGCCATGAAATTAAAAGACGATTGCTCCTTGGAAGAAAAGCTATGACCAACCTAGACAGCATATTAAAAAGCAGAGACATTACTCTGCTGACAAAGGTCTGTCTAGCCAAAGTTATGGTTTTTCCTGTAGTCATGTATGGATGTGAGAGTTGGACTATAAAGAAAGCTGAGTGTGGAAGAATTGATGCTTTTGAACTGTGGTGTTGGAGAAGACTCTTGAGAGTCCCTTGGACTGCAAGGAGATTCAAGCAGACCATCCTAAAGGAAATCAGTCCTGAATATTCATTGGAAGGATTGACGCTGAAGCTGAAATTCCAATACTTTGGCCACCTGATGTGAAGAACCAGCTCACTGGAAAAGACCCTGATGATGGGAAAGATTGAAGGCAGGAGGAGAAGGGGACGATAGAGGATGAGATGGTTGGATGGCATCACCGATGTAATGGACATGAGTTTGAGTAAACTCCAGGAGTTGGTGATGGACAGGGAAGCCTGGCATGCTGCAGTCCATGGGGTTGCAAAGAGTTGGACATGACAGAGTGACTGAACTGAACTGAACTAGAAGTATCACTTCTGCCTCTTCTATTGTCTAGAGTTCAGTTGCTTCATTTTGACTCTAATACTGTGAACATCTGTCCTAAAATGTTTTTAGACATTTCTTCAGAGGTATTGCAAGAAAGAAACTATTTTATTACATGATACTGAATGATATTTTTATCTAGAGCAGAATTCACCTACTAAATAATTTTCAAAATGATACAAATATTTTGGTTTTGACTAACATGAATTTTTTGTTTATTTCCTTGGTGACTTGGTCATACAGGTGAATATGGCAAAACCCCACTCAGACCTCAAAAGAACAGCACACACACAGGGCAACTGGGTGCAATTCTGCTAGATACTGTTGGTTTAAAGTTAACCTTTTCATTCCCGTGCTACACAAACTCTCCATCTTTTTCTACAGTCTGCCTGTTCCATGCTGAAAGAGACCTCGGGGCTCTTGTAGCTGAATAGTGTGTCTGTGATACATATGGATGTTTTGAATCAAGAAGTTCATCAAAATCATGGACCTCACCTGCCCAACATAGACCTACTTTGAGACTGACTGACACGGTTCCTTCTTCCTATGTAGTATATTTAAAATAGCAATAAACTTGGAGTCAGAAAGCCTGAGTTTGATATAGCGGATATCTATTGGTTGCTCTAAGGTTGTCCATGGAAATTCAAAATATTTCAGTACAAAAACCAAGAGATTACCGGGTACAAATTAACCCTTATCTTTAGCACAATTAATTAGCATTTTGAGACCCTCTAATCAAGCCTCTACATGCCACTGTCAGAAGTGGTTACTCGCTTCACCTATCCTTGTGTGAAAAGTACACTGGAGGATCTACTTGTAGCATAAAATACATCAGCAATAACTTGTTGCTGGTGAAATGTGTGATGCTCAAATTGGGTGAGGCTGATTAGGAATGCTGCACAGTCATTTCCAGAAGTGAAGTGATAAAAAGCTAGCAGGTCAGGTAGTTTTGCCCTGTGCCAACTGGAAGACAAGAACATAAAAAAACAATCAAATGCTTAGGAATACATTTAATGAAGGAGGTGAAAGATCAATAAAAATGGCAAAACACTGATGAAAGTAATTGAAAAGGATGCAAATAAATGAAAAGTTATTCCACATTCATGTGCTGGAAGAATCAATATTATTAAACTGCCCATACTACCCAAAGTGAGCTACAAAGTCAGTGCAATCTCTATAAAAATTCCAATGGAATTTTTCACAGAAATATTTTTAAAAATCCCCAAATTCATATGAAATCACAAAGGATCTTGAATAGTAAAAACCATTTTAAGCAGGAAGAACAATTAGAGGCATCACACTTCCTGATTTCAAAATATACTACAAAGCTACAGTAATCAAAACAGCATAATAGCAGAATTTTTTAAAAAGATGCATGACAAAACCTCAGTGAGTCATCATCTTATACCTGTGAGATGGCTATCATCAAAAAGACAAAAGACAAGTATTGGTGAAGATGTTCGGAAAAAGGAATGTAAATTAGTACAGACATGGAAAATGGTACAGCAGTTCCTCAAAAAAAAAAAAAAAAAAAAGAAAGAAAGAAAGAAAGAAAGAAACTACCACATGGCCCAGTAACCCCATTTCTGGGTATATCCAAAAGAAATAAAACCAGAACCTGGAAGAAATACCCACATTCCTATGTTCAGTTCAGCATTATTCACAATAGCTCAGATATAGGAACAACCCAAGTGTCCATTGATGGATGAATGGATAAAGAATTTGTGGTATAAACATATACAGTGGAACATTTTTTTAAAAAAAGAAGGAAATCCTGTCATTTGTGACAACATGGATGAAGCTGGGGGACATTAAGTGAAATAAATCACTCAGAGAACAACAAATATTGCATAATATGGCATACATGGAATCTCCAAAAATTGGGTTCATAGATTCAGAGAGTAAAAAGGTGTTTGCCAGGGACTGGGGATGGGGTAAATGGGGAGATGATGGCCAAAGGGTACAGAGTTAATTATGGAGGATGAGTAAGTTCTGTCAATCTAGTGTACACCATGGTGACTCCAGTTAATGACACTGTATTGCGGGACTCACCTGGAGGTCCACTGGTTAAGAACTTACCTTGCAATGCAAGGGATGCAGGTTCTATTCCTGGTCGGGGAACTAAGATCTCACATGCCGTGGAGCAACTAAACCGACGTGCCACAGCCAGAGAGCCTGTGCACCACAACAAAGGATCTCGCATGACACAGCAAAGATCCCACGTGCTGCAATTAAGACCTGATGTGGCCAAATAAATGAATAATAATAATAACACTGTATTGTGTACTTGTAATTTGCCAAGAGAGTAGATCTTAAGTATTCTACCATTCACCCACACGCCCCCATCACACACACAAATGTTAACTCAGTGAGGTGATTGAAATGTTAATTAACTTGATTGTGGTAATCATTTCACAAATTATACTTGATCAAAACATCACGTTTACACCATAAATATACACAATTTTTATTTGTCAATTATACCTCAATCAAGCTGGGGTGAAAAAAAAAGAGATATAGAGAGACCAAATTTAAAGTCAATTTGCACATGATACCTGGAAAACCTCCTGTTTCTGCCTCTAGGCTCACAAAGTAGTTGCCTGTGTCTTAATTGTATTTCTCACCACTTTACTATGCTTGTGACTCTACATCTCTCTACCCCTTTGAGAGAAGATTTCAGCCAGGGCAAGGTCAAGGGGCTACTGATCCCCAGCACCTGTTTGGCACATGGTTAGATATGATACATGTGTCTCCAGGCATGAGCAATGGATGGTCTCTAAGCAGTATAACAGGTATTCCTGGTAGCTCAGTGGAAAAGAAGCCGCCTGCCAGTGAAGGAGATGCAGGTTTAATCCCTGGCTTGGGAAGATCCCCTGGAGAAGGAAATGGCAACCCACTCCGGTATTCTTGCCTGGGAAATCCCAAGGACAGAGGAGCCTGGCGGACTACAATCCATGGGGTTGCAAAGAGTCGGACACAGCTTAGCAACTCAGCATGCATGCAAGCGGTATAGCACCTGCAAGAGAACGTTACTGCTGTCTGATGGTCCTACATCCAAAACCAGCCCAGCCACTCATATAACCTCTTTAGTCCACCTATTCATTTGTAATAATGGGTTACAGGCTTATGGGCTTATTAGAATAACTCAAGTATCAATACTTTAACATTACACCTGGCAGTTACTAGCATGCACATTGCATATGACTGATTAGGGCTAGCTGGTCTGTAGTTCATACCTGAAAACCTGAGAATAAATGGAAAAATAATATTCTTAATCCAGATAGATATATTGTCCATTTTTGACCCAGTCAATCTGAACCACATATTGTGAACTAAACTCATTGTTTAAAACTTCCTAGAAGCAGCACAGCTGTCTCATGAGTGTGCACATAGTAACCAGAGACCCACACGATGAGCATTTATGTATGAAAAACGTTTCTGAAAATTGACCCATAGGAACCAACGCACACCAACACTTATGAACATTCTTATTTTTCTTATTCCTTAGGATTTTCTTACCTTTTTCTTTCATTTCAAAAGCAACGTCTATGGGGGCTTCCCTGGTGATCCAGTGGTTAAGGGTCCATGCTTCCAATGCAGAGAATGTGCAGGTTCGATCCCTGGTCGTGTAACTAAGATCACTTATGCCTTATGGCATGGCAGGAAAAAGAAAGGAAGGAAGGAAGGAAGAAAGAGCAAGAAAAAAAGAAAGAAAAGAAATACACAAAAGCAAAGATACTTTCTTCCCTTCTTCTCTCAAGCCAATTGCCATCTAGGAGTGAATGCGGTTCATGCTTCCTACGCTTTAAAACTCTGGTAATGATTATTTCAGAGATTGTATTGGGTCCAACAGACTGTTTTATCTACCTTGGAGAAACTGAAAATTCATATGAAACTCAAAAACTGAAAGGCTAGTTGTGTCATAAAATATGAGAAACGAAGACAGAGAGGCAAAGGAAAGCCATCTCTGGAAGCTTGAAAGTCGGACGTTTTTAACTGAAGAAGATTCGGAAGTGGTTGCTTTCAGAAGATATTAAACCTGACCCCTGATTTCATCAGGACTGGGCTCCGAAGGGATCCTTCCCACTAGAAAGCCACCATCAAGTAAACATGACAGAGATTGTCATTCCCCTTGTCACTCAGAAGAGCCATCTGCTCCTGAGTTAAAGTCATTTTCCATTAAATTCACCAGCATGCTAATTAAAGAATGGCTGGAGGATGCTGAAGCTGCCAGATGCTATGAAGATATATCACTGTCTTTTTATATGGTTAGGCAAACGTTTAATTAAACCTGCAGCTGCTGTGTGTCTGCTCAACCCACCAACACAGCTAAACCTCATTTACCTGAGAAAATCATTTCGTATTAGTGTCTTCCAAGAGGTAAAACAACTTAAAACAGACTTTGCTGAAATATTTAATGCCTTTGTACATGATTTAATTAAATGCATCAGTAATTACATCAGGGCAACTTGAACCTGACTTTCCCTGGGGTTCCTGTTGTGTCTTCTGATAGCTAATCAGACGTCTCCTCAATGGTACCCTTCTTTGGAGGAATAGAATTACAGGAAGTCTAAGTATCTGTGTGGATGCTCAGCCTGTCTCTATTACATTTCACTTGGGCATATGAGTTTTAATGCATTTAAAAGGCCTCTTTGGAAAGAAAGAGAAATCCAAGAGGAGACAGCAATGAAACACAGGGCCAGGATTTTCTTGCTCTAGAATTCTTGCTTATGACTAACAGAGTCATTAGCCAGCACTGTGGGCCTGTCCTGACCACTCTCTTTAAGAAAATTTGCGGTTATTTTCTTTGACCAACAAAATAAAGTTTTGTTGGCGTTTTCAATTTATGCACATTCTTCTTTTTCATTGAGTACCATATTGTGATCACCCATGGATTTTAGCTGGAAATCATGCTACATATGACAAAATTCAAAACCAAATCTTAATTAATAATGGATCCTGACTTCAGGTCAAGAAGAAGATCATGTCTGAACTGAGAGCCTTGTAGACTGGATATCGTCTCTCTCTCTTTTTTTCAAATTAATTTATTTAGTTGGCTGTGTCAAGTCTTAGTTTAGTCAGTTCAGTCGTTCAGTCGTGTAGGACTCTTTGCGACCCCGTGGACTGCAGCACATCAGGTCTCCCTGTCCATCACCAACTCCCAGAGCTCAGTCAAATTCATGTCCATTACATCAGTGATGCCATCCAACCATCTCATCCTCTGTCATCCCCTTCTCCTCCTGCCTTCAATCTTTCCTGGCACCAGGGTCTTTTCCAGTGAGTCAGTTCTTTGCATGAGGTGGCCAAAGTATTGGAGTTTCAGCTTCAGCATCAGTCCTTCCAAGGAATATTCAGGACTGGTTTCCTTTAGTGGACTGGTTTGATCTCCTTGCAGTCCAAGGGATTCTCTAGAGTCTTCTCCAACACTGCAGTTCAAAAGCATCAATTCTCCAGTGCTCAGCCTTCTTTATAGTCTTTATGGTCTCGGTTGCAGCATACCAGATCTTCCACTGTGGAGCGTGGACTCTAGTTGTGCTGCAAGGGCTTAGTTGCTCTGAAGCTTGTGGGATCTTGGTTCCCTGAGCAGGGATTGAACCCACGTACCCTGCGTTGCAAGGCAGGTTCTTGACCACTGGACCACTGGGAAGTCCCTGGATGTAGTCTGTTTCATCGATTGGTTTTTAAGGATCACACACAGTGCAAAGCGGGGAAGAAACGGGTTAGAGGTCTGGGGAGAGTCAAGCTTCAGCTGCAGCCAGCTTTGCCTCCTTGCTTGGCCAGTCCTACAATGCTAGAACAGCAAAGCTGGTGAGCTGGTTTGCCCCAAAGAAGCAGTGGCAGAATACAACAGCCACAAGAGGACCATCATCCACCTGGAATCATGCTGCAGATCTAAGGCAACGAGTTTTGGATTCTGTTGGCTCTCTCTTGCCAGCATGCTTGGTCTCCTATGAAGGACTAGCCAAGCACAGCTGAACCATCAGTTTCCTCCAGACTTTCCAACAGAGGCCATTTCCCTCCTGGAGGAGCTGGGGAGAAACACCCGAGGACCATTTCGATGGGTCAGATTCTGGATGTGCCATTGATGGGGTGGCTCATTGAACTTTGTGGTTTTCTTTCTTGCTAAGGAGCCTGAGGGAGTTTGTTTAGAGAAAATGTGTGGCATTAGAAGTTTGATGCGGTAAATATTTCATCACTCGAGTAATGAGACACCCAGTGCCTCACCAACTACCCGGGGCTAATACTTGTTGTTTAGTCACTCAGTGGTGTCCGACTCTTTGCGACCCAATGGACCATAAAGCCACCAGGCTCCTCTGTCCATGGGATTTGCCAGGCAAGAATACTGGAGTGGGCTGCCATGCCTTCCTCCAGGGGATCTTCCCAACCCAGGAATTCCCCAGATAAAAAGGAGCTCCTAAGGGTCAGAGCTGAGAATGCAGTAGAGGAGATACCGAGGGGAGGCATGAGACAGTGGAGTAAGAACCCAAAGGCAGAGCCCTGACTTGTGAGCCTGCGGCATCCTGGCACGGGTTTTGTTTCATTGTAATAATGTCGAACTGCATGAGTCTGAAATTCGTGGAACTAGCCTTTTCTATTTTGAGTCTGCTGTTGCTGTTGCTTGCATTTGTTTTTAAGAGGAACATTCACCCTCCTATAACCAGGCTGGCTACATACTGACAGCATGGACCACAACCATTAACCTACTGTTCTCTTCCTTATTCTTTATTTAGGACTAAATGAGTGCAATGGTATATTAACACATATATGTGGAATGCAGAAAAATGGTACAGACGAACCTATTAGCAAAGCAGAAATAGAGACATAAACGCAGAGAACAAACATATGAACACCAAGTGGGGAAAGAATGGTGGGACGAATTCGGGAGGTTAGGATTGATGTATATACATTATTGATACTATGGATAGAATAGGTAACTAATGAGAAACCTACTGTGTGACACAGGGAGCTCTACTCAATGCTCTGTGGTGACCTAAGTGGGAAGGAAATCCAAAAAGGGGGATATATGTTTACATATGGTGACTCACTTTGCCGTAGAGCAGAAACTAACACAACACTGTAAACCAACCACGCCCCAATAAAAATTTTAGAAAAAATAAATAAATGTAACTTTGTACTGCAAAAAAAAAAAAAAAAGGAATAAACTAGTACAGAAACTGAGATGGTAAACACACAGAATTAATGTGGGGTTTCCTTTAAGCAGGTTGATGGGAAAATGTTACAGAATCATTGCCTCCTTGGTCCGTTTTAAATCAGTATTCAAAGTGTCCTCCTTCTGAATATTCAATTGATTCTCTGAATTAAATGAATCAGACAACCAGTTAGGAGGTTTACAACTTGACTTGGGCCTTTCTGGTTTCAAATTTACAGTTTACTGCAACCTTCCCATTGGCAACAGTCCAAGAAAATAGTGCTGTGAACGCAGCTGCGTGGTGTATCTGCCGTGGACATATGCTGGACTTAGCAATATTAAATCCAAGGCTCTAAATGCAGATAGGTTTACCACCTGTTCTTCTTCCGTGGGGATCCACTGAGCCAGGTAAACTCTCTCTGGAGAGAAACTGAAAAGTGGAGAAAGGAAATATTCCTTCTAAAAACACACCAAGTAAACCAGTTTTTTAGATTAGTGAAAACCTACTTCATTACAAAAATTAAGTTATGTGTGGTGACATAAATAAAGAGCTATTTACTATTCTGTGAGTCAACCAAAGAGGAAAAAAATTAGTTACCAACGTTAATAGTCAATTACAGGAAAGTAATTGCAAGTATATCATAACAATATTTTGCTCTTAATTTATAAACATGGCACTTATAGATGTCTACTTCGGAGGAAATGGCCTTTGATTGATTTCACAGCAGTGGGGTTATTCAGTTTCACTTTTGTCAGATGATTGGTTGTGGCTAAGAATGAAATTTGTGACTTTGTACTATGACAGACTGATTGATCTTGGCCTTATTTGTGCCAAACACTAAGAAGTTGAAACGTAGAGTCCAGAAAAATCAGTTTGTAGACAAACTGTTATGTGTGTTTTCAGGAAGGTTCCCAGTCCCTGTTCTCAACTATATCCAGAAGTATTAATTAATTAGCTACTAGCTAGCAGGAGTCGTAAAAGACACGAGTTAGATTCCTGGGTTGGGAAGATACCCCAGAGAAGGGCGTGGCAACCCACTCCAATATTCTTGCCAGGAGAGTCCCAGGGACAGAGGAGCCTGATGGGCTACAGTCAGACACGCCTCAAGTGACTTAGCATGCACATTAATTAATTAGCTACTAACTAACTAGAAGTAGCTAGTTTAGATGGGATGTGTATTAATTTGGTGACATTGCCATAACAAAATACCACAGACTGCTTGATTTCGACAACAGAAATTTGTTTTCTCACAGCTCTGGAGGCTGGGAAGTCTAAGATCAGGATCCCAGGATGATCGACATCTGGTGAGAGCTCTTTTGCTAGTATTCAGACAGCTGATTCTGTGTTCTAACACAGGAGAGAGAGAATCTTGTGTCTCTTTTATAAGGACATTGATCCCCATCATAAGCACCTCCCCTTATGACCTCATCTAAACCTGATTAACTCCCAAAGACCTCATCTCCTAATAGGATCACATTGAAGGTCAGAGCTTCAACATATGGATATTAGGGCAACATAATTCAGCCCATAGCAGTGAGAATGAGGGATTTATCAATGCACTCTCAACTCATTTGTGTTCTAACCTTTTAGCAATCATTCTTGAACACTATTGTGAGCATACAGAGAACGTGTAAATGATTAAAGCACATGTTTCCTAACCTTGAATAGTGCATAACCTGGTGAGGAAGTTAGACATGAAAAATCACAATAGGATGTGACAATTATTATAAGCAATGTAAGAGGGAATATGCAGGGCTCTATTTCAGTGCAGTAGATTGGCTCATCATTAGCCTCTCTGAATTGAACTGAGAGCCAGCTACATGGCAGGCAACGTTCTCAGCACTCAGAATATATTAATAAAGATAAATAGACTATTAGCTCAGCCTGAAAGGTCCAGGGAAGATTTCTTGGAGAGACCGTGGTGTCTGTACACCTTACATGATGAGAAAGAATTATTCAACTTGCAAAGTGAGTGATGGGCATTCCCAGCATGAGAAGAGAGTGCTCACATACAACGGTGTGACATTGGGGCACAGCTCACTGGACAAGGTGGGTGGATCTCAAGATACAGGCATGAGAATGGCTAGTGTTGATCATATGGCAAGGAGGGAAGCGAGGTGGTAAGAAATGGTCAGATTCTGAATCTATTTTGAGATAGACTTATCCACTTGATGTGTAAGAGATGCGTCAAAGACAACCCAAAGATTTTTGTTCTGAGAAACTAGTAGAGTGGACTGATTATCTACATAAATAGAGGCTTGTAGAAGGAAAAGGTGTGTAGGAAGGGGCTGGCTGAAAAATCTGGAGGCGGGTCATTTAAGCTTTCTTGAGTGGACTTGGAACTGAAAAAGAATCAAGATTGAGGCACTCTTGAGTGGGCAGAAGTGCCAGAAGCTGTGGACTAATTAGATAAGGAAGAAGGAAGAGAGTGGAGTCTAGGATGACAGTCTGCTGAATTGGACAGTGTGGTCTGTCACCAGGACAGTGAATACAGGGCAGGGAGCTTGTTGTGAGAGATACCAATCTCCACTTGGTACAGGTGACATTTAAAGGGCCTGTGAGACATCCAGGTAAAGATGCCCTTAAGGCCTCTGGACCAAAGGAGAAAGAGCGCCAGAAACTTGGGTCTTTCGTATCGGTGGCGGAAACTGAAGCAACGAGGTGGACGATAGATCACGTAGAGATGGAAGAGAAAGCAAGAAGAGGCAATATAAGGACAGACCTGAATACAGCAATACTTAAAGAACCTGAAGAGTGTCAACTCTTAGGCCCAACTTACCTGTTGAAGAAAACTACATACTCTCTGTTCATTACAGACTTAGAAATTGAGTCAGATTTTTATAATAATAAGACAAAGAATTAGATTTCAAAGATCAAGAGGAAGGTCTACTAAAGCCTACTATGCTTTATATTTGAGAAATCTAGGTTATCTTGATTTAAGAAAATATTTCAAGGCTTTTAATTAAATATAGAAAAGTATATGATGTCTCATAAAAATAAAGTTTGATATTTTTTCATAAACTGAACACACTCATTTTACCAGAACCTAGAAAAAGAAATTGCAAATTTACTGACACTTCAGAAGCCCCTCCTTGTGCTTCCATCCATTTCTCAAGGTGACAACTACTCTGACTTCTAACAGCTCAGATTACTTCAGACAGTTTATGTAGGGCAACACAATTCAGTCCATAGCAATTAGCACAAAAGACTTATAAAAGGAATCATACATTATCTATTCTCTTGTATGCTCAACTTTATGCCTGAGAGATTCATCTGTGTGTGTATACACACACACACACACACACACACACACACACACACATAAATATATATATCATCCATTTATCTCCGTACAATATTCCATTGAGTGAATATTCCATGATACAGTCTTCACTTTTTAAAGTCAATGGGCACTTGGGTAGCTTCCAGTTTGGGGCTACGTAATGCTATTAATATTCTAGATGATGCCTTTTGATGACTATATTATGGGAATGGACTTACTGGATCATAAGACATTCGACATGCCGACATTCAGCTTTCCTTTTTCCAAGTGGTAGTACCAGTTTACATTCAAGCAGCAATGCATGAGTTCCAGTTAAACTGAAAGCTTTCAAACAGAGAAGAACATGCTGCAGTGGGCTGTCTTTACTGAGAATAAAATGTCCAAATCTCCAAACCAGATAATACAATATTTTTTCATTTTAATTCTCCATTGGTTAAACAACTAGTGGTGGCAATAGATCTGGCACTACGTGTATAATTTGTATTAATTTATTAGTAAACTATAACCCCCTTGTCTTATACCTAAACTCTGACTTTCTCAAAGCCTAACTCAAAGTTATTGTTTCCATAAGGTTTATCCTCCAATGAACAACAATGTCATTCATGTAAACGCTTTTTCGCTTTATACTGTTTATGTTCCAACTCATATTTTGGTTATATTGTGTATCTTATCATCTCTGATTGATTACTGGTTTGAGGGCAGGAATTGCACTTAAAAAAAAATTGTCTGCTCCATATGGGCTTTTGCTCATAAAGGGAGATTTTCACTTACTGGTTCAGTGAATAATTTTCACGTTTATTATGATGAGCCCCAATCATTTATTTCTAACATTGCTGAGTGTCAGTATTGCTTTACCTTAGAGAACAAATGACTAAAGACTCGATTTCATAATATTTTAGTTTGAAGCTCATCTCCAACTAGCCCCAGGGAGCAGGGTGTGGGAAGGAATGTAGAGGGAAGGCAGAAAGTCGAGTAATTTTTATTGTTCAGAGGGATGCAGTGCAATATGCTCTCTCAGAGCTCTGGGAATTTAAGGATCCGAGGGATTGCTGGCAGCTTGGGTTTGCATATGCAGCACTGTTGGGGAATGCTCATATGGTGTGCGATTGTGCGGTGCCTGGAACTGACAGCACCATCTGTTCCTTGCTTTATTGCACACTGAGACTCAGTCTCACTCTCCAAATGAGCACACTTGCATGTACACACACACACACACATACACACACAGAACCCAACCTCTACTCCAGCCTAAACAGAAAACACTTGACTGACTTTCCATCGCAGGTTTCCATCTCAGCAGGAAATTCAGATGAGTCAGGTATCTGAATCCAGCCAGAGTGGGGTCCTCCGGTTTTTCATGGGGGACTGTGAGGTCCAAGTGGCCAGGGAACCAGCAATCGCCTCATGCAAAGCCACTCAGCATGGAAGATGAGTTATAATGACAGATGGCACCAGTCAAAAAAAAAAAAAAAGTAGCTCTAGAGAAAGAAACACGCAGGAAGGGTATCGGTAGTATGAGTATAGAAGTCAGACATGGGAGATGTAATAAAATTGTAGTAGGAGATTGTCAAAACAATTTTTAAGAATTGTTAAGAACAATTTTGTTGCGTATACTGTGTATCTATCCATTGTTTAGAAATAGTAGTTATTTGTTCATATCATCATCATCAACTACAGAAAAACAGTGGAGCTTGATGTTCCACAGACGCAACTGTGTTGTAGGAGATCACGTGCCCAAAACAGAAATGCAGAAGGTGAGCAATGTGATTAATGAGCCGGAGGTGCAGAGAACATATGTCCAGTATTTTCTGTGATTGTCTCAATTTTAGGTAATCTTATTTTTTAAAAATGACTGAAAGTGACAATATTTAATCACAGTTTAAGGTATGTACAATGGTAATTCTTTTTGTTTTTATTAATTTTTATCGGACTACAATTGCTTTATAATGTTGTATTGGTCTCTGTTGTACAGCAGAGTGAACCAGCTACATGTATACATATATCCCCCCTCTTGTTTGGATTTCCTTCCCAGTTAGGTCACTACAGAGCATTGAGTAGAGTTCCCTTGATGCATGGAACGTTTTATTTGACAAGCGTTACACAATTGTAAGTCTTTTCCCATAAAAAGATTTCACAAATCAAAAGAAGTCCTTTTTTTTTATTTTCAGAAGAGGAATCTTGGTTTTGGATTCAGAAAGTACAACCATTGTAATGATGGCCTTGAGAATATGGAGGTGGATATCAGTGTCAGTGTATGCGTGTGGGCAGAGCAAGGATCACTTTCAGCAGGATGTTTGAATTATCCAAAAAAAAAACTTCCATTACAAAACACAGAGAAATAATGGACAAGACACAAGTACTCTTTCCAGTGTGTTCACCGAGCTTGTAAGACAGTAAGAAGCAATTCCTCTGTGATCAAAATGAAAAGGAAACTGAAAACCGTCGAGGGAAGTTTGTAAGCTGAACCGGTGGAAGATTCCTTTTTTTGGAGGAAGGAGGAACTTTCAGAGCCTCTGAGCTTCTATTTCATGTTCCCAAAAGACTAGACCCTGGGTAGCCTGGAGAAATGTTTAAGTCCAAACAGGGTATCTGCATAGCTTCAAAGTGTCTCCCTACAAATGTGTCGTAATTTACAAAGGGAAAAGTAGTAAGTTTACAGAAGAGCTTCCTGGCAGGTGTCACCTTAGCCAAGTGATCATGGTTAACATGATGATAGCTCCATACTGACATCAGGTACCCCCGATAACAGTGCATTGGGGAAGGAACGTCGCTTCCGTCCAATCCTTCCCAACAAGGCAGGACTTCAGCATGAGAAAACATCGAACAAATCCAAAGTGAGGGACATTCCACAAAATAACTGTGCATGAAAAGTATCAAATTCATGAAAGACGAGAGAAGAAGGAGGCACCATGACAGATTGGAGGTGACGGAGAAGACGCGACCACTACATGTAATGTGAGATCCTGGGTCACAGCCTAGAGCAGAAAAAATGCCATTAACAGAAACCCTGGGTGAATCTGGTTGTACCTTATTTATTTTATTAACTTCAGTTAATACTATTATAGCAGGGTTAATTTCTATTCTTTTGATAAATGTACTGTGCTCATGAAAGATGCTCAGGTAAGGCAAAGGTATACATGGTTAGGAAAGATGTTCATCTGAATACAAAGAGTGTGTAAGAACAACTGTACAGTTTTTGTAATTCTTGAGAGCTAAAATTATCTCCAAAAAATTAACTGTTACAAAAGAAAAAGAAAAAAAAAAAAAACAACACAGATATCCATGACCCAGTGTATCTCCGTGGGGTTATAAAGGGGATCAAGAGAAAAAACTGAAACAAGGAAAAGGCCATTAAATTATGCCTAGAAGAATGTATTAAATTCAGCTCATCTGATGGCTGACAGGGCCTTTTTTGCTACCTCTTTGACTATGTCAGATTGTGTAAGAAGGTGTGTGGACACAGAGCCCATTCACCCCTTCCACTTGCTGGAGTCCCCTGTTAAGTGACAAATCCTGCTAATGAAAAGGTAAACCTCCACAGAAGGCTGTCAGAAAGCAGGCACCATCCAGATCTGGGTGGCTGGAGATCTCCTGGAAGCAACTCCTGCCTCCCTTAACAAGACTTTGCCCAGGGCATGGTGACTTTAATGGAACCATAAAAGTAACAAGGCATTAAATGAGCCTCAGGCTAAAAAGCCTGGAAAAGTGAAAGTGGGAGGAAATATTCAAATTAATCTAATCCAACTAATGATACATTCAATCAATGGAAATCAATTACTCCAGGGTTTATGTTCTTTAATACTCCTGAGGTTCCTTTTCTTACAGTTTAGAGAGAATATAAGAAAATATAAAGCAAAATCTGATTGAAATCCACAGAAAATAAACAAATTCATATTTCTCCCACTAATTAATAGCTCAAGGAGATGAAAAAAATTAAAGAAAATTCAAATAATGCAATTAGCAAGCTCTATCTAAGGACAACAGAGAATTCTCACTCTTCAGAAGCATAAATGGAGCTTAACAACGTTGACCATATACATGTTTAAAAACCCTGTCTAAATATACCAGATAGTCTGTATCAAACATATTACTTTCTCTGTCCATTACACAATTAAGTTAGAAATCAGAAATGCAAAGATAAAGTCCCTCATAATTATAAATTTAAGAACAGACTTCAAAGAAGAATCATTATGGAAATAAAGTATTTGGAACCAAATTATAATTAAGAGAGTACCTATGAAAATTTGGATGGAGATTCATACCGTTATGCAATACAAGCAGAATATTAAAAGAATGAGCTAAGCATACACTTAAGAAGTTATAAAAAGAAGGAAATAAACCCAAAGAGAATGGGATGAAAGAATAAGAGCCAAAATAGAAAAACCAAGGTATTACAAAAACAATGAACTAAGGCAAACATTGGTTCTTTGGAAAGAGAAATATAGCTCTGGATGTATTGATTTTTTTTTTAAGGAAACTGCAAATAAGCAAGATAAGAAATGAAAAGAGAACATTACAGAAAGAATAATAGAACACTTGTTGGGGGTTGCCAGAGTATTATTGCTGTTGTTTAATCACTGAGTTGTGTCTGACTCTTTGTGACCCCATGAACTGTAGCTGCCAGGCTCCTCTGTCCATGGGATTTCCCAGGCAAGAATATTGGTGTGGGTTGCCATTTCCTTCTCCAGGGGATCTTCCCGACCTCGGGATTGAATCTGTGTCTCCTGCACTGCAGGCGGATTCTTTACCACTAAGCCACCTGGGAAGCCCTTGCAAGAGTATTAGGAAGCTCCTATTTTAGCCTCTCTGGGCTTTGGTTTTTCCCTTACCAGCTGCTTCTTTTTGTTTTACTTCATTTGATATTTTGCTCTTCAATGCTGAATATGAATATTCCGTTCTTCAGGTATAAGCTCACCTTGTAATCTACAGAGGGTCGTGTTTGTGGAATCTATATACCTCATCAAACAACAGGAATGCAGACAAAGAAAGACTTAAGTATTCAACCACAGAAGCTCAGAGGGAAGAAAACTCACCAAATCATGGTGCTCATGCATAACCAGATAGGTCGTCTGCTCCCAAGCCTCCTTAGACTCTTATAGCCAGAAAGAGGTTACTTTTTCCCAAGTCTATCTCTGTACTCATCTCTAGGGTACAAATAACAGATCTTAATTTGGGCAGTTTGGCAGAATCTGGGGGAAATTTTTTTTATTTTCACTGTGTGGTTCTCATAAGTGCCCAGGAGCTATAGCTGTACAACTCTAAAAATTATTTGAAACAGTGTCTGCAGAAATTCCTGTCCCATTGAAGAGGCATTTCACCTTTTCCAGGGGGTGTTAGAAGATAAGGGACACAGTAGATACCACAGATGCATTCTCAACCTAGGTGTGTTGGGTTCAAATACTGCCTCTTCTGTTATGTCCTTTGAGGTTAAAATCTTGATTTCCTGAGGTACATTGTGTCTATCTTTATGTGCTGTTTCTATTTCCCACACTTGTGTGACAACTTCCAAAATGATACCAACAGAGGTGTGTCTGAATAATTTTACATTTAGGAAGGGTGTTATTCTTTAATATATAAAATCCATAATGCACAGTGCCCTCATTAGGCTCTGCAGACACCTACAACTTCCGCAGTGAGAACACATTTTCTCCATAGTGATCTGTCTCTTTACTTTGAAAAATGAGAAAGAGATGGTGAATTAGATGAAATGTTAACTCGGCTCACTTGACTATAGGAAGGCATAGTACAGAGACAGACTTTAATTCCCTTCAGAAGTACCTCAATTAATACTCTCAAGGAGGACTTCCCTGGTGGCACATGGGTAAGAATCTGCCTGCCACTGCAGGGACATATGTTCATTCCCTGCTCCGGGAAGATTCCACATGTCACGGGGCAACTAAAGCCTGTGCACCACGGCTACTGAGCCCACGCTCGAGCCCAGGAGCTGCAACTACTGAGCCCCTACACTGAAGCTACCGAAGCCCCCATGCCCCAGAGCCCATGCTTTACCACAGAGAAGCCACTGGAATGAGAAGCCCTTATACCACAACGAAGACCCAGTGCAGCCAATAAATAGAGAAATAGTTCTTAAAATATACTCTCAAGGGTAACAGGAAAAAGTATGTGTGGGGACAATGACTGCCAATTTCTGTGATGCAGCAAAAAATAAAAAGTGCACTTTAAGGTCATTGAATCAACAGTAACTTCAATTCTACCTTGTTTTTGAGGTTAAGTCAATGCAGTTTTGTGTGCTTTGAATGAGAAATACTAATCACCACCATACTTTTATTGACAATACTTTTATCAAGCTACCACATAAAATGCCACAAAATCTCTGTGCCTGTGAAAGGTATGTCTTCAAAGTGTACTTAAGGGAGTGCAAGAGGGATGGAGTCACTTTAGAGAATAAAGCGGGAAGATACAGGTGGGAGATAAGAAAAAAGAAAATTTCCCTTCTTCTCTGATATGGCCTCTTGTTTTCCCCAAATGACTGGAAGGAGATAAAACCATAAAGAAAACTAGGGTAAACCCCACTCCGCATTCCAGACTCCCTTCTCTTCCTGTATCAATTATGCTTTCGCTGAAAATTTCAAACTCTGTCTTCCGCTCAGCAAATCTTTACTAGTCTCTCATGTTAAACCAGACACATATGTGCATTCAATTCTGTATCTTTTCTAGCTAGCTACCCCTCTATGTCTCTTCTCTTTGCAGGCAAACTTCTTTAAAGAGTAATTGCCCCTTCCTTATCTCTTCTTCACTTCCAGTTGATTTCTCAACCCACAGCAAATTGGCTCCAGTCTTTCCTAATTGTTAAACTGAAATTGCTGTCACCAAAGTTGCTAATAACCTTCTCTTTGCTCACCAAATGGTCATTTCATCTGCTGTGTCTTAAGCACGTTTTTAAGTGCTGGCCACATCCTCTTCTTGAAGTTACTCTTTTAGCTCCTGTAATTTCGGTCATGTTGCTCTCTTGGATTTCCTCCCATCATTCTGGCTGATCCCTTTCTGTGTCCTTTGCTAATTCTTCTCTCTTAATCTCCTCTTAAACTTTGACTCTTAGACTTTGGTTCTCAGTCTTCTGTTACTCTTTCCACTCTGAGTGACATCACCTACTGGTTTCACTTCTATTTATACATAAGCAAAGATGTCTCCCAAATTCCTATCCTCAGCCCAGACCTCTCTCCAGAACTCTATGCTGGGATGTACAACTGTCTGTAAGCAATGTGATGATAAGTGAAGTGAAGTCGCTCAGTCGTGTCCAACTCTTTGCCGGCCCCATGGACTATAGCCTACCAGGCTCCTCTGTCCATGGGATTTTCCAGGCAAGAATACTGGAGTGGCTTGCCATTTCCTTCTCCAGGGGATCTTCCCGACCCAGAGATCGAACCCAGGTCTCCTGCGTTGCAGGCAGACGCTTTACCCTCTAAGCTACCAGGGAAGTCAATGTGATGATAAATATACCACAAACATCTCAAATTGAAACAATGTCCCAAACTAAGGTCATTGCCATTTTCTCCAAAGTTGTTAAGAACCTTCCATTTCCTTTTCCATAAAACTCAAGTTGGAAATCTGGAGTCACTCTTAATCCCTTACTCTCTCTCTCTCTCCATACAGTTCTATGGAATCCAAGTGCCATAGATTCTAAAGTTATTAAGATCACTCATTTCTACTTCCTTCCTTATATCTGATTGCCTTAGTTCAGACCCTCTTTATAATTGGCCTAAACTATGACAATGATTTGGAGAATCCCTGCCATTGGTCATTTGTGCCTTTTATCTTCCTTCTCAAATATCCTACCTGCAGTGACAATGTTGTTGTTTAGTCACTAAGTTGTGTCTGATTCTTCTGCAACCCCATGGACTATAGCCCACCAGGCTCCTCTGTCCATGGGATTCTCCAGGCAAGAATACTGGAGTGGGTAGCCATTTCCTCCTCCAGGGAATCTTCCCAATCCACACTGAACCCAGTCTCCTGCATTGAACATAGATTCTTTATCCCCCACTGGAAAAGCCCACAGTGACAATGCGACCTTCCCCAAGTAGTAAATTTTACCTTGACATTAAACCTCTGTTTCACATTTGTCAATGTCTCTCCACTTAAGAAGCCCCTAAACATGAGTTCCGGAGAAGGCGATGGCACCCCACTCCAGTACTCTTGCCTGGAAAATCCCATGGACAGAGGAGCCTGGTAGGCTGCAGTCCATGGGGTTGTGAAGAGTCGGACACGACTGAGCGACTACACTTTCACTTTTCACTTTCATGCACTGGAGAAGGAAATGGCAACACCTCCAGTGTTCTTGCCTGGAGAATCCCAGGGACGGGGGAGCCTGGTGGGCTGCCGTCTATGGGGTCACACAGAGTCGGACACGACTGAAGCGACTTAGCAGCAGCAGCAAACATGAGTTCAGGGATCGCTGGTTGGGCAAGTTCAGTGTGTTGATTTGATGGAAGAGAAAGAAAAATGTGTATTTTTAAAAAGTTACTACTAGAGGACTCTAATGCACAGCCAGGTTGGTGATGGACAGGGAGGCCTGGCGTGCTGTGACTCATGGGGTCACAGAGAGTCAGACACAACTGAGCGACTGAACTGAACTGATTTAAGCAGAATATGGGCATACATTGGCAATGTTTAACTCTGATTTCCTGAGTCTAGGAGAATTTAGTAAAGAAGCTTGAAATTGGTCTAAAGGATGAGTAGGAGTTCTCCAGGTAGAAAAAGAAGAGAAAGACTCCAGTATACTTGCCTGGAAAATCCAATGGACAGAGGAGCTGGTGGGCTACAATCCATGGGGTCACAAAAAGTCAGACACAATTGAGCACCCATGCAGGTTTGTTATGTGATTTTGTCCCTGTATATTTTTGCAGATTCTTTCCCTGGTTCTGGAATGTCTTTCTCTTCTTTTTCTACCTGGAGAACTCCTACTCATCCTTTAGACCAAATTCAAGCTTCTTTACTAAATTCTCCTAGACTCAGGAAATCAGAGTTAAACATTGCCAATGTATGCCCATATTCTGCTTGAATCAGTTCAGTTCAGTCGCTCAGTCATGTCCGACTCTGCGACCCCATGAATCGCAGCACACCAGGCCTCCCCATCCATCACCAACTCCCGGAGTTCACTCAGATTCATGTCCATCGAGTCAGTGATGCCATCCAGCCATCTCATCCTCTGTCGTCCCCTTCTCCTCCTGCCCCCAATCCCTCCCAGCATCACAGTCTTTTCCAATGAGTCAACTCTTTGCATGAGGTGGCCAAAGTACTGGAGTTTCAGCTTTAGCATCATTCCTTCCAAAGAAATCCCAGGGCTGATCTCCTTCAGAATGGACTGGTTGGATCTCCTTGCAGTCCAAGGGACTCTCAAGAGTCTTCTCCAACACCACAGTTCAAAAGCATCAATTCTTCAGTGCTCAGCCTTCTTCACAGTCCAACTCTCACATCCATACATGACCACAGGAAAAACCATAGCCTTGACTAGACGGACTTATTCCTATAATTGCATTTAACTGCATTTAACTCTTTCCTTACATGTTTCTATTATCCATTAGCCTATGATATCCTTAAAGAGAGAGAGTCTTCTGTGATATCCTTAAAGAGAGAGAGACATTTTTAAGCCCCTGTATATCTGAAAAAATATATTTGCTGAAGGAATGAATTCCTCCAAAGAAAATCCTCCTAAAAGATTAAATACTTAAATGTTAGAAAATGGAGTTAAATAGCAAGGATTAGCCTTTGATCTAAATAAGCTCCAATAAGGCAAAACTTGATTAACATCAACCACAAGTTTTTCTGGGTCCAACTCTTTCCTCTTCAAGGTGAATGCTCTATTTCATGGGTCATTTGCCAAAGAGCATAGATATTTATCTGGGTGAGAGGCTTGTGAGCCTAATGTTTGCAGTGTCTATTTTTCTAAGCATAGAATAAATGAGCAAAAACATCTATGTTTTGTCTTCGGAGGAACCCACTATCAGCCAGGCACAGTTCCTGGCTTTGGGTATACAAAGGTGAAAGAAATACAACCAAATTGTGCCTCAACTCTTAAGGTGCAAAGAGCTATTTGATTAATTCTGCTTGAAAGACTATGTCCAGTCTGATTTTTAAAATGTTAGTTTTTGGAAGTCAAAAGATGATTTCTTAGGTAATGGTTATGGTTCCCCAAAGAACTTGTACAAATAAGACAAACAACACATTTATTCATAGCAATCCTCTATTTATGACAGGACAAGTCCTGGTAGATGTCCCAGCGATTACCACAAAAAGCGGTGATGAAGTCATTAGTGGAGCTAGCCCTATACATAGTCATTTATTGATAGGTTTGATCCAGATAGGCTGTATGCCTTATTTACATTTAGGAATTGGCAGAAGTATTGACTGAGCCCAGTTTCCCCATGTGAATGTTGAAATCACAATGTACTTTATTCATCAATGGATCAGGTGGGCCTAAAAGAAGGGAGGATTTCACACAATCATATTTTCATGGAAAAAAATTCCATACAAAAGGAATCTGAAACCCTAGAGAAATGAATAAATGATTCAAAATCACGTATTGGCAGTCAACTTCATTTCAGACTCCAAACACAGCTCTCTTCTCACCGCACCCAATATAAATTGCCGTAACTGGCTAGATTTATAACACAAGTGTACACTGCCGCTGGATTCACTTAACTGACCGACCTTTTGTCTCAGCAATGCTGTGGCCCAGCACATGGCAGATCAATACAAAGAAGGGTGCATCCCACCACCACTCTGTCAGAAGCTTCTTACTTGAACATACAAGCAACTCAGGAAGAATAGTTATTTTTTAGAGAGCGTCAGGAAGAGAAAAGCTAGGGTTTAAAATCTCAGGCAGCTTCAAGTGAAATTTCTCTTTGTGATTTTTATCTTCACACAGTAGAGCTTCTGACCTGAAAGGTGGCGCAAATGTCAAGAATTGTGCTGAGCAGCGATGAGGCACCTGTATCAACAGTGGGAACAGCAAGGCTCTTGAGGCACGTAGATCTTGGGTGAAACCAGGTTTGGTTGCTTTCTACTCTTCCACATTAACACTCGGTTCCTTAGATAAACCATTATGCTAATAGCTGCCTTGGGGAGTAATTGTAGATGAAATAATGCATGAAAAGGAGTCTGGTCTGGGATGTTCTTAGTGAGGCTTCCTCTTTCGTGAGTCCCCAGGACTATTCCTCAGGCTCCGATCGGTTTTCCAGTCTCTTTTCTTCCCAAAATTCAGGTGAGGGTGAGGTAAGTGAGGCCCTCTGCTTGGGCACAAAATTTAAGGGGGTGCCCAAAATATGGCAATCAAGGTAAGTAATATTTTAATACAACATTCTAAAATTCAAAGCTAATGGAAAAAACGAAGACAATATCAACATTTTAAATTAAAGTAGGATCTAGGGACTTCCTTGGAGGTCTGGGCTTTCACTGCTGGGGTATCAGGTTCAACACAAAGTAAATAAACTAGGTGCAACAAAAAAATAAACTAGGGACTTCCCTAGTGGTCCTAGTGAAAGACTATGCTTTCACTGCTGAGGGAACGGATTCCATCCTGGGTAGGGGAATTGGGATCCCACAGGCTTCATGGCATGGCCAAAAAGTTAAAAAAAAAAAAAAGTAGGATCTAATCCTCCACTTGTATAATGTGGCCTCCATTGCCTCAACCTCATACATATCTTGCTGAGTCCTGTCTTTATTTAAAAGTCTGATACTTTCTTCATCAGAGACTTTTTTGCTTTTTAAATACTGCCTTAAAATATCGTTTATCTTGATGAGTGTTCTGATGAGCCTTAAATTTCACACCCAAGCCCAGCAGCTCACTCATCCCCTGGCTAGTCTTCCAGCTTCTGGAAGTCTACTGATGGGGGAGGCGGGAACACGGATGACCTGGGTAGCTCACGCCTTTATCGCATCTCTGTGTCCCTTTTTAGTCTTCTCATGATGAGAAAAGTTGGGGGAAAAGTTTTTGTTTCTTAAAAACAGATCTACTTCCTTGTATCAGATGAAAATTACATATTCATGTTTCCTTCTTTACTATGGCTACAAGAAAGTTTAGAATTAACTTCCTGCTTAACTGCTGTACCTATTATTAATCTAGGTTTTGAATAAATGTACTTTCCTCATCTCACACAATTTTTGACATTATATTAACATATTTTAAACATTTTATTGTGAAGAAACTCAAATTCCTTTTGAAAATGGGTGGAAGTGTATATAATGAAGTATATATAAATGGAACTCTACTGCCCTCTTTTTTTCAAGAATAAAATCCCAAGCAAATTATGAGCAAGTAAATTTTTTTCTAACAATAAATGTGGAAAATACTATAACTTTAATTAACATATTGCAAACATCAATCCCCAAAACCATTTTATAAAACTAAGTATTTTTAATAAAATTCCAAGACGGGAATTCCCTGGTGGTCCAATGGTTAAGACTCAGCACTTTCACTGCAGTGGTCTAGGTTCAACCCCTGGTGGGGAAACTAAGATCCTATGCCCTCCCCCTCAAAAGAAAAATCCAAGACATTGAAAAACCTAATTATTAAAATTATCAAAACTTAATAGCAAATACTGTATAAATTGGTGAAGTACCACTTCCATTAAAATCAGAAATAAGGATATTCCATATCACGACTATCATTCAACATTGTTTTGAACAGTGTACCTAACGCAATAAAAGTTTAAAAATCAAACAAGCAATAAAAATATTGAAAGATGTATACTCACCCTTACTTTCAGAGCTGTATACCTAGAATATCTGAATATCTCCAATAAGTAATTAAGATGAGTAAGACTTATACAGGTGAGTAGATATATGTAAAAACAATTGATACTTTTTCTCTATATTACCAAAAACTAATTAGAAATGGGGGGCAAAAATCCTACTATAGTAACTACTATTAATAAACGCACAGGATAAATTCGACACAAGAATCAAAATGTGTCTAAAAAGAAAGGCCTGGAATGTGTATTTTTTTAAAAAACACCAATACAATCTTATGAAAGGACATAAGACACAAAAGCAGAGTGACTTATTTTCTTAGATACAGACCCTTAAAACCATAAAAAATATCCATCCTTCCCAAATTAATACAGGTAAATTCAACACTGAATTTCTTAGGAATAATTTAATCTGCAAGAAAATATTCAACTAACAGAGGCTTAAGTAACTAAAATATTTAATTATCTCACATCATAAGTCTGGAGAAAGGAACTAGAAGACCAGTTCGGTAGTTTCCCAATCATAAAAATCCAGGCTCCTTCCAGCTTTCTGCCTTCCTTAAGAATGTTGGCCTGCTGCTTTATAGTTCCAAAAGGGCTGCTGTCACTCCAGGCATCACATTTAAGTTCAAGAGAGAAGATGGTGCTAAAGATACATTTTTCTAAGTCAAAGAAACCAGATGATCTTCCAAGAGTCCCAGGGCCACATTGGCCAGACCATACCACATCATATGTTTACCTCTAGATGCCGCAAAGCTGAGGAAGCAAGCACCTAGCTCTTCCAGTATCTAAGGTGGTAAAAAGTAAAGACTGGGAATGGATGTTTATTTAGCCAATCAAGTGTTAACATGCACCACAAATTCTCATCAGTGTCTCACTGTTCCACTCAAACTGTTCTGTCCCCCCCAAGCAGAATGTAAATTCCAGAAAATTTATCCTGCGTATCACTGGATTCCTGGTAATTGGCAAGTACGTATCTGATGGTTTGATAAATAGCTTTAATGCAAACTGAAAAGTGTTTTTTAAAAAAAATAGCATTTCTGTGTGATAGGTACCTTAGTCTATCACAACTATACATTTAGTTTTCAATACTGTGACTAAACCCAAGAGTCATAAGTAGGGAGGGTCCTCTTCCCAGTCTAAGTGTCCAAGGTGGCATGGCTGCCCACCTTTGGCTTAAAATGCTGCAGGGGGCTCTCTCCAGGCTTGCTAAGTACTTCCTGTGTGTTGGGGACTGAGTATAATGCTCTCCAAGCATGATCTTATTTGTATTCACGAGAATCCTATGAGGAAAATACTATTATCTTCACAAATCAGAAAAATGAAGCAGAGAGCCTCAAAATGATACAGTAAGTGGCAGGGCCTGGATCAGAACTCAGGTCAAACTAACTCCAGGTTTCTGTACCAATAAGTTTTACCACTTGCAGTATTAACACAGTCCATTGCACTGCTAAGGGCTTCCCTCATAGCTCAGTTGGTAAAGAATCTGCCTGCAATGCAGGAAACCCCTTTCAATTCCTGGGTCGGGAAGATCTACTGGAAAGGATATAGGCTACCCACTCCAGTATTCTTGGGCTACCCTGTGGCTCAGCTGGTAAAGAATCTGCCTGCAATGTGGGTAGACCTGGATCTGATCCCTGGGTCGGGAAGATACCCTGGAGAAGGGAAAGACTACCAACTCCAGTATTCTGGCCTGGAGAATTCCATGGACTGTATATAGTCTATGGGGTTGCAAAGAATCCAATACAATAGAGGGACTTTCACTTCACTTTCATTGCAGCTCTTTGCCAGAAGGTTTCTTTCACTGGGCTGGGCCAATTGGCTACTCTGCCATTTCTGTTCATTGTCTTAGTTCTAGAGGAAAGCTCACTGAGTCGTTTACTACTATAGGATCACATTACAAGGTCTCAGAATTATTCCCTAACATTAGTGTTATCTTGGTCACCTGCTTTGGGACTGGAGTCTATTTGTGGGGTTTTCCCTTAAAATGCGGCATTCCAAAGGAAAACTTCAAGACCTCAGATTTGTTTACCAGGATCACAGACTATCCTGTCTTATAAACTTGCCATTATATTTACACCTACTGTTATCTGAGATTGCAACAAATTGTTTCCTAACAAGGCTTGTAATACTTTTGGCCAACAAACCTTTCAAATCTTTTTTAGACAGTTTGTTGCCAAATAAGGCTTTCCTCCACGAGTCTTTAAATGTATACAACTAGCCATGGTAATTTGCAGTTAATTTTTTTGATACAGTTGTTTTGACCTATCTGAGCATAATGCTCTTTACACATTTATTTAAACAGATACACACACACAGAAAACACAAAGAAAAAAACTAGATAAAATTTTAAAATTAGTGATCAAACCAAATGTATACATAGTTCCTATATCCCTTTAATTAAAAATTAGTATTTAAATACAGTAAACATCAAATCATTAAAATACTCTTGCACATTTTAAGAAAAATGTTACATAAACTTCGGTGATTGTGGCCATTTGTATGTAAAAGTCCTATGGGGAAAACCTGAACACATTATAGTATTTTAACACATCGATTTTAACATTGATTCTGATAAAGAATAAATCTGAGATTTGGAACATGCTCCTATGATTCTCTTTCTTGAGAATGAAGTGGCTGAAAACTGAGGAGCAAGTTTAGGATATGACACTGTTGTAACACATTACAAAGGTAATTTAATCTACCTTTTAAAAGATTTTATTCAAAAGATTCCACTTCACAAGATGCTCATTTCAAAACATGCTTGTTTCATGCGTTACATCATGTAACACGTTTTCTTTACAAATATCACAGAAGCAGAACTGAATCATAACAGTATCATTTCATTGCTTACAATGGAAGAAACAAAAGTTCCAGAGTGCTATTTTTCATTGTTCAAATGCCACTCAGTTCTTACATACAAAGAGAGTATCTGTATTAAATGTCATTAAATGTTCAGAGGATTGATTTACTTAATACACTCAGGAATTCTATGGGTAAGTACATAGTGGATAAATCACTGGGCCTCTCTATAAAATAATCCATCATTCTTATCGGTAAGAGTCAGCAACCACGTGACAAAATTGTTAAACACAACAACAAGGCTAGTAGGAAGAAAAATAACTCTCTGGTAACAGATACATTTTCTATTGTACTAAGTATGCCTTCAGGTTACAATTTTAAATGTTTAAAATGAGTTATTCATTTCTAGATATTAGTTTGAATTACTGAAAAGATTTAACCCTTTTTTTCTTAAGCATGGAAACGTCCAATAAAGCAGTAAATATTTCCAACAACCCTTGGAAGATGTCACTTATAAACCAATTTCCTCAAGATGCAAACAAGCTGAAGGAAAATTAAAAGTATGGTTAACACTACTGCCTCAGATTTTTAAAAATCAGAAATATAAAGAAGGTCACGTATAGGTCAAGTATAAAGATGCCCACTTTGAGTTCAAGAAATGCTTATCATAAGCAGGACTCTGCTGCCCTCTTGTGTATCAAGAATGTAACACAAGTGTCAAATGGCCCCTTCCAGAAAAGCTGAAAAGCAAGCCTGCTTTGTTTTCAAACTAGGTAGCTTGAAGAGCTAGGGCAGATGATACTCACCTAAGTGTCTTCATTTGTGTGTTGTTTTGAATATTTCTGTTGAATAAATAAACTTGGTTTATTCTGACTCTCTATGAAAGACTTTGTTTTTTTTTATTTTTTTATTTTTTTTTTAATTTTTTATTTTTTTTTTTAAATTTTAAAATCTTTAATTCTTACATGCGTTCCCAAACATGAACCCCCCTCCCACCTCCCTCCCCACAACATCTCTCTGGGTCATCCCCATGCACCAGCCCCAAGCAAGCTGCATTTGGATTTACTCTCCTGAGTCTGAGGAGCAAAAAAACCTGAGTTTCCTGTTTTAATGTTGGCTATCCAATCGATCCTATTTTAAAATCCAGTAATGTATAAAATAAACAAAGGCAAAATGGAAGTTGAGCCTTGATTGCTTTTGACCTAGCAGCCTCATTGTTTGAAGTTGTTCTTTAATATGGCCTGAGCTTTACAAAGTATATAGGTCTCTTAGCTTCTCATCAGATTGCATGTATGCTTTGATGGATAAACATTCCAATCTAAAGGCTCGATGCTTTAGTGGAGGTTAAGAAAGATTACCTGTAGTCTTGATTTTCTTTTCTTTAGCCTTGGTTTTTAAGTTAGAACACCCTATCCCTCTCTCCCAGAACAGATCTAGATGGTAGAGACATAAAGAGATTCCATTTCTAATGCAAAAATAGAGTTAGTTACCACTATCATTTGTACCCCATCCACCATCTTAAAGTCACAGCCTCTCCCAATATTAACCCACTTCAGCCCTCACTTCACATGTGAATGAAGAGGAGGATATACTCTCAGTATCAATCACTGATCGCTGAAATTACTCATGGCATAATTATATACTGCTTTTATAACAACAAAATCAAACGTTAATTGGAAAACCAGACAATACTGCATTTTCTTTGCAAAATTTTTATTTAACAGAAAATACAACACATTTCTCAATTAATTTAACCAATTAATCCAGAGGAAAAAGGTGAAATACCATGATTACAAGTATGCTAATAAACACGTTAGCAAGGTCCATGCAAATATTACTTTCGGCAAGTTGTATATGAATCTTGCATAAAACAAAGTTAAATACAACATTTTTGAAATGACAAAAATCTAACCTATATTCCTTCAAAGAGACATTTGCACTTCTTGATCTGACTTGAAAGCAAAACAAACAAAACCTCAAACTATTTATTTTCATCCAAGTAGATTTATTATTTGGCTAACTGCATAAATTTATGGCATTTTGATAAATGCAAACTTAGGGCAAAACTGATAGCTGGTATCAGGTAAACAGTACATTTAGAAGGATCTTTTCTAACAAGACGCCTTCAATGTACTTGGAACTACAGAATTCAAAGGGCACATCTGTGCCTATTGCACACGTGAACCTCACTATTGCACACGTGAACCTCACTATTGCACACGTGAACCTCACTACTGCACACGTGAACCTCACTATTGCACACGTGAACCTCACAGCCTTCCTGAAGGAGAAAACACAATGACAGTCCAATTTACAGAAGAGAAAATGACGGTGACTCGTTCAGGTCACACAGCTTAATCAGTGGCACAAGCACGCCTTGGAGCTCAGGACAGAGTTCCGTTGGTAGATTACCATAAACACTGCGATAAAGAGGCTTCCCTGGCAGCTCAGACAGTGAAGAATCTGCCTGCAATGCAGGAGACCTGGGTTCAATCCCTGGGTCAGGAAGATTCCCTGGAGAAGGGAATGGCAACTTGCCTGGAGAATCCCATGGACAGAGGAACCTGGTGGGCTACAGTCCATGGGGTCACAAAGAGTTGGACACGACTGAGTGACTAACACACATGACACATGATTAGGATAAAAAGGCAGGCTGACATGAGAAATCATATGAATGGTATGGACCTAACAGAAGCAGAAGATATTAAGAAGACGTGGTAAGAATACACAGAAGAACGTACAAAAAAGAGCTTCACGACCAAGATAATCACGATGGTGTGATCACTCACCTAGAGCCAGATATCCTGAAATGTGAAGTCAAGTGGGCCTTAGAAAGCATCACTATGAACAAAGCTAGTGGAGGTGATGGAATTCCAGTGGAGCTATTTCAAATCCTGAAAGATAATGCTGTGAAAGTGCTGCACTCAATATGCCAGCAAATCTGGAAAACTCAGCAGTGGCCACAGGACTGGAAAAGGTCCGTTTTCATTCCAATCCCAAAGGCAGGCAATGCCAAAGAATGGTCAAACTACCGCACAATTGCACTCATCCCACACACTAGTAAAGTAATGCTCAAAATTCTCCAAGCCAGGTTTCAGCAATACGTGAAGCATGAACTTCCAAATGTTCAAGCGGGTTTTAGAAAATGCAGAGGAACCAGAGATCAAATTGCCAACATGCGCTGGATCATCAAAAAAGCAAGAGAGTTTCAGAAAAACATCTATTTCTGCTTTATTGACTATGCCAAAGCCTTTGCCTGTGTGGATCACAATAAACTGTGGAAAATTCTGAAAGAGATGGGAATATCAGACCACCTGACGTGCCTCTTGAGAAATCTGTATGCAGGTCAGGAAGCAACAGTTAGAACTGGACATGGAACAACAGACTGGTTCCAAATAGGAAAAGGAGTACGTCAAGGCTGTATATTGTCACCCTGCTTATTTAACTTCTATGCAGAGTACATCATGAGAAACGCTGGGCTGGAAGAAGCACAAGCTGGAATCAAGATTGCCGGGAGAAACCTCAATAACTTCAGATATGCAGATGACACCACCCTTATGGCAGAAAGTGAAGAGGAACTAAAAAGCCTCTTGATGAAAGTGAAAGAGGAATGAAAAAGTTGGCTTAAAGCTTAACATTCAGAAAATGAAGATCATGGCATCTGGTCCCATCACTTCATGGGAAATAGATGGGGAATCGGTAGAAACAGTGTCAGACTTTATCTTTCTTGGCTCCAAAATCACTGCAGATGGTGACTGCAGCCATGAAATTAAAAGACCCTTACTTCTTGGAAAAAAAGTTATGAACAACCTAGATAGCATATTAAAAAGCAGAGACATTACTTTGCCAACAAAGGTCCGTCTAGTCAAGGCTATGGTTTCTCCAGTGGTCATATATGGATGTGAGAGTTGGACTGTGAAGAAAGCTGAGCGCCAAAGAATTGATGCTTTTGAACTGTGGTGTTGGAGAAGACTCTTGAGAGTCCCTTGGACTGCAAGGAGATCCAACCAGTCCATTCTGAAGGAGATCAGCCCTGGGATTTCTTTGGAAGGAATGATGCTGAAGCTGAAACTCCAGTACTTTGGCCAGCTCATGCGAAGAGTTGACTCACTGGAAAAGAGTCTGATGCTGGGAGGGATTGGGGGCAGGAGGAGAAGGGGACGACAGAGGATGAGATGGCTGGATGGCATCACTGACTCTATGGATGTGAGTCTGAGTGAACTCCAGGAGACGGTGATGGACAGGAGGCCTGGCGTGCTGTGATTCATGGGGTCGCAAAGAGTCGGACACAACTGAGCGACTGAACTGAACTGAACTGATATGAGAAAAGGCAAAGAATGATGCGAAACAGACTGTAATATGGCAAGTTTCCTTTCAACCCAAGAATAAACTAGAACAAACTGAAAAAATGGTCTTAATTGGGAGGTTAATATTCAAAACAAATGGGTTAAAAAAAGATGCAGAAAGAAAAAGCAGGAAATTATTCATCTTAATAGCTCCAAGTGTTTTGCACACACCCTTATATAAATAAATCTAAAACTTCTTTGAGGCAGACAAAAGTTAGGAATGGACAGAGTTCATGTGAAAAAAAAGAAAAAGGAAGAAAAGAGGCACCGAGAAGAGAATGTATTTTTCTTGCTACCTTTAAAAACATTCTAGTTATTTTTAAGATCCCTTGCTAAAGGGCTTAGACACCAGCCACTTTATTTCTATGTTTAAGGATTGAGATGAAGCATCTTACAGCTAAAGCCGCGGTCCCCAACCTTTTTGGCACCAGGGACCAGTTTCATGGAAGACAGTTTCTCCCCAGACCAGGCGATGGGGAGGATGGTTTCAGGGTGATTCAGGTGCATTACGTTCATTTGTGCACTTTATTTCTAATCTAACGCTGCTGCTGACCTGACAGGCGGTACCAACCTGTCCACAGCCCAAAGTCTGGGAACCCCTGAGCTAAACAACCAAAGCCAAATTGGGCCATTAAAAGAAAGCCTGCTGAGGTTCACAGCAACGGTGCGATTTTTCATCACTTCTCTACCCGAAACTCATGGTTTTTTCCTCCTCAGTTTTTCCAGTTGGAGCTGAAACTGATTCCCCTGCAAAGACTCCTCAACTCAGACCTGTCGCTCCTCTTCCAGAAGTCCAATCGCACGTGTTACTGTCACCATGTCGTGTGGACTGTAAGCTACTCAAAGGCACGCAGACAACCCTGCCTCTTCACGTCTGCATCTTCAGGGCCCGGTGCCCTGTGGGTTCTCGTTAATCAAGATCCCATCTCTCAAGCACTTCACTGTTTATGAAGCAAATAAAGAGAAAGTTTGTGCTACCTATATAAAATTCAATAAATTATGCTGCAAACCCATGTTAATTTCTCTGCTTCCCCGCCAGGGAAAATGAGTCTAGAGGGCAAATTACTGGGTTATTACCCTAGTCTCTCTTTCCCGTCCTATTCTTCATTAGTTACATTTCTTTAAAGCATCCTTGTGCACACTGAAGTGGAACTAAATCACAAGAATGCCCCACAACCTGGTTCATGATGATATAAAAACATGTATCTCTCTGACAACAGGGTCAGGCAAAAAAAAAGAAACAAATCCTTGTGCCTCAACATCAGTTCAGAGTATCTGACAGCAAATTCGAGAATCTGAGGATCTGAACTTCCAACTAAAAAACCTCCAGAAAACAAAAACAAAAACCAACAGTTATGAACTGAATAAAGAGAAATACCTATTCACGGGGATGTATTTTTGCACTTGCTTTGCTCCAATTTCGGCTACGTAGACTGCTCCGGTCTCCCTGCTGACGTCTAAGAGATGTGGGGAGACTTGATCGGCCAGCTGGATCGTGCTGACCACAGAGCAGTCGCCGATGTTTCCTACCGGGGGCGCCGCCAGGATTAAGAGCCGGCTCAGATTCAGCTGGGCCACGACCACGTATTTACCATCAGGAGTAAACCTGAGGAGGAGATGTCACACCATCAACCGTGCAAAACTAACATAAATGTTCATTTTTGCAATACATGTAGTATCCCTACAATATTACATCTTGTACAAGGACCCACCTGCTGAAGGGTTCTTTTAAAGGACATTTAAAATTGATCTGACTCTGCCCCTGAGGGAACAAGAGATTTGTGATGATAGACTTAGCCAAAAATGATTAGCTTACTACTTTTTTTTAAACTTTTTATTTTACACTGAAGTATAGCCGATTAACAATGTTGTGGTAGTTTCAGGTGGGCAGAGAAGGGATTCAGCCATTCATATCCATGTATCCATTCTCCCCCAAACTCCCCTTCCATCCAGGTTGCTACGTAACACTGAGCAGAGTACTAAAAATAACACACAAATAAACTAATGGAGAATTGGTGTCAAGCTGGGTCTGAAACTACAGACTCCAGGTTTTACTTTTTATTCTACGTTTAAAAATACACCACACCTCAAAGGCAGAGGCTACAAGAAAGGCCAGGCTTTATAATCTCAAACACATGGGAGTTTAACCGCTTGCACTCTGCCTGGGGGGCGGGGGAGGGGGATGCGGGGTGCGGTTCCTAGATGGTGCCAGTCGTAAAGAACCTGCCTGCCAATGCAGGAACTGCCAGAGACAAGGGTTCTATCCCTGGGTCAGGAAGATGCCCTGCAGGAGGGCATGGCAACCCACTCCTATATTCTTGCCTGCATGGACAGAGGAGCCTGGTGGCTACAGTCCATAGGGTCACAAAGAGTCTGACACGACTGAAGCAACTGAGCACTCTGCCTGAATCTGAAACGTGATTCCATGTTCTCTGAGTACTTCTATCCTTCCCCCTTTACCCTGCTTAAAATCCACAACAAATATTTTAAACTTTCAGCTAGCTCTTCAGAGAAACTAACAAAAACCAAATTAAACAAGCATTTAAAGACAAAAACAGAAACGATTACCTGACTGCAGAAGGCCCCTCTTCCGAGAAACAGTTCTTCCACTCTCCCAACCAATCCCCTGTGTCTTTATCAAACACCTGAAGTCTTTTATTGCCTCGGTCAGCCACCCACACCTGCGAACGCAGAAAGACGGTGACTGGAGAATGCCCACATCATAATGAAAAGGAAGGAAAAAGAAGAGGGGGAGAGAATGACTGTTTATTTTCAGTAGTTTCATAAGCACTCCCATCGAGGACTTAGAGGACCCCAAAGGAGAGCATGTTAAAGCCCCATTTTCAGATAAGAAATTCAACTACAGAAAGGTTAAATAGTTTGGAGTGAGCTTACAATAGATGGGAAAGCCACACATGGGTTTGACCCAAAGCCTAGCATGTTCTGGCTGCTATGCTAAGCATCTGGCTAGCTAAACAGCTGGAGCGCTCCACTGTCACGCAGGGAATCAGGAGACACTGAGAAGCAGTCATTCACTCACTCCGGTAACAAGCGTCTGCTATCACTGGGTCCCTCCAACCTCCCGGTTCCTGGGTCAGCCAATAAGACCAAGACGTGGAAAAGCAGCCCACATCCTTAGGGGCTGAGGCCAGTGGGAAGCCAGCCGTTCACTTGTACCACATCCTTAAACTTCCACCCTATTTATGAGGGTTTGTCCAAAGTGCCAAAGCACTTAAAGAGGAAGCTTGAGAGAGTTCAGTGACATACAAAGCGTGATAACAGTAGGTTTCATTTAGGTTTGCGACAGGCTGTCTTGCGTTCTTCAGGGAACTGTTACCGTAGCATAGGAAGGCAGACTGGCTCTAAGCGACATTCGGTGTACTGGGTTTGATGTATACAACCCACGGCATACATACAGTGAAACGGATTTTGTTTTTTGGTTTTGTTTTCTTCTTCATCTTTTGGCTGCCCCAAACAGCATGCAGGCTCCCAGTTCCCCAACCAGGGATCGAACCTGCACCCCCTGTATTGGAGGCATGGAGGGTTAATGACTGGATGGCCAGGGAAGTCTCAGTGAAATGGTTTTTAATGACATGTGCCCAGGGCTGCAGAGGTATGTAGCAGAGTACGTGGGTATACCCAGTCCTGGAGGAACAGCCCCGATGCCCTGAGATACACACATTCACTAACATACACACACATCCAGGTGTGCAGACAGGCATATGTACACCAAGATCCATATATACTGATACATGCCCCGCCCCCATATAATCAGACAGTCCAAACACAGAGATCAGACCATATACTTACCCGACCAGCGGAATCCACTGTAACACTGTGGGGTATGTTGAACTTAGCAGGCCCTGTTCCATTTTCTCCACGCAGCCAAAGGATCATAAAATCTATAAACGGTAAACACACCTGGTCAGTACAACATGTAGAATGCCTTATGCATTAGCATGTTATATTGTATGTCATGAGTTACAAACTATTCAATTACACCCTGAGCTGATTATGCCTTCCTGGCTTTCTGTTTATGTAAATTTGTCTAATCTATATGCTTAAAAAAAAATTCCTTCTCTGTTTCAAGCAATCAGCTTCTTCAATGGTTTTCTCCACTTAAATTTTTCATAACCCAAATATCAGTTTAGGGTTCATGCCAACCTCTTCTTCAAATTGGTTCCCCCTCATAATCAATATGTTATTTGGTATTACCTTGTCTCTGAGCTTACAAATTACGATTTTGTAGGTGGCCATTTTTAATGCCCCTGTATCGTGCTGAAGATGTCCCTCTCGCCCCCACCCCCCCAAAAAAGAGACACGCCCAAGTCTCAAATCTCCAAAGCTGTGAATGTGACATTATTGAAAACCGGGCCTTTGCGGATACAGTTAAGGATCCTGAGGTGGAGATTACTGGGTTTAGAGTGGACCCAGTGACCAGTGCCCAGATAAGAGAAAGGGGAGGAGGTGTGAAGACACAGGGGCACACAGAGAAGGCAATGTGAAGACAGAGGCGCTGACTGAAGTTCTGCTCAGTGTCAGACAAATTAGAGCCAACTAACTGAGTGATACTCTTAGACCACCACACAAAACTAAGCCACGTACCTTGGGACAATTTGATCAACCTGTTATTCAATCCTCCATCTCCATCCACAATGTAAATATCTCCTGTGTCATCTACATGTAATTCCGCAGGGTTATCAAACTGCAGGGGGTTCAAACCAGTGCCTTTTTTGCCTGGGGTCCCCAAAACTTGAACAAGATCACCAAAGGAATTGTATTTTTTAATAGTATGACCATAGAATCCTATAAAGACAAACGCATATTTCACAAATATAACCACTCCACAAACATTTACATGTTTCAAGTAAGCCGAGAGCAAAAAATCTGAGAAAATTAAACAGCAATAAAAAGTTTAAACACTAGTAATTAAATATATTATATCTGACAAACAATGAAGCTTCATTCGTTATAGCCAAATCTATTCAGACTAGAATCTCATGTACTCCAAAATAGATTCTAAATAAAATATATACAACCAAAGAGAACTGACTCCTAAAACAGAAGACTCATGATGTAAAAGTATTGGCACATCACTTTCTTTTTTTATCTTATGACTTTCAATAAACATTATTTGAACAACAAAATCAAGCTACATCTATACATATAACTGAATCACTTTGCTGTACACCTGAAACTAACAGAACACTGTTAATCAACTATACTCAGGTGTAAACTTTAAAAAGAAAAAGGAATCAAAAGAAAATCAAGAAGAACTTGAACAACTCATATTTGAAAACTGTTATTTCAGTTACTCATGGGCACATCTCAGTTTCAGTAGCTCAATGAAAAAGTTCTTTATAATACAGACACATATATCTACTTTCGTGTTAATTTTTTAAAGCTTTTTTTTTTAAATTGAAACAACACTGGCTCATAACAATACTGACTTTTTTTAAGCCACATTTTCTCCAAGTGGAAACAAATACAAAATTTTAACCCATTAGCTTTTCTTTCCTAAATAAGGAACAAATCTTTCCATAGAGTTAAAATTATTACAAGCAAAGCATAAACTGGAATATTAATAAAAAAGGAAAAACGATAAAGCAATTTAACAGAAACCAACTTGAAGGCATATCAAGACCAAGTAACTGGTAGGCATTCAAACGATAAACTGGAAACAGTGCGAATCAGCTTGCATTGCATCCTATCTTGACAATTTATTATTATACTTCTTTTGGAGACTTGAGCTAAACTTTGTAGCAATAATTGAGAGCAAAACAGTAAAGAAAACAAACTTCAAAGTCTCTAAGGAATTGGAAAAAGGATACCAGTAAACAGTGTTTTTTTTTTTTAATGGCTAACATGCAGCCATGTTTTAACTAAAGAGCATTTATTCTTTGAAATATAGAAAGAAATAGAAAAACTGTCTTCAGATCTGTGCATGGAAAAACAAGCTATAATGGAAAGAATGAAAGCAAAATGTGTGTTCTTTCTGTTTCTGGGAACCAGTCAAGTATTTTATAAAAAAGGATCACATGAGTGGAAGGAAGTAAAAAGTGAAGGCCTCCTTTTAACCGTGAATCCTGAAAAGGGGAAAAAAAAAAAAGAAGCAAAAATAGTCAAACTTCAGTAAGGTCTAACAATGAGCTCAGAAGTAACCAAGATTTTCTGATTTAACCAAAATCTTACCATCCAAAATATAGCTTGAAATAAAGGACTCACGGACTAAGGCTCAGAAATCTTCTGGGTACTGAGAACAGATATGGTTAGTGCACTGTTCACAAAACCTGAGACCTCTTTAATTCCAAAATGGTATCTGAATTAACCCAAAGTGGGGAAACAAAATGACCTTCAAGCCATGAACTTATCTGGCACAAGACTAGAAATAGTTTCTTTAAGATCTCTTTCTTTCCTGAGATCCTGAAATAATAATACCAGGTTATCTCTTGAATCATCTTATCTTAAATCACAAGCACAGGCAACAGCTATCTCTGAACACTATTCTCACAGCTGTAACTTCAACTGTGCTTACTTTGGCAGCATGTGTGTGTCCTAGGTCACTTCCGTCATGTCTGACTCTCTGCAATTCTATGGACCAGGCTCCTTGGTCCATGGGATTCTCCAGACAAGAATACTGGAGTGGGTTGCCATGCCCTCCCCCATGGGATCTTCCTACCTTACGGATCAAACCCAAGTCTCATGTCTCCTGCATTGACAGGTGGGTTCTTTACCACTAGCACCGCCTGCACACCCTACTAAAATTATTTAATGGAAAGGTTTCAGACATGCTAAAGTCAGCAGGACTTCAGAAGCATTCACACCACCAGCAGTTTCTGCAAATCTTGCACTCTGGGCAAGAAAGCAGTTCTGGTTTCTCAGCAAAATCTCTCAGACAAGTGGTAAAGGAAAACAACAGGCAAAAACCCCATTTATTAGCTTTTAGAGACTACCATTTTATTTGGCTTCACAGAAGTAATCTAAGAAGAGCATTTTTAACATGATGATATTTTAACATGCAAAAGTCCCGTGACAAATTAATGGAAAGATCACAATGATAGCCTCCTTGTTAAATGTCTCAATTATACATAAGGACAATATAAAAATTTAGAAAGGCGATTTCACAAATCACTGAAGAAATTACAAATAGATTAGGCCACTCTGATTTTAAAATGGACAGGCAAGAACATGGGCAAAGAGGAGGTTCCTAGCAAGATAATTTAAGAGATATTACTACACATACCACTTCCTACATCCGTGATCCAGACGGATTTTTCCTGTGGTGTACTGGCTGCAAATATACCATGAGGTGTGTCAACTGTATAATTCCAGGATCGTAGGAAATATCCATCCTCTGTGAACACTAATACCTTTGGGATGTTATCCCCTCTCTGAAGGTATACAAAAATAACTGCTTAGATAGGATCAGTTTTAAGGAAGCAATCATTATTTTCACAACGAGAAACAGAAGTCAAAGGTTAACCAAGAAATGATGTAATGTTTACAAAACCAAACAATATTAACCTCTATCAAGCTCAAAACCGAAACACTAACTTAAAAAAACAAATTCCACAACTGGCGTAACATAAACGTACATAGATACTTAGTACAGTAACACAGGAAAGCTGTTTTCTTTGCGTTCGTAACTTTGAAAACAAAAATCCCAGTTTTACTTACCTGGGCTACATAAACCAATCCGTTGAGGGAGTCAACTGCAACACAAAATGTTGCTCCGGTGAAGTATTCTGAATACTTCGGCCAATCCACATCTAGCCGGTAAAGAATCTCCTCAGCTCTCCAGGAAATTTTAAAAGCCAAGTGCAAATGTGGTGGGAACTGGGGAGGAAGAGAAAATAAGGAAACTGACAGTGTACTTCCCTGGTGGCTCAGACGGTAAAGAATCTGTCTGCAATGCAGGAGACCAGGGGTCTCTCCCTGGGTGGGGAACATGCCCTGGAGAAGGACATGGCAACCCACTCCAGTTTTCTTGCCTGGAGAATCCCATGGACGGAGGAGCCCAGCTGGCTACAGTCCATGAGGTCGCAAAGAGTGAGACACAACCGAACACACACACCACATTACAAACTTTTTAACGCTAAAGGGCGACACGTCGGCGGTTCGGCCTCAGACGCAGTTTTGAGACGAGCCAGTGAGAGAACCAGCTCCATCTCCATCCCAAGACCACCTCGTAAGAATGCTGCTACCCGAGAAGCAAATTCCTAACCATCCAGCTCACCCGAGAGGCACAGAACCGCGAATGCAAAACCAGAAGCGCTAGAAAGAAGCCAGCGCCGGCTATGCAAACCCAGAATCTCGTCATGACCGGACGGGAAGACTGGCGAGGGAGAAGGACTGGCAGGCGCCTGGGGGCCGGAGGACAGCCTCAGGCAGTTCGTCGCCGCAGTGAACTCTTAGCTCCAAAGCGCCTACCCTGGATGCCCGAGGTTTCAGAACCCAAAAGCACCGGACACCAGAGCGAAACACAGTCCCCACTGGGATTCCGCATTCCCTGCGCGTTCCCTCCCCGCTGCCCCGTCACAAGCCCCGGGCTTACCACGTGACCGCCCTTCCGCCCATCCAAGCTGTGGACCTTTCCTGTCCACCAAGTCGGGGTGCCGGTGGATATGCCTTAACCACTCGACGTACATTCTTTTAAATTCGGACTTACCAATCAAAAACGAGCACAATCAAGCTCTCGAATTAAGGGCGTGACTCTCCAAAAATAACTTTCAGGCTTTGGGAAGGACTTCTACGGCATCCAATTCCGAGACGTACAGGCATCTGACACGGACACCTACATTCCCACACCAGGACCCCTTCTTGGGCTCTCAGGATAGAGGGGCCTAATCTGGCGGCGCAGTGTTGAGTTGACTCCGGCGCGACGGGCTCCATCGAAGGTCCCCTACGAACCGGGGGAAGCCGTGGGGGTAACCAGGAAGCGCTCCCGGCGCTGTTGGCGCTGCGGTGTTCGGGAGCCCCCCTACCCGAGACCGTGACCCCCTTCGCCCGGCTCCCGGTGCTCGCCGGCCGCCGGCCCGCTCCCGGAAGCGGTGGCAGCTGGTAACAAAGAGCCGGCCAGGCCGCCACTGCCCGGGCTGCGGGCCCCAGGAGTCCGGCGGTAGCTGCGGGGAGTGAGTGAGAGCCGGGCCATGAGGCCAGCTTCGCGGCGGTGAGGGGCAGCCGAGGCGCTGGTGGCGGGCCGAGAAGCCGGTGCCTCCCTCCTCGCCGGCCGCAGGATTCGGGGCGCGGGTGCCTCTGCTTCTCGGGCCGCTACACCCGGGAAGGCTGCTTCCCCGATCTTCCTCCGGCGGCGCCTGGCCTTGCGCTGCGGGGACAGACGCTCTGCCTCCGGCCGCCGAACGCCGGGTTTTCTCTGCGGGACTCAGAGGACCCGGCTCTTCCCCGAGCGGTCCTGAAGCTTTGTGTAAAGAAGCCGGGGAAGGCTGACGGGTTTTGTTTTGTTTTTAATAAAAAGTTTTTGTAAGTCCCCATTTTTAGAAATTTTTGCAGACTTTGAAGTCCTCTACCTCTTGCGCATCCTTCCTCCTGCTCTTTGAGTCTTTTTCCTTAGCTGGAAACATTTTTTACTCTCGTAGCGGACCGGGGATGATCGTTTTGTAATTGAAACTGTAACTGTTAAAACTTCGTCGAGATAGTAGTCAAGATGGACAAAAAGTCCTTTGAAATGGTGCTGGATGAAATTAGAAAGGTAATTGCACTTAATTCCTTCAATCTATGAGTTACGAATTCTCATGGTTTGTTCTCTCTGGGGGACTGCGAGCAGATTGTGTAAAATACGGATTTAAGGATTGCAAAACTGGTTGGAATTTTAACGTCTAGTGTAGGAGTTTATATCTTGATACATTTCACGGTACGAAACGGAGATTTGCTAACTCCAAACTGCTCGAGAATCAGACCGGTATTGCGGAGCTTATTATATTCAGTGCCCTCGGTTCCCAAGCCCGCCCTACAAATCTTGAATCACTGTATTTTTGGATAAGTGATTTCTTCATCTTTCAGTAAGATTGACTGAAAACTAAAAATACGTAGAAAGTTTCTTTAATGGTGGTTATAATGACAGGATTTTTAAGTCTGAGTGTAAGCAGACTGTATTTGTTGCTTCGGCGGGACAAAGTTACTATCCTAATAAAAAGTGTGGCATTAAGCTTAAAGGCAGATTCTTAGGAATGGGCTTCAATAACTCGCATTTCAAAACTTTTTTTTCCTTCTGCTTGCCAGGCTTTTGCTTCATTTTGAGAGTATTTCTAGGTAGCCTACATCCCACCAGACAGCAAAAAATTCTAAAAAGTTGGAATGTAGCCTTGAGGCTTAACAGTATTTTAAGTGCAAAAAGTTAAGCCTTTACAAAATTAAACCTGAAAATACTGACTAACCATTCCTATGTTAATACAGGGTCCTTTGCTTAGAATATCAGGGCTGTCTCCTCGCCATTTTTATATTTTCAAGACCCTTGATTGAGGCGGAAAGACTTGTTACCTTGTGCACTGGTGATTATTATTTATTTTAGCTTATGAAATTGTTAATAAAATTGCCTGTTTTTCTTCATTCTGTATAAAGCAAAATGCTGTTTTCCTTCATCTTTTGTAAATTTATTTTTCAAATTTGCATGTTAGGTTACAGTTGTTAATGCTATTGAGTATTCTTTTTTTGAATCAAAATAAAATTTCCTCTTTTCCAAATCCAATTTGCCCAATAAAAATCTGCAATAAAATGTCAGCCTGCTGAGTACATACTTAGAATTTGCCACAATTTGTTAATGAGCTGATGTTAAACTACTGTTTATGAGAAGACAATTTGTTCAGGGAGAGGAGTCAGTTTCTTTTGGAAGCTCTAGGGTGTTGGTTTGTATATTCTCTCCCTGCTAAATTGTGGAAAGATGACATGGTAAATACTGATGAAAGGAATAGGAACTTTTGTAGAGATTAAAGTCAAATTCATAACATAAGTCCCTTATTTCTGGTCTGAAATCAAGATGTATCTTTTTCTGCCGGTGCCAAATAATTAGATACATCAACATAGTACTAGGTTATTAAAATAGGATAAAAATATAGTGTATCAAGTATGAGAGTTACTGTTGGCTTTTCAAAATTGCTCTCAGACTTTGTAAATCAGTTTAAACCAGGTAATCTCTTCCTGAGTGTTACCATTATGTCTGTAGGTAATACTAGCTGTCACTATTGTCATTTAAAAACAAAGGCATGTAAGAAGACACTAGAAAAAGAAATAGGAAGAAGAAGGGAGGGGGGAAAGCAATATGTAATCTGCTTTCTAAGAAGAGGCTAATAATAATATTCATTATTGAGCACTTGCGAGTGTGCTTGTTCCAAGCACTTCCTCCATGCTTTATTTGATTTCATCTGCCAAATAGCTCTCTAGGTGTGAGTTCTATACCCCTCATTTTACAGATGGCACGTCTAGTCTCTGGAGGTAACTAGCCAGCTCAAAGTTACCCAGCTGATGAGGGAGGGGGTTCAGTGTTCAAGGTCAGGGTTCTGACTCCAGCTATGGTGTTGTGCCTGGGGATACAGCTGAGCCTCTCAGGTGCTGATAAAAGAAATAAGACATGACTTGGCATCAACACAGTCCAGGATTTGGGCCAGAAACTTGCTCTTGATTGTGTCCAATAATGGCAATAATAACCCCCCAAGAGCACATTATCCAGAATCCCATTCCCTTCCCTTTTCCATGAAAATTCAACTACTGAGCTCCCTGCATGTTTCTTTGTTGACTCGTCATGGTGTTCTAGGAGCATGACGCATGTAGAAAGTACACTTATGATTGTTCTGGAATGAATGCAAAGGGATTCGTGATTCGTTCATTTTTGGGGGGGAGGGGTATGATTGACCATATTTCTATATGCTAGAAAGTACTATATACTAGTACTGTCCATATTTCTAGAAACTAGAAAGTGACCGCTACAGTAAATCTAGTTACGCTCTGGCACCATACAAAGGGGATTAGTGGATTTTTAATGAGTGGTTGTTACCAGATTGTGATAGTCTGGTATTTCCATCTCTAAGCTTAGCATGTAGTTGCCAGGAGAATCATAGATGATTTCCTGTGGCTCTAGATGGTGCTGGGTCAAGGCCATGAACTTCTCTCTGAACTTGTGTCACATTTACTCTTGACTGTTTTAATCCTGAGATGGGTAGTGATTGGTGTTCCCTTTTGTGAGTGAAGAGGCTCTCAGGGCAATTAAAATACCTCCCAGAGACCACACTGCCAGTTAGTGGCAGGCACAAGGCTTGGCTTCTGGGTTCCTGTCTCAGTAGAAAACACTGAGAGCCTGGACTAGACCTTGTTTTACCCATGTTTCTCTATCAGTTAGTGCATATAGGTGTGCAGTAAATAATTATCAGCTGAATGAGTAATGCCTAGCACATTTAACCTTAAAAATGATGGTTTGGTTGAATTTGGGGCGATTTAAAACTGCAGTCACTTTTACAGGAATACTTAATTTCTATTAATGTAGAATCTTATCTGTTACAATTCTATTCCCTTCCTTTGTAGGAGTGAGTAGGCAGGCCAGGGGTTTTCCTGGTGTCTAATTGTATCCCTAGCAGCATGGAACCCCAAAGGTAGAATGTCACAGCACCATGGTGGCTTTGTCAGCCTCCTTGTCTCTGGGCTGCAGAAGGTCTACTGCTGTTTATAGGCAACTTTCATGTATGTTATATTGCTGCTCTGCTTACATATATTTATTCTGTTTTTCTGTGTTTTTAGGCTGTTCTGACAGAGTACAAATTAAAAGCGATTGAATACGTACACGGATATTTCTCTAGTGAACAGGTATTCTTTTGTTTATTTAAGCAAAACCTTTTTTAAAATATATATTTTTTTTAACAGTGATGTTCTGATTAGTGCCTTTACTTATTTACCTACTGATCAAGTTCAGAATTGCTTTTACTTTGTTGCTCTGTTTATTCAGGAACTTGAGAAGCTTTCGATTTTAACAGAAAACTTGACATAATTTCTAGTTGGCATATTTTATAAGCATACCCACTTTCATCATGATATCATATGCTAAAATGATTTTAAAATGCAGTGTCTGAAAAACACAGTTCAAAGTGTTTATATTCTGAGCACAGTATCCTATGTCTGTAAACTTCTAATAGTTAACATACCTTAATTTGTACAGTGTTTATGAGTCAGTAATTGCAGAATTCACTATAATTTATACAACTTGGAACAAATGGTGATACATGTTCTTATGTGAAGCCACGAATAAGGAAAAAAATAGTGTCTCATAAGTAGTTCCTGTATCTTCCAGAAGACTGATATTATTAGTGGGATTGTTTAGTGGAAACTTTCACCCAACTTTAGGAGTTTGCTGATTTTGAAAAATAAGTTTGCGTGTATATACACACATGCAGAGACAGCCGGATTTCCAAGGAATACTTGGAAAGCACTTGATAGAGATATGAAGCAGAAATAGATGTACATCTGGAGAAGAGTTCTGGGAAATGGTGAGAACAAGAGGAAGGTAGACAATGGATGAAACTGTAGATTGAGTTAGTAGGTAAATGCCCCAACTTTTCATCTCTTTCTCAAGACTGTGTATAGTAAAAACATTATTCCCCTAAAAGTAGGGACATACTCTTACCAAGTTGTACAGAAAGTACATATAGTAACTGTTCGCTACTTATGTATCTCTCAGTGAGGAGTGAGAAGTATTTTTACTCTTCTTTACATACCACCCCATTTTCTAGTGTTAACTTTGCTTTGTGGAATAATTGCACCCGTAGCATTGTGAGGAACTCAGAGTAAAATAATTCGTTAACCCAGATTTCATTATCCTCTCATCCTGAGTCTTTGTTGTTGTTCCTTTTGGGGTGTCCTTGGAGGCGGTGAACCCGGAGACTGCAGTGCTGTGGTTTCTGCGCACCTCTGGCTGGCCATGGCACAGTGTCTCCCTCATGCACTTGAACTTGGCTGGTGGTAGTACGAGAGCCTGGCTGGCTGTGCTCCCAAAGGGACTTACTATTTAGAAGCTGCTGGCGTGATTCAGGGTAGTTCTCACCTTTTTAGAGAATAGATCTGTGGTCTAAGTCAGAATAGTGTGCCCTCCACATCTGAGTTAGAGAGTAGAAGTTAGTGGACCACCACTAAACCACACCACTGAAGACCTTTTTCTATGACTAAAACTGTAATTCCCCACTAAATGTTTTAAAGCTTTCCATTCATACTTTATCTTTATATTCCTAAGTGAACATTTTAGGTCCATCTAGTACTTTTCCAACTTTCTTTTTCTCCGGGTACTCTCTTCTTTCCCTACCTTATGCATTCCTTTATTTCTAGACCAGTGCTGTCCAGGACTTTGTGTAATTGTGGAAATGCTGTCTCTCTGCACTAACCACAATGGTAGCTTCACACGGCTGTTGAGCCCTCCCTTACCACGTGGCTTATGCCAGTAGGGAACTGAGTTTTCTCTTTGATTTAGTTTCAGTTGATTTAAATATAAGTAGCTGCGCGTGGCTGCTCTGTCTCACAGTCTAAACTCTGGTGTCATGCTTATGCCTTGTCGTCTGGGCCCCGGCAGCACACTTTGAATAGTGATTCAGAGCACGGGGATACATCTTGTAGAAATGTTTGCAAACACCTTGTCCGTAGAGCTAAATTAGTTCTTTGCTTTTCAGGTGGTTGATTTACTGAGATATTTCTCCTGGGCGGAGCCTCAGTTGAAGGCAATGAAAGCATTACAGCATGTAAGTAATTTACTTTTCCTTAGAATGTAGAATTTTAAGTATTTTGAATTCTCCCCTCGTATTCTGTAATTCATCTCAAGTTGCAATTTGTTTGCTGTAGTTGCAGACACTAGATTCCGTTATACTTTATTCAAAAATAACTATGTTAAAAACATTAAAGCTTCCCAAATTGTTAATTTCAATCATATGTACTATACTGTTAAATTGTACAGAGTTCTAATTGGCAGACTGGAGTAGAAAATATTTATAGGCAAGCAAAACATAGGATTCAAATTCATAAGTATTTTTATTTACTTCCGTTTTTGTGTGTCTTCACCTTCCTGTATTTAGTCTTAGAAGAATAGTCAGACTGATCTATGCCTGCATTTTTTTTTAGACCAGTGCTGTCCAAATGACGTTTCAGTGACAATACAAATGTTTTGTATCTGCTCTATCCAATATGGTTACATGTGGTTTTTGTGCACTTAAAATGTGTCATCTGTCTGAGGAATGGTATTTTTAAGGTGTTGTTTGATTTTAATGTAAGCAGGCAACATGTCTAGTGGCTACCATATGGGTGGCAGAGTGCTAGAGCCTAGATTTTCAGAGGCTCTGAAGTCAAATGGGGTCTGACTGTATAGAGGATTCTCCCGGGAGTAGCAGGCACTGATAGCCGTAAAGAAATCTGCTGATCTTGAGGGCTTCCCAGTGGCTTAGTGGTAAAGATTCCGCATACCAGTGCAGGAGAAGCTGGTTTGATTCCTGGGTTGAAAGATCCCCTGGAGGAGGGCATGGCAACCCACTCTAGTATTTTTGCCTGGACAATCCCATGGACAGGAGGGCCTGGAGGGCTACAGTCCATGGGGTTGCAAAAAGTGAGCACAACTGAGCCAGCACACAGCACATACAGATTCTTATCTTCCTAAACTAATTTGATTAAGAAAGTGTCTGGGTCTGTTAGTGCTTCTTCTCTTTAACAATTGGTTTTTTTCCTGCTTTATTAAAAAAAAAGAAAAGATTGTCTCACTCGTTCACCTGTCAGCAGGGGTTGAAAAATCTTTCTCTAAGGACCAAAGAAAAGGAGAGCAAGGCAGAGAGCGTCTGTAAAAAATACTGTTGGGGACCTTGGCTTATTTTATCAGAACAGCAAACTCATGACAAAGCTCTGAAGCCAGCTTGCCTACCCACCCACCTTAGAATTAAGACTCAGAAGTGGGAAGGCTGCACAGGCACCCCTTCATGCACTTAGAGACAAAATAAATCTGATTTGACTGTGTTCATACTGAAGAGTGACTTTGACGATTAGGTTACGTTCTGGACATTTTCATAAATGAGCTAGAGCAGTAGATCCAAGGTCTTCAGAAATATATAATAAACTTACATATAAGGAAATCAATCTTTTGCAGGTATGTAACCTTCCAATAAAACTTTTAGATGTCTGTTTACAAACACGTAAGGAGGTATGCAGTTTTACCAATTCTTTTGGTGATACAGGTTAATAGTGTTTAAAAACAACTTCAGTTGATTCCAACTGATCTCCTTATATTGACTTTGATTTTGAATTTCCTCCACTGCTAACATAAATATATAAAGTGACCTGCTTTTCAAAAACATAGGTATCCTAGACAAATATTCAAGTATGTTCAGTTCAGTTCAGTTCAGTTCAGTCGCTCAGTCGTGTCCGACTCTTTGCAACCCCATGAATTGCAGCACACCAGGCCTCCCTGTCCATCACCAACTCCCGGAGTTCACTCAAACTGTGTCCATCGAATCGGTGATGCCATCCAGCCATCTAATCCTCGGTCGTCCCCTTCTCCTCCTGCCCCTAATCCCTCCCAGCATCAGAGTCTTTTCCAATGAGTCAACTCTGCATGAGGTGGCCAAAGTACTGGAGTTTCAGCTTTAGCATCATTCCTTCCAAAGAAATCCCAGGGCTGATCTCCTTCAGAATGGACTGGTTGGATCTCCTTGCAGTCCAAGGGACTCTCAAGAGTCTTCTCCAACACCACAGTTCAAAAACATCAATTCTTCGGCGCTCAGCCTTCTTCACAGTCCAACTCTCACCTCGTGTCACAATGCACATTAACTTTCTTAGAAGTTCTGCAGTAAAAGAACCTGTTAATATTTAACCCATCTTTCCCCTAATCATGTGATTGGAGTACCTTTTTTTAATAACACTATTCAGCACCATGGACTTCACTAGAAGTGCTGATTGTGACATAACCTAGCACTCTGAATTACGATTTTTTTCTAACTTATCGAGCAATGTGTCTCCCTTATTTGTAAATAGCCTCTTTTTATATAGCCTTTCTGAGGAAAGTAGAATATGTAATTTTTTTTTTATAGATGAACATATTGAGAGATGTGGATAAGAAAGAGCACATAGGAGAACTTAGTTCTTCAATTAAAGTAGTTACATTAAAAAAGCCTAGTTTTAATCCACATAGTTGTTAGGGCTTACTTTTGATTAAGCAGCTTTCATCTCACATATTTATATTAAGAATATTTAATTACACTACCCCCCACCCCCAAAAGGCAGATTCTGGCATGAAAATTTCTCATGTTGAAAGTAAAATTATTTTTTTATTACTAGAAAATGGTGGCTGTTCACCCAGGAGAAGTGGTCAATATACTCAACTGTTTCACCTTCAGTAAAGACAAACTGGTTGCTCTTGAACTGTTAGCTTCGTAAGTATTTCTTCTTTTTACTCAGAGAAAAATTTGGAAAACTTTTCAAACATCTTTTAACTCATTAGTGTATGTTAATGTGTCAGAATTCTATTGGTAAATGGAACTAATAAAATGTATGAAAGCATAGAGCTGAATTCTTATATCTGAGTAGCTAGTGTGCTCACTACACATGATTATAAACTTGTAAAATTAGTGGGGCTTATTGAGTTTAATTCTTTTGATTTGGCTGCATATCAGTGACTTGCTTTGCCTTCCCACTCAGAATAACTTGAAAGGCATGTTGACAAATCCAGAGGACTGGTGGTTAGACGGGTTTTCCACATTCTGACAGTTTATATTTTTTTGCTTCACATACACTTATTCTCTCTGGATCTTGTTTTCCTCAATTGTGAAAATAAGGATCTTATCTATGTGGTAGGTATGCAGATTTTCAGTACTATAAGATTTAAAACACTCGGCACAGCATTTGAGAAATGATTGCGAAATAAATTTGAGAAATGAATGTTAGAGAAAAGAAACCTACTCTCCTATAATGTATTTATGAGAGTCTATAAATTGCTATTTATTTCCAGCACATGCCCCAATATATTTATAAATGACCACAAAACACAAATTTAAAATAAAACATAACTTCATTTTTAGATCAACCTTGATTTTTATGCATTTAGCATAGGGGTTTGTATTATAGCCGTTAGCTCTCCTGACACAGGGTAGATTTGTAAGAATCTCAAAATAGTGATTTTTTTAAAAATTTGAAATATTACTTTGTTACTTTTAAGTAGCCAGATAAACATCATTGAGTTACTATATTTACCATATTTATATAAACATGTTAATTACACTCATCAATCAAAACTGAATAATCATTCTCTTCTTGTTACATCATGGAAAAAAGCTTACTCAGATATATCTGTGTATTAAATGTGTGTGTCCAGGTTCTTAAATGAAAAGCTAAATTGTATTTCCTTGGTAGAAACATTGTTGATGCACAGAATTCTCGACCCATTGAAGATTTGTTCAGGATAAATATGTCTGAGAAGAAACGGTGTAAGAGGGTGCTTGAACAGGTAATTTCCTCAAGATTGCTATATAAATGGCACATGGTTTTCCTGAATGCTGATGAGGAAAACAGTACCAGTCTTATTACTATGCTAACTTTTGATGAATAACCTGATTGCTATTCTGTGATGGGTTAATAATGACAGCCCTGCAGTCTGTGGCGGGAAACTAGAGCTTTTAGGGGGACACTGGGGTATGAAGAGATGGCTTGAGAGTGAGAAGCCAGTGGCGCTCAGTATGAGCCTCATGGGGTGTTTATTCTCAGTCCCTTGGTAGCTCTGCCGTGTCTCCAAGCTTTTGTCTTTATGTGTTCAGGAGGAACTGACTCAGACTGTAAAGAATCTGCCTGCAGTACAGGAGACCTGGGTTCAGTCTTTGGGTCGGGAAGATTCCCTGGAGAAGGAAATGGCAAACCCATTCCAGTATTCTTGCCTGGAAAAATCCCATGGACAGAGGAGCCTGGCAGGCTACCGTCCATGGGGTCACAAGAGTCAGACACCACTTCAACTAAACCACCACCAGGAACTTGACTTATTTGTCATCAGGCTTATTTTCATCAAACTTACGAATAATTATAAGACTAAATTCCAGTTTGTTCTTTTAAAATCTCTAATAGTGAGAGAAGTTGTACTTGTCCAAGTCTAGAAAACTTGATTCGTCATTCAAGGTAGTTATTTCTTAGGATTTTGACAGGTGGCAACTGGATTAGTGGTTAGAAATCTGCTCGAGGAGGGCATGGACTGTTCCCCTAGGAGCTGCAGCCCAGTCGTATTTAGTCCTTGCACACAATTTACAGAATCCATCGTGAAGAGATCTTTGGATAGGAGTCTACTAGTTGGGACGATAAAAACATTCTGTTACCATTTAAATAATTCCATTTAAGTGAAGTGATTTTACTTACTAATTTTAGTCATGTTCACCAGTGGAAGTGCTGACTGATGTATGAACAGATTGAATGTGATGCTCTTCCTTAATCCATCCTATTTAGCAGGGCTTCCCAATATCCAGAATACTAAATTTCGTGCTGCTGCTGCTGCTAAGTCACGTCAGTCATGTCCGACTCTGTGTGACCCCATAGACGGCAGCCCAGCAGGCTCCCCTGTCCCTGGGATTCTCCAGGCAAGAACACTGGAATGGGTTGCCATTTCCTTCTCCGATGCATGAAAGTGAAAAGTGAAAGTGAAGTCACTCAGTCGCATCCGACTCTTAGTGACCCCATGGACTGCAGCCTACCAGGCTCCTCCGTCCATGGGAGTTTCCAGGCAAGAGTACTGGAGTGGGGTGCCATTGCCTTTTGTGAGTTTATTTTTTTTTTAACAGTCTTCCTCTTTGTTATGTTTCAGGCTTTCAAAGGGGGTTGCAAAGCTCCTCATGCGATGATATCTTCTTGTGGAACAATCCCAGGAAATCCATATCCCAAAGGAAAACCTAGTCGCATCAATGGAATTTTCCCAGTAAGCATACTTGTGTGGCTACATGTGCAACTTCTTTGTATAAAATTGAACACAGTTATGGTATGTAAAGAAAATGCCAGTTGATGATGCTTCTACAAAGTAAAGGAATTTTACAATGTCAGCAACATAATTCATACATTCACCACTGAATGAAAACTCATACATAAGCTATATTAAAATATTTCTATAAAATATATAGAACAACAAGCCACAGAAAAGAGAGTGATTTAGTTTGAACTTGTTTTGGCAAGTATTTTAGAAGCACTGATTTACATGTAATAAAGGACTATTTCTCAGATTCTCAGTATTCTTCAAACAGTTTCACACTTAAGTGTGTTTGGGAAATCCTGCATGCAGTGTCTCTTTTGGAGAATCACATTGCAAAATAAAGGCTCTGAGAAGTCCCACAAGAAAGACACTTATTTTTATGTCACCCAGTGTTCCTCAGATTTCTTTGTGAAATAATTTTTTCAAAGAATGGTGTATTTTTAATGGCAGTGTGGCAAATAGCCTCAAAACTTACTGGATTGAAACAAGAAACATTTAGCGTCTCATGCAGCTTCTCTGGACCAGGAATCTAGGAATAGCTTTGTTTGGTTCTGGCTCAGGGTTTCTCATGAGGCTGCAGTCATCTGATCGCTTGATTGGAGCGTGAGCCTGAGCTTCCAAGGTGAGTCACGAACCTAGCAAATTAGTGTTGAGGTTGGCAGGCGGGGGGGGTCTTTGTTCCTCTGCATAAGGACATTTCCGTAGTGCTGCTCGAATACCTCTTGACACGGCAGCTGACTTCTACCAGAGCAGATAGTCCTGGAGACGGCCAGCCAAGGCCATGTTGTCTGTTGTGGCTCAGCATTGGGAGTCAAATGCCCTCAGTTCTGGAACATCCTGTTTGTTACATGGGTCAGTCCTGTTCATGTCGGGGGCTGCACAGGGACACACAGGAGCGAAGATCACTGGGGGCCACCTTGGAAACTAGCTCCAAACTAGTATGTACCACTTAGAACACAAACAATTAGCAGGACACATTGTAATAGGGTGTCAGCTTATTTTCATCTGTTAATTAGAGCAGTCTCGAGTGAGGTCAATATAAGTGATCACACTTAATATTTACAGAGAACACCATTTCTTATTACTTATTTTCAACTGTAATATAAGTACTGTTTTTGATTCTTTGAGCATCAGATACTATAGCACTGGAGCTGTCTCTGGCTGCTCCTACTGTGCAGTGAAAAAATTGGAACATACTTTCTCCTCCTCTGTCTCCCCATGTGTATTGTGTGTTGCCTTGAACCTCTGTACGTATTATGAGGACTGCGTCAGGATCATGAGCCAGCGCAGGACTGGGGCTGTGGTCCCTCCTTACACTCCTGCCAAGTTATGTCCTTTCTTCAGGGTAGCACAGCAAGGGTCTGGATTTGTTTTGTTTTGTTTTTGCTTTGGGGTTTGTATGGGTTTTGTTTTTTTTTTTTATCTCAATTATCTTTCCTTCTTTTTCTTTTTTTTTTTTGAAATAGGGAACCCCTTTGAAGAAAGATGGTGAGGACTGTACCAATGAAGGCAAAGGAATAGCCGCACGGATTCTCGGACCATCCAAACCAGTATGTTTAGAAAATAAGTGACAGGACAAGTCTTGATGCTTATATCTGGTTTTCTGTCTATTCAAAGCATAAATTTCACGTTCTGTTGGGCAGTCTAAAGTGCAGTAGAAACTCTAGGAAAGTGAATGGGTTCCTAGGGAAATACACTACAATTAGTTAACAGTGTTAAAGGCCCCTTTGAGGATGAATGGCGTATGTTAAAGGTAGACCAGTTGAACTGCTATTACTGTTTTGTTTTCTGCAGCCATATTCAGCAATTCGCGTGGAGAGTGGAGAGTTCACTTTAACTAAGGTTGAGGTGTGATGGCTGGATTAGTGTTAGTATTAGTGAAGTGAGGATGGAGCCAGGAGGTGGAGTGTATTTTCAAGGGAGTGATTGGAATATAAACTGAGCAGAGAAGACAACCTCATGAGTTGAAGGATTGTACTACAAGAGGCCAACACTCTGCCGCCTTGCAGTCCTGACTGCCCACCTGACAAGAACTTGGGTGGCTGTTGTTTACAGTAGAACAGTTACAGACCATAGTCCTTGCACAGAACTAGCACATTATCCAGGGCTGCCATTAAGAGTGCTGGAGAGAGTATAGGTTCGTCACTCCAGGGCATCCCGTCTGCCCCAAGATGTGGGTGCTAGCCCCCTCGAGGGGGTGTGTGTGATCTCTCATCCTCTCCATCTCTGTAGTTATAGTTGCAGCATGTGGCCTAGCTTTGCTTACCTCTGGTCCTCTGGAGACCAGCTCTTTGAATGTTCTTTCATACCTAAGTCCTGTAAACTCTAAAATGGAAGATTTGTGGATTTCAAAAGGTAAAAAGACTAAGCTACTGAATTCATAATTCCAGTCTGCATTCTACAAGAGTTGTCAGAATGCCAAAGGCCAAAGGAAATAGTGCTTGTTTCTTTCGAAAAGAGAAAAGGGGGTAAGAACAAGACGATGACTTTCCAGGAGGATGTGGGAAGTTCTTGGGTAGCGGAGACTCCAAAACCTGGTGGGTTTCTTGTGTTCCTTGGATTAACCTAGACTGGGTCAGAGAAGAATTTGCTGTTCAGGACGAGCTTGGGCCTTTTGTTGGAGATGATCTTCAACTGAAATGAAAAATTAACACCTCTGGAGCAGACCAAATGGAGTTGAGTTTGAGCAAACTCCAGGAGATTGGAAGCCTGGCGGGTCCCAGTCCATGGGGTCGCAATGAGCTGCACACAACTGAACGACTGAGCAACAGCAACCGCAGTCTTTGGCAGGACCTCTCTTTGGACTTTAATAGGAGCCACATTTATTAAAGCAAAGAAATTTCCCTCCTTTGTGCCATTTGTTAGTGCAGTGGCAGTGGATATGCTGGGGCGTTTTTGTCCTCTTAGACCTAAATGTTTTGAAAGACAAGTTGTATTTTGTTTTGGCAGGAGACAGCTTCCTTGATGTTCTGCTGACTGCTGTACTTTCCCCTCTCATTCTAGCCTCCTTCAACATACAATCCACATAAGCCTGTTCCTTACCCGATACCTCCATGCCGACCACACGCAACTATTGCACCAAGTAAGGAGCTCTTTCAGAGTTCATTTTTTTTCCCTTTTTGCTCTTTATTTATTAAGTTGAAAGTAAAGGTTGGTATATATACTCTGGAAATCTGGAGCACTCATGAAATATGCTATGCTGAGCTTTCCTTTGCCCACAGTTGTTTACTCTAGGGTGTTGGTCTACAACAGTGCAGAAGACTAAGAGTCTTATTTAGGATATTTTCCTTTTGATAAATTAATTGTAGGGTTTTTTTTCATTGTTAATTATTTATATAAGCTTTTGCTTATGGGTAAATCATCTTGAATCCCTTTTTTGATAGTTGGTATTCAAAGACATCATTAGTGCATTTAACTTGAAAGGGCCAAGTGGGTGTGCTTGACATAAAAGGCAAATCATACAAGTCTGGCAGGTTCTGCCCACTGTGCCCTTCAGTGAGTTAGGCCTGGAATGTGCCTGCACTGGGAAATAGAAGTCTCTGCTTGTCTCATTCGATCTCACTTTTCACCCAAGCCTCCGTGTAAAACGCAACTGTACTGGATAACACAGTTTTAGAAATAAAGTAGGTGGCTGTGCCAATACAGCTTGAACTTGGAATGATGCTAAATTGTACATTTTTTTTTGTATTTTATTTTTATTTTAGGTGCTTATAACAATGCAGGTCTGGTACCGTTAGCCAACATCATAACTCCAGGAGTGCCCCCGCCACCTCCATATACTCCTAATCCAGTAGCAGCAGGTAAAATCAGGTTGTTTGGGGTGTTAAAAGCCAATACCTTTCTCACCTTACATTCAGAGGGGACAGATGTGTGGTATGGTGGTGTCCTCACGGGGAGCACAGCCCCCGAGCCTGCTGATGGAGCCGAGTGTGACATCCAGGCTCCACTAGAGCGATCCTTGGCCCACATGCAGGGTTTCTATGTGTTAGTTTTGTAGCCTGCAGCTTTACCAAATCCACTGATGAGTTCTGGTAGTCTTCTGATAGCGTCTTTAGGATCAGCATCTATTTAGGGTCTTCTGTGTGTAGTAAGTATCATGTCATCTGCAATCAGTGACAGTTTAACAGCTTCTTTTCCAATTGGGATTCCCTTTACTCCTTTTTCTTCTCTGATTGCCATGGCCAGGATTTCCAAAACTGTGTTGAATAGAAGTGGAGAGAGTGGGCATCCTCGTCTTGTTCCTGATCTTAGAGGAAATGGTTTCAACTTTCCACCATGGAGTATGAGGTTAGCTGTAGGTCTGCAGCATGTGGCCTTTATTATTATGTTGAGGTAAGTGTGAACACGAGCAGGCCGCAGAAACAGGAACCGTTTCTCCTGAGTAGGACACTGACAGGCAGTGGAAGAGCATCGCTGACTCGGCGAGTGTCACTGTTAGGGCCCCTTGTGTCTGCGTGGGCAGGAAAGGCTTGTTAGGAGGTGCTCAGAAGCGCTGAGCCTGCCCACACACTTTCCAGGCCAGCCTTTCCTTTGGGCCCATTGGGAACTCAGGATACGAAGTGTAAATGTTTTTTTCTATCTTGTCAAATTCTTCCCCCAAAAGACTGCACCTGTTTATACCAGCCAGTGAGGGTATATGAGCATACCATTTCTTCACACCCTTTCAATGGAATGATAACAGGCTTTTTGTTTTACTTTTGCCAATCTGATACACTGATTCAGCTGATACCTTCTTTTGTCTGTCTTTTATAAAAGTTTATTTCATTCAGCTATTTGACTCTCCTGAATTTTGTCTTGTTTAGGAAACCCTTCCCCAACCCAGCAGTGCAGCAAGATCTGTATTCTCTAACTACTATTGTAATGATTGTTTTTAAGTGTATAGCTTTTCATTTACTTGCCATTTGTTTCTGTACGTGTGTAGGGTAGGGCTAGAACTGAAGTTAAATTCTGTCTTAATTTACTTTTGCCCTTCCCCAAGATTCAGAATTGCTTACTAATGTTTAATAAATTCTTTTTTTCTAGTCAGAATGGCTCTGGTGTTTGCTGCTGAGTACTCTGATTAAAGTTGCAAAATCTTTTTTCTAAAATCTGTCATTCTATTTCTTGCCCTTATTCACAGTATGTTTTAACCTAAGGGTTTTACATTTTTGTGTAGACAGACAGAGGTTGTGAAAGAAAAGCTAGAACCATGTTACCTTCCCTGGTGGCTCAGATGGTAAAAGCATCTGCCTGCAATGCGGGAGACCCAGGTTCGATTCCTGGGTTGGGAAGATCCCCTGGAGAAGGAAATGGCAATCCACTCCAGCACTCTTGCCTGGAAAATCTCATGGATGGAGGAGCCTGATAGGCTGCAGTCCATGGGGTCTCAAAGAGTCGGACACGACTGAGAGACTTCACTTTCACTTTCCAGTATCCTTGCCTGGAGAATTCCATGGACAGAGGAGACTGGCCAGCTACAATCCATGGGGTTGCAGTGAGTCAGATGTTACCTTAGTTCAGGTATTCTTAACCCTAAATAGTTAGGCCAGGTAGTCTGAGTCTTTTAAGATTCCTACTCCATCTGGAATTCATTTTCATGTGGGGTGAAGTAGAGGGTTATCTTAATTTTTTTTTCCAGACAGTAGTCGGTCCGTCCATGCCAGCACTCTTTATTAACTAATCTGTTTTCCCTGCTGCTTTGAAATAATATGTTTATCTTAAGTTTTCATTTACACACCTGGCTCTAATTCTGGGCTCTTTATTCTGTTCCAATCTAGTTACTTTATGTTGCGATGATACCATATTGATTTAATTAGCAGATTTACAGTGTATTCTGACATCTGATAAGGCTAGCTTTCTCTCACTGTATTTTCATATCTTTCTTATCCACTTTTGGAAATTGATTCTTCCATGTGAACTTTTAAGATCACCTTATGCAATTAGAAAAGAACTGAATTTATGTATTTATAGTTACATAGTAATTTGGAGAGATGACTTTTTTATATTAAATTTTACCATTTAATTATATATGTATGTCTTTAAATCATGGCAGGTGGTAGTGTTTTTCCAGGCTTTATGTTATTGCTTGCAGTAAGTGTTTTTTGGGGGTGGGGGAGGTTTATTTAAGTTATAGCTGATTTACAATGTGTTAATTTCTGCTTCATTCAAGAAGATTTTGTAGTTTTCTTCATATAGGTTTTTTGCCTTAGATTTGTATCTAGGAATTTTAGAGGAGTTTTTTGGTTACAATTATAAATGGATATTTCATTTGTAGGTGCTTGTTACTGATTTCCTATTTTAGTGTTTTTTTTTCTTTGAAAGTCTCTTCTTCTGGGTATAAAATGTCAGCTGACTTATACTTTACTAAGTAATCTGCCTGCCCTCCGCCCACCGCCCCCCCACCAACCCACCCCAGCCTTATTGGGTATTGACCCTTATTGGGTCCACACTTTTTTGTTTTCATTTTTCAGAAGTCTTTTGCTTGTATCTTTATTTATACTATTGTTTTAGGGTTTTGTTTATTTGGTAAGTTAGTTGTTTTGTAAATTATATATACTAGAATCTGATTTTTTTAAACCAGTGGGAAAGAGACTTAATAGGGGTTTCAGTTCAGTTCAGTCGCTCAGTCGTGTCCAACTCTTTGCGACCCCATGAATTGCAGCACGCCAGGCCTCCCTGTCCATCACCAACTCCCAGAGTTCACCCAGACTCACGTCCGTCGAGTCAGTGATGCCATCCAGCCATCTTATCCTCTGTTGTCCCCTTCTCCTCCTGCCCCCAATCCGTCCCAGCATCAAAGTCTTTTCCAATGAGTCAACTCTTCGAATAGGGGTTTCAGACAATCATAAAAATTGCATATTTGTTCTTTGTTCTTCCATTTTATTTTTATGCTCATTATTATTCTTTTACCCCAGTTTTTCATTTTTCTTATTTTTGTTTACTTGGATTCATTCAAATTACTTTAAAATTTTTTAACAACTTTTCTTGCTCCTACTCAAACTTGGAATTTCTATCTTTAAATATCACTAGGGATCATCTTCATATTCTTAGTGGTTGTCAGTGTACAGAACGTAAAAACAGCTATCCTGCATCCCACCATTGACTTCCATACTCCCTCTCCTTGATCATCAATTTGTGTCTCTTGATGGAATACATTTTTCTTTCTGTGCCTCTGACTCATGGCTTCTTAACTTTGTGGCTTCTCTTTGATGCCCTGTCCTTGTATACTCATTCTAATTTTCTTCTAGTAGAAAATTTCTCTAATCAGCTTTTTTCAGAAAGGGTAGAGGTGTAAGAATATAGATGAGAAACCCATTTCTCACTAATTTTATTAGAACCTTAGTCTCTTTCTATAAACTTACAAAGAAGACATTCCTTATCTTTAGAGTTCACAAATGTCTTTAGTCTTGGAGTTCAGATATTTCACCAGGATATTTAGGTGTGGATCTTATGGTTAATCCTTCCTAGAACTCTGTCAGCCCTTTCGATGTGAAAACTCAAGTCTTTAAAGCTTTGGAAAATTTTGTCTTTATATTCCTTTAATTAATGATATTTAATCTCTTTTTTTTCTCCTTCTAGTACTCTTATTTTTCAGTGTATTTGTTCTGAGTCTCTTAGCTAGTCATTCAGTACCTTAAAAATTTTTTCTTTGCCATTTTAAATGGAACTTTTAATTTCAGCTATGTAATTTAGCTTTCAGTAGTGTTATTTCTGATCTTCACCATTCTTTGCATTTATTAACTTGGAGTAGATTTTTATATCGAAAGTCTTCAGCTTCTCTGCTCATTTTCTTACAATATTATGTGTGTATATATCATTTGCATTACAGGATTTTAAAGTTCTTTTTCTTTCATTAAATCTCTGGATAGACACTGTCTTAAGTTTATTTGTACTCAAGTCCCTTAAACAAGCTTGATCTTTTTTATTCTCTATGTCAGGGCTTGTGGGTTCCCTTTTTGCACTTTATGCCTGTCACACTGATGCTTTCTTGGGCAGTTAAACTGTCAAGCCATGAAAGGTCATTTGCTTGCCACTGTATCTCTCACTAATGGCTTAGTAAGAGGGGTCCTTTCCCATGGGGCTGGAGAGGGTGTGCTTTCGGCTTGGTCTCATGGGCTTCAAGTCAGCCTCAGCTCGGGCAGTTCCCCTTGACATCTCCTAGCATGGGGCCTTTTCTAGAACTGAGTACAGCAGTGGACAGAGCCACTTTCTCTCCATTTGCTTGGTGACGCACCCACCTTGTGAGATTGGCTCCTTGGGCGGCAATGGATTCTGCCCTCAGCATTCACCTCCCCCTTCCAGGTCTCCCCTGCATTGTAGGCAGCGGTGCCCAGCAGTGCTTGTCCGCTTAGCCTCCTGTCTGCACTCCTACTGCACTCCCTCCTAGTGGCACACGAGGCCTTCCACCGTCTTTCCTAAAAGCCTTCTTAAATGAATCTGTGAAACAACAGTGTTTCCTTAAAGCCCAATATGGAGAAGTGGTGGGGACAATTGCTCATAATCCTTGCAGTCTTGGTATAGTTACTACTATGATTTTTGTTTATTTCCTTTTTTTTTAATAGGCATATGTTGTTTTTCCTAACACAGTATACATACATATTCTGGATTGTTTTTCTTTTACCCCAGTCTCTGATTATTATGATGGTGCATAATTTGATTAAAGCTGGAAATCAACTTTTATTTATTTATTTTCTCATAGAGAATGAAGACCTCTCCAGTCAGTCAAAACCTACACAGAATCAAGGTAAACACCAAATTTGATGTCTGTCCTGGCTGCCTGCTCTGTTTTTCACTGAGATCAATTTGAGTTTGAGTGTATTTGAAATCTTTATGCTTTAGGGAAAGTTCCTGGTTAAAAAATTTAATTAATCGATGCTTGCTAAAAGTGACTGAAGAGTGATACATTTTATTTAAAAATAAAATTTTAATGGTGCTACACCTTATACACATAGCATGCAATATATAAAATATAGTCTATAAAATGTCTCTCTTATAGAATCATCTAAGAAAGCTTTTAAATCCATATTACCTGGATTTAAAAATAACATACGTCTCTGTGCTGTTTGTAAAATTTTGAAGCCGTCTCAGTGCTATGTGGCATTGTATCTGCATTCACTTTACATTATATGATGTTCGAAGCCTCATTTTTTAAAATATATAAACAACATTTCTTTTTGATAAAATCCCTTTTTTGACAAATGCTGTGTCAGATAGATTTTTTAGACTTAATTATTTCCATAAGTATTCAGAGTAGTGTAATTTAGCGTAAGGAAAGAAGAAAGAGTTGAAGAAGGGGCAGCAGAGCAGGAAGCGCAGTCAGCAGGTGAGGGTGAGGCGAGGCCTCCACGTGGCAGCGGTTCTGTGACAGTTTCCCCTCCCCGTAGTGGAGGATATGTGTGCTCAGGAAAGAGGTGCTCTCTACTGTGAGACAAAACCTGGGACCAGTTCTTACGTAGCAGAGTAGCACATGAATCTGATCATCACAGTGCATGGGTAGGAATCTTGGTGGGAGAATTCCATTCCCCGAGAATGTGTGGAAACAGTGCTTTTTAGCTGGTAATTTCTAAGGCAGTAGCATAGCAGGGAGGAAAGGGCCCTAAGTGAGATGTCAGGACATAACAGTGTGTGATCTCTGGTGCCACCTGGCTTTGTCACCTTAAGCAGCCGATTTAGCTTCTAGCAAAGGGGGATGAAGGAAACCTCAGCCTTTATGCTCAGCTTTGTTAATAGATCCGTTTTTGAAGAGAATAAACCGTCAGCACCTTTGTTAGGAAGAGCACCTTTTGCTTTTCCCTTGCTGTGTTATGTTAGCATGCTTAAGATTGTGTTTCCTTTTTGAACCATATTAAGAAACAAACAAGTATAGTGCTTAAGAACACAAGTATGACAGACCTTGCTGAAGTCTTGGTTCTGTCACTTCATAGCTGCAGGACCTTTTTATCATCATCATTGTTACAACTGTGGTGAGATCTCTTATTGAGATCTACCCTTGTAACCAATTTTTAAGTACACAGTATAGTATTGTTAACTGGAGGCATGGTGTTGTACAGCCAATTTCTAGAACTCACTCATCTTGCATAACTGAAACTTTATGTCCTTTGAACACCACTCAGTAGCTGCATGATCTTTTAACAAATTACTTAATCACGCTAAGCCTGAGACTGCCCATCTATAAAATGGGGGTGTTAGTGCCTGTCAGGGTTCTATGAGGACAAATGAAATGACGGGTGTAAAGTAATTAGCACAGGGCCTAACACACCGTGTTTTGTGGTTACAACCACATTAGATGGCAGGAAAGTGGATTCCCATGGTGTGGTTTTGGGGGCCGGGGGGGCCCACTTTTGTTTCGTTCCATTTTGACTGCAGGCACTGTGATTAATAGTGCATGGCTTTTGTGTCATTATACGTAAAGATCTCCAACAGAGGTTGCTATAAAGAACACTGTGGGACAGCTTGGCTTTCCCTTGCCATCTGCCATTAACTACATGGTCCTCAGCATGAAGTTAAATAAGACAGGGAATTCTCAAATGTTTTCCCCACCAGATGTTTCCCAACCAATGTTAACCTAAATCATTTTTTGGTATATTATTTACAAACACAAAACTAGGCATATATTCCTTGTGCTTCTAGTTCTTATAAAACAAATGGAATACAGAGCTACAAACCTAGTTTCATATGTACTCTCAATTTAAAATGATTGTGATTTTCTTGAAACTATCATGATATGAATATGGTATGAACTGCTCATGATATGAATATGGTATGAACTAAGACCTTGTGTGGAGAAGGCAATGGCAACCCACTCCAGTACCCTTGCCTGGAAAATCCCATGGACAGAGAAGCCTGGTAGGCTACAGTCCATGGGGTCCCAAAGAGTCGGACACAACTGAGTGACTTCACTCACTCACTCACCCACAGATCTTTTGAGTTTAATGTTTATATAGTTATGTTTTACTATCTGTCAATTCTCCTCCCATATTGATTATCTAGAACAGCTGTAAAATTTGTTCAGCCCCGTGTAGCACCCTTTGGCCATCACTGAGCACAAACGTATTATGTGGGTGTGGGCTTCCTCTATTCTTTTCCTGTGGTCCCTTCTCTATCCGTGATTAACACAGTGCGTCACTTTATGGACCATGTCCGCTTCCTTGTGTCCAGAGTCCTTATCATGCATAGATTTAAAAAGTGAAGTCTTAGCCCACGAAAAGGTCTTTCAGTTGGCTATCACTGCAAAGGGGACATTCTCTGTTTACAGCTGAAACAGACTTCAGTGTGAATATAGCGTGGACGGTAGTTGTCATCATGACATCACCTACCTAAGTCTTGCATTCCGTTTGGCACCAACAAGATCAGAAGCTAAGGTTTTCACTAATTGATTCAGGAGGGAATCCCAGGCATTCCCAAAATGCCTGCATTATTTGTAGAGTTTATCACAATAAAAGTACTGTAGCAAACTCTAGAAGTGTTGAGAATAAGTCCTTGGGTGGGTTTGAGAACTGTAGCTGAAGTAATCGTGAGGTGTCCAGTGCAGCAAACACTTCCTAAACACGTAAATGCCAGGCACTGGGCTAGGTGTGAAGACTAAAGAGGAACTTGAAATGGCTTTTGCCCCTAAAGCCTAGGACAAGCCAAGTAAAGTTAGAGGTTAAAAGGAGTCACTATGAGAAAGTGCTTGGGGGAAAATCTGTAGAGGTTGGTAATTAACTCACACCATGGCAACCAAGAATGCTACAGAGATGGCCTGAGTATACTCGGTGACCTTGGGTGCCTCTAGAGGGGGCGATGTCCTGACAGCTCTTAAGAGAGGGAATGACTTGTCATACTACTCTGGACAATTAGCCTGAGAGAATGAGCACGCCAACACTAATCACAAAATAAATTCTTTGAATTTTTTTTTAAATTGGGAAGCTATGAAAGGCAAGTTTTATTTGGCTCACTGTCAAGGCTTCCTGGCTGTGAAAGGGAAGGCGGTGCTGATCAGAGTCCAGAACTCTGCAGGATCTAACCAAGGCTGCCTGGTGAAAATGGAATCCAGCAATGTGTACACTTCAGTAGCCTCTTAAACCTGTCATTGATTTTTCTTTAACATGTTAAATATCACATAAACTTTCATCCATTTTCTTTTGAGTTAACATTTGAACTCTCAGCCGTGATGATCACCTCTTGCCTCTCCTCCTCTCCCACCGCAGCATTCTCCAGCCCGGCCAGTCAACTCTTTGCGCCGCATGGCTCCAATCCCTCGACACCCGCTGCAACTCCAGCTCCTACCGCTTCCCCGGTCAAGGCAGGAACTCATCCGTCAGCGTCGGCCACCGCCAGCCTCCCAGGGATGAACTTGGCGAATACCGTCCTTCCTGTGTTCCCGGGTCAGGTCTCCGCCGTTCACCCGCCGCAGCCGATGACGCCGAATCCCACGGTGATCAGGACGCCTTCGCTGCCGGCCGCCGCAGTGACCTCTGTCCACAGCACCACGGCCACGCCCGTTCCTTCCGTGTTTTCTGGCCTCGTTCCCCTGCCGGGTCCTCCCGCCCTCCCGGCCCCGGCCCCGCAGGCCACGGCTGCGCCTCGGGCCACCCCGGCTTCCAGTGAAACATTCACCAGCCTCCCCTTCCCCGCCGCCTCTACCGCTGCCGCCGCCGCCAACAACCTCAACTCCGCTTCGCTGTCGTCGGTTTTCGCAGGGCTGCCCTTGACCCTGACGCCGGTGTCCCAAGGCGTGTCCAACCCGACCCCCTCCGTCATCGCCGGGGGCTCGGCGCCCGGTGTCGCCTGTCCCCTGGGTGTGAACAGCCCCCTCCTGTCCGCCCTGAAAGGCTTCCTGACGTCCAGCGATACCAGCCTCATCAGCTCCTCCGCCCTGCCCACCGCGGTGACCAGCGGGCTGGCCTCGCTGTCCTCCCTGGCCAACCAGGGCGCCGACGCCCCGGGCTCGGCCCCTAACAAGGGCTACGGGCCACCGCAGGCGCCCACGCCGGGCCTAGCGCTGTTCCCCGGGCTGCCCTCGCCCGCGGCCAGCGCGGCGGCCTCCACGCCGCCCGCCCTGCCCGCGCCCGCCGCCCCCTCCTCGGCCTCCTCGGGGCCGGCCGCGGCGGGCTGCGGCTCCTCGGCCGCCCACCCTCACGGCCCCGCGACCCCCGCCGTCACCACCCTGCCCGTGGTGGTCAAGACGGAGCCCACCAGCCCCACGCCCTCGGCCTTCAAGGGCCCGGGCCCCGCCGCCGCCGCCGCGGGCGCGCTGGGCCTTTCCGGGGCGCTGGGCCGGGCGTACCCCGCGGCCTCGGTGCCCATCAGCCTGCCGTCCTGCCTTAACCCCGCGCTGCCGGGCCTCCCGGGGCTGAGCGCGCCCCTGACGGGCTCGAGCGCCCTGCCCGCCCTGCCCCTGGCCCCGCACGGCTCCTCCACACCCATCACCCCGGTCTTCACCGCCCTGCCTCCGTTCACGTCCCTGACCAGCAGCTTCCCTCTGGCCGCCACCCCAGCCCTCAACCCCCCGGCCTCCGCGCCCGCTGCCCCCGCCGCCTCCACCTCGGCGGCGCCCCCGCACCCCGGCTCCGGCTCCGCGGCGCCCGCGCTCCCCGGACTCTCAGCCCCAGCGCCCGCCTCTGCGGCCGCGGCCTTCCCCCTCAGCCTGCCGGCCGCCGTGCCCTCACTCTTCTCTGTGGCCCAGGGCCCGCTGCCGGCCTCGGCACCCTCCTACCCCGGCTTCTCCGTCTCCAGCGCCCCTGGGGCCCCCGCACTGCCCGCCTTCCCAGGGCTACAGCCGCCCGCCACTGGTGCCGCCACCGCCCCGTCGCCAGCGCCCGTCCTCCCGGGCTTCGCCTCTGCCTTTAGTTCCAATTTCAACTCTGCTCTGGTTGCGCAGGCCGGGTACGTGCATGGTCTGGAGAGACGGGAGGTGGTTCTTCACACGACTGATCGTGCGTGATCTTGAAGTCGTTCAAATGAGTCAGAAGCGAATTGTTGGCTCAAAATTATCTTTTTCTGGGCCGACACTTAGAAGGGCTTGAAATGTTTCTCCTAACATGTTTCTTTTTGAGATAAATGTATAAATTATCAATGCCTGCTCAGATAATCAGCAGGGATTCCCTGGTGGCTCAGACAGTAAAGAGTATAATGCGGGAGACCCAGGTTCTATCCCTGGGTCAGGCAGATCCCCTGGAGGAGGAAATGTCAACCCCCTCCAGTATTCTTGCCTGGAGAATCCCATGGACAGAGGAGCCTGGCCCTGTACAGTACATGGGTCACAAAGAGTCTGACAGGACTGAGTGACTTCACTTTAACTTTCTTTCAGATAACTTTAAGATTTGCATTTGGTGATTTAAAGTTGACAAAACAGCAAAACATAAACTCACTGAAATCAGAATAGCCTTAATAATGGAAAGTAGGTTTTACATCAGTGCGTGAAACCTATTTATAGTTCCCTACAATAGAGAATTTCTAGGGTGTTTTTTAACATCTTAAGATAGTATTTGACAAATGTAGAAGCAACAGCTTTTATGTCTGTCTTGCATGTTGACCCGTCCTCTCTGTGTTTCAGCTTATCATCTGGACTCCAAGCTGCAGGCAGTTCCGTTTTTCCAGGCCTCTTGTCCCTCCCAGGCATCCCGGGATTTTCCCAGAATCCCTCGCAGTCGTCCCTGCAGGAACTGCAGCATAATGCAGCCGCACAGTCAGCATTGTTGCAGCAGGTGAGCAGCCCTGCCTGGAGCAAATAAGGATGGCAACAGGTGTGACATAGCTTCTGTAGTGATGACCTTGCAATGCAGATAGTGGCATTCCAGCACTGACCCAAAGTGGCTCTTAGCAGAATGTCTGGAGAGTTGATGACTAATTCCCTCCCCCAGATCTACAAATTATCCTTGTTTTCCCTCAGGAGAGTAACAAAGGCGGTAGAATAGATTCATCTGTGTGTTTCTTCTGCTTAGAGACTTTTAAATCTCAGTCTGGAGATTTTTACATACAGAATCTTTAGATGTAACAGTTAAATTTTAGCTTGTCGTCTTCAGTTAAAGCTAAAGACAGTTGAGGCAAATTTTCTCCAGAAAACCTGTTCTTTTTTTAAAGGATGTTAAACATTTTAAAGGCATTTCTACGCACCTCTACCATCTGAAGTAGTCTGCATGTTTCTTAAAAATTTCAGGAGACTGAACAGACTTACCTTGCCCCAGCATTTTGTTTTTTCTTTAAAAAGAGAAAAGTGGGACTGGCAAAAGCAAGCACAGGCCTGATGGAATTTGGCACTGCTCACCTGTGCATTCTTTTCATCAGGTCCACTCGGCGTCAGCTCTGGAAAGCTACCCAGCTCAGCCCGATGGGTTTCCTAGTTACCCTTCAGCACCAGGGACACCATTTTCTCTGCAGCCAGGCCTGTCTCAGAGTGGGTGGCAGTGAATACATTTTAACGCATGTCATCCTGAAGAGCAATGTCAACGTCAGAATTGCCCAAGGACCCCAGACTTGCCCAAGGACTGCAGTGAAGTGTTTAACAAATGTGAAGTCGGCCAGAAGTCAGGAAATGAGGCTAAGGATGATCCTGGGGAAACTGTGATAAGAGTTTAAAAAAAAAACAACACACAGTTGCATTCTTTAAAAATGTTTTTAAGTGTGGACACTCCCCTATGTAAATATATTGATGACAAATTGTACAGAGAATAGTATTTTAAAAAGTGTGTGGGGACTTTTCACCTGCACCCTATGACATTTTGAACGGTGTACATGAGTGGTGTAGGGGGACTACTAGAGAGGATGTCAAACTCTTTATAGCCGAATACAGCCTTAACTCTGCCTGTACAGCACCCACTGACAGAAGTAATGGTCGTGCCTCAGACTTACGGGTTGCATGTGGCCCTGGGGGAGTTACCACCCTTGATACGGTTGAGTGGTTCCTATTAGCATCGCTGGAACTCAGTATCCATACTCCAGATATATCCACAAAAGGGAACTTGAGACCCACCATTATTTTTAACCCCTGACATTAACAAACATACATGTACTGCTGAATTTAACCCAATGTATTTCAGGTAAGTGAAAATGGTGCTTCATATAGTCCTTAGAATGACTTTCAGGTGTTTTCAACTAAAAACATATATATATATATATATATATATATATATCCAGAACTACTTTCTTACAGAAATACAAGTAAGGCCTGTGATAATTTGCCTTCAAAACATATTTCTTAATCTCAGCAGTATCCAAATGTGAGTGAGGAACATTGGACTGACCCTTGGGCCACCTCTATTACTCATTGTACTCTGGAAGCTCTTGGTGAATGTTTACAATCATGGGATGTAGTATTTCTATTTGTACTTAGAATCAAATGCTTATCTAAAATAATGATGAGACAACAGATAGAGAAGACTTTGCTCTGTTAGTAAATATGCAGTGTGTACTCTACTTAAGGACCTGTGGTAGTATAACATGATTGAATGTCATTAATTTAAGTAAAATAACTGCCACATTCAGGGGGATCGGGGGAGTAGCAAGAATGATTTCCAATCCTGTGATTAAAAGTATAAACTATAGAATCTACTGTAGTACATTTCAGCATCTAGAAGTTTTACTTTTATAAAAACGGTGTCTAGAAGATGTTGCTAATGTATTTTCCTTCAACATGGGGAACAAACTTTTTAAGTATATTAATATTCCTGTATGGTCAGTTTTTAACAATTTTTTAAAATAAACTTTATGGATACAACATATTTTATGTGTTTTATTCAGCGCTTGGATAAGTATTTTAAGTTTTTGTCTTGGAGCTAATATATAGGACATATTTGTCTGAATTTAGTTGGAAGTCAATGTCTGCTACTGATGTTCACTTAACACCTCATGTGAAAGTTGAAACACACAACTATCACTTGAAACAGGCTGTTTATGGCTTTAATTATCTTCCAGCACAGACTAGAAGTTATCATTTGTTCTTTTTGAGTCTACACTTTGTGTGTGTGTGTGTGTGTGTGTGTGTGTGTGTGCGCGCATGCGCAGTCACTTAGTAGTGTCTGACTCTTGGTAACCCCATGCACTGTAGCCCGCCAGGCTCCTCTGTCCATGGGATTTTCCAGACGAGTACTGGAATGGATTGCCATTTCTTCCTCCAGGGAGTTTTCCCAACCCAAGGATCAAACTTGTGTGTCCTGCATTGGCAAGCAGATTCTTTACCACAGCGCCACTGGGAAACCCTCATATAATTGATGAAGTTTAATCTTAAGCTTTACACTTGGCTTGCTAGATGGGTCTCCTCTGCATTTATAAAGTAGTGTCCCAGAATTTTAGAAAGGACTTAACACCAAATCAAGTTTAATGAGCCTTTTTTGTTTTTAAAGGTAACAGAATAGTAGGTTCAGTTAACATGTGAAATAATGGACAATATTAGGTAAGTTGAGAAAAAAGATCAAAGTTAAACATATCCCCAGGGTCCTTGTACTCAGGAGGGACTTTATGATAAATTTTTAACTTTTAAACTTTATGCCCAATAAAATTTTATGATAAGGGTTAAAAGTTGTGTTTTCAACTCCTAATTGGTGAGGAGGAGAAAATAGAATAAGAAAAAATCATCCAGAAAGAAAGCACGGAAAAGTGGAAGAAATAAGCACACAGTAAGGTGTTAGCTCTGATTGCCTATGTGTTGGTTTCACAACAGTGGAGACAAAAGGAAGAAGCAGGCTCAGATGGTTTTACAGGCAGGTTCAACTGAACAGACTCTTCCAAGAAAAGAGAAAAACACTCCTCAACACATTCTTATAGACCATTATAACCTTGAAACAAAAACAGGCTAGAATAGTATGAAAGAAAAATGTAAGTCAACCTTTTTCAAGTAAAGAGTAAAACATCAAAATATGTGCTACGTATGAAAAAGAAAGTGAAGTCGCTCGGTCGTGTCCGACTCTTAGTGACCCTGTGGACTGTAGCCCGCCAGGCTCCTGCGTCCATGGGATCTCCCAGGCAAGAATCTGGAGTGGGGTGCCATTTCCTTCTCCAGGGGATCTTCTGGACCCAGGAATTGAACCCAAGTCTCCCACATTGCAGGCAGACTCTTTACCATCTGAGCCAGCAGGGAAGCCCCATGTGCTACATATACAGAGCATTATTCTTAAACTATGATACACCGCAACAAGTTGCATTTACATGAGGAGTGCAAGGATAAAGTAACATAGTCTAAAAGTGTGAGACTTCCTGGTGGTTAGTGGCTAAGACTCCACACTCCCAATGCAGGGGCAGGTTTGGTCCCTGGTCAGGGAACTAGATCCCAGATGCCACAACTAAAGATCTGGCGTGTCTTAATGAAGACTGACAACCCCAAAGGCTACAACTAGACCTGGGGCAGCCAAATAAATATTTTAAAAAAAGAAATCTAAAAGTGCAATTCAACACATTAGCAAGTAGAAAAAAAATTTTCTCAGTTTCTCTTAAAAAAAAACTCTGATAAAACTTAATCACCATAATGTTTCACATACACACAGCAAACTAGGAAAAGGAGAAGACTATCAGGTAAAGGAATTATGAAAGTATAACACACACTTTTTAATTATGCAAATTAGAAATATCCTTTTACAATCAGAGACTGATCAAGTAAAATGCATTTCCTCATTTTACTAGCATCCTAGCTAGCATAGGAAGGTACAGAAAAAGAAGTAAAAGGTATAATTATTGGAAAGAAATATATTGCTTACTGAGATTTACAGATAGTTATATTCAAAAGTCAATCGCAGTTTCAAATATGAGCAACAGCAGAAAATCACTGGATCTCCAAAGAAGTCCTATATGTATATTATTTTAAAAGCTTTAAAAGCAAGAGAACACAATTACAGATTGTGGTTATAGTTATAGGGTTATAGGGTGAGAGTTAGGAAAGAATATTCAAATAGCTTATGGTGTTGGTAATGTTCTTGTTCTAAGGTTGGATGGTATATTCACTGTTCATTTTATTCAATAAATATACACATACATGCATGATATATAATTGTATATATTATGGTAATAATACTGTATATATTATTTCACATGCATCATAACATTTGCATAATTAAAATGTCTATCCAATAAAATAGTTTCTAATGGGTAGACTATTCTGTGGGCTGGGTGTTCAGGTAGATCCCTTTTGTGCTCCAAGGAAAATAAAATTTAGTGCTTCAGGATACATTATCCTGTCTGTCAAAAGTATGAATAGAAATTAGACTTAAAAACTTAGCTGTCCTATGCGGGGAATATTGCCAATATTTTGAAATAAATGTAGAAAGAAGCCTTTAAAGATTGTATATAAATTTAAAATTTTTAATTAAAAGAGTGAAGTATATAGCTGTGCTACATGTGAAATAGTGCCAATTTTTATAATTATAAATGGGAAGTAACTTTAAAAATTTTTATTAGCAATCAAAATTTCTTTAATTAAAAAAAAAAAAAAGCTGTTCTCATTTCAGGACTTTCCCTAGCTAAGGAACTGACAGAATGAAAGTTTAGAACCACAGAAAAATCTTCATCAGAACTGTTACTGCAATTCTCAATCTGAAGGAGAGAAAATTCCATGAACTGGCACACAATGGTTTCTATTTTAAGCAAAGGAAGAGGAAACATTGCAAATAGGCTTATGTTTCATTCCTTTCCTGAGACTCTTGGTTAGGGACTCAGCTTGTCCTAAATGTTTCTTAGTTGTTAAAATCATTCTTGCTTTCCTGAGATATTGGAAACATTTTGCAGGAAGAAGAAAAACAGTTGCTTAGTCATCTTCCAAGGGCAATGTGTTTGCCCTAAGTACTCTGGAGGCTCGCTACAGCTCCCACCAGGGAATAATTATTGTTACAGTTGTTTGGAACCTTGCACCTCAGTGGCCGGCGGTGCTGGCATAAGTGCTATTTGGCCAATATTAAGGAAAATAGATTGGAGAAGGAAATGGCAACCCACTCCAGTGTTCTTGCCTGGAGAATCCCAGGGACGGGGAGCCTGGTGGGCTGCCGTCTGTGGGGTCGCACAGAGTCAGACACGACTGAAGCGACTTGGCAGCAGCAGCAGCAGCAACCCGGCACTTGCAAAACACATTGTTTTCATGACTGTGAAGGGACATCCCATTTGGAGGGAAAGTGGCTTCCTATTCCAGATGAAGACTGTCTATGACCTAGTCCCAAGAAATGATGGAAACAGGAAGTTTTCCTGTTGCTCTTAACATCAGAGGTTAGTCCCAAAATGGAAGTGACATAGTGATCAAGTAGAGGCCAGGAGGAAACAGTGGAATCTGCAGATGGATGGTATAGGAGGAATGGACTTTGAGTTTTCGAATGTGCAGTGAACTGGAAAAGCATGAGACAAGAAGAGAGTGATAAATGTTTGAACACACCTATCAGTCAAAGGCTTCCCAGGTGGCGCTGGTGGTAAAGAATCCACCTGGCAATGCAGGAGAAGCAAAGCGATTCTGTCCCTGGATGAGGAAGGAAGTAGGAAATGGCAACCGGCTCCAGAACTCTTGCCTGGGAAATCCCGTGGACAGAGGAGCCTGGCGGGCTACAGTCCAGGGGGCCGCAGAAAGTTGAACACGACTGAGCACAGCACGGCAATCAATGACTCAGCAATCTTCTCCGGACAATGCTGTGAAAATTAACCCCGAATTCCCATTTTAGAAAGAAGACAGCTGAGTCCCAAGAAATACAGCTCAGTTCCCACTCATGGGAATAATAGCTATCATGTATTAATGCCAGCTATTATTCTGAATTTGTTTGTTTGTTTGTTTTGATCTGTGAATCATGTGGGATCTTAGTTCCCCAACCAGTTCCCCAACCAGGGATCAAACCCATGTTCCTGCAGTGGAAGCATGGAATCCTAACCAGTGGACTGCCAGGGAAATCCCTATTCTGAGTATTCTCCATGCACTATTTCATATATTTCTCACACAGATGACCCTGGTAAAGACAATCTGCATGCCCACTTTACAGATGGGGGAGAAAAACACGAAGGGGTAAAGTTACCCAGTGTCACACAGTTAGTTCATGGCAGAACCAGGATTTCTTTAAATCTAGGCAACATGGGTGCAGAGCCTATTTCTTAACCTACTATGACTGGAGCATCATTTCCACATCAAGCCATAACCAGGATGTATGAGGAGCACGCAGAGGACAGGAGCCTAAAGCAGAATGTCTCTGACTGGGCGTGTGCTTGTGTGTCCGTTTCAATCTGTTTCTGGTCCCCAGCCGCCTTTTCTTAAGTTCTAATAGTCCATATTAATTCTTGTAATTACAATCTGTGGATGACAGCCCTGCCTGGTTATTACTGTAATTTGAGTTTGTGGAGAAAGCAATTATGGTTATCAAGCAGTTGGCAAAAGTAACCCACAATCTGGGAGGTTTTCTTCAGATGAAGTTGCTAAGAAGAAAATAACTACATGTTTGGAAAGAAAAAAGACCGAGAAAGTTGAGATGGCCTGGGAAATCTCAGAACCTGTTTTGTATTGTTTTGTTTCCACAAACAAAATATGATTTGGAATATTGGTATGAGAAAGATGAACATCCGAAAATTAGAAGATTAGTGTTTTCAGTATTGGAATGAGTGCAAAATTGCCCTTGTCTCCAAGCCATATGATGAAAGAAGGACTCCTGGGGTAGGAGCCCGGGGATCTGGATTTGAGAAAGACCTTCACAAGTTAGGAGTTGTTATCTTTGATAAGGGCTCCTTGATGGCTTAGTGGTAGAGAATCCACCTGCAATGGAGGACAGACGGGTTCAATCCCTGGTTAAGGAAGATCCCCTGGAGAAGGAAATGGCAACCAACTCTAGTATTCTTGCTTGGGTAATCCCACAGACAGAGGAACATGGCAGGCCGCAGTCCATGGGGTTGCAAGAATTGGACATGTCTTAGCAACTAAACCACCGCTGTCTTTAATAAATTACTTATTCATTCATACAAGTGTCTGTTGTATGATAGCTATGTGTCTGCATTGTTCTAAATGATAGAGGTGCCATGGCAGAAAAAAAAAATTCAGTTATTCCCTCACAGAAGTTACAGTCTACAGGTCAGGAGTCAACATTTTCTGTAAAGGGATAAACAGTAAATATCTTAGATTGTGCAGGCTATACAGTTTCTAAAAAGCAACCACTCAACTATGCCATGGCTGTTTAGTCGCTAAGTCATGTCCAGCTCTTTTGCAACCCCATGGACTGTAGCCCACAGGCTCCTCTGTCCATGGAATTTCCCAGGCTAGAATTCTAGAGTAGGTTGCCATTCCTTCTCCAGGGGATCTTCCTGACCTGGGGCTTGAACCCTTGTCTCCTGCACTGATAGGCGGATTCTTTACCACTGAGCCACCAGGGAAGCCCAAGACTGACCCAAAACAACATAGAAACAAAAAGACATGGCCATGTTCCAGCAACAGTTTATTTACAAAAAATCAGTGGTAGGGCAATTGCCCAGCTGACTGCAATTAGCCAACCCCTGATCTAGAGGAAGAAACAAACATTAACCAAATAATTGTATGTATGGTCACATGTGCAAAGGCCCTGTGGCACAGAGAACACATGGGTTTAGTAGGGTTTTAGTAGGGTTCAGTTGAGTAGGGTTGATCGAGGGCAATGGGGCTATTGCTAAATGAGTGAGGGACAGATCATGTGAGTGTGCCTGGAAAAGGAGGGAGAGGCAGACCAGCAGTTCTTTTAGGGCACATACGGTTTTCATCTTTACATACTAACCATTGGCAATCACTGGATTATTTTAAGCAGGATTGAGATATCAGATTCAAGTCTCAGAAGATCACTCACTGCAGTGTGTACAATGCATTGGATGAAATTCCTCATCGGAAACTTACGGGTGGAGATACGTGCCCTGTGGATTGGACAGTTCATTATGATAAGCAAATTGCATGTGGTATAGATGTGTTTTATAAGATACCAGCGATACAGACAGCTACACGGGGATAGTCTGCAAGAAGCAGCACAGGCAGAAGGTCCTACACATAGCTTTGAATTTTCTGTATGAACAGTGGCAGTCTGAACTCAGGAAGGAGATCGTTTTGTTTATGTGAACAGACTGCCTTCACCAGGGTAACTAATCCTTAGGGTGCTCATGAAAGAAGAGGAACTTCTCTCACTCTCTCACTCTGCCTCTCTGCTCTTTCTTCTCCCAAGCACATCTGGGTGCTTCCTGGAGCCCAGGTCTGGCTCCACACCCATGAAAATTTGCCAAGTATAAAAGCTTCTCAAGAATGAGATGGATCCCGGGGCGTCCTCTCCAGAGAAGCTGGATAAAGAGAACTTAGTGGGTAAGCTCATTTTTCCTGCCTTAAGTTTATTTTATGTATATTACACAAAATGGGAGGTGTATCATTGCAGAGAGTGAGCACGAGGTGAATTAATGCATATTGAAATTGGCTTCAATTTCATTTAGAGCCCAGAATTTTGAAGTCATGGCATATTGTGGTTTTTATTTGCTTCGTGAAAGCAAAATTTATTCATTCTCAAATATCATTTGATGATGCTTTGATTAAATAGAAAAGTTGGTTTGAGCTGCACTATGTTTGATATACTGATCTCTCAAGTTGAGGAAAATAGAACAGCCTGTAAATATGAAGTGTAGCTTGAATACTAATGTTCTTCTGTACTGCAAAGCATTTTGCTTGCATTATTTTAGATCTTAGGATATTTCTAAAGTAGATCGTTTTATAACTTCATTTTATGGTGGAGAAAACTGAGCCTTCAAGAGTTTGAAAACTTGGAGGTCCAGAAAGTGGTGATGGTGATGATGGCGATGATGTTGGGGTGTGTGTGTGTGTGTGTGTGTGTGTGTGTGTGAGTCCTAACCTGTGCTCTATACAAGTAACCTGCGCTCCATAACACCAGTTAGAAACGCTGGACACATTTGGTATGATCAGTTTGTAAAAAAGAAAATATACATTTAGAGATACCTACCTGAATTGGAAAAGAGACTTTTCTCTTGAAGTAGACCTAACAATGCAGCTATATTGAAGACCATGGACATCATTTGGAAGGTGCATGTGGGAGGATTCTTCCAGTGAACCCTTGGTTATTTTTTTAAGCAAGAAGTTTCATGAGACTTTTTAGCTTCCACTTAACAGGTTAAGATATCAACTGGATAAAGGGCACGGCTGAAGCTGTGTCACCAATGAAATATTTTAAAGCGTTCATGGGTCTACTTGGTTTTGATTTTTGACTACAAGGAACAACCTGCCCTATCACAGAACAAACAGAAGTAGGGCTTATACACTACAACTTCTGATTTCACGTGCTCTAGGCGGTTTATGAGGTACAATGTCGGTCCTTCTCTGCGATGTGTGGGATATGTCCTGCATCTTGGACACACTGACAAAACAACACCATTGGGTTTTTCAAGCTGTATAGGAAATTCCACACACAATGTTGAGAGTATTAAATTAATAACTGAGTCCTAGTTATCACCCCCAGTAGACGCTCTCTGCAGAATGTGCCTCAGGCTTGTCCCAAATTTCGAAAGCCCCAAGGGTACATTTCTTCCCGACTTCAAGTTCCGTGATGTCACAAGGATAAATCAGAATGTACAGAATGCTATAAATTAGGGCTTTCCCTCCCCACCCAGGGACCTCATTAGACTTCTCATTAGCCTTGGACAGAAAACCCTACCCCTTCCTTTTTTTCTTTCTTGTTTTTCTGTAAGAGGTAAAGTGAAGTTAGTGGGCATCTCGATCATCTCCATCCTAGAAATTCTTCTCAACGTCAGTGTGCAAAAGAATCTTCCTGGGGTTGTTTTTAAAACACAGATCTAGTCCTCACCTCTACAAGTTTTCATCCTTCTCAGACCTTCTGAGTCTGAGATGGAATTAGAAGTTTGCCTCCAAGTAAATTCCTAAACTAGTGAGGTTGCCAGATTAAGATCACACTTTGAGTGATTTAATTTAAATTTAGTTTCTTAAATTTAGCAATTCTGCATTTTTCCTTAAGAAAAAAAAAAGCTCTAGATACAATCTGTGTGCATATTTGAGAGAAAAAGGGAGGAGGACAGACAAATTGCAGGTGATGAAAAGATAATGTTTACCTGTTGGGTTTTGCTTTAGATTTTATGTTCGGTACTTAAAATCCTTGTTTCACTAGAGAAAGGACCAGGAAGTTGCTGAGACTCTGTTTTACTGGCTGTATGTCCCCAGGATCAGAAGCAAACAGAAAAGGGGAAAGAATGTGTGACACTCTTTGCCTGGCTCAGAGAAAGTGATTGTTTTTATTCCCTGCCCAGCAAGAAGCATCTGGTCTTTCCTGCTCTGAAAACGCAAAGGACTTTTTTTCACTAGACTTGAGTAGTTTTTTTGCATACAGAGTCCCATGGACAGAGGAGCCTGGAGGCCTACAGTCCATAGGGTTGCACATAGTCAGACACGACTGAAGAGACCATGCAGATGGGTAGATTTTTATTTTTAAAGTGCTTCTAAAAATTATAATGGTAGCAAAAAATAAGAAAATTCTGAGCAGTATAAACTAGCCATATTTCCATCACTCAGAATTAACCACTGTTAATATTTCGGAGAAAGCAGCGGCACCCCACTCCAGCACTCTGGCCTGGAGAATCCAATGGATGGAGGAGCCTGGTGGGCTGCAGTCCATGGGGTCTCTAAGAGTCAGATACAACTGAGCGACTTCCCTTTCACTTTTCATTTTCATGCATTGGAGAAGGAAATGGCAACCCACTCCAGTGTTCTTGCCTGGAGAATTCCAGGGACGGGGGAGCCTGGTGGGCTGCCATTTATGGGGTTGCACAGAGTCGGACACGACTGAAGTGAGTTAACAGTAGCAGTAGTAGCAATATTTTGGTTAATTTTCATCTGATATGGTTGTTTTCTTTTTTATTTAATATGGACCATTTAAAAAACTTGTATTGATTTTGTTACAATACTGCTTCTGTTCTATGTTTTGGTTTTTTTGCCAACAAGACATGTGGGATTTTAGCTCTCCCCGCTCCCAGCATTGAAAGGTGAAGTTTTAACCACTGGACCACCAGGAAGTCCCCATCCAATATTTTTTCTAAGCATACTGTTTTACTAAGAAGGATTATACTGTCCATATAATTTTACATCTTACTATTTTTTTCTTTTAACAATATACTACAGCAATTTTCAGCTTCCCTGGTGGCTCAGATGATAAAGAGTCTGCCTGAAATGCCGGAGACTCCGGTTCCATCCCCGGGTTGTGAAGATCCCCTGGAGAAGGGAATGGCAACCCAGTCCAGTATTCTTGCCTGGAGAATTCCATGGACAGAGGAGTCTGGCAGGCTACAGTCCATGGGGTTGCAGAGTCTGACACCACTGAGTGACTTACACATATAGCAATTTTTTCATGTTTTTGTAACTTAAAAAATTTTTATGGTTTTGTGGCAATATGTCATGGTTCACTTAATTATCCCTCCATTGTATTTTCAAGGTGTTTTGATTTACCGCTCTTATAAATAACACTATTATGAGAATGTTTGGGCATAAATCTTAAGGACAAAGTATTTGTACTTATTATGGGTAGTTATTTCAGACAGAAAAAGGAAAGGGAGAGATGAGAATGATTTTAAGGAAATTGTTTTCTCTTTATTTTCTTCCTATAATGGTGGGAGTTGAGAGATAACACCTATGAAGGAGAAAACTTGAGGACACGTGCTTCTCAGGTTAATTGACTCTCTTGAGAGCAAACAGAATCTCCTCTGATGGATCATTATTTCCAAACAAGAAACTTCAAACGTATCACTACATCTATCCGTCCTGTTGCTGAGCATCGTTTTTGATAGTCCAAAGTGTTGAGAGCACCGCCCACTTCATTCATTCAATGAATGAACCCAGAAGCCACTGTGTTTCAGGAGATGGAGATGTCAAAATAAAATAACTGCTCTCAGAGCAGTAACTAAAAATTACAATGTACTATGAAAAGTGATGGTAGAGGGTGTTGTAGAAACTCAGAAGAGGAGCCCCTGGAGGTGTAAGATTGGAAAGTCTTCCTAGAAAAGAAAGCGAGAGAAAGGAGAACGTAGGGTGTGCAGGGGGTCGAGGGAACACAGAAGGCCACATAAAGCACAAGAACGCGTGAGGATTTTGGTGTTTTCTCTACTAAAGGGGATGTTTATGTGCTGTCAGTGTGTGATCTAGTCACCTAGATCCAGAAGTGAGAGACTGTGAGTTCCCTGGAGATCCAGTGGTTAAGACTCTGCCCTTCTAATGCAAGGGGCGTGGGTTCGATCCCTCATCCAGGAACTGAAAGCCCACGTGTTGTGCAGCAAGTTCACAAAACTGAAACAAACAAAAACCAAAAACCAAACAACTCCCTCCCCCAAAAGAGAAACAGCGGAAGTGAGAAAAGAAGGTACTGCCACTTGAAGAACTGGATCGAAGATGCTCTAAGAGCGCCTGTGTCAAGCCTGGTCTCTGAATGGCAGGCGTGGGCGTGGCTACTGCGTTTGACCGATGCTGATGGATGGAGTCCCGCTGGAGGCTGTGGGCCAAGCTGCCCCGGGTGGGAGAAGGTCATATAAAGAGGGGCACGTGAGCGGGGCTTTGTGTTGGCGACGCTTACATTCTTGAGCTGAAAGGGAGCATGCACAGTACTAAAAACATTATTTTTACACCTTTTTGAACATTCCATTTCAAAATATATCTTAACTCTTTCTTTAAAAGACCAAATGGTTAAAAAGAAGCTCAGTATTAATATAAATGTATCATGAAGTTCGTGTCTGTAGTTGAGATGTAAATCTCCGTTTGGAAAACTCTTGGGCTTATGGAATTTTGTAGCCCTAGGACTAGCGATGATGATAAAATCATCGCCTACACTGATTTGGTAGTTTTACAGCAAAGATCTGGTTGTCTCTCTCAGTGTCTCTCTGTCTCTCTCTCCCTCTCTTTTTTAAGGTTCTAAAAGTGATATGAAAGAACTTATAAGGTCAGTGACCAAGCAACTTTAGGAGGTAGAAACCTGCAGCAGTTAGGGTTCTATTGTTTGTTCTCTTTAAAAATATAGTTTTTGCACATGGAGAGGAGCCATCCATTGGATGGGCCAGAATATCCACAGCAGATATATAGAATTCTATGGTAAAAATAAATAGATTAAGAAAAAAGTGGATACATGTATATGGATGGCTGAGTCCTGTCACTGTTTGCCTGAAACTACGACAATATTGTTAGATGACTATACCCCAATACAAAATTAAAAGTTTAAAGTTTGGAGGAAGAAAAAGAAGAAAACAACAAATGTCAGTTGTCAAAGCACACACTGACCTGGACAAAATTAAATAGGCAAAAAAGGAAAACCTTACTCAAGCCTATTGCCGTCGAGGAGAGAGGTCAACACTCAACCTGAACTAGCACCACTGAAACGAAGAGGTGTAGGGTTTTTCTTGTTTGTTTTTATAAAACTTTGGTTGTTGTTGTTTGGCTTGCGGGATCTTAGTTCCCCAAGCACAGATGGAACTCAGGCCCGGGAAGTGAAATTGCCCAGTCCTGTCCACTAGACCACTGGGAAATTCCCCTGGGTGTGAGGTTTTTAAAGGCTGCAGTGCACTAGTGGAAAAGTATGGAAGACTTTCAGGGTGGTCATAGACCATCTGGGTTGGTTTGCTGATAAACTTCCCACTTCTTTTTGACAGGAGGTATATTTTACAACTTGCAGCACGGTGTCTACTGAAGTCAGTCTCCTACCGCCCACAGAGACTGGGAGCGAGGGGTGCTGTCTTCTTAGCGACTGCCTTTCAAGAGAAGGTCTCCCAGGTCCTGGAGAAAGATAGTCCCAGATTGTAAAAACTGGCAAGAGGTTTTGAAAAAGGCTTACATCTCAAAGAGGCAGAGGAAGAATTTACAAAGATCAATGTTCTAAAGGAAGTGCTCATGGAAAAGGGAAATCAGGGGCCTGAGTCAAGAAGAATCTCTTTAAAGGTCCATCAAGCTTAAGGAAATGTTCAGAACTCGAGGAAATTCCTAGGCAGTGGCTTGGCTCACTAGGGGGCTTCCTAATGAGGTTAATAATTTCTTTGTGTGTGTGTGTGCTCCATCACTTCAGTGGTATCCAACTTTGCAACCCCATGGACTGGAGCCTGCCAGGCTTCTCTGTCCATGGGATTTTTCAGGCAAGAATACTGGAGTGGGTTGCCAAGCCCTCCTCCAGGGCATCTTCCTAACCCAGGGGTCGAAGCCACATCTCCTGTGTCTCCTTAACTCCAGGCAGATCATTTACCACTAAGCCACTGGGGAAGCCCTATTAATCCCTTTACATGTAATTTATTTAATCCTCAAGGCTAGCTATTATTGTGCTAACAGAGAAGGAAACTAAGACCCCAACAGGCTGAGTAACTTGGAAGGCATCATCTAGCTTTTATGTGGCAATGTCTCAATTAGAACGCAGGGTCACGGGACCTGGGACCTACAGTTTCCATCCCTGTAAGCGCTGTCCACAGGCTGGTTGTGCTAAAGCTCTTCCATTCTCTCCATCCTCTTTTTTTTCTGAGTTTGCAGAGCAAGCAGTGAGCTTTGCATCCTCAGTACTACCCTGCCCATGGGTATCCTCTGGTCTCTATGTGAATCATTTTTTATGTGGTATGAGATACATACAATACAGTGCATAAGTCTTAAGGTCTTGGCTTGAGAGACTGAATACACGAGCAGGCTGGACCGTATCTAAACATAGGACTCTGACCACCAACCTGCAGCAGCCAACCCAGAAAACCAAGCCTTTATCTATAATAACCAACCCGGGAATCCAGCCTGCTAGATGGCAGATGAATCTCTGACAACAGTTCAGGAAGCTGAACAATTACTTCTGTAACAGTCAACCCCCAGTGGCCAGGGCTTGATTAATAACTGACATCTCTCTTGCTTTGTGTCTCTGATTGCAACTTAGGATCAACAGAAGAAAACCACACGGCACTCCCCTGTGATGGTTCTCCTAGATCATCACATAAGAGGCTCTGCCTCTAGTTTGTCCACCTGTAGCTTCGCCAGGGTGACAGCCTCCAATCAAGGCACACCTGGAGCCTTCCATTTTTTCCCACTATAAAGCTTTCCCATTCTTCTGCCTACCTTTGAGTCTCTGCCCAAATGCTAATGATAGAAATTGACTCTTTTATGATAGCAAATTCTGAATAAATAGCCTTTGCTTTCTCTTTGCTGGCTGGTTTTTATTCCCACAGGCTCAATATGTGTTCAGTTCAGTTGCTCAGTCGTGTCCGACTCTTTGCAACCCCATGAATCACAGCACGCCAGGCCTCCCTGTCCATCTCCCAGAGCTCACTCACACTCATGTCCATCAAGTCGGTGATGCTATCCAGCCATCTCATCCTCTGTTGTTTCCTTTTCTTCCTGCCCTCAATCCCTTCCAGCATCAGAATCTTTTCCAGTGAGTCAACTCTTCGCATGAGGTGGCCAAAGTACTGGAGCTTCAGCTTTAGCATCATTCCTTCCAAAGAACACCCAGGGCTGATCTCCTTTAGAATGGACTGGTTGGATCTCCTTGCAGTCCAAGGGACTCTCAAGAGTCTTCTCCAACACCACAGTTCAAAAGCATCAGTTCTTCAGTGCTCAGCTTTCTTCACAGTCCAACTCTCGCATCCATACATGACCACTGGAAAAACCATAGCCTTGACTAGACGGACCTTTGTTGGCAAAGTAATATCTCTGCTTTTCAATATGCTATCTAGGTTGGTCATAACTTTTCTTCCAAGGAGTAAGCGTCTTTTAATTTCATGGCTGCAATCACCATCTGCAGTGATTTTGGAGCCCCCACAATAAAGTCTGACACTGTTTCCACTGTTTCCCCATCTACTTCCCATGTAGTGATGGGACCAGATGCCATGATCTTCATTTTCTGAATGTTGAACTTTAAGCCAACTTTTTCACTCTCCTCTTTCACTTTCATCAAGAAGCTTTTTAGTTCCTCTTCACTTTCTGCCATAAGGGTGGTGTCATCTGCATATCTGAGGTTATTGATATTTCTCCTGGCAATCTTGATTCCAGCTTGTGCTTCTTCCAGCCCAGCGTTTCTCATGATGTACTCTGCATAGAAGTTAAATAAGCAGGGTGACAATATACAGCCTTGATGTACTCCTTTTCCTATTTGGAACCAGTCTGTTGTTCCATGTCCAGTTCTAACTGTTGCTTCCTGACCTGCATATAGGTTTCTCAAGAGGCAGGTCAGGTGGTCTGGTATGCCCAGCTCTTTCAGAATTTTCCACAGTTTCTTGTGATCTACACAGTCAAAGGCTTTGGCATAGTCAATAAAGCAGAAAAATAGATGTATATGTGTAAGTCTATGTAATCACCACCCAGATCAAGATATGGAACATTTCCAGCACCCTGAAAAGCTCTCTCATCTCTTCCCAGATAATACCCAACTACCCAAACTCCACTACCCAGAGACAGTCTACTCTGACTTCAAACATAATAGATTAGTTTTGCCTCTTCTTGAATTAAATGATACAATATGAGATCATGCAGTATGTATTCTTACGTTGTTGTTTAGTTGCTAAGTCGCGTCTGACTCTTTTGAGACCCCATGGACTGTAGCCCGCCAGGCTCCTCTGTCCATGGGATTTCCCAGGCAAGAATACTGGAGTGGGTTGCCATTTCCTTCTCCAGAGAATCTTCCTGACCCAGGGATCAAACCTGCACATCCTGCCTTGGGCAGGCAGATTCTTTACTTCTGAACCACCAGGGAAGCTCATGTACTCTTATACATGGAATCAGAAAGGATGTACTCTTATGTCTAGCTTATTTTGCCCAATATTTTGTCTATGAGATTCATTCATATTTTGAATGCTTTGAATTCATAATTTGAATGCTAGAGGAGTATAGCTTTTGTCTTTTTTCCTGAGTAATCTTTTCTATGAACATAACACAACTTTGTTCATTCTACTGTTGATGGGTCTGGGTGGTTCTTTGTTTCTTGGATTTTATGAATAAAATTGTAATCAACATTCATGAATATGCTTTTCTCCATAATAAGCCTTCATTTCTCTGAGATATTACTTAGAAGTTGAATACTGAATCATAAAGTAAGTGTGTGTTTGGCTTTAATAGATACTTCCAAATAGTTTTTCAAGGTGATTTTATCAATTTGCATCTATGAGACCTCCGACTGCCCCACAGCCTTGATAAAATGTGGTGTTATCAGTCTGTAATTGTTTGCCATTCTGGAAGCTATGTATTATTATCTAATTTTGGTTTTCATTTCTCTGATGTATACTGTACATCATTGTTTTGGTGCTTTTAAACAATGTCATTACCTAAATGGCTATTTCTGCTTAGAGAGGAAATGACTATGTATAGTAACACAGATTTGTGGGCTTGAATTGTATAAAGTACTGATCTAATATTTAGATACTGTTGATCAAGACAAAATTGGGAAATAAGCAAGCAAGTCATCTAAACTATTTGATTTCCTAAAATTTGTTTCTACTTTTAATGCCATCTAAGTGGGGTTAGTGATCTAGAATATTCCTTCCCTACTTCCTAGTCTCATAGGAGTTAAAATCTTGCCTTGAGTGTTTACACTTAGTCCTGGAGGGTATTTAAGTCTCCTCTGGTGCTATGGGCTACATCTAAGCTCCAGGAACAAGGCCCCAGAGGCATGCATCTGCAACCTGAAGCTTGGTTTTGCCTCACTGCCAAAGATTGTGGAACTTGTGGGTACCATTTTACTTAAGCAGAGATTAAGGGGATGGTGACAGTGCTAACCAGGATGCTTTCTGGCTGCAAAATGAAGAGTTGGCCTCAGTTATCCCTAAATCCCTTCCAGCAAAAGTCCCAGAGTCCTTCTCCCCAGAGTCAGCAGTGCTGGGACTCCGGTTTCCGTGCCGTATGGCTCATCTTTTGTTTCGCCAGTTGAGGGAAAGGTGTTCACTAGACATTGTGCTGTTCTTCATCCCCACTTACTTCAGCATTTGTCCATATCTGAGAGGAAAGTGCAGCAGAGCAGGGACCCTGTTACCACACCTGTCCTGTTGTCGATTTCCCTGTTAGATGTGAGCTCTTATTGGAAAGTTCCCCATCTTATTCTCTTGTATCTGCAGCTCTAGCACCGTGTGCCTGACATATAACTGCTAAAAAGTGAAAAAAGTGAAGTGTTAGTCAGTCATGTCCAATTCTTTGCAACCCCATGGACTGTAGCCAGGCTCGTCTGTCCAAAGAATTTCCCAGGCAAGAATACTGGAGTGGGTTGCCGTTCCCTTCTCCAGGGGATCTTTCTGACCCAGGGATTGAACCCAGGTCTCCTGCTTTGCAAGCAACTTCTATACCATATGAGCCATCACGGAAGCCCAAAACTGGTAAAATATCTGTTAGATGGATGAAAGAGAAATCGGGGTCAATTTGCTGCCCCCAGCAAAGTCCAGTTCTCCACCAGAGGGTAATATGATGGCAACTTTATAGTATGGTGACAATTACCCAGTTGGATGGCATCACTGACTCAATGGACGAAAGTTTGGGCTAACTCCGGGAGTTGGTGATGGACAGGGAGGCCTGGTGTGCTGCGGTTCATGGGATTGCAAAGAGCCGGACACAACTGAGCGACTGAACTGAACTGAACTGACAAATACTGAGAGAAAACACCCCTCCACAGATTAGGATAAAGCAGGAGATGAACAGATGGCTAAAGCAGATGATCAGAGAGGATATGGCCCCTTTTCTTTCCACCACCCCCTCAAGGGAATGGCTCAGGGAAGGCTCTGGAAGGATCCTTGTACAGGATAAGGTAAAGGGTGGGTGTGGGAAATGTATGAAGAGCCTTTGTAATACAATCTCAGTATTTCCTTTGAATTGGAATTGTAATCTTCAAATCCACTTCTCAACTCAGCGTCCTGGTTTTAGCTGTGGGGGAGGTAGAGAGGAAGAAGGCTGATTCTGCAGGAGGCTGCAAAAGCAGCTTGGTGCTCCCTCAGAGCTGCTGTGCTCAGAAGGCTGAGCTGTACAGCCCTGAGGGGAAGGCGACAGCCCTGCTTTAACTGCAGCTAATGACACCCCCAGGCTCCACCAATCCTCCCGGGGCAGTGACCTGGGTGATTCTAATGCTCAGGTGTAAATCTTGGAAGATTAATCATGTGCTAATCATGTCCTCATCTCCGGCCTCTCTCTCTCGGCACATTTAGTACTTAACAGAGCCACGCTTGCAGGTAATGATGGTAGGGACTGCGGCGGGCTCATGGAGGTCAGGGCAGTTTTCTCTGTGACCAGCACTTTCTATTGCAGCTTGGTGTTAAGGCTGTAGAGAGTCTGGAAGTGTCTAGGGCTTGCTTGGGCTCCTCTGGTGGCTCAGACGGTAAAGAATTAGCCTGCAGTGTGGGAGACCTGGGTTCGATCCCTGGGTTAGGAAAATCCCCTGGAGGAGGGCGTGGCAACCCACTCCAGTATTCTTGCCTGGAGAATCCCATTGACAGAGGAGTCTGGCGGGCTACAGCCCATGGGGTTGCAAAGACTTGGATACCACTGAACGACTAAAGCACAGCAAAGGGCTTGCTCACGGCATAAAGTGTAGCTGAGGTCCTTGTTGGAGTCCCAGCTCCCTGTGCGTGTGGCAGTGTAAAGTCACGGCCCTCAACACCGCCAGGTTTCTCAGCACAAACTGTGGCAGTGTCAGCAGGGAGGAAACACACCAAGGGGCCAAGGACTGTGCTGCGTTCTCAAAGCCTTCCTCAAGATGCCAGCAAAGTGTGAATCATCTGGAGAGTCGTGTCCAAGCAAGGTTATTGCAGCCTTGTTTGTAAAAGCGAAATTGCCGGTAACCATAATATCCCTCAATAGGAGAACAGCTAAACAAATCTTTTTTTGAGTCACACATTTAGTATACGAGGCAACAATGAAGAAGAATAAGGTAGATCCAGATGTAATGCCGTGGAAATATCTCCAAAATGTATTCAGTTAATATATTTTGAAGGCAAAAGGTGAAGAGGAGGGCAGAGGATAAGATGGTTAGATAGCTTCACCAACCAATGGACATGAATTTGAGCAAACTCCGGGAGATGGTGAAGGACAGGGAAGCCTGGCATGCCACAGTCCATGGGGTTGCAAAGAGTCAGACACGACTGAAAAACTGAACACCAATATTCAGTTAAAAAAAAAAAAGTAGAAACAGTGTGATGCCATTTCTCACAAAATCTACAAATCCAAACCAGGGTTTTCTAACTGTAGATACAAGTATGTAAATACACAGCAATGAGTCTCTGAGGACATATACCAAACTAAGTGGACTGAGGAGAGGATGGTTGAGGGGACTCCAGTTTTATTCGCATTTCTTGGATTTTTTTATTAATGAGAATATACATATATAGGTATGTCATTAGCAACAACTTTAAAAGTGCTAATAAATAAAACAACAAAGATCCTATGAGAGGGCACAAAATGGCGTTTTATCCTGCATAATATTAGTCTGATCCACCCCGATGTGGTCCAAAGTTTTGGAAGGTGATATTTTGGAAATTTAAACTTTGACGTATGCAGGCAAACTCTTATTGTTCCCTGGTGGCTCAGACGGTAAAGTGTCTGTCTACAGTGTGAGAGACCTGGGTTCGATCCCTGGGTCGGGAAGATCCCCTGGAGAAGGAAATGGCAATCCACTCCAGTACTATTGCCTGGAAAATCCCATGGACAGAGGAGCCTGGTAGGCTACAGTCCATGGGGTTGCAAAGAGTCGGACACGACTGTGTGACTTCACTCACTCTCTCACTCAGGCCTTTATGTGCATTTAGAGCCTATAAAAGAATATTTGCCCTCAGAGTGAAGCTGATGCTTTTCATTTACTAGAATGCAGCAACTGAAAAGACTGGAAATTAATGGTGAGGACAGGGTGTGTGGGAATAGGCACAGGGTACAAACTCTTTCAAGGGCACCTACCATCTATCAAAATTGTGACTACTAATCCCCTTGGCCTAACACTTCCACTGCTGGGAATTCTCCCACACAAGTCCACAAAGATACACATTAGGACTCCTCACAGCATTATCTCTAAGAGCAAAATCCTAGAATCTTGTCTCAGTTCAGTTGCTCAGTCATGGCCGGAGGACTACAGCGCGCCAGGCCTCCCTGTCCATCACCAATTCCCGGAGCTTGCTCAAATTCATGTCCATTGAGTCAGTGATGCCATCCAACCATCTCCTCCTCTGTTGTCCCCTTCTCCTCCTACCTTCAATCTTCCCCAGCATCAGGGTTTTTTCCAATGAGTCAGTTCTTCCCATCAGGTGGCCAAAGCATTGGAGCTTCAGCTTCAGCATCAGTCCTTCCAATGAATATTTAGGACTGATTTCCTTTAGGATGGACTGGTTTGATCTTCTTGAAGTCCAAGTTACACTCAAGAGTTTTCTCCAACACCACAGTTCAAAAGCATCAATTTTTCAGTGCTCAGGTTTCTTTACAGTTCAACTCTCACATCCATGCATGACTACTGGGAAAAACCATAGCTCTGACTAGACGGGCCTTTGCTGGTAATGTCTCTGTTTTTTAATGTGCTGTCCAGATTGGTCATAGCTTTTCTTCCAAGGAGCAAGCATTTTAATTGCATGGCTGGAGTCATCATCTGCAGTGATTATGGAGCCCAAGAAAATAAAATCTCTTACTGTTCCCATTGTTTCGCCATCTATTTGCCATGAAGTGATGGGATTGAATGCCGTGATCTTCGTTTTCTGAATGTTGAGTTCTAAGCCAGCTTTTAAGGATCCTTGTAAATATTCATAAATGCATGTTTGTCAAAGCACCGGTAAAATGGATAAGTGAGGGTGAATTTGAGATGGTATCAGTGAGGCTTAGTGACTTCTGTGGTTGGCCTGGACAATAGTGTGGATGGTTAAGGCATTCATTGAGACAAAGGTAGCATAAGGTGTTTGTGGATTATCTGAGTGGAGATACCAGCAAGTATTATTAGTTCCAGTGCCTGTGTGGAATGTGAAATTAATCAGAGGAAGTTTGGGGTAAGGGTGTGGTTGGCTGTCAAGGAGAAGAGAACAAAAAACAGTAAGGATTTAAAACAAGGTGGAATAGTGAATACAAATAATTCTAAAGTACAGGGATCCGCCAGACCTGGATGCTTTACAAACAAGAATCATAGCACTTGAGAAATTATGTAATTGATGTGATTAAAGCTATAAAACTTTAAGTGGCTGAAATATGATTTGAATTTAGTTCCACCTCTTCCCAGGTAATATTAAGCTAAAATGCCCCTGTTGTGGCAATATGTGATTAGCAAAAAGACACTGAATGTAGTGAGCTGATGCAACAAAATTTTATGAAAAAACAAAATTATCAAATATCAGTGCCTGACAAGTCTCTGTAATAGTCATCAATCTGTAACATGGGGATAATGGTAGTAATAGACATTTACTAAGATAGATATAGGGCCTTTCCTGATGGCTCAGCGGGTAACTCAGCTGGAAATATAGGAGACACAGGAGACACGGGTTCAGTCCCTGGGTCGGAAAGATGCCCTGGAGGAGAAAAATGGCAACCCACTCCAGTATTCTTGCCTGAAAAATCCCACGGACAGAGGAGCCTGGTGGGCTATAGTTCAAAGGGTCATGAAGAGCTGGACACGACTGAGCGACTGTGCACAAACACGAAGGTAGATACTAATGTATGGGTGAGGTGCCTTATGTAAATAATCCCATTTAATCCTCATCAAGTTCTTCAAGGTAGATAATATCTGTCCCCATCCTATAGATGAAGAAATTGAGGCTCAGAAAGACTGAGTGGTCTTTCTGAGACCACAGCCCTAGGGAGTTAAAGACTCTCATAGAAACTCAGATGTAAAGCACTCTTGAAAATGTTTTTCCTTGCACTACAAGGTCTCCTTTGGGATGATAGTACCTACCTATCTGCCTCAGAGGTTGTCCTGATTTCACCTGGGGAATTCTGAGGCCCTGGGAATCTGTCTTTTATTTATTTATTTCATTTTTATTATTTTTGACTGCACCATGACACTGGGAGGGATTGGGGGCAGGAGGAGAAGGGGATGACAGAGGATGAGATGGCTGGATGGCATCACTGACTTGATGGACGTGTGTCTGAGTGAACTCTGGGAGTTGGTGATGGACAGGGAGGCCTGGCGTGCTGCGATTCCTGGGGTCACAAAGAGTCGGACACGACTGAGCAACTGAACTGAACTGAACTGATGAGACATGCAGGCTGGACCTGCACCCCTGGGCCACCGGGGAAGTCCCCAGGAATCTGTCTTTTAAGATGGCACCCTGGTGATTTTCATGTGGGTGGTTTTATGTGTTTTGAGAGTAAAAAACCATGGCAGCCCTATGTAAATGCTATGGTTATTATTATTATTGATTGCTATGAGATGTGTCTTGGAAGGGACAGGTCCATCTTCATCTAAAAACCTAAAGGAATATTTTCTGTGTGTGTGTGTGTGAGTGTGTGTGTGGGTGGTGTTACCGCCATCGAGAGTGTGTGTGGATTCAGTTTGCTTCCTCAGCCCCATTCCAGCTTGGCCAGCTCCCTGGATGGTTTCTTCATACATGTCGCTGAATTGCTTTCTCAAGTACCATGTCAGTTACAGGCTTGCCTCCTTCCCGTTACCTAGGCATCAAGAGTAAGGGGCTTGGTGTATGTGGCTGGATCCTGCTTTTCCTTTCTTTCCTGCTGATGGTCATTACCTTCCCGATCTCCATATGGATGTGCTTGAAGGTAATACCCTGGGGAACAGATTGGTCTCTCCGTGTGAGTGGATGAACCGTTAACACTAAACGCTCTCCCTTCATCTCTTAGATCATTAAGGAGTATGAACGTGCTGTTGTATTCCGACTGGGACGCATCCAAGCTGACAAAGCCAAGGGGCCAGGTATAACACTGGTTTTGTTGAACTATCATCAGGTTTAGCTGAACTCTGTGACATTGCTAATGTTTGTTTTCAACTCACCAAAATGGCAGTTTCATAGGACAGATTCTAATATTCTTGAAAGAAGAGTCTATTCAAACAGTAACTTAAAAGGTGCATGGAGGAGAATGGTTATTTGCTACACTTCTCTAGTAACATCTGTTGTCTGCCCCCTAATAAGATGTATTTAAGTAAACCCATTCTCTGTTCAACTGCACTGTGGAGTCTCTGGGGAACTTCCTTATTCACTCTGTGTGCCCTGCACTTGGCCATGTGCTAAAGCAGGCGCTCAGGTGTCTGTTACATTTTTAAACATATGAGAAACTTCAAAAGGAGAAGCTTGTTACAGAGACTTGGCCATTTCAAGTAGTATGGTCCTACTGTCTAATACAGACTTCCCTTGTGGTCCAGTGAAAGTGAAAGTTGCCCAGTCGTGTCTGACTCTTTGTGACCCCCGTGGACTATACAGTCCATGGAATTCTCTAGGCCAACACTAGGGCTTCCCTCGTAGCTCAGTCTGTAAAGAATCTGCCTGCAGTGCAGGGGGCTCAAGTTTGATCCCTGGGTTGGGAAGATCCCCTGGAGAAGGAAATGGCACCCCACTCCAGGATCCTTGCCCGGAAAATCCCATGGACAGAGGAGCCTGGTGGGCTGCAGTCCATGGGGTCTCAAAGAGTCGGGCATGACTGAGCGACTTCACTTTCACACTGGTGGTCCAGTGGCTAAGTCTCCGAGCTCCCAGTGCAGAGGACCTGGGCTCAATCCCTGGTCAGGGAGCTAGATCCCACATGTTAGACTTGCATGCCTCAGTGAAGACCCTGTGCATTGTCTAATAAGGAACCTGAGGGAAAGAAAGCAAGACATGCTTGTTAATGGGTATTCTTATGAGTTCATCCAAATAGAGGTGATGGAATTATCCAACTGAGGAAGAACAGAGCGAAGGCAAACCCTTTCTAGTCATGTTTCACCTGGTGGAGCCAAGATGATAACTTAGAAAAAAAAACTGGATTTGAGAGAGGTCAAATAACCACAGCTTGAAGGACTCTGGAGAAGTCTCTTCTAAATGAATTTTCCCAGAAGAGTTCACCACTAAATGTCCCAGGGTAACAAATCTCGTCATACACATCTCTGGGGCTGAGAATGTCACAAGAGCCAGAGGGAAACAGGCCAAATTGCTAATAGAGAACCTCTCCACTTCTGTAAATCGTAAACTATTCTTTAATAATAAAAGTATTCATAACAAGAGCTGCTACTTCTTGAGCACTTAATACCTGCCTGGCACTATGATTTTTTTAAAAATAATTTTATTTGTTTATTTTTATTCTGTTTCTTCTGCATTTGCTTGCTCTGTGGGCTTTTCTTTAGTTGTGGCGAGCAGGGGCTGCTCTCTAATTGCGGTGTGCGGGTTTCTCCTTATATTGGCTTCTCGTGGCGGAGCAGGGCTCTAGGGCATTCAAGTGTCAGAAGTCGCAGCTCCCAGGCTCCAGAGCACAGGCTCAGTAGTTGTGGTGCTCGGGCTTAGTTGCCCCGTGGCGGGTGGGGTCTTCCCGGACCAGGGATCAAACCTGTGTCTCCTGCATTGACAGGTGGATTCTTTACCGCTGAGCCACCAGGGCACTACGTTTAGCATTTTATTTCGTTATCATGTTGTGTGTATACTTGTTGCTCATTTGTGTCTGACTCTTTTTAATCCCATGGACTGTAGCCAGCCAGGCTCCTCTGTCCATGGGATTTCTCAGGCAAGAATACTGGAGAGGATTTTCATTCCCTTCTCTGGGGGATATTCCTGACCCAGGGATCGAACCCAGGTCTTCCGTGTTGCAGGCAGATTCTTTTGCCATCTGAGCCACCAGGGAAGCCATAATCATGCTTAATCTTCACTATCATCTTATAGGAATTGGGTGACTGAGGCTCAGAAAAATTAGATGAATGTTCCTAGGTCACAAGCTAGTAACCAATAGGGCTGGGACTTACCTCTGTCTAGTTTTAAGGGCCATGATTGTAACCACTGACTTAGCACCCAAAAAAGGAGTAAATTAGGAAGTAATCCTTACCTCAGAAAGGCGTAGAGACCAAAAGAAAGAAAGCACCTTAGCAGCGTTTTCTGTTGCTGCCACCCGCCCTTTGCAAGCTACTCAAAGCAAAAACTTGTTTGAAAACAGAAACAGAATCTTTTCGGTAAATGGAAAAGGGTGGGTGTCCCCGTCGTGCTGACATGCTTGTGGTTCTAGTCTTGGCCACTCTTGCTGTAGAGAAGCTTCACCAGAGCAAAGTTAAGGCATCATGGAATCCTCAAAGCAATGTCCTCAGCCCTCCCTGCCCCCTAGTCTAATCCTTGACAGCTCAGAGAGAAGTAAGCGTATTCACAACGGAGGAAAGTCATTGTATATGAGCGAGAACGCAGTTACCGAGAAACTGTAAATGCTGTAATACATTAGTTTTAGGGACACTGAAATCCTGGGAAGATTTTAATGCCAACATTCCTTCAGTCCTGAAGAATACAAATGAGAATGTGGATAGACACTGATATTCAGGGCCTAAAGTCTGTGCTTGAATCTTTTGTACAGATAGCTTTAACCCAGGGAAAAATCAAAATATTTGATTCTTTTGATCAAATCAAAAGAATATTCCAAAATATTCTTTCAAGTAAATGTCAAATTCAGTGCTTGAATAGAAGTAGGTCCAATTTTTTCAATTTTAATTGGAGGATAATTGGTTTATGATATTGGATTGCTTTCTGCCATACATTAACAGGAATAAGCCACAGGTATACATATGTCCCATCGCTCTTGAAGAATATCTAATAATTAAATGTTAGGGCTTCCCTGGTGGTCCAATGGTTAAGACTCTACTTTCACTGCAGGGGTGTGGGTTTGATCCCTGGTTGGAGAGTTAAGAGCCCACAGGCCTCTCAGCCAAAAAAAAAAAAAAAAAAAAAAACCAAAACATAAAACAGAAGCTATATTGTAACAAATTCAATAAGGACTTTAAAAAATGGTCCACAGAAAAAATATTGAAAGAAATCAAAATTATATGTCAAGAATCTCTAGCTTCTTAACAAAATATTTTAATTTCTAGGGAAATTAGTCCTTGACTAATAGGGGGAAAGTTTCAGGAGCCTTTAGTCCTTGACTCATAGGGAGAAATAATTACCCCAAAGTTAAACAGGTACTTATTGAAGATCATCTGAGAAGCATTTATACTCCCACAAAAACAATGTACTGTATATCTAGGACACAATCTATTGCAGTTATTTTCAGCTGGGCCAAATTTTAAACTGTATTTACTTTTGCACAGGTCTGATTCTGATCTTGCCCTGCATAGATATATTTGTCAAAGTGGATCTCCGGACTGTTACTTGCAACATTCCTCCCCAGGAGGTAATGCTGATTAAAGATACATTTCTGGAAATAAAACCAATCTCTTCCCTGTTACATGGACAGTTGAGAATTCATAGTATGTTTTCAAATGATAAAGGGAAAGATCGCCTGAATTCTTAGAGATCAGCTGGAGGAGTCCTAGGTGGCTCCTGAAACTTTTGGGCCTTGTTTTGCCAAACGAGAATGGAGCCAAGAGCAAGGGCTGAAAAGCTGGAAGACATGGAAATGATTGGGTGGGAGAAAGTCTGGAAGAAGAGAGAGAATGGATACAGAAGGCAGAGAAGCTGAGATGGAGAATGACAAGCAGATGCTTGGGAGAGTCTGGTAAATCATTTTAAGAAAGAGCTGAAAGTAATTTGGTAGATGGCACTCATCGGTTATGATATTACCCTTTTCACCACCTTTTCAGAAATTGCATCTATATCTCTCACCTCTGCTTTAAATTTTTTTATATGTTTGGACACAACAATGTGAGATGGGCATGGAGAAAGAACACACAGGACACAGGGCTCATCTGCCATTGGATTTCAAATAACTCTTTTCAGTTCTTGAAGTACTGAAACTGAATGAACCAAGCCAATGACTGGGTGACAGGGAAGAGAAACAGAGTTATTAACAGTCATTCATCTTTCTGATACACAAAAATGATCCAGGAAGAGAAAAGAAAGTGTGTGGAAGAGCAAAGGGGATTAGAAGAGAGAACAATCAACATCTTTGGGTAAATGATAATTTTCTCTCTCTGGTCCAGAAAACTCAATCAAGACCCAGCCATGATGTCTTCATATCCCTGGCGGGAGTTACAGAGTCCTTACCTTAGAATTCAGCCCTAATCATAAGAGACCTTGGAATGCCTAGGGACCTATCACAGGCTTTTTATGGCTCCATGGTTAATAGTTCTAGATGGGAGAATGGAGTTCTAGGGTCTACTTCTGTGGTATGCCCAGAAATCTGATTTTCTCCAAAGTCCCTCATCATGTTAATTCAGAATAACTAATGCAGAGCCTCTATAAAGTTAAATTGGTTTTTCCTTCTCCGAATATAGAACACAGATCTTTGGTGCCATCTATGTTTTCTAAGAAGCATTGCTATTCATCAAACCTGATGAAACTGAGAACCGAAAAGATTTCAAGTATCAGGGAAATGACTTTTCTACCTCTGTTTAGAAGGTAGAATTTCAGCAGGGTTCTGCATTTTAAAGTGGAAACACCTGCTTCACCTCTGAGTAGGGGATGTTGGACTTCCATGAGATGAAGTTACAGGGACAGGTACATATCACACCTATGTAGGAATTTGGTTACTAATTAGAATTTGAGTCAGGGCAGGGTTTTGGTGGTGCTGGCCTGAGTTGTGATGAACGCTGTTCGTTTGTGGAGTGGACTCTGGGGTAGTCTGACGCTTTTCTGGTCGTTGTGAAAGTCATGTGTTCGTGAGCTCAGTTGCTCAAGAGTCGTGTCTGACTCTGTGTGTGAAAGTCATTTGCATGTGACTTGCCGTGTTCTTGCTCTCCAGATCCTCACCAGAGACTCTGTGACCACTCAGGTGGATGGAGTGGTCTATTACAGGATCTATAGCGCCGTCTCAGCGGTGGCTAATGTCAACGATGTCCATCAAGCCACGTTTCTGCTGGCTCAGACCACTCTGAGAAATGTCTTAGGGACACGGACCTTGTCCCAGATCCTAGCTGGCCGAGAAGAGATCGCCCACAGCATCCAGGTAAAGACACAGAACACATAGCCTTCGTTGTTAATCCACTCATTTTAATTATCAGTGATAATCAAATATTAGCAGTTCAAAGCACCTCCTCTGTGTGCGCACACACACGTGTACTGCTTCTCTTAAGAGATGGGCTTCAGTTTAGCATTTCTTTTCTTTTTTTTTAAAACAATCATGAGGTCCAGATTTAAATATGTAGGTGGGAAGAGGGAGCCACTAAAATTGCTTTCGGAACTCAAAATGATGAATTGACATCATACACTTCAGCTTTTTCCTCCTGGAAAGCTGACTTCATGCTTCCAATGTCAATAAAGATATGAATAGTAATCGTAGTTATACAATTGATGAGGATGTAACAGGTAGCCCTCTCACCTCTTGTTCACCCTAGATTATGTATATATGTGTGCTAAGTCTTGTCCAAGTCCTTGTGATCGCATGCACTGTAGCCTACCGGACTCCTCTGTGGAATTTTCCAGACAAGAGTACTGGAATGGGTTGCTATTTCCTACTCCTGCTTCCTGACCCAGGGATTGAACCTGCATCTCTTGTGTCCCCTGCATTTGCAGGCAGATTCTTTACCACTGTGCCACCTGAGAAGCCCTAGATTATAGACAATCACATTTCTGTGTTTTTCGAATCAATTACGTTTTTATTCTGAGCCTGCCTTCTCTAAGAGGGCAGGCTGTTTGGTCCTTCTCAGCTTCTCCTCCAGTCTCTAAGGAAGTGCAAAGTCCCTGAGGCTTTAGAAGATAATATCAGTTCTGCATGACGATGCTCCATGCCGTTTTAAGAGCTTCACAAGTTCAGTGACTCAGATGTTTCTCCATCACAGTCGGATCAGCGGCTTCTTGGGAGTTCTCATCTCCTGGCTCCCTGCAGGGATCACAGGAAAGCAAAGGCTCACTTGCTATTTGGTAGCACGGAGATCTCTGCCCTTTACGCTTTAGGAGAACTATTCATCGGATCTCGCTATTTCTTGAGGCATTCTTTCTCATCCCTACCCCTCCAGGATAACCAGCACGCTATCTTCAGTTGTCTGAAGCTCTAACAATGGATGAGGATGTCTTTGGTTTTAGGCTTCTTCTGTCCTAAAAAAACATGTATGCCTTGCTACCTGTTTAAAACTGAGCCGCAGGTCAGAGGTTAAACAGAGCAAGAAAAAGAGTATCTCAAACAGTACCCAGGGATAATGTTAATATGTATTAAATTATTGCCTGGCCATGATAGATATCTTACGTGTATTCTGTCCAAACCTCATGACAGTCCTGAAAGAAAACCTTTCATAGGTATGAAGACTGAGAATCAGAAAGGTTAAGGAGTGAGTCCAAGGATTCACAGCTGTAAATGGCAGAGCCAGGACAAAAGCCACTGCTGCCTGCTTCGTGTCAGTGACAAGAAAATGTGGGGAATTTGCTCAAATCTAGATGAACAGTGTATGTTCCTTAGGAACGGTGTGGGTGCATCTGCTGAGTAACCACCTCTTAAAAGAAATACCAACTTTTGTTTCTGAATCCTTCCTGGGGTTTACTTCAACTCCAGGAAGGGAGTGATAAGAACTCCTATTTTCTTCCCAAATGGTCTCACTCCAAATACTGTAAATTCAAAAGGAGAAAAGGAAGAGTGTTTCTCTTGCGTATGTAAAATATAGCAGAATCTTTGATCACCTTGCCTGTATTCTGATTGACGTCCTTTCTTTTGACTTGGAAACAGACCTTACTTGATGATGCCACTGAGCTGTGGGGGATCCGGGTGGCCCGGGTGGAAATCAAAGACGTCCGGATTCCCGTGCAGTTGCAGAGGTCCATGGCCGCTGAGGCCGAGGCCACCCGGGAAGCCAGGGCCAAGGTAAGGGGGACTCCAGTCGGTACTGGAGGGCGAGCCCCTCACCCTGGAGCCCACGAGGCTGGAGCTTGAATGGAAGCTCAGGCGTCCTCAACGATTTCAAGAAGAAGAGGGCTGCTGCTTCTCCTTTTTTTTTTTTTTTTTTAGAAGTTTTACTGAGAATTTCTTCCTGAATTAAAAGGTCAACTTTGAGGGGAAGGATGGGGGAAGGCATATTAAGGGAGTTTGGAATGAACATGCACATCTGCTATATTTAAAATGGGTAACCAATAAGGACGTACTGTGGGGCACAGGCAACTCTGCTCGATGTTATGCGGCAGCCTGGAGGGAAGGGGAAGCTGGGGGAGAACGGATGCATGTATATGTATGGCTGAGCTCTTTTGCTGTCCATCTGAAACTGTCACAGCATTGTTAATCAGCAGTGTTGTTGTTGTTCAGTTACTCAAGTCAGTTGTATTGGACTCTGCGACACCAGACTTCCCTGTCCTTCACTGTCTCACGGAGTTTGCTCAAACTCACGTTAATCATCTCTACCCCAATGCAAAATATTAAATATAAATATAGAAAAATATGTTTATATAAATATAAAATATAAACATATATATTTATATTATACTCAGTGACTTAGCAAAGTGGGTCCCCTTGAGAGACATGAGCAAGGCAAACACCAATCCCCAGGTCTCACCTCAGACTCAGTGAAGCAGAGGCTTCAGTGGGCCCAGGAACCTACATTCTTATGTAGCTGGTGATTCTGATGTAGCAACCTGGTGCCTGTCTTTCGAGCATTACCCCTCTAGTATGTGGTGTTGCAGAAGACTCTTGAGAGTCCCTTGGACTGCAAGGAGATCCAACCAGTCCATTCTGAAGGAGATCAGCCCTGGGATTTCTTTGGAAGGAATGATGCTAAAGCTGAAACTCCAGTACTTTGGCCACCTCATGTGAAGAGTTGACTCATTGGAAAAGACTTTGATGCTGGGAGGGATTGGGGGCAGGAGGAGAAGGGGACGACAGAGGATGAGATGGCTGGATGGCATCACTGACTCGATGGACCCGAGTCTGAGTGAACTCTGGGAGTTGGTGATGGACAGGGAGGCCTGGCATGCTGCGATTCATGGGGTCACAAAGAGTTGGACATGACTGAGCGACTGAACTGAACTGAACTGAACTGAACTAATGTTAAGTGAACACACTAGATTAAGAGGACCAGGTGACTACAATCCAGGTTAGAGTTACAAAATGTGAGCACAACTTGGTCTCAAGTGTTCTTGAATCTATTGGATTCACAGCCTTCTTGTCTGTGTGAATTTCCTGAAGTATCAGAAACCAGTTGGGATTAGAAGCCTCCAGCTATCCTCTTTGGAATCTTACTTGGGAGTCCAGGAAGATTCCCTCTGCTTATCTCTGACTTCTCTGTTGAGGTCCAGCAGCTTCTAAGCAGTGGACCTGGGAAGCACTTTTGCACATGGGCAGTGAGTGCCCACGGATGGGGGAGTTGAGTTCCAAGTCATTCCTGGGCAGCTTGAGAACCAGAGGAGGTGCAGGGCTTAGGAGAGTTCCAAAGAGGGTTTGCAGACTGCACTCGCTGCTGCTTGTAATCAAGAGCAGGCGGAACTGGAAATAATTCTTACACTGTAAGAAGGAAACAAAATTGGAAATTTTTTTGTTCTAATTCTGTGAAAAGTGCCATTGGTAGTTTATTAGGGGTTCCATTGGAACTACAGATTGCTTTAAGTAGTATAGTCATTTTCACAGTATTGATTCTTCCGCTCCAAGAACATGGTATAGCTTTCCATCTGTTTGTGTTACCTTTGATTTCTTTCATGAGTGTTTTAACGTTTTCTGAGTACAGGTCTTTTGCCTCCTTAGGTAGGCATTTTATTTTTTTTGTTGCAATGGTAAATGGGATTGTTTCCTTAATTTCTCTTTCTGATCTTTCATTGTTAGTGCATAGCACAAGGAGCTCAGCTCAGTGGTCTGTGATGACCTAGGTGGTGGGATGGGGGGTGTGGTGGGAGGGAGGTCCAAAAGGGAGGGGATATATGTATACATATCGCTCGTCACTGGTTCACTTCCTTGTACACAGAAACTAACACAATGTAAAGCAATTACACTCCAGTTAAAAAATGAAACAAAATTGGCAACAGAATGAAATTTTTAAAAAAATCTGTGATAAGTGAAACTCGCAGAAGAAAAAGCCAGTTGGAAGCCTTGAATTTCAGATTTCTCTGCAAATGAAAGCAGCAGATGGGGAGCACAGATTCAAGAGCATCACTATGGTGGCTGGACCTGTATTTGTTTGGGTTAAAGGCAGGGCTTTTATTTTGTTTGGAATGAAAAGTAGGGACTCATAATTTGTAAGTTATCTCCCTGTTTCCTGCAACCTCCTCAAATTTCTCTAATTACATAAGGATGTGAAACTCTAATCCTTGCTGAAGAAGTAGATGAAACATGGGTGGCCAAGTGGGGGCTAGGAGAGAAACATCATTGCAGACCCAGATAAAGAAAGCACTAGTCACAATTGGGAACCTTTATTTCTGAAGTCTTTTCTTTCTGTTGGTGTAGGTCCTTGCAGCAGAAGGAGAAATGAATGCTTCTAAAGCTCTGAAGTCCGCCTCCATGGTGCTGGCTGAGTCCCCGGCAGCCCTCCAGCTGCGTTACCTGCAGACCTTGGCCACCGTGGCCACAGAGAAGAATTCCACCATTGTGTTTCCTCTGCCCATAAATATGCTGGAGGGCATTGGTGGCATCACCTACGACAACCACCAGAAGGTCCCCAACAGAGCTTGAGGTCCTCCTGCTGCCTCCGGCCATCACTTAGGCATATCTGTTCCTATGGCAACCCCAGCAGTTAGAAGTGTTGAGAATGTCAACACTATTCAAGCAGAGTAACTTTACAGCTGGATCAGCATTAGCAGGAAAAGGCATAGAGGCTACAAAGGAAAAAAAAAAAAAAAAAAGAAAGAAAGAAAAAAAGAAGGGCTGTATGCTGCTTTTATTTTTAAGAAAGGAAAGAAAACTTTGCATTAGTCTTAGGATAATCAGTAGGTGGGCATCGCTGACTTAGAGCAGGAACTTTCTTGCTGTAGCTGGGGTGATCTTTGGGTGACCATGATTACGATTTCAGAATTATTTCTTTTAATGAGTTTAAGTAGGGCTTCCCTGGTAGCTCAGACAGTAAAGAATCTGTCTGCAATGCAAGAGACTTGGATTCAATCCCTGGGTTGGGAAGATTCCCCTGGCACTCTAGATAATCGGCAAAGTAACACATTTATACTAGCTATTTGCCTTATCAATCGAAAGTGATTATTTGCTCACTTTCCAGTTCTAGCTATCTGCTTTGTAATTCCAAAGTAATTATTAGCTAAATTTCTAATTGTGACAACAAAACCCCCAGAATGCTTAAAATTATGATTGATTTTGATGTTAAGGACTAAAGAGGCACTGAGGCTTCTGGCTGCAAATTTATCACCACCTCCCTCTCCCAGGCAGATTGCCCTCAGCTCCCTGGCTGCGTGTCCTCCTCCTGGGACTGGTGGCCAATCCCGGCCTCCCAGCACCTTTGTCAGAGGGCGAGATAGGACACTGTGATCCTGCGGGCTCCAGTCTGCTTATGTGTCCACAAGTGAGAAGCTGGCAAAAGGTTGTGTTATTTGAAATCACTGGGGAACAGTAGCCTGTGAACTTCATGTTTTCAGTCTATCCTTAGTCCCAAGAGCCACAAGTCATCAAGGATTGCTTGTAATGATTCTTCCTCTCTAACTCATGCTCCCAAACCTCTTAAAAATAAAGATGCCATAGAATGTGAATGCATTTTATTTTTTTAAGTTTAAATTTATTTTAATTGGAGGCTAATTACTTTACAATATTGTATTGGTTTCACCATACATCAACATGAATCCGCCACAGGTGTACACGTGTTCCCCATCCTGAACCCCCCTCCCATGAATGTATTTTAAAAATTGCTTTTTTGGAGATTATTTTGTTGCTATGGTGTAGTTTTTTTTGGGGGGAGCCATTTTGAGCAATGGGATAGAATTTTTAAAGTTACCCTTAACGTCTGCTGTGTGTGACACTATGTTCAGCCCCGCATGGATGCTAAGAAGTGTTCTTGCATTATAAAGGAGAAAGTGGTGTCAAAAAGTTGAATGACTTATGCAGAGTCCCTTAGCTTGTGAGTGATAGACCGGAACTGGAAATCAGATACGCCTCCAAGGTTCTTGCTCTTAAATATCATTGAGCTTTCCTGGGGAGAGGTGAGTAGGGGAGGCGATGGAGCCCTTCCATTGCTTTTTTTGCCTTCAGTTCCAATCTTTTAGGTCCTAGAAGTCTGGGTGCTCACTATAGTTTTCCACTGTGTGTAGGACTCTTGAGAGCTTGCACACACGTGTGCACACAAATCCTCATACACTCAAACTCCTTTTCACACTCCACCCATACTCCCCATGTAACGCCCACACTCACTTTCTCCCCCTCCGCCTACCCTCATCTCCACTCACATCTCCTCTGCGTGCTCCCCTCAGCACACAGGTACTATCTGCATATAAATCCGAAATGGAGATCCCACTCTACTTTTGATTTTCTAACCTGTTTTTTCCCCATGAAGCCATATCATGCTTTATATGATTTTTGGGCAATTCACAACTTACAAATTTTTCAGTAGATTGAACTGACTCTATAACTTGAGTGAACGAAAGTGTTGCATCTGACTCTTTGCAATCCCTTGGACCGGAGCCCACCAGGGTCTTCTGTTCATGGAATTCTCCAAGAAAGGATACTGGAGTGGGTTGCCATTTCTTCCTCCAGGGTATCTTTCCTGTCTCAGGGATCAAGCCACAGTCTCTTGCACTGTAGGCAGATTCTTTACCATCTGAGCCACTAAGGAAGCCATAGAGTCCAAGCTGCTGCTAAGTCGCTTCAGTTGTGTCTGACTCGGTGTGACCCCATGGACTGCAGCCCACCAGGCTCCCCCGTCCCTGGGAGTCTCCAGGCAAGAACACTGGAGTGGGTTGCCATTTCCTTCTCCAATGCATGAAAGTGAAAAGTGAAAGTGAGGTCACTCAGTCGTGCCGACTCTTTGCGACCCCATGGACTGAAGCCCACCAGGCTCCTCCGTCCATGGGATTTTCCAGGCAAGAGTACTGGAGTGGGGTGCCATTGCCTTCTCCTATTCCTAGACCTGTGTGTCTTTCCTATGCAAACCAAGCAATTCAGAGTTCCTCCCCTACCGGCCTCCTTTCTCTGGCTCTAACACCCTGGTCCAGATCTATGCGCTCCAATCACCCCAGCGCCAGGCACTAGATAAGCAGAGGCAGCTCTGTCTACAGCCCAGTGAAATGATTCAAACCTAATCATTTCAGCTCAGTATTCAGCTCATCCTAAACCAGTTCACTTGCCTTATCCGTCCCTTCCCATGGAAACCACAGGAGTGGCTCTTGCCCACACTTCACCTTCACTCCTTTCGCCTCCTGATGGACACCGTTGCTCCCCTGGTGCTCCTTTTGGGAGCTGAGTATAATACGTATCTTTTCAACGGCAATTATCTCTTAATCTGTTGGCCTTGTCATACCTGAATTATAATAAAACTTACATTTTAGAGTTTTATTGGGCTTCCCTGGTGGCTCAGACAGTAAAGAATCTGTCTGCAATGCAGGAGACCCAGGTTTGATCCCTGGGTGGGGAAGATCCCCTGGAGAAGGTAATGGCACCCCACTCCAGTACTCTTGCCTGGAAAATCCCATGGACGGAGGAGTCTGGTAGGCTGAAGCCCATGGGGTCGCTAAGAGTTGGCACGACTGAATGACTTCACTTTCACTTTTCACCTTCATGCATTGGAGAAGGAAATGGCAACCCACTCCAGTGTTCTTGCCTGGAGAATCCCAGGGACCGGGGAGCCTGGTGGGCTGCCGTCTGTGGGGTCGCACAGAGTCGGACACGACTGAAGCGACTTAGCAGCAGCAGCAGCAGCAGAGAGACTAGCACTTTCACTTTCCATTTAAGATATGGCAGCTGGTGGTTAGGCAGGAGTCTGTATAGGGTCAGCTCAAATGGGCCTGACTCGTCTCCTGATGGCTTTTTTCTCTAGTCAGGTCCACTTTGACTAATTCTGCCTTGGGGACGTTTCCTTTAAATTGAGTGCCTCTGGGGGTAGTTGTGACTTTCTGGCAGGGAGATCTTAGTTCTAACTGTCAACATCCTCGGGGAGCTGGATGGTCAGTCTTCCCTTTCTTGGTTCCACTCCCCAAGCTCCTGAAGGCCAGGCTTTCTCCCTCACAGCTTGGACATTTCCAGCACAGAGACCTTCTTTTTCTTCTGTGGTGGGGACTGACCAATCCGTCCACACATCTCTGTTGCTGATCACAACCTTTCTGCTAAAACACGACCTTTTCTCCCTTGAGTCTTGGAAGGGTTGGGAGAACTTTGACACAGGAGTTTCCCCTCCCCCAGCCCCATCTAATTTTGTGTATTTTGCCCATTTTAGGGGGTAATTCTTCAATAGCAGGGCTTCCCTGATAAAGAATCCACCTGCAATGCAAGAGACCCTGGTTCAATCCCTGGGTCAGGAAGATCCGCTGGAGAAGGGATAGGCTACCCACTCCAGTATTCTTGGGCTTCCCTTGTGGCTCAGCTGGTAAAGAATTCACCTGCAGTGCAGGAGACCTGGGTTTAATCCCTGGGTTCGGAAGATCCCCTGGACAAGGGAAAGGCTACCTACTCCACTATTCTGGCCTGGAGAATTTTGTGGACTGTATAGTCATGGGGTCACAAAGAGTCGGACAGGGCTCAGTGACTTTCACTTTCACTTCTTCAGTAGCAATAAAGAGCTGTCTTTTTGTTTCCTTTTAGCAGTAAAATATTAGGGAATTCCCTGGTGGTCCAGTGGTTAAGATTCTGTGCGTTCACTGCCAAGGGTGTGGGTTCAATCCCTGGTCAAGGAAACTAAGATCTTGCAGTGTGGTCAACAACAACAAAAATAAATACGAACTAATGTAAAATTAATAAATTATTGATTTAAAATAATCAAATGATATTAAAATAAACCAAATGAGATTATTGACTTAGGTTTGTTGCTGTTGTTTAGTTGCTAAGTCTTGTCCAACTCTGCGACCCCGTGGACTGTAGCCCACCAGTATGCTCTGTTCCTGGGATTTTCCCGGCCAGAGTCTGGGAGTGGGTAGCCATTTCTTACTCCAGGGGAGATTCCCAACCCAGGGATAGAACCTGAGTCTCCTGCATTGGCAGGTGGATTCTTTGCCACTGAGGCACCAGGGAAGCCCATTGACTTAGGTTAACTTTGCAAAGAAGTGACTAATCTCCTTGGCAGTAAAGACCCTTGGCAACAGATCAGATGAACTGGTTCATCTTCACTAGGGCAGCTGGGCAGGGTTTCAGAGCTTAGCCAGGTCTAGTCAACCTTCCCTCTCATTCCCCACGGCCCCACCCCGTGAAGTGTTAGTTACATAAGTATGTTGTTGTCTCTAAATATCCATTGCCCTGGCAGCCCTCTGGCTGTGTCTGCACCTGTTACAATGGGTAGGCAGGCGCTAAGACCCTGAGGAGCAGCAATGTTTTACCACCAGCATTAAGGAAGTCATGGGGTAGGCAGACCTGTAGGTCCCAGGCTGAAAACCTATAGATGCTCAAGGCTAGAATCAGAACGGAAAACAACTGCCAGTCATTGCAGACTACAGGGATTCTGTGATTTTTGTGTGGCTAAAAGGTATAGAATACACCCCAATAACTTAGCCATTTGAACACTTTATGTTTATAGGGGTTTTATTTATATTCAACATGTGATATGTTGTAAAGGAAAACAGGTGCAGTTATAAAACACAAGGGGTAGCAAGAATTCATTTATACATGGACTTAAGACTGAATAACTCCAAATTGTTTGCATAATTGAATTCCCAGGGATAAACTTCAATATCCAGCAAATATGCAGCGCCTTAGTAAATAGAGAAAAAAAACCTAGACTGTGTGTGAAGAATTCCCATGGGAAAAATCACAAAGGCTATTAAGTTCTCAAATAATTCTATCACACACAGTTATGTCACTTGGTGGCTAGATAAATACAAATTCGTTGAGTGTTTTGGAGGGCACTTGATACACAAGCAGGCACTTAAAATGATTATAAAGCATACTTTGTCCAGGATAAAGTTTTTTTTGTATAAACAAATGGACTTAAAAAATATCCTGCCAAAAGCTTAAATTCCTAAAGCGACAAAGACTCTGCTTTGTACTTCTTTTTGTAATGTGCTTAATGCAGGCCCTTACAGAAATTTTCTTTTAGTCTTACCAATAATTATCTTCTTACCTTTTAAGTGATTTTTATTATAATGGTCTTTGTTTTTAATATCAGTTTTTAAAGTTTACATTTCTCTTTTCTTTCTTCTTTTTAGCTACAGCACTGAGATTTCCTGTTACAGGATCACTCAAACATCAGAAAAAATAAATATCTGTAGCAGAAATTCACTGAGAGTGTCTAAACAATCGTGTACTCAGTGGAAGCCACATCTGGGCAGCAGTAAGAGTTTTGTGCATTTGATGATTGTAATTTTAAATACTTCAACACTGTTAACATTTCAACAAAGTTTCTGGCCCTTCTTTTCATTCCAAGGTATTCCATCATCCAAAACAATCTCATCTTATGATCTTTGACCTTTTATTCTTGCTCAGTTAAATTCTTAAAGGGATGTTTTTTACATTTTAAATGTCAAAGTTGAATCTCCACTGAGAGAAAAATCAAGACACAGATTGTCATCACAGTATTCAATACGATGCTTTTGATCTTTTGCAGGAAGTTCTTTTTTCCCCCCTTCATCCAAAAGCCTTAACTTTTTCTAAAGAAAGGACACTACACAAGCCCTGTGCTCACTTGCCAGCTTTCAGATGACTGAGAACACTAATGATTTAGTGAAAACAGTAATGGTTTCAAAACTAAAAGGGAAGCATTACTGAAAAAACGACAAATCTCAGAGGGTAAAAAACAAGCCCACAAGGAAACAAGAAAATAAAGGAGGGAAAAAGGAAAGAAAACATAGTAAAAGTCGATGTTGTTGCTAGAGCAGTTGTTTTGGATGTTGCATTTGTTCTTTAGCAAAACACAATATTGAAAAAATGTAAACAAATATCAAGGAACAGAAAGCAAATGCACTTGAAAGGAAAGGGGAAAAAAACCCGCTCTTGTTTAAAAGTTTGTAAGTTCAACACTCTCATTTTTCTTCCATGAAAACGAAGAGTCTCACATTAGTCTGTATTGCTTATCAACTTTAGTTCTAAAAGAATCAGCTTTCTTCCCCTATTTAAAAGGTTTCTTGGTAATCTTTTTAGTAAAAACTGTAGGAAAATATTGTACACTTCTGTTTTAGAATCTCTTACCAAAATAACTACCAAAACCTCAAAGTATTATGTTCTTAATACCCAAGGATATGGAAACAGAGAGAATTAAACAGGGTTACCTTGAACATATGGATAGTTTGTTTCTAAGAAAAAAGTAGAAACCTGTGTCATTACTATGTATTAACAATACTAGAATCAGTTCTAGGGAAAAGATCTCTTAAGGAAACACTTTAACCTTTGAATTCATGTCAAAGAAACTCCCACTATGGTCTGTTTTTACAAATGAGCATTATGTTGACCTTGAAAATCTTCATAATGGGCAATTCCAGTTAAAACTATGGTTTTTGGGGTCATTATTTCCTAGAAGTGTGATTAAAAAAAAAAAATGCATGTGAGCCTCTGTGTGTGTGTTAAGAGTAGTATTTATAGTTTCTGGCCAAATTATACTTTTTAAAGCCTTGACAAGTTGGGCTGTTGAGCATGTGTGTTCTACTCATTTGCCATATGGTCAGTGAAGACACCTGTTTCCATCCTTTTATTATTGCTATCATGGCTAGAAAAAAAATGAAAGTTTCAAAGATCCACAATATTCTGGCTTTCAAATTAGTACAATTATGTGAATTCTAATTTGTAAATTATTTGCATCTTTAAAAATATTTTTTTCTTTTTCCTATTAAAGTATAACATTGATTTCTAAGTTAATCCTAAATAGATATTTTCAAAGCAGTAGCTGAAATCAAATTTCCAACTCTCAAAATCTAAATGTCATTCCATTTCACTGTTATTGTTATCCTAACATTTCTCAGGCTGGGGCTATTTTAACCCCTAGCACCAATTTGTCTGAGGAAGGGCTCTCTGTGGTTTTTACGCAGTTCTGTTTTCATTTTAAAAACTGACTTTGGAGTTGGTGAGTTGGCTGGTGGCTTAGATGGTTAAAAATCTGCCTGCAATGCAAGAGACATAGGAGACACCGGTTCGATCCCTGGGTTGGGAAGATCCCCTGGAGAAGGAAGTGGCAATCCACTCCAGTATTCTTGCCTGGAGAACTCCATGGACACCAGGCAGAATATAGTCCATGGGGTTGCAAAGAGTTGGACATAATTGAGTGACTAACACCTTGGAGTTGGTAACTTGGAAAATAATAAGAGGTAAGATGACTTGATAAAGAGGCTCTTTGTTGCTTCCAGAACTGAATCCCTTGGCATTGAGCCCAGAGTCAATCCTCTTGTCACAAACACTCTGCAGTAGAATGTCAACAGATTCCTAGTCGACCTTTCTTCATATCATTCACAAATCGTGATGCTTGCGTGAATCACAATGTGCAACTTTAGGACATGAGGTTGATGTTAAAGAACCAGAAGAGCTTAGCTGTTACACCACATCCTTGGAATAAAGTAGACCTATCTTCCATGAAGAAGAAAAAATACGCCGGGCCTCCCACATCACTGGGGCTTCCCTGGTGGCTCAGTGGTAAAGAATCTGCCTGCCAATGCAGGAGATGGGGCTTCAGTCTCTGGGTCAGGAAGATCCCCTGGAGAAGGAAATGGCAACCCACTCCAGTATTCTGGCCTGGGAAATTCCATGGATAGAGGAGCCTGGCGGGCTATAGTCCATGGTGTCACAGAGTCGGCCGCGACTCAGCGACCCACATCTCTGCAACATGCTTTCTCTGCACAGTTGTGTAAAGGATGAGTCCATTAAATTTCTTATTTGAAATATTTGGTGTTAGATCTGCATTTGGAATGATCCATAACATGTGGGGTTTTTAGATGGAGAGGAGCTGACTCCTCTGTTCGTGTGGAGAGACATGGTTAAACTATAGTTCACAGAGAGGCTTAGTGTCTTCTTCATCCAAGAGGGAAACAAATGCAAATCTTGATCCCTTTAGTCCAAAGAAACAGCTGCATTTGATTGTAACCTGCCCCAGGGTAAGAACAGTAGCTTGGGCTAATCCTAGAGGAACTTTCAGTAAACATTAACTGAGGGAATGAACTGAAATAAATAAAACCATATGTTAAAACACACTTATGCATTTTAATGTTTCATGGTTCATATGTCAGGTGAGCAGTTAATGCTTAATACTGAGTTTTGTGTTTCCTATGCAATGTCAATAGACCTTATTTTGTTGGAGTCAGAAGCTACTGAGATCTAAGGAGTGATTACTGCTCACACCCTGTCCTCTATGGGAATTTATTTTAGGTATTCATTTTATGTATATATGGGGATTTATTTTACTAGAATGATTCTCTAAAACTAGAATATTGAAACTATTCTATAAGGGTCTGCCTTACTGTACAGAAAAGCATGTCTGATGCCTTTTTTTTTTTTCCACTAAAGAGTTTTTAATGATTAGACATCTATTAAATCACATATTAAGTATACATATATTAAAAAATGATGCAGAAGTCCAAGTAGTCCATACTTAAGAAAGCTATACCTGCCTATTTCCTATAGGCTCTTTTCCCTCCACCTCCATGGGGAAGGAAGAAGAAGAGAAAGGGAAGTAGAGAAGGAGATGGGCAGAGAGGAGATTTTTCTAGAAAGGGCATTTTCTATATTACGTGAGTTCTCCAATTTATCCAAAGTCATCTCATCAGAACAACTCATTGTAGAGAGAAATTTGGTATAAAACCAGCCGGGCCCAAAGGTTTACAATAGCTTTCTTGTAATGATGCTTCCCTGATAACATACTCTGACAGAAACCCCCAAGGTTGTTTGACAATCAGGCTCCGAGCATCTTAATTAAACGTAATATAAAGTCAATTGAGAGTACTTGCTCTAAGTTTCCATAAAACTGAATCCAGTGCTAAGTTGTAAAAAAAAGTCCACATGCTATTTAAAGTTGCTTAAGAAATGCTCGTTCTTATGCAAGTCACGGGGTAGCCAAAGAATCGCTAAGCCTCTACCAGAAAGCAAAATAAAAGGAAAAGTTATCATTAAGAAAGTATTAATGTTTATTTGATAAGTGATCTCCTGGGTCATACAGTACTTTCTGTGTATAGAAGTCCTTCCATGGACCACCTACACTGTTGTAGGTGACATTTATGTACTCCCCAATGGAAGAAGACTACAGTCTACCCTATTCTTTAAAAGGCTTTGAATATCAAGTTCAGGGCTGCCCCAAAGAAGAGAGGGAAGCACTGGTTACTTCCGGCCTCTCTCCCAGCATCAAAGTGAAGAGAAATGTCTGGGGCTCACAGACACCAACTTGAAAGTGCCTGAATGACCTGAGGAGGCCGCTGTGACTGTGTTAGTCACTCAGTCGGGTCTGACTCTTTGCCACCCAGGGACTGCAGCCCACCAGGCTCCTCTGTCCATGGGATTTTCCAGGCAAGTGGGTTGCCATGCCCTGCTCCAGAGGATCTCCCTGACCCAGGGATTGAACCTGTGTCTCCTGCATTGCAGGCAGTTTCTTTACTGATGAGTCATTGACCTTCTAAAAATCTCCAGTCCACCAGGATGTCCAGCTTGGCCAGGTTATACCTAGGCATGAGAGGGAATCCCAGGCAGCACTTGAGAGGGAGTCTTTAGGTCAGGTTCTTTTCCTGCTGACCTATTTCCACTTGAAATACATGTACTAACTTTTGGAAGATTGGTCACTAAACTACTGACATATTCCCTTATCTAATGAAAATGTTGCTATTTGGTAAAAGCACATTTCTCAGAAAGACAATGGGAGGCTTATCAAACAAGCTCACTCAAGTTCCTTGGTTTTTAACCCTGGAAACAGTATTTTTAGATACTGAGATGGACCACAATGCAGTTCATTTCACTGAACTGAAGATGTCAGAGAGCTGAAGCTTTCTTCTTTGATCAAAGAAAAATGTGATTGGGGATGCCCTGGTGGTCCAGTGGTTAGAACTCTGAGCTTCCACTGCAAGGGGCACAGGTTCGATCCTTGGTTGGGGAAGTAAGATCTTGCATGCCTTGTGGCATGGCCGAAAGAAGAAGAAGAAGAATATGATGAGTGATGCTGGCCATCTCTAAGATCATCTCTGGAATGACGGTTGAAGGGATTCCCATTGTTTGGACTAGGTGCTGCTTAGAAAGCTAATAAAATGCCTTTTGGACAATTTAAGTTTTGGACCTCATTGTGTAATGCTATTGTGAGGGTTAACCTCATGTGTCATCGTCAAAACGTTCTTTTATTCCATAAAGTATATGTAAGAGGCACTTTGGTTAAACATATTATATTAATAAATACCACTTTCTCCCTTCACCATCATAATGACATTTCTCCTTATCATTTATGGGTTCAATACTGCAAACATCTAGGCTCAGTTCTTCGAGAACATTGTCTTGTAAATGGGGATCTAACTCTATGGCATTTCTTCATCATCAAACTGTCACCATCCTGCTCATGTCCCACAAATGAGCACCAATAAGGTATATTATCTTGCAAGAATTCTACTATTTCTTACTATGCACCCAAACAGAGCAGTCTCTCTTCAACCATCTTCTCCAGACTCAACGTATTCTTTGGTTTAATTTAAAATTAAATAAGCAAATGAAACAAGAAGGATCCGACGAAGATGAGGAACAAGGCAAATGCAAGTGGCTGAGCTACTTGCCCTCTATCTTCCTTCCATTCCCTCTCAAGTAGGTAAAAAAGGTGATTTGTGGGTTGAGCTACCCTTGGTCATAATTCCATGCTGTCTTCACCTATTAGAAAACTTGTCACCATAAACAGTGTGTTTATCATTCTTCAAGACTACTGATGAAAACCTTTGGAGTACTAAAACGTTATATAATGAATAAACAGTGTGATAATTGCACCTTCAAGATTCACACCAATATAGCAACAAGAGACTCCTGTTAAGTTTCTGAAGGAGTCTGTGAGCACCAGGTTCATCTCCACTGCGTAGAGAAAATGCCTAAGGTGAGTACATTCGTCGCCGTCTACCATGGCTGTGTGGATATATACTTGATGCCTTCCGGGCAAGAGGAAAGATGTGGTCTACGGTCTGAAGGTGTCCTCTGATGCCTGAACGCAGACAGAATGCGAATCAACGCTCACTAGTACAGTCAGGTCCTCTGAGCAGCTTTGTCACAGAAGTCCCCAATTCTCTGCCGTCGACAGAAGCACTGGGTTTCGATTGTCTTTTCCTGGGCACTGGAGGAAAAGGCTGCGTTTCCCCTGCAGCCATCAAACCTCCGAGCTGTCGCTGTGGTGGCTCACCGAGGGCATCATGGGCTCACGGCTGCCAGGGTCCTTGGGCGCGTCCTTCCTCCTGGCACCCTTCTTGCCCTGGTGCATCATCACCGCGACGGCAGTGAGGATGACCGCCAGGAGTCCCACCGCGACGCCCCCCACCACTGTGAGCAGGCTGACCTCAGAGCTGGGACTGTTGAGCTCCGGGGGGAGGACGCCGTCAGGGGAAACCCTCCCGTGAAGGATCTGCTTCCTGCTGCTGCGGTCCAGGGCGATGTGCTGGATGTTTGTTCCCCGGTTGTTCTCAGCCCCGATTTCCCACGCCAGCGGAGGGCTGCTTCTGATCTCCCTCTTCTTCCGGCTCTTGGTAGCTGCCTGGGGCTTCCCTTGACTCACCAAAGAGTGGTGCCGGTACTCCACGCTGCGTTTGCCAATGCCTCGGTTGGCGTTGTCTTTCGATCTTACTGTGTAGATGGTATGTATGTACCATTCTCGACCCAGAGCAACCTAGAAACACAGTTCTACTCATTAGAAGACTTAATCCTAGGCCAATCTGAAAATTCATGACTCTCTGCAAGAGAAATTCACAACAGAGATCACGAATAATCATTCAATTTAGTCTGCGGAATTAATATATTTAATATCGTTACATGCGTAGTCTGCGCAAGGCTTTGTGTAAAGCACTCTGTAAAATACTCTGTGCAACTCTTAAGGGAGCATGTGCTGGTAAATATTTGTCAGGGCTGCAGAGAACTCCAGACCACACAGTCTAACGCATTCACTTAAAAAATGAGCGGATGACACAGATACAGAGAATAAATGAGTGGTTACCAGCAGAGAGCAGGGTCAACATAAGGATTGGGAAGTGGGAGATTAAAAAACTATTGGATGCAAGATAGGCTACAAGGATGTACTGTATGATGTGAAGGTAGAGCCAATATCTTGTAATATTAATCCCTGTAAATAAGACAGTAACCTTAAAAAATGTATAAAAATTTAAAAATTAAAAAAAGTTTTAAAATGAGCAAATGAGAATACATAGCAGTTAAGTGACTTGCCCAATATCATTGAACTAGTTAGAATCAGAGGCAGGATTAGAGGTAAGACTTTCTGAAGCTCAGAACTCTTTTTCTAGTGTGTCTTGCTGTGTATTTACATATAAGGCCATAGAAAACTTTTTTCTGCCTTTTTCAGGGTCTGTGAAAAGAAGGTTCTTCAAAGACTTCAGGATTTGACTTCAGGTCAAATGCTTTGAGGGTTAACAATAAAAACAAACAAACAAACAAACAAACAAAAAAAGTCAGGATTTCCCTGGTGGTCCAGTGGCTCAGTTTGTGTGCTCCCAATGCACGGGGCCTGAGTTCAATCCCTGGTCTGGGAACTAGATCCTGCATGCCGCAACTCAGAGTTCATGTCCTGGAACTAAAGATCCTGCTTGCTACAATTAAGACCTGGCACAGTCAAATAAACAAATTAACAAGTAAATATTTTAAAAAATCATACTTCAACTTCCTATTTGAAAAGATTCAGGATAATAGACATGGTTTCTTAAATTCCCTCTTTAGCAAAATAGTGAAGTGAAAGTTGCTCAGTCATGTCCAACTCTTTGCGACCCCATGGACTATCGAGTTCATTCAATTCTCTAAGCCAGAATACTGAATGGGTAGTCTTTCTCATCTCCAGGGGAATCTTCCTAACCCATGGACTGAACCCAGGTCTTTAGCATTGCAGGTGAATTCTTTAACAGCTGAGCCACAAGAGACACCCTCAGTGGAATAAGGGTAATATATTTCTCCAGCCCATCCTATTTGGTCAATTTTCAGTAAACATCCTAAAAGATGCACTTGCTACCCTAAGGATTCACAATGTGAACACATCTCCAAATTTGTCTCGTTTGTCTGCTCACTGTTATGGTCTCCTGGGTATCTTTCTACCTTCTGTCTCTAGGTTAGCGCTTCCTGTTTTGGTCTATGAAGAATGGAGATTTCTGTGCTGTGCACAATTGTTTTCCTGAGTCCAGCTGTTCATTTAAGATCACTCTAATAAAGACAGTCATGAAAAGTCAAATGAAAGGAGATTTTGAAGAAGACCACCAGAGTTCCTAACTAACAGGTTTAGATTTATACGCTGGGCTGAATAAGGGTCTTCATTACATATAGACATAAAACACGATGAATATATTGATAAACATAATAATAGCCAATGTTTATGGAGTGTTCATGATGCAGTCAGGATGGTCCGGAGTGGTTTACACGCATTATCTTACTCAAAGTTCACATTAACTGTACACAATACGGCAATTACTGCCTCTTACGTGGGAAACGTCTGAGGCATTCCAGTGTTAAGTGGCTTGCAAGTGATTGCACAGCTGTCGTAAGTAACCTTGTTTCTGGCTCACCTGAAAGAGTGGTGTTGAGTCGACTTTAAATCCATCAGATCCAGGCTGATTCACTAAGAGGATAGCTTCAGGGTCATCCACCGCCAGTTTGGCATTAAACAGGACATTTCCAAAGCTGGTGGCTTGTGTTTCTGGTTGAGCTTTGTCCTTTAGGCAATAAGGAAAATGAGGATTGCTGTGGATAATGCCAAAGTTTGCGAACGCAGGAGGTTTTCCTATTAGTTTTGCGCAAGTACCCTTTACCATAAAATGTCACCATTTGGTTTCATTTTAAAAGATGCTTTTGTTTTAAAATAGAAGACAGAAACAATTAACTTTGTCTAATCTGGTGCATTGTTTGGGTCAGAGCACTTACCACAATTTTAAATCTATATAAGAGTGAAGGCGAATCAGCTAAGCAGCCGTATTCTGCATTAGTTGGATTGTACTTGGGAACGTAGCCGTCAGCCCCAGTGCACAGAAACACCTTCTCAATGCTGCAGTAAAAGGAATCACCTAGATTCTGGACCGGATCCACCATGACCCGACCGTAAATGATATCACCTGCAACAGACATGAGGAAATGTCCTTTCTATTAAGGGATACGGTGTGTCTGTATGACACAGCAAACAGTTTATGACAATGATGACACTTTATTCCCTTCTCTTCCTAATCTGGTATCAAATGTTGAAGAACTTCCTGCATGAGCTTCAGGGTCTGGTCCACTCCCAGGCCTCAGATAGGACCACTTGGCAGATGACCACAAGTACTGAAGATTTATTGACCCTTACATGCCAGTGGGAATAACCTCGAGGCATGGCTTATAACTTAACATTCATAACATCCCGTTGTAGTTCAAGTCCAGTTTACACAATACATTAGCTGGCAAGATGTAAGCAAATCATTATAGGATAACACAAAAAAGAAAACACCAATAAAAAGCCAAAATAGCTCTATTTGCTTTTAAAGGAGTGTTTAATAAAACTCCCTGGTATTTCCTTATCTATTTCACGGCCACTACTGACCACCTATTGTGTGTACAAGGCATTTTGCTAGGTTCTGGGAATATACCACTGAACAAGACAGGCACAACCCCAGCCCATGAGCTACATTCTCATGTACTTGAGTGTATGAAATATTGAGTGTATGCAAACTGAAAAACAAAAAACATTCAAGGAAAAAATTCCAGGCTTGTTTCAAAAATCACTTAGTTAACGGAAATCTCAGTTGGTAAAGAATCCGCCTGCAATGCAGGAGACCCTGGTTTGATACCTGGGTCAGGAAGATCCCCTGGAGACAGGATAGGCTACCCACTCCAGTATTCTTGGGCTTCCCTTGTGGCTCAGCTGGTAAAGAATCCACCTGCAATGCGGGAGATCTGGGTTCAATCCCTGGGTTGGGAAGATCCTCTGGGGAAGGAAAGGCTACCCACTCCAGTATTCTGGCCTGGAGAATTCCATGGACTGTACCATGAGGTTGCAAAGAGTCAGACATGACTAAGAGACTTTCACTTCACTAAGGGAAATAAAGGTTGATTTTCTGAATAAAAATCATCCTGTAACATATATCTGGAGCCCCAGGTGGCTCAGTGGTAAAGAATCCACCTGCCAAAGCAGGAGATGTAGGTTTGATCCTTGGGTCAGGAAGATCCCATGGAGAAGGAAATGGCAACCTACTCCAGTATTCTTGGCTGGAGAATCCCATGGACAGAGGAGCCTGGAAGGCTATAGTGTATGGGGTCGCAAAGCACATTAAATACGTATCCAGTTTCAATGATCCCCTCCCCCATCCCTGCCAAAATGATAAAGACCCAGTTACATTCTCAAAACCATAAAATAAGTTGTAACTGTCCCCCTCAATCACAATCCCGATAAAGCAAAGGACAACAGACACAATGGCAAACAGACAGAGCAGACCTCTCGTTTGTAAAGTGATACCTTCTGCAAAGGCAACGTCGCTCTCCTGCCCAAATCCCATGGATCCATCAGACAGCCAGAGGCTCTTCTTGGAGAGGAGGTACATCTGGGTGTTCAAGCTAAACTCAGCCGCCACTGGGTCACTGACCTAAAACCAAGCATAAAAGCCCTCTTATGTGTTGTTGATGGTTCTGGTGGTGCACAAGCACATTATTTGCAGAAACACACACGCACTGTACTCTGGCATAAAAAACACTAAACACTGCACTGTGATCAGTTTTCATGTCAACCAAACCGACTTAAGGAATTCTAACACTGGCTTTGTCCTTCTTAAGAAGGCAAAATGGTCAACAGTAAACCATTTTTTAAACCATTTTTTTGATGTGGATAATTTTTAAAGTCTTCACTGAATTCGTTACAATATTGCTTCTGTTTTTTCTGTTCTGGTGTTTTTGGCTGCTAGGCATGAGGGATCTTAGCTTCCTGACCAGGGATCAACACCTGCACTCCCTGCATTGGAAGCTGAAGCCTTAACCACTGGATCACCAGGGAAGTTCCAAGGTTAAATCATTTTTTGAATGGGACTAACTAGCATTGCTTGAGCTTATTTCCACTGATTTATCGGGATATATAAAGGATGTGTAAATATCACGGTCAGTGGAAGGCCAACATTTAGTGTAAGTTCTCGGGCAAAAGATTTTATCATATTTCTTTTAATGCATATTGACAATTAGGTACTTTGAGGTAGCATAAACTACAGGATATTCATTCTCCCCAATGATCAAAAACAAGACAAAGAAGTGCAGAACTCTGGGGAAAAGTCTCAAATCTCCAAGGCAGCAGACTCCAGAGGAGACCAGATCACATAAGTAAAAGTAACCCTTAGATACTCTTAAACTGTGGATTTGATATACTGAACCAGTAAGGAATAAAGGGCAATTCTTTCCTCTGTCCTTCCTCTCTTGCTCCCTTCCTGCCTGACTTCCTTTTTTCTCAGCATGCAAGAATTGAAGTCACTGGGTGAGAAATTTTTTTTTAACTGATAAAAGTAAACTATGTCTTTAACCAAGTGGGCTTCTACATGGGAAAAGGGACTTCCCTATAACTCAAACCATAAAGAATCTGCCCTCAATGAAGGAGACCAGGGTTTGATCCCTGGGTCTGGAAGATCCTCTGGAGAAGGGAATGGCAATTCACTCCAGTATTCTTGCCTGGAGAATCTCATGGACAGAGGAGCCTGGCGGGCTACAGTCCATGGGGTCGCAGAGTCAGACACGACTGAGCGCCTAACATACACACAAACGCACACACGCACACACGGGAAAAGCATTCTGAGACACACCTGTTGGAAGCGGATGTCAAGGTCAAAAGTGATAGGCTCTCTGGGGTTGCAGGTGACAGGCAGGCGGTATTCCTGATGAGATGGAGTGGTGCACGGCAGCAGTTTTACTGTGTAGGTACCTGAGTAGTCACGGACCTTTAAGGAGCAGAGAGATCGTGTTTTTCAGTTAAAAATCTGAGGCGCAATCAAAGGAAGTAACAAAGATAAATGAAGAGTCTTAGTCACTTACTGCAAAGTCAGACACAAAGCTCCACTGCTGGACTGGCTGGTTATAGGTTGGTTCACTTCTTATGAGACGCAGGGAAAAGGTTAGACCTGGATGATTGACTGACATGATCACTGAGCTTGTGAAGGATGCTAGAAAAGTGCCAACAACAATAATGGTCTAGTGGTTAAAAGGGTCATAACAGCTTAGAGTGTTCAAAGTGCCTTATGATACCTTATTTGCATGTATTCTTATAATAAGCCTGCAAAGTTGACATAATTATCCTCATTTCTCAGATAAAGAAACTGGACTAAGAGTGACTGTGTGACTCTCTGGATCACAGCTGGGATATGTGCCTTCTCATTCCTAATGCAGTGCTTTTCCCACTCTATCATTCTGCCAAAAAATAATCGTACAGAAATGCTCAGATGGTCCAAGGCTACTTTCCAGGGAGGCAGAGCCGTTCAATAAAGGCTGATGTGAATGCATTCATTGTGCACTGAAGCTATGAAGTGAACCTCAGTCTACTCGCATCTGGGTAGACAGATCCGGGAAAACCCAATTTATAAAGGGAGTCTGATTTTAATTAGATTGCCTCAATCGTGTCTAAACAAAGACTCAGTTTATTAGAAAGGTAGACATGCAGGAGGACACTGTAAAGACCAGGAAATCCTCATTTTTCCAAAACAGTCAGCTGCAATAAAGCCAAATGATTCTTTTTTGGTTCTGTATTTAGGAACTCAGACTCACAAAATTACAGCAAACCATCTTTCTCTTCCGGTATCTTCAGCCTTAGTCTCTCTTTTGTTTAGAGCTTGGATCCAGAAAATGGAAGGACACAGAAGACAGCACGTGAACTATTTTCCCCTTCCAATCTGACATGAGTTGGCACACCAGTAAAATGTGCCAGCCAGTTTAGTAATGTGAAGTTGAATAAGAAGTTATTTCTGATGAAATGGAATTTTTAGAAAAGCTTAAACATGGGACACTAGTGACTGCCCCATTATTGATATGCATAGCACAATCCACCAAATTAGTAAAATTACGTATCTAATACTTTAGAAAGTTAACATGTCTGAAACTAGGTATCATAGTGAAATGCTACTTTGGACACCATTATAACAGTCTCTTACAATACCTGGAAAAGAGCTGTGCTTGCTGAATAAATGATCAAAATTCAAATTTCTGAACAACGCACTTGAAGTAGAGAATGGAAATGTTGTGGCTATGCTCTCTATCTAAAGGAAAATTCCTCTTAATTAACTCTGTAGATTTTTCTTTTATTTCTTTTGTTTAATTAATTTATGTTTATGGCCGTACCACATGGCTTGTGATCTCTGTTCCTTGACTAGGGATTGAACCCAGGCCACGGAAGTGAAAATGTTGGATCTTGGCCACTAGGGAACTCTCGATCGAGTTTTCTTTTAAATTAATTTAACTTTAACCTTTTGGTATTTTCTCTAGAAGTCTACCGTGATGATTTTGTAGCTTATGGGACATATAGCTGAACAATGATTAAGCCCTTGTATAGATACTTGCACATACATAATTCATTTGAAATTAAGGGCTTCAAAGCTCATAGGTAAGCATGTGGAAACACATGCAAATATGGAAAACCTATCTTCTTGTTGCCTGGAGAGCAGCTGTTTGTGGGTAATGGGGCTTACCAGGATGTGACAGCACAAACAAGCCATGGAACTGAGCCTCCGTCTTGAAGTTCACGACCAAACGCCCCTCTTCACCGATGCGCATGCTGGTTGGGTAGAGAGAACCTAGGATGGGATGATGCACAAGGGTGGAAATATTAGTGACCAGCAGCTCCTCATGTATGGAGTTTCTTCCAAAACCAAATTCAGATTCATCTCATCTTTAAGCATTCTAGCCAAAGGGTATTATCAGAAAAATTCTAAGTGATCAGAGAGACAGAAGTATTCTTATTTTGTTCTGTTTTTCTAACAAGAAGAACTGTCTGGAAGGCAGGCAAAATAAAATTAGGTCATACGAGTGAGGTCCATATGAAATATATAGATTGATGACAATAGGCCAAGGTATTTTTGAAAGCTTTAGTCTGCATAAATTAAACTGTAAATTGAGAGACAGAATGAACTGGTCAAACTTTGAAGATCTGCACAATGTAGGTGGAAACAGGTTTTTGTTCTCCAGAATAATTCCAAATGTTATAGGCTTAATGAAAACTCCAAAGCCTTCCTAAGAAATTTAGCGAGTTGATCAAAGTTGGCTCCAGGTATAAGAAGGAAACATGAGATTCTTATGTGGAAGCTGAGAACTGAGAGATGAATCTGCAGTAAGATTCACTTAAATATACATTTCTAAGGCAAGATATGGTATTAAAACATTTGCAGTGATCTAAAAGGTTTATTCAGGGTGATCATATTACCTGTCACATAACCTTAAGGTAATCTTAATCTGTTTAAGATAATAGATTTTGAGATTTTTGAGAAAATATCAACAGTATATTCTCTCCGGCTCATAAAAGGTAATGATGGTCAGACATGCAAGGAACTAGAACAGCAGTATGTGCCTGAAAAGAAACAGCATTAATTCTACCAATGGAGTAATTCACTTTATGCTTATGGACTTTGAATTATGATTCTGACACTGAGATTGAAACTAAGCTATTGTTTGGGGCAAATGGTTTTGGGGCCCAACAGTGGCTCACACCACCACTCTTCCAAGGCATTCAGCTTAAGTATTACAAAATAATAGAATTTTTAAACTGAAAGAATATTAGAAGTCTAGTCTATCTTTCATAAGAAGTTGAGTGCCAGAGATTAAGCAATATGTTTGAGATCACAAAGCTAGTTAGCTGTAAACCCAGAAATAGAATCTGGGACACAATTTATACTAGGCTTTAAAATGCCTCTCCCATTTTCAGAAACAAAAATGTGGAAGTTTTTCTCTGAATTCATTCTTTTCTTTCAATTGGAACTTCCTCCATCCATTATCTAAAATCTAGAGGGAGAGACAGATTGTGTTGTATACCGCATGAGTGATTAATTACCTTAAATGGACATTATATTTAACAGTCACAAATGGAAAAATTTGAGGCATTGATATAATTTAGTTAAAATAGATTTTTCTATGACAAAATGAAATTATTTTAAAGTATAAACTATAACAGTACAATTATTGAAAGTTGCTTCTCTTATTTTCAGCTGCAGTAAAAATGTCACTTAAGTCATTCATATAGGTAAGAAAAATTTTAATTTTCCAAGTCTCTGCTAACTCACCTTGGAGTTCAGCTTCTGGGGGGCTGCCAATTCCATCGGTCCACAAGATGGCAGTGTCATACACGAATGTCAGACGGAGCTCGGACTTCAAGTCAAAATGCTGCCAGCCTCCGACCCCAACGGGGGAGTGGAACACGTAGGAGACATACAGAGGGACCCGAAGAGTCACGTAGGACTGCACTAGGTTTAGGACCTAAATACAATGATATCTATCAGCACCATCTGGGGTTAATGAAACACACTTAATTTTGTGCAAGCCATTTTCTCCTTTCACTTATCCGAAGATTTTGAGTTAATCATCGAGGAAAAGAAATGATAGCATTTACAACACTACTGCCCCCTCACTTAATTTTGGATTGGGGTCATGGAGGATAAATAATTATGTACTGAGCGCCTACCACTGACATTGTGTTGGATTCCCAAAAAAAGCTACTCAATATTTTCATTCTCTCCCATAATTTTATTTATAGGTATGTGTGGATGACTGAATGAATGGATAGAGGGGTGAAGGATAGAGACAGCAAAGTTAAGACTGAAAGAAATAAAGCAAATTTCCCAACAGAAATTTCCCACTTCCTCCTGGAGTAGCCCTGCCAGTAACAGAAACCAGTCTTCGGCCCATGCTTATTCTACTCTTTCACACTTGATTATATTCCAAACAAAGCTGAGCGTTGTCTAATGATCACCTAACAAAGGTTATCATCCTTAATTCTCAGAATAGCTCTGAAGAATAGCAGGGCAAAGACAACTATCTCCATCTTATACATGAGGAAATGGGCTTAGGTCAGATCATACTGCTCACAAGTTTGAGTCAGGTTTTCTGATACCTCTATTTCTCCTTCTATGCTGAGCTGGCAACAGGAATCATACATGCGAGTTATTGAATAATTAAAAACATGATAAACTCTCATTTATCATGTTTTCATGGAGTTAAAAGCAAACTCCTCAAATCACAAAATGACCACCTGAATCACGAACAAAAATACATTAAACGAAAACCATCTGGGGCTTCCCTCATGGTAAAGAATCCACCTGCCAATGAAAGGGACACAGGTTTGATCCCTGATCAGGAAAGAAGAGATCCCACATGTTGTAAACTAAGCCTGTGCACCACAACTATGGAGGCTGTGCCCTACAGTCTGTGCTCCACAACAAGAAAAGCCAGCTCAGTGAGAAGCCGTGCATTGCACCTAAAGCAAGCCCACCCAGGAACGAAGACCAAGTACAACCAAAAATAAACAAATAAAAGAAAACCATCCACCAAGCTGTGGATTATTTGATTCTCAGCTGTGTAGTAGCTAACACTCTCCATCATCTGCTAACGTAGCCAGAAGAAGAGCGGCTTTACATCGAGGTCTTTTAAGATAGCATTTTCTAGGACTTGCTATTCTTGCAGTCATTGAGAAATTGATCTTGAAGTGTAGTTTTAACACCCTGACAGTGTAATGGAGAGTGACTGCTAATCCATATGCCACCAGTAATTAAGAGGACTATTTCATTCTGTGATTTTAATAAATACTCATTAAAAAATAGGCTGCAGACATGGATTCCCAATTAAACTAAAAGAATAATTTTGCCTACACTACACACTATCCATCAAATGTTACTGAGTGTGCTATTTTGGAGAAAACTAACATTGATGTCCTAGGGACAAGTTACTTGGTGTACAGCTCCCTTACTATTTCTTACTTGATTTCATTTTATTTCACTGGTAAACTAGAGTTTAATTGTTTCTGGATGTGGAATCAGCATCATATTGCATCTTCTTCTCAGCTTAGAATCTCTGTCTAAAGGAACTGGAACCTAAATGGAACTAGGTAGATCATTCAGGTCATTTACCTGTTCATTCCGATAAAAATGAAGACTGCAACGCACTCATTTAACTTCTAAATGCCATGTGAATGAGCAGTTAATTTTCTTAATCCAGTACATCAAACATACTACATTTTAATATGTCATCAATAAACATAATTTTAATGTACTATTTTAAATTATTATTTTTATTTTGCACCAAGTCTTTGAAACCTGGTACGAATTTTGCATGCACAGCATATCTCATTTTGGACTAACCCCATTTTGAATGCTCAATGGCTACACATGGCTAATGACTGCCATATAGGATAGCACAGATTAGACTCTTCTACCTGAGGTCTTTTAATTAGAACACACATTGAAAACAGCAATCATTTAAAAATATTTGAGAGTCATGTATCAATAGCCATGATACTCTATGTGGGATATGTGATAGTCATGATACTCTATGTGGGATATGTGACTTGTGTTTAGGTCAGAGAAAACTGAGCCAGAGTTGTTAGAATCTTACTTGAGGATTTCCCACTGGTTGAGATTTTTTTCTGTTGCTGCTTTTGTTGACAGACATATGTCTAACATCATCAAGACGGTGGTGTGTGTGAATGTGTAAGGACAGCCCATAGATCTCAATAGCTTGAAGTCTCAATAAAGTGTGTACTTAGCTACTCAGTGGAGGACATTGTTTGAACAAGTTAGAACTCTTAGCCAAGGTCTCTTGAGTAATAGCAGTCTACACATCCAGGAACACTTGGATGGAGATCTTGGCATCTGTCCCATTAGACACCTTTCTGAACAACTGTGGTATCAGAGATGAATGAGGGATCTTGAAACAGGGAGGAGTCAATACTAGTCCACAGATTCTTTAGGAGTAAGGACAACTTTATAGGACGTTACAATAGTAGAATCAGAAATAATCTAAATGACCAATAATAGAAGAATGGTTAAATAATTATGATGGCACACCAACAAGGTGTAAGATCAAGTTCAGTTCAGTTCAGTTGCTCAGTTGTGTCCGACTCTGTGACTCCATGAACCGCAGCATGCCGGGCCTCCCTGTCCATCACCAACTTCTGGAGTCTACCCAAACTCGTGTCCATCGAGTCGATGATGCTATCCAACCATCTCATCCTCTGTCGTCCCTTCTCCCGCCCTCAATCTTTCCCAGCATCAAGGTGTTTTCCAATGAGTCAGCTCTTCTCATTAAGTGGCTAAAGTATTGGAGTTTCGGCTTCAACATCAGTCCTTCTAATGAGCACCCAGGACTGATCTCCTTTAGGGTGGACTGGTTGGATCTCTTTGTCAGAGTCTTCTCCAACACCACAGTTCAAAAGCATGAATTCTTCTGTGCTCAGCTTTCTTTATAGTCCAACTCTCACACCCATACATGACCACTGGAAAAACCATGGCCTTGACTAGAGGGACTTTTGTCGGCAAAGTAATGTCTCTGTGAAAGATCAAGTAGTAACCAAAACTCATGTTTATGAAGGACCCCCTTGGTGATCTGGTAGTTAAGAATCGGCCTGCCGATGCGGGTGACACGGGTTCGATTTCTGGTTCAGGAAGATTCCACAGGCCGCAGGGCAGCTAAGCCCACGCACCGCAACTACTGAGCCTGTGCACCCTAGAGCCTGTGCTCTGCAACAACAGAAGTCTCTGCAATGAGAAGCCCACACACTGCAGCTAGAGAGGAGCCCCCATTCGCTGCAACAAGAGAAAGTCTGTGCGCAGCAACGAAGACCCGGTGCTGCCGAAAATAAATAAATAAATATAAGGGCTTCCCTGGGGACTCAGTGGTAAAGAATCTGCCTGCCAATGCAGGAGACACGAGTTCGATCCCTGGTCCAGAAAGATCCCACAGGCTGTGGAGCAACTAAGCCAGTGAGCCACAACTACTGAAGCCTGCATGCTCCAGAGCCTGTGCTCCGCAACAAGAGGGTAGCCCTGCTCGCTGCAACTAGAGAAAAGCCCGCACAGCAACAAAGACCCAGAACAGCCAATACATAAATAAAATTTTAAAACAAAGAAAAAATCATGTATGTGATGAATTTTCCTTGTCGAGGGGGAAAAGGATTATAATATGTTAAATTAAAAAGCCATAACCAAACAGTATAAATAATATGCTGTTACTATTAAAAATGCATATACATATTGAAAAGAGACTAGAAAATATGCCTGTGTACAGTGATTGTGGAATAAGGAGTGAGTTCTTCTGTAAACTTTTGGTTTCCCAGCTTTCCATCGGAGAAGGCAATGGCACCCGACTCCAGTACTCTTGCCAGGAAAATCCCATGGACGGAGGAGCCTGGTGGGCTTCAGTCCATGGGGTCGCCAGGAGTTGGACACAACTGAGCGACTTCATTTTCACTTTTCACTTTCATGCACTGGAGAAGGAAATGGCAACCCACTTCAGTGTTCTTGCCTGGAGAATCCCAGGGCTGGGGGAGCCTGGTGAGCTGCAATCTGTGGGGTCGCACAGAGTTGGACACAACTGAACTGACTTAGCAGCAGCTTTCCATAGTACTATCATTACTTTCACTAACCAAAAAAACCTACATCACTAAAAATATTGACAAACTTGACAACATAGGAAGCAATGTACTTCATGAAAGTTATACATTTTGGATTCTTCTTGCTATTTCTCGCAAAATGATTTAGAGTGGCTTACACATTTTTTTTTTTTTAAGAGTAAATTGGTGTGCTAAGTGGAAATAATGTGATGGAAAGAGATGACTTCTAACCCAGAGGTGTATGTTTCTAAATCAAAGTTTTTTTAAAAGGAAAATTATTCCACTAATTAAAACAACTAAGAAAAAACATGCATACTTTTCCAGAATCATATTGTGTCTTTTCATGAGTAAACTGGCATTTCATGTGATTGAGGTTGAATTTCTAAACTTGTTCATTCTCCTTGAACGATGTTATCTGTTACTAATTAGGTGAGAGTTAAATCTCTGACCTTTCAATACTGCTGACCAGGCTGTGAAAGGTGGAATGAACTGAGATCTTTCAGTCTTAAGAGAAGTTGTTTACAAGAGAAAGTCTCCGAAAGAATCCAAAAGTTTAAAATTTTAGTTCAACTGTAATGACTATTTTGCATCATTAGTGTTTCTCATTGTGTACCCAAACAATTTAAAAGTTTATTCATAAAAGAGGTCACACAAAACGATGGAGCAGAATAATTTTCAATTTAGCTCTATTTCTCTCTTCCTGCTGTATCTGCTTTTACATTTTAGAAACTAACTATTAAGAGGGATTTTAGCGTTGACTATCATTAGAGAAATTCCAAATTTCTTTTTGTTGGAAAGTACATTGTTAACTTTTATAAGAGTGAGTATTTAACTCCTGTAACTCGACTTGGAGGGAGTTTAACATCTGTGTGTGATGTCCTCACCAGGTACTCATACAGACCCTGGCACAGAGTAGGTGCTTATTGAATATTTCTTTAATGAATAAGTGGGCAATAAATTAGAAAGAAAAAGCAGAACTAGTCTTATGTGTGTGTGTGCTCAGCTGTGTCTGACTTTTTGCAACCCTTTGTATTGTAGCCTGCTAGGCTCCTCTGTGCATTGGATTTTTCAGGCAAGAATACTGGTGTGGGTTGCCATTTCTTACTCCAGTTGATCTTCCTGTCCCAGTGACTGAACTCACATTCCTGCATTGCAGGAGGATTTTTTTTTTCACTGCTGAGCCACAATGAATAAGATAGAAAAAGCAGAACCAGTCTTAATATTAGCTAAAACTAGTTGTAGTCAAACTGAATAAAACTTAATAAAACTTCATTTGCTGTTAACAGAGAACTGTCTTGGATATTTCATGTGATTCCTTCAGTTTGGCAATTCTCTCTTGTAGGTTAAATAATTTGAAGCTGGGAGGTTAGACAAGCCAGAAACCTTTAAGAGTGTGCTACAAACAGCTTTTTAATCACAAAGAAAAATGCAGAGACCTGGCAATATTTCCAGGCAGTAGCTTTTGCTACTAAGAACACTGAAGATAAAAATCGGTCCTTCATCATGTTGTTCCTGGCAGAAGCAATTACCACTTAGTAAAATTTGTTTGCATAGTGATTACCTTGATCTAAGTTGGCAAGTCTAGAAAGGGACTAGAAGAGAGAAAGGCACATCTATTCGCTGCTTGGCCAGGGAGATGTGGTATTGGCAGAGGACAAACAGACCTGGGGTTATTTCTGTTCTTGTATCAGGAACAGAGAACAAAGTTTATTTGTCTTTCTTGCAATTTCATCTGTGACCATAACCATTCCTCATAGTCACCCAACTAAATGACACTGAATTCACTCAATTAAATGTCCAAATAAGTGTCATGATGTGGTTAAGAGCAGAGGCTTACAAATGAATTGAATTGGGATGAGTTATTTGAATTCTCTTTGCTTCAGCATCTCCAAAAAGGGAAAAAAAATTTGCACTTGTCTCATAGTGTTGTTGTGAGGGCAGATTTAGTGGAAGAATGTAAGGTACTTAGACATGATGACAGGTATCTAGTAAACACTAAATAGATGTTAGCTATACTATTTTTGTCTTCCCTGATGGCTCAGTTGGTAAAGAATCCGCCTACAATGCAGGAGATGCGGGGTCGATCCATGGCTTAGGAAGATCCCCTGGAGTATGAAATGACAACCCACTCTGGTATTCTTGCTGGGAAAACCCCATGAACAGAGGAGCCTGGCGGGCTACAGTCCATGGCGTCCCAGAGAGTCGGACACAACAGAAGCGGCTGAGCAGAGGGTGACTGCAGGCTTTTCAGTAGGGAAGCCTGTCTGGATTGCATGCAGAAAAGACAGAAAAGTACTGCCATTTTGCAGAGAAGATAGAGAACGTTCTTGAGACTAGAAAGTGACCACAGACTAGATAAGACCTACAGAGAAGCTCCATGGTACGAAGAGCTTTTTAACAAACAAGAACCAGAACAACAATGGAATCCTATTACTATGTCCCATTGTGTTTATGCCAGTAGAGTCCACGACGCTAGCAAGATCCTGAGAGAAGAGCATCCAGCCAGAATCCAGGAATGATTTAATAATGGATCGAAAACAGGCTCTGTAAGGAACCATCAAAAGACTGGAGATACTTGTCCTCTAAAGAAAAAGGCTGATGTAGATGTGCTAACATGAGTCTTTTTTCTGGGGATAGGACTTTGTTTCTTTCATGTTTCTTCCAGGTGGCAAAAAGGGACTTAACGAGCTAACACTTATGAGGGTTTAAGCAACCTGCCCAAGAAGACGGAGCTAGAAAATGTCAGAGCCAACTTTAGGTCAGCATTGGCTAAGTTTCAATATGCAGGCTTTTTACACCATTCTATACTGTCTTCCTGTTGGTGTTCTTACTTGGGATTTTTAGTAATTCAAGCAAGTTTCTGAGTATTTGTTGCTTTTAGAGGATGTAGAGATAAAGTCTCACGTCCTTGGAGTCCAATAGATCCCAGACATAAAATATATGGCCATTTGACATCAATACCAGCAGAACTGGTCAGGATTTACAGCTTTGCTCTGGGAGTAAACCCACAGTTATAATCTACGTTTCCCTTGCTACTAGTTTTCTTATATTTTAACATCACAAGAATATAGCACAGAAAGAACTATAGACTCATGGTTAAATTTTGAAAGACAAGATATATTCTGGATACCATTTGACACTTTAGTGTATGCACGTATGCTAAGCCTGCCAGGCTCCTCTGTCCATGGGATTCTTCAGGCAAGAATACTGGAGTGGGTTGCTGTGCCCTCTTCCAGGGGATCTTCCCGACCCAGGGATTGAACCCGCATCTCTTACTTCTACTGCATTAGCAGGCAGGGTCTTTACCACTAGCGCCACCTGGGAAGCCCTAGTTTAATGTATAAGCCTACTTATATAAACATTTTGTTCGGCCAGGTAGGATGGAGCAAGAGTTTTAATTCAAATACTCATTTCAAATTTAAGCTGCTGCTGCTGTTGCTGCTAAGTCGCTTCAGTCGTGTCTGACTCTGTGTGACCCCACAGACGGCAGCCCACCAGGCTCCCCTGTCCCTGGGATTCTCCAGGCAAGAATACTGGAGTGGGTTGCCATTTCCTTCTCCAATGCATGAAAGTGAAAAGTGAAAGGGAAGTCGCTCAGTCCTGTCCGACTCTTAGCGACCCCATAGACTGCAGCCCACCAGGCTCCTCTGTCCATGGGATTTTCCAGGCAAGAGTGCTGGAGTGGGGTGCCATTGCCTTCTCCGCAAATCTAAGCTACACCCTATATATTTTAGATTCTCTATTATAACTGCTAATGAAGACCTTGCTTCACCACCATTTTAACAACTTTGCTGCTGATGGTGGTGGTGATGAGGGGTGGACCGTGTATATGTGCGTGTATTTTTATGTGTAAATGTCTGCCTGTGTAGTATGAAGAGGAATAAGTAATTGTGGAGTAGAAATAACAAGTAATTGTAGAGTAGAATAAGCTTTAAATGAAAACACTTTTGACTACGTTAGTGATGGACTATGTTAGTGATGATCCAGATAAGGAAGAAAAGGGGAGAAACTAGAAAGATAAAGGAGGCAAAATGGAGGTAGAAGGAGAGAAAGATAGACGGTAGGTAAAGAAGAAAGTAAGAGGGGAGAAAAACTGGACTGACTCTGAGGAGTAAATCCTTATTTTAGATGGTTCATGATACATCCCAGGCATCTGGAACACAACACAAAAAATGCAAATGTATACTTTGAAGAGAAATTAGTATTTATAGTTTTATAATATCAGAGTAGATTTGGAGCTTACAGCATAGTTATACGGTGTCCTTTCAATCCAAAGATAATGCTACTGACGCATTGCTTAAAAAAAGACATAGGTTTCTAGAAATAGATATGGATTTTTATAAAACTCATGCTAATCACCGACTCTTTCTTGTGCCCAATAACCTACGTCACCGAGATGGAAAACAGAAGCTGGGACTTCTGTCCAACCGGTTTGTGCAGTGACCAAAGCTCAGATGTTAAATGTCCATACCTGTCCATCGGTTCCAATGGTCCCTCCACAGTCAGTGAGCAGCTCGGACATGTCGTAGTAGCTAACAAACTCCCATAAACAGGCCTCTAGGTTCAGGTTTCGGTAGAAGCGTAAGGTATTGGAACCTCTGATAGATGAGCTGTACTGGTAAGGATAAGTCTCTCCAATTATTTCTGGATTTTTAGTAGCATCAGTCAAGAAACCGTGGTGGGTCTTTACTTCGGTGTAATCCAAGAGGTTGGAGCACTTGTGGTTTCCAACACGGGTGCCATCAGGGCTGAGAGTGAGTTCAAAGTTGGAAAGCTCTTTGGTAGAGATTACAGGGAGCATGCCTACAAGGAATTGGGATAATCACTGTTATGTTTTCACCAACAGCAAAGGGCTTTGAACACTTCCTTTATAATCTCTTATCTCTTGAAAAGATAAGTCAGCAGTGATGGCTCAGATGTTAAAGAATTGCCTGCAATGCAGGAAACCAGGGTTCGATCCCTGGGTTGGGAAGATCCCCTGGAGAAGGGAATGGAAACTCACTCTGGTATTCTTGCTTGGAAATTCCCAAGGACAGAGGAGACTGGAGGGATACAGTCACAAAGAGTCAGACACCACTAAGAGACACTTTCACTTTCTTTTTCAGTGATTATTAAAGTGGTGTTTAGGACCCCTGAGGATCCTGAGAATTTTTCAGGAAATCTGTAACACTAGTGCTCTTTTCATGACTTTAAGGTATTATTTGACTTCTCCATGCTTATTTTCTCAGTAGTGTACAACGGATTTTTCCATTCTAAACTAAATCATATATCGTAATAGATTGAATGTAGAAGTAGATATAAGAATCCAGCTGTCTTTTATTAATCCAGACACTAAAGATATTTTTAAAACTGTGAAACAATGCCATTCTTTTGTTTTGCTTTATAAAGTATAGCTCTTTTTCTTAAAAGTATATTTTTCATGTTAACATGTAACGGATTTCTTGCTATTTTTTAACATTAATCAAGTATTTAACAATTCTTCAATTTTAATTTTAAATACAGTTAGTATTTAAGGCTATAACCCACAAAAATGAAAGGTCTTTGTGGCTATAAATAATTTTGAGTGTGCCCTCAGACCAAAAATTTTGAAAACTACCACCGTACAGTATTGGATAGAATTGCCCAACTTCTTCTATAGAGACCCAAATCGTAACTATTTTAGGATTTGTGAGCCATAAGGATCTGCCGCAAATGTTTAGAGTTGCCATTTCAGAGCCAAGATTGCCATAAGATGGTTTGCAAAGGAGTTCACACAACTCTGTGCAAGAAGACTTTATTAGGGATTATAATTTTAAATAATTTTCATGTATCACGAAATGTTCTTTTGGTTTCTTCCAAACATTTAAAAATGTAAAAAGCATTCTTAGCTTTCAGACCACACAAAAACAGGCAGCAGGTTAGATTCAGCCCATCGGATCTAGTTTGTTGAACCTTGGGGCAAGCAATGCAGCAAAAAGGGCTAGAAGAAGAGGTTTTCTCCTAGACCCGTTTCTACCTCTCCGTCTTAGATTCTCCCAGAGCAAAATGCTGGTCCCACGAAAGGACTCGTCAGCTTCTGTAGAGCTATGAGCATTGACTGTCTTAGAAAATGCTAAGTCAAGCTCTAGGAGATGCATGAGGGACCAGTCTTTCTATTAGGAAGGACTATTATAGGTCTGCCCTTCCCTGATGGTCTCCTCCGCTCTCTGCAAGTCTGAGTCACACCTCTCACGTGGTGAGAGCTCACATGGGTCTAAAGGTAGGGTGGTCAAACATGGACCCAACATTACATTATGAAATAAGGAGGGGCAGATTCCTGTCCATATAGCACAAATCTGGGTATGCAACAAGCAGACAAGGCAAAACGATGTCCTTTTTTTATGAGGCAGGTAAATTCTATCTTATATATAAATTCTACCTTATACATATACATATGTATATGTTTGTTGTTGTTAAGTCTCCAAGTCGTGTCTGACTCCTTTTCAATGCCATGGACTATAGCCTGCCAGGCTCCAGTCCCATGGGTGGAAGAGCCTGGTGGGCTACAGTCCATGGGGTCACTAAGAGTCGGACACGACTGAGTGACTTCACTTTCACTTTTCACTTTCATGCATTGGAGAAGGCAATGGCAACCCACTCCAGTGGGTTTCTTGCCTGCAGAATCCCAGGGACAGAGGAGCCTCGTGGGCTGCCGTCTGTGGGGTTGCACAGAGTCGAACATGACTGAAGTGACTTAGCAGCAGCAGCAGCATATATGTGTATATATATATATATATATATACATATATATATATATACACATACATATGTATATATATAATATTGCCTAATATTGCCATTAGCTACTTAAACTATAACTAATGTACCAAGTAATAGAATTAATGTTTATATACTTCAGATATAAAGTGAATTAAGACGAACAGAATGTGAAAATGTCTTCTGTACATGGGGAAATGTTCCTAGAGTGTGGATAAAGTTACTGACTCAGAAATTCTGGCCGCACTTCCCTATCCAGAGAAAATGAACACAAAATTATTGTTAGGGGCATTTTTATCTTATTTTAATGCCTAAGAAATGTCTTAGTTGTTGCAATAAATATTGGCAGAGATTTATGAGATTCTTGCTATGAAAAAGCAAATAGATGTTGAAGGCAGGGACTGAGATACCATGTGCTCTAATGTAAGTCCAAGTTTAAGAGTTTTGAAGGCATACTATGCCACTTCATAAAAGATAGCACATCAACCAAAGCTTTGTTTCATTGTGTTGTGACATGTATGACATTTACCTAGTTTTAAACACTGAAATAGCCAGAAAAAATAAAACTGGGCAGACAGATAGCAAAAAACACTCAAAAGAAGCAAGACTTAAAACTTAAGCTGTAAACTGAGCATTTATTGTACACTTTGTTATTCAGAAAACAAGTAGACCTCAGAGATACCTCAGATTTGGTTCTAGATCACTGCAATAAAGTCAATATCAAAATGAAGTGAGTTCCATGATTTTTTTTTTCCCAGTGCAACTATACTGTAAAGTGCGTAACAGTGTCATGTCCAAAACACAATGGACCCACCTTCACTGAAAAATATTTTATTGTTGAAAAATGCTAACCACCACCTGAGCCTTCAGTGAATCAAAATCTTTTTTGCTGGCGGAGGGTGTGAAATATTGAGAATTGCCAAAATGCGGCACAGAGATGTGAAGCAAGCAGATGCTGTTGGGAAAATGGTGCCAACAGATTGCTGGAAGCAGGGCTGCCGCCCACCTTCAACTTGTAGAAACCGCAGTATCTGCGAAGTGCAATGAAATGAGCTCTGCCCGTATTCAGTAAAATAAACCAGGTAAAGAGAAGCCCAAACGGTCTCCACGGCTTTGCTTACCCAAGTCACCTACCGTCTATGTGGGGCATCGTGACGGTGAGCTTGATGAGGTTCGTGTACTCTGAGTCCTCGGGGCCCGTGTAGCGCAGTTTAGCTGAGAAGGGCTCTGCTCCCACTATCCCTGGCACTCGGGGCTGGCAAAGACCTAAAGCACAATGAAGACACTTATGCTAGAAGAAGATAACGGTTGACACCTAAAGTATAGACATTTTTAATAGGCACTATTATTTTTCTATATACTTTAAAATTCTCTGTGGACCAAGGCATTGCTGAGAGTAGATACTATGAGGAATCAAAAGACCATGGTGTGAGAAGTAATTCCAGCAGACAGTGGCTGCTTCTTAAGACTGGGAGTATCTTCTAAAGTTTGAGAAATAATAGTTATTGTTCAATGTGATTTAACATGTGCTGCACATCATCGGTTATGGTCATATTCACAAGATCATTTTAATATAAACAGATACAGTAAAAATGACTGGAAAACAACAGGAGAAAAGTAAGTGTCAGTTCAGTCGCTCAGTTGTGTCCGACTCTGCAACCCCATGAACTGCGGCACGTCAGGCTTCCCTGTCCATCACCAACTCTCAGAGTTTGCTCAAACTCATGTCCATCGAGTTGGTGATGCCATCAAACCATCTCATCCTCTGTCATCCCCTTCTCCTGCCTTCAGTCTTTGCCAGCATCGGGGTCTTTTTCAGTGAGTCAGGTCTTTGTATCAGGTGGCCAAAGTATTGGAGTTTCAGCTTTAGCATCAGTCCTTCCAATGAATATTCAGGTCTGATTTTCTTTAGGATGGATCTCCTTGCGGTCCAACGGACTCTCAAGAGTCTTCTCCATCACACAGTTCAAAAGCATCAATTCTTTGGTACTCAGCTTTCTTTATAGTATAACTAGTCAAAGGTCTGGCTAGTCGAAGCTATGATTTTTCCAGTAGTCATGTAAGATATGAGAGTTGGGCTATCTATAAAGAAGGTAAGTGTAGTGTAACTAAATGAATGAGATTGTTACCCTAGAATTAAATATTTATGACTAGTCATAAAATTACATTATTTATAATAAAGCTAAAAATATACTCATTTTAGAGACAAAAACTAGAATCAGAGAATCTTACAACTACCAAAATATATAGTTCTCTCTATATATGGGATTTCTTACAGTATGTGTATTATAAATTATAATTTATTTTCTATCTATCAAGAATTTTGACATGAAAATCTTTCTCCAATGTTTGCTTTAAGAGCACAGTAATGTCTTCATTTTAATATCATTAGAGACTTAGGCAACATATAATTTCTGTTTGGAGAAAACAGAGGAAATATACAGGTATTTATTGTTGTTCAGTCATTCAGTTGTGTCTGACACTTTGCAACCCCATGGACTGCAGCACGCAAGGCGTCCCTGTCCATCACCATCTCCTGGAGCTTACTCAAACTCATGTCCATCGAGTCGGTGATGCCATCCAACCATCTCATCCTCTGTCATCCCCTTCTTCTGCGCTCAATCTTTCCTAGCATCAGATTCTTTTCCAGTGAGTCAGCTCTTTGCATCATGTGGCCAAAGTACCGGAGCTTCAGCTTCAGCACCAGTCCTTCCAATGAGTATTCAGGGTTGATTTCCTTTAGGTTTAACTGGTTTGATCTCCTTGCAGTCCAACAGACTCTCTTCTCCAACACCACAGTTCAAAAGGTATTTATGAGAATGTCAACAAAATCAGAATCAGGCCCTAGCATCAGGCATGTTTATTTTATTAATTAAGGGTGATTCATTGTAAGTCATTTATTTTTTTTGGCACCAACACAATACTTTGGTTTTAAAACTTAAAAATCATACATTTTAATCCTGATAAAAGAACGTGTTTGCTACATAGTTTATCAATACATATTGACCCTGAATATATAAGGGTGGGAGATGGTCCATATAACCTTTCTTGCTGCAACAAACATACTTCTGAGGAGTTGTATACAAATGGAATTTTTAGAAATAGAATCTTATAAAAAGAGTTATTTTAAAACTCTAGGTTAAAAATTCTGCAAAGTAGAGGGTTAGTTTATAAAGTGGATTTCCTGTCTTTTCAATGTTGTCTCCAGCCACATCTATTTCCCACCTCCACTGTGTCTGGGCTCCAGTCCTGCCTCATCATCAGTTGCAGTCAAATTCACAAGATCATTTTAATATAAACAGACATAGTAAAAATGACTGAGAAACAACAGGGAAGAAGTAACTGTGACTTAATTAAATGAATGAGATTGTTATCCTAGAACTAAATACTTAAGACTAGTCATAAAATACACATTATTTATAATAAAGCTAAAAATGTACTCATTTTAGAAACAAAAACTAGAATCAGAGTCTTAAGAGACCAACATATATAGTTTTCTCTCTATATATGGTTTCTTACAGTATGTACTTCCCTTATTACCTCCCTTGGAATAATAAAGTATAGACACTCTCACATACCTCTGTTCTTGGACTGTCCTTCCCCTCCTGCCCCAGCAAGCTCCTGCTCATCCAACAACCAGCTGGGAGTGCCCTGGCTTCACACCTTCACATGAGCCACCCTGCCCTGATCCGACCTGCGTGTACCATCTGCTTCATCGGATCGCCCCTCCTCTCCCCAACATGCTGCCTTATTTCTCTGCTTGCAGTTCCCAGAATACTCTAGGTTTCCTCATGCATCTATGAGTCATTGCTCATGCCTTTCCCCCACTCCTGTTTTCAAGATTCAGCTTAAGCATCTCCTCTTTGATGAAACCTTTCATGATCCATTCAGATTAGAACTCATCACGATGACTTTTGCATTTCTGTGCCCTGGCCAGACTAAAATGTGTCTGTCTTCAACCTGAGTGTGAACTCTGGGAGGGCAGGAATCCTGCCTTATTTTTCATATTCCAGCAAAATTGTGACATTTATGCAGTGATTGAAAAATGAACAATGAGTATATATTTGTTTTCTAATGACTATTTTTGTGAAGATAGATTTATCATTTTAAAATACCTATCATTTTAAGAGCAGCAGTGGCTCAGATGGTAAAGTATCCTCCTGCAATGCAGGAAACCAGGGTTCGATTCCCGGGTTGGGAAGATCCCCTGGAGAAGGGAATGGTAACCTTCTCTAGTATTCTTGCTTGGAAAATCCCATGGACAGAGGAACCTAGTGGGCTACAGTCCATAGGGTTGCAAAGAGTCGGACTGAGTGACTAACACTTTCACTTTATCATTTAAAATTATCAATGTATCACAGAATACATGGGGCATTTGGAGGAATGAATAACTAGAAATTAGACATATATAACATTTCTCAGTATTCCAGCGAACATGATGTGAAGACTGCCATGTACTACCTTCTTCTCTGCCGATGGTCACAATAGGACTCATCAGCTCCAAGCCTTCACTGCCGTCAGCATTCACAGCCCGAGCTGCACACTGCACTCTGGAGCCAGGCTGGAAGTATATGGAGTCTAAAGTGATCATCTTGGACGAAGTGAAAAAGGTGTCAAAGTCCACTTCTCTCATGGGGCTGGTCACGCCGTCGGGGCTGGCGGGGGCGCTGATCAGCCATCGGTACCGGGTTAAAGTATCATTTATGTTCTCACTTGCACAAATAGAGCCTGTTTTTTCGTAGTCTGAATATTTAGGGTTGCAAGCCTATGGGAAACAAATAACTGTTAGGGCCACAGGATAGAACAAGGTAGAAATTATTCCTCTTAAATTCTCTCTACTTTAGTATCTTCGGTGCTACTTTTTTTTCCCCCTAAGTCAACAATGCTATTCACGCAACTTTCAGGCTTTCAGGAACTCTGATCTTACATTTCAAACAGCTTATGGGGCTTTTCCACCTTTAACTTGATAACTTGAGTAAAAGCGAGACTCATTTCATCATCTCTCGCATCCTTAGAGCTGTCGGATCATCCCTGTTCTTTCTCTCCCTCACTTTCCCCTTTTTAGTTTGTCCCCCATGTCCAGTGGGTCAGTGACCTTGGTTGATTCTTTCTGTGCACTGTCTAGTAAGTTGGTCCCTTCTTCCCATTCCCAGCATCACCTTTCTGTCTAATTCAGAGCCTTTCTAGTCAGGGGACCATTGCTGCCACGGTAACACTTCAATACAACCCCTCTGCTCATGTCGTTCTTCTGGGCAAGAGCTCCCTGCTGCTGCTGCTGCTGCTAAGTCGCTCAGCCGTGTCCGACTCTGTGCGACCCATGGACTGCAGCCTACCAGGCTCCTCCGTCCATGGGATTTTCCAGGCAAGAGTACTGGAGTGGGGTGCCACTGCCTTCTCCCAAGAGCTCCCTGCTACCCAACAAATGAAGTCCACGTTCCTTAATACATTTCAAGACTTCTATTACTTGTACCACATAATCATTTCTTGCCTTGATAATCCAACACACACTTACTGTATACCTATTATATATAGGTCATTATACCAGGGATATTGCGATATAAAAATAAGTAGAGGAAGGAAGGGTCGGACGAATTGGGAGAGTAGCACTGATACACATACACTGCGTGTGCTAGTCGCTCAGTCGTGTCTGACTCTTTGTGACCCCGTGGACTGTAGCCCGCCAGGCTCCTCTGTCTATGGGATTCTCTAGGCAAGAATACTGGAGTGGGTTTCCATTTCCTTCTCCAGGACATCTTCCCAATCCAGGGATCAAACCCATATCTCCTGCATTGCAGGCAAATTCTTTACTGTCTCAGGCACCAGGGAAGCCCAGTACATACACTACCATGTATAAAATAGATGGCTAGTGGGAAGCTGCTGTAGAGTGCAGGGAGCTCAGCTCAGAGCTCTGTGATGACTTAGAGAGGTGGGGGGGAGGCACGAGAGAGAGGAGATGTATGTATACAGACGTATAGCTGATTCACTTTGTTGTACAGCAGAAACTAACACAACATTGTAAAGCAATATAAAATAAGTAAATGTGTCCTAATATTTGCTCACAAGGTGCATACAATTTATAGCAAAGAGAGGGTAACTAAAAAAAAGTAATGATAATATGCCATTTGCAATGCAACCACTTTATTCTGGAATGATGTTTCCTTATGTGACTCAAACTAGTGGCACCCCATCAGACCATCCCAAACCTTCCCTCACAGGTGGAGCTGCTGTTCTGTCTCCTGGTTTCCATCATGATAATGCTCATCGTGCCTTAGAATAGAGTGACGGATTCTTACATATTCTCCTCTTCCTTATTTTTTAAATTCCTCGAGCACAAAGTTTATATCTTACTAATTTTTCTCTTAGTGACAGATGCTGAGATAATATGAGATACACACTATGGGCACATCAGTTAGTAAACCTTTGTTGGATGAAGGGAGACCAACAGGAGCTTCACTTGAGTAATATTTTCCTCTCCAAAGACCAAAGAGTAAATCCTGCAGCATTTTCCCACTTTTATCTCATCATGGCAAAGCCCATGCAACCTTGGTTAATGTTCATAACTATTTTAACTATTTCACAATTTTCCTCCATTTCCTACTCACTGTGATACAGATGACAGGATAACCAGACACAGGCCCAGCACTCTCTTTGGCCCTGGAAGGGTCATCGTACATCAGCAAGGACACAACTTGAGGGACAGAAGGAAAAGTGGCATCGGCCACGCTGTTTGTTTCTTCTATATACACAATGGCTTTGGTCGCCTTGAAGGAAAAGATAGTTATCCATGATTATTGAAATATCAGACTCCTGATGCTTCTACTGTGCAGAACGTACAATACTTGGCAAGTACATGGTTTCAATATAATAGCAACTGTCACACCCTGCAGTGTGACAGGCCCTATGTGGTTCGTTTCTAATGACCCTAGCATGTACAAGGGAGGGAACCTGAGCCCAGGGCAGTCTGTTGGCCAGTGGTCCACAAAGTATGTGGTTGTAATTTTTTCTCCAAATGGTAATGATACTAGCTAAATCTAACTTGGTTTAAAGTATTGGGGTTGTAAAGTGGAAGACGATGACAAAGTCAATTAATTAATAGTGGGAGGAAAGCTGGAAGACACCCTGGGAGAAGGTAGATTCTAGGGGTCACGTGATACTGTGGATCCTGCTGAAGTGGATGGCAGTGCAAAGTGAAGCTTTAGACGAGCAGAAGCACAGCGTGAAACAAAGGCAGAGGAAGAAGCTGGGCCGCAGACAGAAGAGGGTCCTGTGAATATCTACTGCTGGTAGGGTGATAAGAACACCTTGCTGATAAATTTGCCGTAGCTCCTGAACCATCTTCCAATATCTGATGACACCTCACAGTTTCTAAGCCTATACTTACCAGTGTCCCCTTAAAAGAGGCTTTGATCACTTAAAGTCATTTGAGTGAATCTCTGTTCCTCTTACTCAGGAGAGGTTAATACAAAGCTCCATAAAAATTAAAGACTCATTTCTTAGGTGATCAAGACTTATATTTGAAAAAGATTTGCTGTTCCTACTTCTTGAATTTTAACTATGACTTGAAAAAAAAGCCAAGTAGCAAAAATTATAAAATATTAAAAATACCTGTACTTTAGGGAAAAATATCTCATACTAATAGTGAAATCACTAATATACAAAAGAAATAGAATAAATGTAAGCACAGATAATATAAACATTGGTCAGTTTCATAAATCTTACGATATTACTTATATGCAAAATCTTAAAAAAATGATACAAATGAACCTATTTACAAAACAGAAACAGATTCACAGATTTAGAGAATGAATTTATGGTTACTAGGGGGGGAAGGGTGGTGGGGAGCGATAGAATGGGAGTTTGGGGCTGACATGTACCAACTGCTATATTTAAAATAGATAAACAATAAAGACCTACTGTATAGCACAGGGAACTTTGCTCAATATTCTGTAATAACTTAAATGGGTAAAGAACTTGAAAAAGAACACATACACCTATATGCACAACTGAATCACTTTGCTGTAAACGTGGAACTCACACAGCATTGTTAATCAACTATTCTCCAATATAAAATAAAGATTTAAAAATCCTTTAGTTTTAAAACTTAGGTTTAAAGGCCAAAATTCTATGGAAATTATGTTTATCTTAAAGAAAATCTGGTCGATGATACACAATATAAAATTAAATGAAAACAGAAAAGAATTGTTAGGACCATAACATTTGAGTCTTTGAGCCTCTGGACATCACGTTAATAGTTATGATGAACAGGTAGGAATTTTGAGGGTTAGAAAATTGTTTCATGGGTTAAAAATGTGTGTTTTACTGAGTTGTGGCACGAAACTAATAACCTCATCTTTGTGCTGAGACTACAAAGCACAAAGGTTAATCCCAGATTCAATCATTATTGACTGAAATGGGAAGGATAAACTGGCCTGCTGTGGGCCTCAGAGACTTACTACACACATGATTTTTCAAGAGACAGGAATCTTTTTTTTTTTTTTTTGGCCGTGTCACTTGTCTTATAGGATCTTAGTTCTCTGACCAGGGATTGAACGCAGGTCCTTGGCGGTAAACGCATACAGTCCTAACCATTGAACCACCAGGGAATTTAGGAATTTCTTCATTCTTATTTCCCAATGGAAGCAACATTTATTTAGGAGGTGAAAAGAGATTATGTGCATCTTCTTTATACAAGTCTGAAGTCCATGACTTAGCTGTATACTTGGGATGGTTACACGCATTTTCCCTGATAAAATGCTGGCCATGACTTTATATCCATATCTGATTACTTACCTGTGTCTCTGCTATCATATTTTCATCAGGTTTTAGGTGGACAGTGAAGGCCTCTCTCATCTCTCTTACGCCATCGAATATTACTTCAATTTCCACAATGTGCTGGGTTTCTCCCTCCTTAAACTCAATTTCTACAAATGCAAAATCACAGGTTTAAATCCTTTACATAGGAATATGAGAAGTTTCTGGTAACCTTTGACAATGACCCACAATGAGAAATACATTTTATATTGTGGCCCGGTATACTTAGACTATGTAAAGATACTCACATATGTTTGTGTGCACATGTGGGTGTGAATAAAATGAATAAAGTTTTTAAAACATCATCTAGTCTCACTATATGCATTGCATGCTAATATTTTTCCATTCCATTTTATCCAGAAGAAAACTCTAATCATAAGCTACTAAATTGATTTTTTTGATCCGCAGTTTGAAAAAATGCAGAGTGATGGAATAGGCAATTCATAATCCTAATACTGGAACAACCAGACAAACTCACCTCTCATTTCCCAGAATTTCCAGACCAATAGGATGTGTGTCAAATATATGATCACACAGGTATTACTGAGTGTGAATAGTATTTTCATTATGTATGTATCTAGAAAAGCTGGACATAAAACGGTTGCAATTTTTAACATCATGTCAAATTATATTTTAAAAAGACTTCTTTTGGTTGTTGATGTTAATCTTAGAAATGCAGAAAATTTTATTAACAAAAGTGTTAATGGTGTTTTTGCTCTCACCCTGTTCCTCCTCACTAAAAATAATTCCTTTATTGTTATGAAAATTAAACCCATCATGATAATCCCTTTTTAATCATTTAATCTAAAATTCTCAAGATATTAAAAATTAATTGATTTTATTGAACTCATGAATAAGCAGCTGACCAAACTTGGATAAACAACTTTGCGGGCTGTACAATGCCTTTTAAGAAACTGGTTCAGGAGAGAAAATAAAGAATATAATGCATAATCATTCCAGTCTGAGAAGATAACAGATGCTGCAGTATTTGATCATTGTATTTCTAAATTAAGAAGTCCTTTAAAATGTAACAGATAAAAATTGTCTTTAATGTATCTTTCTTTGCCTACTTCCATCAATTATGAAAAAGATTTTTTTCTTTAAAATTGTGTTAGTAAGCCAGACTCATCTTTCAAATTAGTTCTGTTTCTCGGTACAGCCATTTCTCACGTTGGCCTTAGCCTGTAATTTGAGTCCATCCGTCTTATATTTCTCCCACCCCTGGAGGGTTTATGCTTCTTGTTCCAGAGGGTGAAAATAGCTGATCACTTCCGGGTCACCAATTTGTTTGGCCTGACCTGTGGTGATGTTGCAATGGAAAGTTAAGTTTCCAATCCTTCAATATCCGGGGATTTCAAAGGAAAATACAGATTTTTCATATCTTTTGCACTTTTCTGACTGCGCACTGTCATCTGGCTATGACCATACAAGTTTTGCTCAGTAGGGAGTGGACTTTCTGGTTGAAGATGTCCATTATTCCATCTTTCCCTCACAGCCTCCTTGGTCTACTCATTTTCATTGCTTGTCTTAGCCTTACAAGCATCTGAGTGCTGCAGTGCTGTGAATTATACAAGCCCAGTTTCTAAGAAGTCGAAACCTTAAGTATTTATTTTAAATGCTTAAATTACTGTCTTCTTACATATACGTGCTAAATGATAGCTCTTTCTTCAATCACTTTATAGTCTTTATCTGCCGCTTTAGTCATTTTTTTTAGTTTTTTTTAATGTGGAACATTTTAAAAATCTTTATTGAATTTGTTATAATATTGCATCTGTGATGTACTGGTTTTTTGGCAAAAAGGCATGTGGAATCTTAGCTCCCTGATCAGAGATTGAACCTGAACTTCTTGCATTGGAAGGCAGTCTTAATCACTGGACTGAGAGAAAAGTCCCCAGACATTTGTAACACAGAAATATTCCAACGTTTATTCTATGTGTAATTTTTTGTTTATTGTAAAGGACTGACCACAATTTGGTCCATAAGAAGATGTTATGTTTCAGGAAAGATTAAATCTTTATTATAAACATTTATAAATGGCATGCTAATATTTACAGGACAAAAGAGACACAGGGTGATTTAACATTTTGTTTTCTCTGACTTCATTTGTCAATTTACTATATACATATGATTTTGTTTTTGTTTTAGCAAAAAGAACTATTTTATTTCTAAGAAAAATATTTTATGTTAAAGGTCATATTGTACATACTTGGAAGATGCTTCCTTCATGTAAAACATGCTTATGTTAGAAATACTTATTTCAGATTTTATAATTTCATAGCTGATCAGTTTTTTCCTCTCCTCTTCAGTTTTATGTGATTTATTTCAAATAGATTATCATTCTTTACATAGGAAATAATATGAGGATAACTTTGAAGCTCTATAGCAGTTCATCAAACTTTTACCATATATACAAAGAAAATACATGCTCCTTTGTAGAAGATGCTATTTTTTCCTACTGTCTCATTAACTCAGTTGATGACCGATAGTAACTACTAGCCACTTTCTAAACTGTTCTGAAGTTAGCAGACCAAGATGAATGCCTGTAGTCTATGATCACCAAAAACTGTTGGCTGTGGCAGGTAGAAAACTAGAAACAAAGTGGATAAGGACAACTAACTACAAATAATTCATAAACTTAATTTTGGACATCATTTTATGTCTATTTTGCCAGTAAATAATCCAGAGAGAGAGAGAGAGAATAATGGATTTGTTTTATACTTCTAAAAGTAAATGGTGAAATGACCCAAAAGTTTGAAGAAGAAAAGGGATGGATGAAATGTATTTATACCAAGCTCCTGAAGCCCAGAGAAGTCATGGTCTCTATAGTTGGTCATCTGTTCCCCTTTTCACTGCCTTCCATTAACACAAAATTTTCAAGCTTGACGTTTTGGATTGTTGGTATTCTATAAACTAAAAAAGACTATCTTCTCGGCTATGATATACATTTTCCACATAACAGATATTCAGGAAAGTTATTATTTAGTATCAAATGACCATAATGAAGGTAAAGATTGTTGAAAATGAAAGTAGGCTCAAAACATCCAGCAACTTTACTCAAAATTTCCTTAAATCCTAAGACATATACTCTGTAAATCAAAAAGGAAATGCCTGGAAATAAATTCCATTGACTTTGTTTTTCTGAAGGAAGTTAACTTAAAGGAGTATGTACATTTGTATTTCAGGTAAATGGATATTTCTCTTATTTTTCTCAAGGATACCAGCACCAAAACAGCGTGAGCACAACTCATCCGGACACACCCTGAGAGCCCCCATACCTTCCGACACAGGGTGATAGTCCTCTCCAGAAGTGGCTGAGCCATCCTTGGTGTGAACTCTCACGATGGAAACTTTTGAAGTGTCTCCTTGGCGAATCACTGGAATTTTTATAATCACTGACTGTCCTGGTTCTTTGGGTTCACTGACGCTGAATTTGGTCTCTCCAAATTTAATAATTGTCTCTGAAACAGTAGGAAACATGGGCAAATTAGTTTGTAAAGGGAATGCTTTTCCCTCCATTTCTGACAGTTTTTTTCCCCCATGTTTGTGCATGTTAAGTCGCTTCAGTCATATCCAACTCTTTGGGACACTATGGACTGCACCCTATGGACCGCCAGGCACCTCTGTCTATAGGATTCTCCAGGCAAGAATACTGGAGTGAGTTGCTATGCTCGTCTTCAGGGGATCTTCCTGACCCAGGGATTGAATCCGCGTCTCCTGCTTTGGCAGACGGGTTCTTTACCACTAGTGCCTCCTGGGAAGCCCCTTTTCCATGTGGGAGGAGCTTCATTATATCATATGCTGGGCTTCCCTCTCTCCCCTCAGTCAGTATAACTGGTGAGTGTGTTAGGAGAAACTGGGCATGCGTGGCCCAGCTCCTTTCTTGGAAATTAACCAACCAACAGAAATCGCGTGCTCTGGGCTGTCTCTGGGTGCCAAAAATTTTTACATGAGTGGGCCACTGACTGCGGGAGAGGAGGGGAGAAACTGTTGTTCCAGAACCACCTGCACTGAAGGCAGGAGGAGGGGCAAGCAGGTATGAGTGCTCTGGCCTCAGCAATTACGTATAAACAGTGTTCTTCAGTATCAGCTTATGGTTTAAATGGTTTACTGCATTCTCCATTTATCTTAGTCTTTTTCCTATTTCTTTTTAATAATTTTTTTAAAGTTCTTTTTATTTATTTAGCTGCACCACACAGCATGTGGGATCTCGATTCTCCAAATAGGGTTTGAACCTGCACCATCTGCATTGGAAGGTGAAGACTTAACCACTGGACCACCTGGGAAGTCCCCTTTTTCCTAGTTCTCAACCACTTAAAAAGCCTAGTCAGGAAGAGGGGCTCATTTTCTGAGCTACCTAAAACTTGAACACAGATGGATTTCAGTTCCCAATTTACAGCTGAGCACAAGACATGGCTTCTTACTATCAGCATCGTCTCGGATCCTTATCAGAGTTTCATTTTGTTCCCCAACTGCAGCTCCAAAAGGAGAGTTGCTTTGTGGGGTGCCAAGAACCAGTCGGAGCTCCTCTATCTCCTCATACAACACGTCATCCATCAACCCCAGGATGCAAGGCTTTTCGATCTCCCCTGGAACAAGAATCATTAAAGCAGGTCAGTCACATCCCTTAAGCCATAAGGGATACCTCTGCAGCTAGAAGGTGAACACCACGAGGGCAGGGATGTTGTTTTGTCCCTTGCTGCATCAATAGCGCAAAGAGCAATGTCTGGCATGTAATAGGCCTTCAGTTACTATCTGCTGAATGAACGTACGCAATGACAGGTTCCTATTTGTAAAGGGAATTTCTTCTGTCTTTAAGTTTTGTTACTCATGTCTGAAAACAAGGGGAAAAGAGTAAACGGCAATGTCATTTACCAATTTCTAACATTGGGAAAAGAGTAAATGGCAATGTCATTTACCAACTTCTAACATTATGATCAGGATGCAAATTTAGCAAATTTGTACCAGTTGGTCACTGTCAAGTGGATCACAGTACACGTTTCTTGGACTGTATAGCCCATGGGGTGGCAAAGAGTCAGACACGACTGAACGACTTTCACTTTCACATGTTTCTTACACATGGGATCAAAGTAGTCAAGTATTTTAAGACATTGAATCCATATGTAAAACGTGACACCTATTTCTTTTCATTTCTGTCATTTGAACACTCAGTCTTTCCCACTATTGTAAAACCTGAACATGCCATTTTCTGCTGAATAAGTTTTGAATAAACCTTATAGTGTGTGTGCTCAGTCGTGTCTGACTCTTTTGCGACCCCATGGACTGTAGTCTGCCAGGCTCCTCTGTCCATGGGATTCTCTAGGCAAGAATACTGGAGTGGGTTGCCATTTCCTCCTCCAGGGGGATCGTCCTGACCCAGGGATCCAACTTGTATCTCCTGCATTGGCAGGTGGGTTCTTAACCACTGATCTATGAGTGAAGCCCAAACAATATAGTACATCACTAGAAACTAATCAATACACTGACACAGAGACCAAAGGAAAATGCATTCAAGCTGTTAAAATCAACCTCACTTTATTATCATCTAGTGCACATTAAACCATGTTAGAAGCTTGAGGGAATCTAGAACTTGTAGAATCAAGTATCCTTAATAGACACTTCACACCCAAAACTTGGCTTTTGCAGACTCAAAAACTTCACGCTGAAACGTACCAGGGAGGAATGTGATGATGGAGATGTCAGTATTGGGGCGTTCTTCAAAGTCCATCATCACCTGTGCGGAGCCCTGCCGCGTGTAGCATCTCACTGAAGACCTGTATTGGATATCCCCACTCCGGTGGATCATGGCAACTATTTGCCCATCATTTTCATTGCCAGTATATACTCGTTCTTTGAATTGCATCTTAGGTACTGCAGAAAACACAAGAACATACATATCTGAATCAAAGTGAACAGAAATTTGAGGAAAACAGACTTCCAGAAAAGATGGTTCAGTGGGAAGAATACCAGAACAACAACAAGAAGAACTGGATCCCAGTCTCAGCTCGGTTACTGGCCAGTATTTTGGGCTTGAGCTAACCACTTAACCCAGAGTTCTAATTTCCTTTTCCTTGATATTTTGCTCTGCCTCTTTTGTGGAGTAGGGAGATAAAATGAAATGGGAAAAAGTAGATAGAACCAGAGACTTTAAGATATCTGTATTTATATACATTGGGTTTCCCTCATAGCTCAGTCAGTAAAGAATCTGCCTGCAATGCAGGAGACCTGGGTTCAATTTCTGGGTCAGGAAGATCCCCTGCAGAAGGAAATGGCAACCCACTCCACTATTCTTGCCTGGAGAATCCCGTGGACAGAGAAGCCTGGTGGGCTACAGTCCATGGGTTTGCAAGAGTTGGACATGACTTAGCAACTAAACCACCACCATCTATATATATTGCTTAATCAAGAGCCTTTCAGAATTTCTTCCTAAGAAAAACATTAAAGATTGTGTATATAATTACAAGCATAGTTACCCAGACCATAATGGAAAAGATGACAATGACTATAATAAATATATTACATAATACATGTGGAATGGCATCAAGAAGTGGTAGTCGCTCAGTCATGTCTGACTCTTTGTGACCCCATGGACTGTAGCCCACCAGGCTCCTCTGTCCATGGGATTCTCTAGGCAAGAATACTGGAGTGGGTTGCCATTCCCTTCTCCAGGGGATCTTCCTGACCCAGGGATTGAACCCTGGTCTCCTGCATTGCAGGTAGATTCTTTACCATCCGAGCCACCAGGGAAGCCTTTATAGAAAACACAGGTGACACCTATACTAGGTCAATTAACTATAGATCTCATTGACAATAGGTTAGATTCCTCCAATATCAAGATCATCATGGTAGAAGATTATTTAGAATCTCCTTTCGATGATGAGTCAGAGAGCCTCGCTTTTGGCATATCATTAGGAGTCATTTCAGGACTGTCTGTGTGTAAGGAGATAACAGAAAGTGTCTAGTGTTGAGAAGTGGGAAAAGACCATTAATACTCAAGGGTTTGTGCAATCTCACGCAGTTGTACCCGTCTGTGGGAGGGAGTTCTTGACACACAAGCAACATAATGATAACAATCTCACTTTTATTTTAATTTGAAAGGAAGACTAAAAGTTTTTCTTCTGAGACTGTCTAATTCTATCAAAACAATAAGAAAACAATCAGGAGAAGAAAGAAAGACTGTCAGCTAAGGTATTACTATGGGATGACCTGTCCGTCCACAGCCCCCTCCCTGGCCCCCGTTCATAGAGTGAAGTCCTAACACCCAATACCTGAGAATATGACTTTATGTGGAGACAGGGTCTTTACAGAACTAAGGAAGGGAAAATGAGGGCATCAGCGTGGGCCTTAATTCAATACGACCGGCGCGCTTATACAAAAGGGGAAATTTAAACACAGATACACATAGAAGGTGATGCAAAGACACATCCAGAAAAGATGGCCATCTACCAACCGAGAGCTGGAGAGGATGCTTCCCCCACATCCCTACGAAAAGGCTGTCACTGTTATTCAGCGGCTCAGTCGTGTCTGACTCTTTGTGACCCCGTGGACTGCCGCAGGCTCTCCTGTCCTTCACTATCTCCCGGGGTTTGCTCAAATTCACATCCATACAAAGCCTAGTTTATCATTTTACTTAACATTTGTGTAAACACTAGCCTATCTTTTTACTTGTCGTCAGCAGTTAATAAACACTCACAATCTGAGACAGAATCATTTATGATCACCGTGGCTTTGCTGGGGTCCCCAAGAGCTGCATTCATAGGCATTCGGAGAACCAATTCAAACTGCTCAAGACCCTCCAGCATTGGTTGTCCGAGATCATCCAAAATGATAACACGAACGGTTTGCATGTTGACTCCAGGTGCAAAATCTAAATTACGGCTGATTCCCACGTAGTCTGTTCCGGCTGTGACGGGAACAAAAGATTTTTTTCATCTGGGGACTGGCTAAATGTACGCAAAATTACGAGATGCAAACTATGTATTCAACAGCCTTGTTTATAATTCTTTTAAAAATATATTGACTAGCATAACATTACAGAGAAATATATTTAATGAAATATAAAAAATTAGCATTTACATTGGTTACTGAGATGGTAGCTCAAAGATCAGGTTCCTAACTCTGTCTTGTCTATGTCTAAGGTTATTTTACTTTTCTGTTATTTTAGCTTTCTGTCTTGTAGTTTATCTATTTTTGAATTCTCAATTAGAGCTAATAAAAATAAGGTCTAAATATAATCAGCATATCAATCAAGTATTTGATCATAATAAGTTATGAACTATAAACATGGAATAGTTAACCTTAGTTAAAAAACCATTTTTTATTTTCAGAAGCTACTACAGAACATCCTATTTAGGTGTGTGATTGCCTGCTGGTTAAAGCAACATATTTCAGATATAAGTTTTTGTCCAACACACGTCACCCATTCCTATCCCTGGCAAAGAGAGCAATCTTTTATTCTCAAAGACATATTTCGCTTTTAGTGTATTATTTTTCAGACGGTGGGGTGCATACTAATGTTGACACCTTCATATATGTCTAAAGTATTTAAGAAACACAACTTTAGGCATGACATCCATGAAGACTGGGAATAGGGGAGACAGTTCAGTATTATCTCTTTGTTTTCATATCTAATGCTCTTCGAACTCTAATTTTGTATCTATTTACCTCTGAATATGCAACTATAACTAAGTACACGTCTTTAATTTATTTTAAAAAAAATCTCTGTATCTCATCGTGTTTCCTTTCATATTTTTCTTGTCCTTCTGCTTCTTTATTCTCATCTGTTTGATTGGAATTTTCTCTAAAGAAATGACTAATTTGGCGAAACAAATGTTTATTGGACACAGACCACATTCAAAGCACTCTACTGGTTCTATGACATTTAAAAAGTGAAAACTTAAGGGTGACTTTTGAAATGGAATGGCCACTGCTTGCTTTGTGTGATGAGCGTGTGACGTGTGTCATATGTGTGCACGTGTGTATGAATGAGAAAGAGGTAAATTGTACTATTGGTTATTTTTTTTGAAGTATTTTCATTTATTTATTATTGGGCTGCACTGGGTCTTAGTTGCAGATCTCACGGTTTCAGCACGTGGGATCTAGTTCCCTGACCAGTTCGATAACTGGATCTCTTGCATTGGGAGCATGGAGTCTTAGCCACCGGGCCACCAGGGAAGTCCTTTACTGGTCCTTTAAATGAGACAAAGAGAAGGAAATTTCATATCTTATGCTTGTCCTAAGTTTCACGATCAACTTTTTGCACATGTAGATTCCAGAATCAAAGGCAAGCACATGTCAACTAGGACAGATTGTATAATGAAAGGTAGAAAAAGTCTTTGGGGCTCAAGTACTTATGGGGATGTTTGTTTAAAATGAAGAGGGAGCTAAGCCAGAGATCCACACCTGCATGATACTTAAACGTCACTAGATTCTGAAAGCGTGGCCAGCAAGATTATTCCTGTTGTGCAGATGACGTCATAGGATTCAGCGATGGTAGATTTGCCAAGTATAGATAGAACCCATTAGGGCAAAAAAAGCCATTCAAAGTTAGAGTTCTTGACTTACATGTTTATAACTTAGCTTTCGATTTGTAGCCCCGGGGTGACTTTTCTCAAAATAGGAAACAGTGTAAATTTACCTACTATATAGCAATAACGTCAGGAAAAAAGTACATTCAATCAGACTGCTTCAACAGAAGTGAAGTATTTGGACTTTAAGGTATTTTGTCCTAAGAAGCTGAAAATTGTAGAATAATCAAAAAGAATCATTGTAGGAAACTGCTCACCATCGGCTGAGGGAGGGTCTGTTTTCTGCGATGTCACGGTGACGCTGGAAGCCTGGGACAGGTCAGTGCCGCTCCGCCACACCCGCACCTCCACCGAGCCCGCACTCTCATCCACAGAGTACTCGACGTCTCCAAAGTAGAAGACGGGCTCTGTGAAGCAGGAAACAGAAACCACTTTTGTGACGTTTGCTCTTCCACATCAAACTCTACATGCGTAATTACAAAGAACAGTTAGCCTCATCTCATAGACATCCTTATAAGCTCATATTATTTCCTTTTAGCAAGATAACACCTCTGTATTTGATTAATTTATTTTGGCCATGCCATGTGGAACGAGAGTCCTAGAACCCTGACCAGGGACCAAACCAGTGCCCTCTGCTTTGGGAGCACTGCGTCTTAGCCACTGGACCACCAGGGAGGTCCTGATGACATCTCTTTAATGTCTAGACTTATACAGGGCTTCAGATCAAAATATCTCTGTTGACAAACAAAAATACACACAGTAAAGTGTCTAATGAAACTTTTTTTATTGTTTTTTTTTTTTTTTTTTTTTTGGCTGTGTCTTGCAGCTTGCTGGAGCTTAATTCCCAGACCAGGGGTCGAATCAGTGGCCCCTGCAGGGAAGCTCCGAGTCTTGCCCACTGGACTGCCAGGGAAGTCCCTCTAATGGAACATTCTTATTTTGAAGCATATGAGTTACTTTGTTCCCTGTACGTGGAATTATGAATGGTTCCTAAATGCATTTCCTAAACGTTTAGCTGGTAAAACAGCAACAAAACGAAACAAAACAAATAAGACTGAAATTTTGTAAATTTGGCCCGACTGGTCAACATGTGTCCTACTGAGTTATCACTTTGGAGACTATTTGCATAATGACATCTTCTGGTCCAATGAAAGTGAAAGTCACTCAGCCCTGTTTCTTTGTGAACCCATGGACTATATAGTCCATGCAATTCTCCAGGCCAGAATACTGGAATGGGTAAGTGTTCCCTTCTCCAGGGCATCTTCCCAACCCAGGGATCAAACTCAGGTCTCCCGCATGGCAGGCAGATTCTTTACTTGCTGAGCCACCATGGAAGCCCAAGAATACTGGAGTGGGTAGCCTGTCCCTTCTCCAGAGGATCTTCCTGACCCAGGAATTGAATTGGGGTCTCAGCAATACAAGAACCATGAACCATGAACTTCCAGATGTTCAAGCTGGTTTTAGAAAAGGCAGAGGAACCAGAAATCAAATTGTCAACATTCACTGGATCATCGAAAAAACAAGAGAGTTCCAGAAAAACATCTATTTCTGCTCTATTGACTATGCCAAAGCCTTTGACTGTGTGGATCACAATAAACTGTGGAAAATTCTGAAAGAGATGGGAATACCAGATCACCTAACCTGCTTCTTTAAGAAACCTGTATGCAGGTCAGGAAGCAACAGTTAGAACTGGACATGGAACAACAGACTGGTTTCAAATAGGAAAAGGAGTACATCAAGGCTGTATATTGTCATCCTGCTCATTTAACTTACATGCAGAGTACATCATGAGAAATGCTGGGCTGGATGAAGCACAAGCTGGAATCAAGATTGCCGGGAGAAATATCAATAACCTCAGATATGCAGATGACACCACCCTCATGGCAGAAAGTGAAGAAGAACTAAAGAGCCTCTTGATGAAGGTGAAAGAGGAGAGTGAAAAGTTAGCTTAAAGCTTAACATTCAGAAAACTAAGATCATGGCATCTGGTCCCATCACTTCATGGCAAATAGATGGGGAAACAGTGGAAACAATGGCTGACTTTATTTTGGGAGCTCCAAAATCACTGCAGATGGTGATTGCAGCCATGAAATTAAAAGACGCTTACTCCTTGGAAGGAAAGTTATGACCAACCTAGATAGCATATTCAGAAGCAGAGACATTACTTTGCCAACGAAGGTCCATCTAGTCAAGGCTATGGTTTTTCCAGTGGTCATGTATGGATGTGAGAGTTGGACTATAAAGAAAGCTGAGTGCAGAAGAATTTATGTCTTGAACTGTGGTGTTGGAGAAGACTCTTGAGAGTCCCTTGGACAGCAAGGAGATCCAACCTGTCAATCTTAAAGGAAATCAGTCCTGAATACTCATTTGAAGGACTGACTCTGAAGCTGAAACTCCAATCCTTTGGCTACCTGATGTGAAGAACTGACTCATTGGAAAAGACCTTGATGCTGGGAAAGATTGAAGGCAGGAGGAGAAGGGGATGACAGAGGATGAGATGGTTGGATGGCATCACCGACTCAATGGACATGAGTTTGAGTAAACTCCGGGAGTTGGTGATGGACAGGGAGGCCTGGTGTGCTGCAGTTCATGGGTTTGCAAAGAGTCGGACACGATTGAGTGTCTGAACTGAACTGATAAGGTTTTGAGGGAACTCTATACCAATGGAGGTTCCACTAGAAAAATAATCTCATACCAAGGAGTTTACATTTGTCTTAAACATGGATGAAAATTGTGTGACTCAGGTCATTAAAATAGACACTTACATTGGAGACTTTATATTTTTTTCAAGTACTGGTGATGAATTCCCCTTGTGACTAGCAGTTTACCTTGCAAAACAGCTGTAAGTCTGAGGGACTGCAGTTAGCTGACTAATGAAGAAAGTAGAGAGATGATTTGTGAGCTTACTTTAAAAAATCCCCAGACTTATTCTGAAATATTTATAGGCTCATGGGAAAAGGCAGAAATAGCATATAAAGCATATACTTTACCCACTGTGAGCTTATTTTATAAGCAACCATTAACAAAGATAAATTAATTACATATATTCACATAATAAGGCAAACAGCCTTTGGCTCAAGACATTTTAGTTATCTGTGTTTGGTTTTACAAGATTCCAAAGGACTAAGTCTAAAAGGTCACACAACTCACACTCACATCAGTGTTCCTAAAAGGCAGGGCCATTCAGGAAATGACTATCCCATTTCAGAGCGTCTAATTGAATTACCAAACACAAAAATCAGACAAAACTCTACAATCGTGGCTCACAGCCACACAGGAAAGCCAGTTTGGGGCACTGCTCAAGTGGAGTAAAGGTTCTTTATTTTCCTGTCCACAAATTAAATCATCTTCATTGAAACTGGTGTTTTCTTTGTTTCTTCCTAAGGGGTGTATAAAAAAAAAGCATAGAGCTCCTTAGACTCTTGAATAATACACAACCAACCTTGGACATTTTGCCTGCACGCTTTGGTTCACAAAACAAAAAATCTGCCCGTAGCATACTTTCACTGGCTTCTCATCCTTTAGACCTGGAGGGTGCCTGGGCATGTCAGGGGATGTGTGTGGATGAAGTGTTAATCTTATTCACCTCAGCTAAGGTGGACCTCAACTACAAGCCAATAAATTCCTTACATTTCTCACACCTGAGTAGGGGGCAAAGGTGAAGACAGAACCCTGAAAATGCTTACTTGGACCAGACAGCTGCACCAAGCACATCTGTATGTCTTTTTAAAGGCTTTTATTAACATAAACATGGCAGAGGCCTGATCATTGGCATCCAGCAAGTAATCTAAGTCTCTTTACATTCCTGACAAACCACATCATTGTGCAGATTAGAGTTATGGGGGAGATCTGGGAAGTGCAGTAAGGAAGACCTCCTATTTCAGAATGATCCCTCCTGTCCTGTCTCTGTATGCCTCCCAGACACATACTAGAGGTGGAACAGAATAAAATCGTGTGAGGGAAGGTGATCATTAATCACCACACGGGCTCCACAGAGGCAAAGCTTTGTTCTGCCTGTGTGTGTTCAGACTCACTCTGTCAACTGTAGATCACGTGTTTTTATGGTATCGCTCAATGTGCATTTCAATAAGAAAAAATGTTTTACATAGTACTCTGAAAAAATTTAACCCTAATTGCTGTTAAGAATGAAGAGTAATGATAACAGTTGCCATATGTAGGACATTTATTATGTGTCTGACCTATGTTCTTTGTGTGTGTGTGTGAGAGAGAGAGAGAGAAAACAAGAGAGAAGAAGAAAAGAGAGACAGGTGGGAGGTAACGGTGCATGTAACAACACATGGTAAGTTTTATGGGAATAATCAAACAACATTATCATATCGCCATTGTGTAGTATGTAGTTACCGCCAGCAGAAAGAAAGAGGGAAGATGGAAGGAGGATTTTAATCCTCAATCTCTCAACTTTACTACCGCAGGTAATAGAAGGCATTAAGAAAGATTTCTTTCCTTAAGATGGACTTTGGCATATCTATGGATTTGAGTTATTTACGTAATTTCTCTTCCTCTGTGCTCTACTCATGATGACTGGAAAATCGATCTACTAATCAATTCAAAATCTTTGTGATTAAAGTATAAAGTATAGTATTTGTGACTATAATGAAATTAAAACACAACTGAATATTTTTAGAAGAGAAATAACTCTTGTTAACTGCCTAGTTTCAATTTCTCAATACCTCATCATCCGTCTCTAAAACTTAAATACTATTTATAATTGTCATCATTTGGACAGAATCTCAGGTAACATGAAGGACTTAAACATTCTCAAGCAATGAGTTGAGCTATAAATAATCACTCAAAATAACTGGCAAGAGGTTACTGGACATTTTAATACACAGATTATAATCAAGTGAAAGGAAGAGAGAATAGATGCACGAAAACTGTCAACAGCTGAAAGACATTTGGGCAAAATCCAAAAAAATTGCTTGTTCTTGCAAATTATTATAATTTATAAATAAGATTTTAACTCACCTATTTTTGGTTAGTGCTTGTTTGTTTTTATATGGGCACTTGGTTTCTCTAAAAAGTTAAGTAAACCGTAGACCTTTGTCTATTAGTTTTATAAATATTCACATTACAACTTCAAGCAAATCAGAAAAAAAGACCCATTTAATTTTGTGAACAAAAAAACTTGTTTTGGTCATGCCCTATGGTATGGATCTTAGTTCCCCAACCAGGGATTGAATCCATGCCCCCTGCATTGGAAGCAAAGAGTCTTAACCACTGGACCACTGGGAAAGTCCCTAGAGTCAGATCTTAAATACACGCTGTGTCTTGTAAGTTTACAGTCTTAGCAGAGAAAAGTCAGCAGCTGATATTACTACCCGGAATGAGAGAACGATCAATTAAAGCCGTGTATGCCACAGCCCACACCCACAAAATGCCACAAAACCATCATTCTTCACCACTCCATCATCCACAGAAAACACGGCAGAATGCATGTTTATTCCCTCTGGAGACAAAAGATAAGTTATATCCAAATAGTGTGTGAGCACCACAAGGAAAGTTTTAAATTGGCCACATGACATAGTGTGAAATTAGGGGAAGCCAAACTTTACTCTCTGTATCCTTTGTGGTCTTAACACTTCTAAATAAAGGGCACAGATCAAGGCATTGACTACAGAAAAGTCTGTTTTAGTTCATTAAACATTAATATGCCTTTCAAGGTTGGAGAGACTTTCAACACAAACAACACAGATAGGATCACGTCTATTTCTTACAAACAAAGCTGATGAGGACGGCTCAGCAAGTCACACAACACACACACCTGCAGTGAAGACAAAGGGAAAATAACTCAAGTCTTTCCCCACAGGGAAAAAGTGAACTTTTTTCCCTTGCTGAGTCTGTGGTGTCTAGATTGATGTTTACAATTACTTTGTGTCTCAGGAGATGAAAGGAAGAGGTGCCTGGAGTAATTGCTATCTGGAGCCAATCTTATTTACTCACGTGTACCTGGACTATCAGTCAAGTAGGCGTTGTAGCTCTAAGATGTTTGCTTAGAACTGAATGGAAAAAAAAAAACCCCAAAAACTTTTATGCCGTCTTTTTGTTCAGTGCTGCAAACAATACAAAGGAACCTCCCTAAATTATTTCCAACTCAGATCTCTCTTCTGAGCTTTGGACCTTGATAACCAGCTGCCTACACAGTCCCATGCCATGGGCACCTCCAGGCAAACTCGCAGTAGACACACCACCACTGCCCCGCCCCTGGTTTCTCTCTCTGTTTATGGCCACTACCCTAGATGCAATCAGCATCAGCCACCATTGAACCCCTCTAGCAGCCACTCAGCCAGGTTCTTAACCAGAAGCCATCCACCAAAGAAAATCTCATCATGGTAATGCCTTTGCGGAAAGCCTGTCAAGTGTTTCAGTGCTCTTAGAATTGAAAGCAGACTTTTTTATTTTAAATATTTTATTTTATATTGGCATATAGCTGGAAGAAATACCAACAACCTCAGATATGCAGGTGATAACACTCTGATGGCAGAAACTGAAGAGGTCCTGATGAGGGTGAAAGAGGAGAGAGCTGGCTTAAAACTCAACACTCAAAAAACTTATGATCACGGCATCCAGTCCCATCATTTCATGTTAATAGATGGGGGAAAAAATGGAAGCAGTGACGAATTTTCTTTTCTTGCGCTCCAAAATCACTGTGGACCATGACTGTGGAGTCATGAAATTAAAAGATCCTTGCTCCTTGTAAGGAAAGCTATGACAAACCTAGACAGAATATTAAAAACACAGAGACGTTACTTTGCTGACAAAGATCCATCCAGTCAAAGCGATGGTTTTTCGAATGATCGTGTATGGATGTGAGAGTTGGGCCATAAAGAAGGTTGAATGCTAAAGAATTGATGCTTTCGAACAGTGGTGCTGGAGAAGACTCTTAAGAGCCCTTTGGACAGCAAGGAGATCAAACCAGTTAATACCAAAGGAAATCAACCTTGAATATTCTTTGGAAGGACTGATGCTGAAGCTGAAGCTCTAGTACTTTGGGCACCTGATGCGAAGAACTGACTCACTGGAAAAGACCCTGATGCAGGGAAAGGAGAAGGGGCGGCAGAGGATGAAATGATTAGAGAGCATCATCGACTCAACGGGCATGAATTTGAGCAAACTCTGGAAGACAGTGAAGGACAGGAAAGCCGGGCGTGCTGCAGTCCACAGGGTCGCAGAGTTGGACACGACTTAGTGACTGATCAATAGCCGGTTAACAATGCTGTGATAGCTTCAGGTGGACAGCAGACTCAGCCATGCATATACACGCGTCCGTTCTCCACCAAACTCCTCTCCCATCCAGGCTGCCACGCAGCACTGAGCAGAGTTCCCTATGCTGTATAATAGGATCTTGCTGGTTATTCATTTTACATATAGCTGTGTCTACATGTCCATCCCAAACTCCCTAACCATCTTTCTATTAATTGAAAACGCTGGTTTGTAAAACACTAAACATTTGGTTTTAAAAACATTCGCCATTTAAACTGCCTTCCGGCCTCCTTTCTATCCAATAATCCAGTATCTTGAATGTCAAATGTGGCAAGCCCAGTCTTCACTATGGCATCACCATTGCCTTGAACACTCTTCACTCCTCCTCATCGGGATAACTCTTGCTCCTCTCGGGTTTCAGTTGAGAAGTCACTTGTCTTCTCCCTCAGAGCCCTCCCTCCCTCCAGCCACTGCAGGCTAGCATCTCCCATAGGCTCTGAGCTCTCTAAAGGGGAGGAATTCAACCTCCTTTGTTCACTGATGTTTTCCTAACAATGCCTGGCCATAGGTTGCTCAATTAACATTTGTGGAATGAATGAACATCCTGTAAAATAGGACCATTGATTTGCCAGGGCAAATGAACAAATACAGGAAGTCTCCTACACATGAACCTTCAAGTTGCGAACTTTCAAAGGTGCGAACGTGCGTTCGTATGTCCAAACACAAAAGTTAGCTCACATGTCTGAATTGCCAAGTGTGCGCATCCTCTACAAGTGGTTGTGCTTTTGTGTACTACAAAGGTTCAGTCCCTGGGTAGGGGAAGATTCCTCGGATGATGAAATGATAACCCACTCCAGTATTCTTGCCTGGGAAATCCTATGGACAGAAAAGCCTGGAGGGCTACAGTCCATGGGGTCACAAAAGAGTCAGACATGACCGAGCAACTAAGCACGCACACACGCACTGTATAGAGTACAGTAATACAATACCTTCATTTTGAACCCAGAATGTCCTGAAGCAGGTGTAAAAGCAGCAGTAATGTAGCTGATATTACTGTACTATAAGATTAAAAATGTTTTCTTCTGGGAATAGAACTGCCATATGACCCAGTATGCCCACTGCTGGGCATACACAGTGAGCAAACCAGAATTGAAAGAGACACGTGTACCCCAATGTTCATCGCAGCACTGTTTATAATAGCCAGGACATGGAAGCAACCTAGATGTCCATCAGCAGATGAATGGATAAGAAAGCTGTGGTACATATACACAATGGAGTATTACTCAGCCATTAAAAAGAATACATTTGAGTCAGTTCTAATGAGGTGGATGAAACTGGAGCCTATTATACAGGGTGAAGTGAGCCAGAAAGAAAAACAATATAGTATACTAATGCATATACATGGAATTTAGGAAGATGGTAATGACAATCCTATATGCGAGACAGCAAAAGAGACACAGATGTATAGAACAGTTTCTGGACTCTGTGGGAGAAAGCAAGGGTGGGAAAATAAATAAATAAAAATGCTTTCTTAATTTTTTGTGTTTGTGTTTTGTATATATTATTAACTTATTATAGCACAGTTACAGTTATAAACCTATTATAGTACTATATGGCAAATTGTGTTAGTTGGGTGAAAAGTGTTATTTGCTCAGTCATGTCTGACTCTTTGGGACACCATGGACTGTAGCTCACCAGGCTCCTCTGTCCACAGAATTTTCCAGGCAAGAAAAATTTTCAGGGTTGCCACTTCCTTCTCCAGAGGATCTTCCTAACCCAGGGGTTGAACCCATGTTTCCTGCATTGCAAGTGACTTCTTTACCATCTGAGCCATCACTGCTTACCAAGGTTAACTTTGTTGGACTTAGGAACAAACTGGACTCTCCAGTGTGCTGTCAGAATGGAATTGTTCGTATGTAGGGAACTGACTGTGTGTCTTCGTGGTGGGTGAGTTAGAAGACCACAGTCCTTAGCAGCAGGCAGTGGGGGTTATAAAGCCTCAGGAGGATGAAGAAGTTGTCTTTGCACGAAAATGACTGTGGAGGGCAGCCATTTGAGTCTGGAGCAAGCCCACAGGGGCGAGGGATAGCCACCACCATGAACTCCAAGAGATTTTTTAACTTTCACTTTTAAAATACTTAGCCTGCAGGCTTTTCCAGGGTAGATGTGCATCAGATTTATCCAAGGAGATTTAAAGGTACCGAGGCTCGGTCTCACCTCCCATTTATCGAATCAGAATTTCCGGTGGGTGACCCCTAAGCACCAGCACTGTCTCTTTTTCTTTCTCATTTTTCAGTGGACTATATTTTTTAGAGTAGTTTTCAGTTCACAGCAAAATTGTGCAAAAGGTACAGAGATTTACATATACCCCCCGTTCCATCCATGCATCACACCAGTGTTTTTGAAAACCTCTACAGGTCTCAGCAATCTGCAGGTTGTTTTTGCTTATGTCAGTGTTTTAGCAAACAGTGATTCGTGGTTAGATACAACACTATCTTACTTCATCCTTACAGCCACCCTGTGAGGTATGTGAGTCCTGTTTTCACAGACAAGGAAACTAAGGATTAGGGAAATTAAGAGATCTGCCTAAAACCACACATCAGGGAAATAGTGGATTACGATCCATACCAAGAAAAAGTCTGTGTCCTTGTGTGTGTGCTCAGTTGACTGAGTCCTGTTCGACTCTTTGCGACCCCATGGACTGTAGCCCGCCAAGCTCCTCCATCCATGGAATCCTTCAGACAAGAATACTGGAGTGGGTTGCCATGCCCTCCTCCAGGGGATCTTCCCGACCCAGGGATCAACCCCACGTCTTTGTCTCTTGCATTGACAGGTGGATTCTTTACCACGAAGACACCTGGGAAGCCCTGTATGCCCTTAAGCTAACTAACTTTAAGGCAAGAGAGAGGTCATAACACAAAAGGTGGTCACAAGATTTTAATGAACATAACGTTCACCCCACAATTCAATAAATGGGAGTTTATCATACAGAAATGTTAACATAAATGTACAAAGATACATACACAGATACATGTTGTACTTTATTTATACTAGGGCACAACTGAAAACAAGCGCAAAATCCCCCAGAAGGAGACTGATTGTATTAAGTTCATTCATAAACTGAAACACCAGGCTAGGAAGTTGATTTTTTTCCTTTCCTTTTTTAAAGGTATACATGTATATATAAAAGCTAGTAAGACATTGATATCTGGTTAAAGACAGTTTTGTGATTTTATACCCTCTACTTGGCTTCATCAGCAGTAATGAGAGATTAAAAATGAAAGACAGCATGACATTTCTTTTTGGTAGATTTGAAGATGTTCACTCATCATTATTATACTTGATAAGGAATGGGACAGCTGTGCTCAAAAGAAGGTAAGCATTTCTGTGAACTAAAAATGTAACGGAACAACAGGACTTCATAGTGGTGAGTGGAGCCAAAAGTGAATGCTTCTGCTGGTATTTTAAGGCTGTGAACCAATACTGGAATCAAAGAAACCAGATGAAAACAGAATTCAAGGGCAAAATATAGATATTTTCAGCGATCAAAGACAAAGGTTTTACTCACCTATAGATACACACTGGGAAATTGCTAAAAGTACAGAAAAAAAAATCAAAGAGCAGAACTGAATGAAAGAGACTTGGCTGAGCAACTGATAACATATGCTGGTAAATCCAACTAGTTAGTGCAAGCACAAATGATCATCATAAACGATATTTTCAACTTAATGCTGAAATTGAAACTTGAAACAACAGAGAGGAAGTTACAAATGGGCCTCTAAACCCTTCCATGCCCTTGTCTTTTTGAAGACAGTAAACTTTGTTAGGCAGATAGTAAATTTTATCTTCATTAAAATTACGATTTGCCACCAATAGGACAGAAACCAGCAGAAAATAACAGTCACAAAGGATACAGAAAACTTTCTTGACAAAAGACGAAGCTGTAAAGGAAAAATCCATACAGACAGATGCCAAATAAAAAGCACAAATATATTACTTAATTAGATAAGGTAATTTCTTATTTAAAACCAATAGACTGGATTAAAGAACAAAAAGACTTATAAACATAGCTGTAAACAAAACTGGAGGAAAATAGGTAAAATAAAAGGATGCAAGAAGGCTATATGAAGCCAATAAGGAGAAAGCAAGGTGGTGTAGAATATATATAGAATCTATATCAAACTGCTGACTCGTTATTTCCAAGAGATGGGATTAGGAGGAAATTTTACCTCCTTTCCTATGCGTTTCTTCACACACTAATTTGCTACAGTTTACTTTTTTTTCCTTCCCCAAGCAGCATGTATTACTTTTGTAAATAGGAAGAAAAACAAAATCAGGTTAACTTCCTTCTATAAATAACACATTTTAAAAAACGAGTGTTAAATAATTTTCACTGAGCCTTTCTGTGCTTTTCTTTCAAAAAAATACATAAACATTCTTAAGAACGACTTCATATTTAGTCTTTAACAAGCATTTTCAAAATTCCTGTTGGAAAAATAAAGTTCAAATATAGGTTTAGTATATATCAGTTTAAAGGCATGTTTTGACATTTCTTTCCCTTGCCAACTATAATTGCCTCAGAAAGAAGAAAGAAAAGACAGGACATGTCTAAAAATGCTTATAACTTAAGGACTGAGTCTTTCCAAGATTTCAGCTGAGAATATGTGGGGAGCTTTTCTCCAGAAAAGACGACGTTATCAGAGATTCTACTGTCAATCTGGTTTGACTCCCAAACTCTGATTTCGTCATTTTCAGGGTTGCTATAAGTTTAAAATAAAATTTAAATGTCAAGGGCATTAGAGTTTTCTACCATCCAGTAGCCTCTGAAGAAGGACTCCTGAATATTATTTATTCAACAAACACTGTTGAGAATCCACCTCTAGAAGAGTGTTTTTAAGGCTTTTAATATTTGTTTCATATAAACAAGGGACAGGAAGGAAAGCTGATCATAACTTACTAATTGATTTCTCAACCCAGATTCAATGTACAATTCCCTAACCATTATTCTTTATGGCATCTAAAACCTAATATAATGATAAACACTAGAGAAATAAAAGACATTTTGCATATGTGAAGAAGATATTTACTATCTCACATGTGTAACAGAAGAAAGATCTGAAAACAACTTAAATGCTCATCAGTAGAGAATTTTTAAAACACATTACAGCCACACTGTGAAAGATTGTGTAGCCATGAAAAGAATTAGTCGAGTTTATGGGTACCACCATAAAGTTTTTCATGATACACTGTTATGTGAAATAAGTATAACATAAAATAATATTCATAACAGTCGTTCAGTCGTGTCTGACTCTTTGTGATCCCATGGACTGTAGCCCGCCAGGCCCCTCTGTCCATTGAATTCTCCAGGCAAGAATACTGGAGTCGGTTGCTATCCCCCCTTCTCCAGGGGATCTTCCCAACCCAGGGATCAAACCTGGGTCTCCCACATTACAAGTAGATTCTTTTACCATCTGAATCAGCAAGGAAAGGACAAGTAAAATAGCAAACATTAATTGGGTATTTTTCAGTTCAGTTCAGTTCAGTCGCTCAGTCATGTCTGACTCTTTGCGACCCCACGAATTGCAGCATGCCAGGCCTCCCTGTCCATCACCAACTCCTGGAGTTCACTCAAACTCACGTCCATGAGTATTTTTAGTGTGCCTGAATTGTTTTAAGCACTAATAACCCTTTGAGGTAGGTTTGTTATCATCTCTACTATATAGATACAGATACAGAAGCTGAAGTCCAGGAATTCAAGATCAGTAGCCAGTAAGTGGGAAGGAAGACAGACTGTCTCCAATATTCTAGGAAATATGTACTTGTTGCTTCTTTGCTATAACAACAATTAATTCTAGCCAAAGTCAAAAGAAATGTGTGCATGTGACTGTGTATACAGAAAAGCCACACATGGTACTCAAGTGACCTCAAGGGAGACGGATGGGTTTGATGAGGGAGCTAAGACCACTGCCATTTAGTTGATATACTTCTATTTGGTTCTCATGCAATAATTTTGTAGTAAAAATATTAACACTAAGCTAGAGTTAATCTATATACCATACCTCCATGAAACACAGCCTCAAAATATTAAATCTTATATTTCTTAAAATATTAGATTTAAGAAAAGTATTTATCACAAAGCAGAGAGTTTCTTCTCTCTTGTTAAGATCTGAAACATTTTTAACTCTTAACAGATTCTGGCCTCTTAACCACCTTGCTGCAGTATTTTGCAGTGCTGTGGAGGAGTGTGCTTTCCAGGGAACTGAGTAGTTATTGTGCTTTTCAAAAAATCACTATCTAAGAGTTTGCAAAGCCCTACAGAGTTGGTGTCTTTCCAGTTTCACATATGACCTCCTCCCAGTTGACAGTCAAGCAAGTCCAGCCAGCTCACACTTCTCACGTCGCACTTTTCTCACTCCATTCACTCACTCACTCCTGTCCCTCATTAGGCAGAGACACCCGCAAAGACAGAAATCAAGTATTGTTCATCTGTAATCATCTGTAAACTCCAATGAGAAGCACAGAGCCTGACACACGAGATTAAAAAAAAAAAAAAAGTGTAGACTGCTTCCAGTGTTACCAGTGCAAATCACCACACTTAGGGCTTCCCTGGGGGTCTTTCCAGTGGTCATGTATGGACGTGAGAGCTGGACTGTGAAGAAGGCTGAGCGCTGAAGAATTGATGCTTTTGAACTGTGGTGTTGGAGAAGACTGTTGAGAGTCCCTTGGACTGCAAGGAGATCCAACCAGTCCATTCTGAAGGAGATCAGCCCTGGGATTTCTTTGGAAGGAATGATGCTAAAGCTGAAACTCCAGTACTTTGGCCACCTCATGTGAAGAGTTGACTCATTGGAAAAGACTCTGATGCTGGGAGGGATTGGGGGCAGGAGGAGAAGAGGACGACAGAGGATGAGATGGCTGGATGGCATCACTGACTCGATAGACGTGAGTTTGAGTGAACTTGGGGAGTTAGTGATGGACAGGGAGGCCTGGCGTGCTGTGATTCATGGTGTCGCAAAGAGTTGAACATGACTGAGCGATTGAAATGAACTGAACTGAACTGAACTGGTGGTCCAGTGGCTAAGAATCTGCCTTTCGATTCAGGGGACACTGGTTCGATCCCCAGTCTGGGAAGATCCCACATACCTCGGGGCAACTAAGCCTGTGGGCTAACAATGAGTGAGCCCATGTGCTGCAGCTATTGAAGGGTGCAGGCCCTAGAGCCTGTGCTCCACAGCAAGAAAAGCCACTGAAACGAGAAGAGCCACCGCAACTAAAGGTAGGCCCAGCTTGCTGCAACGAGAGAAAGCAAGGAAGACCCAGCACAGCCAGAAATAAATCATAAATAAATAAATAAAAATTTTAAAAAACACAAAGTAATCATTGCGTTTCTAAATCTCATCTTGTGAAAACACACCAATAAATATTACAGTTAGTGTGAGAGTAATATTATGACGTAATCGCTACTTTTGCTGAGTGTTTGCCTTTTTAGGTCACATCAGAATCTTGTTATTTTAACCTACGGGGCTCCCAACAGCCTATAGGTTAATAGGCTTCTAAGGTCATTGTTTTTATCTGCTGTTTACAAACCAAATGAAATGTAGACTTAGATTAAATAATTATCTTAAGGTTACATAGCATGGATGTAGCAGATGCAGGATTCAAGCCTAAGTCTCTAAGACTGCAAAAGCTGTGTTTCTTTTCAGGATGTAGTGCTGTCTTTGAAAATGATTAAATAATGGAAAAGTCTGCACTTTAAGAAATTTTTTTAAAAAGAAACTTAATGAGAGTCTGTAAAGGCAGAGCTGGAATATTCCATGTAAGAGAAAAATTATTATAGATCAATATTCTCAGTTATGAAGAAAAATGTCTTTATTAAAAATAAAAACAAGATCAAACCTCTATAGAAAGGAAAGAAAAATAAGGTGTCACGTTATGCTTAATTTCTCCATTCCTTTAAAATTGTTGCTGCTCCACAAGGCATGTACATTTTTATTCCTGCTGACTAAAGAGAATTTCATAAGTAAGATTTCAGAATTCATAGAGACTTTGACATCAGGATGATTTATGTGGGAATCCCAACAGCTGAACGCAGAAAGAGTACGGCCAACATGGTGTCAAACACAGTTTGTGTGAGGTCTCAGGAATAAAGGCATGTGGTTGACACTGGAAAAGTAAATAACCTTGACCACAGACTGTTCAATAATTGACACTTGAAACATGCCTGCAGGCAGTAAAGAAAGGGATTCTAGAATAAAAGGCTAAAGCCATTCCATTCCCAGCTGAGACAATGGGCTCCTTTTTTGTAAGACTCCTCCTTCCCTGTTTTCCCTGTATTACTCAGTAGCAGTGGGTGATTCTGCTCTATTGCTTCTTAGTGTAGAACCTCAACAGTGGTCCAGGACTCTTCCATCCTCTTGTAGTGTGATGAGGAAAAAAAAACCCCAAAACAAAAGAAGCTCTCCTACAAGCCATAAGTGAAGTCCCCTTTCAGTCATTTCGGAAATGCCTGACACTGGGGAAGTCAACCTCTTTCTTTGGTTCTTAGGTTTCTGGTCTGTAATATGGAGAAAATCCAGCCCAGCTGCGCAAAGTCAGGTCACTAAGCTTTCGAGTCTCTGCACGTCCCCTTCCTGGCCTTCTCAGACTGGTGCTTTTCTTGTCGATAATGATACTAGTTGGCAGCTATTTCTCTCATTTAACATCCATGTGACCTGTTTATGCTGACTATCCCCATTCTTTACTGCAAGGAAAACAGTTGCTTCCTCTCAAGGAAAAGTAGGAGTCAGAAAATCATTCTTTCTTATAAATGGTTTGCACAGTAAGGAGAAACCATAAACCCAGAAGATAAAAATATAGACATTATGATTTTCAAACGATTTCTCATATTCAGATAAAATTTACTCAGTAATATAGCTGGGTCCCAAGATAACATCGTATTTCACCCTTTCAACTTGTGCTTTGTCTTAATTTATAGAGAAGAGCTGTCTGATATTTTTAAAAAGTGAGATTAAAAAAATAAAGCCATATAACCTCTTGGGGTAAAAGGAACAAGCTTCAAGTGTCTGGGGGCTTAGGAAGCATTTGGCATGGCTGGTATGCCACTTGGGGTGAGGAGATGGAGGAAAAGCGAAAACAGAAGGCATCAGACAGAGACTTCCCTGGTGGTCCAGCGGCAAAAATTCTGAGCTCCCAGTGCAGGGGATCCAGGTTCAATCCCTGGTCAGGGAACTAGATCCCACATGCCACAACTAAGACCCAGGGCAGTCAAATAAATGCAAATAAAAAAGAAGGCAATGGCAGGTCACGTGTGCTATGCCAAGGGGTTGGAAGCTCACCCTAGAAGTTATCCCATGACAAGTGGGTTCAGTTTCAAGAAGGGGAAGGATGTGATGAAACTTGCATGTACTGGGTCTGGAGGATGGATGCCCATGGCAGGTGGGCAAACTGGAAGCAGAGAGACTAGTCAGCAATCTCAGGAATTTAGGCCAGATAATGAAGCTGGCTGGGTGCTTCCCCAGTGGCTCAGCAGTAAAGAATCTGCCTGCAGTGCAAGAGCCTCAGGTTTGATCCTTAAGTCAGGAAGATCCACTGGAGGAGGGCATGGGAACCCACTCCAGTATTCTTGCCTGGAAAATTCCATGGACAGAGGAGCTTGACGGGCTACAGTCCATGGGGTCACAAAGAGTCGGATGACTGAAGCAACTTGGCACGCATGCATGCACATGAAGCTGGCTAGCACAAGACGGTAGCAGTTCTGATGGGTGTAAAAGACAGCAAACGTATTAGGTATAAAGGAAACAGAATCAAGGATTTGGGGTGGAGAGTGGAAGAAGAAAGTCTAGTCATAGAAGGAAATGGCAACCCACTCCAGTATTCTTGCCTGGAGAATCCCAGGGACGGGGGAGCCTGGCGGGCTGCCGTCTATGGGGTCGCACAGAGTAGGACTAGTCACCAAGATTAAAAATTCAGGAGGAGGGACTTCCCTGGTGGTCCAGTGGCTAAGACTCCACATTCCCCATGCAGGGTCCCAGTTTCAATCCCTGGTCAGGAAACTAGATCCCACATGCCAGCAACTAAAGAACCTGCGTGCCGTGACTAAGACTTGGTGCAGCCAAATAAATAAATAGTAAATAAAGTAATTAAAAAAAAATACAGGAGGGAAACCAGGTTAGAGCGAGGACTACTGTTCTCTATTTTCCCCCTTGATTTGCATTGATTTCTTTCAGAAGCTAAGGCGCTAGGGCCATGGTGACTCATATGCCTATAGTACTTTCCTTGTTTCAAAAGAAAAATAAATAGACTTCTCACATAACTCAATTATCGGGTCCCCCACAACGATAACACAAGAGTTTAATGGAGTTTCCCTCTTCACAGAAATGTCGAGGGATATCATGTTTTGAACATGGTAATGAAATTGTCCTCAGAGAATTAATCAAACCTCTCCTGCTAATAGTTTATTTGTCCTCTTGGTATATTGAAGTAAGTCTGGAATATAGAGCTGTGTTTAAGATGTGCTGACATTTTAAACAACTTTATATATTCTGGACCAATGTCAGTTAAGGCAAGCAAGCTAGATGCGGTGGGAGGATAATGACCCCTTGGAAAGTGGGTACAACTCTCAGCACATCTTTCATCCCTCTGTGTGCAGAGTGCGAGCTTGCACAGTAAGTCACTTCAGTCATGTCCGACTCTTGTGACCCAATGGACTGTAGCCCACAAGGCTCCTTTGTCCATGGGATTCTCCAGGCAAGAATACTGGAGTGGGTGGTCATTTCCTTCTCCAGGGGATCTTCCCAATCCAGGGATCAAACACGCATCTCCTGCGGCTCCTTGCATTGGCAGGTGGATTCTTGACCACTGAGCCACTGGAGAAGCCCATTGTGTAGTGTAGATAGTATTTGACCAATTTGCCGAGCTAGGGACCACACACCGCAGATCCGCAAAGTGTAAAAGTGGAATCTATACTCTACGATTTTCTTCTGTACTTAGAGGATCATCTTGCAGCACTGAGAATGCGAAGCTTTTTAAAGGTTTCCCTGGCAGTGGGTGCAATCCTGAAAAATCACCCTTCTGCATAAGCGTGATTCTCAAACAATGTTAACAAAAGAACAGGTTTCTTGTTGGCATTTTGACCGCAGAGTTCCAGCTTTGTGGCATCCTTCCTGAGACTGTAAAGCAGGTTGTTTGTGAAACACCCTCAGGGAAATGGAAGCTGAGATACATTTCAGCCCTAGGAAGTGTAGAGAGAAAGCTCTTTTTCTCTCACAGTGTCAATAACCTGACTCTTCTGACTTTTAAGTACTGACTAGTAAAGCTCCACACAGTCATTTGATTTCTTTCCCCAGGACTGTGTTTAACACATGAGTGCTGACCTGTTCTGTGATTTGGCTCATCCAGATGCTGCAGTGGTCTTCATGGCGGTGAGCCTGTCACAGCCCGAGGGGATGTGTAACAATGCACATCAATTTCTGGGCTGCCGACTCCCATGACTCGTCTCCCTGATTCTTGGGGTGGCTTTTCCGGAACCCCAGGCAGCACTCGATGCTGTTTTGAAAGCACCCATTGCATGTGGCTTCCCTGGTGGCTCAGAGGTTAAAGTGTCTGCCCGCAATGTGGGAGACCCAGGTTCGATCCCTGGGTCGGGAAGATACCCCGGAGAAGGAAATGGCAACCCACTCCAGTATTCTTGCCTGGAGAAACCCATGGAGGGAGGAGCCTGGTAGGCTACAGTCAACAGGGCTGCAGAGAGTTGGACACGACTGAGCTACTTCACTTCACTACATTGCAGGTGGAGCCTGGTTTTATCAGTGACTCTCTTGTATCACTTTGCCTATTTTCTTGCAGAAATCCTCTATAGATTGGACCAATCTTGTTCATCACGGTGTCCTTGGTGCCTTCACGGGTGCATGCTACTCAGGAAAGATACTACTAAGTGTTATGTGGTGTTGATGTATATATACATATATATATCTATATAGATATAAATATATATATATATATAGAAAGAGAGAGAGAGAGTGAGGGCAGGAGAAATCCTTTCTCTTTTTCACCCTAACACAGCATTTGGGGCATTAGAGATGCTCAGAAAACATTTCAAATAAGCAAATGTCTGAATATATATTATTTCAGTCGCCTGAAATAATATTTCGTCTCACTACATCAGAATGAAGACCTGTTTCTTAGGAAAAGGATGAAGTGATGCTTTATCTCTCTAGAAGTGTGAAGGGGAAAGTTTTATCCATAATTTTAAGTGCTTCAAATTGCTACAAATGGCCCAAAGAAAAGAGGTTTTTTAAGTTTTAGCTACACTTTATAATCCTAACATACATTATTATTGTGATTCTTTGTAGCACAATGTAGCTGTCTGGTTTTATCAAATGATATTACCTGTATTCTTTATTGGGTAATTTTGTATCTCTCGAGGTCAGTAGCAAGTTTCTTGACTTCATTTAAAGGAAGATTTAAAAAGCCAATGACAAAAAAAGGTATGTATATGACTGATAAACTAGGAATAAAGGGAGAGAAGAAGAGATGCAAATGTCTGCTTCAGTAAGGCAGAATGAAGACCTGCTTCTTAGGGAAATCATAAGATTCATGAGCCTCTGGTGAAAGGTAACATCTACCCGTGCAGAGCAAGGAAGATATCCAGAGAACACAGTGACCCTTCAGGACTTCTAATCTGAGATTTACCTTCATTTTGTGACAAGAGTCGTAGAAAACCAAACTAACAAGGGTCACATTTCTACAGTGACCAGTTGCTCAACCAAACATCTCAGAAAATAGTACATAAATTCCAAAATGCTTTCTTCACTTTCCATTCTAAAGCAATTAAAGAAGATGCTGTTGTCTAAATAGTAATTGATGTCATGAAGCATATATTCAACAGACCACAGGTACACATATGTGCCCTGTCTGGACTTACTAAATAAACACTCAGACCTCTGTGATTTCACTGTAGGATTTCATAGATTCTGACCTCTGTTTACATCATGGAGCATGCAGGTCAAGGCTTTAAAAGTCCTGTTTTCAGCTAAGCTGTAGCTTCAGCTTACCGGCATTTTCTTTGCGTTTTATGATTTAGACAAAAAGGATACATTAAACCTCTGTTGCTGGAGAATCATTTGGAGTTTCTGATGCTGACACTAACATTTACTAAGAGATCTTTTCTAATGGTTTGATCTCTAATGAAGTTTGTTGTTTTTTAAATTGTAATATCTCTTAATAATAATTTCAAGCTTATTGAAATTTGGCTTATTAAAATCTGAAGTCTAGGATCTGAGAAGTTGCTTCTCACATTTATGTGATTTTTAGCACTAACATGGGGTTCACCTGAGACTGAGATCTTGAGGTTTCTAATATTTTTAGTGACTTGCTTTCAGGGATTTAGTGATAATAAATCAGCAATATTTATCCTTCGACGTCTACAAGATGGTATTACAAAGCCAGCATTCTCCCGTGTGGAAAAGATGGGAGTGAGGCAGATAGTATTACCAAGCAAAAGACAAAGCAAACAGAAGATGCCGTTTATCCACAAGGGCTTGACAAGACAGTTCAAATCCAGTCCTTCAGATGGGAAAACCTTCCACTAGGCACTTTGCTAAATGATGTGGAAAAGCGATGCCTTATTTTGTGCAACTGAACTGCCAGACTCCACTCATATGCTCTCCTAATGATCCTGGAGGAATTTTAATTGATAAAGGTGAACCAGAATAATTCATGCACAAGTTAGCCAAATATCTGTAACTGCTAACATTTGAAGTATTCTAGGATCATCCAGCGCTGTATACATAGAAAAGTATACAGCTTGTTTCATCTCTACTAGGATGCCTCATGCTAGTTTTGAATATTACAGTGTAAAATATACACTATATGATATCTGTTAAATATACATGCTGCCGGTACACTACGACGTGGGCAATATACCAGTTGGTGCCATGGACTCTGTGTTGTCAGCCTGGCAAATTCTTCTTAGGTATTTGACCCTGAGCAGGTTACCTAGCTGCTCAAAGATAATAAAACTGAGTATAACAGAGCCATGCTCATAGTCTGTGTGTCTCTGTATTAAATGAAATCATTTAAGTAAAAGGCTTAGCACAGCTAAGCTACTGTTATCATATACAATAGTTACATATGACTATGCGTGCATGCTAAGTCGCTTCAGTCGTGTCTGACCCTCTGCTCCCCCATGGAGTGTAGCCCAGGCTCCTCTGTCCATGCGGATTCTCCAGACGAGAATTCTGGAGCAGGCCATGCCCTCCTCCAGGGGGTCTTCCTGACCCAGGGACTGACCTGCATCTCTTATGTCGCCTGCATTGGCAGGCGGGTTCTTTACCACCAGGGCCACCCGGGAAGCCCCTATTAATGACTATATATTACAGTTATTGGGCTTCCCAGGTGGCCCAGTGGTAAAGGATCTCAGGTGGCTCAGTGGTATAGTTATTGGGCTTCCCAGGTGGCTCAGTGGTAAAGAATTTCAGGTGGCTCCTGTAATGTCAGTGCAGGAGACATAGGTTTGATCCCTGGGTTGGAAATGGCAACCTACTCCAGTTTCCTTGTTACAGTTATTATTATACGACATATATGCTGGCTATGGAGGCCTGAAACACAAAGATATGAGTTGACTTAATACTGTGAACAGTACGATCCTATTCAATACTGCAGCTTAATATCTTAGAATCACTCTAGAAGACAACATAGCTGTTAGCTTACACTCCATGAGTTTGAGAGCTTACTTCTGGGTGAACCGTTCCCATGCCCTAGCACGGTTCCCTGTGCTCACTTTCTTGGGAGCCATAAGGTCATTCTTCAGTGCAAATTATATAAAATGGTGAGCTGTTCTCATAGAGAACTCTGGAGCTTTTGCCTTTTCTGGTAATAGCGGTGAATGTTTTCATGCGACTGGCCGAAGAGATTCAAGTGGCTGCTTGCCAAGTTCGTGTGTGTGCAAAGGAACAAAGCTCTGAATGCCTTTCCTGCTGCGAGCAGTACACTGTATCAACAGTTTTACAAAAACTAGTTCACAACAGCATTGTGGCAAAGTCCTTTAGAGCCGATGACCATACCAGGTTGAGTCAAAGGTGAAAGTGAAAGTGAAGTCGCTCAGTCATGTCCGACTCTTTGCGACTGGTGGACTGTAGCCCACCAAGCTCCTCCATCCATGGGATTCTCCAAGCAAGAATACTGGAGTGGGTTGTCATTTCCTTCTCCAGGGGATCTTCCCAACCCAGGGATCGAACCCAGGTCTCCCACATTGCAGGCAGACGCTTTAATCTCTGAGCCACTGAACCCATCCCAGCAGCCTCAGACCCTTGCTCACTTGCCTTTATTTTAACGCATGTCCCTGTACGCCCAGCCCCATGTGGAGGTGTTCCCAATAAACAACTGGCCTTCTAGGCTCTGTGTCCAGCCAGGTCCAGAATTAAGAGAGGACTGGGGTTGGGGACCCTGTGGGTCCTCCCATGGTCAAGCCTGGAAAGTCTCCCTTCTCTGGACCCTCCTGATCATAGTTAGGAAATGACTCACTCATTTGCATTCACAAACACTCTTTTTCTTCCTGCCCTCTCCCACTCATGCGTTTGTCAAAAATAAATTGATCCTATAATTGCACAACTCCTCTCCTGAAACTATTACAATTTGAAAAAATGGTATGAAGTGACCCTTTACCATAATATGGTTTATATTTAACCCAAAGGAGGTACAAAATGAGGGAAGTAGACCACACCATTTTAGTTTTTAGTCATTTTGAAAAGAGGCAACATTTAAAACCAGTTTGTTTTAAAGGTCTAAAGGTGTATTTATTATCTGAGAACTCCAATAAGGTACTTCATTTTGCACATTTGCTGAGTTTTCTTGCCATTCCCTTCTCCAGTACTTTGGCCACCTGATGCAAAGGCTGACTCATTAGAAAAGACCCCGGTGCTGGGAACGATTGAAGGCAGGAGGAGAAGGGGATGACAGAGGATGAGATGGTTGCATGGCATCACCGACATGAGTTTGAGCAAGCTCTGGGAGATGGTGAAGAACAAGGAAGCCTGGCATGCTGCAGTCCATGGGGTGCCAAAGAGTCGGACACGACTGAGCGACTGAACTGAACTGAACTGAACTGAACTGCCATCTTTTGTCTCCATTTTACTGTTCCAAATGATCATTTATAAATTATTCTCCTTTAACTTTTTATATAATTAGGTTTTTTTTTCCCCAAACAGATTTTAAGCTTTGTGAGATCTTGGCCTCCATGTTAAATGTCTCTATAGTCCCCACATATTACACTTAATATGTACACAATAAATATTCACTGTGTGTGTGGTATGTGAGATTAAATATCGTTTTAAAAGGCAAGACATTTCATATATGTTTTCCTTTATCTTATTTTTGTTTTCAAAGAGTGTAATATCTACATCATTAAACTAGTATTCTTCCCATGTGGAAAAACTGGTATAATCTTTACTATTCAGCGCATTCTTGCAATGCCTCCCACAGACTAGAAACTCATTAAGCATCCATTAGCTTTCACTGAATCCTTAGCATTATCAACTATATTAAACAGTCGGTTAATAGCTTCAATGCATTAATATTCTGAGCAGTTAGAAACTCATTTTTCCATTTCTTGCTTTTTAATATTGTTCTAACTCAAGCACACTAAATACAGAATGTGACTTTGTCATCATTTCTCGGCCTTTTGGCTAAGATGAAGAATGTCATTCTTGGCAGAATGTCACTTCATCAAGCTGTTAGTTTAACTGAGTTTGGCCATTCCTTACATATTGACCTGGCATTACTTAACTGGTGAGGTGAAGGTGAAAGTTGCTCAGTCGTGTCCAACTCTTTGCAACCCCATGGACTATACAGTCCATGGAATTCTCCAGGCCCAAATACTGGAGTGGTTAGCCTTTCCCTTCTCCAGGGGATCTTCCCAACCCAGGGATCGAACCCAGGTCTCCTGCATTGCAGGCGGATTCTTTACCAGCTGAGCCACCAGGGAAGCCCTTACTTAACTGGAGTTTACCCAAATGCAAATAATAGTATTCAAGAATGAAAAGGATGGTGACCAGGCCTGTCAGTTCAGTTCAAATGAATAAACCATATTTCACCCACACACCATACCATGATGTATTTTTCTAGCACTAGGAATATTTTCTTCTGTATGGTACTCCTGCTGTTGAGAAAAGCTTTTCTAACAAGAGTAAGCTTTTGAATGGCACCGACTTGACTTACATCTACCACAGGGTGCATCGTTCTATCTTTTATCTGTCTCTGGTTTATATCTACCAGTGTGATAATCTCTCCAGGGTGGCTAAGGAAGCCAGCCACTATAGCTAAAACCTCAGCCACTATAGCTGAAACCCCAAACCCTGGGTTGGCACACAAAAGCAGAAAATGGAATCAGCTGAAATGTTCCTTAATTAACTTCCAAAGATTGACAGCAAAGATTAGTGAAATATTGCTAGCACTGACTTAATATACTCTTCCTAATGAACAAATCTGGGTGTGTGTATGTGTGTGTTAGTTGCTCAGTCATGTTAACTCTTTGTGACCCCATGGACTGTAACTTGCCAGGTTCCTGTATCCATGGGATTCTCCAGGCAAGAATACTGGAGTGGATTGTCATTCCCTTCTCCAGGGGGGTCTTCCAAGGATCGAATCCAGGTCTCCTGCATTGCAGGTGGATTCTTTATCATCTAAGTCACCAAGGAAGCCTGGGAGAAGGATTATTTTATGGTAATTAGGTTTCCCTCATGAAGAAGAGTCAGGATAAACTCTCCTCCTTTTTGGAAGCCTGTTGGACTTAATTTCCCATATACTTAACACCTTCCTAGTTCTTCATTTAATAGAATTGTCTGCTAGTTTCTTGGTTAAACAACTTCAAACACAGAGATTCAAGTTACAAAAAATAAGCTTTTACAACCGAAGCAAAACAAATAAAATAACAAATCATTTATTAAAACTGCCATGAAATTTTTAAATTTAATCACTTAACAGGACATGGCATTGTCAAAGAAACTATACACAGGAGAAAACACACATAGGCGTGACTTTACCCCTCCAAAGCACTAAATCAAGAAAGACAGTGGACTAATGCAGCCAGCCTAGAAACCTAATCACACTACAAAGTCAAGCATAAGATAAATGTGCGCGTGAAAATTCTTTCACACTCTCATTCTTTCTGTTTAGAGGGCTTTGCCTCTAGAAGGTTTAGAGGGCTGGTCTGCCTGGTAAGAGGAATAATAAAATAAATTAGTACTTACCATCGTCTTTGTCGGGTCTGATTGTAACCTGAGCCTCTGGGAACTCTGATCCAATTCTCCCACCCATCGGCATGCTCAGGAGAACGTGGAATGTTTCCTCCTCTTCAAACAAGGAGTCATCAATTATAACGACCCTACACATCTTCTCCCGCTCATCTTTGTCAAAGCGGATAACACTGGTATGGTCCTCGGGCCGGGATATGTAATCAGAATAGGAGAGCACAGATGTTGGCACGGTTCCTCTTGCCGTTCCTGGAGGCAGGGAGGATCCAAAATGGGCTTATAAAACATACTACAAGAGTATTTCCAGAAACGATTATTTTCATCTGTAGCATTTTCATGGTCCATCGTATCTATGAATACTCCTGGAAATCGCAATAGCGCCTACATACTGTTCTAGCGTCATGAGTCATCTTCATAATGGTCTCCAACATATGACAAATATTACATTTCAAGTGTTTTCTCCTCTACTTCCTGCCAGTGGTCTTTTTAAAGCAACACAATAATATAATATATAATAGCTCCTACTCTTCAAATGCTTATGGTGTACAGGCAAAGTGCCAAGCGATTTCCATGCATTGCCTCCTTAATCTTCTTAACCAGTCTATTGGGCTTTACACGTTTGGTAGCTGAAGTTTACAGAAGTCAAACCACTTGCTCTGGGACCGAGAGCTCAAGGTTGATCCTGAAATTTGCATTCTGACCACCATACTTTATTGACTTTCAACTCACATACATTAATGAAAATTTTAATGAAAGTCTGCTAAGGTGTTAACTGCATCTATGACCTTTTCTTTTATATGCTTAGAAAAAATTTACCTGTTTCCTAGAAAGGTGTTTAGAATATTAATGATACTATGTTTTGATCTAAATTTCGTGTTACATAAAATCACCTTTCAGAGCATGCTGACTCAATGAGCAAGACAAGCGTTTTAAAATTTGGTTGCAATGAGTCTCAAACTAGTTTAAAATTAACTTTTTTCCTTGGGTATGCATTTCCTTGCCTCTTTTTTTGGTTGTTGTTTTTAACAGTAATCTCCTTCTACTTGAGCAGGCTTGAGTAGGGGAGGGGAACTTCAATTTCCTGCAATCCCAAAGGCCTGGAGTATTAAAGTAAGTAAACCAAGTAAATCAGAAATGTTTTCAATAAGCAGCAGAGCCCTTCCAGACCCTCAAAGATGCCATAGTGAAGGAGGATGTCTGCATGCATTTTTTTTCTTTTTGAAAACTGTACTAAAAAAGTATAACCCTCATGGCTTAATGTTATAGCTCCAACATGTTAAGAGGCTTATTTATATTTTTGTAGGGACATTTTATTTCATTTGCAAATCAAGCTACCTTGCCGTGTATAACAGATCACCATCAACTCCTGGCTTACGTCTCCACTTCTCCTGATGGGAATGAACAGTTCGCCAATGTCCTCTTCAATGGAATATTCAGACTGGGGGATGAACACAGTTGATTCTAAGGAGAAAATACAATTGTTTTTGTCTGAGTTTCTTATATGTGAAATGATCTTGTGCAAATCAAAACTGCTCTTGTGACTGATCTTTCCCCTTGCACATTCTTTTATTTTTACCTGTTTCTTCATGTATGATCTCAATTTTATTTACCTATTTGTTATACATCTCAGTTTTATTATTCTTCTTAATATCATCACTATTTTGCTTCATTGTTACCTTCCTCTCTAGCATCATTATCATTATTTGCATAATTGTTAGCCTGGTGCTCTGTGATGACCTAGATGGGTGGGACAGGGGGAGGTGGGAAGAATGTTCACGAGTGAGGGGATATTTGTATACGTATGGCTTATTTAGTTTTTTTTTTTAATTGGAGTACAGTTACTCTGTGCTGCTCTGCCAACTTCGGCTGCACAGTAAAGCGAATCAGCTATATGTATACATACATCTCTCTCTCTTTTTTTTTTTTGGATTTCCTTCCCATTTTGGTCACAACACAGAGCACTGTGCTATACAGTCGGTTCTCATTAGTTACCTATTTTATACACAGTAGTGCATATATGTCAATCCAAACCTCCCAATTCATCACTTACCTTTCCTGCTCTGCCCTCCCTGCATGCCCCGCCATATCTACATTTCTGTCTCTATTTCTGCTTTGCAAATAAGACCATCTTTACCCTTTTCTAGATTCCACATGTATTCGTTAATATACAATATTTGCTTGTCTCTTTCTTACTCTGTATGACAGTCTCCATGTCTCTGAAAATGACCCAATTTCATTCCTTTTTTTTTTTAATTTTTTTTTCAATTTCATTCCTTTTTATGGCTGAGTAATATAGCCTCAGATATGTAGATGACACCACCCTTGTGGCAGAAAGTGAACAGGAACTAAAAAGCCTCTTGATGAAAGTGAAAGAGGAGAGTGAAAAAGTTGGCTTAAAGCTCAACATTCAGAAATCAAAGATCATGGTATCTGGTCCCATCACTTCATGGGAAATAGATGGGGAAACGGTGGAAACAGAGTCAGACTTTATTTTTTGGGGCTCCAAAATCACTGCAGATGGTGATTGTAGCCATGAAATTAAAAGACGCTTACTCCTTGGAAGGAAAGTTATGACCAACCTAAATAGCATATTAAAAAGCAGAGACATGACTTTGCTAACAAAGGTCTATCTAGTCAAGGCTATGGTTTTTCCAGTAGTCATGTATGGATGTAAGAGTTGGACTATAAAGAAAGCTGAGCGCCAAAGAATTGATGCTTTTGAACTGTGGTGTTGTAGAAGACTCTTGAGATACCCTTGGACTGCAAGGAGATCCAACCAGTCCATTCTGAAGGAGATCAGCCCTGGGATTTCTTTGGAAGGAATGATGCTAAAGCTGAAACTCCAGTACTTTGGCCACCTCATGCGAAGAGTTGACTCACTGGAAAAGACTGATGCTGGGAGGGATTGGGGGCAGGAGGAGAAGGAGACAACAGAGGATGAGATGGCTGGATGGCATCACCGACTGGATGGACGTGAGTCTGAGTGAACTCCAGGAGTTGGTGATAGACAGGGAGGCCTGGTGTGCTGCGATTCATGGGGTCGCAAAGAGTCGGACATGACTGAGCGACTGAACTGAACTGAACTGAATATTCCATTGTATATAGGCACCCCCACCCTTCCCCCTCCCCACATACTCTTTCAGAAGAGCACAGTGTGAGGGGAAGGAGGGAAGAGAGGGGAGAAGAAACAGCTATAATGCATGTGTTATATGCATTCTTAACCCAATGAATTCAGACCAATGAATTCTTAACCCAGAAATAGAACACAACATTGCTTTCAACTCCAGTAATTGCTTTTTTCTCAATTAGTAAGTGCTGCTGACACACTTCCTTTAAATCCAACCTCATTCTCTTGGTGAAGATCACCATCTTCCAACGGAGCAGTTTGGCTTTTAGATGTAGAAGAGACGGTAGAAATACTCTTATCTCACCTCTCACTTTGATGAGGGAACTTGGACCCACAGAGGTGAAATTACTTGTCAAAAACTCTTACTGATCAAGTTCAGATTAAAATTCAGATCTTGTAATGTCCATTCTATTATTTTTTTAACCCCACATGTCCCTTCTAAATGATTAATGATTAAAAGTACAATTATGCATTGTTTGACATCCTGATGATTTTGTTTGTTGCTTCCTAAATAGCAGTCCCTGTAGAAGTGATAAATCTATGTATTGACTGTAAGGATCACATCCGCCATTTCCTTCCTCTCCTAGAGGAATAACCATAATATTGACTATACAACATTATATTTATACAATACTGTAGGTCTCAATGATTCATTTTTTAAAGTAGAGGAGAGGTTCAGTAAATAGTAAAAATGGCATGATGAAGTTGTCAAAAATTATGGTTCAATGGAAAACTGTCTATCCGTCATGTGCTCAGTCAGGTCCAATTTTTTGTGACCCCATGGACTATATGCCAGGTTCCTCTGTTGAGGGGATTTCCTAGACAAGAATACTGGAGTCGGTTGCCATTTCCTCCTCCAGGGGATCTTCCTGGCTCAGGGATTGAACTGGCATCTTCTGCATTGCAGGCAGATTCTTTAATAAAACGTCCAATAAAACATTTAGGTCAATAGCTAGGCATGATAAACCCTTAAACAGATGCTTTGATATTTGCCTGGGAGTCTGTTTCACTGGAAGTCCCACATATACACAGAAAATGTTCCTGCTTACTTTGAAAACAGTAAGCCACACTGCTTTGGATGATTATAAAAGACGCTGCAATAATGGACACTGGTCATCAAGGTCCACGTTCCACCCCTCTCCACCCTGCCCTGTACCCCAAGGGCTGACTAATGTGAACCATATCAAAGGTTTCCCTTGTTCTCTGGCTTCTGGCTGGGCCAGCTAAAGGGCAGCACAGACGGGACCTTCCCTCCGCCTCCCCTCAAGGTCCCAGAGCTGGCAGCACCCCCAACAAATAAAGGTCATTGTGTCCACTGGCTGCCGCAGCTCACACGCTGACTCAGCTAACTGCTCCTTCTCTTTTCCCCCAGGCTAGAGGTGGTGATGGTACCTGCTCTTACCAGCCTTGAGGCACTTAACTCTACCTGTGTTGTGCTCACTTACTCAGTCACGTCCAGCTCTTTGGGACCCCATGGACTAGAGCCCACCAGGCTCTGCTGTCCACGGGATTCTCCCGGCAGAATACTGGAGTGGGCTGCCATTTCCTCCTCCAGGGGATCTTCCTGACTCGGGGATCGAACCCACGTCTCTTGCATCTGCTGCGTTGGCAGAGATTCTTTACCACCAGTGCCAGCTGAGAAGCCCTGGTGGTTTCCCAATTCTCGCCCTCACCTTTGCAAATAGTCTTGTTATTCAAGTATTTTTAAATTGCTAATTTTGAATGTGCCTTTTGTTTTCTCCTGGGACTCTGATATACAAGTTTTAAAAATGGCACCATTAAAAAAGCTGTGGATATAAGCTTTCACAACTAATTATTCATTTATCAAACATTGATGGGGTGTCTTCAACTTGCCAGACACTGAGCTAAGCTGAGGAGATATGGAAGTAAAAAAATATCCCTGGTCTCACGGAGTTTTCATTCTAGTTGGGAGTGAAGAAGAAGAAAACACACAAATATTCAAGAAAATGCATAGTATGTCAGGAGGTGACAAATGATATGGAGAAGATGGAGTGTGGTGAGGGTGCAGAGAGGGCTGGGGCCTGTGTATGCCATGGCAGGTCTATAATAACCAGGAAAGTCTCTTTGATGGAATCACATTTGAGCTGAGATTGTAAAGTGATAATGAAATATACCGCATGTGAGTAACTCAGAGAAGAGAATTCTAGGCAAAGGTATGAACAAGGGCCCTGGGCCAGGTATATACAAGGAATGGTGGTGGTGGTTTAGTCCCTAAGCGGTGCCCGACTCTGCGACCCCAAGGACTGTGGCCTACCAGACTCCTCTGTCCATGGAGTTTCCCAGGGTGTTGCCTGCAGGGTGTTGCCATTTCCTACTCCAGGGGATCTTCCTGACCCAGGGATTGACCCGTGTCTCCTACAGCATTGCAGGCAGACTCTTAACCACTGAGCCACCAGGGAAGCCCATACAAGGAGTGGCCAGGATGCTTACATGGTTCAAGTAAACTGGGCAAGGAGGGCAGGACAGACCATGGGGCCAGGGAAGTGGTGATGAGGTGGCTGGTAGGTGGATCCACGGAGCTTTCAGGACTAAAGTCCATTGGAAGCACTTTGGTATTACTCAGAGCAAGATACTGTGGAAACAAAGACCACCCTACGGGATGAAACAAACAAAGGTGATTTATTCAGAGCTTTGCTATAGCAAGGGAGTCAGCCACCATTACTTATATTTGGCTGAGACCCAAAGCAGTCAGAGGAGGGGGAAAGTTTTATTGTGGAATAAAACTTATGGTTACCAATGGGGAAAGCTTGGCGGAGCAATGCATTAAGAGTTTGTGATTAACAGATACACACTACTGTATACACCGAGAGACAAAGCAAGGGTGATACTGGAGAAACAGTTAAAATGAATGTACTCTTTATTAGCCTATGTGACTAAGTTGAAAGGAGCACTTTGATTCATTTAACAGCAATTTTATTTTTAGGTTTTGACTGTGTTGTAACTCAGGCAAAAAATGACTTCTGTTCTCAGAAATAAAACAGTTGTAACTACATTTGAAAGATGTCCTTTTCTCAACTATATTGAGCAGATTGAAAAAGAGAGACTGCTAAAAACAGGATAGAAAAAATATCTCCTAAAACTCTTTGCTATAATAGAACAAAGAAGGGAAAGAAAAATACAGTGCCTGGATGAAGGTACTGAGTGTCCATCATCTTTAAGAAGTTTGGCATATTCAAAAATGACCCAGAAGATATTTTGGGACATCTTCAGACTGCCCACCTACCCTCAGACTAACCAATGGCACTGAATGGGGAGTCTGCCATTGATAGTCTAACACGGATGGAAAGCTTTCTTACATTTCAACGTGTTTCTTTTTTTTTAAACTCCAAAACAGATAAATAGGCTAATTTAATAGGAACTTTAAAAAATAAGAATAATGAAAACATATCTAAGTCACATGGTAAGTATGGTAAGTTCACCTTAGGATACCATGAGGTCCAAAAATTATTCTAAAGTGCTATGTAAATACTTTGGTTAGAGTGAATCTTTGGGTATTCTTCATTCATATCACTAAATGTTTTTATTTTGGAAACTTTTGGAAAGTTTTCCATCACATGAAATAGTTTTATTTTGTACCATTTTTTTTCTTATTGACTTTTTGGTACCAGAAATGTATAAATGTGTGTGGTCCTTTGAACAAGTGTTTAGTAATTTTTTCTTTCTCTTAAGACAATGACCCATGCTTCACAGCAAGAGAATTCAAAAAGAACTTTATCAGGTAAAACGCCTCCACTGGTACAGAAGCCTGAGAGGTAGTAAGGTGAAGGAGTGAATGAAAGTGTGTAAAATGTGTTGAGGAGACTGCCTGCCACACGACAAGTGCTCGATGAATTTCAGTTATTATCACTATCAGTGCCAGTTGCTGCTGCTAAGTCGCTTCAGTCGTGTCCGACTCTGCGACCCCATAGACGGCAGCTCACCAGGCTCCGCTGTCCCTGGGATTCTCCAGGCAAGAACACTGGAGCAGGTTGCCATTTCCTTCTCCAATGCATGAAAGTGAAAAGTGAAAGGGAAGTCACTGAGTCGTGTCCAACTCTCAGCGACCCCATGGACTGCAGCCCACCAGGCTCCTCCATCCATGGGATTTTCCAGGCAAGAGTACTGGAGTGGGGTGCCATTGCCTTCTCCTTCAGTGCCAGTTATGGGTAAGTAAAGAACCAGCAAAAGTGTACTTGCGTGTGTTTATATAATATTGAATGGCTAACAAGTAAAAGCAGTTCCCAGCCTAAGACAAAGCAGAGCTGCTGTTCTCCCCTTCTTGTTCCCATAAGGCACATTCTTTCTTGTTCTACATCATTCTTTGTTCTACTGCATCATACTCTGTTGCCATCACTTGTATATAGAGCTCTATTTCCCATTACTCCATATGCTCTTTGACAGAAGGGATTTATCCTATTATCTTTGCATCCCCAATACAGAGTGCTGTACTCAGCACCAGTGTGAGTTGGATTCATTTTTAATACATGCAAAAACAGTCTCATAACATGTCCTAGAATTAATACGCAGCAAGAGAGCATATAGACACAATGGTTCCTAGAGCTAGTGAATTTATAGGTGAAGATAAGAGAGAGTAGAAAGAAACAATTGAACTTTTGAAATGGTTAGGGAAGCAATCCTTTGTGGAAAGAAAAAAGATTGTTTAATCTGTGAATATGAAATCTAACATTATATTTATGATAAGACAAATAACAACCATATTTGTATTGTGCTTCTTGTTTTTATGGAACTCTTTCATAAGAATGTGGCAAGAGAGTAATTTTTTGTTGTTGTTCATTGAGAAGCAAAATATTAATAAAAGCTGTTTGACTTGATTAAGGTCAGACAACTAGAGATGATAGAGTTGGGAATCAAAGCCAGGTCTTGTAATTTCAAGACCACTGGTCTTCGACAAGACATGGAACATACCAGGCATTTGCTGTATCAGAACGCTTGTCAGTCATCACAGGGATGATCATGGCCTGGAATGAATGGGGCTGAACTTCATCCAGAAAATGCCAAGACAGCTTAGATGACCATTACATAAGATGAAATTATGGCAAGTTTTTATTTGGTAGCCTTTTTAAGATTATATAAAGATTATGTGTGTATGTGTGTTTGTGTGCGTGTGTGTATTTGTTATTAAATCCCCACTTCTCAGACTTAATATGAGTAGAGACTATTCTGTGTTATGCTGGGCTTATAAATAGGAAAGCACATGAATTTAAGTGTCTAATTCCTTAAGGTCAAATATAGCAATTAAACCAATGGGCAAATACAAAGCAATGGCTTCAAACAAGCTCTAACTAATGGGCCAGTTTATAGGTAGTAAAGCTGTCATAGGCTTGTTCCAAAGAGAGAAGCTTTAGTATGCTAGCTTACCCAAAACTTACCCAAACCTCAGGACTAAAAGAAAATTTAATTGTTTATTCCTAGATAATGCAGATAAAATTAAATGTAATTAAATTGTTAACTGTTCTTTAATGGAAATGATAAACATAACTGAACTTCATTTTCAACTAAGGACAAAGATGTTAAACAAACAGAGCCAGAGCTCCAGTTCTCCTATCCTTTCTCCTTAATTACGCTCTGTTGTTAAACCCAGAGATTTCCACATACGTCTCCATTTCATGTACTCAGTAGATTGTATCTTCACAGAACATTTAAGAGTTTTCTGGCTGATGAAATAAAGTAGGCTGGCAGTTTAAAAGAAAGTCATGTCTGTCTTCTGACAGGATTTCAGCTTTAGCGGAGTCTCTCCAAGTTTTGTATAAATGCCAGCCCTCAAAAAGCCAATTCAACCTTTTTTTCCTTCTTGGCTGCACTGAGACAAGTCGGGACCGTAGGAGTGTGGCAGGGGAAGGGAAGGTCAAAGTACACTCAAAAGCAGTGAGGTTCATTTTAACCAACATCAGCCAAGGCTGTGCAATGACAAGAAAATGCGATCTCATAGAAGTTAGGAGCAATGATTCAAGACATTTTTCACCAAAGAGCGAGGGTGGGTTGGCGGTTATGTAAGAAATACGGAAACATACGGCAGGAGGAAAAGTTTTGACTGATGAAGATATGAAGAAATTTGAATAATTAAGTGTTATTATGGAGAACAAATTAATCCCCAAATCGTCTAATCCTTCAAGTATTTGTTTAAACGACATTTAAAAGACTTTAAAAAGTCCCTAATGCTGGGAAAGATTGAAGGCAGGAGGCGAAGAGGGCATCAGAGGGTGTTTGGGCAAACTCTGGGAGACAGTGAGGGGCACAGAGGCCTGGTGTGCTGCAGTTCACGGGGTCGCAAAGAATCGGAGACGACTGAGCGACCAAACAACAACAAAGTCATGAAATAATTCTAGAAAAATGAGATCCGTGATGTTGGTTCTAAAGGATAGAATGATAATGAGAAAGAACATGTTGGTAACCTTATGCATACTCGTAGTTCACCGACTTAAAAAAAGTATAGCTTCTCTTCTTTCATTTTTGAGTTCCCTAATCCAGCAGCATATCTAAGAAGGCTGAACCATTCATGCAGAAAAATCCGCGCTATGGAAATCCAAACATTACATGTAGAAAACCTCCTTCACGAAGTGCTTTGTCATAAAAAGCTGACAGCGACAACACGAGCGAGGTGATGGCTGCTCTTACCATCTCCTGGGTCCACGATCTCCACTGTGGTCACTGTGGGGAACTCCAGGGCAGCCAGCACGGGCTCTGAGAGAACCACCTGGAAGGTCTCGGACTGCTCGTGTGCCCCGTCACTCAGGATCCGCACTCTCCACGTGGCCCGGGTCTGGCCTGGGTTGAACTGCACTTGCTTCTGTGCTTTGCCCTTGAAGTCCTTGTCTTTCTTTGCAGTCCCATCTCTCGTGCCAATACCTTCACAGAGACACAACATCATAGCCGTAGTGTCATTTCCAGTTGGGTTATTAAGGTTTTCCTTGCTGTTAACATTCTGTGTTACGATATCCTGCAGTGCAAAGTAAATCCTGCTTTGATTCCATGAAATGGATAATTTTAAGTGTCCTGCTGTAGGTATTAATAGTCCATAATTTCTGTTCTACTGTGGCCCCAGTATGGTTCTTTCATATATTCTTTTTTTATTTTTTTTTTCATATATTCTTTTTTTAAAAAATATTTATTTGGCTGCTCCAGGTCTTAGTTGTGGCAAGCAGGAATTTTAGTTGAGGGATGTGAGAGCTAGTTCCCTGACTAGGGATTGAACCCAGGCCCCCTGCAGGGGGAGCACAGTCTTAGCCACTGGACCACTAGGGAAGGCCCTCTGTCATATATTTTTGAGTTAAGTTTGTATTAGAACTGCTTGTAAAGTGAGATAGAAGAAACTGATGCTCACACTCTGAAACAGTCTTACACCCACAAATTCATGTAACCTAAAAACTCTTCACACTTACTTTTTTGCATGGGTTGTATTATATGTGTCATATTTTTAAAACTTGAGAAAAATTCTCTAACTAGAAAATATAAGCCAACAAGAGACTCTGTGAGTCAGTGAATTCTTTGATAATCTGAGCTGTAAATGACCAAGAATAATAATAAAAATTTACAATATTCACTCAACATTAGAACCCTTAAAAAATCCAATTCACTGTCAACATGACCACTGCCAGGTTTTTCTTTGTGGAGTGCTCCAGAATTCCATGAAGCCAAGTGAATAGAACTGGAGAGCTAAATATATACGACTTTTGTGAGCAGTATGTTTGGCTTACTCTGTGGGTTCACTCAAGGTCAATTTCCACTAGCTGGGAAGGCTAAAGTATCTCTGAGTTTCCAAGAACATTATGAGAAGATCTTTACTTGCCATTGCTATGCCACATACCCAAATAATAAAACATATTATCTATAAAGCAATGAATAAGAGTCAACAAATTCAGCATCACAGAAAAATTACAAAATTGCAGTTAGTACTTGTTCTGTCTTCAGGTACTGAATCAGAACCTCTTACTGATTCAAGTTAATAGAATAATTTTCAAATATATTCCTTTAAACGTTGGTCATTTTCAGAGAAGTTGGTAGAAAGACAGATGTAAAAGGAGAAAAATAAAATTTTGAGCCTACTGGAATTAAAAAGTCTGAAAATAAATTATTTGCATCACTTCTCACTTAATTGAAAAAATTATCTTGTTTCCAGGAAAAAAAAAAAATGTCCCTTTGTTCTTCAAACTAGAAATGAAACTGGACCAAGTAAGATCTGTTCAACCACCAATATACATAGAGCACCTACTATGCACTAGAGCACCTACTATGCAAGAGACAAAACAGATAAAACCTCTGCCCTGTGGTGCTTATGCAAGAACAATTTCAATATTATTTCTTCAACTGAATATATCACTTCTTATAGATCTCAGAAATATTGCCTATCGTTCAATAAGAGGTAAAGCATTATTTATTGATGGCAATGAAAAAGGAGCACAGAACCAGGAATTTCAGCACTACATATCTTGTTGAGCATTTCAGACTTCCTGTTAGCTCTCTGGTTCCTAGAACACACAGACTGGCTGTCAACACTTCTTAGATCCACTACAATTTACTGCCAAGGTGATGATGAAAGGAATCATTCTCTTTGAGGTTCCAGCACACACGCGGCTCATTGACCCATTTATTCCCAGTGGTACGACCAGCAAAAGAATCTATTATTTCGCCTCTGATAGCTACTGCCCACTTTTCTGTTTTGTTTTGTTTCATCAACAATGCATTATCTTCCCAGAGATTCAAAAGGCAGTGAAAACCCAGAAGGATTTTGTGTAACACAAGGAAAGTCCACTAGTTCCAACTAGTCATCCTTCTAATTGATAATTAAGGCATCCAACCTAATAAAAAATAAATTGCAAAAGCAAATCTCAGTTGTTGCTGCCAAAAAACACCCAGAAAATTTCTGGTGGATTCTATAAGAGATTTTCAATTGGATGTGAAAGTATAAACAGACAATATCTTTGATTTATCAAATGAAGAGAAATAGATTTCTATTTTGTGGAAAAGATTGTCATCTTAAACTATTTGACATGTTTCTCAAACATGAGGAAACAATGAAAGGCATGTCATCTTTTTTAAAAGGTTGAATAAGAGCCAGATGGAATATTAAGCTTGCTTGGAGTAAAAATAAAGATTCCCTTGTCATAATTAACACATAAGTGAAAGTGAAGTCACTCAGTCGTGTCCGACTCTTTGCGACCCCGTGGACTGTACCCCACCAGGTTTCTCAGTTCAAGGGATTCTCCAGGCAAGAATACTGGAGTGGGTTGCCATTTTCTTCTCCAGGGAATCTTCCTGACCCAGGGATTGAACCCAGGTCTCCTGAATTGCAGGCAGAGGCTTTAACCTCTGAGCCACCAGCGAAGCCCAATTAACACATAGGACCTACTCTAAACACAGGGCTAGTCTACCTTGTTACTTAAAGTGTGGTCCATGGGTCAGCAGCTTGAACAAGATCTGGGCACTCGTTAGAAATTCAGAATTTCAAGCCATACCCCAAACTTACTTAATCAGAATCATTTTAACAAGATCCGCATGTAACGTGCATAAGACTCACATGGGTGGGTAGACACATACTTACTACGTCATAGCTCCATGAAGCCCTAGACAGAGGTGCCTAACTTTAATAAAAGATGAAGAAGTGGTGCACAGATTGTGGAGGAGATGGTCCACACTTGAATGCAATAGACAAGACAGTCACATCGTCAATGTTCAAACATTTTGCTCCTACCTGGAGATACAAATACTCAGCTGGTAAACCATACCTATTATAGAAATATTACTATATGGGGCAAAAAGAATTCCGGAAATTAAAAGCTTACAAATTAGGCTTGAATTGATGGGTTTTTTTCAAAGATACTTATTAAAGAAATCATATTACTCTGATTTACTGAATAAAGTTACAAGTGCATCTCTTCCTGCGGTGTGGAAAAATGGCATGGAGGTTAAGTAAGGTACTTTGGGCTTCCCAGGTGGCGCTAGTGGTAAAGAACCTGCCTGTCAATGCAGGAGATGAAAGAGACACAGGTTCGATCCCTGGGGCAAGAAGATCCCCTGGAGAAGGGAATGGCAACCCACTCCAGTATTCTTGCTTGGGAAATCCCGTGGACAGAGGAGCGTAGCGGGCTCTAGTCCATGGGGCTGCCAAAGAATCAAACATGACTTAGCAACTAAACAACAACATCATAATTACAGTCATTACCTCGTGGTCCATTTTCTAACACAGTGCCTGGCACTTACCAAGCACTCAGGAAAATACTAGTTGAGTTAGTGAATAAAGGATTGTAAAGTGTAAAAAGCGATGGGTAAAGTACTTAATGCGCTTAGCTGAATAGCTTGTATTTAGTAAATGTTTGATAACCGGAAGCAATTATATGTTTGAAATTGAATTTCTTCTGTGAAATGCAAATACAGATTTAATTTATTACTGGGTTATTATGGTTATAAAATGAACAATTATCTCTGGGGAAATACATATATATAAAACTCATGATTTATTAACTGTGCCTATAGGTAAGTAACATCCTATCTTTAGCTAGAATGTTGCATACTCAGTTTCTCAGTCATGTCTGACCCTTTGTGACCCCACGGACTATAGCCCACCAGGCTCCTCTGTCCATGAGATTCTCTAGGCAAGAATACTGGAGTCGGTGGCCATTTCTTCCTCCAGGGGGATCTTCCCTACCCAGAGATCAAACCCAAGTCTCCTGCATTGGCAAGTGGATATGTTATCACTGAGTCACCTGGGAAGCCCCATTAGCTATAATAAAACTATCCAGTTCTAAATGTCCATACATGAAATTGGAGGTTGTAGGGGAACAGTAATATGAAAAAATATCCATTGTAGAACTCCCGTGGGATCACCCTTCACATTAACCTGACTTTTCCATTCCAGTCCTAACGTAAATCCTATTTCCATCTTCAATGATTGATGAGTGAGGCCCATGCACAGAAGTCTTCCCAACTTTCCATCACCCCAGGTTACTAAGTAACCTGGTGAGGTTAACCTAGTAGAGCTATAGAGCCTTTATAGGATTGTGAGTGATTTCCATACTAGAAGGAAATACTGGTTCATTGGAAAAAATAACTGCAGGAGAAAGAAAAAGAGCACTGATTCAATCTTTTAGCATTCAGCTTAAAAGTGCAACAGAGAGAAAAATCTGAAAAGATAGTGTTTTTTAAAAAAAAATATTTTGTTTGATGTGGGCCATTTTTAAAGTCTTTATTGAATTTGTAATAACATTGCTTCTGCTTTACGTTTGGTATTTTGGCTGCAAGGCACATAAGATTTCAGCTCCCTGGCCAGAGACTGATCCACACCCTCTGCACTGGGCGGTGAAGTCTTAACCACTGAACCTTGAGGGAAGTCCCTGAAAAGATAGTTGAAAAAATATTTTTCAACTATTAACTTTCCCATTCCTATCAAGTGACTAAGTGAGTGAATAATTAAATTCACACACTAGGAGTGGGAATTTAGGTAACATGCAAATAGATGAAAACTTGCTGAAGAATCGCTAAGATGCCCTATTTTTTAGCTATTATTTTCCCTGCAACTTATCTGCTATATTTCCAAGCACAAAGCACAGTTAAGGCACATCTCTCACTGACTATGTAAGACAGAATTAATCAGATTTCTGATCTAAAGGTCACACTGTGTGTGTACGGAAAGAGCATAGTTCTTTGAGGGCAATAAGAGCATTCACTGTGCTCTAGAAGGTTAAATGGAGACTGTGAATGACTGTCTACAAAGAGGTATGTGCTAAAAGCAAAGCTGGGGGATGGGTCTAAGGGTCGACCAGTACTCCTGAAGCCAGAACAATCTTGAGGAACTGGCAAAGCACGGTGTGAAAAATCCTCCTCTAAAATTAAAACAACAAAAAGCGTTTTTGAAATCAGGGGTAATTAATATACTGCATCCAGGCATCGGGAGGAATCATGGCAGGTGGATGGGGACAGTGGTCCTGGCAAAAGCTTGGTGTGTGGAATGTGTGTGTGTGGGCTTGTGTGTGTGTGTGTATGTGTCTGTGTCTGCACGTGCATTGATATGGATCTACTGTTTAAGGTTTTTTAAGTTTGTGGACCAGTAAAATTTCAAGTAATCATTTTGGAAACAAACACAGGGTTATCAGATTTTTTATTTTGCCAACATTTCCCTAGATTCTTACCTTAGTTGATACTCCCAATGAAAGCTATTTCACCCCATGAAAACTCTATGAGTCTAGATGTCTGTATAACATTGTTGACCTTGTTTAGTCACTAAATCATGTCTGACTCTTCTGTGACCCCATGGACTGTAGCCCACCAGGCTCCTCTGTTCATGGGATTCTCCAGGCAAGAATACTGGAGTGGGTACTGGGGTTGCAAAGAGTCGGACATGACTGAGTGACTAAACAACCTTCTAGGATCTAGTGACATTTAAATTATTTCCACATATGAGCGATTATTGCCATTTTGTTAATTTGCACCAGGGCAACATCATATGTAGGTAGAAATTTTGAAGAGATATATATTTTGATGACATATTCCTTATTTTTCAGCCTTTGTTTCTTTGATTTAGCCTCAACACAAAACTTTTGGCATGTTTCGTTAGCAGTTTAAAGAGCCTTTAATTGTCATCCTCTCCTTAAGCTTTAAGCCTAGACAAGAAAAATGAAACATTTTTTAATTATTATAAAATCATGAACTTTTGAATGAAAAAGGGATATGGGGACAGAAGTGCAAATTAAACTTACTTATAAAGGAAGTCTCTCCCAAATAACCTCTGCGCTTAAGCACGACATCTAGAAATTTGGAGTCCTCATTGATCAAGTAATATTCCTTTTCAAAAGAGATCCATGCCCAATTCAGACGAAAATGCTGCTTGGTTAATTTGTTTCCACCTGGAAAACAAAAGTGTAAAGCCTCAGATTAGTGTTCTCTTTAATGAATGACCTTAGACATTCCAAAGATGACTCAAATGATGTAACATTAGGAACCCCTCTAGTTACTTGGCTTGATTCACAATCTAGAATATATCCAAGGAAAACCAGCTTACTGCCCACCAACTGTTATGAAGACACACAATAGCTGACATAAATCTTCTCAAAATGCCTTAGTCTTGAGCAGGGGAAATGGATTACTAGGAAGGAGCGCAGGACTACCGAAAGCAATTCTGTTTCTTCACAAAATCAAATATTCAAGCTGAAGGATGAGTCACTCCCCACAAGGTGCCGCTAGAGAGCAAGTTTTGCCAAAAAGAATGCAAGCCGTTTTTGTGGTGGTAAACGTACACACACATACTGCTTCACAAATACCTTTTTCTGGTTCACTGAGCAATTGGGTGGAAGGCTTTAATTATAACCACTTAAGGAAAAACAAATATCCCTTCTCCGCCTCCCTTCCCCACTAGAGTCCACTCCATTCCTTAGAGCAAACAGACAGCTCCTTTCATTGATTTCATTCTACTCTGAAGATAAGGCTTTCTCCTCCCACCATCCCCCAAAATGGAGCTGGCTTCCTATGCAGGGAAAATAAACCTCGTGTGTGATCTCTATAATGTGAAAGCTGCTCTGCTAAGTAAAAGAAAAGAGAAGTGGTTATCAGCTGATCATTATGCATGTATCCTTCTATTTCCTTTGATCTACACCAATTATTTCAGAGTACGGTGAGGTTTATAAACAAAGGCATCAATAATTGCTTTTAAGTCTTTCTGTAAAAGGGTGGGAAAAAGCCCAAATACTAAACACAGCTAGAGGCATAATTTTAATTTCAGTTTCTTCCCTTCTGAGTTCACACAGGGCTATGCTAGAGAGAAAGAAATGAGATAGGAAAACATCAAGGCTTTAATAGACCGAGGGTAAAAAAATTCGCTCATGGAGAAACACTGTGAGTGAACAAACACGTGAAACAAATGTTCATCTTTGCTGGAAAAAAATTTTTTTTAAATTTCAGCATCTTTGAGCTTTGAATTGACATGTGCTAAAGATGAAAGAGAACACCCAATACAGCTGAGATTACGTAAATTGTTTTTCTTGTTTATGGCTGTCTAAATCATAAATTAGCACAAGCCATTTAGACAGCTACATGGCAATGTATGTAACAGACAATAAGATGTTCATACCATGTGATCTCGTAAGTCCTTCTATGGGAGAAGCAAAAATATATTTGTAAGGGACTGTGCATTGCAGTACATTCTGTACCAGGCTCCAATTAGAAAATCTTAGAATTTATTATTTTTATGGTATATAAAAACCAATGAAAGAGGATTCAGCCATTAAACAAAAAAAATATGAAATTTTTTTTGAAATACTTAAAACACTTAAAATACAGAAACAATATTGATGCTTGTCAATGCAGGAATGTAACATGAGATGTTACAAATAGGGAGCTGCTTGGTGTTTAAATGGGTGGGGTTGAAGACGTTTCAACGTTTCGTTTAAGTTTTAATATATAAGATAAATAGACTGGAGAACAGGAGTTCCTTCCACATTTGTTCTTAACTTATTGTACCTGCCATGTCCTAGATACTGGGTACTGTTCTGGAGGGGGTGGGCGGCACAGGCTGAGTGCTCCCTAACCTGGAGTCCACAGCCCACTTCACTTCTATCTGCTGTTTGATTTTGAGCAAGTTTCTTTCCTAGACCTCTGTTTCCTCATCTGGAGAGTCAAATGAGGGTAATGTTAATTAATGCCTGGGTCAAGTGGAATAAGCCTTATATGCACGCATTACAGTGTGATACAAATGTAGCCTCCTTCGACAAAAGTTCGCCCGCTCCTCGCGATGCACCAAGCATGCTCAAATCCACCCAGCTCATCCACTGCCTGACTCTTAATCTGCCTTAAATCCTTGGTCCTCCTTTGCCCCATCTCCCTACAGCTGCTGCACGCATCAAGCCATGAGGGCATCTTTGCAGATTTCCGGTTTCGCCTGCCCTGTCTTATCCCATTTGCCTCTAACTTGCTTACTCTGAGGTTTAGCCAAGAGTCTTGCTGCTCCGTGAAGTTGTCACCCTGGCTCTTCTTGTCACTTCTACTCTCCTGCCTACAATGATGATGTCCCCATCACTCTTCTGCTTGAACTTTCTACTCAAAGTCCCCCCTTACCATCTCCTCCATGAAGCCTCCTGTCATCATTCTGGCCCTCTCATCTCAGTAATTCTGCATCTGTTCATCTGTCGATTGTTTTGGGCAGTTTTGCAATTTTCTGGATATCCTCTCCTACTGTTGAATTATACACATTTCCTAACTGTAGTCATTTTCATCAGAGACTGAGAGTGGCCATTCATTCTTTTACCAAGACCTGGTCTTGCTGTCTTTAAAAATACTTTTTTATACTATTGCCTTTATGTTCTATTATTAAGAACATTTCTCCTAGAAAGTCATAGATACCCAACAAGAATAGAGTAACATTTAATTACCTAAGTTAATACCTAACAGCTTTCTGATTTCTCATTATTACTTGAAAACAACTGTATGTTGCACTTCCCTCTCATTCAGATTGTGGCTCCATCAAGTCCTAGACTTTCTTCCGAACTTCTGGTCCAGCTGTACCAAGCCAGTCAGTCCATCTGAATACCTACAGCTTCATGTCCCATCGCTTCTCCATGGGGAGGAACATCCACTCATACCCAGCTTCTCATTGTTTTCTGAACTTGATGAGTGATTTTTTGCATGTGGGAAGCCTTCTGCTCAGAATACCTGTAGCTTCCTACTCCTCCTTAATTTGTTTAAGGCCAAATCACCAGCTCAGGAAGCCTAGCTTAGCATGCTGTGGATACTTCTGTATCTTCAATCAGGGTAATGGTAATTCTTTATCTTCATGCTTATTCTACCTGAGCAGCCCCCGGAATCCCCCACCCCAGGACCAGCCCTGGTCAAATTCATCCTGCTAGTGTCCAAAGCCAGCGCAGTGGCAGGGACACTGTGAGGTCTACCGAATTCTTCCTTGACTGTCGATAAAAGGCCTATGGAGTAAATACCATTTGTAGCTATAAAATGGATACTTTGCAACTCCTGTTTTATTCCTTATTTCTTAACAGTTCTCAGCTTACAAAAAAAAAAAAAAAACTAAAACATACTACAGTTTGACTTGACTGTGATTAATCACGTTGGACCTATTCAGTAACTCTTGTGTTTAATGTGTTCAGCAAATGAATTTTATTACAGTTCTGTATAGTTCTGTATACTCTTCCTGACTGTCCTTTCCCCTGTGTCTAAGAATGAGATCATTAAGCATACCATTTCTCTTTAATCATTTTTAGCTAATTTTAAGATCTGATTCTCTTTCCTGAAATACTCTGGAAAATATTACCCTTTTCCTAAAAATTGTATGTTTTAAGAATTTAAAGTCAATGAGGCCTTTTCTTGACATTCAATATGAAACGGCAAACACCAATAAAAAACCCAGCATTTCCTAGGGCCTTTATTCTGCTAATTTTTCCTTACAGTGCTTTCCACAACCTCGTATCCCATTTATGCTTTCGTTTTTGTTTGTTCACTCTGTCTGCTCCCACTGTAACCCATGACCTAGGAGAGCAGGGAGTTCATTTTGCTTACTGTTAGAAAAATGCTGATTTAATGAATTTGACACTCTAACATCTTGATTGAAATAAGTTCAGAAATGCTTCATTTATTGGGCAATATAAATATCCTATATAAATGTAACATATCCCTTTTAGCGCTGTATCTTTTTAAAACAATAACAAAAAATTTTAATTAAAAAAATCCTTTTTGACTGTGCCATGCTGCTTGCGGGATCTCAGTTCCCCAACCAGGAATCGAAACTGTGGCCCTGGCAATGAAAGTACCAAGTCCTAACCACAGAACCACCAGGGAATTTCCTAAATAAAATTATTTTTAATAGCACTCTTTCTAAAGTGTCTTGCATACGTCTATGAACACTATGTAAAGATTTTAAATGATTACCTATGAATGTGAATTACTGAAATTTGGATTTGTCTAGATCAGACCTCCAGAGGTTATTGATGACAAAAGCCCTGTTTAACCCTTCTGTTGCATTATAAAGTAGGAGAGATGGTCTTAGGGATGGCCAATTTCACCTCTACTTACAGATTTATAAAGCTTATTTTCTGGTTGGTGTTTATGTCCTGGAAGGATCAGAGTGCCAGGTTACTGGTTAATCAGGGGTTTCAAGTGACAGACAGCTGAATAAGTTCACCAAGGACATCATATGTCCCCCACTTTCAGCTTTTATTTGAAATAAAATTCAAAAGAAACACTGAGAAACTTCTCTTCACAAGACCAAGACTCAATCCAGGTAATTGTTTTAAATGCTCAGCGTTCACTCTACATTGAGGATTTTTAAGTAGATATCTTATTAGAGGCTAGAATGTTAATGTATAAAGCTTCACTCTAAACAGAATTAAATACTACATAACTCTTCTGATTTCTACATACGGAAATCATATTGCCTCTCAGAATCTGCAAAATTTTAGGCACTACTTATTGTGCAGGAGTGCTATAAGGATCTGAAGAGCTAAGCTGAACTTTATTGTAACTCTGATTATAAAATTGATCTTGCACATAAGTTCATTTTGATGCAGCTCCTATTTTTAGTTTAAAGGAATGAAATTCTGCAACATTAAAAGATTTAAGGTTAAAAAAAAAAAATCGATCTTGCACATGGAACTCTGTACTTCATCTAAAGAATGTCAAGGGACTTCCCCGGAGGTCCAGTGGTTAAGACCTCGCCTTCCAACGCAGGGGGTGCAGGTTCGATCCCTGGTTGGGGAGTGAAGACCCCACACGCCTTGTGGCCAAAAAACCCCCCAAAACATAGAACAGGAGCAATACTGTAGCAAATACAATAAAGTCTCAAAAACTAGTCCACAGAAAAAGAATGTAAAGACATGTTATGTATTACATGTTACAGGTTACCTACCATGTAGATTCTCCTAAAACCTCAAAGTTTAGGGATAATCAGTGTTGACCCCTTTAATAATAATAGTCACAGCTTACTGAATGTGAAATTTTAGATGAATTTAAACAACCTGGAAGTGACAAAATTTCACTTCCACGTCAATCTTTGTTTTTCTAAGAGATTCTGCAATCTATGATGCTCAAGAAGCTGTTCCCATTGGAAACAAATTAAAGTCGTAACGGGTGTCATAAAACCATACAACAGGTGTCTGACAGCTGATAACTACACTCCCAAATGCTTTGTCCCCAAACCCTGACACCACAGCCATTAAGGCTGTGATGAAAAGACCTCTTTTGAACTTTTCCAGCTGGTCTTTAGTCATCTTCAGCTTCTTTCTCAATGGGAACACAACAGATTTTTTTTAGAATAACAGAGTCACAACCTTCAATTAGCCCTCCCTAGGAACTTAGGGCTGCCTAATTTCTGTAAAGACAAAGCACACTGCTTTCTATACCAAACCGGTGTCTCGACTCTGACTTGTGCTTAAATAAATGGTCATTTCTGGGTGCCTGTTTAAACTCAGACAACTTTTTTTTTTTTTTCATGAAGAAAAGTTAGCTTCCAATAGAACATAATTCCAGTGGTAATATTTTTCCAGCCTGCTAAGATTTTCTTATCAAACCTGGGTCTCCTGCATTGCAGGTAGATTCTTTACCATCTTAACCACCAGGGAAGCCCTAAGATTTTCCAGCTTGCTCAGTTCTCAGTTCAGTTGCTCAGTCATGTCTGACTCTAGCTTGCTACAGTTCCATTTGTTTAGAATAAAGTTCAGCCTGGGAGAGAACTGGAAATAAAATATATGGCTGTTTTAAAAAGCTGGTTCAACCTTTAAATCAGCAGTAGAGATAGATATTAATATAAGATTAAGATAACAATATTACCTAATTTATAGGGAAAATTTGATAATTTGATTCTTAAGCAGTCTTTGTTCTCTTAGAAGGTAAGGGCAGTAGCCATGCAACTACCATCAGCATCAATGCTATTAATTATTGTGAGAATCAAAAATGAAAATCAAAATAAGGGATTTATTTCATTGTCCTTTTGGTGTTAGGATGAACTTTTAAACTTTGCTTGAGACTGTCATACTGAATGAAGTAAGTCAGACAGAAAAAGACAATATTGTGTGATATCACTTATATGTGGAATCTTATTAAATGATATAAATGAACCTATTTATAAAACAAAAATTGAGTCACAGATGTGGAGAACAAATTTATGGTTACCAGGAAGGAAGTGGGGTGAGGGATAGACTGGGATTGACATATACACACTATTATATATAAAAGAGATAACTAATAAGAACTTATCATATAGGACAGGGAACTCTACTCAGTACTTATAATGACCCTGATGCTGGTAAAGATTGAAGGCAGGAGGAGAAGGGGGCAACAGAGGATGAGATCGTTGGATAGCATCATTAACTCAATGGACATGAGTTTCAGCAAACTGTGGGAGATAATGAAAGACTTTGAAAAAGAGAGTTCTAGAAAAACATCAACTTTTGCTTTATTGTCTATGCCAAAGCCTTGACTGTGTGGATCACAATTAACTGTGGAAAATTCTTCAAGAGATGGGAACACCAGCAAAGGTCCATCTTAGTCAAAGCTATGGTTTTTCCAGTAATCATGTATGGATGTGAGAGTTGGACTACAAAGAAAGCTGAGAGCCAAAGAACTGATGCTCTTGAACTGTGGTGTTGGAGAAGACTCTTGAGAGTCCCTTGGACTGCAAGGAGATCCAACCAGTCCATTCTGAAGGAGATCAGCCCTGGGTGTTCACTGGAAGGACTGATGCTGAAGCTGAAACTCCAATGCTTTGGCCACCTGATACGAAGAACTGACTCCTTGGAAAAGACCCTGATGCTGGGAAAGTTGAAGGCAGGAGGACAAGGGGACGACAGAGGATGAGATGGTTGGATGGTATCACCAATGAGATGGAAATGAGTTTGTGTAGGTTCCGGAAGTTGGTGATGGACAGGGAAGCCTGGTGTGCTGCAGTCCATGGGGTTGCAAACAGTTGGGCATGACTTAGTGACTGAACAAGAACTTGGGGATAGAATCTAAAAGCGAGTGGATGTAAGTATAAGTGACTCATTTTGCTGTACAAACAGAAACTAACACAACATTGTAAATCAACTATAATCCAATAAGAAAAATTAATTAGTAAAAAAAAAAAAACACAACAAAAAGTTTGCTTGACCTTACAATCTTCCATAACAGAACCTCTGAGAGCGCCTGGAATTCTGTTTTCTGGCCCTTATAGTCAGGTGGATTCTACTGTTTGTGGAAAACCACCAGGTGCAAAGCTGGAGCCAACTGGCTCTTAACATCCACCCTCCGCCCCCAGGAGTTGACACTCAACTATGGAAGATGGCTCGAGTACATAGATAATGTGCATAAGCTAGAGGCTGACAAGTGCTAGGAGAGAGGCACTGATAAAGAGCTGGGGGAGCTCACAAGAGTGAGAGATTATGCTAACCTGGGGATCAAAGACAACTTCACGGCAGAGATAGCGTTTAAATGCAGTCTTAAGCACAGGTATTTGGATACTCAGGGAGATGGTGGGGAGGGGAGGTGAAGTGTTCCTGGAAGATTAAGTATAAGAACAGAGATAAGAAATTCAGTAAAAGGGGAACTTCAAAGAATTTGATAGGAGCTCAGGACGTTTACTCAATATTTATTTCCTTCTTTTTCTATTGAAGCAACTGGATATTAAAGAGAAAGAGGTAGTAAGTAAGTAAGTGTGTCACTTAGTCGTATCTGGCTCTTTACAACCCCATAGACTGTAGCCCACCAGGCTCTTCAGTTCATGGAATTCTCTAGGCAAGAATACTGGAGAGGGTTGCCATGCCCTCCTCCAGGGGATCTTCTAGACCCAGGGATTGAACCTGCATCTTCTGCATTCAGAGGCAGACTCCTTATTGCTGAGCCACAGGGGAAGCCCTCCCACTATCAAACGTGTTCTAAAAACTAGGCTGCACAGCACAAGGGGTCAGATCCACAGAGACATGTAGAGAATATTGGTAGAAATGTATAGAAAAACAAGCGCCATGACCAAGACCCAGAGGGGGAGAGAAATAAGCATAGTCCATGTTGACTTCTATGGATATATCTGCTTGTGCAGAGGTCTTCTAGGCTCTTCTTAGGAAAGGCACTTCCACGCACACCCTTCCTAAGAAAAAAGCACACATGCACTGTGATATCTGGGTAACTATCACATAAGCTGTGTGGAATTGAGCTTTAGCATGCGTTAGTTCAGGCGTGTCCAACTCTTTTGTGACCCCATGGACTGTAGCCAGCCAGGCTCCTCTGTCCATGGGATTTTCCAGGCAAGAATACTGAAATGGGTTGCTCTTTCCTTTCTCCAGGGGATCTTCCTGACTTGGGGACCAAACCCGCATCTCTTGCATCTCCTGCATTGGCAGGCGGATTCTTTACCACTGAGACATGGGCTTCCCAGATGGCACAATGGTAAAGAATCCACCCACCTGCAGTGCAGGAGACACAGGAGATGTGGGTTTGATTTCTGTGTTGGGAAGATGCCCTGGAAAAGGAAATGGCAACCCACTCCAGTATTCTTGCCTGGGAAAACCCATGGACAGAGGAGCCTTGAGGGCTACAGTCCATGGGGTCGCAAAGAGTAGGACAGAGCTGAGCGACTAAGCAATAACAGCAACAACAAATAGTATGTGATATAGACCTAGGATTCAAATACAGCCTGCTAGTATTGCTTTTACACTTCTTTTGAGTAATCAAATTACTTCCTTTAAGTCACCATTCTATGTATAGGTGACTCCAACTGAATTTTAATTTGCTTTAACCTAATTTCTAAATGAGTGCCTGTGGACTGAAGCAAAACTGATGGTCTGAGTGTGCTTCCCTGGACCATCAGGAAGCCCTCTTGTGTTATGCAGAGTGAGGCTGACAAATAATAAGAATTAAGTGGGGAAACAAGGGTATGAAGGTCAGTTTTCAAATATCTGAGATTGAATCACAGAAAAGTTAAGAAGGATATGACCCTTTCGTTTTATGAATGAACTGGGGCCATAGCCAAAATCAAGAGATGCTGGGAGGAGAACCCTTCCTCCAGGTTGACAGATGTGCTCCATCAGGGCCACGGCTGGGTCAGAGTCAGCAAGCCCCAACCTGCAGGAGTCCTCCAGAGTTCTCCAAGCACGATCCCTTCCCCCAGCTCCATCTCTAGAGAAAAAAAGAATGTGCTGATTTTCATCCCCTGTAAGAAAATGAAAAAAGTAAGGGGAGAACTATGAGCTTCTATCTCCTAACCTGGGGCTTAAAAATACTTCCTTAATCAAACCTAATCGTGCAATACTTTGCTTTCTTCGTTAGGAGTTTAAACCTGGTGGAATGAATATCTTCCCTCTTGGTATGTGTGCTTACGATATGGAATTCAGAGGTAGCTCTAGAGAGGGCAAAGGACAGGGAAAATGTATAATTTCAAGGTGAACTCTCACCTTACAACAGGCAGGTTCCAAGCTGATCACGTGCATTCAAAATTAAAAACTAGCACCATCATTTTCCAGTGGTAATATGAGTAACTAGGGAGACTATTTTCTGAAAATGAAAGTGGGATTCTGTGTTCGAATCAAGAACATCAACTAATTCAAGAAATAATAATGTTGTTGAACAAGGCACGTATAAACTCCAAGCACTTTAGAGCAAGAATGAACCCTTGATTGCATCTTTTCTCATGGCCCTGTTTTTGCAAGATCCGGAAAGGCTGTGATTTGAATAAGATTACAAAGCAGCTATTTGCAGAAGAGGACTAAATCCTGGAGGTTTTCACGCCTAGTCTACTGGTCTTTTCATTTAAGAGACTGCGATCTCAAATACTGTGGTTAAGCACCAAATCATAAAAATCGTGTGTTTAAAATGATCAAATATTATATACATATCTAAATGTGGGGAGACTTACTCTATTTCTTTTAAAAGCAACCCAGGAATAATTAATTTTCTATCATTTCCTCCCCTCCTCCCCATTTACAAATAGGAGTAAAATGGAAAAACCACCATACTTTCATAGAAACAATAACTACTTCCTCAACAGTGTGTTAGTTAAGTCTGTCAAGAAGATTCACGCACTCTCCTGCTTTTGGGGAAAGGAAAAAAAAAATACAAAACAAAACACCTGGTGCAGCAAGATTTCATGCATGCACTGCCTGCGGCAACGTAGAAATTTATTAGATCTCTGGCAACACATTCTTAAAATAAACTTAATAGCCTTCAGGTTTCTGTTCAAACTGGAGCCTAATTCCTTTTGTGGCGCCAGACACCTCCCCCCAACCCCAAGGAGACTCTGCAGGGAAATGAAAGCCACCGTTCTTTCTCCTGTACCTCTCGGAGTAACCGGTTTAGCACCATTTAGTTAATTCCCTGTGAAGTGAGGTGGCTCCCTAATTCCTATTTGTATAAGAGGACCTTGCACATCACTATAAGACACAGCCACGACAATTAACAAGGATTATAGACTGAGTTCTATTTTGGACTGTCTTTTGAAAATGTGTTATATCTACCTTGAGATAAAAATATAAAAGGCAGGGGAACCCGCCAGAAGTGCTTTAATCTGGTCGTTAAAAAAGAAACCTTCTTTAACCTAACTTGTTAATATTATCACCACAATTTAAATTTGATGGCTAGGATTGGGGGCTTAGGGTGGTATGGCAACACAAAAGCCATTCTATCCATAAAACATGATTTTTTAACTTAGTGTCCTAGGATGTTAGTTCTACATGAGAATTCCCTGAAAATTCAAGCTTTAGGTTAACCTATTGTCATTGTTTTTTAAATCTGAGTCATTAACATGTTTTTAGTTGTTGCCAGAAGTAAAATCAAGATTTGGAAATTTTAGATTTTTAGATTGAAAATTAAAAAGAAGTGTATGGAATTGTATCACAACTGGTTGCCTAGTTATGGCTCCTGTGACAAACTAAAAAAGCCTTGTCATTGATGTCTATCCAGGATGAAAGGAGAGAGGGAAGACAGGAAGGAGGGATAGGGTCGGGGGAGGCCGGGAGAGAGTGGAGTAGAATACCATCAATGTCATATGTCTGTTTTCACATTTTCTTTTATTTCAGATTAGTTTTTCAAAGCTGGCTCTTGTGCGTTATTTAATTAATCAAACTTTTTGGTGGTTGCTCTGGTCCCTTTAAAATTACGCCAGAGCCACCCTTGGTGATTTTATTGTCATATATAGCTGCCAAAAGACAACAGACACAGTAAGTATAAAGGCAGGTTGGTATAGTTTAAAGCACCAGACCTTGGAAGGAAATAAGACAACATCCAGCGAATGTGTTTGTTTAATCACAGCCCTGTACAAACACACGTGTTGTACAGTGTAAGGATGGTTCATGTACAGTCCCTTTTGTTAAGACTTAGACTCTAGCAAGGAGGGCAAAGCAAAACCATATGTAAATTATAATGGAAAAACGTGAGGTGAAACGCTGAACATACAGTACCTGGGCTCAGAGGAGGGGAGGGAGGACATTCAACTGGGACCACAAAGATCTTGGCACAAGAGACACCTTGGAGGGGCAGAAGGATGGTGCCACTCCAAGAGGAAGAAATCCCAGGAAAACAGGTGCAGAAGGAGGAGAGCCTGTTATGTGCATCAATAAAATAGTCCAGCTTTGTAGGGTTTGCCAAAGTGCAGTCGGGAAGGAGGAGATAAGTTGGGGAGGGTGGGGCGGAAGAAGGAAATTTGGGGTGGAGAGGGGTAGAATCTGAATTCTGCTTTAACAAATGTTAATTTGGTAGAATTATTCAAGGACTTGTTAGAATTGGGATTGGGAATAAAAGGTATCATTAGCAATGTTATTAATAATGCTATTATTTATTTGTTTACTTATTTATCTTTGGCCACCATGGCTTGTGGGGTTAGTTCCCCCACCCAGAATCGAACCCCCAACCTCGCAATGAGCCAGCAAAGCTCTAACCACTGGACTACCAGGGAATTCCCAATATTAGGTTTCTGCCAGTGGATGATATGATACAACTGAGCATATGAATATTGCCATAAGAAAAAAAAATGTTTTGCTTACAATAAAAAAGGAGTCCTTAAAATATTAAAATTTACCCAAGAATAAATAACATGGCTAACCAAAACACCCACCATGAACAGTAAATGTCATATACTTGTAGAACTGTAGATTTAACATAGATTTTTGCCAAAGCGCCCCAGGTTAAAGTTTCTCTCTGACTCCTCTCTCTCTACTTAAAATGACAATCAGTATGACAAAATTCTCTTTCAGGCCAAGATAAGCCACATATTCTTCACTTGGTTAACATGCAATGTTGGTGGCGTGATTTAAATATTCTGAGGGATGTGAGACGATGCTGACTGCAGAGAATTCATGGGTTGCAGAACTCTTTGAAGACAGACTTAGAAAGCCAATGGACTTCCCTTGTGGCTCATCTGATAAACAATCTGCCTGCAATGCAGGAGATCTGGGTTTGATCCCTGGGCTGGGAAGATCCCCTGGAGAAGGGAAAGGCTACCTACTCCAGTATTCTGGCCTGGAGAATTCCATGGACTGTATGGTTCATGGGGTCGCAAAGAGTCAGATGCGACTGAGTGACTTCCACTTTCACTGGAAAGCCAATATATTGACTTTGCAACTCAGAACCTAGTCTAAACTGATAGTTCCCAGTGAGGGAGAGAGGGTTAATGATTTTGCCCTCATGGAGACATTCGTCAACACTGGGCGACATTTTTGGTTGTTACAATGGGGGAGAGAAAGAAGGGAGGTTACTGGTATCTAGTGGGTAGAGGCCAGGGAGGTAGGGACCCTATAGTCTGAAGTAGACTGTAAATTAAGGATTAGAATTACCTGGCCTCAAATGTCAATCATCTAAAACTTACTATATTCTGACATATCAACATATATAACTTCTCATAAATATATGATCTGACTTTTCTTCATAAATTCCATGCTTTCTTATGAATTGATGGTACATGTGGTCGAATGATAAATGTGCTTTCTCTTTTCACATGAATATGCAGACATTCTCAAAACCATTGTTGATGTGGAAAGTTTCCAGTACAAAGAGTGTATTCTCTTGTTTCGGGAAGTAGTTGAGCCAGTAGTTTTCCTACTCAGTCAAAATTTATGGCTGATCAGGGAAGTTAGGAGTGACTGTCTCAAGAAATGCAGAAACTATGTCAAAGTGACAGTGTATGCATGACGGATTTTAGTATGAAATCAAGGATATGGGCAGAGATCTCCCATCAGGAGCTGCTCAGCAGATGAGGCTTCCCCAGAAAGAGCTGAGAGTTGAGAGTATGAAGTTGAAGGGCTTTCAAAGGTCATTTTAGGAGGGTGAAGCTGGGCACAGGTCATCTTGTTTTCCTTTTTTTTTTTTTTTTGTAGTTGAAAAGAGAAATATTACCTATTCAAATGCACCTGTGCGCTGGCACACACGTGTGCACACACACACACACCCTTTTTTCACTTATACAAAGAATGAAACTACTGTCCAAAACGTCCTCCAAAAGTACAGAACACACAGCCTTTTGACAGGTCTTCCGCTAAATGAGTTAGAGAAGCATTTCCCAGGATACATTTTTTCAAATCGTATGTTTCCTGTCTGTTCATAAGCATTTTGTTTTGAAAAAAATAATCCTGAGTCAACTAGGAGAGAAATGTCCTGGGATTAAACTGTCTAAACAGAACTCTTCACTGCTGCAATTCTTAGGGGTTTAATATGTGAACATCACTGAGCATGCACCGAGCATACTAGACAGTGAGGAATTTCCCAATCTCATTTCTCCAGGGAACTCATTTCTGAAGCTATCCTGTGCGATTCTGGTCTACAGACTGTACTTTAGGATAAGTTGACTTCAGGTATGCTAAGTCACTTCAGTCACGTCCGGCTCTTTGTGATTCCATGGACTGTAGCCTGCCAGGCTCCTCTGTCTAAGGGATTCTCCAGGCAAAAATACTGGAATGGTTGCCATAAAGCATTTAAAATCCAGATATGAGCCGAGAGTCCTGTGGAATGTCAATCACATCCAAGTCACATCGCTTTCAGTTGTTCACATTTGACACCAAACATTGGAATTGAAATTCACAATCTTGAGCAAAAACCAATAAAGTTAAGGGATCTCCTTCTATCAACATACAAATTCTGGCTCAAGGTGCTTCCATTTCCTAATCCAAGAGGAAAAATAAATATGTTAGCTCACAGAATGCCAAGAAAAATAAACTAAGTTCAAGTAAATACAACTGATTACTGGTAAACTTGTTCCCTAGAGACCACATTTACTGTTCAAGCACACATGCCTTGCCATTCTTATGGCTTAACACTATAGTGCCCCAGCTCTGTTTTTTAATTAGTCAAATGTGGGATCAGATGTCAGAAGAGACAAAGATTAGAATTTTCATCAGTTCCAAAAAAACACACCGAAAATCACCAACAGTGTACAACGAGCCATGTCAGCCTCCCATTTGCAGTTGGATCTCGTTCACTGTGGATATTTGAACCCAATGATCCGCCCAACTCTGATAAGGGATTTAAAGGCTTACTAAGGAGAATGCTTCTGAAGCTATTAAAACAACAGGCACGGGAAGAACAGACTTAGCTGGGTTTTAGAAAGAGGATAAAGCTGCAACAAAGACTTTCAGGTTGATAAACAGATTTTTTTTTAAAATGTGAAAGCACATTGTTTCCTAGTCTGTACTTCTTCATCACCCTGATCAGTAATTATTTCTCATGAGAATATCAATCAATATGACAGCTCTGTACTTAGCTCTGTACTCAGTTTCAGGAGGAAGCAGAAAAACATCCTTAGGTCATCGATTCACATCTCAACTGACTGTTGTAATGATACCAGCCAGCTCTCCTGGAAAACATCGTTTATTCACTGAAGGACCAAATGCAGATAGTTAATTAACTCCACTACTGGGGTATATATGCACAGAAGAGTATATATGTCAAAGTGTATAAATATTTAGATATACATTCAAGAAACTGAAACTGTAGTCTTTACAAGAGAAAATTCACACAAACAGAAAACCAGACCATGTGTATCTTTTAAAAAATAATCATAGGAAAACTATTAGGAATATAGAAGATTACCAGGATGCTTTTTTTTGTCTGTGCTGTGACAAGGCTGGAGACTTAAGAGACGTGGATCGGGAAGATCCCCTGGAGGAAGGCATGGCAACCCATTTCAGTATTCTCGCCTGGAGAATCCCATGGACAGAGGAGCCTGGCAGGCTACGGTCCATAGGGGTCACAAAGAGTTGGACACGACTGAAGCGAGTTAGCATGCGCACACATGCTGCATGTGGGATCTTAGTTCTCTGACCAGGACAGAACCCATGCCCCCTGTGTTGAGAATGCAGTTTGTTTGTTTGTATCTTTAATTGGAGGATAATTTCTTTACAATGTTGTGTTGGTTTCTGCTGTATAACATGAATCAGTCATATGTATACATGTATTCTCTTCCTCTTGGCTCTCCTGCCCATCCCCCATCCCACCCCTCTAGGTCATCACAGAGCACCAGAATGAGCTCCTTGTATTGTACAGCAACTTCCCACTAGCTATCTGTTTTAAACATGGTAATGCATATATTTCAATGCTACTCTCTCAGTTCATCCCACCTTCTCCTTCCCCCAGCTGTGCCCACAAGTCCATCTTCTACATCTGGGGAGTTCAGAGTCTTAACCACTGGGTCGCCAAAGAAGTCCCAGGATGCTTTCTTAAGAGATGAAAATCTTATAAATATCGTTTAGTCTCTTACCGATCATAAAATGAGTAAAATGGTTATCAACACTCCTGTTTCTTCTCTTTTTGGCTCTTGTTTCTTTTTTCTCAATATGGGAGGGTCAGGAGAGATGAAGGACGGGACTCAAGCAAGGGAATATCTGATAGAAATTATAGGCACTGGACTAAATGAATTTAAACAAGGAGGAACTGGACTGAACTGCCCTAGCTTGTGACCAAGTTCTGAGTTAAGATGTCTGCATTAGTTTGGAAGGCTACACCTGGCCAGTGTTTGGAACTCTGCTCTGGTTTTCATCAGGGAACCATCTAACACCACCAGGTAGGCAACATCTATCTGCCTCTATGTGTCTCTTCTATGCCTTTGTTCTCTGGAGGAATCAATCACCTGCAGTCACTTAAAGCTCTTACTTCTTCATGCCAGCCCTCCAGCTCTACAATTTCCCTTCTTTCTTCCTAACCTCCATTTTAGTCCCCTTTACTTGAACACAGTCAGGTGCTAAACAACTTCTCTTAAGTAAGTCAGCCTAAAATACATATACCTTCATTTTTTCATGTTTTTTTTTTTAATAAGTGAGGAGCTTCTTAACATCAAATATTTTTCTTATAGTGAGATATTCTAAAGCATGTATTTCAATAATTGTTTCCTACTGTAGACCATTATTCTTTCTTCATCTCCCAGGGAGAAAATTCATAAAACTACATGGTTGTTGTACTTTATCTTTCTTATACCAACCCCTGGCCAGCCAGCATTCCTTACCCCTATCATTTCTAGGGAGAGATTTTTGGTTAGAAAAGTGATCTGCACGTTGCGAATGAATGTGGACATTTTTATGTGTTTTGGCAAAGTCAGGATCAGGACCTTATCACTCCTCATGCTCCATACATTTAGACAGTATTACAGATCTTTCAGTAGGAACAGTTTAAAGACATATGGAAGCTTCTAAATGCATACATTCCTCTACTTATGAATTCTGTTTGCAGCCTTACCAAAAAGTTAAATAGGCTTGGAGATGCTGTCATGAAGAAAAACAAAGTACATGGTTATTAAGCCTATGTTTAGAGCTTCTCGTTAGCATAGAAGTGGTATAAAGATCAAGAAGATCCCCTGGAGAATGGCATGGCAACCCACTCCAGTATTGTTGCCTGGGAGAATTCCATGGACAGAGGAGCCTAGCGGGCTCCAGTCCGTAGGGTCACAAAGAGTCAGACATGACTGAGCAATGAACACACACACACACAAAGGCCAAGCTAGGACAGATGAGTAGAGATGACTGCAATTCTAAGAGCTCTATAAAAAGTACACTTGTTCCTCTAATAATTGTTTCAACTCGATTCAATGAGGCAAGATTTCCTGATTTGTAGAGGGATCATGAAAGTGAGAAATGGGATCCGATTCTTCATATAAAGAAATGCTGAGGTCTAGAAAGTGTACGTTACCAGAATATGAACTGGGCACAGAGGGTAGCTGTGGGGAGCCAGGAAAGGAAGATGAAGAAATGAGGTAGGCAAACATGCAGGCAGAAAATTCCTGTGTTTGCCCTGAGATCTCTTCTAAGAATATGGATAATCCCCAACAGTGACCTAGTCAACTTCCTGGTTTTGATGTGCTCCCATAATAGAGAAAGAAAGAAAAAAATAAAAGTAACTGGGTTAGCATGACAACCTAGATGTCTTAGGTCAATAGAGGACAAGAAGGGAGCAAAATATGAGAAATATTTTTAAAGTTTACATTTTTTTCTTCATAAATATTTTTAAGAAGAGACAAAATATGTGAAAACCACACAGGAAAGACAGAAGTAAGCCTGGTGTCTTCAGGGAGGTGATTAAGTACCACCTCTCAACTTTTATAAGCAATCATGCCCCAGAATGAAATACACAGCATGCTATTATGATGTCAGGGACTATATCCATAACAAGTATGGGGTGGAAGGTCAAATAACTGTATTTAAATGAGGTATGTTTCAGCATAGTTCCTAAAATTAATTTATTTATTTGGCCATGCCAGGTCTCAGTTGTATCAGGTGGAATCTAATTCCCTGACCAGGGACTGAATCCAGCCCCCTGTACCGGGAGCACAGAGTCTCAGCAAGTGGACCACTAGGGAAGTCCCTCCAGGATAGTTTTGTAGCCCAGACTGGAACTTTTTTTTTTTTTATAAAGATATATCACAAAATATGAAAAGCACGCTCAACAAAACTTTCATTTTATCACTGTATTATTAAAAACATACTTCAACAAAATTTAAAATAATTGAATCGGATTAAAGCTGGCTTAATTTATGAGTATTTAGCCCTAATCATGGGATTCCATGTACTACTTATGTGCTCTTCAATTTTTATTTTCTATATTTTCTACAATAGTTTTCTTTTCCATGCAGGCATCACCTTCATATTTGAGGATTATTGGGTCATTCATACTAGCTAGTATTTTAATGGCCATGAAGTCGTTTGCCTAAGCAAAAAACAAGATATAATCCCAATGTATACAGTTTGACTTTTAGTGAAAAACAGATGATTCTGTGAACTCCACAGTGTCATGCTCGTTTACATCAAGCTAAATAAATAATGACTGTGATTATTGGTTATCACATGGCCTCTATGAGTAAAAGTCCTGTTGAAATCTGCTTAATTACCTGGATAAGGAAGGTGGCATCCTTTTTAACTGAAGAGTTGGCTTCTTTTCTATAGAATTATTTGGGATTATCTTAAGTTCAGAAATAAGTTGGAGTCATTCAAAGAAACACTGAGGTTTGCCACTAATCTGTAAACTAGAGCTGTAACAACAAAATATTTTAGATGCTTTTCTTCTGACTTCACAGATGTTAGTAGTTTATGGTCTTAGCTGGCACTTTAAACCCAAAAACATCTTCATGTTTATTCTGTTCACTTTGGCTTTTTTCCACCTCTCCCATTTCTGTGAGAATTAGGAGAATTTGTATTTATATGTTTTTGTAAGTATTTCTCTGGTCTCAGGTAACCTTTACATTTAATTGTTTCTGTCTATCTACCTACCTACCTCTCTTTCTACACTGCTAGCCATTTTGTTAAGCCATTTACTGTACAAGTAATTACAAGTGGCTGCCATGAACCAGGCATTGTGCTAGGTGACTATGGATGTGAAAAGCCACCTCATGATGTAATAAGGGAAAGCACACAGAGGGATATCTTTATTGTTCTGCTTGTTAAGGACTGAGATAATCAGAGAGTAAAGGGTGCTATGGTGCTTGGCTTAGAGACTCCGGAACACAGTTATGAACAGCTGTTATTACACTACTCTGTAATAAAGCAATGCCTCTTGGCTTATTGAGAAGCACAAGGCTTTCTGTACTCACACTAAATAGACTCCATTGTGCCCTCTGAGTTTCTAGCTTGTTTTAAAATAGATTTTCTCTTTTTTCTATTATTGTAAATTGTTTGCTGTCCACTTATGTTATGAAAGCTTTCCTCTTTTAAGTAGATGCTCTGCACCCATCCTAATGCGCTCAGTTGCTCAGTCGTGTCTGACACTTTGTGACCCCATGAACTGTAGTCCACCAGGCTTCTCTGTCCATGCAATTTTCCAGGCAAGAATACTGGAGTGAGTTGCCATTTCCTTCTGCAACCCATCCTGATATCACCTTTGAAATCTGCTGGGGGCCTGGAATAAATGCCTAACTGTACTCCACAGACCACGTGAAGCAAAGAGGAGCAAGCTTGGTGCACACTGTTTTTTTTTGGAAATGGCATAAAGGTAAAGAACATACTATTCAGACAGAAAAATCTATAGAAAACTGACCCAGGTATGCCAAAAATTAAGTTAGCTGAAGCCTCTCTGGATTGGGTGAGTGTAGATTTGGACAAAAGGAGATCTTCCCTCTCCCCAGCATTAGGGAATGTCTAGAAGAAAGGCGGACGAGATGGGGTATCAATTTTGTTCCTCAGAACTTGTTTTGCTTTACTTGCTCCTTTAAAAAAAAAAAAATCAACACTCCATATAGATAAGTTTGCCAAGTATGCTGTGTATCACACATGTGAAATGTTACAATATTTGTGATCCTAGTTCAATGCCTAAGTTAGTCTGCTGCTGCTGCTGCTGCTAAGTTGCTTCAGTCATGTCTGTCTCTGTGCGACCCCATCGACGGCAGCCCACCAGGCTCCCCCGTCCCTGGGACTCTCTAGGCAAAAATCTTGGAGCGGGTTGCCATTTCCTTCTCCAATGCATGAAAGTCTAGCAAATCTAATTCGGACCTTGTGATTGGGCCATTTCCACCAGTAATACGGTTGTTATTGCCCTGACAGTCATTTAACAGTTGCAGTAATTCACAAGTGTTAGTTCTTGCCAACATAGAAGATGTGTGCGTGTGTGCATGCTAAGTCACTTCAGTTGTGTCTGACTCTTTGCAACTCTATGGGCTATAGCCCACCAGGCTCCTCTGTCCATGGGATTCTCCAGGCAAGAGTACTGGAGTGGGTTGCCATTGCCTTCTCCAGATCCTCACAGTTAGCCTCTGTTTTGTCCCCTCTGACAAATTCACATTATGATACCTTTTCTAGTCCATAACATTTCTCTGTATGAGGAATTTGATCACACTTCTCACTTTCATGATCCCTGTGCTGTATAAACTAGGGAATCCTGCCTCATGGAACATAGCAGAAATCAACACTCATTATTAGATGTGCATGTGTATGTTTTTTGGTAGAACTCTTATAGTATATCCATCTCTACCCTAAATGGGTCTTTAAAACACTTCTACATAAAAACTCTCCAGAAAGCAGGAATAGAAGGAACATACCTCAACATAATAAAAGCTATATATGACAAATTCACAGCAAACATTATCTTCAATGGTGAAAAATTGAAAGCATTTCCCCTAAAGTCAGGAACAAGACAAGGGTGCCCACTTTCACCACTACTATACGACATAGTTTTGGAAGTTTTTGGCCACAGCAATCAGAGCAGAAAAAGAAATAAAAGGAATCCAAATTGGAAAAGAAGAAGTAAAACTCTCACTGTTTGCAGATGACATGATCCTCTACATAGAAAATCCTAAAGACTCCACCAGAAAATTACTAGAGCTAATCAATGAATATAGTAAAGTTGCAGGATATAAAAACACACAGAAATCCCTTGCATTCCTATACTAATAATGAGAAAATAGAAAGGGAAATTAAGGAAACAATTCCATTCACCATTGCTATGAAAAGAATAAAATACTTAGGAATATATCTACCTAAAGAAACTAAAGACCTATATATAAAAAACTGGTGAAAGAAATCAAAGAGGACACTAATAGATGGAGAAATATACCATGTTCATGGATCAGAAGAATCAATATAGTGAAAATGAGTATACTATCCAAAGGAATTTATAGATTCAAAGCAATCCCTATCAAGCTACCAACGGTATTCTTCACAGAGCTAGAACAAATAATTTCACAATTTGTATGGAAATACAAAAAACTTCAAATAGCCAAAGCAATCTTGAGAAAGAAGAATGCAACTGGAGGAATCAACCTGCCTGACTTCAGGCTCTACTACAAAGCCACAGTCATCAAGACAGTATGGTACTGGCACAAAGACAGAAATATAGATCAATGGAACAAAATAGAAAGCCCAGAGATAAATCCAGACACCTATGGACACCTTATCTTTGACAAAGGAGGCAAGAATATACAATGGATTAAAGACAATCTCTTTAACAAGTGGTGCTGGGAAAACTGGTCAACCACTTGTAAAAGAATGAAACTAGAACACTTTCTAACACCATACACAAAAATAAACTCAAAATGGATTGAAGATCTAAATGTAAGACCAGAAACTATCAAAAATAAACTCAAAATGGATTGAAGATCTAAACGTAAGACCAGAAACTATAAAACTGCTAGAGGAGAACATAGACAAAACATTCTCTGACATACATCACAGTAGGATCCTCTATGACCCACCTCCCAGAATATTGGAAATAAAAGCAAAAATAAACAAATGGGACCTAATTAAATTTAAAAGCTTCTGCACAACAAAGGAAACTATAAGCAAGGTGAAAAGACAGCCTTCAGAATGGGAGAAAATAATAGCAAACGAAGCAACTGACAAACAACTAATCTCAAAAATATACAAGCAACTCCTGCGGCCCAATTCCAGAAAAATAAATGACCCAGTCAAAAAATGGGCCAAAGAACTAAATAGACATTTCTCCAAAGAAGACATACAGATGGCTAACAAACACATGAAAAGATGCTCAACATCACTCATTATCAGAGAAATGCAAATCAAAACCACAATGAGGTAGCATTTCATGCCAGTCAGAATGGCTGCAATCCAAAAGTCTACAAGCAATAAATGCTGCAGAGGGTGTGGAGAAAAGGGAACCCTCTTACACTGTTGGTGGGAATGCAAATTAGTACAGCCACTATGGAGAACAGTGTGGAGATTCCTTAAAAAATTGCAAATAGAACTGCTTTATGACCCAGCAATCCCACTGCTGGGCATACACACCGAGGAAACCAGAATCGAAAGAGACATGTGTACCGCAATGTTCATCACAGCACTGTTTATAATAGCCAGGACATGGAAGCAACCTAGATGCCCATCAGCAGATGAATGGATAAGAAAGCTGTGGTACATATACACAATGGAGTATTACTCAGCCATTAAAAAGAATACATTTGAGTCAGTTCTAATGAGGTGGATAAAACTGGAGCCTATTATACAGAGTGAAGTAAGCCAGAAAGAAAAACACCAATACAGTATACTAACGCATATATATGGAATTTAGAAAGATGGTAACAATAACCCTCTATGCGAGACAGCAAAAGAGACACAGATGTATATAACAGTCTTTTGGACTCTGTGGGAGAGGGGGAGGGTGGGATGGTTTGGGAGAATGGCACTGAAACATGTATAATATCATATATGAAACAAATTGCCAGTCCAGGTTTGATGCATGATACTGGATGCTTGGGGCTGGTGCACTGGAGACGACCCAGAGGGATGGTACGGGGAGGGAGGAGGGAGGGGGGTTCAGGATGGGGAACATGTGTATAACTGTGGTGGATTCATGTTGATGTATGGCAAAACCAATACAATATTGTAAAGTAATTAACCTCCAACTAAAATAAATAAATTTATATTTAAAAATAAAAATAAATAAATAAATATTTATTTATAAATAAATATAATAACCTTAAAATTTAGCTTTAAGAAATAAATAAATAAATAAAACACTTCTACAGAGTAGTAACTTTAAACATGAGCTACATCTCTGGTAGAGATCCTTAAAACCTGAACAGTTGAAAGCACTGCATGGAAGAGATGTTGACAGATAGGAAAATGATTACCTAGATGTTATTGTAAATAAAGTGCTAGTTTTCCTTATTTTAGGTTCATAATTCAAAACTATATTTTTAGCAGTTTATTTCTAGTGTATGTCCAGCCTCTAAATAACATGCATTTTTTTTTTAACTTTCAGTATTTTTAGGTGAACAAGAGGAAAAAAAAAAAATCAGAGGATCCTCACTGCCTCATTTATCCTGACAAGCATATCAAGACTTCAGCCCTAAATTTACACACTTTGGCTTTGGCAACGTTTACACTGGTATTTTGATGAAGTGATTCCCATTTTCACATCCTCAGAAAAATATGTGCCAGGAGCAGTGGCTGCATAACCATCCATGTGGATAATTACCCTCCATGACGGATGAAGACAGCTGCATCAACTCAAGTAAGGGAATGAAAACAATGCTTCCTACAGGTTAAGAGTCAGGGAGCCCATTAACTGAAGTGCTATTAAGGTAATAACTACCTCAGATTTGTGCTATTTCCTAGGAAGAACTAAAAGCACAGAACCTTAACATCTTGATGCACTTCTGACAATGATTTGCTTGCAGAGGTCCATGTTTGTAAATGTTTGCCACAGACTGCATTTCACATCCTCAAGAATGGATTTCAATGGTTAGTGTATATTGATTTTTCAGAAAGATGTGTTGAACTCCAAACTGGTGGGAATTCAGTGAGTAATTTCAGGGCATTAAAGCCCTCATTAGGCTTCCCAATCCAGTATTCCTGGGTTTCCCTTGTGGCTTAGCTGGTAAAGAATCCGCCTGAAATATGGGAGACCTGGGTTTGATCCCTGGGTTGGGAAGATCCGCTGGAGAAGGGAAAGGCTGCCCACTCCAGTATTCTGGCCTGGAGAATTCCATGGACTGTAGAGTCCATGAGGTCCCAAAGAGTCGGACACAACTGAGAAACTTTCACTTTCACTTCAGGGGGAAACTCTGCTTGTTTGTCACTTGTTTGTCCATAATGTTTCTTCTATGTTTTCAGTTCAGTTGCTCATGTCTGACCTTTGTGACCCATGGACTGCAGCACCTCAGGCTTCCCTGTCCTTCATTACCTCCTGGAGCTTGCTCAAACTCATGTTCATCGAGTCAGTGATGCCATCCAACCATCTCATCCTCTGTTGTCCCCTTCTCCTCCCGCCTTCAATCTTTCCCAGCATCAGGGTCTTTTCCAATGAGTCAGTTCTTTGCATCAGGTGGCCAAAGTATTGGCATTTCAGCTTCAGCATCAGTCCTTACAATGAATATTCAGGACTGATTTCCTTTAGGATGGTCTGGGTGGATCTCCTTGCAGTTCAAGGGACTCTCAAGAGTCTTCTCCAACACCACAGTCCAAAAGCTTCAATTCTTTGGTGCTCAGCCTTCTTTATGGCCCAGCTCTCACACCCATACATGACTACTGGAAAAACCACAGCTTTGACTAGACAAACCTTTGTTGGCTGAGTAACGTCTCTGCTTTTTAATATACTGTCTAGGTTGGTCATAGCTTTTCTTCCAAAGAGCGTGTGTGTCTTTTAATTTCATGGATGCACTCACTGTCTGCTGTGATTCCATGTTTTAAAATGTGTTAAAAGAGCACAACATACTTCTGTCACTTGCTCATCTTTCTATTTCATAATGTCTAGCACTGTTTCACCCTCTTGTGCCCTCCTGGTGCTGCATCGGACATAAGTCTTATTTGTCTTGCTTGTGGCCAGACTACTGTCTTTTAGACATATGGCAAGGGTCTGAATCCCAGCTTTTCCAACTATTCCACGGTACTTGAGGTCTCTTATTTAGTCCCTCTGTGCCTCAGTTTCCTACCTTGTAACCTTGAGCTAAACACCTGCAGGATAGGGATTTGAAGTCAATAAGAATAAAGCAAAAGTATATATTCTTTATATTATTATGTATTTTTTTTCCTGTATGTGTGGATGACCTGCATATACATAAGAGCATTGCATTGTTGAAGGGTAAAGCTTAATTTCACCTGCTAATTTCACTATTAAGGCAGGAAAGAGCCAAGAGTTGCAAGTCCTGTCTCATTTCTATCTTTTAACACTAACCATTAATAATGGGGCAAGCTTCCAAAGGCATGCCTTGCGTAAAAGTTTCCTAAAACCTTAACATACAAGAACTCATTAAAAAAAAATTGATCACATGCAACTGTGCTTCTATTTGCAATTAAACGTTTAATTATCATCAGCACTTACTGATACCTACAGGGCCAATAACACTACTAAATTTTTCATCATGACAGATGCTGTAATGAAACCAGAGAACCGAATACAAAATGATCTGTTTGTTTCCTTAGGAGGAATAATGCTTGCAAATGGGATACTGTAGTTTTCCTTGCTTCTTTTGTAAACAATGAAGCACACAGAGCAATATGATCATTAGACTCACCCACTGGCTCCAATTAATCAAATCAACAATTCACTATTTTCATTTGAGAAGTCATGGTTCCTAATAGTGCATGTTTTGGTAAAGGCCTGTTCCAATTTGTGCATGTGTAAGATCTCAGTTTACTCTCATTCTCATTTTCTATTTTGCTATGATTCTTTACTGTTTCTAAGTCAAAATACTACATTTCTATAGCATGAAACTATAGTATGTAATGAAAATGTTATTTTTAAATCATTTTTTTCTCTATGGCTTGTTAAGTATTTGAGCAAACAGCCTATTACTTATGTTTCAATGAATAACTTACTTACTTACATAAAAACATTAATTGAGGACATATTAAAATAAATCATTATAACTCACCACTGAAAGTTTTCTCAGAGTTTATAAAAACACAGTTACAACTTTTGGTAAAAGTATGGATGTGGTTTGGCTTTGAACTGCTGAAAAGAATCAGTTAAATTATAGGTGGAAGGAATAGCTGAACACTGTGATCCATTTTGTTATTTTTAACAGGCTTAAATGTAGCCACTCCAAAACTGAAGGACAAAATTATGCTGGTATTAGCAGGCAATAATAACTTTTTCTGAATGTTCTCAGACTTTGTGTATATCAATTTGAGGTTTTGATACCAATCACACGGCTAATTTTTAAAAAGCAACTTTTAATTACATTACAATATATTCCAGTTATGTTATCATGATCAAGAAAACAAGTTCCAGCTAAGCACTGCATAATCAAGTAAGACTCCAAATCTGTGTCTTCGGAGGCAGGGTCTAGAAACTCTTCGGGAAACAGTGGCACTAAAGTGATCTGTGAGAGGTGTTTTTGTTTTCCTTTTGTTTGTTTTTATTTTTTGGCCATACCACGGGGCATGTGAGATCTTAGTTCCCAACCAAGGATGGGGCCTGAGTTCCCTGCAGTGGAAGAGTGGAGTCTTAACCACTAGACCACGAGGGAAGTCCTCATGTTAGGTGATATAGGGATGGTGCAGAGGTTCTGTTTGAAAGGAGGGGACACAGGAGAGCCAGTGAAAGGGGCGATGAGAGGAGACTTCATGGAGCGCTTGGGTGTTTGGCTGAGTTTTAGAGAGAAGGATGATCGGGGCGGGGCTTCCCTGGTGGCTCAGAGAGTAAAGAATCCACCTGCAATGCAGGAAACCCAGGTTCAGTCCTTGGGTCAGGAAGATCCCCTGGAGAAGGAAACGGCAACCCACTCCAGTATTCTTGCTGGGGAAATCCCATGGACAGAGGAGCCTGACAGGCTATAGTCCATGGGATCACAAAGAGTCGGGCACGACTGAGTGAGCAACAGAACACACTTAGAAGCATGTGTTTAGGAAAAACACACTGAAACCAGGTTCTGGTTTCTAGGAAGGAAACAGTATAAAGAAAGGAAGGCAAATACAGGTGAAACCATTCGATATTATGAAGGGCCAGGCTGAACAGATCAGGCGCTGTCAGGCTCAGAGGGCTACACCTTAAAGTTATCCTATTTTCCTCCTTCCCATAAAAGTCAAGGAGGACTCAACCTAATAAATATCAGTTTCTTCATTAATACCTGATCTCTATTGCAGCAGGTGCTCTGGTCCCTGGAAACCTGTGTTCACCAAGATCACCAATCAAATCTCAGTAGTCAATTCCATTGGGCAGCCTTTAAGCTTGCACTTTGCCATAGATATTTGAAAGAAAAGTGAACACTGTGTATTCCTTCCTTCACACTCGTCTTGGATACTGTTCTTAATTTAAAGAAATCTAAAAAGTAAAAACATGAGCATTCCACACACCTCACAATGAAATAAGAACTGTACAGGGGAGCTTCTGGGATTTCTAATCATTCAAAAGTGAAATCTAATTCATTGTTTTATTTATTCAACAAACTGTAAAAATGTGCAATGTGCAAGGGGCTGTTTTAGAGGTAAACAGTACCAAGATGAAGGAGACATAGCCCGCTAAAGGAGATGGACAAGAGTACCAGCTGCTGAAATGCCCACACTGGGTATACACACACACACACAGGACTTTCATGGGTGGGGAGCACAAAGAAGTGACACCATCTTTGTCGCTAACAGTTTACAAAAGGAGACCTTGCAGAAGCTGACTCTTTAAAGACAAAGAGGACTGAGTTTAAAGACGAGAGTAAGGACATTTGAGACAGAGAGACTGTCAAATGCAAAGGGCACTAAAAGTAAACTGTAAGAGAGAAAACAAAGAAAAATTATGGAAGCAGTAATGAAAGTAAACAGTTTATTTAATTGTGTGTCTTCTGCTAAAAGTTAACACTACCTATTGGTGAATGGAATTTTCATCACAGGGAAATGTGTTGGTTTTGAGCATCAGTACACATTTCTTTCCATGGTGGTTTTCCACTGTTTATTTAAACTAGGAATATCCACTTATTATCTGCTTTGTTTTCCTACTGCTTGAGGTTGAATCCATATATCTATGGATCTGCATCTCTTACAAGCCACATGATCAAAAGAGTCTTGCTATATATTATGGATAGAGAGAATATAGTCTAATATATAAATAAACATTTGGGAAGAAAGTGTATAAATGGAATCATTTCAATGCAAACAACCAAAAAGGTTTCACATGTTGAAATAGCATAAAATACTACAATCAATTATAAGTACCTTTTGTTTTTTGAAAAACAATGCCTGCTCCCTGGTTAGAGAGAGCAGTTTTGAGGATGTACTCATTAATAAAATCATAAAACTTCTAAACAAGTTGCCTTCACAGATCAGTCTCTCCATCTTCTATTTCCCTCATCTGCTTTTAGATGTTTTCTTTTGAAACAATTTTGTAGCACCCCAAGGCCAGAAAACACAAGCCAGTTAGATCCGCTTGCTACAAACCGTTCTTCCAAATAGGTCACTTTCTAGTTAAAAATTATCTTTCAAGGTTTGAGATATCTTGTATCATTAAGTGAACCTCTGAGGCAAAGAAAAGCTTGATTGAGTGAACAGTGCAAACTAGTCTGGTTCAGAGTGCTTGTGGCTGGATGTGTGTGTGTGTTTGGGGGTGGGGATGTTAGAATATATTGAAGTGGATTCATGAGCCAAAGGGAACCATTCTGCACCCCTCCCCCCCATTCTGCCACTGACTGCTAACCCTCTGCTCCTTGGATAAATGGGGATTCCAGTTTTCACAGCAACAGCATCTCTGTGACTTTGAGGGGATCTGGTAAACTAAATCCCATTTTCCTAGCTTCATCACCTGGAAAGAGGGGTAGAGACAGTACTTGGGATGGGGAGGCAAGGGGAAGCTTTCAGTGTTACCTGCCCGGGCAGGTATGTGCTCACGGGTCCCCCATGTGCTCACTCACCTGCAACAAGGTTCTCAACAACGGAAAAGTCAGTTTCTGGGTCTACTCTAAAAGCCACTCCATTCATTCTCTGACTAACCAAAACATTTTTGGACTCTTCACTAGTGTGTGTTAAGCTGTCCAGTAACAACTATTTAAGTTGTCCTAAGCTGTTCTCGAGTAAGCATTTTTCAAAAGCTCTTGCTATGACGTCCTGCTATCAGTTCAGTTCAGTTCAGTTCAGTTCAGTCACTCAGTCGTGTCCGACTCTTTGCCTTCTCCTCCTGCCCCATCCTGCTATAGTGATAAGTAATTTCTATTTTGATTTTTTTTTTCACCAAGAGTAAAAACTGAAAATAGCATGACAAAGGAGAATTATCTTTTTCAGAGATATAATTAAGAAAGAACCATCTCACTGACATAGAAACATATCCATGATGATATGATCATAATAAATGTATATAAAAATATAACTGCTTTCCATTGTAGTAGGTTCAGGAATGATTTTTTTTCTTTTACTTATTTGTAATTATTCTATTATGTATCACTTATGTCAAAGAATTTTTAAAATGCTAAAAAAAAGGAGCCATCAAAGACAGCAGATCATTCCTGCCTTAAATCAACTTCAGTTTCAAATATAGCCATTATTGGATATATATACATTGTGGTCAGAGGTCTCTGCTTATCAAAATGTGACCATATAATTTCTAAACTAAGGGACACATTTATAAATTTATAAATTGGATTATGATACATGTTATAAATTCAGATGATTTAAACACCTTATGGTGGCGCAGTGGTAAAGAATCAGCATGAAGCAGGAGATGCAAGAGATGTGGGTTCAATCCCTGGGTCAGGAAGATCCCCCGGAGTAGGAAATGGCAACCCATTCCAAAATTCTTGCCTGGAAAATTCCATGGACAGAGGAGCCTGGCAGACTATAGTAAAGGGGTCGCAAAGAATCAGACACATGACTGAGCACAACAAAAACATCTTATACATAAGAGTTAACCTCAATTTCTAATAATTATATATAGTATGAAAATATTAAAATTCTCCCTAAGGAAAAATAGTGAGGCTGAATAATCTTAATATACTTTGATCCAAATGACATCTCACTGCAGATTGAATGCAGAATCAGATATGAAAATCAGATTGTCTTTTAATTAAAGCTAATGTTAAAGATGTCAAAATTCTCCAAGCCAGGCTTCAGCAATTCGTGAACCGTGAACTTCCAGATGTTCAAGCTAGTTTTAGGAAAGGCAGAGGAACCAGAGATCAAATTGCCAACATCCGCTGGATCATGGAAAAAGCAAGAGAGTTCCAGAAAAACTTTACTTCTTTACTTCTACTTCTGCTTTACTGACTATGCAAAAGCCTTTCACTGTGTGGATCAAAATAAACTGTGGAAAATTCTGAAAGAGATGGGAATACCAGACCACCTGACCTGCCTCTTGAGAAACCTGTATACAGGTCAGGAAGCAACAATTAGAACTGGACATGGAACAACAGACTGGTCCCAAATAGGAAAAGGAGTACGTCAAGGCTGTATATTGTCACCCTGCTTATTTAACTTCTATGCAGAGTACATCATGAGAAACGCTGGGCTGGAAGAAGCACAAGCTGGAATCAAGATTGCCAGGAGAAATACCAATAACCTCAGATATGCAGATGACACCACCCTTATGGCAGAAAGTGAAGAGGAACTAAAAAGCCTCTTGATGAAAGTGAAAGAGGAGAGTGAAAAAATTGGCTTAAAGCTCAACATTCAGAAAATGAAGATTATGGCATCTGGTCCCATCACTTCATGGCAAATAGATGGGGAAACAGTGGAAACAGTGTCAGACTTTATTTTGGGGGCTTCAAAATCACTGCAGATAGTGATTGCAGCCATGAAATTAAAACATGCTTACTCCTTGGAAGGAAGGTTATGACCAACCTAGACAGCATATTCAAAAGCAGAGACATTACTTTGCCAACAAAGGTCTGTCTAGTCAAGGCTATGATTTTTCCAGTAGTCATGTATGGATGTGAGAGTTGGACCACGAAGAAAGCTGAGTGCAGAAGAATTGATGCTTTTGAACTGTGGTGTTGGAGAAGACCCTTGAGAGTCCCTTGGACTGCAAGAAGATCCAACCAGTCCATCCTAAAGGAGACCAGTCCTGGGTGTTGTTTGGAAAGACTGATGCTAAAGCTGAAACTCCAGTACTCTGGCCACCTCATGCGAAGAGTTGACTCATTGGAAAAGACCCTGATGCTAGGAGGGATTGAGGGCAGGAGGAGAAGGGGATGACAGAGGATGAGATGGCTGGATGGCATCACTGACTCGATGCACATAAGTTTGGGTGAACTCTGGGAGTTGGTGATGGACAGGGAGGCCTGGCGTGCTGAGATTCATGGGGTCGCAAAGAGTTGGACACAACTGAGCGACTGAACCGAACTGAATGTTAAAGAGATTTCTAAAAATGTACAGCAGTGCTACTCTTCTCACTAAGATTTTTATTTAGCAATATATAGCCATTATTAATAAAAATATTAAATAATAAAAATGTCAAACAATAATGAGTTCATTATTACTATGTTTAAATGAATTAATAAATGAATAAAATTTTCTTAGTTTAAATTATGGCATATATCCATCGACATATCTTCCCAAAGGTTCTTTAGAATCTCAAGAATTATGTAAGAGTAAAAAGAAGTTCTAAATCCAAAAGAATCTGAGAACTGCTGCTACACAATATGCATAAACAATAATTTAATAACAAGCGTTCAAGGGTCAAGGAAAATCTTTTAACTGTTTATATAAATAAAACACTTCATAGCTGCAAAAGCATGAAATACATTTTGTCCCATGAATCCATCTGAGGTTCTCTTTTCTCATGTTGTTCTATGCCTCCTGCCAGGCTCAGAAATGTATATTGAACATGTAAAGTTCAGAAAACATTTGATTACTGAAAAAATAGGGCAATACATGCTATTTTTTTTAACAATGTGAAAATTTAACAAAAATTTTTCCTGAGTGTTTTATTTTTTAAACTGTTTCTCCCCCCACCCCAAGTATTTTAGAGTCTTTATTGAATTTGTTACATTTTTTCTGTTTTCTTTTTTGGTTTTTTCACCATGGGGCATGTGGGGTCTTAGCTCTCCAACCCGAGATTGAACCCACAACTCCCCATACTGGAAGGCGAAGTCTCAATCACTGGACTGCCAGGGAAGTTCTAAAACTTCTTAAGAATGAGCTCATTTTACTTCGTTTTTTCATTTGAAAATGTTTTTTAAATAAGAAAGTAAATAGGCAACCATACAGTCCAGTTTTTAGTATCAGTGTTGCTTTCCTTGCATTACTTACATAACCTGTTCCCTAGGCTTCCTAAACATTTGTTTAGGTGAGGCTTTTTTTTTTTCTTTTTCCTGACTTGAGACTAGAAAATTTATTTTTATTATTAACTGGGTGGTAAATACAGTTCTATGTAAGCTAATTATTTATCAAATGCAGACAGCTTATGTTTCCCTAAGATAAATATCAGAGGTATTTTGTCCAGTAATTTTCTACAACAGTAAAACAAAGGAAAGGGATTTGAACTGAAGAATGACATTATGCCTCCATTTTAATCATCATACTACTTGCTGCAGATACAAGTAGATTAAAGATTTTTAAAGATTTTAAAACTTTTTTTTTTTTGGACCACTCTGCATGGCTTGTGGGATCTTAGTTCCCTCACCAGGGATAGAACCTGGGCTCCTGGCAGTGGGAGCATGAAGCCCTAACCACTGGACCACCAGGGAATTCCCTATAAAACTTAAAAGAAAAAATCATGAGAAAAATCTTCTACTGTAATTCATGTTATCAGTGGTTAGTGACATTATTTTAGTGGTGGGTTGCAACCAATGTCTTAGTAAAAGTGGTAGACCAGAAAATATCCATTTCTCGTAGATCATAGGGATAAGTATGGTTTCTGGAAAAGAGCTGTGCCCTTTGTATCCCTGCTCTCTTAGAGGCAGACATTCCCGTGCATTCAAGGCTATCTTTTTTCCTCCACTGTTTTGTCTTCATCACACCTGCACATCCCCAGGAGAAAACATTGTCCCCGGATTGTCTCCATTAGAGGCTGCTCTGTTCTGACTACTCATTCATTAGTGAAGAGGAGGCACTGGTCCATTCCTTCCTCAGCAGTGCCTCCTAGAAACTGGCAGTCCTACTCCCAATTCCCTCCCCAGAGTCCATATTACTGTCTAGACCTTCAGGACACCCTTTCTCGTTACTTGACGACTCTGGCAACTGCCTGATGGTTTTCCCTTTCTCACCATGTGTTGCCATCCTCTGTGCAGGTAACTAAACACTCCATAATGAAGGCTCTTTCGTATTGTCCTTGTCAAACAGCCTCTTGTGACCTTGCTTTCACCCCTAATAGTTCTTGAACCATTGTAAAATTACTGAGACAATACACAACAATGCAGTAATATTTCTCACCATTAGTGTGAGTTCTTTCCTCATTGTTACACCTCTTCCTGTCGGGGACTATATCTTGGCAGTCTCTGATTGTCTATTTTAATGTGTTATTTGTGTGAAAAGTATTATAAACCTATTGCAATATAGTACTATGTGGCCGACTGTGTTCGTTAGGTACCTAAGCTAACTTTGTTGGACTTAACGAAGAAACTGGACTTACAAATGTGCCTTCAGAGCAGAACCTATTCACATGTAGGGAACTTATTGTAATGACATAAAAGATCCATTTGACAAGCTAATACATCTAACAGGGGACTTGCTGATGGCTACTTCTCACTGACATCTTATAATTTCTGTCTACTCCCTCTCCCCCCAGTAACATCCATATGATGTTTTTTAAGCCAATTTATCTGAGAATAACTTTCATCATTTAATTTTTATGCTTAAGTCATTACAATTTTCTTACTTTAATATCTAAATTAGTTACCAAGTAAAATAAAGTCAGTGAAGCAAAAATTATTTCCTCAGAGGCTACAATTTCTGGAAGTTAACATAGAACTCTCAGTCTTATTTATTTTCTTTTTCTTGCCACTCTTATGAAAAGTTCTATGATATAAAATTTTGAATGGAGTCCTGTTATTTAAAAGATGGTAGGCAGAAATGGAACACTAAGCATTAAGCTTTGCATTTGGATTTAAATTCAAAACCAAATGAATGGATCCTTTAGTTTAAACAACATTCACAACAACATTAGTATTTCTCAGCAAGACATAGATGAAGACTTTGAAGAAGAGAAACTTATGGAAAATTAAGTTGCATAAAGATACTTTTATAGTCATTTCGGTGTATTTGGCTAGAATTTACACTTTTGAAATGAAGAAAAGTAGTGTCTTTGATCTTTCCCTCCTTTAATATACAAACAATAATATTTTTGACTATTTTCCTCATCTTATCTGCACCTATAAAATGAAGGCAAGGAGCCTTATCTAGATGACAAATCACGGTTCAATAAAAGTGCTTTACACTTGTAGGAATAAGCCATGAGCACATCTCAAATCACATAGGTGCAAATAATAGGTTTGGGGAGGGTGGGGAGTGAGGGTGAGTTGCCTTAGGAATAGGTCAAATATAATTCTTTTACTTTCTTCTTACAACTCTTTCCAAGAAAGTGCCAAGTCTTAATGAGAATCTCCAGGAAGGCAGCATTCCTTTCTCCCAGAACGGGATACTGATTCACACTGATAGCAAAGTGAAAGCTCACAGAAATCCCTCCAGCAAGCACCTAAGTGCCTTTACTAATTGCCAAGCTGCCAAGTTCAACTTCCCGTACATGTTCCATATATGAAGTTCTTAGATGCCACTTGCATTTTTACCACTGAATAATGGTTGAGAGAATCACTTTATAAACAAAAAGAGTGACCATCTATAAAGAAGCTGAATGTATAACGATCCACTCCTCCCCTACACTTTTCTTTAAACAAATGCACCAGCAGCATACTGGGACAGTCCAACAGAAAATAAAAGAATCCCAGCAGTACCACAGAAGATCAGACCTCTTCATGCCGCAACCCAGGGGTACCCTAGGATGTGCACGACAATGGATTGTCGGTTTATTTAGCATTGACCGAAAGCGGCATTCTGACAGTTTCGAAATTCTTGGCCATCAGGGTTCACTCCCCTCATTGCCCCTAAACAGCTATGCTATAATTGTACAAAAAGAGAAAAAAGAAATCGCTCCTAGTGTTTTTGATCTCTTCATCTACCTCATAGATTTGTAGCTGTATTCTGACAGATGTCTTTGTTTTATCATTGAACAAATTTGGATAAAACTATGGTTAGCCAACATAAGATAACTTAATGTTTACTGCCAGATCATAAATAAGGCTATCATTTCTCCCAGTGTTACTAATTCAGTACATGAAACAATTTTAAATACTCTATAATCATGTACTTTTTTGAAAGAAACATATTGACCCCAGCTTTGACCACAAACGTTAAACTACTAGGTATAATAGAGCCCACATTTAATAGTGGTGCAAACATCTAAAGAAAGCTTCTGTCCACCTATCACAATTCTGTACTCATCAAATGCATCACTTATAAACAGGTATAGTGTCCTTAAAGAAGTATTCATGGGTAAATAAAGTTGAGTGAGGATTAAACCCAAGTCCTTTGGAAACACTAAAGATGACAGAAGTAAAAGTAGTCTAAATTCCTAGTTTGGTCTAGAATTCAGGGATAATGATTAAAATTTAAGAAAAATCACAATCTTGCTGATGTTGCAATAATGGAAATTATATGCTAACATGTTCCTGAGGCCATGACAGAATTACATTACCTTTTTGGACAGCTATGTAGCAACACATTTCAAGAGTGACATACAAGTCCTTATCTTGCTTTATCTCATATAAAATTCAGGGGGAAAATATCACATGCACCGAAACTCATCATTCTCTCCATAGTGTCCATAAGCCATGTTTTGGAAAGAAAAATTCTATGGTATCCTAATTGATGCTACCTGAAAAAGAAAATGTCTGTGATCAAATGAGTATGGGAAATAATGAGTTAAAGGTTAAAGTTAAATAATGAGTTAAAATTCTACAGTATCCTAATTGATGCTACCTTAAAACAGAAAATGTCTGTGATCAAATGAGTATGGGAAATAATGAGTTAAAGGTTAAAGTTAAATAATGAGTTAAAATTCTACAGTATCCTAATTGATGCTACCTTAAAACAGAAAATGTCTGTGATCAAATGAGTATGGGAAATAGAGTTAAAGGTTTCTTTTCTTCATAACTCTCAAACTTTTAGGGCACTTTATGAGGAAGATAAAGTAGGCAATAGTTCTGAAACCTAGAGCTTACTGTGGACTTTCTTTCAAGGACTATCTCATGAGCTTAGTGACTTGTGAAACATATTCATGGAAATGATAGGGTTAGGAGCTTTAGTGAATGTTCCATCTCAAACACAAAGGCATTGGTATGTGACCTTCTCAATCACTCAAATGAAAAATACCTAAGCTCACACTCATTGTATATTCAGCCCTGTAGTATTAATCCTGCTTGGTGAATAATGGTAACAGTGGCAGTCCTACCAATAATAGCATTGGTGCCCTGGTCCTTATCAAAGAGTCAGACAACCACCAGGCAGAAAAAAAAGGAAAAAAGTATACAATGTTCTGTATTATTTATGATATCATGGGCTCACCAGAAGTTTATCTGAGGATTCTAGTCTTGAATGCAACATGAACTCTCTGTGTGAATCTAAGTACATCCTAAACCTCTACTTGCCTAATTTCCTTCATCCAAGAAATGGGCTGACCTCACATCCAATATGCATTTATAAGGTTAATATGATTTGGCTGAACCACTCAGTAGTGTTGCTGCTATGTAACCAGCTGCACACAAGCCATGCTCATCTAACAACTTGTAATTCTAATTAAAGATAAATAGAATTAATTTTATAGTTCTGAATTGTTCCACTTCCATCACTAAAATTACATAATAAAATTATGAAATGTTATTGGCAGAAGCCAAACAGGGCTGAAGAAAGAAATATATTGAGAGGTTACGCAGTGTAAAAAAGCATGAGTACATGGCAACACTTGTTACATGTCAATAGATAATAATTAGAGAAGGGAATGGCAACCCACTGCAGAATTCTTGCCTGGAAAATTTCATGGACAGAGAAGCCTGGCAGGCCCCAGTCCATACGGTCCCAAAGAGTTCGGCAAGACTGAACGATTGAGCACACATAATAATTACTGTTGCTTTAGTTTACTTGGTGTCCATGCATTCATTCATTCATTAGATTTTACTGATAAATTACTCTGTGCTTGGGCTTCCCTGATAGCTCATTTACTAAAGAATCTGCCTGCAATGTAGGAGACCCTAGTTCGATCCCTGGGTTGGGAAGATCCCCTGGGAAAGGGAACGGCTACTCACTCCAGTATTCTGGCCTGCAGAAGTCCATGAGCTATACAGTCCATGGGGGCGCAGAGAGTCGGACACGACTGAGCGACTTGCATGTTCACTACTCTATGCCTAGAACTATCCTGCATGCATGCTCAGTCCCTCAGTCCTATCTGACTCTTTGCAATCCCATGGACTGTATCCTCCAGGCTCCTCTGTCCATGAGATTTTCCAGGCAACAATACTGGAGTGGGTTGCCATTTCCTTCTCTAGGGGATCTTCCCGACCCAGGGACCAAACCTGAGTCTTCTGCACTGCAGGCAGATTCTTTACCACTGAGTTACCTGGGAAGCCCAAGGGCTGTCTATGTTAAGTGCTAGATAAAATGGTTCCCACCTTCAAGCAGCCTGCAATATTTTATCAATAAAAGAAACATTTTCAAATGCATTTGAAAAGCAGAAGGTAGATCTGTATTTTATATAGCATTTAAAACAAATGAATCAAATAGTACACTATACATAGGAATTCTTTTAAAATTACTTGTATCAATGATATGGTACAGATTTCCATCCTTTAGACTAGAATCTAAAACCTAAATACCTACAGTTTAGAGGTGTTTTGGTGCAATAGAGGAAAATTTCTGGTTGAGAACAGCTGAAATTGTACCTAAAGCATAAAAACTACCTCCGACAATCTTTGGGGAATTAAAACAATACTTTCTTTGCACCTTAATTAAAGTCAGGAAAGAATCTTACTTTGTCAGACCTGACAATCACCACCTTTCATTTCAACTATTTTAATTAAAATACCTAGCAACTTGGCAGTAGTCTTACCGATTAACTGAACCACCACTTAACTCTTTTAGAAACAGCTATCAGATTCCAAATGAAGGTGCAGCAACAGCTGTAAGTTCATTATATGCATACTGGGTAAATGTTTTTATTTTTTTCCACCCACAATCACACATCTAGGCTAAAACACCAGTAAGAATAGTTGGGGCAACAAGAAAGCAGTTGCAATTTCTTTGTCTAAGCTCCCTACAGCCAGACTCTTTTCTAGTGGGGCGGGGCGGGGGGGAAGCAACAAAAAGTATGTTTCCACCACTCTTTTGGACATCATTTTTAGTACTTACCAAAGGTATTTGGGAAGGGGCTTCCCAGGTGGTGCTAGAGGTAAAGAATCTGTCTGCCAATGCAGGAGACAAAAGAGATGCCTGTTTGATTCCTGGGTCAGGAAGATCCCCTGGAGGAGGGCATGGCAACCCACTCCAGTATTCTTGCCTGGAGAATCCCATGGATGGACGAGCCCGGTGGGCTATGGTCCATGGGGTCACAAAGAGTAGGACAGGACTGAAGTGACTTAGCACAAAGGTATCCGGGATAGTGAATAATTCTCAACCTTTATTTAGCACCCGTGCCCTCATAAACACATAATAGATGCCACTTACAAATTCATACCTCCAGTCCTAGATTAACTATATTTTCTGATTTTCTGTAGTTTGTTTTGGCCCCATCCTGTGGCATAAGGGATTTTAGTTCCCTAACCAGGAATTGAACCTGCACTCATGCATTGCAAGCACTGTCTTAACCTCTGGACCACCAGGGGAGTCCCTGATTTTCTGTATTCTTGATGTTCTGGAATCTGGAGTCTTGCTCCCAGTCACAGTCTTTTCATATGCAAAGCAACTTATCCAGAGCTTGTACTCTTTACCAACTCCACCATCAGGTTCTTACATTCCAGGAAGCAATACTCCTCTGCTTAATCATCCCAGGGTCAGGTACCAGACTGCTAGAGACAGCCCTGTTCTCCAGAGACTGCTGAAATTTTTCAAACTGGTCTCTCCTAAGCCTGCCTACCCCGCCTTGCCCGTGCAAAAGAAACAGTAAAGGCTCCTACCCACGCTTTCCCTTTTCCCCAACCCTGGTGCTTCTCCACGTGGCCCCACATGACATGATGTACTCCTGCCTCTTGGGAACTGTGAATAACAAACTTTTTTTTTTTTTTTAATGTTTTGGTGTTTTGGCCCAGAGGAAGGTGAGATCTTAGCTCTCCAACCAGATATCAAACTTATACCCTCTGCATTAAAAGGTGAAGTCTTATCTCCTGGACCACCAAGACCACCCAAACTATCTTTTTAATAGCAGTCATAGACTAATCTGTTGGCCTCGCCATATATAAATAATAATAAAACCCACATTTCAAAACAGGCCCAGACTTCAGTGAGTCCTAGATCCCATATGAAACTGCACAGCTGCCGCCTCATTCGGAGATATCTCAGTCTTGATGTGTTTAAAGTAGAACTTTTCATTTTCCCCAAATTACATCCCCATACCACCAAAAAGCCTTGCTATTTATCCAATTACTTGAGCTTGAAAGATGCCCAAATCAGTTCTCTATAGATTTCCAAAAGTAAATTAGACAAATGCTTTCAGTTGCTCAGAAACTCTCCATGACATCCACTGTATTTAGATGGAATCCATGGTTATTAAGAGGGTTGTGTGCATGCTAAGTCATGACTGACTCTGCAATCCCATGGACTACAGCCTACCAGGCTCCTCTGTCCATGGGATTTCCCAGGCAAGAATACTGGAGTGGGTTGCCATTTGTTTCTCCAGGGGATCTTCCTGACCCAGGGATCAAACCTGTGTCTCTAGCATTGCAGGCAGATTCTTTACCACTGAGCCACCTGGGAAGCCTCTTAAGAGGGTTAATGTCTCTGAATGATCTGGCTTTCACTCACTTTCCCTCTACTTCACTTTCCTTCAGCTACTCTGGTCTTCTTTCAGTTCTGAAGAGGTGAGACTTTTCTACCTCAGGCCTTGGCAGAAATGACCCACACTGTTCATTCTGAGTGTTTCATTTTCTCCCAAGTCTTCCTTGGTCTAAATCCTTCTCGCCTATTAGGGCTCAGCTTAAATGCAGCTTGGGGCTTCCCTAGTGGTTCAGATGGGAAAAGAATCTGCCTGCAACACAGGAGACCTGGCTTTGATCTCTGGGTTGAGAAGACCCCTTGGAGAAGGGAATGGCAACCCACTCCAGTATTCTTGCCTGGAGAATTCCATGGATAGAGGAGCCTGGCAGGCTATAGTCCATGGGGTTACAAAGAATCGGACATGACCGAGAAGCTAACACTTTAAATACAGCTTAATGAGGGTCTTCACTGGTCTTGCCTAAAAATTTTTTGATATCTCCTATATCTCCTCTATTTCCCCATCATTCCCCCACAATTTGTTTCCTTTTATTTTTAGACTACTTACTATGATCTATAACCGTTTGAAAATTTTACCTGTTTACCTGTCCATTGTTTCTTTTCCCACCCTTAGAAGAACTATAAAAGAATGGATTCCTTGTTTTCTTCATTGTCTAAAACCCATACCTAGTATTGTACAAAATTGCTAAATAATGAACAGCTAATGAATGAGTAAATTAATAATGAATGTGTGTGTCTGCACACCCATTTAATCACCCAAATCACTGCCTGTGGCTGACAATATATGCTGGGGTTATGTACAATTCCCTAAAAGTCTTAGGTATAACTTCATCTTTCTCTTTTCTTCCCTAAAAAATATATTTCAAAACAAGTGTAATTTACATTTTAAAACTGTCCATTTCAGGATGTACTTCTTTCTCCCCCAGCAACATGGATAAGCAATCAGTGCACAAGCAGATACAAAGGAAATTTTCTCTATGTAAGTAGTATTGTCAAAAATTTCTTCTTATATCTGACAAAACGAAAAACTGATGCCTGTGTTAACAAGCTCTACTTGCTTACTGTGTGCCAGACACAGATATTAACAGATTCAAGATGAAAAACATATTGACTGCAGCACACCCCCTTGGGCATCTTGAGCTGGCCTTTAAATACTTCAAAGCTCAAATTTTCAACATTCAGCAAGACTTTTTGCAAGCCTCTTCAACAGGTTGTCAGAAATGAGTAATAAATAGGAAGTATTTGAAATCTCATGTTTGATATTAACTCTGGGTCATAGACTGAATCTCTGAGGTCAAGTAGTCAGGCAGTAGGATGAAGAAAATATTACCAGATATAAACTCTGCTTGATTCTATCTTTACATCATCTTGTTAGAACAGAGGTTCTCAAAATGTGCTTCTGAATCAGATACTCTAGGGGTGGGGCCTTTTAATCTGCGTTTTAACAAGCCCTACGGGTTATTTTGATGCATGCTAAAATTTGAGAACCGCTTCTCAAGCAATGTAGATTTAGCTTAGTCAGTTAAATCAGTGTTAAAAAAAAAAAAAGAGGTCAGAATTCCAGGCAGGATTTAGAATTTAGAGTCTAAGTCAGTGTTTCTCAATCTTTGGCTGCATATTACAATTATTTGAGGAGTTAAAAAAAAATAGCAAATGCTTGGGTCTCAGCTCCAAAGATTCAAATTCCTGGAACTGGCTTGTGCTTTGGGATTTTTAAAAACTGTCCGTGTACTTTTGATACCTGACTGGGACTAAGAAATTACTCTCTCTAAGCTATAGGTAGTATTCAGGAAGGATGGTCACTGTTTTCATTTTCAGAGTTTTATTTTCTGGCACTAATAGCTTTGGGTGCCATAAGGAGATAATGAGTGAGTATTTATTCCACTAAAATGTAAGAGTAAACATTACTTGATTTACTGTTACTTGGAAGAAAATTTGGCAGATTTCACTCAAATGACTGAATTCAGCAGTGCTAAAATGTTATTAAGAGTTAGTCTCAGAAATAAGAGTTATGAAAAAAGTCAATATTTTTTCCCTTGCAGCTTCACAGTGTGTTGAAATTGTATTGCTTGAATATGCGTACTCTTTCTCATAAAATGTGCCATTAACCTGCCCTTTGGATCAGCATCAGTAGATGTCATCTTTGACACATCCATCATTGTTCTGGTACAAGTGATGAGACTGTACTTTTTTTTTTTTCCCTACGATTTTTTCTGATGCGGACCATTTTTAAAGCATTTATTGAATTTGTTACAATATTACTTCTGTTTTTTGTTCTGGATTTTTGCCCACAAGGCATGTGGGATCTCAGCTCCCTGACCAGGGGTTAAACCGCACCCTCTGCCCTGGAAGGTGAAGTCGTAACCACTGGCCCACCAGAGACGTCCCAGTGGAACTGTTCTTAAAGATCAATTTACCACTGTCCCACACAGCAAAGGGGCTTCCCAGGTAGCTCAAATGGTAAAGAGTCTGCCTGCAATGTGGGAGATCTGGGTTGGGAAGAGCCCCTGGAGAAGGGCATGGCAACCCACTCCAGTATTCTTGCCTGGAGAATCCCATGGACAGAGGAGCCTGGTGGGTTGCATTCCACAGGGTCACAAAGAGTTGGACATGACTGAAGTGACTTGGCATGCACGCATATAGAGCACATGTAAGCCCACGTTTTTAAGCAATGTGGCTTGCACATACCAAGAAATCAATGAAATTCTGTCCAATTGAATTGACTACATTCAGTGTCAATCTCTGTAGACAAACCTACATCTCCCTTCTAGTTGACAGTGAGCCAACTGATGAGCTTTAAACTGTCAAGTATCAACAAGAGGGTAGTAAATAAGGGATTAAGAATACAGAAAATATATCACGGAGAAGTTCCAGTGCTGTTTGTACATGCCTCATGTTCCTGACTAAGGGGGAAATCTTACCAGTAAGACTAGCTCTGGGCCGAATGATGTAATAGACTAGGAAGAAAATTAGCATCATTATGTTCCCCCTTTCAATGACCTTCTTTGCTACCTTTTCCCCTACTTCCTGCTCCTGAAATGTTCCTTGTATTCAATAAGTTGTCAACAAATCTCCTGAGGATCCATGATATCTGAATTTTACTTAGGGGAGTCTTAGTGACTTTTGCATATGATCCGCAAAGACACTAATTCTGATGGTGGATTTTCAGGTATCATGGCGGGCAATGGGTGAGATATTTTTGCATAGGAGGATCTACCTTGTGCCTCTTGAGTTCTAATAACATGTGGAGCAACTTGGGACTTGACTTGTCACTTTGGTTTATTTCCTACAAGCAGGATTACTTTAGTAGGAAGAATAATGGCTCCCCCAAAATAGCCTCATCCTAATCCTTGGGGAATCTGTGAATATGTTAGCTTATAAGGAGAGGGAAGCCTGGCGCGCTGCAGTCCGTGGGGTTGCAGAGTCGGACATGACTGAGCAACTGAACAGGAACGACAAAATGGTGATAACAGAAAGCACTGACTGCTCTTTTGCTAATCCAGTAAATTGACTAGGATGGATTGCTGCTTACATAGGAAGTATTCAATGCACACTATTTCCTATCTCTTCTATCTGCTGGCCCATGCCAACCTGCCACCATAAGTCTTGCAATGATGGCTCTATTCAAAACTGAGGGGATGTAATTAACAGATAACCATCTAATAGACTTGATAGAATTATCTCTTGAATGTATTAGTGCAATTTTTTAAGAAAGAGAGGGAAACTGGTAGAACAAGAGCTATTAGCAAATATACTAAAAAACTCTGGTGTAGCTTATCACTGGGGAATATAAGATGACTTCGGAGCTAGTAGATGCTCTGAATAAGCATGCCAGGAATTCAAAGTTCAAAAGATTATTATAAACCATACTTTCTTTCCATTAATCCTAAAAAGGGAAAAGGAATGCCGAGGGGGCCTTGGTCTCATCAACTCTTAAAAGTAACAAGAATACAGCTTGATTCCACCTGTTAACATGGAAGAGCAATATAGATGGCTCCAAAAATATTTTATAAAGATGTTTAGAACACTGAGAGGACAGACATACCATTAATAGAAATGGGGATGACAGAAGCATCTTGTGTGATAACAGCCACCTAACTACTGTAAGAATTAAATGTCAAATCAAATTACCATCCAGGAATACATCAGAATGTGAAAAAATATTTTCAGCCTTTTTTTCATATTATCACTTAAGATGGCAATTTTGAAATTGGTATCAGGAAATGTTATTTTAATTCATTAAAGTGTAAAACTGGTTGACAAAAAAGTGATACACTAGGATCCCACAGGAGAAGTCTCTATGTGTGAGTGTGTAAGTGAATGTTCGTGTGTATTGCCTTGTTTCAAAGTAACTGATCGGGTAAAAATAGAAACATATATAAAATGCTTTCTGAATTCTACTTAATAAAGATACTGAAGGATCATTAAAATATGAGAATGGGTCTATATTGATATATTATCCCTAGTGTTAGTCACTCAGCTGCATCTGACTCTTTGTGACCCTGTGGACTTTGGTCTGCCAAGCTTCTCTGTCCATGGAATTCTCCAGGCAAGAATACAGGAGTGGGTAACCATTCCCTTCTCCAGGAGATGTTCCTGACTCAAGGATTGAACCTGGGTCTCCTACACTGCAGGCAGATTCTTTACCATCTGCGCCACCAGGGAAGCCCCAGTATAATCCCTAAGGAAGTAATAAGAATACGGCAGAACCTATATAAAGGGACCTGGCTAGATTCAAAGGCGCTTTAACCATGAACTTAGTTGTATATATTATTTACAATAAAAAAAAACTTTGGGCCAAGTAACTCAATCACCATGGATTAGGCAACGACCTAATAAGGCAAAATCATGTTTTTCTAGAGAATTACAGAAGAGCCCTTACCTTAAATCACTCTATACATCTGTGTTTCCAGTCTGCCCTATTTCCATCTGATTCCTTAACTCTCAGTTTCAGGAATCTATAAGTTAAACCATTTAATTTAAAACTGTTTGTGGTCACTGTGGATATTTGTGGATAGTAATAATGAAGCGTCAAATGCTCTTTTTAATTCATGTTTTTATAATTACACGGACTCAGTTTACTTCACTTTTTCATGGAAAAAATTGTTTTAGAATTCTAAAATTATTTTCGATTTTTAAATTAAGTAGTAAGACTCTTAAAAAGTATCTCTACATGAATATATTAAGCTACTGACTGGGTCAACATATTAAAACTTTAGGAATCTTCTATTTTAAAGGCAACTTTTCTCTGAGATCTCAAAATCAAATGCTATATTGTGTCTAAAATTCTGAAGATTGTGTAAATACAGTCTTCACCACATACACTATATAAATTCATACAGGGAATGTTTAATCAAGCAGGTAAAAGTAGAGACTGGTTTATTTCTAGACACCTTTACTTATCACATCACTTAGCAACACCATTTATTCAGAAGAATCTCTGGCATAAAATGCTCTGCTAATCCACTTTATCTCTTACAGTGTTACTTTTCTCCCTAATTAAATGAAACAGATATCAGGTAACATGTAATTGACTTTGTATCTTTTCTTATTGATGCCGACTTTCACCACACACATACTTGAGGTGGTAGAGGGAATAGGGAGGGGAAGGGGTGAGTAGTTTTCTCATCTTCGTCAAAATGATGCTGGAAAAGGGGAGTGAAGCGAGTCTATTAAGAGTATAAACTCATTCCAGTCTCAGTGGTGTCTAGAACATAAATCAGTAGATTCAGTACACTTATTATTATAACTAAGCCAGAGAAATTGCAGCATCTACAAAAGCTGAAATGTCTAAAAGCTAAATCTTTAAACTAAAATCATATCCAAGCAATACATGTAAGAAGAGGATCTCCATTATAATAAAACAAGACGGAGTCTGATGTCACCATGAAAGTCTATGTGAAGAATAGTGGGGAAGCACATATTCACATACAAAAATGTTCAAAGTGTTAGTCTCTCAGTCGTGTTTGACTCTTTGCAACCTCATGGACTCATGGACTGTAGCCCGACAGACTCTTCTGTCCATGGAATTCTCCAGGAAAGTACACTGGAGTGGGTAGCCATTCCCTTCTCCAGAGGATCTTCCCGACCCAGGGATTGAACTAGGGTCTCCTGCATTGCAAGCAGAGTCTTTACCCTGTGAGCCACCAGGGAAGCCCAAGAATGCTCAAACCACCATACACTTGTGCTCATTTCATAAGCTAACAAGGTAATGCTCAAAATCCCTCAAGCCATGCTTCAGAAGTACATGAACCAAGAACTTCCAGATGTACAAGCTGGATTTAGAAACAGCAGAGGAACCAGAGATCAAATTGCCAATATCCGTTGGATCATAGAAAAAGAGAGAATTCCAGAAAAAACATCTACTTCTGCTTCACTGACTACACTAAAGCTTTTGACTTGTGTGGATCACAGTACACTTGGAAGATTCTTCAAGAGATGGAATAGCAGACCACCTTACCTGCCTCCTGAGAAATCTGTATGCAGGTCAAGAAGCAACAGTTAGAACCAGTCATGGAACAACAGACTGATTCAAAGCTGGGAAAGGAGTACGTCAAGACTGTATATCGTCACCCTGCTTATTTAGCTTATATTTAACTTATATGCATCATGAGAAATGCTGTGCTGGAGGAATCATAAGCTAGAATCAAGATTGTCTGGAGAAATATCAGTAACCTCTGATATGCAGATGATACCATCCTAATGGCAGGGCAAAGAGGAACTGAAGAGCCTCTTGATGAAGGTGAAAGATAAGAGTGAAAAAGCTGGCTTAAAATTCAACATTCAAAAAATGAAGATCATGACATCCAGTCCCATGGCAATGGGATAAAATGTGGAAACAGAGGCAGATTTTATTTTCTTGGGTTCCAAAATCACTGCAGATGGTGACTGCAGCCATGAAATTAAAAGATGATTGCTCCTTGGAAGAAAAACTATAACAACCCTAGACAGCATATTAAAAAGCAGAGACTTCACTTTGCCAACAAAAGTCCATATAGTCAAAGTTATGGTTTTTCCATCAGTCATGTTTGGATGTGAGAGCTGGACCATAAAGGAGGCTGAGTGCTGAAGAATTGATGCTTTCAAATTGTGGTGCTGTCAAAGATTCTTGACAGTCCCTTGGACTGCAAGGAGATCCAATCAGTCCATCCTAAAGGAAATCAGTCCTGAATATTCATTGGAAGGACTGATGATGAAGCTGAAGCTCCAATACTTTGGCCACCTGATGCGAAGAGCCTACTCACTGGAAAGGACTGTGATGCTGGGAAAGATTGAAGGCAGGAGGAGAAAGGGGACAACAGAGGATGAACTTCTTGGGTGGCATCCCTGACTCAATGGACATGAAGTGAAGTCACTCAGTTGTGTCCGACTCTTTGTGACCCCATGGACTGTAGCCTACCAGGCTTCTCTGTCCATGGGATTTTCCAGGCAAGAGTACTGGAGTGGGTTGCTGTTTCGAGTTTGAGTAAATTCTGGGAGACAGTGGAGGACAGGGAAGCCTGGTGTGTTGCAGTCCATGGGGTCGCAAAGAGTTAGACATGACTGAATGACCAAATAACAGTGAGCGACAATAATGACAAAAGTGAGGGAAGAGTTTGATCTTGTGTCAAATCACTGCCCCGGGAAGGCTTCCTTTAGCTTGTAAAAGCTGCTTGAAATAAAAGATGACATTGAAACAAAATTTTTAAATTATTGTATAAATGGCAGCATAAATAATTAAAAATAGTATAAGAAGACTTCCCTGCTGGTCCGGTGGTAAAGAATCCGCCTGCCAATGCGGTGGACACTGGTTCATTCACTGTCCAGAAAGATTCCACATGTCATGGGGCAACTGAGCCCGTGTGCCACAACCACTGAGCCTGTGTGCCCTAGAGACCACGCTAGAGAAGCCACCACAATGAGAAGCCCGCCCACCACAACTAGAGAGTAGCGGCCGCTGGATGCAGCTGGAGAAAAGCCTGCCCAGCATCGAAGACCCAGTGCAGCCACAATGAAATAATAATAGCATACCATAAGCTTGTTAATATACTGAGCTATGTATATGTATGTGTGCTTTATAAAAGTGTTCCAAGCGTAAGATTATAGCACAACTCACTCATCAAATCTTTTTTTTTCAATGCCAACAATTTCTTAAATGGTTACGCGTAGCTTACCTTTCTTAATTCTAGAGCAATGACGCAGTGCATTTAATTTGCGGCTATTTCTACATAAACATGTAAAGCAAGAGAAAGACTATGGGAACACAAAACAGTTCTTTTCTGGCTCTTGGATTTCTGAAGTCTACTGACCAGTTTTACCACTTAATTTTCAATTTCTGAAGTGGCTCTCTTGAGCTACGCTTGAAAACACTGTTTTCAGTGTTCTCCAATCACGCCTCTAATAAATGGAGTTAAAGGTAACAGGCAGGGCATTACCAGGATGAAATGATCAGACCTTTCTGCACCAAGGAAACCAGTGAAGAAACGGAGAACAGGCAGGTCTGCCGTCTCAGTTTGGAGGAAATTCATAAGAGCTGTCTTGAAACAAAATGAGGAGAATTGCGTCCTGGCTTCCTTCATCAAAAGATACTCTAAACATGCTATTTTCTAAGCTTTCTTCACAATTAATACGAAGGATAAAAAGTAGTTCTAAACTGAAAACCAAATATAGCGAGATAATTATGTTCCCTTAATCTTTTCTTTTGAATTTCTTAGTACCATGAATATTAGTAGCACTGGCAAAAAGTGAATCTTACCCGAGACAGTACTAGAAATAACTGAATAATTTATTCTGGAATCTTCTACCATAACAACACTATAACCATCTAAAGATACATTGTTTTCTTAACCTAATATTTATATTATTTATTCCCTAAGTGAAAAATCACTTACGCAACATGGCTTGGCAATTGATTTTTTATTCTTAGGGGCAGAAACAGGTCAATAAATTAGTGATTTTAGTTAATTTACCCTGTTTTAAATGTAAACATTCAAATGAAAACATTTAAATGTTTTCCTAAATGTTCAGGAAAACTTTTCCCCTTCATTTACATAAACATTATTGCTCCCAAGAAATGTACATTATGAAATTGATCTACATTTGTTAAACAAGAACCAAAACATCTATATTTTTGTGTGTATGTATGTGTGTGGTTCATACATTCCTCACTTTATCACAATGTTAAGCTTTAATAAACAATATTTTCCCTTACTTGCAGTCAGGATTAAGTATGACATTTGTCCCTTTGACTTCACTGGAATATTGCAGAAAGATCCATGGCTTTAATACTTATAAGGTAGAAACAAATAAACAAGGCTGCTAAATAAAATGTGTGAAAGTTGCTCGGTCGTGTCTGATTCTTTGTGACCCCATGGACTACACGGTCCATGGAATTCTCCAGGCCAGAATACTGAAATGGGTAACCTTTCCCTTCTCCAGGGGATCTTCCCAAGCCAGGTCTCCCACATTGCAGGCAGATTCTTTAACAGCTGAGCCACAAGGGTAGCCCAAATAAAATCTATAAAGTAATAACGCAAACACTATTCATAAGAACATTAGAGGGACAAAGTTTTAAAAAGCAACTAGTTTTCTTGTGATATCATAGGTAAATAAGATTTCACATTTTTACTACACAGAATCAAGAAGTATCTGTCTACTACAAATCATTTGCATAAGCAATACCAAGCTTTTAAGGAAAATGTTAGGAACAAAAATTAAATATCCACAGTCCTTCTTTTCCAATGACCTCAAGGAAGAATTTAAAAATATATGCTTCCTTATTACTTAAATTTACTAATTTTCTCAAAGATGCATTTATTGAATTGTTTTTTTCTTTATAAATCTGTCAGCTGCATGACTGCAGCATTCTGTACTAAATATATTTAGTTGATTCTAAGACCTGGACAAACACGGTATGTTATCACTATCTTCAGCTGATTGCAGCCCAGCATATTAGACTTGCAATCAAAACTATCCTTCGAACCTCCCACAACTGCTAAATCGAGATGTTTTGGAGTACTATGTTTGGGTAAAAGTGAGTTACTATATTTAATGTTCAAGTCTATAAAATGTACACTTCCAAGCATCAAAAAAGAGAAATAAAACATGTACAGTGAGCTCAAGAAGTATAGTGTTTTGCATTTCCATGGACTGGCCAAATTGGAAATTCATTATTAGATTAATGGAAATCGTAGCTTAGCTACTTACTAGTAGTCCAATAACTTTGGAAGCATTCTTAGCCTTTAAAGTCAGCGATGAAGAAATGTTAATTATCTTTCTACTTTCATCCCTCCTATCCCATCTTTCTAACAAAAACAGACGGTTAAACTTTACACACAGTTACTGTGAGAAAGGCAAGAGAAAGGAGGAAAGAAAACGACAGAAGGAGGAAGGGAGCTAGGGAAAATAAAAGCAAGGAAAAGAAAAAAGAAAAGCTCTGGAGACTCTCACTGTAGTAGCTACCTGCACAGCTGCTACTATGCCACAGAAACTGTACTGCATGAATGATACTATTTCCATGAATAATTTTACTGAAATCTTCAAAAGAACCCTAATAGCCAGGTGCTATTATTGTCCCACTTTACAAATGAAACTGAGGCTGAGAAAGGTTCAGTCTCCTGGCCTAGGGTCATATCACCAATTCTTGTCGGAGGCAGAACCTCTATTTGTTCCAGTTCCCCTCACTCTGATGGAAAGGAAGATACAAAGGGTCAAGAGACTGGCCTTCCTGCGTACACATTTCAAAGAAGTAAGACATCTTATAATTAAGATGTTTGAAGTGACCTCTTCATTTCCCCCTTTAGACTGTTTCCATGCCCCTCTAGTCTTTCCCATCTCAGTGAATGCAACACCACTCTCTTCTGGCCAAGAAACCCAGCATCATGTTCATGTTCTCCTTTTTCCAATCCATCAATAAGTCCTGTAGACTGAGATGTGAAATTATGCAAGCCCATCCTCCTCTCCATATCACATCTGCCTTCCTGCATCAGCCCTATATCAGTCTCCCTCCTTCCTCCTTGAAATGCCCCCTTGACTCTCTACCGCTACAAGAGCCATCATCTGAAAACATAAACTTGTGAATTCCCTTGTTTTAAAAAGATCTGAGGGCTTCTCTTTCCCTTAGAACAAAATCTGAATTGCTACCCTGGGTTTGTCAGGCTCTGTACCATCTGGCCCCCATCTAGCTCTCTGGCACCCACTGCCTGGTGCTACTCATTCATTTATTAACTGGGCTCCAGGTGTGTTGATGCTCTTCTGGTCCCTTGAACACACAAAGCTCAGGGCCTTTGCACATGTTTTTCCTTCCACCTGGAACATTTCTTCCTCCCTTCTTCCTGTGGCAGTTTCATCTCATCCTAAGTCTAAGCTTAAACATCACGTTTCTGAAGCCTTTCCTGATAGGTGCATCTTTATCTTGGATTTACTGATAACCTCTGCAATAGTTTAAACAATGTATACGCGTTGTATTTGTTCTATTATCCAGACCTATCAGAACCTCAGATCAGATCATAATTGCCATGACTGTCACTGTTTTTCAAGATCCCAATAGACACCTGAAACAGTGGCTGCTCCAAAAGTACTTGCTGAGTAATTCAAGAAACAAATGAATAAGGAAATTATTTTCACCCAGTAACTTTCACCATAGAAACTCTTTCATTGCATTCTGGTTTTATTGTATTCTTAAGTGTGTGCATGTGTGCTAAGTCACTTTCTTTGTGTCTGACTCTGTGCGATCCTGTGGGCTGTAGCCTGCCAGGCTCCTCTGTTCAAGGAAATCTCCAGGCAAGATTCCTGGAGTGGGCTGCCACGCCCTCCTCCAGGGGATCTTCCGGACCCAGGAATGGAACCTGCATCTCTTTATGTCTCCTGCACTGGCTGGTAGGTTCTTTATCACTAGTGCCACCTGAAGTCGTGTCCAACTCTTTGCAACCCCATGGACATAGTCCACCAGGCTCCTCTGTCCATGGGATTCTCAAGGCAAGAATACTGGAGTGGGTAGCCATTTCCTTCTCCAGGGGATCTTCCCCACCCAGGGATTGAACCTGGGTCTCCTGCATTGCAGGCACATTCTTTACCATCTGAACCGCTAGGGAAACCCCATTGTATTCTTACAGTCTAACAAATATACAATTATACTAGTTACAACTGTGTACTAGACCACCGAACACCACATTTTATTTCTCCTGACTGCCCAGAGCAAACTTAAAGAGACAGACTGGAATAGTTTTGAGTTATGTAATATATATCATGAATAAATATTTGATTTGAAACTGTGGTATTTTAATCACTCATGAAACATTTGCTTAGTTTTTAAAAGGTGATGATCATTTGTTGTGAGAGTAAACATAGAACCAGGTTAAACTTCAAAGATGTGTCTAATACTTATCTTGGTTGCTTCCAGTTGCTGACAGTTAAAATAAAGCTGCTATAAACAAGAAGGGAGAAGGCAATGGCACCCCACTCCAGTACTCTTGCCTGGAAAATCCCATGGACGGAGGAGCCTGGTAGGCTGAGTCCATGGGGTTGCGAAGAGTGGGACACGACTGAGCAACTTCACTTTCACTTTTCACTTTCATGCATTGGAGAAGGAAATGGCAACCCACTCCAGTGTTCTTGCCTGGAGAATCGCAGGGACGGCAGAGCCTGGTGGGCTGCCGTCTATGGGGTCACACAGAATCTGACACGACTGAAGCAACTTAGTAGTAGTAGTAGTAGTATAAACAACAACAACAAAAAGATATATCTAATACAGATTCATATTCATGGGAAGATTTAGCAATTTAGCAAAAGCTTCCTCTGAACTAAAGCTAATAAAAATGGTATATCCATAAAATTTTGAAATGAACTTAATGAATAATAACTAATAAAATGTAGTTTATACTTTTCTATTTTAAAAGTACAACTTCTTTCATGAATACAGCACAGATATTTTAGATTCATACTTTTATTTTTTATTTTTTTTCTTTTTTGGCCATGTGATTTTAGTGGCTTGTGGAATCTTAGTTCCCTGACCAGGGATTGGACCAGTACCCTTGCAATGGAAGCATGGCATCCTAACGACTGGACTGCAGGAGAATTCCTGATTCCTGCTTTTAAAGGCAAGGGTCTGGCATTGAAAGAGCTTGATGCCTTGAACTGTTCTGAACTGCTCAATGAAAAAAGAAAGGCTTACAAACATTATGCCACAGTCACCAACACCTCCTCCCAGGATCAGTTTTCTAGTGGATCTATGCTCTCTTACAGATTAAAAAATACTTGCATCAGTGCCTGACATTACTTCACTTTCTTATTATAACTCCCTGAGACACTAGTATCTTTCCTCTGGTTCTCATGTCACTAGCAATTAACTTTATTGCCAAGAATGCTTGCTTTTTTTCGCTCTCAGCTGAATATTTGTATAATCTTTTAATGCTTGTACTCAGACCTTGTTTTCCGACTTATTGCACTTATCTATATTTTTCCAGCCTTGCTTTAAATTCAAGCTAATTATCAATAATGACTTTGCCTTAAACCGTAAAGTTACTGGTCACCTTCCAGCAGAACGTTGTGTTCCTTCTTGCCAGAATGAAAAGCGGCCAGTCTCCTTGTGTCTTGACTATTCAATCGTCAAGTATGGACTAAAAATCTGAAAGACTTGTCCTCCACTGACATTTCACATACAGAAATGACTCTGCAGTCTTTTTTTTTACTATGTCAAGAAGCTATTTATACTTTCAATAGCATATGAATTAGGGATCTTGGTGGATGAAAAACTAGGCACCACAAAGCACAATCAAAGACAGTGGCAACACACGTCTGGCTACGGACCAGATGCCTTACAATGGCCAACACACATATTATGTCTGACACCCCGGTTTCAGTGCCAAAACCAGAGACAGACTCTCTTAGTCGGCGTGCCCGTGTCATATGAGAGCTGAAAGGAGGAAATGGGCAACCAATTTTCATAATGGAGAAAAAGCAGGGCCCCTCCTACTTAGTATAACCAGCCAGATGATCACATATCCTAGCTCTTTCTTCTGCCCATCAAGAAGTATCTTGATTTATGTCAGAGTTTAGGGTTGACATGTACACACTGCTATATTTACAACAGATAACCAACAAGGACCTACTGTATAGCACAGGGAACTTTGCTTAATATTCTGTAATAACCGAAGGGGAAAAGAACTTGAAAAAGAATGGATATATAGATATGCATAACTGAATCCCTTTGCGGTATACCTGAAACTATCACAACATTGTTAATCAGGAGAGAGCGCAGAAAAAGCAAAGTATCTTCAATCTGATGAATCTGATGCTGACACTTTGAGACTTGAAACAAGAAACAGAAAAAATGTACATAATGACTTTCTAATAAGAGTTGAGGATATTTTATGCTAATATACTTTCTGCTTCTCTTCTTGTTGTAAAGTTGTCTCACATGAGGCAAAAAAACTGGGTGACTTTAGGCAGTGGTTCTGACTTAAGTATTTCAGTGATTTATAAAAAATGTCTATATGTCTTTAAATTTTTTAAATTGCATTATATGATACAATTGTTTATATAATATACTGTCAACTATTTTATTTTCTGAAAAGAATTCTTTAAGAGTAACATGAGCTCTAAACTGGTGTTTACTATGAATCTCCTCAGTCTTAAGTATATTTCACTGAAGATTTCAAAGGCATTTTTATAGGAGTTAGTTCCATGTGTTTAAAAACGTGAAAGCTTTACTAAAAATCTTTTTTGGTGCCGCAGGGATTTAAATTAATGCTAGGATAAGAGAATGTTTTAAAAGAATGCACAGGTCCCCCGGGAATTGTTTATAGGAGCTTTTCATAGACTACTATTTAACCGATCCTTATATAAAATAGAGCTTCTTTTTGCCATTTATCTATTCATTTATATTAATATTTGTGAAATATTTACTGTGTTCACCCATGTGCAGGCACTGCGGTATAGAGATTAATGACATCTTTTTGATTTGAAAAAGCTTCTTCTCTACTAATGAAGATCTTCACAGTAGCAAATAATCAGGATACAACATTCTTGTTATAAATAAAGACAGGGACAGAAGCGCGCACACACACACACAAAAGGCATGGCAAATTTTGTTATCAACACGTTGGGAACAACTCAAGAGAGGGAATGACATTTGAGTCGAAAGTTGAAGAGTGATTAACCGTCATTAGGGCTGAGGGTGGGGCATGCCTGAACAGCTACCTGAGACTGGGTTTCACATCATAATCAAGAGCTACAGGAGTTTATTGGAGAGAAAACTAAAAAGGGACAGGAGCGTTTCCATGTTAAAATACGCAGAATGTGAGAATAAGAAAATTATAGAGTTAAATGCTGAGAAGAAATCAGGCAAGAAATGCTCTGTTAAAAAGGGGAGAAAAGAGTGTGTGCTTTTCTCCGAAATAGAGACACAGACATAGAACAAAGGTGGAGAGCGAGGGGGGAAAGGTGGGTGGGATGGATTGGGACATTGACGCATAAAACTACTATGTATACAGTGAATCACTAATGGGAACCCAGTGTGTAGCACAGGAAACGCGACTCAATGCTCCGAGATGACCTAAGTGGGAAGGAAACCCAAGGAAGAGAGGATATAGGTAAAACGGGTGGCTGATTCACTTTGTCGTACAGCAGAAACTAATACGACATTGTAAAGCCACCATACTCTAAGAAGAAAATAAAAGAAAAATAAGAGAACACATGGTTTTTTCTTCCAACAAAATTCCAGAGTACTAGATCTGGAATTTCATTCAAAGAGGCAATTATCAAGAGAGGATATATTTTCCAAGTCTATATTATTATTATACTGAGTTACTCTTGAGAAGGCATAAAGAATAAAAACAAAAGACATGGAAGACAGTTTAGCTAAATCCAGGTGGTACAGTGGAAAGAATCCACCTGCCAATGCAGGAGACACAGGGTTCCATCCCTGAGTGGGGAAGATCCCCTAGAGGAGGAAATGGCAACACACTCCAGTATTCTTGCCTGGAAAATTCCATGGCCAGAGGAGTCTGGTGGGCTACAGTGCATGGGGGTACATAGAGTCAGACAGAGCAAGCATGCACTCACATAGGTGATTGTAACGCACACTCAGGTAAGAAATCTCAGCAGAAGCCACAGATAACAGAAGCACATTTCCTAACTCCAGAATCTGACCTTTTAGATTCTAACTATGAAAACACATGTGTGGTTTGGGCCCAGAAAATCTGGATGGATGGCCTATTTTGATATAATATTTCTATTTGTTTGTTTGTTTGTCTGTTTTGGCTGCACCACACCGTTTGTTGGACTTTAGTACTCTAACAGTAAACGTGTTAGTCACTCAGTCATGTCTGACTCTTTGTGACCCCATAGACTGTAGCTTGCCAGGCTCCTCTGTCCATAGGATTCTTCTCTTCAGTCAAGAATACATTTCCCTCTCCAGGGAATCTTCCCAACCCAGGGATCAAACCCGGGCCTCCTGCATTCCAGGTGGATTCTTTACCGTCTGAGGCATCAGGGAAGCCCACCAGGGATTGAACATGGGCGCTTAGCAATGACAGTGCAGAGTCTTAACCACTGGATCACCAGGGAATTGCTGCATGTTTTTTATTAATGTTCCAATACACATATTTCATTACTAATGAGCATTTTAAGAATTACATTATGACAGACTTTATAATTATGAATTTTCAGGTCTGTATAACGTTTTCTGATGTTGATACCATTACTAAAAAGCTCTTCTTATTTTTATTGGCATTTAGAGCAATTTCCAGATTGCTATTGTTCACATGGTGACATACATGTGCCTGCGAGTCTTTACTTCTGTTAAGCTATGTCTCAAGTGGAGTCTTACAGCCTTCCTGACTCCATCTACAACCCAGAGATGTTTCTTCAACTTCATTTTCTTAGTTTTCAACTTCACAAATAGTTTGGAAGTGTAACTGTTTCATCATAATCCCTGAGGTGAATTTTTTTTGTTTCTTTCTAATTAATAAAACAAGTATAAAATGGTATCTTAAGATTGATTTGATTTGTGTTTAACTTTAGAAAGAATACATTCTTCTCCACATGTAGTTAGAAAAATGACAGTGTGGTACCAGGAAAGAATACTATAAGTGTTAGGATACAGTGACCTTTAAGGTATTCTAAAATAAAATACTATATTCCAAAGGATGCAGAACTTTTACCTATCAGCAGATCCAGTCTTCTGATAGGTAAAAGGAGGAGAGTGAAAAAGTTGGCTTAAAACTCAACTTTCGGAAAACGAAGATCATGTCATCTGGTCCCATCATTTCATGGCAAATAGATGGGGAAACAGTGGAAACAGTGTCAGACTTCAGTTTTTTGCGCTCCAAAATCACTGCAGATGGTGACTGCAGCCATGAAATTAAAAGACGCTTACTCCTTGGAAGAATAGTTATGACCGACCTAGATAGCATATTCAAAAGCAGAGACATTACTTTGCCAACAAAGGTCCGTCTAGTCAAAGCTATGGTTTTTCCAGCGGTCATGTATGGATGTGAGAGTTGGACTATAAAGAAAGCTGAGCACTGAAGAACTGATGCTTTTGAACTGTGGTGTTGGAGAAGACTCTTGGACAGCAAGGAGATCCAAGCTGTCCATCCTAAAGGAAATCAGTCCTGAATACTCATTGTAAGGACTGATGCTGAAGCTGAAACTCCAATACTTTGGCCACCTGATGAGAACTGACTCATTGGAGAAGACCCTGATGCTGGGAAAGATTGAAGGTGGGAGGAGAAGGGGACGACAGAGGATGAGATGGTTGGATGGCATCACTGACTCAATGGACATGAGTTTGAGCAAGCTCCAGGAGTTGGTGATGGACAGGGTGGCCTGATGTGCTGCTGTCCATGGGGTTGCAAAGAGTTGGACACAACTGAGCGACTGAACTGAACAGAACTGAGCTCTTCAGTCTCCTCTATCGAACATACACGTCTCAGTCTGGAGAAACCAGAGGATTTGAGCATTCCACCCTCTTAAGTCTCTCCTGAATGTGTCGAAGTTACTAATTTGGGGAAAGAATTCGAGATTCGAACAGGCTTCTAGCTGCCTCATTATGCAACTTGCAAGAGGTCAGTTACCTATCTGTGATTCAGTTTCCTCATCTGCCACATATATATTTAACCATGCTGGGAGCTATGAAGGCAAAATTGCATAAATGATGGTTTTGATAAAAGATCTAATTGAAAGAATAACGACATATTGAGTATGTGTGCATGTGGTATGAATACACGTGTGTGTGTATAATATATACCTGCTATATTAAGCAACATTCATTAAGTCCAAACAGAGTAGTAACCCCTTGAGGTGAAAATTCTGACATTATCTATTCTTCCAATAGATAACTCTATGGTCCGGTCATTTGGTAATCGCCCCCAAGCCCTCCAAAAACTGAAAAGTAGAAACTCTATCCTAAGCACCACCCATTAGTAATGGATGGTCCCAGTCCATCACTTCATGTTAAGAGAAGAATTCTGTGGCTAGCCAGGTTCTTGTGATAATTAAATCTGAAACAGAAGATTTTAGTTTTCTGTTCTCCTCCCTCTCTTCTCCCATTCTCGATTCCTGAAATTAAAAGCTATATTTTATTTTTAAAATTATTTGAAGATTCTATTTGTTCTAGTAAATTTATTTAGACAGTTGCTATCCTAAAATAAATATGGTAGATTTGAAGAAAGTGAATTTAGTGGGTTGAAGAGAGAATTGGTGGTAGAGAGTTCTTGGTTTTCTGACATGAGACTTTGACTTGCTTCCCAGATGTGAAATGCTAAAAGCATTTCATATATTTCATGAGAATGGCTTATTGATATGCTTACAAAATTATATAAAGTATTGATTGCTGTTGTTTAGTAGCTAAGTCGTGTCCAACTCTTTGTGACTTCATGGACTGTAGCCTGCTAGGCTCCTCTGTCCATGGAATTTTCCAAGCAAGAATACTAGAGTGGGTTGCCATTTCCTTCTCGAGGGGGTATTCTCGACCCAAGAATTGAACCCACATCTCCTGGATTGATAAGCAGATTCTTTACTACTGAGCCACCAGGATAGTTAATAAAATATTGATAAATGACAATAAGTCACAACAGCTGAATTCAATAACCAAACCCTCTGGTCTAAAAAGTCTGTCATCAAATGGATGGGAAGAATAAATAACCTTGAGGAGCTCTTGTTACTTTCTGGAATGATGGTCGTGTTTGGGGAAGTTATCTGGCTATTCCAAGACCTAGATCCTTCCAACTGAGAAGCAAGGCTAATCCTTGTTCATAAGATTCAAGTACCTGCCATAATTCCTGAGACATACATATCTTTGAGAAGTGTTAAATGATATCATAAATATATCTTCATAAATATGTCATCTAGTTCATGAAATTTTCATTGTTACATTTGACCATATTGAAAATACGTGTTTCTATTACAGTCTATAAAATAGGTCTTTTCTAGAGTATATTTTGGTGAAATTATTGACTGTATAACTAGAAGATACATAGCTAGGTCAGAAAAAATTTAAAATTCTTAGTATAATATTTTTGTAGAAAGGAAAGACAATTATTTTTTTCTTTTCTCACAAATATTGCAAAAAAAATTTTGTTTTACTTCTGTTTGTCAAAATACCTCACACTTTCCAAACAGAAGAATTTCACTCAATATTCTCTGTAAGTTTAAATAGCATTGCACTTCTCATTCAAATATAAGGATATGTTATAGACAATGCAAAAAATAAGTATCAGACTAAAAATATTTTGAAATACATATGTGACTTTTCAGTTTTTAACCTTGCAGGTCTCTATGATTATTCTGTCAAAGAGAAATTTTCTTGCATTGGGGAACTTAAAAATAAATTCTGTTCCACCGAAAGTTGCCAGAATCTCCCTAAACCCTGTAAGTAACACGTTATCAGGGGGAAGAAAACAGTAAAGGACAATATCTCTGGAAGTTTTCTCTCTCACATGATACGCTAGCTCTGAAAAAACTCCCCAAATGATTTAGTTCCTATTTCCATAAGCACAGTCTTTAGAGGCTCATCCATTTTTCCAGCAAATCCAAAAATAAACCCAGTCTTTCAGCTAGTCATTCCTCACTTAATATTTTGAAATATGATACAGCATAATGTTTTCTAATGTTGGAATACAGACCAAAATTTCAGAGTAAATACTAAAAGTCCATCCAGCTAAGGAAAGAAATGTTCAAAATAACAGAGCATATATGTGAATAAAAAGAAAGAAAAAGTAAAACATATAGAAAAACAAAGGCTATGATGTCTTGGAATTGTAGTCATCGGATTTCAAACTTTTTTGGCAATTTTAAAGAAAATGATACTTTGGTTATTGAGGTTTATTCAGTCATTCTGAGATATATACATGGTGCTTTAAGCCAACAATTTAGTCCTTAAGTTTATATTTTATATATATCTATATGAAAAGTGAAAGTTGCCCACTCATGTCCAACTCTTTGCAACCCCATGGACTATACAGTCCATGGAATTCTCCAGGCCAGAATACTGGAGTGGGTAGCCGTTCCCTTCTCCAGGGGATCTTCCCAACCCAGGAATCAAACCCAGGTCTCCCACATTGCAGGCTTCCCTGGTAGCTTGGATGGTAAAGCGTCTGCCTACAATGCTGGAGACCCAGGTTCGATCCCTGGTTCGGGAAGATCCCCTGGAGAAGGAAACGGCAGCCCACTCCAGTATTCATGCCTGGAAAATCCCATGGACTGAGGAGCCTGGTGGGCTACAGATCATGGGGTCGCAAAGAGTTGGACACGACTGAGCGACCTCTCTTCACTTTCTTCCCTTCCTTACCGGCTGAGTCACAAAGGAAGCCCAAGAATACTGGAGTGGGTAGCGTATCCCCTCTCCAGTGGATCTTCCCGACCCAGGAAACTGAACCAGAGTCTTCTGCATTGCAGGCGGATTCTTTACCAACTGAGCTCTGAGGGAAGACATATATATATATAAATATAAATATGTGTGTGTGCATGCTCAGACGCTCAGTTGTGTCTGACTTTTTGTGACTCTGTGGACTGTAGCCTGCTACACTCCTCTGTCTGTGGGATTCTCCAGGCAAGAATACTGGAGTGGGTTGTCATTGCCTCCTCCAGGAGAGCTTCTTGACCCAGGGATAAAACCTGTGTCTCTTATATCTCCTGGGTCTCCTGCGTGGCAGGCAGATTCTTTACCACTATGCCACCTGGGAAGCCAATAAATATGTGTGTGTGTGTGAATATATATACACACAAATATATGTATATAAAATACAAATTTGAATTATTTCAGAGTCTCATTCTAAAGTTTACTCACAGTGAAATTTCCCATTTGAGCAGCAAGATTCAACAAGCAGATTAGTTTTCTATAAGTTGATTTCCTTCTCAGAACTTGGTTTCCTAAGATTCACTTATCAATATGTCAAATAGTAAAGTATAATTTGGTTGCTAAAAAATAAAGTTATTAAACCTACTAAATTTAGTTGAACCCAAATTGTAACTTTTTTTTTTTTTGCCTCTCTGGCACACACTGAGCAGATGTCATTTTTCAGAGCTTGTGATCCTGTTACGTCCAATGATACTTTAAACAAGCACTATTTAATACTTCAAAAAATAGGAAGGGTGAGCGCGGAATCTTTTTGAGATAGACAGAACAGTGTGCGTTTGTATAAGGCGTCATAAAGAAACAGATGACTGAACTGGAACTACTTCTCTCTCTCTCTTCCCTTGCACACATGTCCCCTCATTTCCTGTGTCTTATTCACACATTCTTTCTGAGGTTCTTTTGCTTCTTCTGAGAGCAAACGAGAACACAAACGTCTTTACGATCAATCTGGAAGTGGCCAGTTTCCCTCCTCGGGTGAGGAAGAGAACTGAACAATGTGAGTCAGGGCACCGAGGGAGAGATGACAAAAAAATTACTGAGGTGACTTAGATCTCAGGTCATAGTCTAGTCTCTGAAGTATTGAGGCTCCACTAAGGAAAAGTTTAGCTAGACTAAGTCACTAAATTTCCCAAACTAAGACAATCGTTAGACATACTAAACTTGATGACTTGAAACATATATTTACATTGATCTCTTGGTGAATGCTATGTACCATCCACCAGCCTTAGTCCACACAGCACTCAAGCAAATTAGAAAAAGGCACCCACTTTGGGCAAACACAGCTAGATAGGACATGCTTTGCAAGTGAGGCTGGCTGGGTCAACATCTTCTTGTCACCTCAAGTAGGCAGCTTTATGCAGAGCAAAATCTGAACAACTGGACATCAGGATCCTGTTTATATAGATCTTTCTCTTTAGTGCTTTACAAATCACAAGACAAAAATGATATAACTAGAACATGTATTCACAATCATTGCAGAGTAGGATTGTGTCAGATTGAGAACGTAAGATTTTCTAGAGAAAATACCAAATTCACTCCACATAAATTTAGGTGAGCCTAAACTGATACTTGATACAGAGTCCTTGTATGAAGGCTGTCAAAGAGCAATAAATAAAAGCCACTCTCCTTGTTTGCACTAACAGGAGAGTGAATACTTACCCCCATCTTCAACTGTAAAGTGGAATATGTCACTTATGGCATTAGCCCCTTCTCTTAAGACATAGCATATTTTCATATCATCAATGTCAGCTAGAAAACAACCAAACAACAAGATGATTAATTACTAGGGCAAAACCAGTGACTCATCGTGTATGGTAAGTCCTATTGGCTGTTACTCTTCTGAACCACGTTTAGGCCCTCTTCTCCTAAGGGAATCGGAGCTATCTTATTTCTCCTATCTCCAAGGCCCCTTGATTTCAGCTGTCCCTTGGAAATCTGATCCCTTACACGGATAAATAGAGTGCAAGAGTTAGGCTATAATAATAGCAAGGTGTTGCCCCTCCCAATGGTATTTGCATGTTCATGTACCAAAGGAGTGACTATCTAAATACAGAATGTCAGACTCCATGACAGGTGGAAAGGGAGATATTTTGAGGCATGGAAGATTTCCTGGCACTACAGAAATCACACCCTTTGCTTCCCTGGCCCTGAGAGGACAGAGGTTCCTTTGCTTTCCCTTTAGGCTAATTTTTCTTTTCTCTTGTGTTACACCAGGCTGTTTTTAAGCTCTCCAAATTTTTGAAAGAAAAAAAATGAAAACAAACAAACAAACAAACCCACAGATCGAAGTTACTATCGTGACCCAGTACCAAAGAGAAAACATCTAATAAAAGCTGAAACCTTTATTTGGAATGAAAAATTATTCTGCCTAAGAAATGTTTTTTCTATTGCTTTCTATTCTAGCAATCAAGTTCACTGGTATGGTTTGTTTTCAGTATTGACTAATTCACAGTTTTAAAATTTATTCATCCATTTTGTGTTTTTCTCCGTAACAATGCCACACAGACAACATAATAAAACAAACATCATTCTGTCCTGTGACACTCCTGTGACTAGATCTGGGCCAATCAGAAAGTAGTTATTTGCAAAATTACTTAATATCAAGATCATGGCTAAAGATTGCTTCAACAGGGGTAAGTAATATTTGTCTCAGGTGTGGTTTATTCATCTTCTAAGATCTTTAATCCAGAGAAGGCAATGGCACCCAACTCCAGTAATCTTGCCTGGAAAATCCTATGGACAGAGGAGCCTGGTAGGCTGCAGTCCATGGGGTCGCTAAGAGTCGGATATGACTGAGCAACTTCACTTTCACTTTTCACTTTCATGCATTGGAGAAGGAAATGGCAACCACTCCAGTGTTCCTGCCTGGAGAATCCCAGGGACAGGGGAGCCTGCTGGGCTGCTATCTATGGGGTCACAGAGTCGGACATGACTGAAGTGACTTAGCAGCAACAGCAGCAAGATCTTTAATCAGTTCAAGCTATGGAGTTTATAGGCATCACATATAAGAAATGATTTTATGAAAGGAATAGTCTCACGTGATGCAAAGTGTTTCTATTTTCTGTTTGTGGTTTTCTGGCTTCGAGGCATGTGGGATCTTAGCTCCCCGACCTGGGATTGAACTCATACCCCCGCATTGGAAGGTGAAGTCTTAATCACTGGACTGCCAGGGAAGTCCCCTCAAGTGATGCAGACTATTAGAAACGACCAATTACTCCATGAACTTCTACAGCTCCAACATACAATCTACCTTGACTCACATAGATTTGAAAGGTGACTTGCTTACCATCAGACATTTGAAGAGGGGAAAATCTGATTTAATAGTTAACAGTACCTTCTTGTGCATAAAGATACTTAAGGACAAAGCAAGCTCAGGATGTTTTGTTCTCCCTTAGAACTGCATTTCTAACTCTACTATAATTTCCCCAAATTCTGCCTCTTTCTGCATGGTTACCCTTTGTAGAAGGTTGAAAATTTCTGTTTTCTGTTTCCACAGTCCTTTGCTCAAGGATCTTACACCCAATAAAGGCTCAAATGCATCTTAATCTAAAATTAAAGAGGCTGGAGGTCTGGTAGCCCACACTTGCATCTTTCCCTTCGTATGGATGTTTTCTGTAGGGTAAGGAGTGAAGCCTCATGTATTGCTCTTCCCCAGTTTACTCTTACAACTCTCAACTTTCACAGCCTTTAGTTTTATTGGTGAAGGAGTGACGGGAACTCTGCTGTGACTCTGAGGTGCTTAGCAGAAAGACAACATCATCTGGTCACGTGGAAGGACCTGGGTCCAGTGTTCCCACTCCATCTTTAATTCTATAAGAGAATCCAAAGGCTGTACTATAAGAAAAAGAAAATAAAACACCCAGTCCTTGTATTAACGTTTTCTAAACAAAAACTATAGTACTTGGGAGATAGTTTCATTAAAACAAATGACCACTTCAAGGGTGATTTTTCAGAAGTTTTCTTTTTTAAAGTAATGAGAACATGAATTTGGTTATAAGATACTCTAGAGTTAGATTTTCCCTCCAAGTTAGACCTAAACTCTTGATTAGATGAAACAAACGAAAACTCGTTTTATAATTTTCTTAATAATGCACTGTTCAAAATCTCAAGTAAAGACTTTGGTTATAACAGTTATTCTATAGGTGCCTCTATATATAAGTATAAACATTTTATATAAAATGTATATACTGATATATACTTTTATATATATGTATTTATATACATGTATACACACACACACACACACACACACACACACACATATATATATATATATATATATAAACGTGTTTATATTATATATAGGGCTTCTCTGGTGGCTCAGTTGCTAAAGAATGCACCTGCTGTGCAGGAGACATAGGTTGAATCCCTGGGTTGGGAAGATCCCCTGGAGAAGGCAATGGCAACCCACTCCAGTATTCTTGCCGGGGAAATCCATGAACAGAGGAGCCTGGTGGGCTACTGTCCATGGAGTCACAAAGGGTCAGACACGACTGAGCGCCTGAACATATATTATGTTTATATATATATATAAACACTTTCCTCTTAAGGTACAAAAGTATTAAAAAGATAAAAACCTAATAGCCAAAATACTGTCTTTTTAAAGTAAACTTAGGATAATTAACTAGATTTTCTTCTTGCTCTTAAACTTGCATCAGATTTATTTCAGTTTATCTACACAATCATTTCATGGTTTTTTTAAAATTCTAAATTAATTGACATTCCTGGTAACCACACCCCGGTTACCTTTGGGGAAATTTCTGAAAGTGATAAATCATCTCCCATAAGATATTACTATGTATTTGTTGTAAAGAAAAAAAAATCTTGGTACTTGAGACCTGCGGTGGACGGAGCAAAGAAGCATTACCTCGACAAAACATGAAGTTTGAAAAGAACTAAAAAATTTCCCTAATTTGTCTACTTCTACCTGGGTTACTTTTCCTAATAGTGAAAGTCAATAAGTTTTAGAAATCATGTTTTATTTTTTCCTCTCTTAGGGACCATTTAGTCAATCTATTTGGCAATAACCTTCCCAAGCCATATATGCTAAGCTGACTTAATTCAGTGTATTGAAAATCCATCAAAATATCGTTCAGCTTGTCCCTTCATGATAAAACAAAAACAAAGAAAAAGACAGCACAGTCGTCACTTTAGACACTGCTTCCACTTCCTCTGGCAGAGGATGAAATGGTTAGATAGCATCACCGACTCAATAGACATGAATTTGAGCAAACTCTGGGAGACAGTGGAGGACAGAGGAGCTGGGTGTGCTGTAGTCCATGGGGTCGCAAAGAGTAGGACACGACTGAGCGACTGAACAACGACAACAACATTTCTTCCTCTACTGCAGGAGCAGCCATGGCAACCACTGTAATGGAGCGTTCTCTGTTTTTACTCACTCATCTAATTTCCATTATAACTCCTCTGAATCAAACAGCAGCCTCAGCTTGTCCTGTGTGATTAAATAAAAACAATTTTCCCATGTTCCATATTTGCATTCTCATTGGAACATGATGCTTTCTCTTAAAATGTAATCTTAAAAAATTATATTCACTTTTTATAATAAACTCACAGCTACTCTATATTTACAAATGACTATAAGAAGCAATCACGGTGATTCCAAGTCAATGACAGCAATGGTCTGTACTGAAATAGCATGAGTTAATGGCTCAGTATTCAGGAAATAATATTCCAATATTTTGAGCTGTTGGACTTGGTCCATGGAATTTAAATTAAATATCTTTGCCCTATTTTCATTCAGAAATTCTTTTTTTTTTTAAATCACTAAAATCAGATTCTTTTTTCTGATCATAGGATTCGTTTGAAGTAACATTTTCGATCCTCTAAGGGATATCCTTTCACTATTCCTTGCATCCTCTTTCCTTTCCAAGAAAAGAAACCAGTGCAAGAGCACATGCATCTCTATCCTCAGAAAACCTTCACACACAAGTTTCCTGCTGGTCTGGCATGACACTTGGCACCCAGAAGTTTTCCTGTCCCTGCAGGCCCTAGGATATATATTCAGGCTTTCAGCCAAGAATCAGGAGGTTGAAGGGTAGGGCTATTTGCCAGAATCTAAAACAGAGAAGCAGTTTACTTTACACCCTGCGACATCCATGTTTATTAAAGCATTTGTTATCTAAGAGTCTAACACTGTTACAGGACAATAACACTCCCCCTTGGGAAGCCCTGGGGTTTAACTCCATCTCGAACCCACAGAGCTCACACAGGAGAGATCTGGTTTCCATTCTGACAAGGGTGAGATTTTCATGAAAGCAACCCAAAGCTCTTTGTAATGAAAGTTGCACATTCTAGAAAACAGAGGTCTAACTCCCAAGCCAGCAGATTGAATGGGCTTCTCCCTTTAGTCACTGAGTAACTCTGCACAGGTCACCTGCCCTTCCTGTCTCAGACTCTGTGGACACACAAAGAAAGTCAAGGTTACAAAAATGCATTCATCTCCGAGAATGCAGATACTTGAGGCAATGCAGTTTGTTACTGTGTTTGACACAGGGCAGAGAGGAGTTTGAAATGAGAAAATAATTTCCTCCTCCTACTAATTTTGTTAAAATATCTTTAGGCTCTTAACAATGAAGTGGATATATATTTTGGTGATGGGCTTTCTGTCTTCTTGCTTGCGCTAAGTCACTTCAGTCGTGTTTGACTCTTCGCGACCCCAGACTCCTCTGTCCATTAGGTTCTCCAGGCAAGAACACTGGAGCGAGTCGCCATGCCCTCCTCCAGGGGACTTCCCAACCCAGGGATCAAACCTGTGTCTCTTACGTCTCCTGCATTAGCAGGCAGGTTCTTTACCGCTAGTGCCACCTGGTCTTATACATTATTAAATATACTTTCTTTCCTTGTGTGGTTCAGGTAACGTGCCTTGTACATATATAATCATTCTAAATCTAGATAAGTGTTTACCCGTTCTATCTTTGGACGGGTGTTAGTCTCATAAAATCTTATAAAAATTCTAAAATCTACAAAGTAAATATAAACACATCTTTCTATTTTCATTACAAAGTTGCTAACAACAATAATAGTCTTAGAACAACCCTCTAAAAAGCAATCAAATTAATACAAATTGGAAGGGTCTATTTGAATGGTAACACACTGATTTGCTCAGTCATGTCAGACTCTGCAATTCCACAGTCTATAGCTCCCAGGCTCCTCTATCCGTGGAATTTCCCAGGCAAGAGTACTGAAGTGGATTGCTATTTTCTACTCCAAGGGATCTTCCTGACCCAGGGATGGAACCTGTGTCTCTTGTGTCTCCCGCATTAGCAGATGAATTCTTGACCACTGCGCCACCTGGGAGGCCCCTATTTGAATGGTGGCTGGTAATAATAATGTGGATTCAGAAAATTTAGAAAGCACATCATTCTCTAAGATGCTAACATGCTTCGTGAACTGTCTTCCGCATATAAAACAGGTCGCTCAGAGGAAAACTGGGGCTGATGGAACACAGTTGAAAAGCCTGTTTCAAATTTAATTCACCGAAGTTCAGCTCTTTCTTTGGCATCTTAGCTTATATTTTCAAAATACAATACTCCTACTAATGAAGGTCACTACAGTGGGACATATGGTAAGAAGGGAGCTGTTCTCTTAGGAAACAGAGTCCCTGTATTTTCGCCTTTCCTTTATTTCCCTTTCCTTCTCTTTCCTTGGACTCTATTTTTTAATTTAATTATTTTTGGCAGCACTATGTGGCACATGGGATCTTAGTTCCTGGACCAGCGATCAAACCCACACCCCCTGCGTTGGAAGCATGGAGTCTTAACCACTAGACCACCAGGGAAGTCCTCCCTGGCCTCTAATTTGATGCTCTACTTACAAAGTTATCAGTGACAGCCATTTCTCAAGAAGTAAGCCTTGGAGTGCCCTTTGATTATAAAGAAAGAAAAGTGAACCATACCTTGTGTAAACTCAGTCACACTGTGGTTGCCTTGGCCCAGGTTGAGGAGGTATCCATGTCGGGGGGCCTCCGTCACAATAAACCGGAGAGAAACGTGTAAGCTGTCTCTGTCCTCTGCTTTCAATACTTTACTTGTGATCATGAACCCCAAGTGGCCTGTGGCAAGAGTGCGAAGTGTAGAGGCCCCTTTGTTCACTACAATTTGGGGGACTCTGTTGTCAACAGCTAAGATCTGGATCTTCATTACTTGGGGTCTTCTTGTTTCAAATGCTGTATCAGGAAAAACATAGAACTCTGTATGGGAACCATCAGTCACTGTGAAGGAGAAGCTGTCTTCACTTGACTCAGTACCATCATGTCTGTAGCTGATTAAGTTTTCATTCAAGTCCTGCTTGGTAAAAATCATGGCAGGTCTGGTATTGTTGAACAGGAGTTGACCATGAACAGGCACCTGGGTGACAGTGAATTTCAAGAGTTTGTCTGGAGTATCCCTGTCTTCCACAGTGAGTTCAAAGGGAGTAATCAGCTTCTTTTCACCTTCGCTGACAACCAGGTTATGGATGGTGACTACTGGCTTTTTGTTGTCCACATCGCTGATGGAGATACGGAATGTCCGGAAGACAGGGTTACGTCCATCAGTGACTTGAAACTCAAAACTGTCCATCTTTACCTCATCATCAGCTGTGTGGATATAGTAGATTTTATTGCCAGCCAGTTGGAGCTGAGTGAAAGATGTGATAGACACTCGAGGTTGGTCTGTGCTTTCTAAGTGGCCTCTCATGGGAGCCCTGGTGATGGTAAAAACTAAGTTTTCATCAGGACTGTTCAAGTCGCTAGTGCTCAGTAGATCTGTCGTGAGGGTGACCTTACCACCTTCCTTCAAGGACACTCCTTTACTTATCACATCGGGGAAGACAATGTCAGGGCTTCCAATAGACACATAAAAGTAGCGATCTATGAGGGCATTGATTCCATCAGTCACGTCAAATTTAATTAGATCCCGAATGCCCTCTTGCCCAAAATGGACATACTGAATCAAATTTCTGTCTACTTCACCCTGGGTAAAATTCATGCCCAATGTGATATTTTCAAAGACACCCGTCGGTGTTTGTCTCCGTAATAAGCCATGTCCCGGCCCATAACGAATAATGTAAACCAAGAATTTGTCTTCAGAATCTAAATCAGTTGCCATTAATATTCTGTTGTTGATAATTTTGGTTTCCCCGATTTCTATTTCCAGTCCATTATTGATGGCCATCCTAGGGGTCTCGTCATCAACAGGAATAACCATAATGAGGACCGTCTTTTCCACAGAGTGCCTACCATCTGTGAGTTTAATCACGAAACTGTCTTCCTGAGTCTCAGAGTCATCATGCTCATAAATGATGCTGGAACTCTCTATGATCTGGTCCAAGGTGAAGCTTTCCACCAAAACCGTGCCATTTATCTGCTGGTTCATGATGTGACCGTGGGTGGGAACCTTGGTAATAGTGAAAGTTAAGTCATCTGGGGGAACATCAGCATCAGCGGCATTGAGGATGGGGGTATCAACCACCAGACTCATGCCTTCCATCACCATAAATTCCCTGATGAATATTTCTGGCTGTTCATCATTGGTGGGAATGATTACAATGGGGAAAAAATGTCTCTCTGAAAAGTTAATGCCATCAGAACAGCGAAATATAAATCTGTCTTCCACCGGTTCTACTCCTTTATGGACACTCTGGACGTAGTTTATGTGACCTTGCCTGAGATCTTTCAGAGTGAAAGCACTTATAGCAATTCCTGCTCTCGATTTTTCAGAGCCAGGGGCTGGAGAGATGTTCTCCACGTAACCCGAGGTAGGCTGAATGATGATGGTGCACAAGATGTCGTCATTGAGAGAATCGATGTCTTCAGCACTTATGTGCATTGAGGTTATAACGCTTTTATCGCCTTCCAGAACAATAAACTGTTCACCTACAGAAATTTCTGGGGCCTGGCTGTCAACAGGGAGGATGGTCACCCACACGGTAACTCCTTGGATAGTGTTACCGCCTATTCTCCATTCTTGAGACATATCCGACAGACTCAGGTTGAAAGAGTCTTCTTTGGGCAAGAGACCTATCTCCCCACTTGTGTGAGAGTAGACGACGGAGCCCTCCAAGATGTCTCTTTGGGTAAACTGCTCTGCTGGAACTCCATTGACCAAGATTTCTCCATACAGGGGTGCATCTTCCAAGAGGAAAGTCAACATCAAATCATCAGCGTCCCCATTGGTCCCCCTGATAACATTGGCAGTGATTTCAGTAGCCCCATTTTCTAAAACGTCTAGATAGGACCCCAGAGTGCCTGCAGGAAGGCTCAGCACGGGCAGCTCACCGTCCATGGGCCGGACATTCACTCTGAGAGTGATGGGTACCACGTGGTATCCATCACTGACCTCCAAGGAGCAGCTATCGGTCAGAGACTCAGCCTCATTATGGGCGTAGGAAATCCGACCCTGTTTTATGTCCTCCAAGTGGAAAATCCCACCAACATGCAGTACCTGTCCAGACAGCTGCATGTGGCCATGTTTGGGCACCTGTATGAGAGTGAAGGTGATGTGGGCCACATCAGTGTCCACATCATTCACACCCAACTCAGTCTCACTCAGGATGTGATGGCTCTTCTCCTGAACGGTGAAGCCAGTGTTGAGGATTTCGGGTGGCTGGTTGTCCACTGGCTGCAAGTAAAAGGTGAAGGTGCCTGGAGCCACATTCCCAGCTTGGTCCTCCACCTGGAATTGAAACTGGGCCACTCGGGCAGCCACTCCCAGCTCCTGATCTGGAGGCCTGTAAGCAATTTTATGGTGGTTGACCTGAGCTTGTGTAAAATGGGCCACCACCACCGAAGGATCGTCGGTCAGGACCAAGGTGCCCAACGGGGCTGGTGAGTGGTTTTCATCTGTGTCCATCGGGGGCTGGGTCACCGTGTAACGGAGTTCTCGGTCATCCGTGTCCAGGTCCGTGTAGCGTAGCCACTTCTTCCTCAGTGGTGTGAGCTGGGATTCCTGTACCACCATCCGAAGGGGACAGCCGCTGCCCAGCTCAGGAGGGAGGCGGTCCACGGAATGAATGCGTATCACGAACCTCTGTAGCCCAGACTTATTAGGGGGGTCATGGTTATCCTGGACACGAAATGTGAACTGGTCAATCACTGGCCCAGGACTGTGGGGCCCAGAGTGCCTGTAGAAAAGTCTCCCCTCCGTTATGTCTCGCTGCCGCCACTCTGTCACTGTTTTCTCATAGAACACTCCCTGTTTTCTCCAAGGGCTCCCGAGAAGCATCTCCTCCCCCTGGGGAGGATGGGTCTGGCGGAGAAGCAGATGCCCTGCAGTGGAGGAGGGTGCCTCGAGTACAAAAAGCAGCAAGGAGTCCTCTGAGTCCATGTCAGTTGCACTCAGAGCTTGGGGCAGGATGGGCACAGTTTCGCCCTCTGCCAGCGTCAGCCCCGTGTTGGCATTGAGGACTGGTGGCTGGTCATCCACAGGCACTAAGGTGATGGGGAACAGAAACTGCACCTGGTGCCTGCGTCCTCCGTCCACCATTCGGAGCACAAGGTTGTCACTTAGTGAGCCGTCTTTGTTATCGTGATGGTAGACCACTCGGCCGGCTGCTAGCTCAGCTACAGTAAAGGTCTTAGGGGCAGAGTTGCCACTGGAGGCACCCAGAAGGACAAGGTGACCATGCCGGAGCCCAGCCACCACCTCTAGCTGTACGGCCTCTAAGTCGTCTTCATCACTGATGACCAAGTTTTGTGGTCCACTGCCTGCAGGGCCAGTGAGGGGCCGAGACTGGCCCTCGTAGAGAATGAGACCAGTGTTCCGGGTGACCACTGGAGCCAGTGTGTTCATGGGCTTCACCACTACCATGAAGGAAAAAGGATCGGAGGCAGCACCTTCTGGGTCCACTACTTCCAGCTCGAGTTCAAAGAGACGCTCCTGGTCAGAGTCTTCAGAGGGGGGCTGATAGGCAATCTTCAGGAGGTGCAAATCCCTCTGAGTGAAGGAGGAGAGGGGCAGGCTGCGGTCGTCAGTGCTCACCAGGAAGCCCTGGCCGGGCTGGAATGGAGAGGTGAGATTGAAGATCAGCAAGTCTGGGGCACTCTCAGCATCCTCGGCTGCCAGCATGTCTGGGGTCAGTGCGGTCAGGACAAACTGGTCCACCTCCATCATCATCATGGCCACAAAGCTGGGCTTGGGGGCAGTGTTCTCAGCCCCTCCTCGGATTCTCACCAGCACTTGGAAGTGCTCGCGCTTCAAAGCCGGGCTGCCCACAGGAGACCCTCGCGATCGCAGCTCCACTACCATGGGCACCCAGTCCCTGTTCGGAGAACGACTGGGGGCGGTGTGGCGGTAGCGCACGCCCAGCTCCTGGAATGCTTTGCAGTCCATCAGGAGGGGCTCCTGGGTGTCCCCCTTGCTGGCCGGGCCCGGGATCTGCGGGTAGTGAAGAAGTTCCCCGTAGCGAGGCAGCGCGCCCAAACCAGACAGGATGCCCACGCGACACTCCTCGGTCTCAGGCTGGTAGGCGAATTCCAGGCTCCGCGCGTCCAGGGCATTGCTGGTCCCCAGCAGCTCCTCCACGACCAGGGGCAGGTTTCGGGTCACAACCTCCAGCTGGGTGAAGACCACCTCCACCTCCAGCACCAAGGGGAGCACGGCCGCCCCTCCCGGCGCGTCGTAGCGCAGCTGCAGCCGGACTCGATCCCGCGACGGGCTGCGCGCGCCCAGGTGCGAGTAGCGCACCTCTCCCGCGCCGAAGTCGCAGGGGAAGCGCTTGGGACTCAGGCGGCCGGGCCGCTGGGCCAGCGCGTCGTTGTCTAGCACGGTCACTGCGCACCGATCCCCCGGTTGCACCTGCAGCACTAGGTCCTGCAACGGATCCAGCCAGACCTCACGGCCGAAGGGCACCCGGAGCCCGCGGTTCGCCAGCACTATGGCTTCTTCGGCGGGGACCCCTGCCACCCCCGCGAGATCCGGGGACAGCAAGGCCAGGCCGGGGTCAGGTGGCTGTGCCCGGACGCGGCTTACCAGTGACAGGAGAAGCAGCAGCACCAGCCCTGGCGGCGTCGGAGGCGTCGGTGGAGACTTGGTGGGGTTTCCTGCGGGGCGCGTGCGCTCGGTTACCCCGGGGTTCCCGGTGGCTCGCATGGTCCGGCTGTGACGGCTCAGCCCGGTCCCCTGGAGAGAGCACTCAGTCCCAGTCCCGGGCAGGAGGTGAAAGCGTCCTCCGGAAAGTGCCAGCAACTCCGCACGGCGCCCGCGGGGTCTCGCTGTAGCCGAGGCTGGACCAGAAGGATGGCAAAGTGGCCCGGCGCGGTCCAGGCTGGAGCTGCGCGGGGAGGCTACACCATCCCGGCCGGCCCAGCTCCACGGCTCGCGACTCATACGCGCGGAGAACCGAGTCTCCTCCACTCCTCCTTTCCAGGTCCCGGGACCCTGAGCTTTGAGGGAAATCCCACCCCTCGCACCCCCTTACTCCAGTCCTCCCAGGAGGCCAATCGTGAGTCCGGGGAGGAGGCCCCGAGACCAGGGTTGGGTAGCGACTCCTGCCAATCAGGTGCTGGGGGCCGAGGCGGGGAAACCGCGCGCAGGGGAGGAGACAGAAGGCGCAACAGGTTGTCCTGGAAATGAGGGGGCTCCCTTCTTTCTGGGCTGCTAGGGTTGAGACTTCAACCTCCTGCGAGCCACGAGAAGCCCCATTTTACCTCCCACTCCCCAGCTCCAATGGGAACCCGCTCAGGGAATGTTTATTTCTCTCTGAAACTTGCAAACCCAAGAGGCAAGTTAGAAGCAACGTGGCTGGAGTTTGAATCAAAACCCAGGGCAGTAAAGGGAGGAACTCGGGCGCAAATTTGCATAAGAAGGAGAGCTGGAATTAAAAGCAAAACTAGAGGAGACGGAGCCTCCCCTCGCCCCCTGCTGTCTCCTTGTAAATTATGACGGGTACAGTTCTCGGGACTGGTGAGATTTCAACAAGCCCCCGCTTTGCAACCAAATTTTATAGCGAAAGGAGAAAGAGGCTTTTGGAAAGGGTGAGAAATGCAGTCAGATCGAAATCGCGAGGGTCGCCCCAAAGAGTAAGTTCTGGGGAGTGTAGCCCCAGGCTCTTCCAAAGCCCGCTGTTGGGGCAGCTGTCATTAAAGACGTTCCTGTTCTCTTCGCAGTAATTAGACCAAGTACGAACTAAACCCGCCTGTCAGCATCACGGTTCTTGGCATGCCGAGAGAACTGATACATATCCGGAGGGCGAGCTAAAATAGGTTAGCTCCCTTCAGCAGCCGGTTTTGAAGCCTGACTCGAGCTCTGCCTGCCCCCTGGTGTTTGTCAGGTTTCAGAAGTGCGGAGATTCCCGTCCGGAAAGGTTTTCTAATTGCTTCTCTCCTCCTTGAACCCTCACAATTTTAAGACGCTACCGTTTTCACATTTGTTCTTTAAGCAGTCTTGCTTTTCCTGAGCAAAATGTTTTATTTTAGGTCACATTCTTTTCCCTCCAATAATACAAATCAGATAATTAGTTGGACTATCAAATTGAAATAATGGTCATTCTGCCCTTTTCCTGCTCAAGGGTATTTTAGATTTGGGGGTGGGGGTGGGGAGGGAGTGTAAGACAGTGTTAAGTCCTTTTACATTTTGGTCCAAATGGAAGATGTAAGATACATTGTTGTTGTTTAGTCGCTAAATCCTGTCCTATTCTTTGAGACCCCATGGACTGTAGCCCCGCCAGGCTTCTCTGCCCATGGAATTTTCCAGGCAAGAATACTGGAGTGGGTTGCCATTTCCTTCTCCAGGGGATCTTTCTGACCCAGAGATCAAACCAGCGTCTCCTGTTTGGCAGGTGGATTCTTTACCACTGAGCCACCAGGGAAGCCTTTAAGATGCATATGGGGTTACATTTCGGTGAGAAGCATTTATCCCTTTAACCGTTTGGTGCTTTTAACCGGAGCTCCTCCAGTTTAGGGTTTTGATCCCTACCTGCAGCATTGAGAGCTATTTTCCAAGACTGAGCACCACCTCTACACAAGCATTGTTGAGTGATGTCAGAGTCCGCTCCAGGAAGCCCACTGGGCAGCCTCTGCGCCTGGGAGTGGAGAGGGAGTTTAAGTGAGCCTCTTATCCAAACAAATAACATTTAGTTAGCTGAATATATTTCAGCCTATTGTACTTTGAACTCCTGTGTACAACTCATACATGCATTTTACAATTTAGTACAAAATGGACATCCAGGAACACAGAAGGGGTGTGACTAATCTTTTAAACATGAGAAAATCCCCATCCAACTCTTCACCAATTTCTGATCTGTTTTGGTATTATTTTATAATTTAGTATCCTTGTTTATTATTATGTACAGAATTCAAAAGGAAAATTCTATGATGTTCTATTCACAAATAAAACGAACTGGAAGATGCCAAATGAAAAGGGACATCATTTTCAGAATATGGTCCTTTATGTGTTGTATTTCAAATCCTGGTGATGGGTCTTGATTGAAAAATGTCAGGAATCGTGACTGCGGGTTCCTTCTGACCAGTGAGACCACCAGCCTGACCCCTGGTGCTTCCCAATGGCTGGAGGGCTTTCCTTTCTTCCTTTTAAAGTCCAACTCTGTTTGACTTGCAAGCAATGATAAGATCAGCATTTGAGGTATGGCAGTCTGCCTGAAGGGCAGAGTTCAATATTTTGTTTCATGGTAAGAAGAATAGAGGTCCACATTTATTTTCAAGTAGCCTAAGGAAATCAGTAAATTATAATTTTTTTGACTTTTTAATTTAGCTTGCCTTGATTGAGGTGAAGGAGTGACTCTTAGAAATTATTTTTGGTAAATATCTTAGGTACTTGTGTTTTTAAAATTACATAGAAAGTAACACATACATTTATTTACTTAAATGTATTTTGCATTGATGATCATTGATAAAATAGTGAAATATTAAATTCTCATCTGAAAGCAAAGATTATTGATGGTAATGATCCCTCATTAGGATGAATACCTCAGTGTTAAAATATTTCTATACTTAAATTGGCAAAGAAATATTTTATGACCAACACTTGCAAATCTTAAGAGATAAATAAGTTGACAAACATGTAGTTTTTTAAAAATGCCAAGCTTAAGTCTTCAGTTCTTGCCTTTTAAAGCTTTTGAACACCTGCTGTATATATTCTGGGGAAAATATCCTTTACAATAAAATTTTAAATTTATGTACTCTGTGGAACACACACCAAAATGTCTCCTCAAACCTACTTAAAGCTAAGTTTATTGATTGTTAAAACTCAAAGGATCTCTGACCTAAGGTTATACAGCCAAGAACTTGTTGTGTTGTAAAATGAAAGATGCAGGCAAGATATTCAGGTAGAAATGGGGTAGTAGGTTTGGGGCTCTTACATCAGATGCGCTAAAGACACACGTGGTCACATTTTGATTGTTTCAGAGTAGTTTCTCAGTTTATTTCACCTCTCTTCTGTTCTGCTACTGGCTCAAAAGACTACTAGAAGAGATTGCCCGATAGGCATCTTAAAAGTGCTTACAGACGAGTGATTAAAGTTTTAGGTAAAACATCTGTAATAGTTCTCAATAGAATTGTATTTGATAGTTTCAGAACCACAGCTTACTATAAATCCAAACCTAACTAATTTCAGAGCGGTGCTGAAAGGGTAAACAGCCTTGTGCTGGTTGACCAAAAGCTGGATTTCAGCCTTGGCTCTGACATCCACTAAGTGACTTGCAGCGGTCCCCCTATGTTTAGCAACCAGTCTCCTCAACTATAAACCAAGGCCCTCCGTCTTTGTGAACAAATTCCTCTTTGGTAATATTTTGATTTTTGGTGTTTGGTGCCTTAAACCAAATTTATGGGTGACCTTCCAGTTCCTTCCTTATGTTCTACGCTCAGAAGCAATAGTTATCATTCTTGCTGGAAAGACTGACTCCGCTAATAAAAAAATATGACTACTACCTAGTCAGAAAATTAGAAGTCAAAGCTCATGCCCTTTGCCAATGAATCAATTGTTTCTTTTTAGATAATATGAAACAAATTTTGCATTCATTGACATGGGTAGCTTACATACATCATTAAGTAACTATATTTTTTAATCAAAGAGAAAATAAAAATTAAAACCTAGCAATACAAAACTAAATTAAAATTCGCTAGGAGGATAGATAAAATTTCAAGATGAACCTATTATAAGGTGATACACATAGTGTCATATATACCCAATCTTTTCGATAAAGCTATGCTCCAATAGGGGTCTACTCTGTGGAAAAAAGAACACTGAACTAGAAGCCAGAAACCCTAGTTTTTTTGAAGCTGGCTTTTCCACTTGCTTTGAGCTCTGCACAAGTCACTGTCTCCATCTCTAAAAAAAAGTGATTGGAGAGGAGAGAAGGAAGATGAAAATATTGCCTAGACTTTCCTCATGATGCTATTGGAAAGGTAAAATATTAATAATAAAATATGCATGTGTTTATGTGTATGTATATATGCAAAGTTGAAATAAAGATAAATGGTCATTGCTTTCAAATACATTTCTATATCTAGGAATATGTAGATATAGATTGATCTATAGAGATAATATTCCAAATTTTTACTAAGTAAAAATGACAAACTCTTAGTTTCTCTTTGGTTCTCCTTATCTCATTTGCTGAACTAACTTCTTAGTATCTTATATCCTGACCCAGGAATCGAACTGGGGTCTCCTGCATTGCAGGCGGATTCATTACCAACTGAGCTATCAGGGAAGCCCCCCAAAATATTTGGGTCGGTGTGAAAGTGAAAGTCACTCAGTCATGTCTGACTCTTTGCAACCCCATGGACTATACAGTTCATGGAATTCTCCAGGCCAGAATACTGGAGTGGGTAGCCGTTCCCTTCTCCAGGGGATCTTCCCATTTCAGGGATCAAACTCAGGTCTCCTGCATTACAGGTGGATTCTTTACCAGCTGAGCCACCAGGGAAGCCCTATTAGTGAAAGTGAAGCATTTGATTGAGATCATAACAAATAATAAATCCTAACCATGTCTGGAGAAGGCAATGGCACCCCACTCTAGTACTCTTGCCTGGAAAATCCCATGGATGGAGGAGCCTATGGGCTGCAGTCCATGGGGTCGCAAAGAGTCTGACACAACTGAGCAACTTGACTTTCACTTGTCACTTTCATGCATTGGAGAAGGAAATGGCAACCCACTCCAGTGTTCTTGCCTGGAGAATCCCAGGGACGGGGGAGCCTGGTGGGCTGCCGTCTATGGGGTCGCACAGAGTCAGACATGACTTAGAAAAAAAAATAAAACCATGTCTATTAATTGTTCTATTAGTTTTCCTCTCTTGCTTGGATTTCCAGTCTTTCTAATTGCTTCCTCTTTGATTAAAATCTTGCTTAATTTTTCCTATTTTATAGAAAAACAATGTCCCTGGGTAACAGCAGCCCCTCAAGCTATGTACACATTTCTCTCTTCCTGAATTTTTTGAATCATTTGTATCTACTGTTTCAACTTTCTCACCAAACAGATTTATAAACCTCCTACAAAGTGAGCTTCACCCCTCAAGTCATCTTGACCGTGACTCACCTCATTCCCTACAGCTGTGAAGTTGTAGAGACTCTCTCCACAATGCCATTCACAACAGTCCTCTCTTCCCACTCTTGTCTGTCATCATCCTAGTTCCATTCATCACTAATTTTTCTTTTTTTAAACTTTCTTCAAATTCCAGTTTCCTGGCTGTTGTATCTGCCGTTCTATGCATTGCTCCAGAAGAAAAAAAAAAAAGAAAGAAAGTTCTTTAATCGTAAGCATTTTGCTAAAATCTCTTCTAGGCTTCCAATTGCTTGTCAAGTAAGACAGACTGTCTTCATCTCTATATTTTATGCTAAACTCCACATTGTTTGTGTTTCCCTGATGGCTCAGATGGTAAAAAAAATCTGCCTACAATGCGGGAGACCCAGGTTTGATCCTTGGGTTGGGAAGATCCCCTGGAGAAGGGAATGGCAACCCAATCCAGGATTCTTGCTTGGAGAATTCCATGGACAGAGGATCTTGGTGAGCTACAGTCCATGGGGTCACAAAGAGTCAGACACGATTGAGCAAGTAACACTGAGCCACTCTGTTCAGGGACTGGACTTTCCAGCACTGGGTGTGAGACAGCAGCTCTGCAAACATCACCTCTGCTTCTTTAAGATTCCAGAAGTCACGGCAGCGACTGACCAAATGAATTCTCTCTCTGTCACTGTAAGTTCACACATCCAGACAGGAGGGGATTATCCCAGCTTAAGTCACAGGCCCACATTCTAGCTGCCAAGGGCACAGGGAACCTGTGCGTCTGGCGTTTTTGTCCTCCTGGTGTTGAGTGGCTCTCTTTACACTAAGATTCACACTGTGGGAATTTCTCACTCAGGAGAAAGAAGCCAAAGAAGCTCCAGGGAGCCAAATACAACCACAGCACTTCATAGTAATTAAGTTCAATATTACCATTTTATATTTGAGAAAACTCTTCCCTGGTGGCTCAGATGGAGACACAGCTGGGTTCATCCTCCCTCCCAAGTTCATGCCATTAATCACAAAATTAGAATTAAATAAATTTGATGAGATGAAAAATAAATGAATTACAATTCAAGTCATCTGACTACTGCTAGTTTGTTTTTTCTGTTACATTACGAAATATGCCATTAAAAAAACAGACAAAAATCCTTGAAGCACATTTGGCAAAGGCTTCCTATGTTTCTCTTATTCGGTCAAAGGCTTACTGAGCACTGCAGAGAGGAGAAAGTGGTTCATAATAGCATCACATTTTTTTGTTTTTTAATTTGTAAGATAATTACTTTACAATGTTGTGTTGGTTTCTGCTATACAACAAAGTGAATCAGCTATAAGTACACATATATCCCCTTCCTCTTGAGCCTCCCTCCCACCCAACCCCCTCCCACTCCCAGCATCATCTTCTGATGGGCTGCACTGATAGGGATAACTAGATCCACACACTTGGAAAGCTACTCAATCCATACAACTGTGAAAATTCTTCCTTTTAAAGAAAGCAATCAAAGGAGGAAGGAGAAGAGAGTGGCCAGGTCATTGTGCTTTGCAGGGACCTGAGCTGAACTAGCAATAAAAACTCAGCATGGCCTGAGGTTCAGCATAAATGCCTTAACTTGGTACCCTTTAACATAGTTGTCCCCAGTATTTGGCTGTGTCAGATTATGATCTTTTTTTTTTAAATCAGTGATCCTGGGATATGAATAGCTGTGGATTTTTCACCCATAAATTTAAAGCAAAACTCAGAACAAAGTGGAATTTAAGTTGAAACAAGAGACCACCACTCAGCTTAACCCGGAAGAACTAAATGAAGAACAAATAATGGCAAAAACTCTTACTGGGATTTAAATTTAAAAAAAAATGTATAGGATGACTTCTGTAGGTTTCTTACAACAATACTATTCTTGACCCCTATTAATAGGCCTTCACTGAGATATGCATAGTGTCCTAGGAATAGACCACATGCATTTTACAAAAGCCCCTCTGAAGCAGAGGACTTTTTCTCATTTATATCTCACACAAATTAAGTTCTATAAGACAGAGTAATCTAAGGGACAAATTTTAAAAAGTTTTAAAATTTTTATCTAATTTTAATATGAGATGAATAGTGCATATACTTCTAGAGGGGGAAAAGTCCCTTTAACAGCTTCAAAACAGAATTATAAGGTCAGAACACAGAAACCATTACAGATTTCTTTTCAGAAGCTATTTTTTAAGATGACTTAGTTCTTGAGAACAATTTCATTGTAGGTCACTTAAACGTTTCCAAAAAAGTTTTCTTTCATTTTTTATTTATGAATCCATCTCTAGACCCCATTTTCCAGGAATTTTCTAGCCCCCACCAAAAAGGTGCCGGCCCTGATTCTGCCTGTGCCCTCCTAGGATTTCCAGCCATATTCCTAATTTGCTCTCTCCAGGCTCAGTCCTGTTATCCTTTGCCAGGTCCCCCAGATTCCATCCCCATCTCCTGCCTTCCTGGCCAGACTTCAGTATTTAAATTCCACCAGTTGGATAAATGGTCATTTGGCTGTAGCTAGAGCCCCTCCAATGACAGAAAGCTTGCTACTCCAGATGGTAGTCGGGTTTATCACTGAAAAGCTGTAATTACTAGAAAGTTCATCCTTCCATAAAGCTGAACATTGCCTCCTTGTGATTTCCATCTATTCTCTTCGCTGGCATGAAATGGATTCTATCTACTCCTTCTTCCACATGACAGCTCCCCAGATATTTGAGGTCAGCCATCGTGTCCTTACCAGTTATCTTTTCTCCAGACTAAATATCGCTGCTTCGCTCAACTGTTATTTTGCGATACCTTTTCCAGATCCCTTGCCATTTTATTTGCTCTGTTTATCCGTGCCTCTTTGAAAAGGTGGCACCAAGACCTAAGCACCACAGCTTTCTTGGGATGGCATGAATGATTAGTGACTGAGCTGGGCTTTGAACCCAGGTTATATAGATCTGATGACTGGGTTTTTCTATTCTACACAATCTTGTCTGCCAACACAGTGCTTCCATTATTTGTGTTTCAAGGGTATTTCAAAGTAAAATAAGCCACATTATCCTGCTAAGCACAATTTAAAACAGCAGAAAGAAATTAACTGGAAAGTTCCCTAGCCTCATTTTAACCTCTTCAATTTTTAGAGAAACAAACACAACAGCATCAGAAATTTAGAAGGAAAAGAAAAACAAAAGGAATGTCAAGTTATAGAAAACATGTACACTGCTAGCACACTTTCTGGAAAGAAATTAGCTTATTAGTATATTGGTTGGTTCCCAAAGAAGAGACGATATTTTTATTCCTTTGAAGAAGTTATTGTCATTTTTAGAAATTATCCTAGGAAGTAATGCAACATTAAAATGAGTTCTATACAAATAGAGATGTTTATGATAATATTACAGATTTTAAAAAGTCACAAAGCGCTGTCTAAAAGAAAATGAAAAGATAAAGTAAAATTTAGTAACTAACAGAGAAATCACTTGAGGAGTCGCTTTACTCAATAGGGTAGGCATACGCTGCCTTTTTATATCTGCTGCTGGCCAGTCATGTTCGACTCTGCAACTCCGTGGTCTGTGGAGTCCCACCAGACTCCTCTGTCCATGGGATTCTCCAGGCAAAAACACTGCAGTGAGCTTCCATTTCCTTTTTCAGGGGATCTCCACCCCACCAGAAAATCATGTTAGGTCAATGTTTACTTAACAAGTGCTTGTTATAATTATTTATAATATTTTAAATAAGGTTCCTAGAACCAGATGACTCAGGTGGCTATAGGAACAAGAAGAAAAAAAGAACACTTGGAAGTAAGAATATCATCACAGGTCATCTGAAAAAATAATTTTTGAGTGCTTATTATGTGCAAGGCTAAGCTTCAGGGATTTGGATGGATGAAGGAAGCAGATCAGGTCTCATTAATGGAAATTATCAATTATAGAAAAAAAAAATGTGTTCACCTCACTGTAAATGAATGGATATAACTTTAACTTAAATACTAAACCCAATACATCTAAGAAACTAACTTAATTGAAACAAACTTTCTAATTGTTAGCTTATTGTGTAAAATGTAATTATATTCTTTTCTACTACTTTTAAGAATATTCAGTTTTCTCACCTTCCTTGGTTTGCATCTTAAGAAAGCTTACTAGAACAGAGACTGGAAGAACAAGAAAAGTAAAATCTGCTGAAGCAATTTTCTGAGAGAGTTTTCAAATTCATATTAATGACTTTGAACTTGATGTAACCTGCTATTTCGCATAACTTACATATGATGCTTATCATATTAAAGACATTGATTTCTTGGAAGGAAAAAGTGATTTTTTTACGTTTCTTTCAATTATTTTATTCAAGACATTTTCTGACTTAGTGCATCAAGATCAGTAATAACACTGATAAAATAAGTAACTTTATCTTCTAAGCCTAGTACTCATAACTTTTGAGCTTAAAGGTGGTGATTAGAACCTGTCTTATTTAAAGAAAAACTGAACCATTAAATTGGATAGACCAGAAGGAAATAAAGGGAAAATTAGAAAGGAATTCAGAATAATATGTAAATAAATAATGAATTTTGCAACGCAGACTAAAGACTGTAATTGTTTAGGAAAACAAAAGTACTTGAAGTCGAAGATGCTGCTGCTGCTGCTGCTGCTGCTGCTGCTGCTGCTGCTAAGTCGCTTCAGTCGTGTCCGACTCTGTGCGACCCCAGAGATGGCAGCCAACCAGGCTCCCCCATCCCTGGGATTCTCCAGGCAAGAACACTGGAGTGGGTTGCCATTTCCTTCTCCAAGGCATGAAAGTGAAACGTGAAAGTGAAGTCGCTCAGTCGTGTCCAACTCCTGGCGACTCCATGGACTGCAGCCCACCAGGCTCCTCCGTCCATTGGATTTTCCAGGCAAGAGTACTGGAGTGGGGTGCCATTGCCTTCTTTGGAAGTCGAAGATAGGAAGGTTTAATGAAGGGAGTAGGTTTGGGTTAGAAACTGAAGGATGCACGTGGATAACTGAATAAAGAGAGGAGAGCCTGTAGGTCAAGGACATCAGAAGTTAAGGGTGTGGGTACACTGTACCTTAGGGAATTCCCTGGCTGTCCAGTAGTTAGGATTTCATGCTCTCATGGCTGGGTTCAATCCCTGGTCAGGGAACTAAGATCTCACAAGCCACACAGCACAGCCAAAACAAAAACAAAAACTCTACATCTTAGTAGCAGATGGTACTGATAAAAATAGACCATTTAGTGATATGAATAAAAGTATTGATGAGTTTGCTGTAGCCATCCATGTTAGAAAGTCACTTTCAAAAAAGGAAATGCTCTGAGGTTGGAGGGGAAGGTGGGACAAATCGAAAGAGTAGCATTAACATACAGACACTACCACGTGTGAAATAGAGAGCTAGCGGGAAGTTGCTGTTTAGCACCTGGAGCTCAGCTCCGTGCTCTGTGATGACCTAGAGGGGTGGGATGGGGGATGGGAGGGAGACTCACGAGGGAGGAGGCATATGTACCTTTACGGCTGATTCACATTGTTGTACAGCAGAAACTAACACAACCTTGTGAAACAGTTGTACTGTAGTAAAAAGATTTAAAAAGATGATATTTAGACTTGAAAACCAAACTAGCAGTGATTGTTGGGGATTTTCAAGGTGATCAATAATTAGTGTTGTCCTAGGAAGAGTAATCCGGCAGCTAACTTCCTGTGTGGTAACTGGGAATATAGTGCTTAGGATGTCATTTCATTGAAATGATGGGGGTAAAGTGAGTAGGGCTGCTGCAGAAATAAGGAGCGAAAGGAAAGGCTAGAAGTTTGGAAGGGAAAATATGTCCGTAGCGAGTACTTTGAGTAAATACATGTTGAATGCTTCCTACATGCAAAGGAGTATGCTAAGAATGGACAGCGTTGTTATAGAGTGTCAAGACGACAGAAAAAATAAAGACAGCTTTATGGTTTCTAACTAGAAGAGTGGAAAAACAGATTTCATAAGGCATAGGAATGGAAGTGTGAGACCTCTAACATGTGGGAAGACTTCATAGACCCAAAGAACTGGAACTCAATGGGACCTGAACAAGGGAGCCTTGTTCCAAAAGAGCACGTGTTTACATACATGTCCGTGTACACACCCACATCCACTGTGCTGTCATCAAAGGAAGGAAGGCTGTGATTATATACACAAGGCTGTTACATCTCTTTGATCTATTCCTGGTATAAAACTGTTATGCACAAAGATATTCATCATGGGCTCTGGTTACAGAGAGTTGTAATGTCTCAAACTCCAGTGAGTGTTTTCCTTCCAGCTCTTTGCGCTATTATTTTAGACTTTGAAATAATATAATTACGATATTTTAAACAGTGTAACTTGCCATTTAAATTCTAGAAGTTATCTTCTTCTTTTAATTATACAGCCAAACTAATATTTTTCAGCACATTCCTACTTACTCCTCCTAATGCCTCCAGATTCCTGCATGTTGATATCTGTCTGACTGTGTCTGTGAGTATAGCTTTCCAGTGTAGGTAGGATGGTTTTTGTAAAAATATGCTGTTAAGCTACATGAGTCTTAACTCAGGAAAACATATATGTATATCTTTGGGTTCTGTGTTTTATCTAGAAACATGTTGCTTTTATAGGCATGCTGATACAGTTATAAGATACTGCAGCATAATATCTTTTTTTACGTTATAACGAAATAGTTGACTCTCCTTACTATCTCTTTTCCCTGGAGTATGTAACTCACCATACTCATATTATGTTTCCGATAGACTACTGTGTGCGCTTAAAAACAATACCTTAGGTACTGATTTTGCTGTGCTGGTGCCTGACTATAGGAGAACTATTAAAAGAATAATAGAAATATGTACATGTATAAGATTTTATATATATATATACACACAGAGAGAGAGAGAGAAATAGAAAAAGTTGGTAAAACATTTTTTTTGAGCTAGTACTACTATGACATCTTCTGGGAGTTTATGTGATGGAAAGCACTGGTGCATTACAATTATAAAAACCGAAATATTTCACAAGTTTTCTGGATAATATTAGATAGAGGAAAATAGCCTATTAAAAGAACTAATTAATGCCTTCAAATGAAAGTAGATGCTAAGTATGGCTTCTTTTGGGGGTTATGTTGCATGTCCTCAATGCAGGCAATGTGAATAAAGGAAGACAACTATTGGGATATCAGAATCCATCTGACTTCTCCAATACTGCACAACTGATTATTTTCCCAATGTCACTGAAATGACATATTCAATTTTAATAATGTTAGAAATATCTCAGCAATTTTGTAAGATGTGATGGCTCTGATTTATAGAAGTTCTTAAAAGGTAGCAATAAGAAAAAGAAAAAAATGTAGCAATAAAAATCAGGCAATCCATAAGAAGAATATCAAATAAATATAATATCCCTCTTTGCTGAGGGCATTCATCATCAACACTCGTACATTACATGCATAGTGCTAATCAGCTGGGGCAAAGACTCTGAGTTCTCTGCTGGTCTTTTCATAGGACAGCTGCTTTGAGTGTTGACTCATGACAGCTCATGTCCTCTCTCTTCTGTCCTCGGACAAACGAGAACCACCTCAATAGGCTAGCCAATACTCCCTTCTACCCATTCACCGTTAGACCAAGGCCGATGATGTAAAAAGCAAGCCTCTTTGCCTCAAGGTGGGACAGACTCTGTGGAGTAGTTCATACTACAGAACTTTCTGGAGGAATCACACTAAAGCTAGGTTTTAGGAGAGTACATTCTTGCTTAGTTTTTTTTGTTCCCTGCACTATCCTGCTTCTGTCACTTCCAATCTCATGAGAGTTTTTCCTCAATAAACCACGTGAACAGAATCTTGATCTCAGGCTCTGCTCCCACTGAACCCAACCTAAGGCAATGTGATGTGGATAAAATCAAATGCTATAAAATGGGTTCCAATCTTTCAGTTCTCTCAGTGGCTTGGTGATGATTTAGTAACCTGAATTTCTTTTGATTCCACCTGATGATGAGCAAATAATAGATCACGTATTCATTGAGACACTATTGTCTTTGGATCATTTCTTCTCTCAAGGACCCCTTTTTCTCCTCTACAAAACCAAAAAAGACCCCATTAATATTTGTTTTTGTTGTTCAGCTGCTAAGTTGTGTCCAACTCTTTGAAATCCCATGGACTGCAGTATACCAGGCTCCTCTGTCCTCCACTATCTCCCGGAGTTTGCTCAAATTCATGTCCACTGAGTTGGTGATGCTATCTAACCATCTTGTCCTCTATTACTCCCTTGTCTTTTTGCCTTCAATCTTTCCCAGCTTCAGGGGTTTTTCTATTAATATTTACCCTCACCTATTTTGAGAATTTCTGCCAATATCTCATATATAATCACAATCTCTTTAGGAAGGATCCTTTCATTACTGTTGCTACTAATGTCCCCTGTGAGACCTCTGATTTTTTTTTTGCCCAGAAGGCCATCTCCCAGAACCTTCCAGGTAACCATATGATTGTGCCTTTCTACTGCCATCTGGAGAAGAGAATGGCTACCCACTCCAGTGTTCTTGCCTGGAGAATTCTATGGACAGAGAACCCTGATGGGCAACAGTCCATGCGGTCGCAAAGAGTTGGACACAACTGAGTGACTAACACTTTCAAAACCACCATCTATCTACCTACCCGTGCATCCATCTGTTGACCCATCTATTCATCCATCCCCACGTGCATCCTCATATTTAATCAACAAACGCCAACAAACACAGATTCTGTCTTGCCCTAATGAGAGTGTCCAGTGGTGAATACTGATAAGAAAACAGACTAGTGCAATACAGATTGTCAAAGAGTTATGAGAAGATGATTCAGTATAAGAAACTGAAAGCTCAAAGATGAGTGGGCTGTTTACTGTGCTAATGGGGAACTACATTGGTCAGGCACAGTCTCTCGGAGCAGAGTAGACTGTTGATCTCATACGTGGTTCAGAAAAAGAACACAGTTCAGAGTCTGGCAGAATTTCAAGCATGTCAATGAATTGAACATTATCTGTAGAAACAGATTTTGAGGAGCTTCCTGTCAATTGGTTGGCACTTAAAGGAGAGTTGAGAGGACTGAGTCTGAGTCTATTTCTGACTGGCCAATTCCTGATCCACGAGGAGCTGTTACTGCTTGGCTGGCTTACAAAAGTATGTTCCCTGAGGCAAGCTGTCAGAGATTAAATTGATTTTACAATGCTGGTGGCTACTTATTAACATGGCTATATAACCATTAGTCTTCTCCTAGGAAAATGGGTTTTGTTTATAATTCACAAATGAAATTCCCCCCAAGATGGAATCTAAAGGCATCCTGTGGAATCACCTTCTTGGGATTTGTACGGATTCAAGGAAGCTTTCAAGAGGAGGCCACTTAGAACTGAAGGAGGAATAAGAACATTTGCATGTTATGGAAGGCAATAAATTCCCCTCTCTCATTTTTTTTCTTGGGCTATTTTGAGCTGACTTTCTATTAATTACATCTAAAATGTCTTGCTAATCAAGATAAAATTAACCTTTTTATTATTAACCTATTTTATCATTACTTAGTCCCATTGAATGAAGAAGCATTTATTACCTAATTCTGTTAAGGATGCTCTTTCACTGGGATGGGGCTTCCCTGGTGGCTCGGATGGTAAAGAATCTGCCTGCAATGCAGGAGACCTAGGTTTGATCCCTGGGTTGGGAAGATCTCCTGGAGAAGGAAATGACAACCCACTCCAGTATTCTTGCCTGGGAAATCCCATGGACAGAGCCTGACAGGCTATAGTCCATGGGGTTGCAAAGAATTGAACATGACTGGGTGACTAACACTTTCACTTTTTCACTTTTTTCAATCAGAATATTTTCTAACTTAGCTTGGACACATGCTGTGCTTCTATTTTTGTATTTACATTTTAAACTTTTTAGTAAATTGCTTCAGTCTTTAGACTCTTTGTGACTTAAGTATTCAGAAAAAAAAGTGAGGACTGAGTCCTTTGTTTTTCTGTTTTTTATACCTTGGTTACTATATAAAGTTGAATTACTGTAAAAAGTTGAGAACAGGATCTCTTTTTGATTGCTGAGTTCTAAAATCTCTTTTCTGAGATCAGCCTAAGAAGTCAATTGTTAGAGTCATCTATTTTTAGCACAAGGGTGTAGTAATCTGAAAATGCTACATTTTAGATGTAGTGTAGGTGAATACCTTTTCTAAAACTGGGCATTTTTAAAGTATTAAACCTGTCATTGAATACCAACTATCACTGTTCAGGATGGAAGGTGAGATGCATCATAGAAACTCTATGATTTCAGTGATGTCATAGCAAACAGAAATATACTTTTAGATGTACTAGCAGAAGAAAGAGAAACAAATAAATAAACACATACGTGTGTATGTATGTATGCATCAGTTGCTCAGTCATGTCCGACTCTGAGACCCCATGGCTCTGAGACCCCATTGACTGTAGCTCGCCAGGCTCTTCTGTCCATGGAGTCTTCCAGGTGAGAATAGTGGAGTGGGTTGCCATTTCTGTTTATTTACTTACTTCTCCTTTATACATACATACATTTTTTGAGAGAAAGGACTCCAGAAAATATTCAAAGGAAAGCCTTAATTTCAGCAAAACCAGAGAGCTGGCACTTAACAGGGAAAGAAGACTCAGTGAGCCTCAGTAGAGCCATTGCTGTTGGGAGAAAAGCCTCACTCTGAGTCACGACAAGCAGAGCTGGAGTGAAGGGGTCCTGCAGCTTTGGGAGGGTGACCCTTAACGTGGTGGGAGGGGAGTTGGGGAGTTCCTGTTAGTGTAATTCTAATTTACGCTCATCAGCTAGCTTAACAGGAGTGCAATTTACAATTCTGTTTCTTATCAACACTTTTTCAGCTAACACTTCCCCTGTATTTCTAAACAAAACATATTTTTTGATTTCTGAATAGGATTTGATGTGTGAATCTTCTTTACTTTTTATGACAGTAATTGACTCATATGTGCATAGTATGAACACTCAAGGCAATTTTATCAAGGCTGTTGACCCCGTGACTGGGAGATGTACAGCTGCACAATTCGCCCACAAGTTTGCCAGCAGGAACTTCCCTGGTGGTCCAGTGGCTAAGACTCCTGCTCCCAATGCAGGGGACCGCCCTCCCCCACCTCCAGCAATTCGATACCTGGTCAGAGAATTAGATCCCACATCCCACAGTGAAGACCTGGTCCAACCAAGATAAATAAATGACTAAAAGTAAAATTATGAATATATAAAGTTTGCCTGCAGTTTCAAGGAGTTCATGAAGAGGAGCTTTCCACCCCTCCAGTTTATCCGTGGTATCCAGGAGTTCATGGATCTTAGATTTAAAACACCTGCTCTATAGAAACTAACAGAAGAAGCAAACAGCAGGCTGAAGACTGAAATTTCAACAGAAGGATTAAAATGGAACAGAGCCTGGAAACAGGAGGGGGAATGATCCAGAGGAGGCCAGTAACAGGATCTTTTCAGATTTAACCCTTCGGCAGAATAGTAAAGTTCATCCCACATTGTCATGGTTTCTTCTGATTCTCTCTCCTTCCTTTCCTTTCCAGAAGTTTTGAATTTCAAACTAAGGCTGACCGATTTCAGAACCTCCTACTCAATAACCTTTGATTCTTTATACATGTCCCGAACCCAGTGTCTGTTTGCCTTGTCACTCAGCTTCAGCGTGACTGATGTAGACATTCAAATGGAAATGACAACTAGAAAAACGGTGTGTGGATATAACACGAGCTTTTTCAACAGGGAATATGTTGCCTTTTGTTGCTCACCTTGTGTGAACCTTGGTGTTTTCTTTGATTTACTTCATTGTGGGCAAATGACTTAACTTGAGATCCGTCAACTTTCCCACAAAACCTTTTCTTTACATCACCTGGTGGCTGACGCCGTGTGTCTGTCTTTGATTCGCAGAGGTCTGAAGGCTCTAAGATTTTTGGTGCTACTGCAGGCAAAATACCATGCGTACATATTTGACATAATTCCCTCTCAGGCAGATTTTTATTATGCAAACACCAAAAAACAACATCCCATCAAGTTTGAACATGTAAAGCAGAGTTATTTTTCTCTCCACCCTGGCATGCCTCTTTCTACCTTAGTCAGGCTGATGAAAAGCAATGCTGACAGTTTGAAAAGCAGGTACACGTTTCAGGAGGTAGATAAGATGCAGAAGGCTGCATGCACGCTGTGTAGGAAGCAGTAAATGCTTGTTGATTAAGTTTGCAGCCAATTAGTTGGGTTGCTAAGCCACTCATTGGTTCTGTGCACCAATCTAGACTTTGTTTTATTCACTCACTCAGGTGTGCCAGGCTCTGAGCTTATACTGTTTTTTTCTTTTCTTTTTTTTTTTTTTTTTTTTGAGCTTATACTGTTGAATTAAAACCAAACCTATTTTCAGGGCAGGAATAGAGACGAAGACGTAGAGTATGGACTTGCGGACATGATGGGGGAAGGGGAGCATGGAATGAATTGAGAGACTTAGCATTGACATGTGTACGCTACCATATGTGAAATAGATAGCTACTGGGACACTGCTGGATAACACAGGGAGCCCAGCCTGGTGCTTTCTGATGACCTAGAGGGGTGGGATACAGTGGGTGGGAGGGAGGGTTCAGAGGGAGGGGGCATATGTATACTTATGGCTGATTCACGTTGCTGTACAGCAGAAACCAACACAGCATTGTAAAGCAATCGTTCCCCCAATTAAAAAACAACAACAACAAATCAAACTAAACAAAGCAAAACAAATGTATAACTTGGCACAAATGGTAAACAAGCAAACGGCCAGTTTTATCACCATTAAGGAAAAATACAAGATACTCCCAGTAGCGTGACGTTTATGACTTTACAATAAGTTTTTCCCAATTATACTGTGGAAATGCAATGACATATAGAGGTTGAATGACAGATTCCATAGTTCAAGCACAAAGGAAAAAACTTTTTTGTTTTTGCTTATTGGCTTCTTTACCTGATTGATAAAAGACAGCTTTTTTTGCTGCTGATTTGGGTCCTAACACTGCAGAGGGAGGGGAGTTGCCACGTAGAGCAGCCACTCTGACCCTGACAGGGGCGAGAGGGAAGCAGTGAGATTTGAATATTTCAAGTGAGAAATTGCAAGTGAGTCAAGCACAGGTAAAATGGATTGAGAGATTACAGGAAAAAGGCAGTTGTGTGAAAAGGCTGGACAGTAATAAGGCAACTGAATTATTGTGTAGTTTAAAGAGCTGGGAAAAGTGAGCAATTATTCTAAGTTCCACATTGGTTTTGGGGGGACATGGCAGTATAATTTTCGTTGACAAGTAAACAGGAACAGACAGCAAAGAGTGACAGGAAAGAGAAGGTCCTTCCATTCACTGAGCACCATTCGTTTAATTTTCCTGTGATGATCCTGCTGCTGACTCCTACCCTTACTTTGCACATGCATTTAGGATGGGAACATCCCTGTTGTCCACAGTGTTGATTTTGTCTCAATGCCCTGTGAGAAAATGCACATTCTGGGTTTCCTTGGAAGAAGAAAGAAAGACATCTTCAGAGCAGGGGACGTACCCCTTAAGGCTCACAGCTCACAGCGTGGGAACTAAGCTTTTAAATAGAGAGAGATGACCTGAATGTCCTACAGATCGTAAGGGAGGCATGGTTTCTCTTGACCCTCTTGTTCATCTTTCTGTTCCTAGAACCTAAAATAAGTCAGACACAGGGTTAGTGCCCTGTGCTTTAGTGAATGAACCCAGCTCACCCTGTAGTTCCCACCCCTTTGGGTGAGGATGGGGGTGGGGATTAGCGCATCCCTTTTAATGTTTCTCAGATAAAATCACAAAAAAAGGATGAAGAACACTGTTATGCGCTGGGGGGCCCTCCAGAAAGGCGAGTTACATCTGAATGTGAGAATTTAAACCTAGAGTTAATACTTGCAATGAAAAATAATTATATTTTTTCCTTTGTTTAATTTGGGAGAAAAACTTCCCGCCCAGGGTTCATGTGAACACAGAATTGGTTCAGTTATTACTTCCAGAGAGGAAAAGGTTAAATGTGCTTCTATCTAAGTTTTTTCTGTGTCAGTTTTCTTTTTATCTCAACTGTAAGAGTTACTGATTGTAAGCAGCTGGGGTCTTGCCCAGGTCTTCAGTTCAATGATTCATACAGCTTCTCATTGTAGGAAGACAATTTGGAACTGAGTCTGTGAACAGTCCCCTTTCTTTGCTAAGCATGCTTGGCAGATAAAACAGAGTGCTTAGAAGAAAGGACAGTGGAAACTTCTGCCCCCTGCTCTCTTCTTCCAGGGAGAAGAGAAAGAAAAATACTCCATGCCTGTTTATTTAAAGCATATTTTCAGAGTCCTTGCAGAGTAGATCAGAACACATGTGGCTGTTTTACTTTTTAATTTTCCTTCTCTAACCTACAGATTGATAAATAGCAAAGCTCAGGGTAAGATATCAAGAGTTTCCAGTTTGGAAAGTCTGGATGAATCAAGAGTTAAAAGAGAGTAATTAACGAGCAATTCTTTTTCTTTCTCTACCCTCATCCTTACCTGTTTTTCAGGAAGATAATAAAACATGATAAAATTTCAATCTTATCATTATCATTAAAGTTCAAGGTAGCTTTGCAGGCAGATTTTTGGGAGAGGGAGCATCTGAATCTTTGGATAATCCCTTTCTTCTTTAGGGTATATGCCAATTAGCCACAGAATTGACCTTTTATCTCAAATTTTAATTTAAATTGTAGATTCTGAGTGAGCCCTGTTTAGCTTGGATAATACTTTTTTTTTTTCCCCTGGGTTCCCAGGAACTCAAGAATAAGCATATGAAGAGAATGATTTAAGATGTTTTGTATTACTATATATTGCCTTTCTGGTTTCCAACAGAATCAATTTTTTTTTCATATTTAGATCTATTTTTCATAGTCTTCATTTCATTGTAGTAATCCATATATGTGAAAATATAATATTGTGGTGATTTCTTTAACATCTTACAAATGCCAAAATTTGCTTAGAATACTCAGTTGTCAAAAATAAATATTCAGTCCTTTTAAGCTTCTCTTTCTCTCTAGCTCACTTACTCTTCAAAAGGTCCTTGGATAAAACCAATCACAGTGTCCTGTCATAATTGTGGAAGCTTGGCCTTCATCCATGCTGAAACTTCATCAGAAGCTGCTGGTACAGGGAGAAATTTAGTAGTGAGCAGGTCCAGAGACACTAGAAATATTATATTATAGGTCTCCCTCTAGTATTTTAGTCTAAATTAAATATCTTAAAGGGATATGGCGATTTCAGATTCATATTTAACAAGAAACAAAGTGGATATTAAGACTTAAATGTTGTAGTTTACATTTCAGCCCGGTGCTTTAATTCTAGTGTGGGAAATGGACGTACAATTAGGCATAACCCCAAGCATATGGTCAGGGCACCCGTGACAGGTGTGTGTATATGGCAGGGCAAGAGGAACTGAGGCAGGGGCGTGGCTGGAGAAGGAGGCAGGTGAGGGATCTGATATGCGTGTACTCAGGGCAGCAGGATTCATTATACTCTGCTGCTCCATGTTGGTGAGTCTAAGCCCACGGGAATGAAGACTCTGAGCTGAGTAAAACTTAAAAGTTCAGTAAAGATAATGGCTGCAGATGAGATGAGTTGGAGAAATTAGGTGCTAACTCGTCCATCTTAGAAGAAACTCAGGTCAGAACAAATGACCTGGGTGAGTGTGTCTCTAGGTGTATATGAGATGCTCTTCCCTCAGTCGTTGTTGCCTTTCATGTCCTTCAAGCCAATCCTCACAATCAGGTCATATAGAAATGTACAGATATTGTAACTGTCTCAAGTGTGATGGAACAAAAAAATACAATTGTAGATGAAATAGAGAAACCTACATTTCATATTATTTGTTTCATGACAGTGTAAATAAATAGCATAACATTTTCACCAAAACAGAAACTATAAGTCATGATACACTACAAGTGCCACCTCATAGAGATATTTACTGATACTGTACTAATCCATCCTCTGTCGATTATGAAGATTTCGTTATTTGGGGTAGAGGATGTTGTTATTTATATCTTTTGATGTTACTGACCAGACCAAATGTACCCCAAAGAAAGTATATATCTCTATAGCAAAGACTTCTGATGGTCATAAATTCCATTTTTTCTTCTTGACCAGGTATAAAAAGCACATTTTGCAGCTTTCTTCAAAGTTGGGATGGTGCTGTGTGACTGAGTTTGGTCACAGGATGTGGGCAGAAGTAAGGTATATAGTTTTGAACCCTGGTGATAAGAGCCCCATGTGCTAACCTCCTCACCTTTTCCCATGTACAGATGTGAAAAAATGAAACACATTGTTAATCCTTGGCTTGCTGCTGCTAAGTCTCTTCAGTTGTGGCCGACTCTGTGTGACCCCAGAGACGGCAGCCCACCAGGCTCCCCCGGCCCTGGGATTCTCCAGGCAAGAACACTGGAGTGGGTTGCCATTTCCTTGTTCAGTGCATGAAAGTGAAAAGTGAAAGTGAAGTCGCTCAGTCGTGTCCAACTCTTAGCGATCCCATGCACTGCAGCCTACCAGGCCCCTCCGTCCATGAGAGTTACCTACAATGTGATCATGAAACATATTTTTGGTACGATAAGCGACTGAGTTTGGGGGTTGGTTTAGTCTATCTTAAAGTCTAGAGAGATAGTCTTACTGGTTAAGGGGCATATAAGCAAATTGACTGAGATCCATTCCAAAGAAAAATTAATCAATGACAGGGGTGAGGCAGTTACAAGGTATTCTTGTACCTGGAGATGCACTGGAAAACAAGAGATTAGAATCTTCAAACCAAACAGAAATAACTTTATCCTCCCTTTTGAGTTATTTATTGTAGTATTACAAATCACCCTAAGTTAGTGGTTAAAAACAATTAAACATTGGCTTTCTCCAGTTACTGTGGTTCAGGGATCCAGGACTGGTGCTATCTCGGGTCTCAAGCGAAATTATAACAAAAGTGTCAGTCAGGACTGTAGTCATCTAAAGTCTTCACTGAGGGTGGAGGATTCAATTCCAAGAGTCTCCCTCACATAACTGCTGGCTGGAGGTCTCAGTTTCTCACTGGGAACTTTTTCTGGGACTGTTCACAACATGGCAACTAATTTCCACAGAGCAAGGGATCCCACAGAGAAAGAGAGAGAGAGAAGCAGAAGCCACTACATCTTGAAAGTAACATACTGTGCACAATACAATTCTTACTCCAACTTGCCTGAGTTTGGTTAAATTTCACAAGTTCAGGGTAGTCTCGTACAAGGCTGCCCTCAACTTCAGACACCAGATCACCTGCACTTCTGTTCTGCTGGCTACAAATTTGAGGCTTCCTATTATCCTCTCAAGTTCAATAATTCACTACAGTGTTTCATTGAACTTTGCAAAACACTGTATTTATAATTTTATAATATTATAATTATATTTATATTTACATAAATATATGTGACTATAATTATATTTATAAATTTATAATAGTACCATAAGGCTTCCAAGTGGCTCAGTGGTAAAGAATCCGCCTGCCAGTGCAGGAGATGCAGGAAACTTGGGTTCAATCCCTGGATCAAAAAGATCCGGAGAAGGAAATAGCAATCCACTCCAGTATTCTTGCCTATGAAGAAAATAAATGCATCTATATATTTTGCTTGCATTTCTTATAAAGTATTATTGGAATTATTAAAGTACTCTCACATAGTAAACATTTAATAAATATTTTGGGGTGTGAATTGGAAGGTAGCAAATAGAAATACAAATTTTTTTCTTCTGGAGAAGTAAATTATGATGCTTAATTTAAAATTACATTAATTACACTTAGTTTGCAGATGGCAGCACTTAAGAAAAAACTAGCAGACATATGCATTTCTGTGAGAGGGTAAATTTTTTTCTAATAATATTACATTGAATATAAACCAAGAAATGAAATGCTTTGTAAGAAAGCTTTGTAATCCATTCCAAGACAAATAAAGGAAGAACGAAGATTAATTAAAAGAAAAAAAAAAAGAAACAAGATCTTTTCTTGTTTGGCCCTCATTTTAAAATCAATACGTCTGAGTTAAGGGAAATTTTTCTGCTTGGTGCAATCAATTTTCCTTCCTTCCTAATATGATATAGAAATTAACTTTAGGTATAACCTTTCCACTTAATTACAAAGTAAAAAGATTTAAGGAAAGTTTAAGAACAGTCGGAATTAATCTTTAACCGAGGTAAAATAGCAATCCAGTCATGTGGTTCAATAATTAATGAATACAGGACATTTAAATAAATGTGGTATCTTGTTTTCTTTAATCATGAATTTAAACCAAATAGCTTTGTATGCCATGATATCAGGTACTTAGAAATTTAACTAAGTATGTCCCATCCAAAGATTAAATTTAATTTATTTTATTCCCTATTCATTATCTTTTTTTGTGGTCCTCTGAAATGAATCTTTTCCTCATTGGAGCTTAATGGTATAAATCTTTGTTTAAGTCTATTGACTCTTCTTTTGTAAGTAGTCTTTGAAAAGGGTGTAAAGGATCAGAAGAGAGTATGCTGTTATGAAGTTATTTCTTATCTTTATCTTTATTGGTGAAGGACGGAATTATTCTCAAGTCAAAATGATTCAGTCTTAGCCTTTTTTATTCTTTGTTCAATAAAGTGGACCATGTAATAGAAATTTCTCAAGAAATACAACTTTAAGAGTTAGAGTTACCTTTTTAGGGAGTTATCTAAACACAAAGACAAGACTATTTTTAAATCATCTTGGATTGATCTCAGCAATTGTCTGGCAGCACAAATGAAACATGGATAGAGAATGTTAGGGGCCCAACAGGGCTTTTAAAAATTATTTTATTTAGATCCATGAGAAGACTAAGATTAGGGTATATAAAAATAAATCAAGCAGGTGGTGGAAGAACCAAACAATTATGGCTTGATGACAAAAGAGGCATGTTCGTATCTGGATATTCAGATAACAGATTATGAGGTCCCAGGAAAACAGGATTCATGTATCAAAGCTCTCAATTTAACTCTAGTAATCAAGCTCTTTGGATTTCATAGATTCTGAGCTATATCACCACCCATCTCTACGAGACTTCATTGCTAGCAATTTAAAGAAATTCAAGTCTAGTGCAAGATTCTAAAAACCTGTGAAACGAATCTATCTTTCATCAGTTTTTATTCTGATGAAACCTAGGAGTCTGCCTAGGAGATAGATCAGTCCACAAGTGCATGATAGCATAAATTGCAGAAGCATTGATAGGAGAGTTTCATATAAACATTGCTTTAAAAGACATCCCATCTCTGGGCCCAGAGAACTATTTTCAGATGAGAAGATTAAGTGACGGTATTTAGGAGATAGGTATCTCAGACCTTTTAAAAAAGTGCTAAGAGCAACTATCTTTTGATCACTTACTATATACAAAGTTCTCTAGTCTGCTTAATGAAGAAATAAAGAGACATAAAAGATACCATTTGTACTTTGAAGACATTTAAACTGTGTAGAAAAAGACATGTCATGAAAACAGTAATTGGAAGTGAAGTGAATGATACTAGAAATGTATATATTATATAGTATATATTATATAACCTTAACATATGTAAAGATTAATGTTTAAGTCTATTCATAGAGGAATTTCTGAAGTATATGTCTGAGTTCAGTTCAATTGCTCAGTCATGTCTAACTCTTTGCCACCCCGTGGACTGCAGCATGCCAGGCTTCCCTGTCCATCACCAACTCCTGGAGCTTGCTCAAATATCTGACAGAGATGATATTTATACCAGTTCAATTGGAATAGAGGGTATCTGAAGATGAGTAAGGCCAAAAGCCTGCAAAGATAGGTTTGGGGCAAATTGTAAGGGGATCAATAAAAAGTGAAAACTATTTAGACCATTTACTTAAGAAAAACAAGTTCTCAAAGTTGAATACTTTAGAAGGATTAATAAATTTGCAACCTTCAGAAAGAGCTGTAGGTATCGAAATGGAAGTATAGGAAACAGAAGGCTATTGGAGTAGTTTGAGATTAAAAGCACTTGAACTTGTATGACGGTAAAATGAATCTTGTGAAATTACTGATATTTGACCATGTTGAACCTACATTAGTAGAAACTTCATATGGTTAAATATAATAAGGTGAAGATTCAGTAAAGTTTAATATTTGAACAAAATATGTTTGTGTTAGTTGTGTCCACTCTTTGCGACTCCATGGACTGTAGCCTGCCGGGCTCTTCTGTACACGGGATTCAAGTGACTTGGGAAAAGATGCTAGTTCACAAACAGAGGCTTCCCAGTTGGCATGAGTGGTGAAGAACCTGCCTGCCAATGCAGGAGATGTAGGAGAAGTGGGTTCAATCCCTAGGTTGGGAAGATTTCCTGGAGAAGGGAATGGCAACCCACTCCAGTATTCTTGCCTGGAGAATCCCATGAGCCAAGGAGCCTGGAGGGCTACAGTCTGTCCACAGGGTCGCAGAGTCAAACACAACTGAAGCGACTTAGCATGCATGCACCACAAACAGAAAATTGAGGAAGGAAAGCCAAGTGGTATGTGTTTTAGATGAAGGCTGGGAGAGTGAATAGGATCTCAAAGAGAAGGGAAGACAGGGTTGAGAAAAGAAGAAGATCAAAGAGCCGCTTTTTCAGGTGGGGCGGGGGGCAGGCAGCAAAGGCATGGTCAGAAGTAGAAGGGAATATGGACTGGTTGAGCAGGATCTTGTCTGATGAGAAATGAACGTCAGTCATCGGATCTGATGATCACAAGATGATGCACAGTCTTTGGGGAAGTTAATTTAGTAGCGGAATGAGGATGAAGCCAGACTTTTTAGGAAGAAGAAAGCCCTGGATGAACATGGTCAGAGCCTTCTATGAACAAGGGGGCAGTATCAATCTGTCAGTCTGGCTGGTCAGTAGGAGAAAGTTCACCACACTCCATGACTTCTGCCCCTAAAGAAGACCAAGCAGTGATCTTTTGTAATTTCATGCATGTTTGGGCTTCCCTTTGGCAGAGCCCTTTCCCTTAGGAGCACTCCAGAATATAAATAGAAGAAACTGTTTTCAAGAAGTTCCAATTTACAATTAAGAATGAGAATCATGTTTACTATGATACATTGGTGATGCTTGTGAATTTCCACCCTGACCTCAGCTATCAGGCCTGAAGCGTTCACACCCAGGTGCAGAAGGCTGTGGAGGCAGCTGGTGCCTTGTGCTCCTGTAAGGCTGCCAGGGTCCTTGGATCAGGAGTGGAGATAACCTAATAGAAGCTGGCACGAGCAACCATAGCCTGGAAGGAACTCTTTTTCCTTCTTGAGTTTTGTTTAGCCCAAACAGCAAAGCTTTAGTCAAATGCCATGTAGGCAACAATCATGACTCAGTAAATAAACTTATTAGTTCCAATTTACATTATTCCTTCATAAGACATTCTCCTAGTTTTGGTTATGTGATTATTACTTTCATTTCTATCCTGTGTATACTATTTTTATTGTTTGGCTTATTGAAAACTCTTTGGAGAAGATTTTATTATAGGAGGAACTATATCAACACCAAGCAGAAATCACAGATAAAATTAATCACACTCTGGAGACTATGAAGATAACAAGAAAATTAACTAGATCATATTCACATTGCCATGGTCAACTGAACATTGAATCCTGATGTCAATTACTGTATTATTTTAGGGATTACTATGTCAAGATCATTTTCATAAATTACTTTTTCCCTAACTTTGGTATGATTACATTTGAAACTTTAGTATTAAAACTAAATTTTTCATTAGGCTCAAACTTTAATTCTTTTCTCCAAGCAGCCATCACACAGAAGTAGGATTCTATAAATTTTTTCTGTTTTATGGATAATACAGGAGACCGGGGTTTGATCCCTGGGTTAGGAAGATCCCCTGGAGAAGGGAATGGCTACCCACTCCAGCATTCTTGCCTGGAGAATTCCATGGGCAGAGGAACCTGGCGGGCTACAGTGCATGGAATCACAAAGAGCTGGACACGACTGAGCAACCAACACACACACACACACACACACACACACACACACACACCCTCCCATTATGAGGCCCAAGAACTAGAAGACTCCACTGTCGGTGTTTTGTGCCACACCCTGATCCTGTCTGTCAAGGAGATGTCTTAGGACAAGCCTGGACCAGAGCTAACAGGAGCAGATGGAAGACAGAGGGCATTCTAAGGGCTTATACTAATTGCATTTTTCTAAAATACTCTTATTTGATTTTCTTAACTTTTTGATGGATGTACAAGTGAGACATGAAGAAGATAAAGTTAACATTTTCTCAACATAAAATGAAAAGAGTTGAGAATAGGATATGACATTTTACCATGAATAACATCATTAGAGTTTACTGTTGCAAAGAAAAATGTGCAGAGTTCAGATATGGGTAAAACAATTGCCTCTGGCTTTTGAAAAATTGAGAATCTAAGGGCCTACCCAGGGCAAATCAGTAAAAAAAAAAAAAAAAAAAAAAAGAAAAGAAAAAGCAATAGAAATCTATGTCATGATTAGGAAAAATTCAGCTTAAAATAAGCTAAAAGAAAAGGAAGTTTCTTCTTTCAGTGGGAGAAATATGTGGCTGGTAATCATAACCGTGAACTTCCCCAGCAGCCCAGCAGTTAAAGAATCTGCCTGCAATGCAGGAGTTGCAGGTTCGATCGCTGAGTTGGGAAGATCTCCTGGAGGAGGGCAGGGCTACCCACTCCAGTATTCTTGCCCGGGAAATCCCATGGACCGAGGAGCCTGGCATGGCACTACAGCCATGGGGTCACGAAGAGTCGGACGGGACTGAGCAATTGAGCGCACATGCAGTCATGACTGTGCCGCTCAGTCAACCAAGTTTACTGAGTACCTACTGGGTGCTAGTGGTCTAGGCCCTGGGAATGCAATAGTGGAAGGTCTCTGCCCTCGCAGAGTGTACCATACACTTCTGTTATTCCTTCTGTGTGCCAGGCTCTGGGAACACAGAGGAGGATGTTTCTCAGCCTTAATATCACAGTTGCAGAGGCAGAAGAAGTGCAATAATATAATGTGCTAAAGACAAACCATTACTCAGTCATTGGAGGGAGACATTTATTTAACAGTGTATTTTCTGGATGCTCAGAAAATACGTCTGATGTAACTCTTGTTTTCCTTTCAGTTTTTGAGATTGGCCAGTAGTCCTATGGCCTAAGGAAGTTGTTAGAACATCTCTGCTGGACTTTTGTTTACGCTTCCCATTGGCTCCTGTTGTTTCCGCCATTCTGAATCAATTCATTCTTTTATTTGTTCTGTGTTTAAAGGTGCCTTCTGGAAACAACAAACAGAGAACTCAAGTTTTATTGACCCCTCTTGATTAGTACAAGATTTTCCTGTCCTTTGGTGTGGGCATACCAAGTAAAAAGCATCTTTTAATAACAATGCTGGAACAAAGATTAGTTTGGTGGGTTGTTTTGTATGCAGCCAAGGTGCTAATTACTGCCAGGAGAAAAGCTAGTCAATTTCACCACAATCTATTCTTCGTTACCGGGTCACATGCTTTTGGTCACACAGCCATCACCAATCTTTTTAGCTAGACATATATGTCTGCCAGAGTTGTATCCAGTATGTATCAAAGGAAGAATGAAGTATCATAACATGGCTCATTCTAATCTTTTTTTTTTTTTTATGGACTTCAAACAATTCCTTTCAACAGTGTTTGATCTCTTTTTTTGGTAAAGTTCCATAAACCAAACAAAAATACAATTCTAATTTTACATAAGGCATTTGTAGCTATTCCTTAGTCCTCACAATTATTTTAGAAAACAAACATGTGTCTTGGTTACGAGAAACAGCTGCCACCTGAAAAGGAGGAGCCTGGTGCTGCTTTTTACTCTTGGAGTCAGATCAAGGCTTCCATTCTTTTCCCAATAACTTTCCTCATTGGATTAAAATGGCATGATGGGAACCATTCCATGATAAATAATGGTTTATTCCATTACTGTTTTATTATTGTGATGGTAGAAACAAAATCTTCATTTGGTCAGGGTTATGTTCTGTTTTTCCTTTTTTAAACGATTGGGATTTAAATATCAGGTCTCTTGGCCTTTTGCACTGAACGAGCAAATGTAATGATGTACAAAACTCTTGGGCCTTAGCACTAGTCAACACAGTGTACCAAATGACCCTACTGGTCATTCCTTTTTGTCACCAATAATGTATGGGCAGCTAAGAGTGTCATTGACACAGAAGCAGACATACAATCCAGCAGCTTTCTACGGAGCTACATGTTGAAACATTTGCCAGAAATGTAAAATAATGCCAAGTTCCTTGCTTTTTTTTTTTCTTTTAGAAAATGTAGTTATTTTTCATAAAAGTATGTGTAAGCATGATAACACCCAATGGATTTGCATTATGCTTAATGAAATTAATTAATTAAAGATTTTTTTGATGTGGACCATTTTCAAAGTCTTTAATGACTTCACTACAATATTGTTTCTGTTTTGTTTTTTTTTTTTGGCTATGAGGCATGTGAGATCTTAGCTCCCCAACCAGGGATCAAACCTGCACCCCATTTATTAGAAGGCAAAGTCTTAAGCAGCAGACTGCTAGGGAAGTCCCATGTATTTTAAAATAAGGCTATAAATTCAGCTTTTAAAAATTTCTCAGATTTAATTTTTAATACAGTGAATATAAAAAGATATAGCTTACATAAACAAAAAATCTTTGAGATCCTCAATAAATTTTCAGAGCATTTTTTGGAGCATGAGGGGGCTACAGGGCCAGAAAGTATAGCCTTTATTTGCTTCAGTGTATTACAGGAAAAATCAGGGAAAAGATTTTTTTTTTTAAGTGCAGAAAATCAGGAGGCCTCATTGCCTAGTATTATGTAGAATCTATGTAAGGCAACTGGAACCCTGGTTGGAATGTCATTGTTTATATTGGGAGTTCATGACTTCTTGCTAAGGTAATTAGCAAGATTATAGATTATAATTCAGATTATAGAGCTATAAATGTATAATTCAGGACAATAATATAAGTGAGTTAATGTAGCATAGTGTGAAGTTGTAGAAATCAGAGGCAGGGTGCCTGAATTTCCCTTCATCATATACTACTTGTATAATCACTGAACAGATTGTTTGATTTCGTCAGTTCTCAGTTTCTTCATTTGTAAAATAGAAATACGAATATTCCTTGAGGTATTGTTTAGCTGAATGGCTGCAGGAATTGGATGAAATAATACATGTAAATGGAACGGTGATTGCATCAGAATCAAATACTATCTATTATTTTGTTTCTTCCTGTCCAATACCTCTCCCACTTATTATGTTCCTTTCATTGCTTTCAGTTTCTAATATTTTAGTTGATAACTTAATTGATAAAAAATAATGCTGTCTAATTTTTGGTTGTTGAAATAGTTTTACGATGCACTCTAAATGGGCATGTACAAATACTACGGAAAGTTTTTAGGATGTCGGTAACTAATGCTTCAGGGCTTCCCTGGTGGCTCAGTGGTAAAGAATCCACCGGCCAATGTAGGAGACACAAGTTCAATCCCTAATCCAGAAAGATCCCCTGGAGAAGGAAATGGTAACCCACTCCAGTATTCTTGCCTGGGATTTGGAAATCCCATGGACAGAGGAGCCTGGCAGGCTACAGTTCATGGGGTTGCAAGAGTTGGACACGACTTAGTGACTAAACAACAACAACTAATGCTTCAGGTAAACAAACCTGGAAATTTCCAACCTGCTGATGCCAATAAAACAACAGTGTGTAAAACAGTCTTAGAGAAGTAGCACATACACGCCAGCTTAATAAGCCGAGAGACCATGCTTAATACTTAAATCTGTAATTTTTTTTAACGTTCATAAATCTTTGCAAATAGGTTAGGGCCTTGAGACATTTTTCTTGGGTTAGGCAGCTTTTGGAAACAATCCAGGATTTATAATACCAGAAGAGGAACATTCTTCATCAGTGGCAAGGATGAAAAGATTAACATAGCAAATAGGGATTTTGTAAAGAAGGTTTTTTATGTCGGGATTTACATTAAACAAACTAGCCATGTGTTTACCATTTCCTGTCTTTACTCTTAGTGTCTCTTTACTCCTTTTACTCCTCGCGTCTAGTGTCCTTATGTTGGCAGAATCAAACATCTTGATTTTAAGAAATACAAACTTTGTCTTACTGCACACCAGAGGACGTGTATCGGGTGAGAAACAATCCAAGGGAACAACTTTTGTAAAACTGACCTTTTAAAGAAGGGACATGTGGGCATAGCGGGGAAAGGGAAGGATGGGATGAACTGGGAGAGAAGCCCTGACATATATACGCGACCACGTGTAAAGTATGCAACTAGTCGAGAAGGCGATGGCACCCCACCCCAGTACTCTTGCCTGGAAAATCCCATGGACGGAGGAGCCTGGTAGGTTGCAGTCCATGGGGTCATGAAGAGTCGGACATGACTGAGCGACTTCCCTTTCACTTTTCACTTTCATGCATTGGAGAAGGAAATGGCACCCCACTCCAGTGTTCTTGCCTGGAGAATCCCAGGGATGGGGGGATCTGATGGACTGCCATCTATGGAGTCGCACAGAGTTGGACACGACTGAAGCAACTTAGCAGCAGCAGCCGTGGGAAGCTACTGGATAATGCAGGGAGTTCAGCCTGGGTATCAGTGTGATAACCTAGAGGGGTGGGGATTTGGGTGGGAGTGGGAGGGAGGCTTAAGAGAGAGGGGATATATGTATATTCATAGTGATTTGCACAACATTGTAAATCAGTTATCATGTTTGATGAAACCTCAAAAAAAGAGAAAAAAACCACCCAAACTGACCTTTTGACATGAGTCCTTCAATTTGTTTTACTTTGTAGAATTTGCCCACAACCAGCCTTTTACGCATAAAAAACTTCTGCTACTTTACAGGAATGAGAGAAGACTGAGATTCTGTGCATTATGAGAACTCATTTGGCTTCAGAGATTCCTGGTAAGACTTGGTGAAGTTCATTCCACACACAGGTTACATTTGTACCTATGCAATCCCATAAAGACAAAAGGAGTTCTTAATAAAGCAGGCTGGCTGCCCAGACACTGTGGGCTAAATGTAGGGAGAGACAGACATGTATTATTTTATGTTATTAATATATTGGGCTTCCCTAGTAGTTCAGTAGTAAAGAATCTGCCTGCCAATGCAAGAGCCCTAAGCCAGGAATGTCTCCTAGAGAAGGAAATGGCAACCTGCTCCAGTATTCTTGCCTGGGAAATCCCATGGACAGAGAAACCTGTCGGGCTACAGTCCATGGGGTAGCAAAGAGTCAGCTATGACTTAGCGACTAAACAACAGTTATATATTAGAAAGTAAAATGAGTCCAGATACATTTTTAAAAGAGTTCTGTGCCTCCATCCGTCACTCACAAGTGAATTTAGGCATTAGACCACTCCTAGATTTCTAAGGAGAAAAATAAGAGGGTATCCCCAAATCATCTCTACTGATGTTATAAATCTGCATTCTTGAGGATCAGTTTCCTTGCCTTAGACTTAACAAGAGTTTGGTCTTCCTACCGTGTAGTTGGTGGCAAAGTACGAGCAAATCATATGAGATTTATTATATAAACTTTCTTCTAAGGATGCTAAAATGTTTTTTTATTGTTAATTGATTATTCCATAGAAGTATGGTTTTTAAAATCCCTTTCGCTTGAACCATATCCCTTGCTTTTATTTCCTGATGTTCAGCTGTTTAATTCACATCTATCATCTGCTTCTTTCTCCTGTTTTGTATTTTGTTTCCTGTTTGTGTTTCTTTTCCTTTGATCATTTCTCTGCCCTCCTTTCATATTCATCTATTTATACTCCTTCTAATTTTGTCATCTATTTTTATACCCTAAGTCCTGGCCAGACTTCTTTTTTCTTTTCCTCTAATCTAACCATTAAGAGATTATTTAGTGGTAGTTAGATTAGCTACCGAATGGCGTTACAAAGGCAATTTAAAACGTTTTCCTCTGACTTAGGAAGGAGAGAGGTATGGTTTAAGATTGGGAAAGTATTAGAAATAGTTTCACTTGAGTGTCAGTGGAAGAAAACTATTTTCAGAATATGAATAATGGTGACTTTCTAATTTTGTACTATTTCTCAGTCGTGTAAGTATTTGGATCCTGACATTCATTTTATATTCGAGTTCAATAGGCAAATAACCAAAGCTTAATCCTAAAGAATTTGTATTCCTAGTAACTAATGAGTATTCACTAAATGTTTGAACTGAACTGAATTGTTTGTTAAAGTAAGAAAAGAAATTCCACAGGGTCAGTCTTCAAGTATATACCCTATCAGCACTCTAGTTCTAGGTTCAATTGCAAATACTTGAACGCAAATGGAATGATTAATGGCTCTCATTGCATAAACAAATAAGCCAGGAATGCTGAACTATCACTTTGGGTACTTGTCTTAAAACCTATGAAAGTAATGACCTGAAAGACTCTGTTGAAACTTTCTTATTTGGCTATTGTTTATACATTACAGCAAATGAATTAAAGAACACTTTCCTTGGTTATGGCTTCCTGATTACAAAGTATTAAGGTGTTTTGTTTAAAATATTTGAATATATAGTTTTCATCCTCTGTTAATACAAAGCTCTCTGAAATGGTTTTAAGCAAATTTATTTTTAAAATGTCCATGGTCTTAGGAAATTTCTTTTCTAGGATGCAATTATAGCAAGGCCTTTGCCACTGAAAATGAGGGGCTGAGATAGAAGTTTTATGTAAAAGCATTAACATTGTTATTTGCATGCCTTGTATCAGAAAGTGTTCAATCAGAGAAGGAACAGCAGTAAGAGGTGTGTATTAAGACATATATTGCAAGGAATTGGCTTATGTATTCCTGGGGATGGTAGACAAGTCCCATCAGGACAGGCAGGCCAGAACTCTGGAGCTGAAGATGCTGTCGACCAGTTGAGTTTCTTCTTTACCTAAGCCTCATCTCCGCTCTTAAAGGCCTTTCAACTGATGGAATCAGGCCCACCCAAATTATTTACTTAATGTCAACTGATTCTGAACTTGAATTACATCAGCAGCTAAATGATTGCTTGACTGAATAATTGGGCATTGTAGCTTAGCCAAGTAGACCCATCATTATACCCAGAAACACTTAATTTACTTTTAATAACCTGCCCCCTATTTGTTGACTTTTAGAGTGGGGTTTTTTTTTTGTCCTTTTGCCTTTTATAATTCTCTATTTTATTGATTTTAAAATGTGATGCTTCTGTCAAAAGGGCTTATTTTTCCCAATTAAGAAAAGTTGTTGAAAGCTTGCTTATTTTGCTCGTAATACTGTATTTCAGCTAAATAGCATAATCATTATTTCAGAATACATTCTAAGTCTCTACTGAAGCCTTGTCCATTAGAAATAAACATAGTCAGTGACTTCTTTCTTGAGATTTATAACAAGAAAAAAGTGAATATAAATATATACCTAAACTTAATAAAATTTATCTCATTTTTCTAAAAGGCCCTATATATATATTTCGAGTAATGAAGGAAGACTTGTATCCATTATATGCTTCTAAGAAGCATCTGGAGCTTATATTGTAAGTGGCCATCTAAAATCATTCTGTCCTCAGCCTATATTGAATATTTACAATGTAGAGAGGTAGGCTCAATATATTTGGGGATTTACAGAGTAACTGGAAAGACAGATCATATTGGGAAGCTGAATAAGAATAAAATCAAAGATACATGCAAATAATTACATATAAAAAAGTCTAAGAACAATTCTTGTGTCAGTATGAGGTTGCATTTGGAGTCATGGTAAGAAATAAATAGCATACTAGTAAGGGATTCAAGGAATTCCCAAGTGGCACTGTGGTAAAGAATCTGCCTGCAATACAGGAGGTGTGGGTTCGATCCCTATGTCAGAAAGATCCCCTGGAGAAGGAAATGGCAACCTACTCCAGTATTCTTGCCTGGGAAATCCCACGGATAGAGGAACCTGATGGGTAACAGCCCATATGGTCTCAGAGTTGGACATGACTTAGCGACTAAACCACCATCACCTCTAAGCGATGCAAACACACGGAGATGTTTTGTTTGTTTTCATCTATAAAACATGCCATCATCTTAGCCAGCTTAGAGGGCATTTATAATAAGTGTGATTGTTTCTACTAACGATGAGAATTATCCAAGGGCAGAAGGTCAGAATAGCTTCCCCAAATCAACTGTCTGTTGAGAACATTACAAATGTCAGGATGAAAGTCTCCTACGCCAATAGCATTTGTACCATAGTTCATTTAAGATCAGCCAGTCTCAGGGATTTGCTTAGAAATTCAGACATTCTTACACATCAACTATTTAATGGATTCTATGATCTATTATAATTCATGTAAACACTGTTTTTATTAAGCAATTACTAACACCTCATGCTTCACAAATTATACTGTTCCATCTTTAACTTGCCGCCAGCACACACACACACACACACACATTAGCCCCTATATGTGTTTCTCCCTCCATTTTCTACATGACTTCCTCATAGTCCCTGCATTTTCTTCCTTACACAGCATTTTGCTGACGTCTCATCTCTTTCATGAAGCATTTACTGTAAAGTCTGTACAGAACATTGCTCCATTATATGGGTATTATATTTGGTATTAATTTTATTTTGGTTTGGTGACTCATTCATATAAATATAGTTATGTGCATTATTTCTCTGATAAAAAATACTTCATAAATGTTTTTAGTGATGATGATGTTTCAGCATGCTTAAAGTACTACTGTATTTCCAAGGGAACTGTTCTTACAGAATTTATAATTAGCTTATGTATTACTTGTGTATGTATTGAAACACGAGGATATAATGGAGGGAACCAATTGGGTCCACTGGTTTTGATGTTCGGGATATGTTTATTTCATAAATAATATTTTTCGAAAGCATGGTGTCCAATTGGCTGCATATAATATCTGGCAAAATAGACATTTATAATGGGCAAGTATGTATGCTTTCTCTGGAGAAGGGCATGGCAACCCACTCCAGTACTCTTGGCTGGAGAATCCCATGGACAGAGGAGCCTGGCAAGCTACAGTCCATGGGGTCACACAGAGTTGGACACAACTGAGTATGTATGTATGTATGTATGAGCAGCAGGATATGCATGCTTTCAAACTGTGGTGCTGGAGAAGACTCTTGAGAGTCCCTTGGACAGCAAGAAGATCACACCAGTCAATCTTAAAGGAAACCGACCTGAGTATTCATTGGAAGAACTGAAGGTGAAGTTCTAATACTTTCACTATCTGAGGCAAAGAGCTGACTCATTGGAAAAGACCCTGATTCTGGGAAAGACTGAGGGCAGGAAGAGAAGGGGTCAGTAGAGGATGAGATGGTTGGATGGCATCATCAACTTGATGGACATGAGTCTGAGCAAATTCCGGAGGTGGTGAAGGACAGGGAAGCCTTGCATGCTGTAGTCCACGGGATCGCAAAGAATTGGAAATGACTTAGTGACTGAACAACAAACGTTTATAAACATAGGTATTTCTTACATTTGAAAACATTTTCATTAGCTTACAAAACTAGGGCAGAGATATGGTTGCCAGGAACATTTATAGCTAGAAGACATCATTTATCTTTATCCCTCTGCCTAGAATACTTTCTTCTCACATTTCCTTCTGGCAAGTCCTTAATCATTCCAAAAGACACAGAAAATATTACTTTTTCTGTTAAATAACCTATGTTTTCCCTGAGATAGTCATATCTTTGCACTCCCCGAATTCCCTCATCTTTAGCAGAGAGTGCAAGTCATATTTGTATGTAATTATGTTGGATTACCTTTGTGTCTCCAGTTCAACAGCAAAATCTCAAAGGTAGGCTGGATCCTGTTTACCTCGTGTATTTCTCCAGGTCTGTATATTGTGCTTGGGGTAGAGCAGATGCTTTCAAATGTCTGTTGTGTTAATGAAAAATTTAATTGAAAAATACATTAAGGATTTTTTTTTACATTCTTCCTATCAACCAGCATTGACCAAAATAGAATGCCTCAAAATGATACATTTCTTGTGAAAAAGCTTGACATAAAAGGAGGAAGTGGATGGTTTGGCCCTTGAGTCAGATTATAAAAGAGCTCTTGATTGATAATTCAGTTGAAACACATAAATTTCTCGTGGCAAAAATATACCCTCTAAAAAGATGTCATCTTGTTCCCTTGATATCTTCCCCCTTGAACTCTGTGCTCTAAATCACCAGACTGAATCCAGAGGTTCTTGTTTTTTTTTTTTCCTGTTCTTGGCACGCTTTTCTCTGCTTAGGAAACATCCACCCACCTTCAAGATTAAACTCGAATGCCTTCTCTTTTATACAGCCTTTCCCTTTCTTGCAGCCCCTGGAATACTTACCTGTATCATCTTCTAATATCCAGGAGTACTTGGATGCTTTTCTATGACAGTCTTATCACTTGGTGTTTATTTGATTATTCATGGCTACTATCACATGGCGAGGATCTCAAAACTCAACAAATATTTGTTACAGTTTGAAGAAGAGTCAATGGGCACTGATTTCTTATTCTCATATGCAAGCTGAATAACTTAGAAAATTCACAGCAACGCAGGAACTCTCTCAACATATATGAGCTTAAAACAAAGACATGAAACTTGAATATGATTATGTAAACTGATGCTGATTGCTCTTTGGATTATAAAACCTAATCAATTTATTGTTGTATGACCAGGGCCTAGCACTGTGCTTGATATATAGCACAAATCAACACATAGCTACTGAATTAATAGACACGTATAACAATTTTTATCTGAGATTCTTAAGGTTGACATGTGTCATAATCTTGTTTGACATATTCTCAGGACATGCAAATAGGTATAATGTCCATGTGACTGTCAATTCTAGCACTAGCCTGAAAATGTCACAAAGGAAGGGACAATGCTTAGTTAGCTAACTGTTGACTCTTTAGCACTTAGAGATGCTCATTTACAATTTTTTGAATATTGTTAAATGCTAAAGTACTAGGCATTACAAAATAGTTTACTTTGATGAGAAAGAAAAAAGTCCTACTTATATTAGTATCTTTTATTCCAGTTACATATGCATTCCTTTAAATAATGATTGGATTTATTAATAATTTAATTAACAAGCCCATTAAGTGATTTATTGGAAATGTTGAGGTAGGGATAATAATATTTTAGTCAAATATCTTATATTCATATAATAAAATAGAACATGATATTTATACATGTTATCTAGAAGTAAAGGTTAAAAATTTTGGAAGTTGGGAGTTACTTCAGCTCATTCAGAGAAATGTTTTTGTACAGCTCAAGATAGTGATTGTGTGTACTTCATTTCTCAGTTATGTCTGATTCTTTGAAGCCACAGGGGCTGTAGTCTGTGAGGCTTCTCTGTGCGTGGCATTTTCTAGGCAAGAATACTGGAGTGAGGTACCATTTCCTATTCCAGGGGATCTTCCTGACCCAGGGATTGAACCCATGTCTGTCTCCTGCACTGGCAGGCGGATTCTGTGCCAGTAGGGTCACCTGGGAAGCCCCAATATAGTGCTTAATACAATCTCATGATTGAATTCAAGAAAGTAATTTACTCAATGGTAAAAGTTTATGTTCAGAGTTGAGAAGATGCCCTCCCCTCCAAAAAAATCCCCAAATCAGAAACGTTAACTTTATCTTGCAAGCTTTGAGTTTTCCTCTGATACAGATGCCGTGGATAAATGTTATCCAGTATTCTTGCCTGGAAAATCCCATGCACAGAGGAACCTGGTGGGCTACAGTTCATGGGGTTGCAAGAGTCAGACTCGACTCAGCGACTAAATCACCACCACATACCTATTATGGCTATGCATCCTTAAAAAGATTTTTACATATTTTCCCACTTGAATGATAATTTTGATGGTTAGAAATAATTTTCTTTCAGACTCCATGTCTGTTAGTTTCCAGTGTTGTAGTTAAGATGCCTGATGGTACTTTGATCCTTGATCCTTTGATTTTGATCATTTTTTTCCTCAGTAAATTTTATAATTTCTATCTTTTATGCACAGAGTTCTGAATTTTTTCTGATGCTATATTTTCACACAGGTCTTTTTTTGTCTTAGGAACTCGTGGACCTTTTCAATCCAAAAGCTCATACCAAAGTCTGGGGAATCATTTCCTCTCTAGTTGTTTTTTTGGTTCTCTGTCTTTCTAGAAGGCCTCTATTTTGATATTGATTCCTAATGTCCTCATCTACTTTATATATATATATATATATATTTTGAATTTTTTCTTATACTTCCTGGGAAACTTTTTCAACTTTGTTTTTCAATCTGTTTTTAACATTTTCCACTCCTGTAATCTTTTCAAAATTTTCTAGTTCTTTTATCAGAATGTTCTTTTTTTTTTTTTTAACAAGACCATTCTAGAGTTCCCTGGTGGTACAGTGGTTAGGACTCTGCACTTTCACTGACGAGGCCTAAGTTAAATCCCTGGTGGAAGAAATAAGATCCCGCATGCCTTGTAGCTTGGCAAAAAAAAAAATTCTATTTTCACTTCAAGAATATTATATACTCTCTCATATTTTTAAAGATCGTAATTAAAGTTTTGGGATGTTTTCTTCTGCTGCTTGCATTTCCTATGTTCTTTTCTGAGTTACTTCTTTGATTATTTTGACCTTTGCCTTTCAAGTTAGAAATAAATTAGAGAGAGAGAGTGTGTGTGTGTGTGTTGGAAGGACCTCCCAGGTGGTAGGTCTCGAGTAGGGTGATCTGGCTGGGTTGTTTCATTGGAGAAACACTCAACAACCAGCATATATGTGTGTACCCTCTTGGTTTGCTTGGTCTGGATGGTTTCCTCTGAAAGGGATTTTCTGTTCTTAAAAGGATGAGAATAAGTCCGTTAGTGTTTCCTTAGGGTTAACAGCTTCCCCGGTGGCTCAGCTGGTAAAGAATCTGCCCACAATGCGGAGACCTCGGTTCGATCCCTGGGTTGGGAAGATACCCTGGAGAAGGGAAAGGCTACCCACTCCAGTATTCTGGCCTGGAGAATTCCACGGACTACAGGTCATAAAGAATCGGACATGACTGAGTGACTTTTAGTTTCAGGGTTAACAGGGCTAAATTGTGGGAGACTTTTCTTACACGGGTTTTTCACCACATCTGCAGTTCTCAGTTTCAAGGGCTCACTTTCTAGCCAGCGGAGTCTGGTGTCTGCTCTCACATTCTCCCCAGTTCAACCCTTCTGGAAGGCATGCTTGTCTTCTGCCTGGGTGGATGAGGGGCAGTTACTCAGTATGGTGGAGGAAGAGTCAGGATCTGGAGGCTAACCACTACATACCTGCACAGTTAGCTTATCTTAGTTTTATTTTTAACTGAACCCTTACTTTCAGGTACACAGTCCCTCCAGTTTCTGGGCTGCTTTGGGTTTCTGCAGCCCAGATGGTTTTTACTGCTGGCCTTTCTCTGCTGCCAACTCAGGTCCTGGCTCCCTATTCTGTAAAGTTAGATATTAATCAATTCACTGGATTCTAGCTTCCAACAATTGGCTCCTGCCACATCTTCTCTACCATTGATCCTTGTGCATTTATGTTTTATAAAAAAAATCTCCTTATCATCATTTGAGTGCGTTTCAGTACGAAACAGAAGAAAATACCTGTATGCAATCTACCTGTGTTTCTCTCCTGTATTTCTCTCCTGTATTTTCCATAGTCATTCACTTAACCATATGTGTTATCTCATCAAGGAATTCTGCCTGGGCTTTAACCATATTAAATCTGGACCTCTGTCATCCTTTCCCCAGATCCCTACCTTTTGCTTGTGTCTCACTTTTCCATATGGCCTTTTCTCAAGTGATTTTGGAATAGGCTTTTCTTTATAAAATGTCTCAATGGGCTCCTAATGGACTTTAAATTATATTTAATGAATTCAAACTCTATAATCCATGCTTCTGGATGCTTTGGCTCATTGTCAAAAAAAAAAAAAAAAAAGAGAGAGAGAGAGAGAAAGGAGAGAAAACAGGATTATTAGTTGCAATAACCTAGGGGAAAGATTATGACCTAAAAATCCACTTCTTCCCTTTTTCATATATTCCGTACAGTTTTTAAGCTTAACTGCAATGAAATTTTGTAATTCTGTTAGTTAAACTGTATTTACTGGGCTTCCTTGATGGCTCAGTGGTAAAGAACCTGCCAGTGTAGGAGATGCAGGAGACACTAGTTTGATCCCTGGGTTGGGAAGATCCCCTGGAGGAGGGCATGGCAATCCACTCCAGTATTCTTTCCTAGAGAATTCCATGGACAGAGAAGTCTGGTGGGCTACAGTTTATGGGGTCACAAAGAGTCAGACAGAAATGGAGTGACTTAACACACCCACATGCAAGCTGTATTTAATACTACCAAATATTAATCAAAATTTGCTAATTTCAATGAATTTACCATTTTAGAAATCCACTGCAAAATAAATTACTTTCACTATTTTTTATAACTGAAATATACATGAAGCAGGTTTTCTTATGACTATCTAAAAGAAATAATTCAAATTTGGTTTAATTTTTACATTGTAAGTGTTGACTAAAAAAATAAATGCAAAAACTAAAAGTTAAGAACTATGTTTTATTCCATGGACATTTTTAGGATTTCGTCTCAAGTAACCCTGAGAGAACTGCTCCGTGGAGGCAACGCTGGGGGGACCAGCACATATGAGTTTTGCAACAAAATGCAGATCGCACAAAGTGCTAGTAGTGTGCAGTCATGTTTGACTCTGCGACACCAGGGACTGTAGCCCACCAGGCTCCTCTGTCCATGGGGTTTTTTCCAGGCAAGAATACTGGAGTGGATTGCCATTTCCTTCTCCAGGGGACCTTCCCGACCCAGGAATCAAGCCTGTGTCTCCTGCATATTGTACATTGGCAGGCAGATTCTTTACCAATGAGCCACTTGGTAAGCCCAAGATTACTGTTAATTAAAGAAAACTAGACGTCTCAAGCTAAGGGATTTCATATTTTTCTGTGTATGGAAACATGCAGGAATCTGGGCTCGCTGAAATCATTCCTTTGATATGCATCTCTGAGCCTGCCCTGTGCTTTCTCATCCAAAGTATCCTCAGGGCTCACCATGGGGAGTGGCAGTCTGATTGCTGCTGAAAGTGTTATTCACTCAGTTGAGACCAACTCTTTGCAACCCCAATGGACTGTAGCCCGCCAGGCTCCTCTGTCTATGGAATTCTCCAGGCAAGAATGCTGGCATGGGTTGCCATTCCCTTCTCCAGGGGATCTTCCCAACCCAAGGATCAAACCCAAGTCTCCTGCATCACAGACAGATTGTTTACATCTGAGCCATCAAGGAAGCCTTGTGGTGGCTTCCAGAAGGCAGGTATTTTTGTTCCCTTCCTAATTCCCTCAGGGCTCACCAGCACACTATAGGCTCTGGTTGCAACTGTGACATCATGTGACTGAATCATCGTGACATCACATGACTGTGACATCATTTGTTTACTAATATGGCAGACAATAGTTTATTTCTTATAAGATATTTTATATTTTTAGAGGGTAATAAAATCAAATTGTAAAACACCTATCTGTAGTTGTGATAATGATTCAATAGCAATATATGGATTCAAGATTTTCTTATCCCCAAATCCAATATACTCAAATCATTCTTTAATATGTAATATGTTCAGAACAGTAACATATGTTAAAAATTAGTGAAATAGATGTTTTTCTTAATTGTATATAGAGTTTGCTTCATTTGGAATTGCATTTAGACTTTTCTATATTAAAGATAATCAATGTCTATATCAAATGTCTTATTACTCATCTAACATCACATCACTGTGTTAGAGTAGACACAAACATTGTTTACCAAATATCTGGTGGTGACTATTCTGACCATGCATTTCCTGGGCTACACATACCCTCAGCATTCTCAGCCTCTAAAGTCTCATAATGTGGAGTTAAAGTTTAATAGGTCTTTGCTGATAACATGCACTAATAGAGAGTCGCCTGACCTGCTCAACTTGTTCTTAATGACTTACCATTCAGAGCAGACGTCCACCAGACATTACCCAAAGAGCTGGATGCACACTGGTGTGTTTTTGTTGTTGTTGTTTTTCTTTTTTCTGGCCATGCCACACAGCATGAATTGATTTCACAGGCTGTGCTGTGGAAATGCAGAATCCTAACCACTGAACCACCAGGGAATTCTTTGATGTGTTTTCCTGTTCACCAGTCACCCATGCTTTAGATGGGCCATCCCTTTTGGATGTTATTGGAATCCCCTTAAGCAAAGTCTGTGTTGATACTGTGAATTTTAAGTTTATTAAACGTTTCAAAGATTACCAAAAAATGTTACCTACTTATGTATCTTCCTACAGCCTAGGTTTTTTTTTTTTTTTTTTTTACATGATTCCTAGAGGTTTATTTCAGCAATTACATGTGAGAAAAAAAATTAGTTTTGTCTGACTACCATTTATTTCATTTAAGCAGCCTTGTAAGTTAGTAGAAAAAATCCTGGCTAGTAAATGTTGAGAACATGGCAATGACAATGACAACCACAATGGAGCATATTGCTATAGAATAAACACGCATTAACGTGAGGGTCTTGGCTGTTTGACTATCAGAAACTGTTTATTGCTCTGAATAAATTCTAAAGCAGCTTTCATCAAGGTTGTCTAAACATAGAGTCATTGATAATTTTCTTCTTCGTTATTAATTTCTATACAAAATGTTTAAATTTACAATAGAATTGAGTTAGTTTACTGGATTTTAAAAGATTCTGTAGAACATACCCAAATTTCTGTTTTTTTTTTTTTAAATTTTTATTTTTACTTTATTTTACTTTACAATACTGTATTGGTTTTGCCATACATTGACATGAATCTGCCACGGGTGTACATGCGTTCCCAAACATGAATCCCTCTCCCACCTCCCTCCCCATAACATCTCTCTGGGTCATCCCTGTGCACCAGCCCCAAGCACTCTGTATCCTGCATCGGACATAGACTGGCAATTCGTTTCTTACATGATAGTATACATGTTTCAATGCCATTCTCCCAAATCATCCCACTCTCTCCCTCTCCCTCTGAGTCCAAAGGTCCGCTCTACACATCTGTGTCTCTTTTGCTGTCTTGCATACAGGGTCATCATTGCCATCTTTCTAAATTCCATATATATGTGTTAGTATGCTGTATTGGTGTTTTTGTTTCTGGCTTACTTCACTCTGTATAATCGGCTCCAGTTTCATCCATCTCATTAGAACTGATTCAAATGTATTCTTTTTAATGGCTGAGTAAAGAGCAGAAAAAGAAATAAAAGGAATCCAAATTGGAAAAGAAGAAGTAAAACTCTCACTGTTTGCAGATGACATGATCCTCTACATAGAAAACCCTAAAGACTCCACCAGAAAGTTACTAGAGCTAATCAGTGAATATAGTAAAGTTGCAGGATATAAAATCAACACACAGAAATCCCTTGCATTCCTATACACGAATAATGAGAAAGTAGAAATAGAAATTAAGGAAACAAGTCCATTCACCATTGCAATGAATAGAATAAATATTTAGGAATATATCTACCTAAAGAAACTAAAGACCTATATATAGAAAACTATAAAATACTGATGAAAGAAATCAAAGAGGACGCTAATAGATGGAGAATCCATGTTCATAGATTGGAAGAATCAATATAGTGAAAATGAGTATATTACCCAAAGCAATCTACAGATTCAATGCAATCCGTATCAAGCTACCAGCGGTATTTTTCACAGAACTAGAACAAATAATTTCAATATTTGTATGGAAATACAAAAAACCTCAATTAGCCAAAGCAATCTTGAGAAAGAAGAATGGAACTGGAGGAATCAACCTGCCTGACTTCAGGCTCTACTACAAAGCCACAGTCATCAAGACAGTATGGTACTGGCACAAAGACAGAAATAAAGATCAATGGAACAAAATAGAAAGCCCAGAGATAAATCCAGACACCTATGGACACCTTATCTTTGACAAAGGAGGCAAGAATATACAACGGAGTAAAAACAATGTCTTTAACAAGTAGATCTGGGAAAACTGGTCAAATTTTTGCTTTGTAAGGATTCTTCAAGAAGAATCCTAATATGTCTCACATTTACTTAGTGTGAGAACATGTGCATATCAGTGAATAAATGAAAAAGTATCATGTACAGTGAGCATCACTTTGTATCAAGTAGTGGAGATCTCTAAGGAGAACCAACATATAGCTCCTTGAAAGTGAAAGTGAAGTCGCTCAGTTGTGTCCAACTCTTTTCAACCCCATGGACTGTAGCCTACCAGGCTCCACTGTCCATGGGATTTTCCAGGCAATAGTAATGGAGTGGATTGCCATTTCCTTCTCCAGGGGATCTTCCCGACCCAGGGATCGAACCCGGGTCTCCCACATTGTAGACAGACACTTTACCGTCTGAGCCACCAGGGAAGCCACTCATATAGCTCCTTACCCAGCAAGTTTCTGCACAGATTAAGATGTATGCACGTGCTGTGCTCAGTCATGTCCAACTCTTTGCAGATGTAGGCATAAAAGAAGAGCAAAGCTGGGCTCATCACCAGCAAACAGATTGCTTCCAGGTTTGCTCCAAAGGAGAAGAGGCAGGGCATGTTTATTCTTACTAAAATTATCAATCTAAGTCATTCCACTTGAGGCTGACTAAGTAATGGGGCAAAGTAAGCCCAGATGTCCCCAGAAATTCTCTAACAATTGGCATGGAAAAAGTAAAGAGCAAAGGAAAGCATTTTCCCCACCACTAAGTATTGTACCAAGCTCTGTCCCATACACTTAATTATTCACTGTTAGAACCCACCACTATGCCTGTTGTTCTCTTTCTGTTTTCTTTTCTATTTCTTTTTTCCTAAAGGACCAGTAAAGAGTCATCTACTTAGTATTTCTAAAAGCTTTGCCTCACATACAGGGGTTTGACAATGTTCTGATATTTCTGTGTTGAAGTGTAGGATGCTAAGCTCTTCTGTGATACTCTAATCTTTGTAATCTTTCCCACACACTGCAGGAAACTTCCATCAATCTTCAGGTGGCCCAACACCTTTAGCAGATTCTCTAAGTGGTACATGATAGCAGAAGTTTAAAAAACTACTGTCCTCTAAGGCAGGTAATATCTTCCTGGCATCTTGATCAGTAAGCATAGCTATTCTGCGTCTCCAAGGACAGACTGTCCTGGGAGAGCAAAACTCTGTTCTATTCCCCAGTTGATTGGCTGCTATTTTTTAACATCAGTGTCTTGGAATTACCTCAGTCCTACTCACATCATATACCCAAAATGCCCTAAAGCTGTCTACACAGTAAATGGATAAATCTGCTTTGTCCTGCTTGGACCTCCTTTAAGCCTTATCTTTAACCCAGGGGACATGTGTGTGAGGAGGGGTTTCTCTAAATTCTTACTTTCTCCCAAACCCTGCTTCTATGGTGCCATCTCTTTGACTCCAAAGTGAAGGTGAAGTTGCTCAGTCATGTCCGACTCTTTGTTACCCCATGAACTGTAGCCTACCATGCTCCTCTGTCCATGGGATTTTCCACGCAAGAGTACTGGAGTGGGGTGCCATTTCCTTCTCCAAAGGATCTTCCCAACCCAGGGATCAAACCTGGGTCTCCCGCATTGTAGTCAGATACTTTACCATCTGAGCCACCAGGGAAGGCTTGACAGGCCCTATATGTCTGGTTTCTTCAATCCAATAAGACTGAGGGTGGGGATGGGGATGTGGGGAAAGAATGACCTATAGATAAGGTATTTTGCATGGATTTTTTTTTTCCCCTTAGGCGTCTGTTATGTGCCAGGGACTGCCCTAGGCTCTAGGGACATTAAGACAAACAAGACACAAAGCTTCAGTTTGGGGTGGATTATAGACATTATGTGATTTTTCATGTTCTCATGTTGGGCCAAAGGAAAGCCTGATATAGTCCCAGAGAGTACAAAACCCAATAGAATGGACCAGAAATGGAAGACTGGATATTTTCAACACTTAAATGACTTCATCTATGAGGATATAGATTAAATCTCTCAAGCTAGTGTCTTACAATCTTATTTCCCCTTAGGGGAACCAGTAAACTAATAAATGATAGACCTCAACTGAAATAAATGTGCGTGTGCTTGCACAGTCATGTCTGACTCTTTGTGACCCCCATGGACTGCAGCCCTCCAGGCTCCTTTTCATGGGATTTTCCAGGCGAGAATACTGGTGTGGACGGGCATTTCTTTCTCCAGGGGACTTTCTTGATCCAAGGATAGAACCTTGGATAGGTGCATTCTTTACCACTGAGTCCCCAGGGAAGCCCTTCATAGTTTAAGGGGCCGATGCAAATATTGTCTCTTTTGGAAAACACCAGGATCAATATTCCCCTTTTCTGAATCTTTTGTCTCTCCCTTAAGCAAAGGAAACTCAAGAGGCCATAAAACTCTCCCTTATTGCCCAGCATCCCTTCAGAAGGAAAAACCCAGGGCTACCTTATTGGGCTTCCTCTCCTTCTTCATCCCCAAACAAAACCATTTTCAACTTCTTCAAGCCTTTTTCTATCTGTGTGACCTTCTGGGAATCTCAAACATCTGCAATCCCTAAGTCTTCATCATAAATGGTGATGAGACGAATAAAATTTATGCCCCAAACATTTTGAAGTGAGTAATGTTTGCCAGAAACAGTGCAAGGTAACAGGGATGTGTCATGAACTTAACAAACACGGTCCTTGTAGCTGTTAAACTTCATCTAGTGGAATAGACTGTAAACACATAAAGGCATAAGGAAGTGGCAATTGTAAAAATCCCTATTCAGGAACACACAGAAAATAGAGGAATAAATCAGAGAGTGCTGGTGCAGTTCCGGACCACCACAATAAAGTGAGTCACATGACGTTCTTGGTTTCCTATTGTATATAAAATTGTGTTTATACTATACCATAGTCACTAAGTATGCAATAGTATTAGGTCTCAAAAATGCATGTGTTAATTTAAAAACTACTTTATTGCTAGCAATGATGACCATCATCTGAGCTTTCAGCAAGCCATAATCTTTTTGCAACATTAACATCAAAGATCAGTAACTCTAGTTCATCATAACAAATGAACAACAATGAGAAAGTTTTGAAATATTTCTAGAATTACCAAAATGTGTCCCAGGATGTGAAATGGGCCAGTGCTGTTAGAAAAATGGTGCTGATAGACCGGCTCCAGGCAGAGTGGCCACAAATCTTCAATGTGTAAAAAACGTGAAGTGCAATAAAGAGAAATGAGGAATACTTCTACTAAGCTATGTGACCAAATTTAGTTTGGAGAACAGGCAAGGTCTTTCTGCAAAAACAAAGTTTCAGTTTTGATGGAAGGATAGTAAGATGCCATCCATGGTGACAAAATAATACACGAAGAAATTTGCCTTTGGTGCACTCATGGAACATAGTATCATTCTAGGAAGCCAAATATGAAAATATTGCTTTGCTGCAGACGTTCTTCAAAATTATATGAAAGAAAAATCCTGAGTCCTTAAAGTGATTCAAAGTGGTGACTTTAAAGTGATAAAGTGAATGGATTAAGTGATGTAATAATCACTTAAATTTTGTTATCAAAATAACTTGACACTGTCTGCAACCATCCTTAATCTTGTTGACTTAAAAAAATACATGCAACCTAAAAGTTGAGAGTTATGTTATATTCTGTAGGAAATTTTTAGGACATCAAGCCTGGGAGGCAGCATCTCAAGTAACCCTGAGAGAGCTGCTCTGAGGAGGATAGGGGGTAACTAGATTATGCAGAAATTCTGCAATAAAGGACAGGTAGTCTGGACCATCAGAAGATGATTGCTAATTAGAGAAAAATGAATATTTCAAGTTAAGGAATTGAGCCCTTTTCTGTATATGGGAAGCTGCAAGAGCCTGATGGCTGTTGCTGCTGCTGCTGCTGCTGCTGCTGCTAAGTCACTTCAGTCGTGTCCAACTCTCTGTGACCCCATAGGCAGAAGCCCACCAGGCTCCCCCGTCCCTGGGATTCTCCATGCAAGAACACTGGAGTGGGTTACCATTTCCTTCTCTGAGGCATGAAAGTGAAAAGTGAAAGTGAAGTCGCTCCATCGTGTCCAACTTCTGGCGACCCCATGGACTGCAGCCTACCAGGCTCCTCCATCCATGGGATTCCCTAGGCAAGAGTACTGGAGTGGGGTGCCATTGCCTTCTCCCTGATGGCTGCTAGGTGGCATGTATTCTTACCTTCCTGAGTTTCCTCAGGGCTCACCAGCTCACACTGGAGGGCTTCAGTGATGACATCCTTGGTTTACTGATAAGGTAGGAAATATTGTTTCTCAATCATACTGCAGAGTTCAGGTAGCATTATGAATAAGGAAAGCATCTCTCTATTTCTCTGATGATGCTTGCTTTTAGCTCCGTGTCATTTATGATGTCCTTGGCTTCTACAGTGCACATGCTTTTGTCTTACCTACAAGAATTATCTCTGCATTAAACTTTATTGATGTAAAGTGTTTATATTTTCAGTGAGAGAATAAAACATGATGGGTTTTCTATTTTAAGATTCTGGTTATTTTCCCCATATGAAAAAATAACAACCTAAAAAATGAATAATAATAAGGGCATTATCGGACATCTCAGGTTCCAGGGACAAAGACACTCCCCTTGAGGGGAGCTTGAGCCAAGAATTTAACATTTTGGTGTTTAAGTTAGAAAGCAAATAAAATGATTCTAGCAAGGGAAAAAAAAAACAAGTGCAATGAGCCTCACAAATAAATTCCCATTCCAAGTACTACTCTTTCTTATTTTTCACCTGAAAGCCACCGAAAGTCATCACATTCCTACTTGTTGGTGTATTAAGTTTATTTTTGCCTTAACTTTCTATCTTCTGTTTTGCCATCTGTCCCCCAATACTTGCGGGGCTTGGGCCAGAGCCCAAATGGAGACCCACATCCAATACAGAAATTCTGCTGATGGATCAATGAGGTTTAAATGAATAATAAAATAAAGACATTCATAATTTGTACTTATTATTTGTTCTATGAAACTTTTTTAATGCCATTGAGAAATGAAGTATTTCCTGCCATATCGGTAAACAAGGATGTTACTGTCACCAGCAACTGCAGCTGCAATGGACGGTGAGCTGGTGAGACCTGAGGGAACTCAGGAAGGAAAGAATACTTGCCATGTAGTGGCCATCAAGTGGCGGCCCCTCCCAAAAGGTGAGCCCTGAGGAAGCTCAGGCTATGAAGACACAGGATACTGGCCCCAGATACCTGAGATGCATATCAGAGGAATGATTTCAGTGAGCCCAGACTCTAGCATCTTCCCAAACATAGAAAAGCACTAAATTCCTTAACTTGAGATATTCGGTTTCTTTAATTAACAGTAATCTTGTGATGTTCCTGACTCTCCACGAAACGCTTTGTATATCCTGGCTGCTCCTCTCATGACCTCAGAGTTTCTCAGAGAAACATGGCCTACCAGGCAGCAGTCCTCATTTTGCCCCAAATGAAACTTAACTCACGACTCTTACACTATGCAAAAAAACCCTTTAACACCATTTTAGCAAAATCAGTAATTATGTTGCTACAATCCAGATTTTGATGTAAATCATGTTTTATTGTCAGGAATGATCTAAGGCATAAAGAAAGAAAATAATTATGCAGCCTTAAATCCCAGAAGCAAAGTCAACATTCAGAAAAATTTGAATGAAGTTCTAAGTCTTCAAGAATGTTGCTATTGTAGCCTACCTGGAACTTTGCCTAAAATCTGCCTTCTACCTCTATCATTTTTGTCTATTACTGCCTCCTTGCACAGCTGCACTGCTGTAGGCTTATCTTCTCAAGTGTAATCCATTGACAAGTGAGATTAAAAAAAAAAAAAGACTAAACATTCCATGAAATCAAAGACAAAAAGGTGATCACAATTAGCTGAAATGAAAGAATATGTAGCTTAGATCACTACTGGTACAGGGTCTGTGAAATCATTTGTTAATTCATGGTAAATATGTATTAATTTCTAATGTGATTTGTCCTATTAAGTGGGAAAAAAGTATATCTGATCCTAAATACTTTCAACTGGTAAAAAGGCTCCAAGTTAAAAAAAAAAAAGTACTGGGGTAGATGAATAGGAAATCTGAAAAGAGATGTTATTTGGACAGGCTCCATCTGTCCATCAGTTAAATTTGATATATCATTCATTACAGTGTTTACTCCAGGAGTCAAAGGAATTTCAGTTATGATTTAGCACAACAGGATGACTTGGGGCATCTCTAATAGCTGCAAGAATTCAGACAGTGCCCATAAAACCTACAAGGAGAGTCTGGGAGTAAAGTGAGGGAAATGGGTGTTTGTGCAGCTTCTGTTAGGAGCCAGATATGTATCAAACTTACTATTATAAGCTGTCTCATTTAATTTAACAGTATTCTATGGATACTGTAGATTTAACAGAACACATACAGGCAGTCATTCTAATTGCAAGGATCAGCAAATCTGTCTGGCTAACACAAGGAAAGGTGTAGTAGTTTTTAGGAATTTAAGAAAAAAATATCATATAAAACCCATAGTGTGCATGCATGCTCAATCATGTCCGACTCTTTGCAACCTCATGGATTGTAGCCCATCAGGTTCCTCTGCCCATGGAATTTGCCAGACAAGGATACTGGAGTGGGTTGCCATTTCCTTCTCCAGGGAATCTTCCAGATGCAAGGACTGAACCTGTGTCTCTTGAATCTCCTGAGTTGGAAGGTGGATTCTTTACCACTGCACCACCTGGGAGGCCACTAAACCCTTAGCAATGGCTTCTATATAATCTTTCCACTCTGCCTTGGCAGTGACTCAGCCCTCTTAGGTTCTGCTTCTCCAGGGTCTTTTGTCACTTTCCTCTAAGTTGTTAGAGCAAACAAATCATTCTCTTTCTATACCTTCTCTATCTATGTTGTTGTTGTTCAGCCACTCAGTCACGTCCGACTCTTTGCAACCCCATGCACTGCAGCGTGCCAGGCTTTCCTGTCCTTCACTATCTCCTGGAGCTTGCTCAAACTCATGTCTATTGAGTCGGTGATGCCATCCAACCATCTTATCCTCTGTCATCCCCTTCTCCTCCCACCTTCAATCTCTCCCGGCATCAAAGTCTTTTCCAATGAGTCAGTTCTTCGCATCAGGTGGCCAAAGTATTGGCGTTTCAACTTCAGCATCAGCATCATTCACCTTCCAATGAATATTCAGGATTGATTTCCTTTAATATGGACTGGTTTGATCTCCTTGCTGTCCAAGGGACTCTCAAGAGTCTTCTCCAACACCACAGTTCAAAAGCATCAGTTCTTCAGTGCTCAGCCTTCTTCATGATCCAACTCTCACATCCATACATGACTATCTATAGCATCTATTTACTAATAATCCAGTTCATTCATAATCATCATATGGCTAACTACAATTTTTTCTTTATGACCTTTTAGTTTTTCTTTCAGTTACTAAATTCTTTTTGCGTGTCTATTCAAATTTCTAAGAGAACAATCTCATTGACTGAGTTCTTTCTTACTAGATGGAGTCTTTTGGAACTCAGGTTACTTCATTGCCATTGGCAAGCTTAGGTATCAGCTGTCTTTCAGATACCTCGCCACGCGGCAATCAGGGTGGCAGCACAAGACGACTGGGAAAAAATGGTCTCCTCATAAAAATGGTGCTGAGAGAACCGGGTATCCACATTCAAAGAATGACATTAGACCCTTATCTCACACTATACACAAAGACTGACTCAACGTAGGTGAGAACCCTGAATGTAAGAAGTCAAACTATAAAACTCTCAGAAGAAAATATAGGTATAAATCTTTGTAACCTTTGAGTAGTCAGTGATTCTTAGCTATGACACCAAAGTACAAAGCGGAGAAAAATAGACTGGACATCATCAATATTAAAATCTGTGCTTCCAAGGGCATAATCAAGAAAGTAAATAAACAACCTACAGAGTGGGAAAAAATACTTGCAAATCAAGGCATGTTTTTGATAAGGGACTTGTACCTAGAATATATAAAGAACTCTTACATGAAAAAAGACAAATAACCCAACTGAAAAATGGGCAGAAGTTATAAATAAACACTTCTCCAAAGAAGGTGTAAAATAAGCACAAGAAAAGATGTTATTAGTCATTAGGGAAAACAAAATCACAATAAGATACCACTTCGTACCCACTAGGATGGCTATAATAAAGAATATTGGTAAAGATGAGGAGATATTGGCATCCTCATATACTGCTCATGGGAGTGTAATATGAAAAGAAAAAAAAAACATTAAAAAAAACAGTATGCCAATTCCAGAAAAGGCTAAACATAAAGCTACAATGTGATCCAGTAATACTCCTTCTACGTATGTATCCAAGATAATTGAAAACACACATGTCCATCTAAAATTTATATGTAAGTGTTCATAGCAGCATTATTCATAATAGCCAAAACAGAAACATCAAGAACAGGCCTGTGGACAGGGGAAGAAGGTGGGATGAAATGAGAGAGGAGCATTGAAATATATACATTACTGTGTGTAGAATAGATAGCTCGTGGGAAGTTGCTGTATACCACAGGGAGCTCAGCTCAGTGCTTTGTGATGACCTGGAGGGGTGAGATGGGGAGGGAGGTTCAAGAAGGAGAGGATATATGTTTCCTTATGGTTGATTCACACTGTTGTACAGCAGAGACCAACACAACATTGTAAAGCAAGTATCCTCCAATTAAAAAAAAAAACATGTGAAAACAAGCTAAATGCCCATCAGCTGATGAATGAACAACAGATGATTGTCAGATATCTCTCACTTTTAATGCTGAGCAGACAGTCACAACGTTACAGTAAGCACTCTGTTTATTTTGCAAAGTTATGTACTTTGAAAATTTAGAAATCTCTGAAATTTGGAGACATCCTGTAAGGAGGCAGTAACCCTTTGTATGCATAAATATAAGGTAGAAGAAACTATTGATCAGACAGAATAATAGGAGGAAGCATGATTCTAAGCAAGTGGGTTGCCTTTTTCTGCTCATGCTCAGCAATTGAGACAAAGGTTCTCTTTTTGTACATTGCTCTGGATGCCAATAAATTGGGATTCTACTGTGTAGAAAGGAAGTCAATTTTAGAGCCAAGCCCTTTCCACCCTAATTTTTTTTTCTGTCTTCTTGCATTGATACATGACACACTTGAACAACTGTCTCTCTTTTCAATGGGAGTGTCTTCTAGTGCCTCCAGAAAGAATTATCCTAAGATGCTGAGCCTTTATAATTAGGATTGAAATGTCAACAGCAAATATTATGTAATGTCTTTTCCTATCATGTGGGAGCAAGACCTTTTCAAAAACATTTCCAAAAGTTTTTGTTACTTTTGCGCTGTCAGAATGAAAATACACACAAGCGCACACCCATCCAGACTCTCTTTCTGACAAACGGACCTTGTCCCTACACACTTTCACAGTGCTTTTGGTACGAAATAGTATTTCTTGAAGTCATTTTTCAAAGAGCTGTCCTCCTGCTTTTCTTCTCTAAATGTCTTAGAAAAGTTCTAAAAAAACTATGGCATCAAGGAATAACCTTGACCTGTGTAGCCCTTTTGAGAAAGTAAACTTAAAAAAGATTGCAATGTCACATTTAATTACCATTGTTTGAATCTACTGAGTACATTGGAATGAACTAAATATGAAATCGCAGAAAATGAGTATAAAATTTACCTATTTTTTTAAAGTTTAAAAATTAAAATTGAAGATTTGGGATATTATCATTCTTGGACAGTTATGCCTTTTAAATATCTTATTAGACATGGAAATAATTAGCAAGTACAGTGCTTGTTCTTACAGTCGGGAATCACGGGGAAAAATGAAATCGTAAGAAAGCAGTCAGTCCAGCTTAAAAACAAGGAAGATTGTAATACTGTGTGAAACTAGTGCTTCCAGATTCCAATTTCATAGAATGACTTGCAAAGCAATGAACCAATTGATTAAAAAAATATATATCTGTTTCAGTTCCAACAACAGAAATTTGTTCTACTCACATAACTTTACGTTTACACTCACATTTTGCCGTTCCCACATCGCTGCCTCGGCTGATGTCTGTCTAACACTGACAACGTGCCATGCACTGCTGTGTACGGGGAGTAAAAAATACACATATATGAAATAGGGCCTTTCTGGAGGCCTTATATAAACTCAGTCTCACTCACTGCCATTTGTCAATGTGGATAAAATATCACATAGGACAGAATCACAGTGCGTTCTCATCAGGGGACTTTCTTGGTGGCTCAGTTGGTAAAGAATCTGCCTGTAATGCTGGAGATCCTGGTTCAATTCCTGGGTTGGGAAGATCCTCTGGAGAAGGGAAAGGTTACCCACTCCAGTATTCTTGGGCTTCCCTGGTGGTTTAGCTGATTCGTGTATGTATAGAATCTGCCTGCAATGTGGAAGACCTGGGGTTTGATCCCTGGGTTGGGAAGATCCCCTGGAGAAGGGAAAGGCTACCCACTCCAGTATTCTGGTCTGGAGAATTCCATGGACTGTATGGTCCACGGCATTGCAAAGAGTCTGACACGACGACTGAGTGACTTTCACTTTCTCCACATTAAAATTTATTTTTTGTTCCTTATACTCATGTCACTACTTTACATAATATTATTTAATAATGCTTGTTAGGTTTTCTCCCAATAAAATTTCAGCTTCATGAGAGTAGAATGAAATCTCTCTTTATGGAAGAAAGCCTGTCATAGAGTGGTTACCTCACAGAAGTGCATTGAATGAATGCACCAAAGAATGAATGAATGCAGATGTAAGCCATCAAGTATGGGAGTTTTTACACTTGATGGATTTTAAGGGAGAAGAAATTCAATGCAGTTAAAATATATGTTCCTCTCACAGTCATTAATTTTTTTAAAAAAAGGTACAATGAAATATGCATAATATTCAATTTACCAGTTTAAGCATACAATTCAATGACATTAAGTACATTTGCAAGGTTGTGAAACCATCACCACCCTCCAGCTTCAGAGCTGCTTTTATCTTCCAAAGTTAGAGCTCTGACCCCACTAAACAGTAACTCCTCACTCCTTTCAGCCTCCAGCCCCTGGCAATCACTATTCTACATTCTGTCTCTATGAATTTAACTACTTTAAGTACCCTATGTAAGTAGAATTATACACTTACACATACCTACGTATCCATAGCATATACATATATATGTTCTTTCATGACTGTCTTACTTCTCTTAGCACGATGCCCTCAAGGTTCATCCATGTTATAACATGTGTCAGAATTTCTTTTCTTGTTCTTATTCTTATTCAGTCACGAACAAGGTCATGTCTGACTCTTTGTGGCCCCATGAGCTGCAGAATGCCAGGCTTCCCTGTCCTTCACTGTCTCCGAGTTTGCTCGAACTCAAGTGCATTGAGTTGGTGATGCCATCCAACCATCTCATCCTTTGTCACCCTCTTCTCCTCCTGCCCTCAATCTTTCCCAGCATCAGGGTCTTTTCCAATGGGTCGCTGTTTACATCAGGTGGCTGAAGTATTGGAACTTCAGCACCAGTCCTTCCAATGAATATTCAGGGTTGATTTCCTTTGGGACTGACTGGTGTTTTTAAGCCTGACTAATATTCCATTGTATGTATAGACCACAGTTTCGTTGTTTCCACCTTTTGGCTATTGTGAATAATGCTTGTATGAACATGGGTGTGCAAATATTTGTTCAGTTTCTGTTTTAAGTCTTTAAAACAAAAGAGAAATTTGCTGGGTCATATAGCAATTCAGCTTAAATTTTTTCTCACAATTATTTTTATGCCTTTTTTTATTTTGGGGTGTGTGTATTTTTCTTTTTAATTCATTGGCATTAAACCTTGAATCTAATGAAACAAAACCTCACTTATTTTAAGGGAATGATTTTAGGAAGTAAATATCAATTAATTCCTGTTGGCAAATTAGCAAATCTGTTGCAAAGTATACATAATCCACTTGTTTCGTTTAAAAAACCCATTAGAGCAGTCACAGAAACAAAACTTCATCCTGCTAAGCATCTCTGAATGTGATGTAACTATTCTTGGAATCTTGAACTAAAAAAAAAAAGAAAAAAATCAGGCCACCCAAGTACATTGCAAAGATTTAATTATTGAAAGGGATTGTAATGAATAATCTGTGCAGAGGGGAGATATTCGCTGTTGCTAGAACTGGCTTTTGGTTGACAACACAGTTTTTTTTTCTTTTTTCTGAGCCTGAAACCTAGTTGGATAGCACAAGTCTCCCTTTGGACTCAAGCACATATAAACAGTTGATAATACTTATTATTATAAATGCAAGCTACAGCTGTTTATTACTTACTATGTACCAATTACTATGCTAAGCCTCACACATTAATTACCCTGTGTAACACAACAGATCTGCAAGACAGCTTTTTACAGTTATCAACCTGGTAGAGTCTCTTGCCCACTGATACTCTTCTAACTAAAACTCAATGGACAGCACTCCTGAGTTTTAGTTGGAAATATGAATGCCCAGCCAGAGTGAATTTCCACTTTTTTGTAGCTCACCTTGTTGCCTGCATTAGTTGTTGTTTAGTCGCTAAGTGGTGTCCTACTCTTTGTGACCCCATGGACTGTAGTCTGCCAGACTCCTCTGTCCATGGGATTTCCCAGGCAAGGATCCTGGAGTGAGTTGCCATTTTCCTTCTCCAGGGGATCTTCCCAACCCAGGGATCAAACCAGCGTCTCCTGCTTTGGGAGGTATCCTCTTTACCACTGAGCCAAATGGGAAGCAAATTTGTTCATATCAGTAGTTCATGGCTTTTGATCACTGACTTTTATTTGGTTGTGCAGACTTGCCGCAGTCGTGTACTCATTGTCTTACTGATGGATACCAGGGCTTCCTGTTTCTTAGACATTATGGAAAAGAGCTACTGCCAACATTTGTGTGTCTAGTGAGTATGTTTATTTGAAATGATGGAGAATATTGTGATGGGGTTTATTGGGAGGTAGAAGCACTCATCAGCCCTTCGTGACATCTCTGATGGCCCACAAGGAAATCATTTGATTCTCCACAGACGAGGCTAGGACCTGCATCTCTTGTCTGGTTTTGCCAGCCTCCTGCCCCAAGATCGGGAATCAATTTTTACCTCCATTCCTTAGTGTTCCCCATCTACAATACAACCCCCATTTGATATAACCAGGGAATTCACTTCTCACCCTTCAAGCTGCAGTCTAGATTGCATATTTCTCTAGTTTGCATATTGATTTAGACCTGGAATCAACTTGGGGAATCATCTCGCTCATGTGGTTACTTGGTTTAAAAGTTAGTCTTATCGTCTCTTCTACCTGTTACTGCCAGCCTAACATTCGGTGGTCAACAACAAGCCATATTTATTTATATTTATTTCTGGGGGCTTCCCTGCTGGTCCAGTGGTTAGGATGTCACACTTCCACTGCAGGGGGTGTGGTTCTACCCTGGTTGGGAAAGTAAGATCCTAAAAGCCAAAATGTGGCCAAAAATAAAAGGGAAGAAAATAACTACTTCTGGATGCCCAAATGTGTCAGCAATTACGGTCCCATTGTTTCTAATGTGTAAGATAACTATTATTCACACAAGTCAAAAGAAAGCTCAAAGAGAAAGCAAAAGCAAGTGGTAGGCTATTAGAATAATGTGTATACAAGATGTTCTTATTCCATGTTACTTAGTTAACACATGGACATAAAATAGAATGAACTGTCTATGTTTGGATAGAGGAGATCAAAATGCCATTTCTGCACTTACGTCAGCAGCACTTACGATCGTGTCTTGTATATATTAGGTATCTGATGAATATCCATTGAACTTATTAATAAATGAATGAATGCTAAGTAGGTTGTGCCCCAAAGGCACATGCTAAGACACAGCAAGCATTTTTTTCTCTGTTGTTTGACAGTGGGTGTAAGCCTCAGCTGGTCAGAGAGCTAAACCAGATGCTGTGAAAGACGCGTCCAAATAGCTGAGTGCGTTTGGGAGCAGGCTGCTTCCTATATCATGTATCAGGTGTGAATGGATTAGAGACTCTGTCTACAGCAACTTAAAAAATAGTTTCTTCTCATAGTCCTATCCAACATGGAAAATCATGAAAATAAATAACAGTGAAGTTATTTACATGAACTTGAAGCTATGACTGTATATGGTGATAGTAGTGAATGCAGCTCCTTCTTGCAAGTGAGGTAGTGAGTGAATACCACATGAATGCAGAAAAAGATTATTTTTTTGTGAATTTTATAAAACAAATATGTTGGGAGTTAACAACGAAAAAAAGCTCAATTACCACCCTAAATGTGTTAATTTCACTCTATAAAGATTGTAGATTCAAACACAGTGTGAGAAGCCCAGTCATTCATTGAAATACAAATAGAAAATGGGAAGGGGTGGGGAAGAAGAGGAGAGAGAGCGAGCGAGGGAGCAAGAGAGAGAAGTTCCTTAAGAAGCATGCCCTTAGTAAAACAGTAAGGAAATCCGGATAAAGTGTGATAAGAGTTTTCAAACTGCCTGAGGCATGCATTCAGTCCCACTCCAGTATTCTTGCCTGGGGAATCCCATGGACAGAGAAGCCTGGTGGGCTACAGTCCATGGGGTCACAAGAGTTGGACACGATTTAGCAATTAAAGCACCACCACCACCACCACAGGAGTTTTTAAACTGCTGAGGCATGCATTCAGTCAGAATCACTGTGCCCCTGGTCCAGATGAAGACAAGATTACATCCGCCTTTCCTGTGACCAGCCCTTTCTGTGACCGTCAGGAATGCCTCTGTGGCTGTAAACCAAAAGTCAACATTCCCAAACAGGCACCTAAGTAAGATGGAGTCTCATAATATATATTAACCAGCACACTTACAAGCATCAGTGTTTATCACAAAGAGCCTGCAGATTCGAGGCTACATCCAATATGTGTGAGTGCTAAGTCGCTTCAGTCATGTCTGACTTTTTTGTGACCCTGTAGTCCGCCAGGCTCCTCTGTCCATGGGATTCTCCAGGCAAGAATACTGGAGTGGGTTGCCACGCCTTCCTCCAGGGAATCTTCCTGACCCAGGGATCAAACCGGCGTCTCTTTTTTTCTCCTGTATTGGCAGGCAGTTTCTTTACCACTCGCGTCATCTGGGAAGCCCTACATCAAATATACATCAACATAAATTAATTTAAAACAAATCTCTAATTTTCTATGAATTTTCTATTTCTATAAATATTTCTGTACTTAATCATATCTATTTATATTAAGCTAAACTGTGAGTTCATACTGATATCTCCAAAATGAATTCATTGTCTTGTGGATTATTCCAGCCTTTCCCTTCATGTAATAAAATACCGGACACATAATGCATTTTTGAATGCAAAGCTTTAACTGAGAATACTCCAAGCACCTTGGAATGGACCTTGAGCTTATAAGGAGACTCTACAGGTGAAAATAGCTGTATATAGTTATTTGCCTGCACTGTGCACTCCTGCAGACCAGGAAGATTATCTGCTTCAGCAGAGTATACCCTTCTGAGAAGATATATGGTCAAATAATTCATCTCTGGCAATTAATTAAACTTGTTGACCATTCTTTTGCATTAGTTATTCTTAAACCTAGAAATCCATCAGAATCAACTTGTGGGTTAAAGAAGCAACAAAAGCAAAGCAAAGCATTCTAGCCCAAATGACTGAATCAGATTCTCACTCCAGGGAGTGATCAGACCCTGTCCCCCAGAGAAAAACTCCATGTCGACCAATTTGACTCCTCTGTCCATCGGATTCTCCAGGCAAGAATACTGGAGTAGATTGCCATGCCCTTCTCCAGGGGATCTTCCGGACCAGGTATCAAAACCAGATTTCTTATGTCTCCTGCATGGGCAGGCAGATTCTTTACCATTAGGGTCACCTGGGAAGTCCCATCAATTTGAAACAAATGTGAAATTCACCGATTCCTTGAACGATATAAACTACCGAGTTTCACAGAAGGAGAAATAGATCATCTGAATAGGACTATACTATTAAAGAAAGTGTATCTAAAAAATCTTCCAAGTAAGAAATCACCAGGTTTAGATCGTACCACTATGGGATTCTACCAAACATTTAAGGAAGAAATTATACCAATTCTCTATAACCTGTTCCAGAAAATAGAAGCTCTTGCTATGAGACTGACATTACTCTAAAATTATATAAAGACATTACATGAAAGAAACACTACAGACCAATTATGTTTAATGAACACAATTGCAAAAATCATCAACAAATGTTAACAAATGAAATTCAACAATGTGTAAAAGAATCATACACCACAAGGAGGTAGGAATAAAATATTAGTTAGATTAATCAATTATATAGAGTAAATAAAGCCATGTGATTTATGAATATGTTTAGTACTTTGGTTGTGGTGATGGTAACACAGGTGCATGTATATGTTCAAACTTATCAAGATGTATACATTATGTGGGTACAATTCTTTGTATATCAATTTAACCCTAATAAAGCTTAAAGAAAAAAAGGAAAATGATGTAATAGTATCAATAGATACAGAAAAAGCATTTCACAAAATCCAACCTCTATTCACTTCATGGCAAATACATGGGGAAATAATGGAAACAGTGACAAACCATTTTTTTGGGCTCCAGAATCACTGCAGATGGTGACTGCAGCCATGAAATTAAAAGATACTTGCTCCTTGGAAGAAAAGTTATGACCATCCTAGACAGCATATTAAAAAGCAGAGACATTACTTTGCTGACAAAGGTCCATCTAGTGAAAGCTATGGTTTTTCCAGTAGTCATGTCTGGATATGACAGTTGGACCATAAAGAAAGATAAGTGCTGAAGAATTGATGCTTTTGAACCATGGTGTTGGACAAGACTCTTGGGAGTCCCTTGGACTGCAAGGAGATCCAACCAGTCCATCCTAAAGGAGATCAGTCCTGGATGTTCATTGGAAGGACTGATGCTGAAGCTCCAATACTTTGGCCACCTGATGGGAAGAACTGACTCATTTGAAAAGACCCTGATGCTGGGTAAGATTGAAGGCAGGAGAAGGGGACAACAGAGGATGAGACGGTTGGAGGCATCACCGACTCAATGGACGTGAGTTTGAGTAAGCTCCGGGAGTTGGTTCCCTGGTGACAGGGAAGCCTGGTGTGCTGCAGTCCATGGGGTCACAAAGAGTTGGACACAACTGAGTGACTGAACTGAACTGAACTGCTATTCATGGGTGAAAAAAACCCCAACTCTTAACAAACCATAAATAGAAAACTTTCTCAACTTGATAAAATCTTATACTATTTTTTAAAAAAGAAACTGAAAAAGAAGTGAAACAAGTGCTGATAAAGCAAAACTTGATGAAATGGTGAATAAAGTTTTAAGATGTTGAGGTATTATTGATATTATGGATGATTTGTTTTACATGAGCTGACATTGAATTATGAGCAATTTCATTTGTATTGGCTAGGTTACTTCAAGAGTTTGGTTCTAGAAATATTTTGTTGTTATATTATCTTTGCATCTTCACAATTCACGTTGAATGAGAATCAAAAGCATCAAGTCCAATGAGAAAAACTGTCTAATCCTAATTTATGTAAATACCTTCTGACAGTCTCAGTATTAGGAGTTCCCATTATAGAATTGTTACAAGAGAAAAACAAACAAACAAAAAAACACACACAAACACACACACACACACACACAAAGAGAAAAACAGAGAAAGATTTCAGACTGTTTTAAAACAGAAAAAGATTTCAAACTGTTTTGAGAGTACTTTATAAATATCTCAAGAAGTTGTTCATTTGGAATGTTTATAGAAAACCAATGTGAAAGTGAAGTCGCTCAGTCATGTCCGGCTCTTTGTGACCCGTGGACTATAGCCCACCAAGCTCCTCCGTCCACGGGATTCTCCAGGCAAAAATACTGGAGTGGGTTGCCATTTCCTTCTCCAATATAAAACCAATACATAGGGTCAAAAAAACAATTTCTTTTTCTTTTTCTGGTCAGAGATGAAAAAGAATTTATTGGAGATGTGAGAAAGATTCAGACGGCAGTTCCTTTGCCATTCAGATGGCAGCCCTTTGACCCCTGAGAGAGAAAGATTTTCCTATCTCTTTCCACACTTCTTTTTTTTTTTTCCCCCAAAGCAAGAGGAATTGACAATTTAACTCAAGACCTGTTATTCACTGGGCAGCGCTTCTCAATGGGGAGGATTTACTGTACCATGGGGCTTTCTCTCTGACTCCCTGTTCCCACAAACTAAACTCACAAGCACAGTTACCTCCTTAAAAAAAGTCCTTCCGTGTTCTTTTTTTGTTCCTTCCTCATCAATGAATAATTGCAAGTATCGTCTGTCCAAAGACACAGTGAATTTAAATCCAAGCTTCACCTAGATTTCTTACCATCCACCAAATGCTCCAATCCTAGTTGTTACCAGGACTTCACCTTTGAAAATACCGGGATTTCACATCAGAGCCCACAAATTAGAAATGGCCGACTTGATGAAATCGCAGCTTAACCTGTATTTCTACAACATATGCTTGTTTTATTATCTAAATAATCATATGGTTTCTAGCCAAACCGTGTTTATTAAAACTTACCAAATCTGTCCTTTCTATTTTTGCTGAGAACTCTCTGGATATAACCTTTGGGTGATGATTTCCTCTTTTCTGGGCTTCCCTGGTGGCTCAGAGGGTAAAGCATCTGCCTACCATGTGGAAGACCCGGGTTCGATCCCGGGGTCGGGAAGATCCCCTGGAGAAGGAAATGGCTACCCACTCCAGTATTCTTGCCTGGAAAATCCCATGGACTGAGAAGCCTGGTAGGCTACAGCCCATGGGGTTGCAGAGAGTCGGACACGACTGAGCAACTTCACTTTCACTTTTTTCCTCTTTTCTATAGAATGCCTGTGGCACACTCAATCTGATGGAAATACTTGTATAAAACCCACTGACAAGTTGAAATGATAGTCTTCAAAAGTTAAAGGTTACATAATATTATAGCCTTGTAAGTGATGTTTTGGATCATGCTTCTGTAAAGTATGATCACTTTTGGGTAACACTTTATATGATAAATATTTGAGATGAGACTTGGAGGAACGATAAAGCAGAAAAAAAGTTTTTAAAATAATTTACTAAAGGAAGTCATAAATAGGCAGAAAGAGCAAATGGTTGGGGTTTCTAGTTGTAATTCTGCCTTTATCTTAGGTGGTTTTAGGCAATACACTCTGGTCAGCTTCCTCTTCTATAAAGAGGAAAAAGGGGATGAAATGAGGACATTGTTGATCTTTGAAACCTGTTTTACTTGGAAGGTTGACTAAGTAGGCTTTTATGAGACCAAAGCCTCAAGCACTTGAACATTTTTGGAATGTTTAACCACCTGATGCTATCTCTGTGTGAGGGAAAAGGAGGGGGAACTTCTCTGTACAACATTATAGGATTTTACTGATTTCAGGATTTTCTTGTGACTTTTATAATGTTTTAAATGAACTTAACCTTTTTAAGGGTTGCAAAGCACAAGGTTGTCTTAGAATCTTTTTTTTTAAGAGTAATTTTTATTAGTGTATAGCTGCTTTACAATATTGTGTTAATTTCTGCTATACAGCAAAGTGAATCAGCTACACATATACATATATACCTCTTTTTCAGATTTCCTTCCTGTTTAGGTCGCCACAGAGCACGGAGTGGCGTTTCTGGTGCTATACAGTAGGTTCACATTAGTTATCTATTTTATCCATAGGATCAATAGTACATGTATGTTAATCCCAGTCTGCCAGTTCATCCCGCATCCCCCTTTCCCCTTGGTATCCATAAGTTTATTCTCTACCTCTGTGTCTCTATTTCTGCTTTGCAAATAAGATCGTCTATAGCATTTTTCTAGATCTCACACATACGTGTTAATATACAAGAAGTTTTTGAAATGCGTCAAGCATTTTTCCACTTTCCTGAATTATCTGGAGATATCTTCGAATATTTTTGTGACACAGAGCACAGTATTTCTTACATCCCATCAGAGCTTGTTCCACACTGTGAAGATGAACAATGCATGAAGCAGTGGGCCTCCTCAGTGTTTCTTCTTTAAGGAAGGAACGTGGTTGATTGTTTAGCACTCCACCATCTAGTCTAATTCACTATTTAGAAGAAAAAAGACAACAGGAACATTTTACTTTTTATTAATAGATTTTATTTCTTAGAGTAGTTTTAGGCTCACAAGAAATTGAACAGAAGGTACAGAGATTTCCCACAGAAGCACAGCCTCCTGCATTATCAACATGGTCACCAGAGGGCTATGTTTGTCACCACTGATGAACTTCCACGGATATATCCTAATCACCCAAATCCACAGTTTACATTAGCGCTCACTCTGATGGTATACATTCTATGGATTTGGACAAATGCATAGTGACATGTTGACTTCCCAGCTGGCTCAGAGGGTAAAGGATCTGCCTGCAATGACTGAGACACAGGAATCACGGGTTCAGTCCCTGGGTGGGGAAGATCCCTTGGAGGAGGGCACAGCAACCCACTCCAGTATCCTTCTCTGGAGAATCCCATGGACAGAGGAGCCTGGTGGGCTACAGTTCACGGGGTCACAAAGAATCAGACATGGCTGAAGTGACTGAGCATGTATGCATAATTACATGTATCCACCATTGCAGATTCATACAGAGTGATTTCACTGCTTGAAAGTCCTCTGTGCTTTGCTTATTCAGCTCTCCCTTCCCACAGTCCCTGGAAACTAACGGCCTTCTTACCATCTCTCTGTATGCCAAGTCACTTCAGTTGTGTCTGTCTCTCTACGACCTTATGGACCGTAGCCTGCCAGGCTCCTCTGTCCATGGGATTTTCCAGGCAAGAACTCTGGAGTGGGTTGCTGTGCCCTCCTGCAGGGGATCTTTTCCACCCAGGGATCTTTTAATCGCCACTATTTATGGTTCTTATCCCATATCTCTCCTATGTATAACCTGATTTTCTGCCAATCAAAGCAGGTTGCCAGAGATTCTCTTAAAAATGCAGGTAATCATGTCACGTTATAGCCTAAAATCCTGGCTACTCAGGCTTTTAGATAAAACTCAAGTAAGCAAGTGCAGATATCATGACCTCATCATCAAATGCCTGCCTAGCCACCTAACGTCTGTCACCTCCACAAATGGTCCACGTGTTAGTCCCGTAAAACTGCCTGACATTCTCTGAGCACTATGACTGCTTTTGACCTTCTAGCTGTTACTTCATCAGGGAAAACTCTGTCCAACTCTGTTCTTGATTAGTTCTTGCTGGCCCCAAGGTCCAGCTTAGGTTAAATCCCCTGGAACATCATGTCAGTTTTGCGGTTTTTCTCCTAAAGTTCTGATTTACGTCTTCCTTCTTTGAACTTTAGTAGTAAACTCTGACATTTACTATATTTCTTTGGTGGCTTTAGCTGCTTTTGTCACCAAACTGTGGCCTTTGTAAGGTCAGAAATTCTTTCAGAATAAACAATGAATAATTTTTTTTCCATACATGCTCAGTGAATCTAAGATTATATATTTGTGTATCCATGGCTTCCAATTGAATGGCAATAGTTCACTATACAAATGGAAACAAAGCTCCAACACATTCCAGGGATAAACTGATTCACATGTTCAGGGCTTTTATTCAGGTTATCTTTAGCTGGATTTCAAAACCACAAAAAGAAATTTATCACCACTGCTTTCCTTGGAGCATAACGATTCATGTTTATGTTGGAAGTTGCTTTATCACTTATTTGAAGAAGTCAAATCCATTAACCCATCTCATTAGGCAACTGCATCAATGGAGAAGTAGGATCGTGTGGTCTATGTGATTTCTTTGAAGACAGTGGCATGTTTTGTTAGGCATCATATCCACTGCCACCCAGTAGGGTTAACCGCAATTCTTGAAGTGAGAAAGATTTCTAGACCACCTGGGTTTAGTAGTTATGCTCAACTCTTTTAGACTAGGCAGACTTGAAAAGGAGAAATCAGTGAAGCAAGTGCATGGAATTATTTCAAAGGAACAAATATTAGAAACAGGTGTGAGATACTACCTAGGGAAAATAAAGCATTAATTCATTCTAACTGGCAGTGGACCATGCTACATTTCCTGAAGAATTAGCTGCCTGAAAACATTTTGACAAAGGAGTTAATTATAAATGTTGCTAGTTATTTTTCATTTCCAGCCCAATTTTTACGAACCATAAAAGTGCATTAAAAACATTTATGCAATTATGAAGTCTCAAAAAGCATTTTTATTTTCCATCTATTTCCCAGTTAAATTATATTTTCTGAGCATCTGTATATTTGAAGTGAGTTTTTTATTATATGGAAAGCTTATAATCCATGTTTTATACTTGTCCTATGGCTCAAATCCTACGGTAAAATGTATTAGCATCATGTATATATCTAATGTTTAGTATTATGAAATTTTTACCCACTTGCTTCATTCCTGAAAGGATTTGAGGTAGTGGCATTGAATAAGTTGCTTATTGATTACCTTAGTTTTAACTGCATCACATACTCTTTTAATATTTAATTTTTATATGGGAGAAATGCTCTTATTTTGCCAAAAAAAATTATTGATTAAATAATTACTTGTTTGATAAGAGCATAGCAGTTATAATATTATAATGTCAATAAAACATTAATCACTATAAATGTTTAACATCAGAATGTTTAACTATCTCTATGGCTCCTCTCACAGTTCCTTCTGGGGGTCTATTAGCAAATGTTTGCTTCCCTTCATTGCAACTTTAGGCTTTTATGATTTAAGTCTTCTAAGTTTCCAAGAAGGAGTGTTTCCACCAGGGAATACAGAAATGGTTTCATAAAACTAAAGGCTGAGATTTCCACATGTCTACTTTGTGTTTTTCATAATATGAATCAAACATTTGACAAACTAGATTACTTGATTGGCTGGGGTGGTTTGTACTAGCCACTGGAAATTGAGTTGCTACTACAAAATGGTTCGAATAAGATAGCGGCACACAGGTACACCTATACCATGGAATATTACTCAGCCATAAAAAGGAATGAAATTGGGTCATTTGTGGAGATGAGGATGGACCTAAAGACTGTCACACAGAAGTAAGTCAGAGAAAAACAAATATTGTATGCAGGATCTGAAACAGTTGATACAGATATCTTATTTACAAAGCAGAAATAGAGACACAGATATAGAGAACAAATATATGGATATCAAGGGGGAAAGGGAGGATGGGATGAATTGGGAGATTGGGATTGATGGATATACACTATTGACACTGTATAAAATAGACAACTAATGAGAACCTACTGTGTAACACAGGGAACTCTACTCAGTTCTCTTCAGAAATCCAAAAGAGAGGGGATATCTACATGTATAGCTGATTCACTTTGCTGTATAGCTGACTCACTTTACAAAACTGCAACTATACTCCAACAAAAAATTTTAAAAAACAGCAGCACATAAATTTTGAAAGATTCAAAGTTTGTACCTTAATTTAGTAATCTTTGAGGATCTAGAAAATGAATTTATCATTAGAGCCAGCATAACCACAAACTGCTTAATTCTTAATCTTTACAGCACCTTCTGGAGATGACAGCAAGAAAGTCTGTAGTGAGAATATGATAATGTTCAAAATACACTAATGAAAATAATTTTCTATTAATGCCTATGTATAATCCAACTGTACACACAGAAAACCACACAGAGCCTTTTTCTTTTGATGCCTCCAGTGACTTAGATTAAGAATGTTATGGATCTACTGCTTTATGTAGAATATCTGTGACTCTGACATGGACAGTGGTTTGCCCTCCAAATTGGACTTTAACAGAACTAGCTGACAAGTTTAATCATCTTAAATCAGGAAACAGTGTTAACTCAGTAGCTTTTCTCCTCATTTTTGACCTTTTGCCCAAAGATACATATTTTTGTGGATCCCTTTAGGTGAAGGAGTTTCTTGAATTCCAGCTGTCTTAAAACTGCTGAGATTTCCTGAAATCAACTTCAATTCACCAGCCAGACATCTAAAAACCATGTTAATACCACATTTGCATGTAGATTTCTTGTCTGCCTCCCAAACTTCCAAATTTTGTGTAGCTTCTTCCCAGGTTTTGAGAGATCTAAAGAAATAAGAGCTTCCTTTTCCTGCTGCCAAGCTCCTCTCCCCTTTTTCTTCTCTGCTATTCCTCTTACTTCTGGAGAGCAGCCTTTGGCAGCCTCTTCCTGCAGGTGCTCTTCTAGCCGCTGCTCGTGCTAAGCGGCATTAATGCTGCTCTGCCCTCGTGACCATAGGTATCAAAGGTAGTCATGAGTGAAACCAACAATGTTCTGATCATTTGCTTCATCATTCTTGCTTACTAGATCCTGATACTTCCTGGAGACCAGAACTTATGTCCGTATAGCTAAGGTGGGGTCAGGATGTAGATTCTCATTGTATTTGTGATCATTGTTTTTAAGCACTATTTCAGAGTATTCTTTGTACACCTTGCTGTCTTGTGCAGGCTTTGCTGTGCTGTTTCTTGGACGGAGGGCAAGGGTCTATTTCTGTTGTAGGCTGATAAGAAGAGCTGAGTAGAAAAGTGAAGGCAGGGACTCTCTGACTCTGCTTGTGACCACGGACATAAATGCATCTCCAGAGAACTATTCATTTATTTATACTGCCCCAAATGATTACACATGTTAAGGAAAGTCTGGGGAATGCAGACAAATATTTCAAAACACTATGTACCTTCATCCTTTGGCCTAATGTTTTAAAATTTCAGAATGGTGTCTCTCACATAAAAGAGCACGAATAGAATAAAAACTGGTCAGACAACCTGTTTCTTCTGTCAGCTTTTAAAAATTTGTGAATGACTTATTTGCTGATGAAACTTATTTTCTTTTCATGTGTGTTTTGACATTCTGAAAGAGGCTCATAGAATATTTTGTTAGTAATAGGAAATACAAATTACCTGTTTTGTATCCATAAATCAAGTTTATTATCTCTGAGCCTTATTCATTTCTGGGGCAAAATGTAAAGTGAGACACTAATCTCTCAATTATTACAGATTTTAAGTTTTGGTTAGTAGAATATGACTTCTTTTCTAATTTCTTACAGTTATATGATATATATTATATATATATATATATTCATTCTAAAATGCAATAGAGTGAAATGACTTAACTGACCACTCACATCTCAATGATTTTGGGACCAGTTAACGCATCTTAATTCTGAATATTCTTAACAACCATATTTCAATATTATTTTAGTATGAAATTAAGGACAAACTCTATTAGAAATATAACTACAGAATTTCTGGTTGCTAGTAGACTGCGTTATTCAAATAGGTGATCTGTGTTCAGACTAATTTCTTAAATTTCACATCTTCATGATCTAGTAAAACTGTTAAAAATAAATTTATTCTGAATATCACTTTAATTCAAAATGACTAGACAAAGTCAGTTCAAAATGACAGACACATAGCAGCATGATTAAATTGCTGGTTGTCTGCCAATTTACCAAATGTTCATTGTTATCTCAATAGGGAAGCCTTCTGTCTCTTCATCCAAGCAGAATCAATTATTTCCTTTGCTATGTCCCCTCAGAAATGTGTATTTTGAATTACGTAGACTCCAGATGTCTGTCACCCATACCCATATAATGTTTGTTTGTTGTTTTGTGTCTGTTCTCAAAAACCTCAGTTGTACATAGGTTGTAAAAGATGGAAGTGAATCAATTTCTTTTTCTCATTATTTACATCTTCTCTCTTAGACCTTTGAATCTGTTTTTCTCTCTGCTTGAAACATTCTTACCTCAGAGAACCAAATTGCTGCTCTCTAATATCCTTCAGCCTTTGCCCAAATATTTATTTACCAGTGAGACCTTCTCTGATGATCCTATTTTAAACTTTAAACTCTGTGCTCACTTTGGCAGCACATATACTAAAATTGAAACAATACAGAGAAGATTAGCATGGCCCCTGCGCAAGGATGACACGCAAATTTGTGAAGCATTCCATATTTTTAAGAAAGCCATGGTACATATACACAGTGGAATATTACTCAGCCATTAAAAAGAATATATTTGAATCAGTTCTAATGAGGTGGATGAAACTGGAGCCTATTATATAGAGTGAAGTAAGCCAGAAAGAAAAATACCAGTACAGTATACTAATGCATAAATATGGAATTTAGAAAGATGATAACAATAACCCTATATGTGAGACAGCAAAAGAGACACAGATGTATAGAACAGTCTTTTGGACTCTGTGGGAGAGGGCGAGGGTGGGATGATTTGGGAGAATGGTATTGAAACATGTATAATATCATATGTGAAACGAATTGCCAGTCCATGCATGATACAGGGTTCAATGCATGATACAGGGTGCTTGGGGCTGGTGCACTGGGATGACCCAGAGGGATGGGATGGGGAGGCAGGTGGGAAGGGGTTCAGGATAGCGAACACGTACACCCGTGGCAGATTCATGTCAATGTATGGCAAAACCAATACAATATTGTAAAGTAATTAGCCTCCAATTAGAATAAATTTATATAAAAAAATAAACTTTAACCTCTTTCTGAAGTGTAATTTTTACAAGGTAAAATCCTGTAAGGAAAAATGAATATATATAAAAATGTCATTTAACTCATTAATGAATTAATAAGGGAAGAATCTATAAGATGTTTGCACAAGTTCAAAGGAGACTCTTGACATATGTACAAATGTGTATGTATACATATATGTTGCAGTGCTTCCCTGGTGGCTCAGTGGTAAAGAATCTGCCTGCCAATTCAGGAGATGTGGGTTCATTTCCTGGGTGGGGAAGATCCCCTGGAGAAGGAAATGGCAACCCACTCAGGTATTCTTGCCTAGAAAACCCCATGGACAGAGGAGCCTGGCAGTCTACAGTCCAGGGGTTCACAGAGTTGGACATGACTTAACACGCCCATACATATACATACACACACATGTGTGTAGTCAGGAATGCTGAAATGAAGTTGCTAATAGATGCAAAGATGGTAAGTATTCTATAAAGCAGTAAAATGTTTGCGGTTGTCTTTTAATTTCTTTTTACAGAGTAGAAATCGATTGAAACTCTACCAGACAAAATTTATTTACATCATGATGAACGGTAGTTATACTCATTAATTTCATTTTTCTACAAGTTAATTTATACCCCTACAGAGACGTGAAGTAGTCCAGCCAGTAACAATCAATCAAAGGTACACACTCTTTATTTTAAAAATTTTGTAAATTTAAATTTATTCACTTTTGGTTGTGCTGGGTCTTTATTGCTGCACAGGCTTTTACCTAGTTGCGGTGAGCAGGGACTAGTCTTGGTCATGATGTACTGGCTTCTCATTGCAATGGCTTCTCTTGTTGCGGAGCGCGGGCTCTAGAGTGCGTGGGCTTCAGTAGTTGCAGCTGTGTGGGTTCAGTAGTTTCAGCTCCTGGGCTCGAGCAGACTGGTAGTTGTAGCACATGGGCGTAGTTGCTTGGTGGCATGTGGAATCTTCTTAGGTCAAGGATCAAACCTGTGTTTCCTGCATTGACAGGTGGATTCCTCACTCCTGAGCCAACAGGGAAGCCGCAAAGTGCATATTCTGTGTTTAGGACTAAGGGCTAGAGAGCAAAGGGAAACCTCAGCCTTCCCTATCTCTCTTCCTACCTTCAGCTTCCTTGTGCAGTAATATAAAACTAAAGGCCTGTGGACACCCCAGCCCTGAGGGCTGGATGAACACATACCCTTGACCCTGTGGATGGCTTGTCCAGACAGGAGGTGCATGGCTGGTGAAGGATCAGAACAGGTGCTTCTAAACTTCGAAGCTCAGAGCAGGAACCTAGTCGCCCATGTCTACTGGCTGCAGATATCTTCTGCCATGAAACTTACTTACTTATTTACTAATACTTGCTCACTATTATCCTTCACTACTTTGCAAGTTCCATGTGGTTAAGAATTTTTATGTTTTATTCACAACTATAATTTTAGCTCCTGGAAAGATGTTTGACAGCAATTTTTTTTAAACTTTGTATTTTGTATCGGTGTCTAGCTGATTAACAACACTGTGATAGTTTCAGGTGAACAGCTAAGGGACTCAGCCGTACATATACATGTATCCATTCTTCCCCTAACTCCCTTCCATCCAGGCTGCCACATGACATTGAGCAGGGTTCCCCATGCTATACAGTAAGCCCTTGTTGGTTATCCATTTTAAATATAGCAGTGTGTTAATAAATATGGTTGATTGAATCCTTGTCCTCAACACAGTGCTTGTTTTGTGAGATATATTTGTTAATATATATTTCAGGAAAGAATGATGGTTTGAACAATAGAATAAAAAATTAATTTCTGAAGTGCAAACATTAAAAAAAACTTTAATTTTATAACTTAATATGTAATATAATGGTACATTATAGATTTTATTTTATTTTATTTTTTAATATTAAATTAAATGTTCTTTGCCATTCTAATAGTGGTTTATCAGATACTTCGGTGCATACAAGTTAATGACTTCTTCATAAATTATACCTTCTACTTTTAAAACAGCTTATTGGTACATAGTTCATATATACTGTACAGCTTGCTCATGTAAAGTATAAAGTGTAATCACTTTTAGTTAAATCACAGTATGTGCAACCGTCATTACAATCAATTTTAGAGCAATGTAAAAACTTTAACAGATTAAAAAAAACTGAAATATGGGCTTGCAATAGTTATACCTCTGAATATATGGATAAAATAAGTGCCATTTTGTAGAATAAATTTTGTGTGCCTGTATAATTATATCTAAAGGATTAAAGTTTGCAACTTACATTTTTCATAGTTTCTGAACAATGAAAATTGCATGAAAAAATTCAAAGCTTCAAAGGATCTAATTTGAGGTATTCTATAGTCCATTGTGTCTTCACAGTTTTTAAGCCAAAAATTCCTATTTGTCTACTTCAGATGCTGTTTCAAGGGCTAAAGATGATGTCAAGAGCTATTACTTTAAATAATCTTGAAAATTTTGTGACTTTTTAAACCAAGCCAAACAAAAAATTAAAAGTATCTTTAACAAATTCAATGGACTTTTAAAAATGAACATGGGAAGTGTAGACTATTGAGGCAAAAACTTTTTATAATGTTCAACCAACATTTTTATTTTCTGAAACTGCTTTCACATTCCTTAATTATCTCAAGACCCTCCCCCATTGAAAGGGAGGCATTCATTCTTTCAAAAAGTCCCTAACACAAAGAAATTGCTTTGAGGTTTAAAATAAGTACAGCTTGTTGAGTTCTTAGGAAAATCATAGCCTAAAAGTAAGTACTTTTGAGTTGTAAAAATCAGACTTAGTTGAAGGAAGGACAGTTTTTCCTTTAAATCCTAAAAGCTACACCTGGAAATCTGAAGCACATTTTCACAAAGAATTACAAGGGATAAAGGATGGTGGTGGTGGTTTAGTCGCTCAGTTGTATCTGACTCTTGCGACCCCATGGACTGTAGCCCGTCAGATTCCTCTGTCCATGGGGTTTCTCAGACAAAAATACTAGAGTGGCTTACCATTTCTTTCTCCAGGGGATCTTCCTGACCAGGGATCAAACCCATGTCTTGTGTCTCCTGCCTTGGCAGGTGGATTCTTTACCACTGAGCCACCAGGGATGCCTGTGGCTTTCTAAAAAGGCAGATGAGAGCCTGTAGGACTAAGTGACTTGAGAGAGGAAGTAGAGTTGAGAATTTGAATCTTTTGTCTTAGATTAGAAAGCCCAGGAAGTAGGACTGAGTTTTTCATCAAGTGAGTCACCTTGTCTACACTTTGAATTGAATAGTAAACACACTGAGACAGCTTCAGATGAGTTAAGAACATCAAACTCAATGCTACTCTTTTGTGAATGCTACCAAGGAAGTGTGCAAACCTTTCAATTACATGACACCCCCTGGAACACTGAGCAAGCACACCAAAGGCACTGAGGCACAGGTAGGAGAGAGGGTGTCTGTGTCCATGTTGGCGAGCCTGGGGCCAGCCCACCAGGCACTACATGCTCCATGGGGGTGGAGGGGAGAGCAACTGAGTAGCTGCTTTCCTGAGAGGAGGATTTGAATGCAGAATGCAGAAGCATTCAACATCAGTATATTGGAAGAGACCGCTGGGAAGGGGACCCCATCATGAAGGGAATGGCAGGCTCCATGCTCATGATTGTGAGATCCCAGCCCAATGCTCACAAGACCCACAGGGATGCCAGACATCAGAGGTGCAAGTTCAGGGAGTTAAAAGAAATCTATTCAAAATCTGGTTATGCTATGAATTTCTGTCTGATGATGAGTTCATTGCTTAAGTTTTACGAACATCTCTTTTACTTTGGTTTGGAGGATTAAAAATAAGGTGTGTGTGTGTGCATGCATGTGTGTGTGTGAGTGTGAGTGAGTGTCTAAAAATGTGTGAGACACATCATAACTCCCCAAAGCTCCTTAAAGAGTCAAGTCTAGAATCCTGGGTTGCTTCAACCACACCTCTGCAAAGAAAGGCAAATAATGATTTAAAACACTTAAGCAAATTGGCCATCTAGTCCATTCTTTTCCACAGATGCTAAAAGTGGTAATATATTAATGAAAGTGAAAGTGTTAGTCATTCAGTTGTGTCCAACTCTCTGCTACCCCACAGACATAGATTGCCAAGGCTCCTCTGTCCATGGAATTCTCCAGGCAAGAATACTGGAGTGGGTAGCCATTCCCTTCTCCAGGGGATCTTCCTGACCGAGGGATCAAACCCTAGTCTCCTGGATTCTTTACCATCTGAACCACCAGGGAAATGTACATTTAATCTACCCCTTTCCTTTTCCCTCTGTCTCTGATGAAAGTGATCATGAAATCTACAGAGCCCATAATTTAGAGAATGCTTAGGTCTTAGATGTCATACAAACGGGCAATTCAGCCTTGAAATGGTTGTCGGTAAGAAAATGAAAGCATTACTTTTCACTAAAAAACCAGACAAGGCAAAAGAAGTGTAATAAAAGTTCAAGAGCCCTTATTAATGTGTGGAGTTACCCATCAGGTCATCAACAACAGTCTCTACTAAAAGATGGGAGAGCTGGAGTGGGCCATCACGTGGCTGTGAGACTAAGTGGAGGAAAAGTTACCTAAGTTACCTTTTGTGACTTCTCTTATTGTTTCAGATACAAGTTGGAGCAAAGCTTTTTTGACAGTATGTCTGAAACATGGTGTACCCAAGAAGAACCACAAATTTGTCACCTGGGTCCCTAAGCCTGAATAACATAAGACTCTCCTCCAAACTAAACTACAATGGTAATTAGCAAATATAAGCTGGATGTCCTCGGAAACAAAGATGCAGAGAGGAGGCTTTTCTTTTTAACAATCCATGAAAGTGTGTAATAATTAAGAGTTAGAGAGGAGGAGTCATACAATTACAATTAATCTAACTTTTTTTCCCCTCGTTTTCTTCCTTTGAAACCTGCACTAACAACATCTCTACTTTATCCATAAAATATTTCTGTGCAATTCCACCTAATTTTAACCCTGGTTTTATTTAAGATTCTTCATCATTTATGTACATAGTTTTTTTTTTTTTTTAAACTATTCTCTAATGAAGCCTGCTCTGTGAATATGTTGCTTGGTAAATATGCCCCTTAGTTATTTTGTGTATGCATTTCTTATCCTTTCTCTTTGATCATGATCTTCATGAAGAAAGGAATAGTGCTTTCCTTTCCTCACTTTTTATTCGTTTGTTTTGTATTTATCTTTTAAATTTATTTTGGCTTGTATTTAAAAGAAAATCCTATAGACGGAGGAGCCTGGTAGGCTGCAGTCCATGGGGTCGCTAAGAGTCGGACACGACTGAGTGACTTCCCTTTCACTTTTCACTTTCATGCATTGGAGAAGGAAATGGCAACCCACTCCAGTGTTCTTGCCTGGAGAATCCCAGGGATCAGGCAGGGAGCCCGGTGGGCTGCCATCTATGGGGTCGCACAGAGTCGGACACGACTGAAGTGACTTAGCAGACATTTAATGCAGAGTATCATCCAAAATAGATTGTATTTAAGGCAGAAATATATTTTGAGAACTTCTATAATGAAAGTCATTCATATTTGTTGTTGTTCAGTCACTAAGTTGTGTCCCAGTCTTTGCCACCCCGTGGACTGCAGCATACCAGGCTTCCCTGTTCTCCACTATCTCCTGGAATTTGCTCAAGTTCATATCCACTGAGTCCGTTATGCTATCTAGCCATCTCATCCCCTGATGCCCTCTTCTCCTTTGGCCTTAAGTCTTTCCCAGCATCAGGTTCTTTTCCAGTGAGTCAATTCATGTTTATTGAGTGCTAAAGAGAGGTTGGTTCTCTGTCAGCTTTAGTTTAACAATCATTTAAAATAAACTTTAAAAAATAATATAGAATTATTGAAAAAATTTTCAAGTATTATGGAAGAGCAAAAAGTTAAATTTGTTCTTAATAACAACCTGTTACTTAGTAGTTTAGTGTATATTCAGATTTTTTCTCCTTTGTTTTTTTCTTTCCTTCCTCACTCCCCCTTTCTTTGCTTTCTCTCTTTCTTTCTTTTCTCCCTCTCTCTCCCTCTCTCTCCCCCTCCCTCCTCCTTCCTCTCAACTCTTTTTTCTTTCTTTATCCTCAGTATAATCACTGCCTTTATTTTTATTGTGGTAACAAATACACAGCATAAAATCTGCCATCACGGCCATTATTAGGTGTACAAGTCAATGGTATTAATTGCATTTACAATATTGTACAACCATTAATACTCTCTGTTTCCCAGTTTTTTCCTTAATTAAATACTATTCACACTGCTGCTTGCTTTTTTGTTTGCTCTATAAAATCTCATTGGATAAAGCCTTTATCTCCAAGTACTCTTTTAGTTGTTTCATAAAGAACTGGCAAAATGGCAGAGGAGTTTGGGAGAGAATGGATGCATGTATATTTATGGCTGAGTCCCTTTGTTGTTCACCTGAAACTATCACAATATTGTTAATCAGCTATACCCTAATGGAAAATAAAAAGTTTAAATTAATAAAAAAAAGGAAATGACAAAACCGGGAAAAATATTTTATTTCTAACAATTTGTCTACTTAACATGTTCCTAGGATCCTTGAAGATGAGGGGAAAATCTGCTGGAATTATCTTTTTCAGAGTGTAAAAAGGAATATTTTATATTTAAGTAATAACTTGTTCCAGTTTTTATGCTTGGAACATGTTATTCAGAAGCTCTTTATCACTTTTATGAGAACTCTGTTTTCATACAATAAGTGAATCACAGACTCCTTAGTTGCAAATGATCCCAGTGGTCATCTGACCAACTCATTTAGGAGCAGAATCCATTTTACAGAACCAGCCACTAGGTCACTGCGGCTCTTTAATCTTCTCTACTGATAGGGAATATATTACTGCACAACCTTCCAAGGAACCCCTTTCTTTCCCTGAGGTATCAGAAAAATTACTTCTTGTTTTTTTTCTCTCCCTACCTGGAACTTTTACCCATTGGGTTTATTTTAAATCTTAGTGTCTTATTAGGCAAATACAACCCTTCTTTCCAAGTGATACTTGAATATAATTATCAACTCCCTCCTGAATATTCAATTTTACTAAGATAAACACCCCAATTACTTGAACAGTTCTTGATGGCCTGTGGTCTCATGTTCTTCATCAACCTGGTGATTTTCTCTGAGTTGTATTTCCACTGAACCATTTTCTCCTTAAACTACAATGCTTGGAACTGAAGATAATAGTTCTGATAAATTCTAAATGCTTTCAGGTAGAGCAAAAATTTCTTTTATATGTTTTACCTCAAACTCCTAATTCATTACAGAATAATTTTATGGTAGAGATTTAAGATTCAGATTAAATTTGCTACTAACACAATATGGGTACCTCCTTTAATCATTTATTTCAGACTTGACTTTGTGACAATGGAGTCTTTCTAGTTTAGAAAGAACCAAAAATTCATGTAACATGATCACATTGAGATATAGTTAAAGTCGAAACACATACCTCCCAATCTTGCTCTTTTATGTAAAACCACCAGCTTTTCTTACAACATCAAAGGAGACACTGAAACATGAGGCACAGATATTGAGCTGCCAAATGTTTTGATGGGTTGCTTGTCATTTCTATAACTTCACTGGAAGGAGTAATGTGGGAGTGTGAGAATTCATACTCCAGAGCTGGGCTTTTAGCAACATATAGCAGACGTGGAGAGGAGGACTAGTTCTGATAATGTAAGTGAGAATTCTAGTGTTAATGCCTTTCTCTTATCCATCTTGAGTTATCACTACTTTCAGTGTGAAGACAGTAAAAAAGCACTTGTAATAATTGGGCCAAAGTCCGTATGAACTAGAGATATGTCTTCCCAGGTGGCACAGTGGCAAAGAATTTGCCTGTGATGCAGGAGATGCAAGAGATGCTGGTTCAAGCTGTGGATTGGGAAGAGTCCCTGGAGGAGGAAATGGCAACCCATTCCAGCATTCTTGTCTGGAAAATTCCATGGACAGAGGAGCTTGTGGGCTATCATCCTTGGGGTTGCAGAGTTGGACATGACTGAGCATGCACACACACCTAAAATTTATTACCATAGGCTTCAGTGTCTTTACCATTTAATGTCCAACCTGGATTACGGATGTTTGTCTTTCCTTCCACTTTTTAGTAATATGCAAATATTCAGTAATATGTAAATATTTAGTAACATGTAAATATTATTAATATATAATTATTCAGGGTTTCCCAGGCTCGGTGGTAAAGAATCCACCTGCCAATGCAGAAGATGCAGGTTTGATTCCTGGGTCGGGAAGATCCCCTGGAGAAGGAAATGGCAACCCGCTCCAGTATTCTTGCCTGGAGAATCCCATGGACAGAGGAGGCTGGCGGGCTGCAGTCCGTGGGGGTCGCAAAGAGTCGGCCGTGACTTAGCGACTGAACAACAGTGACATCAGCAAGGTGTTGACTAGGACATTGGAGAGGTCCCTTATGGGGAGCCAGCAATTTGCTATAAAAAATTATTAACAAATAGCTAAGCTCAGAATGAGATATGTGAATAGAAAGAAAAGAGAAAGAACTGACTGGGTTTCTGGTCCTATGGAATATAAAGGAGAAGGAATGGAAGATTTTGAAGCTCTTGGCTTCACGGAAGAGGAGCATGACGGCGCCATTAATGAGATAGGATGCAACATACTAGGAGAGATTTGAGGAAGTAGATGGACATTCCTTTGAGTGCAGGCAATGAATTTTATGCATTGTTCTGTCATCAACATAGCCCAATACCTGGCATATATTCAGTACCTTGACATTTCATTTGAAGAAAGTAGTGAGTAAGTGCATGAGACAAGGGGAATTTAGGTGTACAGTTTGGAACATGATGAGTTGGAGATTTCATCCATGTGAAAACATCTCTTCTCTTAACTTCCCCACACTCCCATGATATATATTTTAATATCTTCCTCAAGCATTTATCCTAGCTATCTCAGCTTGATTGCTATTTAGAAGCAGGCCAAATTTCTTTTTACAAGACTATAAATACTTGGAGTCAGAGTCCATATCTCACTTAACAGCTATGCACACTATCATGCTTCATAAATATAGGACTAGAAAATACTTGAAAGGTAGAGTCTGAAGCTTAGAGAGAGACATCATGTCTTCGATTTCACCATATGTTCCTTAAACCTGACAGTGCTTTAATAATAGTTGATGATTTAGCTGGAATAGTTCACAGTGACCTCCCCCGTTTAGCAAGCAATCCTGTACTTTTTTGTTAAAGTGGAGTGAAGTAGGTATACAAAGACAGTCTGCTAAATATGGTTAGTTCATAATAGAAATTAATGCCCAATGTGCCCTCCTAAAATATCTAAGGTCGTTTGTGAAGTTTCTTATGTTTTCAAAAGCATATCTTCTTTAAAAGTCTGCTCTTAATTTAGGAGACTTCAGAAAGGATATCAGTACAAAACTAAGTAAATTGCGTTTGAATTCCATGTTATGGTATTATCTATGGAGCTGACCTCCTCCTGACACCTTCAGAGAAGCTGGTAGAGCTGGATTCTGTAAAACAAGGTGACTTTGATAAAGGCCATGCCTCCCTCCAATCCTGAAAAAATTGGCCTGAGGAAAGAAATCACCTAGAAATATGATGATAAAAAGCCTTGCTCATAAATCCAACAGGCATTTTGACACTAGTGAAAAATCCATACTGGTGACTACTGTCCTCAGATTCTGAAAACAAAGAGACTTATTCAATTAGAGGTTAAATTTACTATTATTGCGAAGAATATATATGATGTCAGTTTAAAATCAGTCAAGCTTTATTTCTGGGTTACAATTTAGATTTCTCAAATAATTTTAAATTAGCAACCTTCACAGTTCAGATTGCTGTAGTTGTCTATAAATCAGTAGACATCAGTTATATCAGCACAGTGAAAACACAGCAACATGTTGATGGGACATGTGATGATGTGAAATATTTTAGGGTAATCTTGGCTTATGCCAATGGCTGAGTGCCTTTGCTGTCCACCTGAAGCTATCACAATGTTGTTAATCAGTCATGTGCTGTGCTGTGCTTAGTCAATCAGTCATGTCTGACTCTTTGCCACCCATGGACTGTACCCTGCCAGGCTCCTCTGTCCATGGGGATTCTCCAGGCAAGGATACTGGAGTGGGTTGCCATGCCCTCTTCCAGGAGATCTTCCCAACCCAGGGATCGAACCCCAAACTCCCACATTTCAGGGGATTCTGTACTGCCAGAACCACCAGGGAAGCCCAAGAATACTGGAGTGGGTAGCCTATCCCTTCTCCAGGGGGTCTTCCCGACCCAGGAATTGAACCAGGGTCTCCTGCATTGCAGGTGGAGTCTTTACCAACTGAATTACCAGGGAAGCCCATTAATCAGCTATACTACAAAACAAAACAAAACAAAAAACCAACAACAACAAAAAATGAAGTTGGCACTCCAGTGGGGAAAGAAAGTGAAAGTGTTAGTTGCTTACTCGTGTCCAACTCTTTACAACCCCATGGGCTATAATCCACCTCGCCCCTCTGTCTATGGAATTCTCCAGGCAAGAGTATGGAGTGGGTTTCCATTCCCTTCTCCAGGGGATCTTCCCAACCCAGGGAATGAACCCAGGTCTCTTGCATTGCAGGTAGATTCTTTACCATGTGAGCCACCAGAGGCAGTTTCAGTACAGTGTGATTAGCTCTATGGCAGGATGAGAAAGAGTTTTAGAGAAGGTGGTATACTTCTCCATGGGTGGGCATCGTCAGAGAAAAGTGAAAACGGAAGGTGTTGGAGAGAAAGAAAAGCAAAGCTGAGTGTGTTACAATGAAGAAGAGGCAGGAGCCTCTGGGAAGAGGACAAAGGTTTGCCATGTTAGTAACTTTGGACTTTAACCTGAAGGCAAAGGGCAGAGAGGATGACAAACCCACCAAAAATCTGAGAAGATAATAAAACTAGGGGCACAAGGTGTCTCTGAAGTCAAGAAATAGAGTGTGGCCAAGAGTGCCAAACATTTGCGAAAGGTGAAGTAAGATAAAGACTATCAAGTGTCCATTGCATATAGTAACAGAGATTGCTGATAACCTTGATGAGCAATGTTGTATAGAGTGATGGGAAGGCAAACTGGTTTGCAAGAAGTGGAGGAGTGCTGGGACTTCCCTGGTGGTCCAGTAGTTAATTAAGACTGTGCTTCCAATGAAGGGAATGAGGGTTTGATCTCTGGTCAGGGAACTAAGATCCCATATGTTCATGGCCAAAAAACAAACAAACAAACAAAAAGTTCAGGAGTGAATGGGAGGTGAAGAAGTCAATGAGAAACAGAGGCAATAGCTAAAAAGGAAGATGCAGTCAGGTGGGTTTTTGTTGTTGTTGTTTGTTTCTTTGCTTAGTTTGTTTTTAACTTAAAAATATATGAGATATTTTTGTGCAGCTTACATGCAGCCAATGGCAAGGGAAAGGCTGGGGTAAAGAAGAGCAACCTGGAAGGAATGAAGAAACCAAGTATAGATGAAAAGAAGGAAGCATCTTCAGCAGTGTGGGAACCCCTTCTGATACAGAGAAGCTGGAAAAGAGAGGTAGGGGTGCCACGTACTTTGCAGATGACATGACAAGAAGCTGAAGACTTACCTCTCTAATGGACCCCGTTTTCTTTGCAAAGTGGGAGTTGAGACCCTGAGTTTAGGATCTGGCCAGTTATAGGTGTTCAATAAATATTTTATAATGAAGAAATAAGTAAATGAAAAATAAACATGGGAAAGATGTTTGGTAGGAAATTTTAGCAAAGTTACAGAAGATTGTGAAAGAAACGCTCTGGAGTAAAGGGCAATTTCTTAGGGTAGGAGAGGGTGGTAACTGAAGGCTCAGTTAAGACAGGTTCCCCATGAGTCAGCAGACAAACCCTTTTGAGAGAAGTTTGCGTGATTGTTTCTCAGTTGTTCCTAGCAGCCTTGGGATTCGGGTTTCACAAGCATCAATCATTTTGGGCAATAACACTAACTAGTTTGGAACGATGGTCTGAGGGTATTTGAAATTGAATGGAGGTGAATATCCTTGGAGTTCAAGGAGCTGGTTTTCTGGGAGATTGTATGTGTTGTCAGTGATGATGTTATTGGTCAGGATGATGACAGAACGTGGGTGGAAAGATAGCCAATCCAGCAGTAGGTACTGTAGTCTTTGATGAAGGGCAGTGTATGGAGAGTGTGAGATGGCAGTGAGGAGACTGAGGGGGTGATGGAAATCGTCCAGCAAATTATGAACATTTGTAGTTTATCTTTATAATCCAAAAGTCTAAAAATTTAAATCTTGGTACATATCAGAAAATAAATACTCACATATACCTGGCATATAGCTAGCAAACATTTCCAGAAATTTAAGTCCTTTACGCAAATTTGGTCTCTATTGCTATTGCACATTGATCTGAAAAATTAGAATTAAGAAAAAACAATCAGTGAAAGTCTAGTAAAATATTTGTTTTCTGCAAAAAGCCAGGGTGAAATAGCTTTATTTGGAGATAAGGTGAAGTTTTAGGACATTATACACATATATGGGAGAAGTATAATGAAAAAGACCCTGATGCTGGAAAAGACTGAGGGCAGGAGGAGAAGAAGGCAACAGAGGATGAGACAGTTGGATGGCATCACTGACTTGATGGACATGAGTTTGAGCCAACTCCAGGAGACAGTGAAGAACAGGGAAGGCTGGCATGCTGCAGTCCATGGGGTTGCAAAGAGTCAGACATGACTGAGCGACTGAACAACAGTGAATATTGAGGATACATTTGCACCCATTGCTGCTGGTGAGAACTTCTCTCCAAGGAAAGAACTGTTCAATAAGCCCAGTGCTTTCTCTTTGACCTGTTTCTATATCTACTATGAAGCATGATTGATTTCCTTATGTTTGGAAATGGTTCCTAGCACAAGAAAGAGTGCAATTTCCAAACAATGAGTCCAAAATTCACTCATACTTGGTTGGCATTTTTGAAGGGTAGAAACAAAATCTTGAGAGGCATGCAATGAAGTCGGTTCATTTTCTGAAAGCTTTAGAAAGCGTAAGGGAGAAAGAGATGAAAAGAATAGAGAAAGACTGGTTAGAGTAAGGAAAAGGGGACTTATTAGACCTAGAAAGCTTGAGACCAGGAATAAACTAGAGATGTTTGCTATAGTGGGAAGGAAATTTGATTACTGGGTTAAAATCTTAGCTGTGATACTTCTTACCTGTGAGAACTTGAAAAAATTTGATAACTTTTCTCTGAGCCTCAGTTTCCTCAGTCTGTGAAGTGGGCATAATAACATGAAATGAATAGGCTGATGGTGAAGGTAAAAGCAAGAGCCTTTAGGTAAAGGGCCCACTACAGAGCTTGACAGATTGGCAGTGCTCACCAGGGGTTTTCTCCCCTCTAGGAATGGTCTTTTTTTTTTTTTTTAAATTTTTTTAATTGAAGTATGGTTGATTTACAATGTTGTGTTAGTTTCAGGTGTACAGCAAAGTAAATCAGTTATGTATACAATATATATGTACGTATATATGTATACATACTCTTTTTTATATTCTTTCCCCATATAGGTCACTACAGATCATTGAGTAGAGTTCCCTGTGCTATACAGTAGGTTCTTATTAGTTATCTGGTTTACGTATAGTGGTGTGTATATGTCAGTTTGCAGCAACATGGATAGAGCTTGAGATTGTTATGAAATATGTTATACTTGTGAAATAAGTCAGACAGAGAAAGACATATCACATGAGATTGCTTAGCTATGGAACCTAAAAAAAGGGTACAAATGAACTCATCTACAAAACAAAAATGGAGTCACAGATGTAGGAAACAAACTTATGGTTACCAGGGGTAAGGAGGTGGTGGGGATAAATCGGGAGACTGGGATTGACACATAGACACTACTCTAGGAATGTTTTAAGTTCATTGAAAGACTACTAACTTTTCACTGGCAGCTAGGGAGCCACTACATTTTTAAACCAGGTTCTGATTTTTGTTCAACTCAATCGATTTCCTATTAGGAAAGACCACTGATGATTATGGCGTCAGGTATAGCAACCCGGGTGATTCCTATTTTCGGATGCTGTGTAGACAGCAGCAGTGGCCCCCGTCAGCGGCGGGAGGGCTCCTGTACTGATAAAGTGGTGGAGCCCAGCCCTGACCCAGAGGGCTCTGCTTTCTCATCCCGCCAGGACCTTGATCAGTCGGTGCACATTCCGGCGCAATCTCGCTGGAGATTTGAATGACACATTGTTAGCTAAACCTGACGCTTGGCCAAAGAGGTGCTTAGTGGCACTTATGAAAGAACGAACGATCAAATGACACAGCCTTGCCAAAGCATCATTATCTTCCTGTTGAGTGATATTTTAAGCCTTGTTGTGCTTCTGGATCCTTTGAAGAGCACAGCCTCTATGTCGGACTAGCTTAGGATGACCATGTTTGAAGATGACAAATAGTGGCTGGAAAGTGTGAGGTTGCTATACACGCTGCCTTCCGACAGCGGGGGAAGAGGGTTTACTCTGAAGTTGGCATAAGTGCTTGTCTTTGATAGCAAGCCTCTGTACATGGGGGTTCCAGGAAAACCCTAACTCAGCTTCCATTTCTTAATATGTCCCGAATCACTTCGACTTTTATGCTTTGTCATATTTATTTTATATGGAGGAAAACAATAAACTTGTGTATCTTTGAAACCTCATAGAGAGGAAAAACAATTAGGTATTTGATATCACTTGTATTTCTCTATTTAGACTTTTAAAACTCCTGGAATGCATATCCAAGGACATTCAACTTTAATCATGTTGATAAGTAAATAACTTGCTTCAAAATAAAAAAAAAAGTTAAGAAAAAAAAGGGCTCAGCAATTTGTGGTGAATTTAAGACCGCTTGTTTACAGGAAATATTTTCATGTCAGAAACTGGAAAAGACCCTTCCTAGCTCACATCTTAGAATTTTCTCTTCATTTTGACTTATAGTTTGAAAAAACTTAAGTGCTACCATGTTACAAACACTGTCATAAGTATATAAAATACAAAAATGAACAGATGATAATCTCTTAGCCTCAAGGTTATATTCTGATGGAGAAATAAATACATGCAGGAACAAGTTAAAATTCAAGGAGAAATAGATTTGTTATGGATTCCCAGGTACTGCAGTGGTAAAGAATTCACCTGCCAATGCAGGAAACACAAGAGATGCAAGTTTGATTCCTGGGTCGGGAAGATCCCTGGAGGAGGAATTGGCAGCTCACTCCAATATTCTTGCCTGAAAAATTCCGTGGACAGAAGAGCCAGGTGGGCTACAGTCTGTAGAGCTGTAAAGAGTCAGACATGCCTGAACACATACATAGCATTAAGAGAAAATTCTTAATTTCACCTGAAGGAACCAGGGAAGTTATCCTGGAGGAGGTGACAGTTGAAGCAAGGATACATGAGGTTATGAGTCAGGTGTGGTGGTGAGTAGTGAAGAGAGGGCAACATTCTGGGTACAGAGGAAAAAAAAATCCAGAGTGCACATGGTTGTGAGAATATCAAGTAGTTAAAAAAGGCTATCATGAAAGTTAATGGTGACTGAGAAATAGAAGGTGAGTGTGAATCTGAGGGTAAGGTTAACATAATTTTCTAAATCCTTCAATCTTAAATGACTGGTCATTTATGGTGACCAGCAGAAGGGCTCTCTGCAGGTAGACATATCCAGGGGGTACCTCTTAAGGCAAATGTGTGTTCTTTTCACCACATATACATGGGCAGCCTCTCCTTTTATTCTAGGAGACACTGACACAGAGGCTACTGTACTTAAAATCCTTATGAACACTTTTGTGCTTTCATTTTTGTCTTAGTAATGAATTAACACATTTTCTGGCTAAGAACTAGCTCTCCGCTGCCTCTCCGTAGATATATACTCTTTATCTTGACAAATGGAGAAAATAGAGGATATATCATGGATAATTTTTGCGATATTGCTGGTGTAGTTTTACAATTATATCAATGCTAAATTAGCATCGTTCTGTTATTTATGGGTGGCTGTAACATGCCTTCTTATCCCGTTCAACTGCAAAGTAAACCAATAAATAAACAAATAAAGGGATTAACCTTTATTTGTTATTTACGGCCTACCCAAAAATTGCTAACAGTTTTATATGTAGTATCTCATTCAAGCCTTACTATCATCTGATAGGACTATTTATTATAATTATGTTAATGTACTTTCCCCATTAGACTGGCATCATTGAAAGCATCATATTTATCTATGTGTTTTCAGTATTTTTCACGAGGTATAGCAAATAACAGGCACTCATAAAATATTCATTTAATGTAGAAATATGGTGAATATCCCTTGCCCTCATTCAGTCGAAAGTAATAAACACTAGCTTCTCTCAATTTCCTTGAGAAATTGTCCCTCGGCTGGCAACGTGCAAACACTGGTGAATCATCTGCTCTGCCCCTGCTCCTGGACCTCATCTCATCCATGTCTTCCCAACACTCACTGGACTCCGGATACACACCTGTTTCTCAAATAAGCCAAGTCCCTTTCTCAGACCTTTCTCAGAACCTCGGCCCTTGCTCTTTCTCCTGCTGTGATATTCTTCTCCTAGATGTCCCCACAGGTTGCTCTTAAGTTCGACCCAGCTATTGCCCAAAGCGTCAGAGTATAAGCCAGAAGCATCACCTCCCTACCCTTCCTCCATCCAGCACTCCTGGAGTCCTGCTCTATTTAATTCTTTCTTTGAAGCATTAAATACATCTTTAAAAAGATCTATCTATAGTCCATGTCCTTCCACCAGGTGCAAATTCTGTGATGTCTGGCTTAGGACAGTGCTTTAGAAACAGTTAAGAAAATGGGTGAAAGGATGAATGAAAGGTTTGAAGATTACGGTTAGAAAATTTCTCCCATCTGAGATACCCTCATGACAGCACGGTTTGCAACAACAAACTGACCACTGAGGGTTCAGAAATGACCCTCTCTCTCCGATTCCCCTACCTGCCTTTATCTGTTTCGCAGCATCTTTCTGCCTTGAGTGGGGACCCTGTGTTTTGTGTTTCTCCTCTACTTTTTTTTCCTCCCACCAGATGGCACTATGTCTTCAATATTGAAAGCTCTAGGTGTGTGTGGGTTACTTTGTTCTCTGTACTATGCGAATCTTCATGAGTTCCAAGTTCCAAGATTCACAAATGGTAATGGCATGTGCTGAACTAACAGCCTTAAATACTATTCCTCTAAAGTGAAAAAGTAGCTGAGCTGTATTATATCTCAATGCTATATCTTATGGCTTCCCAGGTAGCTCAGCAGTAAAGAATCCGCCTGTCAATGTAGGAGATATAAGAGATGTAGGTTCGATCCCTGGGCCAGGAAGCTCTCCTGGAGTAGGAAATGGCAACTCACTCCTGTGTTCTTGCCTGAAAAACCCCATGGACCAAGGAGCCTGGAAGGCTATATAGTTTACAGGGGTGCAAAGAGTCAGACATGATGAGCAGTTGTATCTTATGAACTATTTCTAACAGTCAAACACAAAGGCAGTAAGTATATTGGTTCATACAACACCAAAGAAACTTGATTTATCTGAAAATTAAAGTGTGAAGTGTTATCACATCCTCATACTGTAGAGCTAGATATGGAGGTAATAAATAAATGGAATATATGGGTATACACACAGAGTATGGTTTACATGGTAAAATGTACCAACTAAATATGCCAGAGAGCTTATAAAGTCAGGTTTGATAAAAATAATTCCTATAAGTAATACTGTGAAAGTGAAAGTCGCTCAGTCTTGTCTGACTCTTTGCGACGCCCAGACTGTAGCCTGCCAGGCTCCTCTGTCCATGGAATTCTCCAGGCCAGAATATTGGAGTGGGTAGCTGTTCCCTTCTCCAGAGGATCTTCTCAACCCAGGGATCGAATCCAGGTCTCCCGCATTGTAGGCGGATTCTTTACTGTCTGAGCCACCAGGGAAACCCAGGTAATACTGTGGGGCAGTCCAAATGTTGGAACATTTCATAGAAATTCTACACTCAATGAAGAGAAATTTGTCATTATTTCTCTTATATAGAGTGGTGCATCAGGTATGGGCTTCTGCTCTTCAGTTCCGAGTTTATACAGACATACAGAAGAAATATAGAAATTCACATGATTGTCCCCTAATTTAAATAGAATTGTAAGCAGTAGGGCTAACATGCTTTCCAAATCTTTGATTGACTTTCAAAAATGTTTTCCAAGTAATGGCAATAGTTTCCAGGTTTTACTAAAATACTGTATTCCACAGATAGCAATTTAAAAAATCTCTGAGAGAATTTGAAAATGTCTGATGTAGAATCATCTCATTATGGTGTAAAACCAATGCTTCTCGAAATCTTTAAATTATGTTTCATCTTATTCATGCTCTCAGATTTAAAAATTTTAGGAGGAAAGTCTCTAGTTCCTTGCAGAAAACTCTCTGTCCACTTTTCTCCATGCATGTTTGGTTCATGAGAATATTAAATATGCTTAACATTTTCCTATTAAATATTCTTACTCTCTTAGGAAGACTAAAACAATGAGGTACCATCAAACACCTATTCAACTGGCTAAAATTAAAAAAAAAATCCTGCCAATACCAAATGCTATAGAGACTGTGGAGCAACAATAATTCTTATTTGTTACTGCTAGGAATGAAAAATGGTACTTTCAAAGACAGTTTGGCAGTTCCTTACAAAACTACGGTCTTATTGTACTATCCAGAAATCACATTTCTGGCTATTTTCCCAATTGTTAATAACTGATGTTCACACAAATACCTGCATTCATTTGCTTATAGCAGCTTTATTCCTAATCGCCAAAAAAATTGGCAGCCACTAAGATGTCCTCAATAGGTGAATGCATAAGTAAATTGTAGCAGTATGGAATATTATTCAGTAATAAAAAGAAATGAGCTATCAAGTCATGGAGGAAATGGAGGAACCTTAAAAGCATATCAGTAAGCAAAAGGTAGCAATCTGAAAAGTCTAATTATTATATGATTGCAACTGTGATATTCTAGGCAAGAGAAAGCTACAGAGACAGTATGCAACTCGATTGTCGACAGCCATCTGGGGAGTAGTGGTGGTGGGAAAGATGAATACGTGAAGTGCAGGGGATTTTTAGGGCAGTGAAATGATTTCGTATGATACTGTAAGGGTGGGTATATGACATTATATATTTGTCAAAACCCAGAGAACTTTACCTCCCAAAGAGCCACTTTTAATGTGAACTATGGACTTTAAGGAAATGGCAACCCACTCCAGTGTTCTTGCCTGGAGAATCCCAGGGACGGGGGAGCCTGCTGGGCTGCCGTCTCTGGGGTTGCACAGAGTTGAACACGACTGAAGCGACGCAGCAGCAGCAGCAGCAGCAGCAGCAGCATGGAGGTTAAGAGAAGAATGGGGAGATAGAGGATGAGATGGTTGGATGGCTTCACAGACTCAACGGACATGAGTTTAAGAAACTCTGGGAGACAGGGCAGGACAGGGAAGCCTGGTGTGCTGCAGTCCATGGGGTTGCAAAGAGCCGGACACGACCGAGCGACTGAACAACAACAATGGACTTCAGTGAATAATAATGTCTCAAATGTGACCATTAATTTGAACAGACATGCCACAATTATGTAAGATCTTAATCCTAAGGAAAACTGTGTGTAGGGTAGGGATGTATATGAGAACTCAGCATTATCTGCCCACTTAAAAATATAAGTATAAAGCCATTACGAGTAAAGTCTATTAATCTAAAAGAGATACATAAAATTTAAAAGAATATGACAATTTCATTGATCGATTTTTATTTCATAAAAAATTTTTCAAGATATATCTTAAGAAACTAATGTTAAATTTTTCTATAGTACCAAAGAATATTAAACTTTATCTGCAAAGACTGTTAAATTACTTTCATTTTTCAACTTTGTATTTGTGTGAAACTACATATCTTTTACCTACTTCAACCAAAACAACATGTCACATCGGAGTAAAGTAGAAGCAGTTGTGAAAATTGGTTATCTTCTAGTAATCACAATATTAATAATTTTGTAATTGTTTTGTAATTAATAATTACAAAAATTAAGGAATGCCTGTTTTCTCACTGATTTTTAAAAATATTTTAATAAAAATTATTTATTTCAGTATGCACTTATTATTTTAATTTTTAAATAAATCCTAAGTACTTTAAAGTAAGTGGGTTGTGATACACATATTAGCAAATTGAAAGATGAAAGCTATATGATAACCTTGATAGATGCTGAAAAAGCTGTCAACAAAGTTCAACACCCATTTTTGATAAAAAGTAATTGGGGAACAACTTTGAGACTAGGTAAATAATTTCGTTTCTTTCAAATTTTCACTTAAAAAATTATTTGTTTATTTATTGTTGTTTGTGCGGGCTTTCCTCTGGCTGAAGCGAGCAGAGGCTACTCTCTAGCCGTAGTCATGGGCTTCTTGTTGTGGTGGTTTCTTTTGCTGCAGAGCTTCGGCTCTAGAGCACAGGCTTAACAGCGGTGGTCCACAGGCCTAGTTGCTCTGTGGCTTGTGGCATCTTCTCAGACCAGGAATCGAACCCACGTCTCCTATATGGGCAGACAGATTATTTACTCCTGAGCCACCAGGGAAACCCCTCACTCTTTCTATAATCACCCATTGATTATTGTTTCCTGAATCAATTTTTACTGAGGTGACTGCCAGAAGGGGATATGCTCAGTTCATCATTCTTTCCAGTTTAATGGTTGCTGTTTTACTGTTATAGAAAGCAATCCTTTCTTCCACTAGCTATTCACTCCTTCATTTACGTTATATCAGCATGGACTCATGGATTCCCATCTTATTACTTGAGTTATAACTAATTGTTATTGTTTATTTTGCTGCTCAAATTGTCCTTTTAAGGTGTTTTCTTTGCTCCCTTACCATGCCCAAATATTCTTCAATCTCTTCCTTTCTTTCTGGAACCACACAGAATTCCAGCTCCATAGTATACATTTCTTGCTCTGGCATCATCCATTTTTTCCCAAGGAGTCCTGGTTTTGTTTAGTGGAGCACAGCATTTAGAAACCAAGATCAGGATCCTAGGTACAGGGCTTCCCTGGTGGCTCCGTTGGTAAAGAATTCACCTGCAATGCAGGAGACATGGGTTCGATCCCTGGGTCGGGAAGATACCCTGGAGAAGGAAATGGCAACCCACACCAGTATTCCTGCCTGGAAAATCCCATGGACAGAGGAGCCTGGTGATCCCCATGGGGTCACAAAGAGTCGGAAACGACTCAGAAACTAAACCACCACCACCACATTGGGCTTGCAGGAACTCAATAGCAAAACTAGAAATATATATACACACATACACATATGTATATGCTCACTTAGATCTCTCTCTCTTTTTATACTCATCCATCTATTTATATATTAAAAACCACGAGTTCACAATTCCAACCCAACACTTGAAGATTTATTCTCACCTTCCTTATTTCTATATTTGTATTTTTTCAAGCAGTGAGAAATCTGGCTTCCATAATGCTCAATATATTCACTTAGTTTTTAAATGTCTGTATATAAGTATTTTTTTTAACCATGTGAGTCATCTCCTTTGCCTCAACACCTCTATGCATGGAGGTTCCTTCAGGCCAGTCAAGGCCATATCCCAAGCATCAGTTTCTCTGACTGCACATTATTCTGACACGGTGAACATTTTCTGTCATACTCTATCATATTAAAGGGAACAGTAGGATAAGTTATTCTATTCAGTATAATATCCAGTAGGTATGGTGTACCTATTCAGGGTCAGCTACATAATCTGCAGCCCCAGTGCAAGATGAAAATCTAGGCCCCCAGAAGGGGCAGGGAAGTAAATCTTCATTTCCCATTGGTAACCATCACAAGCATCACTGTCTGGGTGACCCTCAGCCCCAAGAGACTGTCTGCTCCAAGTTGGAACATGTGGAGTTGGATCAAGTGTGTAATAGAGGCTTGCCTTCATCACAAATGCTACGATCCTGCCTGCCCAGGTATGGGATAACCATCACCATGCAGCCTCTCTAGACATCACAGGGCACATGCAAGTGACCCAGACCTGCCCCATGACCACTGCCCAGGCTCCTGTGGGAGTGAGGGACAACAGGAGGAATGTAGACCTCTCCCCACCAGTATGGACCTGTTGCTACCCTGGGTGGAAAATGACAGAGGTCAGGGAGTAGAGGGGAAGCAATGAGTGGAAGGAGGACAGGACCCAGGGTATCAGAGGGTGGGAAGTGGCTATTTAGGACTTCTACTGTGGAGTCAGACTTGATGGACATGAGTCTGGGTGAACTCCAGGAGTTGGTGATGGACAGGGAGGCCTGGCATGCTGCAATTAAAGGGTCGCAAAGAGTTGGACATGACTGAGTGACTGAACTGAACTGAACTGAACCATGGAGGTCAAGAGGTGGTGGGAGTTGAGGGGGGAGATGTGTGTGGATTTAGGTTGCAAGTTCTGGTCCATTATGTGTTGTCCCATTGGGCTTTAACTCAAAAACACACACTGAAAGAAAAACTTACTAAGAATTTCAAGGTGGTAAACACAGAGCACAAAACTCCAAGTGCTGGGCCTTTTGAAAGAAGAGTCTTGTGTCCTTGTACTAGTCACACATTAGTGAAGCTGGCACTGTACCCATCGCAGAGTGAGGGATGATGATGCATCTTTGTCCTGGCTTCTCAAGACAGAATGGCAGTGGCAACGTGGTCCATGGGAACTTTAAGAGGATCTTAGTGGAAAGAGTAGAAGATGGAGTCTTAAGGCATGGAGCCAGATTGGGGTGTGAAGGCTCAGGCAGCGAGATGGATGGACAGGAGATGGTCCACCCTAGGACTGTTTGAGAGAGGATCTGGGGTCCTGTAGGCACACAGTAGGATTCCATGCACCACTTTTATTCTTTGTGCAACTGTGACTGCATTGCATTCCAAGGATGTTCAAACTGGAACTCTGGTGCATTTGCACCCTCAGTCTTTCCCACCTGTGTTCTGGCTTTTCAGCCACTGAACCCATCAAGGATTCTCCTTTGTTTCTGAAATCCTTGGTATGTGCTTGTCACCTAGAAGGTGCTCAACGATGTCAGCTGAATGAATCAATGACTGAAGAATGGAAATAAGCACCCACACATGTTCAAACATCACATTCAAGGTAAATTCCATCAGATAATATTCTACATGGTTTAATTCCTAGTACAGTGAAAATATTGAATTTCCTTTTTTTTTCCTTGCTTTTTAATTATGAGTCTCAGAAAGGGAGTAATTTCTTCTGAGAAGCAGACAAACAACGTGCGCGTTAAATTTTGAAACCTCCACTGCGGTTTGGAGTCTGCATACTTGTTCCCTTGATGTGAGTTCTACACAAATGAAATAATCAGGCATCAAATCCAGCAGCTACTTGGTATCACATCACGTAAATGGTTGGCATTAATTTATCTAGTGCTCTAAGTCTTTCTGGACAACTTGGTCAATAAATTATTGGAGTAATTAGTTATTTTTAACCTATTTCTTAACTCTTCCTCTTGGGAGAGATCAAGGTAAAGATGTTAAGACAGAAAGTTGGGAGAAGAAATCTGCAGTCCCTCCTTTTCCTTTGCACCCACTGGGCCTCTACTTTTGAGATTAATGGCCAATGGCAAACACTGTATGTCTCAAGTGTTTTTCCCTCAGGTAAAACTGGTCCTTGTTAAAATTCTAAACTTGGTGATGTTTTCTATCAGTGATCTCAGTCTCCACTTCCTCCCTTTATCCTGACTTGGGTGTTTAGTGTTTTAATGCTTTTCTCCTCTGCTTGATCAAAGAATGCCCACAAAATGTGATGAATAAAGCAGTTAAGTAGAGTTAAGAGCCCTGAGTTCAAGATCAAGTTCTATAGCTTACTGGTTATGTAACCTTGAGAAAATCACATTCTCTCTCTGAGTCTCCATGTCATCATCTGGAAAATTGCTATATTGATATCATTATAATGCAGTTTATGATCTGTTCAAATATGAGTGATAGGTTAGCTTTTCCATGTTCATATGAAATTTAAAAGAGAAGTATTATCTTTGCCTTTTGGCCAAATAAATAAAAATATCATGATGGAGTTCGGCAAGTAAAGCTTATTGATGTGGTTACACAAATTGGATAAAAGGGAACATTGAAAAATGTCTGTGTCAGCCTATTATTCTCATTTCTATTTTGAACTTGGTTGATTTAGCATTTATTTTCAGGTGAGGGAAAAAGAATACTGAGAAACTGGGGCAGGAATGAATGACATTTGTGGGAATGTCACAAATGGACTGAAGGTGACCATTCCTGTCATCCTTAGAGCTTGTCTACACTGATTATGTTTGGAGCTTTGCTCTTGCGGGTCTTAAAAATAAAAATCCATTCTTTGATACCCATGTGAATATTAACATATTGATAAAGACTCAAATACCATAGTATCAATATATAAATTTGCCATTGTTTAGAAGATTTTGTGACAGGTAAATAATATGCCTAAGACTTTGAAAAAAATGAGAGAGTTGGTTATTTGATATATTTATAATTAGGACATAGCAATCAAAATCAGACGAGAAAATTTCATAATTTTCCAATTGAGGTTCTGTAAAAATCACCTAGGTTTGTTTCTCTTGATATGGTGATTTACCAAGTTGTGAAACACTTTTCTGTTCTCATAAGAAAAAGGTAAACTTTAAATTCAGCATTAAATTATCATTAATTACGAGGCTTACCTAATCCAGGGAAGTGGTCTGTTATCTATAAACCCCCAAATCATTTAAATGGCTTTAAAGGCATTTTAATGTCTTTAGTAGCTAAAGGAAGAGATTAAAAATTTAATGCTGAGAATGCCTGTATTTGCTCCATATATTTGTCAGCAGAAAAGATGCCACCCTCAGAGGGGGGTAGTTAAGTGTGGTGTAATAAAGGAACTATTTGTGAAACTGTGGGCTAGACTAAAAAACAAAATAAAACAAACAAACAGAAAAACTCCAAACAAAACAAAACATAAAACCCCAGCAAAACCAGCAAGGGATGACATACCTCAGGACTGGCAAAAGCTGGAAATTCGTAGTATCCTCGACCGAAAGGGGAATGGGTATTGCAGTCCATGAGAAAATGTCACTGCAGATTTCACTGTGGCTGTTACAGGAGAGGGATGCCAAACAGGTGCTCTGGCCTTTGGTGGTGTGATACAACCCCTGCCAACCTGCAAGCTGGCAAGGGTTAGCAGGGTGATAAATGCTAGGATCTCACTCTCCTTCACGTGCTAATACTTTCCATGGACCAAATCCAGCTGGAAGTCAGAAGAGCCTGTGCAACTGATGGAGTTCAGCCTCCCAGGGCACAAATAGTTAAAAATAGAGTGTGGAAATGAAGGGAAATAGAACATCTCTTACATATCCAACATTCACTCTGTTAAAAATATTTCTTCTTCAGACACATTTCAGTGCTCCCTGATGCCTATTTCCCTTTGTTCATCTCTAAGAATAACATACTTAGCAATGGTTGAAGGCATGTAACTTCTGTTTCCCATGGTGAATTTTTCAACTATATTTCAGCCTGCCTTGCCTCTGTTTACAAATATTTTAATCTTTTCCTATGTAAGGCATAGATACTACTGGATTTGCTCCAAATTCTCCAAAAGAAGTTCTCACTTCTTGAAACAGTAATTCTTAAGAAAAGTTTTCAGTATTGTAAACTTTGGTATTTCATGGTATATACTGCAGGGAGATCCAACCAGTCCATCCTAAAGGAAATCAGTCCTGAATATTCATTGGAAGGACTGATGCTCAAGCTGAAACTCCAGTCCTTTGGCCACCTGATGTAAAGAACTGACTCATTGGAAAAGCCCCTGATGCTGAGAAAGATTGAAGGTGGGAGGAGAAGGGAACGACAGAAGATGGGATGGTTGGATGGCATCGATGGACATAAGTTTGAGTAAACTCTGGGAGTTGGTGATGGACAGGGAGGCCTGGCGTGCTGCAGTCTATGGAATCGCAGAGTCAGACACGACTGAGTGACTGGACTGAACTGACTGAATGCTGGTTAACCATGAATTTGCTTAGGATGAGTTTTGTAAATTTTTTTCCAAAGGTTTTATTCACTAGCTTGTACAGGTTTTAGGTTAAGGTATGGGTTATATTAATGGAGGTGCTTTCTTTTCTCAGAATGATAGGTAGAAATGTAAACATATGTACACAGAATAATGCATTTGTTTAGAAGAGCTGAATAGATTACCTTTGAGGAGCTGTCATTGTCATTGTTGAACTACATTGTTGAAAACAAATCCTTGGATACAATGCTTCCATTTTAAGGGTATGTTAAAATAATATGAATAGGAAGCATAGCCACTAACAAATTTGCAAGTGGAAAATATCTTCATTGGAATTTCTAAAAGATAGGCAATAGAAATTGTGGATTATTTGAACTTGAAAAGAGAACATGTGCTTATGGCATCCTTACTTCTTCCCTCTGATGCTGTAGCTTATTAGACTGCTTTGTAACGAATGCACAGCAGTGACAAAGAAGAACCGCATTTCACCTTTTCATCCACATCTAAACTCATTTCCATTTTCTCCTTGGCCCTTGAGGAGTGACTAACAGCAGTAATTATTTTCTTTTCTTGCCATCTGAAAATGTGTTTCTATTTTCCTTGAAACTTTGATGTGGAAATCGCTGCTTCTGTGCACCTGGGGACTCTAGCTAGAAATATCATTTGACAAAATGCTGAACTGAAAATTAACCTGAAAATAGCAGATGAAGTCATTTTTATTAAGTCTAAGTTTGGTGAGGATGAAAAATGCAATGATGGATTTTGTGTATCTCAAATACTTCATTCATCTTAAATCCAAGAGGAAATCTATTTTTCTGCTTTAAAGGGAGTGAACTCTTCAGTTTGAGTCATTATCAACTCCTTAAAAATAATTTTAATGGCTGTTTCCTTTGTCTTAAAGGACATAAAGTAATCTCACTGTCATCTTAAAACCTAATAAAACTATTAGATGTAAAGTGATACACATAATTTTTATAAGATAAAGAATTAGTGTAAGGTAGTTTGAAAAAAGCAAATGATATGGTTATGATAAAAAACTGCATTCACTTATATATTTTAATGGGCTTTTAAAGTCATGTTGTAGGGTTTGCTTTCCATTGAATCCAGCACTAATCAAATAATCAATCATAAATTAATCATTAAATATCCCCCTTGTTAGAATGCTATACTTTCATCACCCAGGAATAATATAACAGGGTGATAATTTGATGTATTGTACAATATACAGAAAAACTGTTAACTACTAAAAATGTAAGGTTTGATGGGCATAAAATGAAATAAAAGAGTACATGATTATCATCAGTGATGATCATGATTGTTAATAGTTATTAGCATTTACTATGAACTTATTTAAGAAATTCTGTTTATAATTCAAAGAATATTAGTGTTAGAATCAAGAGAATGTGGATTTCAATTCAGGCTTAAACATTTGTCACCTGTGAGGCATTGAGTTATTCCAGTTTTCTGGGTCTGTTTTCTTATCCGTAGCATGCTGTAAATGAAACGACTCATGCAGTTTTGTGAGGATTAAATGATACAATACCTCCAAGAGTGCCTGGAACAGAGTAGAAATGCAATACATTTTAGTTACCTTTCCTGCCTGCCTTTTTGCTTTCTGTAAATTCAGAAACCATAGAAAATATAAGAGCAAAATAAATTAAAAAATAACTATTATAAAATGAAACATAAGAACATTAGAATGATAAGAGGAATCTGATAAGAATAGTCTATGTTTGCTTGTTTATTTAATAAATACTTAGTAAATATTTACTATTTAACATCAATTTAGGCATCAATTTAGGTACTTTATAAATATTAATTCAATTAACCAATATAACATCTCTGCGAGGTAGATACTATTATTTCCCATTTTTAAAATGAGGAAACAGACACACTACTGTATATAAAATAGATAATTAATAAGAACCCACTGTATAGCACAGAAAACTCTACTCAACATCCTGAAATGGTAAAAGAATCTAAAACAAAAAGTGGATATATGTATATGTGTAGCTGACTCACTTTTCTGTATACCTGAAACTAACACAACATTGTAAATCAACTGCACTCCAATAAAAATTAAAGAAAAATAAAATGAGGAAACAGAAGCACAGAGAGGTTAAACAACTTGCCAAGTTTACGGAGCTAAAAAGTGCCATAGTGAAATAAATAACCAAGGTATTTTCTTCCTAGAGCTCATGCTTTTAATGACTATGCTATGCTACCTACTCACCTGAGGCAGATGATAATAACAATAGCAATAATGGCTAATGTTTACCTTTTACTTAACTTGTGCTTTTAAAGCACCATATCACAAGCTTATGAGATAGGCATAATTATTACTCTGTCTTACAGGTGAAGGCAATGGCACCCCACTCCAGTACTCTTGCCTGGAAAATCCCATGGACGGAGGAGCCTGGTAGGCTGCAGTCCATGGGGTCGCTAAGAGTCGGACATGAGTGAGTGACTTCACTTTCGCTTTTCACTTTCATGCATTGGAGACGGAAATGGTAACCCACTCTAGTATTCTTGCCTGGAGAATCCCAGAGACAGAGGAGCCTGGTGGGCTGCTGTCTATGGGGTCACACAGAGTCGGACACGACTGAAGTGACTTAGCAGCAGCAGCACAGGTGAAGAAATATGAAAACACAGATGTTAAACAACTTTCCTAGAGTCGAACTTTTCAGGAGTCTACTTTTACATAAAACTTGTTTTAGTCCCATAAACATTTGATAAGATGAGATATGGCTTCTGTTCAAATCTTAACCATGTTTATGATAGCCACCTGATGATTGCTTTTCTGTTAAAAAAAAAAAAAAGGCAGTTGGTCCAGGATGCTAATACATTTTCAGCCTTCTGGAAACCTCTACGGGTCACCAGCAGAGACAACAGGACTCTGTGCTTGACAGGATACTGTTGCTATAGCAACCTGCGACCCAGAGAAGCCTCTGCCATTCTCTCCTTACAGTAACCAAGAGAGCTCCATTTTTACCCTTAGCAAGCATGTCTGGGACTCCACCACTGGTAGGTAGTTTTATATGTACCCTAAAAACAAGTCCCATTCAACCGCTAAAATGCTCTCCAATCTGGTTCTCTCATTCTCTCTCTCTCTCTCTTTTTTTTTTGCATAATCTGTTCATGCCCTAACCATTTATTTTGTAAGTAGTCCCTCTGCCTTTAAATCTTGTCCTTTGCCCTCTAATTCATCTTTCTATTGCTACCAATATTATATATTCAAAACATAGATAGTGATTTTTTTTTAGCTTCTCTCTGTTTTCAAATATCTACTGTGAGATGATGTCCAAATCTCTTGATATGGCAAAGTCACCTATAATAAATTAGAGGTACAGAGATGGTGGGCCAGTAAATAAATAAAGATGCATAGTATATTAATGTTGAACTGTAACATAATTTATTCAGCATTAGAGAGATTGCTAATCCCTAAGAAGCTAAAATGATGACCTTGAAAAAAATTGTTTATCTGGTGTAGAAAACAATAAGTAATCATGAGTTTAACTATAAATAATATTTATAGATTATCCCTATCTCAAATGTTTACATGACATGGGTAGTTTTGTAAATGTTTATCTTAAAGTAAAAATAGACTGTCAAACTTTGTGGCTAAATTCTTTGGTAAAATAACTCTCAGCAAGTAACACAATGTAAATAATGAGTTGATAATGAATAGACTTGCAGGAGTCAGGAAAGTAAGCAATTGATGTTTTTCAAATATCATTCTAGTTATAGAGTGTAATTAGGCAGTAGGGAGGAGTTTTCAAGTCTTTGGAAAAGTGCTTCTGCAACTTTATACAACCCACACTCCAACTCCGACTGTGAAATTGTTGCTCAGTTTGAATTCTCAATCCATAGAACAAATCATTATGAAAAAAAAAAAAGAAAAACAGGAACCCGCACTCCATCATGTTCTTAGTGAAACCACATCGCATGCACTCAGGCTCCAGGGTTCCAAATAGTCCAAGCTATTTCAGAACAACAGTGTCTATTTTTCGTTTTGAATGACTGCAATTTCAGTAGCAGCTGTTGCGCTGAAAATTATAATGGTCAACATTTAGTCAGTGCAATGTTTCCCTACCCCCTGCTTCATCAATCAATCATTTGCTTCAGCTACCAGAAGAATCTCAAACTTTAGTTAACAGTAACTTTAAAAGCCTCATCAGAATCTGGCCCGACCTACTGGTCTCCCATGATTTCCCACGGCTTCCTAACATGCAATCTGGGCTCTGTTTCAGCAGTTCCCATACACACCAGGCTCCCTTTGCTTTTCCTTGCTTCGCACATCTCAGAAACCATCTGTTTTTCCCCTACGCTGTACAAACACTGTCTTTTTTGACATCAAACGCTAGTCTCACCTCCTCAAGAAAGTTATCTTTGCTTATGCTAATTTAGCTCTATATGATTTCCCCATCTCTAGACTTCTGTAAACCTCTGAATTTTGTCTTGAACAGTGCTTACTGGTCTTGTCTCCCTAACTTGACTGTAAATTTAGAAAAGCAAGAATCATCTCATCTTTTTCTAGCTCCTAAGAAATACATGAGTCTATGCAAGTGTCTCTATACAAGAAATATCTATCTTGGAAAATCATTGTGTGTTGATATGACATTCCTTTCTCTTTCTTCTGAGTTCCTGTAATACTTCACATGAATTTAGCATTATTATTATTATGTCTCAGCGTTTCATAAGGAGCTTACATTTATTCAATCATGACAATAGCTCTTTGAGTACTTACTCTATACTCCAGGCTGTGTGCTAGATACTGGAGAAAACAAAATAAGCAAACACCTGCCATCAAAGAGCTAATAGTCTAGTGATCTTGGCTGAAAGACAACCAAGTGAGGCAGAATGGAGATGAAGTAAGCTTGTGGAAAGAGTTGGGGGACCTCAGAGGAGACAGCCACTGACCTTATTGAGTATGGGAAGGACAAAATGATTGAGCTGGGTATTAAAACAAGAGCAAGACTTCACCAGTGGAAGAGATAGTTAGGGAAAGGCTACTTAAGCAAGAACAATAACTCATGCAAACTCCCAGAGGTAGGAATTTCGTTCCCTAAACAGTGAACAGCAAGCAGTAGGATGAGAGGGGAGGGTAGTGATGAAAGAGATGCTTGCAATGGTGGATTGAAATCAGCATCTTGTCCACTGATCAAGGCTTGTTTGATCCTTGGGGGATTTGGGTATCTATTACTACCCAAGAAATTAAAAATCACATATAAATCTAGGGTAACAGCTCAGATCTGGCGAACAGAATCTTCCAAGGTGGAGTGAAAAGTACTCTGCACAGCAACATTGTAAGTTTTTAAGAGGTTAATTGGGATTTCAATCACTCTCTTTCTCCTTCTCAGTGTTTTAGTCTTGAACAACTCTAATTTCCAATGCTCCTACCCAACTTCCTTCTTAAACTTTCTTTCAAAACTTTCTTTCAATACTTTCAAAACTTCTTCAATAATTTCTTCTTAAATGTCATGTTTATACTTACACTTATACATATGTCTATACTGATATAGAATATATGATGAAGATCCATATATTTTGAGTACTTGTTAGATGCAAGGCATCTACTTATATTATCTGTTTTTGTGTATCTCTCTTATAATCACACCCACCATACAAATCATCTACAAAGCCCTGAGAGGTTAATTAACTTGCTAAAGTTCACACAGCTACTAGACAGTAGAGCTAGGATTGACAAACAGTCACCTGGACTTCCAGAGCTGTTGCTCTAAATTCTTACATTCAGCCACCCTGCCAAGAACAGAGCAAGCTTTGTCACAGTATCAGGCTGTGGATAAACTTTCCAGGTTGCAACCACCAAGTACAGTCTTCATTAGAGACTCACTTAAGCCTGGGAGGTGACTTGAATTAACAGAGGGGGAGGAAAGACAGAGAGCAAATACAGACAAAAAAAGTTGCTTGTTCCTCTAACTACCTTTACACTCAGGAAAGCAGCCCCTAACATTATCTTTGTGCTAAATGACAAGCTGACTTGAAGCTGAAGGTAAATTGAGAAACCCTTCTCCTGGAGTAGAAGACTCTAACATCAGATTGAATCTCCAAGTTGGGTATTAGCAGTTGACTGCAAAATTCGGCTTCATGACTTTCTGAGCAATTTTTAACTGAAGGTTTGCCATTAAAATATTTATGAATTCAATTTTATGTGAGTACTTTATGATATCACTGCATTTTCTACTTATACCTAATTTTTCTCTGTGTAGATCAGAGGACTGTCAGTTTACACAATAGCCAGTTACTACATTTCTAGAAAGCTTAGTATGTACATAAGTGAGCAGTGATGGCTCAAATGGAAAAGAATCAGCCTGCAATGTGGGAAACCCAGGTTTGATCATTGGATTGGGAAGACCCCCTGGAGAAGGAAATGGCTAACCATGCTAGTGTTCTTGCGTGGAGAATGCCATGGGCAAACCAGTCTGGCAGGCTACAGTCCACGGAGTTGCAAAGGGCTGGATACACCTGAGCGACTAACACTTTCACTTTAGTATGTACATATTACACTTTTGTTCCTTAGAGTTTTTCTTTGTTCCATTCTTTTCTCTGTTTTGACTATCAAATATTATACTGTAGTAGTACTTTGATTTGTTAATGTTGGTGAAAAAAGGTAAAACTTCTTACTTGTGAGACAGGAAATTTGATTTATCACAATTATTTGAAATTCAGAATGAAAGATAAGTCAACATTTTTCTTTGGTTATTCACTTAAAGATGATGTATTAAGTGGTTATTAAAAAACTGATAAAAAAGCAGACTTTATTAAATAAATATTTAAAAAATATTTTAAAACTCTGGCTTTAGCTATGTAAATAGGATGAGGAAAAATAATTTTTCTTTGTAGTAGTCTGAACTTAACATATATATATTATTTTTGATAAATGACTAAAAGAAACCAAAACTATACTAATGTTTTCACTTATTATTAAGGTCAAATTGTGAATAGGAGAAAAGAAAATTTCACTCCTAGCTTACATTTAGTATTTTTACATTAAAATTTACCTAAAATGCTCAATATAGGTAACAAATGAATGGTAAAAAAAGTGGTAATGTTATTTTTACAGGTATTACACTTTAATTTTCATAATAATTTAATAAAACTGACAACATATTGACTTTATGTTTATATTTCCCTTTTAGTTTCTTATATTAAAATACAATCAAGTATTGCTGGAAAGAATAGGGTATACTGAATGGCCTTTAAAAAACATAGTCTATGAATCTGAATATTTAAAAGATGGAAGATACAGATCAGTAAAGGGAGTTTCCAATCTGATAAACTCTAAATTAAAGGAGAGAAAGAATTTTTAAAATATGTAAACATACTCATCAGAAAGATACTATTTCTTATGGTTAACATTGCCACATTATTCTCAGGTTGCTTAGGATTTATTAGTATTTTTTTCTTTTCTTTCATACAACAAAGATGCTTAGCAGGGCAACAAAGCTATCAGAATTAAGACTACATTTCCCAGTCTGTCTCGTAAGAAGCTGTGACCATGTGATCGATATCAGGTCAATGAGGTTTTAATAGGAATATATTGCCGCTTCTCCTTCCATCTTATCCCACTCACTTTATATAGCTGCTTAGAACTGGAATGGGAGGCTGACATTCTATTTCAGATTATGAATAGCAAGGTCATAGCCTAAGGCTCATGGTTCAGAAAACTGGAAGAAGCCTGGGTCCCTGAGAACCTTTTGAGCAATACTATCGCATCATTCCTGGATTCCCAGCGCCTGTGACATTTTTTTTTTAACGTGAGAAAAAACAAACTGCTGTATTTTTGGACCACTGCTATTATTTTTTTTTTAACTTGAAGTAGAACTTAATCCTAATTAAAATGTATTAAGGACTTACATCCAGAAACAAAGAATTTTATGGTGCCCAGAGAAATATAAAATAATCTAACACAGTAACTCTCAAACAAATAGATAAGCTAACAACAGATATATAGGAAGTTCGAATGTGTTTATTCAGTGGTTTAAAAATCACTTTAACCTTTAATTTTTTTTCTTGTGAACTTTGTCTTACATCGAATAAAGGACACACAGCACATATGCACAATTTAAAGAATTAAAATGAGCACCTAGGGACGCATTACTAAAACAAGTCAGTAAAGTAAGCACTGCCAGTATCTTTGAAGCTTTGTGTGTGCTTCTCCCTAATACATCATGCTTCCTTTCTCTATACCCAAGGGTAACTTCTTCCCTGACTTTATGGTAATCACTAAATTTCATCTCCTGCAATGTATTATTCCACTCAAATAATGTTGGAAAAGATTGTTTTTGTTTTTAGCCTGATACGAATAAAATCAAACCAGTTCTTTGTTAATACTGAAAGAAAAGAAAGCACAAAACTGACTAATTCAGGTTAGACGTTTCCACTCCATGTTTTGGCATCATGGAGTCACCAAGAGTTTGCCCCAGTGTTGGATGTGTCTTAAGACTTCCAGTTTCAAAGTTCTCCAAATAATAGTCATTGATTAGTATGAACAACTCCCAATGTGTGTTGTGTACAGTAATAAGTGATTTTGATTTGAACCATTTAGATTTCACATATAAAAACAATGTAATACATGAGAGAGTGCCTTAAAGACCTTTCTTTGCCACAGCTTATTGTCATTTTTTCCTTTTTATTGGAACTTAGGGCAAGATTACATAATTACATTTATATTGAAATTCATAAATATTGCTTTCTCCATCATTATGAAAATAGTGATTTCATATATTTATTAATGGTTTTAGGAGACAAAAGGTGTTACAAAATGCAATTTCTGCTATCTGATTTTGTCTGAATCACCTAAGATAGAGCTTATCTTTTTTCCGCTATTTGCCCCTATTTGTACCTTCCCATTTGTTCCTAATTAAAGGAGCATAACAAATTTGATTTTACAAATCAGATTATTACTGAGATTCCTTGAATCTCTCATTTATGTTGTCATAATCATTTTGGTTTCAATTAAAAAAAGTGACAACTGCTTAAGAAACAACTTGCTCTTATTAAAACTGGCATATTTGTCATTAAATTAGGTACTTATTTTGGAGCTTATTTTATAACATTAATAATTTCATTATTTTGATAATAGGGTATTTATTTCCCATACTTAACATTTGGAACTGTTATATAAGCAACTGACTCATGAATTTAATCTGAATACTCAATGTGCTTGCAATCTCATGGAAGACAAGAGAAGTAAACAAATCAAATGACTATGAGACCCAAGCAAATAGGCATGTGAATCAATGATAAATGAATTTTTATTAACAAGAATGTTAATGAATCAGAGCATCTCAGTCTATACTGATGATGAAGTAGAGTTTGTCTGACTTATGGTGATTAATAAATACCCTTTCTTCTTTTATGAAACAGGATATATATATTTATGTACATGTAAGCTGCTTTGTTTACAAGTATACATGTAAGCATACACATACATGTATATATATGTACATATGTATAGAAACATATGTACATATGTATATAAACACACACATATCATAAATGCTTCAGGTGCAAAAAAACACATATAAAATGTATTTAGTCAAGTTTGAAGGAAGACACATTGTGATTATCATAGACTATGCATATCCATTGTTCATCATAGCAATGTTGATCTGACATATTATTAGGGAATCATTTGAATAGCTACAAGCTACACACCTATTAGTTTGTGTTATCATGACTAGTCCTCAGCCATGGATAACCAGATGCCCTATTGCTGTCTAGATCTGTGATTTTCTAAAGATCCAAAAGTCACTGCTAAGCATTCTTTATCTTCCCCACATTCTTATACAACAGGTTAAACACAGAAACACCTGTGATGCAGGATAAAATTGAGAGCTCTTATAGCCTGTGCTTGGGTTTGAACCCTGACTCTGCCAAGTGTAACAAGCTGTGTGATCTGCTGGTAATTGTTTAAGCCTTTGTGCTTTTGGTCTCTGCATCTCTTCAAGGTGGGAAAAGAGTCACGTCTCATATGATGGCTGTAAGAATGAAGTGAGATCACATAGGCTGAACCCTTAGAGAAGAACCTGGCACATAACAGGCACCAAAAATCCCAGCATTATTTTCATCCCAAGATATGCTTATCATTTATATGAGTCTAGAAACCTTTTTCTTGAGATATCAAAATAAATCATGGGCAGATATGAGTAGATATAGTAAGTTCCCAAAGTCTGTGGTCTTAATAACATGTTCATACATGTGTGCTAAGTTGCTTCAGTCATATCTGACTCTGTGAAGCCCCATGGACTGTAGCATGTGAGGCTCCTCTGTCCATGGGATTCTCCCGGCAAGAATACTGGAGTGGGTTGCCATGCCCTCCCCCAGAGAATCTTCCTGACCCAGGGATCGAACCTGCATCCCTTTTGTCTCCTGCATTAGCAGGTAGGTTCTTTACTGCTGAGCCACCACGGAAGCTCAATAACATGCTCACCTCTGTCTTATTTCTGAGAATTAAATTCCTCACAATGCTAACAATTATGCTACTGGACATTTAAAAGTTAAACTTTATCTAGGTTTTGCTTACTTAGTACCGAAAGTATTTCATAAACATTTCAACTCTGCCATTTTTTCAGAGTGACAAGACAGGACCATCTTAGCCATTTTTGCTTCCACATGGTTAGCCTCTCTTACAGACAGCAGGTATTCAGAAATTGCTGAGTTGAATGAGTGCAGTCAAGACTCTGCATCCTAGGGTTCTTCATCCTAGGTTCTGCATCCTGGAATTCAACCAACCTTGGGTCAAAAATATCTTTAAAAATTTTTTTAGAAAGTTCCAAAAAGCAAAAGCTGAATTTGCTGAGTGCTGGCAACTATGTATTATACATAGGATTTCCATTATATTTACATTTATATAGCACTTACATTGTATTAGATATTATATAATCTAAGGACAATTTGAAGTATACCAGATGTATATAAAGTGAAAATGTTAGTTGCTCAGTCATGTCTGACTCTTTGTGACCCCATGGACTGTAGCCCATCAGGCTCCTCTGTCCATGGGGATTCTGCAGGCAAGAATACTGGAGTGGGCAACCCACTTCCCTCTCCAGGGAATCTTCGCTACCCAGGGGTGGAACCTGGGTCTCCTGCATTGCAGGCAGATTCTTTACCATCTGAGCCACCAGGGAAGATGCAGATGTACATAGGTGATGTGCAAAAACTACGCCATTTGTATAAGGGACTTCAGCATCTACATATTTTGGTATCACCAGGGATCCTGGAATCAGTGCACTGTGGATACCAGGGGATGATTGTAATTTCTTACTCGTGGTCTGTCTGCTTACATGATGAGTGATAACCTAAAAGTATTTCTCATTTCCTCATCCCATTGCCCTTCAGATGATTAGGTCTGCCAGTACAGATGCATTACCAGCTTTAATTTTTACATTATTATAAAAATTTTACATTTTGCATATAAAATGTAGTATTTTACATTATTGTTACCTAAATACCAAAATTCTAGATTTCTCCATGAAAATCATATCATTTTAGCAGAACTTCTCTTGAGAGTCCCTTGGCCTGCAAGGAGATCCAACCAGTCCAATCTGAAGGAGATCAGCCCTGGGTGTTCTTTGGAAAGAATGATGCTAAAGCTGAAACTCCAGTACTTTGGCCACCTCATGTGAAGAGTTGACTCATTGGAAAAGACTCTGATGCTGGGAGGGATTGGGGGCAGGAGGAGAAGGGGACGACAGAGGATGAGATGGCTGGATGGTATCACCGACTCAATGGACATGGGTTTGAGTAGATTCCAGGAGTTGGTGATGGACAGGGAGGCCTGGTGTGCTGCGATTCATGGGGTTGCAAAGAGACACAACTGAGTGACTGAACTGAACTGAACAGAATGACATCAGAGTGCTGATTTGGAGACCACATTCATTATTCTAAGTGGCCAACAGAGTGTGCTGGTGCTCTGTATACAGGAGTAACAATTGAGAACAGCGGTAGTGTATCAGATTAATTTCAACTATCTGGTTTGCTTGAAACAACTGAAGTAAAGAATGAGACTATATTCTGGAGTGGGTAGCCATTTCCTTCTCCAGGGGATCTTCCTGATTCAGGGATCAAACCCAGGTCTCCTACATGGCAGGCAGATTTTTTTTACTGTCTGAGCCAGTAGGGAAGGCCATCCTTTTTTACTGGAGTATAATTGCTTAACAATGTTGTGTTAGATTCTGCTGTAAAACAAAGTGAATCAGGTATGTGTATACATATTCTCTTCCCTCTTGGGACTCCCTCCCGCTCCCCTCATCCCACCCCTCTTTGTCATCACAGAGCACTGAGCTGAGTTCCCTGAGCTATAAAGCAGTTTCCCACTAAAGAAAACAAAAGTTCAGCAACTTTAGTGTTATATAACGTATGGGCATGTTCAACATGAATATAAAATAAGAGAAAAATGGAAATTTTGAGTTTTCCTTGTTATATGGGCTTACTATACAGCATCCTACTCTATGAATATAAATTAAAGCTCTTACTAACTATATATACTAAAATTCTGTACTCTCGCTTAATTACATCTAACATTTTAGGCTCCCATATTAAAAATAAGTACATGCCCTTATACATTTCATAGGCTAGAACTTCATACACTTATTATGATTTTTTTTGATTTTGTTTTAACAACAAAAACTTTCTCAGGAATATGATTGAAGAATATATTGAATGCATTCAATCCAGCATTCATTTACCAAAATTAGCATGGAAAATATATTTTAAAATGTCAATAGTAGGCAAAAAGGCAAATAAAGAAAATCCCAAATGGGTAATTTCTATTCACCTTCTATTTTTCATAGACTTGCCCAGCATTTAGAAAAATTAACTGTTTAACTGTATTTCAGGAATAAGTATGCTGGTGATTTTATTTTCCGCGCGTGTGTGTGTGTGTGTGTGTGTGTGTGTGTGTGCATGCGCACTTCCCATAATGTGTGTCCTGTGGGAAACTGACCATAAACTCTGATAAATAAGAATACCTGCTTAGGGCCTTAGCAGCCTGTCAGCTTCTCAGCATATATGATTCTGACCAATATGATAACAATTTTCAATTTGGATGTTGAAACAGACATATGTCATTCTATTCAGCTGTCCAGCATCTGAATTGGAGTAATATTCTGAGATCTTGTAAGTCTAGGGGGAAGAAGAATCAACCTTATATTATGGGAACTGAAAATGCCAGAGGCTTGCTTTCCCATCCTTCATTGCCTCTGGGGTTAGAAATTCTGCCAGTCACAAGCATCTACCCCAAGGATGGAATTGGAGCCCTCTGGACCCAAAGCAGCAGAAAGTCATGAGTCTGTATGGGAGTGGTCATTCTCAGAGTACTAGGGCTTGCAATGCAAGCTGCAATACTCAGAGCTCAGTGTGGAAATAAGTTTCTTTAGCAGATCAGTTCTGTGTGTGATGTGGGCTGTCGTTTCTTCCAGGTATGTAACACTAAGCCTGGTTCTCCAACCCTCCTGTTGATTCTGTGAAATGTCTAATTTTTTTTTCAACTCACATCAATCAAAGTCAAATTCTGTTGCTATTCAATACTACATAATGGTGATATACTTGTTATTTTGAAGTTGTTCTTCTCAGTGAAAGTCATTTATAGCTCCTTCCTTGCATAGTTGTAGGACATAGAATTTTAATGGATTGCAAAAAATCAAAGGGCAACAGCTTGAACACTAATTTTGGTGAGAAGAGAGACAGCTTCCAGCTGCCAGTAAGCATGGTCATAGTCCTGCAGTGATTACAGCAGGTGGCTCAGGCCAGGTGGAGTCAGAGGATGCAGACTTTGACAGTTTCTTCTTGAGCAAGTTCACAAGCAGAGTTTGAGAGGAGAGGTCCTCAAATCAGAGAGCAACAGTTAGCAGAGATAACCTGGGATGAGACTAAAAAACATCAGTATGTACAGTGGAACGAAAAATGAAAAGGGAAATGGAAACTAACCAACATTAGCTATTAAAGGAGCTCCATTAGGGTCAGAGTTCCTTAGGGGCTGTGGCTTTTATCACCTTATCGCCAGCACCTAGCATAGGCTTCACACTCATTAAGCTCTACCTGGTTCTCAGTAAACATTTTTAAAGATTGTTCTGGTTGGTGTCTAAGTAAAAACATAAAGTGGAAAAAAAAAAGAAACTAACAAACACAAAATATTTTCTTGTTGCCTTTTCTTTGACGATGAAATGTGAAAGTGTATACGTTTAAAGAATATCCCACAAAAGTGAGGCATGATTTTATTGAATGTGTTTTAAGTGTAAAATGAAAATAGTTCTCATCAGTTTATATAGATTCTATTAACTCATCTCTACTAAGGTGCTTTGTAAAAATCAATAAATAAACAAATGGAGAGAGAGAGGGAGAAAAAGAGAAAGAAACAAAGGGAGGAAGGAAAAAGGGAAAGAAGGAAGGAAGGGAGTGCAGGAGGAAGAAATAAAGGAAGAAAGGAAGAAAAGGGAAGAAGAATACACACAAGTCTAGAGGCACTGAAATGACAGCGCCTACAGGACTAGTGGACACGGAGCAACAGACTGGTTCCAAATAGGAAGAGGAGTCCGTCAAGGCTGTGTCTTGTCACCCTGCTTATTTAACTTCTATGCAGAGTACATCATGAGAAACGCTGGGCTGGAAGAAACACAAGCTGGAATCAAGATTGGCAAGAGAAATATCAATAACCTCAGATATGCAGATGACACCACCCTTATGGCACAAAATGAAGAGGAACTAAAAAGCCTCTTGATGAAAGTGAAAGAGGGGAGTGAAAAAGTTGGCTTAAAGCTCAACATTTGGAAAACTAAGATCACGGCATCTGGTCCCATCACTTCATGGCAAATAGATGGGGAAACAGTAGAAACAGTGTCAGACTTCATTTTGAGGGGCTCCCAAATCACTGCAGATGGTGATTGCAGCCATGAAATTAAAGATGCTTACTCCTGGGAAAGAAAGTTATGACCAACCTAGATGGCATATTAAAAAGCAGAGACATTACTTTGCCAACCAAGGTCTGCCTAGTCAAGGCTATGGTTTTTCCAGTAGTCATGTATGGACATGAGAGTTGGACTGTGATGAAAGCTGAGCACCAAAGAATTGATACTTTTGAACTATGGTGTTGGAGAAGACTCTTGAGAGTCCCTTAGACTGCAAGGAGATCCAACCAGTCCATTCTAAAGGAGATCAGCCCTGGGATTTCTTTGGAAGGAATGATGCTAAAGCTGAAACTCCAGTACTTTGGCCACCTCATGTGAAGAGTTGACTCATTGGAAAAGACTGTGATGCTGGGAGGGATTGGGGGCAGGAAGAAAAGCGGATGACAGAGGATGTGATAACTGGATGGCATCACTGACTTGATGGACGTGAGTTTGAGTGAACTCCGGGTGTTGGTGATGGACAGGGAGGCCTGGTGTGCTGTGATTCATGGAGTTGCAAAGAGTCGGACATGATTGAGCAACTGAACTGAACTGAACTGAACAGGACTAATCATGACCATGACTCTCACAGACCATCACAGCCATGGGTTTGTTCCAGAAACCTTGGCCAGCTCAAGTGTGCAGGATGACTAGTCTATTTGAAAAAGCTACTTATTTAACACAGAGCCAAATTCAGGGAGGCAATATTAAATGTCATTGATGCTTTGAAACTGTGGTGTTGGAGAAGACTCTTGAGAGTCCCTTGGACTGCAAGGAGATCCAACCAGTCCATCCTAAAGGAAATCAGTCCTGAATATTCATTGGAAGGACTGATGCTGAAGCTGAAACTCCAATACTTTGGTCACCTGATGCCAAGAGCTGACTCATTGGAAAAGACCCTGATGCTAGAAAAGATTGAAGGCGGGAGGAGAAGGGGATGGCAGAGGATGAGATAGTTAGATGACATCACTGACTCAATGGACATGAGTTTGAGTAAGCTCCAGGAATTGGTAATGGACAGGGAAGGCTGGCGTGCTGCAGTCCATGGGGTCATGAAGAGTTGAACACCACTGAGTGACTGAACTGAACTGACTGAATATCTGAACGACATTTAGCATTGCCTTCGACAGAGAATGAAGGAATTAAAAATTTAAAAAAAAGAAAAAGAGCAACATCAAAAAATCACAAAGCCAGACTTCAGCACTTAGAGTTTTGAAATTTCTATCTCACACTTGAAAGAACCGAAGTAAATTTGCCAAGTTTTAAAATGACCTCACCTAGAAAAATTATGTTCCATTAGGTTTATTTCTGAACTCGTATTTTCCTTCAACATACATCAAAATGTAAGCTCCTTGAGGGCAAATGTCTAATTTATATGTTTGTCTCTATATTTTCAATGTCTAAGACAGGGCTTGATGTGGCAGGTGTTAAAAAAAATTGGTTAAATGGACTGATAAATGAAAAAAACTCGTCTTTGGTCTTCAGCAAGCTGCTATTGTCTATATTTTGATTTTAGGACAAGATCCAAAATCACTTGAATAAAGGTATAAATGGCTGAACAGTAGTTTAAAATAATTCCCTTATTATGACTATATTATTTGCTTTGGTATTATAGTATGTTGTTTTGCTTCTACTGAAAATTATGAAATATGATAAAGATGCTAAACTGTTAGTTTATGCACACTGTATATTATATATTTATTAAGTGGAAGCACAAGTGCAGAATCATTCCCAGACCTTCAAAACAGGTAGAGACTGGGAAGAGAAAAGGAAAAGAGAAATTTTGATATGATAATGTTTTTCTTCACCCAGTAAAAAGATAGAGTCAGATAAAAATATTTTTGCTAAGTTGTCATCTTAGAGTACATTTGCAAAACACAAAAGCAGGTTTCAGCCTATTTTATAGATGAGTTTCTCATGACATTAAAATGAAAATGAAAGCCTAACACATTTGTATTCTGTCTCCAGCATGGCAGTGTGGACTATTAACATCTTGTGAAAAGCTGCATAGAGGTTTGAGGTGGCGGGGAGGACATGTGAGCACCTTGTTTGACTAATGAGTCATCATCCTTTAGCCTCTGGAAGGCAGGGGGACCCTTTCTCAGATAGCAGTAGATCGTTTCAAGGCAAATATAGAATGAATCGGAGTTTAGATGGGGGCATGAGGGACTCTACATTTTTGGCTTCTGTAAAAACATTTTTACAAAGCTGAAATATTCTGCATTTAATTTTTAAAATTACAGCTGGTTTTTCATGTCGTGGTAAATCCCCTGTTCCTCTTCATCCTTCATGCTATGCACACAGAGACACCCAGACACAAGACAGCCACAGCAAACATGTAGGTCTTACTATTTGAAGTAACCTTGTTAATCTTTCCAGAACCCAATGTCTTTAATCACTGTTTCTCCTTTGAGTTTTTGAGTGGTTTTTTATTGTGGCTGATGGAAGACCCATCAACACTTAATAAGTAAAATGGCCTTTCAATTTAAATAGTGACTTTGATTTTTCAAATCATAATCGGAAAATGATGAATAAAGAATTGGGGGAAATTTATTGTAAGTTTCAAAAGTCCCTTTTATAGGTACTCTGAGTACATGATTGAAATTATTTCTGTTAAAAATAGCTTACATAACTAAATGTTGAAATGGAAAAGTAGCAAGCAGCAATTTGATGAAAGTCATACTTTTGTGACTTTAAAGCTTGTAAAGTTATGTTTTAAGTCCAAATAAGTACCATGGTTCAAGTGTTTGATAGAAAATGCTCAAATTTTCTGATTCGGCTGAGGAGTCACAGAAATTCCTTTTTTTGAGCCCACTGCACTCAAATAATATTGCCACTGTTTTAATTTATTTTTCTTGGGTGCACCGGGAAGCATGTGGAACTTCCATGTCCAAGCATTGAACCAGTGGCTGCTGCAGTGGAAACTCAGAGTCCTAACCATTTGACCACCAGGGAAGTCCTGCCATTGTCCTTAGCAACACATTCACAGCATCTTAGCATCTCACCACTGGGCTACAGGACATGACAAAGCCTCTCCTGGCCACTGTTTCATTTTTTAACTCTGGGTCTTTGCCTCTTTTGTGCATTTCTTCAGATTATTTGTTGACTGTTGAGTATTTCTCAGGAAGAAGGTGTTATTTACGATCTGGCCAAACTGTCACTTTCATGGTAGTTTTACCTGACCTGCCCAAAACAATTAGAGGGGAAGTAAAAGTGGATATTAAACCTTCTGAACCCTATATTTTAATAAAAATGGAAAATAAGTCTAACGTCATTTTCCACACCCCATCTCCCTCTAAAAGAAAAAGATTTTTTTTTTTTTTGGTCCCAGCTTAGGTGAAAGAGGCTGTCACAATGAACTTTTCTGTGTTATAAGCCAATTCAAAGCTTAATGGAGTGTATATGTGTGTTTAATTTTTATTGGACTATAGATGCTTTACAATGTTGTGTTAGTTTCTGCTGTACAGCAAAGTGAATCAGCTATATGTTTACATACCCTTCTTTTTCGGATTCCTTCCCATTTAGGTCTCATTCCTTCCCACAGAACATTGAGAAGAGCTCCCTGCGCTGTAGAGTAGGTTCTTATTAGTTTTCTTTTTTATTTATAGTAGTGTATATATGTCAGTCCCAATCTCCCAACTGATAAATTGGATCCCATCAAGATAAAGTAAATTTTAAAATAATAAAATTATTATTACTCATTATCTTCACTTCCCTAATGGCTCAGCTGGTAAAGAATACACCTGCAATGCAGAAGACCTGAGTTTGACCCCTGGGTTGGGAAGATCCCCTGGAGAAGGGAACAGCTACTTATTTCAGTATTCTGACCTGGAGAATTCCATTGACTGTATAGATCATGGGGTCGCAAAGACTTGAACACAACTGAGCAACTTTCAGTTTGATTATTTTCTGCCTGTCTCCATTCATACCCCTTAAAAATGAATTCTTCAAGAACTGGTGTCTATTAACCTCCTGGTTTTACTTGCTAACCTCCAGCAGATGATTTGATGAGCAGCTGGGCTGCTCTATATCTAAAATCCCAAGCAAGGTATAGAAAAAACTAAAGAAAAGGGGAGTACATAAACTGGACAAATTTCTTCTGTTAACTGATAGTTGGTAATACCAGCTATAAAATATCTATTTTCAGGTGCACATACCAAATTTATTTGTGTCAAAGTAGAGGACTGAAAGTGAGCTTCCCCAGTAGCTCAGCAGTAAAGAATCTACCTGCAAAGCAGGAGATGGGGATTCGATCCTTGGCGGTTCCATCCCTGAGTCAGGAAGATCCCCTGGAGGAGGGCATGATAACCCACTCTAGTATTCTTGCCTGGAGAATCCCATGGATAGAAGAGCCTGATGGGCTACAGTCCATGGGGTTGCAAAGAGTAAGACATAAATGAAGTGACTTGGCAGGCAGGCAGAAGATTGAAATAAAAATCCCATCTGCTTCTTTGTGCTCCACCCATTTAATTATTACAGGTATCCCCAAAGCAGAGTAGGTATTAACAGAATGCAGTTCATATGTAAAAACGGTGAAGAGTTTAACAATTGTTAAAATGAATGCTTGGCAGAAATGCAAGAAAATATTGGGCAACAAGGACCTGCTTTTCAGATCCCTGACTCTTTCAGTTGCCTTCTGCTTAACCCAGATACCTTGGTGCAGCTGAATTCATAACTCACATCTTTTCTTCTCTCATTGCTTAAAGTTTAGCTGAAGCTATGATGTAAGGAGGCATCATACTGACCCTGTCGACCCCACATAACTTAAAGGAGCAAATGGCCCATTTTTTCCCCTTCCTATCTAGTCTGTTTACTCATGGATATGTCAGGGAGGCAAGGCCTTCTTTCAGGACACTGGGATCTTGGATGATATATTTGCCTTCATTAGTTTAGCCAGTTGACTGGGAGCACCTCACAAGCACTTTGACCTGATTGTATTATAACAACTATTAGTATCCTTCAGCCCTGATATTCTGCAAAACAAAAAACCATATGCTAAGGCCTCTTCGGGTGTTGTGATAGACCACATGAAGAAATGAACAAGCCTTAAATCCTTGCAGGGAGCTTTGAAACAAAGAACATACTTTTGAAAAATGTAAACTTAATAGCCCCATCATTTTATTCAGTTCAGTTCACTTCAGTTGCTCAGTCATGTATGACTCCTTGAGACCCCATGGGCTGCAGCACGTCAGGTTTCCCTGTCCATCACCAACTCCCAGAGCTTGCTCAAACTCACGTCCACTGAGTCAGTGATGCCGTCCAACCATCTCATCCTCTGGTGTGCCCTTCTCCTCCCACCTTCAATCTTTCCTGGCATCAGGGTCTTTTCCAAGGAGTCAGTTCTTCACATCAGGTGACCAAAGTATTGGAGTTTCAGCTTCAGCATCAGTCCTTCCAATGAATATTCAGGACTGATTTCCTTTAGGATGGACTGGTTGGATCTCCTTGCAGTCCAAGGGACTCTCAAGAGTCTTCTCCAACACCACTGTTCAAAAGTATCAGTTCTTTGACACTCAGCTTTCTTTATGGTCCAACTCTCACATCCATACATGACTACTGGAAAAACCATAGCTTGATTAGCTGGACCTTTGTCAGTTTATTAGGTATTTTTAATTGCCTTGTTTTATTGTATAAGTATGCCTAAATATACTTCCATTTGTCAATCAAACACTAAAATGTGTGTTCTTTTTTTAATAATAACAAAAGACACCATCACCAATTCAAAAACTTCATGGAAAAAATATTTTGATCATATGAATGAGAATCATGTCTACCTCAGTCTAAATTTATTTGAATATAATGAAAAATAACTAATAGAATAGAAGTCATGACCGGGGAGGTGATAAGACACCCACCTGGGGAGAGTGTGCTCACCAAGCACCTGGTCGCCTGATCTACTCGGACCTGGGAAGGGCACAAAACACAGGCCCAACCAAGTCTGTGCCTTGGTGGAGTACCCAAGAACCTGAACCTGAGTGGCTTAGATCTGGGAAATGCATGCAAACCAGGGCCCGCTTTAGATAGCTCCCCTACAGAGCAACCTGGGGCTTGAGCAATGTAGACTGCAAAAGCACACACGCCACCATGAGCAGGGGCAAACCCAGTGTGGTCCATACACTGCTAGCACTCCCCACACACACCAGTGATATTTGTTTGCAGTGTTCCTCCCTCCCCACAGCACAACTGAACAAATGAACCTAAATAAGAGACCGCTTTTGCCCCCTTGTGTCAGGGCAGAAATTAGACACCGAAGAGACTTGCAAATAGGAAGCCAAAATAAACAAAGAAGAGGGAACCACTTTGGAACTGACAGGTGCAACAGATTAAAACCCTGTAGTTAATACTGACTACATTGGAAGGGGCCTATAGACCTTGAGAAGAAGTATAAGCTGAAACTGAACTGACCCCAAACTGCCCTCAACAGCTCCAGAGAAATTCCTGGATATATTTTACTATTATCATTTTCTAAATTAAAAATAATTTTAAGTTCTTTATTACTCCTTTAATTTTCATTTTTATAACCTACTATTACCTTGCAACAAAAAGACCCTATTTTTAAGGCAAATTTCATATTTTTTATAATTTTTGTAATTTTTTTAAATATTGTATTTTTGAGAGTCTAACCTCTACTTTAGATTTTTAATCTTTGCTTTTTGGTATTTGTTATCAATTTTGTACATTTAAGAATCCAATCTTCAGTACCCATTTTTACTTAGGAGTGTGATTACTGGCTTGATTGCCCTCTCGCCCTTCTGACTCTCATTTTTCTCCCCTAGAACACCTCTATCTCCTTCCTCCCCTTTCTCTTCTCTACCCAAATCTGTGAATCTCTTTAGGTGCTCTGGGCTGTGGAGAACACTTAAGGAACTGATTACGGGCTAGATCTGTCTCTCTCCTTTTGACTTCCCCACTTCTTGTCCTGGTCACCTCTATCTCCTTCCTCCCTCTTCTTCTCTGTGTAACTCTGTGAACATCTCTGAGTGGTCCAGACTGTGGAGAGCACATAAGGAATTGATTACTGGCTAGAATGCTATTTACCCTTTTGATTCCCCCTCTTCTCCTCCTGGTCACCTCTATCTCTCCTTCCTCTTCTCTTCTCCATGTAACCCTGTGAACTTCTCTGGGTGTCCCTCGCTGTGGATTATCTATTCTCCATTAACCTAGAAGTCTTATCATTGGTACAGTGTGGATGGAGAAGTCTTGATGCTACTGTAAGAATAAGACTGAAAGCCAGAGGCAGGAGGCTTAACTCCAAAACTTGAGAACACCAGAAAACTCCCAGGAACAAGAGCTCATCCAAAAGCCTCCATACCTACACTGAAACCAAGCTCCACCCAAGAGCCAAAAAGTTTCAGAGCAGGACGTACTAAGCTAATTCTCCAACAATGCAGGAACATAACCCTAAGCATTAAAATGCAGGTGGCCAAAAGTCACACCAAACACATAGACACCTTAAAACTCACTACTGGACACTTTATTGCACTCCAGAGAGATGAGATCCAGCTCCACCCACCAGAACACCAACATAAGCTTCCCTAACCAGATAACATTGACAAAACCACTCATCTAACTCCACCCACAGGGAGCAGGATTCACAATAAAGAGGAACCATGCACTTCCAGCATACAGAAAGGCCACCCCAAACACAGCATTCTAAACAAGATGAAAATGCAGAGAAATATTCAGCAGGTAAAGGAACATGATAAATGCCCACCAAGCCAAACAAAAGAGGAGGAGATAGGGAGTCTACCTGAAAAAGAATTCAGAACAATGTTAGTAAAAATGATCCAAAATCTTGAAAACAAAATGGAGTTACAGATAAATGGTCTGGAGACAAGGATTGAGAAGACGTAAGAAATGTCTAACAAGGACCTAGAAAAAATAAAAGAGAGTCAATCAATAAAGAATAATGCAATAATTGAGATAAAAAACACTCTGGAGCGAGCCAACAGTAGAATAACTGAGGCAGAAGATAGCATAAGTGAGGTAGAAGATAGAATGGTGGAAAATAAATGAAGCAGAGAGGAAAAAAGAAAAAACAATTAAAAGAAATTAAGATAACCTCAGAGACCTCTGGGACAATGTCAAATGCCCCAACATTCAAATCATAGGAGTCCCAGAAGAAGAAGACCAAAAGAAAGGCCATGAGAAAATACTTGAGGAGATAATAGTTAAAAACTTCCCTAAAATGGGAAAGGAAATACCCACCCAAGTCCAAGAAACCCAGAGAGTCCCAAACAGGATAACCCAAGGTGAAACACCCCAAGACATATATTAATTAAATTAACAAAGATCAAACACAAAGAACAAATATTAAAAGCAGCAAGGGAAAAACAACAAATAACACACAAAGGGATTCTCATAAGGATAACAGCTGATCTTTCAATAGAAACTCTTTAGGCCAGAAGGGAATGGCAGGACATACTTAAAGTGATGAAAGAGAAAAATCTACAACTGAGATATACTGTACCCAGGAAGGATCTCATTCAGATATGAAGGAGAAATCAAAAGCTTTACAGACAAGCAAAAGCTGAGAGAATTCATCACCACCGACTAGCTCTTCAACAAATGCTAAAGGATCTTCTCTAGACAGGAAACACAGAAAAGATTTATAAACTCAAACCCAAAACAACAAAGTAAATAGCAACGGGATCATACTTATCAATAATTACCTTAAATGTAAATGGGTTGAATGCCCCAACCAAAAGACAAGGACTGGCTGAATGGTTAAAAAACAAGACCCCTATATATGCTGTCTATAAGAGACCCACCTCAAACCAAGGGACACATACAGACTGAAAGTGAAGGGCTAGAAAAAGATATTTCACACAAATGGAGACAAAAAGAAAGCAGGAGTAGTAATACTCATATCAGATAAAATAGACTTTGAAATAAAGGCCATGGAAAGAGACAAAGAAGGACACTACATAATGATCAAAGGATCAATCCAAGAAGAAGATGTAACAATTATAAATATATATGCAACCAACATAGGAGCACAGCAATATGTAAGGCAAATGCTAACAAGTATGAAAGGGAAAATTAATAATAACACAATAATAGTGGATGACTTTAATACCCCACTCACACCTATGGATAGACCAACTAAAGAGAAAATTAACAAGGAAACACAAACTTTAAATGATACAATAGACCAGTTAGATCTAATTGATATCTATAGGACGTTTCACCCCCAAACAATGAATTTCACCTTTTTCTCAAGTGCACAAGGAACCTTCTCCAGGATAGATCACATCCTGGACTATAGATCTAGCCTTGGTAAATTAAAAAAAATCGAGATCATTCCAAGCATCTTTTCTGATCACAACGCAGTAAGATTAGATGTCAGTTCAGTTCAGTCGCTCAGTCATGTCCAACTCTTTGCGACCTAATGAATTGCAGCATGCCAGGCCTCCCTGTCCATCACCATCTCCCGGAGTTCACTCAAACTCACGTCCAGCGAATTGGTGATGCCATCCAGCCATCTCATCCTCTGTCGTCCTTTTTTTCTCCTGCCCCCAATTCCTCCCAGCATCAGAGTCTTTCCCAATGAGTTAACCCTTTGCATGAGGTGGCCAAAGTACTGGAGTTTCAGCTTTAGAATCATTCCTTCCAAAGATTAGATGTTAACTACAGAGAAAAAAACTATTAAAAATACAACCATGTGGAGGCTAAACAACACGCTTCTGAATAATCAACAAATCACAGAAAAAAGCAAAAGAGAAATCAAAATATATGTAGAAATGAATGAAAATGAAAACACAACAACCCCAAACCTATGGAATTTAGTAAAAGCAGTGCTAAGGGGAAGGTTCGTAGCAATACCAGCTTATCTCAAGAAACAAGAGAAAAATCAAATAACACATAAAGCAACTAGAAAAAGAAGAAATGAAGAACCCCAGGGTTAGTAGAAGGAAAGAAATCATAAAAATTAGGGCAGAAATAAATGAAAAAGAAACAAAGGAGACTATAGCAGAAATCAACAAAGCTAAAAGCTGGTTCATTGAGAAGATAAATAAAATAGAGAAACCATTAGCCAGACTCATCAAGAAAAAAGGGAGAAGAATCAAATCAACAAAATTAGAAGTGAAAATGGAGAAATCACAAGGACCATAAGAGACTACTATCAGCAACCATATGCCAATAAAATGGACAACTTGGAAGAAATGCAAAAATTCTTAGAAAAATATAGCTTTCCAAAACTGAACCAGGAAGAAATAGAAAATCTTAACAGACCTGTCACAAGCATGGAAATAAAAACTGTAATCAGAAATCTTCCAGCAACAAAAGCCCAGGTCCAGAAGGTTTCACAGCTGAATTCTACCAAAAATTTAGAGAAAAGCTAACACCTATCCTACTCAAACTCTTCCAGAAAATTGCAGAGGAGGGTAAACTTTGAAACTCATTCTATGAGGCCACCATCACCTAATACCAAAACCAGACAAAGATGCCACAAAAAAAGAAAACTACAGGCCAATATCATTGATGAACATAGATGTAAAAATTCTTAACAAAATTCTAGCAAACAGAATCCAAACACAGATTTAAAAGATCATACATCATGACCAAGTGGGCTTCATCCCAGGGATGTGAGGATTCTTCAATATTCACAAATCAATCAGTGTGATACATCACATTAACAAATTGAAAGATAAAAACCATATGATTATCTCAATAGATGAAGAGAAAGCCTTTGACAAAATTCAACACCCATTTATGGTAGAAACCCTCCAGAAAGCAGGCATAGGAGGAACATACCTCAACATAATAAAAGCCATATATGGTAAACCCACAGTAAACATTATCCTCAGTGATGAAAAACTGAAAGCATTTCCCCTAAAATCAGGAACAAGACAAGGGTGCCCACTCTCACCACTACTATTCAACCTAGTTTTGGAAGTTTTAGCCACAGCAATCAGAGAAGAAAAAGAAATAAAAGGAATCCAGATTGGAAAAGAAGTAAAACTCTCACTGTTTGCAGATGACATGATCCTCTACATAGAAAACCTTAAAGGCACCACCAGAAAATTTCTAGAGCTAATCAGTGAATATAGTAAAGTGGCAAGATATAGAATTAATACACAGAAATCCCTTGCATTCCTATACATTAACAGAAAACAGAAAGAGAAAGAAACTATTCCATTCACCATTGCAACGAAAAGAATAAAATACTTAGGAATAAATTTACTTAAAGAAACAAAAGACCTATATATAGAAAACTATAAAACACTGATGAAAGAAATCAAAGATGACACAAATAGATGGAGAAATATACCATGTTCATGGATCAGAAGAATCAATATAGTGAAAATGAGTATACTTTCCAAAGCAATCTATAGATTCGATACAATCCCTATCAAGCTACCAATGGTATTTTTCAGAGTACTAGAACAAATAATTTCACAATTTGTATGGAAATGCAAAAAAACCTGAATAGCCAAAGCAACCTTGAGAAAGAAGAATGGACCTGTAGGAATCAATCTGCCTGACTTCAGACTATACTACAAAGCTACAGTTATCAAGACAGTATGGTACTGGCATAAAGACAGAAATACAGATCAATGGAACAAAATAGAAAGCCCAGAGATATGTCCATGCACCTTTGGACACCCTATCTTTGACAAAGGAGGCAAGATTATACAATCTCTTTAACAAGTGGTGCTGGGAAAACTGGTTAACCTCTTGTAAAAGAATGAAACTAGAACACTTTTTAAAACCATACACAAAAATAAACTCAAAAATGGATTAAAGATCTAAATGTAAGACCAGAAACTATAAAACTCCTAGAGGAAAATATAGGCAAAACACTCACTGACATAAATCATGGCCATAATCACAGAAAACTAGTCAATCTAATCACACTAGGACCACAGCCTTGTCTAACTCAATGAAACTAAGCCATGCCCTGTGGGGCCACCCGAAATGGGTGGGTCATGGTGGAGAGGTCTGACATAAAGTGGTCCACTGGAGAAAGGAACAGCAAACTACTTCAGTATTCTTGCCTTGAGAACCCCATGAATAGTATGGAAAGGCAAAATAATAGGATACAAAAAGAGGAACTCGCCAGGTCAGTAGGTGCCCAATATGCTACTGGAGATCAGTGGAGAAATAACTCCAGAAAGAATGAAGGGATGGAGCCAAAGAAAAAACAATACCCAGTTGTGGATGTGACTGGTGATAGAAGCAAGGTTCGATGCTGTAAAGAGCAATAATGCATAGGAACCTGGGATGTCAGGTCCATGAATCAAGGCAAATTGGAAGTGGTCAAACAAAAGATGGCAAGAGTGAACGTCGACATTCTAGGAATCAGCAAACTAAAATGGACTGGAATGGGTGAATTTAACTCAGATGACCATTGTTATCTACTACTGTGGGCAGGAATCCCTTAGAAGAAATGAAGTAGCCATCATGGTCAACAAAAGAGTCCAAAATGCAGTACTTGAATGCAATCTCAAAAACGACAGAATGATCTCTGTTCGTTTCCAAGGCAAACCATTCAATATCACAGTAATCCAAGACTGTGCCCCAACCAGTAACGCTGAAGAAGCTGAAGTTGAACGGTTTTATGAAGACCTACATGACCTTTTAGAACTAACACCCCCAAAGATGTTCTTTTTATTATAGGGGGCTGGAATGCAAAAGTAGGAAGTCAAGAAACACCTGGAGTAACAGGCAAATTTCGCCTTGGAATGTGGAATGAAGCAAGGCAAAGACTAATAGAGTTTTGCCAAGAAAATGCACTGGTCATAGCAAACACCCTCTTCCAACAACACAAGAGAAGACTACACATGGCCATCACCAGATGGTCAACACTGAAATCAGATTGATTATATTCTTTGCAGCCAAAGATGGAGAAGCTCTATACAGTCAGCAAAAACAAGACCAGGAGCTGACTGTGGCTCAGATCATGAACTCCTTATTGCCAAATCCAGACTGAAATTGAAGAAAGTAGGGAAAACCACTAGACCATTCAGGGATGACCTCAATCAAATCCCTTATGATTATACAGTGGAAGTGAGAAATAGATTTAAGGGACTAGATCTGATAGATAGACTGCCTGATGAACTATGGAATGAGGTTCGTGACATTGTACAGGAGACAGGGATCAAGACCATCCCCATGGAAACAAATGCAAAAAAGCAAAATGGCTGTCTGAGCAGGCCTTACAAATAGCTGTGAAAAGAAGAGAAGCAAAAGGCAAAGGAGAAAAGGAAAGATATAAGCATCTGAATGCAGAGTTCCAAACAATAGCAAAAAGAGATAAGAAAGCCTTCCTCAGTGATCAATGCAAAGAAATACAGGAAAACAACAGAATGGGAAAGACTAGTAATGTCTTCAAGAAAGTTAGAGATACCCAGGGAACATTTCATGCAAAGATGGGCTTGATAAAGAACTGCCACATGACCCAGCAATCCCGCTGCTGGGCATACACACTGAGGAAACCAGAACTGAAAGAGACACGTGTACCCCAATGTTCATTGCAGCACTGTTTCCAATAGCTAGAATGTGGAAGCAACCTTGATGTCCATCAGCAGGCAAATGGATAAGAAAGCTGTGGTACACATACACAATGGAATATTACTCAGCCATTAAAAAGAATGCATTTGAATCATTTCTAATGAGGTGGATGAAACTGGAGCCTAATATACAGAGTGAAGTAAGTCAGAAAGAAAAACATGAATACATTACATTAACACATATATATGGAATTTAGAGAGATGGTAATGATGACCCTATATGCGAGACAACAAAAGAGACACAGATGTAAAGAACAGTCTTTAGGACTCTGTGGGAGAAGGTGAGGGTGGGATAATTTGAGAGAATAGAATTGAAACATGTATATTATCATATGTGAAACAGATCACCAGTCCAGGTTCAATGCATGAGACAGAGTGCTCAGGGCTGGTGCACTGGGATGACCCTGAGGGATGGGATGGGGAAGGAGGTAGGAGGGGGGCTCAGGATGAGGAACACATGTACACCCATGGCTGATTCATGTGAATGTATGGCAAAACCACTATAATACTGTAGAGTAATTAGCCTCCAATTAAAATAAATTCATTTTTAAAAAAGGAGTCATGATAACTCAGATCATTTGCATTTGAATTTGTGCATGAAAAACAAGCTAAGCCAACCCTGTAGAAGCATTACAAGTTGAGGCTGTAACATTAGTATCTTTGGTTGTGACTAAATTCATTTTTCTTTCTCCCTAAGTTCTGAGCTAAAGTTTGTGAATGTACTAAGTGTCCTGAGAAGCCATCTGTCTATTCGGGTGGAGAATGGCTGAAACTGTCTATAGAGATGATGTTTTTGTTGTGTTCTATGTAATCAAAGTTCATTTCTTTTCAGAGTCAAAGAAACTCCCAAGTTTTTGATACACATCTTAGACCTGTCCACCAGCCACTGGAAATGACAACCCTCCTGACATCTTCAAGGGATGTCCCATGTCTTAAGTACCCTTTTTTTTGTTTGTTTCTGCATATGGATATTTTCTGCAGATCCTATACTTACATTTAATTCTCTTTAAAATTTGTTTTATTCTGTTTAGCCCAATTTAATAATCATTTTCAGAGAATTTCATGTATACTTATTTTACTTTATCACATCATCTTTCAAATAACTCAGCTAATATTTATTTAAACTCCCTTTAACCTTTAATGAAATGCTTAGGATGTAGTTTCAGAAAAGAAAAGGCATAAAATATTTTAGGCTAATTGCATTGTTTTCCTCTCAGCAAGTAGTTGGGCAGATATAATAGTAACTATAACTTGACTATTTAATTTCTTCAGAGCAGATTCTGAATTTTGTTCATCATTGTATTCCCAGAACCTAGTACAAGTGCATGTCATATTTAGGGCTTATTAATGTGTTTTCTTTTTTTTGGTTTCCCAGTGAATGCATGGTTTTGAGAGGCTTCCCAGGGAGGTGCAGTGGTAAAGAATCCTCCTGCAATGCAGGAGATACAACAGATGTGGGTTTGATGCCTGGGTCAGGAAGATCCCCTGGAGGAGGAAATGCCAACCCACTCCAGCATTCTTGCCTGGAAAATTCTATGGACAGAGGAACCTAGCAGTCTAAAGCCTGTGGGGTTGCAAAGAGTCCGACACAACTTAGAAACTACACAACAACAGCAATCAAAGATTCACCAAGACAACAGTAATAAAAGATGGCAACGTATAGCCTACCTGGAGAGAAAACTCAACATGCATAGAGGTGAGCATTGGTCTGATTTTAATTTGTGATCCAAAAATAGAAAAAAGTTCAGGAGTAGCACAGTTTTATATTTGGATGTTGTACCCAAGTGAATAGGGACAGGTCGCCTTATTTACAAAGCAATTAACAAGATAATCAAAGCCGAGCCAAGACTAGGCTGTATTGCGGTGTGAAAGATACCATAAACATCGTTTGCATCTGTGTGTAGACAGTTGTTGAGCTATAACAACGGTAGAAGGCTTGAATATGGTCCTTCATTCTTTCAAAGTAATTGCAGCTCGATTATGAATCAGTGAACACAATATATTCAGTCACTTGACAGAGGCAGTAATAGGCTAAATTAATAGAATAAGAGACTTAACTAAAGACCAAGGTTATGCATATGGCAGTATCAAATCTAATATAAATTTAATCCACAGGGGAAAATGGTCATTTCACAGATATATGAATACAGTTAAGCCATTAGGATTTACAAAAATAAAATGCTACTTCAGTCATTTGAGTTTCACATCTGCATTTTTTCTCAAATTGCATGTCTATATGCATATGTCACAACCAAGATTTACTAATATTTGAATTTTGTACTTCTGCTGCATAGTTTTTTATGAAATAAGTTAAATATACAGATGAAGTGGATGTCACTTTTGTCCTGTGTGTCCCAGTTCTGTTATCCAAAACTAAACCCATCAGAGAGTTCAGTCACTCAGTTGTGTCCAACTCTTTGTGACCCCATGCACTGCAGCATGCCAGGCTTCCTAGTCCATCACCAACTCCCGGAGGTTGCTCAAACTCTTCTTCATCGAGTCGGTGATGCCATCCAACCATCTCATCCTCTGTTGACCTCTTCTCCTCCTGCCTTCCATCTTTCCCAGCATCAGGAGATTTTCCAATGAGTCAGTTCTTCGCATCAGGTGGCCAAAATATTGGCGTTTAAGTTTCAGCATCAGTCCTTCCAGTGAATATTCAGGACTGATTTCCTTGAGGACTGACTGGTTTGATCTCCTTGCAGTCCAAGGGACTCTCAAGGGTCTTCTCCAACAATACAGTTCAAAAGCATCAGTTCTTTGGCTCTCAGTTCAGTTCAGTCGCTCAGTTGTGTCTGACTCTTGCAACCCCATGGACTGCAGCACGCCAGGCTTCTCTGTTCAACACCAACTCCCCGAGTTTGCTCAAACTTATGTCCATGGAGTTAGTGATGCTATCAAACCATCTCATTCTCTGTGGTCCCCTTCTCTCCTGCCCTCAATCTTTCCCAGCATCAGGGTCTTTTCCAGTGAGTCAGCTCTTCACATCAGGTGGGCAAAGTATTGGAGTTTCAGCTTCAGCATCAGTCCCTCCAATGAATATTCAGGACTGATTTCCTTTAAGATGGACTGGTTAGATCTCCTTGCAGTCCAAAGGACTCTCAAGAGTCTTCTCCAACACCACAGTTCAAAAGCATCAATTCTTTGGTGCTCAGCTTTCTTTATAGTCCAACTCTTGCATCCATACATGACTACTGGAAATACCACAGCTTTGACTAGACGGACATTTGTTGGCAAAGTAATGTCTCTGCTTTTTAATATGCTGCCTAGGTTGATCATAACTTTTCTTTCAAGGAACCAAGTGTTTTTTAATTTCATGGCTGCAGTCACCATCTGTAGTGATTTTGGAGTCCAAGAAAATAAAGTCTGTCACTGTTTCCATTGTTTCTCCATCTATTTGCCATGTAGTGATGGGAATGGATGCCTTGATTTTAGTTTTTTGAATATTGAGTTTTAAGCCAGATTTATCACACTCCTCTTTCACCTTCATGAAGAGGCTCTTTAGTTCCTCTTCACGTTCTGCCATAAGGGTGATGTAAACTGCATATCTGAGGTCATCGATATTTCTCCTGGCAATCTTGATTTCAGCTTGTGCTTCATCCAGCCTGGCATTTTGCATGATGTACTCTTCATTTAAGTTCAATAAGCAGGATGACAATATACAGCCTTGACATACTCCTTTCCTGACTTGGAACCAGTGTGTTATTCCATGTCTAGTTCTAACTGTTGCTTATTGACCTGCATACAGATTTCTCAGGAGGCAGGTAAGGTGGTCTGGTGGTCCCATCTCTTGAAGAACTTTCCACAGTTTGTTGTGATCCACATAGTCAAAGGCTTTGGCATAATCAATAAAGCAACAGTAAATGTTTTTCTGGAACTCACTTGTTTTTTTGATGATGCAACAGATGTTGGCAATTTGATCTCTGGTTCCTCTGTCTTTTCTAAATCCAGCTTGAACATCTGGAAATTCATGGTTCACATACTGTTGAAGCCTGTCTTGGAGAATTTTGAGCATTACTTTTTAGCATGTGAGATGAGTACAGTTGTGTGGTAGTTTGAACATTCTTTGGTATTGCCCTTCTTTGGGATTGGAATGAAAACTGATCTTTTCCAGTCCTGCGGCCACTGCTGAGCTTTCCAAATTTGCTGGCATATTGAGTGCAGCACTTTCACAGCATCATCTTTCAGGATTTGAAAACCCCATATCATGAATGTAAGACCCTTTAACCTATTCAAATTGATACACACAGACATAGGTATTCATTTTATCCATTCTCTTGTGTGTAGACATGGCTTGTTCTCACTTTTTTATTTCAAAAATTGTTGCCATGAATAGCTCCATAAATGTCTTCTGTTATGCATGGGCAGCTATTCTCAAGTATATTAAACATTGACAAGTTGTTCCAAAGTGACTGTACCTGATTACCTCTCAATTGCAATGTACTAGATTTTCTTATTCTCAAAAAAACTTCACAAAAATGTTGAGTTGCCAAAGTTTTAAAAATAGTTGTGTGTGTGTGTGTGTGTGTGTGTGTGTTTTGCATGCAAATCTAATTATTAAGCAATGGCATTTCACTATTTCTTAGATTTTCCCCTTTAATTACTAGTGATGTAAACACCTGTTCATATACAATTGGCCATTGGGTTTCCTTTTTTTTTTTTTTTCTTTTGGAATTACCTTTTCAAATCCTTTGATTGCTTTTGCATTACCTCTTTCCCCCCCTTGGGTTTAATCAATGCCTGTCTATACTACGTGTTATAGATATCTTTTCCCAAAGTATAACTTGTCTTTTTGTTTTGTTAGTTTTTTTTATTTTTGGCAAAAGAAGTGTATATTTTGATTTAGTGGAAATTGCTTGTTTTTCCTCTGTGACTTGTATTTGTGGGTTTTTCTCTAAGGATTCTTTCTCTACTTATTCCAATATTGTAAATGCATCCTTATTTTATTCCAACAGTTTAGTGTTTATTTTCACATTTAGATCTTTGATTCAGTATGATTATTGTTTTGTGTGAAATAAAGTTCTATTTATATTTTTAAAGAAAAATGAATCATCTTAACAATATAGATGTTTCTTTTCCTTTAAAGATTAAAATGTTCTGTCTCTCATTCCTCACATATTGCTGTCTCTATGATCTCTAATCTTATCCATTTTTAATAGAAACTTCATTGATAAAATACAGTATTAATTATTATAGCTATATGCTAATATCCTAGGCTGCCCAGGTGGTGTTAATGATAAAGAATCCACCTGTCAGTGCAGGAAACAAGAGACACAGTTTCAATCCCTAGATCAGGAAGGTCACCTGAAGGAGGGCATGGCAACCCACTCCAGGATTCTTACCTGGAGAATCCCACGGACAGAGGAACCTGGAGGGCTACAGTCCATGGGGTCGCAAAGAGTCAGACATGACCGAAATGACCTAGCATGCATACTAATGCATTGGTGGGGTGAGTCTCTATGCTTTACTTTTTCTTCAAATAGACCTTTATGCCTTTAGTCTTTGTTATTTTTTAGAATTAGTTTCTCCAATATGGAAATCTTATATCAATGTTGATTTGAGAGTTTTGTTAAGTGAAATTGATTATTTTGGTGAGAAGCAATATTATTTTGGTGATATTTTGGAAATATCACTGCACTTCCCATCCATAAGTTCATCTAGGTACTGGGAATGGAACACAGTAGTGAAGAAGAAAGACAGTTACTGTCCTGATGAAATCTGGGAGGGAGAAGGGAAGAGACCATCAGCAGACAAATAGACAAGTAAACATATAGAACATCAGATGGCAAATCACGCCTTGGAGAAACAGAAAACAGATTAAAGAGGACAGAGCAAAAGAGAGCAACCTGTTCTGTAAGAAAGTAATAAAAATGCGACATTTGAACAAATGGCTAAGTAGTCAGGAGTGTTTGAAGGAAGGAGATTTCAAAGAGAGGGAACCATATAAATCTGAGTGGTGAGCTCAAGACAGAGAAAAAAGACTGGGGCAAAGTGAGTGAGGGTAGCACAGGAGATGAGGTTCAAAGGGCACTGTTGACCAGATCTGAGGCTTGTAGAAATCTGTTGCCACCTCTGCTTTGTTCTAAAGGAAAAGGAAGACATTGGCAAGCTTTGGACGAATCTAGCTCACATTGTAAATGGATCCCTCCAGCTGCTGGAGATAAGCATATTGTAGAAGGAAAGAAATCAGCTGTGAAACTAGTGCAACCATCCAGATAAAAAAGATGGCCTCATTTGATGTCTTTCAGGAATGATTTTTTTTTAATTTCCAAAGTATTCTTCCATTACCTATGTTAGATATTATGCTTATGTTGAGGAGATATTCATTTACTATATATTTTCTATTTCATTATTGCTGTTACATGGAAATGCCCATTAAATCTTATAAATGTTAACCTTGTCACCTACCTCTTTTATTGGTTCTATTACTTTACAGAATTTTTCTTGTTTTTTTTTTTAGGTAGACCATCATGAGCATGTTATGTGCTAAGTCACTTCAGTCATATCTGACTCTTTGTGACCCCATGGACTGTAGCTGCCAGGCTTCTCTGTCCATGGGATTCTCTAGGCAAGAATACCAGAGGGGGTTGCCATGCCTTTCTCCATGGGATCTTCCCCGCCTGGGGATCAAACCCACTTCTCTTAGGTCTCCTGTAATGGCAGGCAAGATTTTTACAACTAGCTCCACCTGGGAAGCTTCTTTACTGCTGCTGCTGCTGCTAAGTCGCTTCAGTCGTGTCTAACTCTGTGCGACCCCATAGACGGCAGCCCACCAGGCTCCCCCTTCCCTGGGATTCTCCAGGCAAGAATACTGGAGTGGGTTACCATTTCCTTCTCCAATGCATGAAAGTGAAAAGTGAAAGTAAAGTCGCTCAGTCGTGTCCGACTCTCAGCGACCCCATGGACTGCAGCCCACCAGGCTTCTCCGTCCATTGGATTTTCCAGGCAAGAGAACTGGGGTGGGGTGCCATTGCCTTCCCCTGGGAAGCTTCTTTAGGGGAATGTAAATATTCAGTCCATAGCACTCTTTTAATTTGCTTTTATAGTGAATTATATCAATTTCTTTTTTCTGATAATAAGCCATCCTTATAGTCCTAGAATAAATTACCTTGTTATGATGCATATTTCTAATACATGGTTGCTTTCTTTCTAGAATTTTATTAATATATTTGTATTTATATAAGTTAGATTTGATTATATAATTTTCTTGTATTTTCCTTATTCAATTTTCATGTCAAGTTAATTTCATAATACTCCATAAAATAAGCATTCATGCTTCATGCACCATAATGAGTTAGCTTGATTTTTTATAGTTTTTAATACTTGAAAGCAATATCTAAAGAGCAGAAAATTTTTGCTCCTTTAAAGCATGGTAATATTTACCTCTGAAAATGGACCAAAGGAAAAGATAGTTTTTACTATGCTAGAATGAAGAATTTCTTGTCTTCAAAAGCCACAAATGAAGACAGTGAAATAAAAAGCTAAATAGTGAACGAAGATATTTGAAACATACATAACTGATGACAACCTATATTCAGAAAATACATGAAATGTCACTTCAAAATTCATATGGAAAGACAATGTAGTACAAGAGTATATACATTACAAAAGAGAAGACCCAAATAGCCATTATACATACAGACAGTTGTTCAGTTTAGTTCAGCTGCTCAGTCATGTCCAACTCTTTGCGATCCCATGGATTGCAGTACGCTGGGCCTCCCTATCCATTGCCAACCCCTGGAGTTTACTCAAACTCATGTCCGTTGAGTCAGTGATGCCATCCAACCATCTCATCCTCTGTTGTCCCCTTCTCCTCCTGCCTTCAATCTTTCCTAGCATCAAGGTCTTTTCCAATGAGTCAGTTCTTTGCATCAGGTGGCCAAAGTATTGGAGTTTCAGCTTCAGCATCAGTCCTTCCAGTGAATATTCAGGACTGATTTCCTTTATAACTGACTCGTTGGATCTCCTTGCAGTCCAAGGGACTCTCAAGAGTCTTCTCCAACACCACAGTTCAAAAGCATCAATTCTTAAGTGCTCAGCTTTCTTTATAGTCCAGCTATCATATCCATGATATGAAAATCCATAGCTTTGATTAGACAGACCTTTGTTGGTAAAGTAATGTCTCTGCTTTTTAATATGCTGTCTAGGTTGATCATAACTTTTCTTCCAAGGAGCAAGCATCTTTTAATTTCATGGCTGCAGTCACTATCTGCAATTTGGAGCCCAACCCATCAACAGGAAATTGGATTAAAGATTTGCTGAACATGGCCCAGCTCATCAGAACAAGACCCAATTTGTCCCTCAGTCAGTCTTTCCCATCAGGAAGCTTCCATAAGCCTCTTACCCTTCTCCATCAGAGGGCAGACAGACTGAAAAATACAATCACAGGAAAGTAACCAATCCGATCACATGGACCACAGTCTTGTCTAATTCAATGAAACTATGAGCTGTGCCATGTAGAGCCACCCAACACGGATGGGTCATGGTGGAGAGTTCTGACAAAACATGATCCACTGGAGAAGGGAGCGGCAAACCACTTTAGCATTCTTGCCTTTAGAGCTCCATGAATAGTATGGAAAGGCAAAAAGATAGGACACTGAAAGATGAACTCCCCATGTCAGTATGTGCCCAATATGCTACTGGAGATCAGTGGAGAAATAAATCCAGAAAGAATGAAGAGACAGATCCAAAGCAAAAACAGCACCTAGTTGTGGATGTGACTGGTGATAGAAGTAAAGTCTGATGCTGTAAAGAGCAATATTGCATAGGAACCTGGAATGTTAGGTCCTTGAATAAAGGCAAATTGGAGGTGGTAAAACAGGAGATGGCAAGAGTGAACATCAACATTTTAGGAAACAACAAACTAAAATGGACCAGAATGGATGAATTTAACTCAGATGGCCATTATATCTACTACTGTGGGCAAGAATCCCTTAGAAGAAATGGAGTAGCCATCATGGTCAACAAAAGAGTCCAAAATGCAGTACTTGGGTACAATCTCAAAAATGACAGAATGATCTCTGTTCATTTCCAAGGCAAACCATTCAATATCATAGTAATCAAAGTCTATGCCCCAACCAGTAATGCTGAAGAAGCTGAAGTTGAATGGTTCTATGAAGACCTACAAGACCTTTTAGAACTAACACCCCAAAAAGATGTCCTTTTCATTATAGGCGACTAGAATGCAAAAGTAGGAAGTAAAAAAAAACACCTGGAGTAACAGGCAAATTTTGCCTTGGAGTACAGAATGAAGCAGGGCAAAGACTAATAGAGTTTTGCCAAGAGAATGCACTGGTCATATCAAACACCCTCTCTCAAAAACACAAGAGAAGGCTCTACACATGGACATCACCAGATGGTCAATACCAAAATCAGATTGATTATATTCTCTGCAGCCAAAGATGGAGAAGTTTTATACAAGTCATCAAAAACAAGACTGGGAGCTGACTGTGGCGCAGACCATGAACTCCTTATTGCCAAATTCAGACTGAAATTGAAGAAAGTAGAGAAAACCTCTAGACCATTCAGGTATGACAGTTGTTCAGCCAACCTTATTAATAGTCAGGAAATGCAACTTGACATTACAATGACACTCAATTAAGTTGAGAACCCTTAAAATCTGGTAATACCAATGTTTGAGGAGAAACAGAAATTTCCAAGTGTTATTTTTGGAGTCTAAATTGCCATAACTACTTTTGGCAAACAAATTGAAATGATGCAGTCCAGTCCTAGGTATTAGTCTGTGGATATTTGCACCAAGAATAATGTATAAGAATGTTCATTTATAAGAAGCAGCTTTATTCTTACTATCCTTTAGTGTGGAAATTTTCCCCAAGTTTTATGAAAAAAAAAATAGTAGTAGTAATATCTATAGTCCATAGTTCAATACACTTAGATATATCTTACATATTTGTTTATTATAATCCCTGTCTTCTATCCAGTTCATTTTCCTTTTTCCTTAATAAATGATGAGTATATTCTTTAAAAATTTTTTCAGTGATGGTAGGGGCCATACTGATTTGAACGTCCATTCAGGACTTTTTTTTCCCTTACATTGATTCAAGTTTTAAGAATTTTACTTAAGTGTATTTATAAAGAAAGCATTATATGGTATTACTCTTTCTTGCCATAGATAGTGACCTTAAAAGTTATACAGTTAAAGTTGTTATAAAATTTTAACTGGACTCTACTAATTGATTAATTGATGAAACACAGATCTTTCTGTCTAAAAGTGATATTAGTAAGTGTTTAAGCCCCAAAATAATTCTAAAAACACAGCATAGAATTACATATGATATAACACTATTTAGATAAGGAAAATAATATTAATATATATTTGAGTAATCCATAATGGAAAAATTATAAATAAAGTTAGTAATAATATTGATCTCCAATGAAGAAAAATGGACAGTTTAGATTAGCACTTTTTATTGAAGTTTTGATTTATGAACAGTATATAAATATGGCATATTCATAATTACAGAAAGTTAAAAATAAGAGAAAGAAATTAGCATCAAACTAAGACTGTCTATTGAACTAATGAGTAAGGAATGAAAAAGGACTGAACACTTAGTAACTTTCTCACCAGGTGAGTCAATGCTACTCAGTGCTGTCTGTGAACCACCTAAAATCATCTTGAAGTTAATGATGGGCATCCCATATTCAAAAAGTAGTGAGAAATCTCTATTTGGAATTAACATCATTTTGGTCAAATATTTAATGTCTCTCTGTAATTCACTCACTTAGTCACAGGAATATTCTCCAATGTCAGGATTTACCCCATTGAATGCAATTATTTCTGAAGACAGAGATGCAGTCTAAACATTTAGAAACCCCGATGAGACTAATGCAAGAGCAGTATTATGAATCTCCCTTAGCCCTTTTTGCTGTAACTTTGCCCATTTTCTCCTAGAACTTAAGACATGTAGGATATATAATGAATATCTTCTCGAGAATTTTTTGGGTTGAATTCTTGTCTACAGATGGTTGAATGGTTACAATCTAAGGACTGCTAATAGAATATCCTAATCATCTGCCTCGGATGAAGCGCTCTCTTCTCCTTTCTATCAAATGGATATATCCATTCAATAAAAAAATTGATTAAAAACATTAGCAGAATATTCCAATTTGCATTAAAAAAATAAATCTGTGTAACTCATTCTTACATTGTCTGTAATTACTCGTATCTACTTTAGCAACTCTTATTTAAAGTAACAAATTTGTCTTCTCTTTCAGATTGACCTTCAGAGAGATTTTGCTACTGATGAAGACATTGTATGATGAGATGTGGTCTGAAATCAGTTTCTTGACATTTGCTTTAAATAGACAAGTAAATGCTAAAAACTATGACAAAAATAAGCATTATTTGGGTGAGATTCATAAATCAAAGGAAGCCACTTTGTACAAAACACGTCAAAGACCTAGGTAGGTCTATGGGTATATAGTTCATGCCTCAAATTTATGTCTATTCTTGCATTTATTGTAAAATGTCCCAAAACACAAAAAACATTAAACTCTTAGAGATCATCTATTCTTGACCTCTCATTTCACAATGTTGAAGTCCCTTACTCAAAGTTACACTGAGTCAGTGGAAGAAATGAGAAAATTTCACTATTTCCCATTACATTAAACTCCTAGGAAAACAGCCATGCCCTGGAAGAAAACAGACATCCTTCTGGAATTCTTTCAAATTCAATGTTGTCAAAGCAGTCCTTTCTAACCTTTTTCACAGGAGGAAAATGGTAATATTTGTAGAACACCCTGAAGTCTAGATAAGAGGCTATTTTTAGAGGCAAGTAGATAGGGGGACTCAAAGAGGGTGGCCACTGTCCCACACGCACGCACATGGGTAGGGAGCTCTGCTGTGATTGAGTTGAACATCTCCACAACTGTGTTCCCCCATTCAGCCTCCTGAGCATAAGTACCCTGAGACCAGTGCTCAAGGGGTTTGGAAGGGAGTCTGGTCAAGCAAAGATTTGCTGCCCAATGCACCTAGAAGCCAATACTGTGGCACCAGCTTTTGAAAAAAGAAAGAGTTCTATTGAGAAGTCCACTGGCAAAGGAGACAGGAGGCAGGTCTCAAATCTGTCTCCTGGATCCGGGGCTTGTGTCAAGCTTTTATGAGTTAGGAAGGACAGCCTGGTATGAAGAATTTGCTGTCAGGGGAGGCTTATGATGGAGGGCTTTAAACTTTTTTTTTCTTTTTTTAAAACTCTTGCACTGGAGGGCCATTTATGGTATTGAAGATATGAAAAGATGGATTTCAGCATCAGATCTTCCTGGACAAGATCCCTCCTTTCTGAAAAGTTTCCAACTTTCAGGTTCTGGTAATGGTCTAGCTTTCTTGGCTCTGGAAAGGAAACAGAGGTTCCAAATATTATTTGAGGAGGGCTTATCTTCCCTGGCGGAGAAGGCGATGGCACCCCACTCCAGTACTCTTGCCTACAAAATCCCATGGACAGAGGAGCCTGGTGGGCTGCAGTGCATGGGGTTGCGAAGAGTCAGACACGACTGAGCGACTTCCCTTTCACTTTTCACTTTCATGCATTGCAGAAAGAAATGGCAACCCACTCCGATGCTCTTGCCTGGAGAAACCCAGGGACGGGGGAGCCTGGTGGGCTGCCGTCTGTGGGGTCACACAGAGTCGGACATGACTGAAGTGACTTAGCAGCAGCTATCTTCCCTGGTGGCTCAGAGGTTAAAGCGTCTGCCTCCAGTGCGGGAGACCCAGGTTCGATCCCTGAGTCAGGAAGATCCCCTGGAGAAGGAAATGGTAACCCACTCCAGTATTCTTGCCTGGAGAATCCCATGGATGGAGAAGCCTGGTAGGCTACAGTCCACGGGGTCGCAAAGAGTCAGACACGACTGAGCGACTTCACTTACTTACTTACTTCATCCTCGGGACATGCCCTGGTTACAAGACTTGCAGTTTTGTTTCTGCTGTATCTGCAAGGCAACTAGACATCCTGTTATCAGTAATCTGAGCTGATCCTGTGGTTTCAGGAGAAGAGGAAAGAAAGAGAGCCTAAATATTTAGTTAGACATAGGGATTCCTGGGTGGCTCAGACAATAAAGAATCTGCCTGCAATGCAGCGACCCAGGTTCAGTCTCTGGGTTGGGAAGATCCTCTGGAGAAGGGAATGGCAACCCACTCCAGTATTCTTGTCTGGAGAATCCCATGGACAGAGGAGCCTGGAAGGCTACAGGCTATGGGGTCTCAAAGAGTTGGACACGACTGAGCGACTAACACTTTCACTTAGACATACCAAGGAATTCTGAGGTTGGTGAATATCAAGTAATAAACACACTTTCTTTTTTTCATCTTTCCTCCTCATTTCCAAAATCTTCATCCAACAAACAATGGTAGAAATACTTCAGTGGTAATTTCTATGACTTACTGGAGACGGAGTGTGGGCTAGCATGAAAGTGAACCTTCCCTCCCACCCTCTGGAGCTCAGCTTTAGTGGGAGCCCTCCACACTTTCATGAACTTTCTCTTTATTAATCCTACCAGGTTCTCATAGTGAAGTGCTCAGAAAGATACTCACATGTCTCTGGCAGGAAGAGTATTGGGAAACACTCTCAGAAGCTTCTCCATAAAAACGGCTTATACTCCAGAGAAAGGACTTGGCCAGGGCACAGTTCTGAACCTTCATACCAGTAAAGAAAAAGGAATCTCCCCTAATCCACTCTGTTTTAGCCTTTCTATTTCACTTAAGAGGGGAAAAATGACCAACTAACCAAGCATACAGACAAACTAAGTATAGTTAACAGAATCAAAGCTACAAGAAAATAGATAGAAAATTCTGTAGCTGGGGAAAGACACAGGAGTTGGTGGAGAGAAAATCTATACCATGGGAGAGAGGACAGGAAGCAGGGCTGCCTTGAAGCAAAGGCTCACTAATAGAGAAGATAAGGAAGGTTACTGAATGCTTTTCCTTCTCACAAATGATTACTGAACATCAGGATGTCTTTCCTAAAAAGCCAGTAAGAGAAACTATTTTTATAATCTTCAAAATAATTCTGATCTTAAAAATTACAATTATTTTTGTTTCTAAAAGGATACAGATAAGCCATCCTCTTTATATTGTATTTATAATATGAAAATGTCTTCTAAGAACCTGTATACTCAGGGGATAGAAGCTCTTACTGCCACAGGCTCATTAAATTTAAGCCATCCTTTAGGGAGAGAGCTGGCTTGCTTCTCGTGATTTCTTATTTATGAACACAATAGAGATTCTGAAATACTGTTCTGGGCTGGAGCATGGAGACCCATGGTTATGGCTGTGCTGATAAACCCTTTTACTTTAGTGGTGCTCCAGAGACTGAGATTTGAAGCCAGAACTTTTTTCTGTCTCACAGGTTCTCTTACAGGTGAAAGGAGCTATTTTTCTCTGGTATAATCCATTGCTTTTAGACACAAGCCAGATTGAATTAAAGAGGGCAATTAAATGCAGTTGGATCTTGCATCCAAGTGCCACTCTTCCCTTTTTCTTGGTTGAGTATAAAGCAAAAGGAATAGTAATGTACATTGACTATTCAGTGAGAAGGAAAGAAATGAACTTTTCAATATCCTAATTTTACTGCTTTTTTTCTTTGTCTTTAGTTACCTCGGTTTCTGTGAAAGTGCTGCACTCAATATGTCAGCAAATTTGGAAAACTCAGCAGTGGCCACAGGACTGGAAAAGATCAGTTTTCATTCCAATCCCAAAGAAAGGCAATGCCAAAGAATGCTCAAACTACCGCACAATTGCACTCATCTCACATGCTAGTAAAGTAATGCTCAAAATTCTCCAAGCCAGGCTTCAGCAATATGTGGACCATGAACTTCCAGATGTTCAAGCTGGTTTTAGAAAAGGCAGAGGAACCAGAGATCAAATTGCCAACATCTGCTGGATCATGGAAAAAGCAAGAGAGTTCCAGAAAAACATCTACTTCTGCTTTACTGACTATGCCAAAGCCTTTGACTTTGTCAATCACAATAAACTGTGGAAAATTCTGAAAGAGATGCGAATATCAGACCACCTGACCTGCCTCTTGAGAAACCTGTATGCAGGTCAGGAAGCAACAGTTAGAACTGGACATGGAAAAACAGACTGGTTCCAAATCGGGAAAGGAGTACGCCAAGGCTGTATATTGTCACCCTGCTTATTTAACTTATATGCAGAGTACATCATGAGAAACTCTGGGCTGGAGGAAGCACAAGATGGACTCAAGATTGCTGGGAGAAATATCAATAACCTCAGATATGCAGATGACACCACCCTTATGGCAGAAAGTGAAGAAGAGCTAAAGAGCCTCTTGATGAAAGTGAAAGAGGAGAGTGAAAAAGTTGGCTTAAAGCTCAACATTCAGAAAACTAAGATCATGGCATCTGGTGCCATCACTTCATGGAAAATAGATGGGGAAACAGTGGAAACAGTGACTGACTTTATTTTTGGGGGGCTTCAAAATCACTGCAGATGGTGATTGCAGCCATGAAATTAAAAGACGCTTGCTCCTTGGAAGGAAAGTTATGATCAACCTAGACAGCATATTCAAAAGCAGAGACATTACTTTGCCAACAAAGGTCCATCTAGTCAAGGCTATGGTTTTTCCAGTGGTCATGTGAGGATGTGAGAGTTGGACTATAAGGAAAGTTGAGCGCAGAAGAATTGATGCTTTTGAACTGTGGTGTTGGAGAAGACTCTTGAGAGTCCCTTGGACCGCAAGGAGATCCAAGCAGTCCATCCTAAAGGAGATCAGTCCTGGGTGTTCATTGGAGGGACTGATTTTGAAGCTGAAACTCCAATATTTTCGCCACCTGATGCAGAGAGCTGACTCATTTCAAAAGACCCTGATGCTGGGAAAGATTGAAGGCAGGAGGAGAAGGGGACTACAGAGGATGAGATGGTTGATGGTTGGATGGCATCACTGACACAATGGACATGGGTTTGGGTGGACTCCGGGAGTTGATGATGGACAAGGAGGCCTGGCGTGCTGCAGTTCATGGGGTCGCAAAGAGTGAGACATGACTGAGTGACTGAACTGGACTGAACTGAATTTCGCTTTTGATTTTAAATAAAATCTATAGATGTTTCCTGGAGAATTAAATGGCAACCCACTCCAGTATTCGTGTCTGGAAAATTCCTTGGACAGAAGAGCCTGATTGACTATAGCCCATGGGGTCACAAAGAGTCAGACATAACTGAGCAACTAATTCTTTCTTTCTGTAGATGTTTACATTCTATCAGAGTGTTAAGCCTCTTTCGTATAAGTTTCTTTAAAGAAATAATGTCTCTTATTAAAAAAACTTTTTTGATGTGTATTATTTTTATTCTTTTGAATTTTGTTGCAATATTGCTTCTGTTTTATGTTTTCATTTTTTAGCTACAAGATATATGGGATCTTAGCTCCCCAACCAAGGATCAAATCCAGATCCCCTGCATCAGAAGCAAAGTCTTAACTACTAGACCACCAGGACTCTCAGAAATAAAGTATCTTCTAAATAATTCTATATATTATTAATGAAAGGTAACACTTCTTTAACATCTGCACTATGTTGAAGATATACTTTATCTCAGTTCTCATCTCAGTCCGCCAATATAATTATTATTCTACATCTTATTCCTCATCAGATCTTGCCATCTTCAGTTTTCAAAATATATAAAAATATCTGACTGCTTCTCATTACTATCTCAGTACTCCAAGCTCTTATCATTTATTTCTAGAGTACTGTACAAACCTGCCTCCATTCTTGTGGCCCTACAATAAATACTCCACAGAGTAGCAAGAGTTATCCTTTAAAATGTTTAATTTAATCATGTTGCTGTCCTGTGAATCGCATCATATTCTAATGATTTCCCATCCCCTTAATATAAAGTCTGTTCACTTCCTAGGTGGCGACAGTGGTAAAGAACCCATCTGCCAATGCAAGAGACATAAGAGATATGGGTTCGATCCCTATGTTGGGAAAATCCCCTGGAGGAGGGCATGGCAACCCACTCAGTTGTGTCTGACTTTTTGTGACCCCATAAATGGTAGCCTACCAGGCTCCTCTGTCCATGGGATTCTCCAGTCAAGAATACTGGAGTGGGTTGCCATGCCCTCCTCCAGGGGATCTACATTTTAAATGGACACAAATTCAAAATACAGTTTTTACTCAGAGATAGCTTGTTTCAATTCTTGACTCAAGACCACATGGAGCCCAGTTTCTCAGCCCCAACTCCACCGCCAAACATAGAACCAATTCCTTAAAAGAAATCTCTCTCTTTGTATATATCCCCTTGTTTCTCTTTCTCAGGAAAACCCTGGTATATCCCCATCTCTTCTGAAATAGAAATGATAAGCAGTTCAGGATTACTTCCTTTTCTGCTATTTGTGATTCTGGAAGTTTGGCAATCACCTTTCCATCCCTTCTGACTGCAGGTGCGGGGCTGTGACCAAGGTGTGGCTTTCTTTCTGGAGAATCTGCATCTTGAGCTTCGCGACTGAAGCAGTTGAAACAGTCATCTTCCAACAGTAGCTACTCCCCAAAGACTGCAGATTTTTTCAGCTGGAATTCTAGAGACTGCTTCCTATCTTGTTCTTCCTGAGGGTGTTTTTGTTTGGTAGCTTGCTTTTTTTTTACCTCTCCTTTTTTTTTTTTATAAAAAAATTGTGTGAGATATTCAGCATTTCATATGAAAAGAAATCTTTTTATTTCTATTTCAGATAGCCGGAGGTCAGTTTCTATAGGTTACAAACAAAACCCCCTCATATATACGGGGTTGATATGAAGACGATTGAAGTCAAGACCATCACAAGCAGACTACCCAGTGTTTCTATCTCACTCACATTATAACAATAGACTTTATGTACTGTATTTTTTTATTGCTACATGATAAATTATCACAAATTTAATCTTAAAAACATGCATAAATCATCTAAACATTACTGAATGTCATTTTCCAGTGTACTGGTCCTCTTCTTAAGGCCTCACAGGGTGAAACCAAGGTGACTTTCAGGTCTAAGTTTCCTTGCTAAAGCTCCAAGCCCTAGTCCAAACTCACTTGTCATGGGCAGGATTCACTCCCTGCAACTGTGTGACTGAGGTCACTGTCACCCTGCAAGCGGGGTTCACTCTCATTTCCTAGAGGCATCCCTCAAGTCCTTGTCACGTGACCCCTCCACAGGCTGGCTCACATTTACAATCTCTCTACCTTCAAGAATTGGTCAGACACTTTAAAGCATTTCCCTAATTAAATCAAGCACATCCAGATAATATTCCTTTTGATTAACTCAAAATGAATGAATTGGTAACCTAAACACAGAAGTGATTTAGCAGCCACATTCACAATTCTGCTTGTTTTTTTTTTTTTCTGTTGTTGTTTTGGCTGAACTGTGCAGCTTGTAGGGGATCTTCCCTGACCAGGGATGGAATCCTTGCTTCCCTGCAGTGGACACCCGGAGTTTTTGGACTACCAGAGAAGTCCTCTACTGATTTTTAAGGGGTAGGGGTTTATGCACACCACAAGAGGCAGGAAGTATGCACACAACACAGTAGAATTCTTATGTCATTAGAATTCTGCCTACCACAAACCAAGTTCTTTAGGTGTCTGGCTTCCTTTGGGGAATGAGAAAAATAAGCACCTCCTTTACCAATATTGTAAAGATCAAATAAAATTATATATATAATTTCATTAGGAAGAGTTTGGTTCATAGTAAGTACCTGGCAAATAATCATTATTCACCAGAAGTGTGCATTGAATTGAATTAGATATTTATATCGTGTATTAAAATCTCCCCATTCCATTGAAATTTCAAGTGAGTTTTGAGAAAATGAATTAACATTTTTGATATGTTATGATCTTTAGGGAAAATTCCCTCCTAGTATATTAAAATTGATGCTAACCTGTAAGATGCGTTTTATTTTATGATTATTTCATGAGCATAGCTTTCAAAAAGCAAGTAGATTTCATTTCTTTACTCTCACTCCCTATTGTTTGTTAGATTGTAATATTTTCCAATATAATAAAAGACAGCGAAACATTTTCTTCTGCAAAACAAATTTTCTTTCTTCAGATTTTTGTTTTGCCACAAGTATCATACTCCATGCTGGATTTGCCCTCCAAATCTTTTAAAATGAAAAGCATTCAGCAGCTTTCATCTATACCTATCAACTTCTCTTAGTTACCCTGATTCCGCCATTCATTGTCAGCATCAGACTCATCATATTTCAATCTGCTTTATTCTCCTGTTGCTAAGAAACAAAGTTGCCTCATTATGCAGAGTCCTCATGTTCCAGCTTTACTAATCAGTTAGAAAAACATTTTCCTAGGGGATTACTTTCTGAATGACAGCATTTGCTCCTTATGCTGGTCGACCATTGATGTGATAACAGTATTTTTGTTTTTTTGCCATTAAACTATGAGACAATGAGCTATAAATTTACCAGATGTTTGCTTTAGCCAAGAGAACCAGTGACTTCACTAACTCCATTAAGACCCAATCATTTGCACAGGATTTATGATTTTTTAAATTTTTGCATAATGACTATTTTGATAAATTTTTTAATCCAAGAATTTAAATTGATTCATCACAAAGAAATGAAAGAAGCCCTGCCTTTCCACTGGAGATCTGAAAGTGGTCCTAGGGATATTCACTTTTCTCTAAAAATGTTTACTCTTTTCAGGCTATACAAAGGTAACTTGATAATACAGAATTAACAATAGACAAGCATTTTCCCTGGAGAGAGGTGTTATCCAGTCCACCCACATTAGTGAGGTCCAGTAGAACTGGGATGTGGAATCTGGGGACTATTTCTGTTCCCACATGGTATCAGCCAAGTCACTCAAATTCTAGGAAGACTGGTTTTCCTACTCCTAAAATGAAAATAATACCTTTTGGACCTATCTAACTGACTTACAAGAAATAATATAATTTGAAACCTCCCTGCACATAGATGTCCCATGAAAATATTAATGATATAGACATAGCTATGACAGTATCATTATGGTTAGAAAGGAAATAATGTCAAGAATTGTCTGAGTTTTCCTTTCTAAGAAAAATACTAAAATGCATATCTTGATGGAAAGTGAGCAGGTAGTGATTTACACTGTTGGAAAAATACCTCTGGAGAATGCTGAGACATTAGAAGGGCATCTGTGAGGAGTCATCCTGTGAGACTTTGATTTGTGACTTATGTAGTCACCTCTAGAGTTTCTGTAAAGGTTGATTATATGGCATCAGTTCTGTCAACAGGGTTTGAAATCCTCCAGTGTGCTTCTGATTTTCCTAAGAATGATAGAACTGAGAACATTGCAGCTTGTGAATCTAGGTATTAGGAATTACAAAGGTATTAGATGACTTCAAGTACTCATTTATACCAAGTACTGGAGGTTTTTGGTATAAAAGATACCTTGAGCTCAATACTTCGTTCCTTCTCTATGTCTTGCTGCTGCTTAAGGGCGTCACCACACAAATAAACTAAGTGTAGTGACATATTTGTCCCACGTGCTGATTGTGTTCAATTATTTTATCACCCCAAGCTGTTACATTTTCTTCTCTCAGTTAAATTCTGGACCATAAAGAAGCCTGAGCACCGAAGAATTGATGCTTTCAAATTGTGGTGCAGGAAAAGACTCTTGAGAGTCCCTTGGACTGCAAGGAGATCAAGTCAATCCTAGAGGAAATCAAACACTGAATATTCATTGGAAGGACTGATGCTGAAGCTGAAGCTCCACTTGGGCCACCTGATGCAAAAAGCAGACTCATTGGAAAAGACCCCAATGCTCTTAAAGACTGAGGGCAAGAGGAGAAGGGGGAGGCAGAAGATGAGATGGTTAGATGGCATCATGGACTCAAAGGACATGAATTTGAGCAAACTCTAGTAGATAAGGGGGAGGACAGAGGAACCTGGCATGCTTTAGTCCTTGAGGTCTGTAGGAGATTTCTGGAAATTACGAGTGAAATAACATAAAACATATAAGACATACGAAAGACAGACAGGACACCACTCTGGCCAGAGGAACAACTGGGCAAACTAATTGCTGTTTATTATTATAAAGCCCTCCTTAGGCAGAATTCCAGACTGTAAGAAAAAGCCTTTTCAGTACAGTGCAGGTGCATACATGTTATCGTATAGCAAAGGGGAGTGAAATCTCTGTCTACTGAAGAGTCTGCCCAAAGCCCTCATCTCCTTATCTCAAGAAGGGAATGCTCCCTCGTTTGCAAGGGACCATTAAACTCAAGGCTGTGTCCAGACTCTTTGGCAGAACACCTCGTGTGCAAGGACGCTCAGCCTGAGCAGAGAGACCCGTTTGCAGGCACATCTCTGCTACCCTATTAACCCTTCAAGGTCTCAAAGAGTTGGACATGACTTAGCGATAAACAACAACAAATGGTTCTTTTATTCAAAAAACATCTAATATCACCTGCCATATACAATAATTCTTATAGACACTAAGATATTCTTTTAAATGAGCCATGTTCACATAAAGTTCCTATCTTTAATAAGGATTCATGAAATACTTGTTTAAAGCCATTTTTGATTGACTAATTCTTGCTTGGTTTTGGAGCTAGTGTCACTGAAAGCTAGACAAGCCAGATGAACTTGAGAGAATTGCAGTGATCTGTGAGGGTCTGAGACTGTAAAGACTGATCTGGAAGAACTAAATGGGGCATCCATGTCCCAGAGGCCCAGGAAGTGACTTTTATTACTGACTGGCTCATTCCACTTACACAGAAGTCAGAGTGGAGCACTTTTTTTTTTTTTTTTTTGCTTTGTCTTTATTGTCTTTTTTCTCTCTCTCTTATTTTCCTAAGTGCTATACTCAAAAATGTTAGAAATAATCAAATTTTGGTTCTGATGGGAAACAAATGCCATTTTCTACTGACTTACTCATGCATTGAATAAGCTACCTTCCACCCCACTAGCTGCTGCTGCTGCTGCTAAGTCGCTTCAGTCGTGTCCGACTCTGTGCGACCCCATAGACGGCAGCCCACCAGGCTCCCCCGTCCCTGGGATTCTCCAGGCAAGAACACTGGAGTGGGTACCCCACTAGCTAAAGGCTTAGAAAAATAATGTAGTCAACAAACTAATGCTCATTTTTAGATAAAACACTGAAAAAGAATCCACCAATGTCTGGATTAAATGGATTCTAGAGTGTATTTATACATTCTCTGCCTTTTCTCAACAGACCCATAAAATGCAATCCCTTCACACTACCCACAAAATACTGGATATTTTTCCTATGTTAAAAAATGTAGTAAAAGGAAATAAAGAGACTGACTTGAAATCTAATGAGTTTTCTTTTTATGAAATAAAATCAAATCTAACATTGATTATTATTTATTAAACTATTTCCTTGTAAAGACTTTTCAAAAATAAAATTCTTGCATATATTTCATATATTTTAAAAATCTGAACTATTTTAAAAAACAGAATAGGTTTTATGTCATCCTGCATTTATTAATTTTTTTTTATGTATCATCATGGAAACATTGTGTTTTCTCATATAGAAACATTTCCTCTGAGCAAACAAATTATACCAAGTTCTTCTTTCCTGAGCAATGGAAAAATCTTGCCTATTGCCTTGGGAAATTGTGACAGAATTGAGAAAAAAATACTAATCATCCATTTCCAATGTTTTAGAAGAGAAAAGATTTTTAAGTATGGAATAAAGTCAATTGTTACTTTAAAAAATTATAACAGTTGGATAAATACCTTTCCATAAGTGACATATATTTATATGCATTTAAATTAAATACACCTTATAATATTTAACCTCTTAAACAGCAAGGCAAAGTCAGAAATCATGTAATCTCTTAAGTTTTAAGTAAAGAGGTATAGTAAGCTACTTGCTTTTAATTTCAGTATTTTAGTATACTATAAATACTTTAATGCTATAGTGGAATAACTAACATACTGCTATACACAAACTATTCTTTTAAAAATTAGTTTCTATGCAAATAAATTTTAGGATGAAGTTAATGTTAAGAAGGAAGGGAATATATATATTTAGGCCCTTTAAACCTAGAAGTTAGGAAAAGTAATTTCATAGGTAATAGGTTTCAATAGATGATACAAAGGAAAGATAAACTGTTTATGATTCTTAGAAGATAGTTGACTGTGCCTTTACTTTTCCAGATACAAATTATCTTCCCTTTGCTGGCATTTGTATACAACGTTCATTTATTCACTCACTTATGAAAACTTTATTCATTAATTAATTTATGTTACTTTCACTTTAGTAAATATTATGTGTGACTAAAAAGAAATTCTGTTCAAATTGAAACTGAAAATATTTAACCACTTATATACAATTTCAAAGCCTTCCCTGGTGGCTCAAAGGTTAAAGCGTCTGCCTGCAATGTGGGAGACCTGGGTTCGATCCCAGGGTTGGGAAGATCCCCTGGAGAAGGAAATGGCAACCCACTCCAATATTCTTGCCTGGAGAATCCCATGGATGGAGGAGCCTGGTGGGCTACAGTCCATGGGGTCGCAAAGAGTCAGACACGACCAACCAAGTGACTTAACGATACAATTTCACAATTTATTTTTAGTTGTTGTTTAGATTCTTACAAGGCAAATTAGATTATTAAATAAAAATCAGTGCTTCAGTTAGAAAAGTAACAAAATACAAATTAAAAGAAAATGTCAAAATTCTGACCTATTCTTTTGCAGTTTTCCCAAATTGTCCTTTATATCAATGCAAATTTTAGGTAACTCAAATATTCCTGAGATGATCGTATCGATTGGTAATTAACTGACTATGCAAATCTTAATCTCAAAATTTTAACATTCATTCATTTCATGGTTTTTGCTGACATACTCAGGAAACATATTTCTGCTACTCCAGGGTAATGTTTTGTGTCTCTCACAAAATCTACCCTCACTTTTGCCCCCTCTTCAAATTAGAAGTCATGGTTAAGCTTTGACACCAACATCACACTGCTTTTTTTCTGAAAGAGGATTATAAATTAACCCAGGGCTTCCCTGGTGGCTCAGACGATAAAGAACCTGTCTGCAGTGTGGGAGATCTAGGTTCAATCCGAGTTGGGAAGCTCCCCTGGAGGAAGGCATGGCAACCCACTCCAGCATTCTTGCCTGGAGAATCCCATAGACAGAGAAGCCTGGTGGGCTACAGTCCAGGGGGTTCAAAGAGTCCGACATGACTGAGTGACTAAGTACATAAATTAATCACTGACAATTTCCTTCAATTTTGTTTCATTCATAAAATATCTACCAAATATTTGTTGAAACTGAAAGTAGTTAGAGGACAAGTTTTCCAGGTTTTGTGAATAATGCATATTATTTCATTTTGTTTTTTCTCTAGAAATTTTGATTTATCCCTGCTAAGGATTAGAAGTCTCTCAACTAGAAATGTTTATGAACTCCTCATCAAGGAGTTTAAAATGAAGGAGGCATTTGACACTCAGTAATGTTGTTTGTTAAACAACCTCATCTTCGTGATTTTTTGTTAAGCTAAATTAAACAGACTTCCAATGTTTCATACAATAATAGTAAAAATTGTTATGGGTCAAAAAAACGTTAAAAAGCATACACAGAGCATATAAAATCAATGTTCTTACACAAATAACTATGACTAAAAATAATATCCACATTACCACTACTTAGCTGTCTCCACTCTGTTGTAGGAAGAGGGGACCCCTACAGGGCCCCAAGAGCAGGCTCTTGTCTAACACTCAGAAAAGTATTGTCCGAGGAGACACGTGCTGACCAAGCAAGAGATTTTATTGAGAAAGGGCACCCGGGTGGAGAGTAGTAGGGTAAAGGAACCCAGGAGAACTGGCAATGTCGGGTTTTATGGTGATGGGATTAGTTTCTGGGTGGTCTTTGGCCAATCATTCTAATTCAGAGGCTTTCCTGGTGATACATGCATCACTCAGCCAAGATGGATGCTAGCGAGAGGGATTCTGGGAAGTGGATGGACACGAGGTGTCTCCTTTAGACCTTTCTCGAACTCTTCCGGTTGGTGGTGGCTTATTAGTTCTGTATTCCTTATCAGGATCTCCTGTCATAAAACAACTCATGCAGATGGTTACTATGGTGCCTGGCCAGGGTGGGCGGTTTCAGTCAGTGTGCTTCCCCTAACAATTCTATTAACCAGGTAAACTGTTGCTGGCTAGTGCTGCTTTGAAAGGATTAGTGGGTAGACTCTTATTTTTCTTTTTTCAAACTTCAAAATAAATAGCACAAAGAATATATATCATGAGTAACTTAAAAGGAAAAGAAAAAGATTTGCTGATGCAAACAGCATGAAAGCTCAGTATGAGAACCTAGTGAACAGCAGCTTGTCAGCAACTGAAGGCAGTGTTTAGTGTTGATTGGGTTATTTATAGATTCTCAAGTCCATTTATATTCTTTGAAAAGTACAGGTGTGGAGAGGAAGAATTCCTGAGGTGCCTTTAAGGACCAAGCAAAAGAAAATTATAAGCTTGTGATTCATCCATGTGGATGTAATTGGTGATGGGAAGGATGAGCTAGATGAGAAAATAAACAGGAGCATCAACTTCGTGCTGAGCACCGATCCTGCAGATCAGGTGCCAGTAGAGTGGGAGCCAAGCAGTGGTGGCGCTGCTGCTGTTCCAAAGTGTGCAGTGTCAGCCAAGTCCAAAGTGAGAGTGCCTCAGCCATGTCAATTGCTTTAAACTGGAGAACCCCACTTCAAAAGATTTTCTTTGCTTCTTTCTTTGACTTGGGAATAGTAGACTAAAGAAAATCAGAATTCAGGAATTCCTCTCTCACTGTAAGACTTAACACCTGGTTTGAAGCAAAGTACTGCTAATATTTACTGATTTCAGAGTCAGCATGCACTAAAATGTCAGGAGCTGAAGGGTCAAATGTAGATCCACTTGGATAAAGTGGGAATAAACTGGCCTCTTAATGAACTGCATACAGGATCCCACCCAAATAGGGTTAGAAATATAAGGAGTCAAAAATTCACTGAGAAATAATCGATACTAGAATGATTCTCTTTTGTGTTTGTGTTGGAATGACTAAGGCAGCCAAACTTTGGGTATGAAATTAGAAACATTTCCCTTTGCACAGGTGTTTAGTTGCTCAGTCGAGTCAGACTCTTTACAACCCCGCGGACTGAAGCCTGCCAGGCTTCTCTGTCTGTGGAATCTTCCAGGCAAGAATACTGGCGTGGGTTGCCATTTCCTTTTCCAATATTTCTCTTTACCAGTTCCGTAATTCACCAAGGTGAAATTCTCCTCAAAAAATCCATCGGATATCGTCTAACTTAAACCTCAGAGACAGTTTTGGGGGAAGTAGTAAAGAATAGCTTTATTGTGTTGTCAGGCAAAGGGGAGCAGCAGGAATCATGCCCCCAGTACTGTGTGCCCAGACCTGGAGGGTGTTGTGAGGATGGGTTTCAGTAGCTACAAAACAGCTCCAGTGGACTGCAAGGAGATCCAACCAGCCCATCCTAAAGGAAATCAGTCCTGAGTATTCATTGGAAGGACTGATGCTGAAGCTGAAGCTCCAATACTTTGGCCACCTGATGGGAAGAACTGACTCATTGGAAAAGACCCTGATGCTGGGAAAGACTGAAGAAAGGAGAAGGGGACAACAGATGATGAGATGGTTGGATGGTATCGCCAATTCAATGAACAGGAGCTTGAGCAAGCTTCAGGAGTTGGTGATGAACAGGGAAGCCTGGCACGCTGCAGTCCATGGGGTCACAAAAAGTCAGACACAACAGAGCGACTGAACTGAAAACAGCTCAAAGATATTGTTCTGCATATCCCATGAGTGTTTGTGTGTATTTGTGGGGGCGGGGGAGAGGAGGGACCAGGACTTTGCCCCAAGGCGGCATTATTGTTTGCTGACTGCTCCTCCCTTGCCTTCACATTCCCTCCCTCCCTTAATTAGCATCTGTTTGAATCTCCCCATTGGGAATCTAGGAAGGTCTTGGAGGCTAAATGAAGCCTGTTTCCTGTAATCTAGAAATGGGGGACATAGAAAGGCTTTCGTACCCAGGAAACTACCAGGAACGTTCTCAGTATCAATATGAGTGGGCGTCATCTATTGAGGGCCCAAAGTGAACAAAAAGAAGGATGAATTATCTCTCTTCTTGAACTGAGACATTCATCCTCTCCCATGCTTCAAGGGCCCTCTGTCTTGAGAACTTAGACTTGCTGTCCTCCGAGTTAACCAGCCTGCAGATAGCATTTGTGGCATACCGAGGCCTCCAAAACTGTACGAGTCAATCCCCATAATAAACCTCTTTTGAGTACTAATTGGCTTCAGTCATGTCTGACTCTGAACCTAAGGACTGTAGCCCACCAGGTTCCTCTGCCTGTGGGATTCTCCAGGCAAGAATACTGGAGTGGGTTGCCATGCCCTTCTCCAAGGGACCTTCCAGACCCTAGGGATCAAAACCACATCTGTCTCTTGCATTGACAGGTGGGTTCTTTACCACTGGCACCACCTGGAGAGCCCAAATCTCCTCTGATCTTTATATACACCATTGGTCTGATTCTCTGGAGGACACCCAACATTTTAACTCTTTCTCACCCTTCTTTGGAATTTAAATATGAATGCTAAAGGACGCAATAACTGTTTATTTTTTAAAATGTTTAAAACATTTTTAAAAAAAGAAAAACTTTTTGGCAGCATGTTTCCCTTGTATTGGAAGCCCAGAGTTTGAACCACTGGATTTCCAGGGAACTCTTCAGCACAATGACTGTTAACATGACTTTCTGGACTTTTGGATGAGAGAAAAAGCTTTCTTTAGAAATACTTTTTAACTCACCACTAACTGTAGGGAGTATAAAACTGAGTTATAAATGACTACTGTGATAAAAGTAGTTTATATACCAAACCAAGAGACAGAGAAAATCGAAGACAGTAGAAAGAGGAGAAAAAGTATCTAAAAGTATCATTGGCTGGAGAGCAAGCAAATACTTCGGTTTCTAAGGATCCCAAATTCAGGAAAGAGGAAAGACCATATTATCATATGCTCTATTTTACTGATACTTCTCTGAGTTTAATGTTTCTTTGAAGGTTGTCTAAAAATTAAAAGGGAAGTAGATAGATCTAAAAGTTGTAGCCCTTTTGCCATCGTATTTTGGGGATATATTTATAGTAGAATAGAACACAAACTTTGGAGAAGGCAATGGCACCTCACTCCAGTACTTTTGCCTGGAAAATCCCATGGATGGAGGAGCCTGATAGGCTGCAGTCCATGGGGTCGCAAAGAGTCGGACACGACTGAGCGACTTCACTTGCCCTTTTCACTTTCATGCATTGGAGAAGGAAATGGCAACTCACCCTAGCGTTTTTGCCTGGAGAATCCCAGGGACGGGGGAGCGTGGTGGGCTGCCGTCTATGGGGTCGCACAGAGTTGGACACCACTCAAGTGACTTAGCAGCAGCAGCAGCAGGACACAAACTTAGAAGAATAGAATTGTTCAATTTTTCAAGTCCATAAGGACTGGAATGCTAAGTAAGGGATTGTTAGTGTATAAGAAAACTCCTATTTAAATTTATTCTCAAAGGGTTCATGATATTGGCTTTGCCTGTGAGAAATACAAATAATTATTATTTCAGTGCTTTTGACCATCTATATAACCAAACCTAACAAATGACACAGAAAACCATATTTATTGTCAAGATTGCTAAGAATTAATTGGTCTAAAAGCAGATAACTTTTTCTGAGCTACAAACCAACAAAATAACCTAGGTAAGAAATAAATAAACTGCATGTGTATTTTAAGGGTTTCCCAGGTGGTGCAATGGTAAAGAATTTACCTGCCAATGCAGGAGACCCAAGAAACACAGGTTTGATCCTTGGATTGGGAGATCCCCTGGAGAAGGAAACGGCAACTCACTCAGTATTCTTGCCTGGGAAATCCCATGGACAGAGGAGCCTGACGGGCTGCAATCCATGGGGTCACAAAAGAGTTGCACATAACTTAGCAACTAAACAACAACAAGTGGTCAATATAATCAATAAAATAGATTTCAGAGTGAATTAAAAACCATAAGCCATGTACATGCTATCTAAAAGAAAGTAACTTTAACAGTATAGGCAGGTTGAAAGCAAAATGCTGAAAAAGGGATATATCTTGCAAACTTTAATCATTTAATCAAAGGAGAGAAGGAATGATTATATTAATATCGATAAAGTCAACTTCAGTGGAGAGAAAATTACCAGAGACAGACATTCAGTTCAGTTCAGTTCAGTCGCTCAGTCATTTCTGACTCTTTGTGACCCCGTGAATCGCAGCACGCCAGGCCTCCCTGTCCATCAACAACTCCCAGAGTTCACTCAAACTCACGTCCATCGAGTTGGTGATGCCCTCCAGCCATCTCATCCTCTGTCGTCCCCTTCTCCTCCTGCCCCCAATCCCTCCCAGCATCAGAGTCTTTTCCAATGAGTCAACTCTTTGCATGAGGTGGCCAAAGTACTGGAGTTTCAGCTTTAGCATCATTCCCTCCAAAGAAATTCCAGGGCTGATCTCCTTTAGGATGGACTGGTTGGATCTCCTTGCAGTCCAAGGAACTCTCAGGAGTCTTCTCCAACATCACAGTTCAAAACCATCAATTCTTTGGCACTCAGCTTTCTTCACAGTCCAACTCTCACATCCGTACATGACCACTGGAAAAACCATAGCCTTGACTAGACAGACCTTGGTTGGCAAAGTAATGTCTCTGCTTTTCAATATGCTACCTAGGTTGGTCATAACTTTTCTTCCAAGGAGTAAGCATCTTTTAATTTCATGGTTGCAGTCACCATCTGCAGTGATTTTGGAGCCCCCCAAAATAAAGTCTGACACTGTTTCCACTGGTTCCCCATCTATTTGCCCATGAAGTGATGGGACCAGATGCCATGATCTTCGTTTTCTGAATATTGAGCTTTAAGTCAACTTTTTCACTCTCCTCTTTCACTTTCATCAAGAGGCTTTTTATTTCCTCTTCACTTTCTGCCATAAGGGTGGTGTCATCTGCATATCTGAGGTTATTGATATTTCTCCCAGCAATCTTGATTCCAGCTTGTGCTTCCTCCAGCCCAGAGTTTCTCATGATGTACTCTGCCTATAAGTTAAATAAGCAGGGTGACAATATACAGCCTTGACGTTATATAATGATAAAAAGTCAGTCCACCAAAAAGATGTGGCAATCCTAAATATATATTACCATACAAGAAACTGCAGAAAATGATAGAATTGAAAGGAGAATTAGACAAATACATGATTATAGGTAGGGACTAAAACACCCCTCTCTCAGTAACTAATAGAACAGCTCTACAGAAAATATGTAAAGGTATAGAAGAACTCAACAATATCATTAAACCACCAGGGTTTAACTGACATTTTACAAAATACGTTATTCAACAGTGCAATATAATTTTTTTCCCAATGGCCATGGAATGGTCAACAAGATAAACCATCTCCTGGGCCATAAAACAAATGACAACAAGTTTAAAATACTTGAAGCTATGGAATGTGTTTTTAAAATCACAGTGGAACCAAACTAGAAATCAGGAATAGAAAGATACTAGAAAAATACCTAAACATTTGGAAAACAACAACAAGAAGAAAAACCACTTCTACATAATCTTTCGGTCAAAAGTAATTCCCAAGGAAATTTTAAAAAATATGTTAAACTAAATGAGAATACCACATATAAAAATTTGTGGGAAACAGCTGAAGTGTGAAAGCGAAATTTATAGCACGAAGTACTGACAGTGTAAAAGAGGAAAGTCTCAAATCAATAAACTAATCTCCCATCTAGACAATCTAGAAAAATAAGAGCAAAATAAAGCCAAAGCAAGCAGGAGGAAGGAAGTAATATGTGAAAGACCAAAATCCAGTGAAATTCAAAACGGTACCGCAATAGTGACAATTCATAAAGTAAAAAGCTAGTTCATTGTAAAGGTCAATACAATTGACAAGCATTTATAAAGACTGACAAAGATAGAGAGAAGACACCAATGTCAGGAATAAAACATGCGATGTAACTGCAAACCTTGCATACACCTAAGAATGATAATGTGTGAAAGTTTTAGTCGCTCAGTTGTGTCCAACTCTTTGCGACTCCATGGACTATAGCCTGGAAATCTCCTCAGTCCATGGAATTCTCCAGGCAAGAATCTTGGAGTGGGTAGCCATTCCCTTTTCCAGGAGATCTTCCTGACCCAGGGATCGAACCCAGATCTCCTGCATTGCAGGCAGATTCTTTACCATCTGAGTCACGGGGAAGCCCAAGAATGATAAGGGAATCCTATAAACAACTCTACACATATGAAATGGATAACTTTCAGAAAATGGATCACTTCCTTGAAAAGCACAAAGTGTCATAGCTCACCTAATGTAATTATAGCTATGAAGGCAAGTGAATTCATAATTTCAAAATTTGCAAAAAAGAAACCTCCAGGCAGAGATGCTTTCACTAGAAACTTTTATTAAATGTTTGCAGAAGAATGGACACCAATTTACACAATCTCAGAAAGAAGGAGGGGAAGGAATACTTTCTAATTTGTTTTATGAAGCTAGTATTGCTCTGATACAAAAACCAGTATGAAAAAAAAAAAACCAAACAAATCTACAGGTCATGAATATAGGCACAAAGTTTCTCAGGAAAATATTAACAAACAGACTTAAGTAAAGTATAAAAGGAATTATATACATCAAGATCAAGTGAAGTCTATTCCAGGGATGCTAGGTTGGCTCAATATTAGAAAATCAATCAATGTAATTCACCATATTAACAGGCTAAATAATAAAAGTCATATAATCATATCAATCAATAGAGAAAAAGCATCTGACAAAATTCAACACATTTTCATGCAAAAAATTTCCAGAAGAATTGGAATAGCAGAGAACTTCCTTAACTTGATAAAGAACGCCTACAAAAAGATTGAATGCTTTCCCCCTAAATACTGGGAGCAAGGCAAGGATATCTGATTCAACATAAATCTTAGGTCTAGCCAAAGGGTTCTTTGGCTCGATTCCAAAAGCATAGCTATAAAAGCCCCACGTGCCCTTTCGTGTGAATAACCATACAATAACAAGCTGTGGTACTTTCATACCACGGAGTTCTATTTGTTGTTGTTTAGTTGCTAAGTTGTGTCTGACTCTGCAGTCCCATGGAGTGTAACCCACTAGACTCCTCTATCTGAGGGATTTCTGAGGCAAGAATACTGGAATCAGTTGCTATTACCTTCTCCAGGGGATCTTCCCGACCTAGGGATTGAACTCCAGTCTCCTGCTTTACAGGCAGATTCTTTACCACTGACTCGCCAGAGAAGCCCCATAATACTAGAATGCCAAGCTATAAAATTCTGAAATGTGTAGAAATGAAATGATCCTTGACATTCTTCTTCAAAACTTTCAATTAAAAAATGCAGAAAATAAAATTGTGGTAAAATCTTGGTAGTTATCAAATTAGCATATCAGTGTAGAGGGATTCATCATACAATTCTTTCTGCTTCTCAGCACTTATGAGAGTTTTCACACAAGAAAAATGGTAAATAGTAAAATGTGGAGGCTTTAGCTCACATTAAAGACCCACGAATTATGTAACTGTGCATCTGGGTATAAGTGATGATGCTGAATGTCAAAGTCATTTTTATGCTACACATCTCAAAGCACATTTGGATGTTGTCTGGGTATGATAATCATAACTGTGGTTGTTTATATTTCTGGAATTTAATGGATTAAAGGAGACAAATGAAGAGCTCAAGATATATGCTTCTCTTTTATGTGTTCAGCTCCTGAGATTATAAGTAAAAATTAAATAGGTATATGTTAAAACTCATGATGCTTTAATTACTATTATGTCTTGATAGTACATTAATAACATTAAATTCATGTCTTAATTACTGGTGCTGCCATGTAAGCAGCAAAGGATGTTTTAGAAATAGCACTGCTTGTTATTTCCACTTCTAAATATTCATTTCATTCCTGCCTTCCTCTGGTTTCCTGCTGATTTACACAGCTGCCAACCCAGGATTTTCAATGCCATATGAACGTTGAAATATGTTAAACTATTCAATCTGTTCTTTAATTTAATTAGATGAAATTCTAGCTACAATAGAAGGATGAGTTTAATTTTCTCCCTTCTGGCATCTAAAAGAGAATCTTGTCTTGGGACTCTGCAAACAGAGAACTCACTTGTATTCTGCTTTGTAATTACTGTGTACTTTGGGGACAAGCTGGCCTATATGTGAAAGTGCAAGTCTGATCAGCTGTCTGAATAAGATTTACACCATTTTGTTGAACATCATGAGGCACCAGGGCCTTCTTATTAGCAGCAATTACCTGTTATCTGGGATCTGAGCTCTGGGTAACCATTCCAGCTCGTTGACCTTGCGTCTAAGCGTTTCTTCCTGAAGGTCATCTCAACACCTCAATAATCACATCACACCTGGAGCTATAGTTTCAGCCATCCTTCTCTCAGATGATTAATCTTTGGCTTCCTAATTCATGGACTGAGTCCCCTTAACCCCACATTTGAACAATTTATCATCAGTCAGAATCTTGGATCTACCCTATGTCTTTTCATTGTCTTTCATCCCTTCAGACAGAGGGTTTCTTTGCTGTCTAGGCAGTTTAGACTTCATGAACCATCACTGTAATTATCTCATTTCCCTCTCTCCAGCCTGTTTTAATCACTTTGATGCTCCTTCCTTAGTTGAACAGAGCTCTGTGTAATTCTGCTCCTCTAATGCTACATCGCGATATGGTTGGAGAAGATAGCCACAATGAATGAACTTGCATTAAATTATGATCACAAGTCTTAAATCTTAGCCTTCTGCAGCAATTTGAAACTTCCCTAATGTACGCTCCAACTTAGAACATTATAAGTTCTCTCTCCTTGAATCTTCAACATTCCTTTCTCCATTTTCTACTCTCAAGTTATAACGTTTTCCCAATCAACAAAATTCCAAATATTTTTTTGATGTTAGGCATTCTTCCAAACTCCCGGAACACATAGGTGAACAGAACAGTCATATTCCTTTTTCATAGATCTTGTATCTAAGAAAGAAAATGAACAATAGACATGATAAGTTATACAGCAACTTAAAAGTATTGTCAGGGAGGGGAACATTTCCCCTTCTGTCCTTCTTGAGTTCTTGTGGCTGGACTAATAACAAAACTAACACAGGACAGATTAATAGGAGAACAATTTTAATTCATGCACATGGAGGTCTCTTAGAAATAGGACTTAAGAAGTGGTCGAAGCAGGCAGCTTTTATACTTTAAAGGCAAAGAAGCAATACATTTATGAGGAATTGACAGGACAAAAAGAAAAAAAACTTGGGTTTTGAGTGCTCAATTAGTGAAGAATCTAACCAGAGTTTGGGCTTGGGTTAGCAAATTAATCAAGCACAATAGACTTGTTTATTTAGACTTCTCAGCCAAATTCCCTATCTCTGGAGATAAAAGTGCTCATCTTTCTCCAGATTCAGAGAAGAATGAGAGATTAGTTTCTGCTTTCAGGGAGACAGAGAGAAGGCTCAGAGCATCCCTCTTCATTGGCCATTTCTTAAGTAACTTTAGCTCAAAATAATGAATATGCCATTGGAGCATATTTTGGGGTGGCCTCCCCTGAACCCAAGAATATAATATATTTATCTAGTCCCATGGTTTTAAGTAGTAACTAATGGCACCTAAATTTATATCTGCAATTCAAATTTCTCCCTTAAGCTCCAAATTCATATATATATATAATATCATCCCCAACATTACTGCTTTGATATCCAAAGCATGTCTTAAAATAAACTTTTTCAAAACAGATTTTTTGCTAATAAGATGTTCATGGCACAATCAGAATATAGTATAACTCTGCATATATTTAGGAAAAACGAATGTGACAAGACTTCCCTGGTGGTGCAATGGTTAAGACTCTGCACTCTCAATACACAGGGCACAGGTTCAATTCCTGGATGAGGAACTAAGGTCCCACATGTCACAGCACGGCCAAAACAAACAAACAAACGAACAAAAAACCCATCAATAAACATGTGTGAATTGAAACCTTTGGTGTTGGTACATCACACAAGTCTTCTCAGAGTCTCTTGACTTTGTGTATTTGCAAGAAACTCAGATTCATACCCACTCCAGCCATTGCCATGGGAGATTCACTGTCTGTGGGCTAGGAGAGATGCTGCTACTCCCAGAGCCCTTGGCCACTCCCATTTATTCTGACTTGGATGTAATGACACGTTACAGGGTCCAGCTTCCTGAGCAGATTGTGAAGGGCTGGATGATACAAACTCAGAAGTACAGAGTAATTATCTTCCTTTGGGGCCAACTTTGATAAATGGCAGAGAGGGGTTCAAAGGGGACAAAGTAGACAAATTCCTTATCCTTCCTCCTTATAATGGTTTGTTTCCAGGCAGTCCTTATGGAGATGCCCCATGTAACTGATCTCTTGTCTGCCTACCTGCTCAGTCATTTAGTCATGTCTGACTCTTTGCAACCCCATGGACTGTAGCCCCGAGGGCTTCTCTGTCCATGGGATTTTCGAGGCAACAATACTGGAATGGGTTGTCATTTCTTTCCCCAGGCGATCTTCCTGACCCAGTGATTGAACCTGTGTCTCCTGCATTGGCAGGCAGATTCTCTACCACTGAGCTACCTGCGAAGCCATAATTGAGCTCTTAGCTGAGAGTAAAGAGCAGACCGCCTCTGATGGTTGACTGGCTGTGTCTTTATGCTTACTGTGAAGCAGGAACTCGAGCAGGAGCACATCACGTTGTGTTGCTTCTAATCCTTTCAAGCCCCATTTTGTATTTTCCTCCCTCTATTCCTTGGGGTTGCACCTCCTTAATAAAAAAAAAAAACATTTTGAGATATTGAATGCTCTATTTACTTAAGTTAGCATAAGTACTTAAGTATCACATGGTTAAAATTTGGAATTGAACAGTGTGTTAAAAATTTAACACCTTGTTTTACAAACCAAGACACAAACCAAGACACAAACCAAGACACAAACCAAGACACAGAGAAACTACATGATTTACCCAAAGGCAGAGAGTTTAGTTTCTGGCAAGTGAGGGCTTTATTTTTTGTTCCAGTAGGAAAAACTAATTTCACTAGAGCATGAACTTGGAGAACTCTTGAGACACATGAACAGTTTGGATAGTATAACTTTGCTATTCTCTACAGAATTATCAGAAAGCCAATCTCCCATCAGCTAGCAACATGATCATTATATGTTTAGATTTTGTGCATTGAGATGAGATCCAGATCTTGATTCAAATAAATCAGTTATTTCATATCCAAAGCAAATTTTTCAATACTTGTTCAGGTAACTATGTGTATATAGAATTTAACTCATCTTTATAAAAGATTGCTTTTGAAAATGTTGAATGCTCTGCTACTTCTTTTCTACTAATCTGAAAGTGTTGAGGGGAAAAAATAAGCACCAAAGTCTTCTTTATTCATATTTATTGAGCCAAAGAACATTTATATGCACAATTTTATGTAAATTAACGTCTGGGTTTTTCAAGATCTATTTTGAAATATGTGTGTATAATCAGCAGTCTTGTAATCCAAATTATTTGGTTTTACTTAGATAATATATATTGTCAAAGGGACAACAAAAGCCAGTATCAACACACAAATGTTTATTTTCTAGTGTCATACACTATAGAAAGAATAAAATGTAATCAATAGCATTAATGTCTAAATAAATGGTCTTAGGTATACAAAGCTTTACAAATACAAATACAATACTGAGTTGCTTATCTAGACCCCTTAATGCACCTCTGTTGATGTTTTTGAACTGCGGTGTTGGAGAAGACTCTTGAGAGTCCCTTGGACTGCAAGGAGATCCAACCAGTCCATTCTGAAGGAGATCAGCCCTTGGTGTTCTTTGGAAGGACCGATGCTAAAGCTGAAACTCCAGTACTTTGGCCACCTCATGTGATGAGTTGACTCACTGGAAAAGACTCTGATGCTGGGAGGGATTGGGGGAAGGAGGAGAAGGGGACAACAGAGGATGAGATGGCTGAATGGCATCACCAACTCGATGGACATGAGTTTGAGTGAACTCCGGGAGATGGTGATGGACAGGGAGGTCTGGCGTGCTGTGATTCATGGGGTCACAAATAGTCGGACACGACTGAGTGACTGATCTGATCTCTTTGCTGAGCCATATGCATAGAAATGGAAATATCTTCTAGTCAAAATGGTATCAGGGAACAATTTTAACCAGGAGTACCACTTTAAGAGTAGTGACCTTGAGAAGTAGGCTCAAGATTTTAAATTTGAAAATGCAGTTTAGAGAAAAGTTGAGATGCTTAAAATCAAAGAAATGTGATTAATACCAGTATTATACCCGAGTTGTCCAAAGATGGGATGGACAGCTCTATAGATCTGAGAGATGGCTTGACTAGATGTCAATTGGATAATTAATTGATAATGATGTTATGGTGGTGGTGGTTTATTTGCTAAGTGTGTCTGACTCATGTGACCCCATGGACTGTAGCCCACCAAGCTGCTCCATCCATGGGATTCTCCAGGCAAGAATATTGGAGTGGGTTGCCATTTCCTTCTCCAGGGTTCTTCCTGACCCAGGCATTGAATGTGGGTCTCCTGCATTGTAGACAGATTCTTAACCAACTGAGCTACAAGGGAAGTCCAAAGATGTTATAGAGGAAATTTAAACGTTGATCAATGGATTAGACTGATATTTTCTTCCAATCTTGATTTTTACTTCCACCAAGAGATTTGTTCTTTCACCTGCAGATATATCATTATATATTCAGTCATCATAATCAACAAATAGTAACCAACAGTAATATAATAGGACGTCTAAGCGTTTATAATGCATTTTACCTACACTTCATTTTCATAGTGACTTATGATCAGTTAATTATTCTTGATGTTTAGCATCAAAGTTTTTAAACATCTATAATTTTAGAGAAAAACTTGAATTCTAAAATTAAAATGCTGGAGTAGGTACTTTTCTGGCAGTCTAGTGGTTAAGACTTCACCTTCTAACGCAGGGGGTGCAACTTCTACCCCTGGTCAGGGAGCTAAGATCTCACATATTTTGTGGCCAAAAAACCAAAACATAAAACAGAAACAGTATTGTAACAAATTCAATAAAGACTTTAAAAATGAACAAAAAACTGCTGAAAGACATTTCTAAATAATTTTACTTATTTAAATATTTATTTTTATTTTAAACATATTTATATTCTGAATTTGATGCTTTTAGTATATGAAGTACTTAGGAGTCCAGATCTGCTGTCAGTTGATTCTCCTGACTATGACTTATGGTTTTTTTTTTTTGAGCATTTGTTTTATAATTTGAAGATATAAATTTTAAGTGTTTATGTTTAACTCACATTGGGTGGGCATCATTGGTGGATGTCCTGTGTGGCTTAAGTTGGGGTAGGAGATCTCTCTCCTTAAATGTTCTAGTTTTGCTTCTTTCCAGATGTCTCACAGATGTTTCCTACCAAAGATAACTTTTAACTTTTAAAAATTTCTTGGTTTGGAATCTTCTAGGGTAAGTCTGAGCCTGAACACCATATGCAGAAACCCCTGGAAATCAAAATCACTTTATTGTGAACATCCCCCCAAACAGTAAAGATAATGGGAATAAATAAAATTTTATCATTGATAAAACTAGAAGATATCTGTTTCTCCAAACTACTAATGTGAATATTAACAGGGGAACAGAAAATACTTAGAGAGTATGTCTGCAGAGACAGAGATAAGGTCCAACAAGGAAAACATGTTTATTTAAAGTCAGTAGAAAATAAATAACTACTTACTTGGAATGAAGAGAAAACAATGCACAAACTGAAAGTCTGTTTCTTAGAACCATTTTTGGAACCAACCAAATAACAAGGAATGCAGTATTGAATAAAGACACTCAGACATGCCATTTGGCAGAAAGCAATTTGTTGGTAGGGCTTCCCTGGTGTCTCATTGGTAAAGAACCTACGTGCCATACCTCAACATAATAAAAGCTATATATGACAAACCCACAGCAAACATTATCCTCAATGATGAAAAACTGAAAGCATTTCCCCTAAGTCAGGAACAAGACAAGGGTGCCCGCTTTCACTGCTACTATTCAACATAGTTCTGGAAGTTTTGGCCACAGCAATCAGAGCAGAAAAAGAAATAAAAGGAATCCAAATTGGAAAAGAAGAAGTAAAACTCTCACTGTTTGCAGATGACATGATCCTCTACATAAAAAACCCTAAAGACTCCACCAGAAAATTACTAGAACTAATCAATGAATATAGTAGAGTCGCAGGATATAAAATCAGCACACAGAAATCCCTTACATTCCTATACACGAATAATGAGAAAGTAGAAATAGAAATTAAGGAAACAATTCCATTCACCATTGCAAAGAAAAGAATAAAATACTTAGGAATATATCTACCTAAGGAAACTAAAGATCTATATAGAGAAAACGATAAAACACTGATGAAAGAAATCAAAGAGGACACTAATAGATGGAGAAATATACCATGTTCATAGATTGGAAGAATCAATATAGTGAAAATGAGTATTCTACCCAAAGCAATCTACAGATTCAATGCAATCCCTATCAAGCTACCAACGGCATTTTTCACAGAGCTAGAACAAATAATTTCACAATTTGTATGGAAATACAAAAAACTTCGAATAGCCAAAGCAATCTTGAGAAAAAAGAATGGAACTGGAGGAATCAACCTGCCTGACTTCAGGCTCTACTACAAAGCCACAGTCATCAAGACAGTATGGTACTGGCACAAAGACAGAAATATAGATCAATGGAACAAAATAGAAAGCCCAGAGATAAATCCAGACACCTATGGAGACCTTATCTTTGACAAAGGAGGCAAGAATATACAATGGAGAAAACACAATCTCTTTAACAAGTGGTGCTGGGAAAACTGGTCAACCACTTGTAAAAGAATGAAACTAGATCACTTTCTAACACCATACACAAAAATAAACTCAAAATGGATTAAAGATCTAAACGTAAGACCAGAAACTATACAACTCCTAAAGGAGAACATAGGCAAAACACTCTCCAACATAAATCACAGCAGGATCCTCCATGATCCACCTCCCAGAATACTGGAAATAAAAGCAAAAATAAACAAATGGGATCTAATTAAAATTAAAAGCTTTTGCGCAACAAAAGAAACTATAAACAAGGTGAAAAACAGCCTTCTGAATGGAAGAAAATAATAGCAAATGATGCAACTGACAAACAACTAATCTCAAAAATATACAAGCAACTTATGCAGCTCAATTCCAGAAAAATAAACGACCCAATCAAAAAATGGGCCAAAGAACTAAATAGACATTTCTCCAAGGAAGACATACAGATGGCTAACAAACACATGAAAAGATGCTCAACATTACTCATTATTAGAGAAATGCAAATCAAGACCACAATGAGGTACCATTTCACACCAGTCAGAATGGCTGCGATCCAAAAGTCTACAAACAATAAATGCTGGAGAGGGTGTGGAGAAAAGGGAACCCTCTTACACTGTTGGTGGGAATGCAAACTAGTACAGCCATTATGGAGAACAGTGTGGAGATTCCTTAAAAAATTGCAAATAGAACTGCCTTATGACGCAGCAATCCCATTTCTGGGCATACACACTGAGGAAACCAGAATTGAAAGAGACGCGTGTACCCCAATGTTCATCGCAGCACTGTTTATAATAGCCAGGATATGGAAACAACCTAGATGTCCATCAGCAGATGAATTGATAAGAAAGCTGTGGTACATATACACAATGGAGTATTACTCAGCCATTAAAAAGAATACATTTGAATCAGTTCTAATGAGGGGGATGAAACTGGAGCCTACTATACAGAGTGAAGTAAGCCAGAAAGAAAAACGCCAATACAGTAAACTAACACATATATATGGAATTTAGAAAGATGGTAATGATGACCCTCTATGTGAGACAGCAAAAGAGACACGAATGTATAGAATGGACTTTAGACTCTGAGGGAGAGGGTGGCATGATTTGGGAGAATGGCATTGAAACATGTATACTATCATGTAAGAAACGAATCACCAGTCTATGTTCGATACAGGATACAGGATGCTTGGGGCTGGTGCACGGGGATGATCTAGAGAGATGATATGGGGTGGGAGATGGGAGAGGGGTTCAAGATTGGGAACTCATGTACACCCGTGATGGATTCATGTCAATGTATGGCAAAGCCAATACAGTATTGTAAAATAAAATAAAGTAAAAATAGAAGTAAAAAAAAAAAATAAATAAAGCTACAGGAGAAAATAAAGTAAAAAAAAAAAAAAAAAAAAGAACCTACCTGCCAATACAGGAGATGCACGTTTGATCCCTGGGTTGGGAAGATCCCCTGGAGGAAGGAAATGGCCACTTGCTCTAGTATTCTTGCCTGGGAAATCCCATGGACAGACGAAGTCTGGCATGCATGGGGTTGCAAAGAGTCAAGACACAAGTTAGTGACTAAACAACAGCAATTGGTTGATAAAGCAGAGCAGAAAAGTAGAACTCTGAATGAGAGCAACTAAATTGCCAATTTCAGTTGCCTGGGAAGAGTCAGAGGTTAAAAGAACTAACACATAAATAATTCTGCATTCAAATGATTTTAATTCTGGAGAGATAGTCTTATCATATGAAGCTCCTATAAATGCCAGCAATGAGTAGCATCCTTTAAAATTACCTTATTATCATAAAAATATGATATGTAGAATAATACCCTTCAAAAAGGAGGAAAGGAAGCAAAGACCATAACACAAATGATAGAAATAGAACACTCACTAGAAGCAAGTTTTTACTGTGCAGATAAAAGTAATCATCGTGGGGGGTCCCAAGATGGCGGAGGAATAGGATGGGAGACCACTTTCTCCCCAACAAATTCATCAAAAGATCATTTGAGTGCTGAGCAACTTCCAAAAAACCCCTTCTGAATGCTGGTGGAAGACACCAGGCACCCAGAAAGGCAGCCCATTCTCTTCAAAAGGAGGTAGGACAAAATATAAAAGACAAAAGGAGAGACAAAAGAGTTAGGGACGGAGACCTGTCCTGGGCAGAGAGTTGTGAAGGAGAAGTTTCCAAACAGTAGGAAACCCTCTCATGGGTGGGTCTGTGGGGAGTTTTGGAATCTCAGAGGGCAACATGACCAGGGGGGGGGGGAAAAAACAAAACCCACAGAATACATGCCTAACCGCAACTGCCAGCGAAGTAGCCCAGGTGCTCATGCCTGCCATGAGGGGCTGGACAAGGAGGCGGGGGCAGCATCATTGGTGCTCAGGGTAAGGACAGGGCCTGAATGCCCCGCGGACAATATGAGGGAGCTAACCTGAGATAACAACCAAACTGTGGGTTCGCCACAGAGGGAAAAAAAAAAAGAGAGAGAGAAAACGTTCCCGCGAAAGGCTCTAACACGCAGCCTGGTCTGCTCACAGAACAAAGGACTGAGTGAACACCAGAGGAGAGCAAGCTGGCTGCAGACCAGCGCATCCTCCCACTGGAGGCAGAGAGGCAGGTGGGTGACAGCCAGAGCTGGAAGGCAAGGGGCTGCTCCAATCTTGGCTCCAAAGACTGGCATCCTCCACCAAACTGTGAGCAGGCTCCCAGTTGCTAATCACGTTTTCCTGGGATCCTGGATGGTTGACATCTGCCAGGAGGGTTGCTCCCCAGAGGAGACACATGGCACTCACAGGGCCCCTGGGAAACCGAGCGGCTGGAACCAGGGAGGTGATTAAGATGCATGGCCTACCTGGGACAGTGCACTCACCAAACAGCTGGTTGTCTGAACTGCTTGGACCTGGGAAGGACACAAAACGCATGCCCAACCAAGTCTGTATCCTTGCAGAGTACCCGAGAACCTGAGCGGGTTAGACCTGGGAAGTGGATGAAACACAGGGCTCACTTTAGACAGTTCTCCTGCAGAGCACCCTGGAGCCTGAGCAGTGGAGACCCAGGAAACACACTCGCCTTGAGCTGGGGCAAACCCAGTGTGGTCCATACACTGGGAGCACACCCCACACACCCCAGTGATATTTGTTTGCAGTGTCGCCCCCTCCCCGCAACACAACTGAACAAGTGAGTCTAATAAGTGACCACCTTTGCCCCCTCGCGTCAGGGTGGGAATTAGACACCGAAGAGACTTGCAAACAGAGGAAGCTGAAATAAACAAGAGGGAACCACTGTGGAAGTGACAGGTGCAACAGATTAAAATTCTATAGTTAACATTGACTAAGCATTGGAGGGAGCCTGTATACCTTGAGAACAAGTACAAGCTGGAACAGGAACTATCTGAAGCTGAACTGACCCCACACTGCCCACAACATCTTCAGAGAAATTCCTAGGTATATTTTTATTACTATCACTTTGTAATTTTTTAAAAAATTTAAGTTCTTCATTACTCCTTTAATTTTCATTTGTATAACCTACTAGTACCTTGCCAAGAAAAACGACCCCACTTTTAAGGCAAGTTTCATATATTTTTTTAATAATTTTTGTTATTGATTTTGTTTTGTATTTTAATATTGTTTTTTTGAGAGTCTAACCTGTACTATAATCTCTGCTTTTTGGTGTTATCAATTTCGTACATTTAAGAATCTAATATTCAGTATCCACTTTCACTTAGGGGTGTGATTACTGGCTTGATTGCTCTCTCCCCTTTTGACTCTCCTGTTTGTTCCTCAGGTCACCTCTATCTCCTCCCTCCCCCTTCTCTTCTCTACTTAAATCTGTGAATTTCTCTGGGTGTTCCAGACTGTGGAGAGCACTTAGGGAACTGATTACTGGCTAGATTGTTCTCTCCCCTTTTGACTCCCCCTCTTATCCTCCTGGTCACCTCTATCTCCCTCCTCCCTCTTCTCTTCTCCATGTAACTCTGTGAACCTCTCTGGGTGTCCCTTGCTGTGGAGAATTGTTTCACCATTAACCTAGATGTTTTATCATCTCTGCTGTATGGATGGAGAAGTCTTGAGGCTACTGTAAGAATAAGACTGAAAGCCAGAGGCAGGAGGCTTAACTCCAAAACTTGAGAACATCAGAGAACTCCTGATTCCAGGAAACCTTAATAGGCAAGAGTTCACCCAAAAGCCTCCATACCTACACTGAAACCAAGCTCTGTCCAAGAGCCAACAAGTTCCAGAGAAAGACACACGAAGCTAATTCTCCAGCAAAGCAGGAACACAGCCCTGAGCATTAAAAGACAGGCTGCCCAAAGCCATGCCAAATCCATAGACACCCCATAGACTGACACTCACTACTGGACGCATTGCACTCCAGAGAGAAGAGATCCAGCTCCACCCACCAGAACACAGATGTAAGCTCCCCTAACCAAGAAACCTTGACAAGTCACTCATTCAATCCCACCCACAGGGAGCAGGCTCCACAAGAAAGAGGAACCATGAACTTCCAGCCTACAGAAAGGGCACTCCAACCACAGCAATCTAAACAAAATGAAGAGGCAGAAAAATATTCAGCAGGTAAAGGAACATGATAAATGCCCACCAAACCAAACAAAAGAGGAGGAGATAGGGAGTCTCCCTGAAAGAAGTTCAGAATAATGATAGTACAGATGATCAAAAATCTTGGAAACAAAATGGAGTTACATATAAATAGACTAGAGACAAGGATTGAGAAGATGCAAGAAATGTTTAACAAGGACCTAGAAGAAATTAGAAAGAGTCAGTCAATAATGTATAATGCAATAAATGAGATCAAAGCACTCTGGAGGGAGCCAACAGTAGAATAATTGAGGTAGAAGACAGGATAAGTGAGATGGAAGATAGAATGGAAGAAATAAATGAAGCAGAGAGGAAAATAGAAAAAAAGAATTAAAAGAAATGAGGACAACCTCAGAGACCTCTGGGACAATGTTAAACACCCCAACATTCGAATCATAGGCGTCCCAGAAGAAGAATACAAAAAGAAAAGCCATGAGAAAATACTTGAGGAGATAATAGCTGAAAACTTCCCTAAAATGGAGAAGGAAATAGACACCCAAGTCCAAGAAACCCAGAGAGTCCCAAACAGGATAAACCCAAGGTGAAACATCCCAAAACACCTATTAATCAAACTAATGAGATTAAACACAAACAGCAAATATTAAAAGCACCAAGGGAAAAGCAACAAATAACACACAAAGGGATTCCAATAAGAAAAACAGCTGATCTTTCAATAGAAACTCTTCAGGCCAGAAGGAATGGCAGGACATATTTAAGTGATGAAAGAGAAAAACCTACAACCCAGATTACTATACCCAGCAAGGATTTCATTCAAATATGAAGGAGAAATCAAAAGCTTTACAGACAAGCAAAAGCTGAGAGAATTCAGCATCACCATACCAACTCTTCAACAAATGCTAAAGGATCTTCTCTAGCCAGGAAACACAGAAAAGGTTTATAAACTCGAACCCAAAACAGCAAAGTAAATAGCAACAGGATCATACTTATCAATAATTACCTTAAATGTAAACAGGCTGAATGCTCCAACCAAAAGACAAAGACTGGCTGAAAGTATACAAAAACAAGACCCCTACACATGCTGTCTACAAAAGACCCACCTCAAAACAAGGGACACATACAGACTGAAAGTGAAGGGCTGGAAAAAGATATTTCACACAAATGGAGACCAAAAGAAAGCAGGAGCAGCAATACTCATATAGGATAAAATAGACTTTGAAATAAAGTCTGTGGAAAGAGACAAAGAAAGATACTACATAATGATCAAAGGATCAATCCAAGAAGAAGATATAACAATTATAAACATATATCCACCCAACATTGGAACATCTCAATACATAAGGCAAATGCTAACAAGAATGAAAGGGGAAATTAACAGTAACACAATAATAGTGGAAGACTTTAATACCCCACTCACACCTATGGATAGATTAACCAAACAGAAAATAAGCAAGGAAACACAAACTTTAAATGATAAAATGGACTAGTTAGGCTTAATTGATATCTATAGGACATTTCACACCAAAACAATGAATTTCACCTTTTTTACAAGTGCACACAGAACACGCTCCAGGATAGATCACATCCTGGACCATAAATCTACCCTCGGTAAATTAAAAAAAACCTGAAACTATTTCAACCATCTTTTCTGATCACAATGCAGTAAGATTAGATGTCAACTACAGGAAGAAAGTTGGGCTTCCCTGGTGACCCATGGTGACTCAGATGGTAAAGCATCTGTCTGCAATGTGGGACACCTGGGTTTGACCCTTGGGTTGGGAAGATCCCCCAGAGAAGGATGTGGCAGCCCACTCCAGTACTCTTGCCTGGAAAATCCCATGGACAGAGGAGCCTGGTAGGTTACAGTCCATGGGGTTGCAAAGAGTCAGACATGACTGAGCAACTTCACTTTCTTTCTTTCACAGGAAGAAAATGATTAAAAGTACAAACATATGGAGCTAAACAACATGCTTCTGAATAACTAACAAATCACAGAAGAAATCAAAGAGGAAATCAAAATATACACAGAAACAAATAAAAATGAAAACACAACAACCCCAAACTTATGGGATTCAGTAAAAGCAGTGCTAAGGGAAAGTTTCATAGCAATGCAAACTAACCTCAAGAAACAAGAGAAACATCAAACAAATAACCTAACTTTACACCTAAAGCAAATAGAAAAGGAAGAAATGAAGAACCTCAGGGTTAGTAGAAGGAAAGAAATGATAAAAATTAGGGCAGAAATAAATGAAAAAGAAACAAAGGAGACTATAGCAAAAGTCAACAAAACTAAAAGCTTGTTCTTTGAGAAGATAAATGAAATAGACAAATCATTAGCCAGACTCATCAAGAAAAAAGGGAGAAGAATCAATTCAACAAAATTAGAAATGAAAATGGAGAAATCATAACAGACAACACAGAAATACAAAGGATCATAAGAGACTACTATCAGCAACCATATGCCAATAAAATGGACAACTTAGAAGAAATTGATGAATTCTTAGAAAAGTATAACCTTCCAAAACTTAACCAGGAAGAAATAGAAAATCTTAACAGACCCATCACAAACATAGAAATTGAAACTGGAATTAAAAATCTTCCATCAAACAAAAACCCAGGACCAGATGACTTCACAGGTGAATTCTAACAAAAATTTAGAAAAGAGCTAACACCTATCCTACTCAAACTGCTGCAGAAAATTGCAGAGGAAGGTAAACACTCAAATTCATTCTCTGAGGCCACAATCACCCTAATACCTAAACCAGACAAAGATGCCACAAAAAAAGAAAACTACAGGCCAATATCACTGATGAACATAGATGCAAAAATCCTCAACAAAATTCTAGCAAACAGAATCCAACAGCATATTAAAAAGATCAAACATCATGACCAAGTGGGCTTTATCTCAGGGATGTGAGGATTCTTCAATATTTGCAAATCAATCAATGTGATACACCATATTAAAAAATTGAAAGATAAAAACTGTATGATTATCTCAATAGATGAAGAGAAAGCCTTTGACAAAATTCAATTCCCATTTATGATAAAAATTTTCCAGAAAACAGCAAAAGAAGGAACATACCTCAACATAATAAAAGCCATATGTGATAAACCCACAGCAAACTTTATCCTCAATGGCAAAAAATTGAAAGCATTTCCACTAAAATTAGGAACAAGACAAGGGTACCCACTCTCACTACTACTATTCAACATAGTTTTGGAAGTTTAGCCACAGAGAAGAAAAAGAAATAAAAGGAATCCAGATTGGAAAAGAAGAAGTAAAACTCTCTCTGTTTGCAGATGACATGATCCTCTACATAGAAAACCCTAAAGACACCACAGAAAATTTCTAGAGCTAATCAATGAATATAGTAAAGTTGCAGGATATAAAATTAATACACAGAAATTCCTTGCATTCCTATACACTAACAATGAGAAGACAGAAAGAGAAATTAAAGAAACAATCACATTCACCATTGTGACAAAAAGAATAAAATACTTAGGAATAAATCTACCTAAAAAAACAAAAGACCCATATATATATAACTATAAAACACTGATGAAAGAAATCAAAGATGACACAAATAGATGGAGAAATATATCATGTTCTTGGATTGGAAGAATCAATATAGTGAAAATGAGTATTCTACCCAAAGCAACCTACAAATTTATGCAATCCTTATCAAGCTACCAACAGTATTTTTCATAGAACTAGAATTTGTATGGAAATACAAAAAACCTCGAATAACCAAAGTATTCTTGAGAAAGAAGAATGGAACTGGAGGAGTCAACCTGCCTGACTTCAGACTATACTACAAGTCTATAGTCGTCAAGACAGTATGGTACTAGCACAAAGACAGAAATATAGATCAATGGATCAAAATAGAAAGCCCAGAGATAAATCCATGCACCTATGGATACCCTATCTTTGACAAAGGAGGCAAAAATATACAATGGAGAAAACACAATCTCTTTAATAAGGGTTCTGGGAAAATGGGTCAACCACTTGTAAAAGAATGAAACTAGATCACTTGCTAACACGATACACAAAAATAAACTCAAAATGGTTTAAATATCTAAATGTAAGATCAGAAACTATAAAAATCCTAGAGGAAAACATAGGCAAAACACTCTGACATAAATCACAAGAACTTCTAAGACTCACCTCCCAAAGTAATGGAAATAAAAGCAAAAATAAACAAATGGGACCTAATTAAACTTAAAAGCTTTTGCACAACAAAGGAAACTATAAGCAAGGTGAAACCCTTCAGAATTGGAGAAAATAACAGTAAATTAAGCAACTGACAAAGAATTAATCTCAAAATTTATATAAGCAGCTCATGCAACTCAATACCAGAAAAATAAACGACCCAATCAAAAAATGGGCCAAAGAACTAAACAAACATTTCTCCAAAGAAGACATACAGATGGCTAACAAATACATGAAAAGATGTTCAACATCACTCATTACCAAAGAAATGCAAATCAAAATCACAATGAGGTCCCATCTCATGCCAGTCAGAATGGCTGCCATCAAAAAGTCTACAAACAATAACTGCTGGAGAGGGTGTGGAGTAAAGGGAACCCTCTTACACTGTTGGTGGGAATGCAAACTAGTATAGCCACTGTGGAGAAGAGTGTGGAGATTCCTTTAAAAACTGGAAATAGAACTGCCATATGACCCAGCAATCCCACTGCTGGGCATACACACCGAGGAAACCAGAATTGAAAGAGACACATGTACTCCAAAGTTCATTGCAGCACTGTTTGCAATAGCTAGGGCATGGAAGCAACCTAGATGTCCATAATAAATCAAATCATTCAACTAATAAATGACTGAAGGATATAAATACACATTTCTCCAAAGAAGATATATAGCTGACCAATAAACATGTAAAAAGATGATCAACATTGTTAATCATTAAGCATATACAGATCAAAATAAAAGATACTACTTCACACAGACTAGGATGGTGAAAAACAATCAAACAAACAAAAAAGCAGCCAATAAAAAGTATTGATAAGGAGGTAGATTAATTGGAACTCTGATACATTGCTGGTGGGAATACAAAATAGTATAGCCACTTTGGAAAACAGTATGGCAGTTTCTTAGATGGTTAAGTTTAGAATTATGATACAGCTCTGCCATTCCACTCTTGGATAACACACCGAAGAAAACAGAAGTAAAACACACAAAAATTTTTACAGGAATGTTTCAGTTCAGTTCAGTTCAGTTCAGTTCAGTCGCTCAGTCGTTTCTGACTCTTTGCGACCCCATAAATCGCAGCATGCCAGACCTCCCTGTCCATCACCAACTCCTGAAGTTCACTCAGACTCGCGTCCATCGAGTCCGTGATGCTATCCAGCCATCTCATACTCAGTCGTCCCCTTCTTCTCCTGCCCCCAATCCCTCCCAGCATCAGAGTCTTTTCCAATGAGTCAACTCTTCACATGAGGTGGCCAAAGTACTGGAGTTTCAGCTTTAGCACCATTCCTTCCAAAGAAATGCCAGGGCTGATCTCCTTCAGAATGGACTGGTTGGACCTCCTTGCAGTCCAAGGGACTCTCAAGAGTCTTCTCCAACACCACACTTCAAAAGCATCAATTCTTCAGTGCTCAGCCTTCACAGTCCAGTTCTCACATCCATACATGACTACTGGAAAAACCATAGCCTTGACTAGATGGACCTCAGTTGGCAAAGTAATGTCTCTGCTTTTGAATATACTATCTAGGTTGGTCATAACTTTTCTTCCACAGAGCAAGTGTCTTTTAATTTCATGGCTGCAATCACCATCTGCAGTGATTTGGGAGCCCCCCCCCAAAAAAGTCTGACACTGTTTCCACTGTTTCCCCATCTATTTCCCATGAAGTGATGGGACCGGATGCCATGATCTTCGTTTTCTGAATGTTGAGCTTTAAGCCAACTTTTTCACTCTCCACTTTCACTTTCATCAAGAGGCTTTTTAGTTCCTCTTCACTCTCTGCCATAAGGGTGGTGTCATCTGCATATCTGAGGTCAGGAATGTTTACAGCAGCATTTTTCATAATAGGCAGACTGCAAATACAACCTAAATGTTCATCACTTGATGACAAAATGTAGAGTATCCATAAAAATGTATGTTATTCAACAATAAAAATGCATGAATAGTAATACATGTAAGGACATAGATGAACCCTGAAAATATTATGCTTAGTAAAAGAAGCCAGTCATAAAAGAGCACATACTATATAGCCTACTTATGTGAAATGTTCAGATAGGCAAATATAAAGAGAGAGAATAGATTAATCATTGTCTGGGGCTGTGGGCATTGAGGGCTAATGGGGAATGACTGCTAATATGTTCCAGGATTTCTGTTGAGGGTACCTAAAGCATTTTAAAACTGATGTATATTCTGGGAACCCTACTTAATTCACTGTGGTGATCCAAATGATAAGGAAGTCCAAAAGGAGGCAGGGTGGGGCGGGGGCGGTGGACACATATGTATATGTATGGCTGATTCACTTTGCTGTCAAGTAGAAACTAATATAACATTGTAAAGCCCCAATATCACTGTGGACGGTGATTGTAGCCATGAATTTCAAAAACTTGCTCCCTGGAAATAAAGCTATGACAAATCTAGACAGCATATTGAAAAGAAGAAATATTATTTTGTGGACAGAGATCCAAATAGACAAAGCTATGGTTTTTCTAGTAGTCATGTACTAGATGTAGAGATGTGAGAGCTAGACCATAAAGAAGGGTGAGAGCCAAAGGATAGAGAATAGAGAAGAATAGAGCCTTTCAAACTGTGGTGTTGGAGAAGACTCTTGAGAGTCCCTTGGATAGCAAGGAGATCAAAACAGTCAATCCTAAAGGAAGTCAACCCTGAATGTTCATTGGAAGGACTGATGCTGAAGCTGAAGCTCCAATACTTTGGCCACCTGATGTGAAGAGCTGACTCTTTAGAAAAGATGCTGATGCTGGGAAAGATTAAAGGCAGGAGGAGAAGGGGATGATAGAGGATGAGTTGGTTGGATGCCATCACTGACTCAATAGGCATGAGTTTGAGCAAGCTCTGGGAGATGATGAAGGCCTGGGAAGCCTGGCATCCTGCAGTCCATAGGGCTGCAAAGAGTCAGACACATATGAGCAATTGAACAACAATAACAAAACAATTATATTTCAATTAAAATTAATTAAAAAGTAAAAAGGAAAACTCATGTGAATATACTAAAACTCAATAAGTTGTACATTTTAAATGGGTAAATTGTATGGTATGTGAATGACAGCACATTAAAACTATAAAAATATCTTGGGAAGCTAATGTTAAATCTTTTAGGCTTGTTTTATATAAAATTTAAGAAAAAGTTTTTTTTTTTTAAGAGAAAGGAGAAAATAGTATGAGTTTCTAAACTTAAAACTGCCAAGAATTTAAAATATATGCTACAAATGTAAAATATGATCAGTACAGTCACTCTGACAGTATCTTCACCTGGAATAATTTAGTTTTCAAATATTTACACATTTTTTAAAAAATGCAAGAGAGTGGAATCAGTATGTGGAAACACTTTAAACTCTTTAGAGAATTCCTATCACATAAATCTTCCACAATATTCAGTCCCAAGTAACTGTTTCAGAAAAAAACCTTTGAAAGTGTTTCTGTTATGATAATTTCCAGTAGAAAGTTAAGTTCTAATCCATCAAGTTTATAGTGTTTATATAATTAAAATATAGATGATTGCTCTGAGAGACTAGCACATTTCTGAGGTTTGAGAAACAATAAGAAATGTGACATTATAATACATCTGTGTTTTAAAATGTGTACTAAGTGAAAATACATTAATATTTTTAACTGGAAATGTATTAATTACTCTCTGACATTGTAGTGGCAAAAACAATTAGACTCTTAACTAAAAGGAATTTGAAAGGTAATTTTAGCTGAAATTGAAATATTAAATATAAATAAATATACTGTGAAGTCAAATGAATGCCCTGCAAAGTGGGAAGCTGCCCTATAGCACAGGGAGCTCAATTCAATGCCCTGTGATGACCTAGAGGGGCGGGATGGGCAGGTGGGAGGGAGGCTCAGGAAGGAGGGGATATATGTATGTTTATAACTGATTCACGATGTTGTTCAGCAGAAACTAACAAAACATTGCGAAGCAATTACATTCTAATTTTTAAAATGTATCTTGAATTACCCTTGTGGACCTAATGTAATCACAAGTGTCTTTAAAAGATGGAAGAAGGAAGCAGAATAATGAGTAATGAAATGTGCTGTCTTCCTAGACCCTTGGAAGTAATGCAGCCTGCTTACACCTTGATTTTAGCTCAATGAGACCCATTTGGGACTTCTCCAGAACTGTTAGAAGGCAATGGCACCCCACTCCAGTATGCTTGCCTGGAAAATCCCATGGACGGAGGAGCCTGGTGGGCTGCCATCTATGGGGTCGCACAGAGTCAGACACGACTGATGTGACTTAGCAGCAGCAGCAGCAGCAGCAGAACTGTTAGAGAATAAACTTGCATTGTTTTAAGCTACAGGATTATAGGAACTTGTTGAGCAATGATAGGAAATTAATACAGATAGCAAGTGAAACTGACTATGTATACTCCAACTTCCACTCCCTTCCTTTCACCTTGAATGCATAGTAATTTCTGATCAAAACTTACCAATCCAGCTTGGTATCTCCAGGATCTAGCATGGTGCCCAGAATACAGTAGACACTTGGAAGATACTTGTTGAATCAAATACATGAATGAAAGGCTACTTTTAGTTGTCCAGGTTTATTTTTTCCTATTACATAAGTTTTTTATGATCTCACACTTGGAATTGACAGTGATTTTTTTGGACAGACAAAACAGAATGGCTAATTGGGAGGCTTCATGTTAGTAATCAGATATTTAAGTGGATATCCATTAGCAGTTCACTTCCCTGCTGTTTTTCTTACATTTGAGGACAAAATTTATGTCTTGTAAATCACTCCAGTTGCCATTTTAAAAGACTCTAATAGAATGAATGCATCCTAGAACATTCGCCTTAAAAATATAGTCTGAAACCAAAGCCTGTGAAAACCTGCAGAAAGACTGAGCAAAAAACCCAAGGGGCTCTCATTTGGAGTTAGAAACCTCAACATTTTCTTTTTCCTTTCTCCACCAAGCTGTTCAGTTCTAACTTAATGGTTTTCAGTTAGTACTACTTATAATCATATATCTGCAGGGACCCCTCCCTCCTACAATCACAATGAAACACCTTGTTTCAAAGGTAGTGGGGCTGTGAAAATTGGTATTGCATTCATCTGAAATGCTTTATATAGTGAAAAAACTCTGTTTACTAATCACTGAGATGGAATTATTCATAATAAAAATAATTCTGAGTACTCTGAACATTTAACACCTTATTCACAGCATTTCACACACTTCAGAAAAAGTTTTCACTAGAAAATAGAGAAAAGCCTCAGAAAAAAGCATTTCATTATCCCGTCACATTATTTTAAGTTATTTAAGCAACCATTTTTAAAAACTTTTGGTGCTCATCCTTTCTTACTTTGTATCCATTTCAAGATTTTAGCCAATTATCTTCAAAGTGTACTTTGAGGTTGGCATGTAATTTGAAATTATTGCATTGAACATGCTTTAAGGATGAAAGTCACAGCTGAAAGAGTAAATACTAGGTTAATGTTAAGAAAAACCGAAGTGGCCTTAGGCAGCTAGAGACTTGCCAGGTACTATCAGCCAGGCCTTGGTATTGTGAGGGGCTGCCTGGCACCCCTAGCTGGTCCATGGTGTTTTCCTGTTAAATATCAATGGTTTTAAGAGCACCAATGTCAGCAAAGGCCACTCTATGAATATGTTGGATCAAGACAAAAATAAGACCACTCTGTAATTATGTATGAACACTTAGGAAAAAAAAAGTTCTGAGCCTCCCTCCACTCCTCTCTCTTACCTGATACGGTGGCTTCTTCTGAAATATGTCTTCTTTACTAACTATGGATTGAGTTTCTTCATTCTAATTTACCCTTATCCAAGATAAGATTTATTGAGATACTCAAAAGAATTATCCGTGCTTCCTGACAATGCTTTATCCAGAGTGAAGCTCTGCTCCCTTAAATCCTCCATAAGGCCACCTAACCAAAGCCCAGATCCTCCGTGGAATAATTCCTTCTTAATACCTGAATACCTGATGTCTTGCATTTCACCCATGCTGTGTATTTCCTGTTGTTGCTGTTAACAGCCAGCCTAATTCACTTAACTACTTGCGTGTTTCTGGAGGCCTTTGGTCAGAGGGTAGAGACATTTCAGTGAATGTCAAAAAAATCATAAAACCTCTTTGTTCAATTTTTGTATGCTATTTATATACTCTGAAATGTTTTGAGTGTTTACAGTCTAGCTTAATTTTAGGTGGTGAGGATTCTGATGAGAAAATGATAAAGTTCTAGTTCTATGGTCTTCGGGGCTTCCTTACTGGCTTGGGGTAAAGAACCCAGCTGCCAGTTCAGGAGATGCAGATTCAGTCCCTGAGTTGGAAAGATCCCCTAGAGAAGGAAATGGCAACCCACTGCAGTATTCTTGCCTGGGAAGTCTCATGGATAGAGGAGCCTGGAGGGTTACAGTTCATGGGGTCACAAAAGAGTCGGACACGATTTAGTGACTAAACAACAACAACATATGGTATTTACACTATGCAATATTGGGTTTGATGGTCATGATCGAAAGAGATTAAATGTTTCCTCAAAATATTGGAGGAAATTCATTTCTATGTAACAAGTTTTTCTTCTGGATGCTTGTGTATAATTTTCTCTGTGTGGCTCTGTTTTAGGGGTTTCTAGCTGGGAGGGATTGGGGGCAGGAGGAGAAGGGGATGGCAGAGGATGAGATGGCTGGATGGCATCACCAACCTGATGGAGGTGAGTTTGGGTGAACTCCGGGAGTTGGTGATGGACAGGGAGGATGGTGTGCTGCAATTCATGGGGTCGCAAAGAATTGGACACGACTGAGCGACTGAACTGAACTGAAGTAAAGAAATGTACCTTAGAAAAAATTGTCCTACAATGCACACAGTTGTATAGGGGAAGTTATAAGCCAGATGTGCTTTAAAGAAAGTACTCTATGCATAATGTGTATGACGATGCATCAATGTGCTTATTTTTATCTGTACAACTGTATCAATGCTTTTGCTGTTCAGAAAGAGATTCTCTTGTAAATTCTCTAAGGTTTTTATCATCTAAGTAATTCATTCATCTTCAGTGTCCCTTTAGATATGGATTTTAAAAAAATGTTTACTGCTCTCCAATGTGGTAATTTTTACTGTAGGTCCTTCAACTTATATATCAATAAGAGACTTCTCAGGATTATAAACTAGACCTATTGCTTTACAGAGTGAATAGGTTTTAGCAGACTGTCTCCTCCTGAATGTTCCATGTTAGACAAGCCATCTCCTTTGTGGCTCAGTGGTAAAGAGTCTGCCTGCAATGCAGAAGAGCTGGATTCAGTACCTGGGTTGGGAAGATCTCCTGGAGGAGGATATGGCAGCCCACTCCAGTATTCTTGCCTGGAGAATCCTATAGACAGAGGAGTCTGGCAGGCTACAGTTCATGGGGCCTCAAAGAGTTAGACTTGACTATTTCAGTGGGTGGGGGGCTTCCCAGGTGAGCTAGTGGTAAGGAACCCACTTGCCAATGCAGGAAATGTAAGAGACATGGCTTCGATCCCTGGGTCAGGAAGATCCCCTGGAGAAAGGCATGGCAACCCACTCCAGTATTCTTGCCTGGAGAATCCCACTGACAGAGGAGCCTGGCGGGCTACATTCCATAGGGTTGCAAAAAGTCGGACACGACTGAAGCAACTTAGCATGCATGCACACACTCCTTTATCAGAGTTACTTTTCAATAGTATGGTGACTGTGCCATATTTCTCTATACAATTTTATCTAAAGATGTACAGATGTCAGAGCTGGACCATAAAGAAGGCTGAATGCTGAAGAATTGATGCTTTCAAATTGTGGTGGTATTAAAGACTCTTGAGAGTCACTTGGACTGCAAGGAGGTCAAACCAGTCAATCCTAAAGGAAATCAACTCTAAATATTCATTGGAAGGACTGTTGCTGAAGCTCCATACTTTGGCCACCTGATGCAAACAGCTGACTCATTGGAAAAGACTCTGATTCTGGGAAAGACTGAGGGCAGGAGAAAGGGGCAACAGAGGATGAGATGGTTGGATGGCATCACTGACTCCATGGACATGAGTTTGAGCGAACTCCAGGAGATGATGAAAGACAGGAAAACCTGGTGTGTGGCAGTCCATGGGGTGACTGGAAGATGACAACAACAACAAGGATAAATATCATGTTATGAAATATGGATTGATACTGTTATCTGTCATTTCAAAACAGTACTCTTTAGCCAAGATAGATTAGTGGGAAAAAAATGTAATTAATAATCCAAAGATCCTCTCTCCCTGCCCCAACTTTTTACTTTATTTCCAAATCATACCATCAGGTGATATATTTGGTTTTATTGCTATTTATTTCTTAACTGTTATTATTGGGGTATAATTGCTTTACAGTGTTGTGTTAGTTTCTGCTGTACAAGGAAGTGAATCTGCTGTTTGTATACATATATTCCCTCCCTCTTGAACCTCCCTCCCACCTTCCTCCTCCCACCCCTCTAGGTCATCACAGGGCACCAAACCATACTCCCTATATTACACAGCAGGTTCCCTGTTATACTAGCTATCTGTTTTACACATGGTAGTGTAAAAGCTAGCATCAGTGATACTGTCTCAATCTGTCCCACACCCTCCTTTTCCCGCTGTGTTTCCAAGTTCATTCCCTATGTCTGCGTCTCTTCCTGCCCTGCAGATAGGTTTATCTGCACTATTTTTCTAGATTCCATATATATACACTGCTATCGAGTTGGTGATGGACAGGGAGGCCTGGTGTGCTGCGATTGCTGGGTTGCAAAGAGTCAGACACGACTGTGTGACTGAACTGAACTGAATGCAGTTTTTATTTTTCTCTTTCTGACTTACTTCACTCTGTATGACACACTGTCACCGGATGATTTTTGGGTCATTGGAGGCTCACCGGAATACAGTGGTCCTGAATTTACAGAGAGGAGCTGATAATATGGATGCTCTGTTGAATACCTTTTATCATGTCATCCCCTAATTTTGTCCATCTGTCAACATTTTACCTTATGATTTTACCGAATGTAAGAAACACCCCTTGGTTAGGAAGGTGGAGTCTGTCAAACAGAAAACAAGCAGCCGGTGTGCAGGACATCGTGATCTTTCCCCAGATTGCTTTGATCTGACTCAGAACAGGATAGAATTTTCAAACCATTTTCCTTTAAACATTCTATTCAGAATTTGGTGCACTTTTTAGGTAATCTGTTCTTCATTTATCAATGATAAAAAACAGTGAACAAATTAATTGCTAGCATGAAAGTGCTATAATCTCTCATAATTATACAGATTTTAAGAGTCCATGTGGGTGGACTGTTATTAAGTATTGGCACAATTTGTTCCTGAGTAGGCGGCAGTGCTGTGCCCAATGTGTCGGGAAATAAGATTGGATCCAAAGGAATGCAAGAAGCATTTTCTTTATCAAAGTGTATTTAAACATACAGGAAAATGAGCTGTATTGTCAGACTTGCTCTTAGAGTAAAAGTCAAAATACCTCAGCCCATGCAGGAATAAAGCCTTTTATGATTTTTTATTTGTCTGCCTCCACTGCTTCTCAATTTTCATGATGCTCTGGCTCTGTTTCCTGACTACTTCTGCAGTTTCAGGATTTTTTAGTATTTTTCTTCTTAGACAGGACAACTTCCTCCCCATTTCTGCCAATCTCAAAAGAGGTTATCCTGCTTATGTTTTCAAATTCTGTTTCAGAATCATCTGTCCTGGGGCTTCCCAGGTGGCTCAGTAGTAAAGAATCAGCCTGCCAGTGCAGGAGATGCAGTCAGGAAACGTGGATTCAGTCTCTCGGCAAGATCCCCTGGAGGAGGGCATGGCACCCCACCCCAGTATTCTTGCCTGGAGAATCCCATGGGCAGAGGAGCCTAGTGGGCTACAGTCCATGGGTCGCAGAGTCAGACACAACAGCGCGTACGTGCCCAAACACACATACACACACACACACACACACGCACACACACATATCATCTCTCCTAGGAAGCCTTCCTGAATCTCTCAGGTGCCCTGTCTTGTATTCCTGTACAGCACTTTGATACTACCATTTATTAAAAGATTTTTTAAAATATTGCTTAGAATTTGTTACAATATTGTTTCTGCTTTATGTTTTCTTTCTTCCTTCCTTCCTTTCTTTTTTTTTTTTTTTGCCACGAGGCCTGTGGGATCTTTATTCTTCTACCAGGGATCAAACTCATGTCCCCTGCATTGGAAGGCAAAGTCTTAACCATTTGACTGCCAGGGAAGCCCTGTATATTCCTATTTAAAAAATTAACAAATTGTTTTGAGCACTTGCCTCCTTGCCTGTCTCTCCAGTTGGATTGTAAGAATCTTCAGCGCAAGAACATGATCTCATTCATATTAATATTCTTACTTTCTCAGTAATTTGAATGAATGATTTAATTAGTAAATCTCAATGCATGAATATATCTCTATTAATAAACAATTTAATTCATTAATCTAAATAACCCAGTTAGAAACCTTTTTTAAATGAAGTAACTGAATAGCACCCTCCTAATTTTAATGGATCTAAATATGTCTATTCATATACCATATTTTTTGGTTGCTTTTGTTTACTTGTTTTCTGTTGAAACTAGGATAGGAGCAGACTTTTGCTTCAGTGCTCCTGACACCTTTATTCCCAGCAGACAAGAGGTAGAAACAATTCCAATCTCTATTGCCTGATGATTGGACAAACTAAATATGGTCTATACATACAATAGGATCTAACAAACACATTAAAAGATGCTCAACATCACTCATTATCAGACAAATGCAAATCAAAACCCACAATGAGGTACCATCTCATGCCGGTCAGAACGGCTGCTATCAAAACGTCTACAAACAATAAATGCTGGAGAGGGTGTGGAGAAAAGGAAACCTTCTTACACTGTTGGTGAGAATGTAAACTGTTACAGCCACTATGGAAAACAGCATGGAGATTCCTTAAAAACCAGGAAATTGAACTGCCTTATGACCCAGCAACCCTGCTGCTGGGCATACACATCGAGGAAACCAGATTGAAAGAGACACGTGTACCCCAATGTTCATCGCAGCACTGTTTCCAATAGCTAGGATGTGCAAGCAACCTAGATGTCCATCAGCAGGCGAATAGATAAGAAAGCTGCGGTACATATATAGTGGAATATTACTCAGCTATTAAAAAGAATGCATTTGAATCAGTTCTAATGAGGTGGATGAAATTGGAGTCTATTATACAGAGTGAAGTAAGTCAGAAAGAAAAACACCAATACAGTATATTCCACGCATATATATGAAATTTAGAAAGATGGTAATGATAATTCTATATGCAAGACAACAAAAGAGGCAGATGTAAAGAATAGACTTTTGGACTCTGTCGGAGAAGGTAAGGGTGGGATGGCTATTCAACAAATCCGTATTTTCTTGGAATTGTGCTTTATGATTGATGAGTCTGAAAATAGACACCCAGTCCAAAGTGGATCAAACAAATACTTTCTTCCCAGACTGAAATATGGACCCAGAAAATGGAGACAATTAGTCATTGAAACCAAGTCTAGCGAATGATCGTGTTCAAGGACAAAACAGTCTGCCATGTCTGTGATTTAGTCCCTACAGCAGTACTGATTCTTTCCCTACCCACCTCTTTGTTACTCAGCTTTTTCTGTTTCTTTGAGATACTTCAGTATCTTTCAGATGAATTCATTTTCTCTTCTTCTTCCTCTTCCTCCCTGTCCTCACTTAAGATTGCTTGAATGGATTTCTGTAGTTTGCATCAAAAAGAACCCTAATAAATACAGAAGTTATGGCATAAAACATTTGAAATGTGGATCAAATCACTAAAACTTTTCAAGAAGCACTAACAAGGACAGGATTTCTTCAGAAGGTATTATTAGTCCAAGAGTCAAGAAAGGGCTGATATACCAAGATAAAAGAATGTATCAAGAAGAAAAGCAGAAATAGAGACACAGACATAGAGATCAAACATGGATATCAAAGGGGAAAGGGGCGGGGGACAAACCGGCGGATTGAGATTGATATATATACACTATTGATACTGTGGATAAAAGAGATAACTAATGGGAACTTACTGTATAGTTCAGGGAACCCTATTCAGTGCTCTGTGGTGAACTAAATGGGAAGGAAATCCAAAAAAGATGGGATATATATGTACATATAGCTGATTCACTTCATTGTACAGCAGGAACTAATTCAACATTGTAAAATGTCAACTACAAATTGGCACCTGCCTGTCCACTACAAACTGGCACTTGCCAAGAGCATTTGCCAGAGACCAAACTGCAACAGACTGTGGTCCACTGGAGAAGGGAATGGCAAGCCACTCAGTATTCTAGCCTTCAGAACCCCATGAACACTATGAAAAGGCAAAATGATAGGATACTGAAAGAGGAACTCCCCAGGTCAGTAGGTGCCCAATATACTACTGGAGATCAGTGGAGAAATAACTCCAGAAAGAATGAAAGGATGGAGCCAAAGCAAAAACAATACCCAGCTGTGGATGTGACTGGTGATAGAAGCAATGTCCAATGCTGTAAAGAGCAATATTGCATAGGAACCTGGAATGTCAGGTCCATGAATCAAGACAAATTGGAAGTGGTCAAACAAGAGATGGCAAGAGTGAATATTGACATTCTAGCAATCAGCAAACAAAAATGGACTGGAATGGGTGAATTTAACTCAGATGATCATTATATCTACTACTGCGGGCAGGAATCCCTCAGAAGAAACGGAGTAGTCATCATGGTCAACAAAATAGTCTGAAATGCAGTACTTGGATGCAATCTCAAAAACGACAGAATGATCTCTGTTGGTTTCCAAGGCAAACCATTCAATATCACAGTAATCCAAGTCTATGCCGCAACCAGTAACACTGAAGAAGCTGAACTTGAATGGTTCTATGAAGACCTACAAGACCTTTTAGAACTAACACCTCCAAAAGATGTCCTTATTATTATAAGGGACTGGAATGCCAAAGTAGGAAGTCAAGAAACACCTGGAATAACAGCAAATTTGGCCTTGGAATGCGGAATGAAGCAGGGCAGAGACTAATAGAGTTTTGCCAAGAAAGTGCACTGGTCATAGCAAAGAGCCTCTGCCAAGAACACAAGAGAAGACTCTACACATGGACATCACCAGATGGTCAACACCGAAATCAGATTGATTATGTTCTTTGCAGGCAAAGATGGAGAAGCTCTATACAGTCAGCAAAAGCAAGACCAGGAGCTGACTGTGGCTCAGATCATGAACTGCTTATTACCAAATTCAGACTCAAATTGAAGAAAGTAGGGAAAACCACTAGACCATTCAGGGATGACCTCAATCAAATCCCTTATGATTATACAGTGGAAGTGAGAAATAGATTTAAGGGCTTAGATTTGATAGATAGAGTGCCTGATGAACTATGGAATGAGGTTCGTGACACTGTACAGGAGACAGGGATCAAGACCATCCCCATGGAAAAGAAATGCAAAAAAGCAAAATGGCTGTCTGGGGAGGCCTTACAAATAGCTGTGAAAAGAAAAGAGGCGAAAAGCAAAGGAGAAAAGGAATAATATACGCATCTGAATGCAGAGTTCCAAAGAATAGCAAGAAGAGATAAGAAAGCCTTCTTCAGTGATCAGTGCAAAGAAATAGAGGAAAACAACAGAATGGGAAAGACTAGAGATCTCTTCAAGAAAATTAGAGATACCAAGGGAACATTTCATGCAAAGATGGGCTCGATAAAGGACAGAAATGGTCTGGACCTAACAGAAGCAGAAGATATTAAGAAGGGGTGGCAATAATACACAGAAGAGCTGTACAAAAAAGATCTTCATGACCCAGATAATCACAATGGTGTGATCACTCATCTAGAGCAGACATCCTGGAATGCGAAGTCAAGCGGGCCTTAGAAAGCATCACTACAAACAAAGCTGGTGGAAGTGATGCAATTCCAGTTAAGCTATTTCAAATCCTGAAAGATGATGCTGTGAAAGTGCTGCACTCAATATGCCAGCAAATTTGGAAAACTCAGCAGTGGCCACAGGACTGGAAAAGGTCAGTTTTCATTCCAACCCCAAAAAAAGGCAATGCCAAAGAATACTCAAACTACCACACAATTGCACTCATCTCACATGCTAATAAAGTAATGCTCAAAATTCTCCAAGCCAGGCTTCAGCTATATATGAACCGTGTGCTTCCAGATGTTCAAGCTGGTTTCAGAAAAGGCAGAGGATCCAGAGATCAAATTGCCAACATCCACTGGATCATGGAAAAAGCAAGAGAGTTCCAGAAAAACATCTATTTCTGCTTTTTGACTATGCCAAATCCTTTGACTGTGTGGATCACAATAAACTGTGGAAAATTCTGAAAGAGATGGGAATACCAGACCACCTGACCTGCCTCTTGAGAAACCTGTATACAGGTCAGGAAGCAACAGTTAGAACTGGACATGGAACAATAGCCTGTTTCCAAATCAGGAAAAGGAGTACATCAAGGCTGTATATTGTCACCCTGCTTATTTAACTTCTATGCAGAGTACATCATGAGAAACGCTGGACTGGAAGAAACACAAGCTGGACTCAAGATTGCTGGGAGAAATATCAATAACCTCAGATATGCAGATGACACCACCCTTATGGCAGAAAGTGAAGAGAAACTAAAAAGCCCCTTGATAAAAAAGAAAATGGAGAGTGAAAAAGTTGGCTTAAAGCTCAACATTCAGAAAACAAAGATCATGGCATCTGGTCCCATCACTTCATGGGAAATAGATGGGGAAACACTGGAAACAGTGTCAGACTTTATATTTTTGGGCTCCAAAATCACTGCAGATGGTGATTGCACCCATGAAATTGAAAGATGCTTACACCTTTGAAGAAAAGTTATGACCAACTTAGATAGCATGTTCTAAAGCAGAGACATTACTTTGCCAACAAAGGTTCGTCTAGTCAAGGCTATGGTTTTTCCTGTGGTCATGTATGGATGTGAGAGTTGGACTGTGAAGAAGGCTGAGTGCTGAAGAATTGATGCTTTTCAACTGTGCTGTTGGAGAAGTCTCTTGAGAGTCCCTTGGACTGCAAGGAGATCCAACCAGTCCATTCTGAAGGAGATCAGTCCTGGGTGTTCTTTGGAAGGAATGATGCTAAAGTTGAAACTCCAGTACTTTGGCCACCTCATGTGAAGAGTTGACTCATTGGAAAAGACTCTGATGCTGGGAGGGATTGGGGGCAGGAGGAGAAGGGGGCGACCGAGGATGAGATGGCTGGATGGCATCACGGACTCGATGGACGTGAGTCTAGTGAACTCCGGGAGTTGTTGATGGACAGGGAGGCCTGGCGTGCTGCGATTCATGGGGTCACAAAGAGCCAGACACGACTGAGCAACTGAACTGAACTGAAACAGCAACAACGAGGGCATTTGCCATCCACCTCTGCGGAGATTGAACCCTGTGAATCGCTGTTGATTTTCAACACCCATTGTGGGAGTTCAGAATGGAGTGAGGCAATCTTGCTCCAGGGAATCTGGTAGGACAAGTCTTTAGATAATTAGGTATTTTCAGGAACTGATTTCATGATCCCAATCCTTGGATCCAGAAAAGCACTTACTTCCTATCTAGAAAAGCACCAAATCCCTTCATGGTGACATCAGCTCCTTGTGACTAGGAGAAAACCTTTTTTAAAATAAGCACTTAATTGCGCTGAACTCCGCCTTCAACAAAATCCTATGTATTGACCTTCCTCCACTGCCTCTTTGGAGCAGTCTCTCAGAACTATCTGAGGTGCTGTCTCCGGGGCTGCAGTCCTCATTTTGCACCAAAGGAAACAACTAGCAACTCTCACATTGTGCATCTTTTTAGTCGACAAAAGCAACTATATTCCAATAAAAATTAATTTTAAAAAATAAAAATAAAAAACACGACCCAGGCTAAAGTTCAGATTAGCAGGGTCTGAAAGCTATGGAAATCTCTCCCTTGATCTGTCTCTTTGTCCCTAATTCAACTATTTAAACTTTATTATACCCAAGTTCAAAACAGCATTCAGATATGGCAAAACTAGTCATCTGTGAAACTGAATGGACTCAATAACTATCATAATTGTCAGATATTTTTTCCAGTTCCTTTAAAAAAAGTTGGGAGGAGATGATTTACTAGTGAGAGACATTTCTGATTAGATCACCTGCCATTCAAATTGGTTACAAACAGAAGTAGAATCAGAGAGAAATCATTCCTACTCTAATACCACTTACAAAAAAATTAGGAAAGTGAGCAATAAAACTTTAAGCATTGAGGAGAGTCAAGAGCAATTCCTGCTGAAATAAATTTGGGCCACCAGTGTTAGTAGCTATTGAACGATTACTATTTATTGTATCGAAAGTCATAGGAGCTACAAGACACAATAGATTGTGCCCCTGGAATGGGGAGACTGTGTCTAGAAATATCATCCACTGAAAATGAAACCAGAAATGAAGACATTTCAAATTTGCAGAACATTCATGTGAATTCCATAAAAAAGATTTTTTCTATCCCCATTTTATTGGGGATTTGTACTGGGGATCCCCAACACAAATGAAGAAACCCTCAGAGAAGTTAGTTAACTTACCTATGGATACAAGTCTAGTAAGTGCTGGAGTTGGGATTTGACCAGATCTGTTCCCATCTAAATCCCATGCTATTCACACGGATTGCAAGAGTTTAGTCATCATCAGCATAGTAACCGAAGCTAAATGTTGATTCGTACATATTTAGAGGATGAGACCAAAATACTTCTCATGTGTCTATTTTGGAAATAAGTCACATCCTCAGAAATATGGGACTGGAATGTAAATGAGATTTTAAAAAAGCTATAATATAAATATATCATGAGTTTTTTGGATACAGTACCACAGAAAAGTACTTTTAAAGAAAGACTGGGAGAAAAATCAGTATTTAGGATACGTCAACATTTCTGATTCCAGTGGTTAGAATTGCATATAAAATTACTTAATGCTAATATTGCCTCAAGTATTCCATGAACTGTAAAGGGAAAATGATAATTTCCAAGTAAAAACGAACTAGAATGAAGGGGATAGGAAGCCTATATATGGATGAATGTTAAGGATCAGCGGTGTTTAGATTTGCTGTGGGTAAAACTGAAAAAGAAGAAGGAGGTTATGTTCCTATTTGAACCTTCTCTACATCATTGAATAAAGACTTCCAAATGGCTGGCAGTCAACAATAAAATTGTGTTAAATGAATAGAAGTGGACTTCTAATCATTATTTTAATTGCATTTTCAACAAGAGATGTCTTCAAGAAGTAGCAATAACATCTATCTTGGGACAAACTCAGGTTTTATGTTCAGCTATTGCATATTCTACAACATGGGTCTCTTTTTAGAAGCTCCATGCAGTCATTATGGGTTCTCAAATTGGCCATTTTTTTCTAAGATCAGGGACATGAAGTTAAAATGTTCTTGACTGGAAGGTGCTTTATTTGATTTTCCAGATTTTTCCAATGACTGACTTATATTGGGAGCATTTTGATTGATTATGCAAAAAAAGCAATAGGATGGATGAAGATTATTTTCAAGTCAGTTCAGGGTTCTTATAAAAGTCAGTACTGTGGTAACAAAGTCGTTTTCATGTCCGTATTTAAAGCTACATTTCCAATTTGTTGTGAACTGCAGAAAAATCTTATGTTTCATAATTTAAATGTCATTAAATATAAACAACAGAATGTATGTTCATACATTTATTTTAAGTAATACATAAGACTGTACACTAGTGTAGAGTTGAAAGTGCAATATTTTGATAAAATATAGCTATACACATGTTTGTGTAAAGTTAAAAAAAAAAAAACAACTGTCTACACTAAATTAATCCTCATCCCAGTGCCAGGTCACAGATGTAGAAACAAAGGTATGGATACTGAGGGAAGGGCTTCCCTGGTGGCTCAGATGGTAAAGAATCTGCCTGCAATACAGGAGATCCAGGTCGGATCCCCAGGTGGGGAAGATCTCCTGGAGAAGGGAATGGCTACCCACTCCAGTATTCTTGCCTGGAGCTATATTTCATGGACAGAGGAGACTGGCGGGCTACAGTCCATGGTGTCACAAAGAATCAGACAACTGAGTGACTAACAGTTTTTTTTTTTTTTTTCACCAAGGGGACAAAGGGGTTGGGTTGGGATGAACTGGGAGATTGGGACTGACATATATACAATATTGATACTATGTGTAAAATAGATAACAAACGAGAACCTGCTATATAGCACAAGGAACTCTACTCAGTGCTGTGTGGTGATCTAAGTGGGAAGGAAATCAAAAAAAAGAGGGGATACACGTATATGTATAGCTGATTCACTTTGCTATATAGTCAAAACTAACACAACATTGTAAAGTAACTATACTCTAATAAAAATGTTTTTACTTCAGTTCAGTTCAGTTCAGTCACTCAGTTGCGTCCGACTCTTTGAGACCCCATGAATCGGAGCATGCTAAGCCTCCTTGTCCATCACCAACTCCTGGAGTTCACTGAAACTCATGTCCATCGAGTCGGTTAAGCCATCCAGCCATCTTATCCTTTGTCATCCGCTTCTCCTCCTGCCCTCAATCCCTCCCGGCATCAGAGTCTTTTCCAATGAGTCAACTCTTTGCATGAGGTGGCCAAAGTACTGGAGTTTCAGCTTTAGCATCATTCCTTCCAAAGAACACCCAGGACTGATCTCCTTTAGAATGGACTAGTTGGATCTCCTTGCAGTCCAAGGGACTCTCAAGAGTCTTCTCCAACACCACAGTTCAAAAGCATCAATTATTTGGTGCTTAGCTTTCTTCACAGTCCAACTCTCACATCCATACATGACCACTGGAAAAACCATAGCCTTGACTAGATGGACATTTGTTGGCAAAGTAATGTCTCTACTTTTGAATATGCTATCTAGGTGGGTCATAAGTTTCCTTCCAAGGAGTAAACATTAGAAAGGTGTTAAAAAAAAAGAGCTTCCTCAGTGCTATACATCGGTCATGCAATAAACACAGAAATCATTCAAATTACCTACAGCCTTGAACAAATAATCGAGTAGTCACAGGAGTTTGAGCAAACTCTGGGAGATAGTGAAGAACAGGGAAACCTGGCGTGCTGCAATCCAAGGGCTCGCAAAGAGTCAGACTTGACCGAGCAATTGAACAACAACAGCAAATTAATTAAGTTAAAAAAAACAAACAACTTTTCTTTTGTGATCATCTTTGGGACTCTGTGGGGAGAAAAAAAAAACAAAAGCCTCCTTATGCCCAGTCATGTATTATATTAAGTTCTCATGGTTTTCTATACAGTGATTTAACCAGGCTCCTTCCATCTTGGGCACGGTCTTCAGTTGGAGCCTCAGACTTTCAGCCAAGAGACAGGGGTAAAACTGGGTATAGAAAGTAAAACCATAGTAAACACTTTGGACTGGAATTGAAAGACTTTATTTCTCACAATGCATTGGAAAGAACTAAAAATTTGAGCCCACCTAGATGCATAGGAGGCTGATAAATATAATCCCTGCATTGGCAGCTACTTCCCTGTGACCATTCTGTACCATAGCAGTGGGACAGACATCTCTCATGGATAGGTGTCTCTGTCCTAATTGTTAATCTCTAATCTTATATCTTGGAGAAGGCAATGGCACCCCACTCCAGTACTCTTGCCTGGAAACTCCATGGACGGAGGAGCCTGGAAGGCTGCAGTCCATGGGGTTGCTGAGGGTCGGACACGACTGAGCGACTTCACTTTCACTTTTCACTTTCATGTATTGGAGAAGGAAATGGCAACCCACTCCAGTGTTTTTGCCTGGAGAATCCCAGGGACAGGGGAGCCGTCTATGGGGTCGCACAGAGTCAGACACGACTGAAGTGACTTAGCAGCAGCAATCTTATATCTAGTTAAATTAACTTAAAGAATGAGAGTAAAATAAATATTTTTTTCAGGTAGACAAAAACTGAGATAATCCTTAAATGAAACTGGAGGGATTTCTGTAAATTGTACCTTAGTAGGAAAGAAAATGATTTCAGATGGAAGATCTAAGATGCAGGAAAGAACGAAGAAGGATGAAATTAATATGTTTTGGGGAAAGTCTAAGCATATACTGATTGTATATGTATAACACTAATAATATCTACTTTTCAATGCAAAAAACAGAAGTGAAATAAAATATTGCATCTCATCTATAAAAAAAAAACTGACAAGGATGTATTTCTAAAATACTGTGTTTCATGAAGGAAACACAGGCACAAAAGATTATTTGAATCAATTTATAGTAAATTCTAAAAAAGCCAAACGTATAGTGGCAGATCAGTGGTCCAGTGGCCATGACTGGCAGCAGAAAACTGACCAAAAAGAGATGCAAGGAGGAACTTCCCTGGCAGTCCAGTGGTTAAGACTTGGCCTTGCAGTGCCAGGGGTGCAGGTTCTATCCCTGGTCAGGGAGCAAAGATCCCACATGCCTCATAGACAAAAAAAAAAAAAAAAAAAAAAAAAAGAGAGAGAGAGAGAAGAAATATTGTAACAAATTCAATAAAGACTTTAAAAATGGTCTGCATCAAAACATCTTAAAAAAAAGATACATAAGGAAAACTGAGGTGAGGGAAATAGTCTGTATCTTGACAGGAGTATGAGTTACATGACTGCAATGTGAAATATTGTTTATTCTCATTATACCATATAGTCTTACTTCTTAACATTACACTTTTTTCTTTTTTTTTACAAAGTAGACTGTTCCTGGTGTGATAGAAATGTGTCATACTCACTGTTAGCAACTATCGTAACTATAGATAACTTGTATTGGTTGACACTATGCAAAAAAGTTTATATACATTCTTTTACATAACTTTCACAATACTTTGGTGTTTGCATCCACATTTTGAATAAGGGAAGTAGAACTGAAGATCAGTTCCTTGTAATTTCTACCAATGGAGGTTTGAAGCCATTCTCTAGGACCTGCAAACATTCAGATGATTGATAACACAAGCAATATTTTCAACACATGCAAACCTGGAACCAGGTGATGATACATATGATGACTCTCTAATTTTAGGTAGCAAAGCGCAGCTGATACTGTGTTGCTATTCATTTCAAGTTTGCAATTTTCCAAGGCCATAGAAAGATAGCATGGCTATAGATTTTTATGAAATAAATGTTTAAATATCCTAATGAGAATACTGGTCATAGTATACTCCAGGAAGACTCAAATAATAATAGCATTTAAATGAATGAGATTTTAATGACAGTTTATTTTTATGTGAGTGTCCAAAGAATAAATCATTCAAGTTCCCTCATGCCCTTTCTTAGTAAATACTGTCCTCCCTCAAAGATAGCCACTGTTCTGATTTCTCTCACCATAAAATAGTTTTGCCTTCTTGAGGGTCGTATTAAGGGAATCATACTGCTTATAGTCTTCTGTATGCTGTTTCTTTCATTCATCATATTTCTGAGATTTAGCTATTTAAGTGCATGCATCAGTAGTTAATTTCTTATTGCTCTCTAGCATTACATTGTATAAATATACCACCAATTGCTATCCATTTTCCTGTTGATGAACATTAACATTGTTTTCATTGTGTATATATTGTGTATATACTTGCTATAAAAATTCATATACAAAAAAGAATAAATTATCCAAGCCATAGTAAACTAGTTGACAATGAGTGCTTGATTTTACTGCCCAAAAATAGCACGCAATGCCAATAACCTCTGAAAAAGTATTATGTTTATATTTTGTGACATCCAGAAATACCAGTTCAGGATCTGTTAAGTACTACTTCTGTAGAATGATAAAAAAAAAACCCAAAAACAAAAAACCTCTACTCAGCTTCTCTCAGTGTTTTTACCAAAGAACTTCTTGTATCCATGGTGACTGATGCTGTTTCTAACAGGAAATTGCTAGTGTGATAACAATAGAACATATTGAAGTGGATCCCTTAGTCACCACTAAAAGAGTGACTTGACTGCTCTGAAGTCAGAGAAAAGAAAGGTAGCTTCTAGATCAGAGAAAATGAATGACTTAGAAAATTGAGTATAGTGCTATACTATGAAGTATTGCCAGTGATCAAAAAAAAAAAATTATATGGCCTAAGCAATTTTGGAGGATTCCTGTTAAGGTGATGGGTTTCTGCAATGAGAAAAGATAACCAAAAGAAAACATTACTTTCTTCAAATATTTTTTTCTTTTTTCCATCTTTTACTTTTTTTTAAGTATTCATTTACTTTTTTTTTTTTTGAGACATAGTTGATTTACAATATTACATTAGTTTCAGGTGTAGAACATAGTGATTCAAAATTTTTGTAGATTATACTCCATTTAAAGTGATTATAAAATATTGGCTCAATTCCCTGTGCTGTATAATATATTATTGTAGCTTCCTTACTGTATGCATAGCTTATACCTCTTCTTTCTCAAATAATTTGTATTCTGACATAAAACATGTTTGATGAAAAAGAGTAATGCTCACACCTTATCAAATATTTGTTCTGTCAATTATGTTTATTTTACACCTCTCTGTGTTATAAGAAAGAGAAACTGCTGCCCAGGCTGAGTTTAGGGGAAGGGAATCTAACCAAATATAAACAAAGTTTTCAGTGTTGTTTTAATATAAAGCCTAGAAGCTTTTAAAATTTTACTTTGGTTCAAGTCAAAGCGCTCAGTCCTCAGTCATGTCTGACTCTTTGCAACCCCATGGGCTGCAGCCCACCAGGCTCCTCTCTTCATGGGATTTCTCAGGCAAGAATACTGGAGTGAGTTGCTATTTCTTCCTCCAGGGGGTCTTGCCAATGCAGGGATCGAACTCGGAGTCTCCTGCGTCTCCTGCATTGGCAGATGGACTGTTTACCACTGAGCCACCTGGGAAGCCCATTTTGGTTTACTGAACAGCTATTAAAGAATAGAAAGATAATTTATGATAATGAATTAAACCAGGTTACAGAGCCCATGATATTACTATATATCTATCTAGCTGACTCATGCTGTGTTTGCCGTGCTGTTTGCTCATCTCCCCTAATTGAGGCACTTCGTTTGCTGTCCCTTCTCCCACCAATGAGGAAGAAGTTTTTTAAAAGTGTCACTTAACTGCTAAGAACCTTCTTAGGTGAAAAAAATGATAACTTCAGGAAAGGAAGTACTAAATAAAAATTGTTATATATGCTCACAATTTAAATCATTCACATGACATTATTGGACAACATTAACTTAGGGAGTGATGGCATGGATCTATACTGATCACCCTACATAAAGTTCTAAAGACAAAGACCCCCCTCACAAGGAGCTTATCAGACATAATAGTTTATGTTCATTGCATAGTTCATACATGCCAGTCCATGTGTTAAGCACCTTGCAGGCATTATCTCACTTAATTCTCATAGTAATCCACTTTTATTCATAGGACAGTTCTCTAGAATTATAATTTAATGTGATAGAAGCAAAGCCATCTAATAAGTCAGGTACATGCAAAGCACATGCATAGGCTAAAAATTGGGGCAAAGAGAAGAATGAATGATGGAACAGAATAAAATTAGAGGGACTGTATTATGTTTAGGAGATGAGAATCCAACAGTTTTTTACATACCCAGTAAGTCCCCTACATATGAATCTTCAGCTGTGAAATTTCAAAGACGTGAACAAGCATCTGGTTCCAGCAAGGGACCAGAACCCGTGCCATCTGCGTCAGGCCAGAGTGAAACTGCAGCCTGTCCTCTGTCTCCTGCTGCTGATGATCCTTCATCTCCACCGTTTCCCACCTCCGCCTCTCTTCCAGTCAGTAACTCTTCTTGCCTGTTCACTCGATGCCAGCCAATGTGTGCTAGCTGTTATACTTCTGTGGTGTACTTTTCAAGGTACTGCAAGATTAAACATTTTTATTTTTGTGTTTGTTTTCTATTTATTATTTGCATGCCAAGTATTATAAACCTATTACAGTACAGTACTATATAGCCCATTGGGTTAGTTGGATACTGAAGCTAACTTTGTTGGACTTACAAACAAATAGTACTTATGAACATGTTCTCAGAAAGGATCTTGTTCATATGTAGGGGGCTTACTGTAGAAGGAAGAGCATACTACTTCTCAGAGTCAGGAATTACAGACTATTAATTATTCCTAGGTATCAGACACAAGAATTACAAAATGTCAGCCTCGTTGGCAAAGGCAGAATTTCATTCCAGAGGTGTTTTGACCTACTAATCAGGAATACCCAGACTCTCAACTCATCAGTTGGTGAATTGTTGGACTACTTTCACTTCATAATATAAAATGAACTCAATGAGCACAAGGTAATTGGCAGTTTTATGATAAGATAAAACTCTCATTTCACTTGGGATAAACAGAAGAACTTTATCTCTTTGTGAAAAAAAGGTAGATGGCTAAGGTCAGTCTCAAATAAAACAAATTTCCTAGAACCAGGGAGATAACTCTTGACTTACGGAGACCAGTAAATCTTTTCTGCATTCTCTTTAGTCAAACATGACAAGCACTCTGTATCCAGCGCCAACACTGCTCCTGGGCAGAACTAGAGAAACTTAGACAAAAAGCCTAAATGAAAATCCCTTTTCTCCCCAGTGGCATATTGTTTTGGTTAATCCTTACTTGAAATTCTAACTTTAAACAAATTCTATCTTTTGCAATTTGTGTGTCAGAGTACCTATTTTCCCCTGAATAATAAAAAAAGGTAAATGGAAAATTTCCATAGCCTCTATCTAATGATATTTCATGCAACATGGTTTTAAATAAAAGATTATAGAATTATTTTTATTAACTTGGATCACAAAGTGAATACTTAATGATGGAGTCAGACCTTTTAGTGAGCTATAGCCTTAACCTGGCAAAACTGGTAGCCTGGGGAAATTCATTTAAGATCTAAAAGAGAAAACAGATTTTTTTATTTTTAAAATTAAAGTCAGTTAGTAGAATGGAGGCCCCAAAATGTGCCCCTAAGTTCCCCAGTCAAGGTAAATTGAAGCACGTCCTCTGATTCTCCAAGGATCATCATGGTTTGTGCAGGTTCCCCTGAGGTGAAACACAACTGTAATGGCCAGCGTAATGAAGCCCAGTGTAATGGCCTTGTCCAAGGTCCCTATGGGGATGACAACAGATTGTGTATAGGGCTGAAGATGAAAGAAAGAAAGAAAGAAAGAAATTGAAGTTGCTTGGTCGTGTCTGACTCTTGGCAACCCCATAGACAGTAGCCTGCCAGGCTTCTCTGTCCATGGGATTTTCCAGGCAAGAATACTGGAGTGGGTTGCCATTTCCTTCTCCAGGGGATCTTCCCAATCCAGGGATCAAACCCAGGTCTTCCTCACTGCAGGCAGACTCTTTAGCATCTGAACCACCAGAGAAGCCCACTACACTGATGGGCTGAAGACAGGATTCATGCATATTCAAGTCTTACAGTTGGCGGAATGCACTGCTGCTGCTGCTGCTAAGTCGCTTCGGTTGTGTCCGACTCTGTGCGACCCCATAGACGGCAGTCCTCGAGGCTTCCCTGTCCCTGGGATTTTCAAGGCAAGAACACTGGAGTGGGCTGCCATTTCCTCCTCCAATGCATGAAAGGGAAAAGTGAGAGTGAATAGCTCAGTCGTGTCCGACTCCTAGCGACCCCATGGACTGTAGCCCACCAGGCTCCTCCGTCCATGGGATTTTCCAGGCAAGAGTACTGGAGTGGGGTGCCATTGCCTTCTCCGGAATGCACTGAAGACACCTCTAAATCTCAGGTCAAAGTTCACACTTCTATGTGTTACATCAGTGTAGTGGGCTTCCCTGATGGCTCAGATGGTAGAGTCTGCCTGTAGGGCAGGAGACCTGGGTTTGATCCCAGGGTTGGGAAGGTCCCCTGGAGGAGGGGACCAACTGGGAGTATATGGCAACTCACTCCAGTATTCTTGCCTGGAAAATTCCATGGACAGAGGAGCCTGACAGGCAGACAGTCCATGGGGTTGCAAGGAGTCGGACATGATTGAGCGACTTCACTTTCTTTCTTTTCAGGGCAGTGGTGCCTGTACAGGCAGTTTTGCAGACACTGATGTTTTGCAGATATTTGCTAAGAATGATGTTAGCTTGGGAGGTGTTGTTGCTTTAATAGATGCAGTTTATCAGATCAAGAGAGATCTCTTCTAGTTTTTGTTACTGAAAGTTTAAATGGACCTTGCATTTTTTCCAAATGTCATTCTTGCATCCATTGTAGTGGTAATATGAATTTCTGCTAATCTGTCTTCAATTTCACTGACTCTTTCTTCTGTCAACTTCGTTGTTCTATTGAACCCATCCAATGAATTATTTATTTCAAGTATTGTACTTTCAGTTCTGAAATTTCCAATTGAAAAAATTGTTTCTATGTCTCTGCTGAGGATTTTTATCTTTTATTCATTTCATGTATGCTCCATTTGACCTCATGTAACACGGTTATATTAGCTGTTTTACACTCTTTGATTGAAAAATTCTGACATTTGGCACTTTTCCCAGGTTGTTGCTTCTCTTGAAAATTGGTCATGTTTTTCCAGGTCTTTTTATGTCAAGCAAATTTGATATACATTCTGTATATTTTGAATGGCAACTCTGTTTGTAAACTGTAGGTTCTGTTAAGATCTTCAGAGAATCCTGTCTTTGTTGTTTTAGTCGGTAATCAACCTATTAATAAGGGCTTCCCTCTTTCCCTCCTGGCTCAGTGGTAAAGAATCTGCCTACAAAGCAGGAGATGCAGGTTCGATCCCCGGGTTGAGAAGACTCCTGGAGGAGAAAATAGGAACTCACTCCAGTATTCTTGCCTGGAGAATCCCATGGACAGAGGATCCTGACAGGCTACAGTCAATGGGATGACAAACAGTTGCCACAACTTAGCAACCGAATAGCAACAGTAGCAACCTACCATTTGGGTTCAGATCACAAGTTCTGTCTTGCCTCCTATCGGTGGTGGTTCTCATGTCAGTTCAGTTCTCAAAGCTTTTGTTATGCTGCTTTGGGTCTGTCACACACGTGTAACAGTCAAGGGTTAGTCTGAGACTGGGGCCAATGTTTCAACCAGTTCAGTTCTCAGCATCTTTGTTACCACGTTTTGAGTCTGTCTCCTTCATACACCACTAAGGGGTGAGCCTGAGATGTGTGCAGGTTCTTAAACAGAGAGTCTCCCTCTTTGAGTCTTCCTCTTCAATTCTCCTGTCTGGAAACCCCATTCCTGCCTCCTCCTGCACTCTGAGGCAATCTGCTCTTTTTTCAGATTCCTGTAGACAGATATACAGGATTCTATAGAAGTTTCGGCTTCCCATGCCACTGTTCTGCTACCCAGCTGTGTAAAAAATCACAGAACACACACACACACACACCTCATATTCTATCTGGGTTGTTTTTCCAAATTTTGGCTTCCCTTCATAAGCCATCTATTTTTGTTCAAATTCCAGAATCTTCAGATGGTTGATGTTGTGTTTTATCTACCGCTTTTATTTTTATTTATTTTTTATTTTCAGTCACGAGGCATGAGAGATCTTAGTTCCCCAACCAGGGATCGAACCCTTGCCTCATGCAGTGGAAGTGTGGAATCCTAACCACTAGACCACCAGGAAGTACCAGTCTAGTGCTTTTAATTGTAACTCACTTCTCTGCATTCTACCTTTATTTTCCCCAACTGGGATCCTTGGAAGATCACCCAAGAAATCACATTCAGAGATCCAGACCAAGATTCAGTAAGTGTTATGTGTATATTTGAAGGCAGTTCCTCTTTTAGATTCCTTCTCACTGGATTCCTTTTTTTTTTTTCTTTTAAACTATTAGATATCTGGACAGTCCCAATTTCCATCATCTGACTTGATTCCTGCTGAAGTTCTAACATCAAAATGCATCAGGTTTGCAGAATTTCCTCTGGAAAATCCACATAAATGAAATAATATATATCAAGATAAATCGCTCAACTTGTCAGTTCTGTTTATTTTGTGGTCAATTATTGACCAGTCTGATTTGTATGGATATGTGGGTGTGCACACTTAATTTTGTGAATATAGTAAATTAGACTTTAATTTTATGCTAAATGAAATATACAGTCTAAAACTGTATGGTATTTTAGATTGTTGATACACAGAGACAGTATCAACTAGAAAAAAACTACATTGATTATATATTTAGGTATTGCAGAAAGAATTGATGCTTTTGAACTGTGGTGTTGGAGAAGACTCTTGAGAGTCCCTTGGTCTGCAAGGAGACCCAGCCAGTCCATCCTAAAGGAAATCAGTACTGAATATTCATTGGAAGGACTGATGCTGAAGCTGAAACTCCAATACTTTGGCCACCTGATGTGAAGAACTGACTCACCGGGAAAGACCCTGATGCTGGGAAAGATTGAAGGCAGAAGGAGAAGAAGGGGACACCAGAGGATGAGTTAGTTTGATGGCATTGCCAACTCAATGGACATGAGTTAGAGTAAACTCTAGGAGTTGGTGATGGACAGGGGGTCTCAAAGAGTTGGACATGACTGAGCAACTAAACTGAACTTTTGCAGAAAGAGCATAAAGTTTAGAGGCAATAAACTGTATTCTACTTTGGGATTTTTCAAAATTAGCTGTATGATTTTTGGCAAATCACTTAATCAATCCATTTTTAAATAAGTACACCCTCTTGTACTCTAAAAGATTATAACTTCTTTTCTGCTCTAGCAGGCTTGCTTGAATAAAAATAATTCAATTACTCATTCAAAAATATTTTCTGAATGCCCACTATATATGCCACACATTGTGTCTGCACCAGGAATAAAACAATTCTGATATTTCATTTATCATGGAAATAATTTTAACTTTTAACCTTAAATTCTTTGTTGGTCAGTCAGTCAGTTCAGTTGCTCAGTCATGCCTGACTCTTGGCGACCCCATGGACTGCAGCACGCCAGGCATCCCTGTCCATCACCAGCTCCCAGAGTTTACTCCAACTCATGTCCACTGAGTTGGTGTGGGAGAACATAGACGGAGACATATTTTAGAAAGGAATCACACAGGAAGTATCAAGGACCCTTTTAAAAAGTATATTTTTGACAGAATAATGCTATTTTGACAGGCTAAGAAACTGATTAAAATGCATTTAAAAATGTATTAATAATAGTAATGACAAGCACATTTCCATAATAGAGTTTTGATTAGTAAAGAATGTTATGACTATATGACAATAAAATGCAGTCACTAAAAAGATTGTTTACAAGGGATGTTTAACGATATGGGGAAATGCTTATGATATGATAATGGTTAGAAAAAAGATGGTTTACACACTCTGATCTCAGAGATGCGTAACAATGGGTACAGAAGACAAAATATCTACTGAAGTGTTCATAGGGCTTGTATTTCCTAATATTTCGTCCATCTCTTTTTCCTATTCCTTTATTTAAAGAGTACTGGTGGTGATTAATATTAGAATGAAATCTTCAGGGTATAAAATACCAAGGCAGTTGAAAGAACTAAAAAAGGAAGTATTACTTAGATAAAAATGTGGTGACTGGAAGGACTTGGATCATCCCTTTCTGGGAAGAATGTGGTTTTCTCTAATCTCATCAAGACTAGTTGAGTCATGGTGTCATTGCGATTTTTGCCATTTGGCAGTGAAATACAGATAACGGTTTGTGAATGCTGAGAAGACAAAAGGAAACGGTTTGTGAAAGCTGAGAAGACAAAAGGGTACACTGTTCCCACATATGGTCCCTGGCTACTCAGATCCTGTTTCCTTTGTATTCCAAGGATCGGAAAGACTGTAGACCACAATTCCAAGGCTCGCTAGGCAGCTGGATTTTGAGTAGGTTCTATCAGTGGGGATCACAGTTAAGGGAGTAAAATATGAAGGGAAGTAATATGTTATCTTGTTCCATAGGGAGAAGTAGCAGACAAATGCAAGTGACCGAGGGCATCAAAAACTCCATCAGTTTCACTAGGTACAATCGCCCCTGCTCAGAGGCAGGGATGATATCAGCAACGGGTATCAGGAGTTACAGTTTCAGTAACTTCAGTCAGTTCAGTTCAGTCGCTCAGTCATGTCCGACCCTTTGTGAATGAATCGCAGCACGCCAGGCCTCCCTGTCCATCACCATCTCCCGGAGTTCACTCAGACTCACGTCCATCGAGTCAGTGATGCCATCCAACCATCTCATCCTCTGTCGTCCCCTTCTCCTCCTGCCCCCAATCCCTCCCAGCATCAGAGTCTTTTCCAATGAGTCAACTCTTCTCATGAGGTGGCCAAAGTACTGGAGTTTCAGCTTCGGCATCATTCCTTCCAAAGAAATCTCAGGGCTGATCTCCTTCAGAATGGACTGGTTGGATCTCCTTACAGTCCAAGGGACTCTCAAGAGTCTTCTCCAACACCACAGTTCAGAAGCATCAATTCTTCAGCGCTCAGCCTTCTTCACAGTCCAACTCTCACATCCATACATGACCACAGGAAAAACCATAGCCTTGACTAGACGGACCTTTGTTGGCAAAGTAATGTCTCTGCTTTTGAATATGCTATCTAGGTTGGTCATAACTTTTCTTCCAAGGAGTAAGCGTCTTTTAATTTCATGGCTGCAGACACCATCTGCAGTGATTTTGGAGCCCCCAAAAATAAAGTCTGACACTGTTTCCCCTGTTTCCCCATCTATTTCCCATGAAGTGATGGGACCAGATGCCATGATCTTCGTTTTCTGAATGTTGAACTTTAAGCCAACATTTTCACTCTCCTCTTTCACTTTCATCAAGAGGCTTTTTAGTTCCTCTTCACTTTCTGCCATAAGGGTGGTGTCATCTGCATATCTGAGGTTATTGATATTTCTCTTGGCAATCCTGATTCCAGCTTGTGTTTCTTCCAGTCCAGCATTTCTCATGATGTGCTCTGCATAGAAGTTAAATAAGCAAGGTGACAATATACAGCCTTGATGTACTCCTTTTCCTATTTGGAACCAGTCTGTTGTTTCGTGTCCAGTTCTAACTGTTGCTTCCTGACGTGCATACAGGTTTCTCAAGAGGCAGGTCAGGTGGTCTGGTATTCCCATCTCTTTCAGAATTTTCCACAGTTTATTGTGATCCACACAGTCAAAGGCATTGGCATAGTCAATAAAGCAGAAATAGATGTTTTTCTGGAACTTTCCCACTTTTTCCATGATCCAGCGGATGTTGGCAATTTGACTCTGGTTCCTCTGCTTTTCTAAAACCAGCTTGGACATCAGGGAGTTCACAGTTCACATATTGTTGAAGCCTGGTTTGGAGAATTTTGAGCATTACTTTATTAGCATGTGAGATGAGTGCAATTGTGTGGTAGTTTGAGCATTCTTTGGCATTGCCTTTCTTTGGGATTGGAATGAAAACTGACCTTTTCCAGTCCTGTGGCCACTGCTGAGTTTTCCAAATTTGCTGGCATATTGAGTGCAGCACTTTCACAGCATCATCTTTCAGTATTTGAAATAGCTCAACTGGAATTCCATCACCTCCACTAGCTTTGTTCATAGTGATGCTTTCTAAGGCCCACTTGACTTCACATTCCAAGATGTCTGGCTCTAGGTGAGTGATCACACCACCGTGATTATCTGGGTCATGAAGATCTTTTTGTACAGTTCTTCTGTGTGTACTTGCCACCTCTTCTTAATATCTTCTACTTCTGTTAGGTCCAGACCATTTCTGTCCTTTATCGAGCCCATCTTTGCATGAAATGTTCCCTTGGTATCTCTAATGTTCTTGAAGAGATCTCTAGTCTTTCCCATTCTGTTGTTAACCTCTATCTCTTTGCACTGATCGCTGAAGAAGGCTTTCTTATCTCTTCTTGCTATTCTTTGGAACTCTGCATTCAGATGCTTATATCTTTCCTTTTCTCCTTGATTTTCACCTCTCTTCTTTTCACAGCTATTTGTAAGGCCTCCCCAGACAGCTATTTTGCTTTTTTGTATTTATTTTCTATGGGGATGGTCTTGATCCCTGTTTCCTGTACAGTGTCACGAACCTCATTCCATAGTTCATCAGGCACTCTATCAGATCTAGTCCCTTAAATCTATTTCTCACTTCCACTGTATAATCATAAGGGATTGAATTTAGGTCATACCTGAATGGTCTAGCAGTTTTCCCTACTTTCTTCAATTTGAGTCTGAATTTGATACTAAGGAGTTCATGATCTGAGCCACAGTCAGCTCCTTGTCTTGTTTTTGTTGACTGTATAGAGCTTCTCCATCTTTGGCTGCAAAGAACATAATCAATCTGATTTCTGTGTTGATCATCTGGTGATGTCCATGTGTAGAGTCTTCTCTTGTGTTGTTGTAAGAGGGTGTTTGCTATGACCAGCGCACTCTCTTGGCAAAGCTCTGTTAGTCTCTGCCCTGCTTCATTCTGTATTCCAAGGCCAAATTTGCCTGTTACTCCAGGTGTTTCTTGACTTCCTACTTTTGCATTCTAGTCCCCTATAATAAAAAGGACATCTTTTTTGGGTGTTAGTTCTAAAAGGTCTTGTAGGTCTTCATAGAACTGTTCAAGTTCAGCTTCTTCAGCGTTACTGGTTGGGGCATAGACTTGGATTACTGTGATATTGAATGGCTTGCCTTGGAAACGAACAGAGATCATTCTGTCATTTTTGAGATTGCATCTAAGTACTGCATTTCAGACTCTTTTGTTGACCATGATGGCTACTCCATTTCTTCTGAGGGATTCCTGCCTGCAGTAGTAGATATAATGGTCATCTGAGTTAAATTCACCCATTCCAGTCCATTTTAGTTCACTGATTCCTAGAATGTCAACGTTCACTCTTGCCATCTCTTGTTTGACCACTTCCAATTTGCCTTGATTCATGGAACTGACATTCCAGGTTCACCAATAACAGTTCCTGCTCTGCCTCAGTGGCAGAACCTCCAGCCAATCAGTAGGAAGTATGGGCTCCTGAGCTTCAGCCTAGTCGTGAGAGCAATTTCCTGATCTCTGGGTAACACTTTCTCCCTTTTGGACTCTGAGTCCTTCCAACCTTTCCGTGTGTACTAAATCGCTTCAGTCCTTTCGACGCTTTGTGACCTCATGGATCATAGCCCACCAGCCTACTCTGTCCATGGGATTCTCCCAGGCAAGAATACTGGCGTGGGCTGCCATATCCTCCTCCAGGGGATCTTCTCCACCCAGGGATGTAACTTGCTTCCCTTATGTCTCCTGCATTGAAGGTGGGTTCTTTACCACTAGCTCCACGTGGAAAGCCCCCTTCCAGTTTATCACTTTCTAATTCCTGTGTTCCATCTTTACTTCTTTTACTCGTCTTTGATCACCTTTATTGTCAGTTCCCAGGACTGATCCCTGAAGTGAATTCTGGTGTGAGTGTACCCGTCACGTGTTGTGTCAGCCACACTGGCCAGCTGGCTTTTCCTCAATCTACAGACAAATTTGGTTCACAAGTCCTGGCTGAGTTGTGGACTTAGATTTGTACTTACTACATGAATCTCATATGTAATTAGTTACCTGGGCATTTCTGGAAATCACTGGACTTCCTGTTCATCACTAGAGTTTCAGTACATTGAGATTTGTGGTCTTACTGTTCATAGTTGATGTGCCCATGGTTCTACTTCCGATCCAGTGGCTCCTTGGATATTGAACTTCCATCTTTTCAGGACCACAGCATACCTTAGTCATCTCCAGTCCTGCACTTCATATAGTCAATCACAGATTCTCATAATTTAGTGATTATTTCACTATATGATGGAACAGCTTGATATCTGGCACAGAAAAACTTGCCTATTTTCTCCCTTTTCTCTGAAGGAGTGTTCTTTTACATGAACTAAACTAGACTTTAGGGGTCAGTTCTTAACCTTATTGCCTTTGAAGTTTTCATTTTCATTAGCATTCATGCATTATACAGCATAAGGCTTTTATCTCATAGATGCTTTTAAAACTAATAGTTCCTACCCATTTGTGGCATTACCTAAGAAACTTTCTTTGAAGCACCATGTTATCAGCCATCTAACTGGAAATAATTAGAGCCTTTAAAATTAAATTATTTAATCCCCAAAGTATAATGCAAAAAATGTTGTACATCAATAAGAAAATAAATTAATGTGGAAACTTTCTTTGTGCATGTGTGCATGCCATTCACCCAAGCTAGAATTTTTGTATTTTCTTTCAGGTAAAACACTAGATAGAGACTACATAGAAACACACACACACACACGTAGTATAGATATGTTTTATATTAACTAATCAGACTATGTACACACACAACATTTAAAACATTTCTTCTATTTTATTTTTATTGAAACAGCTTGAGTAGTGAAAGTGCTGTCTCAAATGTGACCGTTTAGATACATTTTTAAATTTGGTATACTGGATATTCTGAGGTTTTATCCAAAAGAAAGTGTGATCACCTAGTATTGTACATAGTCATGAAGTCCCTTCTTTGAAAGCATTGTAACCATGATGGAATCATTAAAGGGAAAAGTTTTTATTAAGTGGCTTCATGGATTTCTCACTGCAAAAGTTTAAACAACTAAAGCACAGTGAGATAACAATTGAAATAATGACTTGTAGATGACCAGCCTCAAAGACACAGAAGTGCATCACAGAAGTGATATAGATGCTATATGTTGGAAAAAACAGCAGTGGATAAGCCTTCATGGTGGTCCAGTGGCTAACACTCTAAGCTCCCACTGCAGGGGCCTGGGTTCGATCACTAATCAAGGAACTAGATCCCACATGTTGCAACTAAAAATCCTGAATTTAAAAAGCCCAAAACTAAGGCACAACCAAATAATTAAATAGAAATAAATATTTTTAGAAAACAGCAGTGGATAGGCACATGGGAGGGGGGTGACTTCTTAATATGACGGTTGCTCTAAGGAAAAGATTGAGTCTACATTATCTAAAATTATTAGATTAGAATGTAAAAAACTCAGTCAAATATCCAGATGGTTAATTTACTTGAAATCACCATTTCTGAATGTTTGGCCATATGGCAAGTTACAGTCTAAACATCTGGATAAATTGTGTGCTGTCTTTTCCCACATGTAATTTGGTGTTGTGCCAGAGATGTGGAGTTGCCATAAACATCCACTTTCTCCCAGATGGTGAACAATCTTAACATATCTCTGTTTCTCCTTCAAATAAGCTAGAGTCTGCACTATCTGGTCACAGAGTTGTTTTGTAGTGAATCTTTCTCGAATGGTCATATTTCAGAAAATTGCATTTATTGGTAATGAAAACATCTACCAACTTTGTCAATAAAGGCCAGTTCATTTTCTTTAGAACTGAAAACACTATATAGAATTTTATTCTATCTGTTCCTACATGTGACTTCAATTGTTTCCCCCCACCCCCAACAGTTATTCCATATTCTATATTGGTCTTAAAATGCAATCCTTGGACCAGTAGCATTTACATCACCTGGGAACTTGGAAGAAATTCAGATTTCAAGCCTTACTGCAGATCTCAGTTCAGTTTAGTTCAGTTGCTCAGTAGTGTCTGACTCTTTTTGACCCCATGAACCACAGCATGCCAGGCCTCCCTGTCCATCACCAACTGCCAGAGTCTACCCAAACCCATGTCCATTGAGTCGGTGATGCCTTCCAACCATCTCATCCTCTGTCATCCTCTTCTCCTGCCCTCAATCTTTCCCAGCATCAGGGTACTTTCAGATGAGTCAGCTCTTCGCATGATGTGGCCAAAGTATTGGAGTTTCAGCTTCAACATCAGTCCTTCCAATGAACACCCAGGACTGATCTCCTTTAAGATGGACTTCTTGGATTTCCTTGCAGTCCAAGGGACTCTCAAGAGTCTTCTCCAACACCACAGTTCAAAAGCATCAACTCTTCAGTGCTCAGCTTTCTTTATAGTCCAACTCTCATATCCATGCATGACTACTGGAAAAACCATAGCCTTGACTAGACGGACCTTTGTTGACAAAGTAATGCCTCTGCTTTTTAATATGCTGTCTAGGTTGGTCATAACTTCCTTTCCAAGGAGCAAGTGTCTTTTAATTTCATGGCTGCAATCACCATCTGCAGTGATTTTGGAGCCCAAAAATATAAAGTCAGCCACTGTCTCCCCATCTATTCACCATGAAGTGATGGGACTGGATGCCATGATCTTAGTTTTCTGAATGTTGAGTTTTTTTTTTTAATTTTTAATTTTTACTTTATTTTACTTTACAATATTGTATTGGTTTTGCCATACATTGACATGAATCCACCACGGGTATACATGCGTTCCCAAACATGAACCCCCCTCCTACCTCCCTCCCCACAACATCCCTCTGGGTCATCCCTGTGCACCCGCCCCAAGCATGCTGTATCCTGCATCGGGCATAGACTGGCCCTTCGATTCTTATACACAATGGAGTATTACTCAGCCGTTAAAAAGAATACATTTGAATCAGTTCTGATGAGATGGATGAAACTGGAGCCGATTATACAGAGTGAATGTTGAGTTTTAAGCCAACTTTTTCACTCTCCTTTTTCACTTTCATCAAGAAGCTCTTTAGTTTCTCTTCACTTTCTGCCATAAGAGTGGTGTCATCTGCATATCTGAGGTTACTGTTATTTCTCCTGGCAATCTTGATTCCATCTTGTGCTTCCTCCAGCCAAGCATTTCTCATGATGTACTCTGCATAGAAGTTAAATAAGCAGGGTGACAATAAACAGCCTTGACGTACTCCTTTTCCTATTTGGAACCAGTTTATTCCATGTCCAGTTCTAACTGTTGTTTCCTGACCTGCATATAGGTTTCTTAAGAGGCAGGCCAGGTGGTCTGGTATTCCCATCTCTTTCAGAATTTTCCACTGAATTAGAAATTACGGGACTGAGAACCAGTCATCTGTGTTTTAATAAACCCTCTGGGTGATTCTAGTGTACCCTACAATATGAAGATCACTGCTGTAATTAAAAAAGTCTAAACTTCCAGAACGATTTCTCAGTTTGGCATGAATTGCATTTGTAACTCTTTGAACCAAGAGAAATAATTTACTTCTTTATTGTTCTTTTATGTCTCCAAACACAAATGCTCAGGCTTTTTGTGTGTCCTTAGTCATTCAGTCATGTCCGACTCTTTGCGACCACATGGACTGTAGCCCCACCAGGCTCCTCTGTGCATGGGATTCTCCAGGCAAGAATAGTGGAGTGGCTTGCCATTCCCTTCTCCAGGGCACCTTCCAGACTCAGGGATTGAACTCTGGTCTCTTGCATTGTAGGCAGATTGTTTTACCATCTGAGCCACCAGGGAAGCCCCTCAGGCTTTTTACCTATTTTAAATCTCTCTACTCAGCTAACAGCAACAAAATAAGGCATTATCTTCTCCTCTTTTCATTTATTAAATGTTTTACTTCCTTCAGTAATTTCTGTTTTGTTTTCTCACATCTTCAGGACATTTATGGAATCTGGGCCTGAAGGTATAATGCCAAGTGTAGGCCATTTCTGTATGTAAGTGCTGAAATTCTGTTGAATATACTTCTATTTTCAGCCAATCACTGAGCAAACTTTTAAACCTATTTTAACATCATCAATATTTTATATAAACATAAAAATACTCAAGAAATCATGTAGCCTTCTCAGAGAAGTTGAGAGTTCTAATTCTGAATTATGAGCCCCAATTTTGGCAAAATTATTCATAATTTCTATGATTCGTCTCAAAGGAGGGCCACACCAACCACAAGATGTAAATTATTTTGTCGCTCTAGAATTGTAGACTTATTCATCCTTGGTAAACCCTCTAAATGGTATTCATTCAGTCACTGAAACTAAATGAATCTTGACCTAAAATCTTGCATGGAATAGATGATAACATGCGTTTTACAACTGTTCTTTGGTGGCTCAGTGGTAAAGAATCTGTCTGCTAATGCAGTAGATGTGGGTTTGATCTCTGGGTTGGGAAGATCTTGAGAAGGGAATGGCAACCCACTCCAGTATTCGTGCCTGGGAAACTCTATGGACAGAGGAGCCTAGTGGGCTACAGAGCATGAGATCATATGAGCTAAGGTCTTTCCTAACAAGAAAACAATTAAAACTGTAAGACTTTTCAGAAAACTCAGAAAAATAATTTTGGGGTTTTAATTCTATAGACAGACTCTGAACAGACTAATCTTTTACAATAGCAGAACTGTTAGGATTGTTTCTTCAAAGATTATTTCTAAACAATTCTGGCAAAATGATGGCAAGCAGAAATGGTCTCATGATAGATACCATCACTGCTCTAAATGGTGAAAAGCAAGGCTATGTCTCATCCTCTTTTGTTCTTATGTGTATGACCACATGCAGTTTGACTATAAGGTAAGAAACAAGAAAGCCTGAATTCCAATCCCAGTTTAGTTACTTACTAGCTATGAAGTGCGAACTATAGCAGAGACTTAAAGTTGATTCTCCATAGGGGTTCGTTCTTGTTTTCATATTAATGGGATCCCTCATTTTCAGCTACACACATGGAGCCCAGAATAAGATTTCCTAGGTCTCTTTTCAACCAGGTGTGGTCACGTGTGATCCTGTCACCAGAAGGGGTGTATGATTTCCAGAAACTAACCTTCCCTTACATTGTTTTTCCTTCTTACTAGAATGTGGCCATAATTCCCGGACTTTCAGCAGCCTTCTTTGACCATGAAGTGACCTTGGGTCTGAAAGCTTTATATTGTAGAGTAATAAGATAAAAGGATCTTGGGTCCTGCTCCGTGGATCACAATTGCAGCCCTGGACCTGAGAGAAAAACATAAACGTAAAGGTTTAAGAAAGAAAGAAATTTTATCTTATTTAGGCCAACACATTTTGAGTTTCTCTTTCAGTCAATCTTAATCTCAACTAATAAACTAGATATGATATTTAATTACTTTGAGCCCTAACAGTCTTATTTGTGATATGCAAATAACTTATTCATAGAGTGCTTTCTGGGATTTATCAAGATAATATATATAAAAGCATTCTAAAGTAATATACAAATGTAAGTTCTTATCATGAATTGCATAGCATTTCACAGTAGCAATTTGATTGTAGTAGAAATCAGAAGCACTGATGCTTTTTTTTTTTAATGGTGATAATCTTTTTTCCTAAGTAGAAATATATACAAGAAGATTCTTGTCAACAACTGTTAGAGTTAATAACTATTAACACAAAATATAATAGAACCACAGTCTTTGCATTTAATTAATATTTTCCAACATTTCACTGACAGTTTACATTAATCATTATCTAAAGGTAGGTTTTGAACATTTTTATGAGCTTTATTTTTCAGATAACTGATTCAGGCATATCACAGATGTAATTCAGATATTCTTTTGTGGTCCTGTTGTTTTCTTTTTTATCAAGGCTGTTAACTCCAACAAATACCCTTGAACATTTTGGGGCAAGAATGTTTTATGCCACAATAACAGAACTCTGGGGTTTTGATTACACAGTTCTCTGAGTGCTTCAGAAGAATCAAAGTCAATCTGGGAAGAAAATTCTGGACTTAATTAGAGCTACTCCTCTGGTCTTATCCCTACCAAAGCAGTGCGTCTGTGGTTGGACTCCATTTATCATGAAACAGAGTTTCACGGCCTGCAAGCTGCTTATGAAATAAAAGAAGCTCTTCGTAATCAACAAAATAGCAAATAGGCACTGATGGCATTCATCAGAGAAATCATCTTTGATTTGACTGCAAAAAATTTGTCCCACTCATTGAATATATAAAATGTCCAGATTCATATACTGTGATTTGAATTGCTGCATTCATGAGATCATGGGACCATGTAGGAAGAGGAGGAAGAATTTCATTGAGTTATGATGCAAGATTAACACTCTTTTATAAGGGGAAGTTATTTGATTTGTGGGTTTTTTTCTTTTTTATGGCTATGCCATTTTTAAAGATATTGCTTGTGCTTGCTTAGTTTCTTTGTAATGGCTACAATTTTGTTGGACTTTTTGTGATACTTTGTACTGTAGCCTGCTAGGCACCTCTGTCCATGGGATTCTCCAGGAAAGAATACTGGAGTGGGTTGCGATTTCCTTCTCCAGGGGAGCTTCCGGACCCATGTCTGCTGCACCTCAGGAGGATTCTTTACCCACTGAGCCATCAGGAAGCCCAAAGATATTACTTATTTTTTTAAATCAAAGATTCATCGGAGAAATTTTTCACTAAAATAATTGCTACAAAAGTTTTTTTTTTTTTTTTCTCAAGATAGGGATATATACATGTACCAGTTTTATATTAAACATTGATTAAACATTTACTTTTATAAGGAAAGGGAATTTAGCTATTCAATACTTTTTCTCTGTTCTTACAGGCCAGGAAATTCAGAATTTAGATTTAATACTAAACTGACAACTCATTTCAGGTTTCAAATAACATTTAATTCATGGTTCCTTCAAATTAAATTGACTATCTTTTATCATTTTTTATACCTTAATTAATTTATGTACTATTTAAATGCCTTTTATAGACAGAATGCTAATTAAAATTATGCAAGTACTGAAGTAGATTGAACAAGGATGTCATATGCAGATTATTGACTTTGAAAAAACAGCAATAAGAAAAAGGCAGAGATCTTTGGGATTTAGTTTTTTTTTGAAACTGAAAATAAGCCTTAAAACAACAGAATTAAGTTCCTAATATAGACACATATAAGCTTGTTCTGGTTTTACAAACAAAGATAAAAATTTAAATAAAATATAAGATTCTCATGTAGGAGGAGAAAAAAAGGAACTGACAAATTCTGACATATTTTCAACTCAGTTGTGTGACCCTGGTTTTGCCAGCTATCCTACTGAGAGGCAGGGCTCTCAGCTCCAAAATGAAGGGTTTGGACTAGATGATTTCTCTACTCTCCAAATTCTCTAACTCCATGACATTACAAATTTCTATAACTCCACAATATTACAAACTTCTATAATTCCATGACATAATAAAACTCTGCAACTCAGTGATGTAACAGAAGTCTATAACTCATGATATAACAAACTAAAACTTCATCACTGACTGAATAGACATGAGTTTGAGCAAATTTCTGGACATAGGGAGGGACAGGGAAGCCTGCCGTGCTGCGGTTCATGGAGTCACAGAGAGCAGGCCATGACTTAGCGACTGAAGGACAGCAGCAGAACTTCATGGCCCAATACACTTTTATAACTTCATAAATCAACAAACCCCTGCAGCCCTATGACACAAAAATTCTAAAATCCACACAATAACAGAACTCTTTCATATAGACCCAACCAGAGCAAATTTTAATGGTTCATTCCAGGAGGGATCTACTTTTCTCCTAACAAACTGTGCAAAGTAAGTTGCTTCCCTCCTCTCCAGTATTTGGGATAATTCCTGTTCATTGCTATTGCTCATGTAATGATGAAAAAGAATTTTTCACAGAGGGAAAATAAGATATGGCTATTTGCTAGTTTCATCATTACTTGGAAATATAGTTAATTAAACAGATTGTCCAAGATAAAACACTAGGAACAATGATTATCCTGGGTTAATTTAGTTTTTTTGCTTTTACTTCTGAAAGGTTGTATGTGTCATCTTTCTATGACAGTGGTGTAACGATTCTCTCTTTGGATACTGAAAAATGCATTCTTATTTGTAATTCAAGTACATAACTTTTTACAGAGCAGAAAGATGAAAAGGGCAAAATAAACCAAAAAAAAAAAAAAGATACAGAATCTAGTAGAATTAATTTCAAATATACAAACTGAACTTTTAAATGGAGATTTAAAGATATGTTTAGGTTTACCTCTTCATTATATTTTCTTCAACTGCTCTAACTCATCAGTTTTTCTCATTTGTTTAAGCTTGTTTATCTCAAGATATAATCTAGTGTTCAGCCTCTAGTTACTTTGCAGATGTATCACAGGGGTAGTTCTGGTGCCCCTGTTTTACACATTCATTTATGTACTAGTTAATAGATATTTACTGAGTACTTGCTAGAAATTCAGAATATATATGCTAACAATACCCATTTTTCATACTCATAAGTTCATAATTGTGTAGGCTTGGCATCTTAGAGAATATTTAGTTAATATAAACAGCTTTTTATTACTATCAATTACTTTCAGTTTAAAACAGGAATATATACAGCAGTGTCACAAAATGATTTAACAAATAAAGTGTTGCTTATTAGTAGGGATTAGTAAACTAGCTAGTAGAAGAATGAATGAATTATATAATAATTTAAAAATTCTTAATCAATGGCTTTGTGACAGAATAATCAATTAAAAGCAAAATATGGTATCATATTATATATATATATATATGTATATATATTTATTTAGAAATTTAGTTGCCAAATTTCCCATCCAGGAGTCCTATATATACATAATGTAATAAGAAATGATGTTGTAGAGCTTTGCTTCTTAGAGGTCTTTCTTGTTCCTCTACCCCTCCTATTAATGAAGAAAAACAAGCTTCATTGTTGCAAACAAACCTGTTTGGTATATAAATATATTTCTACCATAACTGGTAATATGTATTTTTTTTAGAGCCTGAGAATAGAGCCAACATTAAAAAAAAAATCAAATAGGAGAAAGAAGAAGGAATAAAGTAATCATTTACTTATCCAGGGGAAAAAAAATAGCATTGCAGAAAATCTAATGTGTGATTCAGAGGATTTATGGAAGCACAGATGGTAAAGGAATGAAAGACATTTACATGTTTTTAAATGAGAATATATATGTCCGATTTTTTCAATTGTTTTTACAAAACAATACAAATACAATTCTCGTTCATTTTATTGCGAAGAGGATGGGGCAAGGAGAGGTAATGTAGGAGAAAGAAGTAAGCTAACTTTTACTGAGTACCTTTCCAGCTACTTCCACAAGTGCTGCTTCATGCTTGGTGTCATCATTTAAAAATTTTATTTTTCTTAGGAAGAAACAAAATAACCTATGATTTGACTCCAAACCTGTCTTCCAATTATGCAACATTCCTTCTCCATATAAGGATCTAGGAAGACATCTCCAGCCTAACAAGTGACGCTGACCTGGTAGCAAGGATTGTTTTCCAAGTTTTAAAGGCAGCTGCGTCATAATTGGCCAAAAATAAAACGTATAATCAAAATAGAGACAATCAAAATAGAGACAACTTGGCTCAACTGGACTCAGTAAAATTGTAAGGGAGAAATCACTATTTAGAATAAAGATCATTTTTTACAAAAGAAAATTGATTTTTATTTATCTATAAAATGCATGTGCAAATAATGTAAAATCAAGATAAAGCAATTCATAATATGCACAAAGCTGATAAACATTATGACAATGCCCCTTTAGTAAAAAGATAAAGCCATAACAATCTGTCCATAAAATCTGTAAGAAAAGATTCACAGTCATGCCAATTTTTAACTGCTTTTATCAAGCACACCTGAATAAAAATGTGCCTTACTACAAAAGCTCAGACAATCAGATGTTCTCTCCTTTCATTGTGAATCACTATAGAGATTAACTTTCCACTTTTCTAACTGTTTGCTGATTAGTTCCAGGATATGGACTTTGATGTGAAGGGTTTATTTGGAAATTCAATATACAAAGAGAATACATAGCTAAAACTATTCAAAGACTTCTAATGTCTTGATAGGCAGACATATATTTCCATGATTTATAGGTATGGGAAGAAACAAGCTGGAATCAGGATTGCCGGGAGAAATATCAATAACCTCAGATATGCAGATGACACCGCCCTTATGGCAGAAAGTGAAGAGGAACTAAAAAGCTTCTTGATGAAAGTGAAAGTGGAGAGTGAAAAAGTTGGCTTAAAGCTCAACATTCAGAAAACGAAGGTCATGGCATCCGGTCCCATCACTTCATGGCAAATAGATGGGGAAACAGTGGAAACAGTGTCAGACTTTATTTTGGGGGGCTCCAAAATCACTGCAGATGGTGATTGCAGCCATGAAATTAAAAGACGCTTACTCCTTGGAAGAAAAGTTATGACCAACCTAGATAGCATATTCAAAAGCAGAGACATTACTTTGCCAACAAAGGTCTGTCTAGTCAAGGCTATGGTTTTTCCTGTGATCATGTATGGATGTGAGAGTTGGACTGTGAAGAAGGCTGAGCGCCAAAGAATTGATGCTTTTGAAGTGTGGTGTTGGAGAAGACTCTTGAGAGTCACTTGGATTGCAAGCAGATCCAACCATTCCATTCTGAAGGAGATCAGCCCTGGGATTTCTTTGGAAGGAATGATGCTGAAGCTGAAACTCCAGTACTTTGGCCAGCTCATGTGAAGAGTTGACTCATTGGGAAAGACTCTGATGCTGGGAAGGACTGGGGGCAGGAGGAGAAGGGGACGACAGAGGATGAGATGGCTGGATGGCATCACTGACTCGATGGATGTATGTCTGAGTGAACTCCAGGAATTGGTGATGGACAGGGAGGCTGGGCACGCTGCGATTCATGGGGTTGCAAAGAGTCGGACATGACTGAGCAACTGAAATCAACTGAACTGAACTGAATTGATACATATATATAGGCTTCCCTGGTAGCTCAGCTGGAAAGAATCTGCCCGCAATGCAGGAGACCCCAGTTTGATCCCTGGGTTGGGAAGATCCCCTGGAGAAGGGAACAGCAGTAGAACTGTGGAATTGCCTGGAGAATTCCATAGACAGAGGAACCTGGCAGGCTACAGTCCATGGGGTCACAAAGAGTCAAACAGGACTGAGCAACTTTCTCTATACATATATATGGGGCTTCCCAGGTGGCTCAGTAGTAAAGAATCTTCTGCCAATGCAGAAGATGTAGGTATCATCCCTGGGTGGGAAGATCCCCTGGAAGAGGAAATGGCAACCCACTTCAGTCTTCTTGCCTGGAGAATCCCATGGACAGAGGAGTCTGGTGGGCTACAGTCTAGGGGATTGCAAAGAGATGGGACACGACTAACTGACTGAGTATGCACGCATACATCCACAAGTATAAATATCTGATAAAATTTCCTGATCATGGACTTACTGGTGCTCAAAGCTGTCTCCTGTCTGAAACCTAATAACATTCTTGGCAGCATGAGCCCATTTCAAAGATCAAGATACAGAGCTTGATTCTTCACTTAAGCTAAGAAAAATGTTTATAGACAGAGCCTTTTTAACACCATACATGCTCAACCAATTTTCTTGAAGTTTGGTCCAGATTGAAATGAAGATTTTATTTCTGATTGTTGTTCTGTGAACAACTAGCATAAGAAATATTTTCCTTAGACATTACAGAGAAGAGTCTCATCTGTAGGGCCATAGCTAGAGATACATACAAATTAAAAAAGATTTTAAAAAATGCATCTAGAAGTAGGTTCTGACATAGTTAAAAAAAAATTACTAGCTGATGTGGTACTCAGCAAGCAACTGAAGCATTAGAAACTGTGCAAGAAAGTAGAAGAAAAGAGATTGCCTCTGGCACTTTCTTCCTGAAATTTAAAGATAATATACTAAATATTTAGGATCTCCAAAATCTTAACATAGTCTCAATAACTTATATTCTTTTAGTATTGAATAAGAGATAACAATAACTGTTAAAACTTAAAGTTTAGACAATATTAAAAAATTAAAATCACCTAACCATTGTTAGAATATAAGCATGTCTATAATATTCAGTGTATATATGTATATATACACACACAATCTTATACCCTATTTTTACTTAGTTTAGTATATTTAATTTAATATACAAAATATAATTTTAATTAAATATTATACAGAAATATCACTAATTTTCCAAATGGCATTACTATATTTTTACATAATATACTTTATACCTAAATCTCTATTATTTAACATTGGGGTTATTTCTTTTTTGCTTTTTGCTTTTATAAATAATGCTATGATGAATATTCTTGTGCAGAAAACTTTGTTCACATCTCTGATTACTTGCATTGAATAATTCCCTAGTAATGGAGATCACCAGGTAAAATGATCTATTTAACACTTGAGAATATTAGGAGTGGTCCTCCAGAAGGATCAAATGACTTTACATTTATACCCCCTCTGTATAAGAAAGTCTATGTCTTGCATCTTTTGTCAACTCAGATATCATCTATTAATTTTAATCCATGATATTTTGATGGATGAAATAACATCTTATACTACCCTATATATATATATATATAGTATACTATATATATAGTATACTATATATATAGTATACTATATATATAGTATACTTATATTATTTGGCTCTTTGATTTCTACTGAGTTTGAAAATGTTTAAAAACACATAAGCCATTTGAATTCCTGTTTTATGAATTTTTACTCCTCAATGAGTACTTTTTCTCTCACTGAATTGCAAAGACTCGTACATATTGACACTAAACTTGCCATACTCATTAAAAGCAACTTTTTCCCCCTGCTTGACAGAAATTTCTGGGGCTCATACTAAGATGAGAAGCAACTGCTCCAAGTTAATTACCAAAATTTGGGTTGATTTGATCACAAGCAATTCAACAAAATTTTATCTCTTTCAATGTGCCAAGAACCACACTGGGTATAGAGTGCAAACACAAGGACACTGTGCCCTTGTCATATGCTAGACAAAGGGAGATGCCAGTCTGTAAACAGCTAATTAAGAAATGTTGTTAAGGCCTGAGATATTTACATACTATGAGGCTTCTCTGGGGAAGTGAGGGCAACTGGTGTTGTAACTGAATTCCCTTTAAACCTTATTTTGCTCAGAAGATAGACTCATATACATACTACACAGACATCACACAGATAGACATACCATACAAACATAGAGCACACACACACACACACACACACACACACACAACCTCCCTTCATATATATTTTTTTACAGATATTGCAGAAAAGGCAGCATGGTCAGTGACGATGGAAACAGGACAAGACTGGTCTGTTAGAGTCATTATTTCCTTCCTGCAGCCCCTTTGGAATTCATGTTCCAGAGACACGGTTCATGCAGATACAGCTCTTTGCTTCCAAAGTTCTCTCTGGCCTCCTGCCATGCTAATCACAGAGGAACACAGGCCAGGCTCAGCTGTAAGATAATCATTCCATGTCCCACTGACTTCAGCAGAATTTCCAAAGAAGTGAACCAAGGGCACAGCATGGCTCATTGGCAGATTAAAAAATAATAACAATGAAACTTGTTTGTCACAAAATGATAAAATGGAGGTGTCTGTGTCAAAATAAGAAACACAAATATTTTCTAGGATTATAATAAAATAGCAATTCAGTGTTCAGAGGATAAGTAACATTTGTCCCTGGCAAAGGGATAAGACACTTTCTTTTCTAACATTTTCTGGCCTTTTCAAGGGTATCCTCATTTACCCAGGAAAAGAGAATACACTCATAGAGGTTAAGTGACACCGGTGGTCAAAAGCAACACTGGAGCTGAATCTGAATATTACGAACCTTGGCTTAGTGCTCATCTTCATGCACCATGTTGCTTCCCATTGAAGTACATGAAGTGTAGGCTTGATTTGCAATCCATCTACCCATGAAAAGGTATATGGGCCATATGGGGATATACTAGGATGATGTTGGTGAGTGAAAGAAGGGGAATTCAGTGTAGCCTGGGGGGGATAGTCCACAATAGGACATGTAAGGTAGAGATAGTGGAGGACAGGGAAGTCTTGTGTACTGCAGTCCACTGGGTCATGGAGTTGGACATGACTTGGCAACTGAACAACAACAAGGTAGAGATATCCATGTTCAGCCAGACCTCTGTCACCACCATCACCACCGTAGCACCATCATCACCACCATCACCACCACCATCATCAGCATCACCATCACCACCATCATCACCACTGTCATCACCACCATCACCACCATCACCATCATTACCACCACCATCACCACCACTACCATCACCACCATCATCACCATCATCACCACCACCATCACCACCATCATCACCATCATCACCACCACCATCACCACCATCATCACCACCATCACCACCACCATCACAACTACCATGACCACCATCACCACCACCATCACCACCATCACCACCATCACCACCACCATCACCACCATCACCACCACCATCACCACCATCACCACCACCATCATCAGCATCACCATCACCACCATCACCACCACCACTACCATCACCACCATCATCACCACCACCATCACCACCATCACCACCACCATCACAACCACCATCACAACCACCATCACCATCATTACCACCACCACCATCACCACCATCACCATCACCATCACTATCACCACCACCATCACCACCACCATCATCAGCATACAATCACCACCACCATCACCACCATCACGACCACCACCACCACCATCACCACCATCATCATCACCATCACCACCATCATCACCACCATCGTCACCACCATCGTCAGCATCACCATCACCACATCATCACCACCATCACCACCACCATCATGACCATCACCACCACCATCATCACCATCACCATCACCACCACCATCATCACCATCACCACCACCATCATCACCATCACCACCACCATCACTACCATCACCACCATCACCACCACCATCATCACCATCATCAGCATCACCATCATCACCATCATCACCACCATCACCATCACCACCACCATCACCATCGTCACCACCATCACCAGCATCATCACCACCATCATCAGTATCACCATGACCATCACCACCACCATCATCACCATCACCATCACCACCACCATCATGACCATCACCACCACCACCATCACCATCACCACCACCATCACCACCATCACCACCATCACCAGCATCATCACCACCATCATCAGTATCACCATGACCATCACCACCATCATCATCATCACACCTGCACTGCCACAGCCTCCCAACCACTGCCAGTGTTATAAACTTTCTCTCCTTGGATCATCCTCACTTGGATTCCAAGATGCCATTTGTAAAACTCTTACTTGACTGGGTCACCCACTGCTTGAAACTTACTACCTACAAGGTTAAGCTTAAGCTGACTGACATGGCTCGTCTGTGAGCTGTCTCTGCCTACTCTCTACCCTGCTTTTCCATTGACCCTGGCTTGAACTTGATGCTCCAGGTTTACCTCATCCTTTTAGGAGGCCTCCCTTTTCCCCTTTAACTGGGTCAAGTGCCCATCTTTAGATCTCCTGTATGTTTCTCCATTATTACAGTTAACCAGTTTTATTAATATTTTCTAAAAATTAAAGTCTTATTTTTGTGTTTGGTCTATAGTAGGTGCTCAGGACATGTTTGTTAGGAAAGTCCACTGAATTTGGTAGTAAGAGCATCAGACTCTGAAGCCAGACTCTCTGGGTTTGAACTGTTGGCTTAACTGTGTGACTTTGTATGAGTTACTTAACTTCTCTGTTCTTCTGTTTTTCTGCCTATAAAATGGGAATGATAATATTCTATAGTGTTTGGGGAGAATTAAATGAGTTTATATATATATATATATATATATATATATACATGAGTTTATATATATATATGAACTGTGGCTGGCATATCCATGCTACATAAGCTATAGAAATATTTGCTATTGTGATTGCAATTAAAGGGACATATGACATGAACCTGACCTCAACGATCATTCAAAGAACTACTAGAAACACAAGGAATATATGTAACAAGAAAGGACAACTCATAATTGAGGTCAAACTACATTAGCACTAAACATTCAGACTAATAGACAAGAAAATTTTCTGCATTCTACAAAAGGGAAAGACCATTTTGGGTCCAAGGGTGCAGAATGTTAAAAAGTTCATTAAGGTGATGGGGCTAGAGGGATAAGCGAGATTCACGATCTGTGCTCTCGGTGGGGTTCGATGGGCACTTGGCACAGAGCAGTCCTCTGTCCTCTGTCGTGTGCAGCCATCCACACATCAGGGCATGGCAGACTGCTGTTAACCCAAGCCACCAGGCGCTTACTGCCAGTAGCGCCCCCTTTTGACAAGCATGAAAGCGGTATATGTTTCCAAACATCTAGGAGAGTGGTACTGTACCTGGTTAAGAACCTTGCGGGCAGAGAAGAGTAGAAATGGACATTCCAGGCAACAGCATGACCAAAAGGATGACGGGTTACCCAAGAAGGGTTACAGAAAAGGGTGGAGGGCGAAGTACAGCAGAGATATAATTCTGATAAAGACACCGGGGGCCAGAATGTGAAGAAACTTGATGGATTGAGAAATTAGACTGATGCGCTCCTGCGCACATTCTCTATTTAAGTCTCAGTTGCTGGAACTGAGTGGAAGGAATATGAGCTTTAGAATCAAACCACCATGGGTTTGAGTTCTGTCCTACTGTTTACTTGGTAAATAAGTCACTTTCATTTCTCTCATGATCCATAAAAGAAATGTATAAATGGATCAATGTGCAAGATAAAGAGGTATGTTTGTTACAGTGCTTAGCAAAGTGTCTGAATCATGTAATGTGCACCAAAAATGTGAGCTTGCTTTTTGAAGTTCCTCTCTGCCTGCCATCACCCCAGGTTAATAACTTGCACCTGGATAACTTTCCACTTCATTTTATTTTTAACTATAACTAAACACACCTAATTATCAAGTTTAGACATTGGGAAAGCATGCATTCTTCTCAGAGTGTCTGCAACAAATTATAGTTTCAAGGCTCAACAGTACATTCCTAGGGGGTGCTGCTCTTAAGGGGGCCGCTTGAGAGTGGTTTATTTAGAACACTCATAACAAAGCATCATGAAGAGGCAATTATCCTGTGCCTTGAATCTGGTAAGAGGAAGAAAACGATTACTTTGGCAGGCAGAATGGATATTCTTTTTTATATATGGCCATCACATTTTTTTTTCCCAATTTCACTGAAAAGAAAACTTTAGAGGCAGATTTTTTAAACTTTCTATTTTGAAGGCTCTTCAACAAGCAGAAATGTACCTATAATTGGCTCTGTGGCTTCCATTTCCCATTTAATATGAAGCCTCCACCTTTACTGCTTCTCCCTGTTTGTTCTCCGATTGGATGCTCTGGGCGCCACATTGTTTTGTATCAGATGGATAGTTGAATGATGGATTGTTGTTGTTGCTGCTTAGTCACTAAGCCGTGTCTGACTTTTTTGTGACCCCATGGACTGTAGCCAACCAGGCTCCTCTCTCCATTGGATTCCCAGGCAAGAATACTGGAGTGGGTTGCCATTTCCTTCTCCAGGGGATCTTCCTGAACCCGGGGGGCAAACCAGCATCTCCTGCAATGGCAGGTGGATTCTTTACCGCTGAGCCACCTGGGAAGCCCAACCTATACTATATTCAACCTGATTAAGCATCTTTCTGATGTGGTTCTTTAGTTCCCCCCAGGAAACTTTGAACAAATGTGTTCTTAACTTCAGAATTTCTCCTGCTTCTTGCCTGGGACAGTAGTTGTGTCAAATTAAACTTCACATTTCTTAACAACTGCCTGAGACATACCTACACCAATTCACTCATCTTTCTCTTGCCAAATCATACCCCCCAAATGCCCACTGTGTCATGACCTTTTTATTACCAGTGTGATTCCTGATGCCTGCCCAGTTTAGGATTTCAAATTTCATCCTAGTTCCTGAACTCTAAGCTCTACCTACTTTAGTCCCCCACCTTTGATTACTACCTTGCCTTTGGCTTTACGTGTGTTAGGTCACTCAGTCATGTCTGACTCTGCGACCCCATGGACTGTAGCCCATAGGCTCCTCTGTCCATGAGACTTCCCAGGCAAGAATACTGGAGTGGGTTGCTATTTCTTCCTCCAGGGGATCTTCCTGACCCAGGGACCACTCTTGCTTGGTAGGTGGATTCTTTACCCTCTGAGCCACCAGGAAAGCCCCTTTGCTTTAAAACATGGCTTCTTACTTTTTCTCTAGATTCATTGACCTTGCCTGGCCTGAGTTATCTTCAACTCTTTAGTAAACACCACTTGTGTTTTATTTTCCACGCAGACCACTCATTCAAGTCTTTATTGAATTTGTTATTATATTGCTTCTGTTCAATGCTTTGTGTTTCCGGCTGTGAGCTATGTGGTACCCTAGCTCCCTGACCACAGATGGAATTACACCCCCCCCCCCCCCGCCCCGCATTGAAAGGCAAAGTCTTAACCACAGGACCACTAGGGAAGTCCCAGTAAACACCATTTACATTACCAGTGTAGGCTAACTGTGAAGAGGAAGCAGTGATGGGTGAAGGGTGGGCGTGGGGGTCATCAGGCTTTAAACAAGGAATTGAGAACATCCAATGCGACCTACGAAAAATGGTGGGAATAGTTAGAAACTGCAGCCAACACACCTGCTCCCCAAGCCTCAGAGCATGGATCTTAACTCTGAAAAACAGTGAATTGGTCTAATTCATCTTTGTATCCTTGGTTAAGTAAATGCCTGAATAAAGGAATGGAAGAATGTCAGAGAGATAGATGTAAAGCATGGATGCACCTATAGTCTTCTATTCATATGACCCTCCTTTCTTACTGGTTTTAAGCTGCATGGAAGGGTTAGAGATAGGTCAGGATGAATAATGAAGAAAGTGGAGAGAGGCCAAAGAAGGTGGCACTAGGGCAGGTATCAGCTTTCTGGGTTTTGAACTAGACGAACTCGCCAGGACCCCAATCAGCTGTGCCCTGTCCTGGGGCTTCCTGGCAAGAGTTTGAGTTACATATACCTTTGTTGCTTATTCGTTGTGTAACTTTGGGAAAATTACCAAATCTATTTGAACATTCCAGCTTCTTAATCTCAAGTTTGTGAAAAAATAGTCTTGAAACTCATAGACTATATGAGGGTCAAATGTAAAACACAGAAGTGCCTTACACAAAGCTGCTGCTGCTGCTGCTAAGTCACTTCAGTCGTGTCCAACTCTGTGTGACCCCCATAGATGGCAGCCCACCAGGCTCCCCCGTCCCTGGGATTCTCCAGGCAAGAACACTGGAGTGGGTTGCCATTTCCTTCTCCAATGCATGAAAGTGACAAGTGAAAGGGAAGTTGCTCAGCTAAAGCTCAGTAAATATTGGTTGTCCATGTGTGCTATCTTTTTCAGGAAGAAGTTAATAGTGATGATTCCTTTTTAAGACTTCAGGTTTAAGGCTCAAAGTGCCAGGTGTATCTCTCCCACATACCAGAAAAAAAAAATAACACAATAAATAATTGATTTATTCAACAAAATTTTAAGCATCTTCTAACGCTATGCCAGAACTGAAAACGTTGAATAAAATAATCTAGCAGGTAATATGGATTTATAGCAAAGGTCGGAAAGGATAAAGACCTCTATGACTTACTCATTTAGTTATTGTCTCTTATGTGTTATTTCTACAAAATGTGCACACCTAAGGATAATTTATAAAAGCCCTAATTTGTCCAATACTTATTTAGTAAAATCACAGAAGCTAGCATCTCCACTTAAAACGTCAAAATGTTTGGGGCATTCACAACAAACATCACACAGAATTTTTTTTTTCTTTAACAGATCATCAGTTATAAATTGTACATTTAAGAATTAATTTATTAAATCCACAGTGTTACTCAGCCAAACAAATATTGACAGGATGCATCATCACAATATGCTCTCAATAACAGCTTTTTCATTGCTAAAGAGTTTGTCAGAAAATCAGAGATTTATGCCAAAAAACTGGCTCTCTGTGTATGTCTGCCAACCTTGGCCAGTGATTTGCATCCAGACAGAATTTCCACACACCTTTGATATAGCAAAGCAGGTTATTACAGGGCCACAAACCTATTTTTCCAATGTTCACAATCTCTTTGTAGTTATCAGTGTACATATATTTACTAAAAGTCTTCAATGTGTCTGTAGATTATTGCATGTTCAATTTTTTCAAGCAAACTGAGATCACAGAAATGTTCAATAGCAAGCTATGAGATCCTCCCCAGTTCAGCTCAGTCGCTCAGTTGTGTCTGACTCTTTGCAACCCCATGGACCTCAACATGCCAGGCTTCCCTGTCCATCACCAACTCCCAGAGCTTACTCAAACTCATGTCCATCGAGTCCATGATGCCATCCAAACATCTCATCCTCTGTAGTCCCTTTCTCCTCTCGCCTTCGATCTTTCTCAGCATCAGGGTCTTTTCCAATGAGTCAGTTCTTCACATTAGGTGGCCAAAGTATTGGAGTTTCAGCTTCAACATCAGTCCTTCCAATGAATATTCAGGACTGATTTCCTTTAGGATGGACTGGTTGGATCTCCTTGCAGTCCAGGGACTCTCAAGAGTCTTCTCCAACACTACAGTTAAAAAGCATCAATTCCTGTTCAAAAGCATCAACCAGAGACCCTTCCCAGATATATCCTTTTTCTTTTTGGAAAAATTTTTCAGTATAATTCTAGGAAAGATCAAAGTTCATGAGCAAAAATATGCCTAGAAGTCAATCTTATTTTAACTTTGACCAGATTAACTTAAATCTTGGCTCCCCTAACAGTAAAGAAATGAATGTGGTCAAAGAGAGTAAGGATTAACTGAGATAAATGTATGTATATTTTCTACCTGTGCTCAGTCCATTAAAAAAGATTCTGATACATATCCTCACTTTCATGTATTACTTCAGTAGATATTGCTGGATTTGAAATGTTTCTGGGAGAGCCCAAGAAAAAGGAATGAATCTTAATCACATCTCATCTATCAGTTCAGTTCAGTTCAGTCACTCAGTTGTGTCCGACTCTTTGCGACCCCATGAATCACAGCACGCCTGACCCCCTTGTCCATCACCAACTCCCAGAGTTCACTCAAATTCATATCCAGCAAGTCGGTGATGCCATCCAGCCATCTCATCCTCTGTCGTCCGCTTCTCCTCCTGCCCCCAATCCCTCCTGGCATCACAGTCTTTTCCAATGAGTCAACTCTTCCCATGAGGTGGCCAAAGTATTGGATTTCAGCCTCAACATCAGGCCTTCCAATGAACACCCAGGACTGATCTCCTTTAGGATGGACTGGTTGGATCTCCTTGCAGTCCAAGGGACTCTCAAGAGTCTTCTCCAACACCACAGCTCAAAAGCATCAATTCTTCAGCACTCAGCTTTCTTCACAGTCCAACTATCACATCCATACATGACCACTGGAAAAACCATAGCCTTGACTAGATGGACCTTTGTTGGCAAAGTAATGTCTCTGCTTTTGAATATGCTATCCAGGTTGGTCATAGCTCTCCTTCCAAGGAGTAAGCATCTTTTAATTTCATGGCTGCAATCACCATCTGCAGTGATTTGGGAGCCCCAAAAAATAAAGTCTGACACTGTTTCTACTGTTTCCCCATCTATTTCCCATGAAGTGATGGGACCAGATGCCATGATCTTCGTTTTCTCAATGTTGAGCTTTAGGCCAACTTTTTCACTCTCCACTTTCACTTTCATCAAGAAGCTTTTTAGTTCCTCTTCACTTTCTGCCATAAGGGTGGTGTCATCCGCATATCTGAGGTTATTGATATTTCTCCCGGAAATCTTGATTTCAGCTTGTGCTTCTCCCAGTCCAGCGTTTTTATGATGTACTCTACATGCAGGTTAAATAAGCAGGGTGACAATATACAGCCTTGATGTACTCCTTTTCCTATTTGGAACCAGTCTGTTGTTCCACATCCAGTTCTAACTGTTGCTTCCTGACCTGCATATAGGTTTCTCAAGAAGCAGGTCAGGTGGTCTGATATTCCCATCTCTTTCAGAATTTTCCACAGTTTATTATGGTCCACACAGTCAAAGGCTTTGGCATAGTCAATAAAGCAGAAATGGCTGTATTGCTGGAACTCTCTTGTTTTTTGATGATCCAGCAGATGTTGACAGTTTGATCTCTGGTTCCTCTGCCTTTTCTGAAACCAGCTTGAACATCAGGAAGTTCACAGTTCATGTATTGCTGAAGCCTGGCTTGGAGAATTTTGAGCATTACTTTACCAGCATGTGAGATGAGTGCAATTGTGCAGTAGTTTGAGCATTCTTTGGCATTGTCTTTCTTTGGGATTGGAATGAAAACTGACCTTTTCCAGTCCTGTGGCCACTGCTGAGTTTTCCAAATTTGCTGGCATATTGAGTGCAGCACTTTCACAGCATCATCTTTCAGGATTTGAAATAGCTCAACTGGAATTCCATTACCTCCACCAGCTTTGTTTGTAGTGATGCTTTCTAAGGCCCACTTCACATTCCAGGATGTCTGGCTCTAGGTGAGTGTTCACACCATCGTGATTATCATGAAGATCTTTTTTGTACAGTTCTTCTGTGTGTTCTTGCCACCTCTTCTTAATGTCTTCTACTTCTGTTAGGTCCATACCATTTCTTTCCATTATCGAGCCCATCTTTGCATGAAATGTTCCCTTGGTATCGCTCATGTTCTTGAAGAGATCTCTAGTCTTTCCCATTCTGTTGTTTTCCTCTATTTCTTTACATTGATCTCTAAGGAAGGCTTTCTTATCTCTCCTTGCTATTCATTGGAACTCTGCATTCAGATGCTTATATCTTTCCTTTTCTCCTTGGCTTTTTGCTTCTCTTCTTTTCACAGCCATTTTGCTTTTTGTTTTTCTTCGGGATGGTCTTGGTCCCTGTCTCCTGTAGAATGTCACAAACCTCTGTCCATAGTTCATCAGGCACTCTATCAGATCTAGTCCCTTAAGTCTATTTCTCACTTCCACTGTATAATCATAAGGGATTGGATTTAGGTCATACCTGAATGGTCTAGCAGTTTTCCCTACTTTCTTCAATTTAAGTCTGAATTTGGTAATAAGGAGTTCATGATCTGAGCCACAGTCAGCTCCTGGTCTTGTTTTTGTTGACTGTATAGAGCTTCTCCATCTTTGGCTGCAAAGAATATAATCAATCTGATTTTAGTGTTGGGTGATGTCCATGTGTAGTCTTCTCTTGTGTTGTTGGAAGAGGCTGTTTGCTATGACGAGTGTGTTCTCTTGGCAAAACTCTATTACTTTGCCCTGCTTCATTCCAGATTCCAAGGCCAAATTTGCCTGTTACTCCAGGTGTTTCTTGACCTCCTTGCATTCCAGTCCCCTATAATGAAAAGGACATCTTTTTTGGGTGTTAGTTCTTAAAGGTCTTGTAGGTCTTCATAGAACCGTTCAACTTCAGCTTCTTCAGCGTTCCTGGTTGGGGCATAGACTTGGGTTTCTGTGATATTGAATGGCTTGCCTTGGAAACTAACAAGATCATTCATTCTGTCGTTTTTGAGATTGCACCCAAGTACTGCATTTTGGTCTCTTGTTGACCATGATGGCTACTCCATTTCTTCTAAGGGATTCTTGCCCAGAGTAGTAGATATAATGGTCATCTGACTTAAATTCACCCATTCCAGTCCATTTTAGTTCGCCGATTCCTAGAATGTCGACATTCACTCTTGCCATCTCGTTTGACCACTTCCAATTTGCCTTGATTCATGGACCTGACATTCCAGGTTCCTATGCAATATTGCTCTTTACAGCATCGGACCTTGCTTCTATCACCAGTCACATCCACAGCTGGGTTTTATTTTTGCTTTGCCTCCATCCCTTCATTATTTCTGGAGTTATTTTCCACTGATCTCCAGTAGCATATTGGGCACCTAATGACCTGGGGAGTTCCTTTTTCCGTATCCTATCGTTTTGCCTTTTCATTCTGTTCATGGGGTTCTCACGGCAAGAATACTAAAGTGGTTTGCCATACCCTTCTCCAGTGGACCACATTCTGTCAGACCTCTCCACCATGACCCACCTGTCTTGGTTAGCCCCACAGGGATGGCTTAGTTTCATTGAGTTAGACAAGGCTGTGGTCCTAGCGTGATTAGATTGACTAGTTTTCTGTGATTATGGTTTCAGTGTGTCTGCCCTCTGATGCCCTCTTGCAACACCTACCTTCTTACTTGAGTTTTCCTTACTTGGACATGTGGTATCTCTTCATGGCTGCTCCAGCAAAGCGCAGCTGCTTCTCCTTACCTTGGATGAGGGGTATCTCCTCACCGCCGCCCTGACAGCTAAAATACCTAACTCTACTTGGGAGGAGTGAGGAAAGGCTTCACATCTTTCAAACTTGATGAACGAGTCCCAAGTTTGAGGCAGATAAATGGAGAAAGCAAAGGCGCATCAAAGATACTGAATATTATTGGTAGTTCAGTGTAGATGCAGTGTGAATTGGAGAAAGACACTGTAAGAGACAGCAGCAGTAACAGATGACTCTGAACAAAGACCAGTTCATGAAGGGCTGCATATGTCACGAAGAGCATAGATTTTTGTTCAGTGTGATTTTGACTAGTGGAACTACATGATCACGTTTCCATGTCACATATCTGATGATAACTATGTGGAAAAAGGAAATGGAGGCTCAATGCTTCTATAAGAGGATATATGAGATGATGAGGGCTTTTGATGGTGGAGATGGTTATGAGCTGTATTCTGTAAACAGAAGCAATCTGATTGTCAGTTTTGTGATTGGTTTGCTAAGTCAAGAGAAAGTCAAGAATCTAATGAGTTTCAAATACTTGGTTTAGGTAATTAGGATATGGCTAATAGACTGGACAGATCGAGTTAAGAATGTTTAATTAATGGTTTAATTAGTGTGGTTTAAATAGTGATTTATCTATCTCTGGCACTATTGGAGTGTAATTCCAGAATTATATTGGAGGGGCTTATACATAACAGTCTGGTTGAAGGAGCAGATTACTAGGAATTTATCTTGTAGCTGTATCATCAAGACACATAGGTTAAAAAAACATAATTGTCTGTACCACCTTCTAGAATAGTACCAGACTCAAAGTTATCTTTCACTGGCTTTTACTTAATGTCCTACAATCTTACCATATTTACATCGTATTTTAATGTTAGTGATTCAGTTGCATCTCTTTTTGACCTCATGGACTGTAGCCTGCCAGGCTCCTCTGTCCATGGGAAGCATTGCTGTGAAGAATGAGACACGTCAAAGTATCTATCAAGATGTTTTGATGTTCAATATATTGAAAATGGGTATTCATGTTCATATTCAATATATATATACATGTCTTTCAGATAAGTTACATGTATAATTTATATGTGTGTATATATATCCACTAATTCTATAAATACATTAAAAATATACATGTATATGTGTGTGCGCCAAGTCACTTCAGTTGTGTCTGACTCTTTGTGTCCTCATGAATTGCAGCCCTCCAGGCTTCTCTGTCCATGGGATTTTCCAAGCAAGAATACTGGAGTGGGTTGCTGTGCCCTTCTCCAAGGGATCTTCCCAATCCAGGGATTGAACCCATGTCTCTCATGTCTCCTGCACTAGCAGGCAGGTTCTTTACTACTGGCGCCATCTGGAAAACCCAAGGGAGTGTTAGCTGCTCAGTTGTGTTGCTCAGACTCTTTGCGACCTCACGGATTATAGTCTGCAGGCTCCTAAGTATACACACACGATTTACCTACATAATATGCAGTTTTATAAATAGCCTTGGGAACACCAATATATAGTCAGTTATCTTACAAGTGCTCCATTTCAGTATATAAATGCTTCCAAGTTATAAATATTTCTAGGTCTTTGAGTAGAGACATGGTAGATATCCTTAGTATCTTAATTTGGGTACTAGGGGCTTAAATTGGACTGAATTTTCTTTCCATTGGCTTTTCTTTCAAATAACTGTTACTAAAAGACTTTTTTTAAAATCCAAAGGGGGGAAAAAAACTGGACTTGGAACACTTTAAAAGGAGGCTTAATTCCCAGTGAGTCTCAAGAGACTGTTACAGCATCTCTGCACTTAGCTAGTGGAGAAGGGGGCAGTAGGAATGCAAGATCCTAGAACATGTTCTTCTCACTCTGACCCCTCGGACTTCATTTTATTCATCTACAAAATTAAAGTGTTTCCCAGGTGGCTCAGTGGTAAAGAATCTGCCTGCCAGTGCGGGAGACACATGAGATGTGGGTTCCATCTCTGAGTCAGGAAGATCCCCTGGAGGAAATGGCAACCCACGCCAGTATTCTTACCTGAGAAATCCCATGGAGAGGAGCCTAGCGCCTACACTCCATGCAGCTGCCAATTGTCGGGACAGGACTGAACGATTAAGCACACACACACAAAGTGAAAAGTTATAAATTCTCAAGCTAAGCTGAAAAGCAGAAATCATTAGGATTGCTTTTATATACAGAAATGCTTGTACATCATTCCACATTTAAAGAGTAAGAACTTTAGGGGTAGTTTCTAGAAGTCTGTAGTCATAATTTTCTAGGTCACTTTGATAATCACACAGGTTCAGGACCTACCAGCCTAAACACTTACTATAGACACTTAACTACACTTTCAATTTTATCTGAAAATGGACTGATGTTTGGAAGTAGACATTCATTTCTAAGACCTATAGCCATTAATCATCTTTGTCCCCATCCCTTTTTTGGGCTACAATTGTTATATACTGCCTCAACAGACGTGTTAATTAAGCACTTAAATAAAATAAGAGTAGACAATATGGTTTATGGTGTAAGAAACTGTATTTTCACAAGATATGAATCATGTACCAATAAAGCACTTAAAACTAAATACACCACATTGAAACATTCTGCACAAAGAAGTTACAGATCATATTTAATAACATGTCTAGTTCTATACAAGAAAATATTTTCAAGACCTTACTGCAATAAAATTTTTCAACCAAAGAACAAAAATATTAAATAATTTATGAGACAGCATAAAACCTATCTGTGTGACAAATCAGGAAGAATTTTGTGCTAGAAACAGAATGAGGGAAAATCTAAATAAGACAAAAAATTCAGAAAATAGGCATTCATAAATTTCTCATTAATGGAGGTTTAATGTTGTTAAAGACCAGGAGTCTTTAGGCATCAGAAAATAAAAATTTGCTTATAAAAATAAAAAATTCCACAAACATTAGTAACATACATTTCCAGCTCAGCACAAATGTCTTTGCCCTTTACAATTCAGAAGACTGCTAGTCATTGTCAAATATCTGAACCATGTCTTTCTTAGTCTTAACCAATATCATCTTTCGGATACTGATTCTGCTGCATAATTTTTTTTCCCCAATGAACCTACGGCCTACGCACATTTCAATAAAAACTGGCTTTAGAAATACTTTATTCATGAATAATTCAACACCTGTATCTTGAAGCTTACATTTTCCAGGCATCCAAAGTGCAAAACAGGTACCAACCAACCAGGCCTGCCTCCAGAGACCTCAGCATTTAGAATACAGCAGGTCAAGTGCTGGTTCTCAATCACTATGAGCCTGCATCTTTCAAGATATGCATAGATACTGATGCCCTCACTAAGGGCAAACGTAATCTTCCCTCATGTATATCTTTCTTTAAACTAAGGAGAATTCTGGAAACCATATGTTGACAATGCCCATGTTATGCTTTCTCTGATCATCTTCAGCTCCTTGTAACAATGTCAAGTGTTTTGTTTTCCCTTCAGTTCTTTCCATAGCCTCTGTGGTTTTGTTTACCCAGTTTGGCCTTTTCTGTGACACTCTTGTTACAGGTTTCTGCTTGCCTTCCCTTTTGATTCTTTTCTTCTTGCTAGAAGCCTAGTCATCTGGGCTTCCCCATTTTCCTTTCCTAGCTTCTTATTCACCCCACAACTATAATCTTAACACTTCCTTAAATGTTGGGTCTTCATTATGCATAATTAACCAGAATTTAAATTAGCATTTCTACGAGATCTGTTGTGAACTTTCAGATGTTCTTCTTTACACTTTCTCCCTGAAGGCTATTTAGAATTATCCTCAAAAAGATGATGGTTTCTTGAGGATTCCTATTTTAAAGGTTGTTTTAAAAGAGATCACTAAAGGAATGCATAGTTCAGCAACTGATGCTTCTACTTTATTCTTAATTCTCATCATTACAAGTACTGGAGTCTGCAAGATCATCGCTAAAACTCCTCGGTGTGGGATACCTACCAATTTTACCCATAAGGGCTAGATGGAAAATGCAATTTTGGGCTCTCTGATGTCATTACAATTTATTAAGAACTCAAGAAGTCTGAAACTTTAAAACAAACTAAATGATAAGAGTTTTCATTGATATGATTCTTTATCATAAATGATATATAAGGAGGAATGCAACTATGTTTGTATCTGTGAGTCAGATGCTATCAACCCAACCTTCATGTGTGGATCCATAATCTTTTTTACATTTTTAATTCAGGGACAAGGAGGAAAATTCAGTAAATTTTAATTTTCCAGATGTTCTCAGAAAGAATGACCAGAAGCATCCTCCGGTTGTAAGACACAGATGGTTGATCCATTAACCCCTGATGAACTACCTGTGTGTGCAGCGAGGCAGCAATGAAAGACTGATCCTCTGTGGTCATGGGGCCCTAGGCCTGGATGCGTTCTCTCCTCACGTGAAGTGTGAACAAGCATGGACAGACAGTCACCTTTCATTATATCATCAATTACTGGTATTTTCATAGGATTTCAAATGCCTGATTCCAATTTTACAGTAATAACAATACCACTATTTACTCTGGAGGGGGTTTTATGTTCCAAGCAGCGGATATTAACAATGTCCAACACGATCTCTAGGAATTATTCGCAGTTCTGAACCGTGCTTTAGAAAAACATTTCCTACACAAACAAACAGAACAAAACGTTAGGCATTTAAAAAATGACATGCTCTCATTAACAATTCAACAATTAATGTACAGAAGAAACAAAGGAGTGTCAAGTAGGTGCAAAGCTCAAAAATATTAGAACCCAAGTCTAGGCTCCTTAGGTCTTGCTCTTACGCTTCTCACATCCTCAAACCCGAAGTTGAGGCTTCTTATGTCTTGTTCTTACTGCTCTCACATCCTCACAACCCAACAAACGTCTGAAAATTTGAAATAAGAACACTATCCACAAAAATAAAAAAAGAAAGGACACTACCCAAAGAAATACCACCAAACACAATCATCAATATTTGCTTTAATATATAATAAAATACTTGGGAGCAGGAAAAATAAGTGTAAATTACTACAAGTGACAAAAGTTTAGCAATCCTGACCTATTTTGGGTCTGGCTTGCCTACTGAGATTTTCTTCACACTTTATGATGCCCACAATTCAACTTTAAAGGGGAATCCAACAGGCAACATGTCCGAGTAAGAAGGAATTCAAATTAATATAAACTACTGGACATTTATAGAGTAACAAAACACAAAATCTTTAAACCCAAGTTTAAAAGTATCTATACAACAATTATATGGCTAAATTTACATTTCAATCCCAGGGCTTATGAGGACAATATAATTTTGTAGAAGTACTTAAAAAAATAACAGTGTAAAAATAACTACTTCTCAAGACTGCATTTATATTAAATCATACTTAATTTAAAAATATTTTAACCGAACTATAAGCTAAGGAAGGTACATCTCAAACAAATACATAACTGTCAGTTAAAAAGTTTAAGACTACTTTTACCCTTCCTGCTTGTTAGGGTATCAATATGTAGTGCTACATAATGTTAACACCTTGAAATTCGCAGTGCAGGCTAAGTCCCATGAAATTAAAATGACTGTACTTCTTCAAAATAATAAGTCAGTACTTATTGAATGTTTATTATGAATAACACAAACTTCTAAGCACTTACATGTATAACCTCACAACTATTTAATGAGATAGTTATTACAGAACACTATTCCCATTAGCACACAATCTTACCTTAAAATTTTTTGTTACATGTATTAGTTAAAAAACTTTAATGCTCATTAGTCAGATTTTCCCTTTCTTGTAGCCAAAAGCATATAACTGATACACAGAATGTAACAAATTATTTACACGCTTAGGTAAAGACTGCCACACAATCTCTCAAAATCAGCCATTATCTTGGTAAAATCCTATCAAGTCTAATTAGAATGAATTACATATTCATTATCAATTGATGCAGACAGCCTCACCGCGCTGCCATGGACTGCAGATACTCACCAGCAGTCTGTGCAGGATTTATTCCTATTCCATCTAGAAAATAAGTTGTAAAATGACCTAAGTTATTTCTGAAGCTAAAAGGCTTTAACAGTAAGAAGAAGAAATGTGTCAAAATAATGTTGCTGTGGATACAGGCGTAAGCCGAACAGTTATGCCAAGAACATGAAGGTTATCTGTTGAAATCTCACTATTATGCCTTTACACATATCACTGGACTAGACAATGTCAGTGAAACGACCCCAGTAAGTTCAACAGAGGATAGTTTTTCATACTGTTTTGCCAAATCCAGTGAAAAATAAAGCCAAAATACCTTAAGTATGCCATTCATCATTTAACATTGCTCTAAGGCATCAAATCTTAAGGCTGAAGAGCCAGAGTGATATAAGTTCCACCGACACTTGATAAAGGTTTACAAAGCACTCTCCCAGGAGCTATTCATTTATGAATCTAAATCTTTCCAGAAAAGGAAGGATAGCTTTCTTCCAAATACAGACACATTTCAATGTGGCAGCATGCACAATTTTTCAGAATGAAAAATTCCATCATTATCTAAACCAAATCATACTACTTACTGCTCATTAAAGCCACCTTCTCTTAGTCTTTCTTAACTATACATGAACTACTCACCAGTACCTGGGACCATGACTTTGTATTCTTAATAGTTAAGCTTTTCCTGCCATCTTTGTTCCTCATCTTATTTCAGTATTTTCTCTTTGGGCTGGTTTCAATTAATTATTTGTAGTATCCAAAGATAGTCAGAATTTAATTTATGTTATCTGACTGGATAAAATCCTCATTATTGCAAGCCTGTAAGAACTGTTTTCTATCAGGAAAGCAATAGCAAGGGACAGCAAAGGTACATTCCTGCTTAGCTTCCTATATTCTAAAACCATTTATGATACAGTAGAAAACACTTTGTTAAATGACAAGTTATTTTCAGCAATAATTTGGCATAAGGACATATGATATTATAATGTGCTGTGCTTAGTCGCTTGGTTATGTCTGATTCGGCAACCCCATGGACTATGGCCTGCCAGGCTCCTCTGTACATGGGATTTCCCAGGCAGGAATACTGGAATGGGTTCACACCCATCTCCAGGGAATCTTCCTGACCGAGAGATCGAACCCAGGTCCCCTGCACTGCAGGCGGATTCTTTAGCATCTGAGCCACCAGGGAAGCCCATAAACTACTGTACTACGTAACAAAAGCACAGAAAAAACGGAAGACACAAGTATGAACAATAACTTTGACTTAGTGTTTACAATTATGTATATCATTTATGTTGATATAAGGTTTAGGGTTTTTGTATTTTAAGTCAATTTTAACTAATTTGGTTTCTTTTAAACAGCTAATAGCTCTGTTAATAAACAGGTTTAAGACAAATTCTTACCATTGGTAATAATTGCACTTGTTGCTGCAGGAACTTTAAACTAAAAAGGAAGAAAAGAAAAAATACATATAAGCATATAAAATGCTAAGTATAAAAGATAGTTAGCAATGATAGGGTACATATAATCAATTCTATAATTTTAATGTAATTTATCCTTTAGGATAAGTAACATCATCAAAGAAAGTATTACAATCTGCTTTATCTTTAAAGAATAACGTGCTGTGCAAAGTCGCTTCATTTGTGTGCAACTCTTTGCAGCTCCACGGACTGTACCACCTGGGCTCCTCTGTCTGTGTGGTTTCCCAGGCTAGAACCCTGGATTGGGTTGCCATTTCCTTCTCCAGGGGAATCTTCCCGACCCAGGGATTAAACCTGTGTCTCCTGCATTGGCAGGCAGGTTCTTTACCACTAGGGCCACCTGTTTTCTAAAAATTGCATTTCATTGTATTTAGGACACCGGAGACTGTAAAATGCATCTTGTTTTATACACCATAAAAAAGGAAAAACACTGTCAATGAATCTATAACCCAGTGTTTGATCTTTCAGACTTATACATGATTTACTTTGGTCATATATAACGCTCAGGCACAAGTGAAAATAAAAGCTAAGTAACTGCTTAGAATAGTCCTAAAATTTCTTGGTAGAACTAGTCAGTTCAAACAAATGCCCTCTTGTGTTTAATATGGGATTGCAATAGTCCAATTAATGCCACCAAGAAATACCTCTAAGTACAAGTAGGGGTGCAGGTGATGTTAGTTGGACAATTACGTGACTGTCACATGGTCAACCATGACAGACAGCCTCTACTCATCTTTATTCAGAGATGTAAGTACCTTATGAGTCAATGAAATGTGGTATGGAGCTTATTGGTAGCTTAAAGGTAGAATTATTCTCTTAATGCTCTCATTTGTCAAAGTGTGTTCATAGCTCATTCATTTTTCCAATAATTTAATAAGCACTTCTATGCTACAGATTAGTTTTATAAATATTATAGTTTTATGATTGAGTAAGTTTGGAAAACACTAAGTTATGCAGATGACACCACCCTTATGGCAGAAAGTGAAGAAGATCTAAAGAGCCTCTTGATGAAAGTGAAAGAGCAGAGTGAAAAAGTTGGCTCAACATTCAGAAAAGTAAAGCTCAACATTCAGAAAACAAAGATCATGGTATCTGGTCCCATCACTTCATGGGAAATAGATGGGGAAACAGGTCAAACAGTGGCTGACTTTATTTTTCCGGGCTCCAAAATCACTGCAGATGGTGACTGTAGCCATGAAATTAAAAGACGCTTACTCCTTGGAAGGAAAGTTATGACCAAACTAGACAGCAAAGGAGATCAGTCCTGGGTGTTCACTGGAAGGACTGATGTTGAAGCTGTAACTCCAACACTTTGGCCACCTGATGAGAAGAGCTGACTCACTGGAAAAGACCCTGATGCTGGGAAAGATAGAGGGCAAGAGGAGAAGGGGATGACAGAGGATGAGATGGCTGGATGGAATCACCGACTCAATGGACATGGGTTTGGGTGGACTCCGGGAGTTGGTGATGGACAGGGAGGCCTGGCATGCTGTGGTTCATGGGGTCGCAAAGAGTCGGACAGGACTGAGCAACTGAACTGAACTGAAGTTAAACTGGGAATCTTTGCAAAATCCTTTAGTATGCTGCTAATATAGTTTATTTGACTCCAGGAAAATACAAAATATAGTCAATAACGCCCCATACTTTTGGACCACTGATCCCAATCTCAGTTTTTAATGGTTATTTTATTTTTTTTGTGGTTCTAGTGGTCTGGGAAAACATTCTTTCTGGGAAATACTGCTCTCAGTATTTACAATAATCACACACCATAGTCGAGAAAAAACTAAGAGCTCATTTAAATTTATGAATTTAACAATCAAGTTTTAAAATAAGAACTTAACTACACATGAGAACAATTACTTGTCACAGGCCTATGTACCTAAAAAAAAAACAATTTTATTGTCCATATGGCACATTCTTAATTGTAAATATCCTTTATGTTTTAAAAATTTTAAATAAACTTAAAGTAACTTCAAAATATACTTTAATAAATTTTAAACTAGTTTTTATAGAGGTTGTAATACTTGTTTTACACCTAAATTATAGGCAATCTCAGATTTCTAAAACTTGAATATGACAAAGTTTCTAGTTGTTATTCTTAGTTATGTCCACTTTAAGTTACATATTTTCTTTAGTGGTAACCTATTACATGACAATAAAAATCAAAAGCAACTACAGACACAATTTTTCCCTTTTCCAACCTGTAGTAACAATGCTGTTTAACTGAAATTTGGGGAAGCTTTACTACTGATGTACATACAGAAACTACCACTTCTTGCTACAGTACTGACAAGTTTTTTTCCTAGATACGAAGTTCCTCAGTTTTCATTTATTTCTACTTCAGATCCCACTGTGTTTTACAATTTAGGATGCTAAGAAGTTCCTCTCAGGCTTTGACAACTCATTATTTAAATTAATTTCTAGTCCTATGTTGGGGGATTTTATTTTTTATTAAGAGAATTATATTAGGGTTCTATATCCACGGACAACTCAAGTCAACTCTTACTCTTACTGAAAGATTCCACATTAAATATAAATGCTATTATATTTTTACTCAAAATCATGTAATTGGGCAGGAAGGATAAGATTTCCATTTTACAGATTAAGAAATTTCAGGAAGAGAGAAACTGTCATGTCAAACAAATAATTAATGACACAGTTAAAAGAGGAACCCTAAGTCTCCCAAGCCATAAGCTTCTCTTCTAATTGTCAAGTACAAACAGTTACTTTATAGATGCCTCTGATGAAAATCTTTCGAAAAATTTTATTTCTTAAAAACAGAAACTCAATCATATTTTCAAAAACAATAGATTTTACTAACACTGCACATGCTTATAGAGAAAAGTTGAAAAATGTAATATATAATAAAACTATACTTCCAGAATCAAAGTTAGTAAAAATACAAGCATACAGTGTGAAGTTTTTAAAAAAGTTGACATATCACTATCTTTTCCATTTCAATAAGGATTCTCCTTATAATTCAAGGTACATTAAATAAATGTGTCAATTTGTGTAACCCACTCTTGTATCTGTGGGTCTCAACTCTCACTCTTCTTTTACCTTTAAGTGAGGTTTAACTTTTGACACCATAAACCTAGCATGTAGATTTTTGAGACACATTTTGAGACACAAATTGTATTCTCTACAGGCTGTTCCAATTTCTATACTTACTTCTTCTGCTGCAAACTTTAAGACTGCTGTGAAAGGTGTACTTTCAGGAACACTGAGTCTGCAAGAATTAAAAAAGAATATTTTGAAAGGCTGATTTTTTAAGTCCTTTGTTACTTATTTCAGCTACTGTAGCAGACCTTGGCAAAGCTGTCTTTTGAGTCTGAGGTTGGCTATTCTGATTGTACACTATGTGCATTAACTCTAAAAAAGAAAGCAATAATTAGCCTTATAGCTGACATGGTGCCCTCAGGTCCACTTGAAAATGCATAACCTATACAGGTGTGGATTTGTACATGTTTAATACTTTGATAGAAATAGGTCTAGCATGTAGGTTGCTTCTTGTTTCCAAAAATGGATTTCAAAAAGTGGAATCTCTCCTCAATCTTAAGTACACTTTGCCACCTACAGTTTATCCTATGCAGGAACGTGATCGTTTTCATTAGAAGAGCAGGTTACCTGGGGAGCATCATCTTTTCATGAACTTTTCTGTGCACTTTCAATCACCAAGTCAAAAATAATAGTCCAAATTGGTAAAAATGAGTATGTTTACTATGGCAAAATGCAAAGTGATTTCCCACCTTTACAACATATGAAAAAGGCTCACACAACACAATCTGAAATAACATTTTGAAGAGTGATGTGTGGTTTTGACTTGAATTGTGGCAAGTATATTCAAGATCACTGATAAACAATCAACTGTTCAACTTAACCATAAAAAAGAATTGACATTATACCTTAAGAAATCAGAGAAACAGGTTAAAAAATAAGCTATGTAAGATTTAACGTAAAACAAATTACAGTGAGTAAAGACAGAAACACAGAATCTCTTTCAAAGCAGAGAAAGTTAACATTTCTTTTGGAAACTTCTCTATTTGTCACCACTGTACTGTTCTCTAATGATTTAATACCAACTACTACATGTAACATTCTCAGGTATATATACCACCATCTCACTCAGTCTACAGACTGAATGCTGAGTACAAAAATCATGACATCTGATGCTGCACATTACAATGATTTTCAATAAGTAAAGTGTGAATGGATTTCTTGGCTGCCATATTCCACTCCCCCAAAACACAGCTAAAGAGTGAAAACAGAACATGTTTTTTCACTTTTCCTTTTTTATATGGAATAAAAAGAGACAAATAAAATTATAAAGAATAGCCATTTATTTAAAAAATACTTAATAAACTGGCAATGTAAAAATTTATAAAGCCAGGAATAGTACCTGGCAAGTATTCCTATAGTTTACTTACAGTTCAGAACCTGAGAATCGCTGTCCTAAAACTCTTGCCTGTAGAGAACTTCTAAAACTTTGGGGTTTCAATTCCCTTTTGCACTAGAGACAGGAAATGTCCTTGTACCATATAATTAAATGTCATGCTGATACTCATTAACAAAAGTTTCTCTCCACAGATTAAATTGGTGCGACTATCCAAAAAAAATCCAATAAAACATAAAAGCATATTATAGTGAATGTTCTGACAGAAAATTGCACAGGGACTGGGAGTTACTTTCACTCCAGAGACTTTATCTAGATCTGACACCCTTGAGTTTGCCAGTCACATCACTTACTCTTACATTACACTGGTATTTTGAAAAGATGCCAACCATCCTGTACTGAGGTGACCTTTTAAAGTAAACTACTGGCATTTTTTTTTTAATAAAAAAATCTCACATAAACAGAAGTATGGCATAACTTGACCAGTGTTATAAAGAATGAAGCTTGTATAGGACACTTAGAGAAGCGTGACATGAACTTTCTATACCATCACAGAAACTGTCATGGAGGTGAAATTTTAATCATTAAAGGATGTTAGCAGGTAGTGGTACTCACAAAACTACATTCCAAGCACAGAAGACAATGTGTGCCAGAGCAGGCAGATTTCAAAAGATTTGCTGTCAATATGCAACTAGGATGGCTGAAACTTTAAATGATGGTGGTAGTGAGGGGGCTGGGGAGGTGAGGCAGGGAGTTAAGACTGGAAAGACTGGAATTAGACTGCAAGAGTCAGAGTGAAAGGCACTCAGTCCTGTCCACTCTTTGTGATGCTATGGGCTGTAGCCCGCCAGGCTCCCCTGTCCCTGGAATTCTCCAGGCGAGAATACTGGAGTAAGTAGCCGTTCCCTTCTCCAGGGGATCTTCCCAACCGAGGGATGGAACCCAGGTCTCCCGCACTGCCGGCAGATTCTTTACCATCTGAGCTGAAAGAGTCTATGGTGTTTCTAATGCATCCTGTACATGACAGAGAATGTTTGATTCCAACATTTCTATAACCAAGTAGCAACATCAACAAGGAATCAATTAACAAGCAAAACTAACCATAAAAACTGGGACATTCCCCCAGAATAAATCTACAACTGCAACATCCTTTCTAGAATGCAACCGTTAGCAACTCAAAAAGACGCTTCTCTATTACAGTACATATTTACCTGCCTGACAAGTGAAAAGTGGCCTTAAAAAGTTAAAGCATGTTTTCCCACAAATCTCAGAGCTGCTTTTACTTACATACTCTTAAAAGATGATGCTGTGAAACATGCCACACAATATGTGTGGCATACTGCTGCACTCAATATGCCAGCAAATTTGGAAAACTCAGCAGTGGTCACAGGACTGGAAGATGTGTTTTCATTTCAATCCCAAAAAAAGGCAATGCCAAAGAATGTTCAAACTACCACACAACTGCACTTATCTCACACGCTAGCAAAGTAAAGCTCAAAATTCTCCAAGACAGGGTTCAACAGTATGTGAACCGTGAATTTCCAGATGTTCAAGCTGGATTCAGAAAAGGCAGAGGAACCAGAGATCAAACTGCCAACATCTGCTGAATCACGAAAAAAGCAAGAGAGTTCCAGAAAAACATCTACTTCTGCTCTACTGGCTATGCCAAAGCCTTTAACTGTGTGGATCCCAACAAACTGTGGGAAATTCTTCAAGAGATGGGACTACCAGACCACCTGACCTGTCTGAAAGTGAAAGAGGAGGGGGGAAAAAATTGGCTTAAAACTCAACATTCAGAAAACCAAGATCATGGCATCTGGTCCCATCACTTCATGGGAAATAGATGGGGAAACAGTGGAAATGGTGACAGACTTTTATTTTGGGGGGCTTCAAAATCACTGCAGATGGTGACTGCAGCCATGAAATTAAAAGATGCTTGTTCCTTCGAAGAAAAGTTATGAACAACCTAGCCAGCATATTAAAAAACAGAGACATAAAGTAGCCAACAAAGGTCTGTCTAGTCAAAGCTATCGTTTTTCCAGTAGTCATGTATGGATCTGAGAGTGGACTATAAAGAAAGCTGAGTGCTGAAGAATTGATGCTTTTGAACTGTGGTGTTGGAGAAGACTCTTGAGAGTCCCTTGGACTGCAAGGAGATCCAACCAGTCCATCCTAAAGGAAATCAATTCTGGATATTCAGTGGAAGGACTGATGTTAAAGCTGAAACTCCAATACTCTGGCCACCTGATGTGAAGAACTGACTCACTGGAAAAGATCCTGATGCTGGGAAAGACTGAAGGCGGGAGGAGTAGGGGATAACAGAGGATGAGATGGTTGGATTGCATCACCACTCATTGGATATGAGTCTGAGTAAACTCTGGGAGTTGGTGTTGGACAGGAGGACCTGGTGTGCTGCAGTCTATGAGGTCGCAAGGAGTCGGACACGACTGAGCGACTGAACTGAAAACATACATGTTATATACCTTTTATATACACATATCCATATACAAACTATACATACAACTACACACACACACTAAACTAGAGGCCTGCCAGCAAACTCATTCAGTCAACATGTATTAAGCGAACTGGTACCACTTTCAGGCACTCTTATATAGTTACTGATGCTGCCTTACTCCTTCTTCCCTCCCTCCTCCTCATTCTTTTCCAGAGCCAGTTGACATACTGATAAGAATACTCCGGTGTAAAGGCAGAAATCAGAGATGATGAGAAGAGAGAGTTAAGGGCTCTACTTTGTTAAGCCCAACTATCGTGGGAGTCACATCAATGGGAATCAAGGGCCTGACATTCTGGTCATTTCGGAACCTGGGCTGGGAGGCCTTGCCTTACTTCCCCGAACAGCTGGTCAGAGCGGTGAAAGGCCTGTCCTGTTATAAGCAGATTCCAGCCAGCAAATCACCAGGGCCCGGTCCACACGTGCCCCCACTCCACCACCCCCAAAACGAGCTCCGAAGAGAGCTCGGAAACCAACAACGACGTTCCCATCACACACCCCCGCACAGGCTCGTGCCCGGGCAAGCTGATATACTTACACGATAACCCCGTTCAGGTGAGTGGGGCGGGCTCGGGGAGAGGAGAGGAACGCGCACTGCTGAGGTGGCGGCCGCTGGGATGGCTCGAGTCGCCTTCCCCCCAACTCTACAGCCCCTCCACCCTCCGCCGCGGCCGAGCTACTCACACTTTGTATGGCAGCCGCGGGTCCGACGTCAGTGTGATCTTAAAAGAAACTTTCGACCTGAGGAAGAGAGAGGGAGAGATTAAGGTTGGGCAGCGGGACCGCGGAATGGGGCGGCTGGAAAGCCAACACTTACATGGTGCCGTCGTTCGGGACCGAAACCTCGCAGCAAACCCGTGCGGAAGCTCCCACTTCCACCCCGGCGTCTTTCCCAACTCAGGTCCACGTCTTCTTCCGCAAGCTGGGGTCCTCCGAAGATGCGGCTGTCCAAAGCACTGCCTGAAAATTGGACCCAGAGGCTCAAGTTGGGCGGAGCTTACAAGATCAAAATAGTGAATGCTTTTGTGTGTATATTTCTGGAACACAGTTTCGGGTCGTATGGAAAGAATACTGTTTTACTTGAAGTGATTTTTCTTCCGTATTTTTAGTTAGGCAGCACAGAGACAGTGAGACTCAAGGTCCCAGTTTGTAAGTCGGGGGGAAGTATGGGTCCCGGGAGGCGGTGGAAGGGCTGAGCGGTGGGGAGGATTGTGGGCCGGGCCGGAGGCGGGCGCGCTCCTACGTTGCCGAGGCAACATGAGCGCGGAGACGCTCCAGTGATGCTCAAGAAGCGGGAATCCTCACCCAGTGTTAATATTAGTAGTTTCTACCTGCCCAGCTACCTAATCATGTTGTAGGTTTCTCGTAATTTAGCTCTAAAGTTTTTGATTTCCACAGATAAGAAACTTAACAAGTTGGTGGGAAAGACAAGATCCCTGCACTTGAGGAACCTGAAGTCTAGTTGAGAAGAGAAATCCCACAGATTTCAATAGTTTGTGATCTAATAGGATTAAAGCAGGGAATAAGGTTGCCTATTATCAGTTACATTTGTTCAGCTTAATAGCAAATTTTAATCCTTTCTATGTGTCAGGCACTAAAGCTAAATTCTGAGTATGCTGGTATGAATAAGGTAGGTAGGTCCAACCTTCTGGAATCTAACAAAAGTTCTTGTATAACGAGAGAAGAAGACTGTATTTCCTCTAATTTTTTATTACAAATCCAAGCATCTATGTCTGGATGACAAAACATCCTCTTATGATGTCTGTAAGGACCTTTTAAAAGGAACATTGCAATGAATAGACAAAATGGGAATAGACTAATAGACTAATATAATGGAGAAAATGGTTAATATTTAGTATATTTTGTTACATTCTTAAGGAGAGGAAACTAAGAGAGGAATAGGGGAGCAACTGTAGTGGCAGTGCTGAAAACAAATTTCATCTTTGCCTTAATTTCATAAATTACTACTTTTCTGTATTGGTATCTATCCATGCATGATTCCGACTGTAGGGAAAAAAGACTTTGATATTCTCATGACAGTCACTGTCTTCTACACTTTTAAAAATATATGTCTTGCCATATATGTAGTAGCATAGAAGCAAATGTCTACTGATAGATTTGGGGATCAACAGTTATAGCATTAGCTCAATATTACTCTTTAATTTGCTAAGACATCTAGCAAAATTTAGCAAATATAACAAAAGAAGGATCTTCTTATTTATTGAAAAGTTGATATATCAAAATATATTTAATAAGTCTAAACTTGAAGCAAACTGGATTTTAGGAGGTTATTGGAAAATGTAACATTTTAGGACGACAAACAGCATAAGTGGACTAATGTGTTTTGGAAAGGGTCCAGTTAGCATCATGCAGAGGCAGAAATGGTTGTGGAACTGCATGGTGTGATCATATTAGAACTCATTAAATATCATTGAGACATCCCAATATTCTTTTTTCAAAAGCATATACAGCTCTCATTATTAGAAATGGGAGGGATATTAAATTTACTTAAGGATGAAAAGAACATGCTGACAGAGTCATAAAATTCTTCTTACCAGTTGTTTCTGTAGCCAGATTTAAATGAGGTAGAAAACATGTCAGATTTAGATGCCAACTCATTTTTATCTTTCTCTTTCACCCGAATTTGACTGTATTTGGAATTATGACTAAAATCACCTGCTGGTCAAGGTTTTTTAATCCTGGATGGTTTGTGCTTGGGTAAATCTTAGGGTCTTCTACTCCAAACATTTTATATTACAGGAAACAAAAAATATATATCAATGCTTTAGCAATAAATGGATTGTTTTATAGAGGTTTAATTTGGTCAAGCTGGTTTTAGAAAAGGCAGAGGAACCAGAGATAAAATTGCCAACATGCACTGGATCATGGAAAAAGCAAGAGAGTTCCAGAAAAACATCTATTTCTGCTTTATTGACTATGCCAAAGCCTTTGACTGTGTGGATCACAAGAAACTGTGGAAAATTCTGAAAGAGATGGGAATACCAGACCACCTGACCTGCCTCTTGAGAAATGTGTATGCAGGTCAGGAAGCAACAGTTAGAACTGGACATGGACAGCAGACTGGTTCCAAATAGGAAAAGGAGTACATCAAGGCTATATATTGTCACCCTGCTTATTTAACTTACATGCAAAGTACATAATGAGAAACGCTGGACTGGAAGAAACACAAGCTGGAATCAAGATTGCCGGGAGAAATATCAATAACCTCAGATATGCAGATGACACCACCCTTATGGCAGAAAGTGAAGAGGAGCTAAAAAGCCTCTTGATGAAAGTGAAAGTGGAGAGTGAAAAGGTTGGCTTAAAGCTCAACATTCAGAAATCGAAGATCATGGCATCCGGTCCCATCACTTCATGGGAAATAGATGGGGAAACAGTGGAAACAGTGACTGACTTTATTTTTGGGGGCTCCAAAATCACTGCAGATGGTGACTGCAGCCTTGAAATTAAAAGACGCTTACTCCTTGGAAGGAAAGTTATGACCACCCTAGATAGCATATTGAAAAACAGAGATATTACTTTGCCAACAAAGGTCTGTCTAGTCAAGGCTATGGTTTTTCCTGTGGTCATGTATGGATGTGAGAGTTAGACTGTGAAGAAAGCTGAGCGCAGAAGAATTGATGCTTTTGAACTGTGGTGTTGGAGAAGACTCTTGAGAGTCCCTTGGACTGCAAGGAGATCCAACCAGTCCATCCTAAAGGAGATCAGTCCTGGGTGTTCATTGGAAGGACTGATGCTGAAGCTGAAACTCTAATACTTTGGCCACCTCATGCAAAGAGTTGACTCATTGGAAAAGACCCTTATGCTGGGAGAGATTAGGGGCAGGAGAAGTGGATGACAGAGGATGAGATGGCTGGATGGCATCACTGACTCGATGGACATGAGTTTGAGTGAACTCCAGGAGTTGGTGATGGACAGCAAGGCCTGGCGTGCTGTGATTCATGGGGTTGCAAAGTGTTGGACACGACTGAGCAACTGAACTGAACTGAACTGAACTGAATTTGGTCATATTCCCCCAACCCCAATTCTCTAGAAATCCTTTGTATAACTGGCGCAATGAATAATGGCTCAAAATCTATCAAGATTTTTTGTGCTAGGTATTATGTTAAGCATTTAGTGTAAGTGGAATCACAAAATATAGACTTTAAACTTTCATTGACCTTAGCTATAGTAATTCAATGACAAGATGTCTTATTCAAAGAGAATGATCTGGTAGACAAAAGTATGGGAAAATATGTAGATACTATGTTGATCCTTGTAAGTACTATACAGTTAGAGACTGCCTTACATTCTTGTAAACCTGAGAACAATGAAATATAGCTGAGATTAGAGTTTAGCAAGACCAGGCAACAGCCTTACAGGCGATTACACCCTGAAATGTGCTGCCACTGATTACTATGGTGACATACATTTCCCAATTATTTCCTGAAATTTAATGAAGGAAAATAAAATGAACAAGAGTTGACCTTATAAATGTGAGAGTTAATCACAAAATTTGCAGTATGTTAACTACTGAAATTATCACCTTTATTACCAAAAAGCATTTAAATTGTATAAAGGAGGAATTTACTAGTCTTGCATAATTAAAGTTTTCTCTCTAAATACTATGTGAATTATCTGTCTAATGGGAATACACTTATTGGAAAAAATTAGAGTCCTCTCTCACAAATCTACTCCAAACACAGGATGTGTTTCTTCTACATACCAGTAACTCTATGAGGTCAGTACTAGTTATTTTCTATTTTCAGGAGAGGAGAGTAGCTCAGGGAAATTAAATAACTTATCCTAAATATAAGTAAGTGACTGAAATGAGATTGAACTCCGATATCTGGTATTAAAAACTGAGTTTTAACACTACAAGAGGTTAAGGATTTAAGGCATATCCTTAACTAGTGGCAACCAAGTCTTTGAAGTAGGAAATATTTTTATCTTTATTTCACAAGTAAGGAAGTTAAGACACAAAAACACTAAGTAGTTTTTTCGAGGTCACACCGCTGATGACCATTAAAATATTAATATTATTGATATTGCTGGTCTTAAATATATTTTAAAATTATTTACGACTCTCCATCATACCTAAACAGAGCAAGACATGGTCATCGATAATATTATCTTATATTTATACAACATTTTGTTCTTTTTGAAAAGTTTTGCATTCACTGTCTTATTTGTTGTCTAAAATAAAACATACAAAGCACTTGTGATGTGTACTATTATCTTTTTTAAAAATGAGGAAATGGACAAAAAAGGCTTTGAACAGGTCTAGGGTAACACACATGATTTGTGAGGAAATAGTGACAAAGCATAGTTATTGATGTTTCTTTACAAAATTTGATCATATACAAAGTTTATTTTTAGTAGTAAAATACAAATAATTGAATGGTAAATTCATTTGAAGAGCTTGTCAAGGAATTCTTACTCAGTTTTTATGTCCCATCAGTATCTAGCATCTAGCAGGTACTCAATCAATATTTGTTGAATTAATTAATGTTACTTTAAAAAACTGTTGTAGATGCTTCCTAATTACAGTAATGTTTTACAGTCCATTAACTGCAGTCATCAATGTTCTTAATGCAGTAGACTATACACTTTGATTCTTGCTTTGTTCTTATTTTAAGGCTTATCTATTCAAAGGACAGACTCCTCACTCAATTTATGGCTACTGGTGACAGCAGAGGTTAGAAAAAGCTAATTAAAGATTCTTATCAGATATTATCAAATAAAGAAGCCATTTAAATAAAACATTCCATGAATATCCTCACATTTTCCCACACCATTACTTTATGTGACATGTTTGTACTGAATCAGAGACCTTGCACTGGAAATCTCATTATTGGTTCTCTTAGGATTATATACTTCTTAGAGATGAGGAATTGCTCAGTGATATTAGCAATTGCTTTGCTAATATTGATATTAGCACTGAAGGAAAGTTGCAAGGCTCGAGGTAGCCTGGAGTTAAAACTCCCCTCCAGGTCCTCCCCACCATTCTATGCCAAACAAAGAACTCTCTCACTTGAAGAAAAAAATGGACATTAAGGTTGATTACGCCCAGCTCCCAGCTGGTCCAGCCTCTGGCCGATCTCCAAAATTCCTTGCCCCAGCTATTTAAGAGATAACTACTCTGAACAACCTTGGAGAAAAACAGGCCCCCTTAAGACAGTAACTTTCCACATACATGCCTATATATACTTACTCTTTTCTTGGGTAAGTGCAGCAGCTCACTAATCTGACTGCTGCCCCTTCTTGCCTCATTAAAGGTCATCTGTTCCTGTAAAGTGCCGGTCTCATTCTTTTTTTGAACCTTGCCTTCTCTAACTCCCTTACCTTACAAGCACCACCTTTCTTGTATGGTGGTGGTGGGTGATAGCAGGGTTGAGCTGGTAACAATGGCCCAGGGGCAGTTTGGTGTTTGGCCTGTACAGTGTGGCTAAGTGAGTATTACCATTTGGTGCAGATATAAATGGCTCAGCACCTGTCGTCCTAATCACACTTTCATGTTTTCTGTTGATCCCCTGCAGTCATTTGAGCTTCTGAACCTTAGTGTGAATGATAGGATTTAGGGACATCAACCCAGGTGCCAGGCAGCTAGAGACCACTCCCATAACCCAATGGTTACCAGAACTATTCAAGCTAGCCAATCCTAAGCTGTTTACCTGCCCCTGCCTTGCCTTTTCTGCAGAAATTCCTATGAAGGCTCTGGTCTAGGCATTTCTTCCTCACTCCTTCCTGCTTATGCCTCTTGACCAAAACCTGGTGATTTTCATTTGGCCCTGTGTGGCTGGTGTGCCCCCTTCTCTTGGGAAATGTGAATTGAAAAATTTTTAATGGCATCAACCTCTTTGTGTCATCATTCAGTCATCTCTATAAATGAAAATCCCATGGGTATGAAGAAGGAATTCATAGGGCCTGGACTCCATCTTAGGCCTGTTCATGCTGATCATGCTCGGCCACCTTTCCAATGGACTCCGAACTCTGTGTTTAGTGCCTATGAAAACAACAACAGAAGGATAAGACCCCCTCCACCTTGAAGATCGTATCTAGGTTACTCATCGCCTAAGAGAAAACATACACTAATCACCCCTTCCTCCAGACAGGCCATAAATTTTTCTGTATCAATCAGAGTGTAACCTCGGGTTTATTGATTATTGGCTAATTGTTTGACTGAGCGCATGAGCACATAGCATGTGAATGATGGGGTTATTGGGATTGTATTTTCCTTGGTTTATGTAAGTCTCAAGGAATTTGGAGTGGTGGGTTCAGACACATACACATGGGGTATAAAAGATTTTCACAAATGCTGGTCGGGGTCCTTGGCTAAGAGGAGACTCTGCGTTGGGCCGCAGGTGTAATAAATTACACTCCACTATCTGCATTGTCCTTCTGAGTGAGTTTGTTTCCCGGAACTCGTGGCTACAACAGGTACAATAATTGGGACATTATTTGATAAATGAGTGAATTTACATTGTCTTTAGTAAAGGAATAACAATTCATTATCTTGTAAAATTACCAAAATACATTTCTGGTTTAATAAAGTCTTATGCCAATTATCTGTAAGACAGCCTTTCTAAATTTCCTTTGAAAACACTGATGAAAGCATTAAAGAAAACCTGAGCAATGACTTTGTAGCAAAAAGAATAAACAAACTTAGTCTCCCAAGAATTTGAAGGATTAGTTTAAACCAAAATATCATTTTAATCTTAAAAAAAGATAATAGATTATGAAAACAGGAAATTTTGTAATAGAAAAAGATAAATTCTGAAAATAAAGATATACAGATTAAACAGAAATTTTAAAAAGTGTGAAAAATAGAAATAAATGAGTTGAAATTTTATTACTAACCTAAAACTTCTGAGCATAATAGGACAACAGAGCCTGATCGACTCCCCTGCAATTACACGACTAGAAAACTAAATAAAATGTATAAGACAATTATTTCCTATAGACTATAGAACTATTTTCTATAGACTATAGAAAAACAAGCAAGGTGAGTCCTTTGAATACGGGAGCTTTCTGCTTATGAACCATGACACGTGGAGAGGAAGGCAAGCAGAGTCCAGTGCTCTCAGGAGACCAGAAATTAGAATTTTAGGAGTCATAGATGTACAGAATTTTCAGGGCAGAAATCAGAGAGGGGAGAGTTGCAAAGAGAGTCTAAGATCATCAGAGGGTCTTTCATTGAGTGTTTATTTGCATATGCATATGACGAAATTCCTTTGGGCTAGGGATACAGGCAGAGGCGATTGAAACTGAAAAGCAGTAAGCCTAACAACCACCAGTGCACAAAGAAGTGGAAACAATGTGCGTTTCCACTTACCAAGTGAAAGACCTTAATACACAAGCCATTAATTAGAATCTTCTAGAGGGCTATCCCTTAGTAGTAGTTCTATGTTAACTATAGGCTCAATGGAGTACTTTACTCACACAAACAAGCTTCAACAGCCAGGTCTCAAAAGGTTCAAACTGATTCAAAGTAATTTAATTATATGTTATAACATCACTCTGTTCTTTTTAAAGGACTACAACACAATGTAGCACCCAGAAGGTTCAGCATCCAATAAAAACCCTAGAAGGAGTTCAAAGAAGTGGAGACAAATCAGCCATTAAAAAAGACCCATGTGACAACAGAAAAAGGATTTGGCAGATGATGATCTTCAACAGTTGTTATAATTATCTCTGTGAGTACAAGAAGATAGAGGAAAATTGAACATGATGAGAAGAGAAATGGAATACATAAAAAAGATCCAGATGCAACATCTGGATGAAAATGACACTCTCTAAAATGAAAATCTTACCAATAATACTTAACTGATTAGACACTGCAGAAAAATGAGCAATAAAAGCTATGCAAAATGAAATAAAGAAAACAATGAATTAAATTTCAAGGACCTATGGGAAATATCAAATATATTTTATATATTAGAGAAAGGGTGGTATGCAGAAGTTTATGGGTACAAAAATATCTGAAATCATAGCTGAAAATATTCCAAATATGATGAAAATTTTAGGGACAGAAATTCAAGAAGTTTATGGGTACAAAAATATCTGAAATCATAGCTGAAAATGTTCCAAATATGATGAAAATTTTAGGGACAGAAATTCAAGAAGTTCAATCAACTTAAGTAGGAGAAACATTAAAAAAAAATTCAACAAGGTACATAAAAATAAAATTGCTGAAAACTGCTAATACAGGGAAAAAAAAATCTTAAAAGCAATTAAAGGAGAAAAACACTGGAACAAAACTAAGAAAAACAGCCCACTTTTTGGCAAAGAGTTTGCAAGCCAGAAGATGATAGAGTGACATCTTTAATGTACTGGAAGAAAAAACTGTCAATCTAGAATTCTATAACTGCAAAAACATTTTTCAAAAATGACAAAAAAATAAAGATTTTATTCAGATAAACAAAAGAGCTTTCAAGGCCAACAATCCTGCATTACAAGAAATACTAAAGGAAGTTCTTATTGGCAGAAGTCAAAAAATACCAGATGCTAGAATGAAACGTTAATCTACACAAGAGGATAAAATGTGCCAGCAATGGTGATTATGTAAATAAAAATACAAGAGAGTTTGTCTAATTTTTAAAAGCTCTTTAAAAGATGATCATTCAAAGCAAAAATAATAAAAATGTCTCGCAGTTCTATAACAAATGCAGAAAGAGTGTGTATGACATCACTAGCACAATGAACATTAATTAAGTAGGTGGGGAGTAGAAGTGTAACATTGTAATCTCTTTCAGTATAAGCAAATGATGCAATTTTATTTGGAAATAGACTATAAGTAAAAGATATATATTGCAAACACTAGCATAGCCACTATAACATAAAATAATTTAAATAATAAGCCAATAACTGGTGTAAATAAAATCATAAAAATTCAATCAGTCTCAAAGGAAGTAGGAATAAAGAAAATAAGAAAAAAGTGACAAATGGAAAATAACAAGATGATAGGTTTACCCATTTTACCATGTTGATAATGAAATTGAATGTAAGTGTTTTAAACACATCAGTAACAATGCAGTGATTAAGATAAATCTACCTCAAAGAGAATAAAATGGAAAAATTTCAGATAAGTGTACAAAAACTTGCCTAAGAGAGTATATATTTCTTCATACAAATGGATTGCTAAATTCATGTGTAAGACCGTATAGAACTAATACAATGCCCTTTAGTTCCTGACTATGCTTTAAGCTTTTGTTTGAGAGGAATTTACACAAAAGTTAGGGAATGAGATCTGAAAACTTGGAAGGAGTGCAGCTGTTTTGTTTTCTTATGATTTTCAGCATCATATTCTTTTAAGAATTGGGTGGCTATCGTTTTTATAATTTTAGATTTTGCCTGTAGCTAAGCAGGAGAAAAAAGAAATAGTTCATCTGTTCCATTGTTGGGATACTTTCCAGATATGTTGAATACCCGAGGCAAGGCTGTTGATTGAGAATAGTTTCTAAAATTGAAATTTTCTGTACTACCAAGCATTTCTTTTTCTTTTCTTTCTTTCTTTCTTTTTTTTAACTGAGTATTTCTTGACCAGCTGCTTGGCAGCTAATGGGTGAGATATTCAAAGATTTAAAGATTTTCTGAAAGACTTTTTTTTCTTTGTAGTGAAGTAAACAGATTTAAACATTTGGCTTAATAGTATAATTTAAAATGAATATATATGACACAAAAGGAATTTTAATTGATTTTTTTATTCTAGGAGCTATGGAAGTATGGTCTAGCAGTTTGAGATTAGAAATGCAAGCCAAAAATCATTGAAATTCTTTGGCTATAAACATTAATTACTTTGCTTCCACTTTCTTACTTTCTTTTTTTAGAATTTTCATCTTTTCCTGAATGTTACAAAATTTAATTTCTAAGTAATTCATCCACACTGAAAAATTTTAATATGTACTTAATCATAATTCCAAGTATTTTTCTCAAAAATTTAATAAAGTTTTCTTAATTTTGACTTGTAAAATGGCTCACAATTTTCAGAGGATCATGAGACTACAATTCTTGACTAGTTCATAAGCTTTTAACAGGTTGTTTCCTACTTTTACTAAGAAGAGCCATATCTAACTTTTAAATATATATATTTTTTATCTCCTATCATTTGCCAGCCGTTACAAAGGCTGGTAACTACATATCAAAAAAGTGTGGGTTTTGCCACTTTCGAAATCAGTTCAGGTCAGCTCAGCCATGTCCGACACTTTGGACCCCATGGACTGCAGCACACCAGGCCTCCCTGTCAATCACCAACTCCCAGAGTTCACTCAAACTCATGTCCATTGAGTTGGTGATGCCATCCAACCATCTCATCCTCAGTTGTCCCCCTCTCCTCCTGCCTTCAATTTTTCCCACCATCAGGGTCTTTTCCAATGAGTCAGTTCTTTGCATCACGTGGTGAAAGGATTGGAGTTTCAGCTTCAGCATCAGTCCTTCCAATGACTATTGAGGGACTTTCAAGAGTCTTCTCCAACACCACAGTTCAAAATCATCAATTCTTCAGCATTCCAGCTTTCTCTATAGTCCACTCTTGCATCCATATATGACTACTGGAAAAACCATAGCTTTGACTAGATGGACCTTTGTTGGCAAAGTAATTTCTCTGCTTTTTAATGTGCTGTTTAGGTTGGTCAGAATTTTTCTTCCAAGGAGCAATCATCTTTTAATTTCATGGCTGCAGTCTCCATCTGCAGTCATATTGGAGCCCCAAAATATAAAGTCTGTCAATTTTTCCAGTTTCCCCATCTATTTCCCATGAAGTAATGGGACCAGATGCCATGATCTTAGTTTTCTGAGTGTTGAGTTTTAAGCCAACTTTTTTCTCTCTCCTCTTTCATTTTCATCAAGAGGCTCTTATTTCTTCTTTGCTTTCTTCCATGAGGGTGGTATCATCTGCATATCTGAGGTTATTGATATTTTTCCCAGCAATCTTGATTCCAGCTTGTGTTTCATCCAGCCTGGCATTTTGCATGATGTACTTTGCATATAATTTAAATAAGCAGGGTGACAATATACAACCTTGATGTATTCCTTTCCCAATTTGGAATCAGTTGTTGTTCTATGTCCAGTTCTAACTGTTGTTTGCTGACCTGCATACAGATTTCTCAAGAGACAGGTTAAGTGGTCTGGTATTCCCATCTCCTTAAGAATTTTCCACAGTTTGATGTGATCCACCCAGTCAAAGGCTTTGGCATAGTCAATAAAGCAGAAGTAGATGTTTTTCTGGAACTCTTGCTTTTTTGATGATCCAACAGATGTTGGCAATTTGATCTCTGGTTCCTCTGCCTTTTCTAAATCCAGCTTGAACTTCTGGAAGTTCATGGTTCATGTACTGTTGAAGCCTGTCTTGGAGAATTTTGAGCATTACTTTGCTAGTGTGTGAGATGAGTGCAATTGTGCAGTAGTATGAGCATTCTTTGGCATTGCCTTTCTTTGGGATTGAAATGAAAACTGACCTTTTCCAGTCCTGTGGCCACTGCTGAGTTTTCCAAATTTGCTGGCATATTGAGTGCAGCACTTTCACAGCATCATCTTTCAGGATTTGAAATAGCTCGACTGGAATTCCATCATCTCCACTAGCTTTGTTTGTAGTGATGCTTCCTAAGGCCCACTTGACTTTGCATTCCAAGATGTCTGGCTCTAGGTGAGTGATCACACCATCACGGTTATCTGGGTCATTAATACTTTTTTGGGTATTGTTCTTCTGTGTATTCTTGCCACCTCTTCTTAATATCTTCTGCTTCTGTTAGGTCCATACCATTTCTGTTTTTTGTTGTGCTCATCTTTACAAGAAATGTGCCCTTGGTATCTCTAATTTTCTTGAAGAGGTCTCTAGTCTTTCCCATTCTATTGTTTTCTTCTTTTTTTTTTTTTACAGTGATCATTGAGGAAGGCTTTCTTATCTCACCTTCTTATTCTTTGGAACTCTGCATTCAAATGGAGAGGTATATCTTTCCTTTTCTCTTTTGCCTTTATCTTCTCTTCTATCAGCTATTTGTAAGGCCTCCTCAGACAGCCATTTTGCCCTTTTGCATTTCTTTTTCTTGCGGATGGTCTTGATCCCTGCCTCCTGTACAATGTCAGGAACCTCTATCCATAGTTCTTCAGGCACTCTGTCTCTCAGATTTAATCCCTTGAATCTATTTCTCACTTCCGCTGCATATTGCAAGGGATTTGATTTAGGTCATACCTGAATGGTCTCATGATGGTTTTCCCTACTTTCTTCAATTTACGTCTGAATTTGGCAATAATGAGTTCATGATCTGAGCCACAGCCAGCTCCTGGTCTTGTTTTTGCTGATTGTATAGAGCTTCTCCATCTTTGGCTGCAAAGAATATAATCAATCGGATTTTGGTGTTGACCATCTGGTGATGTCCATGTGTAGAGTCTTCTCTTGTGTTGTTGGTAGAGGGTGTTTGCTATGACCAGTGCATTTTCTTGGCAAAACTCTATTAGTCTTTGCCCTGCTTCATTCCGCATTCCAAGGCCAAATTTGCCTGTTACTCCAGGTGTTTCTTGACTTCCTACTTTTGCATTCAAGTCCCCTATAATGAAAAGGACATCTTTTTAGGGTATTATTTCTAGAAGGTCTTGTAGGTCTTCATAGAACCATTCAACTTTAGCTTTTTCAGTGTTACTGGTCAGGGCATAGACTTGGATTGCTGTGATACTGAATGGTTTGCCTTGGAAATTAACAGAGATCATTCTGTCATTTTTGAGATTGCATCCAAATACTGCATTTTGGACTCTTTTATTGACTATGGTGGCTACTCCATTTCTTCTAAGGGATTCTTGCCCAGAGTAGTAAATATAATGGTCATCTGAGTTAAATTCATCCATTTCAGTCCATTTTAGTTCACTGATTCCTAGAATGTCGACGTTCACTCTTGCCATCTCCTGTTTGACCACTTCCAATTAACCTTGATTCATGGACCTAACATTCCAGGTTCCTATGCATTATTGCTGTTTACAGCATCGGACTTTACCTCACCAGTCACATCCACAACTGGGTGTTGGTTTTGCTTTGGCTCTGTCTCTTCATTCTTTCTGGAGTTATTTCTCCACCTATCGCCAGTAGCATATTGGGCACCTACCGACCTGGGGAGTTCAATATAATACTCCACTAACCATTTTAGGCCAGCACACCAGGCATAATGAGCTTTGCACATTTTAAAATAAACATTTTTGAGTCTTTTTTTAAGTGAAAGTTTGTGTAAACTTATTATGTCTTTAACCATGTTTCTAATTTTAAGAAAATTTACCATGCTTTTATTAATGCTTGAGTTTATTAGAATAAGAATGTAATGAGTTAATTACCACAAGGTTTGGGGGTAAATTTAACCTCTATAGAAACACACTAGCAACATGCTCAATTGCTCAGTCATGTCCAAGTCTTTGCAACCCCATGCTCTGCAGCGCATCAGGCTGCTCTGTCCATGGAGTTTTATAGGCAAGAATGCAGGAGTAGGGTGCTGTTTCCTCCTCCAGGGGATCTACCACACCCAGGGATTGAACACACATCTCCTGCATTGGCAGGCAGATTCTTTACCACTGAGCACCTGGTAAGCCCTTCTGCAACAAATCATTCTAAGAAATGATTTCCAATAAATTTTTTTAGTAATAAAATTCAATTAACAATTATTGGAATTTTCATGTATTACAGTAAAAAACTTTGGCTTTTTGGTAAGCAGATAGACATATGGACTTGACATATATATCTATATGTGTACATCATATATAGACACATTTATTACTTTGTGAAGAGAAAATTTTAAAAATAATTCTGTAAGTCAGTCTCAGTTTTCATAACATCGATTAAAAGAAAACTAAAAATGAATTAATGGGATTCCCAGATGCTTCAATGTTAAAGAATCTTCCCGCCAAGCAGGAGACACCGATTTGATCCCTGGGTTGGGAAGATCCCTGGAGAAGGAATTGGTAACCCACTCCAGTTTCTTGCCTGGAAAATCCCATGAACAGAGGGGCCTAATGGGCTACCGTCCATAGGGTCACATAAGAGTTGGACATAACTTAGCAACTAAACAACAACAACAACAAAAATTGAAATAGCTTTGACAGCTGATCATCATCTATCAAGTTGCAAAATATAAGTAAATTTAAGTACATCTTTATCCAATAATGCAACTGACATCTTTCCTTTCTCTGTGAATTCTTTTCATTTAGGGCAAAGTGATAACAATGTAAGATGACACTTTTATTATTAAAACACTTTCACTAACTAGGTGCTTTGAGGCACCTGATAAGCAACTTTTCAGTATTTAATTTTGAGCAAACTGCTTGGAAAATAAAACATAAAAAAGGAAATAGCACAGGTCATAAAACACATGTGTGATTGTTTTCACTCATATTGTAACTGATATTATCAGTGTAGTTCTTATTTTTGTTTTTCAAGAAAGTATAAGGTCCTAGGAAACTTTATTTTAGATGTCTCATGATTTTTTTTCTCCTTCTCTTTTGGAAATTTAAATACGGTAGTTCTGATAAATTCAGATTAGACAAGGAAAAGAATAAATAGAAAGACAGAAAGCCATCACTGAAGATACAAAATATAAATAGATTTAAACGTGTGATGACTAACATTATTATTCACCAAACTTTTCCAGCCAAAGATTGAGAAGCTTTCTGTAGTCAGCAAAAAAAAAAAAAAGAGGCCGGGAGCCGACTGTGTCTTAGATCACGAACTCCTTATTGCAAAGTTCAGACTTAAATAAAGAAAGTAGGGAAAACCACCATGAGACCATTCAGGTATGACCTAAATCAAATCCCTTATGATTATACAGTGGAAGTGAGAAATAGATTCAACGGATTAAATCTGATAGACAGAGTGCCTGAACAACTATGGGCAGAGGTTCATGGCATTGTACAGGAGGCAGAGATCAAGACCATCCCCAAGAAAAAGAAATGCAAAAGGGCAAAATGGCTGTCTGAGGAGGCCTTACAAATAGCTGATAAAAGAAGAGAAGATAAAGGCAAAAGAGAAAAGGAAAGATATACCCATTTGAATGCAGAGTTCCAAAGAATAGCAAAGAGAGGTAAGAAAAGCCTTCCTCAGTGATCAGCGCAAAGAAACAGAGGAAAACAATAGAATAGGAAAGACTAGAGATCTCTTCAAGAAAATTAGAGATATGAAGGGCACATTTCATACAAAGATGGGCACAACAAAGGACAGAAATGGTATGGACCTAACAGAAGCAGAAGATATTAAGAAGAGGTGGCAAGAATACACAGAACTATACAAAAAAGTTCTTCATGACTCAGATAACCGTGATGGTGTGATCACCCACCTAGAGGCAGACATCCTAGAATGCAAAGTCAAGTGGGCTTTAGGAAGCATCACTATGAACAAAGCCAGTGAAGGTGATAGAATTCCAGTCAAGCTATTTTAAATCCTGAAAGATGATGCTGTGAAAGTGCTGCACTCAATATGCCAGCACACTTGGAAAACCCAGCACAAGACTGGAGAAGGCCAGTTTTCATTCCAATCTCAAAGAAGGGCAAAGTAATTCTCAACATTCTCCAAGACAGGTCAACAATATGTGATCCGTGAACTGCCAGATGTTCAAGCTGGATTTAGAAAAGGCAGAGGAACCAGAGATCAAATTGCCAACATTCGTTGGATCATCAAAAAAGCAGGAGAGTTCCGGGAAAATATCTACTTCTGCTTTATTGACTGTGCCAAAGCCTTTGACTGTGTGGATCACACCAAACTGTGGAAAATTCTTAAAAAGATGGGAATACCAGACCACCTGACCTGCCCCCTGAGAAATCGGTATGCAGGTCAAGGAGCAACAGTTAGAACTGGACATGGAACAACAGACTGGTTCCAAATAGGAAAAGGAGTACATCAAGGCTGTATATTGTCACCCTGCTTATTTAACTTCTATGCAGAATACATCATGAGAAACGCTGGGCTGGAAGAAGCACAAGCTGAAATCAAGATTGCCGGGAGAAATATCAATAACCTCAGATATGCAGATGACACCACCCTTATGGCAGAAAGTGAAAAGGAACTAAAGAGCCTCTTGATGAAAGTGAAAAAAGAGAGTGAAAAAGTTGGCTTAAAGCTCAACATTCAGAAAACGAAGATCATGGCATCTGGTCCCATCACTTCATGGCAGATAGATGGGGAAACAAGGGAAACTAGTGAGAGACAACAAAATCACTGCAGATAGTGACTTCAGCCATGAAATTAAAAGATGCTTGCTCCTTGGAAGTTAAGTTATGACCAACGTAGGCAGCATATTAAAAAGCAGAGAAATTACTCTGCCAACAATGCTATGGTTTTTCCAGTAGTCGTGTATGGATGTGAGAGCTCGACTAAAAAGAAAGCTGAGTGCATAAGAATTGATGCTTTTGAACTGTGGTGTGGAGAAGACTCTTGAGAGACTCTTGGATTGCAAGGAGATCCAACCAGTCCATCATAAGCAAAATCATTCTTGAATATTTATTGGAAGGACTGATGCTGAAGCTGAAACTCAAATACTTTGGCCACCTGATGAGAACTGATTCTTTGGAAAAGACCCTGATGCTGGGAAAGATTGAAGGCCAGAGGAGAAGAGGACACCTGAGGATGAGATGGTTGAATGGCATCACCAACTCGATGGACATTAGTTTGAGTAAGCTCTTGGAATTGGTGATGGATAGGGAAGCCTTGCGTGCTGCAGTCCATGGGGTCACAAACTGTTGGACAAGACTGAGCAACTGAACGGAACTGACTCTTTTCCCTAACTGCTAACAAAGTTTATATGTAGTGAGTGTTTGTCTTCTAAAAACTTTGTTTCTTAGTAAATGGAGAATTCTTGCTTGAAGTTTTTGGCTTCTGTTAAATGTCTTGTGATGACTGAATTAAAGAACATAAAGTTGGTAAATTTCTCTTCCATCCTACACTGAGTATTTCTATAGCCTCTGGAGCCAGGCAACTAGTTTTCAAGTTCCATCTCTAGTGCAGGGGTTTTGAAACATTACTTGCAGGTACATGAAACTTATCTAAGAAAAATGTTATGAGAATTATGTTGAATACATTTAAATATATATAGGGTAAAGTTAATTTTATTTAATTTGTTGATTCATAATTTACCTATGAAATGCACAGTTGTAAAGTTTTTAAGTGTACAATTCAATGAGCTTTGGTAAATATATGCATTCATTAAACCACCACTTCATAAAGATAGAGAAAGTTTTCATGACTCCAGAAACTTCCCTTGTGTTCTTTTCCAGTCAGTTCCTCTCATCCAGGGTGACTGTTAACGTTTTGTGATTATCATCACAGCTTAGCCTTTGCTGTTGTAAAATTCATATAGTTGGAGTAATATAGTATATAATCTTCTGTGTCTGCTTTCTTTTGTTTGATATAATGATTAACCCACTTTATCAGCATGTTGCTGACTTGTGTACCATTGTTTGTATATATGCTGTTTATTCTTTTGTTCATTTGGTTGCTTCCAGTTTTTTCAACTATTATAAATCAGGCTGCTATGAATATTTTCTATAAGTCACTTTGGTTATATATATATATTTTATACATCCTGAAGAGGAATGGCTGGGTAGCTGTAGGTTTAGCTTTAAAATAAATTGCTTAAGAGATTTCCAAAGTGATATTACCATTTACAATTCCTTCAGCTACATATGAATTTCCAACTGTTCCTTTCCCTCATGAATACTTGGCATTGTCATTAAAGAAAAAATCAGCCAGTCTAGTGATTGTGTAGTGGTAACTTATGAGTGGTTTTACTTTGTAGTTTTAGGATGACTTATGATACTGAGAATTTTTTCATGTGCTTATTTTGCAATTACATATCCACATGAGGGGACTATCTTTTCAAATCTTTTGCCCATTACTTTGTTGGGCTATTAAAGTACATTTTTTTCTTATTGTTAGCACTTTTTTAATGTGGTATAAGAAGTAATTGCCGTACAATATTTCTCCTTCTCTGTCTGTTTTACTTCACTCAGGGTGATATCCCTTATATGCACAATCTAAAAAGGAATGATACCAATGAACTTACAAAAAAGAGACTCACAGATTTAGAGAATGAACTTATGGTTGCCAGGCAGAAGAGTGGCGGAAGTGATAGTTACGGAGTTTGGGATGGACATGTACACACTGCTGTATTTAACAACAAGGACCTACTGTATAGCACAGGGAACTCTGCTCAATGTTACATGGCAGCCTGGATGGGAGGGGAGTTTGGGGGACAATGGATACATGTACATGTATGGCTGAGTCCCTTCACTGTCCACCAGAAACTATCCCAATGTTGTTAATACCCCAACAGAAAATCAGACAGGCCCATACTCTGTCTCAACGCCATTTTTGTGAGTGGTTTAAGGCCAGAGTCAAGGTTAAATGTTTTGTTTTGTTTTCTTAGAAGTATCAAATTATTCTAGCACCATTTGCTGAGAACAATACAAATGGAAAGAAAAAGTAAGCAACCTTCCCCCCTCTGTATTCCCTTGGCAACATGGCTGAAGATCAATTGATTGTGTCTGTGAAGGTCTACTTGTGGACTCTGTCCTGTTCTTTTGTTTTATGCATCTGCCCTTAGGCCAGTGCCACACTGTCTTAATTACTGTAGCTTCAGAGTATTCCAAAAACCAGATGGCCTAAGTACTCCGGCTCTCTTTTTTATTTTTCAAAATTCTCTTGTCTGTTCTAAATGCTATGGATATCAATTGTTGAATTAGCTTGGATATTTCAACAAATGTCCCACTGGAATTTTAATTGGGATGGCGTAGTTGCTATTTAGTTTTTGTTTCTTAGGATATCTTAGAATATTATTCCCAATTACTCGCCCTCATCCTGTGGGACATTGCTAGCCTTCATTTCACCTATCTTTATGCCATTTTCTAGAGTAGGAAATGGCAACCCACTCCAGTATTCTTGCCTGAAAAATTCTATGGACAGAGGAGCCTGATGGGCTACAGTCCATGGAGTTGCAAACAGTTGGACATGACTATATGACTGAGCACACACACACACAGTGGAACAGTATGCCATAATTGCCTAATTATCTTTTATTATTATTTTGCACAGTTATTGAAGAATAATAAAAATAACAGATGCTATTTTTACTTTTGCCTTTTCCAATGTGCTTCCTTTCTGTACAGAGATCCACATTTCTGACCAAGTTTTCCTTCTGCCTGAAGAATTTCTTTTAACATATTTTGTGGTGCAGGTTTATGAACAATGAATGAATGCCCTCAGTTTTTGCTTTTCCAAGAAAGTCTTTATATCTTCTTCATTTTGGAAGAATAATTTCACCAGTTATAGAATTCTAGATTATTGATCTTTTTCTTTCAGTGTTTTAAATATTTCATTCATTTTCCTCCTGTTGATATGGTTTCTGATGAGAAAGTGAAAGTGAAGTTGCTCAGTCATGTCCAACTCTTTGCGACCCCGTGGACTGTAGCCTACCAGGCTTCTCCATCCATGGGATTCTCCAGGCAAGAATACTGGAGTGGGTTACCATTTCCTTCTCCAGGGGATCTTATGAGAAGTTCACCGTAATTTTTAATTCCTGTTCTTCTACAGATAAAGTATTTTTCTCTTTGTGTTCCTTTCAAGATTTTATCTCACCTCTGATTTTCTGCAGTTTGAATACGATATGTATAGGTGTTATAATGATGTTTTTGGTTTGATATTTTGTGTTTCCCTTGATTAATGTTTCCTGAATTTCTTATATCTGGGGTTTAGTGTTTGTCATTAATTTTGATACATTCTCAGCCATTATTACTTCAACTGTTTCTTCCACTTTGTTCTTTCTTTCTTCTCCTGGTATTCTGGTATTCCAATTGCATCAATGATATGTACACCTTTTGAAAATGTCCCACAGACCTTGGATGTTCGTTTCCAAAATGTTCTGATTTTTTATAATATAAAATTAAGTACTGATACAATAGCAAATGAAGTATAGTACTATCCCATGGAAAAATATGTAACTATAGAAGGCTTATGAGCTAATTCTTGACATCGTACATAAACTGATGAGTCTTGCTTTTATTCATTGAAAAACAGATAAAATGTGCTAGTAATCAACTTCTTCAATTGAAGAAATAATATTGGTTTCTATTTCAGAGGAAATATTTCCTAAATCGCAAGGTGCCATTCATGTGAGTTAATTACATTGAAGAATTTTTGATGAGGTCCTTTAATCTTAATAGCGCGGGCAGCTGCAACTGCGCACATAGTGCGAGCAGCTGCGACAGGGCACATAGTGTGGCCAAGAGGAGCTACCCCACGTCCAAGGTCAGGGGCAGAAGCTTGGAGGATCCCATGCCCAAAGGGCGGCAGCCAAGAGGAGTTACCCCATGTCCGAGGTCAGGGGCGGCAGCCGAGAGGAGCTATCCAATGGCTGAGGCCAGGGGTGGCGGCCTGGAGGAGCAACCCCACGTCCAAGGAGCGGTGGCTGCATGGGCACAGGAGGGCCTAGAGGAGCTATTCCACGTTCAAGGTCAGGAGGGGTGGCTATGAGGAGATATCCCTCATCCAAGGTAGGGAGCAGCGGCTGTACTTTGCTGGAGCAGCCGTGAAGAGATACCCCACGTCCAAGGTAAGAGAAATCCAAGTAAGACAGTAGGTGTTGCAAGAGGGCATCAGAGGGCAGACATACTGAAACCATACTCACAGAAAACTAGTCAATCTAATCACACTAGGACCACAGCCTTGTCTAACTCAATGAAACTAAGCCATGCCTGCGGGGCAACCCAGGGTGGGCGGGTCATGGTGGAGAGGTCTGACAGAATGTGGTCTACTGGAGAAGGGAATGGCAAACCACTTCAGTATTCTTGCCTTGAGAACCCCATGAACAGTATGAAAAGGCAAAATGATAGGATACTGAAAGAGGGACTTCCCAGGTCAGTAGGTGCCCAATATGCTACTGAAGATCAGTGGAGAAATAACTCCAGAAAGAATGAAAGGATGGAGCCAAAGCAAAAAAAAAAAAAAAAAAAAAAATACCCAGTTGTGGATGTGACTGGTGATAGAAGCAAGGTCCTATGCTGTAAAGAGCAATATTGCATAGGAACCTGGAATGTCAGGTCCATGAATCAAGGCCAATTGGAAGTGGTCAAACAGGAGATGGCAAGAGTGAACGTCAACATTCTAGGAATCAGTGAACTAAAATGGACTGGAATGGGTGAATTTAACTCAGATGACCATTATATCTACTACTGTGGGCAGGAATCCCTCAGAAGAAATGGAATAGCCATCATGGTCAACAAAAGAGTCCAAAATGCAGTACTTCGATGCAATCTCAAAAATGACAGAATGATCTCTGTTCGTCTCCAAAGCAAACCATTCAATATCACAGTAATCCAAGTCTATGCCCCAACCAGTAACGCTGAAGAAGCTGAACTTGAATGGTTCTATGAAGACCTACAAGACCTTTTAGAACTGACACCCAAAAAAGATGTTCTTTTCATTATAGGGGACTGGAATGCAAAAGTAGGAGGTCAAGAAACACCTGGAGTACCAGGCAAATTTGGCCTTGGAATGCGGAATGAAGCAGGGCAAAGACTAATAGAGTTTTGCCAAGAAAATGCACTGGTCATAGCAAACACCCTCTTCCAACAACACAAGAGAAGACTCTACACATGGACATCACCAGATGGTCAACACCGAAATCAGATTGATTATATTCTTTGCAGTCAAAGATGGAGAAGCTCTATACAGTCAGCAAAAACAAGACCGGGAGCTGACTGTGGCTCAGGTCATAAACTCCTTATTGCCAAATTCAGGCTGAAATTGGAGAAAGTAGGGAAAACCACTAGACCATTCAGGTATGACCTAAATCAAATCCCTTATGATTCTACAGTGGAAGTGAGAAATAGATTTAAGGGACTAGATCTGATAGAGTGCCTGATGAACTGTGGAATGAGGTTCGTGACATTGTACAGGAGACAGGGATCAAGATCATCCCCATGGAAAAGAAATGCAAAAAAGCAAAATGGCTGTCTGGGGAGGCCTTACAAATAGCTATGAAAAGAAGAGAAGCGAAAAGCCAAGGAGAAAAGGAAAGATATAAGCATCTGAATGCAGAGTTCCAAAGAATAGCAAGAAGAGATAAGAAAAAAAAAAAAGAAGAGATAAGAAAGCCTTCTTCAGTGATCAAAGCAAATAAATAGAGGAAAAGAACAGAATGGGAAAGACTAGAGATCTCTTCAAGAAAATTAGAGATGTGAAGGGCACATTTCATGTAAAGATGGGCTTGATAAAGGACAGAAATGGTATGGACCTAACAGAAGCAGAAGATATTAAGAAGAGGTGGCAGGAATACACAGAACAACTGTACAAATAGATCTTCATGACCCAGATAATCACTATGGTGTGATCACTCATCTAGAGCCAGACATCCTGGAATGTGAAGTCAAGTGGGCCTTAGAAAGCATCACTACGAACAAAGCTAGTGGAGGTGATGGAATCCCAGTTGAGCTATTTCAAATCCTAAAAGATGATGCTGTGAAAGTGCTGCACTCAATATGCCAGCAAATTTGGAAAACTCAGCAGTGGCCACGGGACTGGAAAAGGTCAGTTTTCGTTCCAGTCCCAAAGAAAGGCAATGCTAAAGAATGCTCAAACTACTGCGCAATTGCACTCATCTCACATGCTAGTAAAGTAATGCTCAAAATTCTCCAAGCCAGGCTTCAGCAATACGTGAACTGTGAACTTCCGGATGTTCAAGCTGGTTTTAGAAAAGGCAGAGGAACCAAAGTCAAATTGCCAACATGCGCTGGATCATCGAAAAAGCAAGAGAGTTCCAGAAAAACACCTATTTCTGCTTTATTTCCTATGCCAAAGCGTTTGACTGTGTAGATCAGAATCAACTGTGGAAAATTCTTCAAGAGATTGGAATACCAGACCATCTGACCTGCCTCTTGAGAAACGTGTATACAGGTCAGGAAGCAACAGTTAGAACTGGACACGGAACAACAGACTTGTACCAAATACGAAAAGGTGTACGTCAAGGCTGTATATTGTCACTCTGCTTATTTAACTTATATGCAGAATACATCATGAGAAACGCTGGGCTGGCAGAAGCACAAGCTGGAATCAGGATTTTTGGAAGAAATATCAATAACCTCAAGGTATGCAGATGACACCACCCTTATGGCAGAAAGTGAAGAGGAACTAAAAAGCTTCTTGATGAAAGTGAAAGAGGAGAGTGAAAAAGTTGTCTTCAAGCTCAACATTCAGAAAACGAAGATCATGGCATCTTGTCCCATCACTTCATGGTAAATAGATGGGGAAACAGTGGAAACAGTGTCAGACTTTATTTTGGGGGGGGCTCCAAAATCACTGCAGATGGTGACTGCAGCCATGAATTTAAAAGACGCTTACTCCTTAGAAGAAAAGTTATGACCAGCCTAGATAGCATATTCAAAAGCAGAGACATTACTTTGCCAACCAAGGTCCGTCTAGTCAAGGCTATGATTTTTCCAGTGGTCATGTATGGTTGTGATTGTTGGACTGTGAATAAGGCTGAGTGCCGAAGAATTGATGCTTTTGAACTGTGGTGTTGGAGAAGACTCTTGAGAGTCCCTTGGACTGCAAGGAGACCCAACCAATCCATTCTGAAGGATATCAGCCCTGGGATTTCTTTGGAGGGAATGATGCTAAAGATGAAACTCCAGTAATTTGGCCACCTCGTGCAAAGAGTTGACTCATTGGAAAAGACTGTGATGCTGGGAGGGATTGGGGGTAGGAGGAGAAGGGGACGACAGAGGATGAGATGGCTGGATGGCATCACTGACTTGATGGATGTGAGTCTGAGTGAACTCCAAGAGTTGGTGATGGACATGGAGGGCTGGTGTGCTGCGATTCATGGAGTTGCAAAGAGTCGGACACAACTGAGTGACTGAACTGAACTGAAGCTTAATTTAGTTATATGATAAACCTATAAGAAATGATACACAATTTTAGGTTAAGAAATCATCTCCTGTATATTTACATTTATTCCTAGATTGTATAGATGAGATAATAAAACTCAGAGAAATTTGATGACTTGTCAAAGTTTCAGAGGGAATGAGGAAACCTAGATATCTTTTATAAATGGGTAGTGAATGAGTGAAAATGCTCAGTCATATCCAACTCTTTGAGACCTCCTGCCAGGCTCCTCCATCCATGGGATTTTCCAGGCAAGGATACCGGAGTGGGTTGTCATTTCCTTCTCCAAAACTGAACTACACAATGATCATGAAGGGACCTGAACCGTTAATCTTCTGACCTGGAATCAGATGCCTTATCCATTAGGCCTTGCAGCCCTGCTATAAACGGGTGGATTGACATTGAAATAATTGTCACATAATTTTGTGTAAGTTTAAGTGTACAATGTGTTGATTTAATACATGTTGAGTGTCTAACACACATGCACACATATATTTGGAATATGATTACCACCATAGCATTAGCTAACACCCTATCATTTCACATAATTATTCTTTTTTTGTGTGTGTGGTGAGAACAATTAAGATCTACTTTCTTAGCAACTTTGAAGTTTATAATATTGTTGTCTATAATCACCATGTTGGGCAGTGGAGCTCCAGGACTTATTTGTATACAAGTCAGAAGCTTTTACCCTTAAACAACATCTACCCTACCATCCCCACCCCCTCACCCCAACTCCCTGCCCTTGGTAACCACCATTCTACACTCTATATTTCTAGGTTTGGCTTTTTTCAATATTCTACATGTAAGTAATATCACATTTGTCTTTCTCTATCTGACTTATTTCACTTAGCATAATGTTTTCAAGCTTCATCCAAGTTGTTGCAAACAGCAGCATTCCCTTTATCATGGCTGAACAATATTTCATTATACACATATACTTCATCTTTTGTATACCTTCCCATGTTTATCATAGCATTATTCACAATAGTTAAGATATGAAAACAACTTGGATGTTTTATCTTTTAGTGCAGAGCTTAGACAAGCAAAAAGCAACTTGCTACAGTAGAAAAGGCATATTTTAGAGCTTGGTAGTATGAATGAAAAAATTCTAGTTCTTGTATTGGTAACTGTGAGGTCTTGAGCAAGTAAGCTCAATTTCCTCGCCTTTAAAATGTTGAAATTCATGCTTAATTTTAGGACCTTTAGGGAAGCTGGGAGGTGATTCATATTTAACATACAGAGAGTGTTCAATAAACTATAGCTCCAATGATTAGAATCAAAGAAGCTACACATAAAACCAGATTAAATATCTTCCTGGTTGCCTGAAAGAATGATTCATAGCTTTAGTTAAGGATTCTTTGCCTTCAAATAAGAATATCCAGGGAATTCCCTGGCAGTTCAGTGGTTAAGACTTCACCTTCCAATGCAGGAGGTATGGGTTTGACCCCTGATTGGGGTGCAATGATCACACATGCCTTATGACCAAAAAACAAAAACATAAAAAAATAGAAGCAATGTTGTAAAAAATTAAAGGCTTTAAAGATGGTTCACATAAAAAAATCTTAAAAGAAAATAACAATATCATCAAATTGGCCAAGAAAAAAATAAATGTTTAAAACATTTTAAAAGATTCTAGGATGTCTTTTGAAATATGATGATTCTATCAGGGTAAGGATTTTGCTGTTTTTTTTTTTTTTTCCTGGCTATGTCCCCAGTGCCTCGGGTAGTGTTTGGCAAGTACAGAGTGTGCCATAATTATTGTTAAGTAAAGGGATGAAGGGCTAACAGCAGTGTTTCTCAACTTTTGTTCATTACTACCCTCCTAAGGAGCCTTTTCAGATATTGTGTTCTAATCATTATCATCCCTATGAAATTAAATATTAAGGGGTAAGATTTTAAACCCACAGAGATATGAGGTAAATAAATAGCTGTTGTGTTAAACCACTACATTTTAGAGTTTGCTTTTTCAGCAAAAGCTAACTGATGTAACTTCCTTTGGGAGGGCTTTCTAGATTATAGTGCTATGGTTATCCATTTTGGTGGCATCTTGGCATATATCATAAACTAGTTCAGTGTGTTTTCTAGATATGGAGGTTCTGCATGCAACTTAACAACATCATCTTTGTAGAATTTGGAGATTCGGTTGATAGTTGGATTTGCCATTCCATTGTTATCATTTTTCTTCTAGGATCTAGCTGCCTGAAGTTTTTTCATCCACATGGCTATCTAATTTCTTTTTTCATTTAAAAACATTTTTTATTAGAGTATAGTTGATTTGAAATGTTGTGTTTAGTTTCTGCTGCACAACAAAGTGAATCAGTTATGCATATACATATATCCATTCTTTTTTAGATCTTTTTCCCATATAGTTCATTCCAGAGTAGTTCCCTGTGCTATGTAGTAGGTCTTATTAGTTATCTATTTTATATATAGTAGTGTGTATATGTCAGGTAACCAATTAATACTACAGTACCATGCAGTGTCACATCATGATGAAGTAATTACACTCTCTTCATCATTAAGACCTCACCAGGTTGAGAAAGGTGTTTCCCTGGTGGTTCAGTGGCAAAGAATCTGCCTGCAATGCAGGAGATGCTGGTTAGATCCCTGGGTTAGGAAGATCCCCTGGAGAAGGAAATAGCAACCCACTCCAGTATTCTCACGTGGGAAATCCCATGGACAGATGAGCCTAGTAGGCTAGAGCCCGTAGGGTTGCAAAGAGCTGGACACAACTTAGTGACTGAGAACACACGCAGGCAGGTTGAGAAAGGTGAGCAGACCAGAAGCTTTTGAGGATGTGGGCTGGAGAATGTTGCTGTGAGATGTCACTTCTAGATTTATTTTAAAACTATATGGAAGGGACAAGAAGAATCTATGAATAGGATAAAAGTCTTTGGCAGCAAATGCTTACACACAGAACATAATATATCATTCAAACAAGAACCAAACTTATATCTACATAACTGCTGCCTGAAATAGACTTTCTGTGTTGGCAGTCACCTGCTTCATGCAATGAATTGCCCATATTCATTCTGTTTCCTTTTCCTCTATTGTGACTTCCCAGTAGAGACTTCCCGGGTTTACATTTATCCTCTGATTTGTAGTAATGGAGTTCCCTCTCCCAGCTCCGAACTTTTCTAGGTCATGGCTTTGACCTAGAAAGCTCCATGTTTATCTCCCACATTGGATTTAAACCACTGCTAGTACATTTGACATATGATATGTATCTAATGCCCTAACTATAAATGACTGATTAAATCCCAATAAGCAGGCATTTCTTGTTCTAGGTCCAGTATCCTAAATGCCTATTCTGTGACACTGAGCCATTCTTCATGAACTCTTCTGCCTAGAGCTTTCTTTGTAACTCTGTTCTTTCTTATGCCTGATGGCCAGAGCTGTCTGTCAGTTCTCAGAGTGTATTTAAAATTCCTGATGTAATTTCCTCTGGTAATCAGTCCTTTTAGGTGGACCCTATCAGAAAGTGTCAGACAAAACTGAGCGACTAAGCACAGCACACATCCTTATAAGAAGACTGCCCTGGTGGCTCAGGAGTAAGAAATTTGCCTGCCAACACAGGAGACGTGGGTTCAGTCCTTGGGTTGGGAAGATTCCCTGGAGGAGGAAATGACAACCTATTCCAGTATTCTTGCCCAGAGAATCCCATGGACAGAGGAGCCTGGCTGGCTACAGTCCATGGGGTCACAGAATCAGACAGGACTTAGCAACTCAACAACTAATCCTTATAATAAGCTCCATCAATCTGCTTCCCTGGTTACATTACCCCTAATGGTTTCCCAAGGTTATTGTCCAACCAAGATAGATTTCCTGAATCAGGACAAGGATAATTATTTGACTACAAAATTATTGATTCTGCTCATATATTCTTGCTGCTGTGACCAAAACTGATAAAACTATGATCAAATTTCCTTAGAAATTGATAGAAACCTAAGGTTATTCTTCTACTTTCTTTCCAGATGTTTTAATTTAGACAGCCACCCCGTCCCTTTTCCTTGGCAATATCCTTGACATGTATCGCAGATGTACGTGGTTGGACTTGAAGTCTAAAGTAGGTACATGAACATTTTCATCTGAGACAGTATAACTATGTTAAACTGAAACTTACTTTACTCTCTAGCTTCTGATTTGGTCTGATTTTATTTTGCATGACTTGTTACCAAGGCTTAATTTTCATTAGTTTCTATTCATTTCCTTTTCAAATTTTATAATAGTACTTCAGCAGACTCTGTGGTGAAATTCATTTTGTTTGGTTTTATGTTTTTAACAAGATAAATGTTTTTAAATGCTTTTGTTGATCATAAAGTCAAATGAGTCATGAAAACCACTTAGTGGTAGTTATTTACAGGCTACGAAAGTTACAACATTTTTTTAAAAAGTATGTTTTCCTTTTCTTCTTAGGTATAAACCACTGAAAAGGAATAAACAACGTTTTGGACTCTGTGTCAAGCTTAGAAAATGTATTCATTAAGAAAAAAGTAAAGATTTTGATGACAAACTTTTCTCTGAACTTTGAGATTTTTTTCTACATAAATAGCAACAAAATAACTACTTGAAATGTGCCAAAGTAAGAAAACTGATTTTTAAAAGAAAACATAACTGTTTCTGAATAAAACCCTAAATCTGGATAGACTTAAGGGTATACCCTTGTTGAAAGAGTTACCTTTTTTGCCTCTCTTAAATCCTCAATGCAGTATTGCATCATGATAAAGTAATTCCTCTCTCTGGTTGGTCTTATATCTAATCATAGGCCCACTCCTGAACCCCCTGCACAGTGCAGTGGGTCCCCTGCCTAGATGCTGTATTGCATGGAATTCTATTCCTGTGTATCAGGCACTCAATAAGACTCTGGATAGTAATGCTTGCTGTCTATGGTCATACCTGTCAGAGGTTTCTCTTCCTGTTTTAATGAGCCACTGGCCCTTCCAATATGGAAAGGATGTAATATTGTCAACTCATCTTTAAGTAGCTGGTTGTGTTGTCTTCTTTTCTATCCCCATCAGGAAAGAGAAATAATTTGCTTTAACATGAAATTAACAGTGATATTCATTTACTCTACATGTGTAACTGTGTGGTCCTCTGTCAAAATACAATCTAGAGAGATCTTGGGGGTCTCCACAGCCCAAAGAACATCACATTGACCCATTACATCCATGGGTCATCCTTTGTCATCTGAGGATGATATCCTTTGTCATTTGATACATCCTTTATCATCTGAGCCACCAGGGAAGCCAGGCTTGGATGGGGGAAGAGTGATTAGTTTTCAGAGGATAGGTGGACATCTGAACACAGGCTAGTCTTTAAGTAGAACAAGAGAGTAATGGATACTGAAAAGATAAACATGAACATATAATCTGCTCTCTGTCCTTTAGGGGCTTCCCTGGAGGCTCAGACAGTAAAGAATCTGCCTGCAATGCAGGAGACCTGGGTTCAGTCCCTGGGTTGGGCAGATCCCCTGGAGAAGGGAATGGCTACCCACTCCAGTATTCTTGCCTGGAGAATTCCATGGACAGAGGAGCCTGGCGTCCTGTACTTCATGGGATTGCAAAGAGTTAGATATGACTGAGCAACTAACACTTTCATTTTCTGTCCTTTATGTACATACACAGGAATGATAGCAAAGGCTATATCTGGGTAGTAATACTTAGAATTTTTTCTATGTACATTGCAAAATGTTTGAATTTATTATAATATACTCATACAGAAAAACAGTGTCTTATTTGAACATATTGTTAAGAACACAGCATTTTGTATACCTGAAATTCCAGAAAGCATTAAAGCCACATGATGAAAACAACAGTTGAATAAGTTATTTTCTACCCTTTACTTCTAGACCAGTTTAACCTCTAGATTCAGAGGACCCAGAAGTCAGCGGGGAATTGAGGGTAGAGATGCCTCACATAAGGGGACTAGAGAAAAGTTTACCATATGCTTCTTCCCAATGCAGATTTCCAACTAAAATAAGATCTAAGGAGAAAGAAGGAAGAGTTTCAATTTGTTGAAATGTCTTATGTGACTATCTCATGAGACTTAGTATACAGTTACCAAAATGAACTCTTATGAGATTAAATGATTGAAGTTTTAGCGGAAAGTGGCCAAAATAGCCATGCCATCTATCTGAGACTTCAACCAAAGAGTTTGGAAGAAATATCAGACTTGACTGGATCCTGGAGGAAAAAGAATAGAGTTTGTTTGCCATCACACTAAGTCTTAGCATAATAGCTAGACTTGTGGAAGAGCAAGAGTCACGAATGAGCATAGAAGAGGATGTAATTTCCAAAAAAGACTATAGAAAAATCAGGTTTGAAGAAGAATAGATAGTTTACTTCTGAATATGTTAAGTTGGAGATAACTGTAAAACATTTAAGTAAAGGTATCATAGTTAGTGTTAGTCGTATCTGACTCTTTGAGACCCCCATGGACTATAGGCTGCCAGCCTTCTCTGTTCACAGAATTTCCCAGGCAAGAATACTGGAGTGGGTTTCCATACCCTTTTCCAGGGGATCTTCCAGACCCAAGGATCAAACCCAGGTCTTGCATTGAAGGCAGATTCTTTACTGTCTGAGCCACTGGGAAAGCCCCAAAGGGCAAGTAATTGCATGAGGTTAGAGCTTAGAAGGGGTTCTCTGGTAGCTCAGCTGGTAAAGAATCCACCTGCAATACAAGAGACCCCAGTTCAATACCTGGGTCAGGAAGATTCCCTGGAGAAGGGATAAGCTACCCACTCCAGTATTCTTGGGTTTCCCTGGTGGCTCAGACAGTAAAGAATGTGCCAGCATGAGAGAGACCTGAGTTTGATCCCTGGGTTGGACCTCTGGGTGGGGAAGATCCCCCTGAGAAGGGCATGGCAACCCATTCCAGTATTCTTGCCTGGAGAATCCCATGGACAAAGGATCCTGGCGGGGGCGGGGGGGGGGGTTGGCGGGGAGGGGGTGGGGGTGGTGGTCTACAGTCCATGAGATTGCAGAATCAGACAAGACTCAGCAACTAAGCATGGAGGAGGAGCTAAGTAAAAGGACAATTAGAGATCTAAATTTAGAAGTTGATATGAATAACATTAAAATCAAGGAGGTGGGTAAGTTCCATTAGGACAAGAAAGAGGAAGAGAACTTGGAACAAAGCGATGCAACCTCTCACATTTCGAGATCAGAGAGAGAAGCAGCTACCTTCAGGTACTGAGCAAAGAGATTCAGAGAGATGGTGTGAGAATGACCACATATGAGTGCCACAGACGTCAAGGCAGGACCATATTGATAAATATGTCCTTTGATGCTGAAACATCAAGAGAGATTTGTAAATGGTTCACTGAGTGGCAATATAAAGATAACTGGTGAAGCTAACAAGGAGGTTGAAGTGAAATGGGTGATCAGTATTCATGTGAGAAAGCTGATGAGCAAGTGAGATGCGAGAAAAGGAAGAAAAAAACAATTTAACTCCGTGGCCAACTTAAAAAGTTCTCTTGGAATGAATACATATATATGTATGGCCAATCCCTTTGCTGTCCACCTAAAACTATCACAACATTATTAATTGGCTATACTCTAATATAAAATAAAAAGATTAGTTTGGTGGTGGTGTTGTTGTTTTATAGAAAATTCTCCTGTGAAGGGAGTAGAAAGATATGAATATAGTGAGCAATGAATATGGGCTCATGAATTTTGTTTAAGGAAGGGAAGTATGAAGTCATATTTGACTTTTTTTGGGGGGGGGGTGGTTTGGGGTGAATGTATACAAATGGATTGCTTTTTAGTAGGTTGATCTTCTATTTACCAGTCTTGCTGAACTCACCATTTCTTTTTTGGTCGTACCCTGCAGCATGTGAGATTTTAGTTCTCTAACCAGGGATTGAAACTCCCACCCCCTGCATTGGAAGAAGAAGTCTTACCCACTGAACCACCAGATCCTGAGACCATATTTGTATGATGATAGAAGGGCTTTAGTAAAGAGGAATAATTTAAAGCAGCAAGAGATTTTGTAGATTGTGTAGCTCTTAGTGGGTTTTGAAAGGGTATGAGATTATGGAACCAAAGATGCATGTGGAGAGATTTTTCTTTTGATAGAAAGAGCACTCGTAAAACATCATAATTAATTGAACAGAAGTAACCACAGTTTGCAGGGTCCAGTACATTCCTAAAATAGTTCAGAGTTATATTCCTTAAGGAAGGAAGTTGGAGGGGGATTAAATTGTTGTAAGAAAGCCAATAAGAAAGAAATGAAGAGCTGTGCTCCTGAACTAGAAATCAAGAAATCTAAAATTCATTATTACATCGAGACTTCAACATTGTATGTTTTGACTTCTTCATCTAAACCCCAGGAGTCCTTTAGTATTTTCTGAGCCTCTGCTCTATGCCCAGTCTTGGGTTATGGCTAGATATTTATCTTGGTTTACTTATAGCTTATGGCAGCCATAAAGCAGAGGTATTGATCTCATGATTTTATAGGTAAATAAAATGAGATGAAGAGACAATAAATTACCCAAGGTTGTACAGCTAAAAAGGAGGACAAGATGAACTAAAAATGTATGTTTGGATGATTCAAGTTCAGCTTCTATGTTACAGGAGTGTTGGAAAATATAAATATATCATAATCAGTAAAGCGCTTTATACTCTTTTCAGAAGAAAGTCCCATTATGTGCTTAGGATAATTTTTAAAAATATGGTAATAGCATCACTATTATATCATTCACGTATAATTTGAAAATTTATGTAACTGGAGACAGGAGTAGAAAAAAAGTCATCTGCAAATATTCAGTATTTCTCGCACAATTTGCATTGACTCTATTTTCCAGAGCCATCCCTCCTCCTAGTCACAGCCATCTGGTTTCCTTCTACCTCCTGCTCTTTCACTAAAGCTACAGGAACAAACGGAGCTGCCTGGAGCAAATCAATTTCCCATTATCCTTAATGTGTGAAGCCGAGACTTCTGACAGCGATCGCAGTCTTTGTCTACTGATATGGTTGAAAAGTCATGTTTACATAACAGAAAATGTTTTCATGTAGAAGGGATGGCATGGGCGTGCGCGGTGGTGGGATGCTGTGTCGTAATATGAGAACTGATTCCTCGCAACATGTAAACTTAGCATTTCTCTGCAGAGGGCTCGGAGGTCTCTTCCTGAAAATGCAGAGGGATTTCAAATCGTGTGTATTTATCAAATTCCTTGGAGTGCTTGAGAGAATCTGTCCAGCAGAATTTAGAGAGGAGAAAATAAAGGGGGTGGGGGGGGATACCCAAAGAGCCCTCCATCCTTCCCTTCTTTCTTCCTTCTGTCTTTCCATCAGTATCCACTATGCCAGGCACTGTACAAGATACTGCTGTTGACCAATGGGAAAAAAAGATAAGGCTCCTATTCTCAGAGAACATACATTCTAGTGGAAGAAGACATAACAATACAAACACATTCCTAGACTGAGAAGATGCCAGCGGTAAGGACCATGCGGAGCGGTAAAATAAGTTCCCGTGTTTGAATATGGCTGGGTGACTGCATTATTTTGGTGGTTAAGAAAGGCTTCTTTGAGGAGGTGACATTTAAGTGAAGAATGCACTTACAGGAATAACTCAGCTGTGCACAAATTAGGTAGAAGTGTGTTTGGGGCAGAGAAAAGAACCGGTGCAACATTCTGAGCAAATTTTGGAGCCAGGAGTGACAGAGCAGGTAAGTGAAGGAGCCCATGGCTTGTGGCCAGTGGGGAAATAGGATGAGAGGAAATTAAAAAGGTTGGCAAGGGCCTGATCTTACAGAACTCCGCAGGACAGAATAAGATGTCTACCTTTTATTCTATGTGCATAACAAATCTATTGGGCAGTTTTAAGTAGAGAAAGGTAATAATCTGATTTATTTTGGAAGATATATGAAGAATGAGTTCTTGAGAAGCACGAATAAAAACAAAAAGAAACAACCTGTAGAAATCTTCACACTTACCTGTTATAGACTGGAACTGTATGCAAATTTTTACATACAAAGTTTTGAAAAGATTGTGCTGCTAAAGAAAAAGTGGTCGAAAAATCACAATTCTGGTCTATAGAGACATTATAAAAATGAAAAAACATCTATCAACCCACCCCAATATATCATCTTATGCAATCTCATAGGTGTCTAAGTTGTTTTCTGGATCAGATATGTGAATACTTGCCACGTTAGTTCATAACACACACTCTTGTCATTATTGCTCGGAAAGTCTCCAATTCACTGTATTTCTTAGATGCATTATAAATTTCCATTTGTTCCCTTGCCCCAGGCTGTTAATATTTTAGCAACATAATTTTAAGAATGTCACTGTGCAGTACACACTGCACAGCCTCAGGAAATTGGGCCCAGCTGTAAAAAGGTGTAGGCTATTACATTTTTGTAATTCTTAGTGAGACTTTTCCATTTTACACGAATGCCTACCGAGACAAGTCTTTGTTTAAGACACATGGACACCTGGAGTCTGAACAAATATGACAAATTGAAAACTAGAACCAGAAAAAATATGTTTTGGATATTGTCAAAGTTATATAATAATTGTAAGAGACACAAAATATTTTAAGGCTTTTCTTTTATATTTATCCTTGACAATCAGCAAACATTTAATCATTGCCAACTATAATAATAAAGCAAACATTTACTGAATGCTCACTGTGTACCAGTCACTGGTTTTTATAATCATTGTCTTGTTTAATTTTCCTAACATGGTGCTTCTAACCATCATTCTAATAAATGTGCCAGACACACGATTTATGCTTTAGGATATCGAGAATGTATGAAGTTGTCCCTCTTAATGAGCTCATATGTTGTAAAATGGACAGATAATTACTTTGCATTCTGAAAATACACTAATAGCTCTCTATAGCAAGGATCTGGGTTTCAGTTTAGTATATTCCATGGCTGGTTCATGAATGTTTGGAAAATTGGGGAAAACAGAAGAAACCTGACAGAAGATAATAGGCAGGAGAGATTTTGGGTTTTGACCTGGGGGAACAGAAATATTTATTCACGGATGCCGATAGGAAAGAATAGAGTAACAGAATGCGATGATGGAGTGTGTTGTTAGCCTGATAAGTTAGATATGAGTCTTACCCAGAGACAAGGTGTATGGAGAAGGAAAAAAAAATCTCTACATTAACAAAGGATTTAATGACACATGGGAACCAAGAAGGGAAACTTTGGAGGTAAAATGACAAAGACAATTGAGTACATAAAGGCAGTTGGTGTGTGTGTGTGGGAGAGAGAGAGAGTGTGTGTGTGTGCGTGTGCGTGTGCTCAGTCCTGTCTGACTCTTTGTGACCCCGCCAGAAGAAGTCGCAAAGGGTGTGACTGCAGCTCAACTTAATCAGCTTAAATCAGATAGAGTGACAGTACCCCTCCCCTGCTTCAATCCCCAGGGACTATAGCCCTCCAGGCTTCTCTGCCCAAGGAATTTTCCAGGCAAGAATACTGGAGAGAGTTGGCATTTCCTACTTCAGGGGATCTGCCTGACACAGGTTTTGAACCCACATTTCTTGCATTTCCTGTACTGGCAGGCAGATTCTTTACTGCTAAAGACTGCTACTAAGAATCAGGGATACAATTCTTCTTAGTTTGAGGCAATGGCACTATGCCTGTTCTTTATTAGAAAGCTTCCCCCCACTCCTCCCATTCTTTATTAGAAAATTGGTGAAGGCAGGAAGGGAACCCTGTGAGCCATCTATTGGCTTTATGGGGAAAGCAATGTTTCAGTTCAGTTCAGTTCAGTTCAGTTGTGCCCAACTCTTTGCAACCCCATGAATCGCAGCACTCCAGGCCTCCCTGTCCATCACCAACTCCTGGGGTTTACTCAGACTCACATCCATCGAGTCAGTGATGCCATCCAGCCATCTCATCCTCTGTTGTCCCCTTCTTCTCTTGCCCCCAATCCCTCCCAGTGTCAGAGTCTTTTCCAATGAGTCAATTCTTCCGATGAGGTGGCCAAAGTACTGGAGTTTCAGCTTTAGCATCATTCCTTCCAAAGAAATCCCAGGGCTGATCTCCTTCAGAATGGACTGGTTGGATCTTCTTGCACTCCAAGGCACTCTCAAGAATCTTCTCCAACACCACAGTTCAAAAGTATCAATTCTTTGGTGCTCAGCCTTCTTCACAGTCCAACTCTCACATCCATACATGACCACAGGAAAAACCATAGCCTTGACTAGACGGACCTTAGTCAGCAAAGTAATGTCTCTGCTTTTGAATATGCTATCTAGGTTGGTCATAACTCTACATATAAGTTAAATAAGCAGGGTGACAATATACAGCCTTGACGTACTCCTTTTCCTATTTGGAACCAGTCTGTTGTTCCATGTCCAGTTCTAACTGTTGCTTCCTGACCTGCATACAGATTTCTCAAGAGATAGGTCAGGTGGTCAAATTTTCTCTTCTCTCCTCACAGGAAGGGAAAAAGAAAGGTATATTTTTCTCCATTATAGCAATCCTCATCTTCTTCTCAAGCCAAGTGAACTCAGGAAGCTTCCAGACAATCATTTATGTCAGTCACATGATTTATGCTTTAGGATATCGAGAATGTATGAAGTTGTCCCTCTTAATGAGCTCATATGTTGTAAAATGGACAGATAATTACTTTGCATTCTGAAAATACACTAATAGCTCTCTACAGCAAGGATCTGGGTTTCAGTTTAGTATATTCCATGGCTGGTTCATGAATGTTTGGAAAATTGGGGAAAACCGAAGAAACCTGACAGAAGTTAATAGGCAGGAGAGATTTTGGATTTTGACCTGGGGAAGAAATATTTAAAACCTGCAGGTCTACTCTGGACCAGAGCGTGCTTATTGGAGTGACAACTAACCTAGACAGAGGATGGACATGAGCAAAGGTAATTTGATAAGATGTAACTGGACAACAGGATACCCAAGCTCACCTTTAAACATGAGATGGTGTCCAGGGAACATCCCGAGTAGTCCAATGGTTGGGACTTCGCCTTTCAGTGCAGAGGCTGTGGGTTTGATCCCTGCTCTGAGAACTAAGATCCCACATGTCTCATGGCCAAAACAAACAAACAAACAAACAAAAAAACCTCAAAACATAAAACAGAAGCAGTATTGTAACAAATTCAATAAAGACTTTAAAAATGGTCCACATCAAAAAAAAAGGAAGAAGTTGTCCATGTATGGAAGAAGGGGCCAATTCCAGCAGGGAAATTTGGCTAAGGCAGTGGAATTATCAAGGAAGTTACTTTCTAGGAGCATAACACAGTTCAGAAGAGAAAGGAGGATGAGTGGCAAGTCAGAGCATGGAGAATGGAGAGCATTCACATCATGATAGACCTTACATGCTGGGCTGAAGACTTTGCAAGAAGATTCCCCGGAGAAGGAAATGGCAACCCACTCCAGTATTCTCGCCTGGGAAATCCCATGGACAGAGGAGCCAGGTGGTATGTAGTCCATGGGGTAGCAAAAATCAGATGCAACTGAGCGACTAATAGCATAGCACAACACGAGCATATGTACGTTTTGGTAGACAAAGTATTCTTTACTCTGGAGGAAGAGTTCTATGCTTCCAATAAAGGTCAAGACTCACTGGCTTATGGGAAATACCTTGAGAATTAAGGAGATAATGTAGGTGGCTGCCGCTGTAACAGAAGAAATAAGTGATTAGAGTGTAAACTAAACAACTGCAAAAGGAAGCACATTTGAGGGGAGAGAGACATGAGAAGGAAGCAGGTTAAGATATCAGTTTTGACACAACTGAATTTGAGATTCTGGTGAGAATATTCAGTAGCACTTGGATATATCCGTCTGAGTCTTTTAGAGAGAGCTAGATTGGGAAAATATATTTTGGATTCATCAGAGTACACACTGCAATTGAGTCTATGAAGTCCAGCATGCAAAACATAAGTGATAACAATCCATCTCATATTATATCCTGAGGTGCTTTTCTAACCAAATGTGTTGTTTTCTTCTCCTTTGCTCTTGGTTGGTCATATTCCAGAGCTGTATTTTTTGCCTTCTTCTTCCCTGCCCTGAAGATTTTTACTTTTGTTTTAGGTCCCAATTTAACACTTATTTTCTTTATTGATATTCCTTTCTCTCCAAGCCTGAAGAAAATGAATTTTATTTTCTAGAGTATCTTGGGATTTATTTATTAACTTCTTTGACAACGGCATTAAGATTCTCACTTGCTTTTAGAGCTGACATGTGAAACTGAGGATGAACTTCTCTAAATACCTGCTCTTTAGAGATGTGGGAGATTGTATGGTTTCCCCAGAGAGCTAATCTGTAGAAAATTGTTTACCGCATCTATGAATAAGTTTGGTGAGCACACATAATATAGATTTATTATTTATTACTTTTGTTCATTATTGCACACTGAAGGCATCAAACTCTTACAAGCATAAATTTTTTAAAAGGGCATGAAGGAAGAAGGCATGTACATGTTTCCTTAGAATTTTGAAACAGCAGTTTCAAAACACCATGTTGTGGTTTAGTCGCTCAGTCGTGTCTGACTCTTTTGCAATCCCCTGAACTGCAGGCCATCAGGCTTCTTTGTCCATGGGAAATCCCAGGCAAAAATAGTGGATTGCGTTGATGTTTCCTTCTCCAGGGCCTCTTCCCAACCCAGGGGTTGAACCCATGTCTCTTGTGTTGCATTACATTTCAAGTGGATTCTTTACTGCTGAACCACTGGGAAAGAAACAATAAATATAGATAATTTAGAAATTTGAATGTAATGACTTTTGAAAAATATTCTCCAAATTTAAAAATATATATGGACTTCCCTGGTGGCTCAGATGGTAAAGCGTCTGTCTACAATGTGGGAGACCAGTGTTCCAGCCCTGGGTTGGGAAGATCCCCTGGAGAAGGAAATGGCAATCCACTCCAGTACTATTGCGTAGAAAATCCCATGGACAGAAGAGCCTGGTAGGCCCCAGTCTATGGGGTTGCAAAGAGTTGGACATGACTGAGCGACTTCACTTCACTTCACTTCATAAGTGATTTTTACCACCCCTTTGTGTCTTGGTAATAAAATTGGGTGGTATATAAAATGTTTGGTTGGGGTCATAAATTGAAGCATTGCTCTTTAAATCTCATTTTTCTCCCTTGGGGTCACATCCTACCCAGATATCATTGACGCTAGATAATCAATGACAGTGCTTATTGGAGGTCTTCATAAGGGTGATAAAACATGAGTTAGAAGATCCAGGCTGTCTCTTTCTGACCCCAAGCCATTAGAAAAAGTCACTTGTCCTTTTTTCCCTATTTTCTTATAGTTTTCATTTGTACTTTTCTTCATGTTTTTATATTTATATAGATGATGCAAGTTCAATATATTTTTGCATGAAAGAGAGTAAAGGGAGTCTCAGATACAATCCATAATTAAGATAAGTGATATCTTCACTTTTAATCTCAATTATGCTGAGCAGCAAAGCTGCTAAATATGTTTGGAATTGCTAAGTGTTGGGAATAGCAGAAGAGATATGTCACTATAGCACAGGGGTTCAGGAAAGAATATGGATTATCTTCCTGTTTTATTTGATATTTTGGATTTGGGTGTCTTCTGATTTTAGGGATGATGATACAAGGTCCACAGGATATGAAGTGATTCATCAGCTCTCCTAAAAGACTACACTGTGGGACAATTAAGTCCTCTCATAGAGATTTGGATTGCTTGCTAAGGGTAGGAAGAAGGAATGTGTTATGTTCAAATTCAGGAGGCAGAGGACCTTTGGAGGTTTACAAATCATATAATACCTAAGTTCCCCCTCTCCTTAGGTCCAAATTTGTCTCCTTGGGGGAAATGTTGCCTTCTTGGAGCATGTGTGATCTAGAAGAATGTTTGATATGTGCTTGGTATATGTAATATATATATGGCACATATTATATATATAATGCATATCTATATTATATATAATACATATCTGCCTATTACATATGTAAATTTATATGTATTTTATATATATAATCTGTTTTAGTTAATTTAAAAAATTCATGTAACAGAAGAAAGCCCTCATTTCAAAAACTAAACAGAGGATTATTCATTAAAGATTGTTGAAAAATTATACTGTATAAAGTACTGAGGAGAGGTAGCAGAAATGAAAATAGTGAGGCAGAAATTTTGTGAAAGAAAGGATGGCACAAACCACTAAGTGAAATACAAGAAATGGATAAAGTAAGGTACATGATAGAGCTGAAACTTCTGGTGGCTCAGTCAGTACAGAATCCACCTGTGGTGCAGGTTTGATTGCTGGGTAAGATCCCCTGGAGTAGGAAATGACAACCCACCTCAGTATTCTTACCTGGAAAATCCCTTGGGCAGAGGAGCCTGGCAGGCTACAGTCCATGGGGTTGCAAAGAGTAAGACATGACTGAGTGACTAAAACACCAAGCACCCACAGAGGCTGAAACGGATCTGAGGGACAAAATGATTGACTCAGAAGAACAAGGAATACCCAGTGGAAGAAAGGGAAGATGAGGATTTCAATAGAGTAGAAAATGGACTTTGCCTAGATAAGAAAGAGTTTTGAGGTCCTTGATTCAGGCTTGAGAAACTCTGCACCAGTAAATGATCCTGGAAAAGAGAATGGAGGATTTAGAATTGGCAAGGATCTTTTTTTTTTTTTTTGCTTTTATTCTGTTGGCACTACTAAGTCTTTGAAAGTTAAACTATACAGATTCAAAAAATCTAAAGAGAAATTATCACTCTAGCTTTTATAGCCTCTTTTAGAATGAGAAAATCTGTTGCTGTTTAGCATTTCATATTTAGGCTTCCACACTGCCACCAGCTTAATTTACCTAAAATGCACATCCAACCACAGCAGGTCTCTGTTTCAAAGGGTTCAGTGACTTCACAGCACATGCCAGATAAAGTGTCAGTTCCCGAGCTGAGAAGAGCTTCCCTGATGACTCAGAGGGTAGAGAATCCGCCTGCATTATGAGAGACCTGGGTTTGATTCCTGGGTCGGGAAGATCCCCGGAGAAGGGAATGGCAACTTACTCCAGTATTCTTGCCTGGAGAATTCCGTGGACAGAGAAGCCTGGCAGGCTACAGTCTCTGGAGTCACTAAGAGCTCACATGACTGAGTAGCTTTCACTTTCACTTTTTCTTTACCGTCTTAGCCAACCAGGAAAGTCCAAGAAGAGGTTCTTGCTCTCCATAGTCAGGCCCTTTCTTATCTGTTGAATCTTAGCATCTCTGCCTCAAACTCTATTCATTAGGAAATACTAATCTCTTATTGTTTGCCACATTGAAGCTTGTTAATTCTCATCTAATTTTCAGCTCTGATTAAAATCTATGGAAAATCAATATTTCCTTCTGGTCAAAACTTCAATCCAGTACTTCTCTAAATACTAACTTTGGTAGCAAGAAGACCTTTTATAATGGTATCATAGAATTGGAATAGCTTTGAAAGGCATTCAAAATTTCCTTTCATATACAACTAAGATGTGGTTTTTACTTTGAAAATGTATCAAGTAAAGCTATTTTTGTAGAAGACTGTTCACTTTCTTAACATTGTTTTTGACTGTGAAATATACCATACTTGTGAAAAAGTAAATAGATCTTGAGCACTTTAAAGGACAATCAGAATGCTACTAAAACCGTTACCAATGCTGATAACTGACATAATACTAGTACTTTTGAGCACACCAAGTCTTTCTCCTTGACCAGTCTTAGACTTTGCAATATTTCATTTAATTTTCTTTAAGATTTTGGTTCCAATGTATGAACATGTAAACATCCAGTGTTCAGTTTTGCTGGATTTTGCAGTGCATATATGCAGTCATGTAATAAGTGAGCTCTGGGAGTTGGTGATGGACAAGGAGGCCTGGCGTGCTGCGATTCATGGGGTCGCAAAGAGTCGGACATGACTGAGTGACTGACCTGAACTGACCTGAATAAGTATCATGATGGGTTCTCCTTGTGAAGTATCATGTTTATAAATCCTGTTACATGTTCATGCTGTTTCATGTAACTAGATTTATTCATCCTGAACGCTCAGTAGTATTCCGCTACATGAATAATGTATTTATGCATACTACTGTTGGCAGATCTGGGGCTTATTTCTAGTTTTTAGCTACGATAAATAGTGTGGTAATGGACATTTGTTCTGACCTGTGTAATGTAAAGTTGCATTTTTGCTTGGTATTTATTTTGGAGTGGAATTTTCTGGACCACAGGCACGCACATGCTTGGCCTTAATAGGTGCTGTCAAACAGCTTTCCAAAGCTGTTGAACTAATTCCAGTACTCCATAAGCTCAAAATTAGATACTCTTTTCTGCATTTTCTATTTTAGTCATTCTAATCAGTGGGTAGTTTTATCACATTGTGGTTTTAATTGAATTTCACTCTTGTCTAAAGAAGTTGAGCAACTCTTCATGTTTCTGGGTTCATCTTTTGTGACATTTCAGTTCAAGTCTTTTGCCATTTTTCATATTGAGTATATGTCTTATTCTTTCCTCTATTGTATGCTTGCTTTTATTTGTGTTAATTTGCTTTGCTATTCTCCATACTATGTCCTTGGTTTAAGTTTCTTTGCAATGAATTTGCTATGCTTTCACCATGTTTCGTAACATGGAAACTTATATCACTGGCTTTTGATATTTCATCTCTTAGTACATATCCATTTATTTTTGAGTACTCCTTGCACAATGTTTCCTTTGTTATATTTTTGTTATCATGCAATCCCCATATTTCTTTTATATACAGAGATTACTCTTTTGGTCCATTAATTATTCAGATTATTTAGAAATGTATTATCTAACTTACAAATATTTAGGGATTTTTCTAGTTGTATTTTAATTGTATTATAGTCAGAAATTTCAATTGTTTGAAATTTATTGAGTCCTGTTTTATTGCCCAACTTGTGGGCTCTCTTACTCTATGCCTCAAGTACACTTGAAACTCTGTGCATTTGTGATCATTGCTTCTTTTTCTTCTTCTTCTTTTTATTTTTTTTTTATCATTGCTTCTTTAAAGGTAAAATGTCTTTTTCCTCTGGTCATAAAAAAGATTTTCTCTCTGTCTTTGGTGCTAAGTGGTTTCCTCTGGTGAGTCTTATTGTTGTGTTCTTTCAACCCACTGACAGATTGAATCCATTCATAGAAAAAACAGTAGTCCCTGCCTCTTCCATCAGGAAAGTCATGACCTTTGGATATTTTAAGTTAGCTTTTAAGACACTCGCATGTGTTGATGCAAAATGTAACAAAAATCTTGAGGGAGAGAACTCGGTTGCAATTCCCTCCGGTGTGACTTTCTCAGTTACATGTTCAGGCTTTCCAGGGGACTTGGTTTGACCGTAATACCTGTAGTATTTCATGCTATTAGAGAGATCTGTGGCATATAAAGAAAAAGTGTTGAATCTCTGGAAATATTTAGAGGACAATACAGTACAGACACCTAGAATCCTGCTGAGGGGTTCTGCCTCAGGACTGTGAGAGATTTCGCTTTACATTTTAGGCTCACCTTCCCAGTGTCCTCTGCCACCTTGGACTCAGTAAATGTCTTAGTTGATAAAATAAGTGATATATTTGACCATCCACTAGATTCAGCCATCAAAATCTCCATTGGTCTGTCTTCTTTTCAGAGCACTTTTTTTGTCTAAAAAAAGTTTGCTCACATCTCATGTCCAGTATACGCAATTTGCTGAAGAAGTAAAACAGTCAAGGACTTATCTGGTAGTCCAGTGGCTAACACTCTGCATGTGCAATGCAGGGGAACTGAGTTCGATTCCTAATCAGAGAGTTAAGTCCACATGCTACTATTGAAAAAAAAAACAAAACCCTAAATTGTTATGAAGATCAAAGATTCTACATGCCACAACTAAGACCTGGTGCAGTCAAATAAATATTCAAAAATAAAAGGGCCAGCAGTTAGCAGCTCATTCTCTGTCTTGTTTGTGCTTTTTGAGTTAGACAAGGCTGTGGTCCTAGTGTGATTAGATTGACTAGTTTTTTGTGAGTATGGTTTCAGTGTGTCTGCCCTCTGATGCCCTCTTGCAACACCTACCATCTTACTTGAGTTTCTCTTACCTTGGGCGGGGGTATCTTTTCACGGCTGCTCCAGCAAAGCATAGCTGCTGCTCCTTACCCTGGACAAGGGGTATCTCCTTACCACCACCGTTGCTGACCTTCAAGGTGGGATAGCTCCTCTAGGCCCTACTGTGACTGCGCAGCCACCACTCCTCGGGTTGCTCCTCCCACCACTGGCCCTGGCCTTGGGCGTGAGGTGGATTCTCTCGGCCGCCCCTGACCTCGATGCGGGGTGTCTCCTCTCAGCCGCCACAGACCTCGGATGCCGGGTAGCTCCTCTCGGCCGTTCCTGCGCGGTCGCAGCCTGGCATTCTAGTCTGCTGCCCCTGGACTCGGAGGTAGGGTAGCTCCTCTCAGCTGCCCTTAGTGCGCTGGCTCCGCAGCCACCTGCGCTTAGTGAAACCAAGCTATGCCTGCTGGGCAACCCAAGATGGGCGGGTCATGGTGGAGAGGTCTGACAGAATGTGGTCTACTGGAGAAGGGAATGGCAAACCACTTCAGTATTCTTGCCTTGAGAACCCCATGAACAGTATGAAAAGGCAAAATGATAGGATACCAAAAGAGGAACTCCGCAGGTCAGTAGGTGCCCAATATGCTACTGAGATCAGTGGAGAAGTAACTCCAGAAAGAATGAAGGGATGGAGCCAAAGCAAAAACAATACACAGTTGTGGATATGACTGGTGATAGAAGAAAGATCCGATGCTGTAAAGAGCAATATTGCATAGGAACCTGAAATGTCAGGTCCATGAATCAAGGCAAATTGGAAGTGGTCAAACAGCAGATGGCAAGGGTGAACGTCGACATGTCAGGAATCAGTGAACTAAAATAGACTGAAATGGGTGAATTTAACTCAGATGACCATTATATCTACTACTGTGGGCAGGAATCCCTCAGAAGAAATGGAGTAGCCATCATGGTCAACAAAAGAGTCTGAAATGCAGTACTTGGATGCAATCTCAAAAATGACAGAATGATCTCTGTTCGTCTCCAAGGCAAACCATTCAATATCACAGTAATCCAAGTCTATGCCCCAACCAGTAACGCTGAAGAAGCTGAACTTGAATGGCTTTATGAAGACCTACAAGACCTTTTAGAACTAACACCCAAAAAAGACGTCCTTTTCATTATAGGGACCTGGAATGCAAAAGTAGGAAGTCAAGAAACACCAGGAGTAACAGCCAAATTTGGCCTTGGAATGCGGAATGAAGCAGGGCAAAGACTAATAGAGTTTTGCCAAGAGAACACACTCATCATAGCAAACACCCTCTTTCAACAACACAAGAGAAGACTCTACACATGGACATCACCAGATGGTCAACACCAAAATCAGATTGATTATATTCTTTGCAGCCAAAGATGGAGAAGCTCTATACAATCAGCAAAAACAAGACCAGGAGCTGACTGTGGCTCAGATCATGAACTCCTTATTACCAAATTCAGACTCAAATTGAAGACAGTAGGGAAAACCGCTAGACCATTCAGGTATGACCTAAATCAAATCCCTTATGATTATACAGTGGAAGTGAGAAATAGATTTAAGGGCCTAAATCTGATAGACAGAGTGCCTGATGAACTATGGAATGAGGTTTGTGACATTGTACAGGAGACAGGGATCAAGACCATCCCCATGGAAAAGAAATGCAAAAAAGCAAAATGGCTGTCTGGGGAGGTCTTACAAATAGCTGTGAAAAGAAGAGAGGCGAAAAGCAAAGGAGAAAAGGAAAGATATAAGCATCTGAATGCAGAGTTCCAAAGAATAGCAAGAAGAGATAAGAAAGACTTCTTCAGCGATCAATGCAAAGAGATAGCGAAAAACAACAGAATGGGAAAGACTAGAGATCTCTTCAAGAACATGAGAGATACCAAGGGAACATTTCATGCAAAGATGGGCTCAATAAAGGACAGAAATGGTCTGGACCTAACAGAAGCAGAGGATATTAAGAAGAGGTGGCAAGAATACACAGAAGAACTGTACAAAAAAGATCTTCATGACCAAGATAATCACGATGGTGTGATCACTCATCTAGAACCAGACATCCTGGAATGTGAAGTCAAGTGGGCCTTAGAAAGCATCACTATGAACAAAGCTAGTGGAGGTGATGGAATCCCAGCTGAGCTATTTCAAATCCTGAAAGATGATGCTGTGAAAGTGCTGCACTCAATATGCCAGCAAATTTGGAAAACTCAGCAGTGGCCACAGGACTGGAAAAAGTCAGTTTTCATTCCAATCCCAAAGAAAGGCAATGCCAAAGAATGCTCAAACTACCGCACAATTGCACTCATCTCACATGCTAGTAAAATAATGCTCAAAATTCTCCAAGCCAGGCTTCAGCAATACGTGAACCGTGAACTTCCTGATGTTCAAGCTGGATTTAGAAAAGGCAGAGAAACCAGAGATCAAATTTCCAACACCCGCTGGATCATGGGAAAAGCAAGAGAGTTCCAGAAAAACATCTATTTCTGCTTTATTGATTATGCCAAAGCCTTTGACTGTGTCGATTAGAATAAACTGTGAAAAATTCTGAAAGAGAATGGAATACCAGACCACCTAATCTGCCTCTTGAGAAATCTGTATGCAGGTCAGGAAGCAACAGTTAGAACTGGACCTGGAACAACAGACTGGTTCCAAATAGGAAAAGGAGTACGTCAAGGCTGTATATTGTCACCCTGCTTATTTAACTTCTATGCAGAGTACATCATGAGAAATGCTGGACTTGAAGAAAGAGAAGCTGGAATCAAGATTGCCGGGAGAAATATCAATAACCTCAGATATGCAGATGACACCACCCTTATGGCAGATAGTGAAGAGGAAGTAAAAAGCCTCTTGATGAAAGCGAAAGAGGAGAGTGAAAAAGTTGGCTTAAAGCTCAACATTCAGAAAACGAAGATCATGGCATCTGGTCCCATCACTTCATGGGAAATAGATGGGGAAACAGTAGAAACAGTGTCAGACTTTATATTTTGGGCTCCAAAATCACTGTAGATGGTGACTGCAGCCATGAAATTAAAAGACGCTTACTCCTTGGAAGAAAAGTTATGACCAACCTAGATAGCATATTCAAAAGCAGAGACATTATTTTGCCGACTAAGGTCCGTCTAGTCAAGGCTATGGTTTTTCCTGTGGTCATTTATGGATGTGAAAGTTGGAATGTGAGGAAGACTGAGCGCCGAAGAATTGATGCTTTTGAACTGTGGTGTTGGAGAAGACTCTTGAGAGTCTCTTGGACTGCAAGGAGATCCAACCAGTCCATTCTGAAGGAGATCAACCCTGGGATTTCTTTGGAAGGAATGATGCTAAAGCTGAAACTCCAGTGCTTTGGCCACCTCATGCGAAGAGTTGACTCATTGGAAAAGACTCTGATGCTGGTAGGGATTGGGGGCAGGAGGAGAAGGGGACAACAGAGGATGAGATGGCTGGATAGCATCACGGACTCGATGGACGTGAGTCTGAGTGAACTCTGGGAGATGGTGATGGACAGGTAGGCCTGGTGTGCTGTGATTCATGGGGTCGCAAAGAGTCGGACACGACCGAGTGACCGAACTGAAGTAAACTGAGTGCTTTTTGATTTCACAACTCTATGACAACTGTAAGAAGTCATTTTAAAATGCCATTGTCAAATACATTCTACCAAGAAAGAGAAATTCCAGACCATTTACATTTATTGTTTTTCATTTAAAATAATTTTAGACTCACAAATAGCTGAAAATGGTGTCCATGGTTGCCTTATCCTTCACCCAGATTTATCTGATGATAACATCTTTCATGACCACAGTAATATGATCTGTACCAGGAAATTAATGTTAGCACAATATTACTAACTATTCTATGCATTTTCTTTAAATTTTGCAAGTTGACCTGAAAAGTTTAGTCACTCAGTCGTATCCAACTCTTTGCTACCCCATGGACTATTGCCTACCAGGCTCCTCTGTCCATGGGATTTTCCAGGCAAGAGTACTGGAGTGGGTTGCCATTTCCTTCTCCAGAGGATCTTCTTGACCCAGGGATTGAACCCAGGTCTCCCACATTGTAGGCCGAGGCTTTACCATCTGAGCCACCAGGGAAGTCCTACTAATGTCTCTTCTTGTCCAGCATTTGCAACTTTAAAGTTCACTTACTTGTCAGATCTTCTAGCCTCTTCAAGACTGTGACAATTCTTGAGTTTCTCTCTCATGGTTTTGATATTTTGATGAGTACTGGCCAGTTACTTTGTAAGATTCCCATTAATTTGTCATGTTTTCTTCATTAGATTGAGGTAACACAGTTGGAAGAAAGCTATAGATGTGATGTTGTGCTAAAAAGAGCATCATACCAAGAAGTGCATGATTTTAAAATAAAGGTTTTTCATTATTTTAATCAGGTTTATAGAAGTATAAGTCACACAAAGTAAACTTCACTCCCTTTAATAGTGTAGAGTTCTATGAACTTTGATAAATGTCTACTGTTGGACAACCAGCACCACTAACCAGATATGGAGCAGGTGTGCACTTTTTTTATTTTTAAAGATTGAAATATGATTGATTTACAATGCTATTTTCAGAGGTACAGCAAAGTTATTCATATATACAGATATGGAGCAATTTTATCATGTCTCACAAATTCTCTCTGTCCCTTTTTCATCAAGTGCTCTACCTCACTCCCTATTCCCTAGCCAACATTGATGTCTTTTCTGTCCTGGTCTTGCCTTTTCTAGAATGTAATATAAATGGAATCATATACCACACAGTCTTTTGAGTTTTGCTTCTTCAACATTGCAGATTGTATTGTAGATTCGTCCATGTTGTGTATATCACTAGTTTGCTCTTTTTTCTTGCTGAATGCTGTTCCATTAGGTAGTTTTACTATAGTGTGTTCCTTGGAAGGACTGATGCTGAAGCTCCATTACTTTGGCCACCTGATGTGAAGAACTGACTCATTGGAAAAGACCCTGATTCTGGGCAAGACTGAAGGCAGGAGGAGAAGGGGACGACAGAGGATGAGATGGTTGGATGGCATCACTGACTCGGTGGACATGAGTTTGAGCAAGCTCCGGGAGTTGGTGATGGGCAAGCCTGGAGTGCTTCAGTCCATGGGGTCTCAAGGAGTCGGACATGACTGAGCGACTCAACTGCTGTTGACTGTTTTTTTAAAATTGGATTTATTTATTTGGCTGTGCTGGGTTTGTGTTGCTGTATGAGCTTTTCTCTAGTTGTGGTAAGCAGGGGCCACTCTCTAGTTGTGGTGCGCAGGCTTCTCATTGTGGTATCTTTTCTTGTTGTGGAGCATAAGCTCTAGGGCATTTGAGCTTCCGTAGTTGTGGCATGTGGGGTCAGTAGTTGCAGCGCCCAGGCTCTAGAGCTCAGGCTCAGAAGTTGTGGCGCACAGGCTTAGTTGCTCCATGTGGGATCTTCCAGGAACAGGGATCACACCCATGTCTCCTGAAGTGGCAGGCAGATTCTTTACCACTAAGCCACCAGGGAAACCCTATTTATTGACTAGTTTTTGACTAGTTGAAAACCTTTGAGTTGTTTCCAGTTTTTGTTGGTTATAAATAAGCAAAGCTACTGTAAACTTTTGCATGTATCAGATTTAACTTTAAAATATAAATATTTCCATTTTCTTATTTTGAATTATTCTATGTAAGTTTTTTGTAGTTTCTGTAAAGGAAGTTTTCTATAGAACACAGAGATCTAACTGATGAGTGTATGGCAAAGTGGCAAAGTCACTCAGTTGTGTCCGACTCTTTGCGACTCCATGGACTGTAGCCTACCAGGCTCCTCTGTCCATGGGATTTTCCAGGCAATAGTACTGGAGTGAGTTGCCATTTCCTTCTCCAGGGGATCTTCCCAACCCAGGGATAGAACCTGGGTCTCCCGCATTGTAGACAGACGCTTTACCATCTGCGCTGATGAGTGTATAACAGATGATAAAATGAATGTTAGTCGCTCAGTCGGGTCCAATCCTTTGAAACCCCATGGACTGTAGCCCGTCAACCTCCTTTGTCCATGGAATTCTCCAGGCAAAAGTACTGGAGTGGGTAGCCATTCCCTTCTTCAGGGAATCTTCCCAAACCAGGGATCGAATCGGGGTCTCCTGCATTGCAGGTGGATTCTTTACTGCCTAAGCCACCAGGAAAGTCCTATAACAGGGATAACAGATGATATCCTTCTGTTATATAGATCTGTGTAGTCATGCAGTTGAAATCAACTTAGAGTATAGTCTGCTAATCACATCCATAACTTGTAACAAAGTGCCCATTAAATGATTTTGCTGGGATTGAAGACATAGAAAGTGAATTTTTCACGCTTCAATGTGTGTGATAATGTTGCTCTCAGGGACCCCTTTGAATAATCTGAGAACCTCTGCCAGAGAAAGACAAGTGAAAAAATAAGACTAAAGTCAATGAACTAAAAATTGGCAATTTAAAGAGCTATTTATTGGTTCACTGGAACTAGACTGATATCCAGAAGGTGACATTTAAATTGTTCTGTGACTATTCTTGTTAAGAAAAGTGTATGTCTACTCTTTTGTAAAGTGGATAAGTACTTCATCTTAAATTAAGAAAAATCCATTCTTTGGGTAATTTCATTCATAAAACTGTTTGTAATTGAAGACTAGAAACTAGAATCATGGATGAAAATAACACATTGTATCAAATCTCTGAACTAGACATTGTGCTTGAAATAAAAGGTGTCGGATGTGGCAAAATACTTAAACCTGTGATGCTCAAATTTAAGTTTGTTTATATTATCACCATTAATGCTACTTTACTAATTTTAAATTGTGATTTCACATTCTTCTAAATATAAGCTAGACTTTAGGATGCCTCACCAGAACTATTCTTTTCAAAACATTGCTTATGGAATGAAGTTGTTTCTTTTGTCTATTAAAACCAAAACCCCGACTCCATCAATTCTTGACATCATCAGCTCATCTGCTCCTCTAGATTTCATTAGCCCTTCACTTTGGTTAAAGTAAACATATTTATTACCATGTGAAGATGTTTCACATAGAGTCTATCAATCTCTGACCATAAGATCTTCAGGTTTTTCACTTTCCAGCTCCTTCCCTCTTCTCTTGAAGTCTTCTAACTTTTTAGGTTGGTTTTATCATGCTCTCTGCCAAGTTTGCAGTTTTTGAGATCTCAATTGATTTCACATGTAGCATATAATATAATCAACATTAGTTGGCAATGATTATAGTTCAGTTTGACACATTAAAATATCAGAATTCCTTATTCCCTGATGTTATAATGTTCTACACCTGGATCATCTGTCCTCTGCTTTGCCTGCTTGTTCTTTCTTAGCTATAAACCCAATCCAAAGTCAGAGGAGTACCTTGTTGTTGCTCAGTCACTCAGTCATGTCTGACTCTTTGCAATCCCGTGGACTGTAGCCCACCAGGCTTCCCTGTTCATGGAATTCTCCAGGCAAGAATAGTGGAGTGGATTGTCATGCCCTTCTCCAGGGGATCTTCCCCACCCAGGGATTGAACCTGGGTCTTATGCATTGCAAGCAGATTCTTTACCATCTGAGCCACCAGGACCAGGGGACACCCCTCCCCCAATTATACTATCCTTACTGCTGAAGCCAAGCTGGATACAATATATATATAAACAATGGTTTGAGAGCAAAGGAAAGCAAGAAACACAAATAGGATCTGAGTGATTAGAATCCTAGAGTGAAGGACAGTGTACTCCGTCATCTCTTTCTTAGCTTGTTTGCTTCAGGAAATTTCTAGTTTACCCATTTGGGAAAAGAAACACAGAGCAGCACCCAGCAGCCCCACTTAGCCAAGAACAAAGAGATTGAAGTCTGAGTCTTCCAGACTTGTTAAAATCAAAGCAGCAGGATTCTGGAGAGAAGGGGATTGCAGAGAAATGAAATCCCTGTGTATAAATTGTTTTTAAGATAACTGTCGATCCTCAGCTGTGCACACACAGAGAAAAAACCTTAGGAAGCTCAGCAGAGAAAAACAGATGGGCGGCTAAAGAGTTGGACCAAAATTTTAGGAGCTGTGTGGTCCAACTTGACCTTTAGACAGAGGAGTCAAAGTAAGTACCACTGTCTGAAATTAAGTATGACAGCCTAGAAGTGAATTTTATAAACCTGATGTAAATGTAACAGCTAAAAGCCCAAACTGATGCTTGAAAATATTAAGATGATTCATTGTTTAACTGCCTACCAAGAGAAAATTTTAGTTCTTTGGAAGTAGATAACATCACCCAGAATCTCTTCAGTATTGTACATAAAATGTTCATCCTTTTAACCAAAACTACGAAGCATTATTAAAGTAAAACAAACTCACATGTAGGCCCACAGACTGAAAATGAAGAGAAAGCAAGTGAAAGAAACTAACCAACTAGTGACTGAAATTTTGGGTTACTAAAGAGAAACAAAGAATCTGCCAGCAACGTGGGTTCAATCCTTGGGTCGGGAAGATCCCCTGGAGTAGGAAATGACAACCCACTCCAGTATTCTTGCCTGGAAAGTCCCATGAACAGAGGAGCCTGGTAGGCTATAGTCCCTGGGAGTCACAAGGAACCAGACATGACTTAGCAACTATCACAGAGATATTAAAAATTTTTTGATTAATATATACAATACCATAGACAAAATTATGGATGGGTTTAGCAGAGACATAAAATTCATACACCTGTAGACACACAAAGAGTAAATTAGAAGAAGCCAAAAAATTAATAACCAGAGTTAAGAGTTCAAAAGCTGTAATGGAAGATTAAAACCATCAGAAGACAGGATCAGTGATCTGGAAGGTAGGTCAATAAAAAAAATACCAAGATGATGCCAAGAGAATAAAATAAAATACACAAAAGATCATAAAAGATACAAGGTCATGATGAAAAGTTTTGACATAAGAGCAATGAGTCCTAGAAGAAGGAAAAAGGAAAACTGAATAGAAATCGTAGGTGGAAAGGTAGGGCAAAGTATGAGCACACATTTAAGAAGCTTTATGATTGCATATTTAGAATATCTGAAAGAGTTTACAAATTAATTATTAGCATTTTTAAGTGAATTAAGTAGAGTTATTGGACCTAGGTAAACACACAGAAGGCAATGGCACCCCACTCCAGTACTCTTGCCTGGAAAATCCCATGGACGGAGGAGCCTGGTAGGCTGCAGTCCATGGGGTCGCTAAGAGTCGGATACGACTGAGCGACTTGACTTCACTTTTCACTTTTATGCATTGGGGAAGGAAATGGCAACCCACTCCAGTGTTCTTGCCTGGAGAATCCCAGGGATGGGGGAGCCTGGTGGGCTGTGGTCTATGGGGTCGCACAGAGTCGGACACGACTGAAGCGACTTAGCAGCAGCAACAGCAAACACACAGAAATTAACTGTCTTTCTCGATGTCCTATTAAGGAATGGTATTTATACCTAAGTGATTTTCCTAAAGTCTTGTTTGACTTCCACCTTTCTAACACCTACCTTCTGATCCCTGTTCTCCCCCTTTTCCTCCCTTCCTCTCTTTCCCTCCATGTCTTTCTTCCTATCCTTCTTCCTTTCTCAACTTTCATCATTTGAAATAGATTGAAAATGCTAATGCTCTATGTATACATTTATTTAGTCACATCTTATTACTGATTGGATAATTGCTTAGCTATCATCTGAAATAAACTCTGTCACTCTTAACTTTACAGATTATTTTTAATTTTACTTAATTCCTACAAGAGTTCATTGAAAGAATCTTCTATAACTTTAAATGAACTCTATTTATAACAATGTATTTAGTGATCCGTTAGAATACTGGGGACATGATCCCTTTCACTGTTTCTAAATAAGGTGAATTCTGAGACTCAAACACACCCAGATAAAGTGGGTGGCACCAAAGGAAGGCGGTGTTAGGTCTGTGTATATCCCAAACCACTTTCTTAAACACTAATTTGGAATTAATAAATCAAAGATGAGTCAGAACTGTCCAGTTTTTTTAAAACCCACTCAGCCACTAAGGAACATTGCTTGTTTTCCTAACAAGGTTAAATTATACATTTCTCTTTTGCTCATCTTTCTTTTTCAATTCTCACAATTCTTGTGCCACAAAAATTCAGACCATCTATGGATTGCTAGTCACTTTGTGTATATAAATGTTTTGCATAAATTGGTATTAGAAAAACTGTAGGAAGTCTGAACAACAATGGGTGTGGTAAAATGCTGCCATATCAGAATTTTAATTTTGCAAATGTTAATGACTATGCCATTAAAAAATACTGGGAGTCCTAGTCCTGAGTTCCATATGTTGTTAGAAGTTTTCCAGATGTCTGAGAAATATAATACCATTCATTTGAATCTCTCTATAGTTAAGCCATCTGGTACAGTGAAGTACCAGAAGCTTTACAATTATTCATGATTCTGTTACATAGAATGCCATTTTTTTGCTATTGGAGAATGAGCTGATACCACAAATATGCTATTAGTAAACATGAAAAAGTTCCCCCATTATGGAGATAGATGTTGATGTTTCCATTAAGAGGTTGTATCAGTTATTACTATTCACATTCATCAACACATAAATGTTATAAATGAGATGATACTTTAAACACCTGCAGTTTCATTGAAACCTGGATTCCACATATTTTGTAATATAGTCATCATATTGTAGTATAACATTTACATTTATATACTTTTGTGGAAATCCTAAGTTTATGTATAACCCATGATGTTGTTAACAGAAAAAGATTCAAGAGTTGAGTGGGTCCTTAAAAACTTTGATGAGTTTTTCATTCTAATAGCTTCAGCAATTGGGAAGGGATAAAAGTATCAGAAAAATTCACAACAGCTGGTATAAATGATAGACATGTAACACTGGCAAGGGGGTATATTATATATGATACTAATTCTTCTTCACTTCTGAAATTATCATGGTCAGAATAGGATTTAAAATCCATCTAGTAAATCTTCATTGAACATGTGTAATGTGCCAAAAACATTTTTAGCCATGGTGCCAGTTACAAAGTCAAATAAAGCATTTGTTTTTGTTGTTCAGTTGCTCAGTTGTGTCTGACTCTTTTTAACTCCACAGACTGCAGCATGCCAGGCCTCCCTGTCCATCACCATCTCCCAGAGTTTGCTCAAACGCATGTCCATTTGAATTGGTGATGCCATCCAACCATTTCGTCCTCTGTCGCCCCCTTCTCCTCTTGCCCTCAATCTTTCCCAGCATCAGGGTCTTTTCCAATGAGTCAGCTCTTCACATCAGGTGGCCAAAGTGTTGGAGCTTAAGCTTCAACCTCAGTCCTTCCAATGAATATTCAGGGTTGATTTCCATTAGGGTTGACTAGTTTGATCTCCTTGCAGACCAAGAGACTCTCAAGAGTCGTCTCCAACACCACAGCACAAAGCATCAATTCTTTGATTCCACCTTAAGAAGCTTGCTTCCAGTCTCACTCTTGTTACTGATCTCATCATTTGTTGGCTCTACGGACTTATGTTACAGATGCCTCAGGAAATAAATCCCCAGAATCAGGTGGTAGAAGTTTCAAACATCCATATGTTCTTGCAATACACATTTAATAAACATTTATGGAACATTTTTAAAGTACAAGTTTGCCAGCATTAAAAATAAAATAAAAAAGGAAAATATCCTTAACAAATGGTTGCCTGCATGCCTGCTGCATCGTGTCTGACTCTTTGCCACCGCATGGACTATAGTCCACCAGGCTGCTCTGTCATGGGATTTCCCAGGCAATAGTTACTGGAGTGAACTGCCATTTTCTCTTCCAGGGAATCTTCCTGACTCAGGGATTGAACATGAGTCTCCTGCATTGGCAGGTGGATACTTTACTACCGAGCCACCTGGGAAGCCTGTAAGAAATGGTTAGGCTAGTGAAAATTTTGGAAATGTAAACAAACTATAAAGTACAATAGAAGGAAGTATCATAGAACAGAGATGGGTATCTTGCATTTTGGGAAGACAATGGAAGGAGAAACTAATTCTGAAATGGTTTGGTGATTATTTTCTAGAGAAAGAAATGTTTGAGCCAGTTCTGGAAAAGTGACTTCATACCTGTTCTCATGTGAGATAAGAATCATTTCTGTGAGTCCAGAAAAACAGAAGTCCTTCAACCTGTCTGCTCAGGACCAGCTCTATGCCCTTGTTAACGTGTAATGATGACATCCAATCAAAATACTTCTTTGAGGGAAAAATTATTGCCTTTAATGGGAGTTTGCAGTAGAAGATTTTTTATTTTTAATTCAAAAGAGTGATATTAACAGTAGAAATGCAAAATCTGGAGCTGATTTTTAATTTTGATCATGATGTCTATTTGCTTTTGTGAAGTAAACTCTGGTGTGGGAATTATTTCATATGGAGGAATTGTGTGACAGGAAGAGAATAGAACAATAAATCTCAGAAAAGGACAAATAATACTAGGAAATACTAAAAACATGCCAACAATGCACAGTGAGTTTCTATAACAGTCCCTTTCCTTTGTTTTCACAAAATTAAAAGGTTGAAAATACTGTATTTTAGAAAGAATTTAATTGAAGGAAAAAAAGTAAGGAAAGACTGAATAAAAGTGCCATAAAATAAGTGATTATGGAAGAAGAAAGAAAAGCAAATATACAAAATAATTTTGTTTCAGAATGAATAAGGTGGAAAATAAAAACGTGTGGCCTGTCAAAAGAGCAATGTAGGTTTTAATGAAGCTAAACACCCTTAGCTTAGTGGTGGCTCAGATGGCAAAGAATCTGCCAGCAATACGGGAGACCCAAGTTTGATCCTTGGGTCAGGAAGATCCCCTGGAGAAGGGAATGGCTGCCCAGTAGTCTTGCCTGGAGAATTCCATGAACTGGAGAACTACAGTCCATGGTGTCACAAAAAGTCGGACATGACTGAGTGCACACACACACACCACACGCACACACACATCTTTGTATAAATAGGTAGTAACGGGTTCTTTTAAAGTTGATGCCCTGTCGCAGAGACCTGGACTCTTATACTAACTCTAAAATTATCGGTATGTACCCTTGGGCAAGTTATATAATCTTTTGCACTTATAATTTTCTAACTGTATAACAATGATTATAAAACCTAATCCTGGGGTATTTGGTGAGGATTAACAATAATAAATTCATTCCAGGCAACATTTTATCACTGGCAGAACAAAAATATTTATTTAAACACATCCATCAATATAAAACAAGTTGTACACTTAAGTAATACACATAATCTTTTCATTGCTAAATTAAAATCATGCTAATCTTTTTATAAAACACATATGGAATCCTAAAAAACCATAAATAACATAGTATGAAGCCTCAAATACCATTATATAACTATTATCATTTGTTTTATTTATTTTATTTTTATTTATTCTGTTATTATTTATTCTCCTTTTGCTTATAAACTTGATTATAATTCTATACTATGGACTCATCCCTGAGGTGGGAGAGGATGTTGGGAGAAAGGTCAAAATTAAATGGGATTATGGGGATCAGAGAAAGAGAACATTACATATATCTTAACATTTGTAGAGCTATGTATTAGCAATTACTCTATCACTATTTTCTAGCTCTTAACAATTACTACCTTATATTACTGCTAATCTTGACAGGTGAAAATTCTGTGCTCGCTAATAGATATAAATAACTTCCTGACCCAGAAATTGAACCGGGATCTCCCACATTGCAGGTAGATTCTTTACCAGCTGAGTTACTAGGGAAGCACCCATGTTTGCTAATAGACATATGGAAGGAGCTTAGGTTGGCTGTTAAAACTGGGTTTGAATCCTGACTCTTACAAAGTATGTAAAATCTGATTGTTTAAATAACATATAAATTCAAATGAGAACATTTTCTAAATATGCAAAATAACTGAGATTCTATTTGTGAAAGCAGCTTTGTACCACAGAGTCTGATACATAGAATGTGCCCATAAACATTATTTTATTTTCTCTTTGAGGATTGAGCATTATACTTCTTTGATTCTTCACTGTCCCTAAGAGTCCCTAAAAAATTCTGAAAGTTTTTTGCAGTTGAAAATTACAAAATGCTAATACAAATCAAAGAAATCCATGAAATTTGCCTCAAGATTAAGAAAGAAATAATGGAAAGTCTATATTCTGTCCACTTTTGATTATTATTATTCTGATATATTGTATTTTTTTAATCAAAATGTAATTTAAGGCAGGGAATTTGGCCTGGGAAATAGTGTTTAGGAAATATGTTTTTTCATTTAATTTTTAAAAGAAATTGAATAGAATAAATACTTGATACAACATGCTTTAAATAAATAAGCAGGGATATCATGGCATTTAATTTCAAAACATAATTCAAGGTTGCCTTATAACTGGTTTCTACCTCTAGATACTCCCCAATCTAAACTACCTGTCTGGGTTAAAAAGATCTTTTCTGTTAACCTTTTCATGTTAAAAAAAAATCTCAAATGACTTCCCATCACCCGTTGAGTTAAAACCAAACTTCTCTGCTTACCCCTCAACATGCTTTGCATTTAGATCCCAGTTCACCTTTGTAGCCATGTGTACTTCTGTTCTGCTGTGAGATGTATACACTCTAACGTGCTGGGTGCAGCAACCGCATGACCTCTTCTCTTCCCCTGATTCAGAAAAGTTCTGCCTCTATGACGTTTGAGAGGTAGTTCTCCCTAGGAAAAGAATTTACCTCTTTTCTTCCTTAGAATCAATATGTTCATGAAAAATTACAAGTTCCATTTCTTCCCTGAAGTCTTTCCTGATTGTTTTGAGATAAAATCTACACACCCTCTGTAGTTCCCTAAAGTCTGTACTTTTATCTTGTAGATATTATAGTCTCCCTTATGTTACAGGTTGTTTGTAACTTTATCTCATCACTCCTACTCCACTGGGCATTCCCTTGAAACAACTGAAGTGAAGGATTTGCCTTTGTCTCTTTTCCAGGACACAGTATAGCCCTTTGATCATAGTTTGAGTCCCATAATTCATTTAAAGACATAATAAATATTTTTAAACGTTCGCTATACGATAAATTTAAAAGTACGTGTTAGGCTAGGAGGATTAATGAAAGTTTTTACTTCTGTCTAGATCTCTTTCCTCAGATCAGACTGTTTATCCCCCATTGCTATAGTGATGGCTGGTAAGGACTCCCAGCTCCTCTTGAGAATTGCCCTGTGTGAACAAGAGTGTCCAGGCTGTCCAGCTCACAGGCTGTGGCTGACTGGCTTGGATGCCAGTGGCTCAAAGTGAGGCCAGTTTTGTGGTGCAATTTGTACTCCTCAGGATGACGTCAGGTTGAGATGACATCCTGGCTTAGCTGTTTCCTCTATCCTGTCCTACTTTCTTCATATCCTTTCTTCTGAGAGTGTTTCTTTGGTCAGTCATGAGCAATGTAGGAGCTACAGGAGACGTGGGTTTGATCCCGGAGTTTGGAAGATCCCCTGGAGGAGGAGCAAATGGCGCCCCATTCCAGTGTTCCTGCCTGTGAAATCCCATGGACAGAGGAACCTGGCTCATTACAGGCAGTCCAGGGGGTCGCAATTGAGCACTCACATGTGTATGCAGAACTCTCAGAAATGAAGTCAGGGAAATACTGAAAAGTTAAAAAGAGGACAACTGCTTTCCCCCTTTCTCACTAGCTGATAGAAATCTATTAATATCATAGCCTCTCCTTACTAACCAGCACCTTCTATGAAGCTTTCAGTCTTTCACACAGATAGTATTAACCATCCCTTTATTGATGTTCTATACCTATAACTCAGTGTTTATGACTCTATAATAGGATGTTCCTTGATGTATGGTAACTATTTGGATCTGTATCAGTGTTTATGAACATATTTGTGCCTGGAATCAATGTTTATGACTTGATTACAATGATCTGTATTGTGTATCTGTCTCTTCCACCAGACTGTGCTTTGCTGGGGGGCAAGACACAAGCAATGTAGCATTACTGATTCTGATATCTTTGTGTTCAACACAGTTCAGATCAGTTCAGTTGCTCAGTCGTGTCCGACTCTTTGCGGCCCCATGAATCGCAGCACGCCAGGCCTCCCTGTCCATCACCAACTCCCGGAGTTCACTCAGACTCACGTCCATTGAGTCAGTGATGCCATCCAGCCATCTCATCCTCTGTTGTCCCCTTCTCCTCCTACCCTCAATCCCTCCCAGCATCACAGTCTTTTTCAATGAGTCAACTCTTCGCATGAGGTGGCCAAAGTACTGGAGCTTCAGCTTTAGCCTCATTCCTTCCAAAGAAATCCCAGGGTTGATCTCCTTCAGAATGGACTGGTTGGATCTCCTTGCAGTCCAAGGGACCCTCAAGAGTCTTCTCCAACACCACAGTTCAAAAGCATCAATTCTTCAGCGCTCAGCCTTCTTCACAGTCCAACTCTCACACCCATACATGACTACTGGAAAAACCATAGTCTTGACTAGATGGACCTTAGTCGGCAAAGTAATGTCTCTGCTTTTGAATATGCTATCTAGGTTGGTCATAACTTTTCTTCCAAGGAGTAAGCGTCTTTTAATTCCATGGCTGCAGTCACCATCTGCAGTGATTTTGGAGCCCCCAAAAATAAAGTCTGACACTGTTTCCCCATCTATTTCCCATGAAGTGATGGGACTGGATGCCATGATCTTCGTTTTCTGAATGTTGAGCTTTAAGCAAACTTTTTCACTCTCCTCTTTCACTTTCATCAAGAAGCTTTTTAGTTCCTCTTCACTTTCTGCCATAAGGGCTTCCCTGGTGGCTCAGAGGTTAAAGCGTCTGCCTCTGATGCGGGAGACCTGGGTTCGATCCCTGGGTCGGGAAGATCCCCTGGAGAAGGAAATGGTAATCCACTCCAGTATTCTGCCTAGAGAATCCCATGGACAGAGAAGCCTGGTAGGCTACAGTCCACGGGGTCACAAAGAGTCGGACATGACTGAACGACTTCACTTCACTCACTTCTGCCGTAAGGGTGGTGTCATCTGCACATCTGAGGTTATTGATATTTCTCCCAGCAATCTTGATTCCAGCTTCTACTTCTTCCAGCCAAGCATTTCTCATGATGTACTCTGCATAGAAGTTAAATAAGCACGGTGACAGTATACAGCCTTGATGTACTCCTTTTCCTATTTGGAACCTAGTCTGTTGTTCCAGGTCCAGTTCTAACTGTTGCTTCCTGACCTGCGTACAGATTTCTCAAGAAACAGGTCAGGTGGTCTGGTATTCCCATCTCTTTCAGAATTTTCCACAGTTTATTGTGATCGACACAGTCAAAGGCTTTGGTATAATCAATAGAGCAGAAATAGATGTTTTTCTGGAACTCTTTTGCTTTTTCCATGATCCAGCGCATGTTGGCAATTTGATCTCTGGTTCCTCTGCCTTTTCTAAAAACATCAGGGAGTTCACAGTTCACATACTGCTGAAGCCTGGCTTGGAGAATTTTGAGCATTACTTTACTAGCATGTGAGATGAGTGCAATTGTGCAGTAGTTTGAGCATTCTTTGGCATTGCCTTTCTTTGGGATTGGAATGAAAACTGATCTTTTCCAGTCCTGTGGCCACTGCTGAGTTTTCCAAATTTGCTGGCATATTGAGTGCAGCACTTTCACAGCATCACCTTTCAGAATTTGAAATAGCTCAACTGGAATTCCATCACCTCCACTAGCTTTGTTCGTAGTGATGCTTTCTAAGGCCCACTTGACTTCACATTCCAGGATGTCTGGCTCTAGATGAGTGATCACATCATCATGATTATCTGGGTCGTGAAGATCTTTTTTGTACAGTTCTGTGTATTCTTGCCACCTCTTCTTAATATCTTTTGCCTCTGTTAGGTCCATACCATTTCTGTCCTTTATCGAGCCCATCTTTGCATGAAATGCTCCCTTGGTACCTCTAATTTTCTTGAAGAGATCTCTAGTCTTTCCAATTCTGTTGTTTTCCTCTATTTCTTTGCATTGATCGCTGAAGAAGGCTTTCTTATTTCTTCTTGCTATTCTTTGGAACTCTGCATTCAGATGCTTATATCTTTCCTTTTCTCCTTTGCTTTTCGCCTCTCTTCTTTTCACAGCTATTTGTAAGGCCTCCCCAGACAGCCATTTTGCTTTTTTGCATTTCTCTTCCATGGGGATGATCTTGATCCCTGTCTCCTGTACAACGTCACGAATCTCATTCCATAGTTCATCAGGTACTCTATCTATCAGATTTAGGCCCTTAAATCTATTTCTCACTTCCACTGTATAAACATAAGGGATTTGATTTAGATCATATCTGAATGGTCTAGCGGTTTTCCCTACTGTCTTCAATTTGAGTCTGAATTTGGTAATAAGGAGTTCATGATCTGAGCCACAGTCAGCTCCTGGTCTTGTTTTTGTTGACTGTATAGAGCCTCTCCATCTTTGGCTGCAAAGAATATAATCAGTCTAATTTCGGTGTTGACCATCTGGTGATGTCCATGTGTAGAGTCTTCTCTTGTGTTGTTGGAAGAGGGTGTTTTCTATGACCAATGCATTTTCTTGGCAAAACTCTATTAGTCTTTGCCCTGCTTCACTCCACATTCCAAGACCAAATTTGCCTGTTTTTCCAGGTTTCTTTAGTTCACTGATTCCTAGAATGTCGACGTTCACTCTTGCCATTTCTTGTTTGACCACTTCCAATTTGCCTCGATTCATGGACCTGACATTCCAGGTTCCTATGCAATATTGCTCTTTACAGCATCGGACCTTGCTTCTATCACCAGTCACATCCGCAACTGGGTATTGTTTTTGCTTTGGCTCCAACCCTTCATTCTTTCTGGAGTTACTTCTCCACTCATCTCCAGTAGCGTGTTTGGCACCTAGTGACCTGGAGAGTTTCTCTTTCCGTATCCTATCATTTTGCCTTTTCATACTGTTCATGGGGTTCTCAAGGCAAGAATACTGAAGTGGTTTGCCATTCCCTTCTCCAGTGGACCACATTCTGTCAGACCTCTCCACTATGACCCGTCCATCTTGGGTGGTCCCATGGGCATGGCTTAGTTTCATTGAGTTAGAGAAGGCTGTGGTCCTAGTGTGATTAGATTGACTAGTTTTCTGTGATTATGGTTTCAGTGTGTCTGCCCTCTTGCAACACTTACCATCTTACTTGGGTTTCTCACAGGCACACAATAAACACTCTTAAAGAGATGATATGCCATTCATTTTTAAATACTATTGATTGAAAAATTATTGATGCTCAGGTTTTCTACAGAATAAATTCTGGTATTCAAGGAATTTAAAATATTCAATCATTCTAGAGTCAGAGGTGTGGTTCTCTAAGTTTCAGCTAACATTTTAGAAATAATATTAATACAACCCCACAAAGACTCTTTTCCTGTAATAAACACCATGCTCTAGCAAGTCTAGCTTTCTCTGTGTCCTAAATACAACATATCTGCCAGTACCTCAGAGGGAATTGTTTTATCATCACCTTTTCACATTCCACAGAACTTATTAGATACATTTAATACATTTTGTTCAATTATTATTATATATATTTCCATAGATGATAAATATGTGTAGTCTCTGAAAATAACTTATACTCTGATGTTAACTCTTTCAAACTAAATGTGACAAGAGTAATTACTTAATAGGAGAAATGAGGTATTTGATATTACTTTTAATCACAACTCTTCTTCTTAATTGATGAATGCCTAATAATAAGCTAATTACTTAATCTAAGACTCAATTTTCTTATCTGGAAAATGGTGATAATACATACCTTTCAAGAGTTGCAGGAAAATAAAGGATAATACATGTAACAAGGGCGCTTCTCTGGTGGCTCAGGAGTAAAGAATCTGCCTGCAATATAAGAGACACAGGTTCAGTCCTTGGGTTGGGAAGATCCCCTGGAGGAAGTGACTGCAATCCATGCTGGTATTCTTGCCTGGAGAATCCCATGAACAGAGGAGCTTGGCAGGCTACATTAGTCCATAGTGTTACACTCCATAGTGTTGCAAAGAGTCAGACACGACTGAAATGACTTAGCATGCATAATCATATATACAGATATACATGTATTTATATTTCAAGTGAGAGATAAATAACTAGAATCCAAAATATTACTGTTGTTATCTCTACATTATGGGATTGTGATTTAAAAATTTTTTCTTTTTGTGTATTTTTATTACCTGAGTTTTATGTGACAAACATTTATTCGTATGTAATAAAATTATTAAACTACGTAGTTCTGTTCAAAAGTGAACTGAAAAATTTGAAATGTACAAAAAAGTATAATTTTCGAACTATATCAAAATATCAGTGGTTTAGATCTGATTAATTTCATTTTTATTTTTATCTTTTAATATTTCTATATAGCATCAAATACTATAGTATGATGTAATGGAAAATATTTTTAAAATTAGCACTTCTAGAAATATAGCATTTATTCAGCATCTTTAAATATATATATATCTTTATATATATATAGCCAAAGAATCAAGGGAAACATGGAAAATATTGAAGGAACTCTGCCGTGAATTATGGATTATTTTTTAAATTTGTGTTTTCAAAACTTTCTTAGAATGTTACATTATTGCAATAAAAGTGACCATTATTCAAACACAGTAAACTACTACTGACCTGAGTAATATCCTTCTTGTATCATTTCCATTTTGTTTTCCCCATGATATGTTAAATGATATGGTAGGCTAGTTTTTAAGATATTTATATCATATAGATACTTAGATTTAAATTCTCCACCAATCCTTACATTATCTGTACAATTATATCAGTAAGGGTATTCTGACTGTAGCTAATTCCTTTCAAGTAAAAATCATAAAATGCATCTTTCATGAACAATTTTGTAATATAAGTCTTTGGAGACTTTTGGCATTGCTCTTCTAAAATACAAGTATTCAAAGAGCACTAGAACAATGATCTCATTAATTTCCCTCAGAGCGCTGAGAGGTAAATGGCAAGTCTGTGAGATGGATTAGTGAGAGTTTTCATTAAGTTCATAGCAGACATTGAGGGAGGTGGCCAGCACTTAACCAGATGGAATTAAAAATTAAAAGACACTTTGCAGAAGTGGCTAGATGCTATAGAATGGAACTTTAGAGAGATTTCTTCTGTGCAGTAATAAGACTGAATGTGTACTGCAAATTGGAAACGAAAAAGCAAAATGAGAATTGGAAATTATAAGTGGAAGAGAAAAAAAGAGCCGTACACTATATTTTTTTTTAATTAGACAGATCCACATTTTCATAAGGCAAAAATTTAGCTTCCACAATGTGTTTAGTATTTGATGCAGTCTATCTGAAACGTATTTTCTAGTTTTTCTCCAACCTGAGAGAAACCAGGAAAAGTTCAAGCACAGACATTTCTGATACATGAAAAGATTCAAGTACAAGATGTTTAAGAAGTGATTAAAACATTTGTGCTGACTTCTAATGAGAAAGAGTCATTTGTAATACACTTTAAGTATGAGAAAGGTTATAAGAAGGTGGAGACTATAATTTCATCTTCTACAAAGGTCAAACAAATGTAAATAACTAAAGGGCACCCTCAGTTATTTAAGACAGAAAGGAGAGCTTTTAGTAAGTGAATGATGCTGGAAAGGTTCAGAAGAGTTGGGGGCTGGGTTTTTGTGTGTTTGTGTTTTGTTTTTTATATTTTTTCTATGGCATTAAAATTTACATAACATGACATTTACGATCTTAAACAATTCTTTAATATTAATTATATTCACAATCTTGTATAATCATCACCACTATTCTGTTTATTCTAAACTTTTTCTTTGTCTTAACAGAAACTCTATATCAATTAAGCAGTAATTCCCTACTACCATTCCCCTAAGTCCCTGTTAATGCCTACTCTACATTGAAATTGTTCATTGTAGGTAACACATACAAGCAAAATAAAATAGTATTCATCATTTATGCCTGGATTATTTCACCTAGCCTGGTCTTTAAAGTTCTTTCATGTGATAGCATGTATCAGAACTTCAATATTTTTTATGGCTGAATAGTATTTCATCATATGCATATACCACATATTGTTTATCCATTCAATTGTTCATGGATATGTGGGTTATACCATCTTTTGGCTATTGTGAATAATGCTGCTATTAACACTGGCATGTAATTTTCTGTTTGAGGCCTTGAATTTATATAACTTGTCATCATTTTAGCTTCTTAGATGTATACATTATTGGGTTTTTAAAATCAAATTTGGAAAGTTTTCAACTATCTGCTGTTGACCGCTGCTTGTGAATTTTCATTCCAAGTATTGCATTTTTCAACTTCAGGATTGATATTTGATCTTTTAAATATTGATTTATCTTTATTGACATTGTCTACTTGGCGAGACATCATTATTACATTTTTTCTTTAATTTTTTAAGATATTGTTTCCCTTATTTAATAGCTTATTTAAAGTCTTTATAAGTCTGGGCCTCTAGGGATGCTTTCTTTTGACTACTTTTTTAATTCATGTGCTTAGACAGCTCTTTTTTTTTTTGCTTGTCTCATATTTTTGTTGTTATTGAAAACTGGGCATTTTAGATAATATAATGTGAAAATTCTGGAAATCAGATTTCCCTTCATCCCCAGAGTTTTGTTGATGATGAGACTTTCTCAGATTGATTACATAATGCTTATATTCCTTGTAGAGTGTGGCTGCTTATGTGGGTGCTCACTTAGTGAGTGATCACCTATTGTTTTGTGAGAGGTTCCATTTAATTCCTGGAAGCCTTAAGCTTTTGTTGATGGGCTCTTTGTGATGGGACACGCCTTCAGGTCTTTCTTCTTTTAAAGAAACTATTCTTCTTTGCATGTTTTCATTGTGGTGGGTTTCCACTGTGGCGTGTGGGCTTTTCGCTATGTTGTTTGGGCCTCTGTAGTTATGGGCACATGGGTCTGAGTTGTACCGTGGTAGGTGGGATCTTGATTTCTAGACCAGGGATTGAACCCATAGCCCCTGCCTTTGGTAGGTGTACTCTCCACCACTGGACCACCAGAGATGTTCCTACCTTCTCTTCTTCAGTTCAGTTCCATTCACTTCAGTTCAGTCATTCCGTTGTGTTGGACTCTTTGTGACCACATGAACCGCAGCACGCCAGGTCTCCCTGTCCATCACCAACTCCCAGAGTCCACCCAAACCCATGTCCATTGAGTAGGTATAATGCCATCCAACCATCTCATCCTCTGTCATCCCCTTCTCTTCCTGCCTTCAATCTTTCCTAGCATCAGGGTCTTTTCCAAGGAGTCAGTTCTTTGCACCAGGTGGCCAAAGTTTTGGAGCTTGAGATTCAACATCAGTCCTTTCAATGAATATTCAGGATTGATTTCCTTTAGGATATCTGTTCTTAGGCAATTAATAGCACTGATGTAATCTTTTCTTTCTGCTAAAGCAGGACAGCAAGTTCAGCCAGCAGACGTCGATTCAGATCCTCTGTTCCTGACTTGAGTGCAGTCCTGCACGTATGAACTGTCTTCTAGATCACGAGGAATATGTCAGAGATTTTCAAAGCTCCCTGTGGATTATCTTGTTTCACAGATCTTCCTTGTGTGTTTTGGCCAACCTCTTATTTGTTCCCACTCATATTTACAGCCTTAGAGAACTGTGTGTTGAACTACTGCCTTTGATTTTTTTTTTTTCAACGTATTTCCTGGAGATGGGGCTTTCTCATGAAACAAGTCCCAAAATTAGATCAAATAAAAACATCTTGCAAATGGAGATTTTCCAAAAAGCTGTGAGACTGGTTAAATACTGATGATACTCTGGGAAAAGCTTTATTAGGGACTTCAAACTTATCTGCTCCCTCAGGTGTCTGCAACACTGCTGGTTTACAGATTAGTGGTTGCAAAGCTACCAGTTTGGCTTTGATTTACTTATTAATTTATTTGGCTGTGCTGGGCCTTAGTTGCAGCACTGGGGATCTTGACCTTTGTTGAGGTGGCTCTAGTGGTAAAGAGCCCGCCTGCCAATGCAGGAGATGTAAGAGACTTGGGTTCAATCCCTGGGTCGGGACGATCCCCTCAAGGAGGGCATGGCAACCCACTCCAGTATTCTTCCTGGAGAATCCCATGAACAGAGGAGCCTGGTGGGCTGCAGTCCATAGGGTTGCAAAGAGTCTGACACAACTGAAGCAGCTTAGCACAGCAGGGCAGTGTGGTTTCTTCAGTTGCAGCATGTGGGATCTAATTCCCTGACCTGGGGTGGAACCTGGGCCCCTGCGTTGGGAGCTCAGAATCTTGGCCACTGGACGACCGGATAAATCCTGGCTACCAGTTTTCAAGGCAACTATAAGTTGGGGAGTTGGAGATAAGAATAGATCAAATTAAAATGACACAAATTTCCATTCTCACCTAGGTTCAGCAGTTTTTATTGAATAAATGCTCCTGAGATTGTTAGAAGCCATTAGTTAATGGACAGAGTTCCAAAGAGTTGATTTTAACAATTTTTTGCCAGTGTTTTTGTTGCCTTTATTTGCAGAGGTGCCCACTCTGCCTTTTCTGAAAGTAAACCATGTGTTTTTTACAGTTTTTTTTAAGGCCCATTAAAACTTGACAACCTGTTAAACACATATTTCCATGGCTTGGATAAGGAAAAAAAATCACATGAATTTTTTCAGTTAGATAGTACAGTTGCAGAATTAGTTTTGCTCGGAATTGTTTCTCTTTATGAATTTAGCATATTTTGAAGTATTATAACAACTAACTCTTTTCCAGTAACTAAAGAAAAGTCTTTGATATTTCCCGTGAATTCTACTTGAGGTTCCAGGAAGCCTAACTTCTTGATTATATGAAAGGCAGCATTTGTAGTTGTCAAGAACATGAATTCTGGATTTCAACTGTTTAGATTCAAGTCTTGGCTCTGCCACTTGCTAGCTGTGTGATCTTACCTAACATGCTTAGTTTCTCTGTTGTTGTCCAGTCTCTCAGCCATGTCTGACTCTTTGCAACCGCATGGACTGCAGCATACCAGGCTTTACTGTCCTTCACCATCTCCCAGAGTTTGCTCAAATTCATATCCATTGAGCCAGTGATGACATCCAACCATCTCCTCCTCTGTCATCCCCTTTTCCTCCAGCCTTCAATCTTTCCCAGCATCAGGGTCTTTTCTGATGAGTCAGCTCTTTGCATCAGGGGGCCAAAATATTGGAGCTTCAGCATCAGTCCTTCCAATAAGTATTCAGGATTGATTTTCTTTAAGATCGAGTGGTTTGATCTCCTTGCAGTCTGAGGGACTCTCAGGAGTGTTCTCCAACACCACAGTTTGAAATTTCTCTGTACCTGAGTTTTACTAATGTGTAAACATCTAATAATAATCATATGTACATTATGGTGTTTTTAGAAGGATTAAACAAGTGAATATTTTCAATGTGTCTAGGATATTGCCTGGCATATATAAAAACTGCATAAGCATCTTGAAGCCAAACTTAAATATGAAATATTAAATTGAATAAATAAATGGAATAATGCTATGCAGGATTCTTAACTCTGCACATGGATCTCCATATAGTTTTCCAAAATCAGAAAAAAAAAAAATTTGGTTTACTTTTCATTCTTCTAATTCCAATGACAGTAAGAAGAATGGGACTTCACTCTTTTCCAAATGTGCCAGCCTATTCAATTTAATCACTTGACCTAAATGAAGAATTAGGAGTAGAATCATTGTCTCTTTACTGTAAGATGGAAAGAAGTGACTGAAGTCTCTGTTTTGTTTGGCGTGATCCTGGAGTCTGAGCTCTCTTTGTATGCTTGGGGTTAAAGCTTTAAAAGACTTATCAGACAGCTTCACCTAAGCAAGGATCTTGCTGTCTTCTTCACTGCTGGATATCAGCACTTAAATACTACCTGAAAGTATATTCTTGTCAATGAAAATATATTTCAAATGAATTAATAAATTAATTAATAAAGTGATTCATTAAATCAGTTAGTCGACATGGTTGCACTTGGCAGTTCAGTAGTTAGAGTTATAGTGTTATATGATTGTAAGCATGTTTGACTCATCGAGGTAACAGAGAAATAGAGAAGTTCATTCTTTCACCAAGTTTATAAGAAACAATAGAAGAAACCCAAAGTTATTGTAGACAGAATAAAAATCAGATATTCAAAATTTGGCTATAAAGTTTCATAACTTTAATTTCAAGAAAGTTTAATTCCTGTAGATTCTTCTGTTATAGTAAAATGTAAAGCATAGGAAATTTAGTGAAGGGTACAAAATCCTTGAATAACTTCCATTCTGTTTATTTATTGCATTTTTAATTGTAGGGATTTTTGCAGATGTTAAGCCAGATGGGTCTTGTATTTTTAAAAAATGGTATAGAAAAGTATATAATTAGTTTGTGAGCAGAGTTTTCTCTCAGTTATTCTTTTTTCCGTTACAAGAGCAAAAGCTGGGTTACATTTTTAGTTTTACTGTGTCAAGTATACTCTGTTTAGGAAGAAAGATTTATTTTCTTACTTATAGACAACTGCCTTATAGTCCCCATTATTTTTAAGGAACAGATCAATTTTGTCACAAATACACTAGTCTAGAGTATAATTTATCTTGGACAAGTTTATGTTACCTATTGTTTTGAATAAAAATAGTTATTAAACTATTTAAACATACTAGAAACTTTGCATATATAATCTACTTTATAATAACATCAAAATTAAGTTTTGAATAAGAATTTTGAGATATATTATTGCCACAGTAGTAATTCATTTTTCATGCTTAGTGTGAATTTTTAAAGAAAAATTTAAAACAGAATTAGTAAACAAATTCCAAACAATTTATTATTTTATGACTAAGATCTGTGGAGGTTAAGGAATCCTCTGACACTGTTGGTAGCTTTGTAAAAAGTATTTTCAAAGTAACTAATTAGTTTTGTCCTTATTATTTCATATCTATATTTTTTCATTTCAAATCAAAGGTGAGCAATGAATATCAGTTTTATGGATGATCAATACAATAACTTCACTTTGATTGCTCTTTTGTTATGGAGACTAGAGAGAGATCTAATTCAAAAGTATAAATTGAATGAAGAAAGAAAAAGTTAATTCACAATAGTTCTGTAACACAGCCTGTAACATTTTTCAAAAAAGTGTTACAGTGTCTTTGTTTTCCATGGGGATATAGACAACATTCCTTTGTGATCTGTGCTTTTAAAATTTGAATCAAGAAAAATCTTTCCTAACCATACACAAACTGGCTTATATTTTCCCCCTAAATATGTTAAAGATTTGTTTTTAAACCTAATAGCTCTATATACTGGAGTGGACTTTTGTCAATAATGTAACCTAAGATATCTATTTCTATGTGAATCACAAACCTCCAGTGTTCCATTGATTGGATAGGGATAATAATACTTCATGGAGACAATGGGAGGATAAAACATAATTAAAATTTAAAGAGAATGTAAAGTGTTAAGACTCAGCCTAACATTTGAGAGATTCTCATTAAATGGAAGCTACAGTGATAATGTTAATTGTGATGATGTAGCTGATGCTACTCATTGCTGCTGCAGCTGGTTATTTAGTTGCTATTGTCTTGTTATTTTAGAGTCAAATTCCTAACTTAAAGTTCCCAAAGGATTTATCCCAACAGAAAGGAAGATGTAAGATTTAGTTTGTTCTTGATTTTGTGTTGGTATGAATAAGATCCACAGTTCTTCACAGTCTAAATATTTCTCTCCTTTCTGCAGCAGTTTAGAGTAAGAAAAAAATAATATTTTGGATAAAATGGGAGTTGCTTTGGGTAGGACTTCTGTGGCAAATAGTTTTCTGCCTTGTATCTCTGATCCCTGTACTATGTGTGACTCTAGGATGTATTCTGAAATCTTTTCTTGCTTGAGAATTTGAAAGGGTTACCAACTATTCTACAAGAGGTGCTAGTGCATAAAGGCCATCACCATAATGCTTATATTTATACACCATCAAAGAAATGGCAGGATTTTATAATGTATAGTCTTCTAGAAGGCACAAATTCACTCATAGTAAGTAAATAAAAATATGAATATATAAATAAGATTATGTGCTTAACGAACACCTGCTTGACATAAACAACAACAAATGCATGTAGACACAAGGATTTGTATTCACAGAACAGATTTATTCATTTAACTGAATTGTTAACTGGGGGAAAAACTGCATCTAAATATCACTCAATTACCCTGGTGGCATAGTGGCAAAGAATGCTCCTGCAGTGCAGGAGACCCGGGTTCTATCCCTGGGTCCAGAAGATGCCTTGGAGAAGGAAATGGCAACCCACTCTAGTATTCTTGCCTGGACAGAGAAGCCTGGTGGACTACAGTCCATAGGGTCGCAACTAGTCTGACATGACTGAAGCAACTGAACATGGGATGCAAGCAATTCTGTAATGATTATTGAGCCCTGATTCCAATATTTTTCTAGACCAATGTTCATTCTGTGGAAGGAATCAAACTTACACTTATTGTTTCTTGATATAGGAAGATTTTTCAGAACGACAGCTAATGTTTGAGAAAAGTGCCACACAGCTAGGGCACTGAGCTACTGCCCACCACTTAGATCAAAGTCAGTATATTCTTATAAGATGTTATGTTTGGGAATGACTTCAAAGAGTTATTTGGAAACAAAATTCATCAGTTAATCTCTAGAGTCTTTATGAAATTAGATTCCCAAGATGTATGTATTCTTATCTGACTTTGAAATGTTGGGAAGATTCAGTATCCCATCTCTAATTCATTCAATTTCTCTAGCTGCACTTTTTCCTGGAGATCTGAACCAGTCTCTTTCCTAAATCTTACTATCTATATAGATTTTACGTGTTGATTGATGGCTTTCAAATTCGTTTGAGTAGTTCAGGCCACTGCACCGAGTATCAGATTATCCAACTACTTACCCTACATTGGATTATAAAGTGTCTCAAAATTGTTAGTGTCTCACAGTAAGTATCTCACTATCAATAGTGTTGACTCATTGAAAAAGACCCTGATCCTGGCAAAGATTGAAGGCAGGAGGAGAAGGGGACGACAGGATGAGATGGCATTACTGACTCAATGACATGAGTTTGAGCAAAGTCTGGGAGATTCTGAAGGACAAGGAAGCCTGGCATGCTGCAGTCCATGGGGTCACACAGAGTTGGACACGACTTAATGACTAAACAAGAACAAGTCTATTGGATTAATGTGTCTCACAATTAATATCTTCACTTTCTCCATCTCATTCAACACATGTCCAAAAAGAGCATCTCTTCTCTAAAGAGCAGTCTGAGTGATATTTCAAAACAGAAATTCTTTGTTTCTACACAAACACCTCATTAGCTACAACAGTGGTAAAGAAAGCAGCCAGTATATGATCTTTAAGCCCACAAAGCAGATTTGTTCTACTTTCAAGGTGATCAGGGACTTCTTCGGCAGTCCAGTGGTTAAGACTCCCCCTTTCAATACAGGGGGTTGTGGGTTCGATAACTGGTTAAAGAGAGGCATTAGGATAGCTTATGTTAAGATCCCACATGCCTCATGGTCCAAAAGCCAAAACATAAAACAGAAATAGTATTGTAACAGATTCAATAAAGACTTTAAAAATGGTCCACATCAAAAAATCTTTTAAAAATTAAGCGATCAATTTATTTCTTTAACAGCCACACAGACCTGGAAATTGAGAGAGGAAAATGGGAGAGCTTTCTCTCATTCATTTACCCAATTACGCTTTCACAAAATTGCTAGTTTCCATTTTTATAGCTTTGAGGTCTGCTGATTTGGGGCCCTCATTGCCAAGGGAGGAATATATCTGCCAAGGGGGACAAACAATAGTTGAACTGGAAGCTGAATTGGAAGCTGGCAGTGCCACCTGGCCATTTTGTTCTACTCAGGACACCTAACCAGTATGTAAAGAGAGATACTCTCACTGGTTGCGGTGATGGATTTTAATTACCAATGGTAAATTGGGCTATTGTTAAACAGGGAGACCAGAGGTCCTCCGTGTTCTCTGAGGTGGTGACTTTTATTACTTTCATGTTCTCTGACAATCATAAAAGGGCCGTAGAGTCACACTATTGAAAACTGAAGGTTTACATCTGTCGACAAGATAAAGAATTTTCATCTCGGATTTTTCCAGGCAAGAATACTGGAGTGGGTTGCCATTTCCCACTTCAGGGATCTTCTCAACCCAGGGATGGAACCTGCATCTCCCGTTTCTCTTGCATTGGCAGGAGAATTCTTTTTTTCCTATTAATTAATTTATTTTAATTGGAGGATAATTATTTACAATATTGTGGTCGTTTTTGCCATACATCAGCATGAATTAGCCACAGGTATACCTGTGATCCTCAAATCTTGAACCTGCCTCCCACCTCCCTCTCCACCCAATCCCTCTGGGGTTGTTCCAGACCACCGGTTTTGGGTGCTCTGCTCCATGCATTGAGCTTGCAGTGGTCATTTATTTTACATATGGTAATGTACGTATTTCAGTGTTATTCTCTCAAATCATCCCACCCTCACCTTATCCCAGTGAGTTCAAAAATGTGTCTCCTTTGGTGCCAGCAGAATTCTTTACCACTGCTGCTAAGTCGCTTTAGTCGTGTCCGACTCTGTGCCACCCCATAGACGGCAGCCCACCTGGCTCCCTGTCCCTGGGATTCTCCAGGCAAGAACACTGGAGTGGGTTGCCATTTCCTTCTCCATTCTTTACCACTGCACCACCTTAAATATGGTTAAAGATCATGTTTTCTGTTACATGACTTTTTATTACCACAAACATTTAAATAAATAAATGAAAATGAAAAACTGATCAGATAATTCAAAACAATGTTTTCCAGACAGTGAAAAAGAGGTCACACAAAATTAGCCATTTGGTGGCGTTAGTGGTGAAGAGCTGCCGTCTTCGTTAGTATAGTGGTGAGGATCCCCATCTGTTACGCAGGAGACCGGGTTCGATTCCCCGACGGGGAGTCAACACACCATTTGGGCTTCCCTGGTGGCTCAGAGGTCAAAGCGTCTGCCTGCAATGCGGGAGACTGGGGTTCGATTCCTGGGTGGGGAAGCTCCCCTGGAGAAGGAAATGGAAACCCACTCCAGTATTCTTTCCTGGAGAATCCCATGGAAGGAGGAACCTGGTGGGCTACAGTCCATGGGGTTGCAAAGAGTCAGACACGACTGAACAACTAGGCACAGCATACAAGAGAAACATTAATCCTTAAAAAGTCACAGAAATGATGCAAATGATAAAAATACTAAGAAGAATTATTCTAGCAAAATTAAGACGGTTTCAACTAAGAAAAAAAAATTTACTTAATTATTTTAGAAGTATCTATACCTCTTAAATGTGATGTACCTTGTTTGTCATTAAAGGAAGTCTCAGCAAATATTTTCTCCCAGTCTGTAACTTCTCTTCTACTTAACCTGACATATTTCAAAGAGCAGAGGTTTTTCATTTTAATGAAGTCCAGGTTATCAATTATTCCTTTCATGAACTCTGTCTTTTGTCTTGTACTAGAAAGGTATCACCATACCCAAGGTTATCTCTGCTAACTTCTAGAAATTACAGTTTTGTGTTTTACGTTTTAGGGCTTCCCTGGTGGCTGAGACAGTAAAGAATCTGCTTGTAATGTGGGAAACCTGAATTTGATCCCTGGGTCGGGAACCTGATCCCCTGGAGAAAGGACTGGCTACTCACTTCATTATTCTTGCCTGGAGAATTCCATGGACAAGAGGAGCCTGTGGGCTACAGTCTATGGGGTTGCAAAGTGTCAGACACGACTGAGAGACTAACGCATTCACTTTCACTGGCAGGAGACTACACTCAGAGATTCAAGCTGTGCCTTGGTTAAGGCTAATTGCTAGCTTTATGGTATGAAGCTAAGAAGTGTAAAATTTTTCAATCTAGCTGCTAGCGATTGCTAATTCTAAAAATATACTAAGATATTTCAGTAAAGATGTAAAGCTATTAGAAGACTTTAATACAAATTACATGCAGAAGAATTATATACAGATCCAAGTTAGTGGACATCCCAAATTAAGAAAATCCTTGGACAATTTAAATCATTTTATCCACTTTTGTTTAAAGAAAGCTGTATTATCTGTTCTTAATTTTTTTTTAATCTTAATCTAAAATGTAATGAAGCATAATACCAAGTTTATGTGAAGCTTGGGCTAACTTTCTCTTAAAAGCCTAATTATTTTTAATTAATTTAATTTTAACTTCACATTTCTTTCTATAGCACCTTGGTGGTCAGATATGTTATTACTTTCAGTAAATGTAGCATGTGACATTAATTACCTCTAATCTTTCAAATTGCTGGCATATTGAGTGCAGCACTTTCACAGCATCATCTTTTAGGATTTGAAATAGCTCAATTGGAATTCCATCACCTCCACTAGCTTTGTTTGTAGTGATGCTTTCTAAGACCCACTTGACTTCACATTCCAGGATGTCTGGCTCTAGATGAGTGATCACACCATCGTGATTATCTGGGTCGTGAAGATCTTTTTTTGTACAGTTCTTCTGTGTATTCTTGCCACCTCTTCTTAATATCTTCTACTTCTGTTAGGTCCATACCATTGCTGTCCTTTTTTGAGTCCATCTTTACATGAAATATTCCCTTGGTATCTCTAATTTTCTTGAGGACATCTCTAGTCTTTCCCATTCTGTTGTTTTCCTCTATTTCTTTGCATTGATCAATGAAGAAGGCTTTCTTATCTCTTCTTGCTATTCTTTGGAACTCTGCATTCAAATGCTTATATCTTTCCTTCTCTCCTTTGCTTTTCACTTCTCTGCTTTTCACAGCTATTTGTAAGGCCTCCCCAGACAGCCATTTTGCCTTTTTGCATTTATTTTCCGTGGGGATGGTCTTGATCCCTGTCTCCTTACAATATCACAAACCTCATTCCATAGTTCATCAGGCACTCTATCTATCAGATCTAGTCCCCTAAATCTATTTCTCACTTCCACGGTATAATCATAAGGGATTTGATTTAGGTCATACCTGAATGGTCTAGTGGTTTTCCCTACTTTCTTCAATTTCAGTCTGGATTTGGCAATAAGGAGTTCATGATCTGAGCCACAGTCAGCTCCCGGTCTTGTTTTTGCTGACTGTATAGAGCTTCTCCATCTTTGGCTGCAAAGAATATAATCAATCTGATTTCGGTGTTGACCATCTGGTGATGTCCATGTGTAGAGTCTTCTCTTGTGTTGTTTGCTATAACCAGTGCATTTTCTTGGCAAAACTCTATTAGTCTTTGCCCTGCTTCATTCAGCATTCCAAGGCCAAATTTGCCTGTTACTCCAAGTGTTTCTTCACTTCCTACTTTTGCATTCCAGGCCCCTATAAGAAAAGGACATCTTTTTTAGTTCTAAAAGGTCTTGTAGGGCTTCATAGAACCATTCAACTTCAGCTTCTTCAGCGTTACTGGTTGGGGCATAGACTTGGATTACTGTGATATTGAATGGTTTGCCTTGGAAATGAACAGATCATTCTGTTGTTTTTGAGATTGCATCCAAGTACTGCATTTCGGACTCTTTTGTTGACCATGATGGCTACTCCATTTCTTCTGAGGAATTCCGGCCCGCAGTAGTAGATATAATGGTCATCTGAGTTAAATTCACCCATTCCAGTCCATTTTAGTTCACTGATTCCTAGAATGTTGATGTTTACTCTTGCCATCTCTTGTTTGACCACTTCCAATTTGCCTTGATTCATGGACCTGACATTCCAGGTTCCTATACATTATTGCTCTTTACAGCATTGGACATTGCTTCTATCACCAGTCACATCCACAGCTGGGTATTGTTTTTGCTTTGGCTCCATCCCTTCATTCTTTCTGGAGTTATTTCTCCACTGATCTCCAGTAGCATGTTGGGCACCTAATGACCTGGGGAGTTCCTCTTTCCGTATCCTATCATTTTGCCTTTTCATACTGTTCATGGGGTTCTCAAGGCAAGAATACTGAAGTGGTTTGCCATTCCCTTCTCCAGTGGACCACATTCTGTCAGACCTCTCCACCATGACCCGCCCATCTTGGGTGGTCCCACGGGCATGGCTTAGTTTCATTGAGTTAGACAAGGCTGTGGTCCTAGTGTGATTAGATTGACTAGTTTTCTGTGATTATGGTTTCAGTGTGTCTGGCCTCTGATGCCTTCTTGCAACACCTACCATCTTACTTGGGTTTCTCTTACCTTGGGCATGGGTTATCTCTTCATGACTGCTCCAGCAAAGCGCAGCCACTGCTTCTTACCTTGGACGAGGGATATCTCCTCACCACCACCCTTCCTGACCTTCAACATGGGATAGCTCCTCTAGGCCCTCCTGCTCCTGGGCAGCCACCTCTCCTTGGACGTGGGGTTGCTCCTCCTGGCTGCCGCCCCTGACCTCGGGCGTGGGGTAGCTCAGTTGCACTCATCTCACATGCTAGTAAAGTAATGCTCAAAATTCTCCAAGCCAGGCTTCAGCAATACGTGAACTGTAAACTTCCTGATGTTCAAGCTGGTTTTAGAAAAGGCAGAGGAACCAGAGATCAAATTGCCAACACCCGCTGGATCATGGGAAAAGCAGGAGAGTTCCAGAAAAACGTCTATTTCTGCTTTATTGACTATGCCAAAGCCTTTGATGGTGTCGATCACAATAAATTGTGGAAAATTCTGAAATAGATGGCAATACCAGACCACCTGACCTGCCTCTTGAGAAATCCGTATGCAGGTCAGGAAGCAACAGTTAGAACTGGACACGGAACAACAGACTGGTTCCAAATAGGAAAAGGAGTACATCAAGGCTGTATACTGTCACCCTGCTTATTTAACTTCTATGCAGAGTACATCATGAGAAACGCTGGGCTAGAAGAAGCACAAGCTGGAATCAAGATTGCCAGGAGAAATATCAATAACCTCAGATATGCAGATGACATCACCTTTATGGCAGAAAGTGAACAGGAACTAAAAAGCTTCTTGATGAAACTGAAAGAGGAGAGCGAAAAAGTTGGCTTAAAGCTCAATTCAGAAAACGAAGATCATGGCATCTGGTCCCATCACTTCATGGGAAATAGATGGAGAAACAGTAGAAACAGTGTCAGACTTTATTTTTTGGGGCTCCAAAATCACTGCAGATGGTGACTGCAGCCATGAAATTAAAAGACACTTACTCCTGGAAGAAAAGTTAAGACCAACCTAGATAGCATATTCAAAAGCAGAGACATTACTTTGCCGACTAAGGTCCATCTAGTCAAAGCTATGGTTTTTCCTGTGGTCATATATGGATGTGAAAGTTGGACTGTGAAGAAGGCTGAGCGCCGAAGAATTGATGCTTTTGAACTGTGATGTTGGAGAAGACTCTTGAGAGTCCCTTGGACTGCAAGGAGATCCAACCAGTCCATTCTGAAGGAGATCAGTTCTGGATGTTCATTGGAAGGAATGATGCTGAAGCTGAAACTCCAGTACTTTGGCCACCTCATGCGAAGAGTTGACTCATTGGAAAAGACTCTGATGCTGGGAGGGATTGGGAGCAGGAGGAGAAGGGGACGACAGAGGATGAGATGGCTGGATGGCATCACTGACTCGATGAACATGAGTCTGAGTGAACTCCGGGAGATGGTGATGGACAGGGAGGCCTGGCGTGCTGCGATTCATGGGGTCGCAAAGAGTCACACATGACTGAGGGACTGAACTGAAGTGACTGAATCTTTCAAAATTAATTAGGAATGTGAGAAATTAATTTTGTTGTCATCATTAAAGGGCAACACAGTTTCAGTTACTTTATAAATGTGAAAATCATACAATAAAGAAAAGCTATATGCTTCCTTCCAAAGATAATTAGTAATTAAATTGGATTAATTTTATAATTTTAATATATTTCATTATTAACCTAACTAATTTGTTAATGAATTCCCCTGGAGACTGGCAAGTATGTTTTCTACTAACACTGCCTCAAGATTTCATATACATAAAATATCACAATCTATGACCTGCTAAGAAGGAGATTTTTATCTATTTTTCTCTCTGGCGTTTTTTTCTGGGTGCATTGCATGAATCGCAGAATCTTAGTTCCTCTACCAGCGATTGAACCTGAGCCTTCATCAGTAAGAGCATGCAGTTCTAAGCACTGGATCACCAGGAAAACCCCTCACTTTCATTGTATACTATTTTATGTGGTCTTTGGAATATCTTTTGCTTTGTCTCTAATTCTTAAACCATAGATCATAATTATGCAAACCAGAATCAATCTTTTGAATGGTATGATGCTTTGATTGATCTAATTTCATTGTAAGAATAATCTGATGAACCAGAGCTTCCAAATTTATAAAGCAATGAAATAAAACTCTCAGAATAATTTCAGTTGCGCTCCATGGTGTACTGACTTTAAGATGACCTTCGTTATCCCCACCTTCTTCATATCCATGCTTTTATGTAATTTCCTCCACTTATGTGTAGGTGGGACTGATGCTGTGTTTATAATCAACAGCTTGAGGGAAAGGTGATAGGCTTTGTGCATCCGTGAACATAGTGTAGTGCTTATCTTGCTAAAATTTCTTTGTGTATGTTTGTGTCTGTGTGTTTTCCTTGCTGGTTTTGAAGAAGCAAGATCCCATAAATCCCAGAGCCACAAGGACATAAATTCTGCCAACAACGTGGGGGAGCTTGTGATAAAATCCCAGCCTGGCTGACTTACTGATTCCAGATTTATTAAATCATAAGCAGTATCTGCATTCCTGACCCACAGAAACTGTGAGATATTAAACATGAGTTGCTTTAACCCACTAAGTCTGTGGTAATAGAGAAAACGAATATAAGCACATCCCTGTAGAACCCACTTCAGGGGAAAGCATTATGTAGATAATCTTAGTAGATCAATACTGGTAACTTCCTGTAAGCTTGTAAAATCCTCAGGGGAATTTACCCATAATGGCTCTAGATAAGTACTTTTTGCAATAGGTTAAACTTAGAGAATTGGAATGGTAACAACTGATTAAGACAAAACCGCTTGGGAAGATGGTGCCTAAGTGCTGCTAAGTTGCTTCAGTAGTGTTGGACTCTTAGTGATCCCACGTACTGTAGCCTGCCAGTCTCCTCTGTCCATGGGATTCTCCAGGCAAGAATACTGGAGTCGGTTGCCACTTCCTCCTCCAGGGGATCTTCCCAACCCAGGGATTGAACCTACATGTCTTGCATTGATAGGTAGATTCTTTACCTGAGCCACCAGGAAAGCCCTTAAAGGCCTATTATGTGTGTTAGATTTAAAGACACATCTTATTTAGTTAGGCATAAAGGCCTGCTATTACGAAGCAGGTGTTGTATTTCAAGTGTGGAAACAAAGATTATTACTGTTGGTTAGTAGCACAATGATAGTAGAGTCATCCCTTGGAAGTAATCAGTTCAGCTCAGTCACTCAGTTGTGTCTGACTCTTTGCAACCCCAAGGATTTCAGCACATCAGGCTTCCCTGTCCATCACCAACTCCCAGAGCTTTCTCAAACTCATGTGCATTGAGTCTGTGATGCCATCTAACCATCTCATCCTCTGTCATCCCCTTCTCCTCCTGCCCTCAATCTTTCCCAGCATCAGGGTCTTTTCCAAGGAGTCAGTTCTTCGCTTCAGGTGGCCAAAGTACTGAAGTTTCAGCTTCAGCATCAGTCCTTCCAATGAATATTCAGGACTGATCTCCTTTAGGATGGACTGGTTGGATCTCCTTGCAATCCAAGGGACTCTCAAGAGTCTTCAAAACCACAGTTCTAAAGCATCAATTCTTTGATGCTCAGCTTTCTTTGTAGTCCAACTCTCACATCCATGCATGACTACTAGAAAAACCATAGCTTTGACTAGATGGACATTTGTTGGCAAAGTAAAGTCTCTGCTTTTTAATATGCTGTCTAGGTTGGTCATAGCTTTTTTTCCAAAGAGCAAGTGTCTTTAATTTCATGGCTGCAGTCACCATCTGCAGTGATTTTGGAGTCCCCCCAAAATAAAGTGTCTCACTGTTTCCATTGTTTCCCATCTATTTGCCATGAAGTAATGGAACCAGATGCCATGATCTTAGTTTACTTCTTGGAAGTAGTAGAGGATGTCATTTTCAGGGGTGAGTTTTGTGGACTGAGAGAATGAGATATAGTCCCACGTTACTGTTACAGAAGACAGAACCTTAAAGGCATACATTTCCTGTGCTTGTTTCCTAACTTCAGAGTTTGTTGCATGAATAAAAACTGGTAAAGCAAATTTTTGAAATGTTTTCAGCCATAGAGAAAGCACCATGTGTTCTTTAAACTTATCTCCAGGTGACAGTATATATCCTTGCCTCAATATTTGTCAACAATGTATGGCATTAGATTCATTAATGGTACAAAGAGGAAGTTTGAATGTATTTACTAACATTTTCTGATAGGCCTAAGTAAATATATCAAAATATTCAAAATAAGGGTCCAATTTCAGAGATTCACAAAACAGCTGTCATTTAAAGTTATTTGACTTAACGTTTTATCTGGAAAATTTCCCTTAGCATTAGAGACTTTAGTTATAAGGAATAAAATCATTGGCTATTTAAATCTTGCTTTCAATCCTGTTTGCTATTGTGTTGTGAAAATAAAGCTGGAGTCTAAATTTCACTGCCAGTAAAAATTTTAGTAAGCTTTTTACTGAGTCACACATACCATGTATTTATTAACATAAAATTCTAATGAAAATGACCAAAAAATAGGGAATGGAGAAAAAAAAAGAAGTTGCACATTTGAGAACATTGTGATAGCTACAGAGAGGTGTGTCTGCTTAGCCAGCATTTTTCTCTTTACTTTTTAAATTTCTTTTTGATAAATGCCTTTATTTACTGACCTTCCTTTGACACATTTGGCACCTCTGGGCTAATTGGCTATTTAATAGGCTGTGAAGCTCGGTTTGGTTCCTTTGATTAACATCCAAATTCAACATGCTTATCATGTCCTCAACTATGTTACTCATCATTTCTGATTGTTTTCATCTCTATATGTTAGAGACTGTTAGGGAGGTGTTTTTGTTTTTAATTTTTACTAGGAGAGAAGATTTTAAATTGAAAAGGAATGGCAAGTATCATGAAAAATTGCACATGTCATCTGACCTCTATTCTGATGCTCCATGAACCCCTATAATCATCTGCATTCTAATGGAGGTGGGATAACTTGTGCAAAGTATTTCATTAACCTGAGGCAAAAATCAAAAGTAGTTCCCTGTGTTCTGAACAAAGTCGTTGCATAACAACAAAAAAAATACTTCTCTTCTTACATATATACAAAAAGCTATATAATCTCCTTAATGAGGAAAAGGCTGGAGAATATAGTGTTATCATAATTGAAAAACAGATGGGTTCCTAAAGTAAGCAAAGTAATGGCCCCTCAGAGATGTACCTGTCCTAATCTCCAGAACCTGTGAATATGGTAGGTGCAAGTGGACTTTGAAGATGTGATCAGATTAAGGATTTTAAGATGAGGAGATTATCCTGAATTATCCAAGTAGGCCCAATGTTATCAGAAAGGTTTTAATAGGCAGAAAGGTCAGAATTAGAGAAAGAGAGGAGATGATGGAAGCAGAAGTTGAGGGATGTAGCCTGGAGGGAAGGGATGTGGGAAGTCTCTGGAAGTTGGAAAAGTTAAGAGATCAATGGATTCTCCCCAGGTGTCTCCAAAGAAAACTAGTTCTGCCATCACCTTGATTTTTAGCCCACTGAGACTGAGTTTGTATTTCTCACCTCCAGAAATGTAAGAAAATACATCAATGTTTCTTTTATTTTTTATTTTTTTGATTGTGGTAAAATATCCATCAACAGAGGAATGGCTAAAGAAGACGTGGTACACATATACAATGGAATATTACTCAGCCGTAAAAAGGAACAGAATTGTACCATTTGCAGAGACATGGGTGGACCTAGAGATGGTCACACAGAGTGAAGTAAATCAGAAAAAGAAAAACAAATTTATGTTGTTTTAAGTCTTGGGCATGTGGTACTTTTGCCAATGTCTGAAAGTATGGTGCAAACCAAGCATCAACTTTTACCAACTAGGTGCATAGCATATTTCTTCTCTGTGCTTCCACCTACCCTTGTATAGAGCGTACATAGACTTCTACGACCATCTTCCATATCTTTAACAACTCTTTTGTTTCTCCCTGTGTTTTAGGAGGTATATTTTAAGACCATGTTTTTATTGTTTCTTCCACCTGCGATTCAGGTGATAGGAGCATATTGGTGAGCACAGGAACTGTAATGATAAAATGGAAAATAAAACAGTCTCACCATGTTCTAGTGGCCTTGGGAGCTCTGTGAGATATCAAAAATGTGTTCCATGAAGTTCCTTTAGGTGTGTTCCATCACGTTTCTGAAGAATAAGGAAACCCTCTTATCTTTTATTGTAACATTGGGGTATTCCCAAAAGTGAACCAACACAGTGTGTTTAATGGTGGGATTCTGACTCTTAGTCATCACCAGTCAGAACAATCTTGCCTTCTTGCAAACTTCTAGAAAAGTTATATTAAGGTCAGTGACTTATTGGCACTATGGAAGACCAAATAACATGACGGAAAGCAACTTTGGCTAGGAATGATGGGTCCTGGGTTCTAACTCTGGTTCAGAAAAGAATTTTTGAGGGTTTGATATTGAAACTCCAATTACAAATCTTAATTTATCTACTTAAAAATAATTGCAACACATAGTGGAACTATATGTAACTTTGTTCTGTATTTTTAAATGCATTTCTTGATGCCAGTAATTTTTTATACCACTCTTCATCTAGATAATTTGAGGTTGTACAGACGGCTATGGTGGACATATTGATAAGCATGTCTCCTTTTCCTTAATCTTGTTGGAAATTTTAGGCTTTTTTTTTTTAATGTTTTGCCTTTGCAAAGTATGCCTTACAGGTTTGCAGGTGATTATTTTTACATTCAAAAAGCCCCTGATGCTGGGAAAGATTGAGGGCAAGAGGAGAAGGGGGTGACAGAGGATGAGATAGTTGGATGGCATCACTGACTCAATGGATATGAGTCTGAGCAAACTCAGGGAGACAGTGAAAGATAGGGAAGCCTGGTGTGCTACAGTTCATGGGATCACAAAGAGTCAGACATGACTTAGTGTCTGAACAACAACAACAATCTTAACTTTGTTGTTCTTTCTTAACAAGTCTGTTTCTTTGCGACAGTCCCTGTTCCACTTTTAAATGTACAATCTAAACTCACCTAAATACTTTCTAGGGGACAATGTGTACAGAGCAGTGGTGGGCTCTCCAGTTTGTGTATTACCGATTCTCTTCTTCTAAGTATATCAGTTTCTAGAAGATGCTTATTGTATGTGGTTAGTATCAGATAATACCATTTCCTTGCATGAGCCTCTAACCATCTCCTCCATTTTTCTTGACATGTTAAACTATTTGCATAGAGACTAGACTAGTGTGTTTACCCAGGGTATTTTTTCCCATCTGTCTACCGATTCAGTTTAAATCCCTCATTATCAAGGCATCTATCTCTGGAATAATACTTTTCCCATACCAATGACTTAACTTATTGGCAAGACATAAAATGTATCAATCTGTTATCTTGAGTCATATTTTGGAAATGCACATTTTTAAAAATTCCATTTTCATCCCCAATGTCTTTATTCCTATGTATTTCTCTTCCGAAGTTCCAACTGCCAGTGTGAACAATGACTAAAACACCACCTGTGAGTTCTTGTCTGTATTAATTGCCAAAGAGTTCATAATCTCTAAAAAATTATTTTATCTTATTTTTTACTTAAATCATAAGGATGGAAAAGCAATTGATGGAATATAAATATTTCAAAAAAGATTCTTTCTCAAATCTAAACACCTATAAAGAAAATTCTCATCCCTGTTAATTGCCAAAGAGTTCATAAGCTCCAAAACATTTTGCGTTACATTTTACTCACATCATAAGGATGGAAAGCAGTTGATGGAATATATATATCTCAAAAAAAAGGTTATCTCTCAAACTTAAACATCTATAAGGACAATGTGCCTATGGATTGACTATTTGGGGTTTTCATTCATTGATTCACTTATCTATGTGTTCCAGAAATATTTGAATTCTTAAATCCATGTGTATGCCTGACTCTTTGAAAATTGTATTGTAGAATTAAATAAGGCAAGTGATTAGCCTCATTGAGCTTATATCATAATCAGAGTTTCAGACAATAAAGGAAGAGGAAAACAAGTAAGTAATAAATAAGCAGAAACAGTGCCATAGGTACCAATTGGAATAAACCATAGATAGAAAGTGATTTGTGGGGAGGATCTCTTTAGGTAGAGTGAATTGCGTTGATTTTTCCTGGGTGACAGAGAAAATACAAGCAAAGATCTGAAGAAGGAAGTTAAGTAGAGAGGATTTAAAGGCATGTTTGCTGTTTCTGAATATGAGGTTGTATAAATGCTTAGGTATTGCGATTGATCGGATAAAGAAATGCCTATCTCATACTCACAGTATAAAGGTAGTAGGAGGCATGTGGCCCTATCATGACTGGGCAAAGGGATGTGAGACTTCAGGACTTACTCTGAAGACAGACTCTTGAATAAGGCAAGTCTGATACTCTTGAATACTTTGCTCAGCTATAAGGGGTTTCTGGGTATTTGCTCCTTTTCCATGATACAGGGGTGGTGTGGGGGAGGTGCTCTGCTACTTGTTGGACAAAATGGAATTGACTATCCAAAGTAAACTGTTGACTGTAAGCACATAGCTTTTCCTCCAAATTGCCTAAAGAGTTTTCTTACTGTCTTAACTGTCTAACAAAGACTGATATTTCTCTAATTGGAGTCTAGTCTTCACACTTCAAAAATCTCCAATCATGCCCAGGGTTTCCTCTCTTTTCCCCTTTGTCTTATTATTTCCCTTGATTCTGGTTTGCATTCTCCTCCACTACTACTAATCTGTGTAACTATGTGAAAGCTATTTACTTTTTTTGTGGTTCAGGTTCCTCAACTGTAAAAACACAGTCATAATACTACCTACCATTTGGACTAAGTCCAAGGTCACGCAGATAATTTTTGTAAAGCAATTAATGCAATCCTATGAACTTAGAAATCCTCAAAATTCATTTGTTTGTGTGTGTTATTTGCTCCATCATGTCTGACTCTGCAACCCCATGGAAGGTAGCCTTCCATGCTGTTCTGTCCACGGAATTCTCTGGGCAAGAATACTGGAGTGGGCTGCCATTTGCTTCACCAGGGGATCTTCCTGACCCAGGGATCAAACCCAGGTCTCCCACATTACAGGAAGATTCTTTACCATCCAAGCCATCAAGGAAGTCCCAAAATGCATTAGCTGTTATTTTTATTATGAGGCTCTTGTACCACTTATATTTCTTTCTCCTTTAATATTTCCTTCATTAACATTTTAGTTCATATTATTGGTTTGAGATTCTGGATAACTGAGTGATTTTATGTAATCCGTTCAATTTTTCACCTTTTATATGATTATATTTTAACTAAATCTTGAAGTATATATTTAAAGAGTGCACACATTTTGAGTTAATAGATTAAAAAATTTTCATAAAGGGAAAAGTCGTGTAAACCTGACTTATGTCAAGAAATAGAATGTTCACAGCATCTTAGGAAGTCCCACTTTTGGTTCTTCTCAGTCACTACCACTCACAAAGCTGGCCACAATTGCGACTTTTATCACCATGGGTGATTTTGCTTGTTCTTGAAATTTGTATAAGTGAAATTTAGCACTACTTTGCTTCTGGCCTTTTGCTTGACATTGTATTTACAAGGAAGGTTCTTCCTACTGTTGCATGGAGTGATAGTTGGTTGATTCTCAGTGCTGTAAAGTAAGGTGAGCCGACTACAGCCCATGAGTCAAACCTGGTCCAGCACCTCTTTTTTTTTTTTTTTTCTTTTTAGTACAGCCATGCTCATTTATGGGCTTCCCTGGTAGCTCAGATTCTTTAGAATACAACTGCTAATGCAGGAAATGCCGGTTTGATTCCTGGGTTTGTAAAGATGCTCTGGATGAGAAAATGGCAAACCACTCCAGTATTCTCACCTGGGAAATCCCATGGACAGAGGAGCCTGGTGGGCTACAGTCCATGGGGCTGCAAAGAGTTGGACACGACTTAGTGACTAAACACACATTTGCTCATTTGTTTATGTATTGTCTATGACTGGTTTCAGGCCACCTGGGTAGAGCTGAGTCATTGTGATAAGAGACTGTGGAGCCTGAAATATTTACTTTCTGGCATTTTTTAGTGAAAAGTTTACTGACTTGTGCATTAATTTAGGGTGGGCTCAGCTGCAGCTTCCACGTCCTTAGTTCAGTTCAGTCACTCAGTCATGTTCAACTCTTTGCGATCCCATGGACTGCAGCATGCTAGGCTTCCCTGCTCATCGCCAACTCCCGGAGCTTGCTCGAACTCATGTCCATCAAGTCTGTGATACCATCCAACCATCTCATTCCCTGTCATCCCCTTCTCCTCCCACCTTCAATCTTTCCCAGCCTCAGGATCTTTTCCAGTGAGTCAGTTATTCACATCAGGTGGCCAAAGTTTTGGAGTTTCAGCTTCAGCATCAGTCCTTCCAATGACTATTCAGGACTGATTTCCTTCAAGATGGACTGGTTGGATCTCCTTGCAGTCCAAAGGATTCTCAAGAGTCTTCTCCAGCACCACAGTTCAAAAGCATCAATTCTTCAGCGCTCAGCTTTCTTTATAATCCAACTCTCACAGCCATACATCACTACTGGAAAAACCATAGCTTTGACTAGATGGACCTTTTTGGCAAAGTAATGTCTCTGCTTTTGAATATGCTGTCTAGATTGGTCATAGCTTTTCTTCCAAGGAGTAAGCGTCTTTTAATTTCATGGCTGCAGTCACCATCTGCAGTGATTTTGGAGCCCCCCAAAATAAAGTCTCTCACCTCTTCCATTGTTTCCCCATGTCCTTAAGGCAGATTGTATTACTTGGTAGAACTGAACCCAGCCTCTGTGAGAAAAGGACACAATGTCAAGTCAAACTCTGCCACTTAGTGAGGGTAGGGAAGTTACCAAACCTGTGTAAAATTTAATGATTTTCTGTTGTTGCTGCTGAATAGTGAGGGTAAGAGTGCCTTCCTCATATGGTGTTTGTGAAGAGTTGTAAGGTTTAATATGATCTTGTGAGGGCTCTCATTTGGTGCATCTCACACTAGCTGTGAGACCCAGAGCGAGTTTCTTTTCATTTTGGCCACACCACACAGCATGAGGGATCTAAGTTCCTTGACCAGGAATTGAACCTGCGCCTCCTGCAATAGAAGCATGGAGTCTTAACCACTGGACCACCAGGGAAGTCCTCAGAGCAGATTTCTTAAACTCATGCCGCAATGTCTTCATCTATAAAAAGAAGCCAATTACAGTTGTACCTCTAGGGGTTGTTTTGAGGATGGATGAGTTATTTCTTTCAGAAGCACTGATAAAAAGCCTTGATAAAAATGTCTGCCAAAGAGCTGGCACTTCGTAAATGCTAGTCATTCCTGTCAGTCATCGCCATCAAAATTATCATCAGTATTATTACTAATAATATCATCAATATTATTCCCAATATTTCATTAAATAAAAACGAACTCTAAAAATATAAAGAAAATAATTAGAAAATTATGACATAGAATCTCCTAATGAAGACTCTTCTTTTGAGTACTAAAAATATTACAATTATTTGCCTTATAAATTATCATCTGCTTCCACTCGTGAACTTCCATTTTTTTTTTTTTTGAACTTCCATTTTGAACTGAAAGGTAGACCTCAGAGAGCAACTGAAAGTGCCAAACCTGATCCCCAAAGACAGGGATCATTTAGCTCCACATACAAGTGATATTATACAGTTTTTACTTTCTCTGTCTAGCTTATTTCACTTACCATAATGCTTTCAAGGTCCATCCATGTAGTCACAAATGCCAGGATATCATTCTTTTACATGGCTGAATACTATTCCACTGTATGTACACGTGCATGCATGAGTACCTACATATACACATCATATATGTGATGTAATACATATATACATATGTACATATATATCACATACTTTTATCTGTTCACATGTTGACAGACACTTAGGTTGTTTGCATATCTTGGATAATGAGAATAATGTTGCAATAAGCAAATGGAAGTGCAGGTATCTCTTCAATATCGTGTTTTCATTTCATTTGGGTATATACCTAGAAGTGGGTTGCTGGATCATATGGTAGTTTTATTTTTGGTTTTTTGAAAACCCTTGAAAGTTGCTAAGAGAGAAGTTCTTAAAGATTCTCACAACAAAAAAGAAATGGTAATTATGTGACACGATGGAAGTGTTAGCTAACATTATGGTGGTAATCATATTGCAATATGTAAGTGTATCAAATCCACACTTTGTACATCTTAAACTTAGAAATTTTACATCATTAAAGCTGGGGAAAACATAAGTTTGTTCTCTAAGTCTGTGGATAGTTAAGCAGTTTGAGATCAACATGTATACATCGCTATATTTAAAATGGATAACCAGTAAGGACCTACTGAATAGCACAGAGAACTCTGCTCAATATTATATAACAACCTAAGGGGGAAAAGAATGTGAAAAAGAATAGATACATGTATATGAATAACCGAATCACTTTGCCACACACCTGAGACTATCACAACATTGTTCATCAACTATACTCTAGCATAAAATAAAAACTTAAGAAAAAGCTGGGGAAAACAATGGTAGGGAGATTGGAATGTTAGAGTGTGTTTGTTATTTAAAAGCTACTCACTCTCCCTGGGTGGGTTTAGAAGACACACATTTTGCCACGACTGTGAGAAATGCAGCCATAAAAAAGAATGAAATAATGCCATTTGAAGCCACATAAATGGAGCTAGAGATTGTCATACTGAGTGAAGTAACAGAGAAAGACAAATATAATATGATATCTCTTATATGTGGAATCTAGAAAAGGGTGCAAAGGAACTTATCTCTCAACAAAGTCACAGACGTAGAAAGCAAACTTATGGTTACCAAGGGGTAAGGGGGAAGGGGATAAATTGCGAGATTGGGATTGACATATGCACACTACTATATATAAAATAGATAACTAGTAAGGACCTACTCTATAGCACAGGAACTCTATTCAACACTCTATAGTGGTCTACATGGGAAAAGAATATAAAAAAGAGTAGGTTTATATATATATATGTATATATACACATATATATGTATGGTTGATTCTCTTTGCTGTATACCTGAAACTAACACAGCATTATAATTCAACTATGAAAAGTAGTGAAAGTGTTATTTGCTCAGTTGCTTCTGACTCTTTGCGACCCCATGGACTGTATGCTGCCAGGTGTTCTAAGGAATTCTCCAGGCAAGAATACTGGAGTGGACTGTCATTTCCTTCTTCAGGGGATCTTTCCAACCCAGGAATCGAACCCACACCTCCTGTACTGCAGGCAGACTCTCTACCATCTGAGCCGCCAGCCAACTCAGGAGAGACCAGAGATCTGGATTGGATCCCTGGGTCGGGAAGATCCCCTGGAGGAGGAAATGGCAACCCTCTCCAGTGTTCTTGCCTGGAAAATACCATGGACGGAGGAGCCTGATGGGCTACAGTCCATGGGGTTGCAAAGAATGAGACAGGGCTGAGTATGCACGCCCTGCACCATAGAAACTTTATACAAATATATGCATTAAACCTGTATCCATCAGAGCAAAAATATTTATGAACAAAAAGGAAATATTCAGAAACTCCATAAATAGGGATTGGTTAAGTCAAGAATTATGTAGACATTGCTTGGAAAATTATGCAGTATTGAAAGAACTTTTGAAGGTTAAATATAAAGCCAAGTATAAGCTTTATTACTAGGTGATAAATGGAGAATGTAAAACTGATTTGAAAGTAAAAATTTTCAGACAAAATTTTTTCAATAAAAAGATACCTTGTATTTTTACATATCCAATTATTTTTACATATCCATACCCTCCACAAATCCATATGCACTTCTATGTAAATAGTATATATATCTGAATGGTGTACAATCCTATTTTTCTCAACATTTTGTGATTTTCAAATATTTAAATTTTCTACATCAAACATGTACGATTTTATCATTCAGAAAAAGCAAAGTAAACAAAATGCTACGAGAAGAAATAGGTTGTAGCAAATTTACATGGTGTTTGCATTAATTACAATAAAAGCTGTCAGTTTTGTTTTTAATTTCTTAACAAATCCTAGGTTTGATCGTCAAAAGCCGTTGCTTTCGTTTTCAAAACAGTATCCAGATTGTTAAGCAAATTGAACAGAAACTGACTGCTTCTCTTTGCCAAAAAGTAAAACTCTTGCAAGTGGCAGCTCGTGACACTGTTACTTGGTGAGCAGTTATCTTTTTCACATAATCACCAAACGGGTCCAAAGTTTTGCACCTGGGGTTTATAATAAATGAAATGTCGCCACTGGTTTTTGTAAGAGACACGTATCGCAAAATGTTCTTTCTCAGAGTTGGTCATGAGACTCTTGTTCTTCAGTTCTATATCAACCAGTTCTATATCAGAGCATGAGCTGATAGTTGAATATCAACAGATGAACATAGCTGAAATAAGAGTACACAGTTCCAGTTTGGGGTAGATTCATGGATTTCTCAGCAAGAGAGATAGGACCTTCAGCAATAACTGTGGAGAATCTATGCTTCAAGAAAATAGTACTCACAGTTCTCTAAGTCAGTCCCCACTTCATTCCTTGGATGTGTTTGCTTTTTATTTCACCTGTTGCTACTTTTAAAAATAGCCCTAAATAATAGACAAAAACATACCTGTCACAATTACATTTGATATATATATATATATACACACACAGTTGTTTTCCCTGGTGTCTCAGAAGGTAAAGACTGCCTGCAATGTGGGAGACCTGGGTTTGATCCCTGGGTCAGGAAGATCCCCTGAAGAAGGAAATAGCAAACCACTCCAGTATTCTTGCTGGAGATTTCCATGGACAGAAGAGCCTGGTAGGCTACATACAGTCCATAGTGTCGCAAAGAGTTGGACACGACTGAACAACTAACACTGTGGACTACTATGTACTATATATATATAATATGACTATTAAACATATATGCTTAGTAAAATCCTTTGGTGAAATACAAAATTAAAATCTTAGCCATAGGAAGAATGAAATGTCTTTATATACACATGTAATGCATGTTTGTCCACATAGACACACATTTAGAGGTAATTATATAAGCTAGACGAAGACAATGGCAACCCACTCTAGTACTCTTGCCTGGAAAATCCCATGGACGAAGGAGCCTGGTAGGCTGCAGTCCATGGGGTCGCTAAGAGTCAGGCATGACTGAGAGACTTCACTTTCACTTTTCACTTTAATGCACTGGAGAAGGAAATGGCAACCCACTCCAGTGTTCTTGCCTGGAGAATCCCAGGGACTGGGGAGCCTGGTGGGCTGCCGTCTATGGAGTCACACAGAGTCGGACACGACTGAAGCAACTTAGCAGCATATAAGCTAGAAAATTAGGAGATTTTGTGCAAGTGAAAGTGTTAGTTGCTTGGTCGTGTCCGTTTCTTTGCAACTCCATGGACTATAGCCCCCTACACTCCTCTGTCCGTAGAATTCTCCAGGCAAGAATACTGGAATGGGTAGCCATTCCCTTCTCCATGAGATCTTCCTAACCCAGGGATCGAACCCAGGTATCCAAAATTGCAGGCAGATTCTTTACTATTTGAACCACCAGGCAAGACGTTAATCAGTGATCAATATAATGAAAATGTCCATTATCACTTTAAAACCAATTAAAAGTAAAAAGTATGTGCAACCTAAAGACCAGATAGTGTGTCATTGACCATTTTATTCTCAACAAAGGCTAATGCATGCCTGCATATTAGGCATCTCTATGGTCATTTTTCATATAAGGTGACTGGCTCTATCTGTAATTATCTATCTATCTATCATTTATCTATTGATAAAACTCTATTCTTCAGCATATCTCAAATTATTTTGGTGGCAATCTTTTCTAGGGTTTATTTTGCTCCTCAGACAGTCATCCTATAAATAATAGCGCAATCTGCTGTGGTGTAATCTATATTATTGGCAGAATTCTCATGTTTATGCATTAAGTATCACTAAAAATACATTGCACATTTTCATATTTGAAAAAATATTAACCTTTGAATCTCCTAGGATATAATTTTAAATGTAAACAGAAATTTTAAGGAAATATTCAGAAGTTTTAAATATATACAAAATGAAGTCACTAATAGTTCAAAATATTAAATATTAGATGAAATCAGATTTATAGAATTAAAGATATCTGCCTTATGAATTTAGTACCCGTGATGAAAAAAATGTTCTCTAAAATTATTATAAAAGATAATACATATTCTGCCATAGGAACTATCAGTTTTGCCTCAATAAGCTTCTTTTTCATGTTTTGACAAAATATGTCATAGTTTTAAGTTTTCATTAGCATCACAGTTCTTAAACCTGTGTTATTTATATCACAGCTGCCAATACCTCTTTTAGCCTTTAATAATAAAAAAATACATATTGAATCCAGTTTTATTGTTTTGGCTACTGGTTTAACAAGTTATAGAAAAAAGCATCAATAGGCAGTGGAGATTCTTTGAAAGTTTTTGAATAGAAAATGAAATCATCTGAAAGGTGCTTAATGTAGATCTGTGAAGTGACCATTGGGGAAATTGTTGAGATGGGCAACTGTTCACCGGAAATGGCAAGTAGTCAAAGCTTAAATGAGGATTTGGCAATGGGATAGGAAGTAAGAGGAATGTAGTAAAAGGAATTTGGTGAAAAGGCAAATGCAGAAAATTCTTTTATTCTCCTTGGTATCCACTGAACTTAGCACAATACTATCCACTGATGCTCAACCTATGCTCATTGACCTAAAGGAAGCAGTGAGTTATTTGTGGGTGACTAAGGGGAAAAGCAGCATTGCTCCCATCTAAGTTACCTAAATCAGGAGTAGGATGGCTTCTTAAAACAAGGACATCATTCAAATCAACTGCAGAGGAAATGATGGCAAGCTATTTTAGAGATGAAGTCGTTTGAAAAGAATGCCTGTGGCTGTAATACAGAAAGCAGTTTTATCAGTGTGAAAAAACGTGGAAAATAAATGACTGCCACACATTCATCTTTTCCCACAAAAACACAGCTCCAGATATATTATTCAGCTACCAATCAAACACATATTACACAATAATCAAAAGATATTTAAAAGGATATTTTACAGTTTCTAAAACACATTCGTGCTTCCATGAATTCCATTATCTGAAAATTCAGGCAAGAATTTTTTATAATGATGGAGAAGATAGAGGAGGCAATTTTATTATCACTTTATAGATGAAATACGTGAGGATATGAGAAGATAATTTTAAAGCACAGCTGATCAAGAAACAGAACTATATTCTAAAACTTCTATTTTTTTGACTACATAATTTAAATTATATTTATAACCAGAGATTTCATGCAATAGATTTCAGTGATTTTAAGAGTGAAATTTGGTGAATTTTGACAAATGTACTAAAGCACTGTAACTATAACCATAAGAAATTTTAATGGAATTCCCTCTTCTAAAACATGCCAGCAGTTCACTGGCGGGTGAAAGTTCAAATCCGACCCACACATCTGAGCTCTCTCTGGTGTAGGTGGGGAATCTTACATCCCCTTGCCCAATACTACCTATCAGTTCAATTTTTAACCTTTCTGTTTTCTACAGCTCTGAACGACACCTCAGTCCAGTTCAGACGCTCAATCGTGTCCGACTCTTTGTAACTCCACGGAGTGCAGCACACCAGGCTTCCCTGTCCATTACCAGCTCCCAGAGCTTGCTCAAACTCATGAACAGCACCTACAATATTAACATTTAACCCTGAAAATAATGTGGTGTATATCGTGTCATTGATAATAACACCATGGCTCTGGTAGAGGGTATTTTGGACAATTACAACCTTAAGGTAAAAGAAACAGGAGTTAAATCACTATACAATTTTTTTGTTTGTTTAAATAATATATTAAAATATAATGCATTTACTTTGTTAGGACGCTCGCCAGACCCATTCTGTCTATGCTTAAGTTTCCATGAAAAATTTCTCAGTTATGGTCAGAGAAACGAAGTGAAAGGTATTAGTCACTCAGTCATGTCATGGACTGTAGCCCTCCAGGCTCCTCTGTCCATGGAATTCTCCAGGCAAGAACACTGGGGTGGGTTGCCATTCCCTTCTTCAGGGGATCTTCCTGACCCAGGGATCGAACCTGGGACTCCTGCATTGCAGGCAGATTCTTTACCATTTGAGCCACCAGGGAAAGGAAAAAAGCATCAAGAAATCATAAACCAATAGAAAATTTCTTGTTCTAAAGAGAGAATATACTATCATTAGTTTGAAAAGAGAGAAGAGATGGGAGGTATATTTAGGAAAGTCTTCCTTTATTAATCATAATTCATTCTAATTCTAACTGGACATAGTCATTCAACCCATTCAACTATAGCTTTGTTTTGTCTTAATTTCGGGGAGAAATACCACCTTAGAGAAAGAAAATTGGTGGGGAATACCAGTATAAGAAAAATGTCTCAAGAGAAGAAAATGAGATGGTATCTAAAGAAAATGCTGTGACTTTTTAGTCACAGAGGTTTCTTCAGTGATTGAACATTTTAAAAAAAAAGTGAAGCAGAGGAGAAGGTGCTTGAACCTAAATACAGATGTAGCAGCTGCACAAAGAAGCTGTAAGAAGAAGGCTTGTACAAAAACAAACAAACAAACAAACAGCCTTGCAGAATATGCTGTGGACAACAGAAAGCACTTTTTGCTAGGTTCTAAACAGGAAGAGAATCAAGTTTCATTACTTTGAAACAGATGGCGCACTGTTAACAACTTCACTGCTGTTTTGCTTTTGTTCTGTTCACAGGGGAAATTTGTCTCCCTGAAACTGTTGGAGGTAAATAAGATGCTCTTGATATCCCAGTATAGCTGACCAGGTAGAGAGATAGTACACAGCTCCAGCACCCCCAGATCAGAGCTTGTCCAGGCCAGAACAATTACCAGAGGACAGAAAGAAAGACTTTCCAGAACCACCTTTAGCAATGATTGCAAACCATGTAGAATGAGATACAGGACCCAGGGAAATAATTCCATTAAAAAAAAAAAGTTAAATGAAACATGTGAGACCTCTGTGTCAGTTATTTAGGTTTTTTCAGAGTACTGTATACAGAAAAAAATGAAAGGTCGCTCAGTCGTGTCTGACTCTTTGCGACACCATGAACTGTAGGTCACCAGGATTCTCTGTCCGTGGGATTCTCTAAGCAAGAATACTGGAGTAGGTAGCCATTCCCTTCTCAGGGGGATCATCCCAACCCAGGTATCAAAGCCAGGTCTTCCACATTGCAGACGGATTCTTTACCACCTGAACCACCAGGGAAGCCCCATATACAGAAGTTCAGTTCATTTCAGTTCAGTTCAGTCGCTCAGTCGTGTCCGACTCTTTGCAACCCCAAGAATCGCAGCACGCCAAGAGAATGAAGCAAATACTGGGTTCCAATATGAATTCATTAAGAACAAACCATGGTGGGAAGTGTAATTTCCTTTTTTTCTTGAGAAAACAAGAAAAATGCCACTACTTTGGTCTGAATTAACTTTTGTGAAAGACCTCTTGCACTCAGTATCATGTTTCTGAGATTCATCCTTGTTTTTGCACGTAGCAGTAGCTCATTCCTTCTCACTCCTGAGCAGTAGTCCATTGTATGGATATATTTCAGTTTATTGATTGATTTTTTTTTTACATCACAGTTTATTCTTTTTTTTCCTTTTCGGCCATGCCCACACCTTGTGGGATCTTAGTTCCCCACCCAGGGATTGAACTGGGGCCCTCAGCAGTGAATTGTAAGAGTCCTAACCACTGGACCACCAGGGAAGTCCCTGTTTATTGATTCTTACATTGATGATACTTGGATAAATTTAGTTTTTTATTACAAGAAGATACCAGCTATGGGTATTTTCATCACAAACTTTTCTTAAAATGATCTTTCAATTTTCTCAAGCAAATACCTAAGCATGAACTTCTGATATATAATTTTTGATATATGTACTAAAATATGATTATACATATATATTATTTATCAGATCCCTTTTCCCGAAGTGAAAGGGAATTACTCTGTTATATTTTCAATCACATGAGAGTTGCTGAGTCTCCATATTCTTGTCAGTGCTTGATTTTGTCAGTCATTTTCATTTTAGCCAATCATGTGTGGGTGAAGTTTTCATTCTAAAAAGCATTTTTAAAGTCTCTTAACACTTATTGACAGACAATGATAGAATAATCTAAAGAATCATAATTGATTGAACAAAGTATCTTAGGAAGAACAGTCAAAGGATTATTCAAAGTATTACCTTTGATTCTTGGGGCTTTCCAGGTGACTCAGTGGTAAAGAATCCACCTGCAATGCAGGAGACGTGAGTTGGATCCCTGGGTTGGGAAGATCCCCTGGAGAAGGAAATAGCAACCCACTCCAGTATCCTTGCCTGAGAAATGCCATGGATAGAGGAGTCTGGTGGGCTACAGTCCATGGGGTCGCAAAGAGTCAGACACGACTGAGCACACATGCGAGCACACACACACACACACACACACACACACACACACACACACACAGGAATGATAATCGGAGGATTACCTTTGATGCACTCAGTCCAACTACTAACTGCATGACCTTGGGCGAGTTACATATGTCTCAGTTTCTTGTTTTGTGAAGTGACCCCATCATGGACCCACCCACCCCAAACCAACCAGGTTTGTTATGCTGATTAAATGAAAATATCCATGAGAGACTTAAAAGGGCTCTTGTCTCACATCACTCATTCAATACATCTCAAATAATAAGTTTGAAAAACTAGGACTATCAGTAGTGCTTCCTACAGTAAGGCCAGAATCTATGACTAACTTGGCGCAAGAAACATTTAATATCCTGGAAGTGATATTAGATTTTGCCGGGGTATGAATCACTCATTTTGTTTTTCTGGAATGTCAATTTCTGCTATTTTTTTGAAAACCATATGTCACTATCGAAAGAATCATACCTCAAGTTTCAGGCTCTTTCAGTACGGAATATGACTCATTACTTTGAACTTATTTATTTTTAATGACAAATTATAATCATTCATCTCTATTACTTAAAAACGTTTTGTCTGACTATAGGTAGAGATATCAAATGAGGCTCATTAAGACCCTCTTTCATTTTGGAAGAAGTAAAGTTTACACTATGACATTTAGTAGATAAAATGAGGAGATTCTGGTGTTTCAAAGACAAAAAGGATCCCTAGCTTTTCACTGTAATTATGATTGTGATCTTTCTCCACTTTTGTTTTCCAACATCAGTTTTATGAGATATCCTATAAATGACTTTATTTTGTACTGAAATCCATGCATCCGTGTTCAGTGGCATAATTTCAGGCTATATGTATGTTACCTCTACTCTATAAAAATGCAGTTTCTTTTTTGTTGTTTTTTGTTACTGGTTATTTTTTTTTTCCCCTTAGAATTATGGGTCGTTGCCTTAAATATTTAAAATTTTCAACAAATGCATCCTACAAATTAATCAAGTAATTGAAACTCCAACATCTATTTTTTCACACCTATACAAAGAATAAAAACCTCTAAATGAAATAATTTCCAAAATATATTGTGAATTATTTATAAAAATATAAGCATTCCTTATGGAAACTGAGACACCGAGTTTATTGAAAGACAATTATTGTTTTGCTCTAAAAAGCTGATTTATCAGTAATTTTAAAATCATAGAATATGAAGAAAAAGTGGATAGAACCAAACAAAATTAAGTTCAAAAAATAAAAATGTAAAAAAAAAGAGAAAACAAAATAGTATCTTAAACCAAAATAGAGATTGTATCATTAAAATGAAATAAGATCATGTCTTACAAGTATTTCAGGAGTGAGAAGATTCTGGGGTCCAGACTGTCTAGCTAGCAGCAGATGGAAAATTTACACCCACTTCAACTGGGGCATAACTTTTTCTCTTACTGTGCATTTTACAAAATATAAACTTTCACTCACCAACTCAATGGCCTTTCCTCATAATGTTTATTATGCATTTCAAAGTCTTACTCTTTGGAGAGAATGTTGGTATGATATTCAGGGGCATTTTATGGCGCTCAGTTTCCTGGAATATTTTGTACTAAACTGTAGACTGCATAAAGGATTTTTGTAACTCTACATTGTTACTTAGTTGCTCAGTCATGTCTGACTCTGGGACCCCATGGACTGTAGCCTGCCAGGCTTCTCTGCCCATGGAATTTCCCAGCAAGAATACCAGAGTGGATTGCTGTTTCCTACTCCAGTGGATCTTCCCGATCCAAGAATCGAATCTGAGTCCCCTGTATTGATAGGAAGATTCTTTACCATCGAGCCACCAGGTAAGTCCAACTCTAGGTTAGGGAGAATCGACGTCCTGGTTATTTTGGGGAAAGGTCTCGTTTATGAATGTGGCTGAGGACAATTATTAATAATAGCTCCATTTCACTCCCAAATGTGTCCTGGTTGAGTGAAAAATCCATGGTCACCCTACTTATGGGTTACCAATGGAATTTTAGCTACGTGTTACCCCAGTAACATGTGGCTTGGGGCCTTATTCCCCCAAAAGTGGTCCTTGGACTAACAGCACAGAGCACAACCGTTAGGCTCTGAGGCCCCAGCCCAGATCCTTGAGTCAGAATCTGCATTTTTAACAAGATTCCCAAGTGATACTTAATGTAAACTAAAATCTAAGAAACACTACCTGGAAAAATAGGCTGACCTGACATTAGCCTCAAGACAGTTAGTTTTTGTAAAATATTATAAATATCTGTATATGAAATACCAAGCAAAACAGAAAGTTGACTAAAACAAAGAAAATAACGTCAATCTTTTTCTTACCTCTCATTTGCAATTAGATTGCTTTCCTCATTTGCAATTAGATTGTTAATTAACATAGTGTTAAAAACTACTCTCTATATCTTTAGAATCTAACTTTGCTTTCATTTTAATTGCTTAATGTGTCAAAAATGCGACTGAGTCATATATTTATTTATATAAATTTTATTAGATAACTGTGAACCTAAAATCTGTGTTACTTACTCATGGTAGGAAATAACATGACTAACATCCATGATATCCCCCCAATTCTCTGCAACTTCTCTTAGATGTAACTGCTTTTCTGAATTTGTAAAAATCAACTTCTCATCCGTCATACATTTGCCTCTCTCCCTGGCAATATCGAGCTTTCTTAATTACTATGTATATGATATCTTTGTATAGATATATATAGTTAACTAGCTGAGCAAAGTCTTCCATTTTGCTTTGCTTCAGTGGAATCTTGGCTACTGCACTGGCATGAAAATTTTAGAATCAACTTACCAATTACCATAAAAATAAATCTGTGTTTTAACTTGGAATGCCTTAAATACATACATCAATTTTTGTTGCTTAAACCATGAACATGGCAGACCTTTCTATCTAGTTATGTGCCTCAATATTTATTTAACAAAGCTTTAGTATTTTTTCTTAGAGGTCTGCACATCTATTAGCTTTGTTTCTGTGTAGTTCCCTTTTGGTGTTACCATAAATTGAATCTTTGAATGTTATTTTATGAAAGAATTTCAATGATATTTAAAAATATAATTGATTTGCATATGTTCATTTTGTATATGGTTATCTAACCCTTTTATTAATGCTAGAAATTTAACATAGATTGAGATTTTCTGTTCATACAATGATATCATCAACAATTAGTGACTACTTTCATCTTTTGCTTCCGTCTGCAGTGCAGGAGATCTGGGTTCAATCCCTGGGTTGGGAAGATCCCCTGGAAAAGGGAAAGGCTATCCACTCCAGTATTCTGGCCTGGAGAATTCGATGGACACAGTCCATAGGGTAGCAAAGAGTCAGACACGACTGAATGACTTTCACTTCACTCCATCTTTTGTAATCTTTTTGCATCAAATTTCTTGATATTTGCCTTCATTCCTGAATGACATTGCTCAAAATTTTTAATAAACATCATGACTGGACCATCCTTTTTTTATTCTGAATCTCAAAAAGAAAGATTTCAAGATTTCATCAGTGTAATACTAAAGGGAAAGTTTTCAGTGTTTCACAAATATGGTACGTATTGCAGTTTCCTGTAAATAACAGTTATAAAGTTAAGAAAATTCTCTTCTATTACCCATTTTAAAAAATTGCATCATAAATTGTCTTTTCATCTATTTAAATGGTTACATATTCCTTTTTCCCTAATATTAGAATGAGATAAACCTGTTAATTTATTTTCTAATGTTAAACATTATACTTCTGTAGCAAACCGCTTCTTGATCATGATAAATTATAATTTTTTCTGAATTATATTTGATAATGTATTATAATTTTAAATATGTTTATATGTGATATTGATGTGCATATTTCCTTTTTCCTATTTTTGTTGTCAGATTTTGGTAGCAAGGTTATAAATACCTCCAAAAATAAATTGGGAAATATTACCACTTTTTCTGATCTTTGAGTTTACTTGCCCATGTTTCTAATAATTCTCCTGACTGATTTGAATATAGAGATTTCTTTGTGGGCAGATCTTCTTCTACTTCTTTAATTTTTTCAGGAGCTAGGATTATTTGGGTATTTCATTACCTGAATCATTTTTAGTAAGTTCTATTTTTTGTGTGGGTATTTTCTAAAATTCTCAACCTTTATATACTTTGGAATAAAAGTATCTCATAGTATCAAAATACTGCATCTATTTATGTGCTTCTCTTTTATTCCTTTAATCTATTTGAGCCTTTTTCTTCCTGTCCTCATTAGTCTGATTAAAGATTTATTAATTTTACTGTCCTCTTAGATTGCCAACTTTGGGGTATTTTCCTCCTCTTTTTTAAAAAGTGTATTTTATAGAACTATCTAAAACCCAGAACATATATTAAAATAACCCTGTATCACCAGAAATTTATGTCTTTGTTTTTCTTAACTTGATATGTGCTCGTTTTTCTCAATTTGTAAAAATATTAGGTGAAAAATCTAAATTTATTAAAACTTGGAAAGGCAATTAAATTGTTAAATAATGGTATGCTTGAGAAATTAATCTCTCTCAAAGAGACTCTCATGCCAAAGAGTGCTCAAGCTACCACACAGTTGCACTCATCTCACATGCTAGCAAAGTAATGCTCAAAATTCTTCAAGTCAGGCTTCAACAGTACATGAACCGTGAACTTCAGATGTTTGAGCTAGATTTAGGAAAGGCAGAGGAACTAGAGATCAAATTCCCAACATCCGTTGGATCATCAAAAAACAAGAGAGTTCCCCCCCCAAATCTACTTGCTTTATTGACTATGCCAAAGACTTTGACTGTGTGGACTGCAACACAAACTGCTGAAAATTCTGAAAGAGATGGGAATACCAGACCACCTGACCTGCCTCTTGAGAAATCAGTATGCAGGTCAGGAAGCAACAGTTAGAACTGGACATGGAACAACAGACTGGTTCCAAATCAGGAAAGGAGTACGCCAAGGCTGTATATTGTCACCCTGCTTATTTAACTTATATACAGAGTACATCATGGGAAACGCTGGACTGGATGAAACACAGGCTGGAATCAAGACTGTTGGGAGAAATATCAATAACCTCAGATATGCAGATGACACCACTCTTATGGCAGAAAGTGAAGAGAGCTAAAGAACATATTGATGAAAGGGAAGAGGAGAGTGGAAAATTTTACTTCAAACTCAACATTCGGAAAACTAAGATAGTGGCATCTGGTCCCATCACTTCATGGCAAATAGATGGGGAAACAGTGGAAACAGAGACAGATTTTAATTTGGGGGGCTCCAAAATCACTGCAGATGGTGACTGCAGCCATGAAATTAAAAGACACTTGCCTCTTGGAAGAAAAAGTATGACCAAGCTAGACAGCATATTAAAAAGCAGAGACATTCCTTTGCCAACAAAGATCTGTCTAGTCAAAGCTATAGTTTTTCTAGTAGTCATGTATGGATGTGAGAGTTGGACTATAAAGAAAGCTGAGCACTGAAGAATTGATGCCTTAGAATTGTGGTGTTGGAGAAGACTCTAGAGAGTCCCTTGGACTGCAAGGAGATCCAACCAGTCCATCCAAATGAAATCAGTCCTGAATGTTCATTAGAAGGACTGATGCTGAAGCTGAAACTCCAATGCTTTGGCCACCTGATGTGAAGAACTGACTCACTGGAAAAGACCCTGATGCTGGGAAAGATTGAAGGCAGGAGGAGAAAGGAATGACAGAGGACCACGAGATGGTTGGATGGCATCAGCGACTCAATGGACACGAGTTTGAGTAAACTGTGGGAGTTGGTGATGGACAGGGAGGCCTGTGTTCTGCAGTCCATGGGGTCGCAAGGATTCAGACACAGCTGAGCATCTGAACTGAACTGAGAAATAAGTCTCTCTCAACTAGCAGGAGGTTCTAGAAATGTTTAAAAATCTAAAACCTATTTTTTAATCCTTAAAGAATGAATTAAAAATTTTTTGTATTGCAAATTTCAAGAGTCCATTTTATTTCGCTCGACTACAATTTATTGACTATGTAATCTTACACTGTGTACACTGCAATAGAACCATATAATGTGTTCACCAAAGCATTTTTATTTTGCTTCTGTACCTATAATTATGTCACATACCACGGGCCCCTTTTAATCATGGGAGGCTGTTTGACTAGTTCTGGCCAAAAGCATGTATATGTAATTTCTGTATGTTACAGCTTTGTTTGGTCTTTAAAGACTCTTAAGTGACTTTCCACATGTTTTCTCTCTTACTAATGCCACTGGATATGGGGGATTTCAGTGTCTTGGAAACACAGGATCCCAGATTCCTGAGTCATACGTTGGAGGAGGTCTGGCTTAATGACCTGTTCAAAGTACTTTTTTAAAAAATTATTGACTCTTTTTATTACTTGACGTACCATTGAGACAATCTATAACAAGAAGAGAGTATATTAGCACATGTTCAAACTACTTTGACCTGTAATGTGTGGCAGATATAAACCTTTCCTGAGATAAACCACTGATACTTCATAATGCAACTGTTAACCCCCTACGTGCTATTTATTTATATTATTTACCTATGTAGTAGTCACTACTTTGAATTGAGATGCTGCTGTTGGGAAAAAGTAATTTACATAGCATTTGTTATAGCCAACATATAAAATGTATGGTATTAGTCACCTGCAGGTGGTAAGTGAAAAAAATGTACCAGAACAGATGGCTGGATATTTATTCATGTTACGTTGCTGTAAAACATTTAATAAAACTCTCACCCACTATAAGTTGGAATGGAAATAATGTGCCTGTTCTGTAGTTTAGGGGAAAAATTTGGGAAGTGGTGCCATAACAGTATATAATGCTAATAGCTGGCTGCTTTTGGCAAGGTATTGGCTGAAAGAGGAAATGAGCCTGGTAAAAATATTAACTGCTTTGAATTCAGAACTGAAAGACAATGAAAAAAAGTCCAGAAAATAAAAGCCTTGCATATTTTGAAAGAGATTACTTTTATCCCTCAAAAGTTAAAAAAATGGTGGAGGTGAGGGTGGGGAGGTTGTTGTGGAAGGGGACGTAAAAAGACCTTGAATGTCCAGGGCTAATAACATTTCTCAATTGTATAAGCTATTCAGAGTAAATATTAGATCAAGGTGGTGGTCTCTCCAGTGTTTGTTCCAGATCACCTCAAAATCATCACCCTTAAGTTTAAAGAGTGATCCTTGTGCCAGGAAGTTTAGAAATGTCAGCTATGTGTTGCCCCTCGCCATCTACCTCCACAGGGATTAAAACATCTGCTGCTGCAGCTGCTGACCTTCAGCACCCCCTGAAAACTGTTCAAGGTGGAGAGCAGGACTCTGTGCTCTGTGAAAAACTAGCAGAACATGTCTTCAGGTAGATATTTTCAGGAGTCAATTTTATGAGTCCAATTCTTGTGTCTCCTCACACCTAGAAAAGCACTAACATCCTTCATGGTGATGACTCTTTCTCATGACTAGCAGAAACTTTCTGCAAAAATATGCACTTGACTGCATGTACTTCTCCTTCACCAAAATCACGTATATATGGACCTTCTCCCAAACCTCTTTGGAGCAGGCTATCTGAGGTGCTGTTTCCTGAGCTATAGCCCTCAGGCTCCCAATAAAACTTGACTCACAACTCTAATGTTGTGCATTTTTTTGAAGTCAACAGAAATAAGCTATACACAGTATATTGATTATTTAGTTGGATGATTAATGATCATCCTGCATATTCAGTAATAAATTCCAATCTATTAACACGTAGAACTAGTCTTTCTCTCCATTTTCTGGTTCTGACTCCTATGGAATCTGATTTATTTCTTCAGCTGACATCTTACTGCTTAATCAGAGACTCAACATATGATGTCAAATACCAGAAAAAGTATTTCTAGGAAGACACTGAGTATCAAAATGGTGAAATAATTGGGAGAGAAGGGAAGGGATTATGTGAGCCGGATTAGTAATATAAATGTGCTAAATTTTGATCTCAGTAATAAGAATTAAGTTGGATAATATTTAATATAGAAAGCTAGGAAATATGATTATAAGGAAATTGTTTAGAATTATTGAGGTAAAGCCAGGAAAAAAAAGTGAAAATCTTTTTGGGGTGAAATCGGAAGTGGAATTTGGGACAGTTGACCTATATATCAAAATATAGGTACAATTTGAGTTTTAAACGATGTACTTTATTTTCAAAACAAATAATAAGTAAGTAAATAAATATGTAACAAAAACAAAGTGGCACTATTTTGCATGTGGGTAAGATTTCAAAAACATTTTATGAGAGTAGATTATAAAGGATCCATTTTTTGTTGTTGATGTGGACCATTTCTAAAGTCAGGTTGCCCAGGTGGCTCAGTGGTAAAGAATCAGTCTGCCGATGCAGGAGATGCAGGGGACACAGGTTTGATCCCTGGGTTGGGAAGATCCCCTGGAGAAGGGAATGGCTATCTGCTCCAGTATTCTTGCCTGAAGAATTCCATGGACAGAGGAACCTGGAGGGCTTGTCACAAAAAGTTAGACACTACTGAGCACACACACACACACACATTTGTTAAATGTGTCTGTTAAATTTGTTACAGCATTGCTTCTCTTTGATGTTTTAGCTTTTTGGCCACATGACATGTGGGATCTTAGCTCCCCGACCAGGAATCAGCTCTCACCCTTTGCACTGAAAGGTGAAGTCTTAACCACTGTACCACCAGGGAGTCTGGTGGGTCTGTTTTGACGGGTTGCAGAATGTGAGTTTGGAATATGTCATGAAGAACTTAGTGTATGATATCACATTTTGGTTGTATCTTGAGGAGGATTGGAACCTAATGAAGGATTTCAATTTAAACAAGATTAAATTTGCTTTTTAAAAAGGTCACTTTGTCACCTCAAGGAAGATACTTCGGTCACTAGTGCTCTAATAGTTTCATTTTGATGGCTCTGCGGACACGGCTCTGAGTCCAGTCCTGCTTGTTTTTGCTTCCTTCTGCTGCAGCTTCTCTCCTCTTCATTTATTCTCTTAGTAACACTGGAGCTGAAACCTTGCTAACTTGCCACACATTCTGGGAAAACCTGGAGCCTTTCTAAATTCAGAGACTTGGCAAATTTACTCTGTAAAAAGTCAGACAGTAAATATTTAAGGATTTGGAAATGAAGTGTTTAATGCTCTGGCATGTTCAACTCTTTGCAACCCCATGGACTGTAGCCCGCCAGGCTCCTCTGTCCATGGGATTCTCCAGGCAAGAATACTGGAGTGGGTAGCCATTCCCTTCACCAGGGGATATTCCTGACCCAGGGATCGAACCTGGGACTCTTGCATTACAAGCAGATTCTTTACCCTCTGAGCTACCAGGGAAGCCCAAGGATTTGGAAGCCACATATAAACTTTATCACATACTCTATCTCCCCCTTCCCGTCACATGCACCCTGCCCCCACCCCCCACCCGCTGCAACCATAATTCTTTAAAAATCATTCCCTAGCTCACTGGCTGCCCCAAAACAAGTGACATGCAACATCTGGCCCTTGCAGTGTAATTTGCTGACCAGTAATATGGTAATCTGGCTAGTAATCATAGGGGATTTCCAGATGCTCAGTGGTAAAGAACCCACCTGTCAATACAGGAGATACAGGTTCGATCACTGGGTCAGGAAGAGCTCTCAGAGGAGAGCACGGCATCCTATTTCAATATTGCCTGTTTCAGTATTTCATTGCCTGTTTTAATATTCTTGCCTGGAAAAATCCCATGGACTGTGGAGCCTGGTGTGCTAAGGTCCATGGGGTTGCAAAGAATCAGACACAAATGAGACTGAGTATGCACACATGTAGTCTAATTCGTACTTCCCCATCATATCAAAACAGATTTAAATTATTTAGCTGAAGCTCCAATACTTTGGCCATCTGATGCGAAGAGCTGACTCATTGGAAAAGACCCTGATGCCAGGAAATATTGAAGGCAGGAGGAGAGAGTGACAGAGGATGAGATGGCTGGATGGCATCACCGACTCAATGGATATGAGTTTGAGCAAACTCTGGGAGACAGTGAAGGACAGGGAAGCCTGGCTGATGCAGTTCACGGGGTGGCAAAGAGTCAGACCTGACGGTTACTGAACAACAATAGAAATTGAAATATATATCTTACATTTTATTGTTTTCACATCACATTAATTTGGGGGGGATTTTCATTGCTTTTGAGGGATGGAGTCTCCCTGTCATTCATCCAGATAAAGCATAGATTCCTTACTGGAGGCTGCAGACCACTTTATGAACCACTTTCCTTGCCCCAGTTTCTTACTTTGCCTTTTCCCAGTGTTCTCCAAAGCAGCTCCATATATACCATAAGCTACTTGCATAGAATCACCTGAAGTACTTTCCACAGTATAGATTCCTGGGCCCAGTTAAACATATGAAAGCAGTTTTAGGCTGAGGAATGATTACTTTTAAAAGGCTCTTTTCTTGCGTCTAATAAATTTCCTGTTTTGAAAGCACTATATTCTATCAATGCATTTCTCTCAAACCAGCTTTGGAATACAACACCCTCCCTGTAGGGATTTCTATGACAGTGGCCAGTCCTGGACTGGCCTTTCTTGGCATTCACAACAGGTCTTCCTAACAAATTTTGTCCCCATTAGTATGGAGCAAGTTATGCTAAACTGTGTCTCATCTCACCATCTGACTCTCTTTTGCATGTGTATGTTATTGTGTGTGTATGTTTTATGTAAAGGGAGTTTTAGGCCCATGTGCCAGAAATAAATCTCATTGCAAATTATTCTGTGATTAAGGATGATGGCGTCTCCCCAAGCATAGAAGAAAACCTGCTTTAAAATAACAGAGTAAAAATAAATCTGTCTGATTCTGGCAAAATGATAGACCAGGGTAGCCAGAATCTTTCCTCATATAAATAACAAAAGATTCTGGAAAAAACAAATACATGATTTTCAATAATTGTCCAAGCTCCCAATAAAAGGAAGCAAATGCGTAGGGTCCAGAAATGAAGAGGAAACTGAACCACACTGGTAGGAGTGAAAAGTGGGGGAAGTGAAAGTAGTGAAGTAGGGTGGCCCTGGCAGGCCTGAAGGACTATCAGTAGCAGGAACAGAGAGAATGGGTGAAGAAAGGCACCACATGGCTAAGAATTATGGGCGGCAACTCTAGAGAGAGAGGCTAATATACTCCACCCTTTTGTTCAGAGAATAGCAGTAAATACGCCTGCACCTCGGGGCTTTCCTGGTGGCTCAGTGATAAAGAATTTGCCTGCCAAGGCAAGAGATACAGGTCCAATCCCTGGGTCAGAAAGATCCCCTGGAGAAGGAAATGGCACCCCACTCCTGTATTCTTGCCTGGGAAATCCCATGGACAGAGGAGCCTGGTGGGCTGCAGTCCATGGAATCACAAAAGTGTTGGACACAACTTAGTGACTCAACAACAACAACAAACAACCAGCCCTAGCTGAGAATTTGTTTCCTCCCATGTAAAATATAGCTCTTAATCTATTTGAGGCCAAAATTTACACTAATTGCACATATAAGAAAGCCCAAGCTGAGAAATGACTATAAACTGGTTCAGGACAAGAGACTCTGATGAAACAAAGGGGGGAAAAAAACCAAAAACTGTTTGGAAAGCAATTCAGCAATTCATGCTGCACAGGAATTTTATAAGAAAAAAGGAAAGAAACAACCTATGTCAGACATGAGGTCATTAAGAAATATTGCAAATAAAGAGGATAAAATTCATTTTAAACTAGCACAATAATTACTCCAAAGAAAAATATGTCCCCCCAAAAGCTTGAGATGAGAAACTTCAGTCTCAAGGAGATTATAACGTCATTATATTTAAAATGGTTGGAGAAACACATGGTAAGTAAATAATAAAGCAGTGTGAGAATAAAACAAAGAAACAGATGAGAAACTTGGAGAACATGCAGAAATCAAAAAATCATAGTTGAGCAACCATTGAAAAATTACCCCAAATCAGCACAGAAAATTAGGCAGGTGAGAGGAAACATAAAATACAGAAAGACCATGCGTAACTTATCTCTAAAAGAAGTTTAAGAGAAAGAGAAGAGAAATAATGGAACTGAAGCAGCATTTGAAAATATTTTCAGAACTGAAGAAAGATAAGGATATTAAAATTTAAAAACTCTCCAAATTTTGAGCAGAATAAAATAAAACCATAAATAATCACAGTATAGTAAAACTGTAGAACACGAAAACAAGCACCCTGGAGAAAATGAGACTACCTATAAAACAACAGTTAGATTAATGGAAGTCTCCTTGATAGCATCAGGAAGAAACAGGAGAACAGGAGGTGCTGTTTTCCATGTTGTACGAGAAAATAAACTATCACTGAAGCGAGAGGTTGAAATTACAATTTTGAGGAATGAAGCAGAGATTAAAAAAAAGAATCAGACTATATAATTTCCATGAAAAAGTTACCAAAAATATACTTCAGGAAGAAGGAAGTTGAACCCAGAAAGCAGAAACCTATATAAGATACATATGAATATGAGTATATATGTGTGTGTGTGTATATATATATATATACATATATATATATACACACACCCAAGAATGGATTTAAAAAATCATTAAGGCAAATAATATTGACTAATTTGAAGAGTCTTTAAAACTGGTCATCCTAGAAAACAGCAACAAGAAACAGTAAGATAATTTTTAGCCTTTAATGTTGGTCAAACCATTTAATAACAACTTAAAAATTTTAAACTAATTTAAAACCAGCAAATGAATCTTAAAATATATATTTCTTTTCATTCTCTAAACTACATATTATTCAAATACACTTGCCAAGTGGTATAATTTGTGAGGCAATCATTTATTAATATTCTATCAATTTCCAAATCATTTGCTGATTTCTAGAGGCTGTTAGCATGTTATTTTGTTTGAAGAATCTTCTCCTTGTGTGTGTTGATTCCATTCCTGCCATGATTTCTTTTAAGGAACAACATTGATGTTTTAAAGACCCTTCCCCTCTGAAATAAATGAATAGTTGTGTGGATTCTTGCTAAGTTGCTTCTTTGTGATCGTATGGATGTACCCTGCCAGGCTCCCTGGTCCTTGGAATTTTCCAGACAAGAATCCTGGAATGGGTAGTCATTCCCTTCTCCAGAAGATCCGCTTGATCTAGGGATTGATCCCAGGTCTCCTGCATCGCAGGCAGATTCTTTACCATTGAGGCATGAGGGAAGCCCAAATGGATAGATATTACATGCCAAATAGTTTCAAGAAAAAAAAATTATCTGAAAAATCAATGGCATTGTTGATGCTACTGCTTCTTCTCTCTATTTTTGCTGAACTACACATACATTAAAGACAAATAAGTTCTAAAAACACCCAAAAGATAAGCACCCATTCTGTAAAACAGCAATTTGATAGAAGACCTCATCAGTTTTATAATACTTCCAATTCTGCCTGAGATCTTTATATTATCATTATCTCATTTTTGACCAAGTCTTGAGAACCATGAATTAGACTCTCATTTAATTCTTCAAGGTTGATGACATGTGACAGGAAGAAAATTGCGAATATGGCTCTTTTGCTGGGCTGCTAATTACAGCTCCGCCACCCAGTGAGAAATAACTCATCAGAATTTCAATTTCTTCACCTTTAAAATGGAGATGATGACAAAAAGTTTATTCTTCTAAAAAGTTAGTATGCATTTAGAATTATGCAACAAGATAAATGCTATATAGACATCTGTTTTGTATTCGTATTCATAGAATCTATGAATCTATATATTCATAGAAAAGGGTTAATATCCATAACTGGTAAATATTTGAGGGTTTTTCATAAACAGATGCAATTAAATAAGGATGAAATTGAGCATGAGCCCACATCCTTCAACTTCATGGCCCCAAACCACATAAAAGTCTCCTTCGGAATTACATAGCTATATCTTATATGTATGGACATGAGTTTGAGAAGGGGACAACAGAGGATGAGATGGTTGGATGGCATCACCGACTCGATGGACATGAGTTTGAGCAAGCTCCAGGAGGTGTGAAGGACAGGGAAGCCTGGGGTGCTGCAGTCCATGGGGTCTCAAAAAGTTGGACTGAGTGACTGAAAAACAACAAAATATACGTGAGTGGGAGGAATGAATCAACAATTTAATGCTTAAAATTGCGTGTGGCCACGATTTTATGAGTTGGGAAGAGCAGGATAAAAGACATAAGCTGATTACCAAACTAATGCCAAGAGAATTAGGAAGGAAAAAGGAAAGGACTCTGTAAGCATCTGGTAGATTTTGTGTTAACCAGAGAGAAGGCAATGGCAACCCATGCCAGTACTCTTGCCTGGAAAATCCCATGGACGGAGGAGCCTGGTGGGCTGCAGTCCACGGGGTCGCTAAGAGTCAGACACGACTGAGCGACTTCCCTTTCACTTTTCAGTTTCATGCATTGGAGAAGGAAATGGCAACCCACTCCAGCGTTCTTGCCTGGAGAATCCCAGGGACGGGGGAGCCTGGTGGGCTGCCGTCTATGGGGTCGCACAGAGTCGGACACGACTGAAGTGACTTAGCAGCAGAGAAGAATATATACTTCAGGAATTATTTTTAACATTATGTCCAGACCTAATTTTAAAATGTGGAATGTTAATCCCAGTTGTCTATGTCTTGTTCGTTTAATTATTAATGACTTAAATGATAAATGGTAGATTCAAAGTGTGAGGATTTTGAGACCTCTTCAGGTTACAAGCCTGTACAAAGGTAGCTGGTCACTTAGATTGTTCAAACAAAAGGAATTTCAAAACTGCTGTAAATTAAAAAGCCGCAAAGTAAAAGTTAAGACTAAACTAGAGAAAATCCCTGACATTCAATATTCACAGTCTGATGTACTAGTGAATGGATTTCAGTAAGTGGATCTATACCACTGAAAGGTGGGAACAAGTCATGGAGACAGTGATTGAGCCTTGCTCTCAACATCTTGATTTTTACAAGAGGTGAAAATGCCACAGACAGAATGACTGTCTATTAATATGATGGATATTCACCTTTGAATTTTACCTATAGCATCCTCTCTTGCTGCTGAAATGGTCCATTTGTTTTTAAAGGTGAAAATCCATTCACTTCTTAACCCAGGTGTTCTGGGTTAGAGGCCACTGATGTCTCAGAGGAACCATGCCACTCGAGCCAGTCTGCTTCTCATACTTCTCATTTCATCTGTGCAGACTATTCAAACATTCCAAGAGTAAAAAGTTTTTAAAAGTTATGTTATCAGATTTGATCTAATGAGCAACACAATTATGGTCCCAGTAATACTTGGTTCATACTAGTTTTTTTAAATATATATGTGAACACTATATATTTTGGGAAGGATAACACCGTACTGATTGATTAGCTGGTCACCCACATTATGCGATTAACCTTTTGCTAACCTAATACTGACTATCGGAATTACTTAAATACTTAGAGTTCTCACTGGGAGAGATTGAAGGCAAAAGGAGAAGAGGGTGGCAGAGGATGAGAGGCTTAGATAGCATCACTGACTCAATGGACATGAATTTGAGCAAACTCTGGGAGATAGTGAAGGACAGGGAAGGCTGGTGTGCTGCAGTACATGGGATTGCAAAGAGTCAGACATGACGTAGCGACTGAACAACAACCCACTTATGTGCACTTCAGAATGTTGAAATGATCCAGACTGAAGTATTTATTTCTCTGTTCCCCCATGATATTTTGTCTACAATTCTGTTATTGCACTTCTTATCATAATACAGTTAATTGGTTTAAAAATAATAATTTCCTTCTACTATAATGTATGCTCATTGAAGTCATGGAATATGTAATATTCATCTTCATGTCTCCTGAATTAATTTTCTTCTCAATACATTCGAAAATTTCAGTGTTTGCTGGATGAAAATAAAATAGGAAAAATTAACAGTAGCTACAGGATGAATGGGCTTCCCTGGTGGCTCAGATGGTAAAGAGTCTGACTATAATGAACCCAGGTTCAATCCCTGGTCAGGAAGATCCCCTGGAGAAGGAAATGGCAATCCACTCCCAATGTTCCTGCCTGGGAAATCCTATGAATGGAAGAGCCTGGCAGGCTTCACTCCATGGGGTCACAGAGAGTTGGACACAACTGAACAACTCACACACATAGGATAAATGAAATGTTCTTCTATAAAATAGATAAAAATCTCACTAACAACTTTGACATTGTAGCTTAAATATTAGTTATTTATAGAGTAGAATCATAGATCAAGTGAATTTAATGATGTTGGCTCCAGGAATTAACATAAGACACTCCCCATTAGTGGGCCTCCCTGCTGGCTCATTGGTAAAGAAACCACCTGCCAATGCAGGAGACGTGGATTCCATCCATGGGCCAGGAAGATCCCCTGGAGAAGGAAATTGCAACCCACTCAGGTATCCTTGCCTGGGAAATCCCATGGACAGAGGAGACTTGTGGGCTAGAGTCCATGGGGTCCCAATAGAGTCCCACACAACTTAGCAATTAGACAACAACAACTCTCCCTTCAGGCAGTCAGTTCAGTCACTCAGTCATGTCTGATTCTTTGCGACCCCATGGACTGCAGCATACCAGGCCTCCCTGTCCATCACCAACTCCTAGACTTTACACAAACTCATGTCCATTGAGTCAATCATGCCATCCAACCATATGATCCTCTGTTGGCGCCTTCTCCTCCCATCTTCAAGGGGCTTTTCAAATGAGTCAGTTCTTTGCTTCAGGTGTCCAAAGTATTGGAGTTTCAGCTTCAGCATCAGTCCTTCCAGTGAATGTTCAGGACTGATTTCCTTTAGGGTTGACTGGTTGGAACTCCTTGCAGTTCAAGGGACTCTCAAGAGTCTTCTCCAATACCACAGTTCAAAAGCATCAGTTCTTCGGTGCTCAGCTTTCTTTACAGTCCAACTCTCACATCCACACATGACCACTGGAAAAACCATAGCTTTGACTAGACATACCTTTGTTGGCAAAGTAATGTGTCTGCTTTTTAAGGTGCTATCTAGGTGGGTCATAGCTTTTCTTTCAAGGAGCAAGTGTCTTTTAATTTCACAGCTGCAGTCACCATCTGCAGTGATTTTGAAGCCCCCAAAATAAAATCTCTTCAATGTTTCCATTGTTTCCCCATCTATTTGCCATGAAGTGATGGGACCAGATGCCATGATCTTCGTTTTCTGAATGTTGAGTTTTAAGCCAACTTTTTCACTCTCCTCTTTCCCTTTCATCAAGAGGCTCTTTAGTTCTTCTTTGCTTTCAGCCATTAAGTGTGGTGTCATCTGCATATCTGAGGTTATAGATATTTCTCCCGGCAATCTTGATTTCAGCTTGTGCTTCATCCATCTCAGCATTTCTCATGATGTTCTCTGCATATAAGTTAAATAAGCAGGGTGACAATATACAGCCTTGATGTGCTCCTTTTCCTATTTGAAACCAGTCTATTGTTCCATGTTCAGTTCTAACTGTTGCTTCCTGACCCGCATACAGATATCTTAAGAGGCAGGTCAGGTGGTCTGGTAGTCCCATCTCTTTCAGAATTTTCCACAGTTTGTTGTGATCCACATAGTCAAAGGCTTTTGCATAGTCAACAAAGCAGAAGTAGGTGTTTTTCTGGAACTCTGTTGCTTTTTCGATGACCCAGAGGATGTTGGCAATTTGATCTCTGGTTCCTCTGCCTTTTCTAAAACCAGCTTGAACATCTGGAACTTCATAGTTCACGTACTGGTGAAGCCTGGCTTGGAGAATTTTGAGCATTAGTTTGCTAGTGTGTGAGATGAGTGCAATTGTACAGTTGTTTGAACATTCTTTGGCATTGCCTTTCTTTGAGATTGGAATGAAAACTGACCTTTTCCAGTCCTGTGGCCACTGCTGAGTTTTCCAAATTTGCTGGCATATTGAGTGCAGCACTTGCACAACATCACCTTTTAGGATTTGAAACAGCTCGACTGGAATTCCATCATCTCCACTAGCTTTGTTTGTAGTGATGCTTTCTAAGGCCCACTTGACTTTGCACTCCAGAATGTCTGGCTCTAAGTGGGTGATCACAGCATCGTAGTTTTCTGGGTCATGAAGATCTTTTTTGTATAGTTCCTCTGTATATTCTTGCCACCTCTTCTTAATATCTTCTGCTTCTTTTAAGTCCATACCATTTCTGTCCTTTATTGTGCCCATCTTTGCATGAAATGTTCCCTTGGTATTTCTAATTTTCTTAAAGAGATTTCTTGTCTTTCCCATTCTATTGTTTTCATCTATTTCTTTGCTTTGATTACTGGAAAGGCTTTCTTATCTCTCCTTGCTTTTCCTTGGAACTCTGCATTCAAATGGGTATATCTTTCCTTTTCTTCTTTGCCTTTCACTTCTTTGCACAGCTGTTTGTAAGCCCTCCTCAGACAACCATTTTGCCTTTTTGCATTTCTGTTTCCTGGGGATGGTCTTGATCCCTGCCTCCTGTGCAATATCATGAACCTCCGTCCATAGTTCTTCAGGCACTCTGTCTATCAGATCTAACCCCTTGAATCTATTTCTCACTTCCACTGTATAATTGTAAGGGATTTGATTTAGGTCATACCTGAATGGTCTAGTGGTTTTCCCTACTTTCTTCAATTTAAATCTGAATTTTGCAATAAGGAGCTCATGTCCTGAGCCATAGTCAGCTCCTTGTCTTGTTTTTGCTGACTGTATAGAGTGTCTCCACATGTGGCTGCAAAGAATATAATCTCTCTGGTTTTGGTATTGACCATCTGGTGATGTCCATGTGTAGAGTCTTCTCTCTTGTTGTTGGAAGAGGATGTTTGCTATGACCAGTGCATTCTCTTGGCAAAACTCTATGTCTTTGGCCTGCTTCATTTTGTACTCCAATGCCAAATTCACCTGTTACTCCAGTATTTCTTGACTTCCTACTTTTGCATTCTAGTCCCCTATAATGAAAGGGAAATCTCCCTTAGTGCTATTCATATTCATGTTCTCAGTAGCTCAGTTGTGTCCATTTTTTGAGACCCCATGGACTGTAGCTTGTCAGGCTCCTCTGCCCATGGAATTTCCCAGGCAAGAATACTGGAGTGGGTTGCCATTTCCTCCTCCAGGGGATCTTCCCACCCCGGGATCAAACCTGAGTCTCTTGCTTTGACAGGAGGATCCTTTAGAACTGAGCCACCTGGGAAACCCTCCCTTAGTGCTAGGAGCAAAACATAAAGAGCAAAATAAGTGGAATTGAAAATTGCCAAGCAAAACATATCAGTTTGTGTCACAATTTTAACTAGAACCTGTTGGTTTTGGGAGAAAAATCACTTGAAGTTTGTTTTTGCCTTCATGGAGTTAATCTCAAAGGAAAGATACTAATTAATATGTACTACATCTAATATCAGTGAGTCATTCTGTATTAATCATATCCACAGAAAAATCTGTTGTGTCTGAGGGGGCTGTCACATTCATCTTATAGCCAGCAATTGTTAGTCATACAAAGCTAGCATTAAATATAAGAAATGACAAGTCATTGAAACTGGAAGGGAATTAAGCCTTGTATGAACAAAAAACTGTGACTCAGTGAGTTATAACCAGTGCAAAGAGAATTTTGTTTTCCTTTTTCCCAAAGAAATCTGGCAAAATGATCCTACTGTATGTGAACTTTTCTTGTATTATCTCCATAAAGAACCTGCCTGCCAATATAGGAGACCTGGGTTCAATCCCTGGATCAGGAAGATCAGTATCTTAACACTCTCAACCAACCACAATTCCCACCCACCCCCCCCACCCCATTCTGTATCTCATCATATTAGCATGGGCAAGTCCATCATTCATTACCTCATTTAACTTGAGCATGTTGACCTGCTATTAAATAGTCATAGTTTTTACAACAACAAATCTAAGAGATGCATAAGAGCAGAAGCAATGAAAATATGAAACTTCTAGAATCTTCCAGTCTATATCCCATGAGGTTGGATTGAGAGCAGAATTTGGAGTAAAGAGTTGACTCATTGGAAAAGACTTTGATGCTGGGTGGGATTGGGGGCAGGAGGAGAAGGGAACGACAGAGGATGAGATGGCTGGATGGCATCACTGACTTGATGGACGTGAGTCTGAGTGAACTCCGGGTGTTGGTGATGGACAGGGAGGCCTGGCGTGCTGCGATTCATGGGGTCGCAAAGAGAAGGACATGACTGAGCGACTGAACTGAACTGAACCAAACTGAGGTTGAGTTAGAAGGAGCCAGCATTGACTGGTTTTATGTGTCAGTTTCTCTCATAGGTGCTTGACATATAGGACTTCAGTATGCATTGCAACAATCCAACTAAGAAAGCATGATTTCTACTTTATGCCTGAGGAAGCTGCAAATTCAAAGGGCTAGGTGCCTTTGATAGAGTTACTCAGCTAAAATCTAGCATACCAGGATTTGCACCCAGTATGAAGTGGTTTAGACTAAAAGCTCATTTCCAGTCAAGACACGTGTACCTCACGAAGAGAAATATTTTAATTTGTATTGTAGTTGAGAGGCTCTGGGAAAGAATTAAAAATTAAGGTTTTGTTTTTAGTTATAAATATCACTTACAAATTTTTTTTTTACTAGAAATCTCCCAGCCAAAGGTTTTAGAAATGGTAACAATTATTTACTTTACCAAACACATATCAAATTTTTCTAGGCTTGCTCTTGGTTTACATTTTCATGGAAATTTACTTCATTCAAAAACAAACACTGTTGTAAATCTGAATTACAATTAATCACTAATTTTCTTTACAGCCTGTCATAATTTTAGAATTTGGCTTGATTCAGCTGTTTTGGGGTGTTTTTTTAAAATAAATTACCAGGAAAAAATATAGAAAATGTAATTGAATCAGTGTTGCTTTCGTATCTGCCACCTAAGCTACCCTACAATTCTTTGAAAAGAACTCAACACCGAGATAACATGAGGGATAAACATTCCAGTATTCCATACTGAGGACAGATCTTAGAGCCAACATACAACATTTGTTCTTTCCATAAATACTTGTATTTATCTAAATTTTAGAAAGAAAAATGCAAATTAATGCAATAACTCTTGTCTCTTAGGCAGATATTTTCAAATGTGTTGTTACACTATCATTTATTCCGTGCCATAAATAAACTTCAGTGTTAGCAAGGATAAATTAAACCAAGGTCCCTGACCCAGGATCTAGCTATCAAGCAAAACTGTAACAAATCATAAAATGTAATCACATATGAACACTTAATGGTTAGAAACATTCCATGCAGTATAAATAGAGAACAATATGATTCATGTTTTCATTGGGTAGAACACTGGGGCAACTTGGGACAATCCTTCAGATAATCCTTTTAATAGATTATTAGAATGTCACAACTGAAAAGAAACTGGTAATTTCTTTTATATATCTACCCCAACACCATTGTTTCCTTGTAGCTGTTGATGAGGAAACTGATGTCCGAAGAGGTTTATAATTTGCCTGAGGTTACACAGATTTTTCTGGCAGAGTTGGGACTATAACAGAAGTTAAACCTCTTTCCTTCTTATATATATTTATTACAGGGCTTCCTTTATAGCTCAGTCAGTAAAGAATCTGCCTGCAGTGCAGGAGACCTGGGTTCTATCCCTGGGTTGGGAAGATCCCCTGGAGAAGGAAATGGCAACCCACTCCAGTATCCTTGCCTGGAAAATCTCATGGACAGAGGAGCCTGGTGGGCTGTAGTCCATGGGGTCACTACGAGTCAGGCACGACTGAGCGACTAACACACACTAACACAAGCATATTACAGAAAATAAAGGTAACTATGGTTTTCACTTAAAATCTTTTATAGGTTTTTTGATTCCTCAGCTTTTTAAATGTTGAGGAAAAATCAAAAGAAACTAAAGTCATAATTATTCTGGCACAACGGTTAAAGAATTTGCCAGCCAATGAAGGAGATACAAGAGACATGGATTTGATCCCTGGGTGGGGAAGATCCACTGGTGGAGGAAATGGCAGCCCACTCCAGTATTCTTGCCTGGAAGAGTCCACGGACAGAGCAGCCTGGCAGGGTACAGTCCATGGGGCCTCAAAGAGCTGGACACGACCAAGTGATTGAGCACACATAGCTGTGCTAGATACTGCTCTAAATGCTTGGGAGACATTAGTAAACAACACAGACAAACGTTCCTGCCCTCCTGGAGCTGACATATTAGTAACGGCAGATAATACACCAGACAAGTAAGGAAATTATGTGCTAGTACTAAAGACGATTCATGATGTGGAATTAAATTATATAAATTAAACCAAGGAGTCCCCAACCTCTGCGCCTCAGACCAGTACCTCCTGTCAGATCAGCAGCGGCATTAGATTAAAAGTAAGGTGCACAAATAAATGTAATATGCTTGAAATGATCCTGAAACCATACTCCACCACCAACCGGTCTGTGGAAAAATCGCCTTCCATGAAATTGGTCCCTGGGTCCAAAAAGTTTGAGGACCCCTGAATAAGCCAGGTAAGGGAGGGGGAGAATCAACTGTAGGAAGCTACTTTCAGTGAAAACTAGGAATGCCAGATTAGGTGCGATGACAAGTAATCTGAAAGCAAATTCCTGAAGGCAGAGCGGCTCCACAAGAATTAGAGGAGGTGAGAAGCAGAGGCACATAAGGCTCTAGAGGAAGAGGAATTAGGCACTGGGGACACCGAGGAGACAGGGTCTCAGGTGAGGGTGTCGGGGGGTGTTGGGAGCCAGGTGAGGCTGAGGTGGAGTAACAAGTACAGCAGCAGCAGATGCTGGCAAAGCAGTAGTGGGAAGCCACGCGATGCAAAAACTGCGGAGCTGTTGCAAGAGCCTCGGTTCCTATTCCCAACTGGATGTGGACACACACCCCTGCAGGTTTGAGCAGAGATGTGACATGTTATGGCATTGAATTTAAAGGTATTTTTTTAATGTGCAAGAAAGGAAGCGAGGACATCAATTTGGAAGATATTGTAGTCATCCAAGTGAGAGGTAATGATGGTTTGAACCAGGGAGAAAGCAATGGAAGTGAAAAAAGTGGGCAAGTTCATGGTATATTTTGAAGATGGAAGAAATATTTATTTGATCGTTTAATTGATTTGATATATACAGCAAATGTGTGAGTCTAGTAGACATTTATTAAAACCAGTCTAATAGGTCACCATCAGAAAGAGTCTGCAATTGCCTCTAAACAAACAATACACCTCACAGGTGCTCACATAAACAATTTAATCTTTAAATTCAAAGGACTGCAGAATACACATGACTTCTAGAAAATCCTTTGACTGCCCCATGTATGTTGTGATTTTTTTTCTCTGCTGTCTCCTCTGGACATCACTCTATCCCTTATCAAATGTCCTTTCTTACATAGCCTTCTCTTCTACCATCTCGAAACATCCAAAATTAAAAGCACTTTCTTTCTCTCCTAGTCCACCATTCAGTCAAAAATCTGCAAAATGTATGTGATATTTGCCTTTCAAAACTAAAATCAATTAAAAGAAACAAAAACCCTCAATACTGTTTTCTCATCTATTTATTAGCCACCTAATCTTTTTGTCGGAGAAGGCGATGGCACCCCACTCCAGTCCTCTTGCCTGGAAAATCCAATGGATGGAGGAGCCCGGTAGACTGCAGTCCATGGGATCGCTAAGAGTCGGACACGACTGAGCGACTTCACTTTCACTTTTCACTTTCATGTATTAGAGAAGGAAATGGCAACCCACTCCAGTACTCCTGCCTGGAAAATCCCATGGACGGAGGAGCCTGGTGGGCCACAGTCCTATGGAGTCACACAGAGTTGGACATGACTGAAGCAACTTAGCAGCAGCAGCAGCAATCTTTCCGTAGTAATTAAACTTCTCGAAACAGTGCTCAGTGGTGAATCTTTTTTGTTCTTCACATATTATTTATTCCTCAAATCATTTTAATATTGCCACCACAGAGGCAGGTCTATTTGAATTTCCGTAATAAAGTTAACGAAAACCTACTTTTGCTATCTCAAATAACTCCTTTTACGTTCTTATTATTTATTGCATTTTTTGTCCTTAATTGAGCTTTCTAAATTGCAGTTCAAACTAATGTTTGTGAATTTTTCTGAGACCGATTTAATACTCTTCTTTATTCTCTTTCACTAGCATTCTTTCCTACTAAGTCATGAAATACTAATGTCAGTTTTCTTCTCCCGCTGGGAATCTTTCCCCCTTTCTTTATCCTCTTTTTTCTTTCCTCTTCTCTTCTGTGTTTTATTACAAATACAGACTCCTCTAAGAAAACCTAAACCATTCCATTGGCTTCGGCTTTGACTTATACGCTAAAACCAAATCCAAGGTTGCTGTTAACTAAGACATTTTTCTTTCTGGATCCGATTTCTGATTGTACCGAAGGCAATTCAAATAAAAGTTGTCCAAAATAAAAATCCGTTCTCTCCCTCTTGACACACTCATATTAATCAAAGCCATGTCAACATTTGTGTTTTCTAGCTCAATAAATGACTCCACTCACTTACAAAAGCTGGTAGCCTCCATCTTATTATTTATTCTAATTTCTTCATACCTATAGTAGTATTAAAAATTATTTATGTCTAGTAAACTACTTTCTTACCATATATTTTCAGTGTCACTGTGCTATTTTTATTCTTCAATATTCTATTGCTTCTATTACTCAGGAACTCTTAACCTGGATACTTCTATCAAAGATCCTTTTCTGAAAGCTTTTTCTTATCTTGATTGGAGTTATCTCCCTAAAGGGTAACATAGACTTACAGTTCAGCATGGCAGATTGAATGATGTTTCTATTTTCCCTCACTCGTAAAAATCTCTAAAATCACAGGGAAAAGACATAAAACATAACAGCCCATAAAATGAAAAGAATTAGAGAAGACAGGACAATGTGTTATTTATTTAAGAATACTTAGGGAGATAGTGATAAAATTTTGATGAAATCCATTCATTTCTGTCCCAGATGGAATAACAGGGACTACAATTACCCTCCAAACAAACACAAAACAGACACATGTATGAACCAGTGATGTGTAAGACACTGGACTTCATAAAAGGATGGAGCAGAGATCCCCAGGAAAGAGGAAACACACCACACAAGCCCACAGTTGCCTCAGTTTAGGGAACCTAGTGAGAATCTGATGAATTCCCTGCATCGAGATGGAGATGAGAGGCCAGGGAGTGAGGGAAACTAGACTTCACAGGATAGAGTGCTTGAGAACAAGAAGTTGCCAGAATCTTCAGATTCACAGTGGCTCCCACTCAAGGGTCTAGCTGAGTACTGCTTAATGCTCGTGTGTGAGGAATATGCTTGGGCGATGGAAAGAACCTCTTCAAAAGACTAGAGGGCCACATGGGACAGACAGAAGAGTCTACTCATCTGTAGGTTATTGGGTAGTGTACACAGAGGAGTTTGGCTTACCTCAGTACTGGAGCAAACACTACTGCAGGCTTCTGAGGTGGCTCAGTGGTAAAGAATCCACCTCCCAATGCAGGAGGCTCAAACTCTATCCCTGGGTTGGGAAGATCCCCTGGAGAAGGAAATGGCAACCCACTCCAGTATTCTTGCCTGGGAAATCCCATGGACAGAGGAGCCTGGTGGGCTACCGTCCACGGGGTCACAAAAGAGCTGGACATGACTTAGCAACTAAACAACAAAAAAGCAAACACTACCCAACTGATTACAAGTAATTTTACTCGCATTCCAGACCCAAACTCAAGAACATTTACAGAAATCCCAAAACCATCCATCACCCGACAAGGTAAAACTCACTATAGCTGGCATACAATAAAATAATTTTAAATAAATTATTTAAATGCAATGAAGCAGAAACTGATGATTTGTGATGAGGAGATAAATCAGGCAATTGGGCATGATCTAGAATTAACACAGATGTTGGGAACAGCCGACAAAGATATAAAAATAACTATTGACTGTATTCTATGTATTCAACACAATAAACAGGAGAAGAAGGGGAGAAGTTGAGGGGTGCAGTAGACAGTGTCATGAGAAATCTTGATAGACATGTTCATTATTTTGATTGTGGGGGATGTTTTCACAGGTGAATGTATTGTCAGAACATTAAATTTTACACTTGGAGTTCCTCCCTGCTGTCTACAGACATTTGGAACCTAAAAAGCCCTAGACCTTAGAGTCTAATGGTATGCAAAAAATTGTTGGGACTTCCCTGGCAGTGCAGCAATTAAGACTTCCTCTTCCCATGCAGGGAATGTGGCTCAGTCCTTGACCAGGAAAATAGGATCCCACATGCCTTACAGCCATAAAACCAAAACATAAAACAGAATCAATACTTTAACAAATTCAATAAAGACTTTAAAAATGATCCACTTCAAAAATAATCTTTCGAAAACATTTGCTCCTCATTATCCTCTCCTAAGGAAGTCAGATGTAATTTTTTCTATCACAACAGTCAGGAAATGGTAATAATTTCCTAGAGGGAGTCTGATGTCACTTGAAGGTCTTCTTTTACATCAGATATCCTGGGGAATTCAAGGTCAACCTTTCCAAATTGTAGACACAGGGATCCCTGCTAAGGACGACTCTGACTTTTCCTGGGGATTCATGTGCCACGAGAAATGTTCAGGCAGTGTTCATCACCTTTATTAACCCTTTTACAGGGGAAGTTGAGCACTTGTGCAGAGTTTAGAATGAACACCCAACAGATGGCCACTCACATGACTTACACTCCTTTTGAGGTTCCCTCTGCCACTCCTCATGAAATGACCTTACCCCAAGAATGAGTTTCCACTGTATTTGAATAGGCAGAAAAGCTATCTTTTTCACTTTCTTATGCTTCCCCAAATACAACTGCCATATTTCCCAGTTTGTGATTGTAGAAAAAGAAGATGGAGTTAGTCCCAAAAGGAGTAAGAGAGAAACACACAGCCTCTTACATTCAGATATAGAAGAGGGTCTGTGAATTGAAATTCACAAACTAAATATAAAATTGTTTTAAAGTAACTTTGGGAAGCTTGAGTGACTTGGCTCAGTGGGTAAAGAATTCACCTTCAATGGAGACATGGGTTCGATCCTTGGGTCAGAAAGATTCTCCTGGAGGAGGGCAAGAACTCCAGTGTTCTTGCCTGGGAAATCCCATGGACAGAGGAGCTGGAGGGTACAGTCCATGGGGCTGCAAAGAGTCAGACATGACTGAGGGACTAAATAACAACAACAAGGAGACCATTGGATTCACTTACCAAGGCTTTCTCACACCAATGTTAAAATTTGTCAAAATCCGTTATAGGAAAAGTAGGAATCTGCCAGCTATTGGAGGCAACATTTACTATTATTCTACATGGCCCATCCTCAACTTTGCATTTTTAATTCAGGATTATTTGGCATGAACTTGCATGAGTGAGATCATTCACAGGATCTCTAAAGGCCTCCATTTTCACTGTTGTGATTTTGAAGGACTTCACGTGAACAGGAGACAGAAACTAACACAGATACCAGCTTTTCCTCAACTGTAGGGAACTAGTTCATTATTCAATAAAATTCAGACCAAACCTAGATACTTATCACTAGTAGATAAAATGAAAGGCTGAGGTGGAAACAGCTGTTTTTCTATAAAACGAGGGTAAATATTATAGAAGCTACTACTGTAATGGACAGTAAAGGATTAATTATAATATTATATCAGTCCCAGACTCTGAACTTGAGATTCCCTGAAGAGATAGTTCTGAGCATATTTTTGACTTGTATTTTTGCCTCTATTTCTTTTTTCCTATGAACTGATGACATCTTTTTTCCTGAGTAAATAAATTTAATAGAAGGATTCTATTGACTTTGAAATAAAAAATATGCAGCCACAGTAAACATAAAGAATTATTTCAAGATAAAAATGAGAAGGGTAAGTAGAGGGAAAAAATGCTGAAGAGTTTAATTTTTAGCAATTAAAAAAATTTTAAGTTTATATTCCATTTATAGATATTATAAAATATTGGCTGTATTCTCCCTTTTGCACAATACATCTTTGTAGCCTGTCTTATTCCCAGTATTTTCTACCTCCCTCTCTCCTGGCCAAAATAGGTTCTTTTTGTTCTTCAATAAATCTACGGGAAAGAGGCAAAATAGGTGAGGAGTTCGTATTAAGAAGTACAAACTACTAAGTAAAAACTAAGTTACAAGAATGAAATGTACAACACAGGGAATGGTTAATATTTTATAATAACTTTGCATGGAGTATAATCTATACAAATATTGAATTACTATGTTTACACTGATATAATATTGTAAGTCAACTATACTTCAAAGAAAAAAACAATCTATTCCTTGATTTGACTTTGCTTTTATTCTTTCTCTTCAGTTAAAATATAGTAAATCTTTTCAATAGTGGAGCAGTCTAAAGGAAAACCTGGAATAGCTGGACTCTGTGGTTAGAACGGACTGTGTGAATGTTAAGTTCTCAGACTTCTGGGCATTTTTGTACTTCACCAGGGAGTAGATTTGGGGATAAGTGCCACCTTATCCCTGTCTGGTGGTTGAAGCAGATTCTCCTGAGGTTTTCTTTTTTTTTTCTGATCTGAAAATGAGTAGCATAGATGTCAAAAGAGTAATATGAACAATAGAAGAGATTTACAAGGGCCTAGGAAATTGGAGAATTAGGGTAAGAAGCCTGTTATGGATTTGGTCAAAGGCAAGAAGACAATAAAGTTTGAGTAAAACAGCTTTCACAGTTTTCCTGATTTGGCTGAAAGGAGAGGCCACCTTCTAAATGATGAGAAATAGTTTCCACAAGGCTATTTGATAATACTGTATTCTGTGGCTGCCGCCCAGTCATTAAAATATGAAGTCAGTAAATATATGAGACTATGGACCCACTATAACAGTTAGTAAATTCACCAACTACAATCATATTCCTATGTCTGTTATAAAGGAAAATTCTGTATGTCATGTACTGAATTTTTGTCTTGCTTACAGTGATTAGTGTCTACAGTTAAGTTGAAAAAAGCACTTGGACATCTGGAGATATATTTTAATTAATCATATTTTGCATTTCTCAGTCTGACTTTCATGACTGAGATAAAATATTACTCAAGATTTCCAATGAACTAAGTTCTGATTTTAGACATTGTAATAGCTCATTAGGCATGTTTCCAGTATGTGAGGTAGGAATTCTCTGTGTTTGATAACTGGGAGGTTATTAGTCTTAAGCTAGACACTATTTATCTTTGTGTCAAGTCATAGCTTATCATTGTGTTCTTGCCTCTTAAATATTTACTATCTGTATTTTACCCACAGTGTCTTATTTAGATCCCATTAGTGTGAATAACATGAATTTTGGAAGGCAGAAAGAGAAACCGTTAGTGTCATGTACCCGGACTGCAGTGAGGTGAGAATTTGCCAATAGCTTCCAGAAATTACCCTTTGACCTGCAGCTGAGATGACTGTCTTCTCTCTCCTGCTAGTCCCTTCTCTCGTGCATTCTTAAAATCAGAAGCTTTTCCTGGTAATTGCTCCTTTATTCCTTTCAATAGTAACAACTGGCCTCTAATTTCCTGCTTATATTGTCTAGGGTAGTTTATTTTTCTGATCAAACCCATATTGCTATAGTTCCTCTGAAACTGGCTGTGGCCATTCAATTCATTCTCTCCCTATTTACATCATCAGTTAAATAACATGGTGCCTGATCTTATATTTCTTTGCAAATGGCATAAAGAAATAACTATTTCTTCTGGGAAACTACTCCATGTTCTTGCTGGTTTGAATTACTCAGCATATAAAATAGAATGTTTTCCTCTCTTCAGTGCCTAATACTGTTTCCTTTTCTTCTCAGTCTCAGCAAAATCTCCTGCAAGATAATAAATCGTTTTAGTAAAGACACTTTTGAAAAATATCTCGTGAGTTTAGCATGTTAAATGATCAAAGGTAAATCCATTTTTTTTCTGGATAAATGACAATGATCTTTCTGTTTTAAAACAGGTTGTGATGGCATTTGAATCAACTTTTTGTGAAACAGAACAGGTTTTTAATAAAGCAGAAGGACATGGGGTTTTGCTTGGCTTAATGAACTGTTACTCTTCCTAATTAGAAGATTATGTGCTCATGCAGAGGTTAGAATAATTAAGTTTATATCTACTTATCAAACCATGACAGTAGGAATCAATAGCAATAGTTGATTACACACATTCAAACAACTGAAAAAGATAATTGGGGAAAAAATCACCCCTTTAGTGCAGAAAATGTTCTAAAATGTACAATGAAAACTTTTTTTAAAAAATAATTAAGCACATAGGGCTGGGCAAAAAGTTGTTCAAGTTTTTCTGTTATAGCCTATGAAAAACCCGAATGAACTTTTTAGCCAGCCCTATATTACTTAGAAAAAAAAATTTTTTTTTACAACATTGTATTGGATCTGGTTATAGTTGATACTGTCTCCCTTCTTACATGCTGACCATCTTCTTCTACTGTTCTTCATATATGTTTCTTTAGTGCCTGAAAATTTAAAAACATCTTGCAAATTCACATGAAGTGAGTGACTGAAGTTGCTCAGTCATGTCTGACTCTTTGCGACCCCATGGACTGTAGCCTACCAGGCTCCTCTGTCCAGGGATTTTCCAGGCAAGAATACTGGAGTAGGTTGCCATTCCCTTCTCCAGGAGATCTTCCCAACCCAGGGAATGAACCCAGGTCTCCATCGTTGTAAGCAGGGAAGCAAATTCACATACATGACAAAAATAATGGAAGAAAATACAAATCTTAAATAGATTAACTTTTATCTCCAATAGATTTTTTTGGCAAATGTAACAGCCGTACATACTTATAATTATCTTTTTCACAGATTTTATTTAACATAATTATAGATTTTTTAAAAAGTGACATATTTTGGTAGTTTCATTTACCTTCTTGATTAATGGAAATAGAAAATGAGTTGCATTTAAAGTTGTTTTATCTTGGAATAATTAATACACACAGACAAGTGGATGCATTTGTAAGCACTGTTTAATTGATGGCTACATGTACCTGCTAACCAGATTATGAGGTAGACAGTAACCAGTGCCTTTAAAGCACTTGTGTCTATCCCCTCTTACTCTCAGAGGCAACTAGCAATCAACATTAATTCCTTGCTTTTCCTTATATTCTATGTACAATGTAGGTACACCTGAAAAACACATTGTTTTCCTGTGAAAAGCTGAGTAGCAATCCCAGATTTAGCTGTGTAAGGAAAGGACAAATTAGCAGACCTAAGAAGAGACTAAGCCAAATAGGGTGTTTGGATCACAGTCTGACTTGAGCTTCCCTGAGACTTTATAAAAGGCCCTTCTGGAAAAGTTAATTGTCAACGTCATAGAGGAGTCTTGTGCAACGTTTGCCTCATCTCAGTGGAATCATTTATCAGGGCTACAGCGCCAGCAAAATGCTGCACCTTCAGCCCTAATAAGTTCTGGCAGGGCGGGCTACGGACTACTCTGTATGTTTTGCTTCTAAATTTACCATGCTGCACACCAAATCTTAGGAGGAGGTTGAAATAGAACAGTTCTCTTGGATTAAAGGAATATTTTCAGCTGATCCAGGCTTTGTGGCATGGAAGGACATGAACTTTATTGCCACATTGTCAAGACCAACGTCCCCAGCTTAAAGATGGAGCTAGGACCAGGAACATTTGGCTACGAAAGCTCACAGTATGACTTTCTTAATACATAATTCAGGCTTCCCAGGTGGCTCAATGGGAAAGAATCCTCCTACAATGCAGGAACTTGGGATTGACCCCTTGGTTGGGAAGATTCCCTGGAGAAGAAAATAGCAACCCACTCCAATATTCTGCCTGGGAAATCCCATGGACAGAGGAGCCTGGCGGGCTAAAGTCATGGGGCCACAAAAGAGTCAGACACGATTTAGGGAGTAAACAGCAACAAAATATAATTTTCAGCCTAAAGTGAATATCCTCCTTGGTGTTTTTTCCACTCCATTTATCTGTACTGTCTTTCAGGAAATTGTCTTATTCAGATGTTGGATATCTAGATATTCAGTTCAGTTCAGTCACTCAGTCATGTCTGACTCTTTGCGACTCCATAAATCCCAGCACTCCAGGCCTCCCTGTCCATCACCAACTCCTGGAGTTCACTCAAACTCATGTCCATTGAATCGGTGTTGCCATCCAGCCATTTCATCCTCTGTCATCCCCTTCTCCTCCTGTCCCCAATCCCTCCCAGCATCAGGGTCTTTTCCAATGAGTCAATTCTTCACATGAGGCGGCCAAAGTATTGGCATTTCAGCTTCAGCATCATTCCTTCCAATGAACATCCAGAACTGATCTCCTTTATGATGGACTGGTTGGATCTCCTTGCAGTCCAAGGGACTCTCAAGAGTCTTCTCCAACACCACACTTCAAAAGCATCAATTCTTCAGTGCTCAGCTTTCTTCACAGTCAAACTCTCACATCCATACATGACCACTGGAAAAACCATAACCTTGACTAGATGGACCTTTGTTGGCAAAGTAACGTCTCTGCTTTTTAATATGCTGTCTAGGTTGGTCATAACTTTTCTTCCAAGGAGTAAGCATCTTTTAATTTCGTGGCTGCAGTCACCACCTGCAATGATTTTGGAGCCCAGAAAAATAAAATCTGACACTGTTTCCCCATCTATTTCTCATGAAGTGATGGGACCAGATGCCATGATCTTAGTTCTCTGAATGTTGAGTTTTAAGCCAACTTTTTCACTCTCCCCTTTTACTTTCATCAAGAGGCTTTTGAGTTCCTCTTCACTTTCTGCCAAAAGGGTGGTGTCATCTGCATATCTGAGGTTATTGATATTTCTCCTGGCAATCTAGATTCCAGCTTGTGCTTCTTCCAGCCCAGCGTTTCTCATGATGTACTCTGCATAGAAGTTAAATAAGCACGGTGACAATATACAGCCTTGACGTACTCCTTTTCCTATTTGGAACCAGTCTGTTGTTCCATGTCCAGTTCTAACTGTTGCTTCCTGACCTGCATACCGGTTTCTCAAGAAGCAGGTCAGGTGGTCTGGTATTCCCATCTCTTTCAGAAGTTTATTGTGATACACACAGTCAAAGGCTTTGATGTAGTAAAGAAAGCAGAGGTAGATGTTTTTCTGGAACTCACTTGCTTTTTTGATGATCCAGTGGATGTTGGCAATTTGATCTCTGGTTCCTCTGCTTTTTCTAAAACCAGCTTGAACACCTGGAAGCTCACAGTTCACGTATTGCTGAAGCCTGGAGAATTTTGAGCTGACTGTGGGTCAGATCATGAACACCTTATTGCCAAATTCAGACTTATATTGAAGAAAGTAGGGAAAACCACTAAACCATTCAGGTATGACCTAAATCAAATCCCTTATGATTATACAGTAGAAGTGAGAAACAGATTTAAGGGACTAGATCTGATAGAGTGCCTGATGAACTATGGACTGAGGTTCGTGACACTGTACAAGAGACAGGGATCAAGACCATCCCCATGGAAAAAGAAGTGCAAAAAAGCAAAATGGCTGTCTGAGGAGGCCTTACAAATAGCTGTGAAAAGAACAGAAGCGAAAAGCAAAGGAGAAAAGGAAAGATATAAGCATCTGAACGCAGAGTTCCAAAGAATAGCAAGAAGAGATAAGGAAGCCTTCCTCAGCGATCAATGCAAAGAAATAGAGGAAAACAACAGAATGGGAAAGACTAGAGATCTCTTCAAGAAAATTAGAGATAGCAAGGGAACATTTCATGCAAAGATGGTCTCGATAAAGGACAGAAATGGTATGGATCTAATAGAAGTAGAAGATATTAAGAATAGGTGGCAAGAATACACAGAAGAACTGTACAGAAAAGAGCTTCATGACCCAGATAATCACGATGGTGGGATCACTCATCTAGAGCCAGACATCCTGGAATGTGAAGTCAAGTGGGCCTTAGAAAGCATCACTATGAACAAAGCTAGTGGAGGTGATGGAATTCCAGTGGAGCTATTTCAAATCCTGAAAGCTGATGCTGTGAAAGTGCTGCACTCAATATGCCAGCAAATTTGGAAAACTCAGCAGTGGCCACAGCACTGGAAAAGGTCAGTTTTCATTCCAATCTAGATGTTAGTTAGTTAGTTAGCTAGTGTTAATTGCTCAGTCGTGTCTGACTCTTTGTGACCCCATGGACTGTACCCTGCCAGGCTCCTCTGTCCATGGAGTTCTGTAGGCAAGAATACTTGAGTGGGCTCCTGTACCCTTCTTCAGGAGATCGTCCTAACCCAGGGATCAAACTCAGGCCTCCTGCATTGCAGGCAGATTCTTTATTGTCTGAACCACCAGGGAAATCCCTATACTTTCTTAAACTTTCTCTGTAATTATTTTAAATCCCTTTATAAATAATGATCCTTTTGTTCTACTTTCTGAAAACATTTTTTTTTTTCTGAAAAGTACTGTGAAACTTTATCTATTAACACCTCTTTCCATTTTTTTTGTATTTTTGTGTTTTGGGTTTTCATTTGAGTTGGTCAAATTAGTCTGCAAAAACATATTTTCTTTTTTTAAAATGAAATTCTCATTTTAGTGTCATTGATGTGCTATTTCCTCTCACTTTTCTGTGGATATTACTGCCTGGGAGGATAAAGGTCTGTTGACTTTCTGGGAGCTCACTGGAGGCAGGGACCAGAAGCCACAGAATTCACTGAAGAGTCATTGTCTTTACCACAGCTAGTGCTCCAGCCCAGGAAGGGGTGTCTGATCTGCACGATTGTGCATGGATGAGGGTCTCTAGGGAGCTGACTGCTGTCAATCATTTTAGAAATATTTACCAGCACATTTGTTTTAGACCCAACTTTACCTCTAGTGCTGGACGACTCTGAAACTGTTCTTTCTAAGACTTTGAGAATTCTCTGAGCAATTTGATTTGGTTTTCACTTTTCCTGATTTCTAGCTTTAAGATTTAGCTTTCTTGGGTCTATTAAATAAAGTACATTAATACATCAACTTGCACTCAGAATTTTGTTACCTTTGTCTGCTCTTCTGTTATCCTCCTTCTTTTGAGTCTTATCTTTAAAAATATTTTCTTTATTGTAATTTTACTGTGAAGGGTTACATTAGATGCCTGTGTCTAAAAGCCTAATCTGGAAACACATAAGTGCCTCAATTTTAAAAAACTATGTTCAATGTCGTGTACTAACTTATCATGGAAAAGAATATGAAAAAGAACCTGAATCTCTTTGCTATATGCTTGAAACTAATACAATATTTTAAGTCAACTATGTTGTTATTGTTGTTTAGTTGCTAAGTCATGTCTGACTCTTTGGTGACCCCATGGACTGTAGCCCGTCAGGCTTCTCTGTCCATGGAATTTTCCAGGTAAGAATACTGGAGTGGGTTGCCATTTTCTTCTCCAGGGGATTTTTCTTACCAAGGGATTGAACCAGCCTCTCCTGAATTGCAGGCGGATTCTTTACCACAGAGCCAAATATACATTGATAAAAGAATGTGTAGGAATGAAAAATTTCTAATTTGTTTATCTCTGTGAAATGTTTGATATAGTAAGATATAAATTAATGTACCCTACTAAGATAAATTTTTTAATTGAAGAAAAATTAATAAATTCTAAACATACGCTACTTATGATACTTATGAGCAGATTCTTGGTGAAACTTCTCTTTTTTGCAGTGCCTTTAAGAACCAAATAAATATTGCACTAAACTGTGCTTAGGAGTCAGTTCCTATTAGTGGAATCATCACCTAGAATGAAATGCTCAGTTTCTACATCATAAAAGAGCACTGGTCAAGGAAAAAGAAATTGGCAGATTTTCCTTAGATTAAGGGGAGAAGGAAATGGCAACCTGCTCCAGTATTCTTGTTTGGAGAATCCTGTGGACAGAGGAGCCTGGAGGGCTGCTGTCCATAGGGTTGCACAGAGTCAGACATGACTGAAGCGACTTAGCATGCAAGGATGCATTGGAGAAGGAAATGGCAACCCATTCCAATAATTTTGCCTGGAGAATCCCAGGGACAGAGGAGCCTGGTAGGATGCCATCTAAATGCACCAAAGAATTGATGCTTTAGAAATGCGGTGTTGGAGAAGACTCTTGAGAGTCCCTCAGACAGCAAGGAGAAGATCCAACCAGTCAATTTTAAGGAAATCAGTCCTGAATATTCTTTGGAAGGACTAATGCTGAAGCTGAAACTCCAATACTTAAAGTGAAGAACTGACTCCTTGGAAAAGACCCTGATGCCGGGAAAGATTGAGGGCAGGAGAAGGGGATGACAGAGGATGAGATGGTTGGATAGCATCACTGACTCGATTGGTATGAGTTTGAGCAAGCTCCTGGAGTTGGTGATGGACAGGGAAGCCTGGTATGGTGCAGTCCATGGGGTTGCAAAGAGTCAGACACAACTGAGCGACTGAACTGAACTGAACTGAAGAATATTGTATATACTAAAATTTACTGGTCTTCATTATTTCCAAGTCTGGAGCAATGAAGCTCTGGACACCATCTCTAATACTCTGGATGAGAGAGAAATTTGAGGATATATTTCTGTAATTGGAGGACTGCTAATGTGCTGAAAAAAACTTGTGAAAAATCAAAATAATACAGCAATAATAATAATAGAACCCTCAATACAACACAGAAATCGAGGACTATCGTGACTGAGATTTTTAACCTATTCTCCAACTAACAGGTTAGCCTGCCACCTGACATATTGACATGGATGCTGGCAGAAAAAACAGAACTCCTGTGTTAGAAAAAAGGACTTTACAACTCAGAGCAATAGCAGCAGCCAGAGGATTAGAATTTTCTTGCAAATGTTCTTGTCAAACTCAATTGTGGTGTGGAGAGGGCCTGTTAATACCTGCATATGTAATGGATTGCATTACAGGAGAGAAATCATGGCCCCAACTTTTTGTTAATGGACTCCAAAAGGAGTTATTACCTTTATTATACCGGGCAATAAGGATATCTGCCCTTTGCTCCAGAGAGAGATGCTATCTATATAAGGCTGTAAACAAACCTGACTTTTGCTTGAAGTGAGGTATTATTTGTTTCTGCCAAGATTATTTGCTGGGGCTTCCCTGGTGGCTCAGATGGTTAAGAGTCTGCCTGCAGTTCAGGAGACCCAGGTTTGATCCCTGGGTCTGGAAGATCCCCTGGAGGAGGAAATGGCTACCCACTCCAGTATTCTTGCCTGGGAAATCCCATGAACAGAGAAGCCTGACAGACTACAGTCTATGGGGTCACAAAGAGTCGGATATGACTGAGAGACTTCATTTCACAAGATTATTTGCTATACAAACATTCTTGCAATGGAAGACAGAGCAACTACTTGCATTGCGCACAAGATATGCAGAAATGTGAGAGAAGCTAATAGAGAATTTTCCCCCAGCACATCTCAGCACACTTTTCAAGGGCTAATTCCATTCTCCTGGACTTAACCTTAAGTCATCAGATTTAGTTGTCCTTCTTAAATAAATAAATTTGTTTAGTTTTGCATTTTTTATATTGGACCTTAATTGATTAACAATCTTGTGTTAGTTTCAGCTGTACTGCAAAGTGATATAATTATATATATATATATACATATATATATACACATATATCTCTTCTTAATTAATTTAAAGGGAAAATTACTGCTATATATTTTTATACTATAGTAATATATTATTCTGGAGAAAGAAATATAACCCACTCCAGTATTCTTGCCTAGAGAATCCCGTGGAGAGAGGAGCCTGGTGGGCTACTGTCCACGGGGTCTCATAAAGCTGGACACGACTGAAGCGACTTAGCATGCATGCATGCACTGGAGAAAGAAATACAACCCACTCCAGTGTTCTTGCCTGGAGAATCCCAGGGACCGAGGAGTCTGGTGGGCTGCCATCTATGGGGTCACAGAGTCGGATACAACTGAAGCAACTTGGCAGCAGCAGCAACATTTTATTAGGGCTTCTCAGGTGGCTCAGCAGTTAAGATTCCATCTGCCAATGCCGGAGACACAGAAGATCTCCTGGAGGAGGAAATGGCAACTCACTCCAGTATTCTTGCCTGGGAAATCCCATGGACAGAGGAGCCTGGTGGGCTACAGTCCATAGGGTTGCAAAGAATCACACAACTGAGCACACATATACAGGGTATTGCTATGGCATCAGGAGAGAATGATTTTATTAAAGAATGAAGTATTTTTTAATCTCATAATCCCCTTTGGGTTAGTGTATTTTTCGTATATTCCAGAAGGTATTCCGAAAAGAAGACAAATGGTATCTTCCTTTGCTCTTCCTTACATTGCCATTTAGAATTACTTCCTAAAGCTATTATATGAAAATTAATTGCACTGTCATAACAAAGCATACTGTACTTATTACATAAACAGAGCAATATTTTTGCTATAATATACAAGATCTTGTTTCATCAAATACTTGCACTCATAAAAAATCTCAATGAATTATAATTTTGTTCTCCAAGGTAAATATTTTGGAAAATCAAGCTGAAAAACTTCTACATTACAAAATGCTTAATCTTAAGCAAAGATTTTAAAATTTCTTTTCAAACCTAGCAACTCATCAAAGTTATATTTCTTGTAATTGTCACTATTTCTACCTAATTTATCTTGAACATTCACACACTCATAGTGAAATGTCAAAATGGACAAAAATGTATGACAAAATTAATATTAGCCAAATTTACTCTTGAAACTCATTGTGTGTACAATCTTTCATCTCTGCAAAACTTCTTCTGCATTTAATATGCTCTTAGCCTATCTATGCCTAGTGAAATCCTACATATATTTCAAGATTCAGTTTGAATGCCTCTGCTGTGAAGAACTGCCTATTTTACTCTGTTAGAATTAATCCATTGTTTCCCTATTTTTCCATCATAGAACATGGCTGATATCTCTTAGGTCACATCCATCACTTTTTTCTACTTTTCTTTCTTCTCTACCAAAATGTTGTTGGAAAATTCTGTCTGGAACATCTCAGGGTCCCTTATATAATATTTATCATGGGTGTTTGTTTGTTTATTTTAAGTTCTTATGCTCATGGAGAGATTTGCTGGAAACACACAAATGTGGGAAGTTTGTGTGATGGATTTTTTAAGGATGAAGGTGGCTCAGAGGTAAAGAATCCACCTGCCAATGCAGGAGACACAAGAGGCATAGTTTGGATCCCTCAGTCAGGAAGCTCACCTGGGTAGGAAACGGCAACCCATTCCAGTATTCTTGCCTGAAAAATTCCACGCACCGAGGAGCCCAGTGAACTGCAGTCCACGGAGTCACAGAGTTAGACATGACTGAGCGTGCACACACAGACCTCATGATAAGCCTAAAGCACAATGGTTATGACCTAGTGACGCACGATGTAACCCATACCTAAGACCTGATTGTCCGCGTCAATGTATCATAATCTCTTAATTAATTAATGGCAATATTCTAGTAATTGGTTAAACTATGTATTATAGTCTCTATCAAACAAGTAAACTGTCTGTTTCTTGTACACTTATTTATGTTTGATTGATATGACTTCTTTGAATTTTCAAGATCTTGGTTAAGCATAAACCATTATGGACATTCATGCCTTATTTTATATATATATATATATGTATGTATACTCATGGATGATAGTACAATGACTTAAATAAATGAAATCCTAAGCATTTATCCCTAGATGGCATTGAGATCAAGAACACATTCTGTCATAATTTGAATTTTATGTTATAACTTTAATAATAATAACAGCTATAACTTTAAAATTCAAAGATAACATTAAATATTAATATTCATTTTTTCTTAAAATGAGCTAGAGTGAAAAGTTAAACTCTGGAATAAGAAAGCATTTGAAGCAACAGGAAAATAATTCACTTTCTTGAAAGGATTAATATTAATTTATAAAACCCATATGAGATCCCAGCAATATTCACAAATCACTCTCCATATATGCCAGAAGAAAGTGATATTATTTTCAGTTGAGTTCAGTTGCTCAGTCGTGTCTGACTCTTTGCAACCCCATGAATCACAGCACGCCAGGCCTTCCTGTCTATCACCAACTCCCGGAGTTCACTCAGACTCACGTCCATCGAGTCAGTGATGCCATCCAGCCATCTCATCCTCTGTCGTCCCCTTCTCCTCCTGCCCCCAATCCCTCCCAGCATCAGAGTCTTTTCCAATGAGTCAACTCTTCGCATGAGGTGGCCAAAGTACTGGAGTGTCAGCTTTAGCATAATTCCTTCCAAAGAAATCCCAGGGTTGATCTCCTTCAGAATGGACCGGTTGGATCTCCTTGCAGTCCAAGGGACTCTCAAGAGTCTTCAACACCACAGTTCAAAAGCATCAATTCTTCGGCACTCAATATTATCTTAGGGATTTTTTTTAAAATTTACTTTTCATAGGTAGAATATTTTGAGTTTCTGTTCTTCTAGAAAAATTTCTCATACTTAACTATTCTAGCAGTACTAGAAACAGAGATTATAAGACTAACTGACATTATTGAGCACTCACTCTCTGCCAGGTATTGTTCTGAGCGGTTGCCATGCCTATGTCATTAAATCCTCTGGACAACATTATGAAGTAGATATTATTTTTGTTCCTGTTTTGTAAGTAAGACAACTTAAGGGTTAAATGGAATTGTCTAACTTCATACTGTTAGTAAATGAAAGAAGTCATGTTTCAAACCCATCAATTAGCACTCAGGAGCCCATTCTTCCTGCTCTGTATCATTGAAATGTAGGGAAATCTATGTTCTTTAAAACACACTTAACCCCACTTAACACCATAGATATTTTTGAAATATTGAAGAATAATTTTTAAATCAATCCATAGAATTTTTGACATGTCAGGAATGCAGATTACTCAAAGAATGACGACTAAGGCTTTCTGGAAAGGATGACTTTTTTCTTGATGATTTGTATTTTGTATTTTTGAGTTGAAATACAGGCAATTTGTTTAAAACAAAAGACATCAAAGAAAATGATACAGGTAATGGTCTAGTCAGATCAAGAGTAACTAATACCCCTTGTCCTCATTCTTTTGTTGTTATTTAGTCACTAAATTATATCTGACTCTTTTTGCAGTCCCATAGACAGGTTCCTCTATCCATGGAATTCTCCAGGCAAGAATACTGGAGTGGGTTGCCATTTCCTCCTCCAGGGGATCTTCTGAACCCAGGGATCGAACCCACGTGTCCTGCACTGGCGAGTGGATTCTGTGCCTCTGAGTCACCAGGGAAGCCCCTTACTCTTTCACAGGAAAATAAAGAGTGAAGCACTTAGTGTGTGTTCTCGTTGAGGCTGGACTTGGGATTTGGTAGAATAACAATGCTTCATTACTGAGGTGACGGTGTCAGAGGCTGTCTCAGATTTCTGTTAAATATTTAAATTTTAAGATACTTTTCATCTTAAAGACCATTATTTCTGACTCATAACAAAAGGGCAGTGATGACCCAAATTGTTACCTAGCTTCATCCCTGGGTTGTTTTTTTAAATACAAATTTTGTAAGACCCACACAGCCTTTTTTCACAGGGATTCTGTGAAAGTGCTGAACTTAATATGAGAGCAAATTTGGAAAACTCAGCAGTGGCCACAGGACTGGAGAAGTTCAGGTTTCATTCCAATCCCAAAGAAAGGCAATGCCAAAGAATGCTCAAACTACTGTACAATTGCACTCATCTCATACGCTAACAAAGTAATGCTCAAAATTCTCCAAGCCAGGCTTAAACAGCACATGAACCATGAACTTCCAGATGTTCAAGCTGGTTTTAGAAAAAGCAGAGGAACCAGAGATCAAATGGCCAACATCCACTGGATCATCAAAAAAACAAGAGAGTTCCAGAAAAACATCTATTTCTGCTTTATTGACTATGCCAAAGCCTTTGACTGTGTGGATCACAACAAACTGTGAAAAATTCTTCAAGAGATGGGAATACCAGACCACCTGACCTATGTCCGGAGAAATCTGTATGCAGGTCAAGAAGCAACAGTTAGAACTGGACATGGAACAACAGAATTGGTTTCAAATCAGGAAAGAAGTACATCAAGGCTGTATATTGTCACCCTGCTTATTTGACTTATATGCAGACTACATCATGAGAAACGCTGGGCTGGATGAAGCACAAGCTGGAATCAAGACTGCCAGGAGAAATATCAATAACCTCAGATATGCACATGACACCAACATCATGGCCAAAAGCAAAGAAGAGCTAAGGAGCCTCTTGATGAAAGTGAAAGAGGAGAGTGGAAAAGTTGTCATAAAACTCAACATTCAGAAAACTAAGATCATGGCATCTGGTTCTATCACTTCACGGCAAGCAGATGGGGAAACAGTGGAAACAGTGAAAGACTTTATTTTGGAGGGCTCCAAAATCACTGCAGATGGTGGCTACAGCCATGAAATTAAAAGACACTCCTTGGAAAAAAGTTATGACCAACCTAGACAGCATATTAAAACCAGAGACATTATTTTGCAAACAAAGGTGTGCCTAGTGAAAGCTATGGTTTTTCCAGTGGTCAGGTATGGATGTGAGAGTTGGACTATAAAGAAAGCTGAGTGCTGAAGAATTGAAGTTTTTGAACTGTGGTGTTGGTGAAGACTCTTGAGAGTCACTTGGACTGCAAGGAGATCCAACCAGTCCATCCTAAAGGAAATCAATCCTGAATATTCATTGGAAGGACTGATACTGAAGTTGAAGCTCTAATACTTTGGCTACCTGAAGCAAAGAACTGACTCATTGGAAAAGACCCTGATGCTGGAAAAGATTTAAAGCAGGAGAGGATGAGATGGTTGGATGGCGTTATTGACTCATTGGACATGATTTTGAGTACACTCCAGCAGTTGGTGATGGACAGGGAAGTCTAGCGTGCTGTAGTCCCTGGGGTCACAAAAGAGTCAGACATGACTGAGTGACTGAACTGAACTGAAATGACACAACTTTTAGCAGATAAGACTTTTCTTGGGAAGTATCAGTTTTACCCTGTCATAATCTCATCTCACTTTGGAGAACAAAAGGGAGTATCATTTTATTTTGTTTCTGAATTTCCTATAAATGCTGACACTTTCCTCCATCATTTTGGTAAGAAAACGTTTTTTAAATTTTCATTTATTTCTAGTTGGGTTACCTTCATTCTGAAACAGGAAGGGTCATAAAAGATGATTTATATATTTGGATAAACTTTTTTGGTAAGAATTTGTTATTAATGGGCACTGGCTAACCATGGACCAGGGTATGAACTGCAGGTATCACTGCTCTTCCTCTGGTTCAACTACTAGAATATCACTTCACCAGCCAAGTTTTACTAGTTTGTATGCGTGTGTGTGTGTGTGTGTGTGTGTGTGTGTGTGCGTGTGTGCTTGTATACACAAGTTCACATCTTAATTTCCTTTTCTTTAAAGAAAGAAAAGCATTGCTACATAAATGCATTGTTTCTACAGTATCCCAAAGCACCTGTTAACTTTTAAGTAGCCAGAGAGCTCTGCCAGGATTCTAATTTCGTGCTGCCAAATGCGCCAGTTTGGTGTTGGCACTCCTCTCTTAGATCTATCTGTTCAACACGACTGGATTGCTTTGAAACAAATTTAAAAGAGAAAAAGGGAATTCCCTGGGGGTCCAGTGGTTAAGATTCCACACTTTGACTGTAGGGGGCACGGGTGTGATCCCTGGTTGGGGAACAAAGATCCTGCCTGCCTCCGGATGCTGCCAAAAGAAGAGAAAGAAAAAAAGAGAAAAACATATACCAAATGGTTGCATTTATATGTGTAATCTGAAATAAATAAATAAATAAACCTTAGACACAGAGACTAGGTCAGGGGTTACCAAAGGTGAAAGATGGGGTGGGGAATGGATGAAAAGGATAAGAATGTACCAACCTGAGTTTTAAATAACGAATCATGGAGATGTGATGTACAGCATGAAGACTACAGTTAATAATACTGTATTGCATATTTAACAGTTGCCAAAAGAGTACATGGGCTTCCCTGCTGGCTCAGTAGTAAAGACTCCTCCTGCCAGTGCGGAAGATGCAGGAGATTCGGGTTTGATCCCTCATTCAGGAAGGTCCCCTGGAGAAGGAAATGGCAACTCAACCCAGTATTCTTGTCTGGGAAATCCCATGCACAGAAGGGCTTGGCAGGCTATAGTCCATAGGGTCTCCAAGAGTCAGACACGACTTAGTGGCTAAACAACAACAACAAAAAGAGAGTACATATTAAAAGTTCTCATCACACACACAAAAATAAGTTGGTAACAATGGATGGTAATGTATGTTAACTAGACTTATTGTGTTGAATACTGTGAATGAAATTCACTAATATTTGATATTTGCTTTTGATATTTGAGCATTTGATATTTGCTTCCTTTTGTGAATTAGCCTTTGCATATTTATCTTGCAATTACAAATTGATTTCCTGCTAAAAAGAGCAAAAGAAAGTCCTTTTCCTAGCATATTTCCAAACTAACTAGAAGGTGCTATTTCCTAGAGTTCTGCAGAAACTAATAACACCTACAAGTCATATGTATCAAGTTGTAACTAGAACTTCTTAAGGGTAAGTAAAGAAAAACTTGGAATAGTCAGCTTCCAAGTCTTCTTTTCCCTAATTTGCAATGAATATAAAATATACTAGGAGGTAAAATTTATTCTCAAGTTCATACTTGGGCATAAAAATATCTACCACCTCCTTTAAAAGAAACTACATTTTTTTCTTAGTATTTTTCCACCACAGTTTTTGACTAAAATAGTCATCAACTAACAATTTTAATTATAATAACAATGTGTTCAGTCACGTCCGACTTTGCGACCCTGTGGACTGTAGCCCACTAGGCTTCTCTGTCTATGAGATTTTCCAGGAAAGAATACTGGAGTAGGATGCCATGCCCTCCTCCAGGAGACCTTCCTGACCCAGGGATCAAACCCACATCTCTTATGTCCCCTGCATTGGCAGGCAGGTTCTTTACTACTAGCTCCACCTGGGAAGCCCATTAAATATATGTACTGGGTGCTTAATCGCAGAAGACAATGGCACCCCACTCCAGTACTCCTGACTGGAAAATCCCACGGACGGAGAAGCCTGGTAGGCTGCAGTCCATGGGGTCGCTGAGGGTCGGACACGACTGAGCGACTTCACTTTCACTTTTCACCTTCATGCATTGGAGAAGGAAATGGCAACCCACTCCAGTGTTCTTGCCTGGAGAATCCCAGCGATGGGGGAGCCTGGTGGGCTGCCGTCTATGGGGTCGCTCAGAGTCGGACACGACTGAAGTGACTTAGCATCAGGGTGCTTAATATGACTGCATTTTAAGTTTAATATCTCATTTGACATTTACTCAAGCCAATTCTAAAAAAATTTGAATCTACCCAAAATCCCCCACTCACATGGCAGCATCATAAGAATACATCTTCCCTTGTTTTTATACTCAGGCGTCTGCTGATCGACCCAAGTATGAATTTGAGACCTGACATCCAATCTAAACCTTAGCAAATCACCTGCAATGCCGCATTTTGGAAAAAAATACAAGCAAGTGCATTCACATTCCTTTGTTTGGGATTTCAGGTAGGACATATTAAAAGAGAAACACAGTTCCTTGGGATAATCAGCTTAAAAGTCACGAGAAAAACTAGGAAACTTATGTCACATTATATACAACATAAAGTAAAAGTTGAAACTATTAATACAGGTCAGTAAGAACTATTTGGTGGAAGTAAATAAATGATAAAACTAATTGGAAATAGATATGAAAAAAAGAACACATGCAGGAATAATCCAATCCCCCACTAGTGGTCTCACATGAGGCTAATAGTTCAAAAGTCAAACTTGTGTTGGATTCACATTAGCCTCTTACTCATCCTCCCTACTGAAAACAGGAGAGATTGCAACTTCCTTCCATGGATTTTGTCCTTTTTTCATTCCCTTATTATTAAACGATTCTTTCGTAAGACAACCCTACCCAGAATCAGCCCTAAGACACAAATATTATCATTCTTATTTTACAAAAGAGAAAATGAGATTTAAAATATTAACAAAGTTTCCCAAGGTTATGTAATTCAAAGGTGGTGAAAATAATTTGAGTTAAAGTCCTTCTGCCTCTAAATTTTGCACACTAAACCACAATCAATTTTTCCCATTATCAACTTATTTCTTCTTAATGAAACCTTGATGTAGACAGTTAAAAATGAGTTTGAAAATTAACTCTAGCTTTCCAGAGAATATTACTGAAATTTAATCTATCCACTGATGCTTATGCACAAAAAAGTATCAACACTTATTGAATGTAGAATGTATTAATTTAGCTGTATTGTGAGATTATGAGTTACTGTCTTTTTTTCTCTCTTCTAAGGCATGAGTACGTTGACTTGGGATTCTTACTAATATCACTCAGTATTATCAGACATCACCTCACAACATCCTGAAGGAAAAATATAAAAGGAAGCTCAAAGAGCCAGTTCGGTTGCATAAAAAAATTCAGACCCAGTTAGCGGTAAATAATAAAAAAACAAAACACATATTAAAAAGCTTCCCTTACAGCACTCTTTCCAATATACCACACTGCCAATATTTAACAAAACTGTGTACATGCATGAGCATGAGAAAAAGAGAGGGGCAGGGATCAAGGTGAGGAATTAAAGGCTTACGGTTAACCAGATAACTAGGAAATATTGTCTAAGTACTTAAGTCTCCAAAAGATTGTCACTAAGCTGGGTTTCATAAGAAAACTTCTTTTGAATCTCTGCTGCTGCTGCTGCTGCTAAGTCGCTTCAATCGTGTCTGACTCTGTGCGACCCACAGACCGGCAGCCCACCAGGCTCCCCCGTCCCTGGGATTCTCCAGGCAAGAACACTGGAGTGGGTTGCCATTTCCTTCTCCAATGCATGAAAGTGAAAAGTGAAAGTGAAGTCGCTCAGTCGGGTCCGACTCCTAGCGACCCTATGGACTGCAGCCCACCAGGCTCCTCCGTCCATGGGATTTTCCAGGCAAGAGTACTGGAGTGGGGTGCCATTGCCTTCTCCACTTTTGAATCTCTAGCCCCAACTAAATAGGAGTTCCTGGAGCTGCTTCATGGGTGGGTCTCCCAGAAAATGTCTACACAGTTCCAACTAGAGGCTGGGATGGAAAGGGGTCAAGGCTTGTTCTCAGTGACTATTACCCTCTCTATTATTTATTTATATATTGGCCGTGCTGGGCCCCCATGGCTGCGCAGTCTATAACTCTAGTTGTGGTGAGTGAGGGCTACTCTCTAGTTGCGGTGCACAGGCTTTTCACTTCAGTGGATTCTCTTGTTGCTGTGCACATGACCTCGGGTGTGCGAGCTTCGGTCGTTGAAGCACGTGGGCTCAGTAGTTTCGGCTCCTGGGCTCTAGAATACAGGCTCAGTAGTTGTGGACACGGGCTTAGTTGCTCCTCAGCCTGTGGCATCCTCCTGGACCAGGGATTGAACCCTTGTCTCCTGCATTGGCATGAGGATTCTTCACCACTGAGCCACCAGGGAAGCCTCAGCTGAAACAGAGCAGGGGCATATTGGTGCTTGTCTCCCCACCATGTTCTCTGCCTGCCTTTTGCCTGTGGAAAACTTTAGTCAACGAATAAGTTTAATCAGAGAATGAGACATGCAGAAACAAAGGAAAATAGTCTAAGAGGTGACTAAATAATAATAATGCAGTCATTAAGCATAGTTAAGGACCTTTAGTTCTTTCTCAAGGGCTCTAGATAATATTCTGAGCCATATCCTGTGAGCTGTCTCGTAGATACTAAAATATGAGGTGGAGAAGCTTAGTTCATGATGACCAAACTACCCAGGACTTGAGTTGCCACAATTCTGAGAACTGACTGCAGAGAAGTGGGAACAAGTGCACCCCAGAACTGAAGACTAATTGTACCTGAAACAACCAAGATGATGTTGGTCAGACCACTGATGATCAATTTGAAGATGACTGTTAGAGATGACTATGCTGTTTCTGCATGTAGCCCTTCCACCCTACTCTGTCTATAAATGCTCTCACCCCCTGCTTGTCGGGGTCAGGGGAGGGTCAGCCTTTGAATGGAGACAGATGTCCACCACCCTCCCCCACCCCCCGCCCCCAAGTTGCCGGCATCTGAAATAAAGCAAACTTTTCTTTCCACCAACCTGGCCGGCTTATTGGCTTTTGAGCGGTGAACAGCCAGACTGCCCACACACATCTTTCAGTAAAACAGCCTCAGTTTCAAACTAGTTCTTTCATTTTTTTTTTATGGAATTGTAAACTTTTTATTTTACCCTTATATCAAGAATAGCTTGAAGCAGATTTTTTGATTCCTCTTTTCTTCCTCTCCTGGAGGCATGAATGAGTTTGAAAATAGCCCAAATTGAGGCAGTAAAAAGATATTCAAGACATATGTGTCACCACCCTTTCAGCTTTCAATTAATTGTGAACTTTCAGCATGAAAATGATTCCATTGGTGTGTTTATTCACTTAGTGATCTGGAAAATTTAAATAGCTTTGTGCAAAGCATAATTTATTAACAACAAAAAGATATTTGGTGATTGAATTTAAAGTTCTCTTTTGAAGGAGAAATATCATATGACATCTTTCATATGCAGAATTTTAAGAGAAATAATACAAATGAAATTACTTACAAAAAAGAAAGAGACTCACAGACTTAGAAAACAAACTTATAGTTGCCAGGGAAAGGAAGGAGAGAAAGGATAGTTAGGGAGTTTGGGTGGACGTGTACACACTGCTATATTTAAAGTGGATAACCAATGCTCAATGTTACGTGTCAGCCTGAAGGGGAGAGGAGTTTGGGGGAGAATGGATACATGTATATGTATGGATGAGTCTCTTCACTGTTCACCTGAAACTATCACAACATTGTTAATTGGCTATACTCCAATATGAAATAAAAAGTTCAAAATATATATATATATATATATATAGATATGCATGTGTTCTTCCTTCTTTCCATCACCTGAAATTAGAGATTCTGTTTATAGCTGCTGAGGCCATGAGGCGGCATGAAGCAAGTCACTGCACACAACTGCATGTGTGTTTATTTTGTCCATCCCGTGATGGTCAGGGAAGCCTGGTGTGCTGCAGTCCACGGACTGGCAAAGAGTTGGGGCTATGACTGAGTGACTGAACTGAACTGATATTCTCTTGCTGTAACTCCTGGGAAGCTTGCTACATTTCTTAGTGGGAGGCTTGCAAAATGAAAGGACTTCCAAAGTTCAAAGCTCGCTTTGCCGCCATGACATGCCATCTTTCCTGAAAAATGAGAGCGTGAGTTGTTTTTCATTTCTCTGGAAGGCAACGTCATCTGTCATAGAATGCTACAGACCCAGTTTAGATTTTGATAAGTAATTTCCATTTAGGTTTTCTTTTCCTAAGGAAAGGTCTAAATGGATTGAAAAGTTTTTTTTCTTCTTTTTGTCAATGTACCTGGAGGTGTAAGGAAGGAAAAAACACCTCAATTGTAAGAAACTAAAAGGAGTATTTTTAGAAAAGTATTTATACTGAATCATCAAATTTACAGGCAGAGTGGATGTTGGAATTCATCTACTTCTCTCACACGTAATGAAGCTGACACTCTCAACAGTTCAGCATCAGATATCTATAATATTTAGTGATGAAAATCAAAGACCCATTTCTCCTAAATCCATTGATACTGTTCTTTACTTTAAAACCAAATAAGCTTCAAGAGACTCACATTCCAATTTCTTCTTATTTTCAAAATTAAAAATACTTTTTTGTCACCTATAAAATATGCTTGAACATTTTGTTTCATTAATTAATTATGTTTAATTTGGGTGAATTTTTAGTTTTGTTCTGATAAATTAAATATGCATTCAATAATTACAGTCCATAGAAATAGATTAAAACCTTCCAAGAGATAAGCATGCTTACCTGTTAATCTATTATATATCAGAAACACGTTAAAGTGTGTAGGACACAGAAGATACATGCTAAGTATAGGTTAACTATGAAAAAAGTGAAAGTGTTAGTCACTCAGTCATGGTAGTCTTTGCAACCCCATGGTCTGTCCATGGAATTCTCCAGGCAAGAATACTGGAGTGGGTTGCCATTCCCTTCTCCAGGGGATCTTCCTGACCCAGGGTCTCCCGCATTGCAGGCAGATTCTTTACCATCTGAGCTACCAGGGAAGCCCCCTATAAATATATTTAATAATCAAATATGTGCTATATTTTGAAGAAGCTTAACTAAAACATGAAACCTGACTTCTTTCAGGAACTTATACTTCATTAAGGAAGACAAACACTAAAACAATTAAGCATAATACAAAGTCCAATAAAACTAACTTATAAAACACACCATTTATTTGAAAGTTGCAAAAGCATTAAATTGAAGATGGTGGTTTTCAGAGTATTTATATGTAATCAGAATTACATTCTTAGAAATAAATTATTATTTAACAGTTCAAATTCCATTTAATTGCAAAATATATTAAAATTTTTTTCAATTAATGATATAAATTATCCAAAGCTATGACCAATTATTGCTTTACAATGTGAATTGTTTTTTGCTGTACAACAACGTGAATCAGCTGTAAGTATACATATGCATCAACATATATACACTACCAGGTGTAAAATAGCAGTGGGAAGCTGCTATAAAGTATAGGAAAATCAGTTCAGTGCTCTGCGAAGATCTAAATAGGTGGGATGTAGGGAGTGGGTGGGACAGAGGCTCAAATTTTAATTCTTATATTTGTGCTACAAAGCTTACAGCCAAATTAAAAGTTAATTTAAAGCAACATGTATAGGCCTTCATGGTATGCTTTCTGTCATCTCATTCATTGTCATCCATTTGTAACTCGATCTTTGTTTTTCTCCTACTTTTAGTTTATTCCACCCTTTACAATGCTATTTGTAAGCTGTCTTAGTTACTTTCTGGAATGATTATAATAGAGTTAAATAAATAAGTGAATAATCCTTATACAACTTCAGGCAACAAGAGAGGATTAAAGATGAATAATCCCTGGGATGAGAGTACAAGCAAGGAGGTTCCATGCCAGCCCCGTTTCTACCCTGGCAGGAGCAATTCACTTCTCTCTTTAGTTCTGAGAGTTCTTAGCTCTGCAACTAGGTATGTCACGATGAACACTTGTGACATAATCATCCATAATTTTGTAACTCCAAAAGCCTCTGGTACATTCAAAAGCTAAATTCTATTGATAGTCAACACAGTTTGAGTAGACTATGCAATTTTATGCCTATGTTCAAATGACTTTAATATTATACTCAGTTTTAGCTTTGGCAGATTGCTATTGGCTCATTGGTGTTGACAGGCAAACTTGTGGGTGCATATTATTAGCTTTTCATAAAATGACATTTCATCTGTAGGCAGAATAACAAATTTTGAATTTTATGCATGAAAAGATTGATAGCTGGCACAATTATTAATTTCTGCAGGCTTCCTGTTGGTGGGTATATCATTTGGGAAAGACATTTGCATTTATGCTCTAATAAAAGAAGGCTCTCTCCTCTCCTTTAATTTTGGGTAGCATAATGCTTTAAGCAACTCTAACTTAAGAGTCCTAATACTTAGGGATATGTTAGCGATTTTTATGAGCAGGTGCCTATAGCAAGGTAGAAAATGTTTGGGGTTTATCAAAACTTGGGTTTGAATTCCATCTACGTCTTAATAACCACTTGACCCTGCAAAAGGTATGTAATAGTTCTAAGTCCCAGCTCATGCTGTAAAACATAAGTCTATTTATCTTTCAGGGTTGGTTTAGAAGACCAAATGAAATAATAGATTCAATATCCCTAGCGTGGTTCCAATTTGGCAGATGTGAACACTTATGAAAACCCTTTTTCTGGTCTTTTCATATATGCTTCAGTGGCTTAGTCATACTCGATGGCTTAGTTTAAACCAAATGGTGTGGAAATTTTTTTCTTCCCAGATTCCTAAAGCAGCTGTATATTTTCTCAACTTTTCTCACCACAACAATTTAGATAAAATATTTTAGTCACAGAAATCCAGCAGAGAAAAAAAAGATCGAAACCATTGTCCTAAACTGCAAAGCCTTCACGCTACAGATATTCTAAATCCAAAAGACTGCTTAACTCTAGTGTTTGCTACTGCTTAAATATGTGAAAAAATCATAAGTATCTCTCACGTGGGAAATGCAATGACCTATTAAACAGGTGGGAATAATTACATTATATTCTAACTCTATGTCATAAGAAGACAATATAGATGTTCTTAGAAGTTAGATATAAGGAATAAAAGACTAAAAAGAAAATTCTTTAAAAATTCTTCGGATCTGAACATTCAAAATAAAGCTCACTATGAAAGATTTTGCAATAACCTTATTTTTAAAACATGTTGAGAAAGTGTCAGAAGGTGAAACTGCGAAAGGATCATTTAAATGCATTGATAGGGTACAAAATACACCTTAGATTTTATTTATTTTTTATATAAATTTATTTATTTTAATTGGAGGCTAATTACTTTACGATATTATATTGGTTTTGCAGATTCATGTTGATGTTTGGCAACACCTTAGTTTTTTAAATGTTATTGGATTCTGATTTTCCATTAGAAACTGTTAACTCTAAATTACCAGGTGAATGATTGCCATATATATCAGCTAAAAGGCAGTAACAAGTATGAGGCTGAGGTCTCCTTATACCTCTGTTTAAAAAATACAAATGTACCATGAACAGATATAGTGGGGAAAACATGCAAAACCTTTTTTGGGACAGAGTGCACTGTAGTATAACATTATAGAACAATAAAGCATCTTTCTAAATGTGTAAGTGAAAATGAGAAATATAGAAAGCTAATCACCCCTTTATCTTGCAGCTTGGTAAAACATCTGCCTACAATGCAGGAGACCCAGGTTCAATCCCTGGGTTGGGAAGATCCCCTGGAGAAGGAAATGACAACTCACTCCAGTATTCTTGCCTGGAAAATCCCATGGATGGAGGAGCCTGGTAGACTAGAGTCCATGGGGTCGCAAAGAGTCGGACACGACTGAGCAACTTCATTTTCACTTTAATGTATAACAGCATGCAAAACAGTATTAACATATGGATTTGAAAACTCACAATTATAATTGCTCATCATATAAAAATAGTTATATCCATAAAATTTTAATACCAAATATATTATGTTGAAAATTTCAGTGGATCTAATGTCTATTGGCAGACACAATCTGTCATTTCCAACTTGAGTGTTTTCGGTTCAGTATAGTTCACTCAGTTGTGTCCGACTTGTCCCATGGACTGCGGCACAGGGAAGCCAAGCTTCCCTGTCCATCACCAACTTCTGGAGCTTACTCAAACTCATGTTCATTGAGTCGGTGATGCCATCCAACCAACTCATCCTCTTTTGTCCCCTTCTCCTCCTGCCTTCAATCTTTCCCAGCATCAGAGTCTTTTCCAGTGAGTCAGTTCTTCATATCAGGTGGCCCAAGTATTGGACTTTCCTCTTCAGCATCAGTCCTTCCAATGAATATTCAGGACTGAGTTCCTTTAGGATGGACTGGTTGGATCTCCTTGCAGCCCAAGGGACTCTCAAGAGTCTTCTCCAACACCACAGTTCAAAAGCATCAATTCTTCGGTGCTCAGTTTTCTTTATGGTCCAACTCTCACATCCATACATGACTTCTGGAAAAAACCAAAGTTTTGACTAGACAGACCTTAGTTGGCAAGGTAATGTCTTTGCTTTTTAATAAGCTGTCTAGGCTGGTCATAACTTTTCTTTCAAGGAGCAAGGGTCTTTTACGTTCATGGCTGCAGTCACCATCTGCAGTGATTTTGGAGCCCAGAAAAATAAAGTCTGTCACTCTTTCTATTGTTTCCCCATCTATTTCCCATGAAGTGATGGGACCAGATGCCATGATCTTAGTTTTCTGAATGTTGAGCTTTATGCCAACTTTTTCACTCTCCTCCTTCACTTTTATCAAGAAGCTCTTTAGTTCTTCCTCGCTTTCTGCCATAACAGTGGTGTCATTTACATATCTGAGGTTATTGATATTTCTCCTGGCAATCTTGTTTCCAGCTTGTGCTTCATCCGGCCCAGCATTTCTCATGATGTACTCTGCATGTAAGTTAAAGAAGCAGAGTGACAGCTTTGACATACTCCTTTCCTGATTTGGAACCAGTCTGTTGTTCCATGTCCAGGTCTACTGTTGCTTCTTGGCCTGCATACAGATTTCTCAGGAGGCAGGTAAGGTGGTCTGGTATTCCCATCTCCTTAAGAATTTTCCAGAGTTTGTTGTGATCCACACAGTCAAAGGCTTTGGCATAGTCAATAAACCAGAAGTAGATGTTTTTCTGGAACTCTCTTGCTTTTTTGATGATCCAACAGATGTTGGCAATTTGATCTCTGGTTCCTCTGCCTTTTCTAAAACCAGCTTGAACATCTGGAAGTTCATGGTTCATGTACTGTGAAGCCTGGCTTGGAGAATTTTGAGCATTACTTAGCTAGTATGTGAGATGAGTGCCATTATGTGGTAGTTTGAGCATTATTTGGCATTGCCTTTCTTTGGGATTGGAATGAAAACTGACCTTTTCCAGGTCCATGGCCACTGCTGTGTTTTCCAAATTTGCTGGTGTATTGAGCGCAGCACTTTCACAGCATTATCTTTCAGGGGATTTGAAATAGCTCAACTGGAATTCCATTACCTCCACTAGCTTTGTTTGTAGTGATGCTTCCTAAGGCCTACTTGATGTCATATTCCAAGATGTCTGCTCTAGGTGAGTGATCACACTATCATGATTATCTGGGTCATGAAGTTCTTTTTTGTATAGTTCCTCTGTGTATTCTTGCTACCTCTTCTTAATATCTTCTGCTTCTGTTAGGTCCCTAACATTTCTGTCCTTTATTGTGCCCATCTTTGTGTGAAATGTTCCCTTGGTACCTCTAATTTTCTTGAAGAGATCTCTAGTATTTTCCATTCTATTGTTTTCTTCTATTTCTTTGCATTGATCACTGAGGAAGGCTTAAGCCCCTTTTAATATGCATAGAGAAAAAAAGCAAAGTTTCTTCTTTTCCTCTCATGTTCTCAAGGTCACTTGAGTCTCTGCCCAGATAGCAGTCCAACATGCTCCAGGTTCTGAGATACCTGGGATGTAATCTCGTTATTTTTAACAAGGAGTGTGTATACCTTTATTCCCAGAAATCCAGTCCGAGATACAAAAACTCTATCTTCCCTTATGAACTTGGGCACCTTCCCCATTCCATACTTGATGCAGAACATGAACTGGGACTATTAACTGTCCTGGTATTTATTTATTTATGATTTTTTAAAATGCAGACCATGTTTAAAGTCTTTACTGAAATTTGTTACAATGTTGCTTCTGTTTTATGTTTTGGTTGGTTTTTTGGCCACAAGTTATGTGGGATCTTAGCTCCCTGACTGGGGATTGAACACATAACCTCTGCATTGGTAGTGAAGTCTTAACCACTGGAACACAAGGGTAGTCCCTAACCTGATATTTAATCTGTTATTTTCTTCCATGGCAAATATACCCAGTACTTAGTCATCTTCCAAAAAGTGTTTCTGTTGTTGTTTTCTTTGTTTTAAAGACGGTGAAAGTTAATACCTATTTTTCTTCTCTCTGGGACATCTTATCTTATCTCTGTGAGATCAATTCCCAGGTGGTGCTAGTTGTAAAGAACCCACCTGCCAATGCAGGAGACATAAGAGACTTGGGTTTGATCCCTGGGTCAGGAAGATCCCCTGGAGAAGGAAATGACACCCCACTCCAGTATTCTTGCCTGGAGAATCCCGTGGATGGAGGAGCCTGGAGGGCTACAGTCCATAGAGTTGCAAAGAGTCAGACAAGACTGAAGCAACTTAACATATCACATACAAATGTGAAGAGACATTGTTATCAAAAGTCCATATTATTTAGCCCCCAAATTGTACATGACTTCAAGTGAAAACATGTTAAACTATTTTATGAGCGTGTCTCAGTGCCAGCTGTCACTGAAAGGATGAGGAAAGAGGAAACAGTGGGTAGGAGATGAGCAAGGACTTTCATACTTTCAACAACTGTTTCCATCTGCTTTCAGAACAGTATTTCTCACAGAGAATGTAGAGACTAGAAAATAGCTGGCAAAGTATTCCTCTGAGACCAGGCTGATCCCCTGATGTTGAATTCCCCAGCTTCCAGCACTGCAAGAGATATTTTTGTGTTGTTTATAAGCTCCCTGTAGGCTATGCTGAATGCGCCGTGTTGTGTCCTACTCTTTGCGACTCCATGGACTGTATCCCACCAGGCTCCTCTGGCCATGAGGTTTTCCAGGCAAGAATAGTGGAGGGGGTTGCCATGCCCTCCTCCAGGGGATCTTCCCTAACTGGGGATCAAACTTGTGTCTCCTCCATCTCCAGCACTGGCCCATTCCGATTCAATCAGCCTTTACCAAACTAAAGGACACACTCTGGTATGAGGAGAGGTTAAAGGGGTTGATATGGCCTGGGACATATTTATTTTGAGTGGCTTAAGGCATTGTAACCTGGAGGAGGCCATGGCCACCCACTTCAGTATTTTTGTCTGGAGAATCCCATGTACAGAGGTGCCTGGCGGGCTACAGTCCATCAGGTCACAAAGAGATGGACACGACTGAAGTGGCTTAGCATGCACTCATGCAAGGCATTGTAATTGTTGATATATGGGTCCTGATATATGGGTTAGGGTTCGGGTTAGGGTTGGGTTAGGGTTAGGAGAAAAAAGAAATTAAAAGATGATGCTAAGATATAAGAGTAGAGATAAATACCTGTTTTAAAATCTTAGCTCCACTGTTTACCAACTATTTGACTTGGGACAGAGCAATTTCTAAATTTTAGTTTCCTAATTTGTTAAAAATAAATTGAGGACTTCCCTGGCAGTCCAGCGGTTAAGACTCCACACTTCCAATGCAGAAGGTGCAGTTCAATCCCTGGTTGAGGAACTAAGATCCCACATGACTTATGGACAAAAAAACTGAAATATACAACAGAAGCAATATTGTAACAAATTCAATAAAGACTTTTATTTATTTTTTTAATAAAGACTTTAAAAAAATGACTTACATTAAAAAATTCTTAAAAAATAAATGGAAGTGATGATACTAAACTAAGTTGCGAATAATAAAGTATTATAAGTGAAATTGGCTAGTGTGGCATGTTTTTGGGTTTTCATTTCACCCTTTTCTGTTTTTCTTTCCATCCCATACCTCCCCTTCCTTCTATCACATGTAATAATGGAAATGTCATGAGGAATGAAGGCAGAAAGACCATGTTTTGAATTCTGATTCTATCATCTTTGACAAGTGACCTTGAAGATATTAATTTCCATGAAATTTAATTTTATAATCACTTATAAAATGGGCATTTAATTCATCATTTAGGTAACATGCCAGGAATCTAGAAGCTGTTGGTAGTGTCAGTTTGCATTATTATTTCTTTTATTTTACATTACTTTTCCTTTGTATTATTATTATTCAGTTTACAGTATTATTTCTTTCTATATTGTTTCCTTATTTCTTTTTAACTACCTTGAGAAAATGTAGAATAAATACACCTTAGAAATACACATAGGATCTCGATTTTGGTATTCTTGTATTCTATGCTTTTACATGGATGTTCTTATTATTGGTCACAGCAAAACTTAAGTGATATCTAAATGCAGTTTTTTTATTAATAAATGAAGGAAAAATAAAATGCTATGTATGACTTACTAGGTTGACATATTCTCATTTCTTGAAATTGAAAAAAAAAGGCCTTCAAAAAGATTAAAATGTTGATGAGAGGCTCAGGGGCTCATAATCTAAGGACTTTTGATTTCCTAATAGATCCTTGGGAAATAGATGGGGAAACAGTGGAAACAGTGTCAGACTCTATTTTGGGGGGCTCCAAAATCACTGCAGATGGTGACTGCAGCCATGAAATTAAAAGTTGCTTACTCCTTGGAAGGAAAGTTATGACCAACCTAGATAACATATTCAAACATAGAGACATTACTTTGTCAACAAAGGTCCATCTAGTCAAGGCTATGGTTTTTCCTGTGGTCATGTATGGATGTGAGAGTTGGACTGTGAAGAAAGCTGAGTGCCAAAGAACTGATGCTTTTGAACTGTGGTGTTGGAGAAGACTCTTGAGAGTCCCTTGGACTGCAAGGAGATCCAACCAGTCCATCCTAAGGGAGATTAGTCCTGGGGGTTCTTTGGAAGGAATGATGCTGAAGCTGGAACTCCAGTACTTTGGCCACGTCATGCGAAGAGTTGACTCATTGGAAAAGACTCTGATGCTGGAAGGGATTGGGGGCAGGAGGAGAAGTGGACAACAGAGGATGAGATGGCTGGAGGACATCACTGACTTGATGGATGTGAGTTTGAGTGAACTCTGGGAGTTGGTGATGGACAGGGAGGCCTGGTGTGCTGCAATACATGGGGTCACAAAGGGTCTGACATGACTGAGCGACTGAACTGAACTGAACTCAACAGATCCTTTCTTCAAATCCTTTTTTAAAGTACCTCCCAGCTTTAACACTACAAAGCATCTTAGAAAGAAATCATACAGAATGATCATTTAAATAATGATGTATTAAGATCTAAAAAATTGAAAGAATTAGTTTTTCTTTTCATTCAACAACTTGCCTATTCTATTGTTAGCCATTTTTCTTCCTTCATCCATAAAGGTTAAATAATATCTATCTTTGGTTATCTTTTGGGATACTAAATGATGAATAATCTATATGTATTTTTAAAAATTCTTAAATTAGTAAAATATTGATAATAATACCTTAATGAATATTGATAAACAATAAGCACATTCAAAGATAATAAATTATAATGTTGTATAACCGGTAACAACTTGTTGTTCCTGATGAATGTGTACAGCCCAGCAGAGATTTCTATACTATTTTTTTAACTCCAAAAGCAAAATTTCATGAAAGATACAATTTGGATGAGTTTTAGAACACTAAACATATTGTTTGTAGAAGAAATGTGAATTCTGTTGAAAAATAAGGTTTTAGTCAATTCATTTTCAAAGCAAACACATAAAACTAAACTGTCTACCAGTTGTATAGTACTAAAATAAACCTATCCTAATTTTTCAAAATTTTATCAATAATCTTGCAGCTGTGAACTGCACATGCTAAATTAAATCAACATGTTGGAAGAAAAGGAGTTGATGACAGCACTAATCACTGAGTATTTAAATGATGTAAGAGCTGAGAAGGAAAAAAAGAGAAGAGTGGAAAAAATAAATCATAGAAGGCAGACAATTAGTAACTAGGGCAAGTCAGTGGCTTTAATGAACATGTTCTGTAAAATAGCATGAGAAGTGATAGTTAAAATATTGTGTGGACAATTAATTGTTACCACTCATCTTCTTACTTAGAAGATAATATCCTGAATTCATAATTTTATTGTTTGAAAAGAATCAGTTTTTCACATAATTCTGAAAAATTCCTTTAATGTCTTCATGAGAGTTCGTGCTAGATATAATCATTACTAAAACAGCCAGTGTTTTCAAGAGTACTGTTATTCAAATCCTAAGTTAAATATCTGTCGAGAATAGCTTAACATGAAAACAAATTATCTACAGTATTCAACGCAGGAAGCTAAAGAAGGGATTTAAAAGGAACTAAGGAATTTGGCAAGAAAAAATGATAAACTATATTATAAGTAGTTGAAGTAAATACTTGAAATTAAAAAAAAATCAAGGGAAACCAAAAATTAAACAGAAGAATAGCATCTGACTTTATTGACAATCACATTACATATAGTTTAGTCTATTTTACAGTCATAGTTGGGTTTCCCTGGTGACTCAGATGGTAAATAATCTGCCTGCAATGTAGGAAACACAGGATATGCAGGTTTGATCCCCGGGTCAGGAAGATCCCCTGGAGAAGGGAATGGCAACCCACTCACGTATTCTTGGCGAGAGAATTCTATGGACAGAGGAGCTTGGTGGACTACAGTCTATGAAAGAGTCGGACATAACTGAGCGACGAACACACACACACACAACCACAATCATGGTTGGAGATTTTAGCACTCTATTCTCAACCATAGAAAGAAAAATAGGCAAAATAATCATTAAGACAGAAATGATCTAGACAAGAGTGAAAAAGTTGGCTTAAAACTCAACATTCAAAACACTAAGATCATGGCATCCGGTCCCATCACTTCATGGCAAATAGATGCGGAAACAATGAAAACAGGGACAGGTTTTGTTTTTCTGGGCTCCAAAATCACTGCAGATGGTTTGCAGCCATGAAATTGAAAGACGCTTGCTCCTTGGAAGAAAAGTTATGATCAACATAGACAGCATATAAAAAAGCAGAGAAATTACTTTGCCAACAAAGGTCTGTCTAATCAAAGCTATGGTTTTTCCAGTAGTCATGTATGGATGTGAGAGTTGGACTACAAAGAAAGCTGAACACCAAAGAATTGACGCTTTTGAATTGTGGTGTTGGAGAAGACTCTTGAGAGTCCCTTGGACTGCAAGGAGGACAAACCAGTCAATCCTAAAGGAAATCAGTCCTGAATATTCATTGGAAGGAATGATGCTGAAGCTGAAACTCCAAAACTTTGGCCACCTGATGTAAAGAACTGACTCACTGGAAAAGACCCTGAGGCTGGGAAAGATTGAAGGTGGGAGGAGAAGGGGACAACAGAGGATAAGATGGTTGGATGGCATCTCTGATTCGACGGACATAAGTTTGAGCAAGCTCTGGGAGTTTGTGATGGACTGGGAGGCCTGGTGGGCTGCAGTCCATGGGGTTGCAAAGAGTCGGACATGGCAGAGCAACTGATCTGAAGTGAACTAACCACATTGCATCCTAAAACTTTACACTTTTTTTTTTTTTTAAAGAAAATGTAGTGTATTCACCAAGAAAACCCATAATCCTAGCCATAAAACCTATATCCTTAAAAAGATTAGGATCGTACAGACATTCTCTGATCACTATGAGATAAAATTAGAAATCAGTAATTTTACAATACTTTTAGTTTTAGCATCAAATCAGTACTGTAGTGACATCCTTGCAAATGCCTCCTGCTACCTACTTAAGCAAAATTTCCCTTGACCCTTTCCTGAGACTGAAAAATGCCCTGTCAGAAGTATGTATAACTTTTAAATTACCCAGATAGTATCTTATTGTCCTCTAAAGTGTTTAGATCAATATACTTCCACAAATATTATATGTAGAATTCCCACTGCTGCATGTCCTCACCAATACATGGTACTTTCCAAGAACTCTACATTTTGTTGAGTATAAAATTGTATTTCAGTTGATTAAAAATTCCCAGATTACTAACAAAGATGGGCATTTTTCTTGTATTTCTGATCGTCTATATTTCTTCTTCTATGAAGTGATTGTTCATATCTTTCTGCACATTGCATTCATGTTTTAAATTTGTCTTGATTTTTCTATGACTTTTTTCCTTCTTATATTTTTTATTTTTTATTCCTATTCTTACTCTAATGTCATTTGTTTCCTCAAGGTTTATTTTTCTCATTTATTATTGAAAGACAGCTGAGGATGAATTTCTACTTGGTAGTTCTGTTACCTAACATTTTGAGCGCATTATTCCAATATATGTTAGCTTTCTTTGTTATTCCTTTGTATGCAATGTTTTTTTCTCTTTCTTGCTGAATTTAATATTTTCTCTGAGCATCCTGCATCCTCACTGCAATAACACTAGATGTGGTTTTATTTTTTATTATTATGAAAACTCACTGAATTATTTAATCTCAAGCTTTTAAGTCTTTCTTTTTTTTTTTTTCTGGAATACTCTCAGATGTTATATCCTCAGATTATCCCTGAATTTTCTTTTTGAAACTCTGTTTAAAAGAATATTGAATTTTCTCATTTTATTCTACTTGTGTCTTTAACTCTATTTCCCATCTCTACTTGTATCTTCATGATGTGTAATTTTATAGACATGGATTTTGTGGTTAGTTTTAATGTATCACAAGATCTGCTGTATTATTTATTGATTGCTTTTTACTTCAATTATTCTTTTTTAATTTTTAAAAGTTCTTTGATCCACTTAAAAAACTTTCTGGCTATTTTTGATAACCTTTTAATCCATGATTCTTTTATTTCAAGTTCATCTTATTTTTAATAATTGTGTACATGATTAATCATTTTATGTGTTATCTTTAATCATTTCTTCTGAAATTCTTGAGTTTTCCCTAATATCCAATTATTTTGATTTCTTTCCTTTTTTTAAATGTTGCACTTTGAATTAATTTTGCCTGAACATTAGCTTGAGGTTTTCATTCAAAAAATTTGAACTTAACTCTGAGAGTTCCAAAGAATGCTTTAATTCTTCCCTAGAGGTCTCAGGATTTCCATAGAAAATGGTATAGTCTTTTTTTATAGTTTTTTTTTTTTTTTTTGATGTGAACCGTCTTTAAAGTCTTTATTGAATTTGTTACAATATTGCTTCTGTTTTATACTTTGGTTTTTTGGCCATGAGATCTTAGCTCCTTGACCAGGGATAGAACCAGCACCCTCTGTAATTGGAAGGCAAAATCTTAACCACTGGACAGCCAGGGAAGTCCTAAAAATAGTAGGGTATTAAAATGAGCTTTTCTGTGAAAATGTTGTTACTCATCTCTTTTTTAACTTTCAACATTCAAGATAAGACTATCCTGATACCATTCAAAAGCACATCAGTAACAGTAGAAAACATTTAGTCATTTGTTTTACAGGGGAATGTTTGGCTTTTCCATGAAATGGAAATGAATGGGAAAAGCAAGGCAAAAATATGCTTCAGGTAAGAAAGAGTGAGAAAGAAATTATTTTATTTCAAACACTCCCACTAATTGGGGCTCAGGTGAGCCTCTGTGGGAGATGAACACTTGCTGGAGTAGAGTAAGCAGAGAGAAAAATGGGAATTTTCATTTTATGTGGAAGTGAATGAAAATTAGCTTAAAGATGGAGGTTAGAAACTACAGCTGGGAAAAAACAAAAAGGACCAAGTTTTAGACGTGCTCTAAAATTATTCCAATTTCAATCAATTTCAGTAGAAAAATATTCAAATGAGAGGGAAAAAATCAGCTACTATTTTAAGCTTCTTCATTTTTATGTTGTTCTGCTGACTTAAAATGAAGAACTAGCTGATCAGATTGAAACATATGTGATGTCATTTAAAAACAGATACAGCATGCATGAGTGTGCATAAACACTTATAAAATTTAAAAAACTATTTCTCCAATTGTCTTGTCAACATTTGCTGAGGAAAAAAGACATGCCTTATACTACATACACTTGCTAGGTGATTTTTATCTTGCTATAGAGATAAATCTGGAATAAATTTTCATTGATATTAACATTCCCATTGTCCCCTCAAAACTGAATTTGATAAAGGATCATTTAGATAAACCACTTAATAATAGGTTAAAGTGTACTGCAGTGTTGCACTGATCACTGAGAAAAGTTGATCACAATTCTCTTCAAATAACTGAAGTGCCCAGTAAATTAAAAATTGTTACTAAAGATAAATTAATCCCACCATATATGACATTGAGAAAGATGAATTTGTACTGTGTTTATACTCGATTGGCTATTGAATCAGCATGTGAAAAAATTATGTGTTATCAGACCACTGATAATACATTTTATGAATGTTGGTAGCATTTATAAGTTTGTTTTTTTTAACAGTTAATAAACAAAATCTTTCTAGAAAGGACTAAGAGGTTTCTGTGTCTTCTTAAAATAAAACTGCAAAACAATTTCCTCTTTCTGCATTTATGAAATACAGATGTATGTGGTCTGTTGTTTTTGTTTTTTTGAGAGACTGGTTAATCGTCCACTTGTGAACTTAGCTAGCTAGCTAGCTCTGTATTTTAGCTATGGGATAAGGTTATCAAAAATTTTACTTTAAGCTTTGCCTTTCAGCTTAAAAAAGCTGCCTTAAACCCTTAAATGACTAATTAAAAGCAATTACATGTTATGTGTTTGATTAGAACATATATTAGCTTGAAATACAATTGAGTTACCACAGATGGTTAAAAATGAAAGTAAAAGAAATTATAAATTATCCCATTTGGCTGAAGGAATAATATGTCTTGCATATAAGACAAAAGCAAAAGTAAATATATACTTTTATACAGTACACAATCATGTGATGAACAAAAGCATTTTAACTCTATACACGTTTTTTCCAAAGCATTGGTAACTAAAATAATTGAAAGTCAATAATTAAAGTGATATCTTTTTGAGAAATAATAGAAGAAAAGTAGAAGTTAAAATTCTCAGGTATTTATTTTCAAAATTGTAAGAGAAATATCGTAATAGAATGATGCAATGTAAGTAAGGAACCTCTGCTTTTAAATTCAGTGGAGTATCTTGTACAAAACAAATATCCTGCCAAAAGATAGAAGGGAGAAAAAGTCTAAAACTGTAAACTATAATAGTATATAGGAGTATATATGTACTATTAATAGAAAGATAAATGATAGAATGCTTATTTGAAGGCATTTGAGAATTATTGGGACAAGCTAGCTTTATGCATAAATATTTCAAAAAAGGAAGAAAAGTGAGCCATCATTTTGCAGCCTCTGGTAACCTCAGGACATTTGCACATTCTGCTTAGGAGGTAAGATGCTAGACATCCAGGCAAAGGCCCTGGTCAGAAAGATAGCATTAAAAGACAAAGACACTGACTATGCTTTTGGTAGTTTGTCACTGACAAAAATGCAAAAATCAGAAAAATCTGCAACCAGAATCTTGGTGATAAAGGGGAAAGAGCATCCAAGATGTGAGCCCCACAATCTGTTGTTTTTTCTTTAAAGTTTTGTTTGTTTGTTTGTTTGTTTTACTTTTTGCAACTGTATACAGCAAAAGGCTAAAAATGCAGATTACATTTTCCAGGATCTACATCGTGAGGAGTGAATTTTATTTTGTAACTAGCAACATGTTAAGTAGTATTTGAAGGTTTTTAAGCATGGGTAGATGCCATGATTAGAGCTGGAGAACACTAACTTGGCAGCAGATTGTAGGATGGATTAGAGAAATCAGTGCCTGCAGGAGAGAAGGCCAGACAAGATATATTAAAACTTAAGGAGGAAGTAAACATTACTTCAACTAGGCTGCTGTAAGTAAAAATAGAAAGTAGAAAGTAAAAATGAAAAATAATGATTTAAATATAATCAACAAGTATGAAAGCAATTTGATATTGGGAACTAGACAGAAGGGTCCATCTGAGATTTCATACTGAGCTAAGCAGGTCAGTGAGGGTCATATGCCTTCCATGGATTTGGAGTCAACCTGAAGTTTTCCATTCCTGTATCACCTCATAAGGGGCTTCCCAAGTGATGCTAGTGGTAAAGAATCTGCCTGCTTATGCAGGAGACATAAGAGTCAAGGGTTTAATCTCTGGGTTGAGAAGATCCCTGGGAGAAGGAAATGGCAGCCACGTCAGTATTCTTGCCAGGGAAATCTCATGGAAAGAGATGGCGGGCTACAGTCCATGGGGTTGCAAAGAGTCTGACACGACTGAGCGACTGAGCACCATCACCTTATACATGAAACCTATTTTAGCACTGCTAACCTTCTAATATTCAAGCATTTGTCCCAAGATCCCTGGGGCATGTTTCAGGGACTAACTTAGGATGTAGCAAGGGACAGGAGGCAGGGTTTTTCATGAATGGAACATCTAAGATTCCAGATGGGGAGAGAAAGGGGAAGAAAAGTTGAAGCTGGAAAAATTACTTTTCCTGCAGTCCATACCCTCCGTCTCCACTTGTCACCCCCAGTGACCACAGGCAGGAAGTGCCACTCCTGTTGCATAGTAACAGGGAGGAAGTGGCAGGTGGAGCAAGTGTCACTGTGCACGCAGGTCCTTGTTATTAAATAGACAGCACTGATTGTGTTGATCTGTGTCCTTCTCCTTGCCCTCCAGAAGCCGCTAGTGATTTACAGAGTATGGAAGGAAAGCTCCATGGAGGGCTGGGTTCAAAGAATAAGGACATTACACCTCTTCCCCTAATCCTTCCTTCCTCTTCTGTTGAGAAACCAAAATTTCTGGCTGTAATAACACAATACAAATTCTTTTATGTTGAATCTGACATTTGATGTTGAAAGGTTTAAGACCATATGATTCAGTGAATGATTTCGGTGAGATTCCAAATCTCAACATGTGCCCGTGATAAACAGAATGTTATCCCAGGCACCAGGCCAAATTATACTGGTAACTGAGCATTTGAATGGAAGAATATTTTCATGGATCAAATCAAAACCCATTCCTGTAAAAACGTAATTTCGGTAAAATTGTGATGCTCAGGAGGGAGAAGGGAGAGCCTGAGGAATTTGAGCAAATTATACCCACTCTGCACCAAACAGTATTATTAAGAACACAGTGAAATTCACAGCAGTGATTTCATCAATAAGTGTGGTTTTTACACGAAGATGAGGACAAAGGCCAAGCTCCCAACAGTCTGCAGAGACGTGGCTTATTTCATAGTGAGAGTGGAATACTTTGTTCAGTGACTGTACCAGCTGGAGAACATAGATCAATCTCCTAGACAATTGTTATTGCGCAAGTAGTCCTGAGTTGGCCTGCAGCCATTCATTGCAAAGCAAATACTGCTTGTTTGCGGGACGACTTCCTCATTTCTTTGTGTCAAGTTCATGACAGGAAGATTTATAAGTCTGCACTGTTTGGCTTGTACATGCACATGTACAAATTTCCTTATTTGCCTTGGTTTGGAACCCTAAAGTAATTAGCCTGATGCAAGGGAAAAAAATGTACAGCTAAGTTGACTGCACATAGACCATCTAAATAATGATACAAACTGACCCAAATAAAATTTTACCAATCCTGTTCATTGAAAGACATCATAAACTGGGAGCATATGCAAGTGGTGTGTATGTATGTATATGCTAAGATACTCAGTTTCTCAGTTGTGTCCAACTCTTTACGACCCCAGGGACTGTAGCCCACCAGGACCTCTGTCCATGGGATTATCCCGGCAAGAATACTGGAGTGGCTTGCCATTTCCTACTCCAGGAGATCGTCTCTACTCAGGGATCAAACCCATGACACCTGTGTTGGCAGGTGGATTTTTTACCACTAAGCCTTCAGGGAAACCTTATCAGTATTATTTATGTCTATTTGTATTTATTCAACATATTGAAATTTGATAAAGAAAAATAGAGAAAAAATTAAAGAGCTATACGTAATTATTATTTTCTAAATTCTGGCACACTGTCAGCTTGCTTCACCAAATTGTTTATTTACTCCTTGGAATAAAAGTTATGACCAACCTAGATAGCATATTCAAAAGCAGAGACATTACTTTGCCAACCAAGGTCAGTCTAGTCAAGGCTATGGTTTTTCCAGTGGTCATGTATGGATGTGAGAGTTGGACTGTGAAGAAAGCTGAGCGCCGAAGAATTGATGCTTTTGAACTGCGGTGTTGGAGAAGACTCTTGAGAGTCCCTTGGACTGCAAGGAGATCCAACCAGTCCATTCTGAAGGAGATCAGCCCTGGGATTTCTTTGGAGGGAATGATGCTGAAGCTGAAACTCCAGTACTTTGGCCACCTCATGCAAAGAGTTGACTCATTGGAAAAGACTGTGATGCTGGGAGGGATTGGGGGCAGGAGGAGAAGGCAATGACAGAGGATGAGATGGCTGGATGGCACCACTGACTCAATGGACGTGAGTCTGAGTGAGCTCCGGGAGTTGGTGATGGACAGGGAGGCCTGGCGTGCTGCGATTCATGGGGTCACAAAGAGTCAGACACGACTGAGTGACTAAACTGAACTGAATGAGAAAGAAAATGCCATATTATTTTTCACAGATATTTTTGCATTTTCTTGTGATTTTTTTATTAAGCAAATCAAATTAGAAAACTTTTGATTATACACTACTACGTATAAAACAGATAGCTGATAAGAACCTACTGTATAGGACAGGGAACTCCACTCAATATTCTGTAATGACCCACATGGGAAAAGAATCTTAAAAAGATGTGATACATGTATGTGTATAACATACTCACTTTGCTGTAAGACACAAAGTAACACAGCATTATAAACCAAATATACTCTGATAAAAATTCATTTAAAAAAGAAAGAAAGTTTTCATTGTAGGATTAGAGTTCATACCATATGGTTTAATGTGTTGAATAATGCATTGAAAAATAAATACTTCAATGCTAGGAAAAGTAAAAGATAATTCCCTTTCTTTCACAGATAGTCATGCATCACAGGGAAGGTATATCTGAATTCGTATAGTATCTCAGAGAAGAAAGAGGCATGAAGATGAAGTCTATATGTACAAGGAACTTTTTATAAACCTAGCAGATACATTTCTAAAGGTTAAAATTAAAAATTTCTCATAGTTATTCAGATTTTCAGACTGCCTTTTATAGTCTCATAAAAGATTAATGAAAGATCTGTTTTACGCATTTCAATAAACCTTCAAATTGAAAGTGGTTTTTGTGATGATTTCTTCAATCATGTATTCATACTATTTATAAATGGATTCATTTTTCTTGTGAGATTTTAAGTTGCCACTTTCATGTAAGAAATTTTACCATTTCCAAAATAGATATATCTTTATTACACCATAGCTATAACAAATTAAAGAATATTATTCTTCCAGATTTAGGTAGAGATTAACCATTCAGATGAAAGGAGGTTTAAAGGTCCTATCTCTGGCTAATGAAGTTGACATGACTTAAAAAGGACAAAGTTCGCTTCCCTGGTGGGACAGAGGGTAAAGATCTGCCTGCCAATGCAGGGAACATGGATTCAATCCCTGATCAGAGGAGATCCCACATGTCTCTGAGCGACTAAGGCCACGCACCGCAACTACGGAACCTATGCTCTGTGGTAGTATAATCGCTAAGCCGTGTCCGACTCTTGCCACCCCACAGACTGTAGCCTGCTAGGCTCCTCTGTCCATGAGATTCTCCAGGAGAGAATACTGGAGTGGTTGCCATTTCTATGCTCAAGAGCATATTTTAAAAAGCAGAGACATCACTTTGCCAACAAAGGACCGTACAGTCAAAGCTGCGGTCTTTCCAGTAGTCATGTACGGATGTGAGCGTTGGACCATAAAGAAGGCTGAATGCCGAAGAATTGATGCTTTCAATCTGTGGTGTTGGAGAAGACTCTTGAGAGTCCCTTGGATTGCAAGGAGATCAGACCAGTCAATGCTAAAGGAAATCAGTCCTGAATATTCACTGGAAGGACTGATGCTGAAGCTGAAGCTCCAATACTTTGGCCACCTGATGCAAAGAACCAACTCGTTGGAAAAGACCCTGATGCTGGGAAAGATTGAGGGCAAGAGAAGAAGGGGCAAAAACAACAATGCTCTAGAGCCTGGGAGCCACACACACCCTAGAGTCTCTGCTCTGCAACAACAGAAGGCACTGCAATGAGGAGCCTGTGCACTGCAATTAGGGAATAGCCCCCATTCATGGAGACTAGAGAAAAGCCCTGTGCAGCAACAAAGACCAAGCACAGCCAAAAATAAATAAATAAATAAATAAATAAAAAGAACAAAGTTCAGCACTATACAAAGACACCAATGTTGGCCCATATTATAATACTGCAGCATAAGAACTGAGTATTTTAGAAGCGGAAAGGGTTTAGAGGCAATATACAAGTAATCCATCTAAGCAAGAGATTCTTTCTTTTTGCAATGCCCCATAGATGGTAATTTGTTTATCAAACTAAATTAATATCTTTTGTTCAGTTCAAATTTCTTTTTCTTAAAAATAGTATAGTAATTATAAACCAAATAAAAGAACTAAAATTATATCTGTATTAAACTAAATGTGCCTATCAAATATGGCCTTGATTTTCATGTTATTTACAAGATAAAATACAACTATGGCAGACATATACAAAAACTGCCTTGATATACTTACTTTGTAATCACTATGCTGCATGGCAACTAGTTATTAGTTATAAATAATGAACAGCTTTGTAACTCTTCAGAATAAGCATTGCTTCTATGCAACCAAACCAGATGTTAGTGATTTTCCCTCTTTTTTATTTTCATATGATTTTATTTATGTTCATGGTGAGCTATCAGGGGTAATGGAAATCTCTCCCTGATGGGGAAAAAAAAATCATATATTAGAAACAGCCAGAAGATGGGCTTTAAACTGTACTTGGACACAAATATTGGAAACAGAATTGCCTGATAAAAGGCAATGTTGACAAAAGAGACGGCAAGTGTGACAAGATAATCAAGTAACAGATGTTAATAACTGGTATTTAATGCTGTAATGCAAGTAAAGCACTTCATGCCTAGTACATCCTAAATCTGAAACTAGCTAGATAATTAGATAATGAAGTAAATGTCTATTCGTATTGTTACATTTTTGCTTTTGCAAACAGAAAAGGAAATTTGGATTTAGAACTCTGAGGAAGGAAAGAAGATGTACTTGAATAAGAACAAGATTTGAAACAGGAGGCTGAACACTAACTTAGCAAATCTGTACCATGAGACAGGTAACCCTGCAGATGGAGTATCTAGTCATACCCTATAGTGCACTAACCTAACAGTTCCAAATATAAGAAGTTTGTGCTGTTATTGTCATAAAGTATGTAGAATCCGCAGTTGCAATCTCAAAATCACTTTCCAAGATTGGTTCTCAAACTCTGCCACCCTCACTGCTTGGAATCACACAAACAGAAAATGAAAAACCTAAGTGTGTTTGTATGTGTTTGTGTTGTGTATGCAACTGAAGAAAACTAAGTATCAATCAGAGGAGAAATTTTTAAGGAACTTACTCTAAATTTATACGCTGAAGTAAAACATGTTTATTAAAAATATCTACATTGTGTTATAAATGTTAACCTGATAAAAGGTTTATGATGCATTAAAAGTTAAGTGAAAGTTAAGACACTCAGTCATGTCCGACACTTTGCGACCCCATAGACTGTAGCCTACCAGGCTCTTCCATCTGTCCATGGGATTTTCCAGGCAAGAGTACTGGAGTGGGTTGCCAAGGAAAGCATAATATTCAATTAATCCAATGAAAGGGACTGGATTAAAAGCATGTGTATGTGTGTGTGAGTGACAGAAATTAAACGCAATTATATTTGGAAAAGCAATATTAAAAATTTATGTCCCAAATTTTTATGTAAAAATTTGTCCTACTTTTTGGTTCAAAAATAAATATTTCTAGAATATCTCACAATGTATGTTGCAATAAGTGTATTAGAATGGGTGTATTTTGATATTCTTCCCTTTAGGTTCTAGTTGTAAAAATGTTCGACCAAGTATTCAGTAAAATAGTCTTAAACAATGTAATCTGTACTCCTCAAGTTACTCATAGTTTAAAATTCACAATGCTCCAGAGCTGATTAATTACATATAAATTATGTTTTCTTTGTGTGCAACTCAAAAGATGATTATGGTTAATTGCATTGTGAGGGAATAGAAGTTGTGAGTCAGAGAATAGGAGCTCCTATTATATGAAATTAAGAATTTTAAAAGTTTTCAAAAATTATTTTAAAACCAATATTTGACTTGGAAAGACTCCTAATTAGCCAGCAAATTTCACATTGACTCTGTCCACACTTAATAACATACATCTGCTCTTTAATTTGATTTCTTCTGAATGTTTTTCTATGTTAGAAAAACAGAAGAACCTGCATGATGTAATGAATTCACATATCTTTTCCTACCCATCCCCAAAATTAACCCCATGCATAGATTATATATAATTTTTTCTCAATAATTTCTTTTAAGTTTTTCATTTTACCATAAGTATTCATTTCTTTTAAACCATTCATAATTTATTTACTAATGTTTTATAGATCTATAAACAAGTTTTGCTTAGAGGTTTTAAACTTTTTGTGATATTTTACAGTCAATTTCAGGATAAATTGAGTTTCTCTCCATTCGTGTGAGATAAGGCTCAGCTTTTCTGCTTCAGTGACAGACTGAAGTAATCGCTATTTACCATGAAATTGCTCACCTGCAATTTACCTTTAGCTTTAGCGGCAAATTTATATGAGTTAATTTGGTAGTGAAGGTTCAAAATATGAACACATAATATATTTTGGAACTTGAATTAAATTATTAATCCTGAATTAGACAGAGGAAGCAACCTTATTATACAATTAATATTTTCTCTCAAATTGCCAGTTATTATAGCAAAGGCATCTTTCCCATTGAAGCTTTTCACATGCAAGGTTGAACAGGGTAATCTCTCTCCCATTATCCTATTGTCTATAAAATATATGCAGCCTGCTACCTAGGAAACTTGAGTGTAGGAGGAGCCGTTCTGAGAGATTGCACATGGCTCCAGTTGCCAAGGAAACCCGTGCCTTTTCTCCTGTAAATGTGCAGAGCAGTTTCCTTATTAGGAATTGGGTTAACAGCGTTCTCAAAGGAAAAGCTGAGTGAGGAAGGTAGTAAGATCTTTTCATACATATGAACTGAATCGTAAACTCTGTATAAACTGTGATAAATTGGTTTTAGCATGTAAGTTTTAGTGATAAAAGTGAAGTTTTATGGAGTTTTCATCTGGCATAATTAAAAATATTCAAACATGCAAAATCTTGCTGTTAGAGCAAGGGAGCATACAGAAAATGAGGTTTTTTTTTCTGAACAACAAATGGCAGATATTGACAATATATGACATTCATAAAATACTTGTGGGTTGAATGTGCACTTTCTAAAATGACCTTACATAAAATTATTTTCCATGAAATACTTTTGTATGTAGCAATTCTAATTAATTCTTTACATTTAACCCTCTTTTAAAAATCACTGTGTCATTCTTGTGCTAAAAATTGCATTTATTTTATATTCTACTATTGTACGCTTTAAGCTTTGGGGGGGGTAATTAAAATACTTCAAAATATAAAATCCCAAGTCACACGTTATAAATATTACATGTGATGCATAGCTCTATCACAATCTATCATCATTTATTAAGCCTTCACCTATTAAACACAAAAAACAACCATGGTCAACATGTCTTAACTATATTCTTCAAAAAGCTTTAAAAAGCCTGGTGGACTACAGTCCAAGGGATCACAAAGAGTCAGACACAACTGAGCGACTAACACACACACGCGGAAGAAAAACACCCCCAAATGTGTGTGTGTGTGTGTTTTTTTTTTTTTTTTTTTTTTTTTGCTTACTTAACAAGGAGGTCATTTCTTGGAAACTTTAGCCTAGTTTTCTATGTTGAAGTATAATCACTATGTTCTTAGGCATCCAACCTAAATGCAGACAGAGTTATATGCAAGTATTTTATTGCAAAAGTAAGTAGAATAGTTTAAGTTTCTTCCTCTTTGGAAATAATTCATGAAGAACCATAATTCTTTGACTATTCTATTGAGCAGCCACAGTGTGTGAAAGTAGGTACCCTCATATTTCTGGTAGAGTCCTGTATATTGTAACAGCTTCTGTAGAATGCAATTTGGAAAATATCTTAAGTGCCTTAAAATGTCATTTGTTTATGTTGGGCTCAGTAGTATAATTTTAGTGCAACTTTCTAAAAATATAATATGTGTATATATGTATAATATATGTATAAGGATAGTCATCACATCTTTTTTTTTTAAAAAGTTAAATTCTAACATGATCATTGGTAAAATTATGATAATAGTATACAACAGATACTATGCTGATATTCAGCCATTAAGTAATCATAGTGTAAAAAATACATAATCACCTGGAAAACATTTATTAAAGAATAATAAGTGAAAATTAAAAGATATGAAAAAATAACAAAAGAAAATACTGGAAGTATATACACCAAAATGATAAGCATAAATAGTGTGTTATCATCCCTTGTGTTTTTCTGTTTTACTTCTGCCAAGTTGTTTGCATTGACCAATCATCATTGCTTTTGTATTTAGAAAATGTCTTAAAGTGTTACAAAGGACAAAGTTTTTGAAGAGTTTAAGTAACATAGAGGGATACTTACAATATAATGTCAAAAGAAGAAAGGCAGCTTTGCACAATGTATTACAGATACAAACATCACAATGACAAAGCCCTGTGTTGTTAACCCCCATCTTGGAACAGCCATTTCCCAGAGATAAGTGGGAGCACTTGTAGGAAGAGGACACAGCTCTTAAAGCCAGCTGTGGAGCTGTGGGCAGAAGCAGCTACGGGGAGTTGATAAGACAGAAGCACTAGAAGCATAGAATGAGAAATAAAAATAAGAAACAAACCTCTTGTATCTTCCAATTGAGAACAAGATGGTATTAAATGAGAAGCACCAATTTGTTACTTAAGGATTTCTATATGTGGAAAATTCAAATGACAGAAAGGCAGGTTTATGCATAAGAATTCGGGGGAAGTGTGTGATTGGTTCTGATTTCATGTTTTGTTTTGTTTTGTTTTACACTTATGCTATTTATGTATAAACAAACACATTTTTCTAAGATTTGAAAACCCAAAATATTTTCCTAATTAAAGCAACATCAAATTGCAGGATGTGAGGATGGCAACAGAATTTGATAAACTATAGCTGGCCACCAGGCTAATCCATATATGAGTCCTAGACAGTTTTATATAACTTGCAATAGATGAGTCCTAAATGGTTTCACACCCATGCTGCATGTATAAGATATGTATTTGGAATACTAGTTGCTGGGTTTATGAAATAGCCCTCTCCCTACCAAGCATGTTGACAAAATATATATATATATACCCTTGAATGAAAGCATCTACCAAAAATTATAGCCTAATAGGTAGAACAGATGAAAAGAATTTTGAGCAGAAACTCAAAGGAAAGATCTTTTCAGAGATATATTCTATGGCAGATATGGCATAAAGAATCAAATTTTTGTTTTTGAAATCTGAAGAATTAGATATTAACATATAATTATTGAAAATGTAATAGCTCCAAATTCAAATGTGCAGTCCAATGATTCCAGTAAATGCTGAAAGCAGTGACAAAAATCATGCCATCATTATTTTTCAGAGATTCCAAAACAAGTAAAATGGGAAGATACATTATTTATCCCAAGATATATCTGTGGAGCTCTACGTGCCAGAAATACCTGGATAATGAAAGGCACCCAGCAAGGAAGGCATAAATAAACACTATTAGAAAAAAATTAGCAGTAATTGGATGATTGTTTTTCAGTTGTGTCCGACTCTGCAACCTTATAGACACAGCACACCAGGCCTCTCTACCCTTCACTAACTCCCAGAGTTTGCTCAAACTCATGACCATTGAGTCATTGATGCCATCCAACCTTTTTATCCTCTGTCACCCCTTTCTCCTCCTGCCCTCAATCTTTCACAGCATGAGGGTCTTTTCCAATGAGTCAGCTCTTTGATGATAGGAGGAACTAAAAAGTGATTGCTTAAAGCACCTTGATTGACCAAGATACTGCAGTGGATCTCATAAACTGGAAGAAATATATTTCTCCTATAAAGTAGGAGGACCCATTTTAAAACCAATTCTAATTCTCACCTTGACAATGATGTTCCCACACACTCTTGCACTGAAACCACTGGGGAAGCTTGTGTAGCCCTTCTGAATGTTTCTAGCAAAGCAAGGAAAGTTAGACTCATAGGAGGATACTAATGCTAACAGCTGGCTTTCTGGAGAAGGAAACCTGGCTCTGTAGTACTTGCCAATATCAATGGTGTACATTCTCCCATCACAGCCAGTTACAAACTATCAATTGGACATTACTAAGTATAAAATGGCTCAGAGGTTAAAGTGCCTGCCTGCAATGTGGGAGACCTGGGTTCGATCCTTGAGTCGGGAAGATCCCCTGGAGAAGGAAATGGCAACCAGTGTTCTTGCCTGGAGAATCCCATGAATGGAGGAGCCTGGTGGCCTACAGTCCATGGGGTCGCAAAGAGTCAGACACGACTGAGCAAGTTAACTAAGTATACAAAGCAGAGAAGGCGATGGCATCCCACTCCAGTACTCTTGCCTAGAAAATCCCATGGACGGAGGAGACTGGTAGGCTGTACTCCATGGAGTTGCACAGAGTCGGACACAACCGAAGTGACTTAGCAGCAGCAGCAGCAGCAGCAAGTATAAAAAGAGGAGCAAATCTGTGCCACTGGCTCTTGCCAAGTAGTAAGAGCCAGTCCCATCCCATTAATGAGAGCTGTTTGCCTTTGAAGTTCTTAAAGAAGGCACTAGCAAAAAGCTGGGGGAAAAAAAAAGGCACGCACCCACAGTAAAATCAACCCAGCTGGATTGCCTCATAGTTTTATGTTAGAATACTCCTCTTTTAAGCAGTAAAAGAAAATCAAGTTGAAAGTCTTTACCTAAATAGGAAGTAACGAATTTCCTAGACCTTAGTGTTCTCAGGTTGTCAGTAACCTAGATCCAGTGATAACACACAGATGACACAGACAAGTAGCTAATGTCTGCAAATAATTTGAGAAGTATGATAGCCTTAAAAATATATATCACTATAAACAAGACAAAAAAGTGAGATGATTAAAGACTCTCAGGAAAGATTTCTAACTCTTTTTTATGTATTTTCAGAGGTGGCAACTCTGAATGACACCAGGGCCAGCCAGGCAGCCTCATGTGCATTTCAGATTTTAATTTTTTTTAAGGTACTTGTTTGATATTGTTCAAGGTTTTTATAACATCTATTCTCCTGTAAAGTCAACTGAATAATCCACTGAGGTTTCCTATGAAGGAAATAGCCATACAAAATAAAATGAATTATATGATACAATCAAATAAAATAGTTTTTGCATTTTAAAAACAAACCCATGACGCATATCAGATTTTATCAGAAAGATTGAGACATGCTGATATGACATGAAAAAGGCTGCAAATGGCAATAATCCAAGCTTCAAGAGGTTTCTCTAACTACAGTGCCAGGTTTAAAAGCTATAGTGATATATAAAAACTATATATTTTCTCATATTGATGTTTTTATCAGACTTACCCTATAGAATGTATGTCTCATGAAACAGAATATCAGATTTGTTCACTGCTATATCTCTAGCTGTTAGCACTTCTCTAGTGCCCAGGAAAAAAGTAGTTGTTCCACAAATACTACTGTTGAATGAATATAGAATATAAAAGCAGGCAAAAAGTTCATAACAGTTACGTGAGATAATAAATACAAATATGGTTAATAGAAGGGCTTCACTTCCTTCAGTGACAGAGGTCCTAATCATCTAACGGTACAGCAACACTGTTTTTAGTTTAATAAGAATATAAGCAATAATGTTTCATGACACTCAACTGGACAATTTAGAAATGTTAGTGGTGGATTTATAGTTGGTCTAATTCTCTATGGGTATTAATTGTGGTGCTGGAGAAAACTCTTGAGAGTCCCTTGGACAGCAAGGAGATCAAGCCAGTCAATCCTAAAGGAAATCAGTCCTGAGTATTCATTGGAAGGTCTGTTGCTGAAGCTCCAACACTTTGGCCACCTGATGTGAAGAGACGACTCACTGGAAAAGACCCTCTGATGGGAAAGATTGAAGGCAAAAGGAGAAGGGGGTGGCAGAGAATGAGATGGATAGATAGCATCACCAACTCAATGGACATGAATTTGAGCAAACTCTTAGAGAGAGTAGAGGACAGAGAAGCCTGGCATGCTGCAGTTCTTGGAGTCCCAAAGAGTCAGATATGACTTAGCAACTGAACAACACGTCAACAAATTCCTATGGGTATTAATCTTCTGACCTTTCTAAACTGTCAGAGACTTCTTGCTCTTAGACTGTATCTCATAAATATATTCTAACCATTGATTTATTTTCAACATATACTCTGCACACTTTCATGTTTTAAGATCATATAAAACCAATACAATATTGTAATTAGCCTCCAATTAAAATACATAAATTTAAATTAAAAAAACTAAACAAAGATAGAAAATGTATCAATTAGATGAGCAATAACCAAGTAGATTTAAAAAAATATTCTCTCCATTAAATTAAATAAGGAGTTAAGCCATGAAATTAAAAGACGCTTACTCCTTGGAAGAAAAGTTATGACCAACCTAGAGAGCATATTCAAAAGCAGAGACATTACTTTGCCAACAAAGATCCGTCTAGTCAAGGCTATGGTTTTTCCTGTGGTCATGTATGGATGCGAGAGTTGGACTATGAAGAAAGCTGAGCACTGAAGAATTGATGCTTTTGAACCGTGGTGTTGGAGAAGACTCTTGAGAGTCCCTTGGACTGCAAGGAGATCCAACCAGTCCATTCTGAAGGAGATTAGCCCTGGGATTTCTTTGGAGGGAATGATGCTGAAGCTGAAACTCCAGTACTTTGGCCACCTCATGCAAAGAGTTGACTCATTGGAAAAGACTCTGATGCTGGGAGGGATTGGGGGCAGGAGGAGAAGGGGATGACTGAGGATGGGATGGCTGGATGGCATCACAGACTCGATGGACGTGAGTCTGAGTGAACTCCGGGAGTTGGTGATGGACAGGGAGGCCTGGCGTGCTGCGATTCACAGGGTCGCAAAGAGTTGGACATGACTGAGCAAATGAACTGAACTGAACTAACCCATCTCAGGACAAAAAAAAAAAATAACCTAAAAATAAAAATGAAAAATACAAATGTTTAGAAATATGTTGCTTTTGTTACTGCACACATGCTAAGTCGCTTCAGTCATGTCTGATTCTGTGCGATCCCATGGATAGAAGCCCATCAGGCTCCTCTGTCCATGGGATTCTCCAGGCAAGAATACTGGAGTGGGTTGCCATTTCCTTCTCTATGCTTTTGTTATTAGGAAACTCAATATTTTAAAATAAATGTAAAGATGTTAATCTTCACAAGTGGTCATAGAAATCCACACTGCAACACGCAATGATAATTTTTATTTTTGTTACATAGGCAAAAGCTGATTATAAAAGTTGATAAATTGCAGTTCTTACTGGGAAAAGTACACTTTGCTGTGTATAGGATTAAGAATTTGTAAAATTTATTTGGAATAAAATTTGGTTGCATTTATTAAAATTGAAAATGTGGGTATAGGTTGAGCAATTTGTGTAGGTTTCCCCAATATCTGCATGGCTTCTTAATTTGGGAGAACCCAAGACCAAACCTCTTGCACAAAAGCATTATATATTATATATTACATTTTAATTTATCATATTTTCATGCTTTCCTTTTCCATATTTTCATCTCATCATATATTATCATATGTTATGGCCATATGTTTAATTAAGTCTGTGAAAATATTCTTATTAGCAGCTTTATGTTTTACATTTTTCTTGGACTAATTATAATATCTAAATGTCCAAGGGTTGACTGCAAGGTACTTCTTTTTCTTTTGATGATGGGTTATATATTTGTTTTCCTTTGTACATTTGATCATTTGGTTATAAGTTGGACACTGCATTAACGGTTGTAGGGCATTTGAATGACATTAAATTCCTTTAAATGTGTTGAATTTCGTTTTGGCAGATAAATGGCTGGTAGATAATATTGGTCTTGTCAGACTTGGATTCATTTGCTGTTAAACAACTTATCCCAAAGACGTATTAATATATCTTTTATTACCTGAACGTTATTGACTGAAGACGTTTCAATACTGAAAACGTTTCAATATTCATCTACATAACAAATCACTGGCCATAGGCATTAATTCTGCAAAAGTCCGCCAGTCAATCATTTGTTAAGGTAAATCTATTTCGTTTTTGAACTTAGTCCTAGTAATGGTTAGGCCCTTACTCTTGCATGTGATCTTTACAGATGAAGGTAGAGCTAGCGATATCGATCTATAGTTATAGATACAGATATCTATCTATATCTCTACCTAGTCTTTCTGGACTTTCAACTGAAGGCCAATGTGCTGAGTAATTTCTTTCTACTCTAAGTGAACCATAACTCCAGTGTCCCCCAGCCCTGCTGACCCCTCCTTAATCACTTTTCTGTCCCATAGTAACCATTCTCTGCTAGGAATCCCAGAGATTCCCCCTTTGCTCTTTCAGCCTATCCATTGGCCAAGGCTGGAATAAATTCATGTCGGTTTATAGGTAACCTTCTTCTCAATAGCTCTCCCTCAGATTTCTTTCAATGCAAATTCTGTCTCCTTACTCCAGTAAGACTTCTGCCTGGGCTTGTCTCCATCTCTCTGCTCTGTGTCAGTAAAGTACCCCTAGAAGAATGTGGGGCAATTGTTGGGCAGTCTTGTGGTTCACATTGCTTATTTATCTTTCTTCAGAGATCGCTGTCCCCAACTGCCTCTTTTTCAATGCCTGCAAATAGTGATTCACACATTTCATACAGTTTTACAGGTGTTTCTGTTGGAATGCCAAATCTTGAACCAGTCACTCTTTCAAAGCAGAAATATCTTTTAGCTCTTTTTCAGATACAGAAATTAAGAAAAGCTATTTACTTATCATGACAAAGTAAGTGATAAATAGAAATTAATTTTAACACATGTCTTCTGACTATATTTCTATAAATATAGCTGCTTTGCAAATGAATAGCACTAGAAAAATATGGAGTGGGGCAGGTTTTCTAACTCAGTGGTATACAGCCTTCTTATTAATGGAATAATAAAATTGCAAACATTTTGTAAGAAACAATTTAAATTTTGTGATACTGTTCACTTTTTCCTAGACATTAAACTCATCCACAGCAGCAATAACAATGTTAATTATCTCCTAGACTTAACATTTCATAAAAACAATATATGATCATCAAGATTATATTAATAAAATCATTTTTAATAAAGAATTATAGCAAATGAGTAAATTTCATTTTATAAAAGTCTTACTTTATTTTATCTCTTCTTGGACATAAGTGGAGTAAACTTCAAAATGTACAAAAGCATCCAAAAGCACATGTTTGAAAATAACTGACAAAGCATTTTATTTTAAAAAATCATCATTTTAGTGCTTTCTGTGTCAGAAAGCATTCTTAGTGCTTACAGTTATTAATTCATTTAAATATCATAATTATGTAATGAATCAGGTCCTATCATATTACCCACTTTTTTACAGATGATGAATCTGATGTGTGTAAAATGAAATATTTTACCCAACATCACCCAACCAATAAGTAGCAGAGCTAAAACTGTCACTCAGAAAATCAGGTTCTTAAACTTTGCTTCTTTACTCTGATTATTCCTTTTCAAATAGAAATCCGAGGGGGAGAAACAGACATATGCTATGAATAATGTTTCCGAAGCTGTTTTTCCAATCAATTTCGAATAGATACACATTTTCCCAAAATATACTATTGTGTTGGAGGAGATATTTTACTTTAATTTTTCAATTCTTGAAATTTTGTCTCAGATAAAATAATCACTCACTATATAATGGGGAAAAGGGGCATTTTTTTCTGGTTCTGCATTTCTAGTCATAAATGAAGGTTACTATTTGAGAGTATGTCAGTAAAATAGATAATATTCACTGCAAACAGATATAATTCAGAAGGTCCAAATTCCAGTTAAGATTAGTCTTTAAAATGTAGCCCTTTTAAAAAATTAATCTAAATAAATTTATGGTGCAAAGAAGCATTGAAATAGCTTCTTGGAAGGAAGGAAGTCATGCATCAAAGAAAAGGACCATAAAGTGCTCAAACGCAAATAAAACGTATTGATTCACGGTAGTAACTTCTGAGTAAGAAGAACAGAAAAAGAATGATATTCTTCCAGTTTCTATTTTATGAGAAAATCAAGTGTATGTCCTAATCAAAATGTATTCATTAATAAATATTCAACAATTTAAATAACAATTGGAAAATGATTATAAGTTGCAGTTTATTATTGAAAATTGCAACTATTAAAAATAACACGGAATAATTTGGCAAGAGTTATATTTAAATATCTAGATGTTTTATGCGTTAGTCATATTTCTAATCTCTTAGGAAGAAGACATTTAGATGATCTAAATGAACTTAAACAGATGGAAATGACTGATTTTCTCAGATTTTGGTAAAAAAATAAAACCTTTCATTTACTTGGAATCTAAACAAGTTGGGAGCAAAAATAATTAGAATATTTTGCTGCACATGCAAAAATTAAGCTTTCACATCAAGATTTTTCTCAGTGACTACCTTAGGCAAACCACTGGCAAAATAACATCACTATACAAAAGGCTTCCTCCCCTATGTATTTAATGGTACCAGACTATCAGAATGGCTCTAATACAATTTTCCAAAGCAGGACAATGTCATAGTTGAACTTCAGCTCCTAAATAAATCCTGTGTTAGAGTTTCTTAAGCAGCTATTGTTTTTTAAAGATTTTTTTGGGTTATAGTTGCTTTCCAACGTTGTGTTAGTTTCTGCCATACAGCAAAGTGAATCAGCTATATGTAGACATATATTCCCTCCGTTTTTGATTTTCTTTCCATTTGGGTCACCACAGAGTGTTGAGTTGAGTTCCCTGTGATATACAGTAGGTTCTGATTAGTCATCTAGAAGAATGTGGGGTGACTGTAGTGTATATACATCAGTCCCAATCTCCCAATTCATCCCACCTCTTCTTTCCCCTCTTGCTGTCCATATGTTTGTTCTCCACATTTGCGTCTCTATTTCTGTTCTACAAATAGGTTCATCTGTACCATTTTTTTATCTTCCACATATATTAAGTAAGTCAGAAAGAGAAAAACAAATATCATATATTAATGCAGCTCTTTTGAGATGGTAGCCTATACCTTCTTCTTCAGAACTGCAACTAGCCTATTTGCTTTACAATCAGGAAGAAAGTGTAACTGGATCAACAAACATGCATTGCCATATAGGACTGGCTTGAGTCACCTGCTCACTCAGATGGCGAAATGAAATCTATCAATCCTAATGCAACATTCTGAACATGGACTCATCATAAGCTAATTATAATCATATATATTTATTGTATCTCATTATGTTGTCCTTGGAAAATTCAGTTTCATATAGTGAATATTTTAACTTCTACTCTAGCAAAATAACCATTGTAAACCATTGAAACACTCATGTAAGCGGAAACTAGTTTGTGGCAATTATGTGTCTTGAAAGGAAAGTCTCTTGGATTTTTTTTTTCAGGCTGTATTTGCTTTGCTCCTTTGCCAGCTCACTGTCTTCTGCCCAAGAACTAAATGAAGGATATTCTCAGTTTGGGGTCCTAAGCACTTTTATTTTTTGATTCTTCATTCCCAACTTGGGCAATAACATCAATAACCATGGTTTCAATTATTATATACATGTTAACAAATCCCCAATTCATATTTCTACCCAAGAATTCCACTCTTAGCATCACACTCATATCAGTTCAGTTCAGTTCAGTCGCTCAGTCCTGTCCGACTCTTTGTGACCCCATGAGTCGCAGCACGCCAGGCCTCCCTGTCCATCACCAACTCCCAGAGTTCACTCAGACTCATGTCCATCGAGTCAGTGATGCCATCCAGCCATCGCATCCTGTATCGTCCCCTGCTTCTACTGCCCCCCAATCCCTCCCAGCATCAGAGTCTTTTCCAAAGAGTCAACTCTTCGCATGAGGTGGCCAAAGTACTGGAGTTTCAGCTTTAGCATCATTCCTTTCAAAGAAATCCCAGGGCTGAGCAGGAGAGTTCCAGAGAAACATCTATTTCTGCTTATTGACTATGCCAAAGTCTTTGACTGTGTGGATCACAATAAACTGTGGAAAATTCTTGAAGAGATGGGAATACTAGACCACCTGACCTGCCTCTTGAGAAACCTATACGCAGGTCAGGAAGCAATAGTTAGAACTGGACATGAAACAACAGACTGGTTCTAAATAGGAAAAGGAGTACGTCAGGGCTGTATATTGTCACCCTGCTTATATAACTTATATGCAGAGTACATCATGAGAAACGCTGGGCTGGAAGAAGCACAAGCTGGAATCAAGACTGCCAGGAGAAATATCAATAACCTCAGACATGCAGATGACACCACCCTTATGGCAGAAAGTGAAGAGGAACTAAAAAGCCTCTGGATGAAAGTGAAAGAGGAGAGTGAAGAAGTTGGCTTAAAGCTCAACAATCAGAAAACGAAGATCATGGCATCTGGTCCCATCACTTCATGGGAAATAGATGGGGAAACAGTGGAAAAACAGTGCCAGACTTTATTTTGGGGGGCTCCAAAATCACTGCAGATAGTGACTGCAGCCATGAAATTAAAAGATGCTTACTCCTTGGAAGAAAAGTTATGACCAACCTAGACAGCATATTCAAAAGCAGAGACATTACTTTGCCAACAAAGGTCCGTCTAGTCAAGGCTATGGTTTTTCCAGTGGTCCTGTATGGATGTGAGAGTTGGACTGTGAAGAAGGCTGAGCACCAAAGAATTGATGCTTTTGAACTGTGGTGTTGGAGAAGACTCTAGAGAGTCCCTTGGACTGCAAGGAGATCCAACCAGTCCATTCTGAAGGAGATCACACTCATATAGAAGTGTCCATTAAACATTTTATTTAGATATTTCAAAAATATTCGCTCTCAATCTGTCTGGATAAAGTTCGAAGAAATTAATGTAGGCAAATTCTGTGCATTCCTCTTTTTCCCTTTCGTAGCTCCTAAAGAAGACTCTGAATCAGCCTGCTTTTATCTTAAGACTTCTTTTAGTCTAATTTAAATACAGGAAAGAGAACAAGAACCAAAAGGAACCAAATTGGGTTAAGATTATTTTATATTGTGTAACAGAGAATCTAACCAGAGAACATGAACTGATATAGAATTTGGGATGATGAAGACAGAAGAGACAGAAGTCAACATAACCATTTGGGGAGAAAATTTTGTTTGGATATCGATAACTAGCTTGAGAGAGATTTGGGGGGTAGTGGCAACTACTTTTGTGAAGTCTATTGTGAGTGGCAGAAATCTGGGTATGAGATACATTTTTAAGGTTTCCTGGACATTATTAAATGATGCTTCTCCCCAAATTAAAGATTGAATTTTCTGTATATTATATTGTTTTTGGAAATAGTGTTCTTTCTTCAAATCCATAGTTCATAGACCTAAGGCCATTATATTTGAATCATGTGCTTTGTCAGTTAGGATCCATTTTAAATTCATGTAAAAGAAAACTCAAAGTAGCAATATCTGAAACAGATAAATATTTAATTCTCTGTTGTGAAAAATAAATCTAGAGGTACATAGTCCAAAACTGGCATGGAAAACTCTAGGTATACCAGGGATCTAGGCTTCCTTTATCCTCCTTCTATCATACTAGCTCTGGCTAGAGCTGCAGTCACAATGGCCTCCTCCTTTCAGACAGCAGGAAGGGATAGAGCTGGTTACATTCAAGTAAGTAGCCCTAGTAGAAGTCCTATTCTATTCAACACTTACAATGTCATCTCATTGGCCAAAATCTATTCACATGACCACAGCTGCTCCAAGTAAAATAATCTAGTCTTTCTTCCAAGAGACAAGATGCTAAGCTAAGAACTGGGCTTCAGTTACTAAGGAAAGAAACAACAGATCTTCAATAGATAACAAGTTGCTTCTGCCACATATGCACAAACCTGAATCTATCATCTCCTGCCTTGAAACCAGCTTTTCAATCAAGGTTCTCTGTCTCAAGAAAACTACTTAATTGCTCAAGATAGAAACCCAAGAGGTATCACTGGCTGAATTTTTTTTTTTATTACCCATCTCCCTCACCTCTAATCCCAATTAAACACCATGGCTTACTCAACAGCTCTTTCCATTTTCTGTGTTTATTACAACCATCCAAGTCTCAGCCATAATTCCTTCTTCTCTCATTGGGATTTTGAATGTAGGCTTAGAAAACTCTGTGCCTGTGGCTTTTCTTTCCTCCCTCCATTACTCAATTTCCTTCTACAGAGCAAAGACAGTATTCCTTTGTATAAAGTAAGTCCCATCATTCTACTTCCCAAATAAGATCACTCAAGGACATCCCATTATTTAGGCAAGTGTTCCATATCTATGAAATGTACTATATAGACATGCATATTATGAAATCCATTTCACTACTGTGCAATGTAACAATGCTCTGTTAAGTTGTTAAAAATTGCAAGTTTTACAAGAAAATCTGACAAAGGTTCTTATTACTTTTATATTTCAGAGAGCTAAGTGGAAAAGAGGGATCATTTTTATAAGTCCACATTCTTAAGCAATGAGGGGGGAGAACCTGAGGCTTATAAATATTTCAGAGTTCCCTCAGCACAAACATAACAATATTTTCACAATTTCTCCATTCAGGGATCAACAGAATGTTGCACAACCACTGGCTCAGGTCTTAAAGATGGTAGAAGGTGAGGGTAATTGTCAATAGACAATTAGCCTTAAGTGAACATTTCCCAGTGTATAATCAGCTGAGAGAGCAATTTCCATTCCATTTGGGTGAATTTCGATCCCTGAATCTTGCTGGAAGCAAAAGATTTATTTTTCTAAAAACAATTCCTTAATAGCAGGCCTGCCAGTCATTTTTATATGCGCAGCTTACAAGCCTTAATGTAAGCTCTGAAAGGAGACATTCTTACATGGACAGCAAGTTCACAGCAGGAAAATTCCCATTAAAGGCAAGTGAATATTGTGAATTGCTTTTAAGCATATATTGAAGGCAGACTTCAGAATTCTGAAAGAAGACTCTAGACAAGACTTTCATAAAGGAACACACAAATATAATGTAACAAGCCAGACCACTCCGTAGGATGATCCCCTGGAGAATGGAATGGCAACCCACTCCAGTATTCTTACCTGGAGCATTCCATAGACAGAGAGGCCTGGCGGGCCTTAGTCCATGGACTCGCAAAGAGTCAGAAAAGACTGAGCGACTAACACTTTCACTTCAACCATAGGATGACATATCCACCCTCATAAACATTATGATAAAATGAGACATAATTAAAATATATGCCCTCTTCCCATGCAAAGTACACACAAAAGAAGGGAGAGATAAAGAAAATGGATTTTTATAACACAGTGTGTTATATTGACTATTGCAGTCGTCAAGAATTGCATCAGTGATCAGACACAAAACTAGGTCTTATTTTTTTGCTCAGTTAAATCTGAAGGTGCAAAAATGTGCCCAGTCCAGGAGTATATTATTTTTGTGTTTTCTGCTTTTCTTGAGCAAACGACTTTCATTTTAAAGTCATTGTGTTGTCCAAGAGAGCGTCTGGAACTCCAGCCATATGTATTAGGGAGCAAGAAATGAAGAGAGGAAAATAGAGATTTTTGTCATTTTTTTCTTTCCCCTTTGTAATGAGCTTCTTCAGAAACCCCATTCCACAATTTCTTCTTATATCTTACCTACCAGCTATATTTGCATAATATTACCCAGCTTCTAAGAGGCTGGGAAATTTAGTCTTTGGGCTGGAACATTCCTTCCCTGATAAAATCTGATTTTTCTTTTTTAGGCTAGAGAAGAAAAAAAGTAATGAGAGTAGATGTTGAATTGGCAAACTTGTAATGATAATAACAAGGTGCAACCAGCAGTCTTGACCACAGTAGGAACTAGGTGAGTGCAAAATACTATGCTCTTTCAGTTATCCATTCATTCGTTACTGCATCCTTTCAAAAATACTTACTATTCTCAAATATATACCAAGTACTACACTACAATATACAGAGACAAATTTCTGCAAAGAAATGCCTAATATAGTGATAAACAAAAAGAACACTACAATAAAATGTAGAACTATCTCTATGAAATAGATAAAAACAAGTAGCTGAATTCATTCACTTATTCATTTCATCATCAAAATATCCAGTAATTGCCCAAAAGATGTGTCAGGTTTTATTATGTGCTGGTAATATTCCATAAATAAGTTAGACTCCTTTCTTTTGTGACTTAAGCTAAGTGTCAAAGTTTTTCCTCTTTTTTTTTTTTCTTATTTTTTATTTTGGATTCTGGTTTGGTTGCACCTCAAACCAAACCAATTCAAACAGAATTTAAGTGAGATCCATATACGGATTTTATTCAATTACCCAGTAAATGCTAACTAGCAACCAAGATTGAGGTCCACTTGTCAAGAGCAGTGAGTCTCAATTAGGGGCAGTTTTTCTCCCCAAGGACATTTGGTCGTGTCTGGATGTTAAAACAAGTTGGACGTAAGTGCTACCAGCATTTAGTTACGGGCCAAGGATGAGAGTTCTCTCTTCAACCCCATCCCCCAATTAAGACTCATCCAGCCCCAAATGTCAAGAGTGCTAAAATCAAAACAGCACTTGTCTAGAGGGCTGAACTGGCAAGGGAATTGGCAATTATAAAACAGGGCATTCACAGAAGTTATAAATACTACTGTGCATTCAAGAGATATATTTCTCCCCAGCAGGCGTCTCAGAAGTAAGATCTAGCTGGTAGGATTCGGTCATGCTAAGGTGTGAGGAGGAGCATGAACCAAGAGAAAAAAGTGTTACAGCCCAGACACCAGGGTATCTGTACCCCTAAAGGTGGAAGAAAGAAGCCAAGTGCAGTGCCGTAGATAAAGAGGCTACTGAATTGGACAGAGCAGGGCTACACTCATGGGATGGTGGCTTTAGAGGGCAGATAATACCTAGAACTGACAACGTTGTCATATTTTCTTTAACTTATAATCCTTAAGATCTCCTCCCCCCACCTTTTTTTTTTTTGACAAGAAGTTGTTTTTAAAGCTTTTTTTTTTTGATCTGGACCGTTTTTAAAATTTTTATTGAATTTGTTACACTATTGCTTCTGTTCTATTTTTCAGCCCTCAAGCAGGGCTCAAATGCCCAACCCCTGTGTTGGAAGGCAAAGTCTTAACCACTGGACTGCCAAGAAAGTGCCTGTAAGTCCCTTTGATTTAGTTAATTATTAAGTAAAAGAAAGAAAGAAAGAAATCATCAAGATGAAAGGATGAATAATTTAGTTTTAAAAGATCTTTGCATTGGAGTAAAAGTTAACTGGTGTTTCCTTTCAACAACTCCTCTAGTCATGCCTTTCTTCTTAAATACCATATTTTACTCCCACTGGTATTTGCTTTTTCAAATACCCTTCTTGAGAATTTTCTGCCACTTTGAACATAACTCTAGTAAAAATGTCATTGATAACAATAGCTAACATCTTTTGAATGCTTGTAGCAAACTATTTGTATAAAGTTATCAATCCCACTGCTGGGTATACACAACGAGGAAACCAGAATTGAAAGAGACGTGTGTACCCCAATGTTCATTGCAGCACTGTTTATAATAGCCAGGACATGGAAACAACCTAGATGTCCATCAGCAGATGAATGGATAAGAAAGCTGTGGTACATATACACAATGGAGTATTACTCAGCCATTAAAAAGAATACATTTGAATCAGTTCTAATGAGGTGGATGAAACTGGAGCCTATTATACAGAGTGAAGTAAGCCAGAAAGAAAAACACCAATACAGTATACTAACACATATATATGGAATTTAGAAAGATGGTAATGATAACCCTGTATGCGAGACAGCAAAAGAGACACAGATGTATAGAACGGACTTTTAGACTCTGTGGGAGAGGGAGAGGGTGGGATGATTTGGGAGAATGGCATAGAAACATGTATACTATCAGGTAAGAAACGAGTTGCCAGTCTATGTTCGATACAGGATACAGGATGCTTGGGGCTGGTGCACGAGGATGATACAGAGAGATGATATGGGGTGAGAGGTGGGAGGGGTGTTCAGGATTGGGAACTCATGTACACCCGTGGCTAAATCATGTCAATGTATGGCAAAACGAATACAGTATTATAAAGCAAAATAAAGTAAAAATTAAAATTAAAAAAAAGTTATCTAACCCCCATCAAAAAATTGAACAAATAAACAAAAAAACAACAGCAGCAGCAATACAATGAGTGCTAGGAAAGTTAAATAATTTTGCAAAGTTCATAGAGTTGATTGGTGATAAATCTATGTATAAATCTGACCTCCAAAGTTTAAACAGTTAGGGATTATGTTTTGTTGCCTTCAATTCCATAAAGCATAGAAGTTTAGGATCATGTTACTATAAAACAATCAAAAATATGTGCTGAGAAATCTAAGTAGATCCTATTGCTTTTAGAGAAAACTCAAGAAATTCATAGCTAGTTATAAAGCAGAGAAATTGCTGTTTTCGTGCTGCTGTTTTTCATAATTAAACTAATGTGACTCTAATAGCTTTCAGGATTTATGTTCCAAAAAATTTCATTCAGAGAATCTTATTCTCATCAGAGATACATGAATTGCATATTTTTTCCTCCTGCCAAACTCTACTATAAATCTTATTTTTCAGCTCAATCCTAATCCACCTTGTTTAATTGATTTATCCAAATATATTAGTTATATCAGACCTAATTTTATGCAATGATTTTTTATTAAATCTTTTTTTTTAATTTTACTTTATTTTACTTTACAATACTGTATTGGTTTTGCCATACATCAACATGAATCCGCCACGGGTGTACATGAGTTCCCAATCCTGAACCCTCCTCCCACCTCCCTTCCCATACCATCTCTCTTTAAAAAATGTTCAGCTTTAATGATTTTTATTTGGCAAATAAAATTATAAGATATTTAAAGTGTACCTCATGGTGATTTTTAAACTTAATTTTTAAATGTTACTTTCCACATACAGTTGTTAGAAAATATTGGCTCTGCTCCCCATGTTGAACAATACATCATTGAACCTATCTTACACCCAATGGTTTGTAAGCTATTAAATCTGTTTTTATAAATACTGTCCATTTCTGTAAATGAATAAAGCAACACTTATTTAACCATCATATTAAATTTTTTAACAAAAAGCTTTGCCCAACATTATAATAAATTCCTTTAGTTTATTTGAAATAAAGTTTGACAATGATTCTAATGCTTTCTGCTTTCACTTAAAATAGCATGAGATATTTTCCTGGACTATCTGGATGCACCCAAAGTAATCACAAAAGTCCTATCACTGCAAAGAGAAACAATGTCCAAACTGATAATTAATTATATCACACTGTGATATAAGCAAGACTGATCAGCTCTTGCTGGCTTTCATGTAAGGAGATCATAAGCCAAGAAACTTGGGAGCCATGTCATAAAATGAAGAGGAAAAAAAATGGCTAAAAGAGCATAACCCAATGTGAACTCTACTTGTAAAAAGTTTTATTGAAGTATAGTTAATTTACAAAGTTTAGTTAGTTCCTGGTGTACAGCAAAGGGTTTCAGTTGTATATATAAAAATATATATATATATTCCTTTTCAGATTCTTTTTCATTATGGTTTATTACAACATATTGAATATTGTTCTCTGTGCTATAATAGTAGGACCTTGCTGCTCATCTAGTTTAAATATAGTAGGTTGTATCTGCTAATCCCAAACTCTTAACTTTGTATCTCCCAAACTTTATCCCTGGCCACCCTCTTTACCCTTTGGTAACTGTAAGTTTGTTTTCTATATCTGTGAATCTGTTTCTTTTCTGTGAATAAATTCACTTATATCATATTGTAGATTCCACAAATACTGGAACATATGGTATCTGTCTTTCTAAGTTACTTCACTTAGTATGATAATCTCTAGGTCCATCCATGTTGTGGCAAATGGCATTATTTCATTCTTTTTATTGGCTGAGTAGTATTCTCTTGTGTATATATGTATATATACACACACACATCACATCTTCCTTATTAAAATCATTTAGGTGGCTTCCATGTCTTGGCTATTGTAAATAGTGCTGCTATGAATGCTGGGGTACCTGTATCTTTTTAAATTACAGTTTTCATCTTTCCTGGATATATGCCCAGGAGTGAGATTACTGGATCACATGGTAATTCTATTTTCAGTTTTCTGAGGCATTGCCACACTATTTGTCATAGTGGTACACCAATTTACCTTCTCATCAACAGTAAACTCTATTTTCAGTATTTATTTATTTTTAAATTTTTGGTTAAAATGAGAAATATATTCTATGAAAATCTAAATATTCTGCTATTCAATTTAGAAATCAAATTCATTAAAATATAAATTCTTTTACTTTGGTTGTGGTAAAATGTATATTAAGTATTTTTTATACATTATGTTATATTTTTTAACATGAAAATGAAATGAAGAGGATATATGCATATTGATTCATACCATGAACCACAAATCAGGCACAATTTCTTGCTTGAAATAATGAATGCATTTGGGTTTTGACTATAAATGCATCTAAGTGGTTTTTAAAGGCTAATGACATGAGATAGTTCATTTGTACTTTGTTAATGTACAACATTAATGATGTCTACAATTTTAAATGCATTAAACTGTGGTTGATTATCTCCCTGCGTACACATTTCAGTTCTGAAATTTAATTGAAGCTCAATAATGTACTGCATTTCTGTCCTTTTCTTCAATTATTCTATTATGCAGATCTAATGTGAAGGCAGATCAAAGTTGCATTTGAACATTATTTCTTGCTTTTAAAAGCAGAATTGTATTGGGTTTCTGATGGGAGAGATTTTCTAAATGGAGTAACATTTAGGAAAAAAATGTAGGTTTCTATTATTAAGGATTAAGCTCTGAGAAAATCTCACAGAAAAGAAAAAAACACTTCACATGTACTATTAAGAAGCAAAGTGCAAGGTGGAATCTTAGAAATCATTCATTCTAAACTGTTCATTTTTCAAATAAGGTTATTACCTTGCAGATAAACTCAGCATCTAAGATACCGATCCTCTTAGTGATTATATGACAACTGTAATTCACGTCTCCTAAAGTCTTGTAAAATTGGTTTAAAAAACTTATAGTTAAGAAGAAGGCAGTTAAAGTACACAGGAAATAAAAGTTCAAATATCTACTGCTTTAGTTAAAATCTACTATGCATGTTCACTGCTATGGGAGTTTGGACTGTGTCAGATTGATTAGTCTGGGACTTTATTTACTGGAACATGCTTCCCCGGAAGGCTCCAGATTGGAGTTTACCTTAAGAGACATCTGTTCAGCTCAGTTCAGTTCAGTTCAGTCACTCAGTCATGTCCGGCTCTTTGCGACCCCATGGACTGCAGCATGCCAGGCTTCCCTGTCCTTCACCAACTCCCAGAGCCTACTCAAACTCATGTCCATTGCGTTGGTGATGCCATCCAACCATCTCATCCTCTGTCGTCCCTTTCTCCTGCCTTCAATCTTTCTCAGCATCAGGGTCTTTTCCAAGGAGTCAGTTCACATCAAGCAGCCAAAGTATTGGGGTTTCAGCTTCAGCATCAGTCCTTCCAATGAATATTCAGGAATGATTTCCTTTAGGATGGATCTCCTTGCAGTCCAAGGGATTCTCAAGAGTCTTCTCCAATACCACTGTTAAAAGCATCAATTCTTTGACATTCAGCTTTCTTTATAGTCCAACTCTCACATCCTACCTACATGACTACTGGAAAAACCATAGCTTTGACCAGATGGACATTTGTTGGCAAAGTAATGTCTCTGCTTTTGAATATGCTGTCTAGGTTGGTCATAGCTTTTCTTTCAAGGAAAAGCATCTTTAACTCCAAGGCTGCAGTCACCATCTGCAGTGATTTTGGAGCCCCCCAAAATAAAGTCTCTCAGTACTTCCACTGTTTCCCCATCTATTTGCCATGAAGTGATGGGACCAAATGCCATGATCTTCATTTTCTGAATGTTGAGTTTTAAGCCAACTTTTTCACTCTTCTCTTTCATTTTCATCAAGAGGCTCTTTAGTTCTTCTTCACTTAATGCCATAAGGGTGTCATCTGCGTATCTGAGGTTACTGATATTTCTCCTGGCAGTCTTGATTCCAGCTTGCGCTTCATCCAGCCTGGCATTTCACATGATGTACTCTGCATATAAGTTGAATAAGCGGGGTGACAATATACAGGCTTGACATACATGGGGGAGATTAACGAAGTCACAGTGCATATTCTCTAAAGGCCATCATGGTTAGATGCAAAGATAGACAGATGTAGCATGTTGGTAGCTTCTGGTTTGCCTACAGTCCCCTTTGTTCTACATCCAGCTATTTTTGCAGCCCATTGACCCTGATGACTAACTGTGACCCCAATATCTTCACAAATGAGAAAGAGACATGGCAGAGCATTTGAGGATCCTATCGATTCCAGAAGCTTTTGATGGGGCCAGTTTAAGCTGGACTTATGTGTTTAGTTTTGGACTACATGTCTCTCCTCTTTATTGCACATTAATAACTACTTTAGAACAGCTTCTGAATGTTGGTTGCGTACTTGTGCCAAGTGAAGTAGAGTCATCCTTGTATTGTGTTTCACAAGGCAAAACTGAAAGCCAACAGACCACATGTTTTTGGCCCTCCTACCATAAGGATTTACGCAGGAATCAGGATACAGGAAAGAGATGAGGAAAGAGGTCTTTACCATTAAATATCCTTGGTGAATTACCTTCACAAATGTTATATAAACCTAGTAATAATCTACTCTGTGGGTAAAGCTGTAGGCAAAAAACAAAAGAATGAGATTTTTCACTGTGTGTATTTTTTTAAGAGGATGCTAAGAGCAAGTTTACTGTTATTAATGCTTGTGTGTGCTTAGTCGCTTCAGTTATGTCTGACTCTTTGCAAACCCATGGACTATAACCTGCCAGGCTCCTCTGTCCATGGGATTTCCTAGGCATGAATACTGGAGTGAGTTGCCACTTCTTCCTCTGGCGGGGGGCGGCGGGGGGGAGTCTTCCTGGCCGAGGGATTGAACCTGGGTCTCTCATGTCTCCTGCACTGGCTGGTGGTTTATTTACTACCAGTGCCACCTGGTTAGCTAGTAATGTTTGAACCAGCCAAACAATAGCAACCTTGGAGTGAAACTAACTACTTAATGAGAATAAGAGTTCTTATACAGCTAAGTAGTTGTAGGTGTGTGCAAGGCAGTACCTCCTGGAGGTAGCACACCTGCTTTGGAATCAGGCTCACCTAGTTCAAATCCAGACCCTATTACTAATAAGCATGTGTCCTTGAATGAGTTATCTAAGTATTCTGAGCCTTAGTTATCACATGTTTAACATGGATTCTGTAAGAATATGGTTTTGTTTCATTTGTGAGACTAGGAAGCAATATATGAAAGGTGCTTAGCATAGATCTGACATAGCAGTTATCATTGACTTGGGAAGTATCATATGTGACAAGGGACTGTGGCTTTTCTCATGTAATCATTTAGGAATATCTGTATCCACTTGCAGCAATGTAGAAAAATTGGATTAACAGATGACAGAGTTTCAAGGGCAACAAGGCTTTATAAACCACTCCACGTCTCTGATTCCTTCAGTTACAAATGAAATAACTTATGGATAGGAATGAAAAATGTATCAAATGGCCTGAAAACAGCAATAATTCAATAAAAACATAAAAAGTAAGGCTGAGTAGTTTATAATTATCAGTTACTAAGTTGAAACTCATTACGTTCAAGGGCCTCAGGGGAAATTATTTCAAATCAGGAAAGGACCATAAACTCTTGGAGAGAGAAAAAGAATAAAATTAAAGATAAGCAATTATATAAGGATTTTTTTCCATTCTTGTGCTTCTGGTCTATGCAATCATTTTGCATTATTGGCTATCCATTAATTCTATTCCTAAATAAGTCACCTTGAGAAGCTTACTGCATTCTTTCCATTGCTAAAGACAGAGAAACTTTGAAGTCATATTGTGAAGGGAAACCTCCAATTTTCTTTTAAACGTAGCCTTAACAATTATTGATTTCCTCTTAAACACTGAACACTGAAACACTTAAATATGATAACTGAAAAATCATTAAAAATAGATGAATGATTTGAGACCATCTTAAAATGATCCACTATCCGAAAAGGAACTAGAAACCTCCAGTTTTTTATTTGATTAAAGCCAATGGCATGTGTTTGTATTTTTTAATTTTTTAAATAAACGAACAAATTTAATCATACTATAAAATTTTAATTTCAATATGGACAGTTTCCACACTGTCTGTGCTAATGATTGGTGGTCTCCCTAAAGCCAAATTCTGCTCATTTACCCAGAACTCAGAAAGTTCCACTGTCAATCAGAACAGAACTAAAACTGACAGAATAAACTGAGGCCAAAAAAGCTATTTGACTTATGTTGTAAGTCTCAGTGTCAGAATTTTCTAGGCCATAATCAGATTAGATTTACGCACTTCAGCTATTATGTCTCCAAATGAAATTGAGAAGGCAGCCTGTTGATTTCAAAAGTCTGTTCCATGGTATAGCTTGTACTTCATAAATACCATATATTTTATATCATGACATAGGTATGTTAAAACTGATTGTTACTCTTCCTATTGATTTTTAAAAGCCTTTATTACAAATAGGACCTCTTCTAAATACCATTTAAAGTCTTAAAATGTAAAAATAAATATACTTCCCAGAAATGTTTTAAATTCACATTGCTGTGAACACGACTTTTCTTCTGAGAATCTTTGGAAAACTCTAGAATAAGAACTTAGAAATAAAATTAAGGTTTAAAAGTTCTTTTTCATAAGCTTTTATCTTTTAAACCTATAGCACTTTGAATGCCTTAATATAGATGGTAAAGACTATGAAAGGCTCAGAAAAAAATCATTGAATTAGATAATTCCTAATTCTTTTTAACGTTGAGGTGTTAATAACTAAAATTCATAAGGCCAAAGGGCTGCATGACTTGTTCCTTGGAATACCTTTAGCCTTTGCCTTGATCTGTATTTAACAACAGTGTAAGACTTAATCACATGTCTGGATCCACGAGCTCATTTCAGGGGATATCATGGTGGTGTCATTCATGAAGCTAGAGTTCCAGCTGTAGCATGGCTTTAGCAGGACATGGCTTTAGCAACCGTGACTGAACTTTTCATCCAGTGCCTTAGGATTCCTGGATTTCATGTTCCATGGAATGTGATTTCTAAGGAAGAAGTAGCAGAGACATTCCAAATTGTTATTTAGAACCACTACACAAAGAAAATATGGACAGCAATGTGATGAAAACATCCAGCATAGTGTGGTCATATAGTAAACAGCTTACACTGTTTTAATAAATATTGAACAAAAAAAATAAGGCTACAAAGCTTGACTCAAGAGCCTTATAAATTCAAATTGATCTCACTTTTATAAGAGTACTGACCCAGACACCCCTGAAACAAAATGGGGTGCCATGAAAAGAGACAATCCTTAACCAAGACAACATTATGCATATTTTTCCAAATAAAGAAGAATTAAAGAGCTCATTAGAAAAGAAGAAATTTAGAAAAATATGTTTTGTAAAATTACAGACATTAAATCTGTTATAATCATGAGAAATTGATGTATCCACACCTAAAGGTTTTGTCTTCTCTCATCACAGAGTCTAGATTTTTCAAGGGAAGAAAAAATTCTGAACATTTAAGAGAAAATTCCAAAAATAACCCCCAAATTTGGGTTGCTTTGCTGCTTGAAGTTTTACATTTTCAGTTTTATTATTAGGTTTCCAAATGTCTCATGATTTCTTTCTGACATACTAACATTTTGTAATCAAACCCACCAGCAGAGTCCTCACTTGGTGCCACCACTCAAAGTGGGCAGTGAAGTAAACTCTGCATGGAAACCAGGGAGCAGTATTTCATTTGAGGGGCAAGGCGAGGGAAATGACCAGCTACCTTCACTGACCGAAGGACAACAGCATCACCAGGTAAAAGCATGCTCGGTTCCACAGGGTCCAGAGGAAGGTAGGATTTCTCTGGGGTCATTGCCTTGTATTTAGTGACTTCTATGCATGAATATTTAGATACACCCCCAGATGCTGATGGTAGTGGTGGAAAGAAGTCTAAGAGGAGGCGTTATGTGTAAGGTGCATAGATTTAACATTTGAGTGACTCCAGAGGAAACTGCTGCTGTTGCCAAGTCACTTCAGTCCTGTCTGACTCTGCGTGACCCTTTGGACTGTGGTCCGCCAGGCTCCTCTGTCTATGGGATTCTCCAGGCAAGAATACTGGAGCGGGTTGCCATTTCCTCCTCCAGGGGATCTTCTCAACCCAAGGATCGAACCCGCATCTCTGAGGTCCCCTGCTTTGGCAGGTGGATTTTTTTACCACTAGAACCACCTGGGAAGCCCCAGAAAATATGCTGCTGTATTTAAAATGGATAACCAACAAGTTGTTACTGTATAGCACATGAAACTTACTTGGCAGCCTGAATGGGAGGAAAGTTTAGGGGAGAACGGATCCATGTATACGTATGGTGAGTTCCTCCACTGTTCATCTGAAACTGTCATGAATTGTTAATTGACTGTACTCCAAAGCAAAATAAAAAGTTAAAAAAAAAAAAAAGAATGTGTGCTATGGAGGAATTCACATGCTGATTATGCTCCTTTATATTTGCTGTTTGATAAGCCATGAGGTCTTTGGCCTCAAAGCTCTATTTACATTTTTCAATGTCTGTGAACTGAAACAGGAAGCTTTGGAAACACTTAAAATATTTTTTGATCAATTTCCTGAAAAATCAATGTATGTGACCATGTAAATCTAAAAGAAGAACTGGCTTCACAAGGGGTGATGTCTAACAGACTTAGCATCTGACACATTCAAGGTTATAAATTTTAATAGCTGAGGAAGCTTGGCTGGATTCCCTTTTGTTGTGACTGCCAGGATGGCTAGCCAATAAATAATCTAACATACTCAAGAACTAACAAGCAGAAAAAGGCTAAATGAAATATACCATTGGTAGAATAACAAATGGTGAGCAACTTTATTTTTTTGCTGAAACTGGAACTATTACTGATGCTCAGGTAAGAAAAGGAAGCTGTGTCTATTTTACTTTTAAATTATATGTCAGGTATGCAACTTTGCCAAAGTACAAGGTTTTTGAAGTCTTATGAAAATCCTTCTTTTGTATTTAGAGTGAAATACCTGAAAAATTTATAACTGTTTATGCTTTTAAAAAGTATGAAATCATAAAGATAGCTGGCATCACACTCTTAATATCTCACTTCTCCAAAAAGTGGAATTTGTCTCTTTCTTCTTGGGACTAATCATTTGGGATCTTTCTTTTCTTTCTCCTTTCCTTTCCTTCCTCCCTCCTTCCTTTTCTTACTTGTATTTATTTTTTAATTTTTTTGGATTAGCAACTACCAGAATAACAGTACTGCATTTAGACAAGACTCAGTTGTCTTCTCTAATTATTTTTCAAGACTTTGGAATGAAATGGATGTTTACATTAAGACAAAAGCCTTGAAAATTTTGGGGAAGATATTTCCTCAAGGCTCTTAAATCAGCTGCAGCGGGTGTGGGGGTGAGGAGAATAACATTTGGGTCTACTTGACTCCATCTTCATCTTCTTTCTCTGAGTTTCTTCTTACAGTAACAGATCCCTACCACAACTCTCCCCAGTTCCAGGACCAGGAGTTTTTCTCATGGTTACACAAAGATCTTTTTTGATAAAGATTAGTTCGGCCTTCTCTTCTGATTTGTTCAATTGTATGCCTTGACCCATTCAGAAGTCCAGAAAGCCTGGCAGAACTGAGAAGTAAACAGAGCCTTCTCTTTGGATGACAGGGGCAGGCAAAGGCTATATTTAGACCCCATCCAACTCCTATCTTACGCAGCTCTGTGTTCTCTCTCCTCACCATACAAGCAAGGGCTTTGAAAGCCATCAAACAATGTTCCAATCTTTCTGTTGCAATTCCCTGACTTATTCAGCTTAGTCTTTGGATAACCCTGTTTTAACTGGCAAAAGAGAGGGTGCGATCATGACCTTGCATGCATGCTCAGTCATGTCTGACCCTTTGCGATCCTGTGGACTGTAGCCCGCCAGGCTCCTCTGTCCATGGGATTCTCCAGGCAAGAACACTGGAGTGGGTTGCCATTTCCTTCCCCAGGAGATTTTCCCAACCCAGGGTAGAATTTGCATCTCTTGCGTCTTCTGCATTGGCAGGCGGACTCCACTACTGAGCCACCTGGAAAGCCCCAAAGAGGTGGCAGCAGATAAAAAATTAAATAAGTCCCAGCATATGTAAGTCACTCAAAGTATGCTTCCTCCTCTTCAATAACAACAAGGCAGAGGCTCTTCCCATCAACTGACATTCTCTTATTTTAAAAAAAGATATTAGCTATGGAGAATCTTGAAATATTCCACTTATATGATTAACTACTTTTCATTTAATGACATAAGACAAGCCTGCCCTAACCCACAAAAGCAGCCTTTGAAATCTGCCACATATAGAAATGTCTATGGACTCTGGAATACAGTACACAGGACTCTGTCCTCCAAACCTCTATCTTTTCATTGCTCAGAGGCTATAAAAGGAATGGTGTTGGCTGGAGAAAGTGAAATTGCTTTCATAAAAACTGGCATGCCCTGGAGTAAAACAATGGAGAAATTGGAAGAACCAGTATTCTCATAATGATTGTTTGAAAACTCTCTCCACTAGAATTCAGAGAATGTTTAGTGCATAACAGTCTGTGCTGGGCCATGTGTTAGGCAATGATGGTGCAGAGATTGTGTCCCAGCCAGTCATGTGCTGGAGCCAATGGTTAAATATTCAGCATTTTGTGAGAAGGTTGTTAAACCCTTGGTAACTTGAAACTGGTGGTGGTGAGCATATTTACCCGGATCAAATTGGAATATGGTACAAGTCAGGCTCCCACACTCCAGAATAGATTTATGAGAACAGCACTGACTCAGCCCTCAAGATTCTCAGCCTTGTCGATGGTCCAACAGACTCAATCCAATTCAATGCCATTTCCATAGAACAAATCCTAAAATAAAGCACCCACTAGAGGAGCTCAGAGATGAGGTAAATGTAAACTTTGTTTTCCATTTTGATATCAGTATCTATTTGTACCTCTTAAGTCGACAAGCCTCTGAAAACCAGATTCTTCTGGAATTTTCTGTTAGTCCATCTTAATCTGTGGTAAAGAGATTTGACTTCAAACTAACACAGCAATACTTAGAGGAAACAAGATACAACTTCTCAGTGGGCACATTTCTCCTTTTGTAGGATCTAAATATAGCTTTCTTTCATCTATTTTATTTTAAATGAAAAAACACTTATAATTCTCAAGACTACATGAGATGTCATGATAATGTGCACACATGAAGTTCATCCTGCCCAGTACAGGCAGAACTGGAATTCTTGGTCTTTACCCAAAAATGGCTGATTCCACTTGCTATCAGGGAGAGGTGACCTACATTTCCTCTCTCTGCCTCTTCCTTCTCTTTTACCAGCACAGAGTAACTTCCGTCATGACTCTCTTTAGCCCTAGCTCCCGCTTGCTTCTTGTCTTGCTTTAATGTTGATTTAGCGCAGAAGGGGGAATGCCTACAGAGCAGGCTGATGAAGGGCACAATAAGCAGGAGTCTTTACTCTGCGACACTTTTTCACGCCAGTGTCCTCACCGTGCTGTAAATGACCGGCCAGCTTAAGGTTATCGCGAGAGCTGTGGTAAGAACTGATCAGGTACAAGTCACAAGAATCCGCCTCTGGGTCAGAGTTGGAAGGAAAAGAAATGGGTGCCTGCCTTTTTACTTCGGTGGCCTGAATCTAACGTGATGAGAAGTATTGTTAGACATAGTTGGTAGGTTCTGCTGCTGCTAAGTCGCGTCAGTCGTGTCCGACTCTGTGCGACCCCATAGACCACAGCCCACTAGGTTCAGAGGTCCTACCTATTTCAAATAGCAAGTAAGTTAGTTGGCCAAAGAACTGAATCACCATATAGATTTCTGGTCAAAAAAAGAGCTTATTATCTCTGCTTAGCTGGCTCAAAGGATTGGGCAATTTTGCCTACAGTTATTCCAAAAGCTATGCTCTTTCTCATGATACATTTGCAATATCTCTGTTGGAGTCTCTCCTGAGTCTGTCGTAAATCTCATGAGAAGATTAGCTTTTTCACTTCATTCACATTTTATGTTTGAAACATGCACACACACGCACACACACTCTATATTAACCAGCTTCATCACTCATTATTTGCTTGTATCACTGCTTAACTATATGCATTTTAAGGGCATGCATGCATGCTAAGTTGCTTCAGTTGTGTCCGACTATTTGTGACCCTATGGACCGTAGACCCCCAGGCTCCTCTGTCCGTGGGATTCTCCAGGCAAGAATACTGGAGTGGGTTACCATGCCCTCCTACAGGAGATCTTCCCAACCCAGGTATCAAACTTGTGTCTCCTGCCCTGGGAAATGGGTTCTTTACCATTAGTGCCACCTTGCAAGCCCATTTTAAGGGCAGGGATGATTAATTCCTTGATTTTGGTATCTACAATGCCTAGTATTAGTGTGCTTTATAGTATGAATTGGAAGATGGAGAGAAAGAAGGAAGGATGCAAGGAAGGAAGTAAAGGAGGAAAAAAACAAACTATGCAATTTTATGCTGGAAAAAATATAAATTACAAATTGCTTTTGATTGAGTGCCATCCCCATTCCAACTGATTGTATGAAGCACCTAGAATATTATTTTTAAAATCTTAAATCCCACACCAAACCCACCAAAGCAGAGTCTCTAGGAAGTAAAGATTGGAAATCTCAATGTTTAAAAGTCTTCCCAGTGATTCCGATACCAGTTAGTTCAGGAACCGCATTTTTTTTTCTCTATCTTGCTTTCAGACTTTATTTTTATTATAATTTATTTTGATTGGAGGTTAATTACTTTACAATATTGAGGTGGTTTTTGCCATACATTGACATGAATCTGCCATGGATGTACATGGGTCCCCCGTCCTGAATTCCCCCTCCCACCTCCCTCCCCATCCCATCCCTCTGGGTTGTCCCAGTGCACCAGCTTTGAGTGCCCCGCTTCATGCATCAAACTGGGGACTGATCATCTATTTCACATATGGCAATGTACATGTTTCAATGCTGTTCTCTCAAATCATCCCACCCTCACCTTCTCCCACAGAGTCCAAAAGTCTGTTCTTTACATCTGTGTCTCTTTTGCTGTCTTGCATATAGGGTCATTGTTACTATCTTTCTAAATTCCATATATATGCATGAATATACTGTATTGATGCTTTTCTTTCTGACTTACTTCACTCCGCATAATAGGCTCCGGTTTCATCCACCTCATTGAAACTGACTTAAACGGGCTCTGTTTTTACTTTGTAGCCGAGTAATAGTCCATTGTATACATGTACCACAACTTTCTTATCCATTCGTCTGCCGATGGACATCTAGGTTGCTTCCATGTCCTGGCTATTGTAAACAGTGCTGTGATGAACATTGAGGTACGTGTGTGTCTTTCAATTCTGGTTTCCTCGGTGTGTATGCCCAGCACTGTGATTGCTGGGTAGTATGGCAGTTGTATTTCCAGTTTTTTAAGGAATCTCCACACTGTTCTTCATAGTGACTGTACTAGTTTGCATTCCCACCAACAGTGTAAGACTGCCATTGTTTTAATCAGTGATAACATCATGGTTGGAAGCATATATTATCTCTTAAACACAGTTGTTGATTTGGCATGAAAGACCCTCTTTCTGGGCCCTGGGGATGCACTGGAGAACAAAGCAAAGCCCTCAATGTCAAGGAGCTTATGCTTGCTGAGGGACTATTTTAAATAGGCTAGTTGGGGAAGGCCTCTTTGAGATGACATTTAAGTAATACCCAAATGAAACCAGTAAAACATCTATCATTCAGTATAATTTAAAAGGTCCTCATAATTCCTATAGGGCAGGGATCCTCAAACTCTGGGATCTAATGCCTGATGATATGAGGTGGAGCTGATGTAATAATAATGGAAATAAAATGCACAAGAAATGTAATGAGCTTGAATAACCTCAAAACCATCCCCACCCCACCCCACCCTCAGTCTGTGCAAAAATTATCTTCCACAAAACCGGCCTATGTTGCCAAAATGGTTGGGGACCACTGCTAGAGGGTAAAGTGGATTTTGGATATAGTTTTCTCATGCTATGTTTATGAAAAACACATGAGCCATTTTATTCCACCAGAAGCAATTTGATTTACTTCAGATAAATGTGTATTCAGTAACAAGGCCACTTTAAAAGCAAAAGCAAAGATTATCTTTAAAAACCTATTGAAAAATGAAAAATGCAAGTCCTTAGAATTTTAACTATGTTTCTATGACTAAAATGATAACACAAAAATAGCTTGAGCTCTAAAATTATATTGTATGAAATTATGGATGCACAAGAATCAGTTTCCTCTGAGCTTTGATAATTACATTTTAAATAGAGTACTGACATGCTGTAATTATAATATTAAAATACTAAGATAATCAAAAGCTCAAAGGGACATTCTGGGCTTCTAAAAGATTTCATAAATGTCATTAAAAATTTTACTGTATTTCAATTACATCATAGGAAGATTATTATTATTTGTACAGTTCTGTTAATGTCATAACTGGCTTTTTTGACATAGGTAAAATTATTGCCATTGTATCCACCTAATAACATTGATTTTTAAAATCCTTATTTTATGCAATGGCCTCAGAAAAATGTGTTGTTTTCAGCAGAAAAACAAATCCCTTTACTTTCATTATTTCTTCTTTCCACCCGTCTTGAAGAGCTAGCCTTCCTAAAATTCTAAAGCCGATAGAATTCCCCCCTCCCACCTCTGTTCATATTCATCTCCTCTCCTGCATATTCCATCAAGTATCTCTTCTCTTGTGATTTTGGCCTCTTCTTTTGCACTGGATAATTTCTCTTTTGTTTGTTTTCTAATTTATTCTATTGAAGTATGGCTAATTTACAGTGTTGTGTTGATTCCTGCTATACAGCAAACTGATTCAGTTATGTATACATCTACATCCTTTTTCGTATTCATTTTGATTATGATTTATCATAGGATGTTGAATATAGTTCCCCATAGGATACAGTTGTTTATCCATTCTATGTAAAATAGTTTGCATCTGCTAATTTGAGGATATTCTTTTAAATAACAAATATCTCAATTCTCCTCTGTATTGAGAGTAAACTAAGAATATAACATCTTTAAGAATCTCTTAAAGATCTCTTAACATCTCTTAATATCTCTTTTCATCGTGCCCTTCTCCTTGGGGAAAGATTGGACTGCATCCTCTGCCCACAACTGTATTTCTCTCACTCTCTCCTTAATCTTCATTCTATCCTCTTTATTCCACCAAATAGTTGTCTTTTAGGTTACTGGCTCCTTGAGCCACCTAGAACTCAAGGGTCTTTTTGTCCCTGACAATGCGCTACTTGATCTTTTCGCAAGTTTTGACCTACATAGCACCTTGTTCTTAAAGTCCCCTTCTATGAGAATTAGCGATTCAGTTTTTTGCTTCAATTGCTACTCCACTGCTTCATTTCAATCTTCTTTACTGCTCTCACCATCAGTCATAAATTCCATTTCTTCACTTGTTTTAATATAGCTTTCCTCAGTGTTCCAGTATCAGCTTCTCTTCAGTCTCTTGCTTATTGGCTCCACTTATGCTTTCATTCATTCAGCTATGAAAGCGCTCGTTACTATAATTAAAGTTGTATTGCTATTATTTAGTGATAAATATGTCCCTTGCTATCATGATTACCTAGATATGTATAAACACAAGGATTAGGGCAGAAAAGAATATAATTTATCATTTGTAATGCTGTGCCATAAGTGTATTACTGTGTTCAAGGAATAATATAATGATGGTACTGAGAAGAAATGACCAAATATCCTTCTGTCAATTAGACTTCTCAAATGAGAATATCATTGACCTGGACCATGAAGAACAAATAGAACATTCATCAAAATATATGAAGAAGAAAGGGTGATTATTCTAGGCAGAAGAAATACTGCATGCAAACATTTGTATAAGTTCTTTATTTTTTATTTCTGTATCACGTGGCTTATGAGATCCTAGTTCCCTTCAGTTCAGTTCAGTTCAGTCACTCAGTCATGTCTGACTCTTTGCGATCCCGTGAATTGCAGCACGCCAGGCCTCCCTGTCCATCGGCAACTCCCGCCAGGGATTAAACCCAGGCTTCTTGCAATGGAAGTGTAGAGTCCTAACCAATGGACTGCCAGAGAATTCCCTAATATATGTAAACATTTAAATCATAAATTACATGATGATAATATTTCCATCTACTTTTCTAGTCATATTTCTACCCTAGGCATCAAAGTTTTCTTCTTGTGTATCTAATGGACTTGCCCACCAGGACAGCTGGGTAGGCTGTAAAAGTAAACACTTCCTCTTTCCTTTCTCCCACCTTCTCCTCTATATTTGCTTTCTCAGTTCAGTTACTCAGTCATGTCCAACTCTTTGCAACCCCATGGAATGCAGCATGCCAGGTTTCCCTGTCCTTCACCAACACCCAGAGCTTACTCAAATTCATGTCCATTGAGTGGGTGATGCCATCCAACTATCTGATCCTCTGCCGTCCCCTTTTCTTCCCACTTTCAATCTTTCCCAGCATCAGGGTCTTTTCAACTAAGTCAGTTCTTCTCATCAGGTAGCCAAAGTTTTTGAGTTTCAGCTTCAGCATCAGTCCTTCCAATGAATATTCAGGACTGATTTCCTTTAGGATGGACTAGTTGGATCTCCTTGCAGTCCAAGGGACTCTCAGGAGTCTTTTTCAACACCACAGTTCAAAAGCATCAATACTTCAGTGTTCAGCTTTTGTTATAGTCCAACTCTCACATCCATACGTGACCACTGGAAAAACCATAACCCTGACTAGATGGACCTTTGTTGGCAAAGTAATGTCTCTGCTTTTTAATATGCTGTCTAGGTTGGTCATAACTTTCCTTCCAAAGAGCAAGCATCTTTTAATTTCATGGCTGCAGTAGTGATTTTGGAGCCCAAGAAGATAAAGTCTGTCACAGTTTCCACTGTTTCCCCATCTATTTGCCATGAAGTGATGGGACCAGATGCCATGATCTCAGTTTTCTGAATGTTGAGTTTTAAGTCAACTTTTTCACTCTCCTCTTTTGTTTTCACCAAGAGGAAATATAGTTTTCCTCAGTTCTTCTTCGCTTTCTGCCATACGGGTGTTGTCATCTGCATATCTGAGGTTATTGATATTTCTCCCAGCAATCTTGATTCCAGCTTGTGCTTCATCCAGCCTGGCATTTCACATGATGTACTCTGCATATAAGTTGAATAAGCAGGGTTACAATGTACAGCCTTGACATACTCCTTTCTATTTGGAACCAGTCTGGTGTTCCATGTTCAGTTCTAACTGTTGCTTCTTGGTCTACATACAGATTTCTCAGGAGAGAGGTCAGGTGGTCTGGTATTTTCCCATCTCTTTAAGAATTTTCTGGAGTTTGTTGTGATCCACATAGTCAAAGGCTTTGGCATAGTCAATAAAGCAGAAGTAGATGTTTTTCTGGAACTCTCTTGCTGTTTTGATGATCCAACAAGTGCTGGCAATTTGATCTCTGGTTCCTCTGCCTTTTCTAAATCCAGCTTGAACATCTGGAAGTTCACGGTTCGTGTCTTGTTGAAGCCTGCCTTGGAGAATTGTGAGCATTACTTTGCTAGTGTGTGAGATGAGTGCAATTGTGCACTAGTTGGAACATTCTTTGCCATTGCCTTTCTTTGTGATTGGAATAAAAAATGACCTTTTCCAGTCCTGTGGCCACTTCTGAGTTTTTCAAATTCACTAGCATATTGAGTGCAGCACTTTCACAGCATCATCTTTTAAGATTTGAAATAGCTCAACTGGAATTCCATCATCCAGTAACTTTGTTCATAGTGATGCTTCCTAAGGCGTACTTGACTTCGTATTCCAGGATGTCTGGCTATAGGTGAGTGACCACACCATAGTGGTTATCTAGGTCATGAAGATCTTTTTTGTATAGTTTTTTAGCTCAGTTAATAAAAAAGTCATTATCCCAATCACCTAGTGATTTCTGGAGAAAGCCTGAACTGTATCTTATCTTCTCTATATAATAAATTACCCACTATTATGAAATGTCCATCTTAATGTTTATTATGTTTGTTCTTTCCTTTCCTTTCAAGCTATATGCATCAATTCATTATTGACTTTTTTAATAGTACTTATTGAATGCCTTCTATGGCATTCCCATGGTAGCTCCCCAGAGCTATAGCAATGAACTAACCAAGGATATTGCCTTCTCTCATGACTGTATATTTTATGATGATTAAGTGAATATTTTATGATAATCAAGCGAATATACAAATATTGTATAAGTTTCAGTTCAGTTCAGTCGCTCAGTCGGGTCCAACTCTTTGTGACTCCATGAATCTCAGCATGCCAGGCTTTCCTGTCCATCACCAACTCCCGGAGTTCACTCAGACTCATGTCCATCAAGTCGATGATGCCATCCATCTCATCCTCTGTCATCCCCTTTTCCTCCTGGCCCCAATCCCTCCCAGCATCAGGGTCTTTTCCAGTGAGTCAACTCTTCGCATGAGGTGGCCAAAGTATTGGAATTTCAGCTTCAGCATCAGTCCTTCCAATGAACACCCAGGACTGATCTCCTTTAGGACGGACTGGTTGGATCTCCTTGCAGACCAAGGGACTCTCAAGAGTCTTCTCCAATTCCACAGTTCAAAAGCATCAATTCTTCGGCGTTCAGCTTTCTTCACAGTAACTCTCACATTCATACATGACCACTGGAAAAACCATAGCCTTGACTAGATCGACCTTAGTCGGCAAAGTAATGTCTCTACTTTTGAATATGCTATCTAGGTTGGTCATAAATTTCCTTCCAGGAGTAAGCGTCTTTTAATTTCATGGCTGCAGTCACCATCTGCAGTGATTTTGGAGCCCCCCAAAATAAAGTCTGATGCTTTTTCCACTGTTTCCCCATCTATTTGCCATAAAGTGATGGGACCAGATGCCAGGATCTTAGTTTTCTGAATGTTGAGCTTTAAGCCAACTTTTTCGCTCTCCTCTTTCACTTTCATCAAGAGGCTCTTTAGTTCTTCTTCACTTTCTGCCATAAGGGTTGTGTCATCTGCATATCTGAGGTTATTTTATTTCTCCCAGCAATCTTGATTCCAGCTTGTGTATAAGTTTAGGAATGATACATTCTAAGCAGAAATATCACTTCACTGGCATGACTTTCTTAAACAGGTTGGACAGGGAAATAGAAGGGTGAAACCAGAAGGAAGAACACCAGTTAAGACTTTGATAGATTATAGCCAAGCAGGCTAGGAAGCATTTTTTTCATACCTATTTGTGCATAGCACATCATCTTAGGGCCTGAGCATGTTATGGTAGACATGATAGAGCAATTGTGGAGCTACCACAAATGAATTTTAAATGTATCATGCCTCCCCATTCTTCTTCTCTAATATCTCCCCACTAGTGTCAGCTTCAACAACTCTAAAGAGGGGCTGACATTTAAGAGATGATGAAGGTGTAGAAAAAATTTACATGCATGGGATCTAAGTTCCTTCAGGCACGTCCAACTCTTTGTGACCCTATGGACTGTAGCCTACAGGCTTTTCTGTCCATGGGGATTCTCCAGGCAAGAATGGAGTGGGTTGCCATGCCCTCCTCCAGGGGATCTTCCTGATCCAGGGATCCAGCCAATGTCTCCTATGTCTCCATCATTGGCAGGCGGGTTCTTTACCACTAGTGGCACCTGGGAAGCCCAGAAAGAATTTTCACACTCACTTAAATTTTTTTGATAAATATACAGATCTTTTGATTATTTATGGATAAAACACAAGATGAAAATAGTCATTATTTAGTGGGAATACTAATGTCATGGATGTTCATTACTTTTTTTTTTAACTGGATATTAAAGATCCCCAGAAGACCAGTCTAGCCTGCAAAACCCTGAGAAAATATTTCATTAAATGAATTCTCACAAGTGACTTCACAAAAATAGCACTGACCTTGAACTTCACAAAACAGCTGTTTAGAACTTATTATAAAGGAACATTTACCTTGGACAGTAGAGAAAAGCCTAGATATATTATCTATAACACAGAAAGCTACTATTTAAAGAGTGATTATAATTAACAGTTCAGCTATCTTCTTCTATATTATTCCTGATTCACAAATTGTGGGGGCACACCACAAGATAATTAACAGGTTTAATAGAGTAAGGATGTTGGTACTGAATGTTTTATTCAGAGGTAAACAGACTGACTTTATGGGGGAAAAAAGCTAGCACTTAGTTTTGTGTTTATTTGTTTGTTGATTTCCCTACTTTTATTTCCAGTCGATAAACGGCACCAAATGAAATGTTTTTATTAGTAGAATTATTATTCTACTATTATTAGTAGAATTACTGTGTTTAGTTCCGGCACCCATTTACTCTGGTATAAATTTAAAAATGCAGTCTCCTAACAGGCAATGACTTACCTTCAAAATACAATGTTGTCACAATTCTTTTTTTCATGTACAAGTACAATATGATTCAAGCTAGTTTTAGTCCAAAATAAAGGGGGTGATTTTAACTCTCCATTAGTTAACTCTGAAGAATAGGCATGACGTTGGTCTTAAGAAACGTCAGGATCTAGAGAGTTAGAAGAGTTTTAGCTTCTATGCAACTACTCTTCATTCCTGCCCCACTTCACTGAGTTTTCTCTATATTCTCTTCTATGCAGAGTTTTATAGCCTGGGGTTGGGATACAGGTGTAGGGAGCCCTAAGGCTGCATCATCATAGCTAAGCACCAAAGAACACTCAACTCTATGTGAGGGTGTCAGGTGGTGAGTTGTAAGAGACTTTCCACTCCAGTGTTAGCATGGGAAATACAGAGTAAGATCCTGATTGCCATGGCTTAAATCATATACCAGCCATGGGTCAATTATTGTGGCCAGGCAACTAGAATATCCTTAATCACGAGAACTATCCTAACTTGGTGGTGGTGACTTGATGCTGTGATTGGCATTCAGAACTCCATGGACCACAGACTGGGTTACAGAGATGTATCAGGTTACTGATAAGAAATGAAACACAACTAAAAAATTATCTGTTACAGATACAGTTTTAAATGGCAACCCACTCCAGTATTCTTGCCTGGGAAATCCCAAGGACAGAGGAGCCTGGCAGGCTACAGTCTGTGGGGCTGCAAAAGAGTCAGGCACGACTGAGTGAGTAAACAACAACAAATGCATGTTTTTCTAAACATAAAAATAAATCCATATTGATAGGACTTCATGTAAATGCGGGGTTCATGTTTGGGAACGCATGTAAGAATTAAAGATTTTAAAATTTAAAAAAAATAAAAAATTTAAAAAAAAAAAATTTCTAATAGAAGGTCAAGAAAGACAATCTCTAATATTTTAAAATCCTATCTGAGTCCTACTGTTCTGTCTAACTTTCATTGAGTTACTACATGTGCAGGGCATTTTTTGGCCTCTTGCCATGAATGTAAACCCATTGTCCTTCAAGTAATTTAGAGTATAAAAGACAGGGAAGGAAAGAATTCACCTTTGACATGTCTAGCCCTATTTAAGTCTTGTTTTTTCTCTCAGAGTTTTCAAGTTGAACCTCTCCTTGTCCACTGATATTTCCTTGATATTTTTTTCTTTTTCTTTGTGCTTAAGCGACTTTATATTCTGTCTCTTGCAGATATTATTCTCTGACACCTCTATCATCTCTATAGCCATCTCTTTTTCACTGGGATTCAAATTTATTCTTGTTAAAACTACGTTATCCATCAGATCATTCTACTAACTCAGACTCCAGAAACTGTCTTTTTCCTGATGAGAATTATTCTCCACCGTTTAGTCCTCTCATCACAAAATCTTGGAACATTTTCAGTTAATACCTCTTCTGGCCCTTTAAATGGAGTCAGTCAGCCAAAGAGAGCAAATGAATAAAACTTTGGGGAAAAGCCCACAGCTAGCATTCAACCTTCAGAGCTGGACACGACTGAAGCGACTTAGCAGCAGCAGCAGCAGCAGCAGCAGCAGCATTCAACCTTAACAACCTCCTACTTGCCCAGTCCCACTGCTAAATCTGCTTTTCATTCTTTTTTTTGGTAATCTCTGAATTCATATCACAATTAAAAACATCTACCCCAGATCCTCACTCGTGTGCTTGTAACCCATGTTGCCTCTTTCCTGTCTCCCTGATTTTGCTTGGTTCTCTTCCCTCCCAGACCCCACTTTCTCTGCCTTACCTCAACTCTGGCTCCCACTAGATCTAAAAATGCTTCACAGGCAAGAGGTCTTTCTCCAGCAGTAGTCTTTCTGTCACAGTTTGGGACATGGTCAATATGAATTTTTGGCCGTATCAGCACATTACCTTAGAGGTTTTCATCTTTCTAAGAGTTCCTGAGGTAACTTTGTGAGAGGATTAATCATTATGGCTACCAAAACTGTAGAAAAATAACTGACTTCATGATGCTTGTTACTGTCATAGAAATAGGAGACACTGTAGTCTCAAGCCCATTTCAAATAAGTACATTTTACATATGTACAGCATGTATACCTATATAGAAACACACACACATATGCATATACATTGCCTGCACACACACACACACACACACACACACACACACACACACATCTATATACACAGGGCTTCCCAGAGGCTTAGAGGTAAAGAATCTGTTTGTGAAGCAGGAGCCTCAGGAGATGCATATTCTATCCCTGGGGAAGATCCCCTGGAGGAGGGCATGGCAGCCCACCCCAGTATTCTTTCCTGGAGAATTCCCATGGACAGAGGAGCCTGGTGGGCTACAGTCCATGGGGTCTCAAAAAGTTGGACATGACTGAAGTGACTGAGCATGCACGCATGAATATATAGACATGTACATATACACATATATACATTGCCTGCAAAGACTATAGCAAAGGAGCTGAACTCTAACCATCTAACCATCCTGTAATCATTAAAAAAAAAAATTCAACATTCATAGGGAAATGCAAGCTATCTTTGGAAAGTACTATCTGTGGGAAAAATATACAAAATATTAGAACCTTTAAGAGGATTTAAGGAGTGAAATGGAGAAGGAAGTCCGACTCAGGTGTGGAATATTCAACAGCTTTAAAGCTTCTGCCTTAAGTAAAAACAAATACAGCTCTTTCCAATTCCAATTAAACATCATCCTTTTAAGTTTCCACAGCAAGGAAGGCCACTTCTTCCTCTGGCCAGTGGCCTTTCCAGGAGGAAAAGTATTGGGGTTGAGCACAGACGTGCACCTCGTTGCTTGCTCTGCACCCACTGTGCTCAGACAGCTGCCTCCAATGTCCAGCCCCATAAATGCCTGTGATACTTTGCAATTCCTGTCATCTCTGGCTGATCCCCTGATACATGAAGTTAGAAAGTCCAGTCCTTATCTGAGGATCCCAGATTCCAAATCTACCTGTTTGGAACTGGTAATAAATATTCTTACCTAGACAGCTAGAAGGGCCATTACCATAGTGGCCAAATATGCAACTAAATTGCTAATCCAGAAATGGTTGTTAAAGATGACTTAGGGCAAGTCCTTATTTCATACATGAGACAACTGAGTCCCAAGGTAAAAATTATTTACTCTAAGGACTGATGCTGAAACTGAAACTCCAATACTTTGGCCACCTGTGCAAAGAGCCAACTCATTGGAAAAGATCCGGATGCTGGAAAAGATTGAAAGCAAAAGAAGGGGGCGGCAGAGGATGAGATGGTTAGAGAGCATCACCAGTTCAATTGATGTGAATCTGAGCAACTCCAGGAGATAGTGAAGGACAGGGGAGCCTGGGGTGCTGCAGTCTATGGGGTCTCAAAGAGTCAGACATGACTTAGTAACTGAACAACAACAAAATGTCATGTAGTGAGTGAATCCTGTTTTGGAATTCAACTCTTTAAGGTCTGTTGCACTGAGTCACACCGCCTGCCACCTTTTTCCCTCTAAACAAAAATTGGAGCATATTTGTTTCTGAAATAAAACCCTTCCCCTGGCTGATGTTTTAGAGAACATGAAGACATTTAAATAATAAAACACTACCAAACCCCTCGGTGAGGTGTCCTTATTTACACAAGAGTAATGGCCGGTAAAGGCTAATCCCTTCCCACTGCACCTTATTCATAGCTCTGGTAGAGCTCTCATCACACTGTGTGGAATAACCTGTCTCCATATGTATTTTCCAACACTTGACTGCTCGTTCATTGAGAATGTCTTATGAACTTATGAATCCATAATGCCTAGCATTACAACAGATGCGTAAGAGGAGTTCAGCACCTGAGTGGTGCACAAATGAAAAGAATGGACAGAAGCATGAATGCATGGAAGGTCTGAGAAACAAAGCTGCACGCGGAGATGGGCCCATGTCATGTGGAGCAGTAAAAGCCAGACTAACACGCTTGAATTTGATGTACCCAGACATAGGATAAAGAGCCTTGGTGAAAGTAATGTTTAACAAGAAGGTATAAATAGATAGAAGAGAACTATCGCTTTTGGATACAGAGATTCCATTTGAATCACACAGTTCTTCCTAAACCAATCCATGAATTTAGTGTATGCTCAATGAAACAGAATGCTTAAGAACAAACCTGGCAGGAAGAGGGAGAATAGACGTGGAGGACATGGTGTCAGGAAAGTTACAGAACTCAAACTCTACCAGAATACATCTAGGCATAGAGAGGGATTGCCCAGATATTATAAAGACAAAAACAGTCAAGCCTAAAATGATATTGTTGCATAATCCATGAAAGATGTCCTAAGTGCTGAAAACCATATTTGATTTACACCTTTATAAACACAGCTCAGATATCACTTCTTGACAGGAGTGATCTACGGTCTTGGGCGGAGCGTCTCCGCTGGTATACCAGAAGTTTTCAAGCAGCTTGAAGCCCCCAAAGGTGGACAGATACCTATGGCCAGCCACATTTCTCTCCAAGAAGCCTTAACTATTTACCCTACATACAATACAAATAATCTCATTTCTCTGAGTACATGACCTGAAAATCAAATGCAGCTAAGTCTCACTATGCTATCTTTAACTTCTGATGTAATTAATGATTCAAATGTTACCACTTTAGGCAAAGGATGCAATATATATTAAAAACTTACTTCTATCTTTAGGGTATCCAATTCCAGTGATCTTCAGGGGTTCAAGACAGTGCAGATGGAGCTGAATACAGTTTGATGCTCATCAACAATAGATACTTAGGGGAAAAGCAATACAAAAAGAGAAGATTAATACTCTGCAACTGCAGGAGATAAGCCACAGACTGTCTATTCGATCCATGATTGAGCACAAATGTTTGCCAGTTATGGCCAATGATCTGAAACGGACAGTTGGCTAAAGGGGATTTGGAGGTAAATAATCTCTTTGATTAAAAGAGAAGAGGAGGAGTATCAGAAAGACAAGGAGGATGAAGAAATGAGGAAGAAGAGGGAAAAGAAGAAAGAGGAGAAAGAGAAGGAGGAAGGAGAGGAAAAGAAATCCCTGATGCTTTTTTGTGTGCTCAGGAGGTCACCATCTTAAACTGCTGCAGTTAACCTGCAGCCCTAAAAACACAGCATGGATAACAAATACAAACCACTGTACACAAGCAACAAGGATTTACTGTATAGCACAGGGTACTCCATATCTTATAAAAAATGTACAATGAATGTAATCTGAAAAAAAAACCAAAAAACCTGAATTACTATGCTATACTCTTAAAACTAACACAATATTATAAATCAACTATATTTCAATAAAAAAAGACTACAGCCTAAAGGAACCCAGTAAAGCTTGCTGAGAACTCTCAAACCAACCCAGAAACACTACCTTCATCTTTTTATGTGAAAAATAGAAACACATTTTTAGTTTCATTTAAACTTGCATTTTTCAGCTGTCGGCAATAATAACAAGCACAACTAACACTTAAGAGAAACACCAAGAGTTTTGAAGGGATAGCACCTCCAAAGGCATTAGAATGTGATGGACATGAAACTTCTTATCAGGATTGCAAGATAGTTGATGACGGTGGAATAATATTCCAGAAGTTTTGAGATAAGGGGTTTTTGAACTGCATTTCTGTTGCTTGCTAATCCATCAAGTATGAAGGTATTTAAACCTTTCCATCTCTCCTACTTCTTTCTTGTTATGATTAGATGAGAATATATAGCAGCAAAATTAAAAATGAATCTAAGATATGAAGATGTCAAATCTAAGAAAAATTGGGGAAGGGCATGAGAGAGACAGAGAAATCTTTGAATGACAGCTATGTAGAAGTATAAAAACCTTTCAGTCTAATACTGACCTTTCCCTGAAGAAGGAAACGGCAACCCACTCTAGTATTCTGGCCTGGAGAATTCCGTGGACAGAGGAGTCCGGCAGGCTACAGTCCATGGAGTCTCAGGAATAGGACACGACTTAGCAACTAAATCACCACCATCAATACTGACCTTTAATCAAGAAACTGCATAATCTTGGTTGCATAATAAAAATAAGTGCACAATTCTTTCTTCCATGAGATTAAAATAAGCATCTAGAAATTCCAGGAATAACAAAAATGTGCTAAAAATTGTGGTCCAATTAGTAAGTGATGTGGCATGATTTCTATTGAGTGATGAAATTTACGAAAATGAATGTCATTTAGCCTTGGTGCCTTCAAAATTCTCCTTTGAACAATAGAGAACCTGTTGCTTGGCTCTTCATTAGATTCTCCTATGTAATATTTTAAAAATTATCCCTTGTGGATTTCACTTTTCCCCAGTAACCCTAGAGATACCCTGGTTTCTCATACTCAGCACTGTTTACACTCAGACCAGATAAATTCCTTGCAGTAGCAGCCTGTCTTGTTCATTGTAAACTATATAGCAACATCCCTGGCTTCTCTTCACTAGATGCCTTTAACACTCCAGTTCTGACAATCCCAAGCATCTCCAGTCATTGCTAAATGTCTCTTCAGAGGGAGATGGCAGAATTGCTTCTGAATTTTGAAACTACTATAGACAAAGCATGGAAATATTAAATGTAAAAAACTATATGTGTTATAAATGTTGAATACATTAAAGCAGGGGTACAGTTGAGAGACGGTTTTTCTGGTAACTCTGCTGGTAAAGAATCTGCCTGCAATGCAGGAGACCCCAGTTCAATTCCTGGGTCAGGAAGACCCCCTGCAGAAGGGATAGGCTACCCACTCCAGTATTCATGGGCTTCCCTGGTGGCTCAGATGGTGAAGGATCCACTTGCAGTGTGGGAGACCTGGGTTTGATCCCTGGGTTGGGAAGATCTGCTGGAGGAGGGCATGGCAACCTACAACAGTATTCTTGCCTGAAGAATCTCTATGGACAGAGGCGCCTGATGGGCTACAGTCCGTAGGGTCGCAAAGTGTCAGACATGACTAGAGCCTCAGCATACAAGAACAGTGGAGAGAAGCGGAGTGATGGTGTGTAGGGAAGGAAGAGACAGAAGTGAATGGACGTTGTTCACTTATACAGAAGACACTGAATACCATCTAAAGTTCCTGAACCAATACAAAATGTTAAGGTTATTTTGAAACTTATAGACAATAACAGGCCAGAACAACCAGGTATGTTTAAAAAAAACAGTGGGAGAAGGGCTGGCTGCAGGAGACATTTTTAAAAAGTATTTTTCATACTAGATAATAAATACATATAGATAAAAAATTATATATCAAGAATTTACATGACAAGAGAAGACTCCTGAGAATCCTTTGGACTGAAAGGAGATTAAACCAATCAATCCTAAAGGAAATCAACCCTGAATATTCATTGGAAGGACTAATGCTGAAGCTGAGTCTTTTTCAATACGTTAGCCACCTGATGTGAAGAGCTGATTCATTGGAAAAGACCCTGATGCTGGGAGAGATTGAAGGCAAAAGAGGAAGGGGCTGGCAGAGGATTAGATAGTTAGATAGCATCATCAACTCAATGGACATGAATTTGAGCAAACTCTGGGAGACAGTGGAGGACAGAGGAGCCTGGTGTGCTACAGTCCATTAAGTCACAAAGAGTTGGACATGATCTAGCGACTGAACAACAGCAACCACAACATACATCACTTAGAGTTATTGAGTTTACAATTAAGAGTATTAAAAAAACAGTCAAGGAACTTGTCTCTCAACTTTCATTATTATTTGAAATAGCTTTTAAGCAATGACTTTTATTTACCTTTAAACATGTCAATTCAGTTCAGTTCAGTCGCTCAGTCATGTCCGACTCTTTACAACCCCATGGACTGCAGCATGCCAGGCTTCCCTGTCTATCACCAACTCTCAAAGCTTGCACAGACTCATGTCCATCAAATCATATCTTAATCATGTCTTCAGTTCAGTTCAGTTCAGTTCAGTCGCTCAGTCGTGTCCAACTCTTTGCAACCCCATGAATCGCAGCATGCCAGGCCTCCCTGTCCATCACCAACTCCCGGAGTTCACTCAGACTCATGTCCATCGAGTCCGTGATGCCATCCATCCATCTCATCCTCTGTCGTCCCCTTCTCCTCCTGCCCTCAATCCGACCCAGCATCAGGGTCTTTTCCAATGACTCAACTCTTCACATGAGGTGGCCAAAGTACTGGAGTTTCAGCTTCAGCATCATTCCCTCCAATCAATCCCAGGGCTGATCTCCTTCAGAATGGCTGGTTGGATCTCCTTGCAGTCCAAGGGACTCTCAAGAGTCTTATCCAACATATGTCTTAGTACTCAAATGAGTACTTACTCAAAAGGTACTTAACTCAGTACCCTACTCAAATGACCTTTGAGATTATGAATTTACATGGTGAAAGGAGTTCTAATAGCAATGAAAGGGGAAATTTTCAGTCTTTCTCTGGAAATTTTTTCTTTCTAAAATGATATGACTAATTTTGTCTCTATTGGGTATTCAATAAATGCTTATTGAAGATTTCATTTCAATTTCTTGCCTGTTTTGCCCATAAGTTAATATGGAAATACCCCTCTCTCTTTTTTTTTTAACCCATTTAGCCTTGACTTCCTGCCACCCATTCTCCAGATGTCAATGAGATAATCAAAGTTCACTGCATTTTAAAATCTCTTAGAAAACCATGAACACTCATTTAGACCTCAAATTAGGGGTCAGTGATTCAGCCCAGAGTGGACAGCATCTGAGAGCTCACTGAATGAGACGCAGCAATAATCCTCAAGCGATTATTCTCTAATCTTTGCTGGCAGAGGCTTTAAAGACAGCCCAGAGAGTTCATTATGCAAATAGAATTGTCTGGATCTGCTGACAGGGACTGAACTGAGCAGACGCTCCACATAGATAGCCGCCTGGCATTCTCTTCCACCCTGCAAGGAGACACCGGGACACGCTTTCTCTGATCTGCACGCATTTATACTGCAATTAATGAAGGGCAAGAAAGTTCATCTTGAAGCTGGGTCATGGAATGCTTAAAACTGAACAGACTCAAGAAACAGAATCTTCTTTGTCACAATTAGTCATTAGTGAACGCCGGAGCATTTCTGAAGCTCTGAAATACTCGTCTTTATGAGATCTGTACAAACAGAAACATGAAACACTAACACAAATGTACACATTTAAACTTATTAAACACTTAATGCAAATGTATACATGTGTTTGTGCACATATTAATTAACATGTGTGTACACACATGTATTGTGTATATACACATGACATGCATGTGCGTAGATACATACATGAATGTATGTGTATGGGTGTATACATACATCTGTATATATGCTCATATTTATGACAGCAGAATGCGTTAGCCAGTACCCAGTAGCTGTGTGACATGGGAAAGTTCTTACTTGTCGGTAAGTTTCCTTATCATCTTTCAGTTCCTTGTCATAAGCCTCAGTTTCATCATTTTACAATGAAACTAAGAAAAATGCCATCCTCAAAGGGTTGGTCAAAATGTTTTTGTAACCCAGCATTAGATGTCTTGTTTATAACACTGTTTATATCTTGAACTTCCCTGATACATTTTTCAAAGATTCAATTCTAACTTCATTTACTTTGGCCATTATTTCGGTATACTTGAAATTTGACTTAATTAAGAAGCATACAACCACTTTATGAGTTCTCAGAATGTAGTTCTTGTGTGAACGGAAGCATCTGCAGTTTAGCTTTGTCATCTTTAAAGTCAGGCAGCGTCACCACCATGTGTCAAGTCTGCCTCTGGTCTAGCAGCCTAATGTCACGGTCAGTAGTGGTTACCGAACATCTTCTGTGTACCAGGAAAGACTCCAGAGAATTCTGGGCAAGGCTGTCAGTGATGGTTCCGTTCTTCAAGTTACCTAAACTCGAGAGATAAAGATGAGGCTATAAATCAAATGCCAGTTAAAACAAGATCATATTGAGGTCTTGTTCATTCAAATTGGCAAATATATATTTGCCATAAATATGAATACATATGTATTTAACAATAACAGTTGGCTGACATGGTGAAATTTGTGGCACACATTGTTGGTGTTAGTATAAATTGATCGACCTGCATGGAAAGAGATGTCAAGTTTTTGAGAAACCGACAAATGCTAATTCAGTTTGATAGTACATTGACACTTCTGGGAATTTTTCTTAGAGAAATAACTTATGTACAAGATATTTGTGCATTGATATTCATCATAATACTTTAAAAGTTTTTCTATGTAAATGTCATAGTTGCAAAAAGTTTAAATAAATAAGTAATGGTGTGTCTATAAATGTAGTATATATTAATATAATATATATAGCATATATGTGTATGATATAGGGAAGTTATGTGGTACAGTTTAATTAAAATGAAAGAGTATAGAAATATTAACTCTCATATTCCCCCCAGCACACAGACACACACAGAAAAAATAATTTGCTTAAAATACTAGCAGTGGATTAATGGTTATTTTCATTTCTTTATTAATACTTTCCTTTTTTCCATGTACTCTACAATGAATAGATCATTTTTGGAATCAGAAAAATAACTATTATCTCATACATTAGAATTTCAAAAACTAGTTTCTCCTTGTGGTATTTTGTTTGTTTTCCTGTTTGTTTGCCTGTTTCCCACATGCAAAATGCAGAATGAAAGGAGAAATGTTTGCTTTGAGCCAAGAATGTCATATTAAAGGCCCTGAAAGCCTGCAGATTTGAGTAACTATTGGCATTATTTTAGCAATGTACCCAGCTTATTCTTTCAGTCAGGTCCCCCCCCCCCGCCCCCAGAGAAGATTCAGCAATTAAATGACCTTTTCTAACAAGACCCATCAAATGTAGTCACAGGTAATGACAGCATTATGTAAGCCCACTATCTGCAGTAAAACTCCAAACGTGCATTCTACCAACTAGCAATTTTCCCAATCAGCTCTTTATTTCACGGTGCCACCATCCTTTAGAGCCCTAATCATGGAGGTGGCTCTGGAGGAAAAAACCATGTTGTGTCTGAACTCAGTGGGTAATGAACATACAAGGACAGAATGTGCTTTTTGCTCTCTGTAGCACAGTGTGCTTTCCCTGTTTTGCAGTCATTTTCTCCAATTCAATGCAAATTCTTATAATTTCCCCCAGAAATAAATGCTATTAAATGCCCTATTCTTCTCTCCCATGTCAGAAACTTTACACCCTACCACCAGCTATATATTTGTCAAAATCAAAACTCTACATTGGAAGCCAGAGAATGACAGAAAACAGCCAATGTTGTCAGCTAGTAATAAGAAAAATGTCCAGAGTGCAGGAAACAATTAATAATGACAAGCAGATATTTCATTGTGGTGGGTATCATCATCCTTCATCTCCCATGTCACACCTGGCTGTTCCATCAATTGTGCTCAATCCTGTTTGACTCTTTGTGATCCCATGGGCTGTAGCCCACCAGGTTCCCTCTGTCCATGGAATTTTCCAGGCAAGTCTACCAGAGTGGGTTGCCATTTCCTCCTCCAGGAGAGCTTCCTGACCCAGGGATTGAATCCACGTCTCTTGAGTCTCCTCCACTGGCATCTGGATTCCTTTACCACTGCATCACCTGGGAAGGTCTAAATAAATGGTTTCTGAGTTATCACAAAACAGAACAAAATACAAAAATAACTTAATGCAAACCAGTACTATGATTACTTATTAAATTTTGATTCTACCTGACTTATGATGGTTTTATTCAAACTCCAGATACACAAGCCGAGAACACAGCTTGGTTGGGAAAGGATTGTTGGGTTGGCTTATCTCTACTTCAGACTGAGTGGAAATCGCACAATGATTGCTAGAGGCGATTTAAAATGTCCTAGAATATTTTTGAGAGACAGTATTAACACTATAGTAGTCCATATTAGTGTTAATGAAGTTAATAGGTAGAGAAAGACAGAGAAGAGCAGATTGAGAAAGTGATTCTAAATTAGAAATAGCTATTTCATAGTTTTTAAAAAAATTCTCATTAATCTTCAAAAATGAATGTAAGCATGGCATATCCCACGTGGGAAAAGATCACACAGGAATACACGTAAAACATGCACGTCCAGATCTGGAATCACAGTGGTGGCTGATTTCTCTAGGATAAGACCAACCAATGGATGGCAGATTTCAGAATACCAGTCCTATTAGGAAGTATGGGGTTAGCCAAAAATTTGTTGAGGTTTTCCTGTAACATCTTTTGGAAAAATCCTAACAAACTTCTTGGCCAACACAATATAATATCCTAGCAGTAAAACCTTGTCCTATGTTAGTACATGTCCTTACTCTTCGTTTCGAAGAACCTTAGAAGTGAAGTCGCTCAGTCGTGTCCGACTCTTTGCGATCCCATGGACAGTAGCCTACCAGGCTCCGCCATCCATGGGATTTTCCAGGCAAGAATACTGGAGTGGGCTGCCATTTCCTTCTCCAGGGGATCTTCCCAACCTGGGTCTCCTGAATTGCAGACAGATGCTTTACCGTCTGAGCCACCAGGGAAGAACCTTAAAATGAATAAATTAAGGAAGACTTTTTTTTCTTGACAAACACTGGTATATGACTAAATAACTTTACAAGTGTTGTTATTCAGTCACTAAGTCATGTTTGACTCTTTGCGACCCCATGGACTGCAGCAGGCCAGGCTTCTCTGTCCTTCACCATGTCCTGCTGTTTGTTCAAACTCATGTCCACTGAGTCGATGACGTCATCCAACCATCTTATCCTCTATCGTTCCCTTCTCCTCCTACCCTCAGTCTTTCCCAGCATGGGTCTTTTCCATTGAGTCAGCTCAATGGGTCTTTTCCATTGAGTCTGCTCTTCACATCAGGAGGCCAAAGTATTGGAGTTTCAGCTTCAGCATCAGTTCTTCCAATGAATATTCAGAGTTCATTTCCTTTAGGATGGACTGGTTCGATCTCCCCTCAGTCCAAGGTACTCTCAAGAATCTTCTCCAGGACCACAATTCAAATTACACAGGTTAACTCACTTAATTCTTATAACTCCAATTTACAGAAGAGGAAACCAAGACATAGGAGAACTGAAGTGGCCTCACACAGTTAGAGAAAGGCAGAGCTCACACTCCCAACCAGAGCACCTAGCTCCCAGGTCCATCTGCCTCATCATTATACCACATCATCTCCATTGTAGTTCTGACAATTTTTACTCTGTTTAGGAAGTCCAACAGTTCCTTGAAGATGTTCAAAGGCTGACACCCGAGATTCTACCAAGGAATATCTGCTTTCGTCTGCTTTATATAATGGGGTTCTGTATGAAATTGTATTTTAAGGAGGCGCATCATGTGTGCTTTACAAAAGTTACTATTTTGGGATACATCCAAAACCACTTTACGACCTTACAGTACGTTGGCATCAACATTGCAAGAGTTCGTTTGCACCACAGATAGCTGTTTAGACGTCGGATTAAATAAAGACCCTGACTGATGCTCAGATAGCCTTGGGGATGGAGAGCAGGGGAGGCGTTCAAGATGCCTTTGTCTGAGGTGTTCTTTGTCCTTACGATTGTTTTTGTGACTTTTTATAGTGGGATGGTTGAGATATTTAAAGTCCGGCAAAATGAGGGAAGTTGGAAGACAGTTTTATTTACTGACTCTGAAGCCAAGTGTCAAGCACAAGGCATTGGGCCTGGACTGTGTCTCCAGACGAAGCTGACACAAGTTTCTGTGAAGATGAAACAAGTCAAGACACTGTACACTACATCCTTTGAGGTCTGCTCTTTGATTTCCATTTTTACCCCTCGATTTCTTCTACGTTTTTGGCATCCTTCCCAGGGTTTACTTTTTGGCTTATACAGAGCTTTCTTAATCCATTGCTTATGCGAATTCGAAGAAAATGCATTTAATATTTGTGATGTACATTGAAATACTTAGATAAAACCAAGGTCCAGGCTCTAGACAGGCTTCCCAGTAAGATTTGACTTAATATAAGACATTCTTTTAATCTAATGACCAGACCTGAAGGTGGGTCATTTATCTTGTCATCGTAAATGCTGAGTCAGGTATACTACAGCTTTGTCTAACTGATTCTACAGAAAATGACTGCTAACTTTGTTCAGAAAAAAAAAAATCTGACTTCAGAATAACTCATTTTATAATTGCACATAAACAGAAGTATAGTATATTTTCACAGATGTAATATATTTTCCTATTGTCAGAGTTTCTTAAGTAAATCCTTGCTTTAACATACAGTATAAGACTAAACTATTTCTTTCATTTCATTAACATTTCTCTTAAAGTGCCTAATTTACTTTTGGATTACAAGTTAATTTCTATTCCAATCAGGTTTACAACACACAAGGATTTTTAGCATTGTGACTCAGTGCCATTTTGTCCAAGTTCGTACTTCAGAAGGAATATTATTAAAGAGGATCAGGTCAGTTCTTGGAAATGTTCCACCATGTCAGATGATAAAAATGTATTTGTCTATAATTACAGGTAATGACTGCCTGATAAATTACAACCATGGGAAGAATCGAAGTAATATACCATTAAAATCTGGATTGTAGAGCAGAAGAAAAAGTTACCCCAGAAAAGTATAAGTTCAATATTGTGTTTGTAAAATTTGTATTAATAATAAATATGTTTGGAAATAACACGAGTAAAGATGATCAGGCAGCTGCTTTAAGGGCATGTTTATGAATTGTTGGAAAGGAAAGTAGAGCATCTTCTTTAACTTAAGGCAGCAGTATTTTGGGACTTCCCTGGCGGTCGAGTGGTTAAGACTCCATGCCTCCCATGCAGTGGTCACAGGTTCGATCCCCCATCAGGGAACTAGATCGCACATGCCACAGTGGTGTGGTCAGAAAAATAATAAACAAAAATCCAAAGTAACAATATTTCCTATCAGGTACGGAGGGGTAGGGTATCAAGAAGCACCTGCATGTATCTATATGCTTTAAACAAAGCACAACTATTGCAAAAGTTAAAGCACCAAGACATGTAGCTTCTCCTCTCAAGTTTACTGGTCTTCAGTGAATACAACTTGCCACTGGCAGAGAAAGAACATGTCAGACAAATGTTGGTTAAGCTGCAAAACAACCTTAAAAAATCTCAAATACAGTGGTTACAGTAATCATCTGATCAACACTTTTGCTGACAGTATTCTTAGCCTACATAGCTTGTTATGGCAACTGCTACAATTAGAATTGCATCAAAATAACAGCTATCTATTTGCAGAAATTCCATAATGATGTTCTAACAACTGGAAGAGGATAACAGCCCTCTTGGCTCTTGTCCGAGATAGATCACAATACATGCTGATAACCCAGTTCAACATTCTTGGGGTTTTTTCTGCATTATCCATTCAAATGCTGATAGAGCAAGCAGTGAGCTCTCCAACACTACTGGCAGATAAAGTCTTAAGCCAAAGAAAATTCTCCAGATAATCAATGTATAATTCTTTAAGACCTTATACTGTCTGTTGTAAAATTATATTCATTGTTATTAAAATTTTGCTACAATGCATTCTATATTTCTATGACTTTTGTTTGTTATTATACTATCTCAAAATACAGTGAGACCTTTGACAACTTATTTGGGATAGAACAATTTAGCCCAGATTCTGAGGGTTTGGAGGTATTAAAATATCATAATTAAAATAGTTGATAGTTATACTAACTGAATCATTCAGAAAATATTAAAGTATATGTGGTCTTATGTGTGTTAGTCACTCAGTTGTGTCTGACTCTTAGCAATCCCATAGACAGTAGCTTGCCAGGATCCTCTGTCCATCGAAGTCTCCAGGCAAGAATATTGGAGTAAATTGCCATTCTTTTATCCAGGGGATCTTCCCAGCCCAGGAGTCGAACCCTGGTTTCCTGCACTGCAGGTAGATTCTTTACCATCTGTACTACCAGGGAAGTCTGTGGGGTTGCAAAGAGTTGGACACAACTGAGTGACTAAGCACACACACACTCGGTCTAATAAAGAGTTCATAAAATATGCATATGGGAAAATCAAATGTATTTTATTAGTATTAATTAATTTTATTAGTCTTTTAGATTGTTTTTCTTTCTTCTGTATTTCTCTGCTGGTAGATAATCAGTGATGACAACTCACTGCTGGCGTGTGTTAGTCGCTCAGTTGTGTCCAACTCTTTGCGATCCCATGGCCTGTAGCCTGCCAGGCTCCTCTGCCCATGGGATTTTCCAGGCAAGAATACTAGAGTAGGTAGCCATTCCCTTCTCCAGGGGATATTGCTGACCTAGAAACTGAATCCCAGTCTCCTGCATTGCAGACAGATTCTTTACTGTCTGCTGCTGCTGCTAAGTCGCTTCAGTCGTGTCCAACTCTGTGCGACCCCATAGTCGGCAGCCCACCAGGCTCCCCCGTCCCTGGGATTCTCCAGGCAAGAACACTGGAGTGGGTTGCCATTTCCTTCTCCAATGCATGAAAGTGAAAAGTGAAAGTGAAGTCGCTCAGTTGTGTCTGACTCCTAGCGACCATATGGAGGAATATAACGGGAGCATCCGTCATTTCTAATCTTTAGCTTCTATACTTCTATGAAATAGAAAATAAGATAATTGAAATGACTCTATCATCTCTTGGCCTAAGTCTTTACTATGGAGTAAAATCATACAAACCATTGAACACTAGGTTTGCTTCCATTCTCAGTCACTTTTTGTTACTTCTAGGTTTTTAGGAATGTTCCAGGAGACTGAGGTGAGAGAAAACCTGTAACCATTAGAGCCTCAACTATTAATTCAGGCCACGGCACTGTTTCTACTTGAGATGGGATGCTATTTATATCATTGAAGAGGCACTGTACAAAGAAATAAGGACATAGGCTTGAAAATATATCTAAAAATATTGATTCTTAGAAGCAGAAATATATAGATTGGCATGCTTATAAGTGAGTTCAAGTGTCAGAATGAAAACCAAAATCTTCTCAAGGGGCTGTCTAAGTAATTGAGTATCCAGACCAAACTTTCCAGTTTCCTTCCATATGAAAGAATTAAGAATCCTTTTGAGATGGAATACAAACTTTTTCTTGCAAAACAAACTATAGTATGATTCTCAAAACAGATAAATTGTACCAAAGTATGGGTGTTGCTGGTGGTTTAGTTGCTAAGTCATATCCGACTTTGCAACCCCATGGACTGTAGCCTGCTAAGTTCCTCTGTCCATGGAATTTCCCAGGCAAGAATACTGGAGTGGGTTGTCATTTCTTCCTCCAGGTTATCTTTCCAACCCAGGGATCAAACCTGCATCTCCTGCTTTGGCAGGCAGATTCTTTACCACTGAGCCATCAGGGAAGCATGATTCTCAAAATAGATGGATGACCTGTGCCAAAGTATAACCTGCAACAAAACTATCTAAGTTCAGAAGTTGGAACAGCAGCTCTTCGAGCTTCATGTTTTCCAAGACAAGACCAGAGACAAATTCTGGTTGTCTTTCTGTTCCAAAGATAAGGCCACCATCTTCTCTACAGCCTTGAAACTCATTCAGTTTACAAATTCTGACCTTCTAGAACTATGCCACACTCATAGTTATGACTTAACCCCAGTCTCAAATCTCAGGGGTGCCTTTCTAAATTTGCCTTTGGAGATGCAGTAAGATTCCAAGTGTGCTTCTTGGTCATAAAGTTTCATCACTGAGGCTTCTATGATCAATAGATTTTTCTGGGAACCTCTAGGGCTTTTGACTTTTCACTTATTTATCCATTTCTCCAACTCTGCTGCATGAGATAAAAACTGGGAAATAACTGTTGGATTTGACCATCTAGAGCTCATAAATGACCTTAAAAAGCACTTTCACTGAAGCCATGGGAAAGTGGTATAACTGTAATGGGCTTAAGAGAGAAGGAGAGGTGAGGAAGTACGGGCAGTGAGTATAAATTACTTCTAGAAATTTGGCTATAAAATGAGGCAGAAAAATAGAACAGAAGCTGGAGGAGATGGTATTTACAGCACATTAGTATGACTGTGTGCAAACATGCTAAATCATGTCTGACTCTTTGCAATCCCAAGGACTATAGCCCACCAGGCTCCTCTGTCCATGGAATTTCCCACGCAAAAATACTGGAGTGGGTGCCATTTTCTCTTCCAGGGGATCTTCCCAACCAAGAAATAGAACCTGCATCTCCTGTATTTCCTGCATTGGAGGAAGATTCTTTACTCACTGAGCCATCAGGGAAGCCCAGGATGGCAGCAGGAACATTTTAATAATGAGAAAACAATAATGCAGGGGAGAAAGGGAAGAATTCCAGAAGTGAGATACTTGAGTATTTGAGAGAAAATGGGGTCAACTCCCTAAATTGAGGAGCTGAACTTTACATAGGAGTATGAATTGTTACTGCAAAGTATGGCTGCAAATATAAATAGCTTGGTTACTCTGTGACTAGATAAGAAGATTCTCTTCTATTTTTCTTTCCTAGCTTGTCAGAAAAATGTGCAAGTGAGAAAAGAAATAATGGTGGGAAAATAAAAACAGAATGATATAGTGGAAACACTAGGGTCCCAAGTTAGAAGTTTAGGCTCAAGAGTCTCCTCTAGTGCTCTGTAGCTGCATGACCATTTCATCTGTCTAAATTTGGATTTCTTTCTCCCATAAAACGGAAATAATCTTTATTTCCATCCTAACTACTCTAGCATTGTGCTACACTAGATGCTTGCCATATTTTGTACATTTTGTTAAAGATTTTTTTTTTATGTTACAAAAAGAGTTTTTGGAGCATAGTTGCTTTGGCTTCCCAGGTGGTCCTAGAGGTAAAGAACCCACTTATCATTGCAGGAGTTGCTTTACAATGTTGTGTTAATTTCTACTGAATAGCAAAGTATATCAGCTATACGTATACATATATGCCCTCTTTTTGGACTTCCTTCCCATTTGGGTCACCACAGAGCATTGGGTCGAGTTCCCTGTGCCATACAGTAGGTTCTCATCAGTTATCTATTTTATACATAGTACTGGGCTTTCCGAGTCGCACCAGTGGTAAAGAAACTGCCTGCCAATGTAGGAGATGCAAGAGATGTGGGTTTGATCCCTGGGTCGGGAGGATCCCTGGAGAAGGAAATGGCAAGTCACTCCTGTATTCTTGCCTGGAAAATTCCTTGGACAGAGGAGCCTGGTGGGCTACAGTCTACAGGGTCACAAAGAGTCGGACACAACTGAGCAACCGAGCACGCACCCACATACATAGCATCAATAATATGTGCACGTCAATCCCAACCTCCCAATTCATTCTACCCAGTCTTACCCCATTTGATATCCATAGTTTATTCTCTACATCTGCCTCTATTTCTGCTTTGAAAATAAGCCTGTCTATACTAGTTTTTTTTTTCAAATTCCACATATATGCATATATCTTTTTCTATTTTACTTACCACCTGGCCTTCTAGCTGCATTATCATCTCTAACTCCCTGAACACCTTAAATTCTTTGAGAGAAGATATTATATACAGACTATACCTTTTTTCTTTGAATCCTGAGCTGTAGCTAATAAGTTCATCATTGATATCTAACAGCTTTGATTAATTCATGCTAGCAAAACTTGTTATACAACTGAAGCTAATACAATATTGTAAATCAACTATACTTCAATTAAAAAAATATAATGCTTACTATATGTCAGGCACTGTTGAAAGCGCTTTCCATATATTAACGTATTCAAGCCTTGAAATAAATCTTTTAAGTAGAAATTATGAGCATCTTCACTTTAAAGATGAGAAAAGCGAGGTACAAGGAACAGCAGAGCTGGAGTTAAAACTGGGGAATCTGACTCCAAAAGCTGAGTTTTACCATCTCCACTGCACTGCCTTCTTGTAAACTCAATTAATTTCTGTGTTGTGGATGAGGAAATTCATGCTGTATGACTTTGCACTTTTGTGGCAAACTCTGAGTGGGTCTAGCACAGGCTTCAGAATGAATAACATTTGACAGACTGTGTTGGCAAATAGCTCAAAGAATACTCAGAAGATGAGCTCAAAGTAGGCTGTAATTACATAGCAGTCATTTCTAATGGGTCAACTGGCCAAGTTTTTTCATAGCGTAAATATTTTTGGTGGCTGAGAAGCAAGAATCATTGAATAATAATAGTTGAACTGATAATTTATTGAGACTTTGCTATGTGGCAGGCGCTAATCTAAGTAGTTAACATATACTATCTCATTCAGTTCTCACAAGGACCCAATAGTACTGATTTTTCCCATTTTAGAATAAGGGCAGCTGGGACCTGGCAGAGCATAAGTTACAGTACAGGTGTCTTAGTCCAAATTGTACTAAGTCTTAGTCCAAATTGTAGGTTGTGAATTTCTTTAGCACACTGTGTGAGATATTATTGTTGTTGTATGTTAGAAGATATATGTGTATTGTTGTTATTATGATTATAGTTACTAAGTACATGACTATTGGGCTTCCCTGGTGGCTCAGAAGGTAAAGAATCTGCCTGCAGTGCAGGAGACCTGGGTTTGATCCCTGGGTCAGGAAGATCCCCTGGAGAAGAGCATGGTTACCCACTCCAGTATTCTTGCCTGGAGAATTCCACGGACAGAGGAACCTGGGGGACTACAGTCCATGAGGTCGCAAAGAGTCAGACATGATTGAGCAACTAACATTTTCCCTTTTCATATGAATATTGCCGTCACTGGGAATCTAGTTTAAGAAAAAGAGGAAAGGTAGAAAACTGGTATCTGGATACATTTCTTCCAAGGTAGCTGGGAGCGAAGTGAAAAATCTAAGCCTAATCACTTTCCCGAAGCTATTTGAACTACACAATTATATCAGGTATTTAGAATTGGCTTATTCCTGTTGAAGAACAAGTCCTTAAATTATCATTCATTACTATAGATATTTTTAATAGAATTTCAATCTGCAATTCTATTTATACTCACATCTCTCAGCATTGCCATATACCCTAAGGATAAAGAATAATATTATTAAATCTCATAGCTTGTCTCATGTGGAGAAGGCAATGGCATCCCACTCCAGTGTTCTTGCCTGGAGAATCTCAGGGATGGTGGAGCCTGGTGGGATTCTGTCTACGGGGTCGCACAGAGTCGGACACGACTGAAGTGACTTGGTGGCAGCAGCAGCAGCTGGTCTCATTCTATAAGACTATCTTATGTTGTTATATTTGTTGTTTAGTCTCTAAGTCGTGTCTGACTCTTTCGGGACCCCATGGACTGTAGCCCACCAGGCTCCACTGTCCATGGGATTTTCCAGGTAAGAATACTGGAGTGGGTTGCCATTTCCTTCTCCAGGGCAATCTTCTTGATCCAGGGATCAAACCCACATCTCATTATGCCTCCTGAACTGGCAGGTAGATTCTTTACTACTGAGCTGCTCAGAAGCCCCGTGTTGTTATACTGCAAGTATTTTTGTTCTCATAATGTTTAAACATAAAGTATTGTTATCTTTATTAGCTATAGAATACTCCCAAGAAACTTTATTGGTACACTGCAGTTTCAGGCTTGTGACATTAATTTTAAGAAAAATATGAACAGTTGTAAAACTGGACACAAAGTGAATCTAAGTATGAAAAGTCAGCATTCTTTTCGCCAGTCTAACCAACCATCCAAACTGCGAAATAAGCACTCGGACTTTTATTCAGAGACTGTGGAGGTGAACCTCATCTCAGATGATCAGCGTTCCACTCATTGGCTTTTCTATACAGTTTTAACTGATATCCCATTCATTTCTAATTGTGGAAAAAATAAGTGGAGGAAACGATTGTGTTTTCAATCCTAGAACAGACAGCAGGCAGTAATGTTTGAAAAGTATTTGGTTATAGGGGTTGGCAGGTTCGCATCTCCCCAGTCACTCAGTGACCTTGGCTGACGGAGGATCCAACTTGATCCATACTTCCAAAATGACCGTGGCAGGAAATAAGAACCATTGTGCACAGGCTTTCAGAAATGTAGCATGGCACTTCTGCTCCTGTTTCATTGGTGAAAAAATCATATCTTAAAAGGAAGTGAGGAAGTACATGACTATCATGTTCCCAGCTACAGAAGAAGCAAAGTATTTCTGTCTCTTTAAAGACTCTAACACCAGGTTTATAACCCAGCCCCAAACTAAGAAGCTGGAGCTCTGTCCCATTTGGACTCAAACATGTCTTTTCCTGATGCTGCTAGCTCTAGAAAAACAAGGAAAAGTGACAGTCAGTAACTTTATCCCCCAAACATTATTTTGTTCGTTGAAAATATCTTTGAATGGTATTCATTTATTTATCATAGCTAGTGTGTTTTTAGGCAGTGTTTTAAAACTGCACATTCAGCAATAGATAAGAATGAATCTCTAACAGCAACAACAAAGACTGAATCTTTGCCTTGCAAGCTTGGAACCTGGTAGGGAGGACCGAGATTTAACAAATGATTAGGATTTGAAGTCAAATATTTCAGGCAATAAAAGTCTTGTCTGTTGGCTATCACTCTCAGTCTCTTTTCCCCCAACCCCTCCAGTTTTCTTCTTCTATAATATCTAGTTAATATAGAATAATTAGAATAAATATTTTTATAATATCTAATTACTCCTAAGCAGCTGTAGGAGAGAACACTCTTCCAATTTTTTTGTATTACATCTACAGTTCAGTAGACAGAATGTAAACTTGAGGGAGTGCCCACGCAAAAATTGAAATACTCCTGTTTTTTCTTACTTTCTACCACATGGCCAATTTTATCATGGGAATGTTTTGAATAAAACCCTTCTGGATAAAAGTGTGACAGTTCTAGCTGAAACTATTTCTATCCATTTACAGTTTGTCGGTAAAGGACAAAATCCGGTGTGAAGATTATCTAGTTTGTTTGATCTGAATATCCAATGAAGTTCATTTGAGTTCTAGGACAAAGATATGTTTTTTTACCTGCATCCCCTGACTTGATTTTCTGCACCAAACCTATAACATAAATGAGGAAATCTCTGCAGTTTAGGCTAGATGTCCATGCAGTCAGAACTTTATTTAATTCACCAGCTACTGCGGTCAAGAATGTTGTTCCCAAGAAGAAACAAAACAAACACTCCATTCACATCCTTCAGTCATTACCTTGCTAACTTGCCTTCTCAGACAATGTGCTATTAATATTCATAGTGAGATGAAATTATTCAGCGTTAGTGGTCTGCATTCCCCTACCAGCTTTCCCTTCTGAGTTAGAAACAATTTAGTCCTTTCTGATTCTGTTTGTTTTCTCCCCACATCATCCACATGTGCTGTGCGGTGTAATGTTCTAAGCCTACCAATGTTTTATTTCAAAAGGCAAATCAAGCCCGAAGGCTTAGCCCAAAAGTATTTTAACAAAGCAAAAGAACTAGAGGCATGGCAGAGGCTTTGACATTCTGATTAGACAACAGTTAGCAAGTCCCAGACTTTCCCATGTTTATCATCTCTAGGGTCCCCCCTCTTTGCTCCACTGGCTTGTCAGTCTGCACTCAGGGTCTGATCTGTCTCTTCACTATTTTCTTCACCTTCTTAAACCCTCATCTCTCTGACCAGTGGACGGAAAAAAATGCCATGAAATAAGTTTCTCTGAAAATCAGATTGTCATAGGCACCTAGAAGTATTGGATAAATCTACACAATAGCATTCCTGCCATTCTCATTTCAGAGGGCACGTTCATAAAACACACCATGCCCACCTTTCCAGCAATGTCACTGAGAAATGTCCCTGAGTGACCTTGGCACAATGCCCTGCTTGTGATATTCTAAATGAGTGTAAATATTGATGGAATTGGGGAAATAGGAAGAGTAGGCTATGGTAGGGAAGGGAGCCCAAGGAAACACCATCGACACTGACCCGATGGAGCCTATTCCTTGAGCCAGATGTTCAATAATTCACTTAAACAATTTGATGGAAACACTAAGGACTGAGGATTCAGCATATATCCCTTAATCTTCCCCTTTAGCCTGCATCAATAAACTTCATTCTGGCTCCCTTCCATTACCAGCAGTAACTTGTTGTTGGCTGTATATTCACAGACTGCAGAAATGGAAAGAGCTTCTTTCTCTTATGCAAGCCTAGAAGAAGAAAAGGTCATTTATTGGACTACTTAAAGCTTGCTTAGAAACACAGAAGTGCACTGAATAATTATCCTGCATAAATACTCGTGGGCTTCCCTGGTGGCTCACACTGTAAAGAACGTGCCTGCTCTACAGGAGATCTGGATTTGACGCCTGGGTCAGGAAGATCCCCTGGAGAAAAGAATGGCAACCCACTCCAGTATTCTTGCCTGGAAAATCCCAAGGACAGAGGAGCCTGGCAGGCTATACTCCATGGGGTCACAAAGAGTCGGACATGAATGAAGCGACTTAACATGTAGCACATAAATACTTGTGTTATTATTATATGATTTTTTTTATTGTTAAATGAACTTTAAGTGGATTCACAAAGAGTCGGAAAAGAATAATGCATTGATGATGGATTGACAGCAAAGTAGAGGGTGATGAAAATGTAAGGAACCACTGAGCTGTTCCCAGGTGAAGCAGATAAGGGTAATATTTAAAACAAAATTTCAAGTCTCTGGAAATTGTCCTAAGGACAAACAGGAACTGAAGAAATCTCTACTCGAGGCAACCTACGAAGAGTTGTGTAAGAAAGACACGTCTGTGATATTTGAACCAAGACTCTCCCTCCCCACACCCAGCTCAGCAACAGGGACAGTCCATTGGAAATGGACTTGGGCATTGCTGCCACCAAGAACATGGCCTCCCTATCCTCATCTCCCAGCTCCCCATCAGAGAGTTATCTTCTGGGGAAGAGAGAGGGGGTCAGCACTTCTCATCTTGCCCCCAGCTGCCTGTGGCCCTGTGTAGTGCAGTTAAGAGCTGGGGGCTCTTCTTTTCCACTTTGTGGAACAGAGGCTCTGCCTTGGGTGCAGTATAGTGACAATACGGGGCTCCAGGTTACTGTTGCCCCAGCTTACATGGTTCTACACCAGAAAAAGCAACCCAGAGAACACAGTATGCTTCTTGTGACCTTTATGATTGAGAATTCTTATTTTTTTAAAAAAAATCTTGTTGAGTAATGTTATCTAGGGCCCAGTCATTATACTTTGTAATACCCAATTTTTAAAGCTGTAATTTAAAAAATGAGGTTGAGTCCATACACATAACATTTTCCTCCTTTTCTATGTGTAACAATAAGTTATCACGGTCACTCCACTTGCCTATCAGAAGCCTAAAAAATATTCTCTATATTTATTTATCCTCATTTGTGTGAGAAAAATCATCAAAGGCAAGCACACAATTAATCAAATCTCTCCTTTTGGTGGAGTGATCTTTTGGTGGAGTGTGGACATCTTTCCAAATGATGTCCAAGTTTTTTTTAAATGTATTTATTTTAATTGGAGGCTAATGCAGTTCAAGAAGCAATAGTTAGAACTGGACTTGGAACAACAGACTGGTTCCAAATAGGAAAAGGAGGACGTCAAGGCTGTATATTGTCACCCTGCTTATTTAACTTCTATGCAGAGAAACATATGCATCATGAGAAACGCTGGGCTGGAAGAAGCACAAGATGGAATCAAGATTGCCTGGAGAAATATCAATAACCTCAGATATGCAGATGACACCACTCTTATGGCAGAAAGTGAAGAGGAACTAAAAAGCCTCTTGATGACAGTGAAAGTGGAGAGTGAAAAAGGTGGCTTAAAGCTCAACATTCAGAAGACGAAGATCATGGCCTCTGGTCCCATCACTTCATGGGAAATAGATGGGAAAACAGTGGAAACAGTGTCAGACTCTATATTTTGGGCTCCAAAATCACTGTACATGGTGATTGCAGCCATGAAATTAAAAGACGCTTACTCCTAAGAAGGAAAGTTATGACCAACCTAGATAGCATATTCAAAAGCAGAGACATTACTTTGCCAAAAAAGGTCCATCTAGTCAAGGCTATGGTTTTTCCAGTGGTCATGTTGGACTGTGAAGAAAGCTGAGCACCAAAGAATTGATGCTTTTGAACCGTGGTGTTGGAGAAGACTCTTGAGAGTCCCTTGGACTGCAAGGAGATCCATCCTAAAGGAGATCAGCCTTGGGTGTTCATTGGAAGGATGATGCTGAAGCTGAGACTTCAATACTTTGGCCACCTCATGCGAAGAGTTGGCTCATTGGAAAAGACCTTGATGCTGGGAGGGACTGGGGACAGGAGGAGAAGGGTAAGACAGAGGATGAGATGGTTGGATGGCATCACCAACTCGATGGACATGAGTTGGGACTCCAGGGAGTTGGTGATGGACAGGAAGGCCTGGTGTGCTGTGATTCATGGGGTCGCAAAGAGTCGGACACGACTGAGTGACTGAACTGAACTGAATTACTTTACAATATTGTAGTGGTTTTTGCCATACATTGACATGAATCAGCTATGGGTTTACATGTGCTTCCCATTCTGAACCCCATTCCCCCCCCCTCCCTATCCCATCCCTCTGGGCCATGCCAGTGCACCAGCCCTGAGCACCCTGTCTCATGCATTGAACCTGGACTGGCGATATCTTTCACATATGAAAATATACATGTTTCAATGCTATAATCTCAGAACATCCCACCATCACCTTCTTCCACAGAGTCCAAAAGACTGTTCTATACATCTGTGTTTCTTTTGCTGTCTTGCATATAGGGTTATTGTTACCATCTTTCTAAATTCCATATATATGCGTTTGTATACTGTATTGGTGTTTTTCTTTCTGGGTTACTTCACTGTGAATAATAGGCTCCAGTTTTATCCACCTCATTAGAACTGATTCAAATGTATTCTTTTTAATGGCTGAATAATATTCCATTGTGTATATGTACCACAGCTCTCTTGATGTACACCTTCTTGAAAGACTGCAAGACATCTGATACACCTGTTCTGAGTCAATTCTGAACCAAGACGCATCACTCAAACTTTTCACTTGGCTCACTTCCATCACAATATTGTGCCCAGTTTCCTTTCCCAACAAATCCTTCCTCTTTGAATTCTTCTACATGTTGAAATTTTGACATAAAATGTCAGATTCCATGAAATCCATCCTGAGATTCCACAAATAGGTATTTTTCCCTTAAACACAGGATTTTTGGAAGCTCAGTGACTCTAGACCTTCCTTCTGCTTATCATCTGTTGTCTTGTTGTACAGTTCTGCCATATTGTTGAGAACTTTTCTTCTTCCCCAAATCTGAAATCTTAACTGATTCTAGATACATTCATATTGTAACCATCCCTTGCCTCCGTTCTGCTACAGCTAGATCCAAGTCTCAAATGATCATAAACTATATGAGCTAATAGGAATCAGGAGTCACATAACACAATTGCAATAACCCATGGAGACTATACTCAAGGTTTAGAAAGAAATATTTCCATGACACAATATCTTAGGAACTTAGTGAAAATACAAAATCTTATGCTTCTAAATCAGAGGAATTTCCCTGCTTCTTAGCGCAAAGAGATATTGTAAACATGTCTCAGAAAAAAAGATAAGGAAGAGTAGGTTATCCCATCAAAATCTTCCTCTCTTGTTCAACCTAACTGCTTGCTTCTGACACCTGCTTTTTGGGGCAGCTGTCAACTTCAGAAATTTTCTTTAATCCAAAGTCCAGCCAAGGGCTGACCTCATCATTGCCCTCTTTTTAAAGCACCAGTGAAATGAACTATTATTTCACATTTTTAACCTGAACTGTGTGACCCCATGCACTACAGCACACCAGGCTTCCCTGTCCCTCACCATCTCCTGGAGTATGCTCAGATTCCTGTCCATCAAATCAGTGATGTCATCTAATAATCTCATCCTATGTCACTCCCTTCTCCTCTTGCCTTCAATCTTTCTGAGCTTCAGGGTCTTTTCCAATGAGTCGGCTCTTTGCATCAGTATTGGAGCTTCGGCTTCAGCATCAGTCCCTCCAATGAATATTCAGGACTGATTTCCTTTAGGATCAACTCGTTTGATCTCCTTGCAGTCCAAGGGACTCTCAAGAGTCTTCTCCAGCACCACAAAAGCATCAGTTCTTTGACACTCAGCCTTCCTTATGGTCCAACTCTCACAATACATGACTACTGGAAAAACCATAGCTGAACTGTAAGTCACATGACAAATGACTAGCCAGAGAGGGACTGCTCTCTGAACTCGTCTTTGATTTCCTGTCTTTGACTTCCCTCTTCCTCATATATTGTCCTCTAGATGCCCTATTGTCTTCCTTTTCCTCAAATATGCCAAGATTTTTCCAGCCTTTGTTGTCATTCTTCCTCTTCCTGGAGCTCGATGCCTGTACTCTACTCATCATACAGGCTCAAATTCCCACCTTAAAGAGGTCTTTTCAGACCACCATCCAACATAATTTTCTACCCACCTCACTAACTCCTGATTTCACTTCTTGCTGTGATTTTCTCCATAGGATTCATAATCTCAAAACTAATTTTAAGCCTATATTTACTTGAATATTTCTATCCATTCCAATAAGAAAATAAGTTCAATGAAGGAAAAAATCATACCTGCCTTTTTCAACATGCAATACTGGTGCTAGAATAGTGTTTGGTGTGAAGTTAAATACTCAATAAATGTTTGCAGGAGGAATTTACAGCCACTTCCACACACAGGACCATGAATAGGCATGTCTTTTTAACTTTTTAAAATGCCATTGGTTTTTTTTTTTTTTCTGCTAAAGTAATATATAAACCATGTGTGTGTGTGTGCTCAGTCCCTTCAGTTCAACCTCATGAACCTTCAGTTCAACCTTTGCAACCTCATGGACTGCAGCACGCTAGGCTCCTCTGTCCATGGGATTATCCAGGCAAAAATACTGCAGTGGGTTGCCATTTCCTTCTCCACAGGATCTTGATCTTCCCAACTCAGGGACTGAACCCATGCCTCCTGCATTGCAGGCAGATTCTTTACCCACTGAGCCAATGGGAAAGCCAATATAAATAATACATTCTTTATATATACATAAATCATATGTTCTTTATCGTTTCTTCTATGAAAAAATACTCAACTTCCTTGTGTATTACCTGTGTATTTTTTTCACTTGTGTTTACTTTCTTTATCACTTTTTCTTCTCCAAATGGAGCAAATTTCTTTCAATGAGGCTGTCCATGATTACTCTGTGATATTTCAAGCCCTCATTGTTTCATTTAGGTTTTTTTCCTCCCTAAAGCAATAGACTATTTGCTTGATCCAATAATGTCAGCTGTGACTTCCTTTTCTGTTTGAGCTCCTGAATGGACACCAGATGCAGGGCAGTAACATAAATGTTACAGCTTGAGCTCAGAATGTTGATTTAATTGAACTTCTTTCTAGGCTATGTACTGGGAGGCCACGCCTGCATATGTAACTGCTAGTGTCTCCTACACTAAGAGGTGAGATTCTATCTAAGGTCCTGTGAACTAGGCATCCTGTGATGAATTGCTAATTGATGATTAGGTCTCAGCTGCATTATTAACTTGTTCTTTTGGAGTCTGGGAAAGAGCAGACTACAAACGTGAAGATTTCCTAGGCTTAGCAACATAGACTGGAGCTGGTGGTTCAGAATAGGATGGAATCATGGAGAAAAGGGGAGCAAACTGCTCATTATTACCTCTCCTAAAAAAGTGCTATTTTCCAAGCTTCATAAAGTAAAATCAGTGCCCATTTATTTTTGACACCTTCTTATCTATTGATTTCAGTATTGGCCATCTGGTGATGTCCATGTGTAGAGTCTTCTCTTATGCTGTTGGAAGATAATGTTTGCTATAACAAGTGTGTTCTCTTGGCAAAGCTCTATTAGCCTTTGCTCTGCTTCATTCTGTAATCCAAGGCCAAATTTGCCTGTTACTCCAGCTGTTTCTTGACTTCCTAATTTTGCATTCCAGTCCCCTATAATGAAAAAGACATCTTTTTTGAGTGTTAGTTCTAGAAGGTCTTGTAAGTTTTCATAGAACCATTCAACTTCAGCTTCTTTGGTGTTACTGGTCGGGACATAGACTTGGATTTTGTGATATTGAATGGTTTGCCTTGGAAATGAACAGAGATCATTCTGTCGTTTTTGAGATTGCATCCAAGAACTGCGTTTCAGACTCTTTTGTTGACTATGATGGCTACTTCATTTCTTCTAAGGGATTTTTGCCCAAAGTAGTAGATACAATGGTCATCTGAGTTAAATTCACCCATTCCAGTCCATTTTAGTTTGCTGATTCCTAGAATGTCTAAGCCTTTGACTGTGTGGATCACAATAAACTGTGGAAAATTCTGAAAGAGATGGGAATACCAGACCATCTGACCTGCCTCTTGAGAAATCTGTATGCAGGTCAGGAAGCAACAGATAGAACTGGGCATAAAATAGACTAGTTCCAAATCAGGAAAGGAGTATGTTAAGGCTGCATACTGTCACCCTGCTTATTTAACTTATATGCAGAGTACATCATGAGAAATGCTGGGCTGGATAAAGCACAAGCTGGAATCAAAATTGCTGGGAGAATTATGAATAACTTCAGATATGCAGATAACACCACCCTTATGGCAGAAACTGAAGAAGAACTAAAGAGCCTCTTGAAAGTGAAAGAGGAGAGTGAAAAAGTTGGCTTAAAACTCAACATTCAGAAAACTAAGATCTTGGCATTTGGTTCCATCACTTCATGGTAAATAGATGGGGAAACATTGAGAGACTTTATTTTGGGGGGCTCCAAAATCACTGCAGATGGTGATTGCAGCCATGAAATTAAAAGATGCTTACTCCTTGGAAGAAAAGTTATGACCAACCTAGACAGCACATTGAAAAGCAGAGACATTACTTTTCCAACAAAGGTCCATCTAGTCAAGGCTATGGTCTTTACAGTGGTCATGTATGGATGTGAAAGTTGGACTATAAAGAAACCTGAGCACTGAAGAACTGATGCTTTTGAACTGTGGTCTTGGAGAAGACTCTTGAGAGTCCCTTGGACTGCAAGGAAATCCAACCAGTCCATCCTAAAGGAGATCAGTCTTGAGTTTTCATTGGAAGGACTGATGTTGAAGCTGAAACTCCAATACTTTGGCCACCTGATGTGAAGAGCTGACTCATTTGAAAAGACCCTGATGCTGGGAAAGATTGAGGGCACGAGGAGAAGGGGATGAGAGAGGATGAGATGGTTGGATGGCATCATTGACTCAATGGACATGAATTTGGGTAAACTCTGGAAATTGGCAATGTACAGGGAGGCCTGGTGTCCTGCGTTTCCTGGGGTCACAAAGAGTCGAATACGACTGAGAGGCTGAAGTGAACTGAACTGATCTCTTGAACTTATATTTAAACTGAGCCATGTATAGGTGCCAAGTGGGAGAAAACATATCATATAGCTGATAAAGTGTTAATATCCAGAATATCTAAAAACTCATATTACTCCATAGCAAAAATTAAATTAAAAAATAGGCAGAGGAGCTTAATAGACATTTTTCAAAGAAGACGTAAACATGGGCGGCAATGAAAATGTGCTCAACATCATCTGTTATCAAAGAAATACAAACCAAAACCAAAAGGAGATACCATCTCACTTCTCTCAGAATGCTTGTTATCAAATATTGTCAAAAAGATAAGAAATACAAAGCACTGGAGAGGATGCAGAGGAAAAGGGACACTTATGCCCTGTTGGTGGGAATGTAAATTGGTGCAACCATTAAGGAAAAAATTATGGAGGTTCATTAAGTAATTAAAAACAGAACTACCTTATGATCCAACAATTCCACTTGTGTACATTTATCTGAAGGAAATGAAAAAGCGATCCAGAAAAGATATCTGCGCTCCCATAGTCACTGCAGCATTATTTACAATAGCCAAGACATGGAAGCAACATTAATGTCCATCATTACTTGAATGATGAAATGAGTCAAATTATCTGCATTTATGTTAGCCTCTTACATACTTTGGGTTTTCACAATAATAAAAATATTTAAAAATACCTTTGGAGAAAAGTATCCACCCTTGAGTTAAGCAATGCAAAAGTCAAATTAGATGATTCTGGTATGATTTTCAAAATAATCCCTCTTAAGGTTGCAATTTTATTTCTCAAATTTCCTACATTTTTTCTCAAGTAGGCTTATAAACAATTTTTTAGATGGAAACAATTATTTAGATGACAAAAATCAATTGGAAAGAAATCAATTCACAATCCTTACATTTCATAAGATGACTTAGACAGAGTAGAGATACTAAATATGAATTGCTGGAGCTCCCAAATCACTGGGGACACTGACTGAAGCCATAAAATTAAAAGACACATGTTTCCTGGAAGAAAAACTTTGACAAACCTAGACAGCATGTTAAAAACCAGAGACAACACTTTGTCGACAAAGGTCCATATAGTCAAAGCCATGGTTTTTCCAGAAGTCATGTACAGATGTGAGAGTTGGACCATAAAGAAAGCTAAGGGCCAAAGATTGATGTTTTAGAACTTCGGTACTGGAGAAGACTCTTGAGAGTCCCTTGGACAGCAAGATCAAACCAGTTAGTCCTAAAGGAAATCAATCCTGGATTTTCATTGGAAGGACTAATGCTGAAGCTCCAATACTTTGGCCACCTGATGTGAAGAGCCAACTCACTGGAAAAGAGCTGATGCTGTGAAAGATTGAAGGCAAAAGGAGAAGAGGTTGGCAGAAGATGAGATGGTTAGATAGCATCACCAACTCAATGGACATGAACCTGAGCAAACTCCAGGAGATAGTGAGGACAGAGAAGCCTGGTGTGCTGCAGTTCATGGGGTCACAAAGAATCAGATATGATTGTGGCTGAACAATAACAGCAAAATGTATGTAGCTTTGGCCATCCATGTTCTCCACTGGATACTGGGAAAATCAAATTATTTCTGGAAAGCTAGGGATTTCTATCTCTTCAAAGTAAAAATTCCTTGCTGCCATGACTTATTAGTCAGAATATCCCCCTTATTTCTGTGCACTAGGGGTGAAATTACACAGACAGCCCTTCATTCTGGAGAAATATAATTTCCAATTAAATCATACATGAAATTCTTTCTGTCTCTATAGAAATGGTCATTTTGCTTTCTACCCCTTTAGGTACATTTTATTATTCAACTAGATAATGTTCATGTGGTGTCTGATGTTATTAGTACACAGAGTGTTCAGTGGTACAACTTGGATTTTTGTCTTAATAGACTCCTTTATGTGACTTGATAACAGCACATTAGGTTCTCTATAAAACTTAAGGTTGAACAATCTTCTAAAACCCTCCCCTCTGACCACAGTGGGTGGTTGCATTATTCTGCTTTCCATTTTATTTTTTAATCCCCTCTAAGATACAGCTAAACTAGATTCTTTCTTTTCATTAAATTACTCAAAAGAATAAAATAAAACTGGTTTAAAATAACATTCAGATCAATTGGAATATAGTAGCCCTTATTTCTTAAGGGAAAAAAAAAATCTGACAGTTTTTCATACAGCAGATAGAAGTAGGGCAAAGAAAGTAGGTTGATCATCATTTCCGCAGTCCAGTTAGAAACTTCTAGACATAAACAGTGTCTTACTTCTCTTTCAGTGGTTCCTGGTAAATTGAATTTTGGACTTGAGGCAGAGAAAGGCATCCTTGTTGCTGGTGTTACATGAGGCAGCAATTTTTCTAGCAGAAAAGCAGAAGAGGACCACTACAGTGGAGAAGAGACATAGTCACCATCATCAGTGAAGCCAAGGGCGCTGTCACAGAGGGTTCACTAGAATGACCCTACCCTTGCCCATGCATGCTCTTGGAGCATGTTTCTAGGATATGTTTGTGGGAAAGAACACATGGCCCAGGAGAGCTAAAAAATCAAGCCTGTGAGGTTAAGAAGTCCATGTGAAATAGTGAAGATGAATAGTAAGGATTTTATCAAAGGAAATTGAGCATAATATAAAATACTGTACAAGATCGTTAAAGGCTCCGTGTTCATCTCTAACTTTTATGGTGGATTCATTTACAGGTTCATTGTCTGGCATTAGCAAGGGATAGTCCAGTGAGTTTCACTTGGGAATATGAAATTATAGATCAAAGGAGGGACTGTGGCAAGAAAGAAGAGTTGAAGCATAGATTTGAGAGAGAGGCGTCTGCTTGGAGGAGATAAATGAAGCATGTTATTCTCCCAAGAGCAGGAGAGGGCTCTTGTGTTTCCAATCAAGGCAACCAACTATTATGATTGGAAAGAGATTTGAGTTAAATGTACCTTTCAGAGATTTTCCAAAGGATAGACTCTGGAAGTCCTCTGTGATCTACGATTCTCTATGGCATATAAGAAAAGCTCATTTGCTTCTATGTTAATTTAGCAGTATAACTTATAAGCTAGAAGATTAAAAAAGGTTCAGATGCGTGCTTACCCCAGGGCTTTTTTAAATGTACATTAGTGAACAATAAATCCTTGACATTTAAATCTTCTAATGTTTTTATTCAAAATAAATAATTGGCCATGTATCTTAAGTTATGAAGCTTACTTATGGTGACTTAGATAATCTCAAGACAATTATATTAGAGGCATTACTGCTGTGCATGTTCCTTTGAATTGCTATTTAGAGACATGGAAATCAGATATGGCCCACTGCTTCAGATGACAAGGGTTAGTTCATTATCCATCAAAAATATGTCTCCTATTTCCTACAGATTTTGTGTAGGATTATTAATTATACAAAACTCATCCTATATTTTTAGTGTAAATGTAACTATGCTGTTATTAAAATACATGGGATATCCATAGGTCCATTTAACTCAGCTAAAAACCCAGATCTATAAAGCAGTTGAGAAGATAATTCTGAAAAATTCTCATAATACATATCAGATTCTACTAAATACAGAAAAGTTAGTAGGGCATTTAGATAGCACTTGTCTAGAAAGCTTTTTCACAATGGAAATTTTATTTAAGCTCTTGGTTTCTGGTTTTGGAAAGTAATGACAATTTGTTTATCTACCTCATAAGATTTTGGTGATTATTTTAAAAGAGAAAATGAATGATATTTTATAAAATGGAAAGGGGAAAACAACTTGAATGTATTTATCTTTCAAATACCATGATATCCTTTGTGCAACGTGCCATAATAGGCAGAGTTAAATAAAGCAGTTCTTACCTTTGGATTGCAGCGCCCCGGGACTCAACTTGTGGTCATGGAGGAAGTGAAATAGTGATGCATCAGCCCAGGATAGACCTGGTTTATTTTTTCTGTTCCCTGTTTTTTATTAATAGCCCTCTCAGTGCACTCTCTAATGTGCCCTGATTCAGATGATAAATCACACGGCCACCCTAAGACTTCTATGGCAATGAGAAATTGCCCTTATGGCTCTTTCTCTTTCATGAACAAATACTTCCCCTGTTTATCTTCTAGAACAAAGTTTTCACATATCTGGGCGCACCATTCATCACCCAGCATCATCTGTAAAGCTTTTATGCCCAAGTTTCACCAACAGAGATTCCAGTTTAATTGGTTGTAGATGGAGTCTTGTCAGGAGTCTTTTTTTTTTTTTTTTTTTACATACAGTTCAAGTGATTCGAAGATCTGGGCAGAGTGGAGATTCACTCTTCTCTATGGAAGTAGCTCAAAGGAACAGAGCTTTAGAATCAGAAAGTCCGCATTAGGCTCTGAGTGGTTCCACCATGCTGCTTTGTGACACCAAATGGTTCCCTAGGTTCTCTGAGCCTCTGCTGTCTTAACTGTTTGCAAAGTGGGAATGGAAATATAAACCCTGCAGGGCTAGTCTTAGTTTAAAGTAAATAACGTGTGTACAATATGTGCAAAGTACTAAACACTGATAAATCTCACTGAGCCATTCTAGATAAGGGCACAGACTTATACTCGGAAGGGTTGAAGCTATTTAGTTGAGAAAATTCTCCCAGAAGCCTGACTCACATGTTTCTAATGCAAAAAGAATATCTGTTTTTGGTAAAAAAAATAGCTTTTCTTAATGTTCTAGAATCTGAATATGTTTGCATAAATCCATCACCTAGATTAATTAGCAAGTTGCAGGAAAGGGAGGTATTCTTTTTTCCTCTAGCTATAAAGTCACAGAGATTAGCATTACTTATCAATAATTACCAGTTTTAAGCACATGATTAGATATGAAGAGCCCCATACTTTATTAATAACAAGTTACCCACTCCAGTGTTCTTGCCTGGAGAATCCCAGGGACGGGGGAGCCTGGTGGGCTCCCGTCTATGGGGTCGCACAGGGTCGGACATGACTGAAATGACTTAGCAGCAGCATGTGACTTTAAGGCACTTTTCTGTGTTTAGTTTCCTCATCAAAACTATTCATATTTTATTTTTTGTCCTCTTTGAGCTCTATTTAAGTTTTTCCATGTATTCAGTGCTTGGTACTAAGGGAGAAAAATAGAAACAAATACACTCTAAGACAAGAAACTTAAAGCTAAGATAATTTAAGTAGTTATCCTATTAGGTATATTATCATCATTATCATCCCTGAAACATACAATAAAAGAAATGACAACCTAAAGATTGTATTTAAAAGCCCACACAGCAACAAAGGCCCAGCATAGCAAAAATAAATTACAATATTTTAAAAATTAAAAAAATAAAGTATATGAAAAGCAAGTCCACGTTCACTTGCTATTATTGATAAATTTTCCAGTTTAAACTATTGAATATAAGTTATAGTCACACATTTCAACATTTTATTGTGACTTTTGGGGCATGCATTTTTTTGCCTATGGAAATCTTTCCTTTGCTAGTATTCAACAGGTAACTCACTACAGAGTATAGAAAATTCTTTCACTGTTACCCAAATGCAGACATTTGCTGATTCACCAAAATTCTGCCTTTCCAGATTTTAGAGTTTTCCTGCTTTTCTGATTAAGTTATCCTTATGTAAGGGCTTCACAAACAAGCAATGGTTGAGAAAGAGATGTGATATGAAATAATTCAGTCAAGAATTCATCTAGAATGTTTCACTTTAGATATGTACTCTAAGAATCTTCTTAGCATGCCTCCTTATCAGGCACATTTTGGTTTCACATTGTACCTATTGATATACTGTACCTTGGGACTCATAGAGGATGCTGAAAGGGAAACATTGAAAAGAGGAAAAACAATTAAATCTAAAGCATGCCCTTAGCAACCTGGTTCCATCCTCTTTCTTCTACTCATTTTGTCTTTCCTACACAATTGGACAGAGATGGCAAGACCATTGCTTTTTTTTCCAAAGTGTCAGAGCAGATAAACAGGAAGAATAGCCAACCTGAGGCACAGGTCACTTGGAGGAGACCATGATATCATCCAGCATTCTACTTTATTACCATCATTAAATCATTAACAAGGAAATAATATGACAGGTGCAATGCCCTTCCTACATGTCACAGGCATCTCTTTCCCCAGGTTCATAAAATAGATTAATATTTGGTTTATTTCTTCTATCCGGAAACACATGGCAAACACCCACCCCCTCCATTCACTTTGTGTATTGAGCCTTCTAGAAACCATTAGTAACACTAACCAAATACAAGTCCTTTTTAAATAAAATAGAAGAAAGTTTTTATATTCTACATTAAATGTCCCCAAGGGCTTCCCAGGTGGTGCTAGTGGTAAGGAAGCCACCTGCCAATGCAGGTTAGACTTAAGAAATGCGGGTTTGATACCTGGGTCCAGAAGATCCCCTGGAAGACAGCACGGCAACCCGCTCCAGTATTCTCACCTGGAGAATTCTATGGACAGAGGAGCCTGGCAGGCTACAGTCCATACATAGGGTTGCACAGAGTGGGACATGACTGAAGCGACTTGGCACACAAACATCACCAAATAGTATGGATCAAAGTGTGAAAGAAATGAAATGAAAAGTCAAACTTTCTTAACAGACTTCAAACGGATTTCAGGTGCTCATTTTCTTGAAGAACATAAAGAGCCACAAAGCCTGCAAAAAACAATAAAGTTCTTGTGCATATGACATTCTGGGTTTGTTGGTTTAAAAGGCTGAAAGGATTAAGGGAGAAAAGAAGAGTATGGGATAATTCAAGAGGAAACAGGCTCCACTTCTGTTGAGAAACTAGTAGAGGTAGTTACTCTGAGCGAGAGGACTTCCTATTACAAACAGTACCCACTCATGGAAGCATCGGAGAAGGCAATGGCACCCCACTGCAGTACTCTTGCCTGGAAAATCCCACTGATGGAGGAGCCTGGTAGGCTGCAGTCCATGGGGTCGCTACGAGTCAGATATAATTGAAGCGACTTAGCAGCAGCAGCATGGAAGCATCAATAATATAAGGCCATGAAGCATCTTCATCTGGTTAGCCAGCGGCATCTTACCGTTCATCCACTCTTTGTTCTCCACTGCATCTCCTTTTCCAGGTGAGTTTTCTGATGTAATGATCTGTGTAGACGTTCCAGTTCAGCTGAAAATAGTTAAAAATTCCCTTTCTCCTTCAAATGACGTTTGATTTTCCCAGAAAGTCTTAGAGACAAAGTTTAGCATCCCCATTTTACTAATAAATGACTGACAAGAAGACAGATGGCTTTTCCCACATCTCACAGTCAAAAAGTGGTGGTTTTGATATTCTAAAGAGTTTTAAAGTTCTCACACTCTTTCTATGGCTACACCTATGTCCTTTGGTTAATAAGGACTTTCCTTTTTTAAGTGACAAGACGCCAGCTCAAACTGGTTTTGTTGTTGTTCAGGCACTAGGTCATGTCTGACTCTTTGCGACCCCATGGATCTCCTCCCTTGTGAAACCTGGAAATGGAGTTAAATATCCTAGGGTTGTTTTCTAGTTAACCATTCTAAAAAATCAATAGTTTCTATCGCTTTTTTTGTGTCAATATCTAAAAGTGGTATCTGGACACAGAGATGTAAAACTGACAAATTTCCTCCACAGCACCATCTATAGGCCTATTGAATCAATTCTTCATGTTGTCCATCCACTGCTCATTTTCAATAATTAAAAGGAACATTTTTTGTTTGCCATTAACATTGATTCATATGCAGTCTTAAAATCTAAATATCAATTGATCTCACTAATAATGACCTGAACTGAACTTTTCAAATTATACAGCTGAGCCCTTTGTCTCAAGAACTTTGTTGCAAGGGAGCCAGGTATACAAAAGTATATATGTACCCCAAATAGTGTCCCTTTATAAACAATGCCACAAATTTTAAAATAAAATGATGTACTTCTTGAATCAAAATAACTTTAATTCTTAAACAATTCACTTTATCTTGATCAGTTTTGTTATGTTTTGTTTTTGCCTTATGGAGTATAATTTGTGCTAAAAGATTAAACAGTTATCTCTATTTTCCTGGTGTGTGTGTGCTAAGTTCGCTTCAGTCATGTCCAACTCTTTGTGACCCTACAGACTGTAGCCCATCAGGCTTCTCTGTCCATGGAATTCTCCAGGAAAGAATACTGGAATGGGTTGCCATGCCCTCTTCCAGTGGATCCTCCCTGACCCAGGTATCAAACCCCAGTCTCTTACATCTAACCCGAATTGGCAGGCAGGTTCTTTACTTCTAGTGCCACCTGGGATGCCCCATTTTCCTGGTATTACCTTTTAGCTTACAGCACTGTTCTGTACCAGTTTGTACCTGCAAGAACATTTTAACATTTAGTGTGAAAATAAAAAAAGATTTTTAAGTCTACATTCTATAGTGGACACAGTGACTTTTCATTAGGAATTATTCTGCTTGACTGATAGCATATATATACAGATACTTTCAAAGAACTCAAAAATCGCAATTATAGTGAGAGAAAAGACAACAGAAAGCATTACATATGACATCGTAACAACTCCTCAATAGCAAATGCATTTTCCTACATTCACTTCTATATTTTGATTTTACTTGCAAAAAGGCAGCTCAGAGAAAGGAAGAAGGTTGAAGTCTCACTGGGAAGAGGCGCTGAAAGTCATCAGAACAGAAGAAAGCGCTCTGGAATTCGGTACAGAGTACGAGTTAATGTGCTTCCCAGGTGGTTCAGTGGTAGAGAATCCACCTGCCAGTGCAGAAGATGCGGGTTCCATTCCTAGGTCGGGAAGATCCCCTGGAGAAGGAAATGGCAGCACACTGCAGTATTTTTGCCTGGAAAATCCCATAGACGGAGGAGCCTGGTGGGCTACAATCCTTAGTGTCGTAAAGAGTTGGACACGACTGAAGCTACATAGCCCTCAGCACAGCACGAGTTCCATGGCCCGTGCGCACAGACATTAATAACTGAGCGATCACACAGCACAGCTGGTATGCTTGACACTAATGTCACATTTACATATGATTGTTCCACTTGGAGCTGCTCAGGTGGGTTGCTTTTAGTTTCCCAAACTAGCAATTTAGCCTAGTCTTTTTTTTTTTTAACCTGCAGTTTGTGATCCAAAGAAGCACAGATGTTTTCCACATAAGAAACAGACCTCAGGTAATATGTGCTTACTATTTCCTCTTTATTTCATAGCTCTATTGCACTGATGTCTACATAAACTATTATTATTTTAATCGTCCACTGCCTTCCATCACAGAATTAATTAATAAATGTTTCTAAATCTTTATCTACTAGAGATTCTTGAATACAAATCACCTGCTTCCTCTTTCTTTCATGAATAAGAGTTAAACAGTAACACTATAAAAGTAAAAGGTACTCCATCTAAAAAACAAGCCTTTTTCCTATACATAGAATTTTACTATAAAAGCCTTTGAAACTAGTTGTACTAAATATGGCTAATAACCTTAAAATAACATTTGGAACAGTAACACAATTCACATGCCTAAATAAATTGCAAAATTATTCCAATGTTGGGTAGATGGATAGTTATGGTACAGGTTTTATAAGAATGTTTCACTTAATCAAAATTTAATGAGATTATCATGCAAGATACTATTACTTCCAAGTTAAAGATGAGAAATCTGAGGTCTGTCAAAGTTAGCAAACATTTCCAAGGCCACCCAGGTTTACTGTATGTGGTGTAAATCAAATTTTGTCCGTATCAATTGACTTTCTAGAAATAAGGTTGTATTCTCTTTACAGATATATATTTTTAGTTCTCTAATATGTATTTACATTCTTTAGGAAATCAACAATTTTCCTGAAATTGAAAACATTTCAACAATAAAAATAATCATAACATGCTAATGCATAACTAATGTGCACGTGTGCTAAGTCGTTTCAGTCATGTACAACTCTTTGCGACCCTGTGGACTGCAGCCCACCAGGTTCCTCTGTCCATGGGGATTCTCCAGGAAATAATACTGGAGTGGGTGGCTGTGCCCTCCTCCAGGGGATCTTCCCAACCCAGGGATCGAACCTGCATCTCTGGCATCTCCTGCACAGGCAGGGGGGTTCTTTACCACTAGCGCCACCTGCGTAACAGTACTTAAAGAAGTTTAAGTCCATCTTGAGAGGGACCCAGCCTCATCTTTAAAAGAGCAACTTTTCTGGATATTCAAACACATACTTCATCCCCTTCCAAAGAGAATTAGCAAAACTCTGCCATTTAATATGTGCAACCAAGTTTCTACCCTCTCATAAATGGAAAAGATTCTCCAAAAGAAACAAGCAAAACCATCCCTATAACATTTCCCTTTCTAGAGAAGCTGAGGTGCTTCATTACATTCCACTACATCAACTATTTACATCTTGACAACAAGCACTTCCCTGCTGGCATCAGGCTGTGACAGGAGACAGGGCAGAGGCCAGGGTTACAGCAGCCAATCTGAATTTAACTCAAAGGACCTCTGGCAGAAAAGCGACTCCATTGATCTGAAACCATCACTGCATGGTCAAAGAATAATAAAATGCATCCCATTTCATGAGAAAATGAGAATATATTTGTATTTATTACTTTCTTAAAGAATATCAGGGAGCTTGACAGGCTAGGGTCAGGTGAACTATTTCTAGGATGTCTGAAGACCAGGTCACTTCCTTCTTCTCTCCTTATTTCCCCCTTCCTCCTTCCTGTGCCTTCTCTCTCTCCATCTTTATGCATTTTGTCCTTAGCAATAACTAATCACTACTTTTTTTTCTCCCATATGAAATATGAATATGGGTGCAATGAGAATAACCAACACCACCATCTGAGAAAGCAACCATCTTAGCATTCAACACGCCTGTCAGCACAACTGCATGTATCATGTAGTCCAATTGAATCTTTGCTTTATTTCCATCTGTAGCCTTCAATTTACAACTCAGAAAAGAAACAATACCCTTCTCAGAGGCCTTAAGTAGCCCTTCATGTTATGCAGTGGTGGCACTGGGAGTTTGTTAAAAATCTCATTTTGATGGAGGAAATGAAAAGTAATATCTAGGAGAAATACAAACTAATCCTAAAGAATCTCAATCAATGCAGGTCATGGATGCTTAGACCACATCAGTGAACGTTATCATCTAAAAAAGGAGTCAAAGAGATACAATACACACATGGTAGTGATTTCTAAGAGTATGTGTTCATTTGTTGTTACTGTTCGGTCACCAAGTCGTGTCCAACTCTTTGCCACCCCGTGGACTGCAGAACTCCAGGCCTCCCTTATGTGTTCATAATTTGTGTTCATTAGCATTGTAAATTAGCCTTATGATAGCCTAAAGCATTACATGTTTCTATTTGTCTGTTTTGTGGAAATCAGCACTATACTTAGATGAAAAAAAAAAAAAACAACTTTTCTAATTTATGTGAATGGATTCTTGAGGCTTGAGCTAAACCTCCCAGTGACAACATCATGCACAGAGCACGTAATGCATTTTAAAAAGGCAGCATATATCCAAGTTTGTAAATGAAAATTATAATAAGGTTTTCTGTAAAACTCTGATATCTCTGAATAATGGTTCTAATGATAACTGTTGTTCTGTTGCTCAGTTGCTAAGTCGTGTCCACCTCTTTGCCACCTCATGGACTACAGCCACTGGGCCTCTCTGTCTTTCACTATCTCTCAGAGTTTGCTCAAACTCATATCCATTGAATTGGTGATGCCTTCCAACCATCTCATCCTCTAAAGTCCCCTTCTCCTCCTTCCCTCAATCTTTCTCAGCATCAGGGTCTTTTCCACCTCTCTGCATCAGGTGGCCAAAGTATTGGAGCTTCAGCTTCGTTATCAGTCTTTCTAGTGAATATTTATGGTTGATTTCCTTTAGGATTACCTGGTTTGATCTCTTTTCTGTTCAAGAGACTCTCAAGAGTCTTCTCCAGCACCACAGTTCAAAAACATCAATTCTTTGGCACACAGCCTTCTTTATGGCCCAATTCTCACATCTGTACATGACTACTGGAAAAGACCATAGCTTTGACTATACGCATTTTGTCAGCAAAGTAACGTCTCTGCTTTTTAATACTCTGTCTAGATTTGTCATAGTTTTCCTTCCAAGGAGCAAGCATCTTTTAATTTTGTGGCTGCAGTCACCATCCACAGTCATTTTGGAGCCCAAGAAAATAAAATCTGCCACTGCTTCTACTTTTCCCCTTCTATTTGCCATGAAGTGATCGGACTGGATGTCACAATCTTCATTTTTTGAATGTTGAGATTTAAGCCAGACTTTTCACTAGGAAATTCTTTAGTTCCTCTTCACTTTCTGCCATTAGAGGGGTATTGTCTACTAAAGATAACTAAGAAATGTATTTTGATGTTGTAGGTAAAGGATCTGAATTAAATTGTTTCATCAAACATGATAGCAGAAAAAAAAGCAATATTTCTAAATACTTTTATTTCCTATAACATAATTTTAAATGTATTTACAATTTCAATAAAATCTATTTAATAAATAAAACCATAAATTAAATATAAGTAGACATTTCCCAACATTATCTACGTTTTGTATTATAACTGACAAAATTAATTTTTTCAAACTTATTATAGAGAAAATAAGGTTCATTTTAGACTGAGAATCATACATGCTACAATAGCTGCTGATAAGAAAACTTCATAATTTAAGAAAAAGTAATTAAAACTCTGATGTAATCAGAGTATTTGAATTCTGTTATACTGGCTTCAATGCACATGTAAACTTCATATATATATGTATATATAGTATATAGTATATATATATGTGTGTATATATATATATAGTGTTGCTTTCTCAAGAAATTAATATCAACTCAGCTGGTAAACCCTTTATGTATGACAAAATGTGAACTTTTTAAGTACCACATGAATGTAACGTGCTAAACATATCACTAAAAGTTTAGAAGTGAAAGAAGTTATTCTAGGTTGGGATTGTCAGCAAAGAAGGAAGTTTGCCAAGTTTCCTGACTGGTCTAGGGCTGAGTAGTTTCTAGAGGTAGAAGACTTTCGGTGCTAAAGCCAAGAATGTCTTGGAAAAATTAGGAAAAGCTGGTTGTTTTACAAAGGGGTAAAATAGTATGGGATCATGAGCAACTCAACAAAAGAAATGAGCTCCTTCATGAATGAAAATACAGAGAAGGTTGTACCATGACTGAGATGTTAAGAACAAGATGTACTTCTTTGATGGCATATATAATAATCAACAAGGAGTGCCATTGCTTTAGGACCCGAAAGAATAAACAAACTGGGAGACCCAGATCCCAATAGGGCTTTCCTGATAGCTCAGTTGGTAAAGAATCCACCTGCAATGCAAGAGACCTCAGTTTGTTTCCTGGGTTGGGAAGACCCCTGGAGAAGGGATAGGCTACCCACTCCAGCATTCTTGGGCTTCCCTTGTGGCTCAGCTGATAAAGAATCTGCCTGCAATGCAGGAGACCTGCATTCAGTCCCTGAGTTGCGAAGATCCCCTGGAGAAAGGAAAGGCTACCCACTCCAGTATTCTGGCCTGGAGAATTCTGCGGACTGTATAGTCCATGGGGTCGCAAAGAGCTGGACATTACTGAGCAATTCTCACTTTTATATATCACTTTTCAAATCCCACTGAGGAAGCAAGGTTGATACAAAAATTACCAACAGGATACCAGTGTTGGCTTTAATGACAAGTCTTAGGTGATTGTTTTTGAGCACTGTGGATAATTAAACTCCATAACTTTATTGAATGCTACAGAGAAATTATTTGTGTCCATTTCATAAGCAGAGCTGATTGCATTATCACGGGTTTTCTTCACTTGAAAATAATGCTCACAGAAAAATTATAGTTTTAGTGCTTACATATTATGTTCTCTGTATTGTTCTTTATGGGCTTCTCAGGTGGCTTAGTGGTAAACAATCCACCTGACAATGCAGGAGGTACAAGAAACACAGGTTTGATCCCTAGGTCAGGAAGATCCCCTGGAGAAGGAAACAGAAACCCACTCCAGTATTCTTGCCTGGAAAATCCCATGGACAGAGGAGCCTGGCAGGCTATAGTCCATAGGGTCTCAAAAAGTCAGATATGACTGAGCATGCAGGCAGACATGTATTGTTCTTTTCAGAAGCTCTTAAAATAAGTTTCTGGGATTGAAAAGAAGGAATAAAATTTACTGCGTATATTGTGGCCTGCCTTTTTGCTTTATAAATATCACCACATGTAATGCTCATAACAACCACAGAAGGTAAATACTACTATTACATTCCTCTGCCAAATGAGAAACTGGTGTCACAGAATGGTTAAGTTACCCTGGCCTAAGATCACTTTGTTAGAAACAGGTGAAGACATGATCTGAATCTACATCAGTTCAGTTCATTTCAGTTCAGTCGCTCAGTCGTGTCTGACTCTTTGTGACCCCATGAACCGCAGCACACCAGGCCTCTCTGTCCATCACCAACTCCCGGAGTCCACCCAGACCCATGTCCATTGAATTGATGATGCCATCCAATCATCTCATCCTCTGTCATCCCTTTCTCCTCCTGCCCCCAATCCCTCCCAGCATCAGGGTCTTTTCAAATGAGTCAGCTCTTCGCATCAAGTGGCCAAAGTATTGGAATTTCAGCTTTAACATCTTCCAATGAAGACCCAGGACTATTCTCCTTTAGGATGGACTGCTTGGATCTCCTTGCATTCCAAGGGACTCTCAAGAGTCTTCTCCAACACCACAATTCAAAAGCATCAATTCTTCAGTGCTCAGCTTTCTTTATAGTCCAATTTTCACATCCATATATGACCACTGGAAAAACCATAGCCTTGATTAGACATGGACCTTTGTTGGCAAAGTAATGTCTCTGCTCTTTAATATGCTGTCTAGGTTGTTCATAACTTTCCTTCCAAAGAGTAAGCATCTTTTAATTTCATAGCTGCAATCACCATCTGCAGTGATTTTGGAGCCCAGAAAAATAAAGTCAGCCTCTGTTTCCACTGTTTCCCCATCTATTTGCCATGAAGATGGGACCAGAGGCCATGATCTTCGTTTTCTGAATGTTGAGCTTTAAGCCAACTTTTTCACTCTCCTCTTTCACTTTCATCAAGAGGCTCTTTAGTTCTTCTTCACTTTCTGCCATAAGGATGGTGTCATCTGCATATCTGAGGTTATTGATATTTCTCCTGGCAATCTTGATTACATCTTGTGCTTCCTCCAGCCCAGTGTTTCTCATGATGTACTCTGCAAATAAGTTAAAAAAGCAGGGTGACAATATACAGCCTTGATGTACTCCTTTTCCTATTTGGAACCAGTCTGTTGTTGCATGTCCAGTTCTAACTGTTGCTTCCTGACCTGCATACAGGTTTTTCAAGAAGCAGGTCAAGTGGTCTGGTATTCCCATTTCTAAAGCCCCTGTGCTCAGACACCATACAATATTCACTACTTGGAAAGAACATGAAATAATTTAAAACTCTGCATCATAAAGAACTCATAAAAGATAAATATACCTAATTTTCTTACTTTTGAGGACAAATGTGTATCTGTGGGTTGAAACCTCAAAACTATTTTTTGAGTTAAGAGCTCAGAATTTATTCTTTGACATAATTGCCCTTGATTTGGTCCTGTTTCCTACACAGCAGGAGCCAGTGTTTCCAGCAACATTGGAAGGACAGACAATCCTGCACTGCGTTGCTCTTACAGCTTTGAGGTCTTTGAATTTGTTCTTTCCTCTGCTTAAATTCACTGATAAATGGCAAACCTGTACGCTACTTTGTTCTGCCCTGATACACTGCAAGAATTCCATCAAAATAAGCCTTAACTTTCTTGAATAGACCACGTTTTTATTAGCACTGTAGGAAATAGCTTGACCCTCTCTGAGAAGTCAGAAAACAAACATACTTCTATGTAAAGTAAAATATAAAGCAACATGTCACACTTATAATGACAGGTACTGTAAATAATTTACATTCATTATTTTACATTATTGACACATATTTCTCTACAAATCTCTACCTCTCTACAGAAGAGGTACAACTGAGGCCAAGAGGTTAGGCGTTATGCCTAAAGTCATACAAACAGTAAGTGGCAGAGCTTGAACTCAAATCTAGGCAATCTGGGTATAGAATATGTATTCTCCTCCATTGTATTAATCGCCCATTTCACCTACTTTCAAAAATCATTTGATCAGTTGAGGTATTCTTAATCAGTTATCTAGAAACTAAAGGCTGGTCATTCAACAGTAATTGGGTTCCAGCTATGAGTTATGCATAACCCATAACCTGAATATTATTTCCTGACATATTATTTTTATTTGACAAGAGCCATTCCATTTAACATTCACTTATTTTCTCAGAAACTTACAATCCTTATAAAAACAGTAAAGACCCAGATAAATCAAGACATATAATTGCTAAAGAGAACTGTCTCTAACCAGTAACAGAATTTTTTTTTCCTTTTTCAAGAATGCTCTGATTTTAAAGATGGGGTAAAATGTTCTGGCTTAAAATAACATCTAGCTAGCATCCCTTTTACAACTTCTCTTAACTTTCCCCAAATTCATCTCTCAGAGAAGAGATTTCATAACAATCTTGATCTTATATAGGACTATCTGATGCTCTGTCACCAAAATGTAGAAGGGCTTCCACTAAATTTCAAAGTAAGAGAAAAGAACATGAATTGTACAACAAAATTGATATTGCACCAGTACTTTGCATTAGATATTGTGCAAAGCTACTCTCCTGAAATCAGGATTTAGCCAAGTCTCACTATCTCCTCCCTTTTTCAAAATTGATATGCATTACATACATTATTAAACATTAATATACAATAGGCAAATGGGCTTCTGCAAGGCTATTCCTTCTGTTTCTTGAGGCAACCAAAATATCTTACTCAGGTCCCCTAATGGTACCTACTTCCATTCTAGATCTAGGAAAAGACTGCAACCTCCAAAATATAACAAAGCTGGAATTTGTCTAAGCTCATACTGCTTGAAGCTCAACAGGCCAGTAAATCAAGAGATGATATGTTGGGGCAAGGAATAATGAGTGAATTTATTCAGAAAGCCAGAAGACTGAGAAATAGTGGATGAGTGTCCCAAGATTGTCAGGAGAAATATCAATAAATATCAATATCAATAGTGAAGGACAGGGAAGCCAGGTCTGATAGAATGTGGTTCACTGAAGGAGGGAATGGCAAACCACTTCAGTATTCTTGCCTTGGGAACCCCATGAACAGTATGAAATGGCAAAATGATAGGATACTGAAAGCGGAACTCCCCAGATCAGTATGTGCCCAATATCCTACTGGAGATAAGTGGAGAAATAAGTTCAGAAAGAATGAAGCGATGGAGCCAAAGCAAAAACAATACCCAGTTGTGGATGCTACTGGTGATAGAAGCAAGATCCAATGACATAAAGAGCAATATTGCATAGGAACCTGGAATGTCAGGTCCATGAATCAAGGCAAATTGGAAGTGGTCAAGCAGGAGATGGCAAGAGTGAAAGTCGACATTCTAGGAATAAGCTAACTAAAATGGACTGGAATGGGTGAAGGTGATGGAAGAGAGTGAAAAAGCTGGCTTAAAATTCAACATTCAAAAAACAAAGATCATGGCATCCAGTCCTATCACGTTATGGCAAATAGATGGGGAAACAATGGAAACAGCGACAGACATTATTTTCTTGGGCTCCAGAATCACTGCAGATGGTGACTACAGCCATGAAATTAAAAGATGCTTGCTCCTTGGAAGAAAAGCTATGACAAACCTAGACAGCATATTAAAAAGCAGAGACATCACTTTGCCAACAAAGATCACTATAGTCAAAGCTATGGTTTTTCCAGTAGTCATGTATGGATGTGAGAGCTGGACCATAAGCAAGGCAGAGCGTCAAAGAATTGATACTTTTGAACTGTGGTGTTAGAGAAGACTCTTGAGAGTCCCTTGGACAGCAAGGAGATCAAACCAGTCAATCCTTAAGAAAATCAATCCTGAATATTCATTGGAAGGACTGATGCTGACGTTGAATCTCCAATACTTTGGCCACCTGATGTGAGGAGCTGACTCCTTAGAAAAGATGCTGATGCTGGGAAAGATTAAAGGCAGGAGGAAAGGGGGATGACAGAGAATGAGATGGTTGGATGGCATTACCAAGTCGATGGACATGAGTTTGAGCAAACTCTGGGAGATGAAGAACAGGGAAGTCTGGCATGCTGCAGTCCATGGGATCTCAAAGAGCTGGACACGACTGAGCAGCTGAACAAATCCTTGTGTGTGTGCTAAGTTGCTTCAGTTGTGTCTGACTCTTTGTGACTCTATGGACTGTAGCCTGTCAGGCACCTCTGTCCATGGGATTCTCCAGGCAAGAACACTGAAGTTGTTGTTATGCCCTCCTCCAGGGGATCTTCCTGACCCAGGGATCAAACCTTGGTCTCTTATGTTTCCTCCATTGGCAGGTAGGTTCTTTACCAGTAGCACTACCTGGAAAGCTCCTATAGTCATGCTTAACTCTTCTTATATCTGGGGCACAAGCATTTTGGAAAATTCAAAAAGGTCTAACTAAGTTGGTCCATACCCTATTTCCTAGTTTCTTTCAACAGTCTCCATTTTTAAAATAAAACATTATCCAAAATGTCAACAGTAAGTAAAAATGAGAAATATCTACTATATGTATGGTAAACTTTGGACATCAGGAAGATCAAACCAATCAATTCTAAAGGAAATCGACCCTGAATATTCCCTGGAAGGAATGAGGCTGAAGCTGAAACTCCAAAACTTTGGCAACCTGATGTGAAGAGCCAGCTCTTTGGAGAAGACTCTAATGCTGGGAAAGATTGAGGGCAGGAGGAGAACGGGATGACAGAGGATGAGATGGCTACATGGCATCAATTCAATGAACATGAGTTTAAGCAAACTCCAGGAGACAGTGAAGGACAGGGAAGCCAGGTGTGCTGCAGTCCATGGGGTTGCAAAGAGTCAGACATGACTGAGTGACTGAACAACAACAACAACAAAAATCTATTACAAGTCAAATGGGCAAAACCCCTTAAAACCCAAGTATTAAAAAGTTATACTAACTCACCATAAAAGGAAACAAATAGAAGAGCATAATACACAGACAGTCACATTGTCTAATAATATAACTCATTACACTGAGGTGACATTTTTAAAAAATAGGAAGTCAGAAAAAACTGTAGAAAGAAAAGAGGGAAAAAAATTTACATATACCTCATGTTGATGAGGGCTCAATAAATCACGTATAACACATAGCATTAACTGTAAGATATGTCTTCATTTTGATGCAATGGTTCTATTTCCAAAAATCTATTCTGGGGATGTAATTGGATTTACAGAGAAAAGTGGGTATACCAAGGCTTTCAGCAAAATCTTACAATAGGAATAATACTGTAAAAACAAACCACACTTTCATGACTTGAGAACCACTTAATATTTTATGCAAATACATAGTAATCCATTAAAATGAATACTTTTGAAGAAGACTTGGAAACAGAAAACATTTTTTGAAGGTAGATAAAGGATACAGTTTAGCTATGAACAAACTGGCGTTGTAGAGAATTGTTTCCCTGCTATCGTTTCCAGGGTTACTCACTTATCTTTTGCTGCTTCCCAGGTGGCACTGTAGGAAAGAATCCACCTTGCAGGAGGTACAAGAGATGCAGGAGATATAGGTTCCATCCTTGGATAACAACCTCCAGTATTCTTACCTGAAGAATCACATGGACAGAGAGGCCTGGCACGCTACAGCCCACGGGGTCGCAAAGAGTTGGACACAACTCAGCAACTGAGCGCACAATTTCAAATGGAGGACTTTCTTGTTTTTCTGATTGAAATACTAAAAAGAAATTTAAGGTAACCCTATAACAATTTATTGTAAATTTCTGTGACTTCAGTGAATTGCATTTTAAGTGGATGGCAGGTTTGTGGAATGATGTCATATTTGTGCGTTAACTTTTAACAAAAGCAAATTGTCCTTCAATTGCTAAAGACTATTATATGCAGTTCTCTGTATTGTTTAAATAGATTTCAAATAACTTTCATGTAATTTGTAATCATTTTAGCAGGTGGTGTGTGGTTAGCAATCAATAAGCACATGAAAGTGTTGCAAATGAGGCTCCAGGATCAATAGAACATTCTTCTTCCCTGGGAAGCACAGCCTACTCAGATGGTTGTCCTAGCACAGCCTACTCAGATGGTTGTTTTGTATTTATTGCAGATACATGAGCACATTTTTTATGAAAAAACTGACAAATTAGGGAGATAGACAAAATGTCTCTCACTAGCATTATTACAGGGATGCCATTTGTTTTAAAGAACATATCCTGAGACAGGCGTGTGTGCTAAATCGCTTCAGTTGTGTCCAACTTTGCCACCCTCTGTACTATAGCCAGACAGGCTCCTCTCTCTGACCCTGAAATTTTACAGACAAGAATACAAGTGGGTCACCATGCCTTCCTCCAGGGGATCTTCCCATCCCAGGAATCAAACCCGTGTCTCTTATGTCTCTTGCATTGGCAGGAGGCTTCTTTACCACTAGGGCCACCTGGGAAGCCAGAGACAGGCAGAGGCAGGCCTATATTTGGTACCGAGGCTCAAATGGCAGTCAAGTTCTTAATCTTTAACCAGTGGGTATGTGTCATCACAGGCCCCTTCCTTTGGCACATATTTTTAAATGTATTACAAAGGCATGCGCTCATCTTACTATGTGGAGTTCCAGAAGAACTGTACAAAAAAGATCTTCACAACCCAGATAATCATGATGGTGTGATCACTCACCTAGAGTCAGACATCCTGGAATGCGAAGTCAAGTGGGCCTTAGGAAGCATCACTACGAACAAAGCTAGTGGAGGTGATGGAATTCCAGTCGAGCTGTTTCAAATACTGAAAGATGATGCTGTGAAAGTGCTGCACTCAACATGCCAGCAAACTTGGAAAACTCAGCAGTGGCCACAGGACTGGAAAAGGTCTGTCTTCATTCCAGTCCCAAAGAAAGGCAATGCCAAAGAATGCTCAAACTACCACACAATTGCACTCATCTCACACGCTAGTAAAGTAATGCTCAAAATTCTCCAAGCCAGGCTTCAGCAATACATGAATCATGAACTTCCAGATGTTCAAGCTGGATTTAGAAAAGGCAGAGGAACCAGAGATCAAATTGCCAACAGTCTACTGGATCACAAAAAAGCAACAGAGTTCTAGAAAAACATCTACTTCTGCCTTATTGACTATGCCAAAGCCTTTGACTGTGTGGATAACAACAAACTGGAAAATTCTTAAAGAGATGGGAATACCAGACCACTTGACCTGCCTCTTAAGAACTCTGTATGCAGGTCAGGAAGCAACAGTTAGGACTGGATATGGAACAACAGGCTGGTTCCAAATTGGGAAAGGAGTATACTGTCACCCTGCTTATTTAACTTATATGCAGAGTACATCATGAGAAATCCTGGACTGGACAAAGCACAGGCTGGAATCAAGACTGCCAGGAGAAATATCAATAACCTCTGATATGCAGATGACACCCACCATTATGGCAGAAAGCAAAGAAGAACTAAAGAGCCTCTTGATGAAAGTGAAAGAGGAGAGTGAAAAAGTTGGCTTAAAACTCAACATTCAGAAAACTAAGATCATGGCAACTGGTCCCATCATTTCATGGCAAATAGATGGGGAAACAGTGGAAATGGTGAGAGACTTTATTTTTTTAGGCTCCAGAATCACTGCGGATGGTGACTGCGGCCATGAAATTAAAAGATCCTCCTTGGAAAAAAGTTATGACCAACCTAGAGAGCATATTAAAAAGCAGAGACATTACTTTGCCAACAAAGGTGCATCTAGTGAAAGCTATGGTTTTTCCAGTAGTGATGTATGGATGTGAGAGTTGGACTATAAAGAAAGCTGAGCACTGAAGAATTGATGCTTTTGAACTGTGGTGCTGGAGAAGACTCTTGAGAGTCCCTTGGACTGCAAGGAGATCCAACCAATCCATTCTGAAGGAGATCAGCCCTGGGATTTCTTTGGAAGGAATGATGCTAAAGCTGAAACTCCAGTACTTTGGCCACTTTAATGGAAGAACTGACTCATTTGAAAAGACCCTGATGCTGGGAAAGATTGAAGGTGAGAGGAAAAGAGGATGACAGAGGATGAGATGGTTGGATGGCATCATCAGCTCAATGGACAAGAGTTTGAGTAAACTCCTGGAGTTGGTGATGGACAGGTGGGCCTGGCATGCTGAAGTCCATGGGGTTGCAAAGAGTCGGACATGACTAAGCAACTGAACTGCCTGACTGACTGATTACACTTTACTTTAAAAGACACACATAAACAAAATATGTAGAGTTTTGTTTATTAAAGGCTGAAATAAAACATTACCTCATGAATATTAGCTTCACTTTTACTTCTTAGGTATTGAAACATTTTAATTACTGATGATTAATGGGCATATATGGCATCCGGTCCCATCACTTCATGAGAAATAGATAGGGAAACAGTGGAAACAGTGTCAGACTTTATTTTGGGGGGCTCCAAAATCACTGCAGATGGTGACTGCAGCCATGAAATTAAAAGACGCTTACTCCTTGGAAGGAAAGTTATGACCAACCTAGATAGCATATTCAAAAGCAGAGACATTACTTTGCCAACAAAGGTCGATCTAGTCAAGGCTATGGTTTTTCCAGTGGTCATATATGGATGTGAGAGTTAGACTGTGAAGAAAGCTGAGTGCTGAAGAATAGATACTTTTGAACTGTGGTGTTGGAGAAGACTCTAGAGAGTCCCTTGGACTGCAAGGAGGTCCAACCAGTCCATCCTAAATAAGACCAGTCTTGAGTATTCATTGGAAGGACTGTTGCTGAGGCTAAAACTTCAGTACTTTGGCTACCTCATGTGAAGAATTGACTCATTGGAAAAGACTCTGATGCTGGGAGGGATTGAGGGCAAGAGGAGAAGGGGATGACAGAGGATGAGATGGCTCAGTGGCATCACTGACTCGATGGAAGTGAGTTTGAGTGAACTCTGGGAGTTGGTGATGGACAGGGAGGCCTGGCATGCTGCGATTCATGGGGTCGTAAAGAGTTGGACACGACTGAGCACTGAACTCAACTGAGGCTTTCCAGGTGGCGCCAGGGTAAAGAATCTGCCTGCCAACGCAGGAGACGTAGGTTCCATCCTTGGGTCCAGAAGATCCCTTGGAGAAGGAAATGGCAACCCATTCTAATATTCTTGCATGGGAAATCCCACGGGCAAAGGAACTTGGTGGGGTACAGTCCATGGGGTCACAAAAAGGTGGGACACATCTTAGCAACTAAACAACTGCAAACAACAACAATGGGGATAGAAATTATTTCATGAAAAATAGATTTTATAATCTATTATGTATAAAATAGATTTTCATATATATTGTCCTCCCTTCCCTTGTTAGAAAGTAGACTTGTATGTATTATTAAAGTTTATTACCTTGCCTATAGATACACTTTCTGTTCAGTTCAGCTCAGTCACTCATCGTGTCCTACTCTTTGCGACCTCATGAATCGCAGCACGCTGGGCCTCCCTGTCCATCACCGACTCCCAGAGTTCACTCAGATTCACGTCCATTGAGTCAGTGATGCCATCCAGCCATCTCATCCTCTGCCGTCTCCTTCTCCTCCTGCCCCCAATACCTCCCAGCATCAGAGTCTTTTCCAATGAGTCAACTCTTCGCATGAGGTGGCCAAAGTACTGGAGTTTCAGCTTCAGCATTGTTCCCTCCAAAGAAATCCCAGGGCTGATCTCCTTCAGAATGGACTGGTTGGATCTCCTTGCAGTCCAAGGGACTCTCTAGAGTCTTCTCCAACACCACAGTTCAAAAGTATCAATTCTTCAGCACTCAGCTTTCTTCACAGTTTAACTCTCACATCCATATATGACCACTGGAAAAACCATAGCCTTGATTAGACGGACCTTTGTTGGCAAAGTAATGTCTCTGCTTTTGAATATGCTATCTAGGTTGGTCATAACTTTCCTTCCAAGGAGTAAGCATCTTTTAATTTCATGGCTGCAGTCACCATCTGCAGTGATTTCGGAGCCCCCAAAAATAAAGTCTGACACTGTTTTCACTGTTTCCCCATCTATTTGCCATGAAGTGATGGGACCAGATGCCATGATCTTCGTTTTCTGAATGTTGAGCTTGAAGCCAACTTTTTCTCTCTCCTCTTTCACTTTCATCAAGAGGCTTTTTAGTTCCTTTTCACTTTCTGCCATAAAGGTGGTGTCATCTGCATATCTGAGGTTATTGATATTTCTGCCAGCATCTTGATTCCAGCTTGTGCTTCTTCCAGCCCAGCATTTCTCATGATATATTCTGCATATAAGTTAAATAAGCACGGTGACAATATATAGCTTTGAGGTACTCCTTTTCCTATTTGGAACCAGTCTGTTGTTCCATGTCCAGTTCTAACTGTTGCTTCCTGACCTGCATATAGGTTTCTCAAGAGGTAAATCAGGTGGTATGGTATTCCCATTCTGTCCTTTATTGAGTCCATCTTTGCATGAAATATTCCCTTGGTATCTCTAATTTTCTTGAAGAGATCTCTAGTCGTTCCCATTCTGTTGTTTTCCTCTATTTCTTTGACAGATACACGTATTCCTGCATATTTCATCACTGTTTAGCATGAAAACATTCTACAAAGTGTTTAAAGATATTAAAGTACTTTTGTGGTAAAGAAGTAAAATAAGAAAGATTCAAGGAAAGAAAAGAATCCCCCTGTTGTTTGTACACTTGTTTTCTGGAGAGATACTGTAGGAACTACCTTTGCCTCTGGCCAACTGGGTATTCATATGGGGGAGGAGACGACTTAGAAATTTACAACAGAAGTCAAGGCTGGGCTTAGGATAAACCCATGAGAAGAGCTGTAAACTAGAGAGAAAGAAACATTTAGGAATAAGAAAAGTGATTAAAAAAAAACCAAACAGTATGCGCATCACCCCAGTGGGTGATCCTTAGCAATTTCCTCTTTACTCATGTAAATACTCAAAAAGAAAAAAAAGCTCTCAACTCTTGTGAACTAAAAAATAAGTAGAAAATAAGACAGCCAAGAAGGAAATTCTCTTAATTTTGGGCTTTGGAGGCTGCGTGGGTCCAGCTTGCCGCCTACCCTTAACTCCCTTGGGGGAATATTTCTTGGGAAGAAAATGGTCCGCCTCCCCGCAGTCGTCAGAGCCCTGATTCCCAGAAGGTGTAACAACGCGTGGCTGGGACGGGGAGAAAGAGTGGCCACTCCTGTTGCACAAGCGCAAAGCCAGAGAAGCATCTGCTGAGATGCGACTGGAGACCAGTGGCTCACCCCAGGGCTTTTGGGAAATGAAACGGAATCCAGTAGAACCAAGGGTCTCAAGCCGAGTAATCGCTAGCTAGGATTCCGCGTGGACTCCACTCTCTATTTTACAGATTGGACTCTCCAGTCCCAGGGTCGTGACCAAGCAAGCCTCCCGGAGTGACAAGCTGGGAATCACCGCGCCGCAGTGACCAACAAGTAAGTTATTGCCAACTTTGCCAATATATATGACATTTCCTCTAAACACTTTAATCTGATTTTCAGGTGTGAACACCACAGTGATGGCCAGAAAATAACTTTTATCCTGAAATAGTCAGTACGCTGATGGGACCACCACCACCAGCACACACACACACACACACACACACACACACACACACACACACACACACACACACTCAATACAATACATCGCACCTGGAGCAACTGGACCTCGCGCCCCTAGGCTGGTGCGCACTTGGCGGGGGGCGGGGGAGGGGAGGGGGTTTGTTTAAAATTTGGGAACTTACTGATTTCGTTGGAAAGAGCGAGCTGGATTGAGGGTGGGTGGAACGCCGCCTCGTCATTTACTCGTTGCGACTGTCTCCATTGTGGACACTAGTAGCGAGTCACAGACGCCTGCTCTTGCAGGGGAAGTCTGACACCTTGAGGACGCGAGAGGGGGTGCCGGGACCCCCGGGAGCCGGAGAGGGAGAAGCTTTGCGAGATACCGGGTGAGGAGGGTGGGGGCTACTTTTTCAAGTCGGGGGACCTGCCGCGCGGGTCTTGTTACTTGGGTGGGAGCAGGGTGATCAGCGGCCGGGTTCTGACGCGAACTGAAGTCGGACAGCCTGGGGGGTGAGCCCGCCCGGAGCCTGGAGGTGTGTCTGGCTCGCCTCCAGGGTCACAGGGTGGGGTACTGGCCACACACTGGACTGGATAACAGCTGGCATGCGGTGAGCTCGCCTGCCCAACGGGCTGACCCCAGACATCTGGCCCCGGGGCGGCGGAGGCCCTTCCCCGGGTCCTGCCCTCGCGCGGGTCCACCTCCACCGCCTCGCAGAGCGGCGCGTGGGACGCGCTTCTTTCCGAGTGGTCCCCTCCGAACCCGGGCTGCACTGACCCGGAGTCAGGCCGCCACCGGAGATGCAGGGAGGGGTGCCTTCCTCTGGGTTCGTCGGCTGACAGCCGTGGGAACGCTCTTTACCCGGAGGGGTCCTTAAGGGCCGGGGTGGGTGAGGTTCTCCTCCCCTGGAGCTCACCTCCCCCTCGCCCCAGGCCCTCCCCTCCCCCGCCTCGCGCGGCATCACTCTCAGAGCATCCTCACTCCGCCCAGTTCGGTGCCAGCTGCGTGGGCTCCAGCTTCGTGCGTTTTCCTTGGAATGCTCGGAAACTCGGCGAAGACTAAGGAGATCCCGTCGGAATTTGCCGGGCGTGCTGGCACCGGGCAGAGCACTCGCGCCGCCGGCCTCGACTCCAACCCCCTTCGGCCAGAAGATCGCAACTTTGCAGGTAAAAAGGGTGTCGCCTCAGAGCTCCATCTGGCCGGAGCCGCACCTCCCCTCGTTTCTGGGATCTCGGTTAAGTTTCTCAAGCTGCCTGGGAAGCCTGCTCCCTCTTGGGAAGCGGACATCCCTGGGGGTTACTGGATCCAGAGGCTCGGGCTCTGCAAGGTTTCTCTTTAGGGCTGGGGACCGGATCTGTGAAGCTTTCTGTGGTTGACCTGGGCTGAACGAGAGTTTGGGGATGTTTCTCAGCATCTTACCGCATCCGGCTTTAAAGCAGGGGAGAGGGCAAAGAGTGAACCCCTGGTGTGACTTATATGGTAAACAAAGCAGCAAGAAGCCACGCCGTGGAGCTGGGGAGCTGGGGAAGGCTGTTTTTAGCCTTTTACGCATTTGGGGAAGGTGGGAGATCTTGGTGGCCCCTGGGCGCATATAAGGGAGCCCTAGACTCTGGTACCTAAACTGGGGTAATAAAGAAACGACGGTGGTCAATATCCTGTCAGTTAAACTCTGCGTCATTTTCATTCTCTATCAAAACACGGAAACACTTCGATCTGTGTCGCTGGACCCAGGCTAAGGGATTCCTAGTTCGCTTGGCTACTGAGATTCCAATTAAGCCAGTGACCCTATCTGCTACTTGGCTGAATCACTGAGATTCGCTGCACAACTTGTTCTAGCTGAGAAGTCGGTTGTCTTTTGTGATGAGGCAACTAGAGAATCCTGGAAGGGGATGGAGGGCTGGGAGAGACTGAGACAGGGAGCTCCGGACTTGCCCGTATTCACTATGGTGTATCCCTGTTCACATGCTTTCTTAGGGGGGCCCTTCTCAGTTAATATCCATAACTGTAAGATGCAGCAAGTTGGCTTACTCTGAGTAAGCACCAAGCCAAAAGAGTGGGAGGAGGCAGAAACAAGGTTTACTCCTTTTATTAAAAGGAAATTTACAACAGACATGTAAAATTGAAAAAAAAAAAATCAGTTCTCATATAATTTCTGGATTTCCTATTACAGTCATTGCTGCACAAAAGATACTACAAATTCTATAAGTGAAAAGGTTGGCTAGAGTTTGTTGTGTTTTTATTTTTTTAAGAAAAATTCTGAATTAGGGAGAGTAAGAACGTGTGGATATGTTAAAACATTGAAATCATGGGTATTGAAATCACTGGCTATTTAAACTTAGATGGTAATACCTACTTCTATACCCACTTCTAACCCGGACAGTAGACCAAGACCTCTCCTTTTAAGTATGGTAGGCAAAAAGTCAGTAAGATAAAGGGATAATTAGTAGTTTAAATATTAGAATCAAAATTCAGTTAGATAAGTGCTTGCTAAAGAAGCACCTTAAAGACTGAATTAATGTGAATCAGCACATTAATAGAAGTTACATTGGCTTTATCAAAGTATTTTATGCAAATATCTTGAATTAAGGGAGGGTTAGTACCAGTAGAAAGCAAGCAAGCACTTTCCTCTTCCTGAATGAGACCACCGACCCGCAGAGGCTTTCAGTAGAGTTCTGATCAGAGCTCAGTTACTCTGTTAAGCTTGATGTTGTGAACTGAAGAGCCAATAGGTTCATGCCAAGGAAGTTACATATGAAGAGAAATACTAATAGGTTAATGGAATTGATGCATAAGAGGTGCTTAATATTCCCTGGGTGAATAAATATATAGTTAGGTAGACAGCTTAAATAAGGCATAGCAAGAAGATTCATAATTGCAAATTTAGAGAATTTCTTCCGTTTAGGTGAGAACTTAAAGGAACATGGGCATTCATCAAAGCATAAACTAAGTGCAAGAGATATAAGACATGTCTGTTTAGTAAAACCTGTCAAATATATTAACTCTCTTTCTGAAAAGCTTGGTTCTTGAAAAATATGTTTCAGTTTACTTGCTTCATGGTCACTCTCACAGGCATAAGAAGTGGAGTAAACTTCCATTACTTATAAGCTTTAAAGTTTTGTAATTTTACATTATTTATGTCTCTGTGGCAGTTATTCCTGAAAAGTCAAGTTCAGATTACAAAGAAAAAATTTTAGAAAACTAAAGTTCTATATGAATTATATGGCCACTTTGGTTATTGAAGGTGTAAGAGATCAAATAACTTTCTGTCTAAGTTTGTTGTTGTTTAGTCGCTAAGTCATGCCCAGTTCTTTGCAGACCCTGTGGACTGTAGCCCATCAGGCTCCTCTGTCCATGGGACTTCCCAGGCAAAAATATTGGAGCGGGTTGCCATTTCCTTCTTCACATAAGATAACCTCTATTAATTCATATTTTATATAAGTAGGAAACACCAGACATTGCTTTTATTCTTTCTGATTAAAGGAAATTTGCATCTTATTCAGTACACACATTTTAAACTTAAAGCTTATAATAAATGTGATAAATTTCTATTGAAGTACAAAAATAACCATTATGAATGTGCCAGTTAACCCCTCTGAATTGAAAATACTTTCATAAATACGTTGCAGAAAATATTGTCATGATTTTGCACCTGCATGTTTAATTGCCAGGATAATTTATGACAATTCAGATCATTAACATATTTAACAACTGAAAACTTGCATGATCTACCTTTTCTAATTAATTCATATATTGAAATAAAAATAAAAATAGGTACATTTTTGTTCCGTAGTTAATATTGTGAATATCAGTGCTCAAAGAGAAAGGATTTTGTAAATAAAGATAGAGAAGAAATGATAAACACCAGCTAGGAAAGTAAAACTGTAGACTGAATATTTTCTTTTGAAAATGTGATTGTTTGATTTCTAAAAACAAGCTAGGTGAAGGGAAGTATAAACTATTAAGTTTTCTTTTTTCCAAAATCATGATGGCTGAACATTTCATGAGATCAGATTCTAATGTGCCTCTTTTCTTTCCAAGTTGTATTGTCTGGGCCTAACTCAAACTAGTGGTTATTCACCTCTTTAATATCTTTGGAAAACCCACCAGAAGCATTTTGGTTCTTATTAAAAATGATGTTGAAGAGACAGCTCAAAACAAAACCTTGTCTTTTCACCTAATTTATGCTTCATCACTCCCCACAACACATATTCATACCAAATAAACATTACAACTGATTAGTTCAACCCAACTTAAACTGGACATTTACTTCTATCTAGTTGTGATGAAAAGCTGTTTTGGAACTATTAATATCTTTCCTCTCCTTATGTTTCCTGGTTCTAATCCTCCAAGCTGCATTGAGACCTTAATATTTTAAGAGATTTGAGAATATTTTGATCAGGAATGTGATATCATGGCTATATCTATTTAATTAGTACAAATATAGACTCACTCCCTGAGAACATTGGTACTACCAAAATAACACCTATGATGAAAAAATACTTTCAGAAGAAGAAGCTTTTCATTGGTGGAACTGAAAATTAAAGACACATACGTTGAAAATATATCAGTTTGAAACTATGTGGTTCCATGAACTATTTAGTACGTGGAGTGAAATTCTTAAGTCTCAATGGTTCTTCTGAAAGTTGTTTCACTTAAACAGGTTGTGAAAGAGAGATAATGGTTTCAGCAGTTGATCTTTTCTTGTAACTAAACTGTAGGTCATAGCCCATTAATATTAGTGTAGATTAGTCAATGCTTTGAAAAAACGTTTCCTTTGAAACTTGGCCGTGTCATTGAGTAATGGCTTCTTGAGAAGCAACAGGTGACACATGGGCCCAGTTTTATACATAAAATTCAAAATGTTAAGTAAAACATTAATTTAAAAATAGGCCTCAATAGCTTTATCTAGCACACTCCGTTCTTTTTGAGAAATGGCAAGTGAAATGTAATGAATCAGATACGCATTCATTATATACTGCCTGTAGGGTGCTACGGTCTAAAAATGTTGAAAAGTTACCATAAGTCATTTCCTTGAACAAATATTATCAATAGTAAAATTTACTTAAGACAGGAAGATAAGAATTATTACCAAAAAAGGAAAGTGGGAAAAAGAGAGTAAGTGAGTATTTATGAGTACTTAAGGTATGCCAGGAACTGTGCTAGAAACTTAAATTTTTTTATCTTCACAGCTACCCTAACACTAAGGTATTATTACTAACTTTTAAAGAATCTGAAAAGGCTAAATTACTACCAAAAAGAAAAAAAAAATCACATAGTTTCTTTGTGGTAGAGTCAGAATTTGAACCCATGTCTACTTGATTTTAAAGTCAATATTCCTTTTACTTGATTCTTATGGTTTCAAAAATAAATTAGTAATCTTTTAACAAGATCTATGTGTTCATTGGATTCTTATAGCCATTTATTTATTTAGTTTTTCAAATGTTGTAACATTGGGACATACACGACCCCATTATAACTCTAGAATTTGACACAACACTGTGTTAACTAAGGCTCTATCTGTTTTGAAGCAGAGAAGGAGATGAGATACTCAGCTCAAGCCAATTGTTCTCAAAATTATTTCCTTTCTTACTCTTGAATCTAAATGTAATATGCATGGAAAGAAAAACAAAGCTTATTTCCATGGATAAAATTCTAGATAATAGACTTTTAAATAGTTGTGAAATTAAAATTTCTAAATAAAAAATTGTCATTCAAACCTTGAAAACATCTGTAGGCTGTTGATAAAATGTCTTTGTACAAAACACAGTCATGTTAAGACAGGTTTATGTTAATCTTATCAGTGTTAAATGAAATTTCTAGAGAAGTGTTTTTGTCTTAATTTTAATTGCTTAATTATTTTGCATGTCCCTTGGTATTTAATGAAGGGAGCACTTTTTCATTCATCCCAAAAGACATGGTTCAGCTGGTGGCACATTTTAACACATTTGCCAATTAAAAAAAAAAAAATACACCTGCATTTAAAACCAATGTGCTTAAATCCAGAAACCCATTGACACTGAAGTTGAGGAAATAAATTTTTTGAATATATATCATATATGACAAAAATTAGCACTGGTGATACCTATTCAGTAGATATTGTTTGAATGTTAGTAAATGGATAATTGAATAAATAGATTAGTGACACACGAATGAGATCTTCATCTTTGCATTTTCAGGCACAGCTCCCTCTCTACAGAATAACTTCTCTCTTACTGCTTCCTGTCAAAATGTTCTCCAGGCACTAAACCTAGCTCAATATCACTGTCTCCTTGAAAGCTTCCTTCATGTCTCCAGGTGTCTCAAGTATAAATACAAGCTAAACCCTTGTTATAGTCTACCTTACAGATGGATAGAGGTCTGTCTCCTAAACTAGACAGTAAACTCCTTTAAGAAATCCAGAGGATACTCAAAAATGTATGAGTTTTAAAGTGACTTAGACTGTCATAAATATTACACCTTTGCAATTAAGCCTACTTATTTCATAGTTTTATAATTCCATTGCTAAACCATGAGCTAATTTATTTATCTAGTGAAGCCATTATAATAATAATTTGCACTTATATGATATTGTGAGTACTGTGTTACTTCCTATGTTATAAACATTAACCCACTGATACTCAATGGACATAACTTCCAGTCAACTGGTGACTCTATAATGCTCATTTTCACAGAATTTATATAGTCAGTTATTAATGTGCTTTAGTTTAAGTGGTGCTGTGCTGAAATTCTTAGGAGGGAGTTTTTGTTCCTTTACACCATAAGTGTGATTAGGGTTGAAAGAATATTTCTCAGGAATACTTACTGAACTCAAGGCAGTCAGAGACCTCTTTGGTGTGATTGCAATCATTAAATTATGCTGAGAATTCATGTCAAAGCCTTGACAGCTTATGATGTCCAGTTGTAGGTGGCATGAGCTTTTATTTTTGGGAGGGCGGTGAGTAGTCTTTTATTCTTTTTATTCTGCCTGGTAAACTTGTTACAAATGAAAGTTTATGAACAGTGTTCATGTACCCTTTGTTGTTGTTTAGTCACCAACTTGTGTCTGATTGTTTGTGACCCCATGGACTGTAGCCCACCAGGCTCCTCTGTCTATGGGATTTCCCAGGCAAGAATACTGGAGTGGGTTGCCATTTCTTTCTCCACGGGATCTTCTCAACCCAGGGATGGAACCTGCCTCTCCTGCTTGGCAGGTGGATTCTTTACCACTGAGCCACCTGGGAAGGTCTCAGGTACCCTACTACACTTTTAATATGTTTTGCCTCTAAATAATGGTGAAGAAGCTATACAGTTGGGTTAGCTAATACCCTGTGCATACCGGAATCATAGTTCATAGCTCAATGCATCATAATTTTTATTTTCACAGAATTAAGATACTTAGTGTTCAACATATGCTTTTTGAATGGGCGAATGGAATGAATGCATGAGTGATTGTTGTCAGCTGCTGTGCTCAACCTCTGTATTTTAACATGCTCTTCTTTCAAGGAACTGGTCACATACCTGAATGAACCACCCCAAAAATGATGGATGAAAGGACAGGAGTGATGCATAATGTACATTGGGTGAAGGGTGGAGAGTCCATCGTGTTTTATATATAACCATCCCAACTGTTTGTGAAACAGGGGTATCATTTTATATAAAAATCTCCTTCATGATAGGTAGAGTAGGGCTGCATACCCTGAAGATCACACTGAAGACTACACTTAAATGGATTCTCTTCTGTGGTGGTCGTAGTTTGATAAGCAATTTTTGAATTCACTTAATTGTATAGTGATACACACACACATATATATACAAATATATATATGTGCATTTAAACATACGCCAACACTTAAAACCTGGTTTTGAATTCATTAATTAAACATAAATATATATATATATATATCTCCATCTGTATGTACTATGTGTGTATATATAAGTAAGTAAACCTATACATATAGCTATGTATAATGCCATATAAGTAGTACAGAATGAGAAAGAGTGGGAGACTGCTCCTGGGGACAGGTTCTTAAGATGATGCTTGCAGAGTAATTACCACAGATAGTGAGGTTAAAATTATTAGCAAAGAAGGTAGAGTAGCCCATAAAAGACAATAGAAGTTACTTGCCAGTGTGTTAGTGTCCCTATGGAATGGTTAGACATGTACTGAATGACTTACAAGGTCATCTAACTCAAAAGTTTTTTTTTTAAAGATATGCATTCATATCTTGCCAAATGCTTTTTTTTGAATAGCAGATACATATTGTATACATACACACACACGCATGTATATACACACATGGAATGTTTGATGAAGGACTTATTTAATGCATGACAGTCCTCCCCGCTAGATGCTAAGAATAAAGAGGTACATCTCACCTTTTTTGTTTATGATTTCAAAGAAAGTGTTCAAGTGTCCCCTGTTATCTTGTAGACATTTCACTGTCTTATTGTCACCTGATCTCTTCTCATGGAAATGGAAAACTCATTAAGAAAATAACGCGAGTCAAACTAAGATAATAGTCTACAATTGGAATTAAAAACAATGACATCGGGTCACACTGGAAGAAATCCAAATCCATCTTCTCTTCCTTGTCTCAAATTATTGTTTCCTATAAAAATAGGGCTTCGAGTTTCCAACTATAAATTTATGTTCAAATTACATAACATTATTGACACTGTTAAAGATGGCACTTTCTTTTATATATAGATATTACTGAGTTAACCATTCAAAGGAGATACATTGTTTTCCAAAGTCTTGATGGATTTTTGGTGATGATATACCCACATGGTGCCCAATCCCCCTTTGAACCAAGGAAGCAAACCTAAGAGAAGAAGACCATTTTAAAGCTAGGGGTGTCTTAACTTGGATCCTCATAACCCTATCCCATTGCCTTGGGAGATAAAACACTTTGGCTCAAGAAAGTCTTGTATGGACCCATTCTAGAATCATCTAAGAGTTCTCAATATGCCCTGTTCATGTTTTCTAGGAAGCCCTTATGTCTACAGCTGAGGATGTATTGAAGACCTCAAAATAGACCATCTACCTCATGACCTTAAATTTGCAGAACTAAAAAGGGACTGCAGTCAGCTACATTCTTCTTTGTGGAATAATTTTTTGGGAGCTTCATTCCTAGGGCTATCCACTGTTTACCAGGATTTTTTATTTTCTGAGAATCATCATGCGAAATAATCAGAGTGCCTATCTCTAAGCCTCTGAGAGCCTCTACAATTAAAGAGAAAGAAATATTTTTAAAGAACACTCAAATATTAGGGTTATTATTGCTCTGTAGGATATGAAATAGCTTTGTATCTAAAAAAAAGATATGTCTCCCTGTATGTGCTGTATAAAAAGAAAATGTTGGCAGAGGCAAAAGACTTACTTGCTTATCTGGTTCATTTTAACCTCACAGCTTAACATTCTGATTTGTAATGTGCAAGCTACTTAGAGAACTGAACCGCGTATTTTCATTTAGCACTCCAGCATGTTCTTGGAACAAAGTGAACCAGCAAATGATTTTGCCCTTTCATGAATAAAAGAAGCCTTAATGAAAAAACATTTCATTATAATAGTCCTTATGATAAAGAATTTTCCCTAACATATAAAATATCAGTGATTTTAACTTGAAGAACAAAAGCTGCTTTTTGTTTGCTGTACTGAACAGGGAACCACTAAAACCAGAACTTTCTAATCTTCCTAAATATTTTCTTACTAGTTATTACATTGCTATAATTGAAATATTGAGAACAAATATATATTAAAATCACCTCTTTTTTAGATTAATAGTTAATGGTTCTTATAAGCACAAAATGCATAAAATCTGTTTTATAATGCAATATTTTAGCCTCTAATTTTTTTTCTTAACGTAGATGTCTACAAAATAAAAATAGAGACAGGAGACAACCTAATTGAGAAGAAGTCAACACACCGTGTTTTTGAAATGATCCATTGTTGAATAGCCTAGATATATTTGAACCATATAACCTTGATTCATTTCAGTTTAAAGTTATTTGAAAGCTGAGATACTCTCTAATAAGTCAAGATCTTCAAAAATATACAAGGATTGCATGTCAAATATTGAATGTGATTAAAGGTAATCTCTGCTCATAGAATATATTGCTATTCAGTAGCTTTTAGGAGTATTTCATAGTCTGACAGAACTTATTTTGATTTTAATCATAATGAAGTGGATATACAGGTATAATAAAGACAGTGACTGCTCAAAGGGTTTCATGTATCCTTTGGTTCATCTCCAATGCAACATTGCATATCTGCTGTTTGCACTCCATCCATCATTATACCTACAGATGAACATCTTCAATTGCCCAGTTGGTCCTGTGCGTAGGGCTGCTCCCGCATAGACTGGAGGTTAATGACAGAGGAACGGCCATATAGGAACCCACATTCCCTGCTGCCTCTATCAGATCAGGCTATTTCCATAGGTGGATGGCAACTATGATGAACATTTATTTTTCTGGACATTTATAAAAGTGTGGTAAGGTTCTGTATTCATGGTGAAATTTAATTGCAACCTGTAATGAATTATGGCTTCTGATAAAATACTCGTTTCTTTTCTGTAAGTTACAGATAAAAGTTTCTTTGTAATGTATTTAAGAAAATTTCATATCAAGTAGGGCTTAAGCAAAGGACTTTAAGAAAGGGGATTTCATATTGTTACATTCTTTCTTGATATACAAGAAGGGGCACAATTAAACTATTGGGCTTAAGACAAATGGTCAGTTGTACTCTGCTCCATTATGATGGGAAAATCATTATGTGGTTGAAACTGAGATTTCTGCCCATTTTTGTGCTTTACACTGAAATGAATGCTAACCATAATTATAAGGATAAATGCTATACGAATTCACTATAAAAATCTGTGTGAATATCTTAAGTGTCATCTGAAATAACAAATACTTAAGATATACTACTGATATATTATCACTACTCATTAATTTTAAAAAGAATTTGACATTTTAATTGTAATGCATGCAGCAAATGCTTTTATTTTCCTAAAATTCATAGCAGCACTTTGAAAGTGTTTGCCAATTATTTGACATATATTGTGAGATCAACCAATACAAAATATATATCTGACTGTTGATGAGCTATTGTTGTCTTTTTTATTTATTATCACAGTAATGGTGGAAATAAACTTGAAGGACAATATATTGATCTTTTAAAAAATAAAATTTTATTCATAGAGACACATGCCTTTGGTAAAGGAATGGACTGAGTTAGGATAGATTTAATTTTTTTAAGAAGAATTATAAATCTGTTTTATTTTTATTTTAGTTTTCTTTTATATTATTATCATTGCGGATGCTACACCTGCTGTCCTCAGATGCCCTCTGCCATCCATCTGCAGGGAACCAAGAGCTCTCTTCATCATGTTTAGTGTAGTGGGCCAAAACTTTTCTCAGTTTTTGTTTGACTGAAAATGTTTTTATTTGGTCTCACTTTTAAGGCTATTTCTATTGTTTGGAGTATTTTAGATTAGAAATTTTTTTTCTTTCAGTACTTGATGCTCCTCAGTTGACTTTTAGCTTCTATCATTTCTGCTGAAATGTCAACCATCAGTCTGATTATGGCTCCTTTGAGGGCAATATATTCTTTATTTTTAGTTGCTTTTATGCTTTCTTTTCGTCCTTTGTTTTCATTAGTTTTACGATTATGTACCAAACTGAGCTTTTTAGATTTCTGTTGCTTGGTATTCGAAACACTTTTTAAATATGACGATATCTTTCATAGGTATTGGAAAATTCTTGTTCATTAACCTTCCAAGGTAGTTTTGCACTTACCTTTTCCCCTTTAATGCCTCCAATTATTCATATTTTTTTCCTTTTCCTCTGTGCCATATTTCTAGTATTCTTTTATTAATTATTCGTATAATGTATTTCCATGCATATTTGCTTTCTCTGCTGTTATCTGGATATTTTGAATGGTTTTATCTATCTTCTGGCAGGCAGATAAGATGGGAGTAAACATCTTAAACCAATCAGAACCTGGGCAGATAAGAGGTTAATTTCAACCTTTGCAAGCCCATGAACCCCTGGTTGACCCCCAGGATATGTTATAGGACTCCAGGGTCTAAGCACCTTGGCTATGTAGTAAGACCACTCCTCCTTTAAGGTTCCAGGATAATAACTTTATCTCTGCAGTTTTGCAAGATTGATGAATACTCTGCCCTAAATTTCAGCAGCTTTCTCAATTATTTTCCTGCAAAGCTTAAGATTTTAACAAATGCTTTGAGAAAAGAGCTGCTGAGTGTAAGACATACTTCTGTCTGTCTCCCTTCTTACCAGGACATGAGACCCTTGTATTCGCCTTGGCAAATGCATTGAGAGGAAATGTGGTTTGTAGAAGGTCAAGTCATCTCTCAGTGGTTTCTCTCCAACTAAGATACTGACTCTTCAAGTACTTGTTATCTTTGCAACTCTTTTTTAAGCTGATTTTTTAAAAATTTATTTCAAATTGAAGTATAGTTGATTTACAATGTTGTCTTAGTTTCAGGTGTACAGCAAAGTGATTCAGCTATACATATACAAATATCCATTCTTTTTCAGATTCTTTTCCCATAAGTTATTAGAGTATTGAGTAGGGTTCCCTGTGCTATACAGTAGGTCCTTGTTGACTATTTTATATATAGCAGTGTATATATGTTAATCTGAACCTCCTAATTTATCCCTGCCCTACCTTTCCCCTTTGGTAACCATGTTTGTTTTCTAAGTCTATGAATCTGTTTCTGTTTTGTAAATAAGTTCACTTGTATCATGTTTTTAGATCCCACTTATAAGTGATATATGCTATTTGTCTTTGTCTGACTTAACTTCACTTAGTATGATAACGGCAGCTCTTTTTTAGATAGAGATTTATTTGCTTGTTTGTTTATATTTACCCAGCTTTTCTAAATGTTATCAAAAGAAATATTAGGCCACTACATGCCATTCCATCATAGTCAGAAACACAAGTACTTCTTTTATATTTTGAATTTAGTGCCAAAAAATTGAGTCAAAGTGTTTAAAAGAAAGAAATTATATGTATATGGTATAGTATAGACACATAATTATACCCACAGAGAGAGAAATGTAGCAACTGCAATGTAGTTTCAGAATTTTTAATCTGATTTTTCTTATTAGCTCAGAAATAACATTATTCTTACAAAATTACCAAGTCTTTGACTTTAAAACAATTATTTTAAACAACCAATTTAAAGCTATTTTGTATAAAATAATAAATTCTAAGTAAAACCTTATTAATGTGACTCAAATCAATTGTAATGAAGTTTCAACTAATGGCTCTTTCTTACTGAATCACAAACACACTATTAAATGAACAAAAAGTAGAGCAATGTAATGCAATCGCAATTTGACCTCTTTGTCACTGAGGTGAGATTTTTTTCAGGCCTGTGGTTTTCTGAGTAATCTTCATTTCTCCCATTCAAAATCCATTACATAAAGACGGGAAAGTGTCAGTGCTCACTGCTGTTTGTGTTACAGTTATAACTGTTACGGCTGAAATTGCCTAAGGCTTGATAAATTTCCTTAAAGGTGTTCTGTGGATGCACCCAACATGATAGTACACCTTCTCCTTTAACTTGAGGCATCAGCCAAACCAGCCTGTGAGATATTGCCTCTGAATTCTTCAGCAGTATCACTTCAGCATTTGATTACCGTATCTGCTAGTTGTGTTCATATGATCCAAATCGGTCTTTGTTTACCTGAAGATCTGCATTGTCTTTTTCGAAAAAATATATACTGTGGTTTTCTTTTGTACAAAATGGATTCAGGAGTAGATGGGGAGGATGCTCTCTTCCCAGGGCCGACAGTCTAGATCCATCACTGGACCCAGCACAGCATGGCCTCAGTTCCACCCTGATGAGTGAGTTAGGTTGTCAGCACTGAACCTTCTGGGGCTGCAGAATCTTACATTTTCCCCACAGCCTCTTACAGGTTAATAACTGGCTTTAAGTATGATGAAGCCTAAGTGGAAAGGGTCTGGGTAAAAGATCACTTACGTTTCCCCAGAAGAGAGTGAGGAGTTTGATTAAATTCTATGCTCAGTGCTGGTTGGTCCTGACCCAGAAATGAGTTGCATATTTGTCTTTTGAGATGACAGTCCTAACCTGTCCCTCAGCCCATAGTCGGCAGCCATGGTTGTGACCATGGTCCTGAAGACTACATCTATATCCATGGAAAACAGTTCATCACATGGTCAACAACACATGCACCATCTCCAAGCTTCAGGTGTAAAAGTGAAAGTGTTAGTCACTCAGTTCACTTCAGTTCAGTTGCTCAGTCATGTCCGACTCTTTGCGACCCCATGAATCGCAGCATGCCAGGCCTCCCTGTCCATCACCAACTCCCGGAGTTCACTCAGACCCACGTCCGTCGAGTCCGTGATGCCATCCAGCCATCTCATCCTCGGTCGTCCCCTTCTCCTCCTGCCCCCAATCCCTCCTAGCATCAGAGTCTTTTCCAATGAGTCAACTCTTCACATGAGGTGGCCGAAGTACTGGAGTTTCAGCTTTAGCGTCATTCCTTCCAAAGAAATCCCAGGGCTGATCTCCTTCAGAATGGACTGGTTGGATCTCCTTGCAGTCCAAGGAACTTTCAAGAGTCTTCTCCAACACCACAGTTCAAAAGCATCAATTCTTCGGGGCTCAGCCTTCTTCACACTCCAACTCTCACATCCATACATGACCACAGGAAAAACCATAGCCTTGACTAGACGGAACTTAGTCAGCAAAGTAATGTCTCTGCTTTTGAATATGCTATCTAGGTTGGTCATAACTTTTCTTCCAAGGAGTAAGCATCTTTTAATTTCATGGCTGAGTCACCATCTGCAGTGATTTTGGAGCCCCCAAAAATAAAGTCTGACACTGTTTCCACTGTTTCCCCATCTATTTCCCATGAAGTGATGGGACCAGATGCCATGATCTTTGTTTTCTGAATGTTGAGCTTGAAGCCAACTTTTTCGCTTTCCTCTTTTGTATCCAATGCTTTGCGACCCTGTGGATTGTATCCCACCAAGCTTCTCTAGCCATGGAATTCTCCAGGCAAGAGTACTGGAGTGGTAGCCATTCCCTTCTCCAGGGATCTTCTTGACCCAGGGGTTGAACCCTGGGGTCTCCTGCATTGCAAGCAGATGCATTACCATCTGAGCCACCAAGGAAGCCTTCAGGAGCACCTACCATAAAGCCAGACTTTCCTTCCAGTGGAACATCATGGCCACCAAGCCCAGGATTCATCCTAGTTGTGGGTATCAATAGCTTGTTCCTTTAAATTCCTTAGTAGTGTTCCTTGATGTGGATGACCAACTTTCATTAACACTTGGAAGAACACCGTGGACAAGCTGGAGAGCAGCTGAGCTCACTTGCCCACAAGGCTACCTTCCTATCCAAGACCTAAGCCTCTGTAGCTACACACCAGTCTTCTCACCAGGAAGCCCGTAGAGTTTGTCTAACTGTGGGAATCAAGGCCCATGCAATGGGGCTGTGACAGAACTTCAGTCCCTCTTCTGATATATCTGGAGGGAGGTAGCCAGGCTCTTTCCCTGTAATTGTGAGGTGCCGTCGGGAGCACTTTGGGGTTATAACCTTTACCCAAGATAGTCCTTGAGGAAAGAGTATATATTCAGGGTCTTTCAAACCTGACCTAGAAGGCTATTTCATTTCTTTTCCAAAGTCCTAAAAAAAACAAAAAATTTAGTCCTTAATTTTGTGTGACCTCAGTACAACTTACTTTAGTTTCCACACCCCATTTGGATTTGTGAGAAAGCCATCATGCCACTTTTCTCTTATTAGTACTAATGACCAAGAGCGTCTTATCATGGACCGGAAGGCTTTCTTGGATGACTTCAAGAAACATTCAGTTGTCTCCTAACTGGATCTGCATTTACCTAGATAATGGGATGTGACTGTCTATCAGTTGGTGCATGGTAAGGAATCTGCCTGTGAATGCAGAAGATGAAAGAGACACAGGTTCAATCCCTGGGTCAGGAAGTGCCTCTGGAGGAGGAAATGGCAACCCATTCCAGCATTCTTGCTTGGAAAATTCCATGGACAGAGGAGTCTCAGGGGCTACAGTCCATGGGGTCACAGAGTTGGACACAGCTGAGCATGCACACTCCATGTTCTATCTACTTCTGGTCTTCTCAGTGGAGACCTCAAGTCCCATCCATTGCTGTATGTCTTGACAAGCCCGTTAGTAGACCACATGCTCTGACAGACAGGAATGGTGTAGACTAAGGAAGAACTCAGGAACCTGAATATCTTTCCCCTCCATATAATCCTGTGTCCCCTGCCCTCCTCGTCTGCTGTCTCTGTCTGCCTTGATGCTCCACACATGCTGTCCTGGTTGCAGTTTGTATATTAAAGTGTTTTCTACCAAAGTTTTCTGATGATCAAAAAATTTATACTGTACATTTTTTTTTACAAACATCAATTTTGAGACACAATTCTGTAACTGCAAAATTGAAAAACTTTCAAGACTGAAATCCTCTTTGAGCCATTAAGTCACTCAGACTTTAACCATAATGGGTTCCATTTTCTTGAGTGTTTTGTGGAAAGTCACATCTAATGCAATTTTTCTTGAAATCTTCTAGTCTCTTGCTTTGTGGTATCACATTGGAGCATAAAGTCACACGTAGTTCCCCAAATACACAATTATCATACTAAATAACTAGCTGGCTATTCATAAATTTTGGGACCAGCTAAGAGTATAGGAAGTTTATGGTGCTCTGATAGTGGCTAGAATGAAGTTTTCCAATTCTTTTCTTCTGAAAATAGCAATAAAGGTAACATGTTCAGTTCAGTTCAGTCGCTCAGTCGTGTCTGACTTTTTGCGACCCCATGAATCGCAGCACACCAGGCCTTGCTGTCCATCACCATCTCCCAGAGTTCACTCAGACTCACGTCCATCGAGTCTGTGATGCCATCCAGCCATCTCATCCTCAGTCGTCCCCTTCTCCTCCTGCCCCCAATCCCTTCCAACATCAGAGTCTTTTCCAATGAGTCAACTCTTCACATGAGGTGGCCAAAATACTGGAGCTTCAGCTTTAGCATCATTCCTTCCAAAGAAATCCCAGGGCTGATCTCCTTCAGAATGGACTCGTTGGATCTCCTTGCAGTCCAAGGGGCTCTCAAGAGCCTTCTCCAACACCACAGTTCAAAAGCATCAATTCTTGGGCGCTCAGCCTTCTTCACAGTCCAACTCTCACATGCATACAGGACCATAGGAAAAACCATAGCCTTGACTAGACGGAACTTAGTCGGCAAAGTACTGTCTCTGCTTTTGAATATGCTATCTAGGTTGGTCATAACTTTTCTTCCAAGGAGTAAGCATCTTTTAATTTCATGGCTGAGTCACCATCTGCAGTGATTTTGGAGCCCCCAAAAATAAAGTCTGACACTGTTTCCACTGTTTCCTCATCTATTTCCCATGAAGTGATGGGACCGGATGCCATGATCTTTGTTTTCTGAATGTTGAGCTTGAAGCCAACTTTTTCGCTCTCCTCTTTTACTTTCATCAAAAGGCTTTTTGGCTCTTCTTCACTTTCTGCCATAAGGGTGGTGTCATCTGCATATCTGAGGTTATTGATATTTCTTCCGGCAATTTTGATGCCAGCTTGTGTTTCTTCCAGTCCAGCGTTTCTCATGATGTACTCTGCATGTAAGTTAAATAAGCAGGCTGACAATATACAGCCTTGATGTACTCCTTTTCCTATTTGGAACCAGTCTGTTGTTCCATGTCCAGTTCTGTGTCTTCCTGACCTGCATGTAGATTTCTCAAGAGGCAGGTTAGGTTGTCTGGTATTCCCAGCTGTTTCAGAATTTTCCACAGTTTATTGTGACCCACACAGTCAAAGGCTTCGGCATAGTCAATAAAGCAGAAATAGATGTTTTTCTGGAACTCCCTTGCTTTTTCCATGATCCAGTGGATGTTGGCAATTTGATCTCTGGTTCCTCTGCCTTTTCTAAAACCATCTTGAACATCCGGAAGTTCACGGTTCACATATTGCTGAAGCCTGGCTTGGAGAATTTTGAGCATTACTTTACTAGCATGTGAGATGAGTGCAATTGTGCGGTAGTTAACTCAGATGACCATTGTATCTACTACTGAGGGCAGGAATCCCTCAGAAGAAATGGTGTAGCCATCATGGTAAACAAAAGAGTCCGAAATGCAGTACTTGGATGCAATCTCAAAAACGACAAAATGATCTCTGTTCGTCTCCAAGGCAAACCATTCAATATCACAGTTATCCAAGTCTATGCCCCAACCAGTAACGCTGAAGAAACTGAAGTTGAATGGTTTTATGAAGACCTACAAGACCTTTTAGGACTAACACCCAAAAAAGATGTCCTTTTCATTATAGGGGACTGGAATGCAAAAGTAGGAAGCCAAGAAACACCTGGAGTAACAGGGAAATTTGGCCTTGGAATGTGGAATGAAGCAGGGCAAAGACTAATAGAGTTTTGCCAAGAAAATGCACTGGTCATAGCAAACACCCTGTTCCAACAACATAAGAGAAGACTCTACACATGGACATCACCAGATGGTCAACACCGAAATCAGATTGATTATATTCTTTGCAGCCAAAGTTGGAGAAGCTCTATACAGTCAACAAAAACGAGACCAGGAGCTGACTGTGGCTCAGATCATGAACTCCTTATTACCAAATTCAGACTCCCTATTGAAGAAATAAGGAAAACCACTAGACCATTCAGGTATGACCTAAATCAAATCCCTTATGATTATACAGTGGAAGTGAGAAATAGATTTAAGGGCCTAGATCTGATAGATAGAGTGCCTGATGAACTATGGAATGAGGTTTGTGACATTGTACAGGAGACAGGGATCAAGACCATCCCCATGGAAAAGAAATGTGAAAAAGCAAAATGGCTGTCTGAGAAGGCCTTACAAATAGCTGTGAAAAGAAGAGAGGCGAAAAGCAAAGGAGAAAAGGAAAGATATAAGCATCTGAATGCAGAGTTCCAGAGAATAGCAAGAAGAGATAAGAAAGCCTTCTTCAAGGATCAATGCAAAGAAATAGAGGAAAAGAACAGAATGGGATAGACTAGAGATTTCTTTAACAAAATTAGAGACACCAAGGGAACATTTCATGCAAAGATGGGCTCGATAAAGGACAGAAATGGTATGGACCTAACAGAAGCAGAAGATATTAAGAAGAGGTGGCAAGAATACACAGAACTGTACAAAAAAGATCTTCACGACCCAGATAATCATGATGCAGTGATCACTAACCTAGAGCCAGACATCTTGGAATGTGAAGTCAAGTGGGCCTTAGAAAGCTTCAGTATGAACAAAGCTAGTGGAGGTGATGGAATTCCAGTTGATGTTTCAAATCCTGAATGCTGTGAAAGTGCTGCACTCAATATGCCAGCAAATTTGGAAAACTCAGCAGTGGCCACAGGACTAGAAAAGGTCCGTTTTCATTCCAATCCCAAAGAAAGGCAATGCCAAAGAATGCTCAAAGGTAACATGAGTTCACATTTAATGAGGGATTAAATGGCAGGCCCTAGGCTGTTTGGTTTCCCTGCATTATCTTGTTAGCCTTAGGACAACCATCATCACCTCCCATTTTACAGATAAGGAAAATAAAGGCTTAGGTTGATTAAATAGCTTTCCCAAGTCACATAGTTATTATGTGGTAGTGCCCCGAATTAAACCCAAACCTGAAGATAATACAAGCTTGGAATCTGAAACATTTTCTCAGTGTACCCACATGAATTACTGAGCAGTTGCTAGTTTTCTTATTTATTAGTCCTAGCATGTATGACGTCATGTTTCCAAACCTTTTCACATTTTATTTGTTGTTGTTGTTGTTTACTCACTAAGTCATGTCAGACTCTTTTGCAATCCTGTGGACTGGAGGAGCCTGCTAGGCTCCTCTGCCCATTGAGTTTTCCAGGCAAGAACACTGGAGTGAGTTGCCATTTCCTTCTCCAAAGGTTCCTCCTGACCCAGGGGTAGAACCTGCACCTCCTATTTTGGCAGACAGATTCTTTACCACTGAGCCACTTGCTAAAGTGTTAGATTTTTAGGGACTGGATTTAAATCCAATTGTACAATGTCTGTGAAAATACTGTCCTTGTTCCTTCCTTTTTAGTTCTTATCTGTATTTATCAATGTCAATTTCAGGAAAACTCACCCAATCTTTATCTTTCTTTGCCTTTTCAAGTCTATTTTAAACAAGACTGTTCCAAGGTCTGCCTCTTGATTTATATTTTTTGTGTGTCTGTGTGGTTTTTGATATAAACCATCTCTAACCACGAGAAATCATTCCTTTGTTTTCTGTCGCTGTGTCTTTGTCATTTTGAGAATGTAAGAGAACTGAAATGATAGAGTATTTGATCTTTGGATCATCTTTGTCTTCTTTCACTCAGTATCAATGCTGTTGAGATTGATCCACAGTATTTTGTGTTTCAATAGTTTGTTCCTTATTTATTGATGAGTAGTATCCCGTAGGGTGGATGAAGCACATGCTGCTTAACGTCTGGGTTATTTTCAGGTTGTTACCATCACCAACAATACCGTTATAAACATTTGTGTACCAATTTTTGCGTGAACATAAGTCTTCATTTATCTGGGATACATGCCCAGAGTGTAATTGTTGAGTCATATGCTAGTTGCACATTTATTTATTTTTAGTTTTTAAGAAACTGCTACAACCACCTTCCGCGTGATTGTAGTGCTTTATAGCCTTAGCAAAAATATATGAATGATCAGGTTCTCTACATCCTCATCATAAAAGGACATTGGAACATAGAATAAGGTAACATATGTACCTTCACACCGTTATCATTTTTTATTCTAAGATTCAGCCATTCTTCTAGTAGTGATATCTCTTTGTGGCATTCATTTACATTTCTCCAGTGGCTAATGATGTCAGGCATTATTTTATGTGCTTATTTGCATCTGCATATCATCTTCCAGGGCCTATCTCCTTATGTATTTGGCACATTATCTAATGTGCTTTTGTTCTTGTTTTCAGTGTTTGAGATTTGACTCATTGGAAAAGACACTGATGCTGGGAGGGATTGGGGGCAGGAGGAGAAGGGGACAACAGAGGATGAGATGGCTAGATGGCATCACTGATTCAATGGACGTGAATCTGAGTGAACTCCAGGAGTTGGTGATAGACAGGGAGGCCTGGCGTGCTGCGATTCATGGGGTGGCAAAGAGTTGGACACGACTGAGCAACTGAACTGAACTGAACTAAGTATCTATATACTAGTCATTTATCTAATGTGGTTTGCAAGTATCTTTTTCACATCTATGGCTTGTCATTTTATCTTTTTAAATCATTTGCAGGGTGAAAGTTTTAATTTTGATGAAATCCAATATATCTTTTTTTTTTCTTTTATAGCACCTTTTTAAAAAGGAAAAAAAGCATAGAGAAAACAAGGGATTTACTCAAAGAAAATTTACAGCAAAGAAAGCCAGCTTATTAACTTCTTCTCTTGCTTCTAGTTATAGCTTCACAAGCCTGATGGGCTACAGTCCATGGGGTCACAAGGAGTCGGACATGACTGAGTGACTGACACATACGACATGCATACATATAGTCATACTGTTTCCATCAGTCTGGGCCATTCTTATTTCTGTTGACATACAGGTATACTATAAATTTCTTCTTGTCTATTTTTGATTAAATGCATGAATGCTTATCATGACCTAGAAATCATCTGTTCTTATATACAGTTAATCACAATTTGAACTATTTTTCATTTTATTTTTCATCATTCCCAATAATGAAGGACAGGCAAGCCAGGCATGCTGCAGTCCATGGGGTCACAAAGAGTTGGACATGACTGAGCGACTGAGCAACAACAAAACTTACTTACACTGTGTCATCTCCAGCCACTGACAAAACATTTATTGCCTTTGTGGTGATTACAGTTAGGTGGGTCTGTCTTGAATTCCAGATTCAAGATGAGTTAATTACTTGAGAAGCAAAAAAACAAAAACAAAAAAAATCCATTAAGAATGACTCTGGGTTTGCAGAGAAGATAGATCCCCAAGCCAATACTCAAATGATATATGTATTCATATAGTTATTATAGTGAACATGAATCTTAATGGTTTTTCAACTGTAGAATCAAACTTTAGCCAAAAGATGGAGGGCCAACTTTAGTGACAGACCGTACTGGAAATGTTATAAAGTTGAAAATATATAAATAAATTAATAGCTCACAGAAGTCTGGAGGTGAAATTTAAAATGAGGACAGAACATGAAATATAAATTTATGAATATCATTATTTAGAAATGGTATTTAAACTTATGAATATTATTAAATATAGATTTATAAATGTATATTTAAATATACATTTATGAATATTATTCTAAAATATAAAATAGTTTGAACCATATGAAACTGCCTATATGTGATGATTTTTTTTAATACAAAATGACTATTTCATATGATTCAACCTGGTGCTAGTGGTAAAGAACCCACCTACCAATGCAGGGAAGATCCCCTGGAGGAGGGCATGGCATCCCACTCCAGTATTCTTGCCTGGAGAATCCCATTGACAGAGGAACCTGGTGGGTTACGGACCATAGGGTCTCATAGGGTCGGACATGACTGAAGTGACTTAGTACACATGCAATACTAAAATAAAAGTCATCATTAGGTGGAAAATACAGAAGATTGGGAAGAGATAGTATATGAGAAGGAGGTCCTTATCATTCATAGCAGGACACCAATAGAAAAGTGTCTAAAGGATCATATTAAAATATTTTTTTACAAAGTTAATCTTTGTAATTATTAACTTTCAGATACCAATCACATTCATATTGAACCTGTCTTCACATTTTTTTAGCTTTGTTGATGTGTAATTGACTAATAAATTGTAAGATATTTAAAATGGACATTGTAGTGATTTGATACAGGTCTGCATCAAAGGTGAAAGGATTCCTCCCACCTAGTTAAAAATCCACCATCTCGTATCTTTATCTTTTTTTTTTTTTTGGATGAAAACATTTAACTTCTCCTCTTTTAGCAAATTTCAACAATAAAATACAGTTTTTTCAACTATAGTCACCATGTTATACATCAGATCTTCAGCTCTTATTCATCTCATAGTTGAAGGTTTGTACCCTTTTAGCAACCTCTCACTAGTTTCCCTAAACCCGCATCACGGCGCTTATGAACCACTTTTCTACTCTCTTTCTATGAGTTTGACTATTGTTTTTAGATTCTATATGTAAGTTAGACCATACAGCATTTGTCTTTCTGGTCTGGCTTATTTCACTTGATCTAATGTCCTCAGGGCTCAATCATGTTGTTACAAATGGTAGAATTTCCTTCTTTCTCATGGTTGAATAATATTCGTGTGTGTGAATGAGTGTGTGTGTGTGTGTGTGTGTGTGTGTGTGTGTTGGGTTGGCCAAAAAGTATGTTCTGATTTTTCTGTAACATCCTATGGAAAAACCGAAAGGAAATTTTTGACCAACCAGTACATCACATCTTCTTTATCCATTCATCCACTGATGTATATTTGGGCTGTTTCCCTGTCTTTGCTATTGTGAATAATGCTGCAATGAACATGGGAGTGTGGCTATCTCTTTGATATCCTCTTTTCATATTCTGTGACTATATACCCAAAAGCGGGAATTCTGGATCATATGGTAGTTCCATTTTAAATTTTTTAGGAAACGCACAAATGTAAACACTTCTTTTGTCTTCTTTTAATAATATTTATATTAAAGATTTCTAACTTTTAATAATACTTTTCATTTGCAGCATTGCCTTTCTAAGACTGATTGCCAGAAATGGCTGGGATAATTTTTTCCCGTAGTAACAAATACCTGACAACAGTAACAATGAAAAGGCAGAATTAAATAATTGATGTGGCTTCTTCTGGAATCAACCTTGCTTTTGTTTGATTTGATTTATCTTCCCGGCATTTTCACTGACATAACCTGTCCATAAAATTGTAGTGTAAAACAAAAACATCAAAAACACAAGAAAATGCATATTACTTTCTGCTTGTAAAAATTCTGCTTTAGGTAAAATTCATGTCTGAAAATTAATTATTGATGAACTGACTAATAAAAAGATTCATATCTCAGACTTAAATCAGATTGTTTTTACAGTAAATTACCCAAGGCAGATGGCATTTTCTAGTTGATGGGATGTTATAGTTAAAAGCATTTGAGAAAGATATTAACAGGATGACACACTACTTTCACACGGTATGCCATTTAAATTTTGCTAAACCACCCCAGTCATTTGGATTGAAGTGATTGAAGCCGCCGATCTGAGGTTATTTAGACCCCAGTTTAAGTCCTGACCTTCACATCCACTGACTCAATAACCTTGTACAAATTGCTTAATATTTCTAATCCTCAGGCTTCTCATCTGTAAACTGAGGATAAGAGTATCTAGCTAAAAGTGCAGTTGGTAAGGTATATAAAACAAATATGTCACAGGGCCAGGAGCATAATATTCTTTCATTAAGTGGTGGGATCACAGCTAATAATTTATTACTGAAGGTTCAATATGGAAATTGAATCAAAGCTCAAAGGTTGTTTCTAAGTGAAATGACTGTAACTTTTTTCATTGAAATCATGTTCTCTATCACTAACGGAGATGCCCTGGATATACCTGCATTATAAAATAGATAATGCCCTTGACCCTAAAGATATTGTTTAAGTTTTAAAGAGAGACAGTGATATGATTAAAGATTAGTTTTAGAGGTGAAGAACTAATGGCTTCTGCTATAGTCCTTCCTATCACTTTGTAGTAGAATGAGGACCCCTCTGAGGGGGGAAAGTGGAAGAAAAGAAAGCCCATGATAGCTCCAGATGGGAGTAGGCAGGGCTATTGTGTACCAAGGCAACTTTGACAAGATAACAGCCATTAGAAAATGGGTTTCATGACGACCAGCATTCCCACGTATCTTTTGTTTTGCTTTGTTTTTATTCTAGCAGCAAAATAGAGAGGACGTACAAGACCAAAAAAAGAGAGAGAGAGAGGAGAGAGTAGGATTTATCCAGAATTCATCCAGATGTGGCGGGGAAATAAGGGTGTAGGCTCAGTCACTTGGTACTTATCTAAGATTCTATGATAGGAACTGTGTCAAAGAGAGAGTTCCAAAGCAAAAACCTTAACACAGGAAATATGATAAGAACACATTCCTACCTATCTTAGAATTTCATTACAAACTGATGAGGAAAATAATCCTTTTCAGTGTGACATTGTTTAGGGATAGGGTTTGTAGGAAAGGATTTCCTTAAAACGGCTTGATCGTTTTTGACCCACTATCAGTAACATAATTCATCTTCAAAGACAAACTCAATGAGCAAAGTTTTGATTTTTCTAAGTAGCAGCTTTCTTTAAATAATAACTTATAAAACAGTTAAAACCAATTAAGAGCAAATCTTATTTAAAGTATTAAAAAACAGCGTATCATTTAGCTTTAAAAACTTTAAAACAACACAGAAACAAAAACAAAGAACACTCTAGAATATATTATTGTTTTGAGAGTCTTACTGCTTGTTGTTGTTAAGGCAATAGTAGCGTCTGACTCTTTGTGACCCCATGGACTGTAGCACGCCAGGCTTCCCTGTTCTCCACCATCTCCCTGAGTTTGCTCAAACTCATGTCCATTGAGTCGGTGATACCATCCAACCATCTCATCCTCTGTGGTTCCCCTCCTCCTCCTGCCTTCGATCTTTCCCAGCATCAGGGCCTTTTCTAGTGAGTCAGTTCTTTGCATCAGGTAGCTGAAGTACTGAAGCTTCAGCTTCAGCATCAGTCCTTCCAGTGAATATTCAGGGCTGATTTCCTTTAGGATTGACTGGTTTGACCTGGCCTTTTCAGATTGTGTTCTCAGACTCAGAAATGGAAGTGAGAGCCTGCTGTGTATTTATTACAGACTGGAAGAGAAAGTTAGGAAGCAGGATTGGCAAGAGCATCAAGATGAGTTCTGGTGCAAACCCCAGGGTAACCTTGGCTGATCCCATAGGATGCTCAGAGCTTAGCCTGACTCTAGATTTACCTGACCCGGGACACAGTGACTGGACTTTTTACGCCTGCATCAATTAATCATTTGCTGTGTCACCACCCCAACAGCTGTGACCTTGGGTGAGGTGAAGGGACTGGCAGCCGAAAGCTGTCTCCTGTCCACATGGGCAGTAACTGCTGCAATCAAGCATTAACTGAAGAGGGATCTGAGTGACATATTACAGAACCACCAAAAAGTTTTCTCCAAACTCTTAGCTACAGTTATAAAAAATTCTCTCAGTTCAGTTTAGTCGCTCAGTTGTGTTCGACTCTTTGTGACCCCATGGACTGCAGCATGCCGGGCTTCCCTATCCATCACCAACTCCCGGAGCTCACTCAAACTCATGTCCATTGAATCGGTGATGCCATCCAACCATCTCATCCTCTGTCATCCCCTTCTCCTGCCTTCAATCTTTCCCAGAATCAGGGTCTTTTCAGATGAGTCAGTTCTTCTATTAAGGTGGCCAAAGTGTTGGAGTTTCACCTTCAGCATCAGTCCTTCCAATGAATATTCAGGACTGATTTCCCTTAGGATGGACTGGTTGGATCTCCTTGCAGTCCAAGGGACTCTCAAGAGTCTTCTCCAACACCACAGTTCAAAAGCATCAATTCTTCAGCTCTCAGCCTTCTTTATAGTCCAACTCTCACTTCCATACATGACTACTGGAAAAACCATAGCTTTGACTAGACCAACCTTTTTTGGCAAAGTAATGTCTCTGCTTTTTAATATGCTGTCTAGGTTGGTCGTAACTTTTCTTCCAAGGAGCAAGCGTCTTTTAATTTCATGGCTGCAGTCACCATGCAGTGATTTTTGGAGCCCAAGAAAATAAAGTCTCTCAGCTGTTTCCCTTGTTTCCCCATCTGTTTGCCATGAAGTGATGGGACCAGATGCCATGATCTTAGTTTTCTGAATGTTGAGCTTTAAGCCAACTTTTTCACTCTCCTCTTTCACTTTCATCAAGAGGATCTTTAGTTCTTCACTTTCTGCCATAAGAGTGGAGTCATCTGCATATCTGAGGTTATTGATATTTCTCCCGGCAATCTTGATTCCAGCTTGTGTTCATCCAGCCCGGCATTTTGCATGATGTACTCTGCATATAAGGTAAATAAGCAGGATGACAATATACAGCCTTGACGTACTCCTTTCCCGATTTGGAACGTCTCTTATTCCATGTCTGGTTCTACTTGTTGCTTCTTGATACAAATCCTGCATACAGATTTCTCAGGAGGCAGGTCAGGTTGTCTGGTATTCCCATTTCTTGAAGAATTTTCCACAGTTTGTTGTGTGATCTACGTCAAAGGTTTGGCATAGTCAATAAAGCAGAAATAAAACAAATTCTCTAGAGTTATATAATTGTTAATATGGGGCATCCCTCTTTTTTCTGTTAGCCTTTGTATCATCGCTTCCTCTCCTAAGGACTCAAAAATGTAATTTTCTGAGGCCTGCCAACATTTTCATTTCCATTTCAATTTCACTAAAGACTGTTTAAAGAGTCATGGGCTTTAAGTGTGTCAGTGAATCTTTTAAACATAATGCTGAGATAATAATTGAGAAGCATAGCTTTGAAGTCATGGGACATTATTTCCTTCCTAGTTAGATTCATGTCTTCCTTTGTATTCTTAAGAAAGAGAGCAGAATCTTAGAAATGTTCTTCTAAATAAGCAGTAGAAGAAAAAGAGATAGATGTGAGATGAAGTAGGCCTTTTAGCACCTGTCAGATTGAAAGCAGCCTGTACTCAGAGAATCAGACACTTCGTGTGACCAAAAGAGTGTCAGACTCTTCTTTTGAGAATAAGTAAAAATCACATATGTAGATAAACAATTTGCAAGCCAAAATTTATAACATTTCATCAAGGATCTCAAAATATCCTTTCAAAGGACTTTTTAAGCCTTTCATTAATCATGGTCAGCTAGGTGTTTTGTTTTTTTTTTCTCCTTTAAAACAGTTTGTCATTTGTTTCAGAAACAGAATTGACACAAATGAGAGCGGTCATGATTTGACTTGGAAGGATGAAAGAGTTTTTTATTTGTTTACCTTTGGATGTGGCATTGCAATGGACATCCGTTGGGTTGGAGATGGTGGCTTGGTCGCTGAGTCATGTCTGATGCTTTGTGACCCCATGGACTGTAGCCCACCAGGCTCCTCTGTCCATGGGATTCTCCAGACAAGAATACTGGAGTGGGTAGCCATGCTCTTCTCCAGGGTGTCTTTCTGACCCCCTTCAGTTCAGTTCAGTTCAGTTGCTCAGTTGTGTCTGACTCTTTGCAGCCCCATGAATTGCAGCACACCAGGCCTCCCTGTCCAGCACCAACTCCTGGAGTTCACTCAAACTCACGTCCATCGAGTCGGTGATGCCATCCAGCCATCTCATCCTCTGTCGTTCCCTTCTCCTCCTGCCCCCAATCCCTCCCAGCATCAGAGTCTTTTCCAATGAGTCAACTCTTTGCATGAGGTGGCCAAAGTGTTGGAGTTTCAGCTTTAGTATCATTCCTTCCAAAGAAATCCCAGGACTGATCTCCTTTAGAATGGACTAGCTGAACCTCCTTGCAGTCCAAGGGACTCTCAAGAGTCTTCTCCAACACCACAGTTCAAAAGCATCAATTCTTCGGTGCTCAGCTTTCTTCAAAGTCCAACTCTCACATCCATACATGACCACTGGAAAAACCATAGCCTTGACAGGGTTAGTATAAATTAACTTAGTCCCTTTGTACTTTATAGTAGGTCCAGAACAGAGTCTTTTGCATGATATGGGTGTGACAAGAGAGAGGAACACAGGTGTCCTTGAGTAGTTTGCAATGTTTCACTTTGTTTCATACTGCTCATTTGTTTTTTCTTTAGAAAAAATATAGAATTTATGACTACTGCTCAGGTGTATTAGATGGACTTCTTGATTTTCACTAATTATAGCAGCGATACTGCTATCATCATCCTCATCATAATTATTATGTTGCTGATAAAGGCTGAAAAGTGAGTGTGATACTTTTAAGCACCCATATTTTAGGAAACTGTTTGCTTTTGATCGGTCTCCAATCTAAATGCTCAAATGGAGCGTGTCATAAGAATCAGTAGCTCTTCTGTGCATATGGAGATCATAATGAGCTTTGGTGGCAATCAGGAAGGAAGAGTTTGAGGTCTGGGAAGTATTATTGTTGCAATTTGACAAATTCTATATATACAGTGGAGCGGGGGGGTGGGCGGAGCGAGAGGGGGTGTTTGACTCAGTCTGAAATTTTCATCAAATATGAAGAAAGAGCAGGGGAAGAAGTTGGCATATGTAATAATTGCATTTTTTTCTTAAGGCATCTGGATATATAAGATGCCCCAGAAATCCTTTATTCTATAAACTGGTGGCAGTAATTTTCTGCAGTTTGTTTCATTGACATTACAAAGGTCAGAGTTTTTTTTTTTTAATTAATTTCTTTTTTATTGAAGGGTAATTGCTTTACAGAATTTTGCTGTTTTCTGGCAAACCAAAACATGAATCATTCATAGGTATACATATATCTGCTCCCTTTTGAGGTGTATGGAAAGAGTAACATGGAAATTTACATTACCATATGTAAAATAGATAGCTGATCGGAATTTGCTGTATGGCTCAGGAAACTCAAACAGGGCCTCTGTATCAACCTAGAGGGGTGGAATGGGAGGGAGCTTCAAAAGGTTAGTTTTGATTAGACAGTTCTCTGGGAACAAGACTTAAAATTTCAGCACATCTGGTGCTCCAGGTCAGGAGACACTCACAGGTTGCAGTGCAAGGCTCAGGGGTCCAAGCAACCAAAGCCTGTGGAGTGAGAAAGGAAGTCACAGGGGTTTATGTTTAGATGCAGTGGTTTAGAAGGACGTACTCTTCTCCCCACCTCCTGCATCTATCAGATAAAACAGGGAAGAGCAAGAACCACACAGCAACACTTTCATAGGTAAATACACTGACTTTAGAACTTAACAGAAGCAAAGAAAGAACTGTTCAGATACATGGATGTTATTGCAGTTGTCCAAGGTATTCATTCATTCATTCTTCATCATTTGTACTAAATTCCCAGTATATACGGTTACAGCTGTATATATGATCTGCTGCTGGTGTGGGTTAAGCACTCAGTCGTGTCCAACTCTCTGCGACCCCACGATCTGTAGCCCACCAGGCTCCCCTGCCTGTGGAATTTTCCAGGCAAGAATACTGGAGTGGGCTGCCATTTCCTACTCCAGGGGATCTTCCTGACCCAGGGATCGAATGCGTGTTTCTTATGTCTCCTGCATTGGCAGGCAGAGTCTTTACGACTAGCACCATTTGATATCAATAAAGGTTTGATGAGGTACCAATAGGTATCCGGGAAATGATAATAGCAAATTGTCTCTGGATTTTGCATAAATTATTTTTATGAACTCTTGCAATGGAAATATGCTACAGGCAACCCATTTCCATTGATGGCAAATTCCATGTCCACTTATATATCAAGTAAAGATATATTTACTGCTGCTACCATGTTGTAGATAACTTTGTGTCCCCTGAGTAAAGCCTTCACTGGAGGATTCTTGAATTATTAATCTCTATCAGACGGTAAAGCGTCTGCCTACCATGTGGGAGACCTGGGTTCGGTTCCTGGCTCAGCAAGGTCTCTTGGAGAAGGAAATGGCAACCCACTCCAGTATTCTTGCCTGGAAAATCCCATGGACAGAGGATCCTGGTAGGCTACAGTCCAAGGGGTCGCAAAGAGTCGGACACGACTGAGCGACTTCACTTCACTTCACTTCACCCCCTATTTAGCTTATTTTTTTTTGTTTTTAATCACATTCAGTGATCACCTTGTTCTGTACAGTTATATCAAGACACCACCTGTTGATTTGTGTTATGATTGAAGTTTGGGCTTTCCAGGTGGTGCTAGTGGTAAAGAATCTGCCTGCCAATGCAGGAGACATAACAGACAGGCATTGGAATTCTGGGTTGGGAAGATCCCCTGGAGTGGGGCATGGCAACCCACTCCAGTATTCTTGCCTGCAGAATTCCATGGATGGAAGAGCCTGGTGGGCCATAGTCCATAGCGTCACAAAGAGTCAAACATGACTGAAGGGACTTAGCAGGCAGTATGCACACATGTGACACATTAAGTTAGCATGTGGAGATCACACTGTCCATACTCCTACTGATGACAGTGCAGTGTGTCAAAGATGAAGGAGGAGGAAAAGGGCACTTGATAACTCTTGAGTTGCAATATACTTTTAAAATTTCTGTTTATTTATTTGACTGTGCCAAGTTTTAGTTGCAATGTGTGGAATCTAACTCCCTGTCCAGGGATCGAACCCAGGCCCCCTGCTTTGGGAGCACAAAGTCTTAGACACTGGACTGCCAGGGAAGTCCCTGCAATATTCTTAATTGTTTGATGTTATATACCAGCAACATTTTGGACTGCTCTGGTACCTACTGTGGAGTCTTTCCATACTTTGTGTTTAGAAGGTCTTTTGTTCAGCTAAATGTCCAGTAGGCTTCTAACTGAGCTCATCAAACTCAACCAAGGCCTCATTCTTTCTATCAAACTTTCTTTCTATTTTCCCAGTGTTATGCTATGAATTTACTCTCTCTCTGCTTGTACCACCTTCTTACTCTACCCTTGTGACACTTCTGATGCTTTCCAATTTTACTTAAGGATGGATTTGCCTTGATCTCAAGAAATACATTTTTATTTTTCTATGAGACAATGTTAAAAGAGTGATATTTCTCACAATTAAGTATATTAAGAAGAAGAATTCTACTCACAGGGATTAACTGAGAGGTTTCATTCTTAGGGCCTTTGCATTTACATTAGGTTGGCTCTTCTGACTTGTTATCATGATGCTCATTGTAAAATATAAAATGCAGGGCTCTTGATAGCAAATTTGAAGTCACAAGTTTCAGAATTTGGGATGTATTTGGTAATACCCAGGCTATTAATACTTTACTATTATCCAGAGTCCCAGCTTAAAAAAGAATAATCTTCCAAAATGGCACAAAACATACCTTACAAAAAAATAGAACTTAAGGATCACATATTGTTGAAATAAGAGTCTCTCTCCAACCAAGCACTAGAACCTTGTACCTGCAGGAGGCATTCCATACATAGGTGCCCTTACTGCAAAAGGAAATGAAAATCATGGGTTTATATTTGGAGGAATAAAGTGAAGTGAAGTAAAGTCGCTCAGTCGTGTCCGACTCTTTGCGACCCCTTGGACTGTAGCCTACCAGGATCCTCTGTCCATGGGATTTTCCAGGCAAGAATACTGGAGTGGATTGCCATTTCCTTCTCCAGGAGATCTTCCCAACCCAGGAATCGAACCCAAGTCTCCCACATGGTAGGCAGACGCTTTACCGTCTGATAGAGGTTAATAATTCAAGAATCCTCCAGTGAAGGCTTTACTCAGGGGACACAAAGTTATCTACAACATGGTAGCAGCAGTAAATATATCTTTACTTGATTATATAAGTGGACATGGAATTTGCCATCAATGGAAGTGGGTTGCCTGTAGCATATTTCCATTGCAAGAGTTCATAAAAATAATTTATACAAAATCCAGAGACAATGCTTCCTCCTTATAAAACAAGAAATACTAATCAGTAGTATTTATTACTTCAGATAATAAAAATAGTATGAAACATTTTCAGTAGGAGCTGTAGTAGGAATCTGAATTCTTTCATAGAATATTCTAAGGGGATTGGAAAAGAGCCATGAGTTTCCTTTCAGATTTGAAATTCTGTAATCTTTTTATTATATATTGATAATAATCTATACCATATAAAAATAAAATAAAAACAGTTTGAAACTGCCAAAACATATATATATATATATATATATATATATATATATAAAATTGATCATCTACAGTTTGTTAATGCAGTTCTTAAGTTGTTAAGACACGTCCTGTGGAAATATTTTAATTACCTTTCATGTGTCCTTTTGTGTGAAATCACTTGGATACATTACTCCTAAACCTGTTTTCCCACTTCTAAAATGGATACACTCCCTCCTGGGACTGTTAGGAAGATTGATTTGAAATAGTAAAGCATTAAGTCTTACTAAAATTCTCTCTGCAATTGTTAATCACTTTACCTATTATAGTTCTTCAAATTATCAAGTGTAATCTTGATAATTTTTAGCTACTTTAAAATTTATTTTTATTTATTTTTAACACACAAGCATTCTATTGTCATTATAGGTTCATAAAGTGAAATTAGAGGACATTATTAATAAAATTCTAAAATACATAAAAATCTTTTTAAAGGGAATGCTTTGACTCAGATGATAAAAGAGTCAATGCAGGAGACCTGGGTTCAGTTCTTGGGTCAGAAATATCCTCTGGAGAAGGGAATGGCTACCCACTCCGGTATTCTTGCTGGAGAATTCCATGGACAGGGGAGCCTGGTGTGCTGCCGTCCATGGGTTTGCAAAGAGTCAGACACAACTGAGCGACTAACACTTCATGAATCTTTTTAGTTAAAACTATTTCTCAATAAAAGTAATGACTTTATAAATCAATCATAACTTTTTTTTTCCCTTTTAATAAGAACTGATATCCATTCTTTATAATTCTTTTCAATTGATATAGAAATGCCAGCATAGTGCAGGAGTAAAGAGTGTGTGATCTGTAGCCAAACTCCTTGGGTTTATACTCAGTTCTACTACTTACTAGTTGTATGATCATCAGGAAATATCTTAATTTCTCTGTGCTTCAGTTTCATCATATAAAGTATGTATAATAGTGTTGCTTTCTCTTGGAGTTGTTGTGAGAATTAAATGAGGTAATGTATATAAAGCATGTGGCAGAGAGCTGAGAACATACTAAGCCAACTTTCTTTACTGTGGTCCTTTATGGAAGTTTCTAATCCATTTCCTGTTACTTCCTCCAGGATAGTTTCTACTTCCTGATACAAAGAAGTTTTCTTAACCATCTGGACTATCAAGAATCTTACTCTCTAGATTTAACCTTCCAGATGATTCTGCATTTGCACATGATTTTGTGGCCTCTAGAGTGTAGTCCTCAGGGGCCGTATTCCATTAACTAGAAGATCTGGAAGTCCCCATGTTACTAAGAGGTGTATCTTGATGACCTTTGTAATGACCTCGCCATGCATCTCGCAACTACCTCCCAGTGCTCCAGCGCAAGGAGACTGCTTCCTTCTAGCCTTATAGTTTTGGTTCCATTTCCTTCTCTGCCGATGTTGTTCTCTTTAACCTTCCCATGCTCACTCCTCTTGTCATTCAGACTACCACAAACTTCCTCCACCACGCTAACGGAACTAAAGTAGCCTCATGAATCCTGCGTAACACATCACCGGTTTTTATTTGTCTGCATTTCCCGATGATTTTCATGATTTTTTTGTTAAATGTATTTGTATCTCCCCATCCTAAATTTTGCAAGTTCCATAAGAACAGTGGCCACATCTGACTTATTCACTTACTACAGTATTTTCAGCATATTTTCACCTACGAACTATGCAATACATATTTATTGAATGCATAAATAAAAACGATGAATCATTTACTTCAAGTAAAATGGCAGAGCCATTTTCATATATCTAGAATACCTTTCCCACATTTCTCTATTTGTCAAAATGGTACTCATTCCTATTCTGTGAAGTTCTTTAAGCTTCACACAAGAAAAACTTTATTACTCTTCCATGTGCTCCTATGATATATAACTTCCTTAAATGCAAAGGCTTTTGTTAGATATTATTTGATAAGAGAAAATACTTGGGTGTTTGTCCAATACTAGGCTGTAACAGTTTTCTAATAGGTCTCACCCCATATAGCTTGAAGGAAATTCTTTTGCTTTTCTAAAAGACTTTTTTTTTTTAAGATGAGCTGAGAAGCATTACGTTCATAATGTGGAAAAGGAATGCATGGGTTTATTATATAGCTTATATCTTCATAAAAACTTACAAAATCTAAAGTATGTTCTGGGTTTTAACATTCAGTTACCTTTAACTAAAAACTTAGAGGAAGCCTTTGATACATGTGACAAAATGTAATGGTTCCTGGCAAAGTGTGCATTCTGCTTTTGACAATCTATTTATCATCATTTGTTTACCACTTTAGTGTTCCACGCACTCCTGCTGAGGAGCCGTCTTTTCTTTGTCTAGAGGTTGCTAACAAAAACTGTGTACTTAATCTCCATTTGCTCTTGTAAATAGCTCTAGTGCACAATCTTAATTCATTCACTTTTGTGACAAAACAAAACTGATTATTATAGGGTAGGTAGTGGAAATACCATTGCCTTTAAGGCAATGGCACCCCGGCTCCAGTACTCTTGCTCGGAAAATCCCATGGACGGAGGAGCCTGGTGGGCTGCAGTCCATGGGGTCGCGAAGAGTCGGACACAACTGAGCGACTTCACTTTACTTTTCACTTTCATGCATTGGAGAAGGAAATGGCAACCCACTCCAGTGTTCTTGCCTGGAGAATCTCAGGGACGGGGGAGCCTGGTGAGCTGCTGTCTCTGGGGTCGCACAGAGTTGGACAGGACTGAAGCGACTTAGCAGCAGCAGCAGCAGAGGAAATACAGAGAGCAGGAAACAGTCTTTACTCTTATGGAGGTACTGTATTATCAAATCCCTTCATGTATATTTGGAGCTAGGGTGGGACTGAAAGAAGCTCAGTGAATAACTGGATATTTTAAATGCTCAGAGAATCTATTTGCTCAAAACTTGAGACTATAGCTGCAGGGAATGGCAATAAAACACATATCTGAACCTCCCTGTTGCAAGCAGGGAGGAGGGTCAGGAAATTCTTTCAAGAGTAGGCAAAGCTTAAGTTGATTCTTCAATTCAGGTGGAGCTAACCAAGTTGAGCAATTGTATTCTTACAGCCCTGGCTGTTGAGCAAAATGTACAATCCTGGAGTTGCCGATACATTTTTTAATGATACTGAACTTCTGTTTTCTCAGGTCCTCTTTCTCTTTATTTTATGTGCAGCCATTGTGAGCATTCTTTTCCTTTGAGTTTTGTTTCAATATTGAGAAGATTCTAATGTTTCTGATCCTTGGCAGAAAGAGAACAATTTCCAAATAGAATCTACCTTGAAAACAGAACTCCATTACATGAAAGTTGTTGACACTTGAAAGGCTCACACACTTAAAAGTCTTTCTAGGCTGTGTGAGTTTACAAACGTATTGATTAATTACCCCATGACTACAGACCTCACAGCCACTTCCTTTTGTGCATATTCCTGGAATAGCACTGATTTACATGTAAGAGATTCTTTTTTTTTTCCTTTCCTTTTTTTTTTTTTTTTGAGGAAAGACCATGCCCTATACAGGCTTCCCAGGTGGCTCAGTGATAAAGAATCTACTTGCCAATTCAGGAGACCTGGGTGCAGTCCTTGGGTCAAGAAGATCCCCTCGTGGAAGAAATGGCAACCCACTCCAGTATTCTTGCCTAGGAAATCCCTTGGACAGAGAAGTCTGGAGGGCTCAAAAGTGCACAATCTTAATTCATGGGATCACAAGAGTTGGACACAACTGAGTGACTGAGCATGCATGCCCACATGCCCTATCTGCCTTAAATTTTCTAGCTCTTGTCAAATACATATTAAAATCTCAGTAATAGTCTTTGATTGAACAAACATTTTGTTATTTTACCAAATGTTGATTTCATGGTATTTTATGGTAAATATTAATTATGCACCAGGATACTCATTAATATTTGCATGTTGTGATTTGAGTTTGGGGGTATTTCTTCAACATTATTAACACAAGCAAAGGCTCTTCACTTCACTTTAGGGGATCTAGCATAAGCTTTACATCTTTTATCCCACACAGTAATTTGTTAATAACCAATCTCCCTTTGACTGTTAACATTAAAAAACACAGTGGAAAGGTGGAGAAGAAATGGAGATGATCTAAATAATATTGGAAATTACTGCTTTGTCTAAATATTACAAGGCTGAGACACAAAGAACTGTATACAACCACTGTGCTCTGGTTGGTAAATCTGTTTCTCACAGGGATGCAGTCTAGCAATTCGAAAACTCTATTATGTGTATACTGCATGCGTGCTAAGTTGCTTCAGTCGTGACCAATGGTTTGCGACCCTATTGACTGTAGTCCACCAGGCTCCTCTGTCCGTGGGATTCTTTAGCCAAGAATGCTAGAGTGTGTTGTCATGCTCTCCTACAGGGTATCTTCCTCACCTGGGGACTGAACCTACGTCTCCTATGTTTCCTGCATTGCAAGTGGATTCTTTACTGCTTAGCCACCAGGGAGGCCCATGTGTATACTAGGGTGCAACAGACTTCTCAATTTAAAAGCACAATCTACAAGTAGAGAATTATGTTGGTGGACAAAACTGAAGGTTTAAGCCCAGAATGCAGCCTCTCGGATAGCTCTGAGAGATTGCTCAAAGGGCTAAGTGGGAAGCCAGGATATATAGGAGCTTTTGCAACAAAGACCAAGTAGGAACTTCAAAAGATTTCTGTTAGTTAGGGAAAACCAGATATCTCAAGTTACTGAAGTTAGTGCTCTTTTTATGTGTGGGAAGATGCAAAAGTCTGGGCTCCTTGACACTGATCCTTTGGTATGCACGCAGCTCTCTGGGGCCAGTATCTTGTGTTTTCCCATCCTGAGTCTCCATGGGGTGCACTGCTGGCGGCGGCTGTAGTGGCTGGTGGCTCCATAGCAGCATCCTGTTTCTATCCTGAGTTCTCTCAGAGCTCACCTTCTGGTCAGCTGTAATGTGATGGCTTGATACTGTAAACAACATCCTTTGTTTACTGATATGGCAAGTAACATTTGTTTCACTCACAGGTTAATATGTTGTAAATATAGAACACCAAACTTCTTATTGTCGAAAAAGAAGTTACAAGTAAGCAAGCGGAAATGCTAGAATGAACATCAGTAACACTACAGTAGCAGTAAGCACAGCAAGCACCCAGATATTAATTTCTAAATATCACACTCCAATTAAAAAAAAAAAACTGGACTCCTTTGAAAAACGGTTACTTCTAGGACTGAGGCAAGGGAGATAGAAGATGAGCCTGGTGCATCTTATAGTGGTAGAAAGCAGCAAGTGTTAGTCAATTGTGTCTGAGACCCCATGGACAGTACCTCACTGAGCTCCTCTGTCCATGAGATTCTCCAAGCAAGAATACTGGAGTGGGTTGCCATTTCCTTCTCCGGGGGATCTTCCTGACCCAGTGATCGAACCCGGATCTCCTGCATTGCAGGCAGATTCTTTACCATGTGAGCTACCAGGGAAGCCCCAGAAAGCAACAAAGTGCTCCGTAAATGAATAAAAAGTATATGAGCATCACAAAAGAACACCTGTGCCAACCTGAAAGACTTCCCAACGGCCAAAGTTGAAACAGCTGGAACAGCAAAAGCAATTATAGTGTTATGTAATAATTCAACAATAAAATAAAGATCTCCAAATCCATAATGCTATAAATAACTAATTGAATAAATAAATAAGAGTTCAAGTGATAACTACAGGAATGGAAGAAATAGAAAAACCACCACTAGAGTACCATAGTAATTATTGCTTCAGGGATGATCCACAGATGGATGCTAAGATCAGTAGGCAAACTTCAAGGAGAGAAAGGATGTTTATATAACCCCAAAGTATCTCCCTCAGATATGTATTAATTATTCTGGTGGTTTTAACATATGTCCAAAACCTATTTAATAATCCTCCCTGCAGGGGAAGCTTAATTCTCTTCACCTTGAACATGAGTGTGGACATGTTGATTTGTTTCTACCAAATAGGAGAGTGGAGAAGGCTGGCAGGCATGGCCTCATGGAGTGATCAAGTCACCACTATCAGTAATAAGCCATGTCGGCATCATGGGATGATTCAATGAGATGGCGTTCTTTCCCCAAAGCCTAACTTCAGACTAATCTTAACGAAAAGCAGGCAAGCCTAGACTGAGGAATAGTCTACAAAATACCTGCTCAGTGTTCCTCAAAAGTCAAGCTCATGAAAGACAAAAATTGAGAGACTGTCACAAACTGGGTTAAGGAGATATGATGACTAAATGCAATGTGGTATTCTGGGATGGATCCTAGAAGAGAATAAGAATATTACAAGTAAAAGAAGATGGTGAGTGTCTAATCAAGTCTGCAGGTCAGATAATGGTATTTTTGATAAAAGACCATGCTTGTATAAGATATTAACATTAAGAGAAGTTAAGGGAATTCTCTGTACTCTCCTTGCAACTCTTCTGTAAATCTAAAATAATTTCAAAATAAAAAGTTAAAGAAACTAGTAGAAGCATTTTATATCTATTTTCTAGCATAGGTTAAGCATTCCACAACATTTTTTAAATGAATTACTTAATCTATTTGACTGTGTCTTCCTTGGCTTTTATGTGATTCCAGAACTTCTATTGAGCCATCCTCTAAGTACATGTGGCAAAGTGAAAAAAGTGGAAGTGTTGCTGTCATGTTTGACTCTTTGTGACCCCATGGAGTGTAGTCTGCCAGGCTCCTCTGTCCATGGAATGCTCTAGGCAAGAAGGCTGGAGTGGGTTGCCATTCCTTTCCCCAAGGAATCTTCCTGATCCAGGGATTGAACCCAGGTCTCCTGCAATACACACAGATTCTTTGCTGTCTGGGCCACCAGCGCTATATGTGGACTTTTTATAATTCCATCCTTTTGTGGCTTCCATCTTCCTAATATGGCCCATATTTCCCTACCTGACACATCCTTCCTTCTTCAAAATGCAGTTCAAATATTACCTTTCTGTGAAGTTTCCCAAGTATCTATAAATCTTTCTAAATATATTTTTGCACTTATGAGATCATACCTGATACATTAGTTTTCTCACTATTTAAAAATGCAAGTTTTCTAAAAGGAAGAGCCACATTGTTGTATTTTTTAATTCTTAATTTAACACCCAAAGACTGTAAAGGTTTGATAAAGTTTCCATGGATGAAAAAATAAAAGGACGAATGACTGATTGTTCTGAGTATCTGACTTGTTTATTATATCCCATTATAAGTTATTGGAGTGAAATATTCGTGTTTGTCCTTTATTTAAACAGTGCTTTTTGTTTTCTTACCTCACAAGAACCCATAACAAATGTCATTTTATATATAAGTGATCACCTTACAATTCGGTTTAAAAAGGTCATTTACCACTGCACAGTTAGGGCTTCTAGCTGTCTTTCCAGCAGGGTGGAGTGAAGGGTGATCATCTACCATGATCTTTTCATTCACTGGGGATATTTGGTGAGGAATTTTAAACTATTTTTCAGGCTAGCTTACCTTGATCCTTTGCTAGAGGAGTGATTTGCTCACTTTTAAAATATTTGCCAATACAGAGCTGTGTTCCTCATCCTAGAAAAACAATTTTGAACAATTTTTATGTTCCTCTCTACAGTAACAATAAAATATGTTGCCACACTTAGGGCATCTTATCTTATTTATGGGACAAATGAGATGCTGACTGACTTCATTCTTAGACAGATATTCTTCCAATTATTTCTTGTCAAAAGACAGGTGATAAAATAGTTGATTAGTTGAAGTATGGTAGACTCACTTATTATTATACATATGATATATTATTATTTATTTCTCTATTAATGAATTTAAAATATCAAAAATTTTTATTTCCTTTAAAAAGATAGTGACTGAACAAAACAATATATTAACAATAAGAGAAGTTAAGGGAATTCTCTTTTTAGCTTAGAAAAATCAAGCCATTAAATGGAATGATTTATTGTTGAATTTTTACTTGAAATATAGACTTAGGAAATTCATGTGAATTTACATGACAAAGTCCAGAGTATCAATGTTGAATGATAATTTTGTGTTGTATCATCACTTTTATGATTTATATTGGTTCATATTATAGTAATTATTCTTATTTAGTGTCCTGTTCACTCTGTTTTATTCATACACTAAATAATTAGTTAAAATGCATTTCTTTACAAATGCATGCATTTTATCTTGATAGCTCTTAAATCTATCTACCCACCTGTAGATGTTGCATCTTGGAGACTGCTTCTAATATCAGTTATTCATCCACATTTCCATTATTTTTATGACATAGTTATACTTTGCCAATCTTATAAAACTGAAGCTGACAGATAAATATTAAGTGCATTGGATGGTAGTAGATTATTAAAACTAGGTCCTCTCATAAAATTTGAACTTAGTTAATCAATGTTATAGTCTGGAGGTTAATTTTATAAAGTTAATTTAAATATTTCTTGCATAAAAAAACTATATAGTGGGTATTACATTCTGTATACATGTGTCATGGAATATGTGTGCTAATTTACATGTGTCTTAAATTTATAGAAATTTAAGCTCAATTTTAACATATATTGACAAATTATTCTCATGAGTTTACATCTAGAAATTTTGCCCGTTAGAAATTCAAGGAAACTAAAGATGATCACCATCCAGTGAATATCTGTGTATGAGCCACTTTTGTACATTGAACCACATTTGCATAGCAAAAACCCAGCATGTGAGCATCGTTATCTACCAGAGTCTCCAAGGAGAGGAGATAACTACCCTGAAGGTAAGTGGCAGGAGACTACAAAAACCAATTGTTAGGCTCCTAAGCCAACACACCTTCTATTCTCAGTTTAGAAGCAGGAGTACTAAGGCTCTAGCGTTTTATTCTTATAAGAAACGTAAAATCACCTGAGGTCTCTCAGACCAAAACTTTCTGGGTTGTGAAATTTAGTTACCTTATTACAATGTACGATATGGTCAAGGCTGAAACTGAATAGGCATTTATTGTGTATCTTCTAGAATTCAAGCACTATTCAAGCTTAATATATTTTATCTTGACTTTTTAACACAGGATTCTGAGTCAGTGCTATCTTGATTTCACACATGAGAAAACATAACTCCAAGATAGGTTATTATGTGTAGACCCCAGACTGGTTGAAGGTATAGTATTGGGGTACAAACTAGGTGTTGTTGAGTACAACTCTTATGTTTTTTAAAAGTGCAAACTACAGACACTCATAAGGAGTTCTAAATTTGACAAAAGAGGCAGCTGAAAGTGCAGGGTATTAGGGTTCCCTAGAGAAACACACTTCACTTTCACTTTTCACTTCCATGCATTGGAGAAGGAAATGGCAACCCACTCCAGCGTTCTTGCCTGGAGAATCCCAGGGATGGAGGAGCCTGGTGGGCTGAAGTCTATGGGGTTGCACAGAGTCGGACACGACTGAAGCGACTTAGCAGCAGCAGCAGCAGAGAAACAGAATCAATAGGAGATACAGAGATGGACAGATAGATGACAGATGATCAGCAGCTGCTTTGGTGGCTCAGTGGTAAAGAATCTGCTTGCCAATGCAGGAGACACAGGAGATGCAGCTTCAATCCTTGGATCAGGAAGACCCCCTAGAGAAGGAAACAGCAACCCACTCCAGTATTCTTGCCTGGAAAATCCCATGGACAGAGGAACCTAGAGGGCTACAGGCCATGGGGTCACAGAGAGTCAATTCGACTGAGCATGCCTAGATAGATAAATACACACACACATACATAGATTGAAATGATATTTGGCATAAGGAATTGACTCACACAGTTATGGAGGATGAGAAGTACCACAATCTGTCATCTGTCAACCCGAGAACTAAGGCAGCTGGTGGCATAAATTCCAGTCTCAGTCTGAAGGCCTAGGACAGGAACACAGTCCCAGTCCAGTATCAGGAAACCTGTGTCTCAATTCATCAGTCAGGCAGAAGAGAATTCAGTCCTCCTCTACCTTTTCGTTCTCTATTCAGGCTCTCTAAAGACTGAGAGCCCACCCACATTAGGGATGGTATTCTGCTTTACTCCGTCCATTATTTCAAATGCTAATCTATTCTGGAAACACCCCATAGACACACCTAGAAAAGTTTAACCATGTATTTGGGCATTCCAGCCACGTGACAAATAAAATTAACCATCATATACAGAAAATTTTCAAAAATTATCAACTAGAAAAATCAGATGATTTTTGCAGAAATTTATCAAAGATCAAGTTAAACTCTATGCTATTGTTAAATCCCCCAAATATAGCATTGATTAAGTATTGATAATGAAAGATATCTCCTGTTAAGATGGTACTTGCTATAGTCGTCCATTATATAACACTTAAAGAGGAGATCTAAAATAAGTATTGACTAAAATATATATTACTGTGGAAAATTCTGAAAGAGATGGGAATACCAGACCACCTGACCTGCCTCTTGAGAAACCTATATGCAGGTCAGGAAGCAACAGTTGAACTGGACATGGAACAACAGACTGGTTCCAAATAGGAAGAGGAGTAAGTCAAGGCTGTATATTGTCACCCTGCTTATTTAACTTATATGCAGAGAAACTTATATGCATCGTGAGAAATGCTGGGCTGGAAGAAGCACAAGCTGGAATCAAGATTGCCGGGAGAAATATCAATAACCTCAGATATGCAGATGACACTACCCTTATGGCAGAAAGTGAAGAGGAACTAAAAAGCCTCTTGATGAAAGTGAAAGAAGAGAGAGAAAAAGTTGGCTTCAAGCTCAACATTTAGAAAACTAAGATCATGGCATCCAGTCCCATCACTTCATGGCAAATAGATGGGGAAACAGTGGAAACAGTGTCAGGCTTTATTTTGGGGGGCTCCAAAATCACTGCAGACGGTGATTGCAGCCATGAAATTAAAAGACACTTACTCCTAGGAAGGAAAGTTATGACCAACCTAGATAGCATATTCAAAAGAGAGACATTATTTTGCCGACTAAGGTCTGTCTAGTCAAGGCTATGGTTTTTCCTGTGGTCATGTATGGATGTGAGAGCTGGACTGTGAAGAAGGCTGAGCACCGAAGAATCGATGCTTTTGAACTGTGGTGTTGGAGAAGACTCTTGAGAGCCCTTGGACTGCAAGGAGATCCAACCAGTCCATTCTGAAGGAGATCAACCCTGGGATTTCTTTGGAAGGAATGATGCTAAAGCTGAAGCTCCAGTACTTTGACCACCTCATGCGAAGAGTTGACTCATTGGGAAAGACTCTGATGCTGAGAGGGATTGGGGGCAGGAGGAGAAGGGGATGACCGAGGATGAGATGGCTGGATGGCATCACTGACTCGATGGACGTGAGTCTGAGTGAACTCCGGGAGATGGTGATGGACAGGGAGGCCTGGTGTGCTGCGAATCATGGGGTCACAAAGAGTCAGACACAACTGAGCAACTGAACTGAACTGATTGAAAATATATTTCTAGTATATCTAATCTTCATTAAAATTTATACAAAAAAGTCACAGACTTTGAATAATAATGATAATAATGATTATTTTACTTCCAGATAATGTTGGTTTCTTTGGCAGAAGACTATAATTACAATGTATCAAACATCTGGTTTAAGAAAAATAAAATTTATATGTATTCCAATTTCTCATACTCTGTAGAGAAAATATTTGGTAGATAATTTTTGTTTGTTTGTTTTTCATCTAAATAGTCCACTAATGCATACAAAGCACCTATAAGGTTTTTAATATCATGGCACTGGGGGGTTGCAATTTTGAATGGTAAACTGACAACTAAAATATCAACATCCAGCCTTACTTTCATGATAATTTTAATAAACCAGCAGATGTTTACAAAACTAATAAACCGTTTTATCTGAGGTGGTGTGGGATCATATCTGTTAGAATTAGAGTAGATGTTGGTAGTTTAATTCCTCAATTTCCTTAAGGCAGCTGGGTCCCCAGGAAGCAGAGAAAATTAGCAAAGATCTAAGAGCTGTTTGTAATGGAGCCAGTCAGAATGGAGAATTCTATGAAATAAACCATAGCTCTTTCTCATTTCTTAAATCAATTCCTTAAATTAGTTTAGGCCAACTCTTAGAATAACAAGAGAACATTGACTTAAAGAGAATTAGCTTCATTTAGTTCAAGTTTAAGTGAAGACTTGATGGAAAATAAACTATATCCACTGACATAAATAATCCTATCATATCTGTTAAATTTCCAAAAACATAGAGCTCAGTGAATTTGGAAGAAAATACTAATATGCCTGCTGATAAAAGCTGTTTTAAATGTGGTCTTAAATCATTCGATGCCAATATATGGGGAAGATAAATTTCTAGGATGAGTATTTAAACATCATGATTTAATTTTATATTGTTAAAAAAGAAAAAGATCACAGTGTCATAGAGCAAATGACAGTACAAAATAACAGAATTCTCTGGAAGGCAAATCTATCATACATTTGGACAATAACCAAATAACCTGTGAAAAGTTGCTTTGCCAAATAAATGTCAGCTTTTAAGTTGCTATGGTAATTACTATACTTGTTAGAGGTATTTAGGAGATGCTGAATTCCTTGTGCATAATGAACTTTTATGAAGAGTATTCTAAGCAGTCTGGTTTTAAAAAAACTAATTTGTTTTTACTCTGCATAATTGATGTTTGAGTTCAGCGTAGAAATAAACTCACTTGGTAAATTGAAAGGACATGAAAAGATTGAGTGAAAGATTTTAAAGTTCAAGACAAAAGGAAGAGATTGCCTTTTATAATATTTATGCCTTCTGCTTTTCTGTTAACTGCATAGTGCTTTTAGGATGTTATTCAATCTGAATTATTATCCAGAAACAGCAAAAAAAAGTGAGCGTTGCCTTGCAGCACAATACTACTGAGCTTTAACCTTTGGGCTTAATTTTACATTGGGAGTGAAACCCACACTTAATTATTTACTAATTGCTACATCTCACAGGAGCAAAGGACTAAATTACGTTCTCTTTTCCTAGCTGCCTTCATAGCGAATTGACCCAGATTATTTGAGATGCTGTGACTGGAGAGTGGGGAGGGGAGATGAGGGGACTCTGACTTGCCGTGGGTCTTTTTAGAAGTTATTTACAGCCTGAAAATATTCTCCAAAGAGAAGAGCCAGTGGCGGAATGACAAATAAAATTCCATTACGTTGAGTATAGGTTAATATGGCAGCCAAAAGTTAATCTGCCCAAGATCTGAGGGACTGATGTTTAGGCGAGATCCAGCAGTGTTGTTGAAGAGTCAAAAGGATTCTCTGAGAGCCAGTGATGAGGACTCTGAGGTTCAGAGTTCGGAGACCAACTACAGGTAAGGCAATCGCTGGAAAATTAGATAACATGATAAAACCCAGTCGCTGGGAAACATAATGGCCATTTATTAACAGAGAGAATAGCAAAATGTGTAATGGGGGATAAAGAAAACTGGACTCAGAGTAGGGAACACACTTATAAAACCCTTGTGACCTTGTCAAGTTAGTTATCTCACTAACCATCCTATGGGTCACTAACAATAGTGATTGCCCCAAGGGGGTTTCCTGAGGATTGAGTTCATACAAGTAAAATTTAGGACAGTGCCTAGCATATATTTAGTGTTCTGTAAGTGTTGTTTTTGTTGTTACAGGGGACAGTTTTAAAATAAACTCAATCTTTGGGGGTCTAGACTATAATGAAAGAACAAATTTCTGGGGACATGGAGGTACTGGCCTCATTAAGTAGCTGCCCTAATGGAATTTTCATTCCCACCTGCCTAGACCAAAAATTGGTTGGGCATGTGGAATAGAATTTAGCCTGAGGTGTTTACCATGTCTGACTCTGACTACTCACTGAAACCACCAGGTCTGATTGCTCACCCTTTGGCTGCATTTTCTGGATGCAACACTGAGTGGCTGCATGCTCTAGCAGAAGTTGACAGTTTTTTCTGAGACACAGAAATGTGTCTTTTCCTGTGACTTTGTATAGTTCTTTCATATTCCCAAATGTATACAATTATTGAATAGTTCAGTATTTGGTAGGGAATAATAAAGATCACAAGGTAATTTAGAACATACTTGGCATAACCCAAATTCTAAAAGGCGTAATAGCAGAGCCATTGTGTAAAAAGTCTAACTGCTTCTGAACAATGACAATGATCCTAGAAACAGCAACTAGCATAGAATCGGGAGCTCTTTCTCATCCCCATTCCTTTTAAGAACTCTGCTTCCTCTTCCTGGAACGCCTTGCTTCCACTAGTCACTGAGGAGACACCTGGCGCATGCTCAGTCACTCAGTTGTGTCTGACTCTTTGTGACCTCATAGGCTGTACACCACCAGGCTCCTCTGTCTGTGTGATATTCCCGGCAAGAACACTGGAGTGGGTTTCCATTTCCTCCTCTGGGGGATCTTCCCCACCCAGGGATCAAACCCATGTCTCCTGCATCCCTTGCATTGGCAGGTAGATTCTTTACCACTGAGCCACCTGGGAAGCCCTGGGCAATATCTACTCGTAGTTAAATACTTCCGTAGCAAGTGTTTCTCTCCCTCCAGGTACAATTAATGGTTTTCTTTTTGGAATCCCCAAGAAACACTTTACCAATCTCTACTGGAGAACTTGTCATGTGGTATTTATTACTGATTATCAACAAAACTCTCACATCCATACATGACCACTGGAAGAACCATAACCTTGACTAGATGGACCTTGGTTGACAAAGTAATGTCTCTGCTTTTTAATATGCTGTCTAGGTCATGTATGGATGTGAGAGTTGATCTATAAAGAAAGCTGAACACTGAAGAATTGATGCTTTTCAACTGTGGTGTTGGAGAAGACTCTTGAGAGTCCCTTGGACTGCAAGGAGATCCAATCAGTTCATCCTAAAGGAGATCAGTCCTGGGTGTTCATTGGAAGGACTGATGTTGAAGCTGAAACTCCAATACTTTGGCCACCTGATGTGAAGAGCTGACTCATTTGAAAAGACCCTGATGCTGGGAAAGATTAAGGGCAGGAGAAGAAGGGGATGACAGAGGATGAGATTGTTGGATGGCATCACTGACTCAATGGACATGGGTTTGGGTAAACTCCGGGAGTTGGTAATGGCCAGGGAGGCCTGGCATGCTGCAGTTCATGGGGTCGCAAAGAGCTGAACACAACTGAAGCACTGAACTGAACTGAACTGATTAACAAAACTTCTCCTCTACTAGATAGTGTCCTCCCTGAGGTCAGAGAATTCTTGTTGCTGTTTTAACAGCTATAGCGAGATATAATTTGTATAAAAGTTCAACCACTGGGATTGCGGTTTATTTGACATTTTATCCTCAACCCTCAAGATAGTCCTGGTCTGCTATAGAATAAGCCTCAATAAATCTTTGCTGAAGAATGGAGCCCACATTGAGGAGTCAAGATTTCTGGGGGACACGAAGCAGACACGAAACAGATGCATCCCAGTTAACTGGTTTGTCTTCAGGGTCAAGTTGGTAGATGACGTTGTCCACTGTCACTCTCGCTCAGTCTGAATCCCTTCTTTTAAAGAATGTACCTTCAAATAGAGGAGAAGGCCTTGCTTCACCAAAGGTGACTCCTTGCCTGAAATTGCAGAGGACTCATAAATGAATTAGCTTCAGGACCTTACTACTAGGCTCAGCACGCTATCTTCAGTTACTGAAAATGGGTGAAACAGAACGAACTACCCTGTCTTTTCCTTTTTAATAAGAGGACAGGTTGTTTTAGGGATATAGAGAACAATGGATTGAGAAACATTCATGAATTAAACCTCTAAACATAAAAAAAATTAGTTACTGTATATTAGTGATTACAGGGGAGTCCAGTTTTGCCCCGCCAGTGCTGAAGAGCTCTTTTGATGATGCTAGATAAATTATATAATCAATAAGTACAGGGAACACTCTTTACTACTTTTATATTTTCCTCCGAATGCTTCAAATAAAGGCTATATGAGAATGAATGTCGCATAGTAACTACCATTTAGGAGAAAAGAAACTGATGTCGCCTGTCTTATATTTATAAGTAAAACAAAAAAAGGTAAATGTGTGAATTTTAAAAATTATACCCCTAATAAAAACCTTCTGTTTAATTCCACCATGATGGTAAAACTACATATATATCTTCACTATCCAAGTAAAAAATATATATTTTAGTTTTATTAATAAAATTGTAGTTTTAGAAATGAAAATACCTAAATTAACTTCATAATAAATATTTAGAGTGAAGACGACAATGGAAATTTCTGAAAACCGTGTTCTATCTTCAAAAAGCTAATTTCTCTTCATAGCTATCATAAATGTCAATAATTCTGACAGTTGTGTTTGTCCAAACAGCTAATACATTTGGAAACAATTTTCTTGGAAACCTCATCTGTATATAATGAAGAGATACCCTTTCTGTAACTAAGAGCAAAAAGTCATATAACAAAACTGAATACAAATAATCTAGTATTGTAAAAATTTAAGTCAAGCTTTATGAAAACGTGAAGATTTTCCCTGGTGGCTCAGTGGCAAAGAATCTACCTGCAATACAGAAGACATGGGTTTGATCCCTGGGTCAGACAGTCCCTTGCAGGAGGAAATGGCAATCCACTCCAGTATTCTTGCCTGGAAAATTTCATGGCCAGAGAAGCCTGGTGGGCTACAGTCTGTGGGGTCGCAAAAGAGTGGGACACGATTTAGCGACTAAACAACAAAATGGAAGTATGAAGATGATGTGTTATAACTTTAAGAGAGGAATAGAAAGAATGACAATTTAGTAATGTGTCTAAAGTTACATGGCTTATTGTCAGAGACAACGACAAAAGCAGAGACTGATAGCATCAGAGTCTAATAGCTGCAGTCATTAAAGATTATCCAATTTAAGTCATCTGTCTAGTTCTTGAGTTCTCTCTCCAGCTTTTCCCTTTGAGTTGTCTCTTTCACCCTTGAATACTGTCAGCAACAGAGTTTACTAGTCTCTAAGAGAAACATTTAATCCTTGACAACAAATATTATTGTTAATAGATCACCCCTTAGATGAGAAAAAGCGTCTTCTCTATCATATCTACCCATTCCTCTTTGTTCTAGCTTTTGGAGTCATGAAAAACGAGTCAGATACCTTTTAAACTTGAGAGTTCTGCTAGTTATCAAGGACAGCTGATTGTTTCTTTTATAAACTAAAATTTCTTTTCGATTAAGAGGCTGCTTTTTTTTAGTAAAATATATTGTGTTCTCCTTATCAAAAACTTAGAAAATTTAGGCAAGAACAGAAATCATTCAGTTACCCATCGGTGACCTTTCTTAATTATGAGTGTATTAATAGTTACCTCCTCATAGGTTTTATCCTTGGTGTAGATATTAATTTTACTGTGTTCAAAAATTTTTCCCTGATTAGCACAGATCTTAATATGCTTATTTTGCATAATATTAATTTCTAATACATATTATTTTATTTAAGTGGCACACTTTTTATTAAGTAGATATTTAGCTCTTGATTGATGAGCTGACAATGACTAGTTTTTAAGTCTTGAAGTCTCTCCAGTTTTTCCCAACAATATGTTGGGAGATATTTTTCCTTTTGTGTATACATCATCACCTGCTTTATAAAATACAACTTTAGAAAATACAACTCTAAGATAGATTCTTGGGAGAGATATTCATGGGGTAAAGGGCTTGAACCTTTCAAAAGACCAGTACACATTTTTCCAGTTCCTTTCCACTTTCAACTATCACCAGCAATTTAACAAGAGAAATATTTTCACTGCGTCCTTTCTGGTACTGGTCATTCTTTTATATATAATATGATCACAGTTGGCATGCAATGTATCTGTCTTACTGGTAGACTTCATAATTATAGAGGTCAGTAAAGTAGAATGCATTTTCAAATGATATCTTCCAGTTATATTTCCTATTCTTGGAAGAAGCTGTTCTTTTTATTTTCTCTTAGTGATTTTTCTTTTCTATTTAATAAACTCTTCTCAGTCATATTTAGTTTTAATAGTTCTCCTAGTTATTTTATCTTTTAATTTTCTACATTATGTTTTAATACTAAGGATTTTTGAATTCTATGTATGCATACCATGAGTCTTCCTTATAGTCATTTCTCCACTATTTTTTGCTTAAAAAATTCTTCCCCACTGAAAGGATTGATTAACATTTATTGATGCTTTCCCATCATTTTGTTTCAATATTCAACTTTTAAATGCAATTCAATCATTCTCATGGTGTTCCAAAATAATTATTTCCAAAACTTTTAACTGTCTCAATATTGCTTATTATCATTCCATTGCCTGCCCTTATTTTTAATCTTCTCTAATGATATGCTTTTATGAAATATGTATTGAATTACTTCTCTCTCTCTCTCTCGCACACACACACTGCTACCACCACCACTACCACCGCCAGCATCACCAGCAATAACTTCTAAGCCATGTGACATCTTTACTTCTGCAATAATCTAGTTGATATTTTTTTTACATTTAAGGGTCATATATTTATCAAAAATTCTATTGCATACATACAGATTTAAGCATTTTATACTACTTTTGCTATGACTACAAGATTTATTTCTTTCTCCTTTGGTCAAAGGACTCACTGTTACCATAGTTACCATTCATACATACACATCTGTGCACACACACCATGTCAGAAACTGAATGTTGGCTATGGACTGCAGGATCTGATTGTTCTGGGCGACTTTTGAATAAATTTTGCTCTTGAATATGTCATTTTTGAAACCAGGTTATTTTGTCTTTCTTGGTGTAAACTGGTAAACTACTTGCTTGTAATATGTACCTCCTTCCCTCCACATTTCTTCTTAATATTGCTTCTTTTACAGCAACTTATGCTTTCATTGTCAACAGGACAATTAGTGACACCTTCAACGCAATGAAAGTAGTAAAAGTGTTTCTGGTGTTGTAGTAGCAATATATATACATTCCTTCTTGTTACAAAATGATATATCCTTAAAATCTTCACTTTCTGCAAAGGTATGAAAAATAGGAATATGGGAAAGGATTAGAGAAAGATTACCTGAAATATATTCAATCAGAGCTAATAAAATATTAATAAACCACCCCTGACCACCCTACCTAAAGTAGATCTCCATCTTATCCCTCTTTGCTCAATAAAATATGAGCAGACACTTAAATCTCCACCTACATTCCACCATCAGTCTGAATTTTGCATTCTTTTTTTAAAGATTTTTTTTTTTTGATGTGGACCATTTAAAAAGTCTTTATTGAATTTGTTACAGTATTTTTTCTGCTTTTGTTTTTTGGCCACAAGGCATGTGGGGTCTTAGCTCCCTGACCAGGGATCAAAACCATGCCCTCTGTGTTGGAAGGCAAAATCTTAACCATGAGACCACCAGGGAAGTCCCAAGTTTTGCTTTATTAATCCTAGAGTTCCGTGTTTCCTCCTTCATGAGGTAGACTGTTGAATGGCACTCACTTGGTCTATTGGCAGATGGTCTCTCAGTTTTCACTCTTGGTGCTGGTTTAGTCACAACCCACTCCAGTATGCTTGCCTGGGAAATCCATGGACAGAGGAGCCTGGTGGGCTACTAGTCCATGCAGTTGCAAAGGGTCAGGCACAACTTACTGACTAAACATTTAGCCAAATGAGGGGTCTGGAGAGAGTCTCGATAAGAAAGATAAGGAAGCTGTTTGCCCAGGTGAGCAGGATGTTATCTCAGGTATATGCAGGAATTTCTTGATGGGAACACTGAAATTATTTATTGGTTTACAGTCTTATCACCCCTGAGAAAACATTTTATAGAACAAAAATTTATTTTGACCTAGCTATTCCTTATGTTGCAAGTGGTAGCATTTCTCTTAGGGGATTTTTTTTTCTCCTCCTTTATAATTTTCTTAATCTATGAAGCAGCTGTTCTTCTATGTCTTACATGGCACTATGGATTCTTTCCATATGAGGTCTTTTATCTTCTGTAATTATGAAAATTCTTGGTCATTACTACTAAAAATATGTCCCACACACCATTATTTATTTTCTCTTCAGTCATTTGCTATATTATAGATGCTGGCTCTTACCCATCTATTCTCTTTTTCTCTTCACTTTTACAGTTTCCAAACTGGGAAGATGTCACGATCTGAACTTTACATTTGCTGTTTCATTTCATGGTCATTCTACCAGTATCTCCAATTGCTATTTTTTATTCTTATTCTTGATTAATTCTTATTCCTCAGTTTTTCTCCTATCCTCTTTATAATTCTGTAAATATTAATATGCATATTTTAGTCTCCTGTTAACTGGTATATAAACTTGGTTTCTCCCTTTATGAGATATTCAGTTTGCCAGCCCTGGGTGTCTCGTACTTTTTTTTTCTCCCCTCTGCGCTCTCATTTCCCTGGAAGTATCAGTCAAGTGGCTAAAGTCTTACATCATTCTGATGATTTAGATAGTAGTGATAGAAAGCATGTTCCAAAGGTGAGTGTTGTAGATGTGTTGATTTACATGTTATAGGTCTTTGTGGAAAAAAAAAAAAAGCTCGTGGGTAAGGTATGTAGAGAATAAAAATAGGTAAAAAAAAAAAAAAAAAAAAAAGAAAGAAAGCATTTTTCCCAGGCTATTCAGTAATTTATGATCACTGACTGGATGTCCAGTTATTCATTGTGGCATTCGATGGGCTAAACAATTTTTTAGCACATGATTAAAGCAATTTTACTCTGTTAATTTTATTCCTTTACCCCAAACAACAGAGAAAATTTGGGGCAGTAACCACTTGCTTTGGATTGGGATGCAATACTGTATAAGTCACAATCTATTACACAGTAAAAAGAAAAAAACAGTCCACAGGGTTTATGAAGATGCGTAAAAGAGGTCATTAACTCTGCCTTAAGAGGAAGAGAAGAAAAATCCACAGAGGCTGTGATAGTTCACAGAGGTTTTAAAATTTGGCAGAAGTTGCCAGAAGGCTCAAGGGGAGGAACAGTATTCCTATTCTAAAGAACAGTATGAGAAAATGCTTAGAGCTGTAGTGGCCAAGTAGTTGGGGTTCTTGTCGGTATAAAATTAGGTTTTTCAGGGATTGACTTGGGAGATACATCTAAGAAAGCATTAGAAGCCAGATCATGCAGGTCCCATATTCTATAATAGGTTATTATTTTCCCTGTGAATGGTTAAGAGTCATTTAAGGATTATAAGTATAAGAGTGATTGAATCAGATTTACATTTTAGAAATATTAGGCATGTGGCATTGCGGAGGCTAAATAGGGAGGATGCAAGTGGGGTTGCACAGAGTTGGACATGACTGAAGCGACTTAGCAGCAGCAGCAGCAGCAGCAAGGATAATACCAGTGAGATTATTACAAGGATATTGGTATAGTCGTGTGAAAGATGATGAAGAAAAGGGCCTGGAATTAGGAATGATAGTAAAAATGACAGCATTATGCTCTTATGTGCACAATGCATTATGCCAAAGAATTGATATTATATACTATACCAGTGGGCTTCCCTGGTGGCTCAGAGGTTAAAGCGTCTGCCTTCAATGCGGGAGACCTAGGTTTGATCCCTGGGTCGGGAAGATCCCCTGGAGAAGGAAATGGCAATCCACTCCAGTGTTCTTGCCTGGAGAATCCCATGGATGGAGGAGCCTGATAGGCTACAGTCCACGGGGTCACAAAGAGTCAGACACAACTGAGCGACTTCACCTTCACCTACTACACCAATAGCAAGAAAAAAAATCCAAATAGGTTTGAGTGTGAATGCGTCATCTGGGAAATTGTTATTTCCTGTCAGATTTCAGAAAAAAAATACAAATACAATCTAGACATGTGCCATACTATCCTAACAAAAAAGAGCCTTTATTTCTCACTGTATCAAGAGCTCACACCTGTACAGATGTATCTTCTAGCAGTTAGGGAATCAAAAGTGAAAAGAACAAAAAAAAGAAGTTGTTTGGGGAATTTTATTTTACTTTTAATAATGTTCACTCAGAAGTGGAGATTTCTGTGTATATTCTTTCCTTTGTGTTCTTCGGAATTCAAGTTCCCTGTTCTTTCCACCACACGCCTAAGCTCATCCTTTAGGGAATATGCCTTCTGATCACTATAAATATCTGGAACTTTTGTTTTTCTGTGTATCATCAAGATGTTTAGATAACTGTAGTTTTCATATCTAGGGACAATTTTTTTAAATTTCTCTTGAGATTGATGTCAAGGTGAAGCTCTCTCACATTTTTGTTTCTTAAGTCCTGAACGTATTTAGGAAAAATAAATATTGGATAATTTAAAATTCACGTGCAAGGTTTGAGTCTTTCTCCATCACATTCCATATCTCTTCCAAGTCTTGAAACATAACTTGATGAAGCAGCCATTTCACTTCCAGTTTATGCATCATAAAGGGATCACTGAAATCAAAGGATCTACTAAACTTTGTAACTTATGGGGAAAAATTTTTTCCCCCTCAGAAAGTTCATTCTGAAAGTGCAGGATCAAATAGGCTTTTATTTCCACATTGGAGATCAGTATATTTGCTTCACTGAGTCCCATGTTCTTTTACAGACTTTCTATCCAGTAGCAATTCGACTGAAGCGACCGTAGCAGCAGCAGCAGCAGCAATTCCATAGTTTCTGATAAGAGTGTCAGCTCAGGAACCATCAGCCTTATTAGCACCTTCTCTTTGCGATTACATTCATGTATCACATTTTTAAATTGTTAACCTTGATTTTTGTCCTTCAGTTAGTATCACTGCATCTCAATCCAGAAGCGCGAGTCGATGTACTGAAAAATTATATACTATTCCTTACTTTTTAAAGTTTTGAGTCATCAATCAGAGTTGCTCCATCTTTTCTCTCCTTCTCCTTTTCTCTTTCTCTATATTTTACATAGTTCAGTTCAGTCGCTCGTCGTGTCCGACTCTTTGCAACCCCATGAATCGCAGCACGCCAGGCCTCCCTGTCCATCACCAACTCCCGGAGTTCGCTCAGACTCACGTCCGTTGAGTCCGTGATGCCATCCAGCCATCTCATCCTCTGTCGTCCCCTTCTCCTCCTGCCCCCAATCCCTCCCAGCATCAGAGTCTTTTCCAATGAGTCAACTCTTCACATGAGGTGGCCAAAGTACTGGAGTTTCAGCTTTAGCATCATTCCTTCCAAAGAAATCCCAGAGCTAATCTCCTTCAGAATGGACTGGTTGGATCTCCTCGCAGTCCAAGGGACTCTCAAGAGTCTTCTCCAACACCGCAGTTCAAACGCACCAATTCTTCAGCGCTCAGCCTTCACAGTCCAACTCACATCCATACATGACCGCAGGAAAAACCATAGCCTTGACTAGACGGAACTTAGTCGGCAAAGTAATGTCTCTGCTTTTGAATATGCTGTCTAGGTTGGTCATAACTTTTCTTCCAAGGAGTAAGCGTCATTTAATTTCATGGCTGCAGTCACCATCTGCAGTGATGTTGGAGCCCCCAAAATAAAGTCTCACAGTGTTTCCACTGTTTCCCCCATCTATTTGCCATGAAGTGATGGGACCGGATGCCATGATCTTCGTTTTCTGAATGTTGAGCTTGAAGCCAACTTTTTCGCTCTCCTCTTTCACTTTCATCAAGAGGCTTTTTAGCTCCTCTTCACTTTCTGCCATAAGGGTGGTGTCATCTGCATATCTGAGGTTATTGATATTTCTCCCGGCAATCTTGATTCCAGGTTGTGTTTCTTCCAGCCCAGTGTTTCTCATGATGTACTCTGCATATAAGTTAAATAAGCAGGGTGACAATATACAGCCTTGACGTACTCCTTTTCCTATTTGGAACCAGTCTGTTGTTCCATGTCCAGTTCTAACTGTTGCTTCCTGACCTGCATACAGGTTTCTCAAGAGGCAGGTCAGGTGGTCTGGTATTCCCATCTCTTTCAGAATTTTCCAGTTTATTGTGATCCACACAGTCAAAGGCTTTGGCATAATCAATAGAGCAGAAATAGATGTTTTTCTGGAAGTCTCTTGCTTTTTCAACGCAGCAGATGTTGCAAATTTGATCTCTGGTTCCTCTGCCTTTTCTAAAACCAGCTTGAACATCAGGGAGTTCACGGTTCACGTATTACTGAAGCCTGGCTTGGAGAATTTTGAGCATTACTTTACTAGCATGTGAGATGAGTGCAATTGTGCAGTAGTTTGAGCATTCTTTGGCATTGCATTTCTTTGGGACTGGAATAAAAATGGACCTTTTCCAGTCCTGTGGCCACTGCTGAATTTTCCAAATTTGCTGGCATATTGAGTGCAGCACTTTCACAGCATCATCTTTCAGGATTTGAAACAGCTGAACTGGAATTCCATCACCTCCACTAGCTTTGTTCATAGCGATGCTTTCTAAGGCCCACTTGACTTCACATTCCAAGACGTCTGGCTCTAGATGAGTGATCACATCATCATGATTATCTGGGTCGTGAAGATCTTTTTTGTACAGTTCTTCTGTGTATTCTTGCCACTTCTTCTTAACATCTTCTGCTTCTGTTAGGTCCATACCATTTCTGTCCTTTATCGAGCCCATCTTTGCATGAAATGTTCCCTAGGTATCTCTAATTTTCTTGAAGAGATCTCTAGTCTTTCCCATTCTATTGTTTTCCTCTATTTCTTTGCATTGATCGCTGAAGAAGGCTTTCTTATCTCTTCTTGCTATTCTTTGAAACTCTGCATTCAGATGCTTATATCTTTCCTTTTCTCCTTTGCTTTTCACCTCTCTTCTTTTCACAGCTATTTATAAGGCCTCCCCAGAGAGCCATTTTGCTTTTTTGCATTTCTTTTCCATGGGGATGGTCTTGATCCCTGTCTCCTGTACAATGTCACAAACCTCATTCCATAGTTCACAAGGCACTCTATCTATCAGATCTAGGCCCTTAAATCTATTTCTCACTTCTGCTGTATAATCATAAGGGATTTGATTTAGGTCATACCTGAATGGTCTAGCGGTTTTCCCTATTTTCTTCAATTTGAGTCTGAATTTGGTAATAAGGAGTTCATGATCTGAGCCACAGTCAGCTCCTGGTCTCGTTTTTGTTGACTATATAGAGCTTCTCCAACTTTGGCTGCAAAGAATATAATCAGTCTGATTTCAGTGTTGACTATCTGGTGATGTCCATGTGTAGAGTCTTCTCTTGTGTTGTTGGAAGAGGGTGTTTGCTATGACGAGTGTGTTCTCTTGGCAAAACTCTATTAGTCTTTGCCCTGCTTCATTCCACATTCCAAGGCCAAATTTGCCTGTTACTCCAGGTGTTTCTTGGCTTCCTACTTTTGCATTCCAGTCCCCTATAATGAAAAGGACATCTTTTTGGGGTGTTAGTTCTAAAAGGTCTTGTAGGTCTTCATAAAACAGTTCAACTTCAGTTTCTTCAGCATTACTGGTTGGGGCATAGACTTGGATAACTGTGATAGTGAATGGTTTGCCTTGGAGACGAACAGAGATCATTCTATCGTTTTTGAGATTGCATCCAAGTACTGCATTTTGGACTCTTTTGTTGACCATGATGGCTACTCCATTTCTTCTATATTTTACTATTCCATTATAAATAACTTGAGCTTCTCTGCTGGCTCAGATGGTAAAGCGTCTGCTGCAGTGCAGGAGGCCTGGGTTCGATTCGTGGGTTGGGAAGATCCCCTGGAGAAGGAAATGACAACCCATTCCAGTACTCTTGCCTGGGAAATTCCATGGACTGAGGAGCCTGGTGGGCTACAGTCCATGGGCTCGCAAAGGGTCGGACACAACTGAGCGACTTCATTCCTTCATAAATAACTCAATTTTGTATTTTATATACTTACATTTTAAATGTATTTTCAATCCATCTTACCTTCCGAACATGATCCAGGACATTTGAAAGAAGATAGCAGATAAATGGGCTTTCTTAGCACAAGCTCTCCTGATTCTTCTCACCTGTCCTTCATGAGTATTGTTTTTCTCACTTTATGGACGGAGAGACAGGTTGTCTAATGGAAAGTCTCATGGCCAATTCACAACTTAAATATGATGGTGGAGTAGAATATGTCTTTTTTTATTGAAATATAATTGCTTTGCAATGTTGTGTTAGTTTCTGCTGTACAACAAAGTGAATCAGCTGTATGTATATATATATTCCCTCCCCCTTGAGCCTCCCACCCTCCCCTCATCCCATCCCCCTAGGGCATCACAGAGCACTGAGCTGAGCCTCCTTTGCTATACAGCAGGGCCCACCAGCTGTTTTACACATGGTCGTGTATATATGTCCGTACTAATCTCCCAGTTCACCCCTCCCTCCCCTTCCCCTCCCCACATGTCCAGCTGTCCACTGTCCACATCTGTTTCTCTACTCCTACACTGCAAGTATGTTCATCTGTACCGTTCTTCTATATTCCACATGCATTAATGTACAATATTCGCTTTTTTTATTTCTGACTTACTTCAATATGTGTTACAGATTCTAGGTCCATCTACATCTCTACAATGACCCAATTTCAATTCCCTTTTTATGGCCAAGTAATATCCCGCTGTATATATCTTTATCTCAATATTGTATTACTTATTTTGAAACATACTTGTGTAGCTTACATTTATGGCAGTTCTCTGGAGTAAACGAAATGTATTTTAATAAGTCTAATTTCTCATTATCTATCTTCTCTTTTCACCCGATTTCTTGTCTATATTCTATGTTGTCCACTAATCCCTTCATTGTCACCACCATCTTGCACTCTAAAAAGGATAATGCTGTTTACTATCTCATTTCTATTGGATACCATGAGTAATAAAATAAAGCAAATGTAATAAAATAAAATTCAGTTTTTCCATCTTTGAGACTGATTCCTAATCCTGACTGAGTCATAATTCACATGAATTTCTTATGGGCTGTGTGTGTGTATGTTCATACTTTCTTTCATTTTAATTAATATTTTGGGCAACAATCAAACATTAGTCTTAAGCCAAAATTTTGTGTTGAGAAACTTCAGATTCAACTCTGGAAAATGAAGGACAAAAAGTAAGGTAATAGAGAATGTATACTGCTGAAATAGAATAGAAATGGCAGTTATTATCATCATAAGGTATTTATATTGTAGTCCTGATAAAACTGCCTTGTGAAAACTATATCATTGATCACACATATCTTATGGATGCTGACATGAATAGACAAGGAGTGCTGGGGAAGTGGGTGACAATTACCTTCTTAAGGCAGATATTTTAATGTTACCACTGATGCGTATCTGGAGTAGGAAATGGCAACTCACTTAGTATTCCTGCCTGGCAAATCCCATGGACAGAGGAGCCTGGTGGGCTATAATCCATGCGGTCGCAGAGTCAGACACGACTTTGTGAATAAACATCAGCTGATATATATATGGTACATTTGGGGTTAGAAAATTAAAATGATGATATGTAACATCATAATGATGTTGATTTATTGAAGCTTTGGTTATATCTGAGGAATATTAAATTGTCTTAATTATCTGATAATATAAATTTTATTCCTGTTGCTCTAGTAATTTAAACACCTTCCAAATACTGAAATTATAATCAAGTTCAATGAAGAAATTTGAACATCTAAAATGGATACATTTGAAAACCAGTATTACTTTTCATCTTCCTCCAAAAAAGTAATATTGCCATTTAAAAAACTCACAACACTCTGTCTCCAATTGTGAAAATAAATGTATATCATGCTATGCAGTTGATCATAATACATTTAAAACAAAAAGATTGATTAAGATGGGAAACATTTGAGAAAAATGTTTTGGATTATAAGATTGCCACTTTTTGCTTAGTCTATAAAGAGGCCTTAATAAAATGCTGAATCTAATATGCTAGAAGGGAACACATTATGAATGTACAGCATTGTATACTAGACTTTGAACCCAGATATTTGAGAAGTCATGATGAATAATCTGGACATCAACAATTAAAACTTAACTGCTTGGTAACTGAAATTACTGTGAAATTGAGGCAGCATGCAAACAATGAATAATTTCTCAAATTGAGACCATTACATTAAATATAATCACATTTGTTAATGCAATGCATATTCAATCTATAGTTAATGCATTATTCAAATCTGGTTGAGTTATAAAATGATAAGGTCAATTAAGATAAATATGCATATTCAGGTACCTAGAATGCCCCATTCATTTTAATTTGATAAGCAAATATATGTAAATAAACATGTGAGTTGAATATTAATGACATAGAATAATAAAATAGTTCAGACTGTACGTATAAAATCAGGAACTAACAGAAATAAAGAAGTTATGCTCAAAGCAATACATTTTTATAAACTTTGTAACATTAAGATAATTATGAAATCAGCAAGACTGAGAGACATTGGATATTTTTTATTAATCTATTTTGAAATGATAATCTCATTTATTTGAAGTAATTTCCTCATCTTGAACTGTTTCTTTACTGTAACTTCAAAATAATATTACATTTTACAATAAATATATTCCTGCCTTGTGGTTTATTATTCTGTGCTTTGGAGGTAAAAGAATTAAGAAAAATAGCATTTTCATAATAAACCATATATTTAATCCCTTTCTAAATGTTTCCTTTGGAAATTAAATTGCCTAGACACATCTTGATAATACCATCAGTTCACATTCTTTCTTCCTCAATTAATTTACTTATAAGAAGAAAAAAATACAATTATACTCATCAGGCTTGCTATGATATTTTATTGACATTAATATCACTAAGTCACAGAAATTTTAATGTCAGTTATTACAAACATTAAAAATAGAAATGAAACCGAAAAAACATTTTGCTGAGATGTTGATATTCTATAACCTCAACAGCATCTTCAAGATGAGCAAAACTTACAGTGAATGACATACTTGAAAATCCCTGGTCCATTTTGCAGACCTCAAAGGTACAGTCGACTTTCAAGGTTCTCTGTTAAAACAATATGCGCTTATAATATATTTTGTAAATAATTTTTAAAAATTACAGGTGCAACCCCTGACAAATGTCATTTTTAAAGTCATCTTTAAAAGCAACTTCTTACCGAACTTCCCTGGTGATTCAGTGGTTCTGACTTCATCTTCCAATGCAGGAAGTGCAAGTTGGATACCTGGCTGCGGGGGCTAAGATCCCACATTCCTCATGGCCAAAAAAATCAAAACATTAAATAGAAACAATACCGTAACAAATTCAATAAAGACTTAAAATTTTAAAAGTAACTTGCCAAATATTAGCCTCTCTTTATTCTTCTTAGATAAGAACTTTTGTAACCTGCGTTTTGAGATCACTGAATAATTATTACCTACTTCCATGGTTTAAGGCTTCCCTGGTGGTTCAGACGGTAAAGCATCTGTCTGCAATGCAGGAGACCCGGGTTCGATCCCTGGGTTGGGAAGATCCCCTGGAGAAGGAAATGGCAGCCCACTCCATTATTCTTGCCTGGAAAATCCCATGGACGGTGGAGCCTGGTAGGCTACTGTCCATGCAGTAGCAGAGTCGGACACGACTGAGCGAATTCACTTACATGGTTTAAACGGAAAATAACTTCTTAATAATTAAGTTTTATCATTATTATTGGCATCGTTGTGAGTTAAATGTGATGCAGAATCATTAAAAAGTGTGCTAACTCTAATCCTTGTGTGTTTTGGTTTTTGTTTGTACTTTCAGAGAGAAAGACATAGCATGGCATAAACATGGCGCAGTTCTATTACAAAAGAAATGTTAACGCCCCCTATAGAGACCGCATCCCTCTCAGGATAGTCCGAGCGGAATCTGAACTCTCACCCTCCGAGAAAGCCTACCTAAATGCTGTGGAAAAGGGAGATTATGCAAGCGTCAAGAAATCCCTAGAAGAAGCTGAAATTTATTTTAAAATCAATATTAATTGCATCGATCCTCTTGGAAGAACTGCTCTTCTCATTGCAATTGAAAATGAGAACTTGGAACTCATCGAACTCCTCTTAAGCTTTAACGTCTATGTTGGAGACGCCCTATTACATGCTATCAGGAAAGAAGTTGTGGGAGCTGTTGAGCTGTTGCTGAACCACAAAAAGCCCAGTGGAGAAAAACAGGTACTTGCAAAAATATGGGTTTTCATTTATTTTTCATGCAGAAGGTTTCTATGGATGGTCAAATTCTTCCCCAATTTTAAGAAATATTAGCACGGAAATAAAAACTATTACGATGGAAAACTACTGCTACGTACACATTTTATACTCTACAGAAGTCACCATCACCTGCACCTCTTACCCTGGCTAATCAGGCTTTAACAGAACAAAGCAAAACTAAGTAACCTATGGTGGCTTCTCATACATTAGGGACATGTTTATATAATAGTATATAAATTTGGGGGGGGTGGCGCTACTGTGTATATGTGGGGGTTTTCTCCTTGTCCTTCATTTTCTGAACATTCTGCAGTAACAGGCTGAATTCTTTTGCTATTTTTCCTTTTAACCTTCTTGCCTGTTCTGGAATTCTGTATCTTATTGCTAAAGTGAGTTGTACATCTAACTCTGATACTGTTTTTTAGCAAACTCTAATGGATTCTTTTAAATGGAGACAAATTTTTTAAAAAGGCAAAAACGTTTACTAGAAAATAACTGACTGTAGATTTAATACATCACACTATTGGCAAAATGTAGCTGTATCTTAATGTCATCAGTAGAAACTAAGCTAAAATGGTATGTGATTATAAATACTATCTAGTTTTAATTCCTGTTGTCTTCCTATTTTTCTCCCTAAAGAAGTGGAAAAATCATAGACAGAAATGAATAAGGAATCTATTTTTGTCTGTCTACATTATTCCCTGGTACTGCCCTGTATCTGAACTATTTGATCCTTTATCCTTTCACGTTGAACTCTTCACTTCCCCACATCAAGCCTCATTGACTAATTGCAGAAGACATTGCATGTATTTCAGTGGCTCAAAATCTGTCCTTTCAAGTAAAATCTTATAAAAACAATTGTTTTTACACCTCTAGCAGTTTCTGTTCTATCTGATAAAGGTGCAAATATTTTCTGCAAATGACGGTGTTGGAGATTACGAGTGAAATGACACAGAACAAGACACACAAGAGACAGACGACATGCACACTCCGACCGGAGGAACAGAACTGGGCAAAAAACTAATTGCCGTTTATTATAAAAGCCTCCTAGGCAGAATTCCAGACTGCATGAATAAGCCTTTTCAGCACAGCACAGGTGCATATATGTTATCATATAGCAAAGGGGAGTAAAATCCTAGTCTACTGCAGAGTCTGTACAAAGCCCTCTATTCCTTCTTTATCACAAGAAGGGAATGCTCCCTCGTCTGCAAGGGACCATTAAACTCAAGGCTGTGTCCAGACTCTTTGGCAGAACACCTCGTTTGCAAGGATGTCCAGCCCTAGCAGAGAGGCCCGTTTGCAGGCACATCTCTGCTACTCTATTAACCCTTCATCTCCCCCTTTTTTATTTGCTTTTATAAATTGTAGCATGGTCTGGATCTTCTCTGCTTCGTGCTTTAGTTGTTTCCCTTTCCGCCATCGCCGGAAGACTAGAAAAGCAACACAGCATAAAAGTAATATAAACACAGTGTTCCCAAAAGTAGTCCCAATTAGTGAGGATACATGCCTTAATGGATTTAAGTTATTCATTCCCTCTTGAAGGCTTTTTAGCAAATCAGACCCCATAATGTCAGGTAAAGTCCTGCTAAAAGTAGCCAAAGTTTGTCATTCCAGGTCCATAATCTCCGTAGTGAGATTTTGATGCCCAGTCAAGGATCATTTTACTTTATCCCATCCTTCACTCATGTTAAATGGTACAGGTGTTATATAAAACTGAGAAGAATTCCAATCACATTTCAACACACTTTGTGTAGATAAAACAGCCAATTGATCTCCAAGCCAGGAAACAGTGTGTTGAAGATTGAGCACATCGGTAGCAAGTTGGGCGTCCAAATCTCGCTGTTGTTGCCATAACAAATGAGAGTCTTTATGCCAGTCCCAAATAAAATCAGCTGTTTGAATTCCTTGGTGTAACGCAAGACCTGCCACTGCTGCTGTTGCAGTTACTGACGCGACTGCTACAATCGAAGCAATGACCACACCAAGCATACGTCGAGATCGGTGTAGCAAAGTCTGTACAGCAGTTACTAGATGAGAAACAGCAAAAGAATCTGGCCACGGCCAAGTCAGATTTATAGGTAACCATACTTCTGTCCGAGCCTTAACAATTACTAGAGAGAAATTGGAATTATAGGCTCATCTTTCAAATTCTTCCCACCAAGACTGATTTACACATTGAGTTAGATTACAATAGTCACATGACACAGACCCCACAGTATCATTCTAGGTCCAATTTCCATATAACAATGCAAAAGGATATTTTATACATGCCATTGCAGAATAAGATTTATTAACGTAAATTAACATGGAATGGACCCGAAGAGTCACCACTGTCCAAAGTATAGTTTCCTGACCAGATAGTGAGATTACCAGAAACCGCCCACAGTTTCCAAATATCTCCTTGAATGTGTGGATATCCTTGCAATTGTAATTGAGGAGGGACAAGTGCAAATTGCTGCCATTTAACTGTTTCATTACCATTGCCCATCAAAGTGCTATTTGCACGATGCCACCTAAGAGATTTATTTGACCATTTTTCTCAGAATTGCCCATGATCTGGATTCCAATCTATAGTGATGGCCCCAGAATAATTCATGACTTTAAAGGGTTGATGACCTTGGCAACGTTCCCACTCCAAAGATTCTAGAGAAGGAACAAAAAAGTTAACAGGACATAGCGACATGTGTTTTCCATTATGAATGTCTATCAGTTCTGTCGAGGTGCTAAATCCCCTGGTGGAAACAAGCACAGTAAAAGCAGCAAAATGGTAACTATTATATTTTACCCCCCATGTATTATAAGAATGATGAGAATGTTCCTTGGTGGACAGACAAAAGGGGTGTCCTCCCATACATAAAGGAATGCCTTCCACTGCAATGGTCAAATTACTAATATTATGTTGTTGTTTATGATGAGATAGTTGTTCTATTTCCCCGCAAGCTGGCGGGGGAAAGAAGGCAGTCTCATCAGTACATACCTGCACTTCTGGTTCCCCCCAGGAAACTGCTCTTACTAATGGGGGATTAGGTATATGTGCCCAATATGTATGATTACTTGCCGATACACCGATTACCTGACATGTCACCACCGCCATCGTGGCAAGCAAAAGATTGGTAGGATTCAGAGGTTGCCCCGCCTTCATTAACGTCTTCTCTGCTTCCTGGGTCAACCTCTTCACTTGACCCCATGTAGGAGGTGTTGCTTCCCTTGTACGGGAAGTAAGGCTTCTCTGTATAGTAAGCTCTTCTAATTTTTGAACAAAGGGATCAGCCATTGTTGATTTTGATCAATCTTGCTGGGGTCCAAAACCTGTAATTATCAACAGAAATGAAAGCATACCCTCGTCCCAAATATATTAATGATGTTGGGATCCAACCTTTCTCTTTATCTTTATACCAAATAGGCGTATTCAAGATCTTCTTATCCTCTTCTTTCCCTTGAAAATGCAACTCTGCTGCTGATAGATTTCCCTTGCTCCAAACATTCAAAAAATTTAGGGTAAGTAAGGTTTTATTCAGAATGTCTTTAGGTTTCATAAATCTCTCTTGTTCCCCCTTTTTTATTTTTTCAAGATAATCACGCAAGGTACGATTAGCTCTTTCAATGATAGCTTGCCCTTGGCTATTATAAGGAATACCAAAAGTATGAGTTATGTGGTATTGAGATAAAAAGTGAGCCAATTTTGCGGATTGGTAGGCAGGTGCATTATCAGTTTTCAATTCAATTGGTAATCCCATAACTGCAAAACAAGATAACAAATGAGTAATAACAGCGTCAGCCTTTTCAGAATGTAATGCAGTGGCCCATTGAAAATGTGTGCAAGTATCTATAGTATGATGCTCACATTTTTGTTGTCCGAAGGAAGAAATGTAAATTACATCCATTTGCCATATCTGATTTGCTTGTAGTCCTCTCATGTTGACACCTGGTGGGGTAAATGGCAAAGCAAAGGGTGCACATATGGAAAAAGAACGAACAATATTTTGATCTTGTTTTCAAGTAATAGCATGAGATTTTTGTAACCCTTTGGAGTTGGTATGTTGTAAGAGATGTTCTTGTTTTGCTGCTTCTATAGGATAAAGTAAGGCATCAATTGTAGCATTTCTGGATGATAAGGGTCCAGGAAGGGCAGAATGTGCACGGATGTGAGTAAAGAAAATTAACTCTGAACGCTGCAAGAGCAACTGTTGTACTTGGTAAAACAATTTATCAATAGCTGTTTTAAGAGTCAATGGAAGGGAGACATGGGGAAGCTGTAGGCAAGAGAGAACAGCATATCGAGAATCTGAAACAATGTTAATAGGAAGTTGGGGAAAATCTTGCAAAACTAAATAGATAGCCCATAATTCAGTGGGCTGTACAGAAGAAAATGAGTGGGGGAGAACCTTGGAATTTTCCAGGGTCCAATATCCAGCAGTATTTTTATTTGCACCTGTAAAAATAGTGGGTCCCTTAACTGGAACATCTGAAATTGGGGAATGAGATATAGTGTTAGTCCAGAGAAAATCAATCAATTTAGATGATGGATAATGATTAGAAAATGAATCAGGATTTGAGGCAAGAGAAATTTTCCAGTTTTCATTAAACTGTAAACATCGAGATATTTGAGCAGTTGTTAACTGAGTAACCATCTGGTGTGGTTCGCATCCTGATAATTGTAAAATACGATGGCGACCCTTCTGTATAAGGAAGGCTAATTTATCCATATATATAGTCAATTTTTTGGAAAAACTGTTAGGTAAGAAAACCCGTTCTATTAATCCTTTTTCTTGAGCAATTACACCAGATGGGGAATAAGGGGTATGAAATATTATAAAAGAAATAGGTTGAGATGCATGTAAGTAAGTCAAAAAGCCGTCATTTAGTCGTTGCTCAACAAATTGAAGTTCCTGTAAAGCCAATGGGGTTAAGGTCCGGGGGCTATCCAGAGCTGTATCTCCTTCTAAAGTAGAAAACAAATGTCATAATTGATAAGTAGGAATCCCAAGTACCGGGCATAGCCAATTAATATCTCCCAATAACTTTTGAAAATCTTTTAAGGTTTTGAGATGGTCTCTTCTAATTTGCAGCTTTTGGGGCCTAATTCTATGTTGTTCCAATATTGTCCCTAAATATGAAATAGGAAAGTCCTTTTGAATTTTTTCTGGGGCTATTTGCAAATTGTGTAGTCTTAAAGCCTCCTGTACTTTTAAAAAGAATTCATCACATTCAGCAATACTAGGAGCTGCCAAGAGGAGATCATCCATATAATGATATAGACTATAATTGGGGTATTCTTGACGGAGGGATTGTAAAGAGCGAGCTACGAATTCTTGGCATAAGGTAGGACTATTTATCATTCCTTGTGGTAAGACTGTCCATTGATAACGCTTAACAGGCTGAGCATGATTAAGAACAGGAACTGTAAAAGCAAATTTATCTCTATCTTGCAATTGTAGGGGAATGGTAAAAAAGACAGTCTTTAAGATCTAACACCATTAAGGACCAATTCTGAGGAATAAGAGCCGGAGAGGGGAGTCCCAATTGTAATGCTGCCATAGGTTCAATACATTTATTAACTTCTTGTAAATCAGTTAACATTCTCCATTTTCCAGATTTCTTTTTTCTAACAAAAACAGGAGAATTCCAGGGTGAGGTAGAGGGCTCTATATGACCAAGTTGGAGTTGTTCTTGTACTAATTGTTCTAACGCCTCGAGCTTTATTTGTGGTAATGGTCACTGCTCAACCCATTTTGGAGTATTAGTTAACCATTTTAATGGGAGTGCTCGAGGAATTTGAGCAGTGGCTACTAGTTTTCCGATGGAATGGTTACAGAAGCCCCCAAAGGAGAGAGAAGATCTCTTCCCCATATATTAATAGGTATATTTACAGTATAAAAGGTAACAAACACTGATCTTCCATTATGGAATTGACATTGTAAGGGATGGGTACTCTTCCAGACATCTGCAATGGAACCCAATGCCGTCAGCATTAAAGGGCTTTTTTCTTTTTCCCAATCTTGGGGCCATTGTTGAGAAGAAATGACTGAAACATCCGCCCCTGTGTCTACTAGTCCTTCAAAGTTGTTTCCCTGTATAATCAAAGCGAGAACAGGGCGGGAATCTTTAATAAGCATTTTCCAAAATATATGTCGCCCAGTACTTCCAGATCCTCCTGTTTGTTCATTAGGAAGAGCCAAAAAGGGATGATAAGGTAGGAGAAGTATTTGAGCAATACGTTCCCCAGCTAACAGTGAAAGCGTGGTGGAAGTAGAGACCATAATTAAAATTTCCCCAACATAGTCAGAGTCTATTACCCCAGGAATTATGGTTAAACCTCTCAAAGCCGCGCTGCTACGGCCTAATATCAAGCCAAAAATGCCTTTAGGCAGTGGTCCAAATACATTTGTTTTTAATTTATAAATGCCTTCCCCTGGTGACAAAAGAACATTATCAGCTAGTGGCAAATCAGCAGCAGCACTCCCTGAAGTAGCAGACCGTAAGTCCGAAATCATCATCTGAGGTCCTTTTAATGGGGCATCGACTCATAATGGTTGCTGGGAGGGAACAGGGTTGGGGCAGGTGGGATGGCAGGAGGGCAAGGAGGAGAAGTCCCCGGTATTGTTCCTGGGCCCCAAGGACTTAGGCCCGCAGGATAGTTTCCCGATATCGGGTTGCCTATTTTGTCTGTTTTAGATCTGCATTCATTAGTCCAATGAAACCGCTTCCCACACTGACGGCAAAGTCCAGGAGGAGTCTTATTCTTCCCAGCAAGAGATGTGTCTTTAGGAATTGCACCTTGATCAGCTTTTAATTTCTGACATTCTCTTCTCATATGACCAGGTTTTCCACAATGGAAGCAGTTACCTCCCTTTTGTGGTCTCATAGCTTTGGCCAAGGCTGTAGCAAAGACATTAGCCTGATGCTCAGTTCCTCCCAATCCTGAGCAGGCTCTGATATATTCAGCTATAGATGCACCCTGTCCCTTTAAAGGTCCCAGTATACGCTTGCATTCAGGATTTGCATTTTCAAATGCTAAAGTTTGTAATAATATCTCTGAAATCTCATCCCTCCCTATAGCCCATTTCACAGCTACCCTCAATCTTGCTAGAAAATCAGTATATAGCTCATTGGGGCCTTGCATTGTTTTAACAAAGGAGGGCTGGGCGTGGCCAGTAGGCACCACATGGCGCCATGCTCGTAAAAAGACCTGGCGGACTTGTTGTAAGTCCTGATCAGAGTATTGAGTCTGTTCTCTTAAAGCCCGATATTGGCCCTCTCCCATTAGCTTGTCCTCAAGAGGACCAGGGGGATTCTGTCCCTCATTAATCTGAGCCTGCTTTCTAGCTTCTTCTTCCCACCAGCTACGAAGTTGCAACCACTGAGAGCCTTCCAAGACAGCTTGGGCAATAGATTCCCAATCTAACGGAATGATTAATTTGCCTTTTCCCAATGATTCCAGCATAGCCAAAACAAAGGGAGCTGAGGACCGTACTGCGCTACTGCAGCCTTAAGATCTTTAAAAAATTTATATTCCAAAGGAGCATATTGTACATTTATTCACATTGCCATCCTGCTGTCTCTGGATGGGAAACAATTGTGGAGGATCGATAAACCCACCAGGGGGAGCAGGCAAGTCATCATCATGAAGCACAGACAAAGGAAAGGAGAACTGACAATGTTCCCTGCCCACATCGGGCCAATTAACCGCAGTGGGGAAAAGAGAAGCACAAGGAGGAGCAGAAGGTGTAGATTTTTTCTCCTCCCTACGGGACTTCCACCATTCCTGGAATAGATGGGTCATTTCTTTAATCTCTTTTCCCTCCTCTGACAAAACCGAAGAAGCCTCCAAATCTGATTCTGAACTATCCAATGTTTCACCATTTACAGGAGGAGGCTCATTTGTATCCTTGCCTTCAGGCGATGCAGAAGCCCCACCAACGTCTGACACATCCCCATAAATTATTTCTCCCCTCCTTGAAGCATTAGATTTTGTTTCATTATCAGTAGAGAGCAAGGTCAAAGCCTGTGTTATAGCACTACACGAAGTCCATAACTTCAAAGGGATCACATTACCCTTCTGATGTTGCTTTCTCAGTTCCTTTTGAATTATTTTCCATTCCTTCAAGTTTAACTGTAACTTAGTTTGATATTGAAACCAATGACAATATTGCTCCACCAAGCGAAAGAACTCACTCAACCGACGAGTCGAGGCTTTAACGCCTATGGAGTGGAGAAGTCTTTGGACTAACTCCATGTATCATGCCCGTAATGATGAGGAATTCCCCGTGATTTTTTTTGAAAGCTCCCCTCTGCTAGGGTGAGGAATTCCTCATAATTTTCCCAAAAGTTCCCCTGCTATGGATTTAAAATCCCCCCGGGGTTACTCACCCTTTCGGTTTCACTCGAACCCCACGTTGGGTGCCAGATGTTGGAGATTACGAGTGAAATGACACAGAACAAGACACACAAGAGACAGATGACACGCACAGTCCGGCCAGAGGAACAGAACTGGGCAAGAAACTAATTGCCGTTTATTATAACAGCCCCCTAGGCAGAATTCCAGACTGCATGAATAAGCCTTTTCAGCACAGCACAGGTGCATATATGTTATCATATAGCAAAGGGGAGTACAATCCTAGTCTACTGCAGAGTCTGTACAAAGCCCTCTATTCCTTCTTTATCACAAGAAGGGAATGCTCCCTGTTTGCAAGGGACCATTAAACTCAAGGCTGTGTCCAGACTCTTTGGCAGAAAGCCTCGTTTGCAAGGACGTCCAGCCCTAGCAGAGAGGCCCATTTGCAGGCACATCTCTGCTACTCTATTAACCCTTCAGATGGACTCTTAGAGACACTGTTTGTGGTTTACTCACTACGTCGTGTCTGACTCTTCGTGACCCCATGGAAAGTAGCCCCACCAGGCTCCTCTGTCCATGGTATTTCCCAGGCAAGAATCCTGGAGTGGGTTGCCATTTCCTTCTCCATGGGATCTTATCAATCCAGGGATTGAACCTGGGTCTCCTGCACTGAAGGCAGATTTCTTTCCTAACTAAGCCACCTTAGAGACATTACATTCTTTTAAAGCAAGACCTGCTGTAGCTATTAATGCCGTTGTCTTTGCTTTACTGGAGGACTTTGATCAGAATCATTGCCATGATTAGGACAAGAATTTCAAGGCTGGATGTCTCCTGAAAGTTCTCCCCCAAAGTCCGTGTTTTTTGGCCCATTCCTATGTCTCAACATCAGGCATCCTTTTCCCTCACCTGGCTCCAAACTTTGATAAAACAACACTCCACAATGACAATACTTCTTTGCTTTTTGCTTTACTGGTTTTTAATTGTTTCATATCCAGTTGTTTGGGTTACCTTCCCACCATATTGATCTTGATTATTAATAAAAGGTAGTAAAGGTTTGCAAAGGTTTGAAATCTGGCAGGAGTCAGAAATATCCCAGGCCATGTATTTCTGGATGATTTCCCTTGTATCTGTTTGTAAGACAAGAATTTTCCAACTTGTGCTATCCTTGGCAAGGGTGGACAAGTAGTAGTAATGTTTAAAGACATATATTATGTTATATCCCAGTTTTCCACTACTAGAGAAACACCGGACACTTAGGAATGAGTAGGAATCTGTTCTTATCTGTGTAAGTTCAGGTGCTATTTCTCCAGTCATCTTGTGAATTTGAAACACTTTGCACAATCATACTCCTAAAGTATTTGCATTTCCTAATAACAATGATCTTATATTGTATACCCTCTTGTTTATTATCTATAAGAGCAACCATGAGACAGACTTGGGACTGTGTGTCTAGATCATTTAAGATTGTAACAGGTCTATAGAACAAAATTGCTATTGTGTTTTTCCTGCTTATTACTATATAATCTTCTTAATTTTATTGTCTAGAGAACAGTGACCAAACATTTCAGTGTCTCTTTAGTCAATGACATTTGTGCTGGCCAAAGTAATTTGGTGTCTGGAGAAGATATCTGCTATTATGAGATTGTTTGTTGGAAGATGTTCAACTTCTGAGCTAAACTCTAGTCTGACAAGTAGGTCTTGGCTTCTTAGAGGCACTTGATCTGGAACCCTGATCATTAATAAAAGGCAGTAAAGGTTTGCAATCTGTCAAGAGTCTGAAATATCCCAGGCCTTGCGTTTCTGGAGGATTTCTTTTATATCAGTTCGTAAGCCAAGAATTTTTCTTTTCTGTTTGCACATTCTAGAATTCCTCTTCAGCAAAGACACTGAGAATCAACAAAAGTTGTATCTTTTGGTTTGAACTTTGTAATTTGGAAAGAGCAACTCCAACCTACCTCAGAGTTCCTGGTATCTTGTACAATAAAAGAGAAGTTGTTACACCAGGAAATGTATACAGTATGGCACATAAAAGAGGTCCTTGGGGTTTGTGGGGGAGAGAGGGGGGCAGACGAACCCCATTAGAGCTTGGCTGTTTATCTGTGACTTACTTAGACAATGCATCTCTTAAGTGTGGCCAACATCATTTGGAATAAAAGTTTCCATTAGCCAGCATCTGGTAGGTAACAAATAAATTCTTGACAGGATTTTTTATCTCATAAATTAAATTCCTTAGAAGATTCTTGTGATCATGAAAGCCATTTTGTGTTTACTCTGTTTGCCTAATTTGCAGTCTTACAGGCCACCCTCAAAGACCCTGGAACCTATTACCATTAATTTTGTTGAGGTCACTGAAGCTGAGTGTTAAAACCTAAGAACAATAATATCCAAGTGGTCAAAATCAGCATAACTTGTCTTAAAATGAGTCAAGGAAAAGGATCTATTATGAAAACACACAAATCTAATGATCAGAACACTTACTTAGAACTTAAAATGTGACAGATGTGGATCAGGAAATAGACTCTTCTTTGACGAATGTGTCACGTGTTAATTTCTTTCTCTGGAATAAGATGCAAGGCATGACTGCCTCCCGAAATCATGGGGGCTTGAGATTTCAGATTACTCAGCTTATTCTTCCAGTACATTCACCAGGGAACAATTTACAATTTTCATATGATTTTTGGGCCAGGTCTGAGCCCCGTCACTGGGGAGGAGACATGATTTTTGTTTTCTAGAGTCTAGTTGTGAAGAGAGACAGGAAAAAAATAATGGGGATATGAGTAAATGTAATCACAATGGTGTTGGAGAAGACTCTTGAGAGTCCCTTGGACTGCAAGGAGATCCAGCCAGTCCATTCTGAAGGAGATCAACCCTGGGATTTCTTTGGAAGGAATGATGCTAAAGCTGAAACTCCAGTACTTTGGCCACCTCATGCGAGGAATTGACTCATTGGAAAAGACTCTGATGATGGGAGGGATTGGGGGCAGGAGGAGGAGGGGACAACAGAGGATGAGATGGCTGGATGGCATCACTGACTCAATGGATGTGAGTCTGAGTGAACTCCAGGAGTTGGTGATGGATGGGGAGGCCTGGCGTGCTGTGATTCATGGGGTCACAAAGAGTTGGACATGACTGAGCGACTGAACTGAATTGAACTGAACTGAATCACAATGGAAAAGAGAAATCAATCCTTGGGTAATTATGAAACTAAACTGACTAGACTTGGTAAATACAAAATATTACTGGGTGGAGGGCATCGGGGGAGCAGGAGAAAGGCCTGAAGGAGGAGTATGAATGTTTGATTTATAACTGGGGAAAGTTAATTCCAGTAGCTGAGGTAGAGACTCTAAAAGAGGTGTATGAGACCTGCTTGGATATACTCAGCTTTCGCTTTATTGACATTGACATCTAGGAAATTATCAGACATTTTAGTCTTAAGAAAGGGGTTTGGGATTGATATACAGATGATAGGGAGGACCTTGAAGTGCATAAAGTCACCTGTCTTCCAATCACTTTGACATTAGTTGTATGTCCTTTCCCTTGTATATTGTTTAAATGTTTATGATGGTTAGTTAGTATGTTAAAAACTTTTCTCAATGCCGCATCTAATGAAGATATTTAGGTTTTTCCAGATAAATAGATGGGTACAGATTATTAATTATTTTCTTCCCTATTTCATGTACTTCTTCATAAATCAAGATACTGAGTCCTTAGTGTTTTCATTTTTACTATAAAAAATGAAAAGAGCAATACTTTATTTCTTTTCATGTAGTATACAGCACGGAGAACCTGTCATTCTCCACACTGGGCAGGGAGATGGGAGATTATGTATTCTTACTGAGACTGCTTCCTGGCTAGAATCATTACTCTGATACTCTCTGCTGATTTTACTGAACTTTTCTTTAACCTCCTTAGTGCTGTATTTCTCCATAGGGAATAACCAACAGTGACTTCTCAGCTCCCTTTTTTCAGTCAATTGATTGGTTACTTGACTTCTAATTATTTCTAGCAGACCTTTCTCTTTGATGTCTTCTAAGGCCAGATTCAATTTCAGTTTCAGCTGCTTCAGTAAATGTTCATCAGAGGCAGTATTTTCTTTTTCACTCTTCACTTAGACACTAGTACTGAATCTTCTATACCATCAACATTTCTGGGAGGGCTTCTTACTTCAGTTTGTGGGATCCCGCCCCAAGAGTCTCTGATATAGCTGGTCTGGAAGGGGTCCCTGGGACTTGTGTTTCTCCCAAGTATGAAAGTGACACAAATGCTTCTGGTCTGGAGACAACACTTTGAGAACTGATGACCTAGAGAATGTTGAAAACTACAGAATACCTAGTTGTATACCTCATGTTAGGTATGGCTGCATTATACCATGATAACCTTGCTTTTGGGAGATTTCAAATAACTATCTTAAATACTAGTGATTAAGTGGTATTTAATACCAAATAATTTTCCAATTTCACTAATGCATTTATTATATTTTCCCTTCTTTGGGAAAAATACTTTGCTAAACATTACTTATCCATTCAGTAGTTAAGATCCTAGAGTATTTCAATTGAAGAAATTTTGATTTGAAAGCCCCACTAAAAAGAGTATCAAATTTTATAATTTCAAGAGACCTTGGAGATCATCTAACCCAATCACTTTGTTTTATAGACAAGGGAAAAGTATTGGGGATTTAACCTGACCAAAAGAATCTATAAACCAGTATCTAGCATCCAACCTGCAGATAGCCTGAATGATGAATATTCATTGAACTTGTCATCATGCCAGTAATTCATGATAAGAATTTTATTTGCATTATCTCATTTCATCTTCACATTATCTGGTGAAGGTTGGTCCCATTGTTCTCCCCACTTACAGATGAGGAAATGAAAGCACAAAAAAGTATTAGTGACACATCCCAGAACACAGAACCAGGAAATATCGGTGCTGGAACTCAAGAGTCACGGAAAATCATCACCAGGCTATCTGGCTCCAGCCACTGTGCCAATTTGGATAAGAATCATTAAAATGATTAGCTAATTATCCTATTTAGGATATGAGTTACATAAATTTAAAAGAGCCTCTAGAATTACGTACTTAGGCTGTGCCTCTATCTTGTCTACTATGATACCATTTATAATTTAGTTGCTAAATAGATACTAAGTCATTAAAAGTAATTAGAAGCTATGAAATGCCAGGGAAGAGTAGAGTTGAGTGACAGAAATACTGACTTCTAGCCCTGTTCAACACTTGCTAACAGGACAAGCCTCTGAAAATCATCCTGAGCCTTGGTTTTCTCGGTATTAATTGGAATCATAGAATTAACGTACTTGCTTCTTTAATGTCTGGTGGTGTTAAAGTTCTGTAAAAGTGTTTCACAAGGTGACATGTAATAACAACATAATATACTGTTATTACTATATTATGTCATAATCTCTGTCTTCCTATTGACAAACAAATATACTAATAATACAACATACACTAAAAGATAAAGTTCAGCACTGGCAATTTACCTTCTGGAGTGCATGCCTTCTTTTTCATTTGAAAAATGCAATTATTGGAACTAGAAACCCTATTTAGGGAGAGCACAGGAGAATTTAATTGTTTACCCTTTTCCTTTCTATCTCAGTGCTCCTAGGGGATTTCAAAAAATAATTTCTGTGGATATGCTAATGCGATTTGTGGCTTTAGAAAGAGTACCTATTATGTAATCAGGAAATCAAAGGATGAAATAGGAGATTGGCATGGGCAAGTTAATGTAAATATGTATCCAACCCATGACTAAAAATAAGGGACGTTTTTAATTGATATCGATGCTAATAAATATATCCCTGGCTACTGGGAAGAGATAGAGTTTACTTTTATCTCTTGTCTTCATTTGATTTTAGTTGCTAGACTTTAGAGCGAGTAATTTACTTCTGCAGACTCATGAATTTCATATAGTCCTTTTTAAATGTCCTGTGCTAAGGCAGCCTATATATTCTAGTCTTTAGAGCTGCCCCTTGCAGAGTGAAAACATTTCCACTTCCTCAGTGGTTAACCAGCTGAGGTTACCCTTTTTGATTTGCTTCTGTTACATTCTGGATATTCACAGTAAGTGAAACTAAATACCATCATCATATTTACTATCAAAATTCAGAGAGAGAGTGAAGGCAAGAGAGAGAGAGAATTATAAAGTATTAAAGATGTTCTCCTTCCTGGTGGTTCAGATGGTAAAAAATCCACCTGCAATGAAGGAGACACGGTTTCAATCCCTGGCTTGGGAAGATCCCCTGGAGGAGGGAATGGCAACCCTCTCCAGTATTCCTGCCTGGAGAATTCCTTGGACAGAGGAGCCTGGTGAGCTACAGTCCATGGGGTCACAGAGTCGGACATAACTTAGTGACTAAACAACAACAACTTCCCAAAATACTTATCCTATTGTGAAACATAGCTGGATACATCATCAATTATCCTTTCTTTATTTCTGGATGGAAAATGTCAATAGAAAATGTTTATAATATTGTCCACCATTAATATGAAAAAGCTGAAAATTATCCCCAACATGATCTTTATAATGTCAAATAGAAACCAACGTAAAGTATTTTTACCAATAAGTACTTTGAAAGTCTAAGAATTAAATTGATTCCTATTATTCCACAGCAGGGAATTTAAATGCTGTTACAACATAGATAGAGCCTAGATTTCGTTTAGTCAGTTGGCAAATGGCAATCATGAGTGATCTGAATGATTCTGCCCTAAATGGAAGAATTTTTAAAAGATGGACTATGTTTCACTGTTAACATGATAAAGTGGTTCAAACTAACTGGTCATTCTGACTCATAAGATAATACACATTGACATTTTCTTTTTCTTGATGACCAGCAAATTATAGATAAGCAGTCCTCCAGAATTCTCTTGTTCCTTCCTCTCAACATATCACACTTACTATAAAAGTCATCAGCATCATCATTAAATATGTTTGGAATGCACAAGAGCAAAAAGCTTTCAGCTCCTTCTAAAACTCAAGTGAAAAAAAGAGGATAAAAAACAATCTCGACCAATAAAGCAATGCTTCAAGCATTGAGGCATTTCCATCTGATGGTAAGAAACTACAAGAAAGAGTCCTTATTTTCTGTTTGTGGACAAGGAAGGAGGGAAAGATGGTAAAGAGGTTCGAGAGAGAAAGATGTGGCTGTAAATCCTATCTTATTGTCTAGGCAAATTGTTTGAGCCTTGACTTTCTCATAAATAAGAAGGAGATAATAGTCCCTGCTCACCATGTTGTTGTAAAGATTAGATGGTTAGCACACTAATAGCCTACGGAGTCGCACACAGTCGGACACGACTGAAGCGACTTAGCAGCAGCAGCAGCACGCTAATATGGCTGGCATTTAGAGAGCTCAGTACATGCACCTTCACCTTGATGTCATTTGAGCATTTTATACTTATTCAATTCAATTTAATTAAAAATGCTTATGTGTGTTGAAGAGGCTAAAAGTTCTTCAAAGCAAATTCCTTGAGAAGCCTTAGCACTTGTATGAAGACTAAGTTTATGTTAAAGTAAGAGAGAGGGTATACTGGTGGCTCAATCAGTAAAGAAGCAGTCTGTAGTGCAGGAGACCAGGGTTCAATCCCTGGGTCAGGAATATCCTGTGGGGAAAGGAATGGCAACCCACTCCAGTATTCTTGCCTGGCAAATCCCATGGACAGAGGATTTACTGGTGACAGTCCATGGGGTCACAAAGAGTCAGACACGACAGAGCAACTTTCACTTTCACTTCAAGAGCAAGGGGAAACTAAACTTTGAAATGTGAGCTTTGGTGATAAACTTTTGGGCGTTCAATTATTTTGTTGTTGTTTAGTCACTAAGTCATGTCCTAGCACAGCACAGCATATATATATATGTGTGTGTGTGTGTGTGTGTGTGTGTGTGTGTGCACACGTTTGTGCTTGTTCAGTCATGTCCGACTCTTTGTGGCCCCATGAACTGTAGCCAATGGGACTCATCTGTCCATGGGATTCTTCAAGCAAGAAAACTGGAGTGGGTTGCCATATCTTACTCCAGGGGATCATCACAATCCAGGGACTGAACCCAGGGCTCCTGTGTCTCCTGCACTGCAGACAGACATCACTTGCTGAGCCCTCGGGGAAGCCCATGTGTGTGTGTGTGTGTGTGTGTGTGTGTGTGTGTGTGTGTGTGTAGGTATCCAAGGTGGAGGTCCTAGAACCCATCCCCAAAGATACCAAGGGATGCACACATATCCATGTACAGCTACACACACATATATGCATGCACACCCCTTCATAATAAAAATAATGGAACTGCTTCTCTTAAAAATCATAGATGGTTTCTGACGTTTGAAAGAGATTCTAAAGTTTATCTGAAAAAATCACCTAGAATGTTTTTCACCAAGCACGAGTAATATAGAATCATATTATTCCTCTTTTCCAGTTTCAAATGATTTTAATGCTCACACAGATCAGCCTGATTCAGTGTGAAAGGAGTCTTCTTGTACAAGGGCATGAATATCAGGTGGTGAGGGTCATTGGATGCCAGTCACAAATACACAGCAAAATGTTAGTATTAGTTATCTCTGAATATTGGGATAGAGTGCATGTTTTTCTTTTTTGTGTTTTTCTGTCTTCTCTAAAATCTCTACAATGAACATATATTATTTTCAAATTGGAAAAATATATGCTTCTATATACATATCTCTGTGTATATTCATCTTAATTGTTGTTTTAGTCCCTCAGTCATGTCCAACTCTTTTGTGACCCATTAACTGTAGCCCACCAGGCTCCTCTGTCCGTGGAATTTTCCAGGCAAGAATATTGGAGTGGGTTGCCATTTCATTCTCCAGGGAATCCTCCCAACCCAGGAATCGAACTCTCATCTTTTGTGTTGGCAAATGGATTCTTTACCACTGAGCCACCAGGGAAGCCCTATGTATAGTTATGTACAGACACATTGATCTTGGAGAAACTGGGTATATATGCCATCATCCACACTGACAGGCCTAGCAAATGTGGAATCATTACATTATTCTTGGTACAAAGTCACTGGCTTTTGCTCCTCCAAGTTCAGTGGAGTGGAGCAACTCAAAGAGACAGCAAAGTTAGGAGAATGGTCTGGGTGAGCAAAGAGTCAGTAAAGGAATCCTGCCATTCTTCTGGTTATCTTTAAAATTCCTTTAGCTGCCTCTGTGGCCAAGATAATGTTAAAATATGACCACATAGTAACCCTTGACCTCAAGGAATCTAATCTAGCAATCAATTGCAACTTTGAGATAAATAGAAGTAATAATTTATAATATGTATACTCATCCATTTTGTTTTTTTATACAATATTGATTTTCCAATTGTATTTACATACTTCTCTTGCATATTTTATTCCAGAGTATCAGAGCCCATTCATCTTCTTTATCATCTGAGGTACCTTTGATTCTTCTGGTCTGACCTAAAGCTACCAGCTTTAGGAAAGAAACTTAAACTGTACTCTATTCAGTGCTTTTCAGCGTAAACTTAATGTTTGACTTGCAAGTAATGTTTATTAAATCATGTGTTCTAGCACCTGTTTTGGATGACTTTTACTTCACTCTACCATGATCTCCTTAAGCCAAGCCTATGCTGCCTGATTATCTCAACTAAAAAGCAAAGATTCAAACTGAACTTTGGGAAATCAGAGGGCATTTTGATATCATACTTATACCACCTCTCTCCCCCTCTTTTGCCCCCACTTCCCCAACACACACATACACACACTGACTCCTAGAACCATTACCTTATACAGGTATGGAGAAAATAAAATTTATACTAGTTTAGGAAACTAGCCCAAGATTACTGAGATTATTCATTCTTGAGCCAGGATTAAAATTCACTTTTTTTGGTCTAGGATCAAATATAAATATTTATCATAAACATTACTTTAATTCCAGCCTTTAACATTGGGTAGAATAAGGAAAAATATAAATAAAAATATAAAAATTAAAAAATGTTTCAAGGCTTAATTTTATATAACAGGAAATGTTTCCTGGTAGGAGAGGTCCAGGTTTGGATTTAGACAGATAAGAATACAAGTCCTAGTTCTACCCCCTTACTACTTGCATGACACAATGATGATTATTTAACTTGAAACAAACAAGCAAAATGGTAATGGCTACCTCTCACAATTATAAGAATTAGAAATTTTAAGTACTTCATGTAAAGTGGAGCTTCCCTGGTAGCTCAGAAGGTAAAGAATCTGCCTGCAATGTGGGAAACCTGGGTTCAATCCCTGGGTCAGAAAGATCCCCTGGAGAAAGGAATGGAGAATTCCATGAACAGAAGAGCCTGGCAGGCTAGAGCTATAGTCCATGGGGGTCGCAAAGAATTGGACACACAAACTGAGCAATTTATACTTTCAGGTAAAATAAGTGCCTAGTGTATTGACATTTGAGTAGTATTGTCAGCAGCAGCAGCATTCATTCATTCATTTCAGAACCAAGTAGCTAATTTGATTTATGGCTAAAGATTGACATTTCCATCACGATGCTCAGTAATGGTGATTAGGTGATGCAGAGCTCAGGAGGCAAACTCCCCTGTCCCTGGGATTCTCCAGGCAAGAATACTGGAGTAGATTGCCATTTCTTCCTCCAGGAGATCTTCCCAACCCAGGGATTGAACCCACGTCTCTTCTCCTGTTTCGGCCGGCGGATTCTTTACCACTGAGCCACCTGGAAAAACTACAGTGAAGTCTAAATAAATATAGTCAAAATATGTTGCTAATTATCAGATACAATGTAGTTTCACTCTGAAAACAGAGAAGGAAAAAGAAAAATCATGATAAAAGAAAATGATCAGCGATGATCTCATGGGAGAATAAACAAGTTCCTTTAAGGATATTTTAGGGAGTATGTGTTCAGAGAAGGCAGGTCATTTAAATGCAACATTATGAGAATAAATGCAGAACATCTTCCATAAATCACATTGTTTCTTTTAATAAAGATGAGATAAAGCAGATCAAGTTTGTTTTGACCGCACTTAAGGAAAGACTGCCACCTGGTGAATATCTGAGGCCTTTAAAAATACATCAGTATTAGTTTAAACATCTGGCACAAACTCAAAAATAATAGTCACACACTACATTATTTTTCTTTACTTTTTAATGGATTACATTGCTTCACACCCCCCTATTAGCAGAGATTTTGTAAGGCAGCATAAATGTCACAAGTTTCCATGACATTTATCCATTTTTACCTGGTACAAATGCATGTTTTATAGGTCACCTAATTCAGATGAAATATTACCACCAAAAGTAAACAAAAATTTATAAACCACCATGATATATTTCTTTGGATTTCTTTACTTAATTCTATAGCAAAATGACAAAAATGATATTTTGGGATCGCCATAATGCTGATACATTCCATTCTTTACAACCCTGATCCAGAGAGCCAAGAGTAGGAGTAGTCATTTTTCATTCTATAACTAGTGCTGTAGTCAGAATCTGTTTTGATTTTTCCTAGAGCTTAGCTTTTTCTGTATATTTTATCTGAGCCTTAAGAGATGAAGAATTAATCCCCAAAGTTTTCTTATTTTGGTAACATATTCCCCCTCCACCTATCCTGATACGTACTTTTGACACATTAAAGTGGAGGTTAAGAAGTCTCTTAGCTGGTTGCTAATAGAACTCATAAATTTCTGAAGTCTTTCATTCTTGTAGCTGAAGAGTCAAGTTCACAGCTAAGGAAACTCAATGGAGGAAAGAAAAAATATATATATATGATTCTTTCCTTTTAGCTGTGTATTTCTTAGCACTCAGTTAAAAACTTAGGTAATATTTTCTTTAGTTGTGGATGAAATAAAGCCATTGTTCCATTCAGAGGACCAGGTGCCCATCGCTTCTCTTTAGCTGAGAAAGTCCAGCTACAAGGCTGACATGACTTAGCACCTGTCTCTTCTCATTAGCTTCACATTTTTATTTCCTAGAATTTTTCCAAGTATTAATTCAGTTATTTTTGTGCAATCAAAGGAGAAGTTCTGAAAAACCAGTTATTTCTATAGCACTCCTTAGTTTTGGAGCTATGTTTTTAATCCTGAAAAGACAAATTTTTTGGCCTTACCTTTCATCAATACTTAGCAATATAATACATCATGTGACAGTGATGGAGCGTAGCTATCCTCGTTTACTTTAACTTGCTAATTCTTCTTTTTTTGTTACTTTTTGTTTTTAATTTTTAAAAATTTTATATTGGAGTATAGTTGATTATGGCAACCCACTCCAATGTTCTTGCCTGGAGAATCCCAGGGATGGGGGAACCTGGTGGGCTGCCGTCTATGGGGTCGCACAGAGTTGGACAGGACTGAAATGACTTAGCAGCAGCAGCAGCAGTGTTGATTAACAATGTGGTCTTAGTAGGTGTATTGCAAAGTGCCTCAGTTATACATACACATGTATCTATTCTTTTTCAAATTCTTTTCCCATTTAGGTTATTACAGTATATTGGGCAGAGTTCCCTGTGCTATCCAGTAGGTGATTGTTGGTTATTTTATTTTTATAAACTTTTTATTTTACATTGGAGTACAGCAGATTAACAATATTGTGATAGTTCTAGGTGGACGGCAAAGGGACTCAGCCATACACATACATGCATCCGTTCTGCATGGTTTTATATTTTAAATACAGCCGTGTGTACGTGCCAGTCTCCAAATCCCAGTCTAGTCCTTTCCCAGCTCTTCCCCTCTGGTAACCATAAATTTGTTCTCTAAGTCTGTGAATTTGTTTCTGTTTTATAAATGAGTTCAATTATGTCATTTTTTAGAGTTTCTGCATTGCATATAAGTGGTATCATATGATATTTATTTTTCTCTATCTGACTTCACTTAGTATGATAATCTCCAGCTTCATCCATGTTGCTGCAAACAATATTATTTCATTCTTCTTAATGAAGACTTTTTACCTTTAGTTTTTCCCTCATGCTATTCAGTTCAGTTCAGTTCAGTTCAGTCGCTCAGTCGTGTCCGACTCTTTGCGACCCCACGAATCGCAGCACGCCAGGCCTCCCTGTCCATCACCATCTCCCGGAGTTCACTCAGACTCACATCCATCGAGTCTGTGATGCCATCCAGCCATCTCATCCTCAGTCGGCCCGTTCTCCTCCTGCCCCCAATCCCTCCCAGCATCAGAGTCTTTTCCAGTGAGTCAACTCTTCTCATGAGGTGGCCAAAGCACTGGAGCTTCAGCTTTAGCATCATTCCTTCCAAAGAAATCCCAGGGTTGATCTCCTTCAGAATGGACTGGTTGGATGAAGTTTGAGAAGAAACTGAACTACAAAAGGCATCACAGTATAACAGACTGAAAAACCATTTTGTTTTAAAAGATCCAAATACACAACTGTGGCTAGTTGAGCGTTTATATTTATATATTACAATTACTATACTATTACTATTACTATATATTACAATTACTATACTATACTATTACTGTATATTACTAATATATAAATATAAAAGCTCAACTAGCCACAGTTGTGTATTTGGATCTTTTAAAACAAAATGGTTTTTCAGTCTGTTACACTGTGATGCCTTTTGTAGTTCAGTTTCTTCTCAAACTTCACAAATACCAGCCTCTTCTTTAGGCAGATTTTACTCTTCAAATCAAATCGAATTTTAGTCACGTTTTCTTCTCCTGGCTCTATAATACCACGCACATCCTAGGTATTAAGTAACAGTTTGCCAAATAGATAGATGAACATGGCAGATTAAAAACCCCCATCATCACTCATGAAAATAAAGCAGGCAAAGAACAATCTGGCAAGATAAAATCAAACATCAAAGAACGAATAGGCTTTAGTGAAGGTAGCGATTCTGATTTAGATCCTACTCAGAAAGAAAACAAAACTGTTAATACCCCTGTTATTAAATTTTCTGGGAATTTTTTTATTTTGAAATGTGGCCTCTATCACCATAGATGCTGTGTAGGATTATGAGTGAAATATTGCATTCTGAGAGGCCTCACCTTTTCTTAAAAGTTAAAGTCCCGCACAAAGCATGCAGACTTCCTTGAAGTAATTTACAGTATTCCGACAAAAACCTACAACTGTTAAAAAAATACAAAATCACATTCCCAATTTTATATGTATTGAGAGAGAGAAAGTGAAAAGGAATATATATTTGGGTAGAAAGAAAAACAATGTATACCTCTGGGTAGAGGGATTTAGGGGGAATTTTGGTTTTCCTCTTATAGTTTTGACATTTAAAAAATCTTTCAGCAATAAGGATATATAGCATCTGTAACAGGAAAAAGTCAATACTTCTCAGAAAGGTCATAATGCTTCTGCATATCACAACAGCAAAAGGCAGTGAGTGAGAAAGAAATTATTAAAGATGTGGGCAGGTTGTTATTTTTGTTTTCCAGTTGCTAAGTCATGTCCAACTCTTTTCGACTCCATGAGCTGCAGCACCCAGACTTCCGTCCTTCAATATGTCCTGGAGTTTGCTCAAACTCATATCCATCGAGTCGATGATGCCATCCAACCACCTAATCCTCTCTCTCCCCATTTTTCCTGCTCTCAATCTTTCCCAGCATCCGGATCTTTCCAGTGAGTCAGCTCTTCACATCAGGTGGCCAAAGTATTGGAGCTTTCAGCATCAGTCCTTCGAATGAATATTCAGGATTGATTTCCTTTAGGATTGACTGGTTGGATCTCCTTGCTGTCCAAGGGACTCTCAAGAGGCTTCAACACCACAGTGGGCAGATTAGGTATAAATATAGAGTTGTTCCTGTGGGGAAATCTTTAATTATACAATTTTAGTAATTAATGCAAGGGACATAAAATTTAGGAAACTTAAACCCATTCAACAGGCCCATTCTTTTAAGTGCTCATATATAAAATCTAAAATAGTATTTGGTATACTTAAATTCATGTTCCCATTATTGATAGAAAAATAAAAACCACAGTTAATCATTATTCATGTTTGCGTTTTTGATATCATACAAGTAAAGGGTATTTTCTCCTTTCATTTATAAATCACTTTAACTCTATCAAAGCTCTTTCTTCGTATTAAGATCACTTGATCCTGTGAGTAAACAGGTAACGTTATGTCTAAAAGTGAAGCTGGTGAATGATGTGCTGAAGGCCACACTGGTAGCGGATGAGCCAAGGTCACATGACTCCTTAGCTTATCTCCTCTGCTCTTCTCAACATATTAATAACATGTGAAATCCAATCTCACACCCAATTCAGAGGGTTCTCTGATGGCTCAAATGGTAAAGAATCCACCTGCAATGCAGGAGACCCGGGTTCAATCCCTGAGTTGGGAAGATCCCCTGGAGAAGGGAATGGCTAGCCACTCCAGTATTCTTGCCTGGAGAATCCCATACACAGAAGAGCCTGGTGGGCTACAGTCCATGGGGTGGCAAAGAGTCAGACACAACTGAGCAATTTTTACTTTTCGCACCCAATTCATAGTAGCCAGACATTCAAACTACCTACCCAGCACAACCTTGCTAACTTGCAGCTGTTTGCATCTTATTTGCTTCAACTGGGCTTCCCTCGTGGCTCAGCTGGTAAAGAATCTGCCTGCAATGTGGGAGACCTGGGTTCGATCCCTGGGTTCAGAAGATCCCCTGGAGAAGGGAAAGGCTACCCACTCCACTATTCTGGCCTGAAAAGTTCCATGGACTGTACAGCCCATGGGGTTGCAAAGAGTCAGACACCACTGAGCGACTTTTACTTTCACTTTTGCTTCAACTACTGGTTCTGTATTTTCACTCTGCCTCTCCTCCTTCATGGGAACCATTTTGATTCCCATCCTGCTCTTTCGGACAAGCAGGTTTTTTCATTAACGCACTCTACTGATGGAATTCTGCTGCATCGCTCACTGCCAGAAATGGTCCATATGAAGTTTATCATCTCCTTTGTTTCCTAATCGCTGTGACAGATAAAGCTCTTAAATTGAGTTATCCATCTAAAGCATAGATTTTTAAAAGAAATTGAACTATTAATAACAGTATTTTTTTTTGCCATACTGGATTGGTGAGACCTTGTCCGCATCCCCCATCTTTTGAGTGTTAGTTGCAGTGAATTAAAATCTGAGGATTCATGTCATTTGTCCCTACATTGCTGCCAAACATGTTCCATCCAATTTGGAGGACAAAAATCTAGTGTTATGGTTTCTATCACACTAAGAATCTCAGACCACTTGAAAATTACAGGCAAGCTTGGTAATACTTGTTTAAATTTAACATAAACTCAGATATATTTTGCTCCATAGAGACTTCATTTGAACCTCAAATCACAGGATTTGACATACTTATGTCAACTCTTATTTATTCATGTAAATCCACATTAATCATATGCAGCATACTTTAAACAAATCTATGAAGAAAAATACAAAAAATATAAAACAGAAAAAATGAAAGTTACTTAGTGTGATTTTTTTAACCTGACAGATTTGTTTTATTTCAAATATATGAAAAAATTTAATAGTTTGTATTCCTTTGTGTGTTTAAAATAAAATTATAAAGTAAAAAATAGAGTAAGGAATTTTAAAAACATGACAAAAATTTATAAAAATAATTCTATTTAACATTGATAAATCAACAAAGGACAACAAGCAAAATATACAATCTTCTGTATTTATGGTCTATCTATATAATGAAACTAGCACCTTTTATTTTTGTTGGAACTGAATCCTTTTGGAAAAGCAACTTAGCAACTTATGAGCTTAAAACCAAAGAAAAAATTATTCATAGTTTGTCATTCATTCTTTCATGTATTCAAAATAGAGGTGATTAAGTAAATTACAGTGTATTATTAATCTGAATGTTTCACAAGTATCAAAATAATATTTATAAAATAAAATCTATCAAGGAATAAGTAAATATCAAATAATGACTAAATTCCATATGAATTAAATAAACACTTTTGTATTAATACTTAATTTAAAAACATAATGTGAATATTAAATCTCTTTAGCAAGGGTTAAAAGGGGTTTTCATGTGGACAATACTCTATGAGCTTAAAAGTAAAGTGGATATTTAATCTATGCAAAACCCTATACACATGGCTTCCCCTCTCAAAGACTGGTGATCAATTTGAAGAAAGAATTCCTAGGGAACACTGAGCAATATGAGGGGGAAAAGACTGGTAAATTTGTTGAGATGAAAATAACATTAACAATCTTCATAATAAAAATTTATATAAAACATGGAAAATATATGAAATAAATATGATAGAGAAAAATGGTTAATATGTTTTAAAATAACAATGAAGAAAAACAGGTGAGATCTACCATTCAAGAACCCTATTATTCCAATCTTTCATCAGTTCAGTTCAGTTGCTCAGTCGTGTCCAACTCTTTGTAACCCCATGGAATGCAGCATGCCAGGCTTCCCTGTCCATCACCTACTCTCAGAGCTTGCTCAAACTCATATCCATCGAGTTGGTGATGCCATCCAAGCATCTCATCCTCTGTCATCCCCTTCTCCTCCTGCCTTCAATCTTTCCCAGCATCAGGATCTTTTCCAATGAGTCAGTTCTTCGCATCAGGTGGCCAAAGTAGTGGAGTTTCAGCTTCAGCATCAATCCTTTCAATGAATATTTGGGACTGATTTCCTTTAGGATGGACTGGTTGGATCTCCTTGCAGGCCAAGGGACTCTCAAGGGCCTTCTTCAACACCACATTTCAAAAGCATCAATTCTTCGGCGCTCAGCTTTCTTCACAGTCCAACTCTCACATCCATACATGACTACTGGAAAAACCATAGCTTTGACTAGATGCACCTTTGTTGGCAAAGTAATGTCTCTGCTTTTTAATATGCTCTCTAGGTTGGTCATAACTTTTCTTCCAAGGAGTAAGCATCTTTTACTTTCATGGCTGCAGTCACCATCTGCAGTGATTTTGGAGCCCAAAAAGATAAATCTGTCACTGTTTCCATTGTTTCCCCATCCATTTGCCATGAAGTGTTGGGACCAGATGCCATGATCTTAGTTTTCTGAATGTTGAGTTTTAAGCCAACTTTTTCACTCTCCTCTTTCACTCTCATCAAGAAGCTCTTTAGTTCTTCACATTCTGCCTTAAGTGTGTTGTCATCTGTGTATCTGAGGTTATTGATATTTCTCCTGGCAATATTGATTCCAGCTTGTGCTCCATCCAGCCTGGCATTTCACATGATGTACTCTGTATATAAGGTAAAGAGGCAGGATGACAATATATAGCCTTGATATAGCCAATATATAGCCTAGTCCTTTCCCGATTTGGAACCAGTCTGTTGTTCCATGTCCAGTTCTAACTGTTGCCTCTTGACCTGAATACAGATTTCTCAGGAGGCAGGTCAGGTGGTCTGGTATTCCCAAACATTTCTAATTTTATAGCCTTGCCATCAAAATCAGAAGAACAGTGTGAAAAAGGAAAATTATGACCTATCAAAATTTAAGTGTAAAATCTTAAAGAATATACTAGAAAAATCTATTAATGTAGTTCACTACTTTAACAGGTAAAGGAAAAGGAAACAAATTATTATCTCACTAGGTGCAAAAAAATAAGCAATTACTACATTTTTATCCTTGCATGATAAGAAAAAAAAAATCTAAGCAAGTCAGGAATGAAATAGACAAAATATTTGCCTTAAAATGATTGAGTGTCTACCAAAAACCTACATTTATATCATTCTGAATAGTGAAATAATAAAAACATTCATTGTTAATATCAATAACAAAATAAAGATCCTCAGTATTGTTCTTCCATACACATTCTACTAGAGGCTCTTTTAAATAACAAAAAGAGTAAAAATAAAAGATATAAAGACTAGAAGAAATAAAAAGTACATTCAGTTCATTTGTATAAACAGTAAGTTTAATCTACAAATTATTATAATTAATTAAAAATTTTATGCAAGTCAAGGCATGAAACATTAATTTAGATAACTGTACTTCCGTCAAGTTGGCCGAATACTCTAATCACACTCAAGCCTCAGGATCTTTGCACTTGCTGTTCTCTCTTCCGGGAGTGTTCTGCTCTTAGTTAGAAGCTTAGCTTGGTATCTACATTTCTACAGCCTTTTTTTCAAATGTCATGGTATCAGTAAGACTTCTGTGTCACACTATATAGGGCAGAAGTCTCCCCTTGCCTCTGACACTCCTTATTTCCTCTTACTCCACTGTACTTTTCTCCATGGCCTTTACCATTTGACATTCCGTCGTTCATGGATTTATTCGTCCACTGGTCCACTCATGTGGTGTGCCTTTCCTTCTCTCTTTCTAGAATGCAGTTGGAATAAAGGCAAAGATTTTGTCTGTTCTGGTCACTGCTATATTCCCCAAACTTTAAAGAGTGACTGGCATAAAATGGGTGCCCCAAAGTGTTACTGAATGGTTGGAAGAATAAAAATTGGCAAACATTGAAATAGTTAACATGAGAACAGCCAACTTTCAGGGAGTATATATATATATATGTATATTATATATATGTAATATGTATATATGTATAATGAAAAGAACACTGGGCTTAATTTGGTCCCTAAAGAAACAATGTTCAAGGGATAAATAGAAGAGGCCCCAGTAAGTGAGCCTGAGAAGAAGCAACCAGAGGAAATGCCATCACCAGAGGATGGTGATGATGATATTTATAACAATCATACTAGATTTTGTTTTACCAAACATTATGTAAAAAACACTTTTAAATTCATTATTATTCATTTTACTTTTTTAATCCTTACAAAAAAAACCCCTATTAGGTAAAGACAATAATATTCTCCATTTTACAGATGAGAAGATTGAAGTTTAGGGGACTTAAATAATGTTTCCAAAGCTTTCCAATAATTGTTACCAAATAGCCTCCCACAGACCATTAGTACAGCCAGGGTTTGAGCCAATACACTGGCCAGTTATGGGAGTCAAAGGAATGGTGACTTCCAAAAAAGACATAGTGATAAGCACTGTCAAGTGAAACTAAAATTAGAATCTCTGACCAGAATTTATGAGTAATTCTTATCAAATCAAGTATACACTTGGCTTGTGAGCTACATTTTCAACCAATAAAGGATTTCTCTTAGATATCATTTAACAGAGTCTCTTTCAATGTAAAAGACATAAAGAGAGAGAGAGAGTTTTAAAAATAAAAGCAGTATTTGTGAACCAAATGATCGGGGAATTAGTGACTTAGTAATCCTCTCATTATTTTAGTGATTAAACCTAGCCAAAGCTGGTGGTGATTTAAAGTTTCTATTTGTTTGATGTCACCTTAGGAATTGAAATTTCTCCAGTTCTTTATTCCAGATGAAAATAATATTGAATAGTTACTATGTACAGTGTATCAACAGTGGTATGGAACAAAAGCCCATGCCATATTAGGAAATGCATAGTTCAAATTTTCAGTCGTGAAAAGTACACGTTCCAGGCTTTGACATCTATACTTATGAAACTGGCCTGTCGGGAGATTATTGTTCTACTTTTCAGGTGAATCAAGCACTATAATTGGGACTGTGTTTGTGCAAGGAGAAGCGAGTCGATCTGGCAAAACAGAACAAGACAGTTTTCTGCTCTTTCTCTTCACAATCTTAGGCTTGTCATATAACACCAGTCCCCTCCTGTTATTTTGTGGTTTATAGGTTACAGTGTGCCTTCACATTTAATCTTCACTACAACCCTGTGAGTTTTAACTTCGGAAAGTCTTTGATATCGATTTCTCCGGTTTGTATTCCACAAGGGGAAATATCTTGGATAAATGTCCACATTTCAAAATGGGAAACTGGAAATGTGGAGAAGTTAACTGAATGTGTCATTTCCACACGACTGAAAATGGTTGAGGCGGGATATAACGCTTAGTCTTGATGGCTGAGCTAGTTCCAGGACCTCACGGCAGCCTGACTTACAAGACGATCTATTGATGAAGAAGTTAGACGCTGGAGTCAGACTGTGTGGGTTTCTGTGTGTCCGTGAGCAAGCTATTGAACTTCTCTAAGGCCTGTCCTGAATAACACCTGCTTCCAAATATGATTTTGATGGTTAACTAAAATAAGGCATGACAAGCTCCTATGCCAGGGCAGGGAACATGGTAAGCGCTTCATATATGTTTTGTTGTTGCTGGTGACATTGTAATCAGACCCAAGCATATTTGTGTTAATAGCATCATCGAGTCAAAATGATTTTTGCCAGATCTTTGTTCATTTGGTTCATGTGTTTATCATAGTTTTAAAGTAAATCTGTTATCCAAGTTATCGCAGAAGTATGTTTACTATGTTACTCCTACACCTGTTCAAATCAATACAAACTATATCTATTTGCTGGTATTTTTCATCCAAAGTAGACTTGAAATAGGCTTTCTAGTGAAAATAGATAGCCAATGCAGTTCAAAATGAATGTTAACTTTAAAAGAGTAAAAATAGTTATGGACATTACATTATTTATATTTATACTGGATGTCTCATTGACTGAAGCTTGGGTAAAGTTATAAATAGTTTGTATGAAAACACGTAAAGGAAATAAGAGAATCGTAAATTGTATAATCTGCACTCTCGTTCCTCACTTTTCTCACAAACTCCTCTTTTTTTTAAAAAAAAAACTTATTTTTAAAAATTTATCTCTTCTTGTAAAAAGCTAATAATAACACCTCCCATTTCTCCTGCCTGAATTTAAATAAAAAATTTCCAGTTAATGACAGTTCATTTTTACTAAAGGGCATCATAGAAATGATAAGGTTTGAGTTGCATCCTGAAAATTTGGTAGAATTTGGCCAGTGGGAGGAAAGAGGCAGACACTAACAGGAAAGCTATGAATGGAAAGTCTGACACTGAAATGATTGGGCCATGGGATCCCTGCCAGGGTGGAGTACAAAGTATATTTTAATAATCAGGGTTGGATGTGATTATAGAGGTCTTTGCTTATCAAATAAACTCATTAAGATATAATTAGGTAATACCAAGGACAGTCTCTGATATAAAATTAACTAATATTTTTTATATATAAATTTATTTTAATTGGAGGTTAATTACTTTACAGTATTGTATTGGTTTTGCCATACATCAACATGAATCCACCACAGGTATACACGTGTTCCCCATCCTGAACCCCTCTCCCTCCTCCCTCCCCGTACCATAACTAATATTTAAAGAATCTAAATCAAGAGCCTTTTTGTAAAGAACTATGATCCATCTCTCCAGACTGATACATACAGCATTCATTCAAGTTCACATATTCAGTAGCATCTTAATATTTCATGAAGAGTTATTCCACAATTTGTTCAGGCTTTCTTTTTTGAAAAAACATTCAGGTGCTATCCAGATTTCTATCATGACAATGATGAAATAAACACATAGTCTCAAGGTGCCTGATTTTCTCTAGGAAGGGTTCTGGTTCTCAGAATTTATGTAAGTGCCAGATTCTTTCAAGCAAGGCTGTTAAAATTTGCATTCCTCTTGCTTTAGATGAATGTGGGCACCAGTATCTTCAGCTCCTTAACTTTGGCAAAATAACTGTAGTTCATTATTCTTTTATATTTCCTTTCTCTATTAATGAGAAAGATTATCCAATGTTTCTGATCTTTTCTTCTAGTCTTACTGAGATAAAATTAACATATAGCACTGTGTAGATTCAAGGTGTAAAGCATAATGATTTGACTTACATACATCATGAAATGACCACCATAAATTTAACAATATCCATCGTGTCATACAGACACAAAATAAAAGAAGAAAAGAGTTTCCTTGTGCTGAGATCTCAAGATTTACTCTCTTAAATACATGCAACAGTGATAATTATATTATCATGTACTTTGCATCCTTAGTACTTATTTATCTTGTAACTGCAAGTTTGTACCTTCTGACTGCCTTCATCAACTTCCCTGATCCCTGCAACCCCTACCTCTGTGCTTAGTCATTCAGTTGTATCCGAATCTTTGCGGCCCCATGAACTGTAGCCTGCCAGGCTCCAGTGTCCATGGGACTTCCCAGGCAAGAATACTGGAGTGGGTTGCCATTTCCTTCTCCAGGGGATCTTCCCAACCCAGGGGTCAAACCCAGGCCCCCCCATTGCAAGCGGATTCTTTCCCGTCTGAGCCACCAGGGAAGCCCCAACCCCTACCTCTGGTAAGCACAAATCTGATCTTTTTTTCTATAGATTTATTGTTACTTTTTTTTTTTGAGTGTAATTGATAACAACATTACGTGAGTTCTTGGTGTACAACATAGTGATTCAATATTTCTAGTAGTATAAAATGATGATCGTGATATGTCTATTTACCATCTGTCACCATACAAAGATATTATATTATTATTAACTGTATTCTCCATACTGTAAATTTCATTTCTGTGACTTTTTTTGTTTTAACGGGAATTTTGTGCTTCATAATTTCCCTCACCAATTTCACTCTTTCCCTGACCCTTTTCTCTCTGGCAACTACTTGCTCATACTCTCTGTATCTATGACTCTGTTTCTATTTTGTTATGTTTGCTAATTTGTTTTGTTTTGATTTTCTTCTGTGAAAATCTTTGGTTATTCTACTTGAGAAACATAAGATAAAATATGTAGTTCTTCATTCTGTGTTTCCAGTCTTGGTTTTAGCGTTCTCCCCAACCCTTTGGCTATACAACTAGTTTTTGAAATTCTTTTCTAAATGTTGTTACTTTTTCTTTATATGTTTAAATATTTTTCCCATCCCTAATTCATTGTTATGAAATGAGATAGGGGCTAATTTTGTTTTTTGGGGGTAGAAAATGGTTTCAGTGCCATATAATAAATGAATCACTTTTTCCAATTGAATAGAAATTTTACTTTTTCACATATCAAGTTCATATATATAATAAGTGGTGGTGGTAGTTTAGTCGCTAAGTCGTTTCTGACTCTTTACAACCCCATCGACTGTAGCGCTCCAGGCTCCTCTGTCCATGGGATTTTCCACGCAAGAATACTGGGATGGATTGCCATTTCCTTCTTCATATATAATAAGAAGTTATAATGGTGTAAATGCTATTCAACTGATCTGTACTTGTTGCTGTATTCTTGGATCATGGTCTTCCTTTCACAATTTTTGAAATTCTTAGATATATATTTCTCCTTATTAACCAATAGTTTTATCAAGTTACAGATAAAAAAGATTCTGAATGAAAAGATGGTGTTTAGTTGCTAAGCAGTGTCCGACTCTTGCAACCCCATGAGCTGTAGCCCATAGGATTTTCCAGACAAGAATACTGGAGTGAGTTGCCACTTCCTTTCAGGGGATCTTCCTGATCCAGGGATTGAACCTGGATCTCCTGCTCTGCAGACAGATTCTTTACCAACTGAGCTACCAGGGAAGGCCCTGAACAAAAGGCACATATTTATTTTGAGACAATTGACACAATTAAGATATTAGGTCTTTCTATTCAGAACATATTTTCATCATATTTTGGATCTTATTTTATACTGTGTGATGTTTTGTTGTTTCTTCTTATATATTTTATTTATTTTTTCTTTAATATTTTCATAAGTACAGTTTATTTTGCCACAATTTATAATAGCTACTTTTTCATTCTATATTTAATCAGTTTTGTTTATAACTGTATTTCAAATATAGAGAAAAACGTGAATTTTTTTGATATATAAGGTATATAAGGTATCTTATATCTTAACTTTTTTATTTTCAGTTCAGTACAGTTCAGTTTCTCAGTTGTGTCTGGCTCTTTGCAACCCATGGACTGCAGCACGCCAGGCTTCCCTGTCCATCACCAACTGACTTTACTCAAACTTATGACCATTGAGTAGGTGATGCTATCCAACCCTCTCATCTTCTGTCGTCCCCTTCTCCCACTTTCAGTCTTTCCCAGAATCAGGATCTTTGCTGAATCAGTTCTTCACATCAGGTGGCCAAAGTATTGGAGTTTCACCTTCAGCATGAGTCCTTCTGATGAATATTCAGGACTGATTTCCTTTAGGATGGACTGGTTAGATCTCCTTACAGTCCAAGGGACTCTCAAGAGTTTTCTCCAACACCACAGTTCAAAAGCATCAATTCTTTGGCGCTCAGCTTTCTTTATCATCCAACTCTCACATCCATACATGACTACTGGAAAAACCATAGCTTTGACTAGATGAATCTTTGTTGGCAAAGTAATGTCTTTGCTTTTTAATATGCTCTCTAGGTTGGTCATAACTTTTCTTGCAAGGAGCAAGTGTCTTTTAATTTCATGGCTGCAGTCACCATCTGCAGTGATTTTGGAGCCCCCAAAATAAAGTCTGTCACTGTTTTCATTGCTTCCCCATCTATTTGCCATGAACTGATGGGACGGATGCCATGATCTTAGTTTTCTGAATGTTGAGTTTTGAGCCAACTTTTTCACTCTCCTCTGTCACTTTCATCAAGAGGCTCTTTAGTTCTTTACTTCCTACCATAAGTGTGTTGTCATCTGCAAATCTGGGGTTATTGATATTTCTCCCAGTAATCTTGAGTCCAGCTTGTGTTTCCTCCAGCGCAGCATTTCTCATGATGTACTCTGCATATAAGTTGAATAAGCAGGGTGACAATATACAGCCTTGATATACTCCCTTCCCTATTTGGAACCAGTCCACTGTTCCATGTCCAGTTCTAACTGTTGCTTCCTGACCTGCATATAATTTCTCAAAAGGCAGGTCAAGTGGTCTGGGATATTCCCATCTCTTTAAGAATTTTCCATGGTTTGTTGTGATCCACACAGTCGAAGGCTTTGGCATCAACTTTATTCATTCATTCATATAGTAACCACTTGATTTTTGTGCAAGTTCATGTTTGAGTGTATATGCATATGTGCATGTTTATGAAAATTTCTCAAGTTCTCAATAAATTATGTTTAATTAGTTTTTAAAATATAACTTTAAGTTGAAACTTCCTTACATTGGTTTGAATTAGAAGGTCTGTCTGGGTGATTAAGAGAGATAAATTTGATATTCATAAGTCTGAGTTTTAAAAAATATAGGTTTCAGTATATTAGATAAAAACATTAAAGCTAAAAGTAAGATGAAGCTAAATATTCCAACAAATTTTTGTTGAGGTACTTGAAAAAATTCTCATAAAATTTCAATTATTTTACTATCAGTAAGGGTACAAAAAAGGTTTTTGAATCATAGAAATTTCATGTTACAGCAATGACCTCTCATAACAGAGATATTAAAGGACTTTCACAAGATAATATAACTAATCCAGAGTAAAGCGCAATTAAAATATTGGTCTTAATAATTGAGGATATACCAATTACTATTATATAAGAAAATTTCTTTTACTCTGTTTATACAACCCAGTTTAATGAATGCTGGATGTAAGGGAATGAATTCTCTGAAACTGGATGAATGTCACTCCAGGATGAATTTTTCTCTAGAAATGTATACTTCAGCATTAATAGTTCAAAAATGTATATGTTAGTGACAAAGAGACATTTCTATATTTGGGTAAAATGTCACACTCTAGATTTTAAAGTATATGCCTCAGACTGGTGCCAAGTTACTTCCATGAAAAGCATTGGGTTGGATTTGAGGAAAGCTATCAGTTTATGAGTTAATAATTAATCAGTTAAACTGATTGTTAATCGCTCAATCATGTCTGACTCTTTGCAACCCCATGGACTGTAGGCGCCAGCCTCCTCTGTCCATAGGATTCTCCAAGCAAGAATATTGGACTGGGTTGCCATTCCCTTCTCCAGGAGATCTTTCCAACCCAGGGATCAAACCTAGGGTCCTGCATTGCAGGCACATTCTTTACCATGAGCATTAATGTGTGTTATTTAGCTTATGTGTAGCTCAGTCACTCTGAAAACTATGTGAGATGAAAATGATTCAGTTAGTAATGTAACAATGTTATGGTAAGATTGAGAAAAAGACATTGAACAAATATTCATAAATCTTAGAAAAAAAGCCAAAGCAAATTTCCAGCTATACATGGTAATAAACAGGGATATGAGTTTAGTTTTTAGATCCTCTTTTAATTGCCTGTTCTTAGTTGTAGATTTCTGGGTCAACAATATAATTCAATCAGTTGACATTCGTTAAATGGGAGAGTGTTGCTTATAAGTAACATGAGTATATTTTCATACAGGTATGTTTGCATGGATGTAATGCTTTTATGTTTGTAGAGTTTATTTTGACTAAAATAAGTCAAGCATAGTGTAATTTTTATCTACATGGTTGTTCTTGTGATGTTCATTTCCGTCCTTAAATATGTCAAATTTGGAGGAAAAAAATTATATTCCTATCAACGTTATTTTTAGGTAATAGCCCCTGAACACCTATAGTGAACTATTTATTTTCCTGTTAGAAAATCTGTTTTTCACTTATGACATTGGAAGCACAAAAAGAAAGAGGGAGAGTTGCATACTGAAGATACTGAATAAAGCAAAGCACAGGATAAGGACAGGAAATAGACTTGTGAGTGAACCATGAAAGAAGGAGAAGCCCATTTTCTGCATTTTCTAAATGTTTCGGAGTTCCAATGCCTTATGTTTTAGACTTCTTTAAATTTCTGTTGTTTAATCACAAAGACACATCTGACTCTTGCGACCCCAGGGACTGTAGCCTGCCAGGATCCTCTGTTCATGGGATTTTTCAGGCAAGAATACTGGGATGAGTTGCCATTTCCTTCTCCAGGGTATTTTCCCAACTCAGGGATCAAACCCACGTCTCCTGCATTGGCAGGCAGATTCTTTACCACTGAGCTACCTGGGAAACCCTTAAATTTCTGAGTATCAGGTAAATAGTAAAGTTGCTAATCAACTGATAAACGTCTCTGCTGCTGGAGCTCAGCAAACAGGCATCTCTTCGCTGCCCTCTTCTCTGCTCCAGTGTCACCATCTTCCAAGCCAAGAGGTCCTTTGAGATTGGTACTCTCATCTTTCCTATAAAGTCAGTAAGAAATGGACTTTCATTACCTTCTATTCTTGGCCAGCTAGTGGGCAAAAGAGAGGAGAAGGGTCATTGGCCCTTATTTAATTAAGGACTTCTCCGAAAATCCCTTTTCAGTCCTAGATTTTGCAAATGTGCCATTAGAACACTGCCATTCTGTAATGGAACTCTGAATGGTTTAGTTCTGTTTATGACTAGCTTTCCCTCCGAGACAAGTAGACATTATTGAAACTGAAACCCGAACTCAAAGATATGTCAGGGCATCTGGACTGGAGCTCCCTTGTGCTCTGATGCCTTTGCTTTGAATTGCTCCTACTCCACACGTGCGTTTCCTCTCTCTGCCTCTCTCTCCTGCATCATGGTCCTGATCACAGTCTTCCCTTTTCCATTACTACAGCTCTAGCTTAGACTGCACTGGTTACCAGGCTCCCTCATCTACCTCCAGCCATTCTACTTTTCAATCTGATAATCAGTGACATTAGCATGTAGGAATTACATTATTCTCCTGGTTAAATTCTTCTATGACTCCACCAATGGCTATTCGAAAACCTTCCCTCAGTTCAGTTCAGTTCAGTCGCTCAGTCGTGTCCGACTCTTTGTGACCCCATGAATCGCAGCACGCCAGGCCTCCCTGTCCATCACCAACTCCCAGAGCTCACTCAGACTCACGTCCATCGAGTCCATGATGCCATCCAGCCATCTCATCCTCTGTCGTCCCCTTCTCCTCCTGCCCCCAATCCCTCCCAGCATCACATTTTTTTCCAATGAGTCAACTTTTCGCATGAGGTGCCCAAAGTACTGGAGCTTCAGCTTTAGCGTCATTCCTTCCAAAGAAATCCCAGGGCTGATATCCTTCAGAATGAACTGGTTGGATCTCCTTGCAGTCCAAGGGACTCTCAAGAGTCTTCTCCAACACCACAGTTCAAAAGCATCACTTCGGTGCTCAGCCTTCTTCACAGTCCAACTCTCACATCCATTCATGACCACTGGAAAAACCATAGCCTTGACTAGATGGACCTTAGTCAGCAAAGTAATGTCTCTGCTTTTGAATATGCTATCTAGGTTGGTCATAACTTTTCTTCCAAGGAGTAAGCGTCTTTTAATTTCATGGCTACAATCACCATCTGCAGTGATGTTGCCCTAATCTGCATTCAAGCATTTTACAATTATTTATCTCTATGTGGTTTATCCCATACTCTAAAGAATTTGCATGAATCCATCTTTCTTATTTTTTTTTCTTGTTATCATTTTCTGGTAACTTTTCTATGTTGTTTATTCCAACCCATCTTAAGTATAAATTCCCTCTAAAATCCTTTTCTAATTCTACCTAGTAAAAATAATGTCTTCTGTAAATTAATTTCCCTGTTGCTTTATTTATACTCTCTTTAGGGAATTTATTAAATATTTATGCCAAAATCACTTGCATAATTTATACTCTGTGTGTGTGTGTGTAGGTGTGTGCATTTGTGTGTATGTGCAACCATACTTTTAGGACTAAGGAGAATAATTATATGATTATTTCCACAGATGCTTTCAGGCCTTAGACAAATTCAATAGCCAACCCTGATAATAAATAAAACAATTCAAAATTATTGCTTAAAATGTTGAATGCCATAAATAAGAAGGTGGATAGAGTGATAAAGGCCTAGCAATACCAAGTATAATTTACAGTGGGCATGAAAGTTGGTATCACTGTTTAAGAATATTATTCGATCCAGAAATTCCATTCCTAGGTACAAGACCAACAGACATGGACAAAAATGTACAAAGGAACCATATTCTTAATAGCCATAGACTGGAAACTACACAGATATCATCAAAAAGAGATTGATAAATAAGTTGTGTCATTTTCACAAATCAAAATCTTATGCAGAATTGACATAACAAAAATGATTGCTACTAACAGAGAAAGTTAAACATAAAAAGTACTGCCGGGGTCCAGCCCCGGTGGATCCAGGGAACTCGAAGGGTGGACGGCGTTGGCGTGGAAAGACTTGTTTGTTTATTAATGTAAGATTAGATTAAGAAACTATAGTGTAGTAAGAAGGTTAAGTGGAGGAAGAGGGCTGAATAGCTTGGTTTACGCGGAAGGCCAATAAAATTCCAGACAAGGAATTTGCACCATCTACGTTGGGCCACCGGCGCCCGCTTGAATATCTAAGGGTGCCTCGCCTTAAGCTCCCTTTCGTGCGGGTCTTAACAGCCGGGGCAAGTAAGTAGACCTGGCGAGCCTCCGCGCCCCAGATGGAGATTCAGCCTGAAGTTAAAGTAAAGAGCAGAGAGAGGGAAGGGGAGAGAAGAGGAGAGAGAGAGACATGGGGGGAGCCAGAGTCCCAAGAAACCAGGCCGAGAGACTAGTTCAAGAAACTGGTCCGAGAAACTGGTCCCCGGCCCCTGGCCCCCATCCTTTATTGTTCAGAAGGCCTTTTATACTTTTGATAAAACATGGAGATCAATGGGTAACACAAAATTATGTAGCGTTCGCAGCCCAGACTCTTTCTATACATCATTTTGTATACAAAAGGTCTCAGGTGATTTACATTATCTTCTGGCCAAGAAGCTTGTTAACACTTTTTATCTCTCTTCCTTAATGAATGTTGATTTTGTTTCCCCTGAAGTGTTTTTCTTTAATCTGCATCTCCTTAAAGCATTAAAGTTACATCTCTATAGAACAAAGGTGCAGTGGGATACAACAAAGAAGGTACTTAACTCAAAGATCTAATGTTGCTAATACCAGGTCTACTACTTGTTTTTCTATATACCAACTATATCTAAAAATAAAGGATATGAAAATTTGGCAGCAAGCATTGACTCAACAAATGAAACTTTTAATCAGTCCTATTCTAAAGATTTTGACTCTTCGGAAGCCCCTACATTCCTAGGATGTTTTAAGCTTCCTGTGCCTCCTGCGGTCAGGAGGCCTCAAACAATCACACTCGCAGAGTCCTGCAGGCAGGCTAGAAAGCCATCGGAGGGGTTTTTGGATTGAAACACTCTTTCAAATGCAGAAGACTAAAGCCCTGAATTGACTTTTTCCAGAAAATGTCAGAAGAGTGGAAAAGCAGAGCACAAAAGCCGGCAGATTTTTGTTGGGGTACATGCTTAGGAATTTCCAGAGGGGTCCCTGAAGTCTGAGCACGCCTTGCGTATGTCAGCTTCCTTCCTCATGACCTTGTCACGGGCGGGATTCCTCACACTGGCTCCCGGCAAAGTACATACTTTGATTTGTTTATATAAAGTTTAAAAGTTTGTGAAAGTAATCTGTGGTGATAGCAGTTAGATTTGTGATTGTGAAATGGAATGACTGAGAAAGGACAAGAGGGAGGTTCTTGGGATGCAGACACTCTTCCAGGTTTTTGTCTGTGTTGTGTCACACAAGCATGTTCACATTTTAAAAAGGTATCAAGCTGTACACTGTTCATTTTCCTGTTTGTATGAATGAAAGTGAAAGTGAAAGTCGCTCTGTTGTGTCTGACTCTTTGTGACTCCACAGACTCTAGGCCAGAATACTGGAGTGGGTGGCCTTTCACTTCTCCAGGAGATCTTCCCAACCCAGGGATCTAATGTATGCTATACCTCAAAAACAAGTTCAAAATTAATAATGATTGCAATGAATCAAAATATATAGAATAAAAGAAAAATCCATGGGCCCGTGAGTAATACTCAGTAATTAAAAGGAAAAGAGGACCAAATTGTACATATAAAAGAATGCAGAAGTGATGACAGAATAAGAAAGCCCTCAATTATCAAACACCATGTAATAACTGATGTAGGCACATAATTAGCACTCAATAACAAGCAATCATTTAAGTGTTTTTGTTTTATTGTTATTTTCAATGCAATGCTTACCTTCGAGGACCTGGATAAACAATCATGTGTGCCTGCTGGGCTGTGTGATCAGAGTACCAGCAGACTCTCTCTCTATATATATAGTGTGTTTTGTTGGAATATAACTGGTGAAAGTATGTTTTTTCAGAAGCAGCAGTGATTTGCGGTGGTTTTTTTTTTTTTTTTTTTTTTGCTGTTTTATTCCATTCTTGACCAAAGCTTCCTCTAAGTGGTTTTTTATGGAAAATTGTCCCACTAACTTAAAGGGTGAGGTGGGAGATATACTTAAGTTGTCTTCTAAAAAATTAAATACTGAATATGTTAATATATATATACACACACACACATAGTGTGTAGCTTATGAAATAGATATCCAAAATGACCAGATGAATTAAAAGCATATGAGTTTAATTATTCTCCTGTAAAGACTACAGTCTACTTAAAAGTAGTGCAACTGAAGTTTCATGTGACTTTCGTTTGTCTCTCAATTATTTTCTTTTTATCCTTTTGTGGTTTCCATCATATTTGACCAATATCCCATTTTAATGTGATTTTATGTCATCACTTTTTCTTCTCTGCCTGTTTAACTTGTCCTTATGTAGCACTTATTTTCACAGAGGCCTCTATGACTTTGTGGCAGCAGGAAGAAATATTAAACCAAAAAATTGTCAAGCAGCAGGGTGTAATGCAATACATACAGGTCTGGGTGTCAGACAGATGGGCCTGGTTCTAACAGCAGGATACCTGCTTACTCACCAAGAGAGCATGTCTATAAAAGTATGAATAATGAATAGTTAGAGTAAGTGTTCTTGCTGTTAAGTTGCTAAGTTGAATCCGACTTTTTGCAACCCCAGGGACTGCAGCCTGCCAGTCTTCCTTGACCTTCCTATCTCCTAGAGTTTGCTCAGACTCACATCCTTTGAGTTGGTGATGCCATCCAACCATCTCATCCTCTGTTGTCCCCTTTTCCTCCTGACCTCCATCTTTCCCAGCATCAGGTTCTTTTCCAATGAATCAGCTCTTTGCATCAGGTGGCCAGAGTAGTGGAGCTTCAGTGTCAGCATCTGTCCTTCCAATGAATGTTTGGGGCTGATTTCCCTTTAAGATTGACTACTTTGATCTCTTGGCAGTCCATGGAACTCTCAAGAGCTTTAGGCTTATTAAATAGTGCCAATTAAATTATGTTTGTCTTCACCATTCCTAGAGAATAACAGGAAATAATAATAAGGAAATTGTTTGTAAGTGCACTGGTGACCTGATTCATTGGGAAGCATTTTTTTCTAACAAACAGCAATGTTAGCAAGGGAACATCTCTTGTCGTCTGGAAGATACACTGTAAAGGGATAGATGAAAAGAGAAAGCTGAGAAGAAACCTCTCAGGTTCGGCTGCCACCTTTAATCATAGCTTGGATCTTAGGGCTGCAGAAGATAAAACACAAACAAGCCAAAAACCTGAGTGAGGAATTTAAAAACTTGTACTGCAGAGGAAAATGTAGGGTTTAAAGTAAATCATTAACTATTTTTCAATGTCTTTCTTATTATTTAGGTAGGCAGCAAAGATTGACAGAAAAGAAGTTGGGAGCAAGAAAGACTTTTATCAAGGGTTTTCATAGGCATTGAGTTTAAGATTTCATAAAATGTCACAATTCAGATAAAACAAAGAATACAGTGTCATCCTATTGCATTTTTTTTTCTTTTAATCTAATTTTTTTTTTTTCCTTTGGAGGGGAAAAAAGCTGCATCTGTCATGGAGGAAAAAAAAAAAAAAAAACCCCGGCTAAAGATGTATGATCTTGTTCAACATTGCTGTAGCATGCTGTCTTAAATCACAGGCTTGAGCAAATGAACCCCTCGTGACCTCTACTTTCTTCTTCTTTCTAGGTGCCTCCCATACTCCTTGATAAGCAGTTCTCTGAATTCACTCCAGACATTACTCCCATCATTTTGGCAGCCCATACAAATAATTATGAGATAATAAAACTTTTGGTTCAGAAAGGCGTCTCAGTGCCCAGACCCCACGAGGTCCGTTGTAACTGCGTTGAATGCGTATCTAGCTCAGATGTGGACAGTCTCCGCCACTCTCGCTCCAGACTCAACATCTACAAGGCCCTGGCCAGCCCGTCTCTCATTGCCCTGTCCAGTGAAGACCCTTTTCTCACAGCCTTTCAGTTGAGTTGGGAGCTCCAGGAACTGAGTAAGGTGGAAAATGAATTCAAGTCAGAATATGAGGAGCTGTCTCGACAGTGCAAACAATTTGCTAAGGACCTACTGGATCAGACAAGAAGTTCCCGAGAGCTGGAAATCATTCTTAATTACCGTGATGACAACAGTCTCCTGGAAGAACAAAGTGGAAACGATCTCGCAAGACTCAAATTGGCCATTAAGTACCGTCAGAAAGAGGTGAGTGTTGCTAGACTTTATCCATCAAAATGCCACAGAACATAATCACAGGGGGGAAAAGTTGGTACTCCAAAATTAGGTTGGGGTTTTAAAGTATTTTCTATTTAACTGTAAGTGGATGAAATGTTGGCCAGATTACTGATTATGAAACACATTTAGGAGGGGCAGTAAGTGGTTTAATAATTGGTGATTTTTTTGACACTTGTATTAAAATATACACATTTACTGGGGTGAAAATGGTAAAACTAATGAATTCTAGACTCTCTGTATGAAGAGTTCTGATTCTGCCATTTATAAGTCTTGTTCCTTTAGAGGGTCACACAGATTTCTTTGAGCTTTGGTTTTCTCATCTGCTTAATGGACTTAATATTTATATTTGATTATATATATACTTCTTTATACATATAAAATATTTTTCCACAGATTTGAAGGAAGTATAGAATGAGTGGATATGTATGAATGCTCTGAGTAAATTATAATGTGTGATATTAATAAAAATACATTATTAGAAATTATTACTAAAAGAAAGCGTTTAGTCCAACAGCAGGTGGAAGTTCTAAAACTTCTCTCATGTCTGGCTTAGTTACTTTATTTGTCAGGAACGAGAAGTTAAAGAAATCAGTTGCAGGAGAGTAATACAGTTTTCATTAGATTTCTGTAAATTTGAATATTAAATGAGGAAAATTCAGATCTATTATACATATTGCCTAGCATAATTGTTTTTTGCTTCTATCACTGATATTGAGTAAGTTCTCAAAAATATGCTTACTTCTACCTCCAAAAAATATTGGTTTTCTTTTCATTGGTGAATTATAGTAATTATTCTAGAACAAAAATATTGGAAAACTACATATATAAGATGGAAAAGAAAAAGAAGCTTCTGAAAAAAATGTATTTAATTTTTTTTGAGTTGGCCCTGAATATTCCACAGTAGCCCTGGCTGCATTATCTGTTGCTACTTACTAAGTACTTAAGGTTCAAGATACCTGAATTTGCTTCTTTGAGTTTATCCTATAGTTCTTTGGCCAGTTGTCATTGAGCCTAAAAGTAATTAACAATCTTTTCCCTCGACAGCAAAGGAAATGGCTTCTTTTGTGTGTATTACCTCTGACTCTAAAATCACATGCACTAGGTTGAGCCATGTCAATACAATCAACTCATTTTTTTAGAGTCTTACGTTTAGAACTCACGATTCTGTTTTTTTCCTAAGATATTAGAATAATTTTAATATGCAACTAGAAGAAATTAATGAAAATCTTCACTTGACTAAAGATGGTTTTTCTTTGCTTAGATCCTTTTGTATATTTTAGGAAAAGACTCAATTTCAAGGTTTATTGAACAAAGAGCCACAAATTGAGTCCTTGGTTAGGTATGTTAGAAGCAAAGCAATAGAAAACATTTGATAATTTCTAACACTTCTTTCAAGATACTTGTACTTTTTGTTTCTGTGAAGTTATGGAATTGGAGGGTGATAGAACCTAACAGTGCAGCAGGATGAAGGAAGGCTAAAAACACATAACATGTAATAAGAAAATATGAAGTAGTAATCGCTTTTAAAAGATACATTTTTTAAAATGACTCTGCAGTTGCATTTTATATTTTAGTTTTTGAAATAACAATGGAGGGGGAAAAAAGCAAAATTATTACAGAATTGTTCTGGAGTATCTCATTCGATATCAAAGAGCATATTTCCCTAGAGCTGACAGTTTTTCAAGAGCAAAGTAATGTTGGATGGCTAATAATGGCTTTATAGAATCAAGAATAAGATTTTACATTCATATACATTCTTTGAAATCATAGGTTGTGTTTTATGAAACTTACTCCTAAACTATTCAAAAATTACCCATCTGAAAATACTTGATAAGATTTTCTAGTAAGAGCATGTGTGTTAAATAAAACTCTACTTTAGCATAAACGTCTTCCCGTTTACTTTTTTTTTTTAAAGGGCATAGACTGAACAGGAAAAACTTTTTTGAGAAAAAGTTTTATTGGAGTATAGTTGATTTATAATGTATTAATTTCAGATGTACAGCAAAGTTAATTATACATATTACATATATCTACTCTTTTATTAGAGTATTTTTCCATATAGGCCATTACAGAGTATTGAGTAGAGTTCCCTATGCTACAAATCCTCACAAAATACTAGCAAATCGAATCCAACAACACATTGCTCTATATCTTTTTAACCACAAGTTCTCCTTGTTTCAGTCTACAAAAGTTTGAGGTTTGTCTTTGACCCATCCATCTCTGATGTTTTGGGATTGCCTTCCCACTAATGTTCACATGGCTAAGTCCTATTCACTCTTAAAACCTCACTCAGTTCTCTATTCCCACAGAGATTCCAAGAAGCACTTCTTCCATACAACCTTTAGGATAAATGCCTTCATTGTACACAGAATGGCTGCACTGTATTGCTGTATTTTACTTGCCTTTTCTAGGACACAATTGAGTGACTTCACTTCACTTCACTTCTCTAGGCTGTCAGTGTCAGGAACACATTTGTCTCATTCATCAGTCCTACTTCAGTACCTGGTAGAGAAAGGATGCTCCATGTGAATTGATCTCAATATGCTCAATATGAATGCATTTGAATAAAGTTTCAAAATCTCTTAGTTCTGGAAGGCTCCCTGCATGTTTCCTTGCCTGATTAATTTGCAGTGTTTAGGTTAATAATGGAAAGCAATTAAATATATTTTTTGTATGAAAAGGTTGCAATTCAATCCCTGTATAGCTCTTCAAATTAAAGTGAAAAAATATATAAAATCTCTATATGGTCAACAGCCTATGTTCTTTTAAATTTACTTTTCCTTTTCTTGAAGGTAAGTCAACAATTTTGCAACATTAACTTTCAACTTGGTACTAATCTGGGTTCTGTCTTAGAAATTAAGGGAGTTGTTAAAGAGGAAGGAGAGAAATCAACATGGGGACAGCCCTGGACTCATACCTGTTTATCCTATCCTGGAGCAATATGAAGAGATTTGTATCAATCAGCTGCTTTCTATAGCATGGGTATCAGAACCTTGGGACAGTGTGGCAAACATTGGCTCTCTCCTCTTAGATCCTTTGGATTCTGGTGGCTGGTCAGCAGTTGTGTAAGAGTTTTGCATTTGCTACAAATTGGGCAAGAAGAGCTGCCCTTTGTTAGGCACTCAGATATGCAGATGACACCACCCTTATGGCAGAAAGTGAAGAGGATCTAAAAAGCCTCTTGATGAAAGTGAAAGAGGAGAGTGAAAAAGTTGGCTTAAAACTCAACATTCAGAAAATGAAGATCATGGCATCTGGTCCCATCACTTCATGGGAAATAGATGGGGAAACAGTGGAAACAGAGTCAGACTTTATTTTTTGGGGCCCCAAAATCACTGCATATGGTGAATGCAGCCATGAAATTAAAAGATGCTTACTCCTTGGAAGAAAAGTTATGACCAACTGAAGTCACTCAGTCGTGTCCAACTCTTTGTGACCCCGTGGACTGCAGCATGCCAGGCGTCTCTGTCCATCACCAACTCCCAGAGTTTAGTCAAACTCATGTCCATTGAGTCAGTGATGCCATCCAACAATCTCTGTCCTCCCCTTCTCCTCCTGCCTTCAATCTTTCCCAGTATCAGGGTCTTTTCAAATGAGTCAGCTCTTCGCATCAGGTGGCCAAAGTATTGGAGTTTCAGCTTCAACATCAGTCCTTCCAATGAACATTCAGGACTGATTTTCTTTAGGATGGACTGGTTGGATCTCCTTGCAGTCCAAGGGACTCTCAAGGTCTTCTCCAACACCACAATTCAAAAGCTTCAATTCTTCGGTGCTCAGCTTTCGTTATAGTCCAACTCTGTTAGGCGTATAGTCTGTTAGGCTTATAGTCCAACTCTCTTAGGCGTATAGTCTGTTAGACATATAGTCCAACTCTGTTAGGCACTGACTGTCTTTTAAGTCTTCATTTTCTTCATTTCTCACTCTTATTCAAGTCTAGGATGTCTAGAATATACCTTTCATATATTCTTGTGTCTGGTAAATTCCACATCAGAATATGGATAATTTGGAGGGAAAAAAATGTCTCATACTATTGGGACATTGTCTCGTGGACATCAAACAACTATTATGGAAGAATGGCAAAGGGAGTACTTCTGGGGAGAAAAGTAAGAAAAGGGTATTGCATACAGTGTTCCCCTCCATAACTGAGACTTTTCTGCTGAAATAACTTTGCGAGTCATTCACCCAAGTAAATATGGTAATGCCTTTGTCTTAGTTTGCTTTACTTAGCTAACACAGAATGGATTATTTGAATTTGATTAGGTATTACTTACCACGTCCCTCTCTTTTTTTCTCTCTTCTCTGTTTTGAATTGTTTGGGGAACATTCATGTGTTCAGATCTCTTCTTAAAAACCGCTTTCTCTGCAAGTATGCCCTTAACCTGTTTTCAACTCAGAATTCATCATTGGTTTCTCTTCTATGGCAGCAATGTTGCTTCATTACAAGTACTGTTTTGCCTCCTGCTTGTTTTCACTTTTGGTTTCTTCCATTCAACACCTTGCCTTTGGTCCTACCTCCTCTAATCCATTGACCACGGCACCACCTAAGGGTCTTTGTTTTGTGTTTTAGGAAAAGTAAATCTAGGGATAGTTTTTCAGGGATAGCACTGAAAGCCCCCTGTCTTAGAGAAGCCCTCTGTTTGGTCATCATAAATCTGAGCATGTGAGCTCTGTGTAAAACATTGCAGTGTCTTTCTCACTCTCGCAAATAAAGTCCAAACTGTCACAGCTCACTTTATATGGATTCTGCCTAAATTGTTAGTTTCATTGTTCACCATCACTGCTCATAGTTCACATTTCAGTCAAATGCAAACACTAATTGTACTGCTTTCCTACGTTGGGCCTTTCCACCCAGGTCTCTCTTAGCATAAAAAGACCTCTGTCCTGTTTCATGTTGCTTGCCCATTGTTGCGGGTTTTGCCGGGTCTCGGTAAAATTGTCTGAGAGGTTGTTTTTAAACACTGCACTGCTGCTTCTATCCCAATGCTCAGGACAGTTACACAAAAACCCCTGGAAATGCAGAGGCATTTTTTGAAAGACTACCCAGATAATTCTAATGTGCTGTCAAGGTGAGTAAGTACTACTTGAAATTATATATCAAGGTTTAACTCATGAGTTAAAACTTCTTTAGATTTCCTTGACTTTCTCAAGTAGAGAAGACAGAGGTTGCCAAATGTAACATTATCATAAGCACCTGAGCAGCTTTTGGAAGTAACTCTCCTTTTGGCTCAGCTGGTAAAGAATTTGCCTGCAATGCGGAAGACCTGGCTTCGATCCCTGGTTTGGGAAGATCCCCTGGAGATCTTCCAGAGGATCCAGAAGGAGGGGAAAGTCTACCCACTCCATTATTCTGTCCAGGAGAATTCCAGGAACTGTATAGCCCATGGGGTTGCAAAGAGTCGGACACAACTGAGTGACTTTCACTTTCATGAATTTTCTTTCTCTCAGCCCCAAGTGCAGAAATTCACCTTAGTAAGTCCTTGCATTTGTGTCATAGCACAGAAGTCCTCTCAAGTTCTTCCCATCTCTCCGTCCTCATGTCATCACCCACCCTGTTATGGTTGCCCTGATCCTGATACCTTTCTTTCTTCTTAAGGTCTATTCCACTGCTAACAGGATTCTTAGAGCTTTCATTTATCTGCAAAGTAAGATCCAAGAGTTAGGTAGGAAAAAAAAAAAAATCCCACTTTAAAAAGGAAAGTAAACCTATGCAAAGATGGAGGGGAAGGGGTCAAACATTAATATTCTCCTGTCACGTGATAGAGAAATGAAAACTTTCCATCTGAGTGTGCAAACCTAACCATACCTTCTTCCAGGTAAATTTCTGGCCATCTAAAAACTATTGGAGATAGCTTTTTGTTGGTATCAAGTAACTCATCTCTGATGGTTGAAAAAAATTCTATAAAAGTATGAAGCCTATGAAATGGATATAATTCTCTTTCCTACGCCTAATAATGTATGTGATGTTATACCAATTAGCTTTTGAGTTTTTGTTTTCTTACCTTTAAAATGGGAAAATACTGCCTACTTCATGCTGCTGCTGCTAAGTCTCTGCAGTCGTGTCTGACTGTGCGACCCCATAGATGGCAGCCCACCAGGCTCCCCCGTCCCTGGGGGAGAACAGGAACACTGCAGTGGGTTGCCATTTCCTTCTCCAATGCAGGAAAGTGAAAAGAGAAAGTGAAGTCGCTCAGTCATGTCTGACTCTTCACGACCCCATGGACTGCAGCCTACCAGGCTCCTCCGTCCATGGGATTTTCCAGGCAAGAGTACTGGAGTAGGGTGCCATTGCCTTGTCCGGCCTACTTCATAGGTCAGTAGTTAAGGTGAAGCATGATAATACAGGTCCAGACTTAGGCATACTTCCTGGCATGTATGTCCATGGAAGGGTAGCTGTCTATTACATTTTGTTATTACTGTTATTATAATTGCTTTGGTTATCCCTTCATGGAACCTCAGTATAAAAAGCTAAGGGCATGCAGAGAAATGATGTATAACACTCTATTGTATGTCCTGCAGCAAAAAGAGTGGACTTCATCATTAAATGTTTTAATATGTATACTGAATATTTATATAGGCCTCATGGGTTTCATAGCACTTTTGAACCGTGAGTTTGGAACTGACACATACACACTGCTAAAAATAAATGATAAATTAAAAAAAATTTTTTTTGAAGTTTATCATTAGAGTCTATTATTATAATCAGTATGCCAAACTATTTATTTTAAAACAATAGTCTCATCAAAAATGCATAATGTGTAAACATTATGCCAGAGCCTAGGGTTGTCCATGCTCTAGTTCTTCCATTATAAGCTTTCAAAAGTAACTTAGATTATTACACACTCAATTATTAATACTCAATTTATTATAAGCTTTCAAAAGTAACTTAGAAGTATTACACACTCGATTTTAATTTGTCCTCCTGCTTTGCATTTTTTAAATATATTTTAGGCACTGATTATGTATGCCCTTTGAACCTGACTGCTGCCTGCTAGACCACAGAATCAGGAGCTCTTATCACACCAGCACTTATCAAGAATGCCAGGCATATGGCAGAGTTTTAATACATGAGCTACAATGAGTGATGTAAATAATTAAGAGACTTGTATTAATAAAGGGGATAAAAAACTGCATTTCTTTAGCTTACTTTCCTTTTCCTCTGTACTTGGGAGCACACTCACTGACCGATTTCTGGGCCCTGCATCTTGGTCCTCCAAGTGTGTTCACACACCCGCTGTTGCTACACAAAGGCAACACGGTAAAGGCTTCCTAACGCTTCTGCCCACCCACTCCTGGGGACCAAACATTTCAGCGCCTGCCACTGGATAGTGGATGAAGCAAATGCCTGTTCAGGACTTGTGAGCCCGGCTGACAGTACTATGACAGGTCATTAGGCATTTAATTTAACACTAGGTTTTCTGAGCTTGGAATTCAATCCCCATGTGTTTCTTTACAGCTAATTAATGACATGAAACCACTTTTTCCTAATTTGTATCTGAAAGTGATTGTTTCTGTTTCTTCCGCAATGAAATATGAAATGGTATATGTCTACAACATTGTATAAATTCACCCTTTTGAACAGCACTGAGTGGAATGTGATAAATTTATATCTTCCAAAACATAAAATAGCAAGCTTTAACTTGAAGTTAGATATAAAATATGACTTGTATTTGATGTCGTTGATGTTCAGTCACTAAGTCATGTCCGACTCTTTGCGACCCCATGGACTATAGCCTACCAGAATCCTCTGTCTGTGGGATTTCCCAGGCAAGAATACTGGAGTGGGTTGCCATTACCTTCTCCAGGGAATCTTGATATTGTTTTAATAAATACAAAAAGGAAACAACTAAGTGACTTATTTTCAGAGAGGTATACACTTCTGTTCACCTAACAAAAATGCATTGTGTCCACAGAATAAGCAACTCTTTTCAACATAACTTTCATTTGCTGCAGACATCAACTAAAAACATTTGGTTAATGATAATATCTTTGAAAATTTTCACTGTGTATTAGACACCCTCTCTGGTCCTTCAAGGGGCTTCTCTGGTGGCTCAGATGGTAAACAATTTGCCTGCAATATGGGAGACCAGGGTTCAATCACTGGGTCGGGAAGATCCCCTAGAGAAAGGAATCATGGCTACCCCGTCCTGTATTCTTGCCTAGAGAATTCTGTGAACAAAGGCTACCGTCCATGGGGTGACAGAGTTAGATACAACTGAGCTACTAGCAGGTTTCACTGGTTCTCTGAGGAACAACTTTTCTGTATCCAACTGGGACTTCTGAGTCCACTGGAGTGGGTTGCCGTTTCCTTCTCCAAATTGACAAATGAGTAGCAATAAAATCAGCCCCTATTCAGATCCTATCCTTTCATTTGTCAGCAGTGAAGAACCCTGTTTATTGCTGCTTTTGCACAAAACTTCCCACTGAAGTTTGAGGGTTTTGTTTGGGTCATAATTTAATGTTTCATGTCTTCTCCGTCACTCATCACAAAACAAAATTAAGAATTACTGCTTTTCAAAATCATGAATTTAACAGCTTATTCCAGCCCACATACAGGAGTAAAATACAAAAACCAAATGGGTTGGCAAAGTATTATTTTTGTCAAGAAAACCTAGTGGCATTGAGATACAATGTAAAATCCTGCTCGAGGTCCCTGATAAACTATGGGAATGAGAAGGAGCTTTTACACTTCTCCATACCCTTATTTTCCTCCGACCATATGTGGCATATTCACAGGTTTTCTCAATAAAGGTTAGTTATGTTTTGTCTCAAGTCTTGGGAAAAGAAATGTACAGTGAAACCCTCTAGGATGTATAATGCCTGTGCTATAATATGGCGATTCATGAGCCTTAAGCTTAATTCTGAAGCTGTGTGTTTATTGACTGCTTCTTGGTAATATAGAACTGGGGAACCAATCCCATAGGATTATATTTTTATTCTTTGTAGCACACTCTGTTCCCTTTTTCCATTTGGCTTTAGGGAGCACTCAGTGGTGTGCCTTCTGCTGCTATGGAGAAATACTGAAAGCTTTTTTTTTTTTTTTTATGGTTTTTACCTTCATCTGCCCCCTTGCAAGCTCCCTGCGAGTTGTAAGAAGGCCTGCTTTTCCTCATTCCAAAACCACCACTTCAGTTTTAAATGAGAGGCTCCATTGTTGTTTTGCTCTGTGGCATTCCCTAAGCTCAGTGATTTTCCCCAGGTGGCTCTGGAACATGCAGCCCAAAACCTCTTTTCTTCCTCTGCCACATTCACCTCTAATATTGGGCAGTGGGAAGCTGGAAATCTTATTGGCAGCTGCTATTAAGTAAACATAGGAGGAACCTAGTGGTTGGGTTTAGGGGGCTCTGGTCTAGATAATGCTCTTTCTCTCTCCAAGTGCAAGTCCACACGTGATTGCAGGGTGTGTATTCTATGCTGGAGACAGAGGACAGCAAAATGAGAAGACAGCAAGTCCCAGGCCAAGTTTGGGTTTCTTCCAGAAATGTCCTAGAGCCTAGAATTTTTTTTGAAGAGAGTTAGCAATGTTTTACTTCAAAATGCTAAGACTGACTTTACATTTGCTATTCGGACTCCTCTTCTGTAAATAACCCCCTGAGTATCACAATGCTTATTGTGAATGGGCTTTTAAATGCTGTGTTTGGAAAACAGCATTTTTTATTTTTCTGATTACACGGCATTATATGCCAGTTATAAGAAATGTGTGATATCAATAAATAGGATATTGACAAGTCTGTAATCACATAATATTGCTAATATTCAGTTTACTTTTTAAATAAATTCTTATCATAAATAGGTAGAGCCTAGAATTTTATTCTTGCTTAGATAGTACAATGAAATCCATGTGTGTGTGTGTGTGTGTGTGTGTGTGTGTTTGTGTACTTTAGCACTTAAGCAGAAAATGCTGTTGCTGTTGTTGTTTAGTTACTAGGTCATGTCTGACTCTTTGTGACCCTATGTACTGCAGCCCACCGGGCTGCTCTGTCCATGGGATTTCCCAGGCAAGAATACTGGAGTGGGTTGCCATTTCCTCCTCCAGGGGATCTTCCCGACCCCATGATTGAATCTGCATCTCCTGCATTGGCAGGCAGATTCTTCACCACCGAGCAACCTGGGTATAAGCTAAAAATAGATTTTTAGCTATATTGCATGAACATTTTATATGTTATGTCCTTCATTGATAATGTTTTCTCATTTTCTTCCCTTCTTCCTTCCCTGTCCTCCTTCCTTATTCGGACTTTCACTTACTTTATGTAAGAGAGTCTTTTCTGTTTGCTACTTACTAATGATGCTGAAATCAAAGACAAAAGCCTTGTCCTCAGATAACTACCAGGGTATTAGGGACGGAAGAAAAGTCCTCACAACTGTCACCATGTGGGCCACAAAGACTGTGGCAGAGCTTCTTCTGGAGCCCAGGAAAATGCTGCCTAATTTGGTCTTAGGGTCTTAGGGGAGGCTTCCTGGAACAGAAAAGGCCTTGCTTAAGTTTCTGTGGAAACCCAGGAATCATCCAGGCAGAGAAGTTACAAAAAGTCAATATGGAAAGAAACACCATGTAGAACTGCAGGGAGGCAAAAAAGAAGGTGGAGAATCCCTTCATTATTATTTATTAATTAATGTCCGTCTGATTCCTTTTTTTTTCCATTGTAGTATAATTGAATGACAATTTTTTGCTAGTTTCAGATATACAGCAAGATGATTCTATTTATATATGTTCTTTTGCAGACTCTTTTTCATTATAAGTTATTCAGTTCAGTTCAGTCGCTTGGTTGTGTCCAACTCTTTGCGACCCCATGGACTGCAGCATGACAGGACTCCTTGCCCATCACCAACTCCCGGAGTCTGTTCTGAATATTCTTGGAAGGCCTGATGCTGAAGCTGAAACTCCAATACTTTGGCCACCTGATGTGAAGAACTGACTCATTTGAAAAGACTGTGATGCTGGGAAAGATTGAAGCTGGGAGGAGAAGGGGATGACAGAGGATGAGATGGGTGGATGGCATCACTGACTCAATGAACATGGGTTTGGATAGACTCCGGGAGTTGGTGATGGACAGGGAGGCCTGGCATGCTGCAGTTCATGGGTCACAAAGAGTTCGACATGACCGAGTGACTGAACTGAACTGAACGGAAGTGAATCTGCTAATCCCAAACTCCTAATTTATCCTTTCCCCTCTTTCCCTTTGGTAACCATAAATGTGTTTTTTAAGTCTGTGAGTCTTTCTGTTTTGTAAATACATTCATTTGTATCATTTTTTAGGTTCCACACTAAGTGCTATCATATATTTGTGTTTGTCTGTCTGGCTTGCTTCACTTACTATGATAATCTCTAGGTCCATCCATGTTGCTGCAAACGGCATGATTTCACTTTTTATGGTTAAGTAATAGTCCAGGTATATATCTTCTGTATCCATTCATCTGTTAATGAAAATATAAGTTGCTTCCATGTCTTAATTTTTATAAATAGTACTGCTATGAATATTGGGGTGCATGTATCTTTTCAAATTAAAGTTGTCCTCATTTCTGGATATATTTCTAGGAGTGGGATTGCTGGATGATATGATAATTCTGTTTTTGTTTTTGAAGATCTCAATACTCTTTTCCATAGTGGCTACACCAATTTACATTCCCACCAGTGTAAGAGGGTTCCCTTTGTCTCCACACCCTCTGTAACACTTATTATTTGTAGGTTTTTGATGGCGGCCATTCTGACCCGTATGAAGTGATATCTCGTTGTAGTTTTGATTTCCATTTCTCCAATAATTAGCAATGTTGAGCATCTTTTCATGTGTCTCTTGGTCATCTGTATGTCTTCTTTGGAGAAATATCTATTTACTTCTTCTGCCCATTTTTGATTGGGTTGTTTGTCTTTCTGACATTGAGATGTATGAGCTGTTTGTATATTTTGGAAATAATCCCATGTTGGTCACATCATTTACAAATATTTTCTCCCATTCCGTATGTTGTCTTTTCATTTTGTTTATGATTTCTTTGCTGTGCAAAAAGAAAGAAAAGAAAAAAAGAGCTTTTAAGTTTAATTGGATCCCTTTTGTTTATTTTTGCTTTTATTTCCTTTATTCTAGGAGATCCAAAAACTATTGCTGTGATTTATGTCAGTGTTCTGCCTCTGTTTTCCTCTAAGAGTTTTAGAGAATCTCTTCATTCTTTCCACCATCATTCCCACCCCATGGCTTCTGCTTTAGCATTTTCTTCTGCCTGACGCAGTAGAAGGCTTCTGATTTATCAGGCCTCAGCTCATTATTATCACTTTCTTGGTAAAGACCCAGAACACCAACCGTAGTTACTGTCCTCTTCCTTCACCCTTGGCTTCCCTGGTGGCTCAGATGGTAAAGCATGTGTCTACAATGCAGGAGACCCGGGTTCAAGCCCTGGGTTAGGAAGATCCCATGGAGAAGGAAATGGCAATCCACTTCAGGACTATTGCCTGGAGAATCCCATGGACAGAGGAGCCTGGTAGGCTACAGTCCATGGGGTCACAAAGAGTCAGACAGGACTAAGCGACTTCACTTTCTTTCCCTTTCCTTCACCCTTTGCTCTCAGACATTCTCTTTACATGACAATGTTGATATCACAGCTTTTATCACAATCCAAAATCATTCTGTTTATTTGTGGGCTTAATTACATTTTTATCTATCTTTTTTCACTTCTTATCTAAGCGTTATCTTGTCTGACTTGATTATCAGTGAAAGCCCAGTGGTTGGTATAGTGCTTAGGACATAGGAGTCTGAATCAGTTCAGTTCAGTCGCTCAGTCGTGTCCTACTCTTTGCAACCCCATGAATCGCAGCACTCCAGGCCTCCCTGTCCATCACCATCTCCCGGAGTTCACTCAGACTCACGTCCATCGAGTCAGTGATGCCATCCAGCCATCTCATCCTCTGTCGTCTCCTTCTCCTCCTGCCCCCAATCCCTCCCAGCATCAGTCTTTTCCAATGAGTCAACTCTTCACATGAGGTGGCCAAAGTACTGGAGCTTCAGGTTTAGCATCATTCCTTCCAAAGAAATGGTGATAAATTAGAGGAGTGGCAGGGGCTGAGATTAGAGAAAAATGACAGAGAATAGGTTGTACAGGGCTGGAATCAGCAATCCTAAAGAACATGGTTTTAGAAAAGCTGTGATATTTAATCATTTAAATATAGAAATTCTTATTAACATTTGTGTTAGTCTCTCAGGATTGTCTGCCTCTTTGAGACCCCATGGACTATAGCCCACCAGGCTCCTCTGTCCATTGAATTCTCCAGGCAAGAACACTGGAGTGGTTAGCCAGTCTCTTATCCAGGGGACCTTCCCAACCCAGGGATGGAACCTGGGTCTCCTGCATTGCAGGTGGACTCTACCGTCTGAGCCACCAGGGAAGAAATCCTAATAATCTTTATTATTTTCTCAAACTTCTGTTGTCCAAAGATGAGCTCATCATCTTCCCTAAGCCTGGCTCTTCTGTCATCTCTGTTCAAGTAGGAGGCAATCTAATTACTCTTGCTGGAAATCTGAGAGTCAGCCTTGGTTATTTTACATCCATCACTTCTGAAATTTTGATATGGTAGATGAAAGATGGCCACAATTGAAGGATGGCATCTAATATCCTTCTCCTGTACCAGAGCCTGCCTTAGCTGTCTGCCTGAATAGTACAATGCAACAGAAATGAATTTCTATAATTCCCAAGACTTGTTCATAAGAAGTCTTGCAGCTTCCACTCATGTTCTCTGGCAACCCAGGTGCCGTGTGAGAAGTCTGAATGTCCTACAAGGCCATCATACCAGAGAGCCAATGGGTACACACTCTTGCCAATAGTCTCAGCCGAGCCTAGCCTTCCAACTCTTCACTCCTATGACAAGACTGACAAAAGAAATGAACGTGAACTTCCCTGCACACCCACACTAGTTCATCCTCTAGCTGGATGTGTGCATGCATGCTAAGTTGCTTCAGTTGTGTCCAACTCTTTGTGACACTATGGACTGTAGCCCAGCAGGCTCCTCTGTCCATGGAATTTTTATACTGGAATGAGTTGCTATGCCCTTCTCCAGGGGATCTTCCCAACTCAGGGATCAAACCTGGGTCTCATGTCTCCTACATTGGCAAGTGGGTTCTTTACCACTAGCGCCACCTGGAAAGCCCCCTCTAGCTGGATAATGCTGAGTAATTTCTGTTGATGCCACATGGAACAGAAGAATCAACCAACTAAGCCCTGCCTAAATTCCCAGTCCATTATTATGGACTGAATGTTTGTGTCCCCCTAAAATTCCTGTTGAAACCTAACCTCCAATGTGATGATATTTAGAGGTGAGGCCTTTGACAGATGATTAGGTCAGGAGTGTGAAGCCCTCATGAATAGGATCAGTGCCCTTTTACAAGAGACCCAGAGAGCTCTTTAATCTTTCTACCATGTGAGGGCATATCAAGAAGACAGACCCTTACCAGACACTGAATCTGTGGCACCTTGATCTTGGACTTTCCAGCCTCCAGAACTGTGAGAAGTAAAAGTGTCTTGTTTAAGCCACCCAGTCTATAGCACTTTGTTACAGCAGCACATGAACAAAGGCATGCACACAATTGTGAAATATTATACAAGGTTGTTTTAAACCACTAAGTTTTGGAGCGCAGATCATTGAGGCTCCTGTAAACCACTGAAGGCTGCCTATCTTATTGCTAATTATATTCATTAATACGTCCCAAATTATTTCCTACCTTCGTCTACTCTTTGTGTTCTCTGTGAAAGAGTCTCACCCAGTTTCCCTAGCTCCAATCTTGCTCCATCCAAAGTCACACTACACTTAAGAATTTTTAATATTAATATGTAAACATTCTCCACCGTAAGAAGTTTATTTTTTAAGTATATTCACATTGTGGCGGAATCATCACCACCATCCATCTCCCAGACTTTTTCATCTCCCCAAACTGAAACTCTATATACCCCTTAAACAATAAATCCACATACCCCCTACCCGCTCCAGCCCCTGGCAACCACCATCCTGCTTTCTGTCTCCATGAATTTGATTACTCTCAATTCCTTATATAAGTGGAATCATACAATACCCATCCAGTGTGTCTGGTTTATTTCACTCAGCATAGTATCTTCAAGCTTTACGCATGTTGTGCCTGTATCAAAACTTCACCCCTATTTAAGAATGAATAATGTTCCACTGTATGTATGTACCATATTCAGTTTATATGTTAATCTGTTCATAGACATTTAGGCTGTTTCCATACCTTTTGGCTACTGTGAATAATGCTGCTGTATTATAATACTCATAACCTGATTCCCTGTCTCTTACTTTGAAGATCCCATAAAATAAAACCCTGTCTCCTCAACAGAATATATTATATCTGGGTGCTGACTTCCTGCCCAGACTTGTCTCTCACCCTGTCCTGACTTCTGTTGTGTGCTCAGCAAATCCAGATTGCTAGTATTTACTCACCTATGCTATGATCTGTGAACACTACCATTTAAATTTTTCTTGTTATTTTATTGCCTTGAAATACAGCCATTACCTCAGGTTGGATCCTACCTCTTGTTTAAGATGTTCAGCCTCTGCTTCATAAAGGGATATTACTTAATATTTAGCAAACATTCAAAAATACAATTGTGTATGAGTTGGCTTTGAATCATTTTAACTAAAGAATTAATTTTAATAAAATAAAATGCTTTGAATAATGTTGATCAATTTCCATCTTTATCCCTTATACAGTGTGACTTTTTTATCTGTTCAAACAAACAGCATTGTCAATATTACTCACAGAGCATTGATCATATGATTATAGTTTAGGTGCCAGAAGCTGTAACAGCTATTAAAATATAAGTGAGATATGGTTGCATTGAACCTTTTTATTTTTTGACCTTCCTATGTACTTTCTCATTTTTTTCTGTTCTGGTTTTGCTTACTGTCTTATCATTTCTTCATGGGCTACTGGCTGATACGACTCCAGAGGCAGAGTTTTGAGTTTTGCAGCTTTTTCTGTTAAGGAAAAAATAATCAATATCCCAGAATATATAAGCAGCTTTGGCTTTGAGATAAAGTCAGTAATCTAGCTTCTATGTGACTGTGTGGATTGAGTGTCTGAAAATCTTGGCCACCATTTCAGAAAGAGCAGTGAGTGACTGTGCAAGAAAATGTATTATCCAAGAATACAAGAGAATGGAGAGATATAAAAATAAAAATGCAGATATATTCCAAATAGTTGCACTTTAAGTGGCAACATTTTGTTGTTGTTGTTGTTTATAATGTGGTCAGTTTATATGAAAATCATTGGCTGAAAATCTGCAATGTTATGTATTATCTCCTTTCTAAACAAAATTTACAGAACATAATTAACTTTTTCTTTATAATTCAGAGCTTTGGAGTGAAGTTCAGTTACTGTACTCTGTGATCTAGTTGTCAGTTTAGGATTCTTAAAAATGTTGATATTAATAGCTGTTCAGGCCTGTATGAAAGTATGGCAGAAATCTCTCCTTCACATAGTTTTGAAGTCTCTCTCCTTGGAATCTGACTCCCAGCTATGGGTTCTGGAAAGTGCCAATTTACTTGCCTTTTTGAAAAAAAGATTTTTTTGATGTGGACCATTTTTAAAGTCTTTATTGAATTTGTTACAGTATTGTATGTTATATATATATTTTTGGGGGTGAGGGGGAGGGGGCTCTGAGACTTACGGGAATCTTAGTTTCCAGACCAGGGATCGAATCCACACCTGCTGCATTGGAAGATGAAGTCTTAACCATTGGACCTCCTTTTTATATTTACTTATTTTAATAATACTAAGTTTCATACTAAAGCAACCCAATAACCACTCCAGATAAAAGTTTTGGAAAATATAAGCAGAACTGTGTCAGGGCTTGAGGACACCTCTATAAATATGATGCATAAGATTTACGGCCTTAATACTGTGACATTATTCAACTTCTTTGAAACTTTTTTACTTTCTTGAGTTTCAGGTGAATCAAAGTTGCCTGACAGATTACTTGCATTTAAAATGAATTTATGTATGTGTGTGTACAAATAAATAAGATACCATGTTATGGAAGTGTTAAAGCCTTTTGAAAGGTAAAATATAATTAATCTAAACAATGTATAGCTATTTCTGTAGAATTCATAGGAACTATTGAAATTTTAATTAATTTAACCAGGCACTAGATGTATTGAAATTGTGAACAAATGGGAAAAATGCTGCTAACATTTAGAAAATAGTTTAATTATAAGCCAAATATAGCAAGAGTTTTTTCCTGCTGCTGCTGCTGCTGCTGCTGCTAAGTTACTTCAGTCGTGTCCGACTCTGTGCGACCCCAGAGACAGCAGCAGGCTCCCCCATCCCTAGGATTCTCCAGGCAAGAACACTAGAGTTTTTCCTAACTAATCATAATAAGTGAACTTAATTACTTACTGTAAACCAAATCACCTAGCAGCCATGCTTATTCTTGCTGTAATAGATCATAAAATGCTCCACCAAATTTCAATGCAAAATATACTGAAATTGCTGGGGTTTGATCTGTTTTTATAATAGGTAATCAAAAATTGTTAGAGAGGTCTTTAAAAGCAAATAATTTAGAGGTATTTGGAGAGAAGCAGTGAAGGGTTGTCAGCAGTAATATTTAGCATATAATGGTCTTTATGGTAATGACACAGTTGCAAGATTTGTTACATAATTTGTACTTTTTTTCAATTGGGGAAATAATAGTAATAAATCTGTAAGAACACTAACTCTGGTGGTATTAGTAAGTTATTTTACTTTCAATGTATTACTTCTACCATGTTAGGTGGATCTTGCTTTCGCAGTGAAGGTATGGCAGACCCTATCTATGTCTAAAAGCCTATTATCTTAATATTATTTGGGAGGACATTTCAACAATGTCTGTAATAATTGGGTGGAATGTTTTTATGGTGTGAACTGTCATCTCTTCCCTGAAATTCATAAGTTGAAGCCCTAACATCCTTTCAGTACCTCAGAATGTATATGTATGTGAGACAGAGAGTGAGGTGTGCCACTGTTTTTTTTTTTTTAATGGACCTCTTATAATACTAATATCACAGCTCCCATTTTTTTTTAAACAAAAAGCTTTAGGATTATTTTTCCAACTTTGGTGAGATTTAATTAAGAAAAATTGCATATATTTGAAGTGTACATATGATGATTTGATATACTTGTAAGTTGTGAAATTAAGCTAGTTAACACATCCATCACCTCACTTAGTTATCCTTTGTGTTTGTGTGATGAGAACACTTAAGATCTACTCTCAACAAATTTCAAGTATGTTATTATCATTTTATTACAATATTATTATATACAGTAAAATGCAGTATTATTCTTATCTCTTTGACTTAAATCTTATTTCTCGCACCCATCTCCCTAGGGTCCCTGGCAATCATTATTCTACTCTCTGCCTCTATGAGCTCTTTTAGATTTCACACAGAAGGGAGATCATACAGTATTTGTCTTTCTGAGTCTGGTTTAATAGCTATTATGGAAAACAGTATGGAAGTTCTTCAAAAAATAAAAACAGAATTATCACGTGATCCAGTAATGCCACTTTAGTGTATATATGCAAATGAAATAATTTGGTACCTCGAAGAAGAGTCTGCATTTCCCATTTTTATTGTAGTATTTTTCACAGTAGCCAAAGTATGGAAACAACCTTAGTGTTTGTCAAGAGGTTTCATTAAATATATGATATTATTCAGCCATTAAAATAAACGGAGGAACTCCTACCATTTGCAACAACAGGGATGAACCTGGAGGACATTATGCTAAGTGAAATAATCCAGTTAAGAATGAACCCTTCCTTCCCACCCTCTCTTTTAGCTGTCTTTCCTTTGAGCTGTTCCTCCTTTGTATTCCTGTATTACCGTGTGCAAATCACAGTAATTTCACATCCAAATGTTTCATATTTACTTACCTGTATTTCTGGTCCCTCAGTGAATGATTCTCAAGTGCATGGATTCTGTATATCTCATGTTCACTTTCTGTTTCTTGTGTAATAATTGTCACATAACAAGTGCTCATTTATTAACTAATATCAGAATGAATGGGCATCCCTGTTGGCTCAATTGTAAAGAATCCGCCTGCCAGTGTGGGAGACACAGGTTCAATCCCTGGATCGGGAAGTTCCCCTGCAAAAGGGAATGGCAACCCACTCCAGTGTTCTTGCCTGGGAAATTCTATGAACAGAGGATCCTGGCGGCCTACAGTCCACGGTGTCTCACGACTGAGCATGGATGCATGCACAACTGGGAAAACTACTTAACTTGTTGACCTCATATTCCTCTTCTGTAAAATGTATATTATAATATCTATACTGCAAGATTATTGGAAAGATAATAAATAACACCTAAACCATGTGAGGCATGACAGAAATTCAGTAAATGGTAAATTTTATATTAACTTTTATATATCTCTATATACATGTCTGAAATGGTTATATGAAAGAGAATAATTCATAATCTTTCATCATAAAATCCAAATAAGAGTTAATATAATAATAGTCATCCTTGAATAGGACTTTCTGCCTCGAGTCATAAATTAAAATAGCCCACACATTGCATTGCTCTAACAATAGAAGATTGAAATATGAAATGAGGAAATTAAAATTTATTCAAATAAAATTAATTGGAAAATATCTCTTCTATGTTATTTATAAATGAATCAGTTCACAGTTAAAGCTGAACAACCTTTGAACATTTAGTTCCGTTTTCAAAGGTAAAATTATAGGGTTTGCAGTGCTTAGCCAGATCTACCTATCTGGTTGGCTGTTCATTCTGGAATACTTTATAATGGTCATGGATACACAGTAGGGTCAGCACAATGGCCAGAAATTGCTTTCTAATATTCTAATAAAATTAGCATAGTATAAACTCTAAGGTTCTCTCTTTGAAAGCTCTCACTCCAGATTTTAACAATTATATCGAAATATATGTTTTGAATGTCACTTTACAACACCCTTCGGAGGAGTTTTGATTAAAATCTTTAGCCTTTCAAGAAATGACTTGCTGTACAAGTTAAAAAAATTAAGAACGGTAGTATATGCTAGAAAGATTGATCAGTATATCAATCAACAGATAAAAACAACCACCTGAGTTTACTATTGTATTTGCTCCACTTTTCCTTTCAGGACACTATTGGAAGAAGGACATTATAGAAGTATTTTTTCAGTCCTAACAGTGAACAGCTATTTTCTCTATCAACAGTTAGGAAAAATGAAAAAATGCAGGCTGTAAATGAAGAAATCCTTCTTTCACAGACTAGAGCTATTCATAGTCTGGCTCTTGGAAACTTCTGTGTTTAGTCTGTGAGGTTAGGAAGAAGGCTTCTTTTGGAGGATGTGTTTCCTAATGGTTTTTCTCTTCATATTCTTTCAAGTACTCATAACAAATACTTTTCCTGGGCAGCCAGCAGCAAATATTTTTACACTAGCCTCTGTGTTTGCTGTGTACATCATTGACATATCCATGCATTTAAAGACCAGACTCCACCAATTGTTGGGTTGCATAAATTTCCTGAACTGCATCTCTGTATATTATTGAAAATATGTCCCTAGATAATTAAAAATGAAGTATATTCAGAATGGACCTAAGTAAAACTCTCACTAGCAATATGGGAGTTATGTGTGCAAAATGGAAAAATAAATCCACTCCCGAGTAAATACTGCCTAACATTACAAGTGCAAAGAATTAGTTTAATCAATGATTATGTAGATCTGTCCTTATCTGAAGGATTAAAAAGTAAATATCTGTAAAACTCATAAATACTGATTACTCCTATTTTAAATTTATACATTTTATGCTCTGAGCTAAGATTTCTACATAAAATGTCTGATACTAAAGTAAAATGTCATTTAAAATCAGTTTTTGTTAAATACTCAGAACACTATGTTCAATGTTAAAAAAGAAATTCTGAGGGAAAGCAAAAAGAAAATAACAGCTTTATTGCTCAGCTTCTCAAGCCCAAAGCCAAGAACAAAATCAGCTTTCTCTCTACCAGGAATGACAAGCATCTTGAATCCTCTTCCCTTCTAGGGTCTTTGGTAGATATATGCATTATATTTTAGTGAATGCTTTAAGACTTGCAAGATATATGTTTATTAGTTTTCTTCTGCTGCTGTAACAAATTAACATATAGTAGCTCAAAACACCACAAATGTATTATCTTACAATTCTATATGTCAGAAATCCAACACAGTTCTCATGAGCTATTAGCAAGGCTGAATTCCTTCTGGAAGTTCAAGGAGAGAATCAGTTTCCTTGCCTTTTCCAGCTTCTAGAGGCTTTTCACACTCCTTGGCACTTCACACTTCTTTTTCTCTCTTTAAATCAGCAATAAGGGACTTCCCCCGCAGTCTAGCAGTTGACTCCCTCTTTCAATGCAGAGGGTGAGAGTTCGATCCTTGGTCAGAGATCCTGCATTCCTCATGGCCAAAAAGCCAAAACTAACCAGAAGCAATGTTGTAACAAATTTAATAAAGAGGTTAAAAATGGCCCACATCAAAAAAAATAAAAGTCAGCAATAGCAAAATGTTTAGTTTCACACTGGTCTCCTCTTCTGCTTCTATTTTTCATCTTTTAAAGACCCTCTGACTTCATCACTCCCTCCCCTGCCCCTGATAATCCAGATAATTTCTTATGATTAAGGTGAGCTGGAGAAGGCAATGGCACCCCACTCCAGTACTCTTGCCTGGAAAATCCCATGGATGGAGGAGCCTGGTGGGCTGCAGTCCATGGGGTCGCTAGGAGTCGGACACAACTGAGCAACTTCCCTTTCACTTTTCACTTCATGCATTGGAGAAGGAAATGGCAACCCACTCCAGTGTTCTTGCCTGGAGAATCCCAGGGACGGGGGAGCCTGGTGGGCTGCCGTCTATGGGGTCGCACAGAGTCGGACATGACTGAAGTGACTTAGCAGTAGCAGCGAGGTGAGCTGGTTAGCAATCAATATCATCTGCCACCTAATTCGTTCTTGCCGTGAAATATAACATATTCACCAGTTCCGGGGCTTAAGAAGTGGATATCTTTGGGGTGCCATTTTTGAGTTTACTACAATGCCTTTACTTTTTCACAGTCTATTTAGAGTTCATATTGTATAATTCCACGTAAAATATAGAAGCTTTACCCCAGAACCGACTCCTTTACCCCACATGACTGTCCTTTATGCTCTAGTTACATATACATTCCATATGTTACAAACATCACAAGACAGTGTTTTAATTTTTGCTTTAAATGTTGGAGTGTACATTTTTTAAATCATAAGAAAAAATTGGCTTGTCTACTTGCCTTTTATGTTTTTCATTCTTGCTGAATGATCTGAGTAGTATTCTGCAATCATCTCCTTTCAACCAGAATTCTCTTTAGCATATTTACCAACAGATATTCTTAGTTTCCTATTATCTGAAAATGTCTTTGTTTCACCTTCATCCTTGAAGAAGGATTTTGCTGAGTATAGTATTTTGGGTTGACAGTTTTTGCCATACTTTTTCAGGATGTTTATTGAACCACTCCTTTTGCCCTACATAATTTCTGATGAAAAGGGAGCAATTATTTTAATTGCCATTTCCCTATATGTAATGTGTCTTTTTTTTTCAGGCATCTTTTAAGATTGTCTCATTATTCTTTACTTTCTAGAAATTTGAATATCATGTACCCTAGCATGGCTTTCTTCACTTTTATCCTGGTTGGGGTTTTCCGAGCTTCTTAAATCTGTAAATTGGTTTCACCTATTTGGGGAAAATTTGGACTGTTATTTTCAAATATCCTTTTCCTGACTTATCTTCTTTCTTTTATTCTTCTGCTGTTTCAATGATACCTTTTGATATTATTCCACCGATTCTTGAGGTTCTATTCATTTATTTTGTTTTTCTTTTTTTCTTCTTCTGATGGGATAATTTATATTGATTTTTGTTAAGTTGACTTCTCTTTCCTCTGTCATCTCCATTTTACTGTAATGTCCATCCAATCAGTAATATTTTTAAACTTTAGATATTTTATTTTCTACCTCTAGGCATTCCACTAGGCTTTTATATAGTTTCTGTTTCTCTGCTGAGATTTCATTCGCTTTTATTTATTTTGATCATGTATCTCTTTGCCTTCTTGAGCAGAGTTAATAGCAACTGCTTCAAAGTATTGTCTGCTAGTTTATCAAGTGGTTCATCCAGAGGTCAGTCTTCACTGACTGTCTTTCTCTTGAGAATGGGTCAACTTTCCCTTGTTCTTTTCATATAGAGAAATTTTGCATTGTATCTTCCTGGTGGCTTCCCTGGTGGCTCAGCTGGTAAAGAATTTGCCTGCAATGTGGGAGACCTGGGTTCGATCCCTGGGTTGGGAAGATCCTCTGGAGAAGGGAACAGCTATCCACTCTAGTATTCTGGCCTGGAGAATTCCATGGACTGTATAGTCCATGGGGTCACAAAGAGTCAGACATGACTGAGCCATTTTCACTTTCTTCACTTTCCCTAGTTCTTTTCATATACAGAAATTTTGCATTGTGTCTAGGATAATGTAAAAGTTATGTTGTGGAGACTCTTGATTCTATTATAATCATCTAAGTGGATTTTATTTTTAATGTCGAAACCAATTTACTTAAATCTTAGGTCAGTTCTTACTCCAGCCCCTTTAGCCAGGCAGTTTGCAGTTTGCCCTACACATGAAAGGGTCCACACAGAATTTGGGAATCCTAATCTCTGGTTCTCTAATTTCTGGAATTTGTTCTTCACTTTTTATTAGCACACTGTCATTATTTCTGTATACCAGAATAAGTCATATTTTTCAAAGTCTTTGCCATTCCATATTATACCATAGTGGTGATAAATATAAGATAGATGCTAGCTAGCTAGATAAACTCACATTCCTAGTCCTTTCTTCCAAATTTTGACTCTTCCAAAATCTGTATGTATTTTTTCTGATTTCTCAGAGCTGTTGGTTAGTTTTTCATTGTATTTTATAGGAAGTTATGTAATTCATTTCCAAGAGGATTGTTCTATCTATTAGCCTCCTAGGGCTGCCATAACAATGTACTAAAGACAGTAAAAACGGATTTATTTTCTCACAAGCTCTGAAGGTTAGAAGTCTGAGATGAAAGTGACAACAAACTTCGGTTTATCTCTTTGAGACCTTTCTCCTTGGCTTGCACGTGACTGTCTTATTCTGTGTTCACACGATCTCCCCTCTTACCTCATTTAGCTTTATTACTTCTTTAAACCCAGTGTCTAAACAGTCTTATTTTGAATTACCGAAGATTAGGACTTTAACATATGAATCTTAAGACTCTTGAACACAGGTTAGCTTACAACAATATGACAAGGAAATTTTTCAGCCGTACCAGAAAAACTCACCCATGGCAATTAGGGATATTACACAAGATACACGTTTCCTCTGCATCCTAGTTTAGTCTCAGTCTCCTATCCAGTATATGTTCCAGTTTACTAGTAAACTTGTGTTGGCATGCAAGATAAAAGCTACTTTCCATCCTTGTCCAAATATACTCCCAATATTTACAATGTCTAGTATAACGTTAATTTCCAATGCAATCTACCCTAGTCAGTAAATGTCAATATTACAAACATGAGTGTTTTTTTCTCATTAATATCATATTAATATTGGATATTGCTTCATATCCAATAACCAACTTTTGTTGAATTTTTCTTCATAATATCTCTCAGGTCTGTCCCAGGCTCTGAATTTCATTGCTTACTGTTCTCGATCTAAAATTTTCCAGTGACTCTCAAATTTCACTCTGAATATAGCCAAAATCTTCACAGTGCTCTCCAAGTTCATAAACCAATTCTCACTATTTTATTATGTTACATACGTATGTGTTGTGAGTCCTTTTAGTTTGGTTTTGTTGCTTATCTCCCCCAGATACAAAGACAAGTTTTCATTTTTGTTCAATGCAAAATCTGAGAGTATAGAATACAGCCTAGATTCTGATAGATGGTTAGACATATTTGTTGAATTAATCTGAATGAATACATTATTTAGCTTTCCCATTATTCTTTCTTTTATTGAAATGATGTTAGTGGAAAACAATAACTCAGAAAAAAAAGAACACCAACAAAGTACAGAATGTTACCTATACTTTTTAAGACACATTGTATTGTTTAGAAACCCTTTCTTTAAGCCTTTGTGAGTCTTTATATTAGTGACACTGCTTTATATTTCATTATCATGTGAAATATCTTAAATCCTGACATCTTTTAAGATAATAGTAATGAACCAATAATATTTAAAATGTAGTTGTAAATACTTTGTAAAACTTAAATAGAAGTCTGTTCTAAAACTATTTTCTGATATCTTCATCTGTTAGTTGTTCACATTTTGTGAAAGACTCCAATATAAACCATCTTAATTCTCTAAATCTTGGAAATTCACTGATTAGGAAGGAATTCTATTAATAACTTTGGAAAATGTTCTTGAATCCATATCTTTCTCTATAGCTCCCTGTAAAACATGGTGAATATGAAATGTCATAGAAATAAGCTGCTATCTACTGGGCAGCCTAGTTCTGACGTTTTTTCCCACTCATGTGTATTATTGTACAGTGTCCATACATCACCCTGTCAGAGTTAAAGTGTACGTGTGTGTATAAACATATATTCAGTCTATATTTTACCACTCTCTCTTACTGTAATCTTCTATATGAACATAGAAAAACCTCACAAAACTCAGATGTACCCAGGAGAAACAGCTATGAGGAAAATAAACTCACAGAGGACAATTTAAAAATAATTTTTTTCCAGCTTCCTAGTGTAAAAATAGCATGCTTGTTGAGACTTGCAACGATTAAAAATAGCTCTTAAGTAGAGAGATTGTGTTTTTTTAAGATGTTTATCTGACATTTCATGTCAAAAATATTTAAGAATCAACATTCATATTTCACCAGTAATGTCTTAAAAGTCCTCAGAGTAGGCACCCCGACCCACCCCCACCTCCCCCCCCCACACACAGTATTAACCACTTCCCGGATATGCTAGATAGATTTAGAGTTGATATCAATCACTTTCTTTATATGCTATGTAGGTTCAGAGTTCAACTTGATTTGAAAAAGAATAACTCACTTTTGAAATTTTCTTATATAAAACTTGGCTAGAAACTCAAAGCCAGTGAATTACAATCATAGTTCACAAACCATTCCTTGTTGGTGAATGTCTGGTGAAGAAATCCTTGCTTGAAGAATGCTGGTATGAAATGAAGCATACATTTAAATGAAGAGCTTGAAGAGAATGGGTTTGTAATTTTATGATTCAAAGTTTAATTGAAAATATAATTTGAGTACTTAGAGACTTTACTAGGAATTTTTAATAGTAAGATAGAGGTGTCTCTCTACACTCCGTAGGAAACCTGTGGATATAATCGTATATGTTCACCAGTTAACTTCTTTCTAGTTCCTCTTCTAAGAAACGGAAAGTGAAGTCACTCAGTCTTGTCCAACTGTTTGTGACCCCATGGACTGTAGCTTGCCAGGCTCCTCCGTCCATGGGATTCTCCAGGAAAGAATACTGGAGTGGGTTGCCATTTCCTTCTCCAGAGAATATTCTCGACCCAGGGATCAAACCCAGGTCTCCCACACTGCAGGCAGACTCTAGCATTTGAGCTACCAGGGAATCCCTTTTTCTCCTATACCAGGAAGCAATCACTCTTTAGTGAACTTGTTCATCTTCCCACTTATAATTCTTATATTTTTAATATGTAAAAATCTCCTTAGAACTTTAGGGTAAAGTAATAGCTCAAGCAATTACCCCATCGAGAAGACTATATAGGAAGTCACAACAGCCACAGCAGGTACTTTCTCTTGGAAAAAATAAAATTTGTTTTTAACAGTATTTGTTCTCTGCCTTTAATTTGCAGCTAAAAGAGAAAAAAATGCTTTCATGTCCTTGGTAGTCTTAATAAAAGTACACATAAACACATAATTCTAGCCAAGGTTGATTCAATCCAGAGGCTTTTAAGAACATGCCATCAGCCTATATGTAAAAATTTATAGGAAGCTTAAGGCTTGACTTTGACTTTTGAGAAGACTCGGGACGCTGAGTCACATTCCCACAGGCCCTCTGAGTCATTTGCTATATCTTTTATAGATTGACAAGAAGAGTTCCTCATCAGCAATTCAATCCCAGCCACAGTCAAACCTCCATATACAGTTATAAGAGAAAAAAGATAGACAGTTTTTCATATTTGCCAATTCTGGATGATTCCTAAGATCACTTTTCAGTCAGCGGATTTCTCAAGAGTCTTGTGTGTCAAAAGAGCCAGTGAATAATAATTTCTCAAAAGGTCAGATGCAATGCCAGGAGTAAGAAACACATGATTGAACTTAGGAAACCCACTTTGCTCATTGCAGAGTTGCAAGTGAATATAGAAATACTTGTGTCTTTGAGCTGTGTAATGCCTCAGTGCAGATACATGCATGGGGAAGGGAAGACAGGAGAAAGGAAAGAACTAATAATAGTTTTGCACCTGGTGCCATGATAAACAGGCTGCCCTGGTGGCTCAGTGGTAAAGAATCCACCTGCCAATGCAGGAGATGCAGGTTCAGTCCCTGGGTCAGGAAGATCCCCTGGAGAAGGAAATGGCAGCCCACTCCAGTATTCTTGCCTGAGAAATCTCATAGACAGAGGAGCCTGAGGTGCTACAATCCATGGGGTGGCAAAGAGTCAGACACAACTTAATCACTAAACAACAACAACAACTATGATAAGCACTTCTTACAGTTTCATTTTATTCTTCAAAAAAAAAATGGCACTATTTTCGTAATCTTCCTTGGAACGACAGATCTTTCTGGCACCTATACGGATCATACGATACCATATTATTATTTTTTGTGAAACAGAATATTTCTGTATTCATTTGCTAATTATTCAACCTAAGCTAAAAGGAGTCATCTTGTTGGTTTCCTTGTAAGACTACATATTGGCACAGGTGATACACGTGTCTAGCCTGCAAAGAGCGTGTCTCTCTCAGCTTTGACCTCAGGTGATTCAAACTATACCATCCAGCCATATTCAGGTAAAAGTCCCAGGAAAAAGGTGGACAAGTCTGACCAGGTGCAGACTGGGAGATTGCTGTAAATTCACTGGGACACTGAGAACTATGTCAGGGGAGAATAGATAAGAATCCATTCCTCTTATTCATCTGTTTATGCACACATATGTGTGCCTGTATGCTCAGCTGCTTCAATCATGTCTGACTCCTTGCAACCCTATGGTTCTTATGTCCATGGGATTCTCCAGGCAAGAATACTGGAGTGGGTTGGCATGCCCTTCTCCAGGGAATCTTCCTGACGCAGGGATCAAACCTGTATCTCCTAAGTTGTAGGCAGATTCTTTACTGCTAAGCCACCAAGGATGGCCATATATGCATCCATGTGATGAGTTATCATTCATTCAACAAATATTATGGGTGCACCTACACAGTCCAGGCATTGTTAGACATCAGAAATGCAGAGGTGAGTTTGACAAATATAGTTCCAGCCCTATGTAACCAGTCATTGAGTTGAAAGAGATATAAAAATACAGTATAAGTAAGAATTATATATACTATAAATAAAAATATAAAATAATATAATATAAAAAACACATTACCTGGGTTGTCCCTGGCAGTCCAGTGATTAAGACTCTGCTTCCACTATAGGGAACACTGGTTCTATTTCTGGTCAGAAAACTAAGATCCGCATATTGTGCTGTGTTGCCAAAAAAAAAAAAAGAAAAAATATCCAAGTAAGTGTATGAATGTGGTCTTGGAAAAGTATAATGAAGCAGAATATTGGGAGCTATGTAACAATGCCAGCAGGCAGTCTGAACTAGTCTAGATGATCCAGGCAGATTGAATGAGGAATGGGAGATAGAGAGGATCAGGAGGAGCTTGGGCAGGGTGCGAGGTGTGGACAGCTTTGCAGACAAAGGGCGCACCATCTGGGGGCAGTTCTGTAGTAACGGAGAGGCAAGGCGTTTGCAAACCCCTGCAGAGTGGTGAGGCAGGCACCAGGTCGGTCATATCCTCATTAAGAATTGTTTTCATCCTAAAAGCTGCAAGAAGCTTTTAAACAGGCTTCAAGCGGGCAAGTGCCATGATTAAATGTGTGATTTGAAGAGATCTCTTTAGGTGCTGAGTGTAGAATAGAGTGTAGAGTGGGGGAGATAATTGACATGCTTCAGATAAGATATGATGGTAGCTTGGGCTTGAGTGGTAAGAGGAGAGAGTGAGAAACACAAACGGAGGGGAAAAAAAAATCATACTTCTCAGTGACTGCTTGAATCCATGAAGCAAGGGGAAAGGATGTATAGGGATGAACTGGAACATGTCCTGTATAAGAGCTGAAATCAAAGTAAAGCATGCACAGATTCTTATTAAAGGTGATCACTGCTTGGTCACTGAATTCATCTTCTCATCTTTCTCAGCACATCTCTTTTAAGCAGAGAAAATTCCCCTTTTTTTACCCTTGGGATCCATAAGTGATTCCTCTACCTGACCCTCTTTTCTGTCCTGTCTGGAAAGTTTGAGAAAAGCTAAACTAAACTACAAAACCAAGCCACTAAGGACTTTTTTTTCTTTCTTCTGTCTGGCTTCTTTTCTTTTTATCTCCTGATTATATGTGTTCAAACTACTACATCTCATCCCACATAAAATTACTCCTCTCCCTCAGTCCTTTAACTTTGAGAAATTCTTTTAATTCCATTTGGAAAACATCAAGTAAGATTCAAGAGGCTGTGCCATGGAAATACTCATTTCTCTTTGAAGGGATTTTTTTTTTTCTTCTCAAGGTTATTAGTTATCAAGAGCATGAGAAATGGCATCAACAACAATCTCAGGGACTCAGAAGATTAAAAAAATAAAAAAGAAAGAAAAGCCCTCTTTGGAACTGAATGCTTCGTTTTTATTTCATTCAATTTTTAGAATTTGATTAAACCAGTACTATTGACTTTATATCCTTCATTGTCCACAGAAAAGATTGAAAAATGGAGAAGGTGATGGTAGTGATTACCGCCAATATCCAAAATCTGTAATTACTGAGTTGGGATTATAGCTCTGCAACTCTGACTTCATTTGGGGGTGGACTTGAGTCCTAAGCCCCTGTCCCTCACCCCACATCCCAATCAGCACCAGCTCTGATAGGAAACTACTTTGCCTCTGCTGTTAACTAGTTTTGTGGCCCCGGAAAAATTCATCTGACCTCCTCAGACCTCAATTTCCTGCTTGTAAAGCAAAGAGGTGGGGCTTAATGACTTTTAAAGTACCTTCCACTCTGACTTTCTAAGAAAGACAAATTTTGGTATGTCCGACCCAGAGTGTGCATGTGTGAACCTGTGTATTTGATTTTTATTCAACTTTTTCCATCTTGTGCCTTCCAAATGTTTTTTTTTTTTTTTTAAAAAACCTCACATATTTCTTTCTCCTTTGAGGAATAAAGCAGAAAAATAATAAGCCAGGCATTTGTAGTTTTAAGATCCCAGGTACTTGAGATGTTTGTTATATGCCTGCATCTTATCCAGCTGGGCCTCACCTCCCTTCTCTCGAAGGCCTCCTCCCGGGCCGTTAGAGTCTCCAAATCTCCCTTTGGCAGGACCTCTCCCAGTGCCAGTTCAGTGAAGAAGTGCTCCCACATCAAAACTGAGCAGCCCTCCCGTGCTCCTAAAGATAATCCTAACAAGGAAGAAAATTATGTGATTTCCTGTTCAAAAATATTACACTTCAAAGATGGTACTTACTGACAAGCTGAACTACCCCAGTGTTATTTACACATTCAATTAGGAGCAACTGACACCAGTGGGTTGTTTGAGTGCCCATGAGAAATGAGAGGGAGCCATCAGGCCATCTCCACTGGTGTACATCTTATCAAGGAGGATGTTTCCCTGCAAAGTACATCTAAGAACAGAGATCTGTGACTGGACACTACATTTCTGAAATATTTTTTTTTAATTTTTATTTTTCATTGAAGAATAATTGCTTTACAGAATTTTGCTGTTTTCTGTCAAGCCTCAACATGAATCAGCCATAGGTATACATATAGCCCCTCCCTTTTGAAACTCCCTTCCATCTCCCTCCCATTCCCACCCCACTAGGTTGCTACAGAGCCCCTGTTTGAGTTTCCTGAGCCATACAGCAAATTCCTGTTGGCTATCTATTCTACATATGGTAATGTAAGTTTCCATGTTACTCTTTCCATGCATCTCACCCTCTCTTCCCCTCTCCCCATGTCCATAAGTCTATTCTCTATGTTTGTTTCTCCATTGTTGCCCTGTAAATAAATTCTTCAGTAGCATTTTTCTAGATTCCATATATATGCGTTAGAATATGGTATTTATCTTTCTCTTTTTGACTCACTTCACTCTGTATAATATGTTCTAGGTTCATCCAACTCATTAGAACTGACTCAAATGTGTTCCTTTTTATGGCTGAGTAATATTCCATTGTGTATATGTACCACAACTTCTTTATCCAGTCATCTGTCGATGGGCATCTAGGTTGCTCCCATGTTCTAACTATAGTAAATAGTGCTGCAATGAACAGTAGGATACATGTGTCTTTTTCAGCTTTGATTTCCTCAGGGTATATGCCTAGGAGTGGAATTCCTGGGTCATATGGTGGTTTTATTTCTAGTTTTTTAATGAATCTCCAAAGCATCTTCCATAATGGCTGTATCAATTTACATTTCCACCAACAGTGCAAGAGTATTCCCTCTTCTCCACACCCTCTCCAGCATTTATAGTTTGTAGACATTTTGATGATCATCATTCTGACCAGTGTGAGGTGATATTTCACTGTAGTTTTGATTTGCATTTCTCTAATAATGAGCGATGTTGAGCATCTTTTCATGTGTTTGTTAGCCATCTGTATGTCTTCTTTGGAGAAATGTCTGTTTAGGTCTTTTCCCCACTTTTTGTTTGTTTTTCTGGTATTGAGTTGTATGAGCTGCTTGTATATTTTGGAAATTAATCCTTTGTCAGTTGTTCCATTTGCTATTATTTTCTCCCATTCTGAGGGTTGTCTTTTCACCTTGCTTATAGTGTCCTTTGCTGTGCAAAAGCTTTTAAGTTTAATCAGGTCCCAATTGTTAACTATTGTTTTTATTTCCATTACTCTAGGAGGTGGATCATAGAGGATCTTGCTTTGATTTATGTCATCAAGTGTTCTGCCTATGTTTTCCTCTAAGAGTTTTATAGTTTCTGGTCTTACATTTAGGTCTTCAACCCATTTTGAGTTTATCTTTGTGTATGATGTTAGGAGGTATTCTAATTTCATTCATTTACATGTAGCTGTCTAGTTTTCCCAGCACCATTTATTGAAGAGGCTGTCTTTCCCCACTGTATATTCTTGCCTCGTTTGTCAAAAATTAGTTATCCATTGGCATGGGTTTATGGACTTTCTATCTTGTTCCATTAGTCTATATTTCTGTTTTCGTGCCAGTATCATACTGTCCTGATGACTGTAGCTTTGTAGTATAATCTGAAGTCAGGAAGCTTGATTCCTCCAGCTCCATTCTTCTTTCTCAAGACTGCTTTGGCTATTCGGGGTCTTTTGTGTTTCCATATGAATTGTGAAATTTTTTGTTCTAGTTCTGTGAAAAATGCCATTGGTAATTTGATAGGGATTGCATTAAATCTGTAGATTGCATTTGGTAGTGTAGTCATTTTCACAATATTGGAATATTGGAAAACATGAAATATCTCTCCATCTGTTTATGTCATCTTTGATTTCTTTCATTAGTGTCGTATAATTTTCTGTGTACAGTTCTTTTGTCTTCTTAGGTAAGTTTATTTTTAGATATTTAATTCTTTTCATTGCAGTGGTGAATGGGATTGATTCCTTAACTTCTTTATGATTTTTCATTGTTAGTATATAGAAATGCAAGTGATTTCTGTGTATTGAATTTGTATCCTGCAACTTTGCTAAATTCACTGATTAGCTCTAGTAATTCTCTGATACTATCTTTAGGGTTTTCAATGTACAATATTATGTCATCTGCAAGCAATGAGAGCTTTACTTCTTCTTTCCAATCTGGATTCCTTTTATTTCTTTTTCTTCTCTGATTGCTGTAGCTAGGACTTTCAGAACTACGTTGAATAATAGTGGTGAAAGTGGACACCTTTGTCTTGTTTCTGATCTTAGGGGGAATGCTTTCAGTTTTTCACCATTGAGAATAATGTTTGCTGTAGGCTTATCATATATAGCCTTTACTATGTTGAGGTAGGTTCCTTCTATGCCCATTTTTTGAAGAATTTTAATCTTAAAGGGATGCTGAATTTTGTCAAAGGCTTTTTCTGCATCTATTGAGATTATCCTATGGTTTTTTTCTTTCAACTTATTAATATGGTGTGTCACATTGATTGATTTGCATATGTTGAAGAATCCTTGCATCCCTAGAATAAACCCAACTTGATTGTGGTGTATGAGCTTTTTGATGTGTTGCTGAATTCTGAAATCTTGCATATCCTCATTATTCAATCTCTTTTTAGCACTACAAGGAACAGACACTATAGAGAGGAGAGTGTATGCATGCCCAATCACTCAGTCATGTCTAACTTTCTGCAATCCTATGAACTATAGCCCGCCAGGCTCCTCCGTCCATGGGATTTCCCAGGCAAGAATACTAGAATAGGTTACCATTTTCTTCTCCAGGGGATCTGCCTGCCACAGGGATTGAATTAATGTCTCCTGAGTCTCCTGTATTGGCAGGTGGGTTCTTTACCACTGAGCCACCAGTGAAGCCCCATACAGAGGGGAGAGGAGTACAAATCCTTACACTATGTAGCACTAGGGGATAGAAGGGAAAATATGAAGGAATCATTAAATGGAATTGACTATCTGCTTGTCACCTTTGGAGAAAATGGCAGTCAGAGGAATAGGTACAGTCACTCTCTTCTAGAACAGACTTTTTACTAACAGTCACTGAAACTGCAAGATTACTGCTATCTGTCTTCAGAATTCAGTGACCATTTTAAGTTGTTGTTTGTTTGTTTTTTTTAATTTAAGATATCTATTAGTCTATGGTTTGAAAAACACTAGACCTTTGTTGGGCTTCCCTGGTAGCTCAGCTGGTAGAGAATCCACCTGCAATGCAGGAGACCCCAGTTCAATTCCTAGGTTGGGAAGATACCCTGGAGAAGGGATAGGCTACCCACTCCAGTATTCTTGGGCTTAGATGGTAAAGTATCTGCCTGCAATGCTGGAGATCTGGGTTCGACCTCTGGGTTGAGAAGATCCCCTGGAGGTGGGCATGGCAACCCACTCCAATATCCTTGCCTGGAGAATCCTCATGGACAGAGGAGCCTGGCGGGCTACAGTCCATGGGGTTGAGAGAAGAGTCAGACACGACTGAGAGACTAAGCGCAGCACGCAGCACGCAGCACGCAGCACGCAGCACGCAGCACGCAGCACGCAGCACGCAGCCACGCAGCACGGCAGCACGCAGCACGCAGCACGCAGCACGCAGCACGCAGCACGCAGCACGCAGCACGCAGCACGCAGCACGCAGCACGCAGCACGCAGCACGCAGCACGCAGCACGCAGCACGCAGCACGCAGCACGCAGCACGCAGCACGCAGCACGCAGCACGCAGCACGCAGCACGCAGCACCGCCAGCACGCAGCACCGCCCAGCACGCCACGCAGCACGCCAGCACGCAGCACGCAGCACGCAGCACGCAGCACGCAGCACGCAGCACGCAGCACGCAGCACGCAGCACGCAGACCTGTGCTGTCAATGTCCCTACCACTTGAGGCAGTTAAGCACTTGAAATACAGCTTGTCCAAATGGGAGTAGTATCCAGGTGTCAGATACACCTCAGATTTCAAGACCTATAAAGAAGGTTAGTCATCAGCTAAAGATTTTTCTAACAGAAGGAATAAATAACATGATTGATATGCAGAATGTATCCACTGAATGGTTTATGTGGCCATGAAATAATCACCTGGTATTTATATTTCTAAGCATATCCTTCTCTGTTATGTGAAAACAAATAACTTTCATACCATTTCATTTTAAAACAAATAATTTTCATACCAAAACTATCAAATTAATTCTACTATAGTTGAAAAATAAGGAGAAGAAAATTTTATAAACTACTTTTTTCTTTGTGGTAGGGATGGTAACTTATTTTCTCAAAATCTGGAAGACATAAATAAGAAGCTCCTTCTAAAACTCCAACTGGCAGCCAAAAAATGTTTTGTGCATTTTTTAGTTAACTTTATCCTTCAAGCATTGCCTATTAAAACACAGTCACCATCACCACTTATGTTCATGTCTTAATGTGTGAGCTGGGGATCAATGTTTAATGTCAATGTTTACATAAACCTAGAGAATAGAAATCTCATAATCCAGCAAGAGTCAAAAATTAGTAATTAATTTGTAACAGAATAAAAGTAAGTAGTTACTTTTCCATAGATCATGATCATGTTTATTTACTAAGAAAATAATTTTCTTCCTAATTCTTAGAACAGAATAGTAACGCCAGTTATACACTGTGCTATAGACCTTTGACTTCCTTTAGAAGGAATGTCATAGTATTTGCCCTTTTTTCTTTAGCAGTCAGCCCCATGTTTAGACTCAGCCTCTCCTTTCATGCTACATGGCAGCAATGAAAACCATAAAATAATAGATAGAATCTTGAAAGCAGTAGACACAGTCTTCCTATTGTTGCCATTCGCAGATTTACTCATTCATTCTAAAAATATGTCTTAAGAATCTTTTTGGTACCAGAAACTCTGCAAAACACTGTATAGATACAGAAATAAATATTATCAAATTGGCATTGGGGTATACAGAGATAAATATACCAATTTCTATTTGATATAGAGTTAATTATAATACATGTATTATCATTGGTGCTGATATAAAAGTAAAGAGAGAAAATCCACTATTATGAAGAATGCTCCTGGACCATTTTTTCAAAATAAAAGCTGGCCAGAGAGAAAGATGGGGTGATGATTGGAGTGGCTGAATGAGGAGGATTTAAAACAGGAGATTTCTGGAGCTTGAATGTGTATCTGAAAGGAGGAAAAGTGAATGATGAAAGAGGATGTAATTTTTTATTTCCTAGTTGCTTCACAAAGTTTTGTCTTTTTCACTTATTTAGTAATTCTATAATGATTATTTATTATCAATAGTATTATTTTTTCAATGTTAATTTATACTTATACTCTTCACAAGGATAAGACAATTTGTATTTGGGCACTTATCTGACCTCTTTCCAATGTTAATGACAGATCTTTGGGATGTTTTGAATTCTCTTCAAATCTGGGTATTAGGCAGTGTCTGGACTCTGACACTTAGTACCAACAAATATTGTCACCTCTTAGATAATGAATAAATGTTCCAAATCTTCAACTCAGAAATATTCCCAATCTTTAAACATCTAGGTACTTTTTGAGGCCAAGACTGCAGTGACACTGTAAAAAACTGTCTCAAGGGAGACTCCCCACATTTCCCTGCTGGGCATTTTCTGCCTCCACAGTGTCCTGGGCTGGAAAATTTTGCCTTGGACTTCACTCCAGTTGGAAGAGGACATTTCCTTCTCTGGACAAACTTGTAACTTACACAGCATTAAGAATATTGTGCTAAAGATGAAGTAGTGAGACTGTCAATCTCAAGAAATTAAGCCATGAAGGTTTCTTTCCTCATAGCTCAGTTGGTAAAGACCCCACATGCAGTGCAGGAGACCTCAGTTCAATTCTTGGGTCAGGAAGATCCGTGGAAGAAGGGATAGGCTACCCACTCCAGTATTCATGGGCTTCCCTTGTGGCTCAGCTGGTAAAGAATCTGCTGCAATGCAGGAGACCCAGGTTTGATCCCTGGGTTAGGAAAATCTCCTGGAGAAGGGAAGGCCACCCACTCCAGTATTCTGGCCTAGAGAATTCCACGAACAGAGTAACCTGGCAGCTACAGTCCATGGAGTCTCAAAGAGTCGGACACAGCTGAGCGACTTTCACTTTCACTTTGCTAAATGAGAAACCTATCTTCAGTGTGCTGAGAAGGTCAAGACTACTTGGATGCTATTTATTTATATGGAGAGAAAAAAAGGGAATTTCTTTGTCATTTGGAGGGACTTTAACACTCTGCTAACTAAATAAATGAGGTCCTAAAAATTAGTACTTTTAAATATTATGCTTTGTAGAACCTTACTCATTTTTTAAAAAATTCTGGAAATGGGTATGAAAAAATTCCTGTCTTGACTATCTATTGTGACATTTGAATTCTTTTGGGATTAGGGAATAAGGTGCCTAACAGAAGTGTCCGGAAGAGGTGTCGTAGTCTTACTGAATTTAGCAAAAGTTCATACTGTTTTCAGCTTTCAACAGTGTTTTAGGTAAAGTAAAATTATCCTGACAGAAATATAAGTAAATATTTTGACTACCTTCTTCATCTGTGTGATGTACCAAAAATTACATTATAAATGTTTGGAGATGGTTAAATAGTTTCTCGCAGTTGGCAATAATATGTCTAGTTGATATGAAGCAGATAGGTTCTGCTTGCTATCAAATGGACTTTCCACCTCTATGGAAGAATTTTACAAGGAATTCTTGAGCATTTGTAAACGTACTCATAGTTTTCATTTACTTCCACTGAAAAGTGTAGGTTCAAAAATGAGGCATTCAGTATAATTATCATCATCTTTATTATTGCCAAGACTGTGACTCTATTTACTAACAAGTATGGAAAATTCTCAAGTCAGTTTGAACCAAGAAATCTAATCACTATTATAAGATAGAGAGGACTCGAGTACTGAAGGTTGGAGACATTCTGACTGCTCTCCCTTCCTTCTCCCAGAGTCAGTCTAGACCAGGAGACTTGGACCACAGATAGCATGGTGGGGAGAACCCAGGGTGTAAAGGCACGGTTCCTTCAGTTCTGAGATCCGAATCTCTGTCATTCACTATCTTTTATCATTTCCTAAATGCAAATGAAAAATTAAGGTGAATCCAATTAGCTGTCATTGTGTATGAATTCTTTTCATCTTGTAAACAGACCCTTGCTAGTTAGACATAAGTATGAATATATAGGGCTTCCCAGTAGGCACTAGTGGTAAAGAACCCACCTGCCAATGCAGGGGACAGAAGAAACTAGGGTTTGGTCCCTGGGTTGGCAAGATCCCTGGAGGAGGAAATGGCACCCATTCCAGTATTGTTGCCTGGAGAATCCCCTGGACAGAGGAGCCTGATAGATTACAGTCCATAGGGTCTCAAAGAGACAAAACTGAAGTGACTTAACACACACACAGACACACACACATAAATATATAAAGAACTAGAGGGACAGTCTTGGTTCTGCTGCTGGGAAAGTAGATGTGCAGTTTTGGACATCCCCACATTAGCAGAGGGACTAGGAGTTGTAGGATGACCGTCCATAGGACCAACTGGATTGTACTGTGGCAGCATCAGTGGTGGGGTGGGTCGGTGAGGGGAGGTTGGAATGGATACTGGTGCTGACATAGGAAACATTCACATCTTGTGATAGTTAAAGATAACTACTGAAAATCTTTTAGAGACAATCCCTAACTTACAAACAGATTGTATTACAAAAGCTTACAACTGATGCAATGAAATTTAGGGATACATTTACTTCTGGGAACAGAATGATAGTGGGTTCTAAGAAGTCCAAGTCAAAATATGAAGTTTGCTTTAACCTGTCCTATATGTTGTCTGGTAAATGTTCATAATAGGAGAATAAAACTGAATCTACTTTTAAAGTGCTTCAGTTCTATGTGAGTAGTGAAGAATAAACATCCTCTGTATAGAGATGAAAATGATTCTTAAAAGTTTGTAGTTTGTACGTATGCATTTTTAACATCAATATTTTCTTGCATAAAAGTCCAACATTGCCATTTATTCCCAATGTTTGGACATCATGGATAGCTTTGTAGTCAAGAAAATGAGTTTGTTGAGGTTGGTTTGTCTTTTTTTCTTTACAGTTTTCATCAGACATGCATACTTCTGGTTACACAAAAGAGCAAGGTACAGAAAAGAATATCATTATTATCTTTTTTATCTTTTAATATAAATTTATTTATTTTAATTGGAGGCTAATTACTTTACAATATTGTATTGGTTTTGCCATACATCAACATGAATCCTCCACGGGTGTACACATGTTCCCCATCCTGAAAACCCCTCCCACCTCCCTCCCCGTACCATCCCTTTGGGTCATCCCAGTGCACCAGCCCCGAGCATCCTGTATCGTGCATCAAACCTGGACTGGCAATTCGTTTCACATATTATCTTTTTTAAAGCAATATTAAGAAGATCAGTACCCTGAAGACTACATTCACCACTTCAAGTTTTTGTCTCTCTTTCACTGAACTCATGGAATTGAATCATATTTCTCTGAAATATATTTCCTTGGAAACTTCTTGAAATATTCTGCCTCTCTTCTCCTTGTAAAAATGTATTTTCCCAAAACAACTTGATTTTCAATGGCTTCTAAGCACTGACATGTAACCTAGACCGAAGCAGTTTCTTATCCTATATTCAAGCAGCACCATGGATCTCCTAGGGAGCAGCCTGGACTAATTAATGTTATATTCAGAAGAAAGAGAAGCAGCTAATTTTGTAATTTCTGAAAAGAAGCAAGAGGCTAATGGTTTTAACCAGGCTTTGCCGTGGAACTTACATGAGTGGTTAGTGCCTAATTAAATGGACTCATAAGTCCTGAGCTATGTTCAGCATTTAATTCAATTGAGTAAATGTTCATTGACATTGTGGGACCAGGCACTGGTGCGAAGGGTCAAGTGATGAAAAATGACAGACCCTTCTCAAGTAGCTCACTGCAGCCCATAATTAAAATGCAGGATATACGAAGAGTAAGTGCGATTGTAAGTGTATGCTCAAGGAACAATCTGAGTACTGAGAAAAAGAAGAGTTGACTGTAAGAATGATCAGGTGAATAGAAGCTGAGCTGGAAGACCCATGAGGAATTCACTGTGAAGAAATAGGAAATGGATAATATTAGGCTAAATATCAGCGTATATTGCTACTAAAACAGGAAGAAAGGTCCAGACATGATCAGAGCACTCTGAAGAGTTTGAATGTGTGCCTACAATATAAATATGCAAGAATGGAGGAAAGCAGCCTTATGGCAAAGCAGCTCAGGGCCTGGCAGGCTTTATATAAACCTGAGACATTTTCCTGGAGACTGAAATGACGGTATAGACTTTTAATAGAGAAAGAGACACAGTTCAATTTGCATTTTGCAAGGCCCATCATCTCAGGAGAATGGTACATAGGTTAGATGGAGAAAGAACTCAGAAGCTAATAGGTTTTAGCAAAAAGTAGAGCACTTTTTTTTCCTAGTGTAAGCCTGAAATAACGATATCTGCTGCTGCTGCTGCTGCTAAGTCGCTTTAGTCGTGTCCGACTCTGTGCAACCCCAGAGATGGCAGCCCACCAGGCTCCCCTGTCCCTGGGATTCTCTAGGCAAGATCACTGGAGTGGGTTGCCATTTCTGATGTTACAATAATATCTCATGAGGGTAGCGCGAAGTATGCATGCTCTCGTGTCTGACTCTTTGCGACCTCATGAGCTGTATGTAGCCCGCCAGCCTCCTCTGTCCATGGAATTTTCCAGGCAAGAATACTGGAATGGGTCCCATTTCCTATTCCAGGGGAATCTTCTCAACCCAGGGATCAAGCCCTCGTCCCTTGCACCTCCTGCATTGGCAGGTGGATTCTTTACCACTGAGTCACCTGGGAAGCCCTTATGGTGTAATGATTTGACTTGCATACACCATGAAACGATGCTCACAGTTAGTTTAGGGAGCCTCTGTCATCTCAAGTAGATACAAAATTAAGAAATAAAAAAGATTTTTGTGATATGAACTCTGAGGATTTACCTCTTACCAGTGTTCGTTCATATATGACATATAGCCATATGAACTATATTTATCACATTGTACATTACAGCCTGGATATACCACATTTTGTTTATCCATCCATTGGTTGATGGAAATTTGAATTATTCTTGTTTGGGGCTATTCAAAAACAAAGCTACTGTGACACTTGAGTGCTAGTATTTGTGTGGCCATACATCTTCCTCTCTCTTGGAGAAATGCCTGGTATTGAAATAAACCGATCATATGGTAAATGTTTGTTTTTTATTTTTTTTAATAAACTGTTTTCCAAAGTGTTTTCCTAAGTGGTTGACCATTTATATTTTGATGGCCAATGTATGAGAGCTCCATTTTCTCCAAATTTCTATCAACACATATCATGGTTAGTCTTTTTTTTTTTTTTCCTAAGAAATAGTTGGTCTTGAAATTATGTGTAAAGGATAGAAAAGGGAAAAGAAGACTGACTGTAGCCTTTCGTGTCAAAAGAACAAATAGTACTCATTCCCATCATGTCACTTTTTTCCCTCCTGGATTCTTGGAAGATCATAGAGCACAGTTTAGTGCCCAGTAAGCTAACAGTTGAGTCTCCAGGACATTAAGAAGGGACCACTCTTTCCGAGCTGCTGCTCATCTGTGCAGAAGCTGTCAGTGGCTCGTCAGAGTGGAAAACCAGCCCGTTGACAGCTGGCCAAGATCAGGACCTAACTTTCTTCTGTTTTCTATTCAACCATTCTCACCTATGATTCACCTGCATGATTCAACAGGCAAATGTTTGAACCTTCATAACTATAATTTTTTGCCTCCACATTTCTCTTCATTTTTATGAAAACATCTAGGTAGCCAGTTAGAAATGACTGGCAGTTTTTCCTCTGTTTTCCAAGATAGCTTAAAACAGTTCTTGGGCATCCTGACGAGGTTGTCTGTGAATAGAGGTGGAATTTCTACTGACCTCTGCCCTTTGTGATTTCCAGAGAACTAACAATATCTCTTGATTCTGCCTTCCCACTACCAAAACCTCATTTTGTTTGTTTGTCAAGTTCAATAATTTAATGTACTCAATGTTGGGTTTATCACCTCCCACCTTATTTCCTTTGTCTCTGCATTTTCAACTTCCTGCTATTGCCCACTCATCAGCCCAGCTCAGTTGCCAAATCAATTTTGAATTTCAGCCCAGAAATGATTTCAGAAGTTCAATCCTGCCCCCGCCTCACAAGCACTGTCAGATGGAGTGTCCTTGTCATCTTGCCTTCTGGATATGTAGACATCAGAAGTGGTGCCCCAGTAATAATGTTCTGAGTTATTCATTGAATTCCAGTCTGCAAACCTGAATTTGACATGCATGTGCAAAACAAGTTATCAGGTGATTTGATGACTGGAGAGATATTTTTGAACTTGACAGAGCCAGGAGGTTGTTGACTAGTGTCCTGTGCGGGATACAGCTTGAAGTTTTTCAGTCTTGCTGAATAATCTCAGGCTTCTTAGCCAATGTCTTCTCAGATATAATTAAGTCTTCATTGACTTTTTTTTTTTTTTAATGAAGCTGATAAAAATTCAAATAGTCAACTAGTTATTTTATTGACATTCCCTGTGCTTGAATTAGGGGCTTCCCAGATGGCCCTAGTGGTAAAGAACCCACCTGCCAATACAGGAGACGTAAGAGACGTGGGTTCAATCCATGGTTAGGAAGATTCCCTGGAGGAGGACATGGCAACCCACTCCAGTGTTCTTGCCTGGAGAATGTCATGGATAGAGGAGCCTGGCGGGCTAGGGTTCATAGGATCACAAAGAGTCGGACACAACTAAAGCAACAGCCTGCATGCCTGCATGCTTTAATTATTATCTTGTGAGTATAAGTTTTGTATAGAAATCTTTTTTAAAAGTTCTTATTTTGCCATTCATTAAACTTAGTTTATATAATATGAGCACATATAAAAATTGGCATAATTGCAATACTTTATAATACAAGAAATTGAATAAATATCATATATTTGTGTATAAGACTATAAGTGATTGTACAGTCATCTCTCGTGTTACTGTCCTCAGCCTCCACTGAGCAGCAAGGACCTAGACTGGAGAAATTGCTTCAGTAAACATTTTTGTCTATATCCTAAACTATGGCTGAAATATCCTTTGTACTCCATCTCTAGCATATTCATCATTGAATATAACCTTCTAGAACATGAGGTTGCTCATCTGAACATACTTATCTCCATCCTCTAGTTTTTAACATGATATTCTCTAAATCTGAACTAAAATTATCCACCTACCAAGCTGTGCCTATAAAAATTCACTGCCCCACTTTATGCAGCTACTATTTTGTTTCTTTGATGCTTTTTAAACCTTGCATAGTACCCTGGAGTTAGCCCAACCAGGTTACCTCCAAGGAAACGCAGCCAATCTGCAAAACAATCTTTCTTTCACATCTTTCCATCTTCTTACTCTTCTGCTCTCTCAACTCAATCTAAATAGTTTATTTAATTTTTATCATTCATATAAAATATGATTCAAATTGAAAAACATCTGGATCATGAAAACAAAGATTTATCACCAAACTTCAGATTATTAGAAACTAGATGTCAGGTTATATCAAGAAAGCAAGGAGGGCCTCTTGGCTTGAGCTTCACATTCATGAAGAGCTCAAAAGTAGATTTTTGGGGTCATCTATTCACTTTAGTTCAGTTGCTCAGTCATGTCCAACTCTTTGCCACCCCATGGACTGCAGCACACCAGGCCTCCCTGTCCATCACAAACTCCCGGAGTTTACTCAAATTCATGTCCATTGAGTTGGTGATGCCATCCAACCATCTCATCCTCTGTCGTCCCCTTCTCCTCCTGCCTTCAATCTTTCCCAGCATCAGGGCCTTTTCTAATGAGTCAGTTCTTCACATCAGGTGGCCAGAGTATTGGAGTTTCAGCTTCAGCATCATCCTTCCAATGAATATTCAGGACTCATTTCCTTTAGGATGGACTGGTTGGATCTCTTTGTAGTCCAAGGGACTCTCAAGAGTCTTCTCCACCACCACAATTCAAAAACATCTGTTCTTCAGCACTCAGCTTTCTTTATAGTCCAGCTCTGACATCCATACGTGACTACTGAAAAAACAAAAGCTTTGTTGGCAAAGTAATGTCTCTGCTTTTTAGTATGCTGTCTAGGTTGGTCATAACATTCTTTTCAAGGAGCAAGCATCTTTTAATTTCATGGATACAAGTCATCTGTAAATGAAATTAAATCTATAGCCACAGTGGTACAAGAGAAAAAGATGATACCACCTGACTTTAACCCATGCACTATTACATTTTAAATAAATCTTTTGAAAACTGCCCCCCCACCAAATTCTATCTATTATCTCAGGCTTGACTAATCAATTCTACCTCTGTTCTTCAATTTCCCCTATTTCATGTTAGACGTAATTCCTCCTATGCATTCAATCTCTTTTCTCACAAGTCATATGATTACCCAGTCACATGGTCAGTCCTCAACATATTTTGAGATCCTAGAAGACAGATGTATCTGGTTCTTAAAGATCTTGGTCCTCTCCCACTTGTCTAGCCAATGTCCAATTCATAGATGATGCATAATATGGTTGACTCACACTAGGGAGGACCAGGTGAAAAGGATGCTTTGAATAATGAAGTAGAAGGGTGATTAGTTATGAGCATGCTTGGGGAGACTGGAGAATTGTTTTAATTAGGAACACAACTCAAGCTATCTCTAGAAATAGAGAAACTGTTCACTCAGACATTTAAAGGGTCATCGGCAGTTATGAAGGGAATAAAGGCCAGAAGTAAAAGAAAGAAAGGGTTTTCAACTATAGAGAAAATAATTTCCTGAAACTTTCTGCCTACAAAACATTCGTAAGCCTTGTTATCAACTTTACAAAATGAGTTGTCAAAAAATATTCCTGGGCAGAAGAAATAAAACATTCCTCTCCACAGAGGAAATAAAACTCCAAAGGATATAGATTATTTGTGAAATTCTAAGAAATAAATTGTAAGACCCAGGGGAAACTGGCATGTATATGAATCTGTGAGCCTTTTAAGCCCTTACGTAAATTGCTGTAATTCATTCAACCCAAAAGTTTCAACTTTCTTTATAATTGTCCAACAGCTAATTGAAACTCCCATGTAGCTACCTGACTGAGTTAAGATGCATTAAGCTGCCAGGTTGGTTGTTTCCAGAATCTAGATTTTGCTTGTTAGGAGAGTTGGGTCAGTGTCTGAACTTTGGACACAATATATTAAAATGAAAAAATATGTTGAAAAACCAAAAAGATGAAGAAGAAATAAATAGCAAATCTGACGCATAGTTGGAGAAGGAAATGGCAACCCACTCCAGTATTCTTGCCTGGAGAATCCCAGGGACGGGGGAGCCTGCTGGGCTGCCGTCTATGGGGTCGCACAGAGTCGGACACGACTGAAGTGACTTAGCAGCAGCAGCAGCAGATGCATAGTTATTTTAATTATCAGTTCAGTTCAGTTCAGTCCTCAGTCATGTCCAACTCTTTGCGACCCCATGAATCGCAACACGCCAGGCCTCCCTGTCCATCACCAACTCCCGGAGTTCACTCAGACTCACGTCCATCAAGTCAGTGATGCTATCCAGCCATCTCATCCTCGGTCGTCCCCTTCTCCTCCTGGCCCCCCTCCCTCCCAGCAACACAGTCTTTCCCAGTGAGTCAACTCTTTGCATGAGGTGGCCAAAGTATTGGAGTTTCAGCTTTAGCATCATTCCTTCCAAAGAAATCCCAGGGTTGATCTCCTTCAGAATGGACTGGTTGGATCTCCTTGCAGTCCAAGGGACTCTCAAGAGTCTTCTCCAACACCACAGTTCAAAAACATCAATTCTTCCGCACTCAGCCTTCTTCACAGTCCAACTCTCATAGCCTTGACTAGACGGACCTTAGTCGGCAAAGTAATGTCTCTGCTTTTGAATATGCTATCTAGGTCAGAGCTCTATTAATTTTTGAAATTTTTTCTATTTATTTTGTCCATACTCAATTAATATTTTTTCTCCAATAATAGTGAGATTTCTTGGTTGTTTGGATTTCTGTGTGTTTGTTTGTCTGTGAAGCTTTGTCTTCTTTCTCTCATCATTTTTCATTTGTTTTCTTTTTGGCTTGTGGTGTTTTATTATTGTGAGTAGTTGTTTTTATTATTTTAGCCACAGGCTACTTTGGGGGGAGTGGGATGCACTGTGCCTTGCATCATGTGGGATCTTAGTTCCCTGACCAGGGATGGAACCTCTGCTCGTTGCAGTGGAAGTGCAGAGTCTTAACCACTGGACCAACAAGGAAGTCCCTTGTAGAATTGTTGAATCACTGATACTGGAATTCACTTTATTTGTAAAAATAAGGTAAGATTCAGTAATCTTCACAGTTTCTTCAATATTTAAAATACCATGATTCAACAATTTTATAAATAATCATGAGATTAGGGGTTTTTTTTACTTTTTTTTTAAGTTATAGCAAGAGAGGGATAGGAGATATTTTCTTTGTTAGTGTGTCTTTTATAAATTCATGGCACAAATATGAATTTCAATATCTATCATGTTTTAATATGAATTTTAACATGATAGAATTGCTTAAGACTTGGCCAACAACTGTAGAGTGAGAAGGGGTTGTAACATTGTGATTTCAAAAACACCCTACCACCCCCAGCCCCGGCCGGAATGGTGCTGAGATGTTGGTTCCCATTACTCACTGTGCAGTAGAAAGATGGAGCAGAGGAAGGGGATCTGTACACTCCTGGCAGGCAATGCGAGGGTCCACCTGGGGAGGCTTTATTGGACTGGACCAATGGCAGGTGTCCCAGAGGAGTGGCCACCTCTGAGAGTGTCCTTCAAATGGGGTTGGTATAATGCTGTAATGCTAAGTCACTTCAGTTGTATTTGACTCTTTGTGACCCTTTGGACCAAAGCCCACCAGAGTCCTCTGTCTCTGGGATTTCCCAGGCAAGAATAGTGTGGTGGGTTGCCGTGCCCTCCTCCAGGGGATCTTCGCCACCCAGGGATTGAACCCCGGCCTCCTATGTCTCCTGCACTGACAGGCAGGTTCTTTACCACTAGCGCCACTTGGCGCGTAAAGCTGAGTAGTCTCAAATAACCCAAGGAAACCAAGAGACAAGGGGGTGGGGAAAAAGAGAGAAAGACAGACAGGAAAGAGGGGACAAAGAAAAAGTGCAAAGAAGGGAGCGCCTGGAAAGGAAGCAAAGAACAGAAGGAAAGAAGGAAGAAAGGCATATGGGGATGTGTGAGATAAATGATATCTTTCAATCCACTTAGCAATTAAATACAGTGAAAATTTTTGTGATATAAAAGTTTAATTCTCTTAATATTTAAGTTGGTAACATTGGGTGTAATTTGGAAAATCCTAGTGTAGACCTGCAACAAACAAGTGTAGAAGAAAGAGGGTGTCAGATCATCATGAGAATATTTAGATTTACAGAGATTCTTAGGAATACTTCTGTGGTTGTTTCAATCCTAAAATTAGAACAAATTTGTAGCCAAATGACATCCACATCTTGGGAAATGTGGATTACACACACTCACTCCTACTCTTCTTATAATGTCCTGTCTCTGTTCTTTACCTCTCTGTAAACCTCACTGCGTTGGTGTTTAGTAAAAAATTGAGCACACTATTCATTTACTAAGCACAGATATGTACTTTCCAATAATTAAAGAAACAGATCTTTTAAGAAGAAGCACTAGTAAAGATTAAGGCTAACCCAGCGCCTGATAATGACAGGTATTCTATAAAAAATTAAATGATTTGCATTTTCTAGGTGATTTAACACGGTCTGTTTTTATGTATTAGGGAATGAAACATTTATCCAAGCAAACCTTAAGTGCTCCCAATAAAGTTATTTTGCTCAATTGCCCTGGGATGTCTCATGTTCTAATGAAATTTGGGCCAAGAAGGAAAGAATATGTGAGTCCTAGAATTCACCAGACTGTGTTGAACAAAGTACATATCTTTCTTTTACTTTTTCTGCCTGTATGACACATGTTGTTCATGTTTAATCCCTTACGTGTTCCTTCAATTTCTGAGAATTAATGAGGTGATAGCAACTGTTCATTATGTCTTGCATTTTTCCATAGGTTTCACTAACTCCCTTCTATCATGGTTTTTCAACTGTGTTAAATTCTAATGAAGAACACTGTAGAAAATAGTTTATATGAGAAAATAGTTGGTAGACTATGCTTTGTTTATAAAATGCTGACACAAAGGATTATGTGTGTGTATTCGGGATGGGAAGGGGGAACTAGCCCAAAGTGATACTTGTTAATAACCTATATCTCTGTTTGCCAGGCCTCTGCAGATATTCAAGTAAAGCTCTATTTGACTTTCAAACATGTGACTTTGACCAAAATAATCAACAAGGAATGTGTTGTTGTTCAGTCACTAAGTCGTGTCCAACTCTTCAACCCCATGGACTGCAGCATGCCAGGTTCCTCTGTCCTTCACTACCTCCCGGAGTTTGCTATAATCCATGTCCATTGAGTCGCTGATATTATCTAATCATCTCACCCTCTGCCGCCCTCTTCTCCTTTTGCCTTCAATCTTTCCCAGCATCAGGGTCTTTTCCAATGAGTTGTCTCTTCACATCAGGGGCCAAAGTACTGGAGCTTCAGCTTTTAGCATCAGTCCTTCTAATGAATATTCAGCGTTGATTTCCTTTAGGATTGACTGGTTTGATCTCCTTGCTATTCAAGGGACTCTCAAGAGTCTTCTCCAACACCATGGTTCAAAAGCATCAATTCTTCCATGTTCAGCCTTCTTTATGGTCCAACTCTCATATCCGTATATAACTACTGGAAAAATCATAGTTTAGCTATATGAAACTTTTTCAATAAAGTGATGTCTTTATTTTTTAACATGCTGTCTAGGTATGTCATAGCTTTTTTTCCCAAGGAGCAAGCATCTTTTAATTTCATGGTTTCAGTTACTGGCTGCCATCATTTTGGATCCCCCAAATAAAATCTGTCGCTGCTTCCACTTTTTCTCCCTCTGTTTTCCGCGAAGTGATGGGACTGGATGCCATGATCTTAGTTTTTAAGCCAGCTATTTCATGGGTTAATAGAAGTTATTTTTGGATTATAACATTTAACTTTACTAATTATGGAGCTTGAAGCTTACAAAGTAGTGAAAAGAGTCCTAGCATCATGGTCTTGAAGAAATGCACTTTTATTTTTTAGCTGTATTTGCTGAATGTATTATTATATATTTAATTCAATTTATATATATGTTGCTTTACCCACTATATCCTTTGATGAACCCGATATCTAAGAAAAAAGTGAAGAGACACAGTTGTGTGAGCACTCATTTTGCATCCAGTCTATATTGCACATCTCAACTACTGAATCAGTCTCCCTGTCTCTCACTTTCAACAGCTTTTGGTTTATGATCATCAAGCCACTTTCTGAGTATCTAACGCCTGTTTGCTTGCTTGCCATTAGAGAAGAGTAAGTCAGGGTCAAGTAAGGGTCTCCTAAAGGAGATCAATAAAGTCCAAGAGTGAAGAAGAAAAGTAAGAAACATTGGGGAGGAAGAGAGTCCTATGAAAGGGTCAGGTGTTCACTTTGCTTCTAGGGTGTGTCTAATTTTTGATGCCAACAGAACTTTCTTGAGTCCCTTACAAGGAACTAAAGCTTCTACTACCATCCAGAGTGGACTTCCCAGATGGTGCTAGTGGTAAAGAACCCACCTGCCAATGCAGGACACATAAGAGACATGAGTTCAATCCCTGGGTTGGGAAGATCCCTGGAGGAGGACATGGCAACCTACTTCAGTATTCTTGCCTGGAGAATCCCATGGACAGAGGGGCCTGGCGGGGCTACAGTCCATGCGGAGTGCCCACAGAGCATCCTTTAAACATGTTGAACACTTTCTCACAAGCATCTATGTGCTCTCTCCTACAATGCCTTGCCTTCCCCTTTCTTCTCTGCTTATACACATTTGCCCATAGACCACTGGAAAGAATTTCTGGAAGAAAAAATTTCCTCTGAGTTTATATAATGCTTAGCTGTCAGTCTCAGTGAGAAAGATAGCATGCAGAAAAAAGAGATCCTGGACATTTTATCATTTACTATTAATTTACATCATTAACTATTATCCTGCACATTTCATCATTTACTATTAATACATATGTAACCTTCTTGAATACGTTTTCAGACCTCTTATAACCCCCTCTATCTTCATCATTAAAATAGAGTGAGACCTATGTAAAAACAAGTTGGCAGGATAAAAACGGTGTCATGTTTGAGGAATGTTTTGTGCGTGGTAATTGATTGTACTTAGGTGTTTGCTTTATTTTCTCCCAATTCAGCTATGGTGATTTACATCCTGGTCATCTAATATGCTTTCCTATATGATTTTCTTATTGCCTCAACCTAATTAAAAGTATATTTACTTTTTCTGATATGACAGTTGTGTTCATTATAGAAAATACTGAAAATACACCAAGTGTAAAAATGGGGGGAAAAGTATAATGTCATAACCATAAAATAATCACCAAAGCAAGAGATAACCACTAAATAACATTTTTTACTTTATGTCATGTACATATATGACAGTTCTTACATAGGTACCTATATGTGTGTGTCTTTGTACACAGTTTTGTTCAGTTATCAGTACATCCTATGGACATTATTAGTCCTCGGCTATATTTTTGCTTCCTGAGATGTAGCCATAGTATTTTGACCCCTGTGGTGTCTGGCTAAGCACACAGCACTTGGCCTTGGGTATAAGATTTTCAGTAAGTGAGCTTTGTCCACAGAATGGCTTAAAGCCCTTTATGATGGTGTAAGTATACAATTGTTTGGAACAAACCTGGTGACTTGACTGGTTTCCTGCCGATGGGTTGGAGCCCTGCCCCTAACCCTGACTCTCCCTTTTTCCTTTCCTTTTCCCTGTAGTTCGTGGCTCAGCCCAACTGTCAACAACTGCTGGCGTCTCGCTGGTATGACGAGTTCCCCGGCTGGAGGAGACGACACTGGGCCGTGAAGATGGTGACGTGCTTCATAGTAGGACTCCTTTTCCCCGTCTTCTCTGTCTGCTACCTTATAGCTCCCAAAAGCCCCCTCGGACTCTTCATCCGAAAGCCATTTATCAAGTTCATCTGCCACACAGCGTCCTATTTGACTTTTCTGTTCCTGCTCCTGCTTGCCTCTCAGCACATCGACAGGTCAGACTTGAACAGGCAAGGTCCACCACCAACCATCGTCGAGTGGATGATATTACCGTGGGTCCTGGGTAAATGTGATACTATAGAAAACTATAATGCAAACGTGTTGCTACCATGGAATTGTGTTGCTCAGAAAAGAATATTCATTATAGCTGGGGATGCGGAAATGTTTAAAATACGTTCCAACCATTGTAGCGCCAAGGTCTAATCCCCAAAGCTAAATGAAGATTTCACAAGCTGTGGTGGACCTGCCTCCAAATGCCACCTATGAAACATAACTTTAGGTTTGAGAATTATAGATTTTAATAATTCTGAAACCTGAAGTGACTGATTCTGTGGGTTGTTTTGGAGATTTTTTTTTTTTTTTTGAGATGTTTGTCTTCTGGTGGCTCAGCTGGTAAAGAATCTGCCTGCAATGTGGGAGACCGGGGTTCAATTGCTGGGTTGAGAAGATCCCCTGGAGAAGGGAGTCTTCTAAAGACTTTCAAAATGTCTCATTAACCCTATGTAAATAATCATTTTAATGTTTTAATTTTCTTAACAAATTTGTTGTTGCTGTTTAGTCAGAAAGTCGTGTCCAGATCTTTTGTGACCCCATAGGTTGTAGCCTACCAGGTTCCTCTGTCCCTGGGATTTCCCAGGCAAGAATACTGGAGTGGGTTGCCATTTCCTTCTCCAGGGGATCTTCCCAACCCAGGGATTGAACCTGAGTCTCCTGCATTGGCAGGTGGATTCTTTATTGCTGAGCCACCTGGGAAGTCCTCTTAACAGGTACACCTTCCAAAAGTACAAATCACTCTGAAGAATTATTGTGAACTGTACATAAAGGAACCATAACCATTTAAAAAAATCCACCCCTTTACGTTTATCTTTGAAACTACATAGTAAATCAGAATAATAGGCAATTAAACAATAGGACATCTTCCTATCTCTGTTCTTTCCAAAAGAAAGAAATTGGTTTTGGATCTGCAGCAAATCATAGTAAGGTAGAAAACTTCAAAAACAAAAACCAAAACCTTGTTTTCCTTTCCTCCTGTTATGGTAGTCATAGTTAAAATTTAAATTTTAATTATTCTTCCTTCTCCTACTGTAGTTTGCTGAGAAATTGCCTTTCGTCAGTTTAGCTCATCATTTTAAACCTCTCTGGTATCATATCCGTGTCAGCACTAGTAATTAGAAAATACGTGACAAATTTAGCGATTCACTATCTCAGAAGGTCAGTTTGGGTCAGCTGTCAAAATTGCTGGAGAGACTGTAAAATGAGGAAAAGGCAGGGGGAAAAAAGTGTCTGAGTCAACATAGATATGCCTTTTAAAGGTTACAAATACTGAAAGTACTGACAATAACAAAAGTTCTTAGGAACAAGATTTGATGTTTTACAAATATTACTAATAAAAAACCCCTTCTAAAGTGAACTTTAAAATTAAGTACATTCGCCTTAATCTGAAATAATGTCTGATCTTGCTTAAGTTAGAAGGAAGGTTTAGATAGTCTGTAAATGTATTTTTGAATAAAAATAATTTTGACACAGTAATTGATATTAAGTATAAAATGACCCTCCCTGTATCCATTTAAATTAAATATCTCACAGTAAGAATATGTTCTTTTTTGTTATTTTTTTTTTCTTTTTACTTTATTTTACTTTACAATACTGTATTGGTTTTGCCATACATTGACGTGAATCCACCACGGGTGTACATGAGCTCCCAATCCTGAACCCCCCTCCCACCCCATATCATCTCTCTGGATCGTCCCCGTGCACCAGCCCCAAGCATCCTGTATCCTGTATCGAACATAGACTGGCGATTCATTTCTTACATGTAGTATACATGTTTCAGTGCCATTCTCCCAAATCATCCCACCCTCTCCCTCTCCCTCAGAGTCCAAAAGTCCATTCTGTACATCTGTGTCTCTTTTGCTGTCTCGCATACAGGGTTATCGTTACCATCTTTCTAAATTCCATATATATGTGTTAGTATACTGTATTGGTGTTTTTCTTTCTGGCTTACTTCACTCTGTATAATCAGCTCCAGTTTCATCCATCTCATTAGAACTGATTCAAATGTATTCTTTTTAATGGCTGAGTAATACTACATTGAGTATATGTACCACAGCTTTCTTATCCATTCATCTGCTGATGGACATCTAGGTTCTTCATTGAGTTTCTTTCAAAGAAAATGTCTTGGGAACAATTTGCAGGGAAGCTTTTAGAGGTTAAATTTCCCACTGTATGTAACATATTGAATGTCTAAAAATCCTGGTGTCCCAAGTGAAACACAGAATACTTCACTTTGAAAAATGGTGTAGATAAAAGGCAACATAGGTAGATATAGCATTTCTAGTCTCTTCTTTAGGGAGTCAATGAAAATATGTACTGTACTTTCTATGGAGTAAGGACTGTGCAAGGTAATAGTGAAACAAAAAAAATTTTTAAGTAAGAAAAGAAAATATTCCTTGCCTTTTCAAAAGTTAACTTTTACTGAAGAAATGGATAGTAAACAACCAATGACGTATGTATATACAATCAGAAAATGGTAAATAATATAAAAAGTGGAAACTCCAAACTTTGAATAATTCATACAAGTAAAACTGGCTGCCTTCTACATGCAAAACTTGTAACAGAATTTTCCATGAAAATTGGCTAGAAGAAATCATCTCCAAATTATAGCTGAATGGTTAAATAAGGTACAAATTTAATTGTGAGAATTAAAATTCCAGCAAAAGAAATAGCTGCTAACGGCAGCCTTTTCTTAAGATATCCTGACTGCAGTGAGTTAATTTATATGGAATTTTTAGGATGAAAAGAGATGTTCTAGAATAAAAGAGAAATACATATGAATGATCATCTTGCTTAAATAGCAGAGCATGAGAAAAAGAATGCTTCTGTTTCAAATAGATCTGTCAAAACAGTTATATTATTCATCAAGCCTGGTGAAGTCTGAGTGCCTCGTATCTGAGACTGAGTTCTAAGTTTTTTGCTAGCTTCATGAGTATAAGCCATATTCTCCATGTTATTTCGCTGTAGAAGAAAAAGCACTGGATTTGAATACATGTCCAAGTTCTGTCACTAAGAGACTACAAAATTATGGGTGGTCACAATCTCTCAGGATTTTGTATTTTCACCAATAAGATGAAAGATTCACAGTGATAACTTTCAAGTCCCATTTTGTCCTACTATCCTGTGCTAGGGACCTATCATTATTAGCGCAGAGAAGATTGATCTTTTCTTTGGTGGGGAGAGGGGGAGAATAGAGAGAGGAGGGCTGAAGACAGCAGCATAAGGATCCTTTAACTTTCTACCAAAAGTGTAGTAAACACAAAAGGCATGGTTTAATTTGATGACTATGCTAATGAACGTTTCGTATTGCCTTGCTCAGTCCTGCTGTCTGATAAATTGAGTAACTGACTATATATCGCATGGTCCCTAAATTGTAAGGCTCTACGTTTCTAATAACAAGACTGAGGGACTTACTTATAAGACTGTGGCTTGTATCTGTTTCCCTCATCATGTTAATTTTCCCAATGACTGATTGAAGCTCTACGCTTCAATTTCTCACGTCTTCCTGAACCAACTTAGGTTTTCAACTGATGTCGCCTCTGTGAGCTATTTGCTTTGTAAAGAAACATTTTTTCATTTTACTATTCTTTCCTTCCATTTTCAGGTGTTTCCCAGACCTATGATACAGTAGTTTAAAGGAAATGATGAGTTTGATACCTTTCGCTTCACTTATCCTGACAAAAAAGACTTTTGCTTTACTTGTTTCTATATATTTATATCATAAATTTTCATTTTTTCTAAATAGAAAAATTTTCTAACTTTGAAGTTTATCCTCCCAAATCCATCCTTAAAGGGATGAAGAAGTATGGTTTTTGCTTAGGAATTTCTATTTGATGTACTCTGCTGTGTTTCAACGGTAAGAACTTACACAATGTTACAGATCCAGATATCTTGTGATTTAGTAGCATGGCAGAATAATGTTTCTGTGTCATTTTCACTATCTTTCCTGTTGAAGTCCAACATCTTTTTGACTATATAAATTGAAGTCTATTGAGTTTGATATCTTTGGAAGACAATCTACAATGGTCCTTCTGTCCTTTCACTGTGGTGTCACTGATCAATTGTAGCTCATTTCCTGCAACATTTTTCAAATTGTTTTTCCTTCAGACATTCTTGTATCAACACTTCTTTTCTCTTGTCAAATAACCTCTAGAGATCTTCTCACACATGGTTCCTGCAGGAAGAACTTTAGCATATAAAGCAAAGAAATTTAAAAGCCTGATACAGACTAAAGCTTAAGATTCTGGTCATCTTGAGATATACAGTTTTAAGCAACAGAGAAAACTAATCAGATAATTCAGCTAGAACTCTCTCAATAAAAAGGTAGATTATAGACAGATAGACACCAGTATATTTCTCAGATTGTCAAATGACCCATTTGAGCTACAGTAAAATGTAAAACAAGTTTCATCCTGCATGCATATGGCCTGATAACAGAGCTATGCTTTTCAACTGTCTAGAGAGAAAGTATCACTGGGAAGACCGTGATGGATTAAAAGAAGCCTGGGGTCAGATTAAAGACACGGCTACCTCTATTTTCTGTTGTATCATAATCCCAAGGATCTTACTTTATTAAGAGTTTGATTTTAACAATGTATTAATAATACTAGGGAAAGGGAATGAATATAATATTCATATGGGAAAGTCATTTTTACACAGAATTTAAATGCAAGGTAAATATAGCATATTATATGTAGAATACCTATTTTGAGAATTCATCTAAGTTATAGCAGAAGTTTTAACTCAGATGTCGCTTGTTTCTGGAGATTAATATGGAGTAAAATGTGAAAAAAAAAATTGAATGCTAATTTTTAAAGTCTTCCCAAAACTAGTTTGAATTTTTTCACAGAATCCATTATAACTAAATTGTAACAATCAAATTTCTGCCATAGCTTATTCCCCTGCAAAAAAAAGTATGCATATATATGAAATATCCAGATGTAGACATATGTTATCTCTTAGCAAAGTAAAATTATGAGATTGATAACATTTTCCACAAAAGAAGTAGAATGTTAATGAAAGCTATCATATTAATAAAGCAGGAAGTGCCTTGTTTCCAATGAGAAAATAGAAATGGCTGCTGAAGTGACTTATTATTATGTGTATGCTTAAGAATATGCCATAATTATGTAGCACACAAATCTGTGCACACTGAGCTTGATGAGAAGGGTGAACCAAGGAAAAGTTATATCAGGGGAAGTAATCTGAGCTCTGTTAAAAATAGCTTCTAGTGAATTTCTAAGCGTAAATTAAGGATTGCTCATAATATCCAGATTATACATCTTGCCTATAATACATACTTATTTAACAATTTTTCTGCAACAGAATTGGCCTCTTATTTCCCTCATTTACTTTATATTTTTATCTTTTAAAGTGTTGATATTTAAAAATCTGAACATTTCAACAAGGCCTGAGAAATTGGAAATGTGAAAAGTGGTGATCACATTTGCATCTAGATAAAGACTCATAGAGACAAACAATCCTGTATACTTTATTACTGATGACCATTTCTTCATCTTCTAATAGGCATTAAGATCACATGGCTTCAGATACTCATATTTTCATCCTCACCCCTGAATTATCTATCTGCTCAAAAAGCCCCCCAAATCCAGAATTATAAGGAACAAGACTATAGTCTTTCCCCACTCTGTCCCTTCACAACGTACTCTAACCACCTCATCAGACTAGCTGCAGACACAGAGAGACACTCAAACACAGCTGGAGAACATCTGTTCATTCATTTAAAGGGATATTTTAATTTTCAGGAAAACTAGATATTCATTGCAGTAGGACATAGAATCCTCATTTTCCTGTTTAACTGTGAGGAAGAAATTTTAAGGTCACCTTTACCAAGATTTATCAACAGTAACACAGTAAAATCTCAAACAAAATATTCACATATGTGTAAATTGTTATTTGTGTACATTCTATTGCTGACCAAATGACTTCTTTATTGGAGAGAAAATTAAGTCCTGTGGGTCACACATGCAATAGAAATTTGATGCACCAACAGGTGAAATCTACAGGACTTGGGAGAATGTTTGACAACATGTTTCTGATGGTTCAAGGAAAGAAAGGAAAAGATGGAAAAAGAGGAGTACTTGGAAATGAACGAGGGTCAGAGTAAAAGACTACAGGGAAGGTGTAAGTGGTTTCAATTAGTTCAGAATAATAATATAATAGTAACAGTAGTACTGGTGGTAATGACAGTAGAAACCAAAAAATTAGGCACTGTGCTAAGTGATTAAAATGTAAGATCTCATTTGAACTTCATAGTCACTCCACTTCATTTAGTAATTATGAATGATGTTATTAAGAGTATCTCATTTCTCAGAGAGTAAATTGGTTTAGAAATGTTAGATCACTTTCCCAGGATCAAGGAGCTGACCTATGGCAGATACTACATTCGAACTCTGGGCTGCCCCTGTGGCTTAGTAGTAAAGAATCTGCCTTTGATGGAGGAGCCGCAGGAGACACAGCTTCAATCCATGGGTCGGGAAGATCCCCTTGAGGAGGGCATGGCCACTCACTCTAGTATTCTTGTCTGGAGAATCCCATGGACAGAGGAGCCTGGTGTGCTACAGTCCATGGGCTTGCAAAGAATCGGACACAACTGAAGCCACTGAGCAGCATCAGTTCAGTCGCTCAGTCGTGTCCGACTCTTTGCAACCCCATGAATAGCAGTACACCAGGCCTCCCTGTCCATCACCAACTCCCGGAGTTCACTCAGACTCACGTCCATGAAGTCCGTGATGCCATCCAGCCATCTCATCCTCTGTCGTCCCCTTCTCCTCCTGCCCCCAGTCCTTCCCAGCATCAGAGAATTTTCCAATGAGTCAACTCTTCACATGAGGTGGCCAAAGTACTGGAGTTTCAGCTTTAGCATCATTCCCTCCAAAGAAATGCCAGGGCTGATCTCCTTCAGAATGGACTGGTTGTATCTCCTTGCAGTCCAGGGGACTCTCAAGAGTCTTCTCCAACACCACACTTCAAAAGCATCAATTCTTTGGCGCTCAGCCTTCTTCACAGTCCAACTCTCACATCCATACATGACCACAGGAAAAACCATAGCCTTGACTACACGGACCTTAGTCGGCAAAGTAATGTCTCTGCTTTTGAATATGCTATCTAGGTTGGTCATAACTTTTCTTCCAAGGAGTAAGCGTCTTTTAATTTCATGGCTGCAGTCACCATCTGCAGTGATTTTGGAGCCCAAAAACATAAAGTCTGACACTGTTTCCACTGTTTCCTCATCTATTTCCCATGAAGTGATGGGACCGGATGCCATGATCTTCGTTTTCTGATTGTTGAGCTTTAAGCCAACTTTTTCACTCTCCTCTTTCACTTTAATCCAGAGGCTTTTTAGTTCCTCTTCACTTTCTGCCATAAGGGTGGTGTCATCTGCATATCTGAGGCTATTGATATTTCTCCCGGCAATCTTGATTCCAACTTGTGTTTCTTCCAGCCCAGCATTTCTCATGATGTACTCTGCATAGAACTTAAATAAGCAGGGTGACAAGACACAGCCTTGATGTACTCCTTTTCCTATTTGGAACCAGTCTGTTGTTCCATGTCCAGTTCTAACTGTTGCTTCCTGACCTGCATACAGATTTCTCAAGAGGCAGGTCAGGTGGTCTGGTATTCCCATCTCTCTCAGAATTTTCCACAGTTTATTGTGATCCACACAGTCAAAGGCTTTAGCTTAGTCAATAAAGCAGAAATAGATGTTTTTCTGGAACTCTCTTGCTTTTTTGATGATCCAGTGGATGTTGGCAATTTGATCTCTGGTTCCTCTGCCTTTTCTAAAACCCGCTTGAACATCAGGGAGTTCACGGTTCACATATTGTTGACGCCTAGCTTGGAGAATTTTGAGCATTAATTTACTAGCGTGTGAGATGAGTGCAATTGTTCGGTAGTCTGAGCATTCTTTGGCATTGCCTTTCTTTGGGGTTGGAATGAAAACGGACCTTTTCCAGTCCTGTGGCGACTGCTGAGTTTTCCAAATTTGCTGGCATATTGAGTGCAGCACTTTCACAGCATCATCTTTCAGGATTTGAAATAGCTCCACTGGAATTCCATCACCTCCACTAGCTTTGTTCGTAGTGATGCTTTCTAAGGCCCACTTGACTTCACATTCCAGGATGTCTGGCTCTAGATGAGTGATCACACCATCGTGATTATCCAGGTCATGAAGATCTTTTTTGTACAGTTCTTCTGTGTATTCTTACCACCTAACTCTAGGTAGTCTAACTCCAGAGCTTTCTTTATCCTCTTTATCCTCCTCTGCCCTTGGAGTGTGAGAAAGTGAAAGTGAAATCTCTCAGTTTTCTCAGACTCTTGGCGACCCCATGGACTATACAGTCCATGGAATTCTCCAAGCCAGAATAATGGAATGGGTAGCCATTCCCTTCTCCATGGGATCTTCCCAACCCAGGGATCGAACCCAGGTCTCCCACATTGCAGGCGGATTCTTTACCACCTGAGCCACTAGAGTATCAGAAGTAGAATTCAAAGAGTCAGAAATAGTCCAGGAACTCAAGTTTCCAAATATAGACATTTTCCCCTACTTTCTCTGCCTCTGTTTGCTAACTTGAGTCTTTACACAGGTCAAATCTGAGAGGACCATGTTTCTGATCTTTTACAGAGGCCACACTGTTTAAGATATACACTTGATATAATTCACTATTGAAAGTTATGCTTGTTAATATAGCAAATGTATCACTATCACATCAGCATTACCTGTATTTCCATCTCCACAGCCCACCACTATTCTAAAACCTGTGCATTATAAGTGGTTCCTTAGCACTGACCGAAGCAATCTATTCTGGAAAGAAAGAACAAAGTCCTTTGCTGGGGCCTTGAGCTGTTTCTTTTTTAGTTTCCATGTTCACTTGCTAAGTCCTGAAGTTAAATTTCCTAGCTTCCAGGGATATCTTTAATTTTTAAAAAATTTTTGTTGGAGTTCAGTTTCTTTACAATGTTGTGTTATTTCCTGCCATACACAAAGTGAATCAACTATCAGCTATATGTATATATAGCTCCCCCTCTTTTTTGGATTTCCTTCCCATTTAGATTACTACACAGCATTGAGTAGAGCTTCCTGTGCTTTGCAATAGGGTCTCATTAGTTATCTATTTTTAAATCTTTCATTGGTGTATGTATGTATGTATGTGTGTGTAGGGAGTTTTCAGGAAATGTAAAGATATAGATTTCTTTTGTACATAATTGTCTTTAAAATAGAACTTTACTGTAGGTGAAAAGTGGCCATTTTCATAGTGAAAAAATCAGTAACCAATCATTAGAAAATATTTATTAAGTGACTACTGTCACTCATTGAAAAGGTGACGAGGAATATTTATTGTTTTTCCAGCTACATAAATATCTAATGCCTTAGTTATCATGAAAAATTTTTAATTAAACAGAAATCCTATAAAATGTTTAATACTGCATTGACAGAAACATTTTACTTGACTTTCAAGTTACTACATTTGTGTCATAAACAGACAAGCTAGAATTCTAAAGTTCTACATTTTTTACATCTTAATCTGAAACTAACATGTTATTGTTCTTTGGCACAGTTTCAAAACATATACTTCCTTAATTATATATTCCTGATTTTTTAATCTAAATATTGAACTGATGATATCAAAACTATACTAATTTATGCATTTTCAGATGCCTTCAAACTAAGCATATTTAATTATTGACTGTCCTTTTAAATCAGTATTTTTTTGAAGTGTAGTATGCTAACTATAATTGTAATGGATGGATTTTTATGAAAAGTTCAGATTTTGAATTCTCCCCTCTGTTGACTGATTCAGAAATTTCAGAGGTCTTTAAACACAAAAAAATTAAGGAACAATTCTAGGAGTCTAGACTTTAAAATGTCAGATTTCAGTTTTAGGGAGGAATTGAGACTCATTAGATTCTAAACACCTATGGTTTTACTTCTTCCAACCACTCTCCCCAACCACCCTACATTAAATATCTTTTCTGTCTCCCTTAACCATATGTCTAGGCGATATTCATCAATTTCCTGAAATTCTGAGTTATTAAAAAGTAGTCCCAGTTCACTTTAAAACATGAATCTTACCATCAGTTTAAAGTTCTCCTCTTCCCAACATAGGCTTAACACAGGGCTCAAAGGACCTGAAAACACTGATCTTTTGCTTGTCCTTCAAGCCCAACACTGGAATTGAAGGAGGGACCTAGGCTTTTTCTATTCTCCCCATGCCTTGGTTTCTGCAGGTGAGAAGGATGGCAGAAAATGTTTGTTCAATGTCTTCTTTGCCTCCCTGGTACCCTGGTCACAGCTCTTTCCTTGTTGGTTGTCTGCATCTCTAGCTGATCCTGAGTAGCCTATATGACAGGTCTTGACCCCCTGACTCTCCTGATGGGTCCATGAGCATTCCTCAGATGGCCTGTATACATAGTTCTCCAAGATCCAGCTCTTCCTGACATCTTCCAGTCTGTAAACTCTCGTAGCCAGCCATTGGCCCTTTAGGAGTCCTGTGACCCTAACAAGGACAGGAGAGCAAGATGGCGAAAGCCTGGTTTCTTCCTGCGGTGCGTGCCGGCTACCCGGGAGATTCCAAAGCCCACTCCCTCTCCTGGTAGGAGGTCAGGCTGCTGCCAGCTGCCCAACTGATGAATCCTATTGTTTGTCTGTTTTCCCTGAAGTCCTAGACCCAGAGAGAGATGAGCAAGCCAAGGGTTTGGGAAGATGCCCCAGCAGGGATTAAGATGCCATCTTCTCCTTTTAGAAATCCCCCATCTTTATGAGGGATTGTCTTGGAATGTCCCGCACTTGACTGAGGAAGGGGGTGGTGCTGATGAGACCCCTCCCATCTCTTCCTCTGGCTTTCCTAACTGGCATCCAACTGGAGTGCCCTGAGTTTATGGCTCACTGGTCCCTTGTTCCCAGTGTTGTCTTTGTGCAGGCGTGGGCAGGAGTGGCAGGTGGCTGCTGGCAGACATGGTCCTCATACCTCTTGTGCTGTGTGCATGCTCAGTCGTGGCCAGCTCTTTTGTGACCCCATGGACTGTAGCCCACCAGGCTCCTCTGCCCATGGGATTCTCCAGGCAAGAATACTAAAGTAGGTTGCCATTTCATACTCCCAAGAATCTTTCAGATGCAGAGATCAAACCCACATCTCTTGCATTGGCAGGCAGATTCTTTATCATTGCACCATTTGGATAGGCCTAGTGCCTTCTATGGGTCTGGCATAAGATGAGTCTCTACCAAATGAAATCACTGTGTTTAGATTTCTTTTTGAACAAAACCAGAATTTTGACCGGAGACTATTTCTTGGGCCCCCAACTTATGGAGGGGGGTGAAAACCCTCCAGCGAAGATAAAATCTTTTTGTTCTCTCTATATTCATTGACTTGGTGTCACAGCCTGGAATTCAGTGTTCCGTCAAGAGACTTCCAAGGTCAGACCCCTCAGCTAGCTTTGGGGCTGCCTTAACAAGCCCTTGGAGTGTCCTAGGTGAAAAGGTCACTTGCTCTTTTGCTTGGGGTTATTTCCTCTTTGTGTAAGTACTGACAGTGAGAAAGGAGAGGCAAGACGTCTGTTTTGCAGAATTACACATTTTTTAACATGAAATCGAGGCTGGATAATTACAGCACTGGAGGGCCGCCTGCTGCATCTCATCCCCCACAGCTAGCTTCACGTGATGGGATGTAAGAGAACACTCAGCCTTGATGAAAACTGTTATGGGAAAGGTAGAAAAAAATAGTCAAAACTTCCAGGCATCCACAAATATTTTCAAAAGGAAGTTCTGTGACTCATTTGCACTGTGATCTTTCCGTTGTTGGTCCCCACAGTCTTACATCAATGCTTGTAATTAGACCTCCACCACCATGCTGAGAAATCATGTCATCTGTTTATAAACAGCGGAGAACAATTTTGAAATGTTCCCATTGTGGGAACAGCACAAACATTTTCTGACAGACGCTCCCTCAAGCTTTGTTCTCTGCAGTCTCTTTTAGTTAGCGTGAATCGTTGACTATCTGGATGTGTTTTCCAGCCAGTTAATAGCACCCTCTAGTTTTTCTCAAGGCTTGTTTCTTCTGAAATTTCAGTGAATGTTGCCAGAATAGAAGAAACTTGATATGTCACTAATGTGCTCGTGACAAATAGAAACCGGTAGTCCTCAAACAGGTATGTGGTGATGGAGGAAGTGATCTAAACAGCTATGCGAAGTGATTCTCAAATCTGGTGCTTTGAAAACAAAAGATCCCAAAACCATTAGTCAAGAAGCACTAATTGACAGTCTTATTTACAGCTCAGGTTAAAAAAAATAAAAAGATGGGCTGAGTCCTCAATTTCATCAGGATCTCTGTTTTTTTCCCATACAGTTGTGCCTTTTCAAAGTCAGTAATTCAATCATTTTTTGTGCGATTCAGAGAGTTAGATATTTAATGTCTATCCTCTGAACTTTGAGGAACTGTAATATATCTGAATTGTGAGTTTTTGTTTTGAGTCTTCTTAGGAAATCTTCGAGGTCATCTAGTTCAAACTTTCAATTAAAGTGTCTTGCTCTTGAATCCAGCTAATGAGAACAGAGTCTGCTTGATATTATGGAGCTCCAGGTTAAAATGGTGCTTTCTATTGAGCTGCTAACTGCTGCTTCAACACTCCTTCCTGGTGGTCCTCCTCCTGTCCTCACCAAGACTCACTGCTGATTAGTTAGCAGTGAGTCCTGGTGTCTTTACTCTTTTACATAATTATCCATAAAGTATTTGAAATTATCTATTTTGGTAACTGTTAATAATCTCATTTGGTTTTCCAGTTGGGTAGAAGCAAAACAAGAAATATGATTTATTTATAAAGGGAAATAAAATATAAACCATTTTGTTGGTTTGCAGGTCTTTTAATATATTTTATTTTTAAATACATACATAATTTGAAAACACCAGAATCACAAATTCATAAACCTGGAGTGACCTTTAGAGGTCCAGCAAAACAGGTCTCCACTTATTGCTAGAAATTCCCTGGAGTACAACTGATTGCTGGGGGCTTCCCTGCTGGCTCAGTTGGTAAAGAATCCACCTGCAGCACAGGAGACCTAGGTTCAGTCCCTAGGTCTGGAAGATCCTCTAGAGAAGGAAATGGCAGCCCACTCCAGTATTCTTGGGGCTTTCCTGGTGGCTCAGATGGTAAAGAATCTGCCCACAATATGGGAGACCCAGGTTCTATGCCTAGGTCAGGATCATTGCTTAAATTTCCCTGGAGTATGACTGGTTGGAATCTTAACTCTGAAAGGTGTTTGGGACAATTCTGATTGCCAGAAAACCCCCCTTACATTGGGCAAGAAGATTCCTTTCTATATCTTTCATATCATAAATCCAACTTTTGCTTTCTGGGGCAGACCAAAGCACGTGTGTGCAGGACAGTTTTTCATCTCTCATAGCATCTATTGTGATGACTGATTTTCATAGGATTTTGATAATTCAAACAGGAAGAGTAGAGTCTGGCTTATTTATACCATTAAGGTAGAATTATACTTCGTGTAGGATTCTGTCCATAGAATTCTGTGATAATCCAAACCTTTCATTTTTAGAAGTGAGATAACTGAAACCTAGAGATATGGAGCTTCTGGCTAAGATTACAAAGCTGATCACTAGTTGAGCTGAGCCTCACTCACCTATTAATATCATTGCACTTCTGAGGAAAGTTATCTTGAACTGTTTGTTCAAAGATTGCAATGCTTATATGGCTCATCTCTGGGAACTGGCAAAGTTTTGAACAAAGCAAAACAAAGAAACTCCATTGTGAAAACTCTAGGAGCACTGCCTAAGGAGACAGGTCCAATTCTAGTTTTCCCATTAAGTAGCTTTAGTCACATGGCCTTTTGGGGTCTTGGTTCTGTTAGGTACTTTGCAGTTGCTTGCTGGATTCTCAGACTGTACTTGGGTTTAGTAGGAAAAAGCACCACGAATGTGGGAAGGGAGAGTTTTTCCATGGGTACTGGGCATTTTTCCTCATTTCCTCATTAGATAATATAAATTTTAAGTTTCCCACAAGCTCTAAAATCAGTACGTGCATCACATCATTTTCAGATATGATACATTCCTTTCTTCAGAAGGAGGATGTGATCATTATCACCTCCCCAGTTATGCTCAACCATATCTAGTTCTCAAGAGAGATTTATTGATGAAAGAAACCTCAAAAAGAAGATATAAACAACAAATCTAGAATAAAGCAAAGGTTTACAGCAGATTCTAAAATGCACTCTGTAACTAATTGAAATCAATTCTTATCTGGGTTCTTAATTTAAATGTGACAAAATTTAACAATAAAACTTTATTAATAATACTAAAATATTGCAAGTGTTTCACTAAATAATTTATTAGCATCAAGTCTAACATACTTTTCTTTCAAAGTTTCATTGTAAAAATTTTCACAAACACATCTAACAGCAATGTATCACAATTTCTTTATTTTTAATCAATCTCTCATAATTTTTGCTGCCTTAACATTAAATTGTACCGCTACTTCATCTCAGTTTTTTTTTTTCTTCCCTTAGGGCACAGATATATAAAATGTTGACAAACACATACACTCATATAGCACCAGCACAATCACCATATAGGACAAAGTATGGCCCAGCAAGCCAAATTTGGCCCTTTGCTAGTTTTTATAAATAGTTTCATTATAACAAAGCCACACAAATTCATTTATTGTTGCTGTTGCTCAGTTGCTAAGTTTTGTCTGACTCTTTGCGACTCCATGAACAGCACACCAGGCTTCCCCATCCTTCATTAACTCCCAGAAGTTGCCCAAGTTCATGTCAGTAATGCTATCCAACCACTGCAAAGCCTAAATAATTTATTTTCTGACTCTTTACAAAGTATGATGGTAGTTTAGATTGTTATAGATGTACTTTATCAAATCAAGATAATTTCCTTCTAGTCATACTTTACAGAAACCTTTTGTCATGAATGAATGTTGAATTTGGTCAAATGAATTTACTGAGCCTATTGTAAAGATTTATTGCATCTAATGAAAATATTTTTTCCCCAAAAATCTATTGATGTGATAAATTGCATTGATTGATTCTTAAATATTGAAACAACCTTGCATTTTTAGGAAAAATGCATTTGGTCATGACTTGTTATCAGTTTTATATGTTACTATATTTAATTTACTAATATTTGTTGAGGATTTTGTACATATTCATAAGGATTATTAGTGCATAGTTTTCTTTATATATATTTTTATCAGAATAATACATACTTTAAACATCTTTTTCCTTGTAATTTTGTATTTCATTAGCACTGGCATTATTTCTTTCTCAAATATTTGATAGAATCACCATGAAAAACTAGACCTGAATTTTCCTTTGTTGGAAGGTTTTTAACTATGAATTCATTTTCTTTAATGAATATAGGACAACTCAGGTTACTCTATGTCCTCTTTTGTGAGTTAGGTAGGTTTTGTCTTTGAGGGAAAATGTCCAATTCATTTATGTTGTGAAATTTATGAGTATCAATTTGTTCCCTTTATTCACTTGTTATCCTTATAAAGTCGGTAAGATCTATATTCATTCCCATCTTTCATTTCTTATATTATCTCTTCTCTCTTTTTTCTTGATCAGTTCTAGCTAGAATTTTTTCAATTTTATTGACCACTTCAAAGAACTAGATTTTGTTTTCATTGATTTTCTCAAGTTTTATATTTTAAAATGCATTGATTTCTGCTCTTATTATTATTATTTTTTTAATGTTCTTCCTTCTGCCTGATTTGGGTTTAATTTGCTCTGCTTTTCATAGTGTCACAGTTAAAGCTGAGATCATTGATTTGAGACCTTTACTGTTCTCTAATTAAGCATTCTACTCTAAGTACTGTGTTAACTGCATCACAGAATTTTTAGTTGTATTTTCATTTGTAATCATTTCAAAATATTTTCTAATCATTCTGTGAATTTCCCTTTGAACAAAAGTTATCAGAAGCATATTATTTAGCTGCAAAATATTTGGATTCAAGATACAATTTATTATTGATTTGTTCTTTACTATGGCCTGTCAAAGGATTGTCATGCAGCTGTTTTTTGCACTTTTGTCCTATTCGTCCATCTCTTTTAAACAGTAAATATTTAAACATTGCAAATGTATAAATATGTTGAAGTTATATAGTCTGTCTTGGTGAATGTTCCGTGTGCACTTGGAAAAAAACATGTGACTTCTGCTATTAGACTGTTGATAGTGTTGTTCAGTGGAGAAGGAAATGGCAACCCACTCCAGTGTTCTTGCCTAGAGAATCCCAGGGACGGGGGAGCCTGTTGGGCTGCCGTCTACGGGGTCGCGCAGAGTCGGACACGACTGAAGCGACTTAGCAGCAGCAGCAGCAGTGTTGTTCAGAATTTCTATATTCTTTATTTAATTTATTTTTTAACTGGATATAATAGTTTTGGGATGTTGTATTAGTTTCTGCTGTACAACAACATGAGTCAGTCACATGTATACATATATCCCTTCCTTTGTAAGCCCCACCCCATCCCAACCTCTAGGTCAGCACAGAGCACTCAGCTGAACTCCGCTGTGCTATACAGCAGCTTCCCACTAGCTATCTGTTTTACACATGGTAAATGTGTTTATATGTCTATGCTACTCTCCCAGTTCATCCCACCTTTCCCTCCCCACTGCTGCGTCCATGAATCCATTCTCTACCTCTGCATCTCTATTCCTGCCTTGCAAATAGGCTCATCATACCAGCTTTCTGGAACTTCTATATTCTTACTAAACTTCTTCCTACTGGTTCGTGTACTTTTAGAGACGAATAGTTAAGTCTCTAACTATAATTGTAACTTTCTCTATTTATATTTAAGTTCTGTGGCTTCTTGCATTATCAGGTTATTTTGTCAGCTGCATTTATATTTAGGACTGATCTATCTTCTCAGAGATTTGACCTTTTTATCCTTATGTTTCATTCCTGTAATACATAGTAATACTTCTTCTGAAATATATCTAGTCTTGCATTAATATAGCCATTTACGCTTTTTTGATTAGCATTCCATGGTATCATTGTTATTCATTTATGTTTGGCCTGTTGAAGGATTGTCATGCAGTTATGTTTTGCACTTTTATCCTATTCACCCATCACTTTTAAAAACGTGTTTAGACTTTATCTTTCATTCAATGCAGTTTTTAATTTTGGTAGATTTAAAATCTACCCCATTGTTTTTCCTATTTGCCCCATCTGTTGTACTTTTCCTTTTTTTCCTGCCTGTTCTTGCATTGCATTTTATAACACCATATTTATTTATATTTTTGACTCTGCATTTATGCATTTAAACGTATTTTGAGAGAATGCATTAGGATTTACAACATAAAATTTAATTTGTTACAGTCTAACTTCAAATCCTCCCTGGTGGCTCAGAGGTTAAAGCATCTGCCTCCAATGCAGGAGACCCAGGTTTGATCCCTGGGTTGGGAAGATCCCCTGGAGAAGGAAATTGTAACCCACTCCAGTATTCTTGCCTGGAGAATCCCATGGACGGAGATGCCTGGTAGGCTACAGTCCACAGGGTCACAAAGAATCGGACACGACCGAGCGATTTCACTTACTTACTAACTTCAAATAATATTTTGCTTTACATGTAGTATCAGGACCTTGTGCTTCTGTGTTTCTCACTCCTCTTTCTTGTCTTCTGCGCTATTGTCATGTGTTTTACCTATGTCATAAACCTCAGCACAGTGCTACGATTTTTATTTTGCCTTGAGCAGTCAATTATCTGTTAGAGCAATTCAAAATAAGAAAAACATCTTTTACATTGATTTTCACTTTAGTAATTTCTGAGTAGAGATCTTCATTTCTTTTTATAAGCCTAAATGTCTATCAGTTATGTTATGCTTTAAAAAATAACTCTTTAGCATTTCTTGGAGCATGGGTCTCTGTCTGAATTTTTGATTGTCTGAAACAAGTTTTTCATTCTCCTTTATTTATTAGAGGTATTTGTGCTGTGTGTAGGATTCTGGATTGACTTCTTTTTCTTTTCAGCACTTTAATGATGTCATTCTGTGTGGTTTCAGATGATCCATTTGATATCAGGCCTATATTTTTTCCTTTATATGCAATGTGTCCTTTATTTCCACCAAATCCCTTTCCCTGATGCCTTTAATATTTTTTCTCTATCTTTTTTTGAACAGGTTGAGTATGATGTATCACAGTGTGCATGTGTTTGTATGTGTGTGAACATGTGCGTGTATTTTGTTAGGGTATTTGTTTATACCTATGTAGAAGGCTGGACAGAAGTGTATAGCATTTATGCCTGAAAATGGATATGCCTCTTCTGTTAGGACATCAGTGCAGGAATTTGAGGCAGTAGAGTCAGAAGCTGAGCTGGATTTGTGTTTCATTGTTGCTGCAATCAGTTTCAGGCCACCATATACAAAGACTGCAAGTCTTTGTACCCCTCTCTCCAATTCATGGGCTTCCCAGGTGGCTCAGTGGTAAATAATCTGCCTGCTAACACAAGAGGCCTGGGTATGATCCCTAGGTCAGGAAGATCCCCTGGAGAAGGAATGGCAACCCACTGCAGTATTCTGCCTGGGAAATTCCATGGACAGAGTACCCTCGTGGGCTACAGTCCATGGGGTCACAAAAGAGTCAGACATGACTTAGTAACTAAACAACAACAACCTCAATTCACACATTGAAATCCTATCCCACAATGTGATGGTTTTTGGAGGTGGAGCCTTTGGGAAGCACCTGGGACATGAGGGTGGAGTCCTCACAAATGGGATTAGTGTCCATAGAAGAACAGACCAGAGAGTTAGCTCACTGTCTTTCTGCCAAGTGAGGGCACAAAGAGAGGTCAGAAGTGTACAACATGAAACAGGACTCTCACCAGAGCCTGACCCTGACACTCTGACCTTAGATTGTAGCCCCCAGAACTATGAGAAGTAAATTTCTGTTGTTTATAAGACAGCTTGTCTGGAGTGTTTTGTTATAGCAGCCTGAACAGATAAAACAGTTGAGAGAGATAATTATTCTCAGAATTCCTGCTCCACCCCAGCTTCTGGTCTTCCTCCAGCACCTGTGCCTCTGAGGGAGATTATGTCCAGGTATTTGTGATCCTCTAGTGGTGGACTTCCCTGGTAGCTCAGATGGTAAAGTGTCTGCCTACAGTGCGGGAGACCCGGGTTCGATCCTTGGGTCAAGAAGATCCCCTGGAGAAGGAAATGGCAACCCACTCCAGTATTCATACCTGGAAAATCCCGTTGACCGAGGAGCCTGGTGGGCTACAATCCATGGGGTCGCAAAGAGTTGGACATGACTGAGCGACTTCTGTGTGTGTGTAGTGGTTGTCAGCTTCTGCTACTTACTGGTGTTTATCAGCCTGGTGATGTGAAGCAGAAAGCCTGTCTGTTTTCCAGGTTTAGGGTCAGACTTAGGTAAGCCTATGCCTGGGCATCAGGGAGCATCTCAATGATCCAAACCTTCCTTGTCATGGTGGTCCCAACCTTCCCCCATTGGTAGGAAGCATCTAAGGATATTGGTATAAATCTTAGTCCCAGTTCTATTTCCTGCTTCTCCCAGAGGACCGATGTGTTCTGCTTCTTGGGGTGCAGGAGCCTAGATAAAGCTTTGTGCTTCCTCCCAGAATCAGGTTCTTGAGCAGTGTCAGGATCTATGGAAATTAGCTTACAACTGAGTGGACACTCTCCTCGTATCTGTGTCCCAGGGATTCTGTCCTCTCTCAGTAGCTCATGCTCAACCTTTAGAAATTTGTTTAAGAAGGTTTTCTGAACTTGTCTTAATCTCTTGTGTGGATATGCTGCCAGTGTCTCTCACCCTGCCACCTGACCCAGGGAAGCTAATGCTCTCCTTGTCACTCTCTTTGCAGCAACTGTTTTCTTTGAAATATAGGCTCCCTGGTTTCTCACCTCTCTGACAGATTCATGAAAAAATATGATTCTATATTTATATGACTTTCTTACTTTTAGTGTAGGACAGATATAAAACTCTGTGCTACCCACATTTGTATCAAACTATCATTATCATAAAAGAGTCTAGTTGTTTTCTTGTTTTAATGTAGTTTTAAAATCATATTTATCCTTTTCATATTTCCTGATTCTAGATATCTTCATATTTTCCCTTCTCATTATTAGGCTCTAAAAATAGGTTTATAAAATTTTAATAATATTCTGGAGATAGAATAAAGATATACAGTGATATAAGTAATTTATAATATTCAAAAATAAAATATTTCCTATTAAAAACATGACCATAATCAAAGGAAAGGGATTTTTATTTTCTCTGGATATAGCATTAGAGCTATTGTTAGAAGTGTGAATGTTATAATCACTTTTTGAACAGAATTGAAATCAGATCTCTGCAGGTGCTAACTGCTTACAAAAGCACAACAAAGTACCCTGGTCAATGGTATTAAGCCAGTTATGTTCAGTAGATATAAGAGATGCAAGTTCAGCCCCTGGGTTGGAGAATCTCCCTGGAGTTTGCTTGGGAAATCCTATGAACAGAAGAGTCTGGTGGGCAATCCACAGGATTGCAAAGAGGCAGACCGGCTGAGCACACATACATTCACTAGAAACAGTTTTTTCGTAAATCTTTGAGTCATTTTGGCTTGGGAGGAAAAATGTCTTTAAGTATCTGTTTATAAATTACCATTATATTTTCCATGAGAAAGATATAGAGGTAAAGAGGAATCCCAGTTTGATTCAAATTTTTACAACCTTCTGAATTTATCAAATGAATAAAAAGAAAGTGAAGCTGCCTCAAGAGAATTCTCTACAAATTAGCTAAGAATCCTGAAAGTTTTATAATCTGACTGGGACTCAATTATTATTACCTATAAAAATAGGTGTTGTATTAGAGTGACTATACAGTCTCCTGAAGTTCCAAGATTCTCTAATTCCTAATTATGTATCTTTGTTTATAATGATTTGATTGAAAAACCACTCTTACATGAATCTTTCTATAACTGCAGGTTTTATATGGGGAGAGATTAAACAAATGTGGGATGGTGGACTTCAAGATTACATCCATGATTGGTGGAATTTAATGGATTTTGTGATGAACTCCTTATACCTAGCAACAATCTCCTTGAAAATCGTTGCATTTGTAAAGGTAATTATAATTTACGTTATTGGTAAAGCAAAAGTTATGTTAAGTATTGATAATATTCCATTGTTATTACTTTTATTAACAATGCTGCCTAGGGCATTACCTGTATGTGAAATTCATCATCTCACGACTTTCCTGAGACATAGGAATAAAATATATAGATTATGCACAGCTTATAGTTGTAAAACAAATTTTAATAGACATTTAGAAATTGTCACCGAATTTTCTGGTATCTAAATTGAATGATGCCTAAAAGTGATTCACAATAGCTGCTCTCAATTCTAATCTTTTCCATTTCTAATGAAATTCTACCTCAAACACTGTTCAAACTTTTGCAACGAGAATCTATTTTTATCAGTTATAACTAACTGATAAAATTACACAGACAGATCAAAATATTACTCTCTTAAAGCACTGAAATTATCATTTCAGTGTAAACTAATATAGCTTGATATAATTGGAGCAGAATATAATTCTTTCTCCTCACCCCATTCAACATGACAGTGCTGAAATCTCACACACCCCTTCCTCCCCCGCATTTCATACAGCATCAATCTCATCCCAAACCACATAATTTACATAAAACGTTTTTGTTCTGCAGTGACAACTGAGATTATTTTGTACTTTGGGGGATGTTTTTTAAACCAAAGTATGATCGTGTCCTCCTTCCTGCCTTTCCATTCACTCCTTCCTTTTCTCTTCCTTTTTAAAAAGTGTGTCTCAAAATGATGAGTGAATTAGGAAAACGTAAGTGTTTAATTGGACTGTACATGAATAATTCATGCGATCTAATGATCTGAGCTAGGAAATGCTAAAACAAAAGTGAACTCTCATTCATTTAGTTTTGTTCTAAGTCAGCTCCTGAAACGTTCAGCTGCAACAGGGTCGAAATTGCCCAAAGTCATTTCCTGAATTGTTCAATTAAAATGTTTCCAGCACTCAACAAAACATTCAGAAAAAAAATGTTTTCTGCCAACTTCATGGAAAACTAGCTATGTTTTAAGAATGGAAATGATTTGATCATTTTTTTCTATCGCATTAAGAACGAATTACCTTGGGACTTTCTGAAGATGACAGAAAATATTGTGTTAACCAAGGAAGTTTTGCATCTGTGTAGGAGATGGATATCCATTTTGAAGTGCATATCTTCCCAATTCTTCTTTCCTCTGTCATGATGCTTAAGTATATCTATAAAGTGGTTTTGGACATCTTTCTCCCAAAAAGTAATATATCTGTTTTTTTTTGTGACCACAGACAGTTATAAAATTCTAGTTCTACATGACATATCAATTCTTCTCATACTTTCAGGTACTAAGAATCACCTGAAGAGCTTGCTAAAACAGATCCCTTTTCTCAATTCCCATGGATCAGGAGTATTAGGCAGGGGCCTAAATTTGCATTTATTGCAAATTCATCAGCTAATTTTGAAGTAAACGGTCTAAAGAAGACATCATGAATAGCCCTAGGCTGAAAAATTCTATTTAGCTGCTCAAAGAAATATGGGTTTGATGCCAAAAGGAACCTCTATCATATAATATTTATATTAAGAAACATTTTATAGATCTCATTTATATGGTATTCACCTATAATACATATATATTTTATATATAAGAACTCTGGTATATACTACATACAATTATATAAATTAATGAACACCTGTGTATTTGGGGCCTCAGTGGTTTCAGATAACTGGATTTGAATTTTCATAAAATGAGGTAAATTCTTTATGTGGAATATCTGTTTTCATACTAAAATATAAACATTGTTCCTTATACTGTGAATGGGAAATTTTATGTTAAAAATTCAACAAGGGACTACCCTGGTGGTCCAGTGATTAAGACTCCACACTTCCAAAGCAGGGGGCATGAGTTCAGTCTCTGACAGGGAAACTAAGATCCTGCGTGCTTCACATGGCTAAAAGAAAAAAAAAAAATCAGCTCATCCCAAGTGATGAAGAAGAAAGAAAAGAAAAGGAAAAAAAGATGGAAAAGTACATAGAAATAACCTCAGATGAACTCTTTGGAAAATATATGGATTGCTTATGCACTTTGCTCATAGGAGTTCAGCTAGGATTATAAACATAAATGATGAGAAGTTATTTCTGAATGACTAATTTGTGTGCCCCAAACCTGGCTGCCTGGATAGTTTTTAAATGGCTGCACTTTAGGCCTGGGTTTCCTGGGCTCAGTTTTCTCCCATCCCTTACTAGTTATGTGAACTTGGACCTGTTTTTTCACCTCTCTGTGCTTCACCTATAAAAGAAGGAATTTCTGCCTTACACCATTAATATGAGAAAAACATGAGTCGATCAATGTATTTAAAATGCTGGTAACCATGCATGATTAGTTCTCTCCTTTCTCTTCTACTGCTGTTTCCTCCTCCTTCATGTACCCTGAGTCCACTGGACTTGCCTCTTGCAATGTCTTTATTGTGTCATTTGCTTTATTTTAGTTGAAAAAGAGTTTCATGTATGAATTCACACTTGCCTTTACCACTTGCAAACTGTCTGATTTGGGGCAAGATGTTTCATGTGGGCCTCAATTGTATTCTCTTTTAAATGATGATAATAGCAAAAAAGCACTGACTTTGGGAGGCTGTGATGTCATGCTGATTTGGCGACTCAGCCTTCTTTATCATCTTTTGTTCTATCATTCATTTTCTCATTGCTGATTTTTAATAACATAATTTACGATTTCAGGAAAAGAAGCGTTATTTCTGCACAAAAATAGACTGCCATAAATGAGGCAAACAGTCATTTTGTGAATCAAGCAATGAGAATTTATGGAGTCACATTAAGAAACTGGCTTTCCATCTATTTGTTGAGAATGCAAAGACACTGGTGATACAGCCCCTGCCTTCAAGCAGTTCACAGAAAGGAAAGAGAAATGCACATGAAGACCTTACAGTGTGATAGGTGTACCACAGGGACCTTGGTGGCATCATGGAAGGAACTAAATTTGGCTGGCAGTGTCTTGAAATGATTTAGAGGACAGAGTGAGTGAGCATGTATTGTGTCCATGAACATTCATAAATGTCCGTGGGAGAAGAGACACAATATGCATGAGTCTGAGAGTATAAAGGAGGTCACTAATTCAGAGGGATGGTCCAGGAAACTGGGGCAGGGTGAGGATGGGAAGGACTTTCTAGATCATCCTATACGGTTTGAATCCTAAGATAAAGAGGAACCATTAATGATGCTGAAATGGAATGAGTCAAATGATGATGATTACCTGAAGTAGAGCAGTGGACACAGGAGAAGTTAATAGAAGGTTGGCTTTAGGAAAAAAAAAAAAATTAGGAGGTAAGATCCACAAGACACGTGATTTGTTATTATGAAGGCTAGGATCATAGGTGGGATCCCAGGATGATCTTGATGCTGCTCCCCAGTAAATAGTTCACTTCTGATGGTGCAGGCAAGATGACCAAGGGGTTATAACGTGGAATTGCCCAGGTTCTGTCTTCTGATATGGGTGCATAAATGGTAGCAAAAATCTAACCTTTGGTCATCTGGGTCAAGTGATGGATCCAGAACAAATGAACTATCAGTCCTTCAAGAGGGAGATCCTTCTGTAACTGGTCTGTAGGGAGAGAACCTCATGGTCTAGCAGAAGGGCCATTCTTATTTGGTTCATCGTTTTGCAATTTATCCTCCTGGAGATTTTTTTTTAACATGCAAAAGGGTCCTTTTGGCCAAAGCTGTGATCTGGGCTCTGATTCATACTTGGTATGACTACTGCCTGTACCACTTTCTACCAGTGTGATTTGGGACAAGTTTATGACCAACCTAGATAGCATAGTAAAAAGCAGAGACATTACTTTGCTGACTAAGGTCCGTCTAGCCAAGGCTATAGTATTTCCAGTGGTCATGTACGGATGTGAGAGTTGGACTGTGAAGAAAGCTGAGCGCCGAAGAATTGATGCTTTTGAACTGTGGTGTTGGAGAAGACTCTTGAGAGTCCCTTGGACTGCAAGGAGATCCAACCAGTCCATTCTAAAAGAGATCAGTCCTGGATGTTCTTTGGAAGGACTGATGCTGAAGCTGAAACGCCAATACTTTGGCCACCTCATGCGAAGAGTTGACTCATTGGAAAAGACTCTGATGCTGGGAAGGACTGGGGGCAGGAGGAGAAGGGGACGACAGAGAATGAGATGGTTGGATGGCATCACCGACTCGAAGGACATTAGTTTGAGTGAACTCCAGGAGTTGGTGATGGACAGGGAGGCCTGGCGCCCTGTAATTCGTGGGGTCACAAAGAGTCGGACATGACTGAGCGACTGAACTGAACTGAACTGAACCTATGCCTCACCCACCATTCTTCTCTGTAAGATGACAGGAATAATCAAATTCCAGACAATGTTTTGAGAGGATCTCATTAATAAACACATTTAATGCCATATAACTGAGTTTAATATAAGCACTCAGTTGTTTTTTATTTTGATTAAAATGAAACAGCATTAGATTATACAAAGAGAACACTGAAATTAACGTGACTTTAGGATTCTCCTTCCCCACAAGGCTTTGTGGTTCTGCCTTAAATGCCTTGATTCATTAGCATTTCACAGCTTAGGGATTGTAGCTTTTTAAAATTTGCTTTTAATTTTTGAAGGAGAAGGTTTGTCAATCATTTCTTGTTCTCACCATGTATAAAATGTTAAGTCAATCTAGAGCTTGTTGATGCCTGGACACCCTTGGAAAATGTTAGTTTATCTTCATTAGGAATCGTTTTCTCCTAAATATTACCTAGTCCCTTTTCCTATGTATAACTTGTCTCTTATGTCTATCTTCTGTCATTTTGCAGAAATGATTGCAATCCTATGCCTCGTCCACTGTGTAAATAATATTTTCAGAAATCAACATGATTAGGAATAAGAACATTTCTTTCAATGATCTTGCTGGAAGTTTTCATAGCACCATTCTTCTAAATAGTATTTACCTCATTTGTCCCTCTTCTTTTCAGCTAGAAAGAAGGCTAATGTTTCCATTTCACAAATGTTACAACTGTAATGAATTCTCCAAATCATGAATTTTTCTAAATATTCTTTAGTTTTATGACAGAGCTGTAGATATTTAAATATGAGTTGCATAGTATTATCTACCACAGGAGAAAATCATACGCCTTCCTATTGTCTTCCACTTCTTAATTATCTAACCAATTTGTAGGAGGGGAAACGTTTTCACCTTACAAATCAAGCATTAAAACCAGCATACATTTTCTGTTTAATTTTGTAGGACAAATGTTTTCACTTTGCCTCAACTTAATTATTATTCATTTTGAATACTTGACTTTTATGAGTATGCATCAGGCTCTAGAGAATATAAAGATGAACTTTTCCTATATTCAAGGAACTTAGGACCCACTATTATGATGCAATCCGTCTTCCCCTTCTGCTAAGGTGTTCATGATCTGGCTTCAGCTTTCTCTTATCACTATTCCCAAAGCCTCTGCAACCCAGCTATATTAAGATGCTCACATTTCTACAAATGATCCATCTTTTCTAACAATCATACTTCAGAATATGTCTACAATTCTCCACCCGAAAATGCTTTTTGAACTTCTGTCACATATAAAACACTCTATTAGATGTCCAATACCAAAAACACATTAGACAAAGCTCCCAAAATGGAAATCTGACAAGGAACTCAAAGGTAAATATTCTGTTTTCTGGGTCTGCATAGGAGCAAGTTCCTTACAAAGAATCTAAATATAAATTGAGGCTTAAGGCAAAGTCAAACTATGGTAGGTTTATAATTTATAAGCAAATCCATGAGAGAAAAAGGAAAACAGGAATTTCCGGTCCTCAAAGAGCTAAAAGTGTGTACATATCTCTTGATTTCTCTCTAACATGGAATTGCCAGCTCTGGTCAGCAGGGCCCTAGTGTCCACTCATCTGCAGTACAAAAGACCTTCTCAAAGGAAAGAAAGCACTGCCTATTTAATATCTGTCTTCTTCACTGTATTGTAAGCCTGCATGGCATGAGTTATAGCTTGTTCGATTACCACTGTGAACCCTGAAGATATTGCCTGACACAGAGTATGCACTCAACACATATTTGATAAGTGATTAGTAGCCAAAGAATCAAAATAATTAGAATTCAAACCCATTTTTTTAGACAAAGGGTCCAGGATTCATAGAAAGGCATTTTGGTGAGAATGTGAGGGTAGTTTGGAGAATGGCCAGAATTGAAGGTTTGAGCCAGAGCAGTAAGCACCTAATTGGGTACAAATGGAAAGTCAATCTCAAAAGGAAGTCAAGTCTCAGATTCCAGAGGCTTCACGTGACATGTTGGGAAATGGAATTTCATCATGAGGACATTGGCGTCACTCAAGAACATTAAGCCAGATTGCCTGATTGGTCCTTTTAAAAGATGATCTGGAGGAAATAAATGATTGTAGGGACAAGATTCAAGGCAGAGACAAGAGTTAGAAGGCTATTATAATCATTTCTGTAGGGAATAGATTTCCTACAGAAGTAAATTTCCTACAAAAGTTCCTTTTGTAGGAAACTTTTTTAACAGTGAGGATACCAATGTAGAGGAGTAAGGACATATATAAGATTTTGGTTTCAAAGGCCGGGAGTTTGCTAGGAAGGACTCTAGGATCAACCTCAAATGCTGCCTTAGGTAATTTGCTGCCATCCACTGAGATGAAAAAGCATGAATTGTGAAGGTGTTTGAGGATGAAAAGAGGATGAGTTTCAATTCTGACCTGTGAGTTTGAGACACCCATGAGATATTTAAGAGAAAATGTCAAGAGGCAAGAGAATATAAAATATGAATGTAAGTGCAACTTCTGGGCTGGAGATGAGGAACTGGGAGTTATTAGCATATAAGTGACAACTGAAATCACAGGAAATTTCCAGGGAGAGTAGAAAGAATAAGAAGAGAAGGGGTCTGAGAAGTGAACTCGATATTTAAGGTGCAAGTGAAGAAGCAGAGCCTGCTAAGAAGATTGACGAGAGCCATCACTCTGGCTGGAGGCAAACATACAAAGATGAAACATGAGTATAGACCTTGTGAATAATTTTTAGAAAATAAAGCCAAAGGAAACTTTAAAATTCAAGTTAATCTTTTCATTCCTAATAGTAGGTGTGGAAAATATGTTTAATCACTGCAAAATGACCACTTTTCTGTACAGAGCCACAGGATAGCTTGGTTTGAAAGAAATTTTAAAATTGCTTCATAAAATAATGCCCTTGTTTAAAACCAAAATGAAATGTACATAGATGTGAATGGCAGAAGAAAAATTAGAGTAAAGTTTAAAAAATGAAATCAAGAGAGAATTCCTAGAATTTTATATCTCAGTTTATTGCTAACAGGAAACAAGGTTTCTGGGTCAGAGAACAGATAAATTCTTTACTTACAGAACAGTCTTCACATTGGTCCCCCGTGCTCCAGGCTCACACAGGGCAACAGAAGAGAAGCCAGATGTGTCCTCCACATACATGAGTTTGTATCACAGGACAGCAATGGGGGAATAATGCATCTCAGAGCTTATGTAGTACAGCTGTGCCTGCTGCCCATATTCCCCCTGGAGACGGAAAGAGAAAGACCTTAACCTTCTAAAGTGAACAAGTTCTCTCTGGGGAGGCAAAGGTCCCCCTGGATTATTATCCTTAGACTGTAAGCAGATGGTTCCAGGGGAGATATTTCTCAGTCTCTCAGGAAGTCTCTCTCTTTAATTTCCAAGTCTTCATTCAAACATCCTTTAACCCTGTGCTTAGTCGTTGAATCGTGTCCGACTCTTTGCAACCTCATGGACTGCAGACTATCAGGCTCCTCTGTCCTCAGGGGATTCTCCAGGCAAGAATACTGGAGTGGGTTGCCACGCCGTCCTCCAGGGGAATCTTCCCAACACAGGGATCGAATCCATGTGTCCCGCATTGCAGGAGGATTCTTTACCTTCTGAGCCACCAGGGAAGCCCTCCTTTAACCCAAATACCAGCAATATTTTTCTCAAGATGCCCCGACCAGGTATAAACATGAACATATTCACGTAGCATTGTTTCTCATCATTTATCTGGAGTGCTGGACCCTGAAACACTCCTGGATAATTATATAGGGTCAGAAGCTAGCATCTCATTTGCAAAATGGAAACCATCCTCTTATGATTTTGCAAGCCCCAGCTGACAGAATTTGCTAAGAAGGGTTCTAAAGTACAGTAAGTCAATAGCAGAGCTGGAGTCAGTGACCATGAGATGATGGATTTTACATCCTACTAGCTCAAAAGGGCTATGATGCCTAGAACAAGGAATGGCATCTCCACTAGATTCATTTTTTTTTTTTAATTTTAAAATCTTTAATTCTTACATGCGTTCCCAAACATGAACCCCCCTCCCACCTCCCTCCCTACAACATCTCTCTGGGTCATCCCCATGCACCAGCCCCAAGCATGCTGCACCCTGAGTCAGACATGGACTGGCGATTCAATTCTTACATGATAGTATACATGTTAGAATTCCCATTCTCCCAAATCAGTAACATCAAAGATCCGTCGAGCTTGAACAACATATAATCTCTATTCATTGCCAGTCTCAGCGCCAGATAGAATGCGTCACTTTCTCTTCTCTGTTCCCACAGCAGTTAGTGTTCATCTGTCAGAGCATTTTTATTATAATTATCTGTTTCTTTCATCCTCATTTTTCCATGCATGAATACTTGATGGGATAAAACGTCTCTTGAGCACCTAGGACCTGCAGTGTTAAATGTGGTGAGAAATTCCAAGAAAACAGTTACATCTTTTTTTTTTTTTCCAGTTACATCTTTAAGAATGCTTATTGTTTAGTATTTTGTACATTTTGAGGTATGGTCCTCAGCCATATAAGTTAAAAGAGAGAGAGATGATTAGCCATCAACAGAAGGGTAGATATTCTCTACTAAAATATGTGTATCTTTCAAGAGAATGAGAAAAGGAGGGTTAATGTTATCTTAGTCTTTGAAGGAAAAGGTGGTATAAAATACAGGGTGGCGGGAAGGAACTGGAGAGAATTAGGTGAGGTTTGATACTGCAAACCGTTACTCTAATACTCATTACAATGAATCAAAAATCTTATTTTCTTTTTCCTGTATCTCAGTCTTTAGCTATTTTATGCTGAAGCCATGTGTGGAAATGCTTAAGAAGAGTTATCAGGATTTAAAAATAGAAAATAATTTCCTTCTAGTTCAAACTTGATTGTTTTAAATTGTCACTCAAGCAGGCATCTGAGTGTTGAACAAAATCAAGAACTTCTGCGGTATTTTCTCCCCAAGGAGATTTAAAAAAATACTATCTATTACTTTCAAGAGAATTAATTAACATTTGTAAAGGTCTTTGGTATAAAATGCAATATAAAAAGAATAGAAATATTCTGATGGTACTCATAGAGTAGTAATTTTTTTTCCCTACATGATCATTAGGGGGAAAAATGCAGTTGTCTAGACATTTTTAGTGATGTATATGAAAAAGAGAATAACTTATTGTTCAGTTCTTATAAAGGTATAACAATAGATGTTCATAATGTAGCATTTCAACATGTATTTGACCTTTTCTTGATAAGAATACAAATCTACTTTAAGATTACAAGGGATAAATTTCAATGTGCTCTTTCTATAGTCTGATATCAAAATAGTTCAAAGCTGACATTTTAATCATACTTTAAAAATAATTGCTGATCAAAGTTTAATGTAGCAAATATTTTTCTCAAATCAAATGTTTTATCTAATTAGGGAATGTTCAGACAAATATCACACTTTCTACCCGTGAAATATTAAAAGCAGCAATCCATTGACTGCCTGAGTGATTTCCAACTTAGGTTTTATGTACATTTAGACTATAACAGATACAAAATATTAATGGTGATGCCCACATTCATCATTACTACGTCCACGGCCACTACTTCCACTCATTTATAGGTCATTTGAGTCCAACATGGATGCCTCTGGAATAGACAAATGTGTCAAATATGGTAAGTGAAGTCATTGATTTTGTTCAAAGTGTAGCAGTTTTCCTTTATAAGGTAGTTTTCTTTTTTATTATGATATCTCTATTTTTCCCAATATAAAATCAAACTATTGTTTTTTTTTCCTATGTAACATTTTCCTTTTCTTTTTTTAATAGTTCTATTGCAAAGATCAAGGACAGATGTAATTCACAGATTAGCAAAGACTGCAAATGACAAGGACAGACTAGGAAGGTCGCTTTGATTAAAGCTCACCCTTTATAAGTTCCTTTAGTAAATTTCTTATTTTTGTGTAGATTAGAAGTGCTGCCACCTTCATGGAATACATCAGCTTCCTGCCAATAGGTCATAGTGCTAAAGCTACCTGAAAAAAATCATCCTGGCCTGGCTTGACAGATTTGTATGTATGTGTTTGTTTCATATTTTATTTTCTCCTTGTTTCTCTCTTTTCTCCAGTACAGTGCTCTTAATCCACGTGAATCTTGGGACATGTGGCACCCCACGCTGGTGGCTGAAGCTTTGTTTGCAATTGCAAATATATTCAGTTCCCTGCGTCTGATCTCACTGTTCACTGCAAATTCTCACCTGGGACCTCTGCAAATATCTCTGGGAAGAATGCTCCTGGACATCTTGAAGTTTCTGTTCATCTACTGCCTTGTGCTGCTAGCATTTGCTAATGGCCTAAACCAGTTGTACTTCTATTATGAAGAAACAAAAGGGTTAAGCTGCAAAGGCATACGATGTGAAAAGCAGAATAACGCCTTTTCAACGTAAGTCTCATGGACTTTTCCCTTGGAAATGTCGGTAGAATTTAAAGGGTATTTACATTTTGAAATTGAACCATGACAAGTGGTTGCAAAGAAACACTGTGCTCAGTGGGGAAAACAGAGATATCTACTACATCTAAGTTTTAGTAAAATGGTCTTTTCTTTTAAATGAGCTCATATAAAAGATAGCTATGTATACTGTTTTATAAGGTGGAACAGAGCAAAATTCCCTGGTGGTTCAGTGGTTAGGGCTCCATACTTCCATAGCAGGGGCCATGGCTTCGATCCCTGGACAGAGAACTAAAATATCACATGTCGTATGGCACCACCAAAAAAAAAAAAAAAAACAACAACAACAGCAGCAGCAGCAACAAAAACATTGCTGAGAGAAATTAGAGAAGACCTAAATAAATGGAGGGGCTTCCCTGATACCTCAGTTAGTGAAGAATTCACCTGCAATGTAGGAGACCCACGTTTGATTCCTGAGTTGGGAAGATCCCCTGGAGAAGGGATAGGCTACCCACTCTAGTATTTTGGGGCTTCCCTTGTGGCTCAGCTGCTAAACAATCTGCTTGCAACATGGGAGACCTGGGTTCGATCCCTGGGTTGGGAAGATCCCCTGGAGAAGGGAAAGGCTACCCACTCCAGTATTCTGGCCTGGAGAATTCCTGTATAGTCCATGAGGTCTCAAAGATTCGGACACAACTGAGTGACTTTCCCTTTCACTTCAAATAAATGGAGAAATATATTTTAAAAATATAAAATGTGGAGTGGAAAGGAACCTGTGTCTAGTGACGGCGTACAAGCACGTTAACAGAGAGAATTTATGGAAAACCAGTCATGGAAGAAAATCCAAATGCTTTTCAATCTTTGCTCAGGTGTTTTCCAGATACTGAAGTCCCTTCACGTGTCTCTGTTATTCCCAGGTTCCCTAACACAAAGTCTAAACATGGGGAAATAATTCAAACTAGAGACCTCAGGCTAACCTAGGCCATGATTCTGATGTGCATAAAACTCTGTGTCCTTACAGCTGATGAGCGTCATGTCTGGTGTCAAGCTTCTGTACTTCTCACAATCAGGCTTGCTGACAGCACACGTTCATGGCCACGGCATTTCAGGCTCACATAGCCCTAATACGTTCCTGTGTCTACTTCCTTCCCACTGTGATAAACTGAATTAGCGGATGAATTGGGAAGTTAGGTGGTCTTCCTCTCCACAGTAATCACATGAACACATGGTCATTTGGAAGGTGTCTTTGAAAGTCAAATGGCCCTTCATTGGCCATTCTAGAATTTTATGTAATCTAAAAGAGTGCAGTAATTTCTCCAGTGGGAGGAAATCAGTAACGTCCCATAAACTAAATTACTTTTGGTTAAAATAGTCTTCTTGGCTCAGTTCTGTATTTGTTTTATCTGTGATCCCAGTATTTAAAACCTCACTCTAATCCATCAACATCTGATTATTTGCACATAAGTTTTCATTGCAGTCTTAGCTGCCTCAAATCCATTCAGAGATAGATCTGATACAAACCACGAATCATAAAGAAAAAAAGTCATCGCAGCTCCACCTTGTCACTTCATCACTTGCTCCAGCCTCTTTATTCTCCTGAGCTTAAGCAGTTTCTCCCGTCCACCCAGCTTGCCCTGCTTTGTCTTCTTCCTCTTGCTCTTTTCTCACCAGTTCAGCAGCAATTCATTGAAACCCTTTGCAGCAACATCTCGGTAATGAATGGCTTTGGACTGTGTCTCAGTTTTAATATCAGCACTTGTCTTTTTCCATTCACTTATGATCCTAGACGTGGCAATCTGCCCCTGGCAATAAGGATAAGGAATTCACAGTCGTAGATCCCACCAACCTCTGCTTCTTAGGCTCAAATTCTGCCTGTAACAAAGTTCCTGGATGTTGTCTGCCTGCTGATTGGCCTTCTGGATTTCTGATGGAAAGAGAGATCCTTTTTCCATGCTCTATCTTTCACAACTCCCTAGTTACTCTGTGCTGTGTGCTCCAATACAGACTGTTTGCTAAGACCACCCTGTTGATATTTGCAGTCACATCCTTCTGAATCCATGCTTTGTCTTCCAGAAAAAACTTCCACACAGCCCTTAGAACTGAGTTTCCTCCTCAGGTCTTGTTTAATTCAGGGAACACCTGTGGTTCCAAGACCCAACCCATTTCCAGACATCTTATTCATCTGCAGTTAACAAGGGTTCTACCTAATCCCATCCTAATTTATGATCCATGAGATTCTCAGAAATCTGCTTGCTCTGTTACTGGTTTTGTGGTAAATGCTAATCTGTGTTGTGTGTGCTTGTGTTTAGTCGTTCGGTTGTGTGTGACTCTCTGTGACCGCATGGACTATAACCCACCAGGCCCCTCTATCCATGGAATTTTCCAGGCAAGAATACTGGAGTGGGTTGCCATTTCCTTCTCCATAGGATCTTCCCGACCCAGGGATCAAACTTGCCTGTCCTTCATGTCCTGCATCGACAGATGCTTTACCACTCTGCCACGTGGGAAGCCCCAAATGTTTACATATTGTGAGCTCATTTAAATATGTGTCTAGGAGAATATGGCTAGAGAATCTGATGCAAAATATTTAATATAAATTTTCTTCTAAAATCAAACATGTTGAATAACTTGGCTTATGCATTATTTTAGCATATGCTGACCAATGACTTTGCTCTATTACCATGAAAAGCAACCAATAAGGGCATATCAGTCAAAGATTATAGGTTCAAATCATTCAACACCAGTAAATCAGGTGTTCTACCTGAATTTTTCCCCAGAGAGCAGATGGTAAATCTGCGAGCAACGAATTATTTTTGTTCAAAGTTACAAAGAGTAACTAGTATGATTTCTTTTTATTTTGGCCATGCTTCATGGCATGCATGATCATAGCTTCCCAATCAGAGACTGAACCCAAGTCCCCTGCTTTGTAAGGTGGATTCTTAACCTCTGCACCACCAGGGAAGTCCCACAATGATTGCTTTTCAATATTAATCTGCCTTACTAACTATCCTTCAACCCTGTTCCGCATCTCTGCAAAAACTCATCTGATAGATTTGGCCTTATGTGTCTAAGAGACAACTTCTGTATTCAGTTTACACCATTAGCACAGACCTTTCTCCCTAAGATCTGTAAGTCCAACTGTCTTTTGCACAGCTCTTCATGCAAATGTCCTAAACATCGAAACCCAATCACAGAAAACTCATGAGAGTCTCTCAAAACATTTTTCTTCCTCCTCCTCAACTCCTTTTCTTAGTCAATGCTACCACAACCCATCCAGATACTTAAATCAAAAACTAGATCCCCCCCGTCCCCACACCCCTGCCACGCACAGTCAGTCTGCACATGTCTACTGCTGCTCTTTTTCATCTCGGGCCCTCTTCCCTTGCTCACTCCCCTCTGCCTAAATCCAAGTTCCCTGGCCCCTGGTCCCTGCCTTCCTTGACATGTCTTCTGTCCCGTTGCCTGCATGATCTTTCTAAACCAAAATCTTGACACTCCTGTATTTAAAATATCTCAATAGTTTCTTGTTCCTTATTGGATTCAGTCAGATTTCTTAGCTTGACATACCGAGTCCTCAGAGGTCTGCCCCTGGCTTCCTTTTCTAGCTTCATCTTTTCTCAATTCCCCAATAACACATTACTCTTCAACATCTTCTAATGGGTTAAGCTGTCCCTAAAAAGGTCATACTATTCTCTCATCTCAGAATGCTCTTGTTCTGCCCTCTTACTTGGCGAAGTTTTATTCTGGATTCCAAAACCCATCTCAGATGTACGTTTTCCGGATGCCTTTCTGATCCCCTCCTGACTGTGAGCTCCCAGTGGGAACAGGCTGTGATCTGCCTTCTGTGTCTCTCCATGCATTTGCCCACCAGCAGGGGGGCCCTTCTTCTACTCCTTTAATGGTTCCAGCTTGTTTTCTCTCTGATGTGGATAGAACTACATGTTGCTAAAAGACACCAAATGTTTAGTCACTGAAAGTAATCTGCATACAATTTTAAATCAATAGTCTGGGTAAGAGGCTTGCTTTCTTATGAATACGGAGGCATGGACTTCATGACAGATATTTTCTCACTAAGAAAAAAGCCATTAATGTTGATTGGAGCTGCATTCCTGATAACTGGAACTGGCCAACTGAGGTCATACTTTGTTTTAATATATTTTATTTCTTATAAACTAGGAATGAAACAAGTCAAATGTCTTGTATTCATTTATATTTCCTCATTGGTTTCATCTCAGAGAATAGAGGAAAATTCAGCTGTGGAATACATGACTCCCCTCCCCCCGCCCCCCACTTGTTCTCTTTCTCTTGTTATAAGTATTTAACTGGGGAGCAAGCTTTTTTTCAGGAACTGAAAGATAGCCTCAAGAAGCAGGAGACAAAATATTACCTTTAGGATGGAAATGCTATAGGAGTTGCCAGATTTTAGTCTTTAACCAAGATGTCATGCTAACTGTGCTTTGATTAAGTGTGGCATTATCCTGGGCTTTCTGTGCTTATCTTTCCATAGAATTAGGAAAATATTGTCCCATAATGGCAATCTGAAATGTGATGTAGCTAATGGCTCATCATTTTATGGGCAATGTTGTTATCAATAATTATGAAAGCAGTTTTAGAAACAATGGCTTTGAAATATTAACTTAGATTGATTTTTTAATTCATGCAATATGAAAATTAACTAAGAAATACCAGTGTCCTGATACCAGGGTCTTGATTCATCTAAAAGTACATATATTTTGGTTAAGTGGAACTATTCTGCAAATCTTACTTCTGATTCGTTCAACTGAAAAAATGAAAATAAAAATAAGAATGAAATTCAGAATTAACCATAAAATGTCATCTTATTTTGAATTTTCTTGTTTTCAAATTTTAATTAAATATGTAAATAAATGTTTTGCCAAGAGTCTGCTAATATCCTAATGATGAATAGTTCTTATTTGCTGCTGCTGCTGCTAAGTCGCTTCAGTCGTGTCCGACTCTGTGCAACCCCATAGACGGCAGCCCACTAGGCTACTCTGTCCCTGGGACTCTCCAGGCAAGAGTACTGAAGTGGGTTGCCATTGCCTTCTCCAATGCATGAAAGTGAAAAGTGAAAGTGAAGTCTCTCAGTCATGCCCGACTCCTAGCAACCCCATGGACTGCAGCCTACCAGGCTCCTCCATCCATGGGATTTTCCAGGCAAGAGTACTGGAGTGGGTTGCCATTGCCTTCTCTGAGTTCTTATTTAGGTAGAAGAAAATCAGAATTATTTAACCATTACAATCCATTTACTCTATATCCCTTTTTTATTTGAATTTTTTTTTTTTACTTTTCTTTTTTTTTCCTTTTTTTTTTTTTTGAATTTTGACTTAGTGTTGTTTTTAATGAATGTTATTAACATTTAAGTCATTTAAAAACAGGATCTTATTTTTTCCTTTTTTCATCCAATATGATACGGTCTAATCTGCTATGAAACTATAAAATGTTGTTGGCATTTGTCCTAATTATATAGCATATTAAGGAAATTAAAACTGATTCAAGAAAAAAAAGAAAAACCATCAGAGATTCCCCATAAAGCTTCCAATATAAACCGCATTTATACAAATTATAATCACACCTCTCATACATATAATTATTAAGCTAAAGGCATTATGCATGTGACATATTATTAATATATGGTAGACAGTAAAACTGAAAAACAGCCTGTAGATTCCGGAGTTCAAATCACATCCTTTTCAAGGATCATTTAAAACCCAATTCATATGCAAAATTTTAGGTCTCTATTTTGTTTTCCCAAGATATTATTCTGTATTTTTGCTTAAGTGATTATCAGATTTTTTATAGTAACTGCTATGAGATTTATGTGGCAACATTTTATACAATTAATTATATCATTCATGTAACTTTTCTCTGAACTGCTATTGAGGTTAGGAAAAAACCAGTTGAATTATACTTTATATTCACAGTGAGAATGTACACTATTTAGGAAGAACAACATCATTTTGCATTGAAGCCAATGATTCTGTGATTAATCTTAGAATCTGTCCTTAAAGCTACTGAAAATAAAGAACTCATGGCCTTGGGTCAATTCTGAAAGTTTTCAAAGACTAACTTCTAGTGGCCTTTGTCTGAGGCCAATAAATTATATTAAACTTTCCCTGATATTGTTAGAATCTGACATCTGATTGTCCTTTAAAAGTATGGCAGAAACCAATATAATATTGTAAAGAAATTATCCTCCAGTTAAAAAAAAATAAAAAAAGAAATGGTACAAAAATGAATCACAAAATCTGTGAATAAATCTTAAGTGTCAACTGTATTAAATGATTACATATGCAGTTTAAAAATAGGATGGAATTAAAATAAATGATACATTTTCAAAAATTAAAAAAAATATTCTATATGGTGAACTCTTCCCAATGTACGTCCCAGCTGACAAGACAAGGTCTGATTGAGGTTGATCACATTAAAGCCTTTAGGATAATTTGCCCCGCTGAGAGTCCAACAGCATTAGCAAAATAATTCAATAAGGAACCATTACATTTCCTATCCTATAATTAAAATTTTATTATACAATTAAACATATGAAATGGTTTATGTAAAAAAAAAATTCAGAAAAGAAATCCTGAACACCAATTAAGGCATCCTTAGTGGGATTATCCTGGTTATCCAGATGAGAAATCCATAGATTGCATCAAGTAATAGGAGTTTGTTACAAGAATCCATCACAGGATTATATCCATTAGATTCTCAGAGGAAGGGCTGACCTTAGCAAGAGCTGGACCTTGGAATTTTTTACTCTGAGAATCGATATTAACATGACTCAGCTACTCCACATTACTCTCTTCAGGGTTTACTATTACCTGGCTTATTTAGTCTCTATTCTGTTTCTTAGTGTATACTATCTCAAAACTTTGGCTTCCTCATAATTCCAGGGATCCTGTTCTACATCGTGACTTCTGTCATTTCAGTGCCTTCTAACAACTACCTCATTCTCTTGCTATAAAACGTTCACAGAGAAGAGATCTGATAGTTTAAACTCATCTTTCCATGTCAACCCATACCGCTGGCCTCACGTGAATTTGCTCTCCTTGGAGCACTTAGCCACTGAAATCCTGCCTCCTTAGTCACCATGCCAAGCATAAGATACTTTTTGCTTTTGTTTTCTGGAGAAGGAAATGGCAACCCACTCCAGTATTCTTGCCTGGAGAATTCCAGGGACGGTGGAGCCTGGTGGGCTGCCGTCTATGGGGTCGCACAGAGTGGGACACGACTGAAGCGACTTAGCAGCAGCAGCAGCAGCAGCTTTTGTTTCACAATGTAACTACAGTCTTGTTTTGACCATTTCTCAAAGACTCTTAATTCTGTTGTCTTTTATTATATTAAGGTGTTATAATGGTCCTACTGAAACAGTTCTTCATTTGAGTTCAGACACTCTTCATCTTTTTCCATTTTGGGAGTAAATTAAAAAAAATTTTTAATGCTCCCTGAAATATTAAAAAATAGAAAATTTGATTATCTGAGCATTCAGAGACATCTTGTCATCTTACAGGATTTACTCTGTGCAACTTTAATTGTAAATGTGGAAATCCATAGTGATAATACTATTTCAGTCCTTTTATAATCAAAAAGGAAAAATCAGGTAAAAGTACTTGTATTTTTCAAAGACTAAGCCTAAGGATCTATAATTTGTCAACTGTCACTCAGTGCCTTGGGACAGAAGTTTGCAAACTTGTTATGAAAAGGAGAGGTAGTATATATTTTAGGCTTTGTAGGCCATCTGTTCTCTGTTGCAATTAGTCACCTCTGCCATCGTAACAGAAAAGAAACTGTAGACAGTAGATAAATGAGTTGGTATGGGTGTGCTTCAATAAAACTTTATTTATGCACATTGAAATGTGAATTCATTTAAAATTTTCACATGTCATGAAATATCACTCTTCTTTTGATTTTTTTCTTACCATTTGAAAAAGTAAAAACAATTAACTCAAGGTCATATAGAAACAGGCTACAGGTCTGATTTGTCATCGGTAGTCCAGGAAACTAAATAGCTTTCAAAGCTCTAGGGAAAGTTAGGTACACATTTGCGCAGATTAAGGAAACAGTATTATTGGATTCTTTTTATTAAGCTTATTTTAAATTAATCAAATATAACCTAATAGTAATCATATTCTACCATTCAATCTTACTGTATAATGGTTCTATTAATACAGTTATTAGTGTCATTTTATCTTTATTCCAGGTTATTTGAGACACTCCAGTCCCTGTTTTGGTCAATATTTGGGCTCATCAACTTATATGTGACCAATGTCAAAGCACAGCACGAATTCACCGAGTTTGTTGGGGCCACCATGTTTGGGACATACAACGTCATCTCTCTGGTTGTCCTGCTTAACATGTTAATAGCTATGATGAATAATTCTTACCAACTTATTGCTGTAAGTTGAATCACTCCCCTCCTAGAATGTGTTGTTAGTTATACTCCACCCTATTATAATTGGTAATACAATCTGTAACTGCTATGAATGAAACAAATCAGAATTATAAATGGACAATGTGATGTTTATAAGCACTTTTACCATACTTGGCTATATACTAATTTAATTTTTCATATTACATGTGATTATACTAAATCTAACCTGCGAAGCAATCATTGGCTATGGCAAGCAATAGGTGAGGTATGGGCTATGAACAGGCAACTCATCTCTATATAATGCCCTTTGGGTTTTGCATTGTCTCTCACCGTCTAATCTACAATCTTCATAAAAGCAAACTCATACCAGCTTTGCAAGGTACAAGTGCTAGCCCAGAGAGGAGTCTGAGTGAAAAAGCACAGGATTTTGTTTCTTAAAGCCCAGAAAAAAGTCATTGAGGAATAACACTGAATGCTGCAGCGGAATATACAATACCGTATGTGTTTATTTGAAACTCTAGAGTGCAAACAGCTTAGCTTATTTATTCATTCATTCAATAAAATCTTACTAAGCTCTTATTCTGTTGCCAGGGATGGTCCTAGGAACTAGAAATATTGCAATGAATGAGAACAACAAAGCCCTTTATCCCTTTGAACTTGCATACTAGTGATCTGTGTCTGTGGCCATTAGAAACAGTGATAGAACAAATCTGTATTGGAATATATATCTTAAGACTTAAATATATATCTTAAGACTTTCATATGTATACTTTAGACAAGTAGCATCTTATAAGAATAACTATAGGTTGCCCATTTACTCCATAAATAACTGCAATTATATTGCATCTTTGAGTCTATTGGTAATTCTCTGGGATGTCATTATTGTTATTTTGAGAAACAGCACTCCTAATTTTAATTAAACTCTCTTTATGGAAGCAAGACGCCTGTCACAGATGAAAAACTGCCTAAGACATTAAGAATAAATGAATTTTATTTACGAATTCCCAGACTGAAGTATTCCCACTGGATATACTTCGGCCCCGGGCTTTCCAGGTGGTGCAGTGGTAAAGAATCCACCTGCCATTGAGGAGATGCAGGAGAAGTGTGTTTGAACCCCGGGTTGGGAAGACCCCCGCGAGAAGGATATGGCAACTCCAGTATTCTTGCCGGGGAAATCCAGTGGACAGAGGAGCCTGGAGAGCTGTAGTCCATGCAGTTGCAGACAGTCAGACACAACTTAGTGACTAAGCAACAACAATGGCAAGAGGAGTAGCAGTGATGACTTTAGTCATCACTAGCCTGGAACTTTCTACCTTCAGTTTTTCCAATCACTAGATGGTTTAATATTGTTACAGACCGTTTCAGAATCCCAAGCCTTGAACTAAGGAAAAGTCTGCTTTGTGACCGCAGTAACAGAACATAATGAAGTCAGGATAATCCTTAACTGTGACTCCCTGGGAATGAGAAGGAGCAGAAACTACTCACAGGCCAACATTTCACTTGTGTGACTGCCTTTTTTATGACCTGAAGCCAATTTTACTCATTTCCATTCTCCACAGCTACAGCAAACAGTATCTACTTCCCTTCATTAATGCTTGTTTAGAAAGATAGGGAAGGAGATAGGAATGGGAGAGAAGAGACAAAGGGAGGGAAGCTACAGCTTCTGAGGATCTATCTATCCATTCATCCAATCAGATGTCTGCTAAGAAGCAATGAAGACCAGGCATTTTCTAGACATGGTGAAGCCCGTTGAAAGCACACTCTGTCCAGTGTTTAGACTAAAATCCACATTATTCAGAGGAGAAATGTATGCAAACAATGTATGCACTCATCAGCACACAGCAATTTAGAAATATTAGAATGAAGCATAGTCTAATTTTTCCTACTCTAAAACTCGAGGGTTTTAAAAATAATATTGGATTGGCCAAAAAGTTCATTCAGATTCTTCCATAGCATCATGCGAGAAAACCCTAGCAAACTTTCTGGCCAACCCAATATTAACGGGTTAAGATGATCTATTTTGAATTTGTATGTATGCCCAGTTTCTGCCACCTCCTACTTTCCAGATTTTCTGCTTAAATAAGATTTGTGGCTAATTTAAGAGGAGACTGACTGCCCCATATCTAATTGCCGCAAATGTTCCTAAGTTTTTCCAGGCAATTAACAAAGTGAAATCATTAATAAACAATCAGGGAGAATACCTCAGGCTTGTGGGTGGTCACTAGACATACTCTTATCTGGTACTGTTTGACCAAGGTTATGTCAAGGTTCAATGCTGTGTCAAAGGCCTGTTGTATATTTGAGGAACTGCTGAGTTTATGCCTGTTGCTTAAAGGTGGACAAGGTTTATTCAAATGGAAATGTATCAAGTAAGAATTTTCCTGAACACAACAGAAGTATGAGCCGTGGGCATCTACCTAGGCAAGGTGTCAAGGCCTTGGGAAGACATAAAGCCCTGCTTGAGGCTAGAATCTAATGAAACTGAGCTAATGTAAGCCTACATGCATGAGAAATGAAGATTCATCTTCAGGTCATTCATCTCCAGTCTCTTTAACATGGAATTATTTTAGCTTTCTGTTTCCTAGAAGAGGAAAGGATGAAAAGTGACAAGAGAGTTGTGAGTCCTTTTTAGGCTAAGCCATTGTCTAAAGTATTAACGTTCCAAGAGCCACTCCAAAGTCAGGCTACAGTCTCTCTGTGAGGTTTATCTCACCTTATTAAGAAACCTGTCAGCGCTTGTCATTTTCTCCTGTTCAGGACCATGCGGATATAGAATGGAAATTTGCTAGAACAAAGCTTTGGATGAGTTATTTTGAAGAAGGAGGTACTCTTCCTACCCCCTTCAATGTCATCCCGAGCCCCAAGTCTCTCTGGTACCTGATCAAATGGATATGGACACACCTGTGCAAGAAAAAGATGAGAAGAAAGCCAGAAAGTTTTGGAACGATAGGGGTAAGACCACAGGCTGTTGGTATTGCTGTTTTGCGTGTGTGTGCACTTGAGTATGTTTGCATTCTTTACTGAATATGTCTGCATTTTAGCCTTTTTGTTCTCATTGGTTGCATTCAGTGAATATCTATTCCACAGTTATTGTGTCTAAGGGGCTTCCCTGGTGGCTCAGCAGTAAAGAATCTGCCTGCAATACAGGAGACACACGGACACAATCCCTGGGTCAGGGAAGATCCCCTGAGTAGGAAATGACAATCCACTCCAGTATTCTTGCCTGGGAAATCCCATGGACAGAGGAGCCTCACAGGCTACAGTCTGTGGGGTCACAAAGAGTTGGACATGACTGAGTGACTAAAAATAACAACATTATGTCTCAGAAACTGCCTGATTAACTGTGGTTCACTATGGTTTAACAAACTTGTTTCCTCCACTGAGGGTGGTCACTATTACTTTAATATGAACCACATTGTACATTTCCTAGACCCAACACTCAAGGTTCGGGAAACTAGCCCATTAATTTCTAGTTCTATTCAGAATTATAACCTCGGGTTACTTTCAGCATGACTGATTCATTGTTTGTTTCTCCGGATTGTAAGGGAATTGTCTGTTTCAATCACCTCATATTCTCACTGCCTAACAGACACCCCTGCACAGAACACAGAATGCTTGACAAAAAGTTCTCATTTCAGTGACTGAACAACTATTATAACTTAAAAATGCTGTCCCATATTCAAGCGCAGTGATTTCAGAATCTATTCAGTTGCTCAGCATTTTGCTTCCACCCCCAGTTATATTCAATACCAAGAAGCTGTGTTTGTAAAAAATATAGGACTATGCAGAGCCATGCCCCTGTTATACTGGAATATTATACTTCCTTAAGGACGTTTCTTTCATATTGGAAAGCAAGAGCTCAAACAACTCCAACAGAAAAGCCGTGGGTTTAAACTTTTCCAACCAAACCACTGACATAAGTCATTCTTCATTGCTTTCTCACTCAAGTTTCCTCATTTTCAAAGTTCTCATAGTGATGTTTTAGAAATTGATACTGTAGCATTCAATAGTCACTTGGGTATTCTCAGAGAAATTGCCTTGGAAGTATTCTAATATGCCCTTCTGTTAGAATTATCAAGTGATGTCAGTTATTTAATTAAAGAATTAACTCATTTTTAATTTTATTTAACTGAGTTTGTGACTGCTAGTTATGCCCTTAGTGATCCTTCTTACTGATGAACTTCATTGCCTACGAGGCATTGTTCTCAGCATTGAATGGTTCTTTCTCTCCTGAAAGTGGCATCGATTGTCCTGTCATCTCTAATTCTAAAGAGAAATTGACAGGCAGGGAAGTAAAGCAAACGGGTAGTTAAGAGAGGCAGTTATAGTCTTTCCTAGAAACCATCACTCCATGAACTTGGAATTTGGGCATCTGTCTGATCTTGGAAATGGAAGTCAGATTATGATGAAGACTTATCTTTCAATCCTCATACTAATTCATAGATTTTATCACTGATTTTTTAATTTTTCTCTTAAAAATAAGTTGAATTTATTGAAAAATATGGTTGTAAGATAAATATAATGATTTGGATTTAACAAGCAATTACTGTACATTTTCCACAAACCAGGAGATGAGTTAGGAATTAGAGGTATACGAAGGTATGGTTTCCATTCGAGGGCCTCGATTTTAATGTGAGAGACACAATATGAGAATATCTTACTGTAATACGTGTTACATGATGTTTTTAACATGACCGTGTAGTTATATCCAAGATGTCATGAGAACAACATGGGAAGTAAGTCATGTTTTCCCTGAGAAAAACAGAAAAAGATTTCAGAGACGCCAGACTCTGGCTGCCTCCCTTCCATGTCAAAATAGACTTGTCCTTTTTCTCATGTTATTCTTAAAATTGGTAAGAAATTGATTTAATCAGTCCTCCAAAATATATTAATTATTAGTACTACCTTATTATGCTTTCTCTCATAGCAGTATTTCAACTGAAGAAGACTTTCTGGGACCCAAAATAAAAGCCATACACAAAAGAAATTTGTCTTTAATATTTTAACTTTAGGCTATAGCAGAAGGAATCTTGGGTTTTAAGATGCCATGGAACTTGCAACAAAATACAGGGCCCTGCTCTAATATTTTAAGAGATCCATCTGTGCAGCCACCAAAATAATGGAGGACCACTCTAAGAATTTGACTTCCAGCTCTCTCTCCCGTCCCCCAGAATCCTCCCACTGTTGACATATTTTTAGGACTACATCACCATCATTTCTTAGATGCAAAGAGGAGCTTAACATTGACTTGGGCTTTCCTATGAAAGCAGTGATTCAAAAGGTAAATGGCATAAGTTAAAGAACGTTCTTCTCTATACATTCCTGGTCAGAAAAGCTCATTTCTATTTCTGTCTCTATCTCTAAATTTGAATATTTTGATCCAAGTTGATGCACAACAAGGTAATTCACAATTAATTGTGACCTCAAACCATTCTCTTTTCCCTAGCCATGTAGTTTCCTAACTTTTGGTAATGGATATCCTGTGCTTTGGGAATTTATGACAAAACTGCACCCATAATGGGAGTTGTCCCTCTTTTCTCCATTCTCATCCTGTCCTCAATCCTGCCTCTTCTCTGCTAAGCAGATGCTTTGGACAAGAACCAACCTAATCAAACTCAATGCTATACATTTACTTTTGTCTAGACTGCACTTCCAAAAGGAGAAGGACGTATCTTGGTTTTTGTACTCTTAGTTGAGTTTTATACATTTAGATATTAGATGGAAATAGATCATATGTATTATTTGTAAAGAAAACCATAAGGTAAGTAAAAATTAATAAAGTTATGATATTAATGGAGGAGTTAATGGTAAAGAGTCCACCTGCAGTGCAGGAGACCTGGGTTCCATCCGTGGGTCAGGAAGATCCCCTGAAGAAGGAAATGGCAGCCCGCTCCAGTACTCTTGCCTAGAAAATCCCATGGACAGGGGAGCCTGGTGGGCTACAGTCCATGGGGTCGCAAAGAGTCAGAAGCGACTGAGCACAGCACAGAGCTAAATGAGAAAGTAATTCCAAAAGGGAGTGCTGTGAATTCATTTCAGTTTGGTTAATCCACCTGATAGTCCATTGTGTAGACAGATGAAGAGGAGGAGATAGACACATCCATTAACTAAAAGGTGACTTTGAAGTACTGTTGGCAGTCACTTTGTGTAACAAAGCTTAGGAGATTGCTTGACATTTCATAGGGACCTTAGAAATCAATTAGCTCAACTATTTCCTTTTAGGAAAAAGAGCTCTTTTACCTTGGGCAGTGCTTTAGGTGACAGAACAGCGGGCTGAGGGGGGGGGGGGGGGGCGGTGGGGGGAATGGGTCTTAGTGTTCCTGTTCCCACAAGCTTTCCATCACCCTCTCTTGCTTTCCTGGGAACGCTGATGACCTTCCACAATACCTTCCATGCATGTCCATCTTTTGGTTTCTCTCAACAGCTTTTGCAGATCCCACCACTGTTTGTCTTTTAGATTCCCCTCTCCCAAAGCCCTTGGTTTACAAGCTGGACTATCTTCTGCTCTTATTTCTTGATTCACATTTTTGAATCAGAATTTTGAAGCTGACTGGGTGGTAGAGTTTATGCATTCTCAGAGGCATTTTCTCTAAACCGTCCCACTTGTGAGTTGCATACTCTTGTAACCAGCAGCCACCTGAATGTCACGCTACTGCTCCTTCCCTTCAGGCATGAAGCCCCTGCATGCTCTGAGGGCTACTGATTGGCCATGGTCTAGGAGTCCATCATTGGTGATCTTATCTTGTATGGCCTCTGGGTAATGCTGATATTAGACTAGCCCTGAAAACACATTAACTTTTTTTTTTTTTTTAATCTTTGGACTTCCTTTTATGGGTGACTAGGAATTCCAGGTAAATTAGCCTTTCATTTGGAATGTTTTATGGGAGAAAGCAGAAATGAAGCAGAAATGCTTCATTGAGCAACACTTTTGGGAAGCAAGCCCAGGAAGGAGAGATGCCTTGTTTCTGGGAAATCATGAAAATCCCACCAAGGAGGCAGCCTATTGAAAGTATAATCATAAATTAAACAACATTTTATAGCTTCTGGCTTTATAGTATAGGTTTTTCTCTTACCAGTCGAATTTTAACACATTTTATCAGCAAATACCCTTCTCGGTGTTAAAACACTGGTTCTCAAACTTTAGTGTGTCCTAGAATCATCAGAAATTTCCATTTTAACAAGCACTTCCAGCTTGTAACTTTAATTAGAAATTCCTGTTTAAAAAGGCACTGGCATCTAGCTCAGCTTTTTAAACTAAAAGCCATTGTTTGCACTGGTTGTCCAAGAGGTCTAGATTACTTAATTCAAGCAAAAAGATATTGGAGCAATAAGACTTCTCCAGGGTTTAATTAATATGAAACAATTTTCATGCTATAGACAGGTTTCCAAACAGAATACTTAAGTTGGCAATGTATTGAACCAAAAAAATACTAGGTCTTTTTAACCAAATCATTAAAAAATGATCTTAACCTCTTTAGTTCTGTTTCCACTTTCTCGTTTTCTCTGGGGCAGCTAGTGAGGAGAACATGAAACACCATCTCTGTTAGGGTCACTTAGCATCACTCAGCTCTGGGACTGCAGATGGTTTCCTCATGCCTGACCAGTTGCCACAGAAATATATTCAGTTAAGTCACTGCTTGGGAATCTGGACAAGTGACTAGATTAATACACGTATCATTACTAAAGGACAAAGGCTAACAGCCCTTGCTTTTCAGAACTCATTTTTTTAAAAATGAGAATCATTAAAATGTATTTCCCCTTAATCTTCATGACTTTCTGTATGCCTACCAACAAATGTTACAGATATGACCGTGTTCATCCATGGATACCTGTGAATTCCTAATCTACTGTGGTAAGATTTGCCAAGACATTTTAATTAAATGTTCTTTCCCAAGTGGGAATCTAGAGGACTGAATTTCTTCTCAGTATTTCAAGAGTGAGATCCTGAATACTTGCTGGGACAAGGCAACCTTCAGCATTTTATATCATTTGCTTTTATATGCTTAGAAAGTGTGTTTATGGAGAACAATATGTATACCCATCAGGAAATGAACCACACTGCCATCTCTACAGAGAGATCATAGCCTGCAGTGACCCCTTGCTTTTTCACTTATTTTTTTTTTTAATAAGAGTACAGACAGTTGCCCCTCTTTAGGGATTCACTGAGCAAAACAGAGAATAAAAGGCATAATTCATGGGTTTAAAATCAGTGATAGAGCCAAACTAGAGTGGGAATGAGAGAAAACAGCGCTGACAATGGACTGTAGGGAACCGAGCTTGGTGAAGCGAGCCTGACGTTCCACTGTGTGGACCCGGAGAGAAGCAGAGATAGAGAGGGAGAAAATGTTACCACGAATTCCCTCGAGCCCTTTCTTTCAGAGCTGCAAAGCTCTGCTTGCTCTAAAGCAACCTGACACTTCTGTTGAAATCAGAGTTATCTCTGGGTAGCAAAGGTTTTTTCTCACTAGCTGATCCTTTCCTTTATCACTATCTCTGTGATCCAAATACTGCCATTGTCTTGTCCTAACAAATCAGGAGGAACTTGGAAAGGAAGAGGTCTGCCAAGATGGCAGCTGGTGTGTCCTGGGCACTTGCATAGAAAGCCATCCTGCCAAGGAACAGTCACTACACCTTGCCAGACTTTGGGTAGAATTCGCCAAGAAAACTCCCATCTTAAAGTGCACATCTCTCTCGAAAATATTTTTCCTAGACATCCAGTCAAGGAAGGAAGATTCCTGATCCATCATATGGCCCATTTTTCTTATCTTCAACATAACGGCAAATCAACTTAATTTATTTTAGAAAAAGCTGCCAAATGCAATTCCACAGATTTTTCATTGTTGTTTTAGTTGTGTCCGACTCTTTTGTGACCCCATGGACTGTGGCCCGCCAGGCTCTTCTGTCCATGAAATTTCCCAGGCAAGGATACTGGAGTGGGTTGCCATTTCCTTCTCCAGGGGATCTTCCTAACCCAGGGATGGAACCCATGTCTCCCCAGTCTCCTGCACTGCAGGCGGATTCTTTACCACTGAAATTTCTCAGTAACATGGTAAACATGAACTCATTCACAGAAAATTTCTTTATTCCCAACAGGGCTACCATGCTGTCATTCTACCTAGTCATTAGTTTTCTTTTATAAAAAATAGAGAACCTTTAGTCATTGCAGATCACTTTATCAAAGTTTAACATGACTAGCTTGAAAAAAATTCACTACCTCTTACGCACTTAGGTACTTTTTAAATGAAATGTCCTTTGTTATACTGCTTTTATAAACACAAATCGGTCCATTCTACTCTTGGTCATTTCCAGTGATAATAGAGTAAATCCTTTCGAAGTTCAGCTGTACTTTACCCAACAAAGGGGTTGCAAACATGGTACTGTTGGTGGCAGCTCTATTTTATAAACATTAAATGATGTCACCAGTTTCCAAAAATTATCATTATGTTTATGGCAAAGAATGCCTACATTATGGATTGAAGTCTTGTGTCTTTGAAAATAAGATATTTGGAACTCCTAATCTCATAATAGTAATTAATGGTCAATAAGTATTGGTGAATTCATTTCTTTCATTTTGTTTTTAGTGTTCAGAAGATGGTTGACAGCATCCATTCCTATCTTCCTAGGTTACTGAAGTTCAATTGGCTGATATAATCTCACAAGACTAAAGACTGTTTTATAGTATGACCATCTAGGTGTGGAAACAGATTGGTTGGCAAAAACAATTAACTGTAAACTTGGGTTATGATATTGAATAACTCCTGATAGTTATCACAGTAAAATTTTTTTATGTTCTTTCTTTCTGCCAGACTAGTTTGCTTAAAATTCAAAAAATAATTTTTCCAGAAAAATAAATCTGGAATTATCTTTTAAAGTATGATCTTTGATCTTTTTGTATTTGTATTACAATTTCAAATTTCCTATATGAGTAAGTTTCTACAGAAGGGAAGACAGTTGTGCTCTTTTTAATATTAAAATAAGGTGAAAAGTGAAAGTCACTCAGTGGTGTTTGACTCTTTGTGACCCCATGAACTGTAGCCTACCAGATTCCTCTATCCATGAAATTCTCCAGGCCAGAACACTGGAGTGGGTAGCCTTTCCCTTCTCCAGGGGATCTTCCCAACCCAGGGATCGAACCCGTGTCTCTCTCATTGCAGGAAGATTCTTTACTATCTGAGCCACCAAGGAAGCCCAGGCATCATGATAGTTTTCACTTATTACTCATAATTCTCTGATTCTGTCATCCTTAGTTTTAGTTTTACTTTGAGAAAATTTAAAGTTAAATCATGACTTCAAACTACTTTCTGACTATTTTAATTGCCTTTTTAACGACTAAACTAGAGAAATGTTATAGAGCCCCAAGATAATAAAAATTGAGTCTGCTAAATTCTGTACTAAATTCAGTGTTTCTATTTACTTAAATCATAGAATATAATCTCCTGTACAATGTTTCCAATGAGAGTGCTAAAGAAGTTAGTGTACAGCTGCATTCACACTCAGTCTTTGTGTTCACTTATAGTCAAGGAGATCTGGAAGGCATGTTTCCTCCCAGACGTGCTTTTTTCCTTAGATTTAAGCTGATCTGTGTCTCAACAGGAGTCACATACCTCCATCTTGTGGCCCATTCATAAAGTTCCCACATTTTTTTTTGAAGATGTTCTAATTTTGTATGAAGTTCAAATTTCCTAGTCCTATCATTAATACCATAATCATTTGAAAATCTGTTTCCTAAGAGTCATGTAAAATTGAATGGTTTTCCAATCATTAGTGGCCTTTACAAAGTGAAGCATTGTCTCATCTGTTTATGAAACACAAATCCATTCTAATGGCCAACAAAAACGCCAACTTCCCCTATTTACCTTAAAGAGAGAAAAAGAGTTTCTTTTAAATTGTCTGATTTTTTTTTCTAGTATCATTTCACAGTGATGTATGCACAACTCTTTTCAAAATTCCATTTTATCAGCCTCTGATTAAGTATTTACTAGGGAACAAGATCAAAAGACTTATTTAAACCCAAGATACATTATCTCTTTTGCTTTCTCACAATTTATCAAATTCATTTCTTTGTAACAGAAGTATACTTGTTTTTACATTACTTTGGCCAGTTTTCTTCCTTAAGAATCAATGCTGATATTTGACATGCATAAAATTAAGATTGTATTAGTTTTTTTCTAGTATCTTAAGAATACTAGTGAAACCTGAAAATATATACTTTATCATTTATTATTTAACTCAATTTAAATAGACATTTTTAGTCATTAAACATCTTTCTCTGTTTTGTACTCCATAATCATTGCTCCTTGCTAACCCAAGCTCTGCTCCCAAAACATTCTGATCCCTTCAGAATGATAGCAGGGACTTACATTTATTTTAAAAAATTAATGAACCCTATCTTTGAGCAGAATCTTTCATTTTGATAAATTCAACCATCTAATTCAAACAGCAATTTCCTCTTAATGTATATCTGCTTGAAATTAAGTGTTGGGGAATTCATTGTCTAACAGTGTTTCTGATTATACACTGTATATCATGGCTAAATTCTTAATGTGACTATGTTGACCTTCAGATTGTTATAACACTACCTTTTCAGTCTATCAAATTTTAATTATTTGACATTTAATTTGTGTTTGATACCTCCAACCTGTGTCTCTTAGCATCGTTTCAAATGGAGTACACACCAACTATGATGACCTAATTCTCCTAATCTTATATTAAAAGAACAATCTTGCCATCATTGTTTAATTATTCTATATATTAAGTGCCACAGGAATTATAACCTTGCACTTTGTTGTTTTGGTTCATTCATTCTTTTGATTCGAGTACGGCTGTCTCTCTAGCTGTTGTCCCTTGCCCAGTAAAATTCCCACTTTGCAGAAATGAGGGGAATGATATCCTTAATTAAAAGAACCAGGAATTACTTTACAGAATGGTAAAATATGACTGTAACTGAAAGGTAACTGTCCCCTTCTTTTTTAGAGGCGAGCTGCTGATAATTTGAGAAGACATCACCAATATCAAGTAAGTTATTTCTATATCTTGAAACCTACACTAAAATAAAGCACAATCCCCTCCTTTGAACTGACTCTAGAGAGATCATATTTATGCACTGAAGAGCAATTCTCTCATTTTCTAATGCCTCAGGAAGTTATGCGGAACCTGGTAAAGCGATACGTTGCCGCAATGATTAGAGATGCCAAAACTGAGGAAGGTTTGACAGAGGAGAACTTTAAGGTAACCTCTTTCATCTTTGTCACTAAGAGGTGGATTCTACAGAGTGTGGAAGTAGGGCAGCCCATTTTAACTCAGAGCTGGAAATGGGGGTCGTGTGTTCCGAGCAAGCCTTTCTGTCTTCCTCTTTTCCTTTTTTTTAAATTCAAGCCCTACTGAATTTTTTTTTTTAAGTGGTAAAATTTCTTTCCAAAATACACTGCATTCAAACAGACTTAATCTGAAAGATCGAGGAGACTTATTTGGACAGAGAAAATCCTAGTGCCTTGTGGCATTCTGATTACTGATCTCAGCCACAGGTTTTTTGAAACTTTGATTTGATTTCTAACCCTGAAACATTTAGTAACCAATGGTCTGAACACAACAAAAAACCTTCTTTGTGTTCTGCACGGCTTTGCTAGAGGAAAATTTAAGGTTTGAGCTTGATTAGAGCTCACAAATGTAGTTTTTCTCCTTGAGTTGTTGTTGTTGTTTTTTAATTCTATCAGAGTCAAAAAGGTAGAATACGTGAAATACGTAGTTCTTATCTCATGGTATAAAATGCCTTTGTTACTCTGCATGGGTTGTTAGGAAGTCTCCAGACAAGAATACTGGAGTGGGTAATGATTCCCTTCTCCAGGGGATCTTCCAGACCAAGGGATAGAACCCGGGTCTCCTGCATTGCAGGCAAATTCTTTACTGTCTGAGCCACCAAGGAAGCTCCAGGGATTTTGGACAACTGACTAAAAGTCAATAAGATCTTATAGGCAAAGACAAAAGAAACATATAAAAAACCCTATAGGAGACCATGACAAAGAAAAACAGTAGGCTTGACAGGGAATAAATATAAGCAGCCAATTAGGTAAGAAGAGAGATAAATTGCAAAACAAAGCACAGGTTAAAAGTTGACTAGGATCCAAAATGTTCTGTGTAGCCACAACATCCAAATTTTGGAGTTAAATGATTCCTGACACTTAGAGTGATGGGTTGGAGGCAGGAGGCCACCCCAAAGCCCACCAGCAGGTTAGGACTGAGAATTCGGTTGTCCAAAAGGATGAAGGGATGAATCTAGGAAATGCTGTCTATTCACCAATTCCCAGGATTTAGTGGCTGACCCAGATGTTGAGAAAAAATCAGCTCAGGGTAATAAACGATTGAAAGTAACTGCCAACTCTGGGAAGGGTAGACTCCACTTTAATTATTTAGTGTCCCTGGGGACACCAAAATGTTCCAATATTAAAAATCTCGAAAAAACAAACCAACCCCTACATCCCTGAAGAGAATGTGAGATGACTTGAAAGCAGATGCATATTTTGGAGAGAAAGTATTTGAAACTGTAGTCCCAAAGAAACCCAGCATCCCCCACTACTTCAAACTGTAGTCCCCAAGAAACCCAGCATCCCCCACTACAGAGCGATGGGAAAGAAAACTCTTACCCCTTCTTTTGAATCAACCTTAGGAAGTCTCCTCCTTTCTACAGAACTGTGATAGGAGAATTAGGAGACATCAAATAGATACAAGTGCAGTGGAGAGAACTGACCGTTCTAAATGGAACCACAGCCGAGGGGACTCCTAGCTCTCAGAAATGAGTGAAGACGTGTCGGATCCATATGTGAAATGAGCAAATAACAGCTTCCTGGCTGCCGTCTATGGGGTCGCACAGAGTCGGACACGACTGAAGCGACTTAGCAGCAGCAGCAGAAACGTTTATTTGTTTAGGTCACGAACTAATTTCCTCATTTTCCTTTTCACTTAGGAACTCAAGCAAGACATTTCTAGCTTCCGCTTTGAAGTCCTGGGGTTATTAAGAGGAAGCAAACTCTCCACGGTCCAGTCTGCCCAGGGCACGAAGGAGTCTTCTAACTCCGCAGACTCGGATGAAAAGAGTGATAACGAGGGTAGCAGCAAGGACAAGAAAAAGAACTTCAGCCTCTTCGACCTGACCACCCTCATTCACCCGCGGTCGGCGGCAATTGCCGCCGAACGACACACCATCAGCAACGGCTCCGCCCTCGTGGTGCAGGAGCCCCCGAGGGAGAAGCAGAGAAAAGTGAATTTTGTGACGGATATCAGACACTTTGGGTTGTTTCACAGACGATCGAAACAACACGCCGCCGCCGAGCAAAACGCAAACCAGATCTTCTCCGTTTCAGAAGGGGTGGCCCGTCAACAAGCTGAAGGACCCCTGGAGAGGAGCATCCAGCTGGAGTCCCGAGCTCTAGCTTCACGGGGTGACTTGAACATCCCGGGGCTCAGCGAACAGTGTATATTGGTAGATCATCGAGAAAGAAATACAGACTCCCTGGGTGTACAGGTGAGCAAGAGAGTGTGTTCATTCAAGTCAGAGAAGGTGGTGGTGGAGGACACGGTTCCCATCATACCAAAGGAGAAGAAACACGCGAAAGAGGAGGACTCGAGTGTAGACTATGATGCAAACCTCACAGACACCGTCACCCACGAAGACTATGTGACCACAAGGTTGTGATACTTGACCCGAGAAAGCGTTTCTCATCCGTAACACACATTTTCCATAGTGAGCTGGGTGGTGGGGGGAGATGTTTATCAGTGAATTAGCCAATGCTAACTTCCACTTTACAGCATTTATCAACTGGGGCATATTAACCGTGTCATGTTTAAATAAGGCAAAGGCTATCCCAAACCCTTGTTTTGTTACCCGCTTTTGCTTTCACAATTTGTTTTACAATTTTTGTTGTTGTTGTTGTTAATAAATAAATCCACCTTGTATTCTTGCACTGTTGCGATAACCCACAGGAAATTTTTAGCTCTTTTTCAATTTAAACAAAAGCAACTTACTACAGGTGGTAGTTGACTCCTATAATAGGATATTTTTATATGCAAAAAAAAATGTAGCTGAAATAGTAGAGCTTTTCATAATTTTTCAGGGTCCCTAGAGATGGTTACTCATCAAGGACTTTTCACCAAGCCAGAAAGTTTGGCTTTAAAACACAAATATTATCCAATTATTTCTTAAGAACATGTAAATATCATGCATAGTTTAAGTAAACAAGTCTCCTCATGGAATCAAGATCGAGCTCTTAAAATGAAAGTCAGGTATACGTTCTAGAGTTTTACGGTGTCCAGTTTTTGCTCTCAGTAAGTAAAAGAAATGTTTGTCCTTAATACATGTTGATGATTTTTAATGTTTTGTCAGAAAATAATTCTTAAGTTTGTTTTTTAATGACCTTTTTCAGTCTCACCTGCAAATTATATAAGTATGAGGGTTTGTGAATAAAGAGAATTTCGAAAATGTGGCAAAAGATCTCAGTGCTAGAAAAGAATAACAATAAAGTACAACATCTTAAACAAAGCAAGATGATTGCAGGTTCATAACATTCAGGTGAAAATGAATTTGTTCTAATAATCTAAACCTAAGCAAAGTTACATCCTGTTTTTAACCAGTGCAACATAATTCAAAAGAGGTACAAAAACCTAGTAGTTTCCTCTACTTTCCCCCAGTGACTAGTATTTCTTTAAAATTAAAATCACTCTAAAATTACCATTAATTTTAGCAGTAGGAATAGATATATAGTTTTCCCTACAGCGACCACTCTTAATTAGGTATTTCTTCTATTGTTTCCAAGGTAATTTAGCTTATATTATCCTCATTTACTACCCACTCCCCCAGTGTTCTTGCCTGGAGAATCCCAGGGACAGAGGAGCCCAGTGGGCTGCCGTCTATGGGGTCGCACAGAGTCAGACACAACTGAAGCAACTTAGCAGCAGCAGCAGCAGCATCCTCATTTACTGAGCTCCTGAAGAAGAAGTGTTTTTACCTGATACCAAAAAAGGTGCTGGCAACTTCTTTAAGTTTAGATTATATAACCTGTGTCTATCTAAGCCACCATGGAAATAGACGTTTCCTCACCACATGCAATTAGCATTTATTTCAAATCAACAGAAACATGCTGAGTTTGTTTCATCAAAAATTACCTCCATGAACTAGATAAATCATACATGATTTAGCATTGACCAAAAGCAGGTAGCTCAGATGATAAAGAATATGCTTGCAATGCTTGAAACCTAGGTTCGATCCCCGGGTCAGGAAGATCCCAGGAGAAGGGAATGGCAACCCATTCCAGTATTCTTGCCTGGAGAATTCCATGGATAAAGGAGCCTGGCGGGCTACGGTCCATGAGGCTACAAAGAGTCGGACATGACTGAGCAATTAACACATACATGTAAAAACTTCGTAGTATGACAAAACCCAGTTTCTGATCCCTGCACGTCAAAAAAGAACTAACAGCAAATAGCAACGTCAGCCACTGTTTTGTGTGCTATGCGTGTGTTAAAACACATGTACTGCTCATGACAACCCCTGCAATAGCTGCTATTCTGATCCCCACTTGTTTAGACGAGGAAATGGAGGCAGGCAATAACTAAGCTGAAGTTCACAGCCAGAAATGAAGCTCTGAGGAGTCCTTGAAGGCCATGCCCGTAACTGCTTTACCACACTGCCTCTCAGAACACTAACGACGGCCAAGCAAAATGATGCGCACACACGGAGCTTACTGCGGCCACTTCTGAAATGCTGAAGTCTGGGAGCGAATGAGCCAAATAAACTCCATAAATGTGTGGCCCTTTTGTAAAGCCAAAGGAAGGTACAAATTTAAAGATGCAATTGATTTGACTCTTTGACAATTACATGATGGAAGATGGTAGATTTTTTTTTTAAAATCGATTTCTTAGGGGCTGTCGGAATTCAACCTGGATTATTAGATTTTAGTTTATAGGAAAGCAAGAGGCACTAAGATGCTGAACATTCCTAAATCTGGATTTCGTCTGAGGGATTGAGGAATGGGTCAGGGAGCTTTAGAGTGACACAATAAGCCTAATGAATGTTCTGACTACTTCAACAACACCTTTAGCTCAAGTAGGTTAGAACTCAGAATAAGCCCTGGGAGATAGTGGAATGCTTGAATGTTCAAAGTCAGACATAGAGCAGTAGGGGAATCATAGTACTAGTCTCTATACTTGTGATATTTTTCAGTGATTCCTTTTTGGCTGTCTCTGTTTTGTGTGTGTGTTCCCTTGACCGTTAAGATCATATATGTACGTATCACTATGATACAGTCTTCACCGGAAATTTAAGTTCAAATTTCCTCTGTTCCTTCTGGTAACACCACCACCAATAAAAGCGACCAAAAATTTTTCCCGGTAGCTTATTTATATCAGAGGTTAGGGGGCTGATGTTTTACAGGTGAACATGGTGATAACAGAGGACCTTCGGAGCACATAACACCTTGCTTTTCAGTGTTCCAAAAATCATGGTTTCTAACAACTCCCAGATGTCACTGACAGAGGTATTTATGGGTTTAAACAAAATACTGGATATTGCGTGTACTGGTTATCCTAGAATTGGAGATTATTCTAAATATGTAGCAATATTAGGTGGCATTAATAAGCAGGAACAGTAGGGAAAGAATAAGAAATGATCAGAGAAAAATAGGATTTCAAAATAAAGGGATGATGTATTTTTGAGTTTTTTTTTTAAGTGAGTAATTTGTGGTTTCTTTTGATTTCTATTCATATTTCTATCAACGAACTTCTAAACCCCAGAGAGAGGTTTGACATCACACTTTAATTTGTGTAAAACAATGTTTCTTGTATTTCATGCCCTCTGGATCCTCTTATTGCTCACCTTTATTTATTTATTTATTGGCAGGGCTGGGTGAAAGAGGACCTAGAAAATTCAATAGAACTTTAATAGAATTTGGTTCAATTCATAAGACTTCACCTACCATAGATATGTTTGTAAAAAACCCCTTACAAGAAAGAATGCTATAAAGATGTACCTCACTGTTTGTGATAGATGTATTCTCAAAAATATCTGTGTAAATAAATCCATATTAACTTTGGTAGGGAACTGACTGTGGAAAAAAAAGATAATGGTGGTGAATTATTTTGTAAAATGATGAATTATTTTTCAAAGTGATAATCCTCCCCAAAATGTAACTGTTTCATAACTTGGATATTTGTATATCAAAATTTCTTAAATTAGATATTTTATTTATGGGCTGGCAATTAAAATACTGCAAAAGCATACTCATTTTCTTGCCTTGACCTGGACAGCAACCCAACACACTTCAAACAATGAAATTTCTTGATTAACTGTGGTAGTGCAAAGAAAAATTTGATGAAGAGTTAAGGTTGGTAAACATCATATTATTCTGAAAGAAGCAGTCAAATTTTCAGTTAATGTGTTAAGGAATATAGATAACCTAAAATATAGGTAACCTAAAAACGCACTCTTCTACTATTCAATAATCCTTAATAATTGTGTAAATTAATTGAGTGATTGTGCAGTCTCATGACTATTGAAGACCAGACATCAAGCACTGAAATATGTTCATTCTCAGTTATTTATGCATTGTGTCTGCAGCAGAATCTTCTACATTTTAGACACCTGCCAGTTTTAACAGTTTAAGTAACAACCCCAAAACAACCTAGCAAAAACTACCCATGTATCTTTATAAACATGTTCAAAATGACTCAGATTTTTAAAAAGCCTAATTTACTTGTATATTTCACCACTTTGAAAGTTATTTTTTCAGTTTAGCTTTATTGTGTTTTTTTCTTATAATCTCCAAAATTAAGAACTTCTAGTAACTGCAGAATTTAGAAATTTAATATAGCTGTCAGTTTCCTCAAACTGAACTCCAAAAAATGTTATCCTAATTATTTTACAATATGTTAAAATGTATTTTGTTTATATAGCTTATATAGTTTAAAAAATTGAAAACCGTGTTAAATAATATCTCAATATATAACTGGAGAAACTCAGGACATTTATGGCAATTTTCCAAATTTACCAAGTTACTCAGTGGCTAAGTTGGAACTTCAAGAAAAAACCCTGCATCTAGACATTCTGAGAAGTCATAAATGTATGAATGCATCTTTATTTTTGTGGAATTTGGTTTTCTTTGCCCTCTCCTTCAGTAGGAAATATTTATAGTTGTTCAAATTTTCTATGACTAAATTTTGAGTTAATATCATATTACACTTTTATCCCTACAGAATTGTAGTCACAGATTTTTTTAAAACACTGATTTCTTATTGTTTTTCAAAAATACACTGTTCAGTACTTTCATTTCAACCTGTAGATTATGTGACAATTCTATATGCACACTGGTAATATTAATAATAAAGTGTATCAACTAATATTAACTGAAAAATGATGGAGCTGGGAAACATGAAGGGGAATCAAGATCAAGACCATGGGACCAGGGCTAGACATGACCATGAACTCACTGAACTGACAGAACAGTGAAGCTCTCACATCAATGCCAGTAAAATTCACCAGCAGCAGAACCATTAGTTTCCATTGGAGCTAGCCTGTCCAATACGGTAGCGACTAGCCACCTATAGTTATTAAGTACTTGAAATGTGGCTATAGGTGTAAAACACATACCAGATTTCAAAGCCTTAGTATAAAATAATGCAAAAGATTAATATTTATATTGGTTACATGTTGAAATAATATTTTGGATGCATTGAGTTAAAATGTACTAATGAAGTTAGTTTTTATTTTACGTTTTTAATGGAGCTACCAGAAGATTTAAAAATACCTGTGTGGCTCGCATTTGTAATTTGCACTACAGTTCTTTTGGACCGTAGTGCTATTTGATTCACTCAGTTCATTTGTTTGCCTCATTTGAATTTCATGGGTAAAGTTTATGTATTCGAGTACTCAGAAATTTTGATATGGCTGGACTAAAGTCTGTCATGCCTTCTTGATTCCCAGAATCCTAATTGGAATCACTGCTGATTACTTCTTCTTTATATGTTTTCCCTTGCTGTTGCAAAGATATTAACATACAAATATGTACATATTATGTTTTTTAATTGTTTTTCTCAAGAATGGGATTATACTATACCTATAGCTTATGACTTTGTTTTTCATCAACAGTGTATCATGGATGCCTTTTCTAGAGTCACTTAATATAACAGAGCTATTTGAATCCATTCAAAGAAAGCCCCTCAGTAGTTGCTTTACCTACTGAAATACATTCATAGGCTATTCTAAAGGCTCTTTAGAAGAGCTACTCATTGGGTCAAATGTGAAATTTTGAGGAGTACTTGAGAGATGAGGACGATGCGTTTTGAAAGGCAAATATGCTCATTTCTCTCCTCTGTTCAGTCTTGCAGAGCTGTCTCCCTGGTGTTTAAGTGCAGATTCCACAGCTAGACCTTCGTAAAGTGGCCCCACTTGGTGGTACCAGCATCATTTCTCAGCATCATTCTTTCCTACTCCCTAAACTTCATCCATCCTGGACTTTGTTTCATTCTTTAAGACTTAATATTTCTCTTTCTCCAACATTTCCAAATACTGTTCTTCCAGGTTTGGATAATAATTGGACTATCATTTTTATGGTTTCCTTTAGGTCTAATTGTTTTATCAAATGTCTTTTTCCGTAAAGATGATCTTTTTCGTGAGTCTGCAGATAATGATTCAGCTTCTCTGCACTGACTTCCTTTCAGGCCATTAACTAATTTAGAGAGGTTTAATTTACTCCTAGGAAATAACTCACAGAGTTGCTTCACCATTCACAATACAAACTGCCCTGTGGCCTGGAAGAAGGCAAGAAATTGGTATTTTTTCATAGCCACTGTGAAGTGACAAGTTGTATATTTCACTCATTCAGACTTCATCTGCTGATATTTGAAGTTTCTGGATGAAAATGTTCCTATCAATCCCTAAAATATCAAATAATGTTAAATCCTCTTTCTAAAGTTCTAAGTACCAAATAAATAGGGAAGTGGAAATGTGGAAAAAAATAAAGACACTGTAAAATGTTCAGTGAATGGTTATTTCTTCATTAAAAATGGTTATTTTTAATTAAGCTTAAAAATATTTTAGATCTTTATTGATTCATATGCAGTTGTAAGAAATATTAATAATACAGAGAAATTTCATGTACAAATTATCCATTTTCCTTTTAACAGAAACTTCTTTCAAATCTGTAGTCTAATACTGCATAATATTGACATAGATATAATCCCCTAGTCTTGCTCAGATTTTTGCAGTTGTACTTGTGAAGGTGGACTGTGTGTGCACTTAGTTTTGTACAATTTTATCTCACGTATATGTTTCTGTAGCCACAGCCATAGTCAAGATTAAAAACATTTTCATGGCTACAAGGATATCTGGTATCACCTGTGTTTAACCACATCCACATTCTAACTCCTCTCAATTCCAAATCCTGACAGTCTAACTTGTTATCCATTTTTATAATTGTGTCATTTCAAGATGGTTATATATGTGGAATCATATGATATGCAACTTTTGGGGATTAGTGTATTTCACTCAACATAATTCTTTGAAGATTCATTCAAGTTGTTACACTACTAGTAATTAGCTCCTTTTTTATTGCTGAGTCTTACTCCATGATGTGGATGTAGCACAATTTGTTTAGCATTTTACCCACTGAAAGGCATCTGGGTTGTTTCTAATTTTTTTCTATTACGAATAAAAAGTTGCGATGAGCATTCATGAACGGATTTTGGTGTGACCAGGACTGTGACTGCTGAGTAGCATGGCAGTTGCGTGCTTAATCTATAAGATACAGCCAACCTGTATCCTTGTTTGGCCATACCGTTTTCCGTACTCACCAGCAATGTAGGAGTGGGTCAGTTTCTCCACATTTTTGCTAGTATTTGGTGTTTTCACCATTTTTTATTCTATGCATTCTGATAGTTGTGCTATGACATCTCATTGTGGTTTTAATTTGCATTCCCCGATGACCAATGTGTTGAACAACTTTCCTTGTGATTATCTGCCATGTGTATGTCATCTTAGTAAAGCTTCTATATGTTTTTTTTGTATGTTTTCTAATGAAATTATTTGTGCTTGTTTTTTAGTGCTGATGTTTTTCAGAGTTCTTTTTATATGGTAGATGACATTCTATTGACAGATATGTGTTTTGCAAATATTTTCTCCCAATCTGTGAGTCATCTTTTAACCCTCGTAATAGGGGCTTTTTGCAGAGCAAAATTTAAAATTTTTATCAAGTTCAACTTTTCAGCCTTATGTTTTATGGCAGTTGTAAGAAGCCTTTGTGCAGGCCTAGATCATGAAGATCTTCTCCAGTTTTTTTTCCCCCAAATCGTTATACTGGTATGTTTTAAATTATGTTTCATATTTAACAAAACTATCTTTCTTAATTTTTTCCGAGTACTTTAGCATATATTCAGATTTATGGAAAAGAAATCATCTTGAGGAATGCAATCACATAGAGAGGAAATGAAGAAAAGGATTGCAGAGGGTAAACCTGCAGGTGGTAGTGAAATCGAGGTGACAAAAAGAAAGCTTAGTAAATCATTTTTATGACATAACAACTGACTTAGTTACTCAGAAACTACACACAATCTTTTCTGAAGTTTGAAAAAACAAAACTCAAATTATTTCCGTTTCATTGCATTTCTTCCAACTTCCTGAATCAGATGAAGAAGCAATAAGGAATGAGAAAAACTGCTGTGATGAAATTGAAAACTAGAAACATGAAAATTTTTCAAATGCATTCATTCATGAAATCCAACTGTTGTTTGAAAAAGGCTGGGGTTTCTGAAATATCACCTGACCCTCTATTTTCTGGAAAAAACATCACTAAATTTGAAGCTAGTATGTATGTACCATTAAAATTACCAATCTTTTTTTTTTTTTTAATGCTTCTTTTGGGCTTTAATAGAGCACCACCACAACAAAAAAGAATATTTGATTATAAAAAAGTAAGGTGATTCATTAATGTAAATTTAGAAAATTTGAATCATGAAATTAAAAGTACATGAGAATATATAGGACCGATTAAACAAGGCAAGTGAGTGCACACAAAAAATAATGATTCAGTGATTGAGTGTGGTATACAATTCTCATGTTAATTAAAGTCATTTCTCAGACTTGCATTAGGAAGAAAAATTACTAATAACTATAAAAATATGGACCAGAATTTTGGCTAAATCACAATTTTTCTTTCTAATGCAAGCCTGAGCAAATATGGGACCCTCAGGTGGCACAGTGGTAAAGAATTCACTTGCCAGTTCAGGAGGCGCTGGAGTTGCAGGTTCTATTCCTGGGTCGAGAAGATCCCCTGGAGGAGGAAATGGCAACTCACTACAGGATTCTTGCCTGAAAAATTCCATGAACAGAGAAGCCTGGTGGGCTACAGTCCATGGGATCACAAAGAGCTGGACACAGCTAAGTGCGCACGCACACACACTAAAGGAAATACTGCAAGTAACTGAATCACATAAACAGGGAAACAATTGGAATCCTCCAATAAAATTCATAGTTTCTGCTTTACAAAAGCAAAGTCAGAAACTGTAACTCAATTCATATTGAGTGATATTGAGTGATATATTAATAGATCTTTAATTTTTCTTTTACTTTTTATCATTTCCTATCCCCCCTCCACACCATTAGAGATTCAGCCCCGTGGCAGACAACAGGGATAAAAAGATGACGTGCACTTTCCAGAGGAGCTCACAAAATCAAGTCTGGAAAATCTCACTTACGTTTTACATTGTAAGATATTAGTAACTTTACTGTTCTTCATACAGCTGGTGGTTAGCAGTCGGGGTTTATAGACTGGATTTCTTATTCAACATTCAGCAAGTCATGTGAAAAGACGTTTTTGTTAAATGAGGTATGTATTTTAGTTTTCTTTGTGGTAGAACTGTAATAAGAAATACTGAAGAGACACGGTTTTTTATCCTATGCCTAAAAATTATTTAATTGGTGATATGCTGATCAAATAGCATCTTCATATTGTGGCCTTTTGTCACAATTATTCCTTCATTCAAAAACATTGATTAAGCACACATTTTGTGACAGACATTGCAATACACACTAAGAATAAACTGATAAACCAAGAGTCACTGAACTAAAAAAAAAGTTAATCTTCTGGAAATAACAATTCAGTCTGATGAGCATGACGGTGTCTCTGGAGAGCATTTAGGGAGAGCATCAAGCCCAGTATGGGTAGAGGGGACAAGGGTTGTCTATGTCAGTTCTCAGAGATGAGTAATAATTATTCAGAAGTTGGTTTTTATTCTGGACACAACTGAAAGTCATTTAAGAATTTCCTATAGGATTTGTTATGACAAAATTCTCTTGCTGTAGAGATGGAAAGAGAGGTGAAAGTCACCAGATTTTGCACTACAAAATTAAAGGGAAGTGAGTCCTTTCAATTCTGTAAAAGGATTTCTTTTAGGATTTCACTTGTTTTAAATAGCCTAATCTCCTATCTGTAGGTGATAAATGGGTCATTTTTCTTCAAGTTTTCTAAAACCAAACAAGTCAATGTAATTCTAATTAGTTTTATATTTTATCTTTTAAAAAGCTGAATATGGTTTGTGTTCAATTATAATAAATTTGGAGGCCATTCTTAATCACTAACGAGTAATTATCTTTTTTGAGAGTTTTATTGAGATATAAAAGCACATTCCATACAATCATTCATTTAAGGTATAAAATTCAATGGTTTTTAGCATATCCACAGAAATGTACAACTGTTGCCACAGTCAATTTTAGAAAATTTTCATCACTTCAAAAAGAAACCGTACCTTTTAGCTATCACCAACCTGTCTTCCAACCCCACTCATCTCCAGCCCTAAGCAAACCACTAATTTCCTTTCTGGTCCTATAAATTTCCTAGTCTGGAAATTCATATGAATTTGATCATGTAGTTGGTGTTTGGTGACTGACTTCTTTCAGCTGGCATAATGTTTTCAAGGCTCATGACATGTATCAGAACTTCATTTCTTTGTACTGCTAAGTAACATTCCATTGTATATATATACATTTGGTTTTTATTCATTTGTTTGCTGATGGACATTGATTTGTTTCCACCTTTTAGCTATTATTCCCCTGGAGAAGGAAATGGCAATCCACTCCAGTACTCTTGCCTGGAAAATTCCATGGACGGAGGAGCCTGGTAGGCTACAGTTAGTTCATGGGGTCGTAAAGAGTTGGACACGACTAAGTAACTTCACATTCAGCTATTATAAATAATGATGCTATAAACTTCATATTTAAGGTTTGTGTGGACATATGTTTTCATTTTTTTCCCCCAATAGTTATCTAGGAGTGGAATTCCTAGGTCCTATGGTGACTGCATATAATTGATTGAGGAACTGCCAGACTGTTTTTGACAGTAGCTGCACCATTTTACATCCCCACCAACAATGTATGAGAATTCTCATTCTCTGCTTCTTCGTCAACATTCTTTCTCTCCAGATTTTTATTCTAGCCATCCTACTGGGTGCGAAGTAGTATCTTATGTAGTTTTGACTTGCACTGATAACTAATGGTATTGAGACTTTTTTTCATGTGCTTCTTTGCTATTTGTATAACTTCCTTGGAGAAATGTCAATTCAGATTCTTTGCTCATTCTTAACTGGATTATTATCTTTTATTATTGAATCTTAAGGGTTTTTAATTGTGTATACAATTTGTACATACAAATCCCTTATCATATATATGATTTGCAAATATTTTCAACCTCTCTATTGGTTATATTTTCATTTTATTGATGGTATCTTATGAAACACAAAATTTTTAATTTTGATGAAGTCCAATTTATCTATTTTTCTTTTGCGGTTTATGCTTTTGGTGTCATATCTAGGAATTTGGTGAACATGTCATGAATATTTAGCCACATGATTCCTCGCAAATTTTTATAGTTTTAGCTCTCACATTTAGGTCAGTGATCCATTTGGAGTTAATTTTTAAATATGCAATGAGATAAGGGTCCAATGTTATTCTGGTTGGTAAGAGACTAACCAGTTACCTCTGCATGGTTTGTTGAAATGCTTTTCTTTCCTCATCAAAAGGTCATGGTACCCTTATCAGAAATCAGTTGACCACAGATGTATTCAGTTCAGTTCAGTTCAGTTGCTCAGTCATGTCCAACTCTTTGTGACCCCATGAACTGCAGTACGCCAGGCCTCCCTGTCCATCACCAACTGCTGGAGTTCACTCCAATCCATGTCCATTGAGTCAGTGATGCCATCCAACCATCCCATCCTCTGTCATCCCCTTCTCCTCCTGCTCTCAATCTTTCCCAGCATCAGGGTCTTTTCAAATGAGTCAGCTCTTCACATCAGGTAGCCAAAGTACTGGAGTTTCAGCTTCAACATCAGTCCTTCCAATGAACACCCAGGACTGATCTCCTTTAGGATGGGCTGTTTGGATCTCCTTGCAGTCCAAGGGACTCTCAAGAGTTCTCCAACACCATAGTTCAAAAGCATCAATTCTTCAACATTCAGCTTTCTTTATAGTTCAGCTCTCATATCCATACATGACTACTGGAAAAACCATAGCTTTGACTAGATAAACATTTGTTGACAAAGTAATGTCTCTGCTTTTTAATATGCTGTCTAGGTTGGTCATAACTTTCCTTCCAAGGAATAAGCGCCTTTTATTTTCATGGCTGCAATCACCATCTGCAGTGATTTTGGAGCCCCCAAAAATAAAGTCTGACACTGTTTCCCCATCTATTTCCCATGAAGTGATGGGACCAGATGCCATGATCTTCATTTTCTGGATATTGAGCTTTAAGCCAACTTTTTCACTCTCCTCTTTCACTTTCATCAAGAGGCTCTTTAGTTCCTCTTCACTTTCTGCCATAAGGGTGGTATTATCTGCATATCTGAATTATTGATATTTCCCCCAGCAATCTTGATTCCAGCTTGTGCTTCTTCTAGTCCAGCGTTTCTCATGATGTACTCTGCATATAAGTTGAATAAACAGGGTGACAATATACAGCCTTGATGTACTCCTTTTCCTATTTGGAACCAGTCTGTTGTTCCATGTCCAGTTCTACCTGTTGCTTCCTGATCTGCGTACAGGCTTCACAAGAGGCAGGTCAGGTAGTCTGGTATTCCCATATCTTTTAGAAGTTTCCACAGTTTATTGTGGTCAACACAGTCAAAGGCTTTGGCATGGTCAATAAAGCGGAAATATATGTTTTTCTGGAACTTTCTTGCTTTTTTGATGATCCAGCAGATGTTGGAAATTTGAACTCTGGTTCCTCTGCCTTTTCTAAAACCAGCTTGAACATCTGGAAGTTCATGGTTCACATATTGCTGAAGCCTGACTTGGAGAATTTTGATGTATGCGTGGACTTATTTCTTAACTTTCAGCTCTATTTCACTGAGATATATGTTTATCCTTACACTGTTACCACACCATTTGATTACTGTTACCTTATAGTAATTTTGAAGTCTCTTACTTGATTCTTCTTTTTTAGCATACTTTTGGCTATTTTGGGTCCCTTGAAAATCCATATGAATTTTAGAATCAACTTTTCAATTTCCACTAGGAAGCTAGTGAGATTCTGATAGGGATTTTATTGATTCTGTGAGATAGTTTATGGATTATTACAATTTAAGGAAGGTTATATCATCTGATCCATGAACAGCGTATGTTTTCTCAATTATTTAGATTAAAAAATTTTTATCAACAATGTTTTATAATTTTCAGAGTAGAAGTTTTGTATTTCTTTTTCTGAATTTATTCCTAAGTATTTTATTTTTTATGATGCTATTATAAATGAAATTATAAGTATCTTTTAAGATTCTCAAAAGTCAGAAATTACTGATACACAAATACATAAAAGTTCATCAATGTTATAAAATACTACATAAAGTGAAATTTCTGTCCTCTGTTAGCTTAGAAACTTTTTGCTAAATATGATGCAATCTCTGAGAATCCAATCTCTTTGATTAATAAAGCCATTTAACTGCTCAAATTGATTCAAAAGTGGCATATATAAAAGCCAAGAATAAAATATATTACGTATTTAAGCACAGGATTCTCTGTACTTATTCAGAAATCCTCCTCATGTCTCATTTTAATCACCTTGTGCAGTATCTACATAACTTTTGTCACTTTAAATTTCAGTGTCATTACCTGTGTTAATGACATGTTTGTACTTACACCTAAGCTTAGCATGTGATCCATCTCACCATTCCATAAAATAAACACAGACTCCCCATTTTTCATTTTTAGAAGGAAGTTTCAAACTGGTATATATGTATACACTGGTATGTATGTGTACACTGAAGTTTGCTGATGCTAATCTAGACTAAGTAACCATATAGGAGATGTCATTTATGGGTATATAATCACAATCTTACTGATAAGAGAAATGAAGAGTGGAAAAGTAGATTAAAAGACTTTACTATTTTTAATATTTGTAATTTTATTATATGCTTAATAATGGGTTTTTTTGTCTAATATGGAAAGTATATCTATAAATTTTACCAGAGATTATGTTCATCTTATTATATAGAACAAAAAGAAGATGTAGCTGCTTGGAAGGATTTGTGTCCATATTACTTCCTTAGATGAGGCCATAACCAAACTAAGCGGTGAGTTGAAAAAAATGATATGAAAAGAAAAAGATGAGTGGCTGCATCAGAAAACTAGATCCAAGATATCTGAAGATTAAAATTTCACTGTAGATGAAAAAAAAACATGAGAATGGAGACCACAACAAGCAAAACTTCACATCCACAACTCTGCTCCTGACAGCACCTCATACACTGGCCTTTATCTTCTCTTTCTGTCTCTATCAAGGACAATTAAGGAGGAAAAAGACGTGTGTGTGTGTGTGTGTGTGTGTGTGTGTGTGTGTGTGTGTGTACAGACACGCACTAAACTGAGTGGGAATCTGGTTATAATCATGTTTAACAAATTAAGATAGCCAAACCCATCCTCCAGTCAAATAAGTTGGCCAGAATTCTCTGCTCTGGCTATTACACTTGAAAGCAAGTTCAATTTCCCACTTTATCCTAATGTCTTTACTGGCTCATTTGTAAAATGAGAAAATAACAACTTATTCTGAACCAAGCTCAAGTTATCATTATGATTTAAAAACTGGAAAAAGAAATGAAAAGCATTTTATCAAGTATAAGAAGCTCTGTGTGCATGATTTTCTTTTCATTACATAAGGGTAACACTAAGGAATCCCAAAGGACTGAGGACTAAGTGGTATATAAGTTTCTTGTCATATGACTTGGATCAAAGTAAAACTATGTAACACCCTAAGGAAGAGCTGCAGGCCAAGAAGATTTCATTGCAACCTTGTCTAATTTATTAACTTGGCAAAATAAAGGAGTGTTTGCCAGAGTGGGTCTAAGGGGCTCTATCTAGAGAAATGCCATAGAGAAGAGAAAGGAGTGTGTCAGAGCAGCCTGTCTGGCATTTCCCATCACATATCACCCTGGAAAAGAGAGAATCATAGTCCACTGACTGAGATCATTCAGGTCCCAAGGATAAAGCTGATCTAGTTTGGAGATACATGAAAGAAGTTATGTTTCCTATGCCTCTGATACCAAGCCCCACACTTATCTTTCCAATCCTAGTGATGTCCTCTTGTGGCTTTAATCATGGAGCAAATGCACTACCAACATTGAACCCTGTGTCCAGTTCTGTGACAGCTATAACCACGCAAATAAGAATGGGCACCTTGATTGTAGAAAGCAAACTCCTGAACTTGAGTCTGTGAGAGTTGGGACTACAGCTATAGTTGCAGACAAAATTAGATTTCAGACACTGTCGAAAAAGAGCCAGATACTGAATTATGACAAATTAATTAAAGTGATAGCATCACTGACTCAATGGATATGAGTTTGAGAAAAATACAGGAGACAGTGAAGGACAGGCAAGCCTGGTGTGCTGCAGTCCATAGGATGGCAAAGGATCAGACGTGACTTCGACTGAACAACAGCAACAGTTAAAAGTGAGGCCAGCTTGAGAGATCTCCTGGTGGAAGACACCCAGCTCGCCTTTCCCAGGTGCATATTTTGTCTGTATCACCAGGCACATTTACTATTCTATTACCCATGGTTATTATTATTATTGCCAAATCTCATTTTACACATTACATTGAAGACCTAAGTTACTAAACAAAGAAAGTAAAAGGATCACAGATGTTATCCACTTGGGCTTAGACCAGACTTTACTGAAATAGAACAAAATGTATATGCAAACAAAACCTATGTTGACCCTGTTTTTGTTTGTTTGTTGGTTGGTTTGGTTTGGTTTTTAAAGACCAACCCAAACTGGTGATGAGAAACATGAAAAATTCAAGAAGCATGCTCACATCTCTGGCCTAGGCAGATGAACCGTTCGAGGGACGAACAGAATAAAGAGAAAACTGAACAACCTAAAGGTCATAGCCAGAAAGACAGTGTAAAGCCATTGTCAGATCTTCAAGGGGTCAAGTAACATAAAGAACAGGGATGAAGAATAGAGAACGTGAAGCAAGTTAACATGAGTTTCATGGAGTAGAGGAGAAATACTCTGAAAGGTGCATTAAAAATTGAAAACGATTCATACTCCCAGCTTCCTGCTCTCAAGAGACATGGAATGTTTGAGTATGACTCATACTGCACGACAGGGCTACACAGGGAAGTGGTTTCCTCAGGTGAGAACCAAGGATTCAGGAGGTGAAAATTAGTGGACATTATGTTTAAAGTAGTGGGTGATTATTTTAAACTCATTTATTCCCCATGAAATAAATGAAGAAATATTTGCTCCAGAATTTAAAATAGAAAAGCTTGAGGGAGAAATTACGGGAGAGAAAAGATGACTGGGAAGAAAAACGTAAAAGGAAGTTAACTCTATAACAAGGATTGAAAAATAGGGTGGCTCCAGTGTGTTGAAATCTTTCCTTAAATAACAGATTTTTCTAAGTTCCTGGTGGATTTGGGAAGAAAGTGGAGACATTACTCAAATTACTATACCTCCTGGGAAAAATCAGACTCCTCTTTGATTAGTTGTGTTTCTGAGAGAAACAGCTCAAGTGAGCAGGCATGTAATAGGTTTTATTAAGAGTCTATATGTATAACTGAATCACTTTGCTGTTCCCTTGAAACTAGCACAACATTGTATTAACTAAATTAACTATTGGAGAAGGAAATGGCAACCCATTCCAGTATTCTTGCCTGGACAGTCTCATGGACAGAGGAGCCTGGTGGGCTATAGTCCATGGGGTTGCAAAGAGTTGGACACGACTGAGCAACCTCACTTTCACTTTTCACTTTCATGCGTTGGAGAGGGAAATGGCAACCCACTCCAGTGTTCTTGCCTGGAGAATCCCAGGGACGGGGGAGCCTGGTGGGCTGCCGTCTATGGGGTTGCACAGAGTCAGACACGACTGACACGACTTAGCAGCAGCAGCAATTTAAAATATTTTTTAATAAAAAAAATTTTAAGGAGTCTAACCAGGAGTCCTAAATAGTAGTGCATGCTCAGTCACTTTAGTCATGTCCAACTCTCTGCAACCCATGGACCATGGCCCGCCAGGCTCCTCTGTCCATGGGATTCTCCAGGCAAGAATACTGGAGTGGGGTGCCATTTCCTTCTCCAGTGATAAAGTGTGAAGTGAGTGAAGTGAGTGAAGTGAAGTCACTCAGTCGTGTTCGACTCTTTGCGACCCCATGGGCTGAAGTCCACCAGGCTCCCCTGTCCATGGGATTTTCCAGGCAAGAGTACTAGATTTATTCATTTGTTGAGTGAAAACATTAACTGAAATCATCATTTGTAGTGCCTTAAAAATTATTGCTAAAAACTAGGAAAGAAAAAAAGATTCGTTAAGACAGTGACATAAGATTATTCAAAAGGTATTAATGGATCCAGTGCAATTTTTATAAGATGGTATTTTCCAGCTCTCAATTTTTTTAATACTTTAAAATAATCACTAGACTATCTAAACTTTTTCCTAGCCATTAATTTATGTGTTGCTTCTCTGTGTGTTTTCTGCCTCATTGTCTCTAAAATTCCACTCTATAAGGCAGGAGATTTATCCATCTGGTTCACTCTATTTCTGGTGCCTAGAATAGTGTTTAGGATATTTGAATATACCTAATAAATATTGTATAATAAAGTTTGAAATATTCCTTCATACTGCCTACTTTACCAACCACCCCAATTTTCTCTATCAATAAGTCAAAGAATTAGAAATGGTCAAAAGCATAAACACTCAATGGTTTTCTAAAATCACCATTTTTACAATCAGTTCAGTTCAGTTCAGTTGCTCAGTAGTGTCCAACTGTTTGTGACCCCGTGGACTGCAGCATGCCAAGCCTCCCAGTCCATCATCAACTCCCAGAGTTTACTCAAATTCATCTCCACTGAGTCGGTGATGCCCATCCAACCATTTCATCCTCTGTCGTACACTTCTCCTCCTGCCTTCAATCTTTCCACGATCAGGGTCTTTTCAAATGAGTCAGTTCTTTGCATCAGGGAGCCCAAGTATTGCAGATTCACCTTCAGCATCAGTCCTTGTTATGAATATTCAGGACTGATTTCCTTTAGGATGGACTGGTTGGATCTCCTTGCAGTCCAAGGGACTCTCAAGAGTCTTCTCCAATACCACAGTTCAAAAGCATCAATTCTTCAGCACGCAGCTTTCTTTATAGCCCAACTCTCACAAACATACACGACTACTGGAAAAACCATAGCTTTGACTAGACGCACATTTGTTGGCAAAGTAATGTCTCTACTTTTTAATATGTTGTCTAGGTTGGTCATAACTTTTCTTCCAAGGAGCAAGGGTATTTTACTTTCATGGCTGCAATCACCATCTGCAGTGATTTTGGAGCCCCCAAAATTGAAGTCTGTCACTGTTTCCCCATCTATTTCCCATGAAGTGATGGGACTGGATGCCATGATCTTAGTTTTCTGAACATTTAGTTTTAAGCCAACTCTTCTCACTCTCCTCTATCACATTCAAGAGGCTTTCTAGTTCCTCTTTGCTTTCTGCCATAAGGGTGTTGTCATCTGCATATCTGAAGTTATTGATAATTCTGGCAATCTTGATTCCAGCTTGTGCTTCTTCTAGCCCAGCGTTTCTTATGATGTACTCTGCATATAAGGTAAATAAGCAGGTGACAATATACAGCTGACCTGCATATGATTTCTCAAGAGGCAGGTCAGGTGGTCTGGTATTCCCATCTCTTTCAGAATTTTCCACAGTTTGTTGTGATCCACACAGTCGAAGGCTTTAGCTTAGTCAATAAAGCAGAAGTAGACGTTTTTCTGGAACACTCTTGCTTTTTCGATGATCCAATGCATGTTGGCAATTTGACCTCTGGTTCCTCTGCCTTTTCTAAAACCAGCTTGAACATCTGGAAGTTTAAGGTTCACATACTGTTGTAGCCTGACTTGGAGGATTTTGAGCATACTTCACTAGCGTGTGAGATGACTGCAATTGTGCGGTAGTTTGAGCATTCTTTGGCATTGCCTTTCTTTGGGATTGGAATGAAAACTGACCTTTTCCAGTCCTGTGGCCACTGCTGAATTTTCCAAATTTGCTGGCATGTTGAGTGCAACACTTTCACAGCATCATCTTTTAGAATTTGAAATAGTTCAACTGGAATTCCATCACCTCTACTAGATTTATTCATAGTGATGCTTCTGAAGCCCCCTTAACTTCACATTCCAGGATGTCTCACTCTAGGCTGGTGATCATACCATCATGATTATCTGGGTTGTGAAGATCTGTTTTGTATAGTTTTTCTGTGTATCCTTGCCACCTCTTCTTAATATCTTCTGCTTCTGTGAGGTCCATACCATTTCTGTCCTTTATTGTGCTCATCTTTGCATGAAATGTTCCCTTGGTATCTCTAATTTTCTTGAAAAGATCTCTAGACTTTCCCATTCTATTGTTTTTCCTCTATTTCTTTGCATTGATCTGTGAGGAAGGCTTTCTTGTCTCTCTTTGTTATTCTTTGGAACTCTGCATTCAAATGGGTATATCTTTCCCTTTCTCCTTTGCCTTTTGCTTCTCTTCTATTCACAGCTATTTGTAAGGCCTCCACAGACAACCATTTTGCCTTTTTGCATTTTTTTTCCCTTGGGGATGGTGTTGATCCCTGCCTCTTGTACAATGTCCACAAACCTCCATCCATAGTTCATCAGGTACTCTATCAGATCTAATCCCTTGAATCTATTTCTCATTTCCACTGTATAATCATAAGGGAGTTGACCTTCATACCTGAATGGTGTAGTGGTTTCCCCTGCTTTCTTCAATTTAAGTCTTAATTTGGCAATAAGGAGTTCATGGTCCGTGCCACAGTCAGCTCCTGGTCTTGTTTTGCTGACTGTATAGAACTTCTACATCTTTGGCTGCAAAGAATATAATCAATCTGATTTTGGTATCGACCATCTGTGAATGTCCATGTGTAGAGTCTTCTCTTCTGTTGTTGGAAGACAGTGTTTGCTATGACAAGCGTGTTCTCTTGGCAAAACTCTATTAGCCTTTGCCCTGCTTCATTCTGTACTCCAAGGCCAAATTTGCCTGTTACTCCAGGTGTTTCTTGACTTCCTACTTTTGCATTCCAGTCCCCTATAATGAAAAGAACATCTTTTTGGGGTGTTAGTTCTAGAAGGTCTTGTAGGTCTTTATGGTACCATTCAACTTCAGTTTCTTTAGCATTACTGGTGGGACATAGACTTGGATTACTGTGATATTAAATGGTTTGCTTTGGAAATGAACAAAGATCAGTGTCATTTTTGAGCCTGCATCCAAGCACTGCATTTTGGTCTCTTTTGTTGACTATGATGGCTACTCCATTTCTTCTAAGGGATTCTTACCCACAGTAGTAGATATAATGGTCATCTGAGTTAAATTCACCCATTCCAGTCCATTTTAGTTTGCTGATTCCTAAAATGTTGATGCTTACTCTTGCCATCTCCTGTTGGCCCACTTCCAATTTGCCTTGATTCATGGACCTAATTTTCCAGGTTCCTATGCAATATTGCTCTTTACAGCATCGGACTTTACTTCCATCACCAGTCACATCCACAACTGGGTGTTATTTTTGCTTTGGCTCCATCCCTTCATTCTTTCTGGAGTTATTTCTCCACTGCTCTCCAATAGCATATCGGGCACCAACCAACCTGGGAAGTTCATCTTTCAGTGTCTTATCTTTTTGCCTTTTCATACTGTTCATGGGGTTCTCAAGGCAAAAATACTGGAGTGGTTTGCCATTCCCTTCTCTAGTGGACCACGTTTTGTCAGAGCTCTCTACCAGGACCCGTCCATCTTGAGTGTCCCTATACGGCATGGCTCATAGTTTTCATTGAGTTAGACACTGTGGTCTATGTGATCAGGTTGGTTAGTTTCCTGTGATTGTAGGTTTCAGTCTGCCTACCTTCTCATGGAGGCTTATGGACGCTTCCTGATGGAAGAGACTGACTGGCGGGAAACTGGGTCTTGTTCTGATGGGCAGGGCCATGTTGGGTAAATCTTTAATCCAATTTTCTGTCAATGGATGGGGCTGTGTTCCCTCCCTATTATTTTACTGGGACCAAACTATGGTGGCTCAGAGGTTAAAGCATCTGCCTCCAATGCGGGAGACCCAGGTTTGATCCCTGGGTTGGGAAGATCCCCTGGAGAAAGAAATGGCAACCCACTCCAGTATTCTTGCCTGGAGAATCCCATGGACAGAGGAGCCTGGCGGGCTACAGTCCATGGGGTCGCAGAGTCGGACATGACTGAGCGACTTCACTCACTCACTCAAGCAAACTATGGTGGAGGTAATGAAGATAATGGTGACCTCCTTCAAAAAGTCCTATGCACACACTGCTACACTCAGTGCCCCCAGCCCTACAGCAGGCCACCACCAACTCAGCCTCCATTGGAGACTCCTGGACACTCACGGGCAAGTCTGGGTCAGTCTCTTGTGGGGTCATTGCTCCTTTCTCCTGGTCCTGGTGCACACAAGGGTCTCTTTGTGCCCAGCAAGTTTGTTTTCCCAGTCTGTGTAAGTTCTGGTGGCTCTACGGTGGGATTAATGGTGACCTCCTCCAAGAGGGCTTATGCCATATCCAGGTCTGCTGCACCCAGAGCCCCTGTCCCTGTGGCGGTCCACTGCTGACCTGTACCTCCTCAGGAGACACTCAAACACAGTTCTGTCTCAGTCGCTGTGGGCCTCTGGGTCCTGGTGCACATAAGGTTTGTTTGAGCCCTCTGAGCATCTCTGGCGGGTATGGGTCTTGATTCTAAACACGATTTTGCCCCTCCTACCATCTTCTGGAGCTTCTACTTTGTTCTTGGACGTAGGGTATCTCTTCACAGTCACTCCCGCACCACACAGACGCTGTTCCCATGCTGTGCAATTTAACAAAGAAATAAAAGTAAGAAAGGAAATCTATTTTGGGACACTACTTATACCAAGACATTGTCACACCTATTTCCTTTAATGTAACTCATAAAGGTTGTTAATGAATAAGTTTTGCAGGAAGAAGAGATTGAGAAAGTTTAGCACTTTGCGTCAAATGCATATTTGGGGAATATTCTAACATATGCACCTCATTTCAAAGAGAAAGAGGAGGAAGAGGAGGCAGCAAAGGAAGGGGAGGAAGAGGAAGAGAAAGTAGAAGAGAAATCAATATTTCATGGGATAAACACTTCATCTTATCATTGTCACAATAACTAGATGTGATAAACTCCGTTCCCATAATATTACTCAAAAATTGATGATCACAGAGTTTTTATGATCTTTCCATGTGATTCATAACTAAAAGGTAGTGGAGTTGAGATTTGAACTCAGTTATTTGTAAACCCAAAGCCAATGCTCTTCTGATTCTATCACTATTTTTGACAGTAAAAAGAAAGGCAGATTTTTGGAAAACTGTATTTGGGCTGATTCTTACAGTCATGGTAAATGAGGGAGAAGGTGTTCCTTCTTATTTACAAGTCTCCATGCTTCTGTTAGCTGGAGTTATGTTGTTTGCATTTATATGTTAACATTATACTAAAAATAAAGTTATGAGGAAATTATGATTAGTAAGCTATTATCCCATACACATATGATCACCATCATGGTAATTGTTTCCTCTCACATTGGATAACCTGTCACAGAACCGCTATAGAAACACAAAGAAGAAGAAAGATTTTTTTCCTTTGCTTTCTGCCTCCACAGAATGTAGACTTGCAGATTCACCACATGAGTCTAGAGAAATGCTCCCAGAAATAAGCCCCAGAAGTGATTTATGCAATAAAAAAATGGAGGGTGGTGTGGCATTAAGTACACTTTTCAATAAAGATGCATAAGGATGACTGTGTTTTCCATTAATAATGCGCAGGGATTTTTAACAAGCTATGCCTACCCTAACTTTTCATATTTGTTCTTTTTTCTTGAGCTCCCATGTTATCTCATGGATTCATGTCACCACTAACAATAATAACTGTAGACTCTGATAAAGATTTCAGTCAACTGATTATTGTGTAAGTGATGAATATAATAGCAGCAGATGAAAAGTCAACAGTTACAGAAGGCAAAATCAGCTCTGTGTACAAAAAAATAAAAGAGAGACACAGTGCCTCACCACAAAGTCAGGGAGAGTCTATTGTCATAACATGATGTCTTACAAATGGTTATTGTAAACATTTGATTTGAGAGCAAAGTTAAGAAATGCTGCTTTTGTTTGCGTTTTTGAAGTGCTGTATTTTTAAGATTTCTGTCATGAAATTTTTGACACACAGCCTTTACCTGAATCTAAAATACAGTGACTGTTGTATTCGTGCCATACCCTCTGCAGGAAGATTTCAGCTATTGAAGAGAACTGGTTGTTGGCTGGTTGGAAGAGAACAAATAGAGGCACAGATGCCCTTTGTTTATGCCTCTCTGCTCTCACCCAGCATCCTCTTACCTACTCAGCCTGCTAGTTCTCGGGATAAATGATGGCCTTTCTCATATAAGAAGGCTCTATTGACTGGACTCAAGTAGAGAAATAATGGCAATCGTCACAAGTTCTAACTCTTCTAACACAGGTTATTACAATAGAAATCTGTTTATTTCCAACCTCTCACTCCCTGTCAAGAAGCAGGGGCATCTCTGAGGGAATTTTTACAGAAGAGACATAATATGTTGTGTCTAGGTCCTAAACGTTTTGCTTCTGAGGGATTGGCAGGGAGGGGGGGACTGTGAACTCCAATCACAAAGAGAGTGGTCCAAGGATGACTTCAAACTGATACTGACCTTGGAACATGTATTTGAGTGTGAGTTTGTACGCTGATATGTAAATGTCTGTGACAGGCAGGGAGTACCCACAGCCTGGCTCCCAGCTCAGGGAAGATGATCAGAGGTAATTCTTCCCAATGGGGAAATGTTTGGCAATGGCTACAAACTCGTAAGTTCAGTGCAGCAGTCTTTTAAAGAGTTTTAAAGAGAGGGAGAGTGTGGGATGATTTGGGAGAATGGCATTGAAACATGTATACTGTCATATAATAACAAATCGCCAGTCTGTGTTTGATACAGGATACAGGATGCTTGGGGCTGGTGCATGAGGATGATCCAGAGAGATGATATGGGGTGGGAGGTGGGAGGGGGGTTCAGGATTGGGAACTCGTGTACACCCGTGGCTGATTCATGTCAATGTATGGCAAAACCAATACAGTATTGTAAAGCAAAATAAAGTAAAAATAAAAATTTTAAAAATAAAAAGTTTTCCATTCTCTTTGTTCATCAGTATCATGAAATTCCCTGTATGCAAATAGTAATACTAAATATAACAAAAGCAACAAAATGTGATTCAGACTCTGCAGATCTTTCAAAAATGCTCGCATCAAATATACCCAGGGAATTCCCTGGTGGTCCAGTGGCTAAGAATCCACCTTCCAATGCAGGGAACGTAGGTTCAATCCCTGGTTGAGGAGCTAAGATCCCATGAATTGCAAAGTGAATAAGCCCGTGCCCTACAACTACCCAGCCAGCGTGTGGCAGTGAAAGATCCTGCATGCCCCAACTGAGATCCAGTGCAGCCAAATAAATAAATAAACAAGTATAAATAACTGCATCCAAATAATACACTTAGATATGTAAAGGTGATGAAACTGAGGGGTAAAAGGTTAAACAGTTGCCAGTGTCACAGACCTGGTAGAATTCATAACTGCTCGATGTTATAGAAGAGCATCACCCATTCTCTACTCATAAAAACAAATGCTTAGCCACGCTTCTTTTACATCCTACCTGCTTTGAGCTTCTCATCCCTGCTCTCTTTTGTCCATGGTAGCTGATGGGAACCCAGAGCTTAAATGTGAGGTTGCTGCTGGTGAAAGGAATCTCAGACTCGTATGAAGAAGCAGATGACACTTCGTCACCTCCAGCTTCCATGAAGATGTTGACATTTATAAAAATTCATTGTCAAAAACATAAAGAAGCATCACACTTCTGACTTGTACCAACATGTAGGAAGATACAAATTATTGTTTGGAATTCCCTATTCAGAGGAATATGTAAGAGTTGGTATCTCACCTAAGTTAACAATGTATTAGCTGGAGAATTTCCAAGTTGGAGGGAAACTTTCAAATCCTCTCCAGCACTCTAATTTTAACTGAGGTTTTGTGAAGTGAAATTATATTCACAAGGTTACACAGCAAGTTAGAGATGGAAACAACTCTGGAATGCAAGTTTCCAGTTTCCTAAGCCAGCATCTTAAGTCCCATCTACATGACCAGCCTTGAAGAATTATATGAACAGAACCTAATACTTATTGCATGTTATATTTTAGAACTTGCTGTATATGAGACCTGATTGGGGTTGCTCAGAACCTGAGGTGACATTGTAGTTGGCTAAGAGCTCACAGCTCTAATTTTAAAATCACCCTTAGATCATATCATGTATGATTGGCATGACATTTACATCAAGTCAAATTCAGAAAGTTTAAGAATGAATTTATATTCTGCCCAGGAGGTGCTAGTGGTAAAGAATCCACCTGCCAATGCAGGAGATGCAAGAGACACGGGTTTGATCTCTAAGTCAAAACGGAAATGAAGGAAATGATCCCTAAGTCCCTGGAGAAGGAAATGGCAACCTGCTTCAGTATTCTTGCCTGGAAAATCCATGGACAGAAGAGCCTGGTGGGCTACAGCTTTGCAAAGGGTTGAACATGACTGAGCACCAGCACCAACCAACCAACAGCCAATAACTCATCATATTTCATCTCTTTGTAGAATTTGTTCTGGGTGTTACTAAACACCAGGGATCTAGTGAAAAGTTTATCACAACCTGGGGCCCACTAATCACAATTTGGTTGGTAGTGGTTTATTCTGGCTCATCTAAAATAGTGTGCAAAGTCAGAAGACTTGAACTATCACTTCAAACTCCATCATTTAAGTCTTATTCTAACTTACATTCACCAAGAGCTAGTTGCCTTAGCAATAAAGTAGAGTTAATCATAGAACTTGACTTACAGACTTACCAGCATCAAGTGAGGTAAAGTGCTTGAAAGTTCTTTGAATTGCAGAAATGATAAATGAACATAGCCTGGTGGATCTTGCCTGAACTCAACTTACAGATGCCCCAGAAGCAAGAAAGAGGTTGAAAGATGACAAAATCTCTCTCTCTCTCTCTCTCTCTCTCTCTCTCTCTCTCTCTCTCTCTCTCTCTCTCTCTCTCTCTCTTTCTCTCACACATACACACTGATAGATCCTTGGGGAACAAAACATGTTTATTTTCAGCTGAGGGTTTGGGGACAGAGTGGTAGCCTAGGACATTATAAATAGAGTGTAGGGGCTTCCCTGGCAGCTCAGCGGTAAAGAATCTGCCTGTCAATGCAGGAGACATGGGTTCGGCCCTGATTTGGGAAGATCCCATGTGCCATGGGTCAGCTAAGCCCACGTGCCACAACTACTGAGCCTGTGCTCCGCAACAGCGTCTCTTGTTATAGATTGCAACAGCTCGAAGCACCACAGCTAGCGAGGAGCCCAGGCAGCAGTGAAGCCCCAGCACAGACGAGAATAAACGAACAGAAATTATTTTTATGAAAAAAGATTGGCTGAAGAATAGACTTCTAGATATTGTCACTAAGGGAATGGGTATCTGTGATATCCTATAAGATTGAATGTTACATGTCTGTCAGGAGTAACAAGCTAAATCTACACAGAGCTACATGGGTTGATTTTAAAACATGTTATTGAGTGAAAAATACACATCTGTAGGAAATCTGAACACACAAAATTCTTGATTGCTTTACAATTTGTAAGAACCATCTTCTCCCCTTTTTCACACTTTTTCCTGGCGAAAAATTAAAACTTCCACCCTCTCAGACATGTTTTGAAGAAGCCTTTTGCCCTTGGGCTTCCCTGGTGGCTCAGATGGTAAAGCATCTGCCTGCAATGCAGGAGACTCGGGTTCACTCCCTGGGTCGGAAAGATTCCCTGGAGAAGGAAATGGCAACCCACTCCAGTACTCTTGCCTGGAAAATCCCATGGACGGAGGAGCCTGGTAGGCTACAGCCCATGGGGTCGCAAAGAGTCGAGCACTACTGAGCGGCTTCACTTTCACTCTCTATAGGAAAGTACTATTTGTGTACATTTGTAATGTGCACATACATAAAACAGAACAAAACACTACATTTTTCCTGCCACACACATATATTAGCAATGAATTGAGTTTCTATAATAGAGGAACACTATGTGGGATGGGTTTTTTTTAAAAAAAGAAAATAATAAAACAGAACATGGGAGGAACTTTAGCAGAAACTAACACAACATTGTAATGCAATCATACTCCAATAATAAAATTTTTTAAATTAAAAAAATTCAAGGTGGAAAAATTTGAAATATATAATTATAATGACTTTCTGGTTTTAAAAAAATAGTAGTCTCCCTTTCCTACTCTCAAATCACTTTTGAACCTTTTGGGGGGCCAGCCCTACTTTCCAGAGAAAGCCTTCTTACGTAAGTAATAAATGTCTTTATATCCTCTTGTGCATGTGTGGAATCATCAGTCTTGAACTCTAGACCAAATGTGAGTAGTGGAATTGATCCTGCTGCTACTCAGGAAGCCACAAGTTAAAAAGGAAGACAAAAGACACACGGGTACTAACTTCCGTTCTTCTGATCCTTTTAATGATGATGCTGGTCCAAGGAGCCAACACGTGGTAAAAGAAAATTGCCAGAAAGAGCTATGCATTGATTATTTTTACCCTTTTAACTGAAATTACCATTAAGGCTGAAGGCCAAAGAGAAATATTTTTATAATTTTTATCTCTATTTCATTTTGAATAAAATAAAAATAGCACTTAAGCAAAATAAGTCTTTTATAAGCCACAGGGAATATATTTCTATGGTAACATGATCCCCAACAGAAATAGTGACAGAGATCTTGACACACTCTCAGGATTCATTTTCTCTTGATATGATACAGCGGCATATAGATAAGTCCTGCAAAGACTTTAAACAGAATTCTTAAGCTATGATGGAAGGCAACTGTCATAATGAGGTTATATAAAGCGTTACCCTCAAAGTCATTGTGCCAAACAATCAGAAGTTCCTTTTTGGACTGTGCATTTCACATGTTACAAAGGGATACAAAGCATAGCTGCTTTTTCAGGGCGCATCAGCAGAATAGTAATCCTGTCAGGTACACCTTACTTTTCAGTTATTCTCAACTATTTATGTCTCCTGGCAGCCAAAAGCCAAACCGTGTATCCACAAATAAATATCTTGGATCTTTCTAGACAAAATACTAAAAAGGATTCTTTAAAATTCAACTTACATTTATTGACAAGCAAATATGTCAATTATTGTACAATTTCCGATGCATTACTGAACAGTATTTCTATGTGTATATTGTGGTTGTTGTTCAGTCGCTAAGTTGTGTCAGCCTCTTTGCAACACCATGGACTAAGCCTATCAGAATCCTCTGTCCATGGGGACTTCCCAGGCAAGAATACTGGAAAGTGTTAGTCACTTAGTCGTGTCTGACTGTGACTCCGTGGCTCCTGTGTCCATGGGATTTCCCAGGCAAGAATACTGGAGTCAGTTGCCTTTTCCTTCTCCAGGGTATCTTCCCGACTCAGAGATCGAACCCACGTCTCCTGCATTGACAGAGAGATTCTTTACCACTGAGCCACCAGGGAAGCCCTCTTAAATGTGTATAAATATATATTTTTTTCTTCTTCTTTTTAATGTGGACACTTTGCATTTTGAAAACGTGTCAGTTGAGCATCTCACTGTCATCATGCCAGGATCATACAACCCTAATAGTGAACTTAAACATCTAGTACTTTGTCTTTTGTGTGTTTGACCTGTACTTTCTCCTCCATACCTGGGCTCTTCCTGTATGTCCCCTGAATTGATTATCTGAGTAGGCTGAGTAAGTGCTTCTATGTTTTTTTCTCCCCCCAGAAGTGTCTTATTCCTCTGACTCTAAATCCTCCTCACCTGCTGTACAATATAAAAATCATACCAATACACACAATCCCACTTCAAACAAAAACAACTCTGGGCATTTTCATTGATATTTTTGTTGCTACAGCAAAATAGTTCCTTGAGCTCAATCACCGTGCCTATCAAGGCTGAGAAAGAAAAATGGTCTCTTACTGGCTTGGTGGCTCAGACGGTAAAGCGTCTGCCCGCCATGCGGGAGACCTGGGTTCAACCCCTGGGTAGGGAAGATCCCCTGGAGAAGGAAATGGCAACCCACTCCAGCACTCTTGCCTGGAAAATCCCATGGGCAGAGGAGCCTGATAGGCTACAGTCTATGGGGTCGCAAAGAGTCGGACACGACTGAGCGACGTCAATTCAATTCAATTCAACTGTCTCTTGAAGGTCTCACTAGACATAAAAACAGAATTGGCATTTTTGAGTATTATTCACTTCCATCAACCTTGAAAAGGCACAGAATTTACTTTATTTGGACATTTACTTTAAAACTCTCTCTTACTTTAAAAATAACTCCTAAAACATCTCTGAGGGGGGAAAGGACAGATATTATTAGCTGATTAGTCAGCTAAGGACACTGAGGCACAAAGATGCTAAGCAATTTTCCAATGATCTCATTGCTGAAGACGAGATAACAAAGGGTTCCACCCTGGCCATCTGACTCCCAAGTAGCAGCCTCTTTAAAGTATATATACAGCAGTGTCTCTCTCTTTGTCTCATCTTTAAGCTTTTAATTTCTTTACTCTGTCTTTTTACTTTCATTAATATTTAAATCTTTTAAATTTTAACAGTAATGTATAAATTTCCATGAAAGAAGAAAGATCCAATGCAAAAGCTATGGAAAGGAATAAAAGACGAAAAATAAGCAATCTTTACTAAGGGGTCAACATGGTGCCAGTCATAAGTTTCTTTACAGTTTTCCTTAATTTTTCTTACCAAGATCTGAAATCAGCAGAAATAAACTCATTTTTACCTTTAGAAGATGATCGATCAAAGTTTTACCCCTGTTTCTCAGAGCTGTATCTTAACAGATGAATTTGTTAAAAAAAAAAAGACTTTCATATACATAAAGTTTCAGGCTGTATCAGACAGTGGATGACTTTAGCAGGATGAAGAATTTGGAAGAGAAGGAAAGAGTGTCTCTGCTCATCTCTGAGAACATATCCAGCAAGAATTTTCCTACTCAGCCTTTCAGATTCTCTTCTCTGCCTTAAATTTGATAGTTTAGATCACTTCCTGTCCATTGTCAAACCCCAGACATGATCCATCTCACCTTCCCCCATTTTAACCGTGTGTGTGGTGATATAACATTATCTGAATCAAATGCAATCCTAAAATCATCTAATTGCTTTATTTTGAACTCATCTAAAAAAATATTGAGTTCTAAATATTTCATCTCTTCAAGTGATTTGTATATGCTAAGTTAATTAGAAGCTGAAAGCATTTCTTTGATTAACTTAAAAGGAACAACAACAAAATCCAACTAGTACACTTTGTGTCAGAACATCTGAATCAGTGGCTGCCAATCCTGGCTGTTTATTATTATTTCTTGGGAAAGTATTTATTCATTTATTTATTTTCTAGGGTGGTGGTCTGGCTATCTTCACTTTTAAAAAGCTCTTCAGGTCATTTTAATGTACAGTTAGGGTCAACATGCATTAATCTAGACATTTCATATAATAGTACTTTAGAGCCCAAGTTAGCTGGGGAATGGTCACAATATTTTTTCCCTATATAATTATAAAACCCTCACATTTTTAAAGGGTCAGCACTGAATATATAGTTAAGCTAAAAGTCAGTTTTTAGGACTTTAGTTATTATAGCCAAAATATTTTCATCTGCTACCTCCTGGATTTGTTATTTTGTCAATAAAATCTCAAAGGAATTAGTCAAGGCTGAACAAACTCTGAAGGAAATTTATCTCCTTTACAGTTGCAAAAAGTGGTTGCAACCACTAGGGGTCAGGCAGTTAAATCTGCAATATGATACACAAGCACTAAAGTTACCCAGTTTAGAATTCCATATCCTGATTTCAAAAATACTTTCTAAATTTTCTTCCATCATTAAAACCCACGTCCTTTCAAAAGTTCAAAGCCATTTCCTTCCTGGGTGGATAGGTGTTTTACACGCTATTTAGTCCAAGCTTCAAAATTCTAAAGAGAACTGTAATCCAGGAGTATGGAAAGTTAAAGCACGATCGGCATGATGATTTTCAAAAAATAAAATAGGAAATAAAGCTATTAGGTATATAGTTCTTCCACATACATTATCTGATTTCACCACTGTTTAGAGGACTCTGTAGGCATTTCTAGGTCTACTAGAAGTCCCAGGGCCTAATGCTATTCTCCCATTGCCACAAGTATTTTTATCCTCTTGTCATTGAGGGGTGTTGTCTATGAGCCCTCTTCTGACATTTGGACTAACTTGTGACACTTTCAGTCATTATTACTGTGACTGAACATCATGTGTGCTCAGAGTCAGCTCATTAAAAAACATGCATGTTAGTTGGATCATGCAGCTATCATGTACAAAGCCTAACTACTCTGAGGCCACCACAAACTGGAGAGGCCATGGGGAGATGCTCCAGCTGACAGTGCCAGCTGAGCTCAGCCTTCCAGCCCGCCTTGCCAATGTGCTTGGCCTCCAAGTGAAGACACCATCTTGGCAATAGAGCCTCCTTCAGTACAAGGTGTTTCGGGTGGCGGCTGGCAGCCACTGACCAGCCATTCTGGCCTCCCCAGCTGAAGCTGCCGACAGCACAGCAGGATGGATCTTCACTGTGCACTGTGAGAATTCCCAGACCCAGAGAAATCCACTGCTATTCCCGCCTATGGGGTCGCACAAAGTCAGACACGACTGAAGCGACTTAGCAGCAGCAAGCTCAGAATGGTGTGTTAGGCAGAGCTAGATAACTGGAACTCCCAGAGAAATTAACTGAGCTCCCTCCCTTCAACTGGGGTTTTGCCAAAGCAGAAATATCCAAAATGTGGGTCAACTGGGGCAAATGATTTGTTCTTTCATTATACCCATTAACCTTTGGGTATAAAGCTTGGGGTGGGGGGGAGAAAAGGTGTAAAAAAAAGCTGGCGAAAAAGTCACTGCTGCATGGTAAAAATATGTGCTGATAGGTGTTTAAATACAATTGAAAACATAATCTGTCTTAAAATTGAAATTTCCCAAATACTGTATAGATGTGAGAGTTGGACTATAAAGAAAGCTGAATGCCAAAGAATTGGTGCTTTTGAACTGTGGTGTTGGAGAAGACTCTTGAGAGTCCCTTGGACAGCAAGGAGATCCAACCAGTCCATCCTAAAGGAAATTAGTCCTGAAAATTCATTGGAAGGACTGATGTTGAAGGTGAAACTCCAAAACTTTGAGACTTCTGATGCAAAGAACTGACTCATCTGAAAAGACCCTGATGCTGGGAAAGATTGAAGGTGGGAGGAGAAGGGGATGACAGAGGAGGAGATGATTGGATGGCATCACCAACTCAATGGACATGAGTTTGAGTAATCTCCAGGAGTTGATGATGGACAGGGATGTTTGGCGTACCGCAGTCCATAGGGTCACAAGGAGTTGGACACGACTGAGCAACAGAACTGAAATGACTGAAATACTCTGAAGAAATATTAATTTACAGCCTCTATTTTTTTTTTTTTTACTGCTTGGCTATTAAAGTTTCTTACTGTACCAGCACTATCAACTCCCACCCAAAGTAAAGTTTCTCTCCCACATTTTACTTTGTGTGTGAATTCCAAACCCTGCTGATGTACATCAATATATTCATTATAATAAATAGCTACTATTGTTATTTTTAAGATCCCTTGGAGAAGGAATGGCAACCCACTCCTCTATTCTTGCCTGGAGCATCCCATGGACAGAGGAGCCTGGCGGGCTACAGTCCATGGGGCCACAAAGAGTAGGACACAACTGAGCAAGTGAGCGTGTGCATGCGTGTGCGCACACACACATGCATGCACACACACACATGCACACACACACCCATATTTAAGACTTTGCCTGGAAAAATCCATGGACTAGGAGCCTGGTGGGCTATAGTCCATGGGTTCTGGACACTACTGAGCACTCACACTTACTTAAACTGAAAATGACTTGCTACAGGTAAAAAATATGCAATTATGAGTGTGTCTATGAAAATAAAAAGCAGGCTTTATAAAAAATTCTTGTCTCATTTAAGGTAAAAGCTGCCATCAACTACTATAAGCCTTATTTTTTTTTATCTGAATAAGAACCATAGAATTAGTCTCTATACCACTTGAATGACTTTTTTCTCTCCAGAACTCTTTCTAATTAGGTCATTTTTTGCGGTTCGTTATATCCTGGGAGACTATTATGTCCAAACCCTTGTATAAGTTGTACATGTAGATATAATCTTAGGTCCTAAGACTTGTCTAATTCCATTTTTCCCACAACTACAGGTATCGCTGGGAACAAGAATAAAAATGGCATTTGTTAAACAAGGAGAATAGGAGGTCTTTCCATTTCTGTTCCCCCACAGTGCTAACATAGTACCTCAAGATTAGTTTGCACATAAGAAAATTGTAGCAAGTAAAAACCTTCTGCAATGCATGCATTTAGAGAAGTGACATTTTTGAGGAAATTTGAACGAGGAAATTGGGAAATCTCATGATATAGGGGGAGAGAAAGAAGAATCTCCAATAGCAAAAATGCTCAGTCTCTGCAATTAGAAAGTTATTATATAAGATTAATATCTGGAGAAGTGGAGAAAATCAGTTTATTTTAAAGCAGCCTCAATCTTTGAGGCTAGAAGACAGATGTTAGTTGAAAAATGAGAAGTAGGGGCTTCCTTCATGATCCAATGGTTAAGAATTCTGCTTGCAATGCAGGGGGCTCAGGTCCAGTCCCTGTTGCATAACTAAAATTCCATATGCCTCAGAGCAACTGAGCCCACGCACCATGACTGGAAAGTCCACGTGCCACAACTGGAGAGTCCAAGCGCCACAGTGCAAGGTCCTGCATGACCCAACCAGGACTCCACTTGCTGCAACTAAGACGTGACACAGCAAAAAAAACAAATAAATACTTTTAAAAAGACAGAAAGAGAGAAAGGGATGTGAGAAGTAACTCAACTTGGGTTGTTTTCCTGGAAGAAGTACGAGAAACTTCTAAGGCATGGAGAGAGGGAGAGAATATAGGCAATGTATTACAAATATTGGACGCAGAAGTTGAGGACTTGAGGACAATGTCAACATGGACAAATAAATGGAGGAGATATCAGCAGACAGAGGGCTAAATATGAGGCCCGAGAATATTTCTGTTTCAGAGGGACAAAAGGAGGTGATAAACAGATTATCGTGAATGATGGTGTTAGCGTAATTCAGACCATTCTTTTAGGAGAACACATATGCCGGACAGGACATTGAAATTCTAGCGCTTTAAGTGATGGATGTCTACAGAGTTCTTTCAACAGCAGCAGTTATCCATCCCTCCATCTCACAATCTGGTCTGAAAGGATATTAGAAGTTATCTGTAAGTGGGAGACAGATGATGACTAGAGTCTTAACTATCTCTGAAATGAGGACTTAGTTCAAATCTCAGTGAGAGAAAAGATCAAAGGCACCTGTCAACAGCATCAAGCAGGCAAGAAACATGAGGAGGAACCAACAGTTGAAAATAAACTGCAGAATTGATCATTTCCAATCAGTTACCTGACATAGAAAAGTCCATCACAATTTCTTATCCTTGTCACTAGTCTATGTCACTGTAGCACAACAACAAAAACTCAGATTAAAAAAAAATGAAGTGATTCATTCTTCAGACATATACATACAAACACAAGACCAAATTTTTCACTTTTTATCTGGATTTGACATCATTTATTGCAGTCAATCTAAATCAGCTTGAAAATATTTTATGTAAGAGATCATTGCTAATCTTTAGTTGCCTGGCATTCTGAAATGCACATAAAATGTTTAAGATTTTTTTATGTCCAGTTCATATTAATTATTATTTTAATCAAAATGTATCTGTGCTTCTGGAAACATATACTGCACTTTCTCCACTAGATGTCTCCAGAGAAATACAAGTAAATACTGGTAATAAGAAGTGTTGCTAATACACTCCCATTTTAAAATTTCCAAAAGTTTGGAGCTTAAATAAGGACAAATAGTGAAACAATGGTTACTTAGTATAGGAGTGAAATCTGTCACTGACAGATTTTTAAAGAAAATGAAGGTCTAAGTACATTTTTATAAAAAGATAGCACACTGTCCACATTTACCACAGAAAGCCAACTGATTTCTAAATGAATTAACATTAAAAGAGAGGTCATTTAATGCTTTCTTTGGGATCTGGTTAAGTCATATCTTCCTTGGAATATGATTTCATTATCTTAAAAATGTTTGGCCAGGGCATGCCTGAAGATCTATGGGCAAAGATCTGTAGAGGAAGAAATCCACTGGAAGAAATCCAATGGGTGGATGGTTGGGGAGGTGACCTTTCTTATAGGCTTTACAAGGTGTTAGCCACCAATATCTGAATCTATAATACTGCCCTTCTGACCTCTTTTAAGTTGGCCATTAATGTTCAATTTTATTTTGGTCATGTGAGTGTTTTAATGAGGAAAAAATTGCAAAATTTAATTTGGGGCTTAATTTGAATTCCTTCTACTGAGTTCAGCATAATCTAATCACTTTAAGAAAATGTTTTCTCTCATTTGAGGGAAGTAACATCTCTGGGGTCTTTGTCAGAACTTCAGTTTACAAGGCTGCAAACCCAGGTACCAAGGAAGGCTGTACCCATCACTGGTGAATGTGCTTGGACACTGAGAATTAGGTCCCCAAGAAAGTCCTTTTAAGCTAAGGTGCTTCAAAGCCTTAAGGTGTTTTACAAGTAAGTTCTATTACTGGTATTTTACAAATGAGCCAATAGGAAAGAAAAGCAGTACTAAAGAAACATCAAGATTCCACAAAAAAAAAAAAAAAAAAAGAAAGAAAGAAAAAAGAAAACAAGACGAGATTTAAAATCATTGGATAATTCGATTCAATTATTGGATCACTCCAGATCATGCAATACCAAGGACATTCTGTTTTTTAAAAACCTGCTCTTGGCTTGAGTATCTAGGTTTGTTGAATCCATAGGCCATGTCCAATCCTAGAGTGTGCAGAATAAGTTTAATGTTTGTTACAGGCTGGTGATAGGGCTTCCTTAGTGTTTCAGACAGTAAAGAATTGACCTGCAGTGAGAGACCCAGGTTCCATCCCTGGGTTGGGAAAATTCCCTGGAGAAGGGAATAGCAATCTACTCCAGTACTCTCACCAGGAGAATTCCATAGACAGAGAAGTCTGGCGGGCCACAGTCCATGGGGTCGCCAAGAGTAGAACACGACTGAGTGACTAACATTTTTCACATCCTGGTGATAATAAGCACAATACTTTAATCACATCACAGTCTCCAGAGGTTACAAGGCCTCTACAATGACCCACCTGATGATTTGCAAACTGCCAGTAAATTAGCATCCTGATAGAAACAAACATCTCCTTCAGACACATTATTTTTCTTTGGTTGTAAATCATTTCTTTTTCAGTAATGACTTACATTTCCAGGTCAAACTCTGCAACCCTGAAAGTCAGACAATTGCCAAGGTTTCAATCTTCCTCCAGACTGCTAATAAAATTATGTAGCCAACACAGGGGCAGGATCTTTTCATGAAACAGAAGAATAAGGGTCCTGTGTGGAGAGAAAGCAAGAGATTAACCCTTAGTGACTTCTCTGAAAGGAGAGAATTGTGTTGCTCTCAAGATTTTAAAATCTTTTCTCTACAGCTTGGACAGTGTTTTCTTCCCATTCTCTGAAGCTATTTCCTTCCCTCACCCTACACCAAGTTGTTGATGGACCATAGTTCCATTATTAGCTTCCTTAAAGCCAGGATGCTGGCTAAAGTAGTTGCTTGGACTTCCTCCCACTATATAATGTCTTATAATATTGCACTTCTGGGATAAGCTCAGCATTTTAAATTGCAGTGCTTTTTTTTTACCCTAAATGTTCCTTCTCTTGGAATGTTCTCCAACCTCTAAATTTACATGTAATTTAGATGTGCAATCTGGTCCTCATTTTCAAGATCCTCTTTGATGGCATTACTCATTCTGAATGTAAATATTTGTTGAGGGCTAACATGTGTTGACGTCCATGGGACTTCTACAAGTTCCAAATATAATGCTCAGGATGGCTACATTTAAGACTCAATTATTCAAAACTCTGAAAAGAAAGATTTAAGAACCCTCTTTTTAAAATATGAACATATACCATGCTTCTTACAAAAAGTAAATCTCTAACTCCTTTCAGAAGAGAACAGTCGCCTTTTGAAATACAAATGCCTTTCCATTTTCACCACTTTTTTCATGCAATTATTTGTCCATTTGTGCCACTGAAGGGATCAGGATGAATGGAAGCCATTGATTCCCACGGATAAAATTGTGGTCACAGGAACAAATACTTCAAAATTGTTCTTGAAAATAATCAATATATTTTCCATTTATAGGCACTGTTAAGAAAGTAGGTAACAACAGAATATTATTAATTTTGCTTTCACGCCTATCTTCATAAGTCTATGTGTTATCATTCTGAACCAGATTTAAAGAACTTTTTTACTCTTGATACATATTAACCAAGTTTATATCTTCCACTGAACACCTCAGTCCTTTTTCTCCAGTCCAACCCCACTGGATATGAGTAGATTTCAGCTTCATCACAAAAGTGCTTATTAACAGTTACAGCTGTCTAAAACGAAAAGGGTTGCATTAATCGCAGAGAGCATCTCCGTAAAGAGTGATGACTATTAATATTTACAGTGATGATGTTGGAGAGGTTTCTGTATTTTGAGTTTGATCTGTTTCTCTGTAATTCTAAAATTCTACCATTATATCTTAAGATACTCAATCTACATTATATTGCCTCACCAGCCTAGAATTGAAGACTTTTATATAACGGTTATTAATAATCTAATAGCTAATATATTGATATCAGAACTTGTTTTCATAAAAGCTTTTCCATCCTATTCAATAAACAATTACTGATCACCTACTATTTAAACCTACTATATAAAGCAAACCAGTGACATTAAAATTAAAATAATTCCATTCAGAGGAACATAAGTGATAGATTAATTCTCCTTCCCACGAGGGACCAGGGAAAGCATATAATTTACTTCTTACCATCTTCTCTCCAGTTCTCCTTCTGAATTGCTCTTGCGTTTTCTATACCTTAATATCAAGGTTTTCAAATTGAAAAGAAGCCTCTAAACATATTTTAGAATTTATTATTTTATTGTATGCTTTCTTAATAAATTAGCAGCACATTGTAGAATTATTTCAGTGCCCCAAGACAAAATCCCATAGCAAGCTTAATATAACTCTCCTGGTCCTTGGAATCCTCTCTGGCCCATTCCAGTCCCCCTTAAAAGTCTATCCAATTGGGCAACACAGTTTCATTTTCAGATTTCTCTACATTGCCAGTGGGGAATCAACTCTGATGGACCATTACAGCGGGAATACTTTGCAACAAGAATGTATTTGAATTACACTTTTACTTTAGGATAATGTGTGACTTGTTTATCCAGGGAGACTGCAGTTATTGCAGGTAATTTTTGACTTCTGATGTTCAGATTTCTTTCATCCAAAGCGTTCTGAACATTTCCTGTATCATATATGGGGTGGTGAGAGTGGATATTCTCTTGGCTGGGAAATGCACTGCGTAACATTGAGACTTTAGTTACTCTTTGTAAAAGAGAAGAAGCAGAATTCCGGCAATGCCCTTGTTTCTTAACACATATTGCATTATTCCCTTTCAGTTAGATTGGTAATAGTGGTTTCCAAAAGGGCATGCTTTTGCCCTGTGGTTACCAATAGATGTGCTCTCCAGAAATGGTCAACGTCATGCCATGTATGTAAGGAAAAAACAACAAGGCACACATGGTTTTCCTTTGCTGCTTCATTTCAAAAGTTAGGGCAACTTGCCAGAACTGGATGTGTGTTAACTCCATCTATGCCTCGACATCTGAAAGGAGAAGTGAAATGGGACGTATCCCCCCAGTTTAGTGAAAACATGATCCCTCCTACATGTTTCACCATCAAGTTAAAATTCTAATCTCATACTCTGTGAAAGTTTGTATCTAGACAACATTTGTTTTTAATCAGCAGTCGTTACTGCCTTGTGATTATCAGACTTACATCTACCTTTGCTTACTGGTGAAAAATAATAACCTTTCAGTTCGGCTGTGAACTGAATATGACAAGATGTGATAAGATCCAATCATGCTCTCACTGAGCATGGGGACAGGGACTCTGAAAGGTATGGATTACAGAATGATCCTTAACGTCTAAATGAAATCATTTCCCATAAAAGCCCTCTAAATTACAAACGAATAAGACGGAAATATGAACCTGAAATGAGTCAGGAAGTAAAATAAAGAGAAAAATAAATCATACAAAAATAAATATCTTTTGGAGAGTGAGAAGAAAAAGGAGGCTTAGTTTGCTCAGCTAACACAACTGACAAAAGCGGATTTTAGCTGGCAACTTGAAGTTGCTGATGCCTTTTGGAGAGAGTTCAGATTCCCAGGTTGATACAGAGCTCCCTCCCAGAACTCTGACATGTATATAAGCTCTGAGCTCTCCAAAGCCCACTGCCAGTTCTCTTCGTGAACTAACTGCAGCGGAGAGACTAAAGATGATTCCTTTCTTACCAGTATTTTCTCTGTTCCTGCTGCTGGTTGTTAACCCTGCAAATGCCAATGGTCACTATGACAAGATCTTGGCTCACAGCCGTATCAGGGGCCGGGATCAGGGGTAAGTCAGTGGTTTGATTTTATAAACCTTTCCCTACCCCCACCCCCTTAGCTTGTTGTATGTATAGTTCTACATAAAGTTTCTTATTTATACCACAGGGTTTTATTCCTACTTATTTGTAATAAGAAAAAGGAACAAATGAGTAATCTGTGGTTTATGTACATGTCTTAAACTTTAAGAATTACTGCCCAAATAATTTGTGTATAATTGCTTTTTATGAAACATTGCAAGATTTTAGTCTAGTTAGCAACATTTAATGGGGCATTTCTTTATGATTCAGTTTATTTGTGTTTTATTTCCTTCTAAATTTCCGGAATGAGGTTTTCAAAATTAAAGAATCTGTAGCTAGAGGCTCTCATTACATAAATAACTTTGAAATATCTCACATTATGTTAGGGAAATTTTCATTTATGTATGAAAATTACACAATAGATAATGTAACAAGTTTTCTGAAGTTTTTTGAAGCATTTAAGAATGCTTTTAAATTTTGCATTCTGTAAAATTTGCAATAACTTGATTTCATAGAAAAAACTACAACTGAGTTTCTTAAAGTTATCAGACAATTTAGTAACTTAACCAAGCATTTAGTATTAATTTTTGAAATGGATCTTGGCACTGCTGCCTGTGTCTCAGAGAAATTTTTCATCATGCTTCCAAGTTCCCTTGCCTTACAGAGCAAATAAGACTCGCATCTCTTTAAGGGAGAAAAACACTTAAAATTCTGGCAGAGAATGTTTTAATCTAATTACTTCCAGGCAAAGAAATAAATTTTCCTTTGGGCAGCCATATTATTTAAGTTAATCTTAGCATTCATTTACTTCTGTGATTGCTTACCTAGAAAATTACAGAGTACAGTATCTTGGGACTTAGTAAAACTTGTCTATTTTGCTGTCTAATCTGTCATTGTTCCAGGGCCCTGAAGCCACTCCCATGCCCTACGTGAGTACACGTTTGGTTTAAAAGGGTCAGGGCATTACCTACTATTAAAAGTAATAAGAAACATATTGTTAAAATCTATTAGATTAACTTCTGAAATACTGGCATTGTATTCCCAGAAGTGTACAATTTCCTCTCTGTCTCTCACAGTTAGTTTTTCTAATGACTCAGTAGGATTGGATCAAGAATGAGATCTGCTCATGACTGGAGTCACATCTTTGAAAATCTAAGCCACATATTAACTTTCTCTTTTTCTTTCTTTGTTTTTAACTGCCTGACCTACAGATATGAAAAACTATTTGTTAATGTTATGACATTAATGTTCTTCCCTTACTTCTGTCTTCCAGTCCAAATGTCTGTGCCCTTCAACAGATTTTGGGCACCAAAAAGAAATACTTCAGTACCTGCAGGAACTGGTATCAAGGTGCCATCTGTGGGAAAAAAACGTAAGTCTCATCTGTTCTTTAATGTGCCAGTTCCAAAGACAACACTGCGATGCCCATGGCTTTCTTTGGACAGAAACACACACTGTTCTTTTGAAAATACTCTCCAAAATTGGTAGCTTAAAAAAAAAAAAAAATGGATCACTGTGAATAAAGACATTTCTCCTGCATTTCTCCCTGTGCTCATAAAACTAACTTTTTCCTTGACTCTATGGCACTGGCCCTGTGACCTGCTATAGAATCACTGTAATAGTTTGGCTATGTCATTTCTGCTCCTGGTTAGGCCTCTTTTATCTTGGGGCTTCCTGGTGGCTCAGTTGGTAAAGAATCTGCTTGTGATCCAAGAGACCTAGGTTCAATCCCTGGGTCAGGAAGATCCCTGGAAAAGGAAATGGCCACTGGCCACGTGACTTGGTATAGAATCACAGAGAGTTTGAATGGAATCACTGAGGGTTTGACTATGTCATTTCTCCTCCTGGTTTGGCTTTTTTTATCTTGGGGAAGTCAATTAACCTCATTATCTCAGTTTTCTCCTTTTATTAAAAAGTGGGCCAGAGGAACAGATTGATCTGTAAAATCAGGATTTTAAGGTAAGATTGTTTGCCTCCAGTAATTTAGAAATTATCTAAAATACTTCACTTTACCCCAGAGTTTTCATCAAAGCTTAAAGCTGGAAAAGATTCAAGTTTCATCTTTTCATTTAATCCAGTCACTCCATCCCAAACTGTCAGATTCTCAGAGTCTCCAAAGGTGATAATGGAAACCCACCACTATATCTGCTATTTCAATAACTGAAAAAGATGATTACTCCCCAATTTAGTTATCTGTTTCACTGATTAACTTAAAATTGGAAAACATTTTTTATTACTTGATAGCTTATTGGTTTATTCAATTAATACATATTGGCAAGTTCTTCATTTTAAGATGGAGGAGCTGAGTTCTAGACAGAACAAATTACTAGATCAAAAAGGTCAGAGATGTCATCCTTGGTCAAGAAAACAGTGGAAATGGCTCCTGCCTGCTTCCTATTAATTTGGACCCCACCTTCAGTGAAGGATACCCTGAGAACCACAATATGGGAGACACATCATCGTTAAACTTCAGATACCCTAAATAGGTGAAAGCATTAGGGTATTGTTAAAAATATATTCCTAACTTAATAATATTGGTTACAAATACTAAATCACATCACCTTTTGGAGTCTTCAATGCTTTACCTAAATTCACCTGAAAGGTGAATTTAATTCATTTTCTGAAGGGAAAGAAAGGGAAAGAAAGTGAAGTCACTCAGTAGTGTCCAACTCTTTGCGACCCCATGGACTGTAGCCTACCAGGGTCCTCCATCCATGGGATTTTCCAGGCAAGAATACTGGAGTGGGTTGCCATTTCCTTCTCCAGGAGATCTTCCCGACCCAGGGACTGAACCCCGGTCCCCTGCATTGTAGGCAGATGTTTTACCATCTGAGCCACCAGGGAAGCTCTGAAGGTAAAATGCATGAACAAATGTGAAATTACTAAATAACTCTAATTCATAATATTAGTCATCCTTAAGTTTAAATTATTTTAAGCAAATTGGATATACACTGGTGGGAAAAGGAGGTATGAACAGATACTATTTAAAATGCATAGGGTTATCTTTATTTCTACTAAGAATCATGTATTCAAAACATACAGCCTTAGCTGGACTTTCCATAGTAATCAAGTTTAGTACCCCACAGGACACTGCTGCCTGTTCCCACACATTAGCTTAATGTAATTGTAACTAATGTTACTTCTTGACCAGGACATTATTCCTATTAGTTTGCAGACATCTGCTAGACTTGTTAGTCATTGACACAATTGCAATGTAAGTCAGTGGTTACAAGGATCCTGGCCATGATTTAGGTCAGGCCCTAGTTGGAAATGCCAAAGCTCTGGATTCTTCTCCCTTTGTTCTTCATATTCTTGATTACCGTGAGGCTTATTTGGAATGCACACTAACTACAAAAGAAAGGACCTGCTTTCTGAAACATTTAAGGGAAATCTTTATTATACCCTTCCTGGAAGTTAAGGAAATCTGATATAATCTTACTTTAATCCTCTAAATATATTAGAAATGCCAACGCTTGTACAAGGCATATGCCAAGAATCCTTCTTGCTTTCCATTAAAAAAAAATTCCTGCTTTGAAGTCTGGCTTTTTACCAGAAATATAACATGTCTTCTTTGATTAATTATATTAGCTTATTTCTGTTAACTTCATTTTCACAAACATAGTGACATCTGTGCTCTGGAATAAATGTAAATGCTAGTTTTAAATAACCAAAGAAATCAATAATATTGACAGGAAGAATGCCTGATTTGCCATCTGCTTGCAGCTGCTAAAAATTCCAAAGTCATCTTTAGGAACTTATGTATCAGTTGACAGAAATATATTGAATGATTTGCTCAAGGTCACACATCTACTAGGCAGTAGAACTGAGAACCAAACTTCATTCTGGCTCCACGATCCTAGAACTTTTCCACCATGCCATGAGGCTAATGAGAAATGAAACTCATATGACTACCTTAATGTCGAAAAATGTCAAAGATATGGCTTTTCCAGTAATCATGTGCGGATGTGAGAGTTGGACCATCCAGAAGGCTAAGTGCAGAAGAACTGATGCTTTTGAATTGTGGTGCTGGATAAAACTCGTTAAATTTCTTTGGACAGCAAGGAGATCAAACCAGTCCATCCTAAAGGAAATCAATCCTGAATATTCATTGGAAGGATTGATGCTGAAGCTCTAATACTTTGGCTACCCGATGTGAAGAGCCAACTCACTAGGAAAAAACCTGATACTGGGAAAGGTTGAAGGCAGGAAGAGAAGGGGACAACAGAGGATGAGATGGTTGGGTGGCATCACCCACTCAATGGACTTGGGTTTGAGCAAACTTAGGGAGATAGTGAAGGACAGGGAAGCCTGGCCTGCTGCTTCATGGGGTTGCAAAGAGTCAGACACAACTTATCAACTAAACAACAATGTCATAAACAAACAAAAGAACAACAAACTTGATATCTAAATTATCAATAAGTCATGGCAATAAATGATATGTTTTGCTAACTTAGTCAAAATGTATCCTATGCAGTGCCTCCATTTTAATATTAATTTTCTTCCAATGTATAGGACTGTGTTATATGAATGCTGCCCTGGTTATATGAGGATGGAAGGAATGAAAGGCTGCCCAGCAGGTAATGTATCAATTATAGAATTAAATGAAAAATTTGTCTTGTGTGAGGAAAAAAGAGTTGAATTAGCTTTTAGAGAAGCCAATATGTGTGTGTGTGTGTTTAGCACCATGATAAATCCAAGATATATTCTCCATATCTTAATCACTAGTTTATCATGGCAATAAAGCATGAAAACATACATCTTGTACACTGGATGCTGGACAACAGACGCTTATTCCAAATTTAAATTAGTTCAACATTCCTTCAAGACGAAGATCCTCACTACAAAATGCCTTTTTTTGAACTTGTCTAGAAACATGGGTTGACTACTTGGCAAGGCATCATCTTTTCTGATTTAACTGCTCAACAGCTCTGATTTTATAAGATTCTTCGTACTGAAAGTTGGTTTCCTGTAACTCGCCAACTTGAGAAAAAATAGTTAATCTATTTCCTCTTTGAGATGACAGCCATTCAAATATTTAACACAAGTCATCACACCCTTCCTCCAGCTACTCTCTTTTCCCCAGTAGAATCTTCCTTTCTGTGGGCTCATCACCCACAGTTTGAATGGGATCTAGACTTTGGAGCCCTTACTGTCATGGACAGCAACCCATGGAAAACCTCTAATCCAGTCTTTTTTTTTTTTAATTGGGATCCAAAACTGGTGTCTACAACCCATGTGTGACCAGGCCGTGGAGAGAATATTAAGACAAATATGTCAGTGTAGGGAGCTCCTGAACTTTTGTTGATGTCATTGGTAACCATGTTATGCCATTAGCTCATGTTGAATTTTTAATTAATTAATACAGATTAGTGGTCTGTTTTATATGAATACTATCGAATCAAGTCTTCCACAGGAATTTGTTTGTGGCATTTAACCTGTTAATTTGAACTCATTTTCCCCATTCTGTTGGGATGTCTTTAAATCCTGATTTTGTAATTTAATTTACTAATTGCATACCTGTTCTTTCTATTGTCACAAAGATAAGAATCATCTCTCCTGTGATATGATCCAAATCATACTAAACTTCAAATAAGGTCATGAAGAGTAAGTTGGCTGTACCCAACCTAAAGGCTAACATTCACATATTAATTTTCATTCTGAAGTTCAGGAGATTTCTGGAAGTGTTAGATATTTTAATCTATTTTCTTCCTGAAATTATGATGAAAAGAAGTAGGTCTACATATTTCTTTCAGGGATCCAAATCTATATAATTATGATCCTTACACCTACAAGTATTATACTACTTAGGAGCTTTAAGCCAACATGAAAAAAATTATTACCTTGGCCACTCTCAGAGAGAAGTGAGGAAATTTTTTTCAATGAAATGATCAAAGATACTTAGTGATAATTGTGATTGAACCCTTACAGACATAGCAGATTTGACAACTAAATAGATAAAATATTAAACTAGGATAATAATTTAAAATTATTTGACCTTCAACATAAAGGACAAGTATTTTGGGGCTTCCCAGATGGCACCAGTGGTAACGAATCTGCTTGCCAATGAAGGAGACACAAGAGATGCAGGTTCAATCCCTGGATTGGGAAGATCCCCTGGAGTATGAAATGGCAACCCATGCCAATACTCTTGCCTACAAAATTCCATGGACAGAGGAGCCTGGAAGACCCTAACACTGGGAAAGATTGAAGGCAAAACAAAATGGGGATGGCAGAGGATGAGATGGTTAGATAGCATCACTAAACCAATGGACATGAGTTTGAGAAAACTCTGGAAGATAGTGAAGGACAAGGAAGCCTGGCATGCTGCAATTCATTGAGTCACAAAGAGTTGGACAGGACTGAGTGGTCAAACAACAGCAACAACAATAGTACTTTATCATTTGACGTTCAAAAGGCAACTTTCATAGAAAACTGATGATTCACAGACTTGTGTTGCTAAAATCATCAGTTAAATATCTTGAGGAACTTCTTGTAAAGGTTAAATCATTGTAAAATAACATTTTTGACATTTTCTCCTAAGTACTTACTCATCTCTTGATTATTTCAGTGATGCCTATTGACCATGTTTATGGAACCCTGGGCATTGTGGGAGCTACCACCACACAGCACTATTCTGATGTCTCAAAACTGAGGGAGGAGATTGAAGGACAGGGATCATTCACTTACTTCGCACCGAGTAACGAAGCTTGGGACAACCTGGATCCTGTAATTCATTATTTTTAATGAATATAACTTTTTCTGTTATTGTTATACTATTTCAATTGATTTATTAACTTAGAAATTAATAGAAATTGTATATCTTTTTGTTGTGCATATATGATGATACATAAAAGGATGAGGGTATTAAGGATGCTCCTCAATTGAGGGTAAGGAAAAAGTGGCTCAGTGGCAAAGAATACGCCTGCCAGTGCAGAAGATGCGGGTTCAATCCCTGCATTGGGCAGATCCCCTGGAGAAGGAAGTGGCAACCCATTCCAGTATTCTTGCCTGGAAAATTCCCAAAGACAGAGGACCCTGGCGGGCTACAGTCCATGAGGTCGCAAAGAGTTGGACATGAATGAACATGCAAAAAACAAACAAATAAGGAGCAAATCATTTTAGTATCTCCATGAATGGAATAACAGTCCAGCAGGCTCATGGACTAATAACAAAAAAGGCAAACCAATAGTAGATTGAACAAGCACTTATTATTATTCCATTTTACTCCTTTTCTCTTTCCTTTTGGTTGTGGAAAATTATAGGTAATTTTAGATGATGTATCTTGTAGAAAGGCAAGTTAAGAAGCCTCTTGAAATGTTATTTTTAATAAGCTCTATTAGATATATATTTATCATTTTAATTGTATATAAATGCATATGACTGTTTAAAGACTGACATAAGTGTGTATGGATATTTAAATGAAGGGTTGTAAATTATGCATTTAATTTTCAGGTGTTTCTATGCACACTAAGTTATGACTCAATATCCAGATCTATATAACTGGTATAGAAATATATTCCTACTTTCTACTTGATATGAAGATGAACTGAAAATTACTACTAGAGTCATGTCAGTTCAGTTCAGTCACTCAGTCATGTCCACCTTTTTGCAACCCCATGGACTGCAGCATACCAGGCTTCCCTGTCCATCACCAACTCCTGGAGCTTACTCAAACTCATGAGTCATATAGTATTTAGTAAAACTTAGGTAGATTCTTTGGGATTTTACCTTGATACATTAACTGTGAGGTTACTTGCTTACAAATACAGAACTTTCCCTCTTCTGGTTGTCTTTGATCAAATCTCTAACCACCTTCCTGGCCCTTTTTGCAGACTCCTCCTCTTCCTCGTCTTAAGAATGGGTTTTATTAAAGCCTCTTCTAGGAACTCTACTCTGCAGTTCATATGCACTTCAGATGGCTTCAGCTTTCACTTAATGCACAGAACCATGAAGTCTGTGTTTCTGGATCCCCAGGAGAATATTTCTAACACCTGTCTTAATATTTCTCCTTGGATACACCATCTATATCTTTAAGCAAACTGTTATCCAAAACAGATGCCACTTTCTCCCCATCAAAAACTGCTTTTCTGCTGTTTCCATAACTGGCAACCCCAATCTCAGAGTTCAGACTTTAAAATTATGAGTCATCCTTACTTCTCCCCTCTTCAGTTCTTAGAAACTACTATTAGTCATCCACAGCTCATTTTTCATCCTCGTAATACTCTCCTTCTGTTACACATTGCCACCAGATTAACCTTCTTAAAGCCCAGGCTAATTGTTGTATTCTAATGCCGCAAAAGGGGCTTAGTGGCTCTCTATTGCCAGTTTAATTTACTCTTTGCTTGGGAATTAAAGTCTTCTATGTCATTGTCCCATGCACTTTTCTAAAATTTCTCCCTATTATCTGAGAAACATAAAACCACACTGGACAATTCCTGCTTTCTTTGCCAGCAGTTGGACTTAGAAAGATCACTACAACATTCCTACCCTATCTACCTATCCTGCAAGACCTGTCTCCAAACTTTGAATTGCTGGCCATTTTCATTTGACCTAGAAAGCATTTTTTCCTCCGTCTGTCCTTTATCTAATCATGCTTATATTTACCAGCTGCTATAGCATCCGTGGGCTTCCCAGGTGGAGCTAGTGGTAAAGAACCTGCTTGCCAATCAAGGAGATGCAAGAGACACAGGTTTAATCCCTTGGTCAGGAAGATCCCCTGGAGGAGGGCATGGCAACCCACTTGCCTGGAGAATCCCATGGACAGAGCAGCCTAGTGGGCTACAGTCCATAGGGTCTCAAAGAGTCAGACACAACTGAAGTGACTTAACATGCACACACATAGGATAAGTACCTCAAAGATCAAGATTTCACCTTACTTATCATTGTATTTCTCATAACACCAAGTACAGCATGATATGATATTGAATAAGTGAAAGGTACAGAATGGTTGAATTCTTGAATGTTATAGAATAAACATAAAACACATTAAAATTACAATATTGCATGTATACAAATATAATGCCATTTTTAATTTTTTCACCCTAAAATTTTAAATATCTGATAATTTCATACCCCCTAAGCCTTGACAGCAAGAACATCTCTTCATCAATATAGTCATTAAAATTTTTGTTTTGACTCTAAAAATGTCCAAATACTCTGTAAGATCGGAAAGACTTTACTGAGTACCTGTACTTATAAAATTTCTTAGTCAGTTGAAATAATATAATTTTAAGTTATTTATTTCAACTTGTTTTGACCATCTGGGTAATTCAATGAGACAATAATAAGAGAGTAGAAACAGTGTGATTACAGGCATTTTAATAATTAACTATAATAAAATAAACTTCTGCCATTTTAATTTTTCCTAGGATATCCGGAGAGGTCTGGAGAGCAATGTGAATGTTGAATTACTGAATGCTTTACATAGCCACATGGTTAATAAGAGAATGTTGACCAAGGACTTGAAAAATGGCATGATTATCCCTTCAATGTATAACAACTTGGGGCTCTTCATTAACCATTATCCTAATGGGGTAAGTTTATGTAATAAAAAGTACATTGATCAATAACACTGCCCCAAATTTTTTCTATGACCTTTATATAAGGTTTACAGAAATAATAAAATGTCAGTGAATAAACTTTTCCTTACATGTAAAGCATGTGAATTTCCAATTCAGTGACTGATTTCTACCCATGAGTGTTGGCAAGGAAGGAATTAAATTGACAGTTTGTTGACAGTAGACTTAGATGTTCTACAAAGGGAAATTTTATTAGCTGATGTGTTTGAATAATCAATAATAAGAGAAAAATAAAAAATAAGAATTTATCAAAGAATAATCAGAGAATGAGAATTCTTTTATTCATCCCCTTGCAACTATACTAATTTAGATTTTTGTGGGTTTTGATAAGCATGTTTTGATAAAGTCATTGTGGGAAACTTCCAGCAAGGTCATGGGGCTCTTCCAGTAGTCAGATTTCCAGGGACAGAAAGGATCAGTGATGAAGCAATATTCAGGAAATCACTGAAATAGAACTGATTACATTTACGTAATAATTGTTTCTGTCTCAGAACTTGGCCTACGTTAGAAATAGTGTATGACTATCTCTATAAAAGAAAGTGAACAATAAAAACAATAATTCAAAAAATGTTTTTGCCTTATGTTTCTAGACATGTTAAGTACAATTGGGTTCTCAACTGGTTCCATTTTCTCTTAGTTTTGGGTGGTTTTTTTTTTTTTAGACACAGTAATTTGTAAGTCTCCATCCTCAGCATTTGTATTCAGAATGTCAGTTCTTTCATGTTACATTTACCAATAAACTTGAGACATGGGAAATGGGCTTGCAGTCTCAATGGTCAACAGACAGCTGTGATTTCTGCAATCTGATTTTCCCAAATAATTTCAGGTTGTCACTGTGAACTGTGCTCGAATCATCCACGGGAACCAGATTGCAACAAATGGCGTTGTGCATGTCATTGACCGTGTCCTTACACAAATTGGTACCTCAATTCAGGACTTCATTGAAGCAGAAGATGAGCTCTCATCTTTTAGGGTATGTCCAAGAAGTAACAGCAGATTGTTTTGGACCACTGAAATTCTCCTCTTCTCCATCAGATTCTAAAAAAATAATAAAAAGCTATTAATTAACAAAAGACTGTCAATTCTAGCAGACACATAAGCAGTATATTTCTTGAAAAGGTTTTCATTTTACACAGAAGAACTCATCTTCTCATATGAAAGAATAATATTTATGTGGACATAATAAAGAATGATGAGTTATGTAACTGAAGTGTATTGAACACATTTAGAATGTGTCCATCAGTTATTACACTAACTGCTGGATATTGCTTCAGTCGTACAGGCATTAGCAGAATTTCCCATCTAAAATACAGTTTGTAGAAAGTTCGAAATAACATGGCTGTTTGTGCAAAAAATAATAATAATTTTTTTAAAGATCTAACAAGAGTAAGATATAATTTCTACAGCTTTCTATAGGGTCAACTCTCTGGTGTCAGCCTAGACTGAGTGTCTTGTAACTTTTTTTCTGAATTTTCAACATACAAGCCTCTGAAAAGCACATTTGTGTTTCAGGCAGCTGCCATCACATCTGATATATTGGAGGCGCTCGGGAGAGATGGTCACTTCACACTCTTTGCTCCTACCAATGAAGCTTTTGAGAAACTTCCACGAGGAGTTCTAGAAAGGATCATGGGAGATAAAGTGGCTTCAGAAGGTACTTAAGTGTCTTTGTCTATGAGAAGCCTCCCAGGATTCCAAGAAAAGGAAATGAAAAAGAGATTAAGTCCTGCCAATGCTATAATTTTTGATAAGCAAAGGCAAAGAAAAACTTTTATTTTGAGGCAGATGATAAAAATCTTTGAAAGAGTAGACAAAGTAATTAAATAATTAATTTAATAATCCAAGTAATTAAGTACTCGGGGTACACTAAAAATCACATGTTTCTGCGCTGCTTTCAAGTAAATAAGTAGCAGGCATTAAAAAGAATTAGAAAGTGCTGAAATATTAGATCATCCAAGTTTAATATTATATATATTATTCAATGGTTTTAATTCTAAATTTACACTGAAGTTAGGGGAGAAAATTCCATGGTTATCTTTGGCCACTACTTATTCATACACAGAATTTGGCTTCTTTCCAGACTCCCTTTTTATTGATAGTTTCAACTAGATTTTAAATTGTGACTCGCACATTTCTCTTATGCAGCCTACCGTAAACAGACTTAACCAATTTATGATGAGATATTTTGGTGAAAATATAGACATACTAGAGTTTAGGCACAGATCACTTCTGAAGTCTTTCAAGAAACCATCTTTGCTTTGGTTACTTTCTAGATGTTGTCTTCAGGGCTGCCACAAACCTCCAATTTGAAAAAAGCACACCATCTGCAAAGCGCACAAAAGTGCAGCTCAATAAAGTAAAGTATGCCTGCTCAGCTGTTCTGTCCTGAGTAGTTAAAGCAAGATACTACTTAGGTGTTTGCAACAGGTATCACTAACAAATAACTTTGAAGGCTTTCTGAAAGGAGAAATTATTCTTGAGTTTCCATCAGAAATTATCTTCTTATGATAAATGGAACTTGATCTAACACATTGTACTGTACAAATAATTTCATGCAGTTGATCTTCTTTTCTGCTTATTTCTTACCAAACTGAGTTAATTTTACTGGAGAGTTGATGAAAAAAAAAACACCATTCTGAGAACAAACAAAATTTTAAACCCTTAGGTCAGTACTTAGGTCTTATATATGCATTCTATTTCTGAGGAATACTTGGTTCCACAGGGAAGGACATCTGTTAAGGGTCAAATGCTATTTTCCTTGATCTGAAAGTATGTTCCTTCTCCTTCATCCTTCAGCTCTCATGAAGTACCACATTCTAAACACCCTGCAGTGTTCAGAGGCTATCATGGGAGGAGCGGTCTTTGAGACCCTGGAAGGAAACACCATTGAGATAGGATGTGACGGCGACAGCATAACAGTGAATGGAATAAAAATGGTGAACAAAAAAGATATTGTGACAAATAACGGTGTCATCCATTTGATTGATCAGGTCCTGGTTCCCGATTCTGGTGAGCAACAGCTTCCCGTTCTTCTGCCTACTGCTGTTTATCAATCATGATGTCTAAAGTATAGGCCTATGGGAAATAAATGTGCAGTATGAGGAGTGCCATGTGAAGCACAAACAAAGCTAACAGGGATGGGGTCCAATAAAACTTTATTTATAAAAACAAGTAGTGGGCTGACTTGGCTCTTAGGTGATGACTTGCTGACCCCTGGTCAAATGGGCATTCCTGTAGCTGGGTCATGGCTACATAAGAGTTTACCGTTCTATTCTGTCTACTTTTGTATATGTTTGATGTTTTCCTCAATAAAATATTAAAAAAAAATAATAACAACAACTAACAGTGAGTTGAGTCCTAAATAGGTAGCTTGTGTAGTCATGGTCATTCCAGTGCAATAGACTCTGGTTTTCCAGAGTTTCTAATATCTAATATCGTCAAAGATTCTTACAGTGCCAGAGTTTTTCTTGAAAATGGAAGGAAAGACATAACCAAATGGTTACTTTTGGATAAATGAAAGAGCTATGGCCCTCACAAGAGCAGAGAGACAAGGGATGAGCAATAGAGAACTGAAGAAAACTGCAAAGCATGAAATCAGAAAGATATTTTCCTTCTGAAATTCTTTGGTTATTAACCCCTCCACCCTCCCACCTCCCCCCGCCAAAACAAAAGGGGAGCTAGAACTTTCTTACTAGGGAAAGGCAGGACTTCTTATCACATTGCTAGTACAGCAAATAGCTTATGGAAACAGCCAAGAACTGATTTACTAATTTCATGATGATAGTAATAACAACGATGACATTGTTTGAATGGTCGTGGTTTATCTTACAGCCAAACAAGTTATTGAGCTGGCTGGAAATCAGCAAACCACTTTCACAGACCTTGTGGCCCAGTTAGGCTTGGCATCTGCTCTGAGGCCAGATGGAGAATACACTTTGCTGGCACCTGTGAATAACGCATTTTCTGGTATGTATCGGCCACTGCCATTCCAGCTCTTCCCACCCCTACACACCTTTTTTTTTTTCCTGCACCGTGACTGTCTGCTAATAAATAATAGATCTTTTATGAGGTGTTGATTAGTTTCTTCACTGGCTACATATACAATGAATTAGTACTGTTTTTATTAAAAAGCCCCTTATTTCAAAACATTTCATTATAATAGGTAATGGCCTACAGGAAATGAAATTTTGTGATAAGGGTCTTCAGTTTCTCTGTGAACCTGATCATATTTCCAGCACATGCAATGGATATATTAACAGATCTTAAGAAAAATAAATTTGATTTGTTTAACACCAACATTATACATAGGTGCATTTTGCAACTCAGGATTTGAAAGTATGGTATCAAATTAAGAGAAAATAAAAACAGGAGAATATGATATACTTCTATATTATGATGTGAACTATTATTACAAGTATTTGACCTTATACTGCTATTAAAAGACTGTGGTTAGATTAATACAACCTTACTTTTTTTTCCAGAAAAAAATGACAAAGACATAAGTGAATTGTTAGGCAAAATTTAACAATGAAAAAATAATCATCATTATTTTTGATGTTTTTCCAAATACTAGATTGTAACATAGAAAGTTATTAATAAGAAAATTCAAATTCTAAAAAATGTTGTTTTTCCTTTTTGTAATAATAAGGTCTGTAACTTGTTGACATCAAGCCAACTTTAAGAGGCTACATAATTCGCCGACTCTCTCTCCAGAAATTTAAGCAAATTTACAAATGATTCATCAGTTGTTTTTCATGTGACTAATGGACGTCAAATTCTCAGAGAAAATCTTGGCCAGCCTTAGAGTTTAAAGTTTAACCTTTATCAATAACCACATGAAACCATGTAGCCCCTCACTGAGATGTAACCTATTGTCTGGACTGCTTGGACTCATGTAATCATTTGATGAAATAGCTCATGGTGCATAGAGTTTCTAGCCTTCAGTATTTAGTCAACTCATATGTAAGTGTAGGATCCTTAAGATCTATAATATTAGGGATTTTCCATTTTCATGATTTTCTCTTACAGGGGAAACTGTAATGCTTTCTAAATAAAATAACATTCTTTTGTAATGAATTTACTTATAGATGATACACTGAGCATGGATCAGCGCCTTCTTAAATTAATTCTACAGAATCATATATTGAAAGTAAAAGTTGGCCTTAATGAGCTTTACAATGGACAGAAGCTTGAGACCATTGGAGGCAAACAGCTCAGAGTCTTCGTGTACCGTACAGTAAGTGCATTAGAACGAGGTAAAATACCCACAATGGCCTACATGTCAAAAGATACGCCCTTGTCAAAGACTGTCCTTATAACAAATGTCCCTCAGAATTTTACTAATATGATTTTAATAGTTCATAGGAAGATCAGAGAAGTGAGTAGCATATTTGAGAAGACTGTGAGGAATGTATACAAAAGTGCTGTGCATTAATAATTCTGATAATTTGCATTTGTTTCATCATCAATAACTTTTTTTAAAGCATTGTTTCAATCCCATAAATAACTAAAACTCCTTTCAAATAAGCTTTTTGTTTCATAGAGTACTGTATTTTACTGTTTACGTGGTAATTTTTATACTGAGTCAAATATTTAGGATGATCTTCAACTGTACCGTCACCATTCAGCAACTAAATCTCTTTTGAATGAGTTTCATGGTAAACTTTTATAGGCACATAAAGATCTCTATAAAATGGTTCTAACGTGCCTTATCTGAGGAAAAGTTTCTAGAAGATATTGCTTATCAAAATTACAGTTTGACAAGTGGTGCTATTCAGTTTCTTTCCAGGCAACCTTGCAGTTACAGGTAAAAAGAATTCATAAGAAGTCAAAGATGACCTGGAACCAAACATGACTCACAGCGTTTTCATACCATAGTTCCACAAGGTCAAGACACACTTTTTAAATGATACGGAAGGGACTTCTCTGGTGGTTCAGTAGTTAAGACTCTGTGCTTCCAACACAAGGGGCGTGGGTTCAATCTGTGATGAGGAAATTGAGATCCCACATGTTGTGTGGTACAGGCCAAAAAAAAAACAGAAACAAAACAGAAAATGTGCTGCATTCTAAATGATACATATATAAATATTAGTTTTGTTCAAAGTGCTATAACTTAACCAGTAATGTAGCTTATACTTGATAGGGTCTTACTATCAATATAGTAAATATTTGCATAGAAAATACAGCAATATATGGGCTTCCCAAGTGGTGCCACTGGTAAAGAATTTGCCTGCCATTGCAGGAGACACAAGAACTGCGTTTTTGATCCCTTGGTTGGGACGATCCTGTGGAGTAGGAAATGGCAACCCACTCCAGTATTCTTGCCTGGAAAATTCCATGGACAGACAAGCTTGGTGGACTTCAGTTCATGGGGTAGTAAAGAGTTGGTCACGACTAAGCATGCACACACATGCCACACCATAGTAATATATAGTAAAGATCACAAGAGGCAGTGAAGTCACTGAACTTCATGATTAAAGAAATTTACTAGAAAGGGTCTGAAAGAATGAGTAGAACCTGGAGAGGAATGACAGAAAACACAGAAATAGAATTATATGGAATTGCTTTGGCATCACTGACTCAATAGACATGAGTTTGAGCAATATCCTGGAGATAGTGAAGGACAGGGAAGCCTGGCGTGCTGCAGTCCATGGGGTTGCAAAGAGTCAGACACAACTTAGCACCTGAACAACAACAATCGACAACACTACCTGTCCTATACATATAGTAGCTTGCCTAGTAGTAGAAAACCTGGTTGAATAAGATGAGTGAGGTCAGATGGTGTGCTATGCTTAGTCACTTAGCTGTGTCTGACAGACCACTAGGCTCCTCTGTCCATAGGGATTCTCCAGGCAAGAATACTGGAGTGGGTTGCCATGCCATCCTGGAGAGAATCTACCGAACTCAGGGACCGAACCCAGGTCTCCCATACTGCAGGCAAATTCTTTACCATCTGAGCCACCAAGGAAGCCCATGAATACTAGAGTGGGTAGCTGATCTCTTCTCCACCCAGGAAAAGAACCGGGGTCTCCCGCATTGCAGGCAGATTCTTAACCAGCTGAGCTACCAGGGAAGCCCAGGTCAGATGGTACAAGTCATTAAAAACAGAGGAGAGAAACCGTTTCCTCTGGCATCATAAGCCTAGAGACCTTTCAGAAGAAACCATCCAGAAATTTTATTAGGGAGCTTCTTCCACATAGGGAATTTCAAATAAGGAAATGCACAGTTGTATCTTTCTTTTCTTTGCTAGGCTGTCTGCATTGAAAATTCGTGCATGGTGAGAGGAAGCAAGCAAGGAAGAAATGGTGCCATTCACATATTCCGAGAGATCATCAAGCCAGCAGAGAAATCCCTCCATGAAAAATTGAAACAGGATAAGCGCTTCAGGTAAGCTTCACCTCCACAAGAGAATAAGACCTTTTGACATAGTTTTATTTCACAGTAAGTATTCCAAAATGCATTCAGTATTCAGTATTGCTGAGAATGCAATTTAGAATAAGAAGCTTATACGAGTGTTTCAAAATTAAAATATATTCTTAACACTAGTTTTCTTCCATAATATGATTTGGTGAGTAAAAAACAAACAAAAACCAATCTAATAGACTGAACTACTCCTTGCAAATTTTTTATAATTATGTTTTTTAAAAATGGTAGTATGTATTAGCAAAGACTATTTTGCAGAATATTAAATGAACAAATGCTTCTATTGTGTTACCAAATGTGACTTCATCAAGTGTTACAGGGGAAAAACAGAGGTTTGGAAATTTAAAAATCATACACATATTTAAATAATTTCCCCATGATGAACCTTTAACTGTAAATTGCATTTGAAACATATGAAAGTGTATGAGCCATTTTCTTATTTTTCCACGTAAAGGGATTCTGCTGTATTTCAGGCATGGTCGGTAGGCTTACCGAGACTAAATCTAATAAACACATGTCCTTCCTGCCTAGCATCTTTCTCAGTCTACTTGAAGCTGCAGACTTGAAAGAGCTCCTAACACAGCCTGGAGACTGGACTTTATTTGTACCAACCAATGATGCCTTTAAGGGAATGACTAATGAAGAAAAGGAAATTCTGATTCGTGAGTAGAAGTGAACACCAGATATATTTGCCCCTTGATTTCATGATCTTATTTCTTCCTCAAGTGTTCCTACCTAGATGTCGGCCCCCCACAGTTCCCTCTTTCATATTCATGGCTAGCCTTCCTCTTCTTATTCCACTTAGACTATGTAGAGGTTCCCTCATCAGTGTTCTCAAATAACTCCTTACTGTCATGTTGTGGGGCTAGATAATCACTTATGTCATCTCTATTAAAGGCCACACAGTGAGGTGACAGAGAAGGAAATAGTCACAATTTCAAAAAAATAATTTGATTTTTTTTCCTCCAGTAAGTTGGATAATATTTTGATTGAACTGACTGAAGAGACTATGTTTTGACATAGCATTGTTACTGCCTTGAGAGAACAATGACATTATGAGAAATTACAGAGTGGAAAAAAATAATTACCAAGAAATATTTTCCCCTTAGTCGTCATAATATCAAAATGTCAAAATATATGACATATTATTAAATAAATATATATATTTTTCTCCTAGGGGACAAAAATGCTCTTCAAAACATCATCCTTTATCACCTGACACCAGGAGTTTTCATTGGAAAAGGTTTTGAACCTGGCGTTACTAACATTTTAAAGACCACACAAGGAAGTAAAATCTATCTGAAAGGAGTAAGTTCTCTAGAATATTTCTATAGAGTGTTAATCCAGTATTCAGTTATCCTAATGTTCATTAAATTTCCCATTGACATTATCCCCTGTTTTAACAGGTAAATGATACACTTCTGGTAAATGAACTGAAATCAAAAGAATCTGACATCATGACAACAAATGGCGTCATTCATGTCGTAGATAAACTCCTCTATCCAGCAGGTTGGTAATTATTGAACTGATTAATGAAAAATAAATCTTTTTCAATAGAAACCTAGATTTTTATTTCATTGATTCTTACAATATTCATTTTATATTCCTCTTCACAGACACACCTGTTGGAAATGATCAGCTGCTAGAAATACTTAATAAACTGATCAAATACATCCAAATTAAGGTACAGATGTTATTGCATAGTGCTCTCCTTGTAGCTCAGTTGGTAAAGAATCTGCCTGCAATGCAGGAAAACTGGGTTCGATTCCTGGGTCAGAAAGATCTGGAGAAGGAAATAGCAACCCACTCCAGTATTCTTGCCTAGAGAATTCCATGGGCAGAGGAGCCTGGCTATTGCATATGTTTCTAATGCGTTTAACAGATATTGCAGGTTTAACATAAAAAACTAGAAATGTATACCTTAATAAGTAAATATACCCTAACTACATTGCTCTTTGTTGATTATACACCATTGGCATCATTTCTTCAATAGTTTACAATCCAGTAGGGAAGATAGGACATGTAGATAAAAGCAATAATTTTTCTATCATCAAATATTTTTGCTACAGAATATAAGGGAAAGATATTTGCTTGTAAGAAATAGTCACTAATTACAATAGTTAGGGTCTCCTTAGCTGCTGAGATAGTAAAGAATCTGCCTGCAATGCAGGAGACCTGGGTTGGGAAGATCCCCTGGAGGAGGGCATGGCAACCCACTCCAGTATTCTTGCCTGGTGAATCCCCATATACTGAAGAGCCTGGTGGGCTAGAGTCCATGAGGTTGCAAAGAGTTGGACATGACTGAGCGACTAAGCACACAGCACAATAATTAAAGGCAAAGGAATATTTGGGAATAAACACTGGGTTGAATATCAGTAGGGTTAAAGTACCTGACAACATATGAAATATTATTTAATAAATATTTAATTTGGGATTAGCTATTTTATAATTTTTAAAACTCTGAGTAACAAATCCGACCATTTTTGCCATCTTGCCAATAGCAAGAAATTTGAAGGTGACATGAAGACTTCATTTTTTACTAAATGTAATGGTAGTTTCACTTCTTTAGTGAGAATTAAAAATCATGGTGCCACAATTTTGTTAATACAGTGACGACATTTCATGTTAGTGCAATGACTACATTTCATGTTACTAAATATATTTATTTTCAGTTTGTTCGTGGCAGTACCTTCAAAGAAATCCCCATAACTGTCTACAGTAAGTACATAATGAATATTTGTCACATATATGTGGCAAGATGTAAAAAAAAGAAAATAATTTTGTGTTTACTGAGATGATTGATAATCTGGTATTTAGAATTCCAAACAATGGCAAAACTCATCCCACTTGAATCAGGGCTTGCAGTCTAGAGGAGACCTTTCAGCCTTGACTATCCTCTTCAACTCCAATGAACCACTTCTTCACTCACAGCTTGATTCAATTGTTAGCCTGGCAAAGATGCAAGGGAGAAAGTCATACAAACATATAGGGAAAAGACAGCTAAGATGCATTCCAGAGCTATTTGAAAATTCAAATGTGTGGAAATAGAAATAATATTGTTGAAACATTTTTAGCTCATTCCACTCTCAAGACCTCAGCTATCTAAGGGCAGACTGTCAGAGAATTCTAACGTTTATGGGCTGGTGGTTCAAAAAACTCTCCCCATTCAAAATTGGATGAAGGAACAAAAACATTGTCAGGTGATAAACCTAGAGTTTCTAGATTCCAAGGTTTCTTTTATTCCTGACTCTACCAGATTATCAAAATTAAACCTCTATTTCTTAACCATGGTAAAGGTATTTCATTTGCATAAATGTTAACTCATAGTATTTCTTATTCAGTGTAGTTTTTTCTTTCTTTGTCTTTTCCTCTTTTCCACTGCAGCTTTCAAAGCAGAAATTCTTTTTCATTTTGTTTTGACTCTACAGTTCAACACTCAAAACATATCAGTAGCTAAAACGTTGCACCCATTTTTACATTTATTTTAGCTAGAATTGTTCTATTTTATACTGTGAGCATCCTGTTATTCAATTAAGAAAATTTTCCTTAAGATTTACACCAGATATGGAACAGGCATAAAGATGATGTAAGGAGCAAAACAAAATGTCTGCTGTTCTTACTGATTTCAAGTATGTGATATTGACATGGACAACCCTAGACTCAGGCCAGATCAGCACTGTTTCAAAGATTTAGTTGGAAATAGTTATACTTCCACATGGTTTAAATTCCGGTCTGGAAGTATACAGTCTTGTTAAAGATATATTTTATTTTAAAAAAATCAGAAAACGTTATGAGCTCTATTCATCAGAAATGCTATGTCATCTTCCTCCATAAAAATTATGCCTGCACTGCATTTCCCTACTTTATCCATGAGAGGTTCACCATTTTCTCTATATATCAATGCACTATTTTGCTTACAATGACCTAAAATATTATAATTCCTATATTTTCCTTTACTTACATTGGATACCTACTCACAGAGAATAATCTACATTTTATGAAATTATGCAAGTCTAATGAATCTTGTCTACCTACTCACAGCTCTTGAAAGAGCTCTGAGATTTACATTCTGATGTGGAATGTCGCTTTAACTCCTCTCTGACGTGTATGCTGTTACTTGGAAGCATAGTTGAGATAGAGGTTGAGACTAATTAAACCAAAGATTCCATTTTCATGTTCCTTTATTGACCTGTCTCTAAAATTTCTTTGTCTTATTATGTACTATTCTTGTCCCCCAAATACCTTACATATTAAATTGTATGGGGGAAAAATGCTCTCTAGTATATGTTGCCATTTGAGGTGGAGAGGAATAAAATCAGTATTTAATCTTCATCCTTTGACCTGTCAAAACTATTTAAGTATTCAGAAAAGCAAAACTGAAGCAGAACTAGGAACCAAATAAATATTCTAAACTTCAAGTTCCTTAACATGAAGTGTATTTTTAAGCTAAAGCTAATTAACCCATTCTGATAGTAGCAGCAGAGACCTCTATGGATTTGACCTTCATGGAAAGGTTTCTCTGTGGCCAGACCACCTGCGGAATGGATAACTGGGCTCACCAATTTGATATATTTCAGAGTTTCATAATTTGAGATCTCAACATGTTAAATCTGAAAGAACTGAAACAGTCACAATTAAGCCCTGGAATCCATATTAATTCAAAGAGTTGACACAGATACAAATTTCAAACACCTGAAGTGAAAATGTGACAGAAATCCAAATGTACTAACATCTTGCCTCTAGTGTGTCAACACAATCTGTTACAACTGCACAGACAGCTTTAGTTCCTTATCTAATGACTCCATCTTTTAAGGCTGTAATTAGAAATGATAAAAAGTCAGTAGCTCTGGTATCTGACTCCATAGGCACACTTTCAGTTAATCTATGCAATCAAAAGCTGACCAAATTGTTGGCTACTATTTTAAATATATTTTGCACATAATTATTTCAGTTGAGTGGATAACATACATTCAAAATACTTAGCTTTCAGTTTAAAACTGATGATGAAAATTATAGTCATTTTAGCCTGTAACAAATATTTAAATATATGATCATATCATATTTGTTGCATAGAGCTCATGGCTGGCTGACTGAAAAAATCCATTTTTAAGTATTCTGAACTAATTTTTTTTTTAAATTTTCCTTTCTATATCACTGTCATCAAATGCATGAAAAATATTTCAAGTCTTTTTCTTTCAGTGTCTTCTTCTAATTGAGAAAGAACCCAACAATGCAATTTAAGATACTATGAATTGTATGAAATTAATCATGTTTATTTGTCTTTGTTGCTACGCAGCCAGTATTTTCAAGAAGTACAAAAGAAGGTAAAGAGCTTTAGTGCTGCAGTTCAAACTTGTAGATTTCTAGGTAGAATTCCTCACATAGAAAGTATATATTTCACTGGAACAAATCAAAGTCACTGGACTTCAGAGTTCATCTGGACAAGAGAAGATACTAGATAATTACTATGAATTATTTCCTGTATATGACTGCCTGAACATATTACCACATCTGATACCTCAGTACCCAACAAAGACCAAAGGGGAAAAAAAGACAATTTCATTCAGGTTGTTTTTATGTAAGCATCATTTATGTTCCACTTTCTATACTTTCAGCAACTAAAATTATAACAAAAGTTGTGGAACCAAAAATTAAAGTGATTGAAAGCAGTCTTCAGCCTATTATCAAAACAGAAGGTAAAAATCAATGTATACATGGTTCCTTAAAAATCCATGTAATAGACTGATTTCTATGAATGTATCTACATTCTTTTTGAAACTAACATGCTAAATATTTCCATATCGATGGCATGCTCATTTAACAGCAGAATGCAGAATGCAAGTTTATTTAGAAGAGTAAATGTGCATTCCTAATACCTTCAGTACATTTGCTTGTATCTGATTTCATTTGAACTTAATTTGCCATTGCATTAGCACTAGTACCCAGATACTCACTAAACTGAGCTTTCTTCCCTGCACCTGGACTCTTTCAGAGAGTGTACTCTTTATAGCTGTGTTTCCAGTCTCCCCATGTCAATCTCTTTCATACTGTTAGAAGGTGCTCCAAAAAAGTGCACATATCTTTTTATTCAACAAATTCAAAGAGCACAGAAGCTGTATATTGAAGAAAACTTTTTAAATGTACATCCACACATGATATACTTTTTAATTAAACCACTAGGAACAGAGGAAATAAGTAGTTGGTACAATGAATCAAACCTTAGAATCCTTAATTCCAGCCTTGAATGTGTGTGTATATTTTACATATTCTTATATATAGTATTATATATTCTTGTATGTATATATATATGTAAGATGGATGTTCCTTGGATGTTCAGTGATTAGGGCTCAATGTTTTCATTGTGGTAGCCCAGGCTTTATCCCTGTTTGGAGAATTAAGATCCTGCAAGCCCATGTAGCATGGCCAAAAAAATAAAATTAAAATAAATAAAATTAGGTTGTTTAAAGAGAGAGAGAATTTGGTGCTTTAAGAAGTTAAACCACAGAAATTTTTGTTTAGAAAATATTTCTTGATCATTTTAATGAAAAAATAAAATGGTCCTTAATTTTAAAATTCTTGTACTATTTTTTTTAAATTAGATTCCCTAAAATTGTGTATAATCACTTGCACACATCTTCTTCAGTAGAAATCATTCAGATGCACTATTTTTGTTTTCCAAGATTCATCTCTTTTCTTTCAAGCTTCTTTCAACCTATCTATCTTCCCAGCCTTTGTGAACAGGATTCTACTGTATTACTGTTTCTTCAATTAGGAACACAATGGAGCATCAACTCTACTTGGGTTCCTCCTATGAAGGGAACTAAGATGAAAAATGGGATCATGTCCCCTGTGCATTAACAACTCTTCAGTTAAAAAATTTGGAAATTTGACTTTATATAACATAATGAGGGAGACAAATATTAATACTTGCCTTGGCAGCCATCTATAATTTTGTCATCCTAGGATTGCTATTGGCATTTCCTTCTCACTGTTTAAACTTTCGCTGATTCATTGGTAACTCCTGAATTCTTACTACATATGTTAGGATGTTTCTTAGAAAAGGCACTTAACCAAATTTTAGAATTAGGAATAAATCAACTGAAATTCAATTCAATAAATACTTATTGTACCAATCCTGTGCTGGGTATTTTCCTAGGTGCCCACCAGAGTAAATATGAAAAAAAAATTTTTGGAAGTAAATTCCTGCCTTCATAGAACTTAAGGGTGGAGGATGTTTCTCAAATGCTAGTTGAGGCTTTTCTAAAGAAATGTTTACTTGGATATTTTATTAACTCACTTCCTGCTTTTAAACTCCTTAGCTGTTCTTTCCCTTTGAAGTTTCCACACCTTAAAAACTTGGCGTTATGTTTTGATACTCAATGTCCCTTGACCCCATTGATCAAATATTATGGTGTGAAATACTTACTGTTCAAATCAGCTGTACTCTTGTTTCATTATTTTAGATCTTCCTAGACTATTTAATTCTGGGTAATGGTGTACATTGACAATTTCTGGACAAACAAATAAACCTTCCCAAAGATAAGGAAATGTAGCTCCATTCAACTCTGTTAAAGGGTGTTGCTATATGAGTTAAATGTACTGAACTTCTCATCTAATTACTATGTAGTAATGTAGTAATCAGCTTTCTAACATTCAAAATGATTTTCTCTTGGAGCAAAATCATTTTGCAAGTCAAATGTAACACAACTTTTGCATTTGAAGGACTGTTTATTAATTAGTAAATATTTGCAGCATTCACATAGAAAAGGTAAGTACTCCCATTTTCCCATAAAACCTGAAAATTGTATCTTAAAGGTAGGCATAAAGTTGGGCTTTTTTGATGTTCAGTTATGCCCATTAGATAAAAATATAAGATACGGAGTAGTTAAAAATTAAATTTAAAATGTAATAAGAAAAGCTAGTAATAGACATCAGTATGGTAAAGTAAGATCTACACTAGCTATCACTAGAGCAACTGAAATTTGTACATACTGTGTGATTCACAAAGTATAGTCATATATAACATTTTGTGTGAACAGAATTTATAACTATGAATAAATGGATCAATTAAACATTCGTTTAAATTCTAAAGCTGATGAAATTCATTTTAGTAGCGCACTAATAGACCCAGGAGTCATTTGTTCTCCTAAATACTACTCAATCTGAAGACAACGGGAACTATTTAAAACCGATTTCCTAAAACCTGAAAGTACTTTGACATTTCAGCAACACCAGTGTTGAAATAAATTTCCTGTTCTGGTAAATTTAAAGGACTGCATTAACATGATAATTTGTCTCCTAAAACGACGCCTCAGGACGCACAATACCAAAGGTCAAAATTGAAGGTGATCCTGAATTCAGACTGATTAAAGAAGGTGAAACGGTAACTGAAGTGATCCATGGAGGTGCGTTCTGTTTCCCTAGCCTATTTAGGATCACTGTGAACATTTTGAAATTGTGCTGGTTTAAATATGTTGAATATCTGATGTTTTCTCTTGATTTTTATACACATTGGTGAAAAGCTTTTATTAGTTATGGATTCTTATTAGCCAATCAATTAAAATATAGTTTACCTTTTAATTGATCTAGTTGGATTCGATTTTACCATTAAATCACCAGGTCCAACAAAACCGTCCTTACTCTGCATATGCAAGGATGATTATGAATATAATGAAAACAATCACATCAATACCAGATAACATGTTGGTCTTAGAAGAAAGAATGAGAATTCGTAAGACTAATAAGCCACAGCCTGGACTTTTTATAAGGTTCCCATTCTAATGATGTGTAATTCCTTGGATTCTCCGTAAATGCTCATTGCACAGTCAGGAGACAAGTATGACATGGAGTGTTAGCTTGACAGTTGACTCTCTCCTTTACCCAAGATTCAGGACATGACTACTATCTCTATTATCTGAATTTATTTGAAATATGTTCTCCAAATGATTATGATTGATTTCTAAATGGTATTACTGTGAGAAATACATTTAATCAAATGTACATTTAATACATTTGATTAAATGTCTAGCTTATGGCCATACACCATACGAGGACAAATCAAATGCATTTTTCTTCCCCAATTTAGAGCCAATTATTAAAAAATACACCAAGATCATTGATGGAGTGCCTGTGGAAATAACTGAAAAAGAAACAAGGGAAGAACGAATCATTACAGGTAGTCTTTAATTCAATACTATAGAACACTGTGTGTGTGTGTGTGTGTGTGTGTGTGTGTGTGTGTGTGCATTCAACGCAACCCTATGGACTGTAGCCTGCCAGGTTCCTCTGTCCATGGGATGCTCCAGGCAACTATGCTTGGATTACAAAGAGCAAATCACACTTAATCCTAAAATATCTCTATAAGAATTACTAAAGAACTTTAAGTCATTTTCATGGTGGTTACTGAAGTTATTCATTTCTTTTTTGGTAGAAATAATACTAACTCTAAATATATAATCTATGTTTTCTCCTGAATTGGAAATTTGGGAGCAAATCTATAAGCATGTGTTTTTATTATGAATACACATATGTATTATATAATACATTATCTTCACTTTGCTATTTATTGAGTTACTAAATCCTAAAAGAAAAACCATTCCCTCCTTTGAATTTTCCATTAATCTTAAGGTCTACACACCAAACTATATGCAAGTTAGTATAAAACAATTTATAAATAATTTCAGTAAACCTCTATATTAGTCTGCCACCAATGAATTAGCATAAAATTCTGAATTCAGCTATTTTACAAGTATTTGTCTAAACAAGCAGTCAGCACCTATGGCCCATGCCATCTTTTAATACTTATGTAAATAAAGTTTTATTGGAACATGATGTGACCATTCATTTATACAATGTCTATGGCCATTTTCACACTACAAGGGAAAAGTTGAATAGCTGCAACACCAACCATATGGCCCATAAAGTCTAAATTACTCACTATCTAACTGTTACAGAGGAAGTGTACCTACCCTTGTTTCAGGTCTTTTTGTAAACTGTCTTTCCTTTAGGTCCTGAAATAAAATACACTAGGATTTCAACTACAGGTGGAGAAACAGAAGAAACTCTGAAGAAATTGTTGCAAGAAGGTCAGTATGTCTAGAAAAATAAGAACGTGACTTTTCTTAAGCTATCTATTTATATCAAATTCTAATATAATCTTTGAGGCCTTTTACATTTTCTTCTCTATCTCACTCCTTTGTTCTAGTTCCATACCAACACAAGAAAAAAATCCAAAGATAGGGAATGAAACTCAGATGATAGTCATATTGATGGGTTTGTTCTGTATTTGTTATATACCATTCAACAACTTTGTAAGAAAATTGGCTTATCAAAAAATAGCACTAAAACCCAAGAAGAACCACGTGTTGGTCTGGAATTTATTGTTTGGCAGATGCCATTATGTATCACATCAAATCTCCAGCCTTTTTATTACATAAACCAACTTCTGCTGTAAACATGTATCCTCTCAGAGGTCACCAAGGTCACCAAATTCATTGAAGGTGGTGATGGTCATTTATTTGAAGATGAAGAAATTAAAAGACTGCTTCAGGGAGGTTAGTAAAAGGGAAACAACTAACCCACTTAACAGGTTCTGATAACTGAGTTATTCAGCTTTTTAAAGACTGAGCATTCAGGTTTGTTTGTTTTTTAATTAGGTTAAAAAACAGCATCAAGTCTGTCTTAACAGATTGATTGGGTCAATGGTGGTGAAAGTAAGAGGTATAAAGAAAGAATTACTAGCTTAAACAGTCTTTAAAAAGTTCAGTGGGGAGCAATGAATATTTTTTTGCTCTGATACAGACAACTGTAAGGATATTCTTAGTATGTGAAAGAGGGATGCTTTTAAAATTGGTAATTATTAAAAGAAGCGCAAATTGAAATAATTTTTCTATTTTAAAAAATGTATTCACTGCCCCCACAACCATAATAAAAGGCATGTTTATGAATTTTTTTAAGTGCATAGAACTAGCAAAAAAAATTGCATTTAGCAATTTTATTTTCCAAAACTACATTCTCAGGAATGGGTTATCTGTTTCTTCTAACAGTTCAAGTGATAATCTATACCTGGAGCTGTAAATTATTTTGCATATGAAATTAATTTTAATCTTTAAAATATGGAATGTTCTCTATGGCATTAAAAGGACCTACTTTTAAAAGGAAAGAAGAAAAAGAATTCAAAATCTTACACAAGCTCTCAATGGTAATTACACAAAGAAGTTTGACTAAACTAATTTCTAATTCATTTTATTAACAAAAAAAGTACTTAAGAAATTGTTTTAGAGAAACAAGAATTTAAATTATCTAGAAAAATCAAATATGTTCTTTGAAATATACTGTGAATTAAGAAACACAACTTAAGTTTAGTGTTTATCCAAAGTATGGTTCCCATTAGCTTTTATGCTTAAAATTTTAAAAATTATAGTACTATGTCCAAGAAGTTGTCATTTCTTTTGAGACTGTATCTATGTTTAGCAATTATTCTTTATTTTTACATAAGCAGAGTCTCTTGCATAATATTGATACTGTTCAGCAATAGTAAAAATAAATAATTTTTTTGAACCAATGATTGAATTTCCCCTCAATAGAAAAATGTGTGTCTGAAAAATACAAGACTTCCTTTCAGACTGCTGGGAGTATATGACACTCCCAAAGCCACAGTAGAACCAGTTTCCTATAAGCTATAATACAAAATTTACTCACCTACACCTAAATGCTTACACTCTACTAGAAAAAAGGTGGAGATTTGAGTGAAGAAAGGCAGATATTGTGAAAATTAAGTTGAATTCTTTTTTTTTCAGTCCTTGCCATAGTAAGCAGCTTTGTAGAATGGCAGTGCTTTTTAGAGAATGAACCAACCAGTAGTTGCACTTGTATATATTGCTTTAATTTATTTAAACTTCAGGTAAGTATGTTTTCCTCCCCTTCAATACGCCCCTGTTATCAAGTCCGTTATACACAACGAACTGAGTTTTGAAGAATAACTTCGACCCAAAGAAGATAATACCTGTTACAAGAATAAAATAATCTAATTTTAATCAATAGAAATAGAATCCTTCTTTAATTCTGGTTTCTGTTCATCCCAGAGGTTGATCCCTTAATCTTCCAGTGTTTGGTTTCTCTACATACTTATAAAGCATTCATTTTGTTAATATCACAACATAAATTTAATAGTTTTTTTTAAAAGATGTTATATTTTATATTGGAGTACCAGTTAACAAAGTTGTGATAGTTACGGATGCATACACAGCAGAGCTGTGCTGTAAATATACATGACTGAGCCACACATATACATGTATCCATTCTCCCCCAAACTCCCCTCCCATCCAGGCTGCCACATAACACTGAACAGAGTTCCATGTGCTGTGCAGTAAATCCTTGCCACAGCATAAATTTTTATCAAAACATTTCCAAGGATTCTTTTCTCGTAAGGAAGACAATATAAGTGGTATAGTTACTAATACCTGGACATTAACTGGACATTCTAGTTTTCTTTTTTCCAGCCCTGTAAAACCACTGGGTCAACACTGAGTAACAAGTGTCCTCTTGTCTAGATCCCAAGAAACACCAATGAAGCTGGTGTGAATAAAGATTATGTCATGCAAGATAGGCTTTTTTTTTTCTTTCAGAATATTGATCTATAGCTAAACTATGGTCTTCATCTCAAAGCTTGTAGTTTTCTATCTGAACTGCTCATTTTATGGTACATACAGTACATTTTGATGAATTGAATGTATTCCTCAATCATTTAGTTCATGTTTATAAACTTGGCTAAATGGTCAATTGGGTACTAATACTATGATTTGTTATTTAAATACTTCAGACTCCTTAACTAAAATTCTTCTCAAAAATGTGTACAGTTGTTCACTCTTATCTTAAATAGAACTACATTTACTGAAACTACTGAAGTAATTAAGGGAAAATTGCAGAAAAGTAGGCTATGGAGAAAGGAACAACAACAAAAAGCTGTTTGAGAAGGTTTTGATAAATCTGCCAGTATAACATTTGAAGATTTACAGCCTCTGTACGGAACAGAGGATCAGGTCCTAGGTCTGGCTTTCAATCTGGGCTCCCACTTGAACTTAAGTAAACTGATGTGTTTCTGTCTTGTTTTCCTAATCTGGGAAGTGGGGATGGTAATGTTACCTACATAAAAATAAACCAATATATGGACAGCACTTGGAATAATGTTCACTGCATAATAATAATGTCCTCAGTGATGTTAGCTACTATCAGGATTATGTCAATTCACACTAACATGGTCAACAAAGTAATATTTTATGCTCTACTTTAAATTTACAGAGTCATAGCTATGTAAAAATACAACAATCTTGCAGATAATTGGGTGGAAACACTGTGTGTGTTTAAGGAAGCATGGTGGGGAGGGGCATTCTGGTGGGATCATGCCAATGACCGGTTTACCTTAACGCTTTTGCTTCTCTAGACACAACATACAAGTGTCATTCAGTTCGAAATTGTAGAGAGCCACTGAGAGAAAATCTGATTTCCCGCATTTTAATTAAGCTTTTCTTCAAGAGATATTTGTTTGCCACAGTGAATATTTCTTATTTTGATTTTGTCATAGCCAAATAGTAATAAATTAACAAGTTAGGTAATTAGATGTGCATTAATCAGATGCCGCCAAATTTATAAAAGAAAATTGAGTGTAAGGGCTTGTTTTCAAAACTAATGTTGAAATCTTGTTTTAAGTTGCATGATAAGTGCTCTTTGGAATTAGTAAGTCCATTTTATACAATGATTTCCATCTTTTCGTGACAATATTTCCATCTTTTCTTGACATTTTTTTTGTGGCCAAATAAACCTGAAGTTAAGGGAAATATATCCGTTGGAGCATACTCATAATTCAGACTTTTCTATCTAACCCAAACTCTCCCCTACTATCCAATCTGAGAAGGTTTTCCATAGTTCTACATTTTACTATAGTATTAATGCATATGATAAATGGTTATGTAACTTATATCCAAGCAGAATAAAAAGACATGCTGGAAATGTGCTATGTAGACAGAAACACAATTCTTCAAAAAATACTTAATATTTCTTTTTTTTTTTAAATTCTTGACATTATACAGCCGAAAATACTGTTGGTGATAGTTTCATGTCTTACTTTTATGAGATTTCAGAGAATTGAAAGAAATATATTTATATATCATAGAAAAATTTTGACTTCATTTTGAGTACAGATAATAAATAAAAATCGAGAAGTCAAACTTTGGAGAAAAAATAAAGAAGGTAAGCAGAGTAGCGAAGTCGCTATAGGGACCATATTTATTCTTTGATCTCAAATGTCCAACAACAGAATGAAAATGTGAATTTCAGTTGACCAAGTAGTCTTGTCAATAAGTTAAAAGAAAAAATGAAGAACTGGGAAATATTTTGCAAAATATTGCATTGTATGAACACTGCATTGTTATGAACACTTGAAATTCTAAAATATGAGCTCTTATCATTTTTAACTATTTAATTTTTAAATGGTCTTGTTGGATTGGAATTCGATTCAGGAATTGAATTGGTACAAACTTCTTGAATTGCTTATTGGCATACTTCACATATTAAAAGTTAATCAAAATTAAATTACAATGAGAATTTTACAGAGGCAGAAATCTGATATATCACAAATAGGAATGACTAGGAAAAAAATGAGTGCATAATTCTGGGAATATACTTCTGCTAAACTTCATAGGATGTTAGACATCCTTTCATCATAAAGTGATGCCTCTTACAAAAAGGATGAAAAGTAAGTCATGTAAGTCACTTACTCCATGCAAAAATGGAACACCATCTGGGGCTCCACATAACATAATAAAACAATATGTTTTGCAAAAATAGTAAACATTCATTATGATATAAGGAAGACAAATGTCTGTTGCCAATGCCAAAGTCTCACTACTCCAGGAGAAAATCTACATGTTTAAGTGATGTTTATTTAAAACTTTACACTTTTCTGCTAAACTGTGTTTTCCTGTCTCATGTTAGTCATAATTTCAAAGTATTTTTAACTACAACTGTTTAATTTCAGACACACCTGTGAGAAAGATACAAGCCAACAAAAGAGTTCAAGGTAAATATATTGATTATGGTGATTTGCATAAGTGGCACATCTGTTACAGTAAGACAAAACAAAGGAGAGTATTTTAATATACTTAATTTTAAGCAAAGTATTTTGATTATATGAACCAGAAAATAAATCTTTCATGACTCACTATTAATAAAATGTAAGAAAAGCAAACATTAAAGGAAAGAAAATTATACTCATGTAAACTGTTAAATATATTGAATCACTGGGGTAGATTAAAGTAGAATTAATTTGAAAAGAAATCTTTGAATAACAAAGTTGAGTAAAAATAAGTTGCAGGTATACCAGAACTCTGTGAAACTATTATTTAAGATGAGGCTGCAGTTTGAGACAAAAATAAATTCAAAGCTATATATATTGTACACTTATAGGAAATGATTAATATATCTATGTACAAAATGTTGATATAATGTGTAGGTTATATACATGTATATATCACCTATGTACTATAACTTTCTTTATAGCTTCATTTATGTGCATTTTCTCATCTTCCACTTAGGATATCTTATATTCTGGTATAATCAAATATCAAAGATTTCCTCTGTGAAACTTAGAATTACATACTAATAGTCAAAAGAAATTGCAAGGCTTTTCTATAAAATGCATTTATAGGCATATCTGATTTTAATCTAGTCCAATATAGACATTTGAAACTAAAGACTCAATTGTACAAATAATTTGTAAGTGAAAACTTTATCATGGATTTCTTTTAAACATGCAAAAATCATCCAAATTTTCTAAGGAAATAAAGCATAACTTTATTATGTTCATATACCTTTGATCAAAAGATGACTTGGTTTCATCATAAACAGAATATTATTAAGAAAACATAGTTCAACATTTATTATAATAAGAAATAATAGTCTTTTATAGATATAATTATGCATAAAATGGGGCTTTGCTGATGGCTCAGTGATAAAGAATCTGCCTGCAACAGAGGAGACGCAGGTTTGATCCTTGGGGCAAGAAGATCCCTGGAGGAGGGCATGGCAACCCACTCCAGTGTTCGTCTGGAGAATCCCATGGACAGAGGAGCCTGGCAGGCTACAGTCCATGGGGTTGCAAAGAGGTAGACATGACTGAAGCCCCTGAGCATGCACCCATACACATGAGTCAAATATCATATCGTTAAACACTATAATTTCATCATATTTCACTATATTTACAATCTATATTCTCTGCCTTCTTCCTAATCAGCATCTAGAAGACGATCAAGGGAAGATCGTCCTCAGTGAAAATCCAGACACCAGACAACAAAGTTTATACAACCCTAAACCAACAACCCGGTCTTAAAGGAAAAATATGAAAGCCACTTTGATGTGAAGAAATGAGCCAAGACAAAAGAGCAATTGTTGAACAATTCTGAATGCAGTAATTTTTTCTTTCTGAATGAGAAACATGAGGGAGATTGTGGGTTTAGCCTCCTGTGGGATAGAATCTGAGGGAAACATAACACCTTACAGACTTTTACATCTTGACATGAAGAGTTCCAGCTGACTTTGGAATCCATGAGAGAAAATCCTTGTCACTGGATTCATTACAATTCAAATCTCTGAGTTGTGACCTGTTATCCTATTGAGAAGATTGAACCTTGAATTTACATACGGAGAGATAAAATGCATGCAAGGAGTTACCTCTCCGTGGGAAATGGGTAAATAAAAATGGGTGCTCAGTATTAAAAAATGACAAAACCAAAATTTTACATCAAAAAGCTTTGCACATTTCTAATAAAACGTGGGTTTACTGGCAAATTATGTTATTTCTACAACTAATTTTGTACTCTTGAAATGTTTGTCTTATGCTTCTTGCAATACGTATTTTTTATCTCAAACATTTCAATAAATCCATTTTTCAGGTATAAAGAGAATTATTTCAAATGGGTAATTCAAAAAAACTCAAGGTTTAAGTTAATAAGAGGTTTGGACTTGGGAACAGGACTTTATACCTCTTTTTTTATATATAACAAATACTCATTAAAGAAGATTGAATGAATTTAGTGTTTTTTGAATTTTTAAAACTATTATGATACATAAATAGCCATTACACAATGAAGCAATAGTTAAACATCAACTGAGTGTATAATATGACCCCTGAACTGTGCTAAGCTGTGAGGATTCAAAAGAGGAATGAGACAACTACTGTTTTCAAAGGGCAAAAAGACAAACCAGTAACCCACAATGTACCATGGACTGTTAGAGAAGAATTAACGGCACGACACAAACACTTCAATTAAGTATTCCTAGGCTTAGGCTAACTTAGAAGGAGCCAAAGAGATGTCTTTAATGAAGACTTGAAGTCACATAAGTGTCCATTTCATGACAAAAGAGAAGAAGAAAACTATTTGTTTTCTGAGAATGATAAAGAGATTTGTTTGATCTACTCAGATCTCAATAAATGTCATCCTTATCTTGGACCAGAGATAAGAGCAGGTAGGGATCAGAATCCATACTGCTGAGAAACCAACTTGTCATAGCTTAATAAATTATATCATGTGTTGAATTTAGCAATCAAAAGACTGTAAAACTGAGGAAAACCAAAACAAAGATATCTCTTGGGTCAGAGGCTCAGTGCTAGAGTACTACTAAAGGACCTAGAGAGATCTGAAGTAGCTGAAAAGCTTTGGTTCTTTGAGCAGCAGTTGAGGTAAGGAAGTGAGGTGTTAAGTTCTAACAGTGCCACTGACTGGAGAATTGCTAGATAGCGTGGGTTTTCCTTTCTAGTTAGACAGTGGTGAGATTTATGCACAGCACTTAAGAGCCCTTGCCAAGAAATAAAATGTCCTACCAACTGAGTACTCAGATAGATATCTTTGGACTTTGATTTCAGCTGGACAGACCATTGCCATGACTTAACCAAAATGATTCAAAGGAGGTGGTTATGTAAAGTGGCACTGGTGGAATATACTAAACTAATATCAAGATAAATGGCTGTTCTAACCAGACAGTGTATTGTTAACTAACCTTCTGGAAGATCACAGGTTGACTGCATAGAACAAAGAGTACATGAATTCATTCATTTCACTCCCTTCAGGGTTTGCTTTTGATAATGAGCTGAGTATTGCATGCAGAGTTTGCCTTTGAACATGGTCATCATAGACAGTAGAGATGAACTTGAGGTCTTTTTAAAGACTGGCACCTTTAAGTTCTAAGGCCCTGCTTTTTAAATTTTTTTTGTACCATAGAAGAAAAAAAAATAGTATTTGCTAAACATACATACACAAATCTAGCATATCTCTGGTAAAGGATAGCCAACTGATACATGTCAATATATTTAAAGATGAAATTTAAAGATAAACTATTGATAAAATAGAAATAACAATACAAGTAAAATGAGATAAGGTTAAACTGTATGAAAGTAAACCATTTAAAATCACAAAATAAGAATTTAAAATAGATAAACAATGAATAAATATCCTACCAGGGCACTTTCTACAAATGGAAACTGTGGCATAGTATACGCTTTTATATACAATATTTATTCCTTTAAAAATTCTGAAGAGTTGTATTATCTCCAGTTCTATGTGAAAAACATGAGGCTCAAGGACTTTGTATCACTTTTCTTATTTCTTTTGCACTGTACTCTTACCTCAGGCCATCACTCAGCTTACCACATGTTCGTTACCCAACAAGCACAACTTGAATAAAACAAACACACTTGTTTTTTGAAATTGTGCTTACTCTGCACTGCTTGATTTCAGCTCTTTTTCTAACCATCCTCTGTGTAAGTAGCATTGAATTTAAGTTGAATTTTAAAATAACCCTTTCTAGTTAAGTCTGGTGTACAAGGTTTTCTACACTAACTTTGAGAAATAAACCTCTATAGAGATTCCTGTTGAGATCATGGTATCCAAGCAGCCACTGATCTACTTTCCATCACTACAGATAACAGCATTTTCCAGACCTCTATATAAACTGAGTCATATAGTATGCACGGCTTCTTTTTCTGGATTTCTCTTACATTAATATATAGGAGTGAAATGGTAGGATCATAGGAAAGATGTATGGTTAAAGTTTTAGGAAACTGGCAAATCATAGTCCAAAGGCATTCTATTGTTTTGCACTCCCACCAGAAATATCTGAGAGTTCCCATTTCTCTAGCCAACACCTGCCATGGCCCATCTTTTTGATTGTCTCTATGCTAAGAGTGGTATAGTGATTTCATTGTGGTTCTAGTGTGCATTTCCCTGATGTATGTTTTTCATCTGCTTATTTAACATTTATATATCTTCTTCAATGAAGTATCTGTTCAACTTTTTTGCCAGTTTTATTATTTTTTCTTTTTAAAATTTTATTTATTTATTTATAGCCGTGCTGGGCCGTGATTGCTGAACAGGCTTTTCTCTAGTTGTGCCAAGCAGGGACTACTCTCCAGTTGTGTTTCGCAGGCTTCTCATTGTGGGGAGCTTCTCTTGTTGCAGAGCATGGGCTCTAAAGTGTGCTGGCTTCAGAAGTTGTGGCACAGAGCTCAGTGGTTGTGGTTTCCGGGCCCTAGAGCGCCAGTTCAGTAGTTATGGCGCACAGGCTAAATTGTTCTGCAGCATGTGAGACCGTCCTGGATCAGGGGTCACACCCGTCTCCTGCATTGGCAGGCGGATTCTTTACCACTGAGCCACCAGGGGAGCTCGCCAATTTTAATTGGTTTGCTTTATTTACAAAAATAAAAAAATTACTCTTGAGTTTTGAGAGTTTCTAATATATCACATATACAAGTCCTTTATCAGCTATATAAGATGTAAATATTTTCTCCCCATATGGGACTTGTCTTTTCACTCTCTTAACATTGTTTCTGAAGATACCAACACCTACTTTATCTTTGATCTTTTTTTTTGCTTTCATGGATTCTACCTAACATCTTTCACGGTGTTGTATCTAAGAAATCTCTTATTAACCAAAGGTCATGAAAATTTTCTGGTATGTTTTCTTTCAGAAGTTTTATTAGATTAAGCTTTTACGCTGAGATGTGTTATCCATTTTGAATTACTTTTTGCTTGTGGTATAAGGTTTGAATCAAGGTTCTTTTTTCCTATAAAAAGCCAATTATTCCAGCACCATTTTCTGAAAAAAAAAAAATCCTTTGTCTACTGATCAGCTCTATGCCTTTGTCAAAAATCCATATATTTGTGGATATATTTGTTTATTTTCTCTATTCTTTTTATTCTGTTCCATTAATCTTTGTCTATCTTAATTGAAATGTCACACTGACTGTATTAAAATAGGTTTAAAATACTATTTCCTATGTTTGTCTGTAATGTGTTTTTATTTTCTATTTCACCATTTTCCACTCTTAACTTTATTGCTGTCTTTCTTCTCCTTTATCCGATTTTACTTTGATCTTGATTCTCTAGTTTTCTAAGGTAGAAGCTGAAGTCATTGACATAAAAACTTTCATTTTTCTAATACCATAGCTGAGTGGTATAAATTCCCCCACTAAATACTGCTTAATGATATGTCATAAAATTTCACTTTTTAATTTTTATTCTACTCAAAGTACTCTCTAATTTTCTTTCTAAGTATGTTTTAAAGGTCAGTTTTTTTTTAAGAAATTGAAGTAATAAGAAACATATTTATTTTCAAGCATAGTGATGATTTCTTACGTTCTTTGTTCATTTGTGTAGATCCATATTTCCATCTGGTATCATTTTCCCCTTGGTAACATTTCTTTTAGTGCAGATTTACAGGTGATAAAATGAATTTTTCTGTCTAAATAAAAATCACTATTTTGTCTCTGCTTTTGAAAACTATTTTTGCTACATAAGCAATTTGAGACTGACTGTTTTTTATTTATAATGCTTTCAGTTCAGTCGCTCAGTTGTGTCCGACTTAAAGATGCTATTTCACTGTTTTCTTGCTTGTCTTCTTTTTATTTGCTCTGTATGTAACATGACCTTTTTACCCTCTTTGCCAGTGTTTCTGAAAATTTTGATTATGATGTGCACTGGGGTGGTTTTTTCTTGTTTTTGTTCCTAGGATGTATTGAGTTTCTTAGATACGTGATTTTAGAATTTTTATCAAACCTGATTTTTTTTAACCGGTATCAATGTTTTTATTCTGTCCCCTCCTTTCTGGCATTCTAATTACATATATTAGACTACTTTTCAGTTGTTGTACATTTCACTGTTCCACATGTTTTAATTATTTTTTTTCTCTGTGTGCTTTTATTTTGGAGAGTTTCTACTTTCATACCTTCATGTTGATTAACCCTTTCTTTCACAATGTGCAATTTGACCCTAAATCTATCCCCTGAATTTTTCATTTCAGAAACTACAGCTTTCATCTCTAGAAGTTCAATTTGGCCTTTTTTTTTAATATCTCACATGTCTCTCCATAACTTTTTGAACATATGGAATATAATTATAGTAACTGTTTCAAAGTCCTCTGCTACTGGAACAATGCGCCAGTTCTGAGTCACTTCAATGGGTTGAATTTTGTCCTCATTTTTCTCCATATATACTGGCTTTGTTGCATGCCTAGTAAACTTTGATTGGTTCTCAGACACTGTACTATTTTCTTGTTGGGTGTTAGATATTTTGCATTCTTACAAATATTCTTGAATATTGTTCTAGGATATAGTTATGTCTTGGAAACAGTTTAATCTATTTGGGTCTTGCTCCTAAGATTTGCTAGGCAGTGCCCGATCTATGTAGTCTGAGGCTAATTATTCACTGCCATGTAGCCATGGTCCCATTGAGTACTGTCTCGGTGCCCAGTGAATTATGAGGTTTTCCAATCTGACTGGTGGGAACGGGTGTTTTTCTAGGCTCTTGTGAATGTGAGATACTGTTTCTGCTAATCTTTTCAAATGTTTTCCTCACCTCTGGTCTCTATTAGTTTTCTAATATAGCATGATTAATAGTTATTATTTAAAATTAATAATTATTTCAAAAATTTTCTAATATTTCTAACCACATGCTGATGATTACTCTGCTGAATACTCGTGGAAACCCTCTGCATTGCTCTCACTTTCTCTCTCTCTGCAGCTATGTCCTCTGTCCTGTGAACGCTAGCTTTCTTGGTCTCCCTTTACAGTCAGCTCCCTCTCATCACTTCCATGACTCAGCCAGTCTCCCCTGTAGGCTCTCCCTTCCTGCACTGCAACCTGCAGGACAGAACTCTGCAACAATCACAGAGCTCACCTTGCCTGTTTCCTGACTCTGACGCATCACTGACATTTGTTGCCTGATGCCCAGGCCCCATTCCTGAATACCATACTTTGGAAATTTTTGTTTTTTCCCCTGTAAGTATAAGATCTACTCTAATTTAATTTAGTTATATTAATTCTATTTCATAATCATAAACTATAACTTTAAATAGGAGCAGCCAACTGGAAGATGCTAATCATAAGAAGAGCCAGATGGAAATGTGTTGATAGGATGCGCACAGACCTATCCTGAGTAACAGGAAAAGAATTCATGATGAAATATCTTATAGCTACTACCATTGCTATGCACAGGCACTCATATATTAGACACTGATAAGGAACTGTCTATGGAGAAGGAAATGGCAACCCACTCCAGCATTCTTGCCTAGAGAATCTCATGCACAGAAGAGCCTGGTGGGCCATAGTCCATGGGGTCATAAAGAGTCAGACACGACTGAGTGACTAACCCATACACACAAAGAACTAAGAGAAAATGGTAGCTGAATTTTATTTATTGAGATTTCTTTTTTACGTTCATCTTAACGTATATTTCTTTTCATTCATCACGGACTCAATGCACATGAGTCTGAGCAACTGAGGGAGATGGTAAAGGACAGGAAAGCCTGACGTGCTGCAGTGCATGGGGTCACAAAGAGTCAGACATGACTTAGCGACTGAACAGCAACAAACACTGAGAACAGTATTTCTTAAAGTTTTAAGCACTTATTTAGGGTAACTGAAAATAGCCTCATTGTCTTCACTTCTGAGAGTCTCCAAAAGGTCTTACAAAACATCTGTTAAATATTCATTGATGAGATTTCTACGCAATATGATGAGAAAAGACTAGTAATTTTCTAGCCATCCTAGGTTCCAAAAACAACACTTGAAAAACTTAGACCATATGTGAATAAGGCTGTTAGATGACTTCCATTTACAGCGATAAAGTCATTAACTAATGGATTTCTTAAACTTAAATGCTGTCTCAGAAAAAGTTTTGGAAACACAGAAAAACATCTGAAATGTACAAGATAATTCTGGAACTTCAGGAAAGATAGATCAAAAATTTCGGTAATTACAACTACCTTCAAGAGGTTGGTATGAATAATTAGCTTGAAAATATAAGATATATTCCATGTGAATTTAAAAACCGGACAGAAACAAGGTCAATAAACAATGTGTAAATTAAGGATCCAGCTTAGTTGAAGGAATTTTAATAAGTCCTTCCTCAATTAATTATTCCTGAACATTAGTCCCAACTTAATTCAGTTAAACTTTAGAAACTGTTTATTAGGTTAAGTCACTATTATAAAATCAATTTGGATTTTTTTCTTAATATGGCAGAAAAATACACCATTTGGTTTTAAAAAACTGAAATCATGATTTATCCTGTTTTAGGAGAGTTCAATTAAATTTTTTCTTCAGTCCATTATGTATCACCAACATCTGAGTTTCAAGTATTTGTGCCACAGTTTCTATTTGCTTATCTTTTACTATAATATAATGATCGTCTCTCACACCCTTAGATTTCTGGGGTCCAAGTACACAGCCATCACAGTCAGCAGAGAACCTGCTGCAACCAAAAATAACTACTACATTGTTATCTCTGCAGACCCAAAGCTGCTCTCTGGTGTTCGTCATCTTCTTACCACCGTGTAAGTACATCTTCAGGAAAATGAGCATAAAAAGCAAATAAAATCCCTGGGTCTTATTTCTCTATGACAGTTGTGTCTAAGCAGTTTTATTGCCAAACATAAGAACTGTATTAGAAAAATTAATTCAAGGGGTAGGAAAAGAACAGCACTTAACATCTCTTTTACCCTATGTATTTTTTTTTCTCCCATAGCATTTATCAGACTCAAACATGCTACAGAATTTATTGATACTATTTAATATTTATTATATATTCCCCTTCCCTCACTAGAGTATAAACTCCGTGAGGGTAGGGATCTTATCTGTTTTGTCCACAGCTAGGTCCTTAATGTCTACACCTGGGCTTTTCCCATTCTAAGCTTTCAATAGTGAATTTGTGAATAAATCTACTTACAATAAGTGCAAAAATTTTTAGAACAAATTCCTCAAAATATCAACAAAGTTAGTTTTACAGATATTTTATAAACCCTTCTTCATTTTCTATGCTGTATACACTTTCTAACATTGATTTTTATAATCAGAAAATGTTTTTTAAATGGATATGTGTGTATGTTATTGAAAAGACATTGCTAATGGAATTTGTATGTAAATGAAGGAACATGTAAATCCTTATACATGATACACAACACATACTATACATAATAAACACATGTCACATATCCCTACACATGCCAAAGACTCAACTTTTTTTCAGACTTCTATGGACCTTCTCACTGCATCATTTATTTATCACTGTTTACAGTCCGTGATGATTTTAGTTATTCTTGCCTTTCCTCTCATTTTTTCCCCTCATATTAGACCTGCAATGTCTTCTCTTCACATATCCTTCTAATAATTTCTTCCTTTGAACACACGCTTTTTTTTGCTTCACTCAACCTCCTCTGCCTACACTACACATACCATACAACACAAATCCCTGCTGTAATTTCTCATCCCAGAGTCTGCATGACATACACCATTCACACTTCCTGATCAAGAAAGAGATGTATGTTTTAGCCACGTGTGTACGATCATGGCCTTACATAAGGGCTGGTATAGACAATATAATTACCAAAAAAAGCAAAAATTAGGGGTCATGATGAAGTGTACTCTCCTTAATTACCTGTATTTTCAACTAGGAGCTTTGCAGACCTTAAAGAAGAGAGACATGCTCTTGCACAAGAGATGAACATCAAAGGGGGAATAGTCAGTAGCTATCTCTAATTCCTTGACTTAGTTTCCCAAAATGCCTTACATCATCTGCTCTGAATGAATCCTTTGTTTCATTCTTCTGGGCTCTCTGGTCATATGCTCACTGCCTCTGTCACTGTTGTGTCATCATCTCATGCCTTTCTTCTAATGTTTCCACTTTTCTCGCTCACCACTTGGTTATATTTAATATATGTTTTTTCTCAATGAACTCACAACAGCTCTCTTCTACTTCATACTTATAAGCAACCACCTCCCAGACAATCTGACATTTCTACTGGAAACCAGAAGTTATGCAATAATAAGAATGATTTTTAAAATAAATAACACCTATTTGGCATTACTATATGACAGAACCTGTTCAGCATTTTGTACAAATACTCCTGACAATTCTAGGAGGGAGATCTAATTGTTTTCCATATTTTAGAAAAGAGGACATTGGATCACAGAGAGTTTAAATAATTTGCTCAGATTAGCAAGAAGCAGAAATAGAATTTGAGTCCAAATAGTATGGCTTTATAGTCTGAGCTCTAAATGATTTGATAGACTGAATCTCTCTTCTTAGTTTTCCCTGAATCTGGTCTTGAACAGCATTAGTTTTTCAACTGGGCATCCTACTGCTAGCATTTTTTGTCTTAGTTCATGTTTAAAAATTTTAAATGTTTTTATTCCTAAAACTCCACTCTGACAGCATCACTCCGTTGCTTAGCCACTTTGAGCACTTTGATTAACTATGGAAGTCTAAACTTTTATGCAGGCATACACAATGCCCTTCAAATTAACCTAACCTCACACTAGCCTTGACAAACACTAGATATACCAACTTGACTGCACTACTCCTAAATATTTATGTTTCTTTCCTCCGCATGTTGAAGGCTCAGCTTGAGTCCTATACTGTCCATGGCACCCCTCTTGATTTGCCCAGCAAAATTTCTCTTCCTGTTCTCATTTCCTATACGACTTTGATGGAATCTCTCTTTTGTCACATGTTATAGCCAACCTTGTATCTCTCCTGCATTCATTCATTCAGCAAACATAAAGCTACATATTTGTGCCAACTTTCCTACAAAACTTCAGATTTTAGAGAAAGTGCTACTTTTTTTCCGTAAGTGGATTTCTCATAGGTTATATTTAATGAATGATGATTGAAATAAATGTATTTATTTGCTCAAAATTTTACTGAATACTTGTCAACAATTTCTACTAAATCAAAGTTATAGTGCTTCCAGTTGTGAACTAGTCCAATTTCTCTCCATCTTTAATAGCCATTTTTAGACAATTAAGGCTGTAAACAAGACATCTGGAGGGAAGAAGTGGTCTCAGAATCTTCCCAAGCTGCTGTTCATCTGCACACATCTGTTGGTCATTATTAGTCATAGGAAAATATCTGAGTTTACAAGTTTTATTTAGGTTCTCCTTCATAGTCTCTCTGTATTAGTCAAACCATCATGGGATCCTGTGTATACTAGTTCTTCCCATGTACAAGACCTTGGCTTCCTGCCGAATCTTATTCCTCATTTTTCTGTTGATAAAGTGAAAAAATTCATGATCAATGTCAGATTGAACCCAGTTTTGGGAACTCCAGATGGCCTATTTTTTTTCCTTCAGAAAAAAGAAAAGTTTACACAAAAATATTACTTTGAAATTACCATTTGGGGGTTTTGAAAGATTATTTGTTTTTTAATAGTGTATTGTTAGTGAACAATTACATTTGGCAAAAATGATGGCCCTGTTATGAAACATATGTCACTAACATAGACCTAATCACAAATACAAGCTCCTGACAATTCTGAAGTTTGTAAAATTTTAGTCTTCAAATACTGCAGTTGTTATTTATTCATAAGAGTAAATACTTTATTTATTCTTGAGAGTAAATACTAGTCTGGTTTGTGGATAGAGTACATACAAATGCATGAACACAGAATTCAAAATGATATTAAGTTTAATGCAATACAATATGCCGTTTCTTTCAATATTATAGATCACTACAAATTGGAGTTAGGAAAAAAATTAAATGTTATGCTCTCACATTTTCTAATTGAATATTTTATATTACTTTTAAACTAAATTTTTTAGTTTTTAATTTTCAGTTCTGTCACTCAGTCGTGTCCGACTCTTTGAGACCCCATGAATCGCAGCACGCCAGGCCTCGCTGTCCATCACCAACTCCCAGAGTTCACTCAGACTCACATCCATTGAGTCGGTGATGCCATCCAGCCATCTCATCCTCCACCATCCCCTTCTCCTCCTGCCCCCAATGCCTCCCAGCATCAGAGTCTTTTCCAATGAGTCAACTCTTCGCATCAGGTGGCCAAAGTACTGGAGCTTCAGCTTTAGCATCATTCCTTCCAAAGAAATCCTAGGGCTGATCTCCTTCAGAAAGGAGTGATTGGATCTCCTTGCAGTCCAAGGGACTCTCAAGAGTCTTTTCCAACACCACAGTTCAAAAGCATCAATTCTTCGGCACTCAGCCTTCTTCACAGTCCAACTCTCACATCCATACATGACCACTGGAAAAACCATAGCCTTGACTAGACAGACCTTAGTCGGCAAAGTAATGTCTCTGCTTTTGAATATGCTATCTAGGTTGGTCATAACTTTTCTTCCAAGGAGTAAGCGTTTTTTAATTTTCATGTGTATATTATTCAAGATTTACTAGCTTGTAAACAACAGAAAGACCATTTATAATAAAATTATTAGTTTATATAGTAGCAAATATAAATAAATAACCTGCAAGTTTCAAAAAGAAAGAGTTTCAGACCAAAACCTTAGGAACTGGAATAAGAAACTCAATGTAAATAGCTTCAGCTTGTACTGGATTTTTGTTTTTGCTTCTGGTTGTACCCATGGTATGGAACATGATTACTGATAATATTACTCTAGAAGCCGCAGAAGAAAGAATGGTTTCATATTTCAGTGCCTAGGAAGGAGACCAATTGATCTTCCATGAGATGTGTTCACTCTTTGGACCAGTCCCTGTGGGCAGGACAATGTGGGAAGAAGAATGCACATAACTTCTCCCAACAAAAAGCTCCCACAGTGACAACAGTGTGCAACATGTTGGGGACTTTGGGGCTAAAGTCAGCAGAGAAAGAGCAGGGCAACACAGGGGAGTAATCAGGACAGTCCACGCTTCACAGAGAGGGTGAGGTTTGGATGAGCAACATGCGAGCTTGATAGTGTGGTACCCTTTTGACTCATATGGTTAGGTAAAATTGGAAAGGATTAATGATAGTTCAAAGTTCTCTCAAAGGAGGAGATGAAATGTGCTGGAGGTTTCCATAGTTCCTCCCCCATTTGTCCCTGTAGAGTTTGCCCCTATCCTGTAAAGCAACAGCCTCTTTACCTGACATGCTTTGTACCTGCCTTCATTGTTTTTTTTTTCTAAACAGGCTTCCTTGATTCAGGGAAGGAAATGTGAGCCACAGAACTTTTTTTTCATTCTCACATTCATTTAAGAATTATGCTTCATATCTTCTAAAGCAAAATTTAATCTTTTAGAACATAAATCACCCCTCCAAATATAAGAACCACATGAAAACATACATTAATTATGAAAAATCATCAAGGCCTTATTGAGTCCTTTTCATACCTAGGGGTTCTTTATTTATACCCAGGTGATCTAAAAAAAATTACTATCAACTTCTTTTATCCTTCCAGCTATAAGATATTTTAATAGATTATATCATGTAGTTTCAAGAGGAAATGATCTCTTCTAGTTTAGAAAATACTTGTTGGAATTTATTTTCAACCCTCATCATCAAAAACATGAAATTTACCTTATTGACGAGAGGCGAATTTCCGAAGAACTACCAAATCTGTATTATGTCACAAGTTGCGACTCACATCAGCAAGTATCTGCTTGATAGGATATTATTGCTTCTAATGAGTTTTAGACTTTTTTCCTAAAAATTAGCACTGAAACCTATGGCTTATGGTCACCACATACGTAACACAATAGCTAATTTTCTGATAACTAGGTTAATTCTATTACAGAAGTCACAGATTATTTTATGACCATGTTAACATTCTGTGCAAGGTGGTTTTACTGGGTTGTTTTCTCTCACTTGTATCGTGACAGTTCACCTGGGTGCCCTCATATTCTGGTGGTAAAAGCATAAATAGGACCAGCTTTCCTAGGGATCATTTTGAGTTAGAACCATGCCAATACTTTGGCCCAGTAATTCAGCTTGCAATAATTTATTTGATGAAAATAATCAGAGAACAATACTAAACACTTGTTAAAATGTTTGGTACAGGTTCATTTATAATATTATAAATATATATTATAGTAATATAGAGGAAATAACCTTCACTTCAGACTTCAAGAGAACTGTTAAATTATGGCTATTAGAATAATATCCAGGCAAATGAGGTTTTGATACAATTTTTTTGAAGAAACTGGGAGAATGATCAGAAAAACGATAGAATAATCTGTTACACAACAGGTTACTACAAATAATATACAGCAGGGATTCATTTGAGTAAAATTTTCAGCCATGAAATTAAAAGACGCTTACTCCTTGGAAGAAAAGTTATGACCAACCTAGATAGCATATTCAAAAGCAGAGACATTACTTTGCCAACAAAGGTCTGTCTAGTCAAGGCTATGGTTTTTCCAGTAGTAATGGATGGATGTGAGAGTTGGACTGTAAAGAAGGATGAGCGCCGAAGAATTGATGCTTTTGAAGTGTGGTGTTGGAGAAGCCTCTTGAGAGCCCCTTGGACTGCAAGGAGATCCAACCAGTCCATTCTGAAGGAGATCAGCCCTGGGATTTCTTTGGAAGGAATGATGCTAAAGCTGAAACTCCAGTACTTTGGCCACTTCATGTCAAGAGTTGACTCATTGGAAAAAACTTTGATGCTGGAAGGGATTGAGGGCAGGAGAAGAAGGGGACAACAGAGGATGAGATGGCTAGATGGCATCACTGACTCGATGGACGTGAGTCTGAGTGAACTCTGGGAGTTGGTGATGGACAGGGAGGCCTGGCGTGCTGTGATTCATGGGGTTGCAAAGAGTCGGACACGACTGAGTGAATGAACTGAACTGAACTGAACTGAAGCTAAAATAAAACTTTTGAAAATATCTTAAAAATAATTATCTTTAGTTATAAAATTACACTTTTCTGTTACAAAATTTTTACTATAAGGCATATTTTTAGCTATTTAATTTCATTTTCTAATATATTTACATGTACTCCATCCAAGTATGAAAGAATGATTGGTGATGCTTTTGAAGGTAGAAGTAAAGACAGATAGGGAATATTTCTTCCAACTAACAAAAAGGAAGGTACAAGAAGAGCAAGTACTATTTCTATTTATGAAGACAAGTACGGGGTGTGTGTGTGTGTGTGTGTGTGTGTGTGTGTGTGTGTGTGTGTATTAGTCACTCAGTCGTGTCTGATTCTGCAATCCCATGGACTGTGGCCCACCAAGTTCCTCTATCCATGGGATTTCCTGGGCAAAAATACTGCTGTGGGTAGCCATTCCCTTCTCCAGGGGATCTTCCAGACCCAGGGATCAAACCTGGGTTTCCTGCACTGCAGGCAGATTCTTTTAATGTCTGAGCCACAAGAGAAGTCCTTATAAAAGCAGAACATGGGTGCAAAGTTTCATTAAGGCTTTCTGTGGATGGAGCCGAGGCAAGAACATCTGACATACAATCTACAATATGTAAAAGGGAAAATGAACCAGTCAGAAAGCTACTGAGGCAATTCGGATCAGAAATCCTGGTGGCTTGAACAAAGGTAGTGGTAATGAACATTAAGAGAAGATGATGGTTTTAAAATACATTTTGAAGGTAGCAATGGCAGATCTTAGTGATGCATTTGCTGTGTGGCAGAAAAAGAGAAAGAAATCAAGGATGAGCCCCAGGTTCCCGGCTTGAGCAACTGGGTGAGTAATGATGTGCTTTAATAAAATAGGAAAGTCTGGGAGAACAAAGATCAGGAGATGGATTTTGGATTTGATTAACTCTTGGGACTTCTAAGACATACAAACAGATATAACAAATAGATTCTTGAACAAAGGAATTTAGCATTCAGATCAGATACTCTTAACTAGAGGAGATATAAATTATACCTGTGTTGTCACATGCTGTTTTTTGAAATTTAAAAAAAATGGATTAGACTAGGAGACATGTTAGAGAAAAGAAAGAAGAGATATGCACCCTGAAGAATTTCAGTAGTTGGAGGTGGTTGGAAGAGGGGGAGTTAGGAAACGAGATTAATTAAGACAGAGTGGTGACAGAGATGGGAGAAAAAACAGGATGGTAGTTTCAAGGGAAGCAGGTTGCTTCAAAAACAGAGTGGATGAATGCATTGATCAATGGTAGAATGGTAATGGCAGGATGGTAGCTGGAATTAGAAAAGGTAGAGGATTGAGAGATTAAATTGTCAACATCCACTGGATTATCCAAAAAGCAAGACAGTTCCATAAAAACATCTACTTCTGCTTTATTGACTATGTCAAAGCCCTTGACTGTGTGGATCATAATAAATTCTGGAAAATTCTTCAAGAGATGGGAATACCAGACCACCTGACCTGCCTCCTGAGAAACCTGTATGCAGGTTAGGAAGCAACAGTTAGAACTGGACATGGAACAACAGACTGTTTCCAAATCAGGAAAGGAGTATGTCAAGGCTGTATATTGTCACCCTGCTTATTTAACTTCTATTCAGAGTACATCATGAGAAACACTGGACTGGATGAAGAATAAACTGGAATCAAGATTGCTGGGAGAAATATTAATAACCTCAGATATGCAGATGACACCACACTTCTGGCAAAAGTGAAGAACTAAAGAGCCTCTTGATGAAAGGGAAAGAGGAGAGTGAAAAAGTTGGCTTAAAGCTCAACATTCAGAAAACGAAGATCATGGCATCTGGTCCCATCACTTCATGGCAAATAGATGGGGGAACAGTGACAGACTTTATTTGGGGGGGCTCCAATATCACTGCAGATGGTGACTGCATGAAATTAAAAGACGCTTGCTCCTTGGAAGAAAAGTTATGAGCAACCTAGACAGCCTATTAAAAAGCAGAGACATTACTTTGCCAACAAAGGTCCGTCTAGTCAAAGCTATGGTTTTTCTTGATGTCATGTATGGATGTGAGAGTTGAACTATAAAGAAAGCTGAGCACTGAAGAACTGGTGCTTTTGAACAGTGCTGTGTTGAAGAAGACTTTTGAGAGTCCCTTGGACAGTGTGGAGATCCAACCAGTCCATCCTAAAGGAAATCAGTCCTGAATATTCATTGGAAGAACTGATGCTGAAGCTGAAACTTCAATACTTTGGCCACGTGATGCAAAGAACTGACTCATTGGAAAAGACACTGATGCTGGGAAAGATTAAAGGCGAGAGGAGAAGGGGACAACAGAGGATGAGATGGTTGAATGGCATCACTGACTCAATGGGCATGAGTTTGAGCAAGCTCCAGGAGACGGTGAAGGACAGGGAAGTTTGGCATGCTGCAGTCTATGGGGTCGCAAAGACTCAGACACAACAGAGCAACTGAACTGAACTGAAGATGGTAAGAAAGAGGATGGCAGAGTGAGCTCATTAAATATTCCAACAAGATGTCATTGTGAGTCTTGGCAAGAGCAGGACTGGAAGTACAAGCCAAGAGTAGACTGACAAAAAATGAAAAGTAAGGAAGGAAAGCAGCAGAAATATACAACTTTCTTGAGAAAAACATTGTCTTTGGAGGGGACTGAAATTGAGGCAGTGCTTGGAGAGGGCTGAAGAGTCAAGGGAAGTGATTTCTTAAGGAAAAGCTTTTATTTTTATATTTTTATTGAAATGGTTCAGTAACAATCCTTTATTAGAGAAAGCAAGATGTTTTGTATTACAAACTGTTTTTTGTGAGGTAGACAGCTTAAAATGTATCTAAAAAACCTCATGAAAATGTTCTACACATCCAGTTGAAGTAAATATGAATTCAAAATATTTTGTTTACATTGTTATTTTTTTCACCACCAGTCTTAAGATATGACGTTTTCTACTATAATTTCTCATCTGGATTACTACATTAGCCTCTCACTTCCTCTAGTTTTGGTGGTTTAGCTGCTAAGTGTGTCCAACTCTTGTGATCCCATGGATGGGAGCCCGGTAGGCTCCTCTGTCCTTGGAATTCTCCAGGCAAGAATACTGGAACAGGTTGCCATTTCCTTCTCCAGGGGATCTTCCTGACCTAGGAATTGAACCCAGGTCTTCTGCATTGCAGGCAGATTCTTTACCAGCAGAGCTACAGGGGAAGCCCACCTTTACTTCTCTGTTATTAGTAATCTTCCAAAATCCCCAACACAATTATGTCTTACCATTAAAAAAAAGTCAACCATAAGCTTTCAGAACAAAGGCTGAACTCCTTACTTTAGCTCCGCAAATCAGCCCCTACATTTTGAAACTTTTGAACATCTTCTACTTCATCCATCATGCATCATTCTCCCAAACACACATATTCCAACTCTCTGCTTCAGACTTTTGTATACACTTAGAATACACAGTTGCTTAGAATGTTCTCTGCAGTAATCGCAGTACTCAAGCCATATCCATAAGTACACATACTCTTACACATTAAAGAACCCTTTTATATCTAGCTATTATCTAGTCATCTGTCAACTGTCAACTCAAACGTCACTTCTTGTGGTAAGCTTTCCTTATTTCACTTGTTTTAGATTATGATTCCATAAAGCAAATTTTACCAATTATAACACTCAACCCACTGTATCATGGTTTTCTTGCCAAAACCGGCAGAAAACATAAGGTCCTTGAAGGAAAGAGAAAGGGTTCATGAACTTTATTATCCTGAACATAACATAATGCCTGGCAACTGTTCTTAAAATTGAATATAGCAAAATAGCTGGAAGGAAACTGGAAAGAGTACTGGGGAGAGAAAAGGGGATTTACGATTTATAGATATTCCCCAGCTGAATATTATTAAGTCCACTATGCCAACCTATTTGAGAACTACCGATCTTATTGACTATCTGTTCCTGGGAAGCAAAAGGAAAAAATTACTTCATTGTTTTGCTTACGAGTTTGAAATCATACCTAATTAAAAGAACAGTTTGTTTTTCTTAACATATCCTAAGAATTGCAGATGTCAAATTTTGGCACATTCGCAACAAACTTACCAAACAAAAATGTAAAATTCACTACTGGAACCAGATAGAAGATTGGAGAAAGATAAAAAGTAACACTAATAATAACCATATTTTCCTCAAAATAGGCTGCACATTTTTGAAGAACACTAGTATTCCTTATGGTTTTGCTAAATCAAGTGAAAGAATCACTGCAGATTTTGATGCAGGATACTTTTTGGTCTTACTATTAAAAAAAAAATGTTTCAAGGTAGTTCACCCCTTAAATAATATGGCAAAATAACAAATTATCCTTTGACACAGTCTTACATGTACATTTTTGAAACTGATTAACCCTTCAAAATATATGTTCCATTCACCTCTGTTTTCTCACTCAGGCAGTATCTCTTCATAACTTGTATTCTTTGCAAGTGAACAATAGGCAACTGAATAATCTTGCTACAGACACACTCAGAATTTGTTTCTTAGCCTCAGATTGCAAGAAAGGGATAAAGAAAAAGAAAGTGTATGTTGTATTTCTTATTGTGTTATCTTCTGATTAGTTTCTAGGTCCCAAACTTGTGTTTGGGGAGTTATTTACCATCATGATGTATGTTTCCTGTGCTGTTAGCTTCTGAAAGAACATCCATCTCGATATGAGAAAACTTGGAATAAAACCATAGTAAAACACTTGGAAATTTTAGCTCCTCTTGGGCAATAAGATGCTATAGTTTTTTAACATATATATATATATATATATATATGAATAACTGCTATACACTTGAAATTAAATGATATTAGAAATCAAGTAAACTTTAATTTTTAAAACCATGTAAAAATTTTTAAATATAAAATGAAGCCAATCAATTATCACATCTCCTGGTTCTCACTTCTAAAATGTCTGGATGAGTCCATTTCTTATCCTGTCTGCATCCTTGAGGCCTTCTTGTTTACTTGAAATAAAACTAAGAGCTGCATGAGAAGCCAGATTTAAAAAAAAAAAAAAAAAAAAGGAGGCCTCAATGAAGTAGAAATATAAGGCTCACAAGAGTGAGTGAGAGAGCAGGAAGAGTTAACAGTTTGGCATAAATTTGGAGAGTGTGTTCAAGCTACAAAATAAAGACTAATTCTTCAGAAATATTCAGTTAAGTTGAAGCTAACTGAATACATCCTTTTAGAATCTAGAAAGGGGAAAAAATAACATCATAAAATTGAGTGTATTTGTTAAAAATATAATCCCTACTATATGGAACCAACTGGTGACAATTAGAATTATGTTAAAATTCAGATTAACACCTGTTTCAATTGCGTTTCACTTCAATGATCTCTTAAATTAAAATTTTTTGTTTAGGTTAGGTAATTTATCTTTTATTGAATCTTCTCTGTGTTCTAAATAAATAATCCAGAAATAGTAAATAAAATTTCTAATAAAATAAGTCTGATTGTGTAAAACAGGGGCTCTTACATAGCAGAATACCAACCATCAAAGACTAATGCCAAAGTTTTCATCATAATCCAGAATAAAGCCTATAAGACGTGGAAATACCAACTGCTTCTCTATGAAACATAACACATGTGAAACAACTATAAACTGATTAAGTGATTGATATATTGACCTTTGTATGCAGGCTCTGACATTAATTGAAACAAAAACCTTATTGTGGGTCCAAAGCATGTTCATTAATTGAGTCCACTGACTTTTCATAGACTTGAAAAGTGACATAAGTGATTGGTTATAGGCACTAATTAATATGCATTTGGAAAAGCACTAGGGAAGAAATCAATAAATATGTTTTATGAAAATTTTGTGGCCTCTGATAAAGTGGGAAAAAGTCAGCTTCCTTGGAGAGCAGGGTTTAAATATTTGAATCAAGGGTTTATAGACAGGTTTTGTTCTCAGGGTTCTAAGTGTTCTAAGAACACTCTGTGTTCTTTTTTCAAAATATGTTTTTGTAGAGGTAATGAACATATATGGCATAAAATACAAAGTACAAAGGTCTGTACTTTTAGAAAGTAAACCTCCTTTCCATTCCTTGCCATTCTTTCCAAATTCCCTGTGCTAGCTTAAAAAAAATAAGCTATGCATATACGAACATACCTAGGTCTATCTCTATATGTCTCTCTACTTGTCATCTACCTATTCATCTTATACATCAAAAGCAACATGTTAATCCTATTTCCTGTGCCGATTTTTTTTGAAATAGTAATATATTGTGAACATCTTCCACACTGGCACATGTAGCACTACTTCATTCTTTTAAAGCCTCCTAAATTCTGTAGAAGTTTTCTTCTTTGACACAAACCTGGCCCCATAGTTGATTGGTTAATACTAAATTTTTATTAGAGAAGGAAGTGAAAGGATAGGCTTGTTTGTCTATTGGTGATCAATATCTTCAATCGTCCCATAACTGATTTCATGTTTATCATATATCATAATTTAATATATTTTCAAAATTGGCATAACTTATTTTAGTTGTACTTTGTTAATTCAAAATTTGAGAGTCATGATTTCAAATAATGTATGGCTGTCTTCCAGTTTTGAAAATACTCTGCTCTTAGAGGAATTGGGGAAATCCGGAGAAGTAATTACTGGGTAAAACTGTCATCTGTCCAGAAGACTAGTCCCCAGTTGAGAGACTATTACAAATTTCATACCCGTTAACTCTGAAATCCTTTACAAATATAATTTACATGTGTGCACAGTCTCATGGGGACTTGGTCTCTGACTTGATCGGTGTGGGAAGCTGACAAAGCACAGATTCTTTAGGAAAAGAGCATCCAAACTAAACTGTATTCTTTGCAGCCTAGTCATCCACTTAGACACAAATGACCAAATCTTCAGTCACTATGTTGGAATAGGAGAAAGCCATCCTCTAATGAGCCTTGAGTTGTAGGTTCTGTTAGATTCTAGGAACTATATGATCAACCTGAGAGTGTGCAAATGAATATCAGTTAACTAAGAAAATATGGAAGAAAATCATAAGCAATGTCAGTCAATGGTCTTTGCTCATGAGGTCAGAGAAATATAAAATAATAATCAGTAGCATTTGCTCTGTGCATTTTAGGTTCACAAAGAACATTCACAGATACTGATTCAACTGAGTCAGTTCAATTGGAACTTGGTGTACTGGACAGGTTTGAGTATAACCACAAAGAGAATTTAGAGATTTGTATATTAACATAATACCATATGCTTCACACAGGCCTCTACCTATGACTGATATTAATATCATTAAATTATTACAGACTAGTAAATGGATGGGGGTGGAAGGGGGTGGCATAATGCCTTTTGATTTGGATGCTGGGTACACTGGTGTCCTTAATTTGTGAAAAGCCTCCAAACTACACACTTAACAATTTGATTACATTTGTATATCCCAATTTACTTCAATTAAAACCTTTTAAATGGTAGGAAAACTACAGAGTAATAATGCTGTAAATATTAAAAGAAAAAATTTAAGACATTAACCATAAATTTATCCAACTGTTCAGGGTTCACACATTTTTGATCTATATATTTTCAGTTTTTTGCTACTCGTATGTTATATGTATATTTCCACAAAATATATAATCATAATGTGGCATTTGTTAAAAATATTTTTTACTTTATGACATATTATGAACTAACACCTTTCCCTGAGAGTACTAATATTTCTAAAGTAGCATTTTAATTAGTTTCCACTTAGTAAGAACATTATTTATTCTCAGTTTTTGTCATCTTCCTCTTCATGGGATATTAAAATACAACACAAATGAATCACTACCCTTACCTGTTTTGCTAGTGTTCTTGTGTCCTCTGAAAGTTTATTTTGGTTTCCATTTTTATTCTGAGTTATTTAATCAATAGTCATTAAAGTTAAAAAAAGTCAGTTTCAATAAAAAAAAAACAAACTGTGAATCCAACACAAAAAGAGAATTGTCATATTTCATCACTTCTAAGATGCACATAATCTTCACAATTTAACTTCCCTGAAATTCTGAAATCAAAGCACATTTTGTAGCTACTGGTGCCTTATAGTCACTATCGCTCAGGCAGCCCTTATGATAAAATTGTTGCTCCTTCATGTCTCACGTGCGTGACATTCATCGCTCCTCATTTGAACCGCTTTGTGCTACAGACATTTCATATAATTTCCATTTAAATGTTTTCAAAGTGTTACATTTATCATTATTTTGTCTTGCTTGGGTCAAGGAAGCAGAGGGGAAAACAATTTGACATTGAGACAAATACCACTGTGGGAGAACTAGTGACAATTCAATATTTTTGTAAAACAAAAGTTTGTGGAGGATTCTGAATGAGGAAAATGCCCTCAGTTAGAATCTTCACTAAATTCTGATTGAAAACAAAAGCAAGAGAAAGTGGCGAATTTCTGAGAGAGGTATAGTGACTGCAGAGTTAACAAATGCTAAGCCGCAGGGCCTTTCTTTTGACTGCTTGTGTGCTCTGTGGCTTAGCCGTGTCTGACTCTTCATGACGCTATGTGTTACAGTCCCCCTAGGCTCCTGTCCATGGGATTTCCCAGGCAAGAATACTGGAATGGGCTGCCATTTCCTTTCAGAACATCTTCCCAACTCAGGGATCAAACCCGTCTCTTGCATTGGCAGGCAGTTTCTTTACCACTGAACCACAAGAGAAGCCCTTCCTTTGTCTTTTGTTCAGTCGCTCAGTCATGTCCAACTCCTTGCAACCCCATAGACTGCAGCACATCAGGCTTCCCAGTCCTTCACCATCTTCCAGAGCTTGCTCAAACTCATGTCCATCAAGTCGGTGATGCCATGCAAACATCTCATCCTCTGCCGTCCCCTTCTCCTCCCACCTTCAATCTTTCCCAGCATCAGGGTCTTTTCCAATGAGTCAGTTCTTTGCATCAGGGGCCCAAAGTATTGGAGCTTCCGCTTCAACATCAGTCCTTCCAGTGGATATTCCAATGAATATTCCTCTGTCTACTACATCTACATGTCTAATACGCTGCTAATCAGAGTGTACAAAAACACAGTCCTTAGCCCTGTGAGCTAAACTGGAAAGCTGTAGAATTCACTCTTTAGCCTAGAATCCATCTAGTTATCTAGACAATAACTAGACATTGAAAGATTTTACACAAGGAAGGTGAATAGGATCCTCTTAAAGATCACATTCTCTTGGAACTTTTGTCTGGCTCTTAAGTCATTCTTGGTTCCCTTGGTAATACTCCCATAGCAGATGCTTTGCTATAATTACAGATGAACATGGGCATATTTTGAGACATTACTCTTTGTTAATTGTAATTATACATACATGTACACAGAATAAACAAAAACCAAATTCTTCCAGACCTAGAGAAAGAAAAGGGGTCAAGGATGGTTTTAATCCCCAAAACCTGTGAATATGTAACCTGACATGGCAGAAGGCATTTGACAAGTGTGACAAAGTTAGGGGTTTTGAGATGGGAGATGACCCTAGATTATTATGACAGATTCAATATAATCACAGAGATTCTTGTAAGAGAAAGCCAAGAGGATAACTGTGAGAGGCTGTCCATGACATCAGAAACAGGGGTCACTGAAATGTGGAGCCACAGGCCAAGGAATGCAGGTGGTATCTAGAAGGTGGAAAAGGCAAGGAAAAGATTCGCCTAGAATCTCTGGAGGAATTCTGATCTCTAGAACTATAAGAGGATACATTTGTATTGCTTTAAGAAAGCTGAGTGCCGAAGAATTGATGCTTTTGAACTGTGGTGTTGGAGAAGACTCTTGAGAGTCCCTTGGATTGCAAGGAGATCCAACCAGTCCATTTCTGAAGGAGATCAGCCCTGGGATTTCTTTGGAAGGAATGATGCTAAAGCTGAAGCTCCAGTACTTTGGCCACCTGATGCGAAGAGTTGACTCATTGGAAAAGACTCTGATGCTGGGAGGGATTGGGGGCAGGAGGAGAAGGGGACGACCCAGGATGAGATGGCTGGATGGCATCACTGACTCGATGGACATGAGTCTGAGTGAACTCTGGGAGATGGTGATGGACAGGGAGGCTGGCGTGCTGCGATTCATGGGGTCTCAAAGAGTTGGACACGACTGAGCGACGAACTGAACTGAACTGAAGCCACTAAATATGTGATACTTTGTAATAATAGCAGTAAGTATCCAATATACAGACCTTGATAAAATAAAAGGGTAAGTTACAAGGGGACATAGCAGATGTAAACTATATGGGGTGGGGGTGGGGGTGGGAAGTCCATTTAAGTGGATTAAAAAAAAAAAACTAGGACAAACATTTGGAAAAACAAGATCATGAGGTCTTTTTAAATCACAGGAGAGACTGAGGTATGTTCAAAGGTGGGATGGAAAAGTGGAGAGGGAATTATCAAAGGTTATGAAGATAAACTGTGTGAAGGGATGAATTTCCATGGCAACAGGAGAGAATACTATAACAAGCACAGTCACCATTGACTCAATGGACGTGAGTTTGAGGAAACTCCAGGAGATAGTGAAGGACAGGGAAGCCTGGTGTGCTGCAGTTCATGGGTTGCAAAGAGACATGACTTAGTGGCTAAACAACAACCATGTGCTTGCTCTACGACAGTCCTGTCAGTCAAAGTCCTTTCTACTTTATTGAAGTCTTAGAGTGTCTCATTTATTGATTAGGTAATTATGGTTGAGGGTGGATAAATAATTTACTCAGACTATACATGTTATAAATTGCAGAGCAGGACTTGAATCCAAGTCTGCCTGATAACAAAGGCCAGCCCCTCAACCCTCAGAAGAGAGAGGAAAGGTTACCAGGGCTCTCAAGCCCTGACTCCCAGCCCTTTGAGATGGGAGGGGACAAAATAAAAATGAAAGAAATTAATGTGCTTTCTATATAAAAGCAGAAAGATAAAAATGTACTTCATAAGATAAGTTTAATGATTTTTTATGAGCCAACTTTTAAAGCATGAGGTCAATATCAAAATATTTTTCACTGAATCACAATATTCAATCAACAGTGACTGTTTTTATGCACAGTTTTAATGACTACATGGTTGAGAGTCTTCAGTTCATAAAATTTTTTTATGTTTTTCCCATATATGAGCAAAAAATAAGTTAGGAATAAAATTAACATACCAGGGTATTCAGGTTGAATCTAAATCAAAATAAATTGTATTTCTGCTGAGTTTCAAAAGTAAGAGCTATTTTCCCACATCTCTGAGTGATAAATTTTACTCAGTGAGAAAGTACAAATTACTTTGCAGAACACAGTGTAAATTGACTTATCTGAATGGTATTTTGTGTTTCTAATTTGGGAAGGTGCTTGGTTTAACCATTTGCATCCAAAAAAGGAAGAGAGACTACGATAACAATTGGGTAAGTACACAGAATCAGTTGTCGGTATGCAGATATTTTCACCTAGTATTTTCTTACTGTTGGGGCTTCCCAGGTGGCTCAGCGGTAAAGAATTCGCCAGCCATGCAGGAGATGCAGGAGGCGTGGATTGGATCCCTGGACTAGGAGGATACCCTGGAGGAGGGCATGGCAAACCACTCCAATATTCTTGCCTGGAGAACTCATGGACAGAGGAGCCTGGAGGGGCTATAGTTCCTCCCTGGGGGAGTCACAGTGAGTCAGACATCACTGAGCCCCAGCACACACAAAATCTATACTTCCTTAAAAATCCAGGGCTCATCCTAAATTTTACACAGTTAGATCTGATTTATTGAATGAAAGTGAAAGTGAAGTCATTCAGTCGTGTCCAACTCTTTGCAACCCCATGGACTGTAGCCTACTACTCTCCTCCATCCATGGGATTTTCCAGGCAAGAGTACTGGAGTGGGTTGTGATTTCCTTCTCCAGAGGATCTTCCTGACCCAGGGATTGAACCCAGGGAGACGCTTTACCGTCTGAGCCACCAGGGAAGTTTATTGAATAGTTGACTGGATTTGGGCTAATTTTGAGGACAATTTCAAAATGCAAATTGATAAAAACAATATAAGTTGAAAAAGTATTTCAAGTGAATGGGCCAGTTTGGACAGTTCATAGATGCAATAATAAAGATAAATTAAGGATTTCAAGGAAACTATTGCATAGTAGGAAAAAAATTTGGACTGAAATAGAATAGACTGTTATTTTTAAGAAATAAAACTGTGATGTAGAAAATAAGTATAAAATGATATACAAGACTTATACAAAAAGGGGAAAAAGCCCAAAATCAATAATATAAATGGAGGATGGAAAATGGAAGTGCAAGCTAAGAATGACAGTGCTCCTGTAGGAAAACAGAGCAACTGAACCAGACTCAATAATTAACATGCAGTGCAGAAAACATGCCCAAGTTTAAAAAACAGTACCTAAGCACAAAGATTAAGGTATTGTATTATATTCTAGGGGAAGGGCAATGACAAAGATCCCATCAAATGACACGCATCTTGGAAAACAGTCTATCAATAAGATTGAAAGTACACCTCCAAGCATCTATACAGAAACTGAACTTGCAAAAAATACGAGGATCTGTTAAAGAACAAGGGCTTCCCTGATGACTCAGATGGTAAAGAATCTACCTGCAATGCAGGAGACCAGGGTTTGATCCCTGGGTAGGGATGATCCCTTGGAGAAGGGAATGGCTACCCATTCCAGTACTCTTGCCTGGAGAATTCCACAGACAGTGGAGCCTGGTGAGTTACAGTCCACAGGGTCACAAAGAGTCTAACACGACTGAGACTAACACTCTCACTTTCACTTTAATGCCTTGTCCTAACTGCAGCCTGGTTTATCTGGAGCGCTCTCATTTATTTTGCTTACAATCTGGCTCTCTCCTACTCTGGTCTTATTCTAGCCAAAGGCTTTCTGCTGGCATAAGTGGCAGGATTGAGTCTGTGCTGGTGAAGATGCAGATTAGAACTCTTCACTTCAAGCCCTCTGTCTTCCTACAGCACCTGTATTTTTCCACCAGAGGACTTATAATAGTGAAGTACAGTATCTATTTAAAATGTCTGAATAAATGAATGGTAAGGAGTTGCTAGCCAGACATTATTTTAAATTTCATTTATAGTTGACCGAGACTTCAGTAGTTTGAGTGTTATTTATTATAGAATTTATGCATCTGTTGCTCTTCATATATTAATATTAAGCAATGTCCTAATTTGTGGGGCCACTTATGGCCACTTTGTTACTAAAATTTATTTACACAGAGAGCCTTTCCTTTTCATTAAAAAATATTATATTCCTCATATAACTGACCCCTCTATGTGTCTCTTACATGCAGTGTTAAAGTTATATACTAATAGTAGGGGTTTCCCAGGTGGCGCTAGTGGGAAAGAACCTACATGCCAATGCAGGTAGACATAAGAGATGTGGGTTCGATCCCTGGGTGGGGAAGATTCCCTGGGTGGGGAAGATTCCCTGGAGAAAGGCAGGGCAACTCACTCCAGTATTCTTGCCTGGAGAATCCCATGGGCGGAGGAGCCTGGCGGGCTATAGTAGATAGGGTCACAGAGAGTCAAACACAACTGAGTTACTAAGCATGTACACAAAGTTTTGGTGACTTAATCCTGAACATGTTAAACCTAAAGGATGGGGGCACAATTAATAGATCATGATCGGTGTACAGAAGAAAGTAGACAGAGTTAGGAGTAGGCTAGTGCTGGCAGATATCAGCTTGTGAGAACCCACTGTTTAATTTTCAGGAATTTTAAGTGTTGGTTGTTAAAAACAGGCAGCAACAAAAAATAAACTGTATAAACCCACAATTAAATAAGTTGCATTAAAAACAATGACAGTAAATAACCCAAACTCATCATTTTCTAATTCTTTATTACACTGTACAACTATCTGTACCTTTGAGTTTATTTATATCTTTCCAGCTCTTCACTGCCACCCACCCTTATCTTGGTTCACATATTCAGCACTCATATATTGATTTCCATCATATTAACTTGAAGTTCATTTTTTTAGTCAATGTGGCTATTCACAACAAGATCGCAATTCAGGGCTGAGTTTTTACTTGGTATCACTTCTATTGCACAGAACACATAATAAAGGCTGTTAGGCTTTCTTCTACATAGGTATCAGTGAAGACTAAAACATCTCAGTATCTCTGAAGACTAAAACATCTTGAGTTCCTTTACAGTAACAAGGAACAAAATATCCTGCTGAGCATAAAGACTCTGGTATTTGAAGTTTATGCTTCTTCACTATAGAGACTGCTCAAGCCCACCACTATTTTCTTGGTGGCTGACCCTGCTATGGTCTGAGATTTCCCAATTAGCCTGAAAAATCACATGAGGAAGAACTACAATAAAGAACTAAGAAAAGTGAGAAGCAAAGGACCACCCCTGGGAGGGATGTAACATGAGTATAACAAGGTGATTTGAAACAGGAACAGCAAATTAGAGCCTTAAAAAAGGGAGCTGGGAAAGGAACATACATTTTTAAATATACACATACCTCCAGAATGGGTCATTGGCTTTTCCACAAAAAGGAAGAGTGTTGTGTGCATCACTTCTACTTAAGCCACTGCTTTCTAACTCCCAAGCCTAAGCCAGTTACAGTAGGCTATCTCTTATCTCTTACTTTCATGACATTAAAACACATCTTGGCTCATGGCCTTCTTTTTATCTAAAATTTTACATATCTAACTTCTCTCCTATGGTTAGAATTTTTTTCTGTTCTTCAAGTTTTCCAAGTTTCTTCTCATTCTTTTCTAAGGCATCACACAGACCTTTGATTAATTTAGTCAGCAATCTGAATCATCCTTGCTCATCACCAAATAAAAAAATAGAATCTTACTACTTGTTGTAAGCTGACTAAGAGACACTGAAATTAAAGCCAATTGGGTTTAGGCAAAAAGAATCAAATACCACAGATGCGTTTATAATTTGTTTATAATTTTAACATAATTTGAAAACAAAATATTCTCACAGTAAGAGTCTATGGATTGGTGGGCCATGGGCATCTTTGTATAATCTGGAGGGATGGAGAAGTTTTCTGTCTGCACAGGCTGAAGCCACTATATGAAATTCTGATATAAAAATAAGAAAAAAAGAAACTGCCTCTTGTCATTTTCTCACAGGAATATTTTTGTGAACTAAAGTCAGAGCTATTGGATTTTTTTCCATGTGAGTTGTGTTGGATTTTTCCCTCACTGCAACTTTTGCTTGCAACAGCCTGTACCTGGGATATTCTCTTTGCTTATGGAATGCCATATGTAGTATGCTTCAGATCTTGATAAACAGAGAATACTGCCAAGATTGCATGTTGTCCACCAGCAATTAAATTTTAATTTACTGAGAACCAACTACGTGTTCAGCAGCTGCGGTAGGCATTCCAGGATAATATTAATAAGATACAGTCTTTAGTCTCAAGATGATTACATCAGGGAAGAGAAAACCATGTGCCAAACAGAAACTTTAAGTGAAATTGAAATATTTGGCAGAGAAAGAAAGTCTTTTGGGGTCTTAAAATCAACACAAAACTGTGAATATAAATTTTCTGTCATGATACATGGCTAGGGGGAGAGTTAAGGGAGCAAAAGAAAAAAAAAAAGACATCAGTGATTTGGTCACATAAGGCTCTGAGTTTTCTGTTCTCTGTGTTAAAAATGATATATTAAAGCAAAGAATTGGAAGTGATTCTTCGCAAGCACTTCTCGCTGCCAAGTACAAACTGTGTAGAAAGTCCAAAACTGAAAGGGGCATCATCAGACAGAAAGGAACATGAGAAATAAGAAACAACACAAAATTTCCATGCTTACCACTCTGTCCTAAGAAGAGGTGATAGTGGTTAAATATGCCTAGAAAGAAACACATTTACCTACACCTCTTTAGATTTGGCAATTCCACCTTAACTTAAGAAAAAAAGTAAGTGGGCTGGAAGTCTAACCCTTTCATTTTTCTTCTCACAGTTTATCGTTTGTTTACAATTATCTTTAAAGGATATTTTACTCCAAACACTTTTCAAAATAGGTTACGTGTATTATTAAAATAGGGCTTCCCCAGTGGCTCAACAGTAAAGAATCCCATCCACCTGAAATGCAGGAGATCAGGGTTCAATCCCTGGGTCAGGAAGATCCCCTGGAGAAGGAAATGGCAGACAACTCCAGTGTTCTTGCCTGGAAAATTCCATGGACAGAGAAGCCTCGTGGGCTACAGTCCATGGGGTTACAAAAGAGTCAGACATGACTGAGCTGCTAAGCACCAATGAACTAAATAAAAAATCTCTCTAAGAATTAATTGTGCATTGGGGTTTTTTCAGATTTCGTTCTGTTATTTATAGTATAATGTTAGAGAATGTTGATTCATCAAATTTTAGGGAATCTGAAGAAATTTAAGAAAATTTTTAAAGAAGCATTTAACATGTTTACAACATTACAAATATTTTTACTAAAATGAGGGGGGAAAACTTGACATTATCACTTATTTATTCCTAAAGAAACCAAGAGAAAACATAAGGTTTGCTACATATAAAATAATACTTGTTTTTTACTTGGAGCTTAAGTAATGGGCTGGAATTCTGTAATGTTACTTTTTATATTTGATTACCGAAAAGTCAAGTGTTACTGAGAATTTTCCCTGGGCAAGGAAAAGGCAACCCACTCTGGTACTCTTGCCTGGAGAATCCCATGGACAGAGAAGCCTGGCAGGCTACCGTCCGTAGGGTCGCAAGAGTCGGACATAACTTAGTGACTAAACCACCATCACCACTGGGAATTAGGTCTGTGTCAACATACTCTTAAATTTACTAAAAAGACAATTTGAACTTTGCGAGAGATAATAATATTCACAGTGAGTAGAACCTTCTCTCCATGTTCAGTGTCTGACTATAATATCCCAAAAGAGTAAAACAAAAAGTGAATGAATAATCATTAACATCAATTTTGTTCTTGAAAGATAAATAGTATTCTTTATGGATTGAATTACTTCTGTAAGTATGTTTTATGCAATTTTCACATGTTTTTTAGTTAAGAAGAAAGCCTGAAGCAGTGAATATTAAAAGTTCTACTTTGATTCAGGATGTAGGCCCTAAATTAGCTATGAAGTTCTTTGTTAGTCATGTCCCTCTCTCAGATGTAGGCCGTGTTTTGAGACTTAGCTATCAAAATTTTCTGGAAAATGTATGATTCAGAGAGGAATTTTCTTAGATCATAGTGTCCTTACATACTTTAAAAGAAAACAATATCAGTTTAATAATCCTATTTTGTTTCAGGCTAGATGAAGTTAATGGAAGAGATACTAGAGAAAATAAACATTAAATATAGCTTGTTTTTCCTTAGTAGTAACAAGATGAAAGGGAATACTTTGATAAATAATCAGACAGTAACACAGTATTCAAATACTGTTCAGATGCTTGAAAATGTGTGACAGGCTACAATCTAAACTAAAGACAAAATCCTAATTTTTAAAACTTAAGAAGAATTCTATTTCTTAGATATAATAGCCATGTTAACATACTAGAAAATAGAGGCACAGTTGGGTATAACACTATGGAAAGCTAAAATTGATAATTCAGATACAAATTAGATATGCAATAATTAGTTATAAATCTAACAAAGTGTGTATCGGACTTGTATACTGAAAACTATTGAGGAAACAAATACAGATAAAAGACATCAAAAAAGATATAAATAGACATACTATGTTGATTTTAACATAGTAAAATGTCAATTCACTTCATTGATGTACAGTCTGATGCAGCTTTTATCAAAATCCCCACAAGAGTTTTGAATATATAAGCAAGATTATTCTAAAATTTACATGGAAAAGCAAAGAAACTGGGATACATAAATAATCTTCAGAAAGTAGAATAAAATGAGAGGTATCAGTCTACTTAATTTCAAAACATGACATAATTATAGTAATCTAGAATGTGTGGTATGGGGTGAAGTTATTGACAAACAGGTCAAGGAAGCAAAATAAATAGGCTAGAAATAGATCCACAAAAATACATCCAACTGATTGTTGACAAATGTTCAAAGCAATTCAGTATAGGAAAGATAACTCTTCAACAAATGGCACTGAAGCAATTGGACATCCATAGGCAAAAAAGTGAATCTCAACCTAATTCTCATAATATATACAAAATTAACTCCACACTGATGATGGAATTAAACATGAAATATAAAACTATAACACTTCTAGGGAAAAAAGAAAAAAAGCTTAAGAGAAAAACTTTTGGAAATTTAGTTCAGTTCTGTTCAGTAGCACAGTTGTGTCTGACTCTTTGAGACCCCGTAGACTGCAGTATGCCAGGCTTCCCTGTCCATCACCACTACCAGAGTTTACTCAAACTCATATCCATCGAGTCGGTGATGCCACCCAACCATCTCATCCTCTGTCATCCCCTTCTCCTCCTGCCTTCAATCTTTCCCAGTCTTTTCCAATGAGTCAGTTCTTTGCATCAGGTGGCCAAAGTATTGGAGTTTCACCTTCAGCATCAGTCTTTCCAATGAATATTCAGGACTGATTTCCTTTAGGATGGACTGGGTGGATCTCCTTGCAGTCCAAGGGACTCTCAAGAGTCTTCTCCAACACCACAGTTCAAAAGCATCAATTCTGCCATGCTCAGCTTTCTTTATAGACCAGCTCTCACATCTATACATGACCACTGGAAAAACCATAGCTTTGACTAGGTGGACCTTTGTTGGCAAAGTAATGTCTCTGTTTTTTAATATGCTTTCTAGGTTGGTCATAACATTTCTTCCAAGGAGTAACCATCTTTTAATTTCATGGCTGCAGTCACCATCTGCAGTAATTTTGGAGCCCAAAAATATAAAGTCTGTCACTATTTCCCCACTTATTTGCCATGAAGCACGGGCACAGGAGGGCCTAGAGGATCTACTCCATGTTCAAGGTCAGAAGGGGTGGTGGTGAGGAGATACCCCTCGTCCAAGGTAAGGAGCAGCGGCTGCACTTTGCTGGAGCAGCTGTGAAGAGATACGCTACATCCAAGGTAAGAGAAACCCAAGTAAGACGGTGGGTGTTGCAAGAGGGCATCAGGAGGCAGACACACTGAAACCATAACCACAGAACACTAGTCAATCTAATCACACTAGGACTTTGTCTAACAACACAAGCCTTGTCTAACTCAATGAAACTAAGCCATGCCCTGTGGGGCCACCCAAGATGGGTGGGTCAGGGTGGAGAGGTCTGACAGAATGTGGTCCACTGGAGAAGGGAATGGCAAACCACTTCAGTATTCTTGCCTTGAGAACCCCATGAACAGTATGAAAAGGCAAAATGATAGGATACTGAAAGAGGAGCTCCTCAGGTCGGTAGGTGCCCAATATGCTACTGGAGATCAGTGGAGAAATAACTCCAGAAAGAATGCAGGGATGGAGCCAAAGCAAAAACAATACCCAGCTGTGGGTGTGACTGGTGATAGAAGCAAGGTCCGATGATGTAAAGAGCAATATTGCATAGAAACCTGGAATGTCAGGTCCATGAATCAAGGCAAATTGGAAGTGGTCAAACAGGAGATGGCAAGAGTGAACATCGACATTCTAGGAATCAGCGAACTAAAATGGACTTGAATGGGTGAATTTAACTCAGATGACCATTATATCTACTAATGTGGGCAGGAATCCCTTAGAAGAAATGGAGTAGCCATCATGGTCAACAAAAGAGTCCGAAATACAGTAGTTGGATGCAATCTCAAAAAAACCAGAATGATCTCTGTTCGTTTCCAAGGCAAACCATTCAATATCACGGTAATCCAAGCCTATGCCCCAATCAGTAACACTGAAGAAGCTGAAGTTGAATGGTTCTATGAAGACCTACAAGACCTTTTAGAACTAACACCCAAAAAAGATATCCTTTTCATTATAGGGGACTGGAATGCAAAAGTAGGAAATCAAGAAACACCTGGAGTAACAGGCAAATTTGGCCTTGGAATACAGAATTAGGCAGGACAAAGGCTAATAGAGTTTTGCCAAGAAAACGCACTGGTCATAGCAAACACCCTCTTCCAACAAGAGAAGACTCTACACATGGACATCACCATATGGTCAACACCAAAATCAGATTGATTATATTCTTTGCAGCCAAAGATGGGGAAGCTCTATAGAGTCAACAAAAACAAGACCAGGAGCTGACTGTGGCTCAGATCATGAGCTCCTTATTGCCAAATTCAGACTTAAATTGAAGAGTGTAGGGAAAACTAGACCATTCAGGTATGACGTAAGTCAAATCCCTTATGATTATACAGTGGAAGTGAGAAATAGATTTAAGGGACTAGATCTGATAGAGTGCCTGATGAACTATGGAATGAGGTTCGTGAAACTGTACAGGAGACAGGGATCAAGACCATACCCATGGAAAAGAAATGCAAAAAAGCAAAATGGCTGTCTGGAGAGGCCTTACAAATAGCTGTGAAAAGAAGAGAAGTGAAAAGCAAAGGAGAAAAGGAAAGATATAAGCATCTGAATGCAGAGTTCCAAAGAATAGCAAGAAGAGATAATAAAGCCTTCCTCAGCAATCAATGCAAAGAAATAGAGGAAAACAATAGAATGGGAAAAACTAGAGATCTCTTCAAGAAAATTAGAGATACGAAGGGAATATTTCATGCAAAGATGGGCTCTATAAGGACAGAAATGCTATGGACCTAACCGAAGCAGAAGATATTAAGAAGAGGTGGCAAGAATACACAGAAGAACTGTACAAAAATAGATCTTCACGACCAAGATAATCATGATGATGTGATTACTCACCTAGAGCCAGACATCCTGGAATGTGAAGTCAAGTGGGCCTTAGAAAGCATCACTATGAACAAAGCTAGTGAAGGTGATGGAATTCCAGTTGAGCTATTTAAAATCCTGAAAGATGATGTGAAAATGCTGCACTCAATATGCCAGCAAATTTGGAAAACTCAGCAGTGGCCACTGGGCTGGAAAAGGTTCATTTTCATTCCAATCCCAAAGAAAAGCAATGCCAAAGAATGCTCAAACTACCACACAATTGCACTCATCTCACATGCTAGTAAAGTAATGCTCAAAATTTTCCAAGCCAGGCTTCAGCAATACATGAACCATGAACTTCCTGATGTTCAAGCTGGTTTTAGAAAAGGCAGAGGAACCAGAGATCAAATTGCCAACATCTGCTGGATCGTGGAAAAAGCAAGAGAGTTCCAGAAAAATATCTATTTCTGCTTTATTGACTATGCTAAAGCCTTTGACTGTGTGGATCACAATAAACTGTGGAAAATTCTGAAAGAGATGGGAATACCAGACCACCTGACCTGCCTCTTGAGAAACCTATATGCAGGTCAGGAAGCAACAGTTAGAACTGGACATGGAACAACAGACTAGTTCCAAATAGGAAAAAGGAGTCCGTCAAGGCTGTATATTGTCACTCTGCTTATTTAACTTACATGCAGAGTACATCATGAGAAACGCTGGGATGGAAGAAGCACAAGCTGGAATCAAGATGCCTGGAGAAATATCAATAACGAGATATGCGGATGACACCACCCTTATGGCAGAAAGTGAAGAGGAACTAAAAAGCCTCTTTATGAAAGTGAAAGAGGAGAGCGAAAAAGTTGACTTAAAGCTCAACATTCAGATAATGAAGATTATGGCATCTGGTCCCATCACTTCATGGGAAATAGATAGGGAAACAGTGGAAACAGTGTCAGACTTTTGGGGGGAGCTCCAAAATCACTGCAGATGGTGATTGCAGCCATGAAAGTAAAAGGCGCTTACTCCTTGGGAGAAAAGTTATGACCAACCTAGAGAGCATATTCAAAAGCAGAGACATTACTTTGCCAACAAAGGTCCGTCTAGTCAAGGCTATGGTTTTTCCACTGGTCATGTATGGATGTGAGAGTTGCACTGTGAAGAAAGCTGAGCACCGAAGAATTGATGCTTTTGAACTGCGGTGTTGGAGAAGACTCTTGAGAGTCCCTTGGACTGCAAGGAGATCCAACCAGTCCATTCTAAAGGAGTCAGCCCTGGGTGTTATTTGGAAGGAATGACGCTAAAGCTGAAACTCCAGTACTTTGGCCACCTGATGCGAAGAGTTGACTCATTGGAAAAGACTCTGATGCTGGGAGGGACTAGGGGCAGGAGGAGAAGGGGACAACAGAGGATGAGACGGCTGGATGGCATCACCGACTCAATGGATGTGAGTTTGAGTGAGCTCCAGGAGATGGTGATGGACAGGGAGGCCTGGAGTGCTGTGATTCATAGGGTCGCAAAGAGTCGGACAAGACAGAGCAACTGAACTGAAGTGATGGAACCAGATGCCATGATCTTCATTTTCTGAATGCTGAGTTTTAGGCCAACTTCTTCACTCTCCTCTTTCACTTCCTTCAAGAGGCTCTTTAGTTCTTCCTCACTTTCTGCCCTAAGGGTGCTGTCATGTGCATATGTGAGGTTATTGATATTTCTCCCGGCAATCTTGATTCCAGCTTGTGGTTCATCCAGCCCAGCATTTCTCATGATGTACTCTGCATAGAAGTTAAATAAGCAGGGTGACAATCAGCCTTGACATACTCCTTTTCCTATTTGGAACCAGCCTGTTGTTCCATGTCCAGTTCTAACTGTTGCTTCCTGACCTGCATATAGGTTTCTCAAGTGGCAGATCAGGTGGTCTGGTATTCCCATCTCTTTCAGAATTTTCCTCAGGTTGTTGTGATCCACAGAGTCAAAGGCTTTGGCATAGTCGATAAAGCAGAAATAGATGTTTTTCTGGAACTCTCTTGCTTTTTCGATGATACAGCGTATGTTGGCAACTTGATTTCTGATTCCTCTGCCTTTTCTAAATCCAGCTTGAACATTTGGAATTTCATGGTTCACGTACTATTGAAGCCTGCCTTGGAAAATTTTGAGCATTACTTTACTAGCATGTGAGATGAGTGCAATTGTGCAGTTTGAACATTCTTTGGTCTTGCCTTTTTTGGGATTAGAATTAAAACTGACCTTTTTAGTTCTGTGGCCACTGCTAAGTTTTCCCAATTTTGTACCTTAGGACTGGGCAAAAAGTTTTTAAACTTGACAACAAAAGCATGATCCATAAAATAAAACATGATAAACTGGTCTTCATCAAAACTCAAAACTTCTGCTCTGAGAAGGATCCCATTGACAGGATGAAAAGGAAAGGTACAGAGAGAAAAAATTTGCAAACCACATATCTGACAAAGAACAAGTATCTGAGACATAAACAGAAATCTCAGAATACAGTAGTGATTAGTGAAAGTGTTAGCCACTCAGTTGTGTCCAACTTTTTGCAACGCTATGGACTGTAGCCTGCCTGACTTCTCTGTCCATGGGATTCTCCAGGCAAGAATACTGTAGTGGGTTTCCATGCCCTTCTTCAAGGAATCTTCCTGACCCAGAGATCAAACCCAGGTCTCCCACATTGCCAGTAGTGAAGAAAGCAAATTGAGAAATAGGCAAAAGACACAAAGAGAGACTTCAACCAGGAGGACATCCAGTTGGCAAATAGACCCATGAAGAATACCATGATGACTAGCAGTCTAGATTTCAGATTGTTCTACTGGTGTATATCCAACTGGCATAACCCTGAGAAGTTCATATAAGAGATGGGACTTTGTCTCTTATAGCTACATAGTTCCTACCAGATATTCTTCATTTATCTACTCTCCACACTTTGGTAGTTACCCCTACCCTCTTTCTTTCCAGGTCTTCTTATAGCAGTGGCTCCTGTTCTTGCAATCCCTGGAGTACTACCACCCTCATTGGTTTCTCTAACCCGTCCAATATCTTTATAAATAATCTCTTTGTAAACTCTCCAGAAAGACTTGGTCTGAGTGGCCATCTCTTTCTTACCAGGAGAAGACAAACAAACATATAAGTGGCCAATAAAGCAAACATAGTTTTAGATCTGCAGTCAAATGAGTTATTAGATACTTTATTCTGAATTGGAATTACCCATCTGGCCCTGGCACAGCTGGATAAGTACAGGGTTCCCCGCCCCCAAGGACAGGATCCTTGCTGCATGGCACAGAGCAGATCTGTGCACGTGCTCTGCACTTTATTCTCCATCAAAAAAGAGACTCAGAGAGGACAACACAGAGTATGCTTAGATACTTCTCACTCCAAAATGAGATAATTCATTCAAGAGAGACAATAAGCAGTAGGCAAAGAGATCAAGAGTGTCAACTGCAAGGACATTTCATCACATTGAAGAATTAGACCAGAGAGGTGGAGTCCCTCTTCTAATTTGCAGCTTATACCAAGAAATCCTATAAGCAATAAGGAAAAGATAACACAAAACAGAAACTCTTCAAAGGACACGAAAAGGCAGTTCACAGAAGAGGAAACTTAAACTGTCAAGTAGATCATTCCTACCCTAGTGGACATCCAATATACTATTTGTTTTTATGAGATCACATTCATTATTAATTAAAATTAGTTTTCTGTTTGGTGTCAGACTAAATTTTTTGACATTGACCAAAGCAATCAGAGGTAACATGTAAGTCAGTTTCAAACTATAAAAGCTATTCTATAAAGGCTTAAACTTTTGTCTTCTTAGTTTAGGATTTTTCTTCTCCTACCTTGGACTTTAAGGCTGCCTTTAATGATGAAAATAATAATGTCACTTATAAATAGGCCTTGCAATAGGCCAGGCAATATTCTAACTGTTTCACATGGGACAACTAAGTTAAACTTTACAACAATCATGCAAAGAACATCATATTATTATTCCTTTTGATGAATGAGCAAACTGTCTCCCTAAGTTCAGCTGGGATTTGAACTAGGACAGTAGGGTCTCAGGGTCTGTGATGTTAGCCATATCATATTGCCTCTAATTTTCAACTTGTTCCTGGCCTGAGCAAAAATTCAACCTATTTTAATCATGTTTCTCTCCATGATCTGAGTAGCATAAACACTAACCCCTCCAAGGACAAGGAAAAATACAAATTTGTTGATGGTAAATGTAAACTGTGGTCTAATCCAGTGTGAATACCTTGAAGAAAAATGGTAGGCAGTAGATTAATATATTTAATTATAAAACAACAGATACAATCACAGGGAGCCAACATTCCCCTCCATCTCTGAGTTTCCCAGTGTTTGGGAAAGGTTTAGAGAGACTTAAGGGTAATAGGAGGGGAATTCCAGGCTAGAAATAGAGCTGGGACTTGGCAGCCTATTTAAGGAGGCAGAAGTTGTGGACTGGACAGGATTTCCTAGGGAGATAAGTGTTGCAGACCAAAGAAGGAGCACTCCGGATACCGCTGAACCTGTGAAAGCATTTCAGCAAAAAACCAGGACCGCAGGAATGCAGCTTCTTCCCCAGACAAAAAGATGCTTATACTTTAAGCACAAACAGTCAAAGGTCCTAAATGGTAGTACTTAACTCATAAACCACTTTTCCCACCCTTTAAAATATTTACAAACTGGATTAAAACTGGCAAAAGAGGATTTAGGGAAAGAGGGAAAAAATACAAAATGCATATTACAACTACTTTTTAAAGATTCTTGGGAGAATGTTTTTTCTTTTAGCCAATATGGAGAAAGCCTCCACGAAAATGTGTTCCATAAGGACTTTATTTGTCTTGTTTATTATTCTTTCTATCCTCAAGGCCTAGAACACTGCCTGACATAAGGAGATGCTTAATAAATATCTGTTGAATAATTTAATTAATTGACAAAAAAGTGAACAAATGTTGGTAAACTAGGAACCACAAAATATTATTTTCTTTCTTATATATAAGCTGTATCCGTTTTTGGCTGAAATTATCAGGATTATATGAATGAAGATGGTGTTTTGACCCTAATGATCAGACTGATCTCAGCTGATTAAAATGTTTACAGAGATATCAGACTTCTTGCCAAGAGTTCCATTTTTTTTCTTTCTCCATATACTTTATTTTTGTCTCATCACCCTTAGGCCTGCTGCTGCTGCTGCTAAGTCGCTTCAGTCGTGTCCAGCTCTGTGCGACCCCATAGACAGCAGCCCACCAGGCTCCCTCGTCCCTGGGATTCTCCAGGTAAGAACACTGGAGCGGGTTGCCATTTCCTTCTCCAATGCATTAAAGTGAAAAGTGAAAGTTAAGGCGCTCAGCCTGTATCCGACTCTTAGCGACCCCATGGATTGCAGCCCACCAGGCTTCTCCGCCCATGGGATTTTCCAGGCAAGAGTACTGGAGTGGGGTGCTTTCTCCGACCCTTAGGCCTATGTTAGTTTAAATATGAGAACTGCACCAATAGGATAATTTCTCTCCCTCCCAATCCACTCTTTCTCTCCCTCCCTCTCTCTTTCTCCCTCTCTCTCTCCTCCCCTGGCTCCCTTCCTCCCTCCCTATTTACTAATTAACTAGGACTGTGCTTGTAATCACTTCAGAGGAAAGATAATAATCAATCCATTCACAAACGCATGTGCTTGTTGAAATCTCTGCTTTCTCCTGCCAGGGCAAACATTCCACCCCACCAAATGCTTCCTTTAGTTCATCCTGATCAGAGACAAGCAAAGCATTCAAGAGCATCCCAAGGAGCCAGCCATCTGCCTGTGAAGGAGAAATTTAAAGCCTTCAGAGCAGTCATTGAAAACACCTTAAAATAGCACATCAATACATCTGAGATTCCTGTCCTCTCTAAACCCTAGAGCTGCTGATTAAAAGCTTATACTGTAAAGCGAAGCCATATGTTAGACCTTGTCTGTAGTTTTAGAATACTGTTTTGAATGTCTTGCTATCATCTCAGAGGTTTCCTATGGCCCTGCCAGTCATGTTGTGGCCAGCCAAAGGTAGGCATGTGGGGGAAGGGCTCATTCATTTCTGTTAACATTGCTTCTAATGGGACAGTAAAGATCTAATGTGGTCACTCTAACCAGGCCAGTCCCTGGTTCAGAGCAGCTGTCCGAGAAGAGTGACACTCTTTCTCTCCCTCTGTTCCCTTCCCCATTAACACAACTCAGTCTCATCCCCCCAAATCTCCTGCTTGAATATCTTCAATTAATTATATATGATTGGAGTTGAAAATCAATGTTCTGGTTCCTTTTTATTTTCTTCCTGCATTTTGGGGGCAGATGTCACTAATATATGTAAATTTATATAGGCTGGTTAAATATCTGGATATTAAGACAAATATTTACTTAATTGTTCTTTTCAAATAGGGGAGGGAGAAGGAGACTAATTTGTCATCATTTCCTTCCTGTTAATATGCATTAATCTTACATTTACACTAACACTCCAGTACCAACTAGCATAGCATCTTCTTTAGCCACATTTATGCATTTTCCTTCAAATTCTTCATGGCTTTCCTTGGGTCTCTGTTTTGAATGTTTTGAACCCTGACAGGTATCTCTACCTTTCATGATAAATGTATGGAACCTGGTAGATAGCTCTGTTCTCTGCTGTATCATTATCTCTTCTACAATCTATGTACTAAAACCTGTATTTCACTAATGTTTTGAAAGATTTTTAAGCACTCTAATATCTGTACAATTAACTGTGAAAATGTTCAGTCTTTTGAATCTTTTATTAAGTGATCAGTAGTTTATAAATCCCCAAAGCCAGGAACATGATTGAATAAGTTAACTACTGGTCCACTTCTCTAAACATGGACTTTAGGTCAAAGGTTATGTAGGACTTCAAGGAGGGTAGAGGAGAGTGTGAAAACTGGAAAGAAGCAGCTTCTTCAATAAGATATCGTGAGAAATTTCTCTAAAACTGAGCTGATTTATTCCCGATGTTTTGATCTCAATGTCTGTATGCAAGATGTGTAAACCACCATATTCCAAGTCATACCCAAATAAAATGATGACTATGTAACATCTGGAGGCAGACTGGGAAGAGCCTGATATGAAACTCAAATTCCACAGGGAATGTGCTGAAGAACATGAGAAGTTGTCTGCTTCAGCGCTTCTTCCTGGTTTTTACTGTTTATGACCTTTGAGACTGTCTGCACATCAGCACATCACACACACAGGCCTTAAGTAAAATTCTTCTCAAGAAAACCAGTTTCAATTAAACAAGAAATCCTGCCAATTTATTGTTTGCTTCCTTCCTATAACAAAAGAGCCTTAAACTGAATCTTGTTGTTGTTGTTTAGTTGCTAAGTCATGTCCTACTCTTTGGTGAATCTATGGGCTTCAGCCCATAAGGTTCCTCTGTCCATGGGATTTCCCAGGCAAAAATACTGGGACGGACTGCCATTCCCTAATCCAGGGGATCCTCCTAATCCAGGGATCAAACTCATGTCTCCTGCATTGGTAAATGGACTCTTTACAACTGAGTCCCCTGAAATGCCCAAAATGAGCCTAGACTAGCATTTATTCTTGGAAAACAGTTTCAGATAAAAGTTAACCGTATAACTGAATTATTTTACTATACAGTAGAAATTAACACAGCACTGCAAATCAATTATACTTCAATAAAATAATTGTTTTTAAAAGTTTACCAAAGCAAAATCTAGACACAAGGTTTTGATGTCCTATCCCTATAGGTGACTCCACACAACCAAATTTCTTAAAATGCTTAGAGTTTAGATTCAGGATGTTGTTAATGAGCTTAAAGAAATATTTGGATCCAGATTCAGATTTTTAAATTAACTTTTACAACTATCCTTAACTACAGACTTTGGAAAAAAAAATTACATATATGTTGTAATGTAAAGGAAGAAACCATAATAAAATAGAAAAAAAGAAAGCAACATCTTTTCAGGAAAAGCCTCATATTTATTTAGAATACAGACTTCAAAGCCAAATCAAAAAACTAATTGTGATGGAAAGATCCTGCCTTATAAAAGGCTGTGAGGACCTGCTCTGTATAAGAAAGGGTGAACGATTTGAGGTCCTAAGGGGAAAAGCTTGGATAACAAAATAAAGGAGCACATGAGAAGGGACACAAAATTGCAGAAGAGAAGATAATGAAGAATACCCGTGGTAGTGTGATGGAAGTGAGTTTGGAGAAAATAAAAATATCTGATGAAGAAGCAAGTAAATGGTATGAGATGTCTCTCTCATATAGAATCTTCATTTAAATCTATACTGCTCAATTAAGGTTTTGTTTCAGTGAATTTGAAATAAGAAGCCTTGAAAATACCCATATCCAGCTTTATAAGGAGGAAAAATCCACCCATTTCAATGCAGAAACCCAGGGTGGAGAGTGAAGCTTTAATCTGGGATACAATGAAATGAAAACTTATCTGATTAATCACTGTAATATCTGAACTTGATAAATTATATTGATCTTTGTTATAATCTCTCTATTCAATATTTAAACATTCCATAAGCTACACAGTCAAAAAATGCAATCCTGTAATGCTAGATGTGTTACTAAGAGTAATAATATTGCTTCTTAGTGGGATAAACCATCCACTGTAAGTCCTGTTAGGTTCTTTTCATAATTATTTCATGCAATCCTCAAAACAACCCTGGAAGTTAATTATTCTCACTTTACAGATGAGGTTACTGAGAATCAGAGACGCTGGATGACTTGCCAAGCATCACAAAGTAAGAGGCAGCACTGGGATTCTAAATCAATTCTCCCTCCAAAACTCACAATCCTCTCCAATGCACCAGCTTTGTGAGGTTTAGTTCATCGTGCTTTGAAACAATCTAGCTCGAGATTAGGTCTAACAAACTTAGAAACATTGCTTCATTCACAACAAAGCATGGATGCATTTGTATCTCCAAGATAGCTTCAGTGAAGTTGCTCAGTCATGTTTGACTCTTTGCAACACCATGGACTGTAGCTTCCAGGCTCCTCCATCCATGGAATTTTCTAGGCAAGAGTACTGGAGTGGGTTGCCATTTGAAGAAATTTGGAACACTGAAAGAGGAAACTGGTCAGCTTTATGAGTGCACTTGGAGTTAATGAAAACATACTTGAAGCCAAAGCTAAACAACCAAATAAAGACAACAGAAAAAAAAAAAAATCCCTTCCCCTTTTATTGCAAGTTAATGATTGAGATACATACAAACTGATGGACTGTTTCTGAGTGTTTGCTGGTATCTCGGTCAATCTCATTTCAGTGACCCTTTTTTGTTCATTTTTCACAAACCTTATTCTTGTTAATAAAAATCCTTTTGAATATTTTTTGCCAAAAGCATTTGTCAAGATCAAACTAAAAATCATTTCTATTAAGTTGGAGAAGCTCCTTTCTTAATTAAATGTAAAATATAATGAACTCTTTGTTAAGGAGGCCTGCCTTAAGTTAAAGATGTGGCTGAGGATAAGGGGCTTGAGCTGCATGTCTGCCTCCCTGTTATCAAGGCTCCCTTTTGTTATGCACACACAACTCAGAATGTCTTTCCTTTTCCTTTTTTTTTTTTAACCGTTTCCTTCTTTTAAAATTCAAGACGATGATAACTAAAAACATGGAGGTCAATAATACAATTCAGGCCAAGCATATATTTTGTGGGAAAACATTGAGATAACTAAGGCAACATGTGTATGTTTCAATTATGTGCATTCTTGATCAGTTTTTCATTTTATCCTTAAAAAGAGGGAGACAGAAGGCATACAGACACTTGTAGAATCTCTGGGGTACTGAGATCATCTTTATTTCCTGGGCAAATGTTAGCTTTGGAAGTGGTTCTCTGTTCAGCATTAATTGCTTATTTATAATGTGTCAGTGAGTTTCCTCTTACACTTAATATGGGAAATAATACAAAATAAGCACTGTGAAAATATTTGGCAAATAGAGCAAAGAAGCAATTCTGTTATTTCTGTTTCCAGACAGGAACTGAATGGAATCACATTCTTATGCTAATAGTCATTAGTGGAGTTTCAAGGTGATTAAAGATTTAGAAAAGTAATATTCACAAATCTGTTAGCTTTTATATTCATCGAAGAAAACTATTAATTTCTGGCTTGGATATATAAATAGAATTCTGCCATAGAAGTTTATAACTTTTAAATCTTTAAGACACATAATATTAAAATATTAAATATTAAAATTAAATATTATTTGAACATTAAATATTAATGTTCAATTAATATCAATATCAATTAAATGTTAATATTAATTATTAATTAAATATTAAAAATTAAACATAGCTGTGAAAATATAAAGTCGAAAGAGATAGAAAATACATAAAATGCGTAGAAAAAGATGGAATCTATCTAACCAAATGGAAGTGGACTTGAAATAAATGTAAAATCATTTAAAAAGAAAGAATAGTTACAAGAGACATACTTTATTATCAACTAATATGTCAGACTTGAGAGTTTTAACTGGTGATACTTCTATTAAAAATCAATATGCACCATGGTATCAAAAAAAAAAAAAGACCACTGATATCTTCAGGAGCAGTGAAAGAATACAGTGTATGAAAAAAATAAAATTATCATCCTACTCTGTACTACTCCTAATAGAATTTTTAATTCTCCCTCATGGTCAGATATCTATGGGTAAACAACAACACCCTGAAAAGCTAGCAACTAAGATGCTGCAGGAAACCGTATCACATGAAGAAAAGCTGAAGGAACTGAACATAAAGCCTAGAAAAGAGGAGACTCAGGCAAATGCCAGGGAAAGAGAGAGGAACTTTCTCTAAGTGTTAGAAACGCTGCTATATGAAAGAAGAGCCACGCTTGTTCTGTGTCCAAAAAACCATCTGGGCTCCATATAGAGGAAAACATGCTGAAAGTCAAAACTGTATCATTATGGGATAGGGTACCATATTAGTCACAGCTCTTTTGCTTTCAAGTTGAAAAATGAAAAAATAAAGACAGGGGTACTTATTGGCCCACACACTTGACAAACCCAAGGGTGGAGTAAGCTTTGGGAATAGGACATCAAGACTCTAGCAGTGTCATAGTGCTCTTATTTCTGAGCATTCATCTCCCTGTGTTTGGTTTCTTTCCCAGGCAGCCTCCTGATGCATGAGACCCAAGACAGCCACCAGAAGTACAGGGTGTGCCAGAGCTGGAAATCACAGGGAAAAGAAAACAGTTCTATCTCTCATCTTCTAATTTGTGAGTTGTTAATGAGAACCGTGATTGAGTCTGTGTGGGTGCGAAGGTGTCACTTCTGGGACTCCTTACCAGAGACAGGGGGATGGATGCTCTGAGAGACTCAGCCCAGGGCAGTCATGTGCCTGTGGCTGAAGTGCAGCGACCATGATTGACATCAGCAGAAACAATCTGAGTGGAAGAGAGGTCAGTAGGGAGCTGTGCCAGCAACAAATCAAATCAAAACAACTACGAATAAACAAACATTGACATTTTACAAAGAAGTAAAGATGAACATCACAGCTGCTTGGAAAGGTAATGAGTTTCTCATCACTGTGTTCAAGCAGAAGTTGCAGCTTGTCAGTACTAAAAGATCACAGAGGTCAACCGTGGGACCCTGAGCAAGTCATCCCCTATTTCCTTGTTTAGTCATAGATTTAGCATTGAGCACACGCAGTGTGGCAGGCCATGCAGACCCAATGGTACACGAGACAGGCAGGGTGCCTGCTCTGGAGGAACTTACAATCTACAGTCTCTAACCTGTAAAAGAGATTACCTCCATCACATAGTGTAAGTGTGATTAAAAGAAAAGATGTGCGTGGAAACTGAGAATTATAAAACAATATATGAATACAAGATAGGGCTTCCCCAGTGGCTCACTTTGTAAAGAATCTGTCTGCAATGCAGGAAACCCAGGTTCAATCCCTGGGTGGAAAAGATCCCCTGGAGAAGGAAATGGCAACCCACTCCAGTACTCTTAACTGGAAAATCCTATGGACGGAGGAGCCTGGGGGCTATGGGGTCTCAAAGAGGAAGACATGACTGAGCGTCTGAACACATCGCAGAATAACTAATATTTGTGTTGGGAAAAGGGGAAAGGATTTAAAAGCAAACTTCTTTTTCAGAGGAATTTCATCTACACATGCTATAACCATCCTGCTCAACTCCATGACACGGGGCTTGTGATCTAATCCCAAATGAATTATTTCCTCCAGTAAAGATCAAGGGTAAAAAACACTCAGCCTATGATTTAGGGATAAAGATTTAAGAAACAGATTATCTCATGAGCCATAAACATGGACACGGCTTCTAGGACTGTGTCTGGCTGAGATCCATAGTAAGCTTGACCTGAGGGCTCTGTGAGCCAGCACAAGGCAGAACAACTTCTCAGAGTAGCTAGATGGTCTCAGCACCCAGCCTTTTTGGACACCATTGGCACTGGCTTGCTAAGCTAAAGCTTACAGGACATGAAACAACCTTAGAAGGTGGGTGGCCCCATCACCAGAGACTTACGTTAAAGAGCTTGGGAATAGCAACATCTTATCCAGCAATGTGTCTCCAGTGCCCAGGCACAGTGCCAAACACATCTTCTGTGTGGATAGTGTAATTAGTGACTGCTGCAGTCACTTTAGTCGTGTCCGACTCTGTGCAACCCCATAGACAGCAGCCCACCAGGCTCCTCTGTCCACGGGATTCTCCGGGCAAGAATACTGGAGTGGGTTGCCATTTCAATTCCAACTATACAGCTTTGGGGGAACTCTTTATGTGAGTCAGGGCTTCCCTCATAGCTCAGTTGGTAAAGAACCCGCCTGCAATGCAGGAGACCCTGGTTCAATTCCTGGGTTAGGAAGATCCCCTGGAGAAGGGATAGGTTACCCACTCCAGTATTCTTGAGCTTCTCTTGTGGCTCAGCTGGTAAAGAATCTGCCTGCAAAGAGGAAGACCTGGGTTCAATCCCTGGGTTGGGAAGACCCCCTGGAGAAAGAAAAGGCTATCCACTCCAGTATTCTCGCCTAGAGAATTCCATGGACTAGAGCCCATGGGGTCACAAAGAGTCAGACATGACTGAGCGACTTGCACTTTCACTTTGTATGAGTCACAGTAATTTCACCTTTCTAAGCCTCAACTTCCTAATCTGAACTACTAAACAAATTTACATGATAAATAATAGAACTTGCTCAGTCATGTCCAACTCTTTGCGACCCCGTGGACTATAGCCCACCAGGCTCCTCTGTCTATGGGATTCTCCAGGCAAGAATACTGGAGTGGATTGCCATGCCTTCCTCCAGGGGATATTCCTGATCCAGGGATCAGACTCATGTCTCTTGCATCTCCTGTACTGGCAAGTGGTTTCTTTACCAGTAGTGCCTCCTGGGAAGCCCCAAGTCCCTTTTACTAATTTTTAAAGGCTTTCCTTGGAGAAGAAAATGGCAAACCACTCCAGTGTTCTTGCCTGGAGAATCCCAGGGACGGGGAGCCTCGTGGGCTTCTGTCTATGTGGTCCCACAGAGTCAGACACGACTGAAGCGACTTAGTAGCAGCAGCAGCAAAGGCTTTCCTAGGTGGCGCTAGTGATTAAAAAAAAAAAAAAACACACCTGCCTGCCAATGAAGGAGACCTAAGAAATGCGGGTTTGATCCCTGAGTGACTTAGCATGCATGCTTGCCAAGGTAACCTAATACTATAATTTTATCGCCTTAAATGAGGGCCAACTTTTCCATTGAAATCTGTCTATTCAATGAAGACACTTTAAGATATTAGAATTTACTGTTAACCCATGGAACCCAAACACTTTTGATTCATTCTGAACGAAAAAGAAAACAATCAGGTTGTCTTCTGGGGGTCAGAAGTGAGATGGGTTAAGGTTATTGGGCAATTTGAAAAAATTAAAGGTTCTAGCCACTGTCTTAGATTTTTCCCTGGTTCTACCTCCCAAGTTCTTCCCAGATACATACATGATGGAGGGTGACAGCCCCTGATGTATGATAGGAAGTAGTAGGATTAAGGGAAACCTATAAATCAGTCAGTACTTGCCACAGCCTAGTTTCCAAACCATCTGAGCAGAAAGGTCTGTTTGGACCAGGATTAGATTTGGCCCACACAGGACCCTTTAAATCAGCCATTGAAAACCAAATGTGGAATTTCCTTTCAGATCCAAAATATTGATGTCATATCTTCACCACAAGAATAAACCCAAAATAATCTGAAGCAATTTTCTTCCATCTGAGGGAGGAAAATAGGGTGTAGAAATTCTGCCCAGCTGACTCAAAGTGAAAAGTTCAGAAGCAATTGCCAAATATCCACCTCAAAGGGGATATTTAAGTTGATTGAGGAACCCCATTGCTTGATAAGAACCAATGCTTTGGGATTGAAACACCAATGAAATAGCAAAGCCTTTGTTTTCCCATTTTGAAAGGTAAATGAGACTTTTAAGTCAAACAAATGTTTTCAGATCTTAAATGTTTGGTGGGTACTATTGACCAATGGAGTGGGAGGTGAGTTTTACTGTTGGTGTTTTTTTAATTTAATTTAATGTTTAATTTAATGATTGCATACTTTAGTCATTTAGCAATGAGAACATTAGAAGTCTTGTCAAAGGTCTGCTCCTTCCTTTGCTGTTTGTATTAATTTCAACTTTTTTTTCTGGTGAGAACAAGCGTGTGTGCGTCAGGGGAGGTGTCTTCCTATATATGTCTATCTTTCACTTTGTCCTAAAAACAATACAAAGAAAAGTATCTTTTGGTTTTCTGACAGTCTCTGCAGCTCAGACACTTCCATTAAGAGACCCTGTCTCTTTTGAGATATTCTATTACCTCCTGGCTATGTTTTTCAGCTTGTTCCCCAACAAAGCACAAAGGGAACAGGTAGGGCTGCCTTAAGATGCAGGTGATCAGCTGTGAAAGAACTCCTCTCTGGTGATCAGAGCAGAGACAGCAGACACTTTGACTTTAGATACTCCATTGATAAGCAGCTCCCTCCAAAGGACGTGAAGTAGGCAGTCTTTCTCAGCCATCAATTCTGCTAAGATCACCTAACTTGTCTGTATCCCCTTAGGTGTTATAGACAAGTAGACAAGACTTATAGATTATAAGTTTTAGGTGACTCCACTTTATTTCTCATTGAAAATACTTTAACTATCAATATGTTTGGAATAAAGTTCTTTTTTAATATAAATTTATTTATTTTCATTGGAGGCTAATTACTTTACAATATTGTATTGGTTTTGCCTGGAATGAAGTTCTGTATGATTCTAAATGCATGCGTGCTCAGTGGTGTCAGTCTTGTCTGACTCTTTGAGATCCCACGGACTGTGGTCCACCAGGCTCCTCTATTCATGGGCTTCTCCAGGCAAGAATATTGGAGTGGGTTGCTGTGCCTTCCTCCAGGGGATCTTCCCCACCCAGGGATCGAACCTGGGTCTCCTGCATCTCCTGCACTACAGGTGGGGTTTTTTTGTTTTTAGTTTTTTACCACTAGTTCCATGGGAAGCCCATGACTCAGTCTAGCTTTCCACAAAGACAGGTTGTCTGAATGAGGTGGGTCCCTCACCATATGCAGGCTGGAGGGAACTCTCTCTGGCCACACTGCCTCTGATAGGACTTAGTCCTAAATACTTTTGCTACCAGCCTCTGTGTGTGTGTGTGTGTGTGTGTGTGTGTGTGTGTGTGTACATGCATGTGTGCTCAGTTGTGTCTGACTCTTTGTGACATCATAGATTTGTAGCCTGCCAGACTCCCCTGTCCATGGAACTCTCCAGGCAAGCATACTGGAGTGTGTTGCCATTTTCTATTCCAGGGGATCCTCCCAACCCAGGGATCAAACCTGTGTCTCTTGCATCTCCTGCATTAGCAGGCAGAGTCTTTATCACTGAGCCATCTTCTGCAATCAGGGGGCCTTGGTGAACACTGCCTGCTTGTACCCCACAAGTGGAGAATCAATACTTCCAGATTCGTAGGATTTCTCTCAGAACTCAAGAATCTAGGCTCCAAGGTGGGGGAAAAGACAAAAGCAAACAATTTGACCAAAGAAATAACATTCCAGTGTCAAACACATCTAGAAGTGGGGCGTTGTAGTTTAAATTTGTGTAACAGAAATGAACTAGTGTTTACTGAATACTGGCTGGTCTTTGTCTAGCATGTCAGAAGATCCATCCTTAACGAAAAAGCACTTCTGTGTGGAGGTGACCAGAGGATTTTGTCAAGAGTGGGGAAAAGAGAACAGGGTATTTGCTGGGCAGCGCTATAGTCACAGGGGAGCTTTCTATTCTTCTAAGTTTTGGTTTGCGTACAACAGTGATTTCAGAGGACTGAAGAGAAGAAATGGGAGAGAGCCAGTAATTAATCCTGCTAATTCTTTGTTTCTTTTTACTGCTTCTCAACAGTGTTGGGAGTGGTTGATTTAGAAAGTTTGCATTTAGAATACAAAAGCTCTCTTCCTAAAGCATGCTAGATAATATTGAACATTTCTGAGAAGTATTCTTTTTTAACCCTTGCAAAAAATTAACCTACAGGAATGAGGATGTGCTTTCCCAAAGCTTGTTCTTGCTGACCTATTGCTCTCTTTCATTCTCAAACGCTAACCCCATACAACTCAAGATTTCAGTGGATATTACCTATAAATTATCATACTATCTTGGTCCATTTTTAAGTAGAAACAGACTTAGTTAAATTACTCTTTCAAAGTTGATTCTTATGGTTTAATGTTTGTGAAAGTTCTCAGTTGAAAGTTTTTCTCTTTCTCTTTTTGGTTTTTTGCCCTTTTTTTTTTTTAAGTGACTTTACCGTTAGTTGGTTTCATTGCTTCCCTAAGGGAAATGATGTTCTTATATTTTAAAGATGCTGGTCAAAAACTTGGAAATGCTTTCTCCTGTTTTCTTTCCAGCTGACTGCTTCCAGAATAGATTGCAATCCACAGTGAACCCACAAATGCCTTTTTTTTTTCCAGATTAGACTACTGCTTTAATAAAAAAAAAAACAGCCACTACCATACAATTTTTACTAAAAAGATATATGATTATTGAAATGCTGATATAAGTATTCATGCCTTATAGAATTTGAAAAATAAAAATGCTATTACACACATACTCATTGAGATGGAGAGAAATAGAATGGGAATACATAGCTCCTGTCATTTATGGGAAAAGAAGAAAATCTCAATTAGTGACTATTTGAAAATCTCACCCGAAAACTTTTATTTATCAGCTGATTTAAAATATACATAACTGGAGACAGAAGCAGAGCTCTCCCTGGTTCTTTGGACCTTGAAACTGAAAATTTTTAAGGAGAAAACTCCTTTTTTTTTTTCCCCCAAATGTGACAATAGACTCAATTGTTTCCTACAATTCAAACAAGAAACTGCTGCCTAGAGACTCAGCCAAGCCAATGCTTTTATATATGTTCAGTGAAGTTCGTGTGCCAAGATTACTAAACAATTAGCAAATTTCTCCCTTGTGTGTCATCTGCACATATGTATGCAATATATACATATGGATGTATGTAGAATGAAAGCCATCTTTGTGTGAGTAGAAAGTTCCTTTCTAGTAACTCCAAGTTTAATAAAATGTCATCTGCACCAAAATATCTGGAATGAGCCATATAAAAATCAAAAGGTTGTATTTTCTCAGGTGCTTTGGCTGAGGAGAAAAAAGAGCTCTTTCTAAATGTCCAGTGCTATATAGCATAGAGTCAAGAAGAGCTAAAATAATCCCAAACCTCTGATAATATCATTGTGAAATGTCATGCTCTCATGAAAATGCTGCTGAATGTAATTGCCAAAGGCTGACTACACCCAGGATGAACTGTTGTTCAGAATACGCATCTTCTTTTCTAAAGCTGAAATATAAAAACATGAAACTACTATAAAATGTATGGAATGGAATACCACTTTCTCAGTGGGCTCCATCAGCTTGAAGTTTCAGGAGAAACAGTATTTTGCCAGCTTTGGACTCCTTCGTAAATATATTTCCTCATTTTTATTATTATTGTAGTTTTCAGGGTTTTTTTTTTTCCTATCTAATACTGGGTACTTCTTTTTAGTATTTTTATATCATCCGTTTTGTTTTCTGATCATTCTCCAGACAGTCTAATCATTACCAACTACCACTGAGATTCCAACTAGTTCATGATTGCGTCATGAAAAGCCTGCTTTCTTGGCCTATTTGAGGGCATTATTTAAAATTTAAAATACTTCCTCAGTTCCCTAATTAGAGCATCAGATTCCCCCACCTAACCCTTTGCCCCTGTAGCATTGCTGTATCTAATAGTCTGCGAAAGGGAGCATTCGTCAGAATGAGACACACTGAGCTTTCTTGACAGTGTCTTTCCATTGTGCAGACATTTTCTTTACTAAAATGACGGGCTCACCACCGCTAAACACACCCATATGGCCTGCCCCAAAGGCTGCCTTTAATAAATTGGCCAAATGAAACACTGAGAATATCTGTACAGCAAGAACACTACTGTGCACTTTTTAGAAAATGACTGGAGTGTGGTTTTCTTGAAAATAATAGTGCTACAGAGAGACAGATACAGAGAGAAACCAGGCCTATTTTCATGGGGTGCCAGGTCTCTATAGAGACACTTGCTGACCTCATTAATCCATTCTTTCCTTTCACAGTAATAGAAATTTGATCTGGATCACATGACCACTCAAAGACGAGCTTCTGTCCCTTTTGCAGATAGGATGGGGCACGTGACCTAATTCTTACTGATAGGATGTCTGCCGCTTGAAAAGGGGAGACGTGTCACCCCATTCCTCCCCCCTCCACCCTGGGACCTGGAGGAGGCATGGAAAACTGCGAGGATGAGGACACTGAAGAGATGGTACAGCCTCAGAATATCTCTCGGGTCTCTGGAAACCCAGCGAATTACTCTCCTCCAGCTTTTACAGGCTGCAGAAGCAAATGGCAAACCCACTCCAGTACTCTTGCCTGGAGAATTCCATGGACAGAGCAGGCTGGTGGGCTACAGTCCATGGGGTCGCAGAGAGTCTGACACAGTTGAGCGACTAATACTAACTTTTACAGGAGAGAGAAATGAAACACAATTTTGTGTCAGACGCTGTTATTTTGGGCCCATGGTGTAAGTAGCTGAAGCTATGTGCTCATTCTTTCTGTGAACGGCCATGTTTTACATGCTAGACTTCAGATGTCTTGTGAGCCGCTGGGCACATAGCTCTGATAACTTTATGTTCTTATTGCTCTAAGGAGGAACTTACACTTTTCACTAAACCAGCTAACTTTAATTTTGAAATCTTTAAAATCTTGGCTCCAGTGCTACCCTCTGGAAGCTCTTCATGGAGGACACAAGAAACAAGGAGATGGAAATGGGCCAGAGGCAGAGGCTGGGTGCTGGACCAGAGTCAGTTCACAGACATAATCAACAGAACCAAGGCTGGACATGTTAATAAGCTTTACTAGCCAAAGTCAAGGTCTCTTGACTAAACCTGGTACAGGGATCATTCTCCTGAGATCATCACATCTCTCATATGATTTTGCCTATCACATGTATTTTTAAAAAAACTATCAGAAACTAAATATCAAGGGTACACACCTGGGCAATTTTTTTTTTTTTTTTTGCACTTCCCTCTTCCTAACTTTCCAGCTACTCATTTCCCTTTATCAGCTCTTGGTTTGCTACCCAACAAGTGAACATCTCTTCCACTGAAAAACTAGTTCCAGGACTCATGAGCCATGATTGCTGGGTCTGGGCTTTCTCTCACTTCATCTTTTCGGGAATGAAGCAGAGAGTGGTTGTCATTTTATTCTGAATTTCTCAAATCCATCACTGTCTCTACCACTGGCTCACTAAGGGGTCAGTGTTTCCCTGTCAATAATTTTCTATTTATTTGTCACACCCCTGGCTCACTTTTAAGTTGATTCTTCTTAGGCATCAGAGTGAGAGAGTGTCACATAGAATGACAGCTTCTTACTATTTAAACCGTCATCTAGTCCAACCTCACAACGAGAACAAAAGACTCACAGCTAGTTACTAGCTGTGTATTTCAGCAGATTACGTAACATCACTTTCTCACTTATAGGTCCAAATAAATATCTACATTATTCTGTTAGCATTGTTTCAATAAGAATAGTAATGACAGCCGATGATGTTAGTGCTTGATATGGTTATTGTTGCTAACAGAGTTAAGTCTTCTCTTGATTTCTTACAGTAAGGCCTCTCTCACATGCTTCACAGAGGTTAAAATAGTTGGGTTACTCTCTGGAAAAGGAAATGGTAACTCACTCCAGTATTCTGGAAAATTCCAAGGACAGAGGGGCCTGGTAGGCTACAGTTCATGGGTTGCAAAGAGCTGGACATGACTTAGCAACTAAACAATTGAGCAAATTCCAGCATGTTCTCAAAAAAAAAAAAAAAATCTCAAGCCAGAGATAAATCTTATTCACGAGTGGGATATTTTTGTCCAAGCTTCTATCCTGAAATTTTTTTCCTTGCTTCTTATTTATCTGAACTTAATCACTTTGCTGTGATTCAGAGAAGAGGATTATCAAACAGATTAAGGATCCATGTATGGTTGTAGGTTTAGTAGTTTACATGAAGGGTGAACTTGAGCAATGCCTTGTTTCCCTCATTTGTAAAAGTCCTGCACTGTTTATTCCACTTGATTAATCCCAATGAAAATATGAATGGTGAACCACTGTATAAATTCTAAACATTATTGATAATAGTAAGAAAACTGTTCTTTCCTCATTATTTCTCATCTTTTCTGAGTCATTCTGCTTACAAAATGGGAATTAAAATATAGAATTATTTGAGGATCCATTGATGTAATATGTGTGCAATAGTGTAACACAATTCCTGGCACACACTGGTTATTCAATGTGAATTTTGTAATGTACAGTTGCTGAATTCTGGCTCCCAAAATGATGCAGTCATTGTACCCACTGCACGAACGCAGGTCATTCTGCAATCATCTCCTTGCGGTGTTTTTAAGGAGGTAAAACACTAAATCTGAAACTAGGTCACCTGGAAACTATCACTCACATGATGGAAGAGTTAGATGCACCAAATTGTTTTCCTTGAAATGAATAACTAAGGCAGTCTCCTTCTTCCTCTGGCCATTAACAGCCACTGTTCCTTTAAGCATCACTCAGACACCAATACATTAGGGAAATTGATTGAAATAAGATATATTGTCGTTTAGGCAGAAATATTGAAATACAACTTAATCAATAGCACCTTGATTCTACAAAAAAGATAATCCATCTCTCTTGTTCAAAGAACTTGTTCTTCTAATGATAATAACTGGAGCTAGCTCATGGCTTAACCTGATCGAACAGCTCACTGTATCTCTTGACTCTTTTTTAAGTATAGAGGGTGCAGACAGCCATATAAATTCACTCTGTCCAATTCAGTATCCAATGTCTATTTGACGATTGTGAGGGGTTTTTTTAATGGCGTCAATTATATTTTTAGGCCTCTGACTATATTCCCCTATACAATCCATATGCAGTTATTTTAAATTTTTAAAAAGACTTTTCCTGGTATAGTTAAAAAAAAAAAAAGCTTTTTAACTAAACTTACAGGATTTTTCCATCATGTACTGCCTCAAATTTTGAGCTTAACAGAAAAAAATGCTGTGAGAAAAAGTTTAGAAGTCAAATTGACCTGCACCGTTTCAGTTTCCAACTCTTCCTTCATCAAACTGGAAAGCAACATTTGCTCTTATTCCTTTACTATATATAATGTGACCATTTGTGTCTGATTCTTTGTGACCTAATGGACTATAGCCCATCAGACCCCTCCATCCATAGGATTTTCTAGGCGAGAGTGCTAGAGTGGGTTGCCCTTTCCTTCTCAGGGGATCTTCCTGATCCAGGGATCGAACCTGGGTCTCCCACATTTCAGGCAGATGCTTTATTGTCTGAGCCACCACAGAATCCCCTGACCATAAGCTACATACGTTCTTAAAGATGTTCAAGCATCACCTAAGTCTCCATTCTCTACTCCCCCTCTTGTCTCTCAACTGTAACAATCTCATAACTGCATTGGAGGGAAAAGCAAGACCATCAGCTCGAAACATCTTTAACTGTCCATTTCAAACTAGTTTTCCTCATTTGTTTATTCATTCATTCAAGAAGAACCTCAGTTATTTTATCAGATATGTTGTTGAGTATCTGATCAGTTCAGGATACAACAAAATTTTACAATCTAAACATAAAGTAAAGGAACCTTAAATAAATTTTCAAGAAATTATGGTCTGCTAGAAGGTCCTCAGATATACACCAGAGAGTAAAGAGTTTCAGAAAGAGAGATACAGTTAAAGCCACTAAAGAGAGAGGAGCAAAGACTTGAAAGCTCACAGCCACTCTCGGATGGACACTGTGTGATCTGGGCCTCCACTCTAGTGATGATTTGGGGGGGAAAAAACATGTAAAGGGGGAGATTTCCCAGGAGAAAGGTAGAATTTGAACAAGGAAATAGAGGTAGAAAATCACACAAAATGTGCAGAGATATTATAATTAGTATAATTTAAACTGATTTGATTAATTTAGAAGAAACCTAAAGGAGAAGAGTGAGAAGAAAAACTAAAAAGACAGATTTGAGTCTTTATCAGACTGGTTTGCACACATTTTTAAAATTTGGAAATAGTGAGCCATTGATGGTTTTTTCAGAAGGCCAGAGATATTCAGGAACACTAATCTGACAGCTGTATCTGTGATGAACTGGAAGGGGAAAACTGAAGTGAGAGATAGCTTGGATATTCAATGACCTAAAATGGCAACCTACTCCAGTATTCTTGCCTAGAGAATCCCATGGACAGAGGAGCCTCGTGGGCTGCTGTCCATAGGGTCACACAGAGTCAGACACGACTGAAGTGACTTAGCATGCATGCATGCACTGGAGGAGGACATGGCAACCCGCTCCAGTGTTCTTGCCTGGAGAATCCCAGAGACGGAGGAGCCTGGTGGGCTGCCGTCTATGGGGTTACACAGAGTCAGACATGACTGAAGCGACTTAGCAGCAGCAGACAGTAAACAAAAGGACCCTGAAAGAGGCAATAGGAATAGAGTAACAGAATGAGATTGGAGAAGGCGATGGCGCCCCACTCCAGTATTCTTGCCTGGAAAATCCCATGGACAGGGGAGCCTGGGAGGCTGCAATCCATGGGGTTGCGAAGAGTCGGACACGACTGAGCAACTTCACATTCACTTTTCACTTTCATGCATTGGAGAAGGAAATGGCAACCCACTCGAGTGTTCTTGCCTGGAGAATCCCAGGGACGGGGGAGCCTGGTGGGCTGCCGTCTATGGGGTTACACAGAGTCGGACACGACTGAAGCGACTTAGCAGCAGCAGCAGCAGCAGAATGAGATGGAGATAAGAGAAATATAGAACAGGTAAGACCTTGCAACTAACCAGATATGGCAAATGAGAGAGTGTGAGGAGAGAGAAAGCGTATTCCCATTCTAAACCAAGGTTATCCCTTTTTTAAATTTATTAATTTATTTTAATTGGAGGCTAATTACTTTACAATATTGTAGTGATTCTTGCCTTTCAGTTCAGTTCAGTTGCTCAGTCGTGTCCAACTCTTTGCGACCCCATGAACCACAGCACGCCAGGCCTCCCTGTCCATCACCAACTCCCGAAGTCCACCCAAACTCATGTCCATCCAGTCTGTGATGCCATCCAACCATCTCATCCTCTGTCGTCCCCTTCTCCTCCTGCCCTCAATCTTTCCCAGCATCAGGGTCTTTTCAAATGAGTCAGCTCCTTGCATCAGGTGGCCAACGTATTGGAGTTTCAGCTTCAACATCAGTCCTTCCAATGAACACCCAAGACTGGTCTCTTTTAGGATGGATTCTTGCCTTACATTGACATGAATCAGCCATGGGTGTACATGTGTCCTCCATCCTAAAGTTATCTTTTAAAATTTATTTCATGGATAATATTGATGCTCATTTATATTTTATTCTAATTTTTTTTAATTTTATTTTTTTTTTTATTTTTTAACAATACTGTATTGGTTTTGCCATACATTGTATTCTAATTTATATATAGAAAAGAAGTTGTTGAAATTCTGCAAAGGATTGGTAAAGAGAAAGGTGATTTTAAAAATGATACAGGAATTCACTGAGCCAAGCTGATGTGACAGTGATGATAAAAATAAAATGCAGATAAATGTCTTATAGTGGAGTAGTTTCCTTAGGGTATAATATATGCTAGTTTTCTTAGGGCATAATATATGTTTATTATTATAAACTCTGAAAAGCAGAGCTTTGTTTACTGTATGAATAATAATGAAAAAGAAGAAACATATAAGAGACAATGAGCTTCAAATAAATATTCAGTGTGTATGTAACTGAGTCAAACCAATGATGCAGAATTGATTCTAGGCTTAATTTTCAGCTTTTATACTCAGAAGCCAAATGCTAAAAATAAGTAAAACATATATATACAAATAAAATAAAACATAATAAAAATTAAAACATCATATTATTTATTTAAAAATACTAAATTAAGCATTGTATTCTTTACAAACACTACACTTCCATGATTTCAATTCTTTTGATTTTTGTTCTCATTGACATATACACACCACTATATATAGATAACTAGTAAGAACCTACTGTATAGTACAGGGGACTCTACTCAATACTCTGTAATGGCCTATAAGAGAAAAGAATCTGAAAAAAGAGTGGATATGTATATATATATAACTGCTTCACTTTGCTATACACCTGAAAGGATCACAACATTGTAAATCAACTACATTCAAATCAAAAAATTAAATATGAATAAAAGGGATTTAGCAGACAAAAACTAGTTCTGCTGTATAGCACAGGGAGCTATTTTCAATATCCTGTGATAAATAATAATTGAACATGAACAAGGATATATATATATATATATATATATATATCCTTTGCCGTACAGCAGAAATTAACACAATGTTATAAACCAACTATACTTGAATAAAACAAATCTTTAAAAAATAATGTAGGAATTTGGGGTACATTGACTGTGAACAATGAAAAGTCCATATTCAGCTGCATTTGTGTGTGAAAGGAAAGTGAGTGCTACTCGCTCAGTCATGTCCAACTGTTTGTGACCCCAGGGACTGTACCCTGCCAGGCTCCTCTGTCCATGGAATTCTCCTGGCAAGAATACTGGGCTGAGTAGCCATTTCCTTCTCCAGGAGATCTTCCCAACTCAGAAATTGAACCAGATCTCTTATATTGCAGGAGAATTCTTTACCATTTGAGTCACCTCATTTATACTTACACCATTCTTCAATCATACTTAAAATTAAGGAACAGTTCAGTTCAGTCGCTCAGTCGTGTCTGACTCTTTTTGACCCCATGAAACTCAGCATGCTAGGCCCCACTGTCCATCACCAACTCCCCGAGTTCGCCCAAACTCATGTGCACTGAGTCAGTGATGCCATCCAGCCATCTCATCCTCTGTCATCCCCTTCTCCTCCTGCCCTCATTCTCTCCCAGCATTAGGGTCTTTTCCAATGAATCAACTCTTCGCATGAGGTAGCCAAAGTACTGAAGTTTTAGCCTCAGCATCAGTCCTTCCAATGAACACTCAAGACTGGTCTCATTTAGGATGGACTGATTGGACCTCCTTGCAGTCCAAGGGACTCTCAAGAGTCTTCTCCAACACCACAGTTCAAAAGTATCAATTCTTCAGCACTCAGCTTTCTTCACAGTCTAACTCTCACATCCATATATGACCACTGGAAAACCATAGCCTTGACTAGACGGACCTTTGCTGGCAAAGTAATGTCTCTGCTTTTTAATATGTTATCTAGGTTGGTCATAACTTTCCTTCCAAGGAGTAAGTGTCTTTTAATTTCATGGCTACAATCACCATTTGCAGTGATTTTGGAGCCCAAAAATATAAAGTCTGACACTGTTTCCATTGTTTCCCCATCTATTTACCATGAAGTGACGGGACCAGATGCCATGATCTTCATTTTCTGAATGTTGAGCTTTAAGCCAACTTTTTCACTCTCCTCTTTCACTTTCATCAAGAGGCTTTTGAGTTCCTCTTCACTTTCTGCCATTAGGGTGGTGTCATCTGCATATCTGAGGTTATTGATATTTCTCCCAGCAATCTTGATTCCAGCTTGTGCTTCCTCCAGCCCAGCATTTCTCATGATGTACTCTGCATAGAAGTTAAATAAGCAGGGTGACAATATACAGCCTTAACATACTCCTTTTCCTGTTTGGAACCAGTCTGTTGTTCCATGTCCAGTTTTAACTGTTGCTTCTTGACCTGCATACAGATTTCTCAAGAGGCAGGTCAGGTGGTCTGGTATTCCCATCTCTTTCAGAATTTTCCACATTTTATTGTGACCCACACAGTCAAAGGCTTTGGCATAGTCAATAAAGCAGAAATAGATGTTCTTCTGGAACTCTCTTGCTTTTTCCATGATCCAGCAGATGTTGGCAATTTGATCTCTCGTTCCTCTGCCTTTTCTAAAACCAGCTCGAACACCTGGAAATTCACAGTTCACGTATTGCTGAAGCCTGGCTTGGAGAATTTTGAGCATTACTTTACTAGCGTGTGAGATGAGTGCAATTGTGTGGTAGTCTGAGCATTCTTTGGCATTGTCTTTCTTTGAGATTGGAATGAAAACTGACCTTTTCCAGTCCTGTGGCCACTGCTGAGTTTTCTAAATTTGCTGGCATATTGAGTGCAGCACTTTCTCAGCATCATCTTTTAGGATTTGAAACAGTTCAACTGGAATGCCATCACCTCCACTAGCTTTGTTCGAATGTGGTCCACTAGAGAAGGGAATGGCAAACCACTTCAGTATTCTTGCCGTGAGAGCCCTATGAACAGTATGAAAAGGCAAAATGATAGGATACTGAAAGAGGAACTTCCCAGGTTGGTAGGTGCCCAATATGCTATAAGAGAAAAGCAGAGAAATAACTCCAGAAAGAATGAAGGAATGGAGCCAAAGCAAAAACAATACCCAATTGTGGATGTGACTGGTGATAGAAGCAAGGTCCAATGTTGTAAAGAGCAGTATTGCATAGGAACCTGGAATATTCATATGATTCATAAGGTTCATGAATCAAGCCAAATTGGAAGTGGTCAAATAGGAGATGGCAAGAGTGAACATCGACATTCTAGGGATCAGCAAACTAAAATGGACTGGAATGGGCAAACTTAACTCAGATGACTATTATATCTACTACTGTGGGCAGGAATCCCTTAGAAGAAATGGAGTAGCCATCATGGTCAACAAAAGAGTCCGAAATGCAGTACTTGGATGCAATCTCAAAAACGTTCATTTCCAAGACAAACCATTCAATATCACAGTGATCTAAGCCTATGCCCCAGCCAGTAACGCTGAAGAAGCTGAAGTTGAATGGGTCTATGAAGACCTACAAGACCTCTTAGAACTAATACCCAAAAAAGATGTCCTTTTCATTATAGGGGACTGGAATGCAAAAGTAGGAAGTCAAGAAACACCTGGAGTAACAGGCAAATTTGGCTTTGGAATATGGAATCAAGCAGGGCAAAGGCTAATAGATTTTTGCCAAAAGAACACACTGGTCATAGCAAACACCCTCTTCCAAGGAACAGTAGGCCCCCACATATGCACTGAAGGTCTAACAAAGTGAACTTCATTGGTGGGTACCTTCCAGAAAGAGGGCAGTAAGATAAAACTTGCTGACTACAGTGATCTTTAATGCCAGGGCTGACATGTAAAGATTGTTCTGTATTTGGAGAGATTCAGAAATGGAAGATTCAGAGAAGACAAATTGGGAATGAAACAGAAGTAGAGTGAAACAAAATGATATTCAAAACAAAAACAAAACAGGGCTCAATAATCTGAATTCATACACCTTATAAAATGAATATACAAAATGTTTCTAATGTAGATCTGAATATAAATTAAGTTATTATAGCTACATACTTAGAGAATTATAAAAATTCAACACCAGAAGTGATCTTATAGGCACTCTCTCATAACTCTTGATGGACAAAAAAAGTTGTTGCTGAGGAACGGGAAAACATCAATCTTTTCTTCCTCTCTGGTTTTCTTGTTAATAATATCAGCATCATTAAAATCCACTTCATTTCTAAATTGCAACAGTCTGTACTTTAATAGAAAGAGCAAAGATGACCTGAATATGAACTAATCCTCTGGGATGTGGAGATCAAGCCCATTTCATGATTGTATTGATTGTGGGTGTCTCTAATGATTCAACTGGGGTTCCCTGGTGGCTCAGTGGTTAAAAAAAAAAGACATCTGAAATGCAGGAGCCCCAGGAGACTCGGGTTTGATCCCTGGGTTGAGAAGATCCCTTGGAGAAGAGCATGGCAACCCACTCCAATATTCTTGCCTGGAAAATCCCACGGACAAAGGAGTCCGGCAGGCTACGGTCCATAGGGTTGCAAAGAGTCAGACAGGGCTGAAGGGACTTAGCTCACACGCATGCACACTTGTACTAATGGTTCAGCAGTAAGCCTCTCTCTTGGCTTCTGTGCATTCTCCATGGCTCTGAGCCTCTCTTTTCCACCCTCCGCCTGTGCATTGCTCACGAAACATGTGATCTGGGCACAGAGATCTGGCGGATTTTGAGCAAGGGCCTTTGCTGCAGCTTATGAGTATGTAAGTTGTTAATTTACTAGATCAAAGAATGGAAAAACCTACAGGCCATACCCTTAATGTTCCACATCAAAAGCAAGTACATAAGAATGGAGTATGATGAGTCAGAAACAGCACTAACAGCACTCATTTCATTAAAGCACTGTGAACTGACAAAAGAGATTAAGTGGAGAATTCTTTCCAAGGATATAAAGGATCCTGGGGAGTACAAATACCTAAGATAGAAATACAAATATTCATTTAGAACTAGGATTTGTTGTTGTTTAGTTGCTAAGTCCTGTTAGACTCTTTTTGAGATCCCATGGACTGTAGCCCCCAGGCTCTTCTGTCCATGGGACTTTCCAAGCAAGAACGCTGCAGTGGGCTGCCATTCTCTTCTCCAGGGAATCTTCCGGACCCAGGGATTGAACCCACATCTCCTGCATTGGCAGGTAGATTCTTTACCACTGAGCCACTAGGGAAGCCCAGAACTAGGATAGGCACTTTAAAAAAAGAGGGGGGGGTGTGTTCTGGATATATTTATCAAAAATTAGGTGAAAATGACTTTGGTTATTTATCATTTATCATTAGTTAAAATGTCAAATAGCAGTACTCTTAATTACTAAACTCTGTGATAATGAAATATTTTTAGAAATGATATGCTTTTCTATTATTTACAGTTCAGGGCATCATTAAGAATAGCATATTTGGACAATGACAACTGGATCTGGTTATGATATTTTTGCCAAACTTAGTGACACCACAACACAAATTAGACTTGACGTGTGATTATTGTAAAGGCCTTTTCTTTCCCCCCACTTTATTTCTGTTTAAACAACTGTGGAAAAGGAAAATAAAAATGTGTAAACAATTTATCCTAGAACACTTGTAGGAAATCTTTCTTAATGTTGGCAGCATTTTTCTGTTCATTTGTCCCATGAAATGCGATAGCAATGTTGGATAAAGAACTACATGTGTCAGTACTATTTTAGCCATTATGCCTTAGGTGTAATTAGATTTTCTCATTTGAAATCCATGTTATTATGTGCATTCGTGGCATGGCACTCCTGTGAGCAATCATCACTGAATATCTACAATAGGCTTATAATGAGACACATATTTAGGTTAGCGCAATAATTTTTTTTTTCCAGTTGAAGTCACAGTCTCCTTTTTCAGATCTCTAGGCTGAAAAAAAGTCATGCTTTCTCCAAACATCCTGGATAATCCTAAAACACATCCCCATATGTTGATAGCAGATTGCTTGGATAAAGGCAGATCTTATAAGTGTTTATAAATAATCAGTGTATATGATGAGTAAGTGAATGAGAGACTGCCTCTGCTATTTTTAAAAAGTAATCAAATGTGTATATGTCCACAAATTTCCACCATAATTAGATGACAAAACAATGCTTTTTGAAGTTAAAAGGTTTAAAATATCAATAGCAAAACACAAACGTTTAATTCAAAAACTTTAATTAAAAATTCACTGCCACTGCTGGGCATACACACGGAGGAAACCAGAATTGAAAGAGACACGTGTACCCCAATGTTCATCACAGCACTGTTTATAATAGCCAGGACATGGAAACAACCTAGATGTCCATCAGCAGATGAATGGATAAGAAAGCTGTGGTACATGTACACAATGGAGTATTACTCAGCCATTAAAAAGAATACATTTGAGTCAGTTCTAATGAGGTGGATGAAACTGGAGCCTATTATACAGAGTGAAGTAAGCCAGAAAGAAAAACACCAATACAGTATACTAACACATATATATGGAATTTAGAAAGATGGTAACGATAACCCTGTATACAAGACAGTAAAAGAGACACAGATGTTTAGAACAGACTTTTGGATTCTGTGGGAAAGGGAGAGGGTAGGATGATTTGGGAGAATGGCATTGAAACATGTATACTATCATGTAAGAAATGAATCACCAGTCTATGTTCGATACAGGATACAGGATGCTTGGGGCTGGTGCACGGGGATGATCCAGAGAGATGATATGGGGTGGGAGGTGGGAGGGGGTTCAGGACTGGGAACTCATGTACACCTGTGGCTGATTCATGTCAATGTATGGCAAAACCAATACAGTATTGTAAAGCAACATAAAGTAAAAATAAAAATTAAAAAAAAAACTTATTGAAGTCTGATTTATAATAAAAAAAACAAATTCAGATCAGAGGATCTGAATAGACATTATTTTTTAAAGTAAGACAGACACAAAAGACAGACAGGCCAACAGACACAAAAAAAGATACTCAACATCACTAATCATCAGGGAAATGTACATTAGAACACAATCAACAGACTGGGAGAAAACATATGCAAAGCATACATCTGATAAAGGACTCCTATTCAAAAATTATAAAAACTTAAAATCAGATTGTTGTCATATTGTTGAGTTTTAAGAGTTCTTCATTTCACCAAAGAAGATATACAAATGGAAAATAAGCATGTGAAAAGATTCTCCATATTATATATCAACAGTTCAGTTCAGTCACTCAGTCGTGTCTGACTCTTTGCGACCCCATGAACCACAGCACACCAGGCCTCCCTGTCCATCACCAACTCCTGGAGTCTACCCAAACCCATGTCCATCAAGTCAGTGATGCCATCCAACCATCTCATCCTCTGTCGTCCCCTTTTCCTCCTGCCCTCAATCTTTCCCAGCATCAAGGTCTTTCCAAATGAGTCAGCTCTTCACATCAGGTGGCCAAAGTATTAGAGTTTCAGCTTTAACATCAATCCTTCCAATGAACACCCAGGACTGATCTCCTTTAGGATGGACTGGTTGGATCTCCTTGCAGTCCAAGGGACTCCCAAGAGTCTTCTGCAACACCACAGTTCAAAAGCATCAATTCTTCTGTGCTCAGCTTTCTTTATAGTCCAACTCTCACATCCATACATGACTACTGGAAAAACCATAGCCTTGACTAGATGAATCTTTGTTGGCAAAGTAATATCTCTGCTTTTTAATATGCTGTCTAGGTTGGTCATAACTTTCATCAGGGACATGCAAATTGAAACAGTAATATACCACTACACCCCAGTGAGAATGGCTGATATCCAAAACACTGACAACACCAAATGCTGGTAAGTAAGTAGAGCAACAGTAACTCTCGTACATTGCTCTTAGGAATGGAAAATAGTACAGCCATACTGGAAGACAGTTTCACAGTTTCTTACAAAACTTAATATACTCTTGCCATAAAATACAACAGTCATACTCTTTGGCATTTACCCAAAAGAACTGAAAACCTATATCCACACAAAAATCTGCACAAGGATGTTTATAGCAATTTTACTCATAGCTGTTCAAACTTGGAAGCAACCAAGATGTTCTTTAACAGATGAATGGATAATAAACTGTGGTACAACCAGACAATGGGAATATTAGCACTACAAAGAAATGAGATATCAAGCTATGAAAAGACATGGAGGAACATTAAATGAATATTACAAAATGAAAGAAGTCTACCTGAAAAGGCTACATACTGTATGATTCCAATTTTCGGACATTCTAGAAAAAAGCAGACCATGACAACAGTAAAAAGATCAGCAGTTTCCAGGCTTCGGGGAAGGAAGAGTAATGAATTAGGTAGGGCACAGAGGATTTTAAGGACAGTGAAAATACTTCCTTTGAAATTATAATGGTAGAATCATGTCATTAGATACTTATCCAGATCCATAGAATATATACCAAAGGTGAACTATAATATAAACCATGGACTTGAAATGATTATGCTTCGTCAATGAAATTTCATCATTTAATAAATGTCCCAGTCTGGTGGGGGATGGTGAAAATGGTGGAAGCTATGCATGTATAGGGGCAAGGATTATTTGGGAAATCCTGGAATGTCCTCTCAATTTTAAGGTGCTCTAAAACTACAAAGTTTACGAAAAAATAAAGATAAGGCTCCTGTCTTCTAGTTTCTGTGACAGAGAAGTAGTCTAATTTCCAAAGCACCAATTAGCAAACACAGATGGCCTGATCACATAGACTACCCTCTTCAACATCCTCTGGTACTTTCTCAGTTGCTCACACCAGTGCTTAAAAACTCTCCTGCCCAGGACTTTGCTGGTGGGCAGTGGTTAAGAATCTACCTTGCAATGCAGGGGAGGTGGGTTCAATTCCTGGTTGAGGAATTGAGATGCCACAGGCCATGGAGCAACTAGAGAGTTTGTGTGCCAGAACTAGAGAGTCCCTGTACCACAGGGAAAGCTCCTGTGTGACGCAACAAAGGTCCTCCATGCTGCAAATAAGAACAGACACAAAGAAATAAATATTTTTAAAAAAAAACTCTCCTGCTTTTTAAATACCATGAATTACTGCTACTGATTCATTTAAATATGACTAGAATGATTTTGGAAACACCAGCAATTTTTACAGCATATTGGATACAACATATAGAAAAAGTTTTGTGTAATCTCTTTCAAAATTTATGTGTGTAAATTTGGTGTAAGCTGTGAAGTAGCTAGGAAATATTTTATTAATTGCATGATAAAATAATAATACAGATTTTGTCAGTTATTTAATTGACCAAATAATACAATTTAGTCAATTAAGTTTTTCCATAAGATATTTAACAGTTCTTAATGGCTATGATGCAAAGAAATAGAAGAAAACAACAGAATGGGAAAGACTAGAGATCTCTTCAAGAAAATTAGAGATACCAAGGGAACATTTCATGCAAAGATGGGCTCAATAAAGGACAGAAATGGGATGGACCTAACAGAAGCAGAAGATATTAAGAAGAGGTGGCAAGAATACACAGAAAAAATGTACAAAAAAAGATCTTCATGACCAAGATAATCACAATGGTGTGATCACTCACCTAGAGCCAGACATCCTGGAATGTGAAGTCAAGTGGGCCTTAGAAAGCATCTCTATGAACAAACCTAGTGGAGGTGATGGCATTCCAGTTGAGCTATTTCAAATCCTAAAAGATGATTCTGTAAAAGTGCTGCACTCAATATGCCAGCAAATTTGGAAAACTCAGCAGTGGCCACAGGACTGGAAAAGGTTCATTTTCATTCCAATCCCAAAGAAAGACAATGCCAAAGAATGCTCAAACTACCGCACAATTGAACTCATCTCACATGCTAGTAAAGTAATGCTCAAAATTCTCCAAGCCAGGCTTCAGCAATACATGAACTGTGAACTTCCTGATGTTCAAGCTGGTTTTAGAAAAGGCAGAGGAACCAGAGATCAAATTGCCAACATCCGCTGGATCGTGGAAAAAGCAAGAGAGTTCCAGAAAAACATCTATTTCTGCTTTATTGACTATGCCAAAGTCTTTGACTGTGTGGATCACAATAAACAGTGGAAAATTCTGAAAGAGATGGGAATACCAGGCCACCGGACCTGCCTCTAGAGAAATCTGTATGCAGGTCAGGAAGCAACAGTTCGAACTGGACATGGAACAACAGACTGGTTCCAAATAGGAAAAGGAGTACGTCAAGGCTGTATACTGTCATCCTGCTTATTTAACTTCTATGCAGAGTACATCATGAGAAACGCTGGGCTGGAGGAAGCACAAGCTGGAATCAAGATTGCCGGGAGAAATATCAATAACCTCAGATATGCAGATGACACCACCCTAATGGCAGAAAGTGAAGAGGAACTCAAAAGCCTCTTGATGAAAGTGAAAGAGGAGAGTGAAAAAGTTGACTTAAGGCTCAACATTCAGAAAACTAAGATCATGGCATCTGGTTCCATCACTTCATGGCAAATAAATGGGGAAGCAGTGGAAACAGTGTCAGACTTTATATTTTTGGGCTCCTAAATGACTGCAGATGGTAACTGCAGCCATGAAATTACAAGACACCTACTCCTTGGAAGAAAAAGTTATGACCAACCTAGATAGTATATTCAAAAGCAGAGACATTACTTTGCCAGTCAAGGCTATGGTTTTTCCTGTGATCATGTATGGATGTGAGAGGTGGACTGTGAAGAAAGCTGAGCACTGAAGAACTGATGCTTTTGAACTGTTGGAGAAGACTCTTGAGAGTCCCTTGGACTGCAAGGAGATCCAATCAGTCCATTCTGAAGGAGATCAGCCCTGGGATTTCTTTGGAGGGAATGATGCTGAAGCTGAAACTCCAGTACTCTGGCCACCTCATGCTAAGAGTTGACTCACTGGAAAAGTCTCTGATGCTGGGAGGGATTGGGGGTAGGAGGAGAAGGGGACGACAGAGGATGAGATGGCTGGATGGCATCACTGACTCGATGGACATGAGTCTGAGTGAACTCCGGGAGTTGGTGATGGACAGGGAGACCTGGCGTGCTGCGATTCATGGGGTCGCAAATAGTCAGACATGACTGAGTGACTGAACTGAACTGAATGCCTATGAACAAACTTAAAATTTAAGCTACCTGCCACATTGCTTAATTTTTAGTTACACATATATTGTCTTCTTTAAATAAAAAAGCAATATTTGTTTTTCATTTAAAAAAAACAACAACAACTCTGCTTTTTGTTTCAGTGGAGTTGAATTTACACTCTCTCTCCTTTTCCAGTAGTCTTAAATAACATCTCCCTTGCCTGTTTAACTTGTTCAGTGCAATTATACATTGACAGATCTCATAGAATCTTCCCTCCATGGTTAGGGGTAACCCTTGCTAAGTACTGGTCAAGCATCTGACATCAATCCTGTCTTGAATATAAGGAATTTAAGAAATCCTAGTTCAATAACTCACATGAGTCAGCTATAGGCTTCCTTTGACCACATAGGTTTTGAAATGGAGGTTCTGCCTTGCTTTTGGAATTACATCCCACTTAGTTTCCATCCTGTGGACTATGTCTGCGGCTTCTCTAAGAAAGTCTTCTTGCCCTACAACCTTCCTATTACTCCATATCTCCAAGATCTTGCCATCTTTTAATCCTACTAGGAACTAGATCCCAGTTCGTGCACCTTACAATTGCTATGTGACCACACCTAGAGGGACTTTTACTTGCTTGCCTGACACCGAGAGCCTCGGAACCATTTTCTGCTGCTTTGCCTACTTAGAAACGTCAGAGAGCCTGCTGCTGGGGTTGTTCCATAATAGCATTGTCATATGCTCTGTAGTTGTTATTTGTCCTGCTAAATTGCTGTATCCCTGGAGAAGGAAATGGCAATCCACTCCAGTATTCTTGCCTGGAGAATCCTATGGACAGAGGAGCTTGGCAGGCTATAGTCCACGGGGTCGCAAGAGTTGGACACGACTTAGCGACTACACCACCCCATCAAACTGCAGTACTGTTCACTTAGATCTTGTTAGGTGGGTGCCTAAGTCCCTGCCCTATCTCATGAGTGGCCCTAGATTTCCAGAGTGTGCTGTCCACTGGTCCAGCCTGGCCCAAGGCACCTCTCAAATGACAACTCAAGGCCATATTCTATTCTGAGACAAAATGTTGTCCTAACTGCTAACACAGGGAATGGAGATTTAGGTTCAGGTGGTGTCTGTGTTTTATTTCAGGCTATAGCATGCAAATCATGCTTTAATATGTTGTGGTTTGTTTAAAAAGTCAACTTAAGCATGTCATTTCAGAATAAGTTATGTTTTATGGTTTTATATTCAATTTAGGCATTTTATTTTTTATTTATTTTTGGCACATCAACTGAGAATATTATGTTTTGGAATGCCTATAGAATTCTTTGGAGGATAAAATGAAATTACATAAAAAGTTTCCCAAATGTTAAAAAAATATTTAATTTCCAAAGAAAATAGCAAATGTTGGAAAGATTAGGGAGGCATCTGGGGCTTCTAGAAGTCAAGTAACAATACTGGACCCAAATCTCTTTCAGCTGGTAAGTACACTAGGGCATAGAGATAGGAACTCAACAGAAATAATAAAGGGAATAAAATTTTCCTATTTTTTTCAGATTTCTGCTTCAACTTGGTCTGCCCTTAAAGGAAGAAACAATTTCTTATTTCTTCATAGACTGCATAGACTTCCCAAGGAAAATTTTCACTTTCTCTGAGGATCATCTATGGATATGCTCTTGAGTATCAACTTATAACATGGCCAAAACCATTCCTCCTGTTCTGCAGAGTAAGCACTGAATTCATTGAATTATTTTTATAAACAACTTGGTCAAAGCACAACAGTGTTTGTGGAGGACTCTTTTCTACAAAAGTGTAGATAGGCCTTCCTAAGTGATCCCTCCCACCTTTACCCACATTAGTAAGAATGTATATTCTAAGGTGAGAGTGAGCTTATGTTATTTGCAGAATTCATTTCACGAAGATCATCTCTTAAAATCCAATGGTATTCAGACACGTTGGGCATGTCTAGTCAATTCACACTCAGCAATTGTACTCCGCAGGGGACATTTTTCAGTATCTGGAGACTTTTCACTGTTACAAAGGCAGACAGTATGGGGATTATTACTTGCATATAGTGGGTAGAAACTAGGGTTATTGCTAAATACCATACAGTGCTTAGGAGAACAATCTAAATAGGAATTATCTAGTCGAAAATGTCAATAGTGTGGAGATTGAGAAATGTTGGACCATGCAGATGGAAGTCTTACTGCTTAAGAGCTGAGAAGCCTACTGAAAGAGTTTACTCCAAGATGAGAAAGAACCAGAGGGGACGGGAGTACAACTAAGTATAGTGTTGCGTGCCATGCTTGTTTCCAACATAGTCACCTCCTTCCTTGACAGCATCCCTGTGTCCTGGAGAAAGCAGCCACTGGAAGTAACCCAATGGCAAAGTTTCTCATGAAAACATCAATGCATCAGCATGATTTGGGAACACCTTCCCTAACACGAAGCACAGGAGAATGAGACAGGCTTTCACTTTCTGCAACCATAGAAAGCATAGTACTTGGGCAATTTCCAATTCTGTCAAGAGGGAATAGCCTCTTTTCTCCAAGGTCCTCCTTCTCACAACTAGAATCCCTGGATATAGCTCAACAAACAAGTATAGGAAGAACTTAAAAGGAAAACAAAAGAAATCTGACAGCCTAGGGACCCCAGAGTTCAGTTCAGTTCAGTTTATTTCAGTCGCTCAGTCATGTCCAACTCTTTGCGACTGCATGGACTGCAGCACGCCAGGCCTCCCTGTCCATCACCAACTCCCGGAGTTTACTCAAACTCACATTTATTGAGTTGGTGATGTCATCCAACCACCTCATCCTCTGTCATCCCCTTCTCCTCCAGCCTTCAATCTTTCCCAGCATCAAGGTCTTTTCAAATGAGTCAGTTCTTCACACCAGGTGGTCAAAGTATTAGACTTTCAGCTTCAACATCAGTCCTTCCAGTGAACACTCAGGACTGATATCCTTTAGGATGAATTGGTTGGATCTCCTTGCAGTCCAAGGGACTCTCAAGAGTCTGCTCCAATACCACAGTTTAAAAGCATCAATTCTTCTGTGCTCAGCTTTCTTTATAATCCAATTCTCACATCCATACATGACTACTGGTAAAACCATAGCTTTGACTAGATGGACCTTTGTTGGCAAAATAATGTCTCTGCTTTTTAATATGCTGTCTAGGTTGGTCATAACATTTCTTCCAAGGAGTAAGCATCTTTTAATTTCAAGGCTGCAGTCACATCTGCAGTGATTTAGGAGCCCCAAAATATAAAGTCTGTCACTGTTTCCACTGTTTCCCCATTTATTTGACATGAAGTGATGGGACCAGATGCCATGATCTTAGTTTTCTGAATGTGAGCTTTAAGCCAACTTTTTCACTCTCCTCTTTCACTTTTATCAAGAGGCTCTTTAGTTCTTCTTTTCTTTCTGCCATAAGGGTGGTGTCATCTGCATATCTGAGGTTATTGATATTTCTGCCGGCAATCTTTATTCCAGATTTTGCTTCCTCCAGCCCAGCATTTCTCATGATGTACTCTGCATAGAAGTTAAATAAGCAGGGTGACAATAAACAGCCTTGATGTACTCCTTTCCCAATTTGGAACCCATCTGTTGTTCCATGTCCAGTTCTAACTGTTGCTTCCTGACCTGCATACAGGTTTCTCAAGAGGCATTCAGGTGGTCTGGTATTCCCATGTCTTTCAGAATTTTCCACATTTTATTGTGACCCACACAGTCAAAGGCTTTGACATAGTCAACAAAGAAGTGTAAATGTTTTTCTGGAACTCTCTTGATTTTTCCATGATCGAGCGGATGTCAGCAATTTGATCTCTGGTTCCTCTGCCTTTTCTAAATCCAGTTTGAACATCTGGTTCATGTCCTGTTGAAGCCTGGCTTGGAGAATTTTGAGCATTACTTTACTAGCATGTGAGATGAGTTCAATTGTGCGGTAGTTTGAGCATTCTTTGGCATTGCCTTTCTTTGGGATTGGAATGAAAACTGACCTTTTCCAGTCCTGTGGCCACTGCTGAGTTTTCCAAATTTGCTGGCATATTGAGTGCAGCACTTTCACAGCAACATCTTTTAAGATTTGAAATAGCTCAACTGGAATGCCATCACCTCCACTAGCTTTGTTTGCAGTGATGCTTCCTAAGACCCATTTGACTTCGAAATCCAGGATGTCTGGCTCTAGGTGAGTGATCATACCATTGTGATTATCTGGGTCATGAAGATCTTTTTTGTATAGTTCTTCTGTGTATTCTTGCCACCTCTTAGTCCATACCATTTCTGTCCTTTATTGTGCCCATCTTTGTATGAAATGTTCCCTTGGTATCTCTAATTTTCTTGAAGAGATCTCCAGTCTTTCCCATTCTATTGTTTTCCTCTTTTTCTTTACACTGATCACTGAGGAAGGCTTTCTTGCCTCTTCTTGCTATTCTTTGGAACTCTGCATTCAAATGGATATATCTTTCCTTTCTTCTTTTGCTTTTCGCTTTCTTCTTTTCACAGCTATTTGTAAGGCCTCCTCAGACAGCTATTTTGCTTTTTTGCATTTCTTTTTCTTGGGGATGATCTTGATCTCTTTCTCCTGTACAATGTCATGAACCTCTGTCCATAGTTCTTCAGGCACTCTATCAGATCTAATCCCTTGAATCTATTTTAAGAGACCCCAGAACTTGAAGATAAAGAGAGAAGTGAGTGGGTTCCCTGAGTTTTCTCACCATCTCAAAGAAGTGGTCTAGAAGCCTCCAACCCTGAACAGGCAACACACAGATAAAATAAGTTCCAAGAAAAGTCTATTTCCCCTAGCCAATAAACTAAGAAAAAGGGTAATTTAAAAATTTCAGTAATAAGTGCTTTACTACAGCAGTTTCAGTGGCCAAGGAAACAGGGTCCATTCTCCCATCTGAGGAGGAAGGTTATCTTCCATCTGCTTCCTGGGGGAAGCAGTTGGTGCTCCAATTTTTCTGCTGTGATAGTGTCAGAGGGGCTGAGCGGGCAGTTGATCTTCCTACTGTTCTCTCCTTCTTTCTCTGTTGCCTTTTCTTCTAGTTTTTTTGGTGCAATTTGAGATATTTTCAAGAATAAGAACTCAGCAAATATATAAACATATCAGGTACCACAATATATGTTGGTGGGTTTATGTGTGTTAAATGTAGACACAAAATTCAGTGTAAACCTGATTGTTCACTGACAAAAAAAAAAGAATATCATCCCATAAGATCTTGTCATTAAGTTAAAAAAATTATAAAATACTAAGAATATACAAGGCACTTAATCATAAGTAAAACATTTGTTTACCACATATTGCATATAAGACATTGCTACAGAAGATAAATAATTCATTATAAATATGCAGTATTTTACAATTTAAAAGCCATTGGTCCTGCCTTCTAGAGGTTAATGATCTTATTAGAGATTAGAAACACAACTGACATCAGAAACATTTTTGTTAAGCACGACATGATACATGAATTTACCATGATGTTTGTTATTAATTTTTTAAAATCATTACTACTATTGGTTTATTGTTGTCTTGTTTTCTTTATAATCCTGGCAAAAATGAAAGTGACTATTTGCAACAAGCATTTAAATTCTACATAGTGTTGCCTTTAATGGTTCACAGAGAAGCAATAACTCAGTTATATTTCTCTCCCTCTTTTACATATACACACATACTTACACTCACAATTTGAACCAAGGATTAAAGGATTTGAAAATTCTTCACTACAAGCAGGGATTTTACTTTAACATATTCATCTTGTCCTATTTAAGAACATTAATTACCTTTCTATGCTGTCCAAATATAACCCAACTGAAATGTGATAAAACATGGTCATTTCTTTCCAAAGATTTCCAGACTGTTTTTCATTTTGAAGAGTTCTATCTGGCAGGATCAATACCTGGTCAGGGAACTAAGGTCTCACATGCCATGTATTGCACACACACACACAAAAAATTAATTTTAATAGAAACAGTTCTATCTGTATTCTACTGTTCTGCTCCTTATAACAAGAAAACTAATATAACATGGACCTTGTTCCTTCCTACATGTTAGAGTCTGTTGGTATTAGGATATGAAAAAAAATAGAACAAAAAAATCCTAATTCCTTACCAAGTTTTTCAAGGCTCCATACAATATGGCCCCAGGTTATTCCTCTAAAACTTCCAAATCTATTCCAAGGATAAACACTTGGAATAGAATGAGAACAGGATTTGTGCTGGGAAAAGGCTACAAGCGGAGCTGCTTCTGCTGCTGCTAAGTAGCTTCAGTCGTGTCCAACTCTGTGCGACCCCATAGATGGCAGCCCACCAGGCTCCCCCATTCCTGGGATTTTCCAGGCAAGAACACTGGAGTGGGTTGCCATTTCCTTCTCCAATGCATGAAAGTGAACTCGTTCAGTTGTGTCTGACTCTCAGTGACCCTATGGACTTCAGCCTACCAGGCTCGCCCGTCCATGGGATTTTCCAGGCAAGAGTACTGGAGTGGGGTGTCATGAGGTGACTAAAGGGCAAATTAAATACACAAGAGACTAGAAAAAAACCTGGGAAGTAAGATCCCATGAGTGGACTACAAAGCTTTGTCTTTCATAGATGAAGTCATTTTAGGACTCTGTAGAGGTAACACAGTTCACCCCCTGCACATAAGAATCACAAGGAAATAAACATCAGTGGTTACAAGTGTTGTTGATGGCAAGAACTTTGGAAAGAAAATGGCAATCTGTGAATATGATGACTTAGGGCCCAGTAAAGCCAGTTTCCATAAGATAAGAAGAGGCAGACTGAGATGAGATTGAGAAGGCACAGACAAAATGTTCAACAAAACTGCTTGCAAAATAGCACAGTTCTCTGAGGTTCCAGATGGTATACTATTATTAGCCTGAACATACTCTTTATTAAGCATCACCTTGGTATTGGCCATTTGCTTACTTTTCAACATCTGCATTAATGTCTTTCTCTTATGATATTATGTTTCATTCATATAGTTTGCTTCCCAAAAACTAGAAAGAATGTTTTAAAACATGACCTTAATGTAATGGAAACTACTATATGCCACTGAGTCTTCCCCCAGGATGTTGATTCAAAATACACACACAAACAAACTTAACTGAAAGAGCATTGATATTTGAGCTGGCATTTTGAAACACTCAGCAATATTGACAAAGCCTTATGAGACTAAGGAAAAAAAGACTCAAGTAACAAATTTCAGAAATAAGAGGAGATATCACAATTGATGCCACAGAAATAAAAAAGATCATGAGATTACTATAAATAATTATGCAATAAAAAACTGAATAACCTAGAAGAAATGGATAAATTCCTAGAAACACACAACCTATCAAAACTGAATCATAAAGAATAAAATTCAAAATCTGTATAGATCTAAAAGTAATACACATGTTGAGGCAGTAATCAAAAATCTCCCCACAAAGAAAAGCCCAGTATCACATGGCTCCACTTGTGAACTCTACCAAATATTAAAAAACATAATTAAAGGCAATCCTTCTCAAACTTTTCCAAAATACTGTAGAGGAAGAAACACTTCCAGACTCATTTAGTGAAGCCAGCATTATCTTGATACAAAAGTCTAATAATACAAGAAGAGAAAATACTATGAAGCTAAATTCAGCAGCTCATTAAAGAAATCACACACCATAACCAAGTGGATGTATTCCTAGAATACAAAGAAACTCACACCTGCAAATCAATGTAATACGATGTATTTAAAAATGAAGTACAAAAACCACATGATCATCTCCACCCACACAGAAAAAGCCTCTGAGAAAACTCAACAATCTATGGAAACATTCAACAGACTAGGAATGGGAAGAAATTACCTTAATATAATAAAGGCTATATATGAAAAGCTCACAGCGGACATAATAGTCAACAATGAAAAACTGAAAGCTATTCCTCTAAAAACAGGAAAAAGGCAAGGATGCCCACTCTTACCACTTCTGTTTAACACAGTACCAAAAGTCTTAGCCAGAGCAATTAGGCAAGAAAAATAAATGGTATTCAATTTGTAATACTGTTTCTTGCTTGAAAAGTGCTTATTTTTGAAAACTATTTTTATTTTTGAAAAAATATTTTTTATTATTTGGAAAACATTTATTATTTGAAAAATAAAAGGTATTCAGTTTGGAAAACAGAAGGAAAATTATCTCTGTTCACATAAGATGTGATCTTACATGTAGAAAACACATCAAAAATTGCTATAACTAGCAAGTCAATTAAGCAAAGATATGATATAAAATATCAGTGTACAAAAAAAAACAAGGTATTTCTATCCACCAACAATGAATAATTCAAAAAAGAAATTATGGGATTGAAAATTACCTCATTTGTAATAGCATCAAAGTGAATATAATTCTTAGGAATAAGCTTAACCAAGGAAACAGAGGACTTGTACACTGAAACCTAAAAAACATTTATTTTTTAAAAAGATATAAATAAATGGAATGACAGCTCATGTTCATGGATTTGGAAGACTTAATATGTTAAAATGTCCACACTACTTGACACATAATATAGATTCAATGCAACCATCATCAAAATCCTAATGGCATTTTTTTCAAAAATAGAAAAATTTTCCAAAATACATATGGAATCTCAAAGGACTCCAAATAGCCAAAACGGTCTTGAGAAATAAAAACAAAGCTAGGAGTCTCATTCTTCCTTATTTCAATGCATGTTATCAAACATGTTAACAACAGTAATCAAAATGGCACAGTACTGGCATAAAGCCAGATGCAGAGGGTTTCCCATATAGCACTAGTGGTAAAGAACCCACTTGCCAATGCAGGAGACATAAGAGACCAGGGTTCCATCCCTGGGTCAGGAAAACTCCCTGGAGAAGGACATGCAACCCATTCCAGTATTCTTGCTGAAGAATCCCACAGACAGAGGAACCTGACAGGCTACAGTCCGTAAGGTCACAAAGAGTTGGGCATGACTGAAATGACCTAGCACACACACTTAGGCCAATGGAACAGAATAAAAAGCTCAGAAGGAAACCTTTAGCATATGACCAAATAATCTTCAACAAGGGTTCCAAGACTACACACTGGGGGAGGACCATCTCTTCAACAAATGATGTAAAGAAAACTGTATATCTACATGCAAAAAAAAAGGAAGGCAGACACTTATTTTGCATCATGCAACTCAAAAAGTAACTTAAAATGGATTAAATATCTAATTTTAAGATCTGAAACTACTAAAAGCCTAGAATAAAACATAGATGAGAAGCTTCATAACACTGGATCTTGCAGTGATTTCTTGGAACCAAAAGTATAGGCAGCAAACACAAAAATAGACAAATGGGACTCCACCTAACTTAAAAACTTCTCTGTAGCAAGAAAACAATCAAAGGAGTGAAATAGCAATCTATGGAATGGGGAAAAAAATTTTGTAAAACATATATCCAATAAGGGGTTAATATTTAGACTCTAAAAAGAACTAAAACTCAACAACGACAACAAAATAACCCAGTTTTAAAATGAGCAAAGGACTTGAACAGACATTTCTCCAAAGGAATATACACATGGACAGCAAGCATACAACAAGATACTCAACATCACTAATTATCACAGAAATGCAAATCAAAGCAATGAGAGAACACCTTACACCCACTAGGATGGCCACTATCAAAAACAAAACAAAAAAAAATTGCGTTGGTGAGGATGTAGAGAACCCTTGTGCACTGCTAGTGGGAATGGTCATACTGTTGGTGGTAAAATGGTGCAGCCGCTATGGGAAATAGTATGGTGATTCCTAAAAAAATTGAAAACAGAATTACCATATGATCCAGCAAGTTTTCTTCTTGGTATGTATCCAAAAGAACTGAAAAGAGGATCTCAAAGAAATATTTGTACAAGCATGTTCACAAGAACCATTATTCACAGAAGCCAAGAGGTACCAGTGACCTAGATGTCCTCTAAAGGATGAATGGATAAAGGAACTGCATTATAAACATACAGTGGAATGTTTTTCAGCATCAAAAGAGAAAAAGAAAGAAAATCCTATCAAATGCTAAACGTGGGTAAGCCTTAAGGATATTCTGCTGAGTAAAATAAACTAGCCACAAAAACACAAATCCTGCATGATTCCACTTAAAAGAAGTATCTAAGTAGTCAAACTTTTAAAAATAGAAAGTCAAATGGTGGTTGCTATGGGCTAGGAATAAGAGAAAAATAGGAGCTCTTCAATAGGTGTAGTTTCAGTTTTGCCAGGTGAAAAGGTTCTAGCAGTCTGTTGCACAATAATATGGTTATAGTTAACACTACTTAAAAAGTTTAAGATGGTAAATTTTATGTTTTGTGTTTTTTACCACAATAACAAAGTGTTGAATTTGAAGACTCTAACTGGAAATATTTTGTATAATTCGAACAACAAAAATAATAAAGGTTTAGATACTAACTTAGAAGAAAGTAAAGAAAGTGAAGTCACTCAGTTGTGTCCGACTCTTGGTGACCCCATGGACTGTAGCCTACCAGGCTCCTCTGTCCATGGGATTTTCCAGGCAATAGTACTGGAGTGGATTGCCATTTCCTTCTCCAGGGTATCTTCCCAAACCAGGGATTGAACCCAGGTCTCCCACATTGTAGACAGACGCTTTACCATCTGAGCCACCAGGGAAGTACTAACTTAGGAAGGCCATAAATAAATACAATCGTTGAGAGACTGAGGGAGAGAGAGGGCTCTAATGTATGTAGAAAGATTGAAATAACTTTTTAAAGATGGATTTTTATAACCTATAATACAATAATTGACTCAGCAAGGATACAAAACTAATGAAAGTTTGTTGAAGACAAAATTGTAACATGAACTCAAGAATGTTGTTGTTTACTCATTCAGTTGTGCCTGACCTTTTTGCGACTCATGGACTGTAGCCAGCCAGGCTCCTATGTCTATGGGATTTCCCAGGTAAGAATACTGGAGTGGGTTGCCATTTCCTTCTGCTGGGGATCTTCCTGAAGCAGGGATTGAACCCACGTCCCCTAAACTGGCAGGCAGATTCTTTAACCCTGAGCTACCAGGACTCAAGGCACCACTTGATAAATTGCTTATATCTAGAAAGAGTTTGTGATGGACATGGAGGCCTGGCGTGCTACAATTCATGGGGTCGCAAAGAGTCGGACAAGACTGAGCGACTGAACTGAACTGAACTGAACTGAGAAAGGAGAAATCTAGCATTCAACAACTTACCCAAGAGACAGTTGAACATCTGGTCATTATGCAATAGCATAAAAATTATATAGCATCATCTAGAATTCTTGCCAAGAAGGTTTAACCTTAATCTAATCATAAATAAATGATCAGATAAGCCTAGAATGTGAGACATTATACATGATAACTTCCCTCAATGTCTCAAAAAGTTAATGTCAAAAAAAAAAGTTGCTGAGGTCAGGAGACAGTTTTAGGTGGAAAGATACTGTAGAGATATACAAATGGAAATTCACAACATGAATCTTGATTGGATCTTGGCTTTTAAAAACCACTACTAATAAAAGAAAACTGGGGGACCTTGAAGAAATTTGGTTATGAGGTGTATATGATTTGACATTTTTGAATTACTGCTAATTTTCTTATATGTAATAATGTTTACCCAGGATAATCATTATTCTTAGAAGTTACATGGTAAAATATTTGGAGTTGCACATTCAAATAATTCACCAAGTAATATGTGTGAATGGAGAGAGAGGGCCACATTTGGCAAAACCATGGAAACAAGTGGGTCTATGTAAAGGGTACAATTGACAATTGCTTTAATTTCCAAAATGAAAAACCAAGGAACATTAAATAAGCACAGATATCTACACTAATTTGTTTTGAGGAAATAGAGAAGGGGAAAAAACCAAACAGAGTCAAGCTCCAAATACCTCCTTTATAGACCCCTGCTCTTTCACCCAGTATCTACTCCCTACTGTATCTTCCACTTTCTCATTCTCATCCTCTTTCCTGCTCTCTCCCTCCCTCCATCATTCCCTATAAATACTCACACACAGAGACATAACTACACACATATACCTCAACATACATCTCTTATGAAATCCATCCAGATCACTCACTGCCATCTACAAAATAAAAGCTAGGTAATCCGCCTGGCATTGTAACAAAGGACACACATTTCTTTGAAGAGAGTTCGGTTGGAAAGGTGAAGAAAATGATGCATTCGCTCCTCTCAACAAAGATGGCGACATGACTCCAAGGGCAATGTGAGGTTCTTGCTTTCTCACTCCATCAAGGACAGTCCTGAACATTTGGCAACTCAATGGGAGGATCTCTGGAAACTACTTGGGATTAGGTGGTGGTTGAGAAGGTTGACCTTCCAATGCTGCCAAGTCCCTGGCCAGCCGAGTTAGGAACAATTGCAGTCTAAAATTTTTCCACAGTAGCAAAGCCATCAAAGAACATAATTGACTTAGGGAACTCATAACACAAAAAATTAAATCCCCAAGTGGCACAGACTGCTAAAATCACCCCTATGCTAAAAGGGCAAAATGATAAATGCTCAGTCACACCTCTTACACTCTGCATCCCTTGAGGGATGTCTAGATTCAGGGGAAAAGCAATCCCACTGTGGGCAAAACTAATGATTAGGAAAGTGAAAGTGTTAGTTTCTCAGTCATATCCAACTCTTTGCAACCCCACTGACTGCAGCCCACCAGGCTCCCTGTCCATGGACTTCTCCAGGCAAGAATACCAGAGTGGGTAGCCATTCCCTTCTCCAGGGGATCTGCCTGATGCAGGGATTGAACCCAGGTCTCCTGCATTGCAGGCAGATTCTTTACCATCTGAGCCATCAGGGAAGCGCAATGATTAAGAAGGAATAGACTAAACAGTCTAAAGATGTTTGGTTAAGAAAATACTAGACCTTAGTCAAAACTTTTCGTGATAAAAGTTTACCACAACCTTCGTTTGCAATGCTCTTTCTCCTCTAACAATTGTCAATAGGACTAATGGGTAAAAGGCCAAGGGTTTTATATATTTGTTTTTATTGGCCTTGAAACATCCACATTTATACACATGAGACCCAGAGGGTCATGCAGAGAGTTGGAAATTATCTTCTGTCCTTGTTGGATTTCTTTCACTATGTGTGAGGCAATGCCAGACTTCTTTTAAAGCTACTTTACTCATCTAGAAAAGAATGGGGTGATGAATAGTCATTTTCCTCTAGTAAACCCAACTCTGCTGACTTCACGGGCCAAACCCTTCATGTGAAGTACAAAGTAGTCAAGGCTATGAAAGTGAAAGTCACTCAGTCGTGTCCAACTCTTTGTGACCCCATGGACTATACAGTCCATGGAATTCTCTAGGTCAGAATACTGGCGTGGGTAGCTTTTCCCTTCTACAGGGGATCTTGCCAACCCAGGGATCAAACCCAGGTCTCCCGCATTGCAGGCAGATTCTTTATCAGCTAGCCTCAAGGGAAGCCCAAGAATACTGGAGTGAGTAGGCTATTCCTTCTCCAGGGGATCTTCCCAACCCAGGAATTGAACCAGGGTCTCCTGCACTGCAGGTGGACTCTTCACCAACTGAGCATCAGGGAAGCTGTCAAGGCTATGGGTGTCTCCTAATATTTCCAGCCTGAGTATTTCTCACAAAGTGCTATCGTGACACAATGTAATAGCTTATGTCCTAAAGTAGTAAACCATGATTGATTTAAGGACTGATTATTATTGCTCTGCATTCTCAGTGTCTCTGTGGTCATGGTTGCCTGTTTATTCTGTCCTAATGTTGCTTCTTTGTGGCTGAAGAAATATTTACAGAGTGGTCCCTTCAGTTGCCTTAGTGAAGCAAATTAGCAATAAGTTCAAGCAGGCAGAATGTAACAGATATCTTACATACATATAAAACAACCAAACAAAAACAATGAGAATAAGAAAGAAAGTGTAACTGTGCAAAATGAATGTAAAAATAAAATTATCACCAATTAGATCTCAGCAGAACTAAATGACTTCTAAGATGCCAATTAGGGAAAACTTCCTCTTGTTGAAAATAAAAGCAAACATTCCCAAGGGGGAGGAAAAAAACACTTGATGTTAATGAGAATCATGTTGGGCAAAAACTAGCTACCCTGCAGAAAGGAAAACTTGACACTTGACTTCCTCCCAACAATATGCTTATTTTAAAGCAGTGCTTTATGTAAAAAAAAAAAAAAAAAAAATTTGGAGAACTGCAATTCTTAGGTTAATATGCTCATCCTAAATTATTTCAATTATCCAATTTATTTACAGAGATATATTGAGACAAGTCACTCTTTGAGTAAAAGTCATTGTGTTTTTAGAGATCCAAAAATGTAATTCTGAGCTTTAGAACACAGCACGCTGCATTTGAAATCGTGTTTGTTAAGATGTCTCTTAACAAAGCAATTAGCAAGATGTGTTTGGGGAAATGCAAAAGCATTACAAGCTATTATAAAGAGTGTTAACTTTTTCCAAATCCTTAAAGCAATGTAATTTAAAACATATTTGTGACATCATCTGCTTTGTAATAGGAGGTTTTTTTTTTTAATCAAATAAATTAAATGTGAAAGGCTGCAGTTCATTTCATTAGAGCTGCATATCTCCAGAACAAAAGCCTCGAGGCATGTTCAAATGAAAAATGTTCTTTGGTCAAATATGGGAGGAATTCTGGCTTCGTGGCTACAGGACTCCTGAGAAAATTTTCTACAATATGTCATAGGGCTCCAGGTATGTGGTCATAATGCACTTCTCTATGGAGCTTCTCCAGGGACCAGTGTTTGGAGGCACACACTTTGGAAATCTTCCTAGAAAACAGTAGGCTTCTAATGGTGGTTGAAATCCTACATGTGGTAAGACGGTGTATTGGTTTGCTAGGGCTGCTCTAACAAACTAACAAAGTGCCGAAGTACTGTGAAGTGAGTACCCTTAAACCACAGAAATTGAATGTCTCACAGTAGTGGAGGCTAGAAGCCTGAGATCAAGGTGTCAACAGGGACGGCCCCTCTCTGAAGTGCTAAGGCTCCATTCCAGGCTTCCACCCTAGCTTCTGGAAGTTCCTTGGCTGTGGCTGCACACTTCCACTCTTCACATGGAGTTCTCAAGTGCCTGTCTCTGTCCAAGGGTCTTCTTTGCATTTTATTCATCGCAAGCAGTTCTATTGTTAACTCACACTTCAGTTTAGCTTTTTCAAATTTTAGAGTGGAAAAGAAACCGCTGTTACTCAAAAGAAATGTCAGTAGTATTTCTTTGTGATGGCCTTAATATATTCTAGTGAACTGGAAACCAGAGATCCTGATGCATCTATTTTGTTACATGTCCAGGTAAAACGAGATAGATGAGCTTCCCAGATGGTGTTGTAGTAAAAATTCACCTGCCAATGCAGGAAGGGCAAGAGATGCAGGTTCGATTCTTGGATCAGGAAGATCCCCTGCAATAGGAAACGGTAACCCACTCCAGTACTCCTGCTTGGAAAACTCCACGAACAGAGGAGCCTGGCAGGCTGCAGTCTATGGGGCTGTAGAGATTTGGACATGACTGAGCAATTGAGCATGCATATATAGATAGAAAGATATCGATATATTCCCTTGTGCTGCTGTTGCTGCTGCCAAGTCGCTTCAGTCGTGTCCAGCTCTGTGCGACCCCATAGACAGCAGCCCACCAGGCTCCGCCGTCCCTGGGATTCTCCAGGCAAGAACACTGGAGTGGGTTGCCGTTTCCTTCTCCAATGCATGAAAGTGAAAAGTGAAAGTGAAGTCGCTCAGTCGTGTTTGACTCTTAGCGACCCCATGGACTGCAGCCTACCAGGCTCCTCCGTCCATGGGATTTTCCAGGCAAGAGTACTGGAGTGGGCTGCCATTGCCTTCTCCTCCCTTGTGCTATGTTCCAGTAATTTCAATAAGATTATAGGTCCCTAAAGAGCAACAGTATATTTCATATCAATTTTATATCTTCAGTATTGCTTATCTTAGAGCTCAATGCAAAGTACATGCTCAATAGAAACTTAAGAGATTAAAATTATTGCCTACTCTCCAAAGAAATATCAAATAATCATAACTAGCAAAATCATCCAGAATTCTACCCTGAAGAAAAGAAGACTGAATCTTCTTCCCAAGCTTTCTCTAATGATAAAGCATATACAAAAGTTAGGACTTTTCATCGCTTAAATGTTTGTCACCCCTTGGCTCCTGCCTGCTCTCCCCCCATACTTTCCAATGACTATTTGTTGGTTTTCTCAACCAGTTCGTATCACTGCCCCCTGACATGCTGGCATTCCCTGATGTTCTCTGCTTGACCTAGTTCACATTTCTAAGTTATCTCCCCGGACGACATTCACAGAGTTCAGCTGTCAGTTCCAGAGTAAATTATGCTTAATTATGCTTCTCCAGCTCTGATCTCTTTTCCCAAGCTCAGAGACAAATGTTTAGTTTACACTGATACCCCGCTTGAGTCATTATCTTCCCTAAAACCCATCAATCCTTTCTTCTGTAACCTGTATTTTGGGGAAACAAGGATATACACCAGCTGCCTTGTTGTGTTCCTCTCTTTCCTCTCCTACATGCAAACCATTGTTAAGCGCTGGTGCTTCTATCTCCATATACCAGCAATCCTGCCCTTTTCCCTCTCTTCCATTGTTATTAATGCTGCTCTGGGTAGACTCAGGTCCTTTGCTCCGACTACAATCATTTCTCTCATTTCCTTGACTGCTCTCCCCATTCACTTGCAACTCTGCTAAATCTCTTCCTTTTATGCCTTTAAATCTACTCTCCACCCTTCTCCACATTGACCTGTCCTTCTGAAAGCTGAAATATGTGGAATATGTCAACCAGAGCTCTTGTCCTCTAGCTTCCCACTGGTTTGACGCATGGGAAATGATGGTAGGTGATCAAGGAGCAGACAGAGGGCACTCAGGTCTTTCACTGCCCTGCTGTCTTTGATCCTATCAGGCGGACCTCTGTACACACCTCTCTCTCTCCAGATTGTATCATCTAGAGTTGTGGATGATAAAACACTGAGCTTAGTCCCAGTATCAAGTTCTAGAGGTTGTATTCCATTTGATTTTCTTTTCCAGAATTTTGCTAATTTCTTTTCCAGAATCCCTTTATGAAACTTTTCTCCAATGGCTTGAGTTGAATGTATCATCTGTCTCCTAACTGATGGCAAAGTTGTTCATGAAAAACAAAAAACAATGTCACTCTATTTTAACAAAATCTTAAAACTTTTTTCTATTATCTAAGTTTCAGAGTCCGTAGCATGGCAGTCAAAATCTTCCACAGAAATTTGCTCTGGTCTTCCTCTCCCACTATAATCACCCCACTTTCCATCACTGGTGTATGCTCAGGCTCTCTGTGGTTTACCCAATTCCCTTAAAAGTCATATATTTGTATGCGCTATGCCCAGAAGTTACTTCTACTCCTCTATCTGGTAAGATGCTATTTCTTTTTAATGCCCAATTTAAAATCCTGTCCTTCAATAAAGACTTCTCAATTGAAATCATCTCTTATTTCTTTGTTCTTTTAAATATATTTCATTATATTTTGACAATGATATTTGGCTTACACTGTGTTAAGAGCACTATTTTAAATAATGCATGCTTGCATGCTCGGTCATGTCCAACTGTTTGCAACCCCAGGAACTGCAGCCCACCAGGCTCCTCTACCCATAGGAATCTCCAGGCAAGAATATTAGAGTGCTTTGCCATTTCCTACTATAGGGGATCTTCCTGATCCAGGGATCAAACCTATGTCTCTTGTGTCTCCTGTATTGGCAGGTGGATTCTTTACCACTGAGCCACCCGGGAAGCCCCATTTAAGTGAAGGGCTATGTAGTAATATTTGTGTGTATTCACATGAAAATGTTTCCTTTTTTGACATGGGTTTGGGGGTTTTTTTGGTTTTGTTTTGTTTTGTTTTTGACATCAGAAGAATACCTCTCTGTGTTGGCCAAAGTTTCTAGGAAGCAATGCAACTTGAGCTGGATGCTACACTCAACTGTAATTCCGCCACTCATGCAAAAGCCACTGTATCCCCAATCAAACAGTAACTTGTATGCAATTGGGCATCATCAGTAAATGAAGATATTGAGAGGGAAATACAGATGGTGCAACTTAAACGGAGGGCTTATGTATTGATCTTGGTGAAACAAAAATAATGTGCGACAAACATAATTCTTAGAATGATGTCTTAATTTCAGTGGGGCGAAATGTGGAGACAAAAGCAAGGGTCACAGTGGAGCCAAGTTGGAACATTCTTTTATGCTTTGACTCATAACTCTGTGAACCGGGAAAGGAAGTCGAGAAATTTCCCCAAGAGAATCAGGGAATTTCTTCCCTGGTTACGCTGTCCTGAGAACGTTGAACAAATGCTAGCCCCAAATTTTCTCATTACTAACATCCAGATTTATCTGACTCTTCTGGTCCACAAGTAAATTTGAGGCACAGATACCAACAACTGCAAAAGAAACTAACCCTAGAGGACCTGGTTTCTATCTTAGGCTAGAGTTAAATGCAAATCAAGTTGAGCCAATGGAACAATAGTTCAAAATACATTTAAAGACTTTTTAATAAGCAGTCTTTACAAGCGCTTACATTACTTGGATGGAAATGGTGAAACTGGACAGTGTCTATTCTGCACTGAATGATGAAAGCAAAGGCTTAAGAGGCAGTCATGAGTTTAAAGGTACATATACTGATTGGGTCCAAACCATAGGAAAGGAAAGGGAGCAGAAAGAGCCCACTAGGCAGGTATTTGGCCTATAAGATGAACTACAGTTAGATATTTTAAAACAATACAAGTAAAAGCATCGACAAAACATTTCACTTTTTAGGGGCTTTCCTCGTGGTCTAGTGGTTAAGACTGTCCTTGCACTGCAGGGTGCGCAGGTTCGATCCCTGGTCAGGGGTCTAAGATCCCTGATACTATATGGGCACAGTCCAAAAAACAAAAACACTTTTTCACTTTTTGTGAAGCTGTTAAATGTCTGTATGCACCAAGTTGAAAAGGCACTACTTCAAACCTTGAAAGAAGTGGCATTCTCAGCCACACACACTGAGTGTCCTATTGGCCATCTGGCTTCTCAACCACACCTACGGGCAGAAGAAATAACGTGAAGGGAAGGACAATGGGACAGAAAGTATCAGCCATGTGCTCGGAACATCAGAGCTCACCTAGAATTTCCCTTGAATCAGTCTTTTTCTTCAAGTGAGGGCCAGGGATCCAAGGCTGTGTGGGGGTGATGAGAGGGCAAAGCCCAGACCAAGGAAGAAAACACACACGCCAGACAGGATCGCCCATTTTACCAACTCATGCCACTGCCATCTCTAATTTCATGGAACTCTTTCTTGCCTCTCTGTGCATTTCTCTTCCCACAGTCTCCACAGTTCCCACAACCCACAGCCCTTTTTCACTCCCCACCCAACCCACTGTTGGCAGGACACATGGTTAGCTTGAAGGCACTCAGATGCTGAAGTCAGAGGCAGCCCATCACGGAAGTGACTCCTTTTGTTTCCATTCTTTCATAACCCTTTAAACTAGAGGGGAATATTTCTTTTGAAAATAACAACCAACAAAAGATGCCCAGAAATCTAAATTATTTCTTTGTACTTAATGGGAGCTCAAGCTATTGTTAATCAGTAGTCATGCTTATTTCTGTAAGTTGGATTTGAAAATCACATTATTCAGAAACCTGGGTTGTATATCTTCCTTGTAAATACATAATTATAGCTTCAACTTGGAGGCAACACCTTTGTTTTAGAGAAAGAAATAAAAGTGTCCTTTAGTTTGAAAGTATATTAAAAAGTCAGTTTTCTGAACATCTGCTATATTTATAAAATATTTTTCTTAAAAGCTATTTTATACCACATTTTATAGCCACATGTTATTGATCAAAACAGCCCCTTCTTCTTAGTTTGTTTAGAGTTTGATTCACTACACAACTAACCTCAACATGTTATTAGTACTTTTGTTGGTGCAAGAAGTCAATGCGTGTTTAAATTAAAAGAAACAAGAGCCAGAGAAACTGTGTAGTTGCTTCTTTTCTCACTAAACCAAAATAAAACTGCTTTGTTTAATCAGAAAGAAATTCTGTATTGAAGTTTTGATCAATTATCTTTGTCTTTGTTTCCCTTAAAGTAACATTACACTAAACTAAACTAAAATATATGGCCTTTTTTTCGAGGTCATCACTAAAATATAAAGCATTATAATACCAACCTAGACAGCATATTAAAAAGCAGAGACATTATTTTGCCAACAAAAGTCCATCTAGTCAAAGCTATGGTTTTTCTAGTAGTCATGTATGGATATGAGAGTTGGACTATAAAGCAAGCTGAGCACCAAAGAATTGATGTTTTTGAACTGTGTGTTGGAGAAAACTGTTGAGAGTTCCTTGGACAGCAAGGAGTTCCAACCAGTCCATCCTAAAGGAAATCAGTCTGAATATTCATTGGAAGGCTGATGTTGAAGCTGAAACTCCAATACTTTGGCCACCTGATGGAAAGAACTGAATCATTTGAAAAGACCTTGATGCTGGGAAAGACTGAAGGCAGGAGGAGAAGGGGACAACAGAGGATGAGATGGTTGGACAGCATCATCGACTCAATGGACATGAGTTTGCATAAGCTCCAGGAGTTGGCAATGGACAGTGAGGCCTGGCATTCTGCAGCCCATGGGGTTGCAAAGACTTGGACACGACTGAGTGACTGAACTGACCTGAACTGATAATATTTTGGAAAGAAAATGTATTTTCCATGAGCAGTAGCTTTGTGTTAATTTCCAATAAAATTGAATGATTGACCTATCATATTAAGTGTATATATGAATTTTCTACTTTATATTATAATAAGAAAATTAGTACCTTGCCTGGAGAATTCCATGGACAGTGGAGCCTGGCGTGCTACAATCCATGGGGTGGTAAAGAGTAGGACATGACTGAGCAACCAAGCACACACGTACTCTCAGGATACGGGGCAGAGAGACCAGTCACACCATCCAAGATAGAGGGAAGCATAAAATTCTGAACCCCCAAATCCACAGCAGGATTATACTGATAGAAAGAAAGTGTCTGAAATTACAAGGTCTTTACCTGGAAGCCAACTTCATAAACACATATCCTTTTTATACATGGTGGAATTATTCAACACATAGGCAACTATAAATATGTACAAGAGACAGCTTCATCTGGTCTTGGTCTTAGTGCACCTCATGATATCAGAAATTTGCATTAAAATCTGTGATTGCAGTGTGGTACAATATCCTTGGGCATCAACACAGTTCTCTTTGATGACATTCACCCTCCCCAGACTAACCCAGACTTGGCCCAAGGGTATATTGGAAATCAGGGGTATGGTACAAGAACAACAGTTAGTTCTCTCTAAAATCTTTGATGACATTCACCTCACAGGAGAGGAGAATAATCAAGGAAGACAACAATGCCAAATTTTCACATTGAGAAGAAGATAAAACAGAGAAAGACAACTATCTCCACATTATTGACTCTGGCCTCATGTACTAGGTACATGTCTCTCATTCATTCATCTCAAAAAATATTGAGTACTTGCTTTATGCCTGGTACTATTTCAGGAGCTGAAGAAAGGATGATGTACAAAGGAAAGTTTCTATTCACATGGAGTTGACATTCTACTAAGGTTATCTTCTGTGTGATACTGAACAAGACTGCTTGGAGACGGACCCTGCCTGTGAGCTATTCCAGGCCCAGTCTATGTTTACTCAAAGTTAATGAGATGTGGCAGAAAAGGACAGACTGCCTGGAAAACTATCAAAGTTATGAGGAGTGAACACATGAGTGATGAGAGTGTGTTCTGGTACAAACTTTGGACCTTTCCCATGGGCCCATTTGCTAACTTGTGCTAAATTTCAAAGCAGAATTGACCCATGATATGGAAAACATCATGGGTAGGAGAGAGGTCATTAGCAAATCACTTAAGGTACAGAAAGCATCATGTTTATGTCTACAGGATGATAACCATTCTTAAAATAATTATTCTTTAATTATGACCTTTTGAGGAGTCCCTAGAGTCCTTCTTGAATGGAGTCATAGGTCATAAGTAATGTGTGTGAATGAAGAAAAAGACAACAAGAAGTGAATGATAGAAGCACACAAACTTATTTTTAAGAACACTTGCATGCGTGCATGCTAAGTCGCTTCAGTCATACCTGATTCTTTGTGACCCCATGGACTATAGCCCACCAGGCTCCTCTGTCCATGGGAATTCGCCAGGCAAGAATACTGGAGTGCGTTTCCATGCTCTCCCCCAGGGGATCTGCCCCACCTGGGGATCAAATCCATGTCTCTGGATCAAATCCATCTCCTGCACGGGCAAGCAGGTTCTCTACCATTCTCTAGTGCCACCTGGGAAGTCCTTTAAGGACGCTATACAGGCTAAATTTAGCCCAACGGTTGCCGAATTACAACGTCTGCCATAGCGGTATGAAAAAGTAAACTTTTTAAATTATAAAAAATAATCATCATCCTTACTTTCATTGAAATATTATCATTTCAGCACTTTTATTTTTGACATTTTTGACACCTAGAATTTAGTCACTGTTCCTTTCTTAATCAAAATCCATTCTTCCTTCAGGGCAACCAAACTTTCCTCTATTTTCTGACTGTGTTTTGAATGAGTTCCCCTCTACCAGGAAGAGATGCAACATTTGACCTAGCATAAGTCAATCAAAGCATTATAATCAAAACCAATACAGTATTGTAAAGTAAAATAAAGTAAAAATAAAAATTAAAAAAAATAAAAAATAAAAAAATAAAGTGCCCAGCTTTAAAAAAACAACAACAACACCAACAAAGCATTATAATCCCCCAGAAAGTGGTTGGTTTTGTCATAAGCACACGAACCAAACAGGCCTGGTACAATGCAATAAAATCTTCCTGTTATTTGTAGAAAACAGATTTTTTCATTTTGCACATTAGATGTAAAAGTGAGACATTATAAGGTCTGGAGCATGGTACCCATCATCATGTGACCAGGAGGGTAGAGCCTGTCTGACCACAACACTTTGAACATAGCAAGGGGATGCTAAACATTTATTGACCAAATGGGTGATTAGCATTAGACTGTGCAAATCTGGGTTGCCATGGCAGCTTAACATCTCTGTGGCACAATTTCCTCAACTCTAAAGGAAAAGGGGTAGTTTTAGATTGGAGACTTACACTACCAACAGAGAAGAACAAATACACATCTAAGGGCCCCACATCCTTGTAGTCAACCAATCCTTAATCAAAAATATTTGAGGGGAAAAAAAACTCCAGGAAGTTCCAAAAAGCAAAATTTAAATTTGTGGTGTGCCCATAGCTATTGAAATAGCGTTTATGCTGTATTTACAGCTATTCGTTTAGGATTTACATTGTACTATTATAAGAAATCTAGAGAGGATGAAAATCATACAGGAAGGTATGTGTAAGTTACATGCAAGTACTACACCATTTTCTATAAGGAACTTGTGTGCCAGTGGACCTTGAGGTCTTGGAGGCAATTCTCCACAGATACCCAGCACTGGACAGCAATCACCCCCAGATGAGGGAGTACAAACAGAAAAGCTTCTCACTGGTGAAAATGTTATCCAATTTTTGTTTTACTAAAGTATAGACATTGTTGTATTTTCATAACATTTATTTTATTATTAATAAACAAGCAAAAACTGACATCCCAGGGAAAAGGGCATGTTTATTCTTTAGCTTCAAAAACTCCTTGGGACATCACCTCTGACCTAGAGGTATGAGAAACATGGGACCACACTGTTCAGAAAGAAAATATACCACTAAAAATCTGTTTATTTACATTTCTGAGTACTTGAACTTCAAGACATCCTCTTAACAATTTACAAGCAAAAGAGCAATATTATTGAGCTCCTATAATCCAAGTTAAGAAAACATTTCCAAACAAGTAGCTCTCAAGAACTAGATTCCCTTCTTCCGTTCACCTACTTCTCATCACCACTGTTTACAAATTACCACTTGTCTTCCCCTGTTTCAGCCACCAAAATTAGAATATGAATTTAAAGACTGCTACTCAACCAATGTAAGTAAGCAGTCCTGCTTCTCCTCATCCAAGATGCAAATAACGTGTCAAGGGCTTTACATAAAAAATTAAAGATTTTTTTAAAAGATCAATCTCTTTGACTTTTACACGTCAATAGATCAATTTTTCCACCTCATTTCAACCAAAAAAGAAGAGAGGATGATAAACAATTTCTTAACTCCATGAGAACTTTATTTCAACGTGTCCAGGTCTATGGATGCAGTATGAATTCTGTGAGGCAAAGTGGTTGTCCCAAGTCCTGAGGACATTCTGTAAACTCGAGCAGTACTTATGGAAACAGCATGCTATGGAGACATTAAAAATGAATCCTGAATTTTCCAACAATAATGTACATTTGCTGGAATACTCACTCTTCCCCAGGCAGAAGTCAGAATGTTTATAGCTTTCAGCCTCACTGTTTGTAAATGGAAAGCTGGACTCAGAATTTATAATCACTGATTAAGCTGCTGTTTTTTACCCAAAATCGGGGGAAAAAAATAGTGGGTTCTCTCATACTGAACCATAAACACATGTTATGTTATGTGCAATAAATTCCCTAACATTGCACTTCTTTTGAAGGGAAAGATGAGGGATGTAATTGAATATTTTGAGCTGAAAGCTAAAAGAGTTTGTCTAGTTGGCATATCAAGTTAAAAATGAAATCCCTATGAATACTGTACCATATGTATTTCATAATTTTATTTTTAAGTGTCAGCATTAATATTTGGAATCCTGAAACAAGAAGTACCTCACAGATCACCTAATCCAATCTCGTCTTTATAAAAGCAAAATCTGAAAGATTCTGAAGCAAATCACTTAAGAGTCATAGAGTGTCAACACAGAGAACAGAATGTGTTCCCCCAGCTTCTAATGTAGCATGACTTTCCTGCATAAAGGATTTGTATATATCAATTCAGTATGTTAACCACTAACCAGTGCCACAGATCATTCAGACTGTGATATACCATTTTGAATCCATCTAAATTCAAGTTCTCAGTGTCTTCTTCACAGTGGGCATAAGTGATTAGCCATTATGCTGATCTGGGACTATTTGCTCACTAAACCATTTCCCCACACTTCTTTCCGCCCATTAATAAGGGCCTTTGACTAAGCCAGAAAGCTCAAAAAAAATACTAGCTTGTAAAAAAAGAGTCTGACTTTGCTGAGTCAAGAAGAAAAGCCTCTATTACAAGCTAGGAGGAAAAGCAGTGGGTCAGAGTGTAATAACCATGTTTGCAGTTTCGGTATTTGATGCTTCAACATCTTGGGGTCTTGAAGACTGCAGGGACTGCTCCTCCCAGGACTAGCCAGCTCCTAAAGATAGTAATGGCACCCCACTCCAGTACTCTTGCCTGGCAAATCCCATAGATGGAGGAGCCCGGTAGGCTGCATTCCATGGGGTCACTAGGAGTCAGACACGACCGAGCGACTTCACTTTCACTTTTCACTTTCATGTATTGGAGAAGGCAATGGCAACCCACTCCAGTGTTCTTGCCTGGAGAATCCCAGGGATGGGGGAGCCTGGTGGGCTGCCATCTCTGGGGTCGCACAGAATCAGACATGACTGAAGCAACTTAGCAGCAGCAGCAGCAAAGATAGTAAAGGAATGACCAGAACCCACACCCCAACTAACTCCTGTTTATCAGGTTCCCACTCTCTAGCCCATTATCTCCCTGCCCTAACTACTCTCAGGCCAGGTACCAGATAACTAGAGACAGTGCCAACAGCCAGAGCCCACTGAAACTAACCAAACTAACTGAACCTAGACCTGCTTGTTCTGTCTTGCCTGTGACTCAAACCACAGTAGAGGCTCCTGTCACGTTCCCCCTCAGGCTCTCTGCCTCCTGACTAACCCTGGTGCTTCTCCATGTGGCCCTGTATGCAAATGTCCTCCCTCCACTTGGATACAGTGAGTAACAAAACAGTTCTTCAGTGGCAGTCCTTTCCGCATCTGTTGGCCTCACCATATCTGAATACTAGAGATACTTACATTTTACAACAAACAGGTCAAAGGCCAGGAAAACTAAAGGTGCCAGAGTCAGAGACAGGGTTATAGCAGATACGAGCAAAGAAGAGGTAAGATACAGGCAGGGAAAATGTGGCAAATGAATGGCTTAGGTAGAGTTCTCGTAAACCCAGAACTGATTGTGCTATAACTTGGGTGCCCTCCTGCTAATATGGGAGGGTCTCCTTAAAACGGCACACTAACAGCTTCCTCTGGAACACACTGCTTAATAAGTGACATGTGACGACTTTAACATTCCCAGACACAGACTCACTACATTTTCCCGAGACCAGTGCCCTAGATCTCGTCCACTGCAGAATATTAAAATAGCCTCTTAGTCATCTTCCTGCTTTAAAAAAAAAAAATCTTTCTTCTTTCTTTAATTCATCTATTCCACCCTTTCTAAGCCACAGCTTGTCTATTCATAAAAATCCTCCACATTTCCTCCTTTGTTTCTCAGTGAAGTATTGAATCCCCACTGTTATATTCAAAGCTCTCCAAATGTGTCTCCAGTGTAACCTCCAGTCTTGACGTCCACACGTCCACTGTATTCACTGTGATCTGGTTAAATTAAAACAGTCACTGTTCCCAGCCCATTTCCTCCTGTTTCAAACCACTCCACTGTAGGATGTATTTTACAATAATGGCTTCATACCTAGGTATGAATTCTTAGCTCCTCCAACAAACTGTTGTGCGATCTTTGGAGTTTAAGACTCCTTTTTCTCATCCTACAGTGGAAAGAAAAACACGATGATTCAGATTTCTTATAGAAGTTTTGTGAGATAATAGCTGTATAGATCTCAGCACAAATTTGGTATGAATTAATACTAGTTAATGCCAGATATTATATCACTACTAAGCTTAGTATTTCTGAGTTTTCATAGTATATCATACACATTGTCAGCTGATGCTTAAGAAACTCTGACACATAATTCTTGCCATTTTTTCAGCTGAATAAACTCAAATTGAAGAGAAATAACTTTGCCCAAGCTCATACAATCAGATAAGAATTATAAAAATGTCTTGCTTACTTCTAAACCTCACTCTTTTCTTCTCCACCATACATCTGGCCTGCCACATAAAGTTATTTAGTGGAGAGACTGTGATTCATTTATCTTTTATTGTCGGAGAACTTAAGAATTCTTTTTTTAATTTTTAAACTAACATTATTGAGTACTTGCTATGTATTTGACACTGTTTTAAGAGATTTATATAAACTATATCATTTAAATATGATTACTTCTGCAAGTTACATATTATACCCATTTTCAGGTCAGGAAATGGAAATCCCAGAGATAAACTTGCTCATAACACACAGGGGTAACTAACAACGTTATAGCCATGCAGACACTGATGCTCTTACATACTGGGTTAACTTGCAGTTCTAAAGAGGCATGCGATTGACGGCTACTGAATCAAACTTTAATTAGCATCTGGAAAACATATATTCTTCCTGATGCTAAAGATTGAAAAATGATGAGATTTTATGGAAAATTCATTTGTGTGTGTGTCTGTGTGCATGTAGTTGGGCTTCCCAGGTAGCTCGGTGGTAAAGAATCTGCCTGCCACTGCAGGAGACATGGGTTTGATCTCTGGGTTGGGAAGATCCCCTGGAGAAGGAAATGGCATCCCACTCCAGTATTCTTGCCTGGAGAATCCCATGGACAGAAGAGCCTGGCAGGCTACAGTCCATGGGGTCACAGAGAATAGAGCATGACTGAGTGGCTGAGCACACCACGTGTGTAGTGTTTGACTGTGCTATGTATATTTTAATAAGCATTTTAACTTTCTTACAATAATAGAAACCCTCAGCAAAAACTGGGCACATGGCTAATCTGGGAGCAGAAAGGCAGGGAGAGGAGCGGGGTGTTGATAAACTTTGCAGTCTTCTTTGCAGCTAGCAGTGACCCTATGGGACGTTCTGACCAATAGGATGTTAGAGAAATGATGGAAGTAAGTTCCAAGACAAATCTTAAAGGCAAGTGCAGGTTACTTCTGCCTCTCCTCCACCCTGCTTAAGAATGATGATTCCCTAGAATGACATTGTGGAAATCTTGAAATAGCCTGAGTCTCAGACAGCTATAGATCTGCCTCACCAGTCCTGAACTCGAAATCCTAATGTCCAAAGGAGAAACAATTTATTTCTATCTACTTAAATCACTGTTATTTTGGTATTCATATTGCATGCAGCCCAATTATCACAATGCTTCTTTCTTAAATATTTACTGATGAGTAGGAGAAAGCTAAAGAAGAAAAGGGGAAACAATTGAAATATGTTTTGAGGGATCTGTAGGTTAAATATCAAGCCATAGAAATATGGAATCTCAGGACTCGGAAGGAGCTTAATAGATATCTAATCTATTCAAAGAGGTCACATTCAATACTCTCTCCAAACTTAGTGACGTAGAGTCACAGGAAAACTACAAAAAAAAAAAATCTGTTGAATTAAACACACCTAAAACAAAGTGTGGAACTCTGATACTTGTCAGAGCTACATCTGTGAATTAAATGTGCATCACTCGGGAGGCATCTGTGCAATGTGCTGATATAAGCCTTCAGTGTGCTGACTCTTTATGAGATGATTCAGGAGGGTCAGAGCTGCCGGAGTCATGGCCAAGGCCCAGAGGGGGATATGAATCAAAAAAAATTTTCAGGGGCTCATGTAGATTTACCTATTGACGCTACATCCAAAGGCTTTATTTGGTTCATGGGATTCAGAACACTTTGCCTCAATTCTTAGGGACTTAGAAAAGCATTTTTTCCCACACATCCCTCATCACACGTCTCCAGTGACTTACTTCATGGAAGCAAGATCAGATCACATGAGGCTCATTATGGTTTTTAAAATATGTGTATTATAAGAGCTGCGTTTTCATGGTTATGCAGACAAGTTGACAGTGAGGTCATGGTTGCTGCACAAAGTGACATTATGGTTTATTCTCATGTTTATGCCAACTTTCAGAAGGAAAACAGAAGATCAAAGATATTGACTCCTTGATAGTGCCTTGCACAGCAGGAAGTTCAATATCATGCTCCTAATTGGTATTACACAGCATCGGCCCAGAGGCCTGAGAAATGGTGATATCCAGGCATTAGGCAGGAAAATTTGAAGAATTATGGTAAGATGTGTTATACCCTTCTGTTCCTCCAAGGGCAAGGACGCGTCAGAGAATGTTTCCCCCAGGAGCAACTGGGATCTTCCTGCCTGACTCCTGAGTCAGCCCAACCCCTACCCCACAGCACAGAGACTTGTACCAGTTCCACAGCACAAAAGCAAGGCTTCCCCTTCATCTTCCTGAAAGTATCCTCAAAAACTGATTTTACGTGGTCAACTTAAAAGACACTCTAAAATCTGCAGAGCCATCAATTCTCTTCATCTAACACCACTGCCTTCCCAAGCATTTGACTTTTTTGTTCTTCTAAAATGTGATTTGTATGGTCTATTGAAGTGGAAATAAACTGCCACAAAATGTATTTTTATAAAAAGAATAAAAAGCAAAGCTACTTGGAAGGTGTTTGATTTGCACTCTACATTGGTCATGTGCCCACATTATTATGATCCACCTCACACAGAGTCGAACACAACTGAGCGACTAAGCATAGCACAACACACGGTGTATTTTACTCCTTCAGTAGGCCAAACTTAACTTACAGTGGACATATCACAGCTTACCAAAATTACAGGTATTCAATTGTACAGCTCTACATCAACTGTATCTGCCCCTTGTCAGTATTTTTGTGTTGTAAGGAAAGAATATTGGCCTTTAAGTAAAATAAAATTCATTTACTTATTAAAAAACACTCTATATCTAATTATTTGGTTAAAATAATTACTTGGGTCAAATTTTCAATTATTTGAGTTTTAGGCCAGGTATTTTATGACTTTTCTTCCTGATAATATTTGCTTATTACAAAAAATGTATAAAGAGAAAATTTTGTAACTATGTTTGATGATAGAGGTTAATTAGACTTATCCTGGGGATCATTTCTCAATATATGTCAATTACCTCAACTATTTTTAAAGTTTAAAAAAAATGTGTAAAATACATGTAAGTGTAAAAAAGAAATAAAACTCACTATAATAACACCATGGGAATTAAAGGAAATATTCTGGTACATTTTATAATATTTCAATATAGCTCATATTCTATATTTAAAATTATGTCACACTCGTACTCTTGCCTGGAAAATCCCATGGATGGAGGAGCCTGGTAGGCTGAAGTCCATAGGGTCGCTAAGAGTCAGACACGACTGAGTGACTTCACTTTCCCTTTCCACTTTCCTGCATTGGAGAAGGAAATAGCAACCCACTCCAGTGCTCTTGCCTGGAGAATCCCAGGGACGGCGGAGCCTGGTGGGCTGCTGTCTATGGGGTCGCACAGAGTCAGACACGACTGAAGTGACTTAGCAGCAGCAGCAGCAGCAGTTATCTGTGTTTTAAGACATTATCTGTTTTCCTTGATATTTTGTTTGGATTCTCTTTTGCTACATGGACTATATTTTGTTTAGTTTTAACTCCTTACATTTTTTGGGAAAAATCTAGCAGTGATGGTTAAAGTTTCTTCTAAAATTAATTCATTGTAGTGCTCTTCTATCAAATGGACTTCCCTGGTGGCTCAAAGGGTAAAGCGTCTGCCTACAACGAGGGAGACCCAGGTTCAATCCCTGGATTGGGAAGATCCCCTGGAGAAAGAAATGACAGCTCACTCTAGTACTCTTGCCTGGAAAATCCCATGGATAGAGAAGCCTGGTAGTATAGTCCATGGGGTCATAAAGAGTAGGACATGACTGACTGACTTCACTTTCACTTTCTATCAAATGAAGAATAAGTGGATTAAATCATTTAGGTTACTCCCTTTACTAACAACAAAATAAGAAAATTTAAGCTTCCTCTGTCCCCTCCTGTTACAGTAGCTTCATAAAGTCCTATTCAACATTATCTGTGAATATTATAAAAACTGTGGTTAAAACACCTGGCACAAATCATGGGAAATAGTTCATGAGTTTAATCTCTGTATAGCTCACAGTAAACCATGTATAATCTATCTGAATCTTTATTTATGTGTTATTGGTAAACAAATTATGTGAAATCCAAAGAATAAGATGTATTTTGTCTACTACTAGAAGTATTTGTATCCAAATTCATGCTCTAGTTTTAAAAAATAGTTACGATTAAGTGACAATTTGCTAAATGAATTTGCCTGCTTATCACCTTATATTTCTTTTCCTACATAGTCCCCTCCAGTTCATTCTATATAGATAAAATTAATTCTATCTCTTTACTATTTTAGGGGTAACTGAGTTTTTTCCTTGTTTCCTCCTTTTTTTCCTTTTTTATATATTTATAATTTGTTCTTTTTCTTTTTTAAAAAAAAGTGGTAACATGAACTTTTATCATTTATTTTTATTAATGATTTCTAAAGTTAATGTTTTAATCTCACTCATGAACAATATAAACAACTTAGGACCATGCTTCCTTGGTGGCTCAGACAATAAAGAATCTGCCTTTAATGCAGGAGATCCAAGTTCAATCCCTGGGTTGGGAAGATCCCTTGGAGAAGGGAATGTTTACCCACTCCAATATTCTTGCCTAGAGAATCCCATGGACAGAGGAGCCTGGTGGGCTACAGTTCATGGGTTTGCAAAGAGTTGGACACTTTTAGGACCGTGTGGAGCCTGGTGGGCTGCCATCTATGGGGTCGCACAGAGTCGGACATGACTGAAGCAACTTAGCAGCAGCAGCAGCAGCAGTAACTTACTAGAGAAGGAATTGATTACCCTCAAACATGGACAAAAACATGCTCCTATGCCTTCATGACTTTATATTTACTGGAGATAACAAGCTTGATCAAAAACTATTATCAGCATACCACTGATATGAAAGTCTTAATAAGCTTCAAATCACAATTCATATATTTTCTATATCTCCACTTCTGATATTAGTTAGTATCCTGGTCTTTGTCCATAATTAATTCATCCAAACAGCCTAAATACAGAGACTTTAGTTTGAACAAAGCAGGATTAAGCTTTTAAGAATTACTCTATCACATTAAATCTGTGTCATAAAGAGTTCTCTGCATTTAGGAAACAAAGGAGGGGAAGATGACCTAAGTGTGGCTGAGCTAAACGAGTCGTGGTTAAGTCTTATGTTTATTCATGTTTTGAAAGAAAGATGAGAATTGTTATATGGTTTCTTAAAATATCAGCTGCATTATTTTCTTGAAATTTTATTCAACATTTGTACTTCATGTTCAAAGTTTTTTCAAGCTCCACAAGAGTAGAAATCACAGGCTGTGGAAATGGTAGCCAGCATAACATGTAGGAGTCACTTAAGAGATTTGTGATTATTGTATGCAGGAGCAGATGAATAAGATGAATACATGAATTAGTGAATAAAGGAAGATACAGGAGAGTACCTAAATGCAATGGCTTGACATTTTTTACCTAGCCTTTTTTTTTTTTTTGCAATTTTCTCACTATTATTTCATTTTAAAAATATTCAAATTCATTTAAAATTGTTTGAATATATTATTGTGTTTGAAAATGAATGTGTCTTTTGTTTGTTTAACTGTTTTTGAGTGTTTGTTTGTTGCCAAAACTTTTAATACTGGTCCATAAGAAAGTCTATGAGAGCCTAAGTTAACAATTATTCTAAGCATTAGAATTGGAATAGACAACACAATCATATTTTGAAGAAAAGTGGAGTAATTTGATAAAAAAAAATAAAAACGTCACAAGGTTAAAGAGAATCTTTGAAGGTCATCTTATCTGTGCACCCAGATCCAGGGAAAAACACACATCAGTCATTTCAGACTATGGAGTATATTTTGCTTTAAAATAAACCCAGTAAAAGATGCCCTACCATCATCCTTCCTAACAAATCCCAGTTTTAAAAAGTCATCAGAAATGACTTCCCAATATTAAATGAAAATTCCTCAATATGATAAAGGCTAAAAGCAACTGATGCTATGGTAAATGCATTATGTGGACTGTTTCATTAAATCCTCATCATCCTTTGATTCAGGAAGAAATGAGGAAAGTCAGGTTTATAGGGGAGAAGAAATAAACAGAAAAAGGATTGGACCCTAGGAAATCTGACTTCAGGACCCACTCACATAATTATTCCACTCTCTTCTTCCCTGTGCTGCAATATAAATAATTTTCTTCATGGCCAATTGATAGTGGTAGTGGCCAACAGATCTCCAATCTTAGGTATTTGCATATTTTAATTCTATTTTATGTAGAATTAATTCCTGTTTTAAAAGGGCCTAAAACAGGGATGGATTATAGTTTCTGCTGCTTCTTCCTCTTTCCAAAACATTCCACAACACTCCAACCCCTACACACACACACACACACACACACACACACACACACACACCACTTTTTAATCTGTATCTGGTCTATTTAGTGGACTCCCCAGGTGGTGCAGCAGTAAAGAATCTGTCTGCCAAAGCAGGAGAGGCAAGAGATGTGGGTTCAATCCTGGGTCAGGAAGATCCTCTGTAGATGGGAACTTGCTTCAGGATTCTTGCCTGGAGAATCTCACGGACAGTGGAGACAGGTGGGTCATAGTCGATGGGGTCAGAGAGAATCGAATATGACTGAGCAACTGAGCGTACCACAGCACAATCTATTTAGTATCATTCTGTGTTCCTCAATTATAGCAAACAGGAAGACAAAAGGGCCACTAATATCTGAAATTTCATGTTTCCAGAACCATCCAAGAAGCAGGTGAAGTAGGAAGTAAGGCAGTCCCCAAAGTCAGTGTCTAGGCTCTAGTTACTATTTCTGAGATATCAGGGAGGTTTTTATTAACCTCATCAGCAAAATGGAGAAACAAAGCAATTTCTACTCATTAGTCTCTATAAGGGAGAAGGCGATGGCACCCCACTCCAGTACTCTTGCCTGGAAAATCCCATGGATGGAGGAGCCTGGTAGGCTGTAGTCCCTGGGGTCGCTAAGAGTTGGACACGACTGAGCGATTTCACTTTCACTTTTCACTTTCATACATTGGAGAAGGAAATGGCAACCCACTCCAGTGTTCTTGCCTGGAGAATCTCAGGGATGGCGGAGCCTGGTGGGCTGCCATCGATGGAGTGGCACTGAGTCGGACATGACTGAAGCAACTTAGCAGCAGCAGCAGCAGCAACACTATTTTGGGGACTTCCCAGATGGTGCAGTGGTAAAGAAATCACCTGCCAATGCAGGAGAAGCACTGGCGAAGAATATCCCCAGATCTACCAGAGGAGGAAATGGCTACCCACTTCCATATTCTTTCCTAGGAAATCCCATGGACAGAGGAGCCTGGTCGGCTACAGTCTGTGGGAACGCAAAAGAGTCAAACACGACTGAGCACACACTGAACATTACTTTTGGAGAAGCCCTAAGAGGCTGCAGGCATTCCTCTGGCCCACCTTCATAAGGAGATAGGATAGCTCTCTATAAAGATAAGAACTCAGGTCTGGAATTTCTGCATCAAAATATCATCGCTGTCATCAAACAGCCAACATGGATCAACTTTCTGTAGCTTCTCACCAGCAACTTTCATCTCCAGTGACCTCATACTGCTTCTGGTAAATGCCCAACTCAAATATCTGATCATTATAGCAGCTCCATATTCATCTAAAGGCTCCAAGCTTGATTCTTGCATTAAACCAGAATCCATAAAACCTCAAAACTGGAACATGCTATGCTTGACCTCATATACAAACTTTCTCCAATTGTTGTAAAAATATTATCACTCATTCTGTCCTTTATGAAAACATCCACATGAAAAATTTCTCTCTAATCTCAGGGCCAGATTAAAGATATAAATATACTTGATAAATTTCTGAGCTTCCCATTTTTGGATAGTGAAAGCTTTATAACATGCTAGCTTCCAGGGTGAAGTTCTTACTTAAATTTGACTTCAAATATATAACTTGTGACCACCATGTTTTTCTTTGATTATTTAAACAGCTTTATATTTGTCAGATAATTTTTCAATCGATTTTCATACTAATCCAGTTCAAATATGGTCCCTGAAGTCCCTGTGGGTTAAGGCATTGAGTTGACCTCTGTCTCCTTGTGACCCTGTGTCTCACACAGTTGTTTAGCATCTGCAGAGCATCTTAGCCGTATTCATTCCGGCTTTGCTCAGCATCTTGTTGTATATTGTCACCCTGCTTATTTAACTTGTATGCAGAGTACATCATGAGAAATGCTGGGCTGGAAGAAGCACAAGCTGGAATCAAGATTGCTGGGAGAAATATCAATAACCTCAGATATGCAGATGACACCACCCTTATGGCAGAAAGTGAAGAGGAACTCAAAAGCCTCTTGATGAAAGTGAAAGAGGACAGCGAAAAAGTTGGCTTAAAGCTCAACATTCAGAAAACGAAGATCATGGCATCTGGTCCCATCACTTCATGGCAAATAGATGGGGAAACAGTGGAAACAGTATCAGACTTTATTTTTCTGGGCTCCAAAATCTCTGCAGATGGTGATTGCAGCCATGAAATTAAAAGACGCTTATTCCTTGGAAGGAAAGTTATGACCAACCTAGATAGCATATTCAAAAGCAGAGACATTACTTTGCCATCTAAGGTCTGTCTAATCAAGACTATGGTTTTCCCTGTGGTCATGCATGGATGTGAGAGTTGGACTGTGAAGAAGGCTGAGCACTGAAGAATTGATTCTTTTGAAGTGTGGTGTTGGAGAAGACTTTTGAGAGTCCCTTGGACTGCAAGGAGATCCAACCAGTCCATTCTGAAGGAGATCAGCCCTGGGATTTCTTTGGAAGGAATGATGCTAAAGCTGAAACTCCAGTACTTTGGCCACCTCATGTGAAGAGCTGACTCATTGGAAAAGACTCTGATGCTGGGAGGGATTGGGGGCAGGAGGAGAAGGGGACAACCGAGGATGAGATGGCTTGATGGCATCACTGACTCGATGGACATGAATCTGAGTGAACTCCGGGAGTTGGTGATGGACAGTGAGGCCTGGCGTGCTGCGATTCATGGGGTCGCAAATAGTCAGACACAACTGAGCGACTGAACTATGTAACTACTCTGTAGAAAGTCCTGCTAAGTCACTCAGGCAAAAGATTTATTCCAGGATCCAGTTTCCAACCCTGATCACTGGGCTTTTTCTGACTGCTCACCTTGCCTGTGGGTTACTGACCCATTCCTTTTTCCCTTTTTATATCAAAAATTCTTGAGAAGGATTTCCCTGGTTGCCCAGTGGTTAGGAATCCACCTTTCAGTGCAAGAGATTTGTGTTCAATCCCTGGTCTAGGAACTAGATCACATATGCCACAGAGTAACAAAGCCATCTTGCCCCAACAAAGAGCCTGAATGTGGCAACTAAGACCCAACACAAACATAAATAAATAAACATTTTTTTTTAAATCCTTGAGAAATTGTCTGTATTAAGTGTCTCCAATTCCTCACCATCTATTTTCTCTTAAACTCACTCTACCCACCACTGTCTTTTGACTGCTTCTTTCAAGGTTGCCAATGGCTTCCCAGTAATTAAATATAATAGCTCATTCTCAGGTTTCCTCTTTCTTCAACAGTACCCAACTCAAGCGCTCAGTTTCTCTTCCTAAGTACACTCTTCATGAGTTGTTCAGTGGCCCCTCACTTAGCTCACACATTGCTCCTTCTGTCTCCGCAGCGAGCTCCCCTTCTCCCACTGCTAATGGCTGAGCTCCTAATTGATCCCCTGCTTCTATCCTGAACCTACTGCAGCGTTGCTCAGCAAAGCAACCAGGCGATTTCTTTTAAAATATGAATAAGATAATAAGTAAGATGCCACTTCTAAAAGGTCTCCAGAGACTTCCAATTTCACTAGGGAAATAGCCAAATTTCTTATAACAGTGTACCATTGCCTCTCTGATCTCATTGTCTTGCTCAGTTTACACTGGCCTCTTTGCTGTTTCTTCAACACATTAGGTGTAGGCTCACCTCAGGGCCTTTGCACTTGCTCTTTCCTTTGCTTGGGATGATTTAATCTCTTGTTTCTTTCATGTGTTTACCGAATCCCTTCTTTGCAATGAAAGTTGCTCTGATGATTTAATTTAAAATTATAATCTGCTCTCCACACTTCTACTTTCCCTGTATCTCCCTATATTGTTTCTGTGCTTTGGTTTTTAATTTTTTTCCCATATAATGTAATGCTTTCTAATATATTACCTAACTTACTTATTAAATTTATTGCCAATTTCTGTCTTACTTGGCACATACTAGCGGCTCAATACACATTTGCTCAATAAACACGGTAAGAATATCTATATTAATTAACATTCTGATAAACATGGCAAGAATAATTATATTAACCAGCTAATTCTTATAAATTAGCTAGAATCACTCTAGCTAATTTGAGGAAAATTACTAGACATTTATCTTTGGTACAAATGAAGTAAAATTATAGAGAATCATTTTCTAATAATTCCCAGAATCACAAGGTAACATTTTCTAGGTAAAGGAGCAGCCAGAAGCAGCTAAAATCATAGCCTGACCTACAATTAAAAAGCAATCAAATCAGGAAACGGTGGCCACTGTTTCAACCCAAGCAGAACTGACTCCTTTTGTCATCATTCTTGTCAGAATATCCCATCTCTTCATTCATGGGTGCCACCATGGAAATGCCCACTTGGCTAAAACCTAGGTCATAAGTACAACCATAGGTGAAGGGAAATCTGATAAATATTGTCTTTCGTTTTCCAGTCTTTTGTCTTTGCATTCTCCAGGAAGACACGACAAGGAAGTGTGAGTGAGTGCATAGTAACCAACCGCATCGTGTATCACATCCCACCCTGCGACTACCCTACATCAGTAGACCCACTAACTCTGACACTGAAACTTCCAAATAACAATAGCAATATTTTCACTCCCCATAATGCAACTTTCCTCACATCAATGAAAAGGTACAAGACCACCTCCTCAAAGGAGGAGATCCAAAATGTCATCAAACACTGAAACCATTTCTGCATCAGCTCTTCTCAACTTAGTCACATTTCTCTTTGGCTATTCTGTAGCTATATATCCTGTATTTATTAAGATCACTACCAACACCACATGTATGTAAAATACTAGAGAGACAGGTGAAACTTTTTTGTTTTCTTCCTAAAACTTCACTAAGTTAAAAAAAATTATCAGCTGTTATTTTTAAAAATAATTTGAAAGCAAAATAGCAAACATAAAAACTTTCTCAATTTTAAAAACATTTTAACATCAAATCAAATTACGTTCAAATTTCATTAAAATATAATATATATATATATATCTTTACAATGATCTATTCATGTGTGTGTGTTTGTGCATGCACGTGGGTATATGCATATATTTAGTTCCGTGAGTGAAACACAGGCCTGTTACATAGTTGAAACAGAATATTATGCTGAATGGGGAGCCACTCTACCACAATTGACAATTTAAAACAAACAAAAATAAATAATTTTGCAAATTTCTAATTCTAGAAAAAGAAACGATCAAAACTATCTTAATGAATGATTGTAATTTTCACTTTCAAAAGCCTGTTTCTAGTTAAGCCTAAAAAAATGCTTCACAATAAATGATTGCTTTGTATAACAATTTGGCAGTTCTAAAAGTAAATTTTATTGCACTTTTATTTTCAACACTTCTTTCAAATTTCCAAAAAAGGAATCTAAATGGTAACCATATTTTCTGAATTAGATTCAGTAGTTTATTTTCATAAATAGTTGGTAGAAAAATAGAGGAATTTAACTTTTCCTGCTTTAATAATCATTTTAATGTGAAAAATCTCGGGAATGTATACTAAGGAAACTGCAAATACTTCATATATGAAAGTAAATTACTTTTACTGTACTAAACCTCTAGAATTTATGGTATGTTAACAGGAAATGTGTCATTTATGTCATTTAAACTTTTCTGTTATGTTAGTGATGTTAAATTTTATGATATTCATTTCCCCAATTTGCTGGTTCTAAGAATGTATGTACTTTAAATAGGGAAGCTGTCTCCACTTCTAATTATATATTAGCCTCCACAAGAGAATTCAGCTCAGGAATCAATAACCTGGAAAACCTGAGTACCAAACACAACAGCCATGAAGAGATACCCCACGCCTAAGGTAAGAGAAACCCAAGTAAGATGGTAGGTGTTGCAAGAGGGCATCAGAGGTCAGACACACTGAAACCATACTCACAGAAAACTAGTCAATCTAATCACACTAGGACCACAGCCTTGTCTAACTCAATGAAACCAAGCCATGCCTGCAGGGCAACCCAAGATGGGCGGGTCATGGTGGAGAGGTCTGACAGAGCATGGTCCACTGGAGAAGGGAATGGCAAACCACTTCAGGATTCTTGCCTTGAGAACCCCAATGAACAGTATGAAAAGGCAAAATGATAGGATACCAAAAAAGGAACTTCCCAGGTCATGGTAGGTGCTCAATATGCTACTGGAGATCAGCGGAGAAATAACTCCAGAAAGAATGAAGGGATGGAGCCAAAGCAAAAACAATACCCAGTTGTGGATGTGGCTGGATAGAAGCAAGATCAGATGCTATAAAGAGCAATATTGCATAGGAACCTGGAATGTCAGGTCCATGAATCAAGGTAAATTGGAAGTGGTCAAACAAGAGATGGCAGGGTGAACATTGATATTCTAGGAATCAGCGAACTAAAATGGACTGGAATGGGTGATTTAACTCAGATGACCATTATATCTACTACTGCAGCCAGGAATCCCTCAGAAGAAATGGAGTAGCCATCACGGTCAACAAAAGTGTCCGAAATGCAGTACTTGAATGCAATCTCAAAAACGACAGAATGATCTCTGTTCATCTCAAAGGCAAACCACTCTTTATCACAGTTATACAAGTCTATGCCCCAGCCAGTAATGCTGAAGAAGCTGAAGTTGAATGGTTTTATGAAAAGACCTTTTAGAACTAACACCCCAAAAAGATGTCCTTTTCATTATAAGTGACTGAAATGCAAAAGTAGGAAGTCAAGAAACACCTGGAGTAACAGGCAAATTTGGCCTTGGAATACGGAATGAAGCAGGGCAAAGACTAATAGAGTTTTGCCAAGAAAATGCACTGGTCATAGCAAACACCCTCTTCCAACAACACAAGAGAAGACTCTACACATGGACATCACCAGATGGTCAACACCAAATCAGATTGGTTATATTCTATGCAGCCAAAGATGGAGAAGCTCTATACAGTCAACAAAAACAAGACCAGAAGCTGACTGTGGCTCAGATCATGAACTCCTTATTACCAAATTCAGACTGAAATTGAAGAAGGTAGGGAAAACCGCTAGACCATTCAGGTATGACCTAAATCAAATCCCTTATGATTATAGAGTGGAAGTGAGAAATAGATTTAAGGGCCTAAATCTGATAGATAGAGTGCCTGAGGAACTATGGACTGAGGTTCGCGACATTTATGGGAGACAGGGATCAAGACCATCCCCATGGAAAAGAAATGCAAAAAAAAGCAAAATGGCTGTCAGGGGAGGCCTTACAAATAGCTGTGAAAAGAAGAGAGGCGAAAGGCAAAGGAGAAAAGGAAAGACATAAGCATCTGAATGCAGAGTTCCAAAGAATAGCAAGAAGAGATAAGAAGGACTTCTTCAGTGATCAATGCAAAGAAATAGAGGAAAACAACAGAACTGGAAAGACTAGAGATCTCTTCAAGAAAATTAGAGATACCAACGGAACATTTCATGCAAAGATGGGCTCAATAAAGGACAGAAATGGGATGGACCTAACAGAAGCAGAAGATATTAAGAAGAGGTGGCAAGAATACACAGAAGAACTGTACAAAAAAGATCTTCACAACCCAGATAATCATGATGATGTGATCACTCATCTAGAGCCAGACATCTTGGAAAGTGAAGTCAAGTGGGCCTTAGAAAGCATCACTATGAACAAAGCTAGTGGAGGTGATGGAATTCCAGTTGAGCTGTTTCAAATCCTGAAAGATGATGCTGTGGAAGTGCTGTACTCAATATGCCAGCAAATTTTCAAAACTCAGCAGTGGCCACAGGACTGGAAAAGGTCAGTTTTCATTCCAGTCCCAAAGAAAGGCAATGCCAAAGAATGCTCAAACTACCGCACAATTGCACTCATCTCACATGCTAGTAAAGTAATGCTCAAAATTCTCCAAGCCAGGCTTCAGCAATACGTGAACCATAAACTCCCTGATGTTCAAGCTGATTTTAGAAAAGGCAGGGGAACCAGAGATCAAATTGCCAACATCCACTGGATCATGGAAAAAGCAAGAGAGTTCCAGAAAAACATCTATTTCTGCTTTATTGACTATGCCAAAGCCTTTGACTGTGTGGATGACAATAAACTGTGGAACATTCTGAAAGAGATGGGAATACCAGACCACCTGACCTGCCTCTTGAGAAATCTGTATGCAGGTCAGGAAGCAACTGTTAGAACTGGACATGGAACAGACTGGTTCTAAATAGGAAAAGGAGTATGCCAAGGCTGTATATTGTCACCCTGCTTATTTGACTTCTATGCAGAGTACATCATGAGAAACGCTGGACTGGAAGAAACACAAGCTGGAATCAAGATTGCTGGGAGAAATATCAATAACCTCAGATATGCAGATGACACCACCCTTATGGCAGAAAGTGAAGAGGAACTCAAAAGCCTCTAGATGAAAGTCAAAGAGGAGAGCGAAAAAGTTGGCTTAAAGCTCAACATTCAGAAAGCTAAGATCATGGCATCTGGTCCCATCACTTCAAGGAAAATAGATGGGGAAACAGTGGAAACAGCGTCAGACTTTATTTTTGGGGGCTCCAAAATCTCTGCAGATGGTGATTGCAGCCATGAAATTAAAAGATGCTTACTCCTTTGAAGAAAAGTTATGACCAACCTAGATAGTATGTTCAAAAGCAGAGACATTACTTTGCCAACTAAGGTCCGTCTAGTCAAGGCTATGGTTTTCCCTGTGGTCATGTATGGATGTGAGATTTGGACTGTGAAGAAAGCTGAGCACCGAAGAATTGGTGCTTTTGAAGTGTGGTGTTGGAGAAGACTCTTGAGAGTCCCTTGGACTGCAAGGAGATCCAACTAGTCCATCCTGAAGGAGATCAGCCCTGGGATTTCTTTGGAAGGAATGATGCTAAAGCTGAAACTCCAGTACTTTGGCCACCTCATGTGAAGAGTTGACTCATTGGAAAAGAGTCTGATGCTCGGGGGGATTGGGGGCAGGAGGAGAAGGGGACGACCGAGGATGAGATGGCTGGATGGCATCACGAACTCGATGGACATGAGTCTGATTGAACTCCGGGAGATGATGATGGACAGGGAGGCCTGGCGTGCTGCGATTCATGGGGTGGCAAAGAGCCAGACACGACTGAGCGACTGAACTGAACTGAAACACAAACATGTGAGAAAATGTATACAGAAAATTAAAGGACATTCACAGAATTCTTAAGGAAACAGAAAGCCCTTTATGTAAGTGTTCAGATGGAAGCTCAGAAGGAATACTTTTCCCTGCTCCTAATTTTGCCCATTGACTCCCTGGCATGGAATTCTAACACACAGATCTCAAGTCTTGAGTCTGTTCCTAGCTTTTCTGATAACTTGCTTTTATACCTTCCAAATCCTTGCCCTATCCATGCTTTAGATTTTCCCCATCTATTAGTCAAAAGATGACTAAATGCAAACAACTTCCTGCTGTTGTCGGTTAGTCGCTAAGTCATGTCCGACTCTTGCGACCCCAAGAACTGTAGCCCACTGAGCTCCTCTGTCCATCAGATTTCCTATGCAAGAATACTAGAGTGGGTTTCCTTTTCCTTCTCCAGGCAAATATCTTAAATCTATATAAAAAATAAATTTATTGGATGACAGATGACAAGATGGATGCCTCATAAAACCTAAAAAAGTGAAATTCAGCAAGAGCAGAGGAACTAGAACCAGGAAATAAAACTGTTGGGAACCAAGGCATTTACTTTCCGCTTTTCTCTCTGTGTAGCAAATGTTTCAGTCGGGCTTCTTTTCTGTGTAGTTTCTCTCCTTTCTCCCTCTTTCTTGGTTCCATGAGTTTATTTACCAGCACAAAGCCCCAAATAAGACCATCTTCACTCATATATCCTTACAAATAGCACACCCACAACTAAGGGAGCAAGTCTTTCCAAACTCCAATTCAAGCTCCAGGGAAAGAAAATATAATTGCCTAACTTAGGTCATGTTTCCTCCTTTGGTCCCACCAGTTGTAAGCAAAGAACAGGAAGGGATGAAGTCATGAGGAATTGAGTATATTCAGCCAGAACAGAGGAGAAGAGTCATTGAGAGAATTTTTGCTAAGAAAGTAATATGAGCTTGAAAGGAATTGAGTAGTGGGAGAAAATGTTTGTGTCTCTACGATTTGTCTCCAAAATTCTTAAAGATGATGTAGGTGTAAATGGAGACCACAGATGCCAGTGATTTGAAAATGTACTTAAGTACTTTAAAATGCTGGATGTAAGTATCAGTATGATTCTTCTGTGGCTCATTCAAATTTCTCTTGTACTAAATTTAGTATTTTGGATTAGTTAACATGAGTTCAGTTCAGTTGCTCAGTCATGTCTGACTCTTTGAGATCCCATGGACTGCAGCACTCCAGGCCTCCCTATCCATCACCAACTCCCAGAGTTTACTTAAACTTATGTCCATTGAGTCAGCAATGCCATCCAACCATCTCATCTCTGTTGTCCCCTTCTCCCACCTTCAATCTTTCCCAGCATCAAGGTCTTTTCCAATGAGTCAGTTCTTTGCATCAGGTTGCCAAAGTATTGGAGTTTCAGCTTTAGCATCAGTCCTTCCAAGGACTATTCAGGACTGATTTCCTTTAGGATGGACTGGGTGGATCTCCTTGCAGTCCAGGGGACTCTCAAGAGTCTTCTCCAACACCACAGTTTAAAAGCATCAATTCTTTGGTGCTCAGCTTTCTTTATAGTCCAACTCTCACATCCATACATAACTACTGGAAAAACCATAGCCTTGACTAGATGGACCTTTGTTGGCAAAGTAATGTCTTTGCTTTTTAATATGCTGTCTAGAAGAAGGAAATGGCAACCCACTCCAGTGTTCTTGACTGGAGAATCCCAGCGACAGGGGAGCCTAGTCTCTGGGATCGCACAGAGTTGGACATGACTGAAGCGACTTAGCAACAGCAGCAGCAGGTTGGTCATAACTTTTCTTTCAAGGAGTAAGCATCTTTTAATTTCATGGCTGCAGTCACCATCTGCAGTGATTTTGGAGCCCCCAAAAATAAAGTTTATCACTGTTTCCCCATCTATTTCCCATGAAGTGATGGGACCAGATGCCATGATCTTAGCTTTCTGAATGTTGAGTTTTAAGCCAACTTTTTCACTCTCCTCTTTCACTTTTGTCAAGAGGCTCTTTAGTTCTTCTTCACTTTCTGCCATAAAGGTGTTGTGAACTGCATATCTGAGTTTATTGATATTTCTCGCAGCAATCTTGATTCCAGCTTTTGCTTCCTCCAGCCTAGTGTTTCTCATGATGTACTCTTCATATAAGTTGAATAAGCAGGGTGACAATATACAGCCTTGACATAATCTTTTCCCGATTTCCTATTGTTCCATGTCCAGTTCTAACTGTTGCTCCTTGACCTGCATACAGACTTCTCAAGAGGCAGGTCAGGTGGTCTGAGATTCCCATCTCTTGAAGAATTTTTCAGAGTTTGTTGTGATTCACACAGTCAAAGGGTTTGGCATAATCAATAAAGCAAAAGTAGATGTTTTCTGGAGCTCTCTTGCTCTTTCAATGATTCAGAGGATGTAGGCAATTTGATCTCTTCCTCTGCCTTTTCTAAATCCAGCTTGAACATCTGGAAGTTCACGGTTCATGTACTATTGAAGCCTGGTGCAATTGTGCGGTAGTTTGAGCATTCTTTGGCATTGCCTTCGCTGGGATTACTTAACATATTAGTTAACATAAACTTCCTAATAAATAGAGACTACACTTGAACAACTGTTCAATGTACATCTCTTTGCCAAAACAGTACTTGGAAAGGTATACTACATTTTGGTCAGTGACTTTTTTTCTCAGTATATGACTTTTCCCAAGAGTATGTTAAACAAAAAGACATAAGAAGTGATATTTCAACATCAGATAAAGATTAACCAGTTTGCACAACAAAGCATCAAGTTAATAAGTATCTTATGGGAAAAAATTAAAGCGCATATGTTTGGCTAAGCCCTAAGTATTTGCCATGCATACATCCACCCAGTGAGAAGGAACACAAGGTTGTATGTTCTTTAACTCTTCAGTCTGTTGTGATGTTACATATATTTCAGGGAATGTTCGTGTTGGTCTTTATTATTATCCTAGATGGTTTTCTATCCTATAATTTTATTTTTAAGAGAGATGTGGGTGCACAATAACCACGAGTGTAGTAAACTGAATGATGGTTACCCCAAAATGTCCACATTCTAAACCCCAGAACCTATGAATCTGTTACCTTATGAGTTAACAGAGGTTCTGAAGATATGATTAGGTTTTAAAGATATGATTAAGTTAATGTTGCAGATGGAGAAAAAGACAGAATCAGTTCTAACTTGGCCATACTCAATTATTTGTCTCTTCTATAAATGAGTGCTATTATTGTTCCAATTTAAGCAGTAATTACAGGCTTTGAGATGGTAAAGAATTTATTCAAGGTTATTCACTGATAGGAATGAGAATTTTTTTTTGGGGGGGGGGTAAGGCTAGGACATACAAAACAAACAAATTAAAACAACGAGGAAGAAGATGGAAAAAAGAGAGAGAGAAGGGGGAGGAGAAAGAGGGTGTTGTATATCTAACAACACCTTCCATCCACTATGATTCTCACTTCATGTAAGAAACCATACATATTACCAACAACTAAGAAGAACATAATCACAGTGTAAAGGATGGTTCTTAACATTAATTAAATTTCCCACAGAAGATACTCGTGTCTTTCAGCTGGGACTTTAAACGCTTTGTGAGGAACCTCTTTTGACACCAAATTCAGCAGGAGATGCTCTGATGCTCTGACTCCCGTTCATGTCCTTCTTCCTAAACAAGGAGTTTGCCTGGAAGTCAATCTGCCCATTGCTGGTACCCGAGAAGGAAGCATTTCCCTACATCTTAATGGAGGTTCCTCTTTCTTATTAAGGTAAGAAAGGATCACTTGCTTCTTCCCCTCACTAATTTTTTAAGTTCAATTCAATCTTGAATTACCACACTGTTTCAAGTTGAAATTGTTTCTTCATTCAAAATCAAATACCTTATCAATTATCTTAGTGGAATACAGCAAAAGAAAGAATCTTTCTCACATGCTTATGATAAATATAACTTAGGTCTTAGGAAATTAAAAGATTCACTTTGTGACTCTAACCTCAACTCATGCTGAGCTAGTGAGTGTGTTTCTGGGGCCTTCAAAAACACAATTTGTAAATTTGTTCTTTTTCATGTTTTAGAATTTACACAAACTCCTATATTGTTAGATGACAATAAAAAATCTTTTGTTACTAATCATAGGACTTAGAGGAAGGGAAATGTGTTTCATGAGTCACCAGACATGTTGAGAACAGACGCACAAATTTTATTTTGAATACAGACAGCACAGATTGACTTAACAGAAAAGAGTCACTGTGATGGTTGGCTGCCTTTGTTTGTAAAATATAAAGCCTATTGGCCAAGATTATTATCCTCACTGAAAATGGATCTTAAGGGACAAATATTCAGCAATTCTGTGTAGCTTAAGCTTATTGAATATTGGTAGCAGACAATTCCTGTAGAATTCTCTCACTTCTGGAAACTTGAACATATTTACAAACTACATTTTGTTAATCTTTAGCAGCAACAGTGGCAAAATGGTACAACCTTTCTACTGTAACAATGATGGATTGCACTGACCCCTAAGGTTCTGAGTGGAAGAATTCTCTGCAGTCAATACTGACACCTATCAGGTAAGAAGTAACACCTGAGGTTATTTCTGGACCAAGTAAACTCATTTATGTAAACACAACTACATGTAGTATGGAACACAAACTGTCATAGGCTAAAGAGTATTAGAGTTTTCAATGTGATTCTAATATCTTGCCTCATTTAGTTCCCCAAAATACCTATTAAAAGTTTTACGATGGTAATAATGAGTTCAACATTTTAACATTTTCACATGCCAAGTTGTATACAGAAACGTAGTAAAAACTACTTCTGGAAATAAGTATTACCAAAAATATTATAAAAGGAAATATTAAGTGCTGTTTCCCAGATTCAGAATGAAGGTCATAAACTGTGTTCTAAGCTCATACATGGACTCAGTCCATCTGTTACACTGAAATTTAAAACTTTAGTTTTATTTCTTGCTATTTACAAGTGTCATTGTACAGGGTAACAAAAGCAATTAAGATCAAAAGATTTTGCTTAAAATAATTGTTAGATTTTTTCCCTTTACTTTTGGCAGATGTTGGCATATAATTTTTGAAAAGTAACTCAAAGTGGTCACAGTTTAGAGAAACAGACAAATATACAAATAGATGTCGACAAAACAATGTGGAAAGTGTACTAATATGCACAAGAAGGGGGCAACCAACATTGCCTAATTAAGACACAGCAGATACAACAGAGAAAGCAGAATGGTTGTATTGTTTTAAAGAATAAATAAAGATTTGCAAGGTAAAGAATGAGATTGGAGGTGAGGAGGAAAGAGGAAGAATATTCCAGGAAGACTCTGGAAATCTTTGCCACTGCCACACTGGGTCTCTTTTGACTCTGGTAGTTTTGATTTTTCTGGTTTATATGATTCTATTCTCCTCCCTCAAGAAAAATCAGAACTGAGAAGTGGTTTGTAACTGACATGCAGATACAATGCAGAGCACTTTTTCAAGTGCAAGGGAAATATTTACTGGAGCCAAAAATCTGAGTGAAGGAAAACAGTTGGGAACATAATGATAAAGTATGATTTTGGAATGGTATCTACATATTGTTCTTCTGGAAGAAAATACAAATGATAGTATCATTTGACATAATGTGACTACATGCAAATATTTTAATACAGTAAGTGTATAAAGAAGAAAAATCATTACTGCAACTTTTATTGCTTAAACATAAAGTTTGAAAATCACCTTAGTAAAACAAATAAATTATCTACAGCAACAATTAAATCTGTACTGATACAAAACATTATGAACTCTTGTGGAAAATTCTTTCTCCTTTCAAACATATTTTATGGCAATAATCATAATTAGGTACATATGTTAATGTGAAACGAACAGAGCACCGTTTTCCATATTGTCTCATATCACTAGGGGGTTTTCAATTTTCTAGGTCAAATGCAAAGTTCAGAAAAATCAATACATGAGTGTTATTTTCTTAGATGCAGTAAATTATGTGCATGCGTGCTAAGTTGCTTCAGTCATGTCTGACTCTTAGCAACCTTCTGTCCATGGGATTCTCCAGGCAAGAATACTGGAGTGGGTTGCCATGCCCTCCACCAGGGGATCTTCCCAACCCAGGGATCGAAATTGCACCTCTTACATCTTCCGCATTGGCAGGCAGGTTCTTTACCACTAGTGCTACCTGGAAAGCCCCACAGTAAATTATAGATTGTTATTATTAATAACTTAGCAGTCCATGGGGTCGCAAAGAGTCAGATATGACTGAGCGACTGAACTGAACTGAACTGAATGTGATGTTTACTTCACACGGTTGATGTAACCACTTCATTTATATAACATAATAACAATTATTCACATCTCTCATCATTGTTTATGAATGTTAATCATGTACTGTTTATTTCTTAGTGAAGTAATCAGAGATACAAATTCTCTCTCTAACAAGTCCAGATATCCTCAAGGCTGGAAAAATTCCATGGATAAGTTCCAGTCTGTCTGTGATCTGAACTCTGTGGCATCTGACCTATGATTGATCATTGCTCCTTTTTGAGATATTCCACCATTGGCTTCTGCCACAGCACTCAGCTCTGAGTTTCCTCTCACATCCTTCTTTCCCAGCCTCATTTGTGGACTCTGGATCGTCTTCTTCAGGTTTCTTAACTCCTAGCATTTCTTAAGTGTCTGTCTTCAGTCCTCTTAACATCTCATTCTGCCCACTCTTTTGAAAAGATTCATCTTCTCCAAGATTCAACTCCCCTCTTCCTATGAAAACTGGCCGAGTTGATTCAATCATCCTTCCCACATCAGATCTCCCAGGGTTAATGACAGCACCAGTTTTAAAATCCCTAAGCGAGAAATCTTAGAGTCACCTCAATTCTTCATTCTCTTTTACTCACCAACCCTAACCATAGCTGGCCACCAAACCCTACACACTTCTTCTTAGCTATAGTCCTTAGCATTATTTTCTTGATTATGACATCGGTTTCTCTGCCTTCATTCCTGCCCCCCTCCATCCATCCTCCATACTACAGTGGAAGTTGTTATTCAGTCATTGTGTTTGACTCTTTGCAACTGCTAGTTTGGACTGCTAGAATGCCAGGCTCCCTTGTCCTTCACCATCTCTCTGAGCTTGTTCAAACTCATGTCCATTGAGTCATTAATACCATCCAACCATCTCATCCTCTGCCGCCCCCTTCTCCTCCTGCTGTCAATCCTTCCCAGCATCAGGGTCTTTTCCAATGAGTCAGCTCTTCGTATCATGTGACCAAAGTATTGGATCTTCAGATTCAGTATCAGTCCTTCGAATGAATATTCAAGGTTCCTGTTCTTTAGGATTGACTGGTTTGATCTCCTTGCTATCCAAGGGACTCTCAAGGAGAGAACCTCCTAAAATATAAAAGGCATATATCCTCTCTTGCTTCCACTATTTAGAGATATTATCTCAATAACTCCAGCTAACTTCTATTGCTTCCCCAGCCTAGAGATAAGGGAGCTGGAAGGATTTGAGAACTGATCAAGAAAAAAAAAAAATTACCATGTGAGACAGTAACCCACAGCAAGCTTTAACTAGGTTATGCTTGAACAGGTTTACACATGGGGGAAATCCTCTCCCAGTAAAGTCTCTCCAGGGGGTATGGTGCAGGAGTGCCCATGCAGAAGGAGGGCAAAGGAACTCCTGGGGGAGAAAGAGACCAGAGAGGGAGCTTGTGTCTAGGAGATATATGCTCATAAGATGGGGAGTCTCCAGGTCAAAGAGTTCTAGAAGGCAGCAACAGCAGGGGCTTATCTATTGCTAGCCACTGTGTGCGGCCAGATTTTGCAGAGTGGGCAAAACCGGTAGAGTCCAACTGGCTAAAAATCTGCTTGTATGGCGACTGTTTCAACAATTGGATGTGGGAAAGTTTGAGTTTGGCATCAGTGGGCTTTTGAGTTAACAAGTCTCAGCCCACAGGGAAAAAATAAACAACATAGGGGCCAATACACAGAGGCAACATTTGCCTTGTTTATACAGTTCCTCTCAACACCTTCTGACAGAAAACTTTCCTGATCCTGTCTGCTGAAACTTGGCTTCTCCAAATGAGTAATTCATTTTTATATTCCTATGCTGGTGCCCAAAATGCTCTTATGGGACCTAACATTTAGCAGGAGAAAAAAAGGATGAATAATAAGGTTGGGGGCCAGTATTAGAAGAAATAAACCCATTTCATGCTTTTATACCCAAAGAATATAGTGAACACTTTCAATAAGCCAATAACAGTAAATGTACTAATTGTAGCATTAAGTCACTTTCACATAAACTGCTTTACTTCTTCCTCTACAAACCAAGATCTCTATTCCTTTCAAGTTTTGTCTAATGATTCCAGTCTAACTTTGTTAGTTATATTATACATTCCTATTTCTATATCATCTAAATATTTTACAAGCATGTCTTCATTTAAGTCACTGGGAAAAATATTGAACATATTAGATCCCAATCTGAATTCCTAGAACCCCACTAAAGACCACACTCCAGGTGGTCTCCAGAAGAAATACTTATTAGACATCTTATATACATAAGCACTACATGTGATGAGCTCATAGTATATGTTATCCTATTTAATTCTCATATTAGTCATGGTAGCAGCTAACTATTATAAACCTCCTTTTGATAAGTGAAGAAATTGGAGTTCAATGTAGCAAAGTAACTTTCCCTAAATTAGAAATTGTCAGCGTTGCGCAGGGTGCAGCATGCTTGGGGCTGGTGCATGGAGATGACCCAGAGAGATGTTGTGGGGAGGGAGGTGAGAGGGGGGTTCATGTTTGGGAACGCATGTAAGAATTAAAGATTTTAAAATTTAAAAAAAAAACAGAAAATGTAAAATAAATAAATAAATAAATAAATAAGAAAATCATGATCTGGAAAAAAAAAAAAAGAAATTGTCAGCGTTGAAATCCAAACCCAGATTGGTCCAACAAGAAAGCTCTTCTTCTTTCCACAAAGACACACTGACCATCAGATAATACTTCTTCAACCTATTTTATTCCCTTTCCTCAATGATTTCCCTCCCCTCATCTGCCAGATTCCTAGAAATTCCAGATATTCTATGCCAATGATAATTTTATAGTGCCACAGCTCAGACACAGGTGTTTTGGAATCTTAGAAGCATGGAGCAGAGAATAAAGGGAGGAAATAGAGAATAAACTCTCCAAGAATAGATGTTTGGGGCAAGCTTGAATTCAGACGTACTTTGCGTATTACGAATATAAATGGTATCAAATTCAGTCGAGGAGGTCCGAGAGGTTCCATAAGTCTCAACATAGGGAACAGGGAGGGCCTTTGTTCCAAGCAGTGAGTAAAGTTGTGAAGGACACTGGTCCAATAATAGTGGCGATAGTATAAGGCAGGGTTCATTGGAAAGTTAGGCAGGATATCAAGGCTCTGATGAACCAACAAAGCACCCGTTCATCAACTGGATAGAAACAAAAAAAGGAAGGAGAAATGCAATGGAACCACAGAGGTGACCAGGTATCTTTGCAGAACTCTGAATGCAAGATCCAGGCTCTATCACAAGGTGGGACTGACTTGGGGATTCAGCTGAGACTTACTTAGCTTGCAGGTGACTCCATTTGGGAGACACTGAAGTGAAGAAAGGCAGGAAATATAAAGCTGAATTACAGTAACTGGAATCTGACCTGGTTTTTTTCCCCCTCCAAACGAGACAAATAAAAATTTACAGTTAGCATGAATATAGAAACAATTCTTGAAGCACTGCAGCATAAAATTTGCCAGTTAAATCCATGCTTGTGAGCATTATGAAGATACACAATCTCCTCTCCCCCACATTTAGAGGAATATACTTTGACAAACAGAAAGAATACAACTGATTGCTGAAGTTTCAAGACTTAGGGACAAAACTTCTCAGTATATAGTTACAACATAGCAGTCACTCAATGTCAGTGTTTGCAAGAATTGCAATTGCAATGCAATGGAAGAACCTTATCTTGGGAAATTTGCATATATACAGGTAGAAGGATTCATTCCTTCACTTATCAAGAATGTTAGGATACTAGTTAAATACTACAGAATATGAGACAAAATTTGTTCCACGAAAGTATTTTCTGCGTCCATTTTCTTGAAAAGCATCTCCAAAAACATTAATCTTTTAAGAGAGACATTTTTTAATGTTGGCAATTCGTTAGAAACTAATTAAATTTTTCTAATATTTTTTTTGTCTTGAATCCAACCATGAAGTAAGGATAATGTATTCCCTTATGAGGAGGCTGTTTTTGGCTGGCTCAGTTTGTTGAAGAATTATGAGGCCAGCTGTAATCCCCTGGTGAACCAGTTAGCTTTATTCTGGCTGTTCTAAGACGATATACTATAGCCTTGATCAGTGCCAAACATCATGGACATGAACAAGCTAACAGACAAAAAAAAAAAAAAAAAGACTTATTTTAAACAAATGCTATATGAGCTTTTCTTAAAGTCGTCACTGAGTTTGTTATAATATTTCTTCTGTTTCATGTTTTGGATTTTTAGCCATGAGGCATGTGGGATCTTCACTCCCTGACCAGGGATCAAACCTGCACCCCCCGCCCTGGAAGTTGTGGTCTTAACACCTGGGCCACCAGGGAAGTCCCAAAAAAATCCTTTTCTCAAGAGAACCAGTCGCTATTGTGCTTTTGCCTGCCTGCGAGCTTCGCTGCACCGTACTCTGATCCCATTATCCTTGGGCTTACCTGGTGGCTCAGATGGTAAAGAAACTGCCTGCAATGCGGGAGACCCAGGTTTGATCCCTGGGCTGGGAAAATGCCCCTGGAGAATGGAATGGCTAACTACTCTAGTATTATCCTACTGAGACTTTAAAGGACAGACCAATGTGGAAAGGCACTGGAGTCTCCCAGAACAAAAGGCATTCCTGATCTGATTGAATGGAGAAGAAGCAGATCCATGGACAAACTATCAGAACTGCAGGGGCAGACTTTAAATCAGCAGGAGAGGGCAGCCCATCTGTTTTAGTGCTTCCCCCCAAAACTTGACTTTGGCCTTCATGAAATCTAGACTTGTGTTGAAATGAGCTTCTCTGGTAGCTCAGTCAGTAAAGAATCTGCCTGCAGTGCAGGAGACCTAGGTTCGATCCCTGGGTCAGGAAGATCCACTGGAGAAGGAAAGGGCAACCCACTCTAGTATTCTTGTCTGGAGAATCCCATGAGCAGAGGAGCCTTGCGGGCTACAGTCCATGGCCTCACAAGAGTTGGATACGACTTGGCAACTAAATCGCCACCACCACCCTTGGACAATGGATGCTAAATGTAATATTTTCTGTCTTCTCAGAGCTTCAGATGAAGGCTCAATAAGAAGTAAAAAACAAACAAAAAAGACAAGGTACCTTTATATCTTAAAGCAAATAACTGGGTCACCTATACAGGAAGATCTGTGAAATTTTAAAGCAGATTCCTCTAGCCTCAGCCACCACCCACCTTCAGGCTTCGACTCTTTGTGACCCCATGGACTGTAGCCTGAGAGGCTCCTCTGTCCATGGAATTCTCCAGGCAAGAATACTGGAGTGGGTTGCCATTTCCTTCTTCAGAGGATCTTCCCAACCCAGGGATCGAACCCGGCTCTCCTGAATTGCAGGTGGATGCTGTACCACTTGAGCTACTAGGTAAATACACAAATGAATAAGGAAGATGAATTTATTTGAGAAATTTTAAAGAGTTTGAGTAAGGTGGTAGTGACAATTCCTTTGCAGAGATTGTCAGGGTGTAGTGCATTTTTATCTTCCTCTTCCCAGAGAGAGGAAATGGGATTCCTCCAGGATATGGCATGGAATAGAACAACTCCAGATAACTTGTTTTATGTTCCCTGAAGTTTGACAGATGAGGAGACTAAAATTAGTTTCTTTTCAGGAAAGAAAGGCATTGGGTTACCTAATCGCCCTGGGTTGTTGAAGCAAAAAGAGGTGGCTTAGATGGAAGTGGTCTGGACGTTCAAGGCTGTGAGGGCTATCCTAGGGTCAGATGTGGACCCCACAGAAAGAAGCTGGCCTGAGTCATCCTGAGCGGGGTTGCTGAAGAGGAAGGCCCAGAGGCACAGGAGGATCTAGCAGGGGTGCTCAGCTCTGTGCACCAGTATCCAGGGGTGTTAGAGGAAGACGGCAAGCAATTAACAACAGGAAGTATATACTACATCCAAAGGAACTGAGAGGGAGTCCTCCAAAGAATCCTAAAAACCCCATTATCACAGCAACATCAAAAACAACAAAAACCATCATCATTTTGAATTAGCTACATCCAGAGGGCATCGATACCAGATTCACTTCAAGTAAGACTTTCCACATTTACATCGCCTCCCTCTCCCGCTCAAACTCAGGAGAGCCCGCGTGCCATACCAAACGATGGAAAACGAGTACAGAAGATGAAAAAAAAAAAAACAAAACCAGAATAGGCACTAACCTTAGTAACCCCCTTCAACTGCTGTCTCCTAAGCCTGAAATGCGCCTGAGTCAGGGAAAGAGAAGAACGAATCTGCACTAAAGAGGGGGATAACATGATTACACTGAAATGGATCTTTCATTGTTTTAACAATAACCAGAAACATCACGGCACTTGGGCAAGTCCCAGGCACAGCCAAGGAGGTATTTGACAAAACGAGTTTAGTGGGGAGCCGTGAGAACAAACAACATTGCTGTCTTTTTGCAGCTAGCATTCAGCTTGTTTGATGAACTGGTGGCTTTAAGGATCACAGGCTCCCTCTGCCCTAGGGAATCAGGTAACTGGCTGAGAGAGGGTCGTCACCGTAGGAATTACAAATGAGGAGGAACTGAATTTGCCTGGCAAAGTATCTTCTCTAAGCGTATGCTGCTCTCTGGTTATTTTCCTTTCGTTTGCACTAAGCAGTTAATAAAGTTTTCATTTTAATGTTCCAGTTTGCTCTCACCTGTTAGTATCCAGTCAGTGCACAGCTTTAAAACTCACATCCCTTACATAGTGTCATAATGGCATTAATTAGGGTGAAATCCCCCAAGAAGGTCCCTCACGGCAGAGTAAGAATAGCAACTATGAGGTCCAACAGTCCCATCATAGATATATAGATTCTCCAGATGATATTGATGATTCTGTTAAAGAGTCAGAAACTTTCTTCAAAAATACTATAACAATATGTGAACACACACATCTTATAGCTAGCTAGTCAGTTATATTAGAGCAATTTAAAGGGGATTCCTTACTCATGAGCAAAAGTACTTGATGTATTGACTTAGGACACACCCAGTGCTCTGACAACAGGGATGTCAGAGCATATTCTATGCTGAGGCGCAAGTATTCTAGGAACTGGCAGTTACTGGGAAGATAACAGTCCCACCCAGCCCAGCTTGAGCAGCAGAACTTTAGACTTATAACTTTGGCTAGAGAGACTCCGGTCTAAGCTTGGGCATCCCTTGAGAAACAACCTCAATTACAAGAGAAAAAAGATCCCACGCTGAGGACAGTTTTTGGAAAAGCGTTAACCTCCAGTGTAACCGCTAAACAATGAAAGAAAGGCATGCAGTACATCAAAGCAAATGAAAGGGAATATAGTCAGAATTAGGCCACAGATCAGTGAGGCCCTGGTACATCCAGAATTCACACTCCTCTCTCCCCAAAGCCTGTGTGTGTCCCAGATTCTCCCTTGGACTCCTAAAACCAGCCTTCTACTCCCACAGCTGCACTCTTAAAAGACGGGTGTCCATGACCTAATTGACAAAGCTAAGGGCCTTCGTAATGTTTTCATTGTGTATCCTGGTTTAAATTTTGTAATTAATCATTTGTGTGACTGTTTAACACCTGCCTTGCCACATCAGACTACATGTCACTTTCTACACTCTTCATGCTCACTGTTCTATATCCAGCTCTAAGCACGACACCGAGTGTATAGTAGCAACTTGACAAATATTGTTGAATAAACAGAAGGTAACTTGGGGCCACCTTGTACGGAGGTTTCAAATGTCAGGCTATAAAGCATAAATTCATTGCATAGGCAATGGGGAGGCACTAAAGATTTCTTGGGCTTCTCTGCTGGTTCAGTGTTAAAGGATCTGCCTGCCAATGCTGGAGACCTGGGTTCAATCCCTGATTGGAAAGATCCTCTTGAAATAGAAATGGCAACCCACTCTAGTATTCTCACCTGGTAAATCCCATGGACAGAGGAGCCTGGTGAGCTACAGTCTATAGGGTCTCAAAGAGGTGGACGTGACTTAGCGACTAAACAACAAAAGAGATTTCTTAGCTTGTGCCGCTTGGGTTTGACAACATGCTGGAATAATCATTCTGGCAGGATGCAGCAGAGTCATCTGGATTCCACCACAGAGCCCACAGGGGCAGACATGTAACCTCCTGCAGCAGACAGGTGAACTTAAACAAAGCTTCCAAACAAATCATATGAGTCAAAATCTCTCTTAACCAATTTTGTTTGTTTTGTTATTTATGTGTGTGCTGTGTCTCTCTCCTCTCACTGACATGACTGACCATCCAAACTGATTAAAATCACAGGCAATTAGGGTTACAAGGCTGATAGCCAAAATCAGAAGGAAGTGGCTTCTGATCTATTTGTTGCTGTTGTTCAGTCACTCAGTCGTGTCCAACTCTTTGCAACCCCATGGCCTGCAGCCCGCCAGGCTTCCCTGTCCTTCACCATCTCCTGGAGTTTGTTCAAATTCTTATCCTTTGAGCCGTGATGCCAGCCAACCATCTCTGATCTATTTAGTAGGACCTGTTGCTGAAGGAGCTTTAACTGGATTTCAGTTTTGTAAATATCTGAAAATGGCCTGAGCATCTATCCAATTTCTCTTTCTAGTAATTTTTTTGCTTTTCACATAGTGTCACAAATGTTTCATTTTCTGGTCTGGAGTGCATGGCAGTCTCTCTGAGCCAGGGGAAAAAATTTGGCTAGAGAGACTCCGGTCTAAGTTTGGGCATCCCTTGAGAAACAACCTCAATTACAAGAGAAAAAAGATCAGGCTATGGGTCAGTCTCAATCAGACTAGGGCAGGTTTTTATATCGTAAATAAGCATCGTCATTCACATTTTCCTTATGCTAACTTCCTGGAGCTCCGTCTCCAACTCCATCTATTCTAGGCTCATGTTTATTCAACCCAGTGGATTTGTTAAAGCTCACCTCATCTCATGAGCCATGAAACCATATTTTACAAACTATATGGAAAATGTGCAGTTAACTTATTTTAAGACATTCCTGGCCTATACTACAATGAATTCATTTTTCCCTTGAATTTTATTTCAGTAAAGAAAGCCAAAAATTCCAAACTCAGCATTCTATATCTGGTAGACCAAAAGAAGTATGTGCTATTTTCTAATATTTGAAAGTTTTGAGATTATTTTAAAAAATAAAAATAAATAAACTCCCTTCAGAGTTGTAATATTTGAATATTCAAAATCTTATTTCCACTCAAATTATTAGGACTACACCCATATATAACCAAAGTTATAGTCATTTATAGTCATATACCCAATAATTCTAACAATATGGTGTCACTATTCTTTAGGGACAGATATGATAAGGCATCAAAGGAGAAAATACCTATTAAAGGGAAACCATTGACATCATAATGGTCTTCGTACTTTGGAGTATGCTAGAGATGGGTTTTATAGCATTGAATTACCCAAGCAAGTACGTCACTGTTTTTCCTCACTGTACCTGTCCCTGGTACCTGATATAGCCTGACGGAGCACCAAATATGTATTTGTTAAATAATGTTGGTGGATGAATGAATGCTCTTTGATTCGAAATAAATACCTTACTGGCACTATGATATTGTGTTCACCCCATACTTTTTCACTCATAATCTATTGCATCTAAAGGTCACATAAAGTTCACTATTCTGAGTCCCTGAGTGGCCTGATGTAGTCCCATGGCCTTAAACACCACCTATACACTGACAACTGCCACTCCACCTGGACTTCTTCCCTGAATTTCAGATGTATCTATCTATCCAGTGATCTACTTAAGTGCGTGCATGTGTGTTTGCACAAGAGTGTGAACAAACAATGTATCCAGAGCCGAACTCTGGATTTCTAATCATCTCCCCACTCCACAGCCTGCCTCGCTTATACTACATCATATCATTCAGTCTTAATCATATCAGCAAATGATGACTCCACACCTCAGACTAAAGACTTGGGGTCATCTTTGCCCCTTTTTCTCTGCATCCTGTACCCAACTCCTCAGCAGATCGTTTGCTCTATCCTTGGAATACATTCTGAGTCCAACCACATCTTCCCACTCCAGCACTAATCCTTCTAATCCAGGTAAAGTAAGTTCTCTAAGGGAGCAGTTAAAGTAATAAGACTGGATGAAAAAATGCCATAGGACTAAGTCCAAGAGTCCATCTTGGTCTTGCTTGTGCCTGTAGATAGCTTAGAATCAAGGCCTGCAATAAATCTCAGGTCTGAAAGAATCACCCCCTTGCTTGCCAGGGTACGTCAGATGGCCCGGATGTATGTCTCGGACAAACCCATGCTCTCCGTGTATCTTCAGTCTGACCACAGCTAAGGAGGTTAATGATTTCTCCAGAGCAGTCTGAGTTTTCCGAGTCTGGTATACTAGCACCCTCCTGACCATGCCTGAAGAGTGATTATTCACGGGAAAAATGTCCTGTCTCGACAAAAAAACGGGGGAAAGTTTTAGTTACTTCACATTACAGACTAATCTCCTTCAGCTGAAGGTCATGCTGCATTCATCTCCCTGAGATCACCTCAAAATACATAATGTTTGTCATTTATGACATTCATTTTGAAATAAGAATTGTATTTTAAAAAACCTTAAGGAGCTATCAACTCCTATTTTCAAGACATGCTTGTCTAAGACCAGTCTCTTCCTTCTCTTTTTCATGCTCAGTGACATGCTCTGAGTCACAATTCCGAAAGCCTTAGGGAAAGGCTTTTATTTTTGAAAAGTTTACACAAGAGAAGCATCAACAATAGCAGTAATTGCAATGCAAAATTATTCTCCCTCCCTCAAAAATGTTTTGGTCCTCTTGCTATCCAAAAAGTAAATGTCACTGGAAAAATAAGTTTCTGTGAAAATATCTGTATAATGACTCTATTTAAAATCTATTTTGCTTAATTGTAATTAATGATTCACAGAGTAACATTTTCTTGCTATAAATCAGAAAAAGATTACCTCTCAGGAGAATTTTTTAGTTTTAATTTTTCCTGTAATGATCTATGCTACATCCCAAAGTACATCTGCTGGAAGAGGCATCTCATTTTCTCTAAAAATTCACTTGAGCAATGAATTACAAGACTGGAATTAAATAGTCATTTTTATAACAAATCAATTATTATCTTTAGACACTTTGTGATCATTACCCATTACTACTGAAACATGTCAAAACTATTGTTTAAAGAATCACTGAAGCCCCAAATATTATCTTCAGCATTAATTTTATATATATTTTCCTGAAAACCTTTCCATATGTGAATAGCCCTCTAGGAGGGACCCTTGACCTGACCCAGGCCTGACTAATTACAGTATCCTATGACCCTAAATACAGTGATGGGTTTAGAAATGGGGACATAACCCAAGAGAGTCATTTCTACTTATAAAGTGCAATGTCAAAGCCAGTTGGAAATAAGCAGCAATTTCAACTGAAGTTCAATTAAATGACTTGTCTTCATTCTTTCAACATTTCCCCAGTACATGTATGGGACAACAATTCACAAGTTCTTTGACCACAGTGTTTTTGTTTGATCATGAGTGATTCTGTTTTCCCTTTCAGGTTCAGAGCTTAACATTTTTGTTTCAAACAGAGAAATTTGGGTAAGCAACTGCAGTTCTGCTGGATGACCACAGCTAAGGGTAAATCAGAAAATATTAAGGAGCATCTGTGGAAGCGAGACAAGATGAGATGAGAAGGAAGGATGTGTATGGTCCCTTGGTGGACATCTAAGAATGAGAGAAGGGGAGTGACCTCAGTTCCAACCCTTCAACTAACAAATGGGGCTTCTGAGAAAACAGAGGGCTCTCAACCAAGGTCTCAGAGGTTAATGGCAACTCAGCCTCCAGCCCCCTTATCAACTGCCTTTTCATGGAGAAAGCCCATGGGTTGTTGCAAAGAACTAGGGCCAACTCATGGAGGAAAATGCAGCTGAGGAAAGGGAGGAGGGCAAGTGGGAATGAGGGTGATATGAAACGCTCATGACCAATCAATCTGTGCTTAAGTTCTTCTCTTCCCCTGCCAGGCCCCGGTGCCCCCAAATGTGGGTTTGTATTGCCCCAAATATGCTGATTTCAGGCAAGTTTAACTCTCTCAGCCTCTCCTGTGCCTCTATAAAATGAATATAATAATATAGCATCTCAAGGGCCTATGAATAATTAAAGACAAGCACATTAAGAGCTAGTGTAATTTATGGCAGGTACTTATACTTAGTAAATGTTACTTGCCTTTCATTTATTGAGCCTGATGGTGGGTGTGGAAATAAAATGGTGCTTCTGATAGAAGTGATCTTTCTAGAAAAGAGTAGATGGGGATGGTTTTCTGTGTTGTCCCCTACTGCCAAAGAGTAACCGAAATCTGGCCAAGATAGCCTTCAAAATGTGCCTATAACTCTAGAACCCAGAGAACAAAATGGTCACCAAACACAAAACAATGCACCCACTAAAATGCTGATTTTCTGCCTGGAAATACTTTTTGGTATTACTATACAGATGAGTACCAAGCAAAATTCACCCAAACATATGAGTCAGAGTAGATACAGACATTGTTTGAGGTGGGAAAGGAGTTCTGAAGCCACCTGGAAAGACAGGAATACCCTTTCCACATTTCTCACAGTATCTGAGTGACAGTCTGCGCTCTGGCTGCTGTGTCATCGAAGTGGGGGCAGACTTCCCCTCTGTGAGAAAATCTCTCTGTTCTTCCTTAACAATAGCTTTCAGGCCATGAGGGGAAGAACACCCCAGGCTGTGATCTCTACAAAGTTTGCCAAATATCACTATTCATTATTTCACCAAGTGCTTTGTTAGTCAACCTTTGCTTTAGCTGGGATTGGATATTGCAAGCAAGGGGCTTCCCAGGCGGTACAGTGGTAGAGAATCCGCCTGCCAGCGTGGGAGATGCAACAGACCTGGGTCGATCCTTGGGTCGGGAAGATCCCCTGGAGAAGGAAATGGCAGCCCACTTCAGTATTCTTGCCTAGGAAATTCCAAAGCAAGTGGAGCCTGGCGTGCTACAGCGCATGGGGTCACAGAGCTGCACTCGACTGAGCAAACAGACACAAAACAAGCAAACAGTTGGGAGAATATATATATTCACACTCAAAAAAGTCTTCATGAATGTCATTGATTTAATCCAAATTAGATGTGAAACTGCTTACTTCTGACATTATTTGTGGATTTTGCCAACTTGAGGGAAGTTGGATGTCAGTCAGTAAATAAATGTTTACTCAAACCTTGCCAGGGCCGTGGGACAAATGGTGTCCTAGGGATAGTTTGCTCTGAAATGAAGATCTGAAGTTTGGCCTTTTATAGATTGAGGGAAAAGCCACCTGTTTAAATTGTCATATACTTAAGATATATGGAACAATAAATAAAGTCTTGGATCCAAATCTTAGAGAATAAATTATAAACATTTATACTTATTACTCATGACCTAATAGCTGTTCATGTACAGAAATAAGAATATACTGATGGAGCATAAATGTGTCTTATCACCTTGAGGACAGGGACTAGGTCTCCTTCCTTTGAGGAAGACTGTAGTAATATGCTTAAGAACCAGGCTCCTGGGTTTAAAACAACTATGTGATGTTGAACAAGTTCCTTAACCTCACTATACTTATTTTCTTGAGTATAAGAAAGATATTGCTAGAACCGTCCCCACAGAATCACTGCAAAGAATAAATTAGATATAATATGTAAATTGTTCAGAATAGTGCCTGGCACGGAAACAGTAAAATATATACGCTAATACCACTACCGCTATCATCATCATTTGAATCCCTTCAAACCACATACAGTCACGTCTAGCACATAATAGATGCTCATCAAGTGGGTACAGGCCGAATGAATTATAAGTGAGGATTCCGAATCAAAGACACCGTACCTGTGTTCCGCTTTCTGTACATGGGGTGATTGGCTCCCATGGTATATAAAAAGAATAGGAACTTTGGTGGATTCAAAGCACTTCAGCTTTGTGTCTGCATAAAAATCCCTTGATCTCCCTTAGCCTCTGTTTCCACAGATGGAGACCTTTAGCTGACACGTATGGATAGGTCCAGCATAGGGCTTTTTGACAGATGCTCAATAAATGCTTGTTCTCCCTCTGCCCTCTCCCTCTCAAATGCCAGTTGCCAACTTAGTGGCAGGAACAGTGAGTTTTCCAGTATTTAGAACAGATGGGAATCGGGAAAAATAAATCATTCTGGACTGTGGAAGTCTGGGAGGACTTTCTGGAAGAGGTAACCCAACCCCGAATGCTGGAGAATGTCAACACCCTGAAAGGGAGGAGGAGGATGGCATCAACCTGGGAACAAAGCTCAGAGTAGGAACTGACCCCTGAGGCACCAGCAGAGGGGGCTGTGCAAGAATCATTAAAGGAGAAGATGGCTACAAATGATAACTCGAGTGAACTTGAAATCTAAAGTTTTCTTCAGGAAATAGGAAGCCCCCAGGGCCTTTGGGGGCTATGCACCGGTGCTCAGAAAAATCAGTCTGCTGGCTGTGAGTGCAAAATAAGGCAAGACTGGCAGAGAGCAACTGCAGGAGATGAGGAGATATTTTTGCACTGTGTAATGAGGGGAAGCACAGGAATAAAATGGAGCATCTCTCACCAGACTCGGGTTGCGGGTATAAAGGGAAAGGTGGGAGTGGAAAAAACCGTCTTTTCGTCTTGAGTCTAGGTAAAGGGCAGGCAGGTAAATGATAGAAATGGAGACCTTCAGAAGTGGCCTGAACCCTGCTGTGAGGCAGAAAACAAGAATTTTCTGTGTCTGCCACAGAGACTTGTAAACTGTGAAACCATGGAGTTATTTGTCTCACAGAACAGGCTCTTGATATCTGAAATCAAGGAAAATGCTAATTGGTAGCTACAGTTATGAAAATACATATTTCTTGGTTTCAAGGGACAAAGTTAATCCTAAGTAAGTCAGATGTACTGAGTGCACTATATAAAGAAAATATTTGCCCTATTATCAAAAGAAAAATTGTGTTAGGAGAAAGCATTTTTGAAAAGAGTATACATTACACTAGAAAGCATTTATGTCTTAACTGCAATAAAAATGCATACAGATAAGCACTATGTACTAAAATATAATCATTTTGCCCAATTTCCTGAGAAATGTTGGAGGGATTTGCTTGTCATATAAATCAGACAGATGCTAAGTGTATATTGTAATCTCCATTTGTCCAAAATTATCTCAACCACTTTTTACCAAACGGTGCTTTAATTAAAATTAAAAAAAAAAAAAAAACTTGCAACAGATTCAACCAAGGCCAAATGTTGTTGTTGTTGTTATTGTTTAGTTGCCACGTCCTGCCCAACTCTTTTGAGACTGCATGGACTATACCCACCAGGCTCTGCTGTCCATGGAATTTTCCAGGCAAGAATACTGGAGGGGGTTGCCATTTCCTTCTGTAGGGGATCTTCCCAACCCAGGGATCAAACCCAGGTCTCTGAACTGCAAGCAGATTCTTTGCTGGCACTTACTAGTTAGCAAGTATATAGACAGATTTCCACCTTCCAAGGGTCTCTTACTCAAATCATAAATACAAACTTAGTTGTTTAGTGGAGGCATTTCAACACAATGAAAGTAATATGGACATAACAAGTCCTTTCCTGATTTGCAGAGGCAAATGGCACCCTTTGCTCCTTAAATGCCGCTAAAGTAGCTAAGACAATTAGGGAACTCGAACAAACCAAGCTAATTCTGTGTTCAAGGGAAGTTATTTCACTCTTCCCCTTCCCTTTATCTCTTTATATTAAACCTGCAAACTAAGTAAGTGTAATTCTGTAAGAGGATGATTATTCATTTAATCCTCCATATGATTTCTCTACATTTTTTAACTTCTGGGCTTCCCTGGTGGCTCAGAGGGTAAAGCGTCTGCCTGCAATGCGAGAGACCCGGCTTCGATCCCTGGGTCGGGAAGATCCCCTGGAGAAGGAAATGGCACCCCACTCCAGTATTCTTGCCTGGAGAATCCCATGGACTGAGGAGCCTGGAGGGCTGCAGTCCACGGAGTCACAAAGAGTCGGACACGACTGAGTGACTTTAACTTACACACCAACAAAAGTATATTCTGAAGGCAGAAGGAGAAGAGGGCAGCAGTGGATGCGATGGCTGGATAGCATCACCAACTCAATGGACATGAACTTGGGCAAATTCCGAGTGTCTACTTTTACCATAGCTTTAGTGTCTAGGTTTAGCATAGTGTCTAGGTTTGTCATAGCTTTCCTCCAAGGAGCAAGCACCTTTTAATATGGTGGCTGCAGTCACCATCCATAGTGATTCTGGAGTCCAAGAAAATAAAATCTGTCACTGCTAACACGTCTTCCCCTTCTATTTGCCATGACATGATGGAGCTGGATGCCATGGTCTTCATTTTTTGAATGTTGAGTTTTAAGCCAACAGTCGTCTTTTTTTCTCTCTCCTCTTTCACCTCATCAAGAGGCTCTTGAGTTTCTCTTGGCTTTCTGCCATTAGAGGAGTATCATCTGTGTATCTGAGGTTGTTGATATTTCTCCTGACAATCTTGATTCCCGTTTGTGATTCATCCAGCTGGGCATTTCACATGATATATTCTGCATATAAGTTAAATAAGCAGGGTGACATAAGTCAATTTTAAAATATTTGCTCTTGATTTTGACCCTGGAATTAGTGTTATTATTTTATTTTATCTCATCTCTCATTTCCCAGATGCATTTATCCAGATGTCTGAACCTTTTTCTCCATTGCCCACCCTCACTCACTAACCAGACTTCACTTAATCCAATTTTTGTCAATTCACAAGGACCTTTCTAGAGACAGCTGAATGAAGAGTTCTTCAGAACTAAAAACAGACTTTTTCTTTCCAGTAAGGAATTTGGTTTCCCAATAATCATTTGTATTTAATTAATACAGTTATTTTTCCAAGGAATTTTAAAGAAATAAAGTTTAAAACTACATTTAGACTGAAGTTTCTCATTCTGTCATCTAGTCTGAGTGAGTCATGACAAAAATAAACAACAAAAACAGAAAGTTCTTTGATCAACATGTGCAGACATTTCTTCAGAATAAGCATGACCTTGATTTTAAGTGGTAAATAGCTAATTTATTAGAGATGTCAAATATATAATTATTAAACTACTCTGCGTCTTCATCAAACTGTCTTAGTAATATAACCAAGTCTGTATGAGACCTCTCAAAACATTTGAATATTTAAGATAGTAATCAGAAACCCACAGATATCAAATACACATCCCAAATTATTCCCCTTTAATAAGCACAATAACCAAATATGGAATGCCAAATTCATTTAGTGCTAATGTTCAGAAACTCTAAACATCAGATGGTGATATAATCCTATATTTGTATAATATAATAACAAATGAAAATAATGATAGAGTCATTTAAAATAAAGGTCTAGCAGGAAAGTTTACACAGGTGCAAAAAAGCATTTGTATTACACATAGTATATTTTAATTATATTTAATTTCAAATGAATATTCTACTTGGGGCTATATGAAATGCTGAAAAGGTTTTGTTACCCTATAATACTGAAATTATTTTAAGTCCTTTGAGAGCATGGAACATTTCTTATTTATGTTCTAAAACAGAAACTTTGGGGTAGATTGTGAAAATCTGCATATTTAAGCTCTCCAAGTGTGTCTCATGCACAGTGAAGTTTGACAGCTAATAATATAAAAATTATTCCGTAAATATTCGCTGCCCTTGGAACACTGATGTGTAGAATGCAGAAGACTGCTGTTGTTGTTGAGTTGCTAAGTCATGTCTTATGCAAAAGAATCATAACTCTTTTGCAACCCCACAGACTGTAGCCCACCAGACTTTGTCCATGGGATTCTCCAGATGAGAATACTGGAGAGGGTTGCCATTTCTTCCTCCAGGGGATCTTCCGAACCAGGGATAGAACCTGGGACTACAGTGTCTCCCATATTGACATATGGATTCTTTACCACTGAACTACCTAAGAATCCTCTAACTGCCATGAAAGTTTATAGATGTTTTAGTTCAGTTCAATTCAGTTCAGTCACTCAGTCGTGTCCAACCCTTTGCAAGCCCATGAACTGCAGCATGCCAGGCCTCCCTGTCCATCACCAACTACCAGAGTTCACTTAAACTCACGTCCATCAAGTCGGTGATGCCATTCAGGCATCTCATCCTCTGTCGTCCCCTTTTCCTCCTGCCCTCAATCCCTCCCAGCATCAGAGTCTTTTCCAATGAGTCAATTCTTCACATGAGGTGGCCAAAGTACTGGAGTTTCAGCTTTAGCATCATTCCTTCCAAAGAACACCCAGGGCTGATCTCCTCTTTCACTTTCATCAAGAAGCTTTTTAGTTCCTCTTCACTTTCTGCCATAAGGGTGGTGTCATCTGCATATCTGAGATTATTGATATTTCTCCCGGCAATCTTGATTCCAGCTTGTGTTTCTTCCAGCCCACAGTTTCTCATGATGTACTCTACATGTAAGTTAAATAAGCAGGGTGACAATATACAGCCTTGACGTACTCCTTTTCCTATTTGGAACCAGTCTGTTGTTCCATGTCCAGTTCTAACTGTTGTTTCCTGACCTGCATACAGGTTTCTCAAGAGGCAGGTCAGGTGGTCTGGTATGCCCATCTCTTTCAGAATTTTCCACACTTTATTGTGATCCACACAGTCAAAGGCTTTGGCATAGTCAATAAAGCAGAAATAGATGTTTTTCTGGAACTCTCTTGCTTTTTCCATGATCCAGAGGATGTTGGCAATTTGATCTCTGGTTCCCCTGCCTTTTCTAAAACCAGCTTGAACATCTGGAAGTTCACAGTTCACATATTGCTGAAGCCTGGCTTGGAGAATTTTGAGCATTACTTTACTAGCATGTGAGATGAGTGCAATTGTGTGGTAGTTTGAGCATTCTTTGGCATTGCCTTTCTTTGGGATTGGAATGAAAACGGACCTTTTCCAGTCCTGTGGCCACTCCTGAGTTTTCCAAATTTGCTGGCATGTTGAGTGCAACACTTTCACAGCATCATCTTTCAGAATTTGAAATAGCTCAACTGGAATTCCATCACCTCTACTAGCTTTGTTCATAGTGATGCTTTCTAAGGCCCACTTGACTTCACATCCCAGGATGTCAGGCTCTAGATGAGTGATCACACCATCATGATTAACTGGTCATGAAGATCTTTTTTGTACAATTCTTCTGTGTATTCTTGCCACCTCTTCTTAATATCTTCTACTTCTGTTAGGTCCATCCCATTTCTGTCCTTTATCGAGCCTATCTTTGCATGAAATGTTCCCTTGGTATCTCTAATTTTCTTGAAGAGATCTCTAGTCTTTCCCATTCTATTGTTTTCCTCTATTTCTTTGCATTGATCGCTGAAGAAGGCTTTCTTATCTCTTCTTGCTATTCTTTGAACTCTGCATTCAGATGCTTATATCTTTCCTTTTCTCCTTTGCTTTTCACCTCTCTTCTTTCCACAGCTATTTGTAAGGCCTCCTCAGACAGCCATTTAGAACACTGCTGCTTCAGAATGCAAAGAAGATTTAAGCAACATAATTTATTTGTCAAATCCTTATTTCTGATAGCATGAATGTAATAGATTCTTGTATAGTTTTACAATATCTGAATATTCCATAAATAGATTGTAACCTATATGAGGGCCCAGACTGTGGCGGTGTCTTGTCCACCTGGTGTTTAGCATAGCCACATAATGATTAATGAATATTTATTGATTAAATAAATTTGGAATCAGACAGAAGTGGCGGAGTCACTTGGGCAATTCATTTAATGTCTCTGAAATTTAGTTTGTCACTTAACTTTACAGGGTCACTTAGGACTGTAACAGCATAATGCCATGAAGAGCACACAAACCCTGCAATTATATATTATAATAATTCAATCGATTAGAGAAGATGATGTCAGTCTACCACAATCACGATTTCCCAGATCCTACCATACTGGATAATGCTGGCTTAATCTTCCAAGTTTTCAGAACAAATTGCCTGGAAACTAAACCATAGTGTGCAATTACACTGGAAAACTAAATCCAATGCACTCTTCTTTGTTGCCAGTTGTTTTCAAAAGATGAGAACTATAATAAGGCAGCACAGCTGAATTTTAATTGCAGAAGAGACATTTTATTAAGTGACTCTGTTGTGCAAACATCAAAATGGATCCTGCACTGTACTGCCTCCTTCGACCTTTCATCTGTAACTTCAAAATTTTAATCTTCTTGTATTTATCTACAGATGGCATTTGAAGAATATATCAGAAAATGACATCTGCAGTTAAGTTCTATATCAGAAAGCATTTATTATTAACACCACCCTTATGACAGAAAGTGAAGAGGAGCTAAAAAGCCTCTTGCTGAAAGTGAAAGAGGAGAGTGAAAAAGATGGCTTAAAGCTCAACATTCAGAAACTGAAGATCATGGCATCTGGTCCCATCACTTCATGGGAAATAGACGGGGAAACAGTAGAAACAGTGTCAGACTTTATTTTTGGGGGCTCCAAAATCACTGCAGATGGTGACTGCAGCCATGAAATTAAAAGACGCTTACTCCTTGGAAGAAAAATTATGACCAACCTAGATAGCATATTCAAAAGCAGAGACATTACTTTGCCAATTAAGGTCCATCTAGTCAAGACTATGGTTTTTCCTGTGGTCATGTATGGATGTGAGAGTTGGACTGTGAAGAAGGCTGAGCACCAAAGAATTGATGCTTTTGAACTGTGGTGTTGGAGAAGACTCTTGAGAGTCCCTTGCACTGCAAGGAGATCCAACCAGTCCATTCTGAAGGAGATCAGCTCTGGGATTTCTTTGGAAAGAATGATGCTGAGGCTGAAACTCTGGTACTTTGGCCACCCCATGTGAAGAGTTGACTCATTGGAAAAGACTTTGATGCTGGGAGGGATTGGGGAAGGAGGAGAAGGGGATGACAGAGGATGAGATGGCTGGATGGCATCACTGACTCGATGGACGTGAGTCTGAGTGAACTCCGGGAGTTGGCGATGGACAGGGAGGCCTGGCATGCTGAGATTCATGGGGTCACAAAGAGTCGGACACGACTGAGCAACTGAACTGAACTGAACTGACTGATCATTACTTTATCATTCAGATCTTCTAATTTGATTCTAATTGTAATTCTAATTATACTTGTGTGAATACAGATGTCCCTCCAACACTCTGGTTCTCGATATCTTGACCCTCTCCTCCAAAGAGCTGATCCTTCATGCTACCTCCAACCACTCACTCTCAAGGCTGTAGCCTAGAATTTGTCATGACCAATGTTTGCAGACCCACTGAATCTCAATTTCTAGCCATTCCATGCCTTTGTTCTCAAACTTCCAACATCATGTTGCCTCCCTTCACACCTTTTGATGACCTGCAGCATCAAGTCCAAATATTTTTTTTAATAACACTAAGACATTTCTGATTATGCCAGGCTTGCAATGTTCACATATAATTTGAACTGAGCAAATTTGGATTTATTTAAATAGGGTTTGATAATGACATAAGCATTATCTTTTGTAATGATTACTTTCTCTGTTGTAGAATATATAATATTGTATTTTAAGTGTTTAAATTCTTTTTATCATTGGAGGATTGCTGATTTACAATTGTGCCATTTCAGGGATATAGCAAAGTTAGTTATATTCATTTTTTAGCTTCTTTTCTCGTATAGGTTATCACAGAACATTGAGTAGAGTTCCCTGTGCTACACAGTAGGTCCTTTTTGGTTATCTATCTTATATACAGCAGTATGAGTATGTTCATCCCAATATCCTGATTTACCCCTCCCCTACATTTCCCCTTTGGTACCCATACATTTGTTTTCAAAATCTGTAAGTCTGTTTCTGTTTTGTATATAAGTACATTTATATCATTTTTAAAATTAAATTCCCCATGTAACGTGATATCATATGATATTTGTCTTTCTGCATCTGACTTACTTCACTTGGTATGCTTATCTCTAGGTCCAGCCATGTTGCTGCATGTTTCCAGGAGAGGCGAGTCGCAAGAGTGGAGAATATGTCTGTTATCTGTATCTACACTGTGACCTGCCACTAAGCAAGTCCTAAGATGGTTTGATGAATGAACAAATATAGTGACTTAACTGGCATGAGTGAGTATTGGTGATAGTCGTTCAGTCGTGTCCAACTGTCTGTGACCCCGCGGACTGTTGCTTGCCTGGCTCCTCTGTCCGTGAAATTCTCCAGGCAAGAATACTGCAGTGGGTTGCCATTTCCTTCTCCAATGGCAGTTATCTCCAAAAGCTGGAATATTCTTGGAGTATTTCATTACTGTTTGATACTTGTAATTACTCTCTACTGTCTTTATTGTGTGAAAGATGTTAAAAGCTGCCATACATTTTCACAAGGTACTTATTTCAAATGTCAAACAGAAAATAAAAAGCTCTAAGCCAGAGAATAGACAAATTCACAATAATATGTGAAGTCTTTAAAGATATTCTAAGTATTGTTGAACAATGATATTTTCTAAAAGGCAAAGATACAAAAGACTGTATCTACCACTTTTATATAATGGTGTGTTATTACTTTTAACAACTAGAGAATAAACATTCTTTTCAAGTCCATGTCGAATATTCACCAAGATGGAATGTGCTGGGCTACAAAATAATTCTTAATAAATTTGAAAAGATCAAAATTATACAGAGCATGTTTTCTGATCACAAGAACATTCAACTACAAATTGCTGGAAATAGGAATAAATGTAATTATATTCCTATATACCAAACCATAGAATATTTTAATATGTGCATGATTTTGCCCACTACATAACAGGTGTTCAGTATAATGGATGGATGAATAAAGCTCCTTTCTTATGATTATAAAAGCTCTTTGTAAGTTAGGGGGGAAAATGTGAAACAGTGAGGTTTTATTAAAAATTAGAAACCAGTCTTTATAATTCAGACCACGTTTTTCAGTCCTCAGATAATCATATCATAATATACACTAGGCAAATATTTTTACCGGATTGGACAAAATTGAGCTCAGAGATAAACAATGAGTCAAGTTACTCCCAAATTATTTTGACTCTTCCTGGAGGAGATTTAATGTTAGGTCAAAAGGCTAAATAGGCAGTCGCTTTCTACTTCAACCTGAATGTAACTAATTAGATGTAATTCTCTGACCCTCAAAGACTGCGCAGTTTTTCTTTTGTGTTAAATATTGAACATCGCCAAAAGGTTTAAGGATGCCTGTTAGAATAATCTAACATTGTGTGTTGTTTAGTCATTGTGTCTAACTCTTTGCGACCTTATGGACCGTAGCCCTCCAGGTGCCTCTGTCCATGGGATTCTCTAGGCCAGGATACTGGAATGGGTTTCCATTTCCTTCTCCAGGGGATTTTCCCGACCCAGGGATCAAACCTGCGTCTTCTGCTTGGCAGGCAGATTCTTTATCACTGAGCCACCAGGGAAGATCAATCTAACATTACGTATTCTCTATTTCTTATATGATTTTTACTCTTTCATGCAGCATGTAACTAAATCCCTAAGCAACTCAGTTCAAAATCACACCATCCAAACCCTTGGGCCAGTGTACATGTTTGTCTTTATGAGGGTTTGGAAATCATTAATGAATATTCTCAAAATTTGAATAACAAAAACATGTTTATTACCATTTTGAGGACTATTTCACAAACTCTAGAACAAGTTAATTAAAATCAGCTCACTTATGTTTTGAAAGAATGGTAATTACAGAAAAACAAAAATATCATTTCATGAGAAAAGCACTGTTCCAATATCCTAAAGCTACCAAAATTTTATAAATATCTGCTTGCCTATTTCTATCATAATCAAGGCAGTTTTTACCGCAAAGTACATTTGAGAGTGTAACAAGCAAAACAATGAAAACTCTGGTTAAGGAAGGAAATCATGTGAAAGATCCTGGCAATATTTATTGATGTTTACTATGCAGCTGCTGCTAAGTCGCTTCAGTCGTGTCCGACTCTGTGCAACCCCAAAGACGGTAGCCCACCAGGCTCCGTCCCTGGGATTCTCCAGGCAAGAACACTGGAGTGGGTTGCCATTTCCTTCTCCAATGCATGAAAGTGAAAAGTGAAAGTGAAACCGATAAGTCGTGTCCGACTCTGCGCGACCCCATGGAATGCAGCCCACCAGGCTCCTCCGCCCATGGGATTTTCCAGGCAAGAGTGCTGGAGTGGGGTGCCATTGCCTTCTCCGGACTGTTTACTATAGCCAGTAGTAAATGATTAAGGTGTATGACGACGATTGTCTTCTATATGGCAAGCACTCCACACAGTATGAATATGCAGATAAGACCTGTTCCCTAGTCTCATAGTCTCTCTCATAGTATTTTATGAAAAGCACAAAGCTTGGAACACTGGAATGAACCTAACCCAACTTGAAGGCAGACATGACTCAATGATTTGATGAAGGTATTCAATAGGAGCTAATTATGCCCATGGGGTCTCAAAAGAGTCAGACATGACTTAGCCACTGAACAACAGCTAAGATGAAAGGGTCTTCCCAGGTGGCTCAGTGGTAAAGAACCTGCCTGCAATGCAGGAGACATGGGTTTGATCCCTGAGTCAGGAAGATCTCCTGCAGAAGGAAATGGCAACTCATTCCAGCATTCTTGCCTGGGAAATCCCATGAACAGAGGAGCCTGGTGAGCTACAGTCCAAGGGGTTGCAAAGAATGAGACATGACTGAGTGACTAAACAACAACAAAATCATGCCTAAGCTGAGTTGTAAAGACTCAGAAAGGTCTACCTAGATAAAGAAAGTGGGTGGGGGTATTTCTGGAAAAGGCAACAGCAAAACTGAAGGCAAAGAAGTAGAGAAAGGCCTGCATGCTTGAAAATCTGCAAAGAATTTGATAAGCTTGCAAAAGTTGATTGAGAGAGTGTGATGAAAAGTGAGAGTGAATAGTTTATCAGGGAGCTGATTACAAGCTGCCTAGCACACCATGGTGAGATAGCAAAGGTTTTGGATTATATCCAAGCAACTATGGAAAATCATCTGGGAAATTTTAACTGAGTGGTGACATGATCATATTTATTAAAAACATTTATTCTGGTGGGTAATATTAAGCACCTTCAGAATAGTCATCATATCAATGCAGATATTTTGAAGGCCTTACCTAAGTTGGTGATTGGGAAGAATAGTATGAGAGTACACTAATTTTCCTTCTCTCTGTATTTCCCACCAACAACCCAGAAAATTAAAACATCATAAAAAATAAAATAGTGGATGGTGGCTTCCAACTGGTGACACTGAAAGAAAGAACTCGACTTTGGGGACACCCACACATCAGAGTGATCATTGCCCTTCTCCTGCCTGAGTTCACATAGTAAGCAACCATATCACAGCCCTGGGATGACCCAGAGAGATATTATGGGGAGGGAGGTGGGAGGGGGTTTCATGTCTGGGAACGCATGTAAGAATTAAAGATTTTAAAATTTAAAAAAAAAAAATTTTTTTAATTATTGACATACTGTATAAGTTTAAGATGTACACTATGTGGATCTGATATACTTAGTCATTGCAATATGATTACTATCTAAGTATTAATTTTGTTGTTCAGTCACTCAGTTGTGTCTGACTTTTTTGCAACCCCATGGACTGCATCATGCCATCCTTCCTATTCTTCACAGCTTTAGCTAAAATTTCTATCACATTAAAAATTATCATTTCTTTTCTGTGATGAGAACATTTAAGATGTAGTCTCAGGCAATTTTGAAATATGTAATACCATATTGTTAATAATACTCATATGCTGAGTTTTAGCTCTCTAGAACTTCATCTTCTAGTTGCAATTTTGTAGTCTTTAACATGTCCCTAATTCTACCACTACCCAGCCCTTAGCAACCACCATTCCACACTCTGTTTCTACAAGTTTGGCTTTCTTAGATACCACATATAAGTAATATCATACAGTATTTGTCTTTCTCTGTCTGACATCAAACTGAGCACAATGTCTTCGAAGTTCATGATGTTGGAAGGACTTCCTTCCTTTTTGAGTTAGGCCATCAGACCCGTGCGTGTTTGCTAAGTCACTTCAGTCATGTCCAACTTTTTACGAGCCTATGAACTGTAGCCTCCTCTTTCCACGGGATTCTCTAGGCAAGAAAACTGGAGTCAGTTGCCATGCCCTCCTCCAGGGGATATTCCTGACCCAGGGATCGAACCCACATCTACTGCGGCTCTTGCATTGCAAGTAGATTCTTTTACCACTGAGCCACCGGGGAAGCCCTTGCCATCAGGAACATCTCTTTACATGTCCCTGTTCCCAGGCTTCATTTCAAGGGAGTGAGCAGGCTGTATGCCATGCAGTGGTTTCCCCAGGTAAACCCTGAGATCTGGACCTGGGGTAAGGTATCAGGAAGCCTCATTTTCCCCACAGATTCAAGCTTCAGTTTCCAATTCAGCTTTAGCAATAATAAAGCTAATCTTTTCATCTTTATATGAAGGTCTTGCCTATTGCTGATTGATTCTCAGAGAGAAAAATATATTTCATAGGTCTGGATGACTAAAGGTAGAGATAAAGAGAGGAAGGGACTTCCCAGGTGGCTCAGTGCTAAAGAATCTGTCTGCCAATGCAGGAGACGCAGGTTCAATCCCTGGTTCAGGAAGATCCCTGGAGAAGGAAATGACAACCCACTGCAGTATTCTTGCCTAAAGAATACCATGGACAGAAGGATCCTGGTGGGCTACAGTCCATGAGATTGCAAAAGAGTCAGACACAACTGAGCGACTAAACACGCAGGTACACAAAGAGCGGGAGGGGGGGTCAAAGGCAACACCTATATACAACCTTTCCCAAGAGCTGCTATTCAGCGAAAAAGTCAATGACTAATCCAGCTTGGAAAAGAAATTTCTCTCTACCATGGCATCTTTAGTCTCAGTAAATTTAGGCAGAAATGCTTTGGCAAGACATTGAAGGAAAGAAGCAGTGCCAGAATATACATCCTCAGCCCACTGAGCTAACAGAAGGCAAGCAGCCCTCCCTCGCTGCCCGCCACTCTTCCAGCATCAGTCAGAGGCACAGCCAAGGGAAACGGCTTGATTACCACCACATGGCTATCAACTTCCCTGCAGGTAGGCTGAAGCCTGGAACCCCCCAAACTAGGGACCCACCCAGAGATGATTCACATTTCTGAGAAAAGTACTGGTAAGGCATTAAATGCATGCAAAAGGCATTTGTTATTCAAAGTAAAATTAAGTGTCATTGACATCTCACACAAAGCCTATATACGAACTGTGTCCCATTTTTTCCTTTTCCACTATTAGGATCTGAAATCCACACAGGGCCAAAATCCAATATTCCATCATCTGTTGGCTCACATCTTTACTAGCTCCCTCTGGGCCTGTGTTCTCATGTTTTGAAATTCAAACCTATCCAAAGAAATTGTGTGTTGTAGATTGCAGACTTCTCAGTTAACTTGCTGAATTCATTAATTTTTTTGTTCATAATAATATTGATAATTAGGACAAATGTCATAATGTATGAACTGAAAGCAATACAGCCTTTCAGTAGCTTATGGGACTTCATGTGATCCTAATACATCCTGAAACATAAATCTGTTTTAGAAAATATATAAATGCTTAAAAAATTGGGTGAAAACCATAAATGCATGTCCTTCCTATGTTTCACATCAATAAACAAGAGCACACACAAGACTCTGCAATATTGACTGGAGGACATTGTATATTATATATTGTTTTTGTATAGTCTGGGACTTCATTAATTTAAGAGTTAATATGAACTACTTCTTGCTGCTCCTAATATTAAATGAAGAAATTCTTCAAATAGTCAGTTTCTTCAGTATTTGTCATATAAGTAAACCCTTTGTATTTTCTCCTCCCTAGGAGAGTAGGCATTGAAAGTGATTTCTTTCAACTTGGCTGTTTATCTTCAAAGAAATCACAAGATTTCAAAACAGCATTGGGGCACCTGGCTTACAGCCATCAGCCAATTTACTGAATGAATTAATGAGTGGCAACGTATGATCCTGACTCATCAATGCAGAGAGAAAGAAAGGTAGGTAATTTGGGTAAGAGAGAGAAAATAATAACTTCCTTTTAATGAACAAGAATCCTACTTTTAAAAATGGAAAGGAAATAGTAGAAAAGTAAGAGAAGATAATCACCCAAGAGCTCTTTTTTTATTCAGCTACATATACAAACACACATACAAACACATGTCTATATGTAATTCCCCTGGCAAGAATACTAGAGTAGGTTGCCATTCCCTTCTCCAGGGGATCTGTCTGACCCAGGAATCAAACTTGGTTCTCCTGCATTGCAGGCGGATTCTTTACCATCTGAGCCATCAGGGAAGCCTCATCTATGTCACACCTCAAGCTAAAGTTGGATTACAAGGAAACCTATGAATAGAAAAAGCAGGATTTTTACTGCTTTTTTTGTACCTCAGAATATCTTAACCTAGTTATTGCTCTTTATTTCAAAGAAAAACAATCATCAGTCCAGGACCTCTGGTATTCAGGAAAAAGGTGCTTGGAAAACACATTCATCTAGTATTGACATCTATGTAGCTACCACAAGTTTCTTAAAATAAAACACAAACTGAGCTTCTAGAAAGCACACATTTTCTAAGTTCTTTAAAATATATTGAAACATTTTCAGTATAAATACTATTACCCAGTTGACTCCACTAAGGAGCAGAGATTACTTTATCAAGCTGGATAAATGATAAGCTATTTGTATCATATTTACATAAACTAGATGTTACAGAAACGTCAGAAAATGTCCCACATTTGGAAGGATAGATTAAAGGGCTATGCTTGCTCTTAAGCCTAGTCGTTTTACAACTCATAAAGAAATCCTTTATTAGGTTTGGTTAACATTATGTTCCATCCTAAAAAACTTTTAAAAAGATAAAGCCTACCTCTAATGCATTATAAGTCAAATAATCTCATAAATAATCAATGATATTCTAGTTACCTGTCACATTTGCAGCATTTTAAGTTTGTCCTTAAAGAATGGGTTTGCCATTCAAAAGTGAAACAGCTGGGGAAAAAAGTTAATAAATTCAGTATAATCATGCCTATATCTTGATTAATTTGGTTATAAGTAGAAAAAGTTGTGAAAAGATATATAATACATTTTGTTATTTTCTTCTTTACTTATCTGTATTTTTTGAAAATACTTTTATAATACAAAAAATCTTTGAAATTATATACATATTGAAGATTTATAGTAGTCACTTTGCTAACTGAAAATACAAAATTAAAGTCACTTTCATTTTAATTTCAAGGAGACAAGGTCATGGTTGCGTGCTCCTTTATCTGTTACAAAAAGCTTGAGTTCTGGAAAGCCTTCCATTCCTTCATTTGCTGCCAATTTAGCAGCTGCTTCTTTTGTTCATTTCAACAGCTCAGCTGCTTCTTTATTCCCTGAAGATCAGAGATGAAGCTCAGCTACATGAATCATCATTACTTACCACATTTTATTAATTTGTCTTAACTTGGTATTTCTTAGCCGCGAGCCTCATTCAGCTTTTAATTTTCTGTGCTTGGCAGAAATAGCACCTCATTGAACATGTGTGTTTCCAGCCTTTCTCCTAGTGACTTGCTCCCCTTTTGGAAAATCCCAGGCTGCTCAGGAAAACGGCAACTTGACAGTTTGATTAACTGTGCTTGTGCATCTAACCTAGAAGAGGTTTCAGGCCTAAACCTAGATTATAGTTATGTGGGGGTAATCTTAGCAATTTTTGTGCTTACAAAAGTAGGACTTTTCTTTTTTTAATTAGGGTATAGCTGCTTTACAATGTTGTGCTAGTTTCTGCTGTACAGAAAAGTGAATCAGCCATATGTATGCGCTTATCCCCTCCCTCCCGCATTGCCTTCCCATCAAGGTCACCGCAGAGCATCGAGTTCCCCACGCTGTACAACAGGCTTCTCTAGGTATCTATTCAATGCATAGCAATGTATACATGTCAATCACAATCTCTCAGTTCATCCCCCCGTTTTCCCCCCTTGGTGAGTCCATAAATTTGTTCTCTACACTTGTGTCTCTGTTTCTGCTTTGCAAATAGGTTCATCTGTATCATTTTTCTAGATGCCATATGTATGCCTTGATACACAATATTTATTTTTCTCTTTCTGACTTACACCCTGAGAAAACCATAATTCCAAAAGGCACATGCACCCCCACGTTCACTGAAGAAGTGATGTGAAATTTGCTCAGTCGTGTCCAACTCTTTGCAACCCCATGGACTATACAGTCCATGAAATTCTCTAGGCCAGAATACTGGAGTGGGTAGCCTTTCCCTTCTCCAGGGGATCTTCCCAACGAGGGATCGAACCCAGGTCTCCCGCATTGCAGGCAGACTCTTTACCAGCTGAGCCACAAGGGAAGCCCACTGAAGCAGTACTTAAACACTAGCTAGGACACAGAAGCAACCTTAACATCCATTGACAAATGAATGAAGAAAGAAGATGTGGTACATATACTCAATGGAATGTCTCTCAGCCATTAAAAGAAACAAAATTGGGTTATTTGTAAAGACAAGGATGGACCTAAGGGCATTATTTTTTTAACCAGTAATTTAAAACAATTTTTGTGCATTGGATTCAATGGGTGTCTCAAACTTTACCCCCAAGATGTTTAGATGAGGAGATTAATTTCTCTACATCTGTGTCTCTATCTTTGCTTTGTGAAAAATAAAAGCACTTTTCCACATAGAAAAATAAAAGAAACACAATGTATTATTACATGAAAATTTTGATTTGATAACTGTATTTTAATATAATTGATTTCCAGTCTAAAAAAAAAAAAAGAAAAATTTCATTAACATCTTCCAATCTTTACTAAATTTTTCCTTCCTGCTCTAAATTTTACACTATACTACTTTTTGTCTACATTTAAAGTTTTCAAGGTTATTTCCTGACAATATCAATTTTGTGTTGATTTTTTAAAAACTTTCTTCTACTAACTGCATTTTGCCCTTTTACTCAAAATTCTCACAGGCTTTAAAACCTACAGTTAAAGAGGCAACTCATTTTTCTTTTAGGAAAATGTATATAAATGATCATACAGCCAAGAGATGGGTTATTATGTATTTTGTACTAAAGATTAGTTTGATAATTTAGTATCAAAATAACCTTTGATTTAGCCCTTATCAAAGACAAATATGAATATGTGATAGCACAGAAAATCAAGAGGTCTTGACCTAGTTATTTGATTTATAGGTGTTTGCTCCAGAGCAGACATAAATGAGTGAGAGCATCTCAGTAGCCACTCCTCATGCAGAGGAAAAAAGACAATCTCTCACACTGTAAAAGATATCCCTCTCCTCTCAATTAGCCTTTTCATAAACAGGGGAACCCTGACTCTATGTACATAGCCTTGAGTGACCTCAAGAAAACCCAGAATACAAGTGACAGAGTAAGATTTTTTCCCTCCTATACATCGCAAGTTTAGAAGGTGTAGATCAGGTTTTTTCCAAAGAAGAGGAAACAAAACATGTTGATACATTCACAGGAATTCAGAGACGATGTAGGGTATTTCCAGTAAGCATCCTGAGCATATCCATACTTAGAAAATATTGCTATCTGACGGTTCCCCTGCCAGCTAAACAGGATGTCACAGTTTGTTTTTCTGTTTCCAAAAACATTTTTTTGCACAGGGTTTTGGCATAGAGTGAAGTATGAATTGCTTTCCAGGTGGCTCACTGGTAAAGTATCTGCCTGCCAATGCATGAGATGCAGGTTTGATCCCTGGGTCAATTTCCTGGAGGAGGAAATGGCAACCCACTCCAGTATTCTCACCTACAGAATCCCATGGACAGAGGAGCCTAGAGCCTATGGTCCATAGGGTCACAAAGAGTCAGACACAATTGAGCACACACATACACGAAAGATGGATTCTCCTCAGTAATAACTCTATTTTCTCAGGGAATGTAATTTCTCTTCACTGAGAACACTTATGCTACAAGTAAAAAAAAAGATTCATACAACAAACTAAAAAAAAGACAAAACATAAGACACAAAATGGAGCATATTTTCTTTCTTCTTTTTTTAGTTTGTATACTAGCTCATTTCTATTTAAGTACTTGAATATAATCAGCACAAACTGGAATCAAGATTGCCAGGAGAAATATTAATAACCTCAGATACGTAGATGACACCACCCTCATGAAAGAAAGTGAAGAGGAACTGAAGAGCCTCTTGATGAAAGTGAAAGAGGAGAGTGTAACAGTTGGCTTAAAACTCAGCATTCAAAAAACGAAGATCATGGCATTCAATTCCATCACTTCATGGCAAATAGATGGGGAAACAGTGGAAACAGTTACAGACTTTATTTTCTTGGGCTCCAAAATCACTGCAGATGGTGACTGCAGCCATGAGATTAAAAGATGCTTGCTCCTTGGAAGAAAAGCTATGACCAACCTAAATAGCATATTAAAAAGCAGAGACATTACTTTACCAACAAAGGTCTGTCTAGTCAAAGCTATGGTTTTCCTAGTAGTCATGTATGGATGTGAGAGTTGGACTATAAAGAAAACTGAGTGCCAAAGAACTGATGCTTTTGAACTTTGGTGTTGCAGAAGACTCTTCAGAGTCCCTTGGACTGCAAGAAGATCCAACCAGTCCATCCTAAAGGAAATGAATCCTGAATATTCACTGGAAAGACTGATGCTGAAGCTGAAACTCGAATACTTTGGCTACCTGATGAAAAGAACTGATTCCTTAGAAAAGACTCTGATGCTGGGAAAGACTGAAGGCCAGAGGAGAAGGGGACGACAGAGGATGTGATGGTTGGATTGCATCACTGACTCAGTGGACATGAGTTTGAGCAGGCTCCGGGAGTTGGTGATGGACAGGGAAGCCTGGTGTGCTGCAGGCCATGGGGTCTCAAAGAGTTGGATATGACTGAGCATCTGAACTGAACTGAACTGAACTGAGGAACATTTTATTTCTATAAACATAATCCTATGCTTGTGTCTTAGAGTGCCTCAGTTTTACTATTAGGTAGTCTAAGGAAAACTTTTGAGAGCATTACACTATTCATATGAGTCAAAATGCTTAATACCAAATGAAAAAAATATTTTTTAAAAATAAAAAAGCAAAAGGATTGGAAAAGTAAACTACTAATTGTTCGATCTACATCATACAGACTTTTGTTGGCCAAAACTGTCATCAAAAATGCCAAATGGAACAGATACTTGTGATAGGCAAAAATAACAAGTAAATTTCAAAGAAAGAGCAACTCCATATTTAATTTGTATCATTATTTGTGCATTTTAAAATATACAGTTGGAAATGTTTTAGAAATTCTACTTATTCACTTTATCAAAAGTACACTAGTTTCTTTTAATTCTTGTGAAATTTTGTCAATTTATTCAACAACTATGTCAACAAATATATTCATATACTCAACATATACACTTATATATCTGTTGATTAATATATTTATATTCATTCATAAAGAAAGTTCGTAAAGGAACCACGCTAGGTTCTAAACCCAGCAGTCATAAAAAAATAAAAGTCAAATGAATCTGACTGAGTAAATTCACACTGATGTTTTATATGCCTCCATCTTTCTTTCAGAACATGAAAGTCATCTACACTCTATAAAATTATATGGCTCTTCATAATTCTGAAAAATGTAGACAATAAGGCAGAGTAAATATATACCATGCTTGTTTTCTCTAATCATCTTTCCTAAAACTCATCCACCAAGTGAAATTGTCATTAGACTCTCAAAACAGTAAATGTTTTTGATTTATAGTTAATTGCATAAGTTGTATGTACAGCAAAATTTAAGGAAGCTCTGCTCTATGTCATTCAATGACCTTGATAAGGAAATTAGTTACATATTTCCAAAAAGTACTAAACATCCACCCCTCACTACACAATGACCATTTGAAAATAATTACGTGGTTAAAAAAAATTGCTGAGAATTAGTTCTTGGACATGTTTCAAGTCTAATCAAGTTCCTTGACATATAGCCATGGTAAAACTTTTAATATCTCTTGTCTACATAATAGCCAGGGGGTACAAAAAGGCTGTATCCAGCAATATAACATAGACTTGTTCTATATGATAAAATCAGTAAGTGACAGTGGAAGAGTTAGACTTCTTTCTCAACTGTAACCGGATGCTACTATTCTGGAAAATGTCACCAGCTAGGAATCAAAGACCAAGACATTTGGCTGCTTGCTTCTGCTTGGTGCAGTCATTTCATTTCTATTCATTTCTATTAAATTCTGTGTTCCAGAATTCTGTATTCTCAGCTAAGATAAGCCAGAAATTACAGCAGCTGTGTATGTCAGTCTTTTCTCACTAATCCATATCTTAACTGCAACAATACAGATATCTAGCTATCATACAGAAACTGGGTTGGAGTGGGCAAGACTGAAAGTGAAGGGACCAATGAAGGTTATTTTAATAGTGTAGATCTGAGAGGAAGCTTGGGCTAGAGTAGAGGAATTGAGAGAAATAGAGATGGCAATTAGAAGTTTACTAGTGACCTTGCTAAGAGCCACACCTTTGTATGGTGAGGGCAAAATTTGGATATTGAGGGGCTGTGAACTGGAAATAAAGAAATAAAGCATAGAATAATTTTGAAAATGAAAAGCTTGTTTCTAAACTATTCTTAAATTAATGTAGTTTATAACATGAGGCAAATTTATTAGATCTGGTTCAATGTAGGAGAGCTAATTTAAACATACTTTATGTTTTTTAAGTGTTACCCATAAAATATTACCTAGGATAAAGAAAAATTGGCTCACTGATCATAGTAACTCATTTGAAGTTAGACAGTGGAATTGTTTCCTGGCAAGGTTTCCTTCTGAAAACTAGAAAGAACAACTTTGATTGAAGCCAAGGTAAAAAAATAACCCCAGTATGCCATATTTGAGAGTGTCAAGTAAGCAGAACTCTATTTGGACTAAGCCTGTTATCATTACTATAAATAAGTGCCAGACTAGTTTATCATTATCATTGATACCAAACTGAAACTTTGCCTTGAATTGGTACACAGTTTATTAGTAAAGTTTTTCTCATACAGGTGTGATTTCAGTATGTTTCTAAGGATTAAATAATCATTTCTTATAATCCTCATTATTTAACTGCTAAAGCTTGATCCAGAGAGTAAGCTGATAATATTTTATTATTCAAATCTCAAATATAAGAATGATTAGTTTTGTGGAACCTTTTTTTTGGGGGGGAACCATTTTTAAATGGGGACTATTTATTAGTTATATAGATAAAAAATGTAACTTTCAAATAACAATAAAGAAATGATATTTCTGTACATTTTCAAAATAGCCTCAAAAGCTAAGATATTCAGGCAAGATCCTACAAATATTATAAAAACATAGACAAAATATAAAGCATTATTAGAGGAGATAAAAGATTTATTTAAATGGAGAGATATGTCACATACATGGATTAGAAGATTCAGTGTTATAAAGATGTCAGATCTCTCCCTAGTTAATACATAAACTACATATTATTGAATTTATAGTCAGTGTTATTCCAATCAAAATCCCATAAAGCTATTTTCATTTAACTTGGTAACATGGTTCTACCCCGATAATGATCAGGCCATTTTGCAAAGAAGAGCAGTGTGGGAACTCTCACCTTTCCAGATATTAAGACTTCACAGCAGCAACAACAACAAAACTGTAGTAATTAAACTACATGATAATTAACAGGGTGAGAGGGAAATAGACTACTTAAACAGATAAAGAACTCAGAAACAGACTGGTATAAAAGGAAAAATTCTTGCAATAACATTTTCTAAAAGTATGGGGAAAGTGACTTAATACATGGCACTTGTTCTTTATGATTATTTATTCATAATTAATGAATAAGTTATTTAATTATAAACAAAATCACCATAGATGGTGACTGCAGCCATGAAATTAAAAGATGCTTACTCCTTGGAAGGAAAGTTATGACCAACCTAGATAACATATTAAAAAGCAGAGACATTACTTTGTCAACGAAGGTCTGTCTAGTCAAGGCTATGGTTTTTCCAGTAGTCATGTATGGATGTGAGAGTTGGACTATAAAGAAAGCTGAGTGCTGAAGAATTGATGCTTTTGAACTGTGGTGTTGGAGAAGACTCTTGAGAGTCCCTTGGACTGCAAGGAAATCCAACCAGTCCATCCTAAAGGAGATCAGTCCTGGGTGTTCATTAGAAGGACTGATGTTGAAGCTGAAATTCCAGTACTTGGCCACCTGATGCAAAGAGCTGACTCATTTGAAAAGACCCTAATGCTGGGAAAGACTGAAGGCAGGAGGAGAAGGGGATAACAGAGAATGAGATGGGTGGATGGCATCACTGACTCAATGGACATGAGTTTGGGTAAACTCTGGGAGTTGGTGATGGACAGGGAGGCCTGGCATGCTGCAGTCCATGGGGTCGCAAAGAGTCGGACACAACTGAGCAACTGAACTGAACTGAACTGAACTGAAACGTGTGAAAGTGTTAGTTTCTCAGTCATGTCCAACTCTTTGCAACCCCATGGACTGGGGTCGCTAATAATCCTAGCCTGCCAGGATCCTCCGTCCGTGGAATTCTCCTGGCAAGAACAGTGGAATAGGTAGCCATTCCCTTCTCCAGGGGATCTTCCCAACCCAGGGACTGAACCTGGGTCTCTTGAATTGCAAGCAGATTCCTTCCTGTCTGAGTCACACTTATCCATGTGCAAAATTAAAATAAAATTAGATCCCAATTTCACAAAATACACAGTAAGCAAAGAGGAAAAGGGAACAATATGTGCAAAACCTGCTATATTTTTTGGGAATACTGCAGCTTCTTTTCTTCTGTGGGTTACGACCACCCATTGAAAGTAAGAGCCAAAGTAAGAGAAGAACATGTTTGAAAAGGGGGAGGAGCTTGAAAGCCACAGAGAATAAGATAAAAAGTTATCTAGGAAAACATAGAAGGAATTCTACATAGTATTAAAACACGAAATAAGTTTGGAGACTTTGAACTTAAGGCAGTACCCATTGAAAAGAGCTATGCAACTTTCCAATGACTTTCTGGTAGAGACTTTAAGGAGATGGCTAGGTTAACTGAGCACTGATTACCACAGACAAGAAAGCGAAAAAGGGGAGTTGAGGGAGTTGAGGATAATTGTCAGGAGAGTGGTCAAAGGGATAGAGCATGAACTGTAAGAACTGAAAATTCAGGGTTTGAATCCATCCTCAGTGTGGATGGTAAAGTAACCCAGGATGAAGGTAGAATTTGGAGTGAAGCAGAAAACAGGGAGCCACATGCCAAAATATTTGAAAATCCATGAAATAAAATGTATCCCCTTTGTTCATAGCCCTTGTTGGGTTTATTTTGGAGATAATTAGAACCCATTTTCTAGTCCAAATCAGGCACCTTCACAGTCCTAAAATTTGGGCTAACAGCAGAGAAAAATATGATAAAAACCATAAATAACAGCCTAGGATCATTTACCATGGGAAAAGAAATAGCCTTCAATATATCAGAAACCCTAGAAGACATACCCTACTAAAATCCCAAGAGTCAGAAGAGATTAAATTTGAGTTACTCTTCCCCCCAGGGAAAATCTCTAAAACTCAGTTTCCACAGCTGTCTAATGAAAAAATTAGACTCAATCATCTCTAAATTTATTTCTAGCTTAAAGTATCTATGTCCATAGTGATTGGCTGACTTGTCAGGGAAACATTTTTATTTAAGAAGAGCTTATGTTAAATATTTTATAAAAATTATCAAAATAAGTTAAATTAAAACATCAAAAGGATAAATTTTAATTATCTGAAAAATTTACCTATATTGGATATCATGTGTTCCAACATTGGAGATATGTCAACAAAAGAAAATAGTAGTAGAGACCAAGTTGAAGTCCTGTATTCCAGAATTCCTTTGGTTCACAATTTAACACTTTTTTGTAGAGTTCAAGTTTTGCTTAAGCTACGTTAATCTTGCTCCTTAATTAGACTCTGAGTTCATTCCTTCAAGATAACTTTAGTCAGTACTTCACTTTTCTTCACCAAGACTGCATTCACAGGTCTGGGTATAAACTAGGCAATATTTCCAAAGCCTAGAATGAATAAAGACCAGATCTGGACCAGATCTGTCTATAAATTTCAGAAGAAAGAAAAGACACAATTATACCCACACAGAGAATATTCCAAGGACTAGAGTCCAGAGTCTATTATCTTATTATCTTGTCTATTTCAATGGAAAAACATTTAGTAAGATTCCTAGTATCCTACATCAAAGAGTTGTGTTTTTTCTTTTATGTAATGTTAAAATGGATTTTTGCACATAAAACAAACCAATGCCTAGCCTTACCCATTTCTGGCTCATATATCATGGACTGCAAATTGTGAAACATTATTTGCTCTTGATCTGCTTTCCAACTAAGTAATATATGTATTATATATCTATATATTATATATAGATATTAAACACAAAACACCTATAGATTTACAACTGATTCCAAAGACCTGGAATTCAGCTTACTATCATTTTCCAAGGTGCTTACCAGTGCAGATCATAGTCATAAAAATGATTATAAAAGCAGTTAGGAAAAGAATAGTTTATATTTGAAAAAATACAAAATGAGGTACTAGCTAAAATGACAGCAATTCTTTACTTTGGGCTTAATGTTTCAGTGAAAAGATGAACTCCTGACCCGGCTTCTCAGCAGCTAAAGCTTCACCCATCTTTTGCAAAGAATGACAAACTGCACAAGCAGCCTGAAGCGTGTATGCCACATTCCTCTCATTAACTTTGCTTGTCCTGGCTTGTCTCTTCATAGAACACCATAGTTCTTTTCAAGGAACTTCAAAAGACCCCTCAACAGCAAAAGTAAAACACATGTCAAGTGAGTCAAGCTGTTTGGTGGGACAAAATTTACAACATTCTCTACCACAGCAGTTGAACATCTACTCTATGAGGGTTCTCTGGCATTAAAAAGACAAAGTAAAATTCCTTACTCATCTTTTTGTACTTAAAAACTTGATGCAATTTCAACAGATTATCCACATGCCGACATAAGCCAAATTTGGACGTGTGTTTCTTTTTCATTCAATCAATATGATTCATAACCATAAGACTCTAAAGATATTGAGGCATAAAAAAAGTTGTATGAACAGAGGCCCTGAATTTGTCAATAAGCAAATGTATAGTTAATAATGGAGCAGGGGCTAAAACCCAGGATTCCTAACTGGGAGATTAATGGTCTTTCCATCATGTTAAGATGTTGATTGTGTCAAATTTCTGTTAACTTGCCCCCGATGAATGAAAGCATTTCATTCAGACAAGACATTTTCCATTTACAGAATAGTCTGGCCCATTCTTTGTAAAGTATAATAGTAGTGAGAGATTTCATATTTTTCTGTTATATTCTGACACGTTATTTTAAATCATTAAGAATATTATAATTAATCACAGATTAAAGCTCAGCAGTGCCACAGGACTGGGAAAGGTCAGTTTTCATTCCAATTCCAAAGAAAGGCTATGCCAAAGAATGCTCCAACTACCACACAATTACACTCATCTCACATGCTAGTAAAGTATTGCTCAAACTTCTCCAAGCCAGCCTTCAGCAATACGTGAACCGTGAACTCCCTGATGTTCAAGCTGGTTTTAGAAAAGGCAGAGGAACCAGAGATCAAATTGCCAACATCCACTGTATCATGGAAAAAGCAAGAGAGTTCCAGAAAAACATCTATTTCTGCTTTACTGACTATGCCAAAGCCTTTGACTGTGTGGAAAATTCTGAAAGAGATGGGAATACCAGACCACCTGACCTGCCTCTTGAGAAATCTGTATGCAGGTCAGGAAACAACAGTTAGAACTGGACGTGGAACAACAGACTGGTTCCAAATAGGAAAAGGAGTACGTCAAGGCTGTATATTGTCACCCTGCTTATTTAACTTCTATGCAGAGTACATCATGAGAAACGCTGGGCTGGAAGAAGCACAAGCTGGAATCAAGATTGCTGGGAGAAATATTAATAACCTCAGATATGCAGATAACACCACCCTTATGGCAGAAAGTGAAGAGGAACTAAAAAGCCTCTTGATGAAAGTGAAAGAGGAGAGCGAAAAGTTGGCTTAAAGCTCAACATTCAGAAAATGAAGATCATGGCATTTGGTCCCATCACTTCATGGGAAATAGATGGGGAAACAGTGGAAACAGTGTCAGACTTTATATTTTTGGGCTCCAAAATCACTGCAGATGGTGATTGCAGCCATGAAATTAAAAGACACTTACTCCTTGGAAGGAAAGTTATGACCAACCTAGATAGCATATTCAAAAGCAGAGACATTACTTTGCCAACAAAGGTCCGTCTAGTCAAGGCTATGGTTTTTCCTGTGGTCATGTATGGATGTGAGAGTTGGACTGTGAAGAAGGCTGAGCACCGAAGAATTGATGCTTTTGAACTGTGGTGTTGGAGAAGATTCTTGAGAGTCCCTTGGACTTCAAGGAGATCCAACCAGTCCATTCTGAAGGAGATCAGCCCTGGGATTTCTTTGGAAGGAATGATGCTAAAGCTGAAGCTCCAGTACTTTGGCCACCTCATGCAAAGAGTTGACTCATTGGAAAAGACTCTGATGCTGGGAGGGATTGAGGGCAGGAGGAGAAGGGGACGACAGAGGATGAGATGGCTGGATGGCATCACGACTCGATGGACGTGAGTCTGAGTGAACTCCAGGAGATGGTGATGGACAGGGAGGCCTGGCGTGCTGCGATTCATGGGTTCGCAAAGAGTCGGACACAACTGAGTGACTTCACTTTCACTTTTCACTCTCATGCATTGGAGAAAGAAGTGGCAACCCATTCCAGTGTTCTTGCCTGGAGAATCTCAGGGACGGGGGAGCCTGGTGGACTGCCATCTATGGGGTCACTCAGAGTCTGACATGACTGAAGCGACTAAGCAGCAGCAGCAGGATACAAAAATCAATACCAGAAATCACTTGCATTGCTATATACTAATAGAATATACTATATTCTATATAGCATTTCTATATACTAACAATGAAAAATCAGAAAGAGAAACTAAAGGATCAATCCCATTCACCATTGCAACAAAAAGAATTAAATACCTAGGAATAAACTTACCTAAGTAGATGAAAGAACTGTACACAGAAAATTATAAGACACTAGTGAAAAAAATCAAAGATGACATAAACAGATGGAGAGATATTTCATGTTCCTGGGTAGGAAGAATCAATATTGTAAAAATGACTATACTACCAAATGCAATCTACAGATTTAATGCAATCCCTATCAAATTACCAATGGCATTTTTTACAGAACTAAAACAAAAACTTTCACAATTCATATGTAAACACAGAAGACCGCAAATAGCCAAAGCAGTCTTGCGAAAGAAGACTGGAACCAGAGAAATCAAGCTTCCTGACTTCAGGTTATACTACAAAGCTACAGTCATCAAGACAGTACGGTACTAGCACAAAAACAGAAATATAAACCAATGCAACAAGGTAGAAAGCCCAGAAATAAACCCACGCACCTATGGGTACCTTATTTTTGGCAAGGAGGCAAGAATATACAATGGGGCAAAGACAGCCTCTTCAATAAATAGTGCTGGGAAAACTGGACAGCTACATGTAAAAAAATGAAATTAGAACACTTCCTAGCACCATACACAAAGATAAACTCAAAATGGATTAAAGACCTAAATGTAAGGCCAGAAACTATAAAACTCTTGGAGGAAAACATAGACAGACCACTTGATGACATAAATAAAAGCAAGATCCTCGATGACCCACCTCGAGCATAATGGAAATAACAACAAAAGTAAACAAGCGGGACCTGATTAAACTTAGCTTTTGCACAGCAAAGGAAACTATAAGCAAGGTGAAAAGACAACCCTCAGAATGGGAGAAAATAATAGCAAATGAAACAACTGACAAAGGATTAATTTCCAAAATATACAAGCAGCTTATACAACTCAATACCAGAAAAACAACTGAATCAAAAAGTGGGAAAAAGACCTAAACATACATTTCTCCAAAGAAGACATACGGATGGCTAACAAACACATGAAAAGATGCTCAACATCTCTCATTATTAGAGAAATGCAAATCAAAACTACAATGAGGTATCATCCCAGACCGGTCAGAATGGTTCTCATCAAAGTCTACAAACAATAAATTCTGGAAAGGATGTGGAGAAGAGGGAACACTCCTGCACTGTTGGTGGGAATGTAAACTGATACATCCACTATGGAAGACAGTATGGAGATTCCTTAAAAAACTAGGAATGAAACCACCATATGACCCAGGAATCCCACTCCTAGGCATATACCCTGAGGAAACCAAAATTGAAAGAGACACATATATCCCATTGTTCATTGCAGCACTATTTACTATAGCTAGAACATGGAAGCAACCTAGATATCCATCAACAGATGACTGGATAAAGAAGTTGTGGTACATATACACAGTGGAATGTTACTCAGCCATAAAAAGGAACACTTTTGAGTCAGTTCTAATGAGGTAGATGAACCTAGAACTTATTATACAGAGTGAAGTGAGTCAGAAAGAGAAAGATAAATACCATATTCTAACACATATATACAGAATCTATAAAAATGGTACTGAAGAATTTGTTTACAAGGCAACAGTGAGAAACAGACATGGAGAATAGACTTATGGACATGGGGAGAGGGGAGGAGAGGGTGAGATGCATGGAAAGAGTAACGTGGAAACATATTACCATATGTAAAATAGATAGCCAATGGGAATTTGCTGTATGGCCCAGGAACAGGGGCTCTGTATCAACCTAGAGGGGTGGGATGGGGAGGAAGATGGGAGGGAGTCTCAAAAGAGAGGGGATATATGTATACCTATGCCTGATTCATGTTGGGGTTTGACAGAAAACAGCAAAATTCTGTAAATCAATTATCCTTCAATAAAAAATAAATTTTTAAAAGAAAACAAAATTCCCTGTCCTCATGGAAGTTACATTTCAGTTGAGGGATGGGGAAGTGACAAAAATAATAATTACAATACGTTCAGTTCAGCTGCTCAGTTGTGTCCGACTTTTTGCGACCCCATGAATCACAGCACGCCAGACCTCCCTGTCCATCACCAACTCCCAGAGTTCACTCAAACTCATGTCCATTGAGTCGGTGATGCCATCCAGCCATCTCATCCTCTGTTGTCCCCTTCTCCTCCTGCCCCCAATCCCTCCCAGCATCAGAGTCTTTTCCAATGAGTCAACTCTTCCCATGAGGTGGCCAAAGTACTGGAGTTTCAGCTTTAGCATCACTCCTTCCAATGTACACCCAGGACTGATCTCCTTTAAGATGGACTGGTTGGATCTCCCTGCAGTCCAAGGGACTCTCAAGAGTCTTCTCCAACACCACAGTTCAAAAGCATCAATTCTTCGGCACTCAGCTTTCTTCACAGTCCAACTCTCACATCCATACATGACCACTGGAAATACCATAGCCTTGACTAGATGGACCTTTGTTGGCAAAGTAATGTCTCTGCTTTTCAATTGGTCACTTTCCTTCCAAGGAGTAAGCATCTTTTAATTTCATGGCTGCAATCGCCATCTGCAGTGATTTGGGAGCCTCCCAAAATAAAGTCTGACACTGTTTCCACTTTTTCCCCATCTAATTCCCATGAAGTGATGGGACCAGACGCCATGATCTTCGTTTTCTGAATGCTGAGCTTTAAGCCAACTTTTTCGCTCTCCTCTTTCACTTTCATCAAGAGGCTTTTGAGTTCCTCTTCACTTTCTGCCATAAGGGTGGTGTCATCTGCATATCTGAGGTTATTGAGATTTCTCCCAGCAATCTTGATTCCAGCTTGTGCTTCTTCCAGCCCAGCGTTTCTCATGATGTACTCTGCATAGAAGTTAAATAAGCAGGGTGACAATATACAGCCTTGACGTACTCCTTTTCCTATTTGGAACCTGTCTGTTGTTCCATGTCCAGTTCTAACTGTTCCTTCCTGACCTGCATAAGGGTTTCTCAAGAGGCAAGTCAGGTGGTCTGGTATTCCCATCTCTTTCAGAATTTTCCACAGTTTATTGGGATCCACACAGTCAAAGGCTTTGGCATAGTCATTAGATGATGATAAATACTGTGGTAAAATAATGCAGAGGAACACAGTACTTATCTGAGCATTAAAAACGCAAATACAGTCCAGTGACATAAACACTCTCTGCAACAAACTTTTGGATCTTTCCAGTGCATCTACTGGGGCTCATGTGATAAGCACAACACAATATTTCGTACCTCAAAATGGCCCAAAGAGATTAAAACTCATCTTTTATTCTGAAGTTCTCAGAGCTTTTCCAGATGATGCATTCAAAGTATAAATTATGACCAGTGTCAGAAAAGTCTTCTTACTTGTAAATAATGTAAATTTATTCTCTCTGTTCTCTGTGGAAAAGATCATTGGTCATAAGGACACAGTCTATCCTGGGAATGTCAGTGTGAAAAGGGGCTCATGTGGTGTGAGTTCAGAGGTAATAGGCAAAACCACTAAACCAGTATTTCCAGTAATGTATACTATGACCCAATGATTCTGATAATTATGAATAGATGATATAGAAACAAATGATTGAAAGGTGACTTTCATGATTAAATACAATCTCCAAATGCAGTGTTAAGCAGAATTAAAGAATCTTTTTTCATAAAACTTCTCAGAGTCTTTTCTATCCTAAAGGGAATTTTGAATTTCCAACAAAGGAATAAATGATCTTTCCCAAACATATGAACATGGAATCCTCTTTTAGAAAATTTCTTAGGACTTGATTTCCATGGATAGTCTTTCACAGTAGCTGGTTTCAATTACTCTCCCTTATTCTGCAGCTCATAATGAGCCCCCCACCCCAAAGTGTTTGGCTACAATTATTAACATGGGATCACTCTGGAAAGAAGAAAACTTTAGAGCTTTATGAGTGTGTCACACCTTGATGTACAACTGAGTACAGATTTTGATGATGGGGGCTACCCAGAAAATAAGAGGAAATTAATTCATTGAAATGAATGAAGGGAGAGCAAGGAGCTGTAAAGGGAAGAGAAAGGCAATAGGTTATTTCTCTAGAAGCAAATGCCTCCTACTCACAGCTTTTACCAAGGGACAACCTTAAATTGAATAATTCCACAGATTTAATAAAATGTTAGTTAAATCTTTCCTCAAGGCTTCCTTCATGTTTAAAAATTCCAAATCCCTTGAAGATACTTGCCAATCATTCAATAATGTTAATAGTTTTCTCATGACCATGAAAAATTAACATGCAAGCTGGGCATTTACAATTTATAACCTATCAGATTAGCTCCTCTACACAGAAAGAGAAAAGACATTAAATCAGAATTGAGTTGCCTGTGGGTACAATATATACAGAGAGAAAAACTGGAGTTGATTTGGTTGATCTCTTCTAGATCTTTCTGGTATAATGACTCTTCATGTATTGGGAATTTATGTATATTAATTCCACCTAAGTGAACTGGAAAGCAAATGGTCTGCTCCAAATGCTCCATTCTGAATACCTGTGTATGTCTACACATGCAATCCAGTTAACTGATGTTTTTACACATACTACCTGAAGGAACTATGAATCACATTAAGACGCTTCTGTGGAAAATATGTGTTAGCAAGATGGAAGGAAACAGGGATGTATACCAATCAGATTAGTCGGTGTTTTCATTAGCTACAAAGCTGCGGAAATTTGGCAGGAATAACATACAGGGCTATTTCAACTGGAGCCAGCCACTTCCCCACCACCTCCCCTCATCTTAAGGCTTTACTGCTGCTGCTGCTAAGTCACTTCAGTCATGTCTGACTCTTAGCGACCCCATGGACTACAGCCTACCAGGCTCCTCCGTCCATGGGATTTTCCAGGCAAGAGCACTGGAGTGGGGTGCCATTGCCTTCTCCTTTACAGATCCACACAATTTGTACAGACCTGTAGGAGATTATGCATCAAAAAAAAAAGTTGCTGATTTATCAACTGGGTTAAAATCCGCTACCTACTTACATCCTTCACTGAAAATTTCTTTTTGTCTTGGAATAGAATAGCTTTGGCATGCTACCTACAACCAACACAACAAAACACTGTATTTCATGTAATTCCTTTAGAAATATTTTTGAAAATTGAATGTGCACAAGAAAAATCTTCAACCAAAAAAAGTATATTTATGAGAATTGCTTCATGAGTAAATGATGGTTTAAGAAATCCCTCCCAGAGTAGATCTTTAATGTTCTCACTATAAAGAAAAAAAAAAAGGTAATTATGTGTCATGATGAAGATGTTAGCTAATTAATATGGTGATAACTATTTTAAAATATATGTTTATCAAATCAAATCAACACCCTGTACAAATTAAATTTACACAATGTTATATGTTAATTATATCTCAGTAAAGCTGAGGGAATACATCTCTCCTAATCAAGGACTTTTCCCCATCCTTTGAATCCTATCCAGTGTTTTCTTCCACAGTATAATTCCTCTCCGGATTTCATTTCTAATGAAGACTTAGCTAATTTCCACTCTTGACTCTACTCTTCTTAATACTACTATTACTACTAATAATAACAATATCATAACATTTAACATCATACATTACATATATAACAAAATATATAGCATTTTTTGCCCATGAGCCCTGCCTCTCATATTCTAGGGACATCAGGGCTTATCAAGCAATGTTATATCTCAGCTCAGAAAAACTAAGTTTCCCTAAACATTGTGATGTAGAGTTCTATATAAAAAATTAGAAACTTCATGTTTCTAAATGAAGTGAGGATTCTGAAGTACAATAACTATGAATATTTTCATTAGGATTCACAAATTTATGCTCTTAAGCACACATAAAAACTATTTCATTACATTGTAAGGGGGATGTAATAAGATTTTTAATAAAGAATTTCCTTTATTTTCACATTTTGGAGCTTTCTTCCTTCATGTTATCTATCAAAGTCAAACTGGAAGACTTTATTGAAGATCAATCATGTTGTTGAATGGAATATTTCACAGAACTGCGAAAAGCTTCCAGTCAGAGAACAGCACTACTGATTATTTAATGCACATTTTTAATTGTTTCAGGAAATGGTTTTGCTGAAAATGCCCACGGGGTTGCTGGGGCACCCACATACAACCACACCCGACAGAGACTGTCTAGGTAGGCGAGGTTTCAGAGCTCTGGTGCATTCACTGGAAAGCGATGAGACGACTGCAAATTGATATCTAAGAAGACTTGAGATCTCCTTTAACAGATCAGCACTGTTAAATGAGCAAAGCACATGAAATACAGGGCTCTTGTTAAATGTTGCTAACAAATGCAGCTTAAAAATATTTCACATAATAGCTGCTGCTGCTGCTAAGTCACTTCAGTCGTGTCCGACTCTGCAACCCCATAGACAGCAGCCCACCAGGCTCCCCCGTCCCGGGATTCTCCAGGCAAGAACACTGGAGTGGGTTGCCATTTCCTTCTCCAATGCATGAAAGTGAAAAGAGAAAGTGAAGTCGCTCAGTCGTGTCTGACCCTCAGCGACCTCCGTCCATGGGATTTTCCAGGCAAGAGTACTGGAGTGGGGTGCCATTGCCTTCTCCGAACATAATAGCTACCTTATATTTTTATATTGTTTTCAAATTTACTTGCAAACTCAAACAATGACTATAAAACTATGTTGAGTTGCCTGTTGTTTTCATTTCTGATACTTGCCCAGATGTTGACTATGTAACTTCTTACAGTTCCTTGTATTGCTGCTTATTTTTCCAATGTACTGCCAGTTGCGTATCAAAGGACCTGTCTTCCATGATCTTTCAAGTACCACTGACTAAATGTATGCCTCCCAAGTGGAAGTTCAAGTTAGATGGAATGCTAATTTAAGAAAGCCACACTTCTCCCCTACATCATAAATCAGGGAACAGTTTTGACAATATACTGATAAATAAGACCCAACTTAGTTTCAAGAATATTATACCTTCTTATTTACACTGGTTCTATTGTTGGTAGTTAGTCTGGGTATGCTACCAGTAATTCAATGAAGGTCATGTCCCTTGTTTTCTGATGATATGCAAATAAGTATGTATTACTTATTAAAATCGTTTTCATGGTATTATATTCACACTTAGCATGTATTACTTATTGTAATAGTTTGCTTGCTAGTTGTATTCACACCTAGTATGTATTGCTTATTGTAAGAGTTCATGCTCATTATATTCATACCTTTGTTCTTTCACTTCCTGTACTTATACAGATTGGCTTGTGAACCTCATTTTTCTTAAACATATCCATTTTAAATATCAGAAATATCCGATTTTTCATTATCTCTTCCTGTGTTTTTATGCCCAAACATTTTCAATCAAAATACACATTATTTTAAGTTAGTTTTTTTCCTACTTTTCTTTATATTAAAGCAAGACTCAGAATTAGATTCATAAATTTTTAAATTCGGGTAGGCCAGTTGCTGAAGTTGAAACTCCAATACTTTGGCCACCTCACGTGAAGAGTTGACTCACTGGAAAAGACTCTGATGCTGGGAGGGGTTGGGGGCAGGAGGAGAAGGGGACGACAGAGGCTGAGATGGCTGGATGGCATCACTGACTCAATGGACATGAGTTTGAGTGAACTCTGGGAGTTGGTGATGGACAGGGAGGCCTGGCGTGCTGTGATTCATGGGGTCACAAAGAGTCAGACACGACTGAGCGACTGAACTGAACTGAACTGAGGCTGGTTGCATTAACTAAGTTTAATGTTAGATACACTTTCTGTCAGAGGAGAGTGAGGAAGAAGAGTATCAGATAAAATGGTTTCTGCTGATCTCCAAGAGATGTGCAGAGGTTCAGGAAATAGAGACCAACTTCCACAAAAGGAATTCAGAGTAAACAAACCCATGAAACCATGAAAGAACATGGCATGGCCAGGAAATAAGAAGTGTCCAGCTTGTCTATCACGTAGTTCTTGTTTGGAGAAAGGTAAGGTGGCTAGAACAGCGTTCTTTTGGTTCTAAAAACCCTAGCTACTTCACAGCAATGTCCTAATAATTATTAATTCTCATTTAAGCATAAATTAACATTCTTTTCTAGAATGAGATGCATCAAAATTTTAGATACACAGATGTACTCTTTCACTTCATAGTGCAAAACATCTGTACTTTTATAGTTCTGTTAACTTAGCATGATTTTTTTCCTCCCTTCACTAACCCTTATCATTTTGACCTCTGAAAGTTTCTCCATTACATCACACAATCCTCATGTCTAAAACAAGTTCATTGATATAATCCCTGAATGGGAGCCTGTAGAAGAAAAATGTGAGGTTTAGTCCTAGGACTTTGCAAATATAGTTCTGACTTCTTAGTGGCCTTTTTTGCTTTATATTTTTGCTTTAGTTTATAGTTAAGTTTGGGTTCCACAGTTGAGACAGCCAAGAAGCTAAATTGATAATCTGGGGCATGATATTCACCTACAGTACTCAGTGGTTCAAAATTAATGAACTTACATTCCCAAAGTCCAGTATAATAACCTATCGGCTATATAAACCATTTTGCTTTTGGGCACTGAAGTCTGTGATTAATACGAGTGCTACTGTCCACATAGAAGTAAACATATAAAAACAAGAAGGAACCTCTTCCAGAGAACAACAAAAGAGACTGTCTGGTGTGTGTGCTCAATCATGTCCTACTCTTCGTGACCCCATAGACCATAGCCCACCAGGCTCCTCTGTCCATGGGATTTCCCAGGCAAGAATACTGGAGTGGGTTGACATTTTCTCCTGGCATTGCTGTTCAAAGAGGAAACTTTTCTATATTCCTATTTCTTGTCTTTTACTCCTTGACCAGTCTAAGTTTGGAATAAGAACACATCTAATAAATAAATCTAATTCCACTGAGCTAAATTTGACATAATTTACCAACACTATGGTAAATGCAAATTTCAGAATTAAAACAGAATTACTATCACTGGTAGCTTTTCCTAAAAGGAATACTGAAAAAAAGGCAAATTTCTGAGACAAAGTTAATGTATTTTGAACTGACCAAGTTCTTCAGACTTGGTAAAAATTTGATCCTACAACTATGAAAGCAAATCCAAGTGAATTAGGAAATCTGTTGATTACATTACTTTTTTTTAAACTTTCTATTTATAGTTCAATAGACCTATGGATGTCACAGGTGGCTCTAGTGGTAAAGAACCTGCCTGCCAGTCCAGGAGGCATTAGAGATGTGGTTCAATCACTGGGTCAGGAAGATCCCCTGGAGGGCATGGCAATCCACTCCAGTATGCTTGCCTGGAGAATCCTATGGAGAGAGGAGTGTGATAGGCTGCAAAGTCCATGGGGTTGCAAAGAGTTGGACATGGCTGAAGTGACTGAGCACACACAGTCTTACGTACAGAGATGAAAAAGAATAAAGAGAGCAAGAAATACCAGTGCTGGAAAACACTCTTCCATGCTAAATCAACTATGGTACACACCAAAACTGATCTTTAGAGCTCTCAAATACCCAGAGTCTGCAGTGCTTTAACATATTCCATTTATTTCCTTTGGTAAGAACAGTGGAGTTTTCAAACTCTTCATTTTGCTAAACCTAACAAATTAGGGTTAACTTTTTAAAGCAGCCTCATAACGTTTTCTTCAACCGCTATTGTGATTTAACCATTATTAAGATCCCATTGAGAAACAGGCCATTATTCAGTCCATTTGCCAAGCGATCATATCCTTATGATGTGAAAGTTTTTGTCTTGATGGTAAATATGTGTCAAGAGTATTTTTCTCTAGTATCAATAGAAATTAAGCAGTGTAACCATTTTACTTAGCCTTTTCTTCCATAACTGTAAATTAAAAATAAAAAGTAACAGCTAACACATTTGGTCCTTGCAGTTTACATGTATTACTGTATTTAATCTTCTCAACATTCCTATGAGGTTAAGTGCTATTATACTCACATAACACCTAATATTTAGAAATATAAAGTAAAAGTCAGAGAAAAAGTTCAAAATAATTGCTCTTTCAGAGGAAGCCTAAGTCATATAAAATAATATAGAAGGAGGCTTCCGATTTGTATTGATTTGTGTTAATATATAGTAGTATATGACTTCTTTTTTTTTTACCAAATATGTACTTTGATTTTAAAAACTTTAAATTAACTAAAAAAAATTAATGTTTTTACCCGAAGTGTTCTTTTTTCTCACTTATAGAATGTAAGTAACCTAAGCAAAAGGACAGATTTTTACTCTAGATTTAATTTCACCATTGCTATCTTATATAACTTGGTATTCTAGGTTTCAAATCTCCTTCACAATAGTCCTTATTTCTGTTATATTGTCAACCAGCCATAGTTCAGTTCTTGATCTTCATGCCTCTTGTCAGTTTTATATATTCTCACTACCTACTCATTGGCGTGATTTCATTGGTCTTACTGTTTAACACTTGCTATACCCTGTTTACTTCCACACATATCTCTAGGCTTACTCTTCCCCTTTAATTCTAGATTTTGGTATCTAAGGTGACAACTCACCAGGGAAAGTTCAAATTTAGTATACTGTCTTAGATTCCTACCAGTTAATAGTCCTGTCACTCTCAAAGTATCCTGGTTGAAATGGTCAATTACATGCTCAACTTTGCTGTATCCAACTTACTAGTCATAGAAGTGTTAGTCCCTCAGTCATGTCTGACTGCTTGTGACACCCCATGGACTGTAGCCTCCCAGGCTCCTCTGTCCATAGGATTCTTCAGGCAATAAGGCTGGAGTGGGTTGCCATTTCCTTCTCCAATTTTACTAGTTAATGGATTTCAAATAGTCCTCTGAAATTTAAACAATAAAAACAGAACTTTTGTTTTCCTCTGAAAAACCCCATCTGCTTTGTGTTCTTCATCTCAGAAAATGCAATATTGTTCACTCTGGTACTCAAAGTTTAAAAGCTTGGAGACATCCGTGGCTCCTCTCATACCTTATAATAAATCAGTTATAACTTCAAAGTCTGTACAGAATCTGATCCCTCCTTCTCTATGATCTTTGCCTACATCACTGACATAACTCACTTGAGAAATTAATGAATAAGGATTTTATGAAAATATTTCTGTGAGCTAAAATATAAAGTAATAGCTATCCTTGAGGACCCACATTGTAATAGGCACTTTATTGATAATAATGGGGAGCACTTTTGCATGTTTATGACACATTAGTCACTGTTTTAAGTGCTCTAATTTCATTAGTCCAGTAAATCTCACAATAACTCCTAGAGGCAATAGTTTTCCATTTTTAGGCACTATGAAACAGGTTATAAAAAAGTAAGTGTCAGAGAAGACTACAAAGCAAGGCAAGTTATCAGGGCTAAAGATATAACATAATGATAAAAGAATCAATTCTCTAAGAAGACATAACAATCTTTAACATGGATGAGCAGGAAACTATATGAGGCAAAACCGGAGAGAACTGCAAGGAGAAACAGATGAATCCACTATGATAAACAGAGATTTCAACACCTCTCTATCAGAAATGGACAGATCCAGCAGGCAGGAAATGAGTAAAGACATAGCTGGACACAGCAAACCATCCATCAGATGGATGTAATTAACACTTATAGATTGCTTCATTGAACAAAAGCATAAAACACATTCTTCTCAAGTTCACATGGGACATTCACCTAGATGGGCTACATTCTGGGCCATAATTCACAATTAAACAAATATAAAAGAATAGAAATCTTATATTACGTACTCACAGACCACAGTGGTATTTATTAAGTTAGAAATCAATAACAGAAAGACGGGTAGAAAACAGCAACAATATACTTTTAAATAACCTATGGGTCAAGGAAGAAATCATTAGAAACATTTAAACTATTTTTAACTAAATGAAAATGAAAGTATGGCTTTTTAAAATTTGTAGTTTGCAGTAAAAGCAATGCTCAGTGGGAAATTACAGCACTGAATTTCTATATTAGAAATGAAGAAAGGTATAAAATCAATATTCTAAGTTTTTACTTAAAGAAACTGGAAAAAGAAGAGCAGATTAAGTTCAAATAAGCAGAAGAATATAAACAACAAAAAGTAGAACAGAATCAATAAATTTTTTTAAAAATCAATAGAGAAAATCTACAATATCAAACATTGGTTTTGGGGGGGTGGCAAATCCATAAAATTGATCAGCCACTAGTCAGTTTAACTAAGACCCCAAAAAAAGAGAGAGTGGGAAGGAAAAAGACTAATATCCAAAATTAAAGAAGGAAATCAATGCAGATTCCATGCATGTTAAAATAATAATAAAAGAATACAGCAAAGAACACTATGCCCACAAATTTGATAACCTAGATGAAACGGACAAGTTCCTTGAAAGACACAAGTTTCTCAGACTCACAAAAAAATAAATAAATAATATGAATAGGCCAGTATCTGTGAAATAAATTGAATTAGTAATTAACAAGTGTCTAAAACAGAAAGCACGAGAATGAGATGGGTTCACTAGTGAATTCTACCAAATACATAAAAAGAGAAATTATATCAATTTTCCACAATCTTTTCAGAGAACAGAAGCAGAAGAGATCCTTTCTAACTCATTCTGTGATTCCAGCATTATATGAATACCAAAACCAGACAAAGATATTATAAGAAAAGAAAACTACAGATCATTAACTTTCATGAACATAGCTGCAAAAACTCTCAACGAAACATTAGCAAATCAAATCAAATGCATAAAAAGAACACCACATTAACTGGGAACTGTTTCAGATATATAAGGTTGGTTCAACATTTGAAAATCAATTAATTTAATTCAAATCACAGGAGCATATCATTAGATGCACACAAAAAAGCATTTGACAAAATCTAACACTCATTTGTTATTTCAAAAAAAGAAAAAGAAAACTCTCAATAAACTAGAACTAGAAATAAATCTTCATCACTCCTTTTTAATACTGTACTGGAAGTTATAACTGACGCAGTAAGTTTTATCTAATAAAACCAAAATGTTTTAAACTACCATGCACTGTAAGAGTAGCAAGAGGTAGATGTATCAGTTCCATCCCTCGTTCATGAGTAAATCCCATCAACTGGATCAGTTCTGTTTCATAAATGCAGGCATGCATAAACCAGACAAAGTGGATAAAGACCAGGTCTCAAAGTCTTACAGACAGTAGATTTTAAGATAGTGGTGCCCCTGAGAAAAAACACTAACGTCTTGGAGATAACAGTAATTTCTGAAGGGAGGACAAGAAGCAGAACTCTAAGACAAAAGTAGGCTCCAATTCAGAAGGTTACTTGGATGTCAGGAGTGGAAGTCCCTGAAACAGAACTCAGATCAGCACTTTATGCTCTATTTGCAAGCATTTTAGCAAACTTCCTTAACAAATATTACATTCTGGTTGATTTCCAGAATGATTCCAGGGAATGTTGGAATAGCTCACTGGGAGAAGTAGTGACTAGCAAGGAATTGTGGTCACCCACATTTCCCCATAGAGATCCAATTTCTGATTCATTTGGTTACATCATGTAATGTGACCAGGGAAGAGGGCAAAATATAATAAGCAGTCAAACTACTGTTCATGCAAATACCTGTTCATTTTCGAATCCGCTAGTAATCCAAGGAGTCTGCAGTGGCTTTACACTCTCCATTAATTTTTCTATCCGGTCTATCCCCACAAAGCTGATTTCTGCTGGACTTGCAGAAATTTTCCGTAGTGTATATTTTCACCAAGCCCGAAAGTCCATGGGCAATAAATGAAGATCTAAAAATTTTCATCTCTGAAACTTATAAATCTTGCCTTATAAACATATCCAAAAGCCAGTTTTAATAACATTCAAATGCCCAGAAAAATAATATTTAATACTGCCTGTGTGAAGAGCGGACTTATTGGAAAAGACCCTGATGCTGGGAAAGACAAAAGGCAGGAGGAGAAAGGGATGACAGAGGACAAGATGGTTGGATGGCATCACCCACTCAACAGACATGAGTTTGAGCAAGCTCCAGGAGATGATGAAGAACAGGAAGTCTGGCATGCTGCAGTCCATAGGGTCACAGAGAATTGGACATGATTGAGCGACCGAGCAACAACATTGCCATGATACTTATTGTGTTTGCATGCGTATTGCATGTGGTATGTGTATGCAGGCAGTAAGATAATATTTCAAGTATAAATATATAATTATATCTCAGCTGGTAAAGAATCTGCCTGCAATGTGGGAGACTTGCGTTCAATCCCTGGGTTGGGAAGATCCCCTGAAGAAGGGAAAGGTTATCCACTTCAGTGTTCTGGCCTGGAGAATTTCATGGACTATACAGTGCATGGGGTCGCAAAGCATCAGATACGACTGAGCAACTTTAACTTTCATATCTAATGAAATATTCTATTTATCTTTTTCAGTTCAGTTCAGTTCAGTTGCTCAGTCGTGTCCGACTCTTTGTGACCCCATGAATCACAGCACTCCAGGCCTCCCTGTCCATACCGACTCCCAGAATTCACTCAAACTCATGTCCATCGAGTCAGTGATGCTATCCAGCCATTTCATCCTCTGTCGTCCCCTTCTTCTCCTGCCTCCAATCCCTCCCAGTATCAGGGTCTTTTCCAATGAGTCAGCTCTTCACATGAGGTGGCCACAGTATTGGAGTTTCAGCTTCAGCATCACTCCTTCCAATGAACACCCAGGACTGGTCTCCTTTAAGATGGACTGGTTGGCTCTCCTTGCAGTCCAAGGGACTCTCAAAAGTCTTCTCCAACACCACAGTTCAAAAGCATCAATTCTTCAGCACTCAGCTTTCTTTATAGTCCAACTCTCACATCCATACATGACTACTGGAAAAACCATAGCCTTGACTAGACAGACCTTTGTTGGCAAAGTAATGTCTCTGCTTTTCAATATGCTATCTAGGTTGGTCATAACTTTCCTTCCAAGGAGTAAGCGTCTTTTAACTTCATGGCTACAATCACCATCTGCAGTGATTTTGGAACCCCCAAAAATGAAATTTGTCACTGTTTCCACTGTTTCCCCATCTATCTTCCATGAAGTGGTGGGACCAGATGCCATGATCTTCGTTTTCTGAATGTTGAACTTTAAGCTAACTTTTTCACTCTCCTGTTTCACTTTCAAGAGGCTTTTTAGTTCCTCTTCACTTTCTGCCATAAGGGTGGTGTCATCTGCATATCTGAGGCTATTGATATTTCTCCCGGCAATCTTGATTCCAACTTATGCTTCTTCCAGCCCACAGTTTCTCATGATGTACTCTGCATAGAAGTTAAATAAGTAGGGTGACAATATACAGCCTTGATGTACTCCTTTTCCTATTTGGAACCAGTCTGTTGTTCCATGTCCAGTTCTAACTGTTGCTTCCTGACCTGCATACAGATTTCTCAAGAGGCAGGTCAGGTGGTCTGGTATTCCCATCTCTTTCAAAATTTTCCAGTTTGTTGTGATCCACACAGTCAAAGACTTTGGTATAGTCAATAAAGCAGAAGTAGATGTTTGTCTGGAACTCTCTTGCTTTATCCATGATCCAGTGGATGTTGGCAATTTGATCTCTGGTTCCTCTGCCTTTTCTAAAACCAGCTTGAACATCTGGAAGTTCACTGTTTACGTGAACCATGAAGTCTGGCTTGGAGAATTTTGAGCATTACTTTACTAGTGTGTGAGATGAGTGCTATTAGGCGGTAGTTTGAGCATAATTTGGCATTGCCTTTCTTTGGGATTGGAATGAAAACTGACCTTTTCCCACGTTTATTTTATAAGAAGAGGACAGAAGACAAAAATCAATACAGTATAGGGACTGAAAACAGAGATTTTGAATTGAATTCGAATCCCAACTCTGACTTGGAGTAAGTTTCTTAAATTTCCCAGACATAAGTATGCACAGCTCTAACAAGGACACAAAAATACCTACCTCACAGGACTGTTGAAAGTATTTTTTCATTAACTTTTATTGGGGTATAGTTGCTTTGCAATATTTTGTTAGCTTCTACTATACAGCACAGTGAGTCAGCTATACATATACATATATCTCCTCTGTTTTGGAAATTATTCCCATTTAGATCAACAGAGAGCATCGAGTAGAGTTCCTTGTGCCATACAATAGGTACTCATTAGTTATCTATTTTGTTATGGAAAGTATTAAAAGAGTAATATAGCAGATAATTATAATTATGATGGTGGTCAAATATCTACCTTTAAGAAACCAGTTAGGAAGAAAATAAAAACATATTCCTTCATCAGTTTCTCACAGAATCTTAGGAGAAACAACTCCAGTGCTTTTGGAGAATATTTAAAATTTCATTAAATAACTCGAAAGCATCCTGGACTTCCTGCACATCACAAAATTGGGAAGCCAGAGTGGTAGAGACTAACATTTACCTACCTTTCCTTAACTGGAATTCATGGTGAAGATGCTGATTCTAAAATAGCTACAACGTTAGGCTGTGTTGAAAATCAAGACATGTGAATTTCCACTGTATTCAGCCCAGATTACTGTGTTCATTAGTTGGACTATAGGTGATTAAAACCTAAATTCGCCTATAAAAGGGCAAGCAGAATACTCATGAGTCTAGAAACCTTACATACCTGAGAATGCAAGGAAGAGTCTTGCTCCCTTTGTCCTTCTCCATTGTTCTGAAGTGCTTGAACTTGTCTCTTGTAGCACTCTGAGAAAAATTACAGAAGTTATATTGAATAAAAATGTCTGTCAGTAAATTTCATTGAAGTTAAATTCCAAAGCTTCCTTTTGACATACAATCATTTGTGAAATTTACACTAATGTTCAGAGATGGAATAAAGCAAGCTTAAAAGACTTAACAACTCCTCAGTATGGTCTTCTGCTCCTCTTCACTGTCTTAATCTGCTATTGACCATCAGTTGATTTAAAGGCCAGTGTTATCTCAACTTAAGCAGACCAGCGCTGAATTTTTCTCTTATAATCCGTGCTCCTGAAGTGCCTAGAGTTTATAACCAGAAATATCATGAAGCTATGCATTACCCGGTTTGGACTGCATGCGCGTGCACAAATACACACACACACACACACACACACACACACACACACACACACACACACTAAAGCTTTCTAGTTGCAATACCTAAATTTTGTGCCCAACAAATTTATCTGTTAAATTTCTGATTATTGGCAGGACATTATTAATCTCTTTCAATCTGAAACAGAGATGTCCCTGACTCTTTCTCTTTCCTCTTTTCTCATAATTAATCCAATAAAAAGAGAAACCATCACAATCTTCATTTTTCCAATTTTGAATTTCTGGGAAAATGAACTTCTCTGTCATTTGCATCTAGCTAACTGGTTCTCAATTCTTCTGGATGAAACCTGTTATTTTTCCTCCTTCTAAACAGTTCATATATTACAAACATTATTCTTCATATATTTTATTCTTTTTTCATCCAAAAAATAACTTCTGTGATTTTCTAGACTTTGAGGACATTCATTTAGCATTTATTCTTCCCAACTCAAGAAGCCTAATGTTTCATTCTGTCCTTACAGAACAACATTTTCATCCCATTAAGTACTTTAAGGGTTCTTCTCTGATACTTTCAATACTTTATCCATATATTTAAAAATTATTTATTTTTAATTGAAAGATAATTGCTTTACAATATTTTGTTGGTTTCTGCCACACATCAACATGAACCAGCCATATGCATACGTGTCCCCTTATACTTCTTGAGTACAGCAAAATTTTCCAGTGAAAAATGAAGAAACAAGAGAACCCAGAAAATTAAAGGAACGTATTTTTGAACCAAATTCTGTTTACTGTAAAATGTCTTTTACTACAGACAAGTATATATGCCTAGGGTGAAAGAACTTTCAAATAAGAATTTCTTCCCTTCCTCTCAGTGCTTCTATACTGAGGGCAATGAGACAATAAACTGAATCATACGTATCTCCCTGCTTCTCTTTCATTATCAGACCAGGGACTGGAGAGTCTGAAGTGGAGAGTAGAAGAGTGTAACATGTTTTTCTTAGGCCACATTCTACCACAATCACTATCTAAGTTCCTCCACTCACTAGCTCTATAACCTTAGGGAAGTGACTTAACCTTTTCCTGCCTCAGTTTCCTCTAAAATCGGGATAACAATAATAGATTTGAGTTGGGTTATTATGAAGATACAATGAGGCAATTAATTAAAATAATAACCATGGTATCTGTCATATATTAAGCATGCAATAAACAGAGCTCCTTATTTTTTAACCACAATCATTCTGTCCTCCTCTTGTCAGGCCATGGTGGCCACTAGGAATGACACCAATGGAGTGTTGGGGCACTTGTTCATAAACACAGGGCTCTGAAAGCAGCCTACTAAAAACCACTACACATCAAAAATATACACATCCAAGATTATTTTAATTTAAAAAATATACGTTGCAACACATGTCATTCGAATCCCTGGAGCTTAGAATACAGCATTTTAACTTTGATTACTTTATATTGTAAAGAAGAAATTATCATATGCCACGAATGTATTCAGCATTGCTTGAGGTACCTTGAAGAATGTAGTAGAAATATAACACAGCCTGTTTTCTAGAGTTACCTTATGCTAAGAAGACAAATATATCTCCCAGATTATAACATCAAGCATACTATTAAGACAATATAAGACTAAGGGATAAATTGTAGAATGGGTTCCAAATGTTTTACAGGGGGTGGAAAAGATAAAAGAGAATTCAAGTCATAGAGAAAGACTCTATTAGATATGTTGGAATTAATTCAACAATTAAATCTAATTAAGCTAATTAATTAAGCTAATTAGCAATTAAATTTAATGCTCTAATTAAAGCATTAGAAAGCTTTTGACTAAGTCTTAGCTATTTAATCAGATCAAAAAATCCCAAGGATGTGTCTATTTTACACTTCTCTCATGCATTTTCATTCACTGAAAAAATTTCTAAGCACTTCCATGTATCAAGTATTGAAGAAGGTATTGGGAATACAACAATAAACCTAGTACAATCTTCTCATTGAAAAAACCTCTGAGCATGCTTGGGGCGGGTGCACGGGGATGACCCGGAGGGATGTTGTGGGGAGGGAGGTGGGAGGGGGGGTTCATGTTTGGTATCGCATGTACACCCGCGGTGGATTCATGTCAATGTATGGCAAAACCAATACAGTATTATAAAGTAAAATAAAGTAAAAAAAAAAAGTTTAAAAAAAAAAAGAAAAGAAAAAAATCTCTGGAACTTGTGCACCTGACCTTAGTGGCATGGCTTGTTGAAGAGCAGTGTTTTACAGAGTTAATCTGAAATAATTAGGAAAGTTAGAGAGAATTTTTAAATGAATACATTTAAAGATACAATAATTTGAGTATCCTGTGGTGCCTTTCCCTTTGAGATATTTGTTGGGCTATAAGAAAGGCAGGATTGAGAGGCTGAGAAGCAAAATAGAAAACAGTCACCAAAATGCTGAGAATCTGAGTTGAGTTTTGAACAGTCTAATGAGACTGGGGAAGCAAAAATTGAAGCTTAGAGGTTCTCAAAGAAAATGGCCCTGGATAAACAAATCAGACATCCAGAAAAGAGTTTCAAATGAGCAGACTTTAGGATTAATGGCAGAAGTCACATAAAAATCCAGCATTGATCCACCTCAACCTAAGCCTTGGTAAAGGTGATCTATTTCTGCTCCAAGGGCAGAGTAAATTAATAGTAAATTCTCTCTGGACAAAGATAACAGGAAGCAGAACTGCACAAATTATCTCTATAATTTTTCATACACAACATTTTTTTTTAAATTCTTAGGCATGCCAAGAGAGTTAAAAGCTCAAAAATCAAGAAAAAATGTTTTAAAAAGAAAGAAACAGACTCAAGATGATGCAGATCTTGGAGTTCTCATGCAGGGATGTTAAAATAACTATGATCAACATTTTCAGAAAATAGAGAAGATGGACAAGTTGATCAGAAACTGAAATTAATTAAAAATTCTAGACTGAAAAAGCTTAGTAAAATTAAGAAATTTATAGACATATCAAATAGGAGAAAAGGATAATAGAATGGAAAGTTAGGTCAGTTGACTAAAGAACAGAGGGGGAAAATGATGGAAAATAAAGCTGTATAAAAGATCTAGCAGACAAGTTATTGAAGACCTAGGAAAGGATATAGTGAGACAAATGAGTATTTTACATAATATTGCCTGAGGATATTACAGAAACAACCATGGCATTAATCTACAACATCAGGAAGCTCTATGAAACCCAAGCAGGCTAAATGAAAGTCATATCATCATTCGTCATGCTCTGTTGTTCTGGAACTGGAACCATCCGACTCTTTGTGACCCCATGGACCCACCAGGCTCCTCTGTCCATGGCATTTTCCAGGTAAGAATACTGGAATGGGTTGTCATTTCCTCCTCCAGAAGATCTTCCCAACCCAGGGACTAAACTCAAGTCTTCTGTGTCTCCTGCATTAGCAGGCAAATTCTTTACCACTGTGCCACCTGGGAAGCTAAAAGTCATAGTCATACTGCTAAAAGAAAAAGACAAAAAAGGTTTAAGTTGCTACAGAAAAAAAGATTCAATACCATCAAAGAATAGGGCTGACTTTCAATAGAAACAATGAAAACCATCTATAAGACAATAGAGTGGTTTATTTGAAGGGGTGAAATGTAACTGCTAACCTAAATTCTACACCTAAAGAAAACAGTGTTCAAAAAGAAAAGAAAAGAAAGATAAAAATCTACCAAAATGAATTCTTCAGGCAGAAGAAAAAAATATCCTAGATGAAAGCATGGAAATTGAGAGAGGAATGAATAACAGAAAGAATAAATATATAAATCCAAGTGATTATTCACTGCATGAAACAATGACATGATTTCTTGGAGTTTAAGAAGGGGTAGAGATGCATGGTCCTGACAAAGTCCAGGAAGTGAGAAAAATATTACTTTAGAGTAGATCTCCTGTATCAAGGATATATGTGTAAACTATGTAGCAACCACTAAAACAATAAAAGTACTGTTGTATTTACAATTTTGTTTCTTCCGTTCTATTAGATTAAACTTTCTGTTTGTTTCTATTAGATTAAGCTTTCTAATTGTTGAGACTGATATTTAGATTGTTGACATTGCCCTTTTGTAGTGCAAGCCCTGATCAATGTGGTTTATTGTTTTGGCTTGTTTGTTTTTTGTAATGCAAGTTCCCAACTTAAGCTTTGGTTGCAGAGGCATCTATCTCAAAAAGGCATTCCCTCCAAAGATTGCTATCTCCAATGAACACATTGCCAGACTCACGCTAGATAAAGCCAAGATGTCTTCCCACACTGAGGTTTCTTTGTTCTAGAGGTCTGGTTGATTTCTGTGACTGACCACTTGGGGTACTTGGCTTTTTCTCTTCCAGCTCGTAAAATTTTGCCTCATGTTTTAAATTCACCAATAAAGAGTGAGCCCATGAGGGTCTTCCCTGGTGGTCCAATGGCTAAGACTCAGCTCCCAAGTTCAATCCCTGCTCAGGGAACTGGATCCTGCATGCCTCAGTGAAGACCATACATGGCAAAATAAATAAATAAATAAAAATGAGTGAGTGCAGGAAACCTTAAGCCCCATCCTCAACCCCAATAAAAGCAGAACCACGGGTCCCTGTGGTCTCTGTAAATAACCTCCCTCTGCGTACCCTGATATGCTGTGTAGTTTCTATGTCTTGTAAGTAATAAACTTTTATTTTCACAAAGTTTCTGATGGCTATTGCTGGCAGGCACCGTGCAGTTATAACAAAAACCGCAAGAGCTGGTCCAGGCATAACATTGGTTACTGATAGGCTAAGACTAGCACACAACGTCCTTCTTTCTAATGTACGCAATCGGGGCTATAAATTTGCCTCTTTGGCTTTGTACCACGTTTTAATACTTCTTAATTTTACTAACATTCACTTCAAAATATTCTCTAATTTTCGTCTTGACTTCTTAATTGATCTTTGTTACCAGAAAGTAGATTCCTCAACTTCCAGCCACTTAAGAAATTTTTATCAATTTCCAGATTAATTTCACTGGGACCAGAGAACAAACTTTGTACAGTTTCAATCCTTTGAAATGTATTGACACTTATAAAATGGCCCAGTGTATGCCAGCCAGTACGTGGTGGTTGCACAGCATGGGAGTGGCTCTGAGGAGATACCCCACATCCAAGGGCAGAGAAGCCCCAGCAAGATGGTAGGTGCTGGGGTGGCGGCTGCACAGCACTCAAGTGACAGTGAGGAGATACCTCACTTCCAAGAACAAAGGAGAAGCCCCAGCAAGATGGTAGGAAGGGCAAAATCACGTTTAGAATCAAACCCCATAGCCGCCAGAGATGCTGAGAGGGCTCAAACAAACCTTGTGTGCACCAGGACCCAGAGACCCCACAGAGACTGAGACAGAACTGTGTTTGAGTGTCTCCTGTGGAGGTGCGGGTCAGCAGTAGATTGCTGCAGGGGCAGGGGCTCTGGGTGCAGCAGACCTGGGTATGGCATAAGCCCTCTTGGAGGAGGTCACCATTAACTCTATCATAGAGCCGCCAGAACTTACACAGCACTGGGAAAAAGATTCTGGGAGGGCACAAACATAACCTTGTGTGCACCAGGACCCAGGGGAAAGGAGCAAGGACCCCACAAGAGACTGACCCAGACTTGCCCAAGTGTCCAGGAGTCTCCGGCAGAGGCATGGGCCAGTGGTGGCCTGTTCCAGGGCTGGGGGCACTGAGTGTAGCAGTGTGTGCATGGGACCTTTTGAAGGAGGCCACCAGTATCCTCATTACCTCCACCATAGTTTGGCCCAAGTAAATAAAAGGGGGGAAACAGCCCCACCCATCGACAGAAAATTGGATTCAAGATCTACTGAACATGGCCCCATCAAAACAAGACCGAGTTTCACCCTCAGTCTCTCCCATCAGGAAGCTTCCATAAGCCCCTTACCCTTCTCCATCAGAGGGCACACAGAGTAAAAACCAAAATCACAGGAAACTGACCAATCTGATCACATGGACCACAGCCATGTCTAACTCAATAAAACTATGAGCCATGCCATGTAAGGCCACCTAAGACGGACAGGTCATGGTGGAGAGTTCTGACTAAACATAGTCCACTAGAGAAGAGAATGGCAAACTACTTCAGTATTCTTTCCTTGAGAACCCCATGAACAAAAGATAGGACATTGAAAGATGAACTTGCCAGGTCAGTTGGTGCCCAATATGCTACTGGAGATCAGTGGAGAAATAACTCCAAAAAGAATGATGAGACAGAGCCAAAGCAAAAACAACACCCAGTTGTAAATGTGACTGGTGATAGAAGTAAAGTCCAATGCTGTAAAGAGCTATATTACATAGGAGCCTGGAATGTTAGATCCATGAACCAAGGCAAATTGGAAGTGGTCAAATAGGAGATAGCAAGAGACATTTTAGGAATCAGCAAACTAAATGGTGAATGGGTGAATTTAACTCAGATGACCATTATATATACTACTGTGGGCAAGAATCCCTAAGAAGAAATGGAGTAGCCATCATAGTCAACAAAAGAGTCCAAAATGCAGTGCTTGGATGCAGGCTCAAAAACGACAGAATGCTCTCTGTTCATTTCCAAGGCAAACCATTCAATATCACAGTAATCCAAGTCTATGCCCCAACCAGTAATGCTGAAGAAGCTGAAGTTGAACAGTTCTGTCAAGACCTACAAGACCTTCTAGAACCAATACCCAAAAAAGATGTCCTTTTCATTATAGGAGACTGGAATGCAAAAGTAGCAAGTCAAGAAACACCTGGAGTAACAGGCAAATTTGGCCTTGGAGCACAGAGTGAAGCAGGCTGAAAGCTAATAGAGTTTTGCCAAGAGAACACACTGGTCATAAAAAACACCCTCTTCCAACAACATAAGAGAAGACTTGTCATGTGGACATCACCAGATGGTCAATACCAAAATCAGATTGATTATATTCTTTGCAGCCAAATATGGAAAAGTTCTATACAGTTAGCAAAAACAAGACCAGGAGCTGACTGTGGCACAGACCATGAACTCCTTATTGCCAAATTCAGACTTAAATTGAAGAAAGTAGGGAAAACCCCTAGACCATTCGGTATGACCTAAATCAAATCCCTTACATTTATACAGTGGAAGTGACAAATAGATTCAAGGGATTAGATCTGATAGAGTGCCTGAAGAACTATGGATGGAGGTTCAGGACATTGTACAGAAGGTAGGGATCAAGACCATCCCCAACGAAAAGAAATGCAAAAAAGCCAAAATGTTTGTCTGAGGAGGCCTTACAAATACCTGTGAATAGAATAGAAGCTAAAGACAGAAGAGAAAAGGCAAGATATACCCATTTGAATTCAGAGTTCCAAAGAATAGCAAGGAGAAATAAGAAAGCCTTCCTCAGCAATCAAGGCAAAGAGAGGAAAACAATAGAATGGAAAAGTCTACAGATTTCCTCAAGAAAATTAGAGATACCAAAGAAACGTTTCATGCAAAGATGGGCACAATAAAGGACAGAAATGGCATGGACCTAACAGATGTAGAATATATTAAGAAGAGGTGGAAAGAATACACAGAAGAACTGTACAAAAGAAAGATCTTCATGACCCAGATAATCATGATGGTGTGATCACTCACCTAGAGCCAGTCATCCTGGAATGTGAAGTCAAGTGGGCCTTAGGAAACATCACTGTGAACAAAGCTAGTGGAGGTGATGGAATTCCAGTTGAGCTATTTCAAACCCTGAAAGATGATGCTGTGAAAGTGCTGCCCTCAATATGCCAGCAAATTTGGAAAACTCAGCAGTGGCCACAGGACTGGAAAAGGTCAGTTTTCATTCCAATCCCAAAGAAAGGCAATGCCAAAGAATGCTCAAACTACAGCCCAATTGCACTCATCTCACACACTAGTAAAGCAAGGCAATGGTCAACATTTTCCAAGCCAGGCTTCAACAGTACGTGAACCGTGAACTTCCAGGTGTTCAAGCTGGATTTAGAAAAGGCAGAGGAACCAGAGATCAAATTGCCAACATCTGTTGGATCATCAAAAAACCAAGAGAGTTCCACAAAAAACATCTACTTCTGCTTTATTGACTACGCCAAAGCCTTTGACTGTGTGGATCACCACAAACTGGAAAATTCTTAAAGAGATGGGAATACCAGACCACTTGACCTGCCTCTTGAGAAATCTGTATGCAAGTCAGTAAGCAACAGGTAGAACTGGACATGGAACAACAGACTGGTTCCAAATAGGAAAAGCAGTACGTCAAGGCTGTATATTGTCACCCTGCTTATTTAACTGATATGCAGAGTACATCATGAGAAACGCTGGACTGGAAGAAACACAAGCTGGAATCAAGATTGCTGGGAGAAATATCAATAACCTCAGATATGCAGATGACACCACCCTTATGGCAGAAAGTGAAGAGGAACTAGAAAGCCTTTTGATGAAAGTGAAAGAGGAGAATGAAAAAGTTGGTTTAAAACTCAAGATTCAGAAAACGAAGATTATGGCATCTGGTCCCATCACTTCATGGCAAATAGATGGGGAAATAGGGGAAACAGTGACAGACTTTATTTTTGGGGGCTCCCAAATCACTGCAGATGGTGATTGCAGCCATGAAATTAAAAGATGCTTGCTCCTTGGAAGAAAAGTTATGACCAAACTTGATAGCATATTGGAAAGCAGAGACATTACTTTGCCAACAGAAGTCCATCTAGTCAAAGCTATGGTTTTTCCAGTAGTCATGTATGGATGTGAGAGTTGGACTATAAAAAAAGTTTAGTGCTGAAGAATTGATGCTTTTAAACTGTGTGTTGGAGAAGACTCTTGAGAGTCCCTTGGGCAGCAAGGAGATCCAACCAGTCCATCCTAAAGGAGATCAGTCCTGGATGTTCACTGGAAGGACTGATGCTGAAGCTGAAGCTCCAATACTTAGGCCACCTCATGGGAAGAACTGACTCATCTGAAAAGACCCTGATGCTGGGAAAGATTGAAGGCCTGTGAGAAGGGGACGACAGAGGATGAGATGGTTGGATGGCATCACTGACTCAATGGAGAAGAGTTTAGTAAACTCCAGGAGTTGGTGATGGACCGGGAGGCCTGACGTGCTGCAGTGCATGGGGTCGCAAAGAATTGGACACAACTGAGTGACTGAACTGAACTGAACAGTCAATTTTTATAAATATTTCTGGACAGTTGAAATAAGTCATAAAAAACCCAGAAGAATCCACATTAAAAACTATAAGAATAAGCAAGTAAATTTAGCAAGGTTGCTAGATACAGAGAATGTATGTAAAAATCAATTATATTTCACAACTTCCCTGGTGGTCCAGGGGTTAAGAATCTGCTTGTCAGTGCAGGGCACACAGGCTCAATTCCTGGTCCAGTAAGACCCCTCACACCACAGAGTAACTAAACCCGTGCACCATATCTACTGAGCCCATGCACCCTAGAGCCCGTGCTCCACAACCATAGAAGCCACTGCAATGAGAAGCCCATGCACCACAGTTAGAGAGTAGCCAGTATAAAATATAAAGTTTAAAAAAGAAAAAAACTATAACAAGCCATCACTGTGGTAGTGTGCCAGTGGAGGAGAATGTACTACACAATGCAAATATCAGGATTTTAAGAAGTAACAGACAAAACACTACCTATAAGGGCAATGGGATTAGACGGCTATTGCTGCATGTCATTGATACCCTAAAACAATAATGAAAATTTGCAAGGGGTTAACAGGTTACTGAAAGATAAATGTGAAAAACACCAGACCTCCTTAGTAGTTCAAAAAGAATGTTTCATCTTCTGCAGGCAAAGGGCAAAGAAAGATCAGGACCAGGATTTAGGAGTTAGAGAAGCCAAATTCCAGAGAAAATGAAACACCCCAACATGTTAGGTCTGTTATGCTGAGATTGATGCTCTTATTTTGCTTTCCAGAGCAGTAAAATTTGGGGATTCAGAGATTAGATATATGTCACGAGGTCCCCTCCAAAGTAAAAGACAAATTGTTGTATCTTATGTCTCCCATCACAAAGAAGAAAGCACAAAGCCTGATAACCTTTCCTGGCTCCCAAAGCAGTATATTCCACACCTGGTGACACTGTTTCAACCTACATTCCAGGTGACATGTAAGGCTGAAAACTTTGAGAGGAAGTCAGAGCACCAAACACTCTGCACCAGGTCTAGGCTGGGCTGCAAGTGGCTCTGCCCTTGAACCATGAGTCAGTAGATTCATGAATACTATTTATGTATACTATTCATGCATACTATTTATTTTTTTGGGCTCCAAAATCACTACAGATGGTGACTGCAGCCATGAAATTAAAAGATGCTTGCTCCTTGGAAGAAAAGTTATGACCAACCTAGACAACATATTAAAAAGCAGAGACTTTTTAATTACTTTGCTGACAAAGGTCTGTCTAGTCAAAGCTATGGTTTTTCCAGTGGTCATGTACGGATGTGAGTTGGACCATAAAGAAAGCTGAGCACTGAATAATTGATGCTTTTGAACTGTGGTGTTGGAGAAGACTCTTGAGGGTCTGTTAGACTGCAAGGAGATCCAACCAGCCCATCCTAAAGGAAATCAGTCCTGAATATTCATTGGAATGACTGATGCTGAAGCTGAAACTCCAATCCTTTGGCCACCTGATGTGAGTAACTGACTCATTTGAAAATACCATGATGCTGGGAATGATTGAAGGTGGGAGGAGAAGAGGACAACAGAGGATGAGATGGTTGGACGGCATCACCGACTCGATGGACATGAGTTTGAGCAAGCTCCAGGAGTTGGTAATGGACAGGGAAGCCTAGCATGCTACAGTCCATGGCGTCACAAAGAGTTGGGCACAACTGAGTGACTGAACTGAAAGGATAGTATGAGAGGTACCAGTGTTGGGAAAAGATGCCACATGAAACATGGAGCTTATTTTGGACTTTTGCATGTGTGCTAAGTCGCTTCAGTCATGTCCAACTCTTTGTGACTCTATGGACTGTAACTCACCAGGCTCCTCTGTCCATGGGATTCTCTAGGCAAGAGTACTGGAGTGGTTTTCCATGCCCTCCTCCAGGGGATCTTCCTGATTCAAGGATTGAACCCACGTCTCTTACTTCTATCAGCACTGGCAGCTGGGTTCTTCACCACTAGCACCACCAGGGAAGCCCCTAGTTTGGAAGGGACTTCCTTTAACCTCTGAATTCAGAAATTTTACTGCTCTGGAAGGCCCAGATCCTAGTCTCAAGTGTTCTGGTTTCCTTCTCCTTTCTCCTTGCCCAAAATAAGAGTACTTATCTCAGCATAACAGACCTAGCACATTTAGGCATTTAATTTTCTCTGGAATTTGACTGCTCTAACTCCTCAATCCTGGTCCTAATCTTTCTTTGCCCTTTGCCTACAGGAGACTAAATGGGGATTTCCTGGTGGCTCACTGGTAAAGAACCCCCAGGTCAATGCAAGAGACACAGGTTCAGTCCCTGAGTCGGGAAGATCCCCTGGAGAAGGAAATGGCAACTCACTTCAGTGTTCTTTCCTGGGGAATCTCATGGATAGAGGAGCCTGCTGAGCTACAGTCCATGGGGTCACATAATATTTGGACATGACTTAGCAACCAAACAATGACAATGGAGACTAAATGCCTGACCCAGGACACTAAGTGGCCATGCATTTGGAAATGTATATCGTGAGCTAGTTTCTGTCAGACCCAATAAGCCATAAGGACAGGCAGACTCAGAAATCAGTTCTGTTCAGTCGCTCAGTTGTGTCTGACTCTTTGTGATGCCATGGACTGCATGCAGCACACTAGGCCTCTCTGTCCATCACCAACTCCAGGAGCTTGCTCAATCTCATGTCCATTGAGTCGGTGCTGCCGTCCAACCATCTCATCCTCTGTTGTCCCCTCCTCCTCCCGCCTTCGATCTTTCCCAGTATCATGGTATTTTCAAATGAGTCAGTTACTCACATCAGGTGGCCAAAGGATTGGAGTTTCAGCTTCAGCATCAGTCATTCCAATGAATATTCAGGACTGATTTCCTTTGGGATTGACGAGTTTGATCTCCTTGCAGTCTAACAGACTCTCAAGAGTCTTCTCCAACACCACAGTTCAAAAGCATCAATTATTCAGTGCTCAGCTTTGTTTATGGTCCAACTCTCACATCCATACATGACTACTGGAAAAACCATAGGTTTAACTAGATGGACCTTGGTCAGCAAAGCAATGTCTCTGCTTTTTAATATGTGGTCTAGGTGTGTCAGACCACACCTCGATCTAGTTTTTCTTCCAAGGAACAAGCATCTGTTAATTTCATGGCTGCAGTCACCATCTGCTGTGATTTGGAGCCAAAGGAAAAAAATATCTCAAAAATAGTCCATCATAAGATGGAAATGGTATATCCTAGATTCACCACTGGCAGGACCAGATGACATAAGCCAGTGACACAAAGAGAGGGCCCAGTTCCCAATGTCACTTACCAGTATTATCGCAGTGTACCTCCATAGCTCAGACCTATGACTGCATAGAGGATTTCTTATGACCATCTGATAGAGAAGGAAAGAATCTAAGAAAACTTTATAGATGAATTGGCTCAGTATGAAACGCAAGACAAAAATGAACAATAGCTTCACCACAGTCTTATTCAGAAGCATCCTTAAAGGACAGTGCAAAGAAAAACCCTCTCAGTGGTTGGAGATTCAGGCAGAATGACTAGTAATCCCTTTGTGTGAAGAAATAGTCCCAGGTTATAATATATATAAACTCATGGATGGGGAATAGCCTGTCCAGAAGATTGGAAGATAGAGACAAGGAGGTCTGGTATAGAGTCATGTGGAGGCGCATAAGGGAGTGAGCACCAGCTGTGAAGAACTTTGTCACATGTTAAAGCAGATCAGAGAGCATGCACTGCAGGAGAGGCACTAAATAGCCAAACAGAAAAAAAGGGCCTAGTTTGTGGACATCAGCTGGTGTCAGTGATAAGTCACCACAAAGCTGCAATTGGCACGTGAATGGAGCGGCCAAGGTAAAAGATATGGAGACTGCACACAGGTCCAGCTGTGTTAGCTCCCACTTCCTGGAGCCCATTTAGCTACTGCAGCCACTGAGTTCCCAACCTGAGAGCAACTAGGCCCATGTTGAACCCCAACATGGCACTGTTCCTCAAGGAACTCTGCCAAGTTCTACCATATGGGGCCAAGTTTACTAAATGGGTTTTTTTTTTTAAATTTTTATTTTTTACTTTATTTTACTTTACAATGCTGTATTGGTTTTGCCATACGTTGACATGAATCTGCCACAGGTGTACATGAGTTCCCAATCCTGAACCCCCCTCCCACCTCCCACCCCTAAATGGGCTTTTTATTTCCTAAAATGTAACATGATTTCAAAGAAATAGATAGACCTTCTAGATGTGAGTTTGTTATTCCTGCACTTCAAGCTTCAAATCGCACCACTGCATAAAGGTTTATAGAGTATTTTCTCCACTGTATCAGACTCACATCACATTGGATCAGATCGGATGACTAAATGACTCATGTTTACGGCAAAGGAGGTACAAAAGTGAGCCCTGATAACAGAAATGTAGGATCTACTGGTGGGATTGCATATTATACCACCAAAAAAACTGTTGTTATTGCTGTTGTTGTTGCTGAATCACAATCAATGTGCCAGAGAGGCTACCCAGCATGAGGAGAGAATTCCATCCTCTGTGACAGTATAGATATTAAACTACAGAACTGGATGCGATCATGTGCACCTAATAGGAAGACGGCATGAACACAGGAACCAGCGCATGTGATAGCCTGCTTACTGTCACGGCCACTCCCGTGACCCACTGAAGGACTCTGGAATAAACAGCTCTAGAGCTCTGAGCTCTGTAGGGCTAGAGGCCTTGATCCCTAAAGACAGCACACTTTCACCACAGGAAAAAAAAAAGTTCCTTTTCACTCCAAGCTACAGCACCACCAGGGACTAACAGGCAGGAAGAATCACCATCGTAACAGGAATCATGGGCCCTGAGCATCAGAAAGAGGCTGTTATTTTACAGCACTGATAATGTTGGGCACTTTGGGGCACCACTGGGAATCTCTTGCCCAATTGTGACAAGGACCTTGACTTGACAAGATTATGGGGCCTAGGAACAAATTTGGAAAACTATAATCGAGGAAAACATAAATTATAAACCTACAGTAATTAAGAAAATATAGTAATGCCAAAAAGATGTAGACAAATAGATAAATGGAACAGAATAGAGAATTCAAAAATGCGCATTTATACATTTGATTTATTACAAGGTGATGCTGAAGAGCAGTGGAGAAAAGGATGTTGTCTCAATAGACAGTTTTGAATCAACTGGTTTTCGTATGGAAAAATGTTAATACCTCACAATGTTCAAAAATCAATTTGTAAGTAGACTATGATGCTGCTGCTGCTGCTAAGTCGCTTCAGTCGTGTCTGACTCTGTGCGACCCCATAGATGGCAGCCCACGAGGCTCCTCCGTTCCTGGGATTCTCCAGGCAAGAACTTTGGAGTGGGTTGCCATTTCCTTCTCCAATGCATGAAAGTGAAAAGTGAAAGTGAAGTCGCTCAGTCGTGTCTGACTCTTAGCGACCCCATGGACTATAGCCTACCAGGCTCCTCCATCCATGGGATTTTCCAGGCAAGAGTACTGGAGTGGGGTGCCATTATAGATATAAATATAAAAGAAGAGTAAAGCTGCTAGAATATAAAAGCATATACTTATGACCTTGTGCTAGACAAAGATTTCCTAAACAGGATACACACACACACGCACACACACACAAGCGTGCACACGCACAGATAATTAATCATTTCTTCATCAAAAGAAACACAATTATGATAACAGAAATACATAGAGTGGAAGAAAATATAATCAACAAGGAAATGATTCCAAATAATCACAAGAAAAGTGAAGTCGTTCAGTCATGTCCGACTCTTTGCGACCCCGCGGACTATAGCCCACCAGGCTCCTCTGTCCATGGGATTCTCCAGGCAAGAATACTAGAGTGGGTTGCCATTTCCTTCTCCAGGGGATCTTCCCGACCCAGGGATCGAACCCAGGTCTCCCGCATTGCAGGCAGACATTTTAACCTCTGAGCCACCAGGGAAGCCCAACTATAAATCAGTAGGAAAAAGATAAGCCCATAGAAAACTTGCAAAATCATTAAAAAGAGGATTGGACACATATAAATAACCACTAAACATATGAAACCAACCAGTCCATTCTGAAGGAGATCGGCCCTGGGATTTTTTTGGAAGGAATGATGCTAAAGCTGACACTCCAGTACTTTGGCCACCTCATGGGAAGAGTTGACTCATTGGAAAAGACTCTGATGCTGGGAGGGATTAGGGGCAGGAGGAGAAGGGGACGACCGAGGATGAGATGGCTGGATGGCATCACGGACTCGATGGACGTGAATCTGAGTGAACTCCAGGAGTTGGTGATGGACAGGGAGGCCTGGTGTGCTGCGATTCATGGGGTCGCAAAGAGTCAGACACGACTGAGCAACTGAACTGAACTGAAACATATGAAAAAGTATACAACCACATTAGTCATTAGACAAATACAATACTGAGAGCTGTGTCAAACACACTTGACAATATTGAAAATATGTCAAGTACAACACTTGACAGCTATGAATGGCTAAAATTAGGAAGATTGACAATAGTAAGTGTGATAAGGACCTAGAGAAACTGGGATTCTCCTGTGCTGCTCATTAGCAAAATGTGACACAATCACCTTGGAAAACTTTCAGTAATAGCTTCTATAACTGAAAAACACATAATTCATGACCCAGCAATTCTATTTTTAGTTAAGTAGCTAACATAAATGCAAACCTATGTTCATTAAAAAAAACTATACAGACATTATCACAGCAGCACTATAAAAGCTCAGAACTAGAAACAACTCAAAATCTATTTAGAGTTGAATAGATCAAAAATTTTGCTATATACATGCAATGAAAGGTTATCTATGATGGAAAATTTAAAAATGCTGCTACTTACAATAAAATGTGTGCATTCCAGAAACTTAATTTTGAACAAAACCAGACAAAAAAAAAATCATCATACCGTGTGATTCATTAAATAAACTCATCTATTTACATAAACTTCAAAAGGAAGGATGGATGGAGATAATTTATGGAGAGGAGTGGTTAGAGTTAGGAGAGGTTAGATTTTGAACTGTGGTGTTGGAGAAGACTCTTGAGAGTCCCTTGGACTGCAGGGAGATCTAACCAGTCCATCCTAAAGGAGATCAGTCCTGGGTGTTCATTGGAAGGACTAATGATGGAACCGAATCTCCAATACTTTGCCCACCTGATGCGAAGAGTTGACTCATTGGAAAAGACCCTGATGCTGGGAAAGATTGAGGGCAGGGGAAGAAGGGGACAACAGAGGATGAGATGGTTGGATGGCATCACCGACTCAATGGACATGGGTTTGGGTGGACTCCAGCAGTTGGTGATGGACAGGGAGGCCTGGCCTGCTGAGGTCCATGGGGTCGCAAAGAGTCGGACATGACTGAGCGACTGAACTGAACTGAGTGACTATGAGGGTCACAAGAGGAGTTTCTGGGATACCAACAAGTGTTTTGTTTCTTGAAAGGTGTAGTAGTAATATGAGTGTTTTCCCTCTGTAAGTATACTCTATGAGACTTTATTGATGTGTACATGTGTGAGCTCTGTACTTTCTTTAAACCACAATAAGTTACATGCGCAGTATAATGTCAGATAAAAGGAAACTTAGATATCTGTTGGTTTAACTTGTGGACTTCATTTGCCATACACGCAAGTGACTCAAAAGAGAATGAGAGATCTGGGCACAGGAATAAACTATAAAAAGCAATCCATCCAGAGACTCCCCCAGTGGTTCAGTGGCTAAGACTCCATGCTCCCAATGCAGGGGGCCCAGGTTCAATTCCTGGTCAGGGAACTAGATCCCACAGGCTGCAACTAAGAGTTCATATGCCTCAATTAAAGATCCGGTTTGCCGAATAAGACAAATAAATGAATAATTTTTTTTCTTTTTAAAGGAATCCACCCTCACTGTGAGGGTGGGCTGAGGGGAGGGACAGACACTGATGTCAGTGCCAAGATCACCACACCCTTGGCACAGCTGTGTGTACCCATGTGTCATGCTCACTTTATAGAAGAACATTCTGCTAACTGTCTAAGGCTATAGACCTCAGCACACAATTCTGTTCCTAAGTTAACATCCTGTACCATACCTTATGTTTTACTTTGGCGGCTGAACAGGAAGAGTCATTGCCTCCATTATTTCTAAGTGGAGGGCTTTTCAGTACTACATTTATGAGCTTCTCATTTTTTAAGTGGGTGAACCTGGCCGACGGCACAACCCTAAATACTTCTACTAGTAAAAATACCATCCGCTGCAGACACGTACTTCACAGGGGGAAAATCTGGCTTCTCCATACTTTGGTCTGGCCAACAGACACCCCACCAGGTTTACCGTGAAAGATCAGAGTTCTCTCACAACAGCATAAGGAATACTTCCCATCCGGGGATGACTGACTTCAACAGGAGTTTGGGGTCTGGCAAGACATCGCACGGACCAGGCCAAACCAAACACGGAGTGGAAAACTCCACTCAGACAGTGTTCCGCGGGCCCGGGGCCCCCTGAGGCCTGCCCACGTGCGCAACTGACTCCAATTAGAGTGAAGTAGCAGCCAAACAGTACTGCACACACTGTGCAGAGAAGGCGCCTCGACCAGGTGGAGGGAAGGATGACAGGCCCGCTGGGATCGGGCCCGGTTCTAATCAGAAGAGTACGCTCTGAGTTTTCCAGGGCTTCAGAATGCCAGAGACATTTTGAACATGGCTTTGAGCAAATAAATAGTTTGAGCATAAATGGCTCTTGTGACCCATGTGTATAAATATTTTTCCTTTTATGCTAGGGGAGAAGAAACCTTCTTTTCACTTCTCTACAAAGTGAAAAAAAAATTTTTTTAAGAGAAGTTTATTTAAACCACAATTGCAAATTCATTAGTTAGGAACAGTATTTCTGTACATCTGACATCCTGACAAATACACTATTCATACTCCCAAACTATTGAATATTTATTCACATAATCGTTTCATCTACTTTTGCTAATTTACTTAAAAAACTTGAAAAGGTGCTGTGGAAGCACCTCTGGAATTGCGTCCCCAATAAGAAACCTGAATCATGAAGAAACAAAACAGGTAACTGGAAGTTGCTTGTATATTTACTTTTAAATATGTGACATTTACCCATCTGGTCTAAAACTGGAAAGCATGATGATGTGTGTACATGACAAATGTAGAACAAGATATTCCCCCACACACAAAAGATGGAAAATCGCTTTCCTTACGGCATATTCTAGCAGATTTCACAGAGCAGTTGAAGATGTCAGAAGAATCCTAAATGTGGAAAGAAAGATTTATTTTTAAATTCTGTGAATTTCAAAAGATTGTGCAGATATATAAATCAGATTAATTATATTATGTGCACTAGTATTTCTATGACTAACAATGTCTATTAACATCCGATTTCCAAAATGATAAATCTTTCCTGACGTATAGGTTCCTATAATTGGAACAATTGAGCTTTTCCAAATAAAACTTCACAATCATTTAAATAAAATAAAATCTTTTGAGCAAAGAATAAGAAAATAGACACAAATTACTATAAGCTGTTAACTGACAAATGTCAGTTACCTTCTGCTGTGCTTCCTCCTGGTTTCTCAGAACTCCACGTCACCACACTTCGCAACTTACTTTTTCAGTCCTCTCAGTAAAATTTTAAAGATTCTGCCCCTTCTTACAATGGCAAAGAAGGGTAAAAGACTCAGCCCAGGCCAATTCACTCATCAAGGAGCTAAGATTTCACCCAGTATCCATTTTCCAATGACAAAAGGTTTAATAGCAAAAAGGCATGGGTTATTTTGTTTAATCCAGAAAATGTTTTTACTAAAATATCTTTTATCATTTTATTGTAAGATAATACTTAAACTTCTGTAGCTACTTAAACCTTTCAAAGTGCTACCCACTTTTTTTTTTTTTTTTTTTTTTTGTAAACCCTCACCAGAGCAGTGGTGCAGTGGTGCTAGCTGTAAAGAATCGACCTGCCAATGCAGGAAACGCAAGGGACGAGGGTTTGATCCCTCAGTTGGGAAGATGCCCTAGAGGAGGAAATAGCAACCCACTCCGGATTCTTGCCTGGAAAATTCCACGAGCCGAGGAGCCTGGTGGACTACAGTCCGTGGAGTCACAAAGAGTCTGACACCACTGAGCAGCTGAGCCCACATAGAAATAAGAGCAGTCTTGGATCACTACTTTGTAGATGGGGAGAAAAACCCGAATATAAGCCCCTGAGCACCAGCACAAGCTTTTTCTTCTTGACCATATCTGCTCCGAATGTGTGAGAGAAAGAGATGAGGCTGTTTGGGACTCCCTTCTGTTGCTGCTGCTACTAAGTCACTTCAGTCTTGTCCGACTCTGTGCGACCCCACAGACGGCAGCCCACCAGGCTCCCCCGTCCCTGGGATTCTCCAGGCAAGAACACTGGAGTGGGTGGGTGAGATGCAAAAATGGATACAGTATTTAAAAGGAAGAGAAATGGCAATGGAGACTGAAAAGATACTTGGCAATTCTGACTAGAATTTGAGAGAAAATATTTGATCAAGGAGAACTGGGATATGAAAGTGATCACCTCAACATTTAAGGAATTCACTAAAAAAAATAAATGAGAACTACTTTAGTATTAGTTCTCTCAGAATCACACTAAAAGCAGGGGGTTTGACTGGCGCTACAGGAAAAAAAAAATTCTGGGATAAACACTATATTTGCAATTGTAGTAAAGATAGCTCTAAGTTAAAGCTGCTTATAACTCCCAGCTCCACAGCTTGTGGGAGTGTTACATGTTCCCACAATCCCCTTCTGCCTTCATCCTCTGTCTGCATCTGCATGCACTATCTCGGTGTCTCACAGAGTCAACCAAACTGTGAACTCATACCTTTCACTGGTTTTGAAAAAATTAAAACAAACATTACTCTTTTCAAGAGAAACTATACATGGATCAGTATGACCAATGGAGATTTTATTAAAGATTTCAAAAGATCAGAAGAGTGTGACAGAGCTCAAATTTTATAATTCATCTTTCAGATATGTTTTTTTCAAATTTTCTCTGACAAGAATGGGACTTAGGGGCCCTTTCTTGGTCCCTTCTCTAGGAAGCATCCCATCTCTTCTCCTAGCCCCTCGTCCTCCGTAGAACTACTCTTGCTTCTCACTGACCTTTTTTTTATTCTCATTTTCTTTCCCTTCTACCTCACAAAAAGCAAAATGTTCCTCCCTGTTTCAAATTTAACAATTGATTGCCTTTTGTTGTTGAGATGTTCCTAAGATCTCATCATCCAATCATAAGAGATTACCCATGCATTTTTCTCCCCTAAAAGTTCTTACCTAAAGTTCAGTTCAGTTCAGTTCAGTCGCTCAGTCATGTCTGACTCTTTGCAACCCCATGAATCACAGCATGCCAGGCCTCCCTGTCCATCACCATCTCCCAGAGTTCACTCAAACTCACGTCCATCGAGTCAGTGATGCCATCCAGCCATCTCATCCTCTGTCGTCCCCTTTCCTCCTTCCCCCAATCCCTCCCAGCATCAGAGTCTTTTCCAAGGAGTCAACTTTTCACATGAGGTGGCCAAAGTATTGGAGTTTCAGCTTTAGCATCATTCCTTCCAAAGAACACCCAGGGCTGATCTTTTTTAGGATGGACTGGTTGGATCTCCTTGCAGTCCAAGGGACTCTCAAGAGTCTTCTCCAACACCACAGTTCAAAAGCATCAATTCTTCAGTTCTCAGCTTTCGTCACAGTCCAACTCTCACATCCATACATGACCACAGGAAAAACCATAGCCTTGACTAGATGGACCTTTGTTGGCAAAGTAATGTCACTGCTTTCCAATATGCTATCAAGGTTGTTCATAACTTTCCTTCCAAGGAGTAAGCGTCTTTTAATTTCATGGCTGCAGTCACCATCTGCAGTGATTTTTGGAGCCCCCCAAAAATAAAGTCTGACACTGTTTCCACTGTTTCCCTATCTATTTCCCATGAAGTGATGGGACCAGATGCCATGATCTTCATTTTATGAATGTTGAGTTTTAAGCCAACTTTTTCACTCTCCTCTTTCACTTTCATCAAAGGGACAATAGTCATAAATGACCAAATGATCCTGGCTGGCCAATGTATATTCAAAACTAGCTTAGGTAATATATGGTTTGTCCTATGATATTTATATGCATAGTTGTTTTAGAAGTAAACTGCTTGAGCTTGTGCATATCCAGGTCACATGAATTTGAAAAATCAGCGACCAAAATCTTTCATACAGAGTCCTCAGCAGTAATTAAGGACATGGTATCTGGAGCAGAGAGGTAGACAGCAGAGCTCAAATTCTGCCTCCTCTGCTGCCTTACGCAAATTGTTCAACCTCTCCAGTCTCAGTTTCTTCAGGTATAAAATGAAATGATAGTAACTGCTTCTACTTCATAGGGTCATAATATGGATTAAATGAATTAATACATGTAGAGTCCTTATAACATTGCCTGGCACATAATAAGTAATGGATAATGTTGGATCTCCCTAAATTGTTTTAACTCACTATAGAAGGCAGTGGTGTCTTTTTCCCTTAGCATTTCCGTAGCATCTCCACTTTAGCATTTGCTATTTTCACTATTTGTCAATTACTGACATGCTACTTTGAAATAACTCATATACATCTATAGTATAATAGAATACCACCTGTATGTTTATCTTTATTCAAAAGTTTGTAGACGACTGCTCTACATTGGAGTCTTACAGACACTGACTCTTTTAACATTTTTGCATCTACATAGTGCCCAGTAGAAAAGCTTGCTCATAACAGGCGCTTAATTTTTACTAGTTCAACCACCAGATGTAATAAAACCAATTGTGTTTTGATATATTTTTAACTTGGTTTGTGATATCTTACTGGAGAATTACCTCAAAAGCCTATTTATAGTGTTTGCCCTTTCTTTCTTCTCAATTACTAGAGATATGCTGACTTTCATTCTTCCATTTCTATAAAATTTTCACTATCCCTACTGAAATTCCAGTCCCAGCCCCTCCTCCAAAAAAATGAGGGGGAGTAAATATTAATAAATATTTACCCATGGTAAAGAACTTATATCTGCACTTTATTTTGTTTACCAGTAATTTTGCTTTCCATATGTCTAATGTAAAATACATGAGCAATTGCAAAAGAATACTTTTAGTTGTCATTTTAAAATCTATTGGAAAATGTGAGCATACTTTAGGATGAGATGTTTTTTCTCCTGTGTTTTTAATTTTACTTGAAAACTACTTTATTTGTATATAGCCAAGGGCTGGAGTAGGGCTAATCTATTATGGTCATTTTAGCTGTTTTCCATGGTATGAGTAACTCAAGGATTAGAAACTACTTTCCAGACATTTAAGTCATGCAGTCTTTCCATTGCTTTGCTCATATCTCTCATTCTCACTCCTGGGTGCCCACATATCCCATCTCTAAGCAAGCTCTCAGGCTCACAAGACACCAATTTCATGAATCAAAGGAAATCAGCCAAAGGAAAAGGGGGAGGGAATCTGAGGTCTTTGATACTTTTTGGATTGTAAGACCTGCAGCTTGGACTGTCTCCAAATACCTGCACCTAAGCAAGAATGAATTTCGTGGCTCTCTACCTACCTATTAATGAAATAAATATTATTTTTTTATTTATTGGGGTATAGCTGCCTTACAAGGTTGTGTTTGCTTTTGTTATACAGTCAAGTGAATCAGCTATATATATACACATATCCCCTCTCATGGACCTCCCTTCCATACTCCCATCCCACCCATTTAGGTCACTACAGAGCACAGAGCTGTGTGATACAGCAGGTTCCCATTAGCTATCTACATATGGCAGTACATCAATCTCAATCCCCCAATTCATCCCACTCCCGGTTTCTACCACCCTGTCTCTACCTGCTCTCTACCTCTGTGTCTTGGCTAAGAAATGCTAAATAGAGAAAACCAAATTACTGACATACTGTGCCTCTTTGTATCCACTTTTAAAAATATATATCAAGTTATAGAATAAAGACATATATAACTTGTCTTCTATAATAGTAGCAAACATCCAATAGAGTTTAGTGGGAACACTAACAGATAAAATACATAATCTACGGTTTAAAACAGGTGAAATTGGAGTTCATACATTACATCATTCATCAACTCTCAATCAAACAGCCACACCCAAGGACTGTATATGCAGTAAGTGATACACATAGGAGCTTCTGTTTTGTAAGTAGAAGCATAGGCAGTTTATGGTAAAAGTCAAATCCTAAGAAAGGAGAAGGTGGCAGAGGTACTATGATGTCTGTTCCCAGTAGAACTCTGGTTCTATGTTTAGAGCTTACAATTAGAGAAGTGGGATTCAAAATACGGTTAAACTCTTTAACATGAAAGATGCTGTAAAACATCAAGCCCAAGAAGAGATTCTCAGGGACTCAATCTTTTAAAAAGTTGAGGTGTGGAATTGAGGATGAAGCCATTCTTCCCATTGCTGACCAGAATTCTACTACTTCTTGGCAGCTCAAGGACCGCAGTGTGAGACACATCTGAAGATATTTTTCTTGGAGTAAACTAGTGCGCTCATGACATAAAGTGGCAATAATAATCCTTCTCAGGCAACAATTCTATATACTTAGGAGCAAGAACATATAAATATGAAGACTGGGCACAAAATGACAACTACATCTAGAGTATGGCTATTATGAACAACTTCTTGGAAATATATAGAAATAACAGGGATATGTTGCAGGTGATAGACTGAGATCTGCCATTATGCAGATAAAGGCTGGCACATTGGCATATTTGTGAATTAAATGTATACTGGGGTTTTAGAAAGCTAATAAATGAAATCATCTTTTCCTCTTTCAACTTCCGAAGTAATTGAGAGATAGAAGCAGGCCATACACAGGAGGAAAACAAAACACCAATTTTATTATTAATGGTGGGCGATGTGGCTTAGGTGTTCACTAATTATGAGCTTCCTAATACTGGATTCCCAAATTTAACAGTCACAGCCAGCAGTGAAGGCAGTAAACTTCCTCAATAGGGCAGAGTCTGGAATGGAAGATCATGTGTGATTTCTGTAGGAAAAGCCATAGAGAAGGAAATAACTAAGCTACATACTCAAAATTCCTCCTTCCAAAGTCACCATTCACTTTGAAGCAATGGGGGAGAGGATGGGATAAAATAACCAGGGGTATCTCACCAGAGGCTGGAGTAAAACACCAGCTTTGTTCTCATGAAAATCCTTCCACATTGGAAAGATGGAGCCTGTGGGAAGCAGGCTCCTCCACCATCAGCAGAGGGCTTCCCTGGTGGCTCAGATAGTAAAGAATCTGCCTACAGTGCAGGAGACCCAGGATTGATCCCTGGATTGGGAAGATCCCCTAGAGAAGGAAATCTCAACCCACTCCAATATTCTTCCCTGGAGAATCCCATGGACAAAGGAGCCTGCCAGGCTACTGTCCATGGGGTCACAAAGAGTCAGACATGACTGAATGACACTTTCACTTTAACTTTCCACAATCATCAATGGGCAAGGAGCATGGAGCTGGGCCAATCATGAGCAGACTATAAGAAACAATCTACCGTGGTATAGACATGTTCCAAGAATATGAGTTTCAGTTCAGTTCAGTTCAACTGCTCAGTCGTCTCTGACTCTTTGTGACCCCATGAATCACAGCACACCAGGCCTCCTTGTCCATCACCAACTCCCGGAGTTCACTCAGACTCATGTCCATCAAGTCGGTGATGCCATCCAGCCATCTCATCCTCTATCGTTCCCTTCTCCTCCTGCTCCTAATCCCTCCCAGCATCAGAGTCTTTTCCAATGAGTCAACTCTTTGCATGAGGTGGCCAAAGTATTGGAGTTTCAGCTTTAGCATCATTCCTTCCAAAGAACATCCAGGACTGATCTCCTTTAAGATGGACTGGTTGGATCTCCCTGCAGTGCAAGGGACTCTCAAGAGTCTTCTCCAACACCACAGTTCAAAAGCATCAATTCTTCAGTTCTCAGCTTTCTTCACAGTCCAACTCTCACATCCATACATGACCACTGGAAAAACCATAGCCTTCACTAGATGGATCTTTGTTGGCAAAGTAATGTCTCTGCATTTGAATATGCTATCTAGGTTGGTCATAACTTTCCTTCCAAGGAGTAAGTGTCTTTTAATTTCATGGCTGCAATCACCATCTGCAGTGATTTTGGAGCCCCAAAAATAAAGTCTGACACTGTTTCCACTGTTTCCCCATCTATTTCCCATAAAGTGATGGGACCAGATGCCATGATCTTCGTTTTCTGAATGTTGAGCTTTAAGCCAACTTTTCCACTCTCCTCTTTCACTTCAATATGAGTTTCGATACCAATAAATATTTGTCTTCCTAACTCCCAAAACTAAGTATAGATTGACTATATGCTCATTTCTACTCCTCTTACTTTTTCAAAGGGCTCAAGGAAGAAGTGTCCTTCCTGAATATAACTGGTGGCAAATAAGGCCATTTAAGGCTTCCCAAGTGGTGCAGTGGTAAAGAATCCACCTGTCAATGCAGGAAACACAAGAAACATGAGTTCCATGCCTGGTTCCAGAAGATCCCCCTCGAGTAGGAGATGGCAAAGCAGTCCAGTATCCTTGCTTGGGAAATCCCATGGACAGAAGAGCCTGGAGGGCTGCAGTCCATGGGCTCACGAAGATCTAGACATGCCTGAATGACTGAGCACACACACATATACGCAAGGCCATCTAATAATCCTGTGATTACAGTGATTATGTAGAAAAAGACTTCCACCTGCCATGTAGATAGTCCATGGAGACGAGGAAGGAAGAGCAATAGAGAGTAGATTCAGATTGAAAACAATTTATATACAGTGCTCTCTGAATGTCAAGAACTAAGCTAATATTTTCACAAATGATTTCATTTAATATAATTTAGTCCTTAAAGGAGAAGGCAATGGCACCCCACTCCAGTACTCTTACCTGGAAAATCCCATGAGCAGAGGAGCCTGGTGGGCTGCAATCCATGGGGTCGCGAAGAGTCCGACACGACTGAGCGACTTCACTTTCACTTTTCATTTTCATGCATTGGAGAAGGAAATGGCAACCCACTCCAGTGATCTTGCCTGGAGAATCCCAGGGACAGGGGAGCCTGGTGGGCTGCTGCCTATGGTGTCGCACAGAGTTGGACACAACTGAAGCAACTTAGCAGCAGCAACAGCAGCAGTCCTTGAAACATACACATTAAAAGAAGGAAAATTAAGACCCAGAAGGTTAAATAACTTGTTCAAGAAGTCATGATAAAGAAGAAGTAGAATGATATTTTGAACGAAGTATGAACAACCTCATTTTATTCTGTACAGAGCAGACATTATCAGTAGATAGATATCAAAACAATTACAGCTTTTTAAAGGCTTGTTTTTGGGACAAAACTAAAAAGCCTATCCAACTTTGAATGACCCTGTTAGGTCAATCAATTTACCTGATACCTTGATAGTTTTTCTAAAACCAATTTTAAAGGATTATTTTTAATATTCAAAGCATATCTTTTTCTTGGGACAATTGAAAGGATCAATAGTCCTATGACTAGGATAATATGTTGGTAAATGGTCTTTGTTCCCCCTTCAAATCATTGCCCATATGTCCTTCGTCTAACCCAAGCCTTGAAACTTTTACCAAAGTTAGAGAAATTTCCTCTTGACATTGCACAGAGACATGATAACCCAGTGATAATCGCTCCCTGGCAGGCTTTGCCCATGAGGCATTTTAAATGCTGATAGAGATAATCTATGGATCCAAACCAACATAAAATCTAAAGTGGAAGAAAACAGTCTGCCTCTTTTGTTAAGTGATAGCTCTGCGCAGCAGCACGGAGTGTCCTGAAGGTATATCAGGAACCAGGCAGCTTGGCCTCCTTTGATTGTTCCCAGAGGCTCCCTTGGCTGTTCCCACACACTTCTCAGATTTATTTTCCACTACACCCCTCCCCAGAGTGATTAGAAACAAACACCAATGCTGAACAAGTCTAAATATGCCTGAATCCTCTCAAACAGCTTGGCATTTCCTGCAGGTTTCATTGGCAATTCCATGATAGGGCTTGCTAGACAGCTTTCATTAAATTCAGCTAATGCAATAATTTGAAATTTTGATTGACTCATTTTCAAAATAATTCTAGTTTTCTACTTAGAAAGGCCAAGTTATACCCTTGGTTAAGAAAGAGAGATTTTTACAAACCACCTAGCCTTAAATGGAAGTGCAATAAGCAATGATCTGAATAATTTGAAAGCTATCAGAGAAATCTAAATTATCTCAGTTTTGCTCCTTATGCTTTTCTTGGCACTTTCTCCCTTTTGACCCATGTTACTTGATATATTCAGTGTTTTAGTCCTTATTCTGAGTTGGAAAACTAAAGCGATTATTTCTGGAAGGCTGGTAAAAACATATCATTGGGGAAGATACAATGAGGAAAGGTTGTTTTGGAAGGGGTGTCCCTCTCTTATTGAAAAATAACGAAGAATTGCTTTATGTGGCTGGCCATTTTTCATCTTTAGTAGCAAAGACTGATGAGAAGCTATATATATTGCACAGAAGTAAAGAAAAATCATCTCATGTCTGTTACTTTGTGACCAAGGGGAGATCCACGTTAATATCTCAAACTCAGTGTATGTCATCACAGAGTTCAGAGTAATTCTTAGAAATGGTTAATTCAACAGTATGTAAAAAATAATAAACTGAAAAAACAGCTATATTGCTTTCCCTATTTGATCTGATATAAAATCATATCTTCCCTTCAGTTCAGTTCAGTTCAGTCACTCAGTTGTGTCCCACTATTTGCGACCCCATGAATCACAGCACGCCAGACCTCCTTGTCCATTACCAACTCCCGGAGTTCACCCAGACTCACGTCCATCGAGTCACTGATGCCATCCAACCACCTCATCCTCTGTCATCCCCTTCTCCTCCTGCTCCCAATCCCTCCCAGCATCAGAGTCTTTTCCAATGAGTTAACTCTTCACATGAGGTGGCCAAAGTACTGGAGCTTCAGCTTTAGCATCATTCCTTCCAAAGAAATCCCAGGGCTGATCTCCTTCAGAATGGACTGGTTGGATCTCCTTGCAGTCCAAGGGACTCTCAAGAGTCTTCCCCAACACCACAGTTCAAAAGCATCAATTCTTCAGCACTCAGCCTTCTTCACAGTCCAACTCTCACATCCATACATGACCACAGGAAAAACCATAGCCTTGACTAGACAGATCTTAGTCAGCAAAGTAATGTCTCTGCTTTTGAATATGCTATCTAGGTTGGTCATAACTTTTCTTCCAAGGAGTAAGTGTCTTTTAATTTCATGGCTGTGGTCACCATCTGCAGTGATTTTGGAGCCCAGAAAAATAAAGTCTGACACTGTTTCCACTGTTTCCCCATCTATTTCCCATGAAGTGATGAGACCGGATGCCATGATCTTCGTTTTCTGAATGTTGAGCTTTAAGCCAACTTTTTCGCTCTCCTCTTTCACTTTCATCAAGAGGCTTTTTAGTTCCTCTTCACTTTCTGCCATAAGGGTGGTGTCATCTGCGTATCTGAGGCTATTGATATTTCTCCCAGCAATCTTGATTCCAGCTTGTGCTTCTTCCAGTCCAGCGTTTCTCATGATGTACTCTGCATAGAAGTTAAATAAGCTATTTGATCTTATATCCCTATCTGATATAAAATCAGATCAATTTAATCATCTGAAAAATGTGGTAGCTCTAAAAGTAACACATTCATACTATTAAAAAAAGAAAGTCTGGTGAATAGAATTTCTCAAATATCAGAGAGAAGATCTCGAAAAATCTACTCCTCTATAAAAGTAATTAGAACAATGTCAACATTTTTTTTTTTAAATCACTGTTTTTGGAACTCTGGAAATTAACTGAAAGCTTTCAATAATATGAGAAGAATTTATTCAAGGAAATAAATTATCAAGAGGAAAAGTAAAGCTTTATAGCATTTTAACTCACCCTATTCCCATTCTCCTCTCCTCATTTTCACAGTAGCCATAAAAAGCAACAGTCTCACAATTATAGTAGCTGTGAAAACTGTAAACCTAGCAGCCATTGGAGGGGGAAGAACAGAAGAACAAGTTTGGATTTTCTTTTAAATATATCTATTCCCAGAGATTTGTTACTATTTGACCTGGCTATTAGTTCCCTAGAAGTCTGCACTTGCAGGACTCATCTTTATTTGACATAACTCAGAGCTTACTCACTGTAAATAGCTTTCCCCAGGGCATTTACTGACAACTGTCAGTAGCAACTGTTTAACATCATGGTTGACTAAGGTAGGGGTAACATTTGGGGCAAACGAGGGCTGACCAAAAAAATTAAAAGGAAAAAATGGGGAATAAGATGTCTAGAGTAAGCTGTGAGAAGGTCTGACATTATCTGGGAGTTTAGAAGACCACAAGAACTGTGTAGGTTTATTTTTTATGTTTTTAATTTTCTGTATGTTATGATGTTTTGATGTTTTAAGAATCTTTCTGTCTGGGAAGTGACTGCTCCTCTTGAGACCAGCCAGTTCTTGGAGATAGTAAGGATGTGGCGCTGCGGGGCAGGCGGGGCAGAGTGGGGGCGGCGGCTGGAGCGGGACTTTATGTGAAACTGACCCGTCCAGGTCTATACATACTCTTTCTGGCATGTGCAGCTCAGGGCAGGAGGGGTGAGGGTGGGCTAATTATCTCAGGGCCAGGTACAGCAGCAAGAGACCATGACTATAGGCCAAAATTCACTGGAGTTATTCAACCTAGTCAGTCCTAAGCTGTTTACCCTGTACTGTCTTGCCTTTCCCGAGAAAATTACAATAAAGGTTTGACCTAGAGTTTTCCCTCACTCCTGAATTCTGTCTCCTGACCAAAACCTGGCATTTCTCATATGGTCCTGTGTGGTGTTCCATGCCTCCTGTTTATAGACCCTGTAAGTACAATCAATTTTCCTGAGACTCGCCCATGTCCCTGTTACGGCCACTCCTGGCTGACCAACACATAAAAGAACAGAGAAGATCACAACTGTGAGTAGGAGCAGGAAAACATCTGAAACCTCTCACCTCAGGCTGACCTCGAGTCCCTGCACAAGCAAGAAATAAAAGCTAAGACAAAGTTGTAAACAACTGGAACACAGAAGGCATGCCCCCACTAGCACACAAAGCCCACAAACAAAGGCTGGAAGATGCACTGGTTCAGGGCATTTAAGGATATCTCTAGCAACCATTAACTGACTACAAAGCTAACCAAACAGAGACTTCAGTGGCCATGTACAACAAAGAATAGAGACTATTGAATTTGTTCAGGAAGGTCACTTAACAAATAACCATGCAGCAGAAACAACTACATTAATAACATCAATAACAACCAACCCTAAACAGGGCCTGTGAACTCTACAGTTGTGTCAGCATGTTATTCAAAATGTTTAGTTTTAAGCAAAAAATAATTATGAGACATGCAAACAAACAGCTAAGTATGACATATACACCAACTCAGTGGATATGAGTTAGAGCAAACTCCAGGAGATGGTGAAGGACACGGAAGTCTGGTGTGCTGCAGTCCATGGGGTCGCAAGGAGTCAGGCATGACCTCAAGACTGAACGACAAAAATGACACGTGCTCAGGAATAACAATCAATAGAAACCATCTCTTAGGAAGCCCAGATTTTAGATTTACTATACAAAAACTTTGGAGAAGGAAATGGCAACCCACTCCAGTATTCTTGCCTAGAGAATCCCGTGGACAGAGGAGCCTGGTGGGCTGCCGTCTATGGGGTCGCACAGAGTCGGACATGACTGAAGCAACTTAGCAGCAGAGGCAGCAGACAAAAACTTTAAATCAACTATTATAGATAAATAAATGAAGTTATGCTTAAAGAGTTAAGTAAGAGTATGACAACAGTATCTCACCAAATACTGAAGACTCTTTGCGACCCCATGGACTGTAGGCCACCAGGCTTCTCTGGCCATGGGATTCTCCAGGCAAGAATACTGGAATGGGTTGCCATTTCCTTCTCCAGGGATCTTCTTGACCCAGGGATTGAACCTGAGTCTTCCGCATCACAGGCAGATGCTTTACCCTCTGAGCCACCAGGGAAGCCCAATAAAAAATATAAATTATTAAATAAAGAACAATATAGAAATCCCAGAATTTAAAAGTAAAATATTGAACTGATAAATTCACTAGAAGAGCTATCTTGTCCTCATCCATCAGCCATTTAAGCCCTTCCTCTAATTATGCATTAAAATGTTCCACCTTGTGGTTTGCAAATTTTAGGGAGAACATGTTGGGCCACTGGTGTGTAGCTTGGGCTGAGAATCCCAAGCCACTAGCAAATGCAGTGTGCTTAAGGAAACCAAACAGAAAATAAACATGGTCTTGTAAGGTCTAGAATATGTAGCCTGAGTTAGTGTTATATATGGCTAGGCCAAAGACCTAAAAATTTTCAAATGCAATCAGGCTCCACCAGAACCCTCTGAACTGGACAAGAGTGGGGTATGTGAGAGCTTCAGCAGTCAAATAGGACTTATAATCATTGGTCTTCTTTTCTATTTGTGGGGAGAGATGACGAAAAGCTTTGCAGTTATCTACTCTGAAATGAGATATTGTGTCCCTTCCCAGATTATACCCAGGAATCACTTGGGGCATGTATTCTGTCTGTGTTACTGGCCTAGCTGTGTTGCTGCATGTGGGTCAACAGTGTGCCCAGCCTCTATTGGGCAGGACTCTTGTCTGGGCCCACCAGAAGGCCAATGCTCCTTCAAGGAATAGGACTTTTTCTAGATCATACCACACCCACTGATGGCAGGTAGCAAAGAGTTTAAGTAGCCTTGTTCAGTTCAGTTCAGTCGCTCAGTCGTGTCTGACTCTTTGAGACCCCATGAATCACAGCACACCAGGCCTCCCTGTCCATCACCAAATCCTGGAGTTCACTCAGACTCACGTCCATCAAGTCAGTGATGCCATCCAGCCATCTCATCCTCTGTCGTCCTCTTCTCCTCCTGCCCCCAATCCTTCCCAGCATCAGAGTCTTTTCCAATGAGTCAACTCTTCGCATGAAGTGGCCAAAGTACTGGAGTTTCAGCTTTAGCATCATTCCTTCCAAAAAACACCCAGGACTGATCGAGTGGAAGGATATTAAAGGTCTACTGCTCACCAGGTGGTGCTAGTAGTTAAAAAAAAAAAAACAAAAAACTCATCTGTCAATGCAGGAAACTTAAGAGATGTGGGTTCAATCCCTGTGTCGGGAAGACCCACTGAAGGAGGAAATGGCAATCCATTCCAGTATTCTTGCCTGGGTAATCCATGAACAGAGGAGCCTGGTGGGCTACAGTCCATGGGATTGCAGAGACTCGGACACGACTGAAGTGACAGCATGCACGTACACATGTGACTCATTCTAACCAAATAGAGGCAAGTTGATCCTGATCATCTGGATGGAAAGTGATGGTTAAAAAAGGCATTTGACATATAAACTGCCGTATACCAATATCCCTTGGCTTGGCCAATAGTCTCTGTGACAGTCACAATGTCAGGTCCACCAGCACCAAGGGCATAATCAAGGCCTTGAACATGGGCCAAACGGAACTATTAAATGGAGAAATAGTTTCCCTTTGGCTCCCTTAAGTTTGGCAATTGCTGTTATCTCTTTTTCTTCCCCAGGAAGCCAATATTGTTTTGAGGAGGAAAATGAAACTAGGTTCAGGGTCTTCTACCTACCCCACTGAGTTGGTCCTAACTATAGGAATTCCATTCAGGAGTTGGGAGTGAAGGTGAGTCAGAGTGCACATAGATAATACATCTATACTAATAATATACTTAGCAGTGTAGGTCACGATGATGGAGATTTGTAGGGACCCCAAAGTACTCATGCATAGCCAAATGTGGGCAAGGGTCTTAGTGATGGTGATCACAGACCTAAAACCAAAGAGCAGTATCTGTTTCTCCTTCATCCTCATGGCAAAGGTTGTGGGGATCAGAGTTACTATGAACAAGTATCTGAGAGAAACAAGAAATACAATTTTCCCCTCATGCCCCCGCTGAACTCAAATCTTGGCTTGGGAACTCAGGTCTTACCTAGGGACAGAGGGACCTCAGTGTAATCCCTACTTCTGTCTATTTTTTTTTCCTTCTTTCTTTTTTTTATTATTTTTTTATTTTACTTTACAATACTGTATTTGTTTTGCCATATATTGACATGAATCTGCCACAGGCGTACATGAGTTCCCAATCCAGAACCACCCCCCTCCCATATCATCTCTCTGGGTCGACTTCTGTCTATTTTAAAACTAAGAGTTGTGAGTAAAAGTTGCTATGGCTCTCCAATTCACTTCAAGACTCACTGGGAGGGGAGTAGGGAATGACACTCTATCAATCACAGAGCAGTAACAACCATCACATGGACCCTAGCAGAACTGCCCATTGGGACCTCCCAGGGACTTGGCTCAGTACCTGGTCACAGGTTTCTCAGTAGGGAACTCATTAATCTTCTCCTTTGAGTCTCATTATCAAGGAACCAAATCCAGAGATATTCAGGGAAAGGCCCTTGTCCAAGTCACCTAGAAGAGGATGCACATTCTGTTGGTCATGCATGAAAAGAAAGTGAAAGCTTAATCTCTCTGTCATGTCCAACTCTTTGGGACCCCATGGACTGTAGCCTACCAGGCTCCTCTGTCCATGGGATTTTCAGGCAAGAGTACAGGAGTGGGTTGCCATTTCCTTCTCCAGAGGATCTTCCCAACCCAGGGATTGAACCCAGGTCTCCCACATTGTAGGCAGATGCTTTACTGTCTGAGCCACCAGGGAAGTTGGTCACATGTAGACAGTAACAAAGCAAGACAGAGAGACCTTGGCAGAAGCCCAGTGAGGAAAAGAGGAGGAAAAAGAAGCAGGTAGAAAGAAAAGTAGAGACAGGGAAACTGAGATCAGACTGTAGACCTCATAAGAGATCATTGCCCTTTTATAAGGAGTTCATTATGGAGTTGCTGTTGCAGGAAGGAGTTCATTATGGAGTTACTGTTGCATGAACTGGGCTGATCTGGGTCAACAGTCTGTGAGCACCAAGAGGCTGGCTACCAGATCATGAGGTTTCCTGTACTTCTCAACACACTTTTACCATAAACCCTATCAAAGAAAGAAACCAAGGATGTTTGTTTCCTCACAAGGAACACAATGAAACATACATTCTCTTTTTTTATTAAATTAATTTTTTTTTAATTTTTATTTTTATTTTATTTTACTTTATAAAATTGTATTGGTTTTGCCACACATTGACATGAATCCACCACGGATGTACATGCAATCCCAAACATGAACCCCCCTCCCACCTCCCTCCCCACAGCATCCCTCTGGGTCATCCCCATGCACCAGCCCCAAGCATGCTGTATCCTGCATCGGACATAGACTGGTGATTCGATTCTTACATGATAGTATGCATGTTTCAATGCCATTCTCCCAAATCATTCCACCCTCTCTCTCTCCCTCTGAGTCCCAAAGTCCGCTATACACATCTGTGTCTTTTTTGCTGTCTTGCATACAGGGTCATCATTGCCATCTTTCTAAATTCCATATATATGTGTTAGTATACTGTATTGATGTTTTTCTTTCTGGCTTACTTCACTCTGTATAATCGGCTCCAGTTTCACCCATCTCAACAGAACTGATTCAAATGTATTCTTTTTAATGGCTGAGTAATACTCCATTGTGTATATGTACCACAGCTTTCTTATCCATTAATCTGCTGATGGACATCTAGGTTGTTGGAAGCTAATTACTTTACAATATTGTAGTGGGTTTTTCCATACATTGACATGAATATGTCATGGGTGTACATGTGTCCCCCATCCTGAACCCCCCTCCCACCTCCCTCTCCATCCCATCCCTCAGGATCATCCCAGTGCACCAGCCCTGAGCACCCTGTCTCATGCATCGAACCTGGACTGGCAATCTGTTTCACATATGATAACATATATGTTTCAATGCTATTCTCTCAAATCATCCCACCCTCACCTTCTCCCACAGAGTCCAAAAGTCTGTTCTTTACATCTGTGTCTCTTTTGCTGTCTTGCATATAGTGTCATCGTTACCATCTTTCTAAATTCCATATATATGTGTTAGTATACTGTATTGGTGTTTTTCATTCTGACTTACTTCACTCTGTATAACAGGCTCCAGTTTCATCCACCTCATTAGAACTGATTCAAATACATTCTTTTTAATAGCTGAGTAAATCTGAACCACAGCTTTCTTATCCATTTGTCTGCTGATGGACATCTAGATTGCTTCTATGTCCTGGCTGTTGTAAACAGTGCTGCAATGAACATCCGGGTACATGTGTCTCTTTCAATTCTGGTTTCCTCGGTGTGTATGCCCAGCAGTGGGGTTACTGGGTCATATGGCTGTTCTATTTCCAGTTTTTTAAGGAATCTTCACACTGTTCTCTATAGTGGCTGTACTAGTTTGCATTCCCACCAACAGTAGTGGGTTCCCTTTTCTCTGCACCCTCTCCAGCATTTATTGTTTGTAGACTTTTGATCTACAGATCGCAGCCATTCTGACCTGTGCGAGATGGTACCTCATTGTGGTTTTGATTTGCATTTCTCTGATAATGAGTGATGTTGAGCATCTTTTCATGTGTTTATTACCATCTGTATGTCTTCTTTGGAGAAATGTTTGTTTAGTTCTTTGGCCCACTTTTTGATTGGGTCATTTATTTTCCTGGAATTGAGTTGCATAAGCTGCTTGTATATTTTTGAGATTAATTATTTGTCAGTTGGTTCATTTGCTATTATTTTCTCCCATTTTGAAGGCTGTCTTTTCACCTTGCTTATAGTTTCCTTTGTTGTGCAAAAGCTTTTAAGCTTAATTAGGTCCCATTTATTTTTATTTTCCATTACTCTGGGACGTGGGTCATAGAGGTTCCTGCTGTGATTTATGTCAGAGAGTGTTTTGCCTATGTTTTCCTCTAGGAGTTTTATAGTTTCTGGTCTTACATTTAGATCTTTAATCCATTTTAAGTTTATTTTTGTGTACGAAACACACATTCTTTAACACAAATTCTTTTGGGGGGAGGATGTGGTGATGAGACAAGGCCAGTTCCTACATAGTTTTGTATGCAGAGTTAACCGACTGGAACTTAACTTTATTGGAGACTGAAAGTCATTGAAGAGAGCTTTAAGTCAGAGACTGACATAAACATATTAACACTTAGAAAAATCCTTTTGTAATCTGCAAAGGCTGGATTGGAGGGGCTAAAACTTACGTGGAGCGAGAGACAATTCGAACGTAGGAATTTTTAATACTTGCTATCCCTGGTTCTTCTCTTACTAAATTAGTATTTGCAAAAAGTAAACTAGGTAGCAACAGTTACAGCAAGAAATACAGGCAGCTACAATCAAGCTGATCAACCCAGATAAAAAACCTGTTTAATTCTCAATGGGAGGGCTCTTCCTATGACTTCTTTATTTCACTTTTCCTATGATTTCTTCATTTCGCTTGACCTAAATAGAGATAGTCAGACTAGGCATGAAGTAAATTTATAGAGGTGTGTTTAGTGTTAGTCACTCAGTCATGTCCAACTCTGTGTGACTCCATGGACTTTAGCCCACCAGTCTCCTCTGTCCATGGGATTCTCCAGGCAAGAATATTGGAATGGGTTACCATGCTCTAGGGAGCATGGGATTGAACCCGGGTCTCTCACATTACAAGCAGATTCTTTACTATCTGAGCCACCAGGGAAGACTCTCTGAGCAACCAGGGAAGCCCCTTATAGAGCAGATGAGCATTTAAATTAAGACAAAAAGTTGAACCAAAGCAGTGTGAAAAAAAAAAAAGTTTCAACTGTGTCATAAGAATAACTCTGGAAGTAACATCCTCAGTGACACAGCAACAAATGTTATTCATTTGCTTGTTCCTTCAGCATATTGGAATGCAGGGATGTGTCATTAGTACAATGATCCCCAAGGACAGATATATCTAGTTTCCTCTTCCCTGGTAGCTCAGACGTTAAAGAATCTGCCTGCAATGTGGGAGACCTGGGTTCAATCCCTGGTTTGGGAAGATCCCCTGGAGGAGGGCATGGCAACCCATTCCAGTATTCTTGCCTAGAGAATCCCATGGACAGAAGAGCCTGGTGGCTACAGGGGAGCCATGGGGTCACAAAGAGTCAGACATGACTGAGCAACTAAACACAGCAAGCCTATATAAAGGCATGGTTTAATATTAATACATTGGAGGATCTTTATTTTAGTTGTTTTTTAAGTTTTACCTTTCATTTCTACTAATATTTTTAGTTTATAAGATCATACTCTGGGTTTCAAATCTTTAGTGGAAGGTTTGAAAAAGATACTTAAATAATCAACCTAAACAGTCATGCCCTAGGAAGGAGCCAAATGAAATAAACCATGGAATTTTCTGATTAAAAAACTTCAAAGAAATTGCAACCAGCTGTTCTCCATTCACCACCGATTTATTTCCTCTGAAAACTGATCAAGAGGAAAGAGTCTTTGGGAGGAAAAAATCGCTTTAGACATATGTCAGGACTCACTGATAGTATCACTTGGTAGAAGAATAATCAACTGAAAGGCAGAGTAGTGAGAGAGAGAAAACATTTGTAAAGTGCTTTTAAGAACTGCTAACTCAGAAATATATTGACTGTCTTCTAGAATTTGAGAGACTTGATTAATCTTGCTGATGAGAGACAAGAATTCATTTAAAAATCAAACAGTTAAGTCAGAAGAAGATTGAAACATCCCTTTCATTACCAATGAGCACTGAGAGAATATGGCTAGATGTACTGGGCTCTGTAATTAGTCCGATTTACCCACCAGGCCTGGGGGACTCAGAGGGCAAGAAAAGAATGGCTTGAGTTAAGTAGGACCAGTTCCTCTCCCTAATCCACCCATCAGAGGATACATGCACCCCAGTGTTCACTGCAGTACTATTTACAACAGCCAAGACACAGAAGCAACCTAAATGTCCATCGACAGAGGAATGGATAGAGATGTGGGTTCATACACAATGGAACATGATTCCACCATTAAACAGAATGAAATGATCCCATTTGCAGCAACATAGACAGACCTGCTGCTGCTGTTGCTAAGTCGCTTCAGTCGTGTCCGACTCTGTGCGACCCCATAGACGGCAGCCCACCAGGCTCCCCCATCCCTGGGATTCTCTAGGCAAGAGTACTGGAGTGGGTTGCCATTTCCTCCTCCAATGCATGAAAATGAAGAGTGGAAGTGAAGTTGCTCAGTCGTGTCCGACCCTCAGCGACCCCATGGACTGCAGACTTCCAGGCTCCTCTGTCCATGGGATTTTCCAGGCAAGTGTACTGGAGTGGGGTGCCATTGCCTTCCCCATAGATGGACCTAGATATTGCCATATGGAGTGAAGTAAGTCAGACAGAGAAACAGAAATATCATATGACATCCCTTTTATATGGAATCTAAAAAAGAAATGATACAAATGAACTTATTTACAAAACAGAAACAGACTCACAGACGTGGAGAATGAACTTATGGTTACCAGGGGGAAAGGGCAGGAGGTGACATGGACATGTACACACTGCTATATTTTAAATGGATAACCAACAAAGACCTACTGTATATCACTGGGAACTCTGCTCGATGTTATATGGTAGCTTGGATGGGAAGGGAGTCTGGCGGAGAATGGATACCTGTACACGTATGGCTGAGTTGCTCTGCTGTGCACTCAAAACTATCACATGTTAATCAACTATACTCCAATACAAAATAAAAAGTTTTTTAAAAAACAAGCCCCTCTTTCCTTGGAGAGGTGCTGGGGGCTAGGGAGGCCATACAGTAATAAAGCCCCTTTCACGTGGAAGAATTTATTAGAATGAGGAATGACCTTGTCCCCTGACCCCAACATTCACCACAACTTGATCATAACTGGTGATACAAGCAGACTCAAACACTGCTACTTATTCAAGAGCAATAAATACCGAGTGGTAGAATTGAGATTTGAATTCCAAACCATCTGACTCTATACTCTTTTCCTCTACCAAGGAATTGTTCCACTGTAGGGGAAGAAAAATGCTTCTCTACCTTCTTAGGGTCTTCAACTAAGGCTAACAAGTAAACTGACATAAGATATTCAGTTCAGTTCAGTTCAGTTCAGTTCAGTCACTCAGTTGTGTCCAACTCTGTGCGATCCCATGAACCACAGCACACCAGGCCTCTCTGTCCATCACCAATTCGTGGTAGTCCACCCAAACCCATGTCCATTGAGTCGGTGATCCATCCAACCATCTCATCCTCTGTCGTCCCCTTCTCCTCCTGCCCTCAATCTTTCCCAGCCAGCATCAGGGTCTTTTCAAATGAGTCAGCTCTTCGCATCAGGTGGCCAAAGTACTGGAGTTGCAGCTTCAACATCAGTCCTTCCAATGAACACCCAGGACTGATCTCCTTTAGGATGGACTGGTTGGATCTCCTTGCTGTCCAAGGGACTCTCAAGAGTCTTCTCCAACACCACAGTTCAAAAGCATCAATTCTTTGGTGCTCAGCTTTCTTTATAGTCCAACTCTCCATCCATACATGACCACCGGAAAAACCATAGCCTTGACTAGATATTAAAAGGAGAAAAAATATAAATTTTATTTAGTAATTTTCACATGTGCATGGGAGTCTTCACAAGAAAAATGAAGACCCAAAGAAGTGGCTATGGAACAGAGAAGAACAAACCTGTCTCCATGTTAGATCTATTGCTTTAGCTCTAACCTTTCTGCTTTGCTGCCTGTGTTTGGTCATGCTGACTGCATCTTTGTGAAATAATGTTGTCTATATGGCCTGAAATATACATGCTAGCACATTCTGAAAGCTCTGACCTTTAAAGGTATAACACTTCCATTCATACAGAGATAAAAAATTGCAGAACAAAAAATAATAGTTGTCTTTGGAGGTTATAAGAACATTGTGACCAGACCTAGGGGCACAGCTGCAAGAACAAAGGATTCCAGCACCAAGAAGTTTGCAACAAAAGCTTCCCTCCCCTTTTAGTATAAAAGAAGCCTGGATTCTACCTAATGTAAGGTGGTTGTTTGGGACATCAGTTCACCATCTTTCCAGTTTGCTGGCTTTCCAAATAAAGTCACTATTTGTTGACCCAACACCTTGTTAGCATGAAGCACACAGGCTGAGCTGGACTCAGGAACAGTTGTGCCTAAGTGCCAGGTTAAAAAAATAGCAGAAGTTGTAGAAAAGTAACTAAAATATATGGGTAGGCTAAATGAAGACAAGAGTCATTTTGACAAGATCTGTTTGTTCAGACTTCTCTCAATCTGGGTTCCACATCTCTGGTGATGAGAATACTTCTTTCCTCCTGGTATAGGGAGGGGATCTCTTAAACAGGAGTTTCACCTTCTGCTTTCAAGAAGAAAAGAGGAGGTCAGAGTGCCCTTCTTGTACCAGCTGACTTCCAAGTACTTTTTGCTCCAAATAATCAGGATGCCAAAGCAGCATATTTGGGGATGGCATGTCCTTAACTCCTTCACAATCTTTTTTCTTAGAATATGGTAAAATAGGGACTGTTTGAAGAGCTTTACTTGTATTCTATTAGGAGAGTATAAGGAAATTCATGATTTCTTCTTTCTATCAACCAAGTGTAACAAAACAAATATTTAAGAAGACAACCTTCCCCTCAATGGAATTTGAAATGTCCCCCTCAGATCCAGGAAGTAAGAACCAGACACTGTGTTTCTAAGAGGAACCCTCTCTACCAAAAAGGAGGGGAAGTTGGGTTTTCTATTGGAATTGTTTTTGGAAGCAATTTTAAATGAGATCACAGACCTTCTGGATCAGATATCAAGGTCAGTGTTATGAGAAAAAAGAAAAAGACTACAGAAATAAAGTCAAGGAGAAAGCAGAAGTGAGGGAGCTTGGGAAGGAGTGGAAGGAAAGCAGACAGAGGAAGGATCTGACTTTCATAAGCCCCCATGCTGAGAGTTCCAAGAATGGGGTGTTGCCCTGGGATCTGCTGGCAAGTGACCAAGATAGCAATTTATGACTTCTTTTATCAACCAAGTATAACAAAACAAATTTCTGCCATGGCCATGGTTCAAATGTCTGATGGCCTTGTCATTGTCTTAGTCAGCTAGCCAGACTGTCATCATCTGAGTCTGTATGTAGGATTTGACCTTTCCAGTTTTGGAACTTATTGTAACGCTGAGTATTCAACAAAGGGCGCGCTAAACAGCTCACAGAGCCTCCAACTTAGGGATAGTTCCAAATTGATATCCCTTATACTTAAAATTGCTACTTTGAATTAAATACTTGGAACATTGCTTTCTCAAACTCTGAGTGATCTCTTTAAATCGGGATTTCTCAACCTCAGTGGAATTTGAAACTTTTCCCCCAGCTCCAGGAAGATGGCTATTTGGAACCCATCTTCTCAGTCTGTCATTAAATGTACTAGGCTACTTTTGTTCAGAGTTTTGTTTTTTGTTTTTTCTCATTTTCAACATTAAAATATATATCTATGATTAGCAGTTATACCTCTTGTTCATGTAAGACTGTTGTCAGCTCAAAAAAAGAAAATTAAAAGCATTAGAATCATTGCTTTAAGGAAGAGAACCAGCAATGAGATAAACTACCCATTAGTGCATCTTGTTTCTTTTTTTCTTCCTTAAATACTTTGTATTTTCTCACTCCCTTCATCACCCAAAACCCATACTGTTTGGGTTGTTGAGAACCAAGGTTGTTCCAGAGAAAACTGAGCTAAGTAATAGGAAAGAAGTTCTCCAAACTGTCAAACTCCTAGTAAAGACTAGCTTGTACTACTGCCTGTCTTAGTCTGTAGAATTCACAGAAGGTAGGGGGTCTGTTGCCGGCCTAACCTGAGGTGCAGTGAATCAGAGTCCCAGTAGCATTCAAAAATGCCCCTTTGTAAAAGAATGTTGTCTACAACATTTCCACCCTTGGGAAACAGCCTAATTATTAATAGAAGGCAGCAGCACCATCCAACACAAAGGTTACTCTGTAGAAACTCTTTCTAAGCTTTTGTTTATCCTTCCACTTTTGGAGCTGCAGGCTTAAAACTTGGCTATTTGAAAGAAGAAAAGTATATAAGTGCAATTGGTGTTAACATAAAGCCAGGGAAAAAAGTTGGCTGCCAGTTAGGAGGCTTGATTTGTCTTGGTTTGTGAATTCCGTTTCTACCCATAGCCCTGAGATATTAAGAAAATTTGCAACAGCTGAAAAGAAAAGCTTTGGCATTTTAAAGACTGCTACACTCTATTCCATTTTTTCTTTCCATTATTTTCTTTCTTTTCATTATAGATTTAGTGACTTGGGACATGGTGTGAGCCTTAAAAAAAAAAAATCTAATGAACGTGAAAGAATGATTGGGTAAACTCAGAACTAAAATTAGCACACTCTTCTAATCTACAATGAAGAATAGTATAAAGCTTACACTTTTTCTTTTTCTTTCTTCATGTCTTCAATAAGTCTTTAAATACTTGGAGGGCTTTGTAAAATATAAAGGTACACAAAAACTTCGTAAAATTCCCTTCCTTTCCTCAAAACTTTTAGATTCATTTCTCATTTCTAAATGGACTTTAAAAATAGAAACAAATGAAGCCAAACTCTACTGAAATGATTAAAAAAAAAAAACATGTACCACAATTTAAAATATTCTGACTGTAGAAAATCATAAAGAAGGAAATATTAATATTTATAAGAGCAGAGATAACTGTGTTACTATGCTATATACACTTTCCTTATAGTTTCTTCCTACCTAAACAGTATTTTTTTGCAATTTGAGATGTTGTACTCTTTTTTAACATTTGCTTTTGTGAAATATTAGGCATATGGGGTAAAGGGATAGTTAGGGAGACTGGGACTGATATGTACACACTGCTATATTAAAATAAATAACCAATAAGGGCCTGTGTTATATAACACAGGGAACTACTCAATATTATGTGCCAACCTAAATGGGAACATAATTTGAAAAAGAATAGGCGCATGTCCAGGTATAACTGAGTCACTTTGCTGAACACCTGAAACTAACACAACGTTGTTAATCAACTATACTCCAGTGTAAAATTAATAGTGTAAAAAAATAAAAAAGAAAGATGGTGAAAACAGTTGTGCAGCTAATAAATATTTAAAGGGAAATCTTCATAACCACCTCCTTGTTCAAGCATTGCAAGGTCCATAGAAGCCCACAGTTATCCCTTCATGCTGACTCCTTCTTATCAAGCACCATTGGCTTATAATTGTATTACCCAGGTTGCCTGACCACAGGGAGAAAAGAGCCCTGGTGCCAAGACAAGCATTCCATCCCCCATGAGATTTTTTTTCCTTTTCTCATCGTAAACTGTCAAATTACCATTTTGGCTTCAGATATCAATGCTTTGAACTTGGTTTCTGGGAATCTCCTCCCATGAAATGCATATGATCTCAGTGCTGCCAAGATCACATTTCCAAGCCTGAAAGATAAATGCTAGAAATTGGCATGAGATACAATCACCAAGGTAATTTCAAGGCTGATAGAATGTAAGCCTACTGGCATTCCCAGGGCAATACGTGTTCAACCTTACCATTGGCTTAGTACACCCATGCCTTTCCCACAGACATTTTGCTAACTTTGGAGCAGACAGTTTGTCTAAAAATTAAAATTGCAAAAGAACAGTTTGAGGGAAAATATGATTGCCCAGCACTCTGCCCACCTTAATTTCAAAAGTAGAGTTGGAACTATCAATGTTTCCAAAGCTGAGATTGGGAGTTTGCTACAGAGTTTATGTAGGGACTCAGACAGCTACAGAATACATATCTCCTAGATCCACAAACATCTTTTTCCTCCTTCCCCTGTCCTGTCTTTAGGAAAGCTGGCCTCTCGTTACCATATCAAATCACTCAGACATACCCGCTCGGCTTCCTACATGCTCAGCACTATACAAATGAACAGAGGTTATCATTTCCCCTCTCAATAGAAACAGGATCAGCTCTGCACAGTCTCCTCACTAGGGCTTTGGTCAAATGGAGAAGAATGGATGGAAAATTACTAGGAGATAGGTGACAGTTGTTATATTCCATTGAACAAGAACATCATGGAATGTAATCAAAGCCTAACTTTCTTGGTTTTCCATTTTAATGGGGGAAACATTTTTCCCTACCACTGGATAAAAACTCACCAAACTTCATGATTTTCTTTTCACTTTACATATAAAATGAGTCTATGGTCACCTGAATATATTACTGAAATGTAATCCATTTGGTCCAAGGCAGTAATCAGCACTTTAATGTTTATAGAAAGGTGGGACTTCTGGCGGCCTAAGGCTTGTACTGGCAGGGTGTCCCGTTGAGACGAAAGCGAGGGTAGTTGCTTTCTGGTTTTTTCTCAGCTCACTTCCTCCTGAGTCTTTGGCAGTAGTTTTCACTCAGCCAGTGAAAAAGAGACAGGGCAGGGAATAGGATAGAAAGTTCCTACTTAGTGAGTGGGCCTGTCACGTGTCAAAAATTCTCTCCCTTTCTCTCTCTCTCTCTCTCTCTCTCTCTCTCTCTCTCTCTCTCTCTCCTCTCTCTCTCTCTCGTGGGCTCTGGGTGACCTTCTGTGGGCCCCCTGGTGAGTCTGTCTCACCATGGTTCCCCTGACTTGGGCCGTGCTTCTCCTCCCGCCATTTCGCCCACATCCACTCACTCTCAAGTGTGGAGTCTCCTCACCCTCCCAGGTGGTCTTCCGGGGCCGCTCTTTTGGCCTGCTGTTGATAGTTCAGTGTTTACTGATACATCCACTCACTAAGTCTGCTCTTTTATTTTCTCCAGGTCAGTGAGGGAGTTCAAGGATTGTGGAACTGCTCCTGGAATCATCAACTTTGAAGATTCTTTCAGAATGCCTGAAATGTGGCTTACATTTTATTCTGGTATCTGTTTGTTAGCTTCAGTTTTAACATTTTGTACTGTTCATTCAATCTTTCAATAGCTAATTAACAAACATGCCTCCTATTCTGGGAAACCTTTTCTTTTTTTCATTCTTAATCTAATTTTTATGCTCTTATCAACCTAAAAAAAAACAAAAACAAAAAACAACAATAAAACCATACAAGAGTTCCAGTTCAAGAGGCAAAGCATGTATCTGAGATCAAAGAATTGCAATTCAAGGTACTCAGATTTAAGTAAAAACCCAAGTAGTGTCCCAATGACAGGAGAGGCTCAGCATTTTTATGGGAAAAGAGAGGGAGATGAGATAAGCTGTTTTTAAGAAGAGTTTATTGGGACTTCCCTGGAGGTCCACTGGTAAGACTTCACACTCCCACTGGAGGGGATATCGGTTTGATCCCTGTTGGGAAAACGAAGATCCTGCATACCACTCAGCGTGGCAAAAAAAGAGGAAGGTTTATTGGTGCAAGATGAGGTAATCAATCCAGTGAAGTGCTCATTAGTCAGAGAGGTAAAGCGAGATTAGTACTTCATTAATCAACCAGGTGAAGTGATCACTGGGTAAAAGTGCACTTTTATCAGTCCTTTCAATGGGATATTATTGTTCTTCATGCCTTCTTGGAACATCGGCAGTTTGGCCCAGTTCAAAGGTTTGGAAAACAGGACATACCAGGCAGTTCCACTGGAATGGCTGCTCCAGCTCTATTGTAAATGGTTCCACTCATGTCATCTCTCACAATCTTATCTTTGAGATTATCTTGTTAAACTCATATTTATTTGTAAATTTTTTAATAATTAGATGTTTTCATGAAGAAGTTTATTTTTCCCCCGGGTTATGTTTACTTTTGAAATAATTTTTAAATGTATTTTTCTCTGCAACGATTTTTATTTTCTTTTCTCCCCACTTTTCTCCTAACATAGTTACTATATTTCTTTAAATAGACCCCAGATTGACATACTACTTTTTGTTTCATTTGTATGTTAGGGGCTTTCCTGGTAGCTCAGCTGGTAAAGAATCTGCCTGCAATGCAGGAGACACTGGTTCAATTCCTGGATCAGGAAGATTGGCTGGAGAAGGAATAGGCTACCCTTCCAGTATTCTTGGGCTTCCCTGGTGGCTCAGATGGTAAAGAATCTGCCTGCAATGCGGGAGACCTGGGTTCGATCCCTGGGCTGGGAAGATCCCCTGGAGAAGGAAATGGCAATCCACTCCAGTATTCTTGCCTGGAGACTTCCATGAACAGAGGAGCCTGGCAAGCTACAGTCCATGCAATGACAAAAAGTTGACACCCCACTTCTCCCCTAACATATTTACTACATTTTATTTATGTAGACCCCAGATTGGCATACTATTTGTTTCATTTGTATGTTGCTTATGCAAGAAGGGTAACTGAGCAATTGAGTCAACATCTGCTGTTTGGTCTGATGGAATCTAGGTGTACTCTTCTTGAATCCATTTCCACACTGTACTTTCATAGTTCTATTTACTGTAGCCTCAGGTCTTATTACCTAGGGTTGGAGAAAAATAAGTTCCAGCTGGCACTGTGAGCCATCCTTGTAAGCAAGACTGGGCTCTTCTGTGTTTTCAGGGATTTTGCTAAATATTCTGTGCCCCAGTTCTATCTAATCTTAAATTTATCTTAATCCAGCATGGATAATTTGAAATTGAAACAATTCCTCCAAGTCAGTGTGAGTCCCTAGAGACGTCAGCCTGCGTTTTTCCCTAGCCACATTTTACCTTTCCTTTGCCATCAGTCAATTTTACTCACCAAGAGAAGAGAGAAAGGTGGTTTTACTCACCAAAATGAGAGAGAAAATTGGCTTTATCGCATTTCTGTTTTGTTTTCCTCTATGTTAAGAGTCCACAGCATGGTGAAGGAAACTTGACCAGATTCTCTTAGCTCAATTCTTCCCTTGTCTCCCTCGGAAGACCCAGTCTTAGATCTCCTCTTAGATCTGCCTGCTGTTTCACCTAATTTCTATTTGCTCCTGTAGTCGTGAGTATTTAATATTTTGAGGATCCTTTTGTCTTCTTTCTTCCTTTTTTGTCTCACTAGCAGTCTCCAAATAGGGCAAATTCATTTTCTCTGACAAACCAGAAAGGCAAGAAAGAGGATTTCAATTTCAAGTGCATTTCCACATCCATCTTCTCCCATGTCTGTTCACATCATCTCTCTGTCTCTCCTTCTGCCACAGGTCCCTGGTGCATTAGGTATTTCAAAATTGTGTTTAAGCACAGCTTTTTTCTGACTTCCATCTCCACATTGACATTCACTGTTGCTGTTTCTCAATAGGAAAGTTAGTAGCTGATCGGAGCTGCTCCAATCAAGGTTATGCCAACTCTTAGAAATTTTGCTTGTTCTTTGATTAGCCACTTCCTTTGAATTGTTTAATTCCTGCTAGAATTTTTGTGTCAGATTCTTGTTTTTCCTAATGACTTTCTTTTACAGTATTAGGTTTTTGAGTTGGGGAGACTTTTAAATCTGGCCTTACTTCACTATCTTAAATAACAATTCATATATTTTTGCCCTTAATAGGCCATAGTCAATAAGCAGAAATAGATGTTTTTCTGGAACTCTCTTGCCTTTTCCATGATCCAGCAGATGTTGGTAATTTGATCTCTGGTTCCTCTGCCTTTTCGAAAACCAGCTTGAACATCAGGGAGTTCATGGTTCACGTATTGCTGAAGCCTGGCTTGGAGAATTTTGAGCATTACTTTACTAGCATGTGAGATGAGTGCAATTGTGTGGTAGTTTGAGCATTCTTTGGCATTGCCTTTCTTGGGAATTGGAATGAAAACTGACCTTTTCCAGTCCTGTGGCCACTCCTGAGTTTTCCAAATTTGCTGGCATATTGAGTGCAGCACTTTCACAACATCATCTTTCAGGATTTGAAACAGCTCAACTGGAATTCCATCACCTCCACCAGCTTTGTTCATAGTGATGCTTTCTAAGGCCCACTTGACTTCACATTCCAAAATGTCTGGCTCTAGATTAGTGATCACATCATCATGATTATCTGGGTCGTGAAGATCTTTTTTGTACAGTTCTTCCGTGTATTCTTGCCACCTCTTCTTAATATCTTCTGCTTCTGTTAGGTCCATACCATTTCTGTCCTTTATCGAGCCATCATTGCATGAAATGTTCCTCTCTAATTTTCTTGAAGAGATCTCTAGTCTTTCCCATTCTGTTGTTTTCCTCTGTTTCTTTGCATTGATTGCCGAAGAAGGCTTTCTTATCTCTTCTTGCTATTCTTTGGAATTCTGCATTCAGATGCTTATATCTTTCCTTTTCTCCTTTGCTTTTCACCTCTCTTCTTTTCACAGCTATACTGTGGAAAATTCTGAAAGAGATGGGAATACCAGACCACCTAACCTGCCTCTTGAGAAATCTGTATGCAGGTCAGGAAGCAACACTTAGAACTGGACATGGAACAACAGACTGGTTCCAAATAGGAAAAGGAGTACATCAAGGCTGTATATTGTCACCCTGCTTATTTAACTTCTATGCAGAGTACATCATGAGAAATGCTGGACTGGAAGAAGCACAAGCTGGAATCAAGATTGCTGGGAGAAATATCAATAACCTCAGATATGCAGATAACACCACCCTTATGGCAGAAAGTGAAGAAGAATTAAAAAGCCTCTTGATGAAAGTGAAAGAGGAGAGCGAAAAAGTTGGCTTAAAGCTCAGCATTCAGAAAACGAAGATCCTGGCATCTGGTCCCATCACTTCATGGCAAATAGATGGGGAAACAGTAAAAACAGTGACAGATTTCATTTTGGGGGGCTCCAAAATCACTGCAGATGGTGACTGCAGCCATGAAATTAAAAGACGCTTACTCCTTGGAAGAAAAGTTATGAACAACCTAGATAGAATATTCAAAAGCAGAGACATTACTTTGCTGACTAAGGTCCGTCTAGTCAAGGCTATGGTTTTTCCAGTGGTCATGTATGGATGTGAGAGTTGGACTGCGAAGAAGGCTGAGCACCAAAGAATTGATGCTTTTGAACTGTGGTGTTGGAGAAGACTCTTGAGAGTCCCTTGGACTGCAAGGAGATCCAACCAGTCCATTCTGAAGGAGATCAGCCCTGGGATTTCTTTGGAAGGAATGATGCTAAAGCTGAAGCTCCAGTACTTTGGCCACCTCATGAGAAGAGCTGACTCATTAGAAAAGACTCTGATGCTGGGAGGGATTGGGAGCAGGAGGAGAAGGGAACGACAGAGGATGAGATGGTTGGATGTCATCACTGACTCGATGGACGTGAGTCTGAGTGAACTCCGGGAGATGATGATGGACAGGGAGGCCTGGCATGCTCCAATTCATGGGGTCTCAAAGAGTCAGACACAACTAAGCGACTGAAATGAACTGAACTGAACTGAATAGGCCATAGATGAGGGCTCTCCAGTCTCTCAGAAAAGAAACTTCTCAGTTATAAAACTGGCAAAAGATCTTTAAGTGATCTACATACATCTCTGGGCTTCCCTGGAAGCTCAGTTGGTAAAGAATCCGCCTGCAATGACAGAGACCCCAGTTCAATTCCTGGGTTGGGAAGATCTGCTGGAAAAGGGATAGACTACCCACTCCAGTATTCTTGGGCTTTCCTTGTGGCTCAGCTGGTAAAGAGTCTGCCTGCAGCGTGGGAGACCTGGGTTCGATCCCTGGTTGGGAAGAACCCCTGGAGAAGGGAAAGGCTACCCACTCCAGTATTCTGGCCTGGAGAAGTCCTTGGGGTCACAAAGAGTCAGACACGACAGAGCAACACTCACTTTCAAGGGGCAGAGAAAGAACTGACGAATTCTCTGATGTAAATACTCTAAGGAAAAGGAGGTCAGGGACCCAGACTTAGGAAGAACCAATCTAAAGTCCATTCACGCTAAGGGGAGAAGTGGAAACAGTGACAGACTTTATTTCTTTGAGCTCTAAAATCACTGCAGATGGTGAATGCAGCCATGAAATTAAAAGACACTTGTTCCTTGGGAAAAAAGTTATGACCAACCCAGACATCATATTAAAAAGCAGAGATGTTACTTTGCCAACGAAGGTCATTCTAGTCAAAGCTATGGTTTTTCCAGTAGTCCTGTATGGATGTGAGAGTTGGACTATAAAGAAAGCTGAGTGCCGAAGAACTGATGCTTTTGAACTGAGGTGTTGGAGAAGACTCTTGAGAGTCCTTTGGCCTACAAGGAGATCCAACCAGTCCATCCTAAAGGAAATCAGTCCTGAATATTCATTGGAAGAACTGATGTTGAGGCTGCAACTCCAATACTTTGGCCACCTGATGCAAAGAACTGACTCATTTGAAAAGACCCTGATGCTGGGAAAGATTGAAGGCAGGAGGAGAAGGGGACAACAGAGGATGAGATGGTTGGATGGCATCACCGACTCAATGGATGTGAATTTGAGTAAACTCTGGGAGTTGGTAATGGACACGGAGGTCTGGCGTGTTGCAGTCCATGGGGTCACAGAGTTGGACACAACTGAGCAACTGATCTGAACTGAACTGAAGGCTGACTTAATCGTCATATTTGCCATAGACAATGACAGCATAGGAAATGCAGGCCACCAACTACCCAACCATTTCTCCTTACTTAGCTTTATTTCCATAATTTGATATGAAACAATGATCATCAAGGCCACAAAAACAGTGGAAAATACTGTTTCAGTTGTTGGTACAATTATACAGGGTTTGTAGCTAGCACCACAATGATAAAAAGATAAGTACAAATTCTCTGAAGTGGGAAAATCAAAGTCTAAAAATTTCCTTTGGAGATCAATTTACTGCTCAGATCTTCATAGTCAATACAGACAAATGTTCCTAATTTCTCATTTGAGATTTATCTATTTAGACTCTGCACTGTTCAGAAAATATACTGACACTGAAAACTTCCTCAGTATGAAGTATTTTTGTTCTACAATGAAGTGTTTGCAAAGTTGCTTATGCTATCATTTATAAATTTGATTATCTTTTTAATGTTCAATAAATTAGACATCCTTTACATGTTTTAAATTATGCTATCATCTCATATTTATTTTCAATCTCATATTTATGAGACCATATAGATTTCTCAATTGTTTATACTAATAAAAGAAAGTAAGTGAAAAAGATGAACATACTTTTACAATGCTCTTTTGTTCTTGAATTTACACTTATCCTATATTCCAAAAATGTATTTTGAGTGCCTTGCCTCAAAAAGACAGAGTTGCTGGCTTTTTCTATCTGAATTTGAGTGACCTTCCCACTGCAATACACCTTATATTTACAGTTAATCTCTCCCTTGCTAACCCTCTTTGGGATTAGAAATTCTGCTTTATTTCCAGAAGACTTTCCCTCATAAGACTAAATTCCCTCATTCAGTTCAGTAAACACCTATTATCTCCTGCTATGTTCCAGCCATTATATTAGTCATGAAGAGGCCATCCAAGCTCAAAATGCTCATAGTCCAGTAGGATTCAAGTTAAAAGTAGGAGTGTGAGAAACAGGTTGACAAACAGAACATCGATTTCGCAAACAGTATCAATAAACTTTAAGACAAGATTTTTACATGAATGAATCATATTCAGATATATTTTTAGTCACCAGTTCCTATTTCCTCTGCTTGCAACACTATTACTTACTGCCCTAAAAATCTCACTCATCCTTTAAACCTTAGTCCAGTTATCACCTCCTCCAAGTAATCATGGCCTTCACATCCCACCCATGAGTGGCTCATAACACTCTCTGTCTTACTGCTTAGACACTGAATTGCATTAATTTATTTACTTGTCTCTTCAACTGGACAGTGAGTTCATTGATGACTGGGGCAAAGTCTTTATCTCTAACTTCCAAGAGCCTCAACTCTGAATGCAATAAATGTAGGCTGGGAATAAATCGATAGATGACAACATACAATAACAATACAAGCTAGAATTTATTGACTAATTTATTGCCGCTACCCACTATGCTGTTTATGTGTATTATCTTAATTATCTACTTATTATTCCTGATATACATATGAGAAAAACAGAAGCTGTGAGAGGTCAAGATGAAGTAACTATTAAATGGTAGAAATGGAATGGAAACATTAGCAGTTTGACTTTGAAGCCTGCTCTCTTAACCACATCATGAATGAATAACGTAATTTTCAAATTGGTATTACACAATTCAGAATGAGACTATATTCATGAAGCAAGTGGAACAAATTTCCTCTAGGGCTAGTTAAGTTAGCAAAAGTTCCAACGTGGGAATAAAAATGTCAAAAGTTTAAATCTCCCCACAGAAACAGAAAAATGCTAGATATCCTACTGGAACTAGTTAAGCATGAAGTGTGAAGTGTTAGTTGCTCAGTCATGTCTAACTCTTTGTGACCCCATGACTGTAGTCCATCAGGCTTGTCAGTTCATGGAATTCTCCAGGCAAGAACACTGGAGCGGGTAGCCATTCCCTTCTCCAGGGATCTTTCCGACCCAGGGATTGAACCCACGTCTCCTGCATTGCAGGCAGATTCTTTATCATATGAGCCACGAGGGGAGCCTCTAGTTAAGTATAAAGTTGTCCAAAAACAGGAATAGACTTTCCAGAAATCCTTGCAAACTGAGGACTTCACAATAAAATATTTTCAAGGTATACATCCAGTTTTGAAATATTGACATAATTCAGCAATCATGCTTGATTTATTGATAACTAAATCCTAGTTCATTTTTTTAATAAAATGTATATTTGTAACATTTATTTTAAATCTTAGATTTTAAATTTACATTTAAATCATTTTGATTGAAATCAAAATGTCAATTTCATAAGCCTATAATTCAGTTTTACAGGGATATGGTAAATTTTTGTACTGAGTATGTTATGACTTGAAAAAAATTATATTAATGTTGCTATTAACAATATTAATATTGTTATTAATATTAATGATGTTATTACTTGGAATAAAAGCTATGACATTACTTGGAATAAAAGATATTACTTGGAATAAAACCTTGCTCCTTAGAAGAAAAGCTATGACCAACTTAGATAGCATATTAAAAAGCAAAGACATTACTTTGCCTACCAAGATCCGTCTAGTCAAAGCTATGTTTTTCCAGTAGTCATGTATGGATGTGAGGATTGGACTATAAAGAAAGCTGAATGCCAAAGAATTGATGCTTTTGAACTGTGGTGTTGGAGAAGACTCTTGAGAGTCCCTTGGACAGCAAGGAGATCCAACCAGTCCATCCTAAAGGAAATCAGTCCTGAATATTCATTGGAAGGACTGATGCTGAAGCTGAAACTCCAATACTTTAGCCACCTGATGTGAAGAACTGACTCATTTGAAAAGACCCTGATTCTGGGAAAGATTGAAGGCAGGAGGAGAAGGGGACAACAGAAGATGAGATGGTTGGATGGCATCACCGACTCGATGGACATGTTTGAGCAAGCTCCTGGAGCTGATGATGGACAGGGAAGCCTGGCATGCTGCAGTCTATGGGGTCGCAAAGAGTCAGACATGACTGAGTGACTGAAAACAAAAATAATTCAGTTTGATAGGATTACAGTAAATTTTCATACTGAGTAATGAGGTTATTAAATGTGTACTCAGACTTTCATTATGATTAAAATCCCTCACCTCTAACTCAAATCAAAGTACAGGTATATTTCCATTCTGCCTGAATTCTACACTCATGAAAAGACTATTTTGAGTCAAACCACTCAATAATCTTATACTTACAGCCTCATTGGAAAAGGCGAGTACTTGATCAAGTTTGAAGAGTAGACGTTAAGATGGTACTCAAAAAAACTATAGGAAAGGAAAAGGCTGTGCAGACCATCATCTCTCTCATTTCTTGTGGTTTTATTCGTGGTTACTGACTCCAGAAGACTAAGTTCTGTCTCTGATCATGTCAACATCATGTCACCTGATTGCACAATTAGTTTCCATAGTTTCTCTGTCTTCCTAATGATGCCTTAGTGCCTGACCTAGGTGGAACATATGGGACCAGTGTGCCCTCAGTGCCCCCATGCTATGGGACACAGCTCTTCCAGACAGTTACATAAGCAGTTTCTCAAGCATATTAGAGCATGCTTCTCAGGTCAGCAGCCTCGGCATCAAGCGAGAGCTTACAGGGAACAAAACTAGGCTGAAGACTCTTTCGAGATGATTTGTTAATATTACTGATAACTGGCAATTCATCAAAACAATGTTACAAATTTTTGTAAACATCTTTAAACAAGAAAGTAAATTTTATTTGCTTATGTACCTCAATTAATGGGTAAAGGTATTTTTATTCCCCAGTCAGTTACTGTATCCATGACAGAATATTTTTAATTAATTTTATTAGAGTATAGTTGCTTTACAATGTTGTGTTAGTTTCTGCTGTACAGAAAAATGAATCAGCTATACATATACATATATCCCCTCCCTTTTGGGTTTCTTTCCCATTCAGGTCTCTGGTGGCTCAGATGATAAAGAATCTGCCTGTAAGGCTGGAAACACTGTAGACATGGGTTCAGTCTCTGGGTTGGGAAGATCCCCTGGAAAAGGGAGCGGCAACCCACTCCAGTAATCTTGCCTGGAGAATTCCATGAACAGAGGAGCCTGGTGGGTTATGGTTCATAGGTTCACAAAAAGTCGGACATGACAGAGAGACTAACACTTCTACTTTCACTTTTCCCATTCAGGTTACCACAGTGCATTGAGTTCCTTGTCCTAGACAGTATGTTCTCAAAAGTTATCTATTTTATGCATAGTATTAATAGTCAATCCCAATCCGCTAATTCTTCACAGCACGCTTCTTCCCCCTTGGCATTCATATATCTGTCTGATAGAACAGTAATGATTGCTAGAATGAGGTAATGCTCAACATCAGTTCTGTTTTCTACTTTCATAGGCATCAAGCGCGGAACTTTAGTCACATAAACAAATATGATAATGAAAGGAATTTGTTTAGCAAATGTCATTCAATTCTTTGTACTCCTTCATCAAAACCACATAGTAACCTAAAAATTAAAAATTATTTTTCATAATTAATCAACTTCTCTTAGGTATTTCCCCAATACTGTTGAAAAGAAAGAATTGGAAATCAACTAATTGCAGAAGGATTTATCACGCAATCAGTAGAGTCTCTCACATTCTCTTTTTCTGAGTATTATCACATTGATATTAGTTTTTCCCATTATTCTTTTACTTAGAGGAACTTGGTTAACTCTACATGTGCAAAAGGATTGAGCATTCAAGATATTATTAATTCCATGGGAGAATGGGAATTCTAACATGTATACTGTCATGTAAGAATTGAATCGCCAGTCCATGTCTGACGTAGGGTGCAGCTTGCTTGGGGCTGGTGCATGGGGATGACCCAGAGAGATGTTGTGGGGAGGGAGGTGGGAGGGGGGTTCATGTTTGGGAATGCTTGTAAGAATTAAAGATTTTAAAATTTAAAAAATAAAAAATAAAAAAAGATATTATTAATTCCAATGTATTTTACTAGAATAGTTATCTTACCATATACTTTAAATCAGTCAAAATGCTTAAACTGTAAGTTTAGCTCATACAATTACTATTACATGATTTTATTATAGATATTTCATCTCTAATCATAAATAAAATTGACCTACAATCTTCTCTTTTTTTCTGTCTCTGAGATTTTGGTATCTGGTATCTAAGTTATATTCCTTGTAAGAAGTATTGAGCAATTTTTGACTTTTTTACTAATTTCTTGAACAACCTAAAATAAGATGGTTTTTGGAATGTGTTATTTGAAAGTTGGGTAGGATTAGCCTGAAAAATCATGTAGCCTAGTGCTTTTATAGAGACAACTGTTTTGATTACCATTTCAATTTACTTTCAAGTTTTCTGTTTCTTTTCTATTTCTATTTGACTAAGAATCAACTTTAGCATTTTGTTTTTTTCCAGAAATGTAGCCACATCAGTTCTGATTTCAAATTAGTGCATGATTGTTCATAATATTTGCTTTATATTTTAAAATTATTTATACATATGTATGCAATTATTCACATTTTGTTTTCTATACTGTTTTTCCTTCTACATTTTCTCAGTAAGCTTTACCACAGGTTAACCTAGCTCACCAATCTGTTCAAAGAAACATATTCCATCTCTCATAATCAAGTGTACAAAGTAATTAGATGAAAGAAACACATTCACAAGAAACAATTAAAAACACAAAATACCTGTGAATAATTTTCAGAGATGTATATGAATTTTTTTAAAGAAATTACAAATCTTTATTGCTGCAGAAATTATAATATAGTGCTGTTTCTTTATTGAAAGATTAATATTATAAAAATACCAGTTCTTCCTAAATTACTTTATAGCTTTAATTTGATCCCAGTAAGAATGCCAAAAGTTCTTAGAGAATTTTAATGTGCAAAAAAGGATTTTGAGTTTTATCTGGAAGAATAATCAGACAAAAATAGCAAAGATCCTTTTTTTAAGGAAGCATGAATTCACATGTAGCAGTTATTAAAATTTATTATGCTACTGCTGCTACGTCTCTTCAGTCATGTCTGCAGTTCCAACATGAGAATAATTAGGCAAGCCAAATTATTTTATTTATTTATTTATTTATTTATTTTAAAATTTTTATTGGAGTATTTACCAATAAAATTGAGCCCACCAGACTCCTCTGTCCATGGGATTTGCCAGACAAGGATACTGGAGCGGGTTGCTATTTCCTACTCCAGGAAACCAAGCCATTACTGATTACTGATTTTTTTTTAACTGTGTTTTTTTTTTTTTTTTTTTGCCATGGTTTCCCCTAAGGTTCTCAGCCACCTTGCATAGTGGTAGAGCCATTTGACTAGCTCCAGCCAATGAACAGAAAGTGATAGGAGTCAAGACACAAGGATGGGTAGGTGTTCTCACTCACTCTCATCCCCTGCTCCACCTAGGGGTATACACATTCAGATGGAAACATCCCAGGTTGGAACATCTAAACCAATCATCATGTGAAAGGATAAAAGATGACGAGTCATCCCTAGAGAGTTATCTAATTCTCATTGAATGCTGTGTGAGCTAGAAATAAACCATGGTTTTGTTTCTCCACTGAGATTTGGGGGTTGATTTGCTATCACAGCATATATAACCTATCCTGACTAATAAAATAAATGGTAAATAATAAAGGTATCTTTCAATTTTAAAAGTCTACCTGAGTTGAATACCATAAAACAGTACAAGGGCAATTATGAACAGCCCTCCAAAACCTTCGAAATAGAGGACGTGAAGTTGCCTTTAAAAGTTAGCCCAAAGAATTAACACTTCTGGATCTGAGAGAAGACTCTTGAGTCAGAGATGTAAGACATTTTTACTCATGGAAACGGATCTTTATGGTTGTGTCTTTCCGCTTGCTCCTCAAATCCCACGAGGCTGGTCCTACACACACAGTAAACTAGCGCCACAGCTGAAGAAGGCTGAGTTTAGGCAACCCAAACACTCTATAATGGGCAGTAAGCAAGCCTGCCTGATTTTTGCTCTGGAAGGGGACATTATCTTTATTATACTGAAAAGTAAGGACATCTGTGATCTGTTAGAAGGAAAGACAATATCTTTATCTTTCAAAGATATCCTCTGCACAAATATCCTTGAAAATATAATGTGGAATTAAAGGGTGTTTAGTGTCTTGCTCACAAGATGTGCAGACAAAGGAGAGATTCATAGAGTATTGTCTCCCACCAGTCATAATAGTAAATAACCAATCCAATGTCTACATACCTACTTTGTATGGGTCTGTAACAATCTACTCAGCTCTGTCTCCAATTTACTTATAAAGAAAATGTAACCGTTTCATCTCCATAAAGAAATGCCCTTGGTTACCTTTCTTTCAGTCAACTTCTGTTATAATGGGATTATGGAAGAGAGGAGAAATTAAGTTCAAATTTAAGCTTTATCACTACCCAAATGCCATTTTGATCGACTTATTAACCTCTATCTCAAAGATTCTCATATTTCACAGATATATCAACAATTAAGGCAAATTTTCATGTGCAGTATTTCCCTCTTTGCCTTGGGTAAAATTTCCCTTCAGTTGATTTAAATGGGGATAGCAGGGCTTTTTTCCATAATCATAAAATTACAAGAAGCGAGACTACATGCAAACTCCAGCCAATGGCCAAGTGAGTTATCGAGTTGCTGGCAAAGTCATTAAACGAGAACAGCAGCTGTCAGACTGGGCTCAGCAACACCTATGTGTTCAGTAAGAACTTGGCAAACCCCTCAAAGCACTGTGCCTGAGTAGAACTAGAAGCTTGTGAGACAGACTCAAATACAATGGAATAAGTGGAGTAATGGTCTATGTACAGAAAACCAAATGTGTGTGTGTCATCTATGATAATGGAAACTCTGAGGATTAGATAGTTACATGATACTCTGACTAATTTGTCAGCATTTCAGTGTGTTAAGGGCTTTAAGACTATCTAGGGACTCAAGCCTCAGACACCAGGCAGTCTTTGGTGTAACACAGTTCTGAAGGGCATTGCAATTTAGGCACATTACTGCTTAAAGAGAAATACTTTTACTTTTTAAAAGGTTTGCTTTAAATTTTATTTTATAGATATCTTAAAAAGTTAAACTTCTCTTTGCTTTAGCCCTGTAGAAAGAAATATCCCTTCACCTGAACAACATGCAGTAAAATAGAGAGTATATTCCAAAATTAAATATAAAAAAATCAAAAGACAAAACAATAGTAGTTAGTTAACTCTCCCTTAGCTTTTATAAAGTTGATGGGGAAAAAAATACTTAAAGAAAAGAAAATGAATCAAAATTTAGATTAAAGTGTGAATATTACTTTGACAAAATAAAAAACGCTTCTAAGTAATAAGATAAACAACTTATTAGGAACTGTATTTGTAGCAAGTATTTAAGAGTTTAATCACAGAAATGACCTACAAATTGATAAGAGAAATATTAAGATGCTAAAATTTCAACCATCAAAGGACATGAACAAATAACTTGTAAAAGAGAAAATGAACTATAGTTTATATATTAATGGTAGTGGAAAATACTATTATGAGGAAAGTAATTTGGCAACATGTATCAAAATGATAAAATATCCACTAACTTTATAAATCTATCTCAGTGAAATAATGTTAATATCAGAAAAGGCACATGTACATTATATGTAGATATTTGGAGACTGTCTAAATGATCAGTGATACATAAATAGTTAAGTAAACTATGAACTTGCCCTCATTGATTACCCAACTATTTTACAGGGTGGCTTAGGAAGTCTAACTATATGACACAAAAAGCAATTATGACTAATTAACAGAAGCTGTTTTAGCACTTACGTAACCTGATTGCAATTATGCATAAAAGAAAATGACTAAAAATAAAGATGCTCAAGTCATAATCATTTGTTTCACCAGGACCTGTGTATGACTGATATATATCTTTTCCTAATTTCTAATTTTTTATAAGCACTTAATATTTGAATTATTAAACATTTCAAATAAATACATCAAACAGGCATGTGGTAGCCTTGTCCATCTATATATTTCTGAGAACAACAGGTTTACAAAAAGTATAGATTGAACTATCAAAGCATAAAGTTATATAAATTAATTGCTTTATATATATATAATATATATATTTTATATATATTTTTAATATATATTGGCCCCCTCATAGTTCAGTTGGTAAAGAATCTGCCTGCAATGTAGGAGACCTGGGTTCGATTCCCAGGTAGGGAAGATCCCCTGGAGAAGGAAATGGCAACCCACTCCGGTATTCTTGCCTGGAGAATCCCATGGACAGAGGAGCCTGGCGGGCTACAGTCTATGAGCTCGCAAGAGTTGGACACAACTTAGCGACTAGACTACTACTACTACACTCTGGTGGCTCAGATGGTAAAGAATCTGTCTGCAATGCAGGGGACCCAGGTTTAATCCCTGGGTTGGGAAGATCCCTTGGAGCAGGAAATGGCTAACCACTCTAGTATTCTTGCCTGGGAAATCCCATGGACAGAGGAGCCTGGTGGGCTGCAGTCCATTGAGTCACAAAGTGTCAGACATGACTGAGCAACTAACACATACTATCCATCAAAGCATAAAGTTATATCAATTAATTTCTATGTGGTAATATTATATTCCGTCATAATTTATAAACACTGCAGTAGTTCTGGTTTTGTCATTTTAATACCTGATAAGTACTTTTTAAAATCTTTTCCTCTCAAAACTTGTGATCTAACATTAAAGTTTAAAGATATTTTGGGAAAAGGTACAAACGTGTTTTTTAATTTTTCTCTTCAAATGATATTACCATGAACAGCCATTTAAATATCAGAAAACTTAATGAACACACCCACTCATAGCATTACAAAGTCAAGATTTAAACAGAAAATCCTGCTGCTGATGTTTCAAACACACACATTTCATGAACAAAGTACATTGAAAAAATGACTTCGCTATAAAATGGGACAGACAAAAGTAATGTGTAAAAGGTTTACAGTGACGATTAAATGAAATCACATGTCTAAAACACTTGACAAGGTGCCTGGTATTTAGTAAACACCCACTACAGATTATAAAACCCTTGGTCAGGAAAAATTTGGGTCATATTACTGCCCTAGTCCTGATCTTGCTCTCCTTATGTCAAGCCTGCAGTTTCTAACATGCATCAACTTTTTTGTTTTTTCGAGGTGTGCTTTCCCCATGCCAATTCTCACTGGGCAGGTTATTTTCCTGATACAAATATTGATATATCAACTGAAGGAAGGAAGGAAGGAAGCAAGAAAGAGAAAGAAGAGAGGGAAGGAAGGAAGAGTATTGTCTTCAATTGTTCAAAAGTACTGTCTGCAATTGCTCAAAGCTCAATTAACAAGACATGAGTCTAGTGACTCATCTCTATGTAGTCCCTCAAGTGTATTTCTACCACGTGTATGCTAGTATTTCTTGTCTCTCTTTCTAGATACTTTTGCCCCAATCTGTATAACCCAGGAACTACAGATGTTATAGAGCTCTCCAAAACAAACAGATGTTTATGAATGCCTTCTGAGGCATGCAGCTGTAAAGCGAGTAACCCTTAGGTGAATATACTCCTGTCTATACAAAGGAATTTCTCTGAGACTCTGCTACATTCTTTTGTTTCATAAAGTTCATTCACTTTTCATTATTTCCTGCCTCTTGATACAAATATTTATATGGTTGGGGATTCGTTTTCTCTTGGAGCTGAGCCTAGTCTATCTAACACAGGGCTTTTCTATTTAACTGTTTCACATTTAGTACATGTGTGTTTACTTATATTTGTTAGAAAAATTCAACCACTTACTATATTACTGGATAAAGGAGTGAAAAAAATAAAGCACAATCAATCCAAATTTAAGACCTAATTACTTGTATTTATCCATCATTTCGCTCATTGAATCTATGCAAACTGAATTAAATAAATGTCTTCTACGTGTTCTTGTGGAGTTCATAACCCAAAAAAGATGCTGCTAATAGGTTATATTTTTTGAGTGCTTGCATACCCCAGGCATTATTCTAAATGCTTCATATATATCATTTTATTTAAACTCACACAAACCCTGACTTTGGTACCAGTATTTCACAAATGAAAGAATCATAACTCAGTGAAATTAAATATCTTTTCCAACAGCATAATCATGAAGAGATCAGCAAGTTTGACCTCAGAGCCCTGGTGCATACTTGCTGTCTGCTACTCCATTATGTAATAATGGTCAACATTTCCAGAGTACTTACTATCTCTTCACAGCACTACACAGCTCCTCTTCTCAGTATCATATAGGTATGACTCCTTTTGTCCTAGCCACAATCCTATAAAGTCATAATATTATAATCCCCATTTTAGAGATGGGGAAAATGAAGACACAAAAATTAAGTAATCCCACAAGACCATGTGACAGGAACTTTGTTTATTGTTATAAACAATAGTGAAAGAAGTGAAAGTGTTAGTCATCCAGTCATCTACAACTCTTTGTGACCCCGTAGACTGCAGCCCGCCATGCTCCTCTATCCACGGAATTCTCCAAGCAAGAACACTAGAGTGAATTGTCATTCCCTTCTCCAGGGGATATTCCCAATCCGGGGATCGAACGCAGCACCCCCTCCCCACATTGCAGGCAGATTCTTATAAACAATGCTTATTATTAAATCCAATAGTACAGAAGCACCCCCAAGCACCTAATTCTTGTAAGCAGTGTGCTTATGTAGGAAAAATTCTTTTTTCTCCTACCCTTTTGTTGAACTATCTATCAGGATGACAAGAAGGAAACTGAATAGTTGTTTTAATTACATTTTTATAAAAATGGAAATTATTTTGGTCAATCAAACTATTTATGCATTTTATTTACAAATACTGAATGTTACCAAAAGAATATAAATTACTGAGATTATCAAATCAAAAGACAAATCTAGCCAAAAACAAAACATCACAAACTGTCCCTGCAAGGGTTTGAAAATGTACTAGAAGAAAAATGTTACCACTGATGATCTAACAGTAAGATTCCAATGCTTCTTTCTAAAATTGAATTCTTAGCTTCATCATTTAAAACTGTAAATATAAAGATATGCTATATAATGTGTACAAGCCTTAAAAGTATTTTTTTTCTTTTTTCCTGGTAGAACTGATATTGTGAAATTTTGCAAGCTACCTATGATCAATTTCAGAGCTATTCAGAAAAAGAAGTCACTAAGTTTTATTTGTCTGCTTTAATATTCGTTAAAAAATTTGTTGTTGTTTAGTCACTAAGTCGTGTCCGAATGAGTGAATACAAATGGAATTACATAGAAAAAAACACAAACTTATAATATGCCCATAAAATATTAAAAATATTAAATACTATACCTATATAAGCTGAAGTCTTATAAATTTATAACAATATCCTAAGTAGCCATGGAAAAGTGCTCAAGAATAAATGGAACTTTAAATTTTCTAAGAAAAAAATTTAAGAGCTAACACTGGCTACCAGTCATATGTATAAATCATCCCAAAAATCTAAAAATAGAAATGTCTTAAACAGAATGCAGAAGACATACAGAATGGCTCATCAAGCTTTCCCAGCTAGGAAAATGTGGCTTTCCCATACATCATTCAATAAAAAACAGATGGGGAAAATTGGTTGCCAGAAAGAAAGAAAAGATATACAGCATGTTATAATTATGAACTTCAAATAAACAAAGAGAGGGAGAAAAATATTTCAAGACAAAAATGGCAGTTTCTTCCATGAAAGTTATCTCTCCTGAGTAGGGCAAACTAAGGATAAAGTGACATCCTCTCAGAAATATTAAATACCCCCGAAGTGGGCATTTTTTAATCATCTAGAAGCCACCCCTCTTCTTTGGTTATAACCCAGCAAATGCTCTGTCACTCCTGGTACTTGTGGTTCAGAGGTCCCATCCATGCTCTGGGGACAGACTGAGTGAGTCATGCTGGTTCCGTCCCTCTAGTCTCATGATCAAATCAGGCCACATCAGGGAGAAGCATGTCCCTCAAACTGGTCCCATTTGGAGTTAATCCTAGGGTTTGTGCAGACACTCTGAGGAAGCTGCACTGGTTTTCACTGGAGTTGAACACAGGAGGCTGTAGATCTAGCATTAAGGACAGCCATACTGACACCACATGGAGGTAGACTGGCACCATCGTGCAGGACAGCAGACTGAGGAGACAGTGAGACCCCATGACAGCGTTTCAGCTCCTTCATCAGACTGCCCCTACCTCAGATGCTCCTCTGGAATTCTGAGTCATGTGAGCCAACAAACGTCCCTTTTAGCTTAAGCCAGTTTGGGTTGGATTTTCTCTCCAGTGATCCTAGAAAAGTCCTTAATGGTCAGACTTCACTCTCAGCAAAAATACTGAATAACAAAAACTAGAGTCACTGTGGTTTACATAGCACAGTTTCCACACTTGTCAAAACAACTCTGTAAAGTGTCGCTACAATTCCCATTTTATAGATAAGGTTGAATGGGGTCTTAGAGCTAAAAAGCCTCTTGATGAAAGTGAAAGAGGAGAGTGAAGAAGTTGGCTTAAAGCTCAACATTCAGAAAACGAAGATCATGGCATCTGGTCCCATCACTTCATGGCAAATAGATGGGGAAACAGTAGAAACAGTGTCAGACTTTATTGTTTTGGGCTCCAGAATCACTGCAGATGGTGACTGCAGCCATGAAATTAAAAGACGCTTGCTCCTTGGAAGAAAAGTTATGAACAACCTAGATAGTATATTCAAAAGCAGAGACATTACTTTGCTGACTAAGGTCCGTCTAGTCAAGGCTATGGTTTTTCCAGTAGTCAGGTATGGATGTGAGAGTTGGACTGTGAAGAAGGCTGAGCGCCAAAGAATTGATGCTTTTGAACTGTGGTGTTGGAGAAGACTCTTGAGAGTCCCTTGGACTGCAAGGAGATCCAGCCAGTCCATTCTGAAGGAGATCAGCCCTGGGATTTCTTTGGAAGGAATGATGCTAAAGCTGAAACTCCAGTACTTTGGCCACCTCATGCGAAGAGTTGACTCATTGGAAAAGATTTTGATACTGGGAGGGATTGAGGGCAGGAGGAAAAGGGGACGACCGAGGATGAGATGGCTGGATGGCATCACGGACTCAATGGACGTGAGTCTGAGTGAACTCTGGGAGATGTGATGGACAGGGAGGCCTGGCATGCTGCAATTCATGGGGTCACAAAGAGTCGGACACAACTGAGCGACTGAACTGAACTGAACTGAGTCTGTGGGAGCTACTAAAAGAATATACCACTGGGCAGCTTATAAACAACAGAACTTCCCACAGTTCTGGAGGCTGGAAGTCCAAGATCCAGGTGCCATCATGAGCCCTTTTCTGGGTTGCAGACTTCTTGTTGAATCTTCACTTGAGGGAAGAGGAAAGTAGCAAGCTCTGTGATACCACTTGTGTAAGGTGACTCATCCCATTCATGAGGGCAGAACCCTCATGACCTGGTCACTTTCCAAAGGCCCTATTTCATACCATTGTTTCAGGCTTTAGGATTTTGACCTTATGAATTTTGGAGGGACACAAACATTCAGACCCTAGCATATGTCTTGCCCAGGATTATACAGCTGTTAATTAGCAGCACCCAGGTCTTTATCCTTTTCAACTTTCAATTAAGGTTAAAAAGAAAAAGGAATGCTCAGTGCTTTGTCAGGTGGCACAAAGGACATGGTTTAAGTGTAACTTATCTTCCTAGAATTTCCGGGAACACAGACCTACCAACCAGTTTTAGACCCTGGACCCCAGAGTTACAGCATTATAAATTTGTATTGTTTGAAGTCACTAAGTTTGTAGTAAGTTGTTACAGTGAAAATAGGAAACAAATACAGGGGAGCTATATTTTCTTATAAAAACATAAAAATACAAATATTGAAATGCTGAGTGAAGTAGGAAGAGTCTCCCTTGCATAGGATTTCTGGAAGCCAAATTCTAATCACACAGTATCTGTTCTGCATCACCCAGTTCACTTTTTACTAGCCTACTATGAATATTTCCCAGTCAACATTCAAAAATCTGTTTTATTCTATATGACATGGAAAACTTCAGGTCAGAAAATAAAATTTTTAAACATACTTTTACAATAACATCTAAAATATGAAATGCCCAGGAATAAATCCAATAAAATATGTAAAAGACTGCACATGAAACCTTAAAACAACATTGAAGGAGATTAAAGAAGACCTATATAAATATATAAATCATAACTGCAGATTAGAATAACCATATTATAATGTATCATTTATCCTCAGATTGATCTAATGCAATCCACATAAAAGTACCAAGGAAATTTATAAGACAAATTTTAAATTTATATGGAAATGCAAAAGGCCAAGAATAGCTAAGACAAACTTAAAGTAGAAGAAAAGGTAGAAAGACTACTCTACTGAAAATCAAGACTTAGAAATAGAATAAAGAAATAAACACAGGCCAAGACATGGGCCCATACAAGATGGCCTTTTGGTCTATGGCAATAGCAACTTTGCAGAGGCTATCTTTAACAAAAGGACTAGGACAGTTGATTATCCACATGGAAAAGAAAATTAACTTGACCCTTGCCTCATGTCAAACACATAAATCAAAGGAAGTTAGGTTTGTATGCTAAGGTAAAAAATAATTGTCAGAAAACAATTTAGGATAGTATTTTCATGACCTTGTGCTGAGAAAATTTTATTCATAAAAATTACTTAACAGTAAAAGTTTTTAATAAATTAGGCTAATTATAATTAAGAATCTGGTCATCAAATGATACCACTAAGCAAGCAAAAAGACAAATGATGAGGACTATGTGCCATGTAAATAACCAGAGGACGATTGATTCAAAACACATAAAAAGTTGCTTATTAGAGTAACTAAGTCATGGGGATCTAATGCACAAGATAGAAACTGTAGTTAATAATGTTAAATTGTATGTCTGAAAGTTGCTAAGAGAGATCTGAAAAGTCCTTATCACAAGAAAAAAATGTAATTATATATGGTGACAGATATAGACTAGACCAATTTTAGTGATAATTTCTCAAAAAACTTGACCCTTAAACAACATGGGTTTGAACAGTGCAGGTGTACTTATTCGTGAATATTTTTCAAAAAAATAAACTGTTCACCTTCCAGATCCATAGGTTCCACATCCATGTGCCTCGATTTTAAAAAAGCATTCTTCCAAAGCAAAATGTATAGGAGAAACAGTCTAATTAAAAATAAGCAAAAATCTTGAGCAGGCACTTCACAAAAAAGGAAATTCAAGACCCAATAACATAGGCAAAGGTATTCAACTTTATTATTCAGGAGATCCAAATTAAGCCATTTCACACCCACTAGACTAGCAAACATTTAAAAAACTAACAATACCAGATATTGGCAAAGATACAGAGTAATAATTTATGTGCGACTCTGGTAGAAGTGTAAATGCATGCAACCAATTTGGAAAACAGCTTATTATTGAAGATACATACACTGAAGATATTCTATGACCAGTAATTCCACTCCTACACATATGACCCATATAAATATGTACATATATGCACCAAGAGATATAAAAAGAATGTTCCTAATAACATTATTTTCAATGGTCAAAACTGTGAAACAACCTAAACGCCCACTGACAAAAAAAATGGGTAAAGTGGGACTTCCCTGGTGGTCTCTTGGTTAAAACTCTGTGCCCACAATGCAGGGAGCCCAGATTTGAACCTTGGTCAGGGAACTAGATCCCACATGGTGCAACTGAAGATCCTGCATGCCTCAATGAAGACCCAGTACAGCCAAATAAATAAATAATAATTTTTTTAAGTGGGTAAAGAAACAAATATATTCATGCAATAAAATGTTTCAGTAAAAATTAACAAATAGCAGCTACACAAAACAACATGGATGAATCTCACAAACGTAATGTCAAGCAAAAGAAGCCAGACACAAAAGAATGAACATCATATAATACTATTTACATAAAATTTAAAAACATGCAAGACTAGACTTAGTGTTAATGAATGCATATTAGATGACAAAACTATAAAACACAGAAGTGATTATTATTATCAACAGAATGTTTATTTTTAAGAATAAGAATGAAAAGTATGAACAGGTAGGGTAATGAAAGTATTTGCTCTTGATCTGGCTCACTGTTACATAAATATTTGTTTAAACTTTACACTTTTATGTACTTTTTCATTTCATATTTCATTTTTTTCAAAATTAAATAATTTTTTAAAGTTATGCAGAAAGGGAAATAATTATATTTTACCATGTGGCTTAGATCTGAATATTATACATAGATTAGAACATGATAATGTAACATGATAATATTTACCAATATATTAATCTGGAAAAAATTAGAATATAACTCTATGAAGAGAATGGGAGCCAAGAATACATATTTGTGTGTTCAGGGAGGGGAATTAAAGAAAAGTAAGTCCTTAGTTTCCTTAGTGCAAAATCAACAGATAATACCTAAAATTGAGAAAATCAGAAGTAGCAATACAAACATGTTATTTAGAGATACAGAGATAAACAAAAAAGATATTCTAGAAAAACAAAAAATTACCACCTCTGGAAGAGAAGAAATTAAGAACCAGAGCAAGTGTTATAGACCTTGACTCTAAATTATGTTCATATCAGGCAGAAAAGGCCAGGTTATGATGTGATAACAAGCAATCTTCAACCTTGAACACAGAGCAAAAGCAAGAAGTAAACTTTTTCTGATTAAGGTTATTGAAATTTACAACTTTAATATTATTGACTTATACGATTATCTTTAAACTTAGTATATTGTATGTTTCAAGATGGCCACAGCAAGATCTCTCGTTTCACATGTTCTTCTCTTAATGTGATATTGCCCCTCTTTCCACAGAGTCTGAGGGCCTCTGTTCCTTCCCCTTGACTCTATGTGAGACTATGACTACAGCCTATAACAACTGGCCAAAACTCACACAAGAAGGAAACAATCTGAATGGGTTCACATAATATTACAGAAATCGAATCAGTAATTAGTAATCTTCAACACAGAGAGTGGCATGCACAGATGGATGCCCTGGTGAATTCAATAAAATACATAAGGAAGAAATATCCAATTCTCTACAATTTATTCCAGTACAGAGGCAAAGGGAATGCTTTCTAACTTATTTTATGAGACCAGCTCTATCCTTATACCAAAACCACACAAAGATATTACAAGAAAAGAAAACTACAGACCATTATGTCTTGGAAGCAACATATGGCCTTCATTAGGAGTGGGATAATTGGCCTTCAGTAGGAGTGGGATAAATAAAATGGGATACATCCAGACAATGGAGTATTATTCAGCATTAAAATGAAGTTATCTATCAAGCCATGAAAAGACACAGAAAGGAAGCTTGAATGTATATTACTAAGGGAAAGAAAATAATCGGGATAGGCTAATTACTTACTGCATGATCCCAACTACATGACATTCTATGGGACAGTAAAATATGCGGTGGCTGCCAATAACCGGAGGAAAGGGGTGAGGTGACTAGGCAGAGAATTTTTAGGGCAATGAAAATAGTGTGTATGATGCTATAATGATGGAATCATGTCATTAAACATTGCCCAAACCCATAGAAACTGCAAAGTACAGGGATTCCCTTGTATCTCAGTTGGTAAAGAACCTACGTGCAATACAGGAGGCCTGAGTTCAGTTCCTGGGTTGGGAAAATCCCCTGGAGAAGGAAATGGCAACCCACTCCAGTATTCTTGCCTAGAAAATTCCATGGGCAGAGAAGCCTGGAGGGGCTATAGTCCATGAGTTTGCTAAGAGTCGGACACGACTTGGAGACTAAACCACCAATAGAAAGTACATCACCAAGAATGAACTTTAATATAAACTGTGGACTTTGGGCAATTATTGCATGTCATGCAGATTCATCAACTGTAAAAATGTACCACTTTTGTGGGGATGTTGATAATGGGGAGGCTTTGTTTGTGAATAGGCTGAGGTTATGTGGGAAATCTCTTCATTTTGATTAAGAGATTTTAATAAAATCTCTTCCTCTTAATTTTGTTGTAAAATTAAATGCTCTAAAATAAACAGTCTTTAAAAAAGCAAACAAATATGTCATAAAAGGTAGCTAATTTTAAAGTAATAGATTCATTTATTACAATACAAACCCTCTCTCATGATATTTTAAAATATCTCATTAGAAGAAACCATTCTAAAATACAGCAAAATTTCTTCCATTCAGTGTTCCTTCTTTAGGTGATAATCCAAACATTATTTTCTGAGAGTTCATTCTTGTCATTCTACTTAGCTTTTATAACTGGATCTGACACTTTAGCCACTCTGAAGATCTCCTGAGTTTCAGGTAAATTCCCAGTAACTCTCATGAAGAAGCTGTGCTGTGCTGCGTGCTTAGTCACTCGGTCATGTCCGACTATTTCCGGCCCCACGGACTGTAGCCCACCAGGCTCCTCTGTTCATGGGATTCTCCAGGCAAGAATACTGGAGCGAGCTGCCATTTCCTGCCACAGGGGATCTTCCTGACCCAGGGAAGCTGCATCTTTTGCGTCTCCTGAGTCTCCTGCATTTGCAGGGAGGTTCTTTACCACTAGCGTCACCTGAAAACCCTCAAGAAGAAACTTCTAAAATCACCTTAATAATCAGGACCGATCTCATCCATGTCACAGGATCAGACTCATCAGAGCATTGTTTCTCAGGAACAACCTCCAGAATCACATCATAAAATTGACCTACTAGGAGAGCAGCTGCTACTTCTGTGGAAATGGTTAATCTATTAAAAATAAAAAACTTTACTAGTTTTCCTTTTCAAATTCTCTCAGATATCTGAGTTCAAAAACTACTAACTCTCCACATTAATGAAAGCTTGAGCTTTGAAAAGTTCTTAAGGAGATGGGAATACTAGACCACTTTACCTGCCTCCTAAGAAATCTGTATGCAGGTCAAGAAGCAACAGTTAGAACCAGACATGGAAAAACGGACTGGTTGCAAATTGGAAAAGGAGTACGACAAGGCTGTGTATGGTCATCCTGATTATTTAACTTATATGCAGAGTACATCATGCAAAAGGCAGGGCTGGATGAAGCACAAGCTGGAATCAAGATTGCTGGGAGAAATATCAATAACCCCAGATATGCAGATGACACCACCCTTATGGCAGAAAGCAAAGAAGAACTGAAGAGTCTCTTGATGAAAGTGAAAGAAGAGAGTGAAAAAGTTGGCTTAAAATTCAACATTCAAAAAACAAAGATCATGGCATCTGGGCCCATCACTTCATGGCAAATAGATGGGGAAACAGTGGAAAGTGACAGACTTTACTTTGTAGGGCTCCAAAATCACTGCAGGTGGTGACTGCAGCCATGTAATTAAAAGACGCTTGTTCCTTGGAAGGAAAGCTATGACCAACTTAGCATATTAAAAAGCAGAGAAATTACTTTGCCGACAAAGATCCATCTAGTCCAAGCTATGGTTTTTCCAGTAGCCATGTATGGATGTGAGAGTTGGACCATAAAGAAAGCTGGAGCACTGAAGAACTGATGCTTTTGAACTGTGGCGTTGGAGAAGACTCTTGAAAGTCCCTTGGACTGCAATAAGATCAAACCAATCAATCCTAAAGAAAATCAGTCCTGAATATGCATTAGAAGGACTGATGCTGAAGCTGAAGCTCCAATACTTTGGCCACCTGATATGAAGAACTGACTCCTTAGAAAAGACCCTGATACTGGGAAAGATTGAAGGCAGGAGGAGAAGGGGATAACAGAGAATGAGATGATTGGATGGCATCATCGACTCGATGGACATGAATTTGAGCAAGCTCCAGGAGTTGGTGATGGACAGAGAAGCCTGGCATGCTGTGATTCATGGGGTTGCAAAGAGTCAGAAATGACTAAGCGACTAAACTGAAGAGAGCTGTATTTGAAATGCTAAACATTATAGTGAAAAACTTTAGCAAGAGAAATAAACTGTGAAAATAAATCAGTCAATAAAGAGAAATAAGTGCATCTGGTTTTTAAGGAGCAACAGCTACCAGCTAGAACATTTACTCAGTAGTCAAATATTCTCCATAGAAAACAGCAAATAAGTAATTGGATTCTGAGTAACTTCACTAAACAATTTATTCTGTCATCACTTATATGCTAAAGTCAAATGTCTTATTGATTAATACATTATATAAATTTGGTAAATCTCTGTTGTCTACTCTGTTCACATCAAGAGATTACAGATTTTATTTAAAATGTATTTAGCAAGTCATTTCAGGACCTAACAAGATAAAGTGAATAATGTTTCAGAAAAGTTGATACAACAAGCAATGCATTCCTTTATTTTTATATGTCTGGAAACTTTTAATCATATACATAAATGGTTTTTAAAATCATATTTAAGTTTATGAATCACATGAACTAAGTTATTATAACTGACATGAGAATCTAAAATGTGAGTTCTTGCAATAACCATAAGATCAAAAATACATTCTTCCCTTCTGTATTGAATAAGCAATAGCCACACACACACACACACACACACACACACACACACACACACACACCTCTACTAATCAGCCCAAAAAACATTAATGTTTCTTAAGTTAACAGAGTCTTAGGGAAACTCAATACTTTTTCTTACTTTTTTACTTTCTCATGTTCTCCCCCAACATGAAAATCTATTGTAGTAAGAGTTAAAGAACGCTGAAAAAACAATCTTGACCATAGAATTTGATAGACTAAGTCTGAATTATTACTTAAACTTCCAGTTGTAAAAACAAATCCCTGCTACAAATTTATCTAGGCTTTTTTTATTATGTGTTTCTCCCACTGCAGGCATAAATATCATTTGAGTCTTCCTGCATGTGTGTCCTTCTTTGATAGATGGCTTAGTACCAAAACCTTTTTATTTTTTCAGAGTAAGCACAATTTCCAAATCCTATGTAGTCTGATAAATATGCTATGAAAGATTGGTCAGCACTGATGCAGACAGCCAAGTTCTGCACTGGGAAGAAAGAAAATAAGGTGATGGAGAAAGAATCTGTCTTCTGTCTCTACCCGGAAACACTAGATATTGTGAATTCTAGGGGCCATGAGCAGCAACTTGCAATTTGAGAATTACTCACACCAGTAGAATATCAGTGATGCAGAAAACAAACTGCCTTTGGCTCAGGATTCACTTGTTACTACCATCTATTCCCTGACTCCCATAGAGGAGTGGGAGAAATATAGGAATAAATGTAAACATATGAATCTGAGCCCTATCTGGCTCCATTATACTTTTAACAGCGAGTGATTGGCTTCCATATGCAATGAATAAAGAGAAGATTAGTAACTCTCTTCAATACAATCCATCTCCTCCATCTACACAAATTCAACCCTCTAGGTGGAGTCCTGACGTCCCACCAGGACCCTCTATTCAGCCAGAGTAAGGCTGTGGGTACTTGATAGAATTCACCCTTAAAAAATCTTTACAAATGCTTTTTGCTCAGGCTTCCTCTCTACACTCCATATTCTCTCATCCCAGTCTGATTGTCCTGTTTCCTTCCCGTTTCCTCTTACTTAGGACTCTCCACTTGGAGCATGACCTAGTTGTTTATTTTACCTGGACCCAATTTCACTCCTGTCCCCTTGTTGTTCAGTTGCTAAGTTGTGTCCGACTCTTGTGACCCCATGGACCACAGCACACCAGGCTCCTCTGTCCTTCACTATCTCCTGGAGTTTGCTCAGACTCATGTCCATTGAGTCAATGATGCCCTGTCCCTTAGATACTGTGTTTTAGACCACTGACCGTGGTTTCTGGAGTCCCTGTTGCCATACCAAATCCAGTTCCTATAACTATGATGCCCAACACAAGTCTCAAGAAGAGTTTCAATATTTTTTCAAAGAAAGTACAGGGTACAAGGAGAAAGAAGCAGTCTGTTTCCTTAAGTCAAAGGCACCACTGAGTTAATAACAATGAAAAATGGCGTGAGATGCTTCACGTATGACCTTCAACTGTAATAGGTATTTAGCCTCAGAAGCATAAGACTGCAAAGAAAACAAGGGCATCTTTGAATGGAGGAAAAGTAATATATAATACATTTTCATTAAACCACTGCTCTCACCAGAGTAATCTTTTATTGGTCCCTTCATAGAAAATGCTCAAAAATTAACCTCTTTAATTAAACTTTTAAAATAAATCTATTTAAAGAGATGAGTTAAAATTTAAAATGTCAGATTACAGTTTAAGTAACAACCATGTAACAGCTTAAAAGGAGCTGAATTGGAATTCTATGATCTACATCACACCCGAAACCTATAGGAGAGATTTAAAATATATTCCTAAATCGCGTCCCAACCTGCCAAATCAAAATCTCCATGGGTCAGGATAAGAAGTCCTTTTAAAAAGTGGTACTAGCAGGCCCTGAAGGAACCTTTGTCAATCCCTGCTCTAAGAGTGATGCTGTAGCTCTCCATTTTATCTCGTGCGCCTCGCCTCAAAACTGCCAAAAAAACAAGGAATCGAAACGCCAACCCCAAGGAAATCAAAAAGAAAGACTTAACATAAATCTACTGATTTTTACTGACTCTAACTGATCAAAATGTTTTTGATACCTATTTCCCATTTCACAACCTTGTACAGTACTTAAAAATGTAAAATTGGGGTACAAGTGATCTGGTTCCACTTCAGGCCCGGTCACACCCTAGCTCCACGACACTCAGAAGTAGCCTCTGGTCTTCATTTTCCTCAGCTGAAAAACCCAGAAACAATGTTAGTATCTACTTCACAGAGTCACTGACAAGACTAAATTACTAAATACATTCAAATTGCTATAAATAATTCCTAGAATATAGAAAGCATTCAAGAATCTGAGTTATAATGAGTATTATTTTCATCATAGCGTTGGTGTGGGAGTTAAACAGTTGGAAATATATCAGGTTCAAGTGAATGTAAATCAGACTATAAAATACTGCATATTCCTGGGGCTTCTCTGGTGGTCTCTGTGGGACAGTGGGAAACAAACAGATCCTTAAGAACAGTCCCATTAGGACTTCTTGGTGGTCCAGTAGCTAAAATTTCCCCTTCCAATGCAGGGGGTGAGGGTTCCATCACTGGTTAGGGAGTTAAGAACCCACAAACCTCACAGCCAGAAAACCAAAACACAAAACAGAAGCAAAATTGTTACAAATTCAATAAAGACTTTTAAAATGACTCACATAAAAAAAAAAGCCCAAATGTTGCAAATTACTATTTCCTTTCATAGATATTAAAATGTCTCTCTAGTTTATTGAAACCAAAATGTTCACTCACAAAGGTAATGAATAATAATGAAGTACAGCATATATCCCACTTCTGACACATTCTTGTTTGGGCTTCTTGGCGGCACTAGTATAAATAACCCTCCTGCCAGTACAGGAGACATAAGAGATGCAGGTTCAATGCCTGGGTCAGGAAGATCCCTTGGGGGAGGGCATGGCAACCCACTCCAATATTCTTGCCTGGAAAATCCCATGGACAGAGGATCCTGGCGAGCTATGGTCTATAGGGTCACAAAGAGTCAGACATGACCGAAGCAACTTAGAACACACACATAGCATATACATACACACACATATATATATATACACACATCCTATACACTTGTATATTTCCAAAACTAGTAAAATTGAGCACATAATTTTTAAAAAGTAGAGAGCAGCTTTGGTGAATTTATTTTCATATTGTCTGTTTGGCTCTAGAGAATCTTAATTTCTCAAAAATAATTCTTGCCCAAGTAAATATGCCCCATGACACATGAATGATAAACACATGAATGATAAATGCATACTATGGAAGATTTTCTTTCCAAAAAACAGTTATCAACTGCTTAAATAAAGTCCCACAGGGCAGAAGAACACCATATGCGTGGTCAAGTCCTGTGTTTCTCATTTCTGTCATTTAATTGCTCTGTATTTGTATCTGGCTTTACTGCAGGAAAGTTTGATGCATGGAATTTGCCTCAAAGCTGAGGATAATAGACTCTCTTCTTTCAGATTTATTCTATACAGCACAATTTTCTGGGGGAAAAATGTGTAAAACTGCTTTGTGGCAATATATATGGAATCAAGAGTAAAATAATAAAAAGAAAACGTTGTCCAAAGGAAATTTCAGTGACTGAGTGAAACTCTGTCAGACATATTTAGCTTCATTTAAACACGCCACTTATTATTTATAGTTTTTTCAGAGTATGGATGTGAGTCAGGAACCAAAAGTGAATTCATTAAGTAGGGATACTTGAAAGTCATGTACACGTGTCAAAAATGTTTTGTGTTAAGAATTGAGGAACCCTACTAACTCCCACCCCTTCAAAAAATGCAGGCTACCTGCTATCCTTTTAGATTCTAGACCAATTTTGTTATTTTACCCTCTACCTTTTTACGAATGTGTAAGTTTTTAAACAAAAGATGCAGAATTACAGAAATCTTTCCATCTTAGCATGAAAACGTAGGAGGACTAAAACTGCTTCTCAATCCCAAAAGAATTAACATGGAATACTGATTACTACTAATTTGTTTTTTATTCGTGTCCTCATTTTTTATTTTAAATTGTCTTAATTACAATATAAAACCTGCTAAAAAGAAACAACAGAAGACATATATACACCAAAAGACATTCCAAAATGCTCAAAGCAGTGCCACTCAACATAGCACTAAATGAGAAATGACCCAAATCTCTAGAAACAAGAGAATGGATAAATTAATTCTCACATATTCACACAATGAGATACTACAGATCAATGAAAACAATCAGAAAAATCAAAATATGATGAATGAGTATTACAAACATAATAACAGGAAAACAGACACAAGAGTATAATCTCTATTGTTGTTTTTCTATAGAATACAAAATAGGTTTAATTAATTGATTTTAGAAATCAATTTGGGCTAGGGGAAATAGTGCTTTTTTTTCAGTGGTAGGTGTATTTATTTTTATTGGAGTATAACTGCTTTACAATGTCGTTAGTTTTCTGCTGTACAACAATGGTAGATCAGCTATACGTATGCATATAACCTCTCCTTAGACCCTCCCTGCCACCCCCTCAGCCCTGTCCCTCCCCTCTAGGTCCGTCACAAAGCACCGAGTTGAGCTCCCTATGCTATCCAGCAGCTTCCCACTAGCTATCTATTTTGCTGCTAATTTAAATCTATTTTGAGGGCTCCTATTCTGACTTAGTACCTCCCTAGTTTTTCAAACATCCCCCTCTTTCTTAAAACTCAAGAGCATGTGGGCACTTGCAAAGATGTCTTGAGGGAACTTGTCCAAGAAAGATGATGCCAAATAGGGAATTCCACTGCAAAATAGGACTGAGTCTGAAAAAACATTACGATAAGTTTGCTGTAAACTACACCACTTGCCTTAGGGATCAACTGGTGTGGAGGTGGGGGGGGCTCAAAATGAGATTGTCTAAGAATAACTTTCCAGAAAATTCTCTGGCAGTCCAGTGGTTGGGACTCCAAAGATTTCAATGCAGGGGACATAGATTTGATCCCTGGTTGGGGAATGGAGATCCCAAGCACTGTGTGCTGCGGCCAAATAAATAAATAAGAAGAATCTTCTAATAACTGAGGAGACAGCATTTAGACTCATGCCCTTCCCTGGTGGCTCAGACGGTGAAAGCATCTGTCTATAATGTGAGAGACCTGGGTTTGATCCCTGGGTCAGGAAGATACCCTGGAGAAGGAAACAGTAACCCTCTCCAGTACTCTTGCCTGGAAATCCCATGGACAGAGCAGGTGGTAGGCTATAGCCCATGGGGTCGCAAAGAGTTGGACACAACTGCGTGACTTCACTTTCTTTCACTTCATGAAATCTTGACATTTAGCCAGTATGAGCCAAAGAAGAAAGAGCCCCAGCTAAGGAAAACGGGTTCTCCTTTTCCCGCTAACCCCCATTCTCGTTGCTTAGACCCTGAACTAACCATAAGTGGGGGTTTTAGGCACGTGAAGGAACAATTACTACTAGTCCTTGAGCCCCAGATCTGGCTGGACAAGAGTGGGAGCTGAGACTGTGACGAGGGGAAACAATGATTAAGACTCCGAGCTTCCAACACAGGAGGCATGGATTTGATCCTTGGTCAGGGAACTAAGATCCCACATGCTGCACCACGCAGCCAAAAAACAAAAAAAAACAAAAAAAAAATTCAATTTGAAAACGAGAAAAAAAAAAAGGAGAAACTTTGAATTGGGTATGAGATTAAAACGTCAATGTAATCTGGGTTGGATATATTTTTAGTATTAATATTTTACTTAGTATATATATTGTTAGTATACTACTTTGAAAAAAAGAAAATCCTCAAAGCTGAAATTTACTAAAGGTTATAGGATCTTCCCTCCTAGCTCAGTTGGTAAAGAATCTGCCTGCAATGATGAAGACCCAGGTTCGATTCCTGGGTCTGAGTAGATCCCCTGGAGAAGGAAATGGCAACCCACTCCAGTATTCTTGCCTAGAAAATCCCATGGACAGAGGAACCTGGTGGGCTACAGTCCATGGGGTCACAAGAGTCAGACACGATTTAATGACTAAACTACCACAGGATCTTCCAGAGTTGTCATCCAGGGGCAGCGAGATGTGGTGGAGCATTTTTGAAACTGGGGGAATGTGGGGAGGAGGGTAGAGGATAGTCGTTTCTTACTTTGTACACCTCTAAGCCCAGGCCATTTAGCAAACAGGTTACAGTTAGAATAAACCTTCAATCACTACTGTAAACTGTTTCTTCATCCTGTGAAAGAGCCCAAACAAAACAATTTAGGTATTTTCATTTATACTGTCAATTGTGAAATAAATAAGGACACATATATCTTGTTATAGCTTATCTTCCTTTTTTTAAACTTCAAATTCTAAAGCAGTGAAAGATTATTATTGTTACTACATTTTTTGGAGGTGAGGCAGACAAAATAAATTCTAATTTTATTTTTTAAATGATAGGAAGCAATAAGTATAAAATCAGTAAGTATAAAAACCACAGGTATTCTTAGAGCTCATATATTCCTTATTCAGAAGCTTATCAGAGAACAGGCTTTGTGTGCTTTCTATAAGTAAGGACTTACTTCACAGTAAACAAATACTTTTGTGTTCATTTATCTAGATGAAAGTGTGACTTGACAAAAAAGTTTTTGTTAAGGAAATTTATGTTTACTAAAATTACACATATTTTCAGTAACTTGAACTGAATTTTTAGTTCTTGTCTTCCATAGCCAACGGAAAAAATTATTTCCTGAACCAACATCAGGCTGTGTCTCACCATGTATTATCAAGGGGATGAAATCTACAGTCTATATACTCAGACATGCAAGTGTATGATCTTCTGTATTTTAAATTACTTACCTCATCTTGGCTCTCGAGCTGCCTCTCCAACTTTGCCAACTAAATGTACCCTGGTGGTTTTATTTGAAAATTGTCTATTTAGAGTAATTACTCATTTCCAGATTTGTGCTTTTCCTGGAAGAGATTTCCAGATTTCTTCTCAACACAGTCTCTAGGCAAGAGGAGAAGGGGATGACAGAGGATGAGATGGTTGGATGGCATCACCGACTCGATGGAGATGAGTTTGGGTAAACTCCAGGAGTTGGTGATGGACAGGGAAGCCTGGCGTACTGCAGTGCATGGGGTCGCAGAGAGTCGGACACAACTGAGCTACTAAACAGAGGTATAAGATAAACTTAAATTTCCAATCAGCAAAGGGTAGGACGTGTCTTGTCCTTATGATTTTCTCTGACTGGACAACTCATCCCATTTGGTGAAAGCACTGACCCCTGTTCTCGCTGTATCTGTTAAGATATAACTGGTCTGTCTGGTCACTGCTTACCCTAACGTAGCATCCACAGGGATGTAGTTGCTCCCACTTGATCTGTTTAGAATTAGGCTCATGTGCTGCTGAGAAAATCATAGAACTTTGCCTTGCCTCCTGAAATGCCACATACTCTATGGCCTCATTATCCCAACATCAGGCTTCTTATGACTGATTCTCTCAACACTCCTTTCCCATCCTCAGCCTCTATTTCAATATTCAAGGTTCCTTGTCGTAAACAACAGAAGTAGATTTTCCCTGAATAGGGCAGTGTAGGTGAAGGAGAACAGCTAAAGAATATTTTGCATGACTTGAAGAAACACTGAAATGATTATAAGCCAGACTTGAATCTGGGCTTCTGGAAACAGAATCCAAACTATGCCATAGAACTTCTACTTCTGAGTAGAATCTACTAGGGATGCAGCAGGTCAACATTCCCATTGAGGCAGCTGAAAAAATAAATAAATGAATGAACAAGAATTATACTCTTAGGGGGGCGGTCCTAAGATGGCAGAGGAATAGGACGGGGAGACCACTTTCTCCCCTACAAATTCATCAAAAGAACTTTTGAATGCTGAGTAAATGCCACAAAACAACTTCTGAATGCTGGCAAAGGACATCAGGCATCCAGGAAAGCAGCCCATTGTCTTCAAAAGGAGGTAGGAAAAAATATAAAAGATAAAAAGAGAGACAAAGAGGTAGGGATGGAGATCCATCCTGGGAAGGGAGTCTTAAAAAAGAGAGAAGTTTCCAAACACCAGGAAACATTCTCACTGGTGAGTCTGTGGCGAGCCTTGGAACCTCAGAAGGCAACATAACTGGGAGGAAAAATAAATAAATAATTAAAGCCCACAGATTACGTGCCCAATGGTAACTCCCAGCGGAGAAGCAGCGCAGACGCCGGCATCTGCCACTAGCAAGCGGGGGCCAGGCAGGGAGGCACGGGCTGCATTGCTTAGAGTAAGGACCAGGCCTGAATGCCACGAGGGCAATCTGAGGGAATTAACTTGAGATAGCAAACCAGACTGGGATAGCTATCCCACAAAAAGCCATAACCTAAGGACTCTTGCGAGTCCCTTGGACTGCAAAGAGATCCACCCAGTCCATCCTAAAGGAGACCAGTCCTGGGTTGGGTGTTCATTGGAAGGACTGATGTTGAGGCTGAAACTCCAGTACTTTGGCCACCTGATGCAAAGAGTTGACTCATTGGAAAAGACCCTGATGCTGGGAGGGATTGGGGGCAGGAGGAGAAGGGGATGACAGAGGATGAGATGGCTGGATGGCATCACTGACTCGATGGACGTGAGTCTGAGTGAATTCCGGGAGTTGGTGATGGACAGGGAGGCCTGGTGTGCTGCGATTCATAGGGCTGCAAAGAGTCGTACACAATGGAGCGACTGAACTGAACTGACTGAAGACACTGCCAGGTCTGCTCACAGAACAAAGGACTGAGCAGAGCTAGCCGGCTGCGGACCAGCCCATCCCCCTCCAGGGACAGGAAGGCAAAGGCAGCCAGAGCCAGAAGGGGGCAACCGCGGCCCCAAAGAGGCATCATCTACCAAACTGCAAGCAGGCTTCATTGCTAACCAAGACTTCTTGGGATTCTGGATGGTCAACATCCACCGGTAAGGTCACAGCCAGAGATCAGCTCCCCAGAAGAGACACATGGCACACCTGAGAAGGTGCGCCAGTTATATACCCAGAAAAACGAGTGGCAGGAATGGGGGAGGCAATAAGTCGCAGCGACTGCACTCACCAAGCACCTAGTCACCTGAGCTGTTTGGACCTGCGAAGGGCACAAAACGCAGACCCAACTGAGTCTGCGCCTTTGTGGAGTACCCGAGTACCTGAACCTGAATGGCTTAGACCTGGGAAGTGAGTACAATCCAGGGCTGGCCTCAAACAGTTCCCGGCAGAACAACATAGAGACTAAGCAGTGTATACAGGGAAAGCACACACACCATGAGCAGGGGCAAGCCCAGCGTGGCCAAGACACTGCGAGCACATGCCAGCGTTATTGGTTTGCAGTGTTCCTCGCTCCCCACAGCACGACTGAACAAGGGAGCCTAAAAAAAAGTGTCCACCACCACCCCCTTGTGTCAGGGTGGAAATTAGACACTGAAGAGACCAGCAAACAGAAGAAGCTGGAAAAAAAAACAGAGGGAACCGCCTTGGAAGTGACAGGTGCAATAGATTAAAACCCTGTAGTTAGTACCAACTACATAGGAAGGGGCCTATAGATCTTGAAAAGTATAAGCCAGATCAAGGAACTATCTGAAAATGAACTGACCCCACATTGTCCACAACAATACCAGAGAAAGTCCTAGATATATTTTTACTATTATTATTTTTTTAATTGTTTAAATAAAATTTTTAAGTCTTCTATTACTCCTTTAATTTTCATTTTTATAACCTACTATTCAGGCCAGGAAGCAACATTAGAACTGGACATGGAACAACAGACTGGTTCCAAATAAGAAAAGGAGTACATCAAGGCCGTATATTGTCACCCTGTTTATTTAACTTCTATGCAGAGTACATCATGAGAAACGCTGGAATCAAGATTGCCGGGAGAAATATCAATAACCTCAGATATGCAGATGACACCACCCTTATGGCAGAAAGTGAAGAAGAATTAAAAAGCCTCCTGATGAAAGTAAAAGAGGAGAGTGAAAAAGTTGGCTTAAAGCTCAACATTCAGAAAACGAAGATCCTGGCATCTGGTCTCATCACTCCATGGGAAATAGATGGGGAAACAGTAGAAACAGTGTCAGACTTTATTTTGGGGGCTCCAAAATCACTGCAGATGGTGATTGCAGCCATGAAATTAAAAGACGCTTACTCCTTGGAAGAAAAGATATGACCAACCTAGATAGCATATTCAAAAGCAGAGACATTACTTTGCCGACTAAGGTCCGTCTAGTCAAGGCTATGGTTTTTCCAGTAGTCATGTATGGATGTGAGAGTTGGACTGTGAAGAAGGCTGAGTGCCGAAGAATTGATGCTTTTGAACTGTGGTGTTGGAAAAGACTCTTGAGAGTCCCTTGGACTGCAAGGAGATCCAACCAGTCCATTCTGAAGGAGATCAACCCTGGGATTTCTTTGGAAGGAATGATGCTAAAGCTGAAACTCCAGTACTTTGGCCACCTCATGAGAAGAGTTGACTCATTGGAAAAGACTTTGATGTTGGGAGGGATTGGGGGCAGGAGAAGAAGGGGACGACCGAGGATGAGATGGCTGGATGGCATCAGTGACTCGACGGATGTGAGTCTGAGTGAACTCCGGGAGATGGTGATGGACAGGGAGGCCTGGCGTGCTGCCATTCATGGGGTCGCAGAGTCAGACACGACTGAGTGACTGAACTGAACTGACCACTTTGCCAAAAAAAAATCTTATTTTTTAAAGCAAACTTCATATATATATATATTTTATAATTTTTGTTACTTTGTTTTTTTCTTTAATATTGTATTTTTGAGAATCCAACCTCTACTCTAGATTTTTAATTTTTGCTTTTTTGTATTTGTTATCAATTTTGTACCTTTAAGAACCCAATCTTCAGTCCCCATTTTTACTTGGGAGTGAGATTACTGGCTTGACTGCTCTCTTCCCCTTTGGACTCTTCTTTTTCTCCACCAGGTCGCCTCTATCTACTTCCACCCTCTTCTCTTCTCTACCCAACTCTGTGAATCTCTGTGTTTCCCAGGCTGTGGAAAACACATAGGGAACTGATTACTGGCTGGATCTGTCTCTCTCCTTTTTATTCCCCGCTTTATCCTCCTGGCCACCTCTGTCTCCTTCCCTCTTCTCTTCTCTGTGTAACTCTGTGAACATCTGTGAGTGGTCCAGACTGTGGAGCGCACATAAGAAAGTGATTACTGGCTAGCTTGCTCTCTCCTCTTTTGATTCCCCTTCTCCTACTGGTCACCTCTAGCTCCCTCCTCCCTCTTCTCTTCTCCATGTAACTCTGTGAACCTCTCTGGGTGTACCTCACTGTGGAGAAACTTTTCATCTTTAACCTAGATGTTTTATCATCAGTGCTGTATAGATGGAGAAGACTTGAGGCTACTGTAAGAATAAGACTGAAAGCCAGAGACAGGAGGCTTAAGTCCAAATCCTGAGAACATCAGAGAACTCCTGACTACAGGGAATATTAATTGATAGGAGCTCATCAAACGCCTCCATACCTACACTGAAACCAAGCACCACCCAAGGGCCAACAAGTTCCAGAGCAAGACATACCACACAAATTTTCCAGCAACACAGGAATATAGCCCTGAGCTTCAATATACAGGGTGCCCAAAGTCACACCAAACCCATTGACATCTCATAACTCATTACTGGACACTTCATTGCACTCCAGAGAGAAGAAATCCAGCTCCACCCATGAGAGCACCAACACAAGCTTCCCTAACCAGGAAACCTCGACAAGCCACCCATCCAACCCCACCCAGTGAGGAAACTGGAAACTCCACAATAAAGAGAACTCCACAAACTGCCAGAATACGGAAAGGCCACCCCAAACACAGCAATATAAACAAGATGAAAAGGCAGAGAAATATCCAGCAGGTAAAGGAACAGGATAAATGCCCATCAAACCAAACAAAAGAGGAAGAGATAGGGACTCTACCTGATAAAGAATTCTGAATAATGATAGTGAAAATGATCCAAAATCTTGAAAACAAAATGGAGTTACAGATAAATAGCCTGGAGACAAGGACTGAGAAGATGCAAGAAAGGTTTAACAAGGACCTAGAAGAAATAAAAAAGAGTCAATATATAATGAATAATGCAATAAATGAGATCAAAAACACTCTGGAGGGAACCAACAGTAGAATAGTGGAGGCAGAAGATAGGATAAGTGAGGTAGAAGATAGAATGGTAGAAATTAATGAAACAGAGAGGGAAAAAGAAAACCTAATTAAAAGAAATGAGGACAATCTCAGAGACCTCTGGGACAATGTTAAATGCCCCAACATTCAAATCATAGGAGTCCCAGAAGAAGAACACAAAAAGTAAGACCATGATAAAATACTTTGAGGAGATACTAGTTGAAAATTTCCCTAAAATGGGGAAGGAAATAATCACCCAAGTCCAAGAAACCCAGAGAGTCCCAGACAAGATAAACCCAAGCCAAACACCCGAAGACACATATTAATCAAATTAACAAAGATCAAACACAAAGAACAAATATTAAAAGCAGCAAGGGAAAAACAACAAATAACACACAAGGGAATTCCCATAAAAAAAACAGCTGATCTTTCAATAGAAACTCTTCAGGCCAGGAGGGAATGGCAGGACATACCTAAAGTGATGAAAGAAAATAACCTAAGGCTCAGATTACTGTACCCAGCAAGGATCTCATTCAAATATGAAGGAGAAATCAAAAGCTTTACAGAAAAGCAAAAGCTGAGAGAATTCAGCACCACCAAACTAGCTCTCCAACAAATTCTAAAGGATCTTCTCTAGACAGGAAACACAGAAAGGGTGTATAAACGCGAACCCAAAACAATAAAGTAAATGGCAATGGGAGCATACTTATCAATAATTACCTTAAATGTAAATGGGTTGAATGACAAAGACTGGCTGAATAGATACAAAAACAAGACTCTTATATATGTTGTCTACAAAAGACTCACCTCAAAACAAAGGACACATACAGACTGAAAGTGAAGGGCTGGAAAAAGATATTCCACGCAAATGGAGACCTAAAGAAAGCAGGAGTGGCAATACTCATATCCGATAAAATAGACTTTAAAACAAAGGCTGTGAAAAGAGGAAAAGAAGGACACTACATAATGATCAAAGGATCAATCCAAGAAGAAGATATAATAATTATAAATAAATATACACCCAACATAGGAGCACCACAATATGTAAGACAAATGCTAACAAGTATGAAAGGGGAAATTAACAATAACACAATAATAGTGGGAAACTTTAATACCCCACTCACATGGGTAGATCAACTAAACAGAAAATTAACAAGGAAACACAAAATTTAAGTGATACAATAGACCAGTTAGACCTAATTGATATCTATAGGACATTTCACCCCCAAAACAACGAATTTCACCTTTTTCTCAAGTGCACACGGAACCTTCTCCAGAATAGATCACATCCTGCGCCATAAATCTAGCCTTGGTACATTCAAAAAAATTGAAATCATTTCAAGCATCTTTTCTGACCAAAATGCAGTAAAATTAGATCTCAATTACAGGAAAAAAAACTATTAAAAATTCCAACATATGGAGGCTGAACAACAACAATAACCAACAAATCACAGAAGAAATCAAAACAGAAATCAAAATATGCATAAAAATGAATGAAAATGAAAACACAACAACCCAAAACCTGTGGGACACTGTAAAAGCAATGCTAATGGGAAGGTTCATAGCAATACAGGCATACCTCAAGAAACAAGAAAAAAGTCAAATAAATAACCTAACTCTACACCTAAAGCAACTAGAAAAGGAAGAAATGAAGAACCCCGGGGTTACTAGAAGGAAAAAAAAATCTTAAAAGTTAGGGCAGAAATAAATGCACAAGAAACAAAAGAGACCATAGCAAAAATCAACAAAGCCAAAAGCTGGTTCTTTGAAAGGATAAATAAAATTGACAAACCATTAGCCAGACTCATCAAGAAACAAAGGGAGAAAAATCAAATCAATAAAATTAGAAATGAAAATGGAGAGATCACAACAGACAACACAGAAATACAAAGCATCATAAGAGACTACTATCAGCAATTATATACCAATAAAATGGACAATGTGGAAGAAATGGACAAATTCTTAGAAAAGTGTATCTTTCCAAAACTGAACCAGGAAGAAACAGAAAATCTTAACAGACCCATCACAAGCACGGAAATTGAAACTGTAGTCAGAAATCTTCCAGAAAACAAAAGCCCAGGACCAGATGGCTTCACAGGTAAATTCTACCAAAAACTTAGAGAAGAGCTAACACTTATCCTACTCAGAAAATTGCAGAGGAAGGTAAACTTCCAAACTCATTCTATGAGGCCACCATCACCCTAATACCAAAAGCTGACAAAGATGCCACAAAAAAAAGAAAACTAAAGGCCAATATCACTGATGAACATAGATGCAAAAAGCCTTAACAAAATCCTAGCAAACAGAATCCAAAAACATATTAAAAAGATCATACATCATGACCAAGTGGGCTTTATCCCTGGGATGCAAGGATTCTTCAACATCCACAAATCAATCAGTGTAATACACGACAGTAACAAATTGAAAAATAAAAAACATATGATTATTTCAATAGATGCAGAGAAAGCCTTTGACAGAATTCAACATCCATTTGTGATAAAAACCCTCCAGAAAGCAGGAATAGAAGGAACATATCTCAACATAATAAAAGCTATATAAGACAAACTCACAGCAAACATTATTCTCAATGGTGAAAAATTCAAAGCATTTCCCCTAAAGTCAGAAACAAGACAAGGGTGCCCACTCTCATCACTACTATTCATCATGGTTTTGGAAGTTTTTACCACAGCAATCAGAGCAGAAAAAGAAATAAAAAGAATCCAAATTGGAAAAGAAGAAGTAAAACTCTCACTATTTGCAGATGACATGATCCTCTACCTAGAAAACCCTAAAGACTCCACCAGAAAATTACTAGAGCTAATTAATGAATATAGTAAATTTGCAGGATATAAAATCAACACACAGAAATCCCTTGCATTCCTAATAATGAGAAAATAGAGAAATTAAGGAAACAATTCCATTCACCATTGCAATGAAAAGAATAAAACACTTAGGAATATATCTTTTGCCTTCTCCGAAAGAAACAAAAGACCTGTATATAGAAAACTATAAAACACTGGTGAAAGAAATCAAAGAGGACACTAATCAGTTCAGGTCAGTTCAGTTCAGTCGCTCAGTAGTGTCCGACTCTTTGCGACTCCATGAATCGCAGCACGCCAGGCCTCCCTGTCCATCACCAACTCCCGGAGTTCACTCAGACTCACGACCATCGAGTCAGTGATGCCATCCAGCCATCTCATCCTTGGTCATCCACTTCTTCTCCTGCCCCCAATCCCTCCCAGCATCAAAGTCTTTTCCAATGAGTCGGCTCTTCTCATGAGGTGGCCAAAGTACTGGAGTTTCAGCTTTAGCATCATTCCTTCCAAAGAAATCCCAGGGTTGATCTCCTTTAATAGATGGAGAAATATACCATGTTCATGGGTTGGAAGAATCAATATAGTGAAAATGAGTATACAACCCAAAGCAATCTATAGATTCAATGCAATCCCTATCAAGCTACCAATGGTATTTTTCACAGAGCTAGAACAAATAATTTCACAATTTGTATGGAACACAAAAAAAAACCTCGAAAAGCCAAAGCAATCTTGAGAAAGAAGAATGGAACTGGAGCAATCAACCTGCCTGACTTCAGGCTCTACTACAAAGCCACAGTCATCAAGACAGTATGGTACTGACACAAAGACAGAAATATAGATCAATGGAACAAAATAGAAAGCCCAGAGATAAATCCATGCACCTATGGACACCTTATCTTTGCCAAAGGAGGCAAGAATAAACAATGGATTAAAGACAATCTCTTTAACAAGTGGTGCTGGGAAAACTGGTCAACCACTTGTGAAAGAATGAAACGAACACTTTCTAACACCATACACAAAAATAAACTCAAAATGGATTAAAGATCTAAACGTAAGACCAGAAACTATACAACTCCTAAAGGAGAATATAGGCAAAACACTCTCCGACATAAATCACAGCAGGACCCTCTATGATCCACCTCCCAGAATACTGGGAATAAAAGCAAAAATAAACAAATGGGATCTAATTAAAATTAAAAGCTTCTGCACAACAAAGGAAAATATAAGCAAGGTGAAAAGACAGCCTTCAGAACGGGAGAAAATAATAGCAAATGAAGCAACTGACAAACAACTAATCTCAAAAATATACAAGCAACTCCTAGAGCTCAATTCCAGAAAAATAAACGACCAATCAAAAAATGAGCCAAAGAACTAAACGGACATTTCTCCAAAGACATACAGATGGCTAACAAACACATGAAAAGATGCTCAACATCACTCATTATCAAAGAAATGCAAATCAAAAAACCACAATGAGGGACCATTTCATACCAGTCAGAATGGCTGCAATCCAAAAATCTGCAAGCAATAAATGCTGGAGTAGGTGTGGAGAAAAGGGAACCTTCTTACACTGTTGGTGGGAATGCAAACTAGTCCAGCCACTATGGAGAACAGTGTGGATATTCCTTAAAAAACTGGAAATAGAACTGCCCATATGACCCAGCAATCCCACTTCTGGGCATACACACCGAGGAAACCAGAATTGAAAGAGACATGTGTACCCCAGTGTTCATCACAGCTCTGTTTACAATATCCAGGACATGGAAGCAACCTAGATGTCCATCAACAGATGAATGGATAAGAAAGCTGTGGTACATATACACAATGGAGTATTACTCAGCCATTAAAAAGAATACATTTGTATCAGTTCTAATGAGGTGGGTGAAACTGGAGCCTATTATACAGAGTGAAGTAAGCCAGAAAGAAAAACACCAATACAGTATGCTGCTGCTGCTGCTGCTGCTGCTGCTAAGTCGCTTCGGTCACGTCCAACTCTGTGCAACCCCATAGACGGCAGCCCACCAGGCTCCCCTGTCCCTGGGATTGTCCAGGCAAGAATACTGGAGTAGGTTGCCATTTTCTTCTCCAATGCATGAAAGTGAAAAGTGAAAGTGAAGTTGCTCAGTCATATCTGACTCTTTGCTATCCCAAGGACTGCAGCCTACCAGGCTTCTCTGTCCATGGGATTTTCCAGGCAAGAGTACTGGAGTGGGGTGCCACTGCCTTCTCTGCCAATACAGTATAATAACACATATTATGGAATTTAGAAAGATGGTAATGATAACCCTGTATGCGAGACAGCAAAAGAGACACAGATGTACAGAACACAGTCTTTTGGACTCTGTGGGAGAGGGCGAGGGTGGGATGATTTGGGAAAATGGAATTGAAACATGTATATTATCATATGTGAAACGAATCGCCAGTCCATGTTCGATGCATGATACAGGATGCTCGGGGCTGGTGCACTGGGATGACCCAGAGAGATGGGATGGGGAGGGAGGTGGGTGGGGGGTTCAGGATGGGGAACACATGTACACCCGTGGCAGATTCATGTCAATGTATGGCAAAACCAATACAATATTGTAAAGTAGCCACCTATTAAAATAAATAAATTTATATTAAAAAAAGAATTATACTCTTAAAAACATTGTAGAGGTATGAAAACAAAGAGCACTAGAAGGACTAAAAGTCTAGTCCTTCCCAACTGAGCTGATAATCATTTTGTCTCTGGAGGAATCTGTTGATTTTTAAGAGCAGTCCTGAGGATCCAGCTTGGATGAGGTAGAGGTATTCTACTGTGGAAAAGAAATATTCTAAGCCTTTGAAGTTCACATGGACTAGGATGATATAACAGACGACTAGAGTTGAAATCATTATCTGTTTCACCCCAAAGGATAATTCTTGAGTTCTGGAGTAGCAAAAAAAGCCAGACATTCTAGACTGGAAACAAAATATAAGCCTACTAGAGAGAGAAAGCCTGCCTCAAACACTCCACTGGTCTCCCCCTCAGGATCTTTGCCTGATTTTGAAACTTGTGATAGGAAATCAAAGAATCAGGCTCAAAAAAGTCTGAAAGGCATAACTTAATCTCTAAGTTTCTCAGGGCTGAAAATATAGAGATTTTCCAGATTCTCAGTCACAAACTTTGAGGGCAATGCCCAAGGAAGAAGGTCAAAACAAATTGGATAGGTCTTCCTAAAACTGCAACCCAAACCAACCAACTGCAATCCTGGGCTGGATTGATATAATGGTTTATCCTATTATCTGCCTAACAGAGTAAAGGAGATACTATCTCTAGAAGAAATAACATCACTGAATGGACATTCTGGATCTAAAATATATCATATCAGAAATTAAGATCTAGTGAGAAGTGCTTAACAGCAAAGTAGACACAGCAAAAGGTAGGATTACTGAACTCAAAGGTAGGTCAATAGAAAATATGCAATTTGAGAGACAGTGAGAGACTGAAAACCAAAACAAACAAATCTAAAGGGCATAAGAAACAGGTAAGACACTCAAAACCTCTAATGTGCATGTAAACTGAAGTTTAAAAATAGAGGGATTGGATAAACTGAGTCAGAAGTAATATTTAAGAAGTAATAGCCAAAACTTCTGCAAAATGCATAAAAGATAGCCACAGAAAGATCTAAGAAGCCAGCAAGCCTACAGCAAAATAAGCACAAACACTTCATGGCTCAAAACAAAGTGCTGAAATTCCAAGGCAGAAAAAAACTTAAAAGCAAGCAGAGAGAAAAAAAAAAACAGCACATTATTTCCCAAAGAGCAACAGCAAGACTAACAGCTAACTTTTCGATGACACTATGGAATCTAGAAGATAATGAAGTGGCATTTTGTAAATGATGAAAGATTTAAAAAAGAAAAAAACAGGATAATTTACAATTCAGTATCCAGCAGAAATATCCTCAAAAAATGAAAACCAAAATACAGATATTTTCTATAAAAAATAAGAGAATTTTTCACCAAAAGACCCACCCTAAAAAGACATACTACTATTAAAATAACCTTTTTTTCACTTTGCAGTTTGCTAGGAAATTTTTACATTTTTGAATTTATGTTACAAAAGCAGGATCTGAGTTTTATTTTGCCATCAAATACTTCATAGGTTCACAGGATAATTTCCCTTCTTGGGTCACTATCACATCGTTCGACAAAGATATTGAGTAAATGCTACTTTTAAAAAAAAGCTGATATAATGACAACAATTAATTTTGTACTTTGTGTACTGCTGTTCTTGTTTAGCCACTAAGTCATTTCCATCTTTTTTGAGATTCCATAGGCTATAGCCCATCAGGCTCCTCTGTCCTGGGAGTTCCCAGGCAAGAATACTGTGATGGGTTGCCATTTCCTTCTCCAGGGGGTCTTCCCAACCCAGGGATCAAACCCATGTCTCCGACATTATAGGCAGATTCTTTACCACTGAGGCACTGGGGAAGCCCCTAGTAGGCATGCAATAAATAAATACAGAAATGTATGAGAATTTCTTAGCTTTCAGCCCAGAGGCATTGAAGCAGAAATTAAAGAAAATGCTAAGATGTATTTTTAATTGCTTTTTGAGTGAGTGAAGTCGCTCAGTCATTTCTGACTCTTTGCGACCCCCATGGACTGTAGCCTACCAGGCTCCTCTGTCCATGGGATTTTGCAGGCAATAGTACTGGAGTGGATTGCCATTTCCGTCTCCAGGGGATCTTCCCTGAACCAGGGGTCGAACCCAGGTCTCCCACATTGTAGACAGACGCTTTACCATCTGAGCCACCAGGGAAGTCCTTAGAGTTTAAAAATAATTTTCACATACATGATATATTTAATGCTTACAAACTTCTAGATAAATTAAGAGTATTCAAATATTATATATAAGAAAAGTGCATCTCCAATGAGTTAAACAACATGTTGAGTAAAAGTGCATCTTTTCTCAAGCTGGGTGGCAGAAAGTTTGAGAAGAACAAAATAAAGCTAAGCCTCAAAGAGATGAAGTACTCAGCTTTCTTTAACTAAAATAATCAGTTCTGTCTACTATATGAAGCTGCTGCTGCTGCTGCTAAGTCACTTCAGTCGTGTCTGACTCTGTGCAACCCCACAAACGGCAGCCCACCAGGCTCCCCTGGCCCTGGGATTCTCCAGGCAAGAACACTAGAGTAGGTTGCTATTTCCTTCTCCAATGCATGAAAGTGAAAAGTGGAAGTGAAGTTGCTCAGTCGTGTCCGACCCTCAGCGACCCCATGGACTGCAGCCTTCCAGGCTCCTCCATCCATGGGATTTTCCAGGCAAGAGTACTGGAGTGGGGTGCCATTGCCTTCTCCGAAGCAAGCAACATATATATGCATATATGATATGTATATCAGTATATGTATTTTTAAACATAAAATATAAATATTTATATTCTAAAATCACCGTGTATTTAACAAATGCAATCTTTCAATTAGAGAATAGATAAAAGCAAAACCATAAGAATAAAATTTTAACTGTCTAGACGGAGAAGGCAATGGCACCCCACTCCAGTACTGTTGCCTGGAGAATCCCATGGACAGAGGATCCTGATGGGCTACAATACATGGGGTCTCTAAGAGTCAGGCACGGCTAAGCTACTTCACTTTCACTTTTCACTTTCATGCATTGGAGAAGGAAATGGCAACCCACTCCAGTGTTCTTGCCTGGAGAATCCCAGGGACGGGGGAACCTGGTGGGCTGCCGTCTATGGGGTCGCACAGAGTCGGACACGACTGAAGCAACTAGCAGCAGCAGCAGGAATAGACAGACATTTGAGTTATTTTAATAATGAAGCTAATGCTTCTCCATTAATTTAAAGTACCTAGGAGATCAACCCTGGGATTTCTTTGGAGGGAATGATGCTGAAGCTGAAACTCCAGTACTTTGGACACCTCATGCGAAGAGTTGACTCATTGGAAAAGACTCTGATGCTGGGAGGGGTTGGGGTCAGGAGGAGAAGGGGACGACCGAGGATGGGATGGCTGGATGGCATCACGGACTCGATGGACATGAGTCTGAGTGAACTCCAGGAGATGGTGATGGACAGGGAGGCCTGGCGTGCTGCGATTCATGGGGTCACAAAGAGTCGGACACGACTGAGCGAATGAACTGAACTAAACTGAAAGCAAATTTTTCCTCAATTTCAAATTTGAGGTATTTGAAATAGAAAAGTAACACAACAGACATCTGTGTACGCACAATCAGGTTTAAACAGATATTAAAGTTTTATCATTTCTCTTATTTCTTTTTATTTTAAAGAAAAAATAATTCCCCCATGACTCTCATTTCCTCCCCTAAATTAGCCAATATTCTGAAGTTGATATATTTTATACATTGACTGTATATACATGGATCTATGAACAACTAATCCTAGTGTTTTTAAATTTTATATAAAAATAAGCTTTGTGACATATTTAAAACACAGTATGTTCGGTATTTATCCATGTTGCCGGCATGTGAAAGTGAAAGTCACTCAGTCATGTACTCCTCTTTATGATCCCATGGACTATACAGTCCATGGAATTCTCCAGGCCAGAATACTGAAGTGGATAGCCTTTCCCTTCTCCAGGGGATCTTCCCAACCGAGGGATTGAACCAGGTATCTCGCATTGCAGGCCGATTCTTTACCACAAGCTGAGCCACAAGGGAAGGCCATGTAGATTTTGTTTCAGTTTCAGTTCAGTCGCTCAGTCTTGTCCGACTCTTTGCGACCCCATGAATCGCAGCACGCCAGGCCTCCCTGTCCATCACCAACTTCCGGAGTTCACTCAGACTCACGTCCATCCAGTCAGTGATGCCATCCAGCCATCTCATCCTCTGTCGTCCCCTTCTCCTCCTGTCCCCAATCCCTCCCAGCATCAGGGTCTTTTCCAATGAGTCAACTCTTCGCATGAGGTCGCCAAAGTACTGGAGTTTCAGCTTTAGATCTTGTTTACTAGCTTCATTTTTTGTGTCGTGTTCCACTATAATAATAAACTTCAGTTTACTTAGTTCTTAGACTGATGAACAATTAGATTATTTCCATTTTCTGCTATTGCAAAAGCCTTGTATGAATATTTTTGGCATGTCTCTTTTTGCCACATTTGAGAGTTCTCCAGGGTAGATATACCTGGGGAGATGCCCTTGCTGAATGGAAGGGTATGTTCATCTTTAATTTTATTAGATATTGATTAATGGCTCTCCAATTGTGTTATATTAATCCATACTCTCAGCTGTAATGTTAACCAAGCCCCTTTCTTACATCCTCAACAACTCCTAGGGTTACCTGACAATATAATATTTACCATTCTGTGTGCATGCTAAGTCATTTCAGTTTTGCCTGACTCTTTGTGACCCTATGGACTGTAGCCCACCAGGCTCTTCTGTCCATCAGATTCTCCAGGTAAGAATACTGGAATGGGTAGCCATGCCCTCCTCCAGGGCATCTTCCCAACCCAGGTATTGTACCCGGGTCTCTTATTCTTCTGCATTGGCAGGCAGGTTCTTTACCACTAGCACCACCCCCAGGAAGCCATTTACCATTCTAGAAGATGTGAAAGATAATCTCACTCTTCTTACAGTTTTAATAGATTTGTTTGTGTCTCCTTGTCTGTAAATTGTCCCTATATGCCCTTAGGTCATTTTTCCTTTAGGTTGTTGGCCTTTTCTTTATTGATACATAGAAATTCTTCTAGAGAATTAATCTATAATTAATCTAGAAAATGGTCCTTTTTATTTGTACTATGAACATTTTCTCCCAATCAGAATAAATAAATAATATGCTACAGGTCTGGGCCAATGAGAAAAACTTTACCTTCCACTAAGCAATAGATCCTACAATTTTCACTGCTCTAATTTCTCTGCCAGGAATACAGCTGTATTCCACGTGCTAATATGACCAGCACCCTCATATTAGAAATTTAACCTGATAATCACTTCTAATGTCTCTTTTGAGAAAAAGAAAGAGTTACTCCTCTCTTTGCCCTCGACATCTCTTGGTGTAGCCATCCTTTGATGGCTTTTGTGTCATGATGAAGCTACAAAATAAACTGAATATCTAGCATTTTCAGCTTTTTCTAGGCAAGATCATCTTTATTCCACTCAAAAAGAGAAGCCTCTCCCAAGCAGAAAATAGTTTAGATGCTGTATGGACTAAACAAGTAACAAAGATCCACTTCATTGTCCTTTATTAGCATTAATACTTAAAAGTATCCTACAAGCAAGTGAAACCAATTCTAGCCCTGCTTTCTTGGAGTTTTTGATCTAGAATAATTATTCTTTTATTGCAGCAAAGATAAATAAAATAATTTTCTATGTTTACAATGAATCTTCCAAAGAGAAGAGATAAGGTCTTCATATTCCACTAAGATGAGCTATAGATCATCCATAAACTTATAACTACAATAAATTTCTCGGAGTACACTAAGGACCAAACACAGCACAGAGTTAACCATTCTTTACATAAATAAGACACACTGATAGATTCCCTCTTAGCATCGACCATCTGCTAATCATATCCTTGTATTGCTGACTCACAAAGCCCAATAAAGAAGGAAATAGAACTTCTAAAAATAAGAAACATTGATTAAACACAAACCTCAGTTTAAATCTTACTTAATTTTTATTGGCTCTGACTCTGAAAAAAATGGTTTAATCACTCCAATCTTTCATTCTTTATATTAAAATAAGATTATGAATATGTACATTGCAGTGTATTTTAAAGATTCAAAATTACATATCTAAGATGCCAATTATATTTTTTTAAAGCTTTTAAAATGTAACATTAAGGAGCTAAAATATCTTCAATGAAATTTAGAAAGCTACATTTTTTTTTTCCTTGGAGACTGGAAGGAAATACAGGTTAATAAATTCCATCATGGAATTATGCATACCTAGGAATAAACACAAAGAGATGTTTCTTTCCTCTCAGTAATTCCACAGACAATTTGAAAACACATTAAGAATACTAATGCATATATATGGAATTTAGAGGCGGTAACAATAACCCTGTATGCAAGACAGCAAAAGAGACGCAGATGTATAGAACAGTCTTTTGGATTCTGTGAGAGAGGGAGAGGGTGGGATGATTTGGGAGAATGTCATTGAAACATGTATTATATCATATAAGAAATGAATCACCAGTCTAGGTTCGATGCAGGATACAGGATGCTTGGGGCTGGTGCACTGGGATGACCCAGAGGGATGGTATGGGGAGGGAGGAGGGAGGGGGGTTCAGGATGGGGAACACGTGTACACCTGCAGTGGATTCATGTTGATGTATGGCAAAACCAATACAATATTGTAAAGTAATTAGCCTCCAATTAAAATAAATTTACTTTAAAAAAAGAATCTAATGAATTCAACTTTTAGAACAAGAAACTAAACAAAAAGAAAATAAATGACTTGTTTGATTTCTTATAGTTAGACAATAAAGACTAGATCTTAGAAATATTTCTTTCATGGTTGTATAAAATGTATTTGGGCTTCATTAAAAAATATTCTCTACCCCTCTGCCTCTGCCCAAGCCTGCCCTGGCCCAGCCCCAGGATGCCTCATGCCCGAGCAGTCCCCAGGTGACCACCCCTAACCCTGCCCCCAGCAGCACTGAGGCCCAGCGGGTGTCTGGTCCAGCAGCTGAGATCCCAGGGATTGGTGGCCATGGGACCAAGAACAAGGACAGTGGTGAGCTCAGCTCCTTCCCGCTGGGCCTGGCAGCCCTGGACACCCAGCCACTGCAGTCCTCTGCCCTGTTGGACAGCAGCAGCAGCAGCAACAGTAGTTCATCTGGACCCAACCCTTCTACCTCCTTTGAGTCCATCACAGCAGACCCCACAGGTGTTTTGGAACTTCCCAAAGAGCTGTCGAAGAATTGACGCTTTTGAACTGTGGTGTTGGAGAAGACTCTTGAGAGTCCCTTGGACTGCAAGGAGACCCAACCAGTCCATCCTAAAGGAGATCAGTCCTGAGTGTTCATTGGAAGGACTGCTGTTGAAGCTGTAACTCCAATGCTTTGGCCACCTCATGCGAAGAGTTGACTCATTGGAAAAGACTCTGATGCTGGGAGGGATTGGGGGCAGGAGGAGAAGGGGATGACAGAGGATGAGATGGCTGGATGGCATCACTGACTCGATGGATGTGAGTCTGAGTGAACTCTGGGTGTTGGTGATGGACAGGGAGGCCTGGCGTGCTGCAAGTCCATGGGGTCGCAAAGTTGGACACGACTGAGCGACTGAACTGAACTGACTGAACTGAACTGAAAGAGCTGTCAGAAATCTTTGATCCCCCTCAAGAATGCAAGAGCTCAGAGCTCTTGGAGGAGCTGATGTCCTCAGAAGTGTTTGCACCCCTCTGCTGCCTTTCTCCACCCCCTGGAGACCACGATTACATCTACAACCTGGTCGAGAATGAAGGTGTCTGTGGCCTCTTAGAAGCACCTGTTCTCAACCTCTGACTGACAGGGGCATGCCTTTCTGGCTGGGACACAGACTCTCTGACCTGGGGGCTGTCTAGGGCCCTCTCCCCACCCCACTCCCCCATAGCTTGAGAGCCGCAGAACCCTGGCTTCCCCCAGCCTTTCCTTACTGCACACTTCTGGCCGCAAGTCCCTCTCTTGCACCAACACCTGTTCTGTACTGGGAGAGCCAGGGAAAGGAGCGTAGCCCCTGCTACCATGGAGCCAAGTGTTTACCTCTCCTTTTGGGGGGGCCTTACCCTACCTCCTCGAGACCTCCCGGAGTTCAGGTTCAGCTGCCACCCAGTGGCACAGAACCAAGGACCCTCCATCACCCTCACAGGGCCATTTGTCCAGCCCCATTGCCCTGTACCTGCCGGCCCCTCTCCCTTCCAGGAGGAAGTCTAGGGTGGGGATGGGCCCATGCCAGCACCACCTGCGGCCTCCTTAACTTCTCCCCATGCCCGATCACACACCTTCTCTTGTGTGCCCCCTCTTCTTCTGGGCCCTTGACCCTGAGAACCTGTTGAGGTGGGGGTGCTAACAGGAAGGAATGAAGATTTCTAGCTAAGAATCTGGGCTGCTGAGTCCCTAAGGATTGGCCCAGCCTCCCTCTGCCCCATAGCCCCCCCCTCCTATTTATTCATTTACCCTCATTTAGAGCCATTTGCAGATTTCAAAAGATTTGCAGTAATGGATGGATTACTATATAAAGATTACTTTTATACTTTTTGCAACAAAAGGAAAATTGTAATATTTGTACAGTGTCCAAGTGAATAAACATCATGCCTAAGGCTAATATATATATATATATATTCAAGTATCTTCAAGAATCAATAGAGTCTACTCTAAAAACCATATTTTCTGGGAAAAAAAGTGGCCTGATTAAGAGCAATTATTTTTAATGTGAACACAGCTTCCATGTCCCTATCTGTTTCAGGTACTTCCCAGTTGAAGACAATTGACTGAGCAACTTAGCACACACACACACAGATTTGAATCTCACCTGTGACATTACAACATGTAGGCAACTGAAAACATTTTAAGAAATTGACTTCACCAGGAAGCCATGATTTGTAAGTACAGTTAAGTATGAGACAGACACATCTGACTACATTATGTGTTCACAGAGGCCAAAATACACTTCAATTTCTTTGTTCTTCAACATCAAGAAGCAAGAGTAAAATGTGTCTTTCATGTAGATAACATTATGAGGCATTTGGTCAGTAAAAAGTGAAAAAAAATTCAAAAAGCAAAATGGAAAAGTATGTAAATATAAAATTTCAAAGTGCCTAAGCTTTCTACCTTCTACATTTGTACATGTGTATATTTAGAAACTATACTAGCAAGAAAACAAGAAGCAGCAGTTGAAGGACTTGAGGAACTGTCTAGTTTTCTAAGACACATTTTTCTTTTTGCTTCAGCAATATGAGTCATATTCAAGTGTTCCCTTAAATCCCTAGAAACAGGAAATTATTTTACAGTATCAATTAAATTTTTATACTATTAAAAACTTATGGGAAATACTTTCTACACACACATTGAAATTTCTTTAACATAGAACATATACTTAAAACTCTCAAAAAAAATTTACCACTTTTATAACAAAGGTGATTGTACCCAAAAATTGACTAAAACAGAACTTTTAAAAATACATTTTCCCCTCTAGTTCTTTATGGAGTATTTTGCCATCACAAATCCAGAAAGAATGGAATTGGTTACTTAAGCTATTAAGGAATATTTTTCATCTATCATCTAATTAACCAATGGGAAAATGAAAGGATGAGTGACCTGATCAGGACTGAGTGGCAGAAATGAACCAAAGTTAGAAGCTGATAGCCTCCTGGCATCAGCTGGCAGCCTGACGCTGTTACGTCTACAAAACACTCCCTCCCAGTGGTTGAAAAAGTGACAAGGAACAGCTGCATACTTTCATATGTCATGATTCCCAATCAGCAGCAGAATGATACACTAGATTTTGGTAATAAGTCTCACGTTCATTTATTCAAAGGTATTTTCAATATCTTCCCTATGCCAGGTACTATGATAGGCATTGCACATATATATATATTACATATAATAGTTGTCATCATTACTCAGTCACTAAGTCGTGTTCAATTCTTTTGCAACCCCATGGATTGTAGTCTAAGTTTCCATTCCCCATGCCCTTTCCCACTCAGGTTTGTTTACCAGGTCCTCTGCCCGGAGTGCTTTTGCTTTCTCTGTCTTTCTCTTTACTATTGGGCTTCCCTGGTGGCTCAGAGGTTAAAGCGTCTGCCTGCAATGCGGGAGACCTGGGTTCGTCCCTGGGTCAGGGAAGATCCCCTGGAGAAGGAAATGGCAACCCACTCCAACATTCTTGCTTGGAGAGTCCCATGGACGGAGAATCCCATGGACGGAGGAGCCACTATTTTCATCTCTATAGTATCCAATAAGTATCTCCTAGCCATCACCTCTGGGCTTCCCAGGTGCCTCAGTGATAAAGAATCTGCCTGCCAATACAGGAGATACATCCCTGGATCCCTGGATTGGGAAGATCTCCTGGAGGAGGAAAAGGCAACTCACTCCTGTGTTCTTGCCTAGAGAATCTCCTGGACAAAGGAGCCTGGCAAGCTACAGTCCACAGGCTCGCAAAGACTCGGGCACAACTGAGCAACGAAGCATGCATTCAGGCACGCACAACCATCATTTGTATGATGTCTCACAATCATTTCTGTGCAAGCCAGGGTCCTTCCTTCTATGTTCTGTTCTTACAGCCCCAGGAAACAGCACATTTTAACTCATAGGGAATGTTTAATATTTGTTGAATAAATAGATGAGTGAATGGATGTTATATAAGTCCAGCTCTGATGGTTCTGATTTGTTGCTTGTGTTCCTAAAATTCAAGGAAAGTATTCAGGGGCATCTGCTTTTACATTAATGATTTAACAGAGCCAGATGTAAGATGTGAAATAGACCTTTTTCCTCTAAATTCAATTATTCCTGTAAATGGCCAAAGCAAACTTCGCCCACAGCAGGCATAGCGCTGTACAGAGCTGCAAAGTCAAGTTTCCACTGCCTGTTTATCAACTTCACTCAGTCCCTCCGAAACTGGACTTGTGTTTCTCTGTCTGAGAGGAAGAAAATGGCAAGGGCAATGTGATCCATGCCTCTGAAGACTCAGTGAGCCCCCAGGGTTTCTCCTAGAAAGGAGGTTCTCCCCACACATGACCTGTGTTCCTGATAGGGGCCCTGCCTCGGCAGGCCACGAAGTTAGTTCTGACACATCATCAGTCTCACCACTACACAGCCGTATGGACATGTTATTAAAAGGCAAAAGCAGAATCACAGCACAGTTTCTGCCATAAGAAAAGGGCTTTTTCAGACTAAAGTGCCTGTCATCTTGCTGACGCTTCAGAGCACATCTCCCTGCAAGTGGTTCGTCTTTCAATAATTTTCTCTATTTACTTATTTTTGGCTGTGCTGTGTCTTGGTTGCTGCATGGGCTTTTCTCTAGTCGCAGAGAGCAGGGCTGCTCTCTAGTTGCAGTGAGCAGGCTTCTCTTGCTGTGAAGCACAGGCTCTAGGGCACATGGGCTCAGCGGTTGCGCTTCCCAGGCTCTGAAGCACAAGCTCAATAGTTACAGCGCATCAGCTTAGTTGTTACACGGCAGGTGGAATCTTCCCAACCTGGAATAGAACCCATGTCTCCTTCACTGGATTCTTTTCACTGAGCCTCCAGGGAAGCCACGTTATCTTTTATACCCTCTCTACTTCCATGCTGGGATGGGAAGGTGGAAGTGGGAGATCAACGCAGTCAACAAAATGCAAATATGGCATATAAAAGGAACTTCAAAATATGCCTAAAGATTGATTTTCTCCAGTGCTTTGACTGGGTATAAATATCTATTGACTTATGTATTCACCTTTAATTCAGTCATATTGTTGTTTTTCTGTTTTCTGAGGCCTCACTTGTCACAAAAGTAGGAGGCACTATAATGTGGTGCCCATCTCCTCATTGGAGGGAGAGATGGATCTACCAACTTATTTGGGAGGAGACTGCAAAGTTATTTCCTAAATATCACCATCACACTATTGTTCACTTACACTGGATACAAACAGAAGTTAATGGTAATAGTCGACTGAATGACCTGCAGCTGCCCCAATGTGGCCCTGACCCCACGAAGCAGCAGTGCCTCCATCCCCAGTCTTGGGTTGTCCCTCCCATTCCCTTCCACTCCTAGTCTGTTTGATTATCATGAGTTGAAAGAGGCTGTATTGGGGAAGTATAAGAGTTTGGACCCATAAACCCACCCATAAACCTCTGATATCTGAGCCACATTTGGGAGGGGCGGGGGCATGAGGAATTGCTGTGAGTTCTGAAATTCAAGTCTCGTTTCAATTCAGTGGGTCCTGTTGAGACCTAACAGGATCAGGTGGTCAGATTCAACAGGAATCTGCTTTTACGCACTCCTCCTGCCCCGGCATCCTCAAAACATCTAGTGAAAGAACCACGCGTAAGTCAAGAAGAGCACAACAGAAGTTAGAACTATTAATATTTTCATCTTGTGCATTCTTTACAAGCTGGTGGAAAGTTAAGCGTGTGCATTAATTCACCCTTCCTGATTCCCACTTTCTCCCACGCAACATTATTTTCTCCTTCATGTAGGTTCTTAGAGCTCTTTGTCTTCATTCCAATATTTACTGATCACATCCAAGTGAGGTTGGTTGTACATGACTTTCTTTCTAGCTAGATTATGATTCTTTGAAAGATAAGAAATAAGTATTGTTTTTCTTGGTATTCTCAAGGCAAAGCCCAGGTTAGCATGCAGTAAATAGACTACGAATGGATTCAGAATGGATGCGGAAATTAGTTCTTTCAGCCCAGGAGCAACTTGGTAAATTACTAAAGCCAATAATTTGGACCAGAGAGCTGACATCAGACATTACTTTAATTTCTCCCTTGACTCCACTGTTTGAGCAGATCAGCCAGACCCCTGGTCTGATATTTAGGTATCCATGAGATATCAGAGTTCTAATCAGTCAAATAGGCATTCTTTATATAAAAGTACCCAAGTTCAATCCCTGGGTCAGAAAGATCCCATGGAGAAGGGCATGGCAACACACTCCAGTATTCTTGTCTGGAGAACTCCATGGACAGAGGAGCCTGGAGGGCTACAGCCAATGGGTTTGCAAAGAGTCAGACATGAATAAGTGACTGACACTTTTACTTTCACTTCAGTTACAAATGCCCACTTGATTATCAATGCTGGTGAAAAAGCCTGGACTGTGTAAAAATCTCAAGGCTAACCCTCCTGGTACTCTCTTACAAGCCAGGCCAATCCAGGCTGTAGGAGGCACTTTTATGCAAAGCAGCAAATACCTATTGAGGGTCTTCTATTAGCTCTCAGCCTCATCCTGACCCTTACCCTCTTTTCTCAACCTCGAGTCCTTCAATTCTCCAAAGATGTAGGCCTTCCTCAAGCAAAGATATTTCTGGTCCTAAATTTTACCCTCAGGAAAAAAAATTAAAAAATAAATAAGAGAATAACTTCTGTTTCACCTTTACATTTCTCTCACTGTAACCATTTACTCCTATCACTGGGCATTCCTGGTGGTTCAGATGGTAAAGAATCTGCCTGCAATGCAGGAGACTTGGGTTTAATCCCTGGATCAGGAAGATCCCCTGGAGAAGAGATTGTCTACCCACTCCAGTATTCTTGCCTGGACAAGAATCCATGGACAGAGGAACCTGGAGAGCTACAGTCCATGGGGTTGCAAAGAGTCAGACACGACTGAGCAACTCACACACACACACACACACACACACACACACACACACACACACACACACACATACTCCTAACACTAAGGTTCTATTGCTGGGCCTGAGAATTGCAATAATGATTTCTCTTTGACATGACCTTCTCTTACTTGGGGTGGAATGAAGGACTTAAATTATAGATCCAAATAAAATCAGAAGCAAATACCATAGTGATGTTTTAGAAATGAACTAAATACTTTAAGCTTTATAATGATATCACTTATAATGATACTTTAATTCCTATAAATTTTTCATGCACATTTTAGGAATACTGAGCACTTACTGTATGTCTGGCACTGTTCAAACAATGGAGGATACAGCACTGAACAAGAGTCTACTGATTTCATGTCCACAGTCTAGTAGCCAGTGACAGAAAAGATAATCAAATTTGATAAGAAAAGATACTTTATAAAAATGTGACTAATTATTGTGGACTCTGAGGTGGCAATTTAAAACAATACATAAGATTTAACTGAACATTGCAGCTTGGCCATACCACATTGCACTAGAAATTCTTAAAAGAAATGTCTGTATTACTTTTGGTTCTTATGGTAAAATATAAAGCTTATTTTCAATGTTTTTGTTATAGGAAAGACTGGAATCATGGGTTGGAATGAATTTCTATTTCTGGCTCATTATTCCAATAAAAGCATATGGTTTTACAGAATAAGAAGAGGATCCTTGCTGTTTGAAAACTAATTGATGACAGGACTATAAAAAGTTTTGTCTGAGAATGGTTTTCAGTAATTTGGTGAGGAATTTCCTGTAAAGTCTGGAGTAGAAAGACTGGGATGATACCCTGGTCTTCACAGGCAAGGTATCCTTTTGCTATTACTAAAAAATACTCCTGCTTTATATAAACAGTGTATAATGTTCCTATTATAATATATTTTATTATATATATAAGTATTTAAGTAGTCTATGCAAATGGGAATTAATAGCTAGGTATCAGAGGCATAGAGTTACATTAGTGTGTCAATGAATCATTGTGTTGTCAGCCCAACATCTACACTCTAAACACAGCAATCACTCTTGTGACCTCAGTTAACATGTCCATACAGTGATCTCCCATGAGCCATGCTTGTACACTGACCACTGTTGGTTGGAGCTGGCTTGTCCACCTGATCCAATCTGGGACAATTAGTTAAGATAGGGGCTGAAAGAAAGAAGCTAGCCCTTCTTGTAACTGGACCACAAACAAGAGAAGCTTGGGTTCTGTGGTTTGGCATCTTCTTCATTGCTCAAGCAAAGCATGAAATCCATTCTTCAAAAAGAGAGAAAGGACAAAGGAACAAATCAAAATTGATTCTAGGCTGTTGCTCATCCAGTGTCACATTCCTTCTGTGTGGTCTGGTCCAATCTATAGAAAACACGTGGCTAAATAGAGATGCATGATGTCTCTTTCCTCTGCATCTTCTGAGCATTCTCTCTCCATTCCATGCTTCATGAATTTTAAGGTCTCTTCTGTAAAACTTTACTTAGGTTTCTAGCTGCCACTATAACTCATGACGGCACTTCCCCAACAGCTCAAGTGGTATAGAATCTGCCTGCAATGCAGGAGACCCAGAAGACACGGGTTTGATCCTGTATCGGGAAGATTGCCAGGAGAAGAAAATGGCAACCCACTCCAGTATTCTTGCCTGGAAAATCCCATGGGGAGAGGAGCCTGGCAGGATACAGTCCATGGGGTCACAGAGAGTCAGACACGACTGAGCATGCATGCACACGCAAGTAGCTCATGACAGGTACATTTCTTTGTGACACCAGCAGAGGACTTGATACACTGTACAATGTAGTTTGTACAGACCTCTTCCTGGTCTTTATAGAAGCCCCTAGAGGCCAAAGACAATACATTATGTTCAGATCTCTAATGCCTAGAAATATCTCTTCAAATACTAAATACATTCTTACTACTAAATCAAATTATTAAGTAGTCAGTCTGCAAGTTAAAAAATGTCACTTCTATTTACCATGACTTCCATGGAAATAGTTCCATTTTTAAAGTAACAAGCCAACAAAGTCACTTATTCATCCATTCATTCAATAAATGATTCATTCTACTCCTCAAACACATCTTATTTTGTAATTCAGTTGTGCAGAAGTATCTTCAAAGTCCTTAATATAATGATTTTTATTTAAATACTGAACAAAAGTTCCAGAGTTGGCAGTAGTCAACAGTCCTAGGCAAATATTCCTATTCAAATTGATATTGCAGTATAATAAGCAAAATAACAATTCTGGTAGTTTTTAAATAGTTGCATTTTATTTTAAAATACATGGATTTCATAAACAAACCAGAAATTAAATGTCTGATACATTTAAAATCCAAAAAAGTATTAGCCTATTACAGAGCGTAAAATGCAAACATAAATTTATTTTAAAATGTTTATTATTAGATAAAATTTTAAAATTCTTACTCAAAATATGATCAGCACTACATTAAGATAAAGAAAAATCAATCATAAAATTTTTGCTATCAAGTAGTCTAAAAAGTTAAAATATTCATATTATAAACAAATGACACAGCATAGTCTAGAAAAAATCAAAACAGTGAAAAAGGCTAACTCCAAAATAATTCTCTTTTCTAAAGAGAGGGGTGCAAGACTGAGGGAAAAACCTAAGACAATAGATTTTATACCCAAATGATTTTCCACTTGGAGAAATTTCACCTACTCCAATTTTGTGATTTGTTGTGTTCTTCCAGTTGCCTCGTAGATCCAAGCTGTCTGGAATAATATTCTGAATGTTAGCACTTGTATGAAGTTAGTGTAGCTTTAATGTTTCTGCCAAATGTCATTACCTCATTTCTCAAACTGAACTGTGGAAATAACTGGAATCATCTCATACAGACCTTTGATGAGTTGAAATGAAAAAATGAGAAAAGCAAGGACATAATAGCTAGTGAAACTCTTCTATGCTTTGTGATTCTAATTGCATCAATATGACTTACCAGCTCTACCAATATTTGCTTAATTTGAGATGTAAGGCTAGACCACAGAAAAGTAAATAATTAGATGTTTATATGATTCAGATTCTGTGCCTGTTAGCCAATGGATTGATTCATTTTGATCCACAAAAAGTCAACCAGCCACATAGACAAGGTCAAGAACATAAGACAAAGATCTAAAAACAATCAAAGAATCTCGCTAGCTTCCAATTTAGGACAGAGTGAAAAAAGGTCAGAGACAATGTCTGGTACCTTACTGATACCCCCTTTCCCCTCAGTTCTGCCCCTCCAAGAATGGCATATGATTGTATGTGTGGGTATGTGTGCAATTATATTCTCACACATTCAACTCTCACTCTTCACAGGTTCCATAATTGTGAATTCAGCTACTTTCTAAAATTTATAATCCCCAAATCAATATCACACTAAAAATCACTTTTGTGATAATTCATGAACATGCTCAGAGCAGGGAAAAAAAAATTGAGCTATCCAAAGTATTCATTTCCAGCTGTGGTTAGGCAAGGAGACGCTCTGGTTTCTTGCTTCACTGTAACACAGACACGACCAGAGGATGGAGATCACGGGCACAGTGGTGAAGCGCCAGCAATGGGGTCAGCGGGTTTGAATTCTAACTCTGCCACCTATTAGTGCGGCAGCCCCAAGCAAATCACTTAACATTCCTGAACTTTATTTTCTCTTTTGTAAAATAAAGAGAATAGAATTTACTAGGGTGAGTTGTTTTTAGCATTGAAAATTATACATTATGTAAGATATGCGAACCCCCTAGGAGCTGATCTGATGGTTACCACAACTTTATAGAACATGTAGCTTCTATGAATATCAAGAATCCACTGTATCTAGACACCGGTGATAAGATTCTGAGGCATCACAGAGACTTACATTTGCACTCTAAAATGCCTGGAAGATAGCATTCTTACCCCAGACCTTATGTTCCCTTATTTTTTTTTTTAATTTTATTTTTTTTTTATTTTTTAAATTTTAAAATCTTTAATTCTTACATGCATTCCCAAACATGAACCCCCCTCCCACCTCCCTCCCCATAACATCTCTCTGGGTCATCCCCATGCACCAGCTCCAAGCATGCTGTATCCTGCATCAGACATAGACTGGCGATTCAATTCTTACATGATAGTATACATGTTAGAATGCCATTCTCCCAAATCATCCCACCCTCTCCCTCTCCCTCTGAGTCCAAAAGTCCATTATACACATCTGTGTCTCTTTCCCTGTCTTGCATACAGGGTCGTCATTGCCATCTTCCTAAATTCCATATATATGTGTTAGTATACTGTATTGGTGTTTTTCTTTCTGGCTTACTTCACTCTGTATAATCGGCTCCAGTTTCATCCATCTCATCAGAACTGATTCAAATGAATTCTTTTTTACGGCTGAGTAATACTCCATTGTGTATATGTACCACAGCTTTCTTATCCATTCATCTGCTGATGGACATCTAGGTTGTTTCCATGTCCTGGCTATTATAAACAGTGCTGCTATGAACATTGGGGTACATGTGTCTCTTTCAATTCTGGTTTCCTTGGTGTGTATGCCCAGAAGTGGGATTGCTGGGTCATAAGGTAGTTCTATTTGCAATTTTTTAAGGAATCTCCACACTGTTCTCCATAGTGGCTGTACTTATTTTTACATACACCTCAGTGTATTCTTGCCTGGAAAATCCCATGGACGAAGGAGCCTGGTAGGCTGCAGTTGATGGGGTCTCGAAGAGTCGGACACGACTGAGCGACTTCAGTTTCACTTTTCACTTTCATGCATTGGAGAAGGAAATGGCAACCCACTCCAGTGTTCTTGCCTGGAGAATCCCAGGGATGGGGAAGCCTGGTGGGCTGCCGTCTGTGGGGTCGCACAGAGTCAGACATGACTGAAGCAACTTAGCAGCAGCAGCAGCAGCAGTAGTGTTATTACATTGCTCACCAATTTAACTACCGGAATTTATGTGCTATCCAGCTTTCTACAATCAATCTTTGCTATATGAGACTGTATAGCAAATAAAAGGAGAGTGCTATTTTTAAGCTGGTAAATGACAGAAAACATGTTCTATTAACTAATGCACATGTGCTAAGTCACTTCAGTCATATTCAATTCCTTGTGACCCCATGGACTGTAGCCTGCCAGCCTCCTCTGTCAATGGGATTCTCCTGGTGAGAATACTGGAGTGGGTTGCCATGCCCTCCTCCAGGGGATTTTCCTGACCCAGGGATTGAATCCGTGTCTCTTATGTCTCCTGCATTGGCAGGCAGCTTCTTTACCATTAGTATCACCTGAGAAGCTCCCTATTAACTAACGGCTAATACTTAAAGCAGTCTTATAAGGTATAGATTTGTGTGCTTATATTTAGCCTGAAATATCTTCCTAGGAGGTATTATGCTGCTTATCTTTTCAGTTACTAAATCAGTTCAGTTCAGTCACTCAGTCATGTCTGACTCTTTGCGACCCCATGGACTGCAGCACGCCAGGCTTCCCTGTCTATCACTAACTCCTGCAGCTTACTCAAACTCATGTCCATTGAGTCAGTGATGCCATCCAACTATCTCATCCTCTGTTGTCCCCTTCTCCTCCCACCTTCAGTCTTTCCCAGCGTCAGAGTCTTTTCCAGTGAGTCAGTCCTTTGCATCAGGTGACCAAAGTATTGGAGTTTCAGCTTTAGCACCAGTCCTTCCAATGACAGGACTCCTTTCCTTTAGGATGGACTGGTTGGATCTCCTTGCAGTCCGAGGGACTCTCAAGAGTCTCCTCCAACACCACAGTTCAAAAGCATCAATTCTTCAGTGCTCAGCTTTCTTTATAGTCCAACTCTCACATTCATACATGACTACTGGAAAAATCATAGCTTTGACTAGATGCACCTTTGTCAGCAAAGTAATATCTCTGCTTTTTAACATGCTGTCTATGTTGGTCATAGCTTTTCTTCCAAGGAGCAAGCGTCTTTTCATTTCATGGCTTCAGCTACCATCTGCAGTGATTTTGGAGCCCATAAAAATAAAGTCTCTCACTGTTTTCATTGTTTCCCCATCTATTTGCCATGAAGTGGTGGGACCAGATGCCATGATCTTAGCTTTCTGAATGTTGAGTTTTAAGTCAAATTTTTCACTCTCCTGTTTCATCAAGAAGCTTTTTAGTTCATCTTCACTTTCTGCCATAAGGGTGGTGTCATCTGCGTATCTGAGGTTATTGATATTTCTCCCAGCAGTCTTGATTTCATCTTGTGCTTCATCCAGCCTGGCATTTTGCATGATGTACTCTGCATAGAAGTTAAATAAGCAGGGTGACAACATACAGCTGTGACATACTCCTTTCCTGATTTGGAACCAGTCTGTTGTTCCATGTTCAACTGGCCAAGTGCGAAGTGTGTGGGGCTGTAACCTGGGCTTGCAACTTGCCTAGTGGTCCTTACCCTGCTTCTCCTTCCTAGATCATCTTCTTTTTTTTTTTTTTTTGTCACCCAGCAAGGCTTATGGGCTCTTAGTTCCCTGACCACAAATGGACTACAGCCTTGTCTAACTCAATGAACTACGAACCATGCCATGTAGTGCCACCCAAGACAGATGGGTCATGGTGGAGAGTTCTGACAAAACATGGTCCACTGGAGAAGGGAATGGCAAACCACTTCAGTATTCTTGCCTTGTGAACCCCATGAACAGTTCCTAAATACCTAGTTTTATCAAACACTGACCTGTAATGTCAGAGTACACTATCAGCCCACATCTTTCTTCCTCCTGGTTGTGATTCACTTATAAAGGCTTCTCTAACCTCCATCTCCACCTAAAGCTCATCTTTCTATCCTCTGAAACCTTCCAGAAAAATTCAGAACACAGGAAAAAACAACTAGGATGGGATACAACACCTGAATTAATTACCTAAACACAAGAATAAAATCTCTTGAACCCCGTGTGTAGGAAGACAGATTCCTCCCATTCTCTTCTGACAATGTGGTCCTCCATGAATCAGTTTTACAGACCGTATCGTATGCTTCTTAAAATGGCAGAGCAAAAAGACATTTACTGAAATCTACAAGGTGCCTGTGTTGTCATAGAAACTATAAAATGTAGTTGCCCATTTTGCCTGTTCTACCACAAAAATGGGAAAGAACTAAGAAACTCTCTTCAAGAACGGACCTACTAGATACCAAGACAAACATTTAACTTGTTATTAAAAACATTGCTGCTGCTGCTGCTGCTAAGTCACTTCAGTCATGTCCGAATCTGTGCGACCCCATAGAAGGCAGCCCACCAGGCTCCCCTGTCCCTGGGATTCTCCAGGCAAGAACACTGAAGTGGGTTGCCATTTCCTTCTCCAATGCATGAAAGTGAAAAGTGAAAGTGAAGTCGCTCACTTCACTGAGAGTTGTATCTGACTCTTAGCGACCCCGTGGACTGCAGCCTACCAGGCTCCTCTGTCCATGGGATTTTCCAAGCAAGAGTACTGGAGTGGGATGCCATTAAATCTAAACTTTCACAAGTTTAGGAACTCTTGATATCATTCTGAATTTAATTTTAGGAAATTCATGGCCCTCATAAGATCAGCAAACAATATGCATTTTCAAGGAGCCTCTGATTACAAGGGTTTAATTTGGCTAGGCTCAAGTTTAGAAGGGAAAAACTGAGTCACAATTTTTTTTCCTACAACTATATACTTCAACTAGACCACTTTTTCAATGGCCAAGTACAAGTTGCATTTGGAGTCACTCAAAGGGGGAAATACAGCCCTGCATGCGTCATTTGAGTTTGGTGCTTCTTCACCACCCTGCTGTGCGTCTGTATGCCTGCAACCATATCACCCCACAAACCTGACAGCTCTATTTGTCAGGGAGGTCTTGTTGCAGCAGCTTTTATGCTTGTAACATTTGGTTTCCATCCATTCTGTATGTGGTTTTAGGACTAATATTCCAGAGTCCCAATTAGTTAGGTAATAGAAAATGGTAACCACACTTGAAATAATTTAGCAAGAGTTATAAAAAAGCTAAAGCACTGGGTCCAGAGGTTTCATCAGACCACACTTTCAAGCGAGATTTCTGGAACTGTACTTCCTGTTTATTCCGAGTCAGAACTATTGGGAAGCTCTCCATTTTTGTGGTAACAGTACTTGAGATTCAATAGTAACTAAAAACCAGAAACTGTGACATAATCTGTGATCACTCTGAGTTGGGAGAAAGCTACTGTTTCTTTCCATTTCTTCAAGTGAATTTCTGCATTTTTTAAAATAACAATCAGAAAATGTATCTGACCCATTTAAATTATTTTATAGCTATTTCATATAACTCTAAAACATGCAGAGTACAGTCTAGTACTCTGTGATAGTGTTACTTGCTCCTTTGTGTTCAACTCTTTGTGACCCTATGGACTGTAGCCCATCAAACTCCTCTGTCCATGGAATTCTCCAAGCAAGAATACTGGAGTGGGTTGCCCTTCTCTAGGGGATCCCCCTAACCCAGGAAGCGAACCCAGTCTCTTGCACTACAGGCAGATTCTTTACCATCTGAGCCACCAGAGAAATCCACAGTCTAGTAGTAGAAGAGACAATACATAAACATCAAAGTTCAAAATACCACCCAACATATCATATGATATATAAATAACAAAATACATTTTTAACTACAAATGTACTTAAGTGTAATTGGTGACAGAGGAGAAGGGTCACTCCTGAGTGAGGTAGAGGACAGGGTGCTTAAGAAAGTGTTCCAAGATGATCAGATGTTTTATGCTGAAGACCTTTGGTTAAATGGGGGAGGAGGGAACGCACGGCGGGGTTAAAGAAAACAATGTAAATAGGACTATTCAGACCAAAAATCCAGTGTATACATATGAGAATTATGAATAAGACAGATGAGCCATTACCCCGGTTTCATGTTAGATATTTGTGGAAGTTAAAAGAAGCGGAAGGTCAGAGAGTTGAGTTAGTAAGAGAAAGCCAAGTTAATAAGTCTGAGCTTCACTCAGTCACTTGAACAGAAGGCATTCCAGTGTGAGATTAAGAGCTTAGGCACTGTTCCCTCTTCCCCACACGTCCAACCACATCCACATCTGGGGTTTGACTCTTGACCTTGAGTCTTGCAAGTTATCTGATCTTCCATGAGCTGCTGAACTCTTTGAGCTGTTAAACAATACTACTAGTCATCTCAAAGGATTCTTGTGTCGATTAATTAAGTCTACCCACATAACTACTTAGAACTATGCCTACCACAAAGTGAACTCCCCAGTATTGCTATTATAATTGAGCTTAAAATATTATAAATCAAAGATTTAGGAAAGTGTCCAAATACTCTGGAGAAGGGTGACCCTAAGAAATGAGAGCAATGAAGAGAATACCACCAATTTCTTAAATATGTGGTGATTAAGGGTTAATAAGGTAGTAGCAGTGGGAAAATACAGAAGGTAAAAGATATCAGAAATATTCCAAAGGAAAATTTGTCAGGATTTAGAGACTGGTTATCTTTCAGTTCAGTTCAGTTCAGTCGCTCAGTTGTGTCCAACTCTTTGCGACCCCATGAATCGCAGCACACCAGGCCTCCCTGTCCATCACCATCTCCCAGAGTTCACTCAGACTCACGTCCATCGAGTCCGTGATGCCATCCAGCCATCTCATTCTGGGTCGTCCCCTTCTCCTCCTGCCCCCAATCTCTCCCAGCATCAGAGTCTTTTCCAATGAGTCAACTCTTCCCATGAGGTGGCCAAAGTACTGGAGTTTCAGCTTTAGCATCATTCCTTCCAAAGAAATCCCAGGGTTGATCTCCTTTAGAATGGACTGGTTGGATCTCCTTGCAGTCCAAGGGACTCTCAAGAGTCTTCTCCAACACCACAGTTTGGGAGGTGCTAAAAAGGAATGAATCGAGGAGGCTCCAAGATTTTGTTACTCTTCCTTTATAAAAATTAAAAAATAAATTAAGACAGTGAGAGAAAATTTGAATGAAAAGATCATGAATTCTGCCTTAAATATGATGAGTCTGAAGTGCTTATAAGACATCCAGGTGGAGATATCCGTGAGACCCCTGACCAAGTAGAACTAGAGTTTATGAGAGAGAGGTCTGGAGGGAAGTGAAAAACATCAGCTAAAGGTAATAAAATAGAATCTGGATGAAAAAGAAAAGAGAGGAACAAAGATAGTACTTTGGAGAACACCAATTGCAGGGAGGAGAAAGAGTAACTAAGATTTTTAAAGAAGAAACAATCTGATATAAGAGATTGTTACATCTGGAAGATGGCCATTTTCAGAGGCCAAAGAATGAAGATTTCTAAAAAGTTTGAATTAGTTATCAAGGTGTAATGCTACGGAAGTAAAAGAAGTTCATTATTAACAAAAAGTTGTTACATTTATCCCCAGGAAGCTCATTGGGGATTCTTGAGAACAGATTCAAACAATGGAGAAGAGGGAAGGCAGACTGCAAGGGCAAAAGAAATAAGCCATGGAGGCATCAAGTGTAGACCATACTTTGAAAACCAACTCTTTTGTGGTTGGACACAAAAGACATTGGACAGTAGTCTTAGAAATAAACAGAAAGTTCAAGAGGTGATTAATTTTTGTATGAATTTTTGATTATATGTTTTAAAATAGGTAAAGGGGTAATATGCTAAGGTGCCTCGCAGTGGGAATAGAAGCTTCACCAATCAGAGGAGATGCTGGCTGGCAGGTCACACCAGAGCAGAAAAGTTGAATGAGTCCAGTTCTATAGGAGGGAGAGAAAGAGGCAGAGAGACGTTCACATCAGAGACAGAGGAGGTCATTCACTGATGAATTTTAGGGAAAGGGTTAAAAAATCGTGGCCTAAAGAGTACACGTGACAATCAAGTGATGGAAAAAGGAGAAAAGCATTTTCCCCTAAAGCAGAGAGTAAGAGAGGTGAAGATAAAGAGGCATTATGAGATTATCAGGAAAGAGTGACAATACAAACATCTGAGGGCAAGGGGAGTCAAGTTGCCGGGGGTCGTCTGATGACACGTCCAAGAGGAGCAAGGGTCATCTCTTAGAGTAAGGGAGATGTCAGAGGACTGGAAGCTGAAACGTGTAGAAAATCGAAAACAGCTGCTGTGAGGAATGCAATAAGAATTTAACAAGCATTCTTTATTGACAAGAAGCATTAAAAGCCCAAATGAGGTTACATAGCATGAATTTGCAGTGAACAAAGTCTGCACAGCTTCGTGACTTTCTGTAACATCAAACGGGTTACCTCATCTTATCGCCTCATCAGTTGTTCCTCAACGAATACTCTCCTTTTCAATTTTTCCAGTATACTTTTAAATGAACCCAGAAATGAGTTAAAAATCCACAATATTTGATGAAAATCTATATACCATAATACAAGAAAGACAAAGTTAGATTTAATACAGCAGCAGCAGCATGTTCAATTTGCCTTTAACTATAATTCTTATCCTCACAATATTATGTTAGTGAATGATTAAATATTCTTGCCTTAGTCACGTAATATTATACAAAATGTGTTCTTATAATTACCACAGTAAATCAAAATTAATATCCAGTTGTTAATATTTTATTCCAAGGATTGGCAACTATAAACTGCAAGCTAAATCCAGCCCACCATCTGTTTTTGTACATCCTATGAGCTAAGAATGATTTTTACATTCATAAATGGTTGAAAAATTTAAAAAGACTGTTTTATGATATGAAAAATGATATGTCATTAAAATTTCAGTGTTCATAAATAATTGCATTGGAACAGAGCCATGCTCATTATTTATATATTGTCTGTGGCTGCTTCCGCACAAGAGCAGCACTGAGTAGCTGCAACAGACTCCTGTGGCCCACAAAATCTAAGTCATTCACTATCTGGCCCTCCGCAGGAAAAGTTTGAGGATTCTCTTTCTATTCATATGTTTAAAACAATATTTATTGAGCACTTATTATGCATTGGGCTTTGGTGGTGAAACAGTGGTAAAGAATCTGCCTGCCAATGCAGGAAGCAAGAGAGGCTTTTGATTCCTGCATCAGAAGGATGCCCTGGAGGAGGAAATGACAACCCACTCCAGTATTCTTGCCTGGGAAATCCCTTGGACAGAGGAACCTGGATGGCGTCCATCTGTGGGGTCTCAAGAGTTGGACACGACTAAGCATATACATACGGTGATAAATTAATGTCACCTAAATGGTGTTTGAAGGATATCAAGCCTGGTTAATGCTGCACACACTGGATCCCTGCACACTGCATCACCCCCATGTATTTTTCAGAAAAGAAAACTAGAATTTCACATGCATAAGTGGCCTCATAAGTAATAAAGTGGAAGCCAGAACTCAAGCCTTGTGATCTTCACCCATTGCACCACCTCACATCCCTCATACCAGTGAAAATGGGGATGATTATTAAATCATAAGGTCTATGTGAGAACTGATTATGTGAATAAGCTTTTAAATGTGTTAACTTTTAAAGCTATCAAAACTATGCAAATGCTAGAAAGCATTATCATTACAAAGTAATGGGAAGAAGGATATATAAGCAATGAATAAAAGATAGAATGTGAAAAGTGTCACCACAGAATACAAATAAATTGCTACAGTGGTTCATTTCAGTAAATGCCAAGGTTCAATGAGGGTATCAAGGAAGACTTCATGAAGAGGACAGCACTTATGCTCTGCCCAGAGGTATGAGCTAGCAAGGCTTCAATCAAGGATAGGGCTTCTTTGGTGGCTCAGACAGTGAAGAATCTGCCTGCAATGCGGGAGACCCAGGTTCAATCCCTGGGTCGGGAAGATCTACTAGAGAAAGGAATGGCAACCCACGCCAGTATTCTTGCTTGGAGAATTCCATGGACAGAGGAGCCTGGCGGGGCTACACTCCATGGGGTTACAAAGAGTCAGACACCCTCAATAAGGGATAATGAAAATGATCAATATTGTGCTTACAATTTCATTTATCAAAATACTGCAGTTATTCATTCATCAAAATCATTCTCCTCACTCTGGTTGGTTGGGGTTTACCTAAGAATCACACCAAAATTAAAATATGTGCACCTGCAGGCCATCTCTGTTAATACTGAGGGGTCAGAGGAAACAGGCTGACACTCTGTCCCCTGACACACAGTGGCCACTAATCACTTGATTCCAGTACTTTTTCCTACTGGCCTGGAAATCATTCTCCTCACAATTCTTTAAGCAGTACCACGTAAGTTCAAACCTGTCTGAAATTAAGTGGTTAACACCATATTGGATTTCAGAAGATTTTGCTGAAAAAAAATTACTGAATTCAATTGCTCTGGGGAATGTACTAATTTGGTTTATTTTGATCTATTTATAAGAGGTGAAATTATTTCCAACTGAATACACGTACTCCTAACTAGAAGTGAAACTTATAATTATTCAGATACTAAGGCATTATCTGAAAGCAACTTCATGTATATGCAGACTTGGAACATATTACATGATTATAACTACTCTGTATCTGAAGATAAATTTAGAGAACTGCTTATCATTCTTCTCTGAGACCATCCTTGGGCTTATTGCTCCTTTCCATGTCTTCATCAGTCATTGGTATTTTTAAAACTAATCAGGTTATTTTGACTCTTTTTGACTTGGATCCTATTGAAGTAGCACATTCCTTATTTGTCTAACCCTATGTGACTAAGTAGAGTAGGAGAAAGAGTCCAGATTTAGGAATGACTCATTATTACCAAACTAATAAAAATGAGAATGATGCTATGATCTAAAAGCTTAACAAGTTCAGGGACTCCCCTGGTGGTCCAGTGGCTAAGACTCCATGCTCCCAACAGAGGGGCTCCAGTTTGATCCCTGGTCAGGAAACCAGACCCCACATCCTGCAATTCAAGAACCCATGTGAGACAACTAAGACCTGGCAAAGCTCGTAAAATAAATATATAAATTTTTTTAAGAGTGGTAAAACATATTTTTCCAAAAAATTGTTTTTATAAGTTCAAATATTCCATAGACTCTTTCCTTTACCCCTAAAAAGAAGTAAATTCTAGTGACAGATCATACTTTCTTTAGCATCATGAAATATTCAATAAAATAACTAAAAATGAAGATTCAAGTTCAGTGCAAGTATATCTCTATTATCAATTTATAATCTAATTCGAGATTGCTGATACTGGGTGTCAGAGTTACTTAATTGCTGAAGAAAATACCAATCTTCTCAAGTCTTACCTTTTGCTGCACACACCTCATGTGCAGTGAACTTTTTTTTTTAATTTTGTCACTATATAAAATCTACACTTTAGCAAATAATAAAGATAAGTCTGTTTTCTCTCAAGTTCCAAAAGTTATATGACATGTTACCCAACAAACATTAAAATTCTTTTAGTAAGTTACTATGATACTTATTCTATTATGTGGAATACTCACCACGTATCTATTCAAGTTTATTAAGTAATGGATAAGTCTACAGCAACATTCCTTCCTTTTAACACATTCTTCCTATGTTCTGTGCTCTTCTGGAATCAAAGCAGTGCGTGAGGTCCCTATTTGATTGCCTGGGATGTAAATGTATAATATAAAAGTTTAAATGCCAGTGGTGTTGGAGAAGACTCTTAAGAGTCCCTTGGACTGCAAGGAGATCCAACCAGTCCATCCTAAAGGAGATCAGTCCTGAGTGTTCACTGGAAGGACTGATGTTGAAGCTGAAACTCCAGTACTTTGGCCACCTGATGCAAAGAGTTGACCCATTGGAAAAGACCCTGATGCTGGGAAAGATGGAAAGCAGGAGGAGAAGGGGATGACAGAGGATGAGATGGTTTAGATGGCATCACCGACTCGATGGAGATGAGTTTGGGTAAACTCTGGGAGTTGGTGATGGACAGGGAGGCCTGGCGTGCTGCAGTCCATGGGGTCGTAAAGAGTCGGATACAACTGAGTGACTGAACTGAACTGAATCAATCAATATTAATAATAATGAGCAGAGATCCTGAGACTTGCTTTTTTAAAAGGGAAAGTGAGGCACTCGGACCACCTTAAGAAAAACGGAATTTATCATAAGCATATATATGATCTAGAACTGCTGCTACTGCTAAGTCGCTTCAGTCGTGTCCGACTCTGTTGCAACCCCATAAACTGACAAGCAGTTGGAACTGATAAATCTCTAGAAAGCAATATCTCTCTCTCTCAGGTTCTCTCTCCTCTGGCTTTCAGTTTGCTGAGTTCTCTCCCACTAGACCAATGGCTTATCCTTTCCTTCATTTTGTATTCTTTTTACTACTTCATAGGTCCATTTTTTTTTTCAACATCCCTGTCATTGTGATATCTTTGACCTTAAACCTCTCTGTATCTTATGAATGAATAGATGATGATGAAGGTGGTGATGAAGAAGAGAAAGAGAAGGAAGCAATGAAGAGGAGGAGGAGAAGGAAGGAAAGGAAGAAGAGGGAAATGAGGAGAAGAAGGAAAAGAAGAAAGACATTTGATAATAGATACACACATAGACAGGTACATAGATACCTATCTAATTCTAGATAGATATCACAGATTTTCATTCTTTTTGATATTTTCCATGTCCTTCAATTGAGTTTTAAGATTTTTCTTTTGTTCATTCTTTCTTAGGTTAATATCTACATAATATAGAATTGCTTTCTTTTCACAAATAACATTCTATTCTATTGTATTTCTTGTTGGTTTTTGTTAGTCTAGAAAGAGAATATTGACTTTTATAAGTTGAAGTGAATTTTTATTTCTGAGCTAATCCTTATTGTGTTCCCCTGGATAATTCCTCTTATAAGACATATTCTCTGTCTCCATTCTGTATTGTTTTGTTCCTCTTTTATTGCAGTCTTTATGCTAGTTCACTTTATATTATCATTTCTCTCTGAAAGTGGTCAGACATTGGAAAAAAGAAAAATAGAGAGGCTTCATTTGAGTTTTCTGCTATCCAAATATGCTTTTTGCTTAGCACAAATATTTGGTATTAAAAAGTTTTATGTGACTCGCAGGATTGTTGAATCCCAACTCTGTGCTGTGATCCGCACCCTCTCTTTCCTTACTTGACCTCTGGAAATCTTACTCATCTAGGCAAAAGTATTGTAGATAATCTAAAATGTCATGTAATTGAACTTCTAGGCAAAATGATTATCTAAACAGATACAGTCTCCCTCCCAGCATCATCTGACAACTAGAAATCTGGAGTCAATATGTTTTAATTCAAATTACATGCATCTTTTCTGATATAGTATTCTAATTTTACATCATAAGTGTGATTTTGTCTAGGAACAAAAACAGTGCCAAGAAATCAAATTTTTTCTTGTTAGGCTTATTGTTAGCCAGCTTCGTATTACAGTTTGTAATTATTCTCTGTATATTGATCAAATAAAATATAAGTAATTATATAAGGTTTTAGGAACTGTCTTATTTTAAATTGTCCCAGAAGCAGGGCCTGAGACAGGAATTCAAGTGAGAGCCATTGTAAAGTGCAAGTAACACCAGTGATGAATGGAAAATTAATATGGGGAAAAGAAGGCATCCCATAATGGCTATGCTACTACACCACCTACAACAGTAAGCAACTAAAGTTTAATCCCCTAAGAGTTTTATAGTTTCTGGTATTACGTTAAGAGCTTTAATCCATTTTGAGTTTATTTTTGTGTATCGTGTTAGAAAGTGTTCTAGTTTCATTCTTTTACAAGTGGTTGACCAGTTTTCCCAGCACCACTTGTTAAAGAGATTGTCTTTTCTCCATTGTATATTCTTGCCTCCTTTGGCAAAGATAAGGTGTCCATAGGTGCATGGATTTGTCTCTGGGCTTTCTATTTTGTTCCATTGATCTATATTTCTGTCTTTGTGCCAGTACCATACTGTCTTGATGACTGTGGCTTTATAGTAGAGCCTGAAGTCAGGCATGTTGATTCCTCCAGTTCCATTCTTCTTTCTCAAGATTGCTTTGGCTTTTCAAGGTTTTTTTGTGTTTCCATACAAATTGTGAAATTATTTGTTCTAGCTCTGTGAAAAATACCATTGGTAACTTGATAGGGATTGCATTGAATCTATAGATTGCTTTGGGTTGTATACTCATTTTCACTATATTGATTCTTCCAACCCATGAACATGGTATATTTCTCCATCTATTAGTGTCCTCTTTGATTTCTTTCACCAGTGTTTTATAGTTTTCTATATATAGGTCTTTAGTTTCTTTAGATAGATATATTCCTAAGTATTTTATTCTTTTCGTTGCAATGGTGAATGGAATTGTCTCCTTAATTTCTCTTTCTATTTTCTCATTATTAGTGTATAGGAATGCAAGGGATTTCTGTGTGTTGATTTTATATCCTGCAACTTTACTATATTCATTGATTAGCTCTAGTAATTTTCTGGTGGAGTCTTTAGGGTTTTCTATGTAGAGGATCATGGCATCTGCAAACAGTGAGAGTTTTACTTAAAAATCTAAACATAAGACCAGAAACTATGAAACTCTTAGAAGAGAACATAGGCAAAACACTCTCTAACATAAATCACAGCAGGATCCTCTATGGCCCACCTCCCAGAATACTCGAAATAAAAGCAAAAATAAACAAATGGGATCTAATTAAAATTAAAGCTTCTGCACAACAAAGGAAAATATAAGCAAGGTGAAAAGACAGCCTTCAGAATGGGAGAAAATAATAGCAAATGAACCAACTGACAAACAACTAATCTCAAAAATATACAAGCAACTCCTAGAGCTCAATTCCAGAAAAATAAATGACCCAATCAAAAAATGAGCCAAAGAACTAAACAGACATTTCTCCAAAGAAGACATACAGATGGCTAACAAACACATGAAAAGATGCTCAACATCACTCATTATTAGAGAAATGCAAATCAAAACCACAATGAGGTACCATTTCACGCCAGTCAGAATGGCTGCGATCCAAAAGTCTATAAGCAATAAATGCTGGAGTAGGTGTGGAGAAAAGGGAACCTTCTTACACTGTTGGTGGAAATGCAAACTAGTACAGCCACTATGGAGAACAGTGTGGATATTCGTTAAAAAACTGGAAATAGAACTGCCATATGACCCAGCAATCCCACTTCTGGGCACACACACCGAGGAAACCAGAATTGAAAGAGACACGTGTACCCCAGTGTTCATCACAGCACTGTTTATAATATCCAGGACATGGAAACAACCTAGATGTCCATCAGCAGATGAATGGATAAGAAAGCTGTGGTACATATACACAATGGAGTATTACTCGGCCATTAAAAAGAATACAGTTGAATCAGTTCTAATGAGGTGGGTGAAACTGGAGCCTATTATACAGAGTGAAGTAAGCCAGAAAGAAAAACACCAATACAGTATACTAACGCATATATATGGAATTCAGAAAGATGGTAACAATAACCCTGTATGTGAGACAGCAAGAGAGACACAGATGTATTGAACAGTCTTTTGGACTTTATGGGAGAGGGAGAGGATGGGACAATTTGGGGGAATGAAACATGTATATTATCATATAAGAAATTAATATATATCATATTATCATATAAGAAACATGTATATTATCACATAAGAAATGAATCGCCAGTCCAGGTTCAATAAAGGATGCTTGGGGCTGGTGCACTGGGATGACTTGGAGGGATGGTACAGAGAGGGAGGTGGGAGGGGGGTTCAGGATGGGGAACATGCGTACGCCCATGGCAGATTCATGCTGATGAGTGGCAGAACCAATACAATATTGTAAAGTTAAAAAAAATTAAAAATAAATAAATAAAGTTTAATCCCACAGAGGAATTTTGTGGATGCATGCAAAATATATATCTCAGAATTGTCCAACACCTGCTTACAAGGGTCATTGACTGAGGGTTGCCCTCCAGGGACTGTGGGTTCGCTGGTATTTTCAGTCTGTCATGTGTACAGGCAGTTCTCCATAGTTGCAGGAAAAAGAGCCCTAGTGACAGATGCAGACACCAGCAGTTGTCAATGAGCAGGATTTCCCACAGTTATGAATAGGGAACTGACCGTATTCACCAGTTTATCCCTTGCACCAATTCTGTCCCCATACTAACCTGTATCTTTTTTTTTAATTGAGGTAAAACTGACATGCTTCCCTGGTGGCTTAGTAGTAAAGGCCAATGCAGGAGACTTGGGTTTGATCTCTGGTTTCAATCCATGGCTTACAGTCTATGGGGTCGCAAAAGAGTCAGACATGATTTAGTGACTAAACAAAAACAAATAATTAACATATAACATTATGTTAGTTTCAGGTGTACAGCATAATGCTTCAATATTTACATATATTGCAAAATGATCACCCTCATAAGTCTAGCTAACAGTCATCACCATACATATTAATATTATAGTCACAAAAGATTTTTTATGATAATTTCACTTCATCTAGTTACTGTTTCTGGTAGCCAGTCACAATTTTGATTAAAAAAGAAAACTGCTGCTGCTGCTAAGTCGCTTCAGTCATTTCCAACTCTGTGCGACCCCAGAGATGGCAGCCCACCAGGCTCCTCCATCCCTGGGATTCTCCAGGCAAGAATACTGGAGTGGGTTGCCATTTCCTTCTCCAATGTATCAAGTGAAAAGTGAAAGTGAAGTCGCTCAGTCATGTCTGACTCTTAGCGACCCCATGGATTGCAGCCTACCAGGCTCCTCCGTCCATGGGATTTTCCAGGCAAGAGTACTGGAGTGGGTTGCCATTGCCTTCTCCAAAAAGAAGAACACTACTTGGATATAATTACTTAATTAGTATAACTACTTAATATTAGTGTATAGTTACCCTGGCAAGCGGCCATATATCTCTTCAGGAAAAGATTGTGGACATTACTACTGCCTGTGCTTGCTGAGGCTGCAAAGTTCCTCTCGGGATGGCCCGTCTTTCTCTTGGATCAATTCTGGGTCTGAGAACTGCTTCAGATCTGGACACTGGATAAGGGATCATGATTTTTGTTTGTTGTTGTTGGCACCTGACTTCAATACCTGTTCTTGACCTTTGCACTTGCAGAGGTACAACAAAACTCTCACTAGGTGCCCCTCTACTTCTCTGTCTTAATAAAAACACTGGGAATTGAAGTGTTTTATTCCTTTGTTTTAAAAAAAATAATCCCTACTGGGCTTCCCTGGTGGCTCAGTGGTAAAGAATCTCAGCCTGCCAATGCAGAAGACAGGGATTCCATCCCTGATCCAGGAAGATCTCACCAAAAAAAAAAAAGATTAAAAAAATAACCTATCAAAAATAGCTTGAACAGTGCTTGCCTTTATCTTTCTGTCTATAACTTAGGATACAAATCAAGGATCTTTTCATGCCTTGGCAAATTGTCATACAACGTTTGAATCTGCTTCCAGTATTTTATCCTTCCCACTTTCAGTGTGGTGAAATATCTCTGAGCATTCCATGAATGTGAAGTTTTTCACTGGCATCCCTTTCTCTGAGATATCTTCAACCTGTCATGACAATTTTTCTCATTTATGCTGATAAGGCTGCCCTCACTGAGTTCCTCTGATCACATGTCTGGCATCTCTTAGAGGCAGTGTCCACATTTCCATGGTCAGCTATTTCTTCTTTAACCTCATTTATATTTGATCAGCTCTAGCATTGTCATTTTCTTTTCTCTAATTGATTTTTGATAGCCAATTCCTTCTTTCAATTATCCATTTCAGTAAAAGGTTACATGGCTTTGTCCCTGGGTGATAAACAGACAATGCAGCTCCACTCTTCCATCCGTGTGGGAACTGAGTAACAGATGTGCAGTGATCAATTACCCACCCACTTCGAAAAAAGTGACACAACTGGTCACTGATCATAATGTGCCTCTGTTATTCACATAGTAATTTCTGCATTGAAGAGCTAGCAGCAAAGTTTATTCTTTATGCAATTACTTATGCAGTTACTAAGATATAGTAACTGCAATTTGAACTATGTTGTTGGAGCACTGGTAGTTTTTAACTGAACTGCAGCAACTAAAACCCATGTATACCAGAACCATGCAAAGAAAGGACTGCAAATCTATTCTAACAGGCTCACCTCTCTGAGCCTTTTGACTCCTTCAATCTCTGCCATGATAGTTTCAGCATCTCCACCATTCAAGCAGAATATTATAACTGAATCCTGGTGTCCTCATCAGGATACTAAATTCTGAGTCAAGTGAGAGTATTCCTATCAGTCAACTCTCCTTTACCTGGCCTTATTTTGTAATTTCTCATACAGCACTCTCAAAATTTATTTCTAGGCACATTTTTCTGGTTCCTGACAATACATTTTAGCCTGGTCCTGCAACTTATCTGGTGAATGATTCCTTTCCTCCCAAAGCAGAGATAGTACTTCCCCCAAGGTTATGCTGAGGTTGATCTTAGATATCATAGGGGCAGTTGGAGCAAATCTAGAGGTAAGTATACTTGCAAGCATTGTTGTTGCTGTTGTTTAGTCACTAAGTCATGTCTGACTCTTTTGTGACCCCATGGACTGTAGCCCACCAGGCTCCTCTGTGCATGGGATTTCCCAGGCAAGAATATCGGAGTGGGTTGCCATTTCCTTCTTCAGGGGATCTTCCCAGCTCAGGAATCAAACCTGAATCTCCTTGTCTCCTGCATTGGCAAGTGGATTCTTTACCACTGGGCCCACTTAGGAAGATACTTGTAAGCATGTTATCCAGCAACCCATCTGTGTCAGGTAAGGACTGTCTCTCAGTGATGTCCAGGCAAAGAAGGACTGAGAAAGGTAAAGGACTAGGCAATTTCTGTAGGCCCAGGAATTTAAGGAGATTCAGGGGGAATTCAGTAGGTTACCTTTATAAGTTCAAGAGTTCACAGAGCTCTTGAAAGAGTTTAAGATTCTCAAGTCAATCCATTCTAGATAGCAGGATCCCACTCTTTTTAGTTCCCTAATTTTTAGGAGACTTGCCAGAGCTGTTATTCAGCCTTTTTTGTAATTCTGCTACTCTCACAACCAGATACTGGACTTAATTTTCAACACAACCTGTCCTCCACCTTTAGAAGACTGGAGCTTCCGCAAATATTGTCAAAGTGATTGTCTGGCTTTCACACAGTTCCCATGGTTCATGACTGTCTAGTTTGAGTGTGTGGTTTTCTTCCTTTCTTCATATGTTAAATGACATGCTAAGTGAAACAAGTCAGACAGAGAAGTCAAATACCATATGATCTCATTTTTATATGGAATCTTAAAAAAAGAAAAAAACTCACAGATACAGAGAATAGAATGGGGGTTGCCAGAGCAAGGGGTGAGGTTTGGGTGAAAGGGTGAAGGTGGTCAAAAGTTACAAATAACTTCCAGTTATAAGCAAGTCTGGGGTTTAAATGTACAACATGGTGACAATAGTTAATGACACTGTAGTATACATTTAAAAGTTGCTAAGAGAGTAAATCTCAAAAGTTGTCATCACAAGAAAAAAAATTATGTTATATAACTGACACTAATATTATTTGTCAATTATATCTAATCAAAAATTTAAATAAAAATTTTAAAATAAAATGTATACATTAAAAGAAATTAGCACACAATAAGGAGAGAGAGAAAAATTTCAGAATGGCAAGAGAAAATACAGAAAAGTACAGGCAAGAGAAAGTACAGGAAGTTGGGAACTGGTTCAGAAATCACTCTCCAAACTATATATACCCCAGGACAGTTCTCTTCTGATAGTCTAACATGGTTTCCCCAGTCTGAGGAGGAACTTCAAAGAGTAAAGTCTTTACAGAAGGGATGGACTCTCAGTGAAGATAACTTCACCTACTTCATATCTTGCCCCAGGGCCTGTGTTAATCAATGAGTAATGTTCTAATTTTCACAAATTCTGTTATTCTAGGTCTTAAAGATAAACACCTAGAATTAGATTCCAAATTAAACTTATAAAGTACAAAAAGATTTATACATGCAAGTCACACACATATACACACACACAGAGCATACTGGAGTGGGTTGCCATTTTCTTCTCCAGGGAATCTTCCCGACCCAGAGATCGAACCCAGGTCTCCCGCATTGTGGACAGACACTTTACCATCTGATCCACTAGGGAAGACCATATATGAGACTAAGAACCATTATATCAATCACCAATATATGTGTAGCGAACAGTCTTAAGAAAATAAAATTCTGGCCAGTACTATGAGTTATGATCACTTAGGATTTAGAAACAGAGTTGTTTTTTCCATAGCATCTCTCTGTTTTTTCTAAAAATCTGAAGCATTATCTAAGCACAAATATGAAATGTCTGATGGAAAAAAAAAAAAAACAGCCTTTGACTATTCAAAATGCCTTCTGGAGCACAGACTGATTTTTCTGATGCATCATAGATTAAAACAGATGAACCTGCTGATAATACTTTTCCTTTAATAACATGCTCCAAGGTTATATATGTTTCCCAACTTGAGCTCTAAGCAAACATTCCTTTTCACAGTTACTCTTCCAAAAACAATCCATTCGAAACTTTTACATTATAAAGATCCAGTCTACATCTTAACTTTATAAATCATATTCATGCATACACATATTAAATTTTATCAACAGATAAATTATAATGGCAAAGGAAGAACTGTCATTATTTGGGATGAAAATTTAAAACTGAGGCTATCTATTACTTATATGGACATCAAGGGCCCCTGATGATTTTTTTAATAATAGATGTTTATTCTTATTTATTGCCAGAATTTTTTGCAACTAACCATTAAACTAGAGGCCAGCTTATTTCCCCAGAGATATGATTACATTAGTCACTCAGTAAACCTTGAATCAATTTAGTTCCAAGGTTTTCTACGGAACTCATTAGGTAATCTCTGAATCTAGGGAAATTAGTCACAGGGCCTAAAGGAATTCACCTTCGCTGAACCAAAAGGAAAAAAAAAATCAGTAGCAGCAAACATGCTGAAAAAATCTTAACCAAAAGGCTCCCCAATTCTTAACAAGTATGAATTCATCATACATTGAGTATTTTTATTATAAAGTAAATAATAGAAACCTATATTTATAGCATCAAATGGTCTGTAAATGTCAAGATCTGGTGTAAAGTGGTGATTTAGTTGAGCTTCCCTGGTGGCTCAGAGGGTAAAGCGTCTGCCCTCAATGCAGGAGACATGGGTTTGATCCCTGGGTCAGGAAGATCCCCTGGAGAGGAAAAAGGCAACCCACTCCAGTGATTTAGTTGCAGCAGCAGAGTTCTAGGTCTAGCAGCTGTTGGAGTGGTTCTTCAAAAAGGGACAGTTTAATAAATGCACAGACTTGAACTAATGTTCTGAGGTGTCACTGACAAATCTCTACGCTGCTGGAAATATCCTTTTTCAAGGACTGGATGGAATTGTAGTTCTCTCAGGATCACCCTGCATTCACCCTTTTCTCCCATTACGTTTGAATCACATTGAGGAGGTAAGTAGAGCCACGTTGTCAAATATTCAATTAGCTTCATCCCAGCCAGCCCTCTCAGTGGCACACTCTCTCTAGATTACTTGCCCCAGAGAGCACACTGGCAGGAAAAGCAAATAAGCTATAAGTAGACTCCAATCCACAGAAATACATTGTCCCTACCCACCCCCCTATTAGGTGTATGATGCTAGAAATTACATCTAGCATCATACATTGAGTAGCTCTAGAACCATTTCACTCACTGCATTTCCAGATCGATTTTCTATCACATAAGTTTTCTTTCATAAAATTCCAAAACGGCCTTAGAAGGAAGGTACCAATTACTTCCTTCCTTTAACTGCCTGGAAATAAACTCCAAACATCATAAAAACAAAACTTTGTTTCACAAATAAACAAGACTGATCCTGTCCAGTTTTTATGTTTATCTGCAGCAAGTTGAGAACAAAAGGTACCATGAGAAATTAAAGTGCTATTAAAGGCAAGTCAAAGCAAGTATCAAAAACTTCACTCTTAAGTCATGTTACTAATTAGCAGTAAAGAGTCAATGGAATTCAGAAAATCCTTGTAACTGTGGGCTCTTTTCATCACTGTGCTATGTAAGAGAAGGTTGCTTTTCACTGAGTTATTTCCTCACTAGAATTTAATTTCTTCCAGCAGTGGTAAGTGACAATCAAACTCTAAACCCTGCCTCTGAGGCCTCTTAATGGCCAGTTTTCACTGGAATATATATTACAGTGAATAAAGTGTATTCCAGCTGGCCTTGGTCACCTTAAAAACCAGAACAGCTGTGTGAACCCCTTCATAAATTTGCCCCTTCAGTGAAAGGAGAGGTTACAGGCTACAATAAACAATGGAGGGGTGCTGGGTGGCCAGAGGAATTCTGCTCCATGCAGGAAACACCCAGGCCCAGATGCTCAGTTGCCCATAACCTGTAAGCTCTCACGTATTCCCAGTTTTTACAAAGACTTTGCTGTTACAGTCTATATCCATCTTGACAACAAACACATGAGAAAAAGAAAGAAGGATAAATGGAAGGGGAAGAAGAAGGGAGGAGAAGGATCTTTCCAAGACTGATCCTTTTCAAGATTTGAGAGCTTGATAACTAAGGGCAATTTGCCCAAAGAGCAAAAACATCTTTGTATTTATGCTATGGAATAACATATTTAGATAATTAGGGAATGAATAAAATGCTAGGAACATAATTTTTTTCCCGTGGAAAAATATAAAGTCTGTTTTTATAGCCCAACTGTTGCCCTTTCTCATATCTTTTCAAGCATTTTGCTTACAATGAGTTTTCCCCAAAGAATTACTTATCTAAGCAAAGCATCTGAATTCCATGAGTCAGGCCAGCCCCAGCAAAGATCAGTTCTGATATCAGTGAGTTGCTATGAAGCAAAGGGAATAAAATTCACCATCACCCACCAAAACATAATATACATCCATTACATATTGTTTAAATTGAGCACTGCAAGAGAAGTTTAAAGAGTAACATTTTATGAGAAATATAGTCTGTTAGTCCACTTTTTAATCTTCTGAAGCATATATATTACAGGAGATTCAATGGAGAAATAAACAACTGACAAATAAAATTTCCATTCCTGGCATTTATAGATCTATAAATTAAAACTGGTTATCAAAAGTTTCTTTTTCAGTTCAGTTCAGTTCAGTTCAGTCTCTCAGTTGTGTCCGACTCTTTGCAACCCCATGAATCGCAGCACGCCAGGCCTCCCTGTCCATCACCATCTCCCAGAGTTCACTCAGACTCACGTCCATCAACCTATGTAGAATTTATCTGTCTGATAATTTATGAACACTTGTTACTTGGATGTTAAGTTTCTTTCTGAATCAACAGCAGATTTACAACAACCAAATGCCTCTGTGAACTTTTTTTTCTCAATATTCTACACTAGGTGTTCACAAATTTTGACCCCCCTCTCCAGCCCACTTTTGTAAATAAAGTTTTATTGGAACACAGCCATGCTTATTCATTTACATATTTTTCCATGGCTGCTTTTGAGCAGAGTTTAAAAGTTGAAGCAGAGAGTCTGTATGGTCCACAAAGCCTGAATTTTGTGGTATTCTAACAAAAATGGCATTTTATCAAAACGTTTTCTGAACAGTGCTCATTACCTCCATCTACCTATCTTTACTTTCCCAATTTTACTCTCTTTCCAACTGAAATACACATTTCTAATTCCTAATTTACTATAAACCTTAAGGATCATTCATCATACTTTCAGTATTTGGCTTGAAAAACACTTGTAGTAAAATTTATTTCTTTCCAAGGAAATAAGAATTGCTGTCACCTTTCATAAAACATAAGCCCTACTCTTCATCCCCTGCTTGTTCTACATTTACTGGCGGCACACTTACCAGGCAGGCCACATACAGTTGTACATGTTGCTCACTACACAAAAGGGCCCAGCAATGGGGATGAGCTGAGGCTGGACGCAACCCACACACCCCTTTTCTAGCCATAAACCTTGACACAACGCTATATCCTTCCAGAAGAAAGATCAGCTTTATTCTAAATTGCATGAAATTCTCTTCTGCTCATGAAGCTTTGCACCTATGTGGTTAATTATGCCAATGTGCACAAAGGCATCAACTGATCCAGCAGAACATATGTTCTCTTGTTCTTTTTTAGCAGATCTCTGACAGGACCATGGAAAATGCAGGTAAAATCCCTAAGTAACATTCTGAATGTCCCAACTTTTGCATAGCCTAGCTTTGGTATTATGCACAGATATTCAGCAATTTATAGTGATGAAGCAGAAACTAGAAGTTGAGAGAGAAAATAAAGGTAGGCTGATAAACAGGATGTATTTATCATTTATGTTGACGGAGTGAGAGGAAAGAGGCTTTACTTGTGTAAGTCACATCCTGGCCCAGTTTCTGTGTGGAATTCATACATTTCTAGAGTTAAGCAATTATTTCATAAAAAAAAAAAAGAGAGAGAGAGAGGCGAGGAAAGAGATTAATTGGGGGTGGGGGAGGTGGGCAGTAGTGATGGAAAAAAAAATGGTCTATGACAGAAGAGGTTGAAAAGTAGGTAAACTAATGGTTAAAAGGAGGAAGCAAGATTCCCATGGAAAATTCGGATGAGGAAAGGTCAAGGATGAGAATTTAAAGGGAAAAGATGACTGGACATGAAGAGAAGGGTCTGAGTTTGGAGCGTGAGAAGAGGTTCTGAGATAAGGAATCTGAGTTACAGAGAGAAGAAAAAGAAGAACCACGGCTGTGGCTCTAATCTTCTAGCTAATAAGTAATTTTAAAAGATCATTGATCTATTTTACCTTAATACAATATGCAATTATCCTAAAAATATAATGCATGATGGACTTCTCTGGTAGCTCAGAGGGTAAAGAATCTACCTGCAATGCAGGAGACCTGGGTTTGATCTCTGGATTGCCAGCTACTTAGTTTCCCCTGGAGAAGGGAATGGCAACCCACTCCAGTATTCTTGCCTGGAGAATTCCATGGACAGAGGAGCCTGGCGGACTACAGTCCATGGGGTCGCAAAGAGTCAGGCATGACTGAGTGACTAACACTTTCACTTTCATATAATGCATGATAGTAGAGCTGAAAAAGTTTCTGAAGAGATCAGTGTTAGAATTTCAAGGAATTAAATACTCAAACATTTTATACTAGGGAAAGAAGTAAAGAACAATGCATAATGTTAGATTTGCATTTTTATATTTTTCTCAAGAAGTTTTAACTTCACACCTTTGGATTCTTTATTCAGTCTAACTCTCTTGAAATAAATATAATTCTGATTATTCAAACTATTATATTAAACTTGTGAAAAGCTTCTGAAGATGATGTATGGCTTACCAGTTAGAAAGTGAATTATTTCTCCAAAAAAGAATTAGCCTGCAGCCACTCTAAACTGAAGATTACAATGTGATCATCTGAGCCACATACTTGAGTTTGAAATATTATCAAATTCTGAACAAACAAATCAGATGACTATTCTAAACTCCATGTTCATAGATATATCGATGATAAAAAATGGTGACCCAAATATACCTATACACCTTCAGAAAGTTTATGGGGAAAATACACTTTTAAACTTGTTCCTAGACTTTACAAGGATTGAAGTGGACTCTCCAGAAGAAACCACCTTTCCATTTTGAGAGGTCTTCTTCCAGCTGTGTCGCCTCACCATTGAGAGCTCACCTTTCTGTATGTGACCTGAATAGAGCAATGGCACCACAAGACCAATTTCAGCACAATATCACATCCAAAACAAACAAAGAAACAAAAATTGGATAAAAGTTGTTTTGTTTTCCTTTTAGTCTTAGTTTCCTTTTCTCTGTTTGTTGCACAACAAAGTACCACAAATTTACCACAAAGTACCACAAAAAACAAAAATTCTAAATTCACTCACGATTCCGTAATTCTGACACCCAGCGTGGTATGACTGGGTCCTCAACTCAGCGCATCATGAGGCAGAAATGAAGGTGTCAGCTGAGCTGAGTTTTCATTTGGAGGTTCTGAAAAAAGAAAATCCACTTCTAAGCTCATTCTATTGTTGATAGAATTTAGTTCCTGAAGGTTTTATGACTGAAATCCCTGTTTCCTTGTTGGCTACAGACCAGGGCGTCTGTAACTTGTAGAGGCCTCTCACTATTCCCTGGCAAGTGGCCCTTTCTGTAGCAAGGCACTGGTTTATTTAAGACCAGCAGAAGTATGTCTCTATTGCTTTGAAACTCTGTGTTCTGAAACCAGCTGGAGAAAACTCTCTGCTCTTAAAGGGCTTCCCTGATTAGTCCAGGCCCACCCAAGATCATCTTTCTTTTGCCATATGTATACTCACCTCATCATGTTCACAGGTGCACCCTTACCCCCAGGGGAGGGTATTACATATGGGTGAGGGTCATTGGGAATAATCTTAGAAATCTACCTACCAGTTTTGTTTTAATTTTATTCACGCTACAGAGTTGGTGATGCCGTCATAACACATGCACTGTCATATGGCCAAAAACTAGCCTCTCAGAAACGCCTCAACATAATAATCCTCCATCAAACATGGCAGTAATTGTCCTGAAAACACAGTAGCTGGCAAGACGTCAGCTGGTAAAATCAGGATCTTACAAAAGAAAGGAGATTGGGGGAACTATGAAAAAGTCATTAAGTGTGTTAGGGTCAGTGTATTCTTTATTAAGGCATTTGCTTCCTAAACAAACTATGTTAGTTGACATTAAGGTGTTTATATAAACAGTTGTTCTGACTCATCTTTGATTATTCAGGGAACAAGTCTGCATACATCATGATTTGCTAAGATCTGTAAACTTTGGTTGGTTTAATTTGCTTATAAAATTTTATGCTTTTATAAAGTTTTTAAAATCAACACTTGTAATCTTATAAATCTAGTATCTTTTGCACTTGCAATTTCCTTTACATATTTTCACAAGTTACAGCAAAGTGCTTGTGTTGCTCCCTAGCTTAACACATTTTTTTTGGTCTGGAACTAATCTTGTATCAATATCACTGCTTGTTGAAAGACTGACTGAAGGAATGAATGAATACTGAGAGGGCACAGCATAAAGAGATCTCTCTACGCTTTCCTAAATCTAAAGGAGAGGGGGAAAAGAATTATCACACTCTTTGTTTTAAAAGAGTTGGACTGGACTGTTTATACCTATATAAAAACAGATCATGAATTTTTAACTTGGGGCATATTTTTGTTTATTTCAGAACAGCATCTAACAGTAGTGGAACTTCTCAGGTATAAATGAAGAAGGGGACATGTGATGTTAACTTTTTGTGTCAACTTGGCTGGGCCACACTGCCCAGATATTTGGTCAAGGGTGTTTCTGATGAGCTTGACATTCGCATCAGTGGACTATGAGTAAAGGAGATTGCCCTCCACAATGTGGGTGGGTTTCATCCAATTAGATGCAGATATGAATAGAACAATATCTGACCTCCCCTGAGCAAGAGGGAATTCTGCCAGCTCTCCCCTGGGTCTCTAGCCCAACAGCCCACCCTGCAGATTTTAGACTTGCCAGCCTCCATGATCACACAGGCCAATTCCTTAAAATAAATCTATCTCCATTTCTGCATGCACACATACACGCATACCCCTATTGGTTCTGTCTCTCCAGAGAACCCTGGCTACCACAAAAAGTCTCAAGGAGGCACACCCACACTCTCAAAGTGGGAGCCTGCTTCTGTTCTCTAGGAACCCTGCCTCCCTGACAGCAGCTGGGGCTGTGCTGCTGATGCATAGTCACCATCTAGGCTGGACTGTCCCTTTGTCAACTTGACATCACAGCCATCCTCTCCGGAAGTCTCTTCTGCATCCACAGAAGAGAAACTGGGAACTGGAACATAATCCATTTCCAGAATCCACTTCCTTGTATAATTACAAGTTAAGAGTCTACCAGAGACGGGCATTAGCATGCGCTCTAGGGGACAGATGAGATGGAGAGGCTGTTACCCTCTGGAGGCAGCTACAGATAGACACGTGAGCTGACATGAGGATCAAAGTCACTCGAGCTTCTTTCAGAATCATGGAAATCACTTCTGTGGGATGAGATCATCTGTACAGCTTTCCTGCCCTTTGCCCTCACAGTGCTTCAACAGTTACATAAGCTTCTATTTCCCTGTATTGAAACCCTTCCTATTCAGAACACATATAATGACTCTGTGTTCTGACCAGACCCAGACTCCATCACTGATACATTCTTTGGAATTAGAAGGGAGGAAGCCCTTCATTGTCTCATTGTCCTAATGTATCAGATGGGGTATAATCACACTGAACTCCAGGAACAATCATAACACTCTTCCACCCAGAAATTCCCATGACCCCTATAAAAGTGGGTCAATCCTCATCCTCCTGTCTAAATCCATGGACCTGAGATCTCTAGGCAGGAGCAGCAGAGCAAGAATGAGGTGATTCCCCTGGAAACATATTTTCCATCACACATCCCTTGGAACAGCAGGTTTCAGTGTGTCTTCTATGATCGTGATTGAGACACTAAAACAGTTCTTCCCAGAATGAAGAAGATGAACTCATAGTTCCACCTTTAAAAATAAAAATTCTGACAATATTAGCACAGTTTATCCTTCTTAAATCTCTGTATGCATTGTCTGATTTCTTCAGTTCCACCTCACAGGCATCCTCTTAGGACAGGGTAAAGGTTAAACTCTTAACCTAAGTATGACAACCCAGTCCATCCGCTCTGAATTCAGGCCTCATTAGCCTCTTTAAAAGCCAATCCCGCAGCACTGTTTATAATAGCCAGGACATGGAAACAACCTAGATGTCCATCAGCAGATGAATGGGTAAGAAAGCTGTGGTACATATACACAATGGAGTATTACTCAGCCGTAAAAAAGAATTCATTTGAATCAGTTCTGATGAGATGGATGAAACTGGAGCCGATTATATAGAGTGAAGTAAGCCAGAAAGAAAAACACCAATACAGTATACTAACACATATATATGGAATTTAGGAAGATGGCAATGACGACCCTGTATGCAAGACAGGAAAAAAGACGCAGATGTGTATAATGGACTTTTGGACTCAGAGGGAGAGGGAGAGGGTGGGATGATTTGGGAGAATGGCATTCTAACATGTATACTATCATGTAAGAATTAAATCGCCAGTCTATGTCTGACGCAGGATACAGCATGCTTGGGCTGGTGCATGGGGATGACCCAGAGAGATGTTATGGGGAGGGAGGTGGGAGGGGGGTTCATGTTTGGGAACGCATGTAAGAATTAAAGATTTTAAAATTTAAAAAATAAAAAACTAAAAAAAAAAAAAAGCCAATCCCATTCCTTTCGGTCTTAGGGCCTTTGTACATTCCATTCTCTCTGCCTGAAAAAATTCCCATGGAGTCATCACCTCACACCCTCTGTCTCCATAATTTCTACTCACTCTCCAGATCTCCTTTTAAACGGCAGGGTTTAAAAGGGAAGGAAGGCATCACTTCCACAGGCAGGGTACCTCATCCTGTTATTTACACATATATTATCCACTTTGCAGTGCTTGCTACAACTACAGTTCACTAATTTTAAAATCTTTCCTCCCTTCTAGACTAGAGCTTCCTTGTGTGGTGTTTTCACCACAGTATCCTTGGCACCTGATGTGTGTTAAGCAAATAGACCTTAAATATGTGTTGAATAAAAGAAAAAAGAAAGAGAGGGAGAGAACAAGTAAGAAAGAACAAACGAAGGAAAGGAAGAAGACGTGATGGTTATAATGAAATTCACCATAAATCAGTGACATTTCTGGTAGAACTGTAGAAAAAGGAATCTATGGGTTGACTCAGTTCAGTTCAGTCACTCAGTCATCGTGTCTGACTCTTTGCGACCCCATGAACCACAGCATGCCAAGTCTCCCTGTCCATCACCAACTCCCAGAGTCCACCCAAACCCATGTCCGTTGAGTCGGTGATGCCATCCAACCATCTCATCCTCTGTTGTCCTCTTTTCTTCCTGCCCTCAATCTTTCCCAGGATCAGGGTTTTTCCCAATGAGTCAGCTCTTTGCATCAGGTGGCCAAAGTATTGGAGTTTCAGCTTCAACATCAGTTCTTCCAATGAACACCCAGGACTGATCTCCTTTAGGATGGACTGGTTGGATCTCCTTGCAATCCAAGGGACCCTCAAGAGTCTTCTCCAACACCAGTTTGAAAGCATCAATTCTTCGGCTCTCAGCTTTCTTTAGAGTCCAACTCTCACATCCATACACGACTACTGGAAAAACCATAGCCTTGACTAGACGGACTTTAGTCGGCAAAGTAATGTCTCTGCTTTTTAATATGCTATCTAGGTTGGTCATAACTTTCCTTCCAAGGAGAAAGTGTCTTTTAATTTCATGGCTGCAATCACCATCTGCAGTGATTTTGGAGCCCAAAAACATAAAGTCTGACACTGTTTCCACTGTTTCCCCATCTATTTGCCATGAAGTGATGGGACCAGATGCCATGATCTTCATTTTCTGAATGTTGAGCTTTAAGCCAACTTCTTCACTCTCCTCTTTCACTTTCATCAAGAGGCTCTTTAGTTCTTCCTCAGTTTCTGCCATAAGGGTGGTGTTATCTGCATATCTCAAGTTATTGATATTTCTCCCGGCAATCTTGATTCCAGCTTGTGCTTCTTCCAGCCCAGCATTTCTCATGATGTACTCTGCATATAAGTTAAATAAGGAGGGTGACAGTATACAGCCTTGACGGACTCCTTTTCCTATTTGGAACCAGTCTGTTGTTCCATGTCCAGTTCTAACTGTTGCTTCCTGATCTGCATATGGATTGACTGGAGAGGAAAAAGGACCTTCACAGAAGGATACAGAGTGTTCTTTCTGGCAAAAAATCAATGCCGTGCTGGATCACTGAAAGAAACGATGTTAAGATGGTGACGATGACACAAGCTGGACAGGGTTCTGTGTTCCGTTTGCAGTTTGGGGAAGGTAACTAAGTTTTCAAGGAAAGTAGGCGGACATGGTGGGCCAGCGGAAACCGCCCTACCTCCATTTGTGGAAGCATTTGGCTGCAACTGTTCCCAACAGAACTCCGGAACTCCGTGGACTGTGTCAGCGCACAATGGCTCCAGGCTTTTCTGGTTCCTGGCAATATAAAATAAGCCTGAATCAAAACAGACAGGAAACAAAACAGACGTGGACTGTTTGTTCTCCCTTGTGCACAAAAGTAGCCACTTGCTGCATGAAAAGGAAAGAAATGGATACGTTATGACGCCCACTCAGAATACGTATGATGATATAATGAGAGGAGCTCCTCATTTGAATCAGTTTGTTCAGCAACATCTCCTGAAGTCCTATACAGTTCCTCTCCAACTTCTTTATTCTACCTTTATAACCACCCCCCTCCCCAACTAAGAGTCAACATAGTAACTTTTCCCAGGGATTTGTGTGCATGTGTGTGCGGTGGGACACACATACAGGCAGAACAGTCAGGATTAAATAAAGTCAAATGAGGTCAAAGAGAAAGGTCAGGTCAAGAGGAAATGGGAGATACACAGTGAAGGGTTCATTCCTTTGGAACTAGATTTATGGATGTTTGCCAGTGCAGCACAACTGCTTATTGTGTGGAAGAAAGGCAAAATATGACAGCAAGAAATTTCCACATGCAAGACAATAAGAGAGTCTCTCTCTTTGAGGGCTTAATGCACTGAAAAATGAAAACAAATTCGGTTTTATAGCTTTAAATTATAGGGAAGACAACTGAGTGAAAAAAGAGAAAAAGTTTAAAAATGATGTGTACTGAGGAAAAAGCATCCAATCCACACTATATAGAACAAAGGTGCCGCACCCAAGGCGTGTAATGTTCTAAAGTGCAAAGTTTTTAAATCTTTCCAGTTCTCTGGAGATGAAAGAATCAGACATACACATATGGATACACAAATACACATTGATTTTTGTTGTTGTTGTTCATCATGAACTTTTTTGCATCAATCTTTATTTTTAGTTATTTCTTGGCCACACCCCCAGGCATGCGGGACCTTAGTTCCTCGATCAGGGATAAAACCCATGTTCCCTGCAGCGCAGGCAGAGTCTTACCCACTCTACCACCAGGGAAGTCTCACAAATACACTTTGATGTCACAAGATAAATACAGGGAAACTCAGCTTCATGAGGATTTTTATGAGAATTCTTGACCATCAGACTACATTTCAGCTTTCAGAACTGTATTCTCAAATTGATTGCTCTTTCCTACTTTTCTTACATGACTCTGTGTTAATTCAGGGCATCACCTGAGTCTTGATCACCTTCTTTCCTAAATCTGCACAAGCTTCCAAGATATTTTCTCTGCTAGGAACCATTTTCCTTTCTTCATAGTAACTGCCAATATCTAATCTATTTCTTTATATGTTTCATTTCCCTAATATCCCCCAAGCCATGATAAATCATTTTTCAGAAAGACTAGGGGCAAAAGCATTTTAAAATTTTCTTTAAATATATATTTATTCCATGTTTGGAAATTTTGTCCAGAAGTCCCACTTCTAGTAATTTTTCTTTTTTTCCCCCTCAAACCATAAAGTCTGGCTTTGTCCGTAGTTCAGTGTGCTGTTGCCTCTGATGCAATATTGTGCAGATTGATTAGGCAGAATGATTGATCCTCTCCTAATTTTCACCCATTGTAATAAATAACTTTTGAGTTTCAGTCAGTGGGCTAGTAGAAACCCATGGAGGAAATATAACTGCACACTTTTTTCTCCTATAGATCACAGCTTTTCCCATGTTTTTGGTAACAGATGATTTTGAAAAACGGACACTGAAACACACTGTTCCCAACCTCTGGTGCAACTTTGTACTATTCTTTTAAAAAACCCTGGAGGAATTATTCAAAGAATTAATGTGTCACTGTATGTTAATAGCAGTTGCTCAATAAATATGAATAAACATGTCATGAACAGATTAATAAATTAGAGAGAGAGAGAGTGTGTGTGTGTGTGTGTGTGTCTTTGTCTGTTTGGCAGCTACAACAAAATACTATAAGCTGGGTAGCTTATGAACAACAAACATTTTTTTCTTATGGTTGTGGAAACTGAAACGCCCAAAGTCATGGTGCCTGCAGATTTAGCATCTGCTCAGAGCTCATTTCCTAGATGATCATCTTTTTGCAATAAACTTACAGAACAGGAAAGGGACAGTGAAGCTTCCTAAGGCCGATTTTAAGAGCACTAATTCCATTCTTGAGGGCTCTGCTTTCATGACTGTATCAACTTCCAAAGGCCCCTACCCAATACCATCACCTTCTTGGGTTAGGATTTCAACATATGAATTCGGGGTGGGCTAGGGGGGACACAAACTTTTGATCTAAGGTAGACAGATTAATTAGACAGACAAAGAGCTACATAACAGATGATAGGTAGGTAGATAGGATTTGCTAAAAATCCAAATGCCTGGGACAAACTTATGGAAATAGTGATTAGGTAGGTGAACTTGAGAATCCACTGACTCTGATGACCCTTCTGGTCAAAGATAAATAGATATAGGGAGGGAACCACTCTCTTTGGTAAAGTCTCTGAACACACACATTTAACTTTAAGGGCAAAAGAACCATGAAAGTGAAAGTCACTTGGTCGTGTCCGACTCTTTATGACTCCGTGGACTATATAGTCCATGGAATTCTCCAGGCCAGAATACTGGAGTGGGTAGCCTTTCCCTTCTCCAGGGGATCTTCCCAACCCAGGGATCGAACCCAGGTCTCCCACATTGCAGGCAGATTCTTTACTAGCTGAGCCATGAGGGAAGCCCAAGAATACTGGAGTGGGTAGCTGATCCCTTCTCCAGCAGACCTTCCAGACCCATGAATTGAACCAGGGTCTCCTGCATTGCAGGTGGATTCTTTACCAACTGAGCTATTGGGGAAGCCCCAAAAGAACCATAAGCAGTAAGAAAAAGTGGCTTCCCACAGAATACATTCAGTTCAGTTCAGTTCTGTTCAGTCTCTCAGTCGTGTCCAACTCTTTGCGACCCCATGGACTGCAGCACACCAGGCCTCCCTGTCCATCACCAACTCCCAGAGTTTACTCAAACTCATGTCCATTGAGTCAGTGAAGCAACCCAACCATCTCATCCTCTGTCATCCCATTCTCCTGCCTTCAATCTCTCCCAGCATCAGGGGCTTTTCAAATGAGTCAGTTCTTCTGATCAGTTGGCCAAAGTATTGGAGTTTCAGCTTCAACATCAGTCCTTCCAATGAATATTCAGGACTGATTTCCTTTAGGATGGACTGGTTGGATCTCTTTGCAATCCAAGGGACTCTCAAGAGTCTCCTCCAACACCATAGTTCAAAAGCATCAATTCTTCAGCGCTCAGCTTTCTTTATAGTGAAACTCTCACATCCATGCATGACTATTGGAAAAACCATATCCTTGATTAGACAGAACTTTGTTGGCAAAGTAATCTCTCTGCTTTTAATATGCTGTCTAGGTTGGTCATAGCTTTTCTCCCAAGAAGCAAGCATCTTTTAATTTCATGGCTGCAGTCACCATCTGCAGTGATTTTGGAGCCCCCAAAAATAAAGTCTGACACTCTTTCCACTATTTCCCCATCTATTTGCCATGAAGTGATGGGATCAGATGCCATGATCTTAGTTTTCTGAATGCTGAGCTTTAAGCCAACTTTTTCACTCTCCTCTTTCACTTTCATCAAGAGGCTCTTTAGTTCTTCTTCACTTTCTGCCATAAGGATGGTATCATCTGCATATCTGAGGTTATTGATATTTCTCCCAGAAATCTTGACTCCAGCTTGTGCTTAATCCAGCCCAGCGTTTCTCATGATATACTCTGCATGTAAGTTAAATAAGCAGGGTGACAATACACAGCCTTGACAAACTCCTTTTCCAATTTGGAATCAATCTATTGTTCCATTGCAGTTCTAACCGTTGCTTCCTGATCTGCATACAGATTTCTCAAGAGGCAGGTTAGGTGGTCTGGTATTCCCATTTCTTTCAGAATTTGCCACAGTTTGTGGTGATTCACACAGTCAAAGGCTTTGGCATAGTCAATAAGGCAAAAATAGATGTTGTTCTGGAACTCTTGCTTTTTCCATGATCCAGTGGATGTTGGCAATTTGATTTCTGGTTCCTCTGCCTTTTCTAAAACCAGCTTGAACATCTGGAAGTTCACGGTTCATGTATTGATGAAGCCTGTCTTGGAGAATTTTGAGCATTACTTTACTAGTGTGTGAGATCACTTGGTATCACTCATTTTCTTGAAGAGATCTCTATTCTTTCCCATTCTATTGTTTTCCTCTATTTCTTTGCACTGATTACTGAGGAAGGCTTTCTTATGTCTCGTATTCTTTGGAACTCTGCATTCAAATGGGTATACCTTTCCTTTTCTCCTTTGCTTTTCACTTCTCTTCTTTTTATAACTATTTGTAAGGCCTCCTCAGACAGCCATTTTGCTTTTTATTTGCATTTCTTTTTCTTGGGGATGGTCTTGCTCCTTTTCTCCTGTACAATGTCACGAATCTCCATCCATAGTTCATCATTCACTCTGTCTATCAGATCTATTCCCTTAAATCTATTTCTCACTTCCACTGTATAATCATAAGGGATTTGATTTAGGTCATATCTGAATGGTCTACTGGTTTTCCCTACTTTCTTCAATTTAAGTCTGAATTTGGCAATAAGGAGTTCATGATCTGAGCCACAGTCAGCTCCTGGTCTTGTTTCTGCTAATTGTATAGAGCTTCTCCATCTTTGGCTGCAAAGAATACAATCAATCTGATTTCGATATTGACCATCTGGTGATGTCCATGTGTAGAGTCTTCTCTTGTGTTGTTGGAAGAGAGTGTTTGCTATGACCAGTGTGTTCTCTTGGCAAAACTCTATTAGCCTTTTCCCTGCTTCATTCTGTACTCCAAGGCCAAATTTGCCTGTTACCCTAGGTGTTTCCTGACTTCCTACTTTTGCATCCAGGCCCCTATAATGAAAAGGACATCTTTTTTGGGTGTTAGTTCTAGAAGGTCTTGTATATTGGGGGCCTAAGAAAATCAGCTCTATGAGCCCTCCAACAGATCCTAATACAAAAGGAGAGAGAGTCCTTCAGTCTCATTGCCTATTTCAGCATGAATCATCTCACCCCTAGAGCTCTGGGCCATGGTCTATGGAAAAAACTAGACCCAGGAGCACATTCTACCTGGAGTGAGGAAATCACTGCCAAGTCAGTGGGGTTTGGGGAGCAGCCCCAGCAGCCACCACATTCACCAAGGACAGATTTAGGTACGCAGTGGAGTGGCACAAGGTTGTAAAATGTTGGCCAGCTCCTGGAAACACTCCCTGGGGAGTCACAGAAGGCTTAGGAGGACTGTCCTGGGGCTTGAGTACCTCTTCTGAGCAGAGAGGGGATATGACTGGAGTGATAAATTATATACATGCTCAAGAAAAGACTATGTGAAATATTTCTCTGAAGAAAGTCCTTACTTTTACTCCTATCCCATACATAAGAAAATAACAGTTTTTAAAGAAGTAGTATATCAGAGTCAGATACATAACCCATCTTTGCATTAGGATCATGCAAAAATAGCTCCTCTCCTTTTTATAAAAGACATTTTTCATCTGGATAATAAATAAGACAAATAAAAGACTTTTCAAGTAAAATGTAAAGTAGCATGTCAGACAAGATTTTCTTAGTTAAAAACAAGATGAACCTATGACTCACAGGTCTGAATAATTCAAGAGGAAAGTTATCTTATATTTATCTCCTTTTCAATTTCAGTTTTATAATCTGATATAAGTTGTCCACAAGCCAACTCTTTTGGTTATGTTTGCTTTTAATAAAGGACTAACATTCATTTGTCATTTCTCTAATGTTTCAGAATATAGTTCACACCACTTAAAGGTGAAGGGGGATATTTAAAGCATTGATGTGGGGGTGCTATGTCTAGTTCTCTTTCTCACACTCAGGCCCACCGTTTCAATACAACCTTGCTCCACTCCAGCTAGTCCGTATATCTGGCCTCACCTTCAAAGCTACAATTCTTGAAAGCATTGTGAACATTATCGCCTTCATTTCCTCACCCTTCATTCACTCCTCAACCCTCTCCAGTTCAGTTTCTCCTACCAAAACCACCCTCCCAAAGATCATCAATTATCTCCATCTCTGATGACATCATTTCTCTGAAGAATTTTAGAATGCTGACCCACGCTGACCCCTTCTCTCTCTCCTGCTTGTATGACTCCACCCTTTTTCCTCCCCAGACACTTCTTTCCTACCTCAGCTCCAGAGTTCCCATCTACCAGCCTTTACATGTTGGACTTCCTCCAGTTTTTAGCCATATGTCCCTTCCTCCTCCCACCCTACGCCAGTGACTGCATTCCCAGATGCCTCAAGAGTGAGGCAGGTAACGGAATCCAGAGAAACAGACCAGGAAAAGCCCTCCAGTGAAGGAAAACTCTACCATCTGAAAGGGAAACCCAGCCCCAGTTTATCATAGACTTGCAGGAATGTGATGGAAATGTGGCTTTCTAGCTTCAGTTACTATATAAACATCAACTCCTAATTACTTATCACTAGTGTAGACTTCCTTTCCAAACTCTAGCACCAGAGATAGTCACTCAGTCTTGCCCAACTCTTTGCAATCCCACGGGCTGTAGCCCGCCAGGCTGCTTTGTCCATGGAACTTCCCAGCAAGAATACTGGAGTGGGTTGCCATTTCCTTCTCCACAAAACTCTAGATATATACATTCAAACACATACCGACTGTTTTCTTCTAGATGTCTCAAAAGGTTTTCATACACAACACGTCCAAAACAGAATTCATGATCTCCCAGTGCAGTTCTCTTGAACAGCAGACTCGTTTTACCCTCGACAATAATTGGCATCATTATGGTTACTAAAAGCTAGATGCTGAGTACAGTGGGACATCATTGAGTCAATTGTTAACAACATATTCTCAGATCACTCAAAGTATATGTTTTTCAGAATATATCTATATATTATATATGTACATGAATATGTGCATAAATATAAATTTGAGCCTTGCATGTATGTTATTAATTATCAATGTATTAACATTTATATTAATGATTATATTAATATATTGATAATTAATGGTATATTCAGTTCAGTTCAGTTCAGTCCCTGAGTCGTGTCCGACTCTTTGCGACCCCATGAACAGCACGCCAGGCCTCCCTGTCCATCACCAACTCCCGGAGTTCACTCAAACTCATGTCCATTGAGTTGGTGATGCCATCCAGCCATCTCATCCTCTGTTGTCCCCTTCTCCTCCTGCCCTCAATCCCTCCCAGCATCAGGGTCTTTTCCAATGAGTCAACTCTTCCCATGAGGTGGCCAAAGTACTGGAGTTTCAGCTTTAGCATCAGTCCTTCCAATGAACACCCAGGACTGATCTCCTTTAGGATGGACTGGTTGGATCTCCTTGCAGTCCAAGGGACTCTCAAGAGTCTTCTCCAACACCACAGTTCAAAGGCATGAATTCTTTGGCACTCAGCTTTCTTCACAGTCCAACTCTCACATCCCTACATGACCATTGGAAAAACCGTGGTTAATAATACATTAATACTGTAAATATATCAATATATTGATGGTTATAACTTATCGTATAATATTAGTGTGTTAGTAATATAATGATTGATATATTAATGTATAACACATTTATAAATAGCTTATATATATATAATATATGCATCAGTATTACAGAACAAGTGCTTCCAGAATATAGTAAAAAATTATGTAAGAAAATATTGGTAAGACTTGGCATTGACTCTGAGGAGAGTAACTTACACGAAAGTCACAGTGAGAAAGGTTTCCACCCAATAGAGGGCTGAATGTTTTACCTATAGGGCTCATCTGATAGAAGCAGTGATGCCCAGGTGCCCCTTGGTGAAGGAAAGACTACCCTTAGTTGCAGGAGTAGATAACCTTCAGTTTTTAACTCTTTTTGAGGACTGCCTCAGTCTAAAAAAACTGCCTCACCCAAGATCCAGTGATTGGTCAGTACAAGAACATAAAAGTCCAGCTCTCTGGCCCAAACTCGTGACCACTCTGGTGGCCCACTGCAGCCCGAGCTGGCCCTGGGTTGCTGTGAAGCTGTCACGGGGACTGCGTGACAGCTTGACTTCTCCCTCTGCCCAGTCCTGCCTCGCCTCCTTCCTCCCTCAGGTACTGGTGTGAAGAGCACCCTCTGATAAATGACCATCTGAGTTTGACCGTCTAATTCCTTCTCTGAGTTTGCTCGTGAGGAACCTGACCTGCCATACATGCCAAAACAGAATGACCTGCTTCCTAAAGAATATGGGCCCATTGCTGGAAATGTCCAAAAATGGGACAATTATTTTTAAATGCTACAGAAAAGGTGCATTGAGTGGATGTTGTCTATACATAATTTTATCTTCCAAGTTTTGCACATTAGAAATCATACAGCTAATATAATTTGTATGTAGAGTATTCTACAGCTTGTATATTACTTCATTCAAGCACAAAAACCAGATAAAGTAGGGAGAGTATCAGCTCCATTTTACAGAAGAAGAAACTGAGGTTCAGAAATATTATTTGGCCCAAGGTCATATATTCATCCAATCAATGATCTAGTGCTTGAACTGCGTTTTTCTCAGTTCTCAACTTACAACAAAGGTTTCTTCCACTGTGCTAATTATGAGAAAGAACTATGGGTTTTCATAAAAAGCAAACCAAAATTATCTTAACCAAAAATTATATTAACTTTTTAATTTGCTCTGCTATTGCCAGTATTTTAATGAGTTTTTTTTTAATCATTGAAAATGCAGCTGTGTTTCTACTTGCCAGGTATAAGTAATTCCTTCCAAGAATTTTGATGGGATCTTTGAGACTTATAGGAGTCCTTTATTATTTCATTTGGTTCCACACGAGAGCCTGCTTTTCTGCCCAGTTGTATAGGCATGTCCTATGACATACCTGGCAGCACACATTCACAGCCTCCAGACTGCCAGGACCAAAGCCAGAGGTCTTGCAACAAAATTTTGGATGTTCATAAGAACATTACAATAGCAGATGAGGGAAGCTTTGTACAAAATATTTCTGAAATTAAAAGTTAGCATATAGACTCTATCATAGCATCCTCCACGTTGGACAAAGAAAAGACTAGCCCTTTGGGTTGTTGGAACTTAACACTGCATGGTAGAAAGACAGTTGAACAAAGGCTGGCAAAGGCCACAGTCATCTTGAGAGTTACATTACAGCCCCAGAATGGTCAAAGCATTGGACTGCACTCTGAAGAGAGGCAATAACATCTTTCTCTAGCTTCAAATTATGTCCTTTGAAACAATGGTATAGTCCAAATTAATCTGTGGCCATGCATGATGTCGCTTCAGTCATGTCTCTTTGCGACCCCGTGGACTGCAGCCTGCCAGGCTCCTCTGTCCATGGGATTCTCCAAGCAAGAATACTGGAGTGGGTTGCCATGCCTCCTCCAGGGGAGCTTCCCAATCCAGGGATAGAACCTGCATCTCTTATGTCTCCTGCATTGGCAGGTTGGTTCTTTACCACTAGCACCACCCCCAAGAAGCCACTTACCATTCTAGAGGATGTGAAAGATAATCTCACTATTCTTACAGTTTTAATAGATTTGTTTGTGTCTCCTTGTCTGTAAATTGTCTCTATATGCCCTTAGGTCATTAATAGGGTGATGGTGGTGATGATATAATGACAAAACCCACTGGTGGGATTTGGAGCAGGCACTCTCAGCTGAAGTGGACTAATTCATTCAGCATGTACTGTCTCAATGTCCACTCTACGCCAAGCTAGTTACAGTCTCTGGACGTGAGTGTAACAAGGTGCTATAAACTCTATGAGTAAAACAAACAAATGAAAACTATATGGGGTGCTTTTGGGGTACAGACGGTGGTTAGTAGTATATCCAGAGAGGAGGAAGAAGTTTTATAATCCAAGTGTATATTTATAGTCAAAGTATACATTGCTACAGTTTAAGCCAAGTTAAGGGCTTTGCAGGCATTATTTCAATTATCCTAGCTGAAATTTTGTCTGGTAGTATTACCTCCTCTATGCAAATGAAAAAAGTGAAATTCATTTTTTTAGGATCACTTGGCTTTTAGGTGTCATAGCCAGTACTTGAGCTTCTAGACCCAGAATCTTAACTCTTAAATGATGCTTGACCTGCTTTTTCTAAGATCTGTAAAATGAAAAACATTCCATTGGAAGTTATCTGACAGCTTCACAAATTGTACAAAAACTAATCTATGAACTATGAAAATGGAACAAACCTCATCTAGCATAGCAGCAATAACTCTAGCTGAAAAGAATTGGAGGATTCTTACAATGTACTATGTATATGGCAACTTGTGCTATAGAGGAGAGGGACTGTGTCTGAAACTTTACCCTAGAGTGGGCTTGCCTACTAAGGAGTCAAAGGAGATAACCTCATTGACTATAATTTTGAGTTTCCTTGAAGAGCAAAAGAGAGTAATAGTTTAAGGGGCCAAGAATCATAACTGCTAAAGAAGTTGTGATAATAATCAAAATGCACATTTTCCAAACATACCAGAGTCCAGAGGCTTAGGAAAATAAGCAAGTCAAACATTAGTAATCAACATTATTCTAAATTCATTTAATGCAAACGATTTGTCAAATAAAGTGAAAATAGTCTAGCTGTGCATAGCTTACAATCTCTTGAGGAAACCAGAGAGAGAAAGCCAGGAAGACTTTCCCAGAAATAAATCAAAGCTTTAGCAATGATATTCACTACTGAAATATGGGACAGAAGTACGAGGCCAAAGAAGAGACAGAACTATTAAATGGTTTCTGTCAGGAGCCAGAGTTATTGTAAATAGATTTGAAACAGAGAATTAAAAGGCTATTACAGAAACATATGGCTTATAATACCACATGCTATTCAAGGGAAATAGAAATAAATAAAGCAGTTCAATGCTCTGTGCAATACAAAATATTTCTGTAGGTGGAGTAAAAGAATGAGGTATGATTATATTACTAATTCCTTCCAGTTCCATAAGCTACTCCACCTCTATTGCAAACCACCAGACAGAGGCCACAGTAATTACAACTGCTTTTCAGTTATCTACCTACCCCCCAGAGTCACTGAAAACCATGAGATGATTAGAAACACAATTTTTTAACAAGTGCTGATATATGAGAGAAAACGTTATATATGAAAGATGAGCCCAGATCTTTAGAACAGTGGAGCTATTCTGTATGAAACTATCATGGGGCATGCATGTCATTATACATTTGTCAAAACCCATATAATATACAGCACTAAGTTGTTGCTCAGTCACTCAGCCATGTCCAAGTCTTCGCGACACTTGGACCGCAGTGCACAGGCTCCTCTGTAGGGTTTTTCAGGCAGGCAAGAATAATGGAGAGGGTTGCCATTTCCTCTTCCAGGGGATCTTCCCGACCTGGGGATCAAACCTGAGTCTCCTGTGTTTCCTGCAACGGCAGGGGGATTCTTTACCTGGTGAGCCATCAGAGGGGGATGGGGTGAAGCTCATACAACTTTGCAGGTTCATCAGTTGTAACAAGTGAACCAGTCTGGTGGAGGATGTCCCTAGTGGGTGAGGTTGTGCGCACAATGTAGGAGCAGGGGTTATATTGAGTTGGCCAAAAAGTTCATTCAGGTTTTTCCATAAGATATGGGAAAAAACCAAAAGAACTTCTTGGCCAATTCAATATATGGGAACTCTCTATACTTGCGACTCAGCTTTTCTGCAATGAATCTAAAACTGCTACAAAAATTAGCCTTAAAAAAATTTAAGCGCACAGAGTCCGTAGACAACACCTTAAAGAAAAAGGAGGATGAACCAAATTCTGCAGCTCCTCCCTACTGCGCTGGAGTTGTCTGTTCTGTTATGCCAAAATAGTGGAATACTCCACCTGCCTGCTCCTTCTACTCCTCACGCTATTTGCACTGCGTTATTTGTTTTTGAAAACATACCATCAGTGTGTTTTCATTTCAAAAGGAAATATTAACAAGTTAGTAAAAGCCATTATTGAAAAAGTTTAATTACCAATTTAAAACTTATCAGTATTTACCCTACCAAAGTCAGTCTATAATTATGTCCCTCTTGTAGTGAAGATGAGCATGGCAAGCAGAAATTTTAGCATTCATAGAAAACACTCAAAGCCATGTGATGGGGACATACATGAAGGATCATGATATTATTATCTACTTTTGTATCTGTCTGAAAGTCGCCTTAATATAAAGTGTTTTTGTAAAGGTTCAACTAGAAAGTTAAAATATATACCTGCTTAATGGACCAATAACTCTACATAGGGCCATTTGATTGCTATCAGATTGCATTATTATAGTTGCAGAAAAAATATTTTATATTATATAGCATCAACATTTGGAAATTTAGCCTAGTGTTTAAGGATATGAATCCAGAAATGAGATTGTCTTCAGGTGCATTCCACCTGTTCTGCTGCTTAGCTGTTGTAACCTTGGAAAAGGAATGTATTCTACTTAAATTCCAATCTCCCCATTCAGAAATGGGGATAATACTACCATGGGTGATTGCAGAATTAAACGACATTAAAAAGTACCGAGTTGGCACAGCATCGAGCTGATAATAGGTGCTCAATTACCTATTATTAACATTCCAAAGTTCTCTATTGATATTAATGATATCTAAAACTGACAGAAACACTAAAGGTAATTAAGAATTCTATTTGTAGGTGGGGAAAGAGATATCAGAGATTCATAACTCAGATTAAAAAAACTCTTCCCTAGTCTAGTGTATTTCTAGGTTAAATATTTAGAAATTACAGAATTTACAGACATAGAAGACATTATATAATCCTATCTTGGCCTTTAACCCTCATTAAATAACCTAAAGAAAGTTTTGCCACTGGATTAATCAATCAGTTTTCAAGACCTCCCTGGCTTTTACCTCCCGCCATGCCTTCTGCACTGGAGAAGGAAATGACAGCGCACTCCAGTATTCTTGCCTGGACAAGTCCACAAACAGAGGAACCTGACAGGTTACAGCCCATGAGGTCGCAGAGTCGGACGGGACTGAGTTGACCATCACTCACACCCACTCAGGCCTTCTGCACAGGTGTATGGTCTCACATGTAGCCAGGGATATATGGATCTAGGGGGCTTCTCCAGTCTCTCCTGAGTGGATACGTGGAGAGGTTTTCAAGACCCTCTGTGGCTATCTCATTTCCCAGATCTCCCAGTTAAATTCCAGGCTAGTCCGCCAGTCCACCAATTTGTTCCAAGCTGTGCTACAGCCTTAGTCTGCCTGAGCCATTGGTCTCCCCGATTCCTTTGCCTCCGAAATTAAGACTTTACTGACAACACTCCTGTATGTGAGGTTTCCCACCTCCAGCTCCAAGCCAAGTGAGCCCCCTCTGGCAAAGAAGCTTCTGGTGTTCTGGTTCTGCAGAGCCCTCTTCATTTCTGCTGAGATTCACCTTGTGGGTAGAGTCAACGAGAGAAGCCCCATGCAAGAACGCCAGAGACTCCCACCATTCATAGCTGACATATGGTATTTTTGTCATGAATAAATTGCATCTCAATTTGTTGTATGCCTTCGGTCAATTTCAAGAGCCCCGAAATGGTGATTTTTTATCATTTTGTCCAGTTTTATTGTTGTATAATGCTTTATCAGAAAACACAATCAGAATATACCTTGTTTTATCACAAAAAGTAAATAGCAGGGAGTGACCTAAATTGTCTAGCTGGTAACAATCATTATTCGCATTTTGTTTTGGGGATCACAAAAAATATATTGAAAATAAAATGTTCATCTAATCTCAATAAAATATTTGCCCTTTTTTATATAAAGTTTATAATGTTTATATTTTTTCTATAGAAAGTATATGAGGGCCCATGTCTATATAATATTTCTATTTAATACCTATATTTTTATGTCTCCATATTATCTTTATGATTCAATAAAATGTTAATGTTCATCTAATCTCAAGTAAAAAATTAGCCCTTTCTTATATAATATTTATATTCCCTAATAGTTAAATTATTTCAGCTCTTCAAAAAGCAAGGATTCTAAAAGCTGGAAATGAACAATAGTCCATTTTTCTGAAATTCTCTTTCATCTAAAGACAAGTCCTTTCTAAAGGATGATTAGAATCTGTTTTTTAAGGAGGATTTTAGAAATGTACTTTAAGTGAGAGTGGGTAAGATGAAAAGTCTCTGTTAACATAATGATATTATTACATTATAATAACCAGGTTGAGACTCCAAAAACAGGTATACTTGACTACAGAACCCATAAATATCAAAGGTACTTGTGGTCTGCAAGAGACACTCCCCTAAACAAGTGTTAACAGAACTATAGTTTGACCAGTTCTCTTATTTTCTGTGCCATTATCCTTCCTGACCATAGTCAAACCAATAGCAAGATGAATCCATAGAACAATTAAGGCAGGCTTAATTAACGTCACCTGTACTCAACCCCATACCTTTTGAACATCTGACATAGCTATCATCTACAACTTTTCTTCTCTTTTAATTATGGGAAATAACTTTGTTAGAACTTGAGCACAATTAGCTGAAAGGCAACTGAAAGATATGTGTGATATTATATTATGAACTCTTGCCATGCAATTTTTCTCATCTGTGAATAAAGTAAAATAAGTTGCCTGAATGTGTTTTCATAATAATCTGCCAACAAATTGAATGGTCTTAATAAAAACAGTAACAGCCTTAAAGAAAAAGCAAAAGAGAGTATACAATTCTTCACAGCTTGTGGATGGAAGTGAAGAAAGATGTCAAAATTTCAACCTCTTCACAGGAACCAAGAAGAAACATAATGGTTTTCAGGGCTTAAATTGTACCCTACATTCCCAATATAGTAAAACTGGTATTAAAAAATTTTTTTTCACATAAACATACTGCAAGTTTCAAAATGAGAACAGATGCAGAGCAATGGAGAGAAAAATTCTTTCATGAAGAAAGAAAAATCTAGCACATTGCAATGAGGCCCTCTGCTGCCATTTTTTTAATACTACACTAAAAAGCCTAATTTCCAGTGGTATCTCATTGTCTTCGCAGGAGCCAACACTTCAACAAAGCTTGAAGGAAAAAATGACTTAAATTCTTCAGCAAAGCTTAATCATTCCCAAGATTTTTTAAAATGAAAGTGACAATTCTAGGTAATGCTATTCTGAACATAGTGTCAGCCACATAAACCTCAGCTAAATCCCTTAGTGACAACATTATTTACTTAAGAACCGATTTTCATTACTTCTTTTCTATTCTATTTAAACATCTCCAAAATAAAATTATGTTCATGCCAAATGGCTTCCATGAAGACAGTAGTCTAATCAATGCTATGGCCAAAAAAATTTTTTTTATAATTTTAAAGAAATCTTTGTTTTTGAAAAGGCTATTCCCCAGTAAAATATTTCCATTTGTTGAGAAAAAGTACCAAGAAGTCTAAAAATTAACTCAAAAACTCATATGAGACTAAAATCAATTGCATTTGACTGCAGTTTTTGAATTGCCAGGACCAGAAGTGGACTTACGGGAAACGAACAAAGCCTCGTGTGTAGGGTCACCGTGAGTGTTGGGTGAGGCCAGGAGCTATGAAGCACCCTGGGTGAGTGGGGAGGAGAAGCCCAGTGATCAGGTGGCAATAAGGAAGCATGTTGTAAGCATTTCTGGTACACTGCCTCAGATAGATTAGAAAAACAGGAAGTTGAACCTCCAACACTCAAGTAAATTATCGTGATTTCTTTTCCTACACTAAATATGTCATGCTTATTTTTATGATTATACTTTAATCTTCATTTCCTTAAAGAAAGCCAAGAAGTTCTGTAAGCTCAGGACCCAAAAACCTGAATCTACCCTAGGCAGTGCAATTTATTCAATACAGTCCACCCAGAATATGTTATTTCACTTTTAATGGGATCATCTTGGATTCTTATGGACAAAAAAAAAAAAAAGGTTTTAATGACAATTTTTAAACTAAGACTAATAGGAGTTTAAAAAGGCATTGGTCAAACACTTCATACAATTTTTTAAGGAAAAGAAATAAAATTAATAGCTGTGCAACAGTGAAGTCACCTAGCATTCAGGAACCTCTAGCTATTGATATCCATATAATGATTAAGTGTACTAGTTGTAGAGTCAGGCAGTTCTGGATTTCAACCCCGAATCAGTCGGTCTATATAGCCATGTCACCTTTGGCGAGTCAATTGTGTCTTTCAATGAAAGGCATTGAATTACTTGTTGAAGAAACAAGAACACACATCAACTCCATACACTGTTCAGAAGACTTTCAATTTAGCAAATGTAACAATTTTTAAAACTATCTGTTACACATCTTTTAGAGGAAAGGTATTGGGCAGAAGAGTCAGTTCAGTTCAGTTCAGTTCAGTTATTTAGTCGTTGAGCGACTGAACTGAACTGAACTGAACTGACTCTTTGCGAACCCCATGGACTGCAGAACATCAAGATGTCCTGTCCATCATCAACTCCCAGAGCTTGCTCAAACTCACGTCCATCGAGTCGGTGATGCCATCCAACCATCTCATCCTCTGTCATCCCCCTTTTCTCCTGCCTGTAATCTTTCCCAGAATCAGGGTCTTTTCCATTCTTTGCATCAGGTGGCCAAAGTATTGGAATTTCAGCTGCAGCATCAGTCCTTCCAATGAATATTTAGGAGTGATTTCCTTTAGGATGGACTGGTTTGATCTCCTTGCAATCCAAGGGATTCTCAAGAGTCTTCTCCAACACCACAGTTCAAAAGCATCAATTCTATGGTGCTTAGCTTTCTTTATAGTCCAACTCTGACATCCATACATGACTACTGGAAAAACCATAGATTTAACTAGACAGAACTTCGTTGGCAAAGTAATATCTCTGCTTTTTAATATGCTGTCTAGGTTTGTCATAGTTTAGTAAGAAGGAATACTGGAGTTTACGCAAAGCATTTTTTGGATTTTTTTAAACTGGGATGTGTACTTGTATTTGATGAGATCAGGAAAGTCCTGCCTGGAGCAGAAAGCATTTAAGGAGAGAGCCTGAAAAATTATCAAGATTAGACCTGGGTGATGGAGAAGGTGGAGCAGGCTGGAAGCATTTCAGGCTGAGGGAACCATAAACTAAGCCAAGACACAGAGACAAGGAAATGCAGAATGTAAGGCTTCTGGGATAAGTCAGCAGCCCTGATGCCTTAAGGTTTAGATAACTCATGGGAGGCTGGAAACAATTCAGGGTCATATCACCACTTTCATTAACAAAGCACCTCAGTCTGGAGATGCTTACAAAATTCCTATTCACTAAAAATCCACACAACCATCACTATAAATTATATTTGGCTTTAACTGATACAATGTCTTTAATTGATGCAAAGAAATTTGAGATTTAGGATTGCTAAAGGAAAATTAAGTTAATCTAGTTTCAGTGTTGAAAAGGGATTTTATTTTTTAATTTAAGCTTTCATCCAAGAATGGACTGTGGGTAACTTACAAAATACTTCTCTCACATGGAACACATCTGCATTTCAAAGCCATTTTAAAGCCGTTTATTGGAGAATTGAAAGGGAAGGAAGCGTTATGGGCACTGGGTTAACAACTTTCCTAGGAAGTCATTAAGAGGAAAACTATTCTCAAACAGCAACAAAGACGGATGAGTAATGAAGCTGCCATTTTTGTTGGTGTAATACAAATAAAGTAATGGCCTTGGGTCAAAACTTGAGTTCCAAGTTGGCTTCTGCCAGTTGTCAGTGGTGTGAACTTGGGCAGTTTAACCTCTCTAAGCACTGGTTTCCACCTCTGTAAAATAAGAAGCACAATCACAATAATAAAACTTTCCATTGGTGTGCGGCATTATTATTGTACACTTTCAACGTGGGCTTTCCTGATAGCTCAGTTGGCAAAGAATCTGCCTGTAATGCCAGACCCTGTTTCAATTCCTGGGTCGGAAAGATCTGCTGGAGAAGGAACAGGCCATCCACTCCAGTATTCTTGGGCTTCCCTTGTGGCTCAGCTGGTAAAGAATCTGCCTGCAATGTGGGAGACCTAGGTTCAATCCCTGGGTTGGGAAGATCCCCTGGAGAAGGAAACAGCTACCCACTCCAGTATTCTGGCCTGGAGAACACCATGGACTGTGTGTAGTCTGTGGGGTCGCAGAGAGTCAGACATGACTTAATGACTTTCACTTTCACTTTCTGTCACTTTCAACCCACTGTCTTTGGATCTGATCATATGGTGTGTCCGCTGGAATGTGACGCTTGTCCCATCTCTTTGTTATTATAACAGTGTGCCTATAAGGAAGCTGCTCTTTCAGCTGGAATTCTAAAATGACGAGGACATGGGAAGCAGAGATGCAGCTGATCTATAGCCTATGCTAAATGTAAATGTTAAATCAACTTTGTTGCTGTAAGTCACTCAGATTTGAGGGTAAGCCAAGTAATATGCTGTGCTACCCACTTCATACACGTGTTATCAAGATTGAATAAAATAATATATTTTAAAGCACCTTGTAACTTTCTATGCCCACTCATACCTCAAACTATCTCCTTCTCTCCGCTCAGGTTGTTGCAGATTAGAAACTTGTGATGTGACAGAATGAGGAAGAATGGAACACCAGCTGTCAAAGCTGCACCTCCCTCTCCTGCCTGTCTGCCACTGCCTCCTCAAATTCAATGCTACTGTCCCATTAGCAGTATACTCAAATCCTGTCCCATCTGCTTAGCATACCTCATAAAACAAAAGAATCTTGGGGGGATTTTTAGTTAGTTTTGATGTGAATTCCCATGAGAATAATAAAGCAGGGATATCTTTCAAATGATATAGCCTTTCATGCTAGTGCTTGCCCCAATTCTTCTGAGAAAATGTTCAGAATCACTGAAGTCTGGTTTCCCTTTGAATTTTGGTGAAATCTTACTCATTTCCTTGTTTAGCCAGAGTTTTATCAGAACTTCTCTATGGAACCCTATTTAACTTGAAGGATCCCATGGGGGGAGTGTCGCGGGCGGGCAGGGGAGGCATTTAAAAGACAGCTTTTTTAAAAAAAGACATTTCAATTTCAAGTTAACCAGCATTAAAAAAAAAAAAAAAACCTTTGAGTAAATTCAATAAGGAATAATAAAAGAGATGACAGAGGAAAAACCCAAGAGATGGTACCATGATTCTCAATAAACCAGGAAAAGCTGAGGGCTAGGGAAGCAGGTGAGTTCATGACTGCGCAAGAAAACAAGAAAATCTTTTTTTTTTTCCCCAAGCCCCTGGGACTCCCATTTCTGTGTGAGGAAGTTGAAAGAACACAAAGTTCAGAGTTACACAAGCCTTGGAGTTTTGAATACCAGCTCAGTCACAAGCTCTGTACAACCTTAGGCTTATGCAATTTGAGACTTACCCTCCTTATCCAGACCCAGATAATCACGATGGTGTAATCACTCATCTAGAGCCAGACATCCTGGAATGTGAAGTCAAGTGGGCCTTAGAAAGCATCACCACGAACAAAGCTAGTGGAGGTGATGGAACTCCAGTTGAGCTATTTCAAATCCTGAAAGATGATGCCGTGAAAGTGCTGCACTCAATATGCCAGCAAATTTGGAAAACTCAGCAGTGGCCACAGGACTGGAAAAGGTCAGTTTTCATTCCAATCCCAAAGAAAGGCAATGCCAAAGAATGCTCAAACTACCTCATTTCACATGCTAGTAAAGTAATGCTCAAAATTCTCCAAGCCAGGCTTCAGCAATACATGAACCGTGAACTTCCTGATGTTCAAGCTGATTTTAGAAAAGGCAGAGGAACGAGAGATCAAATTGCCAACATCCGCTGGATCATGGAAAAAGCAAGAGAGTTCCAGAAAAAACATCTATTTCTGCTTTATTGACTATGCCAAAGCCTTTGACTGTGTGGATCACAATAAACAGTGGAAAATTCTGAAAGAGATGGGAATACAAGACCACCTGACCTGCCTCTTGAGAAATCTGTATGCAGGTCAGGAAGCAACAGTTAGAACTGGACATGGAACAACAGAGTGGTTTCAAATAGGAGAAGGAGTACGTCAAGGCTGTATATTGTCACCCTCCTTATTTAACTTCTATGCAGAGTACATCATGAGAAATGCTGGACTGGAAGAAACACAAGCTGGAATCAAGATTGCCAGGAGAAATATCAATAACCTCAGATATGCAGATGACATCACCCTTATGGCAGAAAGTGAAGAGGAACTAAAAAGCCTCTTGATGAAAGTGAAAGAGGAGAGTGAAAAAGTTGGCTTAAAGCTCAACATTCAGAAAACGAAGATCATGGCATCCGGTCCCATCACTTCATGGGAAATATATGGGGAAACAGTGTCAGACTTTTATTTTGGGGGGCTCCAAAATCACTGCAGACGGTGATTGCAGCCATGAAATTAAAAGACGCTTACTCCTTGGAAGAAAAGTTATGACCAACCTAGATAGCACATTCAAAAGCAGAGACATTACTTTGCCAATTAAAGTCCATCCAGTCAAGGCTATGGTTTTTCCAGTGGTCATGTATGGATGTGAGAGTTGGACTATGAAGAAGGCTGAGCGCCAAAAAATTGATGCTTTAGAACTGTGGTGTTGGAGAAGACTCTTGAGAGTCCCTTGGACTGCAAGGAGATCCAACCAGTCCATTCTGAAGGAGATCAGCCCTGGGATTTCTTTGGAAGGAATGATGCTAAAGCTGAAACTCCAGTATTTTGGCCACCTCATGGGAAGAGTTGACTCATTGGAAAAGACTCTGATGCTGGGAGGGATTGGGGACAGGAGGAGAAGGGGATGACAGAGGATGAGATGGCTGGATGGCATCACTGACTCTATGGACGTGAGTCTTGAGTGAACTCCGGGAGTTGGTGATGGACAGGGAGGCCCGGCGTGCTGCGATTCATGGGGTCGCAAAGAGTTGGACACGACTGAGCGACTGAACTGAACTGAACTGAAGGGAAATAAGAGTTACCGGATAAGATTGCTGTTAAGTAATAAATGGATTAAGATGAGTGGAGCACTAAAAGAGCATTTAAATAGTAACAGCTTCTCAAAAAATTCCCATTCTTGGCTCTTTGACATTAACTCTTCTCTCCATACCCTGAATCAATCTTCAACAATCCATGTGCAAGTACTTTCATGCCCAGGTTGGGAATCTCTTATAGAGTACTAAGCAAAAGTTGTTCAGTCGTGTCCAACTCTTTGCGATCCCATGGACTATATAGTCCATGGAATTCTCCCGGCCAGAATACTGGAGTGGGTAGCCTTTCCCTTCTCCAACAGAGTAGTAAAAATGACTTTAATCTACCACAAAAAGATGGATGATAATGAAACATTTCATGTTTTAAAGTTCACAGCATTTTTTTAAGTATGCACACATTTATATGTAGATATATTTCTTAACATATTGATACCTTTACATGGGTCACCAAAAAAGCACTTATCCAAAATACGTAGAAATAAAATTACACATTTTCCAAAGGCATATCATCAGTTGTCTGTTTATTTGACTTTCATCTCTGAAATCCCCAGGAACTAGAAAAGCGAGAGAAGGAGCCCCCACCCATCAAGAGGTCATACTGAGTGATTCCAAGGAACAGCAGAAAACCTATACTGAATCCAAGTTTTTAACTGCCAGGTTTTTAACTCCTGGCTATAGTTCCCAAGTATGACATAATTTAGAAACTTGGCGTAGGCACAGGAGAATCATGGAATTTAGAAGTGTCCCTCAACAAGTAAAATTTTAATGAAAAACCCAGAAAAGTCATAAATTATCATAAAGAAATTCAGAAACAAACAAAAAATTTGCAAAATGCTAGGGGGAACTTTTTAAACTAAAAAAAGAGGGGGAAAGGAAGAATAGCTGTTTTATTCATGTGTAAGTTGAATGGAGGGCTTCCCAGGTGGCTCAGTGGTAAAGAACTCACCTGCTAATGGAGGAGACATTAGTTCAATCCCTGGGTTGGGAAGATTCTCTGGAGTAGGAAATGGCAACCCACTCCAATATGCTTGCCTGAGAAATCCCATGAACAAAGGAGACTGGCAGGCTACAGTCCAGGGGACCGTAAAAGAGTTGGACACGACTTAGTGACTAAACAACAAGTTGAATGGAATCTTCCTAAACCCTTCACCCTCTTCCTGTTCTTGAGGCATCTTCTTCACCAGTGATTGCCAAGGGCCATTATGCCACCTACTATGAAGATGGAACAGCCAAGAATGGTGCTACATTTCCAACCCAAGTTGATCACAGAAGTTTGAAAATACACATTTTTCACCCCAATCCTACAGTACAAGCATGACTACCCACAACAGTTGTACACATAAGGACTTGTTCATATAAACCCTGGGGAAAAAATCCCAAAGGCTTCCTGTTGCATTTCTTTGAACCCATTTGTTGACTCTTAGTCTGATATCTGACTTGAAAATTGTAGATAAAATTAATTTATACTGTAAGTCTCATATTTACCCCTCAAATCCCTTATGGTCAGTCTCATTAATCCCTGTCACAGAAAGGAGAATGCACACAGAAGAATCTATCAATTCAGACAAAATAGTTTTCCTCTGCCCCTATTAACATTTAACCTTAGACATATTCTGATAGACAAACACCTATCTGGGCATGAGTGTTGTTCTCCATGGTCAGGGAAATAGTTCCAGAATTAAACAGTGGAGAGAAGAGGACACAGTCATGTTCCAGCACAGTTCATTCACATCTTCATTTATTCATTCAGTATTCATTTATTGAGTATCCACCACAGGCCAAATAATGTTCTGGTTGCTGGGGTTGTATCAGTGAACAAAAAGACAAAATCCCCTACTGTCACAGAATCTGTACTCTAGTGGCAAATAAATAAAAGAAACAAGTAAATTACTTATAATTGTGATGAAAAATAACATAGTGGAGGGGATAAGGAGTATTGTACACAGTTACAGACATAAATAGGGCAGTCATGAATACCTCAGTTAGAAAATTCCATTTGAGCAAAGACATGGAGCTGAAGGAGCATTTCAATAAGCACGAAATTTCTGAAGCAAGCACAGGCTAACAGTATCTGCGAAATGGCAGGGCCTCCCAGGTGGTGTTAGTGGTAAAGAATCCACCTGCCAATGCAGGGGACGCAAGAGACACAGGTTGGATCCCCAGGTTGGGAAGATCCCCTGGAATAGGCACCGCACTCCAATATTCTTGTCTGGAAAATTCCATGGGCAGAGGAGCCTGGCAGGCTACAGTCCATAGGCCACAGAGTCAAACACAGCAGAGCAACTGAGCACAAGAAGGCCACTAAGACCAGAAGGTAGAGCAACAAGGGATGAGGTCAGAGAACTGGAAGTAGAGGAGACGAGGTGAAGAATGAGAAGCAGGTTGCAGGGTTTTAGGCAGAGGAGTGGCATGACCTGATGAAGGGTTAATGGAATCAGTTTGGTGTGTGGAAAAGAGCTTGAAGGAAGGATGACAAGCTTGGAATCAGAAATCCCATTCAGTTTCTACCACAAAATCTAGGTACTCAGGTGACCATGGTTAGGATCAGGCTGAGAAAGAATAAGAAGTTATTGGATACTGGAGGTACTTGAAAAGTAGAGCCAATGGTGTTCTTTATCCATATGGGGGAAAAAAAGACAAAGATGACTTACTGATGTTTGGACTGAGTAACTAGCAGAAGACAGTTACTGTAAACTAAGATAGAGAAGACCTTGCAGGGTGTATTAGGGTCAGGGCAAGATCGGGAATTCAGTTTTGTGTGTTGTATATGTTTGAGATCACTGTGAGATATAGATACCTAATGAAGGCTGCCGACTGCTAATACCTACGGGGATACCTAACAGGCAGCAGTCAATATGGCTGACTCTTCCTCTACAACGATGTAGCTTTTCTACCTCCAGGGGTCCTTGATGGTCTCTCTAAATACTTTTACATTTTCTCACTTAGGGGATTGAGACAGCACAGAATTTTTCATTGCTGATTCCATCCGTGAGTCAAGATTTCCTTTATGCTTTGCTTAGGCAATACTGTGAAAGATAAAACACAGTAAGGGACAAGCAGGAAAATCTTGAAGAGACTCAATTATCCCGGAAATAAGTCAGAATTCTATAATCACATGTAAGAAAAAAAAAAAAAAAACCTAAAAGTATATTGAGAAACAAGCTATGGCTGAAACATGGCAACCATTAAGGCCACTGTTCAGTGTGAGATATTTGCATAACTGATACTTTATAAGATCAAACTTTACCCTGCCTTTATTATTAAATTAATGCATTTCAGCTGCTGTGTCCTGTGGTTTACAAATCACCAGGAGCTTGGAAAATTCATGGTTGTATGAAGAGCCAAAAAACATGACATTTCTCAAATTAAAAACTGATCTTAATAGGAACAAACATAAATATGATGAGCAAAGAAGCAAACTACAAACACAGGTTTGCTGCAGATCTGTAAACTTTCCACTAGGGCCAAGTTCCAACAGGGGTGATGGTCTAAATTAGATGACAATTCTAATATTTGAGTGGGTAAAGATTTGTTCTAACACTGAGTATTTAAAGACACAGTGTGCCATTGTTAACTGACTATATTCCAATACAAAATTTTTAAAAATTTAATAGAAAAAAAAAGATACACAGTGTGAACCCTGCCTGCTAGTAGAGTACATTCTAAATCTTAAGAGTAAAGACATATGTAAGTATATATGTCTTATATAATATATATTTTGTTGTTCAGTCACTCAGTTGTATCTGACCCTTTGCGACCACACAGACGGCAGCACACCAGGCTTCTCTGTCCTTCACAATCTCCCGGAGTTTGCTCAAACTCATGTCCATTGAATCGATGATGCCATCCAACTATCTCATCCTCTATCGTCCCCTTCTCCTCCTGCCTTCAATCTTTTCCAGCATCAGGATCTTTTCCAATGAGTCAGCTCTTTATATCAGGTGGCTGAAGTATTGGAGCTTCAGCTTTAGCATCAGTCCTTCCAATGAATATTCAGGGTTGATTTCCTTTAGAATTGATATATAACATGTATATCACATATAATATATATCATATGTATAACACATATATCATATATAGCAATATATATAGAGAGAGAATTCTTGAGCACTGTCATTCTGTCTCAAGATAAGCAAAAGTCTACCTTTCCCATACCTATTAACACTTCTCAGTAAGTGATACAGAGCTACTTCCATTCAGGTTTCAAGTAGATTCTTTCCATTCCTTTGCTCGTTTATTTGAAGAAACTCCCATCTGAACAAGATTACTCACTCTTTCCATTGTGCAGCTATATTACTTAAGACAGAACTAATTACAGGTTAATGTAAGCAGTTTTTACAATTAGCCTCATGTCTGAAAAGGCAAATCTTGGAGTCTGAGCAATTTGTTGCAGATTCCCAGACGATTATTATCTCCAGACAACCTCACTACTTTTGGTTAATGAGTCTGTTTTATTCACTTCAAAATAAATGTGGATCACAATTGCCATTTTAATAGCTCTACAGAAGCTAAGATTTCAATCTCTGAGGCAGTAGCCCCATTCCAGGCCCAGCTCTGACTCTTCTGAGCTAGGAGACATTTGACAAACTTACTTAACATCTCTGTGTTTCAAGTTTTATTGTGTGTAAACTGAGGTCAGCAATAAAGTGAAGTCACTCAGTCGTGCCCAACTCTTTGCAACCCCATGGATAGTAGCCTGCACCAAGCTCCTCTGTCCATGGGATTTTCAAGGCAAGAAGTACTGGAGTGGGTTGCCATTTCCTTCTCCAGGGAATCTTCCCAACCCAGGGTTAGAACCCAGGTCTCTCACATTGTAGACAGACGCTTTACCATCTGAGCCACCAGGGAGGTCAGCAATAGGACCTATCAATTGGCTAGTAGGTGGATCATATGATAAATGACACTTGGCACTGTGACAGGCAAATAAATGCTTGGTAAAAAGCCCACCCCTAATATCTGTGGATGTGAGAGTTAGACCATAAAGAAGGCTGAGTGCTAAAGAATTGATGCTTCAAATTGTGGTGCTGGAGAACACTCTTGAGAATCCCTTGGATTTCAAGGAGATCAAACCAGTCCATCCTAAAGGAAATCAACTCTGAATATTCATTGGAAGGACTGATGTTGAAGCTGAAGCTCCAATACTTTGGCCACCTGATGAAGAGCCAACTTACTGGAAAAGACTCTGATGCTGGAAAAGACAGAAGGCAAAAGGAGAATAGGGAGACAGAGGATGAGATGGTTGGATGGCATCACTGACTTCAATGGACATGAACTTGAGCAAACTCTGGGACATAGTCAAGGACAGGGAAACCTGGCATGCAAACCTGACTGAGCAACAAGATCTGTGGAGTCTGGAGAGGACTATAAATGAAGATTCTTAAAACTGTCAAAGAGACCTGAAGCCAAATACTGATCAAGTTGGTGAAGTAGGATTTTATTCAGAAACTATTATAATCGAGGAAAAGGAGACTTCAGTATGGTAGAAGAAGCATATGCAGTAATTTATAGCCAAAGAACAAGATGAAGAGGTCAGTCAATGAAAGCCACTATGAGGAAACAAACATCAAGAGTAGGGGGATTCTTGTTAAATCTATATAACAGGATTCTTGCTGAAGGCAAGCCAGGGAGATCATATATCAAAGGCTATAAACTGACTCAGAAAGGTTCTTCTTGTCTTTGTGTGCCTAGCTTATTTTACTTAACATAATGCCTTCCAGATTCAACTGTGTTGTCCCAAATGGCAGGATTTCCTTCTTTTTTAAGGTCAAATGTATACCACATTGGAATATATTTCCATTGTGTTTACATATATCACATTTTCTTATTCATTCATTCATCAATGGACACTCAGCCTGTTTACATGCCTTTGCTATTGTGAATCGGAGAAGGCGATGGCACCCCACTCCAGTACTCTTGCCTGGAAAATCCCATGGACAGAGGAGCCTGGCAGGCTGCAGTCCATGGGGTCGCTAAGAGTCAGACATGGCTGAGCGACTTCATTTTCACTTTTCACTTTCATGCTTTGGAGAAGGAAACGGCAACCCACTCCAGTACTCTTGCCTGGAGAATCCCAAGGACGGAGGAGCCAGGTTGGCTTCCATCTATGGGATTGCACAGAGTCGGACATGACTGAAGTGACTTAGCAGCTATTGTGAATAAGGCTGCAATGCACATGGGAATGCAGAAGGAACGAAAATTCAGAATCCTCCTACGTTGCCATCGTGGTGATGTCTTTTCTAAAATGTTGGTAGTTGCCCAAGTTAGGATTAAGTAGGATTATTCATTCCCGCCTCCTCAACCTTACTACCAGGTAGCATGTTACAATGAAAACAAGTCCCCAGGTGAATTTAACCATCCTCTCCAGATTCAAAATTGATCAAGAAATATAGAAAAAATATAGAAATCAAAATATAGTCTTTATTATTATTGGAAAAACAAGATTAGGACCTCAAGCAGTACTGTGTAAGAATGAGGTTTGACATTTTATTTTAACTCAACAACCAGCAGGAACAAATATCTAGGCAAAGAGTCTCAAATATAGTCCTATCTAAAGAGAATTTACAAAGTTTAAATATGGAGAGGGTCAATTTTATTAAGATCAATGAGGTCACAGTCAGTGGGTTAATTATCACAAAGCTGGTGAGCGAATTCAATTTCCTAGGACAAACATAGCTTACAACTTTAGTGAGCGAACACAATTTCCTATAGCAAACATTTGAATAAGCTTTGAGATTAACATGGTCTTAACATTATAGATTCAACATGAGATCAACAATAAAATTCTGTCCTTCCTTAATCATTCTTATCTGAAATGAAACAGTAAACATTTTAAGTGAATTCTTAGAGCACTTATGTCAACAATGTTTATTCTGATGCTGTTTCTTCCATAGTAAACAAAGTTGAATTTACCCGCTCAATTTGGACCATCTCAGGCTTGTCTAATATGCTTACTCTAAAGAAAAGAATATCACAGAAGACTTGGAAACAGAAGGTGAAAAGAAGAGGAATGGGTACGAAGGAAAGAGACAGAGAAACAGAAAGAGGGAGAACTCTAGCAATCCAAAAGCTACGTTTACACACAGAGTCCCCTTTTCCCAATGTCATCAAAAAGTAAAGTCATTTCCACTTCTAGGCATAAAAGTAGATTGGAGGTATGGAGAAGATGGAAGCTTGCTTCCAAATGAGTGCTTCTATGTGTGTGAAAGTGTGGGTGGAAGTTTCTGTTTATGACCCAAAGGAACTTTGGGAAAGGAAAGAATAGTTTTTCTGGTGATAATATTTCTCAGGCAGAGTACGGCGAATGGGAAGAGGAAACCCATGATGGAATCTCAGGGAAAATAAAGAATAGAGAAGCAGCAAAGTTAAGGGGCAGCCAGAAAGATAAACCGGGAAATGAGAGTGGTGTCTCAGAAATGTAAATCAGACAAGTACGTACTAGAAAGTTTGGACAAGGAGAAAAAAATGTCCAAGCTACAAATAAAGACCATGTGTTGTGAGTCCCTATGTGTTAGGCACAGTGGGACATGTGCACCTCAGCCAATCCTCCAAATAAGAGGTCGTCCTACTTCACAGGGAAGAAAAGTAAGGTTAAGACAACTTCAGTAACTCTTAACAAAGTTGGGCTTTGAACTTCTTTCTGACCATGGGGTCTATTGGGCCTTCACCATGTTGTAAAGCCTCTAAGAATGGGGAACTTGGCAAATTCATCATCTTCATCTTATGCACCTCCTTGGGGGGTCCATTGAGGCCGTTACTAGACTCTCTAGTGCTTGCTCCTTCCCAGTTATCCCACAGCTGCTCCTTGCATGACCTGGCCTATCAACTCCACTGGGCTTCCCATTAGTCCCGCTGCCTGGGGTTGATGTGTTGCTTGCCCAGCATACTGACTATTTATTGCCACACAGACAATAGCTTTTAATTTTATAGTTTCTGAGGGTCAGGAGTCTGGGCTTTCTCTGGCTTCAGAACTCTCCAAGGGCTGAAATTAAGGTGTTGAGTTTTTCTTAAATTCCTCTGTGATTGATGAGCATTTATTGGGTGTCTCTCCTCCCCCCATCTCCCAGACACCTTTTTTTTTTTTTTTTTGCTTTAATGTTTCTATCATACCAATAACTTTAAGCCCACCTGAGGTTGCTTTCAGCCTCTCATCATTTCCTCTCAGGAGCCCCACTTCTTCCATTCCATGGGATGTCATGGGGCTGCTAATCATCAGACATCACCTCTTTCATCCCAGGAACATGGACAAGATCCAGACCTGTCAATCAGAGACAGTCCTGCTCCCTAAGACTCAGTGACTAGTGTACTTAACTTCAGGGAAGATCACTTGGGGCCTTCTTTATCTTTAAGGGACTGATTTGTTGTTGTTCACTCAGTCATGTCCGACTCTGTGACCCCATGGACTGTAGCACACCAGGCTTCCCTGTCCTCACTATCTCCCAGAATTTTCTCATGTCCACTGAGTTGGTGATGCTATCTAACCATCTCATCCTCTGCCACCCTCTTCTCCTTTGGGCTTCAATCTTTCCCAGCCTGAGGGAATGAGTCGGTTCTTCCATCAGGTGGTCAAATGGACTCATACAAAGTAGAATACTCCAGGGTAGAGTTATAAGGGCTATTTTGATCCAAATATATGTGAAACCATCTTTCCTATCATTTGAAAGAGAACCTGAAACAGAAATACAGCCAACAGAAAGAAAATAGAGCCAAGAAATGTAAAAAATAAACAGACGCCTGACAACATTATTTAAGCAACTGGGGACTGTCATGTCTGAAGAAGTGAATCCCTGAACTTTTCAAGTTATAAGAACCAATAAATTATCTTCTTTTCCCTAAGATGGTTCAAGTTAGATTTCTGTCACTTGTAAGAAAAACAACTGAACCAATTTATCTCCATTTCCAAAGAGCAACTCCACAGTCACTTTTAGGGAAGCGAAAATACTTTATCGCCATTACGTGGCTCAGTGGTAAAAGAATCTGCCTGCTAATGTAGGAAACGTGGGACATGCGAGTTTGATCCCTAGGTTGGGAAGATCTCCTGGAGGAGGAAGTGGCAACCCACTCCAGTCTCCTTGCCTGGAAAATCCCCTAGACAAAGAAGCCTGGTGGGCTACAGTCCACAGGGTCACAAAGAGTCAGACACGACTGAGCGCACACACCACCATGTATTTTACAGTGTCACAGAAACTATGTTCTTTCTTTCTGAACCTCAGAATAAATAACTCAGCTAAATAACTGTGACAAGCTTCCCAATTAGTCAATATTTAATAGGCCTATTTTATTTTTAAACCTACACTGCCTTCAAGTATCTGTGGGGAGGTGTGGTCACAGAGGTGCAGAGCGACTGGCTTGTTCCCAGCACAGAGGTAAGCCCACCTTCTATCTGTCAGCACGGCCATTCTCACTCTTTCATGGTCAGGCCGTGACATGCGCACAAAACCTGGGTATTAGCGGCCTGAAACTTAGAGGAAAACAACAGGCCACCAATCTCAACTAATAATCATCCCTTCCCAGTTTCCTCATTCCTATCAAAGTTACCCTTTCTCCTTTGCCAGCTACCTATGATCTACTATGGTTTGTTGCTTCTTTTTTCATGAGGCCTCTCAGGTGTGATGCTATCTTTTTATATTCACAATCACATCCTTTTAGGGTCTGGTTATAAGCACCCTCAGTCACCCTTCATCGCATGGGTCCTGGGAATGTGTTACAATGTGTTCCCGAATCCACTGTGTTCCATCCAGGCTCCTCACCACTCAGCACTCCCTCCTCCTCTCACCTACTTCCCAATCTCTCGCCTCCATTCTCTTTTTTGATCCTCTTCTATTTTTAAAATATCCATTTATATCACTACTCGATGTGGGGTCTTCCCTGTCAAAATCTGTGTTTTAATTTTTCAAAAAGAAAATCGTGTTTAGAAAATGCAGATGTTATATTAACTACACAATTCCTAAGAGCAATTTTACACTGAGTGAAAAGGAAAAAACTGTGTGGTTTGATATTTTAACTTGATAAAAAAATGCTTTCTAGGTTTCACTGTTCCAATGTATTAGTTAAATAATACACTAAGTGCTTCCATATGACAATGACCTCATTTCTGTGAACAAATAAACTGACCTAAATACATGCCAAGAGAGCTTGCTCAACTAGTCCATGAATGTTGGATCACAAAATATAATGAAACTCTAGCCAAGAAGACTAGATGCTGAGAATATAAAATACTGTATATAGTTCAAATATAAATGTGGTTTATTATTTCTAAATCCTCTTTAAACAGTTAAAAAATAGAAAAAACAGGAGCGTGCTCCTGAGAGAGTCAATCAAATGAAAGGTGATTTTCCCACGTTTTGAAGTTCATTGCCCTTCAAGTTCATTCTATCTGAAGAAGTAGTTGTTTTGAACAGATATCCTTAAAAACTCTTGCCAGAAGTCTCACCAAAAAATAGTTAAGATACATAAATTACCTTACATGTATGAGCCACCAAACTCTAAGAATAGTTATTTGCTGAATAATGAGATTCTGATTTTACAGTCTTCTTACGAACTTATTTTAAATGGCATCTCCCCATTGAAACCAAAAAAGAATACTGAATTAACTGCAAAGGCTAAATTTCAGACTGTGAACAATTTACAAGGTCAACAATATGACTTGCAAGGTAATCACCAAGCAAATAATTTGATTTCACAGTCTACACAGTTAAGATTATTGAGGTTCATTTTATTAACTCAAACCAGATCTGAACATGAGGATATTTACAGTCTTTTTGTTTTTATTTACCCACTTATTGTGAAATATTAGTGGGGAGTACTACCTCAGTGAAGAGGAAAGATTCTAAGTTGTAAAACAATCTGGCTCCAAGGGTTCTGGAAGAGGAATGGGGACCTATCCCTTTATTCTGAAATACTGGAAAAGTTGATCCTGTTTCTCCATTGTGTGTAGAGTTTAGAAACTAGATTTAACATCAGTATCTTCAACAGAAAATTCCTTAAGTGATGAGATTAGCCATTTTCTCACCTCACTTATTAACCAAATATTATTTATTACTGACCAGCTTCTCTAAAAAGAGCACTGTTCCAGGCACTGAGGTAACAAAGAGGGAAAAGGCATGATCCCAGATGCTTACAAACTAGTTGTAAGAGTTGTGGGATATGCATTTTTTTTTAATCCATCAAATCTGTAAGTAAATTCTTTAGGATTTCCAAGGAAAAAATGGTCACTCAAGCCTTTAATCTCCTGGGGACTCTATGAAAGAAGTGAGATTCATGCTGGAACTGGAAGGATACATAAGAATTACTCAAATGGAAAAGAGAAAGTGCATTCCAAAATAAGAAATGGTATAAACACAAGAAATTGGAATGTGCAGGGCCAGTTCTGAGAACAATGAGATGACCAATTTAGGTAGAATGGAAGAGATAGGGGATTTATTTAATACTTTTCTTTCTATTTTTTTTTTTTTTGCCAGTGCTCAACTAGAAACTTGACATACAACTGATAAATAAGACAGTGTCTATGCTCTAGAAGAGCTATAATATAGAAAAATCTACATAAAAAATTCATCCTAAAATTTTATACATTCGTTATGATAGTGTGACATGACCATGCACAGAAATAAATAATCAAATCTTTGTAGATGGCTAAGGAAAGGCTTCTTAGTGATGGTACTGATTGAATTGGGTCATAGAAAATATACTAGGATAACCACATGTGCAAAGTCAGAGGCTGTTCTAAAACTTTCTTAACTTAAATGGATCTATGTTGTAAGTTTAAAGCTCTAAAAACACAAAAATTCTGCAACTTCTTTTGATAACCCATTCTAGCATTCTATAGCCTTACAATATTCTTGCTTAGAAAATTCTTTTTGCTCACCATGTTGACACCTCTCCTCTGATACAGCTCAACCTGGAGTATTTTATAACTCCTGGTTTATGTGTATCCCATTCACAGTAACCTTTTCTATATGGGACAGTTAAGCGGAAAGATATATTGCTTAAAGCCCAAGACAGGCAACATTAAGTCTGTGACTCTAATACAGAAAAATATTTGATTTAGCGTCAAAATGCTGGAAATCTACCTTTGTTTGGCTTCCATGGGCTGCTATACAAATATGGAGAACATTACTGCTTTGGGAAATAGGATTAACTAAAATTCAGGTGCTTACATACTCCCCAGTGCAAATATAAACAGCCAGAGGAGTTGTTTATCCACCAATCATTCCAAGCACTCTTCACAGGCTATTTTATGTCCCACTTTAGTTTACTCTTTGTAATCCCTTCTGAACATACTCAGACACCCCACTAAACAATAACAAAGATTTTTCTCTTTCTGGTAGATGGAATCTCTCTCTTTCCATTGATAGACTACAAACATACACAAATCCCTTTAAATTTTAAGATAATCTTATTGCTTAAGAGTCAACCTCCCCCAACCATCTTCTTAATAGACTTGGTGTATTTTTTTTTAATACTTGGTCCATGAGCCCCCAATTTTCTTACAGTAATCACACTCCTGGTTTTCATGTACTCAGAGAAAGAACATTCCCATATTTTCCAAAGAAAACATCTTCTTTTTTGTTCACATCCCCATATGAATGGATCCATTCTACCATATATATTTAGAATTTTATCACAGTTGATTCTTCAAAACAGAAGATCCCCTTTTCATTATTATGCTTACAGCACAACTTCTGGTACATAATAGTGCTGTCTAAATAGAAATTAATGAATTTACATTGTTATGTGTAACACTATTTTAAACCTATGGTGCAAATATTAAAGGCTTAATATTTGATAAATTTCAAAATCATTAACAAAATAAACTATATCTAGAATTTTGAGCTTTTTTTGTGAAAAAGTTACTTGAAAGAGAAAATACCAGTTTAGTTTTACTTTCTGGGAACTAGGAACCCTGCAGAAATGGCTGGGGGTGGGGGGCGGGGGGAGTCTATTTGTGCACGTTGAGTGATCTGGTATCTCCCTACCTTCAGTGTTCCAGGAGCTGTTTTTATCTTAAAACCAAATAACTTTTTTGACAAATTTATAACTATTAGCTCATCTGTCACTAATCAAAATGTGCCAAGGAGGGGCGGTCCTAAGATGGCGGAGGAATAGGACGGGAAGACCACTTTCTCCCTCACAAATTCCTCAAAAGAATATTTCAACGCTGAGCAAACTCCACAAAACAACTTCTGTAGGCTGGCAGAGGACATCAGGCAACCAGAAAAGCAGACCATTGTCTTCAAGAACAGGTAGGAAAAAATATAAAAGACGAAAAAGGAGACAAAGGAGGTGGGGAGGGAGCTCCGTCCCGGGAAGGGAAGCCCATCCCGGGAAGGGAATTTTAAGAAGAGAGGTTTCCAAACACCAGGAAACACTCTCCCTGCTGAGTCTGTGGTGAGCCTTGGAAACACAGAGGGCAACATACCAGGAAGGAAAAATAAATAAATAATTAAAACCAACAGATTACAAGCCCAACAGTAACTCCCCCAGCGGAAAAGCAGCACAGACGCCTGCATCCGCCATTGGGAAGCGGGGGCAGGGCAGGGACGCGCGGGAGGCGCGGGCTGCAGAGCTTTGTAAGAATCGGGCAGGAACGCCCCACGCGCAACCAGAACGATCTAACTTGGGCTAGCAAACCAGACTGCGAGATAGCTACCGCACGAAAAGCTCGAACATAAGACACCGCCAGGACCGAGCACAGAACAAAGGACGGAACGGAAAAAGCTGGCTGCAGACCATCCCCCGCCGGGGACAGGCAGCCAGAGACGTAAGGGCTGGAAAGGGGCAATTGCAGACCCAGAGAGACTTTACTTACCAAACTGCAAGCAGGCTTCTTTGCTAAGACTTCTGGGGGTGCTGGACAGTCACAGTCTGCCTCACAAGGGGCGCCAGCAGTCCACCCAGAGAACTGAGCAGCAGCGGCAGAAAAGGCGACAAGTCGCAGCGATCGCGCTCGCCAAACTCCTGAGCTACTCGGACCTGGGAAGGGCACAAAATGCAGTCCCAACCGAACCTGTGCCTCTGAGGGCTACCTGAGTGCCGAACCTGAGCGGCTTAGACCGGGGAAGTGCACGCAGCTTAGGGCCGGCCTCAGGCGGTTCCTGGCTGAGCACCGTAGAGCCGGAGCGGTTTGTGCGCCGCGAGAAGGGACAGGTCCAGCGGGGCTGAGACACTGTGCACATGACAGTGCTATTTGTTTGCAGCATCCCCCCGTCCCCACAGCGTGACTGAACTAGTGAGCCTAAAAAACCAGCAAACAGAAGAAGTTAAACAGAGGGAATCGCCTTAGAAGTGACCCCACACTGCCCACAATATCAGAGAAGGGCCAGGTATATTTTTACTATTTTTACAATCATTCCTTTTTTTTTTTCTAACTTTTTTTTAATTGTTAAGTCTTCTATTTCTCCTCTAATTTTTATTTCTATAACCTACTATTACTATTCCAAAAAAAAAGACTCTTTATTTTATATATATATTTTTTTAAGGCAAACACCATATATAGTCTTTGGGTGGTTGGTGTTGGTGTTTTTTTTTTAATAATTCTTGTGGCTTTTTTCTTCTTTTTTTTCTTTTTTCCTTTTTCCTTCTGCTTTTTTTCTTTAATATTGTACTTTTGAAAATCCAACCTCTACTCTAGATTTTTAATCCTTGCTTTTTGTTTTTTGTTGTCAATTTTGTACATTTAAAAACCCAAACTTCACTACCCAAGTTTACCTGAGAGCGAGATTACTGGCTTGACCACTCTCTCCTCCTTTGGACTCTCCTTTTTTTCCACCAGGTGGCCTCTGTCTCTTTCCTCCCCCATCTCTTCTCTATCCAACTCTGTGAATCTCTGTGTGTTCCAGACAGTGGAGAACACCTAAGGAACTGGTTACTGGCAGGATTTGTCTCTCTCCTTCTCATTCCTCTCTCTTATCCTCCTGGCCACCTCTGTCTACTTCCTCCCTCTCCTCTTCCCTGTATAACTCCATAAATACCTCTGAGCGGTCCAGACTATGGAGCACACATAAGGAAGTGACTACTGGCTAGCTTGCTCTCTCCTCTTTTGATCTCACCGCATCTCATTCCAGTCACCTCTAACTACCCCCTCCCTCTTCTCTTCTCCTTGTAACTCAGTGAACCTCTCTGGCTGTCCCTCAATGTGGAGAAACTTTTCATCTTTAACCTAGATGTTTTATCATCAGTGCTGTATAGATGGAGAAGTCTAGAGGCTACTGTAAAATTAAAACTGAAAACCAGAAGCAGGAGGCTTAAGTCCAAAGCCTGAAAACATCAGAGAACTCCTGAATTCAGGGAACATTAAGCAATAGGAGCTCATCAAATGCCTCCATACCTACACTGAAACCAAGCTCCACCCAAGGGCCAACAAGTTCCAGAACAAAACATACCACGCAAATTCTCCAGCAACACACGAACACACCCCTGAGCTTCAATATACAGGCAGCTCAAAGTTACTCCAAAACCTTTGACATCTCATAACCCATTACTGGTCACTCCACTGCACTCCAGAGAGAAGAAACCCAGCTCCACCCACCAGAACTCCAACACAAGCCTCCCTAACCAGGAAACCTTGACAAGCCATTGATACAACCCCACCCACAGAGAGGAAGCTCCATAATAAAGAGAACTCCACAAATTACCAGAATATAAAAAGGCCACCCCAAACGCGGCAATATAACCAAGATGAAGAGACAGAGGAATACACAGCAGGTAAAGGAACAGGAGAGTTGCCCACCAAACCAAACAAAAGAGGAAGAGGTAGGGAATCTACCTGAGAAAGAATTCTGAATATTGATAGTGAAAATGATCCAAAATCTTGAAATCAAAATGGAATCACAGATAAATAGCCTAGAGACAAGGATTGAGAAGATGCAAGAAAGGTTTAACAAGGACCTAGAAGAAATAAAAAAGAGTCAATATATAATGAATAACGCAATAAATGAGATCAGAAACACTCAGGAGGCAACAAATAGTAGAATAACGGAGGCAGAAGATAGGATTAGTGAAATAGAAGATAGAATGGTAGAAATAAATGAATCAGAGAGGAAAAAAGAAACATGAATTTAAAGAAATGAGGACAATCTCAGAGTCTCCAGGACAATATGAAATGCTCCAACATTCGAATTATAGGAGTCCCAGAAGAAGAACACAAAAAGAAAGACCATGAGAAAATCCTTGAGGAGATAATAGTTGAAAACTTCCCTAAAATGGGGAAGGAAATAATCACCCAAGTCCAAGAAACACAGAGAGTTCCAAATAGGATAAACCCAAGGCGAAACACCCCAAGACACATATTAATCAAATTAACAAAGATCAAACACAAAGAACAAATATTAAAAGCAGCAAGGGAAAAACAACAAATAACACACAAGGGGATTCCCATAAGGATAACAGCTGACCTTTCAATAGAAACTCTTCAGGCCAGGAGGGAATGGCAAGGCATACTTAAAGTGATGAAAGAAAATAACCTACATCCCAGATTACTGTACCCAGCAAGGATCTCATTCAGATATGAAGGAGAAATCAAAAGCTTTACAGACAAGCAAAAGCTGAGAGAATTCAGCACCACCAAACCAGCTCTCCAACAAATTCTAAAGGATATTCTCTAGACAGGAAACACAAAAAGGGTGTATAGACCAGAACCCAAAACAATAAAGTAAATAGTAACGGGATCATACTTATCAATAATTACCTTAAACGTAAATGGGTTGAATGCCCCAACCAAAAGGCAAAGACGGGCCGAATGGATACAAAAACAAGACCCCTCTATATGCTGCTTACAAGAGACCCACCTCAAAACAAGGGACACATACAGACTGAAAATGAAGGGCTGGAAAAAGATATACCACGCAAATAGAGACCAAAAGAAAGCAGGAGTGGCAATACTCATATCCGATAAAATAGACTTTAAAACAAAGGCTGTGAAAAGAGACAAAGAAGGCCACTACATAATGATCAAAGGATCAATCCAAGAAGAAGATATAACAATTATAAATATATATGCACCCAATATGGGAGCACCGCAATATGCAAGACAAACGCTAACAAGTATGAAAGGGGAAATTAACAATAATAGCGGGAGACTTTAATACCCCACTCGCACCTATGGGCAGATCAACTAAACAGAAAATTAACAAAGAAACTCAAACTTTAAATGATACATTAGACCAGTTAGACCTAATTGATATCTATAGGACATTTCACCCCAAAACAATGAATTTCACCTTTTTCTCAAGTGCTCATGGAACCTTCTCCAGGATAGATCACATCCTGGGCCATAAATCTAACCTTGATAAATTCAAAAAAATCGAAATCATTCCAAGCATCTTTTCTGACCATAATGCATTAAGATTAGATCTCAATTTCAGGAGAAAAACTATTAAAAATTCCAACATATGGAGGCTGAACAACACACTTCTGAATAGCCAACAAATTACAGAAGAAATCAAAAAAGAAATCAAAATATGCATAGAAACTAACGAAAATGAAAACACAACAACCCAAAACACTATAAAAGCAGTGCTAAGAGGAAAGTTCATAGCAATACAGGCATACCTCAAGAAATAAGAAAAAAGTCAAATAAATAACCTAACTCTACACCTAAAGCAACTAGAAAAGGAAGAATTGGAGAACCCCAGAGTTAGTAGAAGGAAAGAAATCTTAAAAATTAGGGCAGAAATAAATGCAAAAGAAACAAAAGAGACCATAGCAAAAATCAACAAAGCCAAAAGCTGGTTCTTTGAAAGGATAAATAAAATTGACAAACCATTAGCCAGACTCATCAAGAAGCAAAGAGAGAAAAATCAAATCAATAAAATTAGAAATGAAAATGGAGAGATCACAACAGACAACACAGAAATACAAAGGATCATAAAAGACTATCAGCAATTATATGCCAATAAAATGGACAACGTGGAAGAAATGGACAAATTCTTAGAAAAGTACAATTTTCCAAAACTGAACCAGGAAGAAATAGAAAATCTTAACAGACCCATCACAAGCATGGAAATTGAAACTGTAATCAGAAATCTTCCAGCAAACAAAAGCCCAGGTCCAGATGGCTTCACCAGCTGAATTCTACGAAAAATTTCGAGAAGAGCTAACACCTATCCTACTGAAACTCTTCCAGAAAATTGCAGAGGAAGGTAAACTTCCAAACTCATTCTATGAGGCCACCATCACCCTAATACCAAAACCTGACAAAGATACTACCAAAAAAGAAAACTACAGGCCAATATCACTGATGAACATAGATGCAAAAATCCTCAACAAAATTCTAGCAATCAGAATCCAATAACACATCATACACCATGATCAAGTGGGCTTTATCCCAGGGATGCAAGGATTCTTCAATATCCGCAAATCAATCAATGTAATTCACCACATTAACAAATTGAAAAATAAAAGCCATATGATTATCTCAATAGATGCAGAGAAGGCCTTTGACAAAATTCAACATCCATTTATGATAAAAACTCTCCAGAAAGCAGGAATAGAAGGAACATACCTCAACATAATAAAAGCTATCTATGACAAACCCACAGCAAACATTATCCTCAATGGTGAAAAATTGAAAGCATTTCCCCTAAAGTCAGGAACAAGACAAGGGTGCCCACTTTCACCACTACTATTCAACATAGTTCTGGAAGTTTTGGCCACAGCAATCAGAGCAGAAAAAGAAATAAAAGGAATCCAAATTGGAAAAGAAGAAGTAAAACTTTCACTGTTTGCAGATGACATGATCCTCTACATAGAAAACCCTAAAGACTCCACCAGAAAATTACTAGAGCTAATCAATGAATATAGTAAAGTTGCAGGATATGAAATCAACATTCAGAAATCCCTTGCATTCCTAAACACTAATAATGAGAAAGTAGAAAAAGAAATTAAGGAGACAATTCCATTCACCATTGCAACAAAAAGAATAAAATACTTAGGAATATATCTACCTAAAGAAACTAAAGACCTATATATAGAAAACTATAAAACACTGATGAAAGAAATCAAAGAGGACACTAATAGATGGAGAAATATACCATGTTCATGGATCAGAAGAATCAATATAGTGAAAATGAGTATACTACCCAAAGCAATTTACAAATTCAATGCAATCCCTATCAAGCTACCAGCCATATTTTTCACAGAACTAGAACAAATAATTTCAAGATTTGTATGGAAATACAAAAAACCTCTAATAGCCAAAGCAATCTTGAGAAAGAAGAATGGAACTGGAGGAATCAACTTGCCTGACTTCAGGCTCTACTACAAAGCCACAGTCATCAAGACAGTATGGTACTGGCACAAAGACAGAAATATAGATCAATGGAACAAAATAGAAAGCCCAGAGATAAATCCACACACATATGGACACCTTATCTTTGACAAAGGAGGCAAGAATATACAATGGAGTAAAGACAATTTCTTTAACAAGTGGTGCTGGGAAAACTGGTCAACCACTTGTAAAAGAATGAAACTAGATCACTTTCTAACACCACACACAAAAATAAACTCAAAATGGATTAAAGATCTAAATGTAAGACCAGAAACTATAAAACTCCTAGAGGAGAACATAGGCAAAACACTCTCAGACACAAATCACAGCAGGATCCTCTATGATCTACCTCCCAGAATTCTGGAAATAAAAGCAAAAATAAACAAATGGGATCTAATTAAAATTAAAAGCTTCTGCACAACAAAGGAAAATATAAGCAAGGTGAAAAGATAGCCTTCTGAATGGGAGAAAATAATAGCAAATGAAGCAACTGACAAACAACTAATCTCAAAAATATACAAGCAGCTTATGCAGCTCAATTCCAGAAAAATAAACGACCCAATCAAAAAATGGGCCAAAGAACTAAATAGACATTTCTCCAAAGAAGACATACAGATGGCTAACAAACACATGAAAAGATGCTCATCATCACTCATTATTAGTGAAATGCAAATCAAAACCACAATGAGGTACCACTTCACACCAGTCAGAATGTCTGCGATCCAAAAATCTGCAAGCAATAAATGCTGGAGAGGGTGTGGAGAAAAGGGAACCCTCCTACACTGTTGGTGGGAATGCAAACTAGTACAGCCACTATGGAGAACAGTGTGGAGATTCCTTAAAAAATTGCAAATAGAACTGCCTTATGACCCAGCAATCCCACTGCTGGGCATACACACCGAGGAAACCAGAATTGAAAGAGACACATGTACCCCAATGTTCATCGCAGCACTGTTTATAATAGCCAGGACATGGAAACCATCTAGATGTACATCAGCAGATGAATGGATAAGAAAGCTGTGGTACATATACATAATGGAGTATTACTCAGCCGTTAAAAATAATACAGTTGAATCAGTTCTGATGAGATGGATGAAACTGGAGCCGATTATACACAGTGAAGTAAGCCAGAAAGAAAAACACCAATACAGTATACTAACACATATATATGGAATTTAGAAAGATGGCAATGACGACCCTGTATGCAAGACAGCAAAAAAGACACAGATGTGTATAACGGACTTTTGGACTCAGAGGGAGAGGGAGAGGGTGGGATGATTTGGGAGAATGGCATTGAAACATGTATACTATCATGTAAGAATTGAATCGCCAGTCTATGTCCGACGCAGGATACAGCATGCTTGGGGCTGGTGCACGGTGATGACCCAGAGAGATGTTATGGAGAGGGAGGTGGGAGGAGGGTTCATGTTTGGGAACGCATGTACACCCGTGGTGGATTCGTGTCAATGTATGGCAAAACCAATAAATTATATTTATTAAAAAAAAAAAGAAAAATTAAAGCTTAAAAAAAAAATGTGCTAAGGAGTATGGATAAGATGTTTTGGGGCAGAGCTGCTTTCCCAAGAGACCTGGCAAGAAGGATGGTACTGACGAATCTGTCTGCAGGGCAACAATGGAGATGAGACATACAGAACGGGCTTGCGGCCACAGTAGGGGGAGGAGGGGGTGGGACGATAAGAGAGAGTAGCCCGGAAACATACACGTCATCATGTGTAAAATGGATAGCCATTAGGAATGTGCTGTGTGACGCAGCGAACTCGAATCCTGTGCTCTGTGACAACCTAGAAGGGTCGGATGGGTGGGAGGTGGGAGGGAGTTTCAAGAGGGAGGGGACATATATATTCCTATGGCTGAATCATGTTAATATATGACAAAAACCAACACAATACTATAAAGCAACCACCCTCCAACTAAAAATGAATAAATTTAAATTAAGAAAAAATTTTTAAACAGAGGAGCCACAGGGCAGTTTTCTGTGCTGCTAATCCTTCCTACTTCTAGAAGCCAACTCTAGAAATGCTATTTTCTTCCCAGCATTTACAACTCCTGCACTGGATCCACAGTTCCTGACTCAGGTTCATTTCATTATTTTCCTAGGAGTTAGGTACACTCAGTAACTTAGGTTTCTGCCACCCAGATTATTGTCTATTTTAGTTCATTATGTGTGCTCTGCTCAGTCCCTCAGTGGTGTCTAACTCTTTTCAACACCATGGACTGTCTGTGGTCTGCCAGGTTCCTCTGTCCACGGGGATTCTCCAGGCAAGAACACTGGAGTGGGTTGCCATGCCCCACCCCAGGGGCTCTCCCCAACCCAGGGATCGAACCCAAGTCTCCCGCACTGCAGGCAGGGTCTTTACCATCTGAGCCACCCCCTGCTTCTAATCTGGTGGAGCCATGTACCGTGCTGTGGTTGAAATTGCTCTATGGGAGTAGAATGCAAATTTAGGTTAGTTAAGAGAACTCAGTATGATTCCTTCCAGAACTGACAATAACATATTTTCTGAGAACTTTACTGTTAACAAAGTATTTTCAGAAACAGATACCTAATTCAATGCTTTTTCTTTAGAGATATGCCTTCAGCATGTCTTTCCAAAGATCTATTTATTTTTCAGAAAAATAGCTTTTCCTACTCATTATTTCATGCATTACACAACACCTAACTAAATTATATCACTGCTATCACAAATTCGAAGACAAAAAAGACTGCTTCACGGTAAGAGCATCACTTGTCTTAGTCACCTTGTGAAGTGGAGGTTGCTCAGTTGTGTCCAGCTCTTTGCAACCCCATGGACCATACAGTCCATGGAATTCTCCAGGCCAGAATACTGGAGTGGGTAGCCTTTCCCTTCTCCAGGGGATCTTCCCAACCCAGGGATCAAACCCAGGTCTCTGGCATTGCAGGCGGATTCTTTACCAGCTGAGCCACAAGGGAAGCATTAGTCACCTTGGGATGCCATAAAAATACCACAGATTTAGTGGTTTAAACAATAGAAATTAAAAACAGACTTTTAAAAGGCAACAGAAGTCTATTTTCTCACAGTTCTGGATGCTAGGAAGTCCAAGATAAAGGTACAGCCGACTCAGCTTCTGGTTACAGCTCTGCTCTGACTTACAGATGGACAACTTCTCCCTGGGTCTTCATAGGTAAGAGGAAAGATGAAGGGAGAGCTCCGTGGTGATTGCTATTATAAGAACATAATTCCTATCAGATCAGGGCTCCACCACAGCCTCACTTAACCTTAATTACTGCCTCACTCCAAATCTAGCCACGATGAGGGGGCTTCAACATATGAATCTGGCATTCCCTAAAGAATCTGCCCACAATGTGGCAGACCTAGGTTTGATTCCTGGGTGAGGAAGATCCCTTGGAGAAGGGAATGGCAACCCACTCCAGTATTCTTGCCTGGAGAACTCCATAGACAGGGGAGCCTGGTGGGCTACAGTTCCTTCGGTCTTGATGAGTCAACACGACTGAGTGACTAACACTTACTCAGTTAAAGAGGTGAAATACAGAGTTATCAAATGACTTAATAATCCTATCATGGGATAAATTCCCAAAGGGGGGAAAATAAAAACATGTGCACAATAAAACTTATACAGAAGTGTTTATAACAACATTTATCAGAATAACCAAAACATGAAAACAAACCAAATTACCCTGAACTGGTTAATAAATAAATGTAATAGATCCATGAGATGGAATATTTAACAATAAAAAGAAACGAGGGATCTTCCCCGGCAGTCCAGTGATTAAGACTCTGCGCTTCCACTGCAGGAAGCACTAAGATCCCCCATGCGGCGTGACCACAAAAAAGAAAGAAATGAGGCAAGGGAAATTGAACAGAAGCAACCAATGAAATAAGACGAAAACCCAGTCCTTGCAACCACCCAGGCAGCTCTAGGTCTCATCGGTCCTGCTTTACATACAGGTAAACAGAAGCTCCACGTGGTGGCGGTACAAGATGACATAATGAAGAAGAGCCAGAATCTAAACCCTGAGCTCTCCAGGTTAGTCCATGCTTTTCTACCCCTGTAAGATTGCTCATTGGAGAAAAGATGTGATTCTAACAATGTACTGCTATTATCATACTCATCTATTGTTTTGGTGTAAGATTTGGGGCCAGTAATTTATCATAACAGCTCCACCGCTGAGTTAAATTTCTCCCACTCGTGAAGAACACAGATAATGCAGAGCAGCAACCCCAAACTAAACTCTTAAAATGATTAAACTGAGGAACTTCTTTGGACCCACAAGGCTACCCATAGCAGGGCATGTTTGATACATAGTGCTGGGGATAGCACCGGGAAGCAGCCTGTCCCAGAGAGGAAGCAGCCTTGGGCTGCCACTGCAGCCACGGATGACATAAATTTACTTCTTCCTCTCCTTCACTGCTCAGTGCTTTCTATCCCACGTTTGGTTTCACCAGTATTTTCCCTTCTGTCCTATATTTCCTGTTTTTCCATCTTACCCAGAGTACTATATTGAGTTAAAGCAGCATATAAAGTGACTTGAACTTCTAGGGTAAAGGAGTATTTAAATCTAAGAAACAAAATTTTAGCGTAGTAATAATGGTTAAACATAGAAAAATCATATTGCAAAAAAAATGTATTCAACCTTTCAAAGTGACATTTATATTTCAGTCAAAAAAATCTACCCATAAATTCCTAAAGATGACACCTTATAAACATAATTTTTTTCACTCTTTTATAAAACTTAAGTCTAGATACTTCGTGAAGCACTTATTTTTAAAATAAAGTCCTGACCTCTAGTGGCTAAACTGAATTAATTCAATATCCAAATCTCCTGAACAATCTTGACATCAGGAAGAGAGACAGCCGGACCCTCTCATTAATGTAATGTAATAGGCAAAATACAAACACATCCATGAAATGGTGAAAAAACTCAAACTTGACTTTGATCTAGACTCAGATCTAATCTAATTGCCAGGCTAGGGGAAATAAACAGAAGATAAACAGGTTAAACAATATAATTCTACCTCACAAAAGGCCCGATCTGTTTTCTTTTTTAAAAAACAAAGAACATTAAAAAACAGAGACAGAACTTCATAGATTAAAAGTATCTTAAGAGACATAATTGGAAGTGGTCAAACAAGAGATGGCAAGAGTGAACGCTGACATTCTAGGAATCAGCGAACTAAAATGGACTAGAATGGGTGAATTTAACTCAGATGACCATTATATCTACTACTGTGGGCAGGAATCCCTCAGAAGAAATGGAGTAGCCATCATGGTCAACAAAAGAGTCCAAAATGCAGTACTTGCATGCAATCTCAAAAATGACAGAATGATCTCTGTTCATCTCCAAGGCAAACCATTCAATATCACAGTAATACAAGTGTATGCCCCAACCAGTAACGCAGAAGAAGCTGAAGTTGAACGGTTCTATGAAGACCTACAAGACCATTTAGAACTAACACCCAAAAAAGATCTCCTTTTCATAAGAGGGGACTGGAATGCAAAAGTAGGAAGTCAAGAAACACCTGGAGTAACAGGCAAATTTGGCCTTGGAGTACGGAATGAAGCAGGGCAAAGACTAATATTAGAGTTTTGCCAAGAAAATGCACTGGTCATAGCAAACACCCTCTTCCAACAACACAAGACTCTACACATGGACATCACCAGATGGTCAATACCAAAATCAGACTGATTATATTCTTTGCAGCCAAAGATGGAGAAGCTCTATACAGTCAACAAAAATAAGACCAGGGGCTGACTGTGGCTCAGATCATGAACTTCTTATTACCAAATTCAGACTCAAATTGAAGAAAGTAGGGAAAACCGCTAGACCATTCAGGTATGACCTAAATCAAATCCCTTATGATTATACAGTGGAAGTGAGAAATAGATTTAAGGGCCTAGATCTGATAGATACAGTGCCTGATGAACTATGGAATGAGGTTTGTGACACTGTATAGGAGACAGGGATCAAGACCATCCCCATGGAAAAGAAATGCAAAAAAGCAAAATGGCTATCTGGGAGGCCTTACTAATAGCTGTGAAAAGAAGAGAAGCGAAAAGCAAAGGAGAAAAGGAAAGATATAAGCATCTGAATGCAGAGTTCCAAAGAATAGCAAGAAGAGATAAGAAAGCCTTCTTCAGCGATCAAGGCAAAGAAATAGAGGAAAACAACAGAATGGGAAAGACTAGAGATCTGTTTAAGAAAATTAGAGATACCAAGGGAACATTTCATGCAAAGATGGGCTCGATAAAGGACAGAAATGGGATGGACCTAATAGAAGCAGAAGATATTAAGAAGAGGTGGCAAGAATACACAGAAGAACTGTACAAAAAAGATCTTCATGACCTGGATAATCACAATGGTGTGATCACTCGTCTAGAGCCAGACATCCTGGAATGTGAAGTCAAATGGGCTTTAGGAAGCATCACTACAGACAAAGCTAATGGAGGTGATGGAATTCCAGTTGAGCTCTTTCAAATCCTGAAAGATGATGCTGTGAAAGTGCTGCACTCAATATGCCAGCACATTTGGAAAACTCAGCAGTGGCCACAGGACTGGAAAAGGTCAGTTTTCATTCCAGTCCCAAGGAAAGGCAATGCCAAAGAATGCTCAAACTACCACACAATTGCACTCATCTCACATGCTAGTAAAGTAATGCTCAAAATTCTCCAAGCCAGGCTTTAGCAATATGTGAACCATGAAGTTCCTGATGTTCAAGCTGGTTTTAGAAAAGGCAGAGAAACCAGAGATCAAATTGCCAACATCCGCTGGATCATCAAAAAAGCAAGAGAGTTCCAGAAAAACATCTATTTCTGCTTTATTGACTATGCCAAAGCCTTTGAATGTGTGGATCACAATAACTGTGGAAGATTCTGAGAGAGATGGGAATACCAGACCACCTGACCTGCCTCTTGAGAAATCTGTATGCAGGTCAGGAAGCAACAGTTAGAACTGGACATGGAACACAGACTGGTTGCAAATAGGAAAAGGAGTACGTCAAGGCTGTATATTGTCACCCTGCTTATTTAACTTCTATGCAGAGTACATCATGAGAAATGCTGGACTGAAAGAAACACAAGCTGGAATCAAGATTGCCGGGAGAAATATCAATAACCTCAGATATGCAGATGACACCACCCTTATGGCAGAAAGTGAAGAAGAACTTTTAAAAAGCCTCTTGATGAAAGTGAAAGAGGACAGTGAAAAAGTTGGCTTAAAGCTCAACGTTCAGAAAACAAAGATCATGGCATCTGGTCCCGTCACTTCACGGGAAATAGATGGGGAAACAGTGGAAACAGTGTCAGACTTTTATTTTGGGGGGCTCCAAAATCACTGCAGATGGTGACTGCAGCCATGAAATTAAAAGACGCTTACTCCTTGGAAGAAAAGTTATGACCAACCTAGATAGCACATTCAAAAGCAGAGACATTACTTTGCCAACTAAGGTCCATCTAGTCAAGGCTATGGTTTTTCCAGTAGTCATGTATGGATGTGAGAGTTGGACTGTGAAGAAGGCTTAGCGCCAAAAAATTGATGCTTTTGAACTGTGGTGTTGGAGAAGACTCTTGAGAGTCCCTTGGACTGCAAGGAGATCCAACCAGTCCATTCTGAAGGAGATCAGCCCTGGCATTTCTTTGGAAGGAATGATGCTAAAGCTGAAACTCCAGTACTTTGGCCACCTCATGCAAAGAGTTGACTCATTGGAAAAGACTCTGATGCTGGGAGGGATTGGGGGCAAGAGGAGAAGGGGACGACAGAGGATGAGATGGCTGGATGGCATCACTGACTCAATGGACATGAGTCTGAGTGAACTCCGGGAGTTGGTGATGGACAGGGAGGCCTGGCGTGTTGCGATTCACGGGGTCGCAGAGTTGGACACGCCTGAGCGACTGAACTGAACTGAACTGAAGAGACATACTGGGTTTTTCAGGTGGTGGTAGTGGTAAAGAATCCACCTGCCAATGCAGGAGACTTATGAGACATGGGTTTGATCCCTGGGTAGGGAACATCCCCTGGAGGAAGGCATGGCAACCCACTCCAGTATTCTAGCCTGGAGAATTCCACGGACTGAGGAGCATAGAGAGCTGCAGTCAATGGGATTACAAAGAGTCAGACATGACTGAATGACCAGCACACACACACAACATCGGCAGCCGCTAGAACCTTGCCTGGTAGATTACCGGCTCTCGGTAAATACTTCTTGAATGAATGACCAGTAAGCACTCAGATTTCAAGAGGCATTAGAGTTGCAAGTATGAACCACATCAAGTCCTTGAGATGTTCAGAGTTAGACTGGTTCAAATATGCTTGCCTGAGGAAAGGAAGAGAGGGGCAGAGACAGAAAGTCAAATTCTACAGTGGGGACTGCTGTATAACTCTTCTTTCCATTCTTGCTTCCCCCCACCCCCTTTGCTTTCTTTCCTTATCAGGGTCATCCTTGGGAGAAAGTCAGACACACTCTTCTCAGTGACAGGTAAAAAAAACTATGGCTTTTCCTGCGCCAATGAGAACTGAACATGCTATGCAATCTTCATGCAAAATCTATAAAGTGTAGTCTTTGTGGCCTCACTGAGATAATAATTCAAGAGTGAGAGTCATTCATTGCAATTTAGAAACCGTTCTAACGCTTCCTAAGTTTCATGGCATGTAAGAATCCACTGAGGAGTTAGAAAAGGAGACTACTTTTAATCAAAACAAAATTTACCAAGTTTATAATAAAATAAATACCTTGAGTTTAAAGGCCTAAAAGATCTAAGTTGAATATTCATTAAAACATTGGCAACTATAAATCGCTTTTTCAAGCACAAAATCTTCCCTCAAGACAGTTAGCAAGCCTTGTGCCTCTGCAGCCAACACACATACTTCTCTTTTTCCTTGGTTTCAACTATCACCTTTATGTCAGTTATTAATAAATTAATCATTATTACTTAGGGACTCTTAAAAATGTGATGACTTTCCCGACCTGGTTGGGGCTGTGAAACTGTCCTAGGTAGGCTCCAGCCATGGAACAAAAGCATCCTTTAGCAATACCATTATCCTTTTACCCCAAATGCACAATGCTTATTTGAGGTAAACTTTTAAAAAGATATATAAGATCCAGATTTTTTAAAAGAGAACAATTTGTTTTGTTTGAGAAAAATACTGATAGAGTATTAGCAATTCCATTTGGTGCCACAAGATGTCATCTGTATACAAGAAAACTCTCCATGTACAACAGAAACAATTTAAATTGTATTCAGAAAAATATTTTGAGGCTCTAATTTGTAAGGACACCAGAATGTGCATTCTGGATGATGAAAATATAAACACAGCATGGTTCCTGATCTCAAGGGGCTTCAAATGCCACATAGAAACAGATGTGTGCTCAAACAACTATACATAATGCATGGAACATACAAGGCAATGCCAGAACTACAAACTGTCAAAGCAAAAACTGCCCGCAACAAAGTTTAGAAGGTTAGGAAGACTTTACTCAAGGCTGTCTAAATAGTTACAAGAGATCAGAACACAGTCTGAACTCATCTCTACTGTAACAAAGAATCAGAGTTATTTTGGTGGTTTTTAAACATTTTTCGTTATAGTAAAATACACATAACATTTACTACTGTAACCTATTTTAAATACATAATTCAGTGGCACTGAGTACATTCACAGCTATTGCGCATCAGAATTATCTATTTCTAGAACATTTTCATCCTCCAGAATGAAACTCAATACCCATTAAACAATAATTTTTCATTCCTTCCATCCCGCAGTCCCTAATAAACTGTTTTATTTTCTGTCTCTATACATAGTTAAAAAGAATTTAACTACTTTAGGTATCTCATTAGAAGGAATCATACAATTATTGTCATTTTGTGTTTGGCTTATTTCACTTTGTATAATGTTATCAAGGTTCATCCACCTTATAGTGTGTGTCAAAATTTTATTCCTTTCCAAAGCTGAAAAATATTCTGTTGAATATATACACCACGGTTTATGAATTTATCTGTTGATGGACATTGGGTTGTTTTCACCTTTTGAATGCTGTGAATAATATTACTATAAACACTTGTGTACAAGTATCTCTTCCAGGCTCTGCTTTCAGTTCTTTGGGGAATATACCTAGAAGTGAAATTGCTGGATCACATGATTCTATGTTGAACTCTTTTAGGAACCACAATACTGTTTTTTGGGCTTCCCTGATGGTTCAGCAGTAAAGAATCAACCTGCGGTGGAGGAGATGCAGGAGACACAGGTTCAATCCCTGGGTCGGGAAGATCCCCTTGGAGGAAGAAATGGCAACTCACTCCAGTATTCTTGCCTGGAAATTCCAATGGACAGAGGAGCCTGGAGGCCTACAGTCCATAGGGTTGCAAATAGTCAGACGCAACTGAGCTTGCAATATTGTTTTCCAGCACATCTGCACCATTTCACATGCCCACTCTCAAAGTCCAGGGCTTCTGATTTCTTTACATCCTTTACATTTCTTTACATTATTATAATAATTTTGATTTGGGGAGGGGGAGGTGATAGCCATCCCAAGGAATGTGAAGGTGGTATTTCCCTAATGATTAGTGATGTTGAACATCTGCTGAATATCTTTGGAGAAATATCTATTCAAGTCCTTTGCCCATTTTTTTTTTCAAGTTTCTTATTGCAATTTGAGTCATAGAACAGAAATTGAAGTGGCTATCTAATTGCTTTGAATACAAATATCATATTATTTCACTGGATTGGTATTTACATAAGATGATTGATCCTCTTAACAGTTGAAAGAAGCCATCAACACTAAAGAAACAATTAACAATATATTTCTGATCCTCTGAGGCACACGCTAGTAAAACTACTCCCTCTTGGGAGGAAAGTACTTGTCCATATTAGGTAAACTGTTTAAAGGAGCCAAATAATGATTTCAAAAGGTCAAGTAATAATTCAATGATAAATAAAATTTTTCCATAGCAAGTATGAGTTTGGAGTGTTTATAAATTCCCTCTCTCTCTATATATATATATATTTGTATAGCAAATGGCCAATAATTTGCTATTTTCTAAACCTAAATGAATTTACCTAACATGTAGCTGGTTATTAGAGCTCACAGCAGTATTTACGACATGAGTGTTGGCTCTGTAGGGGTATATACCAATATAGTCTTTATGACATCATTGAAAACTTTAAAATGTAGTATATCAGGATATGAACTATTGAGTAACATACACATTCAGAGTAACAGCTGAATAATTACAGGTTACACACATCTATTCCCTCTTAAGGATATAGCTAAAAATCAGTCAGAAATGTTGCCACTTGTCATAAAATGTTTTCCTTTGTTTTCGATCATGGAACTAGCCACAGTAGATGCTGAGGTCAGTGATAACAGAAGTATATTTGTTTTCAGTGTTTCCTCCAGTTTCTTCTTTATCATTAGCAGGTCTTTCAGACAAATGTACAGATCTCTATAGGGTCGACAGACAATTACGTCCATGGGCAGCAGGTACCTCACATGGTGGGAGGCAGTATGATTTCTCTGCCAAGATGTGCTTAGTTCCAGTACAGTCAATAAAAGAGTAAACATGGCTGAGTCTTCAATACAACATAAGACGGGCTTCCTTCAATATTACACTGATGGAAGTACAAAGGTGCAAGGCCAAAATAGCTAAACATACAGGGGAAAACAATAGTGCATGTTCTTAAGTAATGAAAAAATATTTCAATCACACGATTTTTTCTGCATTTGACTTTCAGTTTTTATAAAAACAGAAATAAAGTGCAGATATCTTCAAAGGCAATTTAAGAAACTATTGCAAACTCATCTTAGGCACTAGTCCTGCCATCGCCTTCCTTTTATTTTCTCATTCTCTCCAAACAGCATTCTCTTGTATTTCCCCCACACACAGACCAAAAAAAAAAAAAAAAAAATCCCTTACATAGTTTATAAGCTCTCATAATTCCAAATGCCCTTTGAAACAATCTCTTACTTGTTAAAATGACACAAATGACGATCCAGAAGAACAAGAGTATAGGGATCAAAAGAAAGATCCTTTACCCGTTTACTGTGAAGGATATTGTAAAGGATACAGAATAGCCAGATGAAGAGGTACACAGGATGGAGGGCAGAAGGGTTTTAGGCCCAGGAGCTTCTGTCCCCAAGGAATCAAGGTGGCCACACCCTCCTGGAACGTGGATGCGTTCACCAAAACCAGAAGCTCCTCCTTTGGCCATTTTGCAATTAAATTGTTTGGGGGTTTTTGTTGTTAAGTTGTAGTTCGTAACATGTTCCAGATATTAACACCGCATCAGATATGTGATCTGCAATAGTTTCTTCCAGTCCATGATCGCCTTTTCACTCTATTGACTGTTGATTCTTTTCAGTGCTTTGAAATATGGAAGTGTATAGCAGGAAAGGTTTCAAGAGTGGGGTGAGGACTTTGTTGGTCACTTGTGTTAACTGGCCTTACCCAAAGGAAGAGAACATCTTCTTTTATCTTATTTTACAACCTGGAGCTAGGCAGCCTTGCTAACTCTCCCAGCAGCCACCATCCTACTCTCCCAGCTAACAATGCGAGATGGGATCGTATCTTCCTTGATGACTGTATTTCAAATGGATGGCTGAGGGAGTGAGGAGGTTAAAGCCTTTTTTAAAATGTGTATCTTTGCAGGTTCCTTATAAAATAGAGTCACCATATGATCCAGCAATCCCACTTCTGAGCATATATTCAGAAAAGATGAAAACTCTAATTCAAAAAGATACATGCACCCCAATAATCTTAACATGGTGAAAATCTGATCCTACCCGTCCTTCTGCATTTATTAGCCTTCATACTTCTTTAAAAGGAAATGTCCGCTCATAAATTAATCAGATCCCTTGAGGTACAACGAATTATAAAAATAGGATAAATGCTTAATTCTATTTATTTACCAGTTTTCATTAGTATTAGTAACAGGAGATATAAGCATTTCTCTATATTTATTACTTTTTTTTTGATGTCGACAATTTTTAAAGTCTTTATTGAGTTTGTTACAATATTCCTTCTGTGGTATGTTTTTTTGGGTTTTTTTGGTCACAAGGCATGTGGGATCTCAGCTCTGTGACCAGGGATCGAAAGCGCACCCTCTACACTGGAAAGTGAAGTCTCAACCACTGCACCGCCAGGGAAGTCCCCTATATCTATTATATTGTATATGTTAAATACCAGAATTAAGCAAAAAACTAAAACATAATGGTTACCAATTGAGGGAAGGACAAACAAAACGAAAAACTGGAATGGAAACTGAAATTTCTGACTTTAATTTTATTTTGTAGATTTGATTTGAAACTATATGATTATTTTAAATACTTATAAAAAATAAACTCTAAAATAATTCCTGAGAACCAAAAAGCTTTCAATTTCTGAAAGCAAAAATAAATACCTCTGTGTATCAAGTTGCTGATAGAGACAACCAGAGAGAAATTATTTTAAACAACTTTAAAAATACATTATTTGTATATATATTCCTAGTAGTATACAATCTAAGGTCAAAAACCCTTCAATAAAAATCTTTAAATGTCCCAGAGATCATACTGTTGATGGTAAGCATTTCTGTTGTCATTCTGAGCTGGCAGCAAATGTTGCATGGGATAAAACAATCATGATTTTGATGCAGTTGGGGACCAATATTTTCAGTGTGAGAAAAAGGCTATCAGATCTAGGAGCTAGAGGTTAAATAAAAATCTTATAGTACCAAATTTTTTATGTGACAAATCTTGTTTTATTACTTCCCTACCTTATTAATGTTTTTATTTAATTAAGCCTAAAAGATTAATAATAATTTTAAGGCACTGTTCTAGACAACCATTTATCTACCAAGCTTAAACTCTGAAATACATTTTTTGGACATATTAAACATTTAGTATAGGTTTGAAGTTGCCTCCTTTTTTTTCAAGAAATATAAAATATACAGATAATTGGGTTTGTGTATAAACAGATTATACTTGGCTTATTAATGCAAAAAGGATTTAAAATTCCAACAGAACTTTATTTTCTCCTTTTCTTTTATTTACTTACTTACTTGTAAATGCTACATTTTGTATCTCTAATAAATAAAATCCATTTTTTCTTATTCTCATAACGAAAAAACCCCTGTTTCACCTAATGCCACTGTGTTAGTTTGCCACAGCTGCCACAACAACATACTGCAGGCTAGGTGATTTAAACAACAGGAGTTAATTTTTTCAGCATTTGGAGGCTGAAATCCAAGATCAAGGGGAGAGCAGGTCTGGCTTCCTCTCTGGCCTCTCTGATTGGCTTGCAAATAGCCCCTTATTGATGTACCCCTCAGAAGGTCTATTCTCTGTGTGCTGGCAGTCATACTGGACTGGGGACCGCCCTAACAACCTCATTTAATTTAAAGGCCCTATCTTCACAATGTGATTGTGAGGTACCAGGCATTAGAGCTTCGATATATTAATTTGGGGGATGGCATAATTCAGCCTGTAACAGTTAACAGTAATCCCTTAGTATTAATATTACATAGCCAATTCACATCCAATTTTCCTACAGTTTACTACATGATGCATTGGGCAGATTGTATTATCATGCTGTCACTTTAAGCTGTTACCCTGTGACCCTTTTTTCTAGTATACTGATAATTAGACCTAGGGGATTGATTCAGTTCAGTTTCAATTGCTCTTTTTGTAAAGACACTTCATAAACAGTAATAGTATGAAGTACCCTACGTCAAGAGGCATATAATACTTGACCATCTCACTTTTTGTATTGCAAAGATTGATCAAGTGTTGTCAGCCTGATCCATTCCTTATAAAGTTCCCTTTCACACTTCCACTAATGGAAACCATTAGTTATTATTTCCTTGGTCATATCCAGTCTATTAATACATCCATCAAAGGAATGCTTCATCTCTGTTGCATTTTGTTTTTATCTCTACCATTTCTTTTTAGTTCTTTCTTAGGATTTTCATCTCTCTGCACACATTGCCTATCAGATCTTGCATGTTGTCTATCCCTTACAGTTCTTAGCATATAAATCATAATTTTATTTATGAAGTATAGTTTATGTGTTGTCCATTATATTAGTCACAGGTGTACAATAGAGTGATTCACTATTTTTAAAGGTTATACTTCATTTATAGTTATTATAAAATATTGGCTACATCCCCAGTGTTGTACAAAATGTTCTTGTAGCTTATTTTGTCCATAACAGTTTGTACCTCATTAATCATAGTTTTACATTGCCAGTCTGATAATCCCAACATCCATGCCACATCTGGTTGTGATACTTGTTCTATTTCTTTAAACTGTATTTTTGGCCTTTCAGTATGCCTTGTAATTTTTCTTGATAGTCAGAAATGATGTAGTGGATAAAAGGAACTACTGTAAATAAGCCGTTAGTTATGTGGTGATGGGACTTCCCTAGTGGCTCAGACGGTAAAGCATCTGCCTACAATGCGGGAGACCCGGGTTCAATCCTTGGGTTGGGAAGGTCTCCTGGAGAAGGAAATGGCAACCCACTTGAGTATTCTCACCTGGAAAATCCCATAGACGGAGGAGCCTGGTAGGCCACAGTCCATGGGGTCACAAAGAGTCGGACGTGACTGAGAGACTTCACTTAGCACTTATGTGGTGGTGAGGTGTGGGGAGGGGAAGCAGTCTACAGCCCTTTGATTAGGTCCCAGTCGTTTAGTGAGTCTGTGTCCCTGAAGTGTTTTTCAGACTTCCCAAGTGTTTCTCAGACTCCCCTGCCCGTAGGTGAGAGAAGACAGCTACCATAGACTGGATTCAGGTATTTCCTTTCTCTCAGGTCAGCTTCTTGTTTAGTCACTAAGTCATGTCTGAATCTTTTTTGACCCCATGACTGCAGCCCGCCAGGCTCCTCTGTCCATGGGATTTTCCAGGCAAGAATACTGGAGTGGGTTGCCATTCCCTTCTCCAGGGGATAAAACTCCAGCAGATCAGGCTCTCGTTAACTAGTTTCCCCTGAGGGCAGCTCTTGTTAAAACAACAAAGAGATCTGATATTTTCATCCTACCAGCTTGCCTTATAGATTTCACACCTGCAGCCTCTACAATTGCACAAACCAATTCTTTAAAATGAAGGGATGACTAGCCAGAGCAATTAGGCAAGGCAAGGAAATAAAAGGCACCCCAATTGTAAGGAATAAGTAAAACTTGCTCAATTTTTAACACATGACATGATTCCATATATTAGAACTATTAAAGAACACATACACACACACCGCATACAACTATTAGCACTAATAAAAAAATGTGGCAAGTTTTCAGAGTGCAAGATCAATATTCAAAAATCCATTCTTTTTTAATACATCAACAATGAATAATCTGAAAAGAAAATTCAATAATGATTTTATTTATAACTGAATTTACTATAGTTTGGTGACCTGATACAAAGAGCCAACTCACTGGAAAATATTGAGGGCAGGAGAAGGGGGCAACAGAGGATGAGATGGTTGGATGGCATCATCAACTCAATGGACATGAGTTTGAGCAAACTCTGGGAGATGATGAAGGAGAGGGAAGCCTGGCGTGCTGCAGCCCATGGGATCACGAAGAGTCAGACATGACTGAGTGCCAAAACAACAACTATAGACTAAGCTGTGTCCCCCAAAGTTCAGATGTTGAAGCCCTATTCTGCAGTGGGATTGTTTTTGGAGAGAGGGCCTAGTATCCTTACAAGAAGAGTTACCAAGGATCCCTTGCTCTCCTTCACCATCACTTGAGAAAAGACAGCTTTCCACAAGCCAGGAAGAGGACTCTCACCAGAAACCAAGTCTGTCAGCATCTTGATATGTGGCCTTCCCAAGCAGAACTGTGAGAAAGAAATTTCTGTTGTTTAAGGCACCCAGTCTGTGGCATTTTGCTATAGCGACCCTGAGCAGACTAAGATAGCATTCAAAAATGAAAAGAAATATCTAGGAATAAATTATCTAAAGAGATGAAAGACTTGTACCCTGGAAACTATAAAATTGTAAAAAGAAAATTAAAAAGGATCTAAATAAATGGAACGACATCATGTTCACAGATTTGAGGACTTAATGTTTTAAGATAACAACACTTGTCAAGGAGACCTACTACTTTGATGCCTCATTCAATCCCTATCAAAATCCCAGTTGCTTTTTTTTTTTTTTTGCGCAAATGAAAAAGCTGATCTCAAACTCATATAAAATTGCAAAAGGCCTGAATATACAAAACAATATTGGAAAAGAACAAAACTGGAGCACTTACACTTCCCAATTTCAAAACTTAGTACAAAGCTACAGTGTGGTACTGGCATAGGACAGCCATATAGAACGATGGAGTAGAATTAACAGTCCAGAAACAAACACATATATCTATGGCAAACTGATTTTTGACAAGGATGTCAAGTTCATTCATTGAGGATAAGAACATTCTCTTCAACAAATGGTTCAGGGACAACATGCAAAAGAATGAAATGGAATGCCTACCACAGAACAGATACAGAAATAAACTCAAAATGGATTAATAACTTAATATAAGAGGTAAAACTATAAAACTCTTGGAAAAAAATAGGGGTAAATCCTGCAGAAGCGAAACTGAAGTGATGTCACTTATACTGGGGACAAAATGGAGGACAACAAAGGTGCATTAAAGAAAAACAAAACATTATCTAATGTAATTTGCAAGAATTTACACCCTTCTCAGAAATCAGCAGAGCATGCTAGTCATTCTCAAAGACCAAGTCCGTTCATGCTATCTTTAGACTTCCTTGTTCCCCTGACAAAACTACCCTGATCCAAATAAAGATCAGCTGAAAAAGTCAAATTACTTCTGCATATACCCTATATACACCATTTAGTCTGTGAACTCTCATAGCCTGGAGTTTCTTGGCTTGCAGGTTGAAATCCTTGGGATAAACTCACTTTCTGCTTTGTGAAAACAAAATACAGACATGGTTTTCAACAATCCTTATGACCTTGGATTTGGTAATAGATTCTTAAAAATGACACCAAAATCACAATTCACAACAGGAAAAAAAAACACATAAATTGGACTTCATCAAAAATTTAAGTTTGTATATCAAAAAATATCAGAAAAGTAAAAAGACAGTCTACAGAACTAGAGAAAATACTTGTAAATCATATATCTGATAAGGGTCTAGTATCTAGAATATATAAGGAACTCATAATTTAGACAACAAAAAGACAAACAACCCAGTATAATGATGGGCAAATGACTTGAATAGACATTTCTGCAAAGAATATAGACAAATGGCCAATTAGAACATGAAAAGACTCTCAATCAATATTACTGGCCATCAGAGAACTGCAAATCAAGACCACAGTTCAGTTCAATTCAGTCTCTCAGTCGTGTTCAACTCTTTGTGACCCCATGGACTGCAGCACACCAGGCCTCCCTGTCCATCACCAACTCCCAGAGTTTACTCAAACTCATGTCCACCGAGTCAGTGATGCCATCCACCATCTCATACTCTGTCATCCCCTTCTCCTCCCACCTTCAATCTTTCCCAGCATCAGGGCCTTTTCCAATGAGTCAGTTCTTTGCATCAGTTGGCCAAAGTATTAGAGTTTCAGCTTCAGCATCAGTCCTTCCAATGAATATTCAGGACTGATTTCCTTTAGGATGGACTGGTTGGATCTCCTTGCAGTCCAAGGGAGCCTCAAGAGTCTTCTCCAATACCACAGTTCAAAAGCATCAATTCTTCCACATTCAGCTTTCTTTATAGTCCAACTCTCACATTCATACATGACTACTGGACAAATGATAGCTTTGACTAGATGGACCTTTGTTGACAAAGTAATCTCTCTGCTTTTTAATATGCTGTCTAGGTTGGTCATAACTTTTCTTCCAAGGAGCAAGTGTCTTTTAATTTCATGGCTGCAGTCACCACCTGCAGTGATTTTGGAGCCCAAGAAAATAAAGTCTGTCACACTTTCCATTGTTTCCCTATCTATTTGCCATGAAGTGATGGGACCAGATGCCATGATCTTTGTTTTCTGAATGCTGAGTTTTAAGCCAACTTTTTCACTCTCCTCTTTCACTTTCATCAAGAGTCTCTTTAGTTCTTCGCTTTCTGCCATAAGGGTGGTGTTGTCTGCATATTTGAGGTTATTGACATTTCTCCTGGCAATCTTGATTCCAGCTTGTGCTTCATCCAGCCCAGCCTTTCTCCTGATGTGCTCTGCATAGAAGTTAAATAAGCACAGTAACCATATACAGCCTTGATGTACTCCTTTCCCTATTTGGAACCAGTCTGTTGTTCCATGTCCAGTTCTAACTGTTGCTTCTTGACCTGCATACAGGTTTCTCAGGAGACAGGTCAGGTAATCTGGTATTCTCATCTCTTTCAGAATTTTCCACAGTTTCTTGTCATCCACACAATCAATGGCTTTGGCATAGTCAATAAAGCAGAAATTGATGTCTTTCTGGAACTCTCTTGCTTTTTCAATGATTCAACATCAAAAAATTGATGGCAATTTGATCTCTTGTTCCTCCACCTTTTCTAAATCCAGCTTGAACATCTGGAGGTTCATGGTTCACATACTGCTGAAGCCTGGCTTGGAGAATTTTGAGTATCACTTTGCTAGCGTGTGAGATGAGTGCAATTGTGCGGTAGTTTGAGCATTCTTTGGCATTGCCTTTCTTTGGGATTGGAATGAAAACGGACCTTTTCCAGTCCTGTGGCCACTGCTGAGTTTTCCAAATTTGCTGGCATATTGGCAGCACTTTCACAGCATCATCTTTTAGGATTTGAAAGAGCTCAACTGAAATTCCATCACCTCCACTAGCTTTGTTCGTAGTGATGCTTCCTAAGGCCCACTTGACTTTGCATTCAAGTATGTCTGGTTCTAGGTGAGTGATCCCACCATTGTGATTATCTGGTGTGATAATCAAAACCTTCTGAATCTATGCCCTGACCAGTAATGCTGAAGAAGCTGAAGTTGAACAGTTCTATGAAGACCTACAAGAACTTCTAGAACTAACACCCCAAAGAGATGTCCTTTTCATTATAAGGGGCTGGGATGCAAGAGTAGGAAATCAAGAGATACCTGGAGTAACAGGCAAATTTGGCCTTGGAGTACAGAATGAAGCAGGGCAAAGGCCAATAGAGTTTTGCCAAGAGAACGCACTGGTCATAGCAAACACCCTCTTCCAGAAACACAAGAGAAGACTACACATGGACATCACCAGATGGTCAACATCAAAATCAGATTGATTATATTCTTTGCAGCCAAAGATGGAGAAGCTCTATACAGTCAGCAAAAACAAGACTGGGAGTTGACTGTCGCTCAGATCATGAACTGAACCTCGTGCACACCAGGACCCAGGCTATAGGAGCAGTGACCCCACACGAGACTGACCCAGACTTGCCCATGAGTGTCCAGGAGTCTCCGGCGGAGGCGTGGTTTGGCGCGGCCTGCTGCAGGGTTGGGGGCACTGAGTGTAGCATGTGTGCATGGGACCTTTTGAAGGAGGTTTCCATTATCTTCATTACCTCCACCATAGTTTGGCCTGAGGTCAAGTAACAAGGAGGGAACACAGCCCTGCCCATCAACAGAAAACTGGATTAAAGATTTACTGAACATGGCCCCACCCATCAGAACAAGACTCAGTTTCCCCCTCAATCAGTCTCTCCCATCAGGAAGCTTCCATTCAGTATTCTTGCCTTGAGAACCCCATGAACAGTATGAAAAGGTAAAAAGATAGGACACTGAAAGATGAACTCCCCAGGATAGGTGCCCAATATGCTACTGGAGATCAGTGGAGAAATAACTCCAGAAAAAATGAAGAGATGAAGCCAAAGCAAAAACACCAGCCAGTTGTGGATGTGACTGGTGATGGAGGTAAAGTCCAATGCTATGAAGAGCAATATTGAATAGGAACCTGGAATGTTAGGTCCATGAATCAAGGCAAATTGGAAGTGGTCAAACAGGAGATGGCAAGAGTTGAACATCAGCATTTTAGGAGTCAGCGAACTAAAATCGACTGGAATGGGTGAATTTAACTCAGATGACCATTATATCTATCACTGTGGGCAAGAATCCCTTAGAAAAAATGGAGTAGCCATCACAGTCAACGAAAGAGTCCAAAGTGCAGTACTCGGATGCAATCTCAAAAACGACAGAATGCTCTCTGTTCATTTCCAAGGCAAACCATTCAAGACCACAATGAGACCACAATTTCATACCCACTAGGCTGGTTGGTTATTCATGTGTGCTCAGTGGTGTCCAACTCTTTGCAACTGCATAGACTACAGCCGGTCAGGCTCTTCTGTCCATGGAAATTCCAGGCAATCCTGGAGTTGGTTGCCATTTCCTCCTCCAGGGACCTTCCTGACCCAGGGATCCAACAACCCAAGTCTCCTGCATCTCCTGCATTGGCAGGCAGAGTCTTTAACACTGAGCCACCTGGGAAGACCCAAGGATGGCTATCAAAACAAGACAAAACTGTTAGTGAGGATGTGAAGAAATTGAAACTGTCATACTTTGCTATCAGTATATAAAACATCTCCTCCACTGTGGAAAACAGTTTATTGATTCTGCAAATATTTAAGCATGGAATTACCACATGACCCAGCAGTTCCATTCCTGGATATTGACAAGGAGTGTTTCCTTGACTTTAGTCAGGGTCCTCTAAGCCCTCTCAGCCTCTATTTTAGTACTGGTCTTGTGGGGCCTGCATCAACTAGTTGTCATAAGAATCCAGTCATGTCAGTTTAGAGAGAACCCCTACTGGGATATCTTATCATCCTCAATATCTCATCAAATTCTTCATCCCCTACCTTCAATATTACATCAACCTGCTCTGCCTTCAATTAAGAAACCTGTTAAAATTGTATGGCCAGAATTTAGCCCTTATATATGGTGTTTCATTTTAGGAAATTTCCACCCGCTGGCTACAGGGTCTCACTTGTTTATGATGTATTTGTTTAACTGACTCCAGTTCTATACTAAGGTCTCTTTTCTCTATTGCAATAATTCCTAAATAAAATCTGCTTTGTTTTGTTTTGAAATGGTATGGACCTAACAGAAGCAGAAGATATTTAAGAAGAGGTGGCAAGAATACACAGAAGACCTGTACAAAAAAGATCTTCATGACCAAGATAATCACGATCGTGTGATCACTCATCTAGAGCCAGACATCCTGGAATGTGAAGTCAAGTGGGCCTTAGGAAGCATCACTACAAAGCTAGTGGAGGTGATGGAATTCCAGTTGAGCTATTTCAAATCCTGAAAGATGATGCTGTGAAAGTGCTGCACTCAATATGCCAGCAAATTTGGAAAACTCAGCAGTGGCCACAGGACTGGAAAAGGTCAGTTTTCATTCCAATCCCAAAGAAAGGCAATGCCAAAGAATGCTCAAACTACTGCACAATTGCACTCATCTCACATGCTAGCAAAGTGATACTCAAAATTCTCCAAGCCAGGCTTCAGCAATATGTGAACCGTGAACTTCCAGATGTTCAAGCTAGATTTAGAGAAGGCAGAGGAACCAGAGATCAGATTGTGAACATTCGCTGGATCATGGAAAAAGCAAGAGAGTTCCAGAAAAACATCTATTTCTGCTTTATTGACTATGCCAAAGCCTTTGACTGTGTGGATCACAATCAACTGTGGAACATTCTGAAAGAGATGGGAATACCAGACCACCTGACCTGCCTCTTGAGAAACCTATATGCAGGTCAGGAAGCAACAGTTAGAACTGGACATGGAACAACAGACTGGTTTCAAATACGAAAAGGAGTACGTCAAGGCTGTATATTGTCACCCTGCTTATATAACTTCTATGCAGAGTACATCATGAGAAACGCTGGGCTAGAAGAAACACAAGCTGGAATCAAGATTGCCGGGAGAAATATCAGTAACCTCAGATATGCAGATGACACCACCCTTATGGCAGAAAGTGAAAAGGAACTAAAAAGCCTCTTGATGAAAGTGAAAGAGGAGAGTGAAAAAGTTGACTTAAAGCTCAACATTCAGAAAACAAAGATCATGGCATCTGGTCCCATCACTTTACGGCAAATAGATGGGGAAACAGTGTCAGACTTTATATTTTGGGGCTCCAAAATCACTGCAGATGGTGATTGTAGCCATGAAATTAAAAGACGCTTACTCCTTGGAAGGAAAGTTATGACCAACCTAGATAGCATATTCAAAAGCAGAGACATTACTTTGCCAACAAAGGTCCATCTAGTCAAGGCTATGGTTTTTCCTGTGGTCACGTATGGATGTGAGAGTTGGACTCTGAAGAAAGCTGAGCGCCAAAGAATTGATGCTTTTGACGTGGTGTTGGAAAAGACTCTTGAGAGTCCCCTGGACTGCAAGGAGATCCAACCAGTCCATTCTGAAGGAGATCAGCCCTGGCATTTCTTTGGAGGGAATGATGCTAAAGCTGAAACTCCAGTACTTTGGCCACCTCACGCGAAGAGTTGAGTCATTGGAAAAGACTCTGATGCTGGGAGGGATTGGGGGCAGGAGAAGAAGGGGACGACAGAGGATGAGATGGCTGGATGGTATCACTAACTCAATGGACATGAGTCTGAGAGAAGTCCAGGAGGTGGTGATGGACAGGGAGGTCTGGCATGCTGCGATTCATGGGGTCGCAAAGAGCCAGACACGACTGAACGAGTGAACTGAACTGAACTGTTTCGTTTTTATTCGCTGATTGAATTGCTGTCAGATTCTGATTTTCTTCAACAGTATATATCCCAAAGCGTTGAAACCAGGGTTAAAACAAATACGTCCACACACATATTCATAGCAGCACTATTCACAATAGCTCAAAGGTGTAAAGAACCCAAACGTCCATCGCTGGATGGATGGGTAAATTGTGGTATATACATGCAAATAAGATGGAGTATTAACTATAAAAAATAATGAAATACTAATATTTGCTGATATAAGGTGGATGAACCTGGAAATCACCTTTATGTGAAAGCAGACAGCACAAAATGATCATATAAATCCATTTACGTGAAATACTCGGATTAGGTAAACCCTTAGAGTCTGGGCTTCAGTCCACGGAGCCTCAAAGAGTCTGGCACGACTGAGCAACTTCACTTTCTTTCTTTAGAGTCTGAAAGTAGTTGTTCCTGCCAGGAGCGAGAAGAATAGAATGTAATTCTTAATAGGAGTGAAGAAAATGGTTTTCAACTAGACATTGTTAGTGGTTTCACAGCATTGCGATTATACTACATACACCGAATTGTGTATTTAAAGATGTTTCATTTTACGTTTTTTGAGTTTCACTTCAGTAATAATTTTTTAAGTTTATAACCCAACAGCTGAAGTTGTTCGAAAGTGCAGAATTACAACCAGACACTGCAATACGCGCTGATTATTCCGCTTCTGAAGTTTTAGAACTCTTCAGTGCTGTGCTTTGTTTTTTAACATTACATTCTTTGGCACTTGACTGGTACACCATCATAGACTGCAAGGCCGGCACCAGTATAGGCAGCAATGGTGTGGTTCCCTAGGATGGACTGAGCAACAAGGAAAAGTTCGTTACAAGCTTCTTTCACTGTAGTATTTCAACCGGGCTTCCCACCTCACAAATAGTCACAGGCTACATCGCCTTTTACGGACCTGGACGCCGGGTCGGCGAAGACGCCCGTGGACCTAGCCTGGTCACCGGGCTCGAGTCACTACGGGGCTCGCGGGGGCGGACCCAGGCGGGAGCATCCCAGCGTCGGGCCCGCTGGCCTCGGCCCAGCCTTCCCAACCTCCACCACTTCCGCCCGCGGCCGGCCGCCCGCACCGCCCAGCGCGCCAGTCGGAAGTGTGCGCGCCGGAACAGGCGGTCGGCGGGGCTGCCGCGCCGCGCGGGCCAGAACGGGGGCGGGGCGTGCGGGGATAGCGCGCAGCAGCTAGCGTGGGCCGAGGTCGGCGCGTCGCGCTCGGGCCGAGCGGAGGGCGCCGTCGAGAGTCGGCCGCCTGCACAGGTGGGCCGCGGCCGGAGGGCAGGGGCGCGCCCGCGACGGGTTGGGTAGGCGCGCGAGACTAGGGGCGGGGTCAGAGGGGAACGAACGGCTTCCCGAGTGGCTTTTCGCCGCTTCCGGGGCCCGGCGCCCGCGCGAGGTAGACGGTGTTCTTGGAGACGCGGCGGGCCGGGCTGAGCCAGCAGCCCCCTGGGCGGTCGCCTTCTTCTCCTCTCCCGTCTTTTATCTTAGTGTTGACATTTGGTTTGCAGTTACAGGTATTTCCGGAAATTCGCTAGAATTTAGCGTAGCGCTTTTTGTGGGGAGGGTGGCGGGGGCGGGGTTTTTGGTGTCCATATTGAATAAGGCTGTCAGCTGGGCTGTGGAGTTGGGGCGTTTTTCAGGCAAAGTCTAAGTTGTTAACAAAGCTCGAGCAGATGCAGGAGACTAGCGTCCATCAGGGAAGTCAGTGGGATTTATGGCGGTATTTAGAATTGGATTGATCACCGATCCCCGCCGTGGGTCCTGGGAGTTCAGAAATAAACTTGGCGAATGGCCGCCCCTGGAAGCCATCTCCGATAACCGCCACCGGGGAGGGGCCGCGCGTATCGTAAATAGTCTCTGTTAGGACTCGGGGTAGAAAGTGATTAGCGCGGTTTTCCGAGTTAGATTGAGTACAGTGAAAAATGGTTGATAACCATGATGTGGAAATAGATCAAAATTAAGACAGTATTAGTCTGAGCAGAATCAAGTCCTTATTTTAAATGCTTTTAAGAATTCAAAAACGAGTGCTGGGTTGAGTGGTCTGAAGGTTGTTAAGATTTAATAGTAAAAATCTCAGGATTAAAAAGAGAAGTCTGAATTCCGGTCTAGTTGTGTGATCCTGAGAAAATCACTAGTTCTGAGAGCCTTATTCTATAAAATGGCTACGATGATAATTACAGTGGTATTCTCACAGTTCTAGTAGATTCTGTATTACGGTCAGAATGTTTGGATTTGTAAGTGGTTATGGGGTTTTGTGAGTCCCTTGGACTGCAAGGAGATCCAACCAGTCCATTCTGAAGGAGATCAGCCCTGGCATTTCTTTGGAAGAAATGATGCTAAAGCTGAAACTCCAGTACTTTGGCCACCTCATGCGAAGAGTTGATTCATTGGAAAAGACTCTGATGCTGGGAGGGATTGGGGGCAGGAGGAGAAGGGAACGACAAAGGATGAGATGGCTGGATGGTATCACTGACTCGATGGACGTGAGTCTGAGTGAACTCCGGGAGTTGGTGATGGGCAGGGAGTCCTGGCACACTGCGATTCATGGGGTCGCAAAGAGTCGGACACGACTGAGCGATTGCACTGAACTGATGGGGTTTTGTAGTACTTAAATATTTAAAGTCACTAAGCCCACCTTTCCTCCATCCCCCAGTTTAGTGACAAGAGATCTGATTTTAAAGTCATCACATTTTGCCTGTGGCGTATCTTCCTGAGAAGGCGATGGCACCCCACTCCAGTACTCTTGCCTGGAAGATCCCATGGACGGAGGAGCCTGGCAGGCTGCAGTCCACGGGGTCGCTAAGAGTCGGACACGACTGAGGGACTTCACTTTCACTTTTCACTTTCCTGCATTGGAGAAGGAAATGGCAACCCACTCCAGTGTTCTTGCCTGGAGAATCCCAGGGACGGGGGAGCCTGGTGGGCTGCCGTCTGTGGGGTCGCACAGAGTCGGACACGACTGAAGCGACTTAGCAGCAGCAGCAGTGTATCTTCATCTTTAGATTCAGTGGTCAGAAAAATTCCACCTTAAGTTCATGTTAAATCTCGCATGAACTTTTGTAGAATAGGATTAACGTCTTATTCATTTGTGAAATGATATTCCTGGAACCTGTATGGTGCTTGTCATTTTTGGTGGGTTTGTGAATTTTTTCCTGTCTTCTACCTTCTACTTTTTCAAGACTGAACCGACAAAACTTAAGCTTTGGGTTCACTGAAAACAAACCAAAACAATTTTACATGGAAAATACTGTTTTCGGTTGCTTAAAGGTGTGCTCAGTTGTGTATAGACACACCGGGTGATTACAAGGAGTTAAGTAAAGAATTAGATTACACATAAGCTTTATTTAGCGTCACTTTCAGAGCAAACATCTGTGAGAGACATCTCTGTGAGAGGCAGAGAAGATCTAGCAGTAGACTTAAACATTGGCAGCACTTTTGAATTGCTTAGGGAGAGTCAAAAATGCTGACCCCTGGGCCCTAATCCAGACCAATTAATGAGAATTTCTGGAGGAGCATGGGTATCCCACTTGTTAAAAGTTTCCAGGGTTACTCTGTTGTGCAGCCAGGATGAGAGCTTGTGTATTAGAGGAATGAGGTTCTTCTAGAGTGTGTCTTGTTTGCTTGAGGAGGGGACAAGCTGGAAGGACTGGAGCTACATTGGACAGTGTAGCCTGGGGCATTTGGGAGAATGTTAAAGAGGACTTTTATCTGCAGGTGTGATGAAATGTTTTGATTTGTAAAATGAACTGTGCAGTGACGAAGGCTAAAGCGCAGGCTGTTAAAATCCTGAGTAACAGAGCAGTGACTGTGAAGATAGGAGAAATTAAACAAACATTCTCTCCTGGATGTTAAATATTTTTAAGAAATTGAGTAATGATTTTAACTTGCAACCTTTTTTTTGCTCTACCTAGTTAAAACTGTATTTTTCAGAATGAGAGAATAGACTGTCAGTGTGTGAATTTGTGACTGGTTAAAGTGTCTTACAAATATATATACTTTAGTTTTCCTTGTTAATTACTAAGTAATCTCATATATGTTGATTTATGTTAATTTAGGGGTTTTGTCATTTTTGTTTTTCAGTACTCTTAAGATTGATTTCTAAGGATATGGTTTTCATCCAGCTTCATCAACGCACATAAATTTTCTCCTTTTTGGACTCCTGTTTTATATCACAATGGTGAGCTACAAATCAGTATGTTAATATTCTTAGAAAATTCTCTTCCCTCAAAAAAAATCAATATGAAACAAATATTCTTATTAGCTACCCTTGTTACTCTAACTGGGAAATTACTTAGCAATTGCATGCAAAATCTTAAAATATGAAGCTCATCTCTCAATTCAGTATTATAATCATATCCAGGTTGCACAGATAATCTATCTGTCCTTATTTTTGTGAAGTAGTAAAAAAAAAATTTCTTCCATAGCATTTTCCAGGCAAGAATAATGGAGTGGGTAGTCATTCGCTTCTCCAGGGGATCTTACCAACCTACAGATCGAATCCTGGTCTCCTGCATTGCAGGCAGATTCTTTACAATCTGAGCCACCAGGGAAGTCCTCTAGTTACGTTACCATAGTCCAAATCACTGGCAAGAACCTTGGGTACAAGTATAAATAGTTTTGGGGGTACAGGTTTCTCATATTTTGAAGTTCTTGTTAGTACAGATTTTTTAAAAAAATTAAGAAGTATAACCTGCTTACTGCAATTAACATTTAAGCAGCATTAGGATTAGCCTTCTAATGGCACATTTCTGCTTACCACTTACAGTCACTAAACATACGTAGGGCTGGGCATTTAACTTTAAACATTAAAAAATTAAAAACAGAAGAAAAAGATGACTTTCTACTGTTATAAACAGCATTTGACAGAATAAACTTCAGAAAACATGTGTCTTCTTGTGTTGGGATCTTCCCTATGTACTCTTGCCTTTTTAGAGAAAAGTGGAGCTATCACAGTGAGGTTCTTACCTTATATTTTGCTTTGATATTGTCTTAAGTATTTGAATGCAGTAGTGAATAAATGATACTAGCATTTATATATGCAGGTATATCTCACTAGAACCTTTATAGTTTTGATATCAGAAGATTAAATATTTGAGAATAGTGGCTGTTTGAAATGGTCTTGGAATATACATTTGATTGTGTTTTATAATTTTTTGATAAGTTATAAACTTACTCTATAAGGTTTTATGGCCAAAATAAAAGAACCTTGTGTTTTTGTCAAGAGTATATATTGGAAAATAGTTTATGCTCAAGACTTTAATTTTGAGTCCCTGGGAAACAGTTTCACTGAATTCTGCCCATGAAATTTTTTAAATAAATTAAATTTGATATATATAAATTTAACAACCTTTTGAAGTATGACATATTTCAGACTTTCTTTTACCTGCTCCATTTAGATGCTTGATAATGTACAGGTTCTATTGCTCTTCTAAAAGGCTGGCTGTCTTTGTAATATTAATTCTCCATCCTTATAACTAGGATGACAGGGTCACTTCAACCTTCATGATTTCTGAAACCTGGCAATATATATTCTTACTCCTGCCCTCTTGGGATTTTGATGGGTACTAGGAGTTTTTACCGGAGAAGGCAATGGCACCCCACTCCAGTACTCTTGCCTGGAAAATCCCATGGACGGAGGAGCTTGGCAGGCTGCAGTCCATGGGGTCACTAAGAGTCGGACACGACTGAGCGACTTCCCTTTCACTTTTTACTTTTATGCATTGGAGAAGGAAATGGCAACCCACTCCAGTGTTCTTGTCTGGAGAATCCCAGGGACGGGGGAGCCTGGTGGGCTGCCGTCTATGGGGTCGCACAGAGTCGGACACAACTGAAGCCACTTAGCAGCAGCAGCAGCAGGAGTTTTTACTCCATGGAACTTGGTAGATTGAATTGTTGGAGAGTCCAAAATAACGGAAAAATATAGGTTCTTAAAAAATGAAAATTTTCTTTGCCTCTCAGTGAAATTAAAAGTGATTGTCATTGTGAGTGAAAAATGGTATATCTCTGTGTGATACCCAAACCACAAAACTAGAAAGAAATTATTGGTGGTATATTGGCTTAAATTTTTTTAAATCTAGTATTTTTTATTTTTGGATATCATTACAAAAGATACTATACAAATAAAGAAGACAGAGTTTAGCCTTCTTATTAATCTCTCTTGCCCTATAAGACAGGTCTCTAAGAAATCAAAGAAGGATGGGGATTTACTAGTAGATCTCAAACTACATGTAATAATAATACTGTATTTTCATCAGTTCTAAGGTACATCTGCTTTTTGCTTTTACATTTTAATTACTGAATTGATAATGTATCTATGATACAGTCAGTGACATCTTAAACTTATTATTGGCAGCATACTCTTCTTCCCTGAAGTGAAGTGAAGTCGCTCAGTCGTGTCCCACTCTTTGCGACCCCATGGACTGTAGTCCACCACGCTTCTTCGTCCATGGGATTTTCCAGGCAGGAGTACTGGAGTGGGTTGCCATTTCCTTCTCCAGAGGATCTTCCCGACCCAGGGATCAAACCCAGGTCTCCCGCATTGTAAGCAAGACACTTTACCATCTGAGCCACCAGGGAAGTTAATTCAGGCATGTAACTGATGGTATCTTAAATTCATTAGGGCTTTCCTTGTGGCTCAGACAGTAAAAAAAAAAAAAAGCGTCTACCTACAATGTGGGAGACACAGGTTCGATCCCTGGGTTGGGAAGTTCCCCTGGAGAAGGAAATGACAACCCACTCCAGTGTTCTTTTCTGGAAAATCCCATGGATGGAGGAGCCTGGTAGGCTACAGTCCATGGGGTCGCAAACAGTTGGACATTCATTTTAAATTCATTAAAAATTGGTAAGGGTAACCATCATTTATTCTGTTTCTACTAGGCACTGGCCTAGTTTCTGTTCATAATGTTAAGAATGTCTAAGTTGATATTAGGCACCAACATAATAGCCCCCTCAGTTTTTAGGATTCCTAGCAGCTTAAGGGATTTCAGTTTTTGCTTCACTTTAATTGCATACCTGATGGCCAGTATATTTTCCTAAATGATGCTCTTAAAATGCTGAAGTTTATAAAATGGTAATAGTTAGTTACCATATCTAACCTTCAGCCCTATATCAGCTGTACAAGCATGACCAGAGAAAATCATTGTAACATTTCTTAACTAATTTGTGGTCAGAATCAGGTGTCTGAGATGACCATATTTTTTCCTGCATGTCTTGAGCATGCAGTGGGGTGGGTGGAGGAGGGAAAGAAAGGAAAATGTTAGACCTATTTTAAAAAATAAAACACATTTAAACACTTAATTAGAAAATGTTATATGTATATTGTTATTTTTATGTGAAAATAACTAATATAATAAAATACACCATTTACTTTTTACAGCAACAAGCTTTAGAACTAGCTTTGGATCGTGCAGAGGTGAGGCATGACTAAGTTACATATTGAAATAGTGTTGTCTTTAATTGACAAAACTCAGTTTTAAGAGATTTTTGTATGTGACTGTCCAGGGCATACATTAATATTAGGATGAGTATACTGTCTGTAAATATATATATAAGAATACCAGATGATGTTTGAATCATCTGTTACTTGGACTGCTCAGATAGTAATGCTGTGAAGTAAAAACTGAACAGTATTGTGAGTTAAATATTTGAACAAGGACGTAGAGTTTCTGAAACTGTTTTCTGTTTTAACAAATTTTCTGTTTGCTTAATTAAAGGGGAAGTAGCTCAAATATATAGAGTCTTTGTAATTGGGTATGCTATATATATTCTGAACAACTATAAACATTGACTGTGAAATCACAGTGGTGAAATGGTATGATTTTGCTTATAAATGCAAGTAAATATTGAGCTAAATTTTACTGCAGTTTTAATTTCGCTTGTTTATTACGTATATTTAGAAGTTTAGTAGGTTTCCCTAAAAGGTATGATTTAATATGCATGCAAGACTCAAATGACTGAATATTCTTTAGCCTTACACATGATTTAAATATACTTAATGCAGTTGTTCATGCAGTAAGCAAAAGGCCAGCTGTTTTCTTAAACTTTTCTTTTTTAGTATGTCATTGAAAGTGCCCGGCAGAGACCTCCTAAAAGGAAATACCTATCTAGTGGAAGGTATGAATACTTAATTGATGGTATCATAGATATGCTGAAATGTGATGATAGCCTCCATTTAGTTCTTACTAGACACTGAGCTAGGAATGTTGTATCTTGGGTACTTTGCAGATACAGTTGACCCGTAAACAGTGTGGGTTTGAACTGTGCAGGTCCATTTATTTGCAGATGTTTACAGTAAACACTACTGTACTTCATGGTTGAATCTGTGGATGCAGAGGAACCACAGATACAGAGGGCCAGCTATAAGTTACATGAGGATTAACCTCCATGTTGTGCAGGGGTCAACTGTATTAGTAATTTCTAAATTGATGTTAGTTGCCAGGTCCAGCCTCTCTTCACCACCCAGTTTTTGGGAAATTGTGGGGGAAATGACAGGAAAATTCAAAATCTTTATTTTATGAGTATTGTATTCACAGTACTTTGTGTGTTGTCTTTATTTTATTTTAGAAAATCTATATTTCAAAAACTTTATGACTTATATATTGAAGAATGTGAAAAAGAGCCTGAGGTTAAGGTAAGTATAATTTTTTTTATATTATTATGGCTTTTGAAATGAAGTGGAAGAAGGGAAGTTTGAAGGAATTAGATTTGAAGCAGGTAGCGGTTTGTATTTTTGTTAGTGAACAAATATACTACTTTCTAACCAGACTACCTGGTTCTGCAGCTAAACCAGAGCTCTGGCTAATCTGGTACCAGGCAGATAGCCTACTTGGGTGGAGAGGTGAGCAAACTCAACATGTTTACTGAGGAGCAGACTGTCTCATTAGGAAGTTAGAAGAAGCAAAACCACCATGTATATTGTCTTTTGCTTCTTTTTCTTCCTGAGAAGTTATCTGTGGACCAAAGATCAGGAGAAAAGTAACCTATCTCCTCATGGTAATTTGCACTGGAAAGTTAAAACTATTGCAGGACATGTAGGAAATTTAGATAGACGATAATAAAAGGTGAATTTGGTCACAAAAATTAGTTCATGGCCAAGTAAAATTTATTTTTATTGAGCATGAACATATGGGCAGTAGAAATATAATAGAAATTGATTTCTTGATACTTTTTGGACCCTTGGGTTGTAAGGGCCTTAAAGGCTCTAGTGAGCTTCTGTTGTGTGTCTTTAATTTAAAAATAAATACCTCAGGCAAAAAATTAGTGGAATTCTAATAATATCTGTTTTAAAATATTTAGGAAAAACATGATTGTGAAACCGCAAGCTTTATGGCATGTTTTCCATACATTTTATTGGGGAATAATTGACCTACAATAATTTGTGTATGTTTGAAGTATGTAACACATTTTGTAAGTTTTGACATGCATTGTTTTAAAAAAAATTGAGTAAATTTGAAGATTGAATTGGCCTTATTAAAAGACTCATGAATTGAACAGTATCTCATCAGACAGAGATACTCTGAGGAGTTACACAACATGGAAGAGGTATATTGTTAAGGAGGGCAGGACAAGGAAAGAAAGTCATCAGCAAGGAAAACCTGAGTTCACTGGGGGAAAGTAAAACTTGAGGAGATGCTGGCTTTTTGTTGGCTGAGCTACAGGTGTTTTCCATTGGCTGAAGTCCTTTCCCACTCACAGAGCTTGTTGCTGGGCAAGAAGAAAGTCTTCCCCCAGTTGGGGAAGGAAAATAGTTGCATTTCCTGTTGAGGAGTGCAAGGTAATTCTCTTCCTGGTGCGGCAATGGATGATGAGTGGAGGAGCAGGAGAGTTCCCTCTGCAGGCCTTCCCCACTCCAGTTTTAGTTGAGGTTTCCTTTTATTAATTTTCACATTATACCCCCATCAGCTATCACCACAGTCTGTACAGTGAGCATACATAGAACTAACGTAGGAGAGGTACGTGAAAGATTCCAGATTGGTGTTGACAGCCACTGTCTACCAGCTGGATCCGGCTCACGGCATGTTTTTGTAAATGAACTTTTACTGGAATCCAGCAACACCCCTTTTTTTATGTCTTGTCAATGGCTGATTTTGAGATAGTAGCATAGTTGAATAGTTGCAATGCAGACCTTATGGCCCACAGGCTAAAGTGCTATGTGGTCCTTTAAGAATAAAGATATTTTCCAGCTTTCCATCACAGTGGTTAAAAGTTGCTTTGCTTTTTAAATATATATTTATTATTTTCAAAATACAGTTTTTTGTTTCTATGTTGACTATAGATTAAAAAAGAATTCATAATTTTTTGCATATGACTATATATACATGTTGAAAATAAGGTACTCTAAACAGGCTTGTTTTTTGAGGTCGTGAAAAATATTCTATTAACTGATACCTTTCACAAATAAGATTTGATGAAAGAAATTATTATATCCATAAGTGGGTTTCACTTTAAATTGTATGAATTTCTAAAGAATGGATTTTGATGTATATATGTTTCCTGATAGTTTTCTGTTTTTTGGTTTTGTTTTTTTTTTTAGCAAAGTGGTTTCTAGGAAGCTGTTCAATTCAATTTACAGAAAATTACTTAAATCACTTTCATCCTCTTAACCAGTTGGATATCTTTGAATTTAACATTTAAGCTAATTAGAGCAGTTGAGCTTATTTGGATCTAATTTCGGCCATAAAATGTTTAAGAAATGTGCTCTGTAACAGTACAACCAAAGAGAATGCCTCATATTGTTTATGTACATTTAAACTTAATAGAAACTAACTATACATTATAGCCTCTTTAAAAGAAATTTACATTTAATGGTTTTCCTTTCTAAATATTTTTAATATTTGCTACTTGTGTATTCAGGTACATATATTTGTATTTAGGTGGTTTTATTTCATGGATCACTTTTTCTTGGTGATGTTCATTTGCATAAAACAGTAATAGATCAACATTAATTTTATATAGATGTGGAAGAAGCATCAAAGATTAACTAACTCAGGTCTAGTTTCGTTAAGTGATTGCATTATTTGAAATTATGCTGGATTATTTTCACGACCTCTGCCTCTTTCTAAAGCAGAAATTAAGAAGAAATGTGAACTTATTAGAGAAGCTTGTTATGCAAGAGACATTGTCATGTTTAGTGGTCAACCTGTACCCGGGAAATGAGGGATATTCTCTGATGCTCAGGGGAAAAAATGGATCAGGTAAGACCCTCCAGAGGGCAGCAGCCACGAAACTGCGTCTGTTGGGCAGCGTGTGTTGTCTTTTAGAAGGAGCTTCTCATCCTGCTGAATGATCTATCCTTTACATCAGTGATGCCTTGACAACAGAAAACTTTGATTTCAAATTTTCTTCTTTATGATGTTTTGTTACAATATGAGAAGTTAACTCTCCTGTGATTAGCCTTGCTGAATTTGAGAAATATTCTGATTGAGAAAGGTCTTTGAAATTAAACCATAAAAGATGTAATTTTAAAATGTATCAAAATTTACTTCCATTCTGTTGCTGTTAGTGTATTTAAGATAGTGTAAGATGTTTTAATCTGTTTTTCTTCTATGCTTTGAATATATTTTGAGTGTGAAACTTTCAAAGTTAAGCAGACTCACTACTTTTTGAATAGTCTTCAACATCTTATTCTGATTAATGTGAATGTCAGAATAGAATTTTAAAGTATTAACACTCTGAGATTTCATCAAAGAAGCATTTAAATTTTGATTCAGTGATGATAGTATAAGTTCTGTAAGGAACTTATCCAGTTAAAGATTTTTAAGGATTTTTTTTCTTGTATTGGTCGTTAATTGTAAAACGTAACATCAAGAGAAGTTTGGCCTGTCAGTAGTCATTTTTCAGAAGCTATACCAGATTATCAGTCTGACTTCCAGATTAGATTAAGGAATCTGCAAGGAAGTTTTAGTTAACAGTCAGAATTTTATCACACTCTGATTATTGTACTGCTGGCTGGGATTTGTTTTGTGATTGTTGTGCCAGATGTTTCTCCATAGGATGTTAGGTATTTTTCTCTCTTCCAGTCTAAAACTGTTTATATACAGTTTATCAAGATTTTTATGAGGTGATTTATGTTTTAGACTTAAGGACTTCAGGAGAGCTTTTAGTTTTATTCTCTTTATTTTTATGAAAAGTTACTTAAATTATTACCTAAGCTTTTTGGTGAGCCTGATCACTTTCAGAAACTTTTATGTTTTAAAATTAAGATTCTGAGACCATTCGACTGCCTTATGAAGAGGGAGAATTGCTTGAATACTTGGATGCAGAAGAATTACCTCCAATTTTGGTTGATCTCCTAGAAAAATCTCAGGTACAAAATTTTTCTGCATAAAATGTCCTTAGACTTGCCAGATACATGTTGTTTTGTGATAAAGAATGTTTTGTGTTATTCTCATTAGTTCTTGGAAAGGGAAGTGAGACCTAATACATATATGCCTGTATGAAAATTGATATATTGTGGGATATTTATCCTTTAGGCTATATACTGAAATGTATAGATGTAGTTGATTAAGCTTCCAAAACAAAAACAGAAAACAACAACAAAGTTCCCTGCTTAGAGTTCTCCAGTGTCCTCTCACTGTACAAAACCCCTGTCTTTGTATTCACCTCCTGGTTCTCATCCCCACTCACTACTCTCCAGCCATCCATGCCATTTTTCTAGATTAAAACACACCAAGCTTATTCCTGTCTTATTCATCTGCTCTTCTGTCTGGAGTGATCTCTCCCTGGTGTCTGGCCCTTTGCTGTGATTCAAGTCTCAGCTGAAAATTACTCCACAAGAGAGTTCTACCTGAGCACACAGTCTAAGTTAGTCACTCCCTATTTTATTTCCTCTGTAGCATTCACTCTCTCAAGTTATCTCGTTTTTGTTTACATGTTTATTGCCTGTCTTTCCACACTGAGAGCAAGTTATCTCACCACTTTATATGTGAAGCTTCTTGGATATTTGGTTAGTGCATAACAGTTCACATTGTAGTAGCTCAGTAAATATTGGTTAAAAAGCATGAGCAGAAAAATGACTGATAACATGGAAGTCACAGTACTCACTCGAGTTCTGAATGATGAAAGAAACACAAAAGACCATAAGCAACTGTAGCAAGTGATAATTTGCAAGACTTGAGTGATCCAGTTCCTTATCTTTGGACTTAGAACTAGAAAATAATATCATTAGCAGCAGATTACTATTTGAATTAGTGTTAGCTTTCTTCCTCTTATTAGTGAAACCTGTCTCCTGGAAGTTTTAGCAGAGCGATACAGCAGTTGTATCTGTAAGCTGCAATTCTGGCATGGTTTATTAACAAATTGATAGCAGTGACAGTGTTAGCGGAATACAGCAGTGACCCAGTGAGTGTCAAGAACAGCAGTTCCAGTGATCTGTAACATTAACAGTAAATAAATGCCAAATGTCAGTCTGTGACTAGGAAACAGTGTTAGACTGCTTCCTGAGTCACAGTGATGAACATAAAACAGTTCCTTTTCAAAGAGTTTATGTAGTGGTTAATTCACCAAGGAATTTTGAGTATGTGAATAGTCAAACATTGCATGAGAATGCTAAGAACCTGAAACACTTAATATAAACCTACATACTTAGGCTTTTGAAAAAATGGCGTTTACTTAAATATTTTCACTCAAAACAGGTTAATATTTTTCATTGTGGATGCGTCATAGCAGAAATACGTGACTATAGGCAGTCCAGTAACATGAAATCTCCTGGTTACCAAAGTAGGCACATTCTGTTACGTCCAACAATGCAGGTAAGGAATGTTTAATTAAGAAACGTTTCAGATTTCATTTTGAGTTTTACCTATTCGATGTTTTCATGTGTTTGTATGCCTATATATTAATATTTTTCAATTGTTGTTTCTTTTAGACTTTAATCTGTGATGTACATTCAATAACAAGTGATAACCATAAGTGGACCCAGGTTAGTTGTTCTGTTGTTTTTTTAATCCAAAACAGGTAATATATAGGATGAAGCAGTGCTTACTAAGTTAAGCAAAAGATATTGCCTGCTCATAATTTGATTTATGAGTAAAGTATATGGTTCATTATGAGCTCTACAAAGATGTATTAATCCTGCAAGAAACTAAACCAGTTCAGTTCCAGTTGCTCTAGGACATGGTAAACTAGGGTGAGGTTGACCTAATCTACCCAGTGTGAAACTTAGTTTTTTATCCTCTCTCAAGTAGAATCAGAAAAGGCAGTGGCACCCCACTCCAGTACTTTTGCCTGGAAAATCCCATGGATGGAGGAGCCTGATAGGCTGCAGTCCATGGGGTCGCTAAGAGTCGGACATGACTGAGTGACTTCACTTTCACTTTTCACTTTCATGCATTGGAGAAGGAAATGGCAACCCACTCCAGTGTTCTTGCCTGGAGAATCCCAGGGACAGGGAAGCCTGGTCGGCTGCCATCTATGGGATCGCACAGAGTTGGACACGACTGAAGCGACTTAGCAGCAGGAAATAGAATGTTTTGTTTGCTCAGTGGATACAAGTAGATGCTGATACTCTGTCATCTTGGGTTCTAAAGCACACTTAACCTGTCTTTTTGTCATCTGCACTGGGTAGAGCCCTAGGGACCAACCTCTCTTACTCAGAGAATAGCCAGTTAGTCCTCCAGTGCTGATTCAGTGAGGTGCCCATTCACAAGGGTATTCACTTATTTCTCTGTTACTGTAAAGAGAAATAGTTACTAAAGAAAATGTCAGTAGTGAAAATCATTGTAGCTGTGAAATAGGATTATAAAATAAGATTCAGTTCATCAGTAACTGTCAAGCATTGTGTTGTAGTTTGGGCTGTGATCTTTTCATTTATAAGGTTAAAAGCTCTTAAAAGAATATTCAAAAACGAAATCATTGGTCATCTGGAGGTTCCAAGGGTATTGATTTCTAACTCTGGCAATTGGTAAATAAAAGGAGAGGCTCTATCCTTTATTGTACCTTTTCAAGGAAAATTCTTCAGAAAAATATCTTTTTCATTTGAAAATGTCATCAACCTGAAAATATTAATGAATCTAGACAGCTGTATTTCTTAGATGTGAAAAACCTGTAGTCTAAACAAAAACTCCCTGTCATCTAGAACAGTGCCTCACATATTATAGGCGCTTAGTAAATATTTGTTGGGCTAACAGATAGGCATTCTGACAGCTTGACCACTTTGTCCAAATTACTGAAATTCCATTAGTGGTGTCATGCTGTCCAGTTTGTAATGTTTACACACTTAAGTTGGTACTTGAAATACTACATTTTACTCTATTCCTTAGCAGAAATACTCTCAGGAATATTTCTAGATTAAGTGATACGTATGATTTGAAAATCTTAAAGCTAGTATTGATATTTACTCTTACCTATTTCAGGAAGACAAACTTTTGCTTGAGAGCCAATTGATTCTGGCTACAGCGGAGCCACTGTGTCTTGATCCTTCCGTAGCTGTCACCTGCACTGCAAACAGACTGCTCTATAACAGGCAAAAGATGAACACACGCCCAATGAAACGGTAATCACCTTTGTGGAAGGATAAACCAAGAGAGAGCTAGAGAGAGAGCTCTGAATTTTGACATTTATGGTATCTTTTCCCTCTATAGAGTAAAAATGTAAGAATTAGGATTTTTTTTAATACTCTGCTTTATTTTGAAGTGATGCATTCTGTGCATTCTTTTGAAGAACAAACTGCCTATAAATTCAGAGTCTGTTCACCAAAAAGAAATTCTGAGCAGAGATGAGCATGAGAATAAAGAATAATTTAGCCCTTCCTAATACCAGTGTAATTTTTGTTAATGTTACCTTTAAAAAAATCAATTTATAATTTCTTTTACAGATCTGGGGAAAAGTGATAATAGTTTCAGAAGTCAATTTATAACTAAATGCCTTTTTATAACATGGTAACTTGTCTTTGAATATTTTAGCCATCTCAATAAAGTAAAAGAATGCATATTAATTTAGATTGCAATTATAATTGGCTCATCATTAAGTTCTCTTTGAGTAATTGTTTCAGTTGTCCACTTTGGATCTTCTTCAAGTTTCAAGGGGCTGAAAAAACCTACCCATTTTCTAAATTCTGTTTTACTGTTGAAGTAATATATGCTGAGGAAAAGGTACAGCTTTGGAAACAGTGAACTAAGTACATAGAGAATCTGTCAGCAGTCCCATAAGTGTCCTAGAACCTCTTTCCACATCTCTCCACACCCACTGCCAGTACCTTAAACCAAGCCACTGTCATCTTCATCTTGACTTCTGTGATAAATACCTTCCTACCTGGTCTGACTGCTTCACCTTTGCTCCCTTTTGGTCTGTTTGCCATGCAGACAAACCAAAGTAATGTTTTAAAAACCTCAAAGCAGATCATGCCACCACTTGCTTAAATTCCTCTAAAACCATCCCATTGTACTTTATGTTATCATTCATCTACAAGGCCCTTGCCTTGCTCTTTGACCTCATTTCCTGCTGGTGCTGTAGTCCCACCTGTATTTTTCATTTTTGAAAACAAGCCAGCTTTGTTCCTGCCTCAGAAACTTTTAAAATTCTCTGCTTCAAATATTTAAAATTCTCTGCTTCATTCCCTGATCTCTCCACAGTTTGTTTCTTCTTGTCATGTCTTGGCTCACACGTTTTCCTCAGAGTCCTTCCTGCCCTCCCCTAGTGTTGCCCTCCGTATCACTTATTCCTCCCAGGACCCTGGTCTTCACTCGTGCTCTACTGTTGTTATCTGGAGTGATCTCACCTGTTCCTTTGTGAATGTATATGTGTCTTCCCTTCTTGACTGTCAGCTCCATGGGAGCAGGAATTGTGTTCGTCGTGTTCATTTTTATTTCACCAGTGCCTGGAACATTGCTTGGCAAGTGACAGTGTTCTATAAATATTTTTGATTTAATTACACATTTTTAAAACCGTACTTATTCCGAGTTTCTTTTATTAGTTTGGTGTATCAATACTTCTAATCTCTGAATGTTCCAGATGTTTCAAGAGATATTCCAGGTCCTCTCTGAATCGGCAACAGGATATGTCTCATGGTCCACCTCCTCCTCAGCTAAAATTACTTGATTTCTTACAAAAAAGAAAGGAAAGAAAAGCAGGTCAGCATTATGACCTCAAAATTTCTAAAGCAGGAAATGTAAGTATATGTTTTTAAATGAAGCTCATTATACCAAATGCCTTATTTTGCATTTTAAGTATACTTATTTATACTGCTTTTAATTTTTTTTAGTGTGTAGATATGTGGAAACGGAGTCCCTGTAATTTGGCTGTACCTTCTGAGGTGGATGTAAGTCAGTTCATAAATTGCACTTATTTTCATATATAAGATTCCTAAATCTCACTCTTATACTTAGGGAAAATGAAGATTCTTATTACTGCTACTTTTCTCTTTTAATTTTATTGAATGAAAGATTCTTTAAATTATATAGTGCTTTATAAGTTTTCAACATTTTCACACACATGATTTTATATAATCCCGTAATAACTCCCCCCTTTTCCCTAGTTTTAACCACTAGTTCATTCTCCATGTTTATGCAAAAACACTTCTTAAGTCAACTGCTCATCTTCAGAAGCTGTTCTTTCATATTACTTGTCTAAGTATGTAACTTCTTAATATAGATTTGTATTTAGAGCAGGAAAAATAAGCAAGGTATTTCCAAATGTGTAAGAAAATGGTACATATTACATAATATGCATAAAATGCCTCTGATTTTTTTTTTCATAATATTTCATCATAATTTCCTGGTAATACTTCTCATTGGTTAAATTTAAAAATTAACAATATTGGAGCAGTGGCCAAGGTTCTCATCCTTGAGTAGTAGTCTTTGCTGGTCCGTAATGTACATGAACTATAAATGAGCAAAGATAGGAAAGAGATCTTTTGATAGGAGGGCCCATATTTCTTTTATTTTCCTATTTCTCCTGTTTTTATTATTCATTAAACTCTAGAAGTGGTTGGTTATTTTAACAGATGTTTGTTCTGTGCATACTTTCCAGGCTAGCACATGTGTAAATCTTACTATCTGTGATTTAAAAAAAAGTTTCAAAAGCACAAAGCCAAAAGCATTAGAAGTAGACTGTATATACAACTCAAGATACTAAGCCACATTATCTTTCAGTGTGTATCTGTCTATTCACCCCTCAAGAAACATGGCCTGAGAAGAGATTTTTGGTGCGAATACCAAAGGGAGGAATTGACTTCAGAGGGCAATCTGGGTATATAAAGCAGCGCTTCCCAAACTTTTATGTACGTAAGAATCACATGGGCTGCTTATTAAAATGCAGATTCCAATTCAGCAAGTCTGGACTAAGCGCCTGATCTCCTGTATTACTTGACAAGCTTTTAGGTTGCATGGTACTAGGTTCCACAGACATTGCTTTGAGTTGAAAAGCCCTAATACAAAGTTTCTCAGTCTGACTGATCAGTTGAAACACCTAGGATACCAGTTAAAGCCCCGCTTCAGTCCAGCTTACTGAGTCAGGTCTCCAGGGGAGGGACATGGGAATCTGAATTTTTACCAGATGCCCAAGTGAGTCTATTATTCTTAAAAATCGTAGGTTACCAGAAAGATGAGAACTTTCAGTTCACGGAGTCTGGTAGAAAATACATGGAAAATATGGTTTGAGTTTGACGAGAAAATGGAGATTTACAAAAATTTTACCAATTTTAATATAACTTCCCTATTCTCTTTCTGGTTTTGTCCACACTGTTACATGACAATTCCAGTAAAGACCCAGCCAAAAGAAAAGATCCTGGTCCTAATCACCTCTGACATCCCAGTTTTCCTAAAAGACAAATAGGATACCTAATTACAGAGTAAAAGGAAGAGGCATTTGTGTTCATTACATTTGTTTAACGGCAAAAGAGATCCTAATTTTGTTTTATTGTAAAACTAGTTGGTCTAATTGAATCTATATCAGGAGAATTTTAAACGACTTAAGCATAAATAGTTGGTGTTATTAGTGATTCAAGAATTCTTGTGCTAAAAAGCGTATTGTATTAAGTTACTTAGGTTTTTGTCTGTGGTCATAATACTGGTTTCATTATATCTGATGTCTCTTGGTTTGGTTGCTTAGGTGGAAAAATATGCCAAAGTAGAAAAATCTATCAAGTCTGATGACTCACAACCAACAGTCTGGCCAGCCCATGTAAGTAACCACTGCAGGCTCCATTTCTTTTGATGCCGTTTCTAATCTGGGATCTGAATTTTTTAAACGTAAAGTACAATAGCCTTTACTTTGGGATCTCCTTCTGTTTTTAAAGAATGGCAGGTGGATTTTTAGCCACTGAGCCACCAGGGAGGCCCTCTTAGACAGTTTTACATAGGTCTACAGACTGTGTGTCTTAATTGCTAGATATAAGTTAGTGTGTCATTTTTTCCTGGTTTTTGTTAATTCTGATTATGTATTTTCGGAAGAGAATATTTATTTGGGATGCTTTTTTTCAGGATGTAAAAGATGATTATATATTTGAATGTGAAGCTGGTAATCAGTATCAGAAAACAAAGCTGACCATTTTGCAGTCACTTGGTGATCCACTTTACTATGGTAAAATCCAGCCATGTAAAGAAGATGAGGAGAGTGACAGTCCGATGTCACCGTCCCAGTGAGTTCTGTTAAATACATGTATTTGACCAAATAAACCATCAAGAGTTTATTCAGTGACTACAGACGAGCTTTTGATGAATAAAAGTTTTCCTTTTTTGTTAGTTAACTTCAGTCAGATTTGGCAGCAGACCTCAGTAAACTTAAATTGTAGTTACCATATTGTCCCAAGAGTTCTTTAAAATAGTAATTTATTTTTTAAAAACTATGCTTAATTATTTTTATATTTGCTATAAAATCTATGCCTGTGCTGTTCTTTTGGTATATTTATATGCTGCCACTTATGACTTTGGGGGACTTCCCTGGTAACTCAGACAGTAAAGAACCCACCTGCAATGCAGGAGACCTGGGTTCAACCCGAGTAGGGAAGATTCCCTGGAGAAGGGAATAGCAACCCATGCCAGTTTTCCTGCCTAGAGAATTCCATGGACAGAGGAGCCTGGGGGGCTACAGTGCATGGGGTTGCAAAGAGACACGATGGAGTGACTAACACTTTCACTTTCACTTATAACTTTAACCTTTGTGAGCATAAAGTGCTTCTGGCAATAAATCGTTTAAGTGGGAAGCAAGGTTACTGTAACTGTTCACAATGCTTGATATTCTAGCATTGCCTGTAAGGACACAGACTCAGTGCTTCATGTAGTTACTGGCTCTAGAAATATATTTACATGGGACTTCCCTGCAGTCCAGTGGATAGGACTACACGCTACCACTGCAGGGTCAGAGATTTGATCCCTGGTGATGGAACCTGGATCCTGCATGCTGTGCGGTGTGGCCAAAAACAATAGAAAGCAATAAGTATAAAGTTGTTCCTCATTATCTGCAGGGCACTGGTCCCTTGACCCCTTGGGTACCAAAATCTGCAGATGGTCATGTCTCTTACATCGAAATAGTACATATTTGCAACTTATGCACATCCTCCCATATACTCTAGGTTACAGTACCTAATACATTGTAAATGCCATGTAAATAAGTAGTAAATACAACTTAAATGTTGTATAAATAGTTGCCAGCCCATAGCAACTTCAGGTTTTTCTTTTCAGAACTTTCTGGAATATTTCCCTCCTACCCCCACCCCCCCCAAATATTTTCACTCCATGGTGATTGAATCTGAGAATACAGAATCCGCAGATATAAAGGGCCAGCTGTAGTTGAACTTCCTAAACTTATGGGTCACATATGTTTACTACAAGGTACCCAGTATTTAGTTTTGTTTTAATGTTTTATTATTAGTTCTCTTCTTTTAGTCAAGTTGATGCTGTTTAGAAAAGAAGGAAAAAGAGAACCTGAGCAGAAAAAAAAGCAAGAGCCAGCTCTATGTTAAATCATAACAAAATACGAGTTGAAATTATAGCAGAAAGATGGATTTTAAAGAATAACTTCACCAATACCTAAGTAAAAGTCACTAGGAGAAAACAGTAGCAGTCAGGGGATCCTCAGCTACTATTTTACTTATACTTAGTAGAAAGACCAGATATTTTGATTAGCCATATTTTTTTAGTCTTCCCTTTAGAAACACATGCTGGTCATTTTAATTAGTTACTAAATTTTCTGAAACAGTGGAATGACATATGATTTCTCATTTAAAAAAAATTGGTTCAGAAAGCCAACTGATTATATTTGTTTGACAATTAGAGAATTGAATTTTTTGCCTTTTACTTCAGGACATTGCTGCAGAAATGCTCCATGGCTTATTACCTTCCAGTCATTCTCCCATATTCATAAATTACTTGATTTAATAGCTATGAAGTTAAAGTTTGAGCTGCATTAACAAGTTTTTTCTTTTTTTTTTTTTTACATTTTATATTTCAGCTTCTCCACAGATGATCATTCAAATTGGTAATTAAAAAATAAACAAACTCACTATTTTAATCTGTTAAGAAATCATATAAATGTCAAATCCTTTTAAAAGAGTTGGTAAAGACTTTATTTGAATTGGTGATAAACGCTTCTTTGTCAAAATGTACTCTAAGGTCCTGCTATGTAAACATTAATAATGACTTCCAAAATCAAAAGTTTAAAGCAAGAGGAAGGCCACAGGCCTTGCACAGGGTAGTTCAGTGAATTTTGCTATAGGACAGACGCTTGTAAGGGTGTGTAGCACTTGGCAACTTTCAGCCCCAAATAAATCTCCCTTAAATTAAATCAGCCAATTTATTCACAGAATTATTTTGTAATGCATGCAAGACTTGGTCATCATTTAATATTTTTTAATGTGTTTTCAGTATTTTTTTTCATATCTTGATAGATTTTAATTCTATATTTAAAATTACTAAAAGACTTCAAAAGTAATCGCGGGGCTCCTTAAAACAAGTCTATTTAATACTTTTCTCTTTTCTTAAAAAAAATTTAGGTTCATTATTGGATCAAAGACTGATGCTGAGAGGTAAAAATATTTGCATCTTTATTTTTGATTGGATGGGTATGATAAACTTTACTCTTGTAGGATAGAGAATACTCTGTTAGGAGTCAAAGCTTTGATTTTAATTATATCTTAGGTACTCCTAGGATTTTTAAATAGAATTAAGAAAGTAACAAAAGGTTAATGTTTAAAATACAGCTTTATTTTAAATAAAACTTAGATGTATCTATAGTAGTTAAGGAAAATGAGTTTTCGATAGTGCTTTAATCAGAATATAAGTCAGAGTCAGTGTAATTCTTTTGGCTGCTTATTGGTGGATTTTATTTTAGAAACCTGTAATTTTATTTTAGAGACAAGATACTGAAAGGATCTTTAAATCGTTAATTAGCAAAATGTTTTCAGCTTTAGCTTGTTACTGAAAATATTAAAAGACTGTGCTTTTATCAAAGATAAATTGTCTAAATTTTCATTTTTGTGGTATTTTTCATAGAACTTTTTTCATTAAGTTATTCATTTCCTATGTAATAAATTTATGTTTAAAATAGAGTTAGCTAATCATTACTTGTTTTCCCGCTAATATTTCAGAGTAGTCAATCAGTACCAGGAATTGGTCCAGAATGAAGCCAAATGTCCAGTGAAGATGTCACATAGCTCCAGTGGCTCAGCCAGCTTGAGTCAGCTTTCTCCAGGGAAAGAAACAGAAGTGTGTTTGGTTAACTTTTTTGTGCTATTACTTTTTCCTGCCTGATTGTTCTCAAGGATCTGAGAAATATTAAGGACTAGTTTTTGAGGGATTGTTGCCATCTAGTCGCTAAGTCATGTCTATCTACAACCCACCCCATGGACTGCAACACACCAGGCTTCCCTGTCCTTTACCATCTCCTGGAATGTGTTCAAACTCATGTCCATAGTTTTGTATTTACTTTTAACTTTAATGTTCTTTTCATTATTTAACTTTATATAATGGAAATTTTCAAACATACACAGAGGTATAAAACAAAAAGTGTAATGAACATCTATGTATACTGACCACCTGCATGTATGTATATGTCTTAACAGCTGTAGAAGTATGTGCTTCCTCTACAGCTATCATTTTTCTGGGGAAGATTTAAGGGTGAAGCTTTGCTCTCATCTTACTCTGCTCTTCTCCTTCAAACTCTTTCTTTACCTTTTTACTCGGAAATAGTTCTCCCTTTGTGAAGTTGCAGTCTTTTGAAACATGTAATACCTAATCTTTTTAAACTCTGTTTTCATCCAGAAGTTACAGTGTTGTGAATTTGTGAATTTCTGATTTGACTTCATTTTATTGAGTATGCTTAATATCATTGTCTCTCAGCAGCCTGAGACCGTGTCAGTTCAGTCTTCAGTACTGGGGAAGGGAGTGAAACATCGACCTCCACCCATCAAACTTCCCTCAACCTCAGGAAATAGTTCCTCAGGTATTGCATTCCTTAATTTTCTGTAATCTAGAGTAAGAAACAGATGATCATAATCCATTTAATCATATTTTGATTTGCTCAGAATTTTTAATTGTAAATCTAAGAAATAGCAGAATTCATCAAATCTGAAATTGTAAACCTAGCAAATAACGTCTATATTTTTTTCCCTAGGTAACTATTTTACACCACAACAGGCCAGCAGCTTTCTTAAATCTCCAACTCCTCCTCCTGCTTCTAAGCCACCAAGTCTTTCTCGGAAGTCATCCGTGGATCTTAATCAAGTTAGCATGCTTTCTCCAGCTGCGCTGTCACCTGCCAGTTCATCACAGAGTAAGTTGTAACTTAAAAATTCTTCATAAGCTTTTGCATTAGTGTTTCTTAAGATAGTTCTTCCAGTGAAATAGTGAAATCTGAATGTACCGTCTACCCAAAATGTACAAGTTTTAAGAAGCTTCAGGCAGATCTCTTGTTGGCTGTATGTATTATGTGTTTATTGTAATTGTATTTGTTTTTCTGTATTTATGTATGCAGCTTGTGTATACCTTTCTTATAGATTTGCAACCTACACATCTCCTGAAAAAAATAATCTGATAGCTAAATGTAGCAGTAAGATTCCAAATTATTTTTTATACCAGTGTACCTTAGGACATTTTACATTTTATGTAAACTATGCAGCTGATATGGAAAAAAAATGTCATGTGAGTTGTTGCTGCAGTCCTACCTTTGTAAATGTAAGAAGTAAACTGAAAGGTAGTTTTTTAATAATACCCGTACACTCTCCTTAATTGCTGTCAGTTACGAAAATGTGGGATGATCATAAAGCATTCTGAAGATAATGTAATTTTTACTACTGAATACTTTTTTTTAAACATCAAGAATAATTGCTCAAGAATTTAGGCATTAGTTTGAATTTCTTCAAATTAACAAATATCTGAGATATTTAGGTACCAACTTGCAAATAAAAAAAGCATTCCAGTTTTTTAGATTTTTTTAATAAATGACTAATGTGCTGAAAGTTTTAGTACACTGCACAGTGACAGGGTGGTCTTTGCATTAGATGTAAACATCTTCATCTTGATAGCTCAAAAGGTGTAATTTTTCTGCCTTCTTGTTTTGCACAAAGAAAAAATTTATAAATTTCCTGAAAGTCTTATTCACACTTCTTATGTTGTGGGTATTGATTATTATGTTAATCTACTGCACACAGTTGTTACTTTAAGTAAGGGTTGAGTGACAGCTTCTGGACATTCACATTTCTTTCCTTTCTTTCTGCAGGACATGAAAGCTAAAAAAGAAAACACCTCAAGAGCTTTTGGTTTTATTTTTCTGGTTTTTGTTTTTTTATTTTTTGTTTTTTTTTTTAAAGTTGATAAACTGTGCATACTTCATTCACAACAGATTTTCTATACATTCTACATTTAAACCGAAGTACACAGTTACTGTTAAAGATGCAGTATTATCTATCAAATACTTGCTTTATTACTGTGTTTTGTAAAATTTGTCTGTCAGGGTAAACTTGCTGTGTTAGGAATTAAATATGTATATTTAGGTGCCAAATACGATGGTTAACTGTATGTAATTTATTAAATATGTTCAGAGTTTTATCTCAGACTGTTAACAGAAAATAAGCAATATTTCTAAGTGATGTCCTAAATTAGTGAAATCGTAAATAACAAAAATTAATTTGAATTCCTTTTAAAGTTTTTAGGCCAAAGATAGCATGGTAGGAAACTAACTTTTAAATGGGTTTCGTGATAGAATACAAATGTATATTTTTACTGTTACTGTAATAGCATCTCTGATGGCATTTGTAGGTGATATACTGCATCCTTAATTGTAATTGAGTGTAGCAACACTCATGTATCATGTGTAGAAATTAACACTTGCAGTTAACTGCTTTAAAAAAAAAAAACTGGAACAGACTGTCAGTGCTAAATAAGATTCCATTAACCTTATTTGAAAAAGGACTGGCCATTTATAACAAACTAGCAATTTTTATTTTTCTCAATGAGCAGGATCTGGAACTCCTAAGCCATCTACTCCTACACCAACCCCTTCATCGACCCCACACCCTCCTGATGCTCAGAGCTCAACTCCTATTACCCCTTCAGCTACCCCTACTCCCCAAGATTCAGGCTTCACCCCTCAGCCCACTTTGTTAACTCAGTTTGCTCAGCAGCAAAAGTCTCTGAGCCAGGCAATGCCTGTAACGACCATTCCTCTTTCCACCATGGTAACATCTATAACTACAGGAACCACAGCCACCCAGGTCATGGCAAACTCTGCTGGACTTAACTTCATCAATGTAGTGGGCTCTGTTTGGTAAGTTTGCATCAAAGCCCTGATTTTTTTTTTTTTTAAGATAATCTCAATCTAAAATTATTTGTGAAATTAAAAACATTGTATATTGTTGAAACTGAAAAAAAAATGGTTTCTGCGTGACTAGAATTTATCTCAGCAAGTATGTTTGAATTTCAGATAGTAATACATCTATTATAGGCACTAAGGTGGTACTACTTACTGATTTCACATTGACAGCAGCTTAGATTTTTCCTGTTTATCCTTTGTTACCATCTTTTAATCCATTGATGAGTTCGTTACTCTACCAGATTATATTTTAAGCCTTGGTAGATACATAGTACTTAATTTTTGCCAACCTCCCTGTTGATATTTAAGACAGAAATATCTGTGTTTGTGAAGCAGTTTGTTTTTTAATCCAAGGATTTATGTAGCTGATTTTTCTTTTACAGCACTAGCCTGCCTAATGCTTTGTCTTATTCTCCTGCAGTGGAGCTCAAGCTTTGATGAGTGGTTCAAACCCTATGCTGGGCTGTAACACTGGTGCCATAACTCCTGCAGGAATAAACCTGAGTGGCCTTCTACCCTCAGGGGGTCTGCTACCAAATGCATTGCCGGGTGCAATGCAGACAGCCTCTCAAGCAGGTCAGAATATTGGAAATAATAATCTCTAACAAAATTACACTCCATGCTTATGTTAAAATGTCAGTTAAGTGATAAACATTTAACATCCTTTTTTAATGAAATATTATGTTGAAAATATTTCCTTTCAAAAGCTTTTAAAATTCTGATATTTGAATTAAAAACCATCTGGCTATCAAATCCTCTGAAGAAATTTGGTAAGCCTGTAAGTCTCTGCAGATTTTATCTTTGACTTCCAAACATTATAAAAGTAACTTTGATGGTTACCAGTGTAGTCCTGCTCCAGGTAAAAGAACCATATTTTGAAAACATATGTAAGCAAGAAAAGCAATATAGCATGACATTTAAAAGCCTCAGTTCTGAAGCTGAACTGCCTGGATTGAATCCTTCTTGTTCAACTTACCATAACTGCATAATCATAGCAAAGTTACCTTTGGGCCTCATTTTCCTCATAAATAAAATAAGGATAATAACAATACTTTACCTCACAGTTGTGAAGATTAAATGAATAAATACAGATGAGGTGTTTATGCCTGAGATGTGATAAACACTCAAAAATAACTGCTGTCCCATCATTAGTAATAGTTTCTTGTGGTAGTTGTAGTACTGTAATTACATGTACTGGGAAAATGTTTTAACAACGTGTGCTACTTTTAAAGTTCTTTAAGAGAATGTATCGTAGAACAGTGTCATTTCTTACTCAGAAAAAAAAGATTAACAGAAAAACAAATTCAGCATAGTAAGAAAAACTTACTATGAGTTAGGAGAAACTTGCTATGAGTAGGGGAAAGAGAATCCAAAGAATATAATTTATATGTGTTTAATATATTGCTGTAGTTTTCTAATTCTAGCTGATATTCTTATTTTACTGTGTATAAGTATGCTTTAGTGGTAGGAGCCCTGGAAAATGGAAGCAGTGTTAAATTTTGGATATTATATTTACATGTAATCCTTCTAATCACTGGTAGCTCCAAATGCTTACTGTAGGGCCTGGAAGAAGTCACTTAATTGTTCCCCCTCAACCTCAGTTTCATCTGTTCTAAAGCCGGAGTAAAAGTAGCTAACTTAAGTTGCTATTTACAAGAAAATAAATGAAGTGATATGGAAGTGCCATTAGTAAGCTATAAAGCATTACCCAGATGTCATCCACCCTTAAAGGGAGTTATCTCTCTTTTTTTTTTTTTAATGAGAATTCCTGGAGGGGCTATCCATATTGTCACATTTTTGTCTGATTACGCTTTTTCCATTTTTCAGACAAGCCTTTCATATTGTCTTTTGAGCATTATCTACCCTTTATCTTTTTTAAATACAATTACCTGCTTAGAGGACTAGTTACCTTTTAAACTAGAGTTCAAATTGGTATATTTACTGAGGAAGATATATACATACTTGAAGACTGCCATCAGCAAACTGTAACACACAGTTCAAGCTAAGAATAGTTTTACATTTTTTAAGGTTTGTTTTTTTTAAAAAAAAAGATACAAGGAACAATAAGGGACAGATTCTGTGGCCCTCAAAGCCTACTGGAAAAGGTTGCCAACGCCTGCTTTAGGATTTGCTCTGTATTGGTTCACAAATTTGGGGGAATAAGTTCAGAATTAACAAAGTATTGTTTCATGACTTTCAGCTTGATCCTTACACACAAAATTCGGTGTTCGTCAGCATTATTAATATTAGCATTTGCACTTTAAGAAATAGCACAAACCACACTGGTTCTCAGAGATGGGATTGTTATCACATACTGTTTAGCACTGAGAAATATAAGTAGATACCAATATGTGAAATGTATTTGCACAGTAGTGATGGTTTTATCATACCTGTATTGTCTGCATGCTGCTAGATTACTTTTCCAGCCAGTAGTTTCAGTAGTTATAAAGAAGTCTCAGTTTCTGAAATGCAGAATATAAGGTACATCTTGTGCTTCACATGTTTGAATAAGATCTCATTATCAACAAATAGTGATGAAATTGGGGGGCCGGTTTTAAGAAAATTTTAAAGTATAGGAAATAAGCACATCTGTGCAGAGAGTACTTAAAATGTTGTATTTTTATATGCTAAAGTATAAAGTACCTCCAAGCATAATAAAGTTTTAATTTCCTGTTTTAACCATGAGTTTTATTTAATAGGTGTTCCATTTGGTTTAAAAAATACTTCAAGTCTCAGGCCCTTAAATCTACTCCAGGTAAACCTGAAACACTGCTTTTGATAGTTTGTTTTTTTTTTTTTTAAGTTTTTTATAGTGCTTTTTGTTCTTTAACCATGTATGTTTGCACATTTTAGCATTTGAAGTTCTGAGGTTGTTGAGAATCATCTAAAAGTATGATTAAGTGGATAAGCGGGAGAAAATTGGTACCCATGTACCACACAGCCCTGCCAAATTAAGAACTAGTTCCAGAGGGGAGAGTTCACAGCTGCCAAGAATAACTTGCCTACAGTAGTGGCAGCAAATATACTTAGAAATTAATTGTTCTGTAACAGACTTTTTATGTATATACATAAGTATTGCTGTTTGCTTACAATAGATTTTATATATGAATAGAAGCTTTTTAGATTAGATATGTGTGTTCTTTTCCTGAGGAGAATATGACTCAATAGCACAGTGCCAGGCAGGTGACTATTCAATCACTATTAAATAGTCATGCAGTAAATGTCCATTAGGTTACAGTTTGTGTCGAGTGATGAGACTTTTCTTATTCGTTTTCTCAGTATTAACATATATAAAGAGAAAAAGTAGGTAGAGAATTTTTAGTACCTGTTGTGAACTTACAGTATTCTGGGCTGTGCTTGGTCCTTTAAGGATTACATTCAGTGTTAAGCCTAGTAGGTTGGAAATGGATGAGATTGTCTACAGAGAATTGTTAGAAAAGGTAGACATGAAAATAAAGATTTGGAGACACAGAATGGCAGAGCTAGGGATTACTGGAAAATAATAATCACATCCATCCAACCTGATATTCAGAAATAATAAATTAGGAAACACATTTAGAACTAAAACTTACTTCCTGTACAGTATGCAGACAGTGTCAGTATTTACATATGCATTGCAGAATAATCCAATTATAATATGGACACATTGGGTTAGCTTGTTTAGCCCACTTTCCTGCATTTTGCTGTAGGAATTTCTGTAGGGATCAAGCTCAGTGTTAAGAGTAGTGGCATTCCTTAATAGCACTGATGATAAGGGCAGAAACCACCTTACAAATTACATTCTGCTACATTTTTATTGTCTAACTAATTGAGAAGGAAACACTTGACCTGTGCTTTGTCCAGATTTACCTAACAATGAACTATGCTGAGTGTAGAGCTTTTGACCCTAGACACCTCTTTTTTGACTGTACAGATCTCAGAGTTTCTCACTTGGTATTTGCTTGGACTTTGCCCCAAAACTTCAAAGTGTTTTTAACTTAAACCCCTATAGAATAAAATGGAAAAACATTTGTTTTCTGATGCATTTGGAATGCATAGTTTTAGTGTTTAATGTGGAATTTTCTGGATGCTTCTTGTAAAAATGCTTTTTTATTATTAATTCAGATTCATAATGAAAGAGCTTGTAATGTCTCCAAACTAAATATGCACATCTAATGCATTTTCTTTTCAGCTTTGGACTTCCTGGCTATGTTATATAAAAACCTCTGGATTTGGGCAAAGCTAGACCAGATTTAGGGAAATGAGCTTTTTTAACATATATCCCTCATTATCACTAGCTTTTTTTTTATACTTGCACATGCATTTACTGCTGTTTTGTGTTGATGTATATACAGTTAAGCAAAAGCAGTATGTTTATTTAGACAGCTAAGTATTAACTTGAAGCAGAAAGATTTATGTTGGAGACTACTAACGTATTTGAGAGCCAGAGTAATAGCACTAGAAAATTGTGTTTAAAGAGATTGTCCCCCCCCCCTTTTTTTTTTAAAGAGCAGGGAGTTTGTTTTGTTTTCAGTTTTGTTGACGTTTTCCTCATCCCTGGAAGAATACCTGATGCATAGGGAATGCCCCAGAAACATTTGTAGAATAAGGAAATTTAAATAATCTGAAATTGCCTAATTATTTCTTGCTCAAATTCTTAATAGCTTCCAGGTGGCTCGCTCATTTTTAACACTCTGCAGCAACAGCAGCAGCAGCAGCTCTCCCAGTTTACACCACAGCAGCCTCAGCCCCAGCAACCCACAACTTCTAGTCCTCAACAGCCTGGGGAGCAGGTATGTCCTTTACCTTCCATATGATGCCATAGAATTGTATCTTTTTTTGGTATATTCCAGGCCTATTTCAAGTGTTTTTAGACTGTTTGAACAAACTTTTCATATGCTGTCCTTTCTTTATTAACAGTAGTAGCTATCAGTAATCAAGGCCTATTTCTCATTCTCACAACAGCCATACTGAACAGGTGATGTCACTTCCATCTTGCATAGTCATAAATAGATTCAAATGACCAACTTGCTCACAACCATACAGAGAGTGGCAGAGCAGGGATTCAGGTCCAGGTCTTTCTGCCTCTGTAGGCCATGTACTTTCTACCTCATCATCTTTCTGTTTTTAGTATTTTGTTTCCATTTGAATAGAGAAATTCTTTTTATTGTGAAGCTTAAAACAGAAAATAGACAAAAACAAATACTCTGTATATTGCCAAAGAGAAATTGAATAAGAACTGCAGTTAAGTAGTAAAAGGAACTTTACTTTTAAAATGTTCAGGGTTTTCTGAACATTTGCTGCACTTTGGAATCATCTGGGAAGCTAAAAAAATACTGGTTCCTGAGTCCCACCTCCAACATTTCCTTTCAGTTCAGTTCAGTTGCTCAGTCATGTCTGCCTCTTTGCAACCCCATGAACTGCAGCACGCCAGGCCTCCCTGTCTATCACCAACTGCTAGAGTCCACCCAAACCCATGTCCATTGTGTCAGTGATGCCATCCAGCCATCTCATCCTCTGTCGTCCCCTTCTCTGGCCTTCAATCTTTCCCAGCATCAGGGTCTTTTCAAATGAGTCAGCTCTCTGCATCAGGTGGCCAAAGGATTGGAGCTTCAGCTTCAACATGAGTCCCTCCAATGAACACCCAGGATTGATCTCCTTTAGGATGGACTGGTTGGATCTCCTTGCAGTCCAAGGTACTCTCAAGAGTCTTCTCCAACACCACAGTTCAAAAGCATCAATTATTCAGCGCTCAGCTTTCTTTATAGTCCAACTCTCACATCCATACATGACCACTGGAAAAACCGTAGCCTTGACTAGACGGACCTTTGGTGGTAAAGTAATGTCTCTGCTTTTGAATATGCTGTCTCGGTTGGTCATAACTTTCCTTCCAAGGAGTAAGCGTCTTTTAATTTCATGGCTGCAGTCACCATCTGCAGTGATTTTGGAGCCCAGAAGAATAAAGTCAACCACTGTTTCCCCATCTATTTCCCATGAAGTGATGGGACCGGATGCCATGAACTTCATTTTCTGAATGTTGAGCTTTAAGCCAACTTCTTCACTCTCGTCTTCCACTTTCATCAAGAGACTTCTTAGTTCTTCAGTTTCTGCCATAAGGGTGGTGTCATCTGCATATCTGAGGTTATTGATATTTCTCCCAGCAATCTTGATTCCAGATTGTGCTTCTTCCAGCCCAGTGTTTCTCATGATGTGCTGTGCATATAAGTTGAATAAGCAGGATGACAATATACAGCCTTGATGTACTCCTTTTCCTATTTGGAACCAGTCTGTTGTTCCATGTCCAGTTCTAACTGTTGCTTCCTGACCTGCACACAGGTTTCTCAAGAGGCAGGTCAGATTAGCTCACTATTAAATATATGAAATGTTCACCATCAGTCCTTCTGCCAAAGATTGCCCAGTCAAGTCTTGGTTGGATAATGCTCATCCTCTATTAGATTTCTCAAGAATGGTGTACTTAAAACTATTTTTTGGACACATGTATATGTATGGCTGAGTCCCATTCCTGTTCACTTGGAAGTATCACAGCATTGTTCATTGGCTGTACCCCAATACAAAATAAAAAGTTCTTTAAAAAAGAGAACTAAGTCAAAAGAAGGAAAAAAACTGGTTTTATTAACACATGAAGGATTACTTAGCTTGATAAAAAATTCGTGATTTGTACTTTTCTTTACAAAATTGTGGTAAAATACATGTAATACAAAATTCACCATCCTACCCATTTCTAAGTGTGCACTTTGCTAGTGTTAGATATATTCTTATTGTTGTGCAACTAATCTCCACAACTCTCTCATCTTGCAAAACTAAAACTGTATAGCCATTAAGGAATTCCCTGTTTGCCCCTCCTCCTAGTGTACTTTTTGTTCCTGTGGGTTTGACTACTCCAGGCACCTCATATAGGTGAAATTTTACGACTGACCTATTTCATTTAGCATAATATCCAAAAGGTTCATCCATGTTATAGTGTGTGTCTGAAGTTCCTTTCTAAGACTGAATAGTATTTGCTTGATTTATATATCACATTGTTTATCCATTCATCCATTGATGGACATTTGGGTTGCTTCCACTTTTGGTGGAAGTCTGAGTTACTTTTCTTTTTTAGTGAATTTTGCTTTAGGGATGAAGTGTTAAGAACTCCTCTCCAGCTTCTCTGCCCAAAAGAATTTTTTATACTTTCCATTTTAAATCTATGATCCATTTTCAGTTAATTTTGTAGAAGGTATGAGACGTTGGTCCAGGTTCGTTTATGAGGGGAAACTGTTGGCCATTTGCTCCAGTGCCATTTGTTATAAAAGCCATCCTTCTCAGTTGAATTACTTTTGGACCTTTGTCTAGAGGTCATAGTAAATCTTATTTATTTATTTATTTTTTTCATAGTAAGTCTTTAAATCAAAGGGAAAATCCTCTTGTGTTCTTCTTTTTCAAAATTGTTTAGCTATTCTAGATCCTTTGCTTTTCCTTGTAAATTTTAGAATCACCTTGTCTATATCTACAAAAAAAACCTTGCTGGGATTTTTAAAGGAATTGAGTTTGAACCTATAGGTCATTTTGGAAAAGGTTTACCATGTTTATGTGAGTTTTCTAGTCCATGAATATGGTATGTCTCTAGGCTAAAATCAGCTAGTTTTCAGCATGCAAGTCCTGTTTGTGTATTACAGACTTACACCTAAGTTTTGTTTTTGTCCTTTATCCATTTGGCGGGGGGGGGAATTGTTAATGGTACTGTTTTTCATTTTCTACCTGTTTATCATTAGTAGGCACAATTGGTGTTGATCTTGTGTTCTGTGATCTTACTGACCTCACTCTTTTTTTGTAGATTCCTTAGGGATTTTTCTTTTTTTTCCTGTAATAGTCCTGCCATTTGCAAATAAGAATGGGTTTTTTTCCTTTATAATCTGTCTGTCTGTTTCCTTTTCTTGATCTAATGTGCTCACTAGAAACTAATATTGTGCTGCAAAGTGTTTTGAGCTTTTTAAAAAATGTTTTGATGAAGCTTTATAGAAGCAATATCAAAAAACAAGCAACCCTATCAAAAAATGGGCAGACCTAAATAGACATATCTACGACGATGACCAATAGGCACATGAAAAGATGCTCTCAACATTGCTAATGATTAGAGAAATGCAAATCAAAACCACAATGAGGTATCACTTTACATTGGTCAGAATGTTCACCATCAAAAAGTCTACAAATAATAAATGCTGGAGAGGGTATGGAGAAAAGGGAGCCTTTGTGCACTGTTGGTGGGAATGTAAATTGGTGCAGCCACTAAGGAGTTACTTTGCTGCACACCTGAAGCTAACACAGTATTGCAAATCATCAATACCTCAAAAAAGATAGTTCTGATGCTTTCTAGATGCCTTAGTAATTATTAATACAGCATCAAATAACAAACCAATACAGAATCAATTCTGAAAATTAGGTTTCTTGCTTTTGAAATACTGGTTATTCTTGCTAATTCTAAATACCTTTGAAGGCTTTCCTTGTTACTCTTTTTATAAGACCTAGTCTAATGTTGATTTTTAATACAGGAAAAAATACCAATCCTTCCCACCAACCCAAAATTGTTTTTTCTTTGTATACATGTCATTTTTTTTTTTTTTTTTTAATTCAGGGTTCTGAACAAAGTTTGACCAGTCAAGAACAAGCCTTATCTGCTCAGCATGCTGCAGTTATTAACCTTGCCGGAGTAGGAAGCTTTATGCATTCACAGGCAGCTGGTTGGTATCTTCATAACTAAATAATGTTGAATTTGAATTTATTAAAAGTATCTCTTGGGATCTCACCACTGAAACTTTTTCCTTTTTGCAAGCAAAAACAAGAGAAAATTTCAGTTATATTTAATGTGTGAACTGTTTGATTGAGACACTGAGATATTTCTCATTATTTTGATAAAGTGCTTTGACCTAAATATATTAACAGCAGTTGTTTACCTCATGCTAAATTTTGTTAGCAAGATTTTGTACAATTATCCAGCTTAGTAGGATGCTTCTAAAGCAGTTGACTCTAGTTTATCATGGTTATCTAGACTGCACTTTTCTAGATTGCAGTTTTTTGTCTCATTCTAGTAGCTTATAGTGCGTGAATTAGGACTTAATAGTCAAGTAGCAAAGCTTAAGACAATTGTGAAAAAAAAAAGATATACTAAATGACTGCTCACTATTTCTAGTAATAAATGGTGAACCAAAGATTTATCTTTAGTGAAGATTATTTCATCAATTTAAGACAGCAGTTCTAAGTTCATATTTAATTAAAATCAGTAAGTCACATGTCTGTGGAAACTGAGATAATGTGTCAAGACTAATGAGTGAACTTGTGAATACTTTGAATTATCACTGGGCTTACTATGAATTCAGTACAATTTCCAGTGTCTGGAATAGCTACATAAGGTTCTAATTTAGAGCTAGTGAATTTCCAAATGGAAATTTATTATTAATAAGCCTTTACCCTACAAACTGTAAATATCCTAAAATAGCAGTAGTATAATTTTAATGGAAAGAACTTTAGCTCCAGACTTGCCACTAAATTATCTTGTAGTGAGTCCCTCAGACCACTGAGGCCTGCAGTTTCCTCATCTGTACAGAGGTAAACTTAACCCCTGATCCCACTCAGCTCTAAAAGGTTCACCACCTTTGTTGCTAATAGTGCGGTCTGATAGTCATTGCACCGTCTTTTGGCATATGTCTACCAGTTTTGTCCTTACGGTAGTTTGGGTTTCTCCCGCTCCATTTCCTACTGGTTGTCTTTTAAACATGGCATAGTCAGCATTTTGCTAGAAAGCCTTCTCAGGGAAACGGCACTGAGATGCAGGAAGAGAGAGGGCACAGTGCTCTGGCCACATGCTCTCCCCTCTTCATGTCCAGGAAGTCCTGCAGGCAGTGGTTCCCCTCAACTAACAGGATACTGTACTAAATTTATTCTGAAATGTCTGTGATTTGATACTTAAGATTAATCATACTGATACTTTTCTATTTCATTTTCTGTGTTGTCCTTTTCTAACCCTGGTAGCCTTCAAACTTTCTGACTGGCCTGCTTTCCCCTTCTCCTCTCTGTAGTGTTGTCTCAGCTTGGCTCTGCCGAGAACAGACCTGAGCAAAGCCTTCCTCAGCAGAGACTCCAGCTCTCCTCTGCCTTTCAACAGCAGCAGCAACAGATCCAAGTAATCCAGCAACTTCACTCTGCTTACATTTTTAAAGATACTTTGCTCCAAAAGTACTTCAAAATACCTTACTTCAGTTTTATGTTACTGTCTTTTGAGATTATACAGTAATTGGTAAATAATTTAGCAAATTTATTTAAAAATCTGACAACTTTAGCGAGTCAACTTGGAGCACTGCATATATTTTGTACATTTAAGTCATATTCTCTGCCTAATTTAAAATCTTTCATGAAGTGCTGATGGCACATTAATATACATTTTTAGATTACTTTATATTTTGAAATAGTTGTAAGTGCCAATGGTTAACTTCTTAATACTATACTGCAGAAAAAGGCAAGTATACCAGTGTTCCTATTTGTAAATTGTCCTGTTTTAGAAAAGTGTTATTCCATTCTTAGGAAGTCAGAATAGTATACTTGACTATCTTTAATTTGCAGGGTGGTTTTATACTGCTATAAATTATCATACAACACAATGGTAACTGAAGTTGCTGAGTTACTGCAATATAGACTGGCCAGGCAAAGTAACAGAGCTTCTTCTAAAGTTTAAAAAGCCCTGTCTTTAAAGCCCTCAGCAGGCTTCTGTACCACTGGTGCTGTTTGACTGTGCATTGTCTCGATGTGGTATAGTCCCTTTTTGTTATCTTGGTGCTCTCTCCCTTTCAGTTTTGTTGTTCTCATCACTCTCAGGAAAATCATCTTTCCATGCCTACCTACGTTTAACCTAACTAGATTTTTTTTTCCCTGTTTGCAGCAGTTACGATTCTTGCAGCATCAAATGGCTATGGCAGCAGCAGCAGCACAAACAGCTCAGCTACATCGTCATCGGCATACAGGCAGCCAGTCAAAAAGTAAAATGAAGAGAGGCACGCCAACCACTCCAAAATTCTGAGTCTTGAATAGTTTTTCTCTCTTTTTAAAAAGTTACGAGCATTGAATCAAAAGGATTCGGAGTTTCTACTTCATTTGTTTTTTAAAATTTGTCAGTATTTTACATTACTAGACATACAAACTTTATACAGAAGTTTGATTTTTAAATAAAAACAAATAATTTTTAAATAAAAACAGGGAGATGGTTTAACAAACCATTAGGGTTGGTTTGCCTAAGTCACTGTTTCTTAAAAATGGTTTCACTGTACATAATACAGAAGTGACCTGAGAAATACTAGAAACATCTTTCAAAAGAATGTAGTTTGGTATTTATTTAGTATAAAAGGTTTGTGCACAGTATAACAAATACAGTTTTTACAAATCTGTTTTGAAAATGTGGTTGCTTATTTGGGTTTCATACTCTTAAATACTTCATCCATCAGTTTTTTTACTTCTTTGTGTCTTGTAACTGCTCGGCTCATACAGTCTTGAAGTTTAGCTCCAGTCAGTCCACTTCCACCTGAAAAATTGTGCCAACACTTACTATTACATGACCTACATCATGTCAAGTTATAAAACAAAATTTGAATAATATAAACCAGTGATATGGTCTCAAGATTTGTAGGTATGTGTTAACAAGACCTCCTGAAGTTTAAGAACCACTGACATATAAGATGCAAGGCATCTTAAGTAAATAAAACCTCCCACATTCCATTTGGTCCTCCCTAATGTAAAGAAGCTCTGCGTTTTCATCTACATGTTCAATACTGAGACGGAAGGAAAGTGCGTGCCTGGTTTGTGAAGACAACAGAGCTTGCCTTCCTCGTCCATTACAACTGTTAGGGTTCCCGTTGCCAGATGTTCCTCCTCTTCAGTGGGATCAACTATAAGCAGAGTGCTATTTGAAAAATAAAAAGGCATACATTATCAACCCATGAGACACATTTTATTTTAGAAAAGTAAATTAAACTTACTACCTGCATTTTAGCTTAGGTGGGCGCTAGACAGAACCAGTAGAAACCAGAAAAGCTAATAGCAAACTGAATATTCTACTTGTAAGAATCTTTGCTCTTCAGTTAAATACACAACCTTTTGATTAACTTACTCATCAAACACAGCAAAGGAAGTTGCAACTGGATGAGTTCTAATATTCAAATAACTTTTCTTCTTTAAATTAACTTCTGCTAAAGCAGTTTCTTCATTTATAGTAACTTCAGGCAACTGTACTACAAAAAGGCAAATATGTAAAGTCAGTTTCTCACTCCAGTTAAACAGGGCATTCTATGCTTGGTTAATTTACTTTTCCCTCTGTTTAAACTTGTCCAGAAGTATTTTTTTGTTTTAAACTTTATTTTGTATTGGGGTATAGGAGGGCATGGCAACCCTCTCCAGTATTCTTGCCTGGAGAATCCCAGAGAAGCCTGGTGGGCTGCACAGAGTCAGACACAACTGAAGAGACTTAGCACTCATGCACACATAGTCAGTTAACAAACAATGTTGGCACAGTTTCAGGTGAAAGGGAAGGGACTTGGCCATACATACACATGTATCCATTCTCCCCCAAGTCCCCCTCCCAGCCAGGCTTCCACATTAACACTAAGCAGAGTTCCATATGCTGTTCAGTAGCAGAAGTATTACTTAAAAAAACAGAACAATTAAAGCAAATATGGTGTATATAAACATTGTTTTTCTTTAATTTAGAAACATGTGGATAGGTAAATCTTCACAAAAACCTTTAGAAAATTTTACCAAAACCAACACTAGCATGTTAGTAGGAATATTCCCTTTTATTAAAGTTGCTTACCATTTTTTAAAGCTGCTAACAGAGCAAAGGTACAAGCATCCAAAATGTTTCCATCGTGGTTGAGGCAAATGAGATCACAGTACAAAACCCAAGCAAGCTAAAACAGAGTTGACAAAGAAATGAAAGCTTTCTGATGGGTATAAAGTGGTATTTGTTTCTACTCACAAACCACATCCTTGGTTAAACAATCAACTTTTGAGGCAAAAACTTAAGAAAAAATTCACCTTTATAGAGTAAAAAACTGAGCAAGTTGGGTAAAAGCTGGCTTCTGAAAGTTGGGTAAAAGCTGACAAGTAAACATCTCCATTTCCCCTCAAGGGAGCTACAGATGTAGGAGGAATTTCCATTCTTACTGCTAAGTTAGCAGATGAGGGAATTGCTTCTGAAAAGCCCAAATGAGACTCAAAATGTATTTTACCACAGAAACCTTAATACATGAAATTTTTAGGTCTTATACTGCTTAATAAATCAATATAATCAAACATGAAAAGCCTCTAGGTACTTATCAATGTAGTTCAAAGTTTTCAAACAGACTTGAAATTTATAATGTGGATTCACCTTAAACACATGTTAGCTGATCAGATATTAACTTTCTGCTGGAAAAAAATTTTAAATGACTGCATTATTAGTTGCAAAAAGATTACATCAGCTTAAAAAAAGATGTAATCAAAATTTACTGGTTTTTTTGGGTGAACTACAGTTTAGATAGTTACAGAATAGGAGTGATTTTTTTTTTCAACTCCATCTAGAAACAAGATATCTGTATTTAAGGCTAGTGTGTTTTTTAAATTTTCCCCACCCCAAAAAACACTTCAGAATTAATAAAAACTCACAGTTTCTTTACTCCCTCTTACCTTTCCTGAAGAGATGCATAAGTCTTCTTTCTGAATTATCTGTGAACTTGATTTAAAGACAAAGAGCACAGTAAACAAATGTTCAAAAACTCTAAAATGAATGACAGTCAGACTTCATCATGATAATCTTACTTTTCAATGACATCTGCAATGAACTGGCTGGCCACTTGGGCCTCTTCTCCAGGAGGGCCAGACCGAAATCTCCACGAACACAGAGGTGATAGATCCACATTAGGAACTGAAAGAAACACTGCAGCTGTGAACCAAATTTCACCTCTGGTTTAGTTTTAAAGGCATTATCCACTACAAAGGCAAGTGGAAAGCATTATATAACACATCAATTACATTCTTTTCCATTTTTCATGAAAATCTTAGGCTTAGATAAAATTTGTATTTTCTGACTTTCTCTGCACAAAAAATACAGCACTACACAGCACCCCAAGCATTTAAGACTTCCTTCAATTGTAAATTATTCACAAAAGTTTTTAGGTTTCTTTCCAAGTACCCCAGTCTGTAACAGTATATAGCCTCACTAATCATACCAGCTGTTCTGCATTTTTAAAATGTTAGTTCCCACTGTAAAGAAAGGATGGTCCAAATTAAGAACAAGAAAATCAGTGGTATAAAGGAAGTGTTTATGGAAATAGAAGTTTGCAATTACAGCCCTTTGCCTAAGAGTCAAAGGTTGATGGTTGATGACACCTGTATAAACTGGTCAAACAAGTTTGATAAAGGTATTTAAAAAATTCTGTACCTTGCTGTTATACTATCTTAACAATTTCAATATTTAACAGGATTATTTAACTTAATTTACACTATCTTCTAAGATACATCAAACTTCTCAGGACTGTCTGAAGCTTCTGAATAATTTTCAATTCACCCACTAAGATTTAACTATAATATTATTTATTAAAAAATTACAAAACCGTTTAACTTACCAACATATCCTTTATCAGGGGCATCTGTTGGTGGTGCTCCAAATTCCTAGAAGCATACAAACGTTTCCTATGAAAGAAGCTACTAGAGAATTGTGAAGGCAGCAATCAGTCAAGGAAGGCTCTACCAAAGACCATCTTAGCTAGTTAGCAACATCATGAGCATCCACTGTGCCTGGGAAGGTGGGTCAGGGGCTCTGGAGACATCAGCACCACTCGTACTAGCTCTGCAAGGCAAGAAGGCAGTATGGCAAAGCTGACTAGTGCACCTCAGCAAAATGACCGGAGGTTCTTAAAAGTTCTGCCCCACCTCTCTTCTCCTTACTCAGTAGCCAAGAATCTGAATTTAAACCCCAACCTCAAATGAGACAATATTAAGCCCCTAAACTGGCAAGTCTTACAAAATGTCACCCCACCTTTATTGAGGAAGAATCTCAATTTAGACTAACTCAGAGCTCAGCGTAGTCAAAGCAGAGACTTTGGAGTCAGCTTATACTCAAGTATTTGGAGAAAAATTTCCAGTGACTCTCCAGAGGATTCAGTGCAGTTAGTTGCTCAGTCGTGTCTGACTCTGCGACCCCACGAACTGCAGCATGCCAGGCCTCCCTGTCCATCACCAACTCCCAGAGTTTACCCAAACTAATGTCCATCAAGTCGGTGATGCCATCCAGCATCTCATCCCCTGTCGTCCCCTTCTCCTCCTGCCCCCAATCCCTCCCAGCATCAGGGTCTTTTCCAAGAAGTCAACTCTTCGCTTGAGGTGGCCAAAGTATTGGGAGTTTCAGCTTCAGCATCAGTCCTTCCAATGAATACCCAGGACTAATCTCCTTTAGGATGGACTGGGTGGATCTCCTTGCAGTCCTAGGGACTCTCAAGAGTCTTCTCCAACACCACAGTTCAAAAGCATCAATTCTTCAGCTCTCAGCTTTCTTCACAGTCCAACTCACATCCATACGTGACCACTGGAAAAACCATAGCTTTGACTAGATGGACCTTTGTTGGCAAAGTAATGTCTCTGCTTTTTTAATATGCTATTTAGGTTTGTCATAACTTTCCTTCCAAGGAGTAAGTGTCTTTTAATTTCATGGCTGCAATCACCATCTGCAGTGATTTTGGAGACCCAAAAAATAAAGTCTGACACTGTTTCCCCATCTATTTCCCATGAAGTGATGGGGCCAGATGCCATGATCTTTGTTTTCTGAATGTTGAGCTTTAAGCCAACTTTTTCACTCTCCTCTTTCACTTTCATCAAGAGGCTTTTTCGTTCCTCTCCACTTTCTGCCATAAGGGTGGTGTCATCTGCATATCTGAGGTTATTGATACTTCTGGCAATCTTGATTCCAGCTTGTGCTTCTTCCAGCCCAGCGTTTCTCATGATTAAACTGGGCAATTCTGAAAGTACCCAACATAAGTTGCTAGAAACAGCAAGTACTCAGTAAATGGTAGCTATTACTCCCTCAAACTTTTGAGCAATTTTCTACACATTTGCATAGATTAAATGCCATCACTGGATAAAAATATGTCACCAAAAAATATCTCAAAATTTCTCAAATTACAGCCAAATTCTTTAAAAATTAAAGGCAGTGAGGATTTTTTAAAAAATTGTTTCAGCAGATTTGCAAATGTTCACAAATTATAATTAAGTCATTAAACTTGGGTTGTATTTTCCAAAACTCAAAGGTTAAAACTTGGAAAATGAAAACAAATACTAAAACACCTGACTGCCCAATCAACAGTAGAATTATAGATGTATATTATAATCTAATAAGTATATGAAGCTAACTTAGTAACTCAAATCTTGGTAATAAGTATATTAAACCTACCGCTTTAATTCCACAAATTACTGTAGTATTTCCCAGCTTCACTAAAGAAGAACCATCTGCGGTACCAATCGAACCTGAAAAGTATTTTTTAAAAATGAAAAAGTTTTCTTCTTTTATGTATGATTTTTATCTCTAAATTTCTAAGATGTCTGTGAAAATTTACTCCTTGCTTGAGTCTTTGTAAAATTACAGTTGACCCTTAAACAACATAGGCTTGAACTATACTGGTCCACTTATACAAAGATTATTTTCAATACATACTTCCACAGTACTACATGATCCACAGTTGGTTGAATCTAAGGATGCTGAACCTTGGATATGGAGTGCCAATCCATAACGGTAAGATTATACTTGGATTTTCAACTCTGTGAAGGTCAGTGCTCCTAACCCCCTCACTGTTCAAGGGTCAACCAAATTGTTTTAGGAATTATTCATTTTCTTGATTTTGAGTGAATCATTTGTCATTTAATCACAGGGCTGTTATAAAAATTAAAATCTCTTGACAAAAATCACTGTAATCCCTTAGACCTGGTAGAATTTGTCTGAAACACAGTTTAAATGGCTCAGAGGCTAAAACCTGGGAATGTCATATGGGTATTGGAAAATTCCATGTTTGCAACAGAAGATTTAATAATGTAAGATATAGAAGGAAACCAAACCTTACAACTTTTGAAGGGGGAAAACACTTCAGAGTTACTTTAAAATTTAATATGAACATAAAAACTGAAAGAATGTGCTTAGCTGCTCAGTCGTATGTGACTCTTTTGTGACCCCATGAACTGTAGCCTGCCAGGTTCCTCTGTCTATGGGATTTTCCAGGCAAGAATATTGGAGTGGGTTGCTATTTCCTTCCCCTGGGGATCTTCCCCACCCAAGGATCAAACCTGTCTCCTGCATTGCAGGTAGATTCTTTATGCACTGAGACATTTGGGAAGCCCACTAGTGAGAGGAGAGTGAGTTAAAAAAAACTCTACAAATAAAAAGTTGCTATTAAGAAAAAAAATTCTATTTTCAGAACTGAAGCAACTTCAACATTCTTTTAGAACTCAAAGTACTCTCACCTACGTTGACAGTTGTGGTTCTGAATTCACCAAGTTCTCTTCCATCAGGACGGCAATTCTCTTTCTAAGTAAATATATGAAAGTAGATTACAGCTACATGTATATCTTACACAGACCAGGGAAAACACACTGAACCTCATTAATTCAAATAATCTGTATTACTTTAAAATTGTCTTTTAAAAACTGAAGTATACTTAGAACATTAGGTGAATAACATGATTAATACTTGTATTTATGAAAAAAGCATATGATACCATTATCAAAAGGCATCACATAATCACCTTTACTTACCAGAAATCTCCTGTAATACTCCAGAGGTTCCACAGTTCTGAAAGACATGAGAAAAATGAGATAAATTATAAATCAATATAAATCCAGAAACACAACAATCTTAATAGTGGGGTGATGGAGCAGAAATCTCCAAAATTTGTAACTAAGTTTCTGTTATGAATTCTAGTTTATGTTGCCACATGTTGCTAATTATAAAAAGTAGCTACTTTTGCAATAATAATCACACTCGAAGACTGATTTTAATTCTGCTTTAAACAAGTATAAGGATCGAGACCAAAACCCTAGGCCTCTTTAAAAACAGAAGGAATCCAGGTGTGCATCACTCATACTTTGAAGCAGGAATACTTCGTTAGTAGGAAAAAAAAAAATTACGCATTTATTTTCACTACCCCGACTTAAATTTAGCATATTCTTCAATTACGAGCATAGGCAATAAACCACTATAATATTAGCCGTACCTGAGACTTTAACAACCACAGATTAAGATGTTTTCGTTTTTACTTTATAGTTGCCTAAGGTCGGTAAAGCGTATCCCCGCAATGCGGGAGACCCAGGTTCGATTCCTGGGTCGGGAAGATCCCCTGAAGAAGGAAATGGCAATCCACTCCAGCGCTCTTGCCTGGAAAATCCCATGGATGGAGGAGCCTGATAGGCTACAGTCCATGGGACCCGCAGAGTCGGACACGACTGAGCGACCTGACTTTATGGTAAGTGTAAGACGTATCGTTACTTCGAATTTCAGGAGTTACTTTAGACTTCCCACTAGGCCTTATCTAAGAAAGTTAATTTCAAAACATATATTTCACTGTGTCAAAAACCCGGAGTTTATACAAATACACGGTCGTTTCAAATATAACTGGTTTCCTTTGGAATCCTATGTATTGCATCCATTTAAAACTGGACTCAGAACGAAAAGCTATAGCCTTCCCCAGAGAGCAGCACCGAAAACGCTTAAGGAAAACCTTTCTAACGAGGCAGAATGCTTTTACACATAAACTACTGGGCAGAGAAAACAGGGCGCCCTGAGGTTTTGAAGCAACGCTTTTTACAAGATTACAAGTGTCTCTCCTGGGCAGCAAAGTCCACTACACACAAAGCCTAGCGCTCGCGGCGGGTACCGGCTCAACACAGTACTTCCTATCACTGGGGAGATGCACCCTTTCCCTTCACTACGACCACCTTCAGTTCTCCCGCCCAACGTCTCCTTCTGCGGTGGAAACAAATGGGAACCAGGTGGGGTGGCCTCCCGATGAGAAAATCCCAAGGGTAGAGTAGCTGCCGACCGCCAGGCTACAAACTCGCGCCCGCCAGCCTACCGCACTCACTTGAACCCAGCCGCCATCTTCCGCCCGCGGATCTGCGCCTGCGCCCGCGCCTGCGCCCGCGTATCACCGCCCCTCCGGCCCGCGCTGCTGTTTCGCTTCAGCACTTTCAACACTGATTGTACTACCTGATATGTAGAAGGCAGGGTTGTATGGACCAGAGTAGAGGTAGAAGAGGTGAGGGTGGTTTCCCGCATGGCTTCGCTTCGACCACCCCTAGCCAGTCGCCCCTTTAGGTTTTCTTGACCTTGACGTTTTTGGCGAATCGGCTTTTACGAAAGTTATGAGTGTTTGTTTAGAAACAGTTTGATAGTTCAAGCGTGCGTGCTTAGTCTCTTCTGTAGAATCAGACTTTTCGCGACCCGATGGACTATAACCCACCAGCCTCTTCTGTCCTTGGAATTCTCCAGGCAAGAATACTAAACTGCGAAGATCTTCCCAAACCAGGAATGGAACCCATGTCTCCTGCGTCTTCTGCATTGAAGGCGGATTCTTTATCGCTGAACCACCAGGGAAGCCCACCATTCAAAAGTTTCAGAGATAACCGACGGTATAGCAAAAAATCAAGTGTTGAGCGTGGAGCATTATTCCAATGTTTCCGCGTTCTTTCCCCCTCCTCCTTAGGCTGAGCCCTGGGCTTGCCTTCTTCCAGGTAAAAGCCTCCTGCTAGAGCACCGAAAATTTAAAAATTCTGTGCGCTGGTTATCCACATCAGGTTACATTAAGCAGCTGCCAAGAGTGGGCTCCAAAGAAACAACTTTCGTTGTAGACTGTGTCGTGGCTCAAAACCTCCACTCCACCTCCTTCCTAGAAAGGGTTGCTGATAAAACGCAGGGCATCCGATTCAATTTGAATGTCAGGTGAACAAAGAGTACACGCAAAATTGTTCATGTTATTAGTTGTTACCAGAAGCTGGGGGAGAACTGGGAAGGTTTTAGAAATAGACGGTAGTGATGGTTGCAGGAAGCTGTGAGTGCAGTCAGTGTCCCTGTAGTAGACACATAAACTGGTTAAAATGGGAAATTTTATCAGTTTTTCAAAGTTAATATAACAAAAAGCTCTTAAATGGGCGAACTTTGAGTGTGTGTTATATTTTAATAGTGCTGTTGAAAACCGATCCATTGCTATCTGAAATTCAATTTAAGTGGACATCCGTTTATTTCTCCTTGCTGATTTTGACAACCCTACTGCGTTTGAACAGAGCCGCTCGCACACAACATAGTCTTCGTCTCGTCACGCGGTGGCGCTGTGGGCAGCGCGGGTCCCCGGGCGTGACCGGGTCTGGCCGCGAGGTGGCGCTGTGGGCGGCGGGCGCCCAGCTGGCGTGGCCTCTCTGCGGGCAGGAGGCGGGGCTGCGCGGCCGCATTTCCGCGTGTGTGTAAACGCGGGATAGGGCGGCTGGCGGCCCGGCATGGAGGATGGCTCCGCTCTTGCTGCAGCTGGCGGTGCTCGGCGTGGCGCTGGCCGCCGGGGCCCTGATTCTGGTGAGGAGAGGGGTTGGGGACAGACGCGGACCTGGGCCTCACTGCGCTCCTGGAGGCGTGGCCCCCCAGGCATGCTCTCCTCCTAGCTGTCCGCTCTTTGACATGTCCTTCCACCACGCTTCCCCAAGCCTAGACCCCAGAATTTCACACCCCCTTTCCTTCAGTTCCTTATTTTTATTTTGGAGCTCCTTGCCCCTGCGTGCCCAGAACCTAGCACTTGCGTTCACCGGGACATGCCCACCCCGTCTTCTTTTAGTCCCCTGGTTCCCGGACCTTCTGCCCATCCGCCCTCTCAGCCCTGACCTCTCCAAGACTTCCTCCCGGGTCTGCAGTTCTGGCCCTACCCAGGGAGATCCTGAGCACCTCCCCAGAAAGTGTGTGCTTTCTAGACACTCTGTTTCCTGGTATAGTTAAGCAAATGGAAAGTGGTGACCGCACTGACCAAAGCCAGCTATTAGCAGAGCAGATAAATCAGCGGACCAGGAAGACCAAGCTGGTCCAGGGTGTTACCGTATGGTTGGGGGTCGTTATGTGCCAGAATTCAGCACCCTAAGTTCACTGCATCTGCACGAAACTGTACAGCGGTATTCAAACTCAGATTTTCTTTGCCACTTCTGTGGAAACACAGAAACAGTGTAACACTTCTTGATCCAAATAGTAGAAAACTAGCCGAGTGAACTTTCTCCCATATAATTTGGGATGGGCCCGCCATCTAGTTAGTAAAGAGGGAGATTTCCGCTTCCTTGAGGTTGAGGTTAACAGCCTAAGTAGCCTTGCCAGGGAGGCCACTGGGCCAGCTTCTCAGAATTTACAGCTTAGAGGTAGTTTAGATAGAGAACAAGCAATGTATCCTGACATGTTTAGTGTTTGTGTCTGCGTGAGTGACGAGGTCTGTTTTTCTCTTAGTCGGATATGGAGATTTGTTTGTTTGTTTTTTCAGGGTTTTGGTGGGGCAGAGTTTGACAGAATCCTAAGTTGAATCTGTCTTGTGTAGACTCTGTTAAATGTGCACTTCATGAGGTTGTACTAAAAGTTTTTGATCCTAGTAGCTCAAAGTGGTTATAAGAGCTTCCGTTTATTGAATACTTCCATTATGTTGGATAGTGTATTCAGCTTTCAACCAGGATTCTCTCTTTTAATCTTTAAAACAGCAACTGACAGAAATGTTATCATTTGTTTTCCTTGACTGGTGAGGAAGCTGATGTTGGAAACATGGATTCATGGAGGCAAATGTCACCCAACTAGTGGAACTTGGGTTTTTTTAGATGCCAGAGCAGGAGCACAGAACACATCAGTCTTGTTTCATATATAATCTCCGCACTGTCTCTTTACCACTTCTTTTCTGAATTAATTTTGAAGCAAATCCAAGACATCACATTTAATCTGTAAATGTTAAGCATTTTTCTCTGAAGTTAGGACCCCCTTCTAAAAACATAATCACAATAAGGTTATCGCAGTTTTAAGTTTAACATTGTTAAGTGATTTAAAATACACTGTTGGTTCAAATGCCTTTGTATTAGTGTAACTGGTTTGTATTTGTATAACTGGTTTGTTTCATTCAGTATCCACACACACTTAGCACTAGATCAGTTTGTCTCAAGTGTCTTAAACAATTTCTCCTCCTTTTTTTTTTTTCTTGTGTTTCTTAAGCAGTCATTTGTTCTGTAGAATTTCTCACAATCTGGATTTTACTAACTGCATCCCTTAGGTAACTTTTAACATTTTGCTCTGTCCCCTGAATTTCCTGTGAACTGCTGGTTACAGCTGCAATTTGATGAAATCCATGTTTGAGTTTTAATCAAGAGAAGTGTGTGGATGGTGCTGATTACTCCTTTTGTGTCGTATCAAGAAGCATGTGATGACTGATTTTCTGTGGTGTCTAGTGGGATTCACAGCTTCAGGAGTTACTAGCTTGACCCACCAATCATTAAGTTTGTCATTAACCTAATGGTTTTAGCAGCCATTGGTGATCACTGCCTAAATCCACTGTTTCACTGGGGGTTGCCGAATGGAATATTGTAATTGTATCGTTGCTTCTCGTGTTACCTCGAATTTTGTAATGAAAAAAATTCATCCGCAGCTATTCAGTTTCCCTGAAATACTTTTCATATTTTAAAAGGTAAAGATAAAAGGCAAGTTTTGAAAATAATGAGATGGTTCCCTGGCTTCTTTCAAAGGTGATTAATTAATTTTTTATTTTCAGTATCATTATGAACCCATGATATACAGTTTTCCCTGTGTTTTGATACACTGCACTAGTTATTCTTTTTGAAGCTTCAATTCTTCCCTGTCAAGTCGGACCCAGTCAAGCTGGCTACTTTGTCATTAATGTTTGTAGCTTCCTAGCCTGACTGCTACCCCACTTGAATCAGCCATTTCTCTTAAGAGCACTGGTTACTTTTAGTAGGAAATTGAGTTTAGTAACCAGAGTCTGGTCACTTGGAGTACAGAGCAGGAACTCTTTAACCACTAGGCGGCACACTGCCTTCAGTTCAGTTCAGTTCAGTCGCTCAGTTGTGTCACACTCTTTGCGACCCCATGAATTGCAGCACGCCAGGGCTCCCTGTCCATCACCATCTCCTGGAGTTCACTCAGACTCATGTCCATTAAGTCGGTGATGCCATCCAGCCATCTCATCCTCTGTCGTCCCCTTCTCCTCCTGCCCCCAATCCCTCCTAGCATCAGAGTCTTTTCCAATGAGTCAACTCTTCACATGAGGTGTCCAAAGTACTGGAGTTTCAGCTTTAGCATCATTCCTTCCAAAGAATACCCAAGGCTGATCTCCTTTAGAATGGACTGGTTGGATCTCCTTGCAGTCCAGGGGACTCTCAAGAGTCTTCTCCAACACCACAGTTCAAAAGCATCAATTGTTCGGCGCTCAGCTTTCTTCACAGTCCAACTCTCGCATCCATACATGATCACTGGAAAAACCATAGCCTTGACTAAACACTGCCTTCATACTCATGCTAATCAGAAGCACATTCAATTTCAGTGCGTTTCCAGTGGGATGTTATAAATGGCCATTGAATTACAAATGAATTGCATTCCAAAAGTTGGTAGGTTGATTGTTTTGAAAGCAGAAAGTATATCAGTAGAAACAGTGCTTCAAAGAATGGTTATTTCCAAAGCCAGCTCCCTAGTGAATCTGGAAGAGGGCTATATAATGTTAGCAGTTCATAGTGCCTACAGGCTCCAAATTTGATACTTGACTCCAAAAAATTCTGTGTTCTGAACTGAAATCTGGGAAGAGTATATATTCTTCAGCTTTTTTGTCCTTATTCTGGGGCTGGCAAACGCTTTCCTTGCAACCCTGGATCAGCCTGGTCCTGAGTGAGGTCTGCCCTCGCCCACAGGCTGTCCCTTTGCCACGGAGGCTCTGGGGGAAGTGGGGCAAGGGATCGGAGTTCAGGGTATCTCGGGGTAGGTGTCACCTCCGTAGCGACTGTTCCTTCTTAGATCTGAGGTGACAGAAGCCTGGGGCATGACAGGACACAGAGAGCCCCCTGGGGCATTAGTACCTTAGTAAGGGAAGAAAGGGCAATAGTAATCAGTTTCCAAGAAGAGGTGAAGGGTTGGAGTTTTGAAGTCACCTCCAGACCATTGTTACTGGACTAAAAACAGTAAATGTTTCACCTCATGTAAATGATGAATTCTGATGTAACTGTTAGTCTCTCAGTCGTGTCCAACTCTTTGCGACCCCATAGACTGTGGCCCACCAGGCTCCTCTGTCCGTGGGATTCTCCAGGCAAGAATACTGGAGTGGGTTGCCATGCCCTCCTCCAGGGGATCTTCCCGGCCCAGGGGTCAAACTCAGGTCTCGTGCGTTGCAGCCAGATTCTTTACTCATCCAAGCCACCAGGGGAAGCCCCTCTTCTAACATAACACATGTTTTAAAAGGTCACCACAGTATAATCTCTTATTAACATATCTTCTTTTAGATTTCCTTTGTTGCGTTTATAACTGCTACAGAGATGCCACACCTTCAGCGACATGAAGAAGAGAAGTTCTTCTTAAATGCCAGGGGCCAGAGGGAAGCCTTACCCAGCATTCAGGACTCACCTACCAAACAGCTTTCTGTGGTCGTGCCTTCCTACAACGAAGAAAAACGGTGTAAGCCCTCCTTGATTCTTCTGGTAAGGGGTAGTTTGGGAAGAAAAGGAAATTGAAAGTCTGGATTTGGCCAGAGCCTTGATACTTGTGGGCTGTAGAGTGTGTGCACGGTTGGTGGTTGTGGGTTAGACGAGAAAGGATGAGTGTGGATTAGACGAGAAAGGAGCATCCAGTCTGAGGCTGAAGTGTTGAAGAGAAGTGATGAGCGAGAGGGGAGCAGAAGACAGATGTTCCAGACAGAAATAGCCTCTGAGGGGGACAGCCCGGGAGGGCTTAGTTAGTCAGGCTTCTTTGATATATAAACTGTGTGCTGGGACAGAATAATTTTCAAAAGCAATTTATATATGTGTGTGTGTGTATGTGTGTATATATATATTTATTATTATTATTTTCTTTAAGTGCCTGTAATGATGGATGAAGCTCTGGGTTATCTGGAAGACAGACAGGTATCATGTTTTCTCTGACGTCTAATTATCCTAGAATGGGTCACCAAGCTGTGGACCCCAGGCTGGATGCTTGATGAGAGGCGGTGCCGGCCATTCTCGGGCTGTCACGGCCCTGGCCTCTGTGCTCAGCCTGTTGCCTTGGCCTTTTTACACATTATGCACTTTGTACAGTTACATTCTGTAACTGTGCTTTGTACGCTTAAATTTATATTCATATTTATACACATAAACAGTAAAAAAAAACACTAGTTGCTTTTTTAGCTTCCTTACAACTTGATTAGAATTCTTAATGTTGGCCATGCCGAATAGTGGTATTTTATTTTTGCTTTTTGCAGAAACAAGATCCCACCTTCACTTATGAGGTGATAATAGTTGACGATGGCAGCAAAGACCAGACTTCAAAGGTAAGTCTGCTGAGGAGCCAGCAGAGAGAAAGAGGTTGAAAACTCAGAAGAGGACAAGTCTGGTGGGATTCTTTGCTGAGAGTGAGGAATTCGAGGAGAAGATTTGGGGGAAATGGTGTAGGATACAGACAGCTTCTCTGGGGAGTAAGGTTGGCTGCTGACAAGTAAACAGGTCTTTAAGCAGTTCTGGGAACGCAGTCACAAATGTGTAACAGTCAAGGAGCATGTGGCTTTTATTTTTATTTTCTCTAGAAGCTCTGTAGCTTAGGCAGAGGAGTCGAGAAAAAAAGAGACAGCCACCGCCTGTTCTGGTGTCTCCTCTGCAGGAAAGGGAGCTGTGACCTCAGCAGTCAGGCTCGGATCTTGGCCCCAGGAATTCGGCAGCTTCTCTAGGCCACCAGAACCCGCTGTGGGTGTCACCCAGTCACAAAGAGGCAGCAACTAGAATATCAAGTGTTTAAGCCAAAATCAGAAACCCAGTTTCTGTTACTGTCTTGGAATTTTAATTCATTTTAATTCTGACTTTTATGTAATTTGACAGGTAGCTTTTAAATACTGCCAGAAATACGGAAGTGACAAAGTGCGAGTGATAACGCTGGTGAAGAACCGTGGAAAGGGCGGAGCGATTAGGATGGTAATAACCTAATTTCAACATTTTTATCTGAAATATGAAGCTATTTTGAATAGCCTCTTTTGTCGATTACAGCACATATATATTCTGCAACTTGGTGGTTAAATACCACCCTTTCAAATAAGGCTGGTAAATTGCTTTTAATAACTTCTTATATATATGTATATATAATGTGATCATAATAAAAAGAAATATCATGCCATAGCTATGATGTGCTGGGTGATTCGGAAGGAAGTATTCATCTTGATCTAGCAGTGAGGTGGAGGCCCTCAGTGGTAGAATCAGAAAGGTCGCCCACATTCAAGAAACCCCCTATCGTGTATCACTGAGTCACTCCTTTATTATTATTATTATTTTTTTTTTAATCTCAAACGTATAGCTACAGATTTTGTGCCTTGTAGTGTTTCTCTTTTCGAAAACTTAATATATGGTGTTCAGATGTTAAATACAGCTTTTTGTTTCTGCTTTTTCACCCATATTCTAATGAGTATGATAAAAAGACATCACATTTACTAATAAGTGGCTTATGGTGTAGAATAGATGATCAAATTTCTGACGAGATTTGTATGTGCTGTGCTGTGCTGTGCTTAGTCACTTAGTCATGTTCCAGCTCTTTGCAAACCCATGGATTGTAGCCCACCAGCCTCCCCTGTCCATGGAATTCTTCAGGCAAGAATACTGAAGTGGATTGCCATGCCCTTCTCCAGGGTATCTTCCCAACCCAGGAACCAAACTGGGATCTCCTGCATTACAGGCAGTTCTTCCAGCTGAGCTACTGAGGAAGCCCCCTAGATTTGTATATGTGTGTCTTATCTGTAGGCACACTGTTAAGTGACAGTATATTTACACTTAAGAAACAATGTGTTCACTCAAATGCACCATGAAATTAAGAGTTGATGCATAGTTTCTGTGTGAAATATGCACTGGTGGGGCTGTATTCTGCCCAAAGATTGATCAGTTCACAATTGAGTGGCATAAGTTTGCTAAATGTCAGATGCCTAAAGTAATATTTGAATATATCCACACTCTCTAAATTTTAGTGGCATTCTACATTTCTTTATTGAACAATTAATTCTAAGTATTTTAGATCCCATAGTAAAAAATACCAAAGCTCTGTCATGTTATGATGCATTTCACAGCAAAGCTGTCTGTGTTTTATTTGTTCAATATCTCCACAAATATCTTCTCCATATACTCCTCTAAGGAGGCCCTGGTCCCTGGTAAGTGCCACTGTACTTACATAATACAGGTATAATATTTATAGTAGGTATTTTACATTGTTATTCTTACTGATGCAGCGTATCTTTATCCAAATCTATTTTCTCATCTCGATATTTTCCAAGGTATTAGTAGTATGACCTCACAAAGTTTTTAAAATCATGAAGTAGACACTGGATACTTCTGGAATGATCTTATCAATTGTTTTCAGGGGACTTTGGCCTCCTGCCATGTCCTACCTAATATTTCTCTCTTGGATATTTTAAGTAAAGCAGAACAAATTGCTATGCCACCAAATTTAACTTTGATTTTAAGCAACTTTCTTTTAATTGAAATTTTGACATACAGGGTGTATTCAGTTCTCGAGGTAAAAAGATCCTTATGGCAGATGCTGACGGAGCCACCAAGTTTCCAGATATTGAAAAATTAGAAAAAGGACTGAATGATCTACAGCCGTGGCCAGTGAGTATAGAGTATAGTTTAAATGATATTCAGTAAAGAACAGAGGGGGCCTAAAGTAAAATCAAAATGGTGTTTTTAAGTTAAACAGTTGGGGAATTTTTTTTGTGCGGGGGTGTGAAATTCCTATATGCAGTCCCACAAAAGAGCTAATTACTAACATTCACTGATTTTCTGAGATTCACTTCACAATTACTTATTTAATATTCTGTCCATCTCTCTCAATTTTAAATTGCTTTACTCCCACCAGAGTTTTAATATTTATCATGCATATTCAGCTAAATCTTTAATGTAAAAGCACAGACTGACACTTCTAGGTAGAGATATGAAATGAAACTGGATCACAGAATCTTATTTTTATGAAACAAAAACAAAACACAAGCAACAACCACTCGAAAAAGATTACGTGTCTGTTTGTGCCACAATTTCAAAAAGTGGAGGTTGACTTTCACTCAGCATAATGCATCTGAGATTCATCCCAGTTGCTGTGTATCAGTGATTTGTGCCTTTTAACTGCTAAGTGGTATTCCATTGTGTGGGTGTACCACAGCTTGTTTATCCATTCAGCTGCTGGAGGACATTTGGACAGTTTTCCAGCATTTGGCAATTGTGAATAAAGGCAGTATCAACATTTGTTTTAAAAGAAAAAAAAAAAGTAAAGGTTGAGGAAAGAAAGAAAATCCTGGTGCCATTTCTAGCCTTTAAAAGCCATTTAGAGAAAGAAGATAACTTTACTATATTCTGAGCTTTTTACGAAATACTCCTGATCTAGAAAGATTCAGACTTTGAGGATGAGTTAGTGCCTATGGACAGCATTCACTGACACACTGTATCCCGGGATTTAGCAGAAGTTTCTAGGGCTCCCCATTGTCAGGGCTTCAAGCTGGGTATGGATCCATTCCTCAGAGCCGTGCACCCTTGTACAAGAATGACAAAAATCTCACAACAGCAAGGAACCCAGGTAACCCAACAAAGCTGCATAGAACTTTATCTGTTTTCCATGTGTCTTCTCGACTTTGGCCTATCAATAGTTATTTCAGTTTTTAAATAGCAGATTTCTTTTTCTTATCATCCTGGTCATTTTCTACCAAAGTTGGTGAGGATCCAGTTACGACATGGCGCTGTTACCTAGTAGATACCGCCACTGGACCTTGACTCCCATCCTTATACTGGTGCCTCTGTACCTCTTAAGAGGTGTCACTTCTGTTTCTGTATTTCTTTGGCTTTGTTAAGAAATGGAAATGTGGCTCTGAATTTATTACGCATCAGCATGTTCAATTTCAGTTTCTCAGGATACAGGCTCTTGTTCTATCTTTAATGTAATTGGTACTCCCTTTTCAATCCGTTTGAGCCACAAAGCCCATAAGCATGCCTCACATGTATCTCCTTAAACCCTCATGAAAACTGACTAGAATAGTTCTGAAAATAATGAAGCAGGAACGTGAGTTCTCTAATGAGTGCACAACCAACTCACTGGATGGCAGAAGTTAACTGAAATGTCTTTTACAGCATTGGTTTGACAGGATCGCCAGCATGTTCTTCAGTGGCTTCCACTGTTCTCTTTCTTCTTGGCTGGTTTTATTTTTAATGGCAGCAATAAGAAATGTGCTGCTCCAGCTGACCCTTGACCAACAAAAGGGGTGTAGGAGTGCCTACACTCCACCTCCCTCCACAGGCCCGGGTCAACCCTGTGTTGTTCAAGGGTCAGCTGTACCTCTTTCTTGTGTATCCTCTTAGAGTAACCAGGTCACGTATTCTAGGCTAATTATTCCTACCTGGTGAACTTTAAAAAGTTTCCTGCAGTCCCTTCTCTGAAGATGATTATTCTTTTAAGGTTGTGAACTAAATGTATATAATTCAAGTAGAGCTTTATATGACAAACAAATGAAATAGGGATCTACAGTTCCAAATAGTTGATCTTTTTTTTTTAATGTAAAGCTTTTCTCCCAGCTTTTTAGTTTCCTAACCTGTAGTGACCTGCTGCTGCTGCTGCTGACTCGCCTCAGTCGTGTCCGACTCTGTGCTTCCCCATAGACAGCAGCCCACCAGGCTCCCCCATCCCTGGGATTCTCCAGGCAAGAACTCTGGAGTGGGTTGCCATTTCCTTCTCCAGTGCATGAAAGTGAAAAGTGAAAGTGAAGTCGTTCAGTCATGTCCAACTCTTAGCGACCCCATGGACTGCAGCCTACCAGGCTCCTCCGTCCATGGGATTTTCCAGGCAAGAGTACCGGAGTGGGGTGCCATTGCCTTCTCCAGTAGTGTCCTACCTCAGTAAAAATATGTTTGATTTTATAAAATAATTTTTTGAGCAAAGTATATGATGATCACTTGTTTAGTAGTTTGACCACCTAATGTGAAGAGCTGACTCACTGGAAAAGACCCTGATGCTGGGAAAGATTGAGGGCAGGAGGAGAAGGGGATGGACAGAGGATGAGATGGTTGGATGGCATCACTGACTCAATGGACATGGGTTTGAGTGAACCCCGGGAGTTGGTGATGGACAGGGAGCCCTGGCATGCTGCAGTTCATGGGGTCACAAAGAGTCGGACACGACTGAGCGACTGAACTGAACTGAACTGTTGAGTAGTTTAGCTATTCAGAATAGAATCAACTGGAACTAGCATGCAGGGAGTAATTTCTTAGGCCAGTTTTTTGGGTTTTTTCCCCCAGACTGGGGTAAATAGTACTTGAGAAAGGAGAGCAAAAGCAAAAAAAAAAGAAAAAACAAGGAAATAATACAAAATGTTAGCAGTGGCTGCTTTTAGGTAGTGAGATTATGCATGAGTTTTTATAATAACTTTTTTTCCATATGCATGTAAATTTATATGCTTACCAATTTCTTTACAGTGAACACTTTTTTAGTTTATTTTGATTAATGGTTCAAAGTTCAAATAGTAAAAGAAGGTATGCAGAACCTAGCTCCGCATTTCTCAGTCACCCAGTCACTCTCAGAAGTTACTGTCATCCATTTCCGCATGTCCACCTAGAAGATGTATGTTGTATTCTTTATTTTTTAAATACACACTATGCATTATTCCTGTTGTTTGCATTTCACAACATATCTGGGAGATTGAGCTGTCTGTGTACATCAGAATCCTTATTCTTTCACAGCTCCATAGCCAGTCCCTTTGGATTGATGTACAGGTTTGCTTCTTCAAACAATACTGAAGTGTTCAACCTTATATAGATGTCATTTTACACATATGCAAGTTTATTATGGGAAGAATCTCTAGCTGTAAAATTGCTGCATCAAATTATGTGTATATTTGTAATTGGGATAACAGTTTTCAAATTGCTGTCTATATAGAATGTGTGTGTACAATAAGGTAAAAAATTAATAGATCTTATTTACATTGCTCTTGGTATGATTGCGGTAGGAATCTCTTCAGTGATTTAAAAGGTATTTCCACTTCCTGTTTTTGTGAATTTGTGTTTATAACCTTCACCTCTTTCCAAATCAATCGTTGAGTACTTTTCTTAATAATTTGTAGGAGCACTTTATATATTTTGGAAATTAACCTTTTGTCTATAATATAAATTATTGCTGTGTTTTGCCCCAGTTTATTTGTCTTTTAATTTTTAATGTGGTTGGATTTTTCTTGTTTTGCCACACAATAATCTTTAAGATTTTCTTGTCAAGTTGATAAATTCTTCTGGGGTTTGTGTATTTGTGCCTTCCTTGGGATCATTTGGAGAAGGAAATGGCAACCCACTCCAGTATTCCTGCCTGAGAAATTCCATGGACAGAAGAGCCTGGTGGGCTGCAGTCCCTGGAGTCACAAAGCGTCGGACACAACTGAGTGACTAACACACACACCTTAGTTTTTCGGGCTTCCCTGGTAGCTCAGCTGGTAAAGAATCTGCCTGCAATGCAGGAGACCCTGCTTGATTCCTGGGTCAGGATGTTCCCTGGAGAAGGGGAAAGCTACCCACTCCAATATTCTTGGGCTTTCTGGTGGCTCAGACAGTAAAGAATCTGCCTGCAATGTGGGAAACCTGGGTTCAATCCCTGGGTTGGAAAGATCCCCTGGAGAAAGGTATGGCAGCCCACTCCAGTATTCTTGCCTGGAGAATCCCGTAGACAGAGGAGCCTGGCAGGCTATAGTCCATGGGGTCGCAGTCGGACATGAATAAGCGACTAAGCACAGCATAGCACCTTAGTTTTTCTAGCTTCCCTGGTGGCTCAGTGGTAAAGAGTCCCCTGCAGTGCAGAAGACAAGGGTTCAATCCCTGGGTTGGGAAGATCTGAAGAAGGAAATGGCACTCCAGCATTCTTGCCTGGGAGATCCCATGGACAAAGGGGCCTGTGGGGACTACAGTCCATGAGGTTGTGAAAGAGTCAGACACACTTAGCGACTAAACAACAACTTTAGTTTTAATTATTTTTAGCTTTATAATTTAACTTTAAATCCTCTGGACTAGTCCTTTCTCACTCTTAGAATATTCTTGGCTCTTCTTGGTTCTTTATTTTTCAGTATTAACTTCCAAATTAGCTTCTCTAAATCAGTGAAAAAATATTCTTATATTTCTATTGGTATGGCTTTAAATTTAAAGGTTAGGGAGTTGCCTTTTTATGCTGTAATCACATCCTCTCATCCATGGTCATGGTCTGCCCTCTTTGATTGGATATTTTTCTTTCCTTTGGTTGCATTTGTATGTTTCCTTTATTTAGATCTTGCTACATTTCTTGTAAAGATTATAAATTTTTCCTTTTTATTCATGTTATTAATATTGTTTTTGCTTCCATTATGATTATCTGATCATTGTATCTACATATAAGACTAAAATATTATATATATATATATATTCATCTTGTGCCCACTCATCTTTTACATTCTCTTATTTGTAATCAGTTTTCAGTTGATATTCTTAGGTTTTCCATAATGCAGTGATTACATATAAAATCATGCTATCTACAGATAACCCTTTTCTTTCTAATACTACTAATTTTTATTATAATTATATTGACAAAGTGTTTTCAGTTAGAAAAATCACTTAAATATATGAATTCTGAAATAATCCATGCCTCTTATATTTAGCAGGGAAAACTGTCATCTCAGTAAATACAATTAGACTTCTTTAAGATTCTGAACTCCTCAGTAAACCTTTAAAGATATTTAACATTACTTTAAAAAAAAAGTTTCTAAAAAATAAGATATTTACATTGAAAGCAAATGTTTTTAATAGTGATACTGATTTCATTGCTTCTTTTTTCAGGATCAAATGGCTATCGCTTGTGGATCTCGAGCTCATTTGGAAAAAGAATCAATTGCTCAGGTGAGGCTTTCATCAAAGATGCATGCATCCTTTTTTCTTTCTTTCTTTCTGTTTTACATATACATTAGCATGAAATAAGCTTATACTTTCATAATTAATCTCATAAACATGAGGTTCCTTTCAAAAGGAAATATTGGCACGCGCAGGAATCGATTTTTGCTTTTTTCTCCTTTTCATGAGTGTAGAGGGAGACTGTAGACTTCGCTTTGGTTTAGGGTGCAAGCAGCTCTGTTTCGAAGACACAAAGAGCGTCCCCATTCAGTTACCGTATAAGGCAGATTTCTCCAAATGATGCCTTTTTGAACCAATCAACTTGCCTGTAGTTTTTCTCATGTCAGCACACTGAAATACTATATTTGAAATTTTATTCAAAGTTTAAATTTTTAAAACCTGTTTCCCTTAGAAAAGCAACATAACTTCACATGAGTAAAGCTGTGCTGCCCCTTTCAGTATATGGAAGAATCAGTGAAGACATTAACTTCTTGAGGTGGTGATTTACAGATTAGGCTAAGAAGCTGGAGTGACTGCAAGGAAAAAGTATGACAAGGAATCATTCTATGCAGTGTTATTTTAATTCTTTTCATGTAAAAATGTAGACCTAACGTATCAGGCTCAGTAATTGTCCATGATATTCTTTTATGTTCATCTGCTAGAGTGGTCACGTAGATTGAGCAAAAAGCTATAGTTTTCAGAGGAAGGTCAAAATCATCTGGGGCTTGTTTTCTTTGTTTGTGTTTTTCTGTAACGCACATTCCTAGGCCAGTCTCAGACACTAAATCAGATTCTAGCCATGGGATCAGGAGTCTGCATTTTTAAGTTTCCCAAGTCACCCTATGCAACCAGAGTTTGAGAACCAATGGTATATAAGATTGACCCTTCCCCTCAGTGATTCTGAAATAGGACATGAAAAAATTATAATTTTTTTCCCCAAGATATACTGATAGCAGAACCATTAAATCCCTTAAGGATCTTGCTCTAATGTGAAAACTTGAACACACCTTTTTTTTTTTTTAATTTAAGAAATAAATTATTATATCTTCTTCAGCATCTAGTCCAAATGTAACTCTGTAACCCTATGAAATCTTACTGGTATTTGGAAAAGGTTAATCTCTTAACCACAGGAGAATATCAAACTCCGAGAAGTTTAGTGCTGAAAGAATTTAGAGGCTAGCTAGTCCACCTTCATCAGTTCACTGATACACAAGAGATAAGGAAAGGAAAAGTGTATGTGTAAGATGTTTAGAACATGATTTTTAATTGTGAAATACTAGAAACTATAAAATACTATATCCCGACGCTAGAAACTGTACATGTTTCCCCTGGATGAAATGGCATACAGCAATAAAATAGATGCTAGTGGGCTTCCTTTGTGGCTCAGCTGGTAAAGAATCCACCTGCAATGCGGAAGACCTGGGTTCAAACCCTGGGTTGGGAAGATCCCCTGGAGAAAGGAAAGGCTACCCACTCCAATATTCTGGCCTGGAGAATTCCATGGACTGTGTAGTCCATGGGGTTGCAAAGAGTCAGACACAACTAAGTGACTTTCACTTCACTTCACAATGGAGACTGTATAATAATGCAGGGAAATACTAAAATTTTAGGTGGTATGGAAAATAGTATGATACTATAAATGCAGTATACTGTTTGTGTAAAAAATCTATTCAAACGAAAACATGAAAACAGATCAAGGGTTTTGTGAGTAAATTTTTTCCTTTTATAAAAAAATGTATAAATGGGAAAAAAAATTGTAATAAACTTGGAAAGGAAAAAGATTGGAGAAATAGGAAGCAGTTAAAGTAATCTAGAAAAGAAATGCTTGGGACCTGTTATTGTTTGTTGGCAATAGAAGGGAATTGTGGTTTTTGGTTTTGTTTTTAACGATGTAAATTCTTTTCACTTAGAACTTCCATTAGTTGAAAACTCTGAATTTTTTCAAAGTAGTATTTAGAATGAGACTGTGCTATGATCTGGACCTTCTTTTACTTGGTGAGGCTTTTAACCAGTCATCAAGGGATCTACCCCAGGATCTCTTTTTCCTGTCATCTGTGCATCCATTCCTCCATCTCTAAAACTTAGTGACTGACATAGTGCTTTGGGGCTCTGTAGAATTGGCAGCTGCTCCAGAGAGAAAAGGTAAACTGACCAGCAGTTATCCACTGGAGCCACTGTGTATAACTCCTGCTGAGTAGGCTTGTAGTTCAAGTCAGGTGATTCTCATAGAACTATGTCTGTCATAGAGAAGGTCATCTCCAAGGGGCAACACATCCACTGGCCACACGTCCAGGAAACTGCGGCATGGACATCCACTTCTTGGACACTCGGGTTCTTTTAACATGCTACAGGCGATGCAAATCCTCCATGATGATCGATCTGTGGACAGTGAGAAATTACAGGAGTATTAATTAACAAAGTAAACAGCAACTTTGGTAGCTAAAGTGTGTAGTTTTCAGATTTACCTTTCCTAAACACCTTTATACCTATTCTCAGTTAATCCTACCGTCTGTTCTGTTGCCCTCTTGGAAGACAGACGTGCATGATACAGCACCAGTGGGGTCATTTAAGCATCCTTAAATGTGTTCATATGCCCATATATTCTGTGTAACAGTTAAAACAGTTGTGTTTATATTGTCTGGGTATTCTCAAATTTATCATTTTTAAAGGATTCAAAATAGAATCCATTACTGCTTGTTTGATCTCTTTAGGTTATATTTTTGAAGAGTCTTCGCTTAAATCTTGATACTTCTTTAACTCCTCTTTTTAAGATAATAAAATTACCAGTCAGCTTTAAATTTCACCTGAATTCCTTGTTTATGTTTCATAAATATTAGAAATTATTGTTAATGTTAAAATAGTAAATATTTTAAAGTATCTACTTCAGAAGTTCATATAATGCTCTCCTATGACTTTGTTACCTTCATTTAACTAAATAGGTCTGTGTTTTTATATGTCTTCTAAACTTTAAGAGACTTTTTCAAGTTTTAAAAATTAAAGATCCTGTTTATATTGTTACACTTTTCAATATGTCAGAAACCAAATAGGTTAAAGTCCTCATGTGAATGCGACATGTTTGTGTTTTGTTTTGTTTTTTTTCAGATAGCCATTATCCTAAAACAAACAAAAATCTTCTATTAACATCCAAGCAAAAGCAGTCATGAATATTTTTATTTGGTTACTAGTAAGCTCATCTCAATCGCATTAAAAATCATTCGAGAACTAGTTTATAGGTATTGTTTTTCTACCTTTTAATTTTTATTTTTCTGTCTTTCAATTTCTGTTTGTTCCTTTCCTAAGCATAAATGATCTTTTGGAGGTTTAATCAGCCAACCAGTATTTATTGGAACTATTTTAAATGGAAGGCAGTGAGCAAGCTGTTGTGAGATCCCCAGAGTATGTTAAGATGAGGTTTCTGCCCTATCTGCTTAGTGAGGTAGGACACACTTACATCAAAACAGAACTCATGATTCTAGGTGATCAGTGAGAAGTGTTAGAGCTTTCCAAAGACTTTGTTTCAGTACCATCTAGATAAGTTTGATATTTTATTTTTCCTTCCCTTCTTGTCCTGTTTAATACACAAGTGAAATTTGGTCAGGAGGTTAAAGTGAGCTTTCAAAGGGAAGCTTTCCTTGCCTTATTAAAAGCATTTATTAAGTGTCTGTTACTTCCTGTACCAAACACCAGGCTAAAGACTTTAATATACCATTTAATCCTTACCTTTGTGAGGCAGGCATTTTCATTCTAAATGAGGGAAGTGGGATTTAGAGAGTGGAAGGAACATGCTCAAGGTCAGCCTAATTACTAATGGAGCCAGGATTCAAATACAGGCCTGCTCAGTGCAGTGGCTTTTCTCTTCCATCATCTTATATGACTGTTGAGTCATGATTTTGTTCCTTGGTGATAGAAAAAGTCATGTGAATGAAGAACGATCCCAAAGATTACAGTAATGAAAAAGAAAAGCCAAAAGGAGGGAAGGACCTTGATTTACTAACATGAGATATTATTCTGCATAGACTTTTACTGGGTTTCTTATGTGTATATGTAATATATCATTCCATCGGTTTCTACTACCACAATTATAGAAAATTTTAAGAAATCTTATCTTTTTTTAATCCTAAATACGAAAGTCTTGACTTCCATAATTACTGATCTGTTTTTCTTATGCTTTTAAGTTTTCATTGTTTTATGAATAAAATATGTTGTGTTACTACTAATAATAAAATTAATGACGGCTAACAATAAGGAATAGAAGGCAATGGCACCCCACTCCAGTACTCTTGCCTGGAAAATCCCATGGATGGAGGAGCCTGGAAGGCTGCAGTCCATGGAGTCGCTGAGGGTCGGACACGACTGAGTGACTTCACTTTCACTTTTCACATATTGGAGAAGGAAATGGCAACCCACTCCAGTGTTCTTGCCTGGAGAATCCCAGGGACAGGGGAGCCTGGTGGGCTGCCATCTATGGGGTTGCACAGAGTCAGACACGACTGAAGTGACTTAGCAGCAGATAAAAGACTATTTAAATTTAATTTCCAAAAAAGAACTTAGCCTGTTAAAGTATATTTTATCAGAAATATCTGCCATACTTAATTAGGGAGACTGGGTATTTGTTTCAAACTCCTTGATGGTCTGTGGCTTCTGTGACACTCTTGCTGACCCCTGCTGTTGTATTCTCGTTAGCCAGGTATCAAACTTCAGGCTGAAATCATGTTTCATTTTTACAAGATAATCTGGTAACTCACCTTTTCTGAAACCAAAATATGTTTGGGGCACAGAGGCATGAAAGACGGTAGAGATGTTCCTCTTGCTCATAGCAGCCCCCCCAGCTGCTGTGCAGGTTTCTGGCCAACTGAAGCCTCGGCTCTCACAGTCACTGTGATTCTTCTTGTCTGACTAAACCTCCAGGAAGGAAGTAACTACTTCTCTAGCCCCCGCCCAGCTCCAAGCGGTAGGCATCCTCGGTGTCTAGAATAGACTTCACCAGGGCAGCTAATGGGATGATGGTGTTCATGTGTGAGAGCTGCCCAGTCAGTTAAATATTAAAGTGCAGTTCTCTGCAGCCAGATTGTTTTCAACGTCTCCTTTATAGATAAATGGAAATGTCATTTATATTTTGTCTTTGTTGCAGCGTTCTTACTTCCGTACTCTTCTCATGTATGGGTTCCACTTTCTGGTGTGGTTCCTTTGTGTCAAAGGAATCAGGGACACACAGTGTGGGTTCAAATTATTAACTCGAGAAGCAGCGTCACGGACGTTTTCATCTCTCCACATTGAACGATGGTAGGTTCCTAACCGGTGTGTGTCTGGTACGTCTTCTTATGCAGCAGTTACTCCAGGTAATGGGAAGCAACCTTGTATTCTCATAATGAACCTCCAGGTTTAAACAAAATTCATACTTATATCTGTAAATTTAATCTGTGCCTATACTGGTTTGGTTCTTATTTTTAAAATCTCAAACCAAATGTAGGGTATGAAGTTATATATTCACCTTAATTATGGACAGTATCAATCAAGAGGCCTGAAAACATCCTATTTCCTTAAGCTTCCTTTTTTCCTTCGATGAAAAATTCAGAAATATCAAAGCAGAAAAGGGTATCCAGTTTCTCTTTTTTCTTTTATGGGAATGAGTTCCCTCTCCTGCCTGAAGCCAGTTCTTGGATCTCTGCATTCCCTTCCACCTTCTAAGAACCCAGTCCTGTTCACTTACTTTCTCTCTTGTGTGTTTAGCCCTTTCTCTCAACCGTGTTTTTCTCATCAGTTTTTTCAAGTTTAAATTTCCCTTGCCATTAAAAAAGCATGGTCTCCATTGACACCAGCCACCAGCACCCCTCCAGCCCTAGCCCTCTTTCCTTCCACAGCCAACTTTTTCCTGGAAAAATGGTCTGTATTCATTGTCTCCATCTTCCTACTTGCCACTCCTCACCCGTCCTCCCATCTGAACATCTCGTTACCCTCCTATCATTAAATCCAGTTGTCTTGTTTAATGTGATTACTTACCATCTTGATGCATCCATCAGCGACGTTCAATACTTCAGAGCACTCTGTCTTAAAATATACTGTTCTCTCAGCCTCTCTTCATCCCAGACCTCGCATCAGCTCTCAGCCTGTTGAGGGACTAACAGTGTGACACAGAAGCCTGAAACCTGGAGTCATTCTAACTGTCCCTTCATTTCTATTCCTCTTCACCACCGTCAGTTTGATCATTTTAATTCTGAAACTCCAGTTTCAGAATTAAAAACTCCATAGGACATCAGTTCCTATGCTGCAGCCAGGGGGATCTCTTCAGAAATTAGAAATGATCAGACGTACCTCTTTGCTTCCCATTGCCTTTGAGTGCCTTCCCTGGGCCTTGAGAGTGATAATGATATCAGCATCAATGTTGATTTTATGATTTTGCCCACCTGAGTCTCCACATGCAGTTTCTTCCCTTCTCACCACTCACTGCCTCTCTGTCAGCATCGGCTTATCCTTCAGACCTTCCTTAGGACAACCTGCCCTCACTCTCTGTAGTAGACCAGATGCCCCGACTGTATGCTGTTGGAGCACCATAAACCTTTCTTGTAGCACCTGTCACATCTGTAGTATTTTATTTGTGTCATGTTTCTTTTACTCTATTAAAACATAAGCTCCACAAGAGCAGAAAATCCTAGTCAGTTGCATACTTTAAAAACAAAAAGTAAATGGATTTGAGATGATTAAATGTCATAACATTTATGACAGAATATAAAATATTAACATATGGTATAGTTCATTGGCTAAGAGAGTGCCTGACCCATCATAGCTACTCAGTAAATATTGTTGTAAGAATTAATACTCAGTGCTAGTTCTGGGTTCTGTGTGAATTCTGTCTGTGGCAGGAGTCTGCGTAATTATTCCAGTAGATATTCATTCATGTAGTCTGTATAACTTTCATGCATGTGTTTGCAAATATTTGTTACCCCCTAGAAATAGATGTCATCTAATCTTCCCAAATAACTTTAAAGAAACTGGAATTTCAGAATTAAAATGATCAACATTTTTTTTTCAATGTTTATTTATTTGACTGTGCCGGGTCTTAATCACAGCATGTGGGATCTAGTTTCCTGACCAGGGGTTGAACCCAGGCCCCTCTGCATTGGGAGCTCTGAGTCTTAGCCACTGGACCACCAGGGAAGTCCCCGATCAACCTGTTTTTAAATCCTTTTCCCTAGGTTAAATTTTAAGTACTTATATTTGGTCTTTAAATTTAAATGCACGTTTCTGTTATGTTGTTGAAGAAAATATACTGATAGTTAATGGACTCTAAAATCAGAGACTCTAAGAAGCCACTCCAGAAACACACCTCTGCAGTAGGTATTTTTCATTTAGCGGTTATGTGCAAATCTAGGGTCAAAGAGCTAGGTTCTTTGTAGTTTGAAAGGAAAGACTTAAAAATGGAGAGCAGTACAGTTTTAGGCTTGATAACTTTAAAATCATGAAATTTCCTCGTCAGGATTGTTCTAAGGCAGCACTGTCCAACAGAAATACAGTAGAAGACACAAATGCAAGCCATATGTGTAATTTTAAACTTTGTAGTAGCCACGTTAAGAAGTAGAAAGATGAAATTTAATACTGTCTTTAACACAATATAAGCATAGTCATTTTGGCATGCATTCAGTATGAAAAAGATATTGAATTATTTTACATTCTTTTCTCTGTACTATGTCTTGAGAGTATGGTACCTGTCGGTTCAGACCAGCCACATGTGGACAATGGCTGCCCTATTGGCCAGCACCTTTCCCAGGTTTTATGTGTTTTTTTAAGTTAAAGAATGTGTTTTGTTTTTCTTTCTTCTGTAAATTTTATGTTCATGTGCACACCTTTCTAACTATTTATTTGAGATTTGATTGACTTAAAATTTTAACCTCTCACATCTCTCTTTAGGATCCAATAATGTTTCTTCTGTACCCATAAAGGAGAACCATCAAATAAGCATGTATCAGCCTGATAGGCAGTAATGTCTCACTGTTTTTATTTAAACATTTCTGATCTTACACTTCAATCAAGAAACACTTTAGAGCTGATGTGGGTTTTTTCTTATGCAGTGTAAGTTTTAGAAATCAAATTGTGCATCTACTCATTTCCATGTAGTTGTCACCTTAGACAGTTTTCTTAAGAGGACTTATTCTAAAGAGTCACTGAAATTTTTCTCGTAACTTTCATGAAATTCAAGTCAAGTAGAGTTTCTAGGTTGTAGAAAACATCAAGGTATAATGCACACTGTATTGCCCAAGTTGAAAGACTACAGCCATCTCTTTGATTCAGAATTGCTTGAGTATGAGTAACATTGTTAAATATAAATATATATAATCTCTATCCTCTGAACTCTGCCTCACCTAAAGTCTTCCCATTGAATGTTAAGGTATAATTTGACCCCGTTTATGAGTAATTTTTAAAACGGATTCTTTGAACTGTACCTTATTCTAGTAGATAATATTTTTATTTTTAATCAGTGTTATTCATGTTTATAATATGAAACCATTCCATGGGGTTTATAAGAAGCCTGTTGTCTCTCGCCCCACCGCCTCTGACTCCCCCACCCGCCGCCCCCATTCCTGCTCCCTCACTGTAGCCACTGTCATTTCTTTACTGCTGGCTTGTGGCGTTTGCTGCATACTCAGAGCAAAGTGTCTGCATAGCTGTGTCTCAGTTTTTCATTTTTAGATATTACTTTCCAAAGTAGGAAATGAATGTTTACGTATTCTCTTAAACTCCTGTTTACCTTCCACACTTATGTTACTGAAGTTTTAAAATAATTTTGCTCAGCTCAGCGTTGATCATTCTAGCTGGGTAAGGAGAATTCAGATTTGATCTGTAGCATGCAATGAGATTATAGACGCATATAATTGTAGTACTTTTTGTTTTTCCTGAAGGTAATAACTGCCTGGAGCTTTTTGTTGGCATTTCTTGACTGTGGATCTGACACTTCCTCATGCTCACTCTGACAGGAGCGTGAGTTCCCAGAGGCATCAGATTATGCCTCAGCTCCATCTTTTTCTGAGACATCTTGTCGGCTCTTCCTTTCTAGTTGTTTCCTGGCCTGCTGCAGCTCCTGTCCTCCATCTCGTTCTCCCTGGCTTCCCCCGTTTTAGTAGAGCACATCCTTTATGGAACTTCCTGAAAGCGTGAAACAGGCACTGCAAGAGCCCGCGTGTGGAGGCATGCCTTTACTCCACCCTCACGCTCGTTTACCGGTTAGCTGGAGAGGGTTACAGGTTGGAAATCACTTTCCTCAGGATTTGGAAAGCATTGCCCTGTTTTCTTTGGCACTCAGTGTTTCTCTGGAAAAGTTCAGTTCTGTCGATAATCTAATCTTGATTCTCTTCTGTGGCATATTGTTTCCACCCCCCTCCTTTGGAAGCCTTATTTTCCTCCAGAGTGTTTTGAAATGTCATGATTCAGCGACTTAATATGGCTCTTTTCCATGCATTTTGTTGAGAACACATTAGGCCTCTAACTCTGGAAACCCATGTCCTTTGTTTCTCAGAAATGTCCTTTAATCCTTTCTTCAACAATTCCCTCTCTCTTCTCATTTGTAAAACACATGTAGAACTTCCCTGTTGATCCTCTAATTTTATTTTCTCCTTCCTATTTTTCTATTGAGGTTTCCTCGATTTTGCCATCTAACCTTCCTTTTGAATTTTTATCTCTGCTATCAAAACTGCAATTTCCTACAACTCTTGTATTTCAGTATTCATTTTTCTGTTTTACGACTATAGTATCTTCCACTACGTCTCTTAATGTCTCATTTAACACTTCGAGATTTTCTTCTTTCCTTGCCTGTTTCTTTTGCTCCAGTTTTTTTATGTTTAATTCCATCATTAAAGTTTACCTTCAGGTGTCTTTAGTAAGACCCTGTAAAGCTCATCAGCAGCTGTGTGCATGGTCAAAGAACTCTGACCAACTGGTAGATGTCACTGTGGACTAAACGAGTGGGGCCACTTTGTATGGGTAACTCCCAGCTGTAACTGTGTTTGGGGGCTGGTCATTTTCACTAAAGTGAGATCCTTCAATCTCCTGCCTAGGACACATGAGCCTGGCTACCAGCATTTACAGAACCAATTGGAAGAAAGGAGAATCCCATAGATTTTCAGTGAGTCCTCCAGTTTGCAGCCCACTGCACCTCCACTTAACAGAGGTCCCTCGAGGCCCCTGATGCCTGAACCTTAGGGGCCTCTGTGACCATTAGCTGCTCTGCGCTTCCCCCTCTACCACTGTTCACTCTGCCTGGTTACTTGTCCAGCTGCTTTCCAACATTCAGATTTTTTTTTTTTTTTTTTTTTTTTTGCTACTCTCATCATCTTTTGTTCTTGTCTTACTATCCTTTCATTGTCATTTTAATTTTAGTGGTCTTTCAGGAGGGAGCAGAAGGGTATGTGTGTATCTGCCGTTTAACAGAGTCAGCACACTCTTCATTCTCCAGAAATAGATCTGTTCATAAGGGAACAGATATATCAGGAACTAAGTCACAAAAGAAAACACAGCGGCTTTGCCCTCTCCACACTTAAAAAGCTCAAGAAGTCACTTAGTTGGAGAATGACCCTTCTCTTTATTATCCAGCCAGAAGGACTTGGTATTTTAATTATAATATTTGCTTTGGTACCAGATTGGTCTTTTATTTATAATACGGTAATGTGTTTTGTTTAATAAACACCTCACATCTAAAATGTTTAAGGGGTGAAGGCTATAATAAAAATAATAGTTTAGAAGATGAATAGCCCTTTCAGTTTTTTTTTATATAAATTCAGTTATTCAGCTGCTTTTTCACCCCACTCCTTTTCATTCATCATTCTTGTGTTGTGCCTTTGATGAGTCAGTGATTCTATACTGATATGCTTAGATATCATTAGAACTAACCCAGAAGCCCATTAGGTAATTTTTGGGTTTTGTGTTGAGAGAGTGAAGGATTAAGCACAGGGCTTAATATTCAAATTGTTCCCTTCTTTCATGAATATCACAATTCTTTTTAACAGAAGTTTTACATAGTCCTTTTAGAAACACAAAGAACACTTTTGTAGATGGTTTTATCATCTTAAGTAAATATTTTATTAGGATAAGAAAAGGCATTACATGTTTAAAAAAAAAAAGTTTTTATATTGAATTATCCAAACACTTGGGATTTAAACTAGTTGCATAATGGACATTGGTAGTATTGTACCCAAGACAACAAAACTCCAAATTCAGATTGCTTGGGATCAGGGAAATCAAATGGAAGTGGATTAGAGGCGTTTTGCTATTTGTGCTAATATTTTTAAACCAAGCTTGGAAAGTTTGAAGTATGTTCTGTGCAGTCAAGAAAGTGGAGTGAGAAGGGGGTGTTAATGTCTCAAGAATGAAAGCAAAACAGTGAAAGACTTCAGTGCCTTTAGAGACAGGCAGAAGCATGGAGAAGTGCAGCGCAGGGTGTGGTACCAACGCCGGTGAAAGGAAGCAGCTGGTGGAGAATAATGTAAGAATCCAGCCTATCAGGGTTCAGAAATGTTAAGGGAAGCAGATTTGACCTAAATCAAAGGACTGACTGCAGAAGATCTTTAAGAAAGAACCTTTCACAGGTAGAAGAAAGGCTGAGCTGGGAATTGAAACTGGAGATGATTTCTCTGTACGCATGTAGTTATACATACACCCCTGGCCTTTCACACCAGCCGAAACTGGCTTTTCACTTTCGCCAGCTGCCTCTACTGTGCAGCCCAGGACAGCGCTGGGAAGGGGAAGGCGGAAGGTAGGCCACAGGGACCCTGTGCTTCGAAACGAAACCTTGGTTCTTGGATGGTAGAAGAACATAATCAAGCAGCTCTAAAGTGATTGAGGACATTCTGTCCTAGTGCTTCTCAATGGGTGTTTTATCAGCTCTCTTAATCAGGTTAAAATGCTATCAGTTCTGTATCTTGAGCTAGCTAAAGCTGGATGTGAAAACCATCAATCTTAAAAATTTCTCTTGGATTAAATTTTCTCTTGGACACCAAGAGAACATTTTTACCTCTGCACGTGTCTGCATTGTGAGAGACGCCATATTTCTCATTTAAATGTACGCAGTGACACACAACATTTTTATTTGCCTTGAAACTCCTCCACTCCTTGACTTTTATTTGACCTTAACATTTATCTGACCTTCACTTTTACAATATAAGCTTTTATAATCTGCCGTGTAAGCTTCTTTAAAACATGCCAAGGTAGAGATTTAGTTACACTCTGTTTGTCTTTTTAAAAATAAATAGCCATATATTTTTAATTTCAGGGCATTTGATGTAGAACTGCTTTACATTGCACAGTTCTTTAAAATCCCAATAGCAGAAATTGCTGTCAACTGGACTGAAATTGAAGGTGAGCATATTGTTTATGTTACAGCTGATCTTAAGTCGGGGGAAGACCTCAGACCATACAGTTGCCCAGTGACATCAGCTGGCTTTCCTGTCACCCCTCGCCCCCCTTCAGGGCCCACTCAGCTGTCCTGACTCAGAGAGGCAGTTTCATAGACAGTATTGCCTACTGATCCCCGCTACCTGCTTCCAGCTGGCTTACTGCCTTCTGGATTTTTTTAGTCTCTTCTTAGGGTCTTCATGAGACCTCCTAGCTTGCCTAAGAAATTCAGTAAAGACTTGTATAGTAGACAGGATCGTGATGACTTCGGGCTACAAGCCAGGTGAATAGTCTTGAAGTAAACTTTACTTTTTATAATACCTTTTTTTTTAGTATTGTATTATATCATTGCTCAGTGAGTTTAGAATACCTACAAACCACTTTGCAAAGCTAAATGAAGAATTATAGCTGCTTTTACTCCAAATATCCATAATCCATTCACAGCTGGTTTTTAGCTAGTGTCTGTATATACATCCAAAAATGTGAAGATCTCTAAGGTTTAAAATAATGTGAAATCTATCATAATTCCTGATAATTTCTATTCAGAAGTGCTTAAACAGATCTCACTGTTTAGAATTCAAAATATATTCTAGTGTTCTCCTTTGCTTACCTTAGAATGATCCCAGATTAATTCACTGTGTGGGAGGAGCATTACTGGAGACTTTTAGTTACCTCTCCTCCAGGTGAGCATGGCCTCCTCTTGAAAAGTCAGTGTGGTATTAAGCAACCTGAGATGTTTAGGGACAGAAAAAGCTTAAGACCCAGTCTAGAAGCCATACAAACTATGCACGCCTCGGGGAGTCTTGCTGAATCATCCTGAGTTTACAGCAGTTTGACTCATCGCCATGCTAGCAGCGCAGACCACCTGGGAAGGGAAGCAGGTGAGGGGATGCTCTGACCCATTGTGCTCGGCTCCATCGAAGTTTCTGTGTTGCTCTGTGCCCAGCATAGACTCTATGGGAAACTGAAGTGGGGGAAAGTACAACTACATTTCAGTTCAGATCATTTGCTCACTTTGCATTTCTCAGGTAGCTGAGTATTAAATCACATTAACCATTTCACTCAGTGAGCAGGTTTTGTGTTCATCATCCCCAGACCCTCTGCTCAAGACTCCCTGCTTGAGCAGGGGCCATCTGAAATTCTCAGTTTAGATCCTCCCAAGTTTTATTTCACATCAAGGTGTTTTGTTTTTATTGTTTTTAGAGAAACCATTCCCTTTGGTTTTAAAGATGTTTAACTGTTTGTCCACGATTTAAATAAAATTACAGTGGATGCATTAACTTGATTGTGGTAATCATTTCACAGTGTATCTGGGTATCAGATCATCACACTGTGCACCTTAAATACATTTCAGTTTTATTTGTCAATTATACTTCAGTAAGGTTGGGGCTGGGGGGGAGGAGAAAAAGAGAAAGCCAGAGCATTTGGCCTTAAATCTGGAAACTGTCAGTGACTGTCCTATGGTCCTGACCAGGTCACTTTACCACCCAGCACCCCAGTTAACTGAAACTGGAGGGAAGGGAGGCCCTACTGCTGACTTACTTAAAAAAATAATTCCAAGGGGTAAAACAAAGGAATCTAAGCTTTAAAACATGCTCAAGGAGGCAAATCTCATGGAGTCAACTGGGCTTGACATATTGCCATTTGACAACCACTGGACAAGAAGGCGGCCTAGCTAAGATGTATTTCTTTTATCTGATTTAGAATCTTTAGTAGAAATAGAGTAAAATTTGGATTTCTGTCTTGGCTTTCTTATCTCAGATTATTAATCTATACTTGTATTATGTACAGAGGTGTGCCCAATTTTCTGTAGTGCCTGAAACTGAAAAGCAGTGTGTACAACATGAAGACTTACCCCAAAAAATCATTTTTACATGTACAAATTGTGGTTTACATACAGATAATACAAATTATGGTGACTCACAAAGATGGTGTAGATTGACTTCTAAAATACAGTTTTAACTGTTATATTTTCCTCTGAAAATATTTTTATTTTTAATTATTTTTAATTTACAGGTTCTAAATTAGTTCCCTTTTGGAGCTGGCTACAGATGGGAAAGGATCTACTTTTTATACGACTTCGGTATTTGACTGGTGCCTGGAGGCTTGAACAAACCAGAAAAGTGAATTAGGTTATCTGCCATCTTTGATTGTACTCTTATGTATCAGTGTCACATTATTTCATTTGAAATTAAAATTTTAAAGCTGGAATAAACCTGTGTATTGTCTGCCTTTTAATAATTTTGAAGAATTTACTGTCAGAAGTAAAAATCTTTATACCTCTTTTTGACAAAAATTTTTAAGGTATCCAGATTTCCTTTTGCTTTAGCAATTTTGTTTATTTATTAGTAGGTCAATTATCATGATTCTGAGAAGTATAAACAGAAGACATAAGCATTGTTATTCTAAAATGCCTATACAATTCTCATGAATTTAAATATAAACAATCATGTAACAGTGTTCAGGGATTTAAAAATAAATATTTAAATGTATATAAATTTATATTAAACTCATAGTTCATCCTATTAAAAAGTATAGGAAATTTATTTTAAAGAAAGGATATAGGCTTGTTCACAAAGGTATCCACATTCTTATACATTAGTCTTATTTATCTCCTTCCTAATTTCTCTTAAATATACCATACTTTCTTACCTCCCATCAGCCTTTCCCTCTTGAGTTTTTGTTAATAAATATTAGAAATTCTCTATTAAAAAGAAAGTGTTATGATATTAGTAAATATTTACTTAACATCAGAAGCCTAATGTGTTTTTGAGAAGCTAACGACTAAAAAACAGCCATTATAATGATCCCCTGAAACTCAGAATTTGATTGTTTCTGATGTTTTAGAGAAAGTAATGATAGTACCTACCATTTATTGAATGTTGACTCTCTGCTGACCACTGTTGTAAGCACTTAGTACATAATCACTCACCTAACTTTTACAACAGGAGACGAAACTGAGGCACAGAGCAGTCACCTGCCCAGCTCACAGGGCTAGGAGACGGAGGAGCATGATTTCAGCCCACAAAGCCTGGATCCGGGGCCTACGCTCTTTCATGACCGTGCTACTTCAGTTTCTGAAGGTATGATATCTGGGGACGTGTAGAAAGCTTCAGAAGCACATTAAATACAACATTATAAGTTATGTGGAAAAGTAAATAAGCTAAAAATGACTCCAGTAGTTTCAACAACAGTGATACTGTCACATCTGCATTAGACTATAAGCTCTCTTAAAACAGAAACCATTTCTTATTCAAATTCGTATTCTCATGGACTTCCCAGCCGGTCCAGGGGTTAAGAATCCATACTTCCATTGCAGTGGCCTGGTCGAGGAACTTAGATCCCGCGTGTCACTCAGCATAGCCAAAAAATAGATAAATAAAAATAAATTTTTTAAAAAAAACAGTATTCCCAGTACAGTGCTTAGCATAAACACTTAATTATTGCTCAAATGAATAAACAAATTATTCACTACCAGGTTTCGAGAACCTTTAAGTCACTTAAACAGAACAAGAACAGAACAAGTCACTTGAATGAGTCACTTGAACAAGTCACTTGAACAGAACAAGGCTTATGCAAGTAGAAATGAGAGAAAACAAACAGAATGACCTTGAGCATTTATAAGAATTTAAAGTTACAAGCCTTGAGCCAAAAATAAGATCCTTAATGAAACTATAATAAAACAATAAAATAATTTATTGCTGTTTGCAAGCTAGTGATAAAAATGTGTTTGAAGCATAGTGGAAATTTCAGGAAAAGTGTCAGTACTTTTTTTTGCAGCTCACCCTTGAGCACTGTTGCAGGCTTCTGATATGCTTGATAGGAAGCACAGGTTCACCTAAGCTAACAGTGTGGTACAGACTCGGAGGCACTCTGTAAGAGAAAACATGTATCATATATAGGTATGGTTACCCACATTTCAGAAATAGACCACATTTCAGGCTTAGACCAGTGATTGGCCCGTGATCACACATAACTAGTGTCCTGCTTCTACTAAAATAAAACAGGAGCCTGGTAGGCTACAGTCTATGGGGTTGCAAAGAGTCGGACACGACTGAGCGACTTCAGTCAGTCAGTCAGTCAGTCCGGAAACATATATGGGTGTGATTAAAACTGAAGTACAGTCTCATTATAATCAAACAACATTATCATTTACTTTCAACCTTGTTCTTACAGAATATGTATGTGTACATGGAGTTTGACTCAAGATTCTGTCTGAATGATAACATGTTTCTTGCCATCTATAATGCTGTATCTGTGTCATGTGTATTTCCACTATTCATAGTTGATTCCTCAGTTCTGTTTTCCATTTTTTTTCATTCAGTTACAATAGCCTTGCCTTTTATTTTATTTGTCTCCACAGCATCCTAAATTGTGATTGTTCAGTAAAGGTTTCCCAAATGGTTAGATAATGCCACCATTACAATTCATTTGCTGAAGAAAAGAATTACATGAATGAAGTTATCCATTTTATCAACAGCTAAATCCCCTGAAGTAGTCTAATGGGTTGCTTTGTTTTTGTGCAAACTCAAAAGGACCAAATCTACAAACTAATGATTTTAACATGTCCATCCTATATAGGACTCATTCACAATTCTCTGATTTTGAATTAAAACTCATTAGTATTTTGATGATCTCAAAAAGCAATACCTTACAGATTTGATCCTTTAGACAATAACTGCTGTTCTACAACCAAACACTACAGAAAAGAATGGTGGCCTCACACCTGCTGACGACAGCAAAGGCTGAGTGAGGAGCCTAGATGCACACCCTCATAAGGCTGGAATCAGGCACCTGGACACCCTGACCTGGGTGATGTCACAGAAGGCCCAGCGGCGAGCAGGACTTTCACCCCCAATAGCCAACCCTGGGTCTTCACTGGGGGTGCCTGGACTTGTGCTCCCTCCCTCCTGGGATGGGGTCAGAGGAGGCGCTTCCTCCCGTGGCTGAGCAGCAATAAAGCCACCCCACCTCGGTGACAATGAAGACCACGTAGTGAGCCAGAACTCCTACCCATACCCAAGTGTAATAAACCGTCCCCCTTCCTTTGAGTGTCAGTGGGGGCCAAGTGGGGAGCCCATATGTACACCTCCCCCAGCAGTGTAACAAGATGGTGCTTCTCCTTCTCAACCAGAGTAGCGTCAGCTAAAACAAACGGTCTGAATAAGATCCGGAGTCTCACAACTTCATAAAAAATGTCCATGTTTCAAAAGAAAATCACTCGTCAAAGCAGGAACCAGAAAAACTTCAACTTGAATGAAAAAAGACGAGATGCTGACACAGATGTTAGGATTCTCTGAGGATTCTACAGCAGCCATGATAAAAATGCTTCCACGTAATTACAAACATGCTTGAAATTAATGAAACAATTAGAAAGCTTCAGCAGAGAAGCAAACTCAGCAAAGAAAAAGAAGAGATTGAGAAGAAGCAACCAGAAATTTTAGAACGGAATAAAAAGCTTGGTGGATAAGCTCAACAGTAGAATGGGAGTGGCAAAGAAAAGAATCAGTAAACTCAAGATAGCACAATAGAAATTATTCAGTCTGATCAAGAGAGAGAAAACGGAATAATAATAAAAAGCAGCTCAGTGAAACTAATAAGATCTAACATTAGTATTATCAAAAACAAAATGCTAACTGAAAACTCCTCAAACTTGGCAAAAGGCATAGAATCATAGAATCAGATTCCTTACAGGATAAACCCAAAGAAATATATACCAAGACACATCATAATTAAACTTTGGAAAACTAAAGACAGAACAAATCTTGAAAGCCACCAAAAATAAAAAGAAGACAGCGTCCCTATAATAGGGAAACAACCAGAATGACTGGATTTACCATCAGAAACTAAGCTGGTCAGAAGGATGTGGCACGCTATTTTTAAAGTACTAAAAATAAGAAACTGTCAATGCCGAATCTCATACTCAGAAAAAAAAATAATAACCTTCAAGACAATCTCAGATGCTTAAGAGAATTGGACACCCACAGACCTACCCTAAAACAATGGCTAAACAGAAAGAAAATATCAAAGGAAGGAAACTTGGAACCCTAGGAAGGAAGAAAATACATGGTAAGAAGAATACTGATGAATACAAAAGACTTTCCTTTTCTTCAAGAGTTTTATATTATGTTTGATGGTGGAAGCAAACACTATAAAAGTCTGATGTGGTTCTAAATATATACAGCAGAATTTATAAGACAGTTTAGTATAGATGAGGGGCAAAAACAGAGGTTACAGGCGTTGCAATTCCCTAGGCAATCTTCTGACATCACAGCTGGGGAGCTATGACCCACTGCTGGAGAATCAGTAAGCTAAGTGTGCAATTACAGCCGAATCTGTCTTTTTTAAGATAAAAAGTATTAGCAGAAGGTGACAGGTTCTCATACGGAAGAAGGTAGGGTAAGCATTTGACCCATTAATATTTTCCACTGTGATTACTATTCTCTTTGCATTAAAGAGAAGAGAGAATCAAGATTATATAAAGAAATGACTCGAGATTGTAAAATTTAAAATCCTGTTTAGTCAAGTCCCATAGAGTTTTTTTTTCTCAAATACCTGTGCGTTCACCATTGCAGATGATTAAGTCAGTGCACAACAGCTGAGTTTTAGCTGCAATTACATCACATTCACTTTTTTAAAATGACCATTTCAGAAAACATACTTCCAAAAAACTGAAACTTATTTACATTTCTTATAGGAAATATATGTCAGAAATTGAAATTTCATTCAAAAAGTGGTTTCTTGCACATCGTTCTTCCCTCTGGATAGACAACAGATTTGGATGGATACTGTTTAGGTTAATCACGAGACATTTTTCCAGTGATGAAAGCTGTGTGCATCACAATTTTCTCATCTATGAAGTGATAAGACAGAGACAGTACATGAGCTGCCTCCCTATAGGGTTACTTCTGAATTAAATGAAATAATGCAAGCCTAAGCTTTAAAAGGAAAAGTTTTATGGAAATGTAAGATAATACATATGCACACATCAGAAAGAATATTTTTGTACTTGGAAAATGCAGAATGGCTCAGTGGTGAAGAATCTGCCTACCAATGCAGGAGATGCAGGTTCTATCCCTGGGTGGAGAAGATCCCCTCAAAAATGAAATGGCAACCCACTCCAGTATTCTTGCCTGGAAAAACCTATGGACAGAGGAGCCTGGTGCACTACAGTTCATGGGGTCGCAAAGATTCAGACACGACTTAGTGACTAAACAATAACCGATGCAGAATAATATCTCATATTTTATTATGACCTTTGTTCTAAGGTAATATGACGTTTTTTTTCCCTCCACCCAAACTTCTCTCTTAAAGAGGAAAGCCAGAAGTAATGAATCTGTTTTCTTCTATGCTTAACTATTTTCAATAGAGGTCTTAAAAGTAGACTAAGGCTCGCCAAACAATATGCAGTATGATAGAAGCACAGACACGATTAAGATCCTTTATTAATCTTAAATTCTATATGAACATGAAACATATTTGTACAGAAAATGCTTTCAGAGATGTTCTTTTATTCTCACTTAAAGAGTTTTGAATATCTCTTCTATCTCTCCTAGGATTCATTCTGTCAGAAGTCATCTATAAATTAAAAATAAAGAGCAGTGTGTGGGTCAAACAGTATCAACTTTATCAACCTCTTATAAAAAAGAAAATGTCACAGAGCATGGCAAAAAGTCAACCTGTTAATAAACACCAAGGAGAAACTTGCATCTTCCAACCAGGCAACTTGCTGGTCTAGTGGGCTCAGCCTGTCCTTTAAAATAGAAAGAGAGAGGCTTTTCCTCATCAATTTGAGTTAAAGGCAAAAACTTGACTTGAAGGGTTTGGTTAAAGGGATGGTATTAGGAGGTGGGGCCTTTGGGGATGATTAGGTTTAGATAAGGTCACGAGGGAACCTGAGGTCACATGGGAAGCCCCCATGACAGTGTCCTTACAAAAGAGAAAGAGAGGAGAGCTTGCTCTCTTGGGCGCTTGAGGCTATAACGCAGACAACCATGTGCAAACAAGGAAAAAGGGTTCTCACCACCGAATCTGCTGACACCTTGATCTTGGACTTCTAGACCTGTGCTGTGAGAAATTTCAGTTGGTTAAGACACCCGTGCTTAGTAGCAAAAGTCAACCATAATTCTGTGATGCCTTAGGATATTGCCTTCTATTTCAGAACATAGTCACAAAGTTCCCAAATCAAAACTAAATTTATCTTCATCTTAAACTCCTGCTATTCAGAAAGAATGGGACCCCGTAGAGTTCTGGAGGGATCAGATGCCACAAAATCAAGCACCACCTCCCACAACCCACAAAAATGATACTGAAATAAACAGATGATATTTAAATGAAAAAGTCATTATAACTGGTTTGGAGTGTATGCAAAATATACCATCAAATAATTAACTTCTACATAAAAATAAGAATAAGCCTTATCCTCACTGTAAAGGTAAGTTTTGTGAACTGTATGACTCTCTTTCCAAGTCCTTCAACGTGCCCACTGCTTCCCCAAAATGACCATGAATCACCCCTAACTTCACCCCTCAACACACACAAACACGCAATTATTATTAGATTTTCACAAAGAAGACCAGAGGCAGGCATTGGTACAACAGATGTACAAAGCAGGATCTTTGCATCTATGGTTTACTGCAGACTTTGTTACAACCTTGCACTGTGCTGGGCATATGACAAGTGAAAAGAATGAACCTTCTCATGGGTGAGGGGGCTGCCCTTCCTACCACCGGTTTATGGGCTGCTTGAAGCTCACATTCTGCCAAGTTCTTGTAATTCAGAAAAGGGAGGGGGGCTTCATTTTGCCATGGTTTTCAGGTTTCGAACCAAAATCTTACTGGCATTTCTACCAAATCACAACCCATGACTGAATAACCCATGAATCCTGTAGTGTAGTTTTTTGGCGGAAGTTGTAACGTGTGTGCGTGCTCACCCAGTCGCATCCGACTCCTTCTGATCCCATGGACTGTAGCCCATCAAGCTCCTCTGTCTGTGGAATTTTCCAGGCAAGAATACTGGAGTGGGCTGCCATGCTCTCCTCCAGGGGATCTTCCCAAACCAGGGATCGAATCTGCGCCTCCTGTGTCACCTGCTCTAACCAGCATTACAATTGCAGCCAATCAAAAAATCAAGAGGGGAAAAATAGTGTTTAGATTTCCTGTTGCAAGAATATTCAGCTTCTGAAAAATGGGATGTCAACTCTGAGCCTTCCTTCCCAGAGTCAGCATTTTCTCCTTGGAAATCAGATCTGATTCTTCAGGGGGTCTAAAGGATTATTAACCTGCTCTCTTAGGCATGACAGGCATGGAATAAGTGATAGGCTAACTTCTGGATGCCAAAATTTCTTGGCATGTAAAAGAGAATATACAGAAAACACAGACTACACACACTCAAAGAATCTGCAGAAGCAAGGCCTGCCAAGAGCACAGAGAACTCGGAGAACCTATAAAGACTGCTGGAAGCCAGAGCCAGCACTGCAGAGGTTATCATTTCTTGCTCTGCCTTGAGTCCTCTGCATTGTCTAATGCACCTAAGGGAAGGAAACAGTGGCTGGGTCATTTCTTAACAACATTAAAAAAAACAAGCTACAGGGTATCAATTTCTGAGGATCTAATTATTTTACCTGCAATAAAATGCCCAGGAAGTGCGATTGGTAGCAGTCCAAAGGTTTCCTGGACTTTCACACCCAGAGCAATCTCAAACTTTACACCTAGCCTGGAGCACAGGTGTATAAAGATGATTCAAGTGTTAACACAAATGCTGTTTTACACAGGGTCGTTGCTCAGTGGACAACAGTGTGATAATGCAAGCATGGCATCTGCCACAGGAAGAAAGGGCAGTGCTCTGAGGACAAGAAAAGGCAGTTCAATCCACGGCCTTGCGCTTCACAGGTTATCAGGACCTTCTGGAGGACTGATTTTCCTACATACAGGAGCAAACTGAATGCTGTCCCTTGTGGCTTTATTCTCTTTTCTTTTCTAGTATTCTTTCATCCCTGCAGTAAATGCCTTTTCTATGAAGAACCGCTGGCTGATGGGGGTCAAAGGCCATCAGTAAGCTGGTGGCATTTTTTACACATGTTCTGAGCGGGTTCGAGGGGCCCACAGCGACCTCCAAAGACAGGCTATCCAGGGGGGATAGCCGGGCAGTGAGCAAGGAAGGTTGTCCATTAACCCATTAACGTTGCTCAGTGCCCATAAGGTTGTACCTTTATTAGATTAGATAACAGTATATATTATAGGCTAGGCTGTTAAGCAAATAAATACGGGTAAGGAAACGACAACCCACAAAATTACATGCCTAGTTTTAACCACCACTCACCACTCTGAGTGAGTCGATTTTCATCCGCTTATGCAGGGGCAAACCAGTTACTCTGGCGCTGTCGGTTGCGGGTAATGACCCCCTTTACTCTTGCAAAGCAAGTAAGAGACAAACTGCAAGGAACACCCACCCTCGGGACTCAGAAACACGTCGGGAAGAGCCACTTGTTGGGGGTGGCGGTTTCCAAACCGATTTGTCGGTCCCACACCTCGAGTTCTGGAAACGGTCCTCCGGCCTCGGGCTCTAGGTGGAGAGGCAGGACGTTCGGGGAGAGAGACGCGAGGTGCCCCCGCCGCCCAGCCGAGGGGGCCGAGCCGCGGACGAGGGGAGTCGGGTCTCACGGGAGGACGCGGACGCCGCCCGGGGGCCCGGGAGACCCCGCGCCGGGGCGTCCCCGAGGCGCCCCCGCCGCGGGCTTCCGCGCACGTGGCCGCGGGGCGGGCCGCGCTCCCCCTCCTGGCGGGCTCCCCGAGCGGCTCCGGGCGCGCGGCGGCGGCGGGCGGGGGCGGACCCGCGAGCAGGACTCCTGGCGGCTTTCCAGGTCGGCGCACTAATACGGGCGATGAGGCTTCGCGGCTCCAGTCTGACTGACGCCGGCTGGGGCCGCCGCCGCCGCCGCCGCTGCAGCCGCTGTCTCGGTCCCCGCCGCCGCCGCCGCCGCCGGGCCCTGCAGGCGCTGGGCGCGCGCAGTCAGGCAGTGAGTGCAGCCGCTCCGAGCGGGCGGCCGGGGGACCCACCTCGGGGCGGGGGGCGGCCAGACCTCCATGGGTGGGTGGATTGGGGGGGGCCATGAGTAGCAGCGCGGGGACAGGTAAGAGATGCCCTCCCCGGCGCGCGCCGGGCGTGTGCGTGTCTGGACGCGTGTGCAGCGAAGTTTTTCTTCCATAGGGAAGGGTCTGGCGTGTGGCCGGGGCTCTTTGTGCTCCCGTCCCTGTACCTCCTTGGTGGGGCCTGTCTGAGGTGGAGCGGGAGGGGCGGCTCCGGGGAGACGGCCGCGCGGGCCGCGGGCACCTGGGACCTGTCAGCGAAGGCTCGGCCCGCCGGCGTGCGGGGCTGTGGCCCGGCGAGGGGGCAGGGGTGCGCGCTAGCCGTCCGTTCCCCACACCCCTTCCCGCCCCCGGCCCGGGGCTGGGTCCGCACCGAGGACAGGCTCCGTGGAGACCCAGACTCGCAGCTGAGTAACCGTTTGCTGTGGCCGGAGGGCTTGGGGAGGACACTGGAGAAATCGGGGTGCATGCAGGGCAGCGAATGTGACTCAGCTGGCCTTCCCTGGCCCCCTGCCTCATACCGTTTTTACTCTGCTTACCTTTGAGGCAGGCGAAATGAGCAGGAAAAAAAAAGTTAGGAATGTTGTTCAAGTGTCTCTAGGCTAACGCTTGGATTGTGTTGGGAGCCGGGGTGTTTGTCTTTTTCCTTCGCCTGCCATTCGGTGCCAAGTCTCAGCAGAGGGGAGGGGGGCGAGGTGGGGAACAGATACAGGAGACGAAGTGACGCCAGCATTGTGCTGGGAAAGAGGGGGGTGCGTTTTTATGGATGGCTAATCGCTGACAAGTCTTCCCGTTACTATTCCTTCCTCCTCCGACCCTTGACACTGGAAATTTGAAATGATGGTTTAGAAATACTCTGTTGACTTGTTTCTGGGCGGGAACTGGGTACTCGTGAGAAATAACCTACAAATGAGGTAGAATCGAGTTTGGGAATGAAATTGCACGTAAATTCTTTACCCAGTCACAGTCGGATACACACCCACAGGTCACTGTGGATGGCTTTGAACGGATCCAGTTTACAAGTACCATTTTCAGTGGCTTGCCAGATTTCTCGGATGATCTTTTGGAAGTGTTGCTGAACAGGAATGATAGAGGATAGCTGTAAAGTCATAAGGCATTTAATAATGCTAGCTCCTTGGCCATAACTGAGCCAGGCATTTGAGGCACCCTTCTGGGTGAGTGATAAATTAATCCTACAGCGTATCTTCTGCCTTGGGATTCCTGTCGCTGTGAGGGAATGCCATTGGATGTTTACATTGTAGAAATAGTGATCTATATTTAAAAAGGAAGTAAAAGTAAAACCCAAACACATTCCCCTAACTCCAGATAGACAGTTCAATTAGTAAGTGCCCTTATGTTTGTAGGAAACCATGAGCAAGATTTTGGACCGCTTTCAAGTTGTGGTTATCCAAGAAGGACGCTGCAGATAAGAAAATGATGTAATCATTTATAAATAAGGAGCGTTTAAAATATGATAGAAGTTGCAAATAACATATCAGAAAAGTAACTTTTAGTGGTAATGATTGCCTTCATTGATGGCAAGACAACTGTCTTTAGCGGACAGCCTTCAGCCTGTTAATCTATTCTGACACAACCAACTCCCATTTTTATGCTTGACTGGCCATCTTTGTCAGAGCTGTTTTTTTGCTTGGGCTCTGTGGTTTCAAGCTATGTTTTAAGAGAATGCCAACATACCCTTGATCTGAGGAAACTCATTTTTATCAGTACAGTGTTTGCTAAAAATCAAAGATACAAACAAATTTTAGGCTAAACTTCTAAATATTTTGCAATTCTCACATCTTTGTTATTTATTAAAGTCAGCATGAGCTATTTGACTTTGCTTCTTTTAAAATTTTCTTCTTTTTTAATATATTTCCACTTAATGAGTAATCAGAAAATATTCACAAATGTCAACTACTACTCTCTGATTGCCCAAGACCATGGGATGAGACAGAAAGGTTTTTGTTGTTAATGAAACATTGCTAAGGATTCTAGAAGTAATAAACAACTGGTAAATCTGTTTATCCTTTCTAATCATGTGGTCAGTTGGAGGGAAAAAATCTGTCCAGAAACTATTTCATAAAGATTAAAATAGTCAATTTCAGTTTTACAAACAGTTTCATTCTTTTCAATGAGAGCACAATATCCTTTGCCGTATTTGAAGAGTTGGTATTTAATAAGTGATCACCATAGCACTTAGGCAACTAACTAGTTTATATCTGACATCCCCTCTGCAATAAATAAAACAGCAATTTCATCATGTTTGGCTTAAGTGTGTTGGAAATAATATTTATACACAAAATGTACTCCGATACAAGGAAAGCTAAAAGTTACGAAAATGAAGAAGTGGTTTTTCTTAAATTTGGAAAACATACTACCTTGAATTTTAAAGCTCTAACGAGGCATAGTGCAGATTTTCTGCCCATCACGTCTAACATTTAGTGAGAAATTCAGAAGCAGGGAATAGTCTGGAATGAAACTATAAATGTTTAACAGTACATCGAAAGCATGAGTCTCTTCAAATAGTTGTAATTCTAGGCTGTTGGATTTATATTTCCTTGGTTACTGTTGCCAGTGAGTTGAAAAGTTATTCTAAAAGGGGGAAAAAAGCAAACTAAATTTGTGAGTGAATTTAATAGTATGAGCACGTTAGAACATTGACCTGGTGAACTGTTCATGACAAGAGTAGGGGCATAACAACAAGGAAAAAATAAATATCTTTTGGATATAAACTAACCTTTAAAAATAAATATTCCTATAAAATTATGTCTCTCAAGAAACATGGGCTAACTAGAGTTAAGATTTCAAGATGCTTGTTAGCATTAGAAACCATCAGACCCATAGAAGCTGAGTGTTCTTGCCAATGGCCCACAGCCTGACACTTGCCACCCCAAACCATCTGAACAACACCCACTACTCCCTCTGTTGGCCTTGAGCTGACCCCAGACCAATTTCCAGGCTTATCTTCTCACTCCTTCCATATTTTATGCTGCAGTTAAACTAAAGAATTGTGATTTCCCCTGCTCATTGCCCTGGCTTTCCTCTCCTCTGCACGTGTCCTGACGCCAAGGCCCCTGCCTCCCCACCTCTCACCAGAGCCACAGACCTGCCAGCACCTTCCTCATCTTTTACAGTCCTGTCCAGGTGTGTCCTCCTTTGACACCTAATGGCCCTTGGCATTTTGCACCCTTGTATCTTGCCTCTTGGTGAATTCCTCATTTGCCAATTTCCTTCTTCTCTTCAGTCCTGTCAAAACTCTATGAAGGAAGAGACCTTGTTTTATCTATCTTTTCCGTTTGTTTCATGCCAACTACAGTGCCCTGTCTAGTGCTTTGTCAATAAATATTAATTCAATGGCACGTCTTTCACTGAATTCATGGTCTGAAATAAAATCTGTAAAGGAGTTTCCCCTAAATGATAGGTGTTAATGGTCCATCTTTCACAAAGCCAGTGTTGAGCTGGAGCTGAGGACTGAGGACCCGTGGAGAGGCTGTGGAAAGTGACCCCACCCCCCACCCCTGCCCAGTGGAGCCTCTTTCTCCTGAATATTGTGGTTGAGCGTTAGAGTCAGGAAAGCTTCTATGATACTCTTATTGCATTAGCAATTTTCCATATCAGATTCACTACATACACAATGGAAACCATTTAGCAAAGAAAAACCCAGATTTTTAATGTGATACGGCTACCACAATGAAACCCTAATTCGATTCCATAGAAAATTGCTAACACAATATGTCGACCCCCTTCCCCCGCCAGCAGTAGCCACAGAAAAACTGTTTTTAGTGTATGTGTTTCAAACTCTGCTCACAAAATGAGCTGACTGCTGCTGAGATGAGCTTCTGTTTTGGTCAGGTTGGATGTAGAAGTGGTCTCGTCTGTCTTGTCAGAAGACCTTAGTCCCCCTTCTGTGTATTACTTATTACGTTACCAAAAGATAGTATACCCTGTCTTAGCATGCATCATGTTCTGTTTAGTGGTTCAGAATTAATAGAGTTAACATAATGTAAAAAATATAATTTGTATATAAATATCATGTCTATATAATATAGTTGATTATACACTTTTAATTGGGAAGTCTAATGAACTCAAAACCAGTTTTCTAAACTCAAGAGACTCTGAAATAAAGTTTAAATGCAAAATTTAAAGTGAAAATGCATGAATCTTAAGATACAGATGATAAATGTATATGTGCAGAGCTGTATCATGTCAGAAGGCCTAACCACTGAAGAGCTGTTGGTTCTCACGCTTCATTCCCTAAACCAGTTTTAATTGAAAGACAAAACTTTAATCTATGAAATCAGTGTAAAGGAGTTCTCCAAAGTCCTGAGTTTTCCAAAAATACAGCTTTTATTTTCTTTTTTGGTGGGGGCTAAATACTAGCTATCAAAATCATTCTCTCTCTCCCTTCTGATTATCTGATAACACTGGTGGGGATTATTTCTATATATGAAATTTCTCTTAGGGAAATTTAATATTTCATATCCGATGACTTCCTTTTTCCCCCTTTGTCACATTTACCTTTGAGGAACTGTACATAGGAAACATGTGTTCCTCAATCACGCAGTGGGTTTAGGGCTACAGTTATGCAAAGCTGTCTCTGTTTACAAACACTGGGGTTATCGGGGATGGCCATCTAGTTTCCTTCGCACTAGACACATAAGAGTTCACATGTGCTCTAGGGGCCACCCAGATGTGTTGATGGCCTTGGGGATTCGTCCTGAAGCAAATGAGAGGGTTTGGAAGTGGTGGAGGTGTCGACACTCTGAAGGAACAATGGCTTCACCTGATCGATTCTGAGAGCACCTCCCCAGCCGGGCGGGCAGTGCGGGGCTCCTACCTCCACAAACCCTTCTTAACCCATGAGACATCTTCTTCCATGTAGCTGAATATTTTTCATTTTTTAATCTGTTAAACTGCTTGGAAGCTGATCAATTGTAGATTTGCTCTAGTTAATGTGTGTGTGTGAGTTTGTTTTTAGAAACTGCAGTCCATTTTGCAATAGGTATTTGAAGCAGTTTATCAGAAGCCTGGAAGGATTTTGTCCCAAGCACTTACGGGCTTTGGAAGGTTTAGAGCAGATTTGCAGATTTTTTTTCTTAAGGAGAAGGTGATGGATAGCAGAGTTCATCTAAAGTGGTACCGGTTGCTTTCTGAGTTGTTTAGTTGCTAAGTCATGTCCCACTCTTTGTGACCCCATGGACTATAGCCTGCCAGACTCTTCTGTCCATAGGTTTTCCCAGGCAAGAATACTGGAGTGGGTTGCCATTTCCTTCTTCAGGGGATCTTCCTGACCCAGGGATCCAACCCGTGTCTCCTGTATTGGCTGGCTGGCTGGCAGATTCTTCACTGCTGAGCCACCAGGGAAGCCCTGCTTTCTGAGTACTTGTATCTAATTTAATTGACTTGGTGGTACCACAGTTCAGAAAACAACTCGGAAAAAGATGACAAATTCCATCAGAATTCTCCATCTCTTGGTAGAATATTTAATATCTCCTATTAATCACACTTCATTATAAATCCATTCATTCATCTTGCCTTTTTATTTACTAAGACTCACACTTGACAGAATTGGAGTTCTGTAGGAAGAGGAAGGAGAAAGAGTAGGTCATTTAAAAGTTGGTGCATTAGGACAGATGCAAGGGTTGGAGGCACCTGAGCTTGAAAGGGTGCGGCAGAAAGCAGGTCGGCAGATGCCAAAGGTGGGCATCACCTATTTGGGTTAGTTTTAGCAATATTAGAGGCCACCTGTACCAGGAGTACAGGTGAATATTCATTGGAAGGACTGATGCTGAAGCTGAAACTCCAATACTTTGGCCACCTGATGCAAAGAACTGATTCATTGGAAAAGACCCTGATGCTGGGCAAGATTGAAGACAGGAAGAGAAGAGGACAACAGAGGACGAGATAGTTGGATGGCATCACCGACTTGATGGACATGAGTTTGAGCAAGCTGCGGAATTGGGTGATGGACAGGGAAGCCTGGTGTGCTGCAGTCCCTGGGGTCGCAAAGAGTCAGACACAACTGAGCGACTGAACTGAATTGTACCAGGAGTGGAGAGCCTCTTGGTGGGCCGGCCAGTGAATTTATCATCTCTCAGGACATCGTTTCTCTGGGAAAAGGAATTCTAGTTTTCCGATGACCACACAGAAATGAATATGACTTGTTTGTAAAGTGGGACCGCCAGGGGTTAAAGATGTGAGTGATTATTATTAATGATATGAGTGATTATTAGAAGCCAGTGATTGTGAAAAATGAGAAAATGTGTTAAGTTGAAAAGATATGCGGCCCCAAGTGCTTTTCTTTCCCTTGTTGATACCTTTATATCATTCTTGCCCTATCTCCTAGTGAAGTGAAGTGAAAGTCGTTTAGTTGTGTCCAACTCTTTGTGACCCCCATGGACTACACAGTCCATGGAATTCTCCAGGCCAGAATACTGGAATGGATACCTTTTCCCTTCTCCAGGGGATCTTCCCCACCCAGGATTCAGACTGGGGTCTTCTGCATTGCAAGCGGATTCTTTATCAGCTAAGCTACCAGGGAAGAATCCATTTCTATTTCCTAGGGGTAGTTGGATTTCATTTTTAGGAGCAAAAGTTGGATGTGATATTTGTCAAAGACAAACCCTTGTGAACATGTATGCTTTCCCTGGATTTATTATTTATTATGTGTTTCCCAAGGCAGTTGTTAGGTGTTGGATGCTTGCAAACAGTGACAGATTGGTGCCTGGGTGTTATTTCAAAGGAGTGTTACCTTCTTTGTGTGATAATTGAACTAAATTGACTGCAAACAGTCATTTAAAAAAATTTTTTTAATACTGTGTTGATTATGTTTCGGGGTCTTCTGAAAATGTGATTTTGTGGCTGTAAAAGTTGCTCTGGAAAGGGGGACTGACACATTTGGTCATTTGTTCAATGTTATTTACTCGATGCCTGTTGTACCTATACTGCCTGTGAGGCCCCGAACCATGCCCTCGGGACCATATAAAAAGGTAACCACATAAAGTAGCATAATAAAGTAAAACTCTGGTCTCCAGGATTTCTTAGCCTAATTAAGACAGAGAGAGGTCAGGAAAGCAAATATCAAAATGTTTACCTAAGATTTTTTATACCAAAAATTGTCATCTGATTTTTGTATTCTGATTCTCTCCTTTTTTTCTGGCTAAAATTCCATTTTAACTGTGTGTGAATTTTGAGTCATTCTTGACAGGATAATTAGGACCATATTGTGGTCCTTACAGTCCAAAGCCCCATATAAATAAAGAAGGCTGAGTGCCAAAGAATTGATGCTTTTGAACTGTGGTGTTGGAGAAGACTCTTGGGAGTCCCTTGGACTGCAAGGAAATCTAACCAATCCATCCTAAAGGAAATCAATCCTGAAGATTCATTGGAAGGACTGATGCTGAAGCTGAAACTCCAGTCGTTTGGCCACCTGATGCGACGAACTGACTTGTTGGAAAAGACCCTGATGCTGGCAAAGATTGAAGGCAGGAGGAGAAGGGGATGACAGAGAACGAGATGGTTGGATGGCATCACCGACTCCATGGACATGAGTTTCAGCAAGCTCTGGGAGATGGTGAAGAACAGGGAAACCTGGCGTGCTGCAGTCCATGGGGTCACAAAGAGTCAGACATGACTGAGCAACTGAACAGCAACAAAGGACTGTAAGCAGAGATGAAATGGAAGGCATCATGGGGAAGTGATGCTGTCAGCAAGTCCCCTGTGAAAATCTATGGATGCTGAGGGCATCCCTGGGCCTGGAATTTCACCCCGTGTCTTTCAGGAAAAGGACACTTTACCGCTCTGATTTCCCCCGTTATCCTCTGCTGTCTCAAGAGGGAGATTGCATGGCCCCTTCTATAGGAAACCTTCCTCAGCCCTTTTAATAACAGTTATAAAAATGCACCTGTCACCTGTCTGATGACAGTCTGTTTAGATTTCTGTCTCTCCCTCTGAAGACTGTAATTGTAGAGGAAAGGTACCACGTTTTTATCTTGAGATACTCAGCGCCTGGCACCATGTCTGGTTCCTCATCACTATTTGATGAATTTAGTTCTTCCTTTGACCTTGTTCTTTTCTTTTCCCCTAAGATATGTCAGTGTTTTGTAGAGTAAGGGAAGAAAGCATTTGGATTTTAATCTCTAGGCACAAGAAAACAATTCCATTTTAAACTTTGGTCAAAAGAGAGGTACTTAAATGTTTGAACAGGAGAATCACATACTCAAAGGGGTTTGAAGGAAGGTGAAGACCAGTTGTAGAGGCATGGTGCATGTGAATTAGTCCACATTAGGACCCGGTGAAGCTGCTGAGTTGGCTGATACACCATGAATGCCTTGGGCCATTAAAAATCTGCCTTTCCCCAAACTTCAATGCATAACACACCTCATTAGCAATTCTCCTCTATTGGTTTTTAATCTCATCTTTCAGGCAGCCTGTGGCCAGGAAACTCAACCTCCCATAATACACACACATCAATAAAACGTTTTAAATTTCCCACGCATCATTATTAAAAACACTTGAAATGATCTTCACAGACAGTGAACACTTTGTGAGTATTCAAGTACAGGTTGATGTTCTCTGTAATGTCACCTTAAGTAGACAGATGATTAACCAGAACAGGAAGGAGAGAATGCATTCTATAACTCTGCCTTTTGGAAGAATTTATTGTATCACATCAACAAAGCAATAGGCATCAGGTCAGCAGTTGGAGAAAGAAATCGCAACCCACTCCAGTACTCATGCCTGGAAAATCCCATGGATGGAGGAGCCTGGTTGGCTACAGTCCATGGGGTCACAAAGAGTCAGACACTGAGCGACTTCACTTTCACTTTCAGCAGTTAGACTAATAGCATATGGCCTAATAATAAAATAGTTACTATTAGTGATAAAACTGGAATTTACCTTCACTCGTGCAGCATTTATTGTAGTACAGACCTGGTGTGAAGCTGTCCAGACCACAGCCTGTGCCCTTTAGAAGGAGCTTGGCATCTCTGGGGAAAACAAGTAGCAAATAAGGTGTCAGGAGTGAAGGTCAGTGCCAGGTGAGGGGGAAGCCCAGGGGTGCTGTGGAGGCTGATCCATGCTAGTGCCCCGGCCTCAGAGATCGTTTCCAGGAAATCTTCCAGCTCCATCTTTAGTGAGGAGCAGAAGGTGGCTGCATACAGGCCTCCTGGGGAGAGGGGAGGGAGTCAAGGGCAAAGGGCACGAGGATTGTTGAGGCTGGAACGTAGTTGGGGAGGCCAGATTGTGACGAGCCTGATTTGAAACAGAATGCCAAAAGCATCAAATCATACCCCACCCCACAGTAGTGTTTACTGTGTTAATTTATGTTTTTATATAAAATAATACGTACTGAGAGGAGAAATTTGGATAAAACTCTTTTAAGAGCCAACTCATTGAAAAGACTGATGCTGGGAAAGATTGAGGGCAGGAGGAGAAGAGGTCAACAGAGGATGAGATGATTGGATGGCATCACCAACTCAATGGACATGAGTTTCAGCACACTTCAGGAGGAGATAGCCTGTCCTTCAGCCATGCTGCAGTCCATGGGGTTGCAGAGTCAGGCACGACTGAGCGACTGAACAAGAAATTTTAAAGCACAAACAAAGCAGTTTTAATCCCCACTGCTGTAAACAGTTCCTGGCCATTTGGCTGCAGACTCACAGCAGGGTGTCGCTCAGGACTGGGAAGGACATCCCATGAGAGCCCCACGGGGAGGAGGCTGTCAGGGGGGTGGGTTGCTGGGGTGAAGAGGCACAGTCCATGACAGCTGCCTGGAGTGATTCGGACTCACTGAGGACGTCTAGGATGGGACATACTCAGTAAGGCGTGGCAGGGCCCAGCGCAGGATCTGGTGACCTGTGGATCCAGCAAGAGGAAGGGATAGAATTTCTGTAGGACCATTCAGGGTCAAGGGTGGCTCCTGGTTCCTAGTCTGGACTAGTGGTTACAAAGTGGTGCTCCCAGCAGGGAGAAAAACAGCGCTTTAAGAGACCTGCTGCTGCTGCTGCTGCTAAGTCACTTCAGTCGTGTCCGACTCTGTGCGACCCCATAGATGGCAGCCCACCAGGCTCCCCTGTCCCCGGGATTCTCCAGCCAAGAACACTGGAGTGGGTTGCCATTTCCTTCTCCAATGCATCAAAGTGAAAGTGAAGTCGCTCAGTCGTGTCCGACTCCTAGCCTCCCCATGGACTGCAGCCCACCAGGCTCCTCCGTCCATGGGATTTTTCAGGCAAGAGTACTGGAGTGGACTGCCATTGCCTTCTCCGTTAAGTGACCTAAGAGGGTCTAATTCTCTCTCTCTCTTTTTTTTAAACATTATTTTTAGAGCAGTTTTATATTTAGTCGCTAACTCGTGTCTGATTCTTGCGATGCCATGGACTGTAGCCCACCAAGCTCCTCTGTCCATGGGATTTCCCAGGCAAGAATACTGGAATGAGTTGCTATTTCCTTCTCCAGGGGATCTTCCCAACCCAGGAATTGAACCAGGGTCACCTGCATTGCAGGTGGATTCTTTACTAACTGAGCTATCAAGGTAGCCCAGGAGCAGTTTTAGGTTCACAGAAAAACTGAGTGAAAATTGCAGAGATTTACCATGTATATCTGCTTGCACAGCCTCCACGCTGCTGATATCCTGCACTGGAGTGGGTACATTATCACACCAAGACCATAGTTTACATCCGGCTTCACGCTTAGTGTTGTGTATTCTGTGTGTTTAGACAAAAGTGTAATGACCTGCCTCCACCACTGTCCTACCCTACTGAACAGTCTCACTGCCCTAAAAATCCTCTGTGTTCTGCTTGTCACTTCCTCTCTCCAGCACCTGGAATAGGTCCCATTTCTGCATTCGGATATACTGCTCAGGGGATTCTGGAATTAGCGGTGTGTGTGTGTGAAAGCGGTTCAGTCGTGTCCGACTCTTTGCGCCCCTGCGGACTCTACCTGCCAGGCTCCTCTGTCCGTGGGATTCTCCAGGCAAGAATACCGAATACCGGAGCCAGTTGCCATTCCCTTCTCCAGGGGATCTTCCCAACCCAGAGATCAAACCTAGGTCTCTTGCATTGCAGGCAGATTCTTTACCTTCTGAGCCACCAGAGAGTTAGTGGTAGTCATGTATTAATTTTTTTAAACTCGTTTTTGAGTCAGCAGGCCCTTTCATCATGGAAGCCTCAGGAAGTAAAGGCGAGTGGAGCAGCCCTGCTCTGGTGGAAGGTGGCATCCACCAGGGGCGGGGACGGGGGGGGACAGAGAATCCTGCATGCCTCCCTCCTTCCCCCGGTGTCCAGCTCCTTCCACTCCCCCTATCCCCTTGTTGCTGTGCCTGAGGCTCCTTCCAGTCTCCAGAATCCTGAGGAACCCCTCTTGGAAACTGCATGTAAGCAGCTCTGCAGCTCACAGGAGGGGCTGGTCATTCCCAGATGCACTGATCCCAAACTCTTGGGCTTTTAGGGATCTGGTGTCTGTTTCTTGATAGATTTTTTTGCTTTGTTTTTTGTTTAGTTTCCAATTGTTTGCTTTGGTCCCTTTCCTCGGGGTCACACTGCCAGCTTTGATGTCACTTTGCTGTCCTCCCTGCTGGTGGCACCTCCTCTTGTCCATTTGCAGTTCTGATTCACTGAAGCTTGCGAGTCCTAGAAACATGCTCGTTTTAACCGGGTCGAGAATAGTGGTGAATAGATCCTGCATGATCTTTTTTTGTGCAGGCTTGATGACACATTTGTTTTGGCAGGCAGGCCTCTTTATTGCTTGTTGCTGCTTCTCAGTTATGTTTTGTACAAAAGCAATTACTGGATAGTCAGATTTTGTGCAGATTTCACTGTCTTTGTAAGGGTTCGTCTGTCTTCTCGCCTTCCCCCTCCATCTGATCCTGGAATTATATAAAAAGTATATATTATGGGCTCAAGAATTTCTAGACACCAACTTTGCTGGGTGAATAGTAGCAGTTGAAGCTGTTTAGGAAGGAAATGATGTCATAATTTTTTGGGTGGGGGCTGTGTTGGGTCTTAGTCACTGCCTGTGGAATCTTTAGTTGCAGCATGTAGGATCTAGTTCCCTGATCAGAGGATCAAACCTGGGCCCTCTTCATTGGGAGCACGAAGTCTTAACCACTGGATAACCAAAGAAGTCTAAATGCCGTAAATTTAATTCATAATGAAATCCTGATATGAGATAGTAGAGATGGTTTTTTTTTTTATGTGAACATTTATCTTCCTTTCGACTTTTTTCCATTTCTTTGTCTCAGATCCATCTTTTAGATTGTTTTTCTTTCCTTTCCCCCCATCTTTTGGACACCTTTTATTTCTACAATGAGGTATGCAGAAAAAATGAGCAGAGGTATAACTGGTAATATAATAATAAAAAGAGTGTCCTTATATAGTTTGCAGTTTTCAAATTGCTTTTGTTCACACATCCTCTTGGTATGAAAGGTAAGGCTTATTTCAGTTTTACAGAGGAGAAAAATGAGATCAAAGTGGTTAATTATTTAAAGGCCTCAGTTAGCTAGCGGTGGAGCTAGCATTCAGATTCAAGGGTTCTCCCACTAATTCCTGTGTTTTCAGTTGCTTACATCATGTAGCCTCTTGTTCATGGAACCACTGGTTAAATTGTGGGCCCTTTCAAACTTAAATAATAAGGTATTACACTGGTGGGATGGTGTACTTTATTTCCAACCATATGTGGACAGTGTAAAGGATATAGGTTGGAATGCTAGAAACTTATGCCATCATCTTCCCAAAGTAGTGTTGACATTCTCTTATAAATGTTGAGAATTGCTTGCTCTTAAAAGTGTTTGATATTGCTCTTAATATTCAGAATACTACCTAGAAAAACAGATAGCATTCTAACTCTACCTTAAAAGTGACCTAGCCTTTAGGTATGTTCTTTAGATTCCTTCTGTTAACCTTTAAAACAAAAAGGTAGTAAGTAACTTAGCCAGAAAAATCAAGTTTGTTCAGGAATAGCAGAAGAATTGCAATTAAGGACAAACTAACTATAGAAAACTGTAGGCAAGTCTGGAGACCTAAAGAGAGGGGGCATTCTTTTATAGAAGAAATGAGGAAGTTGGGAGGGGCTGTTTTGAATGAAACAGCCCATTGGAGGAGAGCAAGAGTTTGGGGTTGTGGCAACTTCTCATTGGCTGAGTTACAGCAGTTTCTCATTGGTTTGTTGCTGGGCAAAGAGAAAATCTTCTTTCTTCCTGCTGGCATATATAAACTAAGCTTCTTGCTAATATGTATAAAGTAAGCTGCTCAGACTTCCTGACTGCATTGTGAATGAGGTTTTCTTTTACTCATTTTCATGCCTCTTTGATGCTCTAATGCCTATTCCACTTCCCTTTTATTTTATTTGGCATCAATAAAATACCAAATAGGTCATGGAATAATAATTCCATCTCCAAAGGAAATGACAGTGAGCATCAATAAAAATGTATCTTGTCCCTTTAAAAAATATATAATTTTAAATCTCCAACAATTCTAATTCCAAAATAATTCTGAGTCTGAAATTTAGGAAATGATGTCTAACCAACATTGACGTTCTAGATGAAAAATCAGACTTTGAATACCAAGAAAGCTGTGTCTCAGGGATTTAAGTGAACATAGATCAAGACTTCTCAAAGGCTTATTAAGCTTAGATTCAAATGACATCAGCTTACCTTAGTACTTCGTATCATGACTGCAAGGCTGCCTGGTAGGTATAACCACATCTTGGTTTAAGCGAGATATATCACTTTTTGTTAGGACCTTTGTTTTGTGTGAAGTTCAGTATTAATATCAAAAGAAACCAAGCTGCTGTTGGAGTTCTATTTTAAAGTGAGATTGTATGTATGCTTTATGCATTATGAGGTTTCCATATATTTGTGGGCTTTTATCAGATGACGCTCAAGCAATCATTATGTCACTTCCTCTGAGCCACACTATACCTGGTGATGATTAAAAATACGTATATTTAAGTTAACTTCAAATATTCTTGTTCTTAGGTATGTTGTTTGTTGTGGTTTAGTCACCAAGTCACGTCAGGCTCTTTTGCGACCCCAAGGACTGTAGTCCACCAGGGTCCTCTGTCCACGGTATTCTCCAGGCAAGAATGCTGGAATGGGTAGCCATTTCCTTTTCCAGGGGACCTTCCCAACCCAGGGATCAAACCCACGTGACAGGTAGATTCTTTACCATTGAGCCACCAGGGAAGCCCACTTAGGTGTGTAGTATGAGATAAATTTGTTTAACCCAATAACCTTCCCATGCAGTAGATTCTAGTATAGTTCTATTCCAGGAAGGATTATAAAGTCAATTTATGGAAGAATGAATTTCAAATCGTGTGAACCTCCCCATAGATTTGAAGTCATAGAGATTCTGGAATATTAGTAGGTTTTAATACAACTTTAAATATCAGATATGATAGTGCATGAAAAGGAATTCATATTTCTGCTTTCTTTCAAAATGCTCACAGTTGTTGAATATGTGAATGCTTGTATTATTATGAGTGAAGAAGTTTTATAGTTTTCACTACGAGAATAACTGATTCCAAGAAAATAAAGCTCAGTAATATCAATTAGGGGATTCCCAGGTGTCTCTAGCTGTAAAGAACCAACCTACCAATGCAGGAGACATAAGAGACATGGGTTCAATCCCTGGGTCAGGAAGATCCCTTGGAAGAGGGCATAGGAACCCACTCCAGCTTTCTTGCTTGGAGAATCTCATGGACAGAGGAGTCTGACAGACTGCAATCCATAGGGCCGCAGAGTCAGACACGATGGAAGTGACTTAGCACACACACACACAATATCAATTAATGGTATGTAAACTTGCCCTTGGTTGGTTTTGAGAAGGTAGATCTTGTTTTAAAAAATAATCTCTCAAGAGATAGTTTCATATTTTCCTCTTGTTCTTAGAATAGAAGGAAATGTTATTTTTAAAACAGTACTTCCCTCTCCCCCGGCCCAACTGCCACTGTCAGAGAAAATTGATATGTTTATATGATTCAGCATTAAGTGGAAGAAAGGATCTGAAAGGCAGGCAGAATGCCAGGACTGCACAAAACTACAGCTGTCCTGCAGTGAGCGTGGCTGTCGAAAGGTGGGGAACCTCCATAGTTGGGCCTGGGCTGTGTATGAATATTTTCCAGCATTTTATGTTACCAGGAACTCTAGTTTCTTTTAAGGCTTCTACATACCAATGGCACGTTATTTTTCATCTCAAAATTAGAGTTTTAAGAAACCGTCTAATTTTGGGCTTTGTTCGTAAAATCCCTTGAAGGTAGCGATGAAGCAAATTATCATAACATTTTGAATACGATTTTTCTTGTGATAAAATATACATAAAATTTACCATTCTAACCATTTCTAAGTATGCAGTTCAGTGGCGTTAAGTACTTCCACATTGTGCCGTCGCCACCACCCTCCATCTCCACCACCCTCCATCTCCAGGACTTTGCCATCCTTCCAGACTGGAATTTGTTCAGCACTCTTCCCATTAAACAGAAACTCCCCTTTCCCCTTCCTCTCAGTCCTTGTAACTTCTGTGAGCTTGCCTATTTTATCTACCTCCTGTAAGTGGAATCACAGAATTTACTGTTTGTGCCTGGCTCATTTTATTAGCATAACGTCTGTAAGTTTCATTCATGTGGTTGTGCATGTCACAATTCCCTTCTTTTTAAAGGTCGAATAATATTCCATCACACACACACACACACACACACACACACACACACACACACACCACAGTTTGTTTATCCATTCGTCTGTTGATGGACACTTAGGTTCTTTCCACCTTTTGAATACTGTTAATAATGCTGCTGTGAGCAATAGTTTGAGTACCAGTAAGTGTCTGAGTACCTGTTTTCAGTTCCTTGGTGTATGTACCTGGATTGCAATTACTGGGTCATATGGTAATTCTACATTTAATTTTTGAGGAGCTGCCAAACTGTTTTCTGTAGCAGCTGAGCCATTTTCCATTCCCATCAACAGTGCACAAAGTTTCTATTTTTTCCACATTCTTGCCAATGCCTGTTAGTTTCTGTTTTGGTGGTAATGTCTATCCTAAAGGGTATGAAGTGCTATCTCATTGCTTTTTAGATTTGAATTTCCTTAGTGACAAATGATGTTGAACATCTTATCATGGTGCTCATTAATAGCGCCTTATTGGCCACTTCTATATTTTCTCTGGAGAAAGGTCTTTTTGAGTGCATTTCCCACTTTGAATTGAGTTGTTTGGTTTTTTATTGTTGCATTCTTTATATATTCTGGATATGAATTCCTAATCAGATATATGATTTTCATGGAATGTGATTTTTAATGGAAAGAGTCTAAAGAACTACATATATGTAACTTATTTGTGTATATACTTTTCATATTTAAAATTCTGTGGAGTTTCATAACATACAGTCATAGAAGTAACAGAAATCAGATATTTTAAAAATTCTTTGTTTCTAAAACCCACTAGTCTTAGATCTTAATTTTAAATGAACTGTAATTAGTATCTAGCAAGTGTGCGGGATAACGGTTTGAGGTGTGATTGACATTCAGTGACACAGCATTTGTCCTGCAAATGAAATTTGAAGGGCCATTTGGTCTTTGTAGCTCTAGAAATTTGGATCACTGAAGAAAAACTAGCTGCCACCCTCTAGAGCCTGTTTTTTTCCCCCTCAGTGTTCTCAAAAGCTTTCAACTGAGGCGAGAGAGCTGTCAAGCAGGTGCGTTAGAAATAAGAATTTCAAAAACTTGGTTCTAGTTCTGCTTTTGACGTAATTATATGTTGACAATTATTTTAAACCAAGTTATTGAAAATCCAGCAACAACTCTTAATTGAACAATAAAGATTTTTAAAATATGTAAGACCTTTTGAACAGGATAGGGACAATCGTTTTAGTCTCACTTATATGGGGAATCAAAGGAAAAGAAAAAACAACCCCAAAACAAAAAGGCAAGCTCATAGATACAGAGAACAGACTGATGGTTGCCAGAAGTGGGGTGAGGGGCAAAATAGGTGAAGGGGGTCAAAAGGTATAAGTTACAAAATAAATGTCATGGGATGTGATGTATCGCATGGTGACACATGATCATACTGTATTTTACTACATATTTGCAAGAGAGTTGAAGTTTTCATCGCATGAAAAAAATTATGTGACTATATGGTAACTGGACTTACTGTGTTGATTATTTTGAAATATGGACAAATACAAAATCATTATATTGCACCTCCAAAACTAATATAATGTTATATGTCAGTTATACTTCAATTAGGAAAAAAAAAGAAAATTTTTGGAGGAATAGAGGAGAGAAAGGGGTAGGAATAAGTTGAATGATCAGGAGTCATTGTCAAGAAATGAAAGTCTAGGTCAGCATTTCTCGACCTTCTCTCTACTGCCTTTTGAGCTTGGATAATTCTTTGTTTATGGGGTGCTGTCCTCTGCTTATAGGATGTTAAGATCACCCTTGGCCCCTACCTACCTCCTGTCTGGTCATGACAACCAAAAATGCCTCCAGATGTTTCCAGAGGTCCTGTGGTGGCAACATTCCCCCACCCCCTCCTTGAGAACTACTAGTCTAGGATAGTAAGAGCCTGAGTTGAGTTCTAACAGCAGGATGTGATAAAAAGAAGAAAACAAATGGAATTTTTAGTAAACAAAGTTTCCGGTAATTAATATTTATTAAGCAGCTACTATTTCCCAGGCATCAGCACTAGGTGACACAGTCGTTTAACACAAATAATAATAAAGTGTGTATTCAATGCAGATTTTATGCAAGGGATTGGAACTACAAAGAGCAAGAAGATAGTTACTGTCCTTAAAAGACTTCTTTAATAGAGACAGATGAACAAATACATTACAATCCCAAGTGAAAATAGTAATGTGTACAAGCAACTGAGAAAGAATTCTTTCAGGGAAGTCATGTGAGCTGAATTTGAGGGATGAATAGCAGTATTGCCTCCTAGAGTGGGTTTTGCAAATGAGGCAGTGAATTGCCTGTGGTCTTTTAGTTGCTAAGTTGAAGACCAAGTGGACGCAAAGCTCTCTCTAGACTGTTACCTCTGTCCAGGGAATAAAGCTCCCGGAACATAATTAAACCTGGGATGACTGCCCAGGGCTATTGTACACTTTCTCTGAGGCTTTGAATAGAGCAATTAGCACCTGGCGAATCCCAGAGCTGTGCCATTTTAGTGACAGTTTATATACTTCACATATTGTTTTAAATCATTATCAGATAAAGAGGTGTATATCTCACTCCCTTCATAAATCAGACACACTGTCAAATTATATCAACAACACCTTGTTGATTTTGAAAAAGTTAAATAAGAGGCATGTTCGCATCCTCTGGTTAATAGGTCCTTTATTACCTGGTAGGTGTGCTGTCTTGGAACCTGGAAACAGATGGGGCTGTATGGCTTAATTTTTTAGAATGACAGTATGTTGCTTCATCTCATAGCAGCAGTATTTGCTGTTAGGTAGGAAAGATGCAATTATTCAGTGGCAATTTACATAATATATATTCAACAGTCGTGGTGGCTCTTCATACTTCCTTAATCATTTACATTTAAAAAATTTTACACAGCGAAAGGGAGCAATGAGCATCAAAGAAAATTGCCAAAGCATTTATCTTAAACTGCACTGCGTATTCCAGCTCTGCTTTTTCTTCACTGGCTTCTGTCCCATTAGTCACAATAGTGTTCAGACTTGCTGATGTCACTGCCCACTTATTTAATTTAACTAAATGTGATAAATGTGTTTACGAAAGATTTTGTTCGGAATTTTTTTTTAAAGGTCAGTATGGTCCTTTTGCATTGCGGTGTATGTTTTCTGATATGATTGTAAAATTACATTAACTTATCAAAAATAATTATTTACACTAAAAGCTATGGAGACAGCTGAGATAAGATGCAAAAGCTCTTTGTCCTCTCAGTTCAGAGAGAGCAGTTCATGGTTATTCTACTTCATCTTATCTGATGTTTTGTTTTTGAAAAATATAAAATGTTAATGTGATAGTAACAAGATGATTTTTAGCTTCAGGACACTTGAGTTACTAAAGACTGACACACACACCACAGTGGCTGCAGCTCCTTGCGACCCCGGCAATATGGTTTTGAAAGGGTTCCTTATCACTGGATCCCAAGCTTCAACCACCCACCTTCCTGCCGTTTCAAGTCTGACAGGGCTTGTTCAACCATATTTTCTTCCTCTCTTCTCTTCTTCTCCTTGCACCCACACCATTTTCTCTGAGCAGTGGATCACTCTGTCTTCTCAAGACCCCAGTCATCCATTTAGCACATATTAAGTGCCTGCTATGGGCTTCCCTGGTGGCTCAGGGGCAAAGAATCTGCCTGCAATGAGGAAAACCTGGGTTCGATTCCTGGGTGGGGAAGATCCCCTGGAGAGGGGCATGGCAACCCACTCCAGTATCCTTGCCTGAAGAATCCCTGGACAAAGGAGCCCTGGTGGGCTACAGTCCATAGGGTAGCAAGGAGTCAGATACAACTGAAGGACTTAGCAGCAGCATCTAGCGCCTGCTACATGCTAAGCCCTATTCTAGGAGCAGGGGTACAGTTGTGAACAAAATGGATAAAAATCCACATCCTAATATAGCCTGTGTCATGGTGGGAGAAAAGAGACAATAAACAACAAAAATCAATAATATACAAAACAATCTTGAAAGAGGACAACGAAGTTGGAGGACTCACACTTCAGTTTCAAACTTATTACAAAGCTGCAGAAATCAAAATAGTGTGGCATTAGCATAAGGATAGTTCAGTTCAGTTCAGTTGCTCAGTCATGTCCGACTCTTTGCAACCCCGTGAATCGCAGCACGCCAGGCCTCCCTGTCCATCACCAACTCCCAGAGTTCATTCAGACTCACGTCCATCGAGTCCGTGATGTCATCCAGCCATCTCATCCTCTGTCGTCCCCTTCTTCTCTTGCTCCCAATCCCTCCCAGCATCAGAGTCTTTTCCAATGAGTCAGCTCTTCGTATGAGGTGGCCAAAGTACAATGGAATAGAAATTGAAAGCCCTGAAATAAAACCGACCATCTGTGGACGTGTGGCTGGCTGAGTTTTTGACAACGGTGTTAACAGACCACTCCATGGGGAAAGAATAATCTCTTCAACAAGTGGTGCCGAGATAACTGGGTATATGCATGCATAAGAATGAAGTTAGACTCTTGTCCCACACTACACAGAATTAACTGAAAACGATCAATGATCCAAATTACACAGAATTAACTGAAAGTGATCAAAGACCTGAATTAAAAAGCTAACACCACAAAACCCTTAGGAAAAAAATGTAGGGGTAAATAATTGTGACCTTGAATTTGGCAACAAGTTCTTAGATAGGACACCAGAAGCACAAGTAACAAAAGAAAAAGTAAATGAAGCGGATGTCATCAAAATAAAACAAACTTCTGTGCGGCAAAGAGCATTATCATGAAAGTAAGAAGACAATATGCAGAAAGGGAGAGATGTTTGCAAATCATGTATCTCGGTATCTGTATATCCAGGTTATATAAAGAATTCTTACAGTGCTACACAAAAAGACTCACAGTGCAGTTTTAAAGTGGGAGAAGGCCTTGAGCAAGCTTTTCCCCAAAGAAAATATATAGATGGCCATCAAGCATGTGAAAAGATGCTCAGCATCATTAGTTGCTAGGGAAATGCCAGTCAAACCACAGTGAGACAACACTTCACGTCCTCTCATTCTTTAAGTTGATGCCAGTTTTCGAGCGGATAAACATGAATATATTTTAGATTGCCCACACTGTGGTAGATTGTTTTGAATGGGAGGTTGAACCTAAGCAGGAAAAGGCTTTGTTGTAATATGGAATACTGCATGCAGCACTTTAAAAGAATGAAGTAGATTTACATAATGCTCACCTAGAAAATGGGCTTCCCTGGTGGTTCAAAGGTAAAGAATCCACCTGCCAGTGCAGGAGACGTGGCTTCGATCCCTGGGTTGGGAATATCCCCTGGAGAGGGTGGTGGCAACCCACTCCAGTATTCTTGTCTGGGAAATTCCACGGACAGAGGAGACCAGCAGGCTGCAGTCCATGGGGTCGCAGAGTCAAACATGCCTTAGTGACTAAACAAGAACAGCAACGTAGAAAATACCTGCGAGTTGCAGAATGATTAAATGTTTTTAAAATTAAAACAAATACTGTATTTTTTGGTGAGGATTTGTCTGTATATGCACATGCAGAGGAAAATATTAAAAAATAAGCCCGCAGGGGTAATAGTAGTTATACCAGGAAAGGCATGAGGATTTGGAAATTGTAGTTGATGACCAAATGAAATTTAACCTTGTCTGTGTTTTAACTTTTGTAAGAATAATACCTTAATGAGGAACTTATGTAATTAGAGTTGTAAAGTGCCTTGACTTGTTTATGTATGACTAGAAATAAAATGCCTCTGGGTTTATTTTGCTTTCGTTTTAGCAATTACTCTAAAACTGTTGACAACCAGCTGTAAAAATCTGTACAGGGAGTGCTCAAAATCTGTTTTTTTTCCTCTTTTATTTCAAACTATGGAACAGGAAAGTATTGTAAGTGAAATAAACATGCAACTTAGAATTAAAATTGAAAGCTTAGTATTACTCTGACTACCACAAAACTTTAAAAACAAAATATTTACCAACATGAAAATGCTTACAATATTTCATTCATTGAAATAGGCAAAATATAAGACATATCTGTGAACTAATCCTATTTTAAAATATGTTTATTTAGAACAGAGATTTTTAAATTCTTAAAAATGTTTGCAAGTGATCAGCATTTCTCTGTGAATGAGCAAGGGTTTTGGGGGTTTTCTTTTTAGGAAATTTTTTGTGTGTTTTTTTTAGGTGGTTGTTTGTTTTTCTTTTTCTTTTTCATGAACATAAAATGTTTTTAAAATCAAAATGCCCTCTCTATCTTAATTAAAATCAAAAGGAAGGAAGAAAGAAGAAAGGAGGAGACACAGGGCAGGGCAAGGCAGAGCAAATGGGAAATTCTTTTGCTGGTCCGCTGCCTCAAGTATGAGTGTCATGAATCTTGTGTTTTCACTGCTTTGATGTTTAAAATACAATTTGACAACATGTGTGTATCTCCATGATATTTAATTTTGTTCATTTGTTTTTCAACTTCATAAAAGTGATTTAACCCTCTGTGTAGTCTTTTAGGATCTAATTTGTTTTTCCATTTAACATGGAAGAGTAATCTTTGTCAATATAGTTAGTATATTTTTATGACTATATGATATTTCACTGTGAGATTATTCCATTGTTTATCTGTTTGTTCCCTAGCTGATGGATGCATTGTTTACAGATTTGTGCTATTTTGAATAGTGCTACTATAAATATTATAGTGTATGCAATAGTGTCACTTAGGATGTGCGTGCTGTGTGCGTGCTAAATCGCGTCAGTCATTTCCAGTTCTTTGCAACCCCACGGATTGTAGCTCGCCAGCCTCCCCTGTCCATGGGATTCTCCAGGCAAGAATACTGGAGTGGGTTGCCATGCCCTCCTCCAGGGGATCTTCCTGACCCAGGGATCGAACCTGCATCTTATGTCTCCTGCATTGCAAGCAGATTCTTTACCACTAGCAGCACCTGGAAAGCCCGTTACTTAGTGTGGTGCCTTCCAAATGGTTTTCACTGTAACTCAATAGGAAATACACACAGATAGCTCTCTCCCCCTCTTCTTTCTCTCTGTGTATCTATGTACCTAACTATCACTTCAAACTTCTAGATATAATATTTTTCCCTACTCTGAGCAATGGTTCTGATAAAAAATCCAGTATATTTTTTAGAATCCTGATAGAAATCCAGTGAACTGATTTTATTAACCATTTCTATCTGAGGTTTGAAAACTAGTCTAGGACATATACCAGGATGTGGAGTTGCTAGGTCTAAAGATATGCAACTTTCAGTTTCAAAGATGATAGCAAATTGTTCCCAAAGTGCTGATCAACCTATTCCTATCAATTTTTGTTAATCACGTTTCTTTTTTAACTTTTTATTTTGTATTAGGGTACAGCCAGTTAACGTGTTAATCACATTCTTATCAACACTTGGTATTTCAAATAAAATTAGGTTTTCAACAAGAAGTCTATTAACTTAATGAACAAGTGAGAACATGTTAATAATTTTGACTTATGTTCTAATCTTATGACTACAAATTTCTAGCCAAATGAAGTGCCAGAATTTCTAGAAGACTGGACTACACTGAGTTGTTCTGTATTCTTTTTGAGATCTTGCTTGGCAAATGCTTCACATATTCTTTGCTTGAAAGTACATCTTGCTTGTTACTCTGTTAGCTTTGCTACTCAAGTATGCAAATGGTAATCTCTCTCAGTTGTGGCCTCAATGCTTGATTATTTTAAGGTTAAGCATCCTTGAGATATTATCTGCTAAGTAACAGTTTAACTGACTGAGAAAACAGATACGTTGTCCTTGATATAGTATGACACGCTTCATTTGAAAAAGACGAATTTTTATCAGTAGTTTTGATACCAGTTTAAAGCTGAGAGGCTCAGTTAAATAAAAGCAGGCTGTTTGATGAGAATAAAGCAGGCTGTTTGATCAGAAGTTTTGGTTGATTATGTCAAAATGTGTCCTTTTGTAGAACCAACCTGACATCTAAGGCTTCTGTTAGGAACCTAGTTTAGCTAGTTTGTGGGTCTTGTCATCACTTGTCAGGTTGAGAATCTCTTTCCTGCTGTTTTTACACTGCCTCTTTTCGCTGGGGCAGTTCCCCTTGGCTCCTGATGTGTTTCATGACTCCTTGGCACATAAAAATCTACTTGTTAGTCTAGATTCAGTGACTGAATCTACAAATGGAGAATTTTTGCTCTGCACTGTGATTGACTTCATTATTCACAGCTATCCTCTTGGTTAATGGCCCATCACCTGTCATCTTGTAAGGCACCTTCCTTATGTCTGTCTGGCCTAGGTGACCCCAACAGGAGGTAAACTTCCCTCCAGTTTAATCTTTCAAGTCAGCGGTACAGTTAAGCCTAATCACCCAATAATGCCATGTTGTATATATTTCAGTGATACTGTCATTATCGTTGACAGAATCTTTCCCAACACTGCCTTGCACCTTCTCATTCTTCTGGGTGTGAGTTTTTCTAGCTTGAAAATGAACAGAGCTCGTTACAATGGGTGAGCTCACTTTGACTCCAGCACAGATTCCATTTTTTGTTTTGTTTTTAGTTTCTGGAATTATTCCTCAATGGCGAGGATCCAAGCTGTAAATTTAAAGACGCCCTTGCTTGCAAGGTGGGGCAGTAGCAGTTTACAGACGCCCGATGGAATGGAAGGAGTAGAGAAATTGACAGCGCAGAAATGTTAGGACTCCAAGTGGTGGTGTTTCCTTGGTTACATCATATCTACCTTTTCAGAGATTCCACCTGGAGGAAAGTGTAACAGGTTGGAGCAGTTCAAGTTCACGCCTCACAGTCCATCCACAGGTCTTGGGATAGGGAAACTGCCCCGGGGGTGCCAGTTACAGATGGTGGGTCTCCCTGGCCCTGGTTCACTGAAGCAAATTGATTACTTCTGGGCTGACCCAGAGTTTTAGACTCTTTATGATAAAATCACTCTTTTGCCACCTATGTTTAAAATAAAAATAAAGCAAAACCTTCCCATAAACCATTTGGCAAAGCCAAAAATATCCCCTTCTCCTCCTTGTATTTTTAAGACTCTAAATATTTTGAAATAGTTTAATGGGATGGTTTCCTGACGTAGATTCTTATAATTCCTTAGGTAATGAAGACTTTAAATCTGGGGAGCTGTTACATGGTTTTAGCACAGCACAGCACCCATCACACAGTAGAGACTCAATAAAGATGCATTGACTGATTCAAAGAATGAATGAAAATGTGTACAAACTACCTACCATTCATAAAATAAATAAATCACATGGATATAATATACAGCACAGGGAATGTAGTCACTGGTAATTATAACAATTTTGTATAGTGTATAATCTGTAAAAATATTGGATCATTATTGCACACCTGAAACTAATATAGTATCGTAAGTCACCTGTACCTCATAGGAAGGAAGGAAGGAAGAGAGAAAGACAATGTTGAGAATTATTTCAGGATGGCTTCACACATATATTTTAGAGGGCTTTTTGGAAATAATCCCCACTTCTAGCAATGCACCTCAGCACAAGGGAGGGTAGTAAGTTGCTTTTGGTCGTACAGGGCAAAGGGCCATTTATTCGGTGATTTGCGATTTGCGTTTCTCAGAGGAACAGAGTGGGAAGAGGAAAAGGGGAAGGTGACTTGTGTGTTTACCGTAATTACAGGCTGGAGTTTTGGAAGTGAACTTAAAAATCTTTTTTCGATTAAGCTCCTTGCGCATTACTTCTGTGTTGACATATGCAACCTTCTGAATGAAAAATAGGGAAAGTTTTGGAAAACCATGTTTCTGTGCTGTGCGCAGAGTGGCTGTCATGCATTGTTCCTGCTGTTTCACCACACCACATTCCCTGTATTGGGACCAAACTGCTTTTATTGAGAAACGATAAAAGAAAGAGAGAGGGAGGGAGGGAGAAAAAGAGGATGCATGTGTTGGATTTCTATTCCTAAACACTCATCAGGGTTAAAAAATGAATGCTATCCGGGGTGTCCTGGAATGACTTTATAACAATGAGAAGGTAGAAATATTTACCTTACCTACAAAACCAATTTCAAAACATCTATTTAGAAAAAGGGAAATATCTGTTTTCTGAATTTGAACTAAGCTATTCTACATGGATATCATCTGATAGTTAGAATAACAGAGTTTTCTGAAGGACACACTGGGAACATTTTTTAAAAGTGGTTTATTGACTGCATCAGTAAAATAATACCATATTACTTACCCCAAAAGCTGGCACAGTTGTAAAATTCTTAAAGTTTTAAAGATGTTTGGTGTTTCGATGGGCGAAGTGTTTAGAAGATAAAGCGTCCCCGAAGCTAATTTGATTTGTTCCGCAGTTTGCTAACAATGGTGTTCTTTAGTGCCTAACCAAAGTGTTTCGATGATGAGATGGCCAGAGTACATTTTTAAAGTTAGACTTGTATTTTAAAAGTAGCTATGTAATGTGAGATCTCTTAATTTTACGAAGGTGTCTAGATTGTTACTAGCAGATACACTTACAAAAGTAAAGTTTAACAGTTGATTCAAGGAACTGCAACACAGACAACTTGATAAGTATTTATTGACTGAAAGGATATTTTTCCTGAAAAAGCTGTATATGAATCAGATTTTTGTCCATTGCATCATAATTTTACATTTACTATGATTCATTTTGTAAGAAAAGGAATCTCCCAAATTTATATTTGCATCAAACCCAAATTTTCATAGATCAGAATTGCTTGGAGTAAGGGCTTCTTTAAGATGCCTTGTGTTGTGTAAGGTCTTGTTTATTCTTTTGAGGTTGCTAAGGTACAGAAAGTTTGACTTTTTTTTAAGGGCAATAGTTATTCACCAGTTTATAAACAGTTAAGTAAAAATAGATTTCTAAGGGTCTTCAATTTGTAAGTAATAAATCATCCACGTTGAAATAGTTGACCTGGATTCTGTTTTACTTAAGAATGTGGAATGTTTTATAAACACACCAAGAGTTACAAATATAGAAGAGAGGAAATAAAGAATTGCACTCTCAGTAATATGCACTATACATTTGTGCCTATATGAAATTTTAGTCAAAGCATTCTAATACATACAGTAAAGCATGTTAGAATTGGGTCTAAATTAAGACTAGTCTCTGAGTAACACAAAGTCTACTTTGTTGCAACCCTATTTGGTCCTGTGAGTTGTTGTTGTTGTTCAATCACTCAGTCTGTCCAACTCTTGGTTCCCCATGGACTGCAGCACGCCAGGCTTCCCTGTCCTTAACTATCTTCTGGAGTTTGCTCAAACTCATGTCCCTTAAGTCGATGATGTCATCCAACCATCTCATCCTCTGTCGTCCCCTTCTCCTCTTGCCCTCAATGTTTCCCAGCTTCAGGGTCTTTCCCAATGAGCTGGTTCTTTGCATCTTGTGGCCAAAGTATTGGAGCTTCATTTTCAGCATTAGTCCTTTCCAGTAACTATTCAGTGTTGATTTTCTTTAGTATTAACTGGTTTGGTCTCCTTTCTGTCCAAGGGACTCGAGAGTCTTCTCCAGCACTACAGTTTGAAAGCATCAGTTCTTCAGGGCTCAGCCTTTTTTATAGTCCAACTCTTGCATCCATACGGGACTACTGGAAAAACCATAGCTTTCAACTGACTTCACCTGAAGTTGCAAGCCTTCAATTGACCAGAGTTCCGAAATAATTACGAGACAGATTCTGCTAGTGTAATAGTTGTCTGGGTGAGGAGACAGTTTCCTGGTGCTTCATACTCTGCCATCTTCTTAGAATCCTCTTCCTCTAGTCTTTTTAAAGACTGTCCCCAAGGCCTCCGCCGCCAGCACCTAATTCAGTTTGAACAGTCAGCTATTCTCTTTAGTTTCTTCAGCTTTTTCTCCTTCTCTCTCATACTTTATCCTTCTCTTTCTTCTAATTCAGTGGGTCTTTTTTTTTTTTTTTTAAGAAAATCTTTTGGTGGTCACAAGTTCTTTTAAGAATTTGAAGAAAATTACCTGTGGATTGTCTGCCTAGAAAAATCCATATATCTCCCAGTAAGAGCCAATAGTTGAGACCCATTGTTGTTATTGTTTAGTTGCTCAGTCATGTCTGATTCTATCGAGACCCCATGGACTGTAGCCTACCAGGCTTTTCCATTCATCAAACTTAGGCAAAAATACTGGAATGGGTTGCTATTTTCTTCTCCAGGGGATCTTCCTGACCCAGGGATTGAACCTGTATCTCCTGCATTGGTAGATGGATTGTTTACCACTGCGCCAACTGGAGGCTCCTCAGAGGTCCATTATTGTTATTGTTTAGTCGCTAAGTCATGTCTGACTCGTTCCAACCCCGTGGACTGTAGCCCATCAGGGTCCCCTGTCCATGGGATTTCCCTGGCAACAATACTGGTTTCCAGGGGATCTTCCCAACCTAGAGATCAAACCCTTATCTCCTGCATTGGCAGGCAGATTCTTTACTGCTGAGCCACCAGGGAAGGCCTTCAGAGGTGCCCTGAAATCCCACCATGGGAGCCCTTGTTATAACAATGCATGTCTGTCAACTTGACACTCTGGGCAGGAGGGATTCTCCCCGTGGCTCAGGATGCTCACTAAGGGACTGGTGAATGGAAACTTCCCTCTCACAGATTTGTAGGAAGTCTCTGAAAATGGTTAGAAAAACCTCTTTCCCAGAGTGTGAAATCATGACACCGTTTCCATGTTTATCCACCAATTGGCATGTTTATCCAATGACATTAAACTGGTATGTGTATGAGGTAGTTACTTATACCTTACAAGACAAACTTGTGACTGCCATTCATTTGGAACATGTAGGGATGACAGGCTAGTTTAAGTGAGGACCGATCTGAATACATCTGTGTATTTGTGTATGTGTGTGTTTTAAGTCTGGTTTCTCTTCAATAATACGACATGATATATATGTTCCAATAGTAATAATAACAGCCAACTATTTTCTAGATAGGTGTTCTTTGGGGTCTCTTTTTACCCTTTCAAAGCCATATTAATTACTGATATACAAAAAAGTGATACAGAAGTAGTCAAGAAAACAGTCTGTTCCTTCAAGGGGGTTAAATGTTCTTTTGGAAAGTGTGTTCAGATTCTAAATTTCTATAGTAAACTGTTTTTTGGAGGGGATACCAAGGTGTACTTCATGCTGGCTATGGATTAGAGGGTCAGAATTGACAAGGTTGCTCAGTACTCTGTCATGACCTGGATGGGTAGGATGGTGAGGATGGGAGGGAGGTCCAAGAGAGAGGGGATATATGCATACATTTAGCTGACTCACTGCATTGTACAGCAGAAACGAACACAAGAATTGTAAAGCAATTATACCTCAATTTTTAGAAAATAAAAAGAGGCTTCTTCAAAACCCCTAAAAATTGATGAGGTTGAGAAATTTAAAAACAAAAAAAATAATGAAGTTACAGTGTTCTGTCCTGGATGTTTCTGGAGTGGCCCATGCAGCATGGACACAGGAGTGTACAGCCTGGTTGGTGATGTAGAACTTTTCTTGTCTGGGTTGACCAAGAGGCAATGCCCTTGAGGGACTGTTCAGTGGTTCCATATGCTCCAGAGCAGACAACCAAGGAATTCACCTTAAGTGGTAATTTTTTATTTTTATTTTCTTCAGGATTGAATTCACCAGTTGGATCTTCCAGGGAGACCAAGTAAGTAGAAATAAGATTGAGTAACTGGTAACAGAAGTTCAGTTTAAACCAACAACTTAAAGTCTCATTTCTCTCACACTTTTATCCAGCCAAATTAGATCTGAGTATAGAATAATGTACAGTTAAATCATGGTGAGTGCCCATGGTTAGTTCTGCTTTCTTTTCCCCCACCCTTCCATTTTTAATTGGAGGAAAATTGCTTTACAATGTTGTGTTGATTTCTACTGTACAACAACAGAGTCAGCCATGTGAAAATGTTAGTTGCTCATTCATGCCCGGCTCTTTGTGTTCCTTTGGACTTCACGCCAGGCTCCTCTGTCCATTGGGATTCTCCAGGCAAGAATACTGGAGTGGGTTGCCATTCCCTTCTTCAGGGGTTCTTCCCGACCCAGGAATTGAAACCCTGCATTGCAGGCTAATTCTTTACCGTCTTAGCCACCAGGGAAACCTGTTCACTCCCTCTTAAGCCTTCCTTTCCTTCCCTGACTCCACCCCTCTGTGTCATCTCAGAGCACCAGACTGGGCTGCCTGTGTTACACAGCAGCTTCTCACCAGCTGTCTGTTTCACACATGGGTAGTGTATCTATATTGATGCTACTTTCTCCACTCATCCCATTCTCTCCTTCCCCCCACTGTGTCCACAGGTCTGTTTTCTACATCTGTGTCTCCATTCCTTCCCTGCAAATAGGTTCATCAATACCGTTTTTCTAGATTTCGTATGTATGCATTAATTAATATATGAAATTTGTTTTTCTCTCTCTGACTTACTTCACTCTGTATAACAGGCTCTAGGTTCACCCACCTCACTAGAGCTGACTCAGACTGATTCTTTTTTTATGGCTGAGTAATATTCCATTACTCATTATTCCACACACCACATCTTTTTTATCCGTTTATCTGTAGGTATACATCTAGGTTGCTTCCATGTCCTGGCTACTGTAAAGAGTGCTGCAGTGAACATTGCGGGTACATGTGTCTTTTATAATTGTGGCTTTCTCAGAGTGTGTTCCCAGTAGTGGAATTTCTGGGTCATATGGTAGATATATTCCTAGTTTTTTTTGAAGAAATCTACATTCTGTTCTCCATAATGGCTGTATCTGTTTACATTCCCACCAACAGCATAGGAGATTTAGTTCCCTTTCCTCCACATCCTCTCCAGCCTTTTTAGATTTTATGATGATGTCCATTCTGACTGGTGTGAGGTGATACCTCATTGTAGTTTTGATTTGCATTCCTCTAATAATTAGTGATGTTGAGCATCTTTTCCTGTGTTTATTGGCTATCCATAGTGCTGTTTCCTTTTAAGTGGTTCTGTTTATTTAAAAAACTTGGAAATGAGAAGTTGTTTGGCTCACTCAGTTCGGGTTTATTGTAAAACTCAGTTGCCAGAAAAAGAGCGTCCAGTACTGGTTTGTGCTGTGAGTGTGTGAAGTGAACCATGAGTGAACCGGAGAAGGCATGGCCCTGCTGCTTTTTCCCTTCCACCCACAGAAGGAAAGCTCTGATGGTCAACAGATGGCGTGTGTGGATGTCTGGCCTCGTGAATGCCTGGATGCAGGCGCCAAAAATGGTGGTAGACCCAATCACACCACGCCTGTGTTTTCACTCTTATTCCCTGGGGCTGATAAAAATAATGCTGGGAAGAAACAGAAAGCTGGAGAGAAAAGTGGGCACTGTGCTATAATTGGTAGATGACATTTGTCATAAAAAGGATCGGTTTGACAGCCATGGAGAGAAGCTGTTTTGCCCCGGTCCAATGTGATATGTCTTCATGGGGGAAAAGCTTTACTTTCAGACTCCCCAGTGGTAGGAGCATAGCACCAACAGCTGAGAGAAAAGTAACTGTTTCCCCTTGTCACTCATCCTTACGCTCCCCTGAAACAGAATTTGAACAAATATTTAAAGGTGCAAAATACTATTTGAAATGAACATGGTAGTAATATCTTGGCATAATGGCTACAAAATACTTCATTGCTTGGCAGAAGAGAGGGGTAGAGGCAAGTGGCCCATTAGCATCGAGGAAGGCTTGTTTCACTCAGTAAAAGCAAGTGCAGTGGACAAAGAAGTATATTCTTCATGCTATTGGAAATGTGTTGTGGAAGTGTGGTGTTCCCATTCCTTTAGCACAAGCAAATCGTTTGGTTTCACTTTAAAGTGGGAGAAAAACAGTCCATGTGGGGGATTACATGTGGTGGTTGTGTAATCCCTTGTGACACCACATGGGATCGTGGACCCAGTGCCCAGACAGACCCTCCCCATGAGGCTGAGCCCTTCTTGATCCACAGATGAGGAAATGAGGGGCCCCGGAGAGAACACAAGACTCATTCAAGATCACACAGTCAGGCTATGGCAGCGTTACAGCTTCCTTACAGAAGTGAGAGTTTAACCACGAAAAGCTTATTAGGAAGTTGTCCTCACCTGCCTAGCTAGGTTATCTTTTAACTGTGACTTAAAGCCTTCCTGGTGCAGCTCAGAGACCATCTTTGGAACCTTCCAGAACCCCCTGAGTTGGGCCAAGGGTTCCTCTTCCTACGTCACTTATTGCCTCTCTCTGTAGCTCTTGTTATATTTTGTAGAAGTCATCTGGTTATTTTTGTATATCAATGCTGCGCATACATTCATCGTCACAGTTTATTCCTTTTCATTCTTCTTTGTACTTTATAGTGATGGAGTATGGACAAACTTTAGTAACGCCCCCCCCCCCACCTCCTATTTGTGTGACAGTTTTTTAATGGCTCCCCGGGATGCTGTGTGTTAATTACTAAAATTATTATGAGTCTCACCAGTGGTATTTTCAGGAGGTTAGAGCTTGCTCTAGGTTAGAGCATATAGTCTTTGCAAACCTAAATTATCTGACAGTAGAAAGCTGTTTTGAGTCAGATTGACACTCCTGGACAGACTTGGGCAGGGTGGGGGTGGCCTGCATGGTGGATGTCAGTGATGACCAGCTGGAGATAAGTGAGGCCCCTTTGTTCTGCTAGTGGCGACAGTATTATAGGAATGAGAATGGGATAACCTTCAGGAACCCTAAACTGCACCCCTGGACAAATCATAACTATTAACATTGACAGGAACCTGAAGCCTTAGTGTTACTAAGAGCCCAAGTTTGATATGTTTTTTTGCACTTAGTTTTCCTATTAAAAATATATACATCAAACAAGTGTAGAGCATCATATTTTGAACATCTGTGGACCCACCAGTCAGCTTTATTAGACCTTAACTATTCTTAAACAGAACCTAAATTTATGTATTTTCAATTTACTTTGTGTTTTTGTTAAAAATTTTTAAAGTTTGATTCACAATGTTGTGTTAGTTTCAGGTATATAGCAGAGGGATTCGGTTATACACATATATGTGTATATGTATTGGAGAAGGAAATGGCAACCCACTCCAGAGTTCTTGCCTGGAGAATCCCAGGGACGGGGGAGCCTGGTGGGCTGCCGTCTATGGGGTCACACAGAGTCGGACATGACTGAAGCGACGCAGCAGCAGCAGCAGCGTGTGTGTGTGTGTGTGTGTGTGTGTGTCTGTGTGTGTCTGTGTACACATATGGGCTTCCCCAATGGCTCAGCAGTAAAGAATCCACCTGCCAGTTCAGGAGACGAAGGTTCGATCCCTATGTCTGGAAGATCTCCTGGAGAAGGAAATAGCAGCCCACTCCTGTATTCTTGCCTGGGAAATCCCATGGCCGGAAGAGCCTAGCAGGCTACAATCCATGAGGTCACAAAGTCAGACCCAGCTTAGTGACTAACCAACAACTATTTTTATATATTCTTTTCCAGATTCTTTTCCGTTACAGTTTTTTGCAAGATATTAAGTTTAATTCCTTAACTATAACCTTTTGGTATTTTGTATTCTTTTCCTTCCCTATCCAGAGGTCACTATTATGAATTTGGTGTTTGTTACTCAGAGATTCTAAAGTTGACTCTTTGGAGCCTACCCCCTAAGGCAAGGGCTCTGTGTGATGGAACAGGAGCTGTGTCTTGTGGCAATAAAACCATAGTTTTGGAGCCATGGTGAGACTCATAAAGATTTGAAATGTGGCAGTGAAATCAGACTGCAGAGCCAGGGTTCCCAGACCCTAGATTCTTGACTAGTTGGAATTTCCCCAGGGGACAAGGAGGGATGGTGGACCCCGAAAGTCACTCATCAGGGTAAAGCTCAAACAGACGTGGCTTGAGGAAATGTATCATTTAGGAGTAATGCTTTTCAAACATTTTTATACTGTAACCCACAATAACAAACAAATTTTGCAGAGTGACCCTCGATACTTGCACGTACGTGCCCACACACACGCACACAGAAGACATACCTCTGGATAAAGCTTTTACATGAAATAATACCTATTCTTTCTTTCTTAGCTGCACTGCAATAGGGTCTTTTTTTTTTTTACAAAAGCAATTTGTTCCAATAAATTGATTTCCCAGGCCATTAGTAGATCGGAGCAGTTAAAACAATAGCAGCAAACCTGGGTTTGCAGAACTGTGATTTGTTTCCTGGAGCAAAAGTTTTTCTAAAGGGTCTTTTAGTTTAACTCTACTGAACATCTTTATTAGCAGCTGTTTTCTACTGATGGCCTAAGCTTCAAGAGTTATGCCACGATTTACTAATAAAAAATTCGATGTAAAACTAAGCAGAATTCAGAGCTCTTTTGAGGTTCAGGTTATTTTGTGTCATGTTGCTTTTCCTCCTCAGAGCCCTTCATCCTCTTCAACGATTGCTTTAAGGCAGCCTGTCTCAATTAAGTAAACAGAGCTCGAACACAGTGACTTAACTATACTTTATAAATTCATGATTGTTAAGCCACAAAATCAACCTTTCCAAATAAAACTGAGTGTAAGTCAAACTGCCAGGAGAGAAAGAACAGCTACGGAGTCTTTAACTCTCCTTTCCCCCTAGTTGACCCCCTCTCTGTATCCAGGGCTAACTGAAGTCTACATAAGGAATGAAGCGATGTACGTGCTGCTTCATGTTTACTGAACGTCACCCATTTTTGTGTAATCAGAATGCCATCCTCCTCACAGAGTTTTGTTATTGTTGTTTAGTTCCTAAGTCATGCCCTAGTCTTTTGAGACCCCGTGGACTGTAGCCCACCAGGCTCCTCTGTCCATGGGATTTCCCAGGCAAGAACACTGGAGCGGGTTGCCGCTTTCTTCTCCGGGGATCTTCCTGACCCAGGGATTGAGCCCGGGTCTCCTGCGCTGGCAGGCAGGTTCTTTACTGTCTGAGCCACCAGTAACCCCTCTTCACAGAGCTGCCTGCTGATCATCGTAAGAGCAGGCGTTGTGACAGCCCCTCTGTCCAAAGACATGTCTGTAATTGAACCCAGAAAGGTGCGACTCCAGGGAGGCAGAGGGGAAAATTACGTCTCATGCGTATTAAACACGCAGTTGTTGGAGATGATGAACTAGATTGAGTCCAAGATACTAAAATGAGTCAGCTTTCTCCAAAATCCTACCAGCAACCACTTTACAAGGGAAACAAGGGAGCTGGTTTCTAAAATCTGGAAGAAGCAGAGGGTTTTGTTTAAGCCGGCTATTTTTTCACAGAAGAGGAAATGCAGAGGTACCTCAGGAAGTTTAAATGGGACTGTTGAATAACTGGAGAGGAATGTCTCCTTGGGATGAGACGGCAAAGAAAAGTTCAGCTGATTTTGAGGGAGAATAACAAAAGTGACAGTGTGCGTGTTGTGTGTGTGACTGTGTGTAACTTCTAGAACGTTCTGGTCTTATGACCCCTTTCTACTTTTAAGAATTATTGAGAACTCCAAAGAACCGTTGTTGATGTGGCTCTTTTTTTTTTTTTTTTTTTTTGGTACCATGTTAGAAATTAAGACTGAAAAGCTTAGAACATTTACTGACTTATTAAAGACAATGACAAACTCATTATATATTATTAATAACATAAACATTTTTATTTTTTAAAAATCAGTTTTTACCCCCCCCAATAATGAAAAGTTGTTATTATTTTGTATTTTTGCAAGTCTCCTTAATGCCTGGTTGACTATGACACTTGCATTCTCATAACTGCTCCTGCAAACAATCCGTTGTGATCTGTTGTTTGGGTTGAAGTATATGGAGGAAGGTTTAGTGCACCCAGATGTGTTAGTTGGAAAAGAGAGGCTCTCACAGTCCCCTGAAGGGGACTCTCTGACTTCCAGGGGTCCTTGGGTCACATTTTGAGAACCACTATCCTATAATGTAGTTTGGAAGCATAAATGAGTGGTGAGATTACTGTGTTAATCCCTCCATTGTGTCCAACTCTTTGCGACCCTGTAGACTGTAGTCCACCAGGCTCCTCTAGCCATGGATTAGAATTGGAAGAGAGGAGCTCCTTCAGAGGTGTTGCAGTGATCAAGGGGAGAGGTCAGGTGGGGCACGGCTTAGATGTTGGCAGAAATGGAGAGAAAGCTCCCAAACTTGAAAGACGTTTTGAAGGCAGAGTTACCAAGACTTGGAATAGGGCATAAAACAGAAGAAAGAGTCAAGATGACTAATAAGAGTTTTCTTTTTTTTTTTGGTGTCTGCCTTTATTTTTTTTAATCAATTAATTTCTGGCTGTCCTGGGTCTGTGTTGCTGCACACGGGCTTTCTTAATCGCATCAAGCCCAAGCTACTCTGCTTGTGGCGTGCAGGCTCCCTCATTGCGAAGGCGTCTCTTTTCGGGGAGCGTGGTTCTAGGGCACTCGGGCTTCAGTAGTTGCAGTTCGCAGGCTCTGTAGCTGTGGCTCTCGGGCTGTCGTGTGGGTTCAGCAGCTGTGGTGCGTGATTTGCCCTGTGGCTGATTTGCCCTGTGGTATATGGGATCTTCCCAGGGCAGGGATTGAACCCATTTCTCCTGCATTGACAGGTGGATTCTTAATCACCAGACCGCCAGGGAAATCCTAAGTATTTTCAAGTATAGAACATCTGAAAAATATTTTCTCTCTTACACCCAACCTTTACCCTTTTCTGAAAATTGTCCCAATGAGGTTCACTGAAGTCTTTTTTTTTTTCCTCCCCCCAGAGTTGTCCTGCCCACCCCAGGGCTTTGGAGAAAGTCAACTGCTTCCCAGCCTTCACTGGTCACAGTCACTTCCAGAAGAAAGGGAAGACCTATGACGTCCCTGGGGACTTGGGACCTATGACCTCCCAAGGAGTGTCCCTGCTCACTTCACTCGGGCCCTGCAGGCAGTGAAGGGCTGTGGGTCCAGCTCCTGTGTGCACCGGACGCCTGCAGTTCCCCCCTCTTATGCACTCCAGCACCCCCATCAGCTCCCTCTTCTCCTTCACCAGCCCGGCAGTGAAGAGACTGCTCGGCTGGAAGCAAGGAGATGAAGAGGAAAAGTGGGCGGAGAAAGCGGTGGACTCTTTAGTGAAGAAGTTAAAGAAGAAGAAAGGAGCCATGGATGAGCTGGAGAGGGCGCTCAGCTGCCCAGGGCAGCCCAGCAAGTGCGTGACCATTCCCCGCTCCCTGGACGGGCGGCTGCAAGTGTCCCACCGCAAGGGGCTGCCCCACGTCATCTACTGCCGGGTGTGGCGCTGGCCGGACCTGCAGTCTCACCACGAGCTGAAGCCGCTGGAGTGCTGCGAGTTCCCATTCGGCTCCAAGCAGAAAGAGGTGTGCATCAACCCCTACCACTACCGCCGCGTGGAGACGCCAGGTGGGTTTCCCTCATGGTTTAACTGTGACAGGTAAGAGGGCGCCTCCCGGTTAGTGGAGAGCCATGGGCCGCCGTCAGGAGAAGGAACCCCCTACCACCACTGCAAGAGAGACAGGAAGAGGGAGGTTGTTTGGAGAGGCCGATCCAAAATTTTGTAGTCAGAATAACTTAGAAGATCTTTCATTTCAGTATAGATGTAAGCTTTGTGTGATTTTGGAAAATGCCATTTTATTTTGATGTATTTTCGAGTCATCGTCCAGTTCTTGAAAGGTCTAAATATGGCCTTGACGTGATCAACTGTTTTTTTTTTTAAAAATCTTTCTCCCCAATTCCTCCCCTTGAACTCAGCTGTACTGAACTAAACCAGCTGCACTCTCCCCACGCTAAAGTAAGCAGAGATGTCCTCTAAACTAAGCAGATGATGGAAGAGTTGCTGGAAACCCTTCCAAGACTGAAAATAATGGCAGGGAGGGGAGATTGGAAGCTCTTCTTAAATATGACTTTAAATATAGGAAAGTATTAATCCTAAAACGTTTCAGGCACGCACGTGTGTGTAAGTCCGGTGTTCATCTTTGTTCCTTCACACTGGTGTAACAGTTTGACTGCTTTTCTCTTTGAGTGGAGTGGAGTGTTCTGCAGCTAGAGGGATGCAGTTTTTGAGGGAGCTTCCTCTCCCCATTCCTGGAGGGGCCGGCTCATGCGCTCTGGGAAGCAGCCCATGGCCATCAGGAGGCGGTTCTGTCTAGGAACGCAGGTGGTGGGGGAGTCCAGCAGCCGCCTGGCTCCCTCCCAGATTCAGTTAACCTTGTAGCCATCCCTGTTAAGTCCTGCCCAGCCTAGAGCAGTCTTAGTGAGGTGACCTTTCAGGCCCCTAAATCTTGCCATCATGCTGTTAAACTGATGTCAAGGATGTTACCTGCCTGAGGGTGGACGCTTCTCACAGTCATGTCACTCAGGATACAGGATGAGACCATGATGAAAAAGGCCCACCTTCGTGGTGAATCCAATGTTTCCCCTACATCATATACCTCTTTGCTTTCTTCTCTTTCTTGCTTCTCTCTGGGCTTTCTCCATCTACTTTAAAAACATGTCATTAAGGAGTTTATGACAGAAAAGACTTGATTCTTTTTGGTTTCTAAGATTTGAGTTATAGTAAGCATTCAGAATAATACATCCCATGAAAAATGTTCATCAGGAAATCATTTTTCTCTTCCTCAGTAATGTAGTTATTAGATGTGTTTGTAAGATGTATCAGGCGTTCCTTTTGAACACTCGAAACCCTGATTTTAAAGGATTATTTGATGTTTTCATTTTTCATATTATGTGAGGTTTTTCAGGAATAATAATATGAATGTTTTTACATATGGCAGGTTTCATTTCTTGGTATTTTAGGTTTGAGTTTCCAAGATGAAAGATGGCTAAATATGGTATTAATTTTAAGGTGATGTTTAAGCTTTTTTTATTCCTAACTTTGATTTTTTAAATAAAAAGACAAATTTTATATCTAGCTTTCTGGCCAGGCTTAAAGTCAATATTTTGAGAACAATGAAAGATGCTAATGTTCAGCAAATGTGCTGGGTCCCTAATTACCATAAAACAACTGAAGTTTTGCCTTTGAAATCTCTCATCTTTTGACCACCCATGCTTGGAACCTTGAAGTCTGCATTCTAGATATTTTTTTTTCTTCTCACAACCTACTAAAATGATCTATTTTAGTGCTTTTCAAACTATCTGCAGTGAAGCACCAGTTTTTAAAAAGCTTCCAATCTATCAAATATCAATATTTTTACAATACAAATAAATTACTGGGCAGATGAAATTTTTAAAAGGCTTAAAAATACAAGCTTGATTTTAAAAAATACAACCTCAATATTTTTTCTTACTGTTCATTTCAACAGATATAAAATTACTCTGTCAAGTGGCCATTAAGTTTCTAAACACAAACTTTCAGTTTGAATACTTGTATCTGGATGGACTGGCACCCAACAGCTGGTAAAGTCTCACTAGTCCTCAGACCTCACTCTGTGTGGCTTGTGTCTGGTAGAAGCCTTGCAAAAATGTTTTCAGGGCTCATAACGATTTTTCTTCATGCAGCCGGAGGTGATTTTAGTATAATTTCTCCTCTGTGTTAAATTCCCACACATTATCAAAACCACATGACTTTTGAAAAAGATACAAAAGCTTTTTTCAGCTTTGCTCTGCAGTCCCTTATAGACAGTTAACTCCTTCCATTATCTGCCCCCAGGTCATGCTTAGATAGTGTGGTATTTAAAAGGTAGCATCATGTTGAGGGGCTTCCCAGGTGGTTCAGTGGTAAAGAATCCACCTGCTAGTGGAGGAGATACCAGAGACTCAGGTTCAATCCCCGGGTTGAGAAGAGCCTCTGGAGGAGGAAATGGTGACTCACTCCAGTATTCTCGCCTGGGATATCCCATGGACAGAGGAGGCTGGCAGGCTACAGTCCATGGAGTCACAAAGAATCAGATGCGACTGAGCACACATTGAGACCAATGTCTGTAAGCTCACTAGGTCTTATTTGCAAGCAGCAGTTGTCACACAGGAATAGAACTGAGTGATTAAGAATAGCTATTGCTCTAGATTGAATATCTGTGTCCCCCCAAATTCATATATTGAGAACCTCATGCCCAAGATTATATCGTATTAAGAGGCAGTGCCTTTAGATGGCTAGATCATGAAGCCAGACCCCCATGAGTGGGATTAGTGTCCTTATAAACGGGTCCCCAGAGAGAACCTTTGTCCTTTCCTGTATGAGGACTCAATGAGAAGGCAGCCTACAGCCGAGAAGAGGGCTCTGCCCAGAAGCTGACCAGGCTGCATCCCCTTCTTGGACTCTCCAGCCTCTGGAACTGTGAGAAAGAGATTTCTGTTGTTTATAAGCTTCCCAGTCTATGGTCTATACATTCTAGTAGTCCACAGGGGCTAAGACAGCTGTGCTTTGAGTGAAAGTATTTACAAATATGATCAGTGCAATCCGAAGGTTAATGGATCTTCTCAGGCTGAATTATAACTCTGATGATACTATCAGTTTTCCTTACAAATCTCCACTGCCTTTAGTTTACTCAGATGATAGAAATACATTATCAAGATGTTTGTCTCAATAAAGACAAATTCATCTTCTCTTTTGGTGCCTCAGATCTGCAAGCCATGGAGGAATGAAGGTCTCTGCATTCAGATATGAGGAATTCTGTTTATCAATATTAAGGATACCCTATAGGTATATTAGAACTGAAGTCACAGAGTATTCAAATTCTTCATCCAGAAAAGAAAAGTGAGTGTTTATTTGATCGTTGTTAACACTGTGCTCAAGAAGCATCATTGAAAAATAAGCCATATGTCATTCAGTATGTCAGCCCCTCACTTTCAGAGTATTCATGAGGCAAGACATCTTTTTATTCCTCTGTATTCATGGAATACATAAAAGGAGATTGAATGGCTTATCGTCTGTGTCATTTTTGCATCATGATATTGAGGATTGTTCTATAATGTCATAAGGCAATATATGCAAATACTGGCTTTTAAAGGAGGAAGAAATCACTGTTTCCCTGCCACCCTCATTTGTAGTGGTTTAACTCAGAGAAGGCAATGACACCCGACTCCAGTACTCTTGCCTGGAAAATCCCATGGACGGAGGAGCCTGGTAGGCTGCAGTCCATGGGGTCGCTAAGAGTCGGACACGACTGAGCGACTTCCGTTTCACTTTCCACTTTCATGCATTGGAGAAGGAAATGGCAGCCCACTCCACTGTTCTTGCCTGGAGAATCCCAGGGACAGGGGAGCCTGGTGGGCTGCCGTCTCTGGGATTGCACAGAGTCAGACACGACTGAAGCGACTTAGCAGCAGCTTAAAACTGTTCATCTGCCTCTTGGAGTTTATATTCTACCTGTAGAACTGAAAATAATTGCTTGTTAAGAAGAGATAACTGTATGATAGTAGGTAAATGGTGGAATTTGTGATGGATATTATTGTTACCATACTGTTCTTATTGTCTAAGAACAGTTATTATCTTATTGTCTGTTTACTCCAAAATAGTTACTTTTTATGAAAGTTTTTATAGATACTTGCAGGTGATGAGAAATCCATAGAGTGATTTGAAACAAGTGCTACCTCAGCTATCTCCAGGAACAATTTCTTTTAATCATTCTTGCTTGGTTCTTCTGCTAGCTCTCTCCATTATTACTAAAAAAAAAAATAGATAATTCTAAATAATATGCTTATACATCTATTTCCAAATTTATCACTTTTAGCTAATTTCATTGACTCTAACATAAAAGGTGAAGATTTAGTTAATTTATATCACCTTTATCCTTTCTTCCTTTTCTCAATCTATATTTTGGTTTATATTATATTATTATTTAAGTTAATATAATATTGTTATTTTTTGCTATTATATTAATTTCCAGTGTGGTATTTGGGGGTACAAATTATTTCCCTTTGGAAGATTATTAGTCCATTGCCTTTTAAAAAATTATTTATTTTATTTTTTCGTTGACCCAGATCTTCATTGCAGTGCAAGGCTTCTTATTGCGGAGGCTTCTCTTGTTGCAGAGCATGGGTTCTAGAGCTGGGGCTTCAGTAGCTTTGGCACCTGGGCTTAGTTGTTCCACATCATGTGGGATCTAGTTGCTGGCTCAAGGATCGAACCCCTGTCCCCTGCATCGGCAGGCAGATTGTTAACCACTGGACACCGGAGAAGTCCAGTGTGTTACCTTTTGCGGTCCAGCTTCGATGACGGGAAGTCATAAATTGGTTTCTTATGTCCTTGTGGTGACTTTGAGGTGATCCGCTGGGAGCTTTTGTCCTTAGATGTCTGAAATTCAAGATGGTATGACTATGATGGATCTTTTTTCCCTCGTTGGCCTGTATACTCTGTGGCTGTTTTCAATCTGATGACACAGACCCTTCTTCAGGCTCCGAGACATTTTCCCCTGTTGTTTCTTTGATCACTTCCTCTGTCTGTTTCCCCTGCTTCTCCTTCTGCACCTTAAGTTGGTCCCAGCTCACCCCTCAACAACACTCCATGGAATAACTTCTTTCTGCCAAGCCTGGGGACACTTCAGAAGCCAGTGGGCACTAGGGATGTCTGGACAATGCTTGCTCTTGAGAATTGCATCTGTCCTTGTTTTTGTGTTGAATCAGGAGCAAAAACACTCATGCTCTTTTTAAAGTAGGGAACCCAGAGAGAAACATACTAAAATGAACAGATAAGTTCTCTATTACTGCTTCATCTTCTACTTATTCACTTTTATTATTATTCACTGTTTATCTTTTACTTTATAATTTTTAGTTACCTTTAAATCTTTCTGGTAAAGACAAGTAGAATATTTTTACTTAACCAGCACCATGGAGCCTAAAAATTTAGGCTAGTCATCTAAATAATTCAACACAGTTCCTGAGATATTAATATCTAAATAAAAATATCCAGGGCATGACTTGGGGTTTCATCATGAGCAATAGAAACTGATTTTGAGTAAAAAAAAAAAAAAAGAAAGAAAAGAAAGAAAAAACACTTTAATGGCAGAATCAGAAGAGGTGAATGATTAGATCCCCAGAAGGTCAGGCAACAGGGCAGCTCTAGTCATTTCTGCTGTGGGAATGAATAGGCAGTTCTTAGACTACTAACTGGAGAAGGCAATGGCAACCCACTCCAGTACTCTTGCCTGAAAAATCCCATGGACGGAGGAGCCTGGTGGGCTGCAGTCCATGGGGTTGCTAGGAGTCAAACAAGACTGAGCGACTTCCCTTTCACTTTTCACTTTGATGCATTGGAGAAGGAAATGGCAACCCACTCCAGAGTTCTTGCCTGGAGAATCCCAGGGACGGGGGAGCCTGGTGGGCTGCCGTCTATGGGGTTGCACAGAGTCGGACACGACTGAAGCGACGCAGCAGCAGCAGCAGACTACTAACATTAGGAGGATTCTCCTCTAAACTTTTCCTAAATTGGCTGCGAGGAGTGAAACCATTGCTTTAGCTTGATTGCCAAGCTCCCTTTTGGAGAAGAGATGGGACCATCTTGGACAGTGCCAGGAGGAGCACACAGAATGATGGACAGGTTGTGGCCCGAGTGGACAGACCGCAGCAGCCCGCGTCCACTCTGTATTTGGGGACGCCGAGCCGAGGATCTAACGCATCGGTTCTTCCTCCCCCAGTGCTGCCGCCCGTGCTGGTACCCCGACACAGCGAGTACAACCCGCAGCTCAGCCTCCTGGCCAAGTTCCGCAGCGCGTCCCTGCACAGCGAGCCTCTCATGCCGCACAACGCCACCTACCCCGACTCCTTCCAGCAGCCTCCGTGCCCAGCCTTCCCGCCGTCGCCCGGGGCCCCGTTCCCGCCGTCCCCCTGCACGGCCGGCTACCCCCACTCCCCGGGCAGCCCCTCCGAGCCGGAGAGCCCCTTCCAGCACTCAGGTCAGTGCCCGCCCCGTCTCCTGGGATGCGAGCCAACGCGGTTGTGTGGGCGGGGCCATCGTGAGCATGCTTTGTCACTTGCAGTTCAAACCGCAGGCTCTAGGGGCCCTTGGACCCTGCCCACCCTCTTGATCAGGACTCAATCCATTTTGGAGCAGCTATCAGTTTCTTTTTTCTTTTTTAAAAAACTTTATTGGGGTGTAATTGATTTACAGTGTTGGTTAATTTCAAGTGTATAGCAAAGATAAACGTATTCCACTCTTTTTTAGATTCTTTCCCCATATAGGTCATTATAGTGTATTGAGTTCCCTGTGCTATAACAGTAGGTCCTTATTAATTAGCTGTTTTATATATAGCAGTGTGTATGTATGTATGTATGTATGTGTCAATCTCAGTCTTCCAATTTATCCCTCCCCTCTCTACCCCCAATAACCATAAGTTTTTTTCCATAGGTTTATTTTTTACATATATAACTCTATTTCTGTTCTATAGATGAGTTCCTTTGTAGCCTTTTTTTAGATGCCACATATAAGCAATATCATATGATATTTGTCTTTCTCTGACTTGCTTCACTTGGTATGAGTTATCAGTTTCTTCTAGTAAAATAAGGAATATCAGGAGCTGACAAGTTCCTGCAGACATGCGTGAATGCATTTGGTGCTGGCTGCTATCATCCACCTCATTCAGGTCTTCCTATGCTCATGTATTTAACAGATATTTTGAGCTCTTATCATCTGCAAGCCTTGCCTGGGGTGCAGGAGCTCTGAGAAACTAGATGGATTTGAACATCATCCTTGGGAATTTCCAGGGATTTTTCTTTTTTAATTTAAGGAATTAGAAGTAAGACTATAAAATACTTCTCTAACATAACCAGGAAGATGTGGCCTGCGGGCAGGCAGTGTAGTGGAATCAGTGGTAGGCCTCCTCTCTGACTGCCTCTCTCAGCAATCCAAGGGAGTCCTTTCCTTCAAAAGATGGATCTAAGTCAGGTAACGAAGGAGAGATTTACATACCTTGTGAGAGTGAGATAAAGAATATCCCCAGCTCACAAGTTCCTAAAGTTGTTGTTATTTGGTTGCTCAGCCGTGTCCGACTCTTTGTGACCCCGTGGACTGTAGCCCACCAGGCTCCTCTGCCCATGGGATTTCCCAGGCAAGAATCCTGGAGTGGGTTGCCATTTCCTTCTCCAGGGGACCTTCTCGACCTGGGGATTGAACCCAGGTCTCCTGCACTGTCAGGCGGATTCTTCACCACTGAGCCACCTGGGAAGCCCTTTTAAGGGTGTGCACAAATGCATTTGGTGCCAGATGCTGCGACCTGCCTCTCATGTCTTCCCATAGTCACTTGCTGGGTTGGCCAAAAAGTTCAGGTTTCTCCTTAAGATGTTACAGAAAAACCCCAACAAACTTTTTGGCCAACCCACTATTTGACAGTTATTTGTCAAGCTCTTATTGTGTGCAAGCACTGCCTTAGGGTTCGGAAAGGAGAATTAAAATGTTAATTGAAATTGTTCTTATCCTCAGAAAACTTATAAAATGTGGGAAGATAAGGGAGTTGTCCCACCTCTTCTCTTCTGACTTACACCGTCAGTCATTCCTTTTGCCCCTGCATCTGCTATTTTCCATGTGTCTCTACCGTCACATCTGTCACTGTGTTTTGTCATTTCCTGCCAGTCTTTTTCCACCACTCAGAGGTCAGTCGCCTTCTCTTTTGTGCGTCCAGCACAAAGAATCCACCTGCAATGCAGGAGACCCCAGTTCGATTCCTGGGTCGGGAAGATCCCCTAGGGAAGGGGTAGGCTACCCACTCCAGTATTCATGGGCTTCCCTGGTGGCTTAGACGGTAAAAAATCCGCCTACACAACTGAGCCACTGAAAAACAACGAAGTTTTGTGGTGGATTTCCTTCCAGTTTGTGCCCTTGTAATAAGCTAGATAAATGTTGCTCAACTTCAACGTTCACACAGACCATGTGCCTGTCTTATATAAATGCAGATTTTGATTCCCTGCATCTGGAGTGGCTTCTAAGAATCTGCATTCCTAAGAAATTCCTAGGTGGCTGCAGGGGCTGTGGTCCCAGGAACCACACCAAGAAGGGAAGGTCTAAAGGACTTTACTGTTCAACATATCTCGGGGGGAATTCTTTCATAAGTGAAAGTCCATTTGGAAACCAAATAATAACCCCCTAATTTATCTGTTTTGTAAGTTTATATTTTAGTGCTTGTAAGAACACACTCTAGATATAAGAATTACTAGGATATACAAAGAAAAGGAAGATACTATAATCCATAGAAAGGCAGAAAAAGAACGTGAGTGGCAAAGAAAGAAAGAACTCTGAAATTGGGTTTCTGAATTTACTGGCAACTTACTTTGAAAAATTTGGGGTGAAAACATAACATTCATCAATTTCCTAATAAATTAGATCTCTCCCTTTAAAGTGTATTTGTGCCATGAAATAATAATCCCATATATACACAAAGAAGAATGTGATTCTATATGGAATTTTTTTTCTTTCTTAACAATTTTAAATCATATGCAGTTTTGCTTTGATTTTTTATCATATCCGAACAATTATTTTTCATCTTTAGTTCTTTAGAAAAGGATACTCTTTACTATAGGAATTCATTTTGGTGGTAAAATGCTGTCTCTCAGCTGTAAAGATGACATGACCTTCTAACTTCCTTTTAGCTGTGTTTCCTTTGGGTAGGGGGATGAAGTTTACACAGATCCACTCATACCAATGTTGCCTGGCCCCTCAAAAATAAAAAAACTTATTTACAAAGATTCCAGCCTTGGAAGAGTCATCAGAACACTGGCCCCTGTTCCCAGGTACGTGGACCAGATGAGCAGCCTGCAAGAAGCTTCCATGAAAGACACAGGTTTGAGAACAACGCACAGCAGTCCGCTGGTTCTCATAGCCAGCCTTTGGGGGACAGCGGTCACCTCGGGTTCCTGGTGGAGTCGTGAGCTGGGAGGTCCCGGGCATGGTGGTAGTGATGTCCTGTCTGATTCACTTCTGTTTCAGATTTTCGGCCCGTTTGCTACGAGGAGCCGCAGCACTGGTGCTCCGTTGCCTACTATGAACTGAACAACCGCGTCGGGGAGACGTTCCAGGCTTCCTCCCGAAGTGTGCTGATCGATGGATTCACAGATCCTTCAAATAACAGGAACAGATTCTGTCTCGGACTTCTTTCTAACGTAAACAGAAACTCAACGATAGAAAATACCAGAAGACACATAGGAAAGGGTAAAGGCAAATGTGTAATCTACTTCATATATTCTTCTGAGCTAACAAACACGGCAACAGAAACGAGCCATGGGTTGGCTGCGTGGCCTAGTGGGATGTTCCCAGGGCTGGGAGCTGGGAGACTGCTGGGGAGTATTTTTGTTGGGGAGAGCGTGAGAACTTTTGGGGTCTTTTAGTGTCTCCACCTATGAGGTGGACACAGCATCTTTTGGGGGATGGCGTAGGGTGGGTGTTAGGAAGATGAACGAGACGAGAAATACAAAGACAGGATGAAATGATTGAAGAGACGTAGCAAGAATTATCTTTGAGTTGCCTCAAATGCTAAATAGGATGACCTCTGAAGAAGAGGAATCTGTATCAGGTAAAGTTACCTTTAGAGACTGAGAAGGGAGCCCTTTAAAAAAATCGATGACTTGTTTGTTTGGAAGCCTTTGGTAGGGGACTGGGGTTTTCTTGTGTCCAGGCACTTTCACAACAGCTGAACAAGCACAGGCCTCACTCGGGTCTGGAAATGACGCCTTTGGAACCCACCTCATCAGTGTGATTGTCTCAGCCTGGCCTGAGGCCTAGGTGAGGGTCTTAAGTTCTTTCTATTTGCTTAGTTTTGACTGTGCTGAGTCCTCGCTGCGCGCTTTTCTCTGGTGGTGCTGGTCAGGGGCTGCTCTCTAGTTTCGGCCCACAGGCTTCTCGTTGCCGGGGAGTCTCCGGTTGTGGAGCACAGGCCCTAGGGCGCAAGAGTAGTTGCAGCTCCTGGGCTTTAGAGCACAGGCTGAGTCGTTGTGGAGCACGGGCTTAGTTGCTCCTTGGCATGTGGGATCTTCCCAGACTAAGGATGGAACCTGTGCCTCCTGCATCGTCAGGAAGGATGCCACCAGGGAAGCCCTCATATTTTCTTTTCTATCCAAAGAGTTGGCAGTCTGAATGATGCCTGGTTGTCCACTGAAATCACAGGTGTAAAGAAGCTTCAGGGCTATTTGATCTTTTCTCTCCCCGTCCAGCACTTACACCACCTTGGGAAGTAGCCACAAGCCTTTTCTTTCAAGTTTTGGGGAAGAACCATTATTTCATGTGTGATGCAATCTGTGTTTTTCCTATCTATCTCCCAAGTGTCTCCTGTTGTTAACCTACAGACCATCAGTTAGAGGCAGGCCGAATTTGTTCCCTGATGTTAACCCTTAATGGTGACAGTTACTTTATTTTATCCTGTGTCTTCCCGTAGTGGCTCTGCGGTGGCTTATGAGAAGCCTTTGTAGAGAAATGATAAATGAAAAAGAGAAAGTCAGAAGCTGGGAGTGAGTCGAGGAGATGAGTACAAGTATGTCATCCCTCAGAATTAGCACTGCGATTATGACTGGGTTAAAATTTTCCCCTAGGCTCCCAGAGAGTTCAGAAAACGGAAACTTAATCTGTAACTTCTATCCCAAAGGGAAAACATAGTCAGTCCTCACAGGAAGTGATACTTTTGACTTCTTAAATTTCTCAGGATGGTTTTACTTTGGAATGATTTTTATAAGAATCGTCAGGTGATCTAAAGATAGAATGTTAAAATGTGCTGCTGTAGAGCCATTTGCTGCAGGGCTTTGCAGATTGGTCTGCAGGAGAGACTTCTACTTAAGCCACTTGATCTAAAAATAGAATTAAAATATGCAGAGAGTGTTGAATACCTTCTGGGCAGCTTTCTGAAAGCAGTTTGTTCAAGGTGCTGCTGATGTGGACGGACAGATGTGGAGGGCTGGTGTCATGTTACTAACTGAGAGATAATCTACAGGGTTAAAAAAACATTAGAGCAGGATCCAGAGAGCCTAGGAAACACTCACCTGGATGGAAGGACACCCCAACCCTCAACAGGGTACCCAAGGCAAAGGCACAGCTTTCTCAGAAAGCTGCTCTGGAATTGCCTTAATGTGGGGGAAAAAGAAGGCAGGGTGGGGGGCTGCTGGCTGCAAGACACACCGCAAAGCATGGCATGGGATATTTCCAAAGCAGGAATGGTTGGTCTTCTGTGAGGTCAGGGGGCCCTCTCGCAGGGGCTCCATGGCTTTCTGGAGCACCAGCCTGAGTGAGTTTGCAGCCAAACACACCCCAAGGATAGGGAGCAAGTTAGCTTGTTAACTGACTAATTCCGTAACTGCGGAGTTAGTTACAGGAGATGCTCAAACTTCAGAGATACACATTCATCTCACAAATATTTATTGAGCATCCGCTCTGCGCCAAGCGATTCTGCCACTCAGAATATAGCAATGGCAAACAACCAAAACAAAACCAAAAACTCCTGGCTTCGTGGATTACCTACTACTAAAGAAAGACAAATTACACACACGCACACACGCATACACACATGGGGGCTTCCCAGGAGGCACTAGTGGTGAAGAGCTCGCCACCCAGTGCTGGAGATGTAAGAAACGTGCATTCAATCCATGGATCAGGAAGATCCCCTGGAGGAGGGCGTGGCAACCCACTCCAGTATTCTTGCCTGGAGAATCCCGTGGACAGAGGAGTCAGGCTGGTTATAGTCCACAGGGTCACAAACAGTTGGACGCGACCTGAAGTGACTTAGTACACATGCATGCATACACAGACACACAGACACACAGACACACACACACACACACACACACACAAGGTCAAATGATAAATATCTAGGGAAAAACAAAGGAGGGGAAGAGAATGGGGAAGGATGGGGGAGCTAGGCAGGCAGGCTTGCTAAGGAAGTGACTTCTGAGTTGAGAGCTAAAGAGGGAATTGGCAGTGTAGGTACCTTTCCGAGCAAAGGGAACAGCATGTGCAGGGGGCCTGGAACCTGCCTGGCGCAGTGTGAGCAACAGCAGCAATGCCAGAGCGAGTGGAACAGAGTGAGCAAGGGGGCAAGGAAGTCATAGAGGAGGAGGGGACAGGACCAGGTCTCAGGGCCTCGAGCCATGCCGAGTGCTTTAGCTTTGCCTGTGTGACGCAAGAAGGTGGAGCTAAGTTGGAGTTTATAGATCTGAGTTTTCACTGTAAAAGGATCCCCTGGCTATTATATTGAGATGAGCCTGTGGGGTGTGGGAAGTGAGACATCTATAAAGATTCTTTTTGTTAATCACGGGCCATTTCTCCCTCAGTAGTTTTCAGTGGCTTCGCGGTCACTTCTGGCGCGTTTGTTGCCGCTTAGGGGAGATGGCCGTCCCCTAGAGAGATCCGAGCTGCCGCCCCGTCAGCAGTGCATGTCCTTTGAGCTTTTGTCTGTGGTGGTGATGGTTCACGTGCTGACTCACCTGTGTTCTCTCATCCTGCTCTCCATCTAATGCGATGCACCGTGAGGCAGAGGGGTTGGCACGAAGCCTTTCTCTGTAAAACCTTGCAACAGTTAACACATCTATTGCTTTGACCTCTCTGGCCAAGAGCTTTAAATAGCCACTAGCAAGTTAGCACTAGAATCTCAGAGGCTGCAGCTTCAGTATCAGAGGCAGGACCTCAAAGAACCTGGAACACTGCCTTCTAACCTGAGGTCTGTCCATACTCTTCCTTAAAAACCAGGCAAACTGCCTGAACTCTTCTGAATGATTTAGCTACCCCCACAGATTCCCAGATCTGAGAGGCACCCTGGCAGGCACTTACACATATTACTGCTTTATAGTCACCCTACAAGTTAGGATTTCTTAGTCCCATTTCACAGGTGGCAGCAGAAGCTCAGAAGAGTTCAGTAGCTTACCAACGGTTCCACAAGTGATAGATTTTGCACCCGTGGCTCTGTCTGTCAGGCCCAGTTGCTCCCTTCTGCTGGAGGGGAGGGACCCTCCTGCTTTTTCACCTCAGCACCCCTCTTAGTTCAGTGCTTGAGGAATTGAATCTTTTGATATCGAATGAAAATGGTCGTCGTATGCCACAGCTACAATATGTGGATAACCCTTGTAGTACTGCAGTGATGAAATTTTACAATCATTTTTTTTTTGTATCTATAATTTTTTTTTTATTTTACTCTATTTTACTTTACAATACTGTATTGGTTTTGCCATACATCAACATGTATCCGCCATGGGTGTACGTGAGTTCCCAATCCTGAACCCCCCTCCCCATTTACTTTAAAAATGTAAACCAGAAAAGATTTTGTGTTTTCACCCCAAGAATACTCTAGAAAAGCAGTCCCACACTGAGTTACTCTGAGCTCCATGGGAGGATTATTAGCATCTTTATAGGGGAAAAAAATGAAGAGCTGCTGACATGTCATACCTGTCTGACTGCCCAAAATAAAGCCAAGGTTATTTCCTGAGGTTTGGGGAATGATGGAATAGCCAGTTTGGGTCACTGGCGTATACAGGATACCTGCTTTTTTAGAGTGGCTTTTAAGATGGCCCTGATTTCCAAATAATGAGGAGAGCCGCAGTTTTGAAAGGACTGCGTGAGCATATGTGTGCTCTTAAGGTCATTGAGGTCGGGTTATCTTTCTTAGAACTGCACAACTTAACATAATCCTAATCAATAGCAGTGTGTGTTCTGAGTACCTGTGGCTGCGCGGTCACTTCAGGCAGCACCACTGACCCACATAAGGAGCCTGCTCCAGGTTCTAGGTGCGAAAGGACACTTGGGCAGGACGGCCACGTTTCCTCTTTGCAGCTGCAGACGAGCTGCGTGTGTCCTGGCTGCTGGCTGTTCCTCCTCCCGTGGGAGAAGGAAGGAGTGACTGATAGTTCCTCAGGCATTCGCCCCACATATTGAACCTACTGGGACCTCCCAGGTGGAGCTAGTGGTCAACAACCCGCCTGCCAGTGCAGGAGACCTGAGAGACATGGGTTCAGTCCATGGGTCCGGAAGATCCCCTGGAGAAGGGAATGGCAGCCCACTCCAGTTTTCTTGCTGGAGAATCCCAAGGACGGAGGAGCCTGGCGGGCCACAGTCCATTGGATTGAAAAGAGTCAGACATGCGCAGGGTGCAGCATGCTTGGGGCTGGTGCATGGGGATGACCCAGAGAGATGTTGTGGGGAGGGAGGTGGGAGGGGGGTTCATGTTTGGGAACGCATGTAAGAATTAAAGATTTTAAAATTTAAAAAATAAAAAACTAAAAAAAAAAGAAAAAAAAAAAAGAGTCAGACATGGCTGAACTGACCTAGCACACACACGCACACATTGAATGAGGCAAACCCGGACCTTCCCAGACATAATTATCATAGATTTCAAATCATGGAATTGCTTTGGGAATTAGTTTTTCACTTTTTTATGAAACTTAATTTTCTTGTACATCTCAAGTTGTTCTGTGGAAATCTAGTAATGCTTCTCTTTTTCGTGAATGGAATTATCCTGAGACAAGGGTTTAGTTTGTCAGTTCCTTAGAAGCAGAGTCTGTACCTCGAGGTGATTTTTTTTTTCATTAAAAAAAAATTATTTGGGGGGTTATGCTGGGTCTTATAGCATGTGGGATTTAGTTCCCTGACCAGGGATTGAACCTGGACACCTGCATTGGGAGTGTGGAGTCTTAGCCACTGGACCACCAGGCAAGTCCCTTAAGGTGATTTTTGGATTCCTTCTTTCCCGGTGGATTTAGTTTCCTGGTCTCAAAATGTCCTTTTCATTCTGCCTTTGAATGTGTGTAAAGATTCTCATCCCTGAAAAAGCAAATCCTAAAAAATATTTAACACAGAACATCATACTGTTGCAGTAATTACACGGGATACTGAAGAATACTTAATATCATGAGAAAATGTTGACAGTATTTTAAGATGTGAAAAAAGGTTATAAAAGAGCCTAGAGTATGATCCCAATTTTATTTAAAATGTGCACATGAAAGACTGAAAGTATAAGGCAAATGTTAGTAGTGATTATTTCTAGGTTATGGATTTGTGGCTGATCTTTACTCTTTGCATCTCAGTATTTTCAACATTTCTTCTAGTGGGGTTTCCTGCTCCTGTAAGGATGGGGTGGGACCCAGTATGTCCAGGTGAGCTGGGGTTGCTGCAGTCAAGAGTGGTAGTGAAACATAGAGAGGAAGTAGTGCCAAGGGGCAGCTACCTTGGCAGAATCACTGAGTGTGTGCATGCACAGTGGGGCATTCTGTGTGGCTCAGTGCTGTGCTTAGTCACTCAGCTGTGTCTGACTCTTTGCGACCCCATGGACTATAGCCAGCCAGCCTCCTCTGTCCATGGGATTCTCCAGGCAAGCATACTGGAGTGGGTTGCCATTTCCTCCCCCTGGGGATCTTCACAACCCAGGGATTGAACCTAGGTCTTTGGAATTGCAGGCAGATTCTTTACCATCTGAGTCATCAGGGAAGCCCAAGAATACTGGTGTGGGTAGCCTGTCCCTTCTCCAAGGAATCTTCCCCACCCAGGTATCAAACCGGTGTCTCTCGCATTGCAAGTGGATTCTTTACCAGCTGAGCTACCAGGGAAGCCTCTGGTAGTGTAGTTCATTTGGGCCCAAATCTGCTTGTTCGTCCTATTTGTCCAGAGATACTTAAAGTCTTCAAGTAATAGCTTGAGGGGACTGACTTTGTACCAGCCCGGAGGCAGCTCTGTGTGAAGTGAAAGGAGCCCCTGCTGCCATCTGCTGGAGGAGTCTTGTAATAACCATACAAATCTCGGAAGTCTGAGGCACACCCTGGGTTTGTGCAGTGCACAGCTGCAGTCACAGTCTTGGGCGGGCCCACCTCCATCCTCTGGCCCAAAGCCCTGCTGTAGATCTGGAAATCTTTACTTTTATATTATTTGTATAATTTATTTATTATTTACTTTAATTGTGTTTTCTTGTCAAACTGTGCTGAGTCCTCGTTGCTATGCACGGGCTTTCTCTAATTGCAGCAAGCAGAGGCTACCCTCTAGTTGCCATGCGCAGGCTACTCATTAAGTGGCTTCTCTTGCTGCAGGGCACCTGCTCTAGAGCTTCAGTAGTTGCAGCATGTGGGCTCAGGAGGTGTGGCACAGGGACTTAGTCACCCAGAGGCATGTGCAACCTTCTTAGACTAGGGATCAAACCCTTGTCCCCACACTAGCAGGCAGATTCTTTACCACTGGACCACCAGGTAAGTCCCCTCCACAGTATTTTTATGAGAGTGAAAGTGAAGTCGCTCAGTCTGTCCGACTCTTTGTGACCACATGGACTGTGGCCTACCAGGCTCCTCCGTCCATGGAATTTTCCAGGCAAGAGTACTGGAGTGGGTTGCCTTTTCCTTCTCCAGGGGATCTTCCTGACCCAGGGATTGAACCTGGGTCTCCCGCACTTCAGGCAGATGCTTTACCATCTGAGCCACCAGGGAAGAGTAGTTTAAAGCAAGTTTCAGCCCTCATATTCTTTCTCTGGTATTTTTAAGTATGTATCTGAGCTGGTGATGGGGTGATGAGATTTCCACAGGGATGGAATATCCCTTCCCTGCCCCCCATCCCACTCTGGAGGGAATCCATGCATATTCCTTCCACTTTGGGACATCCCCCTGTTACTAGACTCCAAGACCATTGGGACACACTCACCAGCCTAATTAACCTGCTGTTCCCTGAGCCTCCCCTCCATCATCCCTGTCAGTCAAGGCTTCAGAAGATACCAGAAGGGAACAAGCTTCAGTCTGACTCAGCAGATCCAAATCCAGCCCAAAGAGCCCTTAGCATTCACCACCACCAGGAATCCAGACTCCCTAGTCTCCTAGGGGGTGGGTGCAGGTACAACAGGTGGAAAACTCAGATGGAGGCAGACGCAGACAGGAATAGATGTAGTCCCAGGGGTGGGTGGAACTTCCAGAGGACCACGTTGCCTGGCTTCTCTCTCGTCTCAGGCGGCACCTTCTTTGGGCGTTTATCCACTCACTGTTCTCTGTGGTGATTTAGCATCTCGCAGACGTGGTTTAAAGCCAGGCTTCTGGCCTGTCAAATGGATGCGAATAAAATCCCTAGCTTACTTGACTCTTTAGATGTGGCTGTCTCTAGCCTTCTTCATCATGGGGTTGAATATCCCTCCTTGCTCCGGTGACCAGGGCTGGCTCAGGGCTTCCCCGGGCATATCCCATCCACTCTGCCCCTTCTCACTCAGGACGCTGCACTGCTGCCTCCCCATCCAGGCTCTTCTCTGCTTTCTGTGCTCCGCCAGGATGTCTGTGGTTGCAGACAAGACTTTTAACAGGATTGAAAATCATCCCCTAAATAAAGACCAGAGTCAGATAGCAAAAAGTCTTATCTGTTCTCCTTAGTAAGCTCTAGGAGGATTATGTATTTGAAGGGCATTCAACTCAAAGACATACTGAACACTTAGCAGCCTCATACTCTGGCAGTTTGACCACTTGCTTTCCAGCTGCCCCAGAGGCAGGCTTTCCCCTGGGAGTTTTTAGAGAAGTTTGCTTGGATTTGCCCCTTCCTCATCTCCCAACATGTGGGTCCAGCCAAGTAAGTCTGGGCTTCCCAGGTGGCTCAGATGGTAAAGAATCTGCCTGCAATGCAGGAGAGCCTTATTTAGTCCCTGGGTCTGGAAGATTCCCTTGGAGGAGGGGATGGCAACCCACTCCAATATTCTTGCCTGGAGAATCTCATGGACAGAGAAGCCTGATGGGCTACATACAGTCCATGGGGTTGCAAAGAGTCAGGCACGACTTTGCAACTAATAACACACACCTCCCACATGTGGGTCCAGCACTGTGTCCCAGCCAGTTAGGACCATCCTTCTGCCTACTCCTCAGGGCCAGGGCCATGGGGATCAGACCCCAGAGCATTCAGGGGAGAGACTCATAGAGGCAAGGCAGAAAAGGGAGAGGAAGGCTGAGCAGAGGAGGGGACCTGGTCTGACTGAGGCAGTGAGAGGGGAACCTTGACCTGAGTATCAAGAGCTTTATCATTGTGACCCTGAATCAGTTTCTTCAGACTGTGTTGGAGTCTGTGGTTTGAATACATGACCCTGAAAGCCATTCTTTTCTAAAATTGTATTAAGGGAAAGGAGATGGGAAAAGGAAACCATAAAGCTGGCAGGAAGTAGTTACATAGTAGTGCAAAAGTTGCCTCCATTGCTACTTAGATCCTGCAAAGAAACTGAGTGGCTGTGTCAGTCATGTTTCCTAAATGCAGGTCTGAGAAGCCCTGGAAGTCTTTCAGGTGTATTAAAAGTGTGCTTTTTTTTTTTTTTTTTAAGTACCCAAATCTGTTCCTATAAGTAAATTCAAGACCATTTCTACAGTCCCCTTGCCACTGCATGGAGATTGTATTTACAACCATGTTGACACCTGGAGATAGAGATTTTGTTTCTGCTAAAAGGTTGGGGAACAATTGTTCTGGTATTTAATATTCCCTAGACTACAGCATCTTCACCTGTGTCTTAAACCCAGAATTTGGAGGAAGAGCATCAACTAAAATACACTTTGAGCAACAACATTCTCAAGAACCTCTTCACCTTTTAGTTCTAAGAACATGAGATAAAATAGCATAAACTACATTTTGATTGAGTATATTTTATCTGAAAATGTGGCATGAATTTCGCTGTAGGCAAAAATAGGCATTATTTCTGTGACTGTAAATGTAGGTGATATGGCAACCCACTCCATTGTTCTTGCCTGGAGAATCCCAGGGACGGGGGAGCCTCATGGGCTGACGTCTGTGGGGTCGCACAGAGTCAGACACGACTGAAGCGACTTAGCGGGTCTCTTTGAGGTACTAAGAGAAATGGATTTATAATTGTTAGTAAAATAAAATGTAAACTTCGTTTATCGTGTCCTCTGTAGTGGATTTAGTATATGCATGTAACATTACCATGGTACTTACTGTGTCCAGTTCTTTATACGTCCCTGAAGGACTGTTTGATGTTTTCTGCATTAGTTGTTATTTGCCTCTAATAGTATGAGATCTTCCTTTTAGAATGAAGCATGAGACTGAAAGTGACAGGAGTGGTATTAATACATGACAGCCTCCTTCTATGCAAACCTGAGTTGCAGTGTACTTTTAAATGCAATCATGGAAAAAATACAGATGATAATTAAAGCAGGTCAGCCTTTGGGGCACTTGTGGTACTAGTCAATGATTGTTGATATTAAAATTAACCTCACAGTGGATAGTCATGTCTCCTTAGGTGACAGAGGCGGGTGAGACGGGAAGGGGGGTAAGTCTAAGTGGAAATCAGTGCTGGTGTTGGAGACTGCTTTTGCCTCACAGGCGTGCACCTGTACTACGTCGGGGGAGAAGTCTATGCCGAGTGCGTGAGTGACAGCAGCATCTTCGTGCAGAGCCGGAACTGCAACTATCAGCACGGCTTCCACCCAGCCACCGTCTGCAAGATCCCCAGCGGCTGTAGCCTCAAGATCTTCAACAACCAGCTGTTCGCTCAGCTGCTCGCCCAGTCTGTGCACCATGGATTTGAAGTCGTCTATGAGCTGACCAAGATGTGCACCATCAGGATGAGTTTTGTCAAGGTAAGGAGTGCTCGCTTCCTGATTGTAAGATAGAGACCAAAAGCACAGGACTTCCAGAGCGGTCCAGTGGCTAAGACTCTCTGCTCTCAATGCAGGGGCCCCAGGTTTGATCCCTGGTCAGGGAACTAGATCCCACATGGGTCAACTGAATATCCTGTGTGCCACAACTAAGACCCAGTACAGCCAAATAAGAAAATAAATAAGTAATATATATATATATATATTTTTAAACAGTCTTCGGTTGATGTGGCAGTTGGATAGCCAGGGCAAGTAGACAGCATTTGGGGAGGAAAACTCAATTGTTTTTCAGAAGAGCTCCTCCATGAGTATGACATCTCTTGTTTAGCAATTTTAAGAAAATTCTTAAGTATATTACTTTTGGAGGAAAACTAAGTTAAGACAGTTACCTGATTTTTCTTTAAATAAAGAAGAAAAAGTGACTATGATGGTTGTATAGCACTTAATGCTATAGAGATTTTTTTTTTCCTTCCCTCAAATTGCTGAGCACTAGGGTCACTCAGTAAATGGTGAATTTACCTGAAATCGAATAAGACACTCTCCTTACTCTTACAAAGCAGACAGGCCAACAGAGGCGATCATATTTATAAAGAAACTGCAGAACAGAACTGAGTCTAATACAAGAGAGTATGAATTAAGTGCTGTTTACAAAGGTACAGACAGGTTGGGAGAAAAACATCATGGGGCTTATGATGAATTCTGAGACAGCAGTAGATGTTCTGCTTGTGAATATTTGTTGAATTTCTCAGTTAGTTCTTTAATTAAAGTTGATGTGAAGGTTGTAGAATGGAGGGAGTTACTTAGTAGGAAGGAAAACCTGGATTTGCACGTTAAAGCTAAGCCCTCAGTTTATCGTCTATTTCATTCCTCACAAAGCACTTGCAAATAATTCTGATATTTCCAAATCTGAGCTTGTTTGTCAAACTGAGTATATGTGACAGTTTTCCCATGGTGACCTATCTATTCAAGCCGTATCAGTATGGCTTGTTCCAGATTTTTTCAAAGAAAAATTTATTTATTTATTCTGTAAAATTACCGTGAAAAATGTGTCCCATTTTTCTACACTCTTATTTATAATTTCAGTAATTATTTTAAAAGTGAGAATCAAGAATAGAGTTTCCAGTTTAGAAAATAACTTCTTGAATCCATTTCTTTCATGGTGACAAAACAGTTTCATTCAAATTTGCATGCGTGCTAAGTCGTTTCAGTCGTGTCTGACTCTTTGTGATCACTTGGACTGTAGCCCCCTATGCTCCTCTGTCCACGGAATTCTCCAGGCAAGAATGGGTTGCCATTCTCCAGGGGATCTTTCTGACCCAGGGATCGAACCCAGATCTCCTGCACTGCAGGCAGATTCTTTGCCATCTAAGCCACCAGGGAAGCCCTTATTCAAGTTTACTGTTAAGCTTTAAACGCATTTTTACACCATCAGGCAATTAACAAATACCTGAAAGTCTTTTCAAACACTCTGATGCTTTAGAGTCAGCAGAGGGCGATAATAAGCAACCATTTGATGTACTTTTTTCTAGGTCTGTTTTAAAAATTGGGATGAAATGGCCAATGTCTCAGACATAATAATTTCACTGTATTATAAACTTGTATAGGAATCTGATTTTCCTAAGTTCAACTAGATGTACTTCTCATATATGCAACCTTTAAATTCATAAAACCACATAATTCACAAAATAAACTGTTACTAATATTGCAGAGACTTAAAAAAAAAAAGATTCCTAGCAAATATAGCTATAGGTGATCAGTGTAAAAGAAATTGATAAGTTCTCACCACAATAAAAAATTGCAACCATGTGAGGTCATGGATGTTAACGAAACTTCTTTATTTTTTGCGGTCTCTCCTGTGGATGGTCACCAATGGCAAATTGCCATAAGTGAGCCAGCATGGGAGAGGAGAAACAAGCTTTCTTCATCAACCCTGAGTAACAGAGAGCATTCTCAGCTCTCACTTAACAACTTTCAGATCCAGCCATTGTTCTGTTTCATGCAAAACACGGACTTCAGCATTAAGGGGTGAACATGCATTCAAGCTCCCTTTCCTGGGGAAGACAGCATGATTTCCCAGTGTCTCTGACGTGGCTTGAACCCAGGCCCTCTCTAGGTCCGTGGATTTAGTTGCGAGCCCAGGAGGAAACCTCGGATGGGGACTCATCTTAGGGTGTCTGACTGATGAAAAGGTTGTCTTGTACTTGCAGGAATGCAGAGTTCATGTTCTAAGGTCCCAGAAGCTGCCCTGGTCGGTGGGCTATAATATCCAGCAGGCCTGTCTCATGTCCCTGGAGGCTGCCTGGAAATCTGGCACAACCACGTGGCTCCGTTTTTGCTTTTCAGGGCTGGGGAGCCGAGTACCATCGCCAGGATGTCACAAGCACGCCCTGCTGGATTGAGATCCACCTTCATGGACCGCTGCAGTGGCTGGACAAAGTTCTGACTCAGATGGGCTCCCCACACAACCCGATTTCTTCGGTGTCTTAACAGTCCTGTCTCAACGCACATTTCTATAGGGTAGATGCTGTTGCAGGCAGTGGCTTATATCATTTCAGATTCATGACTAACTGAAGTTTCTAAGTACACATGTAAATACATTTAATATATACTCTTCATATTTTGTATCACCATCTTGGTTTGTGCTTTCTAGTTAACCTGATGCCACTACAACACGATGAGAAAAGCAGGTTTTTGGTGCCTACGCTCTAATAAGCAGCAGCTTCTTTTGTGGGAGAGAACAAATGAGAGGCAAGTCTGTGGACAGTGTTTGAAGGGTGCTGGCAGAACAAAGGCAGCTTTCGTCTGCCGTGTCACATAAGGCATATTGTGTGGCCAGTCCAGAAAAATACTAAAACTGTTTACGTAGCAAAAATCAGGTACTAGCAGCACTAGGGCAAATAACACTTTGGACAAAACAAAGCTATCAAACCTGTAATATTTAAATAACCTCACTTCAAGTGCTGACAAAAAAAGAAAATCAAGCTTGTAAAATCAGTTAAAGACAAGTCATTAAGCTTTATTTCTGAAGTTGAAATACCTGTAGGTAGACTGTTGTGCTGATATGAATGGTACCTTTTAAACAAATTAAAACTGTGATCGGAAAAGAAAGAAACTGTGAAGCTGAGAGCCAGGTTGCCTCATTATCTTACCACTGTACAAAAAAGTAAATGACTCTTATATGGGAAGATATTATAAATATGAAAATAGCATGAAATGAGCTATATCCCCCAACTGCAAAATAAGACCAGCACTTTCTTAATCCATGCCTCACCCACAGAGATGCCTGCCTTCCACGTAGGAAATCACGTGAAGTTCCACGTAAGTTCTCCTGGTGATGCAGGGCAGGCAGCTCTGCAGATCTTAGTCTGCACGGCATGCTTGCTGGCCTTGTGTTTAAGTCCCGTGTGTGTGGGGGGGGGGGGGTGGGGTGGGGGGGGCAGCAGTAAAGAAAGAGCATCGGACAAAAACACCCTGTGTTTACTTATTCCTCCTCACATTCCCACATTCAGCCTCTAGGCGAGGGCACTTTTTGCTGCATGTTCCTCACACGCTGGTAAATACTAACTCTTCACAGATCGCTCAAACAGTGTTCACTGAAGCCTTTGAGAAAACCTAGACACGTTGCTGTGATCCATGTGAGTTCTTTAACTTAAGTGTCTCTACTGATTAAGTGACCTGCTGGTCATAGGCGGTAGCCTCTTACAAAACTAAAGCCTCATACCTGGAAATAAGTTCCCAAATAAGATAGTAATTCCATAATCCCTATCATTTCTGAGAACAGTGGTCTTGAATAACAGGACATTTTTTAAAAATGTATACAACATACCAAAACCTGTTACTTACCCCTGGATGATAAAGAGGGCCATTTATCAAATTTCTAGGTACTTTCATATATATATATAATTCCCACCCACTAAACACTGCATTGCTTGGAAAATTATTTCACACCCTCTTTAAAATGTATAATTTAAGAAGGTAATTATGCTTGTTAACAGACGGTACTTCAGTGATCCAGGTTTCATTTATACATTCTGTCTCAACTCTTTCTAGCATTAGTGTATAGTAGCTGTTTCTCATTAAATTGTATTCAAGGTAGGAATGATCATATGAAAACAATATATGCGTGAGCTACTGCCGTCCCCTCTTGTAATGACTAGTGTTACCTAGTAGAAGCTTTCATATATACAATAGAAAATAACACATTTTACATTAAAGCTAGGTGGTCCATTTAGTGTTTAGAGAACTCTGTAGTTTATTGGTTCACCAACTATGTATGTGCCCAGCACAGTGTTAGGTACTGTGGAGTCAATGTACACGAGAAACCGTCCCAGCCCTCTGGAGCTGAGAGTCTACATGGAAATCTGTAGAATCATCCTCATGTTTCAAGAACTATTAAAACAAAACGCACTCTTATGCTTGAAAAAAATATAATTGATTTCCTAATTATCTCTATTTTGAAACTGATTTTCTTTCTCTTCTAAGCAATCAAGTCATGGATGAAGACATCCTTGGATAAATAAGGCTTTTCTTCTTTGTCTCAATGTTGGATTTTTCTCCTCTTCCCTATTTTCCAGTAATTCCCCATGTCATGTCCCCTTTCCTTGGAAAAGGCGTTAGTATGGTGAAGTCTTCCTCAAACGAGTGCTGCTGCACAAAACAGCATGAGGTACACGTGGTTTGGGCTCCAGGGATCAAACCGCTTTATCCGTCAGTGGTCAGACTCCTCCTCTGGTAATCTTACACCTTTACAGAACTGATCGGTACTAGTTGCTTATAAATGATATGAAAAAATACACTGGCTTTCCACTCAGCTTTGGGAAACCAGGACAGAAGGTTCCAGTGAATCAGAATTGTATCTTCAAAAAATAAACGATTTAAGTGGTACGTATGCATCACTACCAGGTCTATCTCACCAAAAGCCTTTATCAAAATGCTGTGAAATTCAGAGAATTTAGAAGTGATGGGAAGTTAACCCTTAAGTCATTGTAACACAGTCACATTTTAGATCAGGCTTTTAAATTTTTTTCTGTAAGCACTGTTAAAAATTGTAATGCAGGATTTGATTTCTGACTTCTAAATGTGCTTATTTAACATTCAATCCTTGAGGTAGACAGTCCAAACGATGTCTTTACATTCTTTTATAGGATCATGAGCAAAGTGGACATGCCGAGCCATTAACTGCATCAGCAATTGCCAAACACGTTTAAGGTTGCCGTAGACAAGGCAATAGAGAACAGTAACATCTGGCCTGCTGACAAGACTCAGAACATTTATAGTGCTGTTCAAGTCTGGGTTTTGTTTTTTCTCCTGTTAAAAATTTGAGATGTAAAAATTTTTAGTTAGATGATATTTTAATACCTACCAGTGCTTTGGAACTATTAAGATGTCAATTTTCAATACATTTACTTTATGTTATTTTTTTTTTAACATTCAGTTTAATTCAGAAAAAGTTGGACAACCACCTAGCATTTAGAATCTCCTTTTCATTGTCTGCTTAGGAAGTGAATACCCCGTCACAGGAACAAAAACAAATTTTAGGTATTGCTTGTTAGACTTCAAGCACCGGCTTAACTTTGAGTATGTCCTGAATACTTGGTATACATAGTCAACAAATAAAATGTTACACGCATTCCAAATTTTGTCTGCTCTTGTTAAGGATTTAATGGCTGAACTATATGACAAATTACATGATCTTGGCATATGTTAAGTTCAAATTAATGTAAAACTAACAAAAAAGAAACTCTTTCTATTTAAGTCATGTTTTTTATTATAGCTAGGCCTGAATTATCCTTCAAATGCACACTTACACTGTTATCTGATTGTTTATAATAAAGAATACTGTACCTAAATGTCTTTGGCCCATTATTCCCTGCAAACCTCATAGAAGGATTCGTTGTATGAGTCCTTAAGATGATCTTATACAATCCTGTTTTGAAAATGGGATTTTTTGAAATCCAACATCCTATAGAGAAATTAGGTAATAGTTTTGAACTAAACATCTTAGAATAACTGGTATTAAATATAGAACCTTGGAGGGGGAGGGATAAATTAGGAGGTTGGGATTAACACATACACACTACTGTATATAAAGTAGAAAAAAATATAGAACCGTGAAGATATTTTGCAGTAATTTTAGAAAGGATATGCATAGAAGCTTTTTTTCCTGTGTATTAGCAAATATTAAGTGATATTACAGTATATGGGAATGAACAATTACTGTAAACATCTGTGCACTGCTATATAGTACCTGTTAGAAAAGTGTTAAAGGCAACTCAGGAAAAATGAAGATGGAATCCAGGAGGAATATGAAAATATCTAAAAATGAAAATTTTCTGTTCTCGCCATTAAATTTCCTTCCAGTCTAAATGGGGGGGTGGGGGTGGGGGGAGGTAGAATATGTAAGTATTTTGAGAAAACTTGGTCTTTTATTAACTAAGTTCCCTTTATTCAAAAGAAATATTTTGTGGAATTCCACAATGTAAACAGATGAAAGACAAGCTATTCTGGTTCCACACAGAGGAGGGTTCGGTCAGTTTAGTCGCCTAGACATGTCCGACTCTGTGACCCCATGGACTGAAGCAAGCCAGGCATCGCTATCAATCACCAACTCCTGGAGCTTGCTCACACTCATGTCCATCAAGTCAATGATGCCATCCAACCATCTCATCTTACTTAAGCTGGAAGTTTATGGAGAGCAGTGATTGTTTCTTGCTTGTCTTTGCATCTCCTATTTTTCCTGACCCTGTTCTTGCATCCAAAACTTGGTACTGGCACTTCAACCACAAACTAGTACATATTTTTAAATATACCATTGTATAGACATAAAATATTTTCTTTAAACATTAGCCTATCTAAGAGACAGAATATTTTCATTAGCCTAGAAACTTGCACATACTCACTTATTAGATGATTCTTGAGCATCAGCTACTACCAGGCAGGCACTGTAGATAACAATGACAGATGACAGTTTCTGCCTTAAAGAAACTTCCAAGTCTGTGGAGGAAGATGAACAAGTAAACTGATAAAGGTCAGTGTGCTGTCAGCTGCAACAGGCTGCTGGAGGGCCTAGCAATGAGATCTCCACCAGGCCTGGGTGTGTACCCCGGATGGTTTCTGGGCTGATCCACCTTGCCTTCCTTCCCACTGGTTCCCATTAGCAAGGATCCCAGACATTTCTAGACCAGCTTACGTGCCTAATCTCTATGCCCACATCATAATTTGTGCTCATCAACGATCCACTATCAATCCCTATACCATACTGTCTTCTTGTCTATCCATCTCTACAAGGCTGGGAACTTTTTAAAGGCAAGGATTCGATCTATCTGTGTTCAGCATTTTCCAGCTGTTGTTTGTTTAGAAAGGCATTTGGGGTTCCCATTATGAAGGCAGAAATGGTATTTGTTTCCGATTCTCCTTTTTTAAAATCAGCAATTATTTAATTTCTTCCCAAAAATAATTGCAAGTTTCCAACTGCATGTCTGGTGACCATGCTGCAGCTGCTGGGGAAGAGAGAAGCATGCTTAAGACTTAGTTTGCAAATACTCAGCTGCACAGTAGTAGCAAGGAAAGGCAGCTTTGACAGTTACAACTGTTAAAATCATTTCTGTTCTAAGCATTTATTTCAGAATGTGGATCTGAGTAAAGAAGCATTAAGAATTTTCATAGAACAAGTCGACATGGAGTATAAAGAAGATAATAGTTCTGGACGTTTATGATCATCATAGATGGTTCTATTATTTGCATACATCTGATAAAAATGTTAACTGCGGCTTCAGATTTACTCCAGTAATCTGAAAGATGACGTTAAAATGGAGTAAATATAATGAAAATTATATTCACGGTTGTTTTAAGCCCCAAATTACTCACACCTGCATGCAGTATGTTATTTGGAGATAATGCTTGCAAGTGACAGGCTGGATTCTCTCTGGCCTCATCATTTAGAAAGAAAAAAACCTAAACATTCTCAAAATAACCCACTGATGGTTAATGAAGTTGTCTGTAGAGAGATGCTTAGGAGTAGGGGTCAGAAGACTTTCTATCCAGGGCCAGACAGTAAAAATGTTCAGCTTTGCAGGCCATATGACCTTCATGTCTGTTGTAACTACATAATTCTGCCACCACAGTGCAAAAGCCGCCATAAACTGTGTATGTGGCCAGGGGTGGCTCTGTGCCAATGAAATCTTACAGATGTCAAAATCTGAATTTCATGTAATTTTCACATGTCATGAGATGATTTTTCTTTTGGTTTTCCGTTTAAAAATGTAAAAACTATTCTTAGCCTGTGGCAGTACAGAAACGAACTGTGGGTTGGATCTCACCTGGAGTGGGCTCCCAGTTTGCTGAGACCTGAGGATAAGGCGTCTTGAATGTTACCAACCACAGCTGTGCTCTCATCTGAATGCCTCCTCAAGGAGATACCCTTAAGCCTGACCACCAGAAGCCCTCTGGTAAGCTCAGCTAATGCTTAACACTATTGCGGGGGGAGGCGATTATTGTAAGCCACTATGCTTCGGGGTGGTGTGCTAGGTAACTGACCCAGTCGCCATCAATGTGTGGAATGCTCATGCAGCTCTGTCTCTGGTTCGTCCTGAACCCTCAGGTGGGAGGAGTGGCTTCTTGTCACAAAGTGCAGGCAAGCCTGTTTGGAAGCACCTGTAATTTGTGATACAATTGCTATTTTGGTTCTGAACACTACCCTGGCTCCATCTGCTCTGCCCGTGCAACAGCTGTTTAAAGAGATCTGTGTTCAAAATACTCCTCTTTTTCAGGCTCTGTGGGAAGGCTTGCCAGTTTGGTTGCTAGGGGTTAAGCATTCAATTCCTGCCTCCTGTTACTAACACCAGAGGTGAGCCCTGGCATTGCCTAGTGAGGGCACAGTGCAGGCAGTTAGGCAGCACTGGCCTCTGAGGACCCACGTGGTAGGGAGCACCACAGTGATCCCAGGCTTCATCTTGCGGCTGGAAAGAGGCAAGAGCCCAGTGCTCTGCTGGCCCCAAAACACCCAGCCCTCCTCTCCAAACTGGGTACCTGTGAGTTACTCGGTGAGTCTCGGTTTTAAATTCTCATTGCCCTTCAGAATAGGCAGTGCCTGGCCTGGGCAGGGGCTGTGGTCATTTTGCCAATTGCTAACAAAGCAGGAAATGTTCAAGGTCTTTGATGGACTTTATACACCATTTAAAGATAGTGAATGTCTGCGACTAGGGAGCAAAGGGCAATTCTGATGGTTGCTGGTGCTAAAGGGGTGAACAGGAAAAAGAAAAGACACAGGAAACATGGCCATGTGGCACTTGGGCATGAAGAGAGAAGGGTACCTGGATAAGGGAGGGAGGCTTGGCTTTTCTCACACTGGCAGACCCCTGACCCCAGGAGGGTCCACTCACTGGCACAAAAAGCAGGGTGTCCGAGCCCTGAAGGGTCTTTTAGGAAGAAAAAGCCAAGCATCACAGGAGCCTGGAAACAAGGTCCCTGAGTACGACTTGGAGCTTCCATACTGGCAGACAACTTTGGGTGATCTTAGAAAAATACTGCTTTCTTGAAGACTCATTTTCTGAAAGGAAATAATGCTGTCACAATTACCATCACCTGCCACCCACAAAGATGATCCTAATCAACATGACGGTGAAGTACACCTAACTACATGTATTTTATTTAATATGATATATAATTTTGTGCAAATATCTGATGTTAATATACCCTGCTCCTCAGATTTTCAAAGGCAACTGCTATAAAATCTTAACAGTGGACAGTGATCTCCAACCAAAGATAGTAAACGACCCAGACTTCAATTTTAAGAGAGGAAAACAGATAGAAAATCTCACTAGTTGTAACTTCTTTTATGCTTGTTTTCCTTAGTTCTCTGATTTTGCTTTCCTGCTGAATATACTCTTGGGCCCTTTTAAGCCCAAACTACAAACAGCTCATGAAAATTAGTATCTGTGCTCAATGAATACATTGTAAGAAAGGCTGCATATATCTCTATATCACTAGGGTAAAGCTCGGAGAAGGCGATGGCACCCGACTCCAGTCCTCTTGCCTGGAAAATCCCATGGATGGAGGAGCCTGGCGGGCTGCAGTCCATGGGGTCGCAAAGAGTCGGACACGACTGAGCGACTTCACTTTCACGCATTGGAGAAGGAAATGGCAACCCACTCCAGTGTTCTTGCCTGGAGAATCCCAGGGATGGGGGAGCCTGGTGAGCTGCCGTCTATGGAGTCACACAAAGTCGGACACGACTGAAGCGACTTAGCAGCAGCAGCAGAGTCAAGCTATGAATAGAAAGCATCATTTAATTTGCTGCAGTTTATAATAATAAAAGCTTACCTTTGCTGCATTAGAATAATACAAACGATTATTTGGAGGGTGGAGCAATATATCATAAGGAGAACAGGGAATGTAGTCCATGTCCTGATTAGAAGATGAGATCAAGTCACCTAATTATTAAACATGTCAAGTATTTTCACTAAAAAGTTCTGAAAATATTAAGCTTAAACTCAGTAAAAGCAGCATTTTAATTAGTATTTTAATCATAAATTTTTCCTATAGTGAAACAAGTCTGCTCAACAAATGAGAGTTCAGCCCATCTCCAAATCATAAGCTAGACTATCTGAACGCAGGTCTTATGTATGCACCATTCAACAGCATCTGTAATCATGATTATAATACTCATTTTCATAGCTACATAAAGTTAGAAACTGAGGGGGTAATGATGACAGGAATACTAAAATTTCCATGTTCATTAGTTACACAAAGGAATTCAGGACTATGTGCCAATAGCCATACTAATTATATTTTCTAATTCTAGGAAAAAAAACAAGTTTTAAATCAACAATCATGTCAAAGATCCCAAACTGAGACCTTTTAAACCAAAAGCCATAAAAGAAGTGTCAGATATGTCCAAATATTCAAAACTTGAAAGCTTGCATGGGCAAGAGATACCATAAAAAGGTAAATAAACCAATGTTAGACATGAAAAAGAGAAATAAAAATGACACAGGATTCATTTTTGTAACAGTCACCAGACTTTTTGCACATTTTAGGAAAAAAGGAGGCTAATGGAAAAAATAGACAAAGAGACAAAAGATAGGACTAGCTAATTCAGAGAAGAGCCAAATCTAAGTAGCCAACAAGCATAGGAAAAGGTTCTCAAATTTACCAGCATTCATGGAAACGCTAGTAAATCCAACGGTCAGTAATAATATGGCTATCAGAAAGGCAAGAGGTAAAAAAAAAGAACAGCAATTCCTATTGCTGGTAGAAATGAGAGGAAAATAAATTCTCCCAGGGACTTCCCTGGGTAAGACTCCATGCTCCCAATGCAGGGGGCCAGAGTTCAATCCCTGATCAGGAAACTAAGATCTCACACAGATGTTAAGAAACTCTTAGAGGGGACTCTCATAATAAATAAGTGCTACGTATTCAGAAATAAAGATTCGGCAGTAAAAACATATCTCTATAAACGGAACTAGAAAGCCAAGAAAAAAGCACAGCCTATCTACTGTTTTCAATTTGTAATAGGACTTCAGTTTGTAGTCAAAACAAAAACATTTTGGAAATCTGTGTGTGGTAAAAATTTAAGTATTCAAAGGATTATTTTGATAAAAGATCTCCCAACCACTGAACACCCCCATTCTTCTACCCCATGACACCAGTGCCCCAATTTTCCTTTGCTACTTCCAATTTTGCATATGAGCTTGCATGAGCATATAATTATACACTGACATATAATTTTGGTAACATTATTTATGATCCTTTGTACTTGCCTATTCAAAATTAACTGTAGTCCCCTCACAATTTTTCGCTAATATAATCTTTGATGGACACCTCTTTTGAAGACCATCTTGTTTGGATTAACTACTTCTGATGCAAAACATCTGTTTCATCATTTTCTTTCTTTCCCTTTCCTTTTCTGATTGCTTTTCAGCAAGTTTTGGCAGTGCACTAGAGCTGCTGGTTGATGAGCTGAAGCAAATCCCTCTGGGTTTCTCCGAGTTGAGAGCCATCCGAGTTATTTACTTGCCACTAAATCCTACGGACTTGTTTATTCAATCCCTCCAAATCCCACTCTTCAAGTGGAAGTCTAGGAATGGTCTTAAAACCAAGGCATTAAGAAGCTTGAGTTATTGACATACTCACTGTTACAGAGTGTTATAAAGACTGGGGCAGCTGCTAACTCATTGTAACGAGTACTGCTAGTTTCCTAGATGAAATAACCTTGTGCTCTCGGATTCTTCCTACACTTGCTCTTCAATATCATAGTGAACTCCAGTTGGCCTCATTTCTTCTCTGTTCAGCAAGAACTCTAGCTTCTATTACTGAGTACTCTCACAAAAGCAACCTAACTTCCTCCACTTCTTCCACTATATGAAGTTGAGCTCAAGCTTGCAATTTATCTTTCTTCCTCTATGTCTGTTGGAGCCCTATGAAACTGTCACCTGATTGCAGATTGCCATTATTGGTTCCCGGTTTCCAGACCAAATCTTTAATGCTGCTCATCAACCCTCTTACATACAGTATTACTGAGGATAATACTAAGATTATTGAGGATATTGGTTTGGCTGCATGTCACAGAACACCTGAATAACCATGGCAGATACAAGAAAGTCTGCCTTTCTTTCACACAGTAGTCCAAAACAGGGGGTCCCAGGCTAGGATGGTGTCTCTGCTCCCTGAGGCCATCCAAGGATACACACACAAGGCCAGTTCTCCAGATTTAAAGGATAAATAAACTCAACCTCTCAGTGGGAGGAACAGTGAAGCCACGTTACAAAAGTTACACATACATGGAGGGGTAAAACAAAGTTGGGGGCAAACTGCAATAAACCTACCCCAAATAAGTAAAAACCTTATTGTTTTTAATGATATATATTAAGTTCCTTTCTTTTAATTCAGTTCTTACTGACCTATTACTTTATCATTTCCTCATCCTCCCGTTTCACTTGAAGAAGGATAAGCTGCTTTTTAACTACAGAAGTTAACTTATACTCTAGGGGTTCAGAAAAGCTCCCAGCTCCACAAGTAAGAAAACAAGCTAACAGTGGATAACAAATGTAAATGAATTCCTCTGCATCTGGTGTAGAGCAACTGAACAACAGAATTAGTGAATCAGACAACTCAATGGTCAATTATGACTTTAATGAGTAATTCTGGTAAAAGCATTTCTGCACAGATATGCAGGTATAAAAACAGATATAAAAAGTGAACAAAAAGATTCCTTCTCTCCTTAAGGACATCTTAGAACATCCATGACTAAATTTAACTTGATATATATTTCAGAGCTTAAAACTCAAGAGATTTTAACAACTTTCTGCACAGTTTTAACTTTGAGGCACATGCACTTATTATTCTGACATTGGAAATATTTTCTTGACATTTGATTTGGTACTCTTATTGGTAAGCTTTGCCTTTTAAAAGTTTTACTAGGAGAAAGTACAAGAAAAAAGTATCTATCCAGATTGTCCATCACTCTTGAACATTATCTAGGAATAACACAATCTTAAAATAGCTCAATTTTGAAAACCACTGACAAAAATTCTGGAGTGTTATTTTGGGGATCTGTTTTTGAAGAAGAAATGAGTATAAAAAAGTTTTGTTCTGACACTGGTAAGAGGACATACGTTTGTACTGTTCACAAATTCAGTACACAAGAGTTGTTTGCTTTAAAACAGAACACTGATAGAAGCAGAGAGGCCGACTCTAGGAGGCGCACTCATTCCAGGGTACTTAGTTAATCCCCCCTGGGTTTTACCAGCACATCTTTGAGAAGAGGTGCACATCCTATTCTCTCAGATATTTAATAATGATCCTTTTCTTTACACATAAAAAATACCCTTACCACCTTGACAGCTCCAGTCTTAAAGGGAAAGAAAAGGTTATTATGAGAACCCAACTCTAGGTGCCCTAACTACATTTTATCAACACAAATAGCTCTCAGTGTTTCTTAAGAGGAGGGTTGTTGCCACTGAGTGTAAGATAATTCTGAATTGTGGGGAACCATTCCAGACACTTAGCATTCCTGGCCCACTCAGTAAAAAACAGCAAGTTTTCAAGGTCACTGTGACAAAACATACCCATCCATTTCCAACTGGATGGCTGGTTGGCCCTTGGACTGCCATGGATTACCCCTTGATGAGAACCACTGAGTTAGATGACCCAAGATTAATATCTACTAACTTCATGACTTCCACAGAAAGCAACTACTGCATTATCCTCAGTAACAATAACTGAAGAGAAACACTTTGGTTTTTTTTTAAAAAAAAAACCTTATATTTAAATGCTACTCTGGAAAGATAAGCTGATTTCTTCAATCCACGGTGATCTGAAAGGGCTAGATGCACAATGTGCAATGCTTATTTGCCTCCAAATACACACACACATTCACAGGAAAATGACTGTTTACCATCTGCTGGCATGTCTTACCCCATTTATCTGTAGTATAAAAATATGTCCATCTACTACAATAAGATAAAAAACATGTAGATCTTCTTAATAAATTTCCTCACACTGATGTTCCTGGAAATTGCTGTTGTCTTTGTTCCAAAACTTGCTGATTTAATAGCTGCTGCTGTTTCTGTAAAAACTGCACCACTTCTGGACTTCTTAGTAATGACTTAAAAAGGAAAAAGAGAAAATATGTTTATTAGTAGCAGTATTCTTATGAGATTGTATTCATCCTATAAAATTACTCTGCTATATCCTTATACCTGATACAATATACTTACAAAAAGAATTCCTGAACTGAATTCATTTCTTCATTTGATGCACTGCAGTTAAACTTCAAATTAATAATAATAAAATCTGGTATCATGCATCAAATACTAAAATCTAAAACTCATGCAGGAAGCCTGATTTTATTGGTGACTTTGCACACAAAGGAAATGCTTTTATGATATGCCAGCATGTATACTCTTTATAAAACCTAAGGGCCAAGAAAAGCGCTGGCCCAAGATTACAGCAAGGGCAAAAAAAAAAAAAGACATGAAAAGATACCCCATGTAAATATGGCAGTTAAATTCCACTTTAGAAACATATACATTTTTGACAAGTACTGGAGCTCAAGTTCCTCCCACTAGCTCACTAAGTCATTTGGAAGAAATTAAAAATGATGTATGATTGTGTGTATAGGTATGTGTGTGTAAATACAGGTATAATAAAACTAATATTAGCACACTACCAAAACTTCAGAAAAGAAATACAACTGCTCTAAAACAACTAATACGTTTTATACAGTGACCATTTCTAAATATAGTTATATTCACATGACAAATGTAAGACTAATATGTTTTTATTAAAGTATCTATATAAATTGATAAGGAAGAAAAACCTTGAGCCTAATATACTGAACAAGATAAACCAAATAAGATGGAAGTACCATCATTAAATACTGACTTTAAAATTTAACATTACAGCATAGTATATTTCCTACTTACTAAATGCTTTTGTTTAAAATTTATTTGTAAAGACTGCTGCTGCTGCTGCTAAGTTGCTTCAGTCGTGTCTGACGCTGTGCGACCCCACAGACGACCCACCAGGCTCCTCTGTCTCTGGGATTCTCCAAGCAATACTGGAGTGGGTTGCCATTTCCTTCTCCAATGCATGCGTGCCCACTAAGTCACTTCAGTCGTGTCCAACTCTTGTAAAGACTGCCCAACCTTTATTAAGTAAATGTACAACAGTCTACTTAGCTGTTATGAGGCTACTGAACCATGAACTTGTTTAAATTACTATTTTACTATTTGTGATAAATACATTTCTGGCAATGTCCTTACGCTTAACTTTATCTCTATTTAGGATTCAATTCCTGCGTATGTCTTCACAGTAAAATGATTTCTGAGTGAAGGAATGACTATTTTAAGGACTCTTGATACAGAATGTCCAACTGCTTTCTTTGATTAATATTATAATATTATATTAATGTTGTACTAATGTAAGATGCCATCAGAATGAGAGTCCCTTTCATGGGAGTCCTCAACATCACTGTGTGTTTTCATTTAAATAATTTTCACTTATTGAACTGTTTATTATGTGATTTTTTACTGATATGAAATACATTTCTGTATCATGTAAGGGAAGCATTTCTGCTTTTTTCTGTTTATATTTTTTTTGCAATGTATTGAGGCCAAAATTTTTCTTCATCAATCTGTGTGACAAAAATGTCAACCTTATCAAACATCATTTTTTATATATTTGTTGCAAGTCTTTTTCCTGTTATTTTCAGGTTTGCATTTTTATTTTTATGCTGCCGTTTTTTTTACTACAGTATTCATTTTTATGTAGCTAAAAGTCATGTGTGGATATGAGAATTGGACTATAAAGGCTGAGCACCAAAGAATTGATGCTTTTGAAATGTGGTGCTGGAGAAAACTCTTGAGAGTCCCACAGACTGCAAGGAGATCCAACCAGTACATCCTAAAGCAGTCCTGGGTGTTCATTGGAAGGACTGATGTTGAAGCTGAAACTCCAATAGTTTGGCCACCTGATGAGAAGAGCTGAATCATTTGAAAAGACCCTGATGCTGGGAAAGATTGAGGGCAGGAGGAGAAGGGGACAACAGAGGATGAGATGGTTGGATGGCATCACCAACTCGATGGACATGGGTTTGGGTGGACTCCAGGAGTCGGTGATGGACAGGGAGGGATGAACCGTGTGCTGCGGTTCATGGGTCACAAAGAGTCAGACACTACTGAGCAACTGAACGAACTGAACTGAAATTATATTTTCTCTGTAATTTTGTCTTTGTGAGATTCCAGTGTATACTGGCAGCGGCTCAGTTCTGTTCGGGACCAGTTTAACACAGTATCACAATTATAAACTGACAACCAGTTTAAAATCACAATTTTAAACTGATAACCAGTTTAAAAATCTCAAAAGTTGAACAGTTCCATTTATAACAAACAAATGTGTTAGGTTTGGAACTACTGTACAAACAGATATTTACCAGTCTTTTTTGATTTAACACTTGTTCTAAAAGAGTAGGTCTTGCAGGTCGATCTCCAAAAGATCCCGTTTTTTGTTTTACAATGGAGAGTATGTTGTCTGCACTTTCCTGGGATAAAAGATAAAATGCAAATAGGATTAAGAGTTGATATAATAATTCATGATGACAGGCATTTCAATGATGCTTTGCTTCTCTTCCTTCTTGCCCAGTTTCTGGGAGCCTTTGGGAAAGTCCCTCTTTAAGTCACTAGGCCACGTGTTGACAGTTAATTTTATATAACACGGCTCACTCCCTCACCCTCCAGGATTTCCAACCTGGGATCTTCAGTCTCCAGAAGTTCTCAAAAATCAACAGAGGAGCACGGGTAGAGGAAGGGGACCTATTTTAATAGCTGTGAGCGATTTTCAATATTACAAAACAATGCCAAGTAGAAAAGGAACACTTTCTTTAGATACAGCTATCCAGGTCAAACCATCTGCCTGCCTTTGGATGGAATAGGTGAACTCAAAGGCCATTTACGTAGTGCTAATGAAACATTCTTTACTGCTTTTTTTGCCCAACAAAACAACAAACACCACCAACCAAAAAAATGGGGTGGGCAGTAAAATATTACTTAAAGAAAAGCAACTGATACGCAAAGATTTCAAAATCTGGAAGTCACCAGGAGAAAAATGACAAACTGGCTTTGAAAAGACTTGGAAGCACTGGTGTAAGTAATTTCCTGCCACTGGTATAAACAAAACAGGTAGTCCTGAAATCACAACATACCCTGAGGCATCCTTACTCAAAATCAGCAGCACTTACTACCAACTATGTTCCCCCAGTTACCTGGTGAAGTGAAGTGAAGTCGCTCAGTAGTGTCCGACCCTCAGCGACCCCATGGACTGCAGCCCACCAGGGTCCCCCGTCCATGGGATTTTCCAGGCACGAGTACTGGAGTGGGGTGCCATTGGTAGGACCTTAAATACTTACAATTTTCCTGGCCAACAAAATGTTAAGTTTACTGAAACATTCTGACTCCTATAAAACGCTGGCCACATACAAAAGTTCTGACAAATATAAAGTCACATAAGCCATGCCTTCTATAAATTTATCCTTATTCTGCTCTTCATCTAAAGAGCATTTAGATGTTAAGCTGTTTTTTCTCTTGACCTTTTTTTTTTTTTTTTACATTTCCAATTTTGTTTATTTTTGGCCATGCCATGTGGGATCTTAGTTCCCCAGCCAGGGATCAAATCCATGCTCCCTGCATTGGGAGTGCAGAGTCTTAACCACTGCACCACCAGGGAAGTCCTTTGACTTTCTTTCTACTGGCTTCTGAGTTATTTATTAGAATATTCACCTTATCTCTTTCACTATGAGTTTATCAATCTAATGTTAAAAAACATTCAATCCATAAACATTTTAAGCCTCACCAAAAAAAAAAAAAAAAAACCAAACCCACACACCTGTAAAAAGAAGACTCTGATACTCAGAGAAAACAAAAATAATTTCTTTCTCTCTCGCCATAAGATTAACTACTTATGGGACTAATTCATCCTTATGTACACTAGAAATGGGATGCTGAAATTGACAGTGGAGTTCCCTTATTCTCACCACCTCACACACATCACTGTGCATTAACACATTCAGAATGTCAGTAACATAAAATCATAGAAGCTTGTAGTGAAAATAACCTTCAGTCATCCAGTCCTAACTTCTGCAAGTGCTGGAATTATAGAAATCTTCAACACTTTTTGTTCTAAGGAGTTACCATCTTTTGAGGCTACCCATCCTGAATATTCATTGGAAGGACTGATGCTGAAGCTGAAACTCCAATACTTTGGCCACCTGATGCAAAGAACTGACTCATTGGAAAAGCCCCTGATGCTGGGAAAGACTGAAGATGGGAGGAGAAGGGAACAACAGAGGATGAGATGGTTGGATGGCATCACCGACTCAATGGACATGAGTTTGAGTAAACTCCGGAAGTTGGTGATGGACAGGGAGGCCTGGCGTGCTGCAGTTCATGGGGGTCGCAGAGTCAGACACGACTGAGCAACTGAACTGAACTGATTTGGTTTTGCGTAATTAACACTTAGGTGGCATTTCCTTAGGTTGGGCTGAAACACACAACCCCTGTAACTCACCTGAGTCCTGGTTACTTCAGAACTATGCAAAATATCTCTACTGCTTCTTCCAAATGATAGCCTTCTTAGACATTTTATGATAATGCTCAATCCCACAGGTCACTGCTTTAATCCCTGGCTCCTTTCTGTGTCATTCACACAGCACCATTTTTAGATACATGGACTAAACATTATATACATCTGTTCCTCATTTAACCTTGATTTGTATCAGGAACACGGATTTTTTTTTTTTTTAAGGAATACTGATTTTTAAATACCTTAATTTCTAATCTTGCTGCTCATACTATGGCAGCACACTCCGTCACCATCTACCAGTCCTTCTATAGCTATCTCCTAAAAATCTCTTCATCTAGAGGCCCTTGACTTTAACCCACACCATTACAATAGGAGCCCTTCTTACTGCCTAACTAGGAACTTTCTTTTGAAGCCTCCAAATTCAAATCCCACTGCCTGGCATTCAGTATCATTAAAAAAACTGGCTTCAAACTCTTTCCAAATTTATCTTTTGTCAATTTTCCACACAGATACTCCACTTTAGCTAGAAAGGTCCCCTTGTTGTCTTCCGAAAAGTAGCTCCTGTATTCCCACTTCTCCTTCCTTTACTAAGACGTGCTTCTCTTTCTTTTTACCACCAAAATTCTAGGGAAGCGGGATAGCATGCGGATAAGACTTTAGGTTCTAGAACCAGACTGCTTGGGTTTGAGTACCTGCTGGCTGCATGATCTGGGCCAAGTTACTTAACCTCTCTTTGCCTCAGTTTCCACTTATGGAAAGTAAAGTATCTATCTCACTGCTGAAGGGGTGAGACTCCATTTATAGCTGAGCACTGTGCCTGGCATCTAAGAAACTTAGCTGATTAAACACAAACTATTAGCCATCCATTCTAGCTTATACTGAGTTGTATTTTCTCTGCAAAGCCTTTCTAGAATATCTCAGCCTACAGTGATCTATCCTCTCCACTACTAAAGAAAGCAGCACTTATAGTTGGCCCTTATTGTATCCTGACTGTTCCCGTTAGTTCTTTTCTTTACACTCAGTTCAACAAAGACTTAGAGCTCCCGATTCCTCAAACTGATAGTATCCTTTAAGTAAATGGCTATTATTCGTTGTGTATAGCAGTTCTCTTTCCTAAGAAATCATGCAAGTTATTTCAGAATAGGAAAAAATTTAAGTTTCTTCTTGTAGGGGGTGAAGGGAGAGATTCTAATTCAGGTATCTACTTGCCTTTTATGTATTTTCCGCAAACTGTAGGTGTAAATGCTTGACAATTAAAAAAAAAGAAAAAGAAAGTGGTTACAGGTAAAACATTTCCTTCCTGAAAAGAAGTGTATCATCTCATTCTGTAAAGAATTCTGAGGTGAATGAGTACCTTTGGAACAAACAGAGGGTCAAACGACTACCCTTACTTTCATTCTTGAATAAGGGAGATGCTTATTTACTGAGAACTGGAGTATTAAGAATAAAGTTAACTGAGAGAAAGACACTGAGAACAGAACTAAGCACTATTAATAAGAACAGACTACTGAGATAAGATTAAGAATATAACACAAAGAATACTAACAAAAGTACTCTTTTTTCCACTTTAGTGGAAAGGTGCTGCCAACAGGGTACTCAGATTAGGTATATTTAAGAAAAGGATACCGAGAATAGGGTAGTGAAAAAAGGAAGATATTACCTTCTCTAAAGGACCGATTTCAGTTGGGTTCCTAAGTCTCTTTGCCTGCTCCTCCAGTGATGAATCAGCTCAATTTACTACCTGACCTTCCAGCCCATATCCCAGATCTTTGCAATTACAGCTTTGCTACCATGTCACACCATTTTCATTGAGATTTACTCATCTCTACAAGGGTGTACCAAAACTGTTCAGGCTTTGTCTACGTTTGCATAAAGTTGAAGGCAAGCCCTCGCTAACTTTCAGCCACAAATCCAGCCACGGAAACCTGGCCCCTTTGGGAGCCGGTGGGCAGGCGCTGGAGCTGCGATCTGCGGCAGGAATTGGGTCTCTTTTTCCACCTCCCACTCCCCCAGACCCCAGGCCATACCTCCAGTTTGACGTTTCCTGAGCTGCCAGCCGTGGCGGCCCCACCGCAGTTCAGGGCCTGGTCGCTTTTCTTCTTCTTGTACTTGTCTTTGTACATCTTGTTGCGGTGTTTCTTGCACATCCACGGCTTGCGCTGCTTGGCCACCTGGCTCGTGGTCTCGCTGCAGCCCTCGTACGTGCATGTCTTGCTCAGGCCGCCGCCGCCGCCGCCACCGCTGCCCCGTCTCCGGGCTCCCCCGCCGCCGCCCTCGCCCCCCGAGTGGGTCTCCTCGTCCTCCAGATCCTCCAAACTGGCTGTGCTCTCGCCTCCTCCCGGGGGGTCCGAGGTGTCCAACAGGTCGGCCTCGTCCTCCCCCGCCTCCTCCTCGCCATCCCCCGCCACTTCGCACAGGTACCGAACGGCCTTACCGGGCCCGCCGCTGCCCCCCAGGACCGGAGCCTGCCGCAGAACGCCCTCGGCCGCGGCTTCGTCCTGCCCTCCACAGGAGTGCATCACCAGCAGCGCGAACTGCGAGCCCGCGGCGCCCGGGACGGGGGCTGGAGCCAGGGCCTGGCCCGGGCAGGGGCGGGGGCCCCGGGGCAGAGCGCGCCGCTGACGGCGCCCGGCCCCGCGCCTTCGGTGACACCCTGCACCTCCGTACTGCTGAGACTTAGGTGTTGGGGATCCACGATCCCGGTCTTTCAGCACCTGGCGGGCCCAACTGCACCTAGCAAACCAGCTTCCCCGGACCGCGAGGAAAACCCGACAGGGCTCCGCGACGGCGCCCCACTGCGCCTGCGCGTCTGCCGCCGGCGCGTGAGCGTCTCTACGCTCTGTGGCCTTCAGGGAACCCGGCGTCTCTGAAGGGTGGGGCTGAGCGGTCGCCCGAGGTGCTGACTGCGCATGTGCGCTTAGCGGTGGCGGGAGATTGCCGCGTCGCGCGCGCGGTCTCGCGTCTGGTAATGCGTGCCCTTGAGGTTTTGAGGAGCTGGGCTTGGCGGAGCTTTTTGACTGGAACCGACTCTGCCTAAAATGTTTGAAGCACTTTTTTTTTTTTTTTAACTGAAACTCTACAGTGTAAATTCACATTGTTCATGAGCCTTCTTATGCGGCATCAGGACCCGCATTATAATATTTCACCCCACCCTGACAGGAATGGGAGCTGAGAGGCTGAGCTGTGGCCGTGTCACGGCCAGGCCCCACTAGATAGCAGTCAGTGAAGGCAGAGGCGGCCGATGTGAAAATGGTACCATGGAGGAGAAGGAGTGAACCGGACCCGGGCCGGGATGTATTTCGGTGGAGAACTAAATGGTTTACTCTTGAAACCTTTTTCTTTCTTGGAAATTGGTTGATCATACGTGGCCTTTGGGTTTCCCAGGCGGCTCGGTGGTAAAGAATCCGCCTGCCAATGCAGGTGACAAAGGAGACTTGAGTTGGGAAGATCCTCTGGAGGAGGAAATGGCAACCCACTCCAGTATTCTTGCCTGGAAGATCCAGGGAACAGAGGAGCCTGATGGGCTACAGTCCAGGGGGTCGCAAAGAGTCGTTGGTGACTGAGGACGCACAGCTCATGGCCTTTGCTATGACCTCTAAGGTAAGTCTTCAGTTTTCACGAACTATAGTGACGGGGATGTGTGAATAGGATTAACGAATGGCAAACGTTAAAAAGACAATGATCTGTCATTCCTACGAGTTATGCAGTTGCTGGTCACTGAATCTGGACTCAGTCAAGTCGGATCCTGCCATGTCCTGAGCAAAACTTTCAGGTAGATGTGCTCTCTCCTTTTTTTTTCTTCCTCCTTCTCTAGTCAGAGTTCCCATTCCACCCATTGGAAAGGAAAGCGATGGTTACCCAACAAATGTTCACAGCAGAGTGTTTGGATGTTGCTATGTCTTGGTCGTAACTACAATAAAAACTTTTTTTTAACACTTTATTTCTAAAAAAAATTATTAACCATCATCTGAGCCTTCAGCAATTTAGTCTTTTCATGTGACTAGAGCTAGTTGATGAAAGCCGGCTGGTGGAAGGTCTTGCCCCAGTGTTGATGGCTACTGGTCAGTTCCTGTAGTAGTTGCTAAAACCAGCTACATTTTAAGGAGAAGAAGAAGGTTTGGAATAGACCAGCCTGGGTGGCACTGTCCTGTGTGACCAGGGCTAGTGACAATCTCTGTGAGCTTCAGTTTTCTTGCTGGTAAAATGGGCAGTTGGTTGTATGTTAGAGCCAGTGGATGGAAGTTCGTTGTTATACTTTATACTATTAATTGTTACATTAAATTACATAATTATATTTAATATATTAAATTACATAAATTTACAGTTAATTTATGTTAAAAACAAAGATCACAAAACTCAAAACTCATCTCTTCATAATTGTTTTACTCTTAGCCACGCTGATAAGATAAATTATGTTGGTTGTATCTGTCTGTGGAAATACTGTTTATTGGTGTGATACTGCCTATCTTTTCTCAGCTCTGCATTAAGAGATGTGTTGGTAGCTTGAAACCAGCCATTGTGGGAGTATTAACACCATGGAAATTGTCAAATGCTACAAAGGAGGGCTTGAATTTATTGTTGGTTGTCTCTAGATTTAAGAAAGTGATAGCAAAAATGTTAATGAAGATTAAAGTTAAAATGTTTCATGTCTGTGGCTGTCATATAGTCAATACCACCCATCCATAATTGAGGAAATATTCTTTCATTCTTTGACAACTGTCATAATTGATTTCAGCAAAGAAGCTGCGTACCTCAGTGAAGAACATGTCAAGTTCTGGCATACATCTTCATTGTTTCACTTTTGTCCTGAAAGTAAATAAAAATATAAGCCAACATTCTTGTCAGAACTACACTCTTGGTCAGTAATGTGCACAGCTTCTTTACTGTATTAGCCAGATATCAAGCATTTATTTATTGTTTGAATTTGTGACACTATTGTTAGGGAAAAAAACTGATAGTGGATTTTGCAAGAAATGGCAAGTCACACCGAAGTATAAGTGTTTGGAGTTTACAATTAAGAGTCATGTATTGTATTATTGATTGTAAATTGTGTAAGCATTTACACAATGTAAATGCTTACATTTACATTGTAAAATGTATAAGCATTCTTTATATCAGTTAACTGATTTAAAAAAATACTAGCACATCACTGAGGGAAGTACTATTTAAATCCTAGTTCAAATTCCTTTATATAATATTCAATAAACGACAGCAGATTGGTTTTTTTTTAAGTTTTATTGAGACATAATTTACACACCATTAAAGAACCTATTGTAAGTGAATAACTTAATGGTTTTTGGTGAACTTATAGAGTTGTGAAACCATCACCACACTCTAGTTTTAGAACATTTTCATCACCTGTATAAGATCCTCCTGTCCAGGCTCTGTCAACCCCTGCTCCTTCTCCCAGCCCCAGGAAGCCATTAATCTACTTCACATCACTACAGATTTGCCTTTTGTGGGCATTTTATATAAGTGAAAGAGGAGAGTGAAAAAGTTGGCTTAAAGCTCAACATTCAGAAAACGAAGATCATGGCATCTGGTCCCATCACTTCATGGCACATAGATGGGGAAACAGTGGCTGACTTTATTTTTCTGGGCTCCAAAACCACTGCGGATGGTGATTGCAGCCATGAAATTAAAAGACGCTTGCTCCTTGGAAGGAAAGTTATGACCAACCTAAATAGCATGTTGAAAAACAGAGACATTACTTTGCCAACAAAGTTCCGTCTAGTCAAGGCTATGGTTTTTCCAGTAATCACGTATGGATGAGAGAGTTGGACTATAAAAAAAAGCTGAGTGCTGAAGAATTGATGCTTTTGAACTGTGGTGAAGAAAGACTCTTGAGAGTCCCTTGGACTGCAAGGAGATCCAACCAGTCCATCCTACAGGAGATCAGTCCAGGGTGTTCATTGGAGGGACTGATTTTGAAGCTGAAACTCCAATATTTTGGCCACCTGATGCAGAGAGCTGACTTGTTTGAAAAGACCCTGATGCTGGGAAAAATTGAGAGCGAGAGGAGAAGGGGACGACAGAGGATGAGATGGTTGGATGGCATCACTGACACAATGGACATGGGTTTGGGTGGACTCCAGGAGTTGGTGATGGACAGGGAGGCCTGGTGTGCTGCGGTTCATGGGGTTGCAAAGAGTCGGACATGACTGAACGACTGAACTGAACTGAAGTTAATCATATAATACATGGTCTTTTCTACCTGGCTTCTTTGACTTAGCATAAATGTTTTTAAAATTCATCTACTTTGTTAATTGTATCAGTAGTTTGTTTCTTTTTATTGCAGAATGTTATTTCATTGTCTTGTTTGTCTGTTCACCATTGGAGGACATTTGGATTCTTTCCAGCAATGTTCTATAATAGCAACAAGTTTTTTATCTAAGATTTAGCCTAGAATGGGCTCTCAAACTATTTCCTGAATGAATATATTAACAAGTGAATGAGTCAAGGTGAAAGAAGGAACCTGGATGGACACAAGACTTTTGGGCTCTAGGCCTGGCTCTGTCCCTAAGTGTTAGTGCGACTGACCAGGTGGGGACCTGGGCTTTCTGGGCTCTGGGTCTCTGGGCTTTCGTTTCTCAGCTATAAAATGATCAAGTTGGTCTAAATGATCTGTAAGCTGTGTCCTGAGTTTAGATTATAATATACTGTAATGGTCAGTGCTTAAGCCCACTGCTTGGGATCCTGATTCTATTGGTCTGGTGTGGGACTGGGCATGTATACTTTTAGAAAGCTCTCTAGTAATTCTAATAAGTAGTCAAGAGTGAGAACCACTGATTTATCTGCTAAAGCTAAAATGTAATCTAGTAGATTTATGTATGCAAACAGATATCCTTGCTATGAGATTCATTAACAGTATATTTGTCACTAACCAATAAGATTTTGCATATATAGTACTTTTAAAATGGTAGAAACTCAGATTATAGTCAAAGTAAAATTTTAACAATATTTCTATCCATTTATCTTCTTTGAAAAACTTACTACTAAAGACAAGGCATTGTATAAATTCTGAGGGGCTTTTTCATTTCCTCTATTGCTTGCTTTACTGTTTCTCCATAACCATGTACATTCTTTCTTCTGTGTTTTTGAAAACAATGCTTATCTGTGATCAAGAGAGTTCCTTTAAATGGGAAACTGAGATGAAGAAGTGAAGGTTTTCTTTCATGGTGTTTGGTATATATGGGCTTTTTGGCTGCCTGTTAAAGGGGATTCACACTGAGAGGGAATATACTGCCTGTTAGGAAGATCTGCTGAGACATAGAAGGTAGTGAACATGAAGATTCCAAGAGGGAAGCTGAGCCTATGAAGCTGGATTGGAGACATAGTTTGAACAAGTTAAACTGGGAACAGGGACCTACTGCCTAAAAATAATTGATTGCATATAGAGGTAGACATGAACCACAGGAAAGTTTGAAATACAATATTCAGAAGACTCCCAGGAGACCTGAGTGTGAGAGGATAATATTGTATAGACTAAAGTGATTGAAGAGCAATTACAGAAATATGTCAGGGAGCTGGGAACAAACAGCTCCAACGAAGGTTGGAAAGAGTGCAACATGTCATCATTGTTAGCAAATATTTAAATGAAGTTTCCCACTTTATAGAAGTGATTTGAGGATCATGGCAATGACCAGAAGCATGTCCTGCAGTCTTTGGTGTTTGTCCTTAAAGTGTGTTTTGGCACCCCTCAGTCTCACTGCTGTGACGGGTGATCCCACGAACCACCTATTTCGCGTGCGAATGACTCATCACATGGCAAGTCTGGGTCATCCCAGGAGCCTTGACAGACTGCGAGAGGCTCTTTGATGTCCAGCAACTCCTTATCTGTGCCCTCAGCCCATCTTACGGGCTGACTTTGTCCTTTAAAGTGCTCAGAATGCAGTACACAGAGAACAGTAGTCCATTTCTTCTAGAACAGAATCACCAGTGCTTTATGGACACTTTGAAGATCAGTGTGCTTAAATAATTTCTAAAGCTGTAGTGTACAACTTATGAATATACTTTTTCTTAAACTTTGGAACACTAGTTCTATTCCTAGCCAAAAAGGTTTTATCTGCATGAGGCTCTTTTAGGTTTGCTAGTCTGAGCCAGATTGACATTTATGGTCAGTGAAAATCTACTTATTCTATAGGTATCCCCTTCTGTGTGGCTAACTTAGCTTCTATCTCAGGAGGGCCATCTAGACCTGTTCGTAATGTAGCCCCAGGGAACACGACATCTTTAAAAAAAAAAAAAAACAGGTTGAATCAATTCAGGAGTCATGCAAATACAGTTAAAAAATACAAGGAGAATTGTTGATAGAAGTGCTTTTTCAAATAAGGTAAAAAAAAAAAAAGAGCTAGATATCACACCATCTGTATTATGTATACTCACCACTGCTTTTAATGAACTGCTCTGTCACATTTTAAGATTAGAAGACAAAAACTATACTAAATTCAAGGCTGTATCCTCTGGGAGAGCAATAAAAATACTTTTGAGTTGAGAATACAACTTTAAGTGCTAGTGAAATTCAGCAGAAAAATTAAGTCAAAGTGCCAAGCCTATTCACCAAGTATTAATAACAGAAGTGTTTATTTCCAAAAGGAAACAAAAAAGGGAAAGTAATTGTCAGGTAACCTCTAGCTGAGCAGTAACTCCAAGGTGATGTTTAACACTACATACATTCATACTAAGTGCATTCGTAACACTCAGTACATCTGTATTTACTCAATATAGTAAGAGACTATCTTGGATATTTCTTTTCTTTAACAAAGTAACTAAATATTAAAAACTATCTGAATATACAAAATACTATACATAAAATAGATACCCAACAAGGATTTACTGTATAGCACAGGGAACTATAATATCTTGTAATAATCTTAATAGGAAAATAATCTGAAAATATGTATATAACTGGATCATTTTGCTGTATACCTGAAACTAACACAATACTGTGATTTAAAAAACTGAACAGTATTTAAAATCTTTTCCCCTTCCAGCCTTAGAAATACGTATAGGACAAATAAAGAGTATACTAATGGTATGTCAGTATAGCAAAGGACCAAGCTTGAAAGGCAGCAAGCCTTCTAGAACAGTGATGAGCTGGGCATGGGTTGCAACAGTATTTCTGTCATCCCTCTGTTGTCTACTGCCTTCTGAGGATCAAATGTTAGGTTCTGGGAGAGGAATCCAACCAAGGCCCTTGGGCTATGGAGCTTTAAACTGCAAGCATAGGGTAGCATCAGCCCCTCCCCTGGCATGGTAAGGAACTAAGATCCAAAAGCAGAACCTTGACTGCAGCCCTAATCTGCCAGCTCAGCTAGGGAAGCACTAGCTATATCCCAGGTGAGATCACGTGCCAGGGTCCAATCCTTGATACTGATCAGAGTTTATTCCTTATATAGTTGGCTGACATATGAAGCTCTGCCTGCAAGGGATCCACCTTGGACAAGTTATCCCTTACCTCTAAGATATCATTTTCTTGTTTAATTGAGCTTAACGTGAGTTGCCAATATAGGAAGAAATAAGTCAGTATTTCCCTTCTCTTGAATTTACACTATGCTGCTGATTTGGAGCCTGGTGGGCCACAGTCCCTGGGGTTGCAAAGAGTGGGACACGATTTAGCAACCAAACAATAACAAAGCTGAGTTGGTGTCTTGAATAAAATTTGTCCTGATGGTTAAATAAAATAAAATGGTAACTTATATTTTGTTTTGGATATAAAATGCATTTGTATATCTGATATTCTGAAAATACCTAGCATTTCAAAGGAAAGTATAAAATCAAAATTGGCTGAACATTTGATAAAGGCCTATGATTTGTCAAGGATGGGAACTGTGAGTTTGAAGATTTATTCAATCGATCCATCATTCTTTTTTTTTTTTTTTGACTGTATTGAGATAGTTCATGTATGGATGTGAGAGTTGGACTATAAAGAAAGCTGAGCACTGAAGAATTGATGCTTTTGCACTGTGGTGTTGGACTCTTGAGAGTCCCTTGGACTGCAAGGAGATCCAACCAGTCCATCCTAAAGGAGATCAGTCCCAGGTGTTCACTGGAGGGACTGATGTTGAAGCTGAAATTCCGATACTTTGGCCACCTGATGCCAAGAGCTGATTCATTTGAAAAGACCCAGATGCTGGAAAAGATTGAAGGCAGGAAGAGAAGGGGACGACAGAGGATGAGATGGTTGGATGGCATCACCGACTCAATGGACATGGGTTTGGGTGGACTCCGGGAGTTGGTGATGGATAGGGAGGCCTGGCATGCTGTGGTTCATGGGGTCTCGAAAAGTCGTACACAAATGAGCGACTGAACTGAACTAAACTGAGATAGTTCCATATCATAAAGTTCACCTACTTAAAGTATACAATTCAGAGTTTTAAAATATATCTATGGAGTTGTGCACCCATCACAATTATATAATTTTAGAGCATATTCAACTCAAAAAGAAGCCTTACACTTATTAACAATCATCCCCCATTCTTTGTTTTCCCTCCCCCAGCCCTTGGCAACCACTATTTTCTGTGTCCACTCATTTGCATATTTTTGACATTTCATTAAATAGTATCATAAAATATGCGTTCTTTTCTGAGTTTTTCCTCTCCAATCCATTTCATTTAGCATATTAGTCATTCATTTTTTTCAATAAACATTTGTTTAGCTTCTATTATTACATAGTGCTATAGGCCCTGGAAATATCAAAATAAATAAAACACTCTTCTTTCAAGTGGTCCTTGACACTGTTATTAAGTCAGGATTCTCCAGAGAAACAGAACTAATGGGATATATATATATATATATATATATATATAGTGAGAACAAAAAAGAATAAAGAGTGTCACTCGTTATCCATTTCTATAATAGTAAGTCACAATCCACTGTTGCTGCCCACCAACACTGCACCCTGAGGGGAATTCAGGATGATAAAAAGGATGAGGCATTCTGTGCTTGGAATAATTATATATATGTATCTTAGGAAGAATTTCAGTGACCTCATATTCTTGCCCCTCCTCATACACAGAAAAGCACTGAAATTATTAACTTGAGATATTTGTTCTTTGTCATCAGCAATAATTTTTACCAACTTCTGTGTTTGACTATACGTATTTCCCAGCTAAACAATTCAGATATATGCTGGCTCCTCCCCCACCTCTGGGGAGCAGCTCCTGAGAACTGTCTCCCAAGTTAGAGTCTTCACTGAGCCCCTGAATAAAACTTGAAGGCACAAGTCTCCTGGTGTGCATTCTTCTTTAAGTCAACTATATATATATATATATATATATATATATATATAACTATATAAGTTGACTTTATATACATATAAGGAGATTTATTATAGAAATTGGCTCATCCAGTTGTGGAGGCTGAGAAGTCCCATGATCATCTGCAAAGTCGAGAATTCAGGTGGTATATTCAGTCCAAACCCAGAGGCCTGAGAACCAAGAGCGCTGATCTAGAGCAGAAGAAGATGGATGTCCCAGCTTGAGCAGAGGACAAATTCGCTCTCTCTCAGTCTTTCTATGCTATTTAGTCCCACAATAGATGGTGTGATGCCCACCCACATCAGTGAAAGCAGTCTTCTTTAGTCAGTTGATTTAAATGCTGATTTCGTCCAGAAACGTTCTCACAGACACATCCAGAAACAATGTTTTTCCAACTATCTGGGCATCTCTTAGCCCAGTTCAGTTAACACATAAAAATAATTATCACCTGTTAGATCCAAAGGTCCCATGTATTTTATCAAATATTTAATAAAATTCCTTATCCAAAAATGAAGTTCACATTTAATATAATATACTGATGCACATAATTTAAGAATCAACATTGTCCTGAGAAGCTGGGGACAGGGAGGAATGGGGAATTGTTGCTTAATGAGTATGGACTTTTAATTTTGGAAGATAGAAATGTTCAGGAAATTGGTTGGACAACAATGTGAATGTATTTAACACTACTAAAACCGATGGTCAATACCGAAATCAGATTGATTGTATTCTTTGCAGCCAAAGATGGAGAAGCTCTATACAGTCAGCAAAAACAAGACCAGGAGCTGACTGTGGCTCAGATCATGAACTCCTTATTGCCAAATTCAGACTTAAATTGAAGAAAGTAGGGAAAACCAGTAGACAATTCAGGTATGACCGAAATCAAACCCTTAGGATTATACGGTAGAAGTGAGAAATAGATTCAAGGGGTTAGATCTGCTAGACAGAGTGCCTGAAGAATCATGGATGGAGGTTCTTGACATTGTACGGGAGGCAGGGATAAAGATGACCCCAAGGGAAAAAAATGCAAAAAAGCAAAATGGCTGTCTGAGGAGGCCTTACAAATAGCTGTGAAAAGAAGAGAAGCAAAAAGCAAAGATGTATCCATTTGAATGCAGACTTGAAAAGAATAGCAAGGAGAGATAAGAAAGCCTTCCTCAATGATCAGTGCAAAGAAATAGAGGAAAATAATACAATGGAAAAGACTAGAGATCTCTTCAAGAAAATCGGAGATAGCAAGGGAACATTTCATGTAAAGATGGGCTCAATAAAGGACAGAAACGGTATGGACCTAACAGAAGCAGAAGATAGTAAGTAGAGGTGGCAAGGATACACAGAAGAATTATAAAAAAAGATCTTCATGACCCAGATAATCATGATGGTATGATCACTAACCTAGAGCCAGATATCCTGGAATGCAAAGTCAAGTGTGCCTTAGGAAACATCACTATGAACAAAGCTAGTGGAGGTGATGGAATTCCAATTGAGCTATTTCAAATCCTAAAAGATGATGCTTTGAGAGTGCTGCACTCAATATGCCAGCAAATCTTGAACACTTAGCAGTGGCCACAGGACTGGAAAAGGTCAGTTTTCATCCCAATCCAAAAGAACGGCAATGCCAAAGAATGCTCAAACTACTGCACAATTGCACTCATCTCACACGCTAGTAATGTTCAAAATTCTCCAAGGCAGGCTTCAACAGTACGTGAACTGTGAACTTCCAGATGTTCAAGCTGGTTTTAGAAAAGGCAGAGGAACTAGAGATCAAATTGCCAACATCTGTTGGATTATCGAAAAAGCAAGAGAGTTCCAGAAAAACATCTATTTCTGCTTTATTGACTATGCCAAAGCCTTTGATTGTGTGGATCACCACAAACTGTGGAAAATTCTTGAAGAGATGGGAATACCAGACCACCTGACCTGCCTCTTGAGAAATCTGTATGCAGGTCAGGAAGCAACAGTTATAACTGAACATGAAACAACAGACTGGTTCCAAATTGGGAAAAGAGTACGTAAAGGCTGTATATTGTCAACCTGCTTATTTAACTTATATGCAGAATACATCGTGAGAAATACTGGGCTGGATGAAGCACAAGCTGGAATCAAGATTGCCAGGAGAAATATCCATAACCTCAGATATACAGATGAAAACACCCTTATGGCAGAAAGTGAAGAGGAGCTAAAAGCCTCTTGATGAAAGTGAAAGAGGAGACTGAAAAAGTTGACTTAAAACTCAGCATTCAGAAAACTAAGATCATGGCATCTGGTCCCATCACTTCATGGCAAGTAGATGGGGAAACAGTGGAAAGTGTGACAGACTTAATTTTGGGGGGCTCCAAAATCACTGCAGATGGTGACTGCAGCCATGAAATTAAAAGTCACTTCCTCCTAGGAAGGAAAGTTATGACCAACCTAGACAGCATATTAAAAAGCAGAGATATTATTTTGTCAGCAAAGTTCCATCTAGTCAAGGCTATGGTTTTTCTAGTAGTCATCTATGAATGTGAGAGTTGGACTATAAAGAAAGCTGAGCACCAAAGAATTGATGCTTTTGAACTGTGGTGTTGGAGAAGACTCTTGAGAGTCCCTTGGACTGCAAGGAAATCAAACCAGTCAATCCTAAAGGAAATCAGTCCTGAGATTCATTGGCAGGACTGATGCTGAAGCTGAAACTCCAGTATTTTGGCCACCTGATCCAAAGAACTGACTCATTGGAAAAGACCCTGATGCTGGGAAAGATTGACGGCAGGAGGCGAAGGGGACAACAGAGGATGAGATGGTTGGATGGCATCACCGACTCGATGGACATGAGTTTGAGTAACCTCTAGGAGTCGGTGGTGGACAGGGAGATCTGGTGTGCTGCAGTCCATGGGGTCACAAAGAGTTGGACACGACTGAGCGACTGAACTGAACTGAACCGAACCTGTACATTTAGATAGGGCAATGCCATATTTTTAAATGGGTAAGGTGGAAGTTTCTTATGTGTATTTTAGCACATTTTTTGAAAAAAAAATCAACATTGCCCTAAAGGTAATATAAAGGAAACATAAAAGGTTGTTTATAATCAAATTATGTGTATATCTAACAGATTAGTTTTCAGGCAGTTAGGCTGGAAAATAAAATGATCTAGTCAGATGTCTTCATTTGTTAAAAATGAGAAAGAACATTAGAAGTCTTTTGTTTCAAAGGGTACAGGACAAAGAAAGAGCAGAGGCATTGGAGGACACCAGAATAGAAATAATTTAGGATAAGTTAAAACAGATCATTTCATATGATAAGAAAGAGGGGAAAACATTTAATTGAAGTAGGGAAAATACTCAAAGACAAATTATGGACTGCCAAAGGAAGGAAGCAATGAAGAATAAGTTGGACATTATTTATAAATGAAAGGCAAAATATTTTTTTATATTATGACATAGGATACTGATAAGATTATCTCAGATTACATTTCTTCTGTCTAAAAATCCTACAATTTATCGGGTGCTGCATCTAGCCTCTAGAATTTAAAAATGTGAAAGACCATCCTCTAATAAGTAACAAAGAATAAAAAATAGGAAAAAGAAACAGCCATCAAAAGGCTATGGAGAGATTGTGCTAGATCTCTGGGGAGTCTTGAGTATCAGAAATATATGGAAAAAAAACCAAGTAACCAAAAAATAAATGCACAGCTTCAAAATGTAAGTTTCATAACATAAATATCAAAGTACTTAGAAATTTTTTGTTATATAAAAAATGAAATATTTGAAAAAATATCTTTCATTGAAATACAATGATGTGTCTGTTTCCTATGTCTATGTTTTATCATTTTGTACTATTAGTTTAAAACGTCCTGTAGATTTTTACAATAAGTGCACAGGCTGAAACCATTCTCAACTATATATATGGTAGGAAATGCTGCCATAACTTTGATTCTTTTCCAACAAGTGGGTGTGAAAGTCTTAGCTGGATCCCAAACGTTTTTAATTAGACTGATGAAATCATGCTTTGTCCTCAAGGTTCTTTTGAAGCTCAATTAATTTTTCTTGAAAATTCTGGTTAACATGTTCCACATCTGCTTAAAACCACCCCATCTGGTGTTGTAAAATGTTAACTGATCTTTAATCATCATAGCTTCGACATGAGAGCAATGTATTTCTGAGTCAGTATCCTTTCATCTCTCTTCATGTTAGATTGACTATGGTGCAAAGCTGGAAACTATTAAAATCCTTAGTGAACACGGTTATTTTAAAATATTTGACTTGTTGAAAAAGTCAAGATAATTCCCTGCACTGTAATAAGATTGATTCCCTTTCTTTTAAGAGGGACCTATTAATCTGGGACTTCCCCAGTGGCTCAGTATTCTTGCCTGGAGAATCCCATGAACAGAGAAGCCTGGTAGGCTACAGTCCATAGGGTCACAAAGAGTCGGACACGACTGAGAGTTTCTTAGTGCTGTCCATCAGATTTCCCAGGAAAGAATACTGGAGTGCCATTTCCTATTCCAGGAGATCTTTCTGACCCAGGGATTGAACTCACATCTCCTGCTTGGCAGATGGATTCTTTACCATAGAGCCACCTGGGAAGCCCAAAATATGCATAGTAATATACAAAATATAAAATATTTATTAATTGAATAAAGAGAAAGATCTTCTTTAGCTTAAAAGATAAACCTGTTTTACAGTATTTCAAATTTGATATTTATTTTTTCATTGATTATATAAAAAATTCCACAAAAGTCCATAATGTGAGCCAAATCTTTACAAAACAAAATCTTGAACCATTTTATTTGGACAAGACATTCAAACTCTTCATTGACATTTGGTAAATTATGGGTAATCTATCATTGAAGGTATTACTTTTAAACATTCATTGATCTATGGTGTCTCTCTCTTAGATTCTTGGTATTGTAAGTATTGTTGATGAATAATGAAATGACTTTAAAAACATTTGGTGCTTCTTTTTTAAATTAGCTCTGAACTAACATTACTGATGCTTCATCTGTTAAATAAGCAATGGTGAGGATTTCAAATATTGAAAATTCTTTTGTATTCATTGTCAGTCATTTCAAAAATAACATTTTTTTCTACTATTTTTTCTGGCCTTGGAAATTTTCTATATGCAAATAGTAAAGCTTCTTTATCATAGATGCTTTCATCTACTTGTTTACATTATGCAGTTGATTTCAATGTCTTTTGTATTGTTTTTAAACCAACATTACAATGGAATAAAGGAAATGATTTAATTTGATTTTTTCATCCTTTTTGTAGTTATCGTTTTTATAGCTAAGACATTTTTCTTGAGTACTGTGTGGCATGCCATATTTCATGATCATTAATGTTGTTCTGTACAAAACAATGAGACTCATCTCCTTCTGCATAGAACACTGTCAAACTGTCAAGTGACAGTATTGCAGTTTTTAGTATTCTTTAAATATTGGAAATATATATATGTATCATTTCCAATTTGATCAACATGTTCCTTTGTAAAATGTTCACTTAATCTTGATGTTTTCATTGGCTTAATTAGAAAAAGTGCATTGGCAGAGTCAGCACACTGGTGACTGTTCATTTGTACAAAAACCTGTAAAACCCAGCTTCAAATATTTAACTGAATATTTGCCGACATTTAAAATTTATATTTGACATTTTGAAAGAAGGGCTAAATGAGGAAATCTGTACATTTACTTAGAATCACTGTGATTATAGAGCTACAAATGCAGACCAATGCAGTTTTGTTCCCTAGACACAGTATTTTTAAATAATCAGCCTTTTTATTTGCCTTGGGTTAGCAATAGTTTATTTCAGCTATTTCACTAGTGTAAACTAAGAAGATGGATTTTTTTTTTCACTACAGATACTCATTTATTCTTGTTGTAAATCTACCAGCCTTTTATGGTTGAATCTATGATTTTAGTCTGAAATCTAAAGCCTTGATTTGAATTAATGGAATTAACAAATTCAAGCCAACTTGAGTTTGCACAGTTGAAGGTGACTCAAGACTGTTGACATGTCACATGAATTTAAGATTAATCCCTCTTGCTCTGATTAAAGAATAGAATTTGGGCAATAAAATCTGATACTACCTACCTGAGCTTAATGTTAACAATTTAAAGCTAGAATCTTACATGCTATTGCTCAATGACTCATGAGGAAATTAACATCTTTGCTGACCTGGATGAAAACCACAGTAGATGCAGGAAAATATGCTGCTGAAACTGGCTCTTTCAAGGCATAAACTTCACCTTGCCTTGAAGAGTCAAGGCTCTCTCTTGATGGTTTAATCCCCATATAAGCCCTATCTTTGGTCACAGACCTTCCTGGACTTGTGTTGTTCAAGGTCATCTGTAGCTGCCCAGAGAGTAAATTTTACCTCAACCCAGGTTTGCTTGTTAAGACCTATATGGGTAATGTTATAGGCCACCAAGATCACCTGAAGTGATCCGTACCTGCAGGTCAGGCAATATAGAGAGAGCCCCTTGCCTGTATACAAAGTCACCAGATCAAGATCTTTATGCAGCTGAGGCTTAATCTCACTCACACAGGCTGAAGTAACTAAGAACCAACTTCATGAAAAACTAAGCACCAAGTATTAGCTGTGAAAAAACTTTTCAATGATTTAAAACCCCCACAGGTCCTGAGCTTGGTATAGTCCTCTCAAAACTGAAATTATCCCAATCAATTCCTCCAGCCTTTAGAAGCCTCACTTTCCACATGTTTTAGTTTTGGTCTTCAAATTGATTCAGGTGTGTGGCAACAATAGAATTCCTGATACCAAACCCTGGGGCTAGATCTGGGCTTGCCCATCCTGAATAGCCCCAGCACTCTACTTTTCTCTTACCTTCCCCGGGCACAAGGCCTCTAAAACAAGCTTATGCCAAGGCTAAGAGAGGCCCGGAGTGCATGTTTTCAGCAGGCAGGCAGACCCAGGAGAGGGCTGGGGGGAAAAGAGGCTGAGCTCCAGCTCCCAAATCTACCACTTGGATTATTCACTGCTCCTCTCACTCCATGAGTGAGAAGCCAGGGGTATCTGTGACCTGGGAAGTAATATGAAGCAAAGTAGACCCTCACCCCCGACTCATATATGCACTCAATTTGGGAGATTCTATGTTCAAAACTTTTTCATAGTATAATATTCTGAGAGGAAATCTTTAACACTAGAATGGTTTGAGCTTAATTTATTAGCTCTGGTGCATCATTAGAGTTTTACAGCAGGAAAGTAAAACTAATCAGGATTTAGTATGGAAATGATACAGAGTCAGAAGATGTGAAGAAACTGGTCAGAAGGCTGATGGAATTTTTAAGCAAGAGGAAAAGATTAAACTCATAGCAAGTGTGAATGAAAAGTAGGGAACTAACTGACTTAAAAAATTCTTCATGTGTAGATAATTTGATTATGAGCAACTTAGGAGAAGTGGCAGGGGAGAGTCACTGCTAGTTGATGAGATCTGAAAGCTGCTTGTGGGAGAAAGGATGGAACTACTAGTAAGGGAGGAAGAGGGGAGAGTGGTTTTGGTTGAGGGTATTGGGCTGATGAGTTTTTGTTTGGTTATTTTGTCATTTTAAGGTATTTTAGAAACCTTACCATATATATACATACATATATATATACACACACATACATATATATACGTATATATACATACATATATATACGTATATATATAAAGATGGTAAAGGTCAGAATCATGGGCAAGGAAACCACAAATGACAGGAGTCCACATTATTGCTATGAATGAGATTTAAGTGGAGGCTAATAACACACTTCTAATTAAGGGATAGCATAGAGCGTGTCAGTTATTTGGAGGGGTGGGGAACACAGTTTTTGTAGCATAAATTTTTTGGGGGCTGTTTTGGATAGTCCCCCAAAGTCTGTTACAAAATCCATTCATCCTAAATCGATTTCTTCTCTGGAGCCCTCCTGAGCTTCTCTGAAACTCATAGCTGGTACCTTGGTTGGGCCACTCCTGTTAAGCAGGGATCACTGCCTTCATCCAGTTCTGTCTCTAAATCTCCGTGTCAAAGATCAACAAAACCAGTGCTAGACAGAGATGATAAAGATGGATTTTATTGCAATAAAGGGGAGACCCCAGGATATCCTGAGTTCCACTCTGATCTCTGCTGAGGTCACTGGGTGTTTTAAAGGGCGAACAAGGAAGAGGGAGTGAGTAGGGGCTGGAGCAGAGTCAGGAACAAGAAAAATTACAAAAAGCAGGTGAGTGGTTCCTGTTCTGGTGATTAGGCCACTGGAGCCTGCTAACACATCTACTGAAGTTAGTCTCCCTCCACAGAGGGTGGGAGCCAGGCCCTGTCCTTAGGGTTACACTTTAGAGGAACAGCTTGGAGATCCTTCAAAAAAAAAACACTTTGGGGCTATAGGAAATACAGACAATCTTCTGTAGGACAGAAGAAGGATTCACAATTATAAGCTTTTTAAATAAATGCTCTCTTTAAAGAGAGGTCAAGGACCTTTCTCAGCTGTTGGCTGGAACAAAGGCTAAGTTCTTTTGGTAACCTGGACCTTTTCTAGGCAAAAACTCCAGGCTGTTTCAAAAGTGGACCTTAGGCTCCTGGAAACCGTGCTAGAGTTCCGTGCACGAGTTTGCATGTTCTCAGCATCCAGAGCCATGTTTCTAAAGTGGAATTGGGAATTTGTTACTCTCCTGCTCCAAACTAATGATTACCCATTTTACTCTGGAAAATGTACACACTGCTCAGTATGTCTTATGAGGCCCTATGTGATCTGGCTTCCACTCCTCTCACCAGCTCAGGTCGCATCATTCCCTTGGGAGGAAACAATTATGGTTTAGGAAGCGCTGCCATCCTCCCTCTTCCTGTTGAGCCTTCAGACCCCTGGCTGGTGAGCTGTCTCTTCAGGGCCATCAAGGAACATCCTGCCTTCCTCCAGCCAGCAGCAGGCTCTCTCCTTGGAGACCTTGAGTCCAGGGCAAAAGGACACAAGGGTGGACACCCATTAGAACGCCTGCATCCGGGGGCAGTGCTCTATCACCAGCAGGGATGACCTTGGTGACCAGCCTCCAGGGTTGCGTGTTTCACTTTCTGAATCTGGCCCTCCTGCCCTTCCACTGCTTCGGTGAAATCCTGACATCCTTCCCATAAACCGTTGTTTACCTCTGCTCGAGTAGGTGCCCTTCTGCTGTGGCCACCAGAACAGCCACCGTTCTTCTGGCCAACTCCAGCTTTTCTTTCAAGGTCTCTGTGTTGATGTCAGTGTTTGTTCCTTCCTCGTGCAAGAGGCAGAACTTCATTCACCTTTGTTTCCATTCTTTTCTTCTCCTACTCCCCAGGCTTCGTATCATTAATCAGAGGAATGGACTCATCTTACTCATCTGCTAACCTACTGTTTCCTTATTTTCACCAGTTTTGTTTTTGTAATGAGTTTCACGGTTATATTTACAGCAGTTATTCATGCCTGAGTCCCAGTACAGAACTGATTTTGGTTTTCCTATTCTTTAGTTCCCAGTTGGGCTAGGAACAGAATTCTTAGTTACAATCATGATCGTGCTTAGTAGTATCTGACTCTTGGCAACCTTTTGGACTGTAGCCTGCCTGGCTTCTCTGTCCATGGGATTTTTAAGGCAGGAATACTGGAGTGGGTTGTCAGTATTTCCATCTCCAGGGGATCTTCCAACCTACGGATGGAACCTGAGCCTCCTGTGTCTCTTGCACTACAGGTGGATTCTTTACCCACTGAGCAACTCAGTTCAGTTCAGTTCAGTCGCTCAGTCGTGTCTGACTCTTTGCGACCTCATGAATGGCAGCACGCCAGGCCTCCCTGTCCATCACCAACTCCTAGAGTTCACTCAAACTCATGTCCATCGAGTCAGTCATGCCATCCAGCCATCTCATCCTCTGTCATCCCCTTCTCCTCCTGCCCCCAATCCCTCCCAGCATCAGGGTCTTTTCCAATGAGTCAACTCTTTGCATGAGGTGGCCAAAGTATTGGAGTTTCAGCTTTAGCATCAGTCCTTCCAATGAACACCCAGGACTGTTCTTCTTTAGGATAGACTGGTTGGATCTCCTTGCAGTCCAAGGGACTCTCAAGAGTCTTCTCCAACACCACAGTTCAAAAACATCAATTCTTCGGCGCTCAGCTTTCTTCACAGTCCAACTCTCACATCCATATATGACCACTGGAAAAACCATAGCCTTGACTAGATGGACCTTTGTTTTCAAAGTAATATCTCTGCTTTTTAATATGCTATCTAGGTTGGTCATAACTTTCCTTCCAAGGAGTAAGTGTCTTTTAATTTCATGGCTGCAGTCACCATCTGCAGTGATTTTGGAGCCCCAAAAAATAAAGTCTGACACGGTTTACACTGTTTCCCCATCTATTTCCATGAAATGATTGGACCAGATGCCATGAACTTAGCTTTCTGCATGTTGAGCTTTAAGCCAACTTTTCCACTCTCCTCTTTCACTTTCATCAAGAGACTTTTTAGTTCCTCTTCACTTTCTGCCATAAGGATGGTGTCATCTGCATATCTCAGGTTATTGATATTTCTCCCAGTAATCTTGATTCCAGCTTGTGCTTCTTTCAGCCCAGCGTTTCTCATGAGGTACTCTGCATAGAAGTTAAATAAGCAGGGTGACAATATACAGCCTTGACATACTCCTTTTCCTATTTGGAACCAGTCTGTTGTTCCATGTCCAGTTCTAACTGTTGCTTCCTGACCTGCATATAAGTTTCTCAAGAGGCAGGTCGAGTGGTCTGGTATTCCCATGTCTTTCAGAATTTTCCAGTTTATTTTGATCCCCACAGTCAAAGGCTTTGGCATAGTCAATAAAGCAGAAATAGATGTTTTTCTATTAGGGAAGCCCAAATCTTCACAAATTCACCATTATCTTTAGGAACTCAGTGTTGCAGGGAAGTCTGGGGCAAGCATCTAAATTTTGATTCCTTTAAGTAAAGCTGCTTTTCCTGCTTTCTACTTGGATATTTGCGGGATTTTATATTAATTAATTTTTTTTTACAAAGCATGTCTATGTACAGGCATTTAGAATTAATTTCAAATTCACTTGGACTGTTATGAGTCAGTTTTCATATTGACTGTTCTGTTGTTGTTGTTGTTGTTGTTGTTAGCATCTAAAGTTTATACTGTTATATAGCTCATATCAGTTGAGATAAGACCAGAGAAACAAAACCAGTGTGGGTATTATTTATCTTAGGGAATTGGTTATATAGTAGCCAGACTTCAAGGTAGCCCACTCAATGATCTCTGGTATTTGTGCCCTTGTGTAAACCACTCCCACAATCTACTAATCTTGGTCCATATGAGCAACAGAATGTAGTGGAAGTGATAACATGTGACTTTCAAGGCCAGAAGGACATGGCTGCTTCTGCCTATTCTCTTGGGTCTCTCACTGGGGGAAGCAGGCTTTTGTGGGGACATTTGAGCAGGAGAGATGAGGGACTGTCTCCTGCCAGAGGCCAGCAACAGATTGCCAAATGAACCATTCTAGGAGCAGATACCTCTGCCACAGTTAAACCTTTGGATCAGGCATTGGCCTACTGACTTCACACACCAACCAGCCTGCTACCTATTTTTGTAAATAAAGCTATCCTGGGGTACAGCCACAACCATTTGTACATGTATTATCCATGGCTGCTCTTGCCCCTTCACAGCAGAGTTGAGTAGTTGCAACACAGACTCTGCGGCCCACAAAATTGACAATATTTGTTACCTGGCCTTCAGAGGAAAAGATTGCAGACCACTGCTGCCATTTTAACTGCAGCCTCATGGGACAGAAGCACCAACTAAACCACTGCCAGATTGCTGGTCCACCAAAACTGTGTGAAACTGTAAGTGTTTCTATTGTTTTGAGGTAGTTTGTTGTTCAGCCATAGATAACAAATACATTGCCCTTATATCATTGTCGTAGCTAACTAGAAAGTCTAAGTCGATGTTTCTGTACCTGGTGCTAGAGCATGGCATGCAGGGAGCAGGGGGTAGGGGGCCGGAAAGGGAAGATGGATGTGAACTGAAACATGCAAGGCTCAACTGAAGCCCCCAGGGAAGGGCTAGGATGCATATTGGTCACTTCCTGCCTCCAAGCCTCCACCCAGGACGAGGCTGTCCTGTAGGAGGTGATGGTGTCCTTTGTCAAGGAGGAAAAACCTGCACCTGGCTTGAAAGTTGGAGAAGCTGAGGAAGGATCCTATGGGCGCTGAATGTTGTGGGCCCCACTCTGGCCCCCATCAGCCAGGTGAGATGATGTGCTTGAGTGTCCTGTGCTCTGCCCCAACCTTTTGAGCATAAAAAGATGGCCCCTGCTTCACTTCTGCCTTGTGAATCTCAAGCAAAGTGTCCCTTGTTGCCTGTGCTGACATAGAACAAGGCAGGGAAGAGAATGTAGGGAATAAAATCTCCAGCATACCCATCCACTGTACTGTCTTGTCTTCAAAAGGTCAACACTTTTATTTAATTAGCGTTGTTACTAGGTGATATCGACTTTCCCAGGTGGTGCTAGAGGTAAAGAATCTTCCTGCCAATATAGGAGACACAAGAGACCCGGGTTCCATCCCTGGAGATCCCATGGACGAGGAAATGGCAATCCACTCCAGTATTCTTGCGTGGAAAATTCCGTGGGCAGAGGAGCCTGGTGGGCTACAGTTCTTGGGGCCGCAAAGAACGACTTAGCATACACACATTAGGAGATGTATCTTTCTGCCCTCTCCACTCCCAATTACAAGTGGTTTGAGAAGCTGTGTGCCAAAGGTCTGACGCAGTTTGCAGTTTTTTAAGGGCTTCAGAAGACTTAACACACAGTCCCTCTACTCACTGGCTCTGGCATTACTATGTGAGGGTCTACTGTGTAGAGACTGAAATGTTTTCAGTATTGTGGGCTGGCTCCATCCTTCTAGAATGAAGAAAGAAAAAACATTAGATACAGCTGTGTACCAAGGTCTTTGGTCCAAATCCTGTAGAACCTCAGATACCTGAGCCAAGATCATGGGGTCCGTGTTGCACAAGGTAGGAGAATGTTGCAGCAGTGACCCTCACATTGTTCATGATTCCCTCTGTCCACACCCTCAGATAGTCTTCTCTCACATGGGCTCTGACGTCTGTGCAACTTGCTCTCTCCAATGAAACAGTAGCAAACATGACACAATCATAAACCTGAAAAGTGCTGGTGAACTAGTTTTTTATGCTGCTGAGGAAATACTGCCAGGCTTTAATGTGGAGTAAACAAGGCAAAGGAAAGATGGGCATGTATAGGTTACTAACAGCATAACAAGGAGGGCAAATACTGTACTAATTGATTTATAAGAAATGCACAAGTAAATTTTAAAATTCAGGTATTCCTCAAATAGCTTCTTCTTGAATCTTGCATTCTCTCTTTTTGAAGTTTACCCTTTAAAAAAGTATTTTTTTAGTGAGAGTAGATTGAAAACATTCTCAGTTGTTTGTTTCAACTGTTCTTGTTTCATTCTCATTCTTAAAGTATGATTTAGTTGGGTATATGTTTTAGATTGGCAGTTATTTTCTCTCAGAACTCTGAGGGTATTATTCCACTGTTTCTGGATTCTGTCATTGCTGTTGAGAAGTCAGTTGTCAGCCTAACTGTTGTCCTTTTGTAAATTGTTTGTCTTCTCTCTCCGGCTGCTTTTAAAACTTTCTGCTTGTCTTTGGTGTTCTGCAGTTTCCCTGTGAAATGTCTGAGTATGCATTTCCTTGATTTGTCTTGCCTAAGGATCTTTGTGCTTCTAGAACCTAAGGATTTACATCTTCCATCAACTGGAAGAATCTCAGTCATAAATGCTTCAAATATATACTTACTCCACATAATTTTTCTGCTCAGTTAATAAATCTTGAAAGATTCTACCACTTTTTGGACAGTTACTCCCTTTTTTTCCTGACTTATGTGTTTTTACCCAATTGCACACTAAATACAGTTATATTTTATATCCATTTCAGGCAAAAACATATTCATCAATTGACACAACAGTTCATAGTCGGAGGATATCAAAAGAACAAGTGTGAACTTCACACTTTTGGTGAATTCAAAACTGTTCTCTGTAAGAGAATTGAGGTGGAAGGATCTTGCTTTACATGTGCACTATTTTTGCATTTTGAAGCACTACTAAGTTTACCCATAATTTTGCACTAAAGAGATTTTTCTGTGCTATATTCAGTACAAGATAATCACAAACTCTCCAAAAGGTGAAGATAATGTAGAGAGAATAATGCACCATCCAAAGTGTACCTTTCTTAGGAACTTCCCTGGCAGTCCAGTGGTTAAGACTCCACCAGCATGCATGTTCAGCCTCTGGTTGGAGAACAAGATCCAGCAGGCTGCGTGGTGTGACAAAAAGTAAAATGAAACAAAGTGTGCCTTTCTTGCTCCCCTCTGCCATCAACTGCCACCTCCTCAAAAGTCTTCTCCTGTTAGCAAATATAAATACAAATAGTTGATGAGCAGACTGTTTTAGTTTCCTTTTAAATTATAGTTTATCATGTATAAAAACTTGTTTTCACTAACAGTATAGATGCCAGGTGAGAGCAGCTTGTGTTTTTTTTTTTTTTTTACTTTGAAATCTCTGCCTCTAAGGACTAGGTAGGTGGAGAGTAGGTGGTGACCATTCTTGGTGCTGGAGAAAAGCCTGTCTGAGGGTGAAGCTACACACAGAGGAAAGCAGGGCTGAGGAAGGAAAGAGAGAGTCTAGATAATATTGTTTGAACTTCTGACTTCAACCTGCCACATGTGCCTCTTGACTTTTCACTTTTGTGAGCCAATGAAGTTGATTTTTTTAAATCTGGTATGTTAGGTTAATGCCAATGGAATCCTGACAAATGCATAGCGTGACTTCTTATCTAATGTCAATTGTGTCTTTTTCAGTGAAGGCCCATGGTATGCACACAGGGGCCTGGGAATTGGGAATATAGCTGGTGGGGGCTTTTCCATTTCTTTGACAATTTCCTAAGGTTTCTCAATTTCCTAAGCCCACACTATGTGACAGCAATACCTGTCTGTAAGGGGAAGGCCATCTTCACTCTTTAGGTTAATTCTCCATGTTAATACTTATATCATTTTAACTAGATCTTTTAAAAAAAATTACCGTTTTTAAAAAAGTTAATGGGTCAAATGTTGAAGATATCAAAATATAAGTATGATATGTCTTAATTTTTATTTTTTATAAATATAAAGTATTTAAAACATGAGTTTGCACCACAGGAAGCAAATAACCACAATAATTTCAGGTATTTAAATATTCAAAATATGAAATAACTAGAAAAAAGTCAGGAAGTTGCATTATGCAAGCTTTATTTTTTTGAAGGGTAGAGATGCTTCTAGTTTCCTAACAATTCATTTTATTTCACAGCTTGATTGGTCCTTCCAGGAGAACATCTGTTAGAGGAGAAATAAGATTAGACTTTCAAGAGTCTGAGGGCCTCCTTATAACCTGAGTCAGGTGTGCACGACTGCTGTGGGGGCTGTGATAGAAATTCCAGAAACGAGCAAGGCAACTGCAGGTGGGAGAGCTGAAATGTGCTGAGTGCAGTTCCTTTCATCTCAGGTGCTGAAGTTCCAGAGCAGCGACCTATTGTTGGGGAAGGAGCTGGCTTGAAAATTCAGGCTATTCGCTGTAGTGATAATCTTTCTCCAAGAGGTACAACACCAGAAAGCCCAAGAACATTAAACAGTCATCTCTGTTTGATGATACACATCAAAACAAAAACGGTATAAGCGGAGGATGATGCGGGCTCCCACATCATACCAAGGGTTCATCCCCCAAGAGTCACAGGGCTTTGTGTATGCCACACCCATTTGCAGCAGATTTTAATTCATCTAGAATATGATCCGCATGTGGCAGAGAAGAAAAGGCTAAAGCAAAATTAAATGTCTAGAAGAGAACTGCCTGATTGCAAATGTATGATTTATAACTGCAGCAGCATGAATATCCCTTTTTTTAAAATTATGTTTTCTGATCACCTTCTCCAGAGGCAGAAGCATCCATATTAATGGCCAGATCATCAGACTTTTGAACTTTTATAATAGCAGACTAAGGCCACAGTCTCTCAACAACTTCTATCCATATATGTTTATTCTAGAATACAACAAGGTGGTTCTTCCTTCTCTTGTGGAGCATTCAGACATGTCTGTGAGTGACATTAGATTTAGGAGATTTATACTTTCAGCACACCGAGAAGCCTCCACTTGCCCTTAGGGAGTTCTTACTTTTGAAAGTCAGGTATATTGCTGAACATTAAAAATTGAGATGTATTGAGAATTACAGAACTGAAAAATCACCTTGCTCCAATCACTATTGTTGGAATTGATATAGATAAGAATAATCATTTGAGGCTAAAACTATCAGGAGAAAAGTTGTTGGAAAACAAGATATTCATAGTCCCAAAACATCATCCCACAAACTGCTTTAAAAAAATAATGAGGTATGACAGTTCAGTTCAGTTCAGTTCAGTTCAGTCGCTCAGTCGTGTCCGACTCTTTGCGACCCCGTGAACTGCAGCACGCCAGGCCTCCCTGTCCATCACCATCTCCTGGAGTTCACTCAGACTCGCGTCCATCGAGTCAGTGATGCCATCCAGCCATCTCATCCTCTGTCGTCCCCTTCTCCTGCCCCCAATCCCTCCCAGCATCAGAGTCTTTTCCAATGAGTCAACTCTTCGCATGAGGTGGCCAAAGTACTGGAGCTTCAGCTTTAGCATCAGTCCTTCCAAAGAAATCCCAGGGCTGATCTCCTTCAGAATGGACTGGTTGGATCTCCTTGCAGTCCAAGGGACTCTCAAGAGTCTTCTCCAACACCGCAGTTCAAAAGCATCAATTCTTCAGCGCTCAGCCTTCTTCACAGTCCAACTCTCACATCCATACATGACCAGAGGAAAAACCATAGCCTTGACTAGACGGACCTTAGTCGGCAAAGTAATGTCTCTGCTTTTGAGTATACTGTCTAGGTTGGTCATAACTTTTCTTCCAAGGAGTAAGTGTCTTTTAATTTCATTGCTGCAGTCACCATCTGCAGTGATTTTGGAGCCCCCCAAAATAAAGTCTGACACTGTTTCCACTGTTTCCCCATCTATTTCCCATGAAGTGATGGGACCAGATGCCATGATCTTCGTTTTCTGCATGTTGAGCTTTACGCCAACTTTTTCACTCTCTTTCACTTTCATCAAGAGGCTTTTTAGTTCCTCTTCACTTTCTGCCATAAGGGTGGTGTCATCTGCATATCTGAGGTTACTGATATTTCTCCCGGCAATCTTGATTCCAGCTTGTGTTTCTTCCAGTCCAGCGTTTCTCATGATGTACTCTGCATAGAAGTTAAATAAGCAGGGTGACAGTATACAGCCTTGACGTACTCCTTTTCCTATTTGGAACCAGTCTGTTGTTCCATGTCCAGTTCTAAGTGTTGCTTCCTGACCTGCATACAGATTTCTCAAGAGGCAGGTTAGGTGGTCTGGTATTCCCATCTCTTTCAGAATGTTCCACAGTTTATTGTGATCCACACAGTCAAAGGCTTTATTGTGATCCACACAGTCAATAAAGCAGAAATAGATGTTTTTCTGGAACTCTCTTGCTTTTTCCATGATCCAGCAGATGTTGGCAATTTGATCTCTGTTTCCTTGGCCTTTTCTAAAACCAGCTTGAACATCAGGGAGTTCACAGTTCACGTATTGCTGAAGCCTGGCTTGGAGAATTTTGAGCATTACTTTACTAGCATGTGAGATGAGTGCAATTGTGCGGTAGTTTGAGCATTCTTTGGCGTTGCCTTTCTTTGGGACTGGAATGAAAACTGGCCTTTTCCAGTCCTGTGGCCACTGCTGAGTTTTCCAAATTTGTTGGCATATTGAGTGCAACACTTTCACAGCATCATCTTTCAGGATTTGAAATAGCTCAACTGGAATTCCATCACCTCCACTAGCTTTGTTCGTAGTGATGCTTTCTAAGGCCCACTTGACTTCACATTCCAAGATGTCTGGCTCTAGATTAGTGATCACATCATCATGATTATCTGGGTCGTGAAAATCTTTTTTGTACAGTTTTTCTGTGTATTCTTGCCACCTCTTCTTAATATCTTCTGCTTCTGTTAGGTCCATCCCATTTCTGTCCTTTATCGAGCCCATCTTTGCATGAAATGTTCGCTTGGTATCTCTAATTTTCTTGAAGAGATCTCTAGTCCTTCCCATTCTGTTGTTTTCCTCTATTTCTTTGCATTGAAGAAGGCTTTCTTATCTCTTCTTGCTATTCTTTGGAACTCTGCATTCAGATGCTTATATCTTTCCTTTTCTCCTTTGCTTTTTGCCTCTCTTCTTTTCACAGCTATTTGTAAGGCCTCCCCAGACAGCCATTTTGCTTTTTTGCATTTCTTTTCCATGGGGATGGTAATGAGGTATGACTGACACACAAAAAGCTGTACATATTTGATATATAAGCTTGAGGAGCTTGGAGATAAGTATTCACCCGTGAAACCAGCACTATAACCTACACCATAAACACATCAATCTCCTCCAGAAAGTTCCTCCTGTCTCCTTTTGTTTATTATTACTGTTTTAATATGTGCATGATAAGAAAGCAACATAAAATCTACCCTGTCAGCCCATTTTTCAGTATACAGTACACTAAGGTTAACTATAGGTACTTGAACTTTGTGGCCTGCGACTACTATCATCCAGTACCTTCCCCCTTCTCCAGCCTCTGGCTACCACCATTCTACTGCCTGCTTCTAGAATTTAGGCAATTTCATATTTACCTTCTGAGGTAATTTTTTAACTTAATGTGTTATGACAAAGATGTGCTGATCTTTAATCAAGCACTACTATGTTAATGCTGTAATATCAAAATGCATTATATAAACAATTCAAATTGAACACATTAATGTAAGAAACGCCACGGGAAGAAAGAGCCACCCCTATGGACCGTTGATCAGGGCCTTTTATTGGGCGGTTGCTCTCGGGCAGAACTCCCGGGGCGGGTGAGCAAGGAAGCGAAGGGGGTCTGCGAAGCAAAGGGAGTCTGCGAGGTATGAGGGATGGGGAAGGGTTTTATAGCCCGGGCCGGGCTCCCGTATAAGGAAGAAAACGCGGGCTCAGCGGTGATTGGTGTCCAAGGGCTCCGTGTCGGCTCCTGATTGAACAGCGAGGGCTCCGTGTCGGCTCCTGATTGGACGGCTTGGATGTCGGCCCGCCTCCGGGGCTTGTCTGCGGCTCTCTGCCGGGACATGTCCCGACATGCCCGGGCATGCCCAGGCATGCCTCAACACGCCCAACCTTGCCCTGACCTTTCAATTAACAGGAAGTTTTCTGTTTTTGTTTTGTTTTAATGGTGCAGTTGCTGTGGAAAACAGTATTGTGGTTCCTCAAACACATAGGGTTGTTGTGAGGATTAAATTAATTAAAAGGGTATAATGGCAACCACTGTTCATACTATAAAGCTAATATTCAATACATGTTAGCAGTCATTTTTCTTCTTTAAATAAATGCAGATCCTTCATAAGTTAATAGTAGTGTCTGCTTATGCTGTTATCGATGCAATTCATTTTACTTCATATCTCACCATCTTATGTTAATGATTTCTCACATAAAGGTGTTTTTAAAGACATTCACATTTTCTGACAGATTTGTGCCTGCATTTTTGCACCCATGATTCACAAGTATGAATAGGAGTGCTTAAGCAATTCAGAGAAAATGCCTTTCTTGGACTGGAATCGGCATTCCTTTATAAAAAAAAAATTGAAACAAAAGTTCAGCTTATAAAACAGTAATGGAGTTGGCTTTTGCTGGCAAGTGTGAAAACTTGCTGCAATTCAAAAATAAAAATTATTCATGTATTCACATTTGGGGGTTGGAAGGAATGGTATAGAGGGTTTTAAGATAGCAACACATGAAAAAAAGTTCAGCTCTCACAATGACATTTATATGGTCACCATCAAAAGTTCTTGGAGGATAAAGATAGACAAGGTTCTCCTATCTCTGTGGGAAGTTTTCTGTTTATCTATCCCATGATTCTATACATAAATTATTTGAATCTTGCCTGTTTAAGCTGTTTACTAAGAATAAGGAATAAATATTTGTGACTGAAGCTCCAATACTTTGGCCATCTGATGTAAATAGCCAACTCATTGCAAAATACCCTGGTGCTGGGAAAGATTGAAGATAGTAGGAGAAGAGAGCAACAGAGGATAAGATGGCTGGATTGCATCACCAATTCAATGGACATGAACTTGGGCAAACTCCAAAAGATGGTGAGGGACAGAGTCCTGGTATGCTGCAGTCCATGGGTCACAAAGAGTTGGACACTTTGGCAGCTGAACAACAACAACAACAACATTTGTGACTTACAATTTTAGCTTAGAAAATACCACCAAGCAGACTGTTGGCCTACTTTACCTGAGAAGAAATTCTGGGACTGTTTACATGGAACTGTGATTTATATCTGTTATAAATAGTAAAAGCATAAGGAAAGTCTCAGCTATAACATGAGGTGGGGTGTACTCTTGCCTATGAATATCCAAACCACTCTATTGGGACCTTTCTCGCTCCACTTACCACATTCCATCATATGGAGTCTTATCATTTCAAAGGCACTTTGACATATCTTGTTTAATTTTCATAAAATGTTTTTGAAGTAGGTATTATTATCTCCATTAGATAGGTGATCAGGTTGGGTATATTGTCCAAAATCACAAAATTGCTGAATGGCATAGCTAGGGTTCGCACCCAGGCCTTCTTACTCCATCTCCAGGGCTCCCTTTCCCCTTTGCCCTCAGCTGTCTTTGTCCCTTTACACGAACGACATTTTGATATGCTTCCTTGGCATGAAACTCAGGGCTTTGCTCAAGCACATATACTCAGTGAATATGAAAGTGGTGCATGAAGGAAGGGAGATAGTGGAGGAGACTTTTGATGGTTCTGGAAGAAGGTGACTGGTAAGAAAGAGCAAATGGGACACCAAGAGTAGTAAGATCTCTTTCTTGACCCTTGTTGCACTGTTGCAAATTTTTGAAACTGAAACGAAGGAAAAAAGCAAGCACCTCCTCTAATGATGACACCTCCCCATGTAAGCTGCCCTCTTAGGCATCCACTGACCTCCTCTTCTCCCCATCCCTATCAATTACCGTTCCTTGGCTTCTGGGGCATCAAGATGGGACTCTTGATCTATCTTCAAAGAAGCCAAGTTGGCAAAGGCAAGTTGGTTTTATGAAACAGGAGCCGTGATAGTGATTGAAAGGGAAAAAGTAACCCTGAGGGGACAGAAAGGATGTGCAAGTGCTGAGATGGACTCCTATGAATTCTTCATCTAACCATCTGTTGACTTAAAAACATGCATGATGTAAAAGCCATGTGTCCAGTTTACTCAGTGTCAGATTAAGGACTGTAGCCTGAGAGGCAGCCTCTGAGAGAACTCTGAGGAACTGTTTCAGCAGGTAAACAAGGAAGTCAATGTGTGTGTGTGTGTGTGTATACACACATATATGATTTTGGTGAAGGAGGTACATGCAACCCAACTACAGGTCTCAATAGAAGGTTGCTGCTAGTCACTGAGGAACAATGATCTTTGTTAATGATTTTAATGCTTTTCTAAAAATGGAGAGATGCAAGCATATAGGTTCATAAAAAAAAAATTCTCCTGAAAATATCCAACTATCTGAAGCTCTGTTCTGCCAGTTTTCCCAGAGCACAGAGTATCTCATTCTGATCCTCACCGTGAACTCCTTTCAGGATGTATTGAAGGTCAGTGGCTGCAGTGTCTTATAACTCAGTCCCTATAGAGCAAGATGGCAAGCAGCATTTTTTAGTTATCATGTCCTAAGGACAAAATTCTCTCAATTACCAAATCTCACTTCTAACCATTTTCTCTGAACAAGCAAAGACACTCAGCCAGGAAGCTATGAGTACAGCCCGTCCCTCCCACTGCATCCAGGTCCCAGAATGCCAGGTCCATTCAGACACCCAAACAGCCTGTGCCTGAGTCTGGGTATTGAGGTCAGTCAGTTCCATCTCTGAGCCCTCTACCTCTCATCCCCACCACCTAGAGTCTCCTCCATGGGTGCCCTCTATTCTTCAGCTCAGTGTCTTCCCTCTGACTCTTACACTTTTTTGACCCACAGTCCTTGTGACTTTGTACTAGGGAATCATAATGTATTTTAAGGAACCCCCTCTTTTGCTTTAACACCTTCATAGAGCATTCACTTCACCCTACTTTCCTACAGACGCCATATCTCTTTCAGCCCTTTCCAACTGGGGGGATTTGTTCTCCCACACCCAGTATTTCAGGTCTGCTGCTGGTGGTGGGGAGTGGGATTGTTCAGCATCAACCAGGCTCCCCACTTGCTTACCCATCCCCTCAAGTCAGTGGCTGTCCTCTTTTAAGGCTTAGAAAATGTTACCACACCACCTTCTATGCCTCTCTCCCAACTCCTTTTTTTTTTTTTTTGGCCATGCTGCAGGGCATGGGGGATCTTAGTTTGCTGACCAGGGATGGACCCCTGCCCCTGCAGTGGAATCTCAAAGTCCTAACCACTCAGGGGAGTCCCCCTCCCTCCTAACTATTAACAGGTGGGCCAGGCATCTGCAACATCCCCTGGAGATTTTGATACTTCATTCAGTGATTCCCACTGACATAAACAGCCATCCGGGGATATTTCTTTTTTTACGTTTATTTATAGGTTTATTTATTTGGCTGTGCTAGGTCTTAGGTGCAGCATATAGGTTTTTGTTTTGTTTTGTTTTTTAGTTGCAGCACATGGAATATTTAATTGCGGCATGTGAGATCTAGTTCCCAGACCAGGGATGGAACCAAGGACCCCAGCATTGGGAGCTCAGAGTCTTAGCCACTCAACCACCAGGGAACTACCTATCCTGGAATATTACAACCACACATTTAGTTTTATGTTCTGTGACCTTAACTCTATTGATCTTGACTTTCTGTTTTAGCACCCTACTCCTTAGGCATGACCCTCTCTCCACTGGGTTTTATCATCATTGGAATTTTCTATTTCAAATATCTTAAGTTCTAACTTTCCACACAGTCTATCAATCTGTCCTGGGTTGGTTTCCCAAGGACTTCTTAATTGCTGAGTTCAAAGGATTCTTTTAAGTCCTCTGCTTATCCGTCCTCTCTGTGGAATGTGAATTTCTTCTTCTTGAAATTCTGTTTTCCCTCATACCACTTAGTTGGTTTGCTAATGTCTCTGGCCTCCTTTATCATTTCTGTTGTGGGCCTTTCCATGGTCTTCCCCAGAATTCTGCCCATGACCTTCTTCTTGTCTCGTGTCCATACTCTCTGGTTGCTGTTTTCTGCTCTCATAGGTCTAGTATACACTTGGATGCTGGTGACTCCAAATACCTTCAACTCAGCTAGACCATTTTTAAAATTAATTTTCATTGGAGTATATTTCATTTACAGTGTTGTATTTGTTTCTCCTATACAGCAAAATGGATCAGTTATAACATATATGTATATCTACTCTTTTTTAGATTCTTGTCTCATGTAGGCCATTACAGAGTATTGAGTACAGGTCCTTATTGAGCAGGTCCTTATTAGTTATCTATTTTATGTTTAGTAGTGTGTATGTATGCCAGTCTCGATATCCCAGCTTATCCCTCTCCTCCCTTCCCCTTGGTAACTGTAAGTATGTTTTCTACATCTGTGACTCCATTTCTGCTTTGTAAATAAGTTCATTTGTACCAGTTTTTTAGATTCCACGTATAAGTGATATCATACGATATTTGTCTTTCTCTGTCTTGGGTTATTTCACTCAGTATGACAATCTCTAGGCCCATCCATGTTGCTGCTAATGGCATTATTTCATTCATTTTTATGGATGAGTAGTATTCCATGGTATGTATGGACCACATCTTCTTTATCCACTCATCTGTTGATGGACATTTAGGTTGCTTCCATGTCCTGGCCATTGAAAATAATGCTCCAGTGAACACTGGGGAAGACCTTTTCTTCACATATCAAACTCATACACCCTACTGTCAGATCTACATCCTTCCATGAATATCCCACAGCCACTCAATCATATCCCAAACTAAATTTTTCATCTTCTCGTGCAAACTCACTTCTGCTCTTTATTCTGTATCTCAGTTATTGGCAGATACCTCATCCATGGAACTAAAAACCTGGAAATCATTACTCTGTTCCGTTTTCTTTCCATCTCACTCCTGTAAACAATGAATCAGAAAGCCATACTGTATTACTTCTTCATATATTTCTCTATTCTTTTCTTTAATTCTCTTCCTTTTCATTAATTCTCTGCACTGTCTCTACTATACCTCTATTGCCCCAACCCCAGCCTACATGTTCCCTGCACTTGCCATCTTTCCCTTAACCCACGGCGCAGTTTTTGGTCCATAGCTGCCTTCTATCTGCTTCGCCTGCTCTGTTCAGCAGCTGAGCTCTCACTCATCATCTACTGCATTACTTCAGCACCTACTTGCTCAGAGACCAGAACCAGTCCTAACTCCTTCCATTTGTTTCACTTCATCTTGTCTATTCCTGTGAAGCTTGGGAATCATACGAAGCAAGGGGTCTAGCTTTTAATCTGGGCTTTTATTTAGAAACTTGGAGATGCTAAACATAGAAGCAGAGACTTTGGGATGAGGGGAGAAAGTAAGTGACCACAAACTAATTTACCACAATGGAGAATTAGTTACTGATTGTGGGTAATTTGGTCTTGATAATGGTGTATTGTAATGATACAGACACACCTCTAGATTCATGGTCCATACTCCTTCACACATACCTCTTCTTCAAAACTTATCTGGTAGCACTTGCAATCTAATCCAAGCTATACTAAGGATCCCTTTTGGGAAAGGGAACTCAGGCTAGATGTATATTCAAAAGGAGTGACAAGTGTATTCAGTATATTCAAAAGGAGTGACAAGATACCAAAGACTTGGAACTGAACAAATGAACCATGTGAGCATATCTATAGAGACTGCATCAATAGAAATGTCCTCCTCCACATACTGCAAGGTTTTAAAGTATGGGAAGATGCTCATCAGTGTTTCCAAGCTTTGTGGTGGGAGGTGTAAAATCAATGCACAAACAGACAGCTAGAAATTCTGAGTAGGATAGAACACAGAATGCATTATAATGAACATGTTGATGAGACAATGTATCAGACAACATAATACTTTTTTATGTCAAATTTCTAGTCTTCATTATGTGTGCTTATATTTTCCGTTCCTTTATCTCAGGACTTGGCAGTTCTATTTTGTCTCAAAAAATATGACATGTGCAGTCACAACTTTCCATCTCATATGTTGTGCTAAACATCCCACAAGACAGACTCAAAATGTACCCACAGTATTCAAAGCAATAACAGTTCTTTCTGCTTAGTAAGACCCCTAAATTTATGGTTCATTCTTTCCTCAGATTTTTCAAAATGGGAAATAGCTGTTAGTTGTTCAAAGGTCTTGATCTTTGCAGTCCAAGTTTGACACTAAAGAGTTTGAATAATCATACTAGAAATTGGTCCCATATTTTCCCTTCAAATATAAATTTCAAAGCTTTTCCCCTGACAGCTGACCTTGACCCTGGAAGGATGACTTTTTATTAGTAATAATTTGCTTTGGAGGCAATGACACCTTTAAGGACCCAATCACTGCCTCTTATTGCATCTTTATATCTCATACTATGGCAGGTAAGTTTTTCATTGACAAGCACAAGGGAGGTTTGGTGGAAAAAACCGTAACCATTTCTTTTTATTATATGAGTCTGATAAGAAAAATAGAATGAAAACCTCCAAAAATATTTTTAAGAAACTTTTTTTGAGAAACTGGAGTTTGCTTCTGTGAATATAACTTCTTTAGAACAGGTTTAATGCTTGAGTGGCTTGCATTCAATTCCTAGTCAAGACTTTAAAATGGCAGTCTCTTCAAATTCTTGGTGGCCACCATGGAACAGTGCAGGTTCTACAGGGAACTTCATCAGATCTCACTTCACTTTAGAGCTTCAGACTGAAGCTGCCCATGGCTGGAGGTGACTGAGAAACTCGGACCACTCAAGAGCCTTCCAGTCATACTGAAGCTTGCAGGATCAGTTTCTCACAACAGACCTGCAGCCCATTGAAGGCACAGTGCTGTGGGATGCTGGTTGGAAAGCTGGATCTATACCATTTCCTCTCTGCCTTGTTTCTCTTCCACACACCCAAGGGTTGCATCAGTGCATAATGAATCACAAAGCCATATCTTTGGAAAATCCTTCTGAGTAATTCTGTGATAGTCCCCAGGGACTATCCTTTAAGAACCTGTTTTATTGCCTTTCTTAGAAGTCTGTAATTTCTTTGAGAGAAAACTATATTCTGGGTTTCTGTGGCTGCTGTGACAAATGACCGCAAACTTGGTGACTTAAAACAATAGAAATTTACTATTCTCTCAAAGTTCTGGAGGCTAGAGGTCTGAAATCGTAGTGTTGGCAAGGCCCTGCTCCCTCTGGAGACTAGAGAAGAACCCTCTCTCGCCTTTTCTAGCAGCAGCCAGCATTCCTTGGCTCATGGCTGCATCACTCCAGTCTCTGCTCCATCTTTACATTACTTTTCTCTCCAAGTGTCTGTCTCTAATCTCTCTCTCTTAAGGATACATTTAAGTCTTGCTGGGATGTGATATCAGTTAGTGCCCAACAACATAATCCAGGATAACCTCCCTATTTCCCAAGTTCTTAACTTAATCACATCTGCAAAGGCCTTTTGTTCCTAAATAAGATAACTTTCATAAATTCTAGGGATGAGGACTTGAACATCTCTTTTAGGAAGTCATTTTTCAACCTACCAGTAACATCTTTGAGGAAATCATCTTAAGAGCCATGAGTGGTGTTTTCAATTAGAAATATTTTGGTTTGCCTCAGGATTGGTAATATAGACAGAACTAGTGTTAAGTCAACGTATACAAAGCAAAAGCCATACCTAATCAATGATCTGTTCAGTAACTATTACAATTTAGAGATATGATGTCAGACAGGGCTTCCCTGGTGGCTCAGATGGTAAAGAATCTGCCTGTAATGCAGGAGACCTGGGTTTGATCCCTGGGTTGGGAAGATCCCCTGGAGAAGGAAATGGCCATGCACTCCAGTATTCTTGCCTGGAGAATTCCGTGGACAGGGGAGCCTGGCAGGCTACAGTTCATGGGTTCCCAAAGAATTGGACATGACTAAACAACTAACACTTTCACTTTTCACATGATGTCAGATAAACGAAGTCAAGTACTGTCTGTATGTTCAGAGCAGACTCAAACCCAGCCTGCTTCTTTCAGTGCAGTTTGTCTGCATCATTGCAGGATCAGGACACATTCATCTCATTACTCTGGAACCATCTTTCTAAGCCACAGTAAATCAAAATTTCTGACACATTTATTACCAATTAATTCTATCTTTTGCAGAAAGCTGTTCTGATTTTGCTTTATTTTGTTTTTTAAAAAATTAATTCTTATCACTGTCAAGGATATTGATTTATTCAATTTGACAAACACTTATAGAGTGCTTAGATTTATGAAAGATTAAATAGGCAGACAAAAATGAATTATGTATGTTAAACAAAACTATGAAATAAAGTATTTGTGGGTGTAGATTCATTTTTCCAAAACAGTTTGACCCTTTAGGTATTTAGTGCCTTCAGAGTGGGCAAATATATGAGTCAAATGTTATTTTAATATAAAGCATTATATTACATAAGACCACACTGACAGACTTCTTCAGAAAGACAAACTTTATCTTAGACTCTAGCTCTCAATTTTTCAGGCTTTCAAAACAGGTGGTAGTGGTATTACTTTTGAGAAGGGAAGCATACCCCATAGGTGGTCTGAATAAATAGATGATTACTTTAGGCATGAATGCAGCCCTGCTTCTGATGACCACAATTCATATAAATAGAAAGACATGTCTTAAATTTGACTCTGAGACTATATTAAACTGAAGAAGGAAACCAAAACAGGATGAGAAAGTGAGAAGAAAACCTCTTAGTTTATGATTTCAGAAAATTAATGTGCCTTTTATTTTTTCCCTTCCCTCTAACTAATTGGAAGTTTTAGTGCCTAGTCTCTCCTTTGTACTTGAGCAGAGAAGCGGGCAAAGCCGTTAGCAGTTCTGCAGTGGTATTAGCAGCCTGGTGAGACCGCCACTCTGAGGCTGCCTGAGGGCAATGAGAGAGCCGAGTGAGGAGTCACTGATCATTGGTGATATTAGCTCATTTACATAGAACAATATCACAGCTGCTAAGTCCTTAACCCCGAATACTCATTTGGATCTGTATGTCCGACTCTACAATGGTCTGATACTTATTTAAAAATCAATATTTTTTTTCTTTCCCTAAAAAAATAATACTGGAAAAAACATCAGCTTCCCCCTAATTAGTCTTCAAGGGTCAAGAAAGAGAATCTAGTAGCAATAGAGAAGTAGAATCATAAAAGAGTGACTCACCAGTGGGTGGAAGAATATGCGTGTAGATTTCATACTGTGTGATGTTTATATGTCTAATAGAGTTAAAAATAAAAGTGAAATTTTCTCTGTACCTTAAATGGGTAGGGTTTTGGCCAGTTCCTGGGTGATTCAAATATCATATAGAAAACCAGGTGTTGATTAGCAGTATTCTTTAACATCTTGTTGACATTAAACTCCTCCCTTCCCACTCTGTATCGCTTCTGCTAGGTGAAAACTGTTCATTCACCCATCAGTTTCTTCAACAAATATTTATAGGGTACCAACTATGCAGAAAGCCTTGTGAAAGACAGAAGTGAAGTGTGGGAAGAGCTGAAGCACCAAAGCACAAGTACCAAGGACCCAGACCCCAGGGCAGGCAGTGACGTCACCCAGGCCAGGGCGCCCAGAGGGCCCTTTCCCAGGCCGGCCAGTGGCTCTGCCGCAGATGCTTGACTGTGAAGGCACAGAGTGCGAGCTAGGCACTTTCTAGGGGCTTAATTCCAGGGAAGTAAGGGAAGAAACTGCAGATTTAGGCAGGAACCATCTTTACAAGCCCAAGTCAGAATTTGGTGTTGTGTCCTTAAAATACCCTAAAATATTTTAAAACTTCTGACAGATTTTGATTAGGGAAGTAATATGATAATTGATTTCCACTAAGGTGATTCTTGTCTAGTTGCTAAGTCCCACTCTTGTGCAACCCTATGGACTGTAGCCTCCAGGCTTCTCTGTCCATGGGATTCTCCAGGCAAGAATACTGGAGTAGGTTGCCATTTCCTTCTCCAGGGGATCTTCCCCACCCAGGGATTGAACCTGCATCTTCTGCTTTGGCGGGTGGATTCTTTACCACTGAGCCACCTGGGAGGCCCTTCCACTAAGGAGTTAGAGCTAAGAAGGGCTTGAGTTGCCTTTTCTGACACAGGTGGAGAGGGAAGTACATCCCCACATCCCCTTCCCATGGTACTTTGAAATGAAAAGATGCCCCAAATTTTGGAAAACACTTCTTTTTAGATCCCCTTCGTGGAGATTCTCTATTTACATTAGCACATTAAGGAAGTCTGAAAAACTGGTGTCAAAGAAACCATTCTAATTTTCTTTCAGCCAGGGTCTTTCACACTTTATAATTACAGATTTTGTTTTGCTTGTAGTACCTATTAACATTCTTTGTTAGATAGACTTTGAGAAGGATCAGCCAGCACCACAGCCTCTGCTGTATAGAAAGAGAATCTGAACAAAATACCCCTGGTGAGGAAAATAACAAAATGCACTTGTTGAGTGTATGTTGGGAGGAGGGCACCCCATCTTGTATCGAATAGGCTGCAAGGCCCTTGTTTCCTTGGGATCAGTTCTCATTTTCACTAACAACCCTCCCTACCTGCATAAAGATTACTGTGAAGACTAAATATTTGCAATATAAAAGAAAAGAAAAGTACCATTGTATTCTTTCCTCATGCCTGAACTCTGTGCTTATTTTCATGACTGAATTGGCAAATCTTGCATCCCAGATGACTCAATGATAAAGAATCTGCCTGCAATCCAGGAGCTGCAGGAGACACGGGTTCAGTTCCTGGGTCTGGAAGATCCCCTGCAGAAGGAAAGAGCAACCCACTCCAGTATTCTTGACTGGAAAATTCCATGGACAGAGGAGCCTGGCGGGTTACAGTCTATGGTGTCACAAAGAGTTGGACACGACTAAGTGACTGAGCTCGCCATCTGTTGCTGAAATTCTCAACATTAGCTCTATAAACACTGAAGAGATGGCAGAACGGAGATAGGTTTCCTACCATGTACACCTACCAGAGCTTTCTAACTAGATCATCGCTTTTTATAATTCACTTAAAAACACATTCTTCCTCTTTTCTGGATCCAAGTTTTATTTGTGTTTTAGAATTGTTTTTTCCCCCTCTTCCATGTTTTTGAGCAACTTTGGAAACTTATTTTTTTCTGTTCAGTAAAGTAAAACTTTGTGTGTGTGTGTGTGTGTCTGTGTGTGTATGTGTGTGTGTCTGTGTGTGGTCAGTCATGTCTGATTCTTTTGCAACAAAGTAAAAGTTGGTTAGTCTTTTTAGAAAGCCTTAGAATGTTACCAAAAAAAACTGTAATTGGAAGACAAATCCTAATTTTATGAAGCATTATTTTTGGCTTGGTGTATAGCAGTGCATGTGCTTAAGGCTCAATAATATGGTATGCATTTGATACAGTAAAAAATACTTAGGATTATATTCAGTTCTTTGGTATTAAAAGTTAGTACTAAAAGGGACCACAAATTGTGAAATAGGTGGTGAATCCCCAGATCAGATAAGGATATCTCCCTGTACCCACCTCGTCTTTTTCCTTGCTGTTTCAGGATCTGCTGCCTCTTCTGTTAAGTTTTCCCTTTTTCATTCTTCCTAGTGGGAGAGGAGATCTGGGGCCTCCACTTTCCAGTTTTCTATCTCAGCTGCTGGGCAGTTGCTACTGAAGAGCTTGATGTCACAGTATAAAGGATCAGGCTGCACTTGGCCCTCATTAAGTGACTTTAGCACCAATTTCAGGGGAGAGGAATGCAGAGACTAGTCTAAGTTTAGACTGCTGCTAACTAGTCATGGTCCAAGCGTGTCCTTCTAGTGAGATGAAGTTTCAGTTCTGCAGCTAAACAACTTTGCAGCCTATTTTGGCAATTTTCCTTTGAAATGCAGTTAATGGATGCCTAACTTTGTTCTTTTATTTATCCACTTAACAATAATGATGGAACACCTATCATGTGCCAGGCATTGTTGAAAGGTTCTAAGGATATGGAAATGAGCAAAAATGATAGAATCCCTGCCCTGTGGAATTACTTTCTAATGAGAGAACTTTAAAATAATGGTAAAACAAGGATTTTTCAACCCCATATTCCCGTGACATTTTATTTTCTCCCTGTGCAATTAAATTTTGTATCCTAGCTAGCAGAGCTGCTGACATCAGTTTTTTTTTTGTAAAATAAAAGGCATTAATATTTATATAAGAATGTACTGTTATGATATCCTTTTTTAAAAAGGAAGATTCTACTAACTTCTATATCTGGAGATTAGCTTGCTGTTTTGATGAATGATGTTTTATTGGTTTCTCAGTGTTTAAACACTGGGATACCACAGATTCTAACAGCAGCCTTTTGATTTTTTTTTTTTTTTTGGTAGATTTACCATCACACATACTAAATATTACCTATGTTCTGAATGATCTTTAATAAAAAGAGACTGTTGTCTTTGACTCTTACCCTAGGCATAGAATGATATTTTAAGCTGAAAGTAGAAGAATTACCCCATATTGTATATGACACTGTTAGTAACATTTAATTCCAAATATTTCCATTAAAGTAAGTTCCCAAACTGTTCATGGGGTTCTCAAGGCAAGAGTACTGAAGTGGTTTGCCATTCCCTTCTCCAGTGGACCACATTTTGTCAGAACTCTCCACCATGACCCATCCATCTTGGGTGGCCCTACATGGCTCATAGTTTCATCGAGTTAGACAAGGCTGTGGTCCATGTAATCAGACTGGTTAGTTTCCTGTGATTGTGGTTTTCAGTCTGTCTGCCCTCTGATGGAGAAGGATAAGAGGCTTATGGAAGCTTCCTGATGGGAGAGACTGACTGAGGGGGAAACTGGGTCTTGTTCTGATGGGCGGAGCCATGCTCAGTATATCTTTAATCCAGTTTTCTTTTGATGGTCAGGGGCTGTGTTCCCTCCGTTATTTGACCTGAGGCCAAACCATGATGGAGGTAATGAAGATAATAGTGACTTTCTTCAAAAGGTCCCATGCACTCACTGCTACACTTAGTGCCCCCAGCCCTGCAGCAGGCCACCGCCAACTCACATCTCTGCCGGAGACTCCTGGACACTCACGGGCAAGTCTGGGTCAGTCTCTTGTGGGGTCATTGCTCCTTTCTCCTGGTCCTGGTGTGCACAAGGTTCTGTTTGTGCCCTCCCAGAGTCTGTTTCCCAGTCTTGTGTAAGTTCTGGTGGCTCTATGGTGGAGTTAATGGCAACCTCCTCCAAGAGGGCTTATGCCATACCCAGGCCTGCTGCACCCAGAGCCCCTGCCCCTGCAGCAATCCACTGCTGACTCATATCTCCTTAGGAGACACCCAAACAGAGTTCTGTCTCAGTCTTGGTGGAGTCTCTGGGTCCTGGTACACACAAGATATGTTTGAACCCTCTGAATGTCTCTGGTGAGTATGGGGTATGCTTCTAAACATGAGTTTTCCCCTCCTACTGTCTTGCTGGGGTTTCTCTGCCCTTAGATATGGGGTATCTCCTCACATTCGCTCCAGCGCCTTGGCTGTGTGGATCACAACAAACTGTGGAAAGTTCTTAAAGAGATGGGAATACCAGACCACCTGACCTGCCTCCTGAGAAATCTGTATGCAGGTCAAGAAGCAACAATTAGAACTGAACATGGAACAACAGACTGGTTCCAAATCAGGAAAGGAGTACATCAAGGCTGTATTCTGTCACCCTGCTTATTTAACTTATATGCAGAGTACATCATGAGAAATGCTGGATTGGATGAAGCACAGGCTGGAATCAAAATTGCCAGGAGAAATACCAGTAACCTCAGATATGCAGATGACACCACACTTATGGCAGAAGTGAAGAAGAACTAAAGAGCCTCTTGATGAAAGTGAAAGAGGAGAGAGAAAAAAATGGCTTAAAACTCAACATTCAGAAAACTAAGATCATGGCATCTGGTCTCATCACTTCATTGCAAATAGATGGGGAAACAGTGACAGACTTTATTTTGGGGAGGCTCCAAAAATCACTGCAGATGGTGACTGCAGCCATGAAATTAAAAGACGCTTGCTCCTTGGAAGAAAAGTTATGACCGACCTAGACAGCATGTTAAAAAGCAGAGACATTACTTTGCAAACAAAGGTCTGTCTAGTCAAAGCTTTGGTTTTTCCAGTAGTCATGTATGGATGTGAGAGTTGGACTATAAAAAAAGCTGAGTACCGAAGAATTGATGCTTTTGAACTGTAATGTTGGAGAAGACTCTTGAGAGTCCCTTGGACAGCAAGGAGATCCAACTAGTCCATCCTAAAGGAAATCAGTCCTGAGTGTTCACTGGAAGGACTGATGTTGAAACTGAAACTCCAATACTTTGGCCACCTGATGCGAAGAACTAACTGATTTGAAAAGACCCTGATGCTGGGAAAGATTGAAGGTGGGAAAAGGGGATGACAGAGGATGAGATAGTTGGATGGCATCACCGACTCAATGGACATAAGTTTGAGTAAACTCCGGGAGTTGGTAATGGACAAGGAAGCCTGGTGTGTTGCAGTCCATGGGATCACAAAGAGTCAGACACTACTGAGCGACTGAACTGAACTGAAAGTCCCAAACATAGGCTTTGGGGGACGAAAACTGAGCAAGCCAAATTTGCTCATGGTATTTCATCATAGCCAGGCTCTGGGTCTTGGTTCAGCAGACTTACTTCATTGAGCCTGATGGTCGTTGTGACGCAGTTAGGCACATGGATAGACTTTTCTTTTACATATGAGTTCCATGGGAGACTTTTATCTGAATGTAGCTCCTTTTGTGTGCTTAGGAAAGATGGCACAGATTTCTCCTACCACATTCACTGCTGCGTGCTTATCAGTTATCAGAAGTTCCACTTAGCATTTGCAAATTTGACAGCCGCTGTGAAGTTGAAAACACTGTGGGGACAGCATTTGGCAAGGAGGAGAAGGGCAGGATAGATGGAGAAGTCTCCATGTACTAGGAGAGTATATGACTGGTATCGCCCAGGGCGCCCAGTAGTCGTTTCTTTCAAAGACACACACAAGAAATAAACCTCCATGTCTTTTTTCCAAGCTAGACTTCTCTCTCTCCTGTCTTCCTTCCAAAAGAACTAATTGAACAGGTGTTGTGCTGAGGATGAAGTAGTCTCCATTATTTACCCTTACTGTCTGTCTGTCTTTCAGATGTACATACATTTTGGTTCTGGACTCTTTTTTTTTTTTAATAGCATAAAAGGTATCATTTTAAGTGTACAGTTCAGTGACTTTAAGAGCGTTTCTGTTGTTCAGCCAACTCTTTCCAAGCTGAACTGAAACAGTAACTTCCCCTTCTCTCCTACCTCAGCTCTGGACAACCACTGTTCTTCTTTCTGTCTGTATAAATCTGACTGCTCTAGGTACCTGAGATAAGTGGAATCATCAGTATTTGTGCTTCTGTGTCTGACTTATTTCACTTTGCATAATGTCCTCAAGGTTCATTCATATTGTATCATGTCTCAGAATATCTATTTGAAGCCTGAATAATATTACATTGTTTGTATATATCATATTTATCTCTTCATCGATCAATGGACATTTGGGTTATTTCTCCCTTTTGGCTATTGTGAATAATGCTGCCATGGATATTGGTGTACAGGTATTGCTCAAGTCCCTGTTTTCAACTTCTCTGGGTATATATCTAGGAATGGAATTACTGGGTCATATGATAATTCTGTATTTAACTTTCTGAGGAACTTCCATACTGTTTTTTGCAGTGGTTGTGCTATTTTGCATTCCCATCCACAATGTATGAGGGTTCCAGTTTCTCTATATTCTCAAAAACACCTGTTATTTTCTGTTTATTTGTTTTTTTCTAATAATAATCATCTTAATGGATATGAAGTGGTATCTCACTGTGGTTGTGATTTACCTAATGACTAGGGCTGTTGAGCATCTTTTCATGCGCTTATTGGCCATTTGCATGTTTTCTTTGGAGAAATATTTATCCACATATTTTACCCATTTTTAAATTGCATTCTTTGTTTTTTTTGTTGTTGTTGAGTTGCGGGAGTTAAAAAAACATATTCTGGCTCTTCATTCCTTGTATATGATTTGCAAATATTCTTTCTCATTCCATAGATTGCCTCTTCACTCTTTTGATATAGTCTTTTTTTTTTTCGGCCATGCTGCCTATCCTGGGAAATTTTAGTTCCCTGACCAGGGATTGAACCGAGACCCATGGCAGTGAAAGCACTGAGTCTTAACCACTGAACCACCAGGGCACTCCCTTGATATTGTCTTTTGATGCACAGAAGTTTGTTATTTGGTAAAGTCCAGTTTATCTCTTTTTTTTCCTTTTGTTTCCTGTGCTTTTGGTGTCACATCCGAGAAATTGTTGCCTAATGGTCATGTATATTTATTCATTATATACATGACTTATGTACCAAACAGGAGAAAATTGAAATTTTGGAAGGATGAGACAAAGATGAAAAAAGCAGTTACGTTAGATGATTTTCACTGCATATCCCTGTGATTGAATATGCTACATTGTTTCTGAGAAACACGGTTTTAACTTCTGGTTTTAAATTCATTTTCTTTCCATAGTTGCTTCTAATGGTGGTCCTAGTGAAAAAGTTACCTTACAAAGATACATATGTCCAAATTGGAGATGTTCATTGTTGGTTGTGCCTTCTAGGTCGTTATGCTCGTTTCTCAATTCCATTCACAGATTATGCAAAGATTTTAGTTGAAAATCCCCCACCAGGTGTCCATTTTCCCTGATATTAGTCGGGTTTTTGTTCAAAGTCATCAAAAGTTTCTGAATTTTGCATTTTTATAAACAGGTGTAGGTTCACTGAACTCTCACATGTGGATGCTTTTAAAAGTAGGTTTGAAATACTTATTTCAACTTTTTAAAAGTGAGCACATAAGAGAATTGCTATAGGCAGCACATAGTGTTTTCAGTTGTCTTATCATGTAATGAATGATGTGAAATCATTTCAAACATCCATTTTTCAAAATATCCTCTGCAGAGTATGTGTCTTTCAAGAACCAGTTATTTTCTCACTCATCACTGAAATAGAAATTATCAAAATGGCAGCTCTGCCTTGAAGGGAGTGATTAAGGGTGTTTATGTCTTTGAAAATATCTTCCAAACAGCATATATCCTGATAGGCATTCATCATCCCAGAGAAAGACAGCAGGTCTGTAGCATGGTGTTTTGTATAATAGAGATGTATAATATAATACCTTTATAGTCAACAAGTCTTTTATGTCTTTTGCCACAAATAGCTCCCTAAAACTCTGTGTCATTTAAAAGGTGACCATGGTTATTCCCCACATCACTGCAAAGTACTGGGAGTCTACTCTATTTTAGAGGTCTTGTCTTCATAGAAAGTAGTTACATTTTTGACATCTCTAGCACTTGACGCACTTCTGGCTTCAGCTTCTTTGCTGTAACATCTTGACTATGAATGAAGCAGTGCAGAATTTCATATGCGGAAATGTCTCTGTGACTTTATCCCAGAATATTTTTTATTCCATTAAAGTAGCTATTCCATTAAGCATATTTTTCCATAAATCATTGTTTTTATTAAAGAAATTACTGTTGAGAATATATCTTCTTTAGTACATGTTTTTCTTTATTTGTTCATAAGAAAATGAGTTATTTGTGTATTTTTTTTTGAACCAGACTAGAAGTCTCATACATTGACATGTCAAGAATATCTTTACTGTTTTGTATCTATACGAAAAACTTCCTGTACTGTACGATTTAATTTTTTATTTCTTTACATTTTCAACAATGTTTGTTGAGAATCTTTCAGTGATATTTACTGATAAATGAATGTGGTTTGGATTCTCTCCACATTTGTTTCCTTGTTTTTCAAGTATTTTTACCATGATAGGAGAAGTAAGTATTTATCCAATCATGTATGGTTTTCTGTCTTTTTCATCTTTCAATATTAAGCAGGTGTACTCAAAAGAGGCTTCTAAGTATTTTCATTCATTGTATTGATGTTATTATGTGAAGTACTGAACTGACTGTTATCTGACTCGACTCATGGCATGATTGGAAGTTCACAGAGGGAGTGGCTAGGGGAGCACTGTTCAGGCAGAGGAAAGAGCAGATGTAGTCAGACGATGCTGTGAAAAAAGGAGCAGCTCAGAAACTTGTCAGTTATTCTGCTGGTTTACCAAGGGATGAGAGTAGGGGACATCAGGTAATGGACAGAAAGTGTCAGCAGGAGCCGGACCTGAGGTTTTCTTTAGGTAGAGTAAAGCTGTACAATGGGACTTAGTCCAGGTTCTTTTCCATACAGAACCCAGTGCAAGGATTAAGTGCTGATGTGATCCTGGGAAGGGTAATCTCAGGGAGTGGGACTGAGAGACAGTGAAATGAGTCACAGGCGGATGGGAGGTCGCACAAGGTCTGATATTATGGTGCCGACTGTTGCTTCATGAAGAGACGGCCAGTTTCTTAGCCACATGAAACACCCCCAAATAGGCTGACCCAAAAAACCACGCTTCAAAGTCGTCTATCAGAGGGTGTGTGGAGAGGGAATTCACCTGCTGGCACCCTCCCTTCTCTTGCCTCTCACTGAATAGAGTTCACCCACAGAGTGTTAACACCCTGCCCTTCTGGCTTGTGTCACCAGGCACCTTCCAGAGAGCTAGACTCCATGCTTCGTAGTGTAGTGCTTCATCTGGGTCTAGGAATAGAAAGAGGGGCCAGAGACTCCAGGGGTCAGCCTCAACAGCAGGACTGCATGGGCCCACATGGAACTGGTCATTGTGGCAGAAAAAACGGCCCAGGGCCGGTCGACAGGTGAGGCTGAGAGGATCGAGGCTCTGCCCGTTACAGGTGAGCTTGTGTGCTCTCAGAGCTGCTTGTGGTCGTCCATTGCATGTGGCTCTTAATCCGCTACAGGGCTTCCACCGCTGTCCTCCTGCTTCCCCAAGTCAGCCGCTCAGCCACGAGCTGCTCTCAAGGTGGTGACTAGTTGTCAGAAATACTTAAGGCAAGCGGGTTGGCGGAATAAGCTACACTTTCTGTACTGGGGCTGGTCCTAAGGCTCTAACCAACATCATCTGTCTCCGTTATCACACAGTCTGTATTTCCCTACCCTCGGCCAGCTGTTGACTTGTCTAAGTCGCTCTCTTGCTGAAGTGACCCAGAACTTCTAGTGGGCTGACCATTATTGACCCTGTAGTTTTAGGATCACAGGTGTTATATTTTCCATTAACCTTTATCAATGGGTTAGGCAGTGCTGAGAGAGACCTAGTGAATCGCCTGTTTCAGATATTGTCCCCTATTATCCCCTTTTGTGGAGGATCAATACCAACTCCTTAATTACTTCAGTCAGACAGTAAATCATTTCCTTGACTGTTGAACTGTTGGCATGAAAGCCCCAAGTGGTCAGAGTGTCATAAGTTTTACATTCAGTGAAACTCATTATGAACACAGGCAGAAGTGTTCCTTCCTGGGAAACTAGGACTTCTAGTTGGGCAGGACCTTAGATGGCAGGAAATAAGAGCACATATATTTTAAATGGACACCTGTGTAGATGATGAGGGGGCCGCTTCTACTTACTTGATTCTTGGATCCGTGTATTCTTAGTGTTGGAAGCATAACACTGTATACCAGCTGTTGACTTGTCCAGTACATTACTTCCTAGAAAATAGCAACCAAACCGCACAAGATATTGGACCCATTGCTGAGCCTTCATCAGACTGTCTATCATTTTGTTAGTCTGGTTGCTTCTGGGTGGTAGAGTACCTGATCTTGTGGTTACTGTTTAGAGTAACTGGGAAGATTTTTTTTTTTTTTTTAATAAAGCCTTTCTGGGAATTCCCTGACAATTCAGTGGTTAAGACTGTGCTCTCTCACTGCTGAGGAACCACATTCAATCCTGGATCAGGGTACAAAGATCCCACTAGTGCTAAGTGCTTCTCCTCTCAGTTGTAACCCCATGGACTGTAGCCCCCCAGGCTCTTCCGTTCATGGGGTTCTCCAGACGAGAATACTGGAGTAGGTTGCCATTGCCTTCTCCTGGGGATCTTTCCCACCCAGGGATTGAACCCATGTTTCCTGCATTGCAGGCAGATTCTTTATCATCTGAGCCACCAGGAAATCTCCTTAAGATCCCACATGCATGGTCAATAAATAAATAAAGCCTTTCTGGTCACATTGAGTTTGAGGTGTCTATAGAACATCTATGTGAGGATGGATGAGGAGAGAGTTTGAATAGCGCATAACAGATTTTGGAATTCTCAGCCTTAACAGGGAGGCTGCGGATGTGAAGAGAAAGGGCCTTGTAATGGAAATCTGGAGTTCACCACTGTTTACAGGGAGGATTGATGAAGAGGAACAGTGGGTGGGACAGAGAGTGAAAGTGAGATGCAGCGAGAGAGGTAGGGTCCTTGAGGGCAAGGAACTAAAAAAATCTCCAGAAGAGTGAGTCATCAATGGAGCTGGGTGCCCTGGAGATAGTCAGCCAGGTAAGGACTGAGACATCGCCAGCCTGTTGCTGTTGGTGATCTTGGCAAAAGGAGTATCCCAGCTGATTCCAGACAGAAGCCAGACTGTAGAGGGTTTGAGAATGAAAGGGGAATGTGAAAGGGAGGATGTAGAAATGTACAACTCTTTCAGTGAGCTGAGTGTGGAGGGACAGAGTGGATAGGCAGAATTCAAAACTTCCTTTGTTTTGTTTTTGGCTAATTCCTTTTTTGTTTGTTTGTTTGTTTGTTTTGAGATGGGAGATACATGTGTGCAGATTTAGGCTTGTGAGAGGGAGCCAGCTGAAAGGGAGAGATGGAAGTTACAGGAGAGAGAGGTGAGTGAGGCAGGGGAAGGCTCAGGTCACAATGTTTCTGCCTGTTTTATAAGGGTTTCTAGACGAAGAGAGTGAGAATAAAGGACTTTCTTTTGGAGGAGCTACTTGATGTAAATAAACCAAGGCAATAATATCAGTGTCTAGGCCTCAGCTCCTTGAGGTTGCTGAGCCCCTCTGCAGATAGCCATGGCTGATGGATGGGTTTTCACGGCCTCTGCTGAGCTTTCATGAATTAGTCAGGTTGAATCTGCGTAACTCATCCATAAAAATTTCCTGCAGCAATCTGATCCTACTGCCATCCCAATCCCAGTGTAAGCCTCTCAATCGGACATTTTATTAATTAGAGGCAGAGTTTATCTTCTCCCCTGTGTCACATTTCATCATGACAGATGTGTCTCATTCTGGGTTCCTATTTACATAGCACACAGACATATTTTCATTACAGATAATTAGTCTTAAAAGCACCAGCTTTTAAAACACCCAAGTCTTGAGTTTCCCATTCATGCATCAGCATTTTAAACAAAAATATGTTTCCTCTCCCATTAGGTTCTGTGTCTGGTTTTATTTCTGCTCAAACTTTCTGTCATGTCTACCAGTGGAGGGGAAGCACAAAGAGGCTCAGACGAGGCTATTGTTCCAGTATTCCCAAACTGCTGACATTCTTTCCTATGAAGATAACTAAATCACCAAACTTGATGAAATTTCATGTGGAGTCTATGAATATGAATACAACTATTAATTTTAAAGTCAGAGATCTTGGATTTTTTTTTTTTCAGCTTGGTTGTTTCTTCACTGAGAAACAATTAAAAATAAATTATTGCATATTAACAAAAGATATGATAACATGCGGATCTTTTTTTGTCAAAGAAACACATTACAATAAAAAAAAATCTAAGTATCAATAATATAAATTGTCTTGAACATTTTCTAAGAGATTTTACTTAGTATACTCTGGAGGATCTTGATCGCTCTGATTCACTTGGTCTAGGGTAGTGGCTGAAAGCTACATTTCCAACAAGCTCCCTAGACCACCCTCTAGGTGGCTCTGCTGATTAGTGAGAAAGCTGATTTTTTTCAACATCAACAACCTCAACAACATCAACAACTGAGGCCCTAAGATGGAGAACAATATTTTCAAAATGCTGAAAGAAAAGAAAAAAGAATTATCCATCTGGTAATATATGTCTAGTTAAAATTGCATTCAAGAATGAGAGCAAAATAAAGACATTTTCAACAAACAAATTTGGAGGGTTTATTACCAACAGATCCTCATTAGCCCTTCAAAAAGAACTTACTTTAGGAAGAAGAAAAAATAAACTAAAGGTGTGTCTGAGATGCAGGAAGGAATGATGAGCAAAGATTAACATATGGCTAAATCTAAAATGTTAAGTCCATGACAAAATATTTAATGTTGCAGGTAAAAAAGATATTAAGATCAAAATGTAAATAGGGTAAGAATATCTGGCAAACAAGTGGTTTTACATAAAACTTCCTAAGATCTTTTGCTTGTTAAATAAAGGTGAAAATATTAACTTTCAAGTTATATATGAAGATCAGCTTATTAAGGGTTAGATACAATAAAAATATAGTGAATAACTTTCAAAATTTCAGAAGGAAATTTTGAAATCAGACATGACTGAGTGACTTAGCTCACTCATACATACTTATATTTAATTTTTTTCAGATAGTTTTGAGTGGTGTACAGAGCTATAGCCATCTTTCCAAATGACTTTTGTATAATAGAAAGTTTGTGTCCAAAGCATTGGATAGTTTGTTCCACTCTTTCTCACCATGCATGCACAAACTTAATTGGATTAATATACTTGAAGTTTCTCATACATTTTTTTAACATCTGAGCATTATAAAGTACTGACCAGAATAGTGTGGCAAAGTATAAGGCACAATTCTTGATGTCACAGAAGGCAGGAAAATGAGCCCAAGTTTCTGTGGGTCAGCACCAGCTGGGACCCTGGCAAGTCATGTCTGCTGCTGCTAAGTTGCTTCAGTCGTGTCTGACTCTGTGCGACCCCGTAGACGGCAGCCCACCAGGCTCCCTCGTCCCTGGTATTCTCCAGGCAAGAATACTGGAGTGGGTTGCCATTTCCTTCTCCAATGGAAGGAAATTAAATACATTTTAAAAATGGAATTAATCAAAAGGCAAAAAGTTAGAAAGAGAAAAAGCATCAAAATAGCAGGACAAATAGAAGACACAAAATAGGACAATAGAAATATTTTGAAGTTTACTGAAATAAAAATTTGCATTTCCATTTGGACCAAACTTGCCAGTTAAAAAGAGAGTGTCAGATTAGAAAATAAATCAGGATTCCCAATTGGGGCAGCAGCTGTGATGGACCTCATGGGGCTGGCTGTAAGCAGCATGGTGGGGGAGCTGTCCTCACTCCCAGTGTCTATGCAGGAACTTCCCCAAGGTGCTTCTCCCTGGAGGTCCAAGCTGCCACTTTGCTCACAACAAGGAGGTGCCCCAGGTCTGTACATACTTCCAGCAAGGCTCATGCTTCTGTGAAGATCAATGCAACTCTCAGGACCTGCAGCCTCTAGTTGCCTGGAGTGGTGCAGCTGCCATTCAGAACCATGTGTCACCTTGCCAGGGTTCCAGCTGGTGCTGACCCACAGAAACTTGGGCTCACCTTCCTGCCTTCTGTGACATCAAGAATTGTGCCTTATACTTTGCCACACTATTCTGGTCAGTACTTTATAATGCTCAGATGTTAAAAAAATGTATGAGAAACTTCAAGTATATTAATCCAATTAAGTTTGTGCATGCATGGTGAAAAAGAGTGGAACAAACTGTCCAATGCTTTGGACACAAACTTTCTATTATACAAAAGTCATTTGGAAAGACAGCTATAGCTCTGTACAGCACTCAAAACTATCTGAAAAAAATTAAATATAAATATGTATGAGTGAGCTAAGTCACTCAGTCATGTCTGATCTTTGTGACCCTATGGACTGTAGCCTGCCAAGCTCCTCTGTCCATGAGATTCTCCAGGCAAGAATACTGGAGTGGGTTGCCATGCCCTCCTCCAGGGGATCTTCCCGAATCAGGGATTGAAGCTACGTCTCTATGTCTCCTGCATTGGCTGGTGGGTTCTTTACCACTGGTGCCACATGGAAAGCCCTGATATAAATAGAGCAGTTAACAAAGAGTATTCAAGATAAGCAGACGGATTGAACACATGCACAGACATGTAACTGAATGCTATTTAGAGCCAGCCCACCTAGGGCCCACAGCAGCAGCATGAGACTCCCCTACTGTCCCACATGGAACCTTTAATAATAGGCTTTTAAAAATTATCTTTAGATCTTTCATAAGGTCTGAAGCCTTACCTGTGTGGATTGATGTCTTTAATACTTTAGTTTCTTCATTAAGCAGAATTTGAGGAATAGAGGTTATGTTAAAAATTAAACTCCTTCAACTGATAATGAGCAATTAATGGTTTTGTTTTAGTTTGTTTGATTTGTGCTAAGCTGTTCTCCAGTCATCTCAAGGAGAACTTAAACTTTTATAAAGGTGACAAGTGAGATAATTAATCACTTCAGTTTGGTGTGAATGCTGTGCATTATCATTGGAAATGTCAGTGTTATTAGTCTTAAACAGAAAAATGAGCTTTATTTTCTTCTTGGGGTTCTCTCCTGATAGTTTCTGTGAGATTTTTATTTTCTTGGAGAGGATGGTTCAGATGTTTTGGGGTTCTCACCCAGGAGTTTGGTTCTTATTTCCTGTTGTTAGGGCTGACCTGAAAGCCACGATGATGTTGAACATACTTGACTATTGTTCCCTAGAGTGGATGAAAGGCATCCTTGTTTGAGGTTAGTGAGGTCATTGGTCCTCAGGTAGAACAGTCTGTCTTGGAGACCTATAGCAGCCCCTTATGACCTGCAGTTCTTTGCCAGCTGGAGGCTGTTGAAAGGCAGATGAGCTTTGAAGACACAGCACACTTAAAACTGGTTTGTGACCTCTGGCTGGGATTCTCCCAGAAAGAGGCCATTGTGGGGAGGGACAGGGCAGAGGTGATTGGCCAGTTACTCCTGGTTAACACGTCTTTGCTCTTGTTTCCCTCTTTCTCAACCTCCACTGCGACATAAACTTTAGAATTGCCTTTCATTCCTATTTAGCTTATAGAACCAAAATAACATAGCTTACATTTTCTTTACTCAAAATCTGAGACTATTTGAAAAGCAGATAGATAGTTTGAGTAGCCTCTGGGGCAACATGAATAAACTTAGTGCCTGAGAGATTCCTTTAAATGAAAATGGAAAATTGTTATTCACTCCTGATCAGTTTTCATTTTCATTTTTTTCATTCTCACTTTAATTACTGAGCTTCCTTTCTCTAAAATCAAGTGTCTGAAACAGACCTTAATTATCCACTTTTAACTGCAGGAAGATTTATTATTCAAAGACCAGCCTGCAATCCAGAATAGATGTTATTTTGTTCAGAGTTTAAAGGGTTGGTCAAATATTTCTTCTAATGGAAACATTTTGTACCAAAAGCCTCTAGACGAAAAGATAGACAGCTAAAGAGATAAAGATTTAAAGCAAATCTGTAACAGAGAAAGATGACTAAATCTTTTGAAATCTTTAGGGCATGATCCCCATGGAGTAAATGGATTAAATTAATATAATTAGAATGAAACAGTCTTTGCATTCATACAGCATCTCATTTTTCCGAGATCTCTTTTTGCCTTATATCTTACATAAATGATCCCTCTGAGATAAGTACTCTTAAGCCTGTCCTGTCCTTTAAAGAATCTATCTAAACCTTTTTATGTGCTTCCTTAGAAGGGATTTTCTTTGTAAAATGAGCCTTTTTTGATCTATAGCCTTAAAATATAGAACTCTATCTACCTTAAGATGTAAAAGGATCATCATTTTTCTTCAGTTCTCTGTAGCCTGGTTTATAAAGTTTGTTTACCAGCGAAACTTAGAAAATTATCATTTTTGAAAGCCTGTAATTTCTTTTTTGGGGGTGCCATGCCATGTGGCACATGGGATCTTAGTTCCCTGACCAGGGAACAAATCCATACCCCCTGCAGTGGAAACAGAGTCTTAACTGCTGGACCACCAGGGGAGTCTCTTAGAAGCCTTTAAAAGTGGCAGAGATCTTTGTCTCTTGGTCATGATTCTATTGTGGTTCTTCGGGAAGGGAAATGTAAGACATAGACACAAAGGTGTCTTTGGAAAAGAAATAATGAAAAGTAGCCATAGAGCTGTCATCCCAGGTGTTGGTGGTATCCATAAGTAGATAGATCAGGAGGTAAAGAATCCACCTGCAATGCAGGAGACCCCAATTTGATTCCTGGGTCGGGAAGATCCGCTGGAGAAGGGATAGGCTACCCACTCCAGTATTCTTGGGCTTCCCTTGCGACTCAGCTGGTAAAGAACCTGCCAGCAAGGCGGGAGACCTGGGTTTGATCCCTGGGTTGGGAAGATCCCCTGGAGAAGGAAAAGGCTACCCACTCCAGTATTCTGGCCTGGAGATTCCATGCAATGTATAGTCCATGGATTCGCAAAGAGTCAGACATGGCTGAGTGACTTTAACTTCACTTCACTTCACTTCATAAGTGGAAGCATCCCACAGGCAGATAGAAGTCAGAAGCAGAACTTGGTAGAGAGATCAAGACTTACATATGAGACTGTTCCATACAAGAATGATGGTTAAACTTGTGAAAATAAAATATCTATTAAAGAGATGAGAGTCAAGAATGTATGTAGGGTGAAGGAGGAGGAAGAGGGAGAAATCCAGGTGAGAGTCTGATGGGTGTGCTTGGAAAACTAGGAGAACACAAGGGTGTTCTGGTGTTCTGAAAGATGAAGATGGGGAAGAGAGCATTTCAAGAGCTGCATGATCACCTATGCCATATAGAAATTAAGGCAATTGCAGTTGGTATTTCAATTTATTTTTGGTTAGATAAACTTGAAGGAACTGGGATAACTGTCTAGTGGAAGGGGTGATAGAGGATGCTGAAAGCAGCTGTGGAGAAATGCCTTAATAACAAAACAGAGGACATACCAGCTGGTGTATTGCTTGCCGGAACTGTTGAGTGAGAAAGTTTAGAAATAATGATGTCAGCTAAAAGGGCACTAAGGTCAAGTGATTCAGGGTGGGGGCATCTGTGCATATTTGTATTGGATTGGCCAAAAGGTTCCTTTGGGTTTTTCCATAAGGTGTTACCCAAAGGAACCTTTTGGTCAATCCAGTAGCTAGACTGGAAGACTCCAATAAAGAGGGAAAGATTAATATGATCTTATAAGGACTCAGAGAAGCAGCTGGATGGAGTGGAATCCTTCTCAGTAAACCTTAGAAATGCAAACCTTAGAAGTGAAGAAATTTCATTCCTTTTTTAGGACCTTAGGAATGAAGGAACTCACAAGTGATGGCTTAGATTTATCATTAAAGTAGAGGACGAAATAATTCTAGCAGGGAGATATTTTATTAGGAGTTGGGGAATGGGGATAGGGGAAATGAAGAAGATGATATTTGGTTTATGCCTCTTCAATAACATCATATATCTAGCTATTTCACAACCAACAATCATGAATGATTTGCTTACCTGTGAGCAATAATATACTGCTAACTCTTCATTGTCAAGACATTCCCACACAGCTTTTTTTTACTTCCTTTTTTGACACGCTATTACATCAATTAGCTAAAGATTATCTGCCGGGAGCCAGTGTGAGGAATCCCGCCCGTGACAAGGTCATGAGGAAGGAAGCTGACATACGCAAGGCGTGCTCAGACTTCAGGGGCCCCTCTGGAAATTCCTAAGCATGTACCCCAACAAAAATCTGCCGGCTTTTGTGCTCTGCTTTTCCACTCTTCTGACATTTTCTGGAAAAAGTCAATTCAAGGCTTTAGTCTTCTGCATTTGAAAGAGTGTTTCAATCCAAAAAACCCTCTGATGGCTTTCTAGCCTGCCTGCAGGACTCGTACAGCAGCTGCGCGTGTGATTGTTTGAGGCCTCCTGACCACAGGAGGCACAGGAAGCTTAAAACATCCTAGGAATGTAGGGGCTTCCAAAGAGTCAAAATCTTTAGAATAGGACTGATTAAAAGTTTCATTTGTTGAGTCAATGCTTGCTGCCAAATTTTCATATACTTTATTTTTAGATATAGTTGGTATATAGAAATGCAAGTAGTAGACCTGGTATTAGCAACATTAGATCTTTGAGTTAAGTACCTTCTTTGTTATATCCCACTGCACCTTTGTTCTATAGAGATGTAACTTTAATGCTTTAAGGAGATGCAGATTAAAGAAAAACACTTCAGGGGAAACAAAATTAACATTCATTAAGGAAGAGAGCCAAAAGGTGTTAACAAGCCTCTTGGCCAAAAGATAATGTAAATCACCTGAGACCTTTTGTATACAAAATGATATACGGAAAGAATCTGGGTTGCGAACGCTACATAATTTTGTGTTATCCATTGATCTCCATGTTTTATCAAAAGTATAAAAGGCCTTCTGAACAATAAAGGAGGGGGCCAGGGGCCGGGGGCCAGTTTCTCGGACCAGTTTCTCGAACTAGTCTCTCGGCCTGGTTTCTTGGGACTCTGGCTCCCCCCATGTCTTTCTCTCTCTTTCTTCTTCTCTCCCTTTCCTTCTCTCTGCTCTTTACTTTAACTTCAGGCTGAATCTCCACCTGGGGCGCGGAGGCTCGCCAGGCCTACTTACTTGCCCTGGCTGTTAAGACCCGCACGAAAGGGAGCTTAAGGCGAGGCACCCTTAGATATTCAAGCGGGCGCCGGTGGCCCAATGTAGATGGTGCAAATTCCTTGTCTGGAATTTTATTGGCCTTCCGCGTAAACCAAGCTATTCAGCCCTCTTCCTCCACTTACTCTTCTTACTACACTATAGTTTCCTAATCTAATCTTATATTAATAAATAAACAAGTCTTTCCACGCCAACGCCGTCCACCCTTCGAATTCCCTGGATCCACCGGGGCTGGACCCCGGCAATTATCTATCATTTATCAGATAGACAGAGATCATAGAAAGAACATTCAAGACAAGGAAATAGTATTCACTAAAACAGTTGATAAAATGCAGCAAATAGGCCAGTATGACTGAAGTATAGGCTATGGTGTTGGATGAATGATAGAGGTGAGCACAGAGAAGTAATCTGAGAGCTCAATTTAGGAAGAGAATTAACATACTAAAGAGCCTGGATCTGGTTCTAAGCGGGGAACTCATGTAGATTTCTTACCTCTGGGTGCAGTGTATGGTATTGATTGTGCTGATGGAACATGAAAAGGTAGGGTTCTCCAGGGGCTTGGGATGGGCAATGTGTTGCTGATGTTAGTTTCTCAGTGTGGTGGGGGTAGAGAGTCCTTGCCTTCTTAGCAACTGAGAATTTCTCTCCACCTCAAGGCTGTTATGCTTGTCTTCCAAGGACTTCTTTCTCCTGGGAACCACATGGACCTTAAGGTCTACCACATGGTTGCTGTAGCCAAATTCATACCCACAAATAAACAAACAAAAGGGTCGTTGAGGGTAGTGCCAAGCCCTGCATCAATGTGGAGAAGTGGGAGACTCTGTTAAAGTCACAGGAGACAGTCTAGTCTTCAGTGGCACCCAAGATGCTCTTTAGGAGTCCTGCTACACCACATCCTTGATGTTGTTGAATTTAGCAGGTTTTTCTCTAAAGGGCAGGTCAGATCCAGAACAGACTCTTGGTCGTACCATTGGTTGCAAGGAGTATGCTCTAGACAGCACCGTGACTCTCACACTGTGGTTTGCCATTGGCGCCACCATTGTCTCTGGGTAGCTTTGATTCATGGACTGTGATTGTGAGTTCCTCTATGATGTGAAAGTTTTGTGGATGATCTTATGCAGGAGGGTCAAATGGTTGGTGGTTCAGATGGCATTCCTGATGACCTTGAGAGAGTCCTTATGTTTCTCATGATTCACTTCATTGCACACACATGGGGGATCAGCAGAAGAGGCAAAGATGAGGACTTCTGTGGCTTCCCCTTCAAGTATACCCCAACCTTCTCAAAGATGGTGAAGATACAAGGGGAATCCACACCAACATCACCCCATTTGATGATAATGGGGATGAGGCCTAAAATAGATTTTAAATTTAGTATGCATAGCACATAACTAATGTGTGTCAACAGTAATGACTCTGTTGGTGTGTGATGGATGAGGTGGCAAGTTTGCCTAGGGGAGTGGGTATAGAGTTGGACTGAGACATAGGAGTCCAAGGTTATCACCTGGTAAGTCAACCTTCTAAGCATTCTTGCATAGTTCAAGGGACTAACAAGAAGCCCATAGGACTATCAGGATAGTCCTGCTGAAACAGAGCACCAGCCAGGACCAGGTCATCATTTCAACCCTATCGACTTGTAACCCCTTCTCTCTGGTTCTATTCCCATCCAGACTTGCTCAGCCCTAACCAAAATGCCTGACTTGATATTAAAGGAGTTCACTACCTTCCTCTTTTTTCCTTCCTTTCTTCTTTGCTTTTTTTTTTTTTTTTAAAGAACTTGGACAGGTTATCCCTGCAAATTCCTGCCATTTAGTTCACTTCCATGCAATAAATATCCACAAGAATTTAAGGGAACAGTTGGAAGAAAAATTTGTTTGTGCCTTATGCACTTGGAATTATAACTATATGCCTTGATCTTTCCAGATTATTTCTTATTTTATGTTCTTAGCTGAGAAGAACAATTGTCAATAGTAAACTGATTATTATTTGGGTTAAGTCCAGTGGGCTTTGCTTGTGGCTCAGCTGGTAAAGAATCTACCTGCAATGCAGAAGACATGGGTTTCATCCCTGGGTTGGGAAGATCCCCTGGAGAAGGGAAAGGCTACCCACTCCAATATTCTGGCCTGGAGAATTCCATGGACTGTATAGTCCATGTGGTCGCAAAGAGTCAGACACAACTGAGCAACTTTCACTTTCACTCAGTGATATTCTTAAGAATTTAAAGGAGCATAGATGGTGGAGGTGACAGCCCTCTCTATGGACTCTCTCACAATATAGAGATCACTTATAATGAAATTCTAACCAGTAGATTATAATACCTCATGTGGTGGTTCAGTCACTAAGTCGTGTCCAACTCTTTCAACGCCATGGACTGTAGCCTGCCAGGCTCCTCTGTCCATGGGATTCTCCAGGCAAGAACACTGGAGTGGGTTGCTATTTCCTTCTTCAAGGAATCTTTCCTACCCAGGAATCAAAACCAGGTCTCCTGCATTGCAAGCAGGTGCTTTACCAACTGAGCTACAAGAGAAGCCCAATTCCTCATATAGTTGATAAATAAATAAAAATTTATGTCTAGCATTTAACATTATCACTTTGAGTTCCCATACTATCCTTCTGTTTTAAGTTTAAAAGAATTACTATGACTTTTTCTCAGTTTTGAAATCAGGCTCTGATTCTTGAGGAGATTTGTTTGCTGCAAAAAGATTTATACTTTTTATCCTAAATTGGGTGAGAAGTGATGCAGAAAGAGAACATCCTCACATCTTGTCATTAAAATATTTAAACTTGGGATTAATCCTTGTAAACAAGTTGCCCAGTACAACACTTAAATGCTACCTGAAGCTTAGATAAAGTAAAATATGAATTTGATCAGGCATAATGCATTAGCAGAATGTCAGTTTGTGATATTTTTAAATGAGACAGGAAATTCATGATGGGTGATAAATTGCCTCTCATTAAAAAAAAAAAAACTAAGTTTTTTCTCAGTATTTATTTCTGAATTTGTATACTTTTGACATACTTGTCAGGCAATGCGTTCAGTCAGTTGTGTTCAACTCTTTGCAGCCTCATGGACTGTACCCCGCTAAGCTCCTCTGTCCATGGAATTTTCCAGGCAAGAATACTGGAGTGGGTTGCCATTTCCTTCTCCAGGGGATTTTCCTGACCTGGGGATCAAACCCGAGTCTCTTGTGTCTCCTTCATTGGCAGGTGGATTCCTTACCACTGGTGCCATTCCTGGAGAAGGAAATGGCAAACCACTCTAGTATTCTTGCCTGGGAAATCCCATGGACAGAGGAGCTTGGTGGGCTACAGTCTCTGGGGTCACAAAGAGTCAGACACGACTGAGTGATTGGACAACAATAATACTTATCAACTTAAAACACACACACACACACACACACACACACACACACAGGGACTTCTCTGTTGGGGGAAATAGTGGGGAGGTCACCTGCCAGTAGGAGCTATGGGTTCCATTCCTGGTCTGGGAGGATTCCACATGTCATGTGGCAACTAAGTCTGCATGCCACAACTACTGAGTTCCACACGCCTTAGAGCCCATGTTCCACAGCAAGAGAAGCACGCGCTTCTCCGCACCACTGCCATGAGAGGCCAACGCACTGCAACTAGAGAGTAGCCCCCACTCGCCACAGCGAGAGAAAAGTTTGCCCAGCAATGAAGACCCAGCACAGCCAAAAATTAAAAACGTAAAAGCTATGAGTCGAGTTTATTTAGTGTCTTCCTAAAGAGGACTATAGCTGGGGAGACAGCCCCTCAGAGAATTCTGGAGAACTCTTCCAGGAGGTAAACAGGGGAGGTCAGTATGTATGAGAGTTTGGTTAAGAGAATATGGACAACCAAGCACACATCCTGGTAGAAGTTTGTTGCTAGTCATGAGGTCGTGAGGAAACAGACCTCTTAGTTTTTCTAAGTATGGGAAGATACAGTAGTTTGGGTTCATAAAACACTCTCCTGAAAAATATCAAACTATCTGAAGGCCTGTTCTGCCAGTTCTCCCAGAGCACAGAGTATCTCACTCCTAATCTCCACCCTGAGCTTTCAGGGTGTATTAAAGGTCAGCAACTTCAGTGGCTAGTGACTCAGTCCTTGTAGAGCTGGATGGCTTTTTCTTCAGTTGGTATACTTCTCTGCCACATGTATGTTTTCTAACTTATTAAGTGGGAAAAATAAGCAGTTTCATAGAATAAAACAAACGATTACATAAACCAATCAAACTTCACTAAAAGGCAGAATTCCCTTTCGAATCTTTCTAATAGCTCTTCTTTGGGTTTCATGGCCGGGTGGCTCTACCCCTCTCTCCATCCCATAAGCCTTCATTTACTGAAGATTTTGGCATCGCACTCATAGGAGTCACGACTTCCAGGGCTCCTGCCATAGTTACAGACAGCATTCACATCTGGTGAGAAATCCATCTAGCTTCAACTTCATCTCCTTAATTTACAAAATTTGAACTTCCATTCTCCATGAGCAAGCTGTTCTCAACCATATTCTCACCAAGAACAACTTTATTTCTGGAGCTGGACTCTCCAATATAAAAATAATCCCTACCCACACCTCTTTAGTGGTTCAACTTTCACCCACCTTGTCCCACCGAGTTCTCCAGTCCCTCCAGCTCCTCTTCCCCTCATTGCTTCCTTCCCTCCTCTGACTACAAGTCTCTTTCCAGCTATCTCCTCCTGCGGCATCCACCTTCCAAGTCCTGACCTTGGCTAAATGTACACTTGGTCTTTTCTGTCCCTGACCCTAGGTACTGAATGCCAGCGGAGGAAACCACAGGTTGTTGTTACTACCTGTTTTTTGGTCCCCATATCTCAGTGAGACCCTCAAAGCAATCTTTTAATACTTCTTTAGGAAACAGTCTCTTACTTTCTTCCTAGGGATTATTCAATTTTCCTTAAGTCCCAAGTTCCCTGCTGCCATCTTCTTTCTCAGCAGGTTAACACTGAACCATATTTCACAGTGAATAGTTGAAGCTTTCAGGCATGAAATCTACACTCTTGTTCCTCAGGGCCCATGTTTTTCCCCACTAGGCCTCCACTAGACTTAAGGGGATTATGTTAAACTGAGAAGGTGATGGCACCCCACTCCAGTACTCTTGCCTGGAAAATTCCATGGACAGAGGAGCCTGGTGGGCTGCAGTCCATGGGGTTGCTAACAGTCGGACACGACTGAGCGACTTCACTTTCACTTTTCACTTTCATGCATTGGAGAAGGAAATGGCAACCCACTCCAGTGTTCTTGCCTGGAGAATCCCAGGGATGGGGGAGCCTGGTGGGCTGCCGTCTATGGGGTCGCACAGAGTCGGACACGACTGAAGCGACGCAGAAGCAGCAGCAGCAGCAGACTTAAGGGGATTATGTTAAACTGAGGCAGAACCAGGATAATTATGTCAGGATATTGGCAAACACCATTTAGCAGTTATTTTTTGTTTGATTTTATAGCGACAAGCTTTCCATCTTATAGATAATGTGAAATAGTCCTGTCCTAGGAACAATAACCCTCAAATATCATCAAAATGTCTCTTTCATGTTTCATAGGTGCTCACTGAATGAGTGAATTCGGTAAATGAATGCATACAGGTGGTAAACAATCCCAGGAGTGGACTGATACATGGAGAAGTATAAGAAGTTTGGGAAGAGATTTCAGCCCAGGAACTTATTATTTAGAAGTATTTGAACAAGATGTTATATAATAAGGTTTTGAACTGTGAGGAATGGGAGACTAGAGATAAGGCAAAATGAGGTGCTAATTATTTACGCAGGGGAGTTCAGACAAAAATGTTTTTAATTTATTTTCTGTTTTTGTTTTTTAAGACAAGAAAGATCACAGTCCTCAGATTCTCAGTATATCTCAGGGAAGAAAGGCAGAATAGTTATTTCTCATATGCTATAAGGTGGGAGTGTTGGATTTAAGGCAATATAGAAAGAAAAAGCGAATCCCTTCTAGGCAGTAGGACCGAAAGAAAATTGTAAATAAAGGCAAAGGGGGAGGGGCAGTGAAAATTGTGTCTGGGGTATGACAAGAAGACTGGTTTAACTGGAACATTAAGTGTGATAAGTGGGGTGTGTGGGGGGGGGTGTGTCTGTAGGGTGTGGTGTTTGCAGAAACTAGGCACAGAAATTTCAACTCAGGGACTATTTTGTTAGAAATGTATTGGTGCTATTGGAAGCCACTTTAAAGTAAATCCTATATTGGTGCACTCATATTGGAAGAACCCTGTTGCTTACGATTCTGTGGCAGGAACTCGCAAGACTGTCATTCCCTCTTGTCCAGGTGTCACTAAAGAATCAATATCTTTAATAATTATTCAACAAACTTGGGGAATTTTCTCCTAGATGCAGGCTAATGCCCTAGATGTTTGAGGAGATATAAAGATGTTTTTTTAAAATCTCATGGTGGGGGAGGGGAAGAATGCATAAGCAATCTATAATATATTAACACCTGATTTACGATTATTTCATGCTTCTGTGTGATCACCACCAGGGGGCGAATTCCCTCCCAATTATAAAACGAGCTGACAGAGGGAAGAAAAAAGTGCTTGCACCAGAGCCCATCAAAAGAAGAGTCTCTAATCTGTTTTACAGAGTCACAGAACATAGTTAGAGTCTCTCTTTTTGCTAGATTTAGATAGGTTGTATAGTCCCATGGAAATAGTGCCATGAATAGTGGTTAGGTTTTGCAGGATGATTCCAAAGGTGTATATTTTAGCTAATCTTTCATGTAGTTAGGAAAAAACAAAGCCTATATATACATATTGCTGGAAGTAGCGCTAGTGGTAAAAAATCCACCTGACAGTGCGAGAGTTGCTGGTTGGATCCCTCGGCAGGGAAGATCCCCTGGAGTAGGAAATGGCAACCCGCTCCAGTATTCTCCCCTGGAAAATTCCATGGACAAAGGAGCCTGGCAGGCTACAGTCCATGGGGCTGCAAAGAGTCAAATATGACTGAGCACACAAGAGTATGTGTGTGTGTGTATTATTTATAATTTTTATGAACAAATTTCCCAAGTACAAACTTTCAGAGCTCAACCCATTTATATCAGTGACTGCCTGTTACTTCAAGACATTAAATAAATGCCAAATGAATAGAGGTATGTATTTACCCTTAATACTTTCCTATCTTCTGAAATGTAGAACCACACTTATTAAAGAAACAATAAGGATTTGCCAATACAGTTTAAGACAACCTATTTTCCCTTTTATGAAAGAATAAATGTTCACCTCTATTTTTGTAGGTTGATAGAAATAGACCTACCTCCCCTCCTTCACCACCATTCCCAAGCATTTGATCACAATTGTCTGGAAAAAAATTATAAATGTTTCATGTCAGGTTAAAAATGAGCTGTGCTATGCTTATCAAATAGCTTCAGGCTCTGCAAATAGCCTCTGTGCTGCTAACACAAAGGCACGTTCATTATATGATAATTTTTTCAGCCTGATTTGCTCCCAAAGCTATCACAGGTAGAAATTCTGCCATTAATATTATCTTCAAATGAGAAAGACAGGCACTACAAGTAAGGTCCTTTATTTGTTTTGTAGCAAAACTTTGACATTACAGCCAATGTGACTAAGGCCTGTAGCCCTCTGTCCCTAAGACCCAGCTCCTTTAAGATTTCAAGATCAGATCGGTATCTGCTATTCCCTCTGCTAAAAGGCAGTTGGGGTTATAAGCCACCAATGAGCATTTTGTTCCTAGTTAAGCCAATAGAAGAAACAGTCAAACATTTAAGATCAAATTTTTCCTTCCATGTACATTAGTAGAAAGCATTATACAGGCAGAACCCTATTCCTATAAAGGGGGGCTAGTTCATTACCAGGAATGACTCATCATCCAGTTTGAGGCCCTAGATGATGGGTCCTTGATGCAGGCAGGACCCTCAAGAGGTTGAATGGCCTCATGAAATTATACCAGTGTTGCATAAAAATGCATTTTTGTGGAAGACAAGAGTTTCTTAGATTTTCAAGTTGCTGACTCCAAAAAACTTAACAATCTAGATCTCCTATTTCTCTTCTTTTCATTTTCATTTTTCTTTTGGATTTCATTTTTCTTATGGATTTTGACATCTGATTAAGAATATCAACCCTAGTGTCAACTCAGGAATTGAAAGCCTGATTGTTTTACCTCTTAAAGGTTATGTCATTTGGATGAGTTTCTTAATTTCTTTAATACGTAGTTTCTCCACTTGCTAATGAGAGAGATAACTAATTGTGAGGCACAGAACAGGCAAATGTTAAATGAGATATTAATTCTAACATCGAGAATGTGGGTTTCCTGAAGAAGGAGCTCTGTGTTTAGTGCCTGTGAAAACAACAACAGAAAGATAAGACCCCCTCCAGACAGGGGAACCTTGAAGATCATATCTAGGTTACTCATCGCCTAAGAGAAAACATACACTAATCACCCCTTCCTCCAGACAGGCCATACATTTTTCTGTATCTATTAGAGTGTAACCTCGGGTTTATTGATTATTGGTTAATTGTTTGACTGGTTGAGCACATAGCACGTGAATGATGGGGTTATTGGGATTGTATTTTCCTTGGATTATGTAAGTCTCAAGGAATTTGGAGTGGTGGGTTCAGACACATACACATGGGGTATAAAAGATTTTCACAAATGCTGGTCGGGGTCCTTGGCTAAGAGGAGACTCTGCCTTGGGCCCGCCGGTGTAATAAACTGCACTCCACTATCTGCATTGTCCTTCTGAGTGAGTTTGTTTCCCGGAACGTGTGGCTACAACATTCCCAGTTGGCACAATGGTAAAGACTCCGCTTGCCAATGCAGGAGACACAGGAGATGTGGGTTCAGTCCCTGGGATGGAAAGATCCCCTGGAGTAGGAAATGGCAACCCACTCTGAATTTCTTTCCTGGAAAACTCCATGGGTAGAGGAGCCTGGCAGGCTACAGTCCGTGAGGTTGCAAACAGTCAGACGCAACTGAGCATGCAGCACAAAACCAAGAGTGCATCAGAATCATGCTGGAGGGCCTGTTAAAACAGAGATTACTGGGTCCCACCCTCAAAGTGTCTCATTCAGTAGGTCAGAGATGGGACCTGAGATGAGCAAGTCTCACAGGTTCCAAGGGGATGCTGATGCTGCTGGTCTGAGGGCCACGGTTGTAGAACCAGACCTTCCCCCCGAAACACCTGTGGAAACCTGTGTGCTGTCGACTCAGTCGTGTCCGACTCTTTGCGACCCCGTGGACTGCAGCCCACCAGGCTCCTCTGTCCATGGGATTCTCCAGACAGGAATCCTGGAGTAGGTTGCCATGCCCTGCTCCAGGGGATCTTCCCGACCCAGGGATCAGACCTGCATCTCCTAAGTCTCCTGCATCAGCAGGCAGTTTCTTTACCACTGGTAGGAATATAATGCGTAACACATATATAGTTTTAATTTTCTATTATGTGGGCTCAATCGATCAGTCTTGTCTGACTCTTTACGACCCCATGGACTGTAACCCACCAGGCTCCTCTGCCCACGGAATTTTCCAAGCAAGAATACTGGAGTGGGTTGCCACTTCCTGTTCCAGGGGATCTTCCCGACCTAGAGATCAAACTTGAATTTCTTGCATCTCCTGCATTGGCAGGCAGATTTTTTACCACTAGCACCAACTGGGAAGCCAGTTTTCTAGTAGGCAGGTTAAAAAAATGAAGTGGGTAAAACCAATTTTAGCAATTTTTCATTTGATCTAATATATGATATTACCATTAACAAGTAATTGATGTAAGAAATTATTAATGAGATATTTTACATCTTTTGGTACTAAGCCACAGAAATCTGGGATGTATTGTACATTTCCAGCATATCTCATTTCAGATCAGCCTATTTCAGGGGCTTGTGGCCACTCCACTGGACGGCACAGTTTTAAGTATTTGTGGGGGGAGAGAACTGGACAGTTCTGCATGTGTTCTCAGAATGAAAAACTCCTCAGAGAGTACTGGGCTCTTTATGCCATAGATTCTTCTGTTAAAGAGTGACACAACTTCTCAAAAAGCCAGATGTCCTTGTGTGAGAAAGTGGAAGGCTTGGGCCTGAGATATTTTTCATAGGAAGTTGCATGTTTCACCAGGCAAAGAAAACATCCTTAGATATCCGTTCTGGTGCTCCTAAAATATTCACATTTCTGAAACCACACTCTTATTCCTTGAAAGTAAACTCCCAGCATGCCCATAGATTCTGAGATTCCAGTCAAGTCCAGGAGTGGTGGACTAGCTGCTTTTGTTTCTTCCTGGAAGAGAAACTGGTAGACCATTTGGAGCAGAAACCTCCAGGCAAACTGCCACATCAGTAAATTAGAGTCACCATCTTCCAATTCAGCTTTCTCGCAGATGGCGATGGTGGCCTGTAGTGCCCAAACCTAGGAAGCGCGTGCCTGAGGTGAGAAAGCCCGCCCACTCCAGAGAATTTCTACAGCAGACCGGGTTGAGTACTTCACTAATGAAAGTGCTCAGTCGAAACTCACAGTTTCTATTCAGACAATGTTGAAGCTCCTTCAGCCAAGGATTCTTATTTCTGCTCAAGTAGTCCTTAACCCACAAAGCATTACCTTCTTAAATGTCTTGAGCTGAAGAGCATTTTCATGTTGTCTCTGCATAGTCAGGTTTTTAGGATTCAGAATAGTTGTGCTTTCAAAGTTTTGCAGTCGTGCTGAAATCTGTTATTGATAATGTGATTCCATTTCAGAAATATAATTCAGGGGCTGTATCAACTATATTTCAATGTCAGATGTTTTGGATTTGCTCTGGAATCACTGAGGTTGTGCCATTAGTTGAGAATAAGGCATGAAGTGTGACATGTTTCTGAACCTGCAGTGTGGACTGGTCGTGGCTTATTTTCCTAAGTAACCAAGTCTCGCTGACTCTGCTCTGCTTTATTTTCTTGAGCTTCAAGCCACCGTCATCGCTACCCATCAGCGTCCCTGTCTTGCCCTTTCACTCCAGCACCCAATCGTCTCCCTTCTGCAGTTCAGTCTTGTTTGCATTCCAGTCTCAGTTAACTTTGAATATAACTTTATCTTTTTACTTGACTGCATTCACAGAGAACTCTTGGGACAAAACTCAGTCTAATTTGACCTTGTTTTCTTAATATTATCAACCTTTGTTGGTAAATTATCTTTAAGCTAATTGCATTTTTCATTGTTTTATTTTCTATTTTGCTTTTTAAGCAGGAAGAAGAGGCAATAACAGTTGCAGAGACTTCCAAAAGTATAGTTTATGCTATAAACTAGCATGAGGGATGGGGACAATAACTCTTCATGTTAATGTCAGCTTTTTTTTTAATTTACTTTTTATTGAAGAATAATTGCGTTACAAAATTTTGTTGTCAAACCTCAACATGAATCAGCCATATGTATACGTACATCTCCTCCCTTTTGAGCCTCCCTCCCATGTCCCTCCCCACCCCACCACCCGAGGTTGATACAGAGCCCCTGTTTGAGTTTCCTGAGCCATACAGCAAATTTCCGTTGGCTATCTATTTTACATATGGTAATGTAAGTTTCCATGTTACTCTTTCCATACATTTCACCCTCTCCTCCCCTTTCCCCATGTCCATAAGTCTGTTCTCTATGTCTGTTCCTCCATTGCTGCCCTGTAAATAAATTCTTCAGAACCATTTTTCTAGATTCCATATATATGCATTAGAATACGATACTTATCTTTTTCTTTCTGACTCACTTCACTTTGTATAATAGGTTCTAGGTTCATTCACCTCTGAGAGGCTTATAAAAATCCCTAAGCCTACCTTCTTATAATCTAGAAAAAGCCCACACTCAAATTCTCACCTTTACCTTTAGGATAGCAGTTGCCCAGTCCCAATGACAACTCAGGAGAATTGCCAGAGAGGGGAAAAAAAAGAAGCAGCAGCAAAAAACAAACCTGGCTTTCTATAAGTTATATAATGTAGGTGGGAAACTTTGCCTTGAAAAGGGCCTTTTAGAATAAAAACATGGGCTTCCCTGATAGCTCAGTTGGTAAAGAATCTGCCTGCAATGCAGGAGACCCCAGTTTGATTCCTGGGTCAGGAAGATCCACTGGAGAAGGGATAGGCTGCCTACTTCAGTATTAGGCTTCTCTTGTGGCTCAACTAGTAAAGAATCCACCTGCAATGTGGGAGACGTGGGTTTGATCCCTGGGTTGGGAAAATCCCCTGGAGAAGGGAAAGGCTACCCACTCCAGTATTCTGGCCTGGAGAATTCCGTGGACTATAGTCCATGGGGTCGCAAAGTCGGACATGACTGAGCGGCTTTCACTTTCAGTATAAAAACATAAAATTTAACCCAAGAAAATCCTTTAAAAGCCTTGACCTTTGCCATGAAACCCACAAAGGCAGGTTCAACTAAGAATCCATCATTGTCATTAGAATTTGAAATACACCAGATGTGTTTCAGAAAGACGCAAAATTAACTGATTTCAAAATTAACTGATTAACAAAGCAGGGCTTTGATTTATTTGGCTTAGTGTGTAAGTCTTTGTGATAAAAAATATTCTTAGCCCCTTACTGTATGTCAACCATAGACTTGAGCTCCAGATATACAAAGATGCAGAGGACATCATCCTGGGAGGGAGGCAGACAGACACATGAGCAGATGATGACACTGTACAGGGTGATGAGGGCTTTGACAGGCATAGAAAGGAGCGACAGGTTTTACTTGGGTCAAAGAAAAAGTGACATTCAAGCTAAATTTTGGCAGAGAAACAACAGTTCCTCAGGTAAATGAGGAACAGTTCCTCAGCCCTCAAAGTAAATGAGGGCTGTTTCAAGCAAAGAGAACAGAGACACAGATACAAACACAAAAGAGAACTTCATGAAGAACTGTAGTAGTTTGAAAATGACAGGAGTGCAGAGCATCTGTGGGGTGCCTGGAAGCAGAGCAGGAGGAGAGCAGGTCAGGAAGAGCCTTGTTCTGGCAAAGGAATGTAAATTCCATCCCTCAGACAGTGGGATTTGCAAGTCAGGGGAGTGGTACTCCTACCTAGACACATTTTAGCAGTGTCATTAACAGGAGGCTGGATTGGAGAAGACCAAGACTGAAGGCATGGGACTAATAGTTCAGGAGGTGGAGATGGTGGGACATAAATTAAGTAGTGGAAGTGGCAGGGAAGGAAAGAAATACTAGGAAGGTTTTTTAAGAAGTGAACTGACCACTTGGTGACTGATTAGACGTCGAATATGAGAAAGAAGGAATTTAGAAAGGGATTTTCTTTTACTTCCTTGATGAAATTCTGCATGCCTGTTTCTTCCAATACTTTGTTAGTTTATTCAGTTAACATGTATGGAGGGTTTATTATGTGCCAGGTGTCATAGTAAATGCTGAAGATACAAATTCAGTTAATCAGCAAATATTTCATAGACACATGCTTTCCATCAGGCACTGTCTTATACGCTCAGAATCCAACAGTGGAGGAAACAGATAAGATATGTTGAAACAAGCAGAAAATCCAAACAAAGAAAAAACAAATAGAGGAATAAAATGTTTCTCTTTATTAACTTGTTGATCAGCAGGTAAGACAACCTCTAAAGCAGCTGCTTCATAATGATGAGTCAGAGACAGGATTCTATAGCCTTGTGAGAAGGAGTCAGTCTTGTGAGAATAGGTACTGGAAATTCTGACAACAGAAACCAGAACAAAGTTTCGAGCATCGTGGTGTTCAAATTTTAGCAAAACAGAATATTGATGATATGCATAGTCACCTGCAAGAGCAAAAAGACCCCAGCAGTTTTCCCCAGAAAGGTGCGAGTGGTTATTTCTTAGGAACTTAACATTAGAGCAGGTAGAATGGAAAAATCATGAGACCAGGGAAATTGAAGATAATTCAGAAAAATACAAGCTTTCAAATCCTTGCTATCCTGCAGTTTACCTCAAGTGAAATAGATGATAAAAGTTGGTAAATTATATAGCATATTAGAAAGTGATGGACATTATGGAGAGAAACAAAAAGCACAGAATCGGAATAGGGAAAATAGTGCATGTGCGTTCACAAATAAATGACTGTTCTTTTATTAATAAGTGAGATAACCTGAGAAGGACGCACAGAAGCAGTATAGATGCAGATAAGAAAGAATGCCTGTCTTCAAGGAATTCGGTGTCGTGAAGTCAAACAAGTGCAATATCATGTGAGACATGCCAAGCTGGAGGAATGCACGGGTGGTATGGCAGCTCATGCATTGGGTAGCTAACTCAGCCAGACAGCAGAGGATGGTTAACAAAAGCATCTCCAATAAGGTGCCACCTTAGCTGCAACCTGAAAGTTGAATTAAAGTAAGTTGAATAAGATTTATTCAGTGGGCTTTGTTCCATGAAGAAGGGACATCATATGACAAGGTATAAAGTTATGATAGTTTGGAAATTCCAGAGAACTTCCATTAGCTTAGAGCTACTGAGAGCAGGGTGTGTGTGGAGGGGTAATGGTGACAAGAAAAGAAGGGCTGGATCGTGGATGGACTTGAACATCACAGCAAGTAATCTGGATTTCAGACTGAAGGCCATATATGTGTGCATGCGCGTGTGTGTCCGTGTGTGTGTGTGTGTGTGTGTGTAATATCACTGAAAGATTTTAAGTGCTAAAAGGATTTTAAGCAAAAAATATTGGATTAGTTTTTAGAAAGATTAGGCTCATAGTCATGTTATAGATGGATTAGAGGAGACTAGGAAGGAAAAGAATCCTATAATAGAGTTAGGGAGACCAATTTAAAGCTCATTAGTAGTAAATTCAGGCAAGACAGGAGAAAGCCTGAAGAAGTCGAAGGCTTGGTAATTGAAAGGCGATAGAAGGCAAATTGAGGAGCTATTTAGATAGTCTCTGTTGATGGTGCAAACTCTCAGGCCCTCAGCCCCATTTCCCCTCCATCGCTCTGTTGCTAGTGGGCAGAAGCCCAAACAGAATCTTCCACTTCAAAACCTCAGCCCAGACAAATCAATCCGTCCATCCATCTTTGGTGTAACTCGAGCAGCTGCTCTGGAACCATTGCCTCTGACAGTTCATGGTGTAAAGCGTGCCACAGAGCTGTGCTAGGCATCGTGCAGGTGTGTATGAAAGTAAGTACATAATACTGCTCACCCTTGTGCAGGACAACTGAGAGGAGACCGACTGACAGACTCCGGAGTGTGCATTATGGCAAGAGCGTAAAGGGCTGAGTAATGGAGAGTAGGCGCTCAATAAATACTTGGAAAGTGAAGAAGAGAGGCCTGGCTCTGTCTGCGGAAGCTAGAGGAGACTTCACAGAAAGACATTTGAACTGGGTTTTGAAGGAGGCATATACAGTTTCCTGGGTGCACAGGGCTAGCATTCAATGAAGACAGACTTTTAATGACTGTGGAGACAGGCATGGTCAGCTGTGAGATCCTTTTTCTGTTTTGAAATCTCGCTTAGGTCCACAGCCATACTCAGTTACCTAAATTCAGCCTTCTAATGATGCAGGAAGGAAATGATTTCATTCTGAAGGCAGAGACATAAATAATCACAGAAAACCAAAAATATAAATGTTATTTATCTCTGGTTCTTCTGTTAATGTATCATTAACATTTAGAATAAAAACCCAGGGGGAAGCTAATTCTAATATTTGAAATGATTGAAGAAACAGACTGAGGAGAATCTACGAAAGGCCTGGAACTTCTGTAAGCATCTGAGGAAGGAAGATATGTAACTTGAAAGTTAAACAAAGAGTCTGGTGTCCCAATTCTTTCCATGTCAGTTGTGTCTCTCCTAAATGAGTCTGAAGAGTTAAACAGGCCCTAAACGAAGTCATAGAAAGACTTTGAGGCAACATGAGGACATGAATTTAGCCCAGCTCGCAGATGACAGAAAGGAGCTGGGGATGACCAAAGCTTAATGTTTCCACAGCCTTAGCTCCCCCATCATTACTTCTCATTAGCTTTTTATCACATTTAGGAAACTCTACTCCATATTCTGTAATAACCCATATGGAAAAAAGAGCCTTAAAAAGAATGGATATATGTATACGTATAACTGAATCACCTTTCTGTACACCTGAAACACATTATAAATCAACTATCCTCCAATATAAAATTTAAAAATTAAAAAAGAAAAATAAATAAAACAGAACGCAGATTCCACCCCAAATGCACCAATCTGAGAAAACAGTGAAACCTGTCAGAGGCAAACATTAAATTGTAGTTAGCACTGAATATAGAAGTTTATCTGACTCAACCAGTCATAGATCTGCGTTTGCTAAAGATGTAATGGGACAGCTGGGTTTGTAATAAAAATGTAGCAACTGGTTCTCCAGCTGCTGACATTCAAAGCACCATGGGAACTGAAGGACAGGTGCACACTGCAGTCAAGAGCTGAGTAAGTGTGTACGTTGACTACTTGCCTTGCTCTTCGCTCAGTTATGTAGGAAACACAGAAAGGAACTTAAGACATATTTCCTAACAAAGCACCGTTAAGTACCTACCTCCTTCCCAGGACTGCCTAGCTTGACTTTGTCTGCTCCAGGCAGGAAGACTGCCCGTCAGTCTTCCTGGAAGACTGAAAGAGTTGGACAACCCTGCAAGACACAGAGCTTAACTTAGTCCTGAGGGGGGATGCAGAAAGAGTTGGGGGGTTGGAGACAGACGGATCCTCTGTCGTCCCCTCTGTCATATCAACTGGTAGGCGAGTGGAGACAGGACAGGCTAGGCTTCCAACACGGAGAAGGCAATGGCAACCTACTCTAGTACTCCTGCATGGCAAATCCCACGGACAGAGGAGCCTGGCAGGCTGCAGTCCATGGGGTCGCTAGGAGTTGGACATGACTGAGCGACTTCATTTTCACTTTTCACTTTCATGCATTGGAGAAGGAAATGGCAACCCACTCCAGTGTTCTTGCCTGGAGAATCCCAAGGACGGGGGAGCCTGGTAGGCTGCCGTCTGTGGGGTCACACAGAGTCAGACACGACTGAAGTGACTTAGCAGCAGCAGCAGCAGGCTTCCAATAGCAGAGAGGAAAATGGTTCTGTTCTTGAGGATGGGGCCCTGGGAGGATAGAAATATAAACAACTGGCAAACACAAGCTGGAATCAAGATTGCCAGGAGAAATATCAATAACCTCAGATATGCAGATGACACCACCCTTATGGCAGAAAGTGAAGAAGAACTAAAGAGACTTAATGAAAGTGAAAGAGAGTGAAAAAATTGGTTTAAAGCTCAACATTCATAAAACTAAGATCATGGCATCCAGTCCCATCATTTCATGGCAACTAGATGGGGAAAGAGTGGAAGCAGTGGCTGACTTTATTTTTCTGGGCTCCAAAATCACTGCAGATGGTGATTGCAGTCATGAAATTAAGACACTTATTTCTTGGAAGGAAAGTTATGACCAACCTAGACAGCATATTGAAAAGCAGAGACATTACTTTGCCAACAAAGGTCTGCCTAGTCAAGGCTATGGTTTTTCCAGTGGTCATGTATGGATGTGAGAGTTGGACTATAAAGAAAGCTGAGCACCGAAGAATTGATGCTTTTGAACTGTGGTGTTGGAGAAGACTCTTGAGAGTCCCTTGGACTGCAAGGAGATCCAACCAGTCCATCCTAAAGGAGATCAGTCTTGGATGTTCATTGGAAGGACTGATGTTGAAGCTGAAACTCCAATACTTTGGCCACTTGATGGGAAGAGCTGACTCATTTGAAAAGACCCTGATGCTGGGAAAGATTGAGAGCAGGAGGAGAAGGGGATGACAGAGGATGAGATGGTTGGATGGCATTACCAACTCAATGGACATGGGTTTGGATAGACTCCGGGAGTTGATGGTGGACAGGAAGGCCTGGCGTGCTGCGGTTCGTGGGGTCGCAAAGAGTCGGACACAACTGAGCGACTGAACTGGAACTGGAATGGATTCAAACTCTTAGGGTCTCAAAGGTGCACAAAGGAATTAAGACTTGATATAGAAGGCAGCAGGAGCCCTTGTAGATTCTTGAGCAAGGCTTCAAAGTGATAAATAAAATATATATTTGGGAGATTTATCTGTCAGTGTAATGCAGACTGGATCAGACATGGAAGAAAACAGTAGTTTCCTAAGTTATTGGAATTATCAAATTCTGGTTGATCACATAGGGACAATGGGAATGGAAGGATGGGAAATTCTTTTTTCATCTCTTATTATCCAAGTTGGGCTTCCCCAGTAGCTCAGCTGTAAAGAATTCTCCTTCAATGCAGAAGACACAGGAGATGCTGGTTCACTCCCCGGGTCAGGAAGATCCTCTGGAGGAGGGCATGGCAACCCACTCCGGTATTCTTACTGGAGAATCCCACAGAGGAGCGTGGTGGGCTACAGTCCATAAGCTCCAAAGAGTTGGACACAACTGAAGCGACCAAGCACACACACACATTTTCCAAATGTTGGTTGGGACGGGAGTGGAGTGGGAAAAGATGGCTGCTTGACTGGGAAACTGGAAACAGAGCAAAACAAGTTTATTCACTGAATGATTTGGGACCATGTGACAATTCTCCGGTGTTCTGTAACCTGTGGAAATAGCCACATCATTTGAAAATGGCTGGCTTTGCATTCCTGTCAGTGGAATCCTGGCCAAGGAATAGAAATGCTATTTCATGTAGAATATAGAAGCCAGTGTATGTGGAAATGCAGACTTCCCAAGTCAGAGAGTAGTAGTAGTGAAAGTCACTCAGTCATGTCTGACTCTCTGCAACCCCATGGACTATACAGTCCATGGAATTCTCCAGGCCAGAATACCGGAGAAGGTAGCCTTTCCCTTCTCCAGGGGATCTTCCCAACCCAGGGATCGAACCCAGGTCTCCCACATTGCAGGCAGATTCTTTACCAGCTGAGCCACAAGGGAAGCTCAAGAATACTGGGATGGGTAGCCTATCCCTTCTCCAGGGGATCTTCCCAACCCAGGGATTGAACCCAGGTCCCCCACATTGCAGGCGAATTCTTTACCAGCTGAGCCACAAGGGAAGCCCAAGAACACTGGAGTGGGTAGCCTATCCCTTCTCCAGCAGAAGAGAACTCAGATCCAAAGGGAACTGTGAGGGCTGGTGTTTCTGTGACAGAGAGCTGTGTGATGCAGCATGTGCTCTTATCTGGGGGAGGGGCAGGATTACCTGGTCGCCTTGGATGGCACTTGGAGGACACAAATGGAAAAGGTAAGGCCTCCTCCAAAGAAATTTCTGAATTCGCTACATGTTTATATTCCTTTTGACGCAGTAATGGGATTCTAGGCCTGTACAATTATATTTTAAAAAGAATTTCTTAACATTCTCTCCCTTTTCTTCCTGTGGCCTCTATCCTCATCCTTTGGATTAACACCAAGTTAAAAGAGCAGATTTCCACATTTCATTCTTATTTTTAAGCATCTCATCTTTAATGTATCCATGAATGCAGACTATGTTACAGCAGCATGAGAATCTTCTTTATATTTGAAAATAATTTCTACAATGTTCAATCATCAGTTTCCTCTTTCAAGCATAATGTTAAACCATCAACCGAGGAAGGCTTCTTCCATTCTTGGTGAAAAATCAAGAGAAGGTCCTTTTATTAATGGCATGAATATGAAAGTGAAAGTCGTTCAGCAATGTATGACTCTTTGCGACCCCGTGGACAGTCCATGGAATTCTCCAGGCCAGAATACTGGAATGAGTAGCCTTTCCCTTCTCCTGGGGATCTTCCCAACCCAGGGATCGAACCCAGGTCTCCCACATTGCAGGCAGATTCTTTACCAGCTGAGCCACAAGGGAAGCCCAAGAATACTGGAGTGGGTAGACTATCCCTTCTCCAGTGGATCTTCCTGAACCGGGAATCAAACCAGATCCTGCCATGCAGGCGGATTGTTTACCAGCTGAGCTATTAGGGAAGCCCCATTAATGGCACATCCACTACAAAATCATTGTTGATGATCAAAGTTCAATTTAGTTTAGTAGACTTATTTTTAATGGAATTTTCTAACTGTGAAATTAAGGAACTCTGATAAGCTATGTTTTGATAGCACACTTAATATAATTCCTTTCATTTCATCCACAGACATTTGAGTGTCTCTTTATTCCAGCAACACGCCCAGTGCTAGTGATTCCAGTTTGAAAGAAAGAGGTGACCCTCCCTCTTGACCAGGGTTGATCCCTACCATCTGCACTCTGCATTTCATTTCCTCCCATCTTCTCTGGGATCTTTTAAGCATTAATTATTTAAATCATTCATTCAGCCATTCAACAAACATTTCTGAGACACTTTACACAACCTGTTGCTGAGTCTGGAGGTGAAGGGATGAAAAGACAAACCATGTTAGATGGATATTGCCATTCAGTGTGAGAAGACTGTCCCCTTTCCGGTCCATCTTCTGCCTCTCCACTCCATCAGACTCTTGCGGTCCCTATAACACAGCCAAGCCCTTTCATCCTGAAAGTCAAAGTTGAGGCAGCCCTCTTTGGTCACCTGCTTCTACTCTACAGTTTTTATTCCACAACACCATGTTCCTTGTGTTTCTCACAACTCCGGCTTTATCTTCGTGGTGGATTCATTACCTTTTATTTGCCTTTTAACCCCAAAGTTCAGTCGTTAGCCTCCTCTATTCTCCATTTGTCCAGAACCCCTAGGGATCTCATTCATGCCTTCAGCCTGGCATTCCCGTCAACTCCAGACCCGTATTTTCAACGTCTCAAGGATCTCGTCTACAGAGACATCAAAATCGGGATCTTATCGATTCATTATATCCAACCTTGCAAACCTTCTTCCCACCTTCCGTTTTCTTATCCAACTTGAGGATATCACCACTCAGATACCTGGGCCCGCCTCCTTCTCTGACTCCTATAGCTCTTATCACCTTGCTCGGCAGCCAGCCACCACCAGGATGGTAATCTTAAGGCACAGATCTCTCTGAGCCTCTCTTTCTTACTCTGACAAACTGAGCTAGTCATCGAAACCACATGGAGTTACTGTGACGATGAAGTGAAATTATATATAACATCGGACACAGTGCCTGACCCACAGCAGACACTCAGCTTGTGTTTGTTTCTTCTTTGTCCTTTTTCCTTCCCCTCATGCCCACCCCCATCAGACTGCGAGCCACCTGAGGACAGGGTCTGCATCTTCTTTACTTTCTATGAGGAAGAATTGTTTAATGAATCACAGAACCTATGTAACAGGGACCTAAAATATGCAGACCTTCTAAGTCTGTATTTAAGAATCATCATTGCTACCAATCTTTCAGATTTCTGTGTTCCTACTGTGAGAAGTGCAAAGAGGTACAACTTTGGTATAAACTCTATACCATGATTGCAGTAAACAACAAGGGGGTTTACACAGGGTGTGTTTTTCACACCTATTAGGAACAGACCAACTATAAAACCTATCGCCATGCATTCAGAACACAGCCGGAAGCCCACGTTTCTAAAATCCACCAAAGTTCTCAGTCTGCATATTGTGTGAACCAGAGGCTTTCATGTCCTTATTTTTAATGGAGTCTTATATTTTCATCAATTTGCATTGTACCAGATGCCAAGGTACAAATTATTTTTGGTAAAATAGCATCTTTATCCTGTGAGAAAGAAATCAGAGTAGCACACTTCCTTTATGAGGAATTCTTTGTTATAGTTTAGCATTCACTATGACAACATGGCCAAGTGTGGCTGAATTGCCATCTCACTCTGAAAAAAAATTTTAATTCTAGCTATGTATGAATTATAGGCAGCTATTTCCTGATTATACAGAGATCTGTTCAGTGTTTTTCTAAGTTAATTGTTGTGTAGTAGGTAGTGGTTAATCGTGTTTGCTTTGAGCAAAAAGAACTGCTTGTTTAAGAAGGCAGACTATAAACTGCTGAGTCACAGTTTACTTTGACAAAGAGAAAGTGGACCCTAAAGAGAATCAGTGAAGCTGGGGCACACAGTACATAGCGAGGGCATGGAGTGGAGTGTGTACTCCTCCTCCTCTGGCCTCCAAAGAAGCTAGAAGGAACAGATCCAAAGCCTTGGGGAGCCTGCAGATTGAGAAATGCAAAAACTGGAAAGAGGCTAACCTGGGCTTTATGCAGTTAAGTGACTGGGGAAACCATTTAAGGTTTTTCTCCCCTGTTTTCACTTATTTTATGAGTTGTTGTGTAGCTCATAATAAACACTTTAAAATGAACTTTATTTGGTTTGTTACTTTAAATAAATTCTATATGAAAATACTGATGAGCATGAGGGAAATTGAATTCTGTTTTTCTTAGATGACACTTAGCTATTTGTGGACTCTTTACGGAGGGACCTCATCTGCCGCTGTGGGCTGTGAGGGTAACTTGCAAACTCAGAGTATCTTGTGTGAGGGGAGACAGATGAATTAATACAGTGATATGTGCTATGTATTTACTAACAGGGCACAGTATGAAACCCACAAGAGATACCACACCTGGCCTGGGAGGGTCACAGAAGACCATGGAGGAGCTGACATCTAAGTGAAAAGCTAAAAGATGTATATGATCTTTTACATCAAGGTCTTGACAATCTTCCAATTTTCTCTCTTCCTCCTAACTTAAGTTAGGAACAGGAAATAAGAGAATGTATTTTAAGGAGAAGTTCAGTCGCTAAGTCGTGTCTGACTCTTACAAGACCCCATGGACTACAGCACACCAGGCTTCCCTGTCCTTCACTATGTCCCGGAGTTTGCTCAAACTCATGTCCATTGAGTCGATGATGCCATCCAACCATCTCATCCTCTGTTGTCCCCTTCTCCTGCCCTCAATCTTTCCCAGCATCTGGGTCTTTCCCAATGAGTTGGCTCTTCACATCAGGTGGCCAAAGTATTGGAGCTTCAGCATCAGTCCTTCCAATGTCAGGACAGCCTTAAAAAATGCTACTCCTAATATATGATGACATTCCTTGGCCTAAATTATTGTGTCCAATTTTATATGCTGAACATGACATTAATGTAGAAGGAAAGAGTGGTATCAAGAGTAGAGTTAACTATTTCTAGATATGTTTCCCAGGTGGCGCTGGTGGTAAAGAACCTGTCTGCCAATGCAGGAGATGTAAGAGACCTGGATTCAATGGAGAAGGAAATGGCAACCCACTCCAGTATTCTTGCCTGGAGAATCCCACGGACAGAAGTGCCTGGCAGGCTACAGTCCATGGGGTCCCAAAGAATCAGACATGACTGAAGTGACTTAGCATGCAGATATAATTTAGTCATATTTTGGAACAGAAGTAGTACCAAGAGTAAGAAAAAGCCGTTCCACCACCAAAACAAAGCTGATCATTCTAAATATTTTTCCTATATCAGGTAGTGAGTTCTATCACAAATGACTGGACCATGCATATTGATGTCATAAATCAGTTTCCTCCTCCAATACGTTCTCATGGCAGTATAATAGAAAGTCAGACCCTATGGAGAAACTTTTATCGACTAGAGTATGAATGTCTCTTCATACTGTTCATGGGGTTCTGAAGGCAACAATACTGAAGTGATTTACCATTCTCTTCTCCAAGACTGAACTGAACTGAACTGATGAATGTCTCTAGGACACTGGCTTTGCTGGGATTATAGTTAGACAATTTGAAGTAGCCCAGACTGCAGAAGAACAAGCCAGAAGGTGTTGCTGATTCTGAGTACATGGCAGACACGTCCCTGAGTGAGAGCCTGCTTGTTCCTGAGAGGAAGTTGAAGAAGCCAGTGGAATCACTGGAGAAGAGAAACCTTTGTGGTTAATGAAGGACAGCATCCAAAGGAAAGGGGAGAAAGGATTCAGTTTAGTTCAGTTCAGTCGCTCAGCCATGTCCGACTCTTTGCCACCCCATGGACTGCAGCACACCAGACTTCCCTGTCCATCACCAGCTTCCACAGCTTGCTCAAACTCCTGTCCATCGAGTCGGTGATGCCATCCAACCGTCTCATCCTCTGTCGTCCGCTTCTCCTTCTGCCTTCAATCTTGCCCAGCATCAGGGTCTTTTCCAATGAGTCCGTTCTTCACATCAGGTGGCCAAAGTATTGGAGTTTCAGCTTCAGCATCAGTCCTTCCAATGAATATTCAGGACTGATTTCCTTTAGGATTGACTGGTTGGATCTCCTTGCTGTCCAAGGGACTCTCAAGGATGCAGTGGAATACACTATTCTCACAAGTTGAAGGCAACCCAAACCTGGAGGCAGTAAAATCTCTAGAGGGGGAAAAAGAATTCAGGCAGAACTGGGGATTTCACTTAGCCTTATAAAGAGTGTAGGATAAATTGTCTGCAGGATCACTGGAGCAAAGAGTACAAATAAGCTTGAAAGACTCTGATATTTATATGGAATAGCTGATTGAAAACTGCCCTAGCACAAGCAGAAGAAAAGAGAAGTTTAAAGTCTCAAAGATGCCAGGTTTACTGAACCGAATAAGATGCTTTTTCCTGTTCAGCAATTTATTGGGTTCTCTGGCTTATTGCTTCTTTCCTCACGTCCTCATGAACATTTTCACAGCATATGGTATTCCCTGCTTTATTAAACTTCTCAATTCAAAAACTCAGTGAGCTGAACTGTGGTTACATATCTCCCAGCCTGATTTCTTTCTGCTGGCTTTTCTAAGCAAAAAATTATTTGTTAGAGCTTCCAGGATAAAATAGACACACAGAAAGATGCTTAGAGAGTCTCTGATTCGGGTCATTTCCATTGATTTTTTCGGATGGTGCCCATGAAATCATTGTGATCAGTTCTTCTCATGGGTTTCAGGGTTTTCATTCTGCCCTTCTGGGAGCACAGGGAATTTATTCCTGCATGGTTGGTCTGTCTTTCTTTCCCTTGTTCATTCTGCAAACATTACTAAGCCATCTATGGCTGGGGGATAACAAAAGACTTTAATGTTTGCAAAGCACTTTCATATATGTTATTATTCCAACTTTCAAAAAACTCAGAAAGGGTATGGTCATGTCATTCCCCTGCTTGTGCTTATGAGGGGTCTGCAGCAGGCCACCAGCCACTGGAGGATGCCCCAGCCTCCCGTGGCAGATGAGGCCTGATGATGGTTTCCATCCTGACTGGCAGGGACCATCTCTCACCACTGCCCCATAGAGCCGAAACTAGCAATTTTGTTGTCATGGGGTCCAGAGGGAAAGCCTACCCTCAAATCCTCAGAGGTGGAGGTGTACAGGAGAAGGTGGCGGGGAAATGGCGTCCTCATGCATGGCCAGTCGTCCTTCATCTTATATCTCAGATTCCCTCTCTTCACCCATGGAGCTCCCCTGGTGGCTCAGATGATGAAGAATCTTCCTGCAACGCGGGAGATCTGGGTTCAGATCTCCCCCGGGTCGGGAAGATACTGAGAAGGGAATGGCAACCCACTCCAGTATTCTTGCCTGGAGAATTCCATGGACAGAGGAGCCTGGTGGGCTATAGTCCATGGGGTCACAAAAGGTCAGACAGGACTGAGTGACTAACATTTTCACACTTTCACTTTCTCTCCACCCTGTAAAAGTGCTGCGGAAGTTGTTGAGCTTCAGGTGCTACCCAGTCACAGGACACAAGGAATTAAGATGCTGCACCAGCAGGAAAGTCACTCAGTCTTGTCCGCCTCTTTGCAACCCCATGGGTTATACAGTCCATGGGGGAGGACCTAAACACCTTGGAAGCTGGTCCTGTGCTGATCTGCCTTCTCGCGGGTACAGTGTCGGCCAGCAGCAAGGAAGGCTGTGTGATTCCTCACACATACTAAGCCCTCTTGACCACCGGGCCTTTGACCTTGTTGCTGCTGCAGGAATGTCATCTTCTGTGCCCATCCATATGGCCAAGAGCTGACTCAGGCGTCCTCAACTTGCAACAGGCTTCTTCCTCTGTGTCTGCTGTACATTGTACTTACTTCCAGTAGAGCTTTGTAAATTCTAAAGGCAATTTGTTCCTGCCCCTGACCATTTAGCTGAGTCTGGGTTGGCATGACAGCCAAGTGTGCATGACACCAAAGTGTGCATAGACACCAAAGTCTATGAAGTGAAAAAAAAAAAAAGACCAAACCTTTGGAACTGGAAAGCAAAAGCAAATGGTTAATGTCATTTTTAATGTTCCAACCAGTCATCTTGATTCATGTATCCTTTGAGTGAATAAGCAGAGCATGTAGACCCAATCAATAGATGGAAGACAGAGGAAAACGAGGTCAACTCAATGTGTGAGGGATTATTTTTTTCTGTTTCTTTTCTTTCCCAGGTAAATCTGTGAAAACTCTGTTTTGACTTATGGTTTTATGTTTTCTGACGCTGAGTGACTGAAATGATAGAGATTCAATAACTGTTTTTACACTGTAATCTTCAGATGATCATCCTTTGGGATGCAATTTCATTTTAGGGCAAAGAGAGCCCAAAAAGATGCTCTATGCAACTCAAATCACATCTCACAAAGGTCTCCCTTTCTACCTTTCAGTTACTTTCAATTACACCCGATTGTTTCTGTCTGCTTCTCCTACTTTATTTTTTCCCCTGTGCACTTAAATTATCTGGCCTACAATGTATTTTACTTATTTATTATGCTATTGTCTGTCTTCTCCACTAGAATACAAACGCCTTGAAGAGTTTTGGTCTATTTTGATTACTGTTAAACCCTAAGAAAGATCTTCACGACCAAGATAATCACTATGGTGTGATCACTCACCTAGAGCCAGACATCCTGGAATGTGAAGTCAAGCAGGCCTTAGAAACCATCACTATGAACAAAGCTAGTGGAGATGATGGAATTCCAGTGGAGCTATTTCAAATCCTGAAAGATGATGCTATGAAAGTGCTGTACTCAATATGTCAGCAAATTTGGAAAACTCAGCAGTGGCCACAAGACTGGAAAAGGTCAGTTTTCATTCCAATCCCAAAGAAAGGCAATGCCAAAGAATGCTCAAACTACTGCACAATTGCACTCATCTCACATGCTAGTAAAGTAATGCTCAAAATTCTCCAAGCCAGGCTTCAGCAATACATGAACCATGAACTTCCAGATGTTCAAGCTGGTTTTAGAAAAGGCAGAGGAACCAGAGATCAAATTGCCAACATCTGCTGGATCATGGAAAAAGCAAGAGAGTTCCAGAAAAACATCTATTTCTGCTTTATTGACTATGCCAAAGCCTTTGACTGTGTGGATCACCATAAACTGTGGAAAATTCTGAAAGAGATGGGCATACCAGACCACCTGACCTGCCTCTTGAGAAACCTATATGCAGGTCAGGAAGCAACAGTTAGAACTGGACATGGAACAACAGACTGGCTCCAAATAGGAAAAGGAGTACGTCAAGGCTGTATATTGTCACCTGCTTATTTAACTTCTATGCAGAGTACATCATGAGAAACGCTGGGCTGGAAGAAGCACAAGCTGGAATCAAGATTGCCAGGAGAAATATCAATCACCTCAGGTATGCAGATGACACCACTCTTAAGGCAGAAAGTGAAGAGAAACTCAAAAGCCTCTTGATGAAAGTGAAAGAGGAGAGTGAAAAAGTTGACTTAAAGCTCAACATTCAGAAAACGAAGATCATAGCATCTGGTCCCATCACTTCATGGCAGATAATAGATGGGGAAACAGTGGAAACAGTGTCAAACTTTATTTTGGGGGGCTCCAAAATCACTGCAGATGGTGACTGCAGCCATGAAATTAAACGACGCTTACTCCTTGGAAGAAAGTTATGACCAACCTAGATTAAAAAGCAGAGACATTACTTTGCCAACAAAGGTCTGTCTAGTCAAGGCTGTGGTTTTTCCAGTGGTCATGTATGGATGTGAGAGTTGGACTGTGAAGAAGGCTGAGCACCAAAGAATTGATGCTTTTGAACTGTGGTGTTGGAGAAGACTCTTGAGAGTCCCTTGGACTGCAAGGAGATCCAACCAGTCCATTCTGAAGGAGATCAGCCCTGGGATTTCTTTGGAAGGAATGATGCTAAAGCTGAAACTCCAGTACTTTGGCCACCTCATGCGAAGAGTTGACTCATTGAAAAAGACTCTGATGCTGGGAGAGATTGGGGGCAGGAGGAGAAGGGGACGACAGAGGATGAGATGGCTGGATGGCATCACTGACTCGATGGACGTGAGTCTGAGTGAACTCCGGGAGTTGGTGATGGACAGGGAGGCCTGGTGTGCTGCGATTCATGGGGTCGCAAAGAGTCGGACACGACTGAGTGACTGAACTGAACTGAACTGAACCCCTAAGAGCAAAGAGCAATGCTGGCATATAGTAGGTAAGCAATAACTATTTGCTGAAGGCGTGAACACTTCTTTCCATCAGAAACGAGTCTGCCCCATGGAGGGGTCCTGTGTGTGTCTTGTATGTGTGTCCCCCACTCCCATCTGCTGTGGAGCTGAGACATCTTTGTGTCCACACTCTGTAGCAGGGCCCTTGCTCAGCATTCCTGGCTCCAGCTCGGGCATGTCCATGAGAAAGGAGCCTGTGTGGGACCTATGTTTATAGTTAGATAAGAGAGTAATAGCCTGTGATCTTCTCTCCATTTTCAGCAGGTTCACATTTATACTGGCCTGAAGCATATTGTGAAGTATAATATTTGGATCTATAGTTATCCCTTAGCCACCTCTGTGAGTAAATGTTTTCCCAAATATGACAAATTCTGAATGACAATTAAAATGACAATTTCTGAATGAAAGGACAAGAGAAGTAAAGAGCAGTAGTTGCAGAACTTAGAGGCTGATTTTTTAGGATTGAAGTCCTGATTCTGCACTCACTAGTTTTGTGAACTTTGTCAGTTTCCTCATCTGTAGAATGGGAATAATGATAGTATCTACTGCAAGGACTGTTTGGAGTGAATACATAGGATGCTTTAAAAAGTGACATGTATAACAATAGTGACTATGTGTTGGCAATTAACATTATTTGTCATTATTATTATTCCTGCTTGAAGAATGGTCTTGAGCTAAATAAATTTACTTTTATTGGCAGTAGTAAGCATGTTTAGATACTCTTAATATTATTACAATGATATTGTAGTATGCAAATGAATCTGGCATTTTATTAACCAGAACTGCCCTAGACTGGCATTTATACCTACAGAGCAAAAAAAGAATGTTCATGATGATCATTCTGCTCACTGGGAGATCTTGAATTAGCTTCTGAATTATTGAAGTTACTATAGCTTTGGGGTTGAGTGGATTTTGTTATAAAGAAACTATAAACTACTTTTTTTGAAATATGATAATCTGGAAGTCACAATATGCAAAGACTCTTCAGTAAGTTTATATTCTTGACTGCCAGGGAGAAGTAGTGCAAAGACTCCTCAAAATACAAGGACAGTCTGAGAACCAGTGATACTCTGTGCAGCTAAACAGAGCATACTGGGAATCCAGAGGTGCTGGTTCACTGGGCAGCCCTGGATGATCTGGGCAGATATGCAGGGGCTTCCAGGTTGCCTGACATCTCCAGGTACCATCTCATCCCACCCTGACATTCCTAGGATGACTGCAAGTTTGACTATAACCCCAAATTCCTGATCACCAGCAGGCTTCATCCTCGACCTGTCTCTCCACCATTATCACTCACATTCTGATACAGGACCCCAGAGCCCGCAGACCTTGGGAAGGGGATGGGCTGGAGTTAGTCAACAGGGCTGTTCAGGGAAACAGTGGCACGAGTTCTCCCCCTCACGTGTCTTCGCTGAGGCCGTGGGAGCTTAGAGAGGGAGTGGGGGAAGAAGATCACAACAGCACGGGACAAATAAATGAAAAAAAAGAAAGTGGAAGTGGAATTAAATTCACGAAGGTAGGGAGAGCAGATAGTAGGCAGAAACAAATGGAAAAGTTTGAACTTTTAGGAGCCAAAAGTTCTACACAATATTTGCCTGATAGTTGCATGTACAGTGTTAATCACCACATATTAAGCAATATGATGTTAGATGATTTATATACCATTTCTACTTAATTTTTACATTCTGTAAGTGTGATATAAGTGTTAGTTGCTCAGTCATGTCCAACTCTTTGCAACCCCATGGACTATGGCCTGCCAGGCTCCCCTGTCCATGAAATTCTCCAGGCTGAAATACTGGAATGGGTAGCCATTCCCTTCTCCAGGGGATCTTCCTGACCCAGGGATTGAACCCAGGTCTCCTGCATTGCAGGCAAATTCTTTACTGTCTGAGCTACCAGTGAAGTTACTGTTCTCTTTATGTCATTAAGGTCTGGGAGGCTCAGAGAGGTTGCTTTAAGTCACAGAGGTAATATTTAAGGCTGTTCAGGGAAATTATGCCTGTGTTCCATGCCACAAAAAGTGATTTAAACTGGGCAGGTAGATAACTGAGGATAAACTATCCAAAAATGTCAACTATTCCCCAGAGGGTAGATGAAGCATGACAACTCTTTCATCAATAGAATTTTAAAAGGAGCAAAATTTTACATACTTCAGCTTTACTGTGGTATTAGTTTTATTGGAACATTAGTCACACATGATGTTAAAAATACTGGAGAATTACATGAACTGAAAATGATTCAAAGACTTTAGACAAGGGTCGAATGGAGACAAAAGAGGAGAGGATTGGAGGGAAAGGGTGGGGAGGAGAGTAATCTGAGAAAGTGGGGAAGTGGGGGGGAGAAGGAGAGGGAGAGAGGAGGAGAGGTGAGAGTGTGGAGGAAGAAGGGAGTTGTGTGGCAACACTCATTCTAAGCTAAGACCGTTTCCATGGCTAGAAGATGAACAGATATTTGTAGCATGAAGAACTACTCTCCACCCACTCCCATACCCCACTCAGGGAGGATCTGAATAGAACTTTTTGTCCATCTTTGGTCTGTTTTCCACAAAGCAGCTGGAGTAATCTTTCTTAAACATAAATTGAATGATTTAACTTTTCAGCTTAACACCCTTCAATGGATTCCCCCTGCTCTCTGAATAAAACCCAAATTTCTACTATAACCTTCTGTGTGTGCTTGCTAAATCACTTCTGTCATGTCCAAATCTTTGAGACCCCATGGACTGTAGCCTGTCAGACTCCTCTGTCCTTGGGATTCCTCAGGCAAGAATACTGGAGTGGATTGCTATGCTCTCCTCCAGGGGATCTTCCCAACCCAGGAATCAAAACCATGGCTCTTAGTCTCCTGCATTGAGAGTCCAGTTCTTTACCACTAGTGCCATCTGGGAAGCCCCTGTAACCTTGTAGGCCTGCATAATCTGCCCCTGCCCACCACTCCAACGTCATAGGAGCTGAGACTTTTCCTGCCACAGGGCCTTTGCACACACTGCTCCCTTTGAAAAAATACTCTTCGCAGCATGCTTCAGTGCTCATATGTGATCTCATCACAAAGGCTCTCCCTGACCGCCATATCTTAAGTGAGTTTCCCTTCTTGTCTATCATTTCACCATTTCATTCTCTTCATAGTGCTAATAGTAATTGTGATTATACATATTGTTTTTTTTTGTTTCTGTATCTTCTTCACTAAATTTTTAGGCTCCTGAAGGAAGAAACTATATCTCTTTGCTATACCTGCTGCCAGTGGTCTTGTTTATTTAATAAATACCTGGTGACAATGATGTCTCCCTGCAGTGTTCAGGGTGGCACACACCATCCCTCAGAATGGATCAGATCTAAGCCGTAGCGGTAAAGAATCTGCCTGCCATTGCAGGAGTCACAGGTTCAATCCCTGGGTCAGAAAGATCCCCTGCAGGAGGAAGTGGCAACTCACTCCAGTATTCTTGCATGGAAAATTTCATGGACAGAGGAGCCTGGGGAGGCTACTGTCCATGGGGTCATGAAGAGTCAGACACAAGTGAGCACACACAGACAAGATAAAGAAAGGCAGTCAGTACGTGCAGTGGTTTGATGAGGTCTCTGAATAGTCAGATGTGGAGTGAATACAGGGGTCAGTGAGCTCTGTTGTCATAAAAGGAGTGGTACTAGAAATCGTCTCGTACAAACTAGAGATGTTTAGGCACGGCTTTGAAGTCAAAGAATGAATAAGGAAAAACTAGTGTGCTCTGCTCGCCATTGAGGGCAGGGTTGTAGTGCAGTCAGCAGACTGTAAAAAATGATGTGTAGACTTTGAACACTGAGAATTGTTGTTTGCTCCCGGGAGATTTGTGTGTGAGTGTATGCTACACACACACACACACACACACACATACACACACAGAGGGTTCTAAGAGCTGCCCACTGGTGACCAGGAAGAAAGAGCACAGCTGTCCTCTCAGGGGGTGGCCTGAAGAGAGCCCTGGGAGCCCCAGAGCTCCCGTCGGACTCTTCCCCTTCAGCCTCCCCCACGCATGCCCTGGAACCACCCCCCCGTCCCCTCCACGCACCCTGTTCTGTCCTGAGTTACTCAGGCCCTGGGAAATGCAGTGCTGAAGTGTGAGTTCTGTATGCTCTGCCAGGTAGGAGGGATCTAGAGGGTTTCCTGAAGGACAGGGAACCTGGTGTTGGTTTGAAGTGGCAGCCTTGGGTTGGGGAACGGCAGACCTTAGGCAGCACGTCTGCTGCTGCTGCTAAGTTGCTTCAGTCGCGTCCGACTCTGTGCGACCCCATAGACGGCAGCCCACCAGGCTCCCCCGTCCCATCCAGGTGATTCTTCTGATCAGGGACTTCTGGAACTCACTGCCCCAGAGGGAGGGGATCCTTCAGGGGTGGGGGGAGGCTGGCATTTTGACCACTCTTTATTGATCCTGCTTCAGCGAGGACTTGAAGGAAAAGCCTTCCCGGGAGAGAAGCTTGTGGACTGCCTCACTGAGAACAAACAATGAAAGAGCCAGGCTTCCAGTGGGCTTGATTTCTTTATTTATAAACCAGTCTTTCAACCTTCCTGAACTTCTTAAATTCATCTCAGGTTGTAGAGTCTGTTATCCTGACAAGTTGGGAGTGACAAACCCTATTTTATGTCTTTGAATGTTGCTCCCAAACACCAACCTTGAGAGCTGGCACCATCATGGAGGGGGGTTGGGAAGGGAGGGGTGTGCATGAAAATTAAAAAAAAAAAAGTTTTAGTCCTAGAAGCCTTTAGATCTCTTCCAGAAGGAAAGAGTGTAAAGTTACCCCTTAGAACAGATCATTCGCAATTATACGGTCATGTGGCAAATTTGCTCCTTTATTTTTTTAAAATCAGTTCATCCGAGTCCTTTTTACCTTGGTAACCAAAATAGCACAAGATTAATTAAAGAGCAAAAGTGATGATATAGATGCCTCTGTAATCCTGTGCAGCTTTCACACAACTCTTAATTGGGAAGGGTATGAATATATATATGTATATATTATATATTCTATGTTGTGTACACACACACACACACACACACACACACACACACACACAGAATGCTAATAATGGTCTAAAATAGCAGTTTTTCCAGTCCAGCATTTATACTACATAATAACATTGTAACACACTGCTGTGCTTTAAATGACAGCAGAGGAGAAATTTTCACTCATTATACATTTTAGGGCTGCAACTCTGTGCAACTCTGTGTTTGGGGAGATTTTTGATACATAAACCTTGAATGCTAATAATGGTCTAAAATAGCAGTTTTTCCAGTCCAGCATTTATACTACATAATAACATTGTAACACATTGCTGTGCTTTAAATGACAGCAGAGGAGAAATTTTCACTCATTATACATTTTAGGGCTGCAACTCTGTGCAACTCTGTGTTTGGAGAGATTTTTGATACATAAACCTTCCGATATGGTCAGATTTCAGTGAGGCTTATGGATTAAAAAAAAAACAAAAAACTTGATCCTCAATGGAATCTCTGAGAGAGAATTTGCATCTCTCTCAGAATTTTATAATGACAAAGGTATGCCCTGTAAAAATGGTGCATTCTTTACCCCACTCCAGTTCTGGATAGAGAAGCCACGCAACCAAACCAAAGGATGGCTTGAAGGCCCCACCACTTCAGATTATTAAATATTTTGGATAAGAAGTGTCCAGTTGCCCTGGGCAGCTGGGGCCAGGCTGATGCAGGGGCTTTGCAGAATGAATACATTCAGTATTTACGCCATGGACCACTGATTTCAAAAATTATATTAAAATTCTTACTCTTAAGAAGCTGCAAAGTAGCAAAGCTACTCTTTGCTTGCTTTGTTAGTTCTTTGGGGGCAACCTGAGTCCCTCCATATTCCATGTCTATGCTCTCGAGAGTGCCTCCTTTCATGCACAAAGCCCCCAAGTTCAAGTGTGCTTGGCTGACCACAGGATAGCAGCCCCCTACCCAATGTGAGTGTTTACAATTTTAAACATAAATCCACATCCTGGAGTCCTAACGTAGAGTATTATGCTAATATACAACAATGAGTTATCAGAGACAATGTAACATTCTCAGAGTATATAACAACATAACTATTTAGCAATGGAGTCTTCTAAGTTTTGCAACCTAATGTGAGTGAACAGACATCTAACATCTTGGAGTTAATATAATTCTGCACTGAGCTTATGAAGACTGTGATACTGAATAAAAGAACATACTTTCACAACCACGAGGAGTTATTACTGTGCAAAATACAACTAAATGATTATTTTCCGTATGTATGATTCCCAGATGGAAATTATGGATACAAAATAAAAATTTCCAGTGTCTGTTCTGGTGCCTGTCTTAGGAATAGCAACAGCAATTATCACAAAGAATTCCACAAACATAGAGTCATTAAGACTATAACATAAGTAGGAAAAAAACCCGAAAAGCAGAAATATGTTACAAACGGCATCATAACACATATTGTCTTGCTATTAAAAGTTAAAGTCTTCCAGAACTTCTCCATATATACCTTAATTCATCAATAAATGTGATTTTCATTGGTTAAAGTGAAATGAAATAAAACACAGCATATTTTTGCCTCTGGCTGTAGAGATGTTATACATGAAATCCAAACTGATTTTTTTTTTTAAACTTGGTGTTTTCCACTTTATCTTTTAAATATGTAAAATATCTTCTACTGCTGGCTCCGTTGGTTTCATGGTTTTGTAAGAGAAACAGAAGTGCAGAGCCCTGACCCAGCTTCCTCTGCGAGGCCGCCTCAGGTGAGTTCAGCCTCAGGTGTCCAGCAGGGTGGCCTGCCCCACCAAGAAGCCAGCTGCAGGTTCAAGTGGTCTAGGTGAAATTCCTCACCATGCAAGCATTTCTGTCAGCATCAACTCCTACATTCACAACAAAAAGCAACATGAACAGAAAAAGAAATCAGGGCTGAAGGAGGAGGAGAACCAGGTCTAATTGGTGAAAAGGAACAAAATGGGCATTTCTTTCCTGAGGTGCCTGCTTCCTGTGATATTTCCCCTGAGGGAAAACTTCAGCAGCCACGGCACTGAAAGATTCTTCCATTTTCTTCAGGAGGAAAGGTTCGAAAAAGTGGACCTTTGCGAGGAAATACTGCAGACTTCCAAGTTGGTGAAAGAACTCCCAGCGTCGCTTGGATACTCCGGGTAGGAGGAACTGGAGGAGATGATATTTTTGAGCCTCTGGAGGGCGATGATTAAAAGCAGGAGCAGGAAGGCTAACAGGCTGAGGAATATGGACACATAGATGTAGACATTTGACAGGTGGCCCGAGGACGGGTCCACCGATGTGGACAGGGATGTGGGAAACAGCTGGAGGAAAGTCCCGTTCTCCACACTCCCTGAGAATGCAGAAGGGGAGTCAGGTGCAGACATCGTTACGGAAGGTCACAGAATGCAGTGTATGAAACGTCAGTTTCACACAGGGCTTAAAAGGGACAGAACCAGCATTCCTTCTGCTGTGATAGCATCAGCAAGCACTGCAGCACAGCAGAGCTTCTCAGTTTCCAAGCAAAGGCGACAGGTACGAGGTGTTCATTGACACTGCAAAAACAAAGACAAAAAACCCCAGACAACTGAGTGCATTATTCAGAAAGAAGTCACATTGACTCATTTCCAGTTTTCATTTCAGCATGGCTTACTTATAAAATCCATCAGGGAGGGGTAAAAATGAAATCTCTTTCCCAGGAACAAGTAATGTTCCTGACTTTATGTTACAAATGATGATATAAAAATGCACTTTATTTGATCTCATAGTACCCTAGGTGCCAGGTTTCTCCAAAATAAAAAGGAAAGTACATTTCTGGTGTGTTCCATCTGCTGAGATTTCAACAGATGCTCCAAGCCTGCTCTGAGAATAGGACCCCAAAAGTTAGCTGCAAACCTTCCTCCTCCAGAAAATGAATTCCCTGCACTGTCCAGCCCACTAGCACAACTTTTTTTGACCAGTATTTCCTTCTAGCATGCTTTGGAGAATCACTGCATGTGTAAGCTTGCTCTTCATATTTGCTGACGTGTTTATAAAAGCGTGTCTCTCTGGGATTGGTGCCATTCCTACATATTTGTTTCCTTTTAGGTCTACCTCTGTACTCTGTTCTGCATATTTTAGGCAACGAATAAAAAACCTTTAGATTGATAAAAGCTGGATTTCCTCTTAATAATAGAAAGAGTACTGGGTTTGCTGTTAAGAGCTGTAAGTTTGAGGCCTGAATTCTCCTTTATCTTAAATTGCCTAGCTTCTGAGCTTCACTTTTCTCATCTGTAAAATAGTATAGTACTGCCCCCACTGCACACTGTGTTATGCAGGGATCAAGGCAATAGACAGGGAAGCACTCTGTGAATTGTTAAAATTGGGCCAAAATGAGCTCAGTGTGTGTGTGCATGGTGGGGGGAGGTTCATCTGTGTGTGGGGTGTATGTGTATGTGTTGTGTGTGGGGGGTATGTGTGGTGTGTGTGTGTGGGGTGAGGGGTGTGATGTGTATGGGTGTGTGTGTGGGTGTACGTGTGGTATGTGTGTATGTTTGTATGGTATGGTGTGTGTGGGATGTGGGGTATATAAGGGGGGTATGGGTGTAGTGTGGTGTGTGTGTGTGTGTGTGTGTGTGTGTGTATGTGTGGTGTGTGAGGGGGGAGGTGCATGTGTATATGTGTGATGTGTGTGAATGCGTGCAGGGAAAGAAATGCTCTTGGCCATGTTCCCCCTCCTTATGTGGTCCCTGTGAGAAACGCCAGAAACAAAGTGGACGGAGCCAGGCAGGCATCCTGGGAGGGAAGGTGTGTGATTCTGCAGGCTCCAGGCGTGGGTGTGGGTGTGGGTGTGGTGTGTCTCTACCGCCCTCGCGTCCGTGACTGGAGAAGTCCCAGCCAGCTTCTGCCTAGTCCGTGTGGGGGCGAGGGAAGCAGCCTGAGGGAGAATGGTCCCTCTGATGGATGACTCTCTTTCCTCAAATCCGGCAAAGATGCTCTTCCTAGCTCTTTATGGCACTGGACCATTTGGTTGTAAATTTCCAGATTTCCTGGCATCAGAGGTAGTAAAATGCTGATGCAAAAAACATCCTCTGTACCCTGACTTTCCCTTTCCCTAACCTCTGCCTGCATTTTACCTTGACAACTTGCCTTTCCTTCCATTCCTCAAATCTAATTAAGTGACTGATTCCTTGAGGGGCTAACAGTGGCCGCTGTGGCTGTGGCTGAGCGGCACTAATGATGCCCAAGAAGGAGGGACCCTCTGAGAGGGCTGCCCTGGCGGCAGTCAAGCCAGCTAACAATCTCAGTGACTCCTCAGAGGAGGCCATGGGACAAGCTCTTAGTATTTCCTAAAATAATGAGACTCCCACTCCTCATTACACTTTGGTAATTTTAATTCCATTAGGCTGCTATAGGCTCCTAAGGATCCTTTGGAAAAAAAAAGACAGAATCACAGTGGGACTGCAAACGTGTTCCACTGATCTGGTAGTAATACCATGCCTTATACAGCAGAAAAGTGCCCTAGCCATTCATCTGTAGGGAAAATAGCAGCATCTCAGAGACAGCATCCTGGAGAAGGGAACGGCTACCCACTCCAGTATTCTGGCCTGTATAGTCCATGGGGTCACAAACAGTCAGACATGACCGAGCGACTTTCACTCCCAGGCAGCATGGTGCATAGGAAAGAATCGTGTGGACTGAATGGAAAGAAATATTCAAGATGTTCTGATAAGACCTCCTAAGTCTAGCTGAGGAAACTAAGGACAAAGATGCTGCCTTGCATCGATATGACAAAAATAAATGTATCTAATTAGAAGATAAGTGAGGACTTCCACCTTTTATACCATCCAGTCTCAATTTTCCTATCCTTTGGTAGTAATGATTTTATGCCTTCTTTTTCTGGCGTCGGTAAGAAGGTAGGGGCTGTGCATTTTGTGTTCACAGAAACTAGTTTGTAGGAGAGGCAGAGCAGGAATTATTATTCCCATTTTGCAGATGAGGAAACTGATCAACAAAGAAACTGTGATTTACTCAGGGTTCACAGCTAGTCAGTAACAGAGGACAGAGAGGAACCCATGCCTGAACTGTGTTCTTAACTTTCCTCAACTGTGGTAGGAAGAGAAAATGATGACACTCAGTTAATTCCTACCTGCCACTTTGGACAAGTTCACAGTTCAGTCTTGATATTTGTTTTCCCATCTGTCCAATGACACCTTTTCTATCTCTCCACAAGCTCCTAAGTTAGGATGTGACACTGTGTCCAAAATCATGCTTTGAAAATAAAAAAAAGGCCATCCAAGTAAAAGACCAGTAGATACACATCTTTCTCAATCCCTCGAAGAACTAGAGGGAATTCCAGGTCTCTGCTACTCCAATAATTCTGACACGTACAGGTCATACATTCAGCTGAAATTGACTGAGTTTTCTAAAACCACCTTTGCTACTCAGCTCTGTATCATTTTCTGGAGGTGGGTTTGGAGGCACCAAAGCAGTCACTGGTAATTCAATGATAGAGCTCACAACTGGCTGCTAGACCAGTTGCTAAATCCAAGGTTATCTATTTACAATGTAAATATTCCAAGAGTACTTTTCACCTCCTGAAGATCACCTTCTTTGAGGCAAAAGCCCATTGTGAGCCTCAAATGTCTATGGAAGAGTTTACGGCAACTGAGGCTGAGAATATTTGGGGAAAACGTCTGACCTTCCAAGTGACCTTGGGAGATAATGGTAGAAATGAACAGATGACAACTTGCATCCTCATTCAACATTTCACAATTAAATATCTTATCTAAATATCCTTCCCCCAATATTTTAGATTTACTATTACTTTCAGAATACTACCTAATTTAAAATGACAGATCTACAAACTTCATTTCACTCTTCTACTCAGAAACAATAGAGTGTACACACTGTTAGAATAATTTTAACTTGATGACATCACTTCTCATTTTCTTATAGATGTCTTAAAAATGGATAACTCCTCTTTCTCTCTGGTGAATATTTTGAGTCTGTGTGTAATGCTGAGGATGACCCAGAGTGTATGTGTTCAGTCACTGAGCAGTGTGAATGAGGCTGTAGGTGGTACTGTGGAAACAAAATCAAACAAGTGTGTTTCAAGATGCTGCTTCTTGGGCTGTTTCTCCCAAACAGATTAGGTTCAAAGAAAAAAAGAAAGCGATTTCATCTGAAATGCATAGCCTCGACCCATCCAGGGGCAGCGAGAGCAGACTATCCTTTCACGTGGCACCTAAATCCATGTGAGGATTGCGATGCTTTTTTTTTCTCTGACCCATTCTCAGAAAGTTGTGGGGGGTTTTTTTGTTGTTTTTGTTTTTGTTTTTTGTTTTTGTTTTTGTTTTTGTTTTTTTTTGAGAAAGGAAGAGGAGACAGATCGCATTGTAAATGAAGATCTAGGGAGATGTTTCAGTTCATGATCAGCCAGCTATCCCTTTTGTCTCTTGGAATAAAAATAAGTGCTGGGAAGAAGTCTACAAATAGCAGTCACCTCCTGAAGCGAAGAAGGATGGGTGTGTAATCTTACCGTGAGTCCAGTGGGGTGGGGAGTCAGAGGAACCGCACAGCTAAGGCAGACCTGGTGGGGGGGGGCGGGCCTCTGTTGCATGTTACTTAGTGCCCAGCCTCTGTGACTCCTCGGAAAGAACGGAAGCTTTCCTTCCCATGGGCTGATTATGAGGACTGTGAAGCTCTGCAGGAACAGAGCATACTCTCTGGTGTGTGTACCTTCCTGCTTGTTAAAAGGAAGAAGATTCGATAAGCCCTCCTCTCTGAGTGCTCTCCTGGATGCACTGCAAGACCCCTGGGCAGCCAGCTTGTGGGAGAGGCCTCTGCCAGGGTCTTGACTTGTACAATATAGTGGTGGATTAAACCCAGCCTACCGTCAGCCTCCAATCTGGCACAGCAGTCTGAGTTTCTGACCTTTATTTAAATACATTTCTATGTGAATAGCAACTCTGTGAAAGGTGGTGGTGTTGTTGTCGTGGAAAACTGGGACAAGCTGCTTTGTTCCCTTGTGGACATTATTCAGAGTGCCCTAGCAGTTAGGACGTTGAATCAACAGTTCACTGCTGTGTCATTCTCTAAAAGGTGGGCCTCCCAAACCATTAGCAACAATTTGCTACAGTATTAACATGCATGGTAAAGGCTCTTTCCAGGTCTACAAATGTAAACTGTAATCGTATAATGTAATGAATAGTTTCAGATGATATATTTGATCTCTTTCTTTGTAGGACATGTAGAAACTACCATTTCCAGAATCTGGAGGGGAACTTATGTCTTAGCACAGTTGTTTTTAGTTCTACTTAGAAAAGAACATGTTTTATATAGGACCTTGAATTTTCCTTTACAATTTGCATGATTTCTTTTCTCTTAATGCTTTTTCTTCACCTAGTGCCCTTTTAGGTCATGCTAGGTAAGAGAAGGTAGGTGCTGACAATACATACTTGCCACCCACTACAAGTAAAGTAAATCTTCACTTGCAGTCAATGGCAAACACTTACCCCTGGGCTTGCAATAATGAAAATAAAGTTCATTATATTACTACTAACCTTATTCAAAGCTGATTAAGCCCATCCATGCAGGCATGCTAAGTCACTGCAGTTGTCTGACTTTGTAACCTCACAGACTGTAGCCCACCAGGCTCCTCCGTCCATACATAAGGTGAAGTCGCTCAGACGTGTCCGACTCTTTGCAACCCTGTGGACTGTAACCTACTAGGCTTCTCCATCCATGGGATTCTCCAGGCAAGAATACTGGAGTGGATTGCCATTTCCTTCTCCAGGGGATCTTCCCGACCCAGGGATTGAACCCAGGTCTCCCGCATTGGAGGCAGACGCTTTAACCTCTGAGCCACCAGGGATGCCCATATATTTGCTTATTTGAGAACTGCTCCTGCTTAGTCAGTATAGTGCTTTGGGAGAAGAATTTTGTGTGAAAATTAGTGGAATCTCATTATGATTCCGTGTCAGCACAATAAAAAATAAAACCAAGCAAAGAAAAAAACTGAGTCTATCTGCTATTCAGTGTGGAGTTAGAGAGCCATTTCATGAAAAGAAATGTGGAGAGATGAAATTTCTGAATAACGTCCTGGAATTCATGGTCTGGTCTGGATGCACGTGTGCTAAGTCCCTTCAGTCGCGTCCAACTCTTTGCGATCCTAGGGACTGTAGCCCCCCAGGCCCCTCTGTTCATGGAATTCTCCAGGCAAGAATACTAAAGTGGGTTGCTACGCCCTCCTCCAGGGGATCTTCCCAGCCCAGGGATGGAAACTGCCTCTTCTGTCTCCTGCATTGGCAAGGGGGTTCTTTACCACTAGCAACACCTGGGAAGCTCCCCTGGACTGGATAATGGCAGCCAGAAAATGAAAAGGAACAGCCCTCCTTGTCTGTAGTTCAAAAGAATGATGAGAAAATGTAATCAGAACTTTTTCATAGTACTCTGGTGAAAATTAAAGAAATGTTGGAGTAACAGCTTAGTATCTGTGATTTATTTTCAAAACTGGTTTCTAGGGTGGGTCTTTAGGTGGCTTTGGATTCAGTCCAATCCCTTATTATCTCTCTTTACCTCAGTGATGGCTTTTATCTCTCTGGATTAGCCTCCGGCTCAGTAAAATATTTCCTCAGCAAAATAATTAAATTATTTCCAAAATACTTCTATATTAGGCTAGTTATTTTGTGCAGATTCTTTAAAAATTAGTTATCCACATAAGGTATAATTCACAGAATATTCAGAATATACCTTTCTTGATATGCAAAACTATATAGATTGAATGAAATTAAAAAATAAAAATAAAAACACAAGAAACTATTTCAAAAGGAGATAGGAAACTAAATGTTTTGACCATCTATCTTGTACAGCCTCAAAAGCAATTATACATGAGTTCCCTTGCATCTATAGCACTGTTTTCCTGGGGAAATCAAACTATTATTTGTAATAAAGATTGGCTACATTCTTGTGAACAATTTTATGCCAAAATTTCTGCCTTAGTAAGAATAATTTATTTTAAAATGATACTCCCTTAGGAAAAAGAGAATTTAAGTGGATAATTTTCTGGACAATGATGCATGATGCATGCATTCTCAATTGTGTCTGACTCTTTGTGACCCTATGGACTATAGGCTGCCAGGCTCCTTTGTCAATGGAATTTTCCAGGCAAGAATACTGGAGTGGGTTGTCATTTCCTCCTCCAGGGGCTCTTCCCGACCCAGGGATCAAACCCAAGTTTCTTTCACCTCCTGCGTTGGCAGGCGTATTCTTTACTACTGTGCCACCTGAGAAGCCCCCATTTTCTGGATTAAAAAGGTCAAATATAAAACCAGTTTTAGGCATAGTATTTTTGTGATTTTTTAATGATGTTTAGAAAAGACCAAGAAGGGGTCTACCCTGCACTCTGGGAAGAATGGACCTATCTATGTTGTTAACACAATGAATCAAGTCAAAATGAGAAAAGTGGCAACTTAAAGGCTGAAGGAAGCAGGAACTGGTTCAGAAGTAGCAGAACATGATAGTCACTTTCAGGGAGCAGGAAAAAAAGATTATTGGCTGAACACTTGATTTAAAGAAAAACCAAACAGTCAGAGAAATAATGACTTGAAGATCACAGGCAAGGTTGAAATGAATCAGTGTGAAGAAAGATGGTAAGAAGCAAGATTGACCTTTCAAGATGTTACAGAATTTTTAATGGGAACTTTGAGGTGCAACTCCCTTCCTCCACTCAGCTCTGATCATTTCCAATTTTTTAGAAGAATATTAAGAAAAAAATATATATTTTTTAATTCTTAGAGAAACTAGTATACAAAAAAGGTTCCTTTTTTTTTTAAATTTTAAATTTTATTTTTGCTACCCAAGGGCTTTGTCTAGTTGCTGTGTGAAGGCGTTCTCTAGCTGTGGTGAGCAGGCTGTAGAATACAGGCTCAGCAGCTGCGGTGCGTGGGCTTAGTTGCTCTGGGGCATGTGGAATCCTCCCAGGCCAGGGATCAAACTTGTGTCCCCTGCATTGCAGGGTGGATTCTTAACCACTGGACAACCAGGGGAACCTGCTTGCTTATTTTTAACAAGACGAGACATGTTTTAAAAATTTCTCAACCATGCTCTGATTGGAGAATGGCATTTCCTCCTTTCCCATTGCCTTTTATTCTATCTCCACAATTAAAATAATTTGTATTAAGTTTAGCTTTTGTCCAGGAAATGCTCCTAACAGTCTTCTTATGGAGTATGATATTTGGAAAGATTTTGTTTTTGTAAACTTAATTTTGCAATTGCCATAAATCACTTTTTTTAAACCTTTATAGGAGACCACAAGGTATTCCCGGTCGACTCTCTCAGGCCTCAGGGGCCTTCGAGTGCCCCTAAAACTACTCTAAGGAGACAGGGAAGAGCTTGGAAATATGGGATTTCTGTAAGCTTTGATAAAGTCCACCCTAAATTTAAGCAGATTCCTCTGAAGTAGGCAACTATGGGCCCCTGGGGCCATGCAGCATAAGAAGAGAGTGAGTGAGCTTGTACAGCTCCTGACCAGTGCCACTCTTTATTCTCTTGTTCCCATTGTTATTTTCCTTTTTAAATACACTTTCTTCTGTTTGTGACTAACCTGATCCCTCTTTCTCTACATTTCCTTCCATCTCCCATAGGTATCTAGGCTAATGTGTTCAATGAAAACTTTTCTGATGGCATATGCTTCTGTATATGTCAATCATTGTTTTGTGTATACATTATCTTGTAATTTTTCATCTGTCTTGTAAGTTTTCAGCTTATAAGAATGGATATACAGTAAATGTTTTATTCACTTCATAAATTAAACCCCAAGCTTAATTTTCCATTAAAATATCTTGGTAATTGAGGCATATGGAAGACAGAAAGATAAATTATCTAATATATCCACTTCTAAAATTTGCACCTAAGAATATGCCAAAACCTAACAAACCATTCTCTTAACTATAAAAATCACATGTACAGGTACAATTTGAAAAAAAAAAAGTGATGATATAGGTTGTTTGAAAAGAACTTCAGTATTAGCAAATTAATTAAACAGGCCATGATTTATTTATATTTCTCTGTTGACAACTATAGTCATGTATTTGTTTAAACTAAGATGCTTTATAGCCTCTTCTTAGAAATGGACTGGAATATGACAAGTATGTGTGTTTTAAGTCCTGCATTTCCCAGCAAGGACTCAAGCTCACAGAGTCTTCCATCTGATGACATTTTCAACAAAGCATTTACTTGAATTAATAATCCATCGCCCCTCATAATAGAACTACAAATAGAACCTCAGCTGATTACATAGTGTGTACATTGCCCAACCCTCCTGGATATTAGCCCAGGGTTTAGCATAATTCATACATATGGATTCTACTAAATACATTCTCTCATTATTCCAGTCCTCCATGGCTGAGAGTCAACGTATGATGATGCTTTCCACAGAACGGGTATTTAAAAATAATAATGCTTGGTAATTGGCAGCTTAGGCAGGCTAAGTTTTGGCTACAACCAGTTTTGGCTGTATTACATTATTTAGTATTCAGCTGAATACTCAGAGAAGAAAAAGTAGGATGCAGATGTCGAGATTTATCCTCTAATGCAATGAAAGATCCTTGGACCCATTAAAAGAAAAAATAGCTTTGTTATAAAGGACATTATAATGACAACTGGGGAAATTTGGGCATAGACTCTACATTGGATAACTGCATTGTAGAAATATTAAATTTCCTAAGTGTGATATAGGAGAACGTTCTGGTTATTAGGAAATACATGTACAAAGTAAAATATCACAGTAGCAGCAACTAACCTTCAAATGGTCAGCCAAAATTAAAAAAAAAAAAGTACACACACCCATACAGAAAGAAAAGATGATGAAACAAATATGTTAAAATATTAGCAACTGATTAGTTAAAGGATATGTAGGTGTCCATTGTTATTATTCTCATAGTTTTTCAGTAGGATTGGTGATCTTTAACATAGAAGTTACATGGTTTATCCCCAAGGGTATTAAGAAAATATATTCGGTATAATATGCAGTAAGTCAGTAAAAATGTTAGAAGCTTCTAAATAAATACAGTGATTAAGCCTGACTTTTCAGTGGGCTTTGGAGAAGTTCAAATATTTGCTGCACCATCAGCTTATGATGCCCAGAGGTACGAGAAGTAAAGTCTCAGAGAATGAGAGAGAGGAGGTTTAATCCTCCTAGGGAACTAGATCCATAGTGGCAGGACAGGCTGCCTGAACACCAGGAATGGCGACTGGCCAGCCAGCCTTGCTCATGACTTCACTCCACCACCACTCACTGGTCTGAATCTCTGTCTGGACCTCCAGATGAACGTAAGATGCTCGATGTTCATCTTACATCATCAGTCATCCTCAGAGGCAGCCCAGGATATCTTTCCTCCACTTTAAATACCCAGTCAAAGGGAGGGGCTTTGTAGGTATCCTGATTCAAGAAAGAGTAGTTTTCTTTTTTAAAATAATTGAGATATAATTGACGTATAGCTTCCTAGGTAGTTCATTGGTAAAGAATCTGCCTGCCAATGTAGGAGACTCAGGTTTGATCCTTGGGAGGGGAAGATCCACTGGAGGAGGAAATGACAACCCCTTCCAGTATTCTTGCCTGGGAAATCCCATGAACAAAGAAGCCTGGTGGGCTATAGTTTATGGGGTCACAAAGAGTCAGACACAACTGGGCAACTGAGCATGCATTACTCTTTAGTATAGCAGCAGTAACTGACATATAACATGGTATTGGTTTTTGGGTGTACAACAATGGTTAGATATTTGTATATTGCAAAAGGATCACTACAAGAAGATAATATGTGTCACCACCCACAGTTGTAATTTTTTCTTATGATGAGAACTTTTAAGATATTAGCAACTTTAAATATACAATGCAGTAGTATTAACTACAGTCAACATGACAAATGTTATATCCCCATGACTTACTTATTTTATAACTGGAAGTCTGTACCTTTTGACCACCTTTGCACATTTCACACACCTCCTGCCAACCAACTTGTTCTATGAGCTTGCTTTGGTGTTCTTTAGATTCCACATATAGGTGAGATTGTGTGAATTTGTTTTTTTGTCTGACTTGTTTCACTTAGTATAATGCCCTCAAGATCCAAGAGAGAGTAGAGTCATTTTCTATTGAGGGCTACTGTGTTGGCAGGCTCTGGGGAAGGTCACTGAGACTCCCAATAGCCAATGAGGTCCAGGTTCCACACAGGGCCCACAGGAAACACAGAAGCAAATAAACTTAGCAAAAGTGCATCAGTCTTCAAACTCCAAGTTCAGCAGATCAAAGAACTCATGCTTCCTGCAACTCAAATCTAGCAGCCACTTCCCTAATCACTCTGGTTTGGGTGAGTCCTCTATTCTGGCAAGAGGAATAAACCCAAATATGTGAACTCTCTTACAGTTCAGGGTCTGCATGTTTTGAAATAGGAGCCAATAAACAATTTTTAAAGAATGAAACTGCTGCTTCTGCTGCTGCTGCTAAGCTGCTTCAGTTGTGTCCAACTCTGTGCGACCCCATAGACGGCAGCCCATCAGGATCCCCCATCCCTAGGATTCTCCAGGCAAGAACACTGGAGTGGGTTGCCATTTCCTTCTCCAATGCATGAAAGTGAAAAGTGAAAGTGAAGTCGCTCAGTTGTGTCCAACTCTTAGCGACCCCATGGACTGTAGCCTACCAGTCTCCTCCATCCATGGGATTTTCCAGGCAAGAGTACTGGAGTGGGATGCCATTGCCTTCTCCGAAGAATGAAACTAGTCATTAAGAAATGCAGCTGCAAATTTTTTTTTCAATATGGAGCATTGATATTAATAGTGCTTTTCTTCAGTCATAAGCAATCATATGACTGAGGCTCCAGGTAGGTACCCTAAATTGATGAGTACCAGATGAGTCAGATTTTAGGCAGAGGTTACATAAAACACCAACCGTATAAGGAGACAAAGTGCCCTCTCATGGCTCTGAAATTACTCTTCTACCAGGATTCCCAAGTTCACCAGGGAAGGCAGGAGACAGAAATGAGGACAGTGTGTCCTTCATCAGGAAAGCATGTTCCCTCAAGAAACTTCCCATGGTCCTGCTAATCCTTTGTGTAAACAGAGTGGCAGAGCTTGCCTTGATATTCTCTCATTCATCCTTCCTCTCTCTCTCTCAGGCAGCACAGTATACTCAAAAGTCTGGCTAACAAAAAGAATGTCTATGTGTTCCTTGTACCATGCAGCACCATGATATGGCAGATTATCAAATGTAGAGGAAATCAAGTAGCCCTGGCAGCCTGTTATTTGAGATAACAACCCAGGACCAGAGTTTGTCAAAGACAGTATACAAGCAATAAACAAATGTAGGCTCAAATGCTCCCAGAATGGATTTCATTTTTAAAAATGGGAAGAGGTCAAATCGAAAAATAATTAGTCATTATTTGTAGAAAACAGACTACCACACTGATGGCCTATATAAAAGACTTATACATTCTTTTAAAAGTACAAATAAATATGGCTTTACTCGTGAAAATTACGAGTATCTTTTATACAAGATTTAACAGACTTTGGCTTTGTCCTTTATGAAGGTTGAGCTCTCCACTTCACCCTTTAAGGTTGTGTGCTTTGTGTTCTTTTATTAAGGTCGTAGGAATACCCTTAATCAGAAGCACACATTCACACAGCACTCATTTCTCCTATATCTAAGTGCTTTTTTATTGCAGTGTATGTGCACTGGATGTAGAGGCAACGTCGTGCCAGAAGAGTGGTGACAAGGAGCAGGGGGTGGTGCAAGGATCCCCAAGTCATTGTGGAATGAAAGGAGGTCTTCAGAGTGACAGGCAGAGGAAGCTGCATCTGACATGCTTGTGTAGGAGAAAGGATGTCCAGACAAACGAGTTTGGAAAAACAGTAACACAGTGAATGACAGCAGCTGATGTGTATTTAATAAAAAGCATATACTGCTGCTGCTGCTGCTGCTGCTAAGGCACTTCAGTCGTGTCCGACTCTGCGTCCGACTCTGTGCGACCCCATAGACGGCAGCCCACCAGGCCTGTGTGTATGTGTGTGTGTGTGTGTGTGTGTATGGTACAAGGGTATTTTCTTTAATCTTCACAACTCTGTACTGTAGTTATTATTATCCCTTAGCCTGCTTTAACTAATGAGAAAATTAAGGATCAGAGAATTCAAAAGCTTGCCCAAGGTTACCCAGCCACTTAAGAGGCCAGACTGGAATTCAAATCTATATCCCCATGTCTCCAAATTTTATGTTCATTCCATTTCTTCTCTCCAGGGAGACTGAAGATAAAGGAGGAATAAATTTGAGACCCGTGGTCATCAGTGATCCTCACATGTTTCTGCTGTCCTTTCCTCTGTCAAGGCATGTTGTAAGGCTGCATGTTTCCACCCCTTCTGAAACTAGGGTGGCCACATGACTTGTTTGGATCAGTAAAATTTGTGGAAAATTTTGTGTCACTTGTGGGTATAAAATGTAAGACTACACGTGAGATTTGCCACATGCCTTCCCTCTGCTCCAATAACTGTGTGAATTTGCTTCTCTTGTGGCTCAGCTGATAATGACTCTGCCTGCAATGCAGGAGACCTGGGTTTGATCCCTGGGTTGGGAAGATCCTCTGGAGAAGGGAAGGGCCACCCACTCCAGTATTCTGGCCTGGAGAATTCCATGGACTGTATAGTCCATGGGGTCACAAAGAGTTGGACACAGCTGAGGAACTTTCACTTTCACCTCTTCTTTCATATGTGAGATTTGCCACACGCCTTCCCTCTGCTGCAATAACTGTGGGTTTGGGCCAGCTTCTGCCAATCTAGGTTCCTGGGTGACCAAAGCCAGTGCATTTACCCCTTGCTGGTTGTGTGAGCGCTTAGTGTGAACAATAAAGAGACTTCTGTTGTTTTAAGCCACTGAGATTACTCGCTTATTTTGTACTGTAGCATAATCTACCTTCTACTGACTAACTCACTGTGACAGCAGAGGTTTTGATGGTATATAAGAAACTGACTTTAAAGCAGTCAAATTCTGAATAATGGAGAGCTGCATGAATTACTATATATTATATTAAAACTCTCTTTAGGCACTGCTAAGAAAGAAGGTTGTAAAGCATGTTTTTGGTTAGCTTTAATTTCAGACAAGAGTGAGGTTTAAAGGAATGAGAGTGAGCTACTGATACAGCTACACACATTCCCTGACAAGCTGGAGCATTCAGTTCAGTTCAGTTCAGTTGCCCAGTCATGTCTGACTCTTTGCGACCCCATGGATAGCAGCACACCAGGCTTCCCTGTCCATCACCAACTCCTGGAGTTTACTCAGACATATGCCCATCGAGTCAGTGATGCCATCCAACCATCTCATCCTCTGTCGTCCCCTTCTCCTCCTGTCTTCAATCTTTCCCAGCATCAGGGTCTTTTCCAATGAGTCAGTTCTTCACATCAGGTGGCCAAAGTATTGGGAGTTTCAGCTTCAGCATCAGTCCTTTCAATGAATATTCAGGACTGATTTCCTTTAGGGTGCATGAAGAGGTGCTATTGTATATGGACAGTCCTGCCCAGCTGTCACTTTAACCTGAACAAATGGTTTCAAGAGGGACTAAAGTGAAAGTGAAAGTCACTCAGTCATGTCCAACTGACTCCATAGACTGTATAGTCCATGGAATTCTCCAGGCCAGAATACTGGAGTGGTAGCCTTTCCCTTTTCCAGGGGATCTTCCCAACCCAGGGATCAAACCCAGGTCTCCTGCATTGCAGGCGGATTCTTTACCAGCTGAGCCACCAGGGAAGCCCAAGAATACTGGAGTGGGTAGCCTATCCCTTCTCCAGCGTATCTTCTGGACCCAGGAATTGAACAGAGTCTCCTGCATTGCAGGCAGATTCTTTACCAACTGAGCTAAGAGGGAAGCCCTCAAGAGGGACTAGGGGAGAGACAATAAAGACATGAAGACTAACTCAAGACCCCTAATGGATAAAACAACTCATTATACAAATAATGGGGTAGTGGTAGTGACTTTAGTTAAGAAAACTATTTTTGATATAATCAATGATTCACTCAGCAACTTGTTAACCATGTTCTACGTAAGGTACGGTGATAAAATATTACTATATGTGCATGAGTCTTAATGCACATGCATATTTTTATAGTGACCATCTTGATTAAAAATTCTAAAAAACCTTTCTTATATTACCCACTTTATATGTCCCTTGTTACATAGCCACATGCTACTTTCCCAGTCTCATTTTTCTCTTGTCCCTGAGAATGGTGTTCCAGGCATATCAAACTATTATAGATTCCCCACATATTTTGAATTCTTATATTTAATTCTTATATTTGTATGTCTTCTCCCAACTCCACCCCAAATGCAATTTGTTAATCCTTTAAGACTCTGCAAACCTTCCTGCCTCTGCCTCATCTGATAATTCACTCATAATATAAATCCCTACCTATTTTTCTCTAAGCAAATTTCTAGCTCCTCCTTCTGTATTCTCAGGATACTTTCTATACCATTCTACAATAGCATTTCTCACATTTTATTGTACTTGTTATATTTGTTGACCCACTGGTCTGCTTTGATACTATGTACTCTTAGAACAGAGGACTAATCTTTCTATCTATGAATCAGCAATCTCTATTATAAAGATGCTCAGTAAGTATTTGAAGGAATGAAGGAATCAAAGGATAAAAGAAATGAGAAACTTGAAGCTTCTTGGAGAGGTAGTTTCTATCTATTCTACTTTTGGATTCACAATAATATTTATTGAATGAAGGAATAAACAATCTTATATTAAATCATACTGATTAGGCAAAGGGTAGCTATTCAATAGTAAAAAAAAATGATGAACATGACCTAAATTTATAAATATTTTAGTTAGGGCAATAAAATGAATAGTTCCATGCTCCAGACAAAACTTGGACCATACTTTTATCAAGCAATTGTGTCTCTCAACAATATTCAACAAAGATTTCATTGAGTTTCCTGCCCACCAGGATAATGGAGGAATCTGCTGTCAACACTGAAATATATTATCATGAACGTAGTTGAGTGGCTGGAATGAATGTATTCTGAAGAGCACAATAAAAATCAAAAGGGAGTTTACCATAGTGAATCAGTGAAGATGTGACTGGACATGGAAACAGGATGCATTGTTTTTTTAAAATGTAAAGTTAAAGTCTATGATAATCCCATTCTTTGAAAATTACCAAGTCTCGTACAATCACAGTCCTTGTCTCTCTGCTCATCTGTGGAAGTAAAAAGGGTCAAGGGCAATACGCTGATCACTGTAGGGAAGGGTATTATAACTAGTGCATACAGGAACACCATGTTTTATCGTGCTATTAGTCACTCTATCTCAAAGTTAAATATACCTTCCCCTCAAAAAAAAAAAAAAACTAAAAAAAAAAAAAAACAATTTCAGTAGAAAATGAGCACAGGAAGAGAAAATGTTTACATTTTTACAAATTTCTCAATGTAACTACAAAGCCCACCTTAGAGATCAGTGCTACTATTCAAATATCCACTTGACTCCCTCAGGAATAGGTGGGTTATGAGTCCTTGTGAGAAGAGGAACTTCAAAGCACTGCTTCCTTCATCAAGAAGGTTTTACTACCAAAAAATCATCCAAACTAAAAAGCGTGCTTTCATGCCTTATTTGATTTATATTCTGGCTCAAGTTCCGTCTCTCCTGGTGAATGAGTAATTAACAATTCAAGTGCTGGTGCGTGAACTGTACTTTGAGTAGCACTTCATCTCAATTGCAGCCATGGTAATGGGGGCAGTGATCTCCCCAGCAGTATTGTGTTAGGAAACTGATCCAGACTTCCGCTTCTTAGAAAATAATAAAAGGGATGACAACAGTGGAGCACAAAGAAGCAAATATTTTCTCTTCTCATTCACTGAACTAACTTAAGACACTTTTCATGCATCTAACGCATTCCTTCTTTCCTATGTTTACTCTCAATATTGACTTTCCTCTATGAAAGGAAACTTATATGTATTTAATTATACATTAAAGGATACTGTTTTTTTTTAATAGAATCAAGGAGTTGTAAGTCCTTAAAAATCAAGAAACTGATGTCTCTGAAAGTTAAGTGAATTTTGAAGGTTATTGATTATACTCCTAATGGAAAAAGAAGGCAGAAGACAGACAGAAGCTACAAAATGAGAGCCTAGGACTCCTTTTCCAATTTTAAATCCAACTAACTCAGCTGGGCTGGGTGGCCAACAATAGGAAATCAGATGAAAAACAAGTTAGTCAATTTCTTCTGTTATCCAGAGGTTAATTCATGATATAAATTGAAATATGTGCCAGGCACGGTCCAATGGATAAACATAAGATCAAACTTGATAGAAATGATAAAGTGATGAGAACAGAATGAAGGATTTTGGAAACTAATTCAGTTGAACCAGGCCACCTTTGTTGAAAATGAATCTTTGAAGGTCTGAAAAGCATCAATCAATATTATATTGTCAATCTAAATGGCATGGTGCCCATAATCTAGCACTTGAATCATGAAAACTAAGGTCAAAAGCTCACCAACGACTTTCTCATGAGGAATTGTTAGAATAATCAATTGGTGGCCAAGGCATGTGAGGGGCATGAGGGCATGGTATTGGCAAATATTTTATTTTTTGACCTGGGTTCCATCTGCATGGGTGTGTTCAAGTTGAACACAAAAAATCATAAATTATGTACTTATGACTTGTGTACTTTCACTATGAATGTTAAGTAACAATTAAAAAGTACCTTTTTAAGTACAAAAAACATGTTGGGCATATAGAAGATATTCTGGATCACAGTGGGGAATATCTACTACTTGTTGGATGAATTACTGAGTCCTTTATGTTTTACTGAAAAAATGCACAGCATTATAGGTCAATAAGACAAATAATAAATTCTGAGAATTTACCCTATGGGGAAAAATAAGACAAATTTAAAGGGTGCACGCACAAAGATGTACTCTGTAGCTGAACACTGGAACTACCAACGAGTCTAGGATTGGTTAAACAAATGATGGCAAGATTGTATAAATAGGGGATTCTGGTATAATCAAAAGAATTATGTTTTCTAACATGGAAAGACGCTGGACATGTCTGGCAAAGTAAAAAAGTAAACTTTAGAGTTGTGCATAGTATGATTCTGTTTTTGTAAAATAATTACCAGCCTGGCTATTGCTGCTTTGCACACACACACATACACACACACACACACACACACACACACAATTTTAGTGACATGCAAAAACCAAACCAGACTAAACTAAAGGAGGTAAGAGGTCATGTACCAGGTTGCTAACATATGATTTTGTTAGCAGGTGATATTATGGGTATGTTCACATTCTATTTTGTGCTTGTCTGCATTTGAATGTTGGTACAAGAAAATGAATCTTAATCAGAAAATACAGGTATTTTCGTTAAGAAATAGAAATAAAATTTAATAATAACTTACACAGTAAAATATTACTGATTAAGCCCAGAACTCTTTCTCCCCTTCCTTCTTCTCTGTAAAGTATATGCTTAACACAAGCCTTTAAAGTGGTTCATATGTACCTTTTATTTCAAAGCTTAAGACTCTCAGGCTGAGGCCAGTAAGTCAACCTGCCCAAAAGGATGTGACTGTACTTTCTGTTACAGTTGCATTTTACAGCATGTTCTGAATGTTCTGTTTAAGAAATGAGAAGATTAAGTCCCTCTGCTATAATCCGGGTCATGGGAAAAGTGAAAGTGAGTAAGAACCAAGCCAGCATGATTGGTAAATTGCCGAACACATCTGATGAGTACTAGATGGCCATGGCAGAGGAAAGCCGCTGTCTTGGCTACCCCAGGGGGTAAGTCTGTCCTCTAAATGTTCCTTGGATGGATATCTTTAGTGTTTGGACTGTGCTTTAAGTCAGCTTCTTGTCTATGTGAGTTTGAAATAGGTTCTTAACAACCACCTATCCTTTCGTTTCCCATCAGAAACTGTATTCAGGTCTGTTACCTTCTTCAGTTACCCTTTTTAACAACTATGATGGGCTTATAATTTCCACACCTGTTCACTACTGTCTACTACAATGTCAGCATCAAAATCAAGCCTGTAATATTGTACAAATAATAAATCTGGACTGACTGAAAAGTGAAAGAAAGTGAAGTCGCTCAGTCATGTCCGACTCTTTGCAACCCCATGGACTGTAGCCTACCACGCTCTCCTGAAAAGTGAAAGAAAGTGAAGTCGTTCAGTCGTGTCCGACTCTTCGCGACCCCATGGACTGTAGCCTACCACACTCTCCGTCCATGGGATTTTCCGAGCAAGAGTACTGAAGTGGGTTACCATCTCCTGCTCCAGAGGATCTTCCTGACCCAGGGATCGAACCTGGGTTTCCTGCATTGTAGGCAGACACTTTACCGTCTGAGCCACCAGGGAAGAGTCTAATCTCCCATCTTAACACAACTTATGCGTGTATGCTAAGTCACTTCAGTTGTGTCTGACTCTGCAACCCCACGGACTGTAGCCCACCAGGCTCCTCAGGCAAGCATACAGGAGTGGGTTGCCATGCCCATGGGATCTTCCTGACCCAGAGATCAAACCCACATCTCTTATGTCTTCTGCATTGGCAAGCTAGCACCACCTTGGAGAAGGCGATGGCAACCCATTCCAGTGTTCTTGCCTGGAGAACCCCAGAGACAGGTGAGCCTTGTGGGCTGCCATCTATGGGGTCGCACAGAGTCGGACACGACTGAAGCAACTTAGCAGCAGCGGCGGCAGTGCCACCTGGGAAGCCATTACAACTTCAGTTCAGTTCAGTTCTGTTGCTGATTCGTGTCTAACTGTTTGTGACCCCACGGACTGCAGCACACCAGGCCTCCCTGTCCATCACCAATTCCCAGAGCTTTCCCAAACTCATGTCCATTGAGTCAGTGATGCCATCACAACTCAATAGATGACAATTTAAAAGTTAAGAACTCAGAAAGTGTTTATGACAGTCTCTCTTGTTCCTGATGTGAATTCAGAGGATTGAAATACTGACACTGTTTTGGCGAGATTGTGCCATTTCATGTTTAGATATACTGTTAAACTGTATATGGCTACTTGACCATTCAGAACCCTCATTTTTTTGTTGCCAAAATTTAGTGTAGACTTAACAATGACTGTGTCTTGGTTCCAAAGGTGAGCATGGATTCTATTCATAGGGAACTCCTGATGGAGTCATTTTGTGTCATGAGATGCAGAACACTTGATCCCACAGAGATATCTACCACAAGTCAGAATCAGACGTGCTGAGGCCCTAGAATGTGGCTCAGTAGTCTGCTACCCTGGACCTGAAAAGGCCAGTGGATGTACAGATGTACACCAGCACATTATGTATCTCTTTACATCACAGACATCCAGGAAAATCTGTTGAATTGAACTAACCAGCGGCAGGGAGAACAGAATGGATCTTACCTTCAGTGAGGCTTCTTTAAAGAGAACCATAAAGGTGTGTGTGGTGAGCTCTTCAAAGCGCTTTGCCTTTATGTAGAGGAATCAAAGATAGTAAATAAATAAGCCAAATAAATAATAAGCCTCCAACCCAAACACAGAAATGGAACACTCCACCCATTTTCTGGAACTCACTATTCCCAGACTACTTCTCAGGTTGGCAAACGGTTCCCCATGCCTGATGCCCAGCATTTGAAGGTGACTGGGGCATCCTCTGTGGGGCTGGTGTCGATGCAAGACAGCCTCACTAACACTTCAAAAGGCCATTTATCAATACATTACAGATCAACTGTGTGCGGATTATCAAGGGTGTGCATGTGTGTGTGCGGGGGTGAGGGTGGGGTGCCTTTATACTTAGTAAAACAGTGCCAATATATTTAAGCATGCCTTGGAGCCAAATCACAAATAAGCTAAAACACAGAAGCTAGCTATATATACCTTCTTTTGTCTTTTTAAGGAGGATGTATTGTGCTTAATGCATTAAGGGGTTAAACCTTTGAAGAAAAGGGTATCACATATTTCGCCTCTTTTCCTGTTGATAGGCAACTGTCTTGACAGTGAATCTGGAAAATCTAAAGTGAAAAGCACCTGTTGGCGGGGGGTGGGGGGTGGGGTGGGGGTGGGGGAGGCCTTTCGGGGCGTGGTCCCTAAGTTGGGCCCGGGAATGCTCAGGACATAATCGCCACCTGTTTCCCGCCCTTGGCACCTGTAGTCTGGGCTGACTTAAATGCGAAGGCTGTGAGACGTCCTGCAGCCGTCCGATCCCATTCTCGCCCGCAAAGAACCACCCAAGTGCTTCAGCACATTATTTTCCAAAGGAAATTTTATGAGCAGAGGAAATGAAAGACAGTAAGAAACGGACCCCATCCCTGGAGTCTGACACCAAACCCAGGAACAGCGGGGCCCCAGGCGTCTGGCGGTGGAAAGCGAGCGGGTGCCTGGGACTCAACGAGACCAGTCTGTGAATGGAGAAGACCGATGCTCCCCGCAGGACTCACCTTCCTCCTCAATTAGAAATCAGACAGTCTGCCCATGGTCCACGGACCTCGTCAGGAAAACGCGGGATTCCAGCGTCTCATGAGATCAGGGAAAACGGGGAGGAAGCTGATGCGTTTTCCAACAAAGACTCGGAAAATCGCGGTTGGGGAACGGCAGCCTGTTCCGCGCCAGTAGAACTTGCTCGGATTTAGTGCCGCCGGGGACCCGTGAAGACGCACGCGAGGCAGGTAAGGTACAACGCGGGCAGTCAGTGTGCGCGCCGCGAGTCCTCAGAAAGGGAGGGTGACCCTAGAAATCCAGGTGGGCGCCCAACAGACACGAACGTGACCGGAGGCACCGCAAAGGCGAGAATAACCTTTTTCGCAAAGGCGAGCGTGCACCCAGAGACACACTCCGCAAAGTGTAGAAGTGCCTGCACTTGAGCAGGGGAATCAACCCATCTCTGCAGCCGCAGACGCGAGGGCAGTCCTCCCCGGCGCCCCGTGTCCGGGATAGAAGCGGGTCATCCCGGGACCAAGGACACGGCGTCCTACTGTAGCCCCGAGGAGTCGCCCGGAGAATAGACAGAGACGGGCAGCGGAAGCTGCTCGCCTGCGCGAAGGGGACACATTCGGAGGTGACCAGAACAAGGAGCTCAACCGCTGGGAGCCGGGGAGAGTTGGCGAGGCGGCTCGGGAGGGAGCGGAGCCTCTGGGACCCGAGGCCACCCCAGGAGAGGAGTCGGGCTGCCGGTGTCACAGGGCAAGCCCCCTCCACGCTCGGCGCCCCGCGCCTCCCCGGCTCCCACTCCTCTGCCTGAGCTCGCGGGCGGCGTCGGGAGCCCCTCACTGACCTGCGCATCGGGGCGCGCGGATGTCCCCTGCCGGCTCCCGAGCTCGGAGTGGGACGGGCTGCGTCGAGCTCCTCGCGGGCGCTCCGGGTCTCGCCGATCTGCGCAGGAGAAGCGGCCGGCGGGAATGGTGGAGCGCACCGGTGCTGCGCGCGGCTGGGGCGCACGGGCGGACGGCGGGCGCAGCGGGAGGCTTTCCTCCGCCCGGCAGCCGCACAGCCAATGGCGGCGAGCGGGGCCCACTCCTCGCCGCCCCCCAGTCGCTGCTCGGGCGGGCACTCTGTGCTAGGACTGGAGCCAGGCTCGGGCAAGGGAGGAGCTTGCGCCAGCGTCGGAAAATCCTGGAGCGGGAGGAGACTTTTGCGCAAGGAACCCCATCTGGGGAAGGCAGATGTGGTGGCCTCAACTTTTGTGCGTGCGTGTGTGTGTGTGTGTGTGTGTGTGTGTGTGTGTGTGTGTGTACGCATTGAGGGAGGCGACTGGGGACTTAGGGACCTTTCTCTGCAGGCAAAAGCATCTACTTTCTGACAATGCTTCCCCTCTTTTGTGAATCCCACGCAGCCCCCACTCCAAACCACGAGTCTCGGTGCATTACAGGAAGCCCAGCTCTGAGCTGGGTGGGGGCATCCCCCGGTCCTGTGACGGGCCTCGCCTCAGACCTCTCTCCTCTGGCGTTTCTCTTCTTCCCCCTTCTGAGACCTTTGGCAAATCATCAGATGAATAGGATCTCAAATCATGAGATGAATAGGATTGCAGTTTCCATCACTGACAGGGAGACAGGCAATCGTAGAAATTCCCTACTGGGCCACTGGCTCAGAGAGGCACACATCTTAAAAGAACTCTGTACAGGGAGCCTTTAACTGGTATGCCTAACACCGGTTACCACTCCGCCCTGTGACCTTCCCCCAGTGACTCTGGATTCCTGTTTTTTCAACTGGAAAGCGAGAGGCTTGGATTATTTGATGTCTGAGGTCTCTTCCACTTTGACAATCAACAACCCAGGTGGTCCTCTGGCCTCTACGGCCTGCGAAGGGCTGAGCCCTGGGAGGTGTCCCTGGCGTGGCCTCCGGTCCCTGCTCTTCCTGCCGGGCTGCATTCCCCTTGGCATCATCTCCCTGATGAGACGGCCAGGAGCACAAATCAATATGAAAAGACGCTGCTCAAGCCTCAGTGACCATGTAAACTTGCCCAGATACTGCCACCTGCCAGCACCCAGGTCCTGGGGTCATGGTTGCTGTACCCCTGTTCAGTGGGTCTCCAGGTAGAGGCCAATGAGCGTGGCAGGCTTAACTCCGAGGCCCCTTTGGTAAGAGAGCAAAGGCGCTCTCTCTCCCATTTCCTTCTCCAGGGATATTGCCCATATGTTCATCTTTTCTGTGTGACTCTTTGCCTATAGGATCTAAAAAGCAGGATGCTGGAATGAGTCGCACTATCCAGAGGGCATGTTCTGAGACGTGTTTCTCTCCCCACACACTTGCCTTTGTGTCCTAAACTTTACCATCCACACGCTACTTTCATGAATTGTCCTACATCCACTTACCACTTGCTCTATAGGTACTTAGATTTCTATTTAGCCTCCTCATAAGCAGTAACATCCATGAAATCATTGCTTTGTTATAAACCAATTGTATTTCAATACAAAGTAAGTAATAAATAATCTGTGAGGATTTTCTTGGTGTTTCCTGAACTTGGTTTCCTAGGGCTGCTGTAACAAATTTCCATAAACTATTTCAAAACTGATATGAGAGGCAAAGCTTCTCATATTAATTTTTAAAATTTTTCATGTACAAATGATTTAGAAAATGTTAATGATCAAATTTGTCTTCAAAAGTAGGTTAGGCACCATTCAAGGTCCTGGGAATTTGTGGGCACAGTTTAGAGACATAGTACCAGCTTCTAGCAAGCATGATCACCCTATCTTTCCCCCAACCCTTTTCTGCCTTATTCAGAGAGAGATGAATGGTTTTTTTAAAAAGTGTGGAATTTGGAATCAGATGGAGAGTCATTAAATTCTGATGCTCTCATTTATTACCTCTGTGATTTAAGCCAATCACTTAACTTCTCTAAGCCTCCATATAATAGTGTTCACATTGTTATGTTGTTGTGAGGGTTAAATGTGTGTGTGTGATCTTGCACACAGACACACACATACACATATATACATACACACAGAGTTCCTAGCAACTGCCTTGCATGTAGTAAATGCTTAAAAATATTAGCTCCATCTTTTCTTCCTTGCTACCATCAAAGCAGCATTCAGAATTACTTTGTCCATTCTCTAATTTCCTTCTAGGTTATCAGGAATCTTATGTTCTGTGTCTAATATTCCCAGATTCTCTGCTTCTTTTCCTTAATTCCTTCATTTCTGCCCTGCTTCTAATGAGTTCTTCTCAAACTCTGTCCTCTCTCTCATGCCTCCATCTCTCTTCTTTCAAGCTGTTCCCCCTTTACATCTGCCCCAGTTTCAGAGATCTGTGCCCTGTAAAGGAACTAAGATAACTCAGAGAAGACTGTGGGTCATAAAAACTCTTACTTCTTTTGCTCTTTCATGAAGTGTCAATAGTCCTTTTTGTTTCTTTGCTTGTTTAAATCATAGTATTCCCCCAAGGCGTGAAGAAATTTATGTTATCTAATGCTGTGGAAAAATTCCTGGACCACAGTCCTATTAAATTTGACAGACATTTTTGAACATCTGCTATATGCCAAGCAGTGCCCCAGGCACTAGGGAGATAAAAATAAAGCCAAAGTCTTCTAAAATGCTTACAGTTCAACCGGGCAGACAGACATATAAATACCTACCTTGAATATAAGCGTGCCTTGTGAGGCTTCAGACAGTGCAGGTGAAAGAATCCCCTCTGCTTTTGTGGCCATGAGATTGTCTTGGGCTGGCCAGTCAAAGTACTCAACCTGCCCACAGCCCCCGCTGAGTGGGGAGCCCTGTTCTGCTCCCCTGGAGCAGAGCTTATTGGTTTTGTCTTCACGTGATGGATGTCCACATTTTTTTTTTCTCTTAGCCACCCGTCATCACGCCACTGTTTGAAACTTTGTGAGAGGCAGAGCCCATCTATCACTGATGAAGCCTGAAAGGCTGTATATTCTTTCCCATCCTCTGATCACCACCCAGCACCAGTGTAGCTGGGGTGAGAGCATGTGACCTAGGCTTGGGCAGTCAAATATACCTCCCTTGGACCCGGAATTGTATCTTGGTCACACAAAAGAACTGAGACGAGGAGAGTGCTTTCTGGAAGTGATTGTGACCTGTGTCCAGGTTCCAGAGTCAGCAGGGGCAGGAGGACAAGCAATGAGACCTGGTTTCCAGTGCCCAGGGTCAGTTACACATCATGGCTTCTTCCGTTCAGCAATGGCAGGAGTAGCCACCCTCAGCTGATTTGGAGGTATGACTTGGCTGCTGTTCTGGCTTCTCAGCCTCCGTTTGTTTCTGTTCATTTTCTGAACCTCTCTCTAATCCAATATCCTTTCAATATATTTTTTCTTTTCTTAAATGAGCCAAACTGATTCTTAGCAACTAAGAATGCTTTGGCTGAGTCCTGATACAAAGTCTCTACCTCAACAAGGAGAATGCTAGCTAACTGATCCAGGTAACATCTCCTTCTAGGACATTCAAATTGGAAACATGTGAGTGGGTCAGTCAGAACCCAGAACAGAAGCTAAAAACACACACCCAGGGGCTATGAGATAGCAGGGACTGTGTATAGGCTGAAATTGTGAGTAAGTTATGAACAAGCAAAAGTTATGAGCTAACAGAAATCAAAGCACATGAAGAGGGGAGGAAGAGGTGGTTGGCTGACAGCTGCAAGGAAGCAGAAGTCAGAGGCACTGAGTCCCCATGATGGGGAAGGAATGGATGAACCCCTGCTCTCCAAGCTTCAGATCACCCTTGAATTTGAACTGTTTTCCATTTTCCAAACTACATTTCCATTTCTATGAAACTGATTAGCCATAGCTATTCATGGTTCCTTGAAATTCCAGATGCTCTCTTTTCAATGTATATCCTTATAACAATTCCGCTATTATTTGAGGTAACCAGAATAAGACTTTCCATATGATCAAAGGATCCCAAAGATTACAGTGATGCTATGACCCAGGACCCAGTAAACAACTGTCAAGTGTTATACTTCAGTAGTCACTGACCTGCCTCTCCAAAGATGTCCTTTGGTTTCCTATTTTCCTGGAAGTTTCCCAGCAGGAGTACCCTTCCTCTGGACCAGAAGATAATAGTTTATAAGAAGCCTCTGTTTAAAATATGCTCTATTCCTTGGAGGGAAAGAAGAGCCAGAGGTATTTCTCTCTGCATTAGCTATTAGCACCTGAGCAAATTAAATGAGTTCGTTCTTAAATCAAAACTCTTAGAGGTCTGATAGTTAGGGGATGAGCTGGTTATAGGGCAGAAAAACGGGACACAAGGGTGGGGTTGGGGAGGGGATGATAGAAAATGGCGGTGAGAGGTCCCTGGGACACTTCCCCATGGGAGAAGTCCTGCTGGGCAGCCAGTGTGGAGAGTGCTGGGGGCAGTGCGGCCTGAATGGCAGCCGGCGTACTCTTCACAATCTGCCTTCTGCCGGCTCCAGGGCGTGACCTTGCATAGTTGCTGTTACCCTTCAGCTCTCGTAGCAAGTGAGGCTGAGCTAACATGGCAGCATAAGATGGCCATCTTGTCTGCCCGCTTTGCAATTCTGCTCAGAAATGACATCAGTTGTGCCTTGGGATTTCCTGAATTCATTACCACAGCCTTCATTTTATCTCCCGAAACATACAATGCCCTCTCATGGCTTGTGCAAAAGGAAGTGTCTGTGTGCCTCACGTAGTCAGTGAATGGTACACATTCTAGAAAAAAAAAAGTGATTCTGTTAATGAAACTTGACGCAGGAAGGAAGGAATTTATACACGCTACTGTGTTTCAAGGGAGAGAAGATACATTGAACCTGTTTTAATGAAAGCAGAAGTCTGAAGTTATCTCTATAGTGGTTTATTTATTTTGTCCAAGTCTAAAATGTACCTCAGGGTTTGGTGTTTTTCTTCTTCTGAGACTAGTGGGTAGAACTCTTCTCGGAATAGCAGTGAGTCACATCAGGGTGCAGGTAGGAGAAGAAAAACAACGCCAGGGACCCATCTCTTCTTTCTTAGCTACACACTGCATCTGCTGGGGGCTGTGCTTGCCCGTCAGCTCTGTTGTGCGGCCAAGTGACTTACCGTGAGTTATAAATCAGCGATGAGCAATGTGAAAAGCAGACAGGGAGGTGAATGCATCCTCCACATGTCTGTCTTGTGACTGGCTGGAGTCCATGTGCAATTTTGAAAAGGATGTTTGGAAAGGATATTCATCATTTTAAATTGCTCGGTGGGAGCTTTGCAGTTCATAATGTGCCTCTCAGGTACGTCTCAGAGACGTCTTTGCCTTGAAGTGGTTTGCAGTTTCATAACAGCAAAAGGGCAACTTTAGGTTGTTAGGCTAGAAAAGCTAATTTCAAAAGAGTTAGCAAGAAATAAGTTTGGGAGGGAGGGTGAGTGGAGGAAGCTGAAATATTTGAGCTGAATTCTACCCCATAAGATCTGGCACTGGAAATTCCCTGGGTGTGCCAATAACTTTGCTGTCCATGCCTCAGTCCAACCCTCAAATATCGTTGGGAAAATCTACTTGGGCATGAGCCTTCAGATGACGAAAATATATTTGCTCTTGTGGAAAAACAGTTAAAAACCCGACGTATGATAGTTTAACAATGCTTGAGTTGACCATCTGCAAGAAAATCGTTACTGAAATGTTTCTGAGCCAAACACATCTGCTGCGCTCTTTGCATTATTTTGCGGCTTTACTCAGAGAAATCCCAGTCGGCAGTGCTGTGTGCTGTGTGCCGTGTGCTGTGTGAGTGGTGCTGACTGTCAAGTGGAGAGTTGGTGTGTGGGCACCACTGCCCCAGACATCCAGGGGAGAACGAATCAGCAATCAGCAGCCTGGGAAAATAGGCATCTTGAGCATATGTGCTCTAAGGTCAAGAAGAGAGGAAACCAGTGTTGGATTTTGATTCAGCGCAATAAATATGAGCAGAGTAGTATGTGTGCAGAATAGGAAAGATAAGATTCTCGCAAACCCTGAAGGAGGAGGGGAGGGAAGAACCGCAGATCCAACAGGACTGCTATTGCAGAGAGGGCTTTATTTTTCATAGGCTAAAATGTCTTTTAGAAAACCTCCAGAAGAGATTTCTGTACAAAGCACACGTGACACTAATTGGGAAGTGGTGCTATAAAAACTATAAGGGTAGTAATTGTATTTCCACCTCTTGCATCGATAGTCAAGGCAGATAGGTAGAGAATGTTTTCCCTGAATAGCGCCTTGCAGTTTAAACCTCTTAAATATGGTCTGTTAGTCAGCACAACCTTTTTGAGCACCTCCCTTGTGCCTGAAGCTTGTTCACAGTCGGAATAAGATAGAGTTGAGCTGGAGTAGATGATCATCAGGAAGATATCTGAGAAAACAGACCCTTCTAGATATACTGTGGTCCACCCCACCACCCCGGCCCCTGCCCAGTGTGCAGAAACTCCCATCCTGCCTTTCTCTAGTTTTTTTCTTAAAACAAATTTTATTTCCCATTTTCTCATCCTCTTGGTTTTCCTTTACCTACTTCATCATGAACTTCCACTTAATTTCATCCAGCTCTCCCACCCAGCGGCCCTATAGCTTTTCACAGCTGACCATCTGCTCTTGTTCTCACTTCCATCTTACCCCCTTCTGAGATTTCAGGGGTCCTTACTCCAGTGGGCTTCAAACTCAGTGCCCGTAAGGCACAGGAAGACTTCCCAAGAGAAGACTTGTGCAAAAAAAAAAAAAGTTTCAAGGGAAATTTCAACTTTATATCAAGTATTTTTCTTAAATTGACCACCTTGAGAATTTACAAACATTTGTAATACCCTTTCTTGTACTACTCATGAGAAAGATGTGTACCTCACTGATCCCAAATCTTACTATGGGAGATAGGAATATAACCGATGGCCTATATTTGCTATAACTTAATCTAGAAAGAATTAAATTCACCTGTGGATGAAATAATTAGAAAAAACTTCTTATTTACCTTACTGGGCTTCCCGGGTGGCACTAGTGGTAAAGAATCTGCATGCCAACGCAGAGGAAATGCAAGAGACACAGGTTCCGTCCCTGGGTCAGGAAGATCCCCTTGAATTGGAAATGGTAACCCGCTCCAGTATTCGTGCCTGGGGAATCCCATGGACAAAGGAGCCTGACAGTCCATGGGGTTGCAGAGAGTTGGACATGACCGAGTGTCAGAGCATACATATTAACCTTATTAAGATAAGGTTATGTTAGCTTGTATGTTTGATATTTATTTATAAAAGTTAAAATAAATGTATGTTTTGGTAAAAAACTTTTAATCTATGAAAATTATTCATCAGTTATACATTAATAATAATTATAATAGTAATTAATTTAGAAGAAAAATTTTAACACTTAGAGCCCTATGCTCACAGAAAATATAAAACTTACATTAAAACTTCAGTTTGGAAAAAAAAAAAACAAACTTCAGTTTGTATACAGTTGGCCTTGAACAATGGAAGATTGGGGTGCCGCCTCTCCCCACAGACACTGAGTTTAGCTTACAGTTGGCCCTCCGTACTCAGTTACTGCATGTCTGTGGTTCTTCATCCTGGGATTCACTCAACACCTGAACCTGTAGTACTGTAGCATCTACTATTGAAAACATTCCGTGTATAAGTAGACCTGTGTAGTTTAAACCTATGCTGTTCAGGGGGCAACTCTATATGTTTGTTGAGTGAGGGTGATAAATAAAGAACTTGTGATTTAAAAAATACATGGTGAAATTTAGTTGCCAGGGAAGATATGTGGACCAGAAGAACAGATTCAGATAGAAAGGAAGATGTAAAATTTCAATTTAAGAGCACTTTTATTTATTTTTAAGTGGATGACGGTGGGTACCAAATTTATATGGCATTAAAATTCCTTGATTACTGCTATAGACTGAATGTTTGTGTCCCCTCAAAATTTATAAGTTGAAAACTAATCATCAGTGTAATGGCATTTGGAATATTAACCAATCACCCTCTCACACTGATCAGTCACTCATCTGTGGTGTTGATTAGACAACAATAAGAGGGAGAGAAGAGAAAGGTTCTGATTCCTTGAAAAAGTCATACTTTGACATTTCAGTGGGAAAATGAGTACCAAGAGGGCAAATTGAAGAACACTGGTGTAGTACAAGGGTAAGCAAACATTCTGTAAGTGACCAAATAATACCTATTTTAAGCCATGGCGTTTTGGTGACACCTTCACCTCTGCTGTTGTAAGCAGCCGAAGAGCATATGTAACAGAGACCTGGCTGTGTTCCAATAAATCTTTATTTGTAAAAGCAGACAGTGAGCTGAATTTAGCCAACTCATAGTATAATACATTATCCATGACCCACAAGAAGCCTGGGCAGTAGTTGAGTCTTGAAGTTACCTAAAGGGAATATTCGCCTCACATAGTCAAGATGCAGACATCCGGCTTGATCTTTTTCCTGTCACTGATGGGCCAAGATTCTCAGATCTTTTGGTGTCCTCACAAAGTGGCAGCTGGCGTCTCCCAGGTTTTCTGAGAGAGAGCAAGGAGGAAACCACGATGCATTTCTGAACTGTTATAAATCACACATTGTCACATTCTGTTTGCTAGAAATGAATCATTAAGTCTGACCCTCAGAAAAGAAGAAATACAGATGGCCAAACGGCACATGAAGAGATATTCAGCATTGCTAATTGTTAGAGAAATGCAAATCAAAACTACAGGGAGGTATCACCTCACATCAATCAGAGTGGCCATCATAAAAAGTCTACAGATAATAAGAGTTTGGGATTAACATGGGCTTCCCTGGTGGCTCAGATGGTAAATAATCTGCCTGCAATGCAGGAGACCTAGGTTCAGGTCAGGAAGATCCCCTGGAGAAGGAAATGGCAACCTACTCCAGTGTTCTTGCCTGGAGAATTCCACAGACAGAGGAGCCTGGTGTACTACAGTCTGTGGGATCAAAAAGAGTCAGATACGACTAAGCAACACTTTCATTTTCACGTATTTTGGGGATCAACATATTTACACTACTATATGTAAAACAGATAACCAACAAGGACTTAACTGCATAGTGCAGAGAACTATACTCAATATTTTGTAATAACCTATAACGGAAATGAATTTGAAAAAGAGTAGATATACATGTATGTATAACTGAATCACTTTGCTGTCTCAGTTCAGCTGTCTACCTGAAACTAAAATAATATTGTAAGTCAACTATACTTCAATAACAAAAAGGTCTGACCCTCAGAATATACCTTTTGAGAACAGGATTGTCAGAGAGTCTGTGGACATATTTTAAAGACACTACAAAGCTGTTGTGATGTTTTGGTTGATATGTTTTAAGAAATCTCAGTTCAATACTTGGAAAAGGGAGCATTTTAATAACTTTCTTAAATAGTTTGTGGCTATTCTTAGATGCAACACCAAATGCTAGTTTCTTAAAGGTGAATTGCATCACAGAATCTGAAACCATATCCATGAACTTTTCAAATTCTGTTACATTAAAATTTATTGGTTTATTTTGTGCTTTGAATCAATATTTTACCCATATATTTTGTAACATGATGCATTGGTCATTTGGAATATTGATTCTTTGAATTATTCAGCTCTCTCAAATGTTGGCATATTTCATTGTAAAGTGTAAAATGTTTTATCTGTTAATGTTGCTAATCATCAGAAAAGTCTTTGAGCATTGAAAAACTGCCAGGCTTACACTGGTAGATACAATTTTTCTAAAATTCTGATTTTCACTGCAAATCTTGAATCTTATCCTTGGCAACAAAACTGTCAGTTGTTTTCCTTGAAGTGACAGTCTCATTGGTTCATTGTTGAGAAAGTTTCTGCCAAATACTCATGTCTAAATAAACATGATTCTTCACTGAATCAAGTGAAAATGGCAGTCCCTGAAAAAAGTTGCTCATTCAGCTCACAAGTCAAGCAACTGTCCAACTGTTGATTTTGAGACAACCATCATACTTCAGTATGTAGCAGGGGCACTTTTTGAACACTTCCCGTTTCATCAGATTATAAAAAATCAAGTACATCTAAGGACTGATATTTAATAAAGTAAATAATTTGTGTTGCTTTGTAACAGTCATTGTAAGGTGAGACTGTTCTCTGTTTTTTTTCCCCTCCTGCCAGTGAGTGGCAGTGAAGTACAATGTGCATTAGAGTAGCACACTGATTTCACATGATGCCAGTACACTTAGGAGCCACTGCCTCGATTTGGGTTTCGCCACCAACAACTTTACCCATCATTGCTTTTGTACCATCTATGCAAATCTTCCCTGGTGGCTCAGACGGTAAAGCATCTGTCTACAATGCAGGAGAACCAGGTTCAATCCCTTGGTCGGGAAGATCCCCCTGGAGAAAGAAATGGCTATCCACTCCAGTACTATTGCCTGAAAATCCCATGGACAGAGGAGCTCGGTAGTCTACAGTCCATGGGGTTGCAAAGAGTCAGACATGACTGAGCAACTTCACTATGCAAAACAGCACAATGAAAAAGACAAATAATGTCCCAGTATTATTATTAAAATAGTTGTAAGTTTATACTCGAAAGTAACGTCAATGACCCTCAGAGGCTGATAGCCCATATTTGGGGTACTGCTGTCCTAAGGCATTGGCTAAAGACTAATTTCTCCTGAGAAAGTCTTGTGTCTTGTGTGAATCTTCTCACAAGCTTTAACCTTGATCTTCTGTCTTCCTGTCTCCACCCCTCCCCACTGGCCATCTCCCACCACCATTGCCTTTACCAATTAGGCCCAGGAGCTGTACTTGTTTTCTTGGGAGAGACTGTCTTCTGACTTGTTAAGTTTTGTGGGGAATATTTTAAAAAGATTTACCTTAAATATTAAAAGTTTATCTCATTCAGATGATGGAAGTTACCTTAAAATGATTTATTTTTAAAAACAACCATCTTAACTCCAGTGGAGGACTGCCATATCCTTGCTATTAACGTTGGTTAATTTTCTAAAGTATAGGACATGTTAGTAAGTCATGAAGCTAAAAGTGAGATAAATATTCTTTTCCTAATTGAGTGCTGACAATTTACGTGCTCTTAGGAGAAGGCAATGGCACCCACTCCAGTACTCTTGCCTGGAAAATCCCATGGATGGAGGAGCCTGGTAGGCTGCAGTCCATGGGGTCCTGAAGAGTCGGACACGACAGAGCGACTTCACTTTCACTTTTCACTTTCATGCATTGGAGAAGGAAATGGCAACCCGCTCCAGTGTTCTTGCCTGGAGAATCCCAGGGACGGGGGAGCCTGATGGGCTGCCATCTATGGGGTCGCACGGAGTCGGACACGACTGAAGCAACTTAGCAGCAGTAGCAGCAGCAGCCCACCTCTTGCAGGATAAGTGACAAGTATCAGTGACTCAGAAGTGGATCCATGTTCAAGTTGTGATGCCTTAGCTCAGCAGGATAGAGTCAGCACAATGCATGATGTTCAGAGGGACTAGTGATTCTTTGATACCTTTTTTTTTTTCTTTTATCACACTGACTTGAGTCTCTGCACCACATTATTTGTCATGGTATGCACTGACCGCTGAATTTTTTCAGTTTGTCTGAACTCAGTTTTTGCAGAGAGGTTTCAGGTATAAAAGGAGAATCAAAATGCAGTCAGCACTGACAAGAGAGCCATCTGAAATAGAGCTGAGAGGCCACTGAAGAAGTGTGACTCAAGCACTGCTCACCCCAGATGAAATCTGAACTTGGACCACTTCTTATCTTAACATAGGCATCCAGAACAGCAGCCCAAAAACTCAAGATATGTATCCGATCCTTGAAAGTGAAAGTGTTCGTTGCTCAGTTGTGTCTGACTCTTTGTGACCTCATGGACTGTAACCCACCAGGTTCCTTTGTCCGTGGAATTCTCCAGGCAAGGATACTGGAGTGGGTAGCTTTCTCACTGCTTCCCTTCTCCAGGGGATCTTCCTGACCCAGGGATTGAACCTGGCTGGGTCTCCTGCATTGCAGGCAGATTCATTACCGATGGAGTCACCAGGGAAGCCCTTACTTACTCTAAAATAATTTGTGACAGCTTATCCCTTAAGGACAAATATTTCCTTTCTTGCATCAGGGTCAGTCATAGTTTTTAAACAACCTTGTGGCTTTTGCCTTGATTACCAACTGAACTACAAGGGAAGCCCTTGATAAGCCCCAGGCACTTTGTATTCTCCGGGACCACTCTAAACAGTTTTACCCATCTGTGTCTCCTGAATTGCAATTCTCAAGACCCCAAATGTAGCTCTTCTTTTCAGCCTCAGTACTGATTATTGTTCGATACAGGATAGATTATGCCTTTGCCCCTAACTTTTACTCGAGGTGTGTCAGAACTTCATGCAATCTCTGTAGGAGTTTACTACTTGGTAATAAGTTGGGAATTAGCATCTGCTTGGTCATTTCTATTGCACTGATCCACCTATTGTTTTAAGAGTCCGTGTTACGTCTAAATTAGGGCTCTCATTTATCTCTGAGGCTTCGTGTCACATCATTAACTCCCAGTATCCAAATGATGATTTATGCAGACCATTTGGCTACGTTCACACAAATTACTTTGAGGGCCTTAGTGTAACTGATCGAACTCTGTTAGAAAATGTCAGTTAAAAAGATTCTTTGCAACAAATTTCATTTGTAATGAAATCCTTCTTGCTGTTGGGCAGGAGCACAATCTAGGTTTTATAGGGCCTGAGAGTCACATGACTTTGGGATCCCTCTAAGAAAAAAACAAATACATAGTTATAAAAGAGATCTTAGTTAAAATTAAAAAAAAAAAAGTAAATCATAACAAATTATGGAAGGCTTGAAGATTCAGAGATCTCTTTAGGCCAACTTACCAGAAATGAACACATAGGAATGCTTCCTGATTAGCACCTGGCTTGCTGGCCCCTCCTAGGACACTGGGACTTTCATAGCTTCTTGCCTTCATAGCCCTGGGCAAGTGAGAGCCCCAAAGGGTCAGCCTTGTTAACTTCACTGTGGATCCACCTGGCATTGGAAGGACTGTCTATTCCAGACACTGCCACTTTTCAAATCCTGCTGTCACACTGGCTGTTTTTCAAGTGACCCTAAATCAGGCGAAGTAGAATCTTGAAATAAATTGCAGTGACAAAGACACTTAGGTTCTTGCTTTTCATTAAGCATTTAAAATGTCATTCTAAAATGACATTTTGAAGGCCTGCTTATTCTAAAATTGTATTATATTTCACATTATTAGACAAGGAAGCCTCTCAGAGTGAGCCAAATACCATCTTTGTCTATAGGAAACTTATAGCTGTTACTGAAAGGAGATTCTACAAATTTCACAAATTCAATTCATGACTCCCATCAATTTTTTAAAGAGGTCTGCCCCTTAGGAAGGCAGTTTGAGAGGCAACATTTTAATGATCTCCACTGGAGATCAGGTAGTTCGTTATCTCAAATATCATATTTATTATATTAATAGATTGACATGCTAATAAAAGGGCAAATCCCCATGCATATGTTTTATAGTGAAGGTAAAACCCTCAGAAGCATGAGATTAGAGTGATGTCAGTTAAAACAGCCATAGAGATCTGTAAAAGTGATCTTTTAAAATATGCAGCAAATTGGTCTATTGTAAGGGATTTTCTTCTCTTCATCTGCCAAGGTTATTTAGTGATCTCTTCTCTAGTATATCAGTTACTTTACTAAATGCATGAGTACAAATAAGAAAATTTAAAAAATAGTCTCCAGAAAAATTTATGAAACCATCATATTCTATAACTACTAGAGGTAATAGATCCATAAAAGGTAAGTGCATCCATAATCCTTCATCTTTTGTAACATCAGAGCAGTATATATGGCTTCTAGCATGTGGTTCTCATTACATGGATAGAATTGGGACATTCTAATCACATGATTATTGAATCAGCTGTTTATTTTTGTGCCACAGAAAACTTATTACAAATATCTCATAGATTAATTCATCAGTTTGACTTTGAAGTGGTTTGAGTCAATGTTGGAGATAGCTGAAACCTTGAGATCTAGAGTACATATTATTTAAGTCAATGTAGATAATGACAGAATCATAAGGCTCAGACTTGAGAAAGGATTGTGGTTCATCTGTCCATCCTTGAACCTTCAGACCTTAAATTTTGCAGATAGATAATATATCTGGTTTTAAGAAAGTTTACAGTATAATTAGTATATTACTTAATGATTACTTAAATACTACTTAATTCATCATTAGAAAAATATATCTTATATTTAACATAAATTACAATGCCCTGGATTGATTAAATTCTATTGAGTTTCTATTCTAAGCTCAACCCTAACCACGATAGAAGTTCCATGGAGGTTTACATGACAGGCAGATTATGAGTTGAAGGATTAGAATAGATTTCTCCAAAGGAGAAACACCCCAGTGAAACATTTAGTCATGATGACAATGCGTGTGTCAATCTCTGTGGTCCTAACCATAAGTGCTAAAGGAGGAAACCTGAGAAAATAAGGTTCAGTGTTAATGGACTCATCTGGGGACGGTTTAGAAAGACGACTGAAGTGACTTAGCTGCAGCAGCAGGCCTTGTCTAATGACACTGAAATGAAGTTGTGTTTGGACTGTTGTTTAATCGTTAGGTCATGTCTGACTCTTGTGCGGCCCCATGGACTGTAGCCCTCCAGGCTCTTCTGTCCACAGGGTTTCCCAGGCAAGAATACTGCAGTGGGTTGCCACTTTCTTCTCCAGGGAATATTCCAGACCCAGGGCCTGAACCTGTGTCTCCTGCATTGCAGGTGGATTCTTTACTGCTGAGCCAGCAAGGGTGCCCAGCATTTGGGTAGGTGGAGAGTAAAGGAGAACGATATTTAAAACAGAAAGACAGGCATGGGCAACACTGTGAAGAAGACTTTATTATCTGTCTCACTAGGAGAGAAGAAATGATTGTTGGTTGTTTTTTGTTTGTTCTGTTTTTGGCTTTTTTTTTTTTTTTTTGCACTAATTATTAAATCATTTCTTTGGTCTCTTCCTTTCAAGTTAAATAATCCCAGATCTTCTGACCTGTCATTACACTGTTTTCCAGCCTTTCCCGAGGCTCTCCAAGCTTTCTGTGTCTCTCTTGAGCCATATGGCCTAAAGGATGGAGCTTCAATTAGGGATTCAGGATTCTGACTTCTACTTGTCATTCTTCCTACTGTGTAGTCTTGACCAGGTGCTTACTGGACCTCTTTCCCTCTGTAATTTATGGCACTGGACTGTGGCCTCTTGACTTCCTTCTATCTCAAAATTCTGAGTCTTAAATTGTGAAACTAGCATTTGATATGAGGTTCTAGTCATGTGGAGTAAGGTTAAAGGGTTAATTCCAATCTCCTTCATCCTTCATGTATACTTCTCTTTGGACATTCCGATATCATAATTACATTTAAAAGCCCAGGGTCCAGAAAAAGAAGTCTAGTACTTACATAGAAACTGGGTTTCCTTGTCCTTGACTTTATCAACAAAAACATCATTTGCATAAAATGACATTAAGTACCAGCCACCCTAAGTATGGAGTAAATATATTTTCCTCTTGTGGATAATGACAGTTGCTTTTTAAAAAATAATTTAAGCTGCTGATCTGTAAAGTACTTTAAATACGTCGTTGTGGAAGCTTGCACTGAAAGAGTACTGAATTCAGGTTGTTCTCTGACCACTTCCTTCCTTACTGAATCATTCTTCAAGATATTGTCTCTATCCTTCACTTCTTTTTTCGCTATTGTGGAGCATTTAGAAGAATGAAATTATGTCTTTTGCTACAGAGCACAAGACAGTTACGTGCATAAATTCCGATATTTATTCCATCAGAAAAAATTTTACTTGTCTTCCTTAACCTTGGGATAACACAGAGTATTGTAACCTATTAAAGTAAGCTTTTGTTGAACAAGTAGGGGGTTTGGAAGTAGGGGAGTTCCAAAAACAAATGAAGACATAAATCTTACTCAAAATGAGATAGATGTACTATGTAGAGGAAATAGAGTCATACTTATAAAGATGGCCTCCACCATGGTTAATGTCCTAAGCATGGATGCTGGAGTCAAATGCCTGGGCTTGAGTCCCATTTCCACCACTCACTGGCTGTATCACCTTGGTCAGTTAATTATCTTTTTCAAGTTCTAGTTTTCTCCTCTGTAAAATAGTACGTGCCTCATCGGGTTGTTGTGAAGGTTGAAGGTGCTAACACAAATAAAGTGCCCAGCACACTATCCAACAAAGTCAGAGGTCAATAAGTATTAGCTGTTGTTTTTGTTATTACCTGAGCTTGTAGCTGCTAGCATTGTGTTTGACAGTGAGTGATAAAGACCCATAAGACAGAAGCTTGTTTCAGTTTCACATAGGGATTCCAGAGTAGAAAGTCCAGAGCTGGTCCTTGAAGTCCTCAGGCACCCAAGCTGCTTCCAGTTCATTATCCCACCATCCCTAAGATGTGACCTTTATCCTCGTGATCCAAAATGGTGCTATGAGCTCAATCCACGTTCTCAGCAGTATGATAGAGGAAGGGATAAAAGAAAAAGAGGGAAAACTGTGGTATGTCCTACTAGCTATGTTTTAAGGAAACATCTCAGGAGATGCCTAAGGTTTTTTTGTCCATAATACTAATATACGAAGGACCGACTTTCTTGATCATCCAGCCCCATTTCAAACTTTTAATTTTTAAAGCATCACAAGAGTTACAGTCTGCAGTCTACTAGGGCTCACTATGGCCATGGAATCTTTTTCTGTTGTATGTCAACAATACTGATGAACTAAAGCATAAAACAGTTTGGCTGAATATCAGTTTGAATATCATTTAGTGTTTTGTACCTGGCTGCCTTTGAAATGTCATTGTCTCAGTGCTTTGGATGTACCTGAATTGTTCAGATTTTAAACTCAGCACTATAAAATGCGATTTACCTTCCCCTTTGTGAGTCAGTGCCAAGTTAAGCCCACATTGTAGACGGATTGTATAACAAATGCTTCCATCAAGAGTGCTCTGGGGCAGAAGTGGCCAGAAAGTTTGTGTGACAGAACAAGGTGATGTGGCAGGAAAATTAGCTTTGCCCTAGGATTCATATGAATAATAGATGCAATGCAGAATAAAACAATGGTTAAAAAAAATAAAAAACCACTGAAATGACAGCAACTCAAGGTCACACACCATGCTGGGTTTGTACAAGGGGGATGGATCACTGCCATATTGAAGTCTGAAATGTGGTTTCTGTGCTCCCTTCTCTGTTAAATGACTATTACTTGGCAGCTATTCATTAACATGAGCAGTGGGATCATTGAATAGAAGGCAGTAATTAGAGTATAATATCTCTTGGTCTATAGCATGTTATCTTTTGTAACTGATCAAAATGGTACATCCAGGAACATCTTATTTAATATTTCTAATGATAATAAAACCTCTACTGAATCAGATTTCTAAATCCTAGTGCCGTTGTCTTTGCATAGCAATCGATAGATCACAGAGTCTTATAGAGATGATGTGGAAGTGGGTATATTTGGGAATTAAATATGAATTCACTAACAGCATAATTAGGCTAGTTTTGAGAAGCAAATATATTAGTACTAAATATAAGCCCTAGTAAGGACTAGGATTCAAGAACACAACCTAATTATCCTGAGAAGGACAGCATCATATTCACAAGTTGAGATATTTATCAGTTCTCCCATTCTCCCATCTTCTGTGAGAAGTGGGTTGATGTTAGTTGAAACTGGCTTTCAGATGACAGGCTCACTACCTATTTGACTTATTCACTAGAGAAGGAAGAATAAACGAGCATTTCTTTTTGTTATCTAATGTTTAATGAGTATGAATGGGTTTCTTTTGAGTAGCTAATGTAATAAACCATAAAATATATGAATGATATTTAACTGTGGCAGACACTTTCAGTTTCCTGTTAAATATCTCCTCACTTCCTGCTTGCTGCCAGAAGCCAGATTTTATTAAAGGCAAAAAACACTTGCCTAAATATGTGCTTATAAAGCCTCTTTTATAGTTAGAAGTGCACTGTAGTTGGGCCAGGGAAACAAAGGTAGAATTTGGCTGAGCTTTCTAGGAAAGTGTTTGCTCTCCCGATAAAAATGGATAGATGCAACTGGCATTGCTCTTTTCCTTTCTGCCTTCCTCTTTCCTTGAAGGTATGATGTCTGGAGCTGCAGCAGCTTTCTTGCAACCTTGAGGTGAAATGCATCAATTAAAAGCCCCCCAGATGGCTGACTCTGGCTCCAGTGTCCTGAGTGCTGACAATATCATCAGTCTATTACCTCCAAACTTCTTATGGGTGTGTGTGTGTGTGTGTGTGTGTGTGTGTGTGTGTGTGTGTGTGTTTTCAGTCACTCAGTTATGTCTGACTCTTTGTGACCCCATGGACTGTAGCTCACCAGTTCCTCTGTCATGGAATTTTCTAGGCAACTGGTGTGGATTGCCATTTCCTAACTCCAGGGGATCTTCCTGACTCAGGGATCAAACCCGCGTCTCTTCTGCCTCCTGCAATGGCAGGCAGATTCTTTACCTCTGCACCACTTGGGAAGCCCTTCAAATGGGTGAATCCCGCGTTATTAAAGTTACTGTAAAAATAAATAAATAAATAAAGCCACTAGTTTTTTTGCTGCTTACAGTCAAGTATATACCTGATCAAAACCTGGGCCTATATAGAACTTGTTGCCAGTTGATTACCGTAACATTAACATAGTGTAGGATATTTCAGTGACTTATGAATAAATTAAAAGGAAGACACAAACCTTATTTTTAAAGCTGGACTGATAGGATGCCTTAAAAATCCTGAGGGTTATATTTATGTTGGTTACTCTCCACTGACCATCCCTCAGACCCACTTTTGCCCTTCTCAACTCTCCTCTGACCCCTAGGAGGCTAACCCTATGAACTGCATATCTCCTGACTCTGGCTTCTGTTTTTTCAACCAGTGGTCAGCACCAGTAGGAGACTGGAGGTTGGGAAGCATAACAGATAATCTTTAGCATGGCTCTTTCAAGTCCCAAATCCAGCGAGTAGAACATAGTACTGATGTTTAATATGAATATAATTGCTTCTCAAGGTTAGCCAGATCATACTGCTGCTGCTGCTAAGTCGCCTCAGTCATGTCCGACTCTGTGCGACCCCAGACGGCAGCCCACCAGGCTCCCCTGTCCCTGGGATTCTCCAGGCAAGAACATCGGAGTGGGTTGCCATTTCCTTCTCCAATGCATGAAAGTGAAAAGTGAAAGCGAAGTCACTCAGTCGTGTCTGACCCTCAGCGACCCCATGGACTGCAGCCTACCAGGCTCCTCCGTCCATGGGATTTTCCCAGGCAAGAGTACTGGAGTGGGGTGCCATTGCCTTCTCCGCCAGATTATACCATTACCTTGCATTTGTATTTATTTCCCCCAAATACCTAATTATGCATCAAGTCTGTAAGCCTGTGATCTACTCATTGTCATGCAAAGGCAGCAGCACTAGGATTTAGTGATCTGAACCAGTAGAGATTTTATACTCAAATTAAAATATTGAAGGAGAGGTGAATAAGGTAAGTGGTGGGAGAGGGAGGTTGAGCTATATCTTCCCTGTTCCATCTCTGCTTTAGGCAGACTTTTCTGGCAGAATCTGGATTCTTCAAGTCTTTGGTTTCTTGAAAGGTCTTATCTTCCCTGTCTCTTTATGTCCACTTCTTCTGTGGCTAATTTCTTGGGAGCATCAACATCTTTGATATCAGTTATTTATCTTGGCCCACATTTTTACGAAAGTTCCTTGAACCACCTGCCAGAGCTCTGTTTGATACAATATTCTTATACCCACATTTCTAAAATTTATGTTAATTTATTTGATGAAAACCATCAAATATCTTTTAAAAACTTGTCTGGATTTGGCACGTAACTCAACCGAAATCGTGTTGATTTGCGTGACTACTTGAGCAGTGTAATCTATCGTTCCAAATTAACTCACTACGGGCAAAGTGACTTTAACATTTGCAAATGTGTTTGTATTCCATTCTATTTTTATGGCAATGATGAACAGTCTAGAAAATTTCAAACTTTATTTCAACTGTAAAGATATGTTGCCTGGAGTTAGGTATTCTGATCTAATACAAAATTTGCAAGATAATTTTATAATGATTTCTAAGTTAATCCTAACAACCTTCCTATGAACAGGGTCAATGTTGTTATCAATCCTTATTTTAGAAGTCTGACTTCTGAGCAAGGAAGAAGAATGTTCCCCAGCTTATACTGCCTGCCAGTTAAGGTCTGTAGCACAAGGTTCCTTGTTATTGTTCTGGAGGTACTGCTTTAGCTTCTTTTCAAAAATTAATTCACTCTCTAACTGCAAGTCAGAGCACGTTGCATATTTTGCCTTATGGACAGCAGCCCATCGTATTCAGTGTGTGTTATAGATTGTTTCTGATGGCTCTGACAATGCCAAGAAATAATGGATGGTCTTACAATCTTTTTCTTCTTCTCAGTTCTCTCTCTCTCTCTTTTTTTTTTTCTCTTTCGCACCACTGAACCCACTGCTACAAAGATAGAAGAACAGAGTTTCTGAGGTAGCATTGAAATTTTCTAGAACTTCTCTGAGCTTACCTGTGCTCCCTAAGAGAGAAGCATCCAGTGGATGATGCCTTCAAGTCCAAGTGGTGGTGGTGGTTTAGTTGCTCAGTCGTGTCTGACTCTGCAAGCGCATGGACTATAGCCCTCCCAGGCTTCTCTGTCCATGGGATTCTCCAGGCAAGAATACTGGAGTGGGTTGCTGTTTTCTTCTCCAGAGGATCTTCCCGACCCAGGGGTCGAACCCTTGTCTGGTACACTGCAGGCGGATCCTTTACCAACTGAGCACCAGGGAAGCCCAAAGATCAGCTAGTGCCCGCCTATCTTAGCCACCCAACCCGATCGTTTTAATAAAAACCTCTAGAACTGTTTCAAAAGGCAACAAACTCAGCCCAAATGCACACAGTGATATGTTAAACTATGCTTTCTAAACATGCAGAGGCTGAAGTCACTTGCCACATGTGAGACAGTTGCCATGGACAGAAGAAAAGGTTCATTGGGAGATTCTGTTCTGTGATCTGCACAACTCTTGTTCATTGCATGATGTGATCAAGAAGATAAAGTTTCTTTTTGGTCCTACCCTTAACCTCTGCCAGTTTTATAAAAAAAAATGGAACTCATAGTCTTCTTCCCAGAGCGTTCTTTCTGGGTCTCTTATGCCCATCTTCAGTTCTGTTGCCCATACATCTGGGACTCATTCTTTACCTTTTCTTCATGTGTGTCTTATATGGCCAACAGGGGGAGAGGGTTCATTCTTCTTTTCCTTTCCTAAGTTGCCTGAACTCAGTGAAACCACAGATTTCTAAGGACTAGCAGAGAGCTCTTTGGGGGTAACAGAATCACAGTTTGGATGTATGTGAATCATGCATTATCTTTTTTTTGTGACTCCTGTTCCTTAATCTACTCACTGAAGGCCAATATTCCCAGGATCCAAGTTTGGCCATCCCGTTTTCTTCCTCTGTCTTCTCTGAGTGATTTCTCTCAAGTGAGTACACTCTGCTGCCACCTGTGCAGTGATGAATTTAGTTCATCCCTCTGCTGAGCTACACACCCAGGGGCCTGACTACCTGTTGGGCACCTCCACGTGCACAGCCTATAAGCAGCTCCAAGTTGACCTGTTTGACTGTGTTCCCTTCCAGTCTGGTCCTCCCCCTGTACCTGTCCTGATGGACGGCGCCCCTGCCTTCTGGTCCGCCTGCATCGGTGGTCACCCAGGAGCCTTTGCAGTCTCCTCTCTCATTTCAGCCCTCCGCCCTCTCTCCTCCCCACTGCCGACCACTCTCTCCCTTCCTGCTTAATTCTTCTGTGTGCAGGGTCACTGCAGGAGTCCGCTGATTAGTTTCCTCGTTCAGCCTCCCTCCTCAGGACCCATTTCAACTCACCTTCTCCACTGCTGCTATTCTAGTCATGCCATTCTCTGCTTAGAACCCATCTGGCTGCTGCTGCTGCTAAGTCGCTTCAGTCATGTCCGACTCTGTGCGACCCCATAGACGGCAGCCCACCAGGCTCCCCCGTCCCTGGGATCCTCCAGGCAAGAAAACTGGAGCAGGTTGCCATTGCTTTCTCCTAGAACACATCGTTGAACAGCAATTGTGAGTAGCAAATAACCTGGGAATGTATATTTTTTGAATTTGTCTTTATTCTGTTCCCCTTTCCTGGAACTTCTGTTATTTGAATGGGCTCTCTTTGTTGTTGTTTTTGCCTTTTTCTATCCTGTTTTCCTTTTCTTGATTCTGTTCTATTTCTTGGAGTGTTTCATACATTTCATTTTCCATCCACATTAGTTTCCCATTCCTACTTAAAAAAAACTTTAACAGCACTCTCATTTTATTTATTTTTAAAGGTTTTGTTGTTGTTGTTTGCTTTTAGTTCTCTGAATGTTTCCTCTGTTCTTACTTCATTGGTGCAGTCTCACGTCTCTGAGATGTTAATGAAAGGCTTTGTTTTTACAGTATCTTCTCTGAGTATCTTCTTTCCCCTATTTATTTATTTTAATCCTCAAGCATCCAGCGACCCTTCCTTGTCTGGTCCTAATTGAGACTGAGGGCATCCAGTTGTTGATCGGAAGTTCTGTGTGAAAGCTCAAAGTTTGTTCCCTGTCAGGCTTCACTCCCAGGTGATCTGGCTGCCCTGTTCCTTTGGGGACCCCCAGTCCTTCTCCCTTGGGTTGCTCAGATTCTACCTCTTGAACTGTCTTCCATTCTCCTGTGTAGGAGCCTGGGCCCGACTCCCCGTGGTCTAGAAGGCCTGCAGGGGGTGTGGGTGGGGGTCACACAAGTCCCTGGACCTTCACCTAATTCCTGTTTTTACTGCAGCGATCCCACCCGCTGCCAGCTGTGCTGTATCCCCCGCCCACAGAATAACACCTCTGCTTCAGCCTCTCTGGAGAGTAAACCTCTGGTCTTTGGCTGCTTCTGAAATACTGTCTTGACCGGTCTTGCTGTCTTCAGCCTCACCGTTGCCCTTCCTTTTAGAGACAGCCGGTACTGCCAGTTCCTGACGTGCTCTGGGCTTCTGTGGGGTAAATCACTTTGCTCCTTAGTTTCCACTTCTGCCAGCATAGATTGCAGTCGTCTCTGGCCTAAAAGGTCAGCTGCTTTTCCTCCATTTGCCTTTCCGTTGCCACGTGTTTCTGACTGTTTCTCAGTTCCAGTCCTCTGTGTTGCCACGCTTTATGTCTTCAGCTGTCATTTAGTGGGAATTAAAGAGAGAACAGATGTAGATGCCTGTGTTAAATCCTACTTTAGCCAGGATAGCCCTCAGTGTTTTTTCTCCAGTACTGGTGTTTAGTAAAAACTCTGTAAAAGTTCATTGGATGAATAAGTGAAAAGCCACTTACAGAGAGCAAGTCTCAGGTTACGTACACATTCCCTGCTTAGCGATGTACTCTGATTCCCAGAGAAATGGACAGAGGTGAAAACAAAAGTATGTCTCCGCATATACATATATTCGTGGACTTTTGGTGACAAATCTGTCTCAGGCTTGTCCTGAAAAGTCTGGTGATGCTCCAAAAGTGAGTGACACTGTCTGTTTAGAAGTCTGTTCTCTTTACCTGAGTGACTCAGTTTTGGAATTGGAATTTATGTGTCTTGATGGCTATAGCCCATGGCTCTTGAGACTAAGTTAGTCTGTGAAACACGAGGTTAGTTAGTATGAATTTTACTCTACAATTTGGAGTGTAGACATTTAACATTCTTTAAAACCTGTAGGTTAAGATTTATCTTTATCAAGCCCACAGCCCACTAGGTTACTGGCAAACTCCATCTCAGGCGTAATAAAGACCCTTTTGCTTTATATCTGGGTGGACAGAGGACTTCTGCCTCTGGGAAAGAGCCTTGTTCACTCCTCCTGTTCTGATATTTAAGGAGAGAGGGAAAGGGTAAAGAACAGATTAGATAAGAGATACAAACTGCTATACAGAAAACAGATGAGCAACAGGGATTTAGTATATTGCACAGGGAATTATATATGATATCCTGTAATAATGTATAGTGAATTATAATCAGAAAAACGCTAACCGAGTCATAATGTTGTATACTTGAAACTAATATATGCAATATTATAAATCAACTATAGTTCAAAACAAAACAAAACAAAAAACCCTGACAGATGGTTAGAACAAAGACTTTGAGCCCAATTAAGAGCGTATGTCTGTTGGAAACCTTCTGAGCTGTATTGAAGTCCACTTACTTTTCTTAAGGTATAATTGATCAAAGTCCCGCTTCTCATGCTAGGAGATACATCTTACAGCAATATTTCTGTAATTTTGCTTTTGTTTTTTCTGTATTAAATTCTAGCCAGATGCTGAGGAATAACACAATGACATAGAGAAGTTGTATTTAACACAGGCATTTATCTGGTGAGGGCTGAAAATAATATAATTACCGTGAAGTTCTGTTTTATTCTTTATAGAGTGGATTTTTGCAGTTTTTCTTTTTTTGATTAAATTCCTATCTTGTTTCATTTTTGCGATTGTCATGAGAAAGATGAAGAAAAGTAAATATTACTTTTGAGCAGTGGCTCTGGACCTTGGCTGTGCATTGGAATCACCTAGGGAGTTACAAAATACTAATGCCTGGGGAACTAAATCCCTGAGTACTCGGATTTAATTAGCCTGGGGTGCAGCCTGGGTATTGGATTGCTAAACACTCCTCACTTGACTCAGATGTGCAGTAAAGTTTGAGAACCAGCACCTTAAACCATCAGTGCATGCATGCTAAGTCACTTCAGTCCTGTCTGACTCTTTGTGACCCCATGGACTGTAGCCCACCAGGCTCCTCTGGCCATGGGGATTGTCCAGGCAAGAATACTGGAGTGGGTTGCCATGCCCTTCTCTGGGGATTCTTCCTGACCGAACCCATGTCTCTTAAGTTTCCTGCATTGGCAGACAAGTTCTTTAGCACTAGTGCCACCTGGGAAGCCCACCTTAAACTAAAACTGTAAAAATATTAGCTTGGTGCAAAAGTAATTGTGGTTTTACATTTTTAAGCTGTGTTGTTTGATACTGGAATACATTCTGAAATGAATGTGGTTATGTTATGCATCATTTTAATGCACATTTCTCGCTTTATGTTTTTTGCTAATGACTTATTCCATATTACTTATGACTAATTACTTTAATAATTATTGGCAATAATTATTGCTAGTTACTTTTTATGTTTATTTTATATTCATTTTAGACCATAGAAATTACATTAGACAAAAGCAAATTCAAGCAGTTTTTTTATTACAGAGTTCAGAATGGGTCATAAAGCAGTGGAAACAACTCACAACATCAACAATGCATTTGGTCCAGGAAGTGCTAACGAACATATAGCTCAGCAGTGGTTCAAGAAGTTTTGCAAAGGAGATGAGAGCCTTGAAGATGAGAAGCATAGTGGCCAGCCATCGGGAATTGACAAAGACCCATTGAGAGCAATCATTAACACTGATTCTCTTACAACTATGCAAGAAGTTGCTGAAAAACTCGACATCAACCATTCCACTGCCACTTGGTGTTTGAAGAAAATTGGAAAGGTGAGAAAACTCGACAAGTGGGTGCCTCATGAGCTGACCAAAAAAAAAAAAAATTTGTCGTTTTGGAGTGTCGTCTCTTATTCTATATAACAACAACAATTTTTCAATTGGATTGTTATGTGCAACAAGAAGTGGATTTTATATGACAACCAACAATGGCCAGCTCTGCGGTTGGAGCAAGAAGAAGTTCCAAAGCACTTCCCAAAGCCAAACTTGCACCAATAAAAGGTCATGGTCACTGGTGGCCTGCTGTCCACCTGATCCACTACAGCTTTCTGAATCCCCGCGAAACCATTACATCTTAGAAGCATGCTCAACAAATCGATGAGACGCACTGAAAACCACAACTCCTGCAGTCGTAATTGGTCAAAAGAATTGGCCCAGTTCTCCTCCATGACAACGTCTGACTGCGATTGCACAACCAGACCTTCAAAAGTTGAACCAATTGGGCTTCAAAGTTTTGCCTCATCCGCCATATTCACCTGACCTCTCAGCAACCGACTACCACTTCTTCAAGCTTCTCGACAACTTTTAGTCAGGAAAAAGGCTTCCACAACCAGCAAGAGGCAGAAAATCCTGTCCAAGAGTTTGTCAAATCCTGAAGCATGGATTTTTTTCATTATAGGACTAAACAAAACTTATTTCTTGTTGGAAAAAATGTGTTGATTGTAATGGTTCCTATTTTGATGAATAAAGATTTTTGAGCCTATTTATAATGATTTAAAATTCATGGTCTGAAACCACAATTACTTCTGTACCAACCTAATAGATGACATAGTCTACCTTAAGTAAATCGGCAAGTCATTGAGTTAGTGGCAAAAATTTAGAGGATGAGCACTTAATTCCAATAAAAATTCTGGGCACAGAGGTACATTTTATGGTTCGCTTTGTTTTGTGTATAGATGCAGCCAGCACAACCTGGCATGCCACAAAGGCATTATTACATGGGAAGTGTTTGGAAGCAGTGAGGAAGTAGTTTTCCTGTTATTCTCTAACCCCAGAATTTTCTTCACCCTTGCCAGTTTTCAAGACAATGTTTGGCTTCTCCAACTTGATTTCCCCAGGGTTCACCTTCAGCTCTCACAGATCGTAGACTTCCTGGAGTAGGCTGATGGGGGTGGAGATTTTCTCAGAAGGAAACTGAAGCCAAAGGACGTTCCTGGTAGAGAGGGACTGGATTTCAGTACATCCCCCTTCAAGTGCTGACAAAACATTTTCTATTGTCTCTCTCTGCTTCCTTAGGCTTGGCCCTGAGCTTTAAGACTACTTCTTGCTTGCTAAATTTTTGTTCATTGATTCCCTCCTCAGTGTTCCAAGGATGTGTTCAAATTTCTCAGCATTCACATTTCTCTGATTCAAAACTATAAACACGCAGTCTTAAATTAATTTGAGTGAACTTGTGCTATATTTGGGCTTCCCAGGTGGCACTAGTAGTAAAGAACCCGCTGCCAATGCCGGAGACTTAAGAGAGGCAGATTCAGTCCCTGGGTCAGGAAGATGCCCTGGAGGAGGGCATGGCAACCCACTCCAGTATTCTTGCCTAGAGAATCCCCATGAACAGAGGAACCTGGTGGGCTACAGTCCACAGGATTGCAGGGTCGCATAGAGTCAGACATGACTGAAGCTCCTTAGCAGGTACACTCATACACACCTGAGAACCGTTAGACAACAGAACTTAAGTATATGCTCTGAGTTAAGCCGAAGTGTTAGTAGCTGATAATATATTATCCTACCAGGACCCCCAGATTAATCAACACTCTGTTTCCCACTTCGTGAGTGCTGCCAGACCCCAGGATAACTACTGGGTGTGTACTGGTGAAGAAAATGTACATTATCTTTGCTTTCATGGAGCTTGAAGTTCTGAAGAATGAGGAAAATGCATTTCAGACAGTGGAATGGAACCAGTATGTGGAGAAGATGCCTCTTTGATCCTGTAAGTATTAAAGGAAGAAGGCGAAAGACTACTGCCGGGGGTCCATGAGTCTCCTGCCCCTCGTGTCCACCGGGGCCAGTAATGTCACCTTTCCTGGGGCTCTGCTCTCACAGAGGCAGCTGAATTTTTGGTTGAAATGGATGGCTTCCAACCATAGGGTCTTGGAAAAAAACAACAACATTATTTTAGCTAAGATTTATTGAGTACTTACCATGTGCCCAAGTTTGTTCTAAGAATTCTAGGTGTGTTAATTTACTTAACCTTCATCAGCCCAGGAGTTATAGTCCACTCCACTATTATCCCATTCTGCAGATGACAAAACAGAGGCATGGATGGGCTACCTAATTAAGCCATGGTCACATAATGTTAAAGGGGGGTGGAGTTCAGTGGGGTGAAAGGACCTCGTGCTCAGTGGCAGTAAGCAGTTTCCTGGATACCCTTTCGTCTTCTTGGTTGCATTCCTTATTCTTTCTTGAGGTGGGTTGTGGGAAACTGTTGAAACTGTCTCTTAGTCACATTGTGTCAGGGAAATAATTGTATTTCTGCTCTTCAAAAACCTGTTGAATCAGTTACATATACTTATAATCAGTAAGATGGCTATGTCCTATTAAATAAACACAGGTGTGTAATTTTGTGTTGCTGCAGGAACTCTCACAGAAACCTGTCTGCTTGTAAATATGCTTCTCCAATACTTTAACTACTGGACCAGAAGCAAAATCTCCCAGTCAAAATGCTTCAGTGTTCCTAGCATACACAAGTGGGTCCTAAAGAATTATTGGTTTACATGATGTCTCAGCGACTCAAGTGAAATGCTGAGACATTTTATAAGTTCACAGTACAATTACCCAAAGGAACTGAATTCAAATAAAATACTAAGGTTATATCTATTTCAAAAAAAAAGAAAAAAGCTTCTAAAAGATAGAGGAAGGTGACAGCCCCAGAGATTTGTGAGTCACATAGTGTAAAAAAAATGTGGGTGGTTTTGGAAAATACACCTCTCTTCATTTGCTGCTTCTGCCCACAGCCTTGTTAGCTCCTGAGAAATGGATTCCTAACCCCAGCGACACATTAGAATCACCTGGAAGTATCTTAAAACCTCTCATTCCAATACCCAGATCAATGATATCAGAACCGTTGGGGGTGGGACACAGGTATCCATATTTTTTAAAGATCTCCAAACAATTCTGATGTGTAGCTGAGGTTGAGAACAACTTGGGAGAGCGAGAACCAGAGACAAATAGCAATGCTTTCCTTCCTGCAACTGTTGAGGAGATGTTAATGAGCACCCTGACATTTGCCTGATCTCCATCATCTGGGACATTCTGCAATAATTTATACAACAAGTAATTTAATTAACATGATGGCAAGCAAAGCACACTATGAACACCTAGGTCACAAATAAACTGACTATACACAGCTTTCCATGAGGCAGTAGATTCTGACATTTTGAAACAGAATTAGCTACATGATGAAGGTTTAATACAACCCTAATTGAATGAAGGTTCTGTTATGTGATAAGTGCAATGCATACAAATGAGGGAGGCAAGATGGAAATGTTATTATTGAGGAAAACTGTGCAAGGGGAGAGTTGAAAAAATTTACTTATCATCTGTCTGTTCATTTCAGCATATATTTTTAGGAGGGTAGCAGTAATCTATCAACCAGGGATTTAGTTCTAAGGTAAAGTGTATTGCTTTTCAGGTTGTTATTGTTGTTTAGTCTCTAAGTTGTGTCCTACTCTTTTGCAACCCCATGGACTGTAGCCCACCAGGCTCATCTGTCCATGGGATTTCCCAGGCAAGGATAATGGAGTGGGTTGCCATTTCCTTCTCCAGGGGATCTTTCCAACCCAGGGATCCAACCCAAGTCTCTTGCACTGGTAGGCAGATTCTTTATCACTGAACCACCAGGTAAGTCTCACTTTTTATTAGGTACTAGACTAATAAAAACCTAGCTTTGCATCAGAAAAATAATTTCTTTAAAGTGTTAGCTCAGGAACTGTTGCCACATTGTAAATCAACAGTGCAACCAGAAAAAAAATTAGCACTCAAAATCCATTTAAAAATCTACGTCTGAGACTTTCTGAACAGTAACTATAGAGTTCTCCAACTTTTCTTTTCTTCAATGCACTCTCCTTTTCTTAATGAGTTTATTAGCTTCTAGAATGCATCTGTGTAACGGTGAGAGAGAGGACCGTGGGATCAGAACACCTGCATGCAGTGTCATCCCCACCAATGGCTAGCTTTACGACTGCAGTATCCTCTTTGTACCACCTGTAAAATGGGCATAACAGAAGAACGCGACTCATATAGTGAGGAGAAATGAGTTCCATGGGGAACTCCTAGAATGGAGCCTGACACTCCGTAAAGACCATACGTGTGTTCACCCTGCTATTACAGAGACAAAGATCCCATTTATGGAACCACACACTTCTCTTTCGCTTTTTTTCTCTTGCCTTTTGGCTGCCTTTAGGTCATTTTGCTGTTGATTAGCACCTCTGTCTTATCATGAGTGACAGAAATAAGGAAAGAAAATCAAACAGAGTTAAAAAAATAAATAAAAGCAGAATCCATTAGCATCATTGGGATTTGGGCTTGTCTATAGAATTCAGTTATCTATGTTCTTCCTAGACCCTGCAGTTCTCTCCCAACTTGCCCTTGACGTGGATAATTGGAGATTGACCAACTAAACCTATGGCTTACAACTCTGGATATACTTGAGAATCATCAGGATATAGATATATTTTTTTCCAAGTTTAAAATTTTATTGCTTTATACAATTAATTGTCTTCCATTGTTCTGTGAATACAATACAATTTTAGTGTGAGGCCTAACACATTTATTTATTTATTTATTTATTGATCTTTTTTGTTTGTTTGTTTTAATTTTTATTTTTACTTTATTTTACTTTACAATACTGTATTGGTTTTGCCATACATTGACATGAATCCACCATGGGTGTACATGCGATCCCAAACATCAACCCCCCTCCCACCTCCCTCCCCACAACATCCCTCTGGGTCATCCCCATGCACCAGCCCCAAGATATATTTTTTTAATGCCTTTACCATGGCCTCATCCTCAACCATTGTCGTTGGACTCTGCGTACTGTCTTTTATAGAAGTTCTCTGTGTGATTCTGATATACAATCAGGAAAGATTAAGGCTGATCCTGGGAGGATTTTTGATGGCCTTTAACAATTTAGGGAGAGTGATCGTTGTGATAAGGTTCGAGTATCGTAGAGGCGCTGCTCCTGGTTCTTGGTTGTCTTCCCTGTGGAAGATCATCTGATGGGCAGTGGAAGCAGGTCTTCACCCCTTTTTGGCCTCACTCATATCCCTACTCAGACCAGATGTTGAAATTGATAACTTGAATCATTTCCTCATCAAAATTCTTGATTTTCTTTTCTTCTGAAGTATACCACCAGCCCCAGATCATTCCCCAAATCTCCTACTTTCTTGCTTTGGGGCAACCAAAGACTTCTAGAGAAAAAAAAAAAAAAGTCACTGTTCTTGGGAGATTGTTGACGTCACACATCTGCAGTCTTCCCCAGAGTCAGCCTCCCTGTCACTCATTTCCTTTGATGTCTGACACAAGCCTCCACAGTCCCCCAGCTCCCTCTCTAGTCCCTGCCCTCCAGACCTCTCACCCTTTGGATTATTTAGTACCTCCATTCCCATCTACTAGCCTATCTACTGCTTCTGTGCTCAACTTCACCTTCTCCCTCTAGTTTCAAAGAACATATCCTTACTCTTCTACAAGACCAACCTTCCCCTCTGAATGCCATTGTTCCATCAAGTGCCTTCCTGGAATTTATATTTTCAAGCTTTTTTTCATCATTGATTCTTTTTTCATAATCCATAACAGTGTATTTAAGTGTCAAATCCTCCAAACTCTTCTCCTTGAGCCTGCATTGTCCCTTTACTGCCTCCATCTCTCCTTCCCTTCACAACCAGGCTTCTTGAAGGGTTAATCCACATTGACTGTGTCTACTTCCTGATCCATATATTCATTTGTGTTGGTCTCAGGCTCTTCATAGTGATGTTAGGAGCTAGAAATGCCTGAGACCCTCACCTGAAACCATATTGCTTGTGGTGAACCCTACAGAAATGTCCCTGTCCACATGGATGCTGTGACTGGACCACTCCCTGTGGTTCTTATGATTTCAGGACACACCTTAGCAACAACCATCAGGGAACTCTGAAGAACAGGTTTATTACCCACAAGTCCCGAAAGGTACATGGAACACTCAGGACCACACAACAAGGTCTCAGGTAGAGAGACAGGAAGTGTAGACCTGGGACTTGCCTTTATTACGGTCTAAGGATAGGTTGTTTAGGGTTTCATAGGCTCACTTTTTATTGAAAAAGTTAAAATATAGGAATGGTAATTAGGGAGCAGGAAGGGAGAAGCAAGGTCACTCAAGCCATTTGTGTTACCCCAGACCTTCTAAAAGAGATTTTTCATGGGTGGAGGTTGCCCAGCTCCTTATCTAATTCTTTGCCAGTAACTGTGTCATGCAGCTTGCAATGTGCTGACTTGAGATGGATATCTTTGAAATGAACGCCTCTATGACCAAAAGCTTAACGTCTGGCACTTGTATTACAATAAAAAAAAGTCTTCCTCTCATTACTTATACTACATCACTCTTACAGCCTCTGCAGTGTCTTTCGTCCTCACCTCCTGGCAACATCTCTGTGGAAAGACCATCCATGACTGTCATAACATCTGATCTGAACAGTAATTTTCAGCTCTCTTGTTATTAAACTTCTCTGCTGCATTTAACACTGTTGACTCTTCCCCCTTCCCTGGAATTTTCTATTCTCACGGGCTCTTGGGAAGAATCTCGTGCTAATTCTCCCTCTTCTTCTTTCGCCCTTTCTCAATGACCTCCTTCATAGCTCCTGTTTTCCCGGCCACCTCCAATCTCTCGTTCTCCCCAGAGTTCTCTTTCTCAACTGCTCAGCTTCCACGTCCACATTGCCTCCCTGGGCTTCTGCATCGCCTCAGGGCCTCTACAGTGACCCATCTGCTAATGGCTCCCAAATGCATATCCTTAGTTTGTTCATCTTTCCATCTTGGCTCAGCAGTCATTGCCTATGAAAGCAAGCTCTCACAACATCAGTGAGCTTTCCTTAGAATCTTCCTTAGTTTAATCACTTATCAGGTTGCATCACAATTATCCATTTATCCTATGACAAAGAACATGTGATTTGTCTTATGCATCTTTGTACCCCTACCCCCTTGCATTTTGCCTGACATAAAGTAGATGCTCAATAAATATTTTTGAACTGACAGTGGGTTTTATAGTTGTTTGATTAATCAGTTAATGTTTAGAATAGTTATAGGGCACCTAGAAATACAGGTCAAGATCTAGAGGTCTCAGTATATCAACAGTAGTACAGTTTCACGAAGGTAGTCAATTCATTGGAATGATGGGATAGTGTGAAAAAAAATAGTCATACAGACAAAATAGATGAAACAGATTAGGAGGTACAAATTCCAGTCATAAAATAAATAAGTCACAGGGATGTTGTGTACACACAGGGGATATAATCAATAATATTATAACAACTTTGTATGGTAACTGGTCTCATTTTGGTGGTCACTGCATAATGTATGAAAATACTGAAACACTGTGTTGTACATCTAAAATTAATATAATATGTTAATTGCAACCCAATTTTAAAAAGTATATAAAGGTTCAGGTTGAACAATAAAGACTAATGGTCTGTGAAAGTGAAAGTCACTCAGTCGTGTCCAACTCTCTGTGACCCCATGGACTATATAGTCCATGGAATTCTCCAGGTCAGAATAATGAATGGATAGCCTTTCCCTTTTCCAGGGGATCTTCCCAACCCAGGGATCGAACCCAGGTCTCCCACATTGCAGGCAGATTCTTTACCAGCTGAACCACAAGGGACTACCACTTAAAAGGAGCAAGGAGGCCTCATGTGGTCTCCCAGCTCATTTTACCAAGTATTTAGAGAAGCTTAGAAGGCTTGCACTACTTGAGAATAAAAGACAAGGAAGGGGAGTAAACATGAGGTCCTGTTAGGTAAAGGGCCTCAGGAACAGTGCATATAATTTGGATGTGTTCTTTTATTGTTTGTTTCCTTCCCCACCGAGTCTACACTGTTGCTGGGAGAGCACATCCATTCAGAAAATCAAAGGTTTTGAAGCCAGACAGTTCTAGGTTCAAATTCAAGCTCAGTCATTTGTTAGCTGCGTGACCATGACTTCTTTGAGCCTCAGTTTCTTCATCTGTTACCTGAAGATGATAATACCCACTCTTCACTGTTGTAGAGGAGATTAAATACGAGAATAAATAAGCCCTTTAGCATTGCAGCTCTCACAGAGTAGTGACACAGTAAAGAGTCACTTGACATTTCTCATGTCTGCTAGTTTGTCTTCCAATTAATATTTTTATGATTATAGAAATACATGCTAACTATAGACCATTTAGAAAATACAGAAAAACATAATGAAATCATTTAAACTACCTTTCTACCCCCTAGTGAAGCCTCCAGTAAATAGGTGGATAGGCAAGTCTAGAGTCCAAGAGAGAGGTCTGGATTGGCTGGATATGCAGATTGGGAGTTCAGAGCAGATATATGTGAGTCAAAGCTAAGACAGTTTCATCAACTGAAACTGCCCATTAACCCAAGGAGAATATGTGGAGTGAGAAGAAAAGAAAGCTTAGGATATAGTCCTAACTTGTGTAACATGGGTGAAAAAACATAAGTACAAACCTCAGATTTCACAAAAGTTTGGCCTCAATGCAGCGAGATGATGAGACCACAATGGAAGGAAGCAGATTAACTCCAAACAAAATACTTTCCCCATTTCTGTAAGTGCTTTTTCCTTTTCTTGGTGGAGACTCCCTTTCCTCAAAAGCTTTCCATAACCAGACCCCAGGTCATAGGAAGTCTGGGCTCCACACCATCCGGTGGGGTTGCCACCGCAGAGGAAGAGGTGCCTTTTCCTAATTACATAAAGACTCTAGCTGGCAATGACCCTGTCAGAGACACATTGTTCTGTTGCCTTCTCTCCACAGTCGAAGCTGTTATGGGGACTTCCCTGGTGACCCAGTGTTAAGGACTCCACTTTTCCACTGCAGGGGGCCTGGGTCCTTAGTTCCCTGTTCAGGGAACTAAGATCTTACAAGCCACAGATCCTGTGGCACAGCCCCCACCCCTCCAAAAAAAAAGCTGCTATGGATCAAGTATGACGTTTACTGGGGCTTCCCAGGTGACGCACTGGTAAAGAATCCGCCTGCCAGTGCAGGAGAGACTGGTTCAAGCCTGGGTTGGGAAGATCCCTTTGAAAAAGGAAATGACAACTCACTCCAGTATTCTTGCCTGGAAAACTGCATGGACAGGGGAGCCTGTGGACTACCGTCCATGGGGTCTCAGAGTCGGAATGATGGAGACTGAGCACACGCACATGTGCGCGCACACACACGATGTTTATGAGTGTGTATACACATATATATATATGGATCAAAACTCACTTATCCTAGAGTGCTTCCTTGGCAACATATATCCCCCTGAAGACTTGTATTTAATGGTTTCTTTGATGAACAACTCCAGGGAACCCCACCAATATTGAGTTCTGTTTTTATGCTCCAGGGGATGCTATTCACATACAATGCAGTGAATATTTATGAGAAATTAAAGGCCTTGTCCTTATTTAAAAGAATGTAAGTCTGGAGGCAAACAGGAAAGCTTTTCCAGTGGGGAGATTTTCTGAGTGTGTGGAACTCTCTCCCAGAGATCTCTCAAAGTTGGTGCCTTTTAATTTGCCTTGAAAGAAGCCTTGGCTATACGAAAGCAACTTTGCGATGAGCCTTTCTTAGAAGGTCTACTCCAGAACTTTCAACTCCATCTCCACAAACAGTGGACAGCAGGGCTATAGCCCACCTAACAACACACCTCCTTCTTCCTACAGAATCCAGACTTTGCCTGGGTTTCTGCCCTTCTCTGAGTGGCAAGTTGTTTTCTGGAAGGTGAGTCCCATCACTAGCCCCAGAGCAGTAATAATTCTTGCCGGTGATGGGCCAAGCCTTGGGAATGCGGTACTTAGGAGGGGAAATTGCACAGGCAGCTTCTGGGAGACTTTTCCTTCTCCATCTGCAAGGAGACCTGACAGAGAGGAGGTTCTTCTTTCTGCCTCTAGGTGTTGTCACAAGGCGGTGGCACCTGTAGCCCCATCAGCGGACGAGGCTGATAGACTGGGGATGGTCATGACCTGGTTGAGATCATGGTGCGCTTATTAGTCATCCCTAGAGATGGCCCACTTCTCTCCAAACACACGCTAAGTTCTCTGAAATTCTTAGGACATGGTATACTGGTGACTAACTCCCTCTGAGATGAAAAAATAAGTGATGGGCTGGGTAGATGATGACAACTGAGCTGAAGAGGTGTCTGCCAAAGGGGAGAGCCTGAACTCCTAGTTTGTCCAAGAAAAGGAAGCACAAGGATTTTCCATGATCCATTGTGGGTGAGGGCTTCCCATGTGGCGCTGGGGTAAAGAATCCACCTGCCAACGCAGGAGATGCAAGAGACATGGATTCGATTCCTGGGTCAGGAAGATCCCCTGGAGTGGGATATGGAAGAAAACTCCAGTATTCTTGCCTGGAAATCCCATGGGCAGAGGAGCCTGGTGGGCTATAGTCAGACATGACTAAGCTCTTTGAGCGCTATTGTGGGTAAAGTCCTGTCTAGCAGGCTACTTGGGGAAGTAGAGGGGCTTCAGTGCAGGGTACCTAGAGGCAGACCACTAGATTCCTAGGAGTAAGGTGAGCTTGGAACAAGATTATCACTGGCATATAGGTAAGTGCAGATGAAAATTCTCCATGAAGCAAGGGAAAGTTGTCCAAACCCCATGAAAGCATACAAAAAGACTGCATCACCTTTAGACATTTCTCAGACTCAAAATGTAAGGCCACTAAGACAGCATCAGGCAGTCAGGAACTTTCCTGTTTCCCTAATCTTTCTTCCCTACAACCTCAGAGGGGTCTGAGACAGTAGCTAGAAAGAGGAAAAACTGGTAATGCCTTTCTCCCCTGGAACATGATTCACCTGGGTGGGGGTAGGGGGAAGGGAAACAATTGTAATTTGAATGAAGTTGAAAGCTTCGATTAATGCCTGAGTGTGAACTTTCTAATATCTCATCTGAAGCTTTGTCCCATGGAGAGATAATAGGATTTTCTAATAGCGGCACAACATTATACATAATTCTGAGAAAATGGAAATATTCCTAAGGAACTCTTTTTTATCTCCTTGCAATGTAATGCTGACAAGTAACACTTCCTTAATCTGCCATATAGTGTATATTAATTCACCAGAATAATTTTCATCTTCTTCAAACTTTCAGTCAACTGTTGACCATCGGATTTTGTGATCCTCAGCATTCCTTTGCTCACCATACCATTATCATAAGCCACTTTTTGAAAGTTAGTTTGAAGGGGAAGGTTTTGGTTTGAGGTAGAGACAATAAGGAATGGTCCATTGTAAATTGTATTATGTCAGACTAAACATTCCCTCGCCTGATGACCAAATGTTTTAAAACAAAACCAGTAACTGTGATGTCTTTTTGCAGTAACCTTATCTTTTGATGGTTCCTTTCTCAGCAGTCCTTGAGTATTTATTAGATAGAGTCTTTGGAAAAACTTAGGCCTTCCTCACTTCTTGTCCAGCCAGATCTCAAGACAGAGATAAGCAGAACCACCTCTTTGTTAAAGTTTTCAGGCAGCAAGGGAGCAAGTACCTAGTTGTCAGTGTCTGACTATTTCAAATGAAATAGAAATTACTTTGGCTTATCTCCTTCTTTCATTCTCTTCTCTTCTTTCTGTTCATGCATCCAGTTCATAATTGGCTGTATAAATTAAATACTTCATAATGAACCTAATTCTTATCTTCTCTAAATGCAGTTTCATTAACATTAAAGATTACTGGAGTAGTCTGTCATGTCAAATAATTGAACTGATTCAAAAACATACTAATTACCATAGGAATTGTGATTCTAAGTTAAGCTCTATGAAACAAGGGCACAGAATCTGGAAAAAAGTGACAGAGCAAATTAGAGCATGATGTCAGGGAATGCAGACGGTGAGCCTGGAGCAACTTGTTGTGTTGGGAAGGAAGGAAGCAATAGAGCCACAGAGTTCTGTTCCAGGAGAAGCCAGAGAGCCTGCCATAAATGTGGGTTGTGTGGAATTTGGGAAACACTGTGATTGTATGCTATCTCCCTCTCTTCCTCTGCAACCAGTCAAAATATCCATCTGCCTGGGGAATGAGGAAGTGTTGGGGTACAAAGTTTGAGTTATGCAAGATGGGTTTCAGAGATCCGGTGTTGATGATAGTGAAGAGTGCTATATTGAATACTTGAAATTTGTTAAGAGAATAGATCCTAAATCTTCTCAACACACGCATACAATCGTAATTGTGTAAAAGTGATAGAGAAGTTATTTAGCTTGATGTTGGCGATCTCTTCACAATGTGTGCATACATCAAGTTGTCCACATTAAATACACACAAATTTTATATGTCAACAAATAACATTGTTTAAAAAAGTCAAGTCTCTGACAAATGGTAAAGTAAATAAAACTATTCAGCTTTATTAACCCACCATTTCTCAAACTTATTTGATCCTGGAATACCCTGCCCTCTCCTCAGTACTCCTTTTTACCTCCTGTTGAATAGTGTTTGATGAATTCTAGGTTGGGAAAAGTGAAAGTGTTAGTTGCTCAGCCATGTCCACCTCTTTGTGACCCCATGGACTTAGTCTGCCAGGCTCCCCTGTCCATGGAATTCTTCAGGCAAGAATGCTGGAGTGGGTTGCCATTCCCTTCTCTAGGGGATCTTCCTGACCCAGGGATTGAACCCAGGTCTCCAGCATTGCAGGCAGATTCTTTACCATCTGAGCCACCAGGGAAAAGCTGTTATTCTGTGACTTTAAAAATAGGCAAAGCTATAACCTGCCCATTTGGGTTATAACATGGATATGGAAAGACTCTACCTTCTAGAGTCAGACAGGCAGAATTCCATGCTGGGTCTTTAATAGCTGTGTAACCTTGATCCAGTTCTTCTCTGAGTCTCATTTTTCTTGTTTGTGAAATGAAACACATGGCAGGAGAATACTGACTTTGCAATGTTGTTTTTAAAAGTTAGAGATATCTGTCAAGCATCTAGCATATGCTTGACGTGTGTGCTGTTTTGCAAAAGTGGTTACTGTCATGATTGGCTTGTAGCAACTGATGGACCCTTATCATATATAGAAAGAAGAAGCTTTATATTCTATAAAGCAGAAATTAAAAGAAAGTTTTCATAAAGTAGTCATTTTAAAAGATTGAATTAAAGAAAGATGACTGCGTTCTGTCTTAAAATCTTGCTTTAGCTGTATCTTGTTGGGCTTCCCTGGTGTCTCAGGCAGTAAAGAATCTGCCTGCAATGCAGGAGACCTGGGTTCAGTCCCTGGATTGGGAAGATCCCCTGGAGAAGGGAATGGCTACCCACTCCAGTCTTCTTAAGAACAATTAAAAAATAGTTTGTATGTGACATATAAGTGTTAATTATAATTCCATTTGTTATTTAAATTTATAGCCAAGATGCTAAATGGGGATATATATTCTATATTCTTGGAATCTTAGTTCAAGCCTTACACGTGAGAAAATGGGCAAAAGATGCTTCTACTGTCTAAAAAAGAAGTGCTGGACACATCTCAACCAGACTGACTCAAAGATAACAGATTTGGTCAAACCTGTCCCCTACCACCGTCGGCCTATGTAAGAGAAACGGTCACTGAGGAAAAGCAGCTACTGGCCTAGGCAGTTAGCGAGGCATTTCCAACCTTCAGGCCAAGCTGTGGGTCTGAGAGATGTGTTTACCCAGATTAGGGGTGCCTGACAGGATAGACATTTGCCATCTCACTCTTAGTTCTGTACTCACTGAGCTGCTGACATTCCTGGGACCACGAGTTACACTGAAGTGGAGGAAATGAAGGGCAGCAAGAGGCTGCACTGGGTTCCCATAGACGAGGGGCATCTGTGAACATACGACTGGTGACTGACTTCTGTCTGGATACATGGGAGGTAGGAGGAGAGCTGGTCAGTCGCGTCTGACTCGTGATGCCATAGAGTGTAGCCCACTAGACTCCTGTCCCTGAAATTTTCCAGCCAAGAATACTGGAGTGGGTCGCCATTTCCTACTCCAGAGGCTCTTCCTGACCCAGGGATTGAACCCTTGTCTCTTGCATCCCCTGCACTGGCGGGTGAATGTTTTACCAATAGCGCCACCTAGGAAGCCCAGGAGAAGGAGCGCTGGAGAAGCCCATTAACCCTGGCATGGGGCAAGGAGAGAGCTGGGGCTTCCCGATTTGTTGTGGAAAGATGCGAGAATTCCTTGAGGACCAAGAGAATACGGCAGTTGCCTATGGTCGCCAGGCTTGAGCTGTCCTGATGGGACTTTACTCAAAGTGCTGACTGCTTGAGCTGAATAACTTGCAGCACCAAGAGAGGGTTGGGGAGGGGACTGCCTGAGTCTGGAGCTGGAATGAGAAGGAGCTCTATAAAGGTCTGCGGAGAGACTTCACTGTCCATGTCAGGAAATGAGAATGTCCTGGGGGTGTGGAGTGCGGGTGGCGGAGGGCCCCAAGGAACCTAGGTGATGCCGTGACAGAGTCAGTGTTTGTATGTATGGCTGCCAGATGGGAGGCGGTGACAGCCAACCAGCACTGGCCAAGAGAGAGCACCAGTGCCTTAGCCTTGGTCCACCTTCCTCTTATCCCACTCCCTTTCCATAATTTGAAGGAGCCAGAAGATTAAGTAGAGAAAGGGCAAAGTCATTATATCAGCTCTTGCCCATGGCAGGGTCCTGAGCCAAGGGCAAGCCCTGAGCTGGTGGTGGGTAGGGGCGGAAAGCTGTAAACTGTCTGTAAGCTTCAGGTTTTGATATTATTAAGAGGTGGGATCAATCTTTTAATATCCAAAAGTTGATTAAGTACTAAAGAAAACTTTTTTGGGGGAGGGGGTTCTGTAAAAATGTATTTGAAGGATCCAAACATACAGTGGTTTTAAATTAAACCTGCATTCATTTTCTGGTACTGAAAGTCTGGGGTTGTGCTTCTCAATGCTTAGGAGAGCTGTGAACATTCACCTCTCCTTGACTGACAATTGATTAAATAAGACTTCTTAAACTAGCTGAAATTGCTAGAATAGCTATGGTCTCTACATACGCAGCCATCAAGGGGTGGGCAGAGGAAATCGGAGAGTGCAAACGTGGAAGTGGCTTGTGGTTTTACCCCATCGATTAAACCTATTAAAAAAAAACAGTACTTGTTTTAAAATAGAATTCTTCCATAGAAAAGGCATTATTGACAGACAGGCCATTGAGATTTTCCCCTTGTCCTTCTCAGATATGCAAGCCCAGGGAGATATAAATCAAAGAATTTATGCTTCCTGGACCTAGAGCCTACAGGGAATTCTTCTGGAAAACTAGCTTTGCAAATCCCACTCAGTAGCAATGTGACGTCAGGTGTTGAGTGGTGAAGACAGATTTCATGGAAAGAACCAGGGCATTTTTGGAATAGATGTAATATTTTGAAGAAGAAGAGGAAACAACTTAAGTTTTCCCCCCATATATCTGGGAACCTGGTACTGTGATAGGCATTTTATCTCATTTAATCTTTCCTACACCCGTAGGAAATAATTATTCACACACTCATTTTGCTGATGAGGAGGTGGAGCCTCAGGAAGCTATGGAATTTTCCCAAACTCACCCAATTTATAAATGTCCTTGATTTTTAGAAACAGAACTTCTGTTTCTACCACATTGCCAAAGTTGTGAAAGAGAACATGAACCTTACCTCTTTAAACTTCAAGGGATATTGACTAGTATGCGACAGCTTAGAGCCATAGCAGGGTTCATTATCAAGAAAGCTGACAAGAGAGGTGAGTGTTCCATGAAGGAAAGAAAAGGAGCAAGAAAAAGCAGCAGGAACTTGGAGTAACATTGGAAGAAAGCTGGTAGTGTCTCGAGGGAGCCCTCTCTGGACCGGATCAAACAGAGCTGAGCTGGTGAGGTGGGAACGTGAAAAGATGGAGGCCAGGCCGATGTGAAGTGGGGCAACCATAACTGAAAAGACATGTCAGGGCAGAGGTTGCTGATAGAAGGGACACAGTTCTGAGAGTGAGCAGCTCAGAGAAAGAGCTGCAAGGGTGGAGCAGCCCCCACAGCAGCCGGAGACAGCTGTCCTCTTCTTGCCAGAAGGTGAGCCCACCTCGCCTTGACCAGGGTATACACAGGGAAGATCAAGGAAGGAGGTTCAGGAAGCTCTCAGGTAGGCTGCCTCTGAGCTTGGACACGCTTTCAAGGATGTTGCCGTTCCCAAGTGGGTCCTTTGTGAAACCTGCCAAGTTAGGCAGGTCACCTGAGGTCTCGGTGTGGAGAGACTGACAGATGCAGTCTCAAGAGTGCTCATCCTGCTCACTTGGACGAGGATCTCCAAATAAACCAATGGTTTGTTTTTTGTTTTTGTGGTTTGCTTTCTTCAGTACCAAAGGAAAGTCCCCTCTACAGCTGGGTATAAACAGGACACCCTGCCCTCCTCTTATTCCCATTCCTAGAGAATCAGCAATTTTGAGCTTTAAAGATCCACCACATGCTTGGGGAGTCGAGCTGGTGGGGGAGGGTGGTCTAAAGCCAATCTCAGAAATTCCTTGAGAGAACATCAAGGAAAACCTCTCTGTGGGCTCACCTGCCTCTGTGTGGCCTGTCTCCTGAACCATCTGCCTTTTCCTCATACCTTTGATGGAGCAGCTCCAAGACAGAATCTGGGTTCTCCCTCTGACCACCCCTGCGGTTCCCCTCCAGGTCCTGCACTCATGCGCATCTCAGGGAAGGAAAACCAGACACGTTATCACGCAAGAAACTGGGCACACCCTGTGGCCTCTGACAAGGGCCCGCTGCTCTGGTTGCCCCTTGTCCATCCTGGCTTCTCTGTTCTTGCTCTTTAATCGTTGAAGGTAGAGATCTGTGTGGTCACGGAAAGAGCACAGACTTGAAGTTACAAACCGGGGTTTAAATCTTGCTTTGTGTCTTCTTGGGCAAGTGACAAACTTGTTTCCTCATCTGCAAAACACACAATCCCTGCATCGCTGGTTTTGCATTTGAAGTGTTCTAGTGATGAAGTGAGACGATACTACAGAGGGCTCAGTGAGACAGACGAGCGATGAGTAGTCACTTCCTCAAGCCCCTTAATTTATTAAGTCAGTGTTTACAGAGCTGTCTGCTGCTTCCGAAACCTGCAGTTGCGGCACCCTGGGGATAAGCAGGACATGCCAGGCACCCCTATTTCAGAAAACCTTCGCCTCACTTCCCTTCACATTCTCCTGGTCTGGGTGCCTGAGTTCCTTTCAGCTGAATTAATAGCCAGATGGAGATGACAACAGGTGGGCTGACCCTTTGCAACACCTGTTTTTCCTTCTTCCTGACGTTGGAGCAAACCTAGCTTTCTGACAATGTTACTTATAATACATTACAGTTGTCATAGAGCAGGCTGTGATTGGAGGGCTTCTTGAGAGAATGTTCTCTTGAGAAACCCCTTGACTAGAAATGAACTATTCGTGCTGTTAATGAGTTTGTGAGACCCCAGGGTCCACCAGTAAAGGCTATCGAAGAATAGATGGATCCCCTCTGCTGTTAGATGATGCTACCACATCTTCAAAAGGCTTCAAGTTCTGCACATAGAGGAGCATTTCCTACAAGGTTTTGTTTGGTTATGATGCTGGTGTCATATGGTCTTGTAATGTATCATGTAAGATGATTATGTACCATGATATTATATCTTGCATGCATGTAACATATAAACAAAACAAAGTGTAGGTGGATACTATTTTGAAATATTAATTGATGAAATTCTTCTTTCCTTCCTTTTACTTACAGCCCTTTAGATGGTCTATAAATAAAAGTCCTGTCTAAAGCAATTTACTGATAAAAATAAAATTGAAGTTTCTTTTGCTCTTCAAGGACAGAAAAAATATCCATGGCAAAAAATGGGTCAAATTTGTGGTTTTGAGTTCCAAATTAGGGGCATGAAATGTAGAGCCAAAACAGTACATTGGAAAGCCAAAATCTTCTGATTTGTAAGAGATGTAATTTTATTTATTCATTTACAAAAGGAAAGACTGGAGAATTAGTTTTCCACCAAGATTTTTAAGAGCAGGGAGCTGGCATCTTCCTCGTAAGAACCTTGCCCTGGGCTAAGGAGAGTGAGAGCTAGAGTTCACTCTTGGCATAAAAATAGAACTTATACCATAAATCACACCCACTAGCATCACTGGGTACAGAAGTAGTCAGGCATAGTCTGACTACTAGACCAGGTGAGGCGTGAAGACCAGAGGCTAGTCCCAGAATCACTGGTTCTTCCACTCAGCAAATACTTCTAAGATATCATCTACATGCCGAGACTATTCTTGGGGTCCGACAGGGACCAAAGGTTCTTGCCCTTGGGGGCCTTCTGAACTAAAATGAATCCAGGAATAGGGTACTAAAGATAGATTTCTGTCACATCTAAGTTTCTGGACTGATAGTGATCTGACACGTAAAGTCATGGCAAAGTAGTATGAAATTCTGAAGCCTATATTATTAAGCTTTGGAGCAGGTTCTACTTTTCTAATTTTATAGGCAGAAAAAGTAAAGTACAGAAGTCTAAGGCAGAGGTTCTCCACTTATGGGCCTCACTGGCAGCACCAGCAGTTCTCCCACTGGGAGCTTGTTAGAAATGCAAGAGCTTGGTCCTTGGGGCCTCCCCAGATCTCTTGAATCAGAAACTCTGGGGGTGAGGTGGGTGACTTGTTAGCAAGTCCCCCAGCTGACTCTGCACAAGTGGAAGTCTAAGAAATTGCTGCTGGGATGACTTGGATCACTAATGAGACTGACCCAATTCAGTTCAGTTCAGTTCAGTTCAGTCGCTCAGTCGTGTCCGACTCTTTGCGACCCCATGAATCGCAGCATGCCAGGCCTCCCTGATCATCACCATCTCCCGGAGTTCACTCAGACTCACGTCCATCGAGTCCGTGATGCCATCTAGCCATCTCAGCCTCGGTTGTCCCCTTCTCCTCCTGCCCCCAATCCCTCCCAGCATCAGAGTCTTTTCCAATGAGTCAACTCTTCTCATGAGGTGGCCAAAGTACTGGAGACTGACCCAGTGGGCATTTATTCCCCAGTGGCAGTAGTGGTAAAGAATCCACCTGCCAATGCAGGAGACGTTAAAGACTCAGGTTCGATCCCTGGGTTGGGAAAAATCCCTTGAAGAATGAAATAGCAACCCACTCCAGTATTCTTGCCTTGAGAGTCCCATGGACAGGAGAGCCTGATGGGCTACAGTCCATGGGGTCGCAAAGAGTTGGACACAACTGAGCACACACACACACAGGCATTTTATTAACTTTAAGTCCTGGGTTGGCACTGGGGCTGTGAAGGCAAACAAGATGAGTTCCTAGTGTTCAAGTGGTTATTCACAGACCTGGACACAGATCATCACAGTACCTGTGATTCCACTAAGAGAGCCACGCTCAGTCATGGGGCGAGCCCAGGGAAGGTGGCACCTATCTCTTACCCACAAACCTCCTTGCACAGCGGGGAAGACAAGGCTAGTTCGTCCTGAATCTCAGAGCAGCCTGGCCTAAGAAATCTCCTTCATCCCAGGCGGAGCTGCCCTGAGTCTAGAGCAAGGTCCCTACAACAGGCTGTGCTTCAGAAACTCAGGGAGAGTTTGTAAACATAAGCTCCTGGTCTCATATATTCAGTGTCAGTGGAAATCTATATTTTTTAACAAGCTCCCTAGGTGATTCTTATGCACAGTCAAGTTTGTTCTAACAGATTAAGAATTAATCAGCCTCTGAACTCTTCTGTCTGCCTTTTCCTTGGCACCGCTCATTGAACTGTGAGGGGATAAAGGAAATACTTTGCTCTGGTTGTTGGGAGTTATCCTTCTTCCACAGCTAATCTTCAGTGAGGCAAATCTTGGGGGTCGGTGGGGTGTTGTGTGTGTATTAGTTGCTCAATCATGTCCAAATCTTGCAACACCATGGTCTGTAACCTACCAGGTTCCTCTGTCCATGGGATTCTCCAGGCAAGAATACTGGAGTGGGTTGCCATTCCCTTCTCCAGGGGCTGTTCATGACCCAGGATTCGAACCCAGATCTCCTGCATTGCAGGCAGATTCTTAACCATCTGAACTACCAGGGAAGCCTGGTACGTTGTTTATCTGAGAGCAATTGTTCATGGCACAGGACTCTCACCACATATTGTAGCTGAACTGCACTGTAATGATTGCAACACTCACTTAGCCCATGTTTATTGAATATTCACAGGTCACAATTCCCCCTCCTGGCATGATTTGGCCAATGGGAATGACCAGGCATGACTTTGTCATGGCTGAACAGAAACTTTAAATGCCATCGCATGGTATGACTGAAGCCAGCTCCCAGTGTGGGATCTTAGGTGATGGTTTCTCCTTCAGCCTAGATTCCAGACAAAGAAATAGAAGGTACCAAGCCTAGAAGAGCGCAGCTGACCATGTATAATGTGAACAATAAACAAGTATTTGTTGTAAACTGTCATGATTATGAGTTTGTATATCTTGTAACATAGTCAAAGGAAAGTTGATTCAAGCACTTACTCTGTGCCTGGTGTTATGCTGGGATATAAAGATGATTAATATATCCCCCTCCCTCAAAACATTTGCCATTCCTGAAGATGGATGAGACAATATCCAATTCTATCCTACCCTAACCTATCCTCTCTCTCCCTGCTCATTTACCCATTCCCTGGCTTGCTATACAAAGGACTTATTCTTCCCTTTATATATTAAATGCAGGTAATGGAATACAATAAGGTTCATTAGAATTAGATGGAAAGGAAAAGAAAAAAAAACTCAGAGGTCAAGGAATGTGACATAAAAATGCATCATCTATGCTCCTGGGGTGGATACAAATTTGATTCTAATCATTTAGAAGCCAGTTCATGAAAGAGCCTTGATTAGTTTTATTCAGAGAGCCCGTAAGATTAAACAGCAAGCAATTGCCCCAGAGAGGCCTGGCTGTGTCTAATCATAAGACAACATAAAAATTACTCTGAAAGTTCATGGGATTTAAGTTGTTCAAATTTGCTCTTGGTGTTGCAATTTACCATTTTCCCTTTCTAATGTACTGTATATCTCAGCTTAATTCTGTTTTAATTTTAAAGCGAAGAGCAAGGGGAAAATATATTTCTTTTGTTTGTTTTTTAGCCAGAGGAGGAAGGGAAAGGTGCGATGAGATATCTGTAAAGCATTCTTTTTGAGTGTAATACTTCACTAATATCACATTGAACTACAAGTATTAGTTTACCTGGTATTTTTTCCCTGTGAGTTATTCTAAGAGATGGTTTTGTCTTAATTTATTTAGACTTCTTGGCTTAGTTCCTAGTTCAATAAATGCCAAACAGAATGAGTGAACACTGGGTTTATTGATTTTCATTGTTGTATAGTATTCCATTGTGTATATCATTCTATGTCCATTGTACTATTTACGGAAATTTGGCTTGTTTCCAGTTTGGAGAGATTATAAACTGTGCTACTGTGAGCATATTTACATGTGTATTGAGGGGTTCCCAGGTGGTGGTTAGTGGTAAAGAACCCTCTTGCCAGTGCAGGAGACAAAAGAGATGCTGGTTCGATCCCTGGGTGGGGAAGATCCCTTGGAGGAATGCAAGACAACCCACTCCAGTATTCATGCCTGGAGAACCCCATGGACAGAGGAGCCTGCCAGGCTATAGCCCATAGGGTCGCACAGAGTCGGACACAACTGAAGCCACTTAGAGTGCACACATGTATATGTATTCTCCTGCACATAAACGCATATCTTCAGAGAATAAACCTAACATGAAATAACTGGGTTATATGGTGTATATATATATATACATATATATCTTCCAACTTACTAGATAACAACACTCTGTTTTCCAAAACGGAGGTTCCCATTTACCTCCCCACCAGCAGTGAACACTAGTATCTGATGTTCCACATTCACACAAACATACACATAGTGTTTTCAGACTTTTTGATATTTGCTAATTCTGATGAGCATATTGTGGTTTCTCCTTGTGATGTGGTGCGAAGAGTCGGACACGACTGAGCGACTTCACTTCACTTCACTTGCGGTGTAAGTTTGCACTTTCTTGATTACTAATAAGGTTGAATTCACTCTCATGTAAATGCCTGTTAGTTTTCCTTTCCTTCCCTTCTTTGAACATGAGCCAGTGTAAGAATTTTGCATATTTAAAAGATTGCTTTGTCTTTTTATTATAGGAGTTTTAATATATTTTGGATACTGATCCTTCATCTATTATGTGTGCTGCAGATATCTTCTCCTACTGTGTGGTTTATCTTTACACTTCTTTTTTTATAGTGTTTCAATGAAATGAGAAAATATTCTAACATCAAATTTAGCACCCTTTCCTTTTGAGTGATTTTGTTCTCTAAGAAACTCCTTTGTCTCAAAGTCATGAAGATATTTATTTTATTTCCTTCTAAAAGGCTTTATAATTTTGCTTTTCATACTTAGACATTTAATCCACTAAGAAATATTATTATTAGGTTTTTCTGAGGGGGTGCATCTGGTAGGTTTGTGACCCCAGCCCTGACCTCAGCTGAAGTCACTGGTGGACAGTTGTACTACCGGCAGTAGAGAATAGAATCGTGGCCCTCCAAAGATGTCCACAACCTAGTCCTCAGAACCTGTCACTGTATTACTTTATACAGCAACAGGGACTTTGCAGATTTAAGTTAAGGATCTTGGAATGTGGAGATCCTGAGTTATAGAAATGGGCCTGCTGTAATCACAAAGGTCCCTAAAAGAGGAAGGGAGAAGAGAAGAGAGGAGAGACAACGTTCCACTACTGGCCTTGAAGATGGAGGAAAAGACCGCAAGTCAAATGATGTAGACAGACCCTGGAAGCTGGAAAAGGCAAGGGAACAGATTCTCCGATAGAGTTTCCAGAAGCAAACTGCGCTGCAGCCCCGAGTACCCATTTTAGACTCTGACCTCCAGAACTGCAAGATAATAAAAACCTGGATTGTTTAAGCCACTAACTTTATGGTAGTTTGTCACTGCAGCTACAGGAAACTGCATGCTCAGTCGTGTTCCAACTCTTTTGAGACCTCATGGACTGTAGCCCACCATAGAAGTCTGTCCATGGGATTTCCCAGGCAAGAATGCTGGAGTGGGTTGCCATTTCCTTCTCCAGGGCATCTTCCTGACCCAGGGATCAAACCCACATCTCCTGCATCTCCTGCATTGTAGGCCGATTCTTTAGCAATGAGCCACTGGGGAAGCCCCACAGGAAACTTATGCAAGAGCCTTAAACATGTCCTGTGCCGCACATGAATGTCACCCATCATCATGCCAGCACCATTTTGGCAAATTCAATCTTTCAAAACCTCTCTCTAAAAAAAATTACAGCACTTGTCAGTGGGAGCCATCCTAGCACAGACCACACCCTCCTGGAATTTAGCCAGCAACAACCCAGGGCAGTCTTATGGGCGTGATGGGGAGTGCCCTCAAAGGGGAGAAATAGGGACCAGTACCCACACAGATTCCCAGTGGGGCTCAGGTGCCTCATCCTGACATCTCTGTTGGTTCCTGCTGGTCTCAGAGACTTGGGGGTTCTTAGAAAATTTCAAGGGAAGCACCCTAAAATATTGGAGCCCTCTGGGGAACCCTACTTGCCATGTCTAAGAGTGGCACTGCGTGCAGTAAGTGATCACTGCTATTCTCAGTTGGAAGCCGCTGCAGGTTTTAAGCCAAGACATAACGCGATATCCAGGTTGCTGAGTGCGAATTACACTAGATCCCCCAAGGGTGGAGGCTGGGAAATCACATAAAAATATTGTTGCCTTCATCCAGAGGAGAGGTATGGTGGCTTCTATCAGGGTGGGGAAGGCAGAGAGAGAAGGAAGGGAACAAAATATTATTCGCATTTGTCAGCACTTAGGCCATTTATTTGGCTGTGTACCATGTTATCACAGAAGCACCACAGAATAAGTAACTGTGAGGATTTACGGCAAATCAGTCTTGAGTCTTCACTCCACCTCTTCATAACTTGTGACTTTGGGCTGTATCTATAAATTTTATAAAGTAATAATGCACCCCTAAGACTTGTGTGTGCATTGAAGGAGACTGGTATGAGAAAGTCCATAGGTCTGGGTGTGACACACAATAGGAGTTCAGTGAAGGATGCTCCCCTCCTATTCCATATTCATGTTTGTACCTGCATGATGTAGCAAAGTATCTGGCAAAGAGATGACTCAGTTATTTGCAGAACTGAATTAAATGGTACCACTGTTGGTCTGGGAAGCAAATGTTCCCTCAGAGCAGTGGTTCTTAACTCATTTTGGGGCCAGAGACCTTTTTGAGTTTCTGTTTATAATTGTACATAGTCAATATATGCAAAATTCTGGGTGTAATTTCAGAGGGTTTGTTTATCTTTAGAGTCATGAGACAAGCCATAAAATATATATGTCACTGCCTTAAAAGTATGCACTTGGAACAAGAACTTAACTTGGAATCATTTAGTTTTCTGTGTCCTTTTGGCATTATCCCAATACAAGTGAAGAATTTAACCCCTTTCACCTTGAAATCTCAAAAATTCATTTAAAAAATAGAGATGAGGGAACTTCACGTCTGTCCAAATTAACCCCTGTAGCATTGGCTGGTATAAAAAATAACCCTCTGGGATTAGAATCTGCAGGGCCACTGGCCTGACCTGACCTTCTACAGCTCTGATGCTGAATTGGGGTCAGGCTGGGCCTCATCCTCTGTTCCCGCATAATCAGTGCTGATGGATAACTTAAAACTAGTTTTCAAAAGCTGAATGTTGATACAGTTAAGGAGTTTATCAATTCCGCAATGATCTTAGAAGAATAAACCCAAGTACTGAGCTTTTAGAAGCAGAAGTGATTTCCGGAGGGGTTATTGCAGGAGGATATACAGTGAGACGACAAGCTGAAATCCAACCCTGAAATGAATAAGGGCTTCATCTTCTTAGAGAGCCCCCAGATGAGTTGGAACATTAGGGTAAATCTGATTACTTCTATTTATGTAATTTTAAAGTGTAGTTGGATTTCTCTTGATTTGCCGTAAACAGAGTTTTTCAGAAAATGATGACTTTCTTAACTGTGGAAAAAATGTGCATGAGATCAAGACCTACATATGGGATAATGAGGAATTAATTTACAGTCCACCCACCAAAGCCAACTTCGTTACCTTCCTGAGTCAGAACCCCAAGGGGCTATGCAGGCCAAGGGCCCTCTCCCCAGAGTTGTCTACATTTTCTTCCAATCTATTTCTGCTCTCAGTAATCTTAAAAGAATCTAAACCACTGTAATCCTCAGCCTTTTCAGAGAATTTATGGACGCAACTAAAACCTAATCCATTTGGTTGGAAAGCTAGAAATTGCTTTAGCATTGAAATATGTGCAGACACGAGTTTCCTTAAGATCAATGGAGCACTTCTGTCTCATTCTCCCTTCAGAATATCTTGCAGTGCCCAGAAACTTATGTAAGGATTCTATGCACCTACACATCATGGGTTAGAGAAGTTAAATCATGGAAGGACTTAACAGATCATCTGGTCTCTGGCCATGCCAGAATAGCATGGTGCCTTATAAAAGACTGTCTGGGCTCTTTTCTAGCTGCAAGACTCTAACCATCCTGTTAAGTGATTCTATAATAATCTAGTGATGCTAGGACATCTTCCTTGACATTGAGTGTATACTTTCTCCTGTCAATTTTAGCTACATATTTTTAAGGACCCCTTTTTTGACCACCTTAACTTACCAACTTTCTCAATTTCTGAATTCTTTAAGGAATGACAGAAAATAACAAATCAAGAGAATTTTTAAGAGTAGGCAGCTTAAATTATGTATTTCAGAACCATAACAGAACCATAACAGTCTCTGGATCTGAGTATGCATTCTGTGATAGTATTTTTGTTTACTGTCTAGATTTTAACAGTGTTTCACTGCAATCAATCCCAAGATGATCCTCTTATATTTTGAATACAAGAACAGGAATACTAACATGAATGTTTAAAACTTGGGAAATTTTAGGGTAGTTTTAGATTTACAATAAGACAAATAAATATGCCCATTTAAAATTGTTAAAATAAATAAGATGATTGACTAAGTGGAACTCAGCCATGTAAACTCTGAGAAGATCGCATTCTATAAAACATTTCTTGGATGTGTTCAACCAGTCAGTTTTTGGTTTCTCCTTTTTGTTTTTCATTACATTCCTGTCAGAATTAAATTCTCAAAGATTGTGGGGTCAAAGACAGAAAATATAGAAAATATTTTGAAGTCCTATTTTGCTTTTTAGATTAGGATTTCAAGCACCCTGAGAGGGCAGGGTGCTTGCCTGTGATGTGGCAGGAGAAGCCTGGGTGACTGGAAGAGGTGGGTTGTGATCTGCATTTCAAAATTTGTTCTCCGGCCCACCACTCATGCCTCCCCCTTCCATTAGGATGGGCTGTGTGGATTTTTCTTAGTCATAAGAATTTATAGATTCTTGAGGGTAATAAAGATATTGTGAAAATAGTATCTCTGTGGCTGAAACATAAGAAGAGATTAGAAGAAAGGGGAAAAATTCAAAACAATTTGTTAACTCAAACTTTAAAAATCTGAAATATGTATTTTGCCATTCTGTTCACTGTTTCATGAGACCAGAGATAAAGAGGTGATTAACTGTATGATCAATAATTGACCTCACTGGGAATTTTCTTGTTTTTTTAAAATCTCTAAAGAGAAGGGTAGAGAATTGTGTTGGGGAGAAAATTTAAAGCTAAATAATTATTGCCTCATTATTATTTAAAGAGAGTCCTTATTTAAATTTCTGTCTGAGTTTTCATTTTATCTTGTATTTCTTTAATCCTCTGTAAGCATTTTTAATCCTTTGGTAACAGAAGTTACCAAAGTTCCATATTTCTGACTAAATGATTCTTACTTAAGTTCCGTCCTTTTATCAATATAAAAATTATTCCATAAATTCTAAGATTTTTTTTTTTTCAGTATGCTTGGTTAGGTGTTAAATATCTCAGTAGACACTAACCTCTGTGTTCTAGTAGAATGGTGCTTTTGATAGGCCATTTGATGGCCAGAAAGACAGTGAGGCTGTAGTGAAGAGTCTGATATGAAATAAGACCTCTTTCACTTTGTTGTTAGGTGCTTGATCATGAATCTATTATTAACACCCAGAAGCCTTTGTTCCCTCCATATGATGGAGACAACAGTCTTCTGCAGATTGAGTCTGCATGCTTAGTCATTCAGTAGCATCTGACTCTTTGTGACCCCATCGACTGTAGCCTGCCAGGCTTCTCTGTTCATGGGTTTCTCCAGGCACCATTCCCTTCTCCAGGGGATCTTCCTGACCCAGGGATTGAACCTGGGTCTCCTGCATTGCAGATGGATTCTTTACCCTCTGAGCTACCAGGGAGAAGCACAGATTGTTGGGAAGTTAAAAAATAGTAAGGAAATCAGCCCACGCTGTTTCTGTTTTCTAGACAGGTTTTCCCCACCATTTGTATCCGTACCATCCCACTCAGAGAAGGGAGGAACCTTGTTCCCAACCTCCCCACTAGGTCAGATTTTCCATCTTTTTGTTCCCCAAGAACAACCCATCATTGTGATATTGCAAATTACAGGAAGTTTACAATTCCCTTTCTCACTTGAGTGAGGCAGCCTCATTTGCCTTGTCACAATATTTCCTTTTGGCCTCTCTCCCGACTGTGTGACCACCGTCACCAGAGCCAGTTTGGATCTGGCTGGTACTCAGAAGGCCGTCAGTCATGGATTTCCGAAAGCCACAGGTCACTTACCAGCTTCCTCTGGGGAAGGTTCCCAGCACCACTGCTCTTCCGAATCTCAGCTTTTTTCTTTACATTGTGTCACATAAAACATGAACAAAATGGCAAGATACATACTTCAGACTCCTGAAATCTGGCTATTAAACCAGAGCTCACTACATTGTAGAGACTCCACTTTGAAAATATGGCTAGTGGTGGGTCAAGACTTGGGCCACCTGACCCCAACCTCACCCTGCTCCCTTCTCCACAAGTCAGGCTTTCAGCCAGAACTCGTAGAAATAGGTTGTGACCTGAGTAAGATGTATTTGGGTCTGAAGAGAAAGGTTTGTCAAGTTAACTCTTGGGAATAAGGTTCTCTCTAGGTGCCTCAAACAGTAAAGAATCTGCCTGCAATACTGGAGACCTGGGTTTGATCCCTGGATTGGGAAGATCCCCTGGAGAAGGGAATGGCAATCCACTCTAGTGTTCTTGCCTAGGAAATTCCAAGGACAAAGGGACCTGGTGAGCTACCTGGGTTTGATCCCTGGATTGGGAAGATCCCCTGGAGAAGGGAATGGCAATCCACTCTAGTGTTCTTGCCTAGGAAATTCCAAGGACAAAGGAACCTGGTGAGCTACAGTCCATAGGGCTGCAAAGAGTCCGACATGACTGAGCGACTAACACTAATCTAATATATCTCCTATGGATCCTAGGAATCCTCAGGTTAATATTTCTGGTATATCTTGAAATGCTTATGCTTTTGTTTTAATTTGTTGGTGAGAAGATGTGGCTGCTTTTGATACTGGAAGAAGTGATAATGTGAAAATTCCTCCCTCTCGCTTCTGCTGTGTGTAATTGTGGCTCTCTGAGTTTTTCTCAAGTGCTCATGTCAATGATATTTCTATTTTATGCAACTTCTACTCTCTAGAGCAAATGTGTTATCATGAAAATGTAGAGAATTAACTTCTGTTTCAGAGCTGTTGTTTTTATCTAACCTTTAAAGTCAACAGAAAGCTTCTGTTGTTTACATTGCCGTCTCTGAGACCCTGAGGGCTGAGTGAATAGTTGAGTAAATAGTGCACAGGCTGAAATGTAGAAATTGAGCTTGTTTTTGGAAACTGACTGACTCGCAAAGTGGCACAGAGATGAATGGAGTTATGGGTATTGAGTACCCCCGTATTCACCGTGTCTTTTGTTTTCTGGACCTTGCTGACCCTGGAGGACTCCCTCTCCCTCTCCCTCTCCAGTTCCCAGAGACAGTAGCAACTGGCTCTCAAGTGTGCTTTCCAAATGCAAACCAACCAATCCAGAGCCCACACCCCAACCACCTCCTTTATTGGGCTCTCATGCTGTGGGCTCTTATCCCACTACCCTAGTCACCTCAAGGTCAGGCACCAGACCACTAGGGAAGCCTCTCTGCCCCAGAGCCTGTTGAAATTACTCACACTAGTCAATCTGGAGCCTGTTTGACTCATGTGCTCCTTCCATGGAAACCACAGTGAAGGCTCTTGCCCATAGTTCCTCCCTCTCCCTCCCCCACCCCCGAGTGGCCCACCATGGCATGTCATACCCCCATCTCTTGAGAACTGTGAGTGGCAAACCGTGTTTTCAGTGGCAGTCATTTTCTGGTCTACTGGCCTTGCATGTGTATGTGCTCAGTCACTTCAGTCGTGTCTGACTCTTTGCAACCTGATGGACTGTAGCTTGCCAGATTCCTCTATCCATGGGATTCTCCAAGCAAGAATACTAGAGTGGGTTGCCATTTCCTTCTTCAGGGGATCTTCCCGATCCAGCATGGAACCCTCATCTCCTGCATCTCCTGCTTTGCCAGTGGATTCCTTACCCACTGAGCCACCTGGTGAAGCCTCTACTGGCCTTACGGTGAAGATCGCTCAGTCGTTTCTGACTCTTTGCGACCCCATGGACTGTAGCCTATCAGGCTCCTCTGTCCATGGGATTTTTCCAGGCAGTAGTACTGGAGTGGATTGCCATTTCCTTCTCCAGGGACCTTCCCGACCCAGGGATCGAACCTGGGTCTCCCACATTGTAGACAGACACTTAACCGTCTGAGCCACCAGGGAAGTCTTACTATACCTCAAATTTTATATTAAGTGCACCACATTTTAAAACACCCACAAATTATTCTTGTACTGGGTGAAAACATTATTATACCTACAAGATGCTACTAGATAATGATGTACCATCAGTCTTCATATACAGTGTAAAAACCTAATTTATATACTTAAAGACAGGATCTTTTTTGAATTTCTTAATGACTTGAAGAAAGTTGGTACTCAAGAAAATATTTGATAAGGTGAACTGATTTCTTGTGAAGAATCCTGGAAATGTTGGTAAACTGAATACAGCTTATTTTCCCTCTTCTGCCAGTGTTGGGCCTCTATCATTATTCACCTGCTGCTCTGCACTGCTAGCATTACTGGTATTAAGTAGCTGATAGCTCAATCTGCATTTTTATTTTGATTTCATTTGTGCACCAGATAAAAGCCATTCCTGACTGTGCAAAGTTTAAAAGCTTTACAAGGAAGAAATGGATTAGGTAAGCTGAAAGCTTACCATGAAACCTTTCTAATTAAGGTTTAGAGGAAAAAAAAGTGAGATAACTATAACCTATTTTTTTCTCCTCCACAAATGCTCGTAATAATAGAATAATGACAGGCTTCAGGATAAGAAAACTGGAACGTTTGAGGGGCCTACATTCCTTTTTTAGTTCAGAACTTAAAATTAATACAGAGTCCAAGTTTAAAACAGTGTTTTTATTTTTAACCAACTGCAGTAAGAGATTTAATATTTCATTATAAAATTAAAGAAAATTATCAAACCCATATGGTCAGAGTTCAAATTCTGGGTTTTATGATGCCCAAGTCACAGATAGGAAGAGCCCCCTCCTCCAGGACTCTTTCTACCCCTACGTCCTCATGGTTGCCACTGCTCATAGTTCCATCAGAAGCTGTAAGAGAGGCAATCTGCCTGTGGTGAAAAATCCATGGGTCGCAGTGTACAGCAAATGGATAATAATATGTATTTAACAGAAGAAAGTCAGGATTTTTAAAAATGAATGAACATCAGAAATTGAAAATATCTAATTAAATGTAAATGACTTTTTTTCCTTAAATTCTCTAAAAGTAACTGTTTAAAACAAAAATTATAACATTGTCTTGTGGGATGTTTATTATATGTAGATGTAATACTTATGACATGTAAAAGTTGACTCATAAAAGATATCTGGGGATGGGGATGTTAACGGATCGTATATAGGTGCAAATTTTCTACATATTATGGGAAATGGAACCATGTTAATTCTTAGTAGACTGTGAAAAGTTAGGCACATATAATCCCTAGAAAAAAATAATAAAAGAGTCAAGAGGTATAGTTAAAGATCCAATAGATATACTATAGTATTGTTTCAATCCTGGCCACTGTGGCAAAAATAGCACAGACTTGGTGATATAAACAAGAAACATTTATTTCTTATAGTCCTAGAAGCTAAGAAGTTGAAATAAGCACTAACATATTTGTGTTTGGTGAGAGCTTTCTTCCTGGTTTACAAACAGCTATCTGTGCCAAGACAGAGATCACCTCTTTAGCATCTCTTCTTATAAGGGCACAAATGCCATCATGAGGGCTCCACCCTCATGTTCTAATTGCCTCTCAAAGGCCCTGTGTCCTAATACAAGCACACTGGGGATTAAGGCTTCAGTATATGAATATTGTGGGAACATATTTAGTCCACTGCAGAAATACTAAAACATATTTAATCAATCCAAAAGGAGTCAGGGAAAGGGGTCTACAGGAACAACAACAACAACAACAAAAAAAAAAAAAACCAGAAGGGACAAATAGAAGGCAAATAATAAAATGGCAGACCTAAACCCAACCATACCAATAATTACAATAAGTGATAATGATCTAAAAACACTACAGTTACAAAAGATTGTCAATATAGACAGAAGTAAGTCTTTAGTGTTGCTCATAAAACAAGTACTTTATTTAAAAAGTTGGGTTGAAAATAGATGGGTGGGAAAGGGTGCACTGTGCACACAGTAAGCATGAAAAATCTGGAGTGGCTACACTTGTATCAGAGAAAGTAAGCTTCCAGGCACAGAAAAAGAGGGGTATTTCCTTATGAGAAAAGACATAAATTATCAGGTAGACATAATGTGTATGGGCAACAGTTAGAACTGGACATGGACCAACAGATTAGTTCAAAATTGGGAAAGGAAGACATCAAGTCTGTGTATTGTCACCCTGCTTAATTAACTTCTATGCAGAGTACATCATGCAAAAAGCCGGGCTGGATGAAGCACAAGCTGGAATCAAGATTGCCAGGAGAAATATCAGTAACCTCAGATATGCAGATGACACCACCCTTATGGCAGAAAGCGAAGAGGAACTTAAGAGCCTCTTGATGAAAGTGAAAGAGGAGAACGAAAAAAACTGACTTAAAACTCAGCATTCAGAAAGCTAAGATCATGGCATCTGGTCCCATTACTTCATGGCAAATAAGTGGGGAGACAATGGAAACGGCAACAGATTTTCTCTTTGGGGGGCTCCAAAATCACTGAAGATGGTGACTGCAGCCATGAAATTAAAGGACACTTGCTCCTTGGAAGAAAAGCTATGACCAACCTAGACAGCATATTTAAAAACAGAGGCATTACTTTGCCTACAAAGATCTATCTAGTCAAAGTTATGGTTTTTCCAGTAGTCATGTATGGATGTGAGAGTTGGACCACAGAGAAAGCTGAGCGCTGAAGAACTGATGCTTTTGAACTGTGGTGTTGGAGAAGACTCTTGAGAGTCCCTTGGACTGCAAGGAGATCCAACCAGTCAATCCTAAAGGAGATCAGTCCTGAGTGTTCATTGGAAGGACTGTTGCTGAAGCTGAAGCTCCAACACTTTGGCCACCTCATGTGAAGAACTGACTCATTGGAAAGACCCTGATGCTGGGAAAGACTGAAGACGGGAGGAGAAGGGGACGACAGAGGATGAGATGGTTGGATGGCATTACCGACTCGATGGACATGAGTTTGAGCAAGCTCTGGGAGTTGGTGATGGACAGGGAATCCTGGCATGCTGCAGTCCATGGGGTTGCAAATAGTCAGACATGACTAAACAACTGAACTGACTGACTAGTAAATGGAAAATGAACAGAATAAAGAGAAAGACAGACTGTTTCACGTAGTATTATATTTAGGATTCCTTTCTTAGCAATTAATACAACGTCTAGACTTTAAAAAGTTAGTAGACATAGTTCAACAATTCTGTCAAACCTCATGATCTAATTCAAATTTATAGAATACCATTTGTTGAAGTACAAAATACGGTTCACTTCAAATACTTAGTTCATTTTCAAGACTCTCTATATGTTGAGCCATAAGACAAATTTAAATAAGTTTAAAAAATTGAATTCATAAAAACATTGTCTGAAACAAATCAGTATGAATGATCTTATTTGAGAGGACATCACAAATATTTGGAAATCAAATAGAATGCTTATTATTATTAAATCATTCACAGATCAAAGAAGAAATACAAAAGAAATTAGAAAATATTTTTAGTTCAATAATGACTATTAATCAGCCTATCAAAATCTATGATGTACAGCTAAAGCATTGAATAAAGGAGAGTATAGCTTTAAGAGACTATATTTTTTAAAAAGAAAAATATAAAATCAGTCACCTGAAGTCCATTTTAAGAAGGTAGAAAAGGAAGAATAAGTTAAACTAAAAATAAACAAAAGAAGGAAATAAACACAGGAGCAAATTTTTTAAAAAACAATAGAAAATTGGCATAGAGCAAATTAACAAAGTCAAACACTAGTTATTTAAAAGATTAATTTTGACAAACCCTTAGCTAGACCAGTCAAAAGAAAAGAGAGTGAACACTAATTATCAATAGCAAATAAAAGACGAGTTATCACTTTGAAGTATACAGACATTAAAAAGATGTGAAACCCCACAAACCATTTTTAAAATCTCGTTTTGTATCTCAGAATTCATAAACAGACAAAAATACAGTAATATTCAATAGAATAAATAAGGATTACTCTGTAGGTACTTTGTAAAGCATAAGATTTTTCTTCTGTTATTTACTTAAAATGTAGACCATGAAACTCAATTATGAAAGTATTGAAACCATAATGTATAGATTTTTAAGGGAGCAAGAAAATCTTTATGTTTTATTATTTAGGTAAGCATGTCATAAAGCAGGAAAAGTAAGAGTTTTCTTTTTCTTCTATTGAAAAATATGTAGTATATGGAAAGCCATTACAACCAGGTTTACCTTGTTCACCACAAATTTCAAGAGACGTTCACATGAGAATTGTGCTATGTGTGCACTAAACACATTTTGTAACAAAACCTTTATTGCAGGAAGGAGGTGCAGTGTTCCAAGTAAAATTTCTCTAGATACAAAGATGAGACATTTTAAAGTAAGGGGGAAATGTCCTTGGCAAAAATCAATCAAATAATATTATAGATCTATATGCAGTTGTTACTAAATGAAGAATACCATGTTGGGTCAGCAGGTAAAGAAAATGCCAGCAATGCAGGAAACACAGGAGACTCTAGTTGGATCCCTGGGTTGGGAAGATCCCCCGGAGGAGAAAATGGCAACCCACTCCAGTATTCTTACCTAAAAATCCCAGGCCTGGCAGGCTACAGTCCATAGGGTTGCAAAGAGTGGGACACGACTGAGAAACTAAGCACACACCAAATAATTTCGGAGTACTAGATCTATAGCCATTATTTCAGCTACTTTGACATTATATAATAATGAAAAGTATATGAAATGTCCATAAAAATCTGTATTCAATAATGTCCAGTACAGGAAAAAAAGTTTTTTAATACTATTCTTGTTTTTGTGAGATACAAATGGCTTTAATATGATATTTCAAAATTTCATAAAACAAAAGTCTAATAGTGATTCTTCAGATCTTTCTTTTTCTTTGCTTTTACCTTTGTTTCGTGGGAGCTTAGTTCTTATTCCCAGGTGGTGCTAGTGGTAACCTGCCTCCCAGTGCAAGAGACTTAAGAGACAGGGCTTCAATCCCTGGGTCAGGAAGATCCCCTGGAGGAGGAAAGGGCAACCCACTCCAGTATTTCTGCCAGGAGAATCCCATGGACAGAGGAGCCTGGCAAGCTACAGTCCCTGGAGTCACAAAGAGTCAACAAGATGGAAGCAACTTAGCACGGTGCAGGTCTTATTCCTAAGTTTCTGTGTTGGCTTCTTATTGTGAATAAGAACTATTTGGTAGATATAATACTCTTAAAGAAAAAATATTTGGCAAGTCGGTTTGGACATCAATTAATATAGTTGAATGAGAACTACAAAATCATCTCTTTTTTGCTCTCAGAGAATAGGAATTTTAATAAAATTATTTTTAAATATTAAAATACTCTTAATATTTTAAATATAAAAATTAAATATAGAATATATGGAATTTATTTAAAATAGATAACTCCATTTAGAAGGAGTGGTACAAGAATTTCTCTGATCCAGGAATACTAAAAAGGCCATAGGGGACATTGAAGCCACAAGTTTCCCAGAAAAGAGTAAGTGGATGCAGAAAATGAGTTTCAAATAATACAAGGCTCACAAAAAAATGGTTGATGGCCATGTCCCTCTTGTTACAAAAGACCAGAATGAAGCTGAGTGCCAGATAGCTCTCCTAACATTGAAGTAGCCTGAATTAACCTTATTTGAAACCCCAGAAAGTGGGCACAGTGTGGCACCTTTCTGTGATCTTGAAAGAAAAGAGACACTGCAGTGAGAACCCCTCTGTATGTGGGCATTAACATCCTAACTAGTCCTCCTCACAAGGATAAAGCCTGCAGGCCTCCAAATGAAGACTGGTTTCTCTCTGTTCAACCTGGAGACCCTTACTGAGGCAACTGAAAAACACACAAGATGAGGACTTTGCATGAGAAAAAAGTTCCTGTATCAGAGTCAGACAAAAATAACAAACACATGAGGAAGTGCATCGTTGAGAACGGTCAACTGATGTAACGAATGGGAGAATTCATGCCCAAGAGACAGAAATATTGAAGAAGTTAAAAAGAATTACAAAGTATACATGCTGAAGCTGCCTGTGGGGTTTTTTGTAAAAAAACAAACAAACAAACAAAAAAACCTGCTAGCAGCCTTCCAATGATAAAGATCATGTAATAAGAGCAAACTCATATTAAAAAAATGATACCATTGGAAATCTTGAAAATATAAATAATTTTTTTTAAAAAGAGATAGAATTAACAATGGATTTAATGCAGTTGAAGAGAAATTACCTAACAAGAAAATAGAACTGGAGGACATAGCCAAGAGAAGTTAAGAAATAAAAAACTGGGTAGATAATTTAAGACAGATGGTGGATAGAGTAAAAAGTGGTAATGTTATTAATGCTCCAGTGCTCAGTTGCTCAGTCGTGTCCAACTCTTTGTGACCTCATGGAATGTAGCCTGACAGGCTTCTCTGTCCATGGGATTTCCCAGGCAAGGATACTGGAGTGGGCTGCCATTTCCTCCTCCAGAGGATCTTTCAGATCTAGGGATCAAACACTTCCATGTCTCTTGCAGCTGGCTCCAGCATTGGCAGGTGGATTCTTTACCACTGAGCCACCTGGGAAGCCCCTAATTAGTAGGAAATCCAGAAAATGATAAAAGTGAATGTGGCAAAAAGGAATTATCCAAGATAATGACTTAAAATTACTCATAAGTGAAAAGAGATAAGAGTTATTAGATTGTAACTGACAGGAGGAAGTAAGAAAAAAGTGAGGAGAACTCACGGTGAATACAAAAGGAAAGGTAAAACGGTAGAAATGAGTCCACATATTTCAGTAATCAAAAGTAATGCACATGGGCTAAATTCACTTATTAAAAGTAAACAACTCTGAAATTGATAAATTTTTTAAAATTCAGCTTTATGAAGCAAAATGACATTAAAGAAAAGATTGAAAATAAAAGGATGAAAAAGTTACAGCAGGGAAAAAATAACCAAAGATACTTGATTTAAAAAATTAATACTTGGTCGAAATAGAGCTCAAAGCAAATTGCATGATAGGGACAAAGACAGACATTTCACCCTAAAGAAAAGACTAACCCACCAAGAAAACTCTATAATCTTAAATAACTTAGCCTCAAATATATATAAAGCAGACACTGAGGAAATCATGGAAAAATAAATAAATCAGTGATAATAGCAGAATCTTTTTACATGCCTTTCTTGGAAAATAGAAGGTTAAATAGACAAAACTAAATAGTCCAAATATATTGATGTTAGATTTGAATGGCACTATAAACTTTCCTGATGTAATAGATATATAGAACTGTGGTCTAAGAAATAGATACACATTCTTCTCAAGACTGAAACATTTATAAAAATTGATGAGACCTCTATCCCAAAGGAAGACTCAACAAATTACAAACACTCGGTATCACTCAAGCCACATTCTCTGGTAACAATACAATCAACTTAGATATCAACTTTTAAAAGAATGTTCAGAACTCCAATAATTAATTCATGGATTAAATATGAAATATTTAGAAGTGAACAGTAACAACAGTGCATATTAATGATTCATGGGATGCTGATAAAGCAGTACTTAAATGAAAATTTTATATATAAATGTATTTATTAGACAAGAATCCTTGAAAAGCAATAATCTATTTTCAACTTAAGGAATTAAAAGATATTAAGAATTAAATCTAATAAATTATAATAAGATAATTAGAAAATCAAAAGCATAAAGCATTTAATCAAAAATACAAGAAAATTAAAGTGGTTAACAATAGCTAGTTCTTTGAAAAGACATGAAATAGTCAAAGTTCTATCAAGACTGATTGCTAAAGAAAAGTTAAACAATTGAGAACAATAAAGTAACAGAGCTACAGATATAATAGAGACTTAAAATTATGAGACTATTTCAAATTAATGAAATGATTCTATAAATTTAAATACAATGAAAAGCATGCAGAAAATGTAAACTGTCAAAATTGATTCAAGAACAGAAAATCTGAATAAATGCAACTTTGACTTTTTACATTTCCCCTATAAAATTACACTCATCAGATGATTTTATGGGTGCATTTTATTAAGTCTGCAAGAAAATGATTGTACCGTGCTTAATCGCCCAGTCATTTCCAACTCGTTGCGACCCCATAGATTAGCCCTCCAGGCTCCTCTGTCCATGGGGATTCTCCAGGCAGATATACTGGAGTGGGTTGCCATGTCCTCCTCCAGGGGATCTTCCCAACTCAGGGATTGAACCCAGGTCTCCTGCATTGCAGGCAGATTCTTTACTATCTGAGACACCAGGGAAGCTCAAGAAAATGATTACTCCTCTTTTATAACATGTTTCCAGAAAATAAAGAATAAAGTAGGAAAACTATCTCTGAACCAGTTATTAAAGCTAACAAGATAGTTGAGAAGGTTGCTGGCTATAAGATTAATGAAACAAAATCAACAGCATTCCTAGTAAACAGTTAGAATACATAACAAGAAAAAACCCTATTCCCAACTGCAAGGAGAAAAAAAAAATAAGTAACAGAAATGGATGTACCAAAAGATGTAAAAGACTTTCTGGAATATTTAAACTATTAGATTAAAGTATATGAAATTCCTTTTTTGTAAGTCAAAACTTTTCAAGTATGGATAACTTCATATGGTTCAACCTATTATGTTGACGGAAATAAGAAAATCTAAATACACGGAACAGTATATTTGCATATAGATGTAAAAACTTGATGATATCATAAATGTATCAGTTATCCACAAGGTGGCTTACTAATTGTAATCAATATCACTCCAGGAAAATTGTATGGCACCTTATTTTAAATCTGCTTCTAAAATCTGTATGGAATAGTAAATATCTAAGAATAGCCAAAAAGCAAAAATTGAGAAAAAGAACAAGCATTTGCCCTGCCAGATATCAAGCTCTTGCATAACTATAGTATTAAGATAGTGATGGTTATGCAGAAAGAAACAAATCTAAGAAATCACAAAGATCAGAAACAGACCTAATCATATATGAAAACTTTAAATACAATGAAGTTGGCATTAAAAATCAGTGGGAGAAAGATAAATCACTCAATTGATGTTATTGAAACACTAGATTTTCAGGTGGACTTCCCATGTGGTGCTTGTGGTAGAGAACCTGCCTATCAGTGCAGGAGAGGTAGAAGATGCAGGTTCGATCCCTAGGTTGGGAAGATCCCATGGAGGAGGACATGGCAACCGGCTCCAGTACCCTTGCCTGGAGAATCCCAGCGACAGAGGAGCCTAAGGAAGAAAAGAATGCTCTTAAATATGCATCATATTTAAATAGCAATTGGAGAAGGAAATGGCAACCCATTCCAGTACTCTTGCCTGGAGAATTCCATGGATGGAGGAGCCAGGTAGGCTACAGTCCGTGGGGTCGCAAAGAGTCAGACATGACTGAGCAACTTCACTGCTAAATAGCAATTGCAGAATGGTTAGAAAATCTACCTGTGAAAATATTTTAACTATTAACAGAAAAAAAAAAAAGCAGCTTTATAAACTTGAGATAGGGAGGGTTTCTTAATTAGGATATAAATCCATAGAAAGGAAATATTAAAATCCATTTTCAAAATTAAAAGATGTATATGAGAGAAGACATTATTTAAAAAATTAGTAAGTAATAAAGCAAAGAATGAAGACATGTGTTCCCTCTCCTTCCTCTCTATATCTCACTAAGTAACACTTTAAGGATAAAAAAAATGTAGAAGCCACATGAAAACAAAGAAAGAAGGACCTGTAACAATAGTTTGTTATCACAGAAAGTCTTGGGCATTGGTAGTACCAAGGACTGAGAGCAGAGGAAAAATTAGTGGCCAAAAGAAAATGGATTGAAAGTTTATTCAGGAGCAAGTAGATCTTCATAATCCATTCCTTATTTGTGGCTAGGAGAGAGCTTTTTTCCTCACCTGGCAGAAAACTGGAGGTTTAACCCTTTAGAGAAGGTGAACCATAACTCTGTATGGGGCAATGTCCAAGGGAAGGAAAAGGTACATCGTTGGAAATGAAAATAAATGCCCTTTACCACCCCTTCCTTCTAGCAATCAGGTTCATATCTTCAAAGCAAAAATCAGAAGATTCCTCCCTCAGTTCAGTTCAGTTCAGTCGCTTAGTCGTGTCCGACTCTTTGCTAATCGCAGCACGCCAGGCCTCCCTGTCCATCACCATCTCCCAGAGTTCACTCAAACTCACGTCCATCGAGTCCATGATGCCATCCAGCCATCTCATCCTCTGTCGTCCCCTTCTTCTCCTGCCCCCAATCCCTCCCAGGATCAAAGTCTTTTCCAATGAGTCAACTCTTCGCATGAGTGGCCAAAGTACTGGAGTTTCAGTTTTAGCATCATTCCTTCCAAAGAAATCCCAGGGCTGATCTCCTTCAGAATGGACTGGTTGGATCTCCTTGCAGTCCAAGGGACTCTCAAGAGTCTTCTCCAACACCACAGTTCAAAAGCATCAATTCTTCGGTGCTCAGCCTTCTTCACAGTCCAACTCTCACATCCATACATGACCACAGGAAAAAACCATAGCCTTGACTAGACTGACCTTAGTCGGATTCCTCCCTAGCAGTTTGAATTTGCTAAGAGACAAGATCTAAAGACAATGGCATGTCCCCAAGTAAAATAGCCCAGCCAAATCACCTGCAGATTTACTGCTTTATTCAAAAGCTCCAGTCAGCTTTTCCTGCCCCACTCTTGAATATGACAAGAACCCAATGACCACCAGCTGAGAAAAGTTTCCAACATAAAAAACAAAATTCCTTTCCCCCTAAAAAATAACTAACAAAAACTAGAAAAGGAAAGCAAGAAGAGAGAGGCAAGATTGAAGAAGAAATATTTTTTAAAAAACATTAAGATATTACAACCATGAAGCAGAAACAGAATGCAAAGAAGTATTTGGAGAGCAAAAGACCTTGGAAATTAAAAAAGAATTGATAATAGAAATGAAAAGTCTACTAGAAGGTTTAGAAAATAAGAGGAAGTCTCTGAATGTGGAAAATAGATGAAAAGATTAAAGAGAGAGAGAAGATAAAATTAGAGGCCAATCCAGAGGGTCCAACAGCTGAATAATAGTAGTTCCAGAAATTAAAGGAAAGAACATAGAGGAGGAGGAAATTATCATATTTAAAGAACATTCCCCAGAACCAGAAGACACATGTTCTCAGAATGCCAGAGCCATCGAGTGTCCAGCACGACGGCAGGATGAAGATCCACATCAAGACATATCAGCACAAAATTTTTGCTCTGGGCTCAGGGTGAAATTTTAAGATGTCCAAAGAGGAAAAAAATAAATAAGTAAATAAAGCCTCCCTCAAGAAAAAAAAAAAAAAAGCACAAAAAATCATATACAAAGGAAAATAGCAACATGGGAGGTCTTTTTTAAAGCATTCCAAGGTAAATACTTTCTAAACCAGAATCTATAATAAGCCAAATATTCAAACAATGTGAGACTGGAATGGAGCCATATTCAGACATGCATAGATCTCAAACATTTTACCTCCTTTTCCAGATGCAGTTGGGGATGATACTCTATAGAAGTGAGAAAATGAAACAAGAAAAATCTCTGTGGACCATTAAACAAAAATTCCAACACAGGACAGAGAGGAGAGGAGATCTTCTGATGAAAACATGCTGACTTAGGGAGAAATGAGACCAGAGCAAAAAGACAGACCATTGCAGGAGGAATATCCCCAAGAGGAAGAAATGGATTAGATATCTGTCATGCTGCAATGTCTTGAGAGATTTTTCTCTTCTGGCAGATAAAAACATGAATGACGTGCAAATTCAGGGAGTTATTGGTGTATCCGTGGTGGTGAAGCCACAAACCTGTGTGGAACTGTTTGGGGAGGAGGATGGAGAAAAAGGAGAAGGAAAAGAGTCCTGGGTGTCCCATTGGTTAGAGGCTGGGGAGACACAGAAAGAGCTGACGGTGAAGCAGGAAGAGAGTAGTTGAAACAAGAGGGGTGTTCTGACAGCCAAGTGAAGGTATTCCAGAAGCCAAGAGTGACCAACTCTGTGAAATTATTCAGATGGATTAAGTGAAATGAGGACCGAGGATGATGGCTGGATCTGGCAACAGGGAGCTGCCTTGGATGGAGCTGTTTTGGTGGCGCAGTAAGGGTGGAGACTTCCAGTGGGGACATGAGAAAATAGAAGGAGAGGAATTGGAGATAGATGTGTCTGTTAGAGGAAGCACACTGAAGGAAACCGCCCACCCTGGCCAGGTACCATAGTAACCATTTGCATGAGTTGTTTTATGACAGGAGATCCTGATGAGGAATAGGAAACTAATAAGCCACCACCAACCGGCAGAGTTCGGGAAAGGTCTAAAGGAGACACTGCCTGTCCGTCCACTTCCCAGAATCCCTCTCGCTAGCATCCATCTTGGCTGAGCGATGCATGTGCCACCAGGAAAGCCTCTGAATTAGAATGATTGGTCAAAGACCACCCGGAAACTAATCCCATCACCATAAAACCCTACATTGTGAGCCACGCGGCAGAGCAATTCTCCTGGGTTTCCTTACCCTACTGCTCTCCACCCGGGTGCCCTTTCCCAATAAAATCTCTTGCTTTGTCAGCACATGTGTCTCCTCAGACAATTCATTTCTCAGTGTTAGACAAGAGGCCAGTTTCAGGCCCTGGAAGGGGTCCGCCTTCCTGCAACATGTCCTCAGAACTGAGGAGATACATGAGAACAGAGGTGTGATGCGGAGGGAGGAAGGTTAGAGCAGGTTTTTGTTTGGGTGTTTTTTTTTTTTAAGACAGAAATGTTTAAGCACATTTTATGCCATTGGGAATGATCCAATAGGGAAGGAGATTTTCATGACACAGGAAAGACAAAGGAATAAATCCTGGCAGGATATTCTTGATGAAGCAAGACTGGGTGAATCCAGTGTTCAAGTTGAGGGTTGCCCTTATGTAGGAGCACAATATTCTATCCATAGTTACAGAAAGTAAGTCTTAGTATATGAATTTAAATAGTATTTAGGAACACATTTAAGTATACAAGACTTCCCTGGTGGCTCACACAGTAAAGCGTCTGCCTACAATGTGGGAGACCCGGGTTCAATCCCTGGGTCGGGAAGATCTCCTGGAGAAGGAAATGGCAACCCACTCCAGTATCCTTGCCTGGAAAATCCCATGGACGGAGGAGCCTGGTGGTCCAAGGGGTCATAAAGAGTCAGACACGACTGATTGACTTCACTTTCACTTTTAAGTATACAAAGCTGGTAAACAATTCAAATATTGACACATCAAATTCATGATTATGGGAACCTAAAGCACAGATGGAACTGAGATAAAGGTAGTTCAAAGTGATATAAACTTTCTCTGAAATCTTTATTTTATTTTTAAAAGATAAGGGCAACAGAATTTTTAAGTAATTTTTCTTTTTCCTATTTATTACCCAGGTTTCAGATGGCATATCAAACACAATAGCTTTGAGTCTCAAAATTTTTCTGCTATAAGTATTTTTAGAAAGTTTATTAATATCCAGGTATCTTACACACCCTATACCTAGGCTGCCTGTGGATCTTTAGGGTGTATTAAGATGCAGAAAGAATCAGATATTTTAAGAAAAGCAGAAGTAAATTGTGTTTCAATGCAGATGGAAGGAAGGGCACATAACCAAGAACAAACACAATTTTGGCATCAACCTGAAGAATAATGTCAAGAGAGCTAAAGTAACTTTAGCCCTCAAAGGATACTGACAATAACAGAAAGTTTTTGTTCTCAAGCCTTGTCAAAGCTAGGAGAGGAAATAGATCTATCCCCTTGGGGGAGGTGGTGAGGAATGTTGGTGCAAGTGTTTATTTAAATACTTTTAGTTCACCTTCTTCCATAAAAGATCTGAGATTATTCACAAAGACACTTACCATGAGGCAAGATCTTTTTAAAAGTGAGGAAATGAAGGGAAATAAGATTACGAAAAGTAGATTAAATCAAGTATATGGAAAGGACCAAAATACGTTTGCTATGTTCTTGTTCACTTTGCTAAAAATGGGTCTCAAATTAGATTCTAAGTGAAAAACGTAATTGGTTACTCAGTCTTCTGAATCCATAGGATGAAGATAGACTCTTTGCCTGGATATTCAGCCATCCCTGTCCTGAGGCTGGAGAGAAGTTTCTGCTGTGCATCTCCCAAAAGACAGCATGGAGGACTTTCAAGTCAAAGCAGGGTTGAAATGGCACCACAGACTTTTCCTTCCCTAATACCTAACAAAATGAGCGAAACAGAATAAAAAACTAACAAGGAATGGGGAGAATGGGAAGCCCAATACAGCACAGGTGAAAACCTGGCAACTAAGGAAAGACAGATTTTGGAGCAGAGCATAGAGGGGCTGTACAGCTAGGTTGCTTAACTTGCCACTTTCTTTAGGTGGCACATTGATATGTTGAGAAAAATCCGCAGATGACACAGAAGTACCCCCAGATCCTGAGAGAAGCAGAATGAGAGTGTATCCTCTAAATGAGGAATAATGGGAGTAACAGCTCAAGAGAAACAACTGAAGGTATAGAGCATTGACTCTAACGGACATGAAGGCACTGGAGCACCACAGGCTGGAAAGTTTGAGGATGATGTCCTTGAGCTGTAGATCCATTCCCAGGTGAAATGGCACAAACTCAGGTATAAAACACACAACAGAATCTCGAAGGAAAATGCAAACTGTAGTTTCTTTTCTTCCCACCACTTCCTCAGACTATAGAAAAAGTAGTTAAGATATAATGTTAAGTTCTTAACCGGATTGAAAGTAGGAAACACTCTAGTAGGATTGAATGGGAAGGTAGGCAGGAGTGATGGCACATTAGACAGAATCCCTCTGAAATGAGCTGGACGAAAAGGAGCCGCAAAACAATTCCAGACACATCTCAGAGGAATCCACCACAATATAGCAAATAGCACAGTGAACAGAAACACATACTTTTTGGTTTCCTAGTGCATATAAAAATTATGTTTACATTATAATTGTAGTCTATTAAGTGTGCAGTAGTATTATGTCTAAAACTGCATATACTTTAATTTAAAAATACTTTATTGTTAAAAATGCTAACCATTCTTTGGCTCTTCAAGGAGGCATAATCTTTTTGCTGGTGGACGGTCTTGCCCTGATGTTGATGGCTGCTGGCTGATAAGAGTGGTGGTTGCTGAAGGTGGAAGCGGCTGTGAAATTTTCTTAAAACAAGACAATGAAGTTTATCACATCAGTTCTGACACTTCCTTTCACACATGATTTTTCTGTAACATGCGGTGGTGTTTGATAACATTTTACCCCCAGCAGAACTTCTTTCAGAATTGGAGTTGATCCTCTCAAACCCTGCCACTGCTTTATCAACTAAGTTTATGTAATATTTTAAATCCTTTGTATCCATTTGAAAAGGAGCAGGGCCCTGTGGTCCTTCCCCAACCCCAGCCCACTATGTCCTCTGCCTGCTTTTTGTCTGTGGGAAAACTTTAGCCAAAGAATAAGTTTAATCAGAGAAGTGAGAAAATGCAGAAACAAAGGAAAGGAGTCCAACAAGAGTAGCGTTTGGCCTATCTCAGCTTTCATCATGGCTTCTCACTAAGCTTAATCACTTCTAGCTTTTGATTTAAAGTGTGAAATAGGTGACTCTTCCTTTCACTTGAGGAAGAGGCCATAGTCAGGCTATTAATTGGCCTAATCTCAATATTGTTATGTCTTAGAGAATAGGGAGGCCCAGGAGGGAGAGAGAAGAGCAAACAGCTGGTTGGTGGGGCAGTCAGAACCCACATGACATTTATCAATTAAGTTTCCATCTTATTAATGGATGTGGTTTATGGTGCCCTTAAGATTATCGCTGTAAATTAAGATAACAAATACAGAAAGTAGAGAAAGTAGAAAAAAGATGTTATAGAATATAGAAAAGAGGGTCCTACATAAAGATAATTAACAACCTGCAAGTTCAGAAACAAACAAAAAAAAGGAATAAATGATGTATTCAATGATAAAATAGAAGAGAACCTCCCTACACCCACCAAATGAAAATTTACAGGTTAAAAGATGACTAGATTCTGGAAAATTTTGATACAGATTGTTCATAATGATATATGGCAGAGCTAAGCTACTTTGAACAAAAAGAGATAACTCTTGATGTGTCCAGAAAGAAAGTACCTTATAGGGGGAGATTAATCAGGCTGGCCTTAGGCTTTTCCTTGATGAAGACAGTGGAACAGTTTATATCAAGCCATGTGGAAAGTAGTGTGACCAAAGCATGTCATACCAAGTGAAGATGTCATTCAAGTGTAATGTACACAGGCAGACCTCGAGAGAGAGAACCAGCTCAGAATCCCAGACACAAGGGCTTTTCTTGGAGAAACAACTTGACAAAAAATCCAGATAATTATTAATAACACACTCAAAATGAAGAACTCAGGAATAGAGAGACCATGGTGGGAAGGGGCCAGTGATGACAACTGAATATGTCTAATTATTGAATGATAACCAAATTACTATGGGAAATATATTTTCTGAATAAAATATAATCATTATCAAACTGAGCACAGTTACTAAGAATATACAAACAAAATTTGGGAGATGGGCAGGAAGATGGAAGTAGTATAGTCTTAGAAAGGTGTAAGCATTGCATACCATTCAGGCAACCCTTAACAAATACTATTAATATTTCTCTCAACCAGACTTTGGAAAAGCACTGGATGACACCAGTTGTGAGACTGTACTCCCTGATAGATGGTTGGAAATTAAATTCATGAGAATAGATCCATTAGCTTGTGGAATTAGCAAGCCTAACAGATCCATAAGCTTTTAGAGTTAAAAAGGTTTAAAGTTAGCATGGCTAATCTGAGTTAGTTGATCTCAGAAAGTAGGCAAAACCACTTAGTTCCCATTTTTACTTTCATGGTTTTCAGAGAGGAGAGAAGAATTCAAATAGCTGCAGAAAAACATATAACGAAGAAACTGTCTTTGTGCCAGTACCGTACTGTCTTGATGACTGTGGCTTTGTAGTAGAGCCTGAAGTCAGGCAAGTTGATTCCTCCAGTTCCATTCTTCTTTCTGAAGATTGCTTTGGCTAGTCGAGGTTTTTTGTATTTCCATACAAATCTTGAAATTATTTGTTCTAGCTCTGTGAAAAATATCGCTGGTAGCTTGATAGGGATTGCATTGAATTTGTAAATTGCTTTGGGTAGTATACTCATTTTCACTATATTGATTCTTCCGATCCATGAACATGGTATATTTCTCCATCTATTAGTGTCCTCTTTGATTTCTTTCATCAGTGTTTTATAGTTTTCTATATATAGGTCTTTAGTTTCTTTAGGTAGATATATTCCTAAGTATTTTATTCTTTTCATTGCAATGGTGAATGGAATTGTTTCCTTAATTTCTTGTTCTACTTTCTCATTATTAGTATATAGGAATGCAAGGGATTTCTGAGTGTTGATTTTATATCCTGCAACTTTACTATATTCATTGATTAGCTCTAGTAATTTTCTGGTGGAGTCTTTAGGGTTTTCTTTTTTTTTTTTAAGACTAGTCAAGTGCAGTAGTGAGAACGGGGGAAGAGTAGAACGAGGAGTTCGATCTGTAACTGACTGTGAACAATCAATTGAGATAACTCACTACCTTCGGACCAGCCTAGGGTTTTCTATGTAGAGGATCATGTCATCTGCAAACAGTGAGAGTTTTACTTCTTCTTTTCCAATTTGGATTCCTTTATTTCTTTTTCTGCTCTGATTGCTGTGGCCAAAACTTCCAGAACTATGTTGAATAGTAGCGGTGAAAGTGGGCACCCTTGTCTTGTTCCTGACTTTAGGGGAAATGCTTTCAATTTTTCACCATTGAGGATAATGTTTGCTGTGGGTTTGTCATATATAGCTTTCATTATGTTGAGGTATGTTCCTTCTATTCCTGTTTTCTGGAGAGTTTTTATCATAAATGGATGTTGAATTTTGTCAAAGGCCTTCTCTGCATCTATTGAGATAATCATATGGCTTTTATTTTTCAATTTGTTAATGTGGTGAATTACATTGATTGATTTGCGGATATTGAAGAATCCTTGCATCCCTGGGATAAAGCCCACGTGGTCATGGTGTATGATGTTTTTAATGTGTTGTTGGATTCTCATTGCTAGAATTTTGTTGAGGATTTTTGCATCTATGTTCATCAGTGATATTGGCCTGTAGTTTTCTCTGGCACAAAGAGAGAAATATAGATCAATGGAACAAAATAGAAAGCCCAGAGATAAATCCACACACATATGGACACCTTATCTTTGACAAAGGAGGCAAGAATATACAATGGAGTAAAGACAATCTCTTTAACAAGTGGTGCTGGGAAAACTGGTCAACCACTTGTAAAAGAATGAAACTAGATCACTTTCTAACACCACACACAAAAATAAACTCAAAATGGATTAAAGATCTAAATGTAAGACCAGAAACTATAAAACTCCTAGAGGAGAACATAGGCAAAACACTCTCCGACATAAATCACAGCAGGATCCTCTATGATCCACCTCCCAGAATACTAGAAATAAAAGCAAAAATGAACAAATGTGATCTAATTAAAATTAAAAGCTTCTGCACAACAAAGGAAAATATAAGCAAGGTGAAAAGACAGCCTTCTGAATGGGAGAAAATAATAGCAAATGAAGCAACTGACAAACAACTAATCTCAAAAATATACAAGCAGCTTATGCAGCTCAATTCCAGAAAAAATAAACGACCCAATCAAAAAATGGGCCAAAGAACTAAATAGACATTTCTCCAAAGAAGACATATGGATGGCTAACAAACACATGAAAAGATGCTCAACATCACTCATTATCAGAGAAATGCAAATCAAAACCACAATGAGGTATCACTTCACACCAGTCAGAATGTCTGCGATCCAAAAATCTGCAAGCAATAAATGCTGGAGAGGGTGTGGAGAAAAGGGAACCCTCCTACACTGTTGGTGGGAATGCAAACTAGTACAGCCACTATGGAGAACAGTGTGGAGATTCCTTAAAAAATTGCAAATAGAACTGCCTTATGACCCAGCAATCCCACTGCTGGGCATACACACCGAGGAAACCAGAATTGAAAGAGACACATGTACCCCAATGTTCATCGCAACACTGTTTATAATAGCCAGGACATGGAAACCATCTAGATGTCCATCAGCAGATGAATGGATAAGAAAGCTGTGGTACATATACACAATGGAGTATTACTCAGCCGTTAAAAAGAATACATTTGAATCAGTTCTGATGAGATGGATGAAACTGGAGCCAATTACACAGAGTGAAGTAAGCCAGAAGAAAAACACCAATACAGTATACTAACACATATATATGGAATTTAGAAAGATGGCAATGATGACCCTGTATGCAGGACAGCAAAAAAAACACAGATGTGTATAACGGACTTTTGGACTCAGAGGGAGAGGGAGAGGGTGGGATGATTTGGGAGAATGGCATTGAAACATGTATACTATCATGTAAGAATCAAGTCACCAGTCTATGTCTGATGCAGGATACAGCATGCTTGGGGCTGGTGCACGGTGGTGACCCAGAGAGATGTTATGGGGAGGGAGGTGGGAGGGGGGTTCATGTTTGGGAACGCATGTACACCCGTGGTGGATTCATGTCAATGTATGGCAAAACCAACAAAAAAATAAAAAATTAAAAATTTAAAAAATTAAAAAAGAAACTGTAGCCCAACATCACTGAGGAGCTGTAGAAAGGAACTTGGTCACATGAGAGAAGCATTCTCATTTCTGGAGCCAGAGAAGAACATCCCAGAGCCCAGAAGGAACCACAGGTGTGATCTCAGCCTTCTGAGATTTCACAGCAAAATCATGGAGAATGAGGAAGGGCTTGAACACTGGAAACAGAAATGTGATCTTGCTTGGCAAAAGAGAAGTAGTTGAATAAAGAATATAGACTAACAAGATTGAAGTCTGGAAAAAAATCTCAAAGAGACTGTCAGATGGTGAATGAGCTTTTAGGAGAAGGGAACTAATTTTTAATGATAATTTACATATCCAAATAATTCCATTCCCCATAACAACTGTGTGATGTGTTCATTGTTCTTATCACAGTGAAGATGGAGAAACATAGTGTCAGCGAAATCAGTTATTTGTTCAAGGTCACACAGCTAGTAGATGCTGGACTATATTTGTTGTTATTGTTTATTCACTAAGTCGCATCTGACTCTTTGCGACCCCATGGACTGTAGCCTGCCAGGCTCCTCTCTCCATGGAATTTTCCAGGCAGGAATACTGGAGTGAGTAGCCCTTCTTCTCCAGAGGCTCTTTCCAACCCAGGGATCGGGCCCATGTCTTCTGCGTTGGCAGGCAGATTCTTTACCACTGAGCCACCAGGAAAGCCTGGACTATATTTGCTGCCCCATTTTATAAAAAATATGATGATCGCTAAGGATCCAGGCAGTTTTATTAAGATAAATGTTGGTCAGACTTACTCTTTCTTTTGATAACATTCTAGGTATAGAGATCTACCAGAGACTTAGTATATCCTGGCTTAATTAGGTGTTTAATCAAGTCTCCAGGTTATTCTGTGTCTCATATAATGGGAAAAAAAATATCAAAGTTTCATAGAATAATTGTTGCTTTAAAATCTTCACCCTAAAAATACTAATAGCAGTGTACAATCTATTAAATGGAAAAAGAAAGTTAAAATCAGAACCTATATCTTGTTTTATTTTTTCAGAGACCATATATATATATATGTGTGTGTGTGTGTAGTGGTGTTGGAGAAGACTCTTGAAAGTCCCTTGGACTGCAAGGAGATCCAACCAATCCATTCTGAAGGAGATCAGCCCTGGGATTTCTTTGGAAGGAATGATGCTAAAGTTGAAACTCCAGTACTTTGGCCACCTCATGCGAAGAGTTGACTTATTGGAAAAGACTCTGATGCTGGGAGGGATTGGGGGCAGGAGGAGAAGGGGACGACAGAGGATGAGATGGCTGGATGGCACCCCTGACTCGATGGACATGAGTCTGAGTGAACTCCGGGAGTTGGTGATGGACAGGGATGATTCATGGGGTCGCAAAGAGTCGGACACGACTGAGTGACTGAACTGAACTGAACTGACTGATACATATATATATACACACATATATTTAACTAACCTATTTTTCTGTTGACATGGTCTCTGGTATACAGTAAGTAGTCCAAAATATTTGCTAGAAAAGTTCATGAATTTGGAGGGAATCTCTAGAGGAAAGCTACAGAACTCTGTCCTGTTTGGCTTTTTTTCTCTATAACTTGATGAAGACATAAAAGATATTTCATCACGTTTGAAGGTGACAGAAAGCTGGAAAAGGGAATGAATAAGACTGATGATAAAATCCAGATTCAAAGTAGTCTTGACAGGTTGAAATGATAGGCAAAACCAAAATGTTCTCTTCTGTGTTTACCCTTAAAAACAACTGCCTAAGTACAGAATGGAAAAATAGAATTTGGCACTGATTTACATGAAAAAGATTTGAGAGTTTTGCTTGTCCACAGCAGGAGCCAACAATTTGATGTATCAATAGTTATTAAAATTAAAAAAAAAAAACAGATTACATTAGTAAGATGATAGTGTCCAAATCACAGAAAATTATAATCCCATTGGGTTTTCCACTGGTCTGATTACAGCAGGATATTACTTTCAATTTTGGGCACCCCAATTTAAGAAGGACACTGAAAAATTGAAAGGTTCTAAGACAAGATGGTCAAGAATAAGAGAAATGTTCTTCAAGAGACAGTTCAAAAAACAAGGGGACTTTTGGACTTCCTTGGTGACTAAAACTCTGCACTCCAAGTGCCGGGAGCTCAGGTTAAATCCCTGGTGAGAGAACTAGGTCCCACCTAACATATTTAAGACCCTGCACAGCCAAATAAGTAAACATTAAAAAATGAAGAAAACAGGAGACTTTGGCATGTGGAAGTTTTAAGGGGAGACATAATTAGCTGCCTTCAAATATTTGAGAGGTAATTGTGTATAGAAAAGACCAGATATACTTGCTGTTTTTCCAGAGAGCAGAGTTAAGAAGAAACAATGAGAGAAAGCTGTAGAAAGCAGATTTCAGTTTATAAAAAAAGAACTGCCTCACAACTTGTTGTTTTTCAGTCTCTAAGTCATGCCCAACTCCTTGTGACCCCGTGGACTGCAGCACGCCAGGCTGCCCTGTCTTTCACTATCTCCCAGAGTTCGCTCAAATTCATGTCTATTGAGTTGGTGATACCATCCAACCATCTTATCTTCTGTTGCCCATTTCTCTTGCCCTCAATCTTTCCCAGCATCAGGGTCTTTTCCAATAAGTCAGCTCTTCACGTCAGGTGGCCAAAGTATTGGAGCTTCAGCTTCAACATCAGTCCTTCTAGCCTCACAACTAGATTTGTTCATTGGAGAAATGAGTCAACTTTCAGGGGAAGCCTAGAAGTTTTCACTTCAGTGAGAATGACTGTCTGGAGGGGATTCCTGTACAGAAAATGAGAAGAGTCAAGAATACCCTATGAGTTTCTCCTGGAGACCTTCCACTTCATTCAGATTCTGGGCTAGAGAGGAATTTGGTCTCCAGTAAGCAGAATTTTCAGTGGTTCTCATTTCCTCTCCACAAGGGCTCACAAGGAATTTCTTTGCCAACAAAATGCTTCCCTCTTGTCTCGTATTTCCATCTTTAAGCGAATCTCACACTTTGCATGCTTTATTCTATGCATATTATGCATCAATTTTAAAAATCCATTGGAATCTCTAAATACTTGTGTGTCTTCTACTGAATTAAGAGTAAAGATACCACTAGTGACAGCAGCAGAGGTCAAACACTTGGTTTGTTGAGACTCCTATAAAGAAACATTCAGTATATAAGAACATCCTATACAGATTTGTTTTTCTTTTTAATGAAACGAGATCTATCTCAAATTTAGGTGAAAAGATTCTAAAGTAATATTTGGACTCCTAAAGTCCCTAGCACTGACAAAAGTTAGAGTCTTTTGTTAAAATCATCTTGTTCCACTTATGTTCCTACAGCTTTCTTCCTTTATTTGATTTCCTTAATAGATTTAAAATATCTTCTTCAAGGTGATGGGCACCTTGCCTGGAAAAAACTGGCTTCTCTCTGGGCAGGTGAAAGATCATTTTGTAAGCAGAAGCTGACAGATGTGAATAGCAAATTTAACCTACAGCAAGATCATGGATATTTGGGGATTCAATCTCCAGTCTTGCTAGAGACTGACAGAGCCTGGGGAAGGGTTGCAGATTTGAAGAGAACAGATTTCTGACGCTCAAGGCAACCAGAGGAATAGCTCATGAATACCGACTCTGGACCTGCTTTCTCTCTGCTGAGAGAAACGCAGACACAGTGCAATCCATGTTGCAGTGCCTATCTCCAACTCAACAGCACACTGCTGCTAGATAATAAACAACTCATCAAACCGCAATCTAGACCCGTTTCTTCACTTTCATTTCATGTTTCTTAGGATAGAATCTGTCTCACCAAATTGACAGGCTCTATCCTGCATACTTTGAGAGCCCAAGCAAATACAGGTCTGCCACATACCAAGTGCTCAAAAAATGCTTACTGCAAAAACATGAAAAGGGCAGCGTCTTGGATCCAGTCTGTTTTGCAGATGGAGGATGGGTGACAGATGTGATCTAGGAAGAGATAAATGGAAAGCAGGCAGAGCAAGAGTGGTTGGCTGGTTATGGAAAATGCTGTAAGGAACTTCTGATTTTTTTTGTCAAATACCAGGGCTCTTTTGTGGAATATGCAATCTGTCAAAGAAAGTAGAAAGTCTCATACATTAGGATTTTTGTTGTTGTTGTTCTTCCCAGGAAATGTACCTCTAATTGGTACTGTATCCAGTTTACAAAGAACTGAGTTAGATGTTCCTCTTTAAAGATGCATGCTGAATGGAAGCCAGGACTTCCATTCATTATAAACAAAATAATCAAGTGGTCTTCTTGTTGTGCCTGCGTGCTAAGTTGCTTCAGTTGTTTCCAACTCTTTGTGACCCTATGGACTGTAGCCTGCCAGGTTCCTCTGTCCATGGGATTCTCCAGGCAAGAATACTGGAGTGGGTTGCCATGCCCTCCTCCAGGGGGTCTCTTCAAATCTGCAACCCTTCCCCAGGCTCTGTCAGTCTCTAGAAAGACTGTCAGTCTCTCTGTCAGAGATCCATCCCGTGTCTCTTACCTCCCCTTTGTTGGCAGGTGGATTCTTTACCACTAGGGCCACCTGGGAAGCCCCAGTCTCCTTGGCATCTTTACTCAAATATTCCATTCATTATTCCTTATATTTAAGCAACACTAGAGTTTCAAAGAGTAAACAAACTATATGAGTAACTTGCATCCTACTTCAGAAAAACTGACATTCACCAAGTAAAGTTGATTCTGTACTAGTTAATTCAAAAGAGAAAAATACATATTTGTCGAATACTTTTCATAGCCAGTTCCAATGGTTCATACTCTAGAGAAGAATCTAAGAGTTTCTTTCTCAAATAACTATATTAAAAAATTCAATACTTTGAACTATGGGGTGACAAGAATCTGACTGTACCCTGTTTGAGACAGGAATGAAATAAACTTTGTCCTCATAAAATAGATTTGCTCTAAGACAGAAATACATGGCAGGAAGGAAGCACTCCGTTGGTAAAGAAATTCTTGGTGAGCCATTAGGGAGAGCAAATGAGAGTCATTGAAAATTCTGCTTATTTGGGACCAAGATGTTCTCTAGTCCAGAATCTGAATATAGTATAAGGTCCTTGGGAGGAGCTCATGGGATATTCTTGACTCTCCTTATTTTCTGTACAGGTACCTGCTCCAGACTGTCATTCACACTGAACTGAAAACTTCTAGGTTTCCCCTGAAAGTTGGTGTACTTTGGGTGTATTCTGTTCCCTCTCAGTCCATATCCTTGCCAAAAGTTGTCAGATGTCTAAATTTCGGCCATTTAACGATTGTGTACCAATATCTCATTGTGGTTTTAGTTTTCATTTCCTTGGTGAATAATGGTATCGAGCATATTGTCACATGCTTGTTGGTCATTTGGAAATCTTTTGTCAAGTGCCTGTTTCAGTCATTAACCAATTTACAAAAACAAATCACTTATAATGAGATATTGGGCTTTCCAGGTGGCTCAGGGGTAAACAATCTGCCTGCCAAGCAGGAGACATGGGTTTGATCCCTGGGTTAAGAGGATCCCCTGGAGAAAGAAATGGAAACCCACTCTGATATTCTTGCCTGGGAAATACTATGGATGGAGGAGCGTGGCAGGCTGTATAGTCCACGGGGTCAAAAAGAGTCAGACACTACTTAGCAACTGAACAGGAGCATAATTTATATAAAATAACTCATTTTAAGTATGCAGTTTGATGAGTTTTGACAATTATAAACACTTATGTAATTGCCACTGCGATCAAGATATAGAACATTTCCATCAGCATGAAGGTTCCTTCATGCCTATTTGCAGTCAATGTCCACATTCACAACCCCAGCCAAACGCTGATCTAATTTTTCACTATAGGTTAGTTTTACTGGCTCTCAGTTCAGTTCAGTTGCTCAGTCGTGTCCGACTCTTTGCGACCCCATGAATCGCAGCACGCCAGGCCTCCCTGTCCATCACCAACTCCCGGAGTTCACTCAGACTCATGTCCATCGAGTCAGTGATGCCATGCAGCCATCTCATCCTCTGTCGTCCCCTTCTCCTCCTGCCCCCAATCCCTCCCAGCATCAGAGTCTTTTCCAGTGAGTCAACTCTTCGCATGAGGTGGCCAAAGTACTGGAGTTTCAGCTCTAGAATTCTATATAAATAGAATTATACGGGTATGTACTCTCTTATGCCTGTCTTCTTTCACTGACTATAATGTTTTTGAGGTGCATCTGTGTTGTTGGGGATATCAGTAGTTCATTCCTTTTTATTGCTGAGCAGTAGTCTTAGATAGATGGTCCACAGTTTGTTTATCAGTTCATCTTTTGATGGATGTTTATGTTATTTCCAAGTTTTTGCTATTATAAATAACAGCTGAATAAAGCTATTATGAACATATGTGTAGAAATGTCTTTGTATGCACATGTGTTTTCATTTCTCTTGGGTAAATGCCCTAATGAAGTTGCTGGAACTGTGTCATATGGTGTGTGTATATCTAGTTTTATAAGAGACTCCAAGATATTTTCCAAAGTGATTGTAACATTTTAAAGTCCAATGAGCAATAGAATTCCAATTCCTCCATATCCTTGACAACATTTGGGGTGTCAGTCATTTTCATTTTAGCCATCGTTTTTTGCTGTGGTAACTAATTGTGGTTTAAACTTATTTAACCCATTTTTATTTAGGTCTTTTGCATTTTTCCTTATAGACTTATGATTTTTTTAAAAAAAATATACTCATCTTTTGGGCATAAGTCATCTGTTACATATGTTGCTGAGAATATGTTCTTTGCTTCCATAGCTTGCTTTTTCAATTTCTGGATATGGTGGCTTTTGATGAACTAGAGTTTTTCATTCTAGTGAAGTACAATTTATTTATTTCCTTTTGATGTGTGCTTTTTATATTATGTTTAAGGAATATTTGCATACCTCAAAGTCATTAGTCATTATTGTATTCTCCAATGTTTCTTTTTTTCTTTTCCTGCAAGCTTGATCATTTTACTTATCATGTTTAGGTATGAGATCTGTTTTGAACTCATTTTTATGTATTGTATGAAGTGAGCTTCAAGGTTTACTTTTATCCAAATGGATATTCAGCACCATTTGCTGTAATGATTTCCCACTAGATTTTAAAGACTATTTCAACATAAATCCTCAATGTGGAATCCATTTTTAGATTCCAGCTGTTAAGTGAGTTGTGTAAATTATTAGAAACTTTTATGCTCCTCTATTGAAGAGGTGGCAAGAATACACAGAAGAACTGTACAAAAAAGATCTTCATGACCAAGATAATCTCGATGGTGTGATCACTCACCTAGAGCCAGACATCCTGGAATGTGAAGTCAAATGGGCCTTAGAAAGCATCACTACGAACAAAGCTAGTGGAGGTGATGGAATTCCAGTTGAGCTATTTCAAATCCTGAAAGATGATGCTATGAAAGTGCTGCACTCAATATGCCAGCAAATTTGGAAAACTCAGCAGTGGCCACAAGACTGGAAAAGGTCAGTTTTCATTCCAATTCCAAAGAAAGGCAATGCCAAAGAATGCTCAAACTACCGCACAATTGCGCTCATCTCACACGCTGGTAAAGTAATGCTCAAAATTCTCCAAGCCAGGCTTCAGCAGTACGTGGACCATGAACTTCCAGATGTTCAAGCTGGTTTTAGAAAAGGCAGAGGAACCAGAGATCAAATTGCCAACATCTGCTGGATCATCAAAAAAGCAAGAGAGTTCCAGAAAAACATCTATTTCTGCTTTATTGACTATGCCAAAGTCTTTGACTGTGTGGATCACAATAAACTGTGGAAAATTCTGAAAGAGATGGGCATACCAGACCACCTGACCTGCCTCTTGAGAAACCTATATGCAGGTCAGGAAGCAACAGTTAGAACTGGACATGGAACAACAGACTGGTTCCAAATAGGAAAAGGAGTACGTCAAGGCTGCATCTTGTCACCCTGCTTATTTAACTTCTATGCAGAGTACATCGTGAGAAACGCTGGACTGGAAGAAGCACAAGCTGGAATCAAGATTGCCAGGAGAAATATCAGTCACCTCATATATGCAGATGATACCACCCTTATGGCAGAAAGTGAAGAGGAACTAAGAAGTCTCTTGATGAAAGGAAAGAGGAGAGTGAAAAAGTTGGCTTCAAGCTCAACATTCAGAAAACAAAGCTCATGGCATCTGGTCCCATCACTTCGTGGGAAATAGACGGGGAAACAGTGGAAACAGTGTCAGACTTTATTTTGGGGGGGCTCCAAAGTCACTCCAGATGGTGACTGCAGCCATGAAATTAAAAGATGCTTACCCCTTGGAAGGAAAGTTATGACCAACCTAGATAGCATATTCAAAAGCAGAGACATTACTTTGCCAACAAAGGTCCGTCTAGTGAAGGCTATGGTTTTTCCTGTGGTCATGTATGGATGTGAGAGTGGGACTGTGAAGAAAGCTGAGTGCCGAAGAATTGATGCTTTTGAACTGTGGTGTTGGAGAAGACTCTTGAGAGTCCCTTGGACTGCAAGGAGATCCAACCAGTCCATTCTAAAGGAGACCAGCCCTGGGTGTTCTTAGGAAGGAATGATGCTAAAACTGAAACTCCAGTACTTTGGCCACCTCATGCAAAGAGTTGACTAATTGGAAAAGACTCTGATGCTGGGAGGGATTGGGGGCAGGAGGAGAAGGGGATGACAGAGGATGAGATGGCTGGATGTCATCACTGACTTGATGGACGTGAGTCTGAGTGAACTCCGGGAGTTGGTGATGGACAGGGAGGCCTGGGGTACTGCGATTCATGGGGTCGCAAAGAGTTGGATACAACTGTGCAACTGAACTGATTGAGTGATCGTTGTGACACTCTGAAAGTTTGTTACCTCTCTCAGGATAGATGTGGTGTGAGAGATTTTCCAGTATGTTACTGACAGTTTAAGGATTCTAATGATCTTGACCAGCCCCTACTCTGACTCTCAATTCCAGGGAGAGCCAGGTGCCTGAGTTCAGCCTCTCCTTAACAAGAGTTGCATATCCACATCAAAACTTGGTGTGGTCAGTCATTTTAATTTTAGCCATTCTGGTCTGTGCATGCTAAGTGACTTCAGTCACATCCAACTCTGTGGGACCCTATGGACTGCAGCCCTCCAGGCTCCTCTGTCCATGAGATTCTCCAGGCAAGATAACTGGACTGGGTTGCTGTGCCCTCCTCCAGGGGATCCCCCAGACCCAGGGATCGAGCTGGAGTCTCTTACGTCCAACCTGCATTGGCAAGTGGGTTCTTTACCAATAGCGCCCCCTGAGAAACCCATTCTGGTATATAGTGGTAATTAAATATGTGGGGTTTTTTTTCCTAATTTTAAACTTTCATGTGAGGTTTGCTGAGACCATCCTTAATGAAGATATGCGCTCTTCTTGACCTCATACATCCTTATACATTGCTGTTTAAGTCCCTAAGTCCCTAGACATTTGGTATTGTTTGATGCACTCTCCTGATCTCATGATATACAGGGGTTTTTTTCTTATTTAAATAATACATAGAACTAAAGAAGTTAAGCTCAAAAAATATTTACGCTGAACACCGTTCAGTTCCTTTTGAATTCACAGCTGAGGGTAAATCTGGGTATGCACTTTTAAACTATTCATATTGTTTCAGTCTTCAGTTGTTGCTATTTAGTCGCTAAGTCGTGTCTGACTCTGTTAGACCATGGACTATAGCCCATTGGGCCCCTCTGTCCATGGGATTTCCCAGGCAAGAATACTGGAGTGGGTTCCTTCTCTAGGGGATCTTCCCAGGGATCGAACCTGAATCTCTTGCATTGCAGGGGGATTCTTTACCACTGAGCCACCTGGGAAGCCCTTGGCACATGAAAAGAGAACTTCCTCTACATAAACCAGAGATCCTCAGTGTTGTCTTTGACCATTTACCGTTCCTGAGGAGCTCCATATAGTCCACAGAACAAACGTTTGCACTATTAATGTGTATAGTACAATTCTGTCTGTACTTTTTTTCTGACTTGCATTAATATTTATTATGTTTAATGAAAGCTAATTGTTACCTCTTCAGAACCCATTGAAAATGGCATCATTATATCCAGAATTTTGATGAGACTTCTGGGCAGTAACTTGATGTACTTTCAGGTCTTTCATCAAAATGTTATCCAGAGCTGAAAGTACAAAAACAGCTTGAATATTAACTTGTCAGTTCCTGTGAGAGGCATTCTTTGAAAGAAAGAGGCTTAGTAGAGTGGAAAAGTAAGAAAGTGCAAATGTAAAACTTATTCTGTAATTAAAATGGGAAATATTACTTTGATCATTTAACAGCTTAAGAAGTAGGTAATCAAGTTGTTTCTTTGCAATCTGTAATAAGAATATATGAATAGTAAGAGACTTATAAGGCCTATAGAACCATAGTACTTATGGCTCTCAGACAAGAAATTTGAGTTTTAAATATTAATTATTTTCTACAATAGTTAATTTTTTGTGTCTATTTGACTGGGTCATGGAGTGTCCAGACAGTTCACCAAACATTATTCTGGATGTCATGGTGTTTCTGGATGAGATTAATATTTGAATTGGTAGAATGAGTAAGGCAAATTGTTCTCCTTACTCTGGATATTACTTATTCTCCTTACTCTGGTATTTAAAAGCAGAGACATCACTTTTCTGACAAAGGTCTGTATTGTCAAAGCTACAGTTTTTCCAGTAGTCTTGTAGAGATGTGAGAGTTGGACTATAAAGAAGGCTATGGTCCTTCTTTTGAATTGTGGTGCTGGAGAAGACTCTCGAGAGCCCCTTGAACTTCAAGGAGGTCAAACCAGTCATTCCCAAAGGAAATCAACCTTTAATATTCATTGGAAGGACTGATGCTAGAGCTGAAGCTCCAATATTTTGGCTGATGTGAAGAGCCGACTCATTGGAAAAGACCCTGATGCTGGGAAGACTGAGGGCAAGAGGAGAAGGGAGTGGAAGAGGATGAGATAGCATCACTGACTCAATAGACACAAATTTGAGCAAACTCCAGAAGATTGTGGAGAACAGAAGAGCCTGGCATGCTATAGTCCAGGCGTCACAAAGAATCATACATGATTTAGTGACTGAACAACAACAACAACTCTGGGTGGGCCTCATCCAATCTGTTGGAGGTCTTAATAGAATGAAAAAGGATGACCTTGCTAGAGTAACAGAATTTTTTCTGTCTGTAGTCCTTGAACTGGGACATTGGCTCTTCCTGGATCTTGAACTTATTGAGCTTTGGACTAGAGCTATACCATCATCTCTCCTGGTTCTGAGAACTTCAAATTCAGACTGGAACTCAGCTCTGCTGGGTCTCCAGCTTGCTAACTCACCCTGTTGATCTTGGGAATTTACGTCCCCCATAATCATATGAATGACCAAATTATTGGAGCATCAGCTTCAGCATCAGTCCTTCCAATGAATATTCAAGGTTGATTTCCTTTGGGATTGATTAGTTTGATCTCCTCGCAGTTCAAGGGACTCTCAAGAGCCAACTACTTATAATAAATCTTTTATGTATGCAAATGTATTTGTTTACTTATATTTATATATTTCCTATTGGTGCTATTTCTCTGGAGAACCCTGACCAATATATTACCTTCCATCCAAAGGGAAAACATTGGAAATTTAAATTTAAAACTGAATTTTTTTCAAATACTTATATCTAGTGAAGAAGATTTAAAGGCAAGCTCCCAAAGCCTTGTTTTTCCTGTAATTTAAGGTAAACAAGCAGTGTTTAGCTATTGGACTTATCCATTCCACAGACACAGATTATACCCATGGTCCTAGCATTTATCCTGCCAACGTCTTTGCTCATAGAAGTGTCAGGGGAGAGAGTGGAAATGGATCAGCCAGCCGTAACCCATATTCATTCCTTTTTAGAAAAATAAAATATGTCTTCCTGTTGTCAAAGTTGGGTTTTTTGTGTTGTCCCTCCCCACATAGAAAACACAGAATTCTCATGCAGCTAGACTGGCAGCCATGAATCTGAGTAGTAAGACAGGTTATACCAACTCTATGAGCCTCATGGTCTTCCATTCAGTGGTGAGTAGGGGAGGAAGGAGGAAGTTCCAGTGTGACTTGGGTCTAAAGCCACTTGTCCTATTTTTTCTTAAAGTTCTCCTTTGGAGATTATGGGAGATTGTGTAATAAAATGGAGACTTTGGATCTCATTTGATTATTTGTTCTCTGGCATATGATTGACCAGTTCCCTGGAAATTAAGACTGGTAATAAGAGCAATGAATCCCTTTTAAAACCATCAAAAACTAAGCAGCCAAGAGCTAGATTTCTTTTAATACTGTAAGTTTTGTCCAGGGTAACTGGAGATAGACCCAGCTTCTTATGCATTTCTCTTGGATCCTGACTACTCTAATGGTGGCAGAAGACCAAGTCAGGTGGGTGCTAGTGAAAGCTCCGTAGCCTTGACCCAAAGATTGGAACGAGCGTATTTGTGTGTAGGTGTGGATGGGGGTGTTGGAGGGTGAGATGGAGAAAAGGGGCAGAGAGCTATTTTCTCTCCAAGAGTAACCATCACTTGCAAGAGATTAACAGTTTCAAAAGCATTTTCTTTTTTTTCTCTTTAAAATTTACTATGTTCTACTAAGATCATACTGTTCATGGGGTTCTCAAGGCAAGAATACTAAAGTGGCTTGCCAGTCCCTTCTCCAGCTCTAGGAGCTGGTGATAAACAGGGAAGCCTGGTGTGCTGCAGTCCATGGAGTCCCAAAGAGTTGAATATGACTGAGCGACTGAACTGAACTGACGTAAGATCATACACATTATAAGTCAAAAAGTAGCATAAAGTACAAAATAAATCTGTTTAAAAGTTCTTTCTGGCTCTCTTGCCAGTAAAACTCTCTTCCATTTTCTTTTGCTACTTTGGAATTAAAGAATCTCTTGAGAGGCATATTAAAAGTTTTCCATTTAAGATATTAATATCAATATCTCATTTTCATAAAACAACATTAGGTGAGGTACTATTTGGCTTCAGAATTCTGCTGAATGCAACTGCCTACCTAAGTCAATGGTCAGCATGCTAGACTAATGGTGTTGCCTATGGCAACTTGAACAGAATTGATCTGCTGGGTATTATTATTATTATTTCTATTCATTATTACTAGTTCTACTGCTGTTACTTCTATTTTTTATTGTCATTTCTGTTATTACTTTATCTGCAGTGTGCTATCTAAGGAAGTAAGGCAACTTACTTTAGTATGGCCCACTAAAAATATGAATTAACAGACACCATTTTTAAACATAGGGCTTCCCTGATGACTCAGATGGTAAAGAATCTGCCTGCAGTGCAGGAGACCTGGGTTTGATCCCTGGGTCAGGAAGATCCCCTGGAGAAAGGAATGGCAACCCACTCTAGTATTCTTACCTGGAGAATTCCAAGGGCAGAGGAGCCTGGCGGTCTAGAGTCTACAGGGTCACAGAAAGTCAGACACAACTGAGTGACTAACAGGATGGTTTCTGAAAACAGTAATGTGTCTTCATTCCAGCAAACCTACACTACTGATATGCCCTAAATTTAACTCTGCACAAATTTAATATATGAAAAAAAGTTCAGCTTTCTTGTCCCTGAGGAGACATCTCACTATTCAAATGTCAAACTGAAAAATCAATAAAGCAAACCAAGAGGCATTACTAACCTTGAACTTGTGGATCATACGTAACTCTGCATTCCATACACAGAAAGATAACCTGATCAGTGTGTCTAGTAACCTGGTGGTCAGACCGCACGATTATGAGAAGAGCCCTTTGGGTGCACAAGCACCCGAGAAGAAAGGGGATCTTAACGGTGGTGTCGAGTGAAAAGCGGTAAATGCTAATGGTGATTTGTGCGTAAGTTGTAAATCATCCCCAGGTGACCCAGTCCATCCCCTGGTGACATTGTAGTTTAGTGTTGACAAATGTGGTACTGAATATGCATGTGGCAGCATTTACCGTGCAGAGAGCAGAGCAGTGTCTGTTCAAACACAGGTACTAGTGTTTGCTTTTATGCCCTTGCGTCTGAATCAGTCACCCATCTGTTTCCGAAATTCTTCTCAATTTCATAAACATTTATTGAACGCCTACTATAATCAAAGCAGAACACTCTGCCAGATGCCTTGGGCATTACAGATAAGAGTAGGACTCAGCCCTGGTCTGGCAGGGGAAATGAGACCAGTGCATGAATAGTCGCCCCACCAGGCAGAATGAGAAGTCTGGATGACGTCTAGAGAGTCAAGAGGCTGGGACTGAAGATGGTTCCTCTGGAAATTGACAAGACTAGAACCATGGATAAAATGTGAGAGTCAGAGTGAGAGGTGAGGAGAAATACCCTTGCTAGAAGAGAATGGCAACTGAGAGTGGGTTGGACAAAGGGTGGTACATTAAAAGACTAGTGACTCCAGGAAATAAAGCAAGTTTAAGTAGAAACTGTGGAAATCAGACTTCAAAGCTCAGTTTCTGGACTTGAATTCGATCTAAGATATGAAAATACATTTAATCCTGAATTGACATGGGTTCTGAGCGTTCTAGTTTGGAAGACTAAATATTTTGGCTTCTGGAGAGTTACCACAAAATTTGAGATGAATGTAAAGTGTGCTGAACAAGACTTTAAACATAATATTTATTGAGGTATTTCTACTTAAAGTGTTGAATTTAACATACTGAGTATTCTCCATGATCATGAAATATCTCTGTGTTTGTTTTTGAAGGACTGCAGAATATTTCAACATATGGATGTACCTTAATTTTTAAAATTCAGTTTTAAAATGCATATTAGTAGCTTCTCATTTTCAGCTACTATTGGATAAAGCTACAATAAAATTCTGACGGTTAACTTTTCTTAAGTACTCACAATGTGCCAGTGTCAGTGCCACTGTGTCAAACTTTTTTTTTGATTGAGGTGAAATCCACATAACATAAAATTGAGCATTTTAAAGTAAACAATTCAGTGACGTTTAGTGCATTCACAGTGTTGTGCAACCATCACCTTTATCTTATTTCAAAACAGTTCCAAACCTTTTCATGACTTGTGAAGGAAACTGTATCCTTTAAACTGTCCTCATTCTTCCCTCCCCCTGCTTCTGGCATTTCAATCTGTACTCTATGTGTGGGTTTACCTATTCTGGATTTTTCACATAGTGGAATCATATGAGATGTTTCTGCCTTCTGTTTCTGGCTTCTTTCACTTTGCATCATGTTTTGAGATTCATCCATGTTGGAATATCTATCAGTACTCCACTTCTTTTTATGACTAAATAATATTCCATTGTATATATACACCATGATTTGATTATCTATTCACCCGCTTATAGACATCTGGGATGTTTCCAGTTTGGGTTTTTGTAAACAATACTGTTATGAACATGCATGTATATGTACTGGTTTTTAATTCTTTTGGATACATACCTAGGAAGAGAATTACTAGATTATATAGTAATTAGTTATTACTCAGATGGTAAAGAATCTGCCTGCAATGCGGGAGACCTGGGAAGATCCCCTGGAGGAGAGCATAGCAACCCACTCTAGTATTCTTGCCTGGAGAATCCCCATGGACAGAGGAGCCTGAGGGGCTACAGTCCACGGGGTCAGAAAGAGTCGGACACGACTGAGCAATTAGGCACAGCACATAATAATTCTATATTTAATTTTTAAGGGAAATTTTAAACTGCTTTCAATAGCAATTAAAACGTTTTACATACCTACCAATGATGTATTAGGATTCCAATTTCTCTCCATATTCTTCTTAAAAATTTTATTTACTGATTTATTTCCCTGTGCTGAATTGTCTTATAGTTGTGGCATGTGGGATCTAGTTCCCTGCCAGGGCTCAAACTTGGGTCCCCTGCATTGGGAGTGTGGAGTCTTAGCCACTGGACCACCAGGAAAGTCCGTCTTCATATTCTTGATAACACTGATTTTCCTGTTTGTTTGTTTTGGTTATTGCCATCCTAGTTGGTGTGAAAGTAGTATTATGTTGTGGCTTTGATATGCATTTCCCTAATGACTAATGATGCTGAACATCTTTTCATGTGTTTGCTGGCCATTTGTATATCTTCTTTGGAGAAATTCCTTGCCTGTTTCTAAAATTAGGTTATTACTGAGCTTTTAAGAGTGTTATATATATATATATATTTTTTTTTAATACTAGACCTTATTAGATATATGATTTCCAAATGTTTTCTCAGTTCTCTAGGTTAGCTTTTAACCTTCTTGATAATGTCCTTCAATACATGAGAGGTTTTAAAGTCCAGTTTATCTATTTGTATTGCTCACTTATACTTTTGATATCATATCCAAGAATACATTGCTAAACCCAAAGTAATGAAGATTTACTCCTATGTTTTCTTCTAAGGGTATCACAGTTTAATGCTTATATTTTTGTTGTTGATTCATTTTGAGTTAATTTTTGTATTCGATGGGAGGTAAGGATTTGTTTTCATGTGTTAGAGTGCATATTTTCTATGACTTGAACCATTTTAAAATTATTGACTTGCTTTATGGCCCAGAATCTTATCAATCTTGATAAATGTTACTAACTCTTTCACCAAGAGTGTTGTTGAATCAGTGTTAGGTCAAGTTGCCTGATAGTGCTGTTGAATTCACCTATGTCCTTGCTGATTTCCTGTCTTTTCCAATAGCCCCTTCCTTTGCAATATATAATCTTTTGTTGAAAATATCTAATGTGTCTTTTGTTTTAGACATTGTAGCTTACATTTAAGTTCTATGTGGTTTTTTTCTGTATTTCTTATGTCTCTAATTCAGGTTTTGAACATATGGAATACAATTATAATAATTATTTTCTTTTTTTTTTCTGGAGAAGGTAAAGATAGCTTCCCTAAGACTTAAAGAATGAGTAGCCATTTGACGTGGAAAGAGGATAAAGGGCTGGTAGAATGCATTAACAAAAAAAAAGAAAAGAAAAGAAAACACATTCCAAGTGTTACAGGGAAGAACTGATTCCATTTTGGAGTTTTATTTAACATTTGCTCTCTGTTGCTTTTGTTCACTAAAAGGATACTGTCCACATATAATGACCTGCATCAGAGAATCTTGGCCCTCTGCCTGAATATTAAACTGAAATGCCCTTGTTCGGGACCCTGTCCACCCATGGATGCTTACAGGAAGGAATAAACTGACACATCCCCTCTCTGAGGCTAGCCATTCCAGAGATATTTGTAAGATTAATGGCCTTTTGTACTTTACCTCCTCACGTCCTCCCCCTCCTCTCTATTCTATAAAAAGAACCTAGCACCCAGACCCCAGTAAGATAGTTATTTTGAGACATTAGTCTGCCATCTTCCCAGTCACCTGCCTTTCAGAATGAAGTCATATTCTTGCCTCAGCACCTCATTTCTCAGTTAATTGGCCTGTTGTGTGGTGAGCAAAACAAGTTTGATCTCTGTAACACAAGGAGAATGAACAGCATGTTTAAAGGTCCTCAAGCAGGAAGAGCTTTCAGTTCAGTTCAGTCACTCAGTCGTGTCCAACTCTTTGCGACCGCAGGAATCGCAGCATGCCAGGTCTCCCTGTCCATCACCAACCCCTGGAGTTTACTCAGAGTCATGTCCATCGAGTCAGTGATACCATCCAGCCATCTCATCCTCTGTCGTCCCCTTCTCCTCCTGCCCCCAGCCCCTCCCAGCTTCAAAGTCTTTTCCAATAAGTCAACTCTTCACATGAGGCGGCCAGAGTACTGGAGTTTCAGCTTTAGCATCATTCCTTCCAAAGAAATCCCAGGGTTGATCTCCTTCAGAACGGACTGGTTGGATCTCCTTGCAGTCCAAGGGACTCTCAAGAGTCTTCTCTAACACCGCAGTTCAAAAGCATCAATTCTTCGGCACTCAGCCTTCTTCACAGTCCAACTCTCACATCCATACATAACTACTGGAAAAACCATAGCCTTGACTAGACGGACCTTTGTTGGCAAAGTAATGTCTCTGCTTTTGAATATGCTATCTAGGTTGGTCATAACTTTTCTTCCAAGGGGTAAGCATCTTTTAATTTCATGGCTTCAGTCACCATCTGCAATGATTTTGGAGCCCAAAAAAATAAAGTCTGACACTGTTTCCACTGTTTCCCCATCTATTTGCCATGAAGTGATGGGACCGGATGCCATGATCTTCGTTTTCTGAATGTTGAGCTTTAAGCCAACTTTTTCACTCTCCTCTTTCATTTTCATCAAGAGGCTTTTGAGTTCCTCTTCACTTTCTGCCATAAGGGTGGTGTCATCTGCATATCTGAGGAGATTGATATTTCTCCTGGCAATCTTGATTCCAGCCTGTGCTTCTTCCAGCCCAGCATTTCTCATGATGTACTCTGCATATAAGTTAAATAAGCAAGGTGACAATATACAGCCTTGATGCACCCCTTTTTCCTATTTGGAATCAGTCTGTTGTTCCATGTCCAGTTCTAACTGTTGCTTCCTGACCTGCATACAGACTTCTCAAGAGGCAGGTCAGGTGGTCTGGTATTCCCATCTCTTTCAGAATTTTCCACAGTTGATTGTGATCCACACAGTCAAAGGCTTTGGCATAGTCAATAAAGCAGAAATAGATGTTTTTCTGGAACTCTCTTGCTTTTTCCATGATCCAGCGGTTGTTGGCAATTTGATCTCTGGTTCCTCTGCCTTTTCTAAAACCAGCTTGAACATCAGGAAGTTCACGGTTCATGTATTGCTGAAGCCTGGCTTGGAGAATTTTGAGCATTAATTTACTAGCATGTGAGATGAGTGCAATTGTGTGGTAGTTTGAGCATTCTTTGGCATTGCCTTTCTTTGGGATTGGAATGAAAACTGACCTTTTCCAGTCCTGTGGCCACTGCTGAGTTTTCCAAATTTGTTGGCATATTGAGTGCAGCACTTTCACAGCATCATCTTTCAGGATTTGAAATAGCTCAACTGGAATTCCATCACCTCCACTAGCTTAGTTTCAAGAAATAAAGAGGAAGTCAGACTGGGTGGCACAGAGTAGGATGAAGAGAGGGAGAGTGGTGAAAGATGTGCTTGGGGTGATTGAGGGCAGCAGCTCAGGCAAGGCCTTCTAGTTCAGTAGTTCAGTTGCTCAGCTGTGTATGACTCTTTGTGACCCAATGGAGTGCAGGCTTCCCTGTCCATCACCAGTCCCGGAGTTTGCTCCAACTCGTGTCCATCAAGTCAGTGATGCCATCCAACCATCTCATCCTCTGTCGTCCCCTTCTCCTCCTGCCCTCAATCTTTCCCAGCATCAGTGTCTTTTCCAATGAGTCAGTTTTTCACATTAGGTGGCCAAAGTATTGGAGCTTCAGCTTCAACATCAGTCCTTCCAATGAATATTCAGGATTGATTTCTTTTAGGATTGACTGGTTTGATCTTATACTCCAAGGGACTCTCAAGGGTCTTCTCCAACACCACAGTTTAAAAGCATCAGTTCTTCGGTGCTCAGCCTTCTTTATGGTTCAACTTTCTTAGTTTGCTTTTTTTTTTGGCTGCACTAGGTCTTTGTTGCTGCACATGGGCTTTCTCTAGTTGCTGTGCACAGGCTTCTTGTTGTAGTGGCTTCTCTTGTTGTGAAGCATGGGCTCTAGGCATGTGGGCTTCAGTAGTTGTGGCACACGGGCCCAGCTGCCCCACAATAGGTGGGATCTTCCCAGACCAGGGATCAAACCAGAGTCCCCTGCATTGCAAGGCAGATTCTTAACCACTGGACCATGTGGGAATCCTAAGGAATAACTTCTTGATGAACTCCCATACAGCTTTCAAAGCATCTGTCTGGAACTAGAATTTGCACCTCCACTCACATCTTGTTTGTCAGTGGAATGGGAGGAGCAGCAAACATTTGTTAACAGTAATACATCTCCCACATAGTGCTAAGGATTTTAACCTTTTTCTGAAGAACAATGAAAAGCCAACTCCCAAGGAATGTTAAGCACAATAATGACATTATCCTTCCATCTGATAAGATCAGGCTTTATTTGGGGGAGGGGGGGGAATCAAAAGTAATTTGGAATTAGAGAAATAAGGCAGATGATCATACTCAGTAACATTGTTTGGGTCATTTAAAAACAGGGTAAAAATTTTATGGAAGTGGTAAGATTTTTTTTTCTGGGAGATTTATGTAATGCTATTGTTTAGGTGGGTAGAATAGGGAAAAGGAGTCCAAAATGGCGGTGGCTAAAAGACAAAGAAGGGAAAATCCCGAAAATAAAACAAAGGAAGGTCCCAGGACCAGAGTGAGGACCTCAGGTAAAACAAACACTCCTGGCTGGCCCAATTTACATAGGACAGGCCCAGGGAGAGATAAACATATAAATAGAGGAGCCAAAACTAGCTTCCCCCCCGCCCCCCCCACCCCCCCCCACCCCCCCCCCCCCGTGCACTGGGGCGCTCTTCTCTTGGCGTCTTTGGATCGACGTGCCCTCACACCTCGAAGATGGATTTTCCTGCTATCTTCTAAATAAAATAGAGCTGTAACACTGAGCTGTAACACTGATTTGTCTAAAAGCTATAACATGGTCCATTCGAGACCTGAGAGCTGTAACACGATCTGTCCAAGACCTGAGGGTGACACACCAAGGGGGCTTTAATGTCCGTCACTCCAAATCCTTGCTGTGACGAGACAAAGAACTGAGGAACATACACTCGCGTGGCACTGTGATAGTGTTTTTGCTGTCTGCTCAGCAGAACCATCTTTAAAGAGATGACAGTTACTTGCATATGTAGCTTCTGATGCCGGCTTCTGTTTTAATTACTAGTTTATAATAGTATTTTGAGCACTGTATTCTGATGATTGCTTTTACAGACTTAGTTGTTTAGTTGATCAGTCATGCCTGACTCTTTGCAACCCTATGGACTGCAGTACACCAGGCTTCCCAGTTATTCACTGTCTTCCAGAGATTCCTCAAACTCATGGCCATTGAATTTAAATATAAAACAATGTGAAACTAAATTTTACATGGAAATTACATTGAATGCTACTTAATCTTTCTTTGCAATATAAACAATGGGAGGTTTGAGAGGATGAGTGTTTTTGTCCTGGGGCCTCAAGGGAAGGGAGAAATAAAGTACCAGGAGGGCAGAGCCAACCCTCAGACAAGCTAGATGTCATCCTTTGAAGCCAGAACTCCACCTTATTTTAGGGTTTGAAAGAACACCAGGCCTCTGGGAAGGAGAGTGTTATCCTTGATGGGGTTGGCATCTGTGATAGTGAAGTCAGGGAAAAAGAAAATCCAAATCTGAATGTGTTTTTCTTTGAGGACAGGTGTCTCACCTCTCAGTGACCATCTGTACCAATTGTGGGGCTGTATTCCAGCAGAGAAATTACACTGGAACTAGGAGGCATCCTCCTAGCTCCAAGGCTAGGTCCAGTGTCCAGATGCTCTGTTTATATCTCTATGTAGTATCTGCCAGATAATTTAAATGATCTGTGAGTTTGACTTATTTCCCCAAGGACCACAAATTCCTTAAGGGCAAGAACAGTGTTTTATCTACCTTTGTATCCACCACCTAGCATAGTGCCTGGCAGACACTCAACCAAACAGATGTAGGAAGAGAAGGCCATTGATCTAGCCACTTATTCCTCTGAACAAGCTCAGCAGTGGCTCCATTAGAGGAAAGAGATTTTCAGACTCTTTTCTGGTAATGTCTGGGAAGACCTCCAGATGAACACACAGCATGCAGAAGGCAGAGGGCCAGGAGGCGTGCTGGCAGGAAGCTACGTCCAGAGACCCACCTGAGAGAAGCTCCTGCCAGTGGAACGGGCAGTAGAACCCACAGGAGAGACTCAGAGATGACGGCAGGAGAGCCTGAGCCAAAACTGGAAGGATGTTGGGGACTTGGAAAAAAAGCATCAGACTCTACTGTTGCTTTTTGCTTGAAGCTAGATGTTTCTTTCATACCTTGTGACTCTCATGTTTGCAAGGAGAAGAGCCCTGGACTCTCCAAAAAGCTGAATTCTCCAGGTTTTTAAATGAGAATTAGAGCCAAGAAAATTGTAACTCCCTGTCCAAATGATCCTGAGCTCCTTATTGAGTGGCACTGTATCTTACTCATAGTTGTCTCCAACATGAAGTGAGAAAAGCAAAGTCTGTATGTATGTGCATGTGGCCTGAAATTGGGATAAATTCATCCTCAATTTCCTGTATCTTACATAATTATAAGGCTATGCCCTGATTGATTCATACATATGTGCTCAATATTAACATCTATTGTCTGTTTCATAGAAGTAGAGCTAATTGATTATGTGTTTCTGGGAAAGTAAGAGTTTTTGCTGGTTTTTAGAGCCTGGTAAACATAAACTTTAAAGAACTTCATTCTCCCTGTAGGTCCTTCTAGGAAAGGTAACGTCTTAGGACTTCCGCTTCTAGTTTGTAGATCATTATCTCCTGGCCTACTTTGGACTGTGACTCAAACCACTAGGAGCGTAATTGTTTATTTAATAATTTTTAGGCCAACTGATCCTGTAGTCAAATAAACATGGGAAACCTGAGTCAAAAGGAGCTAAACAAATTCCTTTATTGTGGGTCTCGAGTTTCTAATATATTAATATACTCTGGAAAAGGGCCTACTGCATTTCCCAACTTATGTTCTTATGTGACCTCAGAACTCTTCCCTGACAGATATTTCTTAGGAATAGTGTTTTGCATAGCCCACAGAGAGATTTCCTGGAGAGCAGGAGCCAGGAGCTTCAAGTCAGTTATTTTAATATGAGCACAGCTCTGCACTGGAGTGTCCCAGGACACTGAGAGCCATGGCTGTGTCACAGACCTTGGATTATTATTGTAAATGACTTTGGGTGAATCACTGCACTTTTCTGGCGTTTAGTTCCTTTGTTTTGAAACATAAAATTAGATACTTTTAGATAATATCTAACCCATCCATTCTGCAGTTCTCTGATATTCCATCCTATCCTTTGGCAGGAAGACAGAAAACAATAGCAATTTTTTAAAATATATCAAAGATAATACATGGGATGTTCCTGGTGATCCAGTGGTTAAGAATGTCCCTTGCAATGCGGGGGACTCAGGTTGAATCCCTGGTCAAGGAGCTAAGATCCCACATGCCTCGAATCAACTAAACTCTTGCACCCCAACTAGAGGCCCAAGTGCCTCAACTAAGACCTGACACAGCCAATAAATAAATAAAAGATAACACATAAGAAAATCTCGGTTTCTTTATTCTATTTCTGTGATCACTTCACTCTCTGAGTCCCCTGCCCCTACCCCAAAAGTCAGCTTGGAGCTTTGCTCAACCACCTACTTTCTCCCCATGCTATTCACCCTACTCTTCTTGAAATAATCTTTTCTTTCTCTTCTGCCTCTGGTAACTCCTACATACCCTTCCAAATGTGACATCATCGATGAATCCTATCCTGACTTTCCTAGGAAGAGTCACAGCGTCCAGGCCACCACAGCACTGTGGGCATTTGCACTATAAATAAATTCTGTAATACTTACATTACGCCTGCCTAGACAAGGATAAGCCCTTGATGAATGCTTGTTGAATTAAATTGAACATCAATATGAATTTCTGGGCTTCCTGTTTCAATGAACAAGGAACATTTCTGATCCCATAGTGTTTGATGCCAGGACTTGATTTTATGATATAAGTCTACTCTCTGGGCATCTAGAGTTGAGTGTCACACCCTAACAAAGGGATGGCTACAAGGAGGGCAGTTTGACTGGAATTTGAATATTGAACCAATGAGAAAAGAGTCTGAAAACAGCAGGAGTTAATTAGTGAAAGCCAACATGGCTTTTCATTTCATGGAGAAGGAAATGACAACCCACTTCAGTATTCTTGCCTGGAGAATCCCATGGACAGAGGAACCTGGCGAGCGACTGTCCATGAGGTCCCAAAGAGCTGGACACGACTGAGCAACTATCACTCTCACTTTCATCATGGCCTGAGCATACCAGTGGCAGGACAAGACTAATACTCTGTTTTATTAGTTGTAGTTACGGCTTCCAGAAAGTGATGGAACCACCTACCTGTTTCCAAACATTGTTCTCTCTGCTCCTCACTGATTCTATGAACTCCTGATAAACTGAAGCAAGACCAGAGTCTGATTCTATTACCACCAGAGAATCCCAACTGATGCAAGGAGGCAGGAGGAAGTCGAGTGTGACCTTCACCGAATAGTGAGTGTCTGGATCTGCATATGAAACTAAGAGTTCAAACCTATGGAAGATGGAGAGATCCCTGGGTTTTTTGGTTTTGTTTTTTTTTTAAAGCCTAGAGAACTTGTTGTTGTTCAGTTGCTAAGTCACGTCTGACTCTTTTCCACCCCATGGACTGCAGCATACCAGGCTCCTCTGTCCACTAAACCTGTAGCGCTCAATTAAAATTTTGTCATTTTGTTTTTTTTTTCAATTAATGGATACTAAAGAACTCGATTGCAATTCTCTGAAGAGTTGCAGTTTTTTTGACATTAAAAGAGACCCTTTATAAAAAATAAATGCTGGAGAGAATAGGGAGAAAGGCGAACACTGCTAGTGGGAACATAAATTGGTTCAACCACTATGGAGAACAGTATGGAGGTTCCTAAAAATACTAAAAATAAAGCTACCATGCGTGCATTTGTGCAAAGTTGCTTGACTCTGTACGACCCCATGGACTGTAGCACGCCAGCCTCTTCTGTCCATGGGATTCTCCAGGCAAGAATACTGGAGTGGGTTGCCATGCCCTTCTCCAGGGCATCTTCCCAGGGATCGAGTCTGCAACCCGAATCTAGAAGAGATTCTGTCTCCTGCATTGGCAGCTGGGTTCTTTACTAACACCACCTGGGAAGCCCAGAGCGACCATATGATCCCACAACTGGGCATATACCTGGACAAAAGTCCCAATTGGTATACAAGACAAAATGTTTGAAGTTCTGTTGACTTGATCTTTTCACTTGGTTTTCTTTTCTTGTGAAGAATTATCAAATCAAAGAGCAAGCCTAAAGTTTGTATCAGTTGAATGGGTCATTTTATTGGGATTTCACCAAAGTGAAGCTGCTGCACTTTGGAATGAAAATCTTTTTTCACGATAAAAGCTTATCGATCAGAGCCCCAGATCTCCAGTGATTTTATGAGAACACAATCATCTTGCTTTAAAACAAGGTTAAAATCAATGTGTTCAAAGCTGGACATGCTACTGAGCACTGGAGGGTAAATTAAAATTTTGATTCTTTTTGCATTAGTGTTTAAATGTTTTGTTTTTAAAGCAATGGAAGAAAGATTACTTCTTTAATGCAACATGAGCACACCTGGTAAAATTTGTACAATGAAACAGAGGCAATGGACTAGTGAATTTCCAAATTAGCAATTCTATTAATAAGAACACACATTAGGAAGGCAGTGTCTGCCCTGGTCCAGTCAACACACTGCAGGTCTCCAATTGTATTCCATCTCTGCCCTTGAACACCTCACAGAGCCAGCAGGTGTATATTACCCCATGTCTCAGGCCTTGTGTGCTCCTGGAGTTAGAACAGTATTTACTTTTGAACAAATACAATATTCCTTCAATGTACCACCATTTCTGTCCCAAGAGAAATAAATAGTACTGCTAGGTCTAAGCCGGAAATCAAATTATCCCATAAAACAGGCTCAGGTGTTATAGGAAAAGTAACTTAATTATTCAGGTTTTCTGTTTGTGTTGCTGAAATAACATACAGAGTTTTGAAAGCTATGTTGATTTTATTTTTATTTATTTTTATTGTATTTTTTCACTTGGGTACTTTTTGACTTTGGATATGTAAAGTGGCTCCCCCAAAGCTCTAATTTGCTACTCAAACTAGGAACTTACCTTGTTGAAATGATGTCCCTAGCTGAGGGGTTAAAATAGTAAAGCAAGTGCTATGCTTGGTTGTTCAGTCGTGTCCAACTCTTTGCGACCCCATGAACTGTAACCTGCCAGGCTCCTCTGTTCATGGGGATTCTCCAGGCTGAATACTGGGGTGGGTTTCCATGCCTTCCTCCAGGGGATCTTCCCAACCCAGGGATCGAACCCAAGTCTCCTGCATTGCAGGCAGATTCTTTGTTGTCTGAGCCACCAGTAAAGCAAGAGAGGACAGTAATCTCAAGGTTGTCCCCATAACGAAGAACCTAAAGGAAGGACTGTCAGAAGGGGATGAGTAAGTCATACCTTAAACAATGAGCAAAACCAGTGGAATGAATAGTGTGACACCAGGGAGTGGCTCAGAGGTTAAAGCGTCTGCCTCCAATGTGGGAGACCCGGGTTTGATCCCTGGGTCGGGAAGATCCCTTGGAGAAGGAAATGGCAATCCACTCCAGTATTCTTGCCTGGAGAATCCCATGGACGGAGAAGCCTAGTAGGTTACAGTCCATGGGGTCGCAAAGATTCGGACACGACTGAGCGACTTCACCTTCACCTAGGGAGTAAAAGACTTCCTTTGCAGCTCTATTGTTCCCTTCAGAACACTGAGACGATGATAAGGTTAATAAATGTTTATTGATGAGAATCTATACACCCTGTTCCTTGCATATTCTGTACTTTTTAGAAGTAGTCACAATATCTAACATTTATTGCATGCCTATCCTGTGGTCAGCACTTCTAGTGCTTTACAGGTATTTTCTCACTTAATACCCACATCAGCACCCGAGAAATGGATGCTATTGTTCTCTTCTTTTACAGATGAAAAAAAAACGTTCCTTAAGAGATTAAATAATATACCAAAGGTCAAAATATTGGTATGTGTGCGTGACAGAGTGAAAACTCCTGGAAGTCCAGGTCCTGTGCTCGGGGCCACCACGCTACTGTGTATTACCAGCAAGGTTAATGAAATGAGATCGATAAATCATACAGGAAGAAGAAGGAGATGACATTGATTTTAATAAAGGAGAAAATGTGAAAGAGACAAAGGGTGAAAACAACTATGACAAAGACTTTTCCTTCAAGCTTAGCAATTTATGTCTGGCTGCAACTTGTTTTAAGAAAACCGTTATGACAGCCATTACTCAGTAGCCTTGTCCAAGCAGAAGTCATTAGTCTTCTCTGATCTTTTCACCTTTACTCATTAGGATGTGATCGACAGGCCCCCTGAGCCCAAACCAGCAAGGCTAAGATAGTGTTCCAGAGCTGGTCCAAGAAAAATTGCTTCCTTCACCTCAGAGCTGCTCACTATCCAACTTCTAATTTCTGTGAGTCTGTTCACTGGTTACCACGGCACCAAGGAAACCCTGACCAGCCTGTCCAGTGCTGCACCGTCAGGAAGCAAACCTCTGATGGAGGGGGAGGGCCAACATTCACTGTCCCCAGCACGCAGCAGCTGCCTGGAGCTCTGATTTCCACACCTGTCCTTTAAGCTTCCAGGCAGTCCCAACCTGAGAGATTCTACCCTGATGTCAGGCTCTGGACACTTCATCCTCAGAGCATTAAGAGACTAAAGAGAAAGCAGGCTAACTGCAAATCCACTCGTAGGGTAAATGATATAGAAGCCTACCCAGGCCTGGATTTGTACACACAACAAGGAAAGAGCTCTTTGAATCCAGGAGTCTCTCCATCACTTCCATCAGCACTGGGAAGGCAGAGTAGACACAAAGCAAAGCCCGCCTGTCCCTGCAGGCCCTGCCGGGTCAGTTCAGGACAGGCTTGAGAGCTCTGTTTGCTCCAAACAAGTGGTTCCCAGACTTTCAATTTCACGGACGGCTAAAATGACCAAAAAAACCATGATGGGACTCATCTAGTGCCAACTATTTATTCTGCCTGGTATGGACATCAAAACAAACAAGAAGACTACTATCTGCTGTTTGCCTTCATATCATAACAAGACATATGTTTTCACAGCAAAAAGGAATTAAGCTAAAGGGTCTCTTAATACTGTACTAAAGTAGAACATACTCAGCAGTCCTATCTGTCCGTTATACATAAATGTTACACTTTTTTTTTCCTTATTATTTTTGCCACAGCCCAGCTCTTGAAAAACCACTGCTCTAAACCACTCAAATCTGCCACTCTGTCAGAATCTTGGGAGATCACAAAAATGTTCCCCCTTGGAGGAAACTATGGGATAAGCTCAGGGACCGTTTCAGTGGGATGGGGATTTGGGGATATCCATGGGGTGGCCTGATACTCTGTAGCACAAAGAACCTGACAGAACTGAGGATAAGTCTCAGTGCCCCACACAAAACTGGGTGAACCTTGGCAAGTAATATAATCTCCCTGGACCTCAGTTTCCTCATCTATAAAATACAGTGGGTGAACCCCCAGAGAAAGTTGAGGGAATGAATGAAAGCACCCAGCCCCCTGCCTGGCTCCATGGGAGCTTCCTCTCCCTCAGCCTGCAGGGACTCATCTTCCCTGACACATCTCAGGACTGTGATCTTCTAGGTCTCAGTAGGTATCTGTGGAGTGAACAAAAGAGTAAAAACAAAGCATGAGAGAAGAAGAATCTTGTTCCTTTTGGACAAGAACCTATGGGAGTCATGCTCCCTGAAATATGGTCCCAGACCATCCACATTGCTATTGGTGACAGTGTTTCAAGAGGAGAAAGTGTTTCTTCTCCTCTTCAGCTTCCGTGATGTGAATCCTCCAGCCATTTAAGCTTGAGGTGGCTGTTCACTCTCTGCATGACCAGGCTGATCTCAGTCATTGTTTGACGTTCATATGGACCCACCACTGTGCTCCTCATCCCTCATTTCTCACTCTGCTTCCCACAGAGCTGCAACTGCATGGACCACCTCATGACTCACTGGCATTACTCCACTGCACCCTTCCCTTTCTCCAAGTGTGGCTCCCACTTGGCAAAACTCTGACCCTTGGTACGTACACCTCGTAAGATGATGCTGCGAACGTGCTACACTCAATATGCCAGAAAAAATGGAAAATTCAGCAGTGGCCACAAGACTGGAAAAGGTCAGTTTTCATTCCAATCCCAAAGAAAGGCAATGCCAAAGAATGCGCAAACTACCACACAATTGACTCATTTCACATGCTAGCAAAGTAATGCTCAAAATTCTCCAAGCCAAGCTTCAACAGGATATGAACCGAGAACTTCCAGATACTCAAGCTGGATTTTAAAAAGGCAGAGGAACCAGAGATCAAATTGCCAGCATCCGTTGGATCATTGAAAAACAAGCGAATTCCAGAAAAATATCTGCTTCTGCTTCATTGACTATGCTAAAGCCTTTGACTGTGTGAATCACAAGAAACTGTGGAAAATTCTGAAAGAGATGGGAATACCAGGCCACCTTACCTGCCTCCTGAGAAACCTGAAGATAGGTCAAGAAGCAACAGTTAGAACTGGACATGAAACAACATACTGGTTGCAAATCAGGAAAGGAGTACGTCAAGGCTGTACACTGTCACCCTGCTTCTTTACCTTATATACAGAGTAGGTCATGCAAAATGCCAGGCTGGATGAAGCACAAGCTGGAATTGAGATTGCCAGGAGAAACAGCAATAACTTCAGATATGCATATGACACCACTCTTATGGCAGAAAGCAAACAGAAACTGAAGAGCCTCTTGATGAAAGAGAAGAATGAAAAAATTGGCTTAAAACTCAACATTCAAAAAACAAAGGTCATAGCATCCAGTCTCATCACTCCATGGCAAATAGATGGGGAAACAATGGAAACAGTGACTGTTTATTCCCTTGGGCTCCAAAATCACTGCAGATGGTGACTGCAGTCACAAAATTAAAAGATGCTTGCTCCTTGGAAGAAAAGCTATGACAAACCTAGACAACGTATTACAAAACAGAGACAGTGCTTTGCCGACAAAGGTCCGTCTAATCAAAGCTATGGTTTTTCCATTAATCATGTATGGATATGAGAGTTGAACCATAAAGAAGGCAGAATGCTAAAGAACAGGTGTTTTTGAACTATGGTGTTGGAGAAGACTGTTGAGAGTCCCTTGGACAGATAAGATATTAAACCAGTCAATCCTAAAGGAAATCAGTCTGGAATATCCACTGGAAGGACTGATGCTGAAGCTGAAGCTCCAATACTTTGGCCACCTGATGTGAAGAGTTGACTCATTAGAAAAGACCCTGATGCTTGGAAAGATTGAAGGCAAGAGGAGAAGGGGATGACAGAGGATGAGATGGTTGGATGGCATCACAGACTCGATGGACTTGAGTTTGAGCAAGCTCCTGGAGATGGTGAAGGACAGTGAAGCCTGGCGTGCTGCAGTCCATGGGGTCACAGAGAGTCAGACACGACTCAGCTAGTGAACAACAACAACAGTCAACTCTGAATCTTCATCTGCACAAATGACTGCTTCTGAAAAACACATCCAGCCCTGTCTGTGGTACCACTTGAAACCCATGACTTCTAACCTTCAGTGGGACCTAGTGCTGCTTAGAGATGCTCTGACATTTCCCTGGTCTGTTCCCTCACCTGCTGTCCTAGACAAGCAATGTCACCCCAAGACTATCTTCCCATCCCCTCCCTCACTTTCCTGACAACCTCACACATTTTCCTCTCTCCCCTGACCTCAAAACTACACCCCCACTCAGCCTCATTCTCAGGCAGAGACCCTGCTTTCCACTTCACAGAGTGAGCAGAAGAGACCAGAAGACAACATCCACATGTGCTTACCTCCTCATCTGGTTCTCTGAGCCAGTGGCCGGTTTCTTTGTCTCTTCTGCTCTGGCGGGTGAACTGCACTTCAGCTAAGGACTTGACTCCAGGGAAACAAAATTTTAAAACCTGACACCTGATCCTGTGGAGCATATGATCAAATACGATGACAGGCAAGTAAATTAAAAATGATAGTAGAATGCATGGTTCCTGATGGAGAGCTCTAAAGAGCAGATGGAGCCACCAAGGAAGGAGCCCTGGGTCTGCGTAGATGGAACATCAAAACAGGATTCGCACCTGAGTTGACCTGAAGAAGCAGCCATGAGAAGAGGAAACACTCTATTAAAAGAAAGCCTGATTATTAAAACTACACAACCGTAGACATTGCCACCATTACTGATCAAGTGGTTCAGTTCAGTTCGGTCGCTCAGTTGTGTCCGACTCTTTGTGACCCCATGGACTGCAGCACGCCAGGCTTCCCTGTCCATCACCAACTCCCAGAGCTAGCTCAAACTCAAGTCCACCGAGTCTGTGATGCCATCCAACCATCTCATACTCTGTTGTCCCCTTCCTCTCCTGCCTTCAATCATTCCCAGCATCAGGGTCTTTTGCAATGAGTCTGTTCAGGTGGCCAAAGTATTGGAGTTTCAGCTTCAGCATCAGTCCTTCCAATGAATATTCAGGACTGATTTCCTTTAAGATGGACTGGTTGAATCTCCTTGCTGTCCAAGGGACTCTCAAGAGTCTTCTCCAACACCACAGTTCAAAAGCGTCAGTTATTCAGCGCTCAGCTTTCTTTGTAGTCCAACTGTCACATCCATACATGACCACTGGAAAAACCAAAGCTTTGACTAGATGGACCTTTGTTGGCAGAGTAATGTCTCTGCTTTTTAATATGCTGTCTAGGTTGATCATAACTTTTCTTCCAAGGAGCAAGCGTCCTTTAATTTCATGGCTGCAGTCACCATCTGCAGTGACTTCGGAGCCCAGAAAAATAAAGTCAGCCACTGTTTCCACTGTTTCTCCATCTATTTGCCATGAAGTGATGGGACCAGATACCATGATCTTAATTTTACGAATGTTGAGCTTTAAGGCAACATTTTCACTCTCCTCTTTCATTTTCATCAAGAGGCTCTTTAGTTCTTCTTTGCTTTCCGCCATAAGAGTGGTGTCATCTGCATATCTGAGGTTATTGCTGTTTCTCCTGGCAATCTTGATTCCAGCTTGTGCTTCATCCAGCCTGGCATTTTGCATGATGTACTCTGCATGGAAGTTAAATAAGCAGGGTGACAATATACACCTTGACGTACTCCTTTCCTGATTTGGAACCAGTCTGTTGTTCCATGTCCAGTTCTAACTGTTGCTTCTTGACCTGCATACAGATTTCTCAGGAGGCAGGTCAGGTGGTCAGGTATTCCCATCTCTTTCAGAATTTTCCACAGTTAGTTGTGATCCACACAGTCAAAGGCTTTGCCATAGTCAATAAAGCAGAAGTAGATGTTTTTCTGTAACTCTCTCCCTTTTTCGATGATTCAACAGATGTTGGCAATACAATCTCTGGTTCCTCTGCCTTTTCTAAATCCAGCTTGAACATCTGGAAGTTCTTGGTTCATATCCTGTTGAAGCTTGGCTTGGAGAATTTTGAGCATTACTTTGCTAGAGTGTGGGATGAGTGCAATTGTGTGGTAATTTGAGCATTCCTTGACATTGCCTTTCTTTGGGATTGGGATGAAAACGGACCTTTTCCAGTCCTGTGGCCACTGCTGAGTTTTCCAAATTTGCTGGCATATTGAGTGCAGCACTTTCACAGCATCATCTTTCAGGATTTGAAGTAGCTCAACTGGAGTTCCATCACCTCCACTAGCTTTGTTCGTAGTAATGCTTCCTAAGGCCCACTTGATTTCACATTCCAGGATGTCTGGCTCTAGGTAAGTGACCGCACCCACCTAGATCACACATTGCCCACTATTAGTGATCAAGTGGTTAAAAAATAATAAACCAACCAGACAGTTACAAACTTTACAGCTCTGGAACCAGTTGACAACAAACATCACCCTGTGGCATCATCTGCAACTTCTCGTTCCTCATAACCAGCACTGAGTCTGGCAATGGCAATTAGAAAGCAAATGGCAAACAATAGCCAAAGTATCAGAAGTAGGTTTGGACAAAGCAAGTGATATCTGTGTTCTAGTCGCTGCCCTGACATTTACTGCATGAAGCTCTAAAATACGTATCCCCTCTTTGGACTTCAGTTTCCTTGTCTATAAAACAAAGGATTTGAATTATGGTATTTCTAAGGTCCTTCCAAATTCTAAAACTGGATGACCACAGAATACATCTGTTACGGACTATTCCTGTCCCCAGAAAATTCATATGCTGAACCCTAACCTCCTATGGGAGTGATTAGGGTTAGATGAGGTCATGAGGGTGGAAAGTGAAAGTGAAGTCGCTCAGTCCTATCTGTTCCTTTGCAAAATGATGGACTGTAGCCTACCAGGATCCTCTGTCCATGTGGTTTTTCAGGCAAGAGTACTGGAGTAGGTTGCCATTTCCTTCTCCAGGGCATCTTCCTGACCCAGGATTCGAGCCCAGGTTTCCCGCATTGTAGGCAGACGCCTTACCATTTGAGCCACCAGGGAAGTCCACGTGAGGGTAAAGTCCATGAGGGTGGAGCCCTCACAAATGGAATTAGTGCGTTTGTAAGAGTCACAGTAGAGTCTGCAGCTCTCCTTTCTCCACCAGTCGAGAATGAAATGAGCAGATAAGCATCTATGAACCAGATATCAGATATGCTGATACTTTTAGAAAAGCTTTTATTGAAGGATAGTTGCTTTACAATGTGGTGATAGTTTCTGATGTACAGTAAAGTGCATATATCCTCTTTTTTGGATTTCCTTCCCATTTAGGTCACCATAGAACATTGAGAAAGTTCCCAACGGTATACAGTAGTCTCTCATTAGTCACCTGGTTTACACACAATAGTGTGTATAGGTCAATCCCAATCTCCCAATTCATCCCAGCCCAGCCCCCTGTCCTCCTTGGTTGTCCATACGTTTGTTCTCTATATCTTTGTCTCTATTTCTGCTTTGCAAATACATTCACATGTATTATTTTTCTAGATTTGACATATAAGCATTAATATTCGATATTTGTTTTTTTCCTTCTGATGTACTTCACACTGTTCTCCCTGCTGATACTTTGATTTTGGACTTCCCAGAATTGTGAGAAATAAATGTTGTTTAAGCCACATGATCCACGGTATTTTGTTAGTAAGAGCCCAAACTGGGACAATATCTGATTTTTTAATTTATGGAAACAAAAGGAGAAGAAAGTCCTTTGAGTTAGAGCATTAAGACCTGGGCTTCTAATCTCAGCCCTGGCCGTCTGGGGTGGTGTGAGCTCCAGGAGTGACAGGAAAATACAGTTGAGTGCCCTGTTCTAAGATGCTGCGTCATCCTCAGAGAATATTTCTGATGTGCTCTTTTAAAGTCTTACAAGACCTGTGACTATACTGTTGGCAGATTTCTGCTCTCTCCATTGAATAGAAAATGACAGGAAAGTGTTTGTGTTGTGTGGCTGGCTTCTGGTGCCTCATCAATACCTGGCCTGAAGGATGAGTCGATACCACTTTTTTCTCCCCCAGTGAGTGCTTTGAAGTGCTCATTGCCAAGAACAATAGCCAATCTTTATTAATTAGCTTTTATTCCCTCTGAAGAAATGCCTTAAGTCACATGTAGGATGAGATTTAGTCAGTCCTATGCTTGATGCCAATTTCTAGAGTCTTGTACATCATATTTGCTCATTTTAATAACTTCCTATGAATCTCTCAGGTTATCCATTTGTATTTAGAACTGGTGGTTGGCCTTAGGTCATCAGTGAGTGACAATAGTCACATACCTTCTTGCTGGACTCTCAGAAAACTGATCCTTCTTTGTTTTTTTTCTGCATGTGTATTTGCTTGCTCAGTTGTGTCTGACTCTTTGCAACCCTGTGGCCTGTAGTTTGTCAGGCTCATCTGTCCGTGGAATTCTCCAGGCAAGAATACTGAAGTGGGTTGCCATTCTCTTCTTTAGAGGATCTTCCTAACCCAGGGATCAAACCTGGATCTCCTGCTTTGCAGGCAGATTTTTTACCATCTGAGCTACCAGCGAAGCACTTGTTTTTGCATAAAAGATAGCAACTGGAATTCTGTTCCAACCCTCAACCAAAATACATATCCTCAAACACTGTCAGGAATAAAACTAGTTGTAGCTGAGACAGAAAGTGGTTTGTCCCTTTCTCCTGAAGTTAATACCTTGCAAAGAGTTAATAGGATGTGATTCTTAAAGAATGATCCAGTATATCAAGGAAAAATTCATGATAACTCATATCATTTGGGTATTTACTTGTTGTGTCATGCACTGATCCTAATTATATAGATCACTGCCAAACACCTTACAAACATTTGTGGGTAGTATTCAGTTCAGTTCAGTTCAGTTCAGTTCAGTCGCTCAGTCATGTCTGACTCTGCGACCCCATGAATCGCAGCACGCCAGGCCTCCCTGTCCATCACCAACTCCCAGAGTTCACTCAAACTCACGTCCATTGAGTCGGTGATGCCATCCAGCCATCTCATCCTCTGTTGCCCCCTTCTCCTCCTGCCCCCAATCCCTCCCAGTATCAAAGGCTTTTCCAATGAGTCAACTCTTTGCATGAGGTGGCCAAAGTACTGGAGTTTCAGCTTCAGCATCATTCCTTCCAAAGAACACCCAGGACTGATCTCCAGAATGGACTGGTTGGATCTCCTTGCAGTCCAAGGGACTTTCAAGAGTCTTCTCTAACACCACAGTTCAAAAGCATCAATTCTTTGGCACTCAGCCTTCTTCACAGTCCAACTCTCACATCCATACCTGACCACTGGAAAAACCATAGCCTTGACTAGATGGACCTTTGTTGGCAAAGTAACGTCTCTGCTTTTGAATATGCTATCTAGGTTGGTCATAACTTTCCTTCCAAGGAGTAAGTGTCTTTTAATTTTACGGCTGCAGTCGCCATCTGCAGTGTCTTTGGAGCCCCCAAAAAATTAAGTCTGACACTGCTTTTACTGTTTCCCCATCTATTTGCCATGAAGTGATGGGACCAGATGCCACGATCTTTGTTTTCTGAATGTTGAGCTTTAAGCCAACTTTTTCACTCTCTTCTTTCACTTTCATCAAAAGGCTCTTTAGTTCCTCTTCACTTTCTGCCATAAGGGTGGTGTCATCTGGATATCTGAGGTTATTCATATTTCTCCCAGCAATTTTGATTCCAGCTTGTGCTTCTTCCAGTCCAGCATTTCTCATGATGTACTCTGCATATAAGTTAAATAAGCAGGGTGACAAGATACAGCCTTGATGTACTCCTTTTCCTATTTGGAACCAGTATTACTTGGGTCCTTTTAACCAATGAGAAAACTGAAGCTCTGAGCAGTCAGGGAACCTGCCCTGAGTCACACAGTGGGTGAGTGGTTCTGGTGCTGGCTCCACCCAAGATGGACAGCACAACCTCAACAGTCCCTGGTCTCCTCACCTGTCAGGGAGGAGAAAAATGCCAGCCTTGCCTCTTTCCATGAGACCAAAGAGGAGAGCAGTATGAGAGTGTTTTAAAAAGCACAGAGTCCATCATTTAAGGTGGTCCTAGAGGAACTGTTACCCCATGTATAGCATAAGCTCCTTGGGGGAATATGTCTCACACTGAGTAGTACAAAACAAGCTCTTGATAAATATGCACTAAGTGAATGAATGAAGAAACAAATGATGAAAGAACTTAGGTCTGGTGGTTTCTGTCCCCTCCTAATACAAACTCAAACTATTTTGCATGAACAATTTTGCTTTAAAATCACTTTCCTCCAAGCCCCTGGGAAATGCTCAGTAGTGTCTCTAGCTCCCTTCTGAGAAAACCTCATCACCTACGGGTGTGAATTTCAGAGGATATCTTTCTGGTCCATGGGAAGAGGATGATGCTGGCTTAAGTGGAAATAAGCAAATGTAAGAAGTTTTGTAAGTATTTCATTTGCTAGGAACCAGCAGAGGATAAGAACATCAGCAATTTTTAACATGAGATTTTATCATGAGTCATAGTCTCACTTTTGACAAGATTGTTTTTAAGATTCATATAAATATTTATGTATATATATATATTCATATATACAAGGAGGGCACAGCAACCCACTCCAATATTCTTGCCTGGAGAAACCCATGGACAGAGGAGCCCAGCAGGCTATAGTCCATAGGGTCACACAGAATCAGACACAACTTAGCACGCAGATGTTCACATATGCAGACTTCTCAGGTGGCACTAGTGGTAAAGAACCCGCCTGCCAATGCAGGAGACATAATAGAGGCAAGTTCGATCCCTGGATTGGTTAGATCCTCTGGCAGAGGACATGGCAACCCACTCCAGTATTCTTGCCTTGAGAATTCCTTGGACAGAGGAACCTGGCAGGCTACAGTCCATGGGGTTGCAAAGAGTTGGACACGATGAAGTGACTTGGCATGCACACACGTTCACATATGCATATATATTTATATAGATAGATAAACAGACGTTTGTAGGTACTGCTTTTAAATATCAATCAGGACAGTTGTGTATGAGGGCAGGATAACCCCTAAAACTGGACTCATGGGGGAACATGGAAAAAAGAGGGAAAGGCGACTTTTTGTCTGTCCCATGAAGAACCCATCTGCTCTCTCAAGGGCCATGACCGGTAGTGAAGGAAGCACTACCATTGGCACAGCTGGAGCCGCCTCCCGGATGAGGGGCTGCCACCAGCCAAGTGTGTTGGGAATTCGGCCCCACTGGCTCGATCCATGCCAGCGTTTGGCAAATGAAGCCCCAAGTGGAAACCTGCCAGTTTAAATGAAGTGGTGCTCTGTGCATGCTGTTCCCTCTAACTGTCCGTAAAATAATTACTGCTTCACTTATCTGATTGCCTTGCCGTTTGTCTGATAGGAGGCAGGGGTGGGGGTGGGGTTAGGGACTGCTTGATGTGCACAGTGAATTCCGAGGAAGAATTTTCGTGGGTAACTGAAAACCGAAGATAATCTTCCCAGTTGGGTGGGGTGGAGGAGTGGTGCTGGGAGAAGACGCATGCATCCCCAACCTCAGCATGATCTGGCAGATGGATGGGAAAGCCTGATCCTCGCCATCTGGGTAATCCATGTGTGCAAAGTCAGGGGTTAACTGTACCCGCTCTGCAAAATAGCATATGTCACAGCCACCAAATACCATCCATGAGCAAAACCTGTTTGAATTTGCAAACAGCCTGGAAAAACAACAAGAAATCTCTTAACCGGTGTTCCCTTTACAAAAGCAACTGATGTTTTGAAGGTCTTGTGTCTCATTTATAAGCTTTGGCACCACGTATGAGGGCTATTCCTAGGCAGGGCCTCCCCAAAGGACAAGGATCAACATCTTAAAGTCACTGAGTATGGTTTTATATGCTGTAACCCCCATTGGCCCCAATTCTATTCACAGTGAACGGTTTATATAAAAATGAACGAACAAATAGAGATGACTAGCTTTGATGTACGGAGTGTCTGCCATCTTGGTTTCTTACACAGCTAATTGTTTTCCACTGGCCCACATGGAAAAGGACCTGAGGTTGGAACAATTATTGCTGGAGTAACTGGTGAGATTATATGAAAGTATGTTACAGGCTTTAAAGTGATAAACAAATGGGAATAGTTGTTTACAGTAATAATGGAAACTACACTATATATTCCTTCCTAAATCTCTCCCCTCTGTGTGACTGCATGGCCTTTACTTTCCGCACAAACATGTATATGCAGGAACCCCCAGATCATATGAGGGAAGTTCTTCTGCCTCTCATTTCTCTCCCTCTAGCCCTCATTCATTCTCTCCTTTCCAATAGTACGTAAGATTCCTTGGCTTTTCTCTGGCAGCTCAGAAATCCTCCTGTCTCCCCAGTGGACCCCCTCAAAACTATTTTCTTCCATCCATCTGAGACATCTACATCATAGTTGTCATCACATTTCTAGGTGGAACCCTTAGTTCCGTGTCCTTGCTCACCAGTGAGAAAACCAAATTGCAGACGCAAAAAAGACATTGTATTTTCTCTGCATATCTAATTTGTAGCAGAGTTCAATTTAGGGTCCTGTTGCCCATAGGATAGTGGATGGGGAATAAGACAACAACAGGCTCCCACCAAGCATGAGACAGGAGACTAGTTCTTGACTTTCTTGGAGTTGTTAACTGCTTAGGTATTAGGCTGAGTGGTTGCTTGACTCTTATCTCCTAACTTTTCATGCAGTATTGCCACTTGCTGGCTACTGATCTTTGTCAATTATTTGATATCTCCAGTCTCTGTTTTCTAATTTATAAGATAGGAATGATAAACAGTACCCGGGACTCACAGGGTAGTCTGAAGATTGAATGAGATAATTCTCATAATGTGTTTATACAGGGCCTCATACATGCATAAGCATTCAAAATATGCCAGCAATTATGATTCTTCCTGTCATTATAGATGGACATGAAATCTGCTCTTTTCCTGGACCTCTGACCCTGGGGCCCCAAAATTACAGGATGGATGCTTGCAAGCAAGTTGGCTAGAGAAATTTGTTTGTTTCAACGCTTGCTATTTGAGGAAAACTCAAATAACCTTTGATCAGTACTCAATCACCACATGAAAGATGAAGATCCTGAGAACAACAGCTTTCATTTGTAGAAGGTTTAATTCCATGTGCATTATCTCATCTGACATCTGTGCAATGAGATGAAGGGCTACTAAATCAAACCTGGGTGCCTTTGACTCTGAACTGAGTCACTGCCCCCTTCCATGGTCATGACCCAAAGATCACAGTCAGAAGCTTTAGGGAAACAGGCCACTGTAATATTTCCAGAAATGGCACAAGGCTCCATAAGTGACAGCCTGTTTCACATATTCCATGTTCATTTCCAAAATTGTCCCTAGAAATCTCAAGAGAGCCCCTTTCCCAAATAAATGCAGCCAGAAGCTTCTTTTGAGTAAAACCAATTGACAGCCTGAATGATTGCAAACTCATGTCTAACTTGGTAGAGCATCCAGGTTATCTATAGTGCAGCTTATATTTGGCTTAATAAGAACTTTCATTTTCCTCAACGAGATGCAGGATTGATCTTAAAAATGAAATAAGTAAATAAAATGTAAAGAAATGAAAAGAAATAGAAAGTCACTCTCAGAGGTACTAAACTTTGGCAAAAGAGAAAAGCATCTCAGCAGGTTCCAAAGATAGTGGCATCTCTTTTCCAAGTGAGAAGCATAAATCTGCCCATTTGCTAAACCCTTTACCAGGATGCTGACCTAACATTTCTCCCAAGTCTCTACCTATTAGTTAGCAAGAACGCACTTAACTAAGTGTCCAAACTAGTTTAAATTTGGTCCAGTCCATAGTGTGTGTATATGCATTGCTTAAGCCAATGTTCAGGCACTTTTGTTGTTGTTGTTCAGTCGATAAGTCTGACTCTTTGCGATCCCATGGACTGTAGCACGCCAGTCTTCTCTGTCCTCCACTGTCTCCTGGAGTTTGCTCAAACTCATGATAATTGAGTCGGTGATACTATCTAACCATCTCATCCTCTGCCACTCTCTTCTGCTTTTGGCTTCAATCTTTCCAAGCATTGGGTTTTTTCCCAATAAGTCGGCTCTTTAGGCACTTAAAAAAAAAAAAAAAAGTAGTCATTTAGGTAGCCCTCTCCCTCTCTCTTTCTCTGCTTCTATTCCTAGAATAGAGCCCAACTGTATGTAAGCAAGGGTCTCACTTCTTTCCCAGTTACTGGGGAAAAGAGACCCCATGCCTCTTTAATCCAAAACCCTGAGAAAGTTTTATGTCATTGGTTGTCTGGGCTCCTGGCTTTGTTATCAAAGACAGAAAGGTTATCTTCTCACTAGAGGAAAACCAGGTAATATGAGTCTTCCAGGCATGGCCATTGATGTACTAAAGGCAAGTGGGAATAAATGGGTAAAGTCATTCAGCAAGTTCTCTATCACAATAGCCACCTCGTTTTGGGGGCTATTACTCTGTTGCAAAATCCCAGTTTACATGGGAACAGTTAAATATTGCCATCTTTCTCTCTGCAATAATCTTTCTCTGCTATTTCTCAAACCCTCCCCATCCCTGTATATAGAAAGATGTTTATAAATATTTTCAATCCAGACCAAGGTGAAAAACTCAAGTAGGCTAAAAGAAAGTTTGTTAATAACGTTTAAATACCACCCATTTACAGAAGTAACCCCTTCTCCCGCTTTATTCCACATAGTCTGTATTTGTTTCCAAAATGGTCCCTAAACATTTTAAGAGAGCCGTTCTTTCCAAATCAACTCAACCAGAGGCTGAACACCCATTTTGCATTTGTGAAAAATCCTCTTTCCCATGTACATCCACCACACACGCCAGGTCCAGGCCCAAGCACCAAAATCCTTTACCTTTTGTTCTGGACACGACTGGGTGCTTTGTAAACAGAGCAGTGTAGGGGTGGCGGGGGGCATCTCATCATTGATCCCAATGATATAAAAGAAATCCAGAGAGAAGACAAATTAATGTTCACTTCGTGTTCACTGAACAGAGAGGCCGTGAGAATGAACTAGTGTTTGATTGGATCAAGTGAATCATGAAGATCAAAGGAACAGAGGACAGAGAGCTCTCCCTGGGGTAGGAAGTGCTGCAGGATGAATTTTCAGTTCTCCATGATGAGTGAGCTGAGGGCCTTGGACTAAGGGGGCCCTGCCTTCAACTGTGTCCACCTGGGTTTAGATGTTGACTTAGTAAACAGAAATATCGGCAACATCCAGGAAAGCATGAGGGTGCCAGCAGCTATGTTCAGTCCCTAAAAAAAAAAAAGAAGAAGAAGAAGAAGAAGAAGGAATTAGAAATATTTTCAAGATAAAAAGCAAAGGGGAAGAAGCACTGGAGCCACAGAGCTGGCTGGGAAGAGTGTCGCAGAATGACTGCTCATTGCAGGGCCCCGCTCACTGACACACAGGACAGGCTGGTGACAGAGGAGCTTTCTTGGGCTGTCAGATCATTTTCAGAAACTGCAATTCATGTCACACTAATAGCTCAGTCTATAATTAGGTGTATTTATCTATGTCCCTGGGATATGTCTCCTGCCTTTCTATGCTTAGTGTTCTCCAAGAACAAATAATCCAGATGAGTTATGAGTCTCCAGAGTGGTGAGTGGGAGTATGTGTGCGTGTTGAAAGCACTGGTATCAGATCACCTAAGAGCAATCTTCTGATTGACCAAATGGGTGAGTAGAGAGCATCTATTCTCATGGGAAGCAGAGGAGGCTGGTCCTTTCTGGAAAGAACAGAAAAGGAAAACATTTTCTTTTCCCTGCCACAAACTTACTATGATTGTGCTATTTCTGTATCTTCCTTTAGTAGGTCAAAGGGGGTACACTTTTGCCATGACTTCAGACTGCTTGGAAAGATGATCAATAAAAGTGAAAGAAAGTGAAAATGTTAATCTAGTCGCTCAGTCATGTCTGACTCTTTGCAACCTCATAGACTGTAACCCTCTTGGCTCCTTAGTCCATGGACTTCTCCAGACAAGAATACTGGAGTGGGTTGCCATGCCCTCCTCCAGGGGGTCTTCTTGACCCAGAGATCAATCCCAGGTCTCCAGCATTTCAGTCAGATTTTTTGCCTTCTGAGCCACCAGGGAAACACTGGTAAATAAAAGCAGTGTGTCAATTAACATTTTTTAAAGTATTTGGAAAGCCATAAAAGCTTCTGCCAGCTTCCCTGATGGCTCAGCGTTAAAGAACCCACCTGTCAATGCAGGAGATTCAGGTTTGATCTCTGGATCCAGAAGATCCCCTGGAGAAGGAAATGGCAACCCACTCTATAGGTTTCCCAGGTGGCACAGTGATAAAGAATCCACCTGCCAATGCAAGAGACACAGGAGACATGGATTCAATCTCTGGGTCAGAAAGATCCCCTAGAATAGGAAACGGCAACCCAGTCCAGTATTCTTGCCTGGGGAATTCCATGGACAGAGGGCTACAGTCCATGGGGTCACAAAGAGCATGACTAAGCACGAGACACAAAAAAACTGATGCAGGTGGACGAGCTTGGAAGTAGCTAGATGTTTTTCTTCTTTCCTTTATTTCCATCTGTTTTACAACTCAGGAAGGGAGAACTTATCATTGATTGGCCTGGCTAATTATGCAAAGACTGACAAGGCAATTGGAAGCAAATTGGGTGGTGTAGCATTTTATTGGACTTTGATTGTCTTGATTCTCCATGTCCGTGAGATTTCTGGGTAGATCCTCCTGTCAGAAAACTGATGCAAAAGACTATGCTTTGTACGTCTCTCCTTTTCCAAAGAAGCAAAGGAATCAGCCAGCTGCTGCCTGGCTTGTCGCTCCCTGGGAAATCATGTTCATGCATGAATAACATTTGTCCTCCAAATCCCAGCCCCTCTGCTAGGGCTCCTGCACCACCCTAGTAACAAGTGGGGCGTCCTCTGACCCAGACTGCCAGTCGGGGGAAGCTGCAATAGTTATGTTCAGTTTCCAATAGATGTTAACTTTCACAGAAGTTGAAAGTGGAATCCACTTTTTAAAAACAAATATAAGTTGATTGCTTATTATGCTGCAGTACTATCTTCATTTAATACTCAAAGCCATCCTAAAAATAGGTATCTTCATTTCCCAGAGAAGATAAGGAAACTAAAGCATGACGAAGTTAAATTACTGGCCCAAGGACCCACGGGTAATATGAGGTTGAGATTCAAACCGTGGTTTGCTGTGCACAGAGCCTGCATCATCTCTTTGTCCATTGCTGGGGTCCAGCCTCAGTGGATCCAGGGTGATTCGAAGGGGAGACGGATAGGCGAGGAAAACTTATTTATTTAGAGATATAAGATTAGATTAGGAAGAAATAGTATAGTAGGAAATTTAGGTGGAGAAAAAGAGGCTGAATAACTTGGTTTACGGGGAAAACCAATAAAACCTCAAGACAAGAGGTTTGCACCATTTACGTTAGGCCACCAGCGCCCACTTGAATATCAAAGGGTGCCCTGCCTTAGGCTCCCTTTCGCGTGGATCTTAGCAGCCAGGGCAAGTAAGTAGACGTGGTGAGCCTCCCCGCTCCAGATGGGAATTCAGCCGAAAAAGGGGAGAAAAGAACGACATGGGGAAGCCCAGCATCGGTGCAAGACTCCAGAACTTTATTTTTCAAAATCAGCTTATATACCCCAAGTTGTACACAAAGAAATAGTGGAATATGCAGAGTTATGCAGAGGCAGCAGTCCTGACCCTCATTGAGACCAGGCTTTCTTTTTGCATACCCTCCCTTATACAAAAGGTCTCAGGGGGGTTACATTATCTTCTGGCCAGGAGGCCTGTTAACATTTTTATGGCTCTCTTCCTGGATGATTGTCTATCAACCAGAAAACTCCTTTTCCCTAGAAGTGTTTTTTCTTTACTCTGCATCACCCTCAAAGTACTAAATAAAGTTACATTCCTGTAGAAAAAAGGTGCAGTGGGTTATAACAAAGAAAGTACTTAACTCAAAGATCTAATGTTGCTAATGCCAGGTCTACTACCTGTTTTTCTATATACCAACTATATCTACAAACAAAAGATATGAAAATTTGGCAGCAAGTATTGGCTCAACAAATGAAACCTTTAATCAGTCCTATTCTAATGATTTTGATTCCTCAGAAGCCCCTACATTCCTAGGATGTTTTAAGCTTCCTGTGCCTCCCGCAGTCGGGAGGCCTCAAACAATCACATGTGCAGCTGTACGAGTCCTGCAGGCAGGCTAGAAAGCCATCAGAGGGGTTTGGGGATTGAAACACCCTTTCAAATGCAGAAGACTAAAGCCCTGAGCTGACTTTTTCCAGAGTGTGTCAGAAGAGTGGAAAAGTAGAGTACAAAGGCCGGCAGACTTTGGTTTTTTGGGGTACATGCTCAGGAAATACCAGGGGGAAAACCTGAGATCTGACTCGCCTTGCCCATCAGATCTCTGCCGCATGACCTTGTCACAGGTGGGATTCCTCACGCTGGCTCCCAACAGTCCATCCTGTCACAGGGTCTGGGTTCTTGCTTGCCACCTAAATAGGCTGCTTATTCTAACAGAAAGAGAAAACTATTTGCACTACACTTTGGTTCACTGATATGAGAGAATGAAATATTGATCATTAATCCACTAATTTCATTAATTCACAGCCCCTATCATTTACCCAGACTATTGGCTGTTTTACCCCTTCCTGATAAAGGCAAAGAACTCTGGATGAGGTTGAATATTATTTTTATAGATTTCACATATACATATCTATGTAAAATAACAGTCATCCAAAGTAAATGAAAAAAAGAAAAAAAAACCATCTAGATGAGAACTCAGTACCAGGACTCACGGAAATTAATAATCAGAGCAGGACTTCCCTGCTTGTCCAGTGGTTAAGAATCTGCCTCCCAGTGCAGGGGACACGGGTTCCATCCCTGGTCCGAGACCACAGAGCAACTTCTGAAGCCCACATGCCTAGAGCCCAGGCTCCACAACAGGAGAAGCCACTGCAATGAGAAGCCCACACGCCCCAGCTAGAGAAAGTCCGTGCACAGCACCAAAGGCCCAGCACAGCAAAAGTAAAATAGCAACAATAATAATCACAGCAACTATTAGGTATTAGTGTTCGTTTTGTAGAATCAGATCATGTGCCATCACTTTCACAAGGTTCAATTTTCTAAATTTCAAATAGACATTGGGCTATATCAGAGACCCCAACTCTTGAAGTCAAGCTTGGCCAAACACATCTCATAGAAGGCCTGCTGAAACTGTGGCCCTCATGGATCTCCAGTGTGACTGCGTGGGACTCCTGCTGTGTCCACTGGAGAGACTAGGAATGCAGAACTCCAGGAGCCCAGGAAACTGAGCTATGACAACACCATCAACCACCTCCATCACATCACACCAGAGCACTCCACAACCTTGCCTTAGTCCTTCTGGGCTTCGGTAGCAAAGTGCCAGAGACTGGATGGCTTGTAAACTACAGAATTGTTGTTCTCACAGTTTGGTGGCTGGGAAGTCCAAGTCCAAAATGCTAACAGGTTCGGTCAGTTCAGCGTCTGGTCAGAACCCATTCCTTGACCACTGTCTTTTTGCTATAACCTCATGTGGTGGAAGGAAGGAACAAGGGGTCTTTCTGGGGCCCCTTCTATAAGCACACCAATCCCGTTCACGAGAGCTCCACTCTCAGGATCCATTCACCTCCCGAAGGCCCAGCCCCTAAAATCATCAGCTAGGGATTTAGGATTTCAGCACACACATTTTGGAAGGACAAACATTCAGCCCATAACAATCTGCAAAATACATTTGTGTCTTATCTTCACTTCTTTCTCCTTTCATATGCTGTGGGCCAAAGGACAGACTGCAGAAGAAAATTCACAAGAAAGGGAAGAATTAAGTCTGCAAACACACAGAGAAGAGTGTTGTGAATCCTCGAAAACTGCAAATATTCATGAGGTTTAATCAACTTGAGGTAAAATAAATCATCTTTTGAAATAAAAGGGCAAACATTACACATCTGGGGCAAAATAATAAGGGGTGAGAAGCTAAGCTCTTCCTTTTATCCAGAGTTGGCAACTCCATCAAAATAACTGCTTTTCTTCTTGCTAAAGCCAACTCAAGGCTCCTGAAAATTCAGTTCAATTCAGTTCAGTCGCTTAGTTGTGTCCGACTCTTTGCGACCCCATGGATCACAACACGCCAGGCCTCCCTGTTCATCACCAGCTCCCGGAGTTCACTCAGACTCATGTCCATCGAGTCGGTGATGCCATCCAGCCATCTCATCCTCTGTCGTCCCCTTCTCCTCCTGCCCCCAATCCCTCCCAGCATCAGAGTCTTTTCTAATGAGTCAACTCTTCGCATGAGGTGGCCAAAGTACTGGAGTTTCAGCTTCAGATCATTCCCTCCAAAGAAATCCCAGGGTTGATCTCCTTCAGAATGGACTGGTTGGATCTCCTTGCAGTCCAAGGGACTCTCAAGAGTCTTCTCTAACACCACAGTTCAAAAGCATCAATTCTTCGGTGCTCAGCCTTCTTCACAGTCCAACTCTCACATCCATACATGACCAGAGGAAAAACCATAGCCTTGACTAGACGGACCTTAGTCGGCAAAGTAATGTCTCTGCTTTTGAATATGCTATCTAGGTTGGTCATAACTTTTCTTCCAAGGAATAAGCGTCTTTTAATTTCATGGCTGCAGTCACCATCTGCGGTGATTTTGGAGCCCCAAAAAATAAAGTCTGACACTGTTTCCACTGTTTCCCCGTCTATTTCCCATGAAGTGATGGGACCGGATGCCATGATCTTCATTTTCTGAATGTTGAGCTTTAAGCCAACTTTTTCACTCTCCTCTTTCACTTTCATCAAGAGGCTTTTGAGTTCCTCTTCACTTTCTGCCATAAGGGTGGTGTCATCTGCATATCTGAGGTTATTGATATTTCTCCCTGCCATTTTGATTCCAGCTTATGCTTCTTCCAGCCCAGCGTTTCTTATGATGTACTCTGCATAGAAGTTAAATAAGCAGGGTGACAAGATACAGCCTTGACGTACTCCTTTTCCCATTTGGAACCAGCCTGTTGTTCCATGTCCAGTTCTAACTGTTGCTTCCTGACCTGTATACAGATTTCTCAAGAGGCAGGTTAGGTGGTCTGGTATTCCCACCTCTTTCAGAATTTTCCACAGTTGATTGTGATCCACACAGTCAAAGGCTTTGGCATAGTAAATAAAGCAGAAATAGATGTTTTTCTGGAACTCTCTTGCTTTTTCCATGATCCAGCAGATGTTGGCAATTTGATCTCTGGTTCCTCTGCCTTTTCTAGAACCAGCTTGAACATCAGGGAGTTCATGGTTCACGTATTGCTGAAGCCTGGACTGGAGAATTTTGAGCATTACTTGACTAGCATGTGAGATGAATGCAATTGTGTAGTAGTTTGAACATTCTTTGGCGTTGCCTTTCTTTGGGATTGGAATGAAAACGAACCTTTTCCAGTCTTGTGGTCACTGCTGAGTTTTCCAAATTTGTTGGCATATTGAGTGCAGCACTTTCACAGCATCATCTTTCAGGATTTGAAACAGCTCAACTGGAATTCCATCACCTCCACTAGCTTTTTTCATAGTGATGCTTTCTAAGCCCACTTGACTTCACATTCCAGGATGTCTGGCTCTAGATGAGTGATCACATCATCATGATTATCTGCGTTGTGAAGGTCTTTTTTGTACAGTTCTTCCATGTATTCTTGCCACCTCTTCTTAATATCTTCTGCTTCTGTTGGGGTCATACCATTTCTGTCCTTTATCGAGCCCATCTTTGCATGCAATGTTCCCTTGGTATCTCTAGTTTTCTTGAAGAGATCTCTAGTCTTTCCCATTCTGTTGTTTTCCTAGATTTCTTTGCATTGATCGCTGAAGAAGACTTTCTTATCTCTTCTTGCTATTCTTTGGAACTGTGCATTCAGATGCTTATATCTTTCCTTTTCTCCTTTGCTTTTTGCCTCTCTCCTTTTCACAGCTATTTGTAAGGCCTCCCCAGACAGCCATTTTGCTTTTTTGCATTTCTTTTCCATGGGGATGGTCTTGATCACTGTCTCCTGTACAATGTCACGAACCTCATTTCATAGTTCATCAGGCACTCTATCTATCAGATCTAGGCCCTTAAATCTATTTCTCACTTCCACTGTATAATCATAAGGGATTTGATTTAGGTCATACCTGAATGGTCTAGCGGTTTTCCCTACTTTCTTCAATTTCAGTCTGAATTTGGTAATAAGGAGTTCATGATCTGAGCCACAGTCAGCTCCTGGTCTTGTTTTTATTGACTGTATAGAGCTTCTCCATCTTTGGCTGCAAAGAATATAATCAATCTGATTTTGGTGTTGACCATCTGGTGATGTCCATGTGTAGAGTCTTCTCTTGTGTCATTGGAAGAGGGTGTTTGCTATGACCAGTCCGTTTTCTTGGCAAAACTCTATTAGTCTTTGCCCTGCTTCATTCCGCATTCCAAGGCCAAATTTGCCTGTTACTCCAGGTGTTTCTTGACTTCCTACTTTTGCATTCCAGTCCCCTCTAATGAAAAGGACATCTTTTTTGGGTGTTAGTTCTAAAAGGCCTTGTAGGTCTTCATAAAACTGTTCAACTTCAGCTTCTTCAGCATTATTGGTTGGGGCATAGACTTGGATAACTGTGATATTGAATGGTTTGCCTTGGAGATGAACAGAGATCATTCTTTCATTTTTGAGATTGCATCCAAGTACTGCATTTCGAACTCTTTTGTTGACCATGATGGCTACTCCATTTCTTCTGAGGGATTCCTGCCCGCAGTAGTAGATATAATGGTCATCTGAGTCCTCTCTGGGGCCGTGATTGCCTGAAAATTACATGGTTGGAAATCTAAGTCCATCTAGGAATTAGCTAACTTCACTGATAGCCATGCAAGGAGAAGCAGAATTGAGACAGATTCATCTAACTGGCAGGCTATTCAGCCAATATTTCTTTGCCTTGTTATTAGGGCTAACATCCACAAATTTTGTCACTTTTGTAAATGAAAAGATATTACTTAATTGACAGGAAATTTATTTTTAATTAGAAAAGCACCTTTGCTGAATGGTTTTAATCACAGGAGAAACAGCTTCAAACGATTGGGTAAGAAACGAGGCATAGTTAAATTGCCTGGCAACTTAATTAAATTGTTGGCTAAAATTCTGGAAAATATGGCATTTCAAACCGCAGGTGTGTTGTATTATTTTTTAAGAATTATAAGAATGTAATACATTTCTACAATGTGTTAAATCACCATGATTTTAGAATTTTTCTTTTTTTTTGCTTCCCATTTGTCAGCAAATTGAATGATTAGTTTCTGTATAGGCTTTAGCCTAGCAAATTCCAAGAGAAGAACAGAGCCCGTTTTGGCCTTTATTCAGTAGGTATTTAATGTCCTCTTTAAGTGGCCCATCTTTCTTGTTCTACATAATGATGATAAAACAAATTCCTGCTCATTTCATCTTTAATATATGTTTATGACTGTTGGGAAAATTAATGACACTTCAGCTAGCATTTAATGTGTGTTTATTTTCTGAGCAAAGCTATCCATATTATGGATGACAATTCATCCTTACGTGCATGGAATCAAATATCAGGCTTCTTGAATGTCTTTTAAATAAAAGACTACAATTCACAGGGATAAAAGGAGGCTTGATTTTTAAGACTCTCTTTGGATCTTACCACATCCTTTCCTTTTCTTTATCTGCAGTAAAATAATAAAAGGATAGAAAATAGCGTTACCTAGAACTTCCCTGGTTGTCCAGTGGTTAAAACTCTGCTCTTCCCCTGCAGGGGTGTGGGTTCAGTCCCTGGTCTGGGAACCAATACAAAAAAGAGAAAAGACAATAGCCTTACCTAATTAGGTTGTATGGACCCCCAGCTGGGCCCTAGGCTGAGGGATTTACTTTTAAGGAGTGAGGACAATGTGGGGAGGAGTGAGAGTAAAGATGAGCAGATATATGCGTTAGTTTTCTGGGAAAGAGGGGAGGCTTTCCTGGAAATGGGGTGCTACCTGTTTTCTTATCTTTAGATCAATGACTTCTGGCCATGGCCAGCAGTAGGTATGTCATTTAGTTTGCTCATGTAGTAAAATTAACATAGAATGAGACTCAGGGTCTGTTGGAGGTCAGATTTTTCACCATCTTGGTTTCAGTTTTTGATTCTACCCAGTTTTTGCTTTTCTCTTTCTATAGCTTCCTCTCCTTGTGTCCAGACCCTGTGACTTAAAAAAATATATGTTAATTCCTGTTCAAGAGAGGGGTTGATGACTTTTGACCCAAGGTCTGGTGGCAACTCTGGTAACAAGAGTACTTAAGAAAATAGATGTTTACACAGATTCTTTGCCATTCACTTCATCAGGGGAAAAACTTTAAAATAGATCTTATTAAACAAATAAATATAGGTTAGACAAGGTGTTTTCATAGGATTCAAGGTTAGTAAATAACTCATTATCATTAATATATGCCCATGAGTCATATTTGAACACTAAATCAGCTGCTACTTAGAAATGGCAGTGGAAAATATCAGTCTAAATTTAAAGTGCTAGGATGTTAATGAACTGAAAACTAGATATTAGAGAGGGTCGAATAATTTGTAATTTAGTATCCATGCTCTGCATTCCTTAGCAGTCAAAAAATAATTATTTTATTTGCCTGAAATAGCTATCAACCAATAATTATTTGTAAGTTGCACAGCATTAAATGCAAGTAAGATAGCTTTATGACTAAAATTGTCATTTTAAAAAAATTCATTTTATAATACATTTTACTCATTGTGCTGGTAAGTTAACTTTTCAGACCAATAGTGCTGTTTGCCAGAGAGGACGTGTTGCTAATTCTTTGCAGGGAGAGGTGTTAAAAACCAGGCCCTACAGTACCTATTAAAAAATTAAAAGAGATACCTTAATCAAAACAGGAGGAAGTCTCATTTTAGTTCAGGTTGCTATAACAAAATATTAATATTATATACAAAAAACAAGAATACTATAGACTGAGTGACTTAACAATTTATTTCTCACAGCCCTGGAAGCTAGGAAGTCCAACATGAAGGTGCTGACAGAGTCCAGGGTCTGATGATGACCCACTCCCTGGTGTGCAGATAGCCATCATTTTGTTATGTCCTCATCTGGCCTTTCCTTGGGTGCATATATTCAGAGAGAGAAAACAGCTCTATGGTCTCCTCTATAAGGGCATTAATCCCAGAGTAGGGTCTCACCCTTGTGACCTCACCTAAGTCTAATTACCTCCCAAAGGTCCCTCCTCCAAAGACCATCACATTGGGGATTAAGGCTTCAACATATGAATTTTGCGGGGACACACACACTAAGTCCTTAGCAAGTACATACACTGTGGTACTCTTGGAAGTATATAAGGTGGAGGGAAAAATCAGTCTCACTCCTGAGCATCACCTGGAGGTCCCAGGTTTGCTTCAAAGCCTGGTCCCTTCTTGACAAACTGCCAGCTAATGGCATCACCCTGGTCCTAGGGTAACAAGAATAGTAGCTGACACTGACTTTGGGTCAAGAACTGCTGTAGTCACTTTGCTTAATAACTAATTTAATTTACATTTAACAATTATGTACCATGAGGTAGGTACTCTTATCAGCCTTAAGTTTAGTAGGTGAGTGGCAGGAATGGGATTAACATGCAGGCAGTGTGGGAGCAGTAGAGTTTTAACCACTGTTCTGGTCTGTGAAGCCTTTCTCGCCCCGACTTGTTACCAAATCCTCTCTTTTATTCCTTCTTTTCTACTCCCACCGACCTCAGTAACTCACTTGGCCATTTCATGAGTGTTGTCCCTTGTGAGAGACTGAATATACAAATGAATAAAGCCCAAACCATATGTAAAAATAGAATTCTGACCCACAGTCTGCAGCAACTAGTACAGGAAACCAGCCTGTGATCTATAGAAACCAGCCCAGAATGCCAGCCTGCTATCTATAAGTCAGACTTGCAGGAAGTCAGATCACTATCTCTAGCAACAGTCCAGGGAGCCCCACAAAAATTTCTCTGCTAATTGACCCAAAATATCCAGGACTTGATGAATAAATGACAGCTTCCCTAATTTTTGTCCCTACTTCCAACTTAGGATCAACCAGAGAAAGTCAAATATGCACTTCTGACCTGTCACATAGATGCTTCTAGTTAGGTTGCCAGCAGCCTCTAGTTACGGCGCACTTGAACCTTCCCCCTTTTTGATGATCAAGTTTTCCCACTCCTCTACCTTCCTGTGTGTCTCTGCCAGGACACAGATGATGGTGTCTGACTTTCGTGCTACAGCAAGCTCTGAATAAACAGCCGTTGCCTGTTCCGATTTGCTTGGGCCTTGTTTATTTCACACTGGCCCCCTCCATACCTTCCCCTCTCCAGCACAGACACAATCTAGCATACAGACTGGGTTGTAGGAAGAGACTGAAGCCCAGAAATCTGCATGGGGATGATGGGACTTGAGCTGTGCTTTGAGGAGAAGCATGATTCAAAAAGCTCGACAGGAGGCTGGGATAAGCGCACATAGAGAGTGGTGTGTGCAGAGGAGAAAGAGGATCCTGTGGGAACTTCAGTTCAGTTCAGTCACTCAGTCGTGTCCGACTCTTTGCAACCCCATGAACTGCAGCACACCAGGCCTACCTGTCCATCACCAACTCCCGGAGTTCACTCAAACTCACGTCTATTGAATCGGTGAGGCCATCCAGCCATCTCATCCTCTGTTGTCCTCTTTTCCTCCTGCCCCCAACCCCTCCCAGCATCAGAGTCTTTTCTAATGAGTCAACTCTTGTGCATGAGGTGGCCAAAGTATTGGAGCTTCAGCTTTAGCATCATTCCTTCCAATGAACACCGAGGACTGATCTCCTTTAGAATAGACTGGTTGGATCTCCTTGCAGTCCAAGGGACTCTCAAGTCTTCTCCAACATCACAGTTCAAAAGCATCAATTCTTCGGTGCTCAGCCTTCTTCACAGTCCAACTCTCACATCCATACATGACCACAGGAAAAACCGTAGCCTTGACTAGACAGACCTTTGTTGGCAAAGTAATGTCTCTGCTTTTTAATATGCTACCTAGGTTGGTCATAACTTTCCTTCCAAGGAGTAAGAGTCTTTTAATTTCATGGCTGCAGTCACCATTTGCAGTGGTTTTGGAGCCCCAAAAAATAAAGTCTGACAGTTTCCACTGTTTCCCCATCTATTTCCCATGAAGTGATGGGATCGGATGCCATGATCATCTTTTTCTGAATGTTGAGCTTTAAGGCAACTTTTTCACTCTCCTCTTTCACTTTCATCAAGAGGCTTTTGAGTTCCTCTTCACTTTATGCCATAAGGGTGGTGTCATCTGCATATCTGAGGAGATTGATATTTCTTGCTTCTTCCAGCCCAGCGTCTCTCATGATGTACTCTGCATATAAGTTAAATAAGCAGGGTAACAATATACAGCCTTGATGTACTCCTTTTCCTATTTGGAACCAGTCTGTTGTTCCATGTCCAGTTCTAAGTGTTGCTTCCTGACCTGCATACCGATTTCTCAAGAGGCAGGTCAGGTGGTCTGGTATTCCCATCTCTTTCAGAACTGTCCACAGTTTATTGTGATCCACACAGTCATAGGCTTTGGCATAGTCAATAAAGCAGAAATAGATGTTTTTCTGGAACTCTCTTGCTTTTTTGATGATCCAGCGGATGTTGGCAATTTGATCTCTGGTTCCTCTGCCTTTTCTAAAACCAGCTTGAACATCAGGAAGTTCATGGTTCACATGTTGCTGAAGCCTGGCTTGGAGAATTTTGAGCATTGCTTTGCTAGCGTGTGAGATGAGTGCAATTGTGTGGTAGTTTGAGCATTCTTTGGCCTTGCCTGTCTTTGGGATTGGACTGACCTTTTCCAGTCCTGTGGCCACTGCTGAGTTTTCCAAATTGGCTGGCATATTGAGTGCAGCACTTTCACAGCATCATCTTTCAGGATTTGGGAACTTGAGAGGAATGCTAATTCTCAGTCCCCACCTCAGTTTACTGAATCAGATACAGTATGGGTGAAGCCCGGCAATGGTTTAAGAAGCTATCAGGTGACTCTGATGCAAACCAGAGTTTAAGTACCAGGGCACTATGCCAGCACTGGCAGTACAGTCTGTTGGAATGCACAGAAGTTCTGCCGACTGATGAACTTGAAAAAAGCAGCGGCAATTCCCCAGGGAACTGATCTGGGGACCACACTTCAAGTTGCAAAGTCTTAAATGATTTTTTCCCATGATTATGATGACCTTGAGAGTTTTGAGGAGTAGTGGTCAGGTGTTTTCTAGAAATGTCCTTCAATTTGAATTTGTCTGGCATTTTTTCATCATTAGACAGGGGTCAAGGGTTTGGGGAAAGAAGACCACACAGGCAAAGTGTCACTTTCATCACATCTTCCCTAGGGTACATACATCCAACATGAGTTGTCTCTGTTGATGTTGACCTTGATCACCTGGCTAAGGTAGTATGTATCAGGTTCTAAATGATTCTAATGCAATTGAATTTCAAGATCTGATGTATGAAAAAAGATACAAACTGCTTAACTTGGCATATGGAGCCCACAGGGACACACCCCTTCCTGGTTCTTTATCTTCATCCCATCATTTCCCGATTTGTTCTCTAGGCTGCATAAATAACAAATTGCTTGAGGTCAGCCCTTCCCCCTGTACACACACACACACACACACCACCCAGATTGACATTTCTTTTCTCCTTCAGAGAAGATATCTGGTTAGACTCCAATTTCTATGCATCTACTTCTCCCCTCTCTCATAACCTCTCATCTCATCACTTTCCTCAATCCTATCATTAACTCTATTTGATGGAAATTAACAGCTTAAGGTTCTCTCTCTCCCATTAAAACATCAGTTTTGCAAGAACAGGGACTTGGAAGTGTTCATCCTGAACCAATAACATAGCAGACAATCAATAGGTATTTGCTAAATTATATGCCAAACAAAAACCTTACCATTGCAACTATCAAAGAAAATCACTCATCTTTTGAAGGTCCATTTTTTACTACTCCAATGGATGAAATTAAATAATTTCAAGTGTCAAGTAAAACGTGTCTAAAAGAGCCACCCATTCTCAGAGCTCTGTATCTCTGCAGCCTAATTAGTACCATGCGTTTCCATTAATCCTCTTAATGGCCTTTTTTTCCCCAAAACTGCTCTTACAGACAAAGATTTGCTCCAAAAACATAAAACAACATTCAGAAAGCTTCTGTTGTCATGATTAATTCCAGTCCCACTTTCTTATATATGAAAAGAGGATGGAGGCAGACATGGGCAATGTGAGCATTTGGGTGGTTTCACAGTGGTGGCTGTCACATAGTTGAATTGGAAACATCAATCAGCACGGTGCCCTTTAGAATCTACCCTCCAAGGTTACATCCAAACCACCTTAATGGGACAGTGCAGAGGGCAGAGACAGCATCTTTGCTGGCAGTGGCTTCATCCATCACGTTCCTAACCAGCAAACAGAGACTGATGAAGGTGCTGGGCCACAGCTGGGTGGGGTGGCAAGGGTGAGGGTGTGCTGGCGACACTCTGCTTGCTACGCTCAGTACCTCTCTCATCTGGCGCCAAACGTTTCCTCTGAGGTGTTTGCTTTGGAAGGCAAATATTAGTATTTGCTGCCGCTGACTTTTTCATTAAATACTTGGCTCCTTGATACACTTTCTTTTCTAAATGATTCCCCTTCATCTTCCGGCGAGTCTGAAATTAGGGAGCAAATTTAGCCTTGTGGAAATTTGCTTTGACTCCAAACCTCCCTCTCTCACAGGTAATGTACTTAAATAAACTCGGAAGCATTCGGTATTCAGATCTTTCTTTCCAGATCTTTCCCAGCCAAGCCAAAGGCGGCACTGGGCTGAGAAGGCTGTGTGACTTACAGAGGCGTCCAGCCTGGAGACCTCTCCTCCTGTTGCTGTCTCCCCCTGAGTTTCCTGGACAGGCTACTGGCACTCTGACCATCTTGCCCAGCTGAGCACTCCAGGGCGTCTCTTCTAAAGACCCCAAAACAGACTTTGCTCACTTTCACTCACACAGCTCATGTGAGTAAAAGAGTGAGTTATTCTGAGGCCAGTGATGGCGAGTTTGGCTGGAGGGCTCTGGCTCTGGTTTCCAAACTTGCAGTTCCCCAGACCTGGGAGTGGACCTACATAGCTACCCTCCCAGCCTCGTCCATCACCTAGAGGAGAGAGCTTTTCTTAATCAGGCAACAGTGCTTTTCAGATTTGAAAAAGCTTCACACATCTGCATCATGTTAGGCCTTTAAAGATGGCAATGAAATACAGGCTGATTCCTGCTGTCACTCAGCAGCTCTGATCAGAAAAATACCAAACTTGCAAAAGGGGCTGTGGGTTAATGCCCCAGCTGAGCACCTGTCCACCGTTGTTTCTAGAGCCCACCTGCTGCTCTTCTTCAGGTACCTCAGGTGTAATTCAGTGGTTTTCAACCCTAGCCACACATTAGGATCAATAGGAATTGTGACTTAATTGGTCTAGAATGGAGTCCTGGCAAGAGCAGTTTTTGAGAATTACCCAGATGATCCTAAGTGAAGCCAAGGCTGAGAACCACTGAATGCTGTCCTTCCTGGGTCCTTTTAGCAGAGGACTATCTCCTAGTTAATCAATCCCCCTGGTCATTAATGACACTTAGACACCACTACTTACCTTCTCTTCTTCCTTCAGTTAGAAGCTAGGTACATATATACAGTGGAATATCACTCACCCATAAAAAGGAACAAATTTGAGTCAGTTGTAAAGAAATGGGTGAACCTAGAGCCTATTATACAAAATGAAGTGAAAGATAAATATTGTATATTAACACATATATATGGAATCTAGAAAAATGGTACTGATGAACCTATTTGCAGAGAAGCAATGGAGACACAGAGGCAGAAACTAGACGTGTGGGTACAGCAGGGGAAAGAGAGGGTGGGGCAAATTGAGAAAGTAGCATTGACATATATACACGATTGTGTGTAAAATAGATAACTAGTGGAAAGCTGCTGTATAACACAGGTAGCCCAGCCTGGTTTGTGATGACCTGAGGCGGGGGGGATGGGAGTGGGAAGGGAGGCTCAATTTGGAGGCAGGTACATATAATTATGACTCATTCACTTTGTACAGCAGAAACGAGCACAGCATTATGAAGCAATTATTCTCCAATTAAAAAATAAATAAATAATGAAAAAAAAGAAACCAGACCTTTACAAACTAATATGACTTTTTTTTTCTCTTAAGGGAGTTACTCTGTTTCTGCATTTGGTGAATCTCCCCATCTGCACCTCCACATGCATTTTAGACAGAATCAGAGCTTACACCCTACTTGGAAGCTGAAAATGCGAGATACTGACTTCCTCAGCCTCTGCGCACCACCCTCCCACCGGCCTTGCAGCTATACAGAGTCAGGTGACATAGGTACCAATCACCACCAGGCTCCTGGTGTTTGACTTGGGAGCCATGAAAGCAAAGAAGGAAGGACTCTGGGAATCTTCTGGTGATGGTGGTAGTAGAGTCCAGGGCCAGTGGCAGCAGGGAACAAACTGCCCGGTCCAGTTCCTGGCAGTGTTCCCCCTTAGTCTCTTCCCCAGGCTGACCGTGGGTCTCGGTCATGGCTGCAGAGCCTCAGGCCTGGTTCTCTCAGTGATTCTTTGAGCATGCAGTCTCCATCTGATAAGTTCCTTTCCGGAGTCAGTCTCTATTTTTACAACTAAGAACCCTCTTGTTCCTCCATAGCAGATGTCACAAACTATCCTCAGAGGATAGTTGCCTGTTTTGGAATGAGAGTTGTATTCCCTACCCCTTTGATATAAATCCAGAGATCAAATCTAAAACTTCTATTTCATTTGCTTAATTTCCATTCTTCCTTCCAGTTCTATGAATAGGTAATCTGGCCAATTAACTTCTGAATTTTATTCACCACCCACAGCAGAATTCAGGTTAAGCCACCCCCTGCAGCCTCTGTCTCTTTGCCCTCTGTTGATCTGCTCCTGGTATTTTTCACAAGGTGGCTACATCATCAAAGCAGCAGCCCTGCTGGGTGGACTTTCCATTCTGTCTGCACTGCACCAGCTTTAGAAATAGACTTGTCTTTTATTAAACCATGGGTGACGTTCAGTCACTCAGTCGTGTCTGACTCTGCAACGCTATGGACTGCAGCACACTAGGCTTCTATGTCCTTCACTATCTCATGGAGTTTGCTCAAACTTGTGTCCATTGAGTCGATGATGTCATCCAATCACCTCATCCCCTGTCTTCCCCTTTTCCTCCTGCCCTCTATCTTTCCCAGCATCAGGGTCTTTTCCAATGAGTCAGCTCTTCGCGTCATGTGGCCAAAGTATGGGAGCTTCAGCTTCAGCATCAGTCTTTCCAATGAATATTCAGGGTTGATTTCCTTTAGGATTGAGTGGTTTGATCTCCTTCCTGAAACTCTTTACTCATGTTAACTAAGTCTGACCACATCATAAGATTCTGTTAGTGAACGTCACCCCAGAGTACAGTACAGCTGGTGACTGCTGCGATTGTGGCATGAAGGGTAAGAAGAACCACTGTCACTGATACTTTGGCCTATCTCAAAGCCTTCCTCCTTCCATGCTTTGGTGATGGTTGGATCATAAAAGGTATGGAATAAAGCTTCATAAAGTACAATTCTCTTGGGAAAGCAGAAGACCTTTCACCTCCTTTCACCATGACCAGGAGCAATTTTGTGTTCACACCCCACTGAAGCACCTTAATTCCAGTGCCAGAATGAATTACCAATTTGCAACTCTATCTAAGGCATACTCAAGCCCTCAACTCACATGATGAACCCCCGTTAAGAGAGCTAAAAGTGAAACGTTCTGTGACTAATTCCCCAAACTCCTCACATTTTCTTTTGCAGATTTCTTTAGAAAGTTTAGTGAAAGTTGTGGGGGAAAAAAATCTACTCTGATGACAGAAATTCTCTGTTTCTCAGCAGTTCCTTCATATGGAGTGTTGGCAAGTATTTGTAATCACCATGGTTTTAGGAAATACTTATTTCCCCAGAGAGTTTGGTTTCTGGGTGTTATGACTAAAAGATCATATTCCCCTAAATTCGCATGTTGAAGTTCTAATTCCAAAGGTAATGATATTTAGAGAAAGGGTATTTGGTGTTACTTAGGGTACATACTTTATATGGGGCTTCCCTAGTAGCTTAGATGGTAAATAACCTGCCTGCAATGTGGGGGACCTGGGTTTGATCCCTCCAGGGGAGGAGGGAATGACTACCCATTCCAGTATTCTTGCCTTGAGAATTCCACGGACAGAGGAGCTTGGTGGGCTACATACAATCCATGGGGTCACAAAGTTTCAGACACGACGGAGAGACTAATACTACTTTATGGGCTTCCCAGGTGGCACTAGTGGTAAAGAACCTGCCTGCCAGTGCAGGAGGTGTAAGAGACACAGGTTTGATCCCTGGGTTGGGAAGATCCCCTGGAGGAGGGCATGGCAACCCACTCCAGTGTTCTTGCCAGGAGAATTCCATGGACAGAGGAGCCTCATGGGCTACAGTCCATAGGATCACACAGAGTCACAACTGAAGCAACTCAGCACTCACAAAAAGGGTTAGATTAGGTCATGGAGGTAGGGCCCTCAAGACCTCCTTCTAAGAGGAGAAAAAGCAAAAAAAAAAAAAAGAGAGAGCGAGAGAGAAAGGAATCACTCCTTCCATCATGTGAGGACACAGCAAGAAGCCAGGAAGAGGGTCCTCAACAGAACTTGACTGAGCTGGCACCCTGATCTCAGACTTTCAGACTCCAGAACTAGGAGGAAATATGTCTCTCTTGTTTAAGCCCCTTGGTCTGTGATATTTGTTATGGTAACCTGAGCAGACTAACACACTTGATGAAGACATGATAGACAAATCATCTTGGGGGTCCAAAAGCTGGTCTCTTGGAGAGAAAGAGTATGTTGATGCTTACAGAAGGAAGGTAGACTCCATGCTCCTTGAGGGCACAGATTGCCTTCTTAATGTACTTGAATCCTGGGCAATTGGACCAATGGTTGGCCCATGGGAGACATTCAACAAATATTTGTGAATTAGCCAATAAACTTGGATGGAACAGAACAGATCAGGGAATAAGAGAAGGAACAGAGGAAACAGAAATGACCCCTGAAGGATGTAATTAACAAGGTGAGATTAAACATGCCTCTTATGGACTTTGGTGACAGTTTGAGAAACCAAAACCAAGCCTTTTCATGTCAAACCCTTCAGAAAGATAAATTGATTTATCTGTTGATAAATCAGAAAGATCACTAGGAAACAAAATAACCAAGATTCTCAGATCTGCCTGTTTTTCCTATGTTCTGAGCTATTCATTTCATCTCCCAGTACTTGTTTTTATATTCATAAAACAACTGATATAAATTAGCTAATGTTTCAGATTTCTTCCAACATTAATATCCCAAGATTGTATTAGCTACTGCAATTGAAAATGCAAACTTGCAGAAAGTACATTATGAAAAATTAGTATCATCATTTGGATTTTTCGTTTACATATGTATTACTTTTAATCAATTTTGCTAGAGACTTGGCTTTTTAAAAATTCAGTTTGCTTTTGAAATATAACCATTAGTGCTATTCATCTGGAAAAGAAAGTAGAACTAATAGTGCCTACCATAGGAAAGGGAAAGTCTTTTCAATTAATGATAGTATCTATATGGAATGTATATGGGAAATAAATGGACTTTGAAGCTGTCCACCAATTCTTTGATACTCCTCCATTAAAAAGGTGTAAATTAATTCCTCTTCCCCTGAAAATGGGCTGGATTTAGAGACTCACTTCTAATTATAATAGAATTAAGCAGAAGTGATGATGTGTAGCTTTGCACACTAGCATATGAAAGACACCTTGGTTCCTCCTCCTTTATTCACCCTTCATTTACCTCAGTAAATTTGATTTAAAATGAATAATACTACTCACCTCTTTGTATATCAGTTGTGATGATCTGTGTTATAGCTTTATAATGATGCAACAGAAGAGTTTGTCACATGGAGAGACCTAAACGACCTTGAAGTCCATCATTCAGCAATAGAGAAGGCACACGTTAGTGATTCCTTTCCACAAATGTTTAGCTGTATGTGGATTCATTACCCATACATTTCAAATGTGAAGTATTTGATAAATAAATAATTTCAGAATACTTAGTTCACATGTACACTCCAGTGTTCTTGCCTGGAGAATCCCAGGGTTGGGGGAGCCTGGTAGGCTGCGGTCTGTGGGGTCACACAGAGTCGGACACGACTGAAGCGACTTAGCAGCAGCAGCAGCAGCAGTAATGTTATGTGTGGTATGTTAGTAGACCAGCTGGCAGCTGACCACTGTAAGTAAACATCCTCAGCTTCGTTGTTTTGTTTTGTTTTGTTCCTTTCTTTGTAGTTTTATTTATCTGTTTATTTTTGGTTGTGCTGGACCACTGTTGCGGCATGGGCTTTTCTCTAGGTATGGCGAGCAGCGGCCACTCTTCATTTTGGGGTATGGGCTTCTCGTTGCAGTGGCTTCTCTTGCTGCAGAGCATAGACTCCAGGGCGCGTGGGCTTCAGTAGCTGTGGCACGTGAACTCAGTACTTGGGGCTCCCTGGCTCTGAGCACAGGCTCGATAGCTGTGGTGCATGGGCTTAGCTGCTCTGTGGCATGTGGGATTTTCCTGGTCCAGGGATTGAACCCTTGTATCCTGCATTGGTGAGCAGATTCTTTACCACTGAGCTACCAGGGAAGCTCTGGATTCTGGGTTTTAGGAGCTATTGCTATTTCCTCATCTTGGAGCTTGTGTCCATTAAGCCTCTCCAAGGTTCAGGTTATCTCCTAGAAATGAAAGGTATTGAAGGCTCTGTTGCTCTTGCTTATCTCTTCCTCAGAAAACTTGATTTAAACCATTTTACAGTTTTGGCTTTCCTTTCACACTATTTTAACTGTTCTCTTTCCAACCCTTCTAGAGGCAAGAGTATTTCTGCCCTATCTGAAGTAGCCATTCACAACCTTTTTATCCCCTAAGATCCATTTCATGATTTTTCCCCTTATTTAGCCCCCATATTTTAAAAGAATTTTAATAGCAAACTGTATCTGTTAAGAAACAAGAGCTGCCTTCATCTGCTTGGGGTCCTAAAGACATGTAGGGCTGGACTTCAGTGAATCACACTGGTTAGAGCGAGGGTTCTGAAGTCAGACTGGTGGGACTGAAATATTGTCTCCACTATCTACTACCAATGTGAACAGGAAAATTATAGATCTTCCCAGCTTCTATTCTTTTATTCTAGAAAATGAGGATGATAGTAGTATAGTAGTGCCTATTTTGTGGAGTTGTTATGAAGATTAAATGAGATCATTCATGAAAATCCTTCCACATGGGACCTGGCACAAAGAGAACAATAAAAGATGGGACTGTAAGCCATGAAGCTTCTGATCAGAATAGGAGACCTTAATGTAATGTTGAGAACAGTGGTCTTTACGATAGTCCCAACTCTCACAGACTCAGTAGTTACTATGTACTGGGCACTCTGCAGATAGAATTCTATTTAACCTCATAACAGTCCAGTCTGGTGGGTGTTATTCCCTTTTTCCCAGTGGGGAAACCTTGAATGAGAGAGGTTAATAACTCGAATAAGTTCACACAGTAGGAAAATGACAGAGATGCAAATTGAACCCAAATCTTTCTGGCTTTAAAATATGTCTATCAGGCTGCGGTTCATAGGATCACACAGAGTCAGACACTACTGAATTAACTTTCTCTCTTGCTCTCTCTCTCTCTCTCTTTTTTTTTTTTTTTTTTTTGCTTTTTCTCCTCTTAGAAGGAGATCTTGAGGGCCCTACCCCCATGACCTAATCTAACCCTTTTTGTGACGAGCATGCATGCACGTCCTTTCTGTGGACCTAGAGTCTGCCATATAAAGTGAAGTAACTCAGAAAGAGAAAAACAAATATCATATATTAACGCATGTATGTGGAATCTAGAAAAATGGTACAGATGAACCTATTTGCAGGGCAAGAATAGAGACACAAGCATAGAGAATATATGTGTGGACATGAGGTGGCGGGGACAGGGAGTAGGATGAATTGGGCAATTGGGATTGACACTAATATATTACCATATGTAAAATAGATAATTAGTGGGAACCTGCTATAAAGTATAGAGAGTTCGGGTTGGTGTTCTGTGATGACCTAGATGGGTAAAATGATGGTGAGGAGTGAGGTCCAAGAGAGAGGGGAATATATGTATACATACTGCTGATTCACTTTGTTGTACAGCAGAAATTAACGTAACATTGTAAAGCAAATATACCTCAATATTTTTAAATGCATCCGTTCTTTCTATATTCTATAATTCAGTAAAGTTTTATTTTCTCTCCTCAAATAAAATTCTAGCCCACAGCCAAGAAGGACATTGTTTAGTCAGGCTGCATTATCTTATTTCACACAAGCAAACTGATTCTATCAAGCATTTTGATGTCTTGAAAATAATACTAGTACCACTCCCCTACACACACACACACACACACACACACACACACATAGACACACACACACACACACATACAGAGTTGCCTGTGTGTAGTTGTTGTTCATCATGGGCCTCTAGGGGAACCTCTGATCTAGTTGGATCCAAAGCAGAGTCCGCACATACAAATTCTCTCCCTAGCAGCAAAGTCAGGAAATAACAAACTCAAACATTCTGGACAGTTGGCTTCCCAGGGTGTAATTAGTGTCTTAGGATGATAGGGATGAGCCTCAGAGAAATTTTCACTCTGGATTAGTCAAGACCACAGTGACTGGTACAGTGCTGTGGATCTAACCCAAGGTCTCCCACAGGGAGCAAGAATGCAGGTTGAAAGGGAATTGACTGTGTTCATGATTTCATGTTTGACTTTGTATCATTTTAATACAAATTATGTTTGACTGTGACCTAGGACTGGATACATGGTTTCTGAAAAGTAAGAATCCTCTACTCCAAAAACCAGATTTGCCTCTTAGAGGCTTTGGAATCCTTTTTAAATTTTTCAGCGCAATAGTCAGTGTGTCTTTGAGCATCTGTTTTTAACATTTCAAGTTCCCTGAAAAGAAGAAAATTTCATTTTAAAAAAAGTCAGAAAAATCAACGAGGCTCCAAATGAAGTGTATTTTTTTTGACACACACTCTCTCAAGAGATATGCTGTGGAGCACAGGATGTCTGAGCCAGTCATTTAAAGCTTTTGAAAGCAAGCGGCTAATTAATATACAGATGAGATGAGCATTTTAAATTATTCATTAACTCGAAGGAAGGTATGCTCTGAATAGTAAAGCAATGGAGTTCCTGGTGTGGTCAAACACAGCCTCTTTCCCTGATGGATTAGGCAATATCTTCAAATGCCAGTAGATGCCTGACAGCATCCTTGGTCCTGTGCAGCTGCTGGGGGTTCGTGGCACTGACACAAAGAAAGAAGAGGGAAAGAAGTCAGAGGCAGCCCAGCCAATCTAGATGAAAGCCCTACCACCCTGAAGCTGCTGATTCGAGAACAGGATTGTAAAATATCCACAACAAGCATAACTGTAACAATTGTTTGCCAGGAAAACCTACCTCTGGAGGACACGTCACCTACGACCAATGTGCCCCCTGTCTCTAACAGAAGTCATCAGGAAGCGTTAGTCGAGGAGAGAGCAAGACTTTGCTAGGCACCTGGGCCACAGAATCGGGCATAAATGCCACCCTGGGACATTGTTCTTTCTTGCCCAAAGGAGCTGAAGATTTCATGGAGTGCTCATGAGCAAGAAAAGAGAAGATATTAGTAATTCCACACTGCCATGGGTTGTGGGGACAGAAAACACAGCAGAGAGGAAACACCAAGGTGGTGTATGCCAGAATTATCTGAAGGAATGGGCTATGCTCTCTTCAACCCTCACCCCTCAGGCTCTGAACTTGAGACAGCCTTGAAAACTTGTGAGTTTCAGATGGCGTCTCGCTCCCATTCTTAAAAAGTATGTCCTAGTCTCTTTGTCCCTCTTCTAAGAGCCTTCCAATCTTCTGACTCACAGAAGTCTTCACTGATTCATTCAGCAGGCACGCACTGTTTGCTTTCAGTGTCTCGGGACTCTTGTGAGGTACCAGGGAGCCAATGGAGAATAACTCAGGTCTACTGGGATGAGGAGAAAGAGACGGGAGGAAGCGGCATTCCCACAGGATAAGAGCTAAATAGAGATACGCAGAGTTTGCTCGAAGCACAGAGGAGGAGTCTTCTTAAACAAGTTCCTCCTACACCAAGTTCTAAAGCACTAGTAGGAAGTGGTCAGGGTGAGGAAGCTGGGGAGCCCTGGGTGGAGGTGAGGGCATTCCAGACAGAGGCAACAATGTGCCTCTTGCAAAGCAGACAGTCCCGTGTCACTCTGACATCAAAAGATTATTATCCCAATAAATAGGCACGCTTCCATCGTTCACATTTCACATTTTGTAATCAAGTGCTTTTTGTGAATTTTAAAATTCATTTATTTAAAAATATTTAGGGACCATTTAGCATATGGTGGGCACTGTGCTAGCTACTAAAGGCTAAAGGAGATATTTTTGTTGTGATTAGTGGAAAAAAATCATACACAAGTCCATAAACGAAAAAAAAATTAGTGATTTTAAACGAGCAAAGGGAATTTGGAAAAGGGCATAAGACAGGAGAACTAGAAGTAATAAGAGTTATCATTTGGAAGAAAGTGGGAGATTTTTCTGGCTTAAAGACTGATGGGAAAACAGATATTGAAATAAGGAGGAGACAGGAACAGGAGTGATTCAAAGCTTTCTTTTCCTGGGATGAAAGAGGCAGAAGAGTCAAGGAAAATGTTAAGAGAACTCTTTCTGTATCAGAATGAGATGCAGAGGAACAGCATGTGTTTTCAAAGGATAACATGGAAACAAATGTAAGAAAGTCCCAAGGTTCCTAAATTCAACTGAGAAGCCACAGACTTACATCAGCATTTTGTGGCTATGTAATTCCATACTTTGAATTAAAATCTAAAGCATGTTGAAGGCATAAATCTTGGGAACAACCCAGCCCCTAAGCAGCTACAATACTTCCTATGTTTCCTGTAACATAAGATTAAATGGCATGCCTGAGTCTCTGAGCTAAATGTCACATATAGGATAAAAGCTGGATCTGCATTCTTTAGCCACCAACCCGAGTCTTTTTTTTTTTTTTCCAACTAGATTGTGCTTTTATCCCTCTTGACTCATTGGACCACATACTCATCTCTTCCACAATATGGGAACTATTCTCAGAGAACCGTAGGTTGAAAATCTGGCCCCAAAGAACAGCTCATCATGTTCTTTGGGGGAGCGTAATGAACAGCGTGGATTCACTTGCAGAAGTTTCCGAGGGAAGGATGGAGAGATCGAAGAGCTAAGCTTGGATGTGCCGTGTTTTCTCTCCCTCTCTGTTTTATCAAAGTGTGTGTATTAAACACATTAAAAGTTACTTAGAGTCAAGACAAGGCAAACTGACCCCTTGCGGTCCCTTCTGGCCTTCCAGCCTAAGTGGATGACACCAGCCTCCTCGAGGAATAGAGTAGATGACTGAAGAGGGGATTGTGCAGCCATACGAAGACACAAGGCTGAGTGGCGCTAACATCAAAACTCAGCAGCAGCTGAGATTGTCTCTCATTAATGTCCTCGGAGAGGTCCCTGCTTCATCACTTTCTTAGCAATTAATGGGTATCATTAATGAACCACAAGGGAAAGGATCAGGACCTGTCTTATCCTGCTGGCTAACGTACACTGCCTCGGGCCTGTGCCAAGCTCTGGAAACAGAGGTTGGCTTTCTGAGTTATTTCAAACCCCACACCTCTAGTTATAACATCTGTGAGGGTTGTCTTCATTTAATCGGAGGTGGCCTCAGCCTACAGGCTGCAACCTTGCTTTCGTCCTTCCCTTCAAAACATATCCATAAGATGCTAAGAAATGATGAATTTCAAGAGAGGAAAAGCTTTAAGGGGGAAAACAATGCCATGTATGCTGACATTTAACAGGGGAGTTTAAAGAGCATATTGGAACTTGCAGACTACAACAAACAAGAACTGGAAACCGAACCTTCCTCCTCTACTTGACTTTCACCAGGGGGGCTTGAGGCAACCAAATGAGAGACCAAAGCCAGCTCCAGGCTGCTCTCTGGGCTGCCAGGTTTCAGCCTATCCCCTATGGGGCCCTCTCAGCCTGCTCCATTACATCTTGAGGAGCTCGTAATGGACCCATCCAAGGGATTCTTTTAAACCGCTAAATGCTTTGGCATCCATGTCAGCCCTGCTTTCACTTGGCCCCTAGACTCAGTGTTGGTCCAGCCTCAGCTCTCAGCTTGTCCCTGCATCTTTACACCCCAGTGGCTCCACCCCTCACCTTCTGCTTCCCCCAGCCTCATGCAGCTACCCATGTTGCTTATGAAAAGATAGGGAGGGAAGCAAAGACAAAGCCAAGAAAGGGAAGGGGGAAACAGAAGATGGAGAGAAGAGCTCAGAATCATGCAGAACTCCAGCATTCTTCAGAGGACTCCGCACCTTCTCCAGAGGAACAGAATGGAATTGAAGGCGGAGGAGAGGGACTTAAATAGTCGTTTGACTTATTCTTCTGCGCATCAAACACCTTAATATAGAACAGACAGAGAGGAATAAAAATGATCTGGAGAAAAGTGAGAGGAAAAAGTATTTTAAGTTGATTTTTATAAAATATTTTAAGAGAAAATGGACTCGCGTTTTCACTTTGAAAGTTTAATTTTAATGTTTAATTCTCAAAATACCCTTGAGGTGTAGGCTATAGTAAACCAGTTTTACAGAAAAGGAAACTGTGTGACTCAGCAGACTTCCAATTTTCTTTTTCTTTTTTTTTAAGTTTTATTTTATTTTTATTTTTTGGCCATTCCACAGGGCGTGTGGGATCTTAGTTCCCCAATCAGGGATCGAACCCATGTGTTCTGCATTAGAGACATGGAGTCTTAACCACTGGACCACTAGGGAAGTCTGTCCTATTGAAAGAAATACGGTGCATGTGAAGAAAGATGCACGCACAAGGATGATTATGGCAGCATTGTTGTATCAAGAAATCTAAAATCAATGTTCATATGTAGGGAAGTGACTATGGCATATTCTGGGAATATGTACATATATATACATATTCTATATGTATATATTTTTATTCTTTTTGGCATTCTTTTCCATGATAGATTATTACAAGATATTGAATATAGTCCCCTGCACTATTCAGGAGAACCTTGTTATTTATCTATATTAGCTATATATTTTCATGCAACAAATCTATCCTATAATGACTTAGAAAAGGCTTCAAGTCAAAGTAAGTAAAAATAGTGCTAAACCACATGTTTAGTATAATTCCACTATGTAAAGTAAGTTTTCTTTATGTGTTTTTAATCTATACTTATGTATATATTTAAATGCTTATTAAAAAACTACAGGACTCACCCTAAAATTTCAATATAAAGTAAAAAACTGAATAGTGTCCTTTAACTAGCACCTCCCACATCACCTGAAGTTCCCTTCTTTTCCCAGAGGAAACCATCGCCTCTACATATTTCTATGTTTAAATTTTTAAAATAAGAATATATTCATAATTCCTTGTATAATTATTAAAACATTTGTTTTTTAAAATCATATGATACTATGCAGATATAACATGCTGCTTTGATGTTACTTTTGCACAGAAAACATCTGCTACTTTGCAGATAGAAATAAACTGGCCTTTCTTTTTTGCCTTTCTTTCCTGTCAGCATTAGCAGCAAATTCCTGTAAGATCTTCAGCAAAACAGATTACCCTATACGCTTACTTCTGATTGACAGAGAGGCTTAGTGTGCAGAGTAGAGACACGAGCAGAGAGAATATCTGGGTCACCTGCAAGCAAGGTTTAACATCTGTAAGCAATGTAAGGTCACATTCCATGATATCTTCAGCAGCAGCTGGCCTGCCAGCATCATAATTACGTTTACTGCAAATCTGCCTTGCCAGTCTAGACACAGGAAAACACAGATGAGAGCGGGATCTTTAAGCAGGCTCTATATCCTGAGATGAAATCAAATGACCATTAAAAGGCAGAGCTGAAGAAATAACATAGGAACACCCTGAAGTCATTAGCAGAACTAGCAAGAAGCAAGCGTCCCTCCGCAGTAATAATGTGAAGAAAGCGTCTTCCTGTGTGAACTTTAATGGATGGCAATGTTCTGTCTGCCGTATGTTTCCCTCTTGATCCCCACAGCTATGGCAAACAGGGTAGACAGTGAGGCTGTTTTCTCAGAGGAGAAAACTGAGACCTCAGCCCATGAAGGGGCTGGTTCGTCACTGATCACATGACTTCAGGGCAACAGTGAGGCATGGCCTGAGAGGCAGATGCACCCTTCTCCCACCCAAAACATGCCAGTTTTAGACGGGCATTAAAGAAGCCAAAAAGTCCCTCTCTTGGCAGGTTCAGCAGGCTGTCTGAGATCATTCCTTTAAAACCTACTCAGGTCGTTTCAGCAGCACCCCCAGTGTTGGCATCTACAGCCCAGGACGATAAAATATGCATGTCCGTGCAGTCACAGGCATACAGCATCTTCCTGGTGAGCTCGATAAATATTTTTCTTCTATCGATACTAAGACATGCTCTTAGACCTCTCTCCCTCCTAGGTAATTCTGTTTTAGAAAGAGTTTAAAAAATCTTATTTAGGATCATTGTAATTTAGGTGTGTCTTCTTTAAAAATCAAATTTTGTTTCCATATCAAAGCCCATCTTTTGATATCATGTTATGTACTCTTAATAAGAAAAGAACATCCAGAAAGATAGACTAATGGCAGAATGCCCAGATTAACTTAAGATAAATGCAAGCCAACTGACAAAAAGGAATAGAGGGCAGCGGAGGAGGGGAGGATAGGAAACCAAACAGACGTGGTTGACAGCATGGGAACGTGTCTGCTTTTCTGAACTAACCATCAGTTCTGCCATCTTGATGAGAGTAGAGGGTGATGATGACTTCCTGCTCACAGTTGAGGACCTGCTTGTCTCACGGTCTGTTCTCACTGTCACCATGAAGAAAGATGCTGTCATTAAGACTGTAGGTGCCATGATAGCACACTTCCAAATGGCACAAGAGCCTCCCTTTGTCCCTCTGTGTCTTCACTCTCATTGTCTACCCAAGTGACCTTAAGTAAGTCACTTGTTTTAAAACTAATTTTCTTTGGAGTATGGTTGCTTTAAAATGTGGTGTTAATTTCTACTATACAGCAAAATGAATCAGCTTTATGTATGTGTATATATATATGTGTGTGTGTGTGTGTATCCCCTCGTTTTCACATTTCTTTCCCGTTTATATCATCACAAAGCAGGGTTCCCTGAACTCTGCAATAGATTCTCATTAATTTTATACATAGTAAGATGATGCTGTGAAAGTGCTGCACTCTATATGCCAGCAAATTTGGAAAACTCAGCAATGGGCACAGGACTGGAAAAGGTCAGTTTTCATTGCAATCCCAAAGAAAGGCAATGCCAAAGAATGCTCAAACTACCGCACAATTGCACTCATCTCACGCTAGCAAAATAATGCTCAAAATTCTCCAAGCCAGGCTTCACCAATACATGAACCGTGAACTTCCAGATGTTCAAGCTGGTTTTAGAAAAGGCCGAGGAACCAGAGATCAAATTGCCAACATCCACTGGATCATCAAAAAAGCAAGAGAGTTCCAGAAAAACATCTATTTCTGTTTTATTGACTATGCCAAAGCCTTTGACTGTGTGGATCACAAACAACTGTGGAAAATTCTTGAAGAGGTGGGAATACCAGACCACCTGACCTGCCTCTTGAGAAACCTATATGCAGGTCAGGAAGCAACAGTTAGAACTGGACATGGAACAACAGCCTGGTTCCAAATAGGAAAAGGAGTACATCAAGGCTGTATCTTGTCACCTTGCGTATTTAACTTCTGTGCAGAGTACATCATGAGAAACACTGGGCTGGAAGAAACAGAAGCTGGAATCAAGATTGCCAGGAGAATATCAATCACCTCAGATATGCAGATGACACCACCCTTATGGCAGAAAGTGAAGAGGAACTCAAAAGCCTCTTGATGAAAGTGAAAGAGGAGAATGAAAAAGTTGGCTTCAAGCTCAACATTCAGAAAACTAAGATAGTGGCATCTGGTCCCATCACTTCATGGCAAATAGATGGGGAAACAGTGGAAATAGTGTCAGATTTTATTTTGGGGGGTTCCAAAATCACTGCAGATGGTGATTGCAGCCATGAAATTAAAAGACACTTACTCCTTGGAAGGAAAGTTATGACCAACCTAGATAGCATATTCAAAAGCAGAGACATTACTTTGCCAACAAAGGTCCGTCTAGTGAAGGCTATGGTTTTTCCAGTGGTCATGTATGGATGTGAGTTGGACTGTGAAGAAAGCTGAGCGCTGAAGAATTGATGCTTTTGAACTGTGGTGTTGGAGAAGACTCTTGAGAGTCCCTTGGACTGCAAGGAGATCCAACCAGTCCATCCTAAAGGAGACCAGTCCTGGGTGTTCATTGGAAGGACTGATGCTGAGGCTAAAACTCCAATACTTTGGCCACCTCATGCGCAAGAGTTGACTCATTGGAAAAGACTCTGATGCTGGGAGGGATTGGGGGCAGGAGGAGAAGGGGACGACAGAGGATGAGATGGCTGGATGGCATCACCAACTCAATGCACATGAGTTTGAGTGAACTCCGGGAGTTGGTGATGGACAGGGAGGCCTGGCATGCTGTGATTCATGGGGTCGCAAAGAGTCAGACATGACTGAGTGACTGAACTGAACTGATCAGTAGTCTATACATGTCAATCCCAATTTCCCAATTCATCCGACCCCCTTCCCCCTTTGATGTCCATACATTTGTTGTCTGCATCTGTCTCTTTATATCTGTTTTGCAAATAAGATGATCTATAACATTTCTCTAGATTGCACATAAATGCATTAATATACAATATTTGTTTCTCTCTTTCTGACTTAGTTCACTCTGTATGAGAGTCTCTAAGCCCACTCACATCTCTACAAATGACCTAATTTTGTTCCTGTTTATGACTGAGTAATAATCCATTGCATACATGTACCACGTCTTTTCTATCCATTCCTCCCTTGATGAACCACTTAGGTTGCTTCCATGTCCTGGCTATTGTAAATAGTGCTGCAATTGGGGTACATGTGTCTTTTTGAATTATGATGTTCTCTGGATATATGCCCAGTAGTGGGATTGCTGGGTTATATGGTTTCTATTTTTAGTTTTTTGAGGAACTTCTATACTGTTCTCCATAGCAGCTATACCAGTTTACATTCCCACCAACAGTGCAGTAAGGTTCCCTTTTCTCCACACCCTCTCCAGCATTTATTATTTGTAGACTTGTTTAATGATGGTCATTCTGACAGGTGTGAAGTGATATCTCATTGTGGTTTTGCATTCTCTAATAATTGGTGATGTTGAGCATCTTTTCATGTGCTCATGGCCATCTGTAAGTCTTCTGTGGAGAAATATCTATTTAGGTCTTCCACCCATTGTTTGATTGTGTTGTTTTGTTTTAAATATTGAGCTGCATGAACTGTTTGCATATTTCGGAGATTACTTCTTTGTCAGTTGCTTTCTTTGCAAATATTTCCTCCCATTCTGAGGGTTGTCTTCTCACCTTGTTTATGGTTTTCTTTGCTGTGCATAAGTCACTTATTTTTTTGAACCTGTTCTTCATCTGTACAGTAGATCTCAAGGGGCTTCATGCTGTGCCCAACTCACAGAGCTCTTCTAAAGGTGCAAATGTTTTCTGTGCAGTAAAGCAAAACACAGATGAAGGATTCTGAGTCACATTAGCATTGCCCTGTTATTGAGAGAAAGATTAAATGAGTTTAATCAGAGTTAAACCCACAGAGCTAGGAGATAACCAGAGGCTTATTAAGAGAAGCTAAGGCTGTTTAAGGAACAAAAAACAGGACAGAGTAGTGATATGGGTCTATAGAGCATTTCTCATTTTAATTTTTTTAGTCCTGCTTGTACATCTAAGAACAATAATAATTTTTAAAGTTAGATATTATTGAGAGTTGAGCGCCACACAGGTGGTTTGTGTATATTGCCCTTCCTATGAATCACGGGGTAATGAACGATGCTGAAAAAACACATGCAGCTATTTTTACAACAGCTCGTTTGTTCTTTCACTCAACAGATTTTTACTGAAGGTCTACCAGGCGCCAGACCTCTGCTCAGCCTCAATCAGGATACATACCATGAAAGAAAGAAAGAGGTGGCACAACAGTACTAACAATACGCAATGTTAGTGCAGAGTGGGGAAGGGTACCTTCTCTAAATAGGAGTGGTCAGCGGAGAGTGCCTGGAGGACAACATTTGAGCTGAGAGCTGAAGAAGGAAAATGAAGCTCAGCAGGGTTTGAGAGAAGAGCATTTCAGGCAGGGAGCACAGCAAGTGTAGAAGGTGTGAGGGTAGGAAAGGGCTTGATATAGCTGAGGAAGATACAGGAACCCAGGGGGGCTGGAGCCTAGTTGCATAATACGATCATCTTATAAGGCATGGTTGCATGGATACCTCGTAGATGCCATGAAAATTTGAACAACTCTCTTGCTGCGTTAGGAAGACGAAGCTGTGTCCTGTCTCATCAGGAACAATGGGGACCCCAGGATTTGTCCCCCCACCCACCAAGAAGGAGACGTGATGGATGTGCTCATCTTGAGCACAACATTCAACATTTTATCTGCTTTAGACCACATCTGTCACTCGTAAAGTAGTCAGTGTCCTACAGTTTCTGTTCAGATCAAAATGCCATCTGCTGGAAGGAGAAAGTAGATGGTACATCTTTTATCCATTGTTACAGGAGACTTGGATGATCCCTCTGACTGATGAAATGCTCTCCGTTCATCACAGTGTCATGTCTACTTAATCAATGAGTTGGGAGAGTAGCTAAATATAACGTAAAAAGAAGATCTTGAGAGGATTGCTGTGACTGCTTCTAAAAACCCTTTAGAATTGAGTCAATCTATCAACAAGTTTTTAATTTGCTTCTACTGTGCTAGGCACTGTGGAAAATGCAAAGTAATATAAGCAAACATGCTGCCTTCAAGGGATTTGCAACTAACCCCTGGAGAAAAGATGCACTGAAAATGAAGCAAGAATCATGAAATATAATGTTTTGCTTGGCACCCCACTCCAGTACTCTTGCCTGGAAAATCCCATGGACGGAGGAGCCTGGTGGGCTGCAGAACATGGGGTCGCTAAGAGTCAGACACGACTGAGCGACTTCACTTTCACTTTTCACTTTCATGCATTGGAGAAGGAAATGGCAACCCACTCCAGTGTTCTTGCCTGGAGAATCCCAGGGACAGGGGAGCCTGTTGGGCTGCTGTCTATGGGGTCGCACAGAGTCGGACACGACTGAAGCGACTTAGCAGCAGCAGCAGCAACAGCAGCTGTATAGCTTAGAATCCTGTAGGAGTCCAAGGCAGTGGGGGTGGCAGAGTGGGGGTGACGGCGGGTAAGGAACTGACTGATTACATCAGGGGTGATGTCAATCGCATTCAGTTTCAAGTTGTTCTATGCCTAGTGTATAGAAGATAATAAATGCTTTGTTGAATAAATAAGTGAGGTAGATGTGAGTTTTTATTTTGAAGATATGCATAAAATGAATTGGCAATGAGAAACTGGGGGAGCTCAAGGCAAGGGGACCAGCATGATTGTACACAAGGATGGGGATAAATATGACATATAGAGAGGCAATTCAGAGGTAGGGTGTATGTGGGATATCATACCAGTTCATAGAAGACTATGAACAGCAAAATCAGAATTTTGAATTTGGTTAAATAAACAGTTTTAGGTTCTTAAGAAAGGGAGAAATATGATTAAAATGGTGTTTTAGGAAAATTACTCTAATAGTTGAATTCAAAGGAAAGGTGAAGACAAAGGTCTAGTTACAAATGATCAAAAACATTTTCAGAATAACACAGTATAAAAAATAAATTCATATGTACATAAAGTTATGCATTAGTTAGAGACAGTACAGTGTCTCTATGGTAATAGTAGGAGGCTAAATGATGAAGTTGGCAGAGTCTGTTACATAGTGAAAAATCCAAGCTATATCCTTAGGTCTGATGCTGCCTGGCTGTTGCTCACACAGATGCGTGCCGTGCACATTCCTGCCTGAGGGCATTTGCACATTCCTGCCTGAGGGCATTTGCAGCTGCTGTTCCTAACCCAGGGATCGAACCCAGGTCTTCCACAATGCAGGCAGACGCTTTAACCTCTGAGCCACCAGAGAAGCCCTCTACCAGAAATGCTCTTCCCCAAATATCTGAGTGCCTTATTTCTTCACCTCCTTCAGTCCTCTGTTCAAACGCCTCCTTCTCAGTAGGCTTTCTAGACCTTTCTTTTTAAAACTGCAGCCATCCTGAAGCTTCCCACTCCTCCTGCTTTATTCCCCTTCATAGATTTATTACCATCTCACATTCTAAATATTTTACTTATTTATTTGTGTATTGACTGTTTCCTCCAACTAGAATATAATAATCTATGAAGTAAGGGATTTTTGTTTGTTTTGTTCATTGTTTTATCTCTAATGCCTGGAACATAGTAGATAATAAATAGTTTGAGGATAAATAAATCAGTTTGAAGCATGTTTACTTTTTTGGTGGAGGCACTAAAATAGAATTATTCCTCCCAGTAAACTCAATTGTAGTAAAATTCTACTACTAGACTTACGACCCAGAGAAACTACCATATCAAAGCACATAATATTATTTGATATTAGACAACAGTCTGAAACTCAGCACTATAAATCTGCAAATAATCTATCTTTTTTCTTACAGTTTCTTTATTTATTATTTGTGGCTGTGCTGGGTCTTCATTGCTGTGTGAGCTTTTCTCTAGTTGCAACAAGCAGGGACTACTCTCTAGTTGCAGGGCACAGGCTTCTCCTGTTGCAAAACACAGGCTCTAGGGTGCTTGGGCTCAGTAGTTGCCCCTCCCAGGCTGTAGACCACAGGCTCAGTAGTTGAGACACATGGGCTTAGTTGCTTCCCAGCATTCAAGGTCTTCCTGGACTGAGGTTCAAATCCATGTCTCCTGCATTTGCAGGCAGGTTCTTCACCATTGAGCCACCAGGCAAGTCCTCTCTGACTATCTTAATTAAAATAAGTTAAGCAGACAAGTGCTACCTGCATCCTTAACAAGACACGAATTTATTTTTAAAACAAAACAAAACCTGCTTTTTTGAAGGCTTTAAGTTGTCTAGGGTTAGTAATCTTTATGAATAGAAAAATGTTCAGTGTCTCATTTACTAGTGTCAATTCTTAATTTCACAAATGGATTGAGAGACGTTTTCGTTTCATAAACATAAAATCATAGCAACATAGTATTGTTCTGTCAGTCAGTTGGAAGCACTTTCTGAGTGCTTCCATAGCAGGCATTTTACCCAGGGTCCTAACAGGATAGTAGCCAAATACAGCCTACAGAGTTTAGACAGCAGACCTTTGAAGTGAGAAAGAAAGCCAGATTTCCACAAATTAATGCTGTCAATAGAGCAGAAAGCCATGCAGAAGGAATAATGGACTTCATTTCAGCATCAAGCAGTTATTATCAGGCGTGATCACAGGAACACTTGAAGTCACTGGCCAAGGGAGCTAGTCTCAGGGAACTGTCCAATGTACCATCTCACAGTATGTCTCATGAAGCCAAATCCCAGGCTTGTTCTACTTCACCTCTCCCTCATTCCCTAGACTGTCCTGATAAATATGGGACCACTAGCCACATATGACTATTTAAATTTAAAATAGCTCAAATTAAAAAATGTAGTTCCAAAGCTGGTGGTTGCCAGAGGGGTGGGGCATGGGGCAATGAGTGAAATGGGTGAAGGAGATTAAAAGTACAAACTTCCAGTTACAAAATAAATGAGTCATGGGGAATATAGTCAATGATATGCTAATAACACTGTCTGGTGACAGATAGTAACTAGATTTATTGTAGTGGTTATTTTGCAATGCTTAAAAATATTGAATCACTATGTTGTACATCTGAAGCTAATATAATATTGTATGTCAATTATACTTCAAGTTAAAAAAGAAAAAAAAAATAGTTCCCAACTTATATTTCCAACCAACATGAAATTAAGAGAAGAGGGATTTATGGTCTCACCTAAAGCAAACATAAAATGGACAAAATGTATGAAGCAATGATTTTTAAGACACTGGGAAATTTAAGTGAGATGACAGTGAATCAACATCTTCAAAGTACTGAAAGAAAAAAAAAGTGGCCAACATAGAATTCTATATCCAGCAAAATTTCCTTTCAAAAATGAAGAACAAGTAAAGTCTTCTTCAATCTTACAAAAGTTGAATGAATTCATCATCATCACACACGCATTGTTAGAGATATAAAGGGAGGGTATGTTGAAGCAAGTTTTTTAGGCAGAAAGAAAATAATCCCAGGTGAAAATATAAATCTATGCAAAGAAAGGAAGAGCACTAGAAATTATAACCTCAGGGGTAAATGTGTAAATTTTTTCATACTATTTAATATCTTTATAGATAATTGACTTTCTAAATAAAGATAATAACAAGGCAGTGTGAAGATGTGGGACAACAAAAGCTCAAAGGATGGGAGAGGAGACAAGGAAGTATATATTGTAAGTTGCTGCTACTATTAGTGATGAGTCTTACAATCTCACTTCAGGCTAGATTGTGACAAGTGAAAATGTGTGCTGTAGATCATCAATCCACAACTATAAATACAGAACAAAGAGTTACCACTTAAAAACAATAGAGGAAAGATGAAATAATTTTTAAAAATACAACTGATCAAATGAGGAAAAGAAAAAAAAACAGAAAGAAAGAACAAATAGAACAAACAGCAAATAAATAGCAAATGATAAACACACACCTAATTAATTCAGTAATTATATTAAATGGAAATGGTTTAAACTTCCCAATTAAAATACCAAGATTGTCAGAAGGTATAAAAGAAGCAAGACCCAACTATATGCTGTCTAGAAAAAAAAAAACACTTTAAATAAAAAGTCACAAATAGGTTAAAAGGAAAATAAGGGGAAAAAGAAATGCTGTTCTAATATTATGGCTTCCCTGGTAGCTCAGCTGGTTCAGCTGATAAAGAATCCACCTGCAATGCAGGAGCTGCTGCTACTTCTGCTAAGTCACTTCAGTCATGTCCGACTCTGTGCGACCCCATAGACGGCAGCCCACCAGGTTCCCCTGTCCCTGGGATTCTCCAGGCAAGAACACTGGAGTGGATTGCCATTTCCTTCTCCAATGCATGAAAGTGAAAAGTGGAAGTGAAATCACACAGTTGTGTCTGACTCTTAGCAACCCCATGGACTGCAGCCTAGCAGGCTTCTCCATGGGATTTTCCAGGCAAGAGTACTAGGGTGGGGTGCCATTGCCTTCTCCGCAATGCAGGAGACCCTGATTCAATTCCTGGGTCACAAAGATCCCCTGGAGAAGGGATGGGCTACCCGCTCCACTATTCTTGGGCTTCCTACATATTGAAATATATTTGAGAACTCAGAATATTATCAGAGATAAAGATGGTCTTTTCATAATGCTTGGCAGTTGTTGGTTTGTTTTTTTTTTTTCCTGCTGCATCAAACCCTGGGAAGTTCCCCTGAAGTATCACTAAAGGTCCTACTTGGGTCAGCTATTATTTGAGAGGTATATATTCTCATTAGTGTAGAGTCATGTAAACTCATTTATTTATTCCCACTCAGAAAGCAAGCTTCTTCCTGAACACTAGCACTTTAAGAACCCCCAAATCACTGCTATTTACACTTACCATGGTGTCTGCTCTGAAACCGGTGATCACCCCAAGAGCTAGATCACTAAATCACTAACTTCTTGAGAAAAAAAGAAGGATAAATTATACCTCTAGTTCTACTATGTGTTTCTCATTTTTTAAAAAAATGCTAACTCTTGAGACTATATCAAACTAAAAAGCTTCTGTATATCAAAGGAAACCATCAAGAAAATGAAAAGGCAACTGGTAGAAATGGAGAAAAATTTGTAAATCATATATCTGATAAAGGGTTAACATTCAAAACACAAAAAGAGCTTATATAACTCAATAGCAAAAAAAAAAAAAATCCAATTTTAAAATGGACAGATCTGAATAGACATCTTTCCAAAGAAGACATGCAGATGGCCAACAGGTACATTTAAAAAGTGCTCAACATCACTAATCATCTGGGAAGTGCAAATCGAAGCCATAATGAGATATCAATTCACACCTGTTAGAATAGCTATTATCAAAAAAATAAAATAAAAGAAGTGTTGGCCAGATATGGAGAAAAGAGAACATTTGTGCAATGTTGGTGGGAGTGTAAACTGGAATAGCCTTTATGGAAAACAGTGTGGAGGTTCCTCAAAAAAATTTAAAATAGAACTACCATATGATCCAGAAATTCTACTTTGGGGCAATGTATTAGAAGAAAATGAAAACACTAACTTGAAAAGATGTATGCACCCCTATGTTCATTGTGGTAGTATTTATAATAGCCAAGATACGAAAATAAGAGTCAGTCAATGGATGAATGGATAAAGAAAATGTGAAATATAAATGCCATTCAATACTATTAAGCCGTAAAACAGAAAGAAATATTTCCATGTGTGACAACATAGATGAGGGCATTATGCTAAGTGAAATAAGTCAGACAGGGAAAGACAAATACCGTATCATCTTCCATGTAGAATCTAAAAACAAAAAATACAGCAAAACAAACCCACCAAGCTCATAGACGGAAACAGATTGGAGGTTGCCAGAGGCAAGAGGGTTGTGGGTCGGGTGGGAAAAACAGATGAAGGTAGTCCAAAGGTACAAACTTCCAGTTATAAAATAAATAAATCATGGGGATACAGTGTATAGTGTGGTGACTATAGTTAATAATACTGTATTGCATATTTGAAAGTTGCTAAGAGAGTGAGTGCTAAAAATTCTTATCACAAGAAAAATAAATTCTATAACTATGTATGATGACAGACGTTGACTATACTTATTGTGGTGACTATATGCAATATATACAAATATCAAATCATTATTCTGCAAACCTGAAACTAATATAATGTATGTCAATTATACTTCAATTTAAGAAATAATAAAATTGGAAAATGCTCACTACCATTTAACCAACAATAAACATAATTTGGATGTGGGAAGTGATGTGGTATATAAAGATGAAAGGAGACAGACAAGAAGTAGATAATTATGATTGTGTTTTAATTAACATAGATAACAAGCGTCAAAATTCAAGTTCTCAAGTTGCCTTAAAGCTCATTAGATAAGAATTCAATTAAAGGATGAATTCTGTTCCTAAATTTAATGAAGAGATGGTGCTGGATTTTACTAACTTTCATTTCCTGAGACTATGAATGTGAGAGAAAGTGAATATATTCCTTGCCTTTTCAAAGTCGATTAGATTGCTGGAGACTTGCCTGCATGCTAATGGGAGAGAGAACATTCCTTGACCCTGTCAACTGAGGTGAAAGTTTTCTCCCCAATGGAAAGATATTAGGAAAGCCTTCATCTATTTTTAACAAAATTCTTTAAAAATTTGATACTCAGAATATATCTGAATCTCATTACACTGAAAAGTCATCTTCAAATTTCTCCTCTGACTTTACTACCGTCACCAATAGCAGTAAACACATTAAAGGTAGCAATTTCTAAGGTATCTGAAATAAACTTATCCTCATTTCAAAAATGAGAAAGCTGAGGCACAGAAAGGTAAAATGACTTATCCAAAATCACAGAGCGGAAGAGCCAGCATAAATTAAGCCCTCAGTAGAGACTGATGGAAAAGATTTAACACAAATACTTTACCTACAGATGAAATTTTTGGATCATGTTGTGCTTGTTCAGCTTTACTAAAATATCCAAAATTGACCCAAAAAATTGATATTTTATTCTGAACCACTTGAAACACCCACCATTTCCCAGGACTTGTCTGAATTTCCATCTTTAAAAGGCCAAATATTTTTCTGTAAATACTTGAGAGAAAAAAAAAAATGAACAGAATTAAAGTGTTCTTCTCATAAACTAAAGTGTTCTTCTCATATATTTAATTATAATTAAAATTTTAAAGATGCAAATGATAGAAATAGAGCACATAGAAATCAATTTCAATTCGGTTCATAGAGTATACAAAAAAAAAAAGACTAGAAATACTTTATAGTATTGGTAAGTATCTTTAGATGGCGGAACTATTAGTAATATTCCAAAGTTCTCTAATAAAAGTATACATTTAAAATAGGTTTTAAATATTTAAACCCTTAATGGACACCAGGGCTTTCCTGAGGGCTCAGTGGTAAAGATTCCACCTGCAATGCAGGGGCCGCAGGAGATGCAGTTTCAATCCCTGGGTAAGGAAGACCCCCTGGAGAAGGGCATGGCAACCCACTCTAGTATTCTTGCTTGGAAAATCTCATGGATAGTGGAGCCTGGCGAGCTACAGTCCATGGGGTCCCAAAGAGTCAGAGATGACAGAGTGACTGAGCAAGCAGCATGCAAGGACACTATAAGCGTTTGGGAGACTTTTTTTTTGTTTACTCCCCTAAAATGTTTTTTAAAATAAATATTAATTGGAAATAAAATGAACCTTTTGGCCACAAAAGAATTAGAAAACGGCTGGGAAGAATTATAAAAAATCTTAGGGAGCTCTCTCCATCCCTGGAATTCTTCAGGAAAAACACAAACTCTATCACCTGGTTGCCCTTTATGTATACTTTTTTCTTTCCTTAAAGTACCTTTTTCTCTACTTTTATCACCACCTTAAAATGTCTTTCTCATCTTCAAAGCCCACCTTATATGTTACCTGAGCCTGTGTGAAGTCTTTTCTGCCCCCTCAAGGCAGTGTTGCTCACATATACTTTAAGGAAACCTCTGGGTCCAAGATCCAGCCAAGTTCCCTGGAGACAGTGTACCATGGGAAACAGAGTGTGTGTGCAAGACAGTGGGAATCCACAGGCCTGAAATTCAGCAAATACAGAGAAATCAAAAGAAAGTAATTTCTGGATATCAAACTCGGGGGACCTACCTCTGTGTCTGAGAAAACTGCCTTCTTAGTGTCTTGTGAAGACAGAATAAGAAAATGCTGTGTGTAATGTGCGTGCGTGCTCAGTTGCTTCAGTCGTGTCCGACTCTTTGTGACCCTGTGGACTGTAGTCCACCTGGCGCCTCTGTCCATGGCATTCTCCAGGCAAGAATACTGGAATGTGTTGCCATACCCTCCTCCAGCGGATCTTCCCGACTCAGGGATTGAACCAGCGTCTCTTATATCTCCTGCATTGCAGGCGGCATCTTTACTGCTGAGCCGCCAGGGAAGCTTGTATGTAACAAAAGGACTCAGAGAAAGATTCCTTTCTTCCTCTGGCCTTGGGGAGAAGTGGACCGGTGGGTTTGGTCTGGAGGCCTCTGGGTGGAATGCCCTGAAAATAGCAGGGTAAATAATACATGGAGGAAGCCACAAGCAGAATCTTCAGAGAGGAGGATCCCCTAAAGATCAGGGCCTCCCTTGCTTCTGACCTCCCAGTTCCTCACTCCTGCCTAATTCCTCCAGCTGAAGGCTCAGCTTGATTCTCTTCACACACACACACTTCCCATCCTGTGACTTTTACTCAGATTCCTCAGTGGATTCTGACCTGTTATTGCCAACAAAGCCAATTCTTATTATCTGATTCTTATTATCTGGGTCTTCCCCTGGGCCGCTGTGCCTGACATCTAAGTCTCTAGAGCTTGCTTTGCTTCCTGAGTAGCTGCCCCCTTCCTTAACAGGTCCCCCCTGGACTCCACCTGGGCCTAGGTTAGCTTACTGTTTATTGATACTTAGCCAGGCCCCTCCTGACTTATTTTCTCCAGAATCTTGGTTTGTTCCTTGGGAGGGGGTGTATGGGGGGGGGGGTGGGGGCAAAACATAATGTCTAGAGATTTCTATAAACTATGAGATAAATACATAAAGGAAAAAAATGCAGACACTTCCAAAAATATCTTTGAAAAAGTGAAAATACATAATCGTTTGCTGACCAAGTTCTGTCACCATGACCAAAATATCTCGCCACTGTTCTCGACTCTCCATCTGCTTTGCCATTATCTTTTCTTGAAGACAGTGTTGCAATAGCTTACCAACTGGTCTTCCCACCTCCAATTTGACCTTCTTCTCACCCAAGGGCCTAAAAATTCAAATGCTTAATTAGAAGAAACACAAATGAGTGACCAGGGCTGATATAAATACATGTGAAAACTCCATGCAGATGGTGGGTTGGTGCAATGGAGAGAATACTTGTGCCATATATAAGGGGCACCCACTCTCGCTTATGGTAATGGTTTTCTTTTAGGAGTCAGTCTAAAAGAATATTTCTTTTATTTCTAGAATATCCTATTATTTTTCCAAAAAGACCCCAAATTTAGACTTTTACATTAAAAAATCTCAATGTTGGCTGTGCCCCTCCCTCGGTCTCGGATTGAATAAATGCCCCCGTACACCTGAGCTGTTTGAAGCTGTTTTGGTCATGAGCAAACCAAGAGTCTTGACTAATATAGTTCTTTTTTTTTTTCATATTTGTGTGTTAAAATATACTGTGAAATAATCATCATAGTTGAAGAAGGCAATGGCACCCCACTCCAGTACTCTTGCCTGGAAAATCCCATGGATGGAGGAGCCTGGTAGGCTGCAGTCCATGGGGTCGCTAAGAGTCGGACACAACTGAGCGACTTCACTTTCACTCTTCACTTTCATGCATTGGAGAAGGAAATGGCAACCCACTCCAGTGTTCTTGCTTGGTGAATCCCAGGGACGGGGGAGCCTGGTGGGCTGCCGTCTATGGGGTCGCACAGAGTCGGACACGACTGAAGCAACTTAGCAGCAGCAATCATCATAGTAACTCAAGCTAACATCCATCAGCATACATAGTTACATTTTTTTTCTCATAATGAAGACTTAAGATCTATTGTCATAGAAACTTCAAATATGCAATATGGTGTTATTAACTGTAGTTACCATGCTGTACATTATATCCCCACGACTTATTTTATAACCAGAAGTTTATACCTTTTGATCCCCTTAACCTCCTGCTTCTGGCAACCACCACTAATGGAAGTATAGTTCTTTAATGAGTGTTTACATGACTGTCTCCCAAACTCAGGGGTGAGTTCTTCGGTCAGGGACTGCGGCAGAGTCACCTTTGTACCCCCGGTGCTACACAGGGGTTGGCAGCGAGCTGGAATTGAATTATTTACAAAAGAATGAGTGGATGAATAAATATATATACTTTGCAGACCTATTTTGAGTGAACTTTTCAAAATAATAGGCAGCAGGGGATTTAGCTCTTGAAATTGTTGAAGTTCATTGAAACCGATGTTTATGTTTCTGATTCAGGACCTTCATCCTGTTGACCCCTCCTGAAAATGGGCTGTCAGCTCTCACAAAATGCTGGTGCATTCAAGTAAAATGAACACAAAATTCATACTTCCTTGGGGTACAAATTGACTCAGAGTAAACAGGCAAATAATAACTGAGTCTTCCCAGGTATAAGGGACAGAACAAAGGATTTTTAAGAAACAAAACAGCGTTTAGGTTACTATTCTGAATGCAGCTTGGGTAATAAAATGCAGTGATCCTTCCATGCCATTGTCAGAGGCCACTTGAATGCCTGAAGTTCTTCCTTTTTGTTAGCAATCATTCATTCATTCATTGCCCACTAAATCAGATGACCCTGTACAGGACTGACCTTGAAACAGTTACTGCCAGACATGCACAAAGCCTGCCTCTGTATGTGTGAGAGAGAAATATCTTCTCCATTTCCCTCTCTTAAGTCTCAGTTTCTCGCACCTGACACACTAGAACAAATTAATGATCACCTTTGGAAAGGTGCTGGCATGCAGCTTGTTAGAGTGGGAAGGCAGTTATCAGTTATCTGGTTGAAACCTCTAACTTTGTTCTTAAATTTATTTTATTGAAGTATAGTTGACTTACAATGTCGTGTTAATTTCTACAGCAGTGATTCAGATACACACACACATATATATGTACACATCCTTTTTCATACTCTTTTCCATTCAGTTTTTCCAGGATATTGAATATAGTTGCCTGTGGAATACAGTAGGACCTTGTTGTTTATCCATCGTATATATAGGGCTTCCCTGGTAGTTGGTAAAGAATCTGCCTGTAGGAGACTCTGGTTCAGTTCCTGGGAGGGAAAGATCCCCTGGAGAAGGGATAAGCTACCCACTCCAGTATTCTTGGGCTTCCCTGGTGGCTGAGATGGTAAAGAATCTGCCTGCAATGCGGGAGACCTGGGTTCGATCCCTGGGTTGGAAACACCCCCTGGAGGAGCGCATGGCAACCCACTCCAGTATTCTTGCCTGGAAAATCCCCATGGACAGAAGTGCCTGGTGGGCTATAGTCCATGGGGTTGCAAGGAATTGGACATGACTGAGTGACTAAGCACAGCACAGTTGATGTACAATATTGTGTTAGTTTCTGCTTTACAGCAAAGTGATTCAGTTATACATCTTATATATAATAATTTGCATCTGCTAATCTCACCCAATCCTTCCTACGCCCCTCTTCCCTGTGGCAACCACACGTCTGTGAAACCTTGAACTTTAAAATGATGAAATCAAGGTCCAGAAAGGGTAATATCCACCTAAGGCCCACAGCTAGTTAATGCATGTGCCTGACCCAGCCCGGCAGTTCTTGATTCATAAGACTAAGTCTTGTATTCACAAGACTGAAACTCTTAATTACACAGTTCTGCTGACCTTGAGGTAGAAAAATGCCATTCCTCCAAAGAGCATTCTGTATATTAGCCACATTGGAGCAGGGAATTTGCAAGTGAGCAACTTTGGTTTTCAGATCTCGTTATCAGGGGAAATGTCTGAACCTTGTAACCAACCGGCCTAAAGTATTCAAGTTACCAACACTCTTTTCCTACATCCAGTCCACTGGGAGGTGGGGAGTCCCCATCCTCCCCCTCTGTCTGGAGCTCAGAAGCTCTTGGCCTAGGTGTTTGCTGAGGGTGAGAACCAGAAGATTGCTTCCCAAGCTGAGTTTTTTGTTCCTCACGCTGAGTAATAAGGACAGCTCCAGGGAAGCTTGGAAGAACTTTATGAAAGATTTTGTTTGCCTGAAACCAGGAATCAGAAGGCACTGGAGAAGGCAGGGCTTCAAAGGCTCTCTTTGTTGCTGTGTTCCATCAGGGCCAGCTTCCTCTATGAACTTGGAGCATTTTATTTTCAAAGATGTTAGGAACACTGGTGATGTAGGATGGCAGCCAGAGAAATGCTGCTGCTGCTGCTGCTAAGTCGCATCAGTCGTGTCCGACTCTGCGACCCCACAGATGGCAGCCCACTGGGCTCCCCCGTCCCTGGGATTCTCCAAGCAAGAACACTGGAGTGGGTTGCCATTTCCTTCTCCAATGCATGAAAGTGGAAAGTGGAAAGTGAAAGTGAAGTTGCTCAGTCATGTCCGACCCTTAGCGGCCCCATGGACTGCAGCCTACTAGGCTCCTCCGTCCATGGGATTTTCCAGGCAAGAGTACTGGAGTGGGGTACCATCGCCTTCTCTGAGAGAAATGCTACTGTCTGCTAAATCTTCCAGCTAGTATTGCAGAAAAATAGGATTCTTGCTAGTCTACCCTGTCATTGAATTCTCATCCATCAGTCTCCACATATGTGACGCCTTGGGGATGTCTGGGCAGCTTTTGTAATACGCAGGTACCAGAATCATCCCAATCTAACAACTGTCTGTCTTCATTGCAAAGATATTCCCCTTCTGTAGGCTGGCCATTCACCACCTTGAAGAAAGCCTTCCATTCACCAAACACCTGAGCCAGGCTAGCTCTGCACGATGATATGAAGAAAGAGGCATCTTTTTCTCTATTCACATTTCCGTGGTCCCCTTAACGTTTATGACCCCAACCCCATATTATGACCCCAGTGTGGACATGTTTTTTCAAATCTCAGAGATCCAGAGTCCCACCAGCCTCCCCAGGACCCATCCCACTTTCACGCAGGTTACCATACAAATCTTATCTTCCCTACATACCTTCCCTCTCAGTGGGAAAATAGCTATTTAATATGATTGACAGAATTGGTGTTTCCCAAACTTTTGTCATTTGTCACCCATCCTAACATTTTTTGCGTTGCGCTTGAACCATCTGCATTGTTATCTAGCTAGTATTTTTATTTTATTTTATTATTTTAGTATTTTTATTTTAAATGACTCACTTTTTAACTGTAGGCAGTCATTTTAATTTCAATCAATAGTATCTGTGAAATTGCAGATTAGATATGTTATTTAATTAAACAGGAGAAATATATGTAGAAATGTTAAAATAAAGAAAAATTATATATTCATCCATGTACTGCTAATATCTATGTACCAAAGATCCTGCATTTCTCAAACTCTGGAGAACAATAAACTAAATCAATCTAAAATATTGGCTGGTATAGGACTAATGAGCCTCCCCATTTGTATAAGAATTGCATTTTAATGGACACATTTCATACTTTTAAGCCAACTGAAAGAGGGAAGGAAACATGGTGGAGTGGAAGGCATACTTTTTTTTAATTTAAGCTGAAGAAAACTCAATTGTTTTTAATGTATATAGATTATACTGTTGGTGACTGCAGCCATGAAATTAAAAGACACTTGCTCCTTGGAAGGTAAGCTATGATAAACCCAAACAGTGTATTAAAAAGCAGAGACATCACTTTGCCCACAGGTCTTTATAGTCAAAGCTATGATTTTTCCAGTAGGCATGTATGGATGTGAGAGTTGGGCCATAAAGAAGGCTGAGCACTGAAGAATTGATGCTTTTGAACTGTGATGCTGGAGAAGACTCTTGAGAGTCCCTTGAATCGCAAGAAGATCAAACCAGTCAATTCTAAAGGAAATCAACCCTGAATATTCTTTGAAAGGACTGATGCTGAAGCTCCACTACTTTGGCCACCTGATGCAAAGAGCCAACTCTTTGGAAAAGACTCTGATGCTGGGAAAGATTGAAAGCAAAAGGAGAAGCAGGTAGCAGAGGATGAGATGGTTGGATGGCATCATTGACTTCAACGGACATGAATTTGAGTAAGCTCCGGGAGATAGTGGAGGACAGGGAAGCCTGTCGTGCTGCAGTCGACGGGGTCCCAAAGAGTCAGACACGACTTAGTGACTGAACAGCAAGAGCATACTGCTGGTGAGCATTTTTGCTGCTCTTCCCTACTAAGCCCCTCTCCTGGGCCTTCTGTAGTCCAACTATGCCTTCTTCCAGGGCATGGATGTCAGCCCTGGGATATCTGCACTCATCAGGTTAAAGAACAAAGATTTGTACCCAGGTCTTCGCTATTTTCCTGAGATTCCATCAGACACAGTGCTGCAGTGTCCCACTGCTGACCCTGTACCTCTCTATGGAAGAATTATACCACACCCTCTCTCCATCAGTATCAGAGCTGACCATGTGACTTTCTTTGACCAATAAGATGTTAGAGGAAGGGAGGTGTATCATTTCTGGACAGACGTTTAAGAGCTGTCTCATGAATCTGTCACTGAGTCCAAGAGCAATTTTTTAATTGTATACAGTTTTAATGGTTACTTGCCATTTACAGTTATTACACAATATTGGCTATATTCTCTGGATTGAACAATACACCTTTCAATCTGTCTTTTATGCAACAGTTTGTGTCTCCCACTCCCCCACCCCTATACGGCCCCTCCCTCTCTCCCCACTGGTAACCACTAGCTTGCTCTCTGTATCTGAGTCTGCTGCTTCTTTGTTACATTTACTAGTTCACTGTATTTTTTTAGATTCCACATGTAAGTGATATTGTATAGTATTTGACTTTGTTCACTTAGCATAATTCCCTCCAAATTCATCCACATTGCTGTGAATAGTAAATTTTCACTGTTTATGGCTGAGTAGTATTCCATTGTGTGTGTGTGTGTGTGTGTGTGTGTGTGTGTGTGTGTGTGTGTACTGCATCTTATTTATCTATTCATCTGTTGATAGACACTCCATATCCACTCCATATCCATATAGACACTCCAGGTTGCTTCCATATCTTGGCAATTATAAATAATGCTACAGTGAACCTTGAGGGGCAGGCATCTTTTCTAATTAGTGGTTTTGTTTTTGTTTTGTTTTTTGATATATAACCAAGAGTGGAATTGCTAGGTTATATGATATTTTGTTTTGGTTTTGTGGAACAGTTTCTCTGTCTTCCTTACTTTCATGACCTTTAAGTTTACAAGAAAATCATCTTGCAGACTGTCCTTTCAGTGTGAGTTTGTTTAAGGTTTTCTCGTATTTTAACATGATTGGAAACTTTTTGTCAGATTTCTTCAAGGCAAAGTTACATTTTACCCTTAGTAATTAATAGATATTTCATAGACAGATACTTTTAGACTATAGTAGAATCCCCTTTCACCCACTAGCTTTGTCATCATCAATGATTTTTGCCTGAATCAATTATCACTATGATGGTTGACAAATGATGTTTCTCTAATTCCATCATTCCTTGTACATGTATTTGTTGGCCTTCTACTGTAAAGAAAAGCTTTACCTTCTTTCAGTTGTTTATATCAGTGTGCGTCCATATATTCTTTCATTATTCATTGAGTTATAATCCACAGCTGTCATTATTTATTTTGATGCTCAAGTTATCCCATATTTGACCAGGAAAAGCCACTTCAAGACAGCCTCTGTGTTTTTTTGACCTAGCACATCATTCTTTGAGTACTTCTTTACTTTTTGGTTAAGAAAAAAAAAGTGTCACAAACTCATCTTGTTCTTTTCCCTGTCTAGCCCTGGAGTCAGCCAGTTCTTTAAGGAGTGTCTTCTTTGAGTGTCTTAGTGGAGAGCGCTATTTAGAAATCAAGATCTAAGTGTCAGATGTGCTCATTGCTGCCTGGCATCACTTCTACTAGACTCTTTCTTTGTATATAATCGTACTGTTTAATTCTAGCCAGCGCTCTGAACAGTATTCCAGCTACTATACAATATGGCCTTACATAGGGAACGTGGGGCTTTTGTCTTGTATTTTTTTCAGCATGGATGTTGGACAGATCTAGTAAATATATACGTACAAACACACACATATATATGTGTGTGTGTGTTCAGTCATGTCCGACCCTTAACGATCCTATGGACTGTAACCCTCCAGGCTCCTCTGTCCATGGAATTTTCTCAGGAAGATCCCCTGGAGGAAGAAATGGCAGCCCACTCCAGTATTCTGAGTGGGTTGCCATTTTCCAATTGAGTGGCTCGATGGTGGTGGTACTGGTTAAAGAGATGAGAAAGAGCTGTGGAGAGTCCTGTAACCTTTGTCCATCCACAGCTCTTTCTCATCTCTTTAACCAGTACCATCACCATCTAGCCACTTAAATGGAAAATGGCAACCCACTCAAAATACTGGAGTGGGTTGCCATTTCTTCCTCCAGGGGATCTTCCTGACCCCGTGATCCAACCCGTGTCTCTGACATCTCTTGCGTTGGAAGGCAGATTCTTTACCACTGAGCTACCTGGGAAGCCTACATACATATGCCTACATACACATATACACATTTGTGTGTACATATGATGTATGCATACACGTATATGTACACACATAGGCACATGCACACACTGAGAATTCACATAGATATAGCCAATTGCCCTCCAAAGCCACAGGGTTCATTCTAGCTTTCACCCTCTCCACATTTGTATCTTCTTCCTGGAGAAACCCAGCTCCAGGTTTCCTTGATGTATTTACTATTTTCTTAATCCCCCTGGGGTCCCCACTCTTTCCCTATGACCGCACCAGGCTGCCTCTCCACAACCTCCTTGTGCGGGCCCAGCCCCAACAAAGCCCCCAATCCCCTAAAATACTCAACTGCCTTCAACTGTGCGGGTTCCATCCTCTATCCACCTTTCTTGGAAGAAAGAAAAGAAGTAAGGAAGGGAAAGTGGGAGAGAGGAGGAAGGAAAGGAGAGAGGGAGGTCAAGACCAAACCCTCCCTTTTTTTTTTTTCACTATTCATGGTTTTTTAAAATTACTTCACCTGAATATACACCAAGATATTATTTTACATAGATAGAATAACATCATTTTTATGCAGTCTTTTTGCATTTTGTTCCCCACCACCACCACCATCCCATTCCTTCTCACAAGATAGCATGCATAACAACATGGGAGGTATCCTTCATATTTTGCCCATGCTTACATATAGGGCACCAGTATACACATACTAATACACATCTGTGTGTCTGTGTGTATGCAAGACCAAATGGGGATTTTTGCCAGTTTTACTTTCCCAAATGGGACCTTATCTTCTAGGTTATTTTTCTTATTATACATATTTCCCACTTCTGAGTTTTCTAATCAATAATACCTTATGTAATTCTCTTTGTCAGGTAGCCTAGTTCTAATCCATTATTTTTTTTTAAAGAGAGAACTCTTATCTGAACTCTCCTGTAACCTTTGTCCATCCACAGCTCTTTCTCATCTCTTTAACCAGTACCACCACCATCTAGCCACTCAAACGGAAATCATCCTTGATTCTTCTCTTTTTTCTGCACATCTTCCTAAATGTAACTTGAGTCAGCCGACTTCTCACCATCTCCTTTTCTGCCACCACCATCTCTCATCTGACTTGCTGCAGAATTTTCCAAAGTGCTTTATCCACTTCAACTCATATCCCCCTGAAAGTGTTCAGGTTTGAGTTTGGCTTCAAGCATTAGAAATTTAAAATTACTAAGGATTCCAAAAATGGATTAAATGTGCCAACAAGAAAGTTTTCTTGCTATGCCAGAAATAAATTGCTTTTTCAGCGAGATATGCTCTCCAATATGATGCTTTTTCTTATGTGTGGATATCAGACTTATACTCATTGACTATCTTTGCTTTCCAAGATCATGTTCCTTTCTGTTTAAATAGTTTCATGCAATTGGGATAAGAATCTAAAAGTTGGGACTTCCCTGGTGGTCCAGTGGTTAAGACTCCATGCTCCACTGCAGGGGGCCTGGATTCAACCAGGGATCAGGGAAATAAAATCCCACATGCCCCATGACTTTGCCAAAAAAAAAAAAAGGAATCTAAAAATCTAAAAGTAATGGATCAAAACAACAATATAACTTATCAAATGCAACTGAAAAAAATCTGTTCATAGAGCAAAATTAAGTGTGCATGTTGGTTTTAGAAAACATGTTCAATATTGCATAATGCAACCATAGTTTCTTATGCTTAGGTCCTCTTTTATCTGTTCCACTAATTTCTCATCTATTCAGTTAAAATTGTACACTTACATGAAGGGAAGGAAGAAAGGATCTATTGTGCAAATAACAGAATATATAGCAGTCTCTCATTCTTCCTCCACTGAAGCTCCTTTTACCTCAAAAAGCAGTTTGGAGATGAGTCCTGCTGTTTGGAATGGAATGGATGGTCAACTGCCATGGATAGAGCATCCTCTTCTAATTTCCTTTCTTGTTACAAGCGTCCTATTTATAGTAGAACTCCAGAATGGCTTCCTTTCTCCTTTGAATGGTGTTGCAACGTTTGCACTATTAATCTTGCCATCTTATAACACAGTCCTCCCCAGATAGTATTTATATCTGGCAGCTTGATGATTGAAATCAGCATTTAATTGTGCATATTAACAACTGCAGTCACACACAGATTCTATTAACCTGGAATGCTGCTGGGCTGCCTATTTCAGAATCCTAGAATAAAAATAATGCACAGATGTCCTGTTTTATTATCTCATTTTCAAAATAACCTTTTAAGTGTTTTAAAAATTTACTAGAGCTTGTCAGTTTCAGAGACTGTGAAATTAGATCAATTTTGCTCTTAATCCTGCCCAAGATGAAAAAAGAAAAGAAAAGAAAAAAAAAAAAAAGAAAGAACTATCGAGCTCCTGGATCATAAGCTGAACACTGTGTATAACCAGAACATAGTTCCTTACCGCACACATCCCTTGACTTTGCCTCGAGATCTCAAAGGTTATTCAAGGTAAAGACAGAGCCTTTCCTGAGAGAATATTTTAATTTTGTCGAAATACCGGCTGTTCTTCTGTGGCTGGGGCAATGACTTTCTTACCGCATGCAATTTCTCTGAAGAGTCACATAAGCCTTTAGCAAAGCTTTCAGTAGACTTTAAATTGAGTTACTACAACTCTCTGGTGTTTTTCCCTCCATAGCGTCATCAGGCTGAATCCCACGATTGTTACGTGTGCTTGCAAGTTGAGCAGACATAAATTTGAACAGCCTTTAATTGTTGCTGGGATGGACCCAGGTAGAATCAGGAAAACCTTCCAGTAGATACTGACAGTCAGAATTCCATGGTCCTAAGAATAGGCAATAGACCTGGATGGAGGAGACAACCATACGTAGTTTTCCCTTTCTTATTTTGCATGGGTATGAACATGCTACAGTAGGTAGCATCAGTTTTGAACCTGGCCCATCCATCCGTTCTCCATACCACAGCCTGGATGAGGTTTCTAAACAGATGCTATCATGTTGATCTCCAGTTTAAAATGATTCACTGACTCTCCACCATCTTCAAGATTAAGTCCAAACTCCTTAACACAGCTTAGGAATATTTTACCATTTGACATCTGTCAGTATTACCAGACTCAACCCTTGCTTCTCCACTCCAGCCAAACAGAACAACTCTGGGTTCTCAAACCCAGCCAGGTAGACTGGTACCCACTCTGTTCATGCCGCCTGGATATGCTTTCTCCAATCCCATGTCCCGTGCGTGCGTGCTAAGTAGCTTCAGTGATGTCTGACTCTGTGAAACTATGGACTGTAGCCCACCAGGCTCCTCTGTCCATGGGATTCTCCAGACAAAAATACTAGAGTGACTTGCCATGCCCTCCTCCAGAATCCCACGTCCCTTGCCTGACTAACCCCTATTCATCCTCCATATCTCAACTCTTACTGACTTCCTAAGCCTGATTATGGAGATTCTCCTCTGTGTTCCTGTAAATCTCTGCGTTTATCCCTGTTGGAGTATGGATCACGTTGGATTGTAATCAGACCTGTTCACTCTAATGCATCCTTGATGTGTGTGTATCTTGTCCTGCCTGTGTATCCTAGCACCCAGCATGACATTAGCAAATTACAAGGCCTTGGTCAGTATTTCCTGAATGAACAAAAGTCTGTTTCCCAAACACAAGAGTGTACCCACCAGAGGAACCTACAGTTGTAGGCACGATGCTACACTGGTCCTCGCTTCCTATTCAGAATAGTCCTGTCTCCCCATCAGGATGCTGAATAAATGTTGGCTAAATGCTTACCATACCAACATTTCAAACTTTAGCAAAACTGAAGGGATTTTCACTTGAAATAAACCCTCCCTTCTCCCCTTCACATCTTCAAACTCTCCCTGACTTTAAAGGTCTCACGAAGCGCCGCCCCCGCGCTCAGTAGGGAGCCATCCCTGGTTAATAATGATGTCTTATTGCTTCTCACTTTCTCTCCTTCCAGTCTCCACAGATCCTCCTTCTGCATCTTATAGCTTAGCTCCTCATAGCATAATAGCCTCTTGTTTTCTTACTGTATCATGTTTAGCCCATCTCCTGGGTAAACTGTGATTTCCCTTAGCACAGAGAGGGGTTCTTACACTTCTTATTAAGTGTATCATGGAATCTAGAAACATGCTCACTAAAGCGGAGCTTTCTCTATTATCTCTTACCATATACTTTCCATTGAAATGGATTCTTTTTGTTTTTTGGCTGTGCTGGCTCATCGTTGCCGCGCATGGAAATTCTCTAGTTGTGGCAATCAGGGGTGACTCTCTAGTTGCCGTGCACAGGCTTCTCCTTGCCGTGGCTTCTCTTGTTTCAGAGCATGGCTCTAGGGCATCGAGACTTCGGTGGTTGTGGCATGTGGGCTCAGTGGTTGCGGCCCACGGGCTTAGTTGCCCTGGGGCACGTAGGATCCTCTGGACCAGGGATCAAACCCGTGTCCCCTGCATTGGCAGGCAGATTCTCAACCACTGGACCACCAGGAAAGTTCCTGAAATTTACGTCCTAGTTTCCCCTACTAGAGTCCAGATATTTGGTCCTCTGTGGCCTAATCCATATCTTATGGTTCTTTCACCCCATGTATGGGTAATGCGTGTGTTGTGTGCTGTGCTTTAATCGCTGAGTCGTGTCTGACTTTTTGTGACCTCATGGACTGTAGCCCACCAGGCTCCTCTGTCCATGGAATTCTCCAGGCAAGAATACTGGAGTGGATTGCCATGCCCTCCTCCAGCAGATCTTCCCAACCCAGGGATCCAACCCAGGTCTCCCACATTGCAAGTGGGTTCTTTACCATCTGAGCTACCAGGGAAGCCCCAATGTTTGTGTTACCTACATAAATAAATGTTTGCTGTAGTTGATAACAATGAGGATGATGGTTTGTTTTCATCAACAACAAATTTGATTATTTGGTTGATTTTGCAAGGCAGACCTATTTCCAATCTGAGAAGAAAAAAAAAAAAACAAAAAACCCATCTTTGTCCCCAGTCATTGGTTTAGTGGGGCTCTAGGAGTCCAAAAATTTCAGGTCCCATTTAACTTTTGCATTTGAGCTTGAGTATCTCCATTTGGATGCCCAGGGGCCCCAGAGGTGATACCCACCTTGATAAGTTGCTCTTTGGGGCAGAAAAAGTAGCATTTTTACTATGAAACGTTTACCTGTAAAGAATCCTTTTGTAATGAAGAGCACACATTTTGCTTAATTTGAGTCTGCCTAGCAGAAGGCAATTGGAGAAGGAAATGGGAACCCACTTCAGTATTCTTGCCTAGAGAATCCCAGGGACAGGGGAGCCTGGTGTGCTGCCATCTGTGGGGTCGCACAGAGTCGGACACGACTGAAGCGACTTAGCAGCAGCAGCAGCAGAAGGCAAGTAGCATGTAACTACCCCCAACTGCTGATGCTTTCCTTGTAAGAATTGTATTTATTTTGAGATTTGCAGCTGTAACGAAGACATTAAGAAATGAAGTCCTAGAACTCTGCTGCAGTCCCAAGATATCAGGATTAAGTTTATAATGAATCATATTCACACAGCAACAGCCTAAGATAACAAACACTATCATCACTCTCTGGTTGCGTTATCTTAGGATCTAAAATTACTCATCCTTTACTGAGTAATGAAGATTTACAATCTTCCTCTTCTCAAACCGACAGCCTCACCTTCTCTAGATAAATAAGCCCCTTTGTGGAGGAGACAAGCGGATGCAGGATATGCTTACCCCCATAGAACTTTGCAGCAGTGACAACTCTATCCTTCACTGATAAGAAGAGAATTTATCCCAGAAATCCTTGAATCCCTGATTAGTATTATATCAGTATATTATAATGGCAATATTTTTTCTAAAAGAATAATGTTGGAATGTATCTATAGCACTGATAATTTTTTACCTCTTTGATAATTTAAGGATCTGAAAACCTAGGTTCTTAGCTTTGCCTAAAATGGAGAACAAAGAGTAACATGATTCCTCCTTACTCCTTTCCCAACCCCATTAATTATACGATACCAATGAGAACAGCAGCAAACTCTTGGAGCGTTGCACAGCTCCAGGAGACGCCCTCCACATTGTAGCCCAGGGCACAACACAGGATACTGTACGGAGGGAAGCGAACCCCCCAGGTTGTGCCACATGGCCAAGGTGAACATCTCTTTTCTCCAGAGAGAAAAGTACTCCTCAAGCTGCTTACAGGTATTTGGAACCAGACCCTGAAAATGTATGTGGTCTAAGGATTCTGAATTCCCTACTTTTTCAGTTAGCAGATGCATTTCTCATGTACTTCAGCTACAGTCCTCATGGTTGGTATTCTCCCTGATAAGTCGCTCCTTCTGGCAGGAGTAGTAGATAATAGGGGCTTCCCAGGTGGTGCTGGTGGTAAAGAACCCACCTGCCAATGCAGGAAACATAAGAGATGCAGGTTTGATCCCTCGGTTGGAAAATCTTCTGAAAGAGAGCATGGCAACCCACTCCAGAATTCCTGCATGCAGAAGCCCATGGACAGAGGAGCCTGGCAGGCTATGTCCATGGGGTTGCAGAGAGTTGGGCATGACTTAACTACTAAAGACGATAAACATGTTCTTTACACCTGTACAATGTATATAATAAATGTATATACGTATATATAGGCATCCTGCCCACAAAGCAGTCGTTAAACAAGAGCACATCACTGGCTAAATTCCTTTCCTCACCTCATCATGTTCTTACCCCCCCCTAGAAAATGAGAAAATCCCAGCTGATTCAGTGAAATGTTGACCATTCCTTCTGTAGCAATGTCTTTCTGGTATCCTACAATGACAGCAACTCAGGGGTCTGAGTGGCGTAGTTTGTAAAGAATCAGCCTGCCAATGCAGGAGAAAGAGACATGGGTACAGTCCTTGGGTCAGGGAGATCCTCTGGAGGAGGAAATGGCAGCCCACTCCAATATTCTTGCCTGGAGAATCCCACGGATAGAGGAGCCTGGTGGGCTATATAGTCCATGGGGTTGCAAAGAGTCGGACACGACTGAAGCAACTTAGCATGCACGCACACACGGGTCTAGGAATGGAATGGGTCTAAAATGAAGATTAGGTCAGGGCTCCTCTGAGAGTTTTCCAATTAAGGCTAAGCTTTAATACAACCTATTAGTCATACTTTAAACAGAATTTCTGTACCGTTGGCTTCTCATCAGAGTTTCTGGCTTAGATTATTTTCATTTGGAATCCTTTTTTTCTTTCCATGTTCTTCTTTCTCTAAACTGGCCTGGAATCCTGTCATTCAGGACTCCTAAAACATAGAACTCTCCTGATAGTCCCTGTTTAAAAAAAAAAAAAGAAAAAAAAAAAAAAAACAGACTACAAATGGAATCATTTCCTCCTACAGACAGCATCCCAAGACTTTGTTACAGTTTCAGTCTCTTTTGATTATGACCTTTGTAATCAATCAGTTTGAAATTTCGATTAGCACTAACAAGGTGGTCTGCAAGGTTAGACCCTTACCATTCCCTTTCCCGAAAAGATGATGTCCTGTCTTAAAAAAAGACAAAAAAACAAAAAAACAAAAAACTCATTTCTTTTGCTAACCTCTTTGCTGCACCCTCCTTCTGTTTATAAAAACCTCCTACTTTGTTTAACTCCTGGGGGTATATTTCTACTTGCTAGATGGGATGCTCCCAGATTCACGAATCATTGAATAAACCCAATTAGACCTTCACATTTATTTTCCTCTGTTGAATTTTTGTTTTCTATCATCTCCCAGGTGACTTAAAGCTGAGGCATTTCCTCCCTAACCTGCCTGGCTGAATGCTTCTTCCTTCTTTCCCTTACCTCAATCAAAGTTGCATAAACTGAGACCGCAGGAGCCATCACTCAAATTAAACCTAGCCTCTGGGCAAACAGCAGGCAAAAGCCCTTCTCCCTCTCAGCCAAGTTTCTCTAACCAGGCAGTGAAAGCAGGGCTGTTCAAGGCCTGGATGCAGAACTGGGGTGCTGATGCTGTCATCGTTTCTTTTTCGGTTGCTGAGGTCACTCACAAAAAAAAAAAAGAATTACTAGTTTTTTCCCTATGGCACAGCTAATATAGAATCAGAAACTATATTAACGTAAGACAAATGCATCAAAGCTTTGGGTTAGCAGAATTCGTAAGAGAAGGCTACATCTCTCGCTATTTTCTAAAGTGAAGGAAATGTATGCAGCTCATTTAAAAACTTCTCACTTCACACCTGAGCAAATGTGTTTTAGGCACCAAATCAATGCTTTTATATAATCACTTAAAAATTGGAGAGCCACTTTGAATTACAATTATAATCAAAATTAATAATGTGACTTTTTTTTCACCATTAAACGTCTGAAAAAAATTACCCCTCGACTTAACCGAGGGACTGCGTCACCAATTGATTTCAAAACGACCCTGGCTATCTCCTGGTTAGCTCCGGTTGTCATTGACTAACATGTCACATCCTACATTTCATCAGCTTTTGCCAAAATAATGTGAAGACAAATCTGCTTATATTTTTTCAAACCAAGGAAATACAGGGGGTGTAATGTTTTAAATTAAACAAGGTTGTTATTCTCATAAGGATAGAAGAGCTTAAAAATAGTTATACCAATCCAGAGAGCCCTTATTCTTATTTCATATACTAAAGTAGCTTTAAATATTGTATTACATCCTTTTGGAAGTTTGGACATTAGGCAGCTATTGGACGACTTGCAAAAATAGCAAAGATTATTTTTCTAATATAGTGCCCAAAACAATAAGATTTCTAATATGGAAGAAAAAGATTGATTATATTTAGCTAATGTATTGTTGTCTTGAAATGCTCCCCTACGCTTATGAAATTCCTCCTTTAAATTGTTTAATTTATTAGAATGGAGTTTCATTTACTAAATGGCTAATGGTCACATCATTCAGTGTGTTATGTAGAATGGGTTAATGATTATAACTTTTATTATATCATAGTAAGACTTTTGAATAATTTATTAATGTTAATAACACTGATTAAATAAGAAGATGGGCTTGTATATCAAGGCTTTGCTACATAGGATGAAAATTTCTAATTCCAGAAAACAAAGGCATTTGTACCCATCCCTCCTTATATGCATGTATATCTTTGTATATTTGTATTATTCATTCATATATATAATCAGCAATGAATTTGTTTTGGTCAAGTATGATTCACTGGTCTCAAATTAGACAGGTAAAGCAAAAACAACAGCAGCAGCAACAAAGACCATCATAGCATCATTTAGAGACTTGAGCTTCACGCTTCCTTTCAAGCACCTGACATTTTCATCTTCTGGCAGCCCCATTTTTAGTGCCTCCCTCCTGTCTGGCCAGAAATTAAACCTTGACAATCTTCCATATCCCCCGAAATCTGATTATAAATCACATCTGTATGTCTTCTCAGCAGCAGGCAGGAGCTTCATATTGGGTTGCAGAAATCTACACGGCTGGAGCTAAACTGTGATTTTATTCAAACACTGCATGAAAGCTGGAGAATTATAGGCATAGCTAATAAATAGATCTCTAGGAGAAGATATAAAAGACAGAAGGGAGTCAAACAGAACAAAGAAACACAGGCAGATAGATACAGTGTGGTCTCCGTGGCAAAGGTTGAACAGGAGACTGCTTCTTATCAAAATTCCTACCAGGAGCCATCCTTGAGTTAAAATTAACAAACATTTACTGTGCTTCCCATGTGCGGCAATGATCCAGCTCTGGTGATACCAGGACAAAACAGGGTGGTCCCAAGTCCTGAAGGAGCTTAAAGTCTAGGGGACCCATACACAGTGTGGTAAGCTAGTGAGGTACAGAATGCAACTAGGAAAGAGAGGTGGGGCATGTGGCCAGGAAGGGGGATGGGACCAGAAAATACTTCTTAATGAAGATGAAGTCTGAGATGTGTCTAAAATTTCTCACGCTGATGCACAATGGGCAGACCGTTGAACTTTGAACCAGAAGCAGATTGTTTGAGTCACAGGTCCAGCGTAATCACGCATTAGTTGTGTGATCCCTAGCAGGAATCACAGCTGCTTCCTGATCCTAAACTTGAGTTTTCCACAGTTTCTAGAGTTCCTTTCTCATGAAGCATTCTAGATCCTAGCTTGAGGCAGGGGTCAATATATAGTAGCAAGGCAAAGGCTAATAGTGTTGCCAAGAAAACCCACTGGTCATAGCACCATAACACCCTCTTCCAACAATACAAGACTCTACACATAGACATCACCAGATGGTCAACACCAAAATCAGATTGATTATATTCTTTGCAGCCAAAGATGGAGAAGCTCTATACAGTCAACAAAAACAAGACCGGGAGCTGACTGTGGCTCAGATCATGAACTCCTTATTGCCAAATTCAGACTTAAATTGAAGAAAGTAGGAAACCACTAGACCATTCAGATATGACCTAAATCAAATCCCTTATGATTATACAGTGGAAGTGAGAAATAGATTTAAGGGACTAGATCTGATAGACAGACTGCCTGATGAACTATGGACAGAGGTTCATGACATTGTACAGGAGACAGGGATCAAGACCATCTCCATGGAAAAGAAATGCAAAAAAGCAAAATGGCTGTCTGGGGAGGCCTTACAAATAGCTGTGAAAAGAAGAGAAGCGAAAAGCAAAGGAGAAAAGGAAAGATATAAGCATCTGAATGCACAGTTCCAAAGAATAGTAAAGAGAGATAAGAAAGCCTTTCTCAGCGATCAATGCAAAGAAATAGAGGAAAACAACAGAATGGGAAAGACTAGAGATCTCTTCAAGAAAATTAGAGATACCAAGGGAACATTTCATGCAAAGATAGGCTCGATAAAGGACAGAAATGGTAGGAACCTAACAGAAGCAGAAGATATTAAGAAGAGGTGGCAAGAATACATGGAAGAACTGTGCAAAAAAGATCTTCACAACCCAGATAATCATGATAGTGTGATCACTCACCTAGAACCAGACATCTTGGAATGTGAAGTCAAATGGGCCTTAGAAAGCATCACTATGAACAAAACTGGAATTCCAGTTGAGCTATTTCAAATCCTCAAAGATGATGCTGTAAAAGTGCTGCACTCAATATGCCAGCAAATTTGGAAAACTCAGCAGTGGCCACAGGACTGGAAAAGGTCAGTTTTCATTCCAATCCCAAAAAAAGGCAATGCCAAAGAATGCTCAAACTACCACACAAATTGCACTCATCTCACACGCTGGTAAAGTAATGCTCAAAATTTTCCAAGCCAGGCTTCAGCAATAAGTGAACCATGAACTTCCAGATGTTCAAGCTGGTTTTAGAAAAGGCAGAGGAACCAGAGATCAAATTGCCAACATCCGCTGGATCATGGAAAAAGCAAGAGAGTTCCAGAAAAACATCTATTTCTGCTTTATTGACTATGCCAAAGCCTTTGACTATGTGGATCACAACTAACTGTGGACAATTCTGAAAGAGATGGGAATACCAGACCACCTGACCTGCCTCTTGAGAAACCTATATGCAAGTGAGGAAGCAACAGTAAGAACTGGACATGGAACAACAGACTGGCTCCAAATAGGAAAAGGAGTACGTCAAGGCTGTATATTGTCACCCTGCTTATTTAACTTCTATGCAGAGTACATCATGAGAAATGCTGGGCTGGAAGAAGCACAAGCTGGAATCAAAATTGCTGGGAGAAATATCAGTAACCTCAGATATGCAGATGACACCACCCTTATGGCAGAAAGTGAAGAGGAACTAAAGAGCCTCTTGATGAAAGTGAAAGAGGAGAGTGAAAAAGTTGGCTTAAAGCTCAACATTCAGAAAACGAAGACCATGGCATCTGGTCCCATCACTTCATGGGAAATAGATGGGAAAACAGTGGAAACAGTGTTAGATTTTATTTTGGGGGGCTCCAAAATCACTGCAGATGGTGATTGCAGCCATGAAATTAAAAGACACTTACTCCTTGGAAGGAAAGTTATGACCAACCTAGACAGCATATTCAAAAGCAGAGCCATTACTTTGCCGGCTAGGGTCCGTCTAGTCAAGGCTGTGGTTTTTCCATTGGTCATGTATGGATGTGAGAGTTGGACTGTGAGGAAATTGAGCACCGAAGAATCGATGCTTCTGAACTGTGGTGTTGGAGAAGAGTCTTGAGAGTCCCTTGGACTGCAAGGAGATCCAACCAGTATATTCTAACGGAGATCAGTCCTGGGTGTTCATTGGAAAGACTGTTGCTAAAGATGAAACTCCAGTACTTTGGCCGCCTCATGCAAAGAGTTGATTCATTGGAAAAGACCCTGATGCTGGGAGGGATTGGGAGCAGGAGGAGAGGGGATGACAGAGGATGAGATGGCTGGATGGCATCACTGACTCGTCGGACATGAGTTTGAGTGAACTCTGGGAGTTGGTGATGGACAGGGAGGCCTGGCGTGCTGCGATTCATGGGGTCGCAAAGAGTCAGACACGACTGATCGACTGAACGAACTGAACTGAACTGACCCTGCTACTGGGAAAAACTGAGGGCAGAAGGAGAAGGGGGCGACAGAGGATGAGATGGTTGGGTGGCATAATCTACTCAATGAATGTGAGTTTGAGCAAACTCTAGAGATACTGAAGGACAGGGAAGCCTGGCATGCTGCAGTCACTGGGGTAGCGAAGAGTCAGACACGACTGAGCGACTGAATGGCAACAAAGCATCAGATCTGTGAAGCTTGGCTTCTTGAGTTAATGAGAGTGAGGAAGAGCCTTGAGGGCTTCCCCTCCATAAACAAAGGCCTTACCCATGGTCTTTTCCCACTGTGTGATGTGGAGAAAGCATTTCAGAGGACAGGAATGGTGCCTAGAGACTAAATGCTGATTTTTTGCACATTTCTCTGAGTTATACTGCCACATAAAGGTCATTAAGTATTCAAGAGAAAGTGAGAGGGGGGCAGAGATGGCTCCATCTCCAAGTTCAGTTGTTGTTTCAGATGCAGGAAGGGGAAGCAAATAGAATATTAATTTTTAAAACCTCCATCTTAATGTATATAAATCTTGTGTGCGTCCTTAATCACGTCTGACTCTTTGGGACCCCATGGACTGTAGCTCACCAGGTTCCTCTGTGTATGGAATTCTCCGGGCAGGAATACTGGAGTCAGTAGCGTTCCCTACTCCAGGGGATGGAACCCAGGTCTCCTGCATTGCAGGAGTATTCTTTACAGGCTAAGCCACCAGGGGAGCCCGTGTAAATCTTTCCTCACTGCTTATTTTTACTGTTGCTGTTTAGTTGCTAAGTTGTGTCCGACTCTGCAAACCCATGGACTGTAGCCCGCCAGGCTCCTCTGTCCATGCCATTTCCCAGGCAAGAATACTGGAGTGGGTTACCATTGCCTTCTCCAGGAGATCTTTCCCACCTAGGGATCAAACCCACATCTCCTGAAATCTCCTGCATTGCAGGCCAGTTCTTTACCACTGAGCCACCTGGGAAGCTGATTTCTAGCAGATAATGGTGAGGCCTAGAGTTGACAGCAATCCTTAGAGCAAAAAAGTTGAATGTATTTACCAAATCTTGTAGCGTATCGTCTGCAAACAACAGCCAAACTTTATCACACTCTTATATTTCTGAGTTAGCTGCTGTAGAGCAGTGCCTCTCAAACTAATCTGCGTGTGAATCACCTAGATGTCTTATTAAAATTCAGGATTGAGTTCAGTAAATCTGCTGTGGGGCCCAAGGCTGTCCATTTCTAACAAGCTCCCTGGGTGATACTGGTGTTGCTGCCCACACTTCGAGCCCCAACACAGTAGGGGATACAACAATGAAATAGCATTTCTTCTCTTAAGGAGCTTGTATTTTCCCACAAGATGGACTGTTCTTATATTAATGCTTAAAAATACCAGCATGAAACTTCTCAGATTTTATTTTTTAAGTGGCAGAAAAATATACATAAAATTTACCATCTCAGCCATTTTTAAGTGGACAGTTAACTTCCCATTGTTGTTTAGTCATTTAGTCGTGCTGACTCTTTGCGACCCCATGGACTGTAGCCCACCAGGCTCCTCTGTCCATGGGATTTCCCAAACAAGAATCCTGGAGTGGGTTGCCATTTCCTTCTCTAGGGGATCTTCCTGACTCAGGGATCAAACCAGCATCTCCTGCATTGGCAGGCGGATTCTTTATCACTGAGCCAACAGGGAAGCCCTGTACAGTTTACTAGTGCTAAAAATATTCACATTGCTGTACAACCAATCTCTAGAACCTTTTCATCTTGCAAAACTGAAACTCTATATCTATTGAACAACAACTTCTCCATTTCCCCTTGCCAAGCCCCTGGCAACTCGCATTCCACTTTTGTTTCTATGAATGTGACTATTCTGGATACCTCATAGAAGTGGAATCAGCATTTGTCTTCATGTGATGGCTAGTTTCACACAGCACAATATCCTTAAGGTTAGCCCATGTTGTATCAATTGTCAGAGTTTCCTTAGTTTTTAAGGCTGAATGATATTCCATTGTATGCATGCACTACATTTTCTTTATCCATTTACTTGTCAATGGACAGATCATTTTAAGAAACTTCTAATACTTTTCAAAACACACGCCTGAATGATTCTCCGATATATAATACTTATATTTACCTTGGGGGCTCAGTTCCTCTCAAAAAGCCAGTGTCAAAGAGTTATAAATTTTTAGCTTGCTATACTATCAGAAGTTTGTAATCAGAATTTCAGTTTCTCCTGAAATAACAATAGTGATAATAGAATCACTAAAAGCCTAATAACATATCAGACAGTTTTTAGTATTCCAGAAATCCCTCATGTCAATATTTAATATACAGTCAGTCACCTTCTTGGGGATTTGCATTAACGGCATTTAACAGGTTGCCCCCGGGAGACCCAAGGAAGAAAGCTATTGCTTGCCTAAATTGCCCCTCCTCTGCTTGGGTACCATGACAATAGCTGTAATTGCACCTAAGCAGTTAGGAATCTTTCTTAATATAATTTGAGGGATGCTTTAAGTTCAGAACACTGAAATAATTGACTATGAAAGGATTATATAAAATTTATTATACTAACAGATAATTTAAATATATCTGTACAAATCAAATTGTAAATAACATAGAAATTAAAATGTAGATTAGCTTGGGTAATTATTTATCCTTTTCCCCTAGGGCATTATATCTGATCTGTGTTCCTTGAAACATTAGTATTCTTTTAAACACTGACAGGTTTATGTAAGGAACATTTTCTCTAGACAAGTACATTTATTCCCACCTCTTACGGTTTACAAGGCTTCTTGGGTGAGTCTGGGGCCTCCCCAAAACAGACGTGGAGACAGGTGTAGATATGCAAGAGATTTATTGGGGGGATCGCAAATGAGATAAAAGGGGAGGAGCTAGAGAAGACATGGAGACCCTTCAGACAAGGATGCAAGCCCTACCTCTGTGAAGGAGCGAAGGGGAAGGAGGGTTGCATACGAAGAGTCTCCCACTATGGTACAGTGATAAGTGTTCAAAGACTGTCCAAGAGACTTCCCTGTGAATCCTCTAAGGCAGAAAGAGGAATACGTGAAGACAGCAGAGCCCTGGATGCACTTCTCAAAAGAGCCACTGTGTTCCTCATTCTCATCTAAGACATGCCTTTTGTTTCAAGACCCTAATGAAAGTTTTCCTTTATTATCCAGTTTCTTACACTGGATTAATGTAAGAATGACAAAGAGAGTGAACTTTTTACAATATGTTTATACCATACACTGTTACCGCTGACTGTGATTTTTCATTTTAAACTCATTTTATCCAAATGTACTTTGAAAAGCATTATGCTTGGTATATTCCCAGCAATATCACTTCATATTTGAATAAACTGAGGGCTAGTGATTGTAAAAAATATTACCAATTCATTCACTCATAACAAAATATGATGGAATCTCTAGGATGAAGCCAGATGCTAGGAGGACAGGGATGAAAGGAGGAGAGACAGACAAGCAACAGCCAGTGGGAGTGAGAGACACCTACCCTGGGGCTGACAGGGAGGTAAGGCCAAAGGCTAGATCTGAAGAATCACGTCAGAGTTTGCCAAGCAGTACAGTAAAGTGGGAAGTGTTTAGAGACAGCAATGAGTGTTCGTGAGTGAGTAAAGGGACGGGGAACAAGGGCCACCGGGGAACTAGAAGGGACAAGGCGGGGGTTACAAAGCAGAAGCTCTTCCTTCCAGGTGGGCAGGGCCTGGCTCATTCGCGAGCCTGCATCCCCGCCCCCTATTTTATCCCAGTGGTGATGCAGCACTAAAGAGTCAGACGCAGGAAAGAGATGCCATCCACTTCATTTCAGAAAGCCCTGGAAGCAGGCAAAAGGTAACTGAAGAGCCATGAGGAGGTTGCTACAGTGATGGGTGTAGATGAGAAATGACGGGGCTGAGCCAAGGCAGTGACAGGGCGAGCATGAGGAGAGAGGGATCTGGGTGTTGGGGAAATAACCCCTATTATGTTTTACTTCTAGAAGACATTCTAGTTTGACACATCATCTCAGTGTTATGCACCTTTCCCAGCCCTTCTCTCGCCCTCAGCGTCAGAACCGCCACACTGAATTGTCCGCTCCAAACAGATGCGGTTAATCTTCCCACTTCCCTGGCTCTTATTTGCAGGGGAGGAAAAGAGGAGAGATGAGATACCATCCCATTATATTATCACTCCCGGCTAGTGGTTCATCATCCTAAGATTCTGCCATTCTCAGCAGAGAATTCAGTTCACAACTAACCTTCAAACCTTCTGCCCAAGCACCCTCAAGTTTAAGATACAGAAAAAATAAAGTGAATTTTTGTTGGCGTTTACTTTTTCATGCATTACAAACTTTCTACAGAGTTGGGCAGAATCTAATATCACTGAAGCTGGTGTTTCCCAAGGGGTAACACACACACACACACCCCTGGAGGACGAAAGAGCAGTGAGCACAGGTAGCCTGGGTGAACATCTGTCCTGGAAGGTGAATAGGACTGTGGGCACAGTCTTTCAACTTACCTGTCTCAGAAAACTTCACCTCCGGGGGTAAACTTCCATCTGCTCATCCTTTTTTGACTCATTTTAACTGATCTGATTTCCCATGACCTCCTTCCCACATCCCCTCTCCCTGCGCGTTTCCCCTCCCCTCCCTCATCGTTACTCTAGCTATTGACCTGTTGACCATTCTGTTTTTAAGAATACTATCAATCGCTAATAAAAGACATATTAGAAGTCAACAATTAGCTTGCTGCCTAAAGCAAGCTCACACACATCCTGTGAGACTGCAGTGAAGATCTTTCCGGAGTAATGGGGACATCAGGTTTTATGCACCTGGGCCTTGCCCTGGAGCCGGGATGCTAAAATAAATGGGGTCATGGCCAGGAGCCCTGAGGAGAGTGTCCCATCTGCCTGACCCCCCAACTCCCACCACCACCACCCCCCCAACCAATCTGGACACAAGCATCAGAAAGGCAAGGCCACGCTCATATAAGTAGTGTGGGCTTCAATTTCAAGGTTTGAGTGTACATTCGAATAACACGTTTTCATTCTGGTGGTGAGAGCTTAGGAGACAGAGGAACCATTTGGGTGTACTGAGCTTCTCTCTTGGGGTCCTGATAACATGTAGGCAAATGCTGTTCCCCTAGTCCTTTCTCATGGCCCATTTCAACAAGGGCCCCTTGAGTCACAGCCTTCTCTGAGTTGCCACAGGCTTTCAAAAAGCCCACAGAGGCAAACAGAGGTAGCCCTCCCAGATCCAAAGCCCTGCCTAGACCGGCTTCCTTTACTGGCTGACAGGCAGTGGGCAGGAGTGGGTCAAAGAGAAAGATGGGAAAAAACCAAGAGAACAGATATGAGATAAGAACAGATATGTATGTTCACTTAAAACTATATAATAGTATAACCAGAATCCTAGTTGTCCACACAGATCATCTCAAAATACAATGCTGCCTAAAACATGTATCACTGAAGAATCTGAAAGATGGTCAATATTCAGGAAATTTTAAAAACAAGCATTATTGTTTATGGACATGTTCTTATAAAATATAAAAACCATGGTCAACACTGAATTTGGGGAAGACAAAGAATGGGATGAAGGAGGGACACACACCGCAGGTTGCTACTCTCTCTCAAGCTGGGTGGGAGGTACACAGGTGACAGTCAGAATCGTTTATTTTTAATAAAGTATTTCAGGGACACAAAAAAGTAATAAGCAAGGAAAGGCAAGCTGGAGATCACCTCTGTGCAATCTGTCAATGTGTGTGTTGCAGGGTGGGAGCGGGTTGTGTACAAACCGCCGGCCCCCAGGAACATGAGAGTTGTGGGTTCGGACTTCTATGGCCTGGAGCATGGTTTTGTGACCTAAAGTCAAGGTCAAATGTTAGATCCAACTTTAGAAACAAAAGCCTCTTTTGCAAAATAACATAAAAAAAAAAAACAGAGAATCTAGTATTGATACAGGTCCTAAATCCCTTTTGTGAAACTTATGCCATAAACCACAAAACCATTTAGGGAAATGTTGATTTCTTCAGTGGTATCAGAAATGGAGACACCTTGAGAATATTTATCTGCAGGAAAAAAGGCTATGCCAGACTCTTTAAAGGGCTTGTGGAAACTTAAAAAAAAAAAAAAAAGGTTTCACAAAACATGTCAAGTATGGCTGTATTTTTATACTTATAATTCCATTAGGGTGCATGCCTGTCATGTCCGACTCTGTGACCCCATGGACTTTAGCCCTCTAGGCTCTTTTGTCCATGGAATTTTCCAGGCAAGGATACTGAAGTGGATTGCCATTTCCTACTCGCTTGAAACAAACATCTGATTTGGAGTTAATTTCATCTACTCCCATTCTTCCACCTGGGTCTGATATTTTCTGTGTAAAGGAAATCTGTTATTCTCATTTCTGCAGAGCCATGTGGGCTGAGCCATGTGGGCTGAGCCCAGGGGCAGGCCTGGAGGCAGAACACAGCCAGAGGCTCCAGGGCCTCCAGGCCTGCTGGCCCAGGGCTACTAAGCTGGAGATTAGCAACATTTCTATGCAATCCCCAATAAGCACCACTCTCCCTCAGGGCCAAGTCTACTCTTGATTTTCCTTCCAATCTTTAAAAGAAAGTTAAAACGAGTGCATTTTTGCTCCAGTTTTCCTCATCGCATATACTATATATGTGCTGAAAGGGACCATGTATGAGTGCATAGTGAGTTAACTGTAGGATCGTGCATACTTTGAGTTTCAGCTGCATTTAGCATGGATATCTTCCAAGGATGAACATGAGGGATTAGCTTAATTTTTAAAAATTTTATTTACTTATTTCTTTCTGGCTGTGCTGGATCTTCCTTGCTGTGCGGGCTTTTCTCTAGTTGTGCCGAGTGGAGACTGCTCTTCGTTGCGTGTGCGGGCTTCTCACTGCAGTGGCTTCTCTTGTTGTGGAGCACAGGCTCTAGGGTGCACAGGCTTCAGCAGTTGCGGCTCGTGTGCTCTAGAGCTCAGGCTCAGTAGCTGTGCCACACGGGCTGAGCTTCTCCAAGGCATGCGAAATCTTCCTGGACCATGGATTGAACCTGTATCCTTTGCACTGGCAGGCAGATGCTTAACCACTGGGCCACCAGGGAATCCCAGGACTAGCTTAATTATTATGAGGTCCCATCGTATGGTAAAATTTTCTTCTTCTACCTCTCCGAACATCTTCTAAAGCTGAATATATGCTTGATGGGTGACTAAATCAAAACTGTACATTGAAATAAAAGTCCTTTACAAAATAAGCATCATAACCCTCAATTAGAATTAAATTAGGTAAATTACCCCTCTGAGGTACCTGATAACATTTATTCTTCAACCCACTGTCTTTACCTCCCAGGGCCCAACAGGGACACTAGAATGGACAGTGCTTGCTTACGCCCCTTCGCTAATCCATCTAGGCTTGGCATTCACCCTTGCCAGTTTACGGAGAGCTACATGAGGAGTAAAAAGATAGGAAGAGGAAAGTCTCAGGGTAGCAATTTACCAAACATGAAAATCTCTGGATTCTTCAGAACACTTAATCCTAATAGCATACCGGATTTATAAAACCAATGTAGAAGCACTCTTAAAATAGAAAAGACATTTGTAATACTCTCAACTAAAATTCCAGGCAAGCATGTCACCCATAGTCAGCAGTAAATAAGTCTAACACATGGTCAGAAGGCAGGTTTATTCTTTAGAAGGTACTAGACTATATTACAAGCTACTATGTCTAAGAGAACCTAAATACACTTACATTCTAAAAAGTATGTCACCTATATCACAGCAACACTAGTTTGACACAACCTGCAGAAAACCTGTAAAAATCACGACCGAGTCTGTTGGTCAGGAGGTTAAATTCCAAAGGCGCTTCGGTTCTGAAACTCACTGCAGAGGAAGCACCGTGGGTGGCTCCATGAGAGACACGTGCATGTACCTGAAACGAGGCCCACGGCAAGCTCAGCACGCACCAAGGACTTTGGTTTCATAAAATCTCACATGGGCCCCAGAAAACCACCTGGTAGTTTTAACGGAAAGAACGAGCTGGCTGACTAGATGTACTCTGGAAAGTGTTAGTTGCTCAGTTGTGTCTGACTCTTTGCACCCCCATGGACTGTAGCCCGCCAGGATCCTCTCTCCATGGAATTCTCCAGGCAAGAATACTGGAGTAGGTAGCCATTCTCTTCTCCAAGGGATCTTTCCAACCCAGGGACTGAACCCAGGTCTCCTGCATTGCGGGCAGATTCTTTTCTGAGCCACCTGCTACTCTACAAGGTGACAAATTATAAATCTAGGCCCTGCCAAACTGATATTCTTGGTTTGACATGAGAACCTACTTTTCCAGCCCAGCACCATGTACAATTTGTTCTGTTTTTTAATTTTGAAATTACTATCACTTACTAAAGTTTTAAGTAGTGAGCCTAGATAAGAGAATTTCTGGAACTTACTTTGAAGCCTTGTACTTCTCCCTGATTGCTTGCTGAGGTCGATGGGGTATACTGAGGCATGTTTTATGTAGCTCACTCAGGCAAGGCACGATTTCACTTAATGAATAGCCTGTAAATGTGGCGAGGGTTTCTGGCTAATCAAGAAAAAAGAAGAAATTTGTATCATAGAGCTTGAAGATCTTAACATATGATATCAGAAATCTGAAGATAAAACTGTGAACTGAAGAGAATTAATAGGTATACTTAGTAAGTATCCATGTTCATCTCAAAAGAAACCATAATCCTTCTTCAGAGCCTTTAGGAATAAGATATTAGGAAGAACAGTCAGAGTTCTAAATTTGCTCATATCGTACAATTATAAATGCCTAATTTAGGGGAAATTTATTCTCTTATGAGCCCCTAAGAGCTTCAACTTACTTGAACACTCTATTTAGATAGAATATGGAAAGATTCTTAGCCAAATGCAGAATAAGAAATAAGAATTTTAGAAAATAAAAGTAGGTGCCCTGCTCTCTTAGCACAAAAGTGAGCCTTCAGAACCAAATCTTAGGGGCCCATCTCTAATCCTGCCAGCTATCACGAGCCAAGAAGCAACAATAATTCCCTGTTCCCTTGAAAGCCTCATACAACCTCTGACCATCCTAACTGGACCGAGGTTATTTTACATGGATGGGAAGAGTCAACATCCTTTGCCTTGAAGTGGTCAGCACTTACGCTACAAGGGAACTCCCTATGTAAGTGTGGGCATTGGGGTTTCCAGGCCAGCTTCCACTGAACGAGCGTGTCACCACCATCTCCTTGACCTCCTGCACCCTCTGTGCCCCAGTGAGCTAAGCCACAGAGTCCAAGCCGTGAACACTGGCCAGCTACACGTTGTAATCTGGGGGTTAGGCAACTAGTTCCTTATAAAACTAACTCTCCCTCCTAACAGGCCCACCAGTTTTAAGCCTTGAGTTACCGAATAGACTTTAGACAGGCCTTAAGGATCATCTTGTTGTTGTTTAATCACTAAGTCTCTTTTGCAACCCCATGGATTGTAGCCCGCCAGGCTCCTCTGTCCATGGCATTTCCCAGGCAATAATACTGGACTGGGTTGCACTTCCTTCTCCAGGGGATCTTCCCAACCTAGGGATTGAACCCACATTTCCTGCACTGCAGGATACTTTATCACTGAGCCTCCTGGGAAGCCCAAGTATCGTCTAGAAAGAATCAGTTAGAATCTTACCCAGAAGTGCCTGTTCACAGTATAGTTTGCCAGGCAATAAGCGGCTGCAGCTATCAGTGAAGGAAGGTATTTCAAGAACGGGTCAGCTTCAAGGAGACTCAGTTCTGCTACGTACTAAGCACAAGAGAGAAAGTCTCATTGGAATTAGGAATCTGGCTAAGGTTCCAAGTAAGCCTAGAAATGTCAAGGGAACGAACTGTCATCTTTGTTCAATGTGTATCTAGTGATAAGCACAGAAATAGATGCTCAAAAGTATTCATTGAGTCAATGATCATCATGCCTGTCCATAACCAGAATAACATCGATGTTTTCATACATTTAATTACAAGTAAATTTCAGTATTGTATAGGCAAGGCTCAATATTTGGCCTATCTATACAGTGTACGTGATAGGTTACCTATACTAGTACTGTAGGGTTATGCTGGTCAAATAACATTCCTCTAGCCACAGGAGTAGGCTAGAGTCTTCAGTGAAAGGCAAAAATATGTCCATATTATAGCTATTAATTTATCAGGTGGGGGTGGGGAGGGATAAACTGGAAGATTTGGATTGACATATGCACATTACCGTATATAAAATAGATAATTAATAACCTATTGTAGAGCACAGGGAAGCGAAAAGTGAAAGTAGCTCCGTTGTGTCTGACTCTTTGTGACCCCATGGACTATATAGCCTATGGAATTCTCCAGGCCAGAATACTGGAGTGGGTAGCCTGTCCCTTCTCCAGCGGATCAGGCAGATTCTTTCCCAACTGAGCTGTGAGGGAGCACAGGGAACTCAACTCAATTCTCAATAATGACCTAGATGGGAATAGAATCTAAAAAAGGGTAGATATACATACATGTATAACTGACTCACTTTTCTATACAACAGAAACTAATACAGCAATGTAAATGAAGTATATTCCAGTAAAAAAAAAATCAATTAAAAATTTATCAGGCAAATGCATGCAGTTCATTGGCTAGAACAGTACCAGGGGGTACTTATCAGATTAAAAGAAACATACTGGGAAATTTATGGAGATGTTCTTATTGCTCTTTGAATAGCATATAAATACCAGATATATTAGATCATAGTGGATGGGAACCAGGTTCTCCAAACCAATACTTTAGTGACTCTAACTGAAGTTCTGCTGCTGCTGCTGCTGCTAAGTCGCTTCAGTCGTGTCCGACTCTGTGCGACCCCAAAGACGGCAGCTCACCAGGCTCCCCCGTCCCTGGGATTCTCCAGGCAAGAACACTGGAGTGGGTTGCCATTTCCTTCTCCAATGCATGAAAGTGAAAAGAGAAAGTGAAGTTGCTCAGTCGTGTCCGACTCATCGTGACCCCATGGACTGCAGCCCACCAGGCTCCTCCGTCCATGGGACTTTCCAGGCAAGAGTACTGGAGTGGGGTACCATCACCTTCTCTGAACTGAGGTTCTAGGACTCCAAAATGACCAAATAGTGCTTCTTTACTTAACATGTTAGAATGAGATTAGAGCCAAATCAAACCATGTTTATCTTGTTTCCTTTCTGTAAACCTAAGAGGTACTGCTTGCCTGTGGTCTGTATACAACAAGAGAATAGTTTCCAAGCTTACATTTTTTTTTTTCTAAGACCTGTGGGTGATTAGACAACCCACATCTGCCAAACATGATTAATGGAAACGTCTCGTAGTTTCTTCAAACATGAAGAAGTCATGTTCTTCAAATTAGTTCTCTTCCAATTGCTAAAAAGCTTTTCTGGGCCCAAGGCAAAGAACTGAAAAGGAAGGAAGAACTGAAGGAGGCTACTTTTTTTATCCAGTTGGCACTGAGGTTCTTGGAAGTCACGTGGCCTACCTTGGCCAGGTTCTCAGTCCTGATGCACACTCCTTGCCTCCTTAAGTACTGAAGGAGGAACTGGTTGGTAGTTGGCACTGTCAGATCAAAAGCCAGGACCTTCAGGAGCAAGTGTTCCATTCTCAGCAGTTGTCGTTTTGTGTAGGTGTCATCGGTTATGTAGACAAACTCATCTACTTCGGGTGGATATATTTCTTCATATTTCCTACAAAAGAGAAAGAGTTTGGGAAAGTAAAGCTTGATTCCTCTGACTCTCTTTCTTGTGCTATCCCAACCAGGCTTGTCATGTGGCCCTTGTAGACTTAAATATCACTTATAAATCATGAAACGGTATAGGTGTGAAAAAATACAGAAGCTTGTTTCCATAAAGAGCATGAGTATGACAAGGATATGTCAGACTTACTGCTATGAGTAGTAAAGAGACAATTTTCAACTAGGGGTTTTAGGTTTTGGTGTCTGATAAGCTGAAAGATTCTGAATGACAGACATGCAGGTAAATTCCTCTTAATTCTACAGACTTCATCTTGTGGAAAAGAATTTTATGTTGAACATAATGACGGGGGAAAAAAAATCTCCTTAGGCCTTAGATTTTTTTTTTTTTGAAGACTGTACTCAGCTTTTTCTATTGAATTAGCAAAAGATGCTCTGTATCCGAGAGAAAGATAATGATTTCACTGATATCAATTCTCTGCTTTTGCTTTTGTTTCTCCTTTCCACAGGGAAATTTTTGCAAAATCATAGTAATTAATAAGTATAAAGTCTGAGACCAGAAGAATAGAAAGGAAACTACTATTCACCATCAGGTCACTTATTTAAAAGAAACTGAGCCACAACCCAGGGCTTTTCTACACAAATAAGGCCTCCCTATTGGCTCAGATGGTAAACAATCTGCTTTCAATGCAGGAGACCTGGATTCAATTCCTGGGTTAGGAAGACCCCCTGGAGAAGGGAATGGCTACCCACTTCAGTATTCTTGCCTGAGGATGCCATGGACAGAGGAGCCTGGTGGGCCACAGTACTTGGGGTCGCAAAGAGTTGGACACAACTAACACTTTCACTTTTAGCCACAACCCAGAACTTTTCTACACAAATAGATATTGTTATGAATGACTGATAGTAACAGGAATTAGCTACAATAGTTTATTCACTGTAACCAAATACATTGGGTTATTATGAGTCACTTGCTAGAGCCTGGAGAAGGCTTACATAAACCCAAATCTCTTTAAACAGGGCTTTTACTCACTGTAGAATATAGTCAAAAGACTACTACAAAATAATTAAATTAGATTCTGAATTTGAGCTGATGGCTGCCTTAGTCATGATACTGAACTTGTCATTAAGAGGATCTTAAACATCCAAGTTGAAGAGTGAACATGTGGTGAGATTCAGTTTCTCAGTAAACAGTGTAAAAATAATGATATTTTATCCAAGGAGGCATGAGTAAGTTTTAATTATCAAGCACTGTATTTCTCCAATAAATGGGAACAGAAATCAAGTGTTTAGACAGGCTGACATTTCATGTTATTTGAGCTGAAGGACTTACGAAGCAAGGAGAATAGCTGCTGTTCCTACAAGCTGTAATTTCCCTCTAAGAACAGACATGCAGGAAAGAAACCTGTCCAGGAAGTTGACAGCGAGGTAGAGGGTCTCTGCGCGGAGCTTGTACTCCTCTCCGACCTCAGCCAGCCAATCCACCAGAATGGTCCGCATGCTTTCTGTGATGTCTGGTTGTTTCCTCATGTAGTGTGCCTTGGGCCTGTGTCTTATCTGTTCGGGGAGAGAGTTTTTTTTGATGTTTAAATAGTTGTTATCTTATAAGGATCACTCCACAGTACAGTTGCTATTTTTAAAAAGCTCCTGAGCAAAGGTTAGCAGGAAACTCAGTCAAAAGCCAGAGAAATCTGTACATCATGATATGGAACAAACTGTGCAATTCTGGTTCTGTAATGCAATTTAGTTAACGAGTAACTTCAAGGAGGAGGGACATGGCAATAATGGTTCTTCCCAAGAGTGAAATACTTAATATACAAACTCTTTTGAGACACAGAGAAACAGTCCAAATAACTGCTACTCACCGCACCCAACTATTATTTTTCATAAACGTTCTCATGCTTAGATGTCACAAGAATGCCATTCGCTAGTGGTCATGGCCAAGAGCATATAACTATGTTAATACAGAGTGATTGGGGTGCTGGAAATTGAAGGAGAAGTTGGGAAAACTCACTTCGGCTTCTCTAAGGTAATGATGAATTTCTTCAGCATATTCAGTCACATTTATCACATCTGTACCAAAATCTGATGCATCTTCAGACTGGGAGTGGAGAGATGAATCTACCAGCATAGGGGAAACTGCAGGGGGTGCAACATTATCAGTTAAGACATTTCATTTCAAAACTAGTTCCATCCACTAACCCTCTACAGGCAGCTCCAGCTCCACAGTTACTGCTCCAGGGAGTTCTCTTGCTACCTCTACGTTGTTGAACACTGCAGGCGATTACGAAGACAGGGTACCGTCAGCTATGGGTGAGTCCCATTACCTGTGTTAAAATCCAACAGGAAGTGAAGGTCTGACTTGAGTGCGCTGGTGTCTACTTCATACGCATCCTCTAATGCCATCCCCTTTCGCCCTGGGCAGCTATCTCTGTCCCCCTGTTCAGGCTCATCCATGTAGATGTCAAATCCTTGCTTGGCAGGTGCCTGAACTCTACTGTCCGACAGCGCTTTCTTTCCAGCTGGAGGGAAGGCATTTTCTGATCCAGAGAAACACCTGAGTGTGGTGAGCCCCTAGAAGAGGATGAAGTTTTTGTGTTAGAGGCTTACTCCAGAGCCCGCATAGGTGCTAAGAACACATGTGACTCAAACCAGCAGGCTGGAAAGATGAGAGGAATCTGAATTTGAAATATCCATGTCTGCAACTGAATTTCAGAACCTGAAACTTCCAAAGGATTACTTTGCCCTTATCTTTGTCTATATGTGACGTCTGGGGAAGGAGCTAACCTAAAATTTGTCATCTTCCTCATGTATTTATCAAAGGAATGCAAAATTATAGAAAAAAAGAAAAACTACAGCTCTTCTCCAAAGCGAACTAGGTACCACACATTGGGGGGCTGTGGAGGGGGACTGTAAATCAGCTTTTGTGCTTGTAGCATGCCAGGTTTTTATAACAACCCAGCAAGGTTCTTGACACATAGTTACAGAGTCCTCCTTAAAGTCAACTTTTAGTCAACAGGCTCCTGGAAAGGTCCCATTTATACACAGTTATTCAGAAACATGATGCTTTTAGAAATATGTACTATGTATTATGTACTATGTACTTAATTCTCTTACAAGCTATGGAACACTATTAGATGACATAATGAGAAAGAGAAATGAAATTCTAGACATTTTAAAAAGTATAATCAACAGCATCTTCTCAGCAAGTTAGGTGTGGGGTGGGAGAAAAAGAAGAGTCAAGGATGACAAAGTTTTGGGGTTAAATAATGAGAAGAATGGATATTCCATTTATTGAAATGAGGAAGACTTTGGGAAGAGCAGGTTGGGCCTGGAGTCAGTGTTTGGTTTCACCTAAGTTTGAGATGCCTACTGCATGATCCAAGTAGAGATGTCAAGTAGATAGCTAACTTGAGCCTGAAACTTAGCTGAGAGTTCCAGACCAGAGATAGAAGAAGGAATCATCAACAGAAAGATGGTATTTGTTGCCAGGAGACTTGAACAGATTGTGAAGGGAGTGAGTGCCAATTCAGATCAAATACTAAGCTCTAGCACACTCTAACTTTCAAAGAGTGGATGAAGAAGAACCAAGATAATGAGGTGTGGCCAGTAAGCGAGATGAGAAACCAGAAGAGAGCTATGTTCTCTGGGCTAAGTCAGAAGAAACTACTTCCAGAAAGAGAGAATGACCAACAGTGTCAAACACTGCCATTCAGACAAGTAAGGAAAGGATTACGAATTGAGGCAAAGAGAGGGACTTCTCAGGTGGTCCAGTGGCTAAGACTGCACTCCCAGTGCAGGGGACCTAGATTCAATCCCTGGTCAGTAAACTAGACCCTGCATGCCACAGCTAAGAGTTTGCATGGTGCAACTGAAGAACCTGCATTCTACAACTAAGACCCATTGCAGCCAAATAGATAGTAATTTTTAAACAAATATTTACAACTTTAAATAAGAATTGAATCTAAGAGAACAGAAGGAGAAATCGAGACAGAGTATCTGTTCAGCAAATACTTGCATGCGACCCTGGCCGGGCATGGTTTTTCTAAACACTGGGAGTACAGTAGAAAACCTGGTATCACAAATCCCCATCCTGATAGAGTGTATAGTAGAAAAATTCTCAAGAAATACCACCATACATGGGACAGTTGCTGTAAAGAGCTTTGTAGTTGAAAGGTTTTTAAGACTGGGAAAAAAAAAAATCACAATATATTTGCATTTGGGTTTGACCCAGTAGAGAAGAGAAAACTAAGAAGAGAAGGAAGAGCTGATGGAATGATATCCTTGAAGAGGCAAGAGGGCATCAGGTGTGTGTCTCACACATGGGGTGCACCTTGTGTAAAAGCAGGAACACATAGGTCACGCAGGGAGGAGGGTGGCAGGGCATATGATACATGGGGGCATGTGGAAACTCACAGTTGCATCTATATTTTTAGGAAAATAGGATATAAAGTTATAAGCTGAGAGGCAGGATGGAGATAGAGGCTTTAGAGGATAAGAGAGAAGGGAAAGTATAAAATAAAAGATTTCTATAGGACGGTTGTAGCGGAATAGAACCAGGAAATGCAGAGGTAGCACCAAGCGACATAGAGGGTAACTAACAGCTATGAATTTACAGTGAAACCGCTAAGCACAGGGGCAACTGCCCATTCAGGAGAGGTTTTAGACTTCCTGTTTTAATTATTTATTTTTAATTGGAGGATAATTGCTTTCCAATTTGTGTTGGTTTCTGCCATACATCAACATGAATCAGCCACGGGCATACATATGTCCCATCACACCCCTCTAGGTTGTCACAGAGCACTGGGTTTGAGCTCCCTGCGTCACACAGCGAAGTCCCACCAGCTCTCTCTTTTACATATGGTGATGTACATGTTTCAGTGCTACTCTTTCTGTTCATCCCACTCTCTCCTTCCCCCACTGTGTTAGACTTCATGTTTAAAGAAGTACACCGTGTCGCTAAGCAAATTAAGTTTGCTAAAACCACCTTTACTCAGCTTTTTCCAAAGCTTGAAACAGATTACTTTGGGTAATTTTCTCCCACTAACCAGATGCCACCAAGACACAAATGACTTGTGTCATTGTGTAGAAGAGGAGTAGGAGTAGTCAGTAGATGAGGAGAAGCTTCTGATCTGGCCTCCATCATGACTTTTATTTGGGTGGGAAGGCTTTCTCAAACCTCTCAAATTTTCTCACCTGTAAAATGGAAAGGACACCTGCCCACCTACTCCACTATGCTACTGCCAATAGATATACAGTACAAGCTTATGAGAAGCTGGTGTAATGACAGACTTGAGGAAGTTTTGTTGTTGTTTTTTTTAATCTCAAAATTCATTCTTAAGGATCCAAACTCCTTATTTGCATTTTAAGTGTTGAATTTATTTACCCTCTGTTTACATTCTGTTAAGGGAGGTACCTATGATTAATTAAGCACAAGCAACCGGACATTAGATGGCCCATGATCTTCTGCCCAACTGTCCATTATCAGTCCTGGGGAGAAGCTGACTTTCAAAGCACACATTTGGAAGTAATCTAGTGTACTGGGATCCAATCCTGATTCTAATACTATCACCAATGAACTTAAAGGTTATCGGAGATGCTTCAGGGCACAGCCTAGGTCAATCTGAATACCATTCTGATCTAGAGAAACACCAGTACCACAAGTTAATTTTGGAGAAAGAAATCACAACCCACTCCAGTATTCTTGCCTGGGAAATTCCATGGATAAAGAAGCTTGGCAGGCTACAGTCCATGGGGTCGCAAAGAGTCGGACACAACTTAGCAACTGAACAACAATAGTTTATTTTGGTGCATTCACAATGTCCTTTTAGCCCGGAACTTAAGTGCTTCCCTGGTGGCTGAGGGTAAAGCGTCTGCCTGCAATGCAGGAGACCCAGGTTCAATCCCTGGGTCGGAAAGATCCCCTGGAGAAGCAAATGGCAACCCACTCCAGTATTCTTGCCTGGAGAATCCCATGGGTGGAGAAGCCTGGTAGGCTACAGTCCACAGGGTCACAAAGAGTTGGAAAGGACTGAGCGACTTCACTTTCACTTTCTTTTAAGTGACTTTACACATATTTGACTTAAACAGTTCCTAATAACAAAGAAAATTATTTAATATTGCTAGCTGAAAAAGGGACCTTACAAAGTGCTCTTTTAAAAAATCAGTGCCCCTTAGGCCAGATTCCAGGGCTGAATACTCAAGGGGAGTTTGTGCAGAAAATCTCAAGAGATCCCACTTCCCACCAAGACACGGGGGGCTTCCCAGCTCTTCCCAGGCATTACCTGGCCACAGGTCCTCCTGTACTGCCCATTCTCAGTTAGCACTCCTAGTACTGTTCTTTGTAGCGGATCCTGGCCGAACTGGCCTCTGGTTATCATCTGACAGGCCTCAGGACCTCGGGACACTGGAGCCAGCACTACTCCACTCTTGGAGCTGCTGAGATGCATAGCCTCAGTCTCCACAGCTTACTGCTGTCAAGGAAGGAGAAACAGACAAGCCGGTTAGTCAGCCTCTTCCACCAAGGATAAGGATCCAAGGATGCTGAGACTCTCTAGAAGACAGAGCCCTGTGACACATGATCTTCCTTGCTGTTATTAGGGTTCAAAGGGCCTGAGCCGCAGTGCAACTGATCAAAGCCGCTTTAAACCAAAACGATGATTTGAATCTCTCCAGCCTTTCTTCCAATACCTGGCTGATGGCTGGAAGAAGAGAAGAATATGACAAACCTCCAAGCCAAGACACTAACCCCCACATTAGTGGGGAGTCCAAACCTACAAGCCCGTGTCTTTCCTGGCTGTGATGCTTATCCATTACTCCACCACCCCCTTCCCTGCAAACCAGTGACCCAGGATACATCACTGTGGGAAAGTACGTCCCCTTCTCAAGTGACAAGCAGAGTGCTCTTCCGCGGCCTTCCTCCCACAAGACAGAAGGCCCCAAAATCTGCTTGGAACCCACAGCGGACCTCGCTCTTCTCAGTCTTATGTCTTTACACATAAGTCTCGAACAATTAGCAAATGCACACGAGGATTGGGAATAAGGGTCCAATGAAGGGGGCGGGGCCGGGGCGGGGCGGGGCGGAAGGGGACGGAGGTGTTAATAGATTCTAGCCGGAGCGCTGGGCTCCCAGCGTCTGCTGCCCAGCTCAGAGCTAATTACTTTCAACTCCCCCCGCCCCTCGCCGGCCCCCGCGTCTGTTGAATCGGCCAATCAGCGCAGCTCCCGGGCCTCGCGGGGGCCGTTTCCATGCCAACCGCAGGGGGGCGGGCGCGCTTTGCGGCCTCATCTCTATGGCTACCTCCGCACCCGACACGCTCTGGGGGGACGCACCGCGACCCCTGGGCGTTCAGGGCTGGGTGGGGCCAACCGGCGGCTGCCCTGAGCCCCTCCTAAGCGGCCCTGCCCGGGCGTGCCCGGGCGGGCGGCCGCCGTGGGCGCCCACACCCCCACTGTGGCCGATATCTGTAAGGGAGGAAGAAGGCCCGCCCCGCGATGGCCGGGGTTTGGAAGGGACTGTTTTTACTTGAACCGGTTCCCCCAACAGCCGCTAACTCCTCCCGCTAACGTCTTTTCCGCGGCCCGCTCCTGAGAACCTTGGCCCGGGAGGGCAACGCGGGGCCCTCGGGGCTGCTGAGGCCGCGGCGCCTTGACCGCGCAGGGCAGACAGCGCGGCTCACTCCCCTTTCCCCCAGCTCACACACCTAAGCCTACTCCCAGAGAAAGGCCAAGTGGCAGCGGGCGGGCCTCTGGTTGGAGTCGCGGCCTCAGTCCGAGGTGGCGGCGTGTTCTCGGTCATTTTGGGTCCTTGCGCACCGGAGGCCACGCCTGGCCGACCTGGGTTCCGGTGCATGTAACCCGACAGGGCGGGAGAGGAGACCTGGGGTTTTAGGGTCGCACGTGGTGCTCTAGGTCCCCAGGAGAGAGTCCTTCCTCGACGGTTCCGGCAGCCCCAGCGTGAAGCTGGCCCAGGAAGAGGAAGGAACGCGAGTGGCAGCGACGGGGTCTGGGACATTGAGAGGGGATAGCGGGGAGGCTGGGAACTAGGGACTGGGCAGGTGGCCTGGCCACGTGGGAAGGAAATCCTTGGATCCGGGGTTCGCGGCAAGGTAGGGTGGAAGCAGGGGGCCTAATTTGGGGGTAAGAGGTGAGGGTAGGGAGAAGGGGCCTTGGCCACGCAGGAAGGGAAGGGGGTCCTTGGAAACTAGGGAGCCCTGGAACTTGCAGAGGTAACTAGAGAGCCAGGTATAAGAATCTTTACCTTTATTATTTTTTGAAAATGTTGTGCACACACACACACATGTTATATATATGTTACTGCTTTTGTCTGTTTTTAATTTTTAAATATTCCCATCTCTAAGTTCCCATCCATAAAACAGATTATGGAAACCATTCAAATGGTCGTTTTAAAAACTCGTTATTTCCTTCTTCCTTGTTTTGAATGAAAAAAATTGCTAATCTTGCACCTCTCCCAGTTTTTTCTTAAGTATTCTTTATTAATGGGCTCACTCAGCGATGTGTATGCATTACTTTAATGGGAAAATTGAAGTATTCTACAGGAAGTGAGGATGAAAGCGATTGAATCAGGTGTTAAGAGGCAGTTAGGAGGCATCTTGCAAATCACTCCTGGATGCCCAAGGAAAGTAGAAATGAATTTTAATGTGAAACTAACACATTTATTACCCACTTTCATTCATTGGGAAGCAGCGATCCCTTTGCACCCTGGAATTTTTATGCCTTCGGATATGAAGGCGACACAGCAGCTCTGGTAACAACTCAAATTGTGGCAACATGTAGGTAGGCCCCAAATCCTTGGTTTTGCAAGGTGCTGCTATCTGGTGAGGAAAACAGCCTTTCTGCCCCCTTCTCATCTGGTGCTGCTTTTGGAAGTCTTCTGGGGAGGCTTCCATCATCTGACCACACTGTTGTGACTTCTGGAGACTCTAAAGGCGTCAGGGGTGGACTCTGTTAGGGACTCAGGAGCAGGTCTTTCCAAGAGCCAGGGTTACTTTGGCAGGAGCTAGAGGCTCAAACGGTAGAGAATCTTCCTGTAATGCTGGAGACCCAGTTTGAGCCCTGGGTTGGGAAGATCCCCTGGAGAAGTGAATGGCTACCCACTCCAGTATTCTTGCCTGGAGAATTCCATGGACAGAGGAACCTGGTGGACTATAGTCCCTGGAGTCGAAAAGAGCTGGACGCGACTGAGTGCCTTTCACTTTCACTTCTGTGCCCTCCTGTGACCTCACGCTCTGTACATCCCTTTTGATATGATTTACTTGATTAAGGAAAGTGACCAGAAACCTCATACTCATCCTTTCTTCCAAAACAAAAGAAGCCAGTGCAATGTTTGTTCCTGGAGCCTGTCGTTTTGATCCTCTTTTCTGAGACTGAAGCTCAAGTGGGAAAAGGGCAGCGCTGGCCCCGGGCAGAGGCAGGTCTTTGAAATTGGCTGTCCTGACTCACACATCTGGTCGGGACCAGAGAAGGAGGCTACTAAGGAGTCTGTACCTCTCAGCTGTCTCTAGTCCAAAAAATGCCTTTTAAAGAGAAAAGAACTCTTAACCAGATGAAACCCTCTGGTTATTTCACAGCTTCCCCTACCCCTTCTCGTGTGAATTTTGTTGTTGTTGCCATTCAGTGCCTTAGTCGTGTCGACCCTTTTCGACCCCATGGTCTGTAGCATGCCAGGCTTCCTTTTCCTTTACCAACTCCTGGAGTTTGCTCAAGTGAATAGCTGCAGCCTAATCCAACCTTAATGCATATGAAATATTATCATTAAATATTACCATCTTTCTTCTTCATCCACTTCGTTAAACTTGACGAAGAGCACCAATATGTGGCTTACGAGTTTATTGTTGTACTGCCTTCGAATTCAGTATTAAAACATCACAGTTCTCTGGTGAGATCTTAAATTGGAGAGTAATTGAGGTGAACTTTATGCGTTTTTAAAGTATGTGTATACATATAAATTCAGATATTTATATAACTTGCACAATATGGCTTTCCTGGGTTTTTTAAAAAATCATTAAATATTTGAACTAGTAATGATTCATGGCATAAAAACAAACTCAATTAATAAAATCACAATTTTTATAAAAAATGTAAATGGAAAGCTTGGTCTTATACTTAGGAAAAATTGGAGCAGAGAGAATACAAAAGACTTCCTCACAAATTATGCATTTTTAGTGAGGCTCATTATTTTGCTATTAGTGTAGCAAAATCAGGATTAGAAATCAAAGTTGAGTAGATTTTCAAGGTCTGCATGTTTTACATAACCTGTTAATATATTGAGACGTGAACAATACATTTTATTATAAATACATCTTTAATGTCTAAAATATTTGGTATAGCTTACATGCTAATATAACACTTTCTTAGCTTAACAAATGACTTGGTCAGCACTTCCTGCCTGATATTCAGTGCTCAGCTGTTTTGGATGCTAGGGTTAACTTCCATAATAAGGATGACAGTTGAATTCTTTACTAGGGATTTTTAAAACCTCAAAGTTCTATTAAAACTGACTCCTCCCCGCTCCAAATTTCAATTCAAAGACAGTCTTTTCTGTTTGCCAGCAATTACCTGGCAGTTCAGAAGCTGTTATTACTTCTATTCCATTTGCTCATTGTAGCTAGTAATTAACCTCCTGTTCAAACATTTCAGTTTTCATTAATTTGTATGAAATGAAGTTGATCTTCAGCATAGGGATGGAAAAGAGATGAAAAAGTAGAGCCAATTTTATTTTAAGGACTGAGGTCCTTTTAAGGACATGTTTTACCTGTTCACAGACATGGCTTTCCCATTCTCAGTATACATTTAAATTGAGAACATGACTATGTTGTAAGATGAGGGACAGATGTTGGGGATCACAGGAGATTTGTGATATTTTAGCCCACTTGACCAAAGGATCAAGTGAGTCCAGTTTGAGAAGCAGCCAAAAATTTACCGCCTTTTAGGAAGTGTACATTCTCGGGTGGTATGAAGTGGATCTCTTAATACATGACACATGATGTATGTATGTTTGTAAAGTCACTTTCTGTGAATGAAAGCAGTTTGAATACATATGTGAAAGTAGCCAAAGTCTACTGTTCATTCATTCATTTGGGTGGGGGGTTCCCTGGTGGCTCAGCGGGTGAATCTGCCCACAATGCGGGAGACCTGGGTTTGATCGCTGGGTTGGGAAGATCCCCTGGAGGAGGACGTGGCGACCCACTCCAGTATTCTTGCCTGGAGAATGAATCTCCATGGACAGAAGTGTCTGGTGGGTTACAGTCCATGGGGTCACAAAGAGTCGGACAAGACTGAGTGATTAAGCATAGCACAGCACAGTTGATTTACAATAGTGAGATCTGGGTTCGATCCTTGAATCAGGAAGATCCCCTAGAGAAGGGAATGGCTACCCACTCCAGTATCCTGGCCTGGAGAATTCCATGGGGTTGCAAAGAGATGAGCAACTTTCACTTTCACTTTCTTTCCCACACCATTGTCTCCTGAAGGTCGGAGGAACTTCCCAACTGCCCCTGCATTGCATGCTAAGTTGCTTGTCATGTCTGACTGTCTGTGACCCCATGGACTGTAGCCTACCAGGCTCCTCTGTCCATGGGATTCTCCAGGCAAGAATACTGGAGTGGGTTGCCATGCCCTCCTCCAGGAGATCTTCCCAACCCAGGGATTGAACCTGCATCTCCTGCAGCTCCTGCATTGCAGGTGGATTCTTAGCCACTGAGCCACTCCCCCAACCCAAACCCCTCAAAGCAGCATCCCAATAAAGTTCACTATATGTTACTGCCACCATGTGGTTATATTTTTCCCCTACTCTCCCCAATCCTTGAACTCATGTGTCTAACAGAGAAAATTTTCTTAAAATTACTTTCTCAAGCCTTTGTGTTTGTTTGTTTCTTCTTTTTTAGTAACTTCAGAGTTTGACACTAACTGAAAAATTTCTTAGACTTGGAAAGCTGGAAGAGGACTTGGAAGTTATTTCATTAAATCCTGTGTTACACAAATGAGGACACAGGTTCAGACTTCTCTCTCTTTCCAAATTCAGCTCTTGAAAGTGAAGTTTCAGAAATAAATCAACACACATGATGTCCAATTCCAGGATTTTACCTAAGAAAGTGACCATAAATAGCTTCATAGCAGTAGTCTGAATCACTATTATGCAGCTATGTAAAAGAATGTAGATTTTTTAAATATCATACAAAAATGTTCATAAATTTAGGATATAAAGAAGAAAAACTGTGTAGTGTGTTGCTTTTTAAAATTTTTATATGCTTAGCAAAAGCACCAATAAACAGTATTAAGTAGTTATGCATTATAGGATTAACTGATTATATTTAAATTCATTTGGCATATTTATAGTTTTTAAATTTCCTATAATATTGATTGCTTAATAAGAAAAAAATCATTATTGAAGAAGTAAATTATCAGGGAGAGTTTCAGGATCAGACCAACAGCACTGTTCAATAGAACTTTCTGTAATGATAGAAATAGTCTATATTCTTACTGTCCAATATCACGAGTGGCCAAGTGTAGTGACTGAGTATTGAAATATAGCCAGTTCAACTGAAGAACTGAATTTTAAACTTAGTTTACATAGCCATGGGGCTTCCCAGGTGGCACTAGGTAAAGAACCCGCTTGACCAGTGCAGGAGACATGAGAGACGAGGTTCAACCCCTGGGGCTGGAAGATTCCCTGGGGGAGGAAATGGAACCCACTCCAGTATCCTTGCCTGGAGAGCCCATGGACAGAGGAGCCTGGTGGGCTACAGTCCATGGGGTCGCAGAGTCGGACACAACTGAAGCCACCTGGTACACAGCACACACAGTTATGTGTAGCCAGCAGTTACCATATTGGTCAATGTAGGATTAGACTATGTTTTGGTAGCTGAGAACAGTTACAGAGCGTTGAGGCATCGTGGATGATCTAATTCTACTGTGTGTGCAAATGTGAATATCTGGCCTCACTTCCTCCTATGTTATCCTTATATCATACTTTGGGATAAAGTACACTGATAAATATTGACACAAAGCCAGTTTAGTGCCAGTTTAGTGCCAGTTCTATGAGAAGCATTGATTTCACCATGCAATTCATAAAGAGCACCCATTAATACATGAACAAGGGAAAAAATGCATTTTCCCTCATTAAAATGAAAAGTTCACCCTTTCCCCCAATCAGGCAATAATCTAGAGACAGAGCCAAAACAACAGAAAGATCAAGTTGAATTCTGTTCACCTGGTGCATTAATCAAACTTTTGCCATTTCATCTTATAGCTATAACTATTTACTTGGGTATGCTGAATGCTGGACTTATCTAATAGTTGGTATAAATTTCAGCTTAAGCTTTATGTTTTTCACTAAAGTTGTATTTTGGATTTTATGACCAAATTCATACTGTCTTTCCCTGATTTGAGAACTCCCTTCTTGGATCGATACCAGTGTTTATGAAATCTTCCTCTCTTTACCAATATTTGATCAGCACCCAAGATCTGTCCTTATTTGGGATCTGTTGTTTTGTTTCTTGCTTCCCAACTGATGAGACAGTTGATCTGTAGGAACAAACTTCTGCTTTCCAGAAGACAAGAGTTAATTTATGCAACAGTTTGCTCACAATTCTGCTTCTTGATATTATGGGGAATTAGTCATTTCTCTCTCTAATTCCTTTCATTGAGTAGGATTATTTTTTAATGGATTCCATAGCACTTTCCTTCTTATTAATTTACTTGATAAAGCAAGAGCACTATAGTGATTAAAAATTCCAGAATTGTGCTGGGAATAACATTAGGAACATTATTAAGATGATAGGTTTTTCAAGTAGAAATTTTCTGAGAGAAAGCTTTATGATTTCAATGAATATAGAAGGTATACAACTAGAGTTATGAGTTATTTTTGGCTTTCAAATCCAAGAGAATTCATTTAGAACAAATTATAAATTTTCACTGAAGATGAAAAAGAAGAGAAATGGAGAGTTTGTAATTCAGGTCCAGGGGAGAAACAGGAAGCTATAGGGAGTTAGATCAGTCTAAACAAGTGTTGCTATGCCAACCCTTCAGGAAAATAACCAGGAAACTTACTTAACACAGTTAATGAAAACAAGTTCAAATAAACAGTGATAATGTAATGCATAATTTATAAATGGGATTTGGAAATAAGGGAATACTCTGAGCAATATCCGTGGTAATGAAAATAATAGATATTTTCTTTGTTTCTTTTTGTTTACTTTGAATACACAATATTTTATCCCACTAGAACTGAACCATTTTTAAGTTGTCTTCATTATGTAAGAAGCTGACTTTGGACCCTTTTACTGAAGAAATATGGGGGGGAAATTGTTTTGTTGTCAACAGAATATGAAGTATGGAAACTTCTGGCATTCAGATTAAAATTTCTGTTGATTTCATGCAAAGACCAAAGCAGTAGTGAGGAAGAAACACTGAGGAAAAAAAAAAAAAGAGAGAGAGAGAGAGAGAGAGAGCATCCCACTGGAAGAAATAAAAGGAGAAAAGCTTCTGAAGCTGGAGGAACAGGGCCAGGCATGTCCCCCAGATATGAGGGGTGTAATGTTCCTCTTTCCTTCTAATAAACCGCAATCTGTTGAGGACTGACCATCTGTCAGCTCAACAATAACAGTGATTTTTATGTGATAAATAAAATGCAAATTCTAACTCATTTGAGTAATCATCTGTTACAGTGTATTCTAAGGTGTTTCAGAGTGGAACTCATTTAAACATATCCATTTAAATTCTGATTTAAATCATTGATCAAAAAGACTTTGTTTAATCTTTTTTGTTGCTGTTGTTCCTATGAGCTGTAAATCACCCCTCTCTTCATTTTCCACTTTAAAAGTGCACTGTGGGGAAAAAATAAGGATCTGAATTATGTAAAACCAAAATTGCACACCAAAATTTTTTTTCTGATCATTCCTATGTTCCTTTGGGAGGAGAAAAGCATACATTACATGTTATCTTTGGAAAAAGCTTTTAATTTAATACTTGAAGTTTATTATATTCTGTATATAATAAATAAGAATTCATTTACTATTATGAAATACTGTTTTTCAGAACAGAAATAGGCATAGTTCCAAATTCTGATTTCCTTAGTAGCTTTCTAGATATGCCTCTAAAATACCTCAAATCTAGCCCCCAATACTATCTTTAACTTATTTGTAGAAATTTTTGAAAGTTTGAATGAGGGCTTCCCTGGTGGCTCAGTGGTAAAGAATCCGCCTTCCAATGCAGGAGACACGGATTCAATCCCTGGTGTAGGAAAATCCCACGTGCTGCAGGACTAAGCCCATGCACCGCAACTACTGGGCTGTGCTCTAGAGCCCAGAAGCCACAATTGCTGAGCCCACGTGCGGCCACTACTGAAGCCCTACCAAAGCCCAGATGCTCTAGAGCCCATGCTCGGGAGCAAGAGAAGCCACCACAACGAGAAGCCAGTGCATCGCAACTAGAGAAAAGCCCACACAGCAATGAAAACCCAGCACGGCTGAATACGTAAGTAAGTAAAATTTGTTTCAAAGGTTTGAATGAATATATTCTTGCATGCAGTGCCTTACCATGATAAGTTTGAATTGTAATTTATAAATTAATTATATTTTTGCTGTTGTTAGGATGTGTTTTGCAATATATATATGTATATATTACCAAACATTTTAGTTTATGTTTTTGTAGCTGATTCTTAAAAATTAACCTGATATTTATCCACGTTGAATCTCTATGTAAGTATTTTTTAGAACGTATTTAGAATGAAGGTGAAATAATGATTGCTATTTTCTTTCTGACAATCTCTCAGACTTCTGTTAAGCTATAAGTAAGCCGAGTCTGGACTCATGGAAAGGCTCTTGGCCAAGAATCAGAACTGTACCTAAAACCATAAAGCTTTATTGCCCCTTCCTGTTTGTGTATTAATCTCATCATTTTCATCAAATATTTATTAGGCACCTACTGTGTGCCAGGAGCTTGTTAGGTATTGGGTTTGCAACAGGTCACAAGAGCAATGTGAGTTCCTGTCCTCAGAATTTCTGATCTACTCTCTTCTAATAGTGGCTGTGAATCAATCCTACCCATTGTCTTAAAGTCTACTGAACTCTAGATTTGAAGCAATGACCTTTTCAAATACCTTTGCTCTTGCACAAGGGCCCAAGCGCCTCTGTCTAGAGCACAGGTCACCTGCTATGACTCCGTCATAGATTCGGTGCTGACAGCTCTATTTAATTCTGTGTTATTACTCAACCAGTGTCTAAGGATTAAAGGATCTTTATGAAAATTATATGTTTATTTCTGGAGCTCTAGATGGCTGAATATTACCTTATGGGAACATGTACTCCTCAACAATGGAAATATTGAAAAGGCAATTAAAATTTAATAAAACTGCCAAGTCAATGAGATTGATATCTTAGAGATAATTTCCCTTGCCAGTTTTTAGAAATGATATAAAAGTCATTTCAAACATCCTCAAAGCTTTTCAAATTAACTTACACTACAGAGATTTCATACAGGCTCTAAGAAAAATAGAATATTTAGAGGCCTCAGAGATTTTGTTCTTGTTGTTATTTATTTACTAAGACAAAGAAAAACACTCCAGAAAAAGGAACAGATTAAAAACAAAGTGCATTATCTAAATTTGCTTTTGAAAGAAAATTAAAAGGGCATGTGGGACTGTTTGATATTATTTCTCTTATTTGTGGCGCTTCCCTGATGACTCAGACAGTAAAGAATCTGCCGTAGTACAAGAGACACAGGTTCAATCCTGGGTTGGGAAGATTCCCTGGAGAAAGAAATGGTAACCCACTCCAGTATTCTTGCCTGGAGAATCCATGGACAGAGGAGCCTGGTGGGCTATAGTCCATGGGGTCGCAAAGAGTCAGACACGACTGAGTGACTGAACTCAACTGAGGTGAACTGACCACACATTTCATGTTAGCTGGAACTTGTACTAAATGACCTTTAAGCTCCAATCAGTTCCTTTTTGGTGGAATTCTTTTCAAGGAAAAATATGTGTTGGCTTCTCATGATCTAAACTGACAGTTCTACTGTGAACTACTCTTGATGCATACATACATACTCATAGATCAAAGCCAATTTCCTTTAACAACATATAAAAAGATAGATATTTAGGGTGCTAACCGAATGCTTCAATCTGAGTAATGATTTTCATTAGTAAGTTCCAAATTGCACTATTAGTCTTTTGGCTATCATGTTAGAATAAACACTGTATCTGTATTATCCTATAATAAAACTCTTCTTAGAATTTCATTATACATCTCAACTTGTATCATATGTCAACTAGATTGTATTTTTGTTCTTTATCAAAAATTGCTAAGAAAATTATTACCAGACTTTACATGGTTAACTCATAATTCCTGATTTCTTTATATGTTTACTATGAAATGGTCCAGGAGGTTTTTCCACTGTCAAAGATGATAGTTCCTTTCAGTGATAACGCACATACTGGAAAATTAACTATTCCTCCACAAAAACACCTCAAATATAGGAAAAAGAACCATAGGTTTTTTGCTTTTTTTGTTTTTCTTTATTTTAAAGACAGTTCTGCAGATTTATAGTTTAATATTGGAAGATTAATAAGCCTTTTATAATGTATACTCTGTGTGTGTGTGTGTGTGTGTGTGTGTGTGTGTGTGTGTGTGTGTGCGCTCAGTCGTGTCCAACTGTTTGTGACCTCATGGACTATAGCCCACCAGGCTCCTCTTCCATGACATTCTCCAGGCAAGAATACTGGAGTGGGTTGCCATTTCCTCCTCCATGGCATCTTCCTGACCCAGGGATTGAACCCATGTCTCCTGAGTCTCCTGCATTGTAGGCAGATTCTTTACCACTGAGCCGTGTATACTGTGCTGATACTTTATTTTTGTTTATTTTATTTATTTATTTGGGTGCTGAGTCCAAATTGTAGCATGTGGGATTTCTAGTTGAACCATGTGAATTCTTAGTTCCTGCATGTGGGATCTAGTTCCCTGACCAGATATCAAACCTGAGCCTCCTGCTTTGGGAGCATAAAGTCTCAGCCACTGGACTGCCAGGGAAGTCCCCAGAACCTTAGGTTTTTAATGACCATTCTGGAATAAGAAGAAAACCCTCGACTTGAGCAAAGCAGAATTAGAATCCAGGCACCAGCAGACATTGGCCCTGTCTCCTGGGAGAAGGGAGAAAACCGGGAAACTTTGTATTCTGATTCTTGCTCTGGGTCAAAGAGTAATATAAAAATTGGAAATTCCCACCTGAGAATTTTTAACTGTGGCCCTTTCACTTGGAATTGTGTTTCAAATCACACTACCTCCATTATCCAGGCCTTCTATAGGAAAATATGCCCTCAAGTCAGAATTTAGGACTCCCCAAATCAGCCAAATGTCAGCTCCCAGTATTACTAAGCCTCCCAAGTCAGTCCCTGACCAAGGTCTGCCTGCCCGGTGTTGTTAGAGCCAATGGAACAAGACTGAATTAGATTCAGAAGCAAAGGAAAGCTTTCTTCTTTGACCAAATGAAGGAGAGGCAGAAGCTTGGGCTCTAGAGGACACACTCTCCCTGACAGGCCGTGGGCAGGACTGCTTTATAGGGATCTCGGGGAGAGGTTCAGGGGGGTGGTGCAGCTGTTCTGTGCAGGCTGCCATCCCAGTGCCAGGGGTGCATCCTCTCTGCACCTGCCCCTCCCTGCGCCACCCCCGCCATCTTGGCTAGAGTGTCCCAGAGTGCGCGTCTGCCCACAGAGCTGAGGTGCCTGCACAGCCGTTCACCCAAGGAACTTGGGTCTGATGTGCCAGGCTCAAGGCCAATGCATGTAGCACCTAAGAGCAAGTGACACTAGACTGAGCACAATAGGAAAAAGAAAAAAGGTTAGACTTTATCACCCAGCTTCTGATTTTATTCCCCAGGAATTATGTAATGGACTTTGCCAGTGACACCAACATAAAACAGCAAAAATTTTAAAAAATGGTGAAATGAGTCAGCATGAGCAAAAAGTCATGGCTGAATAAGATGCCAAAGAACTTCCGGTATTGAAATTGTCTCATGGATAATGTAAAATAAATGTTTATAGAAGCCAGCCGTCAGTTTCCATGTGATTCCTCTAAAGGTGTCAGAAATATGGGTTAACAATAGCAGAGTATCATAAATGACCAGGATATTTGGAAAAGAACCAAAAATAACTTCTGAAATTAAAAATGTTGTCATTGAAGGAAGCAACCTAAGTGTCCATGGATAGGTGAATGAATGGATAAAGAAGGTGTGGTGTACGTGTGTGTGTGTGTGTGTGTGTGTGTGTGTGTGTAAAGGCGTGTTATCCAGCCGTAAAAAACTCGAAGGCATTATGCTGAGTGAAATAAGTCAGGCAGAGAAAGACAAATATTGTATGATCTTATTTATATATGGAATTTTTTTTAGTGAACTTGAATATAGAGAATAGATTGGTGGATGCCAGAAATAGGGGTAGGGAGTGGGTGAAGGGATAAAGGGGGTCAAAATGTATAAATGTATAAAGTAAATAATATGGATGTAATAAACAGCCTGGTGACTATAGTTAATAATACTGCATTTTATATTTTAAAGTTGCTCAGAGAGTAGATCTTAAAAGTTCTCATCACAAGAAAAATATATTCACAGATTATTTACTGAGGTCAAAGACAGAACTGAAGAAATTACATATGATATAGCACAAAGAGAAAAATAAAAGAGAGATCAGAATCATAGAGAATAGGACAAAAAATTGAATTTTACTTGGAGTTCCTGAAAGATAATAGGCAGAATAGGGCAGAAATGATGTTCTAAAATACGAGTTAAGGAACTGAATTGTTCACTTCAAATGGTTAATTTTTTGTATGAATTTCATCTCAATAAATTATTTTAATATTATTTCTTAACATATATAATTTCTTATACATATTACACATATAAGGAATTCAATATATATGATACATATCTTAGGGCTTCCCTGGTGGCTCAGCGGAAAAGAATCTGCCTGCCAATGCAGGAGACACATGTTCTATCGCCGAGTTGGGAAGATCCCCTGGAGAAGGAAATGGCAACCCATTCCAGTGTTCTTACCTGGGAAATCCCATGGACAGAGGAGCCTGGCAGGAAACAGTCAGATACAATTTAATGACTAAGCACACACACACACATGTGTTTATCAGATGAATAAAGCACGATATATCCCACATAGGATAAGTAGAAAGAAATGTACAATGAGAGAAAACAGAAGCATTGACAATCAACTGAGGTCTTAATAGAAGCAAGAATTGTGTGAAAAATATCATATCCTCAAGATGCTGGGAGACAGTCACATCAAAGTAGAATACTTTACCTAGCTAAAATGTGACTCGGGAGTGTGAACAAAAGAAAGACATTTTCCTTTACTTAAGAAATACGTAAAATTATTCCACAAGGAAAAACTGAGATAAAAGAATGAATAGCAAACAAAGAAATTTGCAAATATGGATAAATCTATACAAATATTATAACATAATTTAGGGAATGACATTTGGCGGGGTTATCAAAGCATTTAATCTACATCATAAATTTCTCCTCCATCACATTCGTTTCTCCTGTTACATGATCAGTCCTTGGCTTCATCATTCAAAGATTTTTAACATGTGGCCTTTCTTTCTCCCCTTTTTTTTGTCTCTTTCAGTACTGTAGGCTGCAAATTTAGAAATGTAAGACTTTTATTCATGCTTTCAGCAACCATTCATTGAGTACTTGCTTTTCACCAAGGATTGTGCCAGGCACTGGAAATAACCAAACAGCTTACTGTCTGGACAGATAGACGAATAAGGACAGGAAATACCATGTTAGAGATGCTGTCACCAACATATCCTGGACCCTTAAGAGAACAAAAGAGGGAGTAATTGATTATGAAACCTGAGGAGATTGGCGACAACTTAATAGAAAATGTATTTCCAAGCCAGCAAGGGAATCAAGGGCATTCCAGGCAAGAGGATACATGTGTGTTCAGAGAGGATTGGAGTGAAATCATGTAACATATTAGAGGAACTGCAAAAAAATTTCACATGGCCTTGGCATGAAAAAAAGAGGGGCTGGGGCCACCCCTAAAGACAGGGCCGGTGAGAAAGGCAAGGGTCAGCTCAGAAGGCAGTTGGTCTGCCATAACTGGGAAGCTTTTGTGCACGTTCAGTCACTTGGTCATGTTCAACTCTTTGTGACCCCATGGACTATAGCTCTCCAGTCTCCTCTGTCTTTAGGATTTTCCAGACAAGGAAATGGAGCAGGTAGCTGTTTCTTTCTCCAGGGGATCTTCCCAACCCAGGGATCAAACTTGGGTGTCCTGCATTGGCAGGTGGATTTTTTTTTTACCACTGCACCACCTGGGAAGCCCATTTCAGTAGATGAATAGCAGGGAATTACTGAAGAGTTTTTAAGCTGGGCAGTTACATGGTTAGATTTTCCTTTAGATATATTTCATGCCATCTGTGTGGCAGGTAAATCATAAGATGGGATTTCCAGTTGAACACTAGATACAATTGAATGTCAGTCTGTAGAGCTGTCCAAGAAAATGTCTAAAAAGTTAGAGATGAGATCAGAAAATATGGTCATCCAACATGAAAAATGTAGAGATTTAATAAAATGATAAAGAGATCAGTCAGCCTCAAAATATTTTAAATATATATCATCACCCAAATGAGCTGACTAGAGATGTGATGTGTCAAGGACCAGACAGCCCTTCAGCTACCTGAGATGACAGCAGGTTGATTAAGAGGATCTGATACCTAGGTAGATCTGTCTCCAGTGTTGCATAGAGCATTCATTGTTGGTCAACCCCTCATTTCCTTTATTCCACCTCTGCTCTCAGCTTCATATTTATTCCCTGGAGTGGATTCCAGGACAGAGTGCCCTTAACAAGTCGCAGGTACCAAAGTATCCTGAGTTATTGCTCCCAATATAAATTAATACCTTAATTTTCAAGTTTATGAGTCTCACTTTTGGTTTGAATAAATCAACCCCTGAGAATTCCCTCAACTTCAAACCCACTGGTAATATTTATTTTCCTCAGCCTAAGAAAGCTGGTGACTATGGATTCATCCAAGGTAATTCTCACCTACCAGCAAGTTTTTCCTTGGCAATATTTCTATTGCAATAATAGTTATGATTATCTAATGTCCTAAGAAGCATCCATCCTCCTCTGAGATCCTCCAAGCTACATCCAACTCACCATGAAGAAAAGCTTAAAGAGATGAATCTCTGAATTTCTGTTCCTAAAGTGCTTAGTCATTCAGTCGAGTCCAACTTTTTGAGACCCCTTGGACTGTAGCCCTCCAGGCTCCACCGTCCTTGGGATTTTCCTGGCAAGAATACTGGAGTGGATTGCCATTTCCTTCTCCAGGGGATCTTTCTGACCGAGGGATTGAATCCTCGTCCCTGCATCTCCTTCACTGGCAGGTGGATTCTTTATCCACTGAGCCATTGGGAAAGTACCATGCTCAAATTTTAATTGATTGAACAGCTAGTTTCCTTTTACCCAAGGAACCAATGGTGACATTTTATAACACACTGGGAGATTTTTATAAACTTGTATGTTGGATCTATGGGCTTTGGATCTGAGGGCTTTAAAATAATAGAATGCTAAAATACATTAGCATTCCACATATTTTAATAATGTTAATGAGGCAGTTTTAGAATTTCGGTTGACTCATACCTTAAAACTTTAATATTACTTTTAAATTTTCTCAAATTTGTCATATTATAGCCAAAAACAGATTTTAAAATAATTGGAAGCATTTCAAACACCATTGGTCAACCTCCCAGAAGAAGTTGTGATCCTTATGTGTAATTACATTTCTATAGTTAAATCCACATTTCTTTTTAGTTATGTTACAAGATATTTATAGTATCAATTATCAGCTTTGGACTGTACTTGAATCTTGTCACTTTTTAAAGTTGTTAATGAGCATGATATTCTGTAAAAACCAACACATGCATAATCACTGCACTATTGTCTTTCATCCTGAAATCATCACTTACTTGCTATCACGTTCTTTTATTTCTTTTCTTATTTCACAGCTATAGTATTAATTAGCAAATAGCAGCTTCACCTCTGGTCAATACTTCATTGTCTTTTAATTCCTTCTCCAATCCATATACCATTTTCAATACTGACTCCCTTACCTACGAGTCCCTTTGTTCCATTCGGTTAATATCTACCCTCATATTTCCAAACTGGGTCAACTGCCATTGATTTTAAGAACTGTTGTCATACTGCAATGGTGAGAACAAATTTTTTTTTTCCTGCGATATCTGAACATGTTGTGGTTTAAGTAGAAGAAAAAGGATATTTTTCCTGCTCCAACCACATCTTTTGGTGGTTTCTTACTCACTTCTGATCCCTTGGCTCCCGCATAGGACAGGGCTTGATTGTAGAGAGGCAGAGATGATTTAAGAGCAAGCAGTGTGAAGTTCCATTCGATAGCAAGCATTTATTGAGCCCCACTCTCTGTGCAGCTTTGTCCTAGCATTCTGGGCAGTGGAGATGTTATCTTCTCTCTTTTTAAGATCAAGGACAGACCCACCCCCACCCAACTTATATCCTTGATTATAACTGATAAGAGTTTCAGGAGAATCTCCAGCTGAGAAGAAATTGCAGCATGAGCAGAACCTGCCATTTGCAGCAACATGAATGAATCTAGCAGACGTTATCTTAAGTGAAACTGGCCAGATAAAGACAAATACTGTACTGTTTCGCTTACAAATGTGGAACCTTTAAAAAAAAAGCTGAACTCACAGAAACAGTCACTAGGATGGTGGTTACCAAGAACTGATGAGTTGGGGAGATAGGGAAATGCTGGTCAAAGGTACAAACCTTCAGTTATAAAATAAATAAGCTCTGGGGATTGAAAGTACAGCATGGTGACTGAGTTAATAATACAGCATTATGTAACTGAACTTTCCTAAGAGAATAGATTTTAAGCATTCTTACCCCCCAAAATGCAGTTATATGAGGCAATGGATGTGTAAATTAACCTGCTTGTGAAGTATGTTGTTGTTCAGTCAGGCTTCCCTGTCCATCACCATCTGCCGGAGCTTGCTCACACTCATGTCTGTTGAGTCGGTGATGCCATCCAACCATCTCATCCTCTGTTGTCCCCTTCTCCTCCCGCCTTCAGTCTTTCCCAGCATCAGGGTCTTTTCTAATGAACTGGCTCCTCACATCAGTTGGCCAAAGCATTGGAGCTTCAGCTTCAGCATCAGCCCTTCCAATGAACATTCAGGACTGATTTCCTTTAGGACAGACTGGTTTGATCTCCTTGTAGTCCAAGGGACTCTCAAGAGCCTTCTCCAACACCACAGTTCAAAAGCATCAATTCTTCGGCGCTCAGCTTTCTTCACAGTCCAACTCTCACACCCATACATGACTACTGGAAAAATCATAGCTTTGACTATGCAGACCTTTGTTGGCAAAGTAGTGTCTCTGCTTTTTAATATGCTGTCTAGGTTTGTCATAGCTTTTCTTCCTAGGAGCAAGTGTCTTTTAATTTCATAGCTGCAGTTACTATCTGCAGTGATTCTGGAGCCCAAGAAAATAAAGTCTTGTCACTGTTTCCATTGTTTCCCCATCTATTTGCCATGAAGTGATGGGACCAGACGCCATGATCTTCGTTTTTTGAATGTTGAGTTTTAAGCCAGCTTTTTCACTCTCCTCTTTCACCTTCATCAAGAGGTTCTTTGGTTCCTCTTTGCTTTCTGCCATAGGTTTATAAAGTATCCCTATGTCAAATAATTATGTTGTTCATGTCAGTCATATCTCAGTAAAGCTGAAAAATAAAGAGTAATGAAGCTCTTCTGATTAGGGTGAGATTTTCCTAGACCCACAGAACTAGATATATGGCATTAATTATTAATATGGGTATCATCTTTCTAGAGTTTACAAAATGTCTTCATTTCATTTATTCTCCATTTGAGATGTTCTCGGACTTAAATAGACTGGGATTTAATATGAGACCTGCAAATGTGGTAGGCTGAATAATGCTCCAAAGATGCCCACAGCATAATCCCTAGAACCTGTGAATAGTAAAAGAGACCTTACATGGTATAAGGACCTCATGAATATGGTTAAGGTAAAGATTTTGAGGTGGAGAGATTATCCTGGATTTATCTGGGTGAGCCCAGTGGAATCACAGAGTTCCTTATAAGAGAAACCAGAAGATGATGATCACTGGAGTGATTGGGAGGAAATGACTAGGAGCCAAGGCATGTGGGAAGCCTCTAAAAACTACAAGAGGCAAGGAGTGGACTGTCCCCTGGAAGTACCAGAAGGAACCAGCCCTGTGGAGACCTTGATTTTAGCCCTATAAGCCTCATTTTGGACTTTTGAGTTCCAAAACTGTGAGATAATAAATGTGTGCTGTTTCAAGCCACTGTATTTGTGATAATTTGTTGTAGCAGCAACATGTTAACCTATAAAGCTATGAAATGTTCCTGTTAAGTGTTTTCAGTGCTAGGGTAGGATTGATATTCCTGGTACCCAGTGCCTATGGTGCTTATATGATCACTGTTTTGCAGAAAAATCTCAACGTTTTTATATCATCAAGTGAAGTGTGAGTGAAAGTCACTCAGTTGTGTCCAACTCTTTGCAACCCCATGGACTATACAGCTCATGGAATTCTCCAGGCCAGAATACTGAAATGGAGAATACTGAAGCTTTTCCTTTCTCCAGGGGATCTTCCCAACCCAGGGATCAAACCCAGGTCTCCCGCATTGCAGGCAGATTCTTTACCAAAGGAGTCCCCAGGGAAGCCCAAGAATACTGGAGTAGGTAGCCTATCCCTTCTCCAAGGGATCTTCCTGACCCAGGAATCAAACCGGGGCCTCCTGCCTTGCAGGCCGATTCTTTACCAGCTGAGCTATTCTTTACCTCCAGTACTAGTACCCTACTAGTACTTAGTATAGTAGTACTAGTAGTATTACTTAAAGTACTACTATAGTAGTACTATATACTGCTTATATCATCAAAGTTGATCTTCTATCAAGTCTCAGTATTTTCCTGACAAGAATGCAAGATATCTTTGCAAACTAAAGAAAAATGAAGTTGCTTAGTCGTGTCTGACACTTTGCGACCCCATGGACTGTAGCCCACCAGGCTCCTCCATCCATGGAATTTTCCAGGTAAGAGTCCTGGAGTGGGTTGCCATTTCCTTCCCCAGGGGATCTTCCCAACCCAGGGATCAAACCTGGGTCTTCCTCATTGCAGGCTTACGCTTTACTGTCTGAGCCACCAGGGAAACAAATGAATAGCTACAAAGGAAAATTTCTTCTTTTTAAGTTGCCAAATAGGCAATCTCTTTGGGCTTGGGCAAATTTTAAATTACTCCTAGACTAATTAGCATTTCCATATTAATAACGATTAGAATTTCATTAAAAAATTAAAGAAAAAAAAACCCCTCAAGTGGGATGGAATGAATAGATCCTGAAATTATCCTGCTACTCTAAAATCTTATTTCCAGTAGGGATTTTCTTGTTTAACATAGTTTCACTGAAAGTATAAACAGCTAAAATATACTCTATGCTGTAGTTTCTAACTAATGGTCCCATTTTTGTCTCTATTAAATCCTAATGTGATAATGATAGATTTGCCTTTTGCTAAAATCCCTTCAGCAAATTTCCAGTTTATGCAACTGAGACCAAAAGAAAATTGAATTTTTTCTGCAAGGAAGACTGTCAAGCTAATTTCTCTAATGCTGTATGAGTCACATAAGCCACAGTTAAAAGATTATATGTATTCAAATTTCAGAATTCTAGTGATTACTTAGGTTTCCTGATAGCCCTTCAGAAAGAGAAGTAGCAGCCAATTCTATTTTAGGCGACAGATACATTGTATTAGTTTAAAGAAGTGATTTTTTTTTCCCCCACAAAACACCAGATGGTCACTACCGAAATCAGAATGATTATATTCTTTGCAGCCAAAGATGGAGAAGCTCTTCTATACAGCCAGCAAAAACAAGACCGGGCGCTCACTGTGGCTCAGATCATGAACTCCTTATTGCCAAATTCAGACTTAAATTGAAGAAAGTAGGGAAAACCACTAGGCCATTCAGGTATGACCTAAATCAAATCCCTTATGATTATACAGTGAAAGTGACAAATAGATTCAAGAGATTAGATCTGATAGACAGAGTGCCTGAAGAATTATGGACAGAGGTTTGTGACACTGTACTGGAGGCAGGATCAAGACCATCCCCAAGGAAAAGAAATACAAAAAGGCAAAATGGTTGTCTGACGAGGCCTTACAAATAGCTGAGAAAAGAAGAGAAGCACAAGGCAAACGAGAAAAGGAAAGATATAAGCATCTGAATGCAGAGTTCCAAAGAATAGCAAGGAGAGATAAGAAAACCTTCCTCAGCAATCAATGCAAAGAAATAGAGGAAAACAATAGAATGGGAAAGACTAGAGATCTCTTGAAGAAAATTAGAGATACCAAGGGAATATTTCATATAAAGATGAGTACAATAAAGGACAGAAATGGTATGGACCTAACAGAAGCAGAAAATATTAAGAAGAGGTGGCAAGAATATACAGAAGAACTATACAAAAAGATCTTCATGACTCAGATAACCACGATGGTGTGATCACTCACCTAGAGCCAGACATCCTGGAATGTAAAGTCAAGTGGGCCTTAGGAAGCATCACTACGAACAAAGCTAGTGGAGGTGATGGAATTCCAGTTGAGCTATTTCAAATCCTGAAAGATGATGCTGTGAAAGTGCTACACTCAATATGCCAGCAAATCTGGAAAACTCAGCAGTGGCCACAGGACTGGAAAAGGTCAGTTTTCATTCCAATCCCAAAGAAAGGCAATGCCAAAGAATGCTCAAACTACCCCACATTTGTGCTCATCTCACACACTAACAAAGTAATGCTCAAAATTCTCTAAGGCAGGCTTCAACAGTAGGTGAACCATGAACTTCCAGATGTTCATGCTGGATTTAGCAAAAGCAGAGAAACCAGAGATCAAATTGCCAACATCTGCTGCATCATGGAAAAAGCAAGAGTTCCAGAAAAACATTTATTTTGCTTTATTGACTACACAATAAAAAGCCTTTGACTGTGGATAACAACAAACTGTGGAAAATTCTTAAAGAGATGGGAATACCAGACCACCTGACCTGCCTCCTGAGAAACCTGTTTGCATGTCAGGAAGCAACAGTTAGAACTGGACATGGCACAGCAAATTGGTTCCAAATCGGCAGAGGAGTACAAGGCTGTATATTGTCACCCTGCTTATTTAACTTATATGCAAAGTACATCATTAGAAATGCCAGGTTGGCTGAAACACAAGCTGGAATCAAGATTGCTGGGAGAAATATCAATAATCTCAGATATGCAGATGACACCACCCTTATGGCAGAAAGCCAAGAAGAACTAAAGAGCATCTTTGTGAAAGTGAAAGAGGAGAGTGAAAAAGTTGGCTTAAAAGTCAACATTCAGAAAACTAAGATCATGGCATCCAGTCCCATCACTTCATGGCGAATAGATGGGGAAACAATGGAAACAGTGACAGACTTTATTTTGGGGGGCTCCAAAGTCACTGCAGATGGTGACTGCAGCCATGGAATTAAAGGATGCTTGCTCCTTGGAAGAAAAGCTATGACCAACCTAGATAGCATATTAAAAGCAGAGATGTTACTTTGCCAATAAAGGTCCATCTAGTCAAAGCTATGGTTTTACCAGTAGTCACATATGGATGTGAGATTTGGATGGTAAAGAAAGCAGAGCACTGAAGCATGGATGCTTTTGAACTCTGGTGTTGGCAAAGACTCTTGAGAGTCCCTTGGACTGCAAGGAGATCCAACCAGTCCATCCTAAAGGAAATCAGTCCTAAATATTCATTGGAAGGACTGATGCTAAAGCTGAAACTCCAATACTTTGACCACCTGATGCTAAGAATCAACTCATTGGAAAAGACCCTGATGCTGGGAAAGATTGAAGGCAGGAGAAAGAAACAACAGAGGATGAGATGGTTGGATGGCATCACTGACTCGATGGACATGAGTTTGAGTAGGCTCTGGGAGTTGGTGATGGACCAGGAAGCCTGGCGTGCTGCAGTCCATGAGGTCGGAAAGAGTCGGACACAACTGAATGACTGAACTGAACTGATGGTCATTATTCAGGATAGATGTGGAACATTGTCTCAGGAGTCAGAGAAACCTCTTAAAAAAGAGAAATAGGGGTCTTCTGTGGTGGTTCAGTGGATAAGACTCTACACTCCAAATGCAGGGGGCCTGGGTTCAATCCCTGATCAGGGAACTAGGTCCCACATGCTACAACTGAGACCCAGCACAGCCAGATAATTCTGTTTGTTTTTAGGAGAGAAATAGGACTGTTTGGACTGAGTGTGGAAGAGGTCCCCACTGTGTCTGGCCTTGTTGACCATCCTCAAACAACTTCCGGAGATTAATGTTTTGGGATGAAAACTAACTCAAAAAGAAATCAAATATAAACTCCAAGGATAAAAAGGAAATACAGAGACTCTCTGACTCACCTCCATAGGTTTGCCACTGTAACCACAGTCTCTAGAACCGTCCTGGACCCATGGTAGACACTCAGTAGTGTTCTGGAATGCATGCATGAGTGCATGAATAGAAAAGGAGTTTCTTCCTTGAATAGCCTGCTAGGAACTGCTGACCTGGAACCATGCCAGAGGGCTCTGTACATAGTCTGATACATGAATGAAATAAAAGGTACAAACAATGAGATGAGAGAATGGGATTGTTGACTCCTTGATATTAGGCACCTTCTTAAATATGATGGGCATAAAAATGCAATAAAAGAAGGAGAATAGCAGAGGATGAAATGTTTCTGCTTATGCCTTCTTGAATCCACACCATCAGCCAGAAGTCCATACCCAGGACACAGGATACCTTGGCTGCCAGAAGCTCAGAGTCCTAACGAAGCCTGACTTTTGGAGTCCAGTGAGGCATCCTGTGATGAATTATGAAAGACAAAAACTGAAAATAGATCTTCCCAAGAGGATGGTAGAGTTGTTGAATCTTGAACTTTCATACCAGTTGTCTAGTTAAGAGACTCCACATGCAGCTTCAGAAAAAAAGAGGTACTTCCTCAGAAAACATGCATGAATTGATATATGAGCACAGAAAGTTATTTTATATACTCTGGAAAGTCTCTCTTTTGAACATCATCTTTTGTGAAAGTTATAAACAGCAGAATTGCTATTAAAAAGAAAAAAGAACATTTTCCTCTGAGGATACAACCCTCAGGAAGACTGTCTTAACACCAGCAAAGAAGTTGATATGGGCCAGCAGAGTAAGCCTGGCCTTAAGTGTATCTTTCCAGCATTCCTAACAATGCCTGTGTTCCATTTAGCTAAGTAAGGGTCTCCATTTCCCTTGGAGAGTGAGGCTTTGAAATTAACACAAATCTCCCAGGGAGAAGTCACACTTGAAATGATACCAACCTTTTCTACTAGGATAACTATCAGAGTGGTCAAGGGGACAGGGAACTAGAGTCTGACATCAGAGGAATGGGCCTGAAGGTGGGCTGAGGTCAGACTCTAATAATTTACCACTTTGCTCGGAACTGGCGCCAGGCCTCTTCAATGTTATCAAGCCCACAGTGCCCCCTGCAGGGCAGAAGGACAGGAATTTGGGGGTTTTTTTGTTTTGCTTTAGATTATGCTACTGTCAAGTACTATTTTGTTAGAAATAAGGAGATAAAATTGTGAATTCTCTTAATCTTCCAAAACAGTGGGAATTTAGCTTTGCCAGCTTGAATTTGAGTTTGCAAAACTTATAGTCAGCGAAATCGTACAGTCTGAGGTATGACAATCTTTTATTTCCAAAGACAAACAAAAGTCCTGTAAATTTAAATAATCTTAGAGAAAATAAATAACCCACTTCCCTTCCCTTTAAGAGACATATTTTTCATCTTTATAACTTTCATGAATTTTAATTCTGTGTGTGCTTAGTTTTAAATGGTTATAATTATATGTGTTCTAAATGTCATTTAAAAATTTTTTTTAATCAAAGTTTCAATGGCTACATAGGTCTGTTAAGTTGCTGGATAATAATTTACTTAATCAGAGTTTTGTACCTTGACACTTTGACCGGTATTTAATCTAAATGACGTATATGAATGATTTGTTTCCCTTTGAATTAATTCTTTAAGGTAACAGGCATAGTGACTAGTGGCAGATGCATAAACTTTGGAGGAATAAAGGTTGAATTCAGATCTTGATTTGACTGCATTTAGGCAACGCTCTGTGGGGATATTAATTATTTTTTTAGGAAGCTCAGACATCTCTTCTTTGTAACGAGGCTGCTGCTGCTAAGTCGCTTCAGTTGTGTCCAACTCTGTGCGACCCCATAGATGGCAGCCCACCAGGTTCCCCTGTCCCTGGGATTCTCCAGGCAAGAACACTGGAGTGGGTTGCCATTTCCTTCTCCTAGTGAGACTTAAATGATAAAACACAAATACAGCCTCTGACACATGGTAGCGATGTGGTAATAGCATGATAAAGGGCAGCTGTTGTGCTACAGCAATAATTATTAACTCTCAAAATTATTAAGTAGAATACCTTTCCTAGTTCTCCACTTCTGAAACCCAGTCCAGCCAGTAATCCAATAAAAACAATGCCTGCCCAGGTGTCTCCTCTCGTCTGCTGACAGAAGACTTTTTTTTTTTTTCCGGATTGCTGGAATAGAAATCAAGGTGCCTACTACAATAGGAGCAGGAAAGAAGAGAAAAGGGTTCAGTGAAAGGCAGAGCTAGAGGGATAGTTTTAGAACATTGACACAGGAGAGATACTGGGCCCAGGAAAACTGGAGGATTATGTTGTGTGTTCTTGCTCTATCATGTCTGACTCTTTATGACCCCATGGTCTGTAGCCCATCAGGCTTCTCTGTCCATGGAATTCTCCAGGCAAGAATACTGGAGTGGGTTGCCATGCCCTCCTCCAGGGGATCTGCCTGGCCCAGGGGTCAAACGCCAGTCATCTGCAGGCAGATTCTTTACCGTCTGAACCACCAGGGAAGCCCTGGAGGAAGGCGCTACTAAAAGATCCTGCCCTGGGTTCTGAATTATATCCCTCCAAGCCTCTTCAGTGAATAAAAGCAAAGAATATAGGCACTCTTTAAAATTTCCTTACTACTGAATTCTGCCTCTGGAATGTGTCTTTGTTCTAAAAATAAGCAATGTGGATCTCTTGATGTGTAGGAATTAAGTCATCATCATTGACTTCCTCATCCTTATTATCATCGTTATTAGTATTTACTCACAGACTTGAGATTATAGGATGAACTGGGTAAAATAAGTTTCATGGACATTAATAATAACATATTTCTGTTTAGAAAGGCTACTCTGGTTAACACTGGTTTGGCTCCCTTTCAAAAGAATTTGTCTTATGTCCCTGGGGCTACAGCTGTTGAGGTACATTGGTCACCAAGCATCTGGTTAGAAACCTGAGTACAAGTCTGGGTTTGTGGGTGAGGGGACTTACAGGATATTTCAGGAGAAGGGAGGTAACCCGAGAGGCTTTTTCTTTTTTTTCCATAAGCGGTAAAGGCAAAGCAAGCGCTTGACAGCTGTTGTCTCCCCAGCCCTTTCCTGGCTCCTCTGGCAGTCATAGCTTAGAGGCCAATCCTTTACATTCACTGTCTCAGCAACTCTGTAGTACATGTACACAACTACATCACAGTTCAGTTCAGTCGCTCAGTCGTGTCCAACTCTACGACACCATGGATTGCAGCATGCCAGGCCTCCCTGTCCATCACCAACCAACTCCTGGAGCTTGCTCAAACTCATGTCCATCAAGTCGGTGATGACATCCAACCATCTCATCCTCTGTCGTCCCCTTCTCCTCCTGCCTTCAGTCTTTCCCAACATCAGGGTCTTTTCTAATGAGTCAGTTCTTCACATCAGGTGGCCAAAGTATTGGAATTTCAGTTTCAGCATCAGTCCTTCCAGTGAGTATTCAGGACTGATTTCTTTCAAGATTGACTGGTTTGATCTCCTTGCAGTCCAAGGGACTCTCAAGAGTCTCAGTAACTCCGTAGTGCATGTACACAACACGTCACAAATCACCAAAGGAAAAACAAAGGTTGAATCTAGATTTAGCAAAGTGATGAGAACAGCAGTTTCAGTCTTGAAGGGATCCAATTCTTAGAAGCTCCTCAGAGAAGTGGTGCTATCACACAGGGTTCAAACAGGACCTAATGAAAAGCTAAAAACAAACATCTGTATTAGCTCAAGATTGCAGTTAAACGGAAAGCAAAATTTAGAACAATAAGACCCTGATACAGATTAGTTTACAAGGGTCATATAACATTATCAGTTATGTAAATAAATAATGCCCCTGGCCAAGGTGAATAAATAGGAAGCATCGATTTTTGTGTTATAAATGGCAATAGAAATGAGGATATTCACACTTAGAAAAGGAATGGCCACTCTAGTACCTCAATCTAATTAAAGCATAAAATAAAATATAAGAAATCTAGAAAAATAAATATTTAGGTCAGTCTTTACTAACAGAAGTCATGGAGTAATAGTATCCTTTCTGAGTACAGTAATAATTCACAACATAGCCTCTAAAGTCAAAGCGATGTGTTGAATAAGTTTTGTGTGACATTGGAATCTCTTCAGTGAGATATGATAAATGTTTCTGGAAATGTGGTGTCAAGGATGTCATGAAGTGAGAAGCTTTGAAAAAGAAATTATTTGACAGATTTAAACCATTCTAAAGGGAAGTTTGAAGTTCTACTGAGTAGATTAAATTTGACAGAAAGTTTTAATTCAGAAACATTTAGAGGAAAATAATTTTGAAACCGTGAGATAGAGGGCAACATCTAAGATGGTCAAGTCCTGAAGCATAGTGACCCTTACCCACCCACCCACCCACCCACCCACACACACACACACACACACACACACACACACACACACACACAAACACCACCACCACCACCACCATCACCATGTACTACAAACACACATGCAATTTTTTAAATATGTCATCAACCACCATGAATGGGAAAGAAATGTTTCAGTGCCTGGGAGGTCCACTGGGTGACCTGAACTTGGAAAACCCTCTGCTCTCTCTGCTCCCACTGGCCTCCTCCTCTTCATGGACTGGTTGGTGGGGAGTGCGGGGGGACGGCGGGTATGGAAGAAAGGAGCACATAACAAAGCAGTGGGCCTTGCTTCATCATCTTGAAAAGGGTCGCTAAATAAGACTCTAGAGTTATCTTCTTTAAAGTATTCCTGCCTGGAGAATCCCATGGACGGAGGAGCCTGGTGAGCTACAGTCCATGGGGTCGCAACGAGTCAGACACAACTGAGTGACTTCACTCACTCACTCACTCTAACAAGACATCGGGCTTGACTCCTTATATTGGCAGATGGTAAATGAATAGAGTACGTACTAAAATCTCTAGCATATGGTATCAGCCTTTTAAGAAATTAAGCCATCTAAGTACTTTTTTGGTAAAGTTATGAATTTTATTTTATGCAAATCAACATCCCTTCTTCCGTCTCCTGTGCTATACCACAAACTTGCCAGGGTAATTTATTCTCTAGATCTTAGAAGACAGAAGATCTGAGATCACATTGATTCTAAAGAAATATCAGGGCTTCCCTGGTAGTCCAGCAGTTAAGACTCTGCACTTCCGCTTCAGGAGGCACGGTTTTGATCCCTGGTTGGAGAACTAAGATCCCACATCCCTTATGGTACAGCCAAAAAAATGAAAAGAAGAAGCATTAACTGAAGGATATTTCCTGTAGTTAATCCTGTAGACATAAAATGCTTCTTTTTAAATAAAGACTGTCTACCCCAATTGGAGAAGGCAATGGCAACCCATGCCAGTACTCTTGCCTGGAAAATCCCATGGATGGAGGAGCCTGGTAGGCTGCAGTCCATGGGGTTGTGAGGAGTCGGATGCGACTGGGCAACTTCACTTTCACTTTTCACTTTCATGCATTGGAGAAGGAAATGGCAACCCACTCCAGTGTTCTTGCCTGGAGAATCCCAGGGACAGGGGAGCCTGGTGGGCTGCCGTCTATGGGGTCGCACAGAGTCGGACACGACTGAAGTGACTTAGCAGTAGTGGTCTATCCAAATACCACAAAATAAATTTTTTAGACTCCTTCCTTCTACAATCTTGGGCTCCTATCCTGCTTAAAGCAAAGATGGAGACTTGGTATAGACCCTGTACCTGTAGGAGCACACACTGAATCACTGCACACATGCTGCCTTACTGCCCTAACTTGAATGTCCTCTTGTCCTTCCATTCATTTCCTGTTCCGGGCAGCACAAAAGTTCTTGCAAAGAGTTTCAGACCACAGTGGCTGAGGGATTAAAAAGGCATATGCACTAGTGGTAGTTCTTGATCTGCTGAAAAAAATAAAGCAAAACAAAGGAAATGTTTCATCAGTTCAGTTCAGTTCATTTGCTCCATCATGTCCAACTGTTTACAACACCATGGACTGCAGCACAACAGGCCTCCCTATCCATCACCAACTCCTGGAGTTTACTCAAACTCATGTCCACTGAGTTGGTGATGCCATCCAACCATATTATACTCTGTCATCCCCATTTCCTCCTGCCTTCAATATTTCCCAGAATCAGGGTCTTTTCAAATGAGTCAGTTCTTTGCATCAGGTGGCCCAAGTATTGGAGTTTCAGCTTTAGCATCAGTCCTTACAGTGAATATTCAGGACTGATTTCCTTTAGGATTGACTGGTTGGATCTCCTTGCAGTCCAAGGGACTCTCAAGAGTCTTCTCCACACCACAGTTCAAAAGCATCAATTCTTCATCACTCAGTTTTATTTGTAGTCCAACTCTTACACCCATACATGACTACTGGAGAAACCATAACTTTGACTAGATAGACCTTTGTTGGCAAAGTAATGTCTCTGCTTTTTAATATGCTGTCTAAGTTGGTTATAACTTTTCTTCCAAGGAGCAAGTGTCTTTTAATTTCATGGCTGCAGTCACCATCTGCAGTGATTTTGGAGCCCCCCAAAATAAAGTCTGTCACTGTTTCCACTGTTTCCCCATCTATTTGCCATAAAGTGATGGACCAGATGCCATGATCTTAGCTTGCTGAATGTTGAGTTTTAAGCCAACTTTTTCACTCTCCTCTTTCACTTTCATCAAGAGGCTCTTTAGTTCTTCTTGGCTTTCTGCCATAAGGGTGGTGTCATCTGCATATCTGAGGTTATTGATATTTCATGCTTTTATGATAGTTCATAAAAAGTTTCATGTTAGATGTTAAAATGCAGGCTTTACAGTGGCTTGAAATCCTTTCAAGGAAACAGTCAAGGAAACAGAGAAATTAGTAGGCAATGGATTAGAAATAGGTGGAAAGTGTTTTGACATGAAGGAAAACACTACCATCCTCAGGACTTTCTGACAACTGAGAAATAGAAGGGAGGAAAGATTGCCTGAGGCACATCATGACTTTAAGGGATTTGAAGAGAACAGATGCAGGGACTGTCTCTAAGGTGATTGTGCTCAGTAACAATGGTTCTAAATGTGTGGTCCTGGATCAGCTGGACTGGTACCTCGATCAGTATCACCTGAGACTTTTTAGAGACATTCATTCTGGGGCTCTTCTTTACCTCGCTAGGTAGATTATTCCAATACTTGCTAAAGTTTGAGAACCACTAGAGTTAAATCTTCAGAGAAGGCAATGGCACCCCCACTCCAGTACTCTTGCCTGGAAAATCCCATGGATGGAGGAGCCTGGTAGGCTGCAGTCCACGGGGTCGCACAGTCAGACACGACTGAAGTGACTTGGCAACAGCAGCAGAGTTAAATCTTGGTGGGGCTTTCATTTCCATGTTGTACCACCCATAGTGTGTTTGTGTGCATGTGTGTTTAAAATCTTAGAAGATAATAACCTTTAATTGTTTGCTTGTTTTGATCCATGAATGGAGGGAATAATAAAAATGAAAGTGGCGTCAGTAAATAACAACCAGTGATCTTAAAATGATACTTTGGCCATCTGATGCAAAGAGCTGACTCACTGGAAAAGACCCTGATTCTGGGAAAGACTGATGGCAAAAGAAGAAGAGGGTGGCAGAGGATGAAATGGTTAGATAGCATCACCAACTCAATGGAAATGAATTTGAGCAAACTCCTGAAGGCAGTGAAGGACAGGGAAGCCTGGCGTGCTGCAGTCCACGGGGATGCAGACAGTCAGACATAACTTTCTATGGGCAAATTCTTAAAAATAAAGACAAGTAAAATATCTTGGATGAGAATCATAAAGATTGTGGGGAGGTAATGTTTTTGAAACTGAGTCCTAAAACCAAGTTCCCTTACAGAGTTTATGAGTTCCCTTACAGAGTTTAGGCTCTTTATCCAAGATTGCATTCTTTTTCTTGTCCCACCCCTGGTCCCCTCAGGATTAAAGTATTAAAAAAAAAAAAAAAGGTGGCGGGGGGTGGAGATTGAATAAAGCAGGACCCTGTGGGGCCTTCCAAAGTCCATGTAAGTTTTCAGCCTTTTATAGCTAATTTATTTTTGGAACTCAGCTGCATTCCAAATTTTAGCTGGAAATTGAGTATCATAAATGGGATCAGAACTTTACACATAATAGATACTCAGATATTTGACAGATGCTTTAAAATTGCTAATCCAGAATTCCCATGCAGGCAGGAAGTTAGAATAGAGAGATATAAAACAATGAGGAAGTATAGAGGTATGCAAGACAAGGGTGTTCGTGGCGGTGGTGGTGTGGGTGCAGTGTGATAATTCTGGTGGAGGGATAGGATGAGCTTCCACAGTATTTCTGACATTTGAAATAGATCTGAAAAGCAAAGAATGGTGGACTGCAAAGTCTATCCTAGAACAGCTGAAAGTGTGATATGGCTGGAACACAGATGGGAAGAGAGGAAGGGAAGAGGGCTGAGGCTGAGATGGAAAGTCTGACCAGATTTTATGGAAGGTCTTGGATGCCTTTGTAAAGAGTTTAGATTTATTCTCCAGGCAATATTAAACCTTTTAAGTAAAAGAATGAAATGAACAAATTATGTTTTAGAAAACTCTGGTCATAGTTGGAGAAAGAAATGGGTTAGAGAGACTAGACAGAGGAGGCTATTGCAAAAATCCTGGTAAGAAATGACAGTAGTCTGAACTAGGGCGGTGGTTGTGGGAGGTTTAAAGACATTTCAAAAGTAGAATTCACAAGGTTTGGCTGTTGATCCTGTGCAGGGAGTAAAGAAATCAGAGGATGAGACTTCACCTCCAAAACACTGGGCACTGTAAAGTGAGGTGATGTGTCTTTAGTCCACTCATTCCACAAATATTCATCAGCCACCTATTCTATTGCAGGCTTGTGCTAGATTCTGGTGCTGAAGAGGTAAAAAGTGGGTAGATATTGATAGCAATTCTTGGGAGAAGAAACACTTGAAGAGATGCTTGGCTTTCTTAGTGATCAATGTTTCTATTAAGACAACAACAAAAAAAATTTGTGGGGAGAACTGGCAGATTGATAAAGATGGAAAAGAATTATAATGTCACAGTAACATATCCCAGTTTTATAGGATAGTGTACACACACATACACACACACAAACACTAATGTGCAGGGAAAATGGAAAGTGTATACACTAAATTATTTATAATGGTTCTTCTCAGATAATGAGGTGGTGGTCTGGTGGTTCCTATTTAATTTCTTGTGCTTTTTTTTTTTGCATTTATCTGTATATATTTTTAATTTAACTACGTATTACCCTATAAGCTAAAAATAACTAGTAATACTATTTCTGCTTTGGAAAAAATGATCAAGAGCATTGATAGGTAGTTAAGAGGACAGTAAGACAACAGTCCTGGGAGCAGGAAAGGTGAGTGGAAAGGGGTTGAAAGCTTGGAGAGTGGAGAGAGTCACTAGCAGTTCAGCATCACCTGCAAGAGACAGTTGGGACATCGTGTCCGCAAAAGGTAATAGGGAGGGACTTCCCTAGCAGTCTAGTCGTTGACTTCACCTTCTAATGCAGGGGGTGTGGGTTTGATACCTGGTCGGGGAGCTAAGATCCCACATGCCTTGGGGCCAAAAAAAAACACAGAAAGCAGGAGCCTTCAGTAAAGACTTTAAAAAATCTTAATGAATAAATAAAAAGTCAGAAGAAATAGGTAAAAAAATGGTAACAGGGAACTAGGTACAGCTCCCAATCAGACCGGGTCCCATGCACAGATCCATTTAGAGTCAGCACGGAGAATGAACTGAAGGGGGGCTGCTTAGTGTTTGGGAGATCACAGGACCTCCCATGGCAGGAGGACTCTGGTCAAGTTAAATGTTTACCCTTCCTGTGCCTCCTGTACAATGGAAATAAGAATAGCAGCTGCCTTACAGGGGGATGCATCGTGAAACTAACAAAGGTCAGTTTTCAGGACTCTTCACTGTTAGAAGTACTAATGTTGGTTATTGTGATTTCCTTTTTTTTTTTTAAATTTTATTTTCTTGTGGTAAGAGCGCTTGACATAAGATCTATCCTTTTAGCAAAATTTTAAGTGTACAACACAGTACTGTTAATCATGGGCACAATGTCTTAAGTAGATCTTTAGAATTTGCTCATCTTGCATAATTTAAACTACTTGTTGATTAACAACTCCCCATTTCCCCTTCTGCCAGCCCCTTGTAAACATCATTCTATTGTCTGACTATGAATTTGACTGTTTTGGAATCTCATAGAAGTGGAATTATGTAGTATTTGTCCTTCTGAGACTGGCTTATTTCACTTCTATAATAATGTCTGTCTTCAGGTTTCATCCACGTTGCTCTGTGTTTCAGGTTTTTTTTTTTTTTTTTGGTACTTGTACTTTTCTGTTCTTTTTCTTTCTTTATTTTTTTTTAATTTTATTTTTTATTTTTTAAATTTTAAAATCTTTAATTCTTACATGCGTTCCCAAACATGAACCCCCCTCCCACCTCCCTCCCCACAACATCTCTCTGGGTCATCCCCATGCATCAGCCCCAAGCATGCTGCATCCTGCGTCAGACATGGACTGGCGATTCAATTCTTACATGATAGTATACATGTTAGAATTCCTATTCTCCCAAATCATCCCACCCTCTCCCTCTCCCTCTGAGTCCAAAAGTCCATTATACACATCTGTGTCTTTTTTCCTGTCTTGCATACAGGGTCGTCATTGCCATCTTCCTAAATTCCATATATATGTGTTAGTATACTGTATTGGTGTTTTTCTTTCTGGCTTACTTCACTCTGTATAATTGGCTCCAGTTTCATCCATCTCATCAGAACTGATTCAAATGAATTCTTTTTTTCTTTACAACCCCTAAAGCCATACAAGTTTCAGGCCTCGGGAAACTTGGAGCCGTTTCTGACAAGGCTTAGCATTGCATTCAGGGTGAAATGAGCTAATCTGTGCTGAGTGTGTGACACATGGTACTTTCCATAGGAGTGTCAGCTGCTTCGATTATGTGGAGGTGGAATATGGATGGTGGGTGTATCTAGGATGATCCCTGAGTATTCTGGCTTGGGCTGCAGCATGCTAATTTCCCATAGAGAGACTATTTAGTTTTAAAATGAAGGAATACTGGTTTAGTTTTGGATATGTTGAAATTTAAAGTGAAGATAAAATATTCAGTGAGTGTACAGAAGGAAGTAGGTCGTGAAATGGTTAGTTAGAGAGCTCAAGAGTTGTTGTCCAGGCTCTAAGTTGTGTCTGACTCTGTGACCCTATGGACTGTAGCATGCCTGGCTCCTCTGTCCATGGGGATTTTTCAGGTAAGAATGCAAGAGTGAGTTGCCATTTCCTTCTCCAAGGGATCTTCTTGACCCAGACCTGTGGGAATCAAACCTGTGTCTCCTGCATCGGCAGGCAGATTCTTTACCACTGAGCCACCGGGGAAACCCAGAGTGCTCAAGAGAGAGGATGTCAATTTGAAAATTATCCAAATACAAAAAAATAGTTAACCTCACAATTATGGATGAGAAGGTCCAGGGAGCATGTGTAGAATGAAAATTGAAGAGGGCTCAGAACAGAATCCTGGGAGACACCAATCTTTAAGAATGAGTCACATTGTTGTGGTAGTTACACAAATCTATATAATTTCAAAATACTGTGCACTGCCCTCCACCACGGGCTCGCTGAGGGTCGGACACAACTGAGCAACTTCACTTTCACGCATTGGAGAAGGAAATGGCAACCCACTCCAGTGTTCTTGCCTGGAGAATCCCAGGGATGGGGGAGCTTGGTGGGCTGCCGTCTATGGGGTCGCCCAAAGTCGGACACGACTGAAGTGACTTAGCAGCAGCAGCCCTCCCCTACAAAAAGAGTGCATATAAAAACTGGTGAAATCCAATTAAGGTCCGAAGTTGAGTTAATAGTACTGTACTGGTGTAAATTTCATTTTTGATCATGCATTATGGTTATGCAAAATTTTATCACAGGGGAAACTTAGGTAAAGAGTCCATGAAATCACTATTTTTGCATCTTCTTTGTTTTTGTTTCAAAATGAGAAAAAGTTAAAAAAAGAGCCTTGACTGCAACAGATTCATTGCAGATAGTGACGGACATACTTTCTTGCCTGGAGAATCCCAGGGACGGGGGAGCCTTGTGGGCTGCCGTCTATGGGGTCACACAGAGTCGGACATGACTGAAGTGACTTAGCAGCAGTAGCAGCAGCAGAAGAGGCTCAGTCGTGTCTGACTCTTTGAGACCCCATGGACTGTAGACTACCAGGCTCCTCGGTCCATGGAATTTTCCAGGCAAGAGTCCTGGAGTGGGTTGCCATTTCCTTCTCCAAGGGATCTTCCCAACCCAGGGATCAAACCCCAGTCTCTCGCATTGCAGGCAGACGCTTTACCATCTGAGCCATCAGGAAAGACTTATTAATAGATAAGGCTGATCCAAAGTTGTTGGATAATTTGGAATAAGATATTGTGTGCTGACACTATTTTATGGCTTTCTTGAGCAGCGATCTCATTTCAGGCTAAGTTCTAAAGAATGCAACCAACTGCACAAGCTAAAACAACTGTGACATTCCTGCTACAGTCTGTCTCAGGTCAACAATAACCCTAAGTCTTTATAGGAACAAAAAGAAAAGAATCTGGTAGAGGCAGAGAAGACTAGAGGGGAAAATTCTAGAAGGGAGTGGATCTAAGAGAGAGAGAAAAACACCTGTTCAACCCAACACTTGGTTTATTCCCAGATATTAAGAAATAGAAACACTTCCATAGAAAAATTAACAAAGAAAAAGTAAACTCAGCTAGTTTTTCTTTGGGGTTGTTGTTGCTTTCAGAAAAATAGAATCATTAATAATCTTTCGTATGTGCTGTCGCTCAGTTGTGCCCAGCTCTGCGAACACATGGACTCTAGCCTGTTGGCCTCCTCTGTTCACAGAATTTTTCAAGCAAGAATGCTGAAGTGGGTTGCCATTTTCCAGGGGATCTTCCTAATGCAGGGATTGAACCTGCATCTCTTGTGTCTCCTGCACTGGCAGGCGGATTATTTATTACTGCACCATCTGGGAAGCCCTGAATCATCTGTGGATGTGTCCTACTCTCACAGATCCTTGGGGATGTAAGGATTGTTTGATATAGTGCTGTGCTTTCAAAATGTGGTCTGTGGACCAGCAACATTGGCATTCCCTGGGGACCTGCCAGAAATGCAGAATCTCAGGGCCCCTCCTCAGACCTATGGAATCTCAATCTGGTTTTTTTAAAGCCTTCAGAGGAAGGCTTTGCAGTTGAGAGTTCAAGCTGTGCAAGCTGAAGAATTCAAAGCTCTGGTCCAGCCAATCCTGCCCTTCCACCACATTCATAATCATCAATAGAAAATTAGTAAAGAGGGTACTTCCTGCCACCATGGAAGAATAACCTCACATATGCAAAAAAGCAGTGGAATAAGATTAGTTTTTAAATTGTCTAGGAACAAAATTGTATGAACTGTGCTCTTTGTGAACTATTAGGTGGAGCCATATTAAAGGGCTTGTATCAGTGCTTGTGTATGGTTCTACACAGCAAACTCGGTGACAGTGAAGGAAAGGGAAGCCTGGCGTGCTACAGTCCATGTGGTCACAAAGAGTCAGACGTGACTTAGTGACTGAACAACAACAACAACCCAATGTTTGCACTATAGTAAAATTTAAAAATGAATTAAAATTTCCTCTGGTGTGGCTTTTTTTTAAAAAACATCAAGGGTTATATGATTCAGGACTTGTATTATTTTGTTGTTGTCAGAAAATTAAGAAATATCTCCCTTTAAAAGACAAATTCTTTTGACCATTTGAGGTTATGCTTAGTTTAACACATTTTTTTCCAGAAGTTTGAGATAATGCAGATGGCATGCATTATTCAAAAGACTGGAGTATAAACATACTTTTATTTGCTTTCAGTTGAAACCAGTTATATTATTGAAGCTGATAATATGCAACATTACTAAGTGAATATGCAATATTGCTTCCTAAGTTGCTCAAATGGTAAAGACTGTCTGCAATGCCAGAGACTCGGTTGGATCCCTGGGTTGGGAAGATCTCCTGGAGAAGGGCATGGCAACCCACTCCAGTATTCTTGCCTGGAGAATCCCATGGACTGGGGAACCTGGCAGGCTACAGTCCATGGGGTCACAAAAAGTTGGACATGACTGAGCAACTAACACACATACAGACACATGCATTTTAGCTCCATGTTAGTGTGTCTGTGCCTAAAGTAAGTATTAGAGAAATACAGCAACTCTCATGACATTTCTTGGAGAAGGCAATGGCAACGCACTCCAGTACTCTTGCCTGGAAAATCCCGTGGACGGAGGGGCCTGGTAGGCTACTGTCCATGGGGTCTCGAAGAGTTGGACAGGACTGAGCGACTTCACTTTCACTTTTCACTTTCATGCATTGGAGAAGGTAATGGCACCCCACTCCAGTGTTCTTGCCTGGAGAATCCCAGGGATGGTGGAGCCTGGTGGGCTGCTGTCATGGGGTCGCACAGAGGCAGACACGACTGACGCGAGTTAGCAGCAGCAGCATGATATTTCTGGGCAGAGTAATCTAATTATAGATTTCCAAGTTGTTAGTGAACTTTTACAGACTGCATGACATCTCAAAATGTTCTTTGTCTATGAAGGTATTAAATAAAGGACTTCAGGGGATAATAGGAAAAGGGTCACTTTGGGTTGAAAGTAGTCTGTTCCAACACAACAATACAAATATAGATGTGAAATTTCAGAACTTAAGGGCAACGGGAGGAGGTGGGCTGTACTCTTGCCACTTTATGTTAAAAAAAAAAAAAAAACTTTTTTCATTTGACAAGTTGATTCACTTGCCTACATGGCACAGCATATTTCTTCAAAGATTTTCACAGATCTATGAAATGGAGAGTGGTACCCACAGGATGGCTCGGAGATGGAAACGGCATAATATATATGTAAAGTGCCAGCACAGTGTGAGGTTCCTGGGAAGCACTAAACAGTTGGTAGTTCTCTTACGTGCAGTCCTTTTCCAGTGTCTCCTATCTCAGTAATGGCACCTGGAGGCACAGCCAGTTGGTTAATCCCCAATCTGAAAACTATGCTTAATCCCTTTTCCTCCATATCTCCTCTCCACTCCCAAACTCCAGGGAACTCAGTTCAGTTCAGTCACTCAGTCATGCCCGACTCTGCGACCCCATGGACTGCAGCACGCCAGGCTTCCCTGCCCATCACCAACTCCCAGAGCTTGCCCAAACTCACGTCCATCGAGTCGGTGATGCCGTCCAACCATCTCGTCCTCCCTTTTCCCCTTCTCCTCCTGCCTTCAATCTTTCCCAGCATCAGGGGCTTTCCCAATGAGTCAGTTCTTCACATCAGGTGGCCATAGTATTGGAACTTCAGCTTCAGCATCAGTCCTTCCAATGAATATTCAGGACTGGTCTCCTTTAGGATGGACTGGTTGGATCTCATTGCAGTACAAGGGACTTTCAAGAGACTTCTCTAGCACCAAAGTTCAAAAGCATCAGTTCTTCGGTGCTCAGCTTTCTTCACAGTCCAACTCTCACAGCCATACATATGTGTATATATATATATAATATTAAAATCACCCAAGTAACTGCCAAGTAAAGTAGCTACCATTTATTCAGCATCTATTATGTTCAAAGTATTTTAAAAATTTAACAACATCTTAAATAGTGCTTATAATATGCCAGGCACATTTAATTTAATGGAACCATTTTTTTCCTAAGCACTTTACACACAGTAACTCATAAAGTAGTTATTACCATTACCTCATTTTACTTGTGAGAAAATGGTGATACAGGTGGGTAAAGTAAATTTGCCCAAGATCACAGAGCTGACGTGGGGACTCAGAGGTTGAACTCGCATAGCTGGTTTTAGGGTGTGAGCTCTTAACCACTCCAAACTGCGGCCTCTTTGTAGGGTACAGAGTGTGGCATACATTATCTTTCTTACTGGCCAGGACAGTCCTCCAAAGTAGTTATTGTTATCCCAGTTATGTAAAGGTGAGAACTGAAGCTTTCAGCGTAAATTGCCTCTGTTTATGTAGGTAGTAGGTAAGACTGGCAAGGATTCAAGCATAAGCATATTTGATAGTTCATGATTCTATGTTTATTTTTGGAACTAAATTGAAGAAACCCCTGAGTTTCTAGTCTTGGTAAAATTTTCTTTACTAGGATGTTTCAGATTCTTCCAAAATATGTTCTTGGGAATTAGATAACCAACGAGACACTACCTTATAGTAGAAAATGCTAACTTTTAAAATATATATATTTATTTTCATTTACTCATTTGGCTGCCCCGGGTCTTATTTGCAGCTTGCAGGATCTTTTAGTTGTGGCACGAGAACTCTTAGTTGTTGCATGTGGGATCTAGTTCCTTGACCAGGGAGCAAACCTGGACCCACTGCATTCGGAGCTCAGAGTCTTAGCCACTGGACCACCAGGAAGGTCCCAGAAATGCTAACATTTTAAAGTCAAAACTTCCAGTTTCAATTGTAGTCTACCACTTACTAGCCTTGAGATTTAGATCATATTACTGAATGTTAATAAACCTCATTCCATACTGTTTGGGGGAATTCAAAGATATAATAAGGAAACTACTCATACTGAAATATGGTAGTAGAAAATGTCAATTTCAACAAAATAATTCTGACAACAATCTTTGGGAATCTTGGCTTTGTCAGGTACTTGCTGTGTGGTTTAGAATATATTATATAAACCTTCTGAGCTTCCATTTCTTCATCTGACAGTTGCCTTCTTATTCCTGGTTCATAGAAGGTGAAATAAAGTGAAGTAGGTAAAATGGCCAGTAGAGGACCTTCCACAGAATTGGTCTACACAAAAAAGATATTTATTACTATAGCCCCAAATTTATTTTTTCAAAAAATTTAACAGAAACTTTTTATTTGAGTTAATCAAATTCCAAAAACTCTTAAATTACTCTGAAGGAGTAATTTATAGACTCTGAGAGTAGGCTTAATATATATACACAGTTCTCTATGGACTGGTTTAAACGTGATTTTGTTCGGATTTTAATTTCTGTTACTTTAGAACTGCCTAAGAAGCACCCTGCTGTTACAATCAAGCCTTGTGACTAAATAAAGATCAGTGATGCTTAGTTATGCTGTGAGCTGACAACACAGGGACTTGTCTATATGCAAATTAAACTAAAGAAATGTTTTGGATGGCAGAACTGGCTCTTTAAAAGAAATAAGCATCCTCAAGATCACCTTCTATCCAGAATATGATTTTGTAAAAGCCAATAACTTTGTTGTTGGTAATAAGTGTTCCAGAAAAACTGGGACTGTAGGAAAAAAAATAATCCAAATTTATTGGATTTCTTATCTTCACATATTAATTATGACACCAAGTCATTGCAGCTGTATTATAGGAAGATGAATATTGTTTAAAGTTTGCATTACTTTAGGAAAAGAAACTTTATTTTTAAAGCAACATCACCAGTTAGAAATCCAAACATGCAAAAAAGACTAAGAAACACAGGCTGTTCAGGAAATAAATATGATTGAACAATAAAGAAAGAATTTCTGGATAGAATTGTTTCAAGTTTTTAACTGTAAAATGTAATCCTTGGTGTATTTTTACAAAATTTCATAAAATAGTAGACCTTTTTTCCCCCCATGAATAGCATCTTTTTTTCTGAACTCTCTGTGAACTGATGCATTCAAATCTGTGTCCAGTATTGTGTCATCTGCTGTAACATCAGTTTTGGGGACAATCAGGCTAGGATGGATCTGCCCCAAGTAATTAAAGCGCTGAGGATGGAATTTCTGGACCTAGATCTTTCCATTCAAATTGCCTGAATATTGCCAGAAAAGACTTAGCTGTTCTATAAGGGGAATCCCCCCAAGACAATCAAGGATGTCCAATAATGAATTCCTGGTGTTCAGTGGATTTTAGTAGCAACTCATTGCACAGTTTTTTTAAAATTTTAAACCAATTCAACATAATTAAGATTTATACAGTTTTCACAGAAGAGTAGGATACAAATTCTATTCAAGTGCCATATACTATAAACTAGGAGGCACTGGAACATATCCAGGGACATAAAACAAGGTGCAAAAATTGCATGGTCTAAAGGTACTAAAGTCAGAGTCTATTCTCTTAACACTGTGGAATTATGGTAGAAATCAATATCAAAATATATTTGAAAACAGCTCACATATTCTCAAGTGCAATGTGGCATTTACCAAGAGAGATCTTTGACTTAGTCATTGAAAGTCTCAATAAAGTTCAGTGCAGTTCAGTTCAGTCGCTCAGTCATGTCCGACTCTTTTGCGACCCCATGAATCGCAGCAGGCCAGGCCTCCCTGTCCATCACCAACTCCCAGCGTGACTCCGACTCACGTCCATCGAGTCAGTGATGCCATCCAGCCATCTCATCCTCTGTCGTCCCCTTCTCCTCCTACCCCCAATCCCTCCCAGCATGAGTCTTTTCCAATGAGTCAACTCTTCGCATGAGGTAGCCAAAGTACTGGAGTTTCAGCTTTAGCATCATTCCTTCCAAAGAAATCCCAGGGTTGATCTCCTTCAAAATGGACTGGTTGGTTAGAAGACTGAAAAAACAAAGAGGGGGTGATTGCAGAGAAGAAAACATTTAAATGAGAAAATTAATATGAAAGATAATTTTAAAACTCCAGGCATTTGGAAATTAAATGTCCACTTTTGAATGATGAGTGTATTTATGAAGCCATAATAAGGAAAATTAGAACAGTATAGAAATGTATAGTAACGGTATAAAAATGAAAAGAGAATTTACCAGAATTTGTTGCATGCTACTCAATGCAACTGAATACAATGCAGAATCTTGAATAAGATATGAGAACAAATAATGGACACTAGCATGACATTTTGTGACATTTAAACAAAACTCTGTATATAGTTAATGACACTGTATACCATATTTATTTCCTGTTCTTTTTTTTTTTAACAACTGTATTTATATTCTCAGAACTGGATTAGAAGTTTTAAGCCTCATTCAAAAATTTTTTTGAAAATCACCAAGATGATAAGCTTTCTAGACTTTTAGCAGTAATACTAGATGCCAGAATACATGGAACTATATCGGTTTTGAGTCATCACACATTTTTCTTCTCAGCTTCCCCATAGGTGATATACTCAAGAAGGAGAAGGGGCTAACATACAGCTAGCCAACCAGCACTAAAGATACCCTCTTCCCTTTATGCTTGTTATCCCTAATTACACAGAACTTGGAAGACCTTTACACATGTACGTGGAGTACTTAAATATAACCACCATTTTTGCTATGCAGAAAATGACACAACTTCACTGTTTTATCAAGGGGTTCTCTCACATTCCACGCACAGGTTTCTCCTACAAAAAGACAAGCAGTGTTTAAATAGAAGTTTACACTTCGTATATATCCTTGATGGTCTTAGACTGAAGGGGGCTGACATTTCCTTTGAGCCTCCATCTCCACCTCTTGTAGAAAATCCGACGCTCTCATCCAAATGTCCAGACACTCCCAAGGCATTCTCAGTCTGCAGGACACTTCTGTTTCTGAGATTATTCCTTCCTTAATTTAGTTCTGTTCAGCATCAATTGTATAGTTGTCTTGTTCTGGACAGTGTAAGCAAGATGGATATTGAAATTTTAGAGAAATTTCCCAAAATTTTTAGTTCAAATTAAACAAAAACAAGCACAATGCATTTTGTTTCTTTCTTTCCTTTTTTGGCAAACGACACTAAGGATTCAGGAAATTTAGGTTTCTTGATCACAAATCAAAACAGAATCAAATGCAATATGAGGTGAATTTTTTTCTTTTGAGTTTTTTTGTCAGTCCACTGGGTTGCTTGCCTTCTCGTCTCTTCTGAATGTGCACTGCTTCTCATTCTTCACTTGCTGCCAGTCTCTGCTCATTTCTAATCTAGTAACAGTATTACAAAATGCTATACGTATTCTTTCATTTATTTGTCTCTTATTTGCCTGTGTCCTTAGGAACTCATGTGTACTTGCTCAGTAGCTTCAGTCATGTCTGACTCTTTGCAAACCTATGGACCCTAGGTAGGCCACCAGGCTCCTCTGTCCATGGAATTCTCCAGGCAAGAATACTGGAGGAGGTTGCCATGACCTCCTCCAGGGGATATTCCCACCGAGAGATGGAACTTGCATCTCCTGCATTATACCTCTGAACCACTTGGGAAGCCTCTCTAAGTGGCTTACTGAAGCCCTGCAGAGTAAGAACTCTAGTGTCTTGTGTTAACCCCCACCCTATTATGCATATTTTATTGTTTAGTCATTCAGTCATGTCCGACTCTTTGTGACCCCATGGACTGTAGCCCGCCAGGCTTCCCTGTCCTTCATCATCTCCCAGAGTTTGCTCAAACTCCTGTCCACTGAGTCATTGATGCCATCCAGCCATCTCATCCTCTGTTGTCCCCTTCTCCTCCTGCCTTCAGTCTTCCCCAGAATTGGGGTCTTTTCCAATGAGTCAGCTCTTTGCATCAAGTGGCCAAAGTATTGGAGCTTCAACTTCAACATCCATCCTTCCAGTGAATATTCAGGACTGATTTCCTTTAGGACTGACTGGTTGGATCTCCTTCCTGTCCAAGGGACTCTCAAGAGTCTTCTCCAGCACCACAGTTCGAAGGCATCAGTTCTTTGAGTTTTTCCAAGATATCAATTCTTCGGCACTCAACGTTCTTTATGGTCCAACTCTCAACATCCATATATGACTACTGCAAAAACCATAGCTTTGACTATATGGACCTTTGAGAGTAAAGCAATGTCTCTGCTTTTTAACAGAGACATATATTTATACACATGCTCCTGCTGCTGCTGCTAAGTTGCTTCAGTTGTGTCCGACTCTGTGCAACACCATAGACTGCAGCCCACCAGGCTCCCCCGTCCCTGGGATTCTCCAGGCAAGAACACTGGAGTGGGTTGCCGTTTCCTTCTCCAATGCATGAAAATGAAAAGTGAAAGCGAAGTTGCTCAGCCATGTCTGACTCTTCTCAACCCCATGGACTGCAGCCTACCAGGCTCCTCCGTCCATTGGATTTTCCAGGCAAGAGTACCGGAGTGGGGTGCCATCGCCTTCTCCGATTTATACATATAAATATATAGAAAATAAGGTACTTTACTGAGCATTCATTAACCTCTTTATAATATAAAAATTATCAACTTGATCAGAGCAAAGCCAAATCAAGTTAGTAAGAAATGTTAAAAGAATTGTTTTCTGTAGCTTAATTAATAGGTTCTTTTATAAAGATATTTATGTATTTGCTAAAGAAACCAACTAAAGATCCTCTAGAGAAGGAAATGGCAACCCACTTCAGTAGTCTTGCCTGGAAAATTCCATAGATAGAGGAGCCTGGTGGGCTACAGTCCATGATGTGGCAGAGTCGGACATGACTGAGCACACACCCATGCAGGCATCCTTTCCTGTCTGATGACTGGAATCATTTGAAATAGATTTGCTTCTAGCCCCATATATTTCAAATGGTGTTCCTCTTCCATCAGTCTTTTGATGCTGTGTACTGTAGGACACGTTCATAGAGCAATATGACCCTTCAGTTCAGTTCAGTAGCTCAGTCGTGTCCGACTCTTTGCGACCCCATGAATCGCGCAGCACGCTTGGCCTCCCTGTCCATCACCAACTCCCAGAGTTTACTCAGATTCACGTTCATCGAGTCAGTGATGCCATCCAGCCATCTCATCCTCTGTTGTCCCCTTCTCCTCCTGCCCCCAATCCCTCCCAGCATCAGAGTCTTTTCCAATGAGTCAACTCTTTGCATGAGGTGGCCAAAGTACTGGAGTTTCAGCTTAAGCATCATTCCTTCCAAAGAAATCCCAGGGCTGATCTCCTTCAGAATGGACTGGTTGGATCTCCTTGCAGACCAAGGGACTCTCAAGTGTCTTCTCCAACACCACAGTTCAAAAGCATCAATTCTTCGGCGCTCAGCCTTCTTCACAGTCCAACTCTCACATCCATACATGACTACCCTTAGCTGGCATCTTTATGTTAAATGGCAACAGATAAGCCAGCAGAATAGGAATTTTCCTGAAAGTCAGTGCTACAGCAGGATGGCTAACAATAACACAATCACACACAGAAGCAACTATAAACATATCTCATAATTGAATGCACAACATTGACAGTGCTAAAGCCTTTGATTGTGTGGATCACTACAAAGTGTGGAAAATTCCTAAAGAGATGGGACTACCAGACCACCTTAACTGCCTCCTGTGAAACCTGTATGCAGATCAAGAAGCAACAGTTAGAACCAGACATGGAACAACAGACTGGTTCCAAATTGGAAAGGTATATGTCAAGGCTGTATATTATCACCCTGCTTATTTAACTTATATGCAGAGTACATTATGAGAAATGCTGGGCTGGAAGAAGCAGAAGCTGGAATCAAGATTGCCGGGAGAAATAGTAATAACCTCAGATATGTAGATGACACTACACTTATGTCAGAAAACAAAGAGGAACTAAAGATCCTCTTGATGAAAGTGAAAGAGGAGAGTGAAAAAGTTGGGTTAAAGCTCAACATTGAGAAAACGAAGATTATGGCATCCGGTCCCATCACTTCATGGCAGATAGATGGGGAAACAATGGAAACAGTGGCTAACTTTATTTTTATTGCAGATGGTGATTGCAGCCATGGAATTAAAAGATGCTTACTCCTTGGAAGGAAAGTTATGACCAACCTAGACAGCATATTAAAAAGCAGAGACATTACTTTGCCAACAAAGGTCTGTCTAGTCAATGATATGGTTTTTCTAGTAGTCATGTATGGATGTGAGAGTTGGACTGTGAAGAAAGCTGAGCGCCAAAGAAGTGATGCTTTTGAACTGTGGTGTCGGAGAAGACTCTTGAGAGGCCCTTGGACTGCAAGGAGATCAAACCAGTCCATCTCAAAGGAAATCAGTCCTGAATATTCATTGGAAAGACTGATGTTGAAGCTGAAACTCCAATACTTTGGCCACCTGATGGGAAGAACCAACTCATTAGAAAAGACCCTGATGCTGGAAAAGGCTGAATGCAGGAGAAGGGGACAGCAGAGTATAAGATGGTTGGATGGCATCACTGACTCAATGGACATGAGTTTGAGCAAGCTCTCGGAGATGATGAAGGCTAGGAAAGCCTGGAGTGCTGCAGTCCATGGGGTCTCAAAGAGTTGGACACAACTGAGTGACTCAACAACAACAACCACCACCAACTCCACTTCTCCTTGAAAGTGAAAGTGTAAGTTGCTCAGTTGTGTCCAACTCTTTGAGACCCCATTGACTGTAGCCTACCAGTCCATGGAATTCTCCAGGCAAGAATACTGGAGTAGATAGCTATTCCCTTCTCTAGGGACCCATGGATGAAACCCAGGTCTCCTTAATTGTGGGTAGATTCTGAGCTACCAGGGAAGCCCTAGATCTCAAATGTGCTGCAGTCATGTAAACACCAAGGACAGGAAGGGAAGTCAGTGATCTTAACTGATTGTGACTAAAATCTTTTTTCTTTCTGCAAATTTTAGTAAAACATACAGGTGAGCACATTTCAAGTGCTGCCTTGGAAGAAGCCTGTGCAAATAGCCTGTGCAAATAAAGGACCTTAATAGTTAACCAAATAACCCACATATGGTGATCACTTAAAATAGACTGGCAATGTTTAAAGGGCTACAAAATTAATCAAGTTATACAGGATAAAACACAGAAAAACTTTAATATGTTTAGTTTTTGTGGATTTTCAGTAAGGCAATTAAAACCCACCTTATTGAGAGTGTCAATGCTGCCTTAACAGCATAAGACACTCTGCAGACCACTCCCCCCAAAGATCTGAAATCACAAGAACAGAGAGAGTTTGTGGTATTTAAATCAAGAGTCACTCCCTCCTTCCCTCTGCCCTCCCACCCTTTACTCTCCCACTTCCCAGACCTAGGAGTGCTTCCCACGCCACTGCTAGGTGTGGGCTCCCTCTCCCCACACCTGGCAGTGGGGGGCTCTCTGTCTAGGAGGGTCAGGGGCACCAGCGTTCCTCCTGCCCCAGTTACCTGTTGCTGAAGCTGAGTTCTGAGTGAGTGTGGCAGTGACGTGGGGGTTCCCCCCTTGTGCCCAGCCACCACTAGAGGTGTTCAGGCACTCCCTTGAATGTGGCATTACTAAGGATACTGGGACCTCAGTGGTACCAGATGGTCTGTGTTAATAAAGTCTTTTTGCTGTTCTTCCCAGAAACTGAGGAGGTAAATAACTATTATTACTTGGAGACAGATATTTTGGCTGTCAAGTGATTTTCAGTTTTTTAATTTAAAAAAACGGAATAAGGATCCATTGGAGTAAAATACAGATTTGCATAATGTATCATAGTGATATGTGGCATAAGATTAGATAGTTTAAAGAACTAAATGACGATGCTGTTATAAAATTCCTTCTGTTAATTTTATTTTGTTTATGCAGGCAGTTTCTCAAGCTTTACATTTTTAAATATTAAAATTAGGATAGAATTGATGCTAAATCCTGTCCCATTCTAAAAATAAATGATAGTCATCCACAAATAAATGAATTAATTGAAGAAGTCTCTATCACCTTATCAGGGTATATTTCCAATAAATATATACTCTTTGTTCAATAAATGTTTATCCACATGTATAATACATATAATATAAATAATTGTAATAGTCAATCAGGGAGTTGTTATTTTTTTTCTGGCTGCACCCTGCAGCTTGTGGAATCTTAGTTCCCCAACCAGGGACTGAACCCAAGCCCTCAGCAGTGAGAATGTGAAGTCCTAACCACTGGATCACCAGGAAATTCCCCAGGAGATAATTTTAAACTGTTTCATATATAATTTAAATATCATAAAATTCACTCATTTTAAATATGCAATTCAAGTGAATTTCATTGTACTTACAGAGCTGTACAACCATCATCACAATCTAATTTTAGAACATCTTCATCACCCTAAAGGAAAAACCACCTGTCCATTTACAGTCAATTCCATTACCAAGCCCAGCCCTCGGCAACCAATAAATCTACTTTTTGCCTCTTTATATTTGCCTTTCAAAGAAAAATCATTGAAAAAGAAATTTATGTTCATGTCTGGCTTCTTTCACTGAGCATAATGTTTTTGAGGGTCATCCATGTTGTGGAAACTTTGGGAATAGAATATTTCATTGTAGTGATATACTGCATTTTCAAAGATCAGTTCATCAGTTGATTGACATCTGGGTTGTTTCACTTTGGGGCTGTTTTAAATAAGGTTGCTATGAACATTTCTGTCAAGTCCTCTTGTGTACTTTGTATGTGTGCACAAGTATTTATATTATTGTTTGTATTATATGTAAACTATTTCCAGAACTAGACAGAATTCAACATCCTATTTCAATTTTAATATTTATAGATATGAAAACTGAGAAACTCTAGCCACCTAAACACACTATTAATAAATATGTAAGTGTGGAAAGAGTTTTATAACAGCAGCATCTCCCAATATTTTGAACCAAGTAAAATGAAAACATATGTCTATAGAATTTCACCTATAAGAGGAGTTTCTAGGTCATATAGTAATGGTTGCTGCTGCTGCTGCTAAGTCCCTTCAATCGTGTCTGACTCTGTGCGACCCCACAGACGGCAGCCCACCAGGCTCCCCCATCCCTGGGATTCTCCAGGCAAGAACACTGGAGTGGGTTGCCATTTCCTTCTCCAATGCATGAAAGTGAAAAGTGAAAGTGAAGTTGTGCCCGACACTTTGCGACCCCATGGAGAGGCAGCCTATCAGGCTCCTCTGCCCATGGGATTTTCCAGGCAAGAGTACTGGAGTGGGCTGCCATTGCCTTCTCCGATAGTAACAGTAAGTCTATGTATAACCTTTTAAGAGACAAACTTTTTCAAAAAATGACTGCATCGTTTTACATTGCTACTAGTAATGCATGAGGTTTGAATTTCTCCACATTTTTGTAGGACACTAGTTAGTGTCTTTTTATTACTACCATTCTAGTGAGTAAGTAACAGCATCTCATTATGTCTGACTTGCATTTCCTGAAAGACTAATGACATTGAGAATCTTTTCATGGACATTTGTATATCTTTGGAGAAATACCTATTCAAATCTTTGCCCACTTAAAATTTTATTACTTAGCTTGTTGATTATTAGGTTATAACTAACCTAATAACTTTCATATGCTTGAAATACAAGTAAGATATGATGATTCGAAAATATATTCTCAGTCTGTAGGTTGTACTTTTGATTTCTTGATGGTGCCTTTTGAAGAGCAAATTGTCTTAATTTTGATGACATACAATTTAACTTTTTTTTTTCTTTTTATTGCTTATATTTTGGGGATAACCAGAATAAATATCAGGGTAAAATTTCATCAAGTGATATGGAAACATGATAGTGAAAGAAAGTGAAGTCGCTCAGTCATGTCCGAGTCTTTGCGACCCGGTGGACTGTAGCTCGCCAGGCTTCTCCGTCCATGGGATTCTCCAGGCAAGAATACTGGAGTGAGTTGCCATTTCCTTCTCCATGGGATCTTCCCAACCCAGGGATCGAACCTGGGTCTCCTGCATTGCAGGCAGATGCTTTATCCTCTGAATCACTGGGGAAGCCCCATGGAAATATGAGTTTAAGGCAAAAAGGAATGGGTATTTCCCTAGTGGTTCAGCGGCTAACTCTCTGTGCTCCCAAATCAGGGGGCACAGGTTTGATCCCTGGTCAGGGAACTAGATCCCATGAGCCACAACAAAAGATCCTGTCTGAGATCTACAGGATCTACAACTAGGACCTGGTGCAGCTAAATAAATAAATAAAAAGAAGAAAAGGAATGGTGTAACATTTTCTCCTATTAAAGAAATGCTTGTCTATATAGTTTTAAAAATTGATGATGATATAAAACTATCTGGTATTTAGGCTCTACTGGCTACAATTAAAAGTTATGTATCTCTTATTTTAGGATGTCAACTTACTAGAAAACAATTTGTATTCTTTACAACTCTTTAGGTGAAGGTGAGGTGAAGTCGCTCAGCCATGTCCGACTCTTTGCGACCCCGTGGACTGTAACCTACTAGGCTTCTCCAGGCAAGAATACTGGAGTGGATTGCCATTTCCCTCTCCAGGGGATCTTCCTGGCCCAGGGATCGAACCCGGGTCTCCCAAATTGGAGGCAGATGCTTTAACCTCTGAGCCACCAGGGAAACTCTTTAAGGGAGATGAAAATTTTTGATGCTTGATCAAAAATGAGGGAGACGGTTCCTAGTCACAGTTTTTCAGAATTCTTTTTAAGGTGTATAAGAGAAAAATCATTTAAACCCACTGTATTAATGCATACCCCGCCCGCCCCCCCCCCCCATAGGTTTTTCTCTTTGGGATGGATGGCTATCTTTCTGAGATTTCAGAGAACTATTAATACCAAATGGAACTACCAAATTTTAAACTTAAGAGCCTCCTACAATAGTCATCCAATATTTCCCATCATTAATTTTGACTGAAAGAAAGTGAAAGTCGCTCAGTGGTGTCCAATTCTTTGTGATGGAATTCTCCAGGCCAGAATACTGGAGTGGGTAGCCTTTCCCTGGGATCTTCCCAACCTAGGGATCGAACCCAGGTCTCCCGCATTGCGGGCAGATTCTTTACCAGCTGAGCCATAAGGGAAGCCCAATTTTGACTGAACGGAGTAACAATTCATCTGGAATTAAGTCACTGCCATTCTCAAACAAGTCACTTAGCTAGTCTTATGAGCTCAGGGTACTATATATATATATATATATATATATAGTTTTTTAAGGCAAGTCTATTCAAGACTGTAAAATCTGCCATCTGCAGACAGAAGACAAACATACAATCTAAAAGTTTCAAGATTTAAGTTTTATACTAGGCTCTTACTAAAGACTATTGCCCTGGAGACAACCTCTTAGATAATTTTGAAGAACTGCTCTGAAGAATCAGAGAGAAACCAGAATATGTAGTTTTGTGGAGTGTTTTCCCCTTAAGGGGAAAAAAAGTGGAACTTCAAAAGATTACTGCTAATCACAAGGAACAGATTATCTAAAGTTCATGATCTCAGTCCCTTTCTCTATATCAGAAGATGCAAGAGTCTGGGTTCATTAATCTTTAGATAGGTATCTTCACTATCTATACCAGTAACTTAAGCACAGACCTGCTGTTGTGTTTTTCTCCATCCTAAACTCGCCTGGGGCTCATGCGCGGGGGCAGGGCCGGCTGCACTGGCTTGATCCTTGCAGAACTGGAAAATCAGGCAACATTCCCTGTCCACGCACGGAAACTATCTTATTAACTTTAAATAACTTCTAAAGAAGCATATGTTTACTTTGATTTTCCCCTTTTGACTTTCCATAAACATAAATGGAATCAGCACATTTGCTATTTAACCTTAGGCGTCACGAACTTAACATTTTCTTTTTCTTTTTTTTTTAACCATGCTGTTGCTACAAACTTTTTGCACACACGGCTCCCCCTAACCATCAACCCTCAACGCCCACCGCTCTGGACCACTCCCTCCCGGCCTGGGGTCCGCCAGAGACTGAGACTGCGCAAGCGCCGGACCGTCGACGTGGCCGGCAGACCCTAGTTCGGGAGTCCGCGCTGAGTCCCTGGCTCAAGTGGTTCTCCTCCGGCCTTCGGCCCTTTATCTTTTTCTCCTCCTAGAGTTTTACGGTGACTCAGACGTTCCAAGTGGACTGACGTCGCCCCAGAGGCCATTTAGAAGGTCTGAGCGGACAAATCTGAGGCAGAGAGGGCGGGGACGAGTCCGCGCGGCAGCGGGCCCGCGTGGGCGTCACGTGAGGGCCGAGCTGCGGGGGCCGCGCGCTCGGGTCACGCGGGAGCCGCGCCGGCGGGCGGGGCGGCGCGGCCGTGACGTGGTGCGCTCCGCAGCGCGCGCCTCCTCAGGCTTTGTCAGCCCCGGCGTGCGGGGCTCCGGGACGCGCGGGCCAGTCCGCGCGAAGCGCTGGGGGCCGGCGGCGGCGGCACCGCGTCTAAGGGAGCAGACTCTGCGCTGCGGCCGAAGGGCCGGGCGGTCTGGCAGGCACAGGTGGGGCGGCGGCCGGAGGGAGGGAAGGAGTCGCCCCTGCGCGGACCCCACCCCCGCAAAGGCGGGCGGGTGGCGTCGGCGCCCCGGGCCCGCGGCGCGCTGGGCGGGCGGGAAGGGCCTAGAAGGCCTCGGGCCCCCATCCAGGTCTCAGAGATGGAACTTTCGTGGAAGGGAGCGGTTTTGGGAGGGATTCGTTGGAGAAGTTCTTAGTTAACCCTCACCTCGTGTACCTACGGAACCTTCGAGCTCGCTACGCCCCCTCCCTATTTACTGTTGGGTTGGAGGGCGCCGCCTGGCCCCCTCGGGTGGCGGTCCTCCCGGAGCATCTGTGGACCATTCTGGCTTCCCCACCCCCGCTGTTTACTGATTATTCACCCTCACCCGGCGCTTACAGCTTAGTGAAAGTTCCGAAACCTTTCTTTACAGAAAGTCAGCCACATGGGGGTGGGTAGCTCTCGATTTTACTCCTTCGAAAATAGTTGTTCGTGTTTTGGCGGGGGGCGGGGTGGGGTACTGAGCACTGCAGAAGATCCCTCCGACTTAATTTCTCTGGCTGGAGAAAGTTGCTCTTCGAATGCGCAGTTTCGTGACACGGCATTATTGCGTTACTGTAGGGTTGGCCCAGTTCTCCACTCTCTTAATTGTAAATAAATTGCTTTACTCTGTCTCTTGAGGATGCTCGAGATTTGCTTTATTGTACTGTAATTTAATTAGCTTGTCTTCATTGTTGCCTCTGAAATGCGTGGCCTTAAATGTTTGGGAATTCAACAATTTTCTTTGAAATTTCCTAAAGCAAAAGTAATGAGAAGGCCCTTATAAGTGGAGGTACTTTTTGTTTCTCTGTCTTTTACATTAGCAGACTTAAGTTGGTGACTTTATGTGAAAAGTATTTGGAATAAGAAGCTCTTCTCTCTTGTGCTCTCTCTTATCTGGGAGGCTTTGTGAAATGTCACTATATATAGTTCCTCTAGCAAGTGAAAATAGGGGGAGTTGCTACAGAACGCAGTTACAGATAGATATTTGGGGAAAGTTTCTGCTCCTTTTGTTTGTTAGCTTGGTTTTATTTTGTAAAGGGCCAGATGGGTGGGCATCCCAACAGCTTCTGCTGCTTCTCCTTCTCGGGAGATGAATGGTTATATTATTAAAAGACTTCTTGTGATATTGATTGTTAGCATGATTGTTACTACTTTTAGTGGCTTATGCTGCTGCTGCTAAGTCACTTCGGTCATGCCCGACTCTGTGTGACCCCATAGATGGCAGCCCACCAGGCTCCCCCGCCCCTGGGATTCTCCAGGCAAGAACACTAGAGTGGGTTGCCATTTCCTTCTCCAATGGATGAAAGTGAAAAGTGAAAGTGAAGTCACTCAGTTGTGTCTGACTCTTCGCGACACCATGGATGGCAGCCTACCAGGCTCCTCCACCCATGGGATTTTCCAGGCAAGAGTACTGGAGTGGAGTGTCATTGCCTTCTCCAAGTGTTTATGAGATTGAACTAATAAAGACAAAGTGTTTGGTTCAGAATTGAACTTCTTTGCTCCTAGTGTTTTTTTAAAGCGCACTTGCGCCCACACACACACACACACACACAGTTTTATCAAATAAATGCATTTTACTTTTATTAGAACGTTTGAAAAATAAGTTAAATGCGCCATTGGTATCTGGAGCCAGGTTTTGATTTGTGATTGAAGATGAATGTAGTGGTGTAGATATTGTTTTATATTTGATTGACGTTTCAAAGACTTTCTGTTCTCAACTTTAAAAATTAAAGTGTGAAGTCATGTAACAATAGTTTTTATCTTTTTAAGACACTTGATGAGCACTTGACTATGGTTAGGGGTAGGATAGACTTCTTTGTTTTAAGTCACCATCGTATAGTCCTGTTTTCTGTGAAATGCATCTTCTCAGAGAGTACTGAGAAAAAGCAAATCCTGTAACAACCACAGAATAAAAATGTAATATTTTAGTAGAAAGTTTCTTCTTTCTGTGATGAGATTACCAAGTACATTTCATCCGTTAGATCTCCAGGCTGTCACTGCCATATATATATATATAATTTCCCTCTTCAAAGTGAAGAAGACAGCAAGGAAGGCTCTTCAGCAGCAGCTGACCCATGGAACCACCCCCCCCAACACACACACACACACACACACACGGACGTGTGCACACACACCTGTCTTCCCTGTGAATAGCACCTCCCCCGCCTTCCTCCAGTGACACATTATTTAGGAAATCTTTCAGCTCACTGTGTGAAATAAATTTTTAAATAAACACATTTGCAAGGTAATACTGCTTCTACCTAGGGTTCCTTTATTGTGCATTCTTTCTGTCTTCAAATGCTATCTACCCTTTAAGACTTAAGCCTGAAGTCTAAGTAACTGAAACACTTGAGTTACCCTTCACACCTCCTTCACTCTGCTCACTTGTTCATATAGCAGGAGGTTTAGCTTTGGAGTCAGACAGGTCATTTTCTTGACAAATACCTATTGAACCTGACTCTTTGAATCTATCTCTTCCATTTACCACCTCATTGACTAGTCCTTGAGCAAGCTGCTGAGTATTTGTTAAACATTTTCTAAATCAGAACAACCCTCCAAGGATATGAGAAGTAAATGGAGCATGTAACAGCGCCAAGCATATCCAGAGAGCTTAATAAAAGGTAGTAAATTACGGTGCTTCTAAGTGTCACAGACCATGTTTGTCTCATGTTTGCAGTATAATATCATAGTGAGTGGGTTTAAACTGTTTTTGATTTACTTGTGAACCCCCGAAATAATTTGTGTAAAACATTTCCACTTGCATAGGTTTAAGTTGGTTTATAATGTTTTGCATTATAGTCTCAGGTGGTTGGAAAGGATGCAGTATCCCACATAGTATAGATACATTTTAATATAAAATTGGTTCATCACTCCTAACTGTATCTCATGGGGTATAATATTGCACTTTTTATATATCACCATCAGTTTTTAAAATATATGCTATTTTACATGGTTCCTTTTCTTGAAATTGTATTTTGATTTTAATCACTTCTACTTGTACCCACTCCTGAGTATTCTCTTAATGTCATTTATTTGTACTCAAAAGCTTTTTATTCTCTGTCATACATGTCTTTAATAAAAATACTTGTGTAAGTTGAAACTAAGTTTTAAAATTTTTCTTTGACTATAGCTCTAGGAGTTACTTTCCTTCTGGATTGAATTATTAGAAGTAGTAATTGAACAGCATAATACCCGATGGATTTTGATAAAGGATAATTCAATATAAAAATGGAATTTTAGTGGAAATTTATATCTTAAGGAGATGAATAGTTGGAGTCATGCCTAAAATTGAAATTGACACCTGTGACTTTTGGGCTGTTTCATTCTACCATGAATTCTGCCTTTGCATGCTGGAAAATATACCATAGTAAAAACAGAAATAGGAGTGTGGTATATTTGGTAACGTTTTGCAAACTGGGAAGACTGTGAAAGGAGCTTGAAAGAGGAAAAGCAATAGCATGATAGCTAAACTGCAGGTCTGTTGCCCATAGGTCAGTTTTAGTCAGGAGGGATCTGAAAGCCTTTTTCTTAAAATCGTATATGTTGTTGTTACATGTTCCTTGATAAATCTTCATGTTCCCCTGGGTACACAGTCCCTCATTTAAAGACCATTTGAGCTGTGATTGTCAACGGGATGATTTTGCAGCCAGGGTACGTTTGGCAATGCCTGGAGATTATTTTTTTAAATAACTTTACTTATTTATTTTTTAAATGTTTGGCTGTGCAGAGTCCTTGTTGCTTCACTGGCATTTCTCGAGTTTCTGCTGTGACATCTGTGAAGCACTTGGGCTTCAGTAGTTGTGGTTCCTAGGCTCTAGAGCATAGGCTCAGTTGCTTTGCCTCAAGTGGGATCTTCCCAGATCAGGGATCAAACCTGTGTCTCTTGCATTGGCAGGCAGATTCTTTACCAGGGAAGCCCTGGGTAGAGGGGGTCGCTGCTTCTGGCACCTAGTAGATAAGAGATCAGAATAGGGATAAACATCCTCCAGTGATCAGGACAGCCTCCGATTACAAAGAATTTGCCAGCCCAAAATGTGAATCCAACTGAGATTGAGAAACCCTGATTTAGAGGATTCGTTTTGGAGTCAGACTATCTAACTCTGTAATCTAAGGCAATGGGTTAGTAAACTCTTTTTGTAAAGTGCCAGATAGTAGATGGTAAGATGTTTTAGGCTTGTGGGCCACATATAATCTCTGTTGCATATCCTTGTTTTTATAACCTTTTAAAAATATGAAAGTAATTCTTAGCTCCAAGGTCTTTCAGAAACATGTGATCTAAAGCAGTTATGGCCTTCAAACCTCATTTTTCTTCCTTGCAAAGTACTGGTAACAGTAACAATGTCTGAAGAGTTGTTTGTAAGGACTGAATGAAATGAACATCTAGCTTGGTCACCAGCACATATTAAAAGCTCTGTAAATGGTGTCCTTGGTAGTCATGGTGTCCTGTGAAAGTGAAAGTCACTCAGTCCTGTCTGACTCTTGGCAACCCCATGGACTACAGTCCATGGAATTCTCCAGGCCGGAATACTGGATTGGGTAACCTTTCCCTTCTCCAGGGGATCTTCCCAACCCAGAGATTGAACCCAGGTCTCCTGCATTGCAGGCGGATTCTTTACCAGCTGAGCCACAAGGGAAGCCCAAGAATACTGGAGTGGGTAGCCTATCCCTTCTCCAAGGGATCTTCCCAACCCAGGAATCAAACCGGGGTCTCCTGCATTACAGGTGGATTTTTTTTTTACCAGTTGAGCTATCAGGGAAGAACATGTTGTATCCTATAGCACAGAGCAAAAAATGCCAAGTCACAGTGTTGTTCAAGACCCTGTTCAAGTCATTTGAACAAACTTAAGAGTGCTGGTTAAATTCCTGGGTCAGCTCGCCTGTGTAACCTCTGCTGTCTTGCTTTCTGAACTCTGAGCCTGCTTGTATCTTAAGGAAGGTGGAATGCAGAATTCCTATCCCATGATGTCTGAGGAAAGAAAGCATTCTACTGGCATTCTGTTCTTAAGACAGATTCCAGTGTGGGGTTGTCAGTTTTCACAGGGGATTCAAGGTGGGACAAGTAAGATCTCTAATTATAGTCGATTATATGTGATGTTTTCTAAATTGGGGACAGATATACATAAATGTACACACACACACACACACACACACACACACTCTCTCTCTCTCTCTCTCTCAACTAAGATCTCTAATTATAGTCGATTATATGTGATGTTTTCTAAATTGGGGACAGATATACATAAATGTACACACACACACACACACACTCTCTCTCTCTCTCTCTCTCTCTCTCTCTCTCTCTCCTCTCCTCTCTCTCCCTCTCTCTCTCTCCCTCTCTCTCCCTCTCTCTCTCTCTCAACTACCGTGAAGTCCCTGTATGTGACTGACCAGTGGTTTATTTTTCAGGTTAGAAAGTATGGTTAGGCTAGTTTGGTGATGCCTTTATAGTGCAAATGGTTGCTAAAAGAGCCTTAAGTCCTTTAAATTATCCTATCATTATAATTTTTACTGAAATCACAGGAAAATAAAACCACAGTGTCTGTAGTAGACACGTGGGTATTGAGGGCTTGAGATGAACGTAGTTGAAATTGAGATATGCCTCGTGTAAAATACACACTAGGTTTTGAAGACTTGATGCCAAAAATAAGGAAAACTATCTCATTAATAATTTTTATATTGGGTACATGGTAAAATAATATTTTGGATTTTTTTGATAAAATGCTATCACTGAAGTTTTTACTTTTTAAATGTGGCTATTAGAAAGTTTTAAATTACATATGTAGTTAACATTTATAATTCTGTTGGACAGTGCTGCTCTAAAGCTTTAGTTTAATTTTTTAAAATTAGTAATTGTTTTTATGCTGCACGTATAAGGAATTAAATATTTTTATAAGGCTTGCAGTGAAAATCAGAGATCCCACCACCCTGGGCTCATCCCTTACTCCCAAAGCTTGTATCCATTTTCTTACCACTTCTGGTCTTTCTGTCTGAATCTGTAATAAACAGGATGCTTATATTGTTACTTTATTTTTCAGTGTTAGGCGTTAGGCATTCATTGTCCGTTAACTTTCTAGTAGGAAAGATGAAATTTTAGGTCTCCCATGCTGTACCACAGGCACATAAACTTTCTATCCATTCATCTTCCCATCTTCTCAAGATGGTTGTATTATAATTTGGCTTGTATCAGGATTCATTATTTATATTATTATGATATTAATCAAAATTGAAACATTCAGTACATTGATTACTTTTCTTCCTAGCTCAGCATCTTGTTTTGCTTGGAGTTAATAATTGTCTTGATTTTTATTTCCTTAGTTTACTGTGTACTTATTGCTGATTAAACCCTGAGTCCTTCCACAGTTAATATAGATCTCTTCTGAAAACTTAAGAACACATTAGGTATTTTCTTTTATGCTCTTTTGAATTAAAGCACCCACTCTTCTTTCTGGGCTGGAGAGAAATAGTGTTCTAGGGCTTGGTTAGGAGAGATCTGAGGGTCTACTTTGTAAATTAGCTTTGACTCCGTCCCTTATTCAGTCCTCTACTCTCTCTTCCAAAGGAGGACTGAATCCCATCAGTCCCTGTGCCTTTTGGAGGTTCTACCATGAAATACATGTGGGGCTGCTTCTCTGGTTTCTTGATTGACAGTGTAGGCCTCCGCTTTCTCAGATCTGTTTCCTGAGTTGCTGTGTCTGTTACCTCTTTCAGAAACGAAGCACTGTTGACTCCCTCCGTCCTCCCTTTTTGTGAGTTTTGTCTTTGTTATTTGTTTTATTAATGGATATAATGTGAAATATAGAGCATTTATCTTAAATTTACAGATTTTTAATATCTGCATGCACCCATGTAATCACCACTCAGATCCAGATAGAGAGCATTTCCATATGCTATAAGGTCGTCCCCTTGTGTCCCTTTCAAGTCTATACCAGCACCTGTAATCATTATTTTTGTTTCTGTCATCAAAGACTAGTTTTGCCTGTTGCTCAAAATCATACAGGATAGTAAGTCTCAGTATGAAATCTTTTGTATGTAACTTCTTTTGTGTAAAGACTTGGTGAGTCATCTGCATTGCAGGCATCAATTTAAAAAAAAATCCTGTGTATTACTGCAAAATATGAACATGCCACTGTTTATCCCTTCTCCTGTGGGTGGGCATTTGGATTGTTTCAAGATTTTGGCTTTTGTGAATAAAGCTGCTCTGAATATTATTGTACATATTTTTGGTGTGTATTTATTCATTTCTCTTGGTTATATACCTCTAAGTGGAATTGCTGGATCATAGAGTGGGTGAACGTACCTTAGATAGAAATGCCAGACTTCCATAGTGGCTGTACCATTTTTCACTCACACCAGCAAAGTATATGAGAGTCAGTTTCCGTCTTCTCTAACATTTGCCAGTATTCAATTTTAGCCACCTGATAAGTATATATAGTTGACCTTGAACAATGGGATTAGAGGAGCCAATCACCACATAGTTAAAAATCTCTGTATTACTGTCTCTGCCTCAGACAAAGGAATTGATAAATAACAAGGGCAGAAAACTGAAACACTTTGGATTGAATCAGGATACAGACCCTCTTTCTTTTGATTCCACGTGTTGTGATGACTCTAATCAAACACAAACTTTTCCCTACACTTAATTAAAGAGCCATAAAATGAAAATGCAGTACTGCATTTATTGAAAATAATCTATGTATAAGTGGATCCATACTGTTCAAGGGTCAGCTGTAGTCATGTTTTGGGTTTTAGTTTCATTTCCATGAAGGAATCATGTGTTGAATGTCTTTTCACATGGTCATTTGTGAAGTATCTGTTCATGCCTCTTTCTCATTGAAAGGAATGGTTATGCCTTTTAAATAATCTTGTGAGTCACTTTAATGGAGTTTGGGGAGGGAAAAGGGCTAACTGCATGTGAGAAACCTGCCATCTTTAAATGAAAGTAAGGTAACTGTAAAGCTTCATTCAGATACATTTTCCCCCCCTCATTTCTGTCCTCTCCAGTATGTAATTCAACTTCATTTTTAATTAGCTACTGTAATCCAGAAGTATAATGAGTTTTAGAATGAGACTTTTTTGTTCCAACCTAAAAGATAGAGGAAACTTTTCTTTCTTCTAAGAAACTGGAACAAGAAAATTATTCAGTAGCTATATTCTGGCTTGTTCTCTTACATTTTTAATTAAAAAGATAGTTAGGAGCAAGAGCAATATTCATCCATTCAACAAATACATATTGAGTATTTTCTGTATGTCACATCTAAATAGGCTTAGGAAATACATCCTTGAACAAAGACAAGCAAGGCTCCAGTCCTCTGAAGTATATTCAGGTGGGAGGAATTGATGCTAAATAAGTAAACAAATATCTAAATAAGGTAATTAAAAATATATTTCCTGTTTTGCAGAAATGGAACAAAAACCCCAGGATAGAGAACCTATTGAAATTAAGATCATCAAGGAAGCATACAAGAAAGCCTTTGTATTTGTTAATAAAGGACTGAATACAGATGAATTAGGTCAAAAGGAAGAAGCCAAGAACTACTATAAGCAAGGAATAGGACACCTGCTTAGAGGAATCAGCATTTCATCAACGGATCCTGAGTACACAGGTCCTGAGTGGGAGTCTGCTAGGCAGATGCAACAGAAAATGAAAGAAACGCTACAGAATGTACGTACCAGGTTGGAAATTCTAGAGAAGGGTCTTGCCACTTCTCTACGGAATGATCTTCAGGAGGTGCCCAAGTTGTATCCAGAATTTCCACCTAAAGACGTGTCTGAAAAGTCGCCAGAGCCTCAGTGCTTTAGTTCACTTCCTCAACACAGTGAAGTAAATGGAAGCACTTCAGCTGCAAGTGCAGAATCGAGTAGTACACCTGCTACTTTGTCCTTGCCGTGTCAGAGTCATCCGTCCGAAGCACCCCCTGCTTACACTCCTCAGGCTGCTGAGGGTCACTACACTGTATCTTATGGAACAGAATCTGGGGAGTTCTCATCAGTTGGGGAGAACTTCTATAGGAATCACTCTCAGCCACCTCCTCTTGAGACCTTAGGGCTGGATGCAGATGAGTTGATTTTGATACCAAACGGAGTACAAATTTTCTTTGTAAATCCCGCAGGGGAGGTTAGTGCACCTTCGTATCCTGGGTACCTTCGAATCGTGAGGTTCTTGGATAATTCTCTCGATACCTTTCTAAATCGTCCTCCTGGATTTCTCCAGGTAAGCCAAAGAAAGAGGTAAACAAATTTGAAATATGTGTATAACATACTGCTTTTATTTGATAATATTTATGATGTGTCCAAGACAGTGAATGCAAAAAGGTTACTATAATTTCTAGTTCCTTTTTAAATTCATGAAATTTATGCTCCTTCAGCATCTGTGTTTGTATTTGATAACATTTCTTTTTCTTTATATATAAAGTCTTGTTTTAGTATTAAATTTGTGATGACAGGGCCTGAAGGAGATTGGGATATTCATCCTCCTAGTTTTTTATCTGAACAAGAACCAACCCTAATAAGTTTAATTTCAAAAGGGATTTGTGTAACTCTTGTGTGCATGTGTAACTGTAAATTTCCACAAATGTTGTCAAGCCCCCACTAAGGGGCCAAACGGGGCTAGATGCAGCCTGGTGTCTGGAACAGTGGTTCTCAACTAGTAGGAACCACCCCTGCCGTCTCCACACACCCTGGGATATTTTGACAGTCGTGGGGACATTTTTGGTTGTCACAGCTGGGACTGGGGTGTGTGCTGTTGCTCCTGGCATATATGGTGGGTAGAGGCCAGGCATACTGCTAAACATTAAATAGGATAGCTCTTATCAATTAAAAAAAATAACTGAAAATGTCAGTCATACCAAGGTTAAGAAACCATGGTCTACAAGTATAGACTCTGATGATGATCATCTGAGAAGCAATTCTAACTTTCCAAGCATATACATTTACCAGGATACACCTTGGTCCAAGAGCAAAGACTGTTGCTAAATAAAGGTTGAGGTTAGGACACTGTTATGGAATTCCTGAGGTATTCTGAAGGTGATGGTCCAGTATCAGTCTGTTTTAGTATGGGGAGATGGGTTTCTGGAAGTACAGATTCAGTATTCATTGGATATAACAAAAGGATCTGCATGGCAGGGAGATGACTGAGCAAGGCAGGTGCTTTCACAAGTCCAGGTGATGTGGTTTAGCTACAGTACTAGTTATCTACATTTGTTTTCTTTGATTATATGTTATATTTTCAATTCTTATGCAGCTTTTACTTTATGAAGTCCACTTAAAGGTTGTTTACGGATAGTTGGAGATTTACTAGGAGTGTATGAAGGAGATACCTGGGAGCGTTGTTGGAAGGAAGATTTCATTAATAAACAGGAAGAATAGTGTGAATCATAAGTTATTTTTTAAGAAGAAGCCTTAAGGTTGAAAAGAGTAAGCTTATTGCTTCTGAGGGGTTTGATAAAAGATAAAATATTTTCTGCTGAACTGGTAATAAAGTGGGATTGTAAGAGTGGAATTTAAAAAACCTTTGGGTCCTGGGCTACTGGAGGTGCAGGGAATGACTATTTGAAACATTCTATTGATTACATGAGTTCAACCATTAAAATGACTTGTCCTTTAGTAAAAATTTGTTCTGTACATTTAATTCTGTTTTTCTAGTATCTTCTATTTTGAGTCCTAAATAAAAAAGTAAAATTGTACCCAAAATTTGAGTCTTTTTAAGGGACTCTCATTTACATGTATTCAGTTATTTATAACAGTGTCCTAAAAGAGAGCTGCCACGTGTTTACTGAATTTTTTGTGCTTAGAAATCACTATTGCTTTATTTAGGAAATTAGAAATTAATTTAAAATTGGCAGACTAGAATTCTGTGGCTTCTAAAAACTAATTTTCTCTTGAATTTATTTTTAATATACTTTTTAAACCTGTCAGATTTGTAGTCAATTCATATGGAACTTGGATATGAAATTGTTCTGTGAAAGTGAAACTGGGAGAAGTCAGCCTGTGGTGGGTTAGCTCACCAGTCTGTAATACTCTGCCCTGAGAAAGGTCTATAAGTTTTATTTGAGAAGATTTGAGGATACTCCATTTCAGTCAAGGTGACCAGAATGTAGTTTATCTTAGAGAAATAATGACACAGTAAAAGAAACCTTTCTCTAACTTTCATCATTTAAGTGTAACCATTACAACTTTTTTTTTTGTTAAATATACCACCTGTTATTCATATTTTTTAAATGTCTCAGTTTTAACTTTATCCTAAGCAATAACAACTGTGAAATTGAGGAAAAGATGTTGTATTTTTCCCTAATACATATTGAAATATGTAGCTACTCAAATTTAAATAGTTTGTACATTACTTGAAGTCATTTCACATACTAGAGATGGTTATATATCATACTTAGGAAAATACAGCCTTCAGTTTTATTGTAACTTGTCTGAAGTTTGATGTTTATGAAAGCTGGAGTGTGGCTTTTGAAATGACTAAAAGAATCCACTAAAATAAGAATTTGAAAATGTTAAGCACTTTTCTAGGAGTCAGACTTGTACACTTTCTCTCTACATATTTGTGTTCTGTTGGTCAGAGATGTGATAGTACACCAGAATTTTCCATTGTTTATATGAAATTGTTCATCTCTTTGACTCATATACATCACACAATATTTGATAATAATTGTTCTTCCAAGTTTCTTAATATTAGAGAATATCTTGATGAGGGGCAAAATTATATTCTGGTCACTCAAAAAATAATGGAAATTAATACATTTGGATATTCTGATTTAAACTTAATTTCTTCTGAATTTAGATCTCCAGGCGGTGAGTTTAAGTCTTAGTTGAAAATCTGACCTCCCCGTATGATGTTGCTGGGCAGCTTTTGGTTTAACTTCACAATAGATAGTGAATCCATAAATCTAACTTAATGTTCTTGCTCTATCAGATCAGATTGGACTTAGTAAAAAAAAAACCAACTGTGTTTCTAATTAAAATAATTGTTTAGCTTCTCCAGCGGCAGATAGCATGTGTTTAAACCCTAGCTTCACTTTTTGGTTGTTGACTCTGAGCAACTTAATTAACCTCTCAGTGCCTCAATTTTCTTGTGGTTAAAATGACACTAACCACCGCAATATGTAAGACAAATGCTAACAAGTGTGAAAGGGGAAATTAACAATAACACAATAATAGTGGGAGACGTTAATACCCCACTCACATCTATGGATAGATCAACTAAACAGAAAATTAACAAAGAAACACAAACTTTAAATGATACAATAGACCAGTTAGACCTAATTGATATCTATAGGACATTTCACCCCAATGAATTTCACCTTTTTCTCAAGTGCTCACGGAACCTTCTCCAGGATAAATCACATCCTGGGCCATAAATCTAGCCTTAGTAAATTCAAAAAAATTGAAATCATTCCAAGCATCTTTTCTGATCATAATGCATTAAGATTAGATCTCAATTACAGGAGAAAAACTATTTAAAATTCCAGCATATGGAGGCTGAACAACACAGTGCTGAATAACCAACAAATCACAGAAGAAATCAAAAAAGAAATCAAGATGTGCACAGAGACGAATGAAAATGAAAACACAACAACCCCAAACCTGTGGGACACTATAAAAGCAGTGCTAAAGGGAAAGTTCATAGCAATACAGGCGTACCTCAAGAGATAAGAAAAAAGTCAAATAAATAACCTAACTCTGCACCTAAAGCAACTAGAAAAGGAAGAAATGGAGAACCCCAGAGTTAGTAGAAGGAAAGAAATCTTAAAAATTAGGGCAGAAATAAATGCAAAAGAAACAAAAGAGACCATAGCAAAAATCAACAAAGCCAAAAGCTGGTTCTTTGAAAGGATAAATAAAATTGACAAACCATTAGCCAGACTCATCAAGAAACAAAGGGAGAAAAATCAAATCAATAAAATTAGAAAAGAAAATGGAGAGATCACAACAGACAACACAGAAATACAAAGGATCATAAGAGACTACTATCAGCAATTATATGCCAATAAAATGGACAACGTGGAAGAAATGGACAGATTCTTAGAAAAGTACAACTTTCCAAAACTGAACCAGGAAGAAGTAGAAGATCCTAACAGACCCATCACAAGCACGAATTTTGAAACTGTAATCAGAAATCTTCCAGCAAACAAAAGCCCAGGTCCAGACGGCTTCACAGCTGAATTCTACCAAAAATTTCGAGAAGAGCTAACACCTGTCCTCCTCAAACTCTTCCAGAAAATTGCAGAGGAAGGTAAACTTCCGAACTCATCCTATGAGGCCACCATCACCCTAATACCAAAACCTGACAAAGATGCCACAAAAAAGAAAACTACAGGCCAATATCACTGATGAACATAGATGCAAAAATTCTTAACAAAATTCTAGCAATCAGAATCCAACAACACATGAAAAAGATCATACACCGTGACCAAGTGGGCTTTATCCCAGGGATGCAAGGATTCTTCAATATCCGCAAATCAATCAGTGTAATTCACCACAGTAACAAATTGAAAAATAAAAGCCATATGATTATCTCAATAGATGCAGAGAAAGCCTTTGACAAAATTCAACATCCATTTATGATAAAAACTCTCCAGAAAGCAAGAATAGAAGGAACATCAGTTCAGTTCAGTCGCTCAGTCGTGTCTGACTCTTTGCGACCCCATGAATTGCAGCAGGCCAGGCCTCCCTGTCCATCACCAACTCCTGAAGTTCACTCAGATTCACGTTCATCGAGTCAGTGATGCCATCCAGCCATCTCATCCTCTCTCGTCCCCTTCTCCTCCTGCCCCCAATCCCTCCCAGCATCAGAGTCTTTTCCAGTGAGTCAACTCTTTGCATGAGGTGGCCAGAGTACTGGAGTTTCAGCTTTAGCATCATTCCTTCCAAAGAACACCCAGGGCTGATCTCCTTTAGAATGGACTGGTTGGATCTCCTTGCAGTCCAAGGGACTCTCAAGAGTCTTCTCCAACACCACAGTTCAAACACATCAATTCTTTGGTGCTCAGCCTTCTTCACAGTCCAACTCTCACATCCATACATGACTACTGGAAAAACTATAGCCTTGACTAGACAGACCTTAGTCAGCAAAGTAATATCTCTGCTTTTGGATATGCTATCTAGGTTGGTCATAACTTTACCTCAACATAATAAAAGCTATATATGACAAACCCACAGCAAACATTATCCTCAATGGTGAAAATTTGAAAGCATTTCCCCTAAAGTCAGGAACAAGACAAGGGTGCCCACTTTCACTGCTACTATTCAACATAGTTCTGGAAGTTTTGGCCATAGTAATCAGAGCAGAAAAAAAAATAAAAGGAATCCAAATTGGAAAAGAGGAAGTAAACCTCTCACTGTTTGCAGATCCTCTACATAGAAAACCCTAAAGACTCCACCAGAAAATTACTAGAGCTAATCAATGAATATAGTAAAGTTGCAGGATATAAAATCAACACACGGAAATCCCTTTCATTCCTATTCACTTATAATGAGAAAGTAGAAAAAGAAATTAAGGAAACAATTCCATTCACCATTGCAACGAAAAGAATAAAATACTTAGGAATATATCTACCTAAAGAAACTAAAGACCTATATATAGAAAACTATAAAACACTGGTGAAAGAAATCCAAGAGGACACTAATAGATGGAGAAATATACCATGTTCATGGATCGGAAGAATCAATATAGTGAAAATGAGTATACTACCCAAAGCAATCTACAGATTGAATGCAATCCCTATGAAGCTACCAGCGGTATTTTTCACAGAGCTAGAACAAATAATTTCACAATTTGTATGGAAATACAAAAAACCTCGAATAGCCAAAGCAATCTTGAGAAAGAAGAATGGAACTGGAGGAATCAACCTGCCTGACTTCAGGCTCTACTACAAAGCCACAGTCATCAAGACAGTATGGTAGTGGCACAAAGATAGAAATATAGATCAATGGAACAAAATAGAAAGCCCAGGGATAAATCCACATACCTATGGACACCTTATCTTCGACAAAGGAGGCAGGAGTATACAATGGATTAAAGACAATCTCTTTAACAAGTGGTGCTGGGAAAACTGGTCAACCACTTGTAAAAGAATGAAACTAGAACACTTTCTAACACCGTACACAAAAATAAACTCAAAATGGATTAAAGATCTAAACATAATTCCAGAAACTATAAAACTCCTAGAGGAGAACATAGGCAAAACACTCTCCGACATAAATCATAGCAGGATCCTCTATGACCCACCTCCCAGAATACTGGAAATAAAAGCAAAAATAAACAAATTGTATCTACTTAAAATGAAAAGCTTCTGCACAACAAAGGAAACTATAAGCAAGGTGCAAAGACAGCCTTTGGAATGGGAGAAAATAATAGCAAATGAAGCAACTGACAAACAACTAATCTCAAAAATACATAAGCAGCTCCTGCAGCTCAATTCCAGAAAAATAAACGACCCAATCAAAAAATAGGCCAAAGAACTAAATAGACATTTCTCCAAAGAAGACATACAGATGGCTAACAAACATATGAAAAAATGCTCAACATCACTCATTATCAGAGAAATGCAAATGAAAACCACAATGAGGTACCATTTCACACCAGTCAGAATGGCTGCAATCCAAAAGTCTTCAAGCAATAAATGCTGGAGAGGGTGTGGAGAAAAGAGAACCCTCTTGCATTGTTGGTGGGAATGCAAACTAGTACAGCCACTATGGAGAACAGTGTGGAGATTCCTTAAAAAACTGGAAATAGAGCTGCCTTATAACCCAGCAGTCCCACTTCTGGGCATACACACTGAGAAAACCAGAATTGAAAGAGACACGTTTACCCCAGTGTTCATCGCAGCACTGTTTATAATAGCCAGGACATGGAAGTAGCCTAGATGTCCATCAGTAGATAAATGGATAAGCAAGCTCTGGTACATATACACAATGGAGTATTACTCAGCCATTAAAAAGAATACATTTGAATCAGTTCTAATGAGGTGGATGAAACTGGAGCCTACTATACGCAGTGAGGTAAGTCAGAAAGAAAAACACCAATATAATATACTAATGCATATATATGGAATTTAGAAAGATGGTAATGATAACCCTGTATGCGAGACAGCAAAAGAGACGCAGATGTATAGAACAGTCTTTTGGATTCTGTGGGAGAGGGAGAGGGTGGGATGATTTGGAAGAATGGCGTTGAAACATGTATAATATCATATAAGAAACGAATCGCCAGTCTAGGTTTGATGCAGGATACAGGATGCTTGGGGCTGGTGCACTGGGATGACCCAGTATGGGGAGGCAGGTGGGAGGGGGGTTCTGGATTCGGAACACGTGTACACCCGTGGCGGATTCATGTTGATGTATGGCAAAACCAATACAGTATTGTAAATTAAAGTAAAAATTTAAAAAATAAATAATAAAAGAACAGTGGCAAACAAACAAAAAAAATGACACCAACTTCATGGAATTGTTTTGAGGATTAAATCAGTAAATATATGTGGAGTACTTAGAAACAGTTTGATTTTACTTAATTTCCACAAAAGGATGTTTAATAATAAAAGGTTAATTTACTTTGACCATTATTTATTTAAAGCTAGACTCATTATCGGTTAACAGTGGGGGCTATTTCAGGGCACTGGTTTTAAGACTGTTTAATTAGAGGAGCAGTAAGATTTTTAGCACAGTTCCTGTGTTTCGCAGGGGGATCAGACTAGCAAATGATTGATTTTTATTGGGGGTTTGTTGATGCCGATGGTTCTACAAAGCCTTATAAAATGCATGTCAAACCTTCAAGTGTGTGTTTGCTAGTGAAACAATATTTAAAACCTCAGTGAAAACCTTGTTTTGTTAATTGATTTATTTTCAATTAATCCTTTCAGGTTTGTGACTGGTTGTATCCTCTAGTTCCTGATAGGTCTCCAGTTCTTAAATGTACTGTAGGTGCCTACATGTTTCCTGATACGATGTTACAAGCATCAGGATGCTTTGTGGGGGTCGTCTTGTCATCTGAATTACCAGAAGATGACAGAGAACTCTTCGAGGATCTATTAAGACAAATGTCTGACCTTCGGCTCCAGGTAACTTGTGTGACACCTTCAGGATGAAAACCTACTTTAACATAATCACTCCTGCTTTCAAAGAAATTGTAATAAGCTCCAGTTTGATCGGTAGGAAATAGTACATAATTTGCTTGTGTCTTCACAAATATTTACTACACATTGGGAATTGGCTGTAAATAGTGATTATGGTGGTCTCTGAAATCAAATTGTCTCGGTTTGAATTTGAACTCTTGAACTTAATAGCTGTCTAATTCAAGTTAATCTATATCTGAATGTTACCTGAATGTTGATCTTCCCTATGCTTTAGTTTCTTTATCATAAAATAAAGATAATAACATCCACTTTATTGGGCTATGATGAAGATTAAAAGTTAATGCCTTAAGACACTTATATCAGTGCTAGCAAGTAGTGTGGGTATTAGCTCTTGTTATGACCACTGTCTTACTTCTCAGTTGGAAAATTGGGCTCAAAGAGCCCAAAAATGGGACTCAGTGGTGAAGTGGAGGTAATTCAGCATTGATAGTAAAGTCGCTCAGTTGTGTCCGACTCTTTGCGACGCCATGAACTGTAGCCTACAAGGCTCCTCGTTCCATGGGATTTTCCAGGCAAGAGTACTAGAGTGGGTTACCATTTCCTTTTCCAGGAGATCTTCCTGACCCAGGGATCAAACCAGGGTCTCCTGTGTTGCAGGCAGATGCTTTACTGTCTGAGCCACCAGGGAAGTTAATTTCAGCATTAGCAGATGGATAGTGTTAGACGTTTTAGGGGTATGAGGACTAGGTTTTATCCGAGGAAATTGTCTTTGTTCTTATGAATGAAGGCAAAATGTGATTTAAAAAGTGGTTGGTCATCCTGTGAACTTGCCTCATTTAACCCGTTTTCTCTGCCCAATACTGATCTGTTTTAGGAAGTTGAAATAGAGTATAATGGAGATATTTTCTTTAAGTGTTCTTGCCCATCCTAATGTAGGACAAGGGAGGAAACCATTTTTGATTGTGCATATTGACAGTTATTAGAGTTTGAAGAAGATTGATAGCCTGGTAATAGATATATATATAGTATATATAGAAAACCTTTTATTTTCTCCTTCCATCAACAGATATTTAAAATTATTTAACCTGGTTCTGTGTTAAATGATGGGATGGTAAGAAAGAATAGAGAGGGCTATAAAAAGACATATATAACAGCTTCTATTCTTGAGCATGTTAATAGTCCATTAAATAACAACAGTATAGTGTAATCGATGATGTAAAAAAGTGAAAGGAGGTCAGGGAGGATTTCACAAAATAGTTTTGAGTTCAGTTATGAAAGATCTGTTCCTTTTATCTCAGAAAGTAGAATATATCTTCAGTCCATACCTATATCAGACATTTAAGGGCAAAGGTGATGGGAGCAGATCACCAGGTATGAGATAGGTCAGAGAGTCATCTCAACTTTAGATTGTAAGAACTGTATATGAGAGTGACCTGATGACCAGTATGAACTAAAATGCCAGTAAGGTAGGCAAACAAAACCTGTGACCCCCATACGGAAGTGCGTGTAGCCTCAGTATGCTCAGGAAAGTTTACAAAGACAGCACTGTGGTCAAATGGGTATGGGTTCAAATCTAAGCTTTGCTGTTTCCTAGGTGAAGACAGTGACATTCTTAAGTGATCCAGACTTTTTATGGAGCTGTTGCTCTTCACCCCTACATTCATTTGACTTGTATTACCAAGCTCTAGGCAAGAAATTAAACTGACCTTTAGTTTAGTTGTTTGTGTCCTCTGTTCAGTTTTATTTTTCAGTTGCATGTTATTTTTAGTTTTCTGTATTGTCCTAGAACTCCCCAACAGTAAAAAAAATAGCTTAGTTACTCGCTATACTTTTGACTTGTCTTTACTCTTAAGCATTCATTCAGCAAAGTGTATGTAAGTAGATTACCTTCAGTGTTGAGTGCAGAAGTGAAAAAAGAACAAAAGCAGCCTTCCAACAATGCAGAGTAATTAAACCGGATATGAGTTCCTTTAAACTCATTTAGTCCTATATGTGTTTCCTAAAACTTATTTATTATTTAACTAAATTCAAATGTGTCTGCATCTGATTTTGTGGTCACTTATACCAGCAACTGCTATAAGTTTATCTCGCATACCTTCTTGTCTTTTGAAATTTACTTTAGGCCTGTCCTGTGAACCAGAGAACTCAAAAAGGTTTGAGATTTGGTGATGAGATAAAAATATAGAGAAAGACTAGCAAAAGTAGTTGTAAAACACTGTCATTTGAATAAGTATATTACTGCAGCATGATGTATACCATAGCAGAAGAAATGTGAATTTGAACTAAACTGAGTCCTTTATTCCTAGACCAACTGGGACCGGGCAGAAGGAGAAAATGAATTCCAGATTCCTGGAGGATCAGGATCTGCCTCTGACCAGTTGAAGGAAGCCAGCGGCACTGACTTGAGACAGCTGGACCCGGGCAATAAAGATGTGCGTCATAAGGGAAAACGAGGGAAAAAGGTAAGTAAAGTGAAAAATCAACAAGGTATGAGGGTGTGTTCTAGCCTAAAGGTACCTTTCACCAGTTTAAATTATTTATAAGATCCCCATTTACTAAAGCAGAGCAGCTTGCAGATAACGGAGTGATCACTGGTCAAGTCATTAGAATCAGTATTAATGTTTCCCTTTCCAAGTATTCATTTAAACTGTCTTAAACGATAGTCTGTGTTTGGAAGATACATCTTTTTCAACTATTGGAAAGATTTTTATATTCACATTAATGATGAATATGCTTTTTTGTTTTGTATTATCTTCTACCTTCCTATATACACCAAGATCTTGGGTCTAGGTATCCTTTTCCTTATATTGCCATTTTTATTCAGTTCCTTATTTCTTCATGTAGTCAGCAGAACAGAGAAAATGGGCTTTAAAAAATAAATATTTAGCATTTTTTTCATTCATTTCTTAGATTCTGTGTTATTTACCAAATGTTGAATTTGGATTAGAGGTCAGTAAGTATTTATTGAGTGCTAGAAAGCTGCTGGGAGGGGTTGGGAGCAGGAGGAGAAGGAGACGACAGAGGATGAGATGGCTGGATGGCATCACCGACTCAACGCACATGAGTTTGGGTGAACTCCAGGAGTTGGCGATGGACAGGGAGGCCTGGTGTGCTGCGATTCATGGGGTAGCAAAGAGTCGGACATGACTGAGCAACTGAACTGAGAAAACTGAGTATAATGGAAAAAAGTTGAAATTCCTCATCTCAAATATTTACCATCTAGTGGGGAGGATAGATTAGCAAAGAGAGAATTTCTACCCAACGTGATGGTTAGATGAAAGTACACAAGTTGTATAGAAGGCTCAGTTGTACCTTCCAAGAAGATGTGTGGTGTGGGAAGCGACTGAGGAGGCTCCTCCTGGAGGTCATTATGGCTGAGATGAGTCCTGAGGTGAAGTAAGCAAACCTATGAGGAAGGAAAGTACCGTTGTGTGAGTATTGAATTGTAAACAATTTGGCACTGTTCATTGTTGTAACTCATAAGTGCTTGGTAATTGTCTTTGGAATTAATGAATGTCACATGAATATTGTACTTTCACACACCAACTGTCACTATGGGTTATGTTGAGCATCTTAGACCAGCTTTATGAGGACATGGGCATTCAAAATGGAAGTTAGAAGTTCATTTTTTTTAATTTAATTTTTTGATTTAAAAAAATCAAATTACATAAGATGGTAGATACCTTTGAAAAGCTTTACTTCCACCTTCATCCCTTTCTACACCTTCCTTCTGCCATTGTAGGTAATTTTATTAGTGTCTTCTGTTTCTTTTCTGGGTTTTTTGAGGTAGATAAAAGCAAACAAAATCTGTTATTATTTCTCTCTCTTTCTTATACAAAAGGTGGCATCATATAGAGTGTCCTAGAACTTCCTCAGTCTTTTTTACATTGTATTTCATTGTATGAATAGATCACAGTTTATTTAATCAGCCTCTTATTGAGAGGTATTTGATGTGGTTGTTTGCTATTACAAACAGTGCATCAGTGAATAACTTTGTAGAGCTATTGACTCATACATCTGTAGGTAATTCATCAGTTTCTTAGAGGTGGGGTTACTTTGTCAACAGATAAATGCATTTGTGATTTTGATAGATCTTGCTGCATTACCCTTCCTAAGGATTACACAGTTCAGATGCTACCAGGGGTAAATGAACACCTGTCTCCCCACAGGCTGCTAGCAGAGTGGATGGTTGTGCTTTCTGTATTTTGGCAGTGCAATGATGAGAGAAATATACTGGAATATATTAATTTGCATTGCTCTTTTTGTGAGTAAAGTTGAGCAGAGGTATAAGGGTAGTTCGAGTTTTGTTTTCTGTGTGGTGTCTAGTCATATCCTTTCTCTGCGATGTCTGCTGCTGCTGCTGCTAAGTTGCTTCAGTCATGTCCGACTCTGTGCGACTCCATAGACAGCAGCCCACCAGGCTCCCCGTCCCTGGGATTCTCCAGGCAAGAATACTGGAGTGGGTTGCCATTTCCTTCTCCAATGCATGAAATTGAAAAGTGAAAGTGAAGTCTCTCAGTCATGTCTGACTCTTAGCGACCCCACCAGGCTCCTCCATCCATGGGATTTTCCAGGCAAGAGTACTGGAGTGGGGTGCCATTGCCTTCTCCCTCTGTGATGTCTAGGCATGTCCATTTTTATTACTGGGTTGCCAGTCCTTCTCAATTTCTAAGAACTCTTTATATATTATGGACATTGGCCCATTGTCAAAGATAGAGCTTGCAAGTATTTTGTTCATTTTGTCTTTAGGTTTTATTTATGAGTAGCTTTTCCCTACATGTAGGAGTTTTTGTTTTTAATGTTTTATATTTTAAATCAGGTTATATTTCTGTTGGGTAAAATTTTGAGTTTCAAGTTGTTTTATAATATTATGAGGTCTGAGTTAGCCTACTGCTAAGTATTTATAATGAAAAAATAAATTTAGCTTTGACATTTTGAGTGTTGGCCCTAGCCATTGAATTAGCAAGTATTTCTGTGTTTCCTGTTTCCATTCAAATGGAATGGCAGATTCTGTGTTTATGTATTTTTATTTGCTTTTACTGGAAGTCTATCAAAACTAGTTCATTTGGATGCATTCTTCATTACTGATTGAGTTATTTAACACATCTTTTAACCTTACTGAGGACTGTATGAGTATGGGTATTTAGGGGAATGATAGCCCTCTGAAGGAACTCGGTCTAGTCAAGGAAAGAAAAAAATCAATTTAAATATAATCTGATAAATGCTGTATTGGAGGTATGTTGGTATTTAAATCTTACTTACCAGTGGGACCTAACATAAGACCAGAACAGTTTTCAGCTTCATGGTGGTTGTGGGTATTGTGTTTTATGTACTAAAATGTACTAATAATTAGGTTGGCTGGAAATACTTTCATTCATTAGTATTTATTGGCTTAGTATTTTATTACAAAATGCTTATGGTTTTCCTTCATCTTAGTTTTTATTATTTTCACTTCTTGAAACATTTTTACCATTTAGACCAAAGGTACTTCAAGTGAAGAAGTTAATCTGAGTCACATGGTACCCTGCGAGCCAGTTTCAGAAGAAAAAGCGAAGGAGTTACCTGAATGGAGTGAGAAAGTGGCTCACAACATTTTGTCAGGTATTACAGTAATGATAACTTTTTTTGCTTATGATGTGAAGCTTTTGGGTGGGTCCCATTAGAGAATACTTGGAAAGATACTGTTTTATCTTCTGGTTTTAAATGATCAGTTTATAAATACTCAAAAATAGAACTTATCTCTTCGAATGTTGCATTTTGTCATATTGGTGTAAGTTCTTGGTTTATTTTTCTCTTTTTTTACTCTTGGGAGAATTGGTAGTGAAAAGCTTCAAGAAATCCGAAGCTTTCAGAATAACCCTAAACATAAAATCAGTTATTTTCCTTTCCGCTTGGAAATCCCCTCTTAATCTTGGTATAGGTATTAAATGTATACAATGAAAGTATGAAATTGAAAGTCACTCAGTTGTGTCCAACTCTTTGTGACCCCATGGACTGCACAGTCCACGGAATTCTCAAGGCCAGAAAACTCGAGCGGGTAGCCTTTTCCTTCTCCAGGGGATCTTCCCAAACCAGGGATCGAACCCAGATGATCAGTCCTAATTTTATCCAGTTATTTTTCCCTTTAAAAGGTGCTTCCTGGGTGAGTTGGGGTTTGGTCAAAGGTGCTGAGTTTACTGGCAAAGCCATCCAGAAAGGAGCATCTAAACTTCGAGAACGGATTCAACCAGAAGAAAAGCCTGTGGAAGTTAGTCCAGCTGTGACCAAGGGACTTTACATGGCAAAGCAGGCGACTGGAGGAGCAGCCAAAGTCAGTCAGTTTCTGGGTAAAGTGACTTTAGATTCCTTTACTACTTTTTACTTAAATTAAAAATCTTCTTTTAGTCCAGATTAATCTAATCTCATTTAGATGGTTTAACTTTGAGGGTAAAGAATTCGCACAAAGCAGTTTTACGTTGCTACTTGTGGTGGGATCTGTAGATCAGCAGCACCCACCTGACAGTCTTAGAAGTACATCAGGCACTGATACACCTACTGATTGGGTATTTCCAGTTCACAAGCTGTCTCAGTGATTCTTATTTGCTTATTAAAGCTTGAGAAGCACTGGTTAAAGGTTACTTTGATGGGTTGGAGAGCAGAGCATCTGTGCCTTTGAAAGGGAATGTATTTGCCAAGTGTATTTACCATCCTGGAGTATGACACATGCTTTGAAGGACAAGTCACTGCATTTGAATCAGAGTTTTGGTGTGTTTACTTTTATGTACACTTAAATACTTTATTACTATTTCAGTTGAGTATTTGCTGATAGGGAGAAAAAGTACAAATTCGCTTAGCTGGAAAACATGATAGTTGGATCTACCAGTCTTGCATTGCAAATAGAAAAGGTGAATGATTCTCTTCTAAGCAAAGTGATGAAACATTATATTTAAGACGCAGAGTTGGTGATGGACAGGGAGGCCTGGTGTGCTGTGATTCATGGGCTCGCAGAGTCAGACAGGACTGAGCAACTGAACTGAACTGAACTGAAGCTCTGCAAACACATCCTTAAACCAAACATTAGCCTTTGTTTAAAAAAATAACCAGCCTTGTTTTCATCCTTTTAAAATAGGAATGGTAACATTATACAATGAAACAACTTTAGATATTCATGAAAGAATTTTGCTTAGTGAGAATGGTAAAATCAAGGGGAAAATACATGTTTTTCTAAGTTTTTTTTCTTTTAAATGATTATATTAGTTGATGGAGTTTGTACTGTGGCAAATTGTGTTGGGAAGGAATTAGCTCCACACGTCAAGAAGCACGGAAGCAAACTTGTTCCAGAATCTCTTAAAAAAGACCGAAATGGAAAATCTACCCTGGATGGCGCTATGGTTGTAGCAGCAAGTAGTGTTCAAGGTAACATAAAACTCTGAAAACTTAGGAAGGTCTGTTTGCCAAGGGTTGGTTTTACTTACTTTTGAATGTATTTTCAGGATTCTCAACTGTCTGGCAAGGATTGGAATGTGCAGCTAAATGCATTGTTAACAATGTTTCAGCGGAAACTGTACAAACTGTCAGATACAAGTAAGTTGAATTTTATCATTTTAATAATGAGATCTCTTATAGCATTTGTTAAACTCTGGGGATAATTAAAATGATTGTATAGCTTTTTTTTTATTAAATATCTGATAAAACAGGTTTTTTTTCCACTTGCTATTTCTAAATAGAAGAATAAAGATTCTAGAAATCAATAGTATTACTGTGACTTTGCCTTGTATTACTAATTGTTATATTTGTTCATCATCAATGGAAAGAATAGATTCATGTTATTTTTAATGCCTGGAGTTCTATATGCCATCATGTTCTTGTCTGTGATTTTGGTGGGGAAAAGTTGAATTATATTTAAAGTATTACACTTTGTTAGTACTAGCCCCTTCTATATACAAAGAATATTAAATTTTCACATCTTATTTGAATGTACCACTGTGCATAGGTATTGGAACAGACAGATGGTATGACATGCCATTAAGAAATGAACAAACATAGAACTGGAATTATTTATCCAAGTTCATCTGATAAGTGGTATTAAAGATGAGACTTAAAAACAGGATTTTAGCTTTTTATTCTGTCTTTATAAGTACTAGAAGGCTAAACTCAAATTTAGTATGAAGGACTTGAGTTGCTTTTTTTAACTTTGAGTTTGTTTAGATCTTAATAGTTAATGTTTATTTAGAAGAAAAAATTAATCGTGTTCTCAGCTCTTGGTTATGTGTTAATTATTTACTCACTGACAGCATTCAAGTTCATACTTCTGCATCAGACATTGTGTTCAGTGCTTTCCATATGTAGTGTTTAATTTTTAATGCTGTTATCTCCATTTTATAAATGAAGAAACCAAAACCATAGAGCGTTAAATACCTGATTAAGAATTGCACCCTAGTAAGTGGTAGAGCTGAGATGTAAGCCAGGTCTTTTTCATGCAGTGCCGGGCCACCGCTCTCCTTGATGGGATATCTGTGTGAGTTTAGTATCTGGAATTCTTTTCCAGCACTACATCAATATGTTTAGACTCCCTCCCATCATAGTAAATTAGCTAACGAGTAAATTACTAACTTAATTTCCAGCCTAAGTTGGTTTGGTCTGCTCAGTCCAGGGCAAACATACCTTTGAGTAAAAGTAACATGGCATGTCATCAAGGAGGGTCAGTTTTACCAGAGGATTTGGAAAAGCAGATGCAGAGTAGATCTGAAATTTTGATGGAAATGTAAAACCCAAGTCTCCCAGCTGACTTCTTGCTACTCTTGGCATTGACCTCTAATATAATACTCTTTTTGTTATGCCTTTTAGGTTACTTTTAATGGATTAGTCATCATTAGAAAAATGGCTTCTTTTTTTGTTACAAGCGAAGGAGAAACTCAGGTGTCTTTTAGACCAAAAGTGGATTATTTTTAGATTATTATGTGCTAGCATGGCTAAGTAGGTGGTCACATGAGTAAGTAGGAATTGCTTTATTGCATTTGTCCATTTCGTACTCCTTAAAAAAAAAAATGTACCTAAGTACTTGAATTAAGTTGAGTCTTTTAAAAAGTTTGAAATTCACCTAGACCAAGGAGTACAAGGTTTTGGTGTAGATTTTGTATTTCTTGTCCTTAGTGAGGAGAACTTAATGTGATATTAGAGTATTTTTACTGTGGTTTGGAGCTAATTTATTTCTGTTATGGTGTATATTGCTAGTTTTATCCTTTCCTCCAAAGATTCAGTTCTTTTATTCAGAAAAGAAGCAGGTGAGGATTTAATTAGATTTGTATTTCCAATTATCAGGATACCTTAGTGTTAGCAGTAACTTAATTAGAAACTTGGAAAGATGGGAGGGACAGTGGGAAATAACAGGTTTTGTCCAAGTAATACTGTTTTCTCACTTAAGAATAATCTTGCCCAGAAGTAGAAATTGCCTTTTAGGAGAAGAAACTGCAGGTATTAAACCAGTAATAATTCAATCATATTTATCACTGAAGAATTGGAAAATCTAGTTCTGCCATTTAGTTTAGTTCTCCATAATTGACATAAATTTATATTTGTTTACATTTATGAATTTATACCTGTTTATACTATGAAAGCTATTTGATACATGGAACATTTGTATTTTTCTACTCTAATCCAACTGATGATGGTATAATGAAGAAAACTTAATATTTTTTGAACATGTGTATTCTTATTGCCTATGAGAAATTACTTTCCCAAGTAGTTGTTTCAAATCTGCATTAATTATTTGCACTATGCCTAGGAGAAAAATATGTTATATAAATTTCCATATCAGGTTTCTTGTAATATAAACGAATACAAAGAATTACTTTTTTAAAAAATTTAGGTATATTTAAAGGCAGGTTGTATTAGATAAGTATATTCTCCATGCCTTTTATGGTTTTGATCTGATTCAGGACTGTGTTCATTCATTATGAATGACTTACCTAATGACCTGCTGCTACTGCTGCTAAGTCGCTTCAGTTGTGTCCGACTCTGTGTGACCCCATAGACGGCAGCCCACCAGGCTCCCTTGTCTCTGGGATTCTCCAGGCAAAAACACTGGAGTGGGTTGCCATTTCCTTCTCCAATGCATGAAGGTGAAAAGTGAAAGTGAAGTCACTCAGTCGTGTCCAACTCATAGCAACCCCATGGACTGCAGCCCACCAGGCTCCTGTGTCCATGGGGTTTTCCAGGCAAGAGCACTGGAGTGGGGTGCCATTGCCTTCTCCAACCTAATGACCTATATGATTAAATACACTCCTACTAATTTTTTGAGGTAAATGTATAAGAAAAATTTGTTAAGACTATTTTTTGTCAGTTATATTACTACTTTTGTTATATAGATTTAGGAGCAAGAAGACCTACAGGAATAAGGAAAAAGCAATTGAGTAACTTTAAATCTACTATACCTAATTGCAGTATAGTATCTATTAAATAATTCATCACTCTTCTACATAGCTTCTAACTTTCACCTTTAAGTTCCTTTTTTCCACTTTAAATTGTTTAGAGGAAAATAATATAACTTTAGTAAGTTAGGTACATTTTTGTTTCCCCCTCAGTAATATTTTATCTTAGAACATATATTTGTGAAGAATAAGCTTAGTAAAAATATTTTCCTGTAGCAAATTAACTCTTTTAAGATGTAATATTTAACTGATTTATTTAGTAAATTTTAATTAAAGTTTCCCTTAAATTTTCACTGGGTGAAGGGACAAGTTCAAATCCATTTGAAGGTATCCCCTTTAGCAGATGTCATATTATCCATAAAACTCTATATCACATCTACTCAGGAGTTGTGTAGGATCAGTCTTGTCTTTTCAATATGGTAACTGTATAAATACTCAAATATCATTATGTCTTTCGCTTATTTTTTCTTTTCTACTAAATACTCCCAGTTTAACAATTCCATATATAGTATGGTTTCCAGATCTTTCCTTCATGAATGTTGTTCTCAAAATATGGAACCCAGAGTTGAATCTAATATTCTAGAGGTATCGTAACCAGCTTGAATACAGTGGGGTTGTCTCCCTTGTTTTGGTCATATTTAGCATGTGATAAATTTGGAATAGAAGACAAAGGCTATGTCTTTATAGTAGCTGTTACTTTATTGACCCATATCAAACTTGTTTTTCTTGACTGAATTATAATTGTTTTACAATCTGAACCTTTGCCTTATTTTTATATAGTTGATATTTGTACCTAAATAAAAACTTTACATTTATTCTGGCTTAATTGTACTTCGTTGATTTTGGTTTTGACTCATCATTAATTCTGTCTTATCATTTTGGCTTCAGATTTTGATGTGTGCCATGTTAGCCTTGCATTTTTAGTTACCTGTAGGTTGAAAGATGTGTTCTTTCTTATGTCTTGAGATTTTTTTCCACAGGTGTTTGTGTGTGTGTGTGTGGATAAAGTCAAATCACATGCTTACTGTAGCCTTTCTTCCGGATTGATCTTTATCCAAGATTTAATACTTACTGAGACTAGTGGGTCAGCTGTCTACACATCTCCTAACAGTATTGTCATTTCCCACCTTTCAGTTTTGTCTTACAGATACTTCTTAGGGTGGTTGTCTTCCACACTCATTTCTTAAATATTGGTTCTGTCTACCTATGGTTTTACTCTGTACTCCCTTTTCTGCTCTTTGTGAATATCACATACACACACATACACACACACACACCCCACACACACCACCATCACTACCCGCCCCCCCATGGCCACAATTATCACCTATATCTCAGCAACTCTTAGATCTGTATTTCCTCTTAACTTTTAATCTACAGGCTCATACATCCCAGCTGCATACCACTGCAGCCATTCAGTCCACAAGTCTTTTTTTTTTTTAATCCCTTTAGCTCCAGCCTCATTAACATTACCTTAGAATAGATTTTCATCATTTTTCATCCAGCTCAAAACTTGTTTCCTAACTGGTTCCTCAGTCTTAAACCCTTACAGTTCACAATGCAACCTGTGATAGATCCGTCTGAAATGCAAATTTGGTCATACCGTTCCTACTGATTTCAAGATAAAGTTTAAACTGCTTAGCTTCACCTATAAGGTTGCTTGTAACCCATCTGTATTTGAGAACTATTAAGAAGATATTTTCAATGTTTTAAATATTTAAGGTTAACATTTTTAAGAATAACTTTGAAGGTTGCATGTAAATTGAATTTTAGGCAGATTTATTAGAAAGTTGTGATGATATTTTGCTCTAATGAGTGAAATCTGGAATCACTGCCAGGGTGCTATTTTGCTATATGTTACTGAATACATTGGAGAAATTCCTGAAAAGTCTCATTCAAATTGACATCTGAATCCCATTGACTTATTTAGAGCATTCTTTATATTCATTTTTTATTTTTGTTAAATTGGTAGTATTCAGTATATAAAATGTAATTCAATTAGCTAATTATAGTTAACTTTTTTAACAGGAAGAATAAAATATAAGCTTTTTTTTTTTTTTTTTGGCCAGAGATAGGCTTTCTAGGAGTCTTTAACAATGTAGTTTAAGTCTGAATAAAGAGAAGAACTGAACAGGTACTAAGGCAAGAGAGGAGAAAGGGATGTGTGCCAGGAATCCTGGCTCCTGAGCATGTTGAGAAGCAGAGGTGATGAGTGAGGAGATATTTAAAAAATAAACACAACTTCTGAAAAACTGTTCTGTAGGGTCTTTAAAAATATCTTTAGTCCTGTGGAATTTTCAAAGTGCTTTCACATACATATCTCATAAGATAAAGGAGAGGAAATTTTATGAGGTACAAAGAGGTGGGGACTTCACCTGGGTCACGTGGCTAATTGTTGGCCCATTTGATATTAGAATCTTAATTTCCTGACTCCCAGTTTAGTAGTTTTCTCCAAACACTAACATGGCCACATTCTTAGTCATCATGTCACTTGACTGCAGTTAACCCAGGCCTGGAGAGAGAGGCCCTGAGAGGGACCTGCTCAACCAAGAGTTTTGGGCACCCTTCCAGTGCTGAAACTGCCTCCGCCCCTTTCTTTTCATTGAGCCTGAGCCATTGCCACGTGATGACTGTATTTGTGACTGAGGCTTAATTGAGTGTGAGAAGGCCCCATGTCTTTTGCAACATCAGCAATTCTGTGGAATTACGAGGGGTTGCAAAGCAGCAGGGACTGGCAGAAAGCAGTCAGGAGCTTTTCCATTGGGTGACTGTTGCAAAAGCCCCAATCAAGAGTGGTACAGACATAAGGTTTGACAGATTGTAGGCTCTGCTGTGCTCTGGTTCTGATTAACTTTCTGAATGAAATATTCAGAAGAATTATAAGATTATTGCATATTTTTAGCACTGAAGTTGGAATAAAACAGAAAACATGAATAAACCAATAGGGTCACAAACCAGAAGGCCTGGCTAGTAGTAATAGAGGACTTGTTAATTTGGAGGTCTGATCCAGTATAAGAAAAAATGTCCAGATACTGGTCACAAAGCATCTAGGAAACTTCAGTATGTTCTGGAAAAAAGACTGTAAAATTTTGCCTTTTTGTTCTAGTTTGTTGTTAAAGCAGTCCTCTATTTGGGGAAACCTATGGACAGGATCCCTGGACTGCAAGGAGATTCAACCAGTCCGTTCGGAAGATCAGCCCTGGGATTTCTTTGGAAGGAATGATGCTAAAGCTGAAACTCCAATGCTTTGGCCACCTCATACAAAGAGTTGACTCATTGGAAAAGACTGATGCTGGGAGGGATTGAGGGCAGGAGGAGAAGGGGACGACAGAGGATGAGATGGCTGGATGGCATCACTGACTCGATGGACATGAGTTTGAGTGAACTCTGGGAGTTGGTGATGGACAGGGAGGCCTGGTGTGCTGCGATTCATGAGGTCGCAAAGCGTCAGACACGACTGAGCAACTGAACTGATAGTTGTTTCAGTTAAAATTTATATTTCCAGAAAGAGAGAAAAAAGGAAATAATGTCTGATTAACAACCTTTATTAAAATTTACGTTCTGTTCTTCAGCATAAACAGTCTTCATTGCATTAATCTCAGCCTCAGTTTATTTTCATATTATTTTTACTGAAGGAGAAAATAGTGTTGGCACAGTGTGATTTTATTTTTTACTGTTTTACGTTATTAATCAAATTGAAACATAATCTTTGATTTTGCTTCCAAGGATAACATATGAATCACATGACCTATTTAACAGTAATTCAGAAGACTTTGATTTATATTTGTAATTTTGTTGTGCTTTCTCTATCTTTCTTTTAAAGATATGGACATACTGCAGGAGAAGCTACGCACAACGCAGTAGATTCTGCTATCAATGTTGGTGTAACTGCCTATAATATTGACAACATTGGCATCAAAGCAATGGTGAAGAAAACTGCAAAACAAACAGGACACACACTGCTTGAGGACTATAAAATCATTGATAATTCTAAGGGGGAAAATCCAGGAGGAGGAGCAAGTGCAAACCTGAAAGGGGAGAAAGATGAGCAGAAAGAGGGACCAGAGGAGAATGGAGCAAAGAAGAAAGATAAGTGATGGAGGTGCTATGCATTGCCTATACCAAAGCCTTACAGACGGATGCAGTTTTGTTAAATATGCTAATGTGGTAATCCTCACAGGCTAACCAGGATTTTAAAAATGTATTCATTCCTACAAAGTGACTATTTCATAAGCTTTATTTCATGTATTCTACTTCTGTGGAAAAGAATCAGTATTCTTGCATCTGATCTTTAGAAATATAGTTAACATTCTCTGTGAATTTATTTTTTTCTAAATGTGGCTAAAATATTTTTGCAGTTAAAATAAGACTAATAATAGATGTGCTATAAACCTCATTAAACCTATTGTTAAACTATTTTTGTATTTGCTGTCTTTCAGAAAATGAAGTAGGAAATTATTATATATATTCACATATACATAAAATTGGCAGTTAGTAACCTTAGTTCTGTGTGTACTGGGAAGGAATGACTTAAAATGTTTCCTCTTTTTGCACTAATTGTGGATTTTTTTTTAGGGTGCTTGTCAGAATTGTCAGTATGTAAGCTAAACAAAAACTGTGATCCTAAATGAAAAGAATTCTTGCATAACATTTAAAAGACTTTTTCAAAACAAGGAATAGACTAATCATGAAAATTAAAATGAGTTTCTATAAAATAATTTGATAGCTTATCTCTGTTAGAAAATGGGACAGTCTTTTTGATTTTAAATGATTACAAACAGATTTTTAAGTCTTCTAGAATTAAGTCTTCTAGATTTATCCTGTTACTGATCTATTAGGAGCCTAGGAAATTTGGGACTGTGGTTGGTATTATAACAATTCAAAGTGATTATTATCAGTTCAGTTAGACAAAAATGTAATCACTGCCATTGCAAGTTTTTCCAAAAGGCTAAAATTTAGTGAAAACTAAAATATAAACAGTTGAGTTAATGTATGAAAATTTTTTATTTTGGGATTCGGTGATTAAAACTGTATATACTAAAAAACCAATGAATTAAATTATTAGAAAGATTTTTTCATAATTCAGGTAAAGAATGTGAAGACTTTAGGCATTTTTCCATCGACAATGGCATAATGGTGTCCACTTTGGTAGAAGACAGGATATTCACAGACCTGTAAGCTACAAACATGTAATTAAAATAGCTAATGGCATTTTATTTTTGTTTCTTGATTTTAAAAGATGGTTTTCATACTATAGTCCTTCCTGATATTTCTGAATCTCCAATTGCTATTTACTTCCTTAGACTTTGAAACTAAAGAGTGCACTTTGTGAATAAACTGTCTTTGATTTCCTCGGCCTCACATGTATTCATGGGCTTGTATTTCAGAAACACAGAATTGGAGCCTTTTCCTGGGGTCAAGGATAATGTTCTAGTTGAAATGGAAATAAAGTTGAATTAGTAAGTAGCTTTCAGTCAGTCTCTGCCTTATTTAAGAAATGGAATGACAATTAATGGAGCCAGTTTAAAAAATTATCTTAAAGCAGAGGTCAGCAAAGCTGGATTGTCAACAGAAACCTAGTTGTCCCTTTCGCTTCATTCTATACTGTTCACTTGTTTGTGGGTTGCTGTTTCAGATAAACAGCCATTTTTAAATTAAGGCTTTTGAACCAAAACCACACTGATGACAGGATTCAGTCTGTAACTGTGTAAGTGGGGTGGAAATTAAAGTGCTGAGAGTTGCAAACTGAAGGGTGAAGAAAGACTTGACGGTGGAAAGATTACCTTTTTAGTCAGTCAGTAGACAGGTGTGACTAGTAAGTCTGGGTGAAGCAAGGGGCAAAGTAGATGGTGTCACACCCAAGATGGCGTATCAGAGGAGTGGGTTTTTACGTGAAGATGGAAGCGTGTGGTGATGCTGGAAGCAGCATTAGAGGCAGACAGGATTCCTGATTCTCCTGACCCAAAGGAACAGGAGTTCTATAGACAAACTAGAGAATAAACCCATCAGTTCTTAGCTTTTGACATTTCAAAAGCTACGATTTATATGTGAATCAGATTTGGGAAAATATGTGACTATCTCTCTAGCAGCCAGCTCACTCTCATCCCCACCTCCCCAGTCTATGAGAGAACTAAGAACAGTGGCTGAGGACCAAGAAGAGGAGCCACCGAGACAGAACAGACACTGGTGAGTGTCTGAGAGGTGACCTGCACCTTGCTCCCCACCTGCCGCAGGCTGGGCACAGAAGTTAGGAGTGCAAAATTTGCCATACCATGTGAATATTGACATGCTGTGAGGAGAGTTCTTTTGCACTTTCCAGTTAAACTGTAGATTCTTTGAAGGCAGTGAACCTACTTGGTATCTTACACATCACTTTGTATAAAATAAGCCCCCAATTGCATTTAATTGAATTGATGCCTTAAAATGCTGCCAATTATCTTTGGCCCACAACTCAGGGCGGTTCTTTTGGACACTAAATACCCTATCCGTCTAACATGCCACCACATCACGTTCTGTTTAATCAATTCAATCCGAAACTTCCAGCACTGGCCCTCTTAACACCTGTGAACCGCACTGGGCGACCCAGCCCGGCGGGCGCCGCCCTGTGACGTCACAAGGAGGAGCCTGGCCGCAACCGTGAGGCTGTTCCCTCCACAACGGCTGTGAGAGCCCCCCGTCACCCGGGTTCTGAGTGTCCCCTCAGGTCTAGTGTTGTCAGCTCTGTGAGGGCAAGGCGTGGGTGGCCTCTGAATTGACGCTATGTTGGAAGGAAGAGGCGACAACTTCGACGGTGTGAGCACCGACCGTCTTAAATTGGAGTTACCGGAAGAAATGCACCTGAGGTCAGTTGGGGACCAGCGCGCGCGCTCCCGCCCGGTGTGGGGGTCACGGCCACGCCGCCAACGCGAAGGCCGGCGTCTGTGAGGGTCCAGGGCTCAAGGTCGAAGCCCCTGAGGCCGATGTGACAGCTGCAGGGTCACTGATACCCGGGCAGAGCTGGTGCCATCTGAAAACAGTATAGATTCATTGACCTCGTACATTTGGTGTCAAAGAGGCAGGTTTCGAACTGCCTTCAGGATCAAGTCAAATGGCGTGTGCTGTGTGCATATGCTCTAATACTAAAATGTGTGTGCGCTTTTGATGGTCCAGTAGGTTCAGGGTTTCTGTTTCAGGTGCCAGACATTTTGTTCAGTTACTATACTGCTGTTTCATCCGTTGAGAAGCACTTAAGAATTGGTGACATTTTGTAAAAATGAAGCCCCTCCTATATATATACTTCTAAGTACCCCATATAAGTATTCTTACTAAAACTTTGGAACATTTTAAGCAGGTTTTGTTTTGTTTTGTTTTTTAAGGTTCGCCTGTCCCCACCAGTAGGCCACAGGAGGGTAGACTCACCTGTGTGGAAGCAGTGGTCTTTATAGCTTCCTTTGATTTCCTCTCTTAACAGCTCCAAACACACTCTTAGTTGCTCAGGCATTTCTTGGTCTGATAATAAGCTGTAAGCCCTCTGAGGACGGGTTCTGTAGTCCCTGAAACAGTAGAGTATAGGTACCAGTACTTTGGAGGAATCCTGCACAAATTCAAATCCCAGCACTCTTCACTCAGCAACTATATGATTTTGGGCAAGTTAATGAACCTCTAAGCCGCAGTTTTCTCAAATCTAAGACTGTAGTAGAAATGTTTATCTCACACATCATGTGGTTGTTACCAGGACTAAATGTTTGTAAAGCACTTAGCATTGGCTTGTGATAAACATTCAGTGGAAGTTGGCTGCTGCATATTGCTGTTCTTACTGGGTATATCTTCCGCACTTATCACAATGCCTCTAACATAATAGGCATTCAAAAATATGTATTGAATAAATGATTCTATTATATTTTGAGAACTACTATGCTTATTGATGTCCTAAATAGATTATCTCTGTAGTGTTATGTATGTATGTATTTTTTTTTTTTTTTTAGTGCTTCTTTTTTTCTGTTTATATCAGGTTGCCAGTTGTTACCTGTTGTCCTAGCTTTTCCTTTCTATAGTAATTTGCAGCTCATCTGTTGGGCTTTGAGAAACAAGATAACCAAAAACTGTCAGACTTTTTGGGGTCAACTTTAAGAATAAAGAGTGTTAAGTGGTTACATGGAGAGCTTTGACCTTTAGTGCATTTGAGTGTCCTTCTGGACACAGATTATCAGAAGCCTGTGTTTTTTTTTTTGATTCCTTATTCTCAACCAGACCATCAATGACTGATATTTCATAGTATGGTGTTTCTGAAGTAGTGAGTTGCCATGTGTTATTCTTTTCATGTTATTTTTAATTGAGTCATAATCAACTAAATGTGTTCAATAATAGGGATATAGTGAAACTCTCAGTGCTTAAAATAAGACACAAGATTGCAGAACTGGAAACCAAACTCAATACTGATGATGAAGGTATATAAGTAAATATTTTTATGTATGACTCCTATATAGTTACTGTTCATTGTACTAAGATAGCTATAGTATATTACATATTTGGAATAATAGTGCCCAAATTATAGTGTTGCTTTTTGGCAGCATTAATAATAATTTAATATAGAAGCTTTAAAAATTGATTTTTGGAATGTCAAACCTGTTATTTTATAATTATCAACTTATGAGTTCAAAATGTTCAGTCTTCAATTAGAAGAACCTTTGTTTTGTGAAATCAATTCATTATTTCCTTGATAAATAATATATTTTATTATATACAAATTAATATATAATATATATTATCAAGGAAATATTTAATAAAATATTAATAAATATTGATAAAGTTATTAGACAATATCTGATATGATTTATTACAACATACTATTTAATTATATTAATAATTAACTTAATAAATATTTGTTTAAATAATTATCACAAAGTTTTCTACATAATTTGAGTAATAACTTTTATACCTTAACTGCTAAAGTTGAGGTATAACCTTAAAATCCTTATCTAGTTTTTGACTATTTGTGTTGGAAGAATGGGGGAGGGGCAGGCAAGTGTTGCATGCATATGGCACACCTAATACACAGGCATCCATATGTCCTTAAAATTTGTAATATATGTAAGATGTTAATTTGTTATACAAATATTGATTGAGATTCTGCCATATGTCAACACTTTGAATGGAGGACCTTTCTTTTCCCTTTTCTAAAGAGGTTCACTGACTATTGGGAGGAAGTGTCAAATTAAAATATGAACATGACAAGTAATGTAAATTCTGCATAAGGAAAAATGGCACCTCAGGTAAGGGCAACCAAACACAACCTGCATGTGGGAAGGTGCAGTCTTGAACTGAATACTAGAGAACAGTAGGAGCTTATTAGGGTTATAGGGGTGGGCTTTGGTTCTTAAACCTGCTCATGCTGCTCTCTTCTATTGGGGAAGCTGTAAACAAAATGGATTAGCAGCCATATGACAAATATAATGCCACTTTTCATAATGCCCAGTGCTCTGTTAGAGCTTGATTAGAGAACACTACTTTATCCCAAGGCTGAAGTAGCTTCCTCTGCCTCCCTGTCTATATCCTTAATGAAACTGGCTCCATGGGTGCAGACTGTTGAGTATACCTACTGAGTACTTGCACTGTCAAGGCTGGCTGAAATTTCCTTATCCAGCTAATTACAGACAAAACAGGTCATGCTCACAGGTACACACACAATGCAATAACTTTGACCACTGGTAAAAAGTACGCCCAGCAAGTCGTATTACCAACAGCTCGTCTCACGGGGAATAGCTGATTTGTGGGTATAAAGAGAAAAGGTAAAATGATAGGTGAGAAAGTTCTTTCCTCAGTAGGCCAAGCTAAAGCCTAAGATGGAAGGTGGAAACCTTTATGCCTTCTTCGGTATCAACTAAGGCCAGGAACTGTGTCAGCAGGGGTGACTATTATCCCCATTTAGGGAAAAATGAAGTTGAGGAATTTAAGTCGTTTGCTAAGATCACATAGCCAGGGAGCGGCAGAACCATGACTTTATCCTAAATCACCTATCTACCACTACTGCCATTACCATGATGACTGCTGTCTCCCTGGTCAGTGCTCAACAGTTTTGGTTATCTGCTGTTGCACAGCCAATCACCCTGTGATCTGGGGGCCTAAATAACATCTCTCTCACAAGCCTGTGGATTGACTGTCTTCATCTAGGATGTTCCTAATTGGGGTCTCTTGTGTGATTGCAGTCAGATGTAGTCTGGCACTCAGTCATCTGTAAGTTCAGTGGGGTTAGACATTCCCAGATGGTTCACTCACATGGCTGGCATCTCATCCTGGGTGTTGGTTGGGAGCCCAGCTGGGACAGCCCATCAGAAGTGCCTGCTCTTGGCTGTGTAGCTTTTGCTTCTCATAACATGGCACCTGGGTTCCAACAGGCTGTACCCAAAAGCAAGCATTCTAAAAGGGGCAAGGACAGAAACTGCCAGGCTAGTTAAGGGCTACTCCTGAAATTGACAGTGTCATTTCCACTGTATTCTATTGGTCAAAACAATCATAGATTTGAGAGAATGGAGAAAATCTGCTTGTCAAGGTCACATTGCACAAGGTCAAGTGAGATGAGATAGATTCTTGCAGTCACCTTTGGAAAATGCAGTCTGCCATGAGTGAAGTTGCTCAGTCGTGTCTGACTCTTCGCGACCCTGTGGACTGTAGCCTACCAGTCTGCCATAGGGAGCATTAAATATGTCTTTTGAGAACTCTAAAGTAACTGATGACGGAACATAGATTGTGACGAGAACGTGGCAGGAGATGAGATAAAGGTTTATGAAGAAGAGGAAGACTAATCTTTAATATGATGCTGATGTATTTTTATTTATCCTGAAGAAGTGAAGTGAAAGTTGGTCCAACTCTTTGTGACCCCATGGAATTCTCCAGGCTGGAATACTGGGGTGGATAGCCTATCCCTTCTCCAGCAGATCTTCCCGACCCAGAGATTAAACCCAGGTCTCCCACATTGCAGGTGAATTCTTTACCAACTGAGCTATGAGGAAAGCCCTTTTATCCTGAAGGCAATGGGATGATTAAAGGAGTTTTCAAAATAAATTTATTATTGCTCAACATTATAAAAGAAATACACGCACAAGTGATGACCGTGATACATCTGTTTAGGTAATTCTTTCACACTTCCCCCTCCTCAAATCTTGTCACCTCTCTCTCCATTCTCACTCTCAGCTAGTGAGCTTACCTTTCTCTTCCAAAACAAGATAAGAAACAGAAGAGAATTTCCAAGTGTTTCTACTGAGAAGGCTACCCACTTACCTGCATCTTTACTGTGTGTTCTGTGTTCCTCTTATTTAAGATTAATCCCTCCACTTGTGCAGCAGATCTGGTCTACCCTCACCTCCTCCAGGATATAACTTCAACAATTGATCATCTTTTCTCTTTCCTGCACCATCTGTTTTCGCTGCTCCATTGGCTCATCCCCAACAGCACACAGACATGCCGACTTTATTTTATCTAAAAAACAAATAGCAACCCTCCTTTGGCCTCACATTTCGCTTTCTACCATTATCCCCTTTCCCCTTTCACTGCTCCATGCATAGCAAAACTCTTCAATTTTTTTTTTTTTAATTTCCACTCTTAACTCTTTATTCCTATTTAATCATTTAATCTACTTGGTTTTTGACAGGATTAACTTTTGGGCAAAATGGCCAACACAATGAACTTCAAAGGGATTCACATATTTTAGTGGCCTTTTGAAGCCCTTTAGGATTCATAGGAAACTATATGCAAAAAAGTGGTTTATGTTTGAAGTAAATCTCAATTTCACCATCTTAAAACTTGGCCACAAGGCAAGGAACAGGAAAAAAAATATCCAGGAGACTTAAAAAGTGAGAAGAGTCATATTGGTGTAGGGAGTTTGAGTACATTTTAAAAAATTAAAACCTCACAACTACCCTTTAAAAAATGTATCACCTCATTTTATAAATGAAAAACAGACTTGGGGATTTTCAATGGCTTTCTCAAGGCTGCAGAGGTGAGGAGGGACAGATCTGCAATTTGGATCCAGGCATTCCGGCATCAGAGCCCAGACTCAGCCTCTACTTCTTTCCACTGAAGTTTCTTAAGTTTGCTTCTCAAGTTTTTTTCATCTGGAGAAGAGAACCTTGATTTACTGAGGCTCTGGGACATTGATAATCTAGGCATAAAAATGGGCTGAATTTGCCCAGCACAAGCACAGTTTTCTCATTCTCTCTTGGACTTGATCATTCCAATCAGAAGTTTCACCTCTAATCTCCTGAAACTGTTCTTAGCAAGGTCATCAATGACTGTCAGTTTGCAAAATCCAGTGTCACCTCTCAGTCCTCATCTTGACTTGTTAACAGCCTTGCCACAGCTGATCACCTTCATCCTTGAAACCCTTTGCTTGTCTTCTGGGATGCCACATTCCCTTGGTTATCTTCATATCTACTGGCTACTCCTCACTTCTCTTCATCTTCATGAGTTCTAAAAACTTGGAGTGCCTCTGTTCCCTGACTTTTCTCTGATGTATGCTCGCACTACTTAGGGGATCTCCTCTGGTCATGTGGTATTAAGTGCCATCTGTGTACAACACACAGACATATCTCCATCCCAGACCTCTCCTTTGAACTCCTTTTTCATCTTCATTTATAGGCTGGTTTCTAGTTTAAAACTCTTTGATTATTAAGTAAAATATTGGTAAATCAAAAAGTTTTTACAACTTATCTCAGTAAATGCTAAAATATGTTTTTAATAAAATTAATCTTCCTTATTAAAAGATATTTCTATTTATCTTGATCAGGCATAATACTTAATGATGGAATGCTAGAGGCATCCTCATTCCTGGAAAAAAAGCAAAGATGCCACCTGCCACCATTAAAATTTAATGGTGTTAAATTTAATGGTATTAGAGAAGACTAGAGTCCCTTGGACTGCAAGGAGATTCAACCAGTCCATCCTAAAGGAAATCAGTCCTGGGTGTTCTGGAAGGTGTCCTGGAAGGACTGATGTTGAAGCTGAAACTCAATACTTTGGTCACCTGATGCGAAGAGCTGACTCCTATGAAAAGACCCTGATGCTGGGAAAGATTGAGGGCAGGAGGAGAAGGGGACGACAAAGGATGAGATGGTTGGGTGGCATCACTGACTCTATGGACATGGGTTTGGGTGGACTCCGGGTGTTGGTGATGGACAGGGAGGCCTGGCATGCTGCGGTTCATGGGGTTACAAAGAGTTGGACATGACTGAGCAACTGAACTGAACTGAAGGTTCCAGTCAAGCAATAAAGTATGAAACAGAAATAAGAGTTATAGCTATTAGATAGGAAGAGATAAAATTATTATAATTTTAAACTTTTATAATTTGATATCTATAATTTTCCAGAGGATCAGTGGAAAACTAGTACATTAGTGAAAAATTAGAAAATGGTTGAATACAATAGTGGAAGAAATTTTTCTTAAAAACATTTTGTGTAGCAGTAACCAGCTGGAAAATAGTTTTTTAATAGTGCACAACAGTTCCAGCCTAAATCATCAAATATCTGATAATATCCTTGATAAGAAATATTCAGGATCCATATGAAGAGAAAAAAGAAGACTGTGACTATAATGAGGTAATAGCCATTCAGCAAGAATTCTCACTTATTTAACATGAGAAATTTAATACTGGAGAGAAACCCTAAAATAAAATGTAATTGGAGAAGTTATTAATAAGGTTTTATAAGAAGGATATAGACTTTTTCTATGTCAGAGAATTGGATTTTATAAATCTGCTCATTCTCATCAAATTAATTTACTCTTATTAAAACACTGAGCTGTTTTTTCTTAACTTCAATAACTGACTCTAAAGTTAATTAGGTGCATAAATAGACATGGATAACTGATAAGTATTTGTGTAGCGGGTGTCGACTGAAAAAAAGGTGTACAACTTGAGAGTTGTGAGTTAAGTTTTATTTGGGGCAAAATGAGGACTGCAGCCCAGAAGGCAGCATCTCAGATAGCTCTGAGAGACTGATCCAAAACAGCAGTGGGGGAAAGTCAACATACAAGGTTTTGGTGAAGGGGAATTCAGTGCCATGAAGCACTCATTTTACAAAAGGTTTTTGTTAGTCATGAGGATCTGATGTCACCATGAAGGGATTTAGTGCTTCTATAGATATGAGGAGATGCAAGGATTGAGATAATAAAAGTGAGTGAAGTCGCTCAGTCGTGTCTGACTCTTTGCGACCTCATGGACTAGTAGCCTCCAGGCAAGAGTACTGGAGTGGGTTGCCGTTTCCTTCTCCAGGGGATCTTTCAGACCCAGGGATAGAACCCAGATCTCCCGCATTCGGGCTCCCGCATTCGGGCTCCCGCATTCGGGCTCCCGCATTCGGGCTCCCGCATTCCAGGCAGACACTTTAACCTCTGAGCCACCGGAGAAGCCCCAACAGAAATCATAAAATCTGTTCCTAAAAACATCCAACTATCTAAAGACCTGTCCCACGAGATTCCCTGGAGCACAGAGTGCCTCATTCCACTCTGAACTCCCTCAGGGCTTGTTGAATAAAGGTCAACAGCTATGGCAGCATGGGGTTCAATCTCCGTAGAGGCAGATGGCAAATGCCTTTGTTGTTCTCTCGTTGGCAGTGCTCTTGGTAAGTGCCAATTTGTAGTTGACACGGGGCTGGAGGACTCCTGTAAAATAAAATAAAGCTATAATGACTAAAACTAGAAACAAATCAGTAGAACAGAATAGATAGTGTACCAGTTTGCTAAAGCTTCCATAGCAAAGTACTGCGGACTGGTTTATTTTCTCACTGGTTTATTTCCAGTTCTAGATACTGGAAATCCAAGATCATGATACTGGCAGAGTTGGTTTCTTCTGAGATCTCCCTTCTTGGCTTGTATTCTCTGCAGTTTCAGTTAGAAAACACTGAAGTCCCAGTGGATAAATACAAGTAGAACATAGAGACAACTCATAAATATAGAAAAAGACCCAAATTGTTTTTAAGTTAAAGAAATGTGTTGCCTATCAAAAAAGTAGAGTTTTTTTTGTTTTAAGTGAAATAGGAATGTTATACTGTACTGATAGCAATGTAGTACTACCCTTTGGGAAAACAATTTTGCAGTAAATTTCTAATGATAAAAATGATAATAACAAAACCAGCTAACTTCTATAGCAATTTCTCTGTGTGCTGCACTGTCTTAAGAATTTCACATTTAATTAATCCTCTCAATACCCAAGAGGGTAGGAACTTTAATTATCCTCATTTTACAGATGAGAAATTGAGGCACGGGAAAGGTAACTTGCTCAGGATCACAGAAAGACACTAGTAAATGGTGGAGACATGACTTAAACCCACTAGTCCTTCTTTGGAGATGTTTTTCCCTATGGAGTCTCTTGATGAAAATTTGGTTAGGGGGACAACTTTACCCAAAGGAGATACTCTTTGCACCATACTTCCCTTTGGGACATATTGGTATTTTTATTCATGTAATTCTCACTGTTTGAATATTCTTATTCTCTGGCTTAGAATAGATGTCATTTCCCTCAAGAAGCATTTTCTGACCCTCTTCAATCTTGGTCTCATTTCTCATTCCCTTCTGCCACCTTCCAGGTTGCATGTCCTTCTCTGTGTTCCATTGCATCCAGTTAACTGAAGACTCTCACAAATATTCTGGCTCTATGTCTCTCTACTCTCCATGCTTCCTAACTGTCCTACTGCTGATTGACAGCAGAGACTATGTCTATTTTAGTTTTGTATCCCTCATGCCTTGTATAGTGCCACATAGTAAGCTCTTTCCTTCCCTTGTTAACATTTTCTTATTTTACAGAGTTTTTTCAAGTTAATATAACTCTATCACTGTAATAAATATAGTGAACAACACAGACATGAAAGTGTATGTAGGGTCAAGTTTCAATTTAACTATGTTCTTTTTAACAATTAAAATATTTGGCATTGTTGTTTAGTTGGGCTTTGTTTGTTTTGTTAACATGCTATCTCTCTTTGGGGGAAAAAAAAGTCCATATTGGAAAGGTAGGCCTCCACCTAATATTGTCTTGCTTTATGAACTTCCTCCTTTAACGTCAATTTTGACTATAAATCAAATTTCCAATATTTTTCAATTTTTGGTGTGATTTTGCTTTTCACTGTAGTGATTCTAGCCAAGATCCCTCTTGAGATTACAAAGCAGTTTGATTTTTCCCCTCCAAAGTACAGTGCTTGTTTTTTGTTTGAGTTTAGAGTTACCATAAAGGCAACGGTTTCATGGAATTATTACTCAGAGTTCTTTTTCTCCCAAGAGGCACAGATGTTTCTGCTAACCTTTTATCCTCATAATCTGTATTTTAATAATGACTTGTTATGGGTTCATCTTAGGCCTTGATAGGTTGGCTGCTGTTGTGCTCAAGGTCATGGATCATCTTTTTTGGAGTCATGTTTGTTGTGATTGTCTAATGACACCACCACGTCTCTTATCTGGGCTGTTTTCAGATGGCTCTGGATGTTCCTTAGTATCAAGATTATTTCCAAAATTTGCCATTTTGAATTGTTAATCTTATTCCCAGTCGAAAGCATAATTTAAATAGTATTGCATTTTAAAGACAGATGAAAACTTATTTTTCAAGAAATTTTGCAAAAACATTGCAAACCTCAGTATATTCAATACTTTTGGCTTATCACAGAACAAAATGTGGTAGGGAAAATAAAACTCAGTGTGCTCATTTTTTTCAGAAAAATAAAACAGTTGATAGTAGGAAATTGACCAGATATTGGGGGTGAGGGCGGCAATACTGTTATGTAGCAAGAAAGCAAAAAAGTTGTTAATTTCCGGTCTTGCGGACCTCCATCCACTTGTTGAGTATTTGGATTAATGACTTTGGACTTGGGTATGGGAGGACATTCCTTCCCCATCTCCTTGTAGACTACATTTGCTTAGAGATGAGGGTGAGGGCAGGGTTGTGCAGGGTTGAAGACATTGGCAGTGATGTGAGCTAATGTCTTTCTGCTTAGACTCCTCCATCAACTATTGTATAGCAGAAATTGCCTCATATATGTAAAGAACATTTAAAGTTTAGAAACAAGCTATTTTTTTCTCTCTTTTACAAAGTGTGACTTTCCAGACTCAAAAACAAAACAAATTAGCTTTGAGCCTTAAAGCTGAAAAGGAGCTTTGTGTATGTATGTGTGTACTTCTATTTTTTCTTTTAAGTATTTAATATTTTCTTGAAAAATTTTAAATCTCATTCATGTCTTATTTTTTAAATCTTTGGTTTATTTTTAAAAATTTTTTTAAATTTGTATATTTTAAATGAAATAAAGGATGAATATTTTTAATGGTAAAAGATACAGTTCACAAAGAAGATAGACATCATGAAAAGGAGCTTTTGATTCTAGGCTGTATCCTCCTCCTTTGCCTAGAGCAATAGGACAAATAGATGTCTTGGCCTCAATAGCCAAAGGAATTTAAAGAAAACTGCTTACAGATAAGAAAAGATGCTTGAACAGGTGGTTAGATATATAAGTAGTGTTACCATAGCACAGAGGTTAAGAGGACACACTTTCAAGTCAGAACAAACTGGGTTGAAACCCCAGTTCCTCATTTATCAGCTTTGTCACCTTAATAATGTTATTTGACATCTCTGAGCCTGTTTTCCTTATCTGTTGAATGGATAACTAAATGTTTGTAACTAAGGATTGAATCTGTTAGTATATATAAGGCACTGTGTGCTTTTAACACAGCAAACACATAATTTGTAGTTGTTAAATGGACTCAGAATTCTTTTGCAAAGAAAAAAAAAAAGAATATTACATTGGATGAGAGGCTAGTACTTTTTAGGCTGTATGTAACACTGGGTTTGGCGAAAAAGTTTGTTCGAGTTTTCCGTAACATCTTATGGAAAAACCCAAACTGAGTTACAGTTATTTCAAGTTCTGAGGAAAGAAACGTGTTGCTGATATTTCCTCTAATAGAATTCCTTATAAACATACACAAAGAACTCAAAGAACAAAAGAGGGCGGAGAGTGAGCAGACTAGGAATCACAGCATAGTGTGAGGTCCAGGCCAATGGGAACCTGTGAGTCTGCCGTCTACACAGATCCTGTCTAACAGAGTCCCTCCTTAGATGTTAGTTCACTCTGGTGCATCTGTGTTACTAATAAAGCCCAGTATAGTGACAGAGTCAGGCTGAGCTGATTAATGTTGTTTTCATGAATAATGAGAGATGATGAGGTGATCTTGATCCTGCCCCCCTTTTCACTCAGGTGGTGAATGAAAAACTCATTAGGAGACACAACTTGAACTAAATGATCAACTAGAAAAGTAAATTGTTTCTCTCAAAGAGAAAATGGAAAAAAAATTGTGGAAGTCCTTCAGATATGGAAGCAACTATATATATGTATGTTTCATAAATTGAGTAAAAACTGATAAAAGATCAATTACTTATATTTGCTTTGTTTTAGACAGGCTGTCTTCTATTTGAGTCTATGAACAGATGCCAGTGGTGAGTAAAAGATGGTTAAATAAAAGGAATAATTGAAGGAAATTATGTATATTTCCTGCCCCCAGGCAGATTCTACACAAAATTTTAAAGGTCCAAATAAAATACTTTGTTCAGTGGAGCTTTTCCTAGGATGTAAGGAATCCTATACATATGGCCTTGATCTCTCCCTTATAAACTTGAACAGAGATTCTGTTGCAAGTACAAACAAAATGGAAGTGAAAGGATCTCAGTGGTCAGGCTGGGGGGGAAACTTGAGTGTGTCTATTCCTTGCAATCTAAAAGTGCCTGTGTGCTGTGTGCTAAATCACTTCACTCATATCCAACTCTTTGTGACCCTATGAACTATAGCCTGCCAGACTCTTCTGTCCATGGGATTCTCCAGGCAAGAATACTGGAGTGGGTTCCATTTCCTCTTCCAGGCATTGAACCTCTCCCAGGGATTGAACCACGTCTCTTCATGTCTTCTGCATTGTCAGATGGATTCTTTACCACTAGTGCGAACTGGAAATAGCTCTGCTTTACCTACTTCGTTTGTTGGTTGCCTAGTGACATTGTTTTTCCTTTGAGAGTTAATTTTCAGTTTAGTTCAGTAGCTCAGTCATGTCTGACTCTTTGTGACCCCATGGACTGCAGCATGCCAGGCTTCCCTGTCCATCACCAACTCCCGGAGTTTACTCAAAGTCATGGCAATTGAGTCAGTGATACCATCCAACCATCTCATCTCCTTTGCCGTCCCCTTTTGCTCCTGCCTTCAATCTTTCCCAGCATTAGGGTCTTTTCTAATGAGTCAGTTCTTTGCATCAGGTGGCCAAAGGATTGGAGTTTCAGCTTCGGCATCAGTCCTTCCAATTCAGGACTGATTTCCTTTAGGATGGACTGATTGGATCTCCTAATTTTAATCCCTGATAAATGAATTTATGTTTTATACTTTACAGAGCATATTCATTTGCATTTCATTCATTCAAATATTTTTGAATATTTGTTTAAAATGTAAAGGAGGCCCATAACATGACTTATGTTGAACTCTTGCTGTTTTTATTGCAAGAATACTCAGAGAAACATGAAAACCTTGTAAATAAATCAAGGGTACTGTGCATGAAGATGAAGATACAATACTCAACTAAATTGGCAGGACTTAACATTACTCTTAATAGTAATAAAAGTTTGTCCTTAATTAAACATATGTATATAATATGCAAATTAATTTCATATGCATTATTTCTGTCTTGCAACAAACCCCATGTTATAAAATTTACTATTGTTATTTTAATATATGTGATTCTAAGCTTAAAGAGTTTGATTTACCCAGTTTCACACATCTGGAAATGTGGATTCAAATTCTCTTACTCTTAAAGCCATGCCATTTAACTCTGCTGTACCAACAGCCCTGTGATACTGCTGATCAGAAGTAATGTGTGTTAAGTGCCTGCTGTATTCCTGGGCATTTATGGAGAGTACTCTGAATAACTGCAAACCTTTAGTGAAAGGTATAGAAAAATCGTCTACTTTTGTTAATGAATTTAGGGATAAAGTAACTTTTTTTGCAAACCTGTTATGTACAATCCAGAAATACCATTGTGACTGTGTTTTAGAAAGTCAGGAAAATAATATGATTTTTTTTGTTTGTTCTTGTTTTTTATTGTTGGAAAAGTGGCCAATTTTTTTTCTCTGCCATGGAGTCATAGCTCCATCTTGTGGTATTTAGAAATTGCTGCAAGGGCTGTTTTAAGTTTAGTGTTTCTTAACTGTCGGTAGAATTTTACTACTGCCTACAGAATATAAATTATCAAGTACTGCCTACAGAATATAAAACGTTCTGGCTTCCTTCTTCTAGCTAACCCACCCATAGTCCTAGCTCAAGAAAAGAGTGCATCTAGCATTATGGGAGTTAGCAACAAAGTGCTGGTGTGACATGAGAGAAGCCTGCAGCACATCCAGGAAGGGTTTCAGCAGCTTCCTCATTGCCACCCCAGACTCTGTGACGTACTCATGTTCATGAAAAATGCATCTATTTCCCTTGATGAATTGCTATTCTTGAAGAAAATGTCATTCTCTAAGAAACAGAGAATTATATTTATCTTCAAAAGAACAAAAAAATGTTAGAACCAAGAGTGGGGCCACATGCTAAGTAGAAAGGAAAGATAATAAAAGTTCAGGCTGTGAAGGAACTGACGCTCTCTATTCTCTGGGTAGGTACCCTGAGTATTCTGGTTTTCTTACACAGTGGAATTCAGGAGGCGTTTGTCTAAAGAGGTGGGATTAGGAATCTAGCCAGGGAGCTGGTGCTGGAAGTAGCCAGTGAAAATGAAAGTCGCTCAATCGATTCCGACTCTTGGTGAATTCTCCAGCTCAGAATACTGGAGTGAGTAGCCTTCCCTTCTCCAGGAGATCTTCCCAACGCAGGGATCAAACCCAGGTCTCCCACATTGCAGGTGGATTCTTTAACAGCTGAGCAAGGGAAGCTGAACAAAGGAAGCCCAAGAACACTGGAGTGGATAGTCTACCCTTCTCCAGCGGATATTCCCCATCCAGGAATTGAACTGGGGGTCTCCTGCATTGCAGGCAGATTCTTTACCAACTGAGCTATGAGGGAAGTTGGAAGTAGCCAACTGCTAAGCAAAAAAACTTGGGATCCTAGAATCCTGCATCCAGTCAAGAAATCTCTCTTTTCCAAGGACAGAAGAGATATTGTCTTATTCTTTATATAAAAAGCAATATTTGTGAGGATCAGACATGTACCATTTATGTAATGCAAACATTTTGGTTTTATGTTAATATTAGGTTGATAATCAGAGAAAAGGGCTTAAACTAGTTGTTTTTGTTTGTAAATTTACAGACACTTTATCCTTGTTGTAGATTGCTTAGTCTTTTGGAGTAACCTATACATGCATACTTAAGAAACTGATGTTTCTTAGTTTGAATACTGATTTTGAGTAACATCAAATTGCAAGTTTGCTTATGAGCAACAAAAGGATGAACGCTGCTTTTGTCGTGAAGGCTACTAGAGATATATAAAACCAGTACACATAGTGCCTGACAGAGTGAGCTGCATGTTAGTTCCCTTCCTTCCTTCCTTTGATAAAAGAGAAGTATAATTTCATTGAAGCAAGTCTGTTGTGAAATTAACCTTGATCCACTTGAAGGAATAAGGGCGAGGGCAAAGCCCAGAGATGTGCAATCTGACTTACTAAGCTCTACTGTCATACAAGTTATGAATCTTCTGGTACCTTCTTAAAGCTCTGGTAGAATTCTGTGGTTTTTTGTACCTGTCCAGATAGCAGGGACCTCTGTAGGGATTTAATGCTTCAGATAAAAAGTGTAGAACCTTTACTCCTCTTGGGCTAGCTGGGTTATACATTTTCTAGCCCCTTTTGTTTGCATCCACTGGAAACAGAACCTAGAGCCTCCCTGATGTTCCAAGAATTTTCAGGTGTGTCCCACAAAGATCTGCAGCCTTTCCCTGGAAAGCTAGAATCTGTTTTAAGTGTACCAAACAACTAAATGTTAAGGCTAATTAGGCTGTTTCACCTCTGATGAGCACTAGCTAGTTCTCAGGTTCTGACCTGGCCCTCTGGGTTTCTTCATTAATCTCATTTAGGTAGGTTACAGAGCTGAGGATGCACTATGCTCTTTATCAGAGCTTGATGACCTCCTCTATGCAGCCCCACAGATGGTTCCCCAGCAGTGTGCTGAGCAATCTTTATGGTCATGACTAACATTTGGCAATGCGTGCCTTCTTTCCTAGGTTAGCTTCCTTAGGCCAAGTCAAGCTTAGTACCCATGACACTGAGCCACACAAAGAAAGAAGATTGGCTCCTCTGCTTCCCAGCGTCCCTTTACTGACCAGCACTGCCACACCCTTAAGATGCTAGCCAGTCTATCAAGTTGTGTTCTGTAAGTTTCAAACTCTAAGAATCACATGGATAATGTATTGAAAGTTTACATTTTGGGGTTTACTCTAAGAGATCCTCATTTCATAGGTCTAGGGTAAGCCCTGAACACTAGTATTTTTAGCAAGCATTTCAATAGGTTCTATTGCAGAGCACAATTTGAAGGAAAAATAAAAAAGATTTGGGGAATTTATATCCCTCAGAGAAAGATGTGCAAGACAGCCTGTCTTGTGACAAGAGTTACTATAAAGTTTTTATCACCAAGTTTCGCCATTTCCCTGTGGCCCGCTCTACTGCAAAGTGGAAGTCCTAGTCCTGACACATTTGGAATCATGAAATCAATGATCCCTTATCTCAGTCTGGGCTGCTATTAAAAAAAAAAAAACCCACAAAATGAGTGGTTTTTAAGCAGCAGAAATTTATCTATCACAGTTCTGGAGGCTGAGAAGTCCAGGATGATGATGCCAGTGGATTCAGTGTTTGCTGAGGGCTCACTTTCTGGTTCATAGACGACACCCCCTTGTTGTGTCCTCACATGGTTCAAGGGGTGAAGGAGATCTGGGGCGGGGGGTTCTATTTCATAAGAGCATTACGCCTGTGCATGAGGGCTCCACCCTCATAAGCTAAGCATCTCCCAAAGGCCCCTATCTCCTGACACCACCACATGAGGCATTAAGATTTCAGTGTATGAGTTTGGGAGAGGGACATTCAGACTGTAGCACCCCTCTTTCTCTCTGTTTATAATTTTCCCCCAGTGTCCTCTCCTTTGTTTTCCACTACATCCAAACAACTCGGACCCTTCAAGGAAACCTCTTGCCAACACATGTGTCTGTCAATCAGATGGTTAAAGCACAGGAGATTCTGTTCCTAAAGCCAACAAGATGGGCTGGTGGTGTGAGGCACAAGGAAGGGGGTGTAGAAACAGAAAAAACATGCTTTAGGAAAATATTTGGTCTACTTCAAGTGTTCTCTTCAGGACTCTTGGTCAGTCTATAGAAAATACATTCATAGAAAGACAATTTGCCAAAATCCAAATCCTTATAATTTGTTCTTCTATCTTAAGGCATTTTCAGGAAGGTTCAATTTGTTGAAAATGGTCTGTAGAATCAATATGAGGTATTCTGTCACAGACGTCACCAGATTTGTGTTCTTCCCAAAGATCAGAATGGTTAATTTGGAGACAAATGTAATCTCAAATCAGAAAAGTTAAAACAAATTTTATATGTAAATCTATTGTAATAACAACGTTGTCCACCGGGGGGCGCATGACACTTAAGCGTGCAGAGCGCTGTGTTCATTGTTACAATTGCCTTCCTTGAGAAGTACTGGCATATCTACAAGTTGTAATTAACTGTTTTCTTAGGGTTTTCTCTTGTAAACATTCAATAGAGTGATTTTTTTAAGCTTGTAGTTTTTATATGTTCTTTAGTATAGCAATTACCATTATTTAGAAAAATAGGTGGTTAATACTTTGGCCACCTGATGCGAAGAACTGACTTATTTGAAAAGACCGTGATTCTGGGAAAGATTGAAGGCAGGAGGAGAAGGGGACGACGGGCTGAGATGGTTAGATGGCATCACCGACTCAATGGACATGAGTTTGAGTAAACTTCAGGAGTTGGTGATGGACAGGAAGGCCTGGCGTGCTGCAGTCCATGGGGTCACAAAGAGTCAGACATGACTGAGTGACTGAACTGAGTTGAGGTGGCTAATAGAGCCTTTTTTCTACTTGGGATAAAGGAAAGGGACATGAAAAAAATCTAAGTATGTTTGATTTCAGGTGTGTAAATATACCCTGAAATTTCTTATTCTTACCCGTTGTTTCAGTCTTCTGTTAGAAGGTGACTTTTTACAAACAGATTAAGACATGAATATAGGTGACGTATGATATTGCTTGCAATGCTAAGAACTGACTAGTTTCAAAAATAAAACAGCTCTTCCATAATAGGAGTAGAATTAATTGTGTGTGTGTGTGTGTGTGAGACTGGGGGGAGGTGGGGAAGGGGCATAATTTCTAGTGGAGTCTTCAGTTTAGCTGTAGCTTTAGTATATCTTTCCAAGCTGCAGTTTTCTAGCACGTGACCACTGATTATATAATCAGATAAAACCAGCTCTTTGGGAAGACCAAGAACTTGTGAGTATTCCAGTGATTTGGATGTGATTCAATAAGAGACTGTGTGCCTTTGATAAAATCATTTTTAAATACTAGTTTATTTTGAAGTCAGTAAAATAAAGAATCAAAATCTAGAATGAACCTTAACATTATTGTAGTATGACTTTATAATTTTTAAAGGATTTCCAATGTGTATAATAATTTTATAAATGGAATCGCAAATGTCTTACATTTAGTGGTCCATGACTAATGTAGTTTTCAGAAAATCCAGTACTTGTGCTCATTTTCTCAGCTCACTTCCCCTTGCTCCACTCCCAGAGAACCAGCAGCCAGGATTACTCCTCACAGCATAGGAAATTGGGGGGTTCTTCAGTTGAGAAACTAAAATGCCCTTAAGAAAAGCAGTCAGTGTGTCCACCCAGAGAGTGTATCTCACAGACTTCCCAGCACAGGGAGGTTCATTGACTGAGGACCCTTGGTGTTGGGCTTCGAAGTCCATCACTGCTTTTCATCAAGACCACACCTCCCACTGTTCCTACCGCGTGGTCAGATGCAGGGGGGATACCAACGCAGATGTATTCCTGGGAAACACAGTTACCCCATTGTTGGTAACTTTGCCAGACTTTGCTTAGGCGGCTGCCAGCCTGGGCTGCTTCCGCTTTCTCCTGACCTCTCTTTCTCCCGTTCACGGGGGGTCACACTTGCATTACAGTTGACTGCTTTCCCAGCCCTCTCCTGCCCCTTTCCTGTTTCCTTTCACACAGGCATTTCTAATAATGTATCATTTTCACATCTAATCCCATCTTGGTGTCTGCTTCTTAGAAGACCACATCTACAGCTAGTGGTACTGGGGGTGCTATGAGAAAACAGGGGTAACATGAGATTTGGGCCTGGCTCACTTACTGTGTGACAGCCAGAAGGTGCTGTCCTGATTAGTAGGTTGGCACCAATGGGGCCTGGCTCAGTGTGGCCATTCAGTTGCTAAGGACTTCGCCGATGGCAACCATGGAAAATGTTCTTGTGGAGGAAAATACCGTGAAAGAAGCCATGATGCAGGCATTTGGAAAATACAGGATTATTACCAAGTTGCATTTTCATCCTTCATAAGGATAATGAGCATCTGAGAATAGTTAGCAAGCCCTTAATACCTAACAATGAGAAGCAGAGAGCCTTGGTGTGGTTTTGTCTGAAAGAGGCTGTCTATACAGTAGTGAAAGGGCAGCCACGATAGAACAGCAGGGCTGTCCAAGCAGGCCTGCTGGGAGGGGCAGGGCCCTGATGGGAAGAGCCATGGATCCTAAACCTGTGGCAGGACATCTGGATGACTGCCCACCATGACTCTATCCCTCCACCCGATTGGGTGAGCAGAGGCAGAGGCGGCCCACCTCTAGCTCTGGGAAGGGCTGGAGCACTCGTAGTCCTGGAAGCTGCTGCACAGGCCTCTCGCCAACAGGGCGACCATCTGCCCCCTCTGGAGCTGTCCCCACCTCTTCTCCTGGCTGCCAAGACAATCAGCGAGGGTGTTGTTCAACATCTATAATTTTTAAAATTAAAAAGTTAAGAACAGAGGAGTGGAGGCTGAGGACAGTTAGCCTAGTGAAAAGCATGAGTCTTTCCTTATTTCCCAGAGCTGAACCAATTTTTAGATCCAGAAATCACCGACCAAAGAAGCGGCTGGGTTGCTAGAAGGAAGGACCCTGCAGTAGCAGTCCAAGTACGTATCTTGACAGTATCTCCAGTCTGCCCCTCAAGAGACCTCTAACCACGTGCCCAAGTGGCTGTACACTGCAGGAAAGGAAATATCCAGGATGGGGGTCTAAGCCTGAAGTCCAAATCACAGTGGGCCATGTGCCCACAGACTCACCTAACCCCACAGTGATGATTTTCTCAGTCCCTGAATACCTAATGAAATACATGTACTTGGCAGTTGAAGTTAACCTTCCATCACGCCCTCATCTCTGAAGTAAAAGCTATCATGGTGCAGAAAACCAAATAGAAATGTGGGAAATGGTGCCTTCCCCTACCCAGGCCAAAATTGCCAAACAAAAATAATTTCTTATCCCAGGGAAGACAGCAGAGGGCTTAACATAGCTCTGTTTAATTTGCCAGTCTGACCTCTGCAAACCCTGGGTGTATCTTAGAGAAAGACTGTAGGTTACTGCAGACTCAACCAGTTAGTAGCCCCATCTGTTTTGCCAGGTGTGGTATCACTGCTCGAGCAGACTAGCAGTCCTTCAGTGTAGGGTGTGCAGCCACTGCTTGGAGAGTATACTCTCCATTCTGACTAGAAAAGGGAGTCAAGACCAATTTGTGGCTTCTGGTTTCAGTTCCAGTTGTGTATAGTGCTTGGAAGTCATCGATCTTGTCACCACAACAGCAGCAAAGATGGGTAACCTGAAAATCAGTGACTCTTCTTTACTCATTAAAAAACTGAATTTGCAGAGCAAATTCCCACCCTGAAATCTGTATAAACAGACAAATCCAGACAGGCATTGAGATCTGCTTAGCCTAGTATACAAACTGATAGGAACACTTAAATGGTAATTGTGATGCATTACTGGAGGAAGTATAGGCGCATCCATTATGAAAGTTGGAGACTTAACACCCCCCTGTCAGTAATTGATAAATCAAAAAGGCAGAAAAATCAATAAAGATACTCAGTAGCTTATCTGAATAGCACTATCACTCAACTCAATCTGTTGACATTTATAGAATGTTCCACCCCACTACAGCAGAATACAGATTCTCCTCAAGCTTGGGTGTAACATTTACCAGTGTAAAGCACATTCTAGGCACCCTATTAGACTCTGAGCTTCATGAGGTTAGGGTCTGAGTTTGTCAGTCTCACTGTGGAATCCCCCGCACAATGCCTGACACACAGGAGGTGCTTGATGAATATTTTTTTGCATAAAGGAATCAGATCATCATGGGAATAGCACCAAGATACAGTCTTAACACAGAGAAAGCAGATGGAAAATATTTAAGCCTCAAAGGTTAAAACTGCAAACCCACACTGACAAATAACAGAAATCATCCTTTTATTGTAGAAACAACCACTTGATTAATATTGCTAAACCCCTGCTTTCATCATATCACTCCTTTAATAACTTTCAATAGCTCTGGTGTTTTGACTCCTGAACCTAGCATCCTAAGCCTTCTCTAACCAGGACCTTCCCCAGTTATCTTACCTTGCCTCTTATTAATTGCTCAGATGTTTTGCTTCAGCTCTTGAATTTATCTATTTCCTATCTACATTTCTTGTATGAGCTTCTAGAGTTTTGGACCGTATCTAATTCATATCTCATTAATATGAAAATAATTTGTGTTCCATTTGTTTGTTTGTAAATTAATTTCTTTCAGTATTTCAAGTGCATTTTTTCCATTGACTCAGTGTTAAAAATGATTAGATTCTATTTACATCTCTAAAAATGTATTAACAAATGATGTAAGTGAAGCGTCTTACTACAGAAAGCCAAGCTGGGAATCCTTGGAGCAAGGGTCTATGTAGCAAAATTTTGGACTACATCCATCACTCCCTGATTGTCCCTTCAAAAACTCTTATTTTGGAGCATTGGTTTACTTCATAAGGGTTTAATTTTCTACAGAGAACTCAGTGCATTTATGCTCTTCTACTGATAGGGCTTTCATTGATTTTCTTCTGGAGCAAGTTTGTGTTTGGAGGCATGTATGTATGTGTGCATGCTCAGTCGTGTGCATCTCTTGCGACCCCATGGACTGCAGCCCGCCAGGCTCCTCTGTCCATGGGGTTTTCCAGGCAGGACTATTGGAGTGGGCTGCCATTTCCTCCTCCAGGGGGTCTTCCCAATCCAGGGATCGAACCCGAGTCTCCTGCAATCCAGGTGGATGCTTTGCCGCTGAGCCACCAGGGAAGCCTGTATTTAGGGGTGGGGGGTTGAAAACCACTTAGGACACCAGTGCATAAGTTTTGAAGACAAGTAATGGCTGCCTGAGGAACACCACTGACCATGTTTAACAGAGGTAGTCAGCAAACGGTGGAGAATCGCCACTTCCAAAGGATTTGTTTCAGCATCGCTGCTATTTTTAGATGCTAGAACTTGTCCTGTTACAGCTGACCTAATTATTCCCATTAATACAATTTGTTTACACTTCTAATAATTACCAGCAAGTATCTAAGGGAAAATCAGTAAGTTTTTAGAGAATGAGCTGAATTTCAGGAGGTGAGTATGAGCTCTAAAGTAACTTGCAGTTTTGCTTTGTGGCGATTTAAATCAGCCGCTTCCATTTTTATTTGAACGTTTCTTTTAATAGATTCAGTGACCCAGATCATGACCAGCAAGAGCTGTGTAGAATTCGACTAGGAGATTTTTAAATTTAATGTGTCAGAATATGAGAAATAATGGGAGTTATTGGGAAAGATCAGTTATTAGTTTAGGAATTAACATTCTAAACCCAATCTGTGTAATGCATTATTGTTCTGGTGCTTGGCTAACCCTTTTCTCCTCTATGCTGTTCACCTATTTGTGGTGATGGGTTGATGTCGTGGTTTCCAGAACTATTCTACTCTGCCATATTTTCACAGTTCCCTTGATTATCAACTTTACTGCCTGTTCTTTTTATTTATTTATTTATGGCTGTCCTGGGTCTTCATTGCTGTGTGGGCTTCCCCTAGCTGCACCAAGTGGGAGCTTCTGTTGTTGTGGAGCATGGGCTCCTGAGGGCCCTGGCTTCAGTAGCTGCGGCACGTGGGCTCCACAGCTGTGGATCCCGGGTTCTCGAGCACAGGCTCAGTAGTTGTGGCACAAAGGCTTAGCTGCTCCATGGCACATGGGATCTTCCCAGAGGAGGGATCAAACCCATGTCTCCTGCATTTGCAGGCAGATTCTCTACCACTGAGCCACCAGGAAAACCCTTACTGCCTGTTCTAACACTGTACTTTAGTTACCCTGATAGCAATTGTATGAATACACACATATAGTAATCATTTAGTGTGTATAGTCTTTGGAGTCAGATTACCTGGATTCTAGCTCTACCATTTACTAGCTCTGTGCCTTTGGGCAAGTTATTTAAGCTCTATCAGATGCAGTTTTTTCAACAGTAAAATGAATATATTAGTCATCTCCATGGCTGTAATAAGGATTAAATAATCTGTGGAAAGCATTTAGCACAGTACATGTATTATTGCTGAAAAGGTACATATTATAGACTTTTGAAGTCACAGAATGATATGGAATAGAAGGAATTTGCCAAGGAAGAAATTGGTGGTCCTAATATTATTTAAAATGTGAGTGCATGTAAAAATACTGTTTATACTTTCAGAAATCCTTAAATGCGTTACTTAAACAATTAGAGAAAAAAGGAATCTTGAAAATCAAGTGAAAGACTATGCACTGAGACTGGAACAAGAGTCAAAGGTTTGTTTTTATTCTATGCTAAGAAATCCCTTTGGAACTGCCATGATTTTTGGTATGTTATTAAAAACATACTATATAATTTTCCAGTATACTTACAAAACTATTTTGTATACTATTTTTAAAAAATAAAGACATAACTTAGCAGTGGTCTTGCTGTATTGTAAATCTTCTTTGATACCAGTTTCTTTACTTTTATATCTTTCACATAAGCTTGCCACAGGACCAACAATGAGCGCCGTACACACCTTGCTAAAATGTCTCAGGTGACTTTTGTTTCTTTACCTTCAGTTTTTAAGAGGTACTATAAATTATGTTTTTCACTTTTCTAGGTTTTTTGATTGGTTTGGTTTAGTAGAGAAGCAGCTGTTGGAATTAAAGGAGAAAAAGTACCAAGTTTCTTTATATGGAAGGTGAAAAAGAAAATTATAACTTTTATAAAAAGGTAAAAATAAGATATATGTTTCCCAAATTAAGATTATATTTTGTGTACTTGTTTCTTTAGTTGTTCCTTTAGTTTGATTTGTAATTACTAGAATTCAAACAAGTAGCTCTCACTCCTCTGTCATGAAAGTCAAGGCATTACTGCTATTGCTAGGAAGTGTGTACTTACAAGCGGCAGGACAGGGAAGTGATCAATGAATTATGAAAGACACTGCACATACTTTCCACAGTTTTTCATTTCCTTTTCCATTTTATTTATGATGTTGTTGGTATATAGAGTTTTTGTTTAGATGTTGTCAGAGCTATCTTTTATTTATGGCTTCTTATGTCATATTTTAAAAGACTGTCTCAGAATTTCATAACATTCATCACATCTCTTTAGTACTTATATGGCTTAGTATTTGATATTTAGATATTTAATCCTTACTAACTATTTTGATATATGTTTTCAGGTTAGGATGCAAATTCAGTTTTCAATGTGCATCATTTGAATGGAAGTGTCCAAAGAGGGGTAGGATGTATGAATCTAAGAGAAAAAAAATAAAAGATCAGGATTGAAGCAATGGATTTAGAACTTATTAGCATATAGATAGTAAATGACCCATGTGAATGAATCAGATGCATCAGGGAGCATACACAGGGTGAAGAGATAGTCTGAGATACAGCCCTGAAGAGTTTCAGCAGTGATAGCCAGGGAAGAAGAGCCAAAAAGAGGGTCAGTGTCCTCAAGACATAGGTACATGAGACACTGAGGTAGAGGACCTTGAGGACTGGTTTTGACATAAAAGTAATCAGCTGACCACTGATTTGGTGTTTCCAGAGGCTCAGTGAAGGGACTGCAAGGAAGGGAGTTAGTTTTGGGAATTGGAATCGAGAATGGGATGCACAGAACAACTTGAGAATGAAAGTCAGGGTGAGGGGTAAAGGCAAGCTTGGACTTCTAGTGCCAACGAAGGTAAGTAAGAAATTGAGACAAAATTATGGTCTCTTACCCATGAAATGGACAGTCAGTCCACCTTTTTTAGTCCTGGATGCTTGGCTAGAAGCCCTGCTTCCTCCTGCTGCACCGGCATCCAGGGGCCCTTCCTCAGACCACACACTCTGTCTTCTCAGAATATGCTGTTTCTCCTACATTCCAGTTCTGCCTCCTTCAAGGTGTAGCAAAATGCCCTCTTCTTTATGAGTCCATGATATGATGAGAGGTCACAGACTTTGGAGTCACTGCAAACTGGACTCGAATCCCAGATTTGTACCTACTGTGGTGTGACCTTTGGGGGCCTCAATTTCTTTCCTCCTCTGTAAAAGGGAAGTAGTTGGAGTATCCTGCCGGGGATTTATGAGGGTCTGGAGATATGATGTATATAAAGTGCTGAGTGAAATGCCTGGCACATAATTGGTTCTAAATTCCAATAAACAGTGAATATTATTTTCCTGTTTTTCTTTCTGATCTCCCTAGCCCCTCCCTCTGTGACAGGGGCATCAGCATTTCTACTTGCCTTAGCCATCCTCCTTTAGCTTTGTTTATCTGAAAAAAAAATCATTTGGGTGGAATAACTCCTACTCTGATTATACAGGATCACTGAAATACAATCAAAGCCTATTTTAACAGCTTCCCAGGAAGATGTTAATCCTGTTTCCCTGTATAAATGTTAATAAGGATTTTTCACTCCAGAGTGAATTGTTAATCTTTATAGTCAAGATCATTCTGACTATGTGGATACTATAGTGACTGGAAAGGTCAATGAATGATTTGCCATTCTTTCCATGCTGAATACATAAATAATTGATTCTTTAGTAGATAACTAGAGCTGTTTGCTGAGTCTGCTATTTATATTTCTGCTGGCTTCACAGTTTTGGCTGAAACTGAGTTTCCACATCTTAGGATTCTTCCAATTTACACGGTATATGGACAGTAGGGACATTGCTTTTTAAGAATATACAGGCAATCTAGCCAATATTTTATAGTAACTATACAGTATAAAGCAAAATGAAGTGAAAGTATCAGTCATTCAGTTGTGTCTGACTCTTTGCAACCCCATGGACTGTAGGTTGCCCGGCTCCTCTGTCCATGAAATTCTCCAGGCAAGAATACTGGAGTGGGTTGCCATTCCCTTCTCCAGGGAATCTTCCTGACCCAGGGATCAAACCCAGGTCTCTTGCATTGCAGGCAGGTTCTTTGCCATCTGAGCCACCAGAGAAGCCCCCAAAATGCAGTATAACGTGTAAAAATTGTCAATCACTGTATCGTACACCAGTACAAGAAAGAAAGGAGAAAAAAAGATATACAGGCATACCTAGGAGATACTGCAGGTTTGATTCCTGACCATCACAATAAAGCAAAACAAATATTACAATAAAGTGAGTCACATGAATTTTTTGGTTTCTAGTTCATATTAAATTTTTTTTACACTGTAATGTACAACAGCATTATATCTAAAATACGGTATCCATACCTGGTTAGGAAAGAGTTAGTTGAGAATTGACTATTCCTTAGGACTTCCCTGGTGGCTCAGATGGTAGTGTCTGTTTACATTGCAGGAGACCCGGGTTCAATCCCTGGGTTGGGAAGATCCCCTGGAGAAGGAAATGCCAATCCACTCCAGTACTGTTGCTAGAAAATACCATGGACAGAGGAGCCTGGTAGGCTACAGTCCATGGGGTCGCAAAGAGTCGGACATGACTGAGTGACTTCACTTTCACACTTTCACTTTCACTTATCTCTGAAAGCAATCAAGAAATAAGAGGATAAATGCTCAACTATTTGTATATCAGATCTCTGGCTCCTACCAAGTTTCTCAAAGGAAACAGATGGATCAACTGCATAAAATGAAAGAGAATCTAGTGAAAATGTAAGTCTAGATCTTTCCTTTCTAATTAATTACATTCAAATGTGAATGGTACTCACAAAACAGGTGTCCATTATATTTTGGAAACTTAACTTTTATAGCAACAATGTAAAATAGCAGATGGTAAGATAACTTAGAGAAGTTTGTATTCTCCGTTTACTATTTATATATATCTGGTAGGTTCCAGGAATATTGTTCATCATCAAACATGATATTATTTTCTAAGCTAAAATGATACTGTTCCCAAGTAGAGCTTAGAACTACACCATTAACAACAAATCCAATTTAATGATCTGCCTTAACCTTTTGGTTGTGCTACTGTGGGTGAGAATTCCTTAGATGAAATGGAGTAGCCTTCATAGTTAACAAAAGAGTCTGAAATGCAGTCCTGGGATGCAATCTCAAAAATGACAGAATGATCTCTGTTCATTTCCAAGGCAAACCATTCAGTATCATGGTAATCCAAGTCTATGTCCTGTCCAGTAATGCTGAAGAAGCTGAAGTTGAATGGTTCTATGAAGACCTACAAGACCTTTTAGAACTAACACCCCCAAAAGATATCCTTTTCATTATAGGGGACTGGAATGCAAAAGTAGGAAGTCAAGAAACACCTGGGGTAACAGGCAGATTTGGCCCTGGAGTACAGAATGAAGCAGGGCAAAGGCTCATAGAGTTTTGCCAAGAGAATGCACTGGTCATAGCAAACACCCTCTTCCAACAACACAAGAGAAGACTCTACACATGGACATCACCAGATGGTCAACACTGAAATCAGATTGATTATATTCTTTGCAGTCAAAGATGGAGAAACTCTATACAGTCAGCAAAAACAAGACTGGGAACTGACTGTGGCTCAGGTCATGAACTCCTTATTGCCAAATTCAGACTTAAATTGAAGAAAGTAGGGAAAACCACTGGACCATTCAGGTATGACCTAAATAAAATCCCTTACTATTATACAGGGAAAGTGGGAAATAGATTTAAGGGGCTAGATCTGATAGAGTGACTGATGAACTATGGATGGAGGTTTGTGACATTGTATGGGAGACAGGGATCAAGACCATCCTCAAGAAAAAGAAATGCAAAAAAGCAAAATGGCTGTTTGAGGAGGCCTTAAAAATAGCTGTGAAAAGAAAAGAAGAGAAAAACAAAGGAGAAAAGGAAAGATATACCCATTTAAATGCAGAGTTCCAAAGAATAGCAAGGAGAGATAAGAAAGCCTTCCTCAATGATCAGTGCAAAGAAATAGAGGAAAACAATAGAATGGGAAAGACTAGAGATCTCTTCAAGGAAATTAGATACACCAAGGGAACATTTCATGCTAAGATGGGCTCGATAAAGGACAGAAATAGTATGGACCTAAAAGAAGCAGAAAATACTAAGAAGAGGTGGCAAGAATACACAGAAGTACTGTACCAAAAAGATCTTCACGACCCAGATGATCATGATAGTGTGATCACTCACCAGACATCCTGGAATGTGAAGTCAAGTGGGCCTTAGGAAGCATCACTATGAACAAAACTAGTGGAGATGATGGAATTCCAGTTGAGCTATTTCAAATCCTCAAAGATGATGCTGTAAAAGTGCTGCACTCAATATGCCAGCAAATTTGGAAAACTCAGCAGTGGCCACAGGACTGGAAAAGGTCAGTTTTCATTCCAATCCCAAAGAAAGGCAATGCCAAAGAATGCTCAAACTCCTGCACAATTGCACTCATCTCAAACACGAGCAAAGTAATGCTCAAAATTTTCCAAGCCAGGCTTCAACAGAACACGAACCATGAACTTCCAGATGTTCAAGCTGGTTTTAGAAAAGGCAGAAGAACCAGAGATCAAATTGCCAACATCCGCTGGATCATGGAAAAAGCAAGAGAGTTCCAGAAAAACATCTATTTCTGCTTTATTGACTATGCCAAAGCCTTTGACTGTGTGGATCACCACAAACTGTGGACAATTCTGAAAGAGATGGGAATACCAGACCACCTGACCTGCCTCTTGAGAAATCTGTATGCAGGTCAGGAAGCAACAGTTAGAACTGGACATGGAACAACAGACTGGGTTCCAAATAGGAAAAGGAGTACGTCAAGGCTGTATATTGTCATCCTGCTTATTTAACTTATATACAGGGTACATCATGAGAAACGCTGGGCTGGATGAAGCAGAAGCTGGAATCAAGATTGCGGGGATAAATGTCAAGATATGCAGATGACACCATCCTTATGGCAGAAAGTGAAGAAGAACTAAAGAGGCTCTTGATGAAACTGAAAGAGGAGAGTGAAAAAGTTTACTTAAAACTCAACATTGAGAAAACTAAGATCATGGCCTCCAGTTCCATCACTTCATGGCAAATAGATGGGGAAACAGTGGAAACAGTGGCAGACTTTATTTTTTTGAGCTCCAAAAATCACTGCAGATGGTGACTGCAGCCATGAAATTAAAAGACGCTTACTCCTTGGAAGGAAAGTTATGACCAACCTAGATAGCATATTAAAAAGCAGAGACATGACTTTGCCAACAAAGGCCCATCTAGTCAAGGCTATGGTTTTTCCAGTAGTCATGTATGGATGTGAGAGTTGGACTGTAAAGAAACCTGAGTGCTTTTGAACCTGAGTGCAATTGATGCTTTTGAACTGTGGTGTTGGAAAAGACTTGAGAATCCCTTGGACTGCAAAGAGATCCAACCAGTCCATCCTAAAGGAGATCAGTCCTGAGTATTCATTCATTGGATGGACTGATGTTGAAGCTGAAACTCCAATACTTTGGCCACGTGATGCAAAGAACTGATTCATTAGAAAAGACCCTGATGCTGGGAAAGATTGAAGGTGGGAGGAGAAGGGGATGACAGAGGATGAGATGGTTGAATGGCATCACCGACTCAATGGACATGAGTTTGGGTAAACTCCAGGAGTTGGCAATCTACAGGGAGGCCTGGAGTGCTATAGTCCATGGGGTCACAGAGAATCGGACATGACTGAGTGACTGAACTGAAGTGAACCTTTTAGTGAGCAAGTATGGACACTGAAATAAATGTAGGCATCAATGCAGTTTAAACTATGTGTTCGTATGTGAGTAAAAATAATTTAGGATGAATAAAGAACAGAGGAATATTTTAGGAGTTTAGGAGGTTATATCTACATATGCTTTTCTCTGGTCCGGTACTAAGTGCAGAAGAATTACTCAGGCAATTCTTGTCTTCTATAACCTTAGCTCATGCAGATAATATATTCATATATAACTTAACAGTATTAAAATTATAAGCAAAGATATAAATTATCTATAGATCAGAATTCTTTTCAAACACAGGCACTCAAAGTGCACGTAGTATAATGGGTTTCTTTGGTGGAAATTCATAGAATAGCAATGTTCTGTTCAGTATTTGGCTAGATGGATAAGAATTATTTATTCTTCCTTGAGTAATCATAAATACTTGAAGTGTACAAGATAATGAATAATCAATGGAAATACAATGGAGTTAAAGCATTTAAGTAAATTGTAGAAAAGGACTTCCTTCTGAAAAATGCTGTACTTCTGTGTTGAGAGGACCCCAAGACGACTCCTGTGTTCAGTGGTTCACTAGAACGACTCACAGGACTCAGCATCTATTTGTGCACACAGCTAAGATTTATTACAGTAAAAGGATACAAGCAAAACCATCAAAAGAAAGAGGTGTGAGATGAAATTTGGAGGGAACCAGGCACAAGCTTCTGAAAGTTCCCCCAGTGAAGTTTCACAGAAACAGTTCTTCCAGCAATGAGCTGTGAAGGTTGATTCCAGGGGCCCACATTAGATATTTAGTGCCCATATATTTGCTGGCCATTTGTATATCTTTTTTGGAGAAATAGCTGTTCAAGTCCTTTGCCCATTTTAAAAAGCTTGTTTGTGTTATTTTTGTTGCATTATAAGAGTTCTTTATATTTCTGGTTATTGGGCCTAATCAGATAAATGATTTGCATATATTTTCTCCTATTTATTGTTTTTTTTTTCCCATTCTTGATGATGTTCTTTGAAGAAGACAGTTTTGATTTTGATGAAGTCCAATTGATACTGGCTTCCTAGGATTTATTTTCTTAGTTGCTTGTGTTTTAGGTATCATATCTAATAAATCATTGCCTAATCTGAGAACGTACAAATTTATACATATTTTCATCTAAGAGTTTTATAGTGTTAGCTCTTTTTCAATCCATTTTGAGTTAATATTTGTAGAGGATGTGAAATATATCTAATTTTAGTCTTTTGCATGTGTCTATTCAATTATTCTAGCATCATTTGCTGAAAAGACTATTCTTACTGAGTTGATTGCCTTGGCATCCTTTTAAAAATTAGCCATAAACATATAAATTTATTTCTAGGCTCTCAGATCTATTCTGCTGATCTGTAAGTCTGTCCTTATGCCAGTACCATTCTGTCTTGATGACTATAACTTTTCATAAAGTTTTTAAATCAATGAGTGAGTCCTTTAACTTTAATCTTCTTTTTCAAGATTGTTTTGGTTTTTCAGAGTCCCTTTATTTTCCATATACATTTTAGGATTAGTTTGTCAGTTTCATCATAGGAATTTCACCACAGAGCTGAGGAAAGAGTGGAATAGGGCAAGTTAAAAAGCTACAGAGTTCAGTATTCTTACTGGATTTTGCCATGGGGGTGTGTGTGGGGGTGTGTATGTATTAAATTCTCCAGGATTGCTGCAAGCCTTTGGTTAATTTCTAGAGTTCTAAAAACTTGCTTCTGAACATTTTTTTTGTAAATTGTCTCTTTTTTTTAAGGAGGAAATTATTTTGGGGGGGTCTCTATTCTGTCATTTTAGCTAACATCACTCCCTGAGTAAAATATTTTTAAGCACCTGCAGGGAATTAAAGATGGCTCTTACTTTATCAAGTGAGCACATGGGGAAGTTGTCCTTATAAAGACATATAAGTCAATGAGGGAAAGACAGTCTTGTGGAAATCCAAGAACAGGAATTCCAATATAAAACTGGATCCATAGATACTAGAAGTTGAATTCAGAGAAGCCTTAAAGATCTCAGCAGATATTCATGGATCATCACTTTAGTGGTTTGCCATATTGGATAGTAATTAAAGGCACAGACTTTGAACTTTGACTTCATGGATTCAAATTCCAGATCTACTTACTTACTGTATAACCTGTTTCTGTCTTCTGTCAGAGCTAACAGAGCTAATGATAGTATCTGTATCATAGAGATTTTGTGAAGTTGATAATGAGTAAATAAATAAATAAAATTTAAAACAGTCCTTGACTCTGATTATGAGCTGTAAGAATGTTGCTATTATTATTTGTAGTATAATAGACCACTAGTTTATTCTCTACTTCATTTTTCTTCTCATTACCAACTGCCAATTTTACTTTCTACACTTTTACATTACAGACTCTGGTATATATCATAGTTTCAGTTTTATTGTAATTTTAGGTCACGCATCTTTGGCTTACTCATGGATTCTTATTTCCATCTTGTCCATGCTCTACCTCATGGATTGTATTTTCTTAGCTTTAACTCACATTTCCAGAGACAAGCATCAGATTGGTCCATCTCATCCCTCTTTGGACAAAACTTTCCACATTAGGCTACCTTATGGGCTACTTCTAGGCCTTTGGATTATTTGCCCTTGAAGGAGTTGTCTCTGTAACTTGACAAGATGATATGATATGCTGTAACATATGGCTGTTCAGGATTATACAGTAAACAGAAAATCTGCATAGAGAGATTTCTCTGTGAAGGACTGTGGGCTGGGGGAACTAGGAGAACTAGGTAGTTCTCCCCATGTGACATCCTAGTGTCTTTGTTGCACACAATGGTAACTGAAAAATCATGATTAATGCTTATCTTATTTCAGGGTAAGATGTAATTCAGAGAATCAGAAGACAATGAATGCCATGAGAGGACCAGTAAAAAAGATTTCAAGATCAAGCCGTCTTTCAAAACTCAATCTGTGATTCCTGAACTGGATAGTTTATATTTCTTCCCTTTTTTCATTTTAATATTTAACTTGTGAAGTTAATGTTTCACATACTTTTCAGGGAATGAAATAGATAAGAAAGAGCTATCAATCTTATATTTAGCTTTCCTTCTAGAAGTTTGTTCTTTTGTCTGTATGAAAGTAATTTTCTCAGGTGACTATAAACCATCTAATAGCATTCTTATGATTTTTAAAATATCCTAGTAAGCCTTAAGGTTGGCATCATTACACTTGCTTTTAATGATATACTCATGATCTGTTCTGATAGTAACATTGCTATTTTATTTGGATTCTAGTTAGCTGTTAGCTGAAAATATGAGTTCATCAGAACGTTTTTGCTATTTTAGGCTATATCATGTTCAGCTTTTTAAAACTCAAGGTTTAAACAAAGCTGGAAATCAAATACATTTAAAATACATTTTAAACTTTAATTTGAACTATCATGGTGTTGTGGAAATAGCCTTCAATCAGGAATCAGCTTGGGTATAGTTACCACCCTGCTGTGAGCTTAAGAGATCTGGGGCAAATTCTTTCACCTCATCTTCATTTCCCACATCTGTAACTGAAGCAAACTATACAATTTCTAAGGTTTCTTATCATTCTAGAAAGCCAGTACTTATTCAACTGCAAATCCTGCCACTTAACACATGGCAGTTTAAGTCATTCTATAACGTGTATTAATTTATGGGGATGGCCTAGTTCTTCGGGCCATACTTTGGCCAAGTGTTCACAATACTCAAGTCTAGAGTGGAAATAGAACAGGGTATGAGAAGTGTTCTTTTAAGGCATTAAAAAAATTTATGAATTTTCTTATTTATATTTAGATTGTTTTCTTACTGTCACCTATGTCTGGAAGATACATATGATTTATTCCCCCTGCTTAATAAGTTAAATTATTGGATTTTATAGAAATCATTCAGAGGTAGGTATAGTTTCTGGTATTCTTACCTTATATCTGGTACCAAAACCTAAATTATATTCAGTATCACCAATAATGGATGCCGAATGCTTTTCTCTAACTATTTATAGATATTCACTTTCTTTAAATTAGAATACATACATTTCATATAGACAAATAATTATTCTATGTGACTTTAAAAAGTAATGCAGGGAAACATAAAGTAACTTCCTGTAAATTATTCCAAATAGAAACCATTTGGAAATATTTTCACCCATGTTTAAGCTAGCTACAGATATATCAGCTACCATGACTCATTTTATTAAATAATTACTAGATACTACATTTTTATTTATTTACTTCTGTATACACTATTTCTAAAAAGGATTGTGTTACCTTTTACTAAATATAGAGATATATCTATAAATTGAAACAAGACCCATAAGATGAAAGACAAAAATAAAAGTTAGTTTTGCTAGATTCCCAACTAAGAAAAAGCTCTATTTTAAGCTTCCTAGTAATCAGCACAAAGAAAGAGTGAATTACACACCTCTCTCTCTCTTTTTTTTAATGGAAGGGAAAAACAAGTTGAGAAAAAGTTATACTTAATTCTGAGCTCTGACGATAATTTGTCAATGTGAAGCTTTATACAAAGTTGCAATTATTTACTGAAATAAGCAGTATAAAATTTATACTTTGGGGTCTTTATTTAATACTGAAGTATGTATTAATATCAGTATTGATGTTTTTTTGAAGTGGTCACAATTCCTGAAGCAAAATATCAGTAAACAATGTTTATTTCAAAAATTTTAGCACCTATAAATGTATTACAAAATGTTAAAAAGTACCATTTATAAAAAAAAAAGTTGCTGTAATTAAAAAGACAGATATAATGAGTAATAATGAGGATGTGGAGGAACTGGAACCCTCACACACTGGCCAAGTGTTCATAGTACTCAAGTCTAGAGTGGAAATAGAACAAGAGTATGAGAAGTGTTCTTTTAAGGCATTAAAAAAATTTACATCCCCTCATGGGGATGTAAAACTGCACCACTGCTCTGAAAAGAGTCTGTCAGTTCCTCAGAAGGTTAAACATAGAGTTACCATGTCACCCAGCATTTCTGCTCCTCTGGATACACCCCAGACAAATGAAAACCAAGGTGCACATACAAATGTGTACACAAGTATTTATAGCACTCTTCTACATAATAAACATCCATCAGCCGATGAATGAATAAATAGATTCTGGTATATCCAAAGAATGGAATAGTATTCAGCAGTAAAAGGAATGAAGTACAACATGGATGGACCTTGAAAACATTATCCTGAGTGAACAGAGCCAGTCACGAGAGATCACATATTATATAATTCCATTTATATGAAATGTCCAGAATAGACAAATCTGTATGGACAGACAGTAGATTAATAAGTTGCTGAAGGCTGATGGGGCTTCAGCATGAGCTGAAGGGGAGGGTGGGTAATGGAGAAGAACTGCTAATGTGTATAGGGTTTCTTTGGTGGCTGATGCAGATGTTCCAAAATTAATCATGGTGATGGTTGTACAACTTCATGAATGAAGTAAAAAACACTGAAAGCACTTTACATGCGTGAATTGCATGTAGTGTTATTTATACTTTAATAAAACTATTATTAAAAACAATTAAACATATGTTAACCTTTTAATATAAATTGGCAGATGAATTTTAATAGGATTTTATTTGATCTTAGAAAATATGATCTTAAACATTAAAATGGGGTCGCTAAGAGTCGGACACGACTGAGTGACTTCACTTTCACTTTTCACTTTCATGCACTGGAGAAGGAAATGGCAACCCACTCCAGTACTCTTGCCTGGAGAATCCCAGGGACGGGGGAGCCTGGTGGGCTGCCGTCTGTGGGGTCGCACAGAGTCAGACATGACTGAAGTGACTCAGCAGCAGCAGCAAACATTAAAATGCATTGTCATTAGTGCCATTGCTGAGTCAAGAGTATATTTTACCATAATTTTCGAATGAAGAAGCTCTTTCAGATATTACACTAGTCAGAAGGACAATGAAGCTTATATACTACTTCCCAGTATTTCCTTGACTTCTTTTGAATAATCCTATCTTGTTTGATAACCTTGTAGAAATATTAATAAAGCATCTTTTGACATTTGACTAGGGTTAGGTTTTTTCCCCCTAATTTATAGAGAGCTATATAGGTTTTGTTTCAAAGACATTTTCTAGTTTTCATCATCTTTGTTAGTTTTATCATGTATAGCTGGAGATTCCAATGTGAAGTTACCTATATCAATTTTAGTACTGTGATGGTCATAATCCACTGCAGAAGAAATTATTTTGGACTAAGAATTATGTCTTGCAACAGAAGCGTAACACTTTTTGCTTTGTGTACCAAGTGAGGGCCTGTCTAGACCGTATATAACATGTCATTTCTTGGATAAATTGAGTAATTGAATAACAGTTATTTCAATGTGTAAATAATATACAGATTTTTTATTTTTAAATAGCAGAATAATAGACTTGTGACAACAAAGATACTGTGATTTTGGTATTTAAAGAGAGTAAGCATACCAGAATACTAAAAGCTGCTATTAAAATCACTGTGTGATTGAGATATGAAAGTATCTTTAAAATATAATATAGGACTTCCCATGGCTCAGACAGTAAAGATCTGCTTGCAGTGCAAGACACCTGAGTATAATCTTTGGGTCGAGAAGATCCCTTGGAGAAAGGAATGGCTACCCATTGCAGTACTCTTGCCTGGAGAATTCCGTGGCCAGAGAAGCCTGGAGGGCTATAGTCCATGGGGTTGCAAAGAGTTGGACACAACTGAGTGACTAACATTTAAATAATAAAGGTGTATTTAAATGCAAGATCATACCATTTTGACAGTAGAACACTATTTTTAAAACAAGTTAACATATTAATCCAACTTATGAATTAGAAAAAAATCTTGAATTTATAGAGCATCCTTTTAACATTATAAAGCAATTTCATGTTTCTGTATCAATTACAGAGAGCATGTTACTATCCAGAGAGCTACCCAACAGTGAGTTTATTATCATCATTGAAATTGTTCATGCAGTGGCTAGGTGTCCCTTTGTCAGGGATGTTACAGAAAGGACTCTGCAGTTGGGTGAATTTGATGACTGCCAGTATTGCCTGGCAAATCCCATGGACAGAGGAGCCTTGGAAGGCTGCAGTCCATGGGGTCGCAAAGAGTCGGACACGACTGAGCGACTTCACTTCCATGCATTGGAGAAGGAAATGACAACCCATTCCAGTGTTCTTGCCTGGAGAATCCCAGGGACGGGGTAGCCTGGTGGGCTGCCATCTCTGGGGTTGCACAGAGTCAGAAATGACTGAAGTGACTTAGCAGCAGCAGCAGCAGCAGTATCCCTTCTGCTAAGATACTCTGATTCTCTGTCCATTCAGTCAGTTCATTTCAGTTCAGTTCAGTCACTCAGTCATGTCCGACTCTTTGCAACCCCGTGGACTGCAGCTTGCCAGGCTTCTCTGTCCATCACCAACTCCCGGAGCTTACTCAAACTCATTTCCATCAAGTTGGTGATGCCATTCAATCATCCCATCGTCTGTCATCTCCTTTTCCTCCTGCCTTCAGTCTTGCCCAGCATCAGGGTCTTTTCCATTGACTTAGTTCTTCACATCAGGTGGCCAAAGTATTGGAGTTTCAGCATTAGCATCAGTTCTTTCAATGAATATTCAGGAGTGATTTCCTTTAGGATGCCCTGATTGGATCTCCTTGCAGTCCAAGGGACTATCAAGAGTCTTTTCCAACACCACAGTTCAAAATCATCAGTTCTTTGATGCTCAGCTTTCTTTATAGTCCAGCTCTCACATCCATACACGACTACTGGAAAAATCGTAGCTTTGACCAGATGGACCTTTGTTGCCAAAGTAATGTCTCTGCTAATTTTAATATGCTATGTAGATTGATCATAGCTTTTCTTCCAAGGAGCAAGCATCTTTTAATTTCATGGCTGCAGGCACCATCTGCAGTGATATGGAGCCCCCCAAAAATAGTCTGTCACTGTTTCCATTGTTTCCCCATCTATCTGCCATGAAGTGATGGAACTGGATGCCATGATCTTAGTTTTCTGAATGTTGAGTTTTAAGTCAGCTTTTTCACTCTCCTCTTTCACTTTCATCAAGAGGCTCTTTAGTTCTTCTTTGCTTTCTGCCATAAGGGTGATGTCATCTGCATATCTGAGGTTATTGATATTTCTCCCAGCCATACTGATTTCAGCTTGTGCTTCATGCAGCCTGGCATTTCTCATGATGTACTCTGCATAGAAGTTAAATAAGCAGGGTGACAATATACAGCCTTGACCTACTCCTTTCCCAATTTGGAACCAGTCTGTTGTTCCATATCCAGTTCTAACTGTTGCTTCTTGACCTGCATGCAGATTTCTCAGGAGGCAAGTCAGGTGGTCTGGTATTCCCAGCTCTTTCAGAATTTTCCACAGTTTGTTGTGATCCACACAGTCAAAGGCTTTGGCGTAGTCAATAAAGCAGAAATAGATGTTTTTTCTGGTATTCTCTTGCTTTTTCGATGATCCAATGGATGTTGGCAGTTTGATTTCTGGTTCCTCTGGCCTTTCTAAATCCAGCTTGAACATCTTGAAGTTCACAGTTCATTTTCTGTTGAAGCCTGGTTTAGAGAATTTTCAGCATTACTTTGCTAGCATGTGAGATGAGTGCAATTGTGTGGTAGTTTGAGCACTCCTTGGCAATCCCTTTCTTTGGGATTGGAATGAAAACTGACCTTTTCCAGTCCTGTGGCCACTGCTGAGTTTTCCAAATTTGCTGGCATATTGAGTGCAGCACTTTAACAACATCATCTTTTCGGCTTTGAAAGAGCTCAGCTGTAATTCCATCACCTCCACTAACTTTGTTGATAGAAATGCTTCTTAAGGTCCACTTGACTTCACACTCCAGAATGTCTGGCTCTAGGTAAGTGATCACACCATCATGGTTATCTGGGTCATTAAGATCTTTTTTGTATAGTTCTTCTGTATATTCTTGCCATTTCTTCTTAATATATTCTGCTTCTGTTAGGTCCATACCATTTCTGCCCTTTATTGAGCCCATCTTTGCATGAAATATTCCCTTGGTATTTCTAATTTTCTTGAAGAGATTTATAGTCTTTCCCATTCTATTGTTTTTATCTATTTCTCTGCATCCCTGTCCATTATCAGACCCAAAAATGGCTTCTGAAAATATATGTTAATTGTGTCTTATAGGTTGTATATCTGTAGACTGTAAATATGGACTTTCAAAAATGTTGTTGCTTTACCAGTAGCCAAAACTAGCAAAATTAGGAGTAATATTATTATTGTCCATTCGTTAAATGTAAACTAAAATTAGATACCATTTTTCATCTATAAAATAAACAGTGATTTTCAAAAAGACAATTTTCAGTGCTAATAGAGCTGAAGTTAAGAAGTTCTTAACTTCCCTGGTGGCTCAGAGGTTAAAGTGTCTGCCTGCAATGCGGGAGACCTGGGTTTGATCCCTGGGTCGGGAAGATCCCCTGGAGAAGGAAATGGCAACCCACTCCAGTATTCTTGCCTGGAGAATCCCATGGACGGAGGAGCTTGGTGGGCTACAGTCCATGGGGTCGCAAAGAGTTGGACACGACTGAGTGACTTCACTTTTCTTTTCCTTTAAGAAGTTCTAATACACTGCAGTTGGGAATATAAATTCATATAATTCTTTTGAAAGACAATGTTATATTGACTTAATGTTTGTATTTCTGGTAATCAAGTCTAATGAAAAATCCTGCACACAGAAAATATACAAGGACAATTACTGTATCAGTGTTGTTTGTCATACCAAAAAATTCACAATTAAAGGGAAATGCATAAGCGGACTGTGCTTCTTGCACATGGTTAAATATTCTGCATTGGTTAGTATTTGCCAGCTTATATTAAAATTATTTCTTCTCATATATCTCCATTCTGACATACTTCAGTGTACTTTATCTCCAGCACTTTAATATAATGAACACTCTTATTCATCATTTGTCACCAGTTAGCTTATTACCTAGTATATGACAGGCACACAATACATTTTGTTTGATTTCAATGGAGTTTGCAAAACAGATCATGAGAGGACTTAACGTTAGAAAGTTAACACAGTGATGCAAAGTCATACATAAAATATGATTTTAATTATTGGAAAATATAGGAGAGACTATAAAAATGGGGCTTTGGTCTACTGAAAGTGCCAAAAATGTGTTCTGTTACACAAATTTACTGTCCAGCTCTACAGAGGAAGATGAGGTAGGCTCCAAGTGATGATTCAGAAATAGGTGAAGAGGGAGAGTGCCTTGTGGAGTACTAGAAGGGAGCATGTTTTAACAATCTGTTTAACTTAGGAAAGTTTACATAACTTTCCTGTCTTAAGTGTCTTCTCTGCAGAATGAAGATGGAGCTAATTGATTTCACAAGAAAAATTGCTAAATTGGACAGGATGCTGGGGGAAAACCGCCCATAAACTAGGACTATCACAGTCACCTTACTTATTATCCCAGAATCTCTAAAACTTCCTTGTATCATTTCTCTGTGTCCTTCATTTTCCAACTTCCTATTCTTGGGTCAGTTATTTTACATTTTCAACCTTTGGGACATTTATTTCCATATTTTTAAATATGTGCAAACTGTTCTCGATTAAGTTTTAAAACATTATCGATTGACTTTGTTATTATAGTACATAAAAATTTATTTTCTCTTTTTATCCTTTTGCTACTCCCCAATATAAAAATCACAATTTTGCATAAATCTTGAAAAAAAAAAAGGAGTAATGGATTTCAAAGGTACCTTTATGAGTATGTGATAGGAAAGAGGAATTTGAGACAATTTGAGACAATTCTGATATCTTAATGTGGTAGAAGTACTAAAATCATGTAGCAAATCCATTTCTCTTACCTTGCTAGCTCTCATTTGATTATGGGGTACATGGAAAGTAAATCTTTCTGTGAGTGAGTGACTATGTGAAATTACTGAGATTTTGATTTTACTTGTTCAAGCAGCCTGTGCTCACTAATATAGTAAACTATTTTTAGTAAAGCTTACAAGTCTTTGGATATTGTTTTCAGCAGATAATGATATCTTTCTTTGAAACTACTTAAGATAAATTCAGCCTTTTATCGATAGTGATGGCCCCTGGCCTGCCTCAGGGGAGTCGGATTCTAGAATTTCAGTTGGTATTTTTAAAGCGATTCTAACTCAGTGTATTTTCTAGTCCGCTGAACAGACCAAAATAATTTTCTTTCTTTTTTTTTCACTAAACAGAATCTCTTGCTCTTTCATCCATTGGTTTCTAGGATACTGCTCTTTAAGTGAAAGTTGCTTAGTCATGTCTGACACTTTGTGACCCCATGGACTATACAGTCCATAGAATTCTTCAGGCCAGAATACTAGAGTGGGTATCCTTTCCCTTCTCCGGGAGATCTTCCCAACCCAGGGATCAAACCCAGGTCTCCTGCATTGCAGGCAGATTCTTTACCAGCTGAGCCACAAGGGAGGCTCTTTAAAGCCTTGTGCAAGTGCCAAATACAGGTTGGACCCAAACAACCGTGGAATATAGCAATCTGTGTCTGAGGGGAACCCATAAGCGCTTCCACTCAGAAAAGAAGACCGCACACCATCTCTGATCCATAACATTCATGGAACATTCCATTTATGGAATCCTATTAATGGGGTAGGTTCCTGGATCAGGCTGTGATTCCGCTTCCTGATAGGAGTATCCTTGTTTATTTTTCTCAACGGCCTCTAACTCTACTCCTTGAAAGATTCTTCCCTTTCAATCTTCTTGTTCATATTTGAAGTGGGCTTTGGGGGTTAGACACCCCCTTTGGAGATGCACAGCTTTTAGAGCTCATTTTCTGTTAGAACAAACTTGGGTTCCCATAGACAGTGGCTTCTTAGTTCAAGTAGTCGAAAGCCTTTTAGTCCACGTTCATGGTTTCTTGGATAATATAGCTCTATTAAAATAGTAGTCAATTCCATGTATAATAATGACAGTTTTAGAGCAAGATTTGTTTCGTTGGCCTGTATCCCTCTACCTACCAGATGGCAGCTACCTTGCATCTATGGTTGGGCATAAGTTAATACCCACAGTCTAATCTTTGCCATAGGCTGTCCTGGTGGCCTTTTGTTGCATACAACCGTTCTAGGTCTTATTTCTTGTTTTTTAGGTCTAAAAGTAGTTGGCCTTTCCAACCCTTTCATGCCCCCAAATTTCTGGGCTCTCCTTGAGACACTCTCTATACCCTGTTCCTTGCAAACTGGGTGATGATATCCCAAGCTCATTTTTTCCTTCTGCCTGGTCAAAGGCAGCCAGTAACATCAGGCATGCATCATTATTAGTTTTCCCATCTCTTTTCCTTCACCCACAGCTTTGGAAAGCACTTAATCTGCTGTGTATAATAGGGGTCCCCAGACTTGGTGTCCCTCCCTCCCACTGTTAACTGCTACTGCTAAGTTGCTTCAGTCGTGTCCGACTCTGTGCGACCCCATAGACGGCAGCCCCCCCGGCTCTCCCGTCCCTGGGGTTCTCCAGGCAAGAATACTGGAGTGGGTTGCCAGACCTGCTAAGTTAATGCCATGCCAGTTGTTTTAGTATTAATATTTTGTTAATACAGCACTTAATTTCAAGTTATCAATATCTGCATTATGAGTATAAGAAACAACTTTAGATCTCAGGGCCTTCACACAGAGGCTTATTTTTCTCTCAGTACAATCCATTCAGGTTTCAGCAGTTAAAAAAAAAAGGATAAATAATATTTATATCTTGAAAGACAAAGGAGACCAGGAATGGGAGAGGCACTTCAAAGACTTCAGAATTATTGAGTGTCTGTTAGGTTGGGTGGTAGGTGCATATACACTCATATACTTTATGTTGTACATCTGTTACATACATATATGTATGAAATTTTTCATAATAAATAAAAATTTCTCCAGCTGACTTTAACTCATGTTAGTATACATGCAAGTATTTACAAGGAAAGTGTGAACATCATTTTTTTCTCCTTCACCTCATCAGCCACCTTCACAATACCAGAGACTTCTTTAAGATTGTCTAGTATGTTTGTGATGTAGAAATTCCATAGGACTTTAAGTCCGCAGTCTTTGTGGCTTAAAGGAGGCTGTGTGGCTTTGTAACTACTGATCTCCTCAGGCAATAAAGCCATAATCAATGACTCCAGGGAAGCTGCTGTTAATGGTTCTGCTGTGTGGTTACCTGGAGGGACGCCCTCAGAACTATCACTGTGGCAGTGCCTAGCCTCACTCTGGGCCTTGAATGACGCAGTCCCCCTCATCCATAGTTAGAGTATCACTTTGGTTTAGCTCCACATTTCCTAGTAAAGACTTGTTCCATAAAACTAAACTCTGTTGTTGAAAGTATATTGGTATACTGGACGATGAGAAAACTGTCACATCTTAGTGTTATCGGCTGCAAGGCATCATTAAAAGTTGATTCTATTCTTTGACCTTCATCACTGCCTAAGAGCAATGGTTCTTAATTCACTGGGGAAAACATATTTACTGATCACCCTCTATATGCTGCATGCTAGAATACCAAGTGTAGTAAAGAAATGGCAACTCACTCCAGTATTCTTGCCAGGAAGGTCCCATGGATGGAGGAGCCTGGTAGGCTGCAGTCCATGGGATCGCTAGGAGTCGGACATGACTTCACTTTCACATTTAACTTTCATGCATAGGAGAAGGAAATGGCAGCCCACTCCAGTATTCTTGCCTGGAGAATCCCAGGGACGGGAGAGCCAGGTGGGCTGCCGTCTATGGGGTCACACAGAGTCAGACACGACTAAAGTGACTTAGCAGCAGCAGCAGAATACCAAGTGTAGTAAAGAAATCTCTGTGAATAACAGTTCACAATAAAGTCAAAATGTGTTATTTTATATGTATAACTGGACCACTTTGCTGTACACCTGAAACTAACACATTGTTAAACAACACCAGTATAAAATTTAAAAGTTATTTTAAAGTTACTTTGTATTATAAAGATTATTTTTTTGTTTTTTTCCTCCTAGCATTTCAGTGGCTTAGGCAAATACCAAAGCTTTTTAAAATTGATTTTTATTGGAGTATAGGTGATTTACAGTATTATGTTAGTTTCTGTTGTAAGCAAATCAAGTGAATCAGTTATACGTATACAGTTATTCTTTCGCAGATAACCATTATTTCCTTTGTTCTTAATGATTATTTTTTATCATATTATTTAAAGGAATGTTATTTTAAAGCATATACTATTACAGTTGAAATTTAAGCAAAATTAGGAAAAGAAGCAAAATGAACTGTTTTGCACCCAAACAAAACAATCTCTGCCTTATCATGCTGCTTAACAATGAATTCTAATTTTTGAAGCAGAGATGTCAGACAAAATCGGGAATACCTTGGGAATTTTCCTATTGTCTTCCCAAATTAACCACCAAAGGGAAGTTTGAGACAGAGAGTAGCATGGCAGAGCCCCCAAGCCAGGATGAATGAGAATGTTCAGGGGTAAGTGTAATAATAAACTTTACACTATGCAGTTGTCAGAGATGAGCCTTCAGGTTGGGAGAACCAAGTGAGCTAAACAAAGGCGGCATGGGAACAGAAAGGGTCCTGGCCTCTTTGACACAGGGATAACAGGGAGAGTTTTTAGGCTGAAATCAGAACCAAGGGATAAATGAGTCAGCAGCTGAGGAGGGTCAGAAGAGATATCCAGCATGGTGTCTAAATCAATGAACTTGGTTCACAGTGGTCACTGGCCAACGTTGTTCTGTCCTTTGAAGGTGGCTCTGGGCTTCTCTAGGCTTCAGGTGATTCATCCCTTCAGCACTGTAGTCTCAAGAAAGAGGCCACTTTGTCTGGTTGTGGGGATCCTATGCTGGGGAGAATCCTAAGACACTGTCAGGGAATCCTGTTCACTTTATCTAGTTTAATCTAGTTGACTTGATTAAAAGCTGAATCTTGAAAGCCAGATAGGGGCAAGAGAATGTGTGCCCTAGTGCCTCACTGAGGAATGAGAAGTTAATTTGATAAGCAGAGGAGCCTTGCCCACTTTAAATGAGGAAGGGATGAGATTAGAACTGACCTATCCACATTTCCTGTGCCACTACCAACACAACTGATACCAGGCCAACTTTGAGATACCAAGCTTGTCATTTTGGCACCTGCAATATTTTTTTCCTTTCCTCTAAACCTTGTGTTTTTCTTTCCATGATGAAATGAGTGGCATTATGAAATAAAGGACAGGTTGTAGACTTGGAGGCAGAAAGACTGGAGTCCAAGTCAGTGTAAACCAATCAACTACTGCAATGACTTTCATTCATTCATTCACATATTTAGTGCTTGCTATATAGAGCCAGGCATTTTTCTAGGCCAAGGTGATAATAGTGAATGATACAAATTTCCTCTTCCAGAGAGGGGAGAAAAACAAGTAAAAACATATATATGCTGTATAACATTAGAAAAATTTTATAAAGAAAAATGGAGGGGTTAGATTCTAATTGGAGTATCCACAGAGATGAATCATAACAGAAATCTACATGAAATGGAGAAACCTGGGGAAGAACATTCGAAGCAGAAGGATGACAAGGGCAAAATATTCTAGCTTTGCACTTACCTGGTATTTTAGGAAGAAGAGGTCATGAGAGATCCTAGGAATTTTAAGAGATAAGGTTAATGGAGTCAGATGATATAAAGCCTTGTTAGACTTGGAAAATAATTTAAAAAATTTTTCTGATAGAAGGGTTTTGAGAAAGAGTTAATACTCTGACTTTTATTTTAAAAGATTATTCTAGCTATTCTATGATGAACTGCCTGAAAGGAGATGGGGGGAAATGGCAAAAGGGGAAGCAAAGGTCTCCTTCCTTAGTTACCAGTATAAAAATACCCTTGTTTACAATTCTATAATGGAACTCAACAGTCAAGTTATGGTATACTCTTGGATTCAACATTCCAAAATATTGCAGGCACAGTGTTTAAAAGTATATGTATTTTAAAAGTGAATTTAGTGCATCTTGGAAGGAAAGTTATGACCAACCTAGACTGCATATTCAAAAGCAGAGGCATTACTTTGCCAACAAAGGTCTGCCTAGTCAAGGCTATGGTTTTTCCAGTAGTCGTGTATGGATGTGAGAGTAGGACTGTGAAGAAAGCTGAGTGCCGAAGAACTGATGCTTTTGAAGTGTGGTGTTGGAGAAGACTCTTGAGAGTCCCTTGGACTGCAAGGAGATCCAACCAGTCCATTCTAAAGGAGATCAGTCCTGGGTGTTCTTTGGAAGGAATGATGCTAAAGCTGAAACTCCAGTACTTTGGCCACCTCATGCGAAGAGTTGACTCATTGGAAAAGACTCTGATGCTGGGAGCGATTGGGGGCAGGAGGAGAAGGGGACGACCGAGGATGAGATGGCTGGATGGCATTGCTGACTCGATGGACGTGAGTCTGAGTGAACTCCTGGAGTTGGTGATGGACAGGGAGGCCTGGCGTGCTGTGATTCATGGGGTTGCAAAGAGTCGGACACGACTAAGCAATTGAACTTAAGTATAAAAAAATATTAGTAAAAATGATTGAAATCAGTTAAGTCTCTGGCTTTCAATCTCTGTGGTTACAATCCTACCTATTTAGCAGAGCAGTCTTTGGGCCTCAGCATCTTTAAACAGAAAGGACAATCAGGTAATCCCTAGGTTCCTATCAAATTCTAAATTTCTCTGATTCTGAGAACAAGCCAAGTATAGAACAGTTTCTAGAAAATATCTGGATGGAAAAATTCCAAATATTTTAAGAATAGATTCTTCACGAGTTCATTTGAGGAGACCATGTGTACTGTACTACTTACAAACCTATTTATAATTTGAATATTGTGAGAAATACATAATTATAATTTAGTTTGGGGGGAAATAATATAAAGCATATAGCATATGAATGCTAATAATTTTAAATGATTGGAAAACTATATTCTAAGAGGAATTTGAATTTTTAATTTTGAGTATGTTTTAAAATATATTTCTCTATATAGAATTATTCTATTATTTTTTGTATATTTTATAATTCTTGGTATTCAGCTTTCCATCAAGAATATGACTAGCATATTGTTACCCTAGGGGACCATAGGAAGAGTTCGTCTGTCCATTTATCTCTAGTAGTAAAAATGAGTATGATTCAAGAATGTTAATGGTGAAAAAGAAGTTAAATGGTTTAAAATTCTGTGTTATAATTCAGAAGGTTTATAGTAGAGCCTCTCAACCTCAATGCTAATGACATTTGGGGCCAGATAATTAATTCTCTGTTCTGGGAGGCTGTTCTGTGCACTGTATGACGTTTAGCAGTATTCCTGATGTCTGCTCATTAGATGCTAGTTGTGACAATGAAAAAAAAAAATCTCTAGATGTTGACAACTGTTTCTTGAGAGACAAAATTTGCCCCCAGGGAGTGTCATTTCGTTTCCATAGATGCCTGGTCATTTACAGAGTAAGCTTCTTTCTTTTAGGCTATTGGAAACTTCTCAAATATCTAAATTCATTCTTACGGAACCTGGATTCTTGTATTCTTGGTAGTGAAGAGTTTTATCACCTTTCTGCTTCCTCCAACACAGGAAATGATTACTTCCTCTTGCATAAATTTTGTCATCATCCACTCAAATTTAAAAAAAAAGCAATGACTGTGTCAGTTTCCACAATAGTTTCATCACTATTAGCATCAGACTTGCTAATCTAGACCTTTAGGTTAATGATAAACTTGATTACCAGACTGGGGAAGGTGCTTAATGCTGTCTCAATTCACCCCTACCTCAATGCCTGGGGATGAATTCACCTATGTTATTATTGGGCAAGCTAACTGCTTCACAAATGTTTAGCTGAACACTCTTAGTTCCTGATTAACTGGAAAAACAATAGAGCCAAAATTCAGTTCAGTTCAGTCACTCAGTGCTGTCCAACTCTTTGCAACCCCATGGACTATAGCACACCAGGCTTCCCTGACCATCACCAACTCCTGGACCTTGCTCAAACTCTCGTCCATTGAGACAGTGCGGTCATCCAACCATCTCATCCTCTATTGTCCCCTTCTCCTCCTACCTTCAATCTTTCCCAGCATCAAGGTCTTTTCCAGTGAGTCAGTTCTTTTCATCAGGTGCCCAAAGTATTGGAGTTTCAGTGTCAGGATCGGTCCTTTCAATGAATATTCAGGACTGATTTCCTTTAGGACTGACTGGTTGGATCTCCTTGCAGTCCAAGGGACTCTCAAGAGTTTCCTCCAACACCACAGTTCAAAGGCATCAGTTCTTTGGTCCTCAGCTTTCTTTATGGTCCATTTACAGCTTTCATAGTATCTATTGAAACTATCTTCCAAAAATAATGCAGAATGATCCCATCAGAAATTTGTCTGCATTTTCTTTGCATGAAAATCATGGGCAACCACTGTTACATTTTTGCTCACTGTCATGATCTAAATCAGAACCCCTCCACCATCTACTCAGGAAACAATAGGCTTGCCCAGAGATGGGAGGTGGTGGGTCAGGTCAAGCACGTGTGTATTATGTGTTCCAGTAAGATCAAGGGTCTAGCCAAATACAAAGTGACATTCCCCCCACCCCCAACTTTTTAGCAATGAAAGAAACCAATAACAGTTATAAAGACAAGAGGAAGGATCCCTCAGGGGTCGGGGCATTCAGTGGATCTCAATAAAATATCTAGCAAGGCTGAACAAAGCAGGTTTCATAGCAGCCACCACCTGGAGATTTCTCGCTTGAGAAACGAGGATGATATATTGTTGACTCACAGGACGTTTCTTAGCAGTTTGGAAAGAAAGCACCATAGTCAGTCTTCACCATCCCTATCCTTGGAATAGTATAGGGATCCACCATCCCTTGGTCTTGGAAAAAGAAAAATCCAGTTTGCTAATTCCTGATATTTAAACTTGAAAGCATTTCCATAAGACACTGAAGACTTTTTAGACATGTCCTTGCCCCAGGCCTGAGCTGTGTGAGGTTCCAGGGAAAAGGAATGGAACTTTTGGTGGGCTGCCCTAGTGACAGGGTCTTCTGAGGGCCCGCAGGGTACCTTGGGGCGGCCCATCGCCATCCCCCCGGTTTCCCGGAAGTACCCCCCCGCCCCGACCTGGTCCTGCCGAGACTTGGAGCCAGGACGGGCGGCAGGGCCACTTTAAGGGCGGGCCGGGGGCGGGCGCCCCGCCGCTGGGGGCCCAGAGCCATTGGCGCGGGGCAGGCGGCTGACGAGGCAGGCTGGCTGCCAAGCTCCTCCCGCGGTGAGGCTGCTCCAGGACTCGCACGTGCGCAACGGGCTATGGCGGCCTCAATTACCGGCCCGGAGTTCGGCCAAACCCCAGGGCAGGTAAGAGGCTTAGGAGGAAGGGGAGGCAGCTGCGTTTATAACGGCGCGCCGGCAGGCGTGGGGCCCGTCGGGCGGTACAGCCCCGCTGGGTGCAGGCGAGCTCGTCGCGGGGACGGCCCGGGGGCCTTTGGGGGGCGCGAGCCAGTCCAGGACGCCTCCCTGGCAACCCGGCCGGCTCCTGCCCACCTCGAGGTCGAGGACGCGCTCGGTCACCTCAGGAGCGGAGGCCCGAGGAGGGAAGGGGACCAGGCCGTGTTGTCGTCACAGAGTCACCCCCTCGAGCTCTCGACGCTCGCCCATCACACTCATTTTCGGGGCCCCGGACCACCGGTGGGGCGACCCAAGGGCGAGACGTCTTGGGCTAGTGACCAGATAAAACGAGAAAGGCAGTTTTTATGTTTTCGCCTGAATCCTGTATACAAAAGTTGATTCCACACGTTTCAGTTTGGATATGGAGACTTTTAGTCACCATCTTGAATACGGGAAAGTTTTATCTTCAGGTCTCTAGTCTGCACAACTCGGGTGCCTTCTTTTTTCTTTCACTTTGCTCACTGGCGGGGTGTCCGGAGTGTCCTTGCACGCCCCCGACCCCCAAACCGGCTGACGCCTGTCGAGACCGTTGCCATTGGTGGGAAAAGACGGCTGCCCTCTTCCCAACATCCTCCCACCATCCTCCCACCCTATTCACAAATCTGCCCCTACCCTGGCCTCGGTTGGGCCGGGGGCGCACCTCATTTACCATATCCTCGGCAGAAATGCAGAATCATTTTTGTGACTCATTTTCGATAGTAATGAAAGGCGATTAGCAGCCCACCAGGAAGGAAGCATAAGCTAAACCCCACCCCACCCTAGGAAGCAAGGCTGTCTGCCGTTGACTCTCTTCTATTTCACGTCTTAATAAATGTGAGAGGGAAACCTGGGCGGTGTCGAGTTTTGTACCCCTGAGAGTGTTATGCATACTCCAGTCTCTTCACTCCTTGAGAACAAGCTTTCTGAACCGAATTACTACCACTTGGAAGTGGACCGTGTTTAAGAGGTTTTTGTAACTTTTTCAAAATGGAAGCACCTATCAGACTTCCCTCGTAGTCTAGTCGGTAAAGAATCTGCCTGCGATGCAGAAGACCGGCGTTCAATTCTTGGGTCGGGAAGATCCTCTGGAGAAGGAAATGGCAACCCATTCCAGTATTCTTGTCTGGCAGGCTACAGTCCATGGGGTTGCAAAGAGTCGGATACGACTTAGCAACTAAAGAGAGATTTAAACTCAGGAAAAACAGTATTTTGGGGGTGTGTGATTTGGCAGAGCTGCACACAATGGAATTCTGAATAAAATATCTGATGCCCAAGTAGTTAGTACATAGATAATTGTGGCTTTCCAACCTTAAGAGACCCCGAAGCCCCCACTGCACCCTTTGAGCAGCTTGCTCATTTCTCCAGCTGCTGCTGCTGCTAAGTCGCTTCAGTCGTGTCCGACTCTGTGCGACCCCATAGACGGCAGCCCACTATCTGTCCTGGGATTCTCCTGGCAAGAACACTGGCGTGGGTTGCCATTTCCTTCTCCAATGCATGAAAGTGAAAAGTGAAAGTGAAGTCGCTCAGTCGTGCCCGACTCTTAGCGACCCCATGGATTGCAGCCTACCAGGCTACTCCGTCCATGGGATTTTCCAGGCAAGAGTACTGGAGTGGGTTGCCATTGCCTTCTCCGATTTCTCCAGCTAGAGCTGCTTAAAGCCCTGACTTCTGGGGAAACTGGTGGCCAGCAAGCGCCCTAGTCAGGGCATGAGCCCGCCCAGCTCCTGCTGATTGTCAGCGCTGCTCCCAGTGATAAGAGTGACATAAATAACAGCTCACTAAAATGCAGGAGCCATTTGCTTTAAGCACTTCAGCACCTGCTGTTACTAATTAAGGGTTTAGCCTGCCACAGATTGCAAATGGAAATCCAGTGTTTTAAAAATGGCAGAGACTGGCGTGCCCTGCATGTTACCCTGATCTCAGTAATCAGAGTGGATGAAGAGCGTGGGTGATGATGGTGTGGCATTGTAAAAAACTGCCCACACTTAAGGGAGCTACACCAAGCTGTTTATCCCTGAGTGCTGGAATTAAATGCTTTTTATTTTCTCTTTGAATTTTCCAACCTCCCACAATGAATATGTATTGCTTTTGTTAAAGGAGTGCAGTAAACAATTCAGATAGGAAAAAAAAAAAATTCCACCGAATGAAGCCCAGCATCAGTTCAGGTTGTAATGCTCACAGGTGAAAATCTTAGAGGTACTAAAGGCAGTTTTCCAGAGCTGAATATACGAGAACGTTTTGTTCATTTTCCTTTTATTCTTATCAGTGGATTCTTCTCATCACCTGTGCTCATATTACACCATCAACAAGATATTTTTAACTGTATAAATATTCAAATTTAAGTTGATTAGAAGCTCTTCAATTAATATGAGTTACTTGGGGACAGTGGGGCAGTATTCTGATCTGATTTAGGAATGTGCTGATTTTGTAGGGCAGAGATGGAAGCTTTTGGCAGGAGAGCGAATCGGTTCTTCTCAGTACGGGTTTATTTCCTGCCCCTCTGTGTCCTGTTACAGGTTACAGAAGGGCCCGTGAGGGGTACTTTGCTTCCTCATCTCTTTCAGAATCTCTTTCTACCTCTCCTCAGTTTTGCCCCAGTACCTGGGTTCTGCCCATCAAACCTCGCTCTTCACTTTTCTCCACAAGACTAGCTGAGGAATTCTAGATAACTTAGAACTGAGCCTTTGAGCAGAATATTGCAGTGAGAAGCATTAGAGCTAACCAAGAAAGGGTTCACATTAGTAACTGATACACATTGTTCAAAACTTAACTTGCATTACCTGTGGCTTAAGTAATGAAGACAGCAGTTTGGTTTAGGGCTATTTTCACTGCCTGATGTAGACACATTTTCCTTCTAATTCTACTCTCCCCTTCCCATCTCCTTGATTTGATGAGTTCCATGTGCTCAAATTTGGTGTTACTTGGGATCATAGGGCAGTACTACCACCTGCAGGGCATTGTACAAACATTTCTCCTTAACAACAATCCTGTGATTTAAGTATTATTACCCTCCCGGCCAGATGAGGACTGCATAGGTATATTACTCAGAGATGCTAGTTAGTGACTGAACAAGGCAATGGATGCTGTTATACCTACTATGAAAGCCTTTGCTGCAAACTATCAAGATATTAAAAAAAATATGTTGTATATTAACACATATATATGAAATCTGGGAAAATAGTACTGATGAACCTATTTGCAGGGCTGGGATAGAGATGCGGTCACAGACAACCCATTTGTGGACACATTGAGGGAAGTAGAACATGGATGAATTGAGAGAGTAGCACTGACTTGTTTACACTATCATGTGTGAAATAGCTAGCTAGTGGGAAGCTGCTGTACAGCACAGGGCGCTGAGCTCAGTGCTCCAGTGGGGTGGGGTGGGGGGTGGGAGGGAGGACCGAGAGGCAGGGGATATATGTGTGCAGACAGCTGACTCACGTTGTTGTACAGTAGAAACTAACACAACATTGTAAAGCAGTTATACTCTAATTTTTTTTTAAAGGATCAGTAACAGCTTTAGTAGAACTGATCTTCCACTATTTGCCCTGTGTTGCAAGGATTGAAAGCCATTCTTTCTTAATAGCGAAAAGAGAAAAAAAAGATTCCTAGGATGTAAGAGAGCTGGTCTGTCTGTTCACCTTGAATTCCCAGCACAGCATCTGCCCTGGAGTAGGGACTCAGGAAATACCAATGGTGAGAATACTTGGACATCAGCTATATTTAAGCAAATACAATAAAAGTGGCAGGAGGTCTTAAAGGAGAAAAGAAACTTTACTACTAGAAAGGTCTGCAAGTGGTTCATAGCCCAGGACATCCTAGTTGATATGTGTTTTTTAGTATAATTAATAGCGCCCCCTTTGTTCTCATGAGTGTCAGTTTGGAAGGTAAATTAAATGGTCACCCCATATGTAGCAGGCACTTACTTTTGGACATTCATAGGTTGCTTCAGTTAACCTAGTTAATTGAAAAACGATAATCTAGTTACTCATTTTAGGACCCCTTGTTAATGATTGTTCCACTGCTTGGCATTTGGTTCACAAGGGATTGTGATGGTGTAAAAGAAACCCTGTGTCCCAGTGGAGATTCACAAATACTCTTCACTCAAAAGCATCATGGTGGCTTAGAGTCCCACTTCCTCCAAGTATTAATGGAAATGAAGAATGTTGACAAAATTAAAAGGAAACACTCTAAAAGGGTCCTGATACTCTCTACTGTAGAAATTCCAGATTTCAGAATTCACTTAAGAGTGTTAATGCTATCTTCTTAGAATGTAGGAGGACATGAAGCTGGTGACATGAGTTGATGTTAGGCTATGAAAGGCCTAATATCAAATAATAATATTGAATTGTTACTCTGTTTAAAATAGAGTGGGGCAGGAGAATGGAATTGGCTCATGATGATCAATTAAGCACACCTATCGACATTCCGGCCTCCCCAGTCTACCTGGCAAGAGTTGCTTAACAGTGTGCTGATACCTTTAGCAAGTAAATATTGAAAAGACAAAAAAAAGCAGAGGTGGTATTCTAAATTAGAAGTCCATGGAGACATATATTCAGTTCATTTCAGTTCAGTTGCTCAGTAGTGTCTGACTCTTTGTGACCCCATGAACTGCAGCATGGCAGTCTTCCCTGTCCATCACCAACTCCCAGAGCTTGCTTAAACTCATGTCCTTCAAGTCGGTGATGCCATCCAACCGTCTCGACCTCTGTTGTCCCATTCTCTTCCAGCCTGCAGTCTTTGCCAGCATCAGGGTCTTTTCCAAGGAGTCAGTTCTTTGTATCAGGTGGCCATAGGATTGGAGCTTTACCTTCAGCATCAGTCCTTCCAATGAATATTCAGGACTGATTTCCTTTAGGATTGACTGGTTCGATCTCCTTGAAGTCCAAGGGACTCCCAAGAGTCTTCTCCAACACCACAGTTTAAAAGCATCAATTCTTCAGCACTCCGCTTTCTTTATAGTTCAACTCTCACATCCATACATGACTACTGGAAAAACCATAGCTTTGACGAGATGGACCTTTGTCAGCAAAGTAATGTCTCTGCTTTTTAATAAGCTGTCTAGATTGGTCATAACTTTTCTTCCAAGGAGCAAGCATCTTTTAATTTCATGGCTGCAATCACCATATGCAGTGATTTCGGACCCCCCCACCCCCACCCCAAAAGTCTGTCACTGTTTCCACTGTTTCCCCATCTATTTGCCATGGAGTGATGGGGCTGGATGCCATGATCTTAGTTTTCTGAATGTTGAGTTTTAAGTCAACTTTTTCACTTTCTTTCACTTTCGTCAAGACGCCCTTTAGTTCTTTGTTTTCTGCCATAAGTGTGGTGTCATCTGCATATCTGAGGTTATTGATATTTCTCCGGCAATCTTGATCCAGTTTGTGCTTCATGCAGCCTGGCATTTCTCATGATGTACCCTGCATATAAGTTAAATAAGCAGAGTGACAGTATGCATCCTTGACCTACTCCTTTCCCAATTTGGAACCAGTCTGTTGTTCCATGTCCAGTTCTAACTGTTGCTTCTTAACTGTTGCTTCTTGACCTGCATGCAGATTTCTCAGGAGGCAGGTCAGGTGGTCTGGTATTCCCATCTCTTGAAGAGTTTTCCACATTTTGTTGTGATCTACACAAAGGTTTTGGTGTAGTCAATAAAGCAGAGATATACCTTTTTTGGTATTCTCTTGCTTTTTTGATGATCTAACGGATGTTGGCAATTTGATCTGTGGTTCCTCTGGCTTTTCTAAATCCAGCTTGAACATCTGGAAGTTCACAGTTCATGTACTTTTAAAGCCTGGCTTGGAGAATTTTGACCCAAGCTTGCCCGTGAGTGTCCAGGAGTCTCTGGTGGAAGCGTGGGAGGGTGCTGGCCTGCTGCAGGGTTGGGGGCACTGAGTATATAGCACTGCCTGCATGGGACCTTTTGAAAGAGGTCGCCATTATCTTCATTACCTCCACCATAGTTTGGCCTCAGGTCAAATAACACAGGAGACCCAGTTTCGATCCCCGGGTTGGGAAGATCCCCTGGAGAAGGAAATGGCAACCCCACTCCAGTATCCTTGCCTGGAAAATCCCATGGAGCTTGGTGGGCTACAGTCCATGGGGTCTCAAAGAGACAAGACTGAGTGACTTCACTTCTTCACTTCAAATAACTGGGAGGGAACACAGACCCACCCTTCAGCTGAAAATTGGATTAAAGATTTACTGTGGGTGGCCCCACCCATCAGAACAAGACCCAGTTTCCCCCTCGGTCAGTCTTTCCCATCAAGAAGCTTCCATAAGCCTCTTATCCTTCTCCATCAGAGAGCAGACACACTGAAAACCACAATCACAGAAAACTAACCAATGTGATCACATGGACCACAGCCTTGTCTAACTCAGTGAAACTATAAGCCATGCAATGTAGGGCCACCCAAGATGGATGGGTCATGGTGGAGAGTTCTGACAAAACGTGGTCCACTGGAGAAGGGAATGGCAAACCACTTCAGTATTCTTGCCTTGAGAACCCCATGAGCAATATGAAAAGGCAAAAAGATATGACACTGAAAAATGAAGTCCTCAGGTCAGTAGGTGCCCAATATGCTATTGGAGATCAGTGGAGAACTCCAGAAAGAATGAAGAGATGGAACCAAAGCAAAAACAACACCCAGTTATGGATGTGACTGGTGATGGAAGTAAAGTCCAATGCTGTGAAGAACAGTATTGCATAGGAACCTGGAATGTAAGGTACATGAAGTGAAGTGAAGTGAAGTCACTCAGTCGTGTCTGACTCTTTGCGGCCCCATGGACTATAGCCTATCAGGCTTCTCTGTCTATGGGATTTTCCAGGCAAGAATACTGGAGTAGGTTGCCATTTCCTTCTCCAGGGATCTTCCCTACCCAGGGATCGAACCTGGGTCTCCCACATTGTAGGCGGACACTTTGCCATCTGAGCCACCAGGACAGGTAAGATACATGAATCAAGGCTAATTGAAAGTGGTCGAACAGGAGATGGCAAGAGTGAATGTTGACATTTTGGAATCAGCAAACTAAAATGGACTGGAATAGATGAATTTAACTCAGATGAGCATTATATCTACTACTGTGGGCAAGAATCCCTTAGAAGAAATGGAGTAGCCCTCATAGTCAACAAGAGAGTCCAAAATGCAGTACTTTGATACAATCTCAAAAATGACAGAATGATCTCTGTTCATTTCCAAGGCAAACCATTCAATATCACAGTAATAATGCTGAATAAGCTGAAGTTGGATGGTTCTGTGAAGACCTACAAGGCCTTCTAGAACTAACACCCAAAAAAGATGTCCTTTTCATTGTGGGGTACTGGAATGCAAAAGTAGGAAGTCAAGAAATACCTGGAGTAACGGGCAAATTTGGCCTTAGAGTACAGAATGAAGCAGGGAAAAGGCTAACAGAGTTTTGCCAAGAGAACTCACTGGTCATAGCAAACACCCTCTTCCAACAACACAAGGGAAGACTCTACACATGGACATCACCAGATGGTCAACACCAGAATCAGATTGATTATATTCTTTGCACCCAAAGATGGAGAAGCTCTATAGTCAGCAAAAACAAGACTGGGAGCTGACTGTGGCTCAGACATATATTAATAACAACCAAATGCAGTGCTTTGTCCTTAATGGGATCTTGATTTGAAGAGGATCTGAACATTAAAAAAAAAAAAAATCTGCAGGAAAGCTTGAAATTTAGAAAGCAGATGGAATCAAGTTGCTACTAAAACAAAAGTAGAAAAAAACCCCACACCTTAAAAGACATGGAGAAGAGAAATAAAGCCCAGGTAAAACAATTCTAGTGACAGTCCAGGCCTAATGTTTGCAGAAAGGAACATGAAATGGGCCCAAGGGCACTTCCCTGGTAAAGAATTAGCCGTCTGCAGAACCCTGGGCCAACTGGGACCCTGGAGTTCTTTACTCGGGACTCTCCCCCTTCATTCCTACTACAGCCAGAACATGGGGCTTACAAGCCAAGAGCCAAACCCAGGCACTGCTTTTTCTAAAGAAAATGAATTCTATCTGAGTCATGGGCTCCTGGTATTGGTAGTTTCCAGATGTCTACAGCTGACAAGAATGGAAGGAAAGCCAGCTCTCTCTACCCCGGAGGGGAAAAAAAAACAAAGTGCTTGGTTTTTAGAGTAAAGCCCGCCTTTATTTAGACATATAGCCAGTCCCAGTCTCGTTGCTGTCCAGCCTTTCTTCCACCATCCCTCCCACTCATATCAAACCCACAGTCGGTGGTTCCTTTAAAAGAAATAGTAACTGGGGAAGCAGACCACCTCACCTTCAGAGAAAACTGCTCACACTGTTTCAACTGAGTCCTTGATTCATATTTATGTTTGGATAACCAAGAATGGCAGACAGCTGTTCCAGGTATAGGTGATAAAGATGGTAGGAAAAACTTTTAAAATTTATAATTTGTATCTTTAGAGGGGATATCATATCCTAAATATTTCAGACTATGATCAATTATCAAAGGAAAAAAATATTAGAAATGAACAATTCACATTAAATCTGGTAAAAATCTTTAAAATAGGACTAAAGCTTGAGCTACTAATATGAACAATAAACTTAAGTCTCTCAGAAGCTGAGACATGAAAGATCAATTTAGGATGCCCAGCATCTAACAGACTGTTCCTAAGGACAGAGACAACAGGAGGAAATGACCAAAGAAATAATAGAAGGAACTTTCTAGAGCTGAAGATCCATTGAGTGCCAAGGGAGCTGAGTAAGGCCCATACCCAGACACATCCTAGAAAATGATCAGAGTCCACAGCATGAGAGGAAAGCACTAAAAGAAAAACAAGGCAGCCTTTTCTTTTCATTAGCAACTCTGGATGCAAGAAGGCAATGACCCAGTATCTTCAGAGTTCAGAGATAAAGAGATTCTAACTTGTTAGAGTATTTTGATTAGAAAACTAGCATTGAATTGTGAGCCCTAATGCCACCAAAGAACATAAATAAGAAGTTTTAACTCTTAACATTGTAGGAGCAACAGGAGGGAAAAGGAAAATTTGCTCAGCCTAACAGAAAGCTTGGGGAAAGAGAAACAAACTTATAGTGAATGGAAAACCTGAGATAACAAATGAATAAGACCATTTCATGTTAAGTTATAAATGTTTCACAGTTAAAGTCAGTTAATTAATTACATTGTATTGATTACCTTAATTAATGTTCATTAACTAGTGCCGTTAGTGTAATTACTTATTAAAAACTTAGTAATTATATATAAACAAATCTGATGGAAAAAACAAAAATTCAAATATATGTTACTTGCAAAATTCATACAAAATCAAAATGATAAGGAAAGCCTCAAAATAAGGGGTGCAAAAAACTAACTGCTGAATATCAGAAAAAAATAAAATTTCAGATGAAAAGCATTAAACAAATAGATATATTTTATATATAGTTTATTCTCAATATAGTTAGCAATATATGATAGTTATATGTTAATACATACTGAATAAACATTATAGATCAGTATATAGTATATATGAAGTATTACAGTTATGTATTTGTATGAATATATGAAATTATTAGGAACTTTTATGTACCTAATCCATAGTTATACACAGAGTCCATAGAAATCGATGAATTGACAAACCATATTTAGAGAGGGACAATTTATACATCTGCTTCATAAACTGAAAAATCAAATAGACCTAAAGTAAATGAGACAGCAATGAACAAGTTTAATCTGAAAGCTATGTAAAGACTATATGCCCAACGGAAATATGCAGTCTTTTTCAAGTATCCATGTAACATTGCTGCTGCTGCTGCTATCCATGTAACATTAAGCATCGTATATTAAGTCACAGAGAAAATACCAACCAGTTCTTAAAAGAAGTCATGTTGGGTACATCCACTGATGACAATGCACTGAAACAAGAAATGAGTCAATAGCCCCCAAAATTAAAAAAAGAAGAAAACCACTAACCACCTGACAATAACTTCGTTATATAGGTGTTTAAAATAACACTTATTTTACTAGTAAGCAGTAAGGAACAAGAAAGGCAGTCTAAAACTTAACTTTATAAAGTGACTTCAAGCCGAGATTTCACAGACAAGTTTTACCCAAACTTTAAAGTGATAATTTCTTCTTTTATAAAACATTCAAGACCATGGAATAGTTTTGAAGCTTTCTATTTCTTCAAGGCTGGCATAACCTTGATACCCAAGCCAGATAAGTCAGTACCATAAAACAAAATTATATCCAGTTTTACGTATGAACATAGATTCAAAAATCTAAAATAAAGGAATCTGTTTGCATTAAGCATAGGTTTATCCCAGTAATTCAATGATGACTCGACATTAGGAAATCTATTAATGTAATTCACTAATGGATGACAGGAGAAAAAAATACAATCATGTTGATACTGAAAAAGCTGTTGATAAATTTTAGCACCCATTTCCTATTTAAAATTCTTAGCCTCCAAATAGAGAACTATTTAACTTGGCAAAGGGTATTGACCTTCAGTAGTGGTAAAAACATTTGAAATATTCCCATTATAGAAAGTCAGGAACAAGACAAGCATGCTCAGTTCACTCCTGCTATTTACTGTTGTTTTGAATGTCCTGTGTGTGAGTGTTAAGTCGCTTCAGTTGTGTCCAACTCTTTGCAGTCCTATGGACTGGAGCCCTCTTGGCTCCTTTGTCCATGGGATTCTCCAGGCAAGAATACTGGAGTGGGTTGCCATGCCCTCCAGGGGATCTTCCCAATCCAGAGATCAAACCCACATCTTTTATGTCTCCTGCATTGGCAGGCAGGTTCCTTACCACTGCCGCCTGGAAAGCCACCTGGAAAGCCCTTTGAATGTCCTAGCCATGCTTTAAGATCAGTAAGTAAAAGACATAAATTCTGGAGACAGGGATAAAGATGTCATTTTTAAAGACTATATGATAACCTATCAAGGAAATCGAAGAATCGGCTAAAAAATATTGGAACTAAATGGAGAGTACCTTTAAGTACTTGAAGCAAATTCCTTATACAGAAATTGATAGTGCTTCTCTCTGTCAGGATAATCAATCAGGAAGTATAGTGAGAACATGTATCTCTTTTACGTTGATTCTGAAATCTTGAAAAATCTAGGAATCAATGTGTGAAGACACTTGAAAAATCTATGTGAAGATAACTAGAAAACTGAAGCTCCGGTATTTTGACCATCTGGTGTGATGAGCCGACTCATTGGATAAGACACTGATGTAGGAAGAGACTGAATCCAGGAGAATACTGTCCTAGAAGATGAGATGGTTAGATGGCATCACCGACTCAACGAACATGAGTTTGAGCAAACTGAGAGATGGTGAAGGACCGGAAATCTTGGCGTGCTGTAGTCCGTGGGGTTGCAGAGTCAGACATGACTTAGCCACTGAGCAATAACAACAAGAAAAATGAACAACATAAGACCGGATTTCTCTGAGTCATACTTCCTAAATAGGGAGATGTAATACCATAATGATAGTCCCTAATTAATCTTAAGAATAAATGCCAACCTTAATCAAAATTTTAACAGGACTCCTTATGGAACTTGACAAGCTGATGATAAAATTCTGTAGGAAGAAACATTGTGAGAAAATATCTAAGGACAAAATAGAAAAATAGTAAAGAGGCAACCTTATGCTCTAGCAAATATAAAACATAAAGAGCTAGTAATTAGTGTGCTATTAACCAGGAATAGGCAAATAGATCAATGCATCAGAATGAAGTCCCCCCAAATTTACATACATACATACTTATATAATACATATATATGACATTTGAACTATTAAGAGAAGTTTAGCTTATTCATTAATGCTGTTCTTTGACATTTTAACTGGGTTGTATTTAATGTCTGTATAGAATAAAGTACAGAAATGAAAGGTGAAGATGGAAATTCTATTTTTTCTAACTAAATGTGCTTGAAAATATCCCCAAATGAAAATAAAGAACGTTTTTTATTCCTAATCTTGGAATTTGAATAGCATGTATATTCCATTCAAAGAAAGTATTTGGTTTGAGTATTTCTTAGAATTGGGGGATTTAAATCTTTCTCTGTTCTTTGACATGTGTGTTTCATCAAAATCAGTGATACATTCCAATTAAACTGTTTTAAATGAAAAAAAAATCATATTTTCTCAACAGCAAGACTGCAAAAGCCATGCTATTTGCTAAACTATCTTTCTGGAACCTTTGATGAAGTATTAATTTTCTATCTAAAAACATTTTGTTTTCTACTAATAACTTTAATTTAGATGTCCTCTAAATAGTAATTTAAAATAAGCATATAAACTTGTATAAACAAGCAAGAAAGTAGTATTAAGAGAGAAACAAACTTTAAAATTGCTAAGCACCTAATAAATGCTTTCATCCAGGACATTCAATATCTTAAGTAAAAATTTTGTGGCGAGTTCTTTCTCAAAAATGAAACTTGTACATTGTAATCACTCTGTTAAATAAAAGCACATTTTGTACATATATACATGTATATACATATGTATATATATATCTATGCGTGCACATGCACACACACACACACACACACACAAATCATGTGGGAGAGGCACCAGCATGGTTCTCTCATTAATAAACAGGTTTTCCAGCAGGGTGGACAATTGGAGAACTGGACCAAAAGAACCTTATCTGTTGTTAATAGGATGAGAAAGAGACTTGTAGGACAACCACAGTAGAATGGTATTTGCAAGCAAAACTTGTAAAAATAGCATGACTTTCAAATCTGTTCAGTACCTAGGTTCTAAGGACATAAGATGAATAGCTTCTGCCCTTGATGTATGCTTATAGTTGGCCATTCAGTCCAGCTGAATAGTCAGTCATTGGCTGTTTGTAACCTTTATTTATTTTCTCATACATGGTGACTTGTTCTCTATGCCTAGACATTGTGTGTCTGCTTTTTTTTCCTTCTCTTTCAGGCAAATATAGACCTCTTATTAGTGGGTGATGTCACAGTTCATTACCTGGCTGATACTGTACAGAAATTATTTTCAAATATAGCAAAAGTCACCATCATCATTAGTGACGTGAAGAAGGCAGCAGCACTTGTGGATGACTGCACATTTGACATGGTTTTCCTGAAGCTGACTTCTCCACCAACTGCTGAGGAGCTGGAAGTGGTCAAATTAATTAGGTAAAATCTTGACTCTATATCTTTAGAGTAGTTTTTATTAAAACTTGCTTCTATAAAAATCCTTAGAAGATGATACTATTCTACTTTAATTTTTAAGGTGAGAGATATTTTCAAGGGCAAAATCTCTATTATGCCTTTGTTTTTACGGCCAGTTTGGCATACTATTATAAGAATTGTCATTTTAACTTCAAAAGTAATAGGTGAGGGTATAAGAATTAATTGGTCATAAAAATTTATTTGGTATATAATGCTTCCCTTAATTTGATAGGCACTCCTTTTTAATAATGATGTCATTAGCATGGCATATCTTTTCAGAGTTCATGAATTGTTATAGCAGATACTAAAGCAGATGACCACTCTGGGTCATGATGGCTGTGGGCTGAAGGTGTCTCTCTCAAGAAATGTCCTGATGTGAAAGAGCCATGAGGCTCTGTATCCACTGAGTCCAAATCAATACAGATTCCATTACTCTTGTTTCATCCAGCAGATCCATAGATGTTCTTCTGTTTGACCCACTTCTATCTGGAGTCTAGAGGTGAAGAGTTAGGTTCTTCCTTGCCTGATTACATATGATTTTGAGTCGTTTAGGATGTTTTTAAATAGGGTTAGGTGAGATTGAATGTGTTTTCCTTCTGTGAGAAGACTCAATGAAGAGTAATTGCAAATAAGATTGATATATGTTTAGGGACTTATCATTACAGGAGAGGTCTTTCTAGACCAAAGAAGAAAGTTCAGAGCAACACTGTAATCCCAGAATGAAAAGGGGCAAGAATATTACATTAGGAGAAAAGAAAGATGGGACTGGGAAAAAGCCAGAGCCACTGGTTACTTGTTAAAGACAAGACAGAAGACAGACCCTGCTCCTGGGGTCTTGGAACTTTTGGTCTTATGAATTTCGTTGGCTTTCTACTCAGAATATGAGCTAAACAAACCAGGCAAATTACCTCAAATAGGATTTCACTTCCAAAACATAGTGTGTACAATCTTCTTTCTGAAGATATGCCTATTTTACTAATACATCTGTTCAAAAAGGCTCCTAAACATAGAGTACCTCTCATTGAAGGTGCATAGTAATATCTGACTTATATAGCATTTTAAGGAATTTACGACAGCTTTATGACGGCAGGGCTTCATCCTTCCTACTCAGCAGATTAGAAACCTGAGGCTGAAGTGACTTTCATGAGACCACATGGCTTGTGTTCTCACAACTCAGACTAGAATTCTTTATTCTTCCCTTCCCATTCTTTCTTCTAAAAGTCTGTAATGATCTGGCTGTTTACACCTCTGAGATCCTGTAAATGCCAAACTTACTCTAAACTAGACATATTCTGGAAGAGCAGTGGACCAGCTGGGTGGCTGACCTCGCTTCATTCCAGGGGCCAGAGTCTAGCCGTGCTCCTCCAAAGGTGGTAAAGGCCTCATGTATGCACATGATTGAGGCTACATTTTGAACAGGATAAGATTAAAGTTACGTTGAAGAACAGGCTTTACATCTAGTCACAGTTGTTAAAAGCTTCAGGGACAGAGGAGAGAGCCTCTGTGTGATCCTTCCCTCTGTGGATTCTTTCTCTGCTCTGAATAGCATAGCTTAAGATGTGTTAGCAGAGAGAAGAAGGCAGATAAAGGAACTATATATACAGACTATTTTGCTGTAAAATCTTTTTTTTGAAAAAAAAAAAAAAAAGATAATTTGTCAAGTACACTTGAATTTGGTTTTCTCTCTCTCTTTTTTTTGGTCTCATTATGTTATTCTCAATATTCAGTTTAGGTATTGACTAATACTAGGTATTCCGTATTTTGCTCTAGGTATGGGTATGTGAGCATACCTCAGAAGGACCATGAGTCCTAACTTTTGTGTTCCTCTTTGAAAAAGGGACAAAGCCTTCTTTATGGAAGCTTTGTGTTTCCTGATACTGACCTCAGCAGCTGGAAATGTCTCTGAAATTCCCTTTCTTGTCCTCAGAACTGTTATGACTTTATGACTTATTTATACCCTTATGGACCATGTTTATATTTTGAGGCTATACATTTTCTTAGGATAATGAGTCTCATGAACATCTTGCCCCATTTATAAGGCATTAAATCTTGATCTTTCCTAGAACACTTTATCTCATGAGTTTTGGGCTAACGTTAAATGACTAAGCCAAGATAAAGGGTTTCAGCTTAGCTTTTATATGCTGTATTTTGGATTTTTCCCCTTAGAGCTTTGTTGTTGTTCTGTTATATCTCAAAATCTGGATAGGTTCAGGAAAATATAGAAGTATTTACCTTACTCATCTCTCTTTGGGCACTTACGTGCCCTGCCAGTAAGTAAAGAACTGGTCCATGTGTATTTTCAGTGTCAGAGCACATGATCACAAATATATGTATATCTATAATACATATCAATGTCTATTGAAAATAAGAATGAATGTACTCTGTTAGCTATATAAACTTCTTTTAGGATAAAATGCAAGCCAGCTCATTAAAAAGATTTTAAAATTTATTCTTACAGAAGAACTGTGGTTTTGGCCTGGGACTAATCATGAAACAGTTTTAAATATTCATAAAAGTAATAGTACTTTATACTCTGACATCCTCAAGAATGATGGCACGTCTCAATTATAGGTTGACATTCCTAGTTGAGTTCAGTTAAGTCAGTCATGTCCGACTCTTTGCAACCCCATGGACTGCAGCACGCCAGTCTTCCCTGTCCATCACCAACTCCTGGACCTTGCTCAAACTCATGTTCGTTGAGTCGGTGATGCCATCCAACCATCTCATCCTCTGTCATCCCCTTCTGCCTTCAATCTTTCCCAGCATCAGGGTCTTTTCCAATGAGTCGGCTCTTCACATCAGGTGGCTGAAGTATGAGAGCTTCAGCTTTAGCATCAGTCCTTCCAGTGAATATTCAGGGCTGATTTCCTTTAGGATGGACTGGTTGGATCTCCTTGCAGTCCAAGGGACTCTCAAGAGTCTTCTCTTAACACCACAGTTCAAAAGCATCAATTCCTTGGCGCTCAGCTTTCTTTATAGTCCAACTCACATCTGTACATGTCTACTGGAAAAACCATAGCTTTGACTAGACGGACCTTTGTTGGCAAAGTAATGTCTCTGCTTTTTAATATACTGTCTAGGTTGGTCATAGCGTTTCTTCTAAGGAGCAAGCATCTTTTACTTTCATGGCTGCAGTCACCATCTGCAGTGATTTTGGAGTCCCCCCAAAATAAAGTCTGTCACTGTTTCCCTATCTATTTGCCATGAAGTGATGGGACTGGATGCCACAATCTTAGTTTTCTGAATGTTGAGTTTTAAGTCAACTTATTCACTCTCCTCTTTCATTAAGAGGCTCCTTAATTATTCTTTTTGATCTTGATGTCATTTCATGAATACATTCTTATTGAGCCAGATGAACTCAGATACCACCCAGTGGTAAAGTATTTTAAGATGATCTCAAGATTCATATTCTTGGTTCCAGAATTTCAGGAGTGGTTGACCCTTGGCACAGGTCATTTCTCAAAACTGAGCCAAATTCAGAAGGCAGACACTTGGTAATTCGATGCATCCAGACACTCTGTCTTACAAAGGCCAGGGCAGAGCATCAGTGTATGTTGCAGACTCATCCACTGTGCTTGCATCCTGTTTGGCATTGTGATATTCCAGTCCATGAACTCTCTGAGGTCCTTCAAACTCTTGTGATTCTTGTGAGCTCAGAGCAGTACAGCAATAGGGAGGGAACACAAAATGTGCTTCCATCTGCTCAGTCAGCAAATCAAGTTTGATTCTGTTTCATTTTTTCCCATATAGATCCAGTTGTCTGATCAGTTAACTTATTGCTTCATTTAAGAAACCCAATCTCGTGAGCCGCAGGTTGTCCTGTTATGTTCCCAAATTCCAGGACATCCTTGACTTGTCAGTGCTGCTCAGAAAATCCGATCAGCCAGTCTGCATGACCTGAATTCTTGACAGTAAACACTGTAACAACAAAACATCTAAGTAGTTTTCCTAAAAGCATTATTCATAAACATAAAGTCATGGAATAAAAATTTAAAAAAAACAACATTATCCTATAAGAACTGGGGAACATTCTAGATGTTTATTGTTTCTAGCATCACGTCATCTGGTGAACCTGACTTAGGGTTGCAGCAGAAATTCTTCTGACAAAAAGCACGCTGTGAGCAGGGAACACCAGCCTTCACTATTGGGAAGAAATCATTGCATTTTATCGCAGGAGCCCTAGTAGTAGCAAGTAAACTCACAGTTTTCATATTTATAGAAAAACTCTTAATTTTCTCACGAAAATGCTTGTTGTTTTAATTAATTAATAAAGGATATTACTTGTTACAAAGACCAAACTATACCATGCCAGGTTAACTTGATTGCATTGGGCCCACAGGCAGCATAATGGAAACAGTTCTCAGAGAGGCTGCTCCTCAAAAATGACACTGGCTTTTGTCTTTTGAAATCCTTGCGCTATAAAGGAAGTGCATTTTAAAATGTCCCCTGGCTTCATATGGACTTAAAAGAACCTTTTGTTTCTCCTATTAGATGATAGATTTCAGAGGCCAGCTGGGCTTTCCTGAGGTTCTTCGATCATCAGAGTGTACAACTCAGCTCAAAACACCTTCGTATGATCTTTTTATTTTTTTGTTCCAGCTACCAGGGACTGGACTTGGAGATGGGGACCAGGCTGGGGTGGGCACTGCTTCAGGGTGAGCTTATAGCAGCCTCCAGTTGCAGAGGTTGCTGGAGATGGACGTGTAGGGATGGACACTAGAACATCAACAGCCAGTCTTGTGTACGGAGGAAGCATCATGTCATTTCAGCAGTGTATGTGGTGAAACCAGGGGAAATAAAGTATCCCTAGCAAGCTGCAGATGTTTAAAATCTCAGGAGACCTCAACTGAGAAAGTGTTCATAAGGTCTCAGAACTTGCAATTTGGCTTTGGCAAGTGAAAGAAGTGCTATCAGTTGAGGTGGAGGAAGGAGATTTTTGTTGTATTTTGGTGTTGCTTAGTTTTGCATTAAGGAACATTCATTTAGTGGAAAGAGGACCTTTTTTGGTGACCCTGGATACTAGAAACTCTTTCAGCTTATTGATTTGTACAGAATGTGATTGAGAAGCTGATCTGTGGACCAGAGTGTTGGATTCTGGGAACTCTATTGATTGCTGGAGTTCCTGTACAATTAGGGCTTCACCGGCAGGGGAAGTGTTTGGGTTGGTAATTGATTCTGTTCTCTTGACAAATCCAGGAATTCCAACTCCGTTTGTAAAGCTGGAAATTCATCAGGGTATAAAAATCCATATATCCAAATATGACCTGTTTTCTAGTCAGTAAAATCAATTGAAAAGTAGAAACAGGATTATTTCTAAAAGGAGAGAATCTGCTTTTTAAAACTTCTCTAATTCTAGAATATTTTAACTTACCATGATGTATTTTTTCATGAACCTGGAAAGTGTTTTTTATTTCAAAAGTTGGCCTAAACTACCCACTAAGTTTCTATCTGTTCAGTCCGTTTGTGCCTCCCACCTCATCCTGTTAGCCATACCCCTGGTATACTCTACACTTTTTCATCACTTACAAAATAGATATGAAAAACTTACATCATGGCAGGGGTTAGTCTCTCCTCCTCACCCCCACTGTACACACTGCTCCCTGCCGTCCACACCGTGCCCCTGCCGTCCACACCGCTCCCCGCCGTCCACAGCACACCGTGTGCTAATGGGCCTTTCTTAGTGTCACGTCAGTCTGTGGTCAAATTCTACCTTCCCTCCCACACTTGCCTGTTTTGACAGTAGAACAACTTCCTGAGCTTTTCATTTCCTCATAGAAACCATATTAAGTTTCCTCTCTTCTTTCCTCTCTTCTCTTTCAGCCCACATTCTCATTCAGAATTCATAGCAAAGAGTCAACCCTGAATAGATCTCAGTAGCGTGATTGTCACATTTTAGCAATATCCTACTTGTTTGACATAATTGACTTAGTAAATATTCTGAATCATTTAAAGAAAGTTCTTACTATGTCTCAATAATTTTTTCTCTGTCAACTCTTGCCTGAATAGTTTACACTGTGGTCTCTCAGATGTATTCTGTGCCACCTTCTGTCAGTTCACCCCATTGTAGGCAGAGTGGTCTCCCAGAAATGCAAAGATAATCATGTTACTCCCAAGCTTAACAGTTTCCATTGTCCATCTTATTTTACTTTTTGCTCATTTTAATGAAATGCTGTATCTTTAACTTGGCCTAAAAGGCCTATTATAATCAGACTCCAGCCCTGCCTCCCTGTCTAGTCTTGTCTTAAGTGTTTGTCCTTCAGAAGCTCTGTATTAGAGCCATCCTGGACTTCTTTTACTTTCTGGAATTCACTTGCTCGTTGCACTCCCAGGCCTGCACATCTGCTGTTCCCTTTCCAGAATGCACTTTGCTGCTTGTCTGCTTCCCACTCTCCCGCAGCCCCTGCCTTTCATGTGGTTGCTCCTAGCCAGCTGGGGTATCCCTGCCTGAAGCTGCAGAGCAGGTTGGTGCCCAGGCCGTGCTCCCCTCAGACCCCACGGCTTTCCTTTGCAGCACTGGGCACAGAGTCGCCACTGAATTACTCAGCTACAGGCATTTGCTCAGTGTCTGTCCTCCCCAAAAAAGTGTTGACTCCACAAAGACAGGGACTGGTCTTTCTGTCTGTTCATGGTATCCCCCAGAGCCAGCACAGAATTTGGCACACAGTAGGTTCCCAGTATGTATGGCTTAGATCTATATTCTATGTGTAATGTAATTTGGAATGTAGAATAGAATATGTTTACTTTCAAATGCAGATACAAGATGACCAAATATTATTCATTGGGGGTTCTTCCAGGTCTTGTCTTAAGGAATAAATAATAACCATATAATGGCCATATACTAATAAATGATGCTTTACATATTTGAGAATAGTGTGTCTTCAACAGTTTTAGCTGTTCTCTTTAAAGTCAGGTTCACAGTATTATTCTCCATGGGAAATCATTTTCTTTTAGCTAATATCAATGCTCAGTATCCACCAAAATATCAGAATTCCACCTTACTGAATTCCTAAGTATAGTTAACAGTAATGCCACAATTAAAAAAAAAATCATGTTGGAAATCTTCAAGTGTATTAGAGAGAATAGTAAAATGAACTTCCAAGTGCCCATAATATTAATAGTTATCAATATACAGCCAATCTTGTTTCATACCTACCCTCTCCTACACCTCCTTCTCCAGCCTCCCATCCCTGCTCACTCGTAGGTTATTTTAAAGGCAAGGTGGATAATTTTAAAGCAAATCTAAGACATCATTTCCTTTTATCCATAAGAACTTGAATAAGTACCTGTCTAAGATAAGGGATCTTTAAAAAGCAGTACCAATAATCACACCTAAAAAATTAATAACGGTCCTTAGTATTGTCAAAAAGCCAGCTGGTGTTCAAATTTCTCTTGTTTATCTTATGATTTCTTTTTTAAACTGTGAGTTTTATACAAATGGAGATTCAATTTTCCTTTCCTTTTGATTTTTTTCTTTTTATCTTCTCTCTATGTGTTTTATAAAGGGGCCATTTCTTATAAATTTCCCACATTCTGATTTCATCCCCATAGCATCTTAAAAAATATTCCTCTTTTTTTTTTTTAAATGTCTTGTAAACTTGTAGTTAGATCAAGAATCTGGATAAGGTTTTGGCTTTTTTTTTTTTTTTTTAAGTGAGAATAAAAGTGGTCCATGTTACATTCTACCTAGTACATGAGTGGTGTTTTCAAATACCTGAGCCGTATTCCCCAAACTATCCAGATCATCAAAAACAAAAGTCAGCAAAACTGCCACAGTGCAGAGTAGCCTAAGTAGCCTGATCACTAAATGTAGTGTAGGATGCTGGATAGGATCCTGGCATAGGAAAAATAAGTACATTAGGAAAAACTAAGGAAATTGGAATAAAGAATGAGCTTAAATTAATAATAATGTATCGATGTTGGCTCATTAATTGTAAGAAATTTGCTAAACTAATGTAAGGTGTTTGCAGTATGGAAAATTGGGTTTAGGGTATACGGAAAATCTGTTTTCATATTTTTTTCTGTAAATGTAAAATTATTCTAAAGTTAAAGGTTAATTTTTAAAAAGTTACCTCTCTCTCACTTACCCCTTGCCCAGTTTTAAACAGCCTGGCATTAGTGGTTGCTATAGAAATGAACTGTAAAAAGACTATTCTTATTAACAGAGTGAACTCTTGCTCAGAGAAGCTAGAGTTTTGGCTAATGACTCAGAATTTGGATTTTCTTGCCCATTAAAAGAAAACAGAGAGGCTAAAGCATCTATTAGATATAAAACTTTAAACAGAGCAAGCATGAGTTTCAGAATATCCCCTTCCCTTGTATTTTTCAAATAATCTGTAACTCTACTGCCCACCTCAGCCACACACTGCAGAGCCCTCTTCATACAATTGCATGAAATCAAAATGCAACATCTTGTAAACTGAAAAAAAAAAAAACCCTTCTTATCACTAGGGCTTCCCTGGTGGCTGAGGGGTAAGAATCCATCTGTAGTACAGGAGATGCAGGAGACTCGGGTTTGATCCCTGGGTCAGAGAGATCCCTTGGAGAAGAAAATGGCAACCCACTCCAGTATTCTGGCCTGGAAGATCCCATGGACAGAGGAGCTTGGCGAGCTATAGCCCATGGGATAGCAAAGAGTCAAACATGACTTTGCAACTGAACAACAGCAGTCTTTTCCCTCACTGATTTAAGATGCTGCTGTCAGTAAATTTCCATGTTAACATCACCATTTTAAATTCTGATGAAATAAAGAAAATCACCCTAGTGTAGTTACTTCCTAATAAGCTAAATGTATGAATCTCAAGTTTTTTAATGTTGATTTTGCTTCATTTTAAACTTCTTTTTTCCCTTTCAGATTTGGTGAGGAAAAAAATACACATTTGCTGTTTGTTTTTATAATCCCTGAGAATTTTAAAGGTATGTGCCTGTTGGGTATATTATTTGTTTTTCCTCCAAGTAGAAATCATAAGGTCAATATTTAATACAAAGATTCTTAGGTTGTGTTTCAGGGCACGGAGCTGATATTGCTTTAACCGAACCACTAACAATGGAAAAAATGAGTGTTGTGTTGAAATACTGGAAAACATATTTCTCACGTACTGGTGAGTGGAAAACAAGTTTCCAAAGGTTTGAAAACTTGTAATTAAAATTCTATGAGAACTGTTTTTATACATTTGGTTTTCCACTGATACCTTTTAAATGTTGACAATTAACTGCATTCTCTATAGTATAAGGACCTATAATCCTTGTTTATCATAGTCTGAAGAAAACAACACACAAGAGACAACACTATACATGGGCATCACAGATGGTCAACACCAAAATTAGATTGATTATATCCTTTGCAGCTGAAGATGGAGAAGCTTTATACAGTCAGCAAAAACAAGACCAGGAGCTGACTGTGGCTCAGATCATGAACTCTTATTGCAAAGTTCAGACTTAAACTGAAGAAAGTAGGGAAAACTACTAGACCATTTAGGTATGACCCCAATCAAATCCATTAAGATTATACAATGGAAGTGACAAATAGATTCAAGGGATTAGATATGATAGACAGAGTGCCTGAAGAACTACGGATGGAGGTTGGTAACATTGTACAGGAGGCAGTGATCAAGATCATCCCTAAGAAAAAGAAATGCAAAAAGGCAAAATGGTTGTCTGAAGAGGTCTTACAAAAAGCTGAAAAAAGAAGAGAAGTGAAACGCAAAGGAGAAAAGGAAAGATACACCCATCTGAATGCAGAGTTCCAAAGAATAGCAAGGAGAGATAAGAAAGCCTTCCTAAGTGATCAATGCGAAGAAATAGAGGAAAACAATAGAATGAGAAAGACTAGAGATCTCTTCAAGAAAATTAGAGATACCAAGGGAACATTTCATGCAAAGATAGGCACAGTAAAGGACAGAAATGGTGTGGACTTAACAGAAACAGAAGATATTAAGAAGAAATGGCAAGAATACACAGAAAACTATACAAAAAAGACCTTCATGACCCAGATAACCACAATGGTGTGATCGCTCACCTAGAGCCAGACATCCTGGAATGCAAAGTCAAGTGGGCCTTAGGAAGCATCACTAAGAACAAAGCTAGTGGAGGTGATAAAATTCCAGTTGAGCTATATCAAATCCTAAAAGATGATGCTGTGAAAGTGCTGCACTCAATATGCCAGCAGATTTGGAAAACTCAGCGGTGGCCACAGGATAGGAAAAGGTCAGTTTTCATTCCAGTCCCAAAGAAGGGCACTGCCAAAGAATATTCAAACTACCACACAATTGACCTCATCTCACACGCTAGCAAAGTAATGCTCAAAATTCCCCAAGCGAGGCTTCAATAGTATGTGAACCAAGAACTTCCAGATGTTCAAGCTGGATTTAGAAAAGGCAGAGGAACCAGAGATCAAATTGCCAGCATCTGTTGGATCATAGAAAAAGCAAGACAGTTCCAGAGAAACATCTACTTCTGCTTCATTGACTACGCCAAAACCTTTGACTGTGTGGATCACAACAAACTGGAAAATTCTGAAAGAGATGGGAATACCAGACCACCTGACCTGCCTCCTAAAAAACTTATAAGCAGGTCAAGAAGCAACAGTCAGAATTGGACATGGAACAACAGACCGGTTCCAAGTTGGGAAAGGCTGTATATTGTTACCCTGCTCATTTAACTTCTATGCAGAGTATATCATGCAAGATGCCAGGCTGGATGAAGCACAAGCTGGAATCAAGATTGCCAGGAGAAATATCAATAACCTCAGATATGCAGGTAACACCACCCTTATGGAAGAAAGCAAAGAAGAACTAAAGAGCCTCTTAATGAAAGTGAAAGAGGAGAGTGAAAAAGTTGGCTTAAAACTCAACATTCAGAAAACGAAGACCATGGCATCCAGTGCTATCACTTTATGGCAGACAGATGGGGAAGCAATGGAAACAGAGACTTTATTTTTGGGGGGCCCCAAAATCACTGCAGATGGTGACTACAGCCATGAAATTAAGGCACTTGCTTCTTGGAAGAAAAGCTGTGACCAACCCTAGATAACATATTGAAAAGCAGAAACATTACTTTGGCAACAAAGGTCCATCTGGTCAAAGCTATGGTTTTTCCAGTAGTCATGTATGGACGTGAGAGTTGGACCATAAAACAGGCTCAGCACCAAAGAACTGATGGTTTCAAATGGTGGTGTTGGAGAAGACTCTTGAGAGTCCCTTGGACTGCAAGGAGATCCAACTAGTCAATCCTAAAGGGAATCAGTCCTGAGTATTCATTGGAAGGACTGATGCTGAAGCTGAAGCTCTAGTACTTTGGCCACCTGATATGAAGAACTGACTCACTAGAAAAGATGCTGAGAAAGATTGAAGGCAGGAGGAGAAGGGAATGACAGAGGATGAAAGTGGTTGGATGACATCACTGACTCAATGGACATGAGTTTGAGCAAGGTCTGGGAGTTGGTAATGGACAGGGAAGCCTGGCGTGCTGCAGTCCATGGGCTTGCAAAGAGTCAGATACCACTGAACTAAACTGAACAGAACTGCAGAAAACAAGTGTGAATAAAATAAAGGGAAACATATGTTCTCTACCTGTGGAGAAAGTTTGTTTTCAAAGGTTTAAAGTGTGTTGCATAAGGACAAATGCAATGTTGTAGTTAAGCACAGGGTATTTTTTTTGTTTGTTGTTTGTTTTAGTAGCTGCTAAATCATTCCTTAGTCATTTAAATGGACTTTCCTTAGTCATTTAAATGGACTTATTCATGCTTTGTCATTGTATGATTAGGTAAAAACGAGTGCCATTAACCTTGAGTCTTGTGCTTTGGTAAACACTTGTATATTAATTATTTTACTTCTTTAAGTTGATAGAGTGGTTATCCTTTCTGTTTTAGATTTTTATTGTGTGTTACTTTCTTTTTTGTTTTGTTTTTTTTTTTAGATTTTTATATATACATAATTGGTGTCAGTGCTTCAGTGAGACCTTACATTTCTAAATTCTTCATCTATACTGTATTATGTGTATTTCCAGCATCTGAACACTTAAGATAATTAAATTAGTTTTAATATGGCTTGTAAAAGGGCAGACTCCAATTTCTGAAATTAAATTCCACTGGAATTATTGTTGATCAGTGACTATTTATGGTTTTTCAAAGCCTGGGTTACAAGCAGGAATCTATTTAAATTAAGGTATTTTTCTTCAAATGGACCTGGAAGACACTTTTGGGATTGTGATGGATAAGCTCATACTCCAGATGATACAAGATTCAGTACACCTCTCTTTTTTTTTTTTAATGTTCTTCATTATGGAGGGAAGATGAGTGAGTCTGTTTTGTAACATTCTAATGGCTCCCAGCCACTGCAAGTGTCAGAGTTCTTCCTTGGAGAGAAATGGTAACCCTTCTGGACCAGGGTCCTTTGGTAATCTCTTCTCATTTTGGTTCTCATTGGAAATAGAACAGCTGCTCATCTCCACTTGTCTAGCACATTCCTATTGCTCATAACCACATCTCACCAGTCATCTCATCTCTGCTCTGAGGATAAGCAGCTGCAAGACAGCAAAAAAAGAATAACCCCCAAACCAAAAAATAACACAACCATCAGATGCTTTATTTTGACAATGCAGCTGCTTACTGAAGACTCATATGCATTTTCTGCCTCTGACATTTACCTGTAAATAATAAATAAGCTCAGTTGAATGCATTTTAAACACACCTATCACTAATTAGTAAAATCTGGTTAAAGGAGGCCGCTGTGGAGTAAGCTTTATGTAGTGTTGTAATTTTGCTTTCTCACCTGAGTTGTTCCATGCTTAACAGGCTGAAATCTATAAATTACTTTTTATTTTAAAAGCACTGCTTTGTAAAATCTATTGAGTGAAACATGACAACTGTTTTTGATTAGAACTTGCATGTGTGATTAACATCATCCCCGCCAGTGATTTTATAATTAAAATGGTTCCTTTTTTTAATTTGCAGTTAAGAATGAAATTTCTGTGAAGCCTGAACAACCTGAGTTGCCTCTGCAGAAGTCCTGCAGTGAACACCTGGGATATTTTTCTACTGATGTATTTGCTTGGTTAGTTTTTTTTTTTCCTTCACTTTTTCCTAATAGCAATTTTTACTGTGTACATTTCATTAAAAAACGTTTCTGGAGGGTTTATTGATTGTGGAACAGCAGCTCCAGTGCTGGGGTTGATGCAAAAGAAAGTATCTGTTTTGTGGAAGAAGGATATAGCTTGTCCTGTATTTCAGAATCCTGAGCTGGCACTGAGGGTGCATGTTAAAGAAATATCCATCTCAGTATAAGGAAGCATTCCACCACCACAGGGGAGCAGATTGAATTGTCAAGTAGTAACTTACCCATCAGGCTTCCTGATAGCTCAGTTGGTAAAGAATCTGCCTGCAATGCAGGAGATCCTGGGTTGGGAAGATCTACTGGAGAAGGGATAGACTACCCACTCCCATCACTGGACATGTTCAACTAGAGACTGGGTTAAATAAAAGCAGTGATGTTCAGGCTTTTAAAACAATGGAATCCTGAGCTGTTATCCATCTGCTGCTACACTTTTCCCCAATGTCTTTTCCTGAACTATCACCCTGTTTATTGAAAATGACCCTTTAAAGACAGTCTCTCTGTCTGTGTCCCTCTGGGATATTAGAACTAGCCTTCAAACCTGCAGAGGCTAGGCCATTGAACTGAGGGCCATTTAAAACCCTTTCAGTTCTAACACTGAATGCTTATAAAAATTCTATATGCATGAATTTCTTTGTTTCGCTTGAAGCTGATTTCCAAGGCGATTTTTAAATAGAGCATTTGACTATAAAGAATGGACAAAAGTGCTGAGGATTATGGGTGATGGCAGTAAGAAGTCTGAGTCACTTCCAGAATTTGTAGAATGTGACCATCTACTATTTTGTACAAGGAGGAGACTTGGCAACCAGTAAGTGTGGTTAAACCAGGGATACACTTACTTCAATAGTGCAGAGTTAACGGCAGCTTTCTTTATCTTACTTAAGATTTTAACCTCAAAAAAAAAAAAGAGATTTTAACCTCAAAGAAATTTTCTGTGTTAAACTTTTTTCTGAGAGTTGAGGTTGGGAAGGGTTTTGGAAGGCTTGTGTTACTTAAAACTGCTCTTTGAGCCCTCCTTATCTTGTATCTTTGTTTTTCCTCACAAGCCTATAAAAGTAAATTTTCAAATGAAGTCATTTGAAAGTCATTTTTTCATCTTCAAATGAAGAAGATAATATTAATTTGTAAGTGTCTTAGGGAAATATATTTTTTAAATCAATTAAAGTCAAATCTAGAAAAATGGTAGAGCCAGAAAATATCCATTAAATGATGCATTTTTACATGGAGGGAAACTGCAGCAGTTGCTGATCAAGCTGCAATAGTGTATCTTGGCCTTCTCCTCCTCTGTGCTGTTTTCCTGCAGTGCACCTTTAGATACAGTCATGTAATTTGGAATACTCATAATCAGTGAGGTTAGAATATTTTAGTACTGTTTGTATCTGTTATTAATCGGTATCTTTTAGAATTTTGGATTGAATTTATGATAATCTTAATAATAAATTATTTTGAAATAAGATATTCTGTACCAGTTACATAAGGTAAAATGCTTTGATAATTAACGCTATCAAAGCATTTACCATTTGGTTAATGCTTTGGTGATTATTTTACAGTTGCCTCATAATTTTCCTTTTAAATATATGGTACAATTTTTCTCTTGTTTCTAGCTCTGAATCTCTAAGAAACAACATTGGATTTGATTTAAAGGCTCCATTGTCAAATTTTGAGAAAAGGAAAAAGATTTCTCTTCTTCATTCGAGCAAGGAAAAGCTGAGAAGGTAAATTTTGATACAACCTCCCCCCCCCCTTTTTTTTTTAAGCATTATTCCTTTGTAGGAAGAAATTACTTTCATGAATTTCATAGTTTTTTATAGCATTGTTAAAAGTTAGTGTGAAGACTTCTCTTGTGGTCCAGTGATTAACAATCCACCTGCCAGTGCAGGGTACATGGGTTTGATCCCAGTCCGGGAAGATTCTGTGTGCTTCGGAGCTACTAAATCCACACACCACAACTACTGAAGCCCGCATGCCTAGAGCCCATGCTCCATAACAAGAGAAGCCCGGGCACCAGAAACTAGAGAGTAGCCCCCACTCACTGCAGCTACAGAAAAGCCTGCAGGCAGCAACAAAGGTGCAGCATGGCCAAAAAGAAAAGTCGTCACTGTGAAACTAGTTTATCTGGCAACGGAAGATAGGCTACTCACTCATTCTACTCATTTAGCCATTCAGCAAGTAGGTGTGAGTGTAATGTGCCTGAATATGATTGGAGAATTGAGATAAGAAATAAATTGTTGCCTTCAAGGAGTTCTTAGCCTAGTGCTCAGACAGACTTCTAACAAAAATATTTAGGAACAAAAATGCATAAAAGACGTGATATCGGTACAGTGGTCACTCAAGATATTGCTGTGATAAACTAAAAACCTAAGTCATGCATTATATATAATTATGAATTAAACTATTTATGTTATTAAGATGTCAGTCCTCACTAAACTGAAATACAATTCAAATCTAGATAATTTGAGTAGTTTTTTGTGGTTTTTTTTTGGGAAAAAGTTGACAATCTAATTCAAAACTGTATGGAAAGGGCTCTGAATATAAAACGCCTTAGAATAAAGCAATCTTGAAAACATCTAACAAAATTGGAGTGTGTAAGCTACCTGGCTTTAAGACCTAGTATACAGCTTCATTTATCAATTATTTTACTGAAGTAAAGATGGACTGATAGATAATATAACACAATAGCCCAGTATTAGACCCACATATTTTGGTCTTTTGATTTTCAGCAAATCACCAGAGCAAACAACTTGGGGAACAAAAGTCTTTTCTGTAAATGTTGCTGGAACAACTGGACATCCATATGAAACAAATGATGAAACTTGACCGCTTACTCATATCATGTGAAAATTAATTCAGCATGGAGTATAGACAGGGCTACTGTATAAAGCTAGAGCTGTAAAGCTTCTAGCATAGGGCTGTTCAGTAGAACTTTCTGCAGTGTTAGAAATGGCCTGTATCTACTGTCCAGGAAGGTAACTGCAAGTCATATTATTGAGTATTTAAAATGTGAATATTGCAACTTAGGAAATGAATTCAAATTTTTGTTAATTTTTTATGAATTTATATTTAAATAGATTGATGTGGCTCATAGGTAATGAACTGAAAGCTACAGTTCTAGAAGAAAATGAAGGTTAATGTTTTCACTAGCTGAGGGTAGGTGATTGTTCCTTGTGACACAGAAAGCAATAACCACAAAAGAAACAGAATTAGGACTCCTCAAAATTTACAACTTTTGATTTCGTAAGACCCCACTCAGAAAATAAATATGCAGACTACAGACAGGGAGAAAAGATTTGCAAAACAAATATATTGATAAAATACTGACACTGAAATATATGGAGAACTCCTAAAGTTCAATAATAAGAAGATCTGCATAGGTAAAGTATTTGAACAGACACTTCACAAAGGAAGATAAGTGCCTAATAAGCAGTGGAAAAAAATGCTGAATGTAATTTGTCATCATGGAAATGCACATTATAGAGCATGAGATACTACCACATATACCTCAGAAAGTCCAATATTTTAAAACTAAAACTGACAATGTTAAATGTTGTCATAGATTTAGAACAACAGGGATTCTCATACACTGATGGTAGGAGTGTAAAATGGTAGAATTTTGGGGAAAGTTCTGCCAGTTTCTTCTAAATTTATAAAATAGCCCATTGATTCAATTCCTGTACATTTACTAAGAGAAATGAAAATGTGCATTCACAAAAAGATGTATAGAAGATCTAGTAGTTTTATTCCTAATGATCAAAAATTGGAAATAGTGGAAGTGCTGATTAAAAAGAGCCTGAATAAATAAATTGTGGCATATTTATACTTTGGAATGCTATTAATAAAAAGCAACAAATTACTGACATAGCAGATTATCTTGGATAAATCTCAAAAATATTATGTAAGTAAGAGAAACCTTACATAAAAATACACATGTGAAGTTAAAAGAGAGGCAAAAATTAATGTGAGAGGGAAAAATATCAGAAATGTGGTTGCCTTTTACAGGGGATGAGACTGACTAAGAAGGGACAGAAGGAACTTTCTGGAGTCATGAGAATGTTAATGAGGTGGTTTGTGTTACACAGCTTTGTGCATTATCAAAACTCATAGAATGGCACCCTTAAGATTGGCGCATTTTATGTGACTTTTACCTGAAAATAAAATAATTTTAACTGTAGCTCATAATATGTTTAGGGGTTTAGTGTACTGAAGTCTGTAATTTACTTTGAAATACTTCAGTGTAATGAAATGGATTGATGTCTGGCCAGTGGGATGATTCATATATGACAAAGCAAGGACAGTAACTGTTCACTGTGGACTCCAGGTTATAGGTATTTAAGCGTTCCCTGTACAGATTCTTAATTCTTTCAGCTTTTAAAGAATAAGAATTTTTAATTCTCTCAGTCTCCCTGTATGTTTGAACATTTTCCTAATGGAAGAAATGTTTAATATGATTTTTCACTATAAAAGTGATATGTGCCCCACAGATGCTTGGGAAATGTAGAAAATAAAAGGAAGAAATAATATGTTCTATAGTCCAACACTCTAGAAATAATGACTAATTGACACTATTGTCTCTTTTGGCCCTAATGGCTGTAATCATATTCTATATGCTTCTTCTATCTTCTACTTATATCCTATAGAAATGCCCTATTTTTTCCCAGTAAGCTTTATATCCTTTCCACGTCCAGATAATATTCTGCTGAACTAATATCCTCTAGCTTACTTAAGCATCCACTTATTTTGTGTCTTTAGATTGGTTTACCTATTTTACTGAAAAGGAAAGTTAAGTTGCTTAGTCATGTCCAACTCTTTGCGACCCCATAGAGTGTAGCCCTACCAGGCTCCTCCGTCCACGGGATTTTCCAGGCAAGAATACTGGAGTGGGTTGCCATGTCCTTCTCGAGGAGATCTTCCTGACCCAGGGATTGAACCCGGGTCTCCTGCATTGTAGGCAGACGCTTTACCGTCTGAGCCACAGGGAAGTCATTTTACTGAAAGGCTACCATAATGGATATCATTCTGCAGAAAGTTTATTCTGTGTTTGTGATCCTTATAAGTGAAAGTACCCTATGGAAGGGTGTATGACCTTTCAAAGCCCTTCATCCATGTGTCAAATTGTTGACACTTCCAACCCTTTTACAGAATCATCCCTGATACATTTCCACAGAACCCCCAAAGCTTAAAGTCCAATTAAAATACCACCCACTGGTCTGGAATATTTGAGTTATTCACTGGCTATATGTCAAAGTGGATTTTTTAATGCATTTATTTTTGTCATTCTGAGGTTCAGAAAGGTTTAGTAACTTGCCTATATCCCAGCTAGAAATTGGCAAAGCTACCCTTTGATCCCACTTATGTCAGTATGGCAGTATTCAGCACAAAACATGCTTAAGAATGTTTATCAAATGAAAACATGGATAACTGAAGGTTCCAAAGGCTTCGGTCAATTTGGTGTTACATTTCCTATGTATTTCCCTTCAGAGCTATGAAATACTTAGGTTGGTTTCTTTCTGGTATGAGCCTGGATGTCGTTCTCATTTGCATATCAGTTTATTTGTTTTGCTCATGTGCCCGCCTTGTGTAAAGGAAGCAGGCTTTTGATTTTCCTTTCAGAACATAGGTAAAGCCCATGTATTTCAGGATGCTAGTTGTGTGTTGTTGGAAATGTGGTCAGGATCAGAGTGACAGGACTATCCCAGGGACTCTGTCTTCCAGTTGTCTCTCGTGTGGTCACAAAAGGATTTACCTGTGTGGTGTGTGAGTCTCTCCTCTGAGGGTTGCGTCGCCTGTGGGTTTCCATAGGCAGAGGGGGTGTTCTCTGGTGTCCTCAGTGTCCGGGCATCCTGCACACCCACAGGGATGAGTGAGCTGGGTTGCCATCAGCACAGACACTGTACTTGGCAGCATGTGAGCTGGTGCCCCAGGAAGCTGGGATTCCAGGGGCCGTGGAGGCTGCTGGCTCGTGGGGACATGGTCTTTCTCTGAATCGGACACCAGAAAGGGAAAAACAGACCCAGGAGGAAGACTGTTTGTCCTTGTGACAGGAAGAAAGTAGACTAATTATTCCTTACTTGTCGCACTTCTCTGCTCAGAGAACGAATCAAGTATTGCTGTGAGCAGCTGCGCACCCTGCTGCCGTATATGAGGGGGAGAAAGAATGATGCAGCTTCCGTCCTCGAGGCCACAGTTGATTACGTGAAGTTTGTCCGGGAGAAAATCCCTCCAGCCATCATGGGCCAGGTATGCAACTCTTGAGCCCTTGAATTTTATCCTCGTAGACAATGCTTTAATGCTGCAGTTTCCTTTCTTTCTGTTTTATAATTGGAAATGTATGTCTGTTTGTATATTTTGAAAAACATCTATAGCTATCTATTGATAAAGTAGGTCTCTGTCTGTCTGTTTCTTAGATTACAGAAGTACTTCAGAACAATAGGAGGTTTTGTAAGAAACAACAAATGCCCATCCAGCTATCCGTCCCAGGCACGATCATGGCACAAAGGTATGACAGTCTGAATCTTGTGAATCCAAAGTTGCCTTGTTATTTTTCTCTGATATTAATGCTAGAAATAACACAGGCACTGAACCCACCCATACTGAGAACTCGGGCATCTACTAAGAATCAGTGAACTTTTCCCTTTGCTGATGTGCATCATTGAATTATAGTGGATAAAATATATAATAGTCTCAGGCCTGGGATCCCTTCATGACTTGACTCACTCTTAACTTCTTTTGTTGTTTCTTTAAACCAGACTTCACAAGTAGTGCCTGTGGTGACTGACAATGTATTTGTGGCATGATAGATTCTAGCATTCCTCTGTGACCAGGGCAATCCAGCCTCATTTTTTTCAATTAGGAGTCTTTAAAGAAGCTTCTAGTGTAAAAGGTGGTGTGCCAAATGAATGCTTCCTAATTTAAATTGATTAGAATATGTAAACCAAGAAGAACTCTGAACAAGGAAAAATAAACCTTTCCTTCATGTCCTAAATACCCATCCTGAGTCCTAGTCTATGCTTTGCTCTAATATTTAATACAGAGTTTATCTCTGTGCCTTTTAGAACTCGAATGACAGAAGAGCAGTTCAACTCAACAGTGTTCATATCCTTCTCTTTGAGAAATGCCTAAGGAATGTTTTTTGTCTTCTAAGGGAAAACAGTGTGCTGAGCAGCACTCACTCACCTGCATCAGGCATCAGAGTCCTGACTGAGGAGCGCTTGAATGTGTACTCTGCTCCTGCCTCCCAGGACGCTGTGGATGAAGCTGTGAGAGGTGAGCTCTGCCCGCTGCTCTGCAGCTGTAGTATATGGGGGCTTCGGGGCGTGTCCTGCTCAGCCGGGGCTCCTGTGCAGCCACTGCCATAACCAAGGGATGAGCTGTAGCTGGAAGATTGCACCCGGGGTCCTCTGGTGCTGTCCGCTGGAAGGACACAGCTGGCCACAGGCATTTGAATAGTGTTATCCCAGAGGGTGGGCTGAAAACTGACTGTCATCACCAGAAAGTTCATCTTGCTCACAGATGACGAGCACACTGGTGACTGTGTGTATTATGTGAGTAGAATCTAAAGCGAGGGAAGTATTCATGTTAATTCAGTGCTAAGAGTGTATAGGCAGACCACAGATATATTGTGAGTTCTCTTCCAGGCCACTGAAATAAAATGAGCTTTGCAGTAGAGTCACACGTTGTTTGATTTCTCAGTGCATATAAACATTATGTTTGCACCATACCATAGTCTGTTAAGTACATGATAGCATATGTCTAAAAAAGTCATATGCAGGCCTTAATTTTAAAAAGTTTCATTGGTTTAAAATGCTAGCTGTCATCTGAGTTTTCAGCGAATACTAGTAGTGATAGCAAAGACATGACACTGTCATTGAGGTTGTGTACATATTGTGGGGACATAATGGAGACCACAGGAACAAATGGGGTTACTGGGATTGATGTCAAAAGTCAAAGGAGAAAGGGGCCCAAAATAGGACACAGCCCTCCTTGCTCATGTATCAGCCTCAGGGTGTTTGTTAGTCCTTTTAGACTTTTTTTTCCTGTCATAGTAAGGAGGGAAGGAGAGAAGGAAAAAGTAGCCATGAGCCATGGATAAACTGCTTAGAGTAGCTCTGGCTGAATGTCACAAAGAGTGATTAAATCAGCCCAGATTAGATCAGAGAGGGGCCAGGCCACAGGCACATGCCTGTCAGTGTTACTTCTTACACAGACAGTACTTCTGCATTTTCACTCTTCATATCCTGCAGAATCTCTGAAACACTCTCCTCATGCTGTGCGTTCAGGCCTTTCTGTGCCCCTGGATCTCTTGGTTTTGTATCACCTAAAGTAACTGGTCCAAGAAGAAACAAATCCACTAGGACCATAGGCTTGTGTCAGGTTCAGGCTGGAGGAGACCTTGAAGGTCATTGAACCAAACCCCTCATTCTAATTTTATTTATATACATTTTTCTATTTGAAAGCAGTATTAGTCCTTTACTAAAAACCCGCTAGTAGTAGTCATGTACAGATGTGAGAGTGGGACCAAAAAGAAGACTGAGAACCGAAGAATTGATGCTTTCAAATTGTGGTGCTAGAGAAGATTCTTGAGAGTCCTTTGGACTGCAAGGAAGTCAAACCAGTCAATCCTAAAGGAAATCAATCCAGAATATTCATTGTAAGGATTAATGCTGAAGCTCCAATATTTTGACCACCTGATGTGAGGAGCCAACTCTTTGGAAAAGACCCTGATACTGGGAAAGATTAACAGCAGGAGGAGAAGGAGGTGACAGAGGACGAGATGGTCAGATAGCATCACCAACTCAATGGACATGAGTTTGACCAAACTCCGGGAGACAGTGAAGGACAGGGGAACCTGATGCACTGCAGTCCATGGGGTTGCAAACAGTTGGACATGACTTAGCAACTGAACAACAAAACCCAGCTAACATAATAACTTCATTTTTTAATGTATTTCTTTCAAGCCTTTATATATATGTTTATGTGTGTTTATATATATATATATAATATATATATATTTTTTTGGTAGTAGTACTATAGTAGTAATCTTCTATAGTATTGGTCTTCCCAGTGGTCATGTATGATTGTGAGAGCTGGACCGTAAAGAAGGCAACATGCCAAAGAATCAATGCCTTTGAACTGTGGTACTGGAGAAGACTCCTGAAAGTCCCCTGGACAGCAAGGAGATCAAACCAGTCAGTCTTAAGGGAAATCAACCCTGAATACTCATTGGAAGGACTGATGCTGAAGCTGAAGCGCCAGTATTTTGGTCATCTGGTGCAAACATCTGTCTTATTGACAAAGTTCTTGATGCTGGGAAAGATCAAGGGCAGAAGGAGAAGAGGGCGTCAGAGGCTGAGATGCCTGGATGGCATCATTGATGCAATGGACATGAACTTGGGCAAACTCTGGGGGATGCTGAGGGACAGGGAAGCCTGGCCTGCTGCAGTCCATGGGGTCACAAAGAGTTGTACATGATGGGGCAACTGAACAACAACAACATAGTAGTAATCATATCAGACCTCCAATTTTGTCTCTTGACTTTTTTACTTAACATTGTGTCCTGTACGCTTGGATTTTGTATTATGCAGCCTTTATCACCAGTTTAATGGTTTTAGTAGTTTATCCAGTGATTTAGAGAATAGTTTTCTTGCTACATTTAGTGTTTCCAGGTTTGTGGGGAAAGTGATTTTATATATAACATTTCAGAAAATATATCCCTGTATATGGATTTTTCTCTATTTTGGACTTTTCCTTGGGCTGGATATGAGCACATGTATAGCTGGCCTTGCATGCTGCAAAATGGTTTTTGAAAGACGAATGAAACAGTTGGGATCAGTTAAGTCTTTCAAATTGCACTTTCACCACTTAGGCCAGTAAATTGAAGGTTAGAGAAGTTGAGTGGCCACCTATGATCCCCTGCTTTCTGTGATAAATCTGACCTGTAAACCAGAAGTGCTGATCTTAGTCAGTGTTTAGACTTCATTAAGTAGCTTTTACTTGTCCTTTTACATAAATTTATGTACACTTTTGCTGAAATGACTTTTTTTTTTCACAAATATTCCAGGTCCATTTGTATTTAAAGTCGATATAAAATTATATTCCTTTATTTTCATTTCTGTTAGTGTCCAGAAGAAAATAAATATTCACAGCATAGGGACTACATTGTTAACATTCACTATATATTAAACATTTTTTTCTGCCTTCTAGTTACTGTACAGAAGAGAGCGATACAACAGTATAACCCACTCACTGATGGAAAAATCAGTGACCAAACTATTTGTGGCTGAATGGAGTTTTTCTTTCCAACATTCTTCCTTGCTTCATAGAAATGGTCACTTTTTATGATGAAAGACACACACAGGCATACACAGGCAGAGAGAGCTGATGTGTCTCTAAAATCTCTGTCTTTGAATGACAAGTGAACACTAATTTATAGTGTTTGTATTATACTAAATGTCGCTACCAAAAAGTTTACTTTGTGTTTTCATCAGCATTTGAGTGTAGCAGTATCTTAAGTTCATACCATGGGGAAATGAAATAGAGGGTGATTTATTTCAGATATAGTAGTTCAGAGTTACCAATTTGCATGTACTGATGGATACTCTCTTTTATTAAAGGTCAGTCCAGCTCTGCGTCAGAGAACGCTATCGGTGATGTGTATAAAACCCGAATCCCCAGCACAGCTCTGTCTCTTAATTCCTTCCATGCTGTCAGATACTATTCTAAAGTGGTCCCTTCCTATGACGCAGCTGCCGTAACAAATCAGAACACTTCAGTGCGTTTCCCAACAGCTGTAGCCAAAGTCTCCAAGTTTCTTCCTCAGCACTGCAATTCTGTGTTGGGCCAGGCGTGCACAGCACACCCCAACTGTCTGGTAAGTCTCTTGGGGTCTGTGGGTCAGACCGGGCTCTTTCTTTCCAGTCCACAGGGGCCCCTGACCTGCGTTTTGTTGCTGATGCTCTGGGTTAGAAATCTCTCGGACTGGGACCATGGAAGGCAGCCCAGACACTGGTTCCTGGTGCTGCACAATGGCTCTCTAGATACCCACAGTCAGTCTGGATGTGGCCATGCTGCTCTCACCGGAAGTGACCTAATGAAACCTAATCTCCTTTAGCACCCCTCCTCACTGCTCCCCACCCCACCAGCCTCATCCTCTACTGGTCCCATGGCTGGGTTCTGCTTTATCTCTAGGCCCCAGTCACTTACACTTTATGAAAACCTATTCTTGAAATGCCAACCAGGCTGGTTTCACATCCCAGGTGTCTGCATACCACAGATATTTATTGAGCACCTACTGTGTTCCAGCATTCTGCTAACCACCGAGAATGGAGTGTCTAGACCACAATCCCTGGGTTGCTGAAGCTGAGTCTCATAGGGTGCAAACATGGAAGCAGACAGTGGTGATGTGCATTGGAGCACGTAGAGGGAGACCCCAGTGTACGCAGTGTGACGCAGATGCGGGCAAGGTTAAGGACAGCATGTCCCTGGAGGGAGTACTGACTACGCTGAGATCTGAAGAGTGAGAATTAGCCCAGGAGAGCAGTTAGGAATTGTGAGTGAGGAAGGGAAAAGCATTCTAGGCAGATGGTTCAGCATATATAAACAGTGGTATCTTCATTTTGGGCAAGAATTGTCCAATTCCAGAGAAAGACCCAAACCAGACTTGCCTGCTTAAAATAGACTCTCATAACCTTAATATAACTATCAGTACTTTTGCATATTAATAATAATGTTTTGAGCACTCAGTAAGTAATGTGTCAAATACCGTACATGTTAATGTGGGTTATCTGATGAACCTGTGACAGTCATTTGAGGTAGGGACATTATTTCCATATGACATCTATAGAGTGGGAATAATAGTGACTTTCCCAAAAAATATTTATAAGAAAACTAATCTAAAGAGCATTAGACATTTTAAAACATGAAGTATATACAGATATAATACTGTTGCTAATAATCATTAGTATACCAGTCCAAAAACTAGAGTAAATTAAAAAAAAAAAGGGTTGCAACATTATTTTTTTAAATTGTGACCTACACTTAACTGTATGGAGTTTTTGTTGGAGAATTGTTTAGTAACTATGAATAATACATATTTTAAAACCTGCAGGCATATTCACCTAAAGAGTTAATGGTTTTACAAATTATTTCCTATTGCTTGAGGACATAGAACACACATTTGTGTCATTATGAGTAAGAACAGGCCAGTATTCAATTAATATGTTTTTTGTTTTTTCACCTTTGCAGCAACAGTTTTGGGCGTATTAATAGCACATGTTTGAAATTCACTCTAGACCACCTATTGGGTGCCGTTTGACAATACAGGAAGAATGGAACAAAGAATGATCTTGAAAGCTACACCCAGAGACCTAATATCAAAAGGGTTTGCATTGTATGGCTTCTGATAAATGTGCTAAAAGCTTCTGCAGATAGAAAGACAGGCAGTAAGAGTGCTAGCTAGCCATAGGCTTTTATTAATACTTAGCTTCATACACACTTGGATCTCCCCCAACCAAGGTGCTCTAAGAACAAATGGCCTAGGTGACCTGGACACTTTTTGTTCTCAAAACACATTCCACAATTTATGCAAAAAGTACATTATAAAGAAGATCCACAATTTATGCAAAAAGTACGTTATAAAGAAGATCCACATAGTGCATTGATGTTGCTAAGTATAGATAATGCAACTTGATTCTTATTTTTAGTATCATTGTGAGTTACTGTCACTTATTTCTAGGTGGTATCTTTTCCAAATTTGGCATTTTAGAGCACTTCCTTCATTATTCACAGTAAGATACCTTAACTTGAGAGATGTGTTTACCTCCTGACTTGACTACTAATGAATAAACTGACGTGTTTATTTTTGCATTTCACCTTCCCTTGAGTAAAATGAGAACTAACATCTTTCTGGATCTTTAGTGTCAGATTACAGATTAGCAGATTTTTCTTTGTTTTCCATCCCCTTCTCCCTGTGGGCATTAGAAAAGATTGTTGGAAATAAGGGGAGAAAAATGTTTGTTTTATATTTCACTGAAATGTTCTTATGCATAAGTTTTATTATTAAAGGAAATATTCAGTTCTGATACTGAAAATGATAACCAGTTTTTGTTCTGTTTAATAAATACGTGTTCCCTCTTTTAGTAGTGCTGTGTAGGGAAATTAATTTTACTAGAGTTTTGAGCAGTTTAAAAATTAGGCATAGCCTACATTTCATGTTAAAATGTATGACTTTTCTTTGAGAATGGCAAGATGATGGAATTTGTAGATATTTGGCAAACTTGATAAAGGAACTACAAGTTTCTAACTAAGATTCTGTGCTTTTAATTATAAACGTGTGCTTGACTCTTGCTGTTGGGAATAGTAATGGCTTTGACATTGTAGGAGAACCTGTTGAGCTGTTTTGAGCACTGGGATGACTTCCTGTGTTCACAGATGGTCTTAGTTTATACTGGGACTTGTTCTTTGCATCAGCATTTCCCTCAATACATGCATGGACCATGAGACACAGCTGTGGCTTGGAATTCTATAATACCTAGAAGGGTGACACACACATCCTATCCACCTGTGGTTGGAAATCCCCCTTTTTTTTCTCTTTCTACATGAAGAAGAGGCTGCCAGATTCCTTTTTTCAGTGCTGGTCCCCATGATCCTTCATATAAGTGTCCAAAATCACTTCCAATACATGAATTTTATTTTTAATAAATTATGCTCTTCTGACTAAATTCAGCTGTCAGCTGGGGTGAAAAGGTTAGTTGGGCCTCAGCTTGTAAAACTAGAACATGATTTTCCTTTGTAAAGTCAGGATGACTGGTCATGAGACAGTTGCAATGTTGTTTTCACAATGAAAAAGGGGCAGAGAGTTTGTTGAGAAAAAGTGTCAGCGTGCAGGTTCACACTGATGGTTACAGCAGTCCCTTCCCCAGATAGGGATCAGGGGCAGAAGCAAATGTTTATTGAGCCCTTTCGGTGGCCCAGGCAGTTTAGGAGATACACCTTTGAGGAGAGGGACTTAGCTGTACTAGTCTCTAGACCCTCCATATCAGCCATCTGACTGGTTAGATGGATGGATGCGCAGGTACTTGGATGGGTACCTGGGGGAAGGAGGAGCCAAGAGGAAGGAGGCATCTGAACATGGGTGATGATCCTGAGAAAGGAAAGCAGAAGACATGGTCAGGCACTTAGGGACCCACTTGAAGTCAAAAGAGAAGGAAGAGTAGAAGTAGATGCTTAGCCATCTGTCGGTATAGCTTTTACAGAGAGTGTATCGCTACTCTGTTTATACTTATTTCCTGCCCCTCAGCCATGCTTTTCTAATAGATGAGTTGGATGGTCTCCCAGCTTACAGACATGGCAGTAATGGGAAGGGTTTTCAAACAAACTGTTGTCTGTTCAATGGAGAACAGTCAGATGTTGAACAACTCAAAAATCATTCCATTATTTATTAACTTTTCTCTATTTATTTGGTAGACTTTGTCTTTTTTTTTTAAAGACTTCTTTTTTTTTATGTGGACATTTTTTAAAGCCTTTATTGATTTGATACAATATTGATTCTGTTTTATGTTTTGGGATATTTTGGGCCCCGAGGCATGTGGGATCATAGCTCCCAGCCCAGGAATTGAACCCACACCTCCTGCGTTGGAAAGCAAAGTCTTAACCACTGGACTGCCAGGGAAGTCCCATGATAGGCATTGTCTTAAATGCTGAGAAAACTATATAAGGCATTGTATTTTTTTGTGTTCTATATATAGGCATTTAGAATCTGCTGGGAGGGACAGGTTGGCTGGAACTGCAGTGGAGTTTAGTGAGTGCTATGTAGGGGGAAATTATGAAGGTCTCAGAAGCATCGCACACAGCATCTGGGGATTCACAAGAGGCTACGGAGGTGGTGATGTCTGTGCGTGTGTGCTGAGTTGCTCCAGTCATGTCAGACTCCGTGCAACACTGTGGACTGCAGCCTGTCAGTCTGTGCTTTCCTTTAAAACTGGTAGTGAGTGACATGACCTATCTCTTGAGCTTGTTGTGAAAGTTAAATGATAAAATATGTGAAAGCTCTTAGAACAGTGCCTGGCACATAGTAAGCATTTAATACATGTTAATTCATCGTATGATTGTCATCACCACAATTATAACAGTGATTAAGCTAAGATTTTAAGGGCCTGTAGGCATAAACTAAGCCAAGCCATGGAGATTTGGGGACTGGTTCAGGAGATGACTTTTTAGGCAGAGAGAACCTCATTTGTGAAGGAACAAAGGAAAAAACAGTGTAACACGCCTGGAGAAGTGAAGGCGATTCTGTGTGGCTGTGAAGAGAGTTCAGGCTTGGGATCGAGGAAGAGTGGAGCAGGGGAGAAAGGCAAGGGCCATTTGACATTGCCCTGTTTGCACTCTGACTAGTCCTCATTGTTGTCATGGTATTGATGTCATCAGATTTGCATTTTAGGGTGACCATTCTGGTTTTGGTGAGTTAAAGCCAGAATGAATCAAAGCGGGGCTAAAACCAACTTGGCAGGGGAAGGACTGGCCTTCAGACAAGAGATGGCCTGAAATAAGTCACTGGCAATGGGAATGAAAAGAAGAGGCAAATTTGGTTCATATTAAGAAGGAAGAATTAGTAAGAGGTGGTAGATGATCCGGTATAGAGGTTGCGAAGGAAGGCAAAGTAGTAAGGATAACACCCAGGTCCTGGGCTTTGGTTGCTGGACAGATCACACTGAGCTCACTGGGGGGACACAGGGAAACGAGCATTTGGAGGGATGGCGTTGGATGATGACAGTTTCATCTGGGAATGTGCTATGTTGGGTGTGTATATGGTATCCTAATGGAGGTGGCCAAAAAACACTCAGATCTGCACACACAGAGAGGCAGGGGTTAGAGTGAGAGATGGTTTAGGGTGTCTTCATCCTGAGGTGGGAAAATGTGGCCGGGGGTGGGGATTCAGTCGTTAAATGGTGGCCTGGGTGATGAACAAGGGCCTTCTAACCCTGCAATTCTATTACAGTTCATCATAAGAAGTCACTCAGTCAGGCCCCAAGTGTCGCATGACACTGCAAGTTACCAGTTTTGAGACATGCGTAGAACTCTAAGGCAGAGGGCACAACTTGCTTGTGGTGGCTGTGTTTACTGTTTTATTTATTTTTTCTTCCAGTTTTATGGAGGTGTAATTGACATACAACACTGTATAAGTGTAAGGTGTACAGCATAATGACTTACATATATCATGAAATGATGAGGACAGTAAGTTTAGGGAACATCCATCTTCTCGTATAGATACGAAGTAAAAAAAAGTTTTCCTTGCAATAATGACTCTTAGGATTTACTCTCTTAACAACTTTGATAGATAACATACATCAGGGTTATTTATATTAATCATGCTGTGCATTATATCCCTAGTGCTTATTTATCTTATAAGTTTGTACCTTTTGAAACCACCTTCATCCAATTCCCCCCTCCCCAACCCCAGTGAGAAATTAAATTTCTCTGAATTTCTGGCTTCTGAAAAATTCAAAACATAGGCAATACTGGATGTATTTCTGCTTTGGCAAACTAGCAGCACATTGCTCAGGTAAGTAGTACCTGGCCCTTTATATTGGGCATCAGGTTCCTTCTAGTCACATCTCACCCAGCTGGCTTCCTTCATTGAAATGGCTTGCCCAGTCCCTATAGGTATTCCAGTTTGTCCCCCACACTTGCGGGATGGAGAGTGGCAGCGCATTAAAATATATATTCCCAGGCAGCATATCCCACGGTCCGATTGGCAAGCTTGGTCATGGCAGTACCAAGGAATTCACATTATAACAACACTGCTCAAGATGTTGCTGGCATATGATTACCCTCCTTAAAAACACCCAGGGCACACAAACGGATGCAGATGCCCAGAGGGGACATGAAACAGAATGTAAAAAGTGAGTGTTAGTTGCTCAGTCATGTCCAACTCTGTGACACCGTAAACAAGATTCCTCTGTCCATGGGATTCTCCAGACAAGAATACTGGAGTGGGTTGCCATGCCTTTCTCCAGGGGATCTTCCCAACCCCGAGACCAAACCCTGAGTCTCCTGCACTGCAGGCAGATTCTTAACCATATGAGCCACCAGGGAAGCAGAATAGACATAGTAAAATGTCATCAACTTCTAAACCTGAAGCACTTGTGGATTTATGGAAACCATGCATCTGGGGGCTCCTGTCTCAGAGACTCTGGTTCCATAATTCTGGAACAGGGCCCAGTAATCAGCATAGAATGATTCTGATGCACTGCCAGGTTTGAGGGCCACTGTTAGATTTATTAGTCGGTTTTCCTTCTCCAGGGGATCTTCCTGACCTAGGGATCGAACCCAGATCTCCTACACTGCAGGCAGATTCTTTACCAACTTAGCTATGAGGGAAGCCCGCTCTTAGATTTATAATGTGGTAGTGAAGTGTCTTGAGAGCAGATGTCAAGGAACGAAGCAGGAAGAACACAGCCTCCCAATTTCTGAAGCTCATGGGAGAGGATCATTACTGCCTCACTGGGTGATGGAAAAAGGTTTGCTAAGGAGATGAATTTCAGAAACTGCTTTGGTAAGTTAAAACGATGATCAGGTCAGAGCATAGCTATGGGGCAATTCAAAGTCTCCGGGAGAGGACCCAGGGATGTTTCAGTAGAAATAACTAAGAAGAGTGAAAACCACGAAAGTGAGGTCTGCTTGGCTCACTTGTGCTTATCTTGATTGCATAAAAATTTGTATGAAGGGAGGTGCTTTCTCAAGTTTATTAAATGTTTATGTTTGTAAAAGTACAGGGATTGTTAAAAGCAGAAAGCCCCCTTTTCAATATAACTAACACCAGGAAACATCTCATGTCTCTGGATACTTATTATCACAAAATCCCTGAGACCAGATCTGAGCCTTTGCAATTTTCTATCCCTGGTGTTTCCCCCTTTGCCTATCTCCCTATTACATGGAATGAGGAAACAGGAAGCCCTTGGTTAATCAGGTATCAAGAGCTGCTTTCATCGCTATGGAAACGTGACACCCCTGTGCAAGACAGAGAAACCTCTTATCTCTGTTTTTCAAGGGGGATTTTTAACATCCCAGAATAATATCCTTTCTGAAAACAAAAAACAGGAAGATACACACACACAAACACAAAACTGCATTACACAGTATGTTGTATGCTGCTGAATTTTACTCATCAAACTCAAGAAAAAAGCATTTTTCATTTTTGCTCAAAGCAAACATTTGTTTGAAGAAGAGGTTAGATTGTAAACTAGGTGGGCTTGAGTACTGCAGTGAAATAGACTTCTAATGTGCACAGATAACACTGGTTCTGAAAAGATGTCTGCTAAACCTTCTATCCCAAGAAGTCTTTGCAGACAGAAATTCCTTTCCACTTCTCACTTCCCCAGATAGGCTATGTGAGGGTGTTGGCAGTGGTATGTTTTCTAAAACACTGACTTCCCCCTCCTGTATCCTGTCTCAAGCTATTTTCTTGTGTTCTTCAAAATAACCAAAGTTTTAAAAATTCTGTGACTTAGGACTTATGAGACTCCACACCATTTTTAAATCTCCAATAACAGGTCTCAACTTGGCAAATACCATGAAAACTCCTTGCAGGTTATTTTCTCCGTAAACCTAAAGTTAATCTCAGTGTTGGGCTGAAAACTATGGGGAAGTGGGAAATCTCTCCCACAGCCATGTATATATTAGGACAGGTTCACAGAAATAAGAATAAACTCACCCCCACCTCCGTCCCCGCCATCTATTGGTTTGGACTAATACTAGTTATCTCATGTTCTGGTATTCTAACATTCCCAAATCTGTTGTTTCTAAAGCATTAAGAGTGGGAAAATCCATAGGAGTTTCCCTGTGGGATTACTAGTTTTAATACTTAAAGATTTTATTTACTATAATAAAAAGGTGGCCAGCGTGGTTGAAGCATTGATTTTCGTCACCTACTGGAGCACTGTGACTGAACTATCCTTCATGACATTTAACTAGTGAAATAATGATTTAAGTTGCTAGGAATTCCCTGGCAGGCCAATAGTTGGGATTCCATGCTTCCAGTGTGGGGGGCTTGGGTTCTGTCCCTGATCAGGGAATTAGGATCCCACATGCCGCGTGGTGTGGCCAAAAAGAAAAAAATGCTAAAGGATTTCAGTGTGAAAAGAAGTTAAACTCTTACTGGGTTAGTGAGTCAGGACCTGGACAAAAATGCCTCAAAGCCATTGATAAAAGTTAAGAGAAAGAGTGAGATACCAATTTTTTTCTTTAGAAAAATCAATTTTTGAAAAGTTTAATTATGAAAATATCCTCTTGGCATTATTGTTCTTACTGTTTAGTCACTAAGTTGTGTCTGACTCTTTCATGACCCCAGGCTCCTCTGTCCATGGGATTTTTCAGGCAAGAATACTGGAGTGGGTTGCCATTTCTTTCTCCAGGGGATATGCCTGACCCAGGGATCAGACCTGGGTCTCCTGCATTGGCAGGCAGATGCTTTACTGCTGAACCACCTGGGAAGTCCATCTTGGCATAAAAAAGACTTTTTAAAGGGTTAATCCTAATCTTAGGCAACCAAGAAACCACTAAAGAATTTACTTTGAGCTCCAAATACTCCCCAGCTTTCTTGAGATGGGTGAGAAGTGTTGTATGCGGAGAAGGGAATTCCTTTCTTGACCACCCATGCCCTCACTCTGTGAAGCAAGAGCTGAGTTTCAACATAAATATTATTGCTGGCCAGGTCCTTTTAAAAAACCTCCCCACAGAATCTGACTGGCAGAGAATGTGTTTATTCTTAGCCTCAGCTATCAATTCTCCCTAAAATGGAGAACCTACAACAAAAGGGGCAATAAAAACTCAGCTCTCAGGGGCGGGATTCCGTCAGCTCCAGAAGCCGGTCCAGGGAGATCACGTGAAGGGATCTGCCCTTGGCCCTGGTCCAGTGAGGCTGGGAAAAGGCTCCCACTTCTCCAGCCCAGCAGCCGGTGATGTAAATTAACTCCTCCCGCCTGGTTTCTGGGAGGGGAGTGTGAGGGTGCTTGAAATGATTTGCTTATTGGAGGCCCAAAGTAGTTTGCAAAAAGAAGGTGCCTGACTGCCTTAGAAAAAGAGTAAAAAACGTTAAGTCTCCGCTACTAGGATTGGCTTTGTGTCATTTGGGTATTTCCTTCAAACGCTAATCAGAGTTCAAAAACGCTAATCAGATCCCATTCGCCAGGCCAGGTCAGGCTTCCAGCTGAAAATTGTTTTTCACTGTCTACACACAGACATTGTGCTCCCAGTTAGACAAAGGCACAGCTGAACGCTGGTGATTGAGATCCTCCCCTGGCCGGGCCAGGCTCCCGAAACACAACCCTCCTGCTGCCATCTTCCTGGTCCTTATGGCCTCCTCCTCCACTCCTGATGCCCTGGCATGCTCGTTGGCTCCGGGCACTGGGCACCTACACGTGGGCCCCTCGGCCACCCAGAGAGAGCGCTTGGCGTCCTGGGAAGAGCACGCAGTTAGACGTGCGAGCCACGTGATTCTAGCGCAGTTCCACCTCTTCTTAGCTGCGTGCATTTACATAAATTACCTCTTCGGTAAAATAGAGGTAGCGGTAATCCTTGGGAGGATGGAAGATAATGTTTATCAGGTTCCTGGCCCACAGGAGAGCTCAGCCGCCCCTGCCTGCAGCCTCCGCCCACCAGGACGGCATGCCCGGAAGGAGGAGAATCAGCTTTCTCCACGTGTTGCAGAGTATCCTTCCCAGCTGTGCAGGACGCTAAACACGGAGGATGCTGGGCTTCCTCTGAGCTGTGGGGCTCCTTTGGCCCCTGACCTGTGACATATGAGGTCTTGACTCCTCTGGGGCAGGATCTTACCCCGCCAGCCTCAGGTGGAGCAATATAGAAGCAGGAAGGGAATAAGAGTTCATGTGGCTTCTCCTTAGGCTGCTGAGCCTGAACCAGCATTGGGGATCTCCAGACCCCAATTGCCCTTCCGTCACCCCAGCCACAGGGGCTGGCCTGCGTGAGAAGCAGCAATAGATTTGAATTGGCACCAAGGCTTCTGGGCTTTACTCAGGGATCCTGAGAAATCATTTTCCTCATCCTACAGAGGAGAGGTTGCCTGACCTCTGGGATCTAATGCCTGATCATCTGAGGTGGAGCTGATGTAATAACAGTAGAAATAAAGTGCACAGTCAATGGAATGCCCTTGAATCATCCCAAACCATCCCCAGCCCCCGCTTCTGAAACCAGTCCCTGTTGCCAAAAAGGTTGGGGACCACTGCTCTAGAGCTAATACCTAACTTGCAAGTTTGTTCTGAGGATTTGAGAAAAGGCATGGGACCTGTCACTAAGGATAGCACCTTTCCCGTGGTCAGAGCTCAGCAAATAAAATGTTTTATCAGCCTTACGGGTCCTACTCCACAGGCTGTGCTGTGTCCCAATTTGCTGAAAGCTTGCGTCTCCCCTGGTGCATCTCCCCCCCTAACTTTCACTTCCCTGCCTCTTCCACAAACACCAGCAACAAACATTCATCAACGGTTTCTTTTGAAATAATATGTTAATTTGTGATAAAGTGGTTTGGGTTTATAAAATCTAAACCAAAACTATATAAAACAGTAAAAAATCCCTCTCCCTTCTTTTGAAATCCTACTCTTTGGAGGTAATCACCCTTGACAAATCGGTGAGTTTCCTTCCAGACTTACAGAAAAACGTGAGCTGTGCGAATGGAGAAACCTTGAGATTTGTAGGATTATGGTCATATTCTCTTGTTCTGCACTCCTTCTCCCCACCCCTCAACTCATTTGTGGACATTTTCATGTCAGGATATCAAGACTTCCATCCTTTTTAATACTTGACACTTTATAGTCTGTGTTTCAGACTACCTCAAAATATATTTAATTTCCCAATGACATGAATTTAGGGGGTTTTCCCCCCATATTTAATTTTTACAAACATGTCAATTGTGTCTTTGCAGAATTATGAAAATATATTTGCATGATACATTCAGCCAACAAATATTTCTCAAGTACCCTCTGTGTAACAGACCCTGTTCTAGCAAACTCCCTAACTTCAAGAAGCTTAGGTTCTGGCTGGGGCGGGGGTAGGGGAATGCATAAAATAAAATGCCACATGTCAGTTGGCTGTGATACATACCTGAAGGAAGGAAGGAACCTGGGGCAGGGTAGAGCTGAGATGCTATTTCAGACAGGGAGGACACAGGAGACTCTGAGAAGCTGGCATCACTTGGAAGATGAGCAAGCCGTTCTATGATCTGAGATGAGAGCATTTAAGGTAGAAGGCACCAGGACCACTAAGGCTCCAGGTGGGAACAGGCTTGTGTGTGAAGAGCAACAAAGGAGGCCCATGAGGCTGGCGTGGAGTGAAGGAGGGGTGAGTGGAGAGCAACACGATGTCCATCCTCAAAGTCCACTGTTAGGACTTTGGTTTCTTCCCAAAGGAAGGGAGAGCAGAGGAGGTATGGAACCCAGTGTGCATTATGAAAGGACCAGTCTGAGCACTGGGCAGAGCAGGGACCAGGAAGAAAAGCCAGAGAAGATCAGTGAGATACACTTTAGGCAAGTGAGGATGGTGCTTTATCTTGGGTGGTGAAAAGTAGTTAATGAAAATCCTGCTTTGGGAGGTCTGGTGAGCACAGAAGCTGGATTGGGGTGGTGGCTCATGGTTTTAGTCACTCAGTTGTATCCAACATTTTGCAACCCTGTGGACTGTAGCCCATGAAGCTCCTCTGTCCATGGGTTTCTCTAGGTAAGAATACTGGAGTGGGTTGCTATTTCCTTCTCCAGGGGATCTTCCCTCAGTCAGTCAGTTCACTCACTCAGTTGTGTGCAAATCCTTGTGACCCCATCGACTGCAGCACCCCAGGCCTCCCTGTCTATCTTTAGTTCCTGGAGCTTACTCAAACTCATGTCCATCACATCAGCGATGCCATCCAACAATCTCATCCTCTGTGGTCCCTTTCTCCTCCCACCTTCAATCTTTCCCAGCATCAGGGTCTTTTCCAATGAGTCAGTTCTTCACATCAGGTGGCCAAAGTATTGGAGTTTCAGCTTCAGCATCAGTTCTTCCAATGAACACCCAGGACTGATTTCCTTTCGGACGGACTGGTTGGATCTCCTTGCTGTCCAAGGGACTCTCAAGAGTCTTCTTCAGCACCACAGTTCAAAAGCATCAATTCAAGGATTTGAAAGATGGTGGACGACGTGGACCAGCAACAAACTACCAACACTGTGGAAGAGCCCCTGGATCTCATCAGGCTCAGCCTGGACGAGCAAGTCTATGTGAAGATGAGAAATGACAGAGAGCTTTGAGGCAGGTTACATGCTTATGATCAGCATTTAAATATGATATTGGGAGATGTGGAAGAAACTGTGACAACTATAGAAATTGATGAAGAAACATATGAAGAGATATATAAATCAACAAAATGGAATATTCTGATGCTCTTTGTTTGGGGAGACAATGTTGTGCTAGTTGCCTCGCTGTTGAGAGTTGACTGATAAAAGAGTTTATCACGTGGAAAATGAGCGATACTGTGTGATTGCCTCTTTGAATGTGAAAGATACTCAAAAGAGATATTGATGTACATCTTGATACTAAGAAATAACTAAGAATTCTTCCACTCCTGAAATAAGTTGATTTGTAGATAACTCAGATTCTTCAGCTAAACAGCATTTTTATTTTTCTCCAACCCTTCCAATAAATGTGATCACCGTGATACAGAGCTTTTTCAGGAGTTACAATTTCTGGGTTTCTTCCTTTAAATTAAATTTGTCATTTTCGTTTTTCGTTTTTTGTGTTTTTTTTTTAGCATCAATTCTTCGGTGCTCAGCTTTCTTTTATAGTCCAGCTCTCACATCCATACTTGACTACTGGAAAAAACCATACCTTTGACTAGACGGACCTTTGTTGGTCAAGTAAAGTCTCTGCTTTTTAATATGCTGTCTAGATTGGTCATAGCTTTTCTTCCAAGGAACGAGCATCTTTTAATTTCATGGCTGCAGTCACCATCTGCAGATCTTCCCTACCCAGGGATTGAACCCGGGTCTCCTGCATTGCAGACAGATTCTTTACTGCTGAGCCACCTGGGGAGCCCCCGGATTGCAGGGTTCCATGAGAAAATGGGAAGATGGAGAGAAGACATGAGCAGACAGCTCTCCAAAGTGGGTGTTGAGGCCTGGAGTGGTTGCTGGGCGCGTGTGGAGTTAGGATAGGGTTTTTTAAGGCAGGAGAATTTTTTAAATTTATTTTTAATTGGAAGATAATTGCTTTACAGTGTTGTGTTTCTGCTGCACAACAATGTGAATCAGCTGTCTGTATACATATACCCCCCTCCCTCTTGAGCCTCCCTTCCCACCCACCCCCCAAACAGGAGAAATTTTTGCATGACCATATGCTGATAGAAATGATCCTATAAAGGATGAAAGATTTATACGAAAAGAAATGAAGGGTAATTGCTAGAGCAAATGTTCTGGAGTCGCCAGAGGGTGGTTCAGCTTGAGAGCAGTGCAGCCAGTGGTGGGTGATAGAGGGGAGGCTGCCCTCTGCGCTCTGGTACAGGAGTGATTACAGATGTGATGGTGGGAGTCATGGAAGGTTGAGAGGAGAGGAGGGAGTTTGAAGTGATTTTCCAGGAGAGCAGGAGAGGGAATAAACCCTGCAGCGTGGGGTTGCTGTGCATGCAAGGGTTCACTTGAGGAATACAGTCGTGAATTTAAAGTAAGACCAGTCAGCATGTGTTTGTGCGTTGTTCTCCGAGCGGATCTAGCTACCTGGTGGCTATCTGAGTTGGCAGAGATATAACTGGAGAGCTGCACTGAGTAACAGAGAAGGTGGGGGCTGCGGAGTGGAGGGAACATGCCAGAATCACTCAGACAAAGAACCAGAGAATTTTGGCCCGGAAGGAGGGTGGGAAGTATACCTTAACGGGACCCATGCATCGAGGTCTTGGTCCTGTCTGGTTAAAAAATCACTGGAACCGGGCACCAGATAGAGCAGTAAGACTAAGGGTAAGGTGATAGTGAGAGCAGGTCTAGTAGAGGTGAGAGAGGGGTTACTCAGGGTCCTGGGTGGGGAAATGGTGCTGTTACTGGTGTAATGGCAAGAGTGCTTTCTCGTTTGTGGGAAGGTCAGGTGTGATTATGAAAGGTTATTGAGAGAACACACACACCAATAACTGCAAGACCTGTTCTCCAGCCTTGGCAGCAATTGAGAATCCCAATATGAACCTTCCAGAAAGCAGATATGTAAAACATGTTTTATTTTAATAATTCTGATAGGATTCTTTCTAATGGCCAGTTAACTGAGTAGCTTCAGTCATGTTGCTGAGGGATATTGTATTCAGTACTTGAATAGAATATGGGCAGGGAGCAAGAGACAGAGAGGGTGAGATAGAGAATGCGTGAGCACATAAAGGAATAATTTACCATCAGCCAATATTCTCAAAAACCAGCCATTTCCAGGAAGTTAATAAAGTTTTCACAAGGTAAAAAATGTTATTTTAATAAATGTAGGAAGAGGACTCAATTATTCGCTGATCTTGTTTACTTCCACTCAATAGCAATAAGCAGAAACTAATGTCTGAAAGATCCTGAAACACAGTAAGAGACTCAGATTAATGTAACCCCAGATTTAGAGCTCAGAGCCGAGGAGTCAATGCCAAGTCATGTATGCGCCAAGAAGGAGGGAGGGAAGTCCTTAGGTTGATAGCCTGTGACTGGATCCAGATGAGCCTCCTCTAGAACTGAGTGGTGAGTGCTCTCAAAATCAGGGAGGATAAAGTCGGCATTTCAAGGATGTTACGGGAAAGCAGATTATCCCAGAAATAATGATGGGCCCACCGCTAGCTCTCTGGGAGGAAAAAAACAGCACTAAAGCTTTATTCCTACTTCACTCAGCAAAAGTAATTCCTAATAAAGATTTAGGAATTTTAAAACTGAACCCAAAAGTCATTAAAGAAAACAGATGAATGTTTTTGTAAACTTGAAGTGATGACTTCTTTGTTTTTTTATCTTATTGTTAATTGGATGATAATTGCTTTACAATGTTGTATTGGTTTCTGCTGTAGCGATGACTTATTTTAAAGAATAGCAATGAGGTCCAGACCCATGTGATTAAATACACACACATACACTGTATAACTTTTCATGTTTTTTGAACACTGTAAATTTTCAATTATGAGTCACAAGTGGCAGGTTTCCCTAAAATAAAATAAAATAAAATAAGCACCTCTTTAAATCAATAAGGAAAATACAAGTAGAGAAAAATGGGCAAAAGTCATGTACAGCATTTCATAAAGATGAAACATAAAGGAGGTGAATATATGAACAGATGTTTTCACTAGTCATTGATAACAGTGAGCTATTTCTCACCTACAAGATTTAGCAAAGATTATAAACGTTAACACAGTGTTGTCAAGAGGGTGGGAGAAAACTGTCCTAGGTGTGGAAAGGAGCTTGAATTTGCATCACTTCTTTGGTAACGTCCATCAAAATTTCAAATGTACATGCTTTTAATCCCACAGTTCTATATCTAGGAATGCATTGTAAGTTTAAGACTTTCTTCTCCAGATGGGCCATACAGGACATGAGAAGGGCACAAAAATACAATTTTCTTCCTCCTATTACAACACAGAATTGCCCCTTCTCTATAAATTGAAACCAACTCCTAAAGAGAGGTAATAATCTCTCCCACTTTTCCATGTCATTTAATACAGTCACCACCAGAAGTCTAAGCTTCCCATGTTCCTTTCCCACCGTTTTGACATCCCCAATGGGGACCCTGCCACTCCCTTACCCTGAACCCAGGCTCTTCTTAATAGAATTCAGTCATCGTCTGATCCTTTGTACTCTACTGTGCTGCTTTCTAGACTCACCTTCTACTCCAGTCCTGGGTCTCATCTCCTCTCGATGAGGATGAGAGGCTAAGTCCCTTTAGCAAATACCCCCTCCCTCTTGAACACTGGATAGTCCTTCAGACAGGGTAGATCCCATAGCACAGTGAACATATCTCTCATTTTAACAAACCAACTCAAAAAATCTTTTGACTTGACCTCACATTCTTTCAGTTAGTGCTCCATTTTTCTATCTCTGTTAGAGTAAAGCTTCTTGAAAGAACTGTTTCATGCTTTCCATCTTCACTTCCTCACCTCCTATTCTCTCTCTGGCAACTGTCTTTTTTTTCTTTTCGGCCACGCCATACGGCATGTGGTATCTTAGTTCCCAGACCAGGGATCAAACCTTCGCCCTCTGCAGTGGAAGTGCAGAGTCTTACTGGACCACCAGAGAAGTCCCTCTCTGGCGTGTATTTTTACTGAAGTATAGTTGATCTACTGGGAGGTGCACACAGAGGAAGTATACAACTCAATGAATTATCATAAAGTGAACACACTACGTGCAGACCCCCTGAGCAAGAAATAGAACACTGTGCGCATGTCAGAAATCTTGTTCCCTTTTCTTCTCACTCCTCCAAAATAACTACTATTATTATTTTTAACACATGGTTTTGCCTGTTTTTGAGAAAATGTTTTGCAGTAATGCCATGTGTATTTCTTTGCCATGTTTTCTTTTGACCAACATTGTATATGTGAGATTCACTCAAGCCGTGGAGTGGAGGTTAGTTAGATCACATAGGGCCTAAGAAATCCAGGTAAGAATTTTAAAAAAATATATTTTTTTTCCAAAGGGAAATGAAGCCCTTGGAAGGTTTTAATAGAGGAGTGGCATGATATGATGTTTGCACAAGAAGGTTCACTTGACTTCTACCCTAAGAACAGACTGTGGGCTGTAGAGTGAATGTGAAACCAGAGACACTGGTTAGGAAAGCTGTTGCAACAACCCAATCACACTGTTAAATTCTTCAGCTTTAAAAATAAAAGGCATTTTAGGTCAGTCCCTCAGAGGAGCTAAATCAAAGCAGTAATAAACGGAACTCAGTGTTGGACCTGCAATAATGAGGCCAGCTATCACAGTTTAGGCCCAGAAAATAATTAACACCTTCACAACAAAAGTAGCCACTGGAAGCAACTGTAATTTTCAAAATTAAAATAGGATAATTTATGGCTGAGAATAAATAGAAGCACTGATATTTTGAAACTGTGGGTCTTAAAAGTAAATACTTCATCAAACATAGAAATCAAACTCAAGGCTAGAAAAATCAATCTAATTTCAACTCCAAGGGGGAAGGATGGTATAGTAATGACTCATCAAAAGCTAATTGATAGGCAGTATTAAAGCTATGGATTGCTTAAACATACATAATTGGAGATACAGTAACACCCTGTCCAGCTGTAAGGTTTTGCATGTGATTTACATTTATTCTTGCTATTTTCAGGACTTATGGTATCACAAAGATTTGTCTTCTAGGTACTTGTTTTTAAATGACTCAGTTGAAATCAGGGATTACCTGTGGCTGGATTCTCAGCTGTAACTGCACATTTTTTATTGGTCCTGATAATCCTCATCTTTTGAAATGGAAGCTGTAACATTTTTACTTAGATTGAAATATTTGGTTCTGTGTTGGTTTTCACAGCACTCTGGGCAGAAAATGGGACTGGTCTTTGTCAGTTTCAAATCTAGGAACATGACAGACCCCTATCTTAAACTTATACAAAAATGTACTCAAAATGCATTAAAGACTTGAACATAAGACCTGACACTGTAACACCCTGGAAGATACGTACGGATGAGCAACTCAATATTGGTTTTTGCTCTGAGCTTTTGGATTTGACAACAAAAGCTGCGATAAACAAATGAGATTACATCAAACTAAAAAGCTTCTGCACAGCAGAGAGAACCATCAGTTAACTGAAAAGGCAACCTATGGAATGGGAGAAAATATTCACAAACCATATCTAATAATGGGTAATGTCCAAAATATACAAGGAACTCAAAGCTAAATAGCAAATAAACAAATACCCCAATTAAAAGATGGTCAAAGTATCCCAAGGAAGATATACAGAAATGGTCAGGTACATGAAAAAAATGTTCCAGATGGTCAGGTACATGAAAGAAATGTTCCAGATCACCAATCATAAGGGAAATGCAGGTCAAAACCACAGTGAGATATATGCTTACACCGGTGAGGATACCCATTATCAAAAAGACAAGAGCTAACAAATGCTGGCAAAGATGTGGAGAAAAGGGAATCCATGTACACTCGGAAAACCACATGTGGTTCCTCAGAAACTTAACACTTGGACCACCATGTGATCCAGCAACCCCGCTTCTAGGTGTACGTCCAAAGGAAATTCATTCATTGAAGGAGATATCTGTATTCCCATATTCCTTTCAGAATCATTTACAATAACCAAGGTGTAAAAACAGCCTAAGTGTCTAAGTGTCAACAGTGAACAGATACAGAAAATATGAAATATTTTATTGTTGTTCAGTCACTAAGTTGTGTCCAACTCTGTGACCCCATGGACTGTAGCCCCCAGGCTCCTCTGTCCATAGCATTTTCCAGGCAAGAATACTGGAGTGGGTTGCCATTTCCTTCTCCAGGGGGTCTTCCCAGGGGAAGATCATCCCAGGGATCAAACTGCCATCTCCTGCATTGGCAGGTGAATTCTTTATCACTGAGCCATCAGGGAAGCCCTATGTATATCACCATATTTTATAACTGAAATTTGCTAAGAGAGAACTTAAAACTTCTCGCTAAAACAAAGGTAAATATGTTAAAATCTAGGAACATGGCAGATAATACCAGACCATTTCTCTGTCCATTGCAGATAATCTGTCTGGAGTAGTAGCACCAAGATTTATTTTTGTGGGGTAGCCTGGGTGCCTGCCTCATATATCAACATTAAAGATTAGAATTGTACCAAATGTAGTTTTCTCACTCATCTACCTATTAAAGACTTATTTCTAATGCATGTATCTGGGCATTTTACTTTCAGCTTCTACCACCTGTGAGGAAATGCTCCCCTTTGAGGCAAAACTCTTTAAAAATGTTTTAGTTTTTGTCCTAAATTTCTCTCTTGAATTCTCTCTTAAACACGCTTCTGCCCCCCAGAATGGTCTTGTCAAAGTAACCAAGAGCCTCGGTGTTGCTGTCTCTATAGCAGCTGCTCAGAATATTTATTTTTTCTACCCACCTACTGAAGACAATTCCTTTGCCTGTATCTTCTTATAAGAAGAGTGATTCAGACAAGAGTCTGAAGCCAGGCTGCATGTGAAATCCAGCCTCCATTATTTCCTGGTGGGGGACTATGAACAGGTTACACTCCTCTCTGTCTTGGCTTCCTGATCTGTGAAAGTGAGGAGTTCGGAGAACCAGTCTCTCAAGGTTGTGGTGAAGTTAAATGAGAAGACAGCCCTGGCAGACAGGAGCTGGGCATTATATGTTAGCTGTATCATTATTGGTGGTGGTGATGATGCTGTCGTTGTTCTCATCTGAGGCCAGTGGGCGCAAAGAAGATCTGTACCAATAGATTCCTGCCCATGAACCCTTCCAGTTGAGCCGCTGCCACTGCTTCTTCTGCAGGCTGCTTTGTCCCATTCCTTGCACCCAATAACTGTGGGCACCAATCAATACCTGTGTGTGAGATGAGGGCGCCAATCAATAACTGTGTGTGAGATGAGGCAGGGGAAAGTGGCTTTAAGAGGGGGAGGGTGATCACTGAAAAATGCTACCATTAGATTGGCCTATCATTTGGAGTCTCTAGGAACATTTTAAGCTTTGCAAAGGCAATGAGGGTGCCCTGTATTTCTTCTGAGCCCCTGCACACCGCTGTCCTTAGGCAGCTAAGTCAGCAACCCTCAATCTCTTTTCTGTCAAATCACACAATGGCTGCCGTGCACGTCGGCTCTCAAGGGGATACTCAAGATTCATTGAAATTCCCAACACTGGAGCGAGTGGTAATTTCATCCTGTTCTCTTGCTAGGAGAGTGACAATAAGATAGGACAGGTTAGTTGGCTCCAATTCACTTTTTTTAAAAATAGATAGTATGCAAGCCTACCTTCACTGTTCGTAATAAGTTACTTTGGACAGTCCACACTGATCACCTCCACCATTTTAACAAGCAACTTTCTGGGTACGATCTGATGGAACAGTGATGCCAGGGAGCTACAAGGAGAGCAGAGAAGGAGAGTGATGTTTATTCATGTTTCCCAGCAAGTCTTACGGGTCCTTTCTTTCCAGCTTGACCCTCCTGCAGGACCAAAAAGTTTCGTGCCAAAAAGGGCTTAAAGGTCTTGGTCTGTCTCTTTAATAGATTACAGCTGCATAGAAGACAATGTTCAGGTGAGAGCAGTGCTCTCAGTGGCTGGAGTTCAAGATAGAGAATAGTCCCAATGTCTTCATGATGCCAACTTTTGAAAATAATGTTGGACAAAATTTTCCTGCATAATTGGGATATGAAGCAGATGCAGAATAATTATGAAAGGGGGAGGTTTGGGGGAAGGAGCTCTATCAAGCCAAAGGAGAAGATGGTGAAAGGGGTTGAAGATCAATGAACATAATGTGCAAAAGAATACAGGCCTAAAGAGAGGACTCAGGGTTAAAGCAAAACAAGAGTTCAACTCTTTTTTTCTTTTACATTATGGTTTATTACAAGATATAAACTATACAATAGGACCTTGCATATCTATCTTACATGTAGTGGTTCATACCAAATTGCTAATTGATCCCTCCCCTCAGCCCTTTCCCCCTTTTGGTAGCTGTTTTCTATGTCAGTGACTCCCTTTCTGATTTGTAGCTCTTCCCTGCTGGCTCAGATGGTAAAGAATCTGCCTGCAATGTGGGAGATCCAGGTTCAGTCCCTGAGTCAGGAAGATCCCCTGGAGAAGGGAATGACAACCCACTTCAATATCCTTGCCTGGAGAATCCCATGAACAGAGGAGCCTGGTGGCCTACAGTCCGCGGGGTCCCAGAGTCAGCAACTAACATTTTCACTTTCTGATTTGCAGATAGGTTCATTTGTATCATATTTTAGATTCCACATGTAAGGGACATCATATGGTATCTGTCTTTCTCTGTTTGACTTACTTCACTCAGGATGATGAGATGATCTCTAGGTCCATCCATGTTGCTGCAAACAGCATTATTTCTTTCCCTTTTATAGCAGGTTAATGTCCCATTGTATGTACGTACCACATCTTCTTTATCCACTCCTCTATTGCTGGACTCTTAGGTTACAAAAGCTGAACTCCACCAACCATTCCTCTTCCTCTCTCTTCAGTTCAGTTCAGTTCAGTCGCTCAGTCGTGTCAGACTCTTTGCAACCCCGTGAATCGCAGCACGCCAGGCCTCCCTGTCCATCACCAATTCCTGGAGTTCACCCAAACTCATGTGCATCGGGTCGGTGATGCCATCCAGCCATCTCATCCTCGGTCGTCCCCTTCTCCTCCTGCCCCCAATCCCTCCCAGCATCAGGGTCTTTTCCAATGAGTCAACTCTTCACATGAGGTGGCCAAAGTATTGGAGTTTCAGCTTCAGCATCAGTCCTTCCAGTGAATACCCAGGACTGATCTCCTTTAGGATGGACTGGTTGGATCTCCTTGCAGTCCAAGGGACTCGCAAGAGTCTTCTCCAGCACCACAGTTCAAAAGCATCAATTCTTCGGCACTCAGCTTTCTTCACAGTCCAACTCTCACATCTATACGTGACCACAGGAAAAACCATAGCCTTGACTAGATGGACTTTTGTTGGCAAAGTAATATCTCTGCTTTTGAATATGCCATCTAGGTTGGTCATAACTTTCCTTCCAAGGAGTAAGTGTCTTTTAATCTCATGGCTGCAGTCACCATCTGCAGTGATTTTGGAGGCCCCAAAAATAAAGTCTGACACTGTTTCCACTGTTTCCCCATCTATTTCCCATGAAGTGATGGGACCAGATGCCATGATCTTAGTTTCCTGAATGTTGAGCTTTAAGCCAACTTTTTCACTCTCCTCTTTCACTTTCATCAAGAGCCTTTTAGTTCCTCTTCACTTTCTGCCATAAGGGTGGTATCATCTGCATATCTAAGGTTATTGATATTTCTCCCAGCAGTCTAGATTCCAGCTTGTGCTTCTTCCAGCCCCGCGTTTCTCACAATATACTCTGCATACCAAGCCAGAAAATGCTGTCATCCCTGACTTCTCTTTCTCTCATACCTGAGTTTCACAAGCTTACTAGAACCTGACCACTTCACCCCGGCTCCCCTGCACCCATCATGGTCCAGCCACCAGTATCTCTCACCTGTGTTATTGCAACCAGCCTTCTAACTGGTCTCCCTGCTTCTGCTCTTGTCTCCCTACAATCTGTTTTTTTTTTTTTTAATAGAATAGCCAGATGACCTTGTAAATATTTAAATCAGATGTCATCCCTTTGCAAACATCCAATAGCTTCTCATCTCATTCAGTAAAAACCAAAGGCTTTATCTCGAGTCTGAGAGACCTTGTGTAACTGGTCCTTGTACCCTTTCCAACATCCTCTTGGACAACTCTTCCTGTCTATCACTCTGTTCCAGTCTCAGTGGTCACCTGGACGTTCCGTGAACAAGCCCACCACAGGAACTCCATGTTTCTCGTTATTTTTGAATGAAGTGTTTTATTCCCCAGATTTGCTTGGCTAACATTTCATTCAGGTCTCTGCTCAAAAGTTCCATCACCAAAGAGTGCTGGCCCTTCTTTATGGGTGCCTCGATCCTAGGCATTCCTTCAGCAGCCAATGCCTGTGAGAAAATTGGCAATATCAAAATTTCTAGAAGGTGTTTTATCAGCACCTAAAATGGAAAGCTTCTGTCTCAGAGATTAAAGATAAAATATTCACTCATTGTCATCAGTAAGTACATTGTTCCTTCTCTGCTTCAACTTTCTTCTTCGTGGTTTTAAAGAATGGTAATTTGGGAAATTAACTAGGGAAATTTGGAATTTAAATCCACTTTTTCACATAGCTATGTATTCTCGTAACTAAGGTCTTCCACACTGGCCCTGATTGTATTTTTATCCACTCTTAGTTCCAGAGACCTTTAATTACAAAATTTACCCAGGGAAGCACAAGGTGAAGGTGATTGTATTGATGAGAAAGAAAACAGCAAATTAATAGAGCTAATGATTTGGAGTCTAAGATATTCAAGAAGGTTTTTTTCCTCCTCACTTTAAAAACATAGGTAGGTGTAATGTTTTGTGGAGTCGGGAAAGTCTTAACTTATTCTTACAGTTTAAACTCCCAGGGCTATTTATTTATGAGGCTTTAGACATTTTGTATGCACCTCACTCAATCACGTGGTGAAAATTATGCTTGGGTGTGAATATCTGCATGACCACGCATCTCCTTCTTGTGTTCTCACAGACCTTTTGCGTCTCAAGGGAGACGAGCAGCTGTTGCGGAGTCTGATGAGCCCAGATCTGGGTGAAAAGAGCCCCGAAGAGGTCCTGGTGGGGACAGAGGGAAGGCACAGAGGCTGTTTCCACATGGGAGCCTGGGGGAAAGCGTAGCACATGGTCATTGCAGCGCCTCCCACCGCCGGGGTGTGGCTCCCTGCCAGGCTCCCTGGCAATGCTCAGTGCTCTGCTGGGGGCAGGGAGGAAGTGTGACCCTTCTAATGTGTCATGCCCTCTGCCCTTGGGCCTGACAGCCAGGCTCCCAGCCCTCCCATTCCCCCACCACCTCTGATTAATATTAAGTTCATTGTCCACGTGTGAGGCACATGACCCAGCTCTCCAAGCAGCCTGTGAATCTACTGGAGATTACCTTCACAGTCTGCTTTTGTATCTAGAAATCAATGGTTATTAAAGTCATAGGTTCAATTCCTGCCCCTGGGCCTAGGGAGAGTATTATAGCTCAGTAAACCAGTGCTCCAGGCTTCCCTGGTGGCTCAGACAGTAAAGGATCCACTTGCAATGTGGGAGACCTGGGTTCGATCCCTGAGTTGGGAAGATCCTAGAAAAGGAAATGGCAAACCACTCCAGTATTTGTGCCTGAAGAATCCCATGGACAGAGGATCCTGGAAGGCTACAGTCCATGGGGTTGCAAAGGGTCGGATATGACTGAGAGACTAAGCACAGCACAAAACAGTGGTCCAAGCAAGAATCATTTCTTTCTCTGCCCCCCGGGCGGTAGTAACATTCTCTCTCTTTTTGTTTTCCCGAACAAGGAGGCTATGACAGAGTACGACTGTAGTGGCTGATTATGGCCTGATTGGGGAGACTTCCATGTTAGTTACTACCAACAGGTTGAATGCCAGCAATCTTCAGCTTCCTCAGTTGTAAAGAAAGAAAGAAAGTGAAGTCGCTCAGTTGTATCCAACTCTTTGTGACCCTATTATGCATACTGGAGTGGGTTACAATTTCCTTCTCCAGGGAATCTTCCCAAACTAGGGATCGAACCCAGGTCTCCCGCATTGGAGGCAGACACTTTTACTGTCTGAGCCACCAGGGTAGTCATCAGTTTTAAAGGAAACATTTAAATAAGTGGTTGAAGTTTGAGTCCCTTTCTGAACACCTACCAAATTACAAAATTGAGGAAGTTTCTCAGACTGAGATCAATAGCAATTCCATCTGCAGTTTCCAAACAGCAGTGTCCTCTTCAACGTCAGGGAAAATTAACTGTGGTCGATTTGGCAGGTATCTATCTATTTTGGTAAAAATTTTACCATCTTTTTCTTCCCCCCGTTAAGTATTTTCCACGCATTTTTCTTATGTAAGCTTAAAACAGCTGTGTGAGAAGTATTATCACTTTCATTTCAGAAATGAGACAAAACAAGATTCCTATACGTTTTCCAAAATTTTAGCACCAGTGAGTCTGTTATTTGAATGCATTCTATGTGTAATTGACACTGGATAGGTTTAATTCTTATTCAGGATCAGAATTCGTTATCTGAAATTTGAATGCTGCTATTTATCTGTCCATACTTAGTCCATCTTCAGACTTCTATTCACTTTTCAGTTTGAGGATTTGACTCTTTTATAGGTGATTGGAGGTATCAAAGTATACCATTTTAAATTGGCAGACAAAACAATAAAAGGTTAAACAGGAGAAAAGGGAGATTAATGGCACTGGAAATGATAAAAATGCAAAATGCCTACTAGAACAAAAATTTAGATCTTTCCAAACACCAAAACAAGCATTTAAAAGAAGCAAGGAAGACACACCACATAAAGAATAGAGTAAGGTGAATATAACATAACACACATAAAAATAATATAACAGAATTGAGATCCAACGAATCAATCAATAAATATGAGTGGGTTTAACTTAGCTATTAAAAGAAAAAAATTCAAATTGGCTCCTAAAGCAGAGCCCAACACTATACTATTTATAAGGAACATAAAGAAATGGCAACCCACTCCAGTGTTCTTGCCTGGAGAATCCCAGGGATGGGGGAGCCTGGTGGGCTGCTGTCTCTGGGGTCGCACAGAGTCAGACACGACTGAAGTGACTTAGCAGCAGCAGCAGTAGCAGCAGCTAGAGCACCTGTGTTTTAAGCCAAACTTGTGGACTGGTCTGTTTAGACTCCACTCGTTATGATGGTCTCTTGTAGAATTACTCAAACAGAAGTTTGCAGGTCCCCAAACAAAGAGATGGGAATACCAGACCACCTGACCTGCCTCTTGAGAAATCTGTATACAGGTCAGGAAGCAACAGTTAGAACTGGACATGGAACAACAGACTGGTTCCAAATAGGAAAAGGAGTATGTCAAGGCTGTATATTTTCACCCTGCTTATTTAACTTATATGCAGAGTACATCATGAGAAATGCTGGGCTGGAAGAAGCACAAGCTGGAATCAAGATTGCTGGGAGAAATATCAATAACCTTAGATATGCAGGTGACACCATCCTTATGGCAGAAAGTGAAGATGTAAAAAGCCTCTTGATGAAAGTGAAAGAGGAGAGTGAAAAAGTTGGCTTAAAGCTCAACATTCAGAAAACTAAGATCATGGCATCTGGTCCCATCACTTCATGGGAAATAGATGGGGAAACAATGGAAACAGTGTCAGACTTTATTTGTGGGGGCTCCAAAATCACTGCAGATGGTGACTGCAGCCATGCAATTAAAAGACACTTACTCCTTGGAAGGAAAGTTATGACCAACCTAGATAGCATATTCAAAAGCAGAGATATTACTTTGCCAACAAAAGTCCATCTAGTCAAGGCTATGGTTTTTCCTGTGGTCAGGTATGGATGTGAGAGTTGGGCTATGAAGAAAGCTGAGTGCCGAAGAATTGATGCTTTTGAACTGTGGTGCTGGAGAAGACTCTTGCGAGTCCCTTGGACTGCAAGGAGATCCAACCAGTCCATCCTAAAGGAGATCAGTCCTGGGTATTCACTGGAAGGACTGATGCTGAAGCTGAAACTCCAATACTTTGGCCACCTCATGTGAAGAGTTGACTCATTGGAAAAGACCCTGATGCTGGGAGGGATTGGGGGCAGGAGGAGAAGGGGGCAGGAGGAGAAGGGGACGACCGAGGATGAGATGGCTGGATGGCATCACTGACTTGATAGACATGAGTTTGAGTGAACTCTGGGAGTTGGTGATGGACAGGGAGGCCTGGCGTGCTGCGATTCATGGGGTCACAAAGAGTCAGACACGACTGAGCGACTGAACTGAAACATACTGCTGCTGCTGCTGCTAAGTCACTTCAGTCGTGTCCGACTCTGTGCGACCCCATAGACGGCAGCCCACCAGGCTCCCCCGTCCCTGGGATTCTCCAGGCAAGAACATTGGAGTGGGTTGCCATTTCCTTTTCCAATGCATGAAAGTGGAAAGTGAAAATTGAAAGTGAAGTTGCTCAGTTGTGTCCAACTCTTAGTGACCCCATGGACTGCAGCCTATCAGGCTCCTCTGTCCATGGGATTTTCCAGGCAAGAGTGCTGGAGTAGGTTGTCATTGCCTTCTCCGCCCAAACATACTGAGAGATGCTGAAATAGCTTGTGGTATTTATTGCAGCATTTCCTAGAAATATTTAAGACTTTAAAAAATCCTACAGTATCCTTATTACAGACCCCCATGGGGGACATTCCTACCTTGCTTTTATTCTCAGAATAATTTTATGTTTTTTGAGTAATGTGTTAGTTTTCATCTTACAGTTAAGCATGACTCCTGGGAAGCTTGGCCACAAGTATCTCCATTGGAAACAAATGCATGTCATTATTTTACTGTTTTAGCCTCACCACTATTTTATTTTACATTATCATCTGTGCTTTTCTTTCATAATTACCAGCTCTAACTTTTTTTTAATTGAAACAGAATTGGCCTACAACATTATGTTAGTTCCAGATGAGCAACATAGTAATTCATTATTTCTATACATTACAAATTGATGACCATGGTAAGTCTAGTTACCGTCTGTCACCATAGAAAATTATTACAATATCACTGACTGTCTTCCCCATGCTGTACACTTCGTCCTTGTGACTCATTTATTGCATAACTGGAAGTCTATATCTCCTAATCTCCCCCAGCTATCTCACTCATCTTCCCACCCCTCTCCCCTTTGGGAACCACTTGTTTTTCTCTGTGATTCTCCTTCTGTTATGTTTGTTCATTTGTCTTCTTTCTTAGATTCCACATCTGATGGGAATCATATGGTATTTGTCTTTTTCTGTCTACTTACTTCACAGCCTAATCCCTCAAAGTCCATCGCTATTGTTGCAAACGATGAGACTTCATTCTTTTTACAACTGAATAGAATTCCACTGATGTAAAGTTTTCTTTTTTTTTTGATGCTTTGTCAGACAGAAATTGGTATAGAGTGATGCTGGTCTCTAGATTGAGTTGGGAATTATTCCCTTCTCTTCAATTTTCTGGTAGAGTTTGTATAGTATTAGTATTATTTCTTCTTTATCTGGTATAATACACCAGTGAAGCCATCTAGGTCTGGAGTTTCTTTGTGGAAAGTTTTTAAAGTACAAATTCCATTTCCCTCATAGGTAAAGGGCTATTTAAGTTATCTATTCTTGACAAAGCTTTGGTAGTTTATGTCTTTATTGTCCTTCTGTTCTAAACTGCAGGCTCTGTGGACATAAAGTTGTTATTAATAGTCCCTTTTTATTACTACAGTGCCTGTAAAGTCCTTATTGCTATAACCTTTTGCATTCCTGATACTGGTAATTTGTATGTATCTTCTCCCTTTTTTCTCATGGTTTCTTTAGATGTTTACCATTTTAGTGATCTTCTCAAAGAACCAGCTCTGGTTTCATTGATTTTCTCTATTGTTTTGATTTTCTATTTTATTAAAAATAAATAAATAAACTTTATTTCTATTAATTTTCTAATCTTCATTATTTATTTCCTTAGGTTTTATTTTGGGAACCTAGTTAGAAAGACCAGGGGTATCTTCTGTAGAATTTATAATGAAAATTAATTCCTTTTGTGTATATAGTTTTAGGAATAAAATTGACTTCTTAGAGAATAGGGCTATTTGCTACTTTATTAATTGCTATATTGAGAAGAAATGACAAGAAGAAGCATAGTATTGCAGTTTGTATAGCTTGTTCTAGGGTTGTATAAAGGCTATGCATACCTTCCAGATTTAGCATCCTGAATCTTTAGAGCTGCCTTTTACCAATGTGATGAATCATATAATTTCTACAATAGCTGATACTAAGAAAAAAGGAAATAAAGAACAAATTGCTTTCAGGGTTTTGGTAATTTCTTTACAAATACAATAACCGTTGTTGGAAAAATTATTTGTCATGCTGACATATTAGTTCAATTCTAGCTGTGAATTATTACATTATGTGACTCCACCCTTGAGAACATTTCTTTTTTGTTTTTCCTACCCACTTGCTTTTTATTCACCTTTCCTGAACTGCATTTGCTTTCTAAGTATTTTCTAGGCTTAATGGTTTAGTAGAAGGAACTCTGACTTTTGAGACGGATTTGCTCCCAAATCCTTAATCTGCCACCTTATAGTTATGAGAACTTTGGAAAGTTATTTATTTCATAATGAGTCCAATTTTCTTAATAAGTGAGAATGGAACTGAAAAGCTTATGTCAAAAGAATTGTTGTGAGGATTAAATGGTAGAATACATATTAAGTGGTTGTCATATAGTAGATTCTTACTAAATGTAATGCTCTTTTTCATTATGTAATGATGAAAATACATTAATACAATATTTTGATTTGAAGCTATGATGCAATATATTTAGAAGCTTGGATTTACTCTTTTCTAATAAATGTAGCTTCCATCATTACATATCAATGCTTTTGTAAATTTCAACCTAATTTCAATCTCTTTGAAACTGATAATTCACACTTAAAGTTGAAATCCTGAGATGGTTCCTCATACTTGTTGCAAAGAAAGAATTTAATGTGTAAGTAGACTGATATGAAGTCAATACAGTTGGTGAATTATGCCTTCCTAATTGTATTTGTACAGTTATATCAAATATGAAAAAATAGAAAGGGGGAACATGACATTTACTTTTATATTACATGCTCCATAACTGGGAGGTAGAATGGAATTAGAACATACTCTTTTGCCAGTCCTTCACTCTTGCTTCCTGTGGTCACTTCCCAAATAACTTTAAACCTAAATTCTAACTATTACATCATTTCAGTTGTCTTCATCCATCCTTTACTGAGCATCTGAATTAGACACCCAAGCCACCAGAAATCTTGTACTTCCCATCTCTTATTGTAGCTATTTTGTTGACAGTCAGTTACAAGCTCACGGGTTTTGGCAGAACATTTCTTGTGGTTACATGAAGTACATATTTTCTTGCTAGCATGTGACTGGGGACCACTCTCAACTTTGAAAAACCACAGTTCTTTGCAGTGTGGATCCACAGGTAATTCACAACATGGCTATTTGCTTTGTTCCAGGCTGGTAGGAGAGCCCTGCTGAAGCTCTAGATCTCTTTGATTTCTGTCTATGACTTCTCAAAGTCAAAGTGTTAGTCACTTAGTCATGTCCAACTCTAGGTGATCCCATGGACTGTAGTCCAGGCTTCTCACTGTATGGGGTTGTCTAGGCGAGCATACTGGAGTGGGTTGCTTTTCCCTTCTCCAGGGGATCTTCCCAACCAAGGGATCGAACCTGAATCTCCCCCTGTTGCAGGTAGATTCTTTACCGCCTGAGCCACCACAGAAGGCTGTCTATGACCCCTGCTGCTGCTGCTAAGTTGCTTCAGTCATGTCCGACTCTGTGCGACCCCAGAGACGGCAGCCCACCAGGCTCCGCTGTCCCTGGGATTCTCCAGGCAAGAATACTGGAGTGGGTTGCCATTTCCTTCTCCAATGCATGAAAGTGAAAAGTGAAAGTGAAGTCGCTCAGTCGTGTCCAACTCTTAGCCACCCCATGGACTGCAGCCTACCAGGCTCCTCCATCCATGGGATTTTCCAGGCAAGAGTACTGGAGTGGGGTGCCATTGCCTTCTCCATCTATGACCCCTAGATCCTCTTTAAAAGGAACCTAACTGATTAGGTCAAGCCAACCCACACTCAACAAGTGGGGATTATATTGAGTGTGTACACAGAGAAGCAGAAATCTTGAGTGGCATCTGAGAATTTTTCCTAGCAGAAGTTCTTGTATTTATCTTTTAAAAAACGTATGTTGGTTTTATTTTGTTGTTTTCTTTTTAACATCTGATATTAGATGTTTAGTTCACTGGTTTTCTAATGTGTTTTCTAAGTGAGTGTTAGTTGCTCAGTCATGTAAAACTCTTTGCAACCCCATGAACGGTAGCCCACCAGGCTCCTCTGTCCATGGAATTCTCCAGGCAAGGATACTGGAGTGGGTTTCCATTTCCTTCTCCAGGGGATCATCCCAACCCATAGATTGAACTCAGATGTTCTGCATTGCAGGCAGATTCTTTACCATCTGAGCCACCAGGGAAGCCCCTGTCTTTTCTAAAATCCATAAATTTTTTTCTTTGAACAGTGTATTATTGAAAGTATATTTGACAAGTTTTAAATGTATGGGTTTTTAAAATTAATTTCCCTATAATAACTCATTTCTGTCTTAAATGCATTATAGGAGAGAATAGTGACTATATGACATCAATACTTGGGAATTTGTGAATTTTTTCCATTTTCTTATAATTCTGTCACTTCTTGACTTATATCATTGAGATCATATTTTGTTCATACCAACTCACAACCAATGTATGTTCTTGATCAATTGAGTCTTCATCACTAGAAATTTTTAGCTAAAATATTTTCATCAGTGACCAACATAATCTTATTTTATATATGTTTGTGTTAAAATATACCTTATTTAATGCATATTGTTGAAACATTAATGTTGAACTCAAGCCAACAGCACTGTAAACCAGGACTGAATGAAGCTTCCTTAACATGTGGATTTTCTCCAAAGGCACATCACGGCCTTCGTGCTCTTAGGGACACTAGACAGCACTTAGGCGCTAAGCTTGGGGGACATTTTCAATAGCAAAATCACCAGCAAAAAGCACAAAAATGGGGAAAATGTGGTACTAAATAGACTGTGAAAGGACACATGTTTAGACTGAGAGCTGAAATTTGATGGAGGGTCATTATACTTGACCTCAGCTGGGAACATCTCTGCAGAAACTCAGATATTTTGCCATTCTGTGCATGGCCATGAATGACCATGAAATTGCTACAAATATTGATTTTGGATTACAAATAGATTTTAGGCAGTAGGCAAATTTGCAAATACGAATTCATGAACATTGAGGATCAACTGTCGTTGGTCTTCTTTTTTGGTTTACGTGTGGATTTAGTTTAAGTTTTTGACACTGTTGGCTTCATAAATCTGGGCTTAATGTCTCTAATCAGTTCTTCAAAAAGCTAAGCCATATCTTCTGCCATACAGACATATCTGCCATATTGGCAGAGGATAAGATGATTAGATAGCATCACTGATTCAACAGACGTGAATTTGAGCAAACTCCAGGAGATAGTAGAGGCCAGAGGGGCCTGGTATGCTACAACCCATGAGGCTGCAAACAGTCAGCCATAACTTAGCAACTAAATAACAACAATAACAAAATATCTTCTTTGGATATTCCTTTTCCCATTCTCTTCTGAGACTCTATTTAGATGTTTTTTCTTTAAACTTTTTACTAAATTATTATTTATAACTCAACTATTACTTAGTATCTTTTGTCTCTTCATTTCTCTGTGTTGCATTGTGAGCAATTCTTTGGATCTCATTTCCAGTTTGTTAAATCTTTCTGTAGTTGTACAAATTTGCTAAACAAGCTGTTGCTCAGTTGTTAATTTCAGTTATTTTATTTATAATTTTCACAACCTGTTTTAGTACTTTTTTCCAAATACTCTTGGTCATTTTTTAATAATACCCCACGCTTTGCTTGCAAGCTGTATCCTCTCTTCTACGTACATATATTTATATAACCCATTTAGATAATTACTTTGATTCTGTCAGAAATCATTTTGATTCTGATTCTATTTTTTTCTTCTTTTTCTAGTTCATACTCACGATGCCTTCTTAACTGATATATTTTGTGATTTTTCTTTTAACCCTAAGCCTATATTCTTTGAAGTTTATCAGTGGTGATCTTTGAGGCTGACGTTGAAGTTGAATTTCTTCAATGAAGATCTAGTCTGCTTCTCCTAAGTGCCTGGGCACCATTTTTAATTGAGAACTCAAAGGCTTTGGGGGCCCTAGGAAGTTTGACTTTAGGCCACAAACCTATATGAGACCCAACTTGTGTATCTAAATTCTTAGAAAATTGTTTCCTCCCCTGTCCTTGGCCCATCTCTTGCTCCTTGAACAAGCCGCTTCCCACTCAGTTTTCAAAAGACTATTTCTTCTTGGAATCAGTCTTCCACCTGTTACTGGGTAACTTCAGGTCTCTTCTTAAATATTACTTCCTCAGGGAAGAGATGCTCTCTCTCAAACTCTTTGTTCTTTTCCCTCATGGTACTTAGCGATATTGGAATTAAAGAATTATTTGTGTAAGGTGTACATACCATCCTACTCTCTAGAGACTCAAGGTCATGGGCGGGGGACTTGCAAATGTACCTCATGGTTGTACTGCTCCTTCCTAGCACAGTGTCTGGTACATTGAAGACACTCAAAAATTATTTATTGAAAGAATGGATGAAGGAATGGAAACTTGTGAGTGATTTACAGTGATATCCATAGATATCCAGGATCTCAAAGTATCAACAGAGTCAAGGATATAATCCTAAATATAAAAATGTGAATTTCAGCCATCACCGGTTCTCTAGATACTTATTTGCTGTAGAGAACATATTCTTATTTGCTGTAGCTAATGCAGCCTGCTGTGACCATGATCTGTTGAAAGCTTTTATCCACACAAGAGGAGGATGTTGGTGTGGTATTGATCAGGTTGACGGGAGGCTGGAGGGGTCACTGGCGTGTGATGGTGACATAATGTGTCTGGAAGGATCCCGCTCAACAGGTTAGAAAGGTGGATCCAAGACAACACACAGTTTAACAAGGAAGATACAGAGCACTGGACTTAGGCCCTGTGAATCTAACTGAACAAATACGAATTGAGGGCCCTTAATTTTGGGCTTCAAAATCACTGCAGATGGTGACTGCAGCCATGAAATTAAAAGACACTTACTCCTTGGAAGAAAAGTTATGACCAATCTAGATAGCATGTTCAAAAGCAGAGACATTACTTTGCCGACTAAGGTCCGTCTAGTCAAGGCTATGGTTTTTCCTGTGGTCATGTATGGATGTGAGAGTTGGACTGTGAAGAAGGCTGAGTGCCGAAGAATTGATGCTTTTGAACTGTGGTGTTGGAGAAGACTCTTGAGAGTCCCTTGGACTGCAAGGAGATCCAACCAGTCCATTCTAAAGGAGATCAGCTCTGGGATTTCTTTGGAAGGAATGATGCTAAAACTGAAACTCCAGTACTTTGGCCACCTCATGCGAAGAGTTGACTCATTGGAAAAGACTCTGATGCTGGGAGGGATTGGGGGCAGGAGGAGAAGGGGACGACAGAGGATGAGATGGCTGGATGGCATCACGGACTTGATGGACGTGAGTCTGAGTGAACTCCGGGAGATGGTGATGGACAAGGAGGCCTGGCGTGGTGCGATTCATGGGGTTGCAAAGAGTCGGACACGACTGAGCGACTGAACTGAACTGAACTGAACTGAAGAGCCAAGCGTGTGAGACACATGGAGATCTTAATTAACTGGATGAGTCAGCAGTGCAGCACGCCTGCAGGCACACTCGTGTGGTCTTTGGCTGCTTTAACAGAAGCAGCGTGCGAAGGACAGTTGAAGTCAAGGCAGACGCCCATCAGCACCCAGGTCCAGAGGCAGGTGTCGAGGGAGGTCCTGACAGCTGCCCACCACTGATGCTTCCAAGCCATGTCATCTGGGAAACAGTAGAGGGGCTCTGGGTTCCTAGTGAAAGTGGAGCAGAACTTGGTAGAATACAGTAGGGCTGCCAAGGAGAGGCAGGGCCCATTAGGTCTGTCCTCTGTAGATCCAAAGAGAAGAGCCAGAACCACCAGGCAAATTTGAGGGAAGCGACTCTAGGTTTTAACTTGAGGCTCTGCCGACAGGGGAGTGGGTTGTGCTGAGCACCCCTTTCCTAAAGGAAATCACATCGGAAAGTGGGATGTGAGCTTTGGGAGGCTCTCTGTCCCCTTCGGGAGGGCCTCTCGGGGTGGCAGAGTCCCTGGCTCCTTTGTACTGGTCCAGAACTTGTGTAGTTGGGACCCATATCATCATGCCTGACATGCCAAGCCAGAGAGAAATGGCCAGTTAAAAAACTAGTGTTAGAGATTTTTGTCCATCATATCTAGAATCCCCTGATCTATCCTAACTCTCAGAGGAGAACCTCATTTCTCTTCTGAATGTGCCATGTTCAGAAGCAGCCGAAGGGAGGCTGAAAGGCCCCTTGTGGTGGCGGGGATTCATGCGCAGGGTGGTGAAAACCAGACTGGCTGCCACAAGGGCCCTCATCAGGGAGTTGCTTTCATTCAGGAAGAAGGCAGAAGTAAGTGTTCTGTAATTAGAGGCGATTAGGGAACGCTGTGGGAAAGGCCATAAAGAGCCTTTACCAGATGGGAAGAAATACAAAGGACAATTAAAACGACGATCATATTCTATAAAACTATTTCCCACTGTTGTGGTGGGCACTGAATATGCTGGGTATCCCAACCCAGGAGCATGGCATGTCCCAGAGGACATGTAGAGGGCTGCATGGTCCCAGAGGAGGACTGAAGAGAGATGATGAACAGGGCAGAGTAAATTCCCCCTCCTAGAGGGAAAAACAGGAAGTGCGTCTCATTGCTAATATCCCTTATTCTGTAAACCTCTTTGAATCTGCATGATTAAGCACATTTTCTATGAAGAAGCCAATAAAAGGTATCTGAAAAAAGAAGTGTCAACTAAAAATTATTATTCTTTAGTTCTCTTTATCTTTTGTAGCCTCACCTGAAAACTTAATTTCAAGAAAGAAAATGAAAAAGCACATTTAGATCAGATTGTCCATCAACTTTGTGAACAAGCATGAAGGGCAAATGTTCTCATGAAAAGTCTTGCTCAGAGAGGACAAGCTGATGGTACCCATCACTACAGAAAGCAGTGTTCACGAAAGCAAGAGTTGTTCTCGCTCTGTTACGAAATAATAAATCCATTGGTTAAAAAATTGCATTTTTCCAGAAGAGATTACACTTCATATTAGAATTTGGTATTGCTTTATAGGCCATAGCGATTGGAAAATTGACTTGAATCTTAAACACAGGAATTTTTTAAAAATGGAGTTGGACTTGAGATTTATTAGCTATATGACTTTGGCCAAATGAAGTAACCTCCCTCTGCCTAAATTCCTTCATCTCTTAGATGAGGATAGTAATGCCTACCTTGAATGGTTCTTAGGAGGATGGAAGAAGAAAATGTACAAAAGTCCCCCAGCACAGCAAAGAGCAAGCACTCAATTAAGAGGTGACATCAACAAAACAATGTCCAAGCCATCATCATCTTGCGGGGTGCAGCTCTGTAGCTGGTCAGAGCAGCAGCTGGGGTACACAGCTTAAACAGCGTTAGTTTTAGGGAGTTCCAGTGAGATCTCTGTTGCCTTCAGATTTTAATGGAGAAAAGGATGGATTGATTCCAGTCATATCTTTGATCAGTACCCTGGTGATGTATAGAAAGTAACATCAGTTTTTGAAAATTATCTGAACAAGGAGTTTCCTGGGTTAAATTTCATTTCAATCAGGAATTATTATTGAATAGGAGTTAGATATGCCACACTGGAATAATTTTGGTACTTCTATAGTTACCTGGGGGCTTCCCGGGTGACACTAGCAGTAAAGAACCTGCCTTCTGATGCAGGGGACACAAGAGACATGGGTTCGATCTCTGGGTCAGGAAGATCCCCTGGAGGAGGCCATAGCAACCCACTCCAGTTCTTGCCTAGAGAATCCCATGGACAGAGGAGCCTGGTGGGCTAGGTTGCTGCAGAGTCAGACATGACTAAAGCGACTTAGGATGCAAGCAAACCCTCTTCAGTGGGTTTTTTGCCTGGAGAATCCCCTGGACAGAGAAGCATGGCAGGCTAGTCTGTGGGGTTACAAGAGTCAGACACGACTGCGTGACTAAGCACAGCACACATAGCTACTTCCATTAGGTTACTGGCTACCATTTAGTGCCAGCCTGCTATCCTGACTAAATGATATGACCAAAGTATAGTGGCTGATGGGTACTATTCAGTGTGCCCATCTATTTACTTATCAGTTACCCTTTGGTGTCGTGAAAGGGTTAATAATGCTCAACAGTTTCTAGTGAGAGCACATTACAACTGAGAGGATCAAACTCAAAGGTGTTTCTTTGGACATTATCTGCATATCCCAGGTTGAAGAGCTAGGAAAGAGGAAAGATATGGTTGAGTTACTTAAAGTGCTTAACAAATGACCCTGACAGAATACCCATAGGGGTTAGGAGAGGGAATATATTTCTTGGTTTAGCATTTTGGCAGAAATCACTTGGCATCTGCCATTGGAAAGATAAACAGAAACCCTTATTTCCCTTCTCATAATACATTTGGCTCCTTACTTTCTTCACACTTACCCCTTGGCCTCGTTTTGATTAGAATTTGAAGGAGCAGTCTCAGTACTTTGCATGTAGTTAATTTAGTGAGTTTATTGTACTCATCCCTGGGCTATTCAGAAGTTCAAAAATAAATATGCAGCACTTGTTGAATATGTAACGTGCATCTCATTTGAGCTGCATTTTATAACAAACGGTAATTATTTAGTATTTACATAATACTTCGAAAGTAATTCAGAATAGCTCTTATTAATAATAACTAGTCAAATGTACATAATGGGCTCAGCTGACAGAAAAAAAATTGATTTTCCATTAAAAGGTGTAAGCTCAGGAAGAGAGAGAAATACCTGTGTATTTGTGTATGTGTGAGTATTTGGGACAAATACATGTCTCAAGGGGCTTCCCAGGTGGTGCTAGTGGTAACCTGCCTGCCAAAGCAGGAGGTATAAGAGACCCAGGTTCAATCCCTGGGTTGGAAAGATTCCCTGGAAGAGGACAGGGCAACCCACTCCAGTATTGTCGCCTGGAGAATCACATGGACAGAGGAGTCTGGTGGGCTACAGTCCAGGGGGGTGATATAGAGTTGGACATGACTGAAGTGACTTAGCTCACACACACCCACACGTCTCAGGGGACATGGCCCACAGTCAGGAGATTAACTGGACCTGAATTCAGGAAGCCCACTGAACCAGGCTAAGGTTTCACGGAAGTCTGCGACCTGATCCCACTCCTTGGACTTTTGTGCAAAATCTGGAGGAAGCTGTGAGCAGTCTGGGCTCTGAGAACATTCCTGTTCCGGGAGGGAAGGCTTATGTGAGTTCATGGGGCTTTCCAGCGCTGACCGCCAGCCTTGGCAGCCACGAGGTGTCCAGTAGCGAAACTTGGCCTCTAAGTTATCAAAGGCCTGCTGTGACATATTCAGCTCCAAGCAGAGGTCACAGTTTCAAGGATGACTCAAGTTCCGGGTTCCAGCGGAGTTGATGGGTGGGATCTACGCGCAGATCTGGCCCTTCCCAATTAGGGGGCCTGAGGGTGACACTCGTGTCGGTAGGTAGGGAGGGTCAGGGGATGGTCCTCGCGAGAGATGCTGCATGGATGTATCCTGGGTGAGAACTGATGACAAGGCCATCACGTTGGCTTCCACAGTTCTGGGAATGGCGTCAAACCATGAGGTCACTTAGAAGCGTGTGTACCCTGAGGGGAGAAATGTCCCTCCTCCCCCGACGCCCGGCCTGCCCTGAGGAGGACACACCTCACGTCTCCGCCGTGCACGTTTCCCGGTTCAGACCCGGTCCACGTTCTCTCTCCCTGACCCCAGGTCCACCACCGACCGCCCCCTGTCTCCAGACACCCACTCCCGGGGCCCGGGAGGTGAGGGCGTTTGTCCAGCCAGACGCGCCGAGGTCGCGGGGGCAGGCTAGGGCGCGGGAGGCGGGGGCCCGGGGCGCAGCCGTGGTGGGTGCGCCGGGCCTGGAGGGGCGGGGGCGCGGGGCGCGCACGCGGAGGAGGAGGAGGAGGAGCGGGGCGGGCGAGCGAGTGAGCCACAAGAAAAGGGAGCGCGCCCGCCGCCGCCGCCGCCGCCCTCCTCCGGAGAGAGGCAGGAGTGAGGCTGTGCGAAGCGCCGCATTTCAATGAGGACCGGCCGAGGCGCATCCCTGCTCTAGCGGCTGCAGCCCAGACGCCCGCGCTCCCGCCGCCGCCCAGCCCCGGCCCCGCAGCCCCGCGGCCCGGCCGCGCCCAGCCCGGCGAGGACAGCGCACGAGGCGGCCCGAGCGCGGCCACAAAGACCCCCGGCGGCGTCTCTCCGCGGACCGGTGCGTGGTTTGCCTTCGCCCGGGGAAGGGAGCGGTGGGGAGGGCCGGCCGGGGCCGGGCCGAGCCTGCTCCTCCCGCAGCCGCGGGACACCGGGGGAGCGCGGGCACGGGGGGCCGGTGGGCGCCCCCTCGGCCGCCGCCGCCCCGCCCGCCCTCCGTTCCTCGAAAGGCGCTGCCCGGTCCTGCCCCGGCCGGGGGCGCTGTGTGCGGGCGGCCCCCGGGCCGCGGGCACCTGCCTCTTTTGTCTGGTGCCACCGCCGCGCTGGAAACGGGAGTCGGGCGAGCGGGGCTCCCAGCCGCCGCGTTGTTAGTGGAGAACCAGGGCGAAGGGCCGGGTGAGGTGTTGGTCATTGTCAGAACTGGCCGCGGAACGGGGACCAAGTCTGCGCCCAGAAGGAGTGGCCGGGCCAGGCCGCTTATTGTGTGTGCGCTCTCCCGTGGGCCCGGAGGGTGGAGGACGAGGGTCCGTGCATGGTGATGGGGGAGCAGGGTGGATGTAGCAAGTACATTTGCGGGGTCTCAAGTTCCTTCGGGGACTGTGAGGCTGCCCCCTGTACAAATTAGTGCCCGCAGTGCTAAAAAGCCTGCGGAGAGGAAATGGCATTCTCCTCCTAGTGGGAGCGCACGCACAGCCCCGCATTGCCCCACAAAAGGGGCGGCGGTGGAAAACCGGGTTTGCTCCGAATCACTGCTGGATTGGGCGGGGAGATGCTTGTGGGAGATGGAGCAGATGAAAGGTCTCGTTCAGACCGGCTTCCTCTCCCGGCACCTGTGAACGTGGGTCCAGATTACGGAGCACACGCGTTCAGCGGCCACGCCGCAGGGTGTTCTATGAATACGTTTTATGAATGTTCCTAAATATATCTCCTTTCCCCGGGAAAGTAGGACAGCGTTTTAAGTATGAAATGTCGCATGAATGCGGGTCAGAAAGGATTCTGAGAGAGGTTATGTGTAGAACATTGTGAAAGGTACGCTCGCATCCTGTGATAGAGCTGCGTCCAGGGTGGTGCATGCACTCTGAAGGTGTGTGTGCGCCTCGTATTGCACGCCTGTCCATCCCCCCCACATCCTAGTTCTACTGGCAAAATGTGCCTTGGAATCTCTAGGTCCAGCATCTATACAGATTTTATATAAATGTATTTAGAAACATTTATAAACACGGTGGTCTTTATGCCAGATTATTTCTTGGTCTGTGTGATGTGTGTGTGTGTGTGTGTGTGTGTGAGTGAGTGTATGAGTGTAATTTGTGAACAGGAACTCATGTGCTCATCTAGAGAAGGATGAACGTAGAGATTCTTCATGATGGTGAGAAATCCCACAGAGAACCATCTAAAACGCTGATTTCTCAGCCTGGCAGTGTTTATAGGAAAATCTCTTGATAAGAGCCAGGCTGGGGTCTTCCCCACCCAGGCCTCTATGAGCTCCCTGGCTCAGGCCATGCGGTTACTTTCATGGTATCAGGACACACCTGTGCCCAGGCCCTTGGCCGCCTATGGTCTGTGACCATGTGGCTTAGTGCTCCTTAGCTGGCTTCCACAGAAAGCAGGGGAGCCGTGGAAGTCTGGTGAAGCTTCCCCAGGTGCTCTTGATTCAAATAAATGACTAATCCATTGCTGAGCGAGGGAGAGAACACCTATTTTAGTGTCACACATAATATCTGGAACACGAGGATGTGTAGTGTGGTTTTTGACATTCATTTAGTGGTAGCTGTAGCCTTCAGAATGATTTCACTGGGAGTGTGGTATTTCTTTGTCACCAACATCATTGCTTACTTTGGAGCAGGCTCAGTGAAGGGAAGTAAAAGATCTTGGCCCTGCTGTGGTTGAATGCCTGATCCACTTTGGGAAATGTACAAATAAAACAAAATCAACTTTTCTGTTCTAAATTGATGTTTTTTTGTGTGTGGGGGGGTCTGGTGTGGAATTCTTGGTTCTAGAAGCCTTTCCCTCAAGGGGATTCCAACAATTGCTAAATCATTTGACCCTTGCCAATTACAAATCAACAAGAGCCCCTTGGAATTAGATTTGCACTCTGGCAACACAATTGTACCATCCTTTCCGCATGTCCTGTGTATTTCAGTTTATTTGGATTTGAGACGAAACGCCTAGGGTAGGAAGAATTTTTTTTTTTTCAGTTGCTAAGTCGTGTCTGACTCTTTGGGACCCTGTGGGCTGTAGCCTGCCAGGCTCCTCTGTCTGTGGGATTTCCCAGACAAGAATACTGGAGTGGGTTGCCATTTCCTCCTCCAGGGGATCTTCCTGACCCAGGTATCGAACCCACGTCTCCAACCCACGTCTCCTGTGTTGGCAGGCAGTTTCTTCACCGCTGAGCCACCAGGGAAGCCCCAGGAAGAATTATCACTGCCTTTAAAAATAAAATCTTCAACCACCAATCCGGCCTTTATACTTCACGAAGTTTGAGGAACCTGGTGAATTGGTATGACTGTTTGAGTACTGGCAGCATCATTGCCCCAACACACACTCCCTTTTGGAAGACAAAAGAACGCCTTTAAAAACAAATAATTAATAAGCGTAGGAGCAGTTATGATATCATCGGCAAAATACTTGTTCTGTTTACTCAGTTACTAGCTATCTGAAGGATTGGATAGCAACTGATACTTGTTTTGAAGTTATCTAACTTCAAAATCAGTGAAACCAGTTCATACTTACATATGGCAAATATTTTTCTGGAAAATGCAAATTTATTTTTATTTTAATAAAGTTATTTTATTATTATTGTTAATTAATTTATTGGCCTTGCCTCACTGCATGTGTCATCTCAGTTCCTTGACCAGGGATTGAACCCTTGCCCCCCTGCATTGAAAGTGCAGAGTCTTAACCACTGGACCACCAGGGAAGTCCCTGGAAAATGCCAGTTTAGGCTATCTGGGGTATTAAGTGGCATGGAGTAGTTTTCATGTCTGGAGGAAAAACTTGCCCTGAACTCCTCACTCCGGATTGAATTCCACTGCGATGCTCTTCCCGCCCCCCCCCCCCGCCCCCCGCCCCGCCTCGGGGTGCGCAGCTGGAGACATTGGAGGCCGATGACCTGCCTGGTCTCAAGCACACGGAGTCTCTCTGGCAGTTTAAGTGGTCTGACCAAGAGGAGCAAAGGCTTTCAAAAGCCTGCTTTACATGTGATGAGCAGCCGCTGGCAGGGGTCTAGGCCACTGGAACACAGAGCTCGGGTCAGAAAGGAGGCGGCGGGGGTGCCAGCTTCAGAGTCAGCTGGAGTACATCCGGGTTCAAGTCCCAAGGCCCTCAGTTAGGACTTTGGCACATGGATACAGCCCATCCCTCACTGGACTGTTGTGAGGTCTAGAGGGCATTTTTAGCATGTTACATAGCAATTGATCGCTACTTAACAGTGTCAGGCACATCACAGACATCCGATAAATGTGAGCTTTTTCCGCTCCATGCATTTCAGAAGTGCACAATCTCTGGCAGCGCATGAAGCTTTTGAGCACGAATTTTTAGTCGCTCTGAGTGGATCAGAGGTCAGTTTATGGAGGGTGAAGAAAAGGTCAGGGAGGCTTGGCAGGGCTTTGGCATTTGGGTTGTTTGGATTGACCTTCAGAATGGCGACATCGTTGTCATGGTGGGGTTTGGGGGGCACTGATAAAGTTCTAACTCCAGGAGGTGGTGGAGGACAGGGAATCCTGGTGTGCTGCAGTCCATGGGGTCGCAGAGTCAGACACGACAGAGCGATTGAACAACAACATAAAGTTCTTGCCCCCAGTTTTCATTTCCCTTATATTCTATTTCAGTGTGCCTGAAATTTTGTCATTAAGACTTCTTTCTTTGAATGCTGAGGTTTTCCCATCTTCTAGATTGTCCTATTAAAACACAGATCACCTGTGAAGGGCAATAGCACGAGCCTTCGTCAGCTAACCCCTGAGCAGGGGTGAAATAATCCCACCGGCAGCCTGCCCATGACCCAGCTCTGTCCAAAGTCAAATGGAACTGTGGGGGCACAGGTGTGCCTTCCAGAAGGTCCTGACATGGAAATGCTGGAGGGTCAGGGGTGGGCACTCATTCGGATCCCCCCTTGCTGGAAAGGGGAGATTCTCTTCCTACTAGTTCTTCCCGTGACAGAGTCAGGAACAGAAAAGCAAATTTTATTAATTAAAAATATAGTCTAGACATTACCCCAAGTGTTTCATGTGTATTCAGTTATTTAATAGCTGATATTAACTGTGAGGTAGGTACTATTGAGTTTCCCACGTGTGATGGAGGAAACCGGGGCTTAATGATGCTGAACAAGTAGATTTCTCCAGGTTACATACTTTGTTCTGGATCAAGTCTGGATCAGCATCTTTAAGCCTCAGTTTCCTCCACACAAAGAGAGAGTCTTAGTGGAAAGAAGGGCCAAGTGCCCCAAAGAAGTAACTTTGATCCCTTTTTGGTTTGATTTTGTTGTTGCTTTTCCTTTTCTTTCTCCTCTTCCATCCCTCCCTCCTTCCCTTTCTCCCCATCTCTTCCTTTTTTCCCCCCTTTTTTAAAATCAACCTTATCTGAAGCATTAAGTATAAGTAAGTGAGTTACTGTGAGTCAACTTTTCAAATAAATTTCAATTGACTATGTAGGAAATTCCCAGGTGGTACAGTGGTAAAGAATCTGCCTGTGATGCAGGAGAAACCAGTTCAGTCCCTGGGTCAGGAAGATCCCCTGGAGAAGGCCTTGGCAACCCACTCCAGTATTCTTGCCTGGAGAATTCCATGGACAGAGGAGCCTGGTGGGTTACATTCCATGGGGTTTCAAGAGTTGGACACGACTTGGTGACTAAATCACCATGTAGGAAAATCGCTTTTAAACCTATAGATATTTTTGCTCTTGGTCTGGTCATGGAGACTACACTGGGTAAAATGTTTACAATCTGACTTTTAAAAAAAAATATTCATTCATTTATTTTTTGCAATATCGGCTCCTAGCTGCAGTGTGGGGGATCTTCCTTGTGGCCTGCAGGCTTCTCTCTAGTGGCGCACGGCACCTGGAGCCTGTGGGCTCTGTAGTTGCTGCATGTGAGCCTAGTTGCTCCCCAGTTTGTGGGATCTTAATTCCCTGACCAGGTATCGAACCCGCATCTCCTGCATTGGAAGGTGGATTCACAACCACTGGACCACCAGGGAAATCCCTAAAATCTGACTGTTAAATGTTACCTGCCCTCTTTTGCAGAGAAGGCAGTGGGATCCCACTCTGGTACTCTTGCCTGGAAAATCCCATGGGCAGAGGAGCCTGGTAGGCTGTGGTCCATGGGGTTGCTAAGAGTTGGACATGACTGAGTGACTTCACTTTCACTTTTCACTTTCATGCTTTGGTGAAGGAAATGGCAACTCACTCCAGTGTTCTTGCCTGGAGAATCCCAGGGACAGGAGAGCCTGGTGGGCTGCCATCTATGGGGTCGCACGGAGTCAGACATGACTGAAGCGACTTAGCAGCAGCAGCAGCAGCCCTCTTTTGATTCCTGGTCCACCCCCACTGCTGTATGTTTTATATTTAGCCCTGGACTGATGTGAAGACTCTTGTGCTACCTACCATGAGGATTAACCTGCAGGGAGCCTTGGAGTCAGACAAACCTAGGTCAGAGTTCTTGGTTCAAGCATTTCTCAACTATATTATTTGGAGAAATTTGGGAGAAATTTTTCTGTGCCTCAGTTTTTTTTATCTGTGTATGGGGTTAATAATAAATAAACTTTGAAAGGTTTGTTGTGACTATCAGAAATAAGAGTGGTTCAAAGCCGGACGTTCTAGGTGGTCAACACATACCAGCCGTATTCTAACAAAACTGGGGTTGATTAGTACTCTGTTTCCACTGGGTCTGCCTCTTCTAAATATTTGTCTTTTCTCTCCCAAGTTGATCACTTGTATGAAACATATCATCTGTTATAGCAGTGTTCCCATCGGCTGTTGTCAAGCTGAGCCTTCCCAGTCTGGATGCTAAAATAACACCTGTGTGTGGCTGTTTGTGTTTCTGTGCCTCCTAGGTTCAGCTCTAACCGCAGTCATGTCCTTCGGCAGAGACATGGAGCTGGAGCATTTTGACGAGCGAGACAAGGCCCAGAGGTACAGCCGAGGGTCGCGGGTGAACGGGCTGCCCAGCCCCACGCACAGCGCCCACTGCAGCTTCTACCGCACCCGCACACTGCAGACCCTCAGCTCCGAGAAGAAGGCCAAGAAAGTGCGTTTCTATCGAAACGGAGATCGCTACTTCAAAGGGATTGTGTATGCCATCTCCCCAGACCGGTTCCGATCTTTTGAGGCCCTGCTGGCTGATTTGACCCGAACTCTGTCGGATAACGTGAATTTGCCCCAGGGAGTGAGAACAATCTACACCATTGATGGGCTCAAGAAGATTTCCAGCCTGGACCAGCTGCTGGAAGGTGAGCGCTGGGAGAGGCCTCCCAAGGGACCCTGGAGGGTATGGCCTCGGTTCCCCAAAGTTTGTATTATTCTCAGCATTTCTTGCTTGAACTCCAAGAGCTAGCATCTAGTCTTGTGGGTGTGGTCCTTGTATGTTACACATTTGGAAGTTCACATGGCTGTACAGTAGTGTAAAACAAAACAAAACCTAGTAATATTAGATCAGGTGACTTATATAATGGACTGATGGAAAAACTGTCTTAATTCTACAGCATCCTCTCTATTTTTTCTCATACCCATGCTACATTAATTTTAAAAGTCCATTTTTTGTATCTTTATTCAAATGGTTCATGTTCATTGCTAGCTGCAAATTGAACTTTTGCTCCCACATGTCTGCCAATACGTGAACTGAAAATAACTAATGATTCATGAAAGTTTTGAGTTGAAAGGAATCTTAGATAGATATCAAAACTATTAATTTTGATCACTGTAGGCCAAGGCCTGAAAATTCAAGTGATATATGTCTATGGTTACATGATAAGATAGTGGTGATGTTGGATCAAAAAATTAGGTTTGTTGGCTATTCTTTCCAGTATGATACATTTACATTTTAAAATTATTCTGAGGTTTGACTAATTCTAAATTTAAAGGATTGTTGTCTTTCGATGGTATTTGAGGAATTAATCTGCTCGGTTTATTTTTATTAAGTTTAACTGAGGTTAACAGTCATTATCTGTTTTAGACATTTTAAGTGGAAATAAGTCTTCCCGGGTGGCTCAGTGGTAAAGAACCCACCTGTCAGTGCAGGAGGCATGAGTTCCATTCCTGGATCAGGAAGATCCCCTGGAAGAGGGTGTGGCAACCCACTTCAGTATTCTTGCCTGGAAAATCCCAAGGACAGAGGAGCCTGACGGGCTACAGTCCTGGGGTCACAAAGAGCTGGACACGACTTAGTGACTGAGCACTCCCCAGTGAGAATAGGACTATCTGGGTCCACAGATGAGACCTGGTGTCTTATGCAAGCAGAGTAGGTTTCCTTCTCTGGAGTAGTCTATTTCAGGACTGATCCCATTTGAACTGGGCGGGAAGTCTCTGATCACCTTAGAAATCATAAGTAAAGCAAAATAATTTGGAGAAAAATACTGGGATTAAAATCATGCTGAGAGGTAAACGATCCTCTTTGGAGAGTAGATTTTTCTAAGTTGAAGTCTCAAGGTCCTGATGAAGTAATAGCACAAAGGAACACGGAAAAGGACGTTGAGAAGGTGGGGAGAGTTTGATTTCACCCTGAGTTTATCCCTACTCCAGGTATATTTGCCAGGCCCTGTGGTCTTTCTGGACCCTGGACGAGTGCCATGCCCTGACTGCGCACAGGCTAGCACTCTGGTCCTCCTTTGAAATCAGAATTTGTATGTGATTCAAGGCTCAGGGCTTCCTCTGTCTTGCTCCCATTTCTCTTCCCTTGATCCCACGGCAGGGGTGCCAGTCCACTCACAGTTTGACTGCACTTGAGAGAAGCCTGGGTTTGGTGTGTTTATTTTGTGGGAATTCACTTCTCTTTTCGATGACTCGTTACCCTGCCAAGATGCCTGCAGACTTGGCCTTTTTCCTTCTATTCAGATGCTGGAACTTCCAGTAAATTAAAGGGCAAGAATGAACATAAAACCTTTCTGTTATCAGCTTTGATTTTTGCGCCCTGTCCTTTTCATGATCTTTGGAAAAGGCAGAATAAATAATTCGGTGAGATATTCCAAGGGATCTGGATAAAGATCAACTGCAAAGTCAGGTGTGTGCCCGGTCACCTAAATCGTCACTTTAAGGGCTGATGGTGTTGTAGGGAAGATATGCCAGAATCTCAGAGCACCTTCTTAGATATCCTGGGCTTGGCAGCCTCTGGTCTAGAGTCACTTGTGCAGCATTTCCTGGGAGAGGGGTACCTCAGTCAGTTTATCACCAAGGATTGATCTGTACTCAGAAGTAGCAAAGATATTCCCATGATTCCCATCGACCAGGGAGAGGGTATGAGAGGTGGGACATGACAGTACTTCTTATCCAGGGGACCAGCAGGATCATGACATGTTGCTACCATCTTCTTGGTCAGTTTTTTAGTAGAAAAGAATGCCTGCCCCAAGAGACTGCTGTCCTGAGCGGTGATACTAATGATCGCCACAGATACGGAGCATGAGTATGGCGTATGTGAACCTATTTCATTCTTACAGTGAGCCTAGGAGGTAGGCACTGTTCATCACCCTCATCGTAACAGATGAGAAGAATGAGGCACAGTGTGCTTAAGTGATCTGTCAGGGCCACACAGCAAGAACGAGTTGGGATTTGAACTCAAGAAGGCCGATGCCAGAGTCTGGTCTCTTAACTGCCGACTGACATAAGATACCGAGTAGGGTATTCTTCAGTTCAGTTCAGTTCAGTCGCTCAGTCGTGTCCTGTAGTGGCCTTTTAAAATTGAAGTACTGTTGATTTACAATATTGTGTTAGTTTCTGGTGTACAGAAAGCTGATTGTTACGTATATATGTGTGTGTATGTGTACCTATGTATGTACATATATATACATATAAAATATTCTCAGTGGCTCTTAAATGAAATATTATTGTATTGGCTTCTTCTTGAAAACAAATGTTTTTTAACCTTGACTTAATTCCAAGAGTAGCAGAAACTGCTCCCAGAAACACTTTAATATTCTCATTTGCCTCCAAACACTTTTCTCCTCAATCAATTTGAAGTAACTGCAGATGGAATAATCTGATGTTAAAAATTCCTTTTCGGAAAAAAATACTTTTCTGATTAAATAAATGGTAACGTCACTGAAGTAGGTAAGTTTGCTTATTGGCTGCATTTAAAAACTTTTTCGGTTTTAATGCATTTTTTTCGTCTATAATACTGACAATTAGCAGGCAGCTGCACTTAGTGTTGAAATAGCTGGAAATTCATTTAGATTTGCCTCTTTGTCAATTATGTTTTTGCTTACTCTGATAAAATGCAAGCCATTGCTTCATATTCATCATTAGGTTCCTAGCTCCCACTTTACATACTAATTTTATGTAAAAGTCAATGCATGTTATTAGCGTCTCATTTCTCCTTCCATTATAATGATGTTTTAAATTAAATCATTTTAGTGGGAGCAGTGACAAGTATATTTGACTTGTAATTGTCTTTTGTAAGTTTGTTTGTTCTCACTTATCTCAGACTAGAAATCCTGACAATGACATATGTGAGTTTCTTTATTTATAATGGCTAATAGTCAGTTTCACTATTTAACTATTATTGTGCTTAAAAAAATGCCTAAGTTTAGCCAGCCAGGAATGAGCTGGCTCTTAGGCTGAAGTATGATTATATGAGTAAGGGTGTGTGTGTGTGTGTGTGTGTGTGTGTGTGTGTGTGTGTGTGTGAGAGAGTAAGGGTGTGTGTATGCATGAATGCAGGATTGTGTATCTATTTGTGCATGTATGTTTATGTATGCACACATGCACGCACATACACTTCAGGGTAGAACATAGATGACACTCCTAATTGTTTGCTTTCAACATTGCCTTTATATGTTTGAAAAAAATCGTGATGCTCAATAAGGAAAGTTGAATTGCAGGTCTATTCCTGCAAGTGATTCAATATTGCCTCTTTCTACCCAGTTTTACAGTGTTTATATTCCACTGTAGGTGTGAGGATGTTGTAAGGATAAATGAAGGAGGAACATTTAAAACCTTTGAACTCTTAGGAGAAAGGTGTAATATTATATACAACATGATATATAAATCCCAAGCTCTGATTGATTGACTGTTCTTTATCTGATGCTCAAGCATCAGGGATGTGTGCTGAAGAATAGGTGCTCCCCACCCCCACACTTTTAAATAGACTTTTATTATTAGTGCAGTTTTAAGTTGGGGGCAAAATTGAGCAGAAAGTACAGAGTTTTCCCATATCCTGGGGAACTCCCTGGTACCTCAGCTGATAAAGAATCCACCTGGAATGCAGGAGACCCTGGTTCAATTCCTGGGTTGGGAAGATCCCCTGGAGAAGGGAAAGGCTACCCACTCCAGTATTCTGACCTGGAGAATTGCATGGACTGTAGAGTCTCTGCTGCTGCTGCTGCTAAGTCGCTTCAGTCGTGTCCGACTCTGTGCGACCCCAGAGACGGCAGCCCACCAGGCTCCCCTGTCCCTGGGATTCTCCAGGCAAGAACACTGGAGTGGGTTGCCATTTCCTTCTTCAATGCATGAAAGTGAAAAGTGAAAGTGAAGTCACTCAGTCGTATCCAATTCCTAGCGACCCCATGGACTGCAGCCCACCAGGCTCCTCTGTCCATAGGATTTGCCAGGCAAGAATACTAGAGTGGGGTGCCATTGCCTTCTTCCTGTATAGTCTATGGGGTTGTAAAGAATTGGACATGACTGAGCAGCTTTCCCTTCCCATATCCCCCTGCATCCACCCATAAACAGCCTTTCCCATTATCACCAGAGGGGTAAGTTTGTTACAGTCGATGAGCCTACATTGACAGGTCATTATCATCCCAAGTCCATAGTTTACACAAGGGCTCACTCTTGGTGTTGTACATTCTGTGGGTTTGGACAAAGGAATAATGATGTGTATCCATGAGTGTGGTATCATACAGGATAGTTTCACTGCCCTAAAAATCCTCTCTAATCTGCTTATTCATCCCTCCATGCCTCAATCCCTGGCATCCATTGACCTTTTTACTGTCTCAGTAACATCCTTTAATATCCTGTGTGAATGAAGAGCCAGAGTTTCCTTTAAGCAATAGGGTAGAAACACGCAAGTGTGCTGTCTTCTGGATACGAGTAAGTTAATATGTACATGACATCTGCATGTATTAGAAACAAGTCCCTGGGTTCCTGGGCTCCCAAGCTGTGACATGCTGTGACATGCCCCCTACCCCCTTCCCTCCCCCACCCCACCATGGGCACTGCTTGATTCCAAATCCCCAGCCTAAGGGCTTTTCCCAAGTCCCCATCAGAATTAATCTCTCAGGAATAAACCCATACTTCACCCCAAAGTCAGGGAATCTCTCCAGTTGTGATTTCCAGGGCCCCCACCTCTCTTGGCAACTTTCCCCCGACATGTTGTCATCATCTATCAGTACTTTTCCCCTCTAATTTTCTACCTGACTCTATGCCTCTCTCTGCTCTGTTTAAAGATTTTTTAAATTTAAGTTTTGAAAAACTGTAAAACATGCCTGTCTAAAATCCCCCTGTGGCCAGTAGTTAACTAGTTTTTTTAATTTCCATCCTCTCAGAGACACCAGTGTTTGTCAAGAATATGCATATCATTTGCCTATAAGTTAACGTTCCTTGCTCACATGTTGGCACTGTGCTTTACACGCGTAACCATATACTCTAACATGAGTCTGGAGCCACTGCAGTCTTTTTTCCTAACCTCAGAGTATCCCTCACACAATGTGCCATTTTTTAATTTAACCAGTCTTCTAGCTATGGGCCTCTAGGTTGTGTCCGAACCTTTGTTATTAGAAACAGTTTTGATGGGAATATCCTTGGATGTTAAGTTTTCCACTCATGTAGGGGAATATGCTGCTGCTGCTGCTAAGTCACTTCAGTCGTGTCCGACTCTGTGTGACCCCATGGACGGCAGCCCACCAGGCTCCCCTGTTCCTGGGATTCTCCAGGCAAGAACACTGGAGTGGGTTGCCATTTCCTTCTCCAGTGTATGAAAGTGAAAAGTGAAAGGGAAGTCGCTCAGTCATGTCTGTCTCTTCACGACCCCATGGACTGCAGCCCACCAGGCTCCTCTGTCCATGGGATTTTCCAGGCAAGGGTACTGGAGTGGGGGGCCATCGCCTCCTCCAATATCCGGAATAGGGAAGTCTACAGGGACAGAAAGTAGATGCACAGGCTCAATTCCTGGAAGTAGCATTGCTGGAGAGAAGTACAGGCATTAAATTTTTAAGAGCTATTAGAAAATTTCTCTTCATAGAAGTGGTACCAGTTTGTCCTCCCCATTAGTAATGTATGAGAGTGGCTGTTTCCCTATGAGACAGTGTGTTACCAAATGTTTTGTCATTTGCCAATCTGTTAAGAAAAGCGTGTACCCTCTGATAGTCTTAAATTTCATCTTTCCCTGTCTATTTTTTTCTCCATAGCTTTTGTCCATTTTTTCTACCAGGTTGGGGTCTTTTGTTTTTATCTAATTGACTTCTAGAATTTTTTTTTATTTTTAAGATATTAGCCCTTTGTGATACTAATTTCAAGTATGTGTTTTTCCAGATTGTCCTGGAGTGATTTTGTTTATTGTGGTTTTTTTTTTTTTTGGGGGGGGGAGCAGATTTAACAAAATTATATAATCAAAATGGATCAATCTTTTCATTTATGGCTTGAATTTCATGCTTCTTGTCCTCTGGGTTCAGATTATAAGATTGTTGCTCTCCTTTTCTTCTAATGTTTTTATGTTTTCATTAAAAATATTCTCATGGAAGTTGTATTAGTATACTATTTGAAGAAAGGCTTCAGTTTTACTTTTTGCAGGATGCCTGCCTCATTTTTAAGAGTTTAAGTTTTGAAATTAATTTGGACTTAATAGAAGTGTCACGGAGATGGCAGGTTACCATATACCCTTGACCCAGCTTCCCATGAGGGACCATCTTGCACAGCCAAGGCACAATTATCAAAGTAAAAACTAACTTGAGAACAATCCTGGCAACTAAACTATGGGCTTTATTTGGCTTTCATTAGTTTCTCCATTGGCCTTTTGTTGATGCTGTTTCAGAATCACACATTGCATTTATCTTTATTATTTTTTTTGAAAAATCTTAAAAATATTTTTACTGGAGTATAGTTGCTTTACCTTGCTGTGTTAGTTTCTGCTGTACAGCAAAGTGAATCAGCTACATGTTTACACATATCCCCTCTTTTTTGAGTTTCCAAACATTGCATTTAGCTATCCTGCCTCCTCCATCTCCTCCAAGCTCCGGCAGTTCTTAAGTCTTTGTCTTTAATGACTTGACAGTTGGAAGAGTACTGGTCAGTTATTTTGTAAAGTGTCCCTCAGCTTGGGGGTATTTACCTGGCGTTTAGGTTGAAGTTACACATTTGTGGCAAGGATGCCCCAGAAGTGAAGCTGTGTCCTCCTTGGGGCATCGTTTCAGGAGTGCATGATGTGGCCTTGCCTTGTTGCTGGTGAGGTTAATCTGTTGATTAAGGAGTGTCTGCCAGTTATTTTCACTCTGAAGTTACTCTTTTCCTCTTTGTAATTAATGAATATTTTGAGGAGGAACTTTGTGGCTTTTAAAATAACTTTTGCCTCTGAATGTTGGTGTTTCTTGCTGGGTTTTGTCTGTACCAATGATTATTAAGGTGTTCAAAGAGTGACTTTCTGTTTCCCTCTCGACTTACCTCACCTTTAAACACTTCCTTCACTTTCCTGTCTTTGCATTATCTGCTGTGACATCATCAACTCCATCATTTTTACCACTTTTAAGGCCAGTTAGGAGAAGGCAATGGCACCCCGCTCCAGTACTCTTGCCTGGAAAATCCCATGGACGGAAGAGCCTGGTGGGCTGCAGTCCATGGGGTCGCAAAGAGTCGGACACGACTGAGTGACTTCACTTTTCACTTTCATACATTGGAGAAGGAAATGGCAACCGACTCCAGTGTTCTTGCCTGGAGAATCCCAGGGACGGCGGAGCCTGGTAGGCTGCCGTCTGTGGGGTCACACAGAGTCGGACACGACACGCGACTTAGCAGCAGCAGCAGCAGTCCCAGATCAGACCTTTCTTCATCACTTCAGTTACCTGGATATATTCACCCTATTTGTGGTGGTTCTGTAGCTAAGTCCTGTCGGATTTTTTGCGACCCCGTTGACTGCAGCACGCCAGGCTTCCCTGTCCTTCACTGTCTCCCAGAGTTTGTTCAGACTCATGTCTGTTGAGTCGATGATGCCATCTAACCATCTCATCCTCTGTCGTCTCCTTCTCCTGCCTTCAGTCTTTCCCAGCATCAGGGTCTTTTCCAGTGCGTCGGCTCTGCGTTAGGTGGCCCTCTCACCCTGAGTCCTTTCATCTTGTCACATACAGATGTAATCCCATTCTTTAAGATTATTCGGAATTGCACCTTCTTCTCATCTCTGGATCCTGTTAAATGGTGTCACCATCTGACTCAACATCACCCTTGGCTTCTCGTTTTCTTCATCCCACAGATCCAAGCTGTCGCCATTTACTGTTCATCCTTAAGACGCCTCTTCAGTTTGCTTGTTCCTTTTTTACCACCATTATTATAGTTTTTGAGTTCTCAATACTGTTTTTAAAATGTACTTTTTTTTTTTAAACTGATGGAGTAACACATTTTTATGCGGTGAGCATCATAGAAAGCTCTGGAAGATGCAAAAAAGTTTTTAAAAAAGTAAGTAATAACTCCTCATATTCCTGCCACTGACTTCTGTCATCTCTTCCCTGTACTATTAGGCCCCTAAGCTAAAAGCATACACCTTAGTTTTTCTTTTTCAGTTTGTTTTCTCTTTTCTTTTTATAGCATCTGCATTTGCCCCTGCTTTCCATTACTATTACAACCTCTGTTTTTTTCTTGGAGAATAATTGCTTTACAGTGTTAGTTTCTGCTGTACAACAGAGTGAATCACACACACACACACACACACACACTCACACACACTCACACACACATCCCCTCTCTCTTGAGCCTCCCTCCCACCCCTCTATCCGAACCCTCTGGGTCATCACAGAGCCTGGAGCTGAGTTTCCTATGCTATACAGCAGCGTCCTGCTGGCTATCTCTTTTACACATGGTCGTGTGCGTATGTTAATCCTAATCTCCCAGTTTGCCCCTCCCTCCCATTTCCCCTCTGTGTCCACGTCCTTTCTCTGTGTCTGCGCCTCTATTCCTGCCCTGTAGACAGGTTTATCGGTATCATTTCCCTAGATTCCACATGTATGCGTTCATATACAATATTTGGTTCTCTCTTCCTGACTGACTTCACTCTGTATGAGTCTCTAATTCTATCCGCACCTCTGCAAATGACCCAATTTTGTGCACTTTTATGGCTGAGAAATATTGCACTGTATGTAGGTACCACATCTTCTTTATCCATCTTAGGCGAGGTCCTTTAGGACACGTGTCCCACACAGCAGGCTTCAAGCCAGTTTTCTTGCCGAGACGCCAGGCTACAGGCGAAGCATTTTCTGTCGCACTTTGCTTCGTGTCCACAGAGGATACAGCCCACGATCTTTATCATGTTTCTCTCTGTGGCTCCTGTGCTTCTGTCTGTTCTGGCCTGTCTCCCGTGACCCACTGATCTGGGCTCCGCTGCTCTCTTTCCTCCTGCTCCCCCACCTCTGGGCCTCCCCACTCTCAGCGAGGACGGCACTGGTGGGTGCCCTCCTGTGGGTGCACGGCCGTGCCATGGTTAAGCTGGGGGTGGCCCTGAGCAAACTGCCTCGCTCCTTGTGCGTCCGTGCGCCCTGGGAGAAGAGGTCTGTTCGTTCTTAGCTCATCGAGTCATGGTGAGGATTGCAGGTCGCATCGCATGGGTTTCAGCAGGATCTGCTGATGGCAAACACTCAACCTGTTCTGCTATTAGCATCTCCCCGCTCGACCCCTCAGCCAGCAGACACGCAGGTCTCTCACAGTCTGAACAGTCCTTGGCTTTGTCCTGCTTACCTCTCAACCACGAGCTCTTCCTCCATGAGGAATATTTGCATTTGCTGTCTCTACTTCCTCAACTTCCAGTCATACCTCAGCTCCTTAGTTAGCATCATTACACTTATTGTTTTGTATCAGTGTTTCTGGACATCAGGGAGCTTGTTGGAGGCCTCAGTGTTAGCGTGGTAGTGGCAAGAATGCAATAAATATCACTGAAAGAAAGAGGAAAGAGAGGCCGAATGGATGAATAAATGAATGAGAGCAACCTGGCATCACTGCCCAGCTGAAGTGGCCGTTAGGAGGCCACACATGGCTTCCTCGTGGCCCGGCCGGTGGTCTGTTAGGAAACTTCGTTTTCTCCGCTGGTGCTGGAGCGTCAGATGCTGATGTCTGGGTCCCTCCCATCCGCGTCCTCACCTCCCCCTTGCTCGCCATGGCCCCAGGTACCTCATCTCTCAGCTTCCTTCAACGGCCCCTCCGTCTCTGGGCGCTCTCTCAGTGCTGGCGTTGCCCTGACTTCACCTTGGCCAGCTGGGTGGGGTCTCTCTGAACATTTTCTTTAGTTCCCATAACTGCAGCTACCCCATGCATCCCCTTCTCATACGCTGGATCTATATTTCTGACTTCTTGCTGGAAAATCTCCAACCAGTTGGCTCCTAGGAACTTCACGTTCGATTTGTGCACAACCAAATTCATTTTATTCCTTACCGTCTAACCCAGACGTGTTTCCCTTCTCATTTGATCTATTGTAATATATGGAGAGTTGGCCAAAATAGAAGTTTCAGTGGCATCAATTCAGTGTTATCTTTGACTGTATTCCCATGAGGCTAGCATCCAGTCAATTGCCAGTTCTTCAATCATAAGCTGATTCTGTCTGCTAAGTACTCCTCATGGCAGCCGTTCCTCTCTGTTCCTAATGGGGATGTGTAAAGTTTAGCTCTCCAGCTTCTTGCTTGGGCTATTAGAATAACTTTCTAACAGGCATCTTGACTTCTGTCTTCCCATGTCCTGCCTGCAGCCCTGCCTTCACATGACAGCCAGTGTGGTCTTTCTAAAAAGCTGGGTCTGGGGGACTTTCTGGAGGTCCAGTGGTTAGGACTTGGCCTTCCAGTCCAGGCGTGCAGGTTCTATCCCTGATAGAACATAAACAACAGAACCAATATCGTAACAAATTCAGTAAAGACTTTAAAATAAAATAAAACCTCAATTCTGATCATGCATAAAAACTTTGGTGCTATAGCCTACTGCAGTCTTAGCCTAACTTGTTTGTCCCTGGAATGATTTTTATATTAGTTTTTGAGAAAGATTAATATCCAACAGATGATCCCCTTTACTGTACTGTTCAGCAGAGCATATTATTATTTTATTTTTATCTGAAGTGCTGTCTTCTTTTCTGCTAATGAGAATCTCACCCTCACTTGCAGGGCCAGCATGAATTCCATTTTTTCTTTATTGATCACACAGTGGGAAGTGGGAAATGATTTCTTTCTCTTCGGGATTAGGGTTGCCTGGACCACTTCTTTACCAATTATCACTTATTGTCTTGTGGTGGAATCTTTTCATATGCACATCTTGCTCGCAAAGCTCTTTGAAGATAAGGTTATGACTTAAAATTCTTTTCAGGTATTATGCCCATCATTGAGAATTTAGGAGGTTGCTTAAATTTTTTCGATGTCATGGCTAATGCTGCTTGGATTGTTGCAGTGTTGCTATTTGTTGCTCTGTTATTTACTTAGGAAAAATTTTTAGCGATGAGAATATTTTCGTGGTTCCAAATATAGTTTGCCATGTTGCTTTCCAGAAGGGTTGATATCAATTTATAGTGTCCCTAGTGGCATTTTCTATATTTTGTTTTTATTCTTTGTCATATATTTTAGTACCTAGTATTTTTGTAAATTATAAAAGGCTGTGCATAGCATATTAACCCACTGTTGTATTATAGGTCATCAGTTTGTTTCCCTCTTTTTATTTTAGCTTCTCTAGTTTTCAGTTATATCAGTATTAAATTAAAAAAATGTGTCCCTCAGTTTTTCCTTTATGTTCTATTTTTTGCCTCTTTATATTTGAGGAGTTGACATTTTCCATAGACCTGATATACACATTCACATTTTATTTTCAGTAAGCTTATCTTTATGTACTACCATATTATGAAAGACTTCCATGGAAGAATGGTCTGTAAGTGCCTTTGGGAATCTTTTCTCTTGCCTTTGATACCACCGTCAAAATCATCTTCTTAAACCAGCACCTTCCAGATAGGTTATGAAATGTTTTTGTGTACATCTGAGATAGGTTTATAAAATATAATATCCAGAAGGTACTTTATGATATTTTATTTCATAAATTATGTATTTCATGTAATTTAACTCAGTTCAGCTTTGGAGATTTCAATATACAGTTGAATCTGTCCCAGATTTTACTGTAACTCACAATAGTGAATTTTAATTTCCAGAGTTTTCAATAAGGAAGTTTTTACTCTGGAAAAAGGGCATGCATTACCCAAAGCCCTCACTTAAGATACTTTTGAACATGCCACATTTGAAAGTGGCATCCTAAAGGAGGTGGCAAGCAGCTTCAATAATGTGAAAAATGAAGATTAGGTCATTTTCAGACTGAGGTCAAGTGATGTCATAGTTGGAATTTACAAGTCTCAACCCTGAGCCAGTGAAAAACCTCTACCAATAAGGAAAAACAGGGCAAACATCTAGTATCTCCTAATATGGACTGTTATGGAGAAAGACCTTCCTAGCTGACTTCATAGGCCTGGTTACCCATATTACTATAAGTTGTCCATAATGACTTCGAGAATTTCTCTTATGTGCAAATTCTTTAATCTTATAATGGGAGCCAGTGGCCAAGCAGCATTAACTTTGCAGATTTTTTACTAATAAATTTTGTTAGAGAAAATTTATTTCCATACTTTAAAGAATAGCAAAATATAATAAATTTAAAACGCATGTGTGATTTTTTTTTTTTTTTTGAAAACAAACAGTGACTCTTTGGTACCTTTGCAATAATCTAATATGCTTACACAGAAATTATTCTGTTTTCCAAAGTCCCAAAATACTTAAGACTTTCTGGGAAAAGTTACTGTGTTCTGATATTTTAGGAGATATTGGTCAGATCCAAACATAATTTAATACTTCATTTCCTTACCTTTTTTTTGGCTTAACTGTTATTTTCTTTCTTTCTTTGCTTAACAGAAAATATGTATTTTTGGGGCCTTAAAAAATACCATAGCTGTTCAGATGCATGCTGCTTCTGCAGTTCCCTTATATTTATCACCAAATACTGAGTAGAGTTCTCTGTGCTACACAGTAGGTCCTTGTTGGTTGTTCGTTTTATATATAGTAAAAGGTCAGTTTTCATTCCAATCCCAAAGAAAGGCAATGCCAAAGAATGCTCAAACTACCGCTCAATTGCACTCATCTCACATGCTAGTAAAGTAATGCTCAAAATTCTCCAAGCCAGGCTTCAGCAATAGGTGAACCGTGAACTTCCAGATGTTCAAGCTGGTTTTAGAAAAGGAAGAGGAACCAGAGATCAAATTGCCAACATCCACTGGATCATGGAAAAAGCAAGAGAGTTCCAGAAAAACATCTATTTCTGCTTTATTGACTATGCCAAAGTCTTTGACTGTGAGGATCACAATCAACTGTGGACAATTCTGAAAGAGATGGGAATACCAGACCACCTGAGCTGCCTCTTGAGAAATCTGTATGCAGGTCAGGAAGCAACAGTTAGAACTGGACATGGAACAACAGACTGGTTCCAAATAGGAAAAGGAGTATGTCAAGGCTGTATATTTTCACCCTGCTTATTTAACTTCTATGCAGAGTACATCATGAGAAACGCTGGGCTGGAAGAAGCACAAGCTGGACTCAAGATTGCCGGGAGCCTTATCAATAACCTTAGATACGCAGATGACACCACCCTTATGGAAGAAAGTGAAGAGTAACTGGAAAGCCTCTTGATGAAAGTGAAAGAGGAGAGTGAAAAAGTTGGCTTAAAGCTCAACATTCAGAAAACTAAGATCATGGCATCCGGTCCCATCACTCCATGGGAAATAGATGGGGAAACAGTGGAAACAGTGTCAGACTTTATTTTTTTGGGCTCCAAAATCACTGCAGATGGTGACTGCAGCCATGCAATTAAAAGACGCTTACTCCTTGGAAGGAAAGTTATGACCAACCTAGATAGCATATTCAAAAGCAGAGACATTACTTTGCTGACTAAGGTCCATCTAGTCAAGGCTATGGTGTTTCCTGTGGTCATGTATGGATGTGAGAGTTGGACTGTGAAGAAGGCTGAGTGCTGAAGAATTGATGCTTTTGAACTGTGGTGTTGGAGAAGACTCTTGAGAGTCCCTTGGACTGCAATGAGATCCAACCAGTCCATTCTGAAGGAGATCAGCCCTGGGATTCCTTTGGAAGGAATGATGCTAAAGCTGAAACTCCAGTACTTTGGCCACCTCATGAGAAGAGTTGACTCATTGGAAAAAACTCTGATGCTGGGAGGGATTGGGGGTAGGAGGAGAAGGGGACAATAGAGGATGAGATGGCTAGATGGTATCACTGACTCGATGGACGTGAGTCTGAGTGAACTCCGGGAGTTGGTGATGGACAGGGAGGCCTGGCGTGCTGCGATTCATGGGGTCGCAAAGACTCGGACACGACTGAGCGACTGAACTGAATGTGTGTATGTTGATGTTCACTCTTGCCGCCTCCTGTTTGACCACTTCTAATTTACCTTGATTCATGGACCTAACATTCCAGGTTCCTATGCAATAATGCTCCTTATAGCCTCTGACTTTACTTCCATCACCAGTCACATCCACACCTAGGCGCTGTTTTTGCTTTGGCTCTGTCTCTTCATTCTTTCTGGAGTTATTTTCCCACTTTTCTCCAGTAGTGTATTTGGCACATACCAACTTGGGGAGTTCTTCTTTCAGTGTCCTGTCTTTTTGCCTTTTCATACTGTTCATGGGCTTCTCGAGGCAAGAATACTGAAGTGGTTTGCCATTCCCTCTCCAGTGGACCACATTTTGTCAGAACTCTCCACCATGACCAGTCTGTCTTGAGTGGCCCTACAAGACATGGCTCATAGTTTCATTGAGTTAGACAAGGCTGTGGTCCATCTAATCAGTTTGATAAGTTTTCTGTGATTGTGGTTTTCTTTCTGTCCATTCTCTGATGGATAAAGATAAGAGGCTTATGGAAGCTTCCTGATGGGAGAGGCTGACTGAGGGGGACACTGGGTCTGATGGGTGGGGCCATGCTCAGTAAATCTTTAATCCAATTTTCTGGTGATGGGCAGGGCTGTGTTCCCTCCCTGTTGTTTGACCTCAGACCCAACTATGGTGGAGGTGATGAAGACAATGGTGACCTCCTTCAAAAGGTCCCATGAGGGCACTGCTACACTCAGTGCCCCCGACCCTGCAGTAGGCCACTGCCAACCCATGCCTCCACCAGAGACTCCTGTATACTCACAGGCAAGTCTGGGTCAGTCTCTTGTGGGGTCACTACTCTTATATCTACTACTGTGGGCAAGGGTCTCTTAGAAGAAATGGAGTGGCCCTCATAGTCAACAAAAGAGTCCAAAATGTAGTACTTGGGTGCAGTCTCAAAAATGACAGAATGATCTGTTCATGTCCAAGGCAAACCATTCAGTATCACAGTAATCCAAGTCTGTGTCCCAACCAGTAATACCAAAGAAGCTGACTTTGAATGGTTCTGTTATGACCTACAAGACCTTCTAGAACTAACACCAAAAAAAGACATCTTTTTCATCATAGGGGACTGGAATGCAAAAGTAGGAGGTCAAGAAACACCTGGAGTAACAGGCAAGTTTGGTCCTGGAGTACAGAATGAAGAAGGGCAAAGGCTAATAGAGTTTTGCCAAGAGAACCCACTGGTCATAGCAAAGACCTCTTCCAACAACACGAGAGAAGATTCTACACATGGATATCACCAGATGGTCAATACCAAAATCAGATTGATTATATTCTTTGCAGCCAAAGATGGAGAAGCTCTATACAGTCAGCAAAAACAAGACTGGGAGCTGACTGTGGCTCAGATCATGAACTCCTTGTTGTGCAATTCATACTTAAATGGAAGAAAGTGGGGAAAACCACTAGACCATTCAGATATGACCTGAATCAAATCCCTTACGATTATACAGTGGGAGTGACAATAGATTCAAGGGATTAGATATGATAGACAGAGTGCCTGAAAAACTATGGACAGAGGTTCATGACATAGTACAGGAGGCAGTGATCAAAGACCATCCCCAAGAAAAAGAAATGCAAAAAGGCCAAATGGTTGTCTGAGGAAGGCCTCACAAATAGCTGAGAAAAGAAGAGAAGTGAAAGGCAAAGGAGAAAAGGAAAGATATGCCCATCTGAATGCAGAGTTCCAAAGAATAGTAAGGAGAGATAAGAAAGCCTTCCTCAGTGATCAATGCAAAGAAATAGAGGAAGACAATAGAATAGGAAAGACTAGAGATCTCTTCAAGAAAATTAGAGATACCAAGGAAACATTTCATGCAAAGATGGGCTCAATAAAGGACAGAAATGGTATGGACCTAACAGAAGTAGAAGATATTAAGAAGAGGTGGCAAGAATACACAGAAGAGCTGTACAAAAAAGATCTTCATGACCCAGATAACCACGATGGTACGATCGCTCACCTAGAGCCAGACATCCTGGAATGTGAAGTCAAGTGGGCCTTAGGAAGTATCACTACAAACAAAGCTAGTGGAGTTGATGGAATTCCACTTGAGCTATTTCATATCCTAAAAGATGATGCTGTGAAAGTGTTGCACTCAATATGCCAGCAAATTTGGAAGACTCAGCAGTGCCAACAGGACTGAAAAATGTCAGTTTTCATTCCAATCCCAAAGAAAGGCAATGCCAATGAATGTTCAAACTATTGCACAGTTGCACTCATCCTACACGCTAGCAAAGTAATGCTCAAAATTCTCCAAGTCTGGCTTCAACAGTACGTGAACTATGAACTTCCAGATATTCAAGCTGGATTTGGAAAAGGCAGATGAACCAGAGATCAAATTGCCAACATCACAGAAAAACAAGAGAATACCAGAAAAACATGTACTTCTATTTTATTGATTATCAAAGCCTTTGACTGTGTGGATCACAAGAAACTGTGGAAAATTCTGAAAGAGATGGAAATACCAGACCACCTGACCTGCCTCCTGAGAAATCTGTATGCAGGTCAAGAAGCAATAGCTAGAACCGGACATAGAACAACAGAGTGGTTCCAAATTGGGAAGGATGTACATGAAAGCTGTATATTGTCACCCTGCTTATTTAGCTTCTATGCAGAGTACATCATGCAAAATGCTAGGCTGGATGAAGCACAAGCTGGAATCAAGATTGCCAGGAGAAATATCAATAACCTCAGATACGCAGATGGTAGCATCCTTATGGCAGAAAGCGAAGAGGAACTGAAAAGCCTCTTGATGAAATGAAAGAGGAGAGTGAAAAAGCTTGCCTAAAACTCAACATTCAAAAAACAAAGATCATGGAATCTGGTCCCATCACTTCGTGACAAATAGATGAGGAAAATAGAAACAGTGAGAGACTTTATTTTTGGGGGCTCCAAAATCACGGCAGATGGTGACTGCACCATGAAATTAAAAGACACTTGCTCCTTGGAAGAAAAGCTATGACTAACCTAGACAGCATGTTAATAAGCAGAGACGTTACTTTGCCATCAAAGGTGTGTCTAGTCAAAGCTATGGTTTTTCCAGTAGTCATGTATGAATGTGAGAGTTGGACTATAAAGAAAACTGAGGGCCAAAGAATTGATGCTTTTGAACTGTGGTGTTGGAGAAGATTCTTGAGAGTCCCTTGGACTGCAAGGAAATCAAACCAGTCAATCCTAAAGGAAATCAGTCCTGAATATTCATTGGAAGGACTGATGCTGAAGCTGAAGCTCCAATACTTTGGCCACCTGATGCGAAGAACTGACTCATTAGAGAAGACCCTGATGCTGGGAAAGATTGAAGGTGGGAGGAAAAGGGGACAACAGAGGATGAGATGGTTCTATAGCATCACCAACTTGATGGACATGAGTTTGAACAAGGTCCAGGAGTTGGTGATGGACAGGGAAGCCTGGAGTGCTGCAGTCCATGTGATCGCAAAGAGTTAGACACAACTGAGCACCTGAACTGAATGTGTGTATGTGTTAATCCCAAACTCCTAATTTATCCCTCCCTACCTCTTTCTGCCTTGATAATAACAAGTTTCTTTTTGATATCTGTGCTTCTATTTCTGTTTTGTATTTAACTTCTTTTGTATCTTTTTTTTTTTTTTTTTAGATTTCATATATAAGTGGTATGATATGATATGTGTCTTTTTCTCTCTGGGGTTTTTCTGGTGGCTCACCTACCTGCAGTGCAGGAGACCCAGGTTTGATCCCTGAGTCAGAAAGATTCCCTGGAGAAGGAAATGGCTACCCACTCCAGTTTTCTTCCTGGAAAATTCCTTGGCCACAGGAGCCTGGCAGGCTTCAGTCTGTGGGGCCACAAAGAGTTGGTCGTGACAGAGCAACTAACATTTTGTCTCTCTGGCTTACTTAGTGTGATAATCTCTATGTCCATTCATGTCGCTGCACATGGCATTATTTCATTCTTTCTTATGGCTGAGTAGTATCCCATTGGGTAAATATACTACGTTTTTTTTTTATTCGTTCATCTGTTGATGGACATTTAGTTTTCTTCCTTGTCTTGGCTGTTGTAAATGGTGCTGCCATGAACGTTGAGGTGTATGTATCCCATTCCTGGGATACAGTCAGAGAAAACCATAATTCAAAAACGTACAGACACCCCAATACCTTGCTATTTTTGAATGGCCTTTAACACACATACCTTATGTTAGGTCTTAAACTAAAGCTGTTGATGATTCTCTAATCAAGAAATATAATCTTGACTCTATTCCCAGTTAAGGAAGAGATTAAATCTCTTCCTTAGAATCTCTTGACTCTATTCCCAGTTAAGGAAGAGATTAAACCCTGGCTATCCAAAGCCATTTAATCAAATCAAGACTGTTTTGCCTATTCAGAACAATTGCATTTGTTAATTTCCCATTATCAATGATATTAATACATTAATTTAAAAGCTTTTTTTTTTTTAACAAAATCAGAAGGCACAATCAATTTAACTGCATTGTGACAGAGGCTATGTCTTCTATTGGGGAGAAGTTTGGAGTTATGATTAAAATAAAAGGAGCCAAAATGTGAGTCAAGTAAATTTAATATAAATCTATTTGTATAATTTAATAGAAGCTTATTAATACGCAGAAACCCATCTTGGCATTTCCTGAATTCCTGAATCATGAAATAGATTCTCAATGGCATCGCTGGATGCTGTGTGACTTTGAGTTTGGTGCTCACTGCTTTCTGTCCCTTTAGCTGTCACTTTCTTCTTTCATCTTTGTTCTTGTCTCACACACTTTCCCAAGATTTTATTCCAGTCTTTGATGAGCCAGAGAAGCCCCAGAGTGACAGCACCGGTTCACTCTCAATGTTTCCTCTCAATGTTGTTACTTGAACCAAGCCAGCGTTACTTTCTTTAAAATTTTTTTTGTTTTACAATGTTGTGTTGGTTTCCTCCATAAAGCGGCGCAAAGCAGCCATAGTTTTACATACATCCTCTCCTTCCCTAGGCTCCCTCCTCTCCCCCTTCCTGTCCCTCTAGGTCATCACAGACTGGGCTCCCTGTGCTCTCCAGCAGCTTCTCACCAGCTGTCCATCTTACACCTGAGAGTGTGTGTGTGTCGATGCTGCTTTCTCCATTCACCCCACTATCTCCCTCCCAGACTGTGCCCACAAATCCATTCTCTGCATCTGCATCTGCCTTCCTTCAGCATTACCTTCTCAAAGTTGCCATGCTTTCAGAAATTTTCCAAGTGCTTTGTTTAAGAAGGTGTAAAAAAAAAAAAGTATTTATTTTCTCTTTCAAAACATCCATTCCATACTATTATGTGAATACTTTAAAATTCCTCCCTTTTAACATTTTTTTTTCCTAAAGTTAAAAATTATCCTTTGTTGAAATGTAAACCATTCCATATTTTTGTTTTGATTTTTTTTTTTTTAATTTGACTGCACTGTATGGTATGTGGTATCTTAGTTCCCCTGGCGGGGATCAAACCTGCAGCCCCTGCATTGGAAGAACAGAGTCCTAACCACTGGACCACCAAGGAAGTCCCCTTTTGTTTTGATTTTAATTATTAGCTTAATACATGACCCTACAAACAATCAGATAATTTCATATCTGCAATTAGCACAGAATTCCTGCAAAGACTGATTTTGTAAGCTGAGGCCTGTGTGCCTTGTTGGGGTACCCTTGGGGCATCCTCACACTGAGATGGCTCGCAGGCTGTGTCTACTGGTGACCATAGCAAAAACGAACACCGTACGGTATAATACCTGCTTCCTGCACAGTCAGTGTAGCGCAGCCTCGGGTGATCTCACTTGTGTAGCAGTCTTGCATTTGAGGTCACTTTGACCTTTCCTATCTAACTTGATTGTCACCAAAACCTGGTGAGATGAAAGTGGCCACTAGCATAGCCTTCACCTGCCTGGTGTACAGGTTCCCACTGAGAAGACTAGGGGACGGACATGCCCGAGTCACATGCTGGGAGGCCAGGTCCCCAGCCTAGAGTTCCAGTTCCCTTCCCAGCGTGACATTCACGGTGTCTCTCCACCAAGCCTGCAGAAACAGTGCTCTTGTTGCAGCCTCCATGGAGGTGGTGTTGATAGCCACGTCATTGTTGTTTTAGTTGCTAGGCTGTGTCCGACTCTTTGTGCCCCCATGAACTGTAGTCAGCCAGGTTCCTCTGTCCATGAGATTTCCCAGGAAAGAATACTGGACTGGTTTGCCATCTCCTCCATGATATCCACATAGATTTTGAGAAGAGCATAGTTGGAGCCAGTAACAATCGACTCAGTGACTGCTGCTGCTGCTGCTGCTAAGTCGCTTCAGTTGTGTCCGACTCTGTGCAACCTCGGAGACAGCAGCCCCCCAGGCTCCCCCAGCCCTGAGATTCTCCAGGCGAGAACACTGGAGGGGGTTGCCATTTCCTTCTCCAATACATGAAAGTGAAAAGTGAAAGTGAAGTCGCCATCAGTCATGTCTGACTCTTAGTGACCCCATAGACTGCAGCTCACCAGGCTCCCCCGTCCCTGGGATTCTCCAGGCAAGAATGCTGGAGTGGGTTGCCATTGCCTTCTCCAATGCTCAGTGGCTAGAAACGTGGTTTACTAAATTTGTACTATTTGTACCACTACTAGTGAGACATAATGCATAAACACATATTGGAGCAAAGTAAATGTTTGATAACATGCATAATTGTGCTTTTCTATTTTTGAAACACTGGTTCAGTGATTTTTATGTGAATACCTATTCCATGGCCTTGGATGCTTGCACTGTTAGTTTAAAAATAGGACAAGGATTTAGATAAAAGTAAATGGGCTGTGTAGGATTAGTCCTAGCTTACTTTACCTGCAATTAGGAAGGCTTTTTAGCATTTTTACATATTCCCAGGTACAAAGACTTACCCAGAAAAAAAGGCCATTTTAATTTCAAAATGCTTTGACCTAAGTTTATGAACATATATGTAGAATTAGTCATTTTATAATTGGTCATTGCTTGGTATGTGTGTTAACTTTTTATGTGACCCATATCTATTTAATAGTCTGAGTGTCCATAGTTCTTTTATTCATTAAACAAACATCGGGTACCCCAAGGTGCCAGGCACTGGTCTGTCCTGTGTGCTGAGTATATATTAGCAAACAAGGCAGCAGAAGACCCTGCCAAAAAAAAAAAATAAAAGTTTGAGTATCTCCATTAAATGAGTCTCTGTTAAGGAATAATTTTTAATAAAAATTTAGCTTTATACATTAATTTTTTCAGCTTTGTTGGGTTATGATTGACAAAATTGTAAGATACATACAGTGTACCTTATGACAGTTTTACACACGTATGTGTATATATATATATCAATTATATATATACACACATATGTGTATATATATATATATATATATGAAGGATTCCTCCTATCTAATTGACACATTCGTCACCTCAAATATTTTTCTTAGTGTGGACTTTGAAGTTCTATTCTCTTATTGAGTTTTGATTGTACTATATGGTGTTGAGGCTTCCCTGGTAGCTCACCTGGTAAAGAATCCACCCACAATGCAGGAGACCCCGATTTGATTCCTGGGTCAGGAAGATCCGCTGGAGAAAGAATCGGCTACCCACTCCAGTGTTGTTGAGCTTTCCTGGTGCCTTGGCTGCTAAAGAATCCGCCTGCAGTGCAGGAGACCTGGGTTCGATCCCCGGGCTGGGAAAATCCCCTGGAGAAGGGAACGGCTACCCACTCCAGTATTCTGGCCTGGAGAATTCCATGGACTGTATAGTCCGTGGGTTTGCAAAGTGTTATCAAGTGTAGTCACCATGCTGTACGTTAGATCCTCAGATCTTTTTCATCTTCTATAATTATTTTAAAATCACTTTATAAAGCTTGTATGTTGACCACTCTCAAAATGTTTTATCTGTAAACAAGTATGACGTGTGTGGATCACTGCACATGGCTCTGTGAAGATGGAAGAAAAGGAACGGAGATGTTCTGCTTGTTATTGGAATTTTACTTAACTTTACAAAATGTTAAGCAAACACTCCCATCAAACTTATAAACTCCACAGCTATTTTTAGAAGCAGTTTTCTGATCCATTTTCTGTTTTTAAATGATCTCAGGTGGCAAATGTCGGTGCCTCTGATTTTGACGCTTTCTCCTAATATAAATTTACCTAAATCCCCCCAAATACTTTCTATCTTGAATTCAATTTCATGTGTCTCCAAGGGCTATTCAACATCAATATTTCTGTCACCAAACTGAAGATGAAGAGAGGGAGAAAAGATAATTTCTCCCCCCTTGAATACCAATCTGTTGCTGACAGAGCTAGATTAGAAGTCAGAAATCCTTTTTCATTAATTATTAATCATGCTCCCATTGTTTAAAAAGTCACAAGTCATGCTCACTTCCAAGTATCAAGAGAACAGGAAAATTCAAAGAGTGGGACAAAGGGAAAGAGTTTAGCTGAGTGTAAATTTCAATATGTCCCTCTCCTCCTTAGGAGAGAGTTATGTGTGTGGCTCAATCGAACCCTTCAAGAAGCTGGAATACACCAAGAACGTGAACCCCAACTGGTCGGTGAATGTCAAGACCACCTCGGCTTCACGGGCGGTGTCCTCTCTGGCCACTGCCAAAGGAAGCCCTTCGGAGGTACGGGAGAATAAGGATTTCATTCGGCCCAAGCTGGTCACCATCATCAGAAGTGGGGTGAAGCCACGGAAAGCCGTCCGGATTCTCCTCAACAAGAAGACCGCTCACTCCTTTGAGCAGGTTCTTACCGACATCACTGACGCCATCAAGCTGGACTCGGGAGTCGTGAAACGTCTCTACACCCTGGATGGGAAGCAGGTAAGTGGTGGTGGGGGGCGACAGTGGTATGGCCTTGACTTTATGGGCAAGAACCAGGGAGTTGGGGGGTTTCTGTGGCATCAAGTGGGGACCTGAGATGTACATTCTACTGATATTGATGGGCTTGAGTCATCTAGTCAGCAGATACATAGCTGTTGTCCTCCAGCCAGTTCAAGGATAGAGTTAACACAGGATTACCTTAGTAATCAAGTGCAAATATAGACCTCCGAAGCTTAAATGGTTACTCAGAGATTTCTACTTTTCCTATTATTAATTGCTTAACCTGGTGGTGCTTTCTCAGCCATCTGTGTTCAGTTCAGTGTGTAGTCATGTCTTTATCATCACTGCGAGTAGGACTGAAGTGTAGAGGTGAACTCTGACCACTAGAGAAAAACCCAAGTCCTTTCTGTGACCTCAATGATATTTCATAGTTTTATGTTTCAGTAATGTTCATAAGCAAGATTTATTTACAGTTTATATATTTCTGGGTACATATCTAAGGAATGAAATATTTCCATCTGGATGGCTCTTAAGAGGCATATTTCTAGAATATTATACATCTTTTATTGAAAACATACTTTCTGGATTCAAATGAAAGAGGGGTTTCTTTAGCTGTGGAATGTACATCGGTCGATTTGGGTGAATGGACATGTTAATGTGCATTGTTCAGATGAACTTAAAGGAAGGCTTGTGTGGACTTTTGCAAGGATTTAACAGAACCGTGATGGTGAGCTGAATAAAGAACACTGATATATGACATACATACCGAGAAATTTGTTGATCGTTCACAGTTTACCAGTGTCTTTTTGTTTCAGATTACAATTTTCAGTACACTATCTTTACTTGAAATTTAGTTTTTATCATGGATCTGTCCACATGCATTTTATAAATTATTTTGAGATATAATTAAAATGATTTGTATAAAGAGTACATAGTAAAAGTCAAAACTAGATTCATAAATTAAAAGATTGATCTTATTAAATAGACTCTTCCAAGTTCTTGAAGGCGAACACATTCAAACTTGATGAATTAGAAATAGATGCAAATACTAGAGAGTGTTAGTCATGAAAAAATTACTCCCCTAGGGATCCATTCAGATGCTCTAAATTATAAATTCATTAGCAGAAAAAGGAAGATCTGCCAGTTGTTCATTTATATTCACCAGTCTTCTGCTTGTCTCATAAAACTTACCCCACGTGTCATGTGGGTAAGGAATCTTAGAAAATCTCCAGTCGTCAAGATCTAGGTAGGTGTAGCCTGAATGTCACCATATATCAGGGATCAAAAAGTCCGTGGCTGCCTTGTAAATTATAGCAGCAGTAAGATGGCAAGGTTCACATTTAAACACTTAATCCCTTCCCTTTGTAATGAATTACTCAACTGTCTTGAAGATCTGCATTTTGGTGATTTTTTTTCAACATTGGAGTTTACCTGTTTTCATAAAAATAAAATTTACAACAAAGAATACACAATTGATAAATCTTTCTCCTCTCCTCCTGCTTCAGAACTTTTGGGTTCCAATTTGTTACACACTGAGTCAAAAAAATCAGCTTTAATTATGTATGCTAAATTTTGCCATCAACTGAGCGTTTATTCCAAGAATGAATTCCTAGAAGAGATATCATGATGTTCTCATTAGCCTTCATCTTTTTAGGATTTTTGTCTGGTGTCTGTATTTTGTAATAGCTATTTTGTTAATACACCAAATGTAGGTCTGATCTCCCGATGTGAAGCAAAGACGACCTACTGACACCAGCTTGTGGTGAAGGGAAGTGTAGCGTTTATTTCAGGGCAAAGCGAGGAGAATAGGCAGCTCATGCTCAAAAGACCCCAACGCCCTCATGGCTTTTAGGGAAGCGTTTTTAAAGGCAAAGTAAGGGAGAGGTTCTCAGGGTGTGTGATCAGCTCCTGTACACCCCTCTAATTGGTTGGTGGTGAGTAACAAGTTGGTATTTTGGAAGCTAATGTCATCAACTTTCTGGTTGCAATTGGTCTGGACTCTATGTGCTGGTGGTAAGTTTGCAGGTAACTTCTTCAATTAGGTGGGGTCTTTAGTGTCTGCAAACCAACTCAGGAATATGGTTTAGGATATTATCTATAGTCTTTGAAGAGGGTTTAAAGGTTTATGACATTGTTTTATGGCTAAATTATTCTTCTTTTGTCTTGCATGACTGCTTTCCTTTGTTTCTGCGTTTTCTCACTTCTCTGATTAAATTCTGTTTGGAAACTTGGGAAAGACCTAAGAGACTAAAGCTTTTCTAAAAGCAAGAGGCAGGGGACATGGGAGTCTCTTCCTGGAAGGCCCTGCTGGGTCTTGCTGGGTTTCAGTTTTTGCTGTAGTTTACATGTAAATAATGGGAAAGAATCCAAAGTTTAATGTTAAAAGACCAGAGTTCAAATCCTGGTTCAGCCACAGATTTTTTAGCAAATCACTTAACTCAGCCTCACTATATTCATCAGTAAAACATGGATAAAAGGATCACCTCTGTTTCACAGAGTGCTGGTGGGATCAACTCTGATAAATAAGTGAAAGCTGTTTTAAACTATAGTAATAACATGTATGCATGCTCAGTCATGTCCAACTCTTTGCAACCCTGCGGACTATAGCCCTCCAGGCTCCTGTCCATGGGATTTTCCAGGAGAGAATAGTGAGGTGAGTTGCCATTTCCTTCTCCAGGGGAATCTTCCCGACCCAGGAATCGAACCCACATCTCCTGCATTGCAGGTGGATTCTTTCCCACTGGGCCACCTGGAAGCCCATCAGAATAGCAACCCTAGTTTTATTGAACATTGTTCTAAATGCTTTGCATGCATTTGGCATGTTTACTGCTAACAACTCAGTTATTATCCCTATTTAACAGATTAGGCTATTAAGGCACAAAACTTGTTAATAAAAAATAGGTCCAAGACCAGACAGATATAAATGGTAGAGCTGGGATTTGAACTAGTTTCTCTCCAGAGCTTGCCCTCATGGCCACTGAAGCACAGCAGATGATAGTAAAACCAGAGATGCAAGTGTACTGAAAACGAATTTCCAAGTGAGTAATCTGTACAAGGGATATCATCTGAAAGTTTTCTGTTACGAATTTTCCCTGCTTCAGTCGTCCTGCTGACTGTCGTATCTAGCTCTTTTCTCGCAGGGCTGATTCCGGTCACCATTGTGGCCTTGCCTCTGTTGAGGCATGTTCTCTTCAAAGCAGGAGCAGTGAAAAGCTGCAAAGGAATCGGATGATAAAGTGGAAAGAGTGAAAGAGTATAAAGACTTTGTGCTTGGGTTCCCAGTAGGAACAAAGCTTCCTTCCTCATGGACCCTAGGAGTCTTTAGAATCTTTTTTGTTCAAAAGAGAATCTGCCCCCGCAAGCAGATCTCCCCCCTCCCTTTGTGGGAGGGATTCTTTAACAGCCAAGGCTGTGACCACGGCTTGATAAGCCTCTGAGAAAAAAAGCACTTCCCTCCAAGCCTTCCTGTGACGTGACGCTCTGACACAGTAGGGTGGCACCCTGTGCTGCCAGGGTCTCACCCTGCCCACCGTGGCATTGGGGACCACATGCTGTCCATGGGGCATCACTCTTAAGATTGCTTGTCTGCCGTTTTTTTGAATAGTATTGGGTTTTAAAACCCAATACCCAGTAAAGCTTTTAAAGGTTTTTTTTTTTCCTTTTTTTTGTAGCAAGGAAATAGAATTGTTTAAATAATTAATACTTTGAGTGCTTTGGATAATGCGTAGAGGGGAAGATACACAAGCAGGAACGGCTTTTCAGATTGCCGTCAGGCAGCCTACAAGTGAATTTGTGGGAAGGAAACTGGGGACTCTGGGATTTCTGACTGTGGAACGGGGGAGCCCGTGCCGGCTGGTACTCAGGGATGGGCACTGACAGGTGTGGACCACATGGCCTTCTCACTTGATCTCCTTGCACATCAGCCTCTTGGCTTTGCTTTAAGCCCTAGCCTATGAGTTCATTGGCTCAGACAGTAAAGAATCTGCCTACAATGCAGGAGACCGGGGTTCGATCCCTGGGTTGGGAAGATCCCCTGGAGAAGGGAATGGCTACCCATACCAGTATTCTTGCCTGGAGAATTCCATGGATGGAGGAGCCTGGTGGGGCTACAGTCTATGGGGATGCAAAGAGCCGAAAACAGCTGTGAGACTTACACTTTCATTTTTCATGAGTTCACTGTGCAGTGCTTTTTTGAGGTTTTTTGGCTGAGATCAGGAGATCAGCATATTGGAAATGCTGTCCTGTGTAGAAGGCATTCTGCAGAAAGCTGCAGTTTCCCTGGATGGCTGTTGTGGTTCACGAGCAGCCTGTTTGTGAGTGAACCTTTTCTAATTATTCCAGCTCCATTCTTTATCCAGAGGCGTAGAAGCTCCAATTAAAGGTCCCCACAACCTCGCCACCCCCTCCACACACCTTTTAGGGGGTCTCTGCTAACCAGGTGATCAGGCACTTTTTCTGGCATAGTTGGGGAGGTCAGAGCTGGTGCTGCATCTTACTTTCAGTCATGCCTTGTTTATCTGGGCACTGATTAAGGGCTCCCAAAGAAGGACGGAGGGCATTTTCTAGTTGAAGGTTAAAATCACATCCCTTTTCTCCATATTCAGGCTGCAAGAGTCTTGCAGGGTCTGGATGTTGGGATTCTTCCGTGGGTTATTCTCTCACCCTGCTGGGCAGCTACTTCCAGAGGTCATTTGTGTGTTGTGTGCTAGGTTACTTCAGTTGTGTCCGACTCTTTGTGACCAGATGGAACTGTAGCCCGCCAGGCTCCTCTGTCCATGGGATTCTCCAGGCAAGAATCCTGGAGTGTGTTGCCATGCCCTCCCCCAGGGGATCTTCCCAACCCAGAGACTGAACCCGTGTCTCATGTCACCTGGATTGGCAGGCGGGTTCTTTACCGCTAGCGCCAAGTGGGAAGCCAGAGGTCATTTGAAGTGTGACTGATTTTTAAGTGATTAAAATAAGCCCAAAACGTACATGCTTTGCTGAAAAGATGCGCTTGCATGTCTCCCGATTCCTTTCTTGGAACAGCTAATCAGGCTGTCTTGAACTGCTAAGCCTTCGACATCTGTGATTACTGGATTCTGGCTTAGAAACATAAACAACTGAGAGGCTTAGAACAGCTAGTGCCTAAGCAGCAATTTATCCTGTACAGATCATAGATAAGGCTCTTCCCAGTGATCTCCTCTCCCCACTGAAATATGGTCATGAGAAACCAGATTGCTCTTTAAGTAGGAGATATATGCACATTCCCATCTTATCTACTCTTTGACATTGAAGATCTACATAGAATAACAATATAATTTAGTATCAGAGGAAAAATTTACTCAGGGATATTGTATTTTTATCTTATAGGCGTTTCACATAAGTCAGGCACTTTGTAAAATCCGCCATTGCTGGAGTGAGCAAATAACTTATTTTTCTCCTAATATGGAAAACATTGGACCAACAGCTGAAGTAGAGGTGCTCATAAACCGATTTAGATGGTAAGCTGAGAACAGACATCATAGCTCCTCTTTTAGTCCATTAGGGCTGTGATAACCAGATACCACGGACTGGATGACTTCTATACGAAATAAGTCTATTTCTCCCAGTCTTGCAGGCTGAAAGTCCAGTATCAAGGTGCCAGCATGTTTGTTCTGATAGGAGCTACTTTTCTGGTTTTGCAGTGTTCTCACATGTTTAAAAGGGGCTGAGAGCTCTGTGGGGTCCTTTTATAAAACGGCACTAACCCAGTTCATGAGGGCTTCTGCCACATGACCTAATCACTCCCCCAAGCATTTCCCCTCCCAGTTGAATCACCTTAGTGGTTAAATTTCAATGTATGAATTGACTGGGGTCAGGGTGGACCCAAGTATTCTACCCAAAGCCTTGTAAAGGAAATCCCAGTTGCTGTCAATAATGTGTCTTTTCTGCATCTTTCGATCATTTATCCCCTCACCTGCTACAAATGTAAAGCCCCAAAGATGCTTATAAAGTCATAATACTCACTGCCATTTATTTTAGGTAGTTAGTATATGAGTTTATTGGAATTCAGGAAATGGTAATATCATCAATAAGAACCGATCAGTTAGAAATTCCAAAGTGGTCTTTTTTTCTTTTTTTTCCTTTTGGTTTTTAATACCTAATTCTAATCTGAAGGAAAAAATATTTGATTCACTCTTGAGTTTAGAGACTTAGAATAGTTCTTCTCTGTACAAGTCATTAGTAAAAAAAAAAAGCGGTATACATTATTACCACATCTGACCTTGGCTGTAGCAACTAATGAGCCTAGAAGACGTGAAAACCAAAGGTTTCTGAATGAAAAGCAACAAATTTAGGATGTGAAAGGATTTCGTTGGACTGGAAACGGAGATTCATCTGGTGTTGTTTATAATAGCAATTTTTTTTTCTTCTAAGTTAAAACTTCTGTGACAGGTCTAAGTTTCTTAAGCATATTTAAACCCTCATCCTTGATATATAGATTTTTTTACTGTTATGATTTGGTATATTATCTGTGGTATGAAAGTGAAGTTGCTCAGTCGTGTCCGACTCTTTGCGACCTCATGGACTGTAGCCTGCCAGGCTCCTCTGTCCATGGGATTTTCCAGGCAAGAGTTCTGGAGTGGTTTGCCATTTCCTTCTCCAGGGAATCTTCCCATCCCAGGGATCAAACCCAGGTCTCCTGCATTGTAGGCAGATGCTTTACCATCTGAACCACCAGGAAAGATGCCATCTGTGGCATGAAAGTGAATGTAATACCTTTTAGTATTTTGTTTCCACAAATGATGTTAAAAAAAACAGTTGATACAAATATTTTAGCTTATTACAATGTCAAATTAAAATTTTCTGTAAAAAGTCAGAGCACACATTGAGACATCCTTATGACTTGGCAGAGGTCTGAACTGCTGGAAAATCTCAACTGTTTTCACAGAAAAAGGAGCTTAAGAATCATTGTGATACTTCATTAGGGAATTAAAGTATCCAGAATGGAGTGTGCTTTTTTTTAGGCTCCATACCTTTTGTTGATTTTCCAGTATTCTTGCCTGGAGAATCCCATGGACACAGGAGCCTGGCGGGCTGCAGTCCATGGGTTTGCAAGAGTCGGACACAACTGAGTGATTTGGACTTCACTTACTTTACAGGATTTATAAGCTACATCTCTCCTTGTATAGCTTTTAGTTCCCCCAAGTTGGAAAGAGTTAAGTCCTTGTCTTCCATTCTTAGCTGCTCTGATGGTGTAATTAATTACGGGTGCCTGCTGTGGTGTATATTTTAAGGCTTCAGTTGGTCTGGGCAAAAGTCAGTTTTCTGGAAATGGAATTCCAGTTTGCTGTCAAATGAATTCCAGTTCCCCAGTGGCCCCCTGTTGAACTGAAGATGTGCTGAAGCCCTCCCTCCCGTTGGGGGTGCTGGGCATGTTGGGGGCACTTTGGCAAGTGCGGGAGGGGCCTTTGGGATCACCTATGCTGACTTCTGCTTTTGCAGTGTCTGGGAGTCTGAGTTGGCCTGTGAGCTTCCTCAGCCCTGAGGGAGCATGTTGGAATGAGGGAAGGCACTTGGATTTTCACATCAGCTGGGCCTGAGCTCAGATTTCAGTCTGAAAAATCCAGCTTGGTCCAGTTTCTCATGCAGGCTTGGAAACCTTCCTTCCAGGCCTAGATGAGAAACTTAAGTGGTTAGTTAAAAATCCTGTAGTATATATTGAATTTACTTGTAATGAGGGAATTTGCTTGCATATTGCATATGTCATATAAGTGTAGATATATGCAGTGGTATAATATAGAAGAGAAACATTAGTTTTTGTAGACTCATATCAAACACACAGTTCTAAACTGACCGTCTTGTGGTCAGGTCTGCCTTGTACTGCTGGTCACAGTGAACTATGCCCTCCCACTGGGAAGTTTAATTCTCTGATACTCCTCCGTTTTCTCATCTGCATAATGGGACTGATGGTAATGCCTGCTGTGTAAGTTATTGTGAGGATTAAATGAAATAACGTGTGACAAGGTTAGCATTGCCTTAGGTACTCTGCTAGTGGTAGTTTATAACCCTGAAAAGCTAAAGGTAAATTGTTTTTTGTTTTTGGAAAACAATTACATTTTGAATGTGTTGAGGGAACTCATTATTTAAAATTACCCTTTAGGGACTTCCTTGGTGGTCTAGGACCTGCAACTCTGTACAGGGGGCCCAGATTCCATCCTTGGTCAGATAACTAGATCCCACATGCCACAACTGAGAGCTCGAACACTGCAACTAAAAAGTGTCCCACAGGCCACGGCTAGGACCTGATGCTGCCAAATAAATGAATAAATAAATATTTGAGAAATAAATAACAAAGAAAAACTTGCTTTAAGAAATAAAATTACCCTTTAATAATAATTACTTATCATATCTACCTTTGTAAATGTGTCTGTTCACATGAAAATGCTCCATGGTGTTGGCCAAAAAGTTCCTTTGGTTTTTAAGTAAAAATAAAAAGACACATTTTTCATTTTCACCAAGAACTTTATTGAACAGCATATTCACCATTTTGTTCCACTACCTTCTGCCATTTTTCAGGCTACTTCATAATTCCATCTTCCCAAAACTTTTTATCTTTTTGAGCAAAGACCTGTTCCAGGTTCCTTTTTACAGTCTTCCAGGGAATTGAATTTTTTTCCATATAAGAGAATTCTGTAAAGACCGAAATAAGTGGAAATCCAAAGGTGCAATGTCTGGTGAATATGGTGGAAGAATCAGAACTTCCCAGCCAAGCTGTGACAGTTTTTGCCTGGTTGTCAAAGAAACATGCGGTCTTGGTTATCCTGATGGGAGATTATGCATTTTTTGTTGACTAATTCCAGACGCTTTTCATTGAGTGCTGCTTTCGGTTAGGCTAATTGGGAGCGGTACTTGTTGGAATGAATCCTTTGGTTTTTCTAGAAGGAGCTCGTATTACAGGACTCTCTTCCAGTCCACCCTATGCACAACATCGCCTTTTCTGGGTGGCCTTTGGTGTGGTTGGTGGTGGTTCATTTTGCTTGCCCCACCATCTCTTCCATTCCATGTTATTGTACAGTTTACACTTTTCATTGCCCATCACAATTTGTTTTAAAAACAGAACATTCTTGTTACATTTCAGTAGAGAATATCACATGCAAAATATGTTTTTTTTTTTTTTTCTTAACTTATGTGGAACCAAAATATCAAAGAGATTAACATACCCAAGCTGATGCAAGTGATTTTCTGTGCTTGATTTGGATATTTTGAGTATGTTGGCTATCTCCCACATAGTATAACGTTGATTGTTCTAATTTAATGTCTCAATTGGATTGTTGTCAAATTCCACTGGTCTATGCAACTGGAGCATCGTCCATCGAGAAATCTCCAGCAAGAAACTTGGCCAACCACTTTTGACATGTTCATCAGTCACAGCATCTTCTCCAGACACTGCACAAATCTTTTTGCATTTCAGTTGCGTTTTTACCTTTCTTAAAATAATAAAGCATGATATGCTGAAAATGTTGCTTTTTTCTTCCATCTTCAATATTCAAATGGCTACGCAAAAATTTACCAGTTCTGGTAATATTTTTTAAAATGCATGCCTGTATGACAGCTGCCATAGTACAATCTAAAAAATTGTTTTGAATGAAGTTAAAGACAACTAAGCTTCCCTGGTAGCTCAGACAGTAAAGAGTCCGCCTGCCTGCAGTGTGGGAGACCCAGATTCGACCCCTGGGTCAGGGAGATCCCCTGGAGGAGGAAATGGAGACCCACTCCAGTCTTTTTGCCTGGAGAGAATTCCATGGACAGAGGAGCCCGGCGGGCTGTAGTCCACGGGGTTTGCAAAGAGTTGGACACTACTGAATGACTAACACTTTCACTTCACAAGTGCTGCTAAAGCCATCTTATGGATAAAAACATAAGGAACTTTTTGGTCAACCCAATATAAAGAAAAGAGCATAGAATTTGAATTGAGATGCTTGTAAGATCCAATCCTGACTTATCATGCATTACCTGTGTGGCCTTTGTCAAGTCAATTAAACTCTCAGAATCTCAATTTGCTCTTTAAAATGGCAATAAAAACAGCATGCCTCATAATATTGGTGGGATAATTGAGAAATAGGTATTAATATATAAAGCCCTAGCTTGACATAAGGTAAGTCCTATATAACTATTAATATTTAGCCCTTCTGCCTGCTGTCTTCAAATTCCAGGCTTTCTTAAAAGCACAGGACACTTACAGTTGTATAATATTGTTGATGTAGAATTGATGATTTTGCATTGTTTCCATTATCTGTGCTGTAACTAAACTACTAACTGTTCTATTTTTATCCTTCCATTTATTGTCAATCAATTGTGAGTGTAGCCTAGATATTATATTCTTTCCTTTCTTCTTTAATTGTGCGTTATTAAACTTACTCACAAACCACTACACTCATACAGTAATATTTACATTATTATTGCTGTTATTGGCTGAACACCTTCCCCATGCCCAGTGCTATGGGCTACTTGTTGCATGTCTGTCCATCACATTGAATCATCACCACAGCTCTGAAAAGCAAGAACCTGATTATTTCTCAAGATTATTTCAAAGGTGGCCTTGTCTAAACATTTCCTGATTTCCCCATGTAGAACTGACAGCTCCCTCTCCAGGGGCTTCATCAGTCCATTGTAGACAGCTCCACAATTCTTGATGACACTGTCCTGTTGGCAGTTGAGGTGCCCACCTCTCATTTCAGAACTTATAGGATGAGGGTAGGGAAGGTGCCCTGTCAGTCTCTGAATCTCTAGGGCCTGCCCTGGTAAATGCTTGCTCAAGAAATGACTGAATGACTAAACCTTTGGCCAGTTTGCCATGACCTACCCCTTTGGTGTTAGCTCACTGCATCCAGTGTTCTGCAGGGCACAGATCCTGGCCATTTAGGACCTGAGCGCTCACCCGGGCTGTGCTTCTGTTTAGCACTCAAGGTTGGTGCTGCCGTCTGCACTGAAACCACAGATTGTAAGGGGCTCATCACGGCTCTTGTTTTCTAGCTCCGACACCTGCTTCATTAAAGACTCTAGGATAATTAGACAAAAACTCATCTGCTAATTTTAGAGCATTTTCTCTATTGAAAGGACTTTTATTACATGGGGAAACAATAGATACTCTGCTCAAAAATTTTCACCGTCTGAGTCTGGAAAATTGCTTGAAATCTTCCTGACATCGCCTTGGCCGTCCAGAGCATAAAGAGAAGAGCTAATCGATACATTCTGTGGATTTCAAAGTTGGTGATAGGCCAATAAGAGACTGGCTTGAAGAGCATCTGGCCCAATTACTGCACAGACGCAAACCTGCAGTGTTCAAGGGCATTCGCGGGGCTGAGTACAATATGTCGCAGCAGATTTTTCTGATTAGTTTAAATCCTGGAAACTAAATTAAATAAAAGGAGACAGTTTCAGAAATTAAATGGAACTTTAAAAATCTGATTTTAAATATGAACTGTGTTGTAAACAACATGCCATGGAAACAAAAGGACAGATGGGAGATTTATGTTCTAATTGGCTTTTTTCCATGGTAAGATCCAGGTACGATTGTTGTAAAGAATTTTGGAGCAAGTGGGAGAATATTAAGATAAATTAAAATGACCTACAGTCTCATTGACAAGATGGCTCTTGTTGAAAATTTGTCGTGATTTTTGCTTTTTCCTTAAAATATAATTCAGTTCCTACCCTAAATCCAATTTGGTGTCTTTTATTTGTGTACGTTCATGTGAGAAGGTGTCTTGAACCCGTTCCTCCTCTAACTGTGGTATTTTCTTGCCCAGTGTAAGATCCTTGGAAGGCAAGTTCTCCACGGTGCTTTCTTCTCTGGTAATTCATCAGCGGACCATCTCCCAGCTGGGTTCTGACTTACGGCCGAGTTACAGGGTTCCAAAGTCAGATTGAGAGGCAGACATTCTGTGGAGTTGTGACTCTGGAGTTGTTGTTCAATGTAATTGGTCATTGGAGGTTAAAGTATCTCAGAATCCAGCCGCCCTGCCTAGACACTTCTTGGAAAAAAACTTATCATCACATTTCAAAACCTGTCTGATTAAAAAAGTGTCCTGTTGTTTCATAAATACGAGATCATTCAGGCTTTTTAGGTCAGTTGGAGCTCAGTCACCAGAATCCTTTACGAGCGTCTCCCTGAGGGAACAACACCAGAAATTCTCTGCCTGAGCTCCATCTGCTTGTGTTACAGATCTGAGCTTGGGTGAGACCAGAGCGTCCTGGAGAAATGAGACAGTGCTACCCTTTTAGTTGCGGTTCAGCCACTCAGTCATGTCCAACTCTTTGCGACCCCGTGGACTGCAGCACGCTACTCTTATTAGATGCTTAATGTTTATGAAATGATGTTTCTTGATTTTAGCTCGTGGCTCACATTCTGGTACATAGCATCACATAATTATAGGACTAAGAGTGTCCCTATGAGAGATCTTCCTATTCTCTTTTTGTCTCTCCTTGGAAAACCATAAACTAAACTTATCTTAGCAAGGTAGAAAGGTAAAATCAATATTTTATTTAAAATAAGTCTCCTGGAAAGAAAACAATTCAAGATAAGCATTATCTTGAAAAAAAAAAAAAAGAGAGAGGGGAGACTGGTGGTGTTTCACAGTAATACTGTGGGAGCTAGTAACTAGTTATACGAAAGAACAGGCTGTAGAGAGTCCTTCTGTCTCCTCAGTTGTATGCCCCTTGTGTCAGTCACTCAGTCATGTCCTACTCTTTGCGACCCCGCCAGCCTCCTCTGGCCATGGGGTTCTCCAGGCAAGAAACTGGAGTGGGGTGCCATACCCTCCTCCAGGGGATCTGACCCAGGGATCGAACCCACGTCACTGGTGTTGCTTGTGTTCTTTAAAACCTTGTTACCAGGAGTGTTTAGAGGATGGCAGCAGCAATGCCACCAGAGAGCCTGAAGAAATGCAAACACTCAGGCCCCATCCAAGACCTACTGCTGAATCGAAACAGTATCCTCATGGGACTCACGTTCACGTGAAAGCTGGAAGGACGTGGCTCAGGTGACTGGACAGTATGAACAAAGCATCCGAATCTGAAGACCTAAAGCTGAAAAACCCAGGCTATTACTCAGTAGATGGACATTCATTTTAGCTGACTTAGCAGTTTTATTTGCATCCTCTCAGTGTCAGTATTAACATCAGGTGGCAAGGTATGATTGCCATCAGCAGAGTTCTGGGTAGCAGCCAGTCCATTTGTGAAGTGAGTGCCCCCTGCGGTCTGGCCTCGGTGGGCTGCCTGCCTGTGTGTGGACGATGGATGACTTCCTGCTTGGAGAATAAATGAAAGTTAAGAGATGCAGGGGAGACTGAATGATCACCGTGGAAATGCAGATCCTGATGGAGGGTTTAATGTACATGGTTGCTGCAGAGTCCCTATGTGTGCTTCTCTTCATGGGCTGAGCACGTTTAATATTTTCCTCATGGTCCTTCTGGATAGCTTCCGTGGGGATGCTTGGAAGTCATTAAGTGATGTCAGGGTGAGTCCCTACACATGAGAAATTTCTGAATATGGAAAATGTCCAGAAGAATACAGGGACATTTTTAATGCATGCCGGAAATGGAGGGACAACTTTTGGAAAAAATTTCTAGCTAGCATACCTAGGAATTTAGTGGCCAAGGGTCTTTGGTATCACAGACCCAGCTGTTGAGAAGCCACCACAATGGATGGGGTAAGCTGGTGTGAAGTGATCACCTACTAATCAGAACTGGAGTTATTTTCTTCCAATGCAGCCTGGGAGGCCAAGAGACTGGGGAGACATATTTTACTTAATTCGTCTGTCAGCTGCCCTTGACTGCACACCACTTAGGGCAGACATGGCTTTGCGAACAGCCGCACAACGTCCAGGGAGCCCATCATCAGGAAACTTTTTTGAACGGGAAGGTCAACTCTTATCTCTGGAGTTAAAGCTCCAAATGGGGAAAGAAAATAATAAGCTCTGGAAATAAGTGGGCCATGGAGAAGCAGTAGAAGATTCATTTTTGTCACTGGTTGATGCTATGGCCCATGGAAAAAATAAAATTGTGTATTTCTCAGGCCTTTTCTGGGATTGGTTTGCTGGGAAAGGAAAAGAGGGCATGTTGGCCTTTTTTTTTTTTTTGGTTGGGAATGTCATTTTCTTTTATAGCAAAATGTTTTCCACTTTGTTTGCATTTCATCTCAAATTGGCAGATTCAGCCACTGTGTATTTAAAAAGTGTGTCCATGTATTAAACTTTTTTTTTTTTTGCAGTTGGCAACAGTTATTTAATTTTATAGGACAAGAGAAAATCTAACAATATTGTATATTGATGCCTCTGAGATACTTTCAAATGGAGGAAGTCGAACCGAATCCCATTATTTTATTGCATGGTGCCCATGATTGATCGTTGTCATAGAAACAGAGGTCTGTGCCAGTGTCTATTAGATGGGCAAGCTATCCACAGAGTCGCTTTGGATTTTGCCAAATTGGACCAAGAGTTTCACGTGGATTCTATTGAAATGGTCCTGCTTTAACTGTTTAATTCAAATGCCCTCTCATATTGAGAATATCCAAGTTTTCATAGATTTGTTAGATTAGCAGACATCCATGGAGCATGGGCTTGTGCCAGGAGTTGGGACGATGTCAGTTTTCTCCTGTTGGGTGGTGGGGTGGGGGAAGACTTGGAAGAATTCCTCACAATTGCGTCCTAAGCAGAAGGATCCCTTTAGGACCCCCTCAATTCACTGTTAGAGAAACTGCTTTCTTATGTTTGTATGTTCATAGTAAGTGTTCGGAGAAGGTGATGGCACCCCACTCCAGTACTCTTGCCTGGAAAATGCCATGGACTGAGGAGCCTGGTAGGCTGCAGTCCATGGGGTCACGAAGAGTTGGACACGACTGAGCGACTTCAGTTTCATGCATTGGAGAAGGAAATGGCAACCCACTCCAGTGCTCTTGCCTGGAGAATCCCAGGGATGCTGGAGCCTGGTGGGCTGCCGTCTATGGGGTCGCACAGAGTCCGACAGGACTGAAGCGATTTAGCAGCAGCAGGAAGTGTGCTCAGTCGTGCCCAACTCTTTGCAGCCCTATGGACTGCAGCCCACCAGGCTCCTCTGTCCATGAGATTTTCCAGGCAAGGATACTGGAGTGGGTTGCCATTTCCTTCTCCATGTATGTTCATAAGTAGGTGTTGATTGGTACAGGTAACCTTGCTTGAGGATGTGGAAATATGACTGTTGAGACACTCTTAAGCAGCAATGGCTTTATATTTTAAATAGCCGAAAGACATGTTCTACTTTGTTCTTTAATTAATAACACTTCTAGCATATTCAGAATATGAATAATGTTGAAAGCCTACTTCTGTGTACTAGTGTACCAGTAAATCGCTTTACATTTAAATTAGTCCCTGTCCTCAAAGCTCATGGCATATTTTAGAAGCTTTGAAAATAAATAGTAAATGAGCTAGCCCTCAGTTTCAGTAGCTGGCACTTTCCCAGGGAGGTGCATTGGCAATCAGATCTGTAAACTGACCATTCCTTTCCTTACTTCAGTTGACGTGAGAGGGGAGCTATTTCCAAGATTTTACAAGAATTTCACAATGTATGAGAACCGATTTGGGCTATTTTTACTCCACATGTGCATACTCGGGGGCATAAAATAATGAAGAGAAGGACTAGAGGAAAGGTTGACGTGGTTTTGAGGGTCAGCAACAGTAATGACACCTTTTTTTTTTTTTCCCAAGGCCTTAAAATTACTTTTTTCAGAGGGAAGAATGAAGCCTTATCCCGTGTATTTAAGTTACTGCATGTCTCTATTTCCGACGCTCCATCCTCTGCAAGGACCTTACTGTAATGACTCCACTGTAAATGGATTCTGCTCATTTGACTTTTTCTTTGTCCTCTTTGCCTAATAATTTGGTGTAACGCAAATCGAAGAGAAAGTGTCAGACCCGTCGGGAATGTTAGCACCAGCTCTGTGCCAGTTGATGAGTGATAATGCATTGTGTAATGAATCACAGGTTGGAAGATACTTGCTATTGCAACAGCTGGAAAGGGTTGGCATGAGCATTGCTGAGTAATTGGGTTTCCAGGAAGGTAAAGAGTTAGAGCTGTCCCTGGGTGTGAGACTTTGTAGAAAAGAGAATAAAATCATCTCTATATTGGCCCTAACTCAGGGGTAATAACATCAGCAAGAACACAACAGCAGCTAGCATTTCTTGAATGTTTACGCCAAGCACTAACTAAGAGGGTTCCCTTTTACCACATTGACAGTATTATATGGTAGACGCTATTGTTATCTCCAGTTCACAGATACTGAAACAAGGCAAATAACTGGTCAACCCAACTAATTAGTATGTGATTGACAGTCTTCATCAGAGTGCCATTTTGGGGTTTATTACGGTGTTTTGATGTTTTAAGTATATAAAATTCATGTTTATTCATTTTTGTGTGTGTATATAAGAACACTCATGATTCATTGCTACGTTTTATCTACTCTACCCGCTGGAGTATAAAATTGCTTTTCTTCTGAAATTACCAAATTCCAGGATCTGTCAACATTGTAGTTTGAATGGGTTGCCAAAAGCATAGTAACTGTTGTGAAAGTTACTACTGAAATGCCTAGCTATGATTTCTTCCAAGTTTTTCATGCTATTTTGATTGTTAGTTATGAAATTGCTTTGAATAATTTTAAAAAGCACCTGGTGCTGCTGCTGCTGCTAAGTCGCTTCAGTCGTGTCCGACTCTGTGTGACCCCGTAGATGGCAGCCCACCAGGCTCCCCCGTCCTGGGATTCTCCAGGCAAGAACACTGGAGTGGGTTGCCATTTCCTTCTCCATTGCATGAAAGTGAAAGTGAAGTTGCTCAGTCATGTCCAACTCTTAGCAACTCCATGGACTGCAGCCTACCAGGCTCCTCCACCCATTTTCCAGGCAAGAGTACCAGAGTGGGTTGCCATTGCCTCCTCTGAAAAAGCACCTAAGAATCTTTTAAAAAATGAGCATAAAGATTTCCATCCCTGACAGTTGGAAGAAGAACATTCTTTTTTGGTTTTCTTCCTTTCTTTCTTTTTATTGGAGTATAGTTGCTTTTTACTGTTGCATCAGTTTCTGCTATACAGCAAAGTAGGAAAAAAAAACATTTTTAATGGAATGAATCACTCAGAAATGCAACCATTTTATAGAAAGTATTGTTGAATTTTGAAACATGTCAACTTAAAGAAAATTTGTAACTTTATTAAGGCATAATTTGCACACATAAAATGTACCTGCTTCAAGTGTAGCAGTTAGTGACTTCATACATTTATACAGCCGTGCAGCCATTGCACAATCCAATGTTAGGACGCTTTCACCACAGAAGGTTCCCTAGTGCTCATCTGCAGTCATTCCCCGCTGGCCCCAAGACCAGGAACCACTGAGCTCCTTTTGTTGTGGTTGTTTAGCTCTTTCATATTTGCAAATATGTTTTTTTAAATTAATTAATTTTAACTAGAGGCTAATTACTTTACAATATTGCAGTGCTGTTTGCCATACATTGACATGAATCTGCCATGGGTGTACATGTGTCCCCATCCTGAACCCCCCTCCCACCTCCCTCCACATCCCATCCCTCAGGGTCATCCCAGTGCACCAGCCCTGAGCGCCCTATCTCATGCATTGAACCTGGACTTGCAATCTATTTCATGTATGGTAATATACATGTTTCAGTGCTGTTCTCTCAAATCATCCCACTCTTGCCTTCTCCCAGAGTCCAAAAGTCTGTTCTTTATATCTGTCTCTTTTGCTGTCTTGGATATAGGGTCATTGTTACCATCTTTCTGAATTCCATATATATGCGTTAATATACTATATTGGTGTTTTTCTTTCTGACTTACTTCACTCTGTATAGTAGGCTCCCGTTTCATCCACCCCATTAGAACTGATTCAAATGTGTTCTTTTTTAATAGCTGAATAATACTCCATTGTGTATATGTACCACAGCTTTCTCATCCATTCATCTGCTGATAGACATCTAGGTTGCTTCCATGTCCTGGCTATTATAAACAGTGCTGCGATGAACATTGGGGTACACGTGTCTCTTTCAGTTCTGGTTTCCTCACTGTGTATGCCCAGTGGGATTGCTGGGTCATATGGCAGTTCTATTTCCAGTTTTTTAAGGAATCTCCAGACTGTTCTCTATAGTGGCTGTACTAGTTTGCATTCCCACCAACAGTGTAAGAGAGTTCCCTTTTCTCCACACCCTCTCCAGTATTTATTGCTTGTAGACTTTTGGATGGCAGCCATTCTGACCGGCATGAGATGGTACCTCATTGTGGTTTTGATTTGCACTTCTCTGATAATGAGTGATGTTGAGCATCTTTTCATGTGTTTGTCAGCCATCTGTATGTCTTCTTTGGAGAAATGTCTGTTTAGTTCTTTGGCCTATTTTTTTATTGGGTCATTTACTTTTCTGAAATTGAGCTGCAGGTGTTGCCTGTATATTTTTGAGATTAATTCTTTGTCAGTTGCTTCATTTGCTATTATTTTCTCCCATTCAGAAGGCTGTCTTTTCACCTTGCTTATAGTTTCCTTCATTGTGAAGAAGCTTTTAAGTGTAATTAGGTCCCATTTTTTAATTTTTTTGCTTTTATTTCCATTGCTCTGGGGAGTGGGTCATAGAGGATCCTGCTGTGATTTCTGTCAGAGAGTGTTTTGCCTATGTTTTCCTTTAAGAATTTTATAGTTTCTAGTCTTACGTTTAGATCTTTAATCCATTTCGATCTGCTTTTTAGTTGCATCAACCTTGAAATGCTGACCCCGTCCTTGTATGGGCTTCCCAGGTGGCACTAGTGGTGAAGAGCCCACCTGCCAGTGCAGGCGGCGTAAGAGACATAGATGCAGCCCCCGGGTCGGGACGACCCCCTGGAAGAGGGCGTGGGCCCCCACTCCAGCATTCCTGCATGGAGAATCCTATGGACAGGGGACCCTGGCAGACTACAGTCCATAAAGGTCACAAATGGTGGGGCACGACTGAAGTGATGCCACACAGCACATCCTTCTATGTGCATTTAAAGGAAAGACTTTTTTCTGCCTTTGAAGTAGTTTGTACCATTATGGGCTTACTAAATACATCATTTTTTAGCCTTTATTATGATCGTTCTCCTCTCCAGCTGAATGGCACTGGGGCTTATGAGGGTTTTATAAGTAACTTGTAGCAGAGAAGATGCTTCAGTCTGTTTCAACGCAGTGAACTGCTTATTGTCTTTGCACTTTCTGCACATATGGGATTTCTGAATTAATTCCAAACTTAGACAACTAGGAAAAGCATTTAACGTTCATGGCAGGATGGAATAACAATTATCGTCCTCTGATGCCCCAGGGGCGCTCCCCAGACGTCTATTCTTCACTCCTGCTTCTCTCTGCTCCGTTTGGAGGTACTTTCTCTGCTTCAGTCCAAAATACCATTTAGAGGCTGATTAGATTTCAAATTATATTAACATATTTTAAGCTGTATATCTTTTTGCTTTTTCATGGCTAAAATATGCTTTCCATGTGCTTTGTCTGTTTTTTTGGGTGAGATCCAATTATTTTGTAATCTCTCTCTCCCCTTCTCAAGGCGGTTTTCCCACTTGTCCTTTCATCACTTTACTATTCAAGATCTTTGAGGACTTTTTTATTATTATTATCCATTTCTTTCTTCTCAAGGAAGAGGACTTCATTGTGGATTTCAATATCCTGCTGTACAGTACAGCTGCACCTGGGGAAACTGTGCATTGAGCCATCATTGAGTGCCTTTGTAATTCAGTGTTCAGATACTGCTGGCTTTTGGATTCCAGAGAAGTTTGTGTGTTCATTATCTATATGTATGTCTTTATCTATTTATGTCTGTGTATCCCTTTTCTTTATGTTCAAGGCCATCTCTAAGCCGAAAACAACGCTTGGTTTCCTCTGTGAGGCTTCTTACGGGGTGAGGAGATGCAGCTGGTCCCTGGCCAAGACCCATCTCAAAGCTGTGGGCTTCTTTCTAGGCACAGGGCTGAGGCTGATGAAATGCTGAGATTGCTATCGGTTCTCACTTTCTTGTCTCCTTCTTGGTGATCTGTTCATCCACAAAACCAAGGATTGATGCTTTGCTAAGAATCATGTATAGAAGACCCTTTTTAAAACCAGTGGAACCAGTTGGCAGTTTTTAAAGCTCCCCAATTTGGCTGGTGTCTCACATACTAAAGCGAATATGAAAGTCGCTCAGTTGTGTCTGACTCTTTGTGATCCCATGGACTGTAGCCCACCAGGCTCCTCTGCCCATGAAATTCTCCAGGCCAGAACACTGAAGTGGGTTGCCATTTCCTTCACCAGGGGATCTTCCCAACCAGGGATTGAACCCAGGTCCCCTGCATTGCAGGCAGATTCTTTACCATCTGAGCCACCAGGGATGTTGATGAATGGTTTTTATTGTGATTTCCTTTAGCTAAAGCTGACAACCGAGAATAACAATAACAAAATGGAAAAAAGTATTGATTCCAGTGATTTAAAGTGAATCAAAACCCTGTATCTCTTTTAAATAGATATTTTATTTTTGAAAAAGTATTTGTATTTATTTCTCTGGCTTCATTGGGTCTTAGCTGCAGCATGTGGGCAGCTTGGTGACGTGTGGGTTCCGGAGCATGCAGGCTCTGTAGTTGTCCCACGGCAGCCCCCAGTCGGGGATGGAGCCTGTGTCCTCTGCACTGCAAGGGGCATTCTTAGTAACTGGACTACCACTGAAGTCCCTGGACCCTGGACCTTCAACTGAAGTTTTCTTGTTTTAGCTCCAACATGCACGCTAAGTCACTTGATCATGACTGACTCTTTGTGACCAGTGGACTGTAGCCCGCCAGACTCCTCTGTCCGTGGGATTCTCCAGGCAAGAATACTGGAGTGAGCGGCCATGCCCTCCTCCAGGGGCTGTTCCCGACCCAGGGATTGAACCCACATCTCTTATGTCTCCTGCATTGGCAGGCGGGTTCTTTAGCTCTAACACTGGCTCTTAAATCTGGGGGATCATATTCTCCTTTGAGATTCTTATGAGTGCTGTGATCCAGGGAAGCTGTCCCCAGGAGAGTTACACTTCACAGGTGAGCTAACACTCCCTTTTTCGATTATGTGCTCATCAGTGTTCCATCTTTTTATTCTTGTGTCCTTTTGAAGGGAATTTATACATCCTTGATATTTACTCATCAAGTGACAGAAATGAAATCTTTAGACCTCTTAGTTTCCTGGCGTTTAGTAGTGATTTTCTTGAAGCAACCTGAAGATTGAGCCCAGAAAGAGAGATTCGAGGGTCAGTTCTGCCACCTGTGTCCTCTCATGCCTTTGATTACCAAAATAAATTTCTGGTTCTTAACAAAACATTTCCCATGCATAATTAATTATTCAGTTCAGCTGGACATGGGAATTTGCTTTCTTTCACTTGTTTCTCTCTCAGAATAAGAGTCTGGTGCTTCTGTACAAAGGAAGCCACAAACACACAGTCCTTGTTCGGATCACGTGACCATGCTTCCTTGTTTCTCCTCCTTCCTTTCCTTTACACCTTAATTTTTACCTCCTTAATTTGAACTTTTAGTTCATGTGAGGTAATTTCATTTTTCTTCTCATTTTTTTTTTCACTTTTAGAAAATCATATTCCTGGCATTAAATTCTCCCTTCTTCTTCATCGTGTTGGCCTGGCCAGTACATTTTCAAAATGGTAGAATGCTTCCAGCTGATGATTCTGGAGCCCCTAGCGTACCCATGAGTATGTCCCAGTGGTGGCATTTGTCTTATTATCTTGAAAAAAAGACTACAAATATAGGAACTTCCCTGGTGGTCCAGTGATTAAGTCTGTGATCTTGGAGTGCAGGGCCATGGGTCCCATCCCTGGTGGGGAAACTAAGACCCTCCTTGCTAAACAAACAAAACAGAAACAGCAAATACCCCCACCCAAAACTAGAAATCTAATTGTTGCTCAAGTGTTTTTCCCCTTAAACAGGAATCAGAGATAACCTGAGTGTGTATCAAGCAGCCGCCTTTGGCGGTTAGTGGAGATCAGGCCCCATGACCCATTTCTCGGCTGGCCTGTCACTCAGCGGAACACCACAGGCTTTAACATGATTTTGATTATTATGCATCTTTAAACTGATTTTGTTCTCAGCCATATATTGTTCAATTTATATTCATAATGAACTATTGGTTAAATATAGGAAATTAATAAGGGGCAGAATACTGCCACTTTTTATTTAGGTGTTTCTGGTACTTAAAAAATAATAGTAACAAAATATAATGATAATTTTTATCAAACTTAGTTTTTAATGACTCCTCACTTAGACTGTTGTTAATAAACAAGATGGTTTTGGTGCAAAGTGTATCTCAGGTCACAAAAAGCAATTATTTTTTACATTAAAACATGTATTTTGATTTGTTTACATTTTAATATATATTTGATGATAATACTACATAATATATAGTCATTTAAATTTTTTTTCATGATCAATCATGTATTTACCTTATACATTAAAATTACTTGAAGATATATAACATAGGTTGATTGGGAAGAACAGACTTCATCTTTATACTTCATAAGTATTATCCAAGTTCTATTTATGTTGTTTCCAATTTAAATGGAAACGTTTCATTTAAAATAGCTATTGTTCAAAATGTCGAAATTATTTAAAAATTCCTCAGGATGTTCAGCAGTTTGAATAGTGCTATGAAGAGATTCTTGGAGAAAAATTGGAAGCCTGGGTACCTGAATTATAGAGGGGTGATTGAGGTTGGGGAGCAGACAAGAAGTTTGGGAATATCTTGGATCAAAGTGCCCTTACTAACATGGTACTTGAATTTTGTCAGGCATTTGGTAAATGTTTGTTCTTTTAAGGTGTTTCCATTAAAGATATTTATTTATTTGGATGCCTCAGGTCTTAATTGTGTCACTTGGTATCTTTTGTTTTGGTGGCGAGACTCAATAGTTTTGGCACACGGGTTCAGTTACTCCAGGGATGTGGGGTCTTAATTCCCCAACCAGGGATCGAACCCCATTCCCCTGCATTGCAAGGTGAATTCTTAACCGCCAACCCACCAGGGAAGTCCCAGGAGTTTACATTTCATATATGGTAGTTTACTCATTTAGCATTGTTTTCATTTAAAAAATGGAAGTCCTTGTACAGTATATGGAAACTTTAGCTGATAACTTGTAGCTGCTATGGAACTCTCCTCCTGGAGATTCATTATAGGAAGTTACTCCTTCCCCAATCCTGGGACCTAGTGTTACTGAAGGAAGTGTTGCTTTTACCCCCATAGTGACTTCTGTCAGTCTAAGTGAAAAATATGCCTACATTCTTAGTCCAGGAACCTTCTTAAATAGTTTACCGATCCATTCCAAATAAGGTACATGCTGCCGACTTTAAAAGTCACTTGTGCACGCCTTCCTCCAGTCTTTCAAACAGTAGGTAATGCATAAACCAGTTGCATGTTTCAGGTTAGATACAGAAGAAGGAGTTTCAAAGACAGCTCACGCCCCATTGTGTTGGTGGTCTGGAGCACCACGCTTGCTTCTCTTACTCAGGGAGGCCCAGTTATCAAGGATGTGAGGGCTTCTCTGGTGGCTCAGATGGTAAAGATTCTGCCTGCAGTGCAGGAGACACAGATTCCATCCCTGGGTTGGGAAGATCCCCTGGAGAAGGGAATGGCTACCCACTCCAGTATTCTTGCCTGGAGAATCCCATGGAAGAGCCTGGTGGGCTACACAGTCCATGGGTTCTCAAAGAGTTGGATACAGCTAAGCAACTAACACACACACGTATCAATGATGTGAACCATGCCTTCCTCTCTAAAGCCACTTTTTCTCTTGACTTGTCTTATTTTCAAGGTCCATTTTATTTAGTTCATGTGTATTTTGTCTGGTCTGGACTCTTGACCAGTAGACATGGGATACTTAGAAGGCAGAATCTGTAGAATTCGTTGTCTGTTTGGATGTGGGAAGGAGAAGCAAAAGTGAAGAAAATGCAAGGGAAAGAAGAGGCATCTTAGATGCAGGAGGCATGTGTTTGGGCTGTAATGTGGGGAGTGGTGAGATTAAATGTTAAATAATACAATTTGCATAAAAACTGTGGACATATCCTCAACAATTTTTGTATGTTGATTACCTTATATGCATTTTAAAATGTATTCCCCCACCAGCCTTTTGAGGTAAATTCTGTTTTTTTTTTTTCTCTTATAGATGAGGAAACAGATTTAGAGGGATTGTGTAATATGTTCAAAATAACCCAGCTAGAAAATAATTCAAAGGCCAGAACTTGATTACACTATTGCCTTCCAGTGGGAAAAATGAAGCGAGTTTGGAGTTGTATATAGTCGACAGTATCACATGCTGCTAAGCACATCACACTGTTTTCTTTATCTGCCTTGACTCATATATGTATTTATACCTCTGGGGAAAGAAATTGTGCAGACTAACTTTATAAACATACAGAGAAGCAAGCAGATGCTGCTGCTTTGAAGTTTGGGTTGTCATTTTTCTGCTTGCGGCCAAATGTAGATTGAAAGTTGAAGGTCAGGCGGTTGTCACAGGACAAGATATCGTGTGCCAGCCATTGAGGTTACAAAGATGAGTAAGGTCCTGTTTCTGCCCTGAGACGCTCCCAGGACAAGGCAGGAGACCAGCCTTCCAAGGATGGGTTACAGTGCCGTATGCTAAGTGCTGAGTCCCATTACTGCAGAAGAGGGGGCCACCCATTGGTTTGGGGCAGTAAGGAGGCTGAGAAGCAAGACAGATATGATCACAATATCCTTATTCCCCTCCTCTGCTGTGTCGCAAAGTTTCCCTTTGTCTCATTAGAAACCCGAGCATCATCCAGACACCTTCCCTTTCTCTGCACTGTCCCCATATCCAGCGAGAGCTTCGGGGTGCCCCCAGGAATGCTCTGAGAATCCAGTTCCCTGCCTCCAGGCTCCCACACTTGGCTTGGCCCTTCTCAGAAGTTCCCTCAGTTCAGTTCAGTTCAGTTCAGTCGCTCAGTCGTGTCCAACTCTTTGCATCCCCATGGACTGCAGCACGCCAGGCTTCCCTGTCCATCACCAACTCCTGGAACTTACTGAAACTCATGTCCATCGAGTCAGTAATGCCGTCCAACCATCTCATCCTCTGTCATCCCCTTCTCCTTTTGCCTTCAATCTTTCCCAGTATCAGGCTCTTTTCCATCATGTGGCCAAAGGATTGGAGTTTCAGCTTCAGCATCAGTCCTTCTAATGAATATTCAGAACTGATTTCCTTTAGGATGGACTGGTTGGATTTCCTTGCAATCCAAGGGACTCTCAAGAGCCTTCTCCAACACCACAGTTCAAAAGCATCAATTCTTCGGCGCTCAGCTTTCTTTACAGTCCAACACTCACATCCATACATGACTACTGGAAAAACCATAGCTTTGACTAGATGGACCTTTTTAGGCGAAGTAATGTCTCTCCTTTTTAATATACTGTCTAGGTTGGTCATAGCTTTTCTTCCAAGAAGCAGGTGTCTTTTAATGTTATGGCTGCAGTCACCATCTGCAGTGATTTTGGAGCCCAAGAAAATAAGTTTGTCACTGTTTCCATTGTTTCCCCATCTATTTGCCATGAAGTGATGGGACCGGATGCCATGGAGCTTTTTGAATGTTGAGTTTTAAGCCAGCTTTTTCACTCTCTTCTTTTATTTTCATCATGAGGTTCTTTAGTTCCTCTTCACTTTCTGCCAAAATGGCGGTATCATCTGCATATCTGAGATTATTGATATATCTTCCGGCAATCTTGATTCCAGCTTGTGCTTCATCCAGCCTGGCATTTTGCATGATGTACTCTGCATATAAGTTAAATAAGCAGTGTGACAATATACAGCCTTGACATATTCCTTTCCCAATTTGGAACAAGTCCAGTGTGTCCGGTTCTAACTGTTGCTTCTTGGCCTGCATACAGGTTTCTCAGGAGGCAGGTAAGGTGGTCTGGTATTTCCATATGTTTAAGAATTTTCCACAGAAATTCCCTAGCTGATCTCTGCTTCCTGCCTCTGTCCCCTCCACGCTCTCCTCCGTGTTGCCTCCAGAGGGCGCTCTCTAAGACACAGAGCCAATGAGGTCATCGCTCCTCCTATTTTTGTCAGAACGCAGCCAGTAAAACTCCAAGTTGTGGACTTGTTTTCCCTGTCCACCCTCACTTCTTGCCATTTCCCCAGGCGCTCCCTAAGTCTCAGTTCCCCAGACAGCTTGTGTTTCTAACCTCCAGTTTTTGTAGTCCCATTCCCTCTGTCTGCCTGATATGCCTTCAGTCTGGTTTTTCTGGGGCTTCTCTCATAAGGCAGTTTCTCTGCAGCAGTTAGATACTTTCCCTGCCAATGGAGAAGGAGCAGCCCCATCAGGCCAGAGGTCCAGCATCTTAGTGCTGTGAGAATTTTCCTCTAGAAAGCCCTGAATGTTCAGACCTCAAGATAAGTATTTTCCTTTTTTGTCTATATCCTTCACCAGACCAAGAAATGTTGACTGAGTTTTCTTACTACAACAGTAAACCCACAACTGTTAATGTCACCCCATTCTGAGATAAAGCCTGCTTTATAGCGCATTGCCAGATACCTGACCGTTAACAAAAAGTGCAATAAATTTTAAACGTAGTAGTAGATGGTCAGCCTAATGTCTGCTCCTGCCAAGCACGTGGCACATTCGGGGACTCTCGTGGTCAAAATCTTGATCACTAACATGTGTTAACCTCCCCAGTTGACCTCAGTCATGATTCATCACTGGCAGAATGGAAAGCTTTGGTTCTCTCGTGTTGCCAAGTGGAGAAAAAAGCTCGTACCAGAGGAAACAAGACTCTTTCTTGTTTCTATCAGACACAAACTGGGCTAAACATTATTGGAGTGAGGCAAGAGTCAACGCCCCCCCCCCCAAAACAAAAAAGGTAGTTAGTTAAATTCAGTGACCAGAACTACCTGTTGTAGGTATTTTTGTGCAGAGAACAAATTTTTTAAAAAAGAAAATTAAAATACAATTAAAAAAAAAGGATATCTTTGCCAGAGAGTTGAGGTGGAAAGAGGAGGAGGAGGATATGGGGTTTGGAGCAAATAAGAACCTTTGACAAATGGACAACCCTGGCTTCCTGTTGGAAGATGGTCCTGCAGAGAAGGTGTTGAGAGCTGGGAAGCGTTGAGAATATGCTGGGAAGAAATGTATGCAGACTGACTAGGAACCAGATTCTGTTTCTGAAAGTCGTTAGAGGTCTATGAACTGCATAAAGCATGCGGGGCGAAAGGTCTGTGTTTCTCTCCAGGCTGGGAGAACCTGGGTCCCCAGGCATTGGGCCTGGCCTGCTGGGTTTATAATGTAAAGTTTTCTGGTCGAGCAGGGGAGAGCTTTACCTTTTATTCATAAGTGTGTGAGATAACACCGAGGAGAAGCAATTTGAAGCAGGCCAGAAATCAGGCCTATTGAAGATATTGGTAAAATTAAAACCAGTTCTTCTAGCATGGGCTTCCCCGGTGACTCAGTAGTAAAGAATCCACCTGCCCATGCAGGAGACACGGGTTCCATCCCTGGGTAAGGAAGATCCCCTGGAAAAAGAAATAGCAACTCATTCCAGTATTCTTGCCTGGGAAATCCCATGGATGGAGGCTTCTGGCAGGTACATAGGGTCTCAAAAGAGTCAAACACAACTCAGCAATTAAATGGCAACATGAAGCATAAGGCTGATTTTGGTAAAAGCCATTTTAAAATTATTTCAGACCCCACCCCCCCCCCACCCCTACAGGAAACTTGTGTTTATAAATAGCCCCAGTGATAGTCAGTAGATTGAGAGTGTTCTTGAAAACTATAGAATAAAAATGTATTTCTTTGATTATTGATATTTCATCAATTTTTTTACTGGTTATTGATGTCTTATCAGCTTTTTAAAAGTATTCACAAACATTACAATCCATAGGAACCTTGAAATAGAGAGTAGAGGTGGGAAGGAATGTGATGTGCTGAGAAAATGGCTGCACTAGGAAAAAGTAAGGCTAAGAATAGTGAGCATTCTCGAGCTATTATGAGCTAAGACATAAATGGAAGTGTGGTTGTCATGGGGCGTCTTAGCAGTGGGAGAAAGGAGTTGGCTTTGTCGAGAGGGACAGATACTTTCCTAGCACTGATGTTTCAGATTCTGCTGCCTCAGGATCTCCAGGGCCTCTGGGAAGTCCTGCATGCCCAGCAGCCCCCCACTCAGCTAGCTGGCCTGGTGGCGGCTGGGGCACCGACGCTGCCCACCCCGCTGCAGGGCACACTCCCCCATCTGTCTTCCCACCTCTTTCCCGGGCTGTGTCTCCCTGCCCTGCACCGCTTCCCCCCACAACGTGGAAAACAGCTGGCCTTTCATTCTTCACAGCACAACTCAGGCCAAAAATGATATTTAACAAAAGTTTCCAGATGCCTTTTACATTAAAAAAAAAAAATTTTGGAAAAGCTGCTCTTGAAGGCCAGGGTCAAGTTCGTCTCTGGCACGTGGTAGCTGCCAGCTCCATCTGCTCATGATGGGGGTGCTCGTCTTTGGATCTGGTCATCCCCCCTGGACTCCAGCCTCAGCCCTGAGAGCCAACTCTCTAAGCTGGATCAGCCTGCAGAGGTGAATTTGAGTCTTCAGTTATGAAGAAACAGGAAAACTCCATGAAACTGTACCATTTTCCCACATCATGGTTTTTTTTTTTTTTTTTTTTAAAAAAAACAACACTGTTGTTTGGATCCAGCTAAAGCATCCTTTATAAACGGGCACTCCAGTACTGCCCAAGGGCTCCCTTAAATTTTGTGCTAAAAGCTGAAAATGCAGGTTAGGTGTTTTTTGCCCTCTGGCCTCTGCCCCCCTTCACCGTCCTCTTCTTATCTCCTGGGGGAAGTTGGTCATCACTCCTGACAGAGTCCTGGGACAGGGTGTGCCCCCAACAGTATGGGGGTCTCTGGTATCTACCCTTGTCTCCGCCAGCCCAGCCCCTGCCAGATGAAAGGCAGTGAGGAGGAGACAGGAGCAAACATCATCTACCAGGAAGCTCTGCAGTGAAACAGAGATATCAGGATCCTTGGGCAGGCCCTGTGTGCCCGCATCCGCATGGCCTCGCCTTCCAGCCCCATCTTTGTGTGTCTGTATCTGCCATTAAGCTACAGGTTTCTTGTAATCAGAGGACGGATCTTATCACGTGTCTGTGCCCACCAATGTATGTCTCTTGGAGGTGCTCAGAATTGATTATCAGCGTAATGTCCTAACACCTCCTGATTCTGTTAATCGCAACGTGGTAATCACAGGTCCCTTTATAAAGGCTTGTGTTTCTTGTGGCAACACCTTTGCTGAAGATCAGTGCCTTCTTTGGTTGCAAGCTTGGCATCCCACTTACAGAAACATGCGAACACACTCTGTTCCTCAGCATGTTTCAGAAGCTGAAGTAGAAGGCATTCAGGTCATCCCATGTAGACCTCTCTGGCGACTGATCCTCTCTCCCCACGTGCTTTCTTTGGACTCCTGAGTTTAGGTGAGGTGTTCTAGAGCCCAGGGGATTAAGGGTTGTACAGAAGTGTACTCCAGAGGGCTAGTGCAGGGAGTGTTTCAAGGCAGATAAACAGCGCCTGGCACTGACATGGTCTGTTCAAGAAGCTAACTAAGTAATGCTGATAATTGCCAAATAGTGCTGTCCAGTGAGTAAACAGTGTCACTGGTTGCTGAGTTGAATGGGGAAGACGATCTGATTGGAGCTGATGAAGGGAGAGCATTTAATACCTTGCATAGAGCAATAGTAGAATTTTCTTACTAAAAGCATCCAGCCTTGTGCTAAGTGCCATGAGATTTGGTTTGGGTAGAAATTTTTCTTGAAATATTTCTTCAAACAAGTAATGCATTTTATTACTGGATAGCTAATTGAAAATACATGCTTGCATGCATCGACTGTTTGTGACCCCACGGACCATAGCCCTCCAGGCTCCTCTGTCCATGGGATTCTCCAGGCAAGAATACTGGAGTGGGTTGCCATTTCTTCCTCCGGGGGAATCTTCCTGACTCAGGGATCAAACCTGCATCTGGTATGTCTCCTGCATTGGCAGGTGGATTTTTTTTACCACTAGCTCCACTTGGGAAGCTCCCAACAATATGCAAATGAAATATTCTCTTTTAGGTTCCTATCTGTCTATTCAAAGTTGCCCAAACACCAGGATAATAGGAATCCAAAGGAAGAGTGAAGGGAAGGAGAGCTTCAGGAGTCTGTGCCATAGTGCCCTTGAGATGTCCATCATGTATCTCTCTCTCTGGTTTGCCCTTTCCAAATCTTCTGTAGCAGCTGGCAAGCTTACTGTGCTTAATGGCAGACTGTAGTTTTCTTGGTTTATCCCAACTGTAATTTCACTTGATAACATCAGGATATTGATAGTTGTTTTCTCAGTTTTAAAGGATAATTTAGGGACTTATTTTTGATGAACGATGGTAGGGTAAATACAGAAAACATGAGCAGACATGGGAACTTATGGTTGAAGCTTTAAAGATAATTATAGATGGACTCTTGTCTCTTCGGGGCACTGGTACAGAGCTGGCTTCTGCCCTTTGTTTACCCTTAGTAATTTTTTTCCTTTGTTAAAGCAGTTTGCAAAATATGTACAGTATGGTTTCCTTCATACTTAAAAAGTTTAGGAAACACCACAGCAAATTGATGATATGTTACCTGAAAGAAAGAGGGTGGGATTGGACTCTAAGGCAGTGGTTCCCAACCTTTATGGCATGTGGGACTGGTTTCGTGGAAGAGTTTTTCCACAGACTGGGGTGGGGATGGTTTGGGGATGATTCAAGGACATTGCATTTATCGTGTACTTTATTTCTATTATTATTAAATCAGCTCCACCTTAGATCATGAGGCATTAGATCCTGGACGCTGGGGACCCCTGCAGGGATTCGTTTACTTTGTATCATTTGATTTGTTCACAATGTAAACCTACTGTAAGTATAAAGATAAAAGTATCCAAAGACAACTTTTAGAGCATGTAGTCTTCTGTTTCAAGCTCCTCCTAGGGAGGGAAATCAGTAGAATTTATTTATATAATTTTGAGATAAAAATCACATTATTTAAAAATTTTGATAAAAAAATATTACTTTGGGAGCCCTCAGGTATATTAATATAGTATCCAAGTTTATCTCAAAATGGATACTTAAAAATTCAGTTATTAAGAGTTTATCTTTGGCAATAAGGTGATAATTAAACATTTATTTTCCTCCATAGATGATATCTATTTGAAGGTTTGTTTTCAAACTCTTATCTTTTTTTCTAAATGTGAACCATTTTAAGTCTTTATTGAATTTGTTACAATATTGCTTCTGTCTTTTTATGTTTTGGGTTTTTAGCCCCATGGCATGTGAGATCTTAGCTCTCTTAGGGGTTGAACCTGTACTCCCTGCATTGCAAGGCAAACTCTTAACCACTGGACCACCAATGACATCCCTCAAAGTCTGATCTTGATTTATGCAATCATATGACATTTTTGTGGAGAAGCAATGGCACCCCACTCCAGTACTCTTGCCTGGAAAATCCCATGGACGGAGGAGCCTGGTGGGCTGCAGTTTATGGGGTCGCTAAGAGTTGGACACAACTGAGCAACTTCACTTTCACTTTTCAGTGTCATGCATTGGAGAAGGAAATGGCAACCCACTCCAGGTTCTTGCGTGAAGAATCCCAGGGACGGAGGAGCCTGGTGGGCTGCCGTCTATGGGGCCGCATGGAGTCGGACATGACTGAAGCGACTTAGTAGTAGCAGCAGCATGACATTTTTGAAAAGGGAATGATAATTTTTAATGGGAAAGCAATATATGTATGTCTATCCAAGGAAAAGATTTTAAAAAACAAAAATAGATTCCATGTAACAGTAGTAGGGAAGACCACTTTGCATTGGCTTGTTGTTAATCTCACATTGGTTTTCACACCTTATTTGGTTTTCATTTTTCTTAACGTGACATACTAATGACTTGCAGGTAGTCTTTGTAATATTGATTTAGTGGGAACATAGAGAATAATAGCTGAATGGTTGTAGCTTTCATGAGTGTAATTAGCTTCTTATAAAAGCATAGTTCTGCAGAAAAGATCTGGGTATAGAGTAACTATTTCCAGATTTGGGCTTTTATCCCTTGCCTTTTATAAGTTCCTTCTACTTCTGTACTTTCAGCTTAGTGATTCTTCTAAGATTTCCGAAGCTTCAGGTTTGTTTCCTGTCTCTCCCTTTTAGCTGTAACTCTCAGCAGACTATGGAGATTTAGGTGCATAATTTCAAAAATTTCAGAAATTTTGAAAGACTTCTGTAAGATTTAACTGCTGTGCCCAGTGATGCATATCAGTCATTAGAAAAACCTGACATCCTGCTGCTGTCCCTTGTTGTCCAGTTTTAAACCAAGAATCACTGACTGTCTAGGGAGAAAGGCAATGGAGAAGATGGATCTAGCGACTGTCTGGTGACCCTTGTATCTTGCCTTTTTCCTCACTCTTCATTCTGCCAGAGAACTCTCATTCATGGATGTTTACTGACATTTCTGTGTATGTTTGTAATGCCGCAAGGATTACTTGACTTTTCCTTTGTGATAGTCTAACCCTGCATGTCCATCTGCCCTTGTCTATTTTTAATGTCAAGGGACAAATAAATTTAGTTTTCTTCCTTTCGAAAAAACAGTTGTTTGAGAAGTCTCAGTTGGACCCATCTCTGTGCTTTTCTTGAACATCCTAATTATGTTGCAAAAATAATAACAGCACAGAAACTTCAAAATCCAGTTGGAAATGAACCCATTGACTTGGAGATACATATATATGTATGTATATATATATATATATATATGTAGGTATAGATATTTGTACACACACACACACACACACATATATATGATCACTTAGAGGATCAGGGGTAGAGATAAGAAGCTGCACTATGAAGTACCACAGCAGATGGCTCATAGTACATTCTTATTGAATATTTGTTGAATTAAAAAAAGAGAGAATGAGAAAATTCAAGGGAAAATGTTGTTTCTGAAGGGTTCTGTGTATCGTTTATTTGTTATATGGTGACCTTACAGATTAAATGAGATGTGGACAACGCAACTGTATATTTCTTAGAATCTGTTCCATGTCTGATCTTGGTGAGTCACGTTTGTGATGTTTACAGCATCTACATTTTGATGATTTCAAGGGTAGTTAATTGACAGCACAGGCAGTAGGCTTTTATTACCATTTACAATTTCACTATTGTCATCTGGATGGTGAATGCTGCCACTGTAGGCTGATCTTCCAGACCAGGGGCTGGAGTTGAGCTGACGAGGGACCCCACAGAGTCATCATAAAATGGAGACGTTGCAGAGACTCAAATCCATGCGTTAGTTAAAAACAAGCTAGAAATTCCCAGCATATTTTAGAGAACTTCCTAGCCGTTTGACATCACTGACTGACACATTAAGTGTCTGACAGAGACCATTTAGGGCTTAAGGCCACCATCTTGATCTGTTAAGGTGACGTAGTGTTTTCCTCCTTAAATGACATCCTTTCTTCTTAGGTCCGAGTAAAGAATGGATTATTTACTCTTCGAACTGCCCTTTCACAAGAACTTTTACAATATCAGTTTGGAATGTGTAAGTCCATTGTTTAACACTGAATGGATGGCTGGGGAGTTCAACTGAGATTTTAGAGATTCTAATGCTCAAAGGATTAAAAAAATTTTGTTTGTGTGTGGTCAGAGCCTATTCCTTGTAACTATAACTTTGATTCATCAGATTCTGAGCAGCTGAGGCAACTCTTGCCTGTTTTCTGATGGTGGCCATCTGCTATATTCCCTTCTTATCTGTGGGACCAAGAAAGCAAAGTGAGAGACGCAGAAGAGAAAATGCTAGATCGGTAGCTGGGGCTCATCTAGCTCAGGTGTTTGTCTAATTCAGTGCATGGATTTCACTTTTTTTTATTTTAACTTTTTAAAGTTTATTTGTCTGCACCGAGACCAGCTGTGGCATGCAGGATCCAGTTCCCTGAACAGGGATCAAACCCTGTCCCCCTGTATTGGGAGAGCAGAGTCTTAGCCGCTGGAGCACCAGGGAAGTCCTGGATTTGACTATTTTTGATATGGAAATATTTAAGTAACTTTAGTGCTTTCTGTAGACTTCGTTTCAGTGATATTGGGAAACTGTGCTCTCATAGCATGGTTGAACCAAGAACTGTAACTGTTCTGCTGATATTTCAGGAGAGGAGGCCTTTGGAGAGTCCATCAGGCCGTCTTGATGCAATATGTCTGGGAAAGTGGCTCCTGAGTACATGTCTTAGTCATTGTTAAAATGACAAAGCAATGCTGGAGATAAGGTTTTCTCAAGAGGACAGGTTGCATGCTCTCTGCGCTCTGTCCTCCCGAGTTAATGCTGAGCCAGAGCCCGATGCCGGTGGATCCTCCCAGTTCTCCAAATCATTTAGGTCTGAAGGCATTGCAGTTCCTCACTCCATGTGACTGGAGCACCTGGAATGTTCAAGGAAAGAAAGTTTTCACTCAAGAGTGCCTGTGTAAATCAGCTTCTCTGCTTCATTTCTACAGTCTTTCTACTGAAGTTGAGTGCATGTTTGATTTTTCCTGGAAGAAGCAAGAGAGGATATTCAAGCAATGGCTCGACACGCTCCCGTGTCATTGGTCGTGCCTTTGTGTGCCTTCGAGGTCTAGGTGGACGCAGGAGGTAGAGATGGCGGTTGGATTCCAGTGCTTTCCACCCAGGCACACAGGGTATAATTCCAGAACAATGAAATGTTCCAAGAATGCCGTTTCTGTGAAGTGAGTACCTGCTTTTTAAGACCTCATTTTCTGAATAGGACTCTGAAATTGGAACCAAGAAAATCTGCACTTCAATGCCACCCATTAGCCGCCCTCTATTCTTTTGAACTGTGGGTGGTCTTCTTAAGTATATTTCAGCATACTTTTCTTTTTTAATATGTGACTTTGAATTTTGTTCTGCTTCATTACATCTTTTTTTATAATCTGACCAAAATGTTACTTAATTATGTGCCAAGTAATGGGATTGTGTCTTCAAAACTCACATTGTTTTTGTAAGGCTTTATAATATTAGACTGTATTAATGAGATGCTAGGAAATATTTTTGGGGAAAATATACTTACATCAAATTAAATTCTTAGCTTCATTATGTTAATAATCATTTAATTCTGATTTTTTTTTCTCTTAAAAGTTACTTTGATTTTAACTTTTTAATTACTGTTAAACTAAATTTTGCTCAGCTGTGTCCGACTCTGCGAACCCATGGACTGTAGCCTACCAGGCTTCTCAGTCCATGGGATTTTTCCAGGCAAGAGTACTGGAGTGGGTTGCCATTTCCTTCTCCAGGGGATCTTCCAGACCCAGGGATTAAACCCGGATCTCCGGCGTTGTAGACAGACGCTTTACCCTCTGAGCCACCAGGGAAGCTATACTAAATTCCTTATGCACCAAAATGGTGATTTTGTGATGAGTGAGGTCAAACTTCTCTCAAAAGTCTATAATTATTTAAAGCATGATTTTCAGCCTTGCACTTTTGACATTTGGGGTCACATAACTCTTTTTTGGGGGTTTCCCTGGTGGCTCAGATAGTAAAGAATCTGCCTGCAATGCAGGAGACCTGGGTTCGATCCCTGGGTTAGGAAGATGCCATTGAGAAGGGAATGGCTATCCACTCTAGTATTCTTGCCTGGAGAATCCCATGGACAGAGGAGGAGCGTTTCTGTGCACTGTGTTTGGGAGCAAATTTTAATTTTCCTTCCTTTGGGAAACAGAATATTTCTAATAGTCTTGTTGGATGTTGAGTACTCCAGTCTGTAAAACATGAAGTTGGACTGATGTCTCCTTTTCTCTACTTCTCTTTGCCCTTGAATTCCTCATGCTTTCTTGGTCTTCAGGCATACGACCTGCAATACTCCATGACCATAGTCTCGATGCTACATCACTGCCATTTTTCACAGGAAAGGGTATCATACCCTTTCCTCCATCAGGGACTTGTTGCAGCTCCACAGAGTGAGAGTCTAGGTACTTCAACAGTTGCCCTCGCGTGGCCTCATCTCTGCCCATGGATTTTGTTAACCAGAATGGGCTTTTCTGCTTCAATGAAGCACATAGGCCACTTCATGCCATGTGTTTTGATACCCTGTCCTGTTCCTTTGTTTGCTTTCTCTCCCTGAGTGCCCCTTTCCTCAGAATGGTTGTCCATCATTGTCTGCTGTTTCATCTTCTCCAAATAACCTTCCGAAATGCAATGCGTCACATTTTGTAGAAGGGATATGTTCCTGAAGACCTGGGAAAAATTCAAAATTCACAAAGTTCAATCCTGATTTTTCTCTTAGGAAATGATTCACATTATATAAAATTGTATGCACAAAATGACAGCCTTATTAATGTTTTATACCACAGCCTTTCACGTTAAAGTAAGGCCATTTGGGAACCCTACCAAAAGCTAACCTGAGTTCGTATTTCTATCAGCACTTTGCCTACAGTTTGTGGTTTTTACCAGCCATTTGCTCCAAAACATTCTGAAAACTTTTCAGTGTATCCAACTTGTAGGCTATTTGTATTAATAATTTGATCTAAAAGATCATGGTTTTCTCGTGGCCAAGATAAAAGGCTAGTGGGAGAGTTCTGCATGGTTGAAAAGAAGCTAGTGCAGATAACAGATTATTGCCAAGTTGGAGGAACTTCAGTTGCATACCCCAAGTCCTGATCCTATGAGCATCATTAAGATGCTTTTAACACACTTTGATCTGTGTGTTAGGAGAAGACATAAGGGGTAGACCTAATGTCTTGGTGAGTTTGGACTGTTGTAACAAGACATGATAGACTGGGTGACTTCAGCAGCAAACATTTATTTCTCACAGTTCTGGAGGCTGGGAAGCCCAAGATCAAGGTGCCACAGATTGAGGTGTGGTTGTTACTGTTCAGTCACTCAGTCCTGTCTGACGCTCTGTGACCCCATGAACTGCAGCACACCAGGCTTCCCTGTCCTTCACCGTCTGCCAGAGTTTGCTCATCCTCATGTCTGTTGAGTCGTGATGCCATCCACCTATCTCATCCTCTGTTGCCCCTTCTCCTCTTGCCCTCAGTCTTTCTCAGCATCAGGGTCTTTTCCAGCGCCTCAGCTGTTTGTACCAGGTGGCCAAAGTACTGGAGCTTCAGCTTCAGCATCAGTCCTTGCAATGAATATTCAGGATTAATTTCTTTTAGGATTGACTGGTTTGATCCTGCTGTCCAAGGAACTCTCGAAAGTCTTCTCCAGCACCCCAGTTTGAAAGCATTAGTTCCTCTTCGATACTCAGCCATCTTTATGGTCCAACTCTCACATCTGTACATGACTGCTGGAAAAACATAGCTTTCACTATATTGACCTTTGTCGGCAAAGCAATGTCTCTGTTTCTTAATATACTGTCTAGGTTTGTCATAGATTTTCTTCCAAGGAGCAAGTGTCTTTTAATTTCATGGCTGCAGTCACCATGGGGAGCCTGCTTTTTGTCTCCCAGATGTACACTTTCTCACTGTACCATCACCTGGCAGAGGGGGGGAAGCTCTGGGATCTCTTCATCATCATATTTTTGGGGCACTAATCCTATCATGGGGACTCCACCTTCATGACCTTGTCTGAACCCAGTTACCTCCCAAAAGCTCTACCTCAACAGTAGGGATTAGGGTTTCAACATATGCATGTTGGGGAGGCACAACGTTCAATCCATAGAACCTATTTACTAATGCACTGGTTGGTGAGAGAAACTGATGGTTATGATTTACTAAAATAATTGATCAGAGCTCATATAGTCATGGTAGAGTTTGTGACTTTGCTAGTTCTCCATTTTTTCCCAATGTCAGTTATGTGATTATTGGCTCAAATTACAAACCAGTAATTCTGAAGGAAATTAACCCTGAATATTCATTGGAAGGACTAATGCTGAAGCCGAAGTCCCAATACTGTGGCAACTTGATGTGAAGAGCTGATTCACTGAAAAGTACCCTGATGCTGGGAGAGATTGAAGGCAAAAGGAAAGGGGGCAGCAGAGGATGAATGGTCTGATAGCATCCCTGACTCCATGGACATGAATTTGAGTAAATTCTGGGAGATCGTGAAGGACAGAGGAGCCCGGTGTGCTGCAGTTCATGGGGTCACAAAGAGTCAGACATGACTTAGCGACGGAACAACAGCAAAATTATTGGCTGGGCCAATAACTTGATGGTATTGATTCATGGGAAAATGACATGGGTTATGTTAAACAAATTGAGCCAACCAAGTATTAGGACTTGTTAAAGCCAACATAGAACAGGGACACATGTAACAAGATGTGTGGTCCTCCTGGTGGGGGTGTTGGGGGTGGCAGTTTGGGGAAGAGATTGCATTCCTCCAAGTGGCCAGTCTGTGTTTGCAATGCTGGCCTCGTCTGGCCCTCCTTCTACTTTCTTTCATTATACCTTGCTTGTGCCTTTAGTATAGTAATCTTTTTATTGTTGTTTTTCTGTTTCTGTGTGTGTGTGTGTGTGGTAATAGACTTTTTAGCTACCAGAGAACAAGGACTGTCTGTTCATTTCTACCCTCTCCAGTGGTTGACACTTGACATTCTGAGAGTACACATTTAGTACATTGTCTCAGTGACCCATTTCTAAGGGGTTGCTGGCAAACCAGCATGCATCCAGAGGGGGACAAGCAGATTGCTGTGTATTCTTGAATCCCTTTTACATGAGGAGCTGATGAAGCTGGAGTTGTTTAGGTTGAAAAATAGTGGCGTTTGCATTTTGTAGTCCAGATTGGACAACACAGAGCAAAGCATTGTGGTTAAGAATTAAAAGCAGTGTGACCTTTGGCAGGTCTCGGTGTAAATTTTGAAAAATCAGAACAGGGTGAGTCCCTCCTTGGCTGGTCGAGAAGCACTGGCAACTGGCAAGGTGCTGCTCCAAAGTGCTGAGGCAGCAGCCACTTTCTCCTTTACTCTCCTCCTTCCTCTCGCTTTCTCCCCTTCACCCCACCTCCCGCCCTCCATAGAGGACCTTACAGGAGGATCTTACCTATCTTATAGACACGGAAGATAAGGTTAGAGGGTTAAGTGGTTTGTTTGAGATTTCTTAGGAAGATGTGAAAGAAGGAACTGGGTCTGGGTGTCTGTCCATTATTCTTTTTTGGACAGGATAATTGTCTTCAGACATTTGAGAGGGTGTCATGTAGGAGATGGAGGAGACTTAGAGAGCATCACTAAGTCTGTGTATATTTGCTCAGTCGTGTCCGACTCTTTGCGACCCCATGGACTATATAGTCCATGGAATTCTCCAGGCCAGAATACCAGCCTTGCCCTTCTCCAGGGGATCTTCCCAGTCCAGGGATCAAACCCAGGTCTCTTTACCAGCTGAGCCACATCGCATCACAGGGCAAAACCAGGGCTGATGGGTAGACATTAGCCATGTGAAGTGGAAACAGCAGAGGCGATCTGAACTTCTAACATTGGAGCTGCTTTTGGAATCAGCAGTTTCCCATTATTAGGAAAGTGTTCCTGCAGAAACTGAGGGATCAGAATAATAGCCAAAGGGGCTGGAACAAGGGGATTTCCTCACTGGGAGAGAGAATTGTACAAGATGTCTCTAAGTCTCTTCCAAATTTAAAATCACATTATTCTTGTGTCTCTTTCCTTTCCTGGGTGGAGTCAGCCAGTCGCTGAATTAATATCATTACTGCTGACACAGGAACGGGGAGTCTTTATATTCCACCAGAGAGAACCAGGGTTTGAAAAGTTGCTCTCCCGTTAGACTGTGTGGAGGGGGAGTTGTCAGGACGACATAATCAAAGTGGTGCTTGAGAGTAGAGATGGAAGGAGAATTCAGATGCTGTCGGAGCTTTTTTAGGATTCAGCAAATGACAACCCATGTTAATTTTCAGATTTTTTTTTTTTTTTGAGAATTGGGCAGTCAGCAGTTTTCAGGAACTGGTTTCATCCAGTAGTGCAGACTAGGGAGGTAAAGATATTTGAAATTAAGGTGTGTGATGATTATGAATGCGCCCATAATTACTTGTGTAAGTTCTGCCTGTTCCAGGGAGACAAGAGAAAGGTGATATCTTTCACATTATTAACCTACTGAACTGTACACACATCATTCGGCATTTCTTTGTATAAATTTTGAACCGCACCTTTCTCTTTGTTAAAGGTTTTGTCTTCCTACACAATTTCTATTCATTCTGTTTACTCTTAAGAAGAAAGTAGTCTTATGGATTAAAAAAAAAAGTGTAATGAAGATAAGAAATATCCTTGAAGTGAGGGGTCAATAAGACAGTCTTCACATTTATTTAATGTCTCTACTGTTCTTTGACTGTTATTCATACAGTCTCATTTAATTCCTATTAATTCTGTCCACATTTTATGGAAAAGGATGTGAGGTTCACAGGTTAAATAACTCACCCCAGGCTCTGCAGGAAGGAAATGATCCGTCTAAAAAGGCAGACAAATAGATATTTTTGTAGAAATGGCTCATTTACTCTCTCTAAAATCATTTAGGAGCTCTAAATTATAAGGCAGTTGGTGGCATATGGCATATGCTTGATTTCCCAATATAGTCAGTCAGATGTAGCTTGTAAGTAATCCCTGTATTTTATTAGTTGTATCCTCATTTGTATTTTCCCTTCATTATGGGCTCCTATCTATTACTCCCTACATGAGAAACATGTGATATTCAGGAAGCCGTAGTAGTAACATTAAAAGAACTAATGGAAATGAACCTGGCAAACAGACCTACTTGTCTTACACAGGAATAAAATCAATAGAATTCTGCTTGTGAATTGGAAGGAATTTACACTTGGCAGATGATTCTAAAAAATATTCTTCACCTTCAAGAACAAATCTATGTTTTAAAAACACAAGTTTTTGATGCTAGTCCTCCTTAGAATCTGAAAAAAGATACAATTCACCACCCTTTCACAGAAAGATGCAGAGGACGAGAGATAATTCAGTGTACTTTAAAAATGCGTTTTCTTCCTTGAACATTTAAAAATAAAATATTTGCACCACATCCCTGGCAGGAATTCAGTAGCAATGATAAGAATAGAGTCACCTTCTGTGTCTAACGTAGCCTTTACAGTGGCTTTGTTTCATAGTTTCATAAATTGGGCTTTCTGGTTTCCTTGGCAACCCAGTTGTCGACACTGGTTGCTAAGGAGCAGCTTCGGCTGCACAAAGCAGAAGGAGCTGAGTCTGCTACCGGGTGACTTCATCCCTGGCAGTGACAGGCGGTGGAGATCTTAGTGCTTGTTCAAGTGAGGCCTCCATCTTGAGTTTCCTCCTGAAGGATTCCGATGGATTTTCGTGACTTGTGTTATTCTGACAGTTACGAGGAGGTAGAGGCGCTCATGGGAACTGATAGTCGGGCAGCCTGCACAGCGTCTAAGTTCTCAGTTCTGTTTCATCAATTGCCTGATGTCAGTGACTTATTCAGCAAAAGAGAATCTATTGCTGTAGTTACAAGATACCAAATAAGCCATCCTATCTTCTTTCTTAAATGCAGCAGAGGACACTTGAGAAAGGAAGCCAACTGTTCATCTTTGCAAATCAATGTGAGAGCAGGACACTGATGTTGGATTTCAGCTAAAAGAAGTAGAGATTTTCATGAACTTGAACCATGACCAAATGGTCAGTCCAGTTAAAAATAACCCACCGTCTTGGCTATTGTAAACGGTGCTGCAGTGAACATGGGGTGCACGTATCCTTCTGGACTATGTTTTTCTCTGGATATATGCAGGAGTGGGATTGCAGGATCATATGGTAGCTCTATTTTTAGTTTTTTATGGAACCTCCATTCTGCTCTCCACAGTGGCTGATTGTCAGGCCCAGTGAAGTCAGAAAAAGGGAAATATTGTATGATACCACTTATAATGTGGAATCTAAAAAAGTGATACAAATGATCTTATTTACAAAACAGAAACAGACTCACAAACTTAGAGCAAGAACTTTTGGTTACCTGACAGAGGAAGGAAAGTTAAGGAGTTTACATGTACACCCTGCTATATTTAACATAAATAACCAACATGAACCTACTATTCAAAACATAAATAAATGAATAACATTGGCTGTCAAAAAAAATAACCCCCAAACTGTAAACAAATTTTTCTTTATCGACAGGTAAGAGATATTGCAGCTCTTACAGAAATACTTTGCTAATTTGGTGTATGCATATTTTTGAATGTGACTTTATCAGCTGTGATCAGCATAGTAATTTGTCCATAAATCTCTGTCGTGGTCAACGTGCCCATGTTTTGGGTGCGTGTTGCATGAGTTCATGAGTGATGTGTGAATCTTCGAGGTCAGAGGTAGAAGGTCCTTGTGTTCCAAACAGGTGCTCAGGAAGAGTGTAAGCGCCACTTCCACAGCTCAGGTGTGAGCTCGGCATCTGTCCTTCAAACTGTCAAGCCCGGAGGGCTGATGAGGGTTATGGGGAGTGTTAATGGAGTGAGGGAGTACCACTTCTCCTCGTTGCTTGGTTTTGGATGGTCGCATTCTACAAGTTGGTCATCTGGTATTAATTATCTTTTGGAGATCTTCAAATACAGACAGTTTAGCTTTGGAAGCCCATGTAATTAAGTAGGCTGGTGATCCTCTTTGGACACGTGCGTTATGCTCTCTGAGCCTCACATTCATTATCTGTAAAGTGAGTTGGTAAGAATACCACAGGCTCCTCTGTCCATGCGGATTCTCCAGGCAAAATACTGGAGTGTGTTGCCATGCACTTCTCCAGGGGGTCTGCCCAACCCAGGGATCAAACCGGAGTCTTCTCCATCTCCTCCACTGAAGGCAGATTCTTTACCTCTGAGCTCACTGAGGAGCTTGATAACCTGATTCAGACCAAACCCTTTGTAAGAAGTTAGAGCTGATACTTAGAGCGTAAAGCAGTGTGATTCTGTTTTAAGACTCATGTTCCTCTGAAAGGGCACTCACTTGATTCAGTTCAGCCATTTTATTGAGCATCTAATACGTTAGTGATTTTTCTGGATGTTGGGGGTAGGTCTGTGAAGAAGGTAGGAGTTCAGTTTCAGGTGTGCTAGGTGTGAGATCTCTGTTAGATGCTGACAAGGCAGTCGATTCAAGTCTGGAATTCAGATGAGAAATCTGGGTTGAAGATATAAATTAGGAGGACATTTGCATGGAGTGGTAGTATCTAAAACCATGAAACTGGATGAACTCACCGAGGAAATGAGTGTCAGTAGAGGAGAGTTCCGTGAACTGACCTTAATTTTGGGGTGCTCTGAAAAAAAAAAACAGAGCAAGGGAAAGAAAAGGCACCACATGGAGAAGGCAATGGCACTCCACTCCAGTACTCCTGCCTGGAAAATCCCATGGACAGAGGAGCCTGGTAGGCTGCAGTCCATGGGGTCGCTGAGGGTCAGACACGACTGAGCGAATTCACTTTCACTTTGACGCACTGGAGAAGGAAATGGCAACCCACTCCAGTGTTCTTGCCTGGAGAGTCCCAAGTATGGGGGAGCCTGGTGGGCTGCCGTCTATAGGGTCGCACAGAGTTGGACACAACTGAAGCGACTTAGCAACAGCAGCAGCAGCAGAGAGGACTGAGAAGGGATAACTGGCTTAAGAAAGCCAGCAGCTTGGGATATCCTGTAAGCCAAGAGAAGGCAGAGCCAAGAGGACCGAGTGACACCTGGGCGCGCACTAAGGGAAGATATGTCCCGAGAACTGATCGAATGCACTGACCTAGAGGCCATAGGCAATCTTGACAGGAGCAGCTCAGTGGAAAAGCGGAGTCAAAACCTGATGTAGGTTTGGGCCTTTAGGGAAATAATGTGAGGGGAGAGATTGGAGCAAACATAGCCAACTCTTTCAGGAAGAAATGGGGAGGAAGCTGGTGAAAGAAGTAGGATGATAAGGATGGATGGCTTTCATCAGATATTTGAATCTGCAAACGTTGGGCCTTTGGTCTATGTCCACAGATTTAATTTCTTTAGTTTCTTTGCTGTGCCTGTCGTGATAGCCCATAATCATTAGTTTTTGTTTTTTGAGTTTTGATTTGCAAGTTCTCAGTTTCTACAACAAAATTAAGATATTGTGTTCTATATGGATTATTTAACATAAATATTTCCCCTGCAATGCCAAAGCAATATAGTCTAGTGGTTAACACCATGTACTTTATGTCATTCAGCTGAAATCTGAGTCTCAGTTCTCCTCCTTCTTAACCATGTGAGCTGTGAAATTAATTTAGTTTTCCTTAGCCTCGGTTTTGATTTTTTTTTTTCCACCTAGCAAATTGTTGTTGTTCAGTCGTAATTTGTGTCTGACTCTTTGCAACCCCATGGACTGTAGCACTCCAGGCTTCTCTGTCCTTCACTATCTCCTGGAGTTTGCTCAGACTCATGTCCATTGAGTTGGTGATGCCATCCAGCCATCTCATCCTCTGTGGTCCCCTTCTCCTCCTGCCCTCGGTCTTTCCCAGCATCAGGGGCTTTTCCAATGAGTCAGCTCTTCGCATCAGGCAGCCACAATATTGGAGCTTCAGCATTAGTTCTTCCAGTGAATATTCAGGGTTGATTTCCTTTAGGATTGACTGGTTTGATTTCCTTACTGTCCAAGGGACTCTCAAGAGTCTTCTCCAGCACCACAATTCTGGTAGCAATTCTTCCCTCATAGAGATGCCATGAGTCTTAAATGAGCTGTACTTGCTCATGCATGCTCAGTCATGTCTGGCTCTTTCTGACCCCATGGATTTTAGCCCACCAGACTCCTCTGTCCGTGGGATTTTCTGGGTAAGAATACTAGAGTGGGTCGCCACTGCTTGCTCCATTAAATGAAGTAATACAGTTAGAACTTTTAGGTCAGCACTAATACCTATGTAAACTTCCCAGTAAAGGTTAGCTATTATTGTAGCTATTAAGTTATATTCTGACATGAAGTGACATAAGGTAGGACAAGGTGGCGGCACCCCACTCCAGTATTCTTGCCTGGAAAATCCCATGGGTGGAGGAGCCTGGTAGGCTACAGTCCATGGGGTCGCAAAGAGTCAGACACGACTGAGCACCTTGACTTTTACTTTTCACTTTCATGCACTGAAGAAGGAAATGGCAACCCACTCCAGTGTTCTTGCCTGGAGGGAGGATGGTGGGCTGCTGTCTACGGGGTCACACAGAGTCAGACATGACTGAAGTGACTTAGCAGCAACAGAAGGCAGGAAAAAATAAGAGGTTGGGAATTGACCATACTTGGGTTTCTACTCCATTTCATTACTGTCTATACATCTTACTTAACACTGCTAAATTTGTTTCCTTATATCTAAAATGAAGTTAATAATCCTTAACACAAAGAAAATTAAATGATATATTTATAAAATTACAGTGTACCTTAAAAAGTACCATACAAATATTCATTTCATTTATTTAAAAAGAAATTCTTTTTTAAAATATATTTGATCTCTTCCATTAAATTTGTGTACTAAGAAAGAAAAAATCTTAATCCATCTTTGCAGTTTTAACTTTGTAATTTCAGGCAAAGTTTAGGTTCCAAGGAGAGTGAGGGTATCCAGTGGCAATATAAGAAGATGTGTTACCATTATTAGTTTTCATAAAAAGTTTTGAAGTGTGGAAGATACTACAAAATAGAAGAACAGAAATGGGACTCTGTTACACATATATGCAGTTATTAAATTTTTCTCCCATATGGACTGGCTCAAGTGAACTAACTTACTTGGTGCCAAGCAGGTGTCTTTTTATCTTTCTGCCAGAATACTGTGTCCTTTAGGTGTTTCCATTAAAGTGGAGAAAAATGATCTATATAACAGCTGGTAAAAAAAAAACAAAAAACAAAGATGAATGGGGAATGAGGTCAGCTAATCATCTAAGGAAGCTTCCAAGTAAGAATAATCTAATGGGGAAAAAATGAGGTTAGTATGACCTTGTTTGATAAAAATCTCACCTGACCTCTCACAAATTCCCTGATCATAACCGAAGTAACTCCAATCCCTTTTGAGTCCCCTTGGTCATCCCTTGGGGCTTACCTGAAAGCTCAGTTGGTAAAGAATCGGCCTGCAATGCAGGAGACCCGGTTCAATTCCTGCGTCGGGAGATCCCCCGGAGAAAGGATAGGCTACCCACTCCAGTATCGTAGAATGCCTTAAGGATGTGGAGGAGCTGTAGTAACTAGTGCTGTTACTGCTAGTTTATATGTATATACTTCTCAGATCTTTAAAAACAACAAAAACAACAACACTTCCTTGAGCTTTGGTGCCTGTAATTTTTAAAACAATCCCATGAGATCGGTTTTAGAACTAGGGTTACATCCACTTTAAGAAGAAACAACTGGTTTCTGTGATTGCATAATTACCTTTGGGTCAAAGCTGGAACTGAGCCACTTTAGAAAGTTGTTGGACGAAGTAAGTTTCCCCCCTCCCGCCCCCCCACCCCACCTTTCAGACACTGTGCAACAAATGTGAATTATAGAGTTCTGAGCTTCTTTTGGGTACCTGAGGATTCTATTTTAGCTTTTAAATAATGCATGTGTCTTGAATCAAAATTACATCTAAACTCACTCTTTCCACCAGACACACAGTCGGTCCTTAAGAACTCTCTGTTGGCTAACCAATCACAGTATTCTGTTGCAGCATGTGGTCATCGTCTAATTTATTGTTGCTGTTGCTAAACAGAATGCGCGGCAGTTATTTTAAAGGAGTAAGAAGCAATTCTGGCATTTAAAATTTTTCAGTTGTATGCACGGAAGGCCTCTATGAAACACACATAACGTTGCTTTGAGAGCGATGGGGAAAAGATACTAGAGGATGTCCAAGAGACAGCTAGGAGATGATCCCGCAGCGACATAAAAATAAGCATTGACGCCAGTCTATGTCTGACGCAGGATACAGCATGCTTGGGGCTGGTGCATGGGGATGACCCACAGAGATGTTATGGGGAGGGAGGTGGGAGGGGGGTTCATGTTTGGGAACACATGTAAGAATTAAAGATTTTAAAATTAAAAAAATAAAAAACTAAAACAAACAAACAAAAAAAGCATTGAGGTTGTGTGTGACATAGCCCGAGCGAATGAAAGATCGTGGTGGGTAAAGGCGGCTGATTCAGGGAGAGGCTGGACCCGTCTCTTGGAGTGGGAGTCCAGGTCGATGGGTGGAGGGGGGAAAGGGCGTTTCCTGGACGGGAGCAGGGAGGACGGTATAGGGCTGGTGGAACTGGCAAGGGGAGGTGATGCCAACCTGGTGAAGGTTACACTGAAGTCATTTTCTGTCACTTGGTGATCAGATGTCACCTTAGAACAAGCTTTGTTGCTTTCACGTGGCCTAATTCTTAGAGCCTTGGGGTAAAAACCATGACAGAATTTAACAAATTGAGTCATGTTCTCACTGAAGCAAGTGGTAACTAGTAGACGTCTTAGTTTCCCCATTCCTTGTCTTTATTCCTGTTGCTTGTTGGCAAAGCTATTTAGCTTAATTTGAATTTAATCTAATACTTGGATTCAGGAAGAGGCTGTTTTAAAAGAATCAAGATCTCTTAAAGCCTCTTTCTCCATTTAAAATATAATCCAGAATATTTCCCAGGCATTCTTTTCTGAACTCTTTTCCAACAAAACCTTTTGCCTGGTTTCTTTTTCCATCGGTGCTCAACTCCTACTCTGTCTTCAGTTTCTTCATCTGGCAAATGGAAATTAATACTAAGCATCTCGTGTGATTTTATTGAGTTAGCCAAAAAATTTGGGTTTTCCCCTAACATCTTACGGAAAAACCCAGAGGAACTTTTTTTTTTTGCCAACCCTGTTAGGAACGTTAAATTACTGTGATGTAATGTGAAAACTCTATACATTGAAAGGTGCAGAAGCTACTCTAAAGTGATCTTATATTATTAATTATGCAACTCTATAATTTGTATTTGACTAAAAAGCATAGCTTTTATCTGATGACTGTATTTGGAAATTTTAACATACATTTTATTATTTTTCCTTTTGTCTTCCCTTGTCTTCACATTATCCAGGAGTTTTCAATTCATCCAAATTAGTTTAGTGTGATTTGAAAGACCTAGTACTTCACAGCATTCATCACTCATGCTTTTGGAAAGAAGATTTGAAATGTCTTATTTTGAAACTAGTGAAATGGATTCTTTTTTCCCTGCAGCTTTTAAAAAGCATTTCAGAAGGTTGTTATGTTTAATTTGAATCACTGTGTCTTAGGACCAGTTACAAGAAGTTTTCTTTTAAAACTTTTTCTGTTGCTCAAGTTTGCTAGTTATTAAATATTAGAGATTTCTTTGTAAAAGAATTATGAAAATTTTCATGAGAGACTGCACTCTACCAAGATGCAGACAGATAAAAAGAGTAAAAATAAGAGTAAAATAAATAATAAGTCAATTTAAAAAAAATCTGAGGATTTCATTTTTGGCCTGTAAAAACTGTATCATATTAATTTTACAGAGAAGTCATTCAAAGCTGAGTCTTAAGGTTTATTTAGAGAGGCTTATATTCACTGACTACCAAGCAGTTCTTTTCACTGTGGCTTTGTTTAAAGAGTTTAGGATTGATTTATGTGGCCTCTTATTTATAACCTGAGACCAAGACAGTGTAGCCAGCCAAAACAATGTACAGTGTCAAAAGCATTTCAACTAAACACTGAGAAATTCATCTTTGTTGCCAGCGTGAGACTAGCCAGGTCATCCACTGCCAAAGTAATAGGGACAGCATGCGTTTCCAGGCTTAGCACGTTTGGCTCTGTTTGTAGCCATGAATTTTTAGGAGTCACATTATAAAATGCTGGAATCCAAAGCTGTATTGTGGATTTTAAAAATGTTCGTCACTTTGATCATGCTTTCTAATTACATTCTTCTGAATACTTAGATTTTCTCTTCCTGTACTTTAAAAATAAGAACACTTTATGGAAGCAGTTCTTTTTGGCTCCCTAACGTCTCAACTGGTGATTTTTGTTTTCCACCTAAAGCAGATGTCCAGCACCCCTGCAGCGCATCTGGTTTAAAGAACAAAACTGATTTATTTTCTTTGTTGGGAAGGAGTGCTTCCCATTAAGATAGTGGTTTTAGAGGTGGGCTTCCCTGGTGGCTCAGATGGTAAAAGAATCCGCCTGCAGTGCAGGAGACCCAGGTTTAGTCTTCTGGGTCGGGAAGATCTCCTGGAGGAGGAAATGATAACCCACTCCAGTATTCTTGCCTGGAGAGTTCCATGAACAGAGGAGCCCGGTGGGTTACAGTCCATGGGGTCGCAAAGAATCAGAATAACACTAGAGGTGAGAGTCCACGTCCTTTCGTGTCCCAGGGCAGACGGGACGGCCCTCAGGCAGCAGATAGGAAGCCCCTTGGAAGGACAGAGCCCTGGCATCTTAGTTGCCCCACGACTACCTTGAAGGATGCTGTGTGGTACCTGGATCCATGTTCCTCAGAGCTGTTGAGTGTGTTAATTTCTGAATTAGGATGCAAAAGAAAAAGGAAAAAAGGAAGGAGGCAGGAAGAAAGGGAGGAAAAAAAGGATGGAAGGAACAAAAGAGAGGATGTGAAGACGGAAAAGAAGAGGAAAGCAGGGAGGGAGGAAGACAGAAAATACTAACAGATTCACTATTGCACAGACCTCCCAGTTTGCAGTAGAGGGGTAGCTGCCTGGTTCATTTGGCCCATGCTCAGTTCATTACAGCACTTCTAAGCAAACTGGAAACTTCCAAGAGGAATGTGCTATAAGTTACTTCAAAGGCTAGTGTGATATCTTGTTTCCTATTTTGACAAGATCCGTTTGGGAAAGTGGTGTCATTTAAACTCATCTTACAGCACAGGAAAATAGTGTTGTTCCCAGTGATTAACACGGCAGTTACAGCCTTGGAGCCTCAAATTCCAGGTCCCGTCTGATCCGTAGCGCCGTCTGGGAAATAACTGTGAGCCGTGTCCTGGTGTGGCAAAGCTCTGGGTTGGTCTTAGACGCCTCTCCTTACCTTCCACGTTATTGTGGAAAAGAACTCGACCTTTCTGACATCCAGGTGCCTGGTCTGCCAGGAATGTCTTGGGTTGAACACATTTCACGAGGTTATTTGAGGTGCAGATGAGACCATGTATGTTGGGACCATTAAAGTGAAAGTGAAAGTGAAGTCGCTCAGTCGTGTCCGACTCTCTGCGACCCTGTGGACTGTAGCCCTCCAGGCTCCTCCGTCCACAGGATTCTCCAGGCAAGAATACTGGAGTGAGTTGCCATTTCCTTCTCCAGGGGACCTTCCCGACCCAGGGATCGAACCCAGGTCTCCCGCATTGCAGGCAGACTCTTAAATCTCTGAGCCACCTTAACCCTTGGCAAATTGTAAAATTCAAATTTGTGACTGAACAACAAATTCAAATCAGGGGTGATAAGTTGTGGTTATTCTGATATCTGGGACGTATCTTTTATATTGTGTGGGTGTTTTTTTCCCTATGCAAACACAGCATTTGCTACAAAGAGGGGGAAAAAAAACCCAGCCACAATTGCACACCTCAAATCTTTACTACTTCTGTTAGCATTTTGATAAAATATTCATATATAAATGATTAAGAATATTTATGGATATTCTTCTATATATTCAATCTGGCATCCTCTATTCCTTTTCCTTAATATATTGGCATATATATTTTTCCATTTTACAATGTAATTTAAGTGATTATTTAATTGTTGGCAGTTTAGGCTTTGCAAAATTTTTTTAAATGTATTGTATTATCCAGCAGAGTCTTTGTTCTGCCTAATTGTCTTAAGTCTTAAAGATAGGTTCTTAGAAGCTGAAGGGCCTTAAGTTTCCACATCAGTCACTGGAAAGTTGTCTTTCCAAACCATCCTTCCAGTCCTGTTTTCCATCCTTATATAGGAAGAACAACTGAAATTCTGGGTTGTAGGACTATTTGCTAACATTTATTGAGAGCTTATTCTGTGCCCACTATATGCTTAATATCTAATATCTATAATTGTAACAACAACCCTAATTTAGCTGCCATTATTCCTATTATATAGGTGAGTACACTGGGGTACACAGAGGTTAAGTGACTTACTTAAGATCACACAGTGAGTGAGTAGGGAAGCGCTGGAGTTTGGGGCTAATTTCTCAGGAAGTCCTAAGTGCTACATGACACAGGAAGCTGAGAGACCATTTATTAGCCTGTCATGATCTGCATATTTTGTTTAACTCTTTGCATTTACAGTCTGTCAGAAGTCAAGAATTCCAGAGAATGACTTTTTTTTTTTTTTTTTTTAACGGAAGATGCGAGTGTTTGCAGAACTTTGCCAGCGTTGTTTAGGAGTCTGGTGAATCATTAGCACACTACTGCCCTTGCTTATGTAATTATGTGTGAAAAGAGAGAATGAGCTTAGAGTAATGGCATTGCAGTCCTTTTTCTACTTGAGGATAAATTCTGATGGAAGGAGATCAGTACCATTATTATGAAATAGATATGATGGTGTTATGCGGCATTGTCATGCTCCACTTCTCTTTTCTGGTGTAATAGACTCTGTAAAGAGTAAAGGTGAGGTTACCCTTTTCCTTCTTTGTTTCTTACGTTCTTATAAACTAGAATTCAGTGGAGCTTTGTCTTATCTGTAGCTTAGTGACATCAGTGTTGAACAAAAGCACATATACGATAAATTGCCATATATATTTCCTTCTAGCCACTTGCTCTTCTGCAATACACTCAATGATGCTTAAAGCTTTGTGGATTTTCAGATTAGCAGACGCATCATTTTACCTTATTTGTTAAATCCAGATAGTGCCTCTAGTCAGAGTCCCGTTTATGGCAGGAATGTGATATATGAGCCATGTTCATCAGATTTGGTGGGACTCTTCCCCAGTGTTCTCTCTCTCTCTCTCTCTCTCTTTTTTTTTTTTTTGTGAGAGCTGTTTGGACTACATTTATGACTTTTGTTTTAATTGATTATTACAGATTAATTATACCTGTCAATGTGCCCAGAGCTACCCTGTAAGTCATGTTTTTAAAAATGTAATAATCTCTTTAATAGATTTATGAAACTCTTGGTAGGGATTGCTTGTCACAATATCAACTCATTGTTTCACTTAATCGTGCAGTAAATATTTACTGCCCATATTTTATGACTGTGATTTGAAAGCCCTTTTAAAAAGGTTGAATTCGTAAGTAGATACTCTGAAAAATGCATATAGATATTGTTGTTCAAGGGCACAGTTGTATTTGGCTCTTTCCACAGGTAGAGAACAGTTCTGTTAGGTTCTATTCATTTTTTTTAAAAAGGAGTAGCCATGATCTTCCCTCTTAAGGTGAAAAGTGAGAAATTCCCTCACACTGACCCTGTTTCCCTAACTCTTGTCTAGCAGGGGGTGAGTGCTCTGACTAGGATAGTAGCTTCTGAAATATTGGGCATGCCTGACTCTTCTTAGGCCTCTTTGCCTTTTTAAGTGATGGATGCCGCCGCTTCTCTAAAAATAAGAATCTGAGGGCATTGAAGTTGCTGGGAAGCAGTGTGCATATTTTTTCCTTTCGTATGTTTCAAAAATGGCCAAAGTCTAACTGAAGCCATGATCCAGTGACCTAACTTCCTACTGAGGCAGAGAAGTCATTTGAAGGACAGACGATACCAAATGCCCTCTGGTTTCTCCTTTCTCGTCTAGCCTTTGGGATGTCCCTGCGAACGTCTGGGCGCACTGAGTCTCTAGCTTAAGAAGGTGACATCTAGAACCTTCCAGGCTGAGTCAGATCCTAAGGCACTTCACCGTATCCAGTGACACTGAGAACCTTTCTGTTTAATTTTTTTCATTATGGCTTAGATGATGGAAATCTCAATCAGTAGCAAAATCGTTTTGTTTCCATGTGCACACGTGGTACTGTACTGGCTCCAGGCAAGTCAGATTAAACAGACCAGGCCCTGTTCTCATGGGACCCCGGGCAGCCAGATGGGCAACCAGAGGACATCAGATGCAAACGTCAGCCAACAAGTGCAGCAAGGCCTCACGTTGCTTGTGGCCATCGGAGGAAATAGCCTCATTAAGTCTTCAGCTGACGGCTGGGTCAAGGTCATTGACCTTTTGATTTTAGCTGTCAGTGTGACCTGAACATATGAAATTGGGATATCAAATTTGAATGAGGGTTTGTATCCTCAATTTTTATTTAAGATGAATCAAGTCTAATCTCAAAGAACTTTGTGCATTGACTCCTATCTGTGGTCAGTTTTCTTCTCTGCTCTTTTTTTCTTTTTAAATCAGCACCACCAGAGTTTGCATTTACTGTTTATCGCTATCAACATTATCATCTTAACTGTTCCTTGGGTATCTTTGTATGTCAGGCAGGCGCTTTATACAACTATCTTTAAAGTTGTACAAACGCTCTGCTGTCAGGTCTCATTATTTCCATTTTAAGAATCAACCCACAGGCTTAACTTTCAAAGGGGCATATTAAGTAAAGTTGAGGCTCAGAATGTCTGGACCCAGCACCAGGGCTTCCCGGTATTATTCTCCGCTTGTTGGGTTGTGAACCTTGACTGCTCCTCTGGGAGGTTAGAGGTGATTCCTTTATTCAGTCATTGAGCAGCAGTTTACTGGGCCCTGTTCTCAGCATTGGCGATAGAGACATAACCAAGACAGCCGGTCTCTGACACCATTATGGTTTTGCACATTCTAGTGGATTCCAGGCAATAGCCAGTAAGTCGTAGGAAGGCTTGGAAAGAGGACATGGTTTAGGGTTGTCTCAGTCTTCCTACGTAGAACCGTTGACGTTGTTGAGTCACAAAGTTGTGTCCAACTCTTTGTGACCCCATGGACTATAGCCCACCAGGCTCCTCTGTCCATGGGATTTCCCAGACAGGAATACTGGAGTGGGTTGCCATTTCCTTCTCCATGGCACCTTCCCATCCCAGGGATCAAACCCTCGTCTCCTGCTTTGGCAGTCAAATTCTTTACTACTGAGCTGTCTAGGAAGCCCAGACCTTAGGTGAGTGAAATCAGAAAACAGTTCTGCAATCCCTGGGCTTCTCAGAATTACGTGCAGTGTTTCTTAAACTTCAAAGTCATTATATAAATAAATGAGGATGAAAGAACCGGTGTGTTCCCAGACAAGAATGATGTTTTATAATGACAGGGAGCTCCACTGAAGTGTGAATCACAACCAGAACGTCAGCAGAGCTGTACCTGACAGAAGCGTTCCAGATTTACAGAGTCCTCAGCGAGCTCTTAATAGATGAGAACGTCTGAAAAATAGGACTTTGGGGCTTCCCAGGTGCTGTGGTGACTGACGTGGTATTTTATGGAAGATGACACTTGGGTGAGGGCATGTTGAAATTTACTGCAGTATGATTCAGTGTAAGGAAAACCTCTGGCTGCTGCTTAGCTTTGAGTAGATGCTAGATAACTTGATTAAATGTTTGGTTGTTTGTGATATCAATGTGTTAGGATTGCCGGAAAGCACTGAATGGAGCCAACATATATTCACACGTCGTCAGTCACTCCTGTCTGGGTTGTGGTATTTAATTTAAACAAACCGTTTCTGCCAACTTTTTCAGATACACTATTAATCTTATTAAGCATCTGTGGACTGCTTTACCCTACTAGGATTATTTGGAAGTCATTGTTAGTGAAAGAAGAGACGGTAGCTTAAAAAAAATTCCAAGTGGAAATTTGGGGAAAGTTGGGCCTTTAAAAGGTGTTAATGATAGTTTTAGTGCGCTGTTAGGTGCCAGAAGAGAAAAAGTATATGGTGCAAACAGCTGCCTATCTGCTATCCTAATTTCAAAAGAATGTGTTTGCTTTTCGATGTCTGTCGACTTTAACAAAAAGACATGTATAACAGTGTACTTGTTTTTTAATGTGCAAGGACCTGTTTCAAGATTGGATCTCACACCTGGCTGGACACAGACGAGGAGAAATTTCAGTTCTCAGTTGAGGAAAGTTGGGGTGGGATTAATTAGTTCTCCACGGCTCTGAATTCACTGTTGCTGTGAGCTGGTGACCTCAGTTTTAAGAATTCTTTCCCTCCCCATTGCCTCACATCCCTTCCATCAACACCACCATGGTTACCACGCACGCAGGCTTTCTCTTGGTCTTCTGGAAGATTCCTTTTCTGAAATGTTGATTGTGTTATAATCTATGCCACATGCTTCCTCCCCCATGTGGCCTTATGCAACTTTATACGCGTCATTCCTAAGCAGATGTTGCATTCTTTATGACTGGCATGAAGATCGCTTCCTCATCTGGCCTAGGGACCATTTCTGCTGGTTCCTGCAGTCTCTGCTGCATCCGGGTATTTGGGGCACAGGATGCATTTTTGTGCATCTTCCTTCCTGCAGTCTTAGTTACCTGAGTTGTGACTCAGTTCAGTTCAGTCGCTCAATCATGTCCAACTCTTTGTGACCCCATGGACTGCAGCACCCCAGGCCTCCTTGTCTATCACCAACTCCCAGAGTTTACTCAAACTCATGTCCATTGAGTTGGTGATGCCATCCAACCATCTTATCCTCTGTTGTCCTCTTCTCCTCCTGCCTTCAATCTTTCCCAGCATCAGGGTCTTTTCCAGTGGGTCACTTCTTCACATCAGGTGGCCAAAGTATTGGAGTTCCAGCTTCAGCGTCAGTCCTTCTGATGAACACTCAGGACTGATTTCCTTTAGGACGGACTGGTTGGATCTCCTTGCCGTCCAAGGGACTCTCAAGAGTCTTCTCCAACGCCACAGTTAAAAAGCATCAATTCTTTGGCGCTCAGCTTTCTTTATAGCCCAACTCTCACATCCGTACATGACCACAGGAAAAACCATAGCTTTGATTAGACGGACATTTGTTGGCAAAGTAATATCTCTGCTTTACTGAAGAGGCATAATTCTCTGATTGACATTCTTTGTCTTTACAAGAGTATGTTACTCATTTTGAGGGAGAAAAATGTTTGTGGCCATCTAGTTATAAAACTAGAAATGGAAACCCACTCCAGTATTCTTGCCTGGAGGATCCCAGGGACAGAGGAGCCTGGTGGGCTTCCGTCTACAGGGTTGCACAGAGTTGGACACGACTGATGTGACTTAGCAGCAATTATAAAACAGACATCTTTTTAATTCTTTCAGTATTAACTATCTTTTTGGTAATTTTGTTGCTCTATGCACTTACTGAGTGTAAACTTAAGAATAAGCAACGGGGTTCTTAGAAATCTGTGCCAATCAATGCATACACACCCCTATAGTATGGCTTTGGCCAGAAAGTTCATTCAGGTTTTTCCATATCATCTTATGGAAAGCATCCCAATAGTATGTAAATCACAGTTAATGATTATATGTATTTGTTGTTGTTGTCTAAGTCACTAAGTTGTGTCTGATTCTTTGTGACCCCATGGACTGTAGCCCGCCAGGCTTCTCTGTCCATGGAATTTTCCAGGCAAGAATACCATTTCCTTCTTCCGGGAATCTTTCTGACCCAGGGATCAAACCCTACAATGGCAAGTGGATTCTTTACCACTGAACCACCTGGGAAGCCTGATTTCATGTATGCCAGCCAAGTAACATATGAAGCGTCCTCTGTGTTTGATGAACATCTAGAACTCTGTATCTGCATATTCAAGTAGGGCACGGGGATTAATTGATCTGATTATGAGGAAGATATAACAGGAAAAAGTGTACTTTCTGGTCATTATACCACTGAAAGTGAGAATTTGGTATTTAAAAGGCAGACAGTCAACTGTAGGTCTATGACAGAGTAATCTGATCTGAGGAGATGATAAATAGCTGAATAAATTGTTGATTAATAGGCACTTTATTATATTCAAAATAGAATTCACCAGAAACATGTTAACACACAGGTACCCCATGTGAATTGAATATTAATACTCTTTAAAAAGAGGGAATTTTGAAAAAAAATTATTGACATGTAGTTGATGTATAATACTGTACATATTTCAGGTGTACAACAGTGTGATGCGCAGTTGGTAAAGGTTATACTCCATTTGTAGTTATCACAAACACTGGCTCTATTCCCTGTGCTTTAAATCTGTCCGTGTGGCTTATTTGTTTTATACACAGTGTACCTCTTAATCCACTACTCTCAATTTTTAAGTAATCTTTATTATGGAAATCTTTATGTACTACTGTGGAACACTTCTTTGTGTGGTGTTCTACAAGTCAGAAGGGAGTAACTGGTTTTGAACAATGGATAGTTTTTCCCTTATTCCAACTCCTTGAAGTCCATCTGTTTGCTGAACTTGTGGTGAGTGGGCTTAAGATTGCACTGGTTCACCTGTCAAAACCCACCTTCAGTTCTTCCTTCACACTCAACAGTTCTTCAGGCTGTCTATTCTAGAGTTAAATCCCTCCAACAAAGATGAGTGGTTATTTTTTGTGTTTCAGTTTCTTTTCCCTGAAGCTGGCAGCTAGCCACTGGGGTCTAGTGGAGCAAACAGTTGCTTGGAGGAACGAAGCCATTGATTTTATTTCCAGGCCCACTGTGATGATTTCACTGAATGCTGGCTTAGAAAACACTCTTGACTTCTTGGGAGAAAGGTATTATTTAAATGCCAAGTTTCTAACACGAAGATTTCTCTGTGCAGGAATAAACAGTGTGTTTGTGTTACTGTGCAAAGGGGGAGTTGGATGACAGAGGGGTGCAGTGCTGTTGGGAACTGGAAGGAGAAAGGGTTCCCAGCTTTCATCTTCATCTGACCTAAAGAATATTTCTGTACAAGTGAACCCAAGCGTGGTCCACGGGCAAAGCCCCTAATTTTATTTCCCTCATCAGGAAATGAAACTGGATGGCTGCACCTCCATGACTGGTGGAGTTTCATGGTAGGCTTTGCAAGACATGAGTGTGATTTGCTGTCTGGTTTGGACAGGTCAGTCCAGCCATTCTAAATCTATGGGGTGGTCTTCTTATGAAGGCAGAGATTTAGGGGTGGGAATTTTTTTTTTTTTGAGAAAAGTAGAGGAATCAAATGAATCTGCCAGTCATGCAGGAGACCTGGATTTGATCCCTGGGTTGGGAAGATCCCCTGGAGGAGGAAATGGCAACCCACTCCAGTCAGTAGTCTTGCCTGGAGAACCCCATGGGCAAAGGAGTCTGGCAGGCTACAGTCCATGGAGTCACAAAGAGTCGGGCTCAACTGAGTGACTAACACTTTCACTTTCAGAGGAATCGAATACTGGGTCCCTTAGTACCTGCTTTGACCATGGGTGCTAATTGAGAAAATGAGATTTCCTAATCATGAGTAACCTATTCCTGAGAATAATAATGGAGACCTGGGCCTTATTCCTAATCTCTCCAGAGAGGTATAGCCCTGTATCTGTGACTGACTGAATTAAATCTTGGCCCAGAGGTCAAGTGCAACATAAACAAAAAGGCTCGCCCAAGTTCTCTTAGTGGCCTTCCTTGTCGGTGAGGCTCTCGTTCTTGTAAGCCTCAAGTCCTTGAAATGATTCTTGCTGCTTCTCATTCTCCAAATGGCCGCTGAAATACTCAAATCTCTGTCCAATTTTATGCTCTTAAGTCTCTCCTGGCTGCAGGAACCTTATTTTAGGCATTTCTTATACCCGTGGACCTCTAACATCCTCAGCTTGTTCTCAACTTACATCTAGAATTGCTTCACCTACCTCAGTTAGTGCTTCACCCCCAGACGAATTTTGGATAGTAGCTTCACATTTCTTAATTTGCCTTCTGATTATAGTGCTCTCTCTCAGCCCTCGGTTTTGGTTCTCTTTTGGCACTGATCTCTGGTTTCACCTCTTGCTAAAATTCATTCTTGCTCCTCACACAGCCCTGCCCTTGGTTACTCTGGGAAAAGTTCCCTTTTTTCGGTCCCTCAGGCTCCCAGAACCTGGTCCTGGCTCAGACACTGTAGCCACTGTTGCAGGGAGCTTGGCTCTGTGCTGTGAAGGGAACTGGACTTTATTCCCCTCCACAGAGATGCCGCCACCCGATGTGTGCTTGTGTAAATTCCACCCTTCTTTTCAATCTGCTTCAAAGCCCATTTGCTCCATTAAGCTTTTCAGTACTGCCAACCCACAGATTTTCTCTCTCTTCTGAATACCTTCTAGAACACTTATGAGCTGTCCTGTTTTCTTGATATGTACTGTTATGTTTAGGATATGTCTAGGCACAAGGGTGATCAGTGGTAAAGAATCTGCCTTCAGTGCAGGAGATGCAGGTTCGATCCCTGGGTCAAGAAGATCCCCTGGAGAAGGAAGTGGCAACCTACTCCAGCGTTCTTGCCTGGAGAATACCATGGACAGAGGAGTCTGGTGGGCCACGGTCCACGGGGTCATCAAGGTTGGACACGATAATGACAAAACAACAAGGTATAAGGGTGAAATGAAATTACTATTTATATATATTCATGCCTCCCCCCAAATCTATAAGCATCTGAAGGACAGCAGTCACACTATGCATTTTAGCACAGAGCTGGACATTTAACAGACAGGTATCTCTAAACCTTTCTCAAAGCCAAGAGGTCATAGGAAGAAAGATAAACTGACCCTGAACACTAAGTTTTAAAATTCTTCCCTTCTCCCCTCACCTCGCCCCAGTACTTTATTCTGTAAACTAAAAGTCCACACTGGCTGACAAGCATGGCTGTAATCCATTGCATGAGTTCAGTATCCTGAATATGGTCCTCATATGAACTCTGCACAGGCTAAAAAGTGCAAATAATTTTTTTCACAAGTGCATCACATAAAGCAAGGCTTGAGCAGATTTTGATTGCTAAGGCAGAAAATCTTGCAGCTCATTTTCCCTGTCTCAGGAATTTTTAGAAATTTATACTCCTTACTTGCCAACTTGACTTAATAATTGATGTTTGCCTTATATATTGCTCATTCCCAATATATATCGTATACATATGTAAGTGTGTGGTATATGTACATTTGAGTAAGCAGTTGTAGCTTCTGTTTCAGGATTTGTCAGGAGGAGCCTGGTAGGCTGCAGTCCATGGAGTCGCTAAGGGTTGGACACGACTGAGCGACTTCACTTTCACTTTTCACTTTCATGCATTGGGGAAGGAAATGGCAACCCACTCCAGTGTTCTTGCCTGGAGAATCCCAGGAACGGGGAACCTGGTGGGCTGACGTCTCTGGGGTTGCACAGAGTTGGACTCGACCGAAGAGACTTAGCAACAGTCCTTGCCTGCTTGCTAAGTCACTTCAGTCATGTCCAACTCTGTGCAACCCCATGGCAGCCCACCAGCTCCCCATCCCTGGGATTCTCCAGGCAAGAACACTGGAGTGGGTTGCCATTTCCTTCTCCAATGAGTGAAAATGAAAAGTGAAAGTGAAGTCACTCAGGCTTGTCCGACTCTTAGTGACTCCATGGACTGCAGCCTACCAGGCTCCTCTATCCATGGGATTTTCCAGGCAAGAGTACTGGAGTGGACTGCCATTGCCTTCTCCTTAGGTGCTTTAAAAACTTTCCCTATTCCTATGCCTGCAGGGTTTCATTTTGTTTTGTCCTTTTAAGAAAGTGGAGATTGGAGTGAAGTTACTTGTTTGGAAGATTAAATCCTTTTGAAGTGATGAATAAGGAGTGGGGAAAGTTGTGTTGCTGTCCGTGGTTCTGATTTATGTTGCTGCTGGAAAAGACAGATTTACTTGGCAAACACACCATGATTGTGGTTTACAAAGGGATGATGATAAAAGATAACAAGAAAGAACTACTTTAAAACAATGTTAAATTTTTAAATATTGACCATGTTTCACATCTGTGTTTGTGTGAAAGAGTGAGTCCATGGAAGTGGTTCTTAAGTAGCATATTTTGATGAAAGGATAATATGCCTCAAGGATAATATGCTGCCATTTATGTAGAAAAGGAGAACATAAGCACACACTTAACATATACATACACATCCATACACATATGTAAACCTATACACATAATTTTATTGCATACTTTCAAATACATTTGAGCGTTTGAATGATGTAACTTTATTACCTATTAAACCATTAATTTTTTAAAGTTCACACTTTCTGTTTTTAGTATTTCCTATTTTAAAAATTCTGCAAGAAACTAGAATTGTTTCAAAATAGAAATGAAAGACCTCTGACTTGGCCTTTACCCCAGTGTGGTCTGGCAAGCTCTCAAGAAGTTAGAATGAAGTTAGGTAGTCCTACAAATGACAAAAAGGGATGAAATTTGACATGGATATATGACATTGTGGTGTCTGAATTTGTTATACCTAATGTAAGTAGGGAAGATAAATCAAATACCAGTGTATTGGGATTCTTTAAAGACCCATTGAGAGTGAAGCACTGGGGAAATGATGCATTTTTTCTCTTATTATTATACAGTTCAAAAAAGAAAGAAAAATGTAAAATATATTAAGAAGAAATAGACATTGATTCACGTCTCAATTCATTCAAAGAAAGGAAGCCAGTTGATTAGCATCAACCAGCACGGCATGGTCAGTTTTCTTCTGCTGGTTTTCTAACAGGGTCCAGTGGCTGCGATACAACTAGAGTCTAAAGAAGATAAAAGTAGAAATAGGGGGCCCTGGTGGCTTAGAAGGTAAAGTGTCTGCCTGCAAGGCAGGAGAACCAGGTTTGATCCCTGAGTCGGGAAGATCCCCTGGAGAAGGAAATGGCAACCCACTCCAGTACTCTTGCCTGGAAAATCCCATGGATGGAAGAGCCTGGTGGGCTATAGTCCATGGGGTCGCAAAGAGTCGGATACGACTGAGTGACTTCACCTTCACCTTCAGAGGGCAGAAGAGCAAAGTCCATGATATCTCAAACCTGACATGAAATTTCAAAGCCAGTTCAGCTAATGCATCAAGCTTGCTGTGCAGAAATAAAATAATTATTTCTCCATTTACCCATCCTCCCTCCAGCCTGGCCCTCCTAGTTGATCTCATTTCTGGTAATAGTTGTTCTCCCAGCCATCCAAGCTCAGAAGCTTTAATTTCTTTCTGACCTTTCTTAGTCTTTCAAGTGAACCCAGTAGTCAGTTTCCTGAGATCTTGTCTCTCGTTATCCTTCTTATCTTCCCTATCTCTCAATCCTGCTGCACTCCCCATGGCTCTGACCCTTACCTCTGACAGACATGGGTAGCCTCTCCCCGGCTGCCACGCCAGGTAGTAGAGTGCAGCAGTTGCAATCAGATTCCTGGGTCTGTCTCTCCACTCCACTACTCATTAGTAAGGACAGGGTCTCAGTAAGATAGAGTCTCTCTAGCTTCAGTGTCCTCAGCTCTTAAATAGACATCATAGTGGTAGTCACCTCATTTTTCCCCAGGTCTCTGCTTGCATTCACCTCCTTAGAGAGGTTTTACTTGACTTCCTTCTCTGAAATAGCATCCATATCACCTTGCTTTATTTTTCTTTAAAACATTTGTGATCACCTGACATTCTATTAAACGGTTGGTTGGTTGTCTGTATTCCCCCCTCGAATGTGAGTTCCATAGACACAGTAACCTAGCTTGTGATTTTGTTCATGGGAATATCTCAGTGCTAAAAAATTCTTGGAGGATTATGAGATTGGCCAAAAAGTTTGTTCTTGCTTTTTGCCCCATCTTCTAGAGAAACTCAAACAGACTTTTTGGTCAAACCAATAGTAGGTGCCTGATAAGTACATGCTGAATGAACCAATAGATAAACATACAGTCTATTGTGAGGATTAAATGATATCTTGCATCCAAGTGCCTGCCCAGGGTGTGAACTTTCACAGTCACCATCACCGTTTTCTCCTCTAGTTGATCCCAAGTCCCCACTGATAACTTGACGTTGCCAAAAATTGCTCTGCTTCAGACCCAACACTGACTTCCTGTTGTCCCTCCCTGGTTGGGTGACAGGTTCTAGCTCAGTGCCCGGCTCTCACTATGATGAAGACCCAGCTATGCTGTGAGAGTCTGAGATTTCACTCTCCTTACCCCAGATTTCATGAGAGGGCTGCTACCAAATCCTTGTCCTAGAGAGAGTTACTACGTTTATTACCTGGACCATGAGACAGATCTGCCCTGTACCTTGTAAGAGACATCACCTGTATCGTCCACGGCTATTTTGCTATACATGCATCTTTGTAAAGAGAGTTTAGACTCACTCCGTCACAAGTAGAAACTTCATGGGGAACTGCTCCTTAATTCTGTCTTTCTACGCTTATCTTTCTGACTCTTGCGTTTTCCCTGTATTACCCCAAACTGAAGCACATGTCAGTTCCCTTTGTCTCATGAGCTTTCTTTGCTGTATGCTACATGTATGCTTTTCCTTCTAAGCTCCCCCAGGTAAGACCTACTCTCATCTTTCAGATCCATCTTTTTCTCCATGAGATATCTGCACAGTCTCCCCATTTGCTTCCTTGGGGCCTGTGCACTTCTTAGTGAAACCTTTCTCTGATCTAAGTAGGAGCCTGGCCCCGCCCGGGAATGCCCGCCCCTTTGTCATTATCACTGCGACTTGCAGGTACTGGTTTATGGTCTGTCTGCCCCTTCTCGTATCTAAGCTCCTCGGGAGTAAAGACTTTGACTGTTTGATGTTCTCCTGCAGCCTCAGCCCCCCTAATCAGGACCTGCCACAAAGTGTATGGTAAATCACTACTGGTTGATCTTGTGAGTTAGTTTTGTATTAGAGCCCAGCCCCTGCCCCCGCCCAGAAAAGTCTGAGTATCTTCATTAAATGATTCTGTTGAGGAATCATTTTTATTAAAAAATTTAATATTATAAGTTTATTTTCTTTTTTCAACTGTATTGGCTTATAATTGACAAATAAAATTATATATGTATGAAGGGTTCCTCCCATCTAATCTACACATTCATCACCTCAAATATTTTTCTTCTTTTCCTCCTTTCCAATGAGAACATTCAAGTTCTGTTCTCTTAACGAATTTCAATTATACTATATGGTGTTATTAACTGTATAAGACCATGCTGTACATTATATACAATGACTATACTACTATAGTTGTATATAATGTATACAGCTGTAGTTGTATATGACTATAGTTGTGACTATATAGCTATGGAGTCACCGTGGTGTACATTAGATCCTCAGATCTTATTTATCTCATATAATTGTATTTATTTTGGAGTCAGTTTATGAAATATTTCACTTACTCCATGGCTCTGTCCAGGCTCCCTGAGGGGAATATGGTCTTTCCATCTGCTGAAACTTAATCCTGTTTTTCTTGTCCTCTGTGATGATGCTCCTGTTCTGCCTTTTATTATAGATGTTTATTCCCGATGAGACTGTGATTTTGAGGAGGACAGAGCCTTTCTCTTCTTCTGGGTAGCTTCTTGCACAGTCCCTTTAATGTAGTGGACACTGAATGTGGGTGCTCTGTATTTCGTGGTGAGTGAAGACCAACTAGCCTGGAATCCAGCACTCGTTTTGATAGTGGTTTACTTAGTTCTGCATCTTGGGTAATTGGAAGGCACTCTTCATTAGAATTTGGAGGAAATAACTGGTGCCAATTGGTAGAAACTGAGAGAAGAGAGATTTTGGCTAAATATAAGGGAAACCAAGGGCTTCCCAGGTGGCTCTGTGGTAAAGAACCCACCTGTAGTGCAAGAGATGCAGATTTGATCCGTGGGTCAGGAAGATCCCCTGGAGAAGGAAATGGCAACGCAGTCCAGGATTCTTGCCTGGAGAATCCCATGGACACAGGAGCCTGGCAGGTTATAGCCCATGGAGTCGAAAAAGTCAGACACAACTGAGAGCCTAACAGCAACAAGGAAAAACTAGTGGAGTTTTACAAAGGCAGTGACCGCCTCAGAGACAGTGCACACACTCTCTGTGAATAAACTCAGTCCCAGTACTCAGGCTGGGTGATTAATTAGCAGAAGCTTGGCAGCAGGTTCAAGTACACGCGGGGTGTGGGGAGTGTGGTGCAGTTTGACTAGGGGTTCACGGAAGTCCCTTTCACAGTATGGATTTTATGACTTTTTTAAATAAATACTTTTATTTATTTGGCTTCCTGGGTCTTAGTTGTGGCATGCAAACTCTTAGCTGCGGCATGTGGGATCTAGTTCCTTGACCAGGGATCGATCCTAGGCCCTCTGCATTGGGATCTCAGAGTCCTAGCCATTCGACCACCAGGGAGGTCCCCTCTGACTTTGATGTGCGTGTAATCTACGCATCAATCACATAATGACATCAAGCAACATATCCTGAGCCTAAAGGTACAGTAGTTTCTTTTCCATCCTTTAAGGTAGGGCGTTAGTTCTTTTGTCCTTTAAACCCCACAACATTTGGAAACTTTTCTCCTTTTATTTCAGTATTGATTTAAAATGCCTGTCTTCCTAGGAAACTGTGTACCCGTTAAGAATGGGAAGGAAGTCCAAAAGGAAGGAGATACATGTATATGCATGGCTGATTGATTTTGCCGTACAGCAGAAACTAGCACAACGTTGTAGAGCAGCTGTACTCCAATAAAAATTAATTTAACCTTTTTTTTTTTATAGAGGCCATATCTTGTTTAGATTCCCATTCCCAGTACCTGACCTAGAGTCTTAGTTGAAGTTCACTGGATTTTTGTAGAGTGAATGAATTATCAGTCTGAGGTTGATCTTTTCTATATCATTGATGGTCAGCTTGTTTGGCTCGTGTGTGTGTGTGTGCGTGCGTGCGTGCGTGCGTGTGTGTGTGTGTGCTGTACCCTTCTGAGTGGCCCAGAAATACTGCCTTTCTTTCTCAATTGTTATCCCTACTACCTTGCCCCTTCTAAAACAAATCCATCCTTGAACCCCTGATAATGGTCTGCTGCTGCTGCTAATATCAATGCCTATCGAAGAGAAGGACAGTTCTGTTCTCAGAACAAGCAAGGATGTTCAGGAAAAAAGCATCTCAAAGTCTATGCATGGTGGGGGGGTATTTTAAAAATTAAATAGCAGTTAACTTTGGCTCTCTCTAAAGTGATAGGAATGGAGCAGCAGGTGGAATTAATTTATTTTTAATTGCAGGATAATTGGTTTACAGTATCACGTTGGTTTCTATCAAACATCAACATGAATCAGCCATAGGTTTACCCGTCCCCTCCGACTTGAACATCCCTCTCACTTCCCTCCCCACCCCACCCCTCTAGGTTGTTACCGAGCCCTGGGTTGAGTTCCCTGAGTCATACAGCAATTTCACGTTGGCTATCTGGTAATGTATGTTTCCGTGTTACTCTCTTCATTTATCCCACCCGCTCTCTCCTCCCCCCAGCCATGTCCATAAGTCTATTCTCAATATGTGTCTCCATTGCTGCTCTGCAAATTAGTTCATCAGTACCATCTTTCTAGATTCCATATATATATGCATGAGTATACGATATTTGTTTCTCTCTTTCTGATTCACTTCACTCTATATAATAGGCTTTAGGTTCATCAGCGTCATTAATTGAAAGTGAAAGTGAAGTCGCTCAGTCGTGTCCGACTCTTTGCGACCTGTGGATTATAGTCCACCAAGCTCCTCCGTCCATGGGATTCTCCAGGCAAGAATACTGGAGTGGGTTGCCATTTCCTCCTCCAGGGGATCTTCCTGACCCAGGGATCGAACCCAGGTCTCCCACATTGCAGGCAGACGCTTTAACCTCTGCACCACCAGGGAAGCCCTTTCCACGTCATTAGGACTGACTCAAATGTGGAATTGTGTTTCAAACCACTGGGAGCCTCAGGTTTCCTGAGAATGACACCTTTGAATTCCGTGGAGGTAATGAAACTTTCCTTAAAGGTCTTTTCCCTCTTCTGTAAGATGGAGCCGCTTTTGAACAGAATTCCCTTCTAAGGTTCATTTTTGTATTTTTTTAATTAATCAGTAAACATAGCTCTTAGATAGCTATCGCTGTAATAAGAAAAGTATTGAAATTCAGAAAGCTGCTTTTGAGAAAAAAGAAGGCATTGTACTTGTAGTCTCAAGAAGCATGAAGGTGAATAGTACCTTAGTGTTGTTCAATCTCAACATGATTTTTCACTTCTTTAAAGCAAGCTTACTTTTCTTCTGCTTAAATCTGAGCAATTTCAGAGGAAAAACCAGTGTTGTGTGCTTGGTTGAGATTTAGTGAATGAATGAATAGAATTAAAAGAACAGTGGATTTCAGGAAATTGTCATGATTATTGACAAATTAGAGTGCAGGTGGGTTTGGGGATGGAGGTCAATAGACTCTACAAAGGCTTTTATGATCTAAACTGACAGGGATCAAGTGAGACAAATGTTGTTTAAAAGAACAAACATTAGTTTATCCATAAATGGAAATAATCCTTTGCCACTTAAAGATGTGAATACGGTTGAGCAGTAAGATGATTCGAGGCTAGTAATTCAGTTGGAATGATTGGTGAGTTTGGCAGTTAAAGATTCATTGTTGCTTTTCTTTCTGGTGTGTTGAAGAACTGAGAATTCTCCAGAGATGTTGATAACCAAGAAAGGCCCAAAATGAATCCACAAAGATTATGCAAACATGAGCTGGAGGGATTAGTGTAGAAGGAGAGGATATTACCTTCATTTTCTAAATTTCTTAAATAGCTATTGCTTTGTTTTATAGTAAAGAATATGAAAGGAAATAGCTGGACTGTCCCATTATTTTATTTTATTTTATTTTATTTTATAGTAAAGAATATGGAAGGAAATAGCTTAACTATCCCATTAAGCATGTTTAGCTTTTGGGTGGAGGGAAATGTGTTTCTGCTTCTAGAGCACCTTCCAGGTATCATGATTGGAGACACCTTGTGAAGTGTTGCTGTACCAAGTCTGGGGTTTTAACTTCCTGTTTTCTTAAGTGATCCTCCTCATTCAGATGGGCTCCTACCCAGTCCACTAGAGTTCCAGAGAGAAGGGTATCTGTTCCCATCATCTTTGAATCTTCAGAGTCTGACATAGTTCCTGACAGGCAGAAGACACTCAGTAAATGTGGAAATGAACTGAACTGGTTTAATCATAAGGGACAGTGGTCAAGATGGTGTGCTCCCATGCAAATCCCATAATTTGAAGGAAAATGCAAACCTCATGCATAATGGAGGAACGGATTAACTTAATCCTTGGGTGGAAAGGGAACGTTCATTAAAAAAACAAATGAAATAATGGAGTCTAACGCTCACATGTCAAGATTGCCTGAATGGGTAGATTTCATGGCAGATAAAGGAATTGGTACTGGGATTCTTAAAGGCTGTGAACAAGATTATTATTTTGTCATCCTCTGAGGTGGGTCAGTCAGTACTTGATGGGTTAGAAGCAGTATTAAAATTAAAATCAATTTTTTCTTGATTCTTACTCAAATTTAATTTCTGCTACATCATTGCTGGTATTTAAGTCCACCAATAATGTAATAAATCCATCGGTGAACATTAGACTTAAACGCTACGCCTGTGTTGAGACTTCTGTTCTTGGATGTGCTTATTTTCCTTGTGTCTGCTCTCCAGTAGTTTTTTTAGTAAATCAAGATATTTAAGGTTGACTAAGAAATCCTATTTTTCTCTATTCCACGGACTTAATAGTAAATGGTCAACTGTTCATGGGCCAGAAGAGTTTAATGATGACATGGGATATATGGTAAATTTTATTCAATTATATTATGAAAGTTTAACAATGCATTAAACATAGTAAGTACCAGTTATGTGCTGGAGCTGGCTTAAACCAGCTTGTTAGAACTGACTTAAAATTTCAAGAGTTTTCTGAGCCAGTTGTTTAACAGATGGTAGCTTGAGATTGGTCATAGATATCATGCTGGGAATATTTACACCACAGACATCAGCAGTTGCTTCAAATCAGGACTTCCTCACAGTCCCCACCCTGAAAGCCAGTTGTTCAGTGTTCCAGCTGTCCAGTGGCAGTGAGTCTTATTTTTATTAAATGATTTTTAAGTCAAGTATAATACTTCAGGGGACTTCCCAAGTGGCTCACTGCTAAAGAATCTGCCTGCAGCACAGGAGACATGGGTTTGATCCCTGGGTCAGGAAGATCCCCTGGAGAAGGAAGTGGCAACCCACTCCAGTATCCTCACCTGGAGAACCCTATGGATGGAGGAGCCTGCCAGGCTGTAGTCCATGGGGGTCTCAAAAGAGTTGGGCACAACTGAGTGACTAAACAACAAAAATAATATGTTCAGTCAGTTCAGTCGCTCAGTTGTGTCTGACTCTTTTCAGCCCCAAGGACAGGAGCACACCAGTGATGTCCAAAGTAGTATGTTCAGTTCAGTTCAGTTGCTCAGTCGTGTCCGACTCTTTGTGACCCCAAGAATTGCAGCACACCAGGCCTCCCTGTCCATCACCATCTCCCGGAGTTCACTCAGACTCCTGTCCATCGAGTCCGTGATGCCATCCAGCCATCTCATCCTCTGTCGTCCCCTTCTCTTCCTGCCCCCAATCTCTCCCAGCATCAGAGTCTTTTCCAATGATTCAACTCTTCACATGAGGTGGCCAAAGTACTAGAGTTTCAGCTTTGGCATCATTCCTTCCAAAGAACACCCAGGACTGATCTCTTTTAGAATGGACTCGTTGGATCTCCTTGCAGTTCAAGGGACTCTCAAGAGTCTTCTCCAACACCACAGTACAAAAGCATCAATTCTTCGGCATTCAGCTTTCTTAACAGTCCAACTCTCACATCCGTACATGACTATGCCAAAGCCTTTGACTGTGTGGATCACAAGAAACTGTGGAAAATTCTGAAAGAGATGGGAATACCAGACTACCTGACCTGCCTCTTGAGAAACCTGTATGCAGGTCAGGAAGCAACAGTTAGAACTGGACATGGAACAACAGACTGGTTCCAAATAGGAAAAGGAATACATCAAGGCTGTATATTGTCACCCTGCTTATTTAACTTCTATGCAGAGTACATCATGAGAAACGCTGGACTGGAAGAAACACAAGCTGGAATCAAGATTGCCGGGAGAAATATCAATCACCTCACATATGCAGATGACACCACTGTTATGGTAGAAAGTGAAGAGGAACTAAAAAGCCTCTTGATGAAAGTGAAAGAGGAGAGTGAAAAAGTTGGCTTAAAGCTCAACATTTAGAAAACTAAGATCATGGCATCTGGTCCCATCACTTCATGGGAAATAGATGGGGAAACGGTAGAAACAGTGTCAGACTTTATTTTTGGGGCTCCAAAATCACTGCAGATGGTGACTGCAGCCATGAAATTAAAAGACACTTACTCCTTGGAAGGAAAGTTTTGACCAACCCTGACAGCATATTGAAAAGCAGAGACATTACTTTGCCAACAAAGGTCTGTCTAGTCAAGCCAATGGTTTTTCCAGTAGTCATGTGTGGATGTGAGAGTTGGACTGTGAAGAAAGTAGTTTGTTAGAGTGATTCTTTTCCATTTTCATTATAACAGTTCTATGATTATTGCTACTTTTACTGTCTTTCCATAGGATAAAGATCTATACCTTCTTTTTTTGAAAAATATTTCTTAAAAACTGCAAGATTTTCTTCCCATCTTTAACTTTAGATACAGTTTTCATGAAATGAAATCTGTTACACACAAAAATAATGTAAAAGGTTGATAGATGATTAAGATAGGAAGACAAGAATTTTCATTTAATCTTTAAAATAGTAGCTAGCTCAGAGTTCTGGTAGGCCACATGGGATAGCCAGGGAGCTGTGTTAAAGGACTTGGAGCATTAAAAAGTAGCCTGGACAAAGAATTGGAAAGTTTATTTTAGAAAGTAATACTTTAATGGAAGGGCTCTAGCAACAGCCAGACTCTCACAGTGCATTCAGTGTCTCCTGAAAGTTTGCTGTAAGTGTTCAGATAATCATCTCCCCTGTCAGGTCATTAGGGCTTGGGGATAGATTGGTGAATTCTCAGAAAATAATCAGGATACGCTCATGTTTCTTAGGAGACCATACTTGCCTGAAATGCTCAGGTGCACTACCAAACAATGGAAAATAATACACTCAGCCTCTTCAAACCAGCATCTTGTAATCAGCCAGCCCAGACGACAAAGGCTTTCTTTTTTCTTCAGTGCTTTGTTACATTTTCTTAGGCTTACCATTGTCTTTGGAAAGTGGTGTGCAGGAGGATAAGATCCAACGTGAATGGAAGTTATGAGATAGAGCTTAAAGGGAGAGGGAAGAAGCAGGGGTAAGAGGAGATAAACAGCGAGGGGCAGGAAGTACATGAAACTGCTCCCAGTGCCCCTTGCTTCCAGCCCAGCAGGCCTGCTGAGTAGTTTATGAAACCAGGGCGTTTCCCCAGCAGACGGAGGCAGAGAACTGAGTCTTGCCTACAGGTACTGTGACCCCTGGCTGATAAATACTGGAGAATATTCCAGTCATAAATTTGAATGCCGTGGGCTTTTGACCCGACACGGAAAAAGAGTTGATTTCCCCCAGAGCTCACAGTTGATTCTTAGTAAAGCTGAAACTAATGCTGAGATGTCTTTTATTTCCTGACTTGGTGCTACTTCTAGTGTCTAGTGCCTTGTGCTTGTAGGGCACTGAACTGAATGTATAACCTCGTTTTAAATCTACAAATACCCTGGGGATTGAGTTGAGTGAGACATTCTACCTCATGTCTCTAGTGGGCTCAGAGCCCCACCCTTGTGAGGGAAATACAAGACTGAGAACATACATACAATCCTTACCGTCAGGGGAATATTCTGAGATCAGATAGCTGCAACCGGAAACATGCAGAAGGAAGTATGAGCAGAATCATTCCATGTAATTGACAGCTACCCGCTACTACGTGCGTATGTTCTCAGTCACTTCAGTCCCAATAAGATGAAAATGTTATTCGCTCAGTCATGTCCAACTCTTTGTGAACCCCTGGGGGCTAGAACTGTAGCCCACCAGGCTCCTAGGTCTATGGGATTCTCCAGGCAAGAATACTAAAGTGGTTTGCCATGCCTTCCTCCAGGGGATCTTCCCCGCATCTCTTACGTCTCCTGCATTGGCAGGCAGGTTCTTTACCACTAACGCCACCTGGGAAGCCCCATCCAGAGCTATGTAGGTTTTCTTGGTGACTCAGATGGTACCTCAGTTTAAAATAGATAACTAATAAGGACCTCCGTATCACACAGGGAACTCAACTCAATATTCTGTAATGGCCATATGGGAAAAGAATCTAAAAAAGAGTAAATATATGTGTCACTGATTCACTTTGCTGTGAAACTAACATTGTAAATGAACTATACGCCAGTAAAAATTTTAAAAAATAAAGATTTACTCCACATAAAGTAAAATACTGTCTTCAGGTACTTATTAGGATGTATAATAGTTGTTGGCTCCCCAAACAGTATAAAAAGAGTATTTTATCATTTTTTTTTATTGGTTTATTTCATGGACCAAGATGTAAACTATTCTGGAGAACTTTGGCAGTAAAGACTTCTTCCCTGGTTAATGGTTTCCAGTTTTAGCCGATATCCAGTGCTAACTATATCAGTTGGCTCCATGTTGGCTACCATGGAATATTTAGCCAGAGAAAGCCATGATTTCAGCCGCGGAACGTGGGGTTTAGCTGCCTTGCAGAAATGTCTGTGGTTCTGGCAGTCCTTTCTGTGGGTAGATGCAGCTGTCTTTTCATTCTGACAGCTGATTTTCATGCATGTGAGCTTTGATTTTGTTTTACTCACTAACCACCACTGCTGGCCTTTTGGTGCTGTATTTATGGGTTTGGAATTTCCAGTTTCAATTTCATTCTGATGGTCTGGTCTCATTAGTCCCAGTCCTTCTCCCTGAAGTTAGTTATTGCATATAATTCAAGTCAGGCATTTCTAAAAATAGGAAGTGAAGAATCATTAACTTGAAAGGAATGGGGTCATCACATACTCCCTCGAGGGCCCTGAGTCTTGGATTTCTCTGTTAAGAAAATTTGATGCAGCCACTTTGTAGAAACGTCCCACTTAATTTTCTTTGCCATCACCTGTTCCTCACATGCTCTATGCTGGAAGGGCCATCCGAATTCAGAGCAGAGGGTTAATGAAGTTTCAAGCTGCCGATTTACTTTTTGGCTTCTTTGGGGATGTGATTTATGGATCTGGGCAGTGCCACAAAGTCATGGGAGTATTTTAAGGAATGTGCCAGATTTAGCATTGTCTGTTAAACCACAGTCATAAAATTACCACTGTTCAGGCACTCTGGCTTTGTATGTTATAATTTGCATTAATTTAGGTGCTGTTGAATGATTAGAGAACCATAAAGTGCCATTAAAATTACTTAGCAATTTGCATTGTGACATTCAAGTTAGTCACATGTTTCTAGCTAAATGTTAGGCCACAGTAAAGTATGTGTTTGCTTCTGCAAGCTTACCAGGCAAGGAGGGGAAATCATTAGAAAAGAAAGTAAATATTCATCCCAACCAGTTCTAATAACTTCTTTTATCAAGCCGGCCTTTAGAATTTTGTAATGATATTTGAGGAATCTTATTTAATTACAAACTTAAGATTCATTTTTAAAAGGCCACACTGCAAAATGTACACTAGTCATCTCTTTTAGAATTCGGCTGTGTTAACCTAAACTGTGCTAAAAAAGAAGTTTCCATTTATTTTAATATGCATTTACTAGGCTCCTTTTTTGGGCAAGGAACTTGTCTCTGAGGAACAATTATTTGATAAGTTTTAAAACTGAAATGTGCAGAGTCATATATTGACTGGGAAGATTTATACTGTTTCAAATGTTTTAAACTTACATTTTAGCCATTAATTTGCTTGATTTTTATTTCTTTTTTTTTTCCTAAAAAAATGTATATGTCTACTAAAGTACTTGTACTGGTACCTGCAATCTACTTGGAAATGCATCAAAAAAGAAGATGGATCTTGGGAAGATAGAGCAATGGCTAGGTAGATAGATCTTCATGAGACAAAATATGGTGAAACGTCAGTGGCAGAGCCTCAGTGCTGAGTATGCAGATTTCTTTCTTTCAACTTGACTTATATTTGAAGTTTTCCAAAATGAAATTTTAGAAAAAATAATACCCCCATTCAGTTTAGAAATAGAATACTATGTCTTTCTCTGAAGCCAGTTTAATTTTAATGTAAGGAAGATATTTCTTTTTATTTGTAACAAAGTTATAAATATAGGTGCTCAGGAATTACATAGTAATGTAAGATTTATTGCAAAGCAGAGGGTTTGTCGATCCTGCCTTTCTATGCAAGTCCTCTTCCCTATTTACCTCCATAAACTTTAAAAATGTGCTGATTCTTCTATTTCTTGGCTTATCTTCCTTATCGTTCGCTTAATTTTCTCCCTCATCCTGAGACATCCTTATCACATATATTTATTAAGTCAGTAGTTAACATGTGAATTTTATTGCTGAATCAATTAGTACACAATTGTTTCATTTATTATACAATCTGCTGTTTTTGCTTAGAGTTATTAATTGTTGCATTAAAAAAATGCTTTAGTTTTCTATGTATATATCCAAATGCTTCTGGGATATGTGAAACACTAATCAAATGATTTTCCATCAGAGTATGTACTAATTCTATTTCTTTTGGGAACCTTTCTTAGAAACCTCCATTCTCCTACTCATTAGATTGGGTTGAGCTATTGTTGGCCTTCTACACGACTATCATTCCCTTCACAGTTTCCTTGGGACCCTCCTTCTGACCTTTTAACTTCTCTATGGTGAAAATTGGATGCAAAACCAACTTAACTACTTAAATATTAAGTGTGGGATGCTATCCCATTTAATTTTTCTTAAAAATTTTGATCGTGCTTTGAGGCACATGGGATCTTAGTTCTCAGACCAGGAATAGAACCCTTGCCCCCTGCAGTGGAAGCTCAGAGTCACCACCCTGGACCACCAGGGAAGTCCTTCCATTTGATTTTTAAATTGATCACAATGTAATATGAGTAACCAAATAATATGCTTCTTTGGAAGAAAGTAACTCATCTTAGTAATTGAATATTAGATGTATGTTAAATGCATTTGAATGTCTTCTCACCAGAACTAATTTATCTCCTTTACCGAAGAAGCTGATGAAAATGGAGTAGTATAAACAAGACATTTTTCCTTTTTACTTCATGCTTTGACTTCATTTAAAGTGAATGAATCTGAGTTCTATTATGATCTCCTTTGCTTCTTCCAGATACAGAGTGCATCAGCACAACTTGTATGAGAGGCTTCACTACATGCCTCCTTGAGGGTTGTTCCACAAGGGAATTCATCCCTCTTTCACAAGGAAAGCCCCTGACTTGGCAGTGTCGTCCTTAACATTTAGTTGTGTTTTATGGGTTCCTGGCTGGTTATGCCCTCTGGTTAGCCCTGTGCACAGCATCGTTATTTGAAGGTTCTCTCTCCTCAGTGATTTACAGTCACTCTCACTGTCAGTTCTTTTCACAAGTAAAAGTTCATGCCCAGAAGAGCAATAGCTAGTGCTTGCATGGGACAGAGAGAGAGGTCACTGAGGCTGGGTAATCGTGATTTTCTAAGGCCAGTGGTGGTTACGGACCTGGCCACTAGTTTCTCAACTGAGTTAATAGGCAAATATCCTTTCTCTTTTTGGAGGGGTGGGGCCGGGGGTGGGGGGAACTCCCCTGATAGCTCAGTTGGTAAAGAATCCACCTGCAATGCAGGAGACCCCGGTTTGATTCCTGGGCTGGGAAGATCCCCTGGAAAAGGGATAGGCTACCCACTCCAGTATTCTTGGGCTTCCCTCGTGGCTCAGCTGGTAAAGAATCCACCCACAATGCGGGAGACCTGGGTTCGATCCCTGGGTTGGGAAGATCCCCTGGAGAAGGGAAAGACCACCCACTCCAGTAGTCTGGCCTGGAGAATCCCATGGACTGTATAGCCCATGGGGTGGCAAAGAGTCAGACATAACTGACCAACTTTCACTTTGATTTCCTGATGGCTGAGACAGTAAAGAATCTGCGTGCAATACAGGCGACCCAGGTTCAATCCCTGGGTCGGGAAGATCCCCTGGAGAAGGAAATGGCAACCCACTCCAGTGTTCTTGCCTGGAGAATTCCACGGACCAGAGGAGCATGGGTCGCAGAGTCGGACAGGACTGAGTGATTATTACTTTTACTATCCTTTCTTTAAATCAGGTTGCAACAAAAACAAAGGAAATGTGAAAATTATTTTATCCTCACTTTATGTTGTGAGACATAATACACGTTTCTGCAGCTATCCAGAAGTTGTTTTTGTTTAGTCACTAAAGAGGGTTTGGATGAAACCTTCCGTAAGCCAAAGCAGCAGTTAACTTTGGAATGCGGGTTGCTCATGGGTGCACAGAGTAAATCCAACAGAAGGCGCAGATGCTCACAGACACAGTTCAAAGCTACGGCGACTTGAGGCTGAAACACTGAGTGTAGTTTCCAGGAGGGAGTCTGGCGGTGCCGCTGTCTTACTGCTTCGGGTGTGCACTGCCTCTGTGAGAGCTCACTGCAGAACGAATGCAGGGACTTCCCTGGCAGTCCAGTGGCTAAGACCCTACTCCCAATTCAGGGGTCCTGGGTTCGATCCCTGGTCAGGAAACTAGATCCCACATGCCACAATTAAAGGTTTGCATGCCCCAGTGAAAGCAACGAAAGATCCTGCATACTGCAACTAAAAAACGGTCCCGTGTGCCACAGCTTGCAACTAAGATCTGGCACAGCCAAATAAATAAATGCTAAATATCAGCAACAGCAACAAACGCTGAAAACTACTTTACCCTTTACGTTTTCTTCATATACGTGAAAATCCTTTATGGATTTCGCTCACTTAGTGGAAACAGAAGCTACTGTAGTTCTTTTGTAAAAGCAAAGTGACGTAAAGTGAACTTTGGAGAAAAGCAGAGCATACCTGTGGTGATTGCAGCCATGAAATTAAGAGACACTTGCTCCTTGGAAGAAAAGTTATGACCAACCTAGACAGCATATTAAAAAACAGAGACATCACTTTGCCAACAAAGGTCAGTCTAGTAGTCAAAGCTATGGTTTTTCCAGTAGTCAAGTATGGATGTGAGAGTTGGACTATAAAGCTGAGCACCACAGAATTGATGCTTTTGAACTGTGGTGTTGGAGAAGACTCTTGAGAGTCCCTTGGACTATAAGGAGATCCAACCAGTCCATCCTAAAGAAAATCAGTCCTGATTGGAAGGACTGATGCTAAAGCTGAAACTCCAATAGTTTGGCCACCTGATGTGAAGAAGTGACTCATTTGAAAAGACCCTGATGCTGGGAAAGAGTGAAGGCAGGGGGAGAAGGGGACGACAGAGGATGAGATGGCTGGATGGCATCACCGACTCAATGGACATGAGTTTGAGTAAACTCCAGGAGTTGGTGATGGACAGAGAGGCCTGGCGTGCTGCAGTCCATGGGGTCACAAAGAGTCAGCCATGACTGAGTCAACTGAACTGAACTGAACCTGTACAGACATCCGTGTTTGAGAAATTTTGACCATGCTTGGAACTAGCTTGTGACACTGCCACACAGTAACTCTCTTCAGTAAGTATATACAACTGGTAGTCATGGTGGTGGTGGTGGTGGTTTAGTCTCTAAGTCATGTTCAGCTCTTTTGCAGCCCCGTCAACTCTTTGGCAATCCCAGGGACTGTGGCCTACCAGGCTCCGCTAGGCTCCTCTGTACATGGGATTTCCCAGGCAAGACTACTGGAGTGGGTGGCCATTTTCCTCTCCAGAGGGTCTTCCTGATGCAGGGATCTAACCCATGTCTCCTACATTGTGGGTGGATTCTTACCACTGAGCCACCAGGGAAGCTCCATACACACCTGGAGAGAATACCAAATGACCCATCACAAGTGACTTATACTTGTTTTGTATGTCACCAGCCCTTTAAGGACTAAAGATCTGAGCCACTGAACCAGAGCTGTGGCTTTACCCTTTGTTCACAGCCCCCATCTGTCCGGTCATTAATTTGAAGTGGAAGAAGCGGAGTAGCCAAGGTAATATTACCCTTGCTTCCATTTTAGGAAGTAGCGAAAGAAGAGGAGAGAAAATAATTAAAATCCTTATAGTTGCAATCATTTTTGAGAGAGTACATTTTATATTTATAGCATTTCTAAAGCTTAATGGTTAAAGCTACAGTTTATCCTGCTAGAAGTTAAACTATAAAATGTTTCCACAGGTGGATTTATAGGAACGTTCATTATAGGGGTTGGATTTAAGTATAGGTGTGTGGAGGGGGCAGGGTAGGAGAAGCATGGTGGAAAAACTCCATGACCACAGAGACTAAATACAGTCTTCAAAATACTTGCACATCTAGAATAAACTATAATTCTGTTTTAAATATTCTGGAATTTAGATTAAGATAAAGCAGCTTGCTACATTTAATTTTCCTTTCTTTTTAAAGTTCAATGGATTGACAAAATGATTATTACCTGTGAAACAACCTCCCTAATAGAGAGGGGGAAACAGTATTTCCGTAAGTGACTTAGGAAGTTAGTGGAGTCTGTAAGCTTCAAAGCAGAGGAATCTGTCCGTAAGCACTGGGTGTAGTTGATGAAGTTGTTTCCCATGGGGTAGAGGTCAACAGTTCTGATGCACCTACACATATATTCCAGAACTGAACAGTAGGGCAAATGGATGGCCAATGATAGGAGCAAGCTTTCTCACTTGTTGGACTGGAATTTTACAGATTAAACAAGTGAAGAAGACAACCCACATGTTTATAAATTAGAGTTGGAGACATCAGTATAACTCATGCTGAACTTAATATAGATTCAGTGTGTGTGTGTGTGTGTCTGTGTGTGTGTGTGTGTGTGTGTTAAGTCGCATAGTTGTGTCTGACTCTTTGCAACCCCATGGACTGTAGCCTGCCAGGCTCCTCTGTCCATGGAATTTTCCAGGCAAGAATACTGGAGTGGGTTGCCATTTCTTTCTCCAATAGCTGCAGATGGTTACATATATTTATAGATATGTGTATATAGATGGGTTAGCACACATATACATATTTCCTTGCTCTATCAGATGAGAAGGTTGGAAGCAACAGCAACCCTGTAGCAGTGATGCCTCTAGTGCTCAGATCTTATTTTTCCATTCTCTGATAAAAGGAAATAGTGATCCTTGGAGAAATGGCTGATTTTAAGACTGGAGCAGGAAATATATATATCATGAGTCTGGGGCATACCTTCTATTGCCAGAAAGTAAGGAAGTGCTCCAAAAAAATAAACCCACCCCCAGTGACAGAGGTATGTCAGAGGAACATGGAAGCCCATGGAAAGAACTCCCAGTGACCAAGTGACATCAATTTGAGCAACACATTAAGTAAAGTGGTATTGGGTTATAATCCAAGGTACAAAGTGAATGAATCCATAGTGATATAAGTAATTAATTGCAATAAATAAATAATTGGGAGAGAAAGGGCAAATTTTCCATGCATAAGAATTCTGAAAAATTTGCATAGATACTCTCAAGGATATGGAGCACCAGTCCCAGGTTCTTTCGTGTGTGTGGGCAGCACATAGTGACTTCCTTCCACAGGGGGCAGCATGGAAAGGAAAATAAAAGCTGAATTTTGTGGTTGAGAAGCCCAACAAACACCACCTCAGCCAGGTGATCCAGGGCAGCATCAACTGTGATGAATCACCTTGATAGTATACACTTGTGATATGATGTGATGAGAATGGCACGTTACCTCTGCAGTCTTCCTCCCTCAAACCCAGAGCCCCAGTCTACTGAGAGGACCATCAGTCAATAAATACCTAGGCGGTACCCATCAGAAATGTCAAAGTCATCAAAAGCAAAGATGAAGTCTAAGGAACTACCATACCCAAGAGAATCCTAAGGAGGTGAAGACTAAATCACGTGTGATAACATGGATGAGATCTTGGAAGAGAAAAAGTAGTTAAAGTTAAGAAGAAAAAAAGAGACTCTGAATAAAGTATGGACTTGAGTTAAAAATATTGGCTCATTCATTGTTATATAAGGCAAGGCAAAGTACTATAATAATAATAATAACATGGGTGGGTCGGTGGGTTAGTCACCTAGTCGTGTCCAACTCTTTGTGACCCCACGAACTGTAGCCGGTCAGGCTCCTCTATCCGTGGAATTCTCCAGGCAAGAATACTGAAGTCGATTGCCAGTCCCTTCTCCAGAGGATCTTCCTGACCCAGGGATCGAATCCAAGTCTCCTGCATTGCAGGCAGATTCTTTACCCTCTGAGCTACAGGGACGATCTCCTTGGAGATTTGGATAAATGGCTGATTTTAAGATTCTTTACTATCTGAGCTACAGGGAAGATAATAACATGAGATATTAATAATCAGGCAAACTGGCAGTGGAATATATAGGAACTCTGTGTACTATTTTTGCATTATTTTCCGCAAATCTAAAACTATTCAAAAAATGAAGTTTATTTTTTTAAAGGTAGGTGATTAGATATTCATAGCAAAAATCCAACCAATCAATAATAGATGTATAGGTTTAATTTACATCTGAGGCTTTTTCTCTCTCATTTAAAACTAGAAAAAAACTAAAAGAATATTGGGGAGTCCAGCTGCTTGCCACTCAAAAGCTAATAAAGAAGCCAGGTTGGTGGAAAGAAAAGGAAAAGAAAAAAAAAAAATATTGAGGAAACCCCACCTAGAAATATCCCATAGATTCCAATAGGTAGGGATCCATTCTAGGTTTCTAACTGGTAGGCTGAAAGTTTTTCGTGTTATATAAATGTCTGCTACTTGGTGGGACTATCTCAGTTTTAAATTTAGGGCAAGTAATGTATGCATTGTCAGACATTATTAGATACTGAGTTCAGAAGACATTGAGTGCATGGTTCAGTCCGTGCACCAGTGTATTTATGGCGCTTAGTCATACCTTCCGGATTTTGTGATAAAATTAGGTCTTTGTCTAATGGAATCAAAGAGTGATTTTTGGCCCTGTAACTTGTTTTGAAGCTGGAAGGGCAGTGCGTTTGTGTGTATACATATGTTTGTACACACATACATGCTAACCATTTCTATACAACACTGTAAACAAAACATTTTACCAAGAAAATTGACAGACATTTTAAATTAAAAAGGAATTTTGAAAGACAGTGTTTGCCCTCCTGGTTGAGCTTTAGAAGAAACCAGTGCTGGAAAAAAAAAAAAAAATCACCAATGTTCGCACATTTTTGAAGAGTGTGAATTTTATTCACCAATTTGCTTTTTATACCAGAGGCCAGCTGCTGCCTTTGGACGGGTGCAGCGTTTCCACCAGAATTGTCTGCAGCTCAGTATAGCTCTAATGCCAGAAGAAATCCAACCAGATTATGTCCTTTGATTTTCACAGGTTTTCTTTGGAAGATCTGGCGATGGGCTGTATTTTCACACTTCAGAAATACACGGTTGGCCAGGAGTTATTTCTGGAGTTTTCTTTTAAAGCCTTATGTGTTTGTGAGATTGTCTGTGTTCCTAAATCAATTTCCTAGTCATTCTTTACCTGAAGTGAGAAGTTTATAAATATATATGTGGTTTTTTTTTAAACTAAGTCACTTTTAAAGTTGAAAACTACATTTTCTAGAACATCTGAAAAAGTTCTCTCCTCTAGGCATCCTGACTAATGAATGCTAAGTCATGTAAACTACCTTCTTCCTTCATAGACTATGGTGCTGCCAATCATAAAATGCTGGAAATAAATTCTGCCCCCAGGGGGTTACTTCCTAAAACAGTCGACTGAGATTTTTTGCTCTGGAGCCAGAGGAGCTTCATTCAAGTCTCAGACCTGCCACATCCTGGTTATGTGAACTCGGGCATCTTTCCCTTAACTTCTCTTTGCCTCAGTTGCCTTATCTGCAGAGTGAAAGGGAAGAAGAGTATCTAATGCACAGAGTTGTCTTTAGTGTTAAGCAAGATAACTTTGTACCGTATTGTCATAGCACATGGTAAAAATGAAGTAAATGTCAGCTATGTTCATTATCATGACATTGACATCAATAGAAAACACGCCAGGACCTCCCTGAATAGTGCCGCCAAGTGTCTGACTTCTGAACGATCAACTGTGCATCCGTTGCTTAGGAACACAGTGGAGGAAAGCCTCTGAGACTCTCTGATTAAAAGAAAGACTGTGTGTCCCAAGAAATGCCAGTGCTTCTTTGGATCTTGACGTACAAGAAAGCTGTGTCCCACGAGCCCTCAGTATTCCATTTCTTCCCTGTCTTCTCTGACCAGAGCTGGGCTCTAGAACTCTTGTCACCAGACTTGGATCTTGGGGTTCTCTGCCTCCTTTCTTTACCCACTTAGCACACAGGATGGAAGATTCAACCACCCCAGAGCCCCAGAGTCAGCCTCAGGAGCAGGAGTGAAGCCGTGGCATGCCATCCGTCCCCTTGACTCTGGTCCCTCAGGGCACGGAGCCCTCCTCCGCCTCTCTGAGCCACGCCTGAGGGCCACAAGCTCAGCAAGCAGGGTAACCTCGGTCAAGCACTGAGCTTTTCTGGGACCAGGCTTCCTCTTTTGTAAGATGACAAAGCTGCAAGAGAGGATGTGGTGATCTCTTCCCACTCCATCATCCTCTCAGATTCAGTAAATTATTGGACTTACATTAAATAAAAATAAATTAACATCAGCTACATTCAAAAGGCTTTTTTTGTCCATGAGAACTTCCTTTCTCTGCTGCCTCAGACTACAGGTCACTCTATCTTATAACTCAGTGTATCTGTGGTACACAATTTTGTACTTTCAGTCTGTATTTCGGTTCTCTAGTTGTTTCACGGATATAAGCCATAGTTCCTCAGTAACACTGGACCTTCTTTAAAAGTGGGGGTAATACTCTTTTTTTTTACTCCCGTAAGGAAACTTAAGATCCCCCAGAGAAGGAAATGGCAACCCCCACCAGTATTCTTGCCTGGAGAATTCCGTGAACAGAGGAGCTTGGCAGGCTACATTCCATGGGGTTGCAAAGAGTTGGACATGAGTCAGTGAGTAACAGGTTTAAGGAAACTTAACTGAAATTATGTTCAAAATGAACTTACTGTTCACTAAAATATTAACTCTGTATGTAATATTTAACATGTATGAAGTCTGGTAGCTTAACATGTATATGAAATGTGATTTTATACACACAGACATACCCTTTTTGGTTCAAAAGCATATATAAAATATAAGGAATAATTGTTACAATCTGCAGCAGATGGTGAGGTAATGTTATAGAGAAAATGAAGGTATTAGATTTACCATTCAAGAATTCCAACAAAAAGTATATCTATGGAAAATAATGTATATTTTATAATCTTGATATTTTTATATATGTTAGCATATGGCCAAGGAAAGAGAAGATCCATAGCTTTTCTTTGTTAAAAATATTTGTTTATTTGTCTGTTCTCCCGGGTCCCCTACTTTGAGAGTGCGGAGTCTTAGCCCCTAGACCACCAGAGAAGTCCCCAATCTATAGCTTTTCTATGCCACTTTCATATAGCACTTAACTCAGGTTTTCCTGAAATCTGTATTTACTGTAACCCAACACTGCTTTTGTAGGAGTTAAAAGGATACATTAAAAAAAAAAAGTCAGCGGCATAGCTACCAATTTCCTTTTGCAACCAAAATATAAAAGCAAAACAGGTTGAATATTTGATAAACAACTAGATTCAGTCTTTAATTGCTTGGACCCCCAGTACGACTTAATAGCCATATCAGTGGAAAATGCTGGGAGAGAAAGAACAGGAGAATTTAAAAGAAGCCAGTTATCAAGAGTTTCATGTATGGTTATGGTGAGCAGAGTAAGATTGAAGTTTCTAAGTTAAATTTTCCATCTTGGGAGGTCAATAGAGACCTGCAAAGCTTATTCAGAATATGACTTTAAAAACAGTGTCAACTCGATGTTATTAGAAAAGAAGGGAGGGACGGAGATCTAGGGGGATGTGGGTAGAAAGGAAGATTGGAAAGGAAGAGACGGAAGGAAACCTAGCGAGAGGGAGACAGGCATAGGGACAGAGACAAAGGCTGAGAGAAAGAGAGGTAGAGAGGGAGATGAGAGTCCAGAGGTGGACAGAGGGAGAGAAAAAGGACGGATGGATGGGGAAAGAACAGGAGAGAAGGAGGGAACTGGATTCATACAGCGAGGAACACCATGAAGACAGGCAGAGATGCAGTGGGCAGACGTGGTTGAAGATGGCAGGGTTTCACACTGCTCTGTGACATTTGGCTGAATTTTCATGGTCAAAAAGGGGAGTAGGCTTCAGCTAAAGATGAAGCTGCATGGTGTTTATATTTTAAAGTAGAACCTACAGTAATTGACTGCCAACTCTCACAGGCTCTTATATATTTATCTTGCTAATACTTCACAGCAATCCATATAGTAGGTGTTATTTACCTCCTCTCCCATTCCCTGAAGAGTTAAGTTACTTGCTCAGAGTTACTTCAGTAGTTAAGAATAAGTGGTCTAAACTGTTTCATTGCAAAGCTTAAGTTCTTAAGCCTGCCATACATTATGTGATTTTGACCTTCTTGTTACCTTGGGAAGAATGCAAAGCAGGTATTATCACTGCTTTACAGGCTAGGTTTTATAAAAGGCTTAGGGGGGCACAAGTGACTTAAAATCTGACAGCTCTAACGGTCTTCTGGCTTCATTTCCAGAGCTCCTCCCCAGATGACCACAATTATAAGCACAGTAACAAAATTAAAATGAGGTCATTGTGTCTGACTTTCTGTGAAACTTTAGTAGGACATTATTAGAAATTCATAACAGCTTCTTCTGGATTTAATACAAACTGTGTATAAATGTTTTTAAGTGGTTCCTATTTCAAAAGCAAGAGCGTGACTCGAGAAAGAAATCTTCAGTTGCTGTTTCCCTGCTTCAGTCATAATGGGCTCAGCACAGAAGATGTTCTCTTCACCAGTCCTTTTGCTTCTGGGGAATACCCAGGTTTCAGCCATCCACCCTTCTTCCGTTCCTGGGCCCCGGACTCAGGGAAAAGGTGATATTTCATTTCTGTTTGTTCATTTGTTCTTATTATTAGGAAATTATTATTAATGACTTAAAAAGCATTTTATCTCACTCAAGGAACTTTTAGTTGCCCAAGCTGACATCTTGTATTTGCAATGAAAGGCAGCAAGAAAGTGGAAAAGGGGCAAAAATGCGGAAGAAGACATCGAAAGGGCATTTGCCAAGAGGGTGTCCATTGATTGATATGGCTATGATCCTTGAATTTCCAGGATCTCTTGCCCCACTTTCCTTTCCTGGGGCACTTCAAGGGATCACTAGAAAGGGGGATTCTCCCTCCCTGGGGGCTTGCCAAGGCCAAGTTGGAGTCCAGTTGGCCTTTCCCCGTCAAAACTGGCCAGCTAATGAAAGGGTTTGGTTAAAACAACCATTTAGAGAGTCATACTGAATGTCATGCTGTGAATCTTCAGATTTTTTTTTTTTTTTTTCCTGATGATCAGAGTTGCAGTGAATGCTGGGGCTTAAAAGCTGATTTTTAGAAACATAACACCTCATTTCCAGTTGACAGCCCACTGTTGGCTTCTGAGCCACCCAGGGCAGTGGGAGGAAGTCTCATCAGTGGGGTGGAAGGGGTTGACCCCAACCCCCGCAGACCTGTCCCTGCCTTTTGTTTTCTGCATCTGCCTCTCCTGCTGGCTGCAGGCTAGCCTCCTGACCGACCCTTCAGTCTAACAGGTGGAGCAGGAGCTGAGGTTCTGTCAGCAGGGGAGCGCAGCCAGGCTAGGCAGAAGCAGCGTGCTGTGACAGTCACAAATTCTAACCACAACAAAAGATTGCTCTGCAGTCTCACAGCACCCAGTCACCAGCACCTCCCCCTTAACTAGCATCTGTTTGTGTCACTGTAAATAAGGCTATGGTGACAGTATTCATCTTTACAACTTAACCAATGATATCCTTAAATTGTCTAATAAGAATAAGGAGCCTCTTTATGTTATCAAATGTATTACCGAGAAATAATGTAGGGCTTAGTGGCAACTGAATCACAGGACTGATATTTTAAAAACAAATTTGATGACATATAGATAAAATACATAATCTGTATACATGTGGTTCATAGATATAAGTGAAAGTGTTAGTCTCTCAGTCGTGTCTTAGACTCTTTGTGACCCCATGGACTTCTGTACCCCGCCAGGCTCCTCTGTCTATGGCATTGTTCAGGGAAGAATGCTGGAGTGGGTAGCCACTCCCTTCTCCAGGGAATCTTCCTGACCCAGGGATCGAATCCCGGTCTCCCACATTGTAGGTAGATTCTTTACTGTTGAGCCACCAGGGAAGCCCCAATATACATGTGTGCACACACATAAATCTGAGTGAGCCTGATCCCTTTGAAACCATCGCCACTGCAGAATTCAAGCTTCTTGCAGCCATATTGTAGAAAAGCAAAGCATTTTTGAAGCCCTTCCTTTTTTTTGTGGTTGGCATTGGAGCCAGTCCATAAGCCTCATAAGAAAATTACTCTTGTATATTTTTATTCTTTTAGTCTTAATGGAATTATCCAGTTCAGTCAGACATATTATTTGCTAATCCGATTTTGGCTAGTTTCCAAAGTCAAACCCCAGTTCAGAGAATGATGAGTCAGCACTGCGCAGGGCTTTAAGGAAATGATCCTGGACTGTGAAGGCCTAGGACTCCGGAGATGGGGTCTGAGCATTGGTGGTGGCCTTGGGGATAGTGTGGAGGTGAGGGTTTTGTATAGAAGATAGAATGTTCATGCTCAAAAGTTCTTTAGAAATAAGTTCTATGGCTTTTGCAGAGCATAGAGTACCAGTTTTTCTTCTAGGTGCTAAGAGAACAGAACCTCCAAAGACATCGAGGTCCGAAATACCAAGGCACTGGTGGTGTTATAGGAAGTTTGGTGTGGTGATAGCACATGAATGATGAATTGGTTGAGCTGATTAGGTGGTGAGGTGCCCTGAGACCTGCTCCCTTCCACAAGCAGAAGGGACCTGCGCCCTTCCTTTCACAAGCAGAAAATCTGAGAAAAGAGACATAAAGATTGTCACTCAGGATAGTAACTTTCTGTAAGTCTGATCTACAGCAGACTGGCTGCCTGGGCTGTTTTCTGCAAAAAAGGGCTTGGTTTCCTAGGCAGTATGCTGCAGGTAGTGGGTCAGAGTTCAGTTTAGATATTCGGTTTGGCCATTGTCTGTGTATTCAGTCTTTCAGTGAAACTGTCTTACTTTTTCTCTTTTCTTTTCCAGTGTCTTGCCCTGAACTAGGCGATATTTGTTAAATGAATGTGTATATCTAATATCCCATTACCTTAAAAATTTTATCACCATTATGCCAAGGTAAATGACATGCTCATTTAAGGTAAATGTTAGGTTCTACTAAAATAGAAACTGTGTATTACTTTGGAGAGATAGAATCCAAATTATCTCATAGGAAAAATATAGGATAATCGGATTGAGAAGGAGCTGTTAGGAGGCCCTGGCTCTGTTTAGTGAAGTCGCTTAGTCGTGTCCTACTCTTTACCCCATGGACTGTAGCCTACCAGGCTCCTCAGTCCATGAAATTTCTCCAAGCAAGAGTACTGGAGTGGGGTGCCATTTCCTTCTCCAGGGGATCTTCCCAACCCAGGGATCGAACCCAGGTCTCCCGCACTGCAGGCAGATGCTTTACTGTCTGAGCCACCAGGGAAGCTGTGAGGCCACTATATTTTGGCTGTAAGTTTATTTCCATTGTTTAAACCAATGGGAGAACAAGAGTTGCTAGATGGAATTTGCATTTCAAGTAGCATTTTAGACACTTCTGTGTTTAGTGATCGCTCCATTACGTTTTGTTTTTGGGGAAATATTACCTGAGTGCCTCCTCCATGCAGGCATCGTCACGTTCTGACCCAAATCGTTAAATTTCTTCCTGTCCCCACAATCACCTGAGAGATGAAAATGATTAAGCTAGTTTTACAGATGTGATCCAGAAAGGTTAAGCAACTTGCCCAAGATAACACAGCTAGGTCTCTGTTGAACTATGACATTGACCCAGATCTACAAATGCAGAGGCCAAGAACTCTTTCATTGAGTTGTAGGTACTTGAAAATGGAATACATTCAAAGGAGGCTTCACCGATTCAAAATCTTGCAAATGTTAACTGAAGCAAAGAGTTATGGCCTACATTTTTCATTATTAATCTTAATGTAGAAAAATAGGATGTGCTTGTCTGAACCATACTGTCTCTCTCTGAGTTCATGTTCAAGCATTTAAGAGTTAGTAAGTAGCCCACAGTCTCCTGCTTTGTTTCTGTTTCCCATTTCTTTCAAGTGAACTGAGTGGATAGTACTTAAGTAATAGGGGCCAGTATGTTCGATTGTTTACATTTAGGGGAAAGTACCTCTTTGGCCCAGCAATCCCACTGCTGGGCATATACCCTGAGAAAATTATAATGCAAACAGACACATATACCCCAATGCCCATTGCAGCAGTATTAATAATAGCCAGGACATGGCACCAACATAAATGTCCATTGACAAATGAATAAAGAAGATGTGGTTCATATATATATATATGTGTGTGTGTGTGTGTGTGCCTCTGTGTATATATATCAGTTCAGTTCAGTTCAGTCACTCAGTCGTGTCCGACTCTTTGTGACCCCATGAACTGCAGCATACCAGGCCTCCCTGTCCATCACCATCTCCTATATGAATATTACTCAGCCATGTAAAGGAACAGAATTGGGTCATTTGTAGAGACATGGATGGACCTAGAGTCTGTCATACAGAGTGTAGTATGTCAGAAAGAGAAAAAATATCATATAATGTGTGTATGTGGAATCTGGAAAATTGGTAAAGATTAACCTATTTGCAGGGCAGGAATAGAGACACAGGCATAGAGAATGGATGTGTGGCCATGGGATAGGAAGAAGGGGAGGATGGGACGAATTGGGAGATAGGAGTGATATATATATATATCCTTATGTATATATGCACACACACACCTTTATATATACTACCATGTGTAAAAGAGGTAGCTAGTGGGAACCTGCTGTAAAGCGCAGGAAGCTCAGCTCGGTGCCCTGTGCTGACCTAGATGGGTGGGATGGGGAGGGCGGGAGGTGCAAGAAGGAGGTGATACATGCATACATATAGCTGATTCACTGCATTGTACACAGAAACTAATGCAACATTGTAAAGCAATTATATTCCAATAGAAAAGTAAATATCCAACTCCAAAGCTACCTTGTTTATCAGAGAAAACCTTTCCTTTTTTAAAAATCCGAAAACTGTCCCATTCCTCAGCCCGTCTTTAAGTTTCTGCCAAACCACAAGCGACCGTTGCTGACTCCCTTTCTATGTAGTAAACTCAGAATAAATCAGGCTGGCTTTTCTCATTTGTTGGTCCTCTTCTGGATTCACACCAGACTCTGCTGTCATGGCGCTGATAATCCCTTGGGGAAAACAGTCACCCATGAAATAGTACAGATACATACATAACTGTCTCTGTGATGGGTGTTATGAAGGTGATATACCTGGTGCTGTCAGAATGGGCAACAGAGATTTGTGACCTGACCAAGGAGGTTGGGAAGCAATCCTTGAACTGAGGATTGAAGAAAGGCTAGGAGTCCGCTGAGTGAAGAGAAGGTGAAGGCTTCCTAGGACAAGGGAGAAGCATGTCCCCAGGCAGGAGAAAGCCAGGCAAATGGAGGAAGCAGTGAAGCAGTACAGCCGGAGTGAAGCAGGACGAGCAGGTGGCCCCCTTGTGAAACTGGCGAGGCTGACAGAGATTGGACAGTGCGGGGCCCTGTGAAGGAGCAAAGGGAAACCACTGAGCGTTTAGGCCCATGAGTGATGTGTCGTGTCAGCATTTCAGAGGACTTAAGTTGGGGTCCCCACTAAGTCTGTTCGGAAAATCATAGTAGAGTATCTGTCTTGAACTTAGCCAAACATTAAATAATCATTCCACCATGTGGTTGAATTTTAGAGAAATCAAACCTGAATTGCATGTGGTTTATCTATTACAAATAGCCACCTAGCTGCTATTTCTGTAGTCAGGTAAGTCTGCAAGAAATGTAAATTTCATCTTACAATAATTTAAGAAAACCTGGAGGACTGAAAGATGAGTCTTTAAAAGCATCAACTTAATTAACTTAAAAATCAGATATGAATCCATATTACCACCATTGTCAATAGGAAGTAGGTCATTGATTGCCCCTGCTGTTGTACTAGGTAAAGAGATATTTTTCTTCACATATAGAAATGTGTGGCACTCTAAATACTTATGTACCTGTTTTCTCAATACTTGGACCCCAGAACGCAGTCATCATCTTGGAGGGTCAGCAGCTGACACATTCTTTCCAAATAGGCACCTATTGAAGCTATAAAATTTACCCACTCATCCGAAACTCTGTAATATTTTCAAGGTCATGTCTTAGCGATGCATGTCCCATTTCATTACATTTAATATTAACATGGAGAATAATGTTACACGGCAAATCTCACTATGTGAAAATAGTTTGGAGCCTTAGATATTAGCTGCTATTTAAAATTAGAAAGCCAATAAATATTTTTAATGCATCTTAAATTTTTTAATAAGTAGATTTTATATTGTTATCCTAAGAATAGATAAGTCTCTATATAAATATACCTTATTTATGGTCAGTGGAGCATGCTAGTATATTTTCTGTTATGTTATATTAATATATTATAAAGTAATGTTATTTCTAACAATCAAGTAAATTATCCTAGTTCATGATAGTAATGCCTGCAAAGCTGTTGACTAAGGAGACTCCTGCTCATATTGAATTTTGAGGAGTTTTGTTTCCAAGGAAACTAGTTCATTGTCAGCAAAAGATGCACCTAAAGCAGTGCAAATATTTCAGGTATTTGCTGAAAATAATCAGTAAATTATAAAATGTGATTTCATGTGTCTCCCACAGCCATAAAGCAACAATTAGAAGAGACTTACGTTTCCTGCAGAAATGACTGCATTTGATAAACTCATCATAAAATGTATTTCAAACAAACATCGACGGGATACAAAGCAAATGATTCACCTTTAGGATCTCTCCACAGTTTTGCAAATTAACATCTGAGATGTAATGTGGATTTGCTAATAAAGAATTGATTACACTTTTGCTTTTTCTACAGATAAATTTATAATTGTATGTCGTGAAATTCATGGAATTGGATGTGGGTTGAGTTATCATTTATTTTTGTATAATCTATGAAGAATGTCTGTTGATGCAAATTTCTTGACATATTTAAATACTCTTTTGCATGACTGGAATTCAATATTTGCTACTCAAGGCAAATTTATAAAAGGTTAAAAAAGAGCTAACAAGTGTTGGGTCATTTCCATCTTGGACAGTGCAGAGCCAACACGTTATTTCCTGATCAGTGTTAAAGTCATCAAAGAAAACTCAGATTACCTAGTTCACACACTCAATTCAATAGGCTTCATATTTTATCTGTTATCATATCTGTATTATGAACGTATGCATAGGTAACATGATAGTTTCGTTTAAAAATGCTTAAATATAGGTAAATTAACCGAGCAAATAGAATTGGTGGGAGTTTTCAAAAAGAAGATGGCATACTCCAATTCATTTCTTTTACTCTCTCCTCTCTTGACACCGTAGCTCACACCTGAATCATCTGTGACTTTTAAATTTTGACAGTTTTTCTCCATTCGCCTCCATGTTGCTGCCAGAATAATATTTTGGAAACACAGATTAGATCTCCTTAGCTTCTGACTTTTTACAAACATTTAAAAACTTTTTAGTTCTTTAGAGTAACATAGACAATGATGGTGTTTAAAGCGTACCCCGACCTGTCTTTCCCATGCCACTCCCTTCATCATCCTTGGCATGTCCTGCTCTAGTTAACCTAGACCAAAGATGCCAAACATTTGCCTCTTCAGGGCATTTTCATATTCATGGAATTGTAACTGTAAGTGGCCTTCTGGGTTCCTACACTTAGCGTATTTTCACCATTTTCTTCGTGTTATATTCTCTATCTGTACTTCATTCCTTTTTAAGGCTGGATAATACTCCATTGAATAAATTTACCTCATCTCTTTATCCATTACTGACTTGATGGACATTTGGGAATTCCACATTTTGTCTATTAAAAATTATGCTCTGATGAACATTCATGTACACATTTTTGTAGGGCCATAGATTTTTCAGTGGGAATATACCATCATTGGTATATGCCATCATTCTTTTGCATGTGGATATCCTGTTGTCCCAGAACCATTTGTTGAAAAGATTGTTATTTACTCCATTGAATTGTCTCAGCAGCCATTTGAAGATCAACTGACCATAAATGTATTTCTTTACTCTCAGTTCTATTCCATTGATTTGTATGTCTCTCCTATGTACTATTCTATCCTGATTGATGCAGCTTTGTAGTAAGTTCTGAAATTGAGAAATTTGAGTCTCTACTTTTATTCTCATTTTCCAAGATTGTTTTGGCTCTTCTAGGTTCCTTGCATTTCCATAAGAATTTTAGAATTAGTTTGGAATTTCTCCAAAATGAAGCTAGTTTTCTGGATATTGCATTGAATCTGTAAATTGATTTGAAGGATCCCTGGGTTGGGAAGATCCCCTGGAGTAGGAAATGGCAACCCAGTCCAGTATTCTTGCTTGGAAAATCCCATGGACAGAGTAGCCTGGCGGGCTATAGTCCATGGGGTTGTGAAAAGTCTGACACGGCTGAGCACACATGCAGTCATCCTAACAATATTAAGAATTCAAATCCATGAACACAAGATGTTGTTTCACTTATTGACGTATCCTTTAATTTCCTTCACTGATGTTTTGAAGTAGTTTTCATTGTACAAGTCTTACACTTGTACAGTTCATTTACACTTCTATGTAAAAGTATTTTCTTTTTTTCATGTTATTATAAATTGTTTCCATAGATTCATTTCTGGATTGTCTATTGCTAGTTTAGGGAAAGACAATTGGTTTCTGATTTGTAATTTTATGTAGAATATATAAATGTGTGTCATCTACAGATGGAGGTGGTTTTATTTCTTCCTTTCCAATCTGAATGGCCATCATATCTTTTTGTTGTCTAGTTGGCTACTTAGAACCTCTAGTCCAGCGCTGAATAGAAATGGCAATAGCAGTTATCTTTGTCATGTTCCTGAGCTTAGTGAGAAGGCTTTCAGTCTTTCAGAAATAAGTATAGTGTTTCCAGTGGTTTCTTGGTAGATAGTTTTTTAGCAGGTTGTGAAAAAAAGTCTAATCCTATTATTTTTTCCCTAGTGGTCATGAAAGAGTGTTGAATTTTGTCAGATGCGTTTTTTTCTACAGATATTTTGAGATGGTTAGGTAGGTTTGTTTCCTTTATTCTCTTAATGTGGTGTCTTATCTTTTATGATATAATATGGTATTTATTGATATTTGGACATCAAATCAATCTTGCATTCCTTGACGTAATCCCAGTGGGTCATGGTGTATAATCTTTTTTATCTGTTGCTGGATTTAGTTTGCTAGCATTTTCGTAAGTAGTATTATATCTATATTCACAAAGGATATTAGCCCGTAGCTTTCTTTTCTTGTGATATCTGTGTCAGTTACACTTTTTCAGGCCTGGCATTTGAGACTATAAAGATATATTTCAGTAGAAAGGTTCATGGCTTAAGATCTCCGTGGCCAAGATATTTGAAAATTAAGTTCTGTTTTCTAAATGGGTCTGAATGTTAACAATACAGAATGGGTTGTTTTTAATCATGGGAATCATCTTATTAGTTCCTATGATAGCTAAAAGAACACAATCTGAGAAGATATTAAGGTTTTGGAGAAAATGGCAGAAATAAATTAATTCAGAGGATGTCTTTGACGTCAGTCATGGGAAAAATGCAGCTCATTTTGATGGAGTACTTAGAAAACACAAAATGAGAATAAATTTGCATACTAATTTGATAAGAAGATACGACATAGACCTAAAGATAAATCTAAAATCCAGAAATAAGCAATTGAGTCTGCAGTGTTCCATGATGTATCCATTTGCGTACATGCTAACTGAAGTTTTGCTGAAAGGAAATGCGTTCAATCAAGGTCCATATGGAAAGTTCTATAAACTATATTCTCGTTACTAAACTGAACTTGGGGAAAATTATTCAAGTTCACTTAGAATTTAGGTAATGTATATGAATAAACTACATAGGAACAAGAAAAAACATTTGGATGGGAAAAGAGTAAGATTTTAATTGTTTAATATTTTATAATTGTTAATAGCTTACTTTTTTTCAGCTATTCTTCCATACATTATACCACACGGGAAAACTTTCACATATGGTCATAAGAAAATGTAGTAAATTAGCATGTTTGAAACCAAAATTGAAAACAGTTGGTTGTGTATCAAAGGAAAATGTAAATTTTGATTCATGAAATTTTGTTCAGTTGTGCAGGTATCTAAAAAATAATTATAAACCTTTGACAGACTCCACTGGAGATGGCTAAAATATAATTAATAATTTTTAAATAGTCTTAGGAAAATATTTTAAACTGATTTCTTCACAGTGCTTAAAATAATGATTAATTAAGAGTTATAGTCTCTACAAGAAAAGGATTATAAATTTTAAGCCATAAATCAATTTTATTCCCTTAAGAGAGAAAGTTTGTATCTATATTTAATTAAAGGAAAATAATATAGAATCAATAGAATAGTTACATATTGGAGGTGGTTTCCATGTAGGGGATGTGTATAAACTCAATTCTCAGGCATACATGACAAGTTAGTTGTAATTTTCCAGTCATAATTGTCTAGTGTAATCACTGGACTGGAAGAAGTGCCCTAAGGCTTTGGAGTACTTGCTCAAATGCAAGAGTTTCTCCTGTTGAATAACATAATTTCAAAACCTTTGAATAGCTGGAAACGTTGTTAAGTTTTTCTGGCAATGGCAGAACTAGTGACCAAAGATGAACCAGGCACTTCCATTATCAGTGGCAGAAAGAATAAAAGTTGCCCAAATCCTAGAGTCGACCTAGTGAACTTGGGAAACTGAATCTCCCAGTTACTAATGACTCTCCCAAGTTAGAGATACCCCTAGCAATGGGTCCGTGTTTCAAATCTTTTCCTATGACAAAGGTGTGCGAGTGTGTGTGTGAGCCCTGGTACCTGGCATGGTGATCTCTTGTGATTAGTGAAAATTTGCCATGAGTATACTATAGCAGTAGTTTCAGGGCTGGAGAATACAGGTAAATAAGCACCATCAAATGATAGGGAACAACATCTGATATTTTCATGATTCTGAGGTCATCTCTGGCTCATGGAGTACCTCAGAGTAGTCGCGCCAACATCAGTTATTGAGTTATATATTTTTATAGCGGCCTTGAAGAGAATTCCAGTTTACCTGAATGTTGGATATTAAACTATACACTGAACAGGATTGTATTTGATTCCAAAGGTTGTGGACTTTTCTGATTGTGTTCCATTCTGTCTTTATCCGTGCAAAATGACATTCCATTCCTGATATTCCATTTTCCTGTGTCTAGCCTTGGAGTTTCATCTTTTGGTTCTCTAAGGATGTGATTCTTCCTTCTGAAATGTGGAAATCCTGACTCCATGTGTAGAACTCTTAGTTTGGAGATAGTTATAGCAAGTGGCTCCAACTTTGTATTAAAAACTGCTATGACCTATTCCAGAGACTGAGAATTCAGTTAAATTCTTGTAATTAGTAGTTGTCTTCCTCCTTTATTTTCTAAAATTTGTGTTACGTTTTCAAAAGAATATATCTTTGTTTTGACCCACATTCACATGTTACTTTATCAAACTTCTCCGTATTCGCTTCCTTAAGGTACCATGCAGTTGCTGGTGTTTTTCTGTAAGGCAAAAAGAACAATCTTTCTCATTTGGTTGGATGTTTTGTTTAGCGCTGCTCTGTCTGATGTGGTAGCCAGGAGCTACATGTGGCTCTTAAACACTTAGACTGTGGCTAGTCTGAATTGAAATGTTAAGTGTGAAGTAGACACTTGATGTCAAAAGCCTCACACAAAAGAATATCAAATAGTTCAGTAATTTTATATTGATTACATGTTAGAATGATAACATACTAGATATATGGGGTTCAATAAAATATATGATCAAAATTGATCTCATCAGTTTCTTTTTTATCTTTTTAATGTGGCTGCCAGAGGTTCATGGGACTTCCCTGTAGCTCAGACGGTAAAGAATCTGCCTGCAATGCAGGAGATCTGGGTTCGATCCCTGGGTCGGGAAGATCCCCGGGAGTAGGAAATGGCAACCCACTCCAGTATTCTTGCCTGGAAAATCCCGTGGACAAAGGACACTGGTGGGCTACAGTCCATGGGGTCGCAAAGAGTTGGACATGACTGAGCGACTAACACTACTGCTCGAGGCTCAGTGGTAAAGAACCCACCTGCCAGTGCAAGAGACGCCTGCTCAACCCCTGGGTCCGGACGATCCCCTGGAGGAAATGGCAACACACCCAGTACTCTTGCCTGGGAAATCCCATGGACATAGGAGCCTGGCGGGCTACTGTCTATGGGGTCACACAGAGTCAGACATGACTTAGTGACTAAACAATGACTAGAAATAGCTTACAGCGTGTTTCTAAGAGTATCTCTGGTTTAGGAATAATGCAAACTCATGTACTCAGGTTTTGGGGGGGACCATGATAAAACCCATGGGTTTACCTCAATGCAGTGCACTCCCCCTGACAGGCTTCTTTGGAGAGATGAATGGTAGGGAAGGGGGAGTCCTGATAAAAACATGACTTGGGTAATTATCGGTCGTGCTCTTCTTTTCTATCATTGTGCATGTGTTCAGTTGGTTAGCCTGATCTGGCTTGTGTAATTACTGGGTTGGGGAGGCTGCTTAATAGAGGAGGGAATGGAATCACTGGGCCCTTTAGGGCCACTCTTAATGACGAACTTTTGATGTTTTAATCATTGTTAGTTGACTCGTGACTCTGGGAGGCATGATGACAAAGAGGGATGCAGAGGTTAGTATTAAAATATGGCTCAGTCAACTCTGAAATGCACTGCATTTTAATGTAGTATGTATAGCTTCAATTTGTAAACCTTTTCTTCAGACCCTAGGTTCCAACACAAATGCAGGTATCCATGAGTCTGAATTATATGTATGAAAGAATAGGTTGACCAGATCAGTAGTTTCCTCTATTTTAACAATGACATATGTTTAATGTGTTTTAACATGAAATCAAAAAACATGAAATATGTTAACATCAATTATATCAGTTAACATCAATTATATCAGTATATAATTGGTCTGGTTGTTTACATGAATATCTTTTGGGAAGGCATCTGAAAGAAGTAAATTGTCCATGCTTCAGGCTAACAGCTGCTATGTAGATATTACCCAAATAAATATATGAAAGCTATTCAGTGTCCTAGCTACTGAGTGATTTTCTGGTTAAATGAACATTCTGACTTCTAAACCCATTTATACAGAGATTTTCAGAAGCGTGGTGGAATTTATATGGCTGTGAGGGACCATCTTCTAAACAATTGATATTTTTCATTTCTAGTCTGAATAAATACACTGAAGGCCTGACTAGGCAGCGAGGGAGATGGAAATAGCAGTTGCATCAAAAAACACTTGGAAAGTAAACTCACAGCCTTTGGGGATGAGTAACCGGGTGTGGATGAAAGACGGTTGGTAGCGCTGGCTAAAGGCTGAATGCTCGTGCCTTTTCAGACTAAATGCTGCTTTAAGGCAAGTGGGATTAGAGAATGATTTGGGACAATCTCAGATTTAGGAATGTTGAGATCATAACATCACAGAAGCTCTGAATTGGAAGAATACTTGAAGCTCATTGAGTCCAATAATTTATAATCATACTGGTAGTTTACTATTATATTAAATCCCTTCTGTTTCCAGAGTTCTGTGCCAAGCACTGGAATCCACCATTGGGGGGAAAAATAAATAAAAATGTCTCATTTGAAGGTTCTATTTATTCCAGTACTAGCTTACTGAGGTTTTATTGTACAGCGACCTAGGATAGTCCCTCTTTTCTTCCTTCAGCACTAAGACTTGTCAGTAAGGAAGGAGTCATACCCAGGGGGCCATTCGCCCTCCAGCTAAACAGGAAGCCTTCAGAAAACACAGGCTGCAAACATACTGCCGATGAGAGGTGGCACTTCATATGTCTAAAGAGATCTGGAGGATGTTGGAGTAATTAATCTTCATTAATGTATTGAGTCACTGTTAGATGCCAAAGACTGGGAGTGTGTTGCTGAATGAAACAGACATCACTGGTCCATGGATCACATACAGTCAAATAAAGAAGTGGGTATGTGTGGGTGTGTGTGAGTGAGAGAGAGAGAAAGAGGGGGAGAGAATATAGTTGGACATTAGAACATTAGAATGTGGTAGGAAGAGGCGATGTTTGAGCCAAGATCTGAAGGATGAGAAGCTGCTCACAGATCTGTGTGATAATCTGTGGGTTACTGAAAAGGGATAAGGTTGAAAATGTGAGTTTTACTTGAAAGAAGCATCCTGATGAGTCCGCAGTTTAAATTTAAACATCCACTTAAAAAAAATTAAAATCTAAACATGCCGTTATATTGAATAATTTGATTCTTTTCCTCAATAGTGTTTGTTCTTTCTGGAAGACTAAAATTTTTGCAGGGTAGTAAAATGATTGAGAATTACAATCAGTTTATACCCGACTTACCTGCTGCTTTTTTTTTTTTTTCTGACAACTCCAGGAGGATTGCAAATGCTTTACTAACATTTCTCCTACAGAGAAATTTTCTGAAAACCATTTGTCAGGATTGGGTTTTCATCTATATTAAATTTATTAGTCATTCACAGATTGTTAAGTTACAGCCCTAGGTTACAAGTATTTCAAGTGTGACAAAATAAGATAAATGGCTTTTTAAAAATTACAAATACAGCAAAATAGTTGCTTTCTGAAATATAGCTCTGAAGAATGCAAAATAAGCTTTATTTGAATTGTGAAGTCTTGTAATGGCAAAAATTAAATTTGTTCATTCTTTTTTTTTTATAAATGGGATTTAATATAAAAGGATAAATAGCTAGAGATACAACTATGCTATCTAGTCAGTCATATGACAATATTCATTTTGACTTATATTGAGCTTGATATTTAAATTTCCTAAGTCTTTCCCACATATATTTATATTCAGATTTCCCCAAATTAATTGGTGCAGGTAACTTTTGGCTTAGTTATAGTTAATCCTACTGAATTTCATCTATAGTCAGCTTACTTTCAGATCTGACTACTTTTTCAAGATTTTTTTTTTAATTATTATTTTTTTTTATTTTTTAAATTTTAAAATCTTTAATTCTTACATGCGTTCCCAAACATGAACCCCCCTCCCACCTCCCTCCCCACAACATCTCTCTGGGTCATCCCCATGCACCAGCCCTAAGCAAGCTGCACCCTATGTCAGACATGGACTGGCGATTCAATTCTTACATGTGTTCATTCTTTTAAGCATGCATTTTTGTTATATGATCTTTAGCTGTCTATAAATGTTGGGGAGATAATTGATGTTAAAAATAGTGTCCTGTTTGCTATTAGTTAGTTGATTGGAATTGATCAAAATTGCAATTAAGTATAATCAGAAATATTTTCGTTGTCAGAAGGAACCTAAACATATACATGGGTTTTCACAAAATAATGATTTTATTAATTACTCATGAAGGATCCCTTCTACAGTATAGAAGATGCAATATTTATAAATGACACTCAAAAGAATTATTTCTGATTTCTTAGAAGTCAACTGAAAGTGAAAGTTGCTCAGTTGTGTCCGACTCTTTGCAGCTCCATGGACTATTCAGTCCATGGAATTCTCCTGGCCAGAATACTGGAGTGGGTAGCCTTTCCCTTCTCCAGGGGATCTTCCCAACCCAGGGATCAAACCCAGGTCTCCTGCAGTGCAGGCGGATTCTTTACCAGCTGAGCTACCAAGACAGACAAAAATACACTGAATATGACATAGCTAAGTATTTTATGGAGAAGGAAATGGCAACCCACTCCAGTACTCTTGCCTGAAGAATCCTTTGGACAGAGGAGCCTGGTGGGCTACAGCCCATGGGGTCACAGAGTCGGACACAACTGAGCAACTAGCGCATACACACGAGAATTTTATTAAATTTTCTCTAATGCCAAAGTGATTGGATACACATGCTGTTCAGAAAAAAATCCATTTCATTAGTTATTTGAAGGTAGTAATTGCTTCTAGTTTTAAGTGTCAGTGAGTTTTTGTTGTTGTTGTTGCTTTTTCTCTCTTCAAGCATTTCTTCTTAGTATGAGATTTGGAGAATATTCTACAGGAAACCTTATTTTAGAGAGTAGAGTATACTCAGTGCTCTTCCAATATGGAATATACTCTAGTTCCCTTTGTGTAGCTCACCTGCCTTCATTTGCTGCCAGTAAGACTATTTAGATACTTCGAGTATCAGTGTTCATCTCTATTCACAGCCCCATCATGTTGCGAAGATTCGCAGAAGAAATATGGTGGGATTTTGCTGGGAATGTAGAACACGTGAATAGAGATATTGCAAATACAAGGTTGGATGATTCTACCTTCAAATATGTGTTAATGCAGCCTTGTAGCCCATGAATCATATTCTAGAATATAGAAGTTACATCTGCTGGCTGAAGCTTCTGCCTGTGAAATAATAGTAAGTCTCCATTAAGATTTAGTGATAAGAAGGCACTCTTGGCATTTATGGATGTGATAGTCATGATTTCATTGTTTGGGCCTGTTCGTAAAGGTTCGTGGTATATGGTAATGTGAAATTTCTTTGAGTCAATCTGTGCTTTTACAGGGCAGCCACATGCCACAGGGTTGACAGAGGGCGCTAGCTGGATACCAGGCATCACTGTTTTCTCGATTCTCAGGTGCCCTTACTTTCCCTAAGTGGTAAAAATTTGATTTCTTTGTGTTAACTTTTCATCGAGTACTAAACTACTATGGAAGTTGAAAACAGTTGTTATGAATCTGAGCATAGGGACCAGCAACTCAGACATTTCCATATTTACAAGTAGTTAAATTTAAGAGGCGCTGAAATGTATTCTTTAAATATATACAGTCTTATCTAATTCTCAGAGTATTATCATTATTCCACTTTACAGATGGAGACGTAGCTCAGAAGCTATAGATGACTTGATGGGGTCAGCTAACTTTGTGCACCCAACCCAGGTCCCCTGGCTTTAAAACTTATACTCTTTTATCTCCCTTTATACTCCTGGATCCAGGTCACTTCAGACAGAACGTTCTTTGCCCGAGAGGTTGAAAGTCAGTTTCTCAGATGACAAACTGAAGGAGTTTTTTCTCCTCGTAGGTGTCTGCTTTCGAGGCTCTGACCTTTCCTTTGCCATCTCCTGGGAAGCTCTGCCCTCCTGGGCCTTTTTCTTCCCAGGAAGCTGCAAAATGGTTTTTGCACAGCAGGAAAAAGAAATGTGTGGAGGGCCACACATTGTTTAAAAAGTGAATGTAAGTGTATATGCAAATCTGCTAACCTGCAAATCTGCTAATGTCAGATACAGTGTGTTTCTGGCTTTATTTGATAGAGTCTCACAAGTAGATGTGGCTCTTTGCGGTCCTTCCTTGTTTCATTTCTCAGTTTAAAAGAGGTTCCCATAGGATTTCTCTAAACTGAGGTTTTATCAGTTTGGCCCCCTTATCACTCCCACCCCTACCTTTACTGTGCTTCCCATCCTTGTTACAGCTTCCTAGACAGTGTGCTTGCCTTTGGGCATCCTTCCTGTTTCTTTGTTGTTGTTCAGTTGCTAAATCCCGAGCGACTCTTTGCAGCCCCATGGACTGCAGCATGCCAGGCTGCCCTGTCCTTCACCATCTCCCAGAGTTTTCTTAAACTCATGTCTGTTGAGGTGGTGATGCCGTCCAACATCTCATGCTCTGCTGCCCCTTTCTCTTCTCACCCTCAATCTTTCCCAGCATCAGGGTCTCTTCCAATGAGTTGGCTCTTCACATCAGGTGGTCAAAGTATTGGATCTTTAGCTTCAGCATCAGTCCTTCCAATGAATATTGAGGGTTGATTTCCTTTACAATTGACTGGTTTGATCTCCTTACAGTCCAGGACTGTGAGAGTCTCAAGAGTCTTCTCCAGTACCACAGTTCAAAAGCATCCATTCTTCAGTGCTCAGCCTTCATGGTCCAACTCTCACATCTGTATGTGACTGTTTCTTTAACCTATAATTTCTCTAAGCATTTCTAGATCATCCAAACGTCCTTCCCCTCCTGCAGCCACACAGGAGTGCTGCTATGTCGTGAGGGCATTTCTGCTGTTTGTTATAACTTAGCCTGTAGCACTTAAACCTTTTGTAGTTGAATTGCATGTTTTCTTGGGATTCTTTCATAACGTTTCCAAAAGGTACTTAAACAAGTGATAGTGGATATCTTTATAAAACACCTGGCCATCTTTTTTTTTTTTTTTTTAGTTGAGGCAACATTGGTTTATGACATTATAGGTTTCGTGGGTAAGCACTGCAATTCCATTTCTGTATACACTACAGTGTGCTCAAATTCAAAGTTGAATTTCCATCCATCACCATGCGGTTGACCTAGCTTTACCCATTTTGCCCCCACCCCTGAGCCTTGCCCTTGGTAACCACTGCTCTGTTCTCAGTACCTGCCTGTTTGTTTAGCACTTTAAAAGAGGATTTGATCTTTGACCTTTAAGAAGTTAGCTTGACATATGCTTCTTGTGCTGCAAGGTTATGCGTTGAGTTTCTTGTTTGTTCTTGTCATTATGTCAGTATCTCCTGGCCTCTTTGATAGTTGCCTTTGGGAATTGCTTTTGGGAGTTCTTTTCATAAAGTTTTATGTGTTATTTTTTAAATTCAGAACAAATCTCCTTTATCACAATCCTTTCATATACTTACTCTTTGCCAGTACTTTAAAATTATCATCTATTAAAATCAGCAAGCACTTAAAAAAATCAGCAAGCACTCCAGCATCTTGCATGGATTTTATGACACATATGAAAATTATTTGGTTTAGGGTTTCTAAATAAATGTAGATCTTGAAATGTATATTCTGTTCTTCTGTTGGAAGGACCCTACGTGACGGTATTTCACTTCAGTCCCGTTGGATTTAACGATCTCTTTGTATTAGTTTTATGCTAGCTTTCAATAATTCAGTGCCACAGTTTTGTCTATAAAGATACTAATACTTAAAAGAGTTGTTGTAACCATTATATTAGATAAACCCAGTACCTGGTATGCAGAAGACAATAAATGATAACGTTATTACTATTAGTATTTAAAATTTATGAACAGTTTTGTTCCTCTGTATTTTCTCTTTAAGAAAACAGAAAAAATTTTCGTATCTCTTACCTTCATCTTCTATCACACCCTTTAGCCCTTCTTTTTTTTCAGCAAATATTTATTGAGCCCCAACTCTGTGAAAAGCCCTATTTTAGGATATGGAGATTTGGCAGTGAATGATAAAGCCCCTGCTTTCATAGAGCTGATATGCTAGGACCAATGTGTGTAATGTTTTCATCTTTGTAGTTTTAAAAAGTTATTTGTATAATGTACTAGAAGCTATTTTGTTAAGTAGTTTGTGGAAGCTCAAAGACAATGGAAGACTTTTGTAACCATGTATGAAGTATTAGAATCAGTTCAGAAGGTGATCTTGCTTTTTAAAAGATCAGGTAATACTGAATCTCTTGCAATAATCAAGGAAAGACACATTATTAAGGCAAAACATCAGGGTAATGTATTACTTTGTTGTTCTTGTCAGTTACATGATTTTTCTTAGTTAAATCTTGAATTTTTTGCTGTCGTTTCTTTTCAGAACCAATAGTATCATTTTTTAAAACTTTATTGAAGCATAGTTCGGGAACTTGGTTTTTAGAGCATACAAAGCACGCTAATAAAGTTAACACAAAGACTTAAATTTGATTACTCACTACTTTCTAATGAGGAGACTTTAATTTTTAATTTCAAAAGCAATTGTGTTCTACTAGAAAAAAAACTAGAAGCTTTAGAAACTGCAGATAGTTAAATCTTAAAACTCATAACTACTTACATAAAATATGTTATATACTTTCAAAGTTTTCAATGCATTCTATATCTTATTTTTTAAAAAGAGTAGTATTCACATGATTTTGTAACTTTTTCATTTATTAATGTATTATGCAGTTTTTCATGCCAACAGTCAATATTCTTAGCACAATTTTTATATGCTTTATATTTTTTATTTCAGTTCAGTTCAGTCGCTCAGTCGTGTCTGACTCTTTGCAACCCCATGTACTGCAGCACGTCGGGCTTCCCTGTCCATCTCCAAGTCCTGGAGCTTGCTCAAACTCATGTTCATTGAGTTGGTGATGCCATCCATCTATTTTTTATATAGGTCTGACTTAGTTTATCAATACCCTATCGTTACCTCTTTATTTCCAGGTTTTTCTTTCTTATAAGCAATCTTGCCATGAATTCTAGTCTCCTTGCAAATATTTTGTGTATCTCCAGACACTTGCTTTTGACAAATTATTAGAGGTTAAATGATAAGCTTCTGTGGTTCTTGTTTTGTATCATAAAATTGCTCTCCATAGAGATTTAAAAATTTTGCATTTCTCCAGCAATGTCTGAGAATATGTTTCTCCAAACCCTAAATAATTGGAGCAATGGCCAATACATACACAGAGAGAAAACTGGGAATGCAGTTCTCATCATCCCCTTCCTAGTCCCATCCTTTCCTCATGGCTGTCTGTGGCAGAGCAAAAGTCTTCACGGGCGTTTTCTCCTCCCCTGGTCTCCAGGGCTTAGCTCTGGGAACAGAGCTTGAAAAATTGATCTCATAGTCACCAAAGTCACCTGGCACTGATTGGAATCAGTTTGGCATTAGAAAGTTCATTCAAACATCAAATGAGATCAGATTGTTTAGACAGTCTGGGCAGATGGCTGAGGACACAGAGCTAGCCTGCCCAGCTCCCTGGACTACACCTACCTGCTTTGGTCATGGGGTCATGGGGTCATGTGATCACGAGGCAAGGCAATGAGTGAGCAGAGGCCAGAGCAGTTTTCAGGGGTCTGTCCTGATAACTTACCCTCTACCCCTGAAGCTAGAGCTTTCCTTACACTTCAAATTGTTCCTTTCTTGATTTCTTAAGAACTGTGGATCTTTTAGAATATATAATGTATCCAGTTCATCTTCCACAGGATTTAAAACAATGGATGGTGAAATCAGGCAATTAGTTGCTACAGGGATGTTGGATTGTTGATCAGTAAATCCTGGAAGAAAACATATGCATGGGCACGCAGACATGCACACAAACATACATACACATGCCTGCGTATGTACACACGCATTTGCAGATGAGCTAAAATACAGCATTTTTCTGCTGATCTCAGTATTTGTTTTGTAATTCTTGATTCTCCAGTGAAGGATAATTTTCCTTGTGTGGCCCATAAAACTGCACTCAAATTTTTCATTTCTGTTTATTGCTTAAAATGTTTCATCAGAAGAAAAAAATTTTGTGTAGCTTTAGCACTTGAATAACTTTTCAAATATTGAAAAAAAATTTGTACTCTCATCTTTCAACAAGATGTTGTTGGTACTTTGAAGAATAAGCGTACCTCTATGATTATTTTAGAATGTGTTTCAAATTCATTTTATTTCTTAGCACATGTTATTCTAGCAAATATTTTTCTCTAGGCCTTACTAAAGAAATGCTTTGACTTACATTGGATGGTACCAAGTTGAAACTCAAAACTATTTAAAACATTTAAAAGTTGTTATCTCATTTGCTAAATAAAGGACAGATCTTGAAAAGACCAAAAAGCCTATGTTTTTATATCTTGATTTTTGCCTAAAGGAAGCTTTCGGCTGATCATTGCCAAGAATGAAAATTAGATTTTTTTTCCCACACATTATACTCGTCCTTGTGAGTACCCCTGTTGTCTTTCAAGAGAGTTTTCCCCCACCCAACCTCATCATACTTCTTTCTAAAAGGGGATAAGGTAGATAATCAAAGCTAAACTGGTTCTTTGTACAACAAAAAGGCAAGAATGCATCCAACCTTCATCTAGCTGATCCTGAAAAGAAATGAAGCAAAGCTTCCAATTAGCTTGATTTATACAATGATGTGCTTTCTTTCCCAGTTAATTAAGAGGGATTCAATAAGATCCAGACCATGGGTTCTGACCTTTCGTCTTCTAAGAAAAAAAGTAAAAATTACCCCACCAAATGAAAACAAACTAAAAGGAGAGCTTTGTTTAGAAATTTTCCAGGGTGATGAATCTTATATATATATTTTTATCTTGTTTTTCTTAAAACAGTCCTTCTCTGTCTCATAACTTGGGCATTTGTAGAATACACAGCATTTTTCATGCCTCACATCTTTTCCATTAAAAACCCCCCAGTTAATGAGATGTCCCCTGGCAAACAAGGGATGTTTGCTAGAGAATCCATACAATCTAGAATGTGAGGTTGGAGAGAACCAGAAGGGGATACTGAGTCTTAGAGAAGTGACATGACCAGCACAAGATCGTTGGTACTGGAGCCTGATCTGATTCCTGTCACAGCTAGTTCTTTCCACTAAACTCTGTTGCTTTGATGTTGCTGGAAGAATTAATGTCCGTTCAAAAAGGTGGCACTGTGCTTTGCTATTAGGTGTTTCTTTCAGGTTGTGTGTTGTTCTTCTACTAAAGCATCACTTATATATATTTATACTTTTATAGCTATGTGTAGGGTACATAGTTAATGCATTGAAAATATGGGTTATGTGAATAAAATTCATATTCATTCAGTTAACTAACATATACTGAATGTCAGCTGTGTGCTAACAGCTGGTAACACACACACACACACACACACACACACACACACGAAAAAGATCCTGAGGGCTTTTTGTTCTGTTTTCTATGATAAAACATAATTTGATTAACAAGATGTGATTATTCTAGATGGCTTCATTTTATTTATGACCTCTGAATTCCTCCATAATATATTTCAGATGACCTTTAAAGACTTTGAAGTTAGCATGCTTCCAAATATAATAATTTCAGCAATGGCATACAGTGGTGTGTAAATGGAATATAATGCCAATTTACATAACGATATTTAAAGATGAGTTCTTTTTGGATATCCAGCTTGGGCGTCCTTGTCTTCATGCAGCTTTGCAAACGAGAGTTTCTACAAGCAGACGGCAGTGCTGCAGTGTTGGCAGCTACCGATGTCTGGCTTAGTCAGATCAAGCCAGAGCAGAAGCCTGGATTCCTTCATCCCCACCCTTAGGGCCACCACCACCTGGGACGGCCAGAGTCTGGGCTAGGAGCTTGGGATCCGAAGAGAGCTGACTTGTTTCTTCTCTTAAGTTGTGAAGCTTTAGGACTCCCTGGCAAAAAGAAAAGACAGTCTGTAGACATTCAGTCCAAGGAAGGCTCTCAGAGGAGGGCATCCTCCTGAGTGGGGAGAGTGGGATCCTTAATTTGGCCCTTCGGGGTGTGGGTGGCTTAAGATTCACCTTGAGGATTAAATGAAAGAATTGAGGCAGGCCAGACACTTCAAATAGAGGGATAGTAGTCAAGATTAGGTGTTTCCCTGGTGACTGAACGGTAAAGAATCCACCTGCATTGCAGGTTGGGAAGATCCACTGGAGGCAGCAATAGCAACCCATTTCCAGTATTCTTGCCTGGAAAATCCCACGGACAGAGGAACCTAATGGGCTGCGGTCCATGCAGTGGCAAAAGAGTCAGACACAACTTAGCGACTAGACAACAACAGCAGCAACAGGTCAAGGTTAGGAGTGAAGTGGGGACAGACCTTGTTCCACGTGAGGTTAGCAATTACCTAGTTTCCTTCCTCTCCCAGCCCCTTCAGGTAACTTACTTCTCTTCCCGAGATCACTGTCTCAAATGCGAAAGCTTTGCTCCCTGGAGTTTAAGGCTGTGGTAGATGGGGAGATTTCAGCAATTAGTTGTTATTTGTGTACAGTCAGTAGCTCTGTAATCAGCAGTCTAGGACAAGCTGACCGGAGGCCCCGGCTCCCTAAGCATCACTGTTCCAGGCCACCTCCCAAGCAGAGAGGTCTGCTTTTACCAGTTTTCTCAGAGAAGGGTTAAGTACCCAGGCATAATAACACACCAGGTGTCCATCACAAGGAGAAAGGAATGCAGTTTATTTTCATACTTCTGTTTTTACATTCCAACCTCATATGGGCTCTCTGTTTATGATGAGAAAATCAAAGCCAGAGAGAATGGAAGCCCAAGGCCTCAGGATAAAGGCTCCGTCTCCTTGGTAGTGGGCAGGAGGCCCCGCTCGGTCTGGTGGAAAGAAGGCAGTTTCGTGCTGGGCCTGAGATGAAAGGGCATGTTTTTCTGTTTCAAAATGTCCTTGAAGGGAGAGACACAAAGGAAGAGAAGGGCGAAAAGCTGTGGCCACTGATATCCCACTGACTTTCACCTTAAGAATCAGTGTTGGTGATGTTTGGGAGACGTGGGAGGCCTGGGTGCAGCTCCCGGGTCAAGCCCTGGTGGCTCCGTGGTGACAGCTGTGGCCACGAGGGCCGTGGGTCGTGCTCAGAGAATGTGGTGTCCTCCAACAGTGCTAGTGTTTGTAGCAGAGATCTAGTGGGGAGATTTAAAAATCATACCAGGAAGTCAAAATCCTTTATCACCGTTAAAATGAATACAAATCTAACTTGGGCGTCCTTGTCTTAATGTCTCACTTCCATCTATTTTGGATTTGCTGCCTACAACGTTATAAATATTCAGTATGTTTTAGTAGTAAAACCTTGGGTGATGGCAGCTTCCTTGGGTGACTGCACCTCTTTCTATAAGACACATTTGTCTCTCCTCTGGAAATAGTTTAAAAGATAAGGATACTTTTTGTTTTGAAACATAAGCACAAGGCCATTATCTTATGAAAATTTAATAGTAATCTCTCAGTTTGGGCACTGCACCTTTAATAAAAATATTAATGATTGAAAAAAAAAGACTCTTATGAAGATTTTCTTATAAAGCTAGTTTGGTAATGTTTCAGTCATTCTTTCATTCATTCAGACCCTGCTCTGTATGACTGGGTACAGGCAGGGAGCCCCTCATGGTATAGTCATTGAGTCGTGACAGAGCACATTATGGTTCTCAAAACCTCTAGGATACTATTCTATCCCCATTTTTAATGTTCATAATTGGATGTGTGCCCCACAGGGTCTTTAATCCACATCCCCAACATACGCTTATTGTGACTTTATTTCAGCAGATATTTATTGACTGTCTGCCACATGCTTGGCTGGATTCTGCTGGGGGAAAATGGTAGCCTAAAGGATAAAGAGAGAAGAAAGAACTGTCTGTGTCTGTGGAAGAGAAAGGAGGATGAGGGGTGGTGAGATGTCTCTTCCTTGACCCCCCAGATTTTCAGGAAAATCTTGGATTATCACAAGAAGCTGTTGAGAAGCCGGGCAAGAGCAGACACATCCTCTGTAGGCACCAGGAATGCAGGGTGAGGTGTGGGAAGGAATGAGGGCAGGGGACACTTGAGCCTGTCACATGTTAGGGCCCTAGACTCAGCCCCGGTGCAACTAGCTCGGGTGTGCAGCTCCCGGTTGATGAGGGTGAAGAAGAAGTGTTGGGGAAGCAGATTTTCAGAGGCTGAGAGGTGGAGGTGGACAGGTGGAACGGACTTGTGTACTCTGCAGGTTTGCTGGAGAAATGGAAGGAGCTCGGGGGCCAGGGAAGTTTGAGAGGAGAGTTCTTTCTCAAAGTAAGAGAGATGTAGGCCAGTTCACTGGCCAAGGAAGAGAGAAAAGAGAAAGAGGACTCCTGATGGGAGACACCATGAATGAACATTGACGCTTTCACTTTTGGAAGGTGAAGGACAGGCTGTTTTCCAAATTCAGAAAGAAGGAGAAAAGCAAGTCCAGGAAATAAACAACTCTAGGATATTCTAGAGGGAGAGGAGGTGAGCTTGAGAAGATGGTGCTGAATGTTTATAATGGTGTCGTAGGTAGGCAATAGCTGCGGAAGAGTGATTTGTTCTCGCCCAGAGACAATGCCCACGGGGGCCCAGCCGACATGCTGTTTGGTTCCCAGGTGTGCACAAGAGACTGGATCCAATTTTGGCTTCTTCCCGTAAAAATTTTTTCCAACCAAAATTTTAAGATGATGCCGTTTACCTTTAACTAGAGATTAGGAAAAATAATAGGTGAGAGATTCTCTGGCTGCTATGGAAAATAGGACAGAAACGGCCAGTCATGGGCCAAACAGAAACTGTGATGAAGCCATTATTATAAGGGTAGAGGACCAGTGAAGGTCAGGACTGAGGGGGGAGGAAATACGGAAGCCTGTGGACAGCGAGGATCTTGGAGCTCAGTATCTAATACGTGCGATGATTCTGAGTGATTGAAGTGGAGTGAAAGGAAGAGAGGTGGAATTAAGGAGGGTGGAGAACTGGGACCCAAGAGGTAGGAAGGCTATCCACGTGGATGCTGAGCTGCTGTCATGTCAGGTGATGAGTAGGGAGGAGGGCCAGCCACTTCCAAAACCCTTTTTTTAGGATGTTGTCGGTCATTCTGTTCAAAAATGCTCTCATTTTAATGACTATTAAAGTTTTTAGTATTTTATCATGGTAGGAATATATTGGGCCTTATTTTTCTACTTTATCTTAAAGAACATTTGTAGCCAGCTTCTTTCCTAAGACTCCTACAATTTCATACAAATTTTAATTTTATTAAAAAATTTTTTGTAACTTTAATTCACTTAACTGCATACAAAATGTCAAAAGAGGATCAGTAACTAAAGTCACTAAGGAAGGTTCAGATGAGAGGACAGTATATCAAAAGAATTTATTGAGTGATACTTGCAGAACAATGGTCTGAAACAGTGATTGAAATAAGAGAAACTATTGACTGTACTCAGCAAGAAAATAGACTGGTCATATTTTATTTTATTTTATTTTTTTTTTCATGGTTCAAACTGAATTTATTGTGTTTCTACACAAACTAGCTCTTGCTTTTTAATGCATGTTTTCTCTATTTCTATATTATTATTTTCTTGATTTTGTTTTTTTTTTTTACAAGTATTTTAGATACATTTTCAGTAATCAAGCTCTTGACACAAAAAATGGTTAGTGTTGGACCAGTGCACCAAACTAATGAAAACACCTTTAACCTGTGCATTTGATTAGTTGAGGCGTTTCTGTATCCTGGAACAGAATAACTTTTAGTAATTAGTTCAAAAGAAGTTTTGGTTTTTGGTTTGTTTTGCCTCTGAATTATAACCTTATTTGAAATTTTCTGGATGAGAAAGGATATTTTTACTCCAAATGACTCATTTTTAATTTAGTCACAAAACCTAATGAGGCCACCGCCCTCCCATGACCATTGGTATTGAAAACTACTGATAGATGTAAACATGTGATTGGCTGTTGAGCTGTTTTCTTTTGCCAGAATGAAATCAGCCCTTGAAATCAGATCCGTGTGTGTTCCATTCACCCTGGAAAAAGCCAGGACAGTGAAAAATGTCCTTTGGCCCCAAAGCAGGTTTTCAGCCTTCTGCTCTGTTATGATTTCCCAGCACCTACCCACCTCTCGCCTTTAAAAAGAGAGATGAAGGAAGAGATTAGAGGTGATCGTATTTGTCTAGGTTTTGGTCGGATTGGGGCCTATCTTCATCAATAATATAGCTCCTATTTCCTCATCATTAAAGGAACTTGATCCAGATAATATGTGTTCATCTTCAGTGGAGAGGATCATGAGGTCATTGAAAATGGACTATCCTTGGCTTTGCATTTGTATATGGATGCATCTGATCTTGGAATTAATTTTGATTTAAAAATTTTAAATTTAAAAGCCCCCAGAGAGAGAAGCCACTCTGGAAACCAGCTGGCATTTTCCATCCCACCTTTTAATCAAAGTTCCACTAGACTCCTTTCCTAGGGAGGAGGAGACCATTTTCCCTTGTGCAAATGCAAAGAAGTGGTTACTGAGCTGTAAAGGACTTTAAATGCATGCAAAATATATAGCACAAGAATAAGTGTTCCAAAAAAATAAAAAAGCTCAAATTAAATACCTATATAACTTTGTGGTCGAGAGATTAAATGCTTACTCTCAATATTAAGTGTGCAAAAATAAAGTTCTGCTGTCCATATTGATGAAAGCAAGATGTGGACAGAGGATGATGCAGAGTGGATAATAACCCTTCAGGTAATCGGCGTGTTAGTCAGAGTTCCCCAGAGAACAGAACCCATAGGATGGGTATGTATAAAGAGAAAGAGATTTATTTTAAGGAATTGGCTCATGTGATTATGGAAGCTGGTAAATCCAACATCTTCAGGATGGACTAGCAGGTTGGAAGCCCAGGGAAGTACCAATGGTGCAGGTCAGGTGTGGAGGCCATCTGCTTGCAGAATTCTCGCTTGCTTGGTCTTTTGTTCTATTCAGACCTTCAGCTGACTGCGCGAGGCCCACCTGCATTATAGAGGACAATCTGCTTTATTCTAAGTTACTGATCTAAATGTTAATTCACCGAAAACACCCTCGCAGAAACATCCAGAAGAGTCGTTGACCACATATCTGGCTAATGTGGCCCAGCCAAGCTGACTCAGAAAATTAACCTTCGCAGGTAGCACTAGATGGCATTGCACAAGGTACTGTTTGCACTTCTGGCACAATGGAGTGAATGCCGAGGCAGGGACATCTTCACCTGTTTCTTCTACTTAGAGCATTGATGACTTTCCTCAAAATCAAAGTAGATGAAAAATACCGATAGCCTTAAATTCAGGAAAGTCAATTTAGAAGATATTTTAGGCCATCTGTTTTAATCTGGTCGCTCATGTTTGAAACATTTCTGCTAGGTTTGCATTTACAACACCAATGAGGACACACAGATTTATGGAAAATATGTATGATCTCATATACCTGGATTAACTAGTATTTTTTCAGGTTGTAGCTCACCGCTAAGAATAAGCAATCTTCTTCTGTTATTTGCCCACCTGGGATTTAGTCAGAAATGCTGATGTATTCTGTCTAATGATTTAGAAGGAGGAAAAGTTTTTGTTCTGAATGATAATTTCCTGTTAATCATTGCTGACCTTGAAGAGCCTGCCAGACTGTTCTTCAAGGTTTAAATTGGTCTCGGTGAAAGTGAAGGAAGATAAAGAAACCTATAAAAATTACAAGGTTCTTATTCATTCCAGTTTTGCTCATAAAATTACCAGAATTGGTTTCTTCCTTATCTCTCCCTGAATTCTTTTCATTGTCTTGTTATATTTTGGTATGTGTCTATCTCATTAAAAAAGATTATCAGCAGAAATTAACACAACATTATAAACCAACTATACTTCAATAAAAAAAGATTGTCATATATTAAAAAATTTTAAATGTATATTAGATTTAGTATAAAATGAACTTAGTTCACTCAAACATTGAGTTATTTCCCCCACTAAATCGTTTTAGACACAGGAAACTAGGTCTTATCTTTCCAATATGATATTGGAAGAAAATAAGGGAGTATTGGCAAGTGACTGTGAGAAAGGTAATCCTTAGTAGTTGCAATTGAATGTAGAAGCTTTGTTTTCATGGTCTCATTCTTGTAGGGCAAAGGTTTAAGGAAGAAACCCTATGACGACCACGCTACCTCTGAAAACACTTGGGGAGGAAATTGCTCACAACATGCACTATTTGATAAAAAGTCACAAATCGCTCTTCATGCTTTCTGAATTTGTAGCATATCTGCCTTTTCAAACCGAATATGCTATAGCAGCTGTAACCTGTATGCTTTTGAATGGATCTTAAAGTCAGGCTGTTTCTTCCTGCCATCTTCTTTGTCTTTCTTTTTGCTAATTTATGTCACTTGCCTTTAGCTGCATTGTGGTTTGGGGCAGTGGATGAGATAGCAATGCCATCACATGCGGCTGCTTAATGAAGCAACTGCTTGAACATTTTAAAGCCCATAATAGCTTCAGGTCAGGTTCAGAAGTTCACATACAGTTCCAGGCATTTGAAGACTGAATCAGAGCCTGAGCTCTGCCAATATAATGCCACATTTGTCCAGCCTGGACTTGGGCAGAAGCTGCTGGTTGCCTCTTATTCATCCAAGCCAATCATTGATAATGAAGCTTGAAGAAACGTGAAATACTTTTTTCTAAAGAAACAGACAACTCCACCAGTTGGCTGCCTTCTTTTATTTTTAGTATAATTACCAGGGGCAAGCTGTCTTGAAAAATTGGTACCTTATATTAGCTGAGAGTCTGTATCCTTGTGAGCTGACACAGGGGTGTTTTATTAGTTAAGACTGTGCGGCTTGAGATCAGTTGAGCATTATTCTTGCAAGACTTTTCTTGTGGGCTGTAATGCGATTGATGATTCCGCAGTGTGGGACGCTGACAGAGAGAGAGGCAGCTTCAGAAGAACCACTTCCCTGCTTTTACACTTGCAGTATGTCTGACTAATACATGTATCAACACACAGATTTCTGCTACATGGAAAGTTCTAGAACAGCTTGGTAGCTGAAATACCTCACCCAAGCATGCAGCTGAAATTGGAAAATGTGGGTCATTCCAAAATCACCATACCCTCCATCTACCCCCACTAAGTAGCTTAGTTTGGGGTTTGTTTTTTTTTCCTTTTTTTGGAGGTGACATGCTTTTTCCCACCTCATTCCTTTTTCAAAGGGCTCGTAATACTGGTTCCAGTATCTCAACGAAATGTTTTGCAGGTGAGAGAGAAGGACGTGTAAGTAGTCTAAAATGTTGTAAGAACTTAGACCCTTCAGTGGGGTCCGTCTCTACCTCCCTGTTCTCCCTGTTTTTCATACTCAGCTGTTAAAAGACATCAGTGGTGAAAGAGGGAAATGAAATATGGTGGCCTGAACACCCACCCAGTGCCTGGCTCCTGTTTCGTGAGTATTCAGAGAATGCAACTGAATGTGCATCCTGTGATCCCTGCCCAGGTGTAGTCAGCCTGGGTCCTCATGCTGAGTCGGAAGCATCATGTGATGTGTAGTTCTGACTAGACTGTGGCTAGACAGTGTTATTGTTGTTCAGTTGCTAAGTCGTATCTGAATCTTTGGACAGCACGCCAGGCTTTCCTGTCCTTTGCTCTCTCCTAGAGTTTGCTCAGACTCATGTCTGCTGAGTTGGTGATGTCATCAACCACCTCATCCTCTGTCATCCCCTTCTCCTCCCACCTTCAGTCTTTCCCAGTGTCAGGGTCTTTTCCAGTGAGTCGGCTCTTCGCATCAGGTGGCCAAAGTATTGGAGCTTCACCTTCAGCATCAGTCCTTCCAATGAATATTCAAGGTTGATTTCCTTTAGAAGTGACTGGTTATTATTATCATTGTCAAAAGTGTTGATTAACTCTCTGTGTTGTAGGACTTTGTAATTTATAACAGATTCACTTATCTACTTCTCACAACAACCTGGTCATGAAGCAAAGGCGAGTGCTATTATCATCCTCAACCCTGTTTTACAGATGTGGAATCTAGGGATGGTAGGCTCCACTCCTTCCCTGAGGTTTCACAGTCAGCAAGTGATGAATCTGAGACAAGCCGTGCTAGGTCCCTACTTTTCCTGTATTTCTTGTTGCCTCCTGCCTGCTGTGAGCAGACTTCGGTGACTGTTGAGGACAGAGAGAATTCTGAGGTTAGGTCCTTGGTGAATGGAAGGTCACCTTGGAGAGACTGAATAGAGGCACAAAAGTGATGAAGACTGTCAGGTGGACCCTGTGAGGTGTAAATCACTGGCCCAGAGGATGCCTGCAGCCGGGCCGTCCTGTAAAAGAGGTGACTGCAGGCAGGGGACAGCAGAGAAAGCTTTAAGAAGGGAGTAGAACTTAGCTGGGTCTTGAAAGAAGGGTAGGTCTTAGATAAGAGAATGCAGGGGTCTTCCCTGGTAGCTCAGCTGGTAAAGAATCCGCCTGCAGTGTGGGAGACTCTAGTTCGATTCCTGGGTTGGGAAGATCCCCTGGAGGTACACATGGTAACCCACTCCAGTATTCTTGCCTGGAGAATCCCCATGGACAGAGGAGCCTGGCAGACTACAGTCCATGGAGTCACAAAGAGTGGGACACAACTGAGCGACTAAGCATGCACACGAGAGTGCAGGAAGCACCTGGGCAAAGAGGTCACAAAACCAGGTGTGGGCATGGGGGCAGGCTGAGTGAGCCATTTGTGGGACTTATATGTCCTGGAAGGAACTCATTGGAAACAAGGTTGAAAACACAACAGAAGGGCCAGAATGTTGAAGATCCTGGATGCCTGAATTTGCACTTTATCCATTAAATTACTCAAGAACGTTAAGAGTTTTAGAGCAGTAGATTCGTGTGTGTTAATAATAAGCGCCTGGAGATCACAGGAGAGGGCATATTCCATTGGTGCAGTCGATAAAAATGGGGGAGTTGAGATTAGGGAGTGGATGACCAAGTACCACAAAGAAAAAAGCAACGAGATTTGGTGGTGAGGGTGAAAACGCTCATTATATAGCTTATTGTCTGGCTTCCAGTGGCTCCATGGTGAAGAACCCACCTGCAGTGTGGAAGATGCAGGTTCGATCCCTGGGTCAGGAAGATCCCCTGGAGAAAGACATGGCAACCCACTCCAGTATTCTTGCCTGGGAAATTCCATGGACAGGGGAGCCTGGTGGGCTACAGTCCATGGGGTCACAAGAATCAGACATGACTAAGCGACTAAACCACACTGATTTAGTGTCCAATCAGGAGCTCTTCCCAGGACAGATACTACACTGGTCAGGATGCTGAGAAATGGGCACAAACTGGGACCATCCCAGGCCACACTGGACCTGTGATCATACTGGTCTAGAGAGGAGATGCTGAGGTTCTGAGACTATGGCCATGGTGTCGCTGGCAAGGGAAGGAAAGCCAATAAGGAAACTTGATTTCCTTGAATATTTTAGAAACTTCATCCCAGATGGACTGTAAGGAACTCATCATCAGTGTCCTTGGCTTGCTGAAGCACAGCTGTGTGCATTTTTCCTACATCGAAAATGTGCAGGGGATTATTTGTCTCCTAAGTGGATTCAGCCTGCTTTGAGTTTCCAGAAAAGCAGAATTGAATGTTGGCTATCACTGAGGCTTTTAGGAGAAAGAAGTGTGGACTGAGAAGTATAAACTTGGGAACCAAATGATTATCTGTGATTCTGTTGTGCATTAGAAAGAATTTGGCCATTTGTTATCAGTAGCCTTGAGATGTCTCAGAGTGACAATTAAACCAAAATTAATTCAAGCGAGTGATATCCTGGCACAAAATTTTCATGATTAGAAATGTGATTTAGGTTTTTATTTGACATTTTAGGTGATCTGTGCGGTGCTTTTGGGCATTTATAAAAGCTTTATCCGTGTTATGTTTAAGATCTTCTTAGCTTTCATTCCAAATAGATGAATAGCCTATTACATGAGCTTAGCATGGGGCAGGCAGTTTGAAGCTCACAGAAGGTTCCTGAACCAGACCTGGATTTTTTTCAAGGAGAAGATAGCCCGCTTGTCCATTCCAGACCAGGTTCACCTCAGGTTCAGAGGTGATCACTGCCCTTCACAGAAATTTGAAAATATCATGCTCCATAATCAGGTTTTTATTCTCCAGGCCATGATGTCTAAGAGAAGCCATCAGCTTCTAAATAGATTGAGATGTTCAGAAATAGCTACCTAAAAATTATTTCCCAGTGTTGGTTGTCTGTTTAAATACCAACAAAACCCACTAACATGTGAAGTCTTCACTTGGAATTCACAACAAGCTTGGAAACCATCTGCCCTGACTTAATCAGGGGTGGTCAGTGAGTGTAGACAACTCCACCCAGAAGCTGGGATAAATCCAAAGTTTTTCTTTTCTTTTTTTTTTTTGAAAGGAATCCTGGGTTTCCACACCCAGCCTAACGTAAAACACATTTGTTGCTGTTTAATCACCAAGTTGTGTCCAATTCTTTGCAACCCCATGGACTGTAGCCTGCCAGGCTCCTCTGCCCATGGGATTCTCCAGGCAAGAATGCTGGAGTGGGTTGCCATTTCCTTCTCCAGGGGATCTTCTCGACCCAAGGATCGAACCCACGTCTCCTACATTGACAGGCGGGTTCTTTATCGCTGAGCTACCAGGGAATACACATTTACCTGAGACTATAGATTTTGTGTCTAGGAACTGGTGGTGGGTGGAAGGGAAGTGTCTATCTGAAGTGTGAGATTAAGTTCCAACAAGGGCAGAAATGTGTGGTGGGGAAGGGCCAGGAAGAGCCTGGGGTGGAGACAGAGGCTGGGGGCCTTGTGGCTGGTGAACAGAGGGACCCTGAGAAGCCCTCCAGGCGGAGTGGCTTGCAGGGGCCAAGGAGCCAGATGCTGTTGATGTTCTGGGGCACCAGAGAGTGTCCTGTCTGTGGGAGGTGGTATATTCCCAAATCCTGGGAACTACGGAGGCTTTCTGAGGATGCTGGCCGCCTTCCTGCCCGGGCCAGGTGTGAAAGGTGCTTTCTGTCTCTGTAGGAAACAAGGTCCATTTCCTTTCCTACCTGTTGCCACGTGTCTTGGGTTTCTTTCAGTACTTTCAAAGGATGTTGCTGCAGTCTAAACCCCTTTCCTACCCAGAAATGGTCTCTAGCCTTGATTTATTGGCAAAACTGCTAGCTCTGGAAAATCTTAGACTGCCTATAAAAACCTAGCAGCCTTTAGCACTCTCCAGGGCAGAATGTGGAAAGAATGGTTCCACGATATAAAGAGTAGGGGCTGTTGAGCTCTGATGTTTAAAAATACAGGTAATAAACTGATACCTTAATATTCTGGTAATCAGAAAATATATTACACACAGATATTAGCTCTTTAAAAGCTTATATTTTGGTATTTAATATTAGTATAGATTGTATTCTGATATTAAGTCTGTTTTTATATTCTTGAGGACAGTTGAAACATGATTTTGAAAGAGAGACATTATTGGGAACTAGGACCATAAATGTATTTTCTATGCTTATTACAGTCTCTTTTTCAAGAGTACTGCCCTCAGATACAATTTTCGTATTTTTATTAGACGTATAGAAAAGGACATAATTAAGATGGGCTACTCAAGAGTTGTGGTTTCTTTTTTTATTTTCTAAGTAATTTCTGACTTAGACAATCCCCTTTCCTACTACAAATATTATATCTGGTGCCTATCAATTCTCACTTGCTCAAACAGTAAAGCATCCACCTGCAATGCCGGGAGACCTGGGTTCGATACCTGGGTGGGAAGATCCCCTGGGGGAGGGCGTGGCAACCCGCTCCAGTATTCTTGCCTGGAGAATCCCATGGACAGAGCAGCCTGGCGGGCTACAGGCCATGGGGTCGCAGGGAGTCGGCCACGGCTGAGTGACTGACTCTGGTTATCATGTATCGGTTGTTTGTTTATTTATTTGGCTGCACCCAGGTCTTAGTGGCAGCATGTGGGATCTAGTTCCCTGACCAGGGATCAAAACCCGGGCCTCCTGCGCTGGGAGCACGGTCTTAGCCACTAGAACCTCAGGGAAATCCCAATTGGTTAGTTTGTTAAGATTAAAGATTATTTTCTTCAAAGGTGAAGAATGTGAAAAAGTCCCTATAGGGTCACATTTTAAAATTTAAAAACACGTTTCTTTTACAGAAATAAAAACTCACAAACTTTTCCAGCACGCATGTACTGTAAGGGAGTCGTCATTGAGGAGAGCAGGGGAAGTCAACTCAGAGAAGAGCAGTACTTAGTGGGCTTTGGAGGGGGCGAAGATACTGTACCCCAGTATCCTCTAAATCAGTCATCCGCAACCTCCTGTTCATGGACCATGAAACCAGTCCCCGGTACCATAAAGGTTGGGGGCCGCTGCTCTTAAGTCATGGGATAATTTGTGAAGTTCCTAACTTACGTTGAAAATCCAGATTTTCATTGTGGAAGACATGCCGGCAGGAGAGAGCCAGTGCGGAATTTCCGACAGCTCTTTAAATCCCAGAGCTGGCGTCCCTCCCGGCCGGGTGCTGGTGATGCCCCGTGTGCTGTCCTGGGCGGCCGTGCTGACGCAGGCCTCCTGAAATGTTCTGGGCTGCAGCCACTTCCTCACTGCAGATGAATAATGAATGAGCTGTGGGTGAAAGCCGATGGCTCAGGATGCAATCGGAAGCTCGCTGCAGCATGGGTAATGTTCCTTTGTCATCTCCATGACAACTGCTATTTATCAAGACACGCTAGTACTTCAGAAGACAGCGAAGAGTAACCAGTTTCGGTCACTTAGGGCCAGTTGGTGAAAAAAAAAATCCACGGATTGAGACAGAACAAGCAGAGAGAAGGCCCTCTGCGGGTGGTGGGGGAAACCCTGTTAGGCCATTCCTGGGGATTTTCATAAATGGTAAAAGAAACAGGAAGCTGTGAGATGTAGGTTGAAAAATGAGTTAATAACTTTTTCCCCAAAAAACCTCTGACTTGTCATCTGGGAGGGTGGCGTGGGGACTCAGTACTCAGGCATCTCCCAGGTGTCCTTCCTGGGATGCAGGAGCAGGGCTGGCATTGGGTACCAGGATGCTGAGAGCAGCTGGCTGCACAGCACTGGTACCACACGGGCTCCTGGCCTCCTGCGTGAGCGACACGCCTTGCCTGCTGCCTGGGCACCTTGTCTCCACCGCGGGTGCTGATGTTAGCCTGCTGCCATCACACTCAGGGGCCAGTTTTGTGCTACTGCTTAGATAGCACACTGGGTCAGCTGGTCTACCCATGCCTGGAGGACAGTGATGCCCCAGTCCCTGGTAGGTGGAGGGAGAAACACAGGGGCTGGCTGAGCTGGGAGGTGCGGGGAGAAAGGAGAAATGATGAGAAGGGGCAGGGAGTCCCTAAAAAGTGGGGCCTGGAAGTCAGTCCAGCAGAGATTGGACCTCGAGTCACCAACACAGCTGGGCCCACCTGCCTGGGGACCCCCGAGGATGGGGGATGCACTTGGCCCTAGTGGAAGAGAAGTGGGAAGCAGTGAGGGGACCATACCATAAAAGCTCTAGACATGTTGGGACATGGGAAATACATTAGAAAAGTAACTCCAGACAGTCAGCTTTTGGCCTTGGAAGCGTATAGTATTGGGTTACCTAAAATCTGCAGGAGAAGAAGCCAGTTTTATAGACTTGGATTCCCCACTCAGCTCCCCTGCTGTGGCTTCATCACTCAGGGCCGGTGAGGCACCTCCTTTCAGCCTCTTTCCACTTCATCTCTTAAGTGCTGGGCAGCGATCCTCCTCAGGGTCATTTTTAATATGAAATGAGACGTGTAGAAGATGAAGCCCAGTGTCTAGCACCTCACCGCTGTGAATAAAAACAGAAAGGCATTTCTCTTCACCGAGATTTTCTCATAAGTCTTTCCCCTCTGCCTCCCTGGAGAAGGGGGCCAAGAGATAGAACCTCAGCTTGCTGCAGGAGGCAGACGGACCAAACTGATCCTGCGGGAACGTACTTGGCGGAGGAAGGACCGTTTGGTCTGGTGCCTTGGCGCCTGCACAACTGTGTTGCCCCTGGGCTCTGGGTGACCCGCCCAAGTCCTTCTGGGGACCTTGGCCCAGCCGCTTGGGGGCACGGGCACCTGGGAGATGCCTGTCTTCTGTGCTCAAGGGAGAGGCCATTGGTTGGCCGTCTGTGAGCACGTCTCTGGCTGACGGAGAAGTCACCATAAGTATTTTATCTTGAGCCAGCCTCAAGGTCTGACTCACCTCGTCTCTCACCCTGCTCAGTCAGTGAAAGCACAGGGGAGGGGGCAAGTCACTTTGAGATCTTTCTTTGCAAAATATGATTAGGAAAATGGAGCTTTCGTAAAAACATTAAACCTTCTCCATGCAAACATCAATGACTTAAAAAATAATTACCGTCCAGACTTTCTTTAGGCAACAGAGCCTGCCTCCCTCCCAAGTTTCCCCGTCTTCTGTAAGGCCCGCTCCACATGCCCTGTGCCTGCACATGTCGAACTTGCCATCAGTGGCTAGTTTTTGTTGTTGTTGTTAAGCCACTAAGTCGTGTCCTGCTCTTTTGCAACCCCATGGACTGTAGCCTGCCAGCTCCATTCTGGAAAATGAAGGGGTGGGTTCCTTACCAGGGTAGCCTGCTGCCTCCAGAAGGATATTGGTCTGTCTCTTAAGATCAGGAAGGTCCCAGTGGTGTCTGCATTTTTCCTCCCGCTCCCTCCCACGTCATTTACTTCCAGAAAGGTGGTTGGTACAGAAAGCTGCTAGTGATCCACACAAGAAACCATCCCGAGAGGTAGTCTCAGATGAACAATGAAAGCTGCAGTTTTTTATGAAAGAGGTGATTGGTTCTGCATCCGTCCTCAGCTGTTACCGTTCAGTCAGTCACTCAGTCGTGTCCCACTCTTTGTGACCCCATGGACTGACTGCAGCATGCCAGGCTTCCCTGTCCTTCACCGTCTCCCAGAGCTTGCTCAAACTCGTGTCCATTGCGTTGGCAATGCCATCCAATCATCTCATCGTCCCCTTCTCCTGCCTTCAGTCTTTCCCAACATCAGGGTCTTTCCCAATGAGTTGGCTCTTTGCATCAGGTGGCCAAAGTATTGGAGCTTCAGCATCAGTCCTTCCACTGAACATTCAGGACTGATTTCCTTTAGGACCATTTGATTTTAGCTGGCCATTCAGATGTGATTAAAAGAGTGTATGAAGACCGAGATGTAACAATGAATGCCTTCCAGATAGCTCTAAGAAAGTGTGAGGGAAATAGACTACACTAGGACTGAAGGGGTCGCTTGCTAGACTGAGTTCAGGACTAAATCCCCAACTTCTCGGCCCTCCCTCACTTCTTGTAAAATAAGGATAATGTACTTTATCAGTTTTCCAAGTGCAGCCAGACCTTATGAACTCTTGGCATCTCTGATTATATTTGCATTTCTTCATGTCTTCTGAAGTCTGGAGATACACAGGAAGCGTGATACTGCTGTGCTGAGGTTCTGAAGTTTCTGCACTAAAGTATCTATTTCTTCCATGAGAATATATTTTTATTTGAGGCAAGTATATATTTTAGAAAACAAGCCTTTAAGGTTCTGCTAGTTGGCGTTACCACCTGGCCAGAGAGGAGGAAAGTTCTGGAAAGGGAAGACTGCAGGCCCTGTAGGAGGCAGCATGGGCTTGGTGGCCCATCCCCAGCCCCTCCTCGGCCTGCAGGCCCCAAGCCCCTCTCCCAGGGGCCAGGCTGCCCACCGCCCTCTCCTTGGGCAGGTGGGCGGGGCCTTAACTGGGAGATACCAGGCAGGCCAGTAACCAGTTCTAGTCCCTCCAGAGCTGTCAGTTACCTTTCAGCCACGTCCCACTTCACTGATGGCCAACTAAGGGGACCCTGCAGCTTTGCTGTCTCTCTCAGCTTCCTCTCCTTTCCTGGTATTTATATTTTAGTTCCTTTTAAATTGCATTTCACTTACGGGTTTCTAAATACTCCCTCTTCTCCCCTTTTGTATTTTAAGTGTCCTATTTTTTTTTTTTAAGCAGAGAACAGGGATCAGTGTCAGATTTTCTAAAAGTGCCAGTGCCACACCTGCTATTGTTGATCCTCAGAACCTCAGAATCCCTGAGGATGGCTAATCCCCCTTGCAGGAGCCATTGTTTCCAGGGAGAACTGGCTTATTGGCTTCCGCACCCTGGTTAGGAACGACGGTGGAGAAAGGGTGGAAGGGAAGTCAGCTGGCAGCAGGGCTCCATGAGTAGGTAGTCAGAAAGGTTTCCAGATCTCCCTGATTGCTGTTTTTATTTGCAGAACTTCTATTTTAAGCGTGCACACTCACACGTGGATTGACGGGCACTAGCCACAGTAATGGCTGTGTCTGTCTGTAGTGCCTACAAACGCTCGTTGCCATGGTGATGGGAGGCGCTGCAGAGACAGGGTTATGGTGCTGCTGGGACCAGGGTGCTGACACGCAGGAGCCTTCTTGAGTGTGTCTGTGTGTGTCTATGTGTGTTTGGGGTCCATCGGCAGACGCAGAAGGAAGGAGCCAGGAGGTAGGATAGGTGGGCGAGGCATTAACTAGGAGAGATGCCTAGGGGAGACCAGAAAGGTGATACCTGAATCAGGGGAATTCTAGAAAACCAAAGAGGAAAGCGAGTGCAGATGGGAAGAGGGAGGGCTGCATGGAATTTGTCTCTTTCCCTTGAAACGTTTATGGTGGCAGGATTATCCCACGTGGATGGGAAAGGGAGAAATCGAATTTAGCAAGCAGAAACAGAGGGCCCAGGTGGTTTGAGTGTCAGTGTTTCTGGAACTGCGGGGTCAAGGGTCTGCTGTCTCCAGTGGTCAAGACCTCCTTGACTGTGGGCAAAGGGCACAACCTCTTTGAGCCTCCACATCCTCAACTGTAAAATGGGGTGGATGCAGATCTCTGCACCATTCCTGGCATTCCGGTGATGGCTCAGATGCTCAAAATCATTGATTTTTAACAACCAGAGACTGACAGAATAATCCCAGAAAGTTCCCTTTCAGTCGCTGACCCCAAGGGTGGGCATCTTAGAACATCAGGGAGAGGAGCTAAACTTCTCTGTCTCACCTTTGCAGGATTGGGGTGTTCTGCGAAGCCATGACTTGGTCTCCCCAACACTGAGGGGGAAACAGCCCCTAAGGCAGTGCACACCCAAAGCAGCCTCATCCTGGTTACAGCGAAGGACATGAAGCAAAGGATGCTTCACGTGGGTCTCACAGGGGCATGACCCTCTGCCAGAGACTTTGAGAGGAAGTCCAAAGAATCTAGAATATTAGCATCTGTTTTGTGGACACTGACTGAAGCCATCCCCTCAGCTAAAAAAGACAGATGCCCACCCTTGAGGTCAGCAACCAAAAAGGAACTTTCTGAGATTATTCTGTCAGTCTCTGGTTGTAAAAGTCAACTATTTTGATCATTTGAGCAACAACCGGTATGCCCGAGTGGTGCAGGGGTCTGTATCCATCTCATTTTACAGCTGAGAATGTGGAGGCTCAGCGAGGTTATGCCATTTGCCCGCAGTCTAGGAGCTCAAGTCAAACCCAGATTTCTGGGTTGCAGCTCACTGCAGTTCACTACACTGCCTCCTTCCACTTGCAGGCAAACCCTTAACTTCCTGATGGAAGGATTCTGGGCTAGGGAATCTTCACTGAACTTGGCTCTACTCCTGGGCTTGGTCATGGAGGGTCAAAGGTTAACAGAAAGACCAAGAGGTGGTGACCAGGCCCAGCATGAGTTTGACCATGGTTGGCTCTTTGGCTGAAGTTAACCAGAGATTCAACCACCTTTGAAAAAGAGACTCTTGAAGAGAGATCTTCCTGGGTATCCCTTGACGTGTTGATGTTTGGCAGAAACCAACACAACTCTGTAAAGCAATGATCCCTCAATAAAGAAAAAAAAAAAAATGTTCTGGACCCTACAGGAAGCTTGGTAGGTAAAGCAGACAAAAAAGCCGTTTACTCTAATGAATGGGTTTGGGAAATCAGACACTCCTAGGGTCATTTGTCTCTCTCCTCAAGAATGTGATTTAGCAGTCTGGATTTAGACCTTGAAACACCATGTTCCTGATCTGAAGACTTACAGAAAAGCATTCAGTTGTGGTATTTATAGTCATTTTTGGTTTGTTCTTTTGCTCTTCACATTGTGCTCTCATCGTGGGCCTGCTCTCGATTTAGCAATTAGTGGAACTTTATGAATTCTGACATCACTAAGCTGGAATTCATTTAAGTTGGTTGCCCTCACATTGGTGGTCAGATTCCCAGTTCCTCCTTTTCCTTGTAGAAAGAGCTGGCCAGAGCGGGCTAGGACCCCATCAGACGGGTGCACTGCCAGTCTGACCCAGCCTCCTCCCAGAGGCCGGAGGCAGCAGCCGATTTCAGTCTGGAGGAGGAAATTGCAACGTGCTCCAGTGTTCTTGCCTGGACGATCCCATGGGCAGAGGAGCCTGGTGGGCTACAGTCCATGGGGTTGCAAAGAGTCGGACACGACTGAGGGAGCACACACATTCCTCATAGTGTGCATTTCTTTTTAAATATTTATTTACTTATTTGGCTGTGCCGGGCCTTAGTTGCAGTACGCAGGATCTTTCGTTGTGGCGTGTGGACTCCCTAGTTTTGTCATGCAGGCTTAGTTCCTCTGCAATGTGTGGGATCTTAGTTCCCGAGCCCGGGATTGAACCCATGTCTCCAGCACTGCAAGAACTACTGGACCCCCAGGGAAGTCCCCAAGATACATTTCTATAACCATTCAGTATTACCACAATGCTTTATTAATTAGGGCCTTTTCATACAGATTCAACCTTGGAAAGAGGTTTAAAAGGTTCACCTCACAGCAGCTAGGATAACTAATACTAAAAAAAAAAAAAAGCCACACATACACACAAAACTCAACAATGGAAAATAACAAGTGTTGGCGAGAATGTGGAGAAATTGGAACCCTTGTGCACCGTTGGTGGGGATGTAAAATGGTGCAGCTGTTATGGAAAACAGCATGGTAATTACTCAAAAAATTAAAAATAGATTTACCATGTGAGTCAGCAATTACACTTCTGAATGTACACCCAGAAGAACTGAAAGCAGGGTCTCAAAGAAATATGTGCACACCAGCATTATTTCACAATAGCCCAAAGGTGAGAGCAACCCACGTATCAATCAGCAGAAGAATGAATAAACAAACGGGGCATATGCATACAGTGGAATGTTCTTCAGCCTCCTAAAGGAAGGAAATTCTGACAAAGGCTGCGCTCAGGGTGAACCTTGAAGGCTTTTTGTTAATGAACTAGTTCAGTTCAGTCGCTCAGTCGTGTCCGACTCTTTGCAACCCCATGAACCACAGCACACCAGGCCTCCCTGTCTAAACCAGTCACAAAAAGACAAAGATTTTCCCCCCGACTTGTATGAAGTATCTAGAAGATTCAAATTTCTCGAGACAGAGAATAACATGATGGTTGCCAGGAGGAGCAGAGAACAGGGAGTTAAGAGTCCAGGGTTTCAGTTTTTCATGACAAAAAGTTTTGGAGATGGATGCACACTAATATGAATGTATTTAACACACCCAACTGCTTGAAAAAGGTTAAGATGGTAAATTTTGTGTTACCGTATTTTGCCAGAAAACGGGCTTCCCAGGTGACTCAGTGGTAAAGAATCCACCTGCCAATGCGTGAGACGCAGGTTTGATCCTTAGATTGGGAAGATCCCCTGGAGGAGGAAATGGCACCCTACTTCAATATTCTTGCCTGGTAAATCCTGTGGACAGAGGAACCTGGTGGGCTACGACCCATGGCGTTGCAAAGAGTTGGACACAACTTAGCAACTAAACAACAAAATTTTTTTTTTACCAGAATTAAAAAAAAATAATACACCGAAAGTTTTCTGCTGATAGTCCCAAGCATATGAAACCCCATTATATTTCCAATAGCAAGCTTTCAGTTGTGATGGGGTTGAGCCAGCCTGACAAAAGGACCAGTGTGCTCTGATCCAGCTGACTTGATGCCAGTCGCTCAGAGTATCCTCCACGTCTGGGAGAAGGGGGCCCGACCGCCCGCACACGGAGGCCTCTGTGGAGACAAAGATCATTTTCTGCAATCCAGCAGGGAAATGCATTGCAGACACCCTCTGCTCTCCAGCTGTTAAGACTCAATGAGGTAAATGGCCATGATCGGCCTTTCACCACCAGGATTTGTTCCCGATGAATCATCATCATTTGACCAAGAAGCCAACTCAGCATCTTTTGAAAAGAAGAAGAAAAAAAATCTAGTCTGTTCCCTTTTAGCCCCAAAGGCTGTGAGTCAGAGCTTTGGCACTGGGAGTGGAAAGCAGTGAGAAATGGGCGGGCCCTTAGGGATCTAACGGGAAAGGCGAACTCTGAGAACAGTGTCACTTGTGGGCTGTCTCTGACGCATCAGCCAGGCGAGGGCAGGGCCTCTTTTCAGGCTCTCTGCCCCCTCACCCGTTGGCACGTTCTCTTTCTGGATGTCTCCACTCTGAGCCCCCTGTGAGGATCAGCTGGCATCCCTGTCTTCCAGGAAGCCTCAGTGATTAGCCTCGGGTCCCCTGGTGCACGGGCTTCTCTGGTGGCTCAGGCGGTAAAGAATCTGCTCTCAGTGCGGGAGACTGGGGTTCGATCCCTGGGTCTGGAAGATCCCCTGGAGGAGAAAATGGCACCCCACCCCAGTATTGTTGCCTGGAGAATCCCATGAATGCAGGATCCTGGTAGGCTAGAGTCCATAGGGTTGCAAAGAGCCGGACACGACTGAAGTGACTTAGCACACATGCTCCTGGTTCATGGGCTGTGTATTATGTGGCCTGTAACAGTCGTTGGACAGCTGCTTGACAGTTTTCAGCCCTTGCACTGCTGCCTTTCCATGGATGAAGCCCGTCTCCCTCTGGACCTTAGTCCTCCAGAGATCATGGCTACTACCCCCTGCCCGCCCCCCGACCCCCCACGACCCTGGAGCCTCAGTGCTGAGTGAAGGTTGGGCACTGTGACAGCTTGGGACGTTACTGAATTCTGGAGGACTCAGATTCCTCATTTTAAAAACAAACAGATATAACTACCATTCAAGTAAGCTAGTGCAATAAAGCTTAGATAAGACAATATGTGTAAAGCATTTAGCACGGTATCTTGCATTCGGTAAATGCTGGTTACTAGTTTATGCCATAGTTATATATGGTGTTTGGAAGTTAACTTGAGTTTATGACCCTTTTAGAAAACGATCCCATTGTTCTTCTACTTCATGCTGTTCTCATTTTGTAATATTTTTGTATGAAATGGGGGCATTGAAAGGAAAAAAAAGAGGCAGGAGTCTGATGTAATCGCTCATGCTGAATGATTTTTTTCCTGAAGTTCTAGTGACACCTAGTGGACACATTTGTTATTGCAAATTTGGCTATTTTGTGTTTTCTCTGTCTACTGCGTAGTTAACAATGGCAAATTATTCTGCTATGTATCATTTCCGAGGTTCTCCCCCTCAATTATAATCTTGTTTCAAGGAGTAAGGTTAAAGAATGGAAAACTGATTATGAAAAAAGTAGTAGTGCATGTCGGCTTATTGAATCAAGGGAGTGCTGAATTGCACAGAGCAGAAGATTAGTTCTTAAATGGGCGAGTGTTTTCTTCATGTATTATTTATATCACGTCAGTACAGTGATGCATTTGAAACTGACACCAATTTATACTGAATCACTGGTAACAAGACACTAAGATTTCATTAAAAGCCAATGCCACTCTGTTTCACATTACGTGCCCCAGTCTGTCAATGGGGCCAGCATTTAAACACAAACAGAATTGCTGGCCATGCGGCGTAGGCTAATTCTGTTCCCAAAATTGTTTCTGAACTTTCTTCCCACCTTGGCTTTCCTCAGAAAAGAAATGAATGCACCTCCACCATTTTTTGCACTGCTGGAGCGACCTCTGGGTGTGGTTAGTCCTTGGGGATGGATTGTACATGTGGCTTTATTGTTACTTTATTTAAAAATATTTATCTATTTGGCTGTGTTGGGTCTTAGTTGCGCCATGTGGGATCTTCACTGTGTCATGCAGGATCTTTTGTTGCTCTAGAGCCTGCAGGCTCAGTTGTTCTGAGAAATGTGGGATCTTCGTTCCCCAGTCAGGGATTAAACCCATGTCCCCTGCATTGCAAGGCAGATTCTTAACCACTGGACCACAGGGAAGTCCCTATTACTGCTATAGCTGCTGAGGAGCAGGCCAGTATTGGTGAACCGGGATTGTCCGAACCCAGTCATTCGTTGTTCTCAGCCTCTTTCCTCATCATGGCAGCACCCATCTCTGCTGTGTTCTGACCTCATAGGGATTTCCTCACTCTTGTTATCCAAGGTGTCCTGAGGCAACGCAACAGACATAGATCATCAGAACACAGCTGGTGATCAGTATTAAATGCACAGATTTCTAGACTTTAATCAGCAACTATTTAAAAGTGGGACAGTTTAGAAAAATAGCCTCAAATAATAAGTGCTTTGCAGCACTTAAACTCATGAGTTTTAGCAAACTCCAGGAAATGGTGATGGACAAAGAAGCCTGGCATGCTGCAGTCCATGGGGTTGCAAAGAGTCAGACACGACTTAGCAACTGAACAGCAACAAAAAGTTGAGAGTTGTGTTTTATTCAGCAAAAATTTTTAGGAGTTAGGCCCAGGAAGCAGCATCTCAAGTAGCCCAGAGAGAACTGCTCTGAGGAGGCGAGGGGAGGAGCCAGGTTATATAGAAGTCTTACAACAGAAGGCTGCTGCTGCTAAGTCACTTCAGTTGTGTCCAACTCTGTGCGACCCTGTAGATGGCAGCCCACCAGGCTCCTCCGTCCCTGGGATTGTCCAGGCAAAAACACTGGAGTGGGTTGCTGTTTCCTTCTCCAATGCATGCATGCATGCTAAGTCGCTTCAGTCGTGTCCGACTCTGTGCGACCCCATAGACGGCAGCCCACCAGGTTCCTCTGTCCCTGGGATTCCCCAGGCAAGAACACTGGAGTGGGTTGCCATTTCCTTCTCCACAACAGAGGTCAGATGGTTTCAACATCAAAGGATCATTGTTAATGAAAGAAAACCAGGTATTTCAAGTTAAGGGATTTAGCACTTTTCTATGTGTGGGAAAATGAGAGTCTGGGCTCGCTAAAATCATTCCTTTCCTGTGCACCTCGGCTATCTGTGTGTCCTGTGTTTTTCACATCCTAAGCTCCCTTGGGGCTCACTGTAGGGAATGGCTGCAGCCTCATGGCTGCTGATAGCAGGTATTCTTCTTCCTGAGTGCCCTGGAGGGCTGGAATCTCAGGTGACTGTGACATACTTGTTTACTGATATGGCAGGAAGTACTCCAATTCTCAATGCTGAGGATAGAGAAGCTCCTGAGGGCTTTCCCGCCCCAATGCCCCCACCCCACCCTGCTCTGCTGGTCTGGCCAGGCCCTCCTCACCCAGCCATGCCCCTCCTGTTGCCCCCACTGGCGGGAACAGGTCAGGACTGGGCTCCGCGCCCCCTCAGCCCCCAATTGCACCCCTATGCTGCTCAGAAAGGAACCTTTCCTGTGTTGCATTGTCTCATGACCTAGCCTAGAACCTTTAAGGAGACAGCTTAATTGGACAAACATTTTATGCCTAGGATGCTTGGTGTCATTGACAAGATGGTGTCCTGGTGAAGCCAGAGATGGTCCTCTGATGGGGACCCTGGGCTGGTGGGCATGTCCCCTCACACATTGCAGGAAGGTGTTTGCTTTGGGTTGGAGGCTGGTGGCCTACTGTGAAGTTTCCAAGTCACATTAAGGAAGCAGGTCCTGACTTTGAGAGAGGGTGGGGCTGCCTACCCTGGTGAGTTGGCACGAGAAGGGCTGAGAAAGATTGGTCCAAACGACATTCAGTGTCAAGGTTGCACTGAGTCCTTGTAGGGAACCCTTAAGATGGTTTGGCGGTAAGTTAGGACCACGACGAAATCAACAAAAACAAACAAAAACGTAAGCAGATCTGTGTGATGCTCCAGATGAAGGTTTTGAAAATTAACTCATACTGTTACTCAGGGGCTCCAGGCCTCTGTGTGTGTGTGTGTGTGTGTTTAAAATTTGAGAACCATTTTGTACAAAGTGACAGTGTCAGAATTCTTGGTAGAAAGTGGGGCTGGGGTGGTCGAAAGCAGCTCAGGGGGTGTCCTTGGCATCACCTTTGTGCTCCTGGAGGAGGAGGGCATCCTGAGCCCTTTCACTGCCTGCCTGGGCTCGTCCACAAATGGTTAGCAGCCTCTTGATGTCGTCTGCCTGCAACCCCGTGTTTCTGGTGTGGCAGGCTGGTGCCATGCCCCTTAGTCTGTCCCATGGGACAGCCCAACACAGAGGGCTGTCCAGCCCCAGGCAGGTCAGAGCCCCTGTCTGTCTTCTCAGTCACCCCTGGCTCTCCGCTGTGGCTCCTGTGTCCCTCCGTGCATACCCTGGGCCTGTTCACCTTTGTCCTCTGCTGGGTCCACACTGCGAGCCCTGCCTGCCTTCTCTGCTCTTACCCCTGGCAGCTCGGTGATGTCTGAGAAACCGTTCCTAATGGGGACTGATGCCATTCAGAGCTGTGGTTTTCTATCATGATGGGATTGAGATAAGCCCTTACCCAGTCTCCGGCCATGAAGTGCATTGGAGTTTTGGCCTCTGGAGTGAGCTTGATGGGCTCATAGGCAGGCGCCGTGCCCTTGGAGACATCACTTCCTCACTGTAGACTAAGGATGGCCACGGCAGCAGCCTCCAGGGGCTGTTGATTTCAGTGAGATCACTGGGCTCAAGTTCTTAGTACCTTGCTTGTATTATTGAGCTTGGGCAACTGTAACAGTTCCAGAGACTTGGAGGCTTAAGCAGCAGAGATTTTTTTTGGTCTCTTTTCCCCTTGGAGGGGTAAAGTCCCAGATCCAGGTGTTGGTGCAGAGTTCTCTCGGTTTTACACTCCAACCGTCTTTGGAATCTGCCTCCCTGTGTCCATCGTTGCTGTATTATTCGTCACTACAGTCTGCCCTCTGTCTCCGTGGGTTCCCTATCCATGGTTGGTTGGAACCTTGGATGCTGCGGAACCCATGGACAGGGAGGACCAACCACACCTCCTTCCCAGTCTGTGCCACCAAATGTGTCCCCCAGCCCCTGCCACCTCCCTAAAACGCCACCTGCTCCAATCTCTGCTTTGTGTTTGTCATCCCATGGTGAGTCCACAGTGCACACCACACCAAGGCAGAGTGCCTCTGCTGGGCTGGCAAGAACCCTTGTCATCTGGCCCCATCCTCATGATGTGTTTGTAAATTCATTCAGGAATGTGTGTCGAGCACGATGTGTGTGGCTCTAAGGATAAGGAGTTTGTCTTCCCCACTCCATGTCTCATGGCACATACGTGGGCTGAGCACGTAGGAAGCACTTGGTTAATAGACGGACGTGTTGAGAATCTACACTGGTGAGAGGCATGCTGCTGCCTTAGTGGAGGGCAGAGGCCGTAGAAGTGACATTGGGGAAGACAACAGACATCCAGGCCTGCGGTCAGCGATCTGTGGGCGAGAACTTTAATTCTGTGGTTGGAAAAGGAGATGCTCTTGGGAGTGCAGTCAGTGAAGGTCTGGAAAGGTTCAGTCCAGACTTCAGAAAGGCAGTCCATCAGGTGGCGATTATCAGCTGTTAGAAGGTAGGAGCCGGTGTACCCCGTCCCTGTCCTGGTGCTAAATGAGAACGAAGGGCATGGATGGCCCTTCCTCCCAGAGTCATCTCAGTGGCTCCCGAGCACAGCGTCGGGTCCCAGGAGGGTGCCTCTGGCACAGACCCTGCCCAAGGGTGGTCTCCTGCCTCAGCTTCCAGGGAGCTGCGACAGCTCCCAGCCTCTGCTCCAGCTACGTGGCTGTCCCTCGGGCTTTCTGTGTCTGGCTCACTACCAATAGTCAGGAAATAATGGGACCTAGAGATGATCATACAAAGTGAAATCAGTCAGAAAGAGGAAGACAGATACTGTGTGATGTCACTTACACGTGGAATCTAAAATAGGGCACACATGAGCACATCTATGAGACAGAAACACACAGACACAGAACATTCTGGTGGTGGTCGAGAGGGCGGGGCTTAGCAGAAGGGAGTCTGGGGTTGGCAAATGCAGGCTAATGTGTATAGGATGGATGAAGCACAAGGTCTTACTACAGAGCGCAGGAAACTATATCAATAACCTGAACTATATCCAATTCCAACACAGACAAACTATAATGGAAATGAAAAAGAAAAAGAATACATAGTGTGTCTACAAATAAACATGTATATTTGTAGACAAGAATACTGGAGTGGGTAGCCATTCCCTTTTCCAGGAGATCTTCCAACGCCGGGATCAAACCCACGTCTCCTGCATTGCATTGCACGCAGTTTCTTTTCCTTCTGACCCACCAGGGAAGCTGTATAACTGAATCACTTTCCTGTACAGGATGAATTAGCAAAACATTATAAGTCAACTATACTTCAGTAAATTTTTTAGAGCTGATGCGCTGTGGATACTGCATGGGCTGAGCAGGAATGGAACTCTTGCAGCTTCAGTTGGTCCTTTGAGCCACATGATGCTAACAGCTGGATTTGATACTTTTTTGTTGTTAAACAGAACTGAGTGTGTTCCTGGGCTGTTTGCTCTTCTTATCAAGGATGTGACCTTCATAAGAAGGCAACTTGTTGCTCTGTTCCTCTGAAGGCCCTTTCCTGGTGGGATCGTTCCTGTGGCCTCGGAGGTCCCTGTGTTGTCCCGTCTCAGTTCTGTTCTGTTCTGACATCTGACAGTAACCCTGAAATGAGGCTACTCTTCCTGCTTTCCTGCTCTGCTCATTCTCCCCTGAATATCTATGAAATTAAACTGTTTTTTGCAAAATATTAGAAGCAAGATTGTCTAGGGAAATCCTAACTTTCAAAAAGAATGCAAATACCGTTAAAGGCCTGGTTCACCAAAGCAGATGGTGTCAAATGAGGGAGCTATGGGTTATTCTCATCTGATGTTATTCTCAACAACTAATTCCTGGCTGGGGCCATGGGTGAAATGTTTTAATGCCTGGGGAGAAACTCTTTTAGGGGCCTCAGGGGCCTCCATTCCCTGTTGGATCCCTGGACTCCTACTCTGTCTAATTTATTACCTGATGGCTTAGAAGAAAGAGTGGTTTCAATTTTGAGATTTAAATGGAGACGTTTCATTCCACCCCCCGCAACTATATTTTTCTGAAAAACTTCCAAAACCTTGACAATTTCCCTTAGCTTAATATCTTCAAGGTTCATCCATATTGGGTCAGAATTTCCTTCCTTAAGACCGAATAATACTCCATCGTGTGTCTCGACCGCATTGATTCAGTCATTCCTTCTTTGATTGACACTCGGGTGGAGTCCACCTATTGTGGATAATGCTGCTGTGAACGAGGGTGTACAAATACCCTTTCAAGTCTTTGCTCGTGCTTCTGTTGAGTGTATACCCCAGAGTGAAATCGCTGGATTATGTGGTAACTCTGTGTTTAATTTTTTGAGGAACCACCCATCTTGTTTTCCGCAATGACTGCACTGTTTCCTATTCTACTAGTGTTGCAGGCTTCCAACTTCCTACGTCTTTACCAGCACAGGTTATTCTCTGTTGGTGTTTCTCGAAAAATAGCCACCCCAGTGAGTAGAAACCAATTTCAGGTTTGTAATGAATTGTATTTTCAGAAAGTTGTGCTGCCGCTGCTAAGTCGCTTCAGTCGTGTCCGACTCTGTGCGACCCCAGAGACGGCAGCCCACCAGGCTCCCCCGTCCCTGGGATTCTCCAGGCAAGAACACTGGAGTGGGCTGCCATTTCCTTCCCCAGTGCATGAAAGTGAAAAGCGAAAGGGAAGTCGCTCAGTCATGTCTGACTTGTAGCGACCCCATGAACTACAGCCTACCAGGCTCCTCTGCCCATGGGGCTCTCCAGGCAAGAGCACTGGAGTGGGTTGCCATTGCCCTCTCCGAAAGTTGTTATATTCACGTTTAAATTGTCCTCTCACTTTGAGCTCTCTCTTTCTCACATACATATTGACAAAAACAACGTTTTCCTCAATTCTGTGATATTATTTCAGACATCTATGAATTTGCCCTGTGGTCCTTTCTCTTTGAAATGAGAAATTCAAATCATTTATAGTCTCCTGTTGACAAAAAAGATGTTTTTTTCATCTTTTGGTCATTCTTCCTTTTATATGGCCCTGAAGAATATTTTTAAGGTCAATGCAGACTGAAAAAAATATGTGTGATGTAAAAGTTGAGAATTCATTTTATTCTGAGCACTTTCTGAAGACTTAAGCCGGGAAGACAGCCTCTTAGATAGCTCTGAAGAGTTAAGGAAGGACCTAGGATATATAGGAGTTTTTTCAACAAAAACCAAGTAGTCCGAACATCAAACATGGAAAGATTACTGTTAAAGAAAATCTAGACAACGCAAGTCAATGAATTTAGCACTTTTCTGTGTTTGGGAAGATGCTAGAGTCTGGGCTCATTGAACTCATTCCTTTGATGTGCGCCTCAGCTGTCTGGGGCCAGGGTCCTGTTTTTCTCCATCCTGAATCCCTTCTGGGTGCACAGCCGGGGTGGCTGCAGGGGCTGATGGGTTGATGCCCCCAAGATCCTTTGCTTACTGATACAGCGGGTGCATCCTTCATCCATGCCAGTCACAGTGCAGGAGACCACAGTTTTATCAAGAGACAGAAAGAAAAAGTAAGTTCCTTCCTGACCCCCTGCCTGCAGATGGGGCCATAAAAACAGAGAGACTAAGTGTGGCTTGATTCTTGGTGGCTTCCAGTCAGTCTTGGAAAAAAGAGAGAGAGAGCAGATGGTTTCTTAACTAGCCCTTAGCTGATTCCAAATGAACTTTCCTTCATGGGAGGACGTATCTAAGTTTCACTGAATATGACTTTTTTTTCTCTCTTTCTGTGCTTTTACAGCAGTGGGTAAACTGAGATCACTTAAAAAAGTAAATATTTTTAAACATGGAAACATCACTTACTCAAATGAGTAAAATTTGGCTGAAAAAGAGAGTGTCAGTATCAGATGGAATGAAGGCCATGTGTACACAGAACAGAAGCTCCTGCCACTCGTGTGAATTCAGTTAGAGTCAGAACAGAGAAAGGGTGGAGATGGGCGTTTGCATAGACTGATCATATGGATACAGATGGTCATTGCCTGCCTAGACTGGACCATTGGTCTGAACAGAGTACCAAGCTGTTGGCCTGTATAGGAAGATTTCTGTAATGCTTGCAGAGGAAAAGTTGTGTGTATTTATTATTTAAAAAAATTAGCATCACTAACGACACATTTGTGAAGTACCTGCCTGTTGTCACAGGACTGTAGGTTTTGAAGAGTTAACAAACTGCACCTAGAAACAGTGCCTTCTAGTGTGTTGATTTCATGTCAGAGCAACTCACATTAAGACTTAAATCAGAGATGAGCAAGCTTTAACTGAAAAGGGTCAGAGAGAAAATGTGTTAGGCGTCGTCATACATACTGTCTCCGCCATTGTAGTGCTAAAGCCACCGTGTGTGTGTGTGTGTGTGTGTGTGTGTGTGTGTGTACTCAGTTGCTCAGTCATGTCTGACTCTTTGTGACCCCATGGACTGTAGCCCTCCAGGCTTCTCTGTCCATGGGATTCTACAGGCAAGAGCACTGGAGCTGGTTGCCATTTCCTTCTTTAGGGGATCTTTCCGACACAGTAATCAAACCCATGTCTCTTGCATCTCCTGCATTGGCAGGCAGATTCTTTATCACCGAGCCACCTGGGAAGCCCCCAAAACCACCATAGACCATCCCAAAATGTGTGATCATGGCCCTGTTTCAATAAAACTTTATTTATGGACACTGAAATGTGAATTTCATATCAGTTTCATTTGACACCAAATGTTAATCTTCTTCTGATTTTTCTCCAGTGAGTTTTCAAATGTGAAAGCCATTCTTAGCTCACAGGCTGTGCAAAAACAGGCAACAGGGTCGGATTAGGCCTGCAAGTCTCAGTTTATGAGCCCTGTAGAAGTCAGAGCTTCCAGGAATGTTTATTTTGCTGCTGATGTCTTCATATGTGTAGAAAAACTCAGTTGCAGGCAAATTTAAGTATGTTCTATCAAGTTACTCATGAAGATTTGAAAGTAAGTATTTCTTGCCACCTACCCCAGTGTAATCTGGTTGGCTGCATTTGATGGCTTCAAGAAGGCAAAGATTTAGGGAACAAAGTGAGCCTGCCAGGAGAGGACGGTGGAGGTCCTGGCATTGTCTGTGAATTTTTAAATTGTGCATGCAGACAGTTGACACAGTCTTTTCCTCTTTCATGAAATGTTTGCTCCTGGAATTTTTTATTAGCGTTATCCTCAGTGAAAATCGTTTCCTTTTTTTCCCCCGCTCACAACCCTATGTTACAAATTCTCAAAACCTTGCACTTCGTGGCACATCCCTTTTGAAAACCTTTACTTCTGCACATACCTTCCTATCTTCTGAATTTAATTCATTTCCTGAAGTTCTGCACAGGACTTCCCTGGCAGCCCAGTGGTTAAAACTCTGCGCTTCCAGTGCAAGGGGCACAGGTTCAACGCCTGGTCAGGGAAATAAGATCCCACATGCTGCATGGTGTGGCCAAGAAAAATTCTTAATGTTTTGCACAGAAAATGAGCCCTAATAATTCACAATTATTTCCAATTATCTTGTTATCATTTAATACAAGAGGATTTTACTACATTTTAAAGAGTACTTTTAATCGCAAACATTGTTTTTCCCAAGTTTTAGTCGGTAATACAAGAGTGATTTTTGTGTCCTGGTTCTAGAAGTATTTTTTTGTCTATACTAAATGTTTTTGTCCCCAACTTTCTATAGTGGTACAGCAATAACTGAACTATTTCATGGTTCTACAAACAGCCTAGAGCACTGAAGTTTTAATGTTATCATTGAATAGAACACACCAAAAATTTAGTAATAACCTTTTGACATTTCAGCTTAAAATCACTTCTTGACTGTCTCAGTCTTCCCATTGACAAAACATGGGAAAAACGTGGTTTTCGGTCTACCAACACATCCAGTAAGAGCACCTAATAATTTGTACATTAATCATATCTGTCCCCACTCTCCTAACAGTGAAAGTCAAGATGCCTTTTATGCTGGGACCTCAGGCTTAGCAGGCTTGCTGGAAACATTGGCCTCCTTGGTTTGTCTGCGTGTGTCCCTTTGTAAATCATGAAACAAACGAGCCAGAAGAGGCACTGCTTTGGCTCATTTAGTATCATCACTCATTTTAGAGTAGATCAAACTGGCTCTCAGAGGCATGAAGAGCCCACTGAGAACGATTTACAGTCAAGATTAAAAGAATCATTTCAGCACTATTTACAATAGCCAGGACTCAGAAGCACCCTGAATGTCTATTAACAGAGGAATGGGTAAAGATGTGGTACATATATATACAATGGAATATTACTCAGCCACAAAAAGGAACACATTTGAGTCAGTTCTCATGAGGTGGATGAACTTAGAGCCTATTATATAGAGAGAAGTAAGTCAGAAAGAGAAAAAAACAGATTTTGTAGATTAATGCATATATATATGTGGAATCTATTAATAGAAAGTTGGCACAGATGAACCTATTTGCAGGGCAACAGTGGAGTCGCAGACATAGAAAAAAGACTGGCGGGCACATTGGGGGAAGGAGAGAGTCGGGCAAATTGAGACAGTGGCATGGAAACATATACTTACCATATATAAAGCAGATAGCCAGTGGGAATTTGCTGTATGATGCAGGGAGCTCAGGCTGGTGCTCTGTGACAACCTAGAGGGGTCGGATGGGGTGGGAGGTGGAAGGGAGGTTTAAGAGAGAGGGGGCGTATGCATACCTACGGCTGATTCACGTTAATGCATGGCAGAAACCCACACAATGTTGTTAGAGCAGTTATCCTCCAATTAAAATAAAGTAAATGCAAAAAAACCCCCTCTAGGTTTAATAGTAATCTGGTATGTCTCACACCTTTCTTCTTATCCTTTTAGTTAAAGTGAGATGATTGTGTTCTGTGGAAAACGTGTATGTTACTCTGTATTTTCGCGTGCATGAAAGATACACACCTGTATTGGTTTGCCAGGGCCATCATAACAGAGGATGGTGAACTGGGGGCTTAAACAGCGGAGAGGTGTTGTCTTTGATTCTGGAGGCCTGAGTGTGAGATGGAGGTCACCGGGGTGGTTGCTCCTGAGGGCTGTGACGGAGGCGCTGTCCCCTCCCTCTCCCCTAGCTCCCGGCCACCTGCCTGAGACATTGCCACCCCTTAAAGCAGTGCCGCTCTGACCTTTGCCTTCACCTCCACATGCCGTCCTTCCTGTGTGTGTGTGTCCACATTCCCCCTTTTTAGCAGTCACCTTGGGTTAGAAGCCCATTCTCCTCTAACCTCATCTTAGCTAATTGCATCGGCAGTTACCCTGTTTCCTAACAGGGTCATTCATACTCTGAGCTACTGGGAATTTGGATTTCAGTCTGTGAATTGGGGGAGTGGGGCAGAGGAAGGGTACAGAGTTCAAATCATAACAATACCCTTCACGGAGATACTGCGAAGAAATAAGATGACTGGTGCCTCCCTCGTGGCTCAGTGGTAAGGAATCTGCCTGCCAGCGCAGGAGACGTGGGTTCCATCCGGATTCGGGAGGATCCCACGTGCCACAGAGCCACTGAGCCCTTGAGCCGCAACTATTGTGCCAGTGTCTGGCGCCGGGAAGCCACAACTGCTGAAGCCCGAGTACCCTGGGGCCCGTGCTCCACAACAGAAGCCACCGCAAGGAGAAGCCCACGCGTCGCAGCAAAGAGTAGTGTCCGCTCACCACCGCTAGAGGAAAGGCCCTGCGGCAGCAAAGACCCGCACGGCCAGAAATCGATAAATAAAATTACTTGAAAAAGTAAGATAACTAATCTGTTCACTGTACGGGTTCACAGACATTTCTTGAGCTCAGAATTTTTTGATAGTTTCAGATCTTTCTTTCTTAAACTAATTCTTATTAGAGTGTAGTTGCTTTATGGGCTTCCCTGGTGGCCCAGCGGTAAGCAACCTGCCTGCAGTGCGGGAGACCACTTGCAATACAGAGGTTACAGGTTTGATCCCTGGGTCAGGAATATCCTCTGCAGGAGGCAATGTGTTAGTTTCTGCTGTACAGCAGAGTAAATCAGCTTTGATGAACAGTTCTTGTGTTTGAACACTGAAGGGCAGTATAGCACTGTACATAATGCAAGAAGAAGTTCGTGGCTCCGTGACTTTAGAAACTGAATTGTAGTGATGGTTTTGTTTAAATTCAGTTTATAAGCATAGCTGTCGCGTCTGGTCACCTTAACCTCATTTATATCCAATGATATCAAATATTAGAGGCGGATTTGAAACTTTAGGTTGTCTAAATGACAGGGAGAGAACCTCAATGTTGAGGTTTACGGTGAATGGTTTTACCTTTTTTATGTTTCTGAAACTTTAAATGACTGTTCGTTGTGGCAGTTCACACTTCAATTTCATTTCCTGTAACATCAAGGAAGTTATGATTGACATGGATGAATGTTTTGGCATGGGGAGAATGTTCACTTGTCTGCTGGTCAGGTATTTCAAAAGAACGTGATTTTCAGGGGCTCTGAGGAGCTAGCTTATATAGTTACTGCACTGTACTCTTCACATGTGGAAGAAAACTGGATGATAAACAGATGGAAAGTAAATGTTATTTTCATGTACTTGAGTTAGTGTTGCAGTTCTAATGCCTTGCAGTTGCCTGAAGTCTGACAGCCATTAGATGGAATAATTTTCAGTATGCAAATAGTGCAAGGGGTAGACAGATTGGAAACTTACGAGGTCTCTCGCCTTCTATGCCTTGATCGTTGGCTCTTCTGAGCATAATCTTTGAAGTGTATGCTTTACCAGCATTAGCTTAAGGGGTGCATACAGTCATTTGCCTTTTGCTAAACACTTGTTCTGCCTGACACATGTCCATACATGATTTTTATCAAATTATTTCCACCATTCTGAGAGATGGATGCAATAGTATTTTCATTCTCTCTGTGAAGAAAAGGAGATATCTAAATGTTGAGTAGTCGACCCAGGTCACCCAGCTAGTAATTAATGGAATTGAGTTTTAAAACTGATGTTCTCTGACTCCAGACCTGCTCTTCAAACTTTTCATAACCCATCTAAAGCTACTGTTATATGATGTTTTGTACTGGTGTTTTGTGAAATGAAAATGAGACCATAACAGGTAAACAAAAACACGTCCTCATCCAAACACAGAAAGCATCCTCTGTGCATTTATCTAAACCTGTCCTTGGTAGATGTTCCCTGAATAAAGGGACTGACCCTTTCTATGCTATTAGGGACATTCAGAGAGAATCATGGGCTTCCTTGGTGTCTCAGTAGTAGAGAGTACACCTGCCTATGTAGGAAATGTGGGTTCGATCCCTGAGTTGGGAAGATCCCCTGGAGGAGGAAATGGCCACTCACTCCAGTATTCTTGACTGGAAAATTCCATGCACAGAGGAGCCTGGTGGGCTACAGTCCATGGAGTCGCAAAGAGTTAGACACGACTGAGCAACTAAACAACATGAGCTAATCATGACCTTGTGAGAAAAGATCATACCATAAGACTAGTTTCTGAAAGAAAGAAGAATCGTGTCAACTTACTCCTCACTTGTGAAATATCCAATAACTAAAAAAGCAGCCATTACAAATGACTTCTGAAAAGCTTTGATTTTTATTCTCTCACTTTGATGTCTTAGACCCCAGATCTATTTCCCCAGATGGCTGACTTTTATTTACTCTGTTTCCTTCCAATGAGAGCTAACATTTCTAGTAGTTTTTAATCCCCTTGGTTATTTTCACATTTGGGCAGAGCAGATGTGACTAAGAAAAAATCACTGCCTATGATTGATTCTGAGTTTTAAGAGAGACCTTTCCTTTGGAAGGTGAAGCCAGCAGCTTTTCAAACCAAGATTAGCCCTTGTAACCAGGGGAAGACTTAAGGAGCTGGAGAGTGAGGCAGTATGTTTCTGGTCTCTATCGAAGGGATTTAATTGTGTTCCATCTCTACTGAGCTCATAACGTTTGCTCTGTAATTTCCTGTTATCGATTCTCTGCATCATCTGCTTCTCTCCTCTTCTCTCTCAGGAAGGGGGAGAAGAAAGTCATGATCAAAGATGGGGATGAGAGGAAGGACTCAAAAAGCAATCTCAGTTGGAAAATCCACCATTTTCCCAGCACACCAGAGTAATAAGCACATGAAGATACACCCACGTGTGTGCCCATGCACACAAGCGCACACAGGATTGATCATATTGGGTTTTTCATGGGCCCCAGGTTCCAGAAGTGGTGGGTCTTGAGTGCAGGCTGCCCTGTCTTTGGAAGTTACAGGAGTTGGAGTGCGACAGGAAGCCTGGTGGCCTCCCTGGACCTTTGGCACAGCCGTAGGGACTGGCCCTGAGCACGTGACACAGCTAATGGCTACTTAGTGTGGAATTCTCTCCCAGAGAGTGAAAACTGTTTGCTTGTGGGTTGAGTCCAGGACACATGTGTGTTTTATTTGGAATGTATGGTGTTTTTTATTAAAAATGAATTTATTGCCAACATTTTAAAATTGGGGACTTTCAGCTAAAAACCTGATTTCACTTTCTCTTAGGAAATCAATCGGTTTAGCCACAACTGGGGGAATCTTCCTGTAGGATCAATGTTAGTAGGCATCCCCTTTAGGTGAGGGGGAGGTTGTGGTTTACTACAGCTATATTCATTATAACTCCCTGTTGACTGCCTGTGTTAACTGCCATGTTTCACCCCATTTGCTCTGGGTTTAATGGTGCTTGGCCCGCTTCAGAGTTTGTGTTGCCTTCTGGGCCTCTGTAGGCTTTTGAAATTGCTCACACATTGTGGGGAAATGGCAGCCAGTTCCATGTTATTCACTCAAGTCTGTATGTAAATAAAAAAGAATTATAAAAGCTCTAATATACATAGTATAGGATGAAGACATAGAAGAAATTTTGGCGAAGACTTTTGGTCTCCATGTATAAATTTTTTAATGGCCACTGAATATGGAACATCTCCAAGTATGTGTTCATAGTTGTATACTTATATCAGCATTTATTTATAAAAATGAGGGATTGGGGGCAGGAGGAGAAGGGGACGACAGAGGATGAGATGGCTGGACGGCATCACTGACTCGATGGACGTGAATCTGAGTGAACTCCAGGAGTTGGTGATAGACAGGGAGGCCTGGCGTGATGCGATTCATGGGGTCGCAAATAGTCGGACCCCACTGAGCGACTGAACTGAACTGAACTGAACTGAATGTTTCGAGACCAAGCTTTCATTTTGGACTATAAAATTCCTTATCTTAACTCTTGCCAACTTTTTGTCCATTTTACTTAGATTGCAACACAGTTATGCAAGACAGTATTATTATTCAAATAATTCCAGAGATTGTTTTCACTAAACATTTTAAAAAATCAGTTATCAAATATAGTTTTGGAAGAATAAGTATTTTTTTCTCCAATAATATTTTTTAATTTTTTTAAATGTGGACCATTTTTAAAGTCTTTCTATTGAGTTTGTTACAGGATTGTTTCTGGTTTGTGTTGTGGGTTTTTTGGCTGTGAGGCATGTGGAATCTTAGCTCTTCTACCAGGGATCCACCCTGCACACCCTGCACTGGAAGGCAAGGGCTTTTTAAAAATAATTAATTAATTAATTTTACTTTACAATATTGTATTGGTTTTGCCATACCTTGACTTGAATCCGCCATAAGTGTACATGTGTTCCCCATCCTGAACCCCCCTCCCACCTTCCTCCCCATCCCATCCCTCTGGGTCATCCCAGTGCACCAGCTCCGAGCACCCTGTATCATGCCTCAAACCTGGACTGGTGTTTCATTTCACATATGATATTTTACATGTTTCAGTGCCATTCTCCCACATCATACCACCCTCACCCTCTCCCGTAGAGTCCAAAAGACTATTCAATACATCTGTGTCTCTTTTGCTGTCTCGCATGCAGGGTTATTGTTACCATCTTTCTAAATTCCATATAGATGCATTAGTATACTGTATTGGTGTTTTTCTTTCTGGCTTACTTCACTCTGTATAATAGGCTCCAGTTTCATCCACCTCATTAGAACTGATTCAAATGTATTCTTTTTAATGGCTGAGTAACATTCCATTGTGTGTATGTACCACAGCTTTCTTATCCATTCATCTGCTGATGGACATCTAGGTTGCTTCCATGTGCTGGCTGTTATAAACAGTGCTGCGATGAACATTGGGGTTCACGTATCTCTTTCAATTCTGGTTTCCTTAGTGTGTATGCCCAGCAGTGGGATTGCTGGGTCATATGGCAGTTCTATTTCCAGATTTTTAAGGAATCTCCAGACTGTTCTCTATAGTGGCTGTACTAGTTTGCATTCCCACCAACAGTGTAAGAGGGTTCCCTTTTCTCCACACCCTCTCCAGCATTTATTGCTTGTAGACTTGGATGGCAGCTATTCTGACTGGCGTGAAATGGTACCTCATTGTGGTTTTGATTTGCATTTCTCTGATAATGAGTGATGTTGAGCATCTTTTTATGTGTTTGTTAGCCATCTGTATGTCTTCCTTGGAGAAATGTCTGTTTAGTTCTTTGGCCCACTTTTTGATTGGCTCTTTTATTTTTCTGGAATTGAGCTGCAGGAGTTGCTTGTATGTTTTTGAGATTAATTATTTGTTAGTTGCTTCGTTTGCTATTATTTTCTCCCATTCCAGAGGCTGTCTTTTCACCTGCTTATAGTTTCCTTTGTTGTGCAGAAGCTTTTAACTAGGTCCCATTTGTTTATTTTTGCTTTTATTTCCAGTATTCTCGGAGGTGGGTCATAGAGGATCCTGCTGTGATTTATGTCGGAGAGTGTTTTGCCTATGTTTTTCCTCTAGGAGTTTAATAGTTTCTGGCCCTACGTTTAGATCTTTAATCCATTGTGAGTTTATTTTTGTGTATAGTGTTAGAAAGTGTTCCAGTTTCATTCTTTTACAAGTGGTTGACCAGTTTTCCCAGCACCACTTGTTAAAGAGATTGTCTTTTCTCGATTGTATATTCTTGCCTCCTTTGTCAAAGATAAGGTGTTCATAGGTGTGTGGATTTATCTCTGGGCTTTCTATTTTGTTCCATTGATCTATATTTCTGTCTTTGTACCAGTACCATACTGTCTTGATGACTGTGGCTTTGTAGTAGAGACTGAAGTCAGGCAGGTTGATTCCTCCAGTTCCATTCTTCTTTCTCAAGATTGCTTTGTCTATTCGAGGTTTTTTGTATTTCCATACAAATTGTGAAATTATTTGTTCTAGTTCTCTGGAAAATACCTTTGGTAGGTTGATAGGGATTGCATTGAATCTATGGATTGCTTTGGGTAGTATACTCATTTTCACTATATTGATTCTTCTGATCCATGAACATGGTATATTTCTCCATCTGTTTGTGTCCTCTTTGATTTCTTTCACCAGTGTTTTATAGTTTTCTATATATAGATCTTTAGTTTCTTTAGGTAGATATATTCCTAAGTATTTTATTCTTTTCATTGCAATGGTGAATGGACTTGTTTCCTTAATTTCTCTTTCTGTTTTCTCATTGTTAGTGTATAGGAGTGCAAGGGATTTGTGTGTGTTGATTTCATATCCTGCAACTTTAATATATTCATTGATTAGCTCTAGTAATTTTCTGGTGGAGTCTTTAGGGTTTTCTATGTAGAAGATCATGTCATCTGCAAACAGTGAGAGTTTTACTACTTCTTTTCCAGTCTGGATTCCTTTTATTTCTTTTTCTGCTCTGATTGCTGTGGCCAAAACTTCCAAGACTATGTTGAATAGTAGCAGTGAGAGTGGGCACCCTTGTCTTGTTCCTGACTTTAGGGGAAATGCTTTCAATTTTTCACCATTGAGGATAATGTTTGCTGACATAAGGTTTGTCATATATAGCTTTTATTATGTTGAGGTATGTTCCTTCTATTCCTGCTTTCTGGAGGTTTTTTTTTTTTTATCATAAATGGATGTTGAATTTTGTCAAAGGCTTTCTCTGCATCTATTGAGATAATCATATGGTTTTTATTTTTCAACTTGTTACTGTGGTGAATTACATTGATTGATTTGTGGATATTGAAGAATCCTTGCATCCGTGGGATAAAGCTCACTTGGTCATGATGTATGATCTTTTTGATATGTTGTTGGATTCTGTTTGCCAGAATGTTGTTAAGGATTTTTGCATCTATGTTCATCAGTGATATTGGCCTGTAGTTTTACTTTTTTTGTGACATCTTTGTCAGGTTTTGGTATTAGGGTGATGGTGGCCTCATAGAATGAGTTTGGAAGTTTACCTTCCTCTGCAGTTTTCTAGAAGAGTTTGAGTAGGATAGGTGTTAGTTCTTCTCTAAATTTTTGGTAGAATTCAGCTGTGAAGCCATCTGGTCCTGGGCTTTTGTTTGTTGGAAGATTTCTGATTACGGTTTCAATTTCCGTGCTTGTGATGGGTCTGTTAAGATTTTCTATTTCTTCCTGGTTCAGTTTTGGAAAGTTGTACTTTTCTAAGAATTTGTCCATTTCTTCCAAGTTGTCCATTTTATTGGCATATAGTTGCTAATATTAGTCTCTTATGATCCTTTGTATTTCTGTGTTGTCTGTTGTGATCTCTCCATTTTCATTTCTAATTTTGTTGATTTTATTTTCCTACCTTTGTTTCTTGATGAGTCTGGCTAATGGTTTGTCAATTTTATTTATCTTCTCAAAGAACCAGCTTTTGGTTTTGCTGATTTTTGCTGTGGTCTCTTTTGTTTCTTTTGCATTTATTTCTGCCCTAATTTTTGAGATTTCTTTACTTCTTCTACTAACCTTGAGGTTCATAATTTCTTCCTTTTCAAGTAGCTTTAGGTGTAGACTTAGGTTATTTATTTGACTTTTTTCTTATTTCTTGAGGTAAGCCTGTATTGCTATGAACCTTCCCTTTAGTACTGCTTTTACAGTGTCCCATAGGTTTTGGGTTGTTGTGTTTTCATTCTCATTCATTTCTATGCATATTTTGATTTCTTTTTTGATTTCTTCTGTGATTTGTTGGTTATTCAGAAGCGTGTTGTTCAGCCTCCATATGTATGGATTTTTAATAGTTTTTCTCCTGTAATTGATATCTAATATTACTGTATTGTGGTCAGAAAAGATGGTTAGAATGATTTCAATTTTTTGGAATTTACTGAGGCTAGATTTATGGCCCAGGATGTGATCTATCCTGCAGAAGGTTCCGTGTGCTCTTGAGAAAAAGGTGAAATTCATTGTTTTGGGGTAAAATGTCCCATAGATATCGATTAGGTCTAACTGGTCTATTGTATCATTTAAAGTTTGTGTTTCCTTGTTAATTTTCTGTTTAGTTGATCTATCCATAGGTGTGAGTGGGGCATTAAAGTCTCCCACTATTATTGTGTTATTGTTAGTTTCCCCTTTCATACTTGTTAGCATTTGTCTTACATATTATGGTGCTCCTATGTTGGGTGCATATATATTTATAATTGTTATATCTTCTTCTTGGATTGATCCTTTGATCATTATGGAATGTCCATCTTTGTCTCTTTTCACAGCCTTTGTCTTAAAGTCTATTTTATCTGATATGGTTATTGCTACTCCTGCTTTCTTTTGGTCTCTGTTTGCATGGAATATGTTTTTCCAGTCCTTCACTTTCAGTCTGTATGTGTCCCCTGTTTTGAGGTGGGTCTCTTGTAGACAACATATATAGGGGTCTTGTTTTTGTATCCATTCAGCTAGTCTTTGTCTTTTGGTTGGGGCAGTCAACCCATTTACAGTTAAGGTAATTATTGATAAGTATGATCCTGTTGCCATTTGCTTTATTGTTTTGGGTTCAATATTATACACCTTTTCTGTGTTCCTGTCTAGAGAAGATCCTTTAGCATTTGTTGGAGAGCTGGTTTGGTGGTGCTGAATTCTCTCAGCTTTTGCTTGTCTGTAAAGCTTTTGATTTCTCCTTCATATCTGAATGAGATCCTTGCTGGGTACAGTAATCTGGGCTGTAGGCTATTTTCTTTCATCACTTTAAGTATGTTCTGCCATTCCCTTCTGGCCTGAAGAGTTTCTATTGAAAGATCAGCTGTTATCCTATGGGAATCCCCTTGTGTGTTATTTGTTGTTTTTCCCTTGCTGCTTTTAATATTTGTTCTTTGTGTTTGGTCTTTGTTAATTTGATTAATATGTTTCTTGTGGTGTTTCGGGAAGGCAAGGTCTTAACCGCCGGACTGCCAGGGAAATCCCTCCTATTGGAGAGACTTTATATTTTGATATAAATGTTTTTCTTAGCTGCATTTGAGTTGGGGTACAATGAAAGTAATTCGTATAATGATTTTAGAATGTAATTTTCAGTTGCATTTGGACTAAATATTCCTGGAATCATTATTCTCAATTAGAAGTGGTTAAGCATCCACCATGCAGAACACTGACCACTGTCAAGACACAAATTTTAAAATTGTGCAGTATCTTAGGGGCACTCCCACTGTGGAAGTGGTGATGGTGGTGCCAGTGGTGATGATGGCCACGGAGTTGATGGTCATGAGGCAGATGATGATGGTGGTGATAGTAACAGTCATTTTAGATATCAGATTTATGGGAACGTCATCGTTTGGGGAAAAAATGTTTACTTGAGACTAATTTGAAATGTATATAAAAAATCTTTTAATGTCAAGCTATAAATTTAGACAAGTAGATTAGAACTAGAAATAGATTGAAAGCAACCAACTCTATAGTTTGATGTGAAGTAGTTTACAAATTTCTTGGCAGAAGTGTGCTTCCATGAGTTTGGGAATATCGTTTTTTGCCTGCAACCCCAAGTGACAAGCCAGTGCACAAAAACGTAAAAGGCGGAGTCTGTGTTTTTACCCTCAAAAAGCTACCAGTTCTTTGGATTGTGATTTTCTTGCATACCTTTAAAAAAACTCATGTTTTACCAAAGGGCACTTTTGAGAAATCAATGTAATGATGTTAGTTACAGCTCTCTTCAGGGCCTGGCACATCTCAGGCCTTTGCACTGATTTGGGGCTCCTTCTGCACTGTTGAGAGGGAGAGTCACAGCACCAGTCGATTGGCATGTGCACGTTGAGTTAAAAGAGTCAATAAAATTGCAAGAGAACAGCTAGGTGCTTTAAGTACATTTTAAACTCCTGACCCAGAGAAGCTACATCTGAGGGTGCTGCCTTGCACAGGTTTTGTGGACTGGATTTGGTCCTCTGGATTTGAAGCCCAACCTTTGCAATCTTAAGCTTCCTAATTTACCTGCTCACCAGGAAATCCGCCACAAAACATATTAAGCTACCTTTTCAGTGACACCTTTCCTTTGTCCTTAGTTTCATTTGCCTCAGATGTGCGCCCTGTTCGTGGTATTTCCCAGGCTTCTGAACTCTTAGTGGAAGCATCTCAGAACATCAGCTCTTTGGCCTTCATCTGTACGTTCGCAAAAGGTGACCACGCTCTACCGCAAACACAAGTGCATAGAATAGACACGGATGAAGGAGCATACTTTCATAAATCGTTTTTCAAAGTGTAATTATTGTCAAGGAGCTTTATGTGGATGTTTCTAAATCAAAAGTTGTGTGGACTGAATCCAACCCAGAGGAGCCTTTTGTTGGTTTATGTGGTGTTACGGATATTTTTTTTAATTGAAAGTGTTAGTTGCTAAGTCCTGTCTGACACTCTGAACTGTAGCCCACCAGGCTCCTCTGCCCACGGGATTCTCCAGGAGAGAATACTGGAGCAGATTGTCATACCCTTCTCTCAGGGATCTTCCTGACCCAGGGATCGAACCTGTGTCTCCTGCATGGCAAGCGGATTCTTGACCACTGAGCCACCAGGGAAGCCCTTCCCTCATCTGTGTTCTCTACCAAAGCCAGGCTGGACCTGTGTTGTGACTCTCACCAAGGGCAATTGAGCACCTCTCAGCCTTGACAGTGAGAGCTTGAAGTGTTTTTCAGACTGGTTGGAAGCTCCCATTATGCCCAGCACCTCTGTTCAGACATTAAGCAGACAACTAAGTATTAACTGTTGCGGCCACATTTTCCTCTTGGGGATTGTTATTCCTCATCTGCTTTGAAGTGCTCTGCATTCGTTGGCTTCGTGTATCACATAATGATTTTATTTCTTATTTTTCCAATGATCATAGTCAATGTTTCTGCCTAATTAGAAACCAAGTCACAGTCTCCACTGCCTATTTACATGGATCTTTTAGAAGATCCTCTGAGTGACAGCATATTAAGTTGAACTCTTGCTAGCCCTGAGAAGAATGACTTGAATAATAAGGCTGGTCCAGTAAGCCAGTTTTGAGGCATGGCAGCCCTCAGCTTGAACATCCATTGTCTTAGCCCGTTAGGGCTGCTGTAACAAGATACTGCAGTCAGGGTGGGTCATAAACAACAAAAGTTTTACTTCTTACAGTCCTAGAGGCTGAGGAATCCAGGGTCGAGTGTCTGGTGAGAGCCTGGATGGCCGTCTTTTTGCTGTAACCTCACCTGGTAGAAGGGGTGAAGGAACCTTCTCAGGCTTCTTTTATAAGGACCGTAATCCATGACCTCATCATGTCCCAAAGGCCCTGCTCCCCAATACCATCACCTTCGGGTTAGGATTTCAGCATAGCAATCTGGGTGGACACAGACAGGAGCAACCATCTGGGGTTGGGTGAACCGTTTGCTTCTGAGCTCAGATCAGAGATTATCTGTACCCTCTTTAAAGAGAGAACTGCGTGACACTTCCACTTTTCTTGGACTGTGCTTCCCCTCCTCAAGTGGAATGGCAAGTGCCTGCGTGCATGCTCACTCGCTTCAGTCGTGTCTCTGTGACCTTATGGACCCTCCAGACTCCTCTGTCCATGGGATTCCCCAGGCAAGAATACTGGAGTGGGTTGTCATTTCCTCTTCCAGGAAATCTTCTCAACTCAGGAATCAAACCTGCGTCTATGTCTCCTACCTTGGCAGGCAAGTTCTTTACCACTAGCACCACCTGGGAAGCTGGTGGCAAGTAGAGTAAGCTATTAATATATTTTTTTTCAGTTAATATATTTTTGGCCGCGCTGAGTCTTCATTGCTGCATGGGCTTTCTCTAGTTGCGGCGAACGGGGGCTGCTAGAGAACTAGCAACTAGGCAACTAGCAACTAGGGCTGTTCCCTAGTTGTACCGTGTGGGCTTCTCCTTGCGGCGGCTTCTTTTCGCAGAGGAAGGGCTCCAGGCACAGGCTTCAGTAGTTGCTGCACGTGGGCTCAGTAGTTGCAGCTTCCAGACTCTACAGCACGGGATCAGTAGTTGTGGCCCACAGGCATAGTTGCTTCGCAGCATGTGGGATCTTCCCCAAACAGGGATCGAACCCATGTCTCTTGCATTGACAGGTGGATTCTTTACCCCTGAGTAAGAAACCCCCAGAGTAAGCTATTATAAAGATGTGGTAGTCCACAGGGGCTATGTCTCACAGGAGCAACCAGACAGAGCAATGGGATTGAGGTTGCGTTAACTTGTCAAGAGGGCAGAATTGAAAGCCTCCAAGGTAGGCTCTGTTCTCCACACCTCTCTTTCCCAGATGTTCAAAGGTTTTAGTATTCTGTTCTTAAGAAATAGTCCCAGATTCCTCAGCAGGATGCCTGGTCCAGAGACCTGCTCTAACCAGTGCCAGCACTGACAGGAGTAGCTGCTCACCCCCTGTGCACTCCCTGTGCTGAGAGCCCCATCTTACAGATGAGGAAACTGAGACTTCAGGATACTCCATAGCTGCCCAAGGTCACACATCTGTTAGGTGGCAGAGCCAGTGCACCTGGTCATTCCTGGGTACTTGTCGTTGTTCAGTCTGACTCTTTGTGACCCCATGGACTCCCCTGACCAGGAGAGTCCTGGGTCCCCTGACCTCCACTATCTCCTGGAGTTTGCTCAAATTCATGTCCACTGAGTCGGGGATGCTATCTAACCATCTCTTCCTCTGCTGCCCCATTCTCCTTTTGTCCTTAATACTTCCAAGCATCAGGGTCTTTTCCAATGAGTCAGTTCTTTGCATCAGGTGGCCAAAGTATTAGAGCTTTAGCATCAGTCCTTCCATTGAATATTCAGGGTTGATTTCCTTTAAGATTGACTGATTTGACCTCCTTGCAGTCCAAGGAGGTATTAGATGGTCATTTTATAACTAAAAAAAAAAAGAAGAAGAAGAAAAAGAGATGTTAATATTAAACAAAGCAAACAAGATATGTAATGAAAGATGAGTCATTTAGATAAGGCAACCCTGGATGAAGAATGCCTTCCTCCCTCAGAGAGGCTCCTCTGTCCATCACAAGACGTCCATGTGAGCCAGAGTCTGAGAACACACTCAAGGAATACATGCACTTTCCATTCCTTAACTGTTGGGATTTTTTTCTGGTTGACCCAGCAAATTAAATTCCTTGCATTTCAAAAGAGAATGTTTTTTTTTTTTCCCCATTTCTTTAAGCATCAGCATGTTATTCCAATGTTAGCTCCTAGCCAACTCTGAATTTCAACAATATTATCCACTTTTCCACAAAAAGAAAAAAAAAGAATGTTAGAACTTCAAACTTGTAGAAAGCAGTTTGAGGATCTTTCCTTATCTGTTTGTTATTTTACTTTTATTAGAATAATTTATTACTTTTTTTATTGACCATATTTTTTTCTAGGGAAGAATCAGACTTTCTTGAAAATATTTTCCTTTTTTTAGAAATGTCTAGCTAGAGGAGCAATTTTAAAATAAATGGCTATTTGCATTAAGTTTCTCATCAAAGAAATGAGGAGGTGGTAAAGGGACTATACCTAACATATACTTAATAGCTAGAGATAAACTAATTGTAGACATATTTCAGAACCATAAATGTATGGAATTGCATGATTTAAAGAACAGGAAAATTCACAACGGTTGACTTACAAGGCATGTGGCGTAACGATACTAAGATATGAGGAAAGAAGCCAAGTATGGAATGAAATTGGAAGAGAAACCTTCTCAAAATTAAGTTTTGGCAAGAGGATGGGGCTTTTGTGTGCCAGATTTTCACTGAGAGCTAATTATATTGGTCACATTGTGAATTGCGTAGAAAGGAGATTGTTGCTTCTGGTACCTTAGATACACAGGTGACTGAACTATTTTTTTTTTTTTTTAAGATATAAGCTTTCCTTTTGGTAAAGATTACCTCATCAGAACGTAGTCAACAGAGCCTTTAAAACTATGCTCTTTGACTAGTATCAAGAAGAATGAGGAATTATAAATATTTTTTAGGAAAATAATATTAAAACAGAAAGGATAGACCATAATCAGTGATGCCAATAAACGGACTGAATTTCTTGGCTTTTATTTTTGTAGTTGCGTGTAATTCCACTTAAAAAACACTAGTGTGTCTAACACAAGCTGGTGTGGCTTCAAACGAGTAAGGCCATGGCTGCAGAGATATCCCTTATTTCATTGCTAGAGGGTGCTCTTGTAAAGAAAATCTCATCACACAAGCGCTGCTGAGAATCTCGCCCAACCTGGTGATGTCAGCATCACCATGGAGATCTCATTCCAGTGAGGGGAAGTGGATTCCACAGTCCTGCATTGGAAATGTGTAAATAGCAGATGCTTTTATTGCCTTTGTTTGAATCCTTGCCCTTGCAGAGCAATTCAAACCGGAAGCTCAGAGGAGAGGAAGTCCTTATTTTCTTCAGTGTTTTGTTTTTTTTTTTTTTCCCCCTCCACAAGCAGCTTGGTCCCCTGTGATGAGAGTGCATGATGGCAAGTTAATGGGAAAGATATGATTTCAGATTTCACATAAAGAATGTCAGAAAACTGAATATGTTTTCCTTGAGTCAAAGAAATAATTCCAACTTGCTTTAAGATAACTTTTCATTATACACTATAGGATAACTAAGTGGTTTTATCAGCTGTAATTTATAATATGTGAATGCAAGGGTATATGTTTCTATGCATTTGAATAGTCTTGTTTTCCTGAAACTTGGCAGGTAAAAGCCTGCCTTTGAATTCGGACTGACCTAGTTTCAAATTCCTATTGATCTTCTGTTTAATCTGGCTAAGTTTTTCTAAATCTGTAAAGTATGGATACTGTGTGTGTGTGTGTGGTCAGTTGCTCAGTTGTGTCCAACTCTGCAGTCCTATGGACTGTAGCCCGCTAGGCTCCTCTGTCCATGGGGTTTCCCAGGCAAGAATACTGGAGTGGGTTGCCACTTCCTACTCCAGGGGCTCTTCCCAACCCAGAGATCGAGCCCAAGTCTCTTGAGTCTCCGGCATTAGCAGGCAGGTTCTTTACCACTAGAGCCACCTGGGAAGCCTGGGAGGGATATTAATAGCATCTAAACTGTTAGCTGCTCAGTTGTGTCCGACTCTTAGCAGCCTCATGAACTGTAGCCTGCCAGGCTCCTCTGTTCAGGGGATTTCCCAAGCATGAATACTGGAGTGGGTTGCCATTTCTTTCTCCAAATAGCATCTAACTGTTGTCTCATAGTCTGTCTCCATAGCCAAGGGGCTTAAATGTAATAATGTATACTGACTATTAAGTGTAATAATGTATATGGACAGGTTCTTGTTGCTCTGTCACACACACGCACACATATCTTTTCTTTATATCTTCATCACATAACTACTATGGTAAAACATAGAACCATTAGAGAAACTGATAAGAGAACTTAGGTAACTGGTCCAATTCTATATGACTACCCCAAATTTGTGCCCAGAATCTATGTATCATGACCTTCATTCAAAGGCTTTTTCCAGCATATCTGGCAATTACAATCACCCATCTTTTTTGAGATATGGATATGGTATTATGCTAATCATCCCCAGGGATAACCTCAGATGCAATAAAGTGTTTCTATTTGGGATTGGATTTTCCACCTGATGCGAAGAGCTGACTCATGGGGTCAGACTCTGATGCTGGGGAAGATTGAGGAGGAGAAGGGGGTAACAGAGGATGAGATGGTTGGATGGCATCACCAGCTCAGTGGACATGGTCGATTTTGAGTGAACTATGGGAGATAGAGAAGTACAGGGAAGCCTGGCATGCTGCAAAGAGTCGGACGCAACTTAGCAACTGAACAACAACATATATTCTTATAATAACCAAAGCATTAGGTAAGAACTGAAAATTGATTGATGGCACCTTGTGCCATAAACTGATTACCTCCTTTATAAATTGCATATAATGCCTTTTCTAGTGTAGGGACATTTTGACAGAGGACACTTTTCTCAGAGGAATACGCATCTCCAGCTCCCACAAAAACTAAAATTTGGCCCCAAGGGTCCCTGATTAAGACAGTGGTTCATAGAACTATATATTCATGTGGTCGCTGGTGAACATATTTGCAGGTGACTTTCACAGCATCATTTCAGTGGAAACCTGGGGCATGAACCCAACTTGCTGTCAGCAGCTGCAGCCGGCTTCGTATCAGCTCCCTGATGCTAATTCAAAGTGTGCTTCGTGGGACTTCCCTGACAGTCCGGTGGCTAAGACTCGGGGCTCCCAATGCGGGGAGCCAATCTTTGATCCCCGGTCAGGAACTAGATCCCACTGGCCCAACTAAAAAGATCCCGCATGCCACAGCTACAAATCCCACCTGTTGCAACGAAGACCTTAAGTAAATATATATTTTTAAAAGTGTGCTTTGCTCCAAAACGATTGACCCATAGGACCCCCTAGACCCAAAGTGAGAAGGGGCACCCATATGCTACCTTTGACCCAAATCTACTTTTACAATAGAAGCCTGTTGTGCCAGGAGCTATCTGCTGCATTTTAAAAATTTATTTATTTGTTTATATTAGCTATGCATTTGATTTGTGCTTATTTAGAAGGAAAACTGTATTGGGGCTAATAAAAATAGCTAAAATGTATTGAGGGTTTATCCTCTTCTGAGTCGCAGTCAAATTCTTAAAACAACCAAAACAATAAACAGAGGCATGAAGAAATTAACATCTGAGGGGCGGAGCTGGATTAATGCAGAACCCCAGGCTTTTACGACTGGGCTGTGCTCTTGGAGAATTGTCCCAGAGTGGACGTCCCTGTTGGGCTGCAGAATCGCACTCAGGGAGGCACCATCTCTGCCCGGAGTTTAGGATCTTTAGAAACGGGTTTCCTGACTTGCTCGGGTCAGTGGTCATGGCAGAGCAGGAGCCGCAACCCAGACACCTGCCTCCAGACCGGCAACAAACTGCTGGAAGGCGCTGCAGGTTCCTCTCCGCTGAATTTCCAATTCACTGCAGTGTGTTAGGAGTTCCTTGGAGTGCCAGTCTGTTCTAAGCGCTGGAAATGAAGAGGTGAAGGCTGAAGGCAGTCCTGTCCTCAAGGCCTCACACAGTGGTGCCCAGAGAATGCTTATGGAGTGATGACTAGGGGTTCAGAGCAGGGGTGAGTCACTTTGGGTTGCAGTGTAGATAGAAGGTAAGGCTTAGATCTTCCATGGAGGCTTGAGTCATAGAAGGGATTTGAGTAGTCAAAGAGTTAATAGAAGGGGATACCTAATGGGAAAAAAAAATTGTTCCAAAGCCACACACACATCAGATAGAAGAAGTCCTTTCGAAGGAGAGAAAGTAAAGCAGATAAATTGGAACGTGTTTCCTGTTAGAGCATAGTACTTAAATTAATCCATCCATCTATCCATCCAACCATTCATCTATCCATCCATCCACCCACCCACCTGTCTGTCCATCCATCAGTCCATCCATCCAGCCATCCCTCCATCCATCGATATCAACACTTACTGAGTATCAGGCAGCATCTCATGGCTGAAGCTACCATGAACTTGAAAGCTAGGTTCGGAGCAGATTTCGAGGATTCTGGAATGCCACGCTCAAAGATGAACTTCAGTGTGATGATAAGTCATAGGTGTTTGTGTGAGCCATGGAGAGAGAGACTGAAACTTTACTAAGAAGAAGGAGATTAAGAGAATTAAGTAGGATCAGTGGGAGAGAAAGGAGATGGGAGTGAGCAAAACCATGGTCCACAGGTAGGAGGCTAAACTGTGGACTGAGGTGGTGATGGGGTTGCTGAGGAGGGGCAGGGAAGGTCTGGGTTTGGGAGACGGTGCTGGGGCAGCGTCTGTGGCCATGCAGACCACAGAGATAGATGGACACTGACTGTACCACCTCTTCTGGAGGCAGGAGTGACGGTGGACAGGGACAGGCTGGACTGGACTTCCTTTTCTCAAACATCATCTCTCTGCCTTTGCATCTTTCTTGGACCTAGTCTTGATGGATGCTTCCAATACCTGATACCTGTTGACTAGAGATTTCACAGAAGAGAAGGTCAACTGTCACTATCTCTTTGTAGCAAGGAATGTTGTTGTTGTTTTAATCCATAAATGGAACTTGTTTCTCAAAGCTGGTTACCACACTGACTTTTGAGAACCTCAGACTTAAGAAGGAATAACATTGCATAGATGTATCAAATCAGATCATTACGCACAGTATTGGTTTTACATTTCTCTATCTTTTCTAATCCTTTGATGTCAGAAAATACTATAATGCCTAAAGGAAAAATCTCCAAGTATATTGGCCTAGAAAAAAGGGTTATAAATCTTCCTCTATTATCCTCTATTGTTAGATGGGATAGAATACATTTGTAGCTACCTCCAGCTCAGTGATCGAGAGTGAGAGCGCAGGCCGTCAAAGTGCATAGATTATCCCAAATCCATCTTTATTGTAACCTTGTGTTTAAGCCTCCTTTGCTATCAACTCTTTTACCAAGGCTTCTAACAGGGAGCAGTTTTCTAAATTTGAACTTGATCTACTGACCCTACCCACCTTCTCTGGGTGGGAGTTTTATAAGCAGGGAAATGGATAAATGATGCCAGAGCGGAGAGCATAGAAAACATCACAGTTTCTGACAGTTGAACAAATTCTTTGATTTCACTCACTCACGATTGAGAGGTAAATGGATACATGTTGCTTGGCATTGAAAGGACTTCTCCCTGCCTTCTTTGTGTGTGTGTGAGTGATGACAGTTGCTTTTCCATAGCCATCACTGTGTTCCTTTTATGTTCTTGGAGTCCTGGAGTTGGAAACAACATCAAAAGTTCATCATGTTTCAGTTCCCACTTGGAACAGAATTCTACCTAAACCATCCAGTTTGTATTGTTGTCGCTCTATTTTCTGAGTCTCGGGCTGGGAGGATGGTCATCTGGATGTGATGGATGCGGGTTGGCTGGCATGTTATAGTTTTGGTAGTTATTTGTTCACTTATCAGTGGCATAAAGTAGCCACCGGTAGAGGGAGGTGATCTGGTTGGCCAACTGACGTTCTGAAATGCAAATGATGGGAATATGTGGAAAGAAAGGGCATTTTCTTTCTTTTGGAAAACAGTATTTTTCAACCATTGGAGCTTTGTCATCATAACGTTTGGCACAGAGCCTGGCGCAGAGTAGGTCCATCTTAAATGTTTGAATGAATTTAAAATTCTCTTCACTTAGCAGCTGTCAGCATAGCCTATCCAATAAGGGAGCATACCGTGCTGGCGAGGAGAGTTCCAGAATCAAGGAAGTCTGGGAGAGACTGTATTTTTGTATCTCCTCTTTGGAGTTGCCGTGTGCTTAGCACATTCAGGGGCTTGAGACGATCAGAAGGAACAAATGCAGGTGGCGCTAGTGGTAACTCACCTGCCAGTGCAGGAGACGCAAGAGGCATGGGTTCGATCCCTGGGTCGAGAAGATCCCCTGGAAAAGGGAATGGCAACCCACTCCAGTATTCTTGCCTGGAGAATCCCCATGGACAGAGGAGCCTGGCGGGCTACAGTCCATAGGGTCGCAAAGAGTCGAACACCACTGAAGTGACAGAGCACAAAACAAAGAAGTCTGTTTATGTTGGAGAAATATTTTCCAAATCTCTTTGGCCATTGGACCCTGTGGGGCACAAATTCCATTAATCATTCTCACTTTAGGAAATACTGCTTTTTAGGCTAATTGTTCACGTTTTTGCCTGAATAAGACATGGTTTCCCATTCCTGCTCATTTTTATATGCCTATGTGCTGTGTGCTAATGGCCAGATAGTCGGCACAGTATGGACCTACACGAGTAAAATGACAGCGGCCTGGGCGGGGTTGGTTGAGATGACTCCCGCGATGATCAGGAGAGCGGGGGTCGCGGTGCTGGGGTGCTGTGTCATGAAGATACAAAGGAAGAGAGTCATGGTTGGAATCTGACAGAAAGGAGTGTAATAGAGAGCGGGTTCTCAGTTCGAAAGGCCTGTTATTAACCCAAGTAGACGGTCAAAGCTTCTGAGTGTTGAAGACCTTCCGTTCATCTTCCTGGATGCTTGCAGTGTCCCTCTCAAGTCACCTGTGTTTTCAAGCTTTTAGAGACAGAATAAGCACTGACCACCATGGATGTCCCTCACTCACACTTAGTGCTCACTATCAAACTGTGAGAGAAGTATCATTCTGAAGACCTGAGCCGAGTGGTTATTTGTGGGGATTTGTTGTTGTTGTTGTTTAATTTTTATAGGAGTACAGTTGCTTTACAATGCCGTGTTAGTTTCTGCTGTACAGCAAAGTGAATCAGCTATGTGTGTTTGTGTGCCTTCCGTTGCATCTCTTTGCGACCCCCATGGACTGCAGCCCTCCAGGCTCCTCTGTCCATGGAATTTTCCAGGCCAGAATCCTGGAGTGGGCAGCGATTTCCTTCCCCAGAATCAGCTATAGTATGTCTATTTCCCCCCCCTTTTCAGACTCCCGTTCCACTTGGGTCACCCCAGAGCACCGAGTAGAGCTCCTTGCGCTATACAGTAGGTTCTCATTAGTTATCTACTTTATACGTAGTAACAATAGTGTGTATATGTCAATCTCAATCTCCTAATTCACCTCCCTTCCCCATTTGGCATCCATATGTTTGTTCTTTACATCTGTATCTCTGTTTCTGCTTTGCACATAGGTTCATCTGTACCATTTTTCTAGACTCCACATGTATGTGTTAATGTATGGTACTTGTTTTTCTCTTTCTGACTTCACTCTGTCCAAGTAGTTGTTTGGGAATGAGGGATTATTGAAGAAAAACTATCTGATGCCTCCATAGCATTGCATCTGGGGCTCGGAACGATGCTATCCTTCCCCACCTTACTTCTGTAAGCACTCCAGCATCTTTGACTTGTCAGGGTCACGTTACGGGAACTGACAAGGAGCAGAACCCGAGAACCCCAGCGGTGCTCTGCGGATGAAGTACCAGTACATAAGGGAAGGGGTTCACAGGAAGCACAGACCAAAGACCTCTCACACATCAGACACAGGAAGGCTTGCCTCTGATCCTCAAATATCCAAGGGAAAATGCAATAAATAAATACGAAAGTCTATTTCACGCAGCTCTGAATGGTGCCTTCAAGGGACTGCTTTACAGTCTGCTCCAAGTGGTCAAAAAAAATTAAAAATAGATAGAAATCAGAAGCATTTCCGGTGCCTTCTACTGGCATTATACATACTGTGAACAACAACAGCAAAAGTATTACCCTGCACATCCACATATTCAGAGAGAGAGCAGCAAGCTCAGAATTATTCATCTGGACTACATTTACTTGAAAAGCGGCATTTAGCTTTCAAAGTTCATGTTGGAGAAGAAGTTGAATAAAATATCAAAAGGTTGTTTTAAAACTTTCCCTTTGTGTGACCACAAGCTAGGGAACCACGGGAATGTTAAAGTTCAGCTTAGCTTGAGATGAGGGATACAGTTGCTTCGTCTCTGTAGCTAAATCTCCGAAATAACTGACTTTTTCTATTATTCCTTTTATGAAGGGCACCATTTTTGTTTTAGATAGAGTTAGATGTGATCTTGGGCTTCTCAGGTGGCTCAGTGGTAAAAGAAGCCTCCTGCCAATGCAGAAAGACGCGGGTTTGATCCCTGGGTCAGAATGATCCCCTGGAGGAGGAAATGGCAATCCACCCCAAGATTCTTGCCTGGAGGACCCCATGGACAGAGGAGCCTGGCGGGCTACAGTCCATGGGGTCACAAAGAGTCGGGCACGACTTACACAGCACAGATGGGGTCTAAAGGAGATTGTGCTATTCCTGTTAGGGTACAGATATTTTTCTCTAGTTGTTGCCCCAGCAACCATCATCATGTAACTCTGGCATCAGTTACTAGAAAACACATTTGTTGCTAAAACCATACACTGACTTTTACTGCTCTCCAGGACGGTTACCATCCGAGGAGTGAAGGAGCGCTCCTTTTCTACAAGTTGCTGTGTCCAGTCTGTTGTGAAAATAAAGGGCTCCTGCCTCCTAGCCTATTGATATGTCAGGTCATAAATGTGAGTTACCGGTTCTATGTCCCTTTTCCCGCCTTCCTGCACCACTGAAACGGAACATGTTTCTTACTAGTACCAGATGCTGGAAAACCTCCCTTTGAAATTCCTCCGGAGGAGCGGCCCTGTTGATTCCATTAGCTGGGAAGTGGCTGTATGCAGATGTCCACTGGCGGGGATGCTTTGCTGTAATTGCTGTGCTGCTGACCCCTTGCTGAGTGCCACGCTTTTCTCTTGTAGGTGATGTGCCTTCAGGACTTTTTTGGTGACGATGACATTTTTATTGCATGTGGACCGGAGAAGTTCCGTTACCAGGATGATTTCTTGCTAGATGAAAGTGGTAAGGAAACAAAAAAAAAAAGTTCAAAACCAGGGGAAATTTGAGGCAGCTTTCCAAAATGAGCTGCACTTGGGCCAAGATTATGTCAACTCGAAAGCTACCAAATCAGTTTCAGATCCTCAGCCAACATGGCTTTCCCATATCTCGAATTTCTTTGATTTTTTTATAATATAGAAAACAGATGAAATGATCATTTGAAAGGTTAAATCATTTAGAAGAATAAATTACCAGTGACTAATTTATAACCATTTTGTTAACTACATTGGTGTTCTATAGAAAAATCATGGTGCTAATGTCTACATTTTTAATTACATATTTATATCAAAACTCATAGTTGAAAGATGTGTTATCGTGAAGTTATTGAGCATGTGTCTAGACTCAGCTTTCACATGGCCTCCTTTCTCCTGTAGGTCCTGAGAAAGATGGTCTTGTGTCCTTTTCCTTTAAATATGTCAGAATTTGTGTGTCATTAGGATTTGTGAAGGATCAGAAAAGAGCATCCTTCAGTTGAAAATGAAATGTGATTTTTTTCCCCAATTGATAGAGAAGGAACCACTGATAAAGAGGGAAAGATACATCTTGGGAAATGAATGTGAAAGGTTGTAACTTCAAGAATGATGTTTTCTGATACCGTAAATCATCTCAGAATCTTAACAGCATCACAGAAAAGACAATTGCCCTGAACAGAGAGACCTTTCCTAAGTCATATGACTTCTGATTTAATTAGGGATATAGTACATATTTATTGTTAATTCAAATTGTTGCTACTTGGAAGCACTTTTAGAAGTGATAATGAATTTCTTGCCTAGATAAATGCAGATAAATTAATGAGCTTTTGACCAAGTGGGTGGGAAATACTGGAGCTCCAAATATGGCTGATATACATTCACATAGAATATCTATATTATATGCATATGTGCATATCAGGTACATGCATTTAAACACACTACAGTTATTTCATCATTTTAAAATGTCTTCAGGTGTATAGGGAGGGATAAAAATAAGAGAGGTTGCCCCTTTATCATTAAAACTTTAAATGCCTAATAAAAGTTTTTGCAACTCTATCACTTGAAGAGATTTAAGTTATTGATGTTTTGGTTGAAAAGGCTGGGAGAGTGGTTTGGTACCTCTTTCCCTCTAAATAAGTTTTCTCTAAATACTTTGCATCTTTATCTCTGATAGACTCTCCTTGGAGACAAAAATTGATGCAAATCTATCATTCATGTGAAGGCCAGGGGTGGGCTCCCCCAGCCCACCCCTTTTTCAGATGAGACAGCTTAGCTGTTGTGCAAAAGAAGTGAAGGTTAGAAGTCAGGCAGAAGAGCCAACAGCACAGTTTTGAAAAGAATAAACTGCCTTGATTTCCAATTTAAAGAAGATAGCTGTTTCTAATGGGACGGACAGAGAGACCAGATGCGTTCTGAAATGAAAGTTTGAGTCTGCTGCTTTGATAACAGAAAAACAGCCTGTCAGACTTGAACTGGAATCCAGCTTGGTTTCAAATCAGCAGAGCTGGCCTGGGCTTCTGCCGCCCTCCGTGTCCCCCCAGCACCCAGGGAGACTCAGGGCTTCTCCCCGACCTTGCCTCTCTTGGTGTGGCCTTGGGGCTGGACTTTCGCCCTTGACAGTGTTCTCTCAACCCAGGTGGCTTCAGCCTACTCGTGTTCATCCGCTGTGATGGGCAGGCCGGCTTTCTGAAATGTTGAACAGCAAAATCCCCATGATTTCCCTGTAGAAGCCTTTCTCATGAATAAGAATGCATATATATACATGCACACTCGTGCACACGCGTGCATGCACACGCGGGAGTCAGGGGATGTTGCCCATGATGTGTGGCTTGGCCCAGTGAAGGGCTGCTTCAGACTGAAACTTGAGTGACGAAGGGAGAACTGCACATCCTTTCCTGGGATGAATATACCCCGAGCATTTCTTGGTGTGAAGTACATCTGCTGAGTAACCGTGTACTCCCCCATATCCTCCGGGAAGCACGTGGCTTGGGGGTAGGGGTAGAGACGAAGTCTAAATTGAGATTTTTTTTTTTTTACTTCCTGGCACAAACCTACCCCGAGACTAAATTCACACGTTGACAACTGCAGTTTCCCTGTCGCTTGTACAGCATGTTCTGGCGCTAATGTATTAACATTTGAATCTTTTTTTTTTTTTTTTTAAGTGCTCTGAGCATGATTTGCTGCAGCTTATCTGTACTTGCTAAACGATATTTGCACGTCGAGGCTTCCTTTGGCCTCTTCCATAGGGGCTTCCTGAAAGGAGGGGCAACGGGGAGTGGGGGAACCAGCAGTGACTGAATTAATATTGGTGCAGAGGCTTCGCTTGATTTAATGGCACCAAGAAGCGGGCTTTTGCCACAAGGCAGCACTTTTATTTTGTCTCTTGAAATTAAGCCAGCTTGCAGTGAGTTCAGGATTAGCAAATGATACCTCCCCTGATGACTGCTGGGTAAGCTCCTGGAGATGGCTCTTAAGGTCTTTCCAGTGAGACATTGTGACTTTATAGACGTTTATTTCATGGGACTACAGTGGAGCCAGATCAATATTAGAAACTGCGAGGGGGCTTTCTTCCTCCCCCGTTTTCACAGAAAAAAATACTTTCCTTCTTCCAGCTCCAAATGTAACCATTTTAGCAATATCGTCATCAATCGCTGGCTTTTTAGCACCTTCTAGTGTGGTGGATGAAGGACTATATATAGAGACACAGGCCAGGGGATCCTTCCTCAGTCATGGCTTGCGGTCTAATTTAGAAATGATGAAACATAGTCAAGGGAAATGCCAAATTGGAGACAGGAAGCTTCACACAGTTTCGCTTGTATGTTGAAGATAAACTGACGAATTTATAATTTGTTGCCCTTAAAAAGTGAGAGGATTTTGTTGAGAAATGCCTACCTCTACCCAGGAGGGTAAAGCAACTCCTTGGTGAGGAGCCTGTCACAGGATGTCACCTTCTGTCCACCCCTCAAAGCCAACACCCCCCTAGAGTCGCTTGGCCAGTTTCCTCACCTGCCTATTTCACCCCTGCCAGGCCTGACACCTGCTCAGGAGTTTCAACCTCACTCATCCTTTTTAAAAAAAATTTAATGTAATATTTTTATTGAAATGAGTTGATTTACAATGTTGTGTTAATTTCTGCTGTATAGCAAACTGATTTGGTGTTACACACACACACACATATATGTGTATGCGTGTGTGTATATATACACACACACACACATTCCTTTTTATAGTCTTTTCCATTATGGTTTATTTCAGGATTCAGGATACTGAATACACGTTGCTGTGCTACACCGTGGGGCCTTGTTTATCCACTCTGCATATACTAGTTTCCTCTGCTAACCCCACACTCCCAGTCCATCCCTCGCCTTCTCCCCCCTCCCCTTGGCAACCACAGGTCTGCTTTCTGTCCGTGAGTCTGTTTTGTAGATAAGCGCATCTGTGTCCTATTTTAAATTCCACGTATAAGTGGCGTCATATGGTATTTGCCTTTCTCTTTCTGTTCATCTTCTCTGTTTACCAGTTCCCCTGTGCCCTTGATTCCTTAATGTTAGTAGGCATTAATGTTAATTCCTTGGTGTTAATAGGCATGACTCCAGACTTCATATTTTTGTTTGGGTGTTGTCTATCTGTCTCCTAAGTTTGCTGTAACAAAAGAGTCCTGTCTCTGGGGAATGCTGGTCCAGGTTCCTCCTGCAGTAGGCAGACCCATCTGGAGTCTAGTGTTCTTCCTGGGTATGTGATTTGAGAAGGGACGTTTCCTCAGCTTTCTCTTGTGGACCCTATGGTATCGGGTACCCAGGACCCTCTGGATACATGTTCCCAGAAGTATTCCATCCTGACCTTGGAAACAAGGACTCAGGTCCTGAATGAGGTGCAGCAGAAGCTACATCAGGCACGAGGCACCACAGCGTCCTCATTGCTTTCCCCAGCTTTGGGTGATGAGAAAATCGGGTTAGAACCCAGCACAATGGAAGAAATACTGGACAAGGTTAGGAGACAAAAGTCTGGCCCAAGCTTGGTGCCCTGCTTGCTGTGTGGTCTCTGCATCTCCAAGCCTGCTTTCCATTCTGTAAAACACCTTTCCCCCCTTCCTCGGGTTGTAATGGACCTCAAATGAGATAATAAATGTCAAAGCACGTTCAAAACTGTGTTCCTTATTACTTAGTGAATAATGTTAGTGAGTGACACCTCAGCTGAAATACACCTCCTGGTGGACTGCAGCTGGACTCAGCCACATAGCTGCGTTTGCAGGGCTTAATTGGAGGCAGATGTCATCAAGATGTGCTGCCGGGGTGCTTTAGAACAAAAAAGTGACTATCTGTTGCTCTTTTCCCACTCTCAACTTCTATTCCTGTGGTGGAGGTGAGAGGAGATGCAGCGACCTTTGAAGATACCCACCCGTTTCTGGAGGGAATCTCTGGAAGATTAAACCAAATGACATGTAGACCCAGTCAGATTTCTAAAGCTGATGATGTTCAGGAAGTCCCAGCCCTTAGGTCCACATTGATTTGGGTTAGAGGGATTGTAATGGATCTGCTGCTTTGTCCTGGGGCTGGTGATGCCAAGAAACATCACAAGAAACAGTCCCCAAGGTCACTGGGGACACCAGAAAGACGCGTAGTGTCTGGATTGACCAGACCTCCTCACACAGTGGCTTTTGAGCTACTGCCGGCAAAAGTCATTCATTCTTTGATGAGGAGCCTACCAGGCTCCTCTGTCCATGGGGATTCTCCAGGCAGGAATATTGGAGTGGGTTGTGATGTTATCCTCCAGGGGATCTTCCCAACTCAGGGGCAGTCTCCTGCATTGCACGCAGATTCTTTACCATCTGAGCCACCAGGGAAGCCCATTTTTTCATACATCCATTCATTTATTCAGTTAGCTAAGCTAACTTACCATGTGCCAGACAGTGCGCTAGACACAAATAATTGTCGACAGTAACACTTCCATGAAATAGGACCCTCCTATGACTTTTAATATTGCTTATATCTGAAGCTGTCAGAGGATCTTGGTTGCTGAACTTTGACTCAAAATATTAATTTTTGCTTGTATATTTTATCTCTTTGGAGTAATATTGTGGTAAAATATCTGACGGGTCATAACAGACAGTTCTTTATAGGTTTAAATTTTAATTGGATGATGTGGCCAGTTTAAATGGAATTTGTGAGCAGATTTATTTCAGATGTGTGGTACCTGATGCTGGAATACTTGATAGGTTCAATAGATTTTGATCTTAGGAATGGACAGTTCTTATTTCCAAAAAAATTATAACTGTAGTGGTGAATAATTGCCAAGCTTCTGTGACCTTTTCTTTTTTAATAGAAAATCGGGTATGCATTTTTATTAGTTCTGAACAGAAAGCCCATTGGGTTACATGCTTTGCTCTTGTCAGTAAGTTCTCCATTGCATCTTAGCTGTAGGAAAATTGGAGGGGTTCTGGAGACTTCCTCCTCCATGGCTACATTTTAGCTCATGCATAAATATAAAGTTCCCCAGAACATAGTGGTATTTTCTCATTTGATTCGCTGCCAAGCTGTGGAGACCTATAGATACTTTGGAGACATGTAGAGATGGATTTTACTTTGGAGACAGAATCTAACTTGAGTACCAGCTAGTTCCTTTTCTATGAAAATATGATTTTTCTCCTTAGGAAAGAAAGACATTGTATCAATATAACACATCTTTTCTTTATGTTTCCTCTTCCAGTCCTCATGGGCTTCTTTTTCTTGTATTCGGTAGCAGTGACACCTGAATTGTTGACATGAAAAAACCAACAAAATATAGCATTGAGAATGAATGATATACATGAGGCGTCTTGGAAACCATGGGTTTGCAGTCCCTCCTGACAGCATTGCAACAGTTGTTCATCTATCCCCAACCAAAACACTCTGTTTTCGCAACTTACACCTTGATAAGAAGGCCAGCTCCACTTTCCACTAGTGCTGGTTTTAAATAAGTTTTTTCTTATATTGACCCTAAATAAATCTCTCTCTGACCTGTTCACAGTGGTCCTAATTCTGCCCTCCAGAGTAGTAAAACCACCCACTGCCTTCCTTTTTAGAAGATGAACTTTCCTCATAGAGCACCAGGATGATCAAAGCCAATTCACAGTAAACTATTTTGTTTCCTTGTCCTTCTAGATCAAAATGTCCCTGAACATTCACTCATTTTCTCCCCTCCTCCCATCTTTCAAAGGAAGAAGAGTCTTTCTTTGGCAATGATAACGTTCTTGACTTTGTCTTCTCTGTTCTTTGTGACCTTGCCTTTTCAGCATTCCCTTCCTGCTGTTCCTGAACATTTGTTGTTTTACCTCGGTTTTAGAATCTCTTTCTTCTCAACTCATGACCATGCTTCAATTTCCCCTATCCTAAAGGAGCTGTTGATCATCTCATCAAACCACAATGCCTCTCTGTCTCTGCCAAACAGCTTTAAAAATACTGTCCTTGAAACCTCCATCACCTCATCTTGACTCACTTTTATACCTTTGGGTAAATGGTATGCTGAAAACACAAAAGTTTTTTTTTTTTTAATTTACAAAATTGTCCTCCACTATCTTTTAAATTTGAATGATGGTTAAAGTTCTTCTTTTGTCACTGAATGACACTTGGGAAAATCTCTCAAGACTTTTCTGTTCCCTTGGGATTCCATGATGGTTCAGTAGTTTAGCCTCTGAGCTTCCAGTTCTGGGGGTGCTGGTTCAATCCCTGGTCCATCACCTCTTCCTAATTCACTTTTAATACCTTTGGGCAAATGGGATGCTGAAAACACAAAAGTTTTGTTTTTTTTTAATTTACAAAATTGTCCTCCACTATTGCTTCGAAAAGTTATGATCAACCTAGGTAGCATATTCAAAAGCAGAGACATTACTTTGCTGACTAAGGTCTGTCTAGTCAGGGCTATGGTTTTTCCAGTGGTCATGTATGGATGTGAGAGTTGGACTCACACTCAGTGAAGAAGGCTGAGTGATGAAGAATTGATGCTTTTGAACTGTGGTGTTGGAGAAGACTCTTGAGAGTCCCTTGGACTGCAAGGAGACCCAACCAGTCCATTCTGAAGGAGATCAGCCCTGGGATTTCTTTGGAAGAAATGATGCTAAAGCTGAAGCTCCAGTACTTTGGCCACCTCATGCGAAGAGTTGACTCATTGGAAAAGACTTTGATGCTGGGAGGGATTGGGGGCGGGAGGAGAAGGGGACGACAGAGGATGAAGTGGCTGGATGGCATCACTGACTTGATGGACGTGAGTCTGAGTGAACTCCGGGAGGTGGTGATGGACAGGGAGGCCTGGCGTGCTGCGATTCATGGGGTCACAAAAAGTCGGACACGACTGAGCGACTGAACTGAACTGATTGCTTCCAGTGCAGGGGATGCAGGTTTGATCCCTGGTCAGGGAATTAAAATTCCACATGCCTTACAGTGAAACAAACAAAACATAAAACAGAAGGAATGTTATAACAAATTCAATTAAGACTTTAAAAATAATTATTATTATTTAAAACTTATTATTGTCAAAAAAAATCTGTAAAAAAAAGACTTTTCTATTCTTTCCTAAGATAGTAAAAAGTGTTATGAACTCTTCTAGCTACAAATCATCATCTCAGTTCAGAAGAGGAAACATGTAGTCCTATGTAGTAGTCACTCCAAATTGGAGTGGTTTTTCCTTATGGATCCAGGGCCCAATGTAGTGAGTTCTTTCTCTGCAGGAAAACAGGAAGTGGGATTGATACCTTCTCTCCTCTTTACTCGCCACCTCTCTGCTATTGATCCTTCCAGGGTCGGAGTAGGGAAGGGGGCAGTGGAGGTGGGTGATGAGGAGTGGGTGGTGGGTCCTCATGACTGTGCTGTGGTGGCCCAGCCTCTCTGGGCATGAGAGCAGGTGCTCAGCAAAGTCTCTTGTTGAGTGTTTGCAGCAGGTCCTCAGGGACTCTCACTGGGAACATTCAGCTCTTCTTCGATGTGGTCAGTTCAGTTTCTTCCAGTTTTGGCTACTTCTCCCTCAGTCCTTGTGTTCCAAAGCTCTGATTGTTGGCCTCGGATGATCCTCTTGAGAAGAATGTAAATTATCTTCATGCCAGCTCACTCCCTCAGATCTGTCACTGCGTTCATATGTCTTTTGCCCCAACCACAGGCCACTCATTGCCAGCGAATCTCCTTTACTCTGCTGCCAGAGGTTCTTGGAAGAAAAACCAGACACTCAAACACCAGTCTGTTATCTGCCTCCATCCATGGATGACACTGACTGAGCTCTTCAGATCTGCCAGGGGAGCCCCAGCTGGGATGAGAGGGAGCATCTTCCCTCCTTTGGGGTTCAGAGGTTCACAGCACTGCTCTTTCTAAAGAGATCTGTCTCAGAAGTCCCCTTTCTCTCTAATGAATTAAGCCTTTTATACCTTTGAAAGTGGGTAAGAAGACTTAAGGCCAGCAATCAATCGTTTCTTTGCATCTACGTGGACTTTTCTAGAAGCTTGTCCATCTCACAATTCACTCTGTGTATCTGATACACATCCCTTTGGAGTTTGGATGAAAATCTCATTTCCCCTTACATAATAGTTTCACTGAAGAAGGATGATCGTCACATCACTATATCCCGTATTCTCCATGTTTTTCCTTCCTGACTCCTTGGAGGTATTTGTTTTGTCTTTTTTTTTTAATTGAAGTAAAATTGCTTTACAATTTTGTGTTGGTTTCTGCTCTAGACAAAGTGAATCAGCAATGCCTCCACAGGTACTCCCTCCCTCTTGGAGCACCCCCACTCTCCCCACCCATCTAGGTCATCACAGAGAAGTTCCCTGTGCTACACAGCAGATTCCCGCGAGCTGTTTACATTACCCATGGTAGATAGTGTATTTATGTCAAACCTAACCTCTTAATTCATCCCACTCTTCCCTTCCCCACCCCCCAGCCCAGCTCCTGAATCCATGCATCCACTCTCTACATCTGTGTCTCTACAAAGAGGTAGAGATGAACATAGTTCCAGGGCAGGAATAGAGACACATTGGACATTTTCGGTGATGCCCCTCGTCCTTCGTGGTCTGTCCTGTTCTTCTGCCCACTTCCTTGACTCTTCCTAAGATTCTTTCAAGTTTATTCTGGTGTCATATAGCCCCTCATAATTGTTTCCTAAGATTCATTCCTCAACTCTTCTTTTTTCTACTTAATTGCTGTCTGTTCCTAGCCAAATTCATCTACCTTAATGGTTTCAGCACTGATGGTTATGGTAGACAGTGACGGTGACAAATGGCAACCAGATGGTATGCAATAAGCAGAGCCTTTGAAGTATGTATAATTTTCCCAATTTTACAATTAAGGAAATTAAGGCTTTGATGATAAGCAATTTGTCCAAGGCCACACAGCTAGTTAGTGTGGAAGGCAGAGTTCAAACCCAAGTTCGTTTATGTTTGACAACACATGCTTCATCTTTGAGTGTACCTCCTCTCAAACCTACATCTCTAACCCTGAACCGTATTTCCAACTTTCTCTCATGAACTGCTTTCCGAGTTTTCCGCAGCCCCCTGAAATTCAGCACAGCCCGCAGCTGAACTTATCATCTTCTTGGTCACCTTTGTTCTCCTCCTGTGTTCCCCGTTCCAGTGCCTGGCCTCAGCCTTCTGCTTAACCCCGAGGTTGTCACCGTGGAGCTGCCTGCTGTTGTCCACTCACCTTCACTCCTCCCGTCCGACAGTTTGTTCTCCTGGTTTCCGTTGTCACTGCCTTCATCTTGGGTTACTTTCTCATAATCTCTTGCTTAGACTTATAAGATTCTTCACTTTGGTTTCCTGACGCCAGCCATGTTTGCACACAGATTGATTCTCCTAAATTCCCTTGACGAGCCTTCCCCTGCCCAGGTCCTCCTTGACATGCGGTTCTAGTCCTCCCATGCAGTAAGTCAGCTTCGTTGTGTCTTTGTAGAGCGTTCTCATCACTTGCCTCTTCCCGTGTCTTCCAGCCACAGTACTGCTCACTGGTCTCCCCAAAGACTGCTTAATTTTTGCATCTCTGCCTTTGCTCATACTGTCCCATCCACCGGGAATGTTCTTCTTCCCTTTCTCCTGTGTCACCCAAAACCCAACTCCCTTCTGTCCTTTGAGGTTTCATTCAAAAGTGGCCTTTGGCGTGTGGAACTCTGCTCGATGTTATGTGGCAGCCTGGATGGGAGGGTAGTCTGGGGGAGGATGGATGCATGTGTGTGTATGGCTGAGTCCCTTTACAGTTCACCTGAAACTACCACAACATTGTTCATTGGCTCTTTGCGGTTGTAGTTTAGTCACTAAGTCATGTCTGACTCTTTGCGACCTCATGGACTGCAGTGCACGAGGCTTCCCTGTCCATCACAATCTCCTGTAGTTTGCTCAAACTCATGTTCATTGAGGTGGTGATGACTATACCCCAATACAGAATAAAAAGTTCAGTGTTAAAAAAAAAAGAGTGGCCTTTGTGTTAAAACCTCCCCCGTCTACTTGGTTTCAGTCAATTACTAATTTCTCATTCTTTTTATCCATCTTTATCTCATTTCATTCTCAGAAAAATTCTTGCCATGTGGGCCTACAGTGTCATTAACAGCAGATAAGAAACTGTTCAAAATCACATACTTAATAGGTAATAGAACTGGAATAAAATCCGGGGATCCCAGACTCCTGATTTCATCTTACTTAAGTGCAGGTGCTTCAGGCTTGTCCTCTGTGTCTTTAATCTCTGTAACACAGCACCTATTACAGTGCCCTGAATATGGTAAGTGCCCAAGAAATGCTAGTCACTCCATCATGTCCAACTCCTGTGCGACACCACGTGTTGTAGCCTGCCAGGCTCCTCCACCCGTGAGGATGCTCCAGGCAAGAATACTGGAGTGGGGAGCTCTTCCCTTCTCCAGGGATGGCTGAATCCATGTAGGAGTCTGCTCCTCCTGTCAACGCTTCAGATACTTGAGGACTGAGGCCCATTACTTCCCCCAAATTTTTATCCAGGTTTCTTAGGCAAAGCTTTCTTAAGACCACCCTACTATCCCGGTGACTTTCTCTGGGTATTTTGTGGTCAGCAATATCCTTAAAATAAACCCAGCACTGAATTCTGTACTCCTTGGGGGCTTAGAACAGTATAGAGAACATGAACTTACTTAATAAAGGCATCTAGTTTGTTCACATGCAGCCTCAGAGTAACGATGACCTCCTTAAACTATTGCCCAACAACACGGGTTCATGCTCAGCTTGTGGCCTGCTGAATTCCCTGGGGCTTCCAATAGTGATGTCAAGTCAGGTTCTCCTTTAAGTGCATATTTGAACCTCTGTCCAGGACTTTCATTGCTTTCATGCCAGCCAACATCTTATTAATGTTAGCCAATAATTCTGGCCATTTAAGAGCTTTCAACATCCGAATTCTGCCTGTGGATAAGTAATGACAGAGAATAGAGTTGAAATGAGGTCTTCCTGGTTTGCTGGCCCCTTCTCCTGCCAGCTGAGTTCTGCTGCTAGGGGCCTGTCTAGCTGAAGACCAGCAGTAGCATAGCTGCCTGCAAGCTCTCAGACAAAAAGAGAAAGGCCTGAAAGGCTATAATAAACTTCATATGTTCCTCAGGGGTGACAGTGGCAGACCAACCTCAGACACAGTGTCCAGCTTTGGTTGGGCCATTCTCTTCCTGCATCTGGGTAACAGTCCTGCAGAGGAGGACAGCGTGTCCTTTTGTCCCCCACCCTGGACCCACCCCTGTCCCTAGTACAGGGGGGTACAGTTTGAGCTTTCTTCTTAACATAGGTCCACAGGGCATGTGCACTCAGGATTTTGTTCCTGTGTGAAATCTACAGATTCAGTTCCCATAGCAAGAGTGTTGAGACTTCTGTATGTCAAGGATTCTTGGAGTTTCAATAAAGTTCTGGGAAGTTAAATGTCTGTTTCCTGGAAAGCAGATGAAGTCGAAATTACTAAGGGAAAATACTTGGTGTGAAGGTGGTTCTAAAATCAAGTTTCAAAATTGGGTAATTATTTGATACAAGTGTGGATATAGGTTGTCTTTACAGATTTTCACTCCTGTAAGTATTTGGAATAACTGGAATATAATAAGATCCTGATATTATATGAGTCTTTGCTCCTTAGAGCCAGATTTTTTCTTTCAGTGGATCTGGAAAATAAATGGATAAAACTCTTAGTAAAAAAAAAAAAGAGGAGTGACTTGTCTTGTGTATCAATAAGCAAGTGAAGTGAAGTGAAGTCACTCAGTCGTGTCCAACTCTTTGCGACCCCATGGACTGTGGCCCAGCAGGCTCCTCTATCCATGGGATTCTCCAGGCAAGAATACTGGAGTGGGTTGCCACTTCCTTCTCCAGGGGATCTTCCCAACCCAGGGATCGAACCCAGGTCTCCCGCATTGCAGGCAGACGTGTTAACCTCTGAGCCACCAGGAATGACTTATCTTGGTGTATCAATAAGCAAGGTCATTGTGAAATCAGGAGTCTTCACTCTTTTTGGAGACCTAAACAAATCTGGGGCTTCCCTGGTGGCTCAGTGTTAAAAAAAAAAAAAATCTGCTTGCCAATGCAGGAGGCATGGGTTCGAGCCCTGATTCCAGAAGATCCCACATACTGTGGAGCAGCTGAGTCCATGTGCCATAACTGTTGAGCCTGCGCCCTAAAGCCCATGCTCTGCAACAAGAGAAGCGACCGCAGTGAGAAGCCTGTGTGCAGCAACTAGAGAAAACCGCCTAGCACCGAAGACCCAGCACAGCCAATAAATGAATAAAATTATATTAAAAAAAATATAACAGCTCTGAAGGAATTTCTCTAAATTCATATGAATCTCATCAGATCATCAGAACAAAGTCCAAAAAACTCAGCAACCCTGTCAAGAAGCACCAGCAATAGAAATAAAAGACCCTGCATCTCTGGATGCAGAGGAGGGGATGAGTGAAGGAAAACCATGGTCCAGTGGTCAGAGGGAGAGCTAGCATTCTTCTTCTCTCAAGACAACATCAATCTCCACCTTTAGTTTAATGATCAATCTCTAGCTTTAGTACATCAGAGCCCATGGCTCAGTAATTATCTTTTGATCACTTGTAGGGTTTCCCACCGATATGACAGCTGGGTCATTTCTCTGGTAGAACCACAAAACTCCCTGCTCAACTAATGAGAACTGAGGTTGTAAATCTTTCGAGTTGATGATCACTGGAAAAAACAAGGTCTCTCCTTTTATAAGATTGGTCCTCAACTTTAAGGACAGTTTAGCTAAACCTGTTGCTGTTGTTGTTCAGCCACTAAGTTGGGTCCAACTGTTTGCAACCCCATGGACTGCAGCATGCCAGGCTTCCCTGTCCTTCAGTATTTCCCAGAGTTTGCTCAACTCATGTCCATTGAGTCGGTGATGCCATCCAACCATCTCATCCTCTATTGTCCCCTCCTCCTCCTGCCTTCAGTCTTTCCCAGCATCAGGGTCTTTTCCAATAATTCAGCTCTTTGCATCAGGTGGCCAAAGTTGGAGCTTCAGCTTCAGCATCAGTCCTTTCAGTGAGTTTTCTGTTTTAATAATTTTTGGTTGTTTATTTCACAATTGATTATCTTTCAACAGAATGATTCTGAAAATGCCATTTAAAGTCAGAAGATTAGGTGACATTAGGATTAGCTTTAAAAACCTATGGAAAAAAAAAGGAGTACTGTTGTTTCTTCTTCCTCAAATGAGATATAAAATGTTACTATATACAGTGGATTTCACAATATGAAAAGTAGGATCGATGAATATACTTTGGAGGGTTTAGAGACAGCATGAATTCAACTTATTATGTCAAGGATTCTGATCTTATATGTGTGTATGCATATAGGTATAAATTCTACTGAATTTGACTGCTATTTAGTGAATGTCTGTTGGAGAAGGAAATGGCAACCCACTCAGTACTCTTGCCTGGGAAATCCCATGGATGGAGGAGCCTGGTAGGCTGCAGTCCATGGGGTTGCTAAGATTCAGACATGACTGAGCGACTTCACTTTCCCTTTTCACTTTCATGCATTGAAGAAGGAGATGGCAACCCACTCCAGTGTTCTTGCCTGGAGAATCCCAGGGATGGGGGAGCCTGGTGGGCTGCCATCTATGGGGTCTCACAGAGTCGGACACGACTGAAGCGACTTAGCAGCAGCAGCAGAATGTCTATGTGCCAGATCCCATTCTGAGCAGCAAGTATTTATCAGTAAACTAAAGTGAGAAAAAAACTTTTGCCCACATGGAGCTTGTATTCTGGGAGAGGGAGATATTTAATAAGCAAACTCACAAGTAAATTGCATAAACATCAGAAGATAAGTGCAGTGAAGAAGGAAGTAGGGAGGGAAGGGAGAGTGTGTGTGTGGGGGGGGGTGCAGGGGAGGTTGTGGATGGGAGTGCAGTTGTAAAAAATGCACAATTGACTAGAGCAGCATGGGACTTAGAGGCGCCAACCCCACATGGTTGAAAATACATGTACCGCTCGCTCTGCCTCAAAAACAAAGACACCGATGTCTGACTCACCAAGGGTAGGCCACCAAAGCAGTCTGGATAGAATCAGGGCTCAAACCCTAATTCTTTTGATTCCACCCATTGAGATCTCTAATCAAACACGGGCCACCCACACTCTGCAGTGTGATTTCCATGCGCATCATCTCATTTCATCTGACTCTGCAGTTCTCTTTCCTTGCCCCACACACCTGGCTTCACATACAGACTGCAGGTTTAGGTAAGGCATAGTGTCCTTGAGGTTTCAAGCATGGGAGACACTAATGCAGAATAATTCTGCATAAACTTGAGGTTCAGTGTGGTCGTACTTATCTGGTGTCTGCTTGCTTTGTTCTCAGTGCATGTATTCAAGTCTGTATACATAACCTGATCTGCCTGCAAACAGATCAGCATGATGAGAGCTATCCAAAACCACCACCAAAATACACAAAAAAGATTCTTGACTTAAAGATAATACAGTTAATATAAAGAATGCTTTGAACAGGGAGATATGCAACTTAGACCACATTCAAATGGAGCAAGACTTTTTCTTAATCCAAGGCCCAAGAAATGTTGTTTGTCAAACTGACTGATAGTATTATTTTGGAAATACCCTTTAGGATGTTTCTCTTTATTTGGACCAATCTTATAGACTAGTTAATAGATGGCATCATTTCTGTAGCTTGGCCTGAAACTGATGATAGCATTAGCATCTTTTATACAGTCCCTTAAATGCGCTGCAGCTAATTATATAATTTCTCATCTTTGGTTTGTAGCCAACAGCAGGACTCTGAATTATTTAGAGTGATGATAATTCTCTTGCTTAACTGTCTCTTTGTTAGCAGTTTGCAAAGGAAGCTTGGCCCAGGCTGCCTGTGGCAGCGTCCCCTTGGAAGAATTCTCACTCGTCTCTCTCTCGGTCACTCCTCTGTCCAGCAGATTTCTAAGGGGGACAGAAGGAGGGGTGTCTGGAGCCCATCAAGTAATCTGTGAACTTGCCAGTTAGGGTAGGAAACTGATTCAGAGATTAGATGCTCACCTTTGGATCTGAATGGTGAATTATTCGCAAGCAACCATCCAAGTGCAGCAGATGATTCTAAAAAAATATTGTCTAGGGATTTCCATGGCAGTCCAGTGGTTAGGACTCTGTTCTTCCAGTGCAGGGGACAGGGTTTGATCCCTGGTTGGGGAACTAGGATCCCACATACTGGGAGGTGTGGCCAAAAATAATTAAATATATAGTCTAAATTGGGGGTCAGCACCTTTTTCTGCAAAGAGCCAGATAGTAAATATCTTAGGCTTAGCAAACCATGTGGTCCTCGTTGCCACGCCTCAGCTCTGCTCATGCTGTGTGAAGGCAGCCTTAGATAATACGGAAGTACACAAGCAGGGATGTGTTCTAATCAAACTTTTTTATCTGGCTGTGGCCTGGTTTGGCTTGCAGGCTCCAATTTGGTGAGCCCCAGTCTGAATCATTGATTTTTTAATCTCCTGGAGAATATGTTCCTTCATGAGGACTTAATGAGAGGCATGGACCCTACTCCAGAGAAATAAACATTTCCATGCACAGCCATGTGTACACACACACACATGCATGTGCATACACACAAGTGCCTTCAATTTTCAAGATCCTCAAACCTAGGATCCAGAATAATAGCTCTTGGTCTGGGTGCATATAGGTTAAGAATTCTTGGTTTGAGTGGTGCTTTCCTGACAGACTTTCTTTCTGGTGACGTGCTGGATACCCTGGGACAGCCATCCTTTTACAAAGAAGAGAAAGAAAATAAAAACAGAGCTGGTTTTGTTCCTACACATCAGAAACTGCAAGACTCTGATCAGACCCTGCAGTTCATGTGGAAATACAGAAGTCTGGCACTAGAGGGGCAGCTTGGGGCTTCATAGGGAAGCAGCCTGGACACATTGTCCAGACAGGGAAGTATATTTTTATATATACATATGTGTGTGTGTCTGTATATACGCACACATTATGTATATATGCCATTTCCTTCTCCAGGGACCCCAGTATACAGTCCGCTTCAGTATTCTTGCCTGGAGAATCCAATGGACATAGGAGCCTCATGGGCTACAGTCTATGGGGTCGCAAAGAGTTGGACACAACTGAGTGACTTAGCACATATATATTGTTGTTATTCAGTTGCTCAGTTGTGTCTGACTCTTTGCGACCCCATGGACTGCACTACGCCAGGGTTCCCTGTCCATCACCAGCTCCCTGAGCTTACGCAAACTCATGTCCATCGAGTCGGTGATGCCATCCAGCCATCTCACCCTCTGCTGTCCCCTTCTCCTCCTGCCTTTGATCTTTCCCAGCATCAGGGTCTTTTCTCATCAGGTGCATGCAGTGAGGCCGTGTGACCCTGCTGAACAGGTGTCGGGGGCAAATCTCACTCATGGGGTCCCACGTCCTGGTCACCTGGTGATGCTGTCCTCTGCAAGCCAAAGTGGCGCAGCTCCCTGTGGGAGACAGGAGGTGACGTCTGAGAGTCGATATCCCAGACAGCACTGCCGTGGGGCGGTGATGGTGCACATGTCCTCTGGCACGTGGTCCAAGCACTGGTGGGAGGAGGACCAGTCAGCTCTGCTGGGTCTGTTGCCTGAATCTGCTTGACCTCAGAGAAATGGAAAGCAGCTTGGATGCTGTTCTAGCATCCAGATGTCCTGACTACCTCCAGGATCAGATGGACACAGCCTCCTGGGAGCTTATCTTTGCCTTGAGGTCATCTCTTGTTATAACTCTCGGTAATTGAAAAATTGGCCCAGGTGTGCATTGCGTGACTTTTAATCAATGTAAAAGTTCAGCTTCTATTTAATGATCATTGGCAGTGGTGGCTCTTTTTGCTTCTGATGATAAAACAGCGACCTTCTGCAAGTATACCTCCCTGGCCTTTTCCAAAACACCGTCTGAGGCTGTGCGTCCTGCTCGCAGACTCTGACTCACTGGTGAATCAAGGGGGCTGAGCCAGCCCCCATCCTTTGTTCAGTGCCACCAGCTTTGTCATTTGTCTTGTAGCCTCTGCCCCCCACTGCTCCCTCATAAACCTCCCAACACCCACATGGTTGACTCTCTCCTCCCTCGCCGTGTTTCTCAGGCCCAGGGCAGCCCACCAAGGCTTGGCCGTCCTCCCAGTGACTCAGATGCACTTTACACAGCTCAGGGGAAAGGAGGTGAGATAGTAAAGCTGGGGCATCCGCGGCATGGCCCCCGAACCAGGGCGGAGTCTGGTTTCTTTCCTGAGCCAGACTAGAGTGTGACCTCAAGCAGGTCATGGAGGGCCTCCCCCAGGAGCCCTGCACCCTGGATTCCAAGGTCCTCCTTGACTGTCCGCATATGGGGATCTTAGTTCCCTGACCAGGGATCGAACCCTCACCCCTCGCAGCAGAAGCTCAGAGTCTTAACTCCAGTCCCTCCTTTCTTTATTCCTTATCTGAACACAGAATTTGGGGAGATCTTTCAAGCTGCCCCCCTTTCTTAGGCTCTTTTTCATTCTTTCGCTGGTTAATTTACTGGCGGATCAACCTCTCTTCGTGTTCCTTAAGGTCCTAGTTGACAGCAGTTACTCCAGTTCTTTAGGATGGCAGTGGGGAAGCCCAGTCATTTTCTGGAACAAAGGAAAGAGCAGCAGGCTTTCCATTTTGAGAGGCATGGTTTTCAAGCTCTGTTTCTGTATGTTGGTCCAGGCGGCAGCTCTCTGGGCCTCTGCTTCTCCGGGTCCTAACCAGAGCTTTGCGGGGGCCCAGTGGGAACAGCAGGGGGCTTGGAGGTCAGATATCCGTTTTGGCACCAGTTGGGCCGCTTGGAGCTGTGTGACTTTGGGGGAGTGTCTCCCAGCACAGGCTTCCCCAGGTAGCACTAGTGGTAAATAAAGAACCCGCCTACCAAGGCAAGGGACTTAAGAGACGCAGGTGCGATCCTTGGGTGGGGAAGATCCCCCGGAAGAGGGCATGGCAGTCCACTCCAGTATTCTTGCCTGGAGAATCCCCATGGACTGAGGAGCCTGGTGGGCTGCATTCCGTGGGGTTGCAAAGAGTCGGACCTGACTGAGTGAGTAAGCAAAGCACAGTAAGTGGTAGAGTTGGAATCAAGCCATTTAAAATCGAGTCTAGTTTTTTTTGGTCCTCCTTTCCCTAAAATATGACAAGAATCCATAGGAAGTCACTTCAAGGAGGTATAAGTACAACACTGGAAATCAAATCTACTTTTTGTGTTTCATCTAACAATTCAGTGTTTGGAGTGCTCTCTTCCGTTGCATAAGCTTGAAGACTCCCCCCCTCCCACCCACCCCCGCCGCCCACCCAGCGTTCTTCACTCCACGTCCAGGTTTGAACCTGTACCATCTCCTAGACAATGGTTCTGCCAGGTGTTAGCTATCATTGTGACCACCTATAACAGTCATATGCTCCTTTTATTATAAACCTTGATGCAAATTACAAACCAAGCTGTTATCGTGATGACTCCAAATCTGTTATTCAGTGCCTTTGAGAAAGAAAAATCAAGATGTTTAGAGTCGATATGAGTTACATGAGGCTATACAGTGCATTTATTTGTTTCTGCTTGTCACTCAAAATGATCACTTCTTTGTACGCCTGTTAAGAATAAGCATAGTGTGTATAAGAATGTTTAGGGAAGATGGTTGTGAAGATCACAGGCAGGGTTTTGGCCGTGGTCTGTGTTTGTTTTCTCATCCATCTGGCTTTAAGGGGTGCGAGCTGGTGGGGTCCCTGCACTGGCCAGGGCTGCCTCACTCTCTGGAAGTCCTTCGAATTCTGAAATGTGCGTGAAGCCAGTTGTGCAGTCTCCAGCCAGCTGGAGAACGCCTCCCAGCTGGCGCTCCCCACGGGAAATGCTGTGCTAATCTCTGCTGAAAATATTCTCAGGATAACTGATGACTTTAAAGATGCCACGTTACCATGGTGCTTGAAACATGTAGGTGGAGGGTCATGCCGTTGGGATTCAGACTGAGTCTCCAGGTTATAAGCTTTCATTTTCTTTTCAGTGTGTATTTAATTTGAAACAATGAGAACACAACATTCCCAGGCTCAGCTGGCTTCCTTTTTTTGCTTTTCTTCATGTTTGCAGCATTGCCCTCCGCCTCCTAAATTCTTGCTGGTGTTTTGTTTGGAGTTTGGACTGGATTGTTTGAAAACCTCCACATGAGGTGTGGGCACTTGGACTGGAAACCAAGGGCCACAGCCATGACAGAGAACCCCAACACAAACTTTGCTTCATCCAGCTGTTTCAGTTCAGTTCAGTCGCTCAGTCGTGTCCGGCTCTCTGCGACCCCATGAATCGCAGCACGCCAGGCCTCCCTGTCCATCACCAACTCCCGGAGTTCACTCAGACTCACGTCCATCGAGCCAGTGATGCCATCCAGCCATCTCATCCTCTGTCATCCCCTTCTCCTCCTGCCCCCAATCCCTCCCAGCATCAGAGTCTTTTCCAATGAGTCAACTCTTCACATAAGGTTATATGGAATCCAATGGTCAGTCATGTTTTAAAGGTCAGGATAGATAGATATTCAGCATCATTCAGTTGACCCTTGGAGAACATAGGTTCAAGGGCCCAGGTCCACCTATACACAAATACATTGGAAACATTTTTTGGAGATTTTCAACAATTTGAAAAAACAGACAAACCACAGAACCTAGAAATATTGACATATGAGAAATAGCTGTGTTGTGAATGTACTAAATATATAGCAGCTATGCCTGTAACATACAAAATATGTGTTAATTGACTGTGTTCTCAGTAAGGCTTCCAGTCGTCAAGTTTTGGGGAGGGGAAGTTGTACATGGTTTCTCTATGGGGGTCAGTGCATGTGGTTCAGGGGTCACCTGTACATTTACAGTAAGCCCCCTACATACAAACCTTTGAGTTTCAAACTTTCAAAGATACAATTGTGCGTCTGATTCCAACAAGGAACCGGAACCTGTGCCATCAGGCGTGAATGAAACTGCAGCTCCCTGGTGTCTTGGAAATGTAATGTGGGCCTCCCTCTCAGCATCAGTTAACTTACATACTGAGACCTGAAGTCTTTTTGGCCAGCAATGAGCACTTCATCACCCAGAGCCTTGAAAGATAGATTTAGAGTAAAAAGTCTGTTGACCTGCAGCTCTCGGTGATTTCTCTCTTTAAAATCAAATCCCCTTGATTTGCTCACTTGGTTACTTGTTTTAAAACACTTATTCTTCCTTGCAATGTGTATATACACATATGCCAGAGGGCTTGAGTTAGCTTTAAATAAAGGTTGCCCTCAGTGTTTATTTGGTTGTAGCCTCCCTAGGTTAGTGATAAATCAAAATGTAAATAAGGTAATAACATTTCCATGAATGCATAGCTTACTTTCCTTTATGTTGCTCTTTTGCCTTTTTTATTACACAGTTGAACTTTAAGAATTTAGCTTTGAAAATGCTAACCCCAGTAGTCAAAAATAGGGGATATTGATCGGGGACCTGAAGCCTTTGTAGTTGATAATCATAAGGAGGCTATGGTTAAAGGAACCTTGGTGGATATCACTTACAAGTTATTTCCTTCAGCGTGGTTTTATTGTTGACCTCGAACTATTGAATCTCTGTGACTTTGAAAAAAAAAAACTTTGTTTCTTCAGTCTGCAGAACAGTGATGTGTTCCAAGGATTAAGAAATGAATTGCTTTAAATGCTTACTATGATACGATTATACTTAGGCTTAACTTATTTTTATGTTTTCTCATTCACTGAATAGAGCACTTAACTTCCTCATGGGAAACTTGGGGGGATAATTAGTAGAGATTCCAAAGCATAATGCAACAATAAATGTTTCTTTTCAATATTTATTTGCTACTTAGGGCCTCATAAAACCATTCCTAAAATCACTGGCTCTCTCCAGTTATCTTCTTCTCATTTTTCAAGTGATCTCCTTCCTGTTTATTTTATTGAATTAAGAGATTTTACTAGTTGCCAGGCACGAAACTAGAAGCTGGGGATTCAATGATGAGTAAGCTATGACCCTTGCTCTCATAGAATTTTTTTTTTTTTAATGAGAGAAAATTCATAATCAACTCAGAATCTGGCAGCCTCAGAAATGCTAGGCTAAGATTTTCATAAACAATCATTTTGGTAATGTGCCTTTTTAGTCTCTCAATATTCCTTCCTCTTTCCTATACTGACAACACCAACTTGGAATAAAAGTAATCTAGCCTGGAGAAGGAAATGGCAGCCCACTCCAGTGTTCTTACCTGGAGATTCCCAAGGACGGCGGAGCCTGGTGGGCTGCCATCTGGGGTCACATAGAGTCGGACACGACTGAAGTGACTCAGCAGCAGCAGCAGCAGCAGCAGCAGCCTGGAAATGAAGGAAAAGTAATCATCTTCTCTGGTCAGTGCCACGATCAGCTGTGTTGTATCTGGTCACCTGCCAATTGCACGTTCAGTTCAATGCTATGAAGTCCTTGCCAGTATCTTCTTAGACTGGGCTTTCGGTGACTTTATTTTCCTAGGTGCATGAGTGTAACTTTTTCATATTCCAAAATTTCTCAAACATCCAGTATGTATTATTAGCTAGGTAAAACCACTTAGCAACAATTTATACGTAGAATTATGTTTATCCTTTGTCTGCTTCATATTGTAAAGAGAGTCTAGGCTATCAGAGTTTGAAGAGAAGAAACGAAAAGTGACTTAGTGGGCAACTTAAAACAATAATAGCCAAGAGGCTATGCATCTAACATTTTTCTGTGTATCTCCTTTAAAAATGGGCTTTCTTGGTGTCTCAGCTGGTAAAGAATCCGCCTGTAGTGCAGGAAACCTGGGTTCGATCCCTGGGTTCGGAGGATCCCCCGGAGAAGGGAACAACTACCCACTCCAGTATTCTGGCCTGGAGAATTCGGGGTCCCAAAGAGGTGGACATGACTGAGCCACTTTCACTTTCTTTCCATTAAAAGTAATTCATTTGAGAAGATGGGTAGGGAGAGAAAGCAAAACAAATATTTTAAAACTCTTTATGGAGCAAAGGTACATACTAGACGGTCATGTGGGGAAGTGCTAGGGCATCCGTGGTTGGACACAGTTCCATGAACATACTCATGAAGCTATGAAGTCAGAAGGAAATGCAGCACATGAATACTGCATCCCAAGGGGCAAAATATGCTTTATATAGGCTCTGGCGAAAGAATATGCAGTTGTTTACGGAAGAAAAATACACAGCCTTAAAGTTGTGGGTTATCTTTTATTCGGAGACCTTACTGAGGACTGTGGTCCAGGAGGCAGCCTCTCAGAGAGTTCTGAGAACTGCTCCAAAGAGGTAAGGGAGGAGCCAGGATATATGCAAGTTATCTGCTAAAATAAAAACAAACATATAGTTGAACATCAAAAGATTTTATCACAAAAGCAGATATCTCTTGGGCTTCTCAGGTGGCACAAGTGGTAAAGAATCCACCTGCCAACGCAAGAGATACAAGAGATACAGGTTCGATCCCTGGGTCAGGAAGATCCCCCAGAGAAGGAAATGGCAACCCACTCCAGTATCGTTGCCTGGAGAATGCCACGGACAGAGAAATTTGTAGGTAACCTCAGATATGCAGATGACACCACCCTTATGGCAGAAAGTGAAGAGGAACTAAAAAGCCTCTTGATGAAAGTGAAAGAGGAGAGTGAAAAAGTTGGCTTAAAGCTCAACATTCAGGAAACGAAGATCATGGCATCTGGTCCCATCACTTCATGGGAAATAGATGGGGAAACAGTGGAAACAGTGTCAGACTTTATTTTGGGGGGCTCCAAAATCACTGCAGATGGTGATTGCAGCCATGCAATTAAAAGACGCTTACTGCTTGGAAAGAAACTTATGACCAACCTAGATAGCATATTGAAAAGCAGAGACATTACTTTGCCAACAAAAGTCCATCTAGTCAAAGCTATGGTTTTTCCTGTGGTCATGTATGGATGTGAGAGTTGGACTGTGAAGAAGGCTGAGCGCCGAAGAATGGATGCTTTTGAACTGAAGAAGACTCCTGAGAGTCCCTTGGACTGCAAGGAGATCCAATCAGTCTATTCTAAAGGAGATCAGCCCTGGGTGTTCTTCAGTACTTTGGCCACCTCATGCGAAGAGTTGACTCATTGGAAAAGACTCTGATGCTGGGAGGGATTGGGGGCAGGAGAAGAAGGGGACGACAGAGGATGAGATGGCTGGATGGCATCACTGACTCAATGGACGTGAGTCTGAGTGAACTCCGGGAGTTGGTGATGGGCAGTGAGGCCTGGCGTGCTGCGATTCATGGGGTTACAAAGAGTAGGACACGGCTGAGCAACTGAACTGAACTGAAAGAGGCCCACTCATGTTCATGAGTATATGGCCCAGAAACACTGTCCAGGAGGCCAGTCTTGGAGTGAGAGCTGGAGAGGGCCAGGCAGAGGAGCCGCCAGCAGCTGTGTTGTCCATCCCACAGCCTCATTTCTTTTTCCACAGTATAAAATAGCCGCTTCTTTGTGATATGGAGGCTATGTGCTGCATGTGCTAACTGACATTTTGTGAACATTCCTATGACCAGTGCTCGCGATGGCTCAGGAGCCTGTCTGGGCTTACAGAGTTGCACAGACTTCTGGGAACAGGTTTTCTAATTCCCCAGGGCTGTGTAGAGGTGTGTTTTTTGTTTTGTTTTATTTTTTTTCCAAAAGCTTTATGGTTTCTTGTGAGAGGAAATCTGTGCATCTGAATACTATCTCTTAGCACAAAATTGTAAGGAAAAGAAGTGTCTTTTTGTGTGTGCTCAATCAACAATAGGAGTTGATTACGTGCATCCGTGCCCCCACAAATTACACCAACAGCAGGGGTGAACTGTGGAGCCTCTGTTGTCTAACCTCGTTTAGTATTAGCATAATTCATCCTCTGGTTCTTTGTCCTGAACCTAACACAAAATGGCCTGTCCTGTTTGGGTAATAAGAAATTTCTCATCTTCTGTGGAGAAATAATAGTTAGTATTGATTGAAATTTCCTAATCCCTGTGCCTTCTTCATAATGCCTTAGATCTTCTATACTAATACCTATAAACACATTTTATTTCCTTCCGTAATTTATCTGTTCTATGTTACCCATCTTCAATTAATTCAAAACTCATCAGGAAAAAGAGAAACAAAGCTTACTCCAACCATTATTCCTTCCTGATTTGTATTGCAGTGTCAGCACAGCCCTATTTTAAGATCCTAAGCTCAAAAGCTCATTTGTAAGGGTGTGAATCTGTCTAGACTAAAATCTCAAAGCAGTCCTGGAATATAGAGGAAAAAAATTAATGTTCTTAGAGATGTTATCTTTAAACTTAAAAATAATTTATATAATATACCAACTTTAATTACAAGAGCTCCAACCGTTTTGATTTTAGGCTGTTCTTTTGGGAGAAAAAGTATTTTTCCGTAAAAACGTTAGTAGAGGTGACGGTTAGGGCCCTAGGCTCACAGAACGCTGTTTAGCCAACACTGAGCCTGAGCCCCCATCTCCGCTGAGCCCTGGCATAGTTGGGGGCAGGAGCAGCAGGGAGTCAGATGCCTAGCTGGTGTCCACAGAGCCACCCGCCCTTCCCAGCTTCAGTTGCTGTGACCTCTCTCTTTACCATTCCTCAGCCCACCACCAAAGGCCACATCCACCAGTCTTTCTTCCCACCCTGCCCTGGTTATGCCACTGTGTTGCTTGAAAGTCTTCACTGAGTTTCTAGAGACAGCTGAATCGAGAGCGAGATTCTGAGTCTTACACAGCCTGTCCCAGCTCACTTTTCTCGACTTCCTCAGTAGTTTCCTCCTTGCGTGCATACCCGCCTGGGCCAGCACACTTCATCAGGTGTAACTCAGGGTCGCATTCTTGCCCTTCATCTCTCTTGTCCATCCTGAGAGTCCAGCACAAATACAACCTCTGTGACGTCTTCGCAGACCTTCAAGTCAGAGATCGCCATTCTCGCCTCAGAAGCCTCATCGACCTTTAAATATAGTTCTTGTGCATCGTTTTCATTCAGATTTGTACTCATTCAATTAAGAACACAAGGCTCTGCTGTCGTTCTTTTGTTCCATTTCAAAAAGCGGGATATTTGACCAACAAATCAAGTGAAAATTAGGGACTTCCCTGGTGATCCAATGGCTAAGATTCTGCATTTCGAATGCAGGGGGTCCTGGGTTCCATCCCTGGTCAGGAAACTAGATCTCACATGCTGTAACAGCCAAATAAATAATATTATAATAAATAAATAAATATTTATTGAAAAAAAAAAGAAAACTGGAAAACACCTACTTCCTAAACTCATTACAGTGATTGAGTTTGTTTTGTATGAATCCCACTTATAAAGATGAAGAAAGCAGGATGAATCTGTGTGGTTGGTGGCTCTGTTTCCCTCTCTGGATTATTAGGTAAGAACACTGAAGCACATCTGTGTCTGTTTGCATTTTTAAGTGAAAGTATTCTTGCTGCTGCTGCTGCTAAATCGCCTCAGTCGTGTCCGACTCTGTGCGACCCCATAGACGGCAGCCCACCAGGCTTCCCCATCCCTGGGACTCACCAGGCAAGAACACTGGAGTGGGTTGCCATTTCCTTCTCCAATGCATGAAAGTGAAAAGTGAAAGTGAAGTCGCTCAGTCGTGTCTGACTCTTAGCGACCCCATGGACTACAGCCTACCAGGCTCCTCCGTCCATGGGATTTTCCAGGCAAGAGTGCTGGAGTGGGTTGCCATGGATTGGGGAGGGTTAAACCTAATTGATATTGGGCTTTTCCTCGGTTAATGAAATAATACCTTGCTGGGACTTATCTTGGGAAATGAGACTTCTGGGAGGGAATGTTAGCAGTAAGGGAGTCCCACCTCGGGTGGTCTTCAAAGCAAGAGTCTGAATGAGTCCAGCAAAGTGGAGAATCCAGCAGGAACCCTGAAGTGGATTTGACCAGAGGTTAGCAAGGTCCCAAGGATGTGGCTTCCTTTCTTTGAAAAGCTCCTGACCTTGTGTGTGTGTGTGCTAGCCTTTACCTCATGGGGGCAAGATGGCTGCCAGCAGCTCCTAGGGCTTCATGTTTCCCGGCTCCTGTGGAGGAAAGGGGAGGCGGGGACCGCCTCTTTCCCCAGCCATTTTAATTTTACCAAATTATATCACATATCTCTTCTCTCCAATTGCACCAAATGGTATCATATGCCCACCTCTACACTGTTGCAGGAGAAAGCTATGACTGGCTTCATCCCATCAGGTCTGGCCTCTGGGAATGCAGATGGTATTGATGCCACCCAGAAAACACAGACGTCAGTGGGGCCAACAGTGTCCACTGTGGGCTGGGAGGGAGGGTAGGACTGATGGTCACTGTCCTTGTAAGCTAGGGAGAAGAGGCAGGGAGGAGGCAAGGAATTTTTCTGTCTCTCAGCAGCCTCTTATCAAGTATTGTCATGTACCAGGCATTAGTCCAAGTGCCAGGTTGCAGGGTGAATGACACAGACCAGGTCCATGCCCTCATGAAATGTAGAGTCAGTTGAGAAAGGAAATGATAAGCAAACCAAAAAATTAAGTCGACGGGATAATTTCAGATTATGACAAGTGCTGTGAAGGAAATGGTGCTGACTCACAGAAATGGAAGGAGAGTATTTGAGAAAAGATAACAAGATTTCAGAAAGAAAAAGAGGGCAAAAAACCAAACTTTGCCCTTTTGCAGTTTTACTGGGAGCATTGACTGACTTGCTCCCAGAGAGGGTTGTCAGTGCCTGAGCTGAGGTGGCCAGACTCATTTGAAAAGTCACAAAGGGAACTTCCCCCACTTCACTGGGTCTTTGAAGTCTGGCTAACCCAGATCAGCCTTTTTGCCTCCCCATTAAAGTGTCTCCCCTTCTTGGTCCAGCCTTTCTTTTGGAAGCACAGAAAAGAAGGAAAAAGAAATAGAAGAAAAGCTGAGAAACCATAATCCCCAGTCCAACCAGCACCTCCCCACCCTCTTTTTTCTTATCAAAGAAGCAAGTGCAGTGCTCAGTAGAGACTCCTGCTGAACAGAACTTTTAGATTTCCCTACCAAAGTTACTGCTTGTTGAAATTTCCTTATTCCCGGAAATGCTCTATGATATTTTGAACTTCTTGAAAAGCTGTTTTAATAGTGTTTGGTTGAGAATATCCATAGCTTTATGATACATTCTATACCCTCAGCACATATACACATAACTGTTCAGTTCAGTTCAGTTCAGTCACTCAGTCATGTCCGGCTCTTTGAGACCCCATGAATCGCAGCACGCCAGGCCTCCCTGTCCATCACCAGCTCCCGGAGTTCATTCAGACTCACGTCCATTGAGTCAGTGATGCCATCCAGCCCTCTCATCCTCTGTTGTCCCCTTCTCCTCCTGCCCCCAATCCCTCCCAGCATCAAAGTCTTTTCCAATGAGTCAACTCTTCGCATGAGGTGGCCAAAGTACTGGTGCTTCAGCTTTAGTATCATTCCTTCCAAAGAAATCCCAGGACTGATCTCCTTCAGAATGGACTGGCTGGGTCTCCTTGCAGTCCAAGGGACTCTCAAGAGTCTTCTCCAACACCACAGTTCAAAAGCATCCATTCTTTGGTGCTCAGCCTTTTTCACGGTCCAACTCTCACATCCATACATGACCACTGGAAAAACCATAGCCTTGACTAGTTGGACCTTAGTCGGCCAAGTAATGTCCCTGCTTTTGAATATGCTATCTAGGTTGGTCATAACTTTTCTTCCAAGGAGTAAGCGTCTTAACTGTAAGCTTGTCAAAAATTTGTGTGATTGAGATCCTTTCTGTGGATTTATACCTAGCAATAAAATATATGAGACCCTGTTTGATCTTTGCTTTACTGGAAATGAAACTAACCTTATGAAGAATTCTTAAGATCTAAATATTCTTTCATATATATGTAAAATTCACTAATAATGAACAGGAAAATTGATATTGATAGGTCCATTGATGAACTTGAGGGATGTTTTGTTGTTTTTGTTTTTGGCAAAGGAAATACTGGTGACTTTATGCTTTTGAATAGAAATTCTATTGTCTGTGGTGTCAGTAGTCTGTCCCAAGGGCATATTTGAAGTGTTGATATTATTTTGTTGGGCTATTAATTAAAGTTTGGCTTAGGAGGACAGTTCCCAGACATATGTATGTGTGTATAGATAGCCTGCAATATTTTTTAGATTGAAATTAGTTCTGAGAGCATTAACTACAATATCCTGTTGCTTAGAAAATATTAAAGACTCTTTGGCTGACATTAGCCATATGGTGCCAAATAAGATCATTATAGCTTGATTTTATAACTTAACCAAGACACTCATAAAAGTGGATGGCAGTGAAAGGGGAAGCAACTAGCTAAAGATTAAAAAAGAAAGGCCAAGATGAAACATTAAATGCTAAATAATAGAAAACACATCTGTTTTGAGGTTAGGAAATAGTTCAACAAGTTGCCTATCAAGGTTTGCATAAGCAGTATTCCTGCCTCTTAGTTATAACCAGACATTTTCCATGGTGTTCTGTTTAATTTGCCAAATGTGTCTGACATAATAAAATGTAAGGCACATCGTTGGGCTGATAGAAAACCTTGCATTGTTAATCTTATGCTGAAGGACAAGTGATGGAAGCAGTTCATCCAGATTCCCATTAAATAAAAACATCTTGTCATGATTAAGCACATAAAGGTTTAATAATTTAGTTTGTAAAGTTTTACAGAACGTCTTTCATCATTCTCAGTGAGACTCAGAAGTTGTTAAAGAGCCATTTTCTTTTCACTGCTTCCCTTCTCCTATTTAATGGAACCTGGCACATAGGAAATCAGATTTTTTTTTTAAATTTGGTGATTATTTGAATTATAGGAGAATATTTCTCCCCTTGCGAAATGATTCACAGCAGTGTCCTTTGAATCAAGACTTTGGAATGTCCTTATTGCATCTCTCCTAAAAGTGTTTGGCCAGTATCTTTTGGACATGTACCTTTAGGATCCACAGTTCCCATTGTTTGCGAGGCTGAGATCACCAGACCCATTAGGAGGTCCTGCCTTTTCCCCTCTGAACAGCCTCCTTCAGCTTTGACTGTGATGGCCTCCTTTCTCACTGTGAATGCAACACCTCTAAAATCCCGTCCACAACGCTACAGCTCTGCGGCTGCTCCTTCTGTTAACAGTGCCGCTATCCCCCTAGTCACCCAGGTTTTAGCTTCTTAACCATTCTTTTTTTTTTTTTAATATTTCACATTTTTTTGGCCGGGTTGGGTCTTACTTGTGGTGCATAGGATCTTTGTCGCGTCATGCAAAATCTTTTGTTGCGGCTCATGGGCTCAGTAGCTGGAGCTTGTGGGCTTAGTTGCCCTGCAGCATGTGGGGTCCTAGCTCCCCCCACCCCCAGAGATCGAACCGGTGCCCCCTGCACTGCAAAGCAGAATCTTAACCATTGGACCACATAGGAAGCTCCTCCTTAGTCATTCTTAATGTACTTATATCCTTCCCTCCTGCTGGATTCACTCCCACGGCTGTGCTGGGTTGCTCAGGCATGTCTGACTCTTTATAACCCCATGGACTGTAGTCTACCAGGCTCCATGTCCATCGGATTCTCAAGGCAGAAATACTGGAGTGGGTTGCCATGCCCTCCTCCAGGGGATCTTCCCGACTCAGGGATGGAACCCCGGTCTCCCACGTTGCAGGCAGATTCTTTACCATCTGAATTACCCAGGAAGCCCATGCCCATAGCTCCCAGATGATAATGGTTCTGCCAGCAGGGCATCTCAACCCTGTCTTCTTCCTTTCTCTTGGCTAGTTAGCACAGTGCACCTCAGAACACAGAAAAGTTGATTCAGGGTAGCCCCCTGGAGCCCTGTTTTCAAAAGGATCCTGAGGCCATATCCAAGCTCCAGGTAGGAAATTGATTAGCAATGTCTGCAGTGGTAAAGCAGTGGAGAGAATGCCACGTGGGCCACGCATTTGCTACAACTAATGGAGTGGATTTGGGACTTTGGAATTAAGGAGACTTCAGTTTCATCCTTGGCTCCTAAACTTGCCACTGGATCGTAGGCAAGTCACTTGTCTTCACTGGGCTTCAGTTTCCTTTGACTGATACAGATATGACAGGTTAACTTGAAGTCAATAAAATTAAACCGAACTAGTATTTGTTAAGTGTTCCCTGTTCATGAAGCAAATCTAAATGTGTTGTTGATGGTTATAAGGGATAAAAAACAGGTATTATCCTTCAAAGTTTCATGCAAAATGTAAGCAAGAGGTGTTATGCTCAGTTCTTCTGCCAATGCCCTAACACAGGCTCTCATTACCTTTCTCCTGAAGTTAACTTCCGGGCTGTTCTCCACACAAATGCTCCGTCACCGAAAAAAAGACTGCTGTGTGTGATACAGCAGGGTGTTGACCCCAGCATTTCGCCGGTTCCCAGCCTTTAGTGTGTCCCTGCTGCTCTCCTGGTAGTGATTCTCCCCTGCTTTCTAGCCTCCATCCCGACCTCCTCCACCGGCTCATGGTCCAGCCCTGGGAGGAGGATGTTGGCAGTCTGGGTTGAAGGATGCTGAGCTCGGGTTTGAGCAGAAAGAGACTTGAGAGGAAGCGAGAGTGAGGGCCAGGAGGTGCTCCTCTTTAACTCCTGATTGGCCTGCCTCTCTTCCTTCTCAAAGTTTCACCCCATTTCCACCCCTACTGTCACCCCACCTTTGCCATCTTATACATTCTCACTTTTTGTACTTAGGTCTCCTCTATCTGATCTTTCAGTTTTCATCTCCCTATTTCAACTATAATACAGAACTGAAGTATATTTTTAAAATTTTTATGTCCTCTGTTCTCAGTTTTACAAGTCAGAGAGAACATTTCCTTATTTCTTGTTTTTTTTTTTTTCTCTCTCAACATCTCCCTTTAAAAAAATTAAATAAAACAAACTTTGTTGAATTCTTTTTCTTTTGCTGAGTTAATTTTTTGATGTGACTTAATAATTCTCATCAAAGAAAAAGTTTCCTAATCTCCTTTAAAATAGGGAACTTGGCTAAAGCATTTCAATTATGACTACATTAACAGAACTTTTAATTTCTGAACCTTTCCCCACATTTATAAAGCAGTAGTTCCCGATGGGGGTCAGTTTTGTGCACGCACACACACACACAGAGGGACATTTGGCAATATGTGGAGATGTTTTTGCTTGTCACTATTAGGAGTGGGAGGTAACACCGCTGGTATCTAGTGGATAGGAGCTAAGGATGCTACTAAACATCCTACAGTGCACAGGGCAGCCCTCAGGATAAAGACCTATCTGGCCCTAAATATCAATATTGCCAAGGTTAAGAAACCCTACTCTAGGGGCTCCTGTGGTAGCTCAGTGGCAAAGAATCCGCCTGCTAACGCAGGAGACTCAGGTTCCATCACTGGTCCTGGAAGATTTCACGTGCCGCAGAGTAACTGAGCTCCTGCACCACAGCTATTGGGCCTATGCTCTAGAGCCCAGGAGCTGCAACCACTGAGCGCACAAGCCACAAGTCCTGAGGCCCACGCGCCCTCGAGCCTGGGCTCACAACAAGAAAGGCCCCTGCAGTGAGGAGCCTGCACTCCACAGCGAGAGGGTAGCCCCTGCTCCCTGCAGCCTAGAGAAGCCCACGCAGCAACCAAGACCCAGCACAGCCATAAATAAATGCATTTTAAAAAAGAAAAGGAGCCCTGCTGTAAATTAGGATAATTCTGTACAGTGCTCATACAGGAAAATTGGTGAATAATTTCTATTAAATGTTTTTTTGTTGAACCTAAAGTCTCTTAAAGCTAAAGGAATTGGCTGATGCTGTCCCCCACATTGATTTAGCCATATTATATTACCCAAGTTTTCTAGATACTTCCATCGGTAGTACTCAGTGAGCCTTTCCTATTTATATTAATATTACTTTATTTTAATTCTTGTTAAGTATTTTCCCACAATGTTGTGTTATAATTAATGAAGAAAAATGCTTAGTAAATGTATTTATTACTATTTATTATAGAATGGGTGTCTTAGTTTTAGAGAAAGCATGAGGGTATTTTCAGTGGCTTTTGAATTTATATTTTAAAAATACTTGTCATATTTTTTAAGGAATTTGATTATAAAATTTTCTAGATCTTTATTCTAATGCTTCCACTTTCCCTAGACTGTCAATACATCTAAAATAAATTTCATGTAGAAATAACTTGTGATATAGAACAGTGAGTGTTTTTTTTTACCAATAGCCTCCTTCTTGTTCTTATTTATAGATGCCATTTTTTTTTTCAAAATTATCATTACTTTAAATATTCGTTTGATTCCTTCTTCACTTTGTCATTTCACATAAGCTTCCACAATTTTAAGTTAGGAACCGATGACCATTTTAGAGGAGGATAAATTATGAAGAGATTATGAAGTTTGATTATACATTAAAGTTCAACCTTGTTAAAATGAGTACAAGTTAATCAGATACATAGTTAACAATTTACATATTCATCACTGTGCTGCCTGGAAATTAGGGCATGTGGTACACAGCTCAGAGAAATTACTGTAATCAGTATTCTTTCTACACAGCCAAACCATGTTTTTATCAGGTTGCTTGTTTGTTATTTTTTTTTCCTATTTGCTTAGTTTGCCAGTGTCTGTAATCATTGTTGGTTGACATCTCTCTCTCTCATAGTACTGTGTACACTTCATTATTTTTTCTTTCATACACACACACCCCTCTTTTTCTCATTCACACATAATTACAGGAAGCACTAGCATGCTTAAGCTGTTCCCTCTCTTGTATTATTATCTGGGGGGCTGGGAACATCGGGCATAAGGGAATGATTGGGAGATGATACCAATCTTTTTTTTATCACTATTTTGATAATATAGTTGAAATCATCATTCTTATTTGGGAAAAAGGAGGGTGTGGACTGGAACCCAAGGTGAACCTTAGTGTCAGCCATGGTATATGTGTATCCCCTCATAACCAGGGAGTCATTTTTGGCTTATAATTTAGGAAATAAACTGTCATGTTCTAAAGCTTAAGAACTGTAGCTGTAGCTAGGCTGTGGCACACGAGCAAAATGGCGCCAAGGGTCATACCAACCAAGGACTGACTGCCCTGGGCTTATTTTATTTTATGCATTGGACACATCTTAAAGCTATAATTCACAATTTATTTCAAGCCAGCCAAGCTGTACGATCTATTTTTCTTCACTGTTGTTGCAAATATACTATAATAATAAGACTACGGCCAATTTTGATTCTGTGTTTACAAAGTTTTGTAGTATAGGAAATGTCTTCTGCTACTGTTTCCTCTTACTCATTAGTAAGAGCCAAGACTTCCAGACGTTTCTGTGTATACCTGTACTCAAAAGACTTCTTCTCAAGAGCTTAGTAAACCAGTACCTAGTAAACCAGTTCTCTAAAACATCAAATACAATTTTAACTGTTAACACTCTCCTTTGTCAGGTGTGTATGTTTTTATAGTATTTTCTAAATCAACTTGATTGTTATTCTCAGTTTTATTTTTAAGAGGGTGATTTGGAACGCTTATGTTTCAGTTACATGGGAGGGGAAGACTTAGCCCACTGCTCACCATCACCACTAATAAAATTCCCCAACTAAATAATGATAAATGTTAGATGATATACTACTTTATTTTTTAATATTTGTCTTAATTAATGTATTTATAATGTATTTATTTGGCTGTGCCAGGTCTTAGTTGCAGCATGTGGGACCTAGTATGCTGACCAGGAATGGAACCTGAGCCCTGTGCATTGGGAACTCAGAGAGTTTTAGCTACTGGACCACCAGGGAAGTCCCAGATGTACTACTTTAAAAGTGTGTTTGTTTCTCATTTTCCTCTCTCTGGTTTATTAGCCTTGGATAGGAAAGAAAGGTTTCCTGCAATATGCATCATCGTGACTGCCTGCCACAGCCCAAACAACGGTGCCCAAGCGTTCATCCGGCACATGGGCGCATTCATCCATTCCAAATTCTCTGCTCTTACTCATACTCGCTCGCTCAGCTGTGCCCAACTCTTTGCATTGTTGTTGTTAATGTTGAGTTGCTAAATCGTATGTGACTCTTTTGAGACCTCGTGGACTGTAGCCCACCAGGCTCCTCTGACCATGGGGATGCTCCAGGCAAGAGTACTGGAGTGGGTTGCCATTATTCTTTGAGTTCCTGAAAAGTCATCTTCACTTTTCCTCATCCACTATCTGGTTCTAGCCAGTTTGACTCACCCTTGGTCCCTGCCGTCCGTTCTTTTTTCTGTGGCTGGGTCAGGGTATTCCATATTTCTCATCCCCTGGCCGGTTTCTTATTTCCAGCCTTGCACTCCTCAATGCTAACCTCCACATTGCATATTAATGTTCTCCCTAAAATGCAAATCAGATCAAGTCAGCCTCTTTCTTTAAAGCATTTCAGTACCTCCTTAACTGCCGCTTTCTTATTCCCTAAGGATAAAGTCTGTGCTCCTTGTAATGGTCCCAAAGACCCTGCATCATCTGGCCCTTAGCTGTTTCTCCAGACTCCTCTTCCTTCATTTTGCAGTTGTAACTGATGACTCGGTAGTAAGTGGTTTTAGTTTTCCACTTCATACACTCCATGCTGCCTTAAGACCTCTCCTGCCCTTGACGATGAGTTCTGGAGCCTGGGGCATCTTGTCTTGATCTGGTTTATATCTGCAGGTTCTTCAAATTTTACTTCAATGAGCCTTCCATCCACAACCAGATGGAGTGTGTTCTTTTCTGAGCATCCAAATCCTACACACAAGTCCCTGTCTCTGTCCCAGCACACCTGCCACTGAATGGTGAAAATGATCTGAATGGTGAAAATGTCTTTCCCTCTAGTGGGAGAATTAACCTAAACTAAGGACCATACTGCAAACCAGTCCATCTTAAAGGAAATCAATCCTGAATATTCTTTAGAAGGACTGAAGCTGAAGCTCCAATACTTTGGCCACCTGATGAGAAGAGCTGACTCATTGGAAAAGACCCTGATGCTGGGCAAGATTGAAGGCAGGAGGAGAAGGGGACGAGAGAGGATGAGATGGTTGGATGGCATCACTGACTTGGTGGACATGAGTTTGAGCAGGCTCCAGGAGATGGTGATGGACAGGGAGGCCTGGCGTGCTGCAGTCCATGGGGCTGCAGAGTCGGACATGACTGAGCGACTGAACTGAGCTGCATGATCGTACCCCGTTTGTCTCAGTGCTAGTCCTGAGCTCATGAGAGATGAAAGAGAATTCCTCTGTGGAGATTTATTGGATCCTTTGGTGAGAAGAGAATTGCTGTTTTCCATATTCTTTCAAACAAAACAGATCATTGTCACTTGTTTTTTCTCTGTATATTGGGTTCTAATAGCATATTTCTATGTATGTATTGTTTCATTTATCTTACTTTTCTGTATGGTTGCTGTATCCAGTCTAATCAAAGCCTCTCAGAAACTTGAATATTTGAGAAGCAATTTTCTTCCCTGTTTCAAGTAAACCTTTGAAGTGTTTCTTTCCCTTTAGAGCAGATGTATGTTTAACCTCTCTTTCCTGAAGTTTCTCTGAATGATGATGTCAGGATGCACCATGTTTCTGTTCTTCTCAGGATGACTGGAAGCAACAGAACATCGTTAGTGAAGTTATGGAGGAGGAAGAGCAGGTTTTATTAAAAGAGGTTTAAGTCTATGGGAGCTAGAAAAAAATATTCATGAAAAGCTCAAGCAACCACTGACAGTGACCTACAATTCTGATAGTCCTTTGGAATGAAGTGTCTTTCTTTTGGGTATCTGTAGAATTATTTTTAAAAATTTGAGTAGTAGATGTATTAGTCCATTTTTCATTAAAAATAATTTATCCTACTTTATCTGAAACCATATTCATTATTCTCAAAGTGAGTTTATCCTCAAGTTTATATAGTGTAGGCAACCCCTGATTTTTCTTTTTTCTGTACTATATAGATTTTTGTTGTTGTTTAGTCAGTAAGTCATGTCTGACTCTCTGCGACTCCATGAACTACAGCACTAAAGGTTTCCCTGTCCATCAGTATCTCCTGGAGTTCACTCAAATTCATGTCCATTGAGTCAGTGTTGCTGTCTAACCAGCTCATCTCTGCCACCCTCTTCTCCTTTTGCCCTCAATCTTTCCCAGCATCAAGGTCTTTACCAGTGAGTCAGTTCTTCACATGAGGTGGCCAAAGTATTGGAGTTTCAGCTTCAACATCAGTCCTTCCAATGAATATTCAGGTTTGATTTCCTTTAGGATGGACTGGATGGATCTCCTCGCTGTCCAGGGGACTTTCAAGAGTCTTCTCCAACACCACAGTTCAAAAGCATCCATTCTTCGGCTCTGAGCTTTCTGGTCCAGCACTTATATCCGTACATGACTACTGGAAAACCATAGATTTGACTGTACAGACCTTTGTCAGCAAAGTGATGTCTTTGCTTTATAATATGCTGTCTAGGTTTGTCATAGCTTGTCATCCAAGAATCAAGTGTCTTTTAGTTTCATGGCTGCAGTCTCCATCTGCAGTGATTTTTGGAGCCCAAGAAAAGAAAGTCTGGCACTGCTTCTACTTTTTCCCCTTCTATTGGCTGTGAAGTGATGGGACCGGATGCCATGATCTTAGCTTTTGAATGTTGAGTTTTAAAGCAGCTTTTTCACTCTCCTCTTTCACCCTCATCAAGAGGCTTTTTAGTTCCTCTTCACTTTCTGCCACTAGAGTGGTATCATCTGCATATCTGAGGTTATTATTTCTTCTAGCAATCTTAATTCCAGCTGGGCATTTTGCATGATGTACTCTGCATATAAGATTGTATCTGGGACCATTTATGGGGCTTTCAGAATACTTCATAAAATTTGTGTAATTGGCCTCTTCTGATTAACATTTTCCTTAGTCTGAGGCACACACACAAAAAAACCTCACCAATATATATATGGGATGGAAAAACTTGACAGTGTTTTCCAATTATGTGTTAAGGATGATTCCAAGGAATTAAATTAGTTTTAGAGAATTTTGCTCATCACTGACTCATTGCATATCTGTGCAAGAGAGAAAGACTATTTACCTTGATTTTTGACTCATACTCTGGGGGTTAAAAATTCAATGATGAAGGTAACAGTCATTCAAAGCTGCTGGAAATAATGTACTAATACCTGTAGTTTTATTCTCTTTATTATGTCTTAGTGAAAGGTCTTCAAGAATAAAAAGCAAAAAAAGTCTACCAGTGAATAATCATTGTAGGTATTTAGCAGACAGGTGGAAGAGATTCTGTAAGAAGTAGTGATTGTATAACTAATTGTTTAATGTGTTGGGTCACACTCCCCTCAGTAAAATGAGAGCTCATGAGAGCATGAAAGTCCCTTAGGATGTGCCCCAGCTGGTACAAGCCAGGCTAAATTTCCTTGAATCATCCAGGGCTAACCTGGATGGCTAATCATCTGCTAACCCATATTGTGGCATGTCAAGTTCTAGAGCATTGATTGACTACACTGAGGAAGAATGATAACCCCAGTGGCTAGAGGAGTAACAAGAACATAGGAGAGGAGGTCAGAAAATGCCCCTCCATCTGCCTTGGCTTCTACCCCAATTGTGAGAATTTGAAAAGAGGGCAGATCAGGGAAGGAGTCTCCGAAGATAAGCCCACTGAAAACCCGTTTCCTAATGGAACTGTGTCCTAGCTGGTACAGAAGATGCTGTGAGCAGTGAGCTGACAAACCACAGTTATTTCTTTTGCACACAGCTCCACTCAGAACTCACCACATTTAATATTTCTTCGTGTTATTGAGACAGGACTCACATACCACGCAGTTAACCCACTTAAAAAGTGTACAATTCAGTGGCTTCTGGGTTGTTTACAGAATTGTGCAAACCTTGACCATGATCACGGTCAGAACATTTTTATCTCTCTAGAAATAAACCCCCTAACCCTTAACTCAGCAGTGGCCACAGGACTGGAAAAGCTCAGTTTTCATTCCAATCCCAAAGAAAGGCAATGCCGAAGAATGCTACTGCACGATTGCCCTCATCTCACACGCTAGTAAAGTAACGCTCAAAATTCTCCAAGCCAGGCTTCAGCAATACGTGAACCGCGAACTTCCAGATGTTCAAGCTGGTTTTAGAAAAGCCAGAGGAACCAGAGATCAAATTGCCAACATCTACTGGATCATGGATAAAGCAAGAGAGTTCCAGAAAAACATCTATTTCTGCTTTATTGACTATGCCAAAGCCTTTGACTGTGTGGATCACAATAAACTGGAAAATTCTGAAAGAGATGGGAATACCAGAGCACCTGACCTGCCTCTTGAGAAACCTATATGCAGTTCAGGAAGCAACAGTTAGAACTGGACATGGAACAATAGACTGGTTCCAAATAGGAAAAGGAGTACGTCAAGGCTGTATATTGTCACCCTGCTTATTTAACTTCTATGCCGAGTACATCATGAGAAACGCTGGGCTGGAAGAAGCACCAGCTGGAATCAAGATTGCCAAGAGAAATGTCAATAACCTCAGATATGCAGATGACACCACCCTTATGGCAGAAAGTGAAGAGGAACTAGAAAGCCTCTTGATGAAAGTGAAAGAGGAGAGTGAAAAAGTTGGCTTAAACTCAACATTCAGAAAATGAAGATCATGGCATCTGGTCCCATCTTTTCATGGCAAATAAATGGAGAAAGAGTGGAAACAGTGTCAGACTTTATTTTGGGGGGCTCCAAAATCACTGCAGATGGTGACTGCAGCCATGAAATTAAAAGATGCTTACTCCTTGGAAGAAAAGTTATGACCAACCTACATAGCATATTGAAAAGCAGACATTACTTTGTCAACAAAGGTCCGTCTAGTCAAGGCTAAGGTTTTTCCAGTGGTCATGTATGGATGTGAGAGTTGGACTGTGAAGAAGGCTGAGCATGGAAGAATGGATGCTTTTGTCGCAGCACTGTTTATAATAGCCAGGACATGGAAACAACCTAGATGTCCATCAGCAGATGAATGGATAAGAAAGCTGTGGTACATATACACAATGGAGTATTACTCAGCCGTTAAAAAGAATTCATTTGAATCAGTTCTGATGAGATGGATGAAACTGGAGCCAATTATACAGAGTGAAGTAAGCCAGAAAGAAAAACACCAATACAGTATACTAACACATATATATGGAATTTAGGAAGATGGCAATGACGACCCTGTATGCAAGACAGGAAAAAAGACACAGATGTGTATAACGGACTTTTGGACTCAGAGGGAGAGGGAGAGGGTGGGATGATTTGGGAGAATGGGAATTCTAACATATATACTGTCATGTAAGAATTGAATCTCCAGTCCATGTCTGACGTAGGGTGCAGCTTGCTTGGGGCAGGTGCATGGGGATGACCCAGAGAGATGTTGTGGGGAGGGAGGTGGGAGGGGGGTTCATGTTTGGGAACGCATGTAAGAATTAAAGATTTTAAAATTAAAAAAAAAATAAAATAAAAAAAATAAATTGCCAAAAAAAAAAAGAAAAAAAATAAAAAAGAAAAAAAAAAAAAAAAAAAAGAATGGATGCTTTTGAACTGTGGTGTTGGAGAAGACTGTTGAGAGTCCCTTGGACTGCAAGGAGACCCAACCAGTCCATTCTGAAGGAGATCAGCCCTGGGATTTCTTTGGAAGGAATGATGCTAAAGCTGAAACTCCAGTACTTTGGCCACCTCATGGGAAGAGTTGACTCATTGGAAAAGACTCTGATGCTGGGAGGGATTGGGGGCAGGAGGAGAAGGGGATGACAGAGGATGAGATGGCTGGATGGCATCACTGACTCGATGGACGTGAGTTTGAGTGAACTCTGGGAGTTGGTGATGGACAGGGAGGCCTGGCATGCTGCGATTCATGGGGTCGCAAAGAGTCGGACACGACTGAGCGACTGAACTGAACTGAACTGAACCTGCAACAGTCCTACGGTTCATTTTTATTCAAACAGAAGGAGAAAAATCTTATATGTATAAACCTAGATTTATAATATAGTTCTTTTGTTGTACAGAAGTAATGTTAAAATTGAGGGTAAGGCAACTGTGATTGTTAAACATTTTTATTATTAGTTTTTTTATTGTAAATTTTGACATTTTGTGCTATTTTCTTGAGACAGAACTCCAACGTAGAGTCTACCTAAGTTATGTGCATTTTTGGTCATTTCCAGAACCTATATTGTCACCCACCTAATGAAAATGTTCCTTGAAAACACTTTGTGACCTTTTGTTTAAATTTCATATTGGATGGGTTCTTTACAATAATTAATTCCCAGAACCTATAAAATAAAAGTTTCTCTAATTACAGTGCAAAACAATTAATTATGTGAGGCAAAACACTATAAAAATGTAAAGTCAGGAGACAAATTAAAAATAGTATGTTTGTTAAACATACCCTATAAAGGACTAAATTTTGTAAAAGAGAGAGTATTAAGCAGTAAAGAAAAGGACAAACAACAAAAAATAGTTGAAGGATATGGACACGCAGTTCAGAAGCAAGAAATTTCCAATGATTTATAAATAAGGAGAAGGACATGGCAACCCACGCCAGTACTCTTGCCTGGAGAATTCCATGGACAGAGGAGCAGGACAGGCTACAGTCTATGTAATCGCAAAGAGTCGGACATGACTGCGTGACTAACTTTTTTTTTCAAGCTTTCAGTTTGCTAAGTAGTAATGAACTGAAAATGAACACAACGGTGAAACCCCATTTTTACTTAAAAGGTAAAAAAAGCGTTGGGAAAGTATGAAGGAAGACTCTCTCATGCAAAGTTGATAAGAGATTGGTGAGTGCCAGACAGTACCAATTTGTAAAACTTTTAAAGGCATATCTGTCTTTGATCATTGATCTGGCAATGATCATTCTCTGTCTCTAGAAAATGTTGTGCACAGATGCACAGAAATATATTTATAAAGGTTATTGTAGTTTGTTTGTAATAACAAAAATCTAGAGAAAAAAGTAAAAGCTGTCAGTCTAGCCAGATAAGTAAATGAGGATACTATGCTGTCCCTAATAAGCATTAGGTCAACCCAGATGGGCCAATATTGTAACTTGTCCAATATATATTGCTAAGTAGGAAAAAAAATCAAAGTATCAATATTGTGTATTATATTCTACTTTAATACAAAAGAACACATGCATACTCATATGTACACATATACATATTTATGTGTGCTTGAATTTTATGACAGACTACCAAGAAATTGTTATCAGTTAGCACCCCTGGGTGGGTGCTGAACTAAGATAGGAAGTGGGAGGAAATAATTTTTTATTGCATGTCCTTCTTTACTATTTAGATCCACGCTTAATATTTGAATTTTGTAAAATTTCAGAACATTTTCCCGTTTAAAGAGCAACACTGTGTCATACAGAAAGTTGGAAATGCAGAAAAGCATAAAGAACAACTTAAAAGCAATTTCTTGACCTAAGGTTTGGAAAAATCATTGTTAAAGCTATTCAGAAATATTTTTAAAATATTTATTTGCATGCATGTGCACTGGAGAAGGGCATGGCAGCCCACTCCGGTGTTCTTGTCTAGAGAATCCCATGGACAGAGGAGCCTGGCGGGCCACAGCCCACGGGGCTGCACAGAGTTGGGCACGACTGAGCGGCTGAGCACGCAGGGATGCTTGCACACTATGCTCTCTTTTTTTGCTCATAAACATTCCTTATCATTAAATAGTCCTTCACAGTACTTTTAAAATAAATATGTCATTATTAATTATATGGCCATGATAGGTTGTTAGTGCATTCTCTTCATTTCTCTTCATAAATTGAAAGAAAAAATATTTGAGAGAGATTGGTAATCAAGGTGGTAAGAGGTCTGTAAAAATAAAAATGCTATAGACGAGGACTGGATGGTGAGTCAGAATCAAAAGCCAAATTCCTTTTTAAAAAACAGCATATATCATGCAATCTTAAAAAAAAAAAAAGGTGAGGAAATGACTCAAAATTATAGCATGTTTTCTGCTGTATTCCTAATAAAATTGCCAAAATGTAATTTAAATAATTAAGAGGAAAATGTTAAAAATCAATAAATCATCAATCACTTTCTAATAAAGAAAGAGGAACAAATCTGGCTTATCAACTTTAAGAAGTGGTTGCCAAGGAAAGACAAAGCAGATTCTAGTGTGGCAGAGCGTGGCACAGCTCCTAACTCCTGTTTGGGATGATTTACTGCTTTCTTTTAACTTTTTTGCACTTTTAGAATTTTTATAATAGTTATAGGTCCTATTTATAAAAATAATAAATCCATCAGAAAGCATTTTTGGTAGATTATTTTCAAAGAAAAATTATGAAATTAGGCATTAAAATTTGAAATTTCTATGTATAACCATGTTTTCTCCATTAAGTGGGGCCCAGTAGACCTCCCTAGAATCCTATGGTTGCTAAGAGACCATCCTGTTAGATATCTTCTGTCCTAGCCAGAAGATGCTTTAATTTTCTTTAAAAATAAAAATTATCAGGTACATGATGTGCCAGGAAGGATGGGGAGAACAAGCTCACTCATCTGTTTTCTAACTCAAACAGATTTTTAAAAATTATTTTAATTCATTGCTGCTAATATTTTTGGAAAGGAAAAAAATCTCTATGTGAAACTGAATGTCTTTAAACATGGCTTGACACTTTCCTCTCTGTTTTGGAAATAAAGAGTCAAATTCGCCACAAAAATGCAAGTTTACCTTAGCTCAGCATTGCAGTTTACTGAGTAAATATTTGAAGATGATAAATCTAGCCACAGAAAGCAAGTGATCTACTGAAGTGATTTAGTGAACTCCTGGGCCAGAGATAGCTACCTTGTGGACTGCAGTAATGACTTATTTGTTTGATGGCTAAGGGCCAAATGCAGAAAAATTATCTGATTTCAGGCAGCTTTCCAGCAAGTCTACCCTAATGTCTCCCTTCTAACCAGATCCCTTTCCTTGAAAGACCACAATCCCTCTAAAATCCTATATACTGTCATATTAGAAGGCTGCCTTCATGTGACTACAATATTTATTAGCTTTGAAATACTATAACCCAGGGACTTACATAAGTACTGAACAGGGAATTCATTTCAAGCTGCATTTGACCCCTTGTTTTAAAGGTGATCTTCAAATAGGTTTAAGGGGAATAAATCAAGATTTCAACCCAGAGTCTGCCTTCTCCTAATAAAACAAAAGAAAAGAAAAGAGGCTTTAAATGTTTCTAACCTTTTTCTTCTTTTCTTCACTCTAGAGTAGAAGATTAATCTCATCTACCCAGAGATGTAATTTAATGTCTGTCATTTGGAATAGAAGGGAAAATAGATAAATGGCTCGTGAAGGAGGTGCTTTCAAATTAAACTATACAACCAAGGATTTTATTAGGCGGTTGATGCGAAGGATACTTCTCATTAAAAGGAAAGTCAAGTAACAAGGAGACATGAGAAACGGTAATAAATATGACACTTTGGGGCAAAAGTGAGGAAAGGAAATCTTAAGTTTTCAGAGCAGAGAATTACCCAGAAGAATTAGCTCACTCTTAAAGTGTCTCCCTCATGTTCCATGAATGTGAAAGAATTTAGAAAGAAGAAATGATTTAGAAATGTGTTTGATCCAGGAAAACTCTGCCATTCATAACTTTACATTCTCTGAGTACGTGTGGCTGAAAATTCATCCCTTTCCTATTTGTGCAGATGTCAGTTCAGTTCAGTCATGCAGTCATATCCCCTCTTTGCGACCCCATGGACTGCAGCACGCCAGGCTTCCCTGTCCATCACCAACTCCCTGAGCTTGCTCAAACTCATGTCCGTCGAGTTGATGTTGCCATCCAACTATCTCATCCTCTGTCGTCCCCTTCTCCTCCTGCCTTCAATCTTTCTCAGCATCAGGGTCTTTTCCAAGGAGTCTGTTCTTCACGTCAGGTGGCCAAAGTATTGGGTTCCAGCTTCAGCATCAGTCCTTCCAATGAATATTCAGGACTGATCTCCTTTAGTATGGACTGGTTGGATCTCCTTGCAGTCCAAGGGACTCTCAAGAGTCTCCTCCAGCACCACAGTTCAAAAGCATCCATTCTTCAGCACTCAGCTTTCTTTATGGTCCAACTCTCACATTCATACACAAGTACTGGAAAAACCATAGCTTAGGCTAGACGAACCTTTGTCGGCAAAGTAATGTCTCTGCTTTTTAATATGCTGTCTAGGTTGGTCATAGCTTTTCTTCCAAGGAGCAAGTGTCTTTTAATTTCATGGCTGCAGTCACCATCTTCAGTGATTTTGGAGCCCAAGAAAATAAAGTCTGTCACTGTTCCCATTGATCCCTCATCTATGCCATGAAGTGATGGGACTGGATGCCATGGTCTTAGCTTTTTGAATGTTGAGTTTTAAGTCAGTTTTTTTACTCTCCTCTTTCAGTTTCATCAAGAGGCTCTAGTTCTTGTAACTCTGTCCTAAACAAATGTCTGAGCTGTAAGAGGTCAGGGATTAAGCTATGCACGGAGATGAGCTCCTAGGTAATAGTCTTCCCCCAGTGTGCTTAGTTAGAAACTGGCAATCTTGGTTGAAACTGTTACCAGTGGCTCCCTCTTCCCAGATCCCCTCCCATTTTCTTTTATTCTCCCCATACCACTTCTTCCTCCTGGACACTGACTCACATGAAACAAGGTGAAAGGGAAGGTTTGAGAAGTGAATACAGCATCCTTTGTGATCTGTGAGCAACCCAGATTACGCAGCCAGAAATTCAGTGGGTCACAAAAACTATGGCAAATATCTTGTCTGGTTGTCCTCTTGTTTTAATGGTTCCATCCTAAATTCAAAGACCCATGTGAGCTGCTTAAAAGTGCAGGGCCAGTAACAGCTGAGAAATTCACCAGGAATGCCCATGTCATGTTGGTTCCCCCATTTTCGGGTGTTCGCCCCACCTCCTTGCTCATTCAGACAGTGTGGCACTTGGACAACCTGGAGTGTCCCCCAGGCCTTTAACATGTAGCCTTCTTAGCTGTATTTGACAAGCGTGTCCCCTATGTGATTGCTAACTGTAGAAGAGCAGGGTTTATCTACTGAAGCAAGCTCTTCACTTTGTCAAAAACAGAAGCAACAGAACATATCTTCTCTGTAGCCGCGTTGCAAGCTAAATGGTAGGGGAGTTGCCATCAGCTGAAAACACAGTTGCCTCCTCAGCAAGGATTGCAGGGATGAAGTGGGGTGGCCCCAGAGAAGCTTAGACTATATTAATGACCCTAGAAAGTGGAGCACCTAGAAACATATCTCATAGTTCTATTAAACCTGCGAAACTTTGTCTCTGAGCTTTAAGTCGTTTTTATCCTATTTAATCTCTCAATGAAATAACCAGACTTGCTATTTTCCCTGAAGCCGTGGAACAGTCAAAAAGCTATTGACAGACTATAAAAGTTGCCCTGTTGTGGGCAGTGTCTATTTTCTGTACTGATTATGAAAAGATGGAAAGAATGTATTTCATCCCTGTGTCCTGGGGTCTCTCATGCTGCTGATCTTCAAAGAGTACCCTGGACACCCACAGGCATAACTGATTCCCAGAAAATGAATTTCTGTGCAGCACTTAGGTTAATTTCTCCAGTGAATCTCCCTGATGGCACTCTTGAAATACTCTTAGCAGGAAAGTGTTGCTTGTATGGTATCAATGGGGAACTTTTACTAAGAGTTTTTGTTTCTTCGGGGTAGGTACTTCCATGATACCCCTAAGAAGTCATTTATTCTAAAGCCTGCTGATGGTTAAAACAATATCTAAACCATTGTGGGAAAACCATTGGCTGCCGTGCTTCTAACTATTTCCTTGGAAGGAAATAAGAGCTTTCTTAAGAACCTAGTCAACTTTTATTATCCCAGAGAAGGAAATGGCAACCCACTCCAGTATTCTTGCCTGGAGAATTTCGTGGACAGAGGAGCCTGGTGGACTACAGTCCATGGGGTTGCAAAGAGTCGGACACGACTGAGTGACTAACACACACTCAGAGCATTTATTATCTAGCAGCTTTTCTTTATGTTCTGATTTTTTGTGCTCTGAAATGCACATGTTTCTGTTACCTGTTCCTTCCCTGAAGCAGCTGAGTTTTGTCAACCTCTGTGATTGTCCCTGTTCCTTGAAGGCAAACCCTCTAAATTAAATTCTTTCCCACTGAGACTTTGCTCGGAAGTAGATTTGAATCGTTAGTCTTGAGCATCATTAGTCCCTTCATAACCATGTAACTTCAGCTTGTCATTTCTCATGACAGTCATTCTGCCTGATTACTTTCTTCTGCACCAGAGTCTGAATCTTTATTCCTGGTCTTCTAGTTAAGACTTTTTCCCCCTTGGTTTCTCTGTTGATTTTTAAAAAATTTTTTCTCCTTGAGATGACAGTGCAGACTCAAAGATGATTTTGTTTGGATAATTATCTTCTCAAATCTTTACTTTGCCTCAAGACATGAAAGAGAGGTGACCCCTAAGTACCATTTACCTCATGTTGATATGTTTGAGTGTCTTTTCTCAGGAAGAGACTTACCTCATTATTCCTCAAATGCAGGAACTTCTTCCTGGTGAAAAATCTCTGTTCCCAGTTAAGCTTGGTGTGTACTCCACAGAACATTTACATGAGGGTAGATGACTTTCTGGACTTACCAGGTGGCTCAGCGGTAAAGAATCCACCTGCCAGCACCGGAGATGCAGGTTGGATCCCTGGGTGGGGAAGATGCCCTGGAGGAGGAAACGGCAACTCACTCCAGTACTCTTGCCTGAAGAATCCCATGGACAGAGGAGCCTGGTGGGCTGTGACCCATGGGGTTGCAAAGAGTTGGGAACGACTGAGCATGCACGCATGCGTGTGTATGACTTTGTGGGAACTTCTTTGGTACATGAGCCCTTCCCCCCACCAAGGACCTAGTTCTTCTGCTTTAAGCAACAGGTGGTGAGCTGGCCAGGACAGGCTCGCCTCACACGGTGCCCTTCGCCATTGTACCATGGATATTTCCCGCTAGAGCAGTGCACCTAAATCTCTTTCAGTGCCACCCAGGGTACTAATCAGAAATAGAAATTCCCAGATCCTCATCCTGAGTTACTGCACAAAACATCTGGGGAAGGGGTTTGGGAGGTTGTGTGTTCAACAGTGACCCCCAAGTGATACAGTACAATACTGCCCCTCAGGAAGATGCTGGACTATGTCTGTTACTTAATTCCTTTCTTGAGTTACTGATTATCATTTATTACCATCTATGGCCTGTTTCTTAAGTTACCCTTTGAGTGTAAGAGTCATAATCATCTGAGGTGCTTGTTCAAGATGCAGATGCCTGGACTTTGAGATCAGAACCTCTAGGGCCTGGATCCAGGGAACCTGTTGTTGTTGGTTTACATGCTCCCTTTGATCAGAATAGGGCATCCCTGGATAGTTCTAGAGTGGTTCTTCTCAAGCTTTAATGTGAGTCCAGATTTCCAAGAACACTGGAAAAACGCACCTTCTGGGTCAGTAGGTCTGGAGTGGGGCCTGAGATTCTACAAGCTCTCAGGCGATGTCGAGGCTGCTGGTCCATGGACCACATCAGCACGAGATGCTAGCTGCTGCTGCTAAGTTGCTTCAGTCGTGTCTGTGCGACCCCATAGATGGCAGGCTCCTCTGTCCCTGGGATTCTCCAGGCAAGAACACCAGAGCAGGTTGCCATTTCCTTCTCCAATGCATGAAAATGAGAGGTGAAAGTGAAGTCGCTCAGTCGTGTCCAACTCCTAGCGACCCCGTGGACTGCAGCCCACCAGGCTCCTCCATCCATGGGATTTTCCAGGCAAGAGTACTGGAGTGGGATGCCATTGCCTTCTCCGCAAGATGCTAGAGAATGTCCCTAAACAAGATGGCCTAAACTCTCGGACAGCACAGAGCCCGTGACTCTGTTTTGATGGGAGGAGAGTAACCCCATCTAAGCTATGACTCGTCTCGATCTCATGAAGGCGGCACAGGACAGTTCAGAACAGAACCTCACCCGCTGTGAACGGCACACGCAGCATTATCAGCGTCATCACTGTGGGCTGCCCTGTGACTCTACACCTTTCCCTTTCTCAGGGAGCCCCATGGGGACCTCCTGACCCCTGAACCACTTGGGGCTGGGCTGGAGCCACTGGACCAAAGATGTACACTTATTTCTGTAGGAGTGGGATAAAGTCAGGCATAAAAGGAGCCTTACTGTACAGGACAGAGCTATGAAATTTTATGTCAATTCACCTTCCATGTTTTTCGTTTGTTTTTCTCTCAGAGAGATTTGTAATTCACTTTTTTCTTCCTTTTGGTCCTTAGGTAATTTGTCTGTTTCCTACCTATCTTTCAGATCATTTCCATCTTGTAACTAATGATAACCAGGTGGTTATGAGTTGTTAATAAATGTGAACTGCGGTTCTCCTTTCAAAGTCTACTTTCGGCTGAGCCTCAGGGCGACAGTTTGTTGTTTTTGAAAATTTGAGTTAGGACCAGATCTAAGTAGGATGGATGCTTTTTGTTTTTTCAAGGCTGATTTATCCTGCTAATCTCTCTCCTCAGACTGTTAGTTAAATCCTTTGTTCCAAATGCCACATTGCACAATTACTACAAATGCTGAGCCTCTGTATTTTTTTTTTAAGTGATTTTCTTTTCTGTGGACCAGAGTGGCAGAAAGTTTCTGGTCTGTGGATTGATACTATCGGGATCACCTGGGGATTTTTTTTTTTTCTTTTTAATGCTTCAGGTTCCATCTCCAGTGATTCTAATTCAGTTGGTCAAAAGAAGGACAAGAGTTCTGCATTTTTAGAGTGGGAAAGTCTGTCCTTTATCCTGAAGGGGGACCATGGGCCTTGGTAAACTCCTGGTCTCTCCTGCCTTCAGCACATGAAGCCACTATGTTGTGCAGACCAGTCAGCAGGTCTCAGAAGTACAGAAGTACGCTGGACAAAGGGCGTGTAAGCAGGGGTGACCTGCCCACTCCCCACACCAACCCCACCGAGAGCCCCCTCAAGCCTGGGGCTGGACCACCACACTGTATGTCAAGTCCTCCTCGTCCATGCATTCTATTTCCTGTGTCCTGGTCCAAGCCACCGCCCTTCCTCACCTAGGTTAGCCCCAAGGTGATGGCAGGAGGAGAAAGGGACGACAGAGGATGAGAGGCTTGGATGGCATCACTGACTCAATGGGGGTGAGTCTGAGCAAGCTCCGGGAGTTGGTGATGGACAGGGAAGCCTGGCGTGCTGCAGCCCATGGGGATGCAAAGAGTTGGACACGATTGAGCGACTGAACTGATCTTTCAGACTCGCAAGCCTGAACATTTCAACGCTTTTGTTTAAACTCCTCTGTAACTTTCTTACTTCGGTAAAATCCAGACGCCTCATTTACTCTTCCCAATCCTGACTCTCTCTGGCCCCTGCCTCCCTCTTTCCTGTAATCTACCGGTGGCTGGTTCCCTCCTGTGTTCGGAGCTCACCTTCAGTGTCCTCTACTCGCAGAGCCCTTCTCTGGCCCTGTACACACTGGCCCTGTCCCCCTGTAGAGGAACCACTCGCCCGCCACTCGCTGTCACTGTCACAGCGTCTTCTTTCCTTGACAGCGGTTACAAAATCTGCTCTTGCTCTTGCTTTTGTGTTTTAAGGCCCATTTCATCTCCTACAGTATAAACTCCCACCAGAGCAGGTGCCGTGTCTCCTCATTCACTGCTGTATCCTGGCTCCTAAACAGCAGGAACTTGGTAAATATTTGCAAAATAGATGAATAGATGAACAGGGAAGGATGAGCGGAAGTGAGACAGCACAAGGGTGGAGCTGTTCCTCCTGCAGGGAAATTAGTGTTCTCTAAAGGCCAGAGGCAGGAAGACACTTAGTGTTTGTCAGAAACTGCAGTAGTGTGTACAGAGGAAGGAGGAGAGAAGAGCTGAGGTGGGCAGGGACCTTACAGGCTGTGCTCGGCATGTTCTCAAGGAGCAGCAATGAGTCCTAGAAGGGCTTTAGGCGGGGGAGTAACAGCAGAATCCTGACAAAAATTTTCAAGAAAGGTTTGTCCTAAAGTTGCATCACACACACTGTGGTAGGTTGAATGACCACCCAAGAATGGCAACTTGTAAATGTTCCCTTTCTTCATGGTCCATTGTAAATGGACCATAAAGAAAGCTGAGCACCAAAGAATTGATGCTTTTGAACTGTGGTGTTGGAGGAGACTCTTGAGAGTCCTTTGGACTGCAAGGAGATCCAGCCAGTCCACCCTAAAGGAAATCAGCCCTGAATATTCATTGGAAGGACTGGTGCTGAAGCTGAAACTCCAATACTTTGGCCACTTGATGGGACGAGCTGACTCATTTGAAAAGACCCTGATGCTGGGAAAGATTGAAGGCAGGAGAAGAAGGGGACGAGAGAGGATGAGATGGTTGGATGGCATCACCGACTCAATGGACATGAGTTTGAGCAAGCTTGGGGAGTTGGTGACGGACAGGGAAGCCTGGCGTGCTGCAGTCCATGGGGTCGCAGAGTCAGACACCACTGAGCAGCTGAACTGACTGACTGACTGAAATGTTCCCTCACTTAGAAAAAGCTTCTCTGCAGATATAATTAAGTGAAAGATCTTTAGATGAGGGGATTATCTTGGATCATCCAGGCGAACCTGAAATACCAGCCTAAGAAGGAGGCAAAAGGTTTTGACACAGACACTGAGGGGAAGTACATGTGAAGATGTGGGCAGAGGTCTCCGTGATGCGGCCGTGAGCCAGGGAACACCTGGAGCCACCAGAAAGAGGAGGAAGCAAGGCCAGGGTTCTTTTCTAGAACCTTCGAAGGGATTATGGTGGCTCTGTAGCACCTTGATTTCAGATTTCTTCCATTTTCCCAACTCTCAATTAAGAAGCCACGGGTGTTTCAGGGTCCCACGTCACCGTGTTCTCAGAGGCAGCAAAGCAGTGCATGCTGATCTGAGTTCAACAAACAGCTGGAAGACTCACAACATTGCCAGTCACATTATCTTCATGCAGTGGATCCACAGATACCCGAAACTATGAGGCCATGTTGGCCAAATCTGCGGAATGTGCAGAATGCATTGTTTGGGGGCTTCCCAGGTGGCACTAGTGGTAAAGAACCCGCCTGCCAATGCGGGAGACATAAGAGACGCAGGTTTGATCCCTAGGTTGAGAAGATTCCCTAGAGGAGGGCGTGGTCATGTTGGCCCAATCTACGGAAAGAATGTGCAAAGTGCATTGTTTAGGCCCCCGGGCAGGTGGTTGGTGATGGCTTCATTAACACCCTCAAGGAAGAATTGAAGAATTTATTGAAGACCATTGGGAACATTGCCAGTGGACAGATCCAGAAGTGGTTCTCAACCAGGGGCTGTGGCAACATGTGGAGACATGTTCTGGTCGTCACAACTAGGGAGATGCTACTGGCATCTAGTGGGTAGACAGCAGGGAGTCCACTAGCGCCCGGCACTGAACAGCTCAGCTGATGTCGGAAAAAGGAAAGACCCAGATTCGCATCAGGAAGGAAAGATCTGGTGCAGCGAGGCACGCAGCAGCCTTTCCTGTCGAGTACTCGGAAGCCTTCCTCTTTTTCTCTCTCCCCCAGGGCTGAACTTGACGATGGTGCGATGAGCGGGCTGGGACTACGCGGAGAACACTCAGGGGTGACAGACAGGACCGCAGGAGCCTGGGCTACCCGCAGTCTCCTAGAGCACCAGATACACTCAGCTGTTATGCGGGGAAAAGTGCTTTTTATTTGATGCTCAGGAGAAAAAAGTATTTGGGGAAGAGAATCGCTCACACAGTTAAAACAGTAGATCTGAGTGGTGACTCCCGAGATGTCAGGACAGAGCATGCCAGCACAAGAACGCCTCCTCCAGATGTTATGGAAGGGTCAGCGCCCAGCCAGCAAGTGCTCCCGAGCCGATTCCTGTTAGTTTCACAGCCAGCAGCCACACAACATCACGCAGGAACACGTGTGTGCCACCTGCCATTCTGAGCTGGGGGTCCTAAGGGTTGTGGTGGGCCAGTCTAGGTGCTGGGTTTAGACACACAGAGATATATTTTTAGAAGGTGCTTTAAAAAAATCTCAGTTTCTGGGACTTTATTCTCCAGTGAAGCCACTCCTGCCGGCGCCTTTGCTTCCAGTCCAATCTGCTACAGATTTTGTTTTTTTAAAACATCTATGGTTTAGGGTGTTTCTGTCTCCACTGCTTTTATGCCAAGACCTGCTGCATTCGGAGCTTGCGAATGCTGGTTCCAAACCCCACCATCAGTAGGAATGGGGGTTTTCACTGCGGTGTCAGAACTGACTCTGAACCTAAGTGGTGCAGAAAAAAGAGAATGGGCCTCAGTTCTCAGAGCCTTCATCCCCACCGGGGAAACGCAGCAGACCAGCTCTTCCTGCAGGAGCCTACTTTTGTGGAAGTTGTTGCTTGTTTGTTTTTTGCCTTGGTGTGAGGCTTTCAGGATCTTAGTTCCCCTACCAGGGACTGAACCTAAACTCTGTGGAGTCCTAACCACTGGGCCACCAGGGAGTTCCTTGGAGCCAACTAAAAGACTGTCCTGAAGTGTGAAAATCATTATTTTTCCATAGGAAGTAAACTTGAGCTCTCAGTCACACCAGGAATGGTCTTCCAGCTCATCCACACTGAAAGCTGGAGGCTAAGCAGGATGATCAGAGCTTCAACAGCCAGAAGGCTGAGCCAGAAGGTGGTGAATACCCCAGGCACTGGAGGTACACCAGAACGACGCTGGCCAGCCCCTCACCAAGACAGGAGGGGAGGATATTCATGAATTGAGGACAGCTTTGAATGGGTAACCACTTATAACCGTGGTATTCGCAGATGGGTCATTCCAACCCAGAGCATCTGAACATGTAAGACGTACTTTTGTTGGACAGTTAGACGCCAGAATTGGAGGTTTTCTCTTTTGGTCCCTGAACTTGCGCCGTATTTGTCAAAAGTCTCTAGAACTAAATGGGCTCCCTGACTCTCTGGCACGTAGCCATGAAGAGGAAGTAAAAGAAAGTGAAAGTCACTCAGTCCTGTCCAACTCTTTGTGACCACATGGCCTGTATAGAATACTGGAGTGGGTAGCCGTTCCCTTCTCCAGGAGATCTTCCTGACCCAGGAATTGAAGCGGGGTCTCCTGTGTTGCAGGTGGGTTCTTTACCACCTGAGCTATACGGTTCCATTTGGAAGCTTTGTACCTTTGCCAAGTTAGTGGGGAGCCTGTCTTTGCTATCAGGATGGGCAAGAACACACAGAGCATCTACTGCTGGTCTGCTGGTAACAGATGCTTCTAGATGAACGTGCCCATCTCATGAGTAGCTCAGGACAACTGAATTTAGAGTAGTGATCACTGAGAGGTCTCTGCCTGACAGTGATTTTATTCCGCTGGCTTTACAAAGAGATTAGAGGAGTAAAGAAATCTCTTGTTTAGAGGATATTCTCTAGCCAGCTTGCAGCGTGTCCCTAAGGCTGCTTAGGCATTGAGGGGACATCACCTTGTCCTTCAAGGTTTTCCAAAAGATACTATCAGGCTCTGTTGAATGCATGAGCGTCTCGGCTGTGTGAGCTTAGGTGAGCTGCTGATGCCGGTGGTGGAGTTCTGGAATTGTTCCTGCTCTCTGGCACCTTTCATTACACATCAGCCTACACTTCCCAACTATTTCTGAGTTGGGGAGAATCTGCTCTAATGGGGCAGGGTGGGGGGGGGTGGTTCTCATGCCACTGGGAATGGGGCCGAAGGGTGTATCCTTCTCCAGTTTCCTCCCTCTGCGTTCACATCCTGGCTGTCTAAATCTGGCCGTCACAGAGCACCTGTTTCATGAGTCGGGGTCCAGGGTGAAGGTGGGAAACGTCCTCACTTCTCTTTTACCAGATTATGAGAACATCTGTAAAGCTAACATTAGTACAGACCATATGGAGAATGGTACTCTCCCCCTCGCAGAGCTATGATTATAGGGACTTTCTGAAGCAGAGATTTAATCAGACTATGCTTGCTTACTTGCTTGCTATGGGAGGTCCAGCCATAGAGACCCAGTTAATGTATTTCATCTGATTTTCTGTACTTGGGTAAGGTGTGACCATCAGTGGCAAGAGAAATTACTGTCCTGAAGCTTCTTTCAAGTGGCTTACTACCTACAGCCCTTCAATCTCATCTTCCTCAAGAAGTGTCCCCACAGCCAAAGGAAATGCATCCCTCTTAATAGGAAGATGCCAAAAATATCAGAATAAAGTGATTGACTCCAAAGGCAAATGACTCCAGCAGAGAGGGGAGGGTGCTCTTTGCTTCCTTGCCAGACACTGTGAAATGGCCTTCGTGAGAACAAATAAGGTTTTGTACTTTACTGGCCATGTAGATCACATTAGTCACAAGCTTTCTAAATTGTGCTTTTAAGCTGACAGAAATTTTGGCATTCTCTCCAAAGTAATGAAGCATTTGTCCTTCTCCACGGCATCTTTCACCATCATAAAATACCATTTCCATTTAAAGTAATTAAAATCTAAACTGTACTGGGAAAGATGATTGGAGTCCTTTGTAATTTTTTTTTTTCTCTCTCTAATTTATGGCTATGCTGCAGGTGTCTTCACTTGCTTTTATTTTGACCCTGGGTGGTGGCAGGGGCGGAGGGTGCAGTTATTGTTGCGTGTCTGTTTTCTGTTATTCAACCCTAGCCTTTCAGGACTATGCTAATCTCCCTGTATGACTCATGAAGCTTCAGTCTTATCCTGAAGGCAAGTGGCATGAGATGTGTAATTATCTTTCGGACTCCATGATCTCCCAAACGATTATTTCCTATAATTCCATTTTTGAAAGAGAGTTCCTTCTTTTTTCTTCTGATGCAGTAAGCGTCCTGATAGACTCACTTGATAAGACTTGACCGACTTGATAATTTGAATTTAGTATTTAAATTTTAATTTTATGAGAATGGGTTGCTTGCCTTCCCTCGCATTATCCACCACCACCCACTTGCCTATTTGCCCCGCCCGTGGTCACTGATAATTGCCAGTCTTTACTCACAATGGAACAGGCCACCACACCAGATCCTGGGGATGTGAGGATCCGAGAGGCTGGGATTCCATTGCAGACCATTTAGCCCCTGAGAGTCTCATTGTAAAATATCCTTATCTGTAAAATGAGAGGTTGGATCATTCTAGCAAATAATAGTTAAGAGTTCACACAGGCGGTAACAAGATGAGTAACAATGTGGGCCAGTATTTATTGAGCAACTATTATGTGCTTTTAAATATTCCAGGACTAGGTGGTACCCAGTTCAGTCAGTAAAGAATCTGCCTGCAGTGCAGGAGACCTGGGTTTGATCCCTAGGTCAGAAAGATCCCCTGGAGAAGGAAATGGCAACCCACCCTAGTATTCTTGCCTGGAGAATCCCATGGACAGAGGAGCCTGGTGGGCTACAGTCCATGGGTTTGCGGGAGTCGGATACAGCTTAGCGACTAAACCACCACGAAGGGCGTTGGGGATGGGGAGGCAAATGGATAAATGAATCCTTTTGATGGATTAATAATATAGTAAAAAATGAGTTCAAGAGGAGCCATAGGCGCTGTAGAAGCGCAGCATGAGTCCACAAGGTTTTTCCAGTACTCTGAAAATCAAACAGAACGCCTACATTAGCTCTGGTAAGACTGAGCCGCCTGACAAAAATACCCAGTTTTTTTCTGGTGGCTGGAAACATGTCAACTTAGTGTGGTAACAGTGGTTCTGTTATGCTGCTCCAGAACCCTAGCTGGTAGGTGGAGCCCAGAACTAGCAATTTCTGGCACCTGTGGCAAACAGCATGCGACAGACCCCAAAATCAACTTTTTAATTCACTTTGCGGCTCACAGATGGGTGTTATTACCAGTGTGCGCCATCTGGTAGCTTTCTATTTTAACCATTCATCCCTGCTAACTAGACGCCGGGCTTTTTTAAATTATTATTTTAAATTCATGTGACCTCTAAATGTTCACGACCTAGGAAAAAAAATCCTAGTTAACCGGCCCTCCTTGTAGTCCTGGTTTTGATTTACAGTGAGAAATGTATTATTATTTTGTGCAATTTGTTTCATAAGCCAACATTTTTCAAATATGAGGCCCATAAAAGAAAAACTAGCCCTCACTGGTTAAAAGATTCTTACCAGGTGGTCGATGTTTCTGGTTCCAAAATCACGTGTGTTCTCCACTAGGCCTGAAGAGCTCACCGCCTGGCATGGAGCGAACACTTGGGTAAAAATGTCACTGGAAGCATGCCAGTGGACAGGCAGCATTATATCTGTCCGATCTTGTTCCTAATGTACTTCTGAGAGGCCAGACCAATGTCTGTAGGCTGGGACAGACTCCAGGAGGTGTTGTCAGTGGTGTGGACAGAGCCTTGGGCCAAGTGGATGTCCTTGTCACATGGTGGAAAGATCGGTTTTGTGAATTATGTGGCTTTCCCTGGTGGCTCAGACAGTAAAGAATCTGCCCGCAGTGGAGACCCAGGTTCGATTCCTGAGTCGGGAAGATCCCCGGGAAGGGAGGGCATGGCAACCTACTCTGTTATTCTTGCCTGGAAAATCCCAAGGACAGAGGACCCTAGTGGGTTACAGTCCATGGTGTCGCAAAGGGTTGACACAACTGAGTGACTGACACTTTACTCTCTTAAAGAATCATAGTGTATGCATTTTTTTAAGTGTCTCTGTGTGTGCATATATATATATATATATATATATCTTTTTTTCTTTTTTTTTTTTTTGCCGCACTGGGTCTTAGTTGCAACATGTGGGATTTAGTTCCCTGACCAGGAGTGAGCCTGGGTCCCCTGCATTGGGAGTGGGAAGTCTTAGCCACTGAACCATGAGGGAAGTCCCCTGTTTTGTGAATTAAAACCTCGAGACACACTCTCAGTCATTATTAATATGGTGGTTCTGATCGTATCTTCTGATATTGTTTCTTGCTTGTGTCTACCTTTTAATTTGTGCTGATATGTTTTATGCACTCTTGTCGATCTTTAAGAAATGGGAATCTCCTGCAGGGCCACCTGGCCAGGCCAGAGCAACCACTGGGGGTGGTGGTTCAGGGCGGGTGGTTCTGGAACCAAATCCCCGTGAATACAGACAGACAACTGCATTTAGCTCGATGTCTAAGATGTCCACTGTGCCCTTTCTGGTCTTCGTCTTGGTTCTGTTGTCACAGACATGCGCTGAGCTGGCAGGAAGCACGTGTGACCGAGGAGGGCTGTATATTTCTGATTCCAAGTTTATCGTACATTTCGAATGGTACGCGCCGTGCCTCTCTACTGACATGCGGCCTTTCTTCTTTCCCCAGAATGTCGAGTGGTGAAGTCCACTTCCTACACCAAAATAGCTTCATCATCCCGCAGGAGCACCACCAAGAGCCCAGGGCCTTCCCGGCGCAGCAAATCTCCGGCATCCACCAGCTCAGGTAAGGCCGCGGAGGAGCCCGGAGCGACTGCTTTGTCTGTGACGCATACTGAGCAGAAGGTGTGTGGAAGCCCAGAGCATGAGGTTTCAACGGAGTGCAGATCCCGGTTTATAATTTTAGAACATGGTAAGCTGGGGGAACAGATTTGCCAGAGTCTAGCATGTTGGCTGTAAGAAAAAAACATCGGGTTCAGGAAAACTTAATGAAAGATTCGGAAAACCCAGACTTGCCCACAAAATAGGAGTACGCTCCTGACTTGCATCATTTCTGCTCAAAAAAAAAAAGAAGTATTTTTTAGGCTCAGGGCCCCCGACTCCAGAAACCTCCATTAAAGCTTCTGTTCCACTTGTGACTGGCTGCTGAGGAGGCTGCTGTTTGTGTTCCTGGAGTCTTGATCAGCACACTCTCGCTGTGGCCCCAGCACAGCCCTGGGGCCACAGGAACTGCAGTGACTCCGGGCCTGGCTCCTGTCTGTCCTGGGCTCTAGTGTGGCGCTGGAGCAGGATGTGGACTCATAGGATGAGCGCCTCAGCTCTGCCCTGTCCTTCTTGGGCCTTAAACTGACACAAACTAGTTTGTGTGTCTGTGTCTTAGGTAGAAGATCTATTTCACGGTGGTAGGTGATTATTTACTAAGTGCTCTAAACTGTTGAATGTGAATTATTAAATGATACATCCATCAGAGTGATCATCACCTGATTTCACAAAGGCAGGCAGGGAAGCTCTTATAAATAGAGACCAAGACCTTTAGGGTCTACACGGAGGCCTTCTTACACTCAGCAGTGTGGTCCCAGAGGGATGTGAGAAGATCTCTAGGCGGGGGCTATAGGACCTCCCTCAGGCACGACTGCCCAGTGTGAGTTACAGCTTCCCTGTTTAAAAGTGGAGACGCTGTAATCTTTTTTTTTTTCCTAATTAAAACGGAAACTTCTGAAATGAGTCTTAGAAGAAGGGACTCTTAGTTGGCTGGAGCGGGACCATGTGGTCCACCTTGGTTCTCTAAGAGGTGCTTTTCCGTGGGGGCTTTGCTGCATGCCACAGTCCATAGGGTTGCAAAGAGTCAGATACGACTGAAGCGACTTTGCATGCACGCACGCACACTCTTCCCTAGCGGCTCCTCCAAGACCTTCTTCTCACTTTGTCCCCTCCCCACAGCATGGCTACAGCATCTCACAACACAGCTGGCCCTTGGGGTGGGCTGAGTGTGCCTCACCTATTTTCTGATGGACTCGGAGCTCCTCCCTTATTGTGTCGTTAAGCTCGCCTAGACTGGACGGAACGCTGATGTCAGACTTTGTTAAAGAGTAAGGTGATGAGCTGGCTTAAAGCTCAACATTCAGAAAGCTAAGATCATGGCATCTGGTCCCATCACTTCATGGGAAATAGATGGGGAAACAGTGGCTGACTTTATTTTGGGGGGCTCCAAAATCACTGCAGATGGTGATTGCAGCCATGAAATTAAAAGACGCTTACTCCTTGGAAGGAAAGTTATGACCAACCTAGATAGCATGTTCAAAAGCAGAGACATTACTTTGCCAACAAAGGTCCGTCTAGTCAAGGCTATGATTTTTCCAGTAGTCATGTATGGATGTGAGAGTTGGACTGTGAAGAAAGCTGATGCCAAAGAATGGATGCTTTTGAACTGTGGTGTTGGAGAAGACTCTTGAGAGTCCCTTGGACTGCAAGGAGATCCAACCAGTCCATTCTAAAGGAGACCAGTTCTGGGTGTACGTTGGAAGGACTGGTGCTAAAGCTGAAACTCCAATACTTTGGCCACCTCATGCGAAGAGTTGACTCATTGGAAAAGACTCTGATGCTGGGAGGGATTGGGGGCAGGAGGAGAAGGGGACGACAGAGGATGAGATAACTGGATGGCATCAGTGACTCGATGGACGTGACTTTGAGTGAGCTCCGGGAGTTGGTGATGGACAGGGAGGCCTGGCGCGCTGCAATTCATGGGGTCGCAAAGAGTTGGACATGACTGAGTGACTGAACTGAACTGAACTGAAGGTGATTAGACTCAAAAGTTTAAAGTTCATGAGAGTCATTTGGGAACTTGGTATAGAGTTTGCCATTCTTACCCCCAAACTCTCTAGATTCTGACAAAGACAAAAGCCTGTTTTAACCAGTATTCCAGGCAGTTCTGATCGGGTGATCCCGGTCCCAGATTTAGGAGGACAGACAGGTAAGGAAGTGGTTTCCAGAGTGTGGTTCCTGCTGCATCACCATCCCCTGAACTGGGGCCCAGCAGTCTGGGTTCTCACAAGCCTTCCAGGTTATTCTGATGTTCACCTAAGTTTAAGAACCCCTGGATTGTGGGTAACAAAAGGAGAGATAAATATGGGGAGTCACTGACTCTGGACCATCAAGGGTGGAAGACGAGGCCTGCTCGTCTTCATCTGTTGGCATAACAGAGACTTCCTTCCTTCCTACCCCCCTGCTCGCCTCCGGGCAGCGGTGTCCGTCTTTAGCCCTCGTAACCCGGCGCTCTGGCGTGTAGCAGTGCGCAGAGGAGAGTGGCCGGCGCCAGTCTCCTTTTCCGTCTCCTCATAATGACCTGCTTTCAGAGAGCCAGTCCCCGGGGAGAAGAGAGAGCTTATGTCTGAAGATCACCTCTTCTCTGGAAATTGATACTGGAGAAAGGCTCTCCCTTCTGGGAAGATGCCACCTACCTGCAGATATAGACTGTAAGAATGGTGGGGTGATGACAGAAAAGCTGCTGGTTAAAGCTCCCCTCGGGAGTGGGAGCTTGTTATTAGTCAACCGACAGGTTACAGTGGAGCCCTTTGGAGGATGATCAGTCTTGACCAAAGAGCAGTCCTCATTTTTTCCAATCAGACCCACCTGGGCTGTAGGATGAAGCCCCACAGAGCAGGAAGGAAGAGGAGGTGATGGGCCTAGCCAGCCTGTTTTCCCTAAAATCGTGGCTATTTAGTACAATTGTGAAAAGCTGTAGAGAAACAGGCCTCACATTAGTTGGAATGTTAATCAATACCACTAAAAAAAAGTCTAAATTGAAAAACAATATTTGTGCCCTATCCAACCCACCTTGATACTGCACAGCTTTACTTAATCTTTCCTCTCTCCTTCCCCTTAGTATACAGCATGGGGTATGGGACTTCACTGGTGGTTCAGTGATTAAGACTCTGTGCCTCAATTGCAGGAGTCTTGGGTTCAATCCCTGGTTAGCAAACTAAGATCCCACATGTAGTGGGGCGAGACCAAAAAATCAAAAATTCAGAAAGTACTTAAAAAATATCAGGTTTGGTTGAGGGGGAAGTATCTAATAATGAGAATGAGAGATTAGCTGAAATCTTATATCTCTTAATATCATAGATACTTCAAGGGAATCAATATGCACTTATTGCTCTTAACTTTTTGTTATTACCTTTGGGGGTGGTGTTTTTAAGAGCTGTAGGCAGTTAGAAGCTCTTTGGTTTGGGCAAGAATTTCTCTTCTCTCTGCTTCTTGTCTCCATAGGTCACAGAAGGTAGTGGGCAGGTCAGATTCTTGTGCGCGTGTCCAAGGACCGGCTTCTGACACCAGGAGCAGTTATCGTCCGCAGCTCAGGTTTCCACTGCAGATGCAGAGGTGTCTTCATGCTTCTGTCTGTCTAATCGTGGCAGCCAGGACTGAACAGGGGCCTCCCATTGGTAATATAGGGACAAAAGAAAAAAAAAGGAAGAGAGAATGTTTGCAACTCAGAAAAAAATAAGCTTGTAAATAATGAAGAGCCTACTTTATTTCAAAAAAGGAATCTAAAATTTCAGTTAAGAAAAAAAAAAAAAGAGCCATCACTCTAATCTTAAAAAGATAATTATGAATTCAGGAAATTGTTTCACTTTGGAATTAACTGGTCACAGAGTCACTATTCAGCATCTCTTAAGATTATATAAATCTTATAAATGTATTTAATTTTAATCTTATAAATAAAGATGACTATATCATTTACCAAAAGTAATTCTGGAAACTCAGAAATGGAGATAGGCAAATGTATTAGATGTATTTGAATTTGTCACTGCCAACGTTTGGAACCATTCTCTTTAGAAGTTTAAAATGCATAGGATACATTACCTCAAAATCAATAGGTTGCTTCGAACAAGCATTTCTATTTTCTGCTGTTTCTCTGAATCCCTTTTCCACCAGTTAAAACCTGGTTGATTTGACCAGAAATCACCTGGAATATGTGATAGGTACACCATGCCAGGTAATTATCATTTCTGTTCAGAAAGTATAATCCAGTCCATCCTAAAATCAATGTATTCTTGAAAAATTAACACTTCATTCAAGGTATCTTTAAACTTCTAGGTCAAAAGTAAAGAAGAACTCATCATGTTTTAATATAAGCCTTTTATGCATATAGTTTTCAACTCCCTGCTTTTTGATTTAGAAGATATGCCATATAATCATTTCCTGGTTATATAAGAGCCTATAATATGTGATGACTGTCTCTTGATTCTGACTTGCTACCAAATCTTCCCACCTTCCTCTGGATGATTCTTATTTGAGAGGGTTTATAGAGCAGCAACATCCAGACGCACATGCATGGATTGCCTCAAGGACCCCTTTTCCCAGGACCTAAGCCCAGGGTTTAGAAAGTTCAGAGGTGTCTCCATGTCTTTTGAGGGCAGGTGTTCTTCTGGATGTCAAGGGATCGGCTGCCTTGGTCCTCTCCACTGAACTAGCCTGAGACTCCTGCCTCTATTCAAGTTTGTCTCTTGAAAACGTGGAGGGGAGCAGTGAATTATCTCTGTATTGACTGCATCTGAACTTCCTTAAAATAGCCTGTATAGTATTTTTCATAAATTATAGGACTGGAATGTGAATAACTTCCCTTTCATACTCCTGGAACATTGATGCCCCCCACAGCCCCCTTCCACCATGAACCTGACTTTGTAACATTGAGGAGTTTTTGTTTCTCCTCCTTACACATTCACCTAAAGTTTGAACTGGTTTCTCCTTCAGTTTTAAAATTTCTGCTTCCAGTATTCACCTTCCTGCCTGATACAGAGATTGGAGCATTGCATGAAGTTGAGATTTGTAGGTCCCCACGCTATCTGTGATTGTTTTGTTGACTTTGCATTTATTTTTAAGAAGTTTTTTTAATGATCTCCTTACCACTTTTAGAAGTATTTATTTATCTATAGCCGCACTGGGTCTTTGTTGCTGTGTGAGGGTTTTCTCTAGTTGTTGGGGGTGGGGGGGCCTTCTCTCTGCTGCGCTGTGCAGGCTTCTCATTGTGGTGGCTTCTCTTGTTGCAGAAAAGGGACTCTCGGTGCGCAGGCTTCAATAGTTGCAATTCACTGGCTTAGTTGCTCTGCGGCACGTGGGATCTTTCTGGACCAGGGATCAAACTCATGTCTCCTGCATTGGCAGGCTGATTCTTAACCACTGGACCACCAAGGAAGCCCTGGCCTTTACATTTAAATGAAACATCTGAGTTAACATAGAACTTTAATCTCTTTATTTTTCTCTCCCAACAACAAGCAAGACAAGACATTATTCTTTGTTATATAATATATACTCTTATCTTTTAAATGAGGAAGCAGGGCCAGGGCTGGGGGAACTGCTTGGCCCAGAGTCACAGGGATAATGTGTCTGCTCAGAACAGGCAACTGGGGCTTCCAGTGCTCTGGACACAGCAGGCTGGCCATTCTTAATACCTGTTTCTTCACCTCTGCTTATTAAAATTTTGATCTTCAGGAAATAACTGATGCAGTACCTAGTTTAAGATTGAGATTTACAACATCATAACCCTTTGCAATAGAAACCCAAGTGTTAGTCCCAGGCAGGGGCATTCCAGGGGGTGGAAAGACTCACTCCAACTTCATGATGTTTGCCAGTAGTAGACAGAAGTCAAATGTTAGAACAAGAATGAGACTCCTCAGTAAATCTTTTCTTTGTTCCTTACTCATTCCTCTTCTCGAGACTAGGAGAAGTTAGAGGTGATTTATTAATGTAAGGTGTTCATTTACACATTCAGAGATATCAAGTTCAATCCTGCTAGTGTCGAGCGCTTGCTAGACACTAATAATGCAGAGATGAAAGAAATAGCCCCTCTGGTCAAGAAGCACACAGGTTAAGCCCCCTAACTAATTTACACATAGCGTAATTCACAGAGCTGTTGAATTATTATTAGTCTCCATAACAGAAAGGGTCCAAAGAAAGCAAATTGGAGCTGGAGAAAAAGTCTAAACAAGAATAAGGAGTCCCCAGACAATTGTGTGCTGAAACACTGAATGAGGTATCATTAGGAAATGGGGTAAACTTCTCCAGTAGTCCAGTGGTTAAGAATCGCCTGCGGATGGATGCAGGGGACATGGGTTCAATCCCTGGTCCAGAAAGACCCCACATGCTCAGGGAAACTAAACCCATGTGCCACAACCACTGAGCCCTATAGCTGTGCACTATAGCCCGATAGGTCTATGTACTCGAGACCCTGTGCTCCACGACAAGAAAAGCCACCGCAGCGAGAGGCCCGCATACCACAGGGAAAAGCCGAGCACCGCAGCTAGAGTGGCCCCTACCTGCCCCAACTAGAGAAAGTCCATGAGCAGCAATGAAGACCTGGCACAGCCAAACATTAATTAGTTAAAAAAAGAAATGGTGAAAACTGGTTTCAGTTACTTCTTAAAGAAACAGGAATATGTAAGAGCATCATAAAGAGAGTTTCGTGTGGATTGAAGTTGTATTCCTGTGTCTCTTTGGAACATAGACATCTCACAACATGTGTAATTTTAAAGGTGAATTTCTCGTCAACAAATTCCTTTATCTGCACGAGGAAATTATAACAAAGTCTGTTTCCAAATAAGAGTATTTTATGCATCCATTCAATTTCAGTAAGAATGGATAAGCTTTTGTTTTGCTTTATTTTGTTTTCTTAATGTTAAAAGTAGAAGAAAGCTATGTTTGCCTATCTTGAATCATCATTGCTGCAGTCCTCCTTAAAAACAGAGATTTCAAACTTTTGGTCTCTTAGATCCCTTATAAGAACTTTGAGAATTTTGTTTGTTTTAGAGTTTTATTCCCAGTCAGGTGGATGGCCATTTTTCTTTCTTACATAGTGACTGCCTCTGTTTAGAAGTCAGAACAAACATAACTGAGTCCCCAGTGGATGCTTATGCTCATCAATTCAAGCATAAACTGAGGCACTTTCTTGCCCTCCAGAAGCTTACCGTCTAAGACATTCATTCATTCAGTATGCGCTGAAACCCGCCAAGGACCAGTGATGCGAGAGATGCAGGAATGAACATTTAAAAGAAGGAAATGCTAGATGCCTTAGTTGATGACCTTCTACCACGATGGAAGCATCATCTTATATTTCTCAGGCTTAAAACTTACTTTAATGTGACTTTGGAAATCCTCAAGTCTTTTTCATTTATGCTAGTCAAATTTTACTTTTTTATAGTTATATAAAATATTTTATGCAACATATGCAGATAAGGATCAAAGCTGGGGAAGCAAAGAGAATTTTAATCAGCATACCGGTCCAATTTGTCAATTTTTAAAACTTATAGCAAGCACCATCAAAGGCAGATGGCTAGCTATTAATTTTTAGCTGTCTTTTTCCTTTAGTGCAGAGATTTCAGACATATACATTCTATAGAGGATCTTTTCTGCTTTGGCATTCCAAGAGAATCGTTGAAAACAAAATGCAGCAAGCAAATCCAGAGGGCTGATGACTCATTCCCTGTGTTTTTAGAATATTCTATTGCCTATAGAGCTGAATCCCCCTTCCATTCTCCTTCCCTGCACTCATCAACTGCTGCCCCCCTCCCCCACCCACCGCCCTGCTCAGCAGGTGAGTACTTCCAAAGCTACTCTTTGAAACTTTGAACCATTATCTTGACACACTGTCTGTGGGGGCAGCACCCTATGGCAACTGCTTTAATAAATCCTCACCGCTACTGCCCCATGTTAATTAAATATATCCAGGACATTAACTGTGTTCCAGGCATGTATTAGGTTGTAGGGATACAAATGTGATTAAACTGCAATTCTTATCTTCAAGCTGGGAGACAAACACATATGTTACTTACTATAATAGTGTAGTAGGTGCCATAGGGCTACATCTCATTAATAGGGTCAGAGAAAAAGACTTATAAATTGGGACTTGAAGGGTCTTGCCAGGATAAGAAGGGCCCAGAGGGCATCAGCACCTGAGAAAACAGTGAGTTAAGGCACAAAAGCATGGAAACATACGGCACATTTAGGGAGCAGTTGCTAGTCCAGTAGAAATGGATGATAAAATTCTAGGAGAGGAAGAAGATGGTGGTAGCCCAGTTGGTTATGCTGAGATTGCACCATTCATTATGCCATGAGAACAATGTTGTGTGTATTAGGGGGTAAAAGGTGACTTCTAGTAAGGCCATGATTAGTTATTTATCTGAATTTATATACAGTGGCACAGGGGTAGAAAGGATGGCTACACAGCAAGGACCGAGGGCCAGGAAGGCTCTGTGAAGCCATCCGGGAACGAACTGTTAGGACAGAATTTAAACAGGTTTTTACAATGCGGGACAGGCCTTCCCTGGTAGTCCAGTGGTTAGGCGTTTGCCTTCCAATGTTCAGGGGGTGCAGGTTCAGTCCCTGGTTGGGGAGCTGAGATCCCACATGCCTTGTGACCACAAAGCAAAACATAAAACAGAAGCAATATTGTAATAAATTCAATAAAAGATTTTAAGAATGGTTTACATTTTTAAAAAATCTTTAATAAAATAAAATGTGGGGAACTTCAAAAGGGAAATGAAACTAAGAATTTAACTGGATGTGAGGCTAGACAAAGAGAAGGGGATCAGAGGTGATTTGCCCATTGATGAGGGATGGGTCCCCTTGTAGCCACGTGGTAGGAAGGAACGGTGTGGAAGTCAGATTTGAGCTTTTTGTGTATGTACTGGGGAGACACTGACATACAGTGTCAGTAGTGATTTAAATAATAGAAATGTAAAAGGCACCTCCCCTCAACCCAAGGAGAGATTGGAACTGCAGGAACACGTGCAGTTATAAGGGTACATCAGAGGACATGAGTGAAGTAAGTCAGAAAGAGAAAAACAAGTACCTTATATTAACTCATATATGCAGAATCTGGAAAAATGGTAGAGATGAAGCTATTTCCAGGGCAGGAGCAGAGACGCAGACTTGAAGAACAGACTCGTGGGCACCGGGCTCGGGCGAGGAGGGAGGGTGGGATGAACTGAGAAAGTAGCATTGACATATATACACTCACACGTGCAAAATAGCTAGCTAGTGGGAAGCTGGTGCATCGCACAGGGAGCCCAGCTCGGTGCTCTGTGATGACCTAGAGGGGAGGGATGGGAGGTGGGAGGGGGCTCGCGAGGGAGGGGGCATGTGCACACACACAGCTGATGCACGCTGGTGCGCTGCAGGAGCAAACGCAATACTGTAAACCAGCTAGCCTTCCATTTAAAAAAAGGCACATCAGAAAAGGCGAGGGCACGGTGAGTGCGCAGGAACGGAAGTCAGAGGGGGCAGAAAGTTTCAAGATGGAGGAAGAGGCCAGAAATGTTAACATGAGGGCAAGCAGAGTTGAGGACTGAGGGAACGCAGGACTTGGCAGTAAGGACCCACTGGTGACCTGTGGAAAGTCCCTTTCAGCGGGCACTTTGTCTCGGGGGTTATTCTGGGGCTGTCCCCGGGGGCGGACGCCCGGGCTTTACTCCAAGCGGAGGCCGCCCTGCAGTACCTGGCAGGGTGGGACTCAGCCCCCAGAGCCCCTCCCCACGCTGACCCCTGGTGGCGCCTTTAATCACCTCATTCCTCCAGAATGACCAGCCTCTTCTGCCATCCCCGCCGACAGATTTTCATCATTTTAAATCAGCATTCCAGATGATGCTGTCTTGTGAAATTCGAGATCTCTTTCCTTTTACCGTGAAAGCATCTTGACTCCTTTTCTCCTCCTCGTCCACCTTCAGTTTGTCACGTGTTCTCGGCCCTCCTTTGCTGTTCTAGGACTCCGATTTCCTGCAGCTGCGGGAGCAGCTCGCCGGCCCCCTCCCTGCCTCTGACCTCTGCTCTTCACCTCTGTCCTGGGGGCTGTTAGGCGTGTTACGGTTACTTGTGTGTATGTGTGAAGTCGCTTCAGTGGTGCCCGACTCTTTGCAACCCTATGGACTGCAGCCTGCCAGGCTCCTCTGTCCATGGGATTCTCCAGGCAAGAATTCTGGAGTGGGTTGCCATGCCTTCCTCCAGGGGATCTTCCCAGGCCAAGGATCAGACCTCCACTTGCACACGTCTCCTGCACTGGCAGACGGGTCCTTACCACTGGCATCACCTGGGAAGCCTGTTGCCATTACCTACCGTCTGCTAAATCGATTCTGAACTCTTTATTCTAGGATGAAGAACTGTCTTGCATTGCCACAGTCTTCCTTTCCAGCTGTATCTCTCATGTCTTCTCTGGACTTGTGTTCTAGCCTAGAAACCAATTTAAATTTCCACCAGGAACCCCTGGAGCTCTCCCACCTTTATTCCTGTCACTTTCTAGAAGCCTTTGCTCTATCACTTCTCGTCAAAAGTACGCATGCCCAGTGTGGCCCAGCTGACCTCTGTGAGGGTCTACCCTTCCTCCCCCATCCTGTGACAGTTGAGTTGGCTCCCAGGCTACAGGCGACAGGTCAGGCTGTGTCACCTGACCAAGTCAGGGTTTCTGAGGGCAGGAGTTCTTTAATGCATCCTACAGTGCCTTCAAGTTCATGGTCACTGCTGAGTAAATGTTGACTGGATGAGTGAATTGAGGAACAATGGGATTTTTTCAAGTTGCCTAGATCTCCTAAGGTTCAAGGCCCCATTTGTAAATATTAAAAAATTAGTTCATAGAGCCATGTTCCTCTCTCCAACTCCCCTGTTTCTGTTGACCTCCTGCCTTGCTATTGTCCACAGCAGATAAGACAGTCCTTTTGTCTTTTGTTGGGGGGGCATGCCCCGTGATATGTGGGGTCTTAGTTCCCTGACCAGAGATAGAACCCATGCCCCTCCAGTGCAAGTGCAGAGTCTAAACCACTGGACCGTCCCAGCACGGTGAAACTGTTAGTCGCTCAGTCATGTCCAACTCTTTGTGACCCCACGGCCTGTAGCCCACCAGGCTCCTCTGTCCATGGGATTCTCCAGGAAAGAATACTGGAGTGGGTTGCCATTCCCTCCTCCAGGGGATCTTCCTGACCCAATAAGATAGTCACTCTGAATTGGACCTACTGTCCTGTTTAAGAAAATGCAGACGGATGGAGAAAATCAGGGTTCCAATTCATCTATGAAGTCAGCACCTACGAAGATGAAACGAGGAAAAAGCATTTTTCTCAAGAGTTCTCCCACCCATCAGACACTTGTCTGTTTTGTCTTTGCCTAGGTTGACTCCATCTGCTTTTTCCTTCTTTTTTTCCTTTCTTGATAATGTGGCAGGCAATGGACAAGGGCTGGGAAAACATATTTTAGAGTATCTACAGCCTCCTCCATGATCAGGGAGTGGGGGAAAGTCTAAGGCAAGCAGCCAGATCTCCCGGGAAGCCTGCCTGAATCACCACCCCCTGAACACACAGATGGATAGATGGACCCACATGCATGCAAACACATTCCCTCCTCCCTGCAAGTGCAGTGGCATAATTATTAATAAACGAGCCACCTGAGTTCAAAATGAAGATAGATAAACAACAAGATAGCTTTTCAGGTCCAAAAGGTTAGTCACCTTGTAATGAGATGGTCTTGCATGGAGACTGTTTTAGCTTCCAGACCAGTTTGAGACATTCAAGCGTTTGGTTTTCGCTTGCTGTCTGAGCCTTTTACTAATGAAACAGTAAAGGGGAAAAATCCTTTAAGTTTACAAAGGGTTTGCTAAATTCAAACACACATGAGTTTAAAGTCATTTAAAAGGAGCAATGAATTTGAACAAGTAAGCCAAGTATTTCCTGATTCTAGACTTTTTTTTTTTTTTTTTTTGGTAACTTTCATATTCAATTGTAAGCTTTGGGAGAACAGGGACCATTAGACAGAGTCAGGCATGTGTTAAGTGGCAGCTGCATGTGCTGAATGGTGGGTTATAGACTCCTGAGTTCATGGCTCCAATGAGGGAGAGCAGGATCATCGATCTTTGATAATGAAGAGGTGAGGTCGGCTCTTTCATGAGGAGTCATGGTCTGTGTCCAGTTCAGGCTGCTGTGTCCTTGCTAGGCTCAGGCGCCCCCGAGGGAGGATGGACTGGAGATGGTAGAAATCGGCCCCATAGATTTCTTCTACAGATCTTTGATGGCTAGTTATGAAATTGATCATCACAGAATATGAGAATAATGCAGCCCAGAGTTAAGCACTTCTCATTCAGGAGGTAAAAATCAGAACAAAGCATACAGCATTTAAATTGTATCCAGACAGATGTGAGCAAAGGAAATCAGAGCTGGATCTAAGACAATGGATCTGATGGGTCCTTTAGTAATTCAGATGTTAGTGACTTCCAACTGAAATAACTAATTGTTGGGCCTGCTTGTCCATTTAGAAACAACCATGTGAAGTGAAGTTGGATTTTTCCCATTCAAAATAAAGAATTGTTTAGTAAAGGCCTCTGCAATACCATTTGTTAGTTGACTTTTAATGAGTTCTGTTAAATAAGTGAGAAAACCCTTTTTTATTGGCACTCAGGGATTTCTGGTAGGACAGGATTAAAAAACAATGGGACTCAATGCATGTGTCAACCTTACTTATGAACCAAAATTACTTATCCCAGTGGGATGAGGAGTATGATGCTTTCTGGAGGTCAAGAACCAATTTAAGAAGTTGATGGTGCTTTTTAAGTGGCCAAGAGGAAGAGTCTCTACAGAACTCTGACCTTAATAATACAGGTCGTTCCCAACTTACAAGCAGGTTGTGTTCCAAAAATGTTTGACTGTCAATGACTTCTTTGGCACTTGAACTTCATTTCTCCTGAGAGATGGCAAGACAAGTAGAAGCCGTGAGCCCAGTGGCTATAAATAAAGGAGGCAGATTCGAGTGCCCCAGTGAGAGAGAAGCCTATACATCCTCAGCTCTGCAGACAGAGTGATAGGCCTGGACATGTTCTGATGAGGCCACTCACGGGAAAAGTATGCAGCTCTTTGAGTAGGACTGAATGAGACTCATTTCTAGCTCTCTCACATTCCAGCTGCTTGTCTTTCCACAGGTTACCTCTCTGAACCTCAGTTTCCTCATAGCAAACTGCAAAAATGACACCAATTTGCAATGCAAATTTTTTCCCTTTTTTTATGCCGGCCATGTATATCAAGATACATACAATGATGCTTCAGTTCAGTATGTCCAAACTCTATGTCCTTCCAAACTCTCTCTTCTTCTAGCCTTGTTGTTGTTCAGTCTCTAAGTCTTGTCTGACTCTTTGCAACCCCATGGACTGCAGCACAGTGGGCTCTCTTGTCCTTTACTATCTCCCGAAGTTTGCTCAAATTCATGTACATTGGGTTGGTGATGCTATCTAACCATCTCATCCTCTGCCACTGCCTTCTCCTCCTGCCCTCAATCTTTCCCAGCATCAGGGTCTTTCCAGTGAGTCAGCTCTTCGCATCAGGTGGCCAAAGTATTAGAGCTTCAGCTTCAGCATCAGTCCTTCCAGTGAATATTCAGGGATGATTTCCTTTAGGATTGACTGGTTTGATCTTCTTGCTGTCCCAAGAGACTCTCAAGAGTCTTCTCCAGCACCACAGTTCAAAATCATCAATTCTTTGGCACTCAGCCTTCTTTCTGGTCCAGCTCTCACATCTGTACATGACTACTGGAAAAACAAATAGCTTTGACTAATATGGACCTTTGTCAGCAAAGTAATGTCTGCTTTTTAATATGCTGGCTAGGTTTGTCATAGCTTTTATTCCAAGGAGCGTCTTTTAATTTCATGACTGCAGTCACTGTCGGCAGGAGCCCAAGAAAATAAAATCTGTCACTGCTTCCACTTGTTCCCCTTCTATTTGCCATGAAGTGATGGATCAGATGCCATGATCTTAGTTTTTTTTTAATGTTGAGTCTTAAGTCTCTTCCCTGGTGGCTCAGACAATAAAAAAATCCGCCTGCAGACTGGAGACCTGGGTTCAATGCCTGGGTTGGGAAGATCCCCAGGAGATGTGAATGGCTACCCACTCCAGGAGACTTGCCTTGGAGAATTCCATGGACAGAGGAGCCTGGCAGGCTAAGTCCATGGGGTCGCAAAGAGTTGGACATGACTGAGGGACTTTCACTTTAATCTTCTAGCCTTAATCCTTTTTACCAATTGATTACCATGTCCTGTTGTTTTTAGTTTTTGAATCTCTCTGAAATGTTTCTTTTTCCCTCCCCCTCCACTGCACTCCCCAAATAGAGCCACCCCATCTCTTTCACCACAAGACCCTTAAATGTGCCCCAGTTTCTCCCACTTGGACGTTTGACTAAGGGATGTCCTGTTCCCATTACTATTCCCCTCTCATCCATTCTGGACGGCTTAAGAGCTCTTCAGAGCTTTTTAAAATGCAGATCTGATCCCCTGGGTTCCAGCTTAAAATCACTCAATAGCTTCTCATGGTGCTTTGGATAAGAATCAGACTCCTTAACTTGAATTTCAAAACCCTGCATTATGTGACCCCTGCCACCTCCTCCATCGGCATTCATAAGGTCCGTCCTTCCGACTCCACTTGCTGCTATGCTCACCTGTTGAGGTCCCTTCAGAGTGCCTCCTCCATGTCCAGCCATGAAACAGGTGGTCCTCTTGCCTTGGAGCAAGGCTTACCTTACTTACCTGGCCAACTGCTACTAACACTTAGATCTGACTTCACTACCTGCTACCTTCTCTGTATAGGTTGTAGGCTAGTCTTGACCCCATAGGTGATTGGGGGCCAAGAGCAACCCCCGGTGCTCCCCCTCTCAGAATACTTTGTTGTGATTTCGAGTTGAGTTGTGTGGTTTTCCTTCAGGTTAGAGGGTTGGTGTTGTAGGGGAAGGTGAGGGTAACGAGTACACAGATTTCAGTTCCACCCTGTATTCACTGGGGCTTCCCTGGTAGCTCAGAGGGTAAACCATCTGCCTGCAATGTGGGAGACCCGGGTTCAATCCCTGGGTCGGGAAGATGCCCTGGAGAAGGAAAGGGCAACCCACTCCAGTGCTCTTGCCTGGAGAATCCCATGGACAGAGGAGCCTAGCAGGCTACAGTCCACGGGGTCGCAAAGTCGGACACGACTGAGCGACTTCACTCACCCACTGTATTCACTGGCCAGGTTATCATCTTTATGCCTCCGCATCTGTAGAACAATGCTGCTTGCCTCACAGAGTTACCCTGAGAGTTCAGTGAGACAACACTGTGTGTGTGCACGTGTACGCACGCAAATAGACAGTAGTTGCGTGCATGCTCAGTTGCTCAGTGGTGTCCTGCTCTTCGTGACCCCCATGGACCCCGGAGGGCTCCTCTGTCCATGAGATCTCCCAGGCAAGAATACTGGAGTGGGTTGCTGTGCCCTCCTCCAGGGGATCGTCCCGACCCACAGATGGATGCCATCCTACATTGGCAGGTGGATTCTTTACCACTGAGCCACCTGGGAAGCCCCGTATATACGTATATGTGTATATATATAAAAGGTTTAAGTGTGTTAACTAGTCCATGGAAAGTAAGTTTTTGATAAGCTGAGATGCAGGCATAGTGAGTACTTAGGAGATGCAAACTTTTTGTTGTTGTTTTGTTTTGCTATTTTAAGCTGACTATTCCTAGGACAGTTTTACTGGGCCTGCACTTTATCTTTTTTTTTTTTTTTTAATGTTCCACTGGCTGAGATTAGAGTCCCAAAAGTAAAAAATGTGAGTACTGTGTTTGCTTTCCCATTTGCTCATTTTTTCCCCAGTCTGCGTAGGGGTGATGTAAAGATGTAAAGTGATGTAGAATGTGGGCAAAGATGATATTCCCAGAGCCTGTTTTCAACCCTAAGGCATCTCCTGCCTTATCAGCTGTAGATTCTGCCTCTGCCCACAGTTCCTGAGTCCTTGCCTGTTTCAGACCCCTTCCTGTTAGAGTCACCCTAGGCAGCAGGCTCATTCAGCAAAGACAGGACCAGAGAAGGCACACGAATCACAGCATTCTTGGTGCTGCCTACTTCAATCTGTTAAAAAAAAAAAGGAAAGTGTGTAGTTGCGTGTGTTTTAGATGGAGTCACCAAATAAATTTCAAAGGCAAAACACAAATTAGTACAGCATGAGTTCTGTGACATTTGTTAAAGGTCTTTGGAGAAGATGACAAAACAAGGAACTTCCCACATGCACGGGCCCTGAGCTTCGGTGCAAACATTGTGTGTGAAAAATCAATAAACATGTACCTCGCCACTGAATTTTCTGAGGGTGGACTTATTACCCCTTGTTCCCGGAGAGTCACTGGGCTTCGGAAGAGGTCTTGTCATTTTGATTTTCATATGAGTCACTAGGGCTCTTGCCCCCAGAGGCACTTGGTTATGATTCAGTGTGGAGCACCCTGAAAGGACTCTGCTTCCGGGAGGCCGTGGTGCGGTGGGGGTTGCGGTGGTTCCGCGTTGGCATGAGGCTTAATTGACACCTTTGATGTAGCCTAAGACAGAACCCGCACCTCCCACTGCTGCCTGGAAGACGTCAGCCTTACGCAGGAAAGGCATCTGCTGATGAATCCTGCATCTCATTCAGCCTGCTCTGGGAGCAGCCTTAGCCATCCCTAACTAATCCAGCCGCTTCCCTCCTCCCTCCGCGGTGCTGGGTTTAGTGCTGAGAAGGGATTTCGCCTCTTGCTCTTGTCAGGTTAGACACTGAGACTGTGTCCATGTTAGAACTCATAGAAGGTAAGTTAAATGCATGATCGCTCTCTCCCTCATGGAAAAATGTTTATGTTGCACCCTGCAGAATGTGTGTGTCTCACTGCTAACCCGACTTCCTTGGCTGTGGATGTAAAACATGTAACAAAAGAAAAGTTGACATTTTTATAGGCAGAGTAGTGGCGGACTCGATACATCTTTGTAGAGTCACGTCTTTAAGTGTTTTGTCAGTTCTTAGAGGGGCTGCTACAAAGAGAAAAGGATGCCTTACTTGAGTTCTGTGACTTTGACTCAGTCTAGGGATAATGTGTAGCAGTCTTGAGAGACAGGTTGATTCTGGTGATTTAAACCTATTTAAAAGAAAAAAAAAAAATCAGTTTTATCTTCAACAGCAGGACAAACTAACTGAGGAGTTTCTGAGTGTCTGTGCCAATTACTTCGTCCTGCTGGAGTCAGGTCCTTCCAAGTTAGGCTGGGGGATGTACCGGGCACAAGTGGATGCAGAAACTTAACTAGAATCGAGTTCTTAACTCTTACAAAGACAGCCATCTGCTTTCACAAGTCACTGGGAATATCGCTTATGAGCTGTGCTAATACTTACTCCCACTGGCTTGTACTAGGCAGCTCAACTAAAGAATTAAGCATGAATTTCATTGAAAAATGTCTCAGAACCACATGCCTCATATCTCTGGGCACAGTTAAAAGCATCATTAATAAATCACCAGAAAAGTTGTGCAAAGTACTTTTATATATATATATATAAAAAACCTGCTGCTATATTTAACACAGGATTCACAAAACAAGTAAATTTCTGAAGAAGGTTTCTCCCTGAAGCTAGTGTTCAGGACTGTAGATAAAAAGGTGTCTGGAATTTTAGCAAATGTCCCTCTTTAATTGTTTGTTGCTCTGTGAAGCTGATTTGTCAGGACAATTCTTTAATAAGCCATTTTTTTTTCTCTCTGTGATTCTCTGCGCTTCCAGTTAATGGAACCCCGGGTAGTCAGCTCTCTACTCCGCGCTCGGGCAAGTCTCCCAGCCCATCACCCACCAGCCCTGGAAGCCTGCGGAAGCAGAGGGTAAGAGAATAAGCGAGCTCCCCATTTAAGACCTGTCCACGTCTTTGTGCAGATGGCACAGTGCCAGCAAACAGCCCTCTCAAGTTAGGGCTGCTTGTCTCTAAGGAAGAACCAGGTGAGGGCAGGAGGTGACCGACAGTGGGTCACTGGTTTTGGCTCTGGTTTCTCTTAGCTAGGACTTGGGACCTTAAGTTTCCCAGTAAAAATTGTCCTGATCTTCATTCCAAGAAGAATAGACAGTTGTTGCTTCACTTTTAAACACTTTTCTCTTTTTGTCCGGAACACATAAAGACTTCAGTGGCACTGGTTTGTAAACTTCCTGGGCTGTAAGGATTTTCACTGGAGGCCTGATCGCTGGTCACCAGCCTTCCTTAAGAAGGGAAAGTGCCTGGTTTGGAGAGGTTGGCGGGCCCTGGCGGGACTTGCTTTATGGCAGAGGATGGTGATCCAGAGCCACTGAGGGTCTGTGCTGCACAGATGGGTACGTGTGACCTGTGTTTTTGTGAATGAATCCCACGCCAAGCACCTTCTCTTTCATCACGACCTGCATGTTTCTTGTAACTTCTTGTGTAATAATGGAGATACTGATTGAGTTTGGAGATCAGAGTCCCAAGCTACCGGAAATGGTGTTAGTTTCTCCATTGCTAAGGGAGAAGCTGGGGGTAAGCTCTTCTTTCTGGATAGGAGAGCTGCTGTTTGGATCCGCTCACAACCTGATTTATCCTTTCCAGTAGGATTGAGGCAAGAATAAAAGTAGTGGGATGGGGAGGAGGCAGATGGTACAGTGGAGGCAACAGGGGGCCTTTCAGTGTCCTGATTTCACAGGCGAGGTGGGGAGGGATGTGTGCTCATAGGAACTCTGAGGATGCTGTTCCCTGAACATTTTAATAAGTGAAGGCTCCTTGACAACTTTTGAACTCAAACCTGGATTCTTGAATGTGGTCTCTTGTCCTGTGTGCTTTAAAATGAGACTTCTACGTTCCATACATTTACACTGCCTCCGAGAGGGAAGCACCCCTTTGCAAGCCTCCTGCCAAGGTTGTGTTCACACACCCTCTAAAGTGGTGGGCAGGGGACTTGAGTCAACCCCTAATCCGTTTGGAGCCTGGCCCGCCAACATAGCAGGTTGTATCGTCCTGCTCCACCGAACCTCCGAATGTCAGGTGTGCCTTGTTTAGATGATCCAGTGAGGCCTGGAGCTGGGCACCAGTTCCTCCACTAAACGGCTGTGTTATCGTAGGTAAGTCTGTGGTCCTCTCCAGGCCCCCTCAAAAAACAAAACAAAAGACTCTTTCCAGATAGAAAACGTTATCATTCTACTCCAATTCCATCTGAGTGCTATACCTATGCTTTCTTCTTGGTCACAGGATAATTTGGCATTTTAAAGTATAGAAATCATTAGTGACCTACTACAAGAAGAAAGATCCAGATTCATTTAATCTCCCAGATGTCTGTGGTTAAGTGGAGAAAGGGGTAATGAGTGGTTCTTTTCTCATAAATGTTCCCCAGCAAGGCCCCTGTCTATAGGGGCAAGCCATTAGAAATAGGACAGGGACTTACTTTCCTGGTGGTCCTGTGGTTAAGACTCCATGCACCCAATGCAGAAAGCATGGGTTCGATACCTGGCTGGGGAACTAAGATCCTGTATGCCCCACAGCAAGTCCAAAAAATAAAAGTAAACTTCTAATTTAAAAAACAATAGGTCAGATGGGGCCCTCTTGCATAGAACAGTCTCTCTTTTGAAGTGTATACTCTGGAGAGTACGCCTGGCATTGAACTCTCCCGTCATCCTCTGGACTAATTACATTAGATTCAGGATTCAGCTCATGCTTAGCTGTCGAGGTTAGATTAGAGTGTTTGAGACTCCCTGCCAGCAACCTGAGCATCTCTCCTGCTGGCTATATGGAGGAGACTTCCATCTTGGGGACATGAAACGCTTGGCACAGCTGTCCATTTGTTGGCAAATGAGGTTAGAATGTGCTCCTGCTTCCCTCTGTATTCCCTACTTCCCTATGACTGTGTCCAACTGAGGCAGAAAATTTCCATCCAGCTCCGAGCAGCTGTGTGGCCGGTGGCTTATGTAATTAACACTGCCAGCGCTTGGGAAGTAATTATAAGGGATGGTCCTCTTAGAGAGTCTTCATTTTGTCATTTAAGCTACCAATGCCAGAGCCGTACTTGAGAGGGAGAAAACAATCCCGTTTGTTTTAAGGAGACAAAGGTTTATCATCATCTGAAAACAGTTATTAAGCACATGTTGTGAGCAGAGCACGAGATAGTTTAGAGATGGTTCAGTTTCCAGGCTTTTGAATTTAGGCCATAAATGAACATCCTCCATCCATGTACCATGTCAACGAGTGGAAGCACTCCCAGCTGCTTTAGTGAGAGGAGCTTTCATCTTGGTGTGGAGGCAACTACATCAAATAATCCCTCCCAGTTAAAATGAGCCTAGAATATCCCTAAAAACCGATCCTGTTTCAAATTTGGTTAATATTCTTCTCAAATGGTTGGCTGTACTCCTATGCAGGAAATACTGAAATAAGTGAAAGATGGCAAGTGCTAAAAGAAGACACTTCAAAGAATAAATATAACTCTTTTTATTGCAAATTGGAAAACAGTAGCTACTTCTATTTTTCCTTCTGTGTTGCCTAGCAACATGGCCAGGAAAATGAGTTGGCTGCTTCTCTCGCCAACACACACACTCACACACGCACACTCTCACACACACACTCTCACACACTCACACACACTCTCTCACACACTCACACTTCATACCTCATTTTGAAACACAGGAATGTAAGTTGCTTTTTTTAAGGATTATTGAAACATTTGACTGCTTTTTCACAAATTAAAAAAAACTTTATTTTTATATCATTTATGATGGTTTAATCAGCTTTTTGTCCTTCCCTTAAAATTACATTTTGTTACCTCCTTCCATATTTTAGAATAGTCCTATACAATAGGAATCTGCACGCCAGATACTTTTCTTGATGAAAATCCCGATGGCAGTGTACCGAGTAACTGTCCTATTTTTCCTAAACACTGTCATTTAAATTGCTGTCTAGAAGTGTTTGGTCACAGAAGCAGATCCTGGAGGATCTCTTCTATCCATGAACTTTCTGGGGTCTCATTCCTTAATACATCAGGAAGAAACGTGTTACCTTGTGTAGGTCGAATGAAGCTCCCCATTATACTCCCACATGGCTGACTTTTGTAGATTATCTGATCAGTCAGATGATGTGAGGAGTGGGTGGTTCAAATTAGAAAGGAAGCCAGGATTCTAGACACTCTCTGCAGATATGAGCTGGTTGCCTGGAGACCAACAGAAGGATCTTGTAGCAGAAGGAGGCGGAGGGAAGAAGAGGGGAGGCGATGGGTGAGCCTTTGGATAACCAGGAAGAACTTTGGGAAGGGAGTAAGGAGGTCAAGTTCGCATTCTTTCTGTCTTCCACACATATAGTTTTGAAAACACAGTGTTTATTGGGTGTATGCAGTACACAAATGGTAACCCTTGGGTTGCTGCTTTGGGACCGGAATTTGCTGAATGCGCGCTGGGGCTCCTAGTCAATTATTGTGTGAGGCAAGCATGTTCCTCTTCTTCCCAGAACGGGATGGAAGTGTCTGAGGAAGAATTGCCTTGACACGTAGTAGCAGGGTGGCACTGACAGACGTCAGGCTGTAGAACTCAACTGCACAGAAAGGAAGGCGAAAGCTCATGAGCAGCTCAAGCCAAGAAGGCAAAAGAGCATCCTTTGCATCTGTTTAGATGGCTTCTCAGCTATGATCTTTCCTCTCATCCAAATGTGGTGACTTTAGAAGGTCTGATGACATTAGAAACCAAGGATGCCCATTCGGTTTTGCTCCACTCCTAAGAGAGCCTCAGGGCACCTAAGAAACCCAAGTAAACAAATCTGTACCGCCCTTCGTCTTACAGGACCTGTATCGCCCCCTCTCTTCGGATGATTTGGATTCAGTAGGAGACTCAGTGTAAAAGACACAATGGAGCAGTGTATATGGTTTGTGGTTGGGTGAAGGTTTCACGTTTCCTAAGAGAAAGTCTAACAGCAAAATACACAAAAGAGTTTTGCATACCTTGAAATGATAAAGCCCAAATCATATAAAAGGAAATATCCAGGCATTTCATACTAGTTCTTGAAGGAGATTATTTTTTTCCTATTGAGAAGATTTGATTAATTTGATTGAGGAGATTGAACACAAATGGGCTCAATTGGTGAGGGTTTTGTGCCAGACCTGGCTTTAGATGAATTTCATATATGGGCCCGATCTTAGTGTCAGAACACACTAATGGTGTAGCAAGGCAAAGTCATAATTTCTTTAGATGGGGCTTTCTTTTTAATCAGAAGTAGACATGTAGATACAATTTTTCTGTCCCTTTCTGTGCAGATTTTCTGGCCAAGCAGGTTCAAATGGTACTAAGCAGACACTTTCCCCTAAAGTTATATAGTCTTCTTAAAATTTGGATTGCTGATTTTTAAAGTACTTTTATTACAAATTAATAAAAAGTATTTGATTAGAGTTCTTTTTCTTCCTAGACAGTATTTCAGAGCTACTTATCACACTCCTCATACGTGAATTAACATATGAGGAGAAACTGTCATGTGAAATATACAACTCGTGAAGACTTACATTAAGCATTAGGAACTTTATTTTTGTTGTTAAAAGTAAATTTTACTCTTTATACTTATCTTTCATTGAAAACAGCATAAGCATAGATTAAGCGTGAAAAACTTGTTTAATGTCATTACTATAAATTATATAATTCCTCCTTACAATCATGTATGCAATTTTTCAAATGTATGAAGGCTGAAGTTAGGAAACTTTTTTTTTTTTAAACATACAGACCTAAAAAAAATGTCTGGACTTCTTCCAAAAAACCAATTTGAAAAGCAAAAATTCTTTTAAACAGTACTATATAAATCAGGTCCCAAATAGCCAAATCTCTATTCTGATACATGCTAGATGTTACTGGTATTTCGGAAATTTTCATATGCAAAACTCCTTTGTGTTAAACTAAGTCTATGATTATAACCCATTGTTAAGCATTAACCTACTAATTCTGCTTTCCTAGTCCTCTATTTAGAAATTATAGTCAGCTTTGCTTAAACATAAAACATTTATTTTTAAAGCTGAATGTTAAGAATGAATTTAATGTGTATGGTCTGTTGTATTTAAGCCATGCCTTAGTGATCATTTAGTGTTACTAGTTCAAACACTAACGATGTAAGACTTGTGTAGCATGGTTTTGCCATTTCACAGGCTTGACATATCTCAGTAGGTGATAAATTCACAATGAATGATGCCATTTGGAGGTTTGTACTTGTTTTTTTCCCCAAAATTTTACTTGAAAATTGAATTTAAAAACAAAATGTTTGATTCAAGATGGAGAGAAATTCAGTTGTCATATAATGTTTTAAATGTTATCAATTTATCTCCTTGATAAATTGCTCAACTATCAAATTTTACCATCTGGTTTATAGTTACATATGCTACTATCTCACTTTCCAAGTGAATAAAATACTCCAACCATAAGAAGAATATTTTTTAAAAAGTCCAGGCAACCTAACAGCATTTGAAAATTTAGCCTTGTAATAATTAGTGCCTATTATCCTGTCTGTTGGAGAGAAAGACACTTCTCTGGCAGGTTATTTGAGAACCGCAAGCCGAACCATTCCATCTTGAAAGAACAGTTCATAATAATACCTGATCCAGACTTCAGGTTTTAAAACTGTTTCCAATAGAAATTGTGAACAGAGACTCCTGCTGAGATCAAAAGGCTGCTTTGTTTTAGCTGAAACAGTAAACATCTGTGAGGTTGCCTGTGCTGGTGTCTGTTCTAGTTATGTCTTCGTAAAATGCATTACTTAATACAGTTGAGTCCATAAGAGATTAGTATGTATTTGACTGAACTGTCAAAAACGCAAAGAAAGCAGTGAAACAGTTACCTTAAATCTGGTGGGGGTCAGATAGTCCAGAACAAAAATAAATTCTAGTGATTTTAACTTCCCTGAACTGTCAATCTTTTGGACAGCTACTGCTTAGAAAGGTCCAATAAACGCTATTTGTTCTGTGTAAGTGGCAGATATCGCCAACTGATATGAAGCCCAGGGCTTTGTTTAGACATGGCAAAAAGGAACTGGACTTGTGCTAATTGCCGATAGATATCATGGCCAACTTTCCATTCAAGCGGTTCTGAGGGAAATGCTATTCCACGGCATTTAATCTTTTGAACATATGACTTTTATTAAAGGACTGTTCAGAGGCAATATATATCATTTACTTTTTGAAACTAAAATCCCTCAGAGATTGAAACAGCACACCATTTATAGACTTTGAGATCTCTTTCTATGCAGAGCATAATTCCATTATACTAAAACAGAAATATATATGAAAAAATCCTTAGCATCAAACTAGATGTTTTCAGTTTTTTGGTGGAACTGAATTGATGATTTATAGGCACTTAAGATTTACTTACTTTCAGAATTCTTTTTAGAATATTAGACACTGAATTTTTAAATTGTTCTCCTGGGCAGAAGAGACCTCCAGGAAAAGCAATGCATTTTTGTTCTTATGGTAAACCTGAAATGTTCTGTGAAGACACTGCACTCTAGGTAAAAATTGGATACTTTTTTTCATTTGCACTTATTCTTTTTCCTTTAGTCATCATAGAGAACAATGTAATAAATATACTCCTGCTTTTAGCATTTTAGAAAGGCAAATCCTAATCATTTATCAAGTATAAACTTCATTGTGAACTCAAAAGACTGGTTCTGAAAGCCACATGGCTGTTTCTTCTTTGCCTTGCTTAATTAATTAGGTGGGGGTGGGATGGGGCAGAAATTTCCGTGTTTTCATACTGTCGTAGACTTTTAAGAAGTTTCAGGTCCACCCATTTACACACACCCCTGTGTTCTTAAATTAGCTCATCTAAATATTTTAAAAAATCAAGTCGCTTCTAAAAATATTTTGAACCAGCATTCAATTGCCATATGGGTTCCCTGTGTTAACCAGCAGAGGTTTTGGTTACATCCAGTGTAAATCTATACATGATTTTTTTTTCATTTAAAAACAATGAAATCTAAAAACCGCATTTCTTAAAACAAATAATATATAGAATAATATCCTTGAAAAATAATTCCAAACATTTTAGCTATTGAACTACTAAATTTTTCATATGTGGCATATATCTACCCAGGTGTGTAGGCATTCGTATAAATTAGCAAGGGTCAGTGTGTATATGGGTGTGCTTATGTAAGTATTATGTAAGTATTGTGTAGACCATGAATAGTAAAGTATGGTATTTGTGACACAGCCTTGTAAGTTACTGGCTCTTGTGGAATTGTATGTAAAACCTTTCTGTCATAAATCATTACACATGACATATTAATTGGGGCATGTTTAAGTTCAAAGGTAGTTTGCTAAACTAGTATGACAAAATGGTTCCAAATAATAGGCAGATATACTGATTTAAACAATTTGGAAACCAGATAAACAAACAAAAAATTTCAAATTCAGACAAATTCAGTGTTTTATTAACTATTAAATATAAGCATTCATTAATACTTATATTGTTGTGACTTGATAGTCAACTATTAAAGTGATTATATACTATCACTGATGTTTCTCTGATGTGTATGATATGTGGCAATTGTCAATCAATATTCATTTAAAAAGCTGATTTTATAGGGTTGTGAGTAGCTGGGTATTGTACTGAAACATGAATAGAAGAAAATCCAAACTATATTTGATTTGAACTAAGTTTCATAACGGAGCCAGATAACCTATAAGGCAGTTCTGTATGTTCTTTCAAACATGATTCAAAACTGTTCATGTATTTTCAGTAGTAAGCTTACTATACTTGCCATGTGTGTATATATCTGTATAAATATATACACACTAGAAACTGTTAACTGAGTGAATATACTATATATGCATACGTTGTCTATTTATGCATATTTGCATTAGCCTGATTAGCATCTCTAATTGTGCATGTCAGTAACAACAGTATCCCACAGAAGTGTACTGTGAAAATTAGAGATATACTGAGTTCAATATACCAGTTGCCTGATGCAGTTTGTTATACTGTCAGCTGAAAAATACTTGTAATTTTGTACCTGTAACACATGTGGAAAAGATAGGAAATCTGAGGCCCTAGCTATAATTTTTCAGGGTGCATGATATATAGTGTCTTTAAAATGTGGTTCGTTTTAGTAAAGATGATGGATAAATTCCAAGAGAGTGTAAATGATGCATGTAATACATGGGTGTTTATATTATATATGGCCACAAAATGGTTTTGAAGCTAGGGTAGAAGGTATCTGAAAGGTCACAGACAAAGAACTATGAAATTTAATTTTCTTGTGATTTTTCTTTGCGTTTATATTCATCAGTAAGCAAGGAATCGAGTTTATTCTCAGGACATTTAACTTCAAAATACACTATGAATGTTGCAAACTTGGATAAGATTTTTATAAAGAGGTTGATATATTTCCTGCTTACATTTTGAGTTGCCTGGATATGTATTCTCTTTAAAAAGAACATTTGGTGTTAAAAATGTTTTAAACAGCAACAGGTTTTAAAAATCCATCAGTTGAGGCCATCAGCAGGGTTTATAGAGTGCAATGCTGAAATGTTCCATTGAACTACCCGGTTTTGAAAGCTCCATCAGTGTGCTGTGGTTTCATTGTAAAATGTTGTACTTTGTGTTTCCCACTGGACCATGTTATTCCTCTCAACATTAATGTTGTTACACTTACCCCTTAGAATAACTATATAATAAACAGGAAAAACTGCCTATGTTGTTCAGTGACTTTCTTTCAGAAAACTTGGTAAGTAGACACTGAAAAATGAAATGACTGTGTGGAGCAATGTTTACCTTCATTATCATATTTATGGTGTTTTGTGACGTGATGAGCATCAGTAGGTGAGACTTAAGACACTGCAGAATGATATCGCATGACATCCAAAGTATCAAATGCTGACAGTAACATGAACTAAGACTGCCTGGCGAAGAACTCTGTTTTACTTGGCTAGAGTAAAATTATTCCTTTCCTCTCAGGCTTGCCTTAAGAGTGAATATATCAAACAAATTGGCAACTGTTTCTCCTGAAAAAAAAAAAGAAATTTTAAATATACTTTCTCCTAGGCATGAAGGCATTTTTCCCAAGGTTGCCTAATTTGCAGGGGGAAAAATGTGTATGTGTATATAGGTACGTGTGTGTGTGAAAGTTATTTTAAAAGCACCAAATGATATTATATGTTTATTATAAATAAATATGTAATGTTTTATTATATATTTATATAATATAAAAGTTAAATAACTATAATAAATATATAATAAAATACTTGATTACCCAACTTTAATATAGAATTAAAACCAATAATCTATTTCGTTCATAATATGGTATTTCACTGGCCTTGTTGGAGAAAATAATTTACATTAAAATTATTATAGAAGTCTGAAATTCTATATAAGTTTTAAATCTAACACACTTTTACTAGGTTCATTTTAACTTTGAAAGTATAATTTGCTTTAATTGGTTCTCTTTATTGTTTCCATGGACACCAGATATAGTCGATGCTGAAAGCAGTAATTGGTACAACTGGAAGGAATGTTTGGAAGTGAAAGTGAAGTCACTCAGTCATGTCCAACTCTTTGCAGTCCCATGGACTGTAGCCTGCCAGGCTCCTCCGTCCATGAAATTTTCTAGGCAAGAGTACTGGAGTGGGTTGCCATTTCCTTCTCCAGAGGATCTTCCCGACCCAGGGATTGAACTCGGGTCTCCCGCATTGTAGGCAGACGCTTTACCGTCTGAAGCACTAGGGAAGTCCCACTTTCACTTTCACTTTACAAATGAAATAAATTCCAAATTGTGCTTTACTTTCTGAATATAGAGTTTAAAATAAAATGGAGCACGTGCCTGAAAAAGTAGTGACTAGCTTCCTTCTTTACAGGCTGGGAATCCAAACTGAGGAGTAAATCATGGAGGGAATTATTTTATTGGGAAGGTATAAACTAGATGGCTTCTTGGTCCCCCTTCAAACGATGATCTCACGGAGTGCCCGTTCTAAGAGGAGATCTGGTGCCAGCCAAGACCAGTGGTTGCGATCGGAGTGTATAGATCCTGGCTTTAAGTGAGCATGATGACTAGCAGCCGAACAGTGGAGGCAGAGCAGACTGCCCGACAGTCATAACTAAATACCTTCACTTTTGATATCTTGGCGCCCGTGGTTTCGCTATCATGGGTTTAATGCCAATATTCTCATTTTCTTTTTTTCTTCCTCTAAGTAAACCAATTTCATGAATACCAGTTCTATAGTCTTTTAAAAACTTTATGATAAGCTTTTATATGTTTCACTGTTCATTCTGAGTTATGCACATGGTTGCCTGTGCCATAAACGTTAGGTTTAAATATACTATGGAGAATGCAGACAAAGGAATTTGGGAAAAGAAATTTCTTTTGTGCCTTGTTTCAAGTAATAGAGCCTTATTAATTATTACATATTGATGTCATCAGCTTATTGTCCTTTACCCATTTGCAAAGTAAATGTATGATTTTTCTGTATGCACACACAGTCCCTTGGGTCTCAAGCTCTCTACACCAAGATTATGAATTAATTTTGCTACATGAGGTCATCTTTAGAGATTCTACAGACCTCAAGTCAGGATCACCAAGACAATTATAAGAGTTTGTTAACTATTTGTTGGTTGTGTTTCCTTTATAAAATTGATCCAGTTGATGTTTAAATTCTTATATTGCCATTTCCCCCCCCCCAAAAAAAAAGATTACCAAAGTAATAACCATACACCAAGACAAAATATGAAATGGAAATAATACAATTATCAAGACAGAGCTAAAGTTATCTTGTGAAATTTTTCTCCCTTGCTTATATCAGTCAGATCAATTGGATATTTCTGTAATCTTTATCTGGTGTGGACCCCAGCTGAGTAACACCAATAATATGAATACAAATGGCAGGAGTAACTCAGACCATTTATATTTGAAATGAACTTTTTTATCACATAGTCATCAGATACATCTTGGTAAAATGTGGTTAGAACTGTTATGTCAGCTTTCTCACTTACTTCAAAAAGTGTGATATGTTCTCCATCTGTTACATGATCCCAAGCTAAATAGCTACACTTAGGATGTGTTCTTACTTAGGGCAGTGCTTTTATGAAGGTGTGCCATAAAAGCATCCAGGTGCCAGCAACCTGTCCACCTGGTTCCCATTAAATCCGCTTCGAGGTGATGACATTTCAAATGTCACAGTATCTCTTAGAGCAGCTAATTGTATTAAATTCTAAAATAACTATGGTTTTCACTGTATACCATATGCCTTGGAATTAGCAAACTGACTGAAGCAAACACAAAATCTTATGATCATGTATACTGTTAAATGGTTTATGTTCTCTGAAAAAAATTAGTGAATTGATTTCATTTATAAGCATGGCAAAATATAAGTGGACTCTTCAGCTCTATGTAGGTCATAAATAAAGACTGATTCATCTCATTGGGTTAATTCTAAAGAACATGAACTACACATTTCCCCTGTATTAGGTTCAAAAACCTTCAATCAGACTTAAGGCAATAATCAAAATGTTCACAGTCTGTCTAAGGTAGTATATTTAGGAGTAGTGATGAGGGTACATAGAGGGCCATGATGATTACTGAATGGCTTCAACTGAGAGAGTACAATATGTTAGATAATAAAGTGAGAATCCAGAAAATAACAGGCTGGAAGGATAGGAATGTAATAAATTCGATATTAACATGAATAATTGAGAAGTCTTAGACTCGACCCAAAATACTAACCTCTCAGACACAGACTATGGAGATCTGACACCATATAGGCTTCAAAGTCATGTTGTTGCCTATAAGCCAGTATGATCTTAAAGTGCATTGGTATTCTATTCACAAAGAAGAAAACACTACCCTTCTCTGTTCTGTGTTGGTCAGGGCACACCTAGAATATTTCATTTGCTTTGAGCACCAGCATTAACCAGAGATATCGACAAATGGAGAATCAAGGGGTCATGGGGTCCTGTCTTACGACAAATAACCAGAGAGACTAAGATTACTGAAATTGAAAAAGAGAAGACACAGAAGGGGTTCTGTGGCTCTTTCCAAATTTTGGAAGCCTTGTCCTATTGGGAAATGCACTGTACTGGGTGGCTCCGGAGGTGAGAGATTAGAATGACAGATGGAACATAGCTCACCTTATTAACAATTGGCGGGCTGCCTCGGAAACAACGGGTTCAGTACTGGAGCTGTTTGCACAGAGGCCGTTTGACCCTGTGGCTGGGATTTTTATAGTGGGCATTTGGTCTCTCAATGGAAGTAGGATAGAAGAAGTAATATTTAAGGTCCATTTCAGTTCCTGCAATTGTTTGAATCCATGAATGGTCATTGTCCTGGAAAGGTGTATCACGTGTAACCACTTTACTTCTTTGAGGAAAAGCAGAAGTAACGAGAAATTGAATACATTTATTTTACTGTATTTGACATGGTGGATGAAATGAGAACTTTCCATTTTTAGAGTACCATATTTGTAATTAAATGTTCTCTTACAATTGTTACTTTCAGATAGCATGAAATTTGAAATGACCTGGAGTACATTTTGAAAAGTAAAGTTGAAAATAAGCAATTTTAAGCATAAGCAGACTTGTGTTAACCCTACTTTTTTTTTTTTTTTTTAAACCAGAGCCTAAAACCTTGAGGGGTTTTGTTCATAAGGCAGAGAAAAACACAGCTGGCACTGTAGCAAGCGTTCAGGGCATCAGACAATTGGTGGCATTGTTGAAAATGTAATTCATTAGTTGATAAGGCAGTTTAGTGAATAATATCCAGCAAGTTTATTAAACATTACAGTTTAAAAGAACGCTTTCAAATTATTTGGGTGAGTGTTCTGTGTTGAGTGTCTGGTGTTCTTATTAAAAGAACAAGATTTTGGAATCGAGTCCATAAGTCGTAGGCATCTTTGCTAGGAAATACGCTACTAGTCTATTAATTTGAATGCTTGATTCTGAAAGAATGTGTCTTTGTATTCTAAAACACCATATGATGGGACAGCACCTGCCACCCCAAACCACAGTGTGTCCGCATTATTAAACACCATTTGTGATGCTGGAGGAAGAAATTCAAGGATTGAAAGGCTCAGAAGAGAAAGTCTACATTGTAAACATTTCTTTACTGTTTTTCTGCTTGGAACAGGATTGTGTCTACAGCAAAAGCAGTGACCCCAGGGATAAAAGATCTCCCTGTTCTGGAAAACACACACCTTCCCCTCAAATGTGGTAGCACTAATGTTTCTTTTCTCCAGACCTTGACCTTGTAAATCTGCCTTGTTTCAACCTCCTATTCCAATACTATAAATACAAGGTTTTCACAAACAGACATTCATACAAGAGCACGCTCAGAGGCTCAGACATTCACAGTGCCTTGGAGAGAGTTGGCGGTGGCTACAGTTAGTGTCAGAGCCATCTGACAGGGCCACAATCTGAATCCCTCTTTCTGACCTGACAGAGGACGAATGGGCACTGCTGGCCACAAGGGGAGGTTGAGTGAGAGCGGATGGAAACGGCTCAAGTTACCAGGCTAGGCTGATGGATGGGGGATTCTTACAATCCTGGGAAATAAAGGGCACATGACACAGACTGCCACCACACTTCAGGACTAACCACCAAACTCCCAGAGTAACCACCAAACTCCCAGAAAGTCTTAGGAGGAGGCAGATGTGTCACGGCTGTGAGTTTGACTTTTGTCCCCATTATGGCAGCTGTCAGCTTGGATGAACTTGTCCCATGGAACATGGTCATCTTAACACACCCCGGGGAATGCTGTGCAGTTGACCCAAATGGCCCCACAGTGACTGAAGTAGCATTTCCCCAGTTATATTCATCCTTTGGGTGAAAACTGAAGTCTCTGAATTTGCCATGCAAGGTGCTGTTGGGCACAATAACTGTATGTGAAACTCTTCCTTCCGGCTTTGTGCACATTTAAGGCTGGAGGGCATGGGGAGGAGGTTGAAGGGAGACAGGTAAGCAGAGGAAAAGTAGGTCAACGTTGCTTCTCACCACTTCATTATTAATTCAGCTACAGATTCTCTCTCCCTTCTCTCTGCTCCACAGACAGCCGGCACCCTGAGCCAATGCCGCCCCCTCACCGCCTCCTGGCTCCCATCAGGCCAACCAAGTGGATAAACCCAGGCAAACAGAAGGAGGATCTTTTAGGACAAGCTGTGTTCATTACTTAGAAACAGCGTCGATATGTGCACATTGTCTTCTCAAGGAATAGATGCAGAGATGGAAAGATTCATTGTTAAAATACTGCCTCGTAGCTGATCCCAGTATTAAATATTTGGTGTTGTTTTGTCCTCAGAGCTTTATATCCTGTAAGAGGGCATAGCAGCCCACTGCAGTATGTCTTGCCTGGAGAATCCCATGGACAGAGGAGCCTGGTGGGTTACCGTCCATGGGGTTGCAAAGAGTCACACACGACTGAAGCGACTTGGCACACGCTCTGAGCTTTATAATATAGCTGTTACCCTGTTTGCTCTCATGAATCTTGAGTCCAAATACACCCAGAATTTGAATCACAAGGCTTAGGCTTTTAGTTTCTTCTTTGCCTCAGGAAGAAAAGTAATTATCATAAGTAAATGTTTCTTGTTACATAACATTTAACGTATCAATAACTTGGTTAGTGCTTATGTCTTTATCACAAAGTGGAATTAACAAACCTACTCTTTAATCTTTCCCCAAGGATGTGGCAAAGCTGAATATTTTTTTAAAGGATATTCCATAAAAATCAAACTGAAGAAAAAATTTTTCTATGGTAAGAATAAAAAAAAAGATCAGACTGACCACTTGTATGGAAGAGTGAGGTGAGGCACCTCAAATCTGCCAAGCCTAAACAGTGAGCAAAGGATGCTAATTTTGAGAAAATGGAATGAAAGTCATGGAACGTCCAAATCGACAAGGATGAGCCTGGCACAGTTAACACCACCCACCGTTGGTTAAGAAGCTGGTGGGGCGCGGTAGTCCCCCTTGAGTGGTCCGAGCGCCTCTCTTTCTGGGCATGGAGACCAGTCCCCTCCGTGGCAGTGGGCGCAGTTGCTGCCCGAGCTTCTGGGCCGGGCACAGCACCTGCAGACATGGGGCAGGATCCACAGTTTTTATTCTCTGTTTCCATTTTCCTCCAGAGCTCTCAGCATGGCGGCTCCTCCACTTCACTTGCATCCACCAAAGTCTGCAGCTCAATGGACGAGAACGACGGACCCGGAGAAGGTGGTAAGCTTGGGATGTGGTGTCTGAGGAGAAGGCGTAGCTTATATCCGGACGGATAATGGGTTGGCTAAATTTAGTCCAGAAAACTGACATTTCTCCAGCAGAATGACCCTGAAGCAGCTCAGGGTCATTGCAAGGGGGTAGACCAAACGTGGCTCTCACCAGGAGTGGTATCTGCTCTCCAGGGCTGGGAAGAGGGAGTCAGCCAAATGTGGAGACCTTTCCCACCCTCCAAAGGCGTAAGCATTCTTAGAAGGCCAGCTCTTGCCCTCCTTGCAAATAAAAGGGGCTAACTGTCGCCTTTGTTTTCCAAATTCAGTGCACTTCTATAACAAGAGACATGTTTTCTCTTTGACTGAGATAGCCCTGCCGAGGCACTCAGACTTCAGTAAAGTCAATATGCGAACATCTGGCTTTACAAAAAGACTGAATTGATGGCAAATGGCAAAAATATTCTTTGGACCTCCAGCAAATTCACTTTAGCAAGTGGTCACGTGACTCGGGTTATGGAATGGGTGTTTCCTGCTAACTCCTGAATTGTTTTGGATGAGCCTTTCCTGTCCTCTGCATCTTAGTTTTTCTTCTATGAAATGGAGATTGTATCCTAATACATGCTTGTTTCCTCCCTGGACGTTATTATCAGACTGAAATCAATTATGGGAAAGTATTTAGGAACTCAGGTATAAAACTGATACAATCAAGCCACTGTTAGAGAACCAGTACCCCTTATTTGTTTGAAGGGATAGGATTTAATTTTCCAATAAAGTCCCACTTGGGGGAAACACTTCATTATGTTACATGAGATACATGACTGACCCAAGGATTATTTCCTGACTGCCATGCAATATCAGACTTTTTTGGTATTTCCAGAAGGATGAAATCCAGCCATCCAGAAGTCGTCTTTTGTTCCAATGTGTTTTATTTACTTAATGAAACAAAATGGTCCTTGACTAAGCCCGTGGCTAAGTCTTCTTAATCAGAGGCCTAAAAGATATATTTTTATATAGTCAGGGGGAAAAAAACCAAGCCATGTGCTCCAGATGGGTGTCCCTTCATGGAAACATAGAAGCATCTCCTTCCATTTCCCATCTGAAACCGGACTTGCCTCCAACGGATCAGGATGGTTACTTTTATTATCCATGCAGGAAAGAGCCTTAAGACCGTGTCATCCAAGAGATGTTTTGTAAATTCGGGTGCTTTACAGTGGCTTTGAAACTTCTCCAAACATCTCCTGTAATAACCGTAGGCCAGACAAAAATCCCTAGGCTGCATCTTTCAGACGGATGCAAAATGACAGCTTCTTTGGGGTGAGATGGAGCAGGGAGTGGAGGAAAGGCTCCAGCTCTTGCTCTTTTCAGAGACCTCTGAGATGGCTTCTAGTGGGTTAAAAGTGAAATGTCACCTTTAAAGAGGTGAAGAGGTTGCAAAATGCCAAGGACAAAAGCAGTAGCGGCAAATGTCCTACATTTATACCGTGCTTTCCAGAAATCCCATCCACTCCAGCATCCAGAGGGGTGCAGGGTGGAGATGATCACAAAAACAGAGTAAAGCTTCCTTTAGAAGATGCCTGCCGGTTGTGAGCTTCTATTGCCCGTTCTCCAGCCCTGCAGACTAAACTCAATGAGAATATGGAAATCGCCCAGAAAGCCCTTTTGCCACCTAAGGTTTTAATTTTATTTTGAGAAGAAATGTTTAGTCTCAGTTTGTAATAAAGGTCAGAAAAGGAGCACATTTAGAAAGCGCACTAGGCTTCCACCACATTTTGTATTCAGGTTGCCTGAGGGAGAAGCCAGGATTTATAACTTTAAAGCATGTAAATTTTAGGGCCCAGCTATAAAAGGCTTTTTATACCCCTAAGATGTTAAAGGTTATCCACTATATTTATGTGACCTAAGTGTGGCTTATTTAGTTTTATGACCTTAGATATTTAAAGCATTATTAGGCATTTGTAAAATATTTCAAAATGCATTTTAAGGGGGAAAATGCGTTGTGTTAGTGGCACTAACATAATTGAAACTACAAAACTGTTCTGTTCGCAGACATAATAGATACTGCAATTTTAACTCAACATCTGCTACGCAGGTTGCTGGTGAGAACATTTGTCCAAAATCTGCTCGTTGATACTGGGGAGGGGCGGTGATCAGTGCTTAGTTCTAACATAAGGAATTTTACGGAGATCTCTATTTCAGGATGTAGTAAAGCTAAGTGTCCAAACAGCAGGCATTTTTCATGCTTGTATGGTGTCAAGCGGTCCAGAGTCCCTTACAAACTGCATTTTCCTCCCTACCTAGGAATGTCATGTCTCTGAACACCATGGGTATTCATAAATGCTATTGATCAAATTGGCATGAAATGAAAAGCAAAACTTCCTCCTCAGACAACCCGCTTCAGCAGAAGCATTAGCTGGTCTTACATAGGTGGGAATGGACCCCATAGATTTTACATTTTCTTTAAGTTGATCATTTGTTTTAGTAGAAACAGTTGATTTTACAACGTCAGCAAGGGGCTAGGGGTGGGAGACTGGCCTGCCTGTCCAGAAAATGACATATTGATTCTGAATCAGTGCCAGTCTATTAGATGATACTTCTAAACGTCTCCTATGCAACTACATCTGTGTTCCCTTTTCTACCAATAAAAACATACTAATGATTCTTTCAGAAGTGTCGGAGGAAGGCTTCCAGATTCCAGCCACAATAACAGAACGATATAAAGTCGGAAGGACAATAGGAGATGGAAATTTTGCTGTTGTCAAGGAATGTGTAGAAAGGTGAGAAAGATATCATTTGCATCGAGCTTTAAAGGAAACACTTGGGGTTATGTTTTCCGAGATTGTGTCTTTATTTGCGGTCTGAGGCACATATGGAATAGGTTAATGTCTCAACTCCAGATGTTAAAAAAAAATGTAAAAGAAAGAACAGCTCATCTAACAACAGACTTGAAAAATGTAGTGATTTCTGGGGACAATCTATAAATTAAGAGCTTTGATTTTTCTTTTTAATGTACTCAGCAAAATGTTGCCAGCTCTTTCAGGTAAGTCCTTTTATTTTGTTTAAAAAAAAAAAAAAGCTTAATAGTTTCTTCTACATTTTGGGGAGACATTTTGTGAATGTCAGAACATTCTTTGGTGTATTATTTCTCACATGTATATGTCATAAAATTAAATATAAGAACTTCGAAAAGCTTCACAATGCAACTGTACTGATCCCCACAAAAAAATAGCATTTAATACATTAAAATGTTTTAAAATGAATGAGCCAGGCGCTCTTGTGGGCCAAAGGGGAAGGCTTAGAGTGAAAGGTTTATCCCTAGGATCTCAGTACCTAATCAAGGACAGTAGCAGGGGCTACTAGTTGGAGAAGTGACAAGTAATAGTTATAGCCCAGATTAAGGCCGCCTCAAACCCTGAGTCCAGCGTTAGATTTGGAATTCCTTACTTCAGGAGGGCCCGATCGGCCAGCAGCTTCTTCTCAGGGCTGGTGAGCAGGGTATTGGAGAGCCAGAGGCACGTGCCCCTCTCCTTAAGGGAGCGTGTCCGCTGGCTTCCAGGGGCTGGCTGGGGTGAACGTCTTCCCCAGTGTTCTTTTCGGCCCGCCTGCCCGAGTTCTCAACACAAAGGCTCTAAGCTCTGCCTCTGTTTGAAGCAGATGCCTCAGACTAAAAGTTCTAACCTGCAGAACTCGGAACTTATTTTTCTGCAAGGCCTTTGACTTAGAAACAAAGATTCAAGTCACCTTTGAGCTGGACGTCTGCCTGGGCCTCAGACACGAGGGTCCTGAGTTTGGCCAGTGTCCACTGAATTGCTTCCCTTCACCCTCTGCCCGGCTAAGGCAATGGAGCCCCCGTTAGGCTCCCCTGGAGCAGTGGGTCTCACACTGTGCCCCTCCCCGCATACCAGCTGGGCCAGGCCACTCCTGCAGACGTGGTGGCACCCGCCTCGAGCAGCCACTCCTTGGTGGGGAGGGGCAAGAGTGGTGGGCAGCTCGAGAAGCGCCTTAGCGGACCCTCCCAGGCCCTCTCCCCTCCTCCTCTCCGCCCCACTCCCACCACAAAGCTGGACAGTTTGCTCCGTGACTGACAAACGCAGAAAATGCCCCATTACTTTTCTCGGCCTCACGCCTCCCCAAACAGGAGCAACCACTGTTTACTGAACATAAACCATATACAAGGTCCTTAACTTAGGATGTTTTATTGACCTATCATAATAATACCATGGTGTTGGAACTATTTCCATTTTATATAAAGAACGCCTGAAGAATCTAAATGCCTGTCAGTAAGCGTTCAGATAGTTAAGTATTTCTATTTGGCAAGGCTTGGATGCTAGTTCAGCTCCAAACCCCGCGCCACTGGACCACTCTGCTCCACTGCCCCCCGCCTCCAACCAGGGCCAAAGTCGCACACGTCACGTTTGTCCCTGTACGAAGGAGACAGAAGTGACATCGGGAAAGCCATTCTCAAAGTAATGGGTTTGGAAGTGTGTGTGTGTATAATTTGGTTTTTCATTTGTGCTTTTACTGATAGGAAAGGCAACCCCTTTAAATGTAATGTGTGCTGCAGCAGAAAATCCCGAGTTCAGCATCGTGGTGCTCTTCCCCTGCGGGACCTGGTTCCCTGCCAGGGGCGTCATCTGTTGAGTCTGGCGTATGCCCGTCTTCAGATCATGATGGCATCTTAGTCCCATGGCCCTGGTCTTCCCAGATAGAAATTTCTCATTTCTTCATCCCGGATTAATTTCTTTCTTTCTGGTTTAGATTGCGTCCGTTTTGCAGGAGTTCACATCTCAGGTCTTGTCGTACACGCCTTCAGAGTCTAAGCACCAGGTTGCTCCCCGAAGTGTTAGCCTTCAGCTCCCGCTGAACCAGAACATATGGCAGCTGCCCCCTCTCCTCAGAAGTATCCTGGAGTGATCTTTTAATACTTTCCAGAGGTCCAGGAAAATAAAAGGGAGCTAAGAATGTTTTGAGCGGCATACACTGCTTGTGTGGGGACATTCTGCCGTATTTGGAAGGACGGATGTGGATGAACGAGACCAGGTCGACCCCTCCTGCTGATAGTGATGTGTCACAGGGGAGGGTTTCCTGCAACGGTGGATGTGGTGGCATCGCATCCCTCCCCTGATTCTGTGTCAACACATCCCATCCTGGGGCCTGCCAGGCCCATTTCAGTTTCCACTTGTCTCCCTGTAGCACTGTCTCCAGTGGCCTCGGGAGCCCTTAGGATGTGCTGAAGGGTGCTGGCAAGCTTTAGAAGCTGTTTTGTGGAGCCTTTTGAGGCCTCAAAGAAAACTCACAAAGCTGAAATGTGCTAAGAAGAGGTCCGAGGATGGATAGAGGGCTTGAGATGAGGTGCCCTTCGTCCCTGGCTTCCTGGCTCTGTGTGGATTAATTACCGGTCAAGCCACAGGTACCAGTAACGCGGCTGTGAGCAGGCATGGTGTCTCTGGTGGCTCCCGGCCCTCCTCCCCACCTGACTGCTTGCATGTTTTGGCAGCACAGGATTCAACTGGGTTAAAATTGTAGCCACTCCTGATTCCCTTTCTCCTTGCTCCACCTGGAGATGCAAAGAACTACACGTTGAGGGCTTCCCCAGTGGTCCAGTGGTTAGGGGTCTGCCCAGCAGTGCAGGGGACGCCAGTTCAATCCCTGGTCTGGGACGATCCCACGTGCCACGGAGCGGCTAAGCCTGTGCACCCCAACTACTGAGCCAGCGCTCTGGAACCCACGAGCCACAGCTATGGAAGCCCGTGTGCCCAAAGCCCACGCTCTGCAACAAGAGAAGCCGCTGCAGTGGGGAGACTGCCCACCTCAGTGAAGGGTAGCCCCTGCCCACCACAGCTAGAGAAAGCCTTTGAGTAGCAACAAAGACCCAGCACAGTCAAAAAAATAAGTAAAATTAATAGGATAAACTCAAAGAACCACACGTTGAAAGCACTGGCTCTGGCAGTGGTGTGAGACAGGCCCACACCCACAAGAACAAGCTGAGACTGCAGTATCGTCAACATGGGTGCACCCACCTAGAATGTCCTCAGGCGTTTGAAGAACCGTGCACCTATAATTGGAGGCATTTGCTTCTGAAGTGGGATTTGGAGGATGAATCAGTGGGAAAGATTTTGTGTCTCTCAGCTGACAGTGTTCTTTCCTCCCTAAGGATACTCTGGCCCCTGATAGCCTCAAGGCCCAAGTTCACATTTAAAATACAGCTCCACTCCAGAGATGTCTGACAAGACACTTCTGGGGTGCCTCTGTTCTCTGCTCACAGAGGAGGCTGAGATTTAGCTTTGATTACAAAGGGTGCTGTGGATTCACTCCTCAAAGAGACAGGGTCTCCCTGTCATGTCCTAAGCGCCATCAGCCTCTGGAGTTCTCCCAGCTCCACCAACGTGTTTGGAGGCCCTGCTAGTTCAGGCCTCCGCTGGGCATTTCCGGGGCACAGAGAGAGTCACACCGCCGCTCTGCTTGAGGACCTCACCCATAAGCAAAGGATCACCATGACAGTCAGTAAAGGCTGTGGCAGAAAAATGCCTGCGAAACCGTGTTTCCTCTTCCACATAATCTTCATAAAAATCATCAAAACAGAGCAAACGACAAAAATCCCTTTGGTCTAGAGTGCCCTTTTCATTAGCATTCTGTAGCCCTCCAGGGCTGAGGGAAGGGGTGAGAAGACTGTCCTGGGGCCCAGAATCATTGCGCTAAACAAGATAGCGTTCTCCAAACCATCATCAGTACAACCCTGAAAGGCTAGATTTAGTTCCAATTTGTAAAGTTCAGACATTTCTCCCTAGTAGTTCGAGCTCTAGCCTGGGGTCAAACTGAATAGGAACATGACCTTACACACTGAGCTCCTATGGACAAGGAGGAAACCCAAGCTTGTCTCTTTAGCTGTGGCCTTTGAGGTCTCTATGATTCCATGAGCGGTCAAAGCTGTAATTTCAGGAACATACGCGCGAACAGCCTAGATGTTCCCCAGCAACCCAGGTGTCTTCTCTCCTCCACACACCGAACTGTAGACTCCTTGAGGTCAAAGGTCAGGTCTCTTATCTCCCATGTGGCTGACAAAGAACCACACTCCTGCTTACTGGATGCTGACACGGGCACCGCGGTCCTCAGTTTAGAGTATGGAGGAAGGCAGATACTTTGAGGTTTTATTTCTTGCCAAATGTTTTCTTTTACCGACTGAAAGCAAGCCATAACGTGTTTATTCTTATGGTGGACATTTAATCCTAACACCTGTTTTTAGTCTTATAGTCCAGATTCATCCTCTTTCCTTATAAACATGCATTTCTAGTAATTAAGGATTTTATTATGACTTTATAGTTCTATTCTCAAAGAATCCAGGAAAAAAAACAAACTTGCAGTATTAATTTTGGTGGTTCCTCCACAGGGCTCTTTGATACAAAATGTGGGTAAATCTGAGTGAGTGTTGACTCTTATTTTGTAAGATTCTGGGTAGTCAACCCACAAGGTCCTCTTCCTAGGAAGCTATGGGCCGCTACGGCTCAGGTTTGCTTGCATTTGCCCCTCAGCTGGAGGCTCAGCATGCAACCTGGTTGCCTGGTGTCCTGGAAGCCAGCACGCTCACTTATTTGCTGAGGATTCTGCTGCTTGTGTGTCTGGCTGTAGAGGAGGAGTCAGCCTGCCTGGGTCCCACTCCAGCTTTCTGTTTTGAGTATAGCAAAGCTTTAATGTTGCTCATTCCAGGGAAATGGAGGATCAGGTGGTAACCATGGGGAAGACACAGCCGGGAAATTGCCGCTCTTCTAACCAGCACCTTCCCAAGCACCGTCCTAGCTCTCTTGCCCTGCCTGGTACGGCTGGCTCTTATCAAAGCTTTCAGTCCTGAAGTCCAGATTCCCTGCGATCAGATGAAACATGCCAGACTAGACTGGAAACTGCTCATATATTCCAGTCTCAGATTTGCTTTATTATAATTTTGTGTGTGATCTGTGAAATGCAAAACCCAGAAACACTTCAGCTTTTACTTTTCCTCTTGATTAAATATTTTCATGGTTGCAGATGAAACTCTTCAGAAGCCTCTTAAAAAGTGCCGCTTAGAGAGTCCCTGCGATCCTTCTGGGATGTGAGCCTCCTGCATTGGCAGGCAGGTTTTTCACCACTGCTCCACCTGGGAAGCCTCTAGACTTTCTCATTAGATACAGTTATAACAGTTTGGTTAATGTTTATTTTATTCTGCAAGCTAGTACAGTGAAGGGTCCTGGAAGTGCAGTGGGAGAAGGAGCTTTGGAAGTAAATGTTACAGGAGGATTTCCCTGGTGGTCCAGTGGCTGAGATGCGACACTCCCCACGCAGGCATCTGGGTTCGATCCCAGATGCCACAACTAAAGGCCCCACATGCCACAACTAAGACCTGGCACAGCCAAGTAAATAAATCAATAAATATTTTAAAAAGAGAAGCAAACAACATGAATGGTTTCTAAAATGCTTGAAACACATTGTTACTATCTGGTCTCTTAATTTATAGGCACATCACTGTCTTGCTCTTACCATAACATACGACTAGGAAATTCCCCTTTGATTCTCCAAAGTGAAAATTTTAAAACCCTATTTTGAAATTTTGTTCTTAGTCAACTTCACTCCCATTGTATTCATTTGGATCTCTAAAATTGGCCTTTATCTATAGGTAAGGAGCTGAACTCTCTTGGATTCCCAACTAGATCTGAAGTAGAAATGATTGTGAAGTAGTGGTTCCTGATGACTGTTAAGAATGCATTGTGTCCTTTGACAGTGGACCGTCACTGTTGGCACTACAGTATCTTAGAAATGGTCACACAAGTTAGGAAGCTATTTAAAGGTTCAGTATGACTAAGCCCTCCCGCCCACACCCACGACGGAGGACGGGCAGTGTTGGCTGGGCTATAAGAGAAGCAGAGACCCCAAAAACTCAAGCTCTGATTTAGCACTGCCAGGTGGCTTTGGGAACGTGAGCTGTTTATAATTGTCACCTTCGTTTAATTTCTATTGAATGAGAGGGCCTGTGGCTAAGACTCCACACTCCAAATGCAGGGGGGCCTGGGTTTGATCCCTGGTCAGGGAACTAGATCCCAAATGCCGCAACTAAGAGTTTCCAAGCTACAACTGGAGAACCTGGATACCACAATGAAGATCGAAGACCCCTCGTGCCACAGCAAAGACCCGGCACAGCCAAATAAATAAAGATTTTTTTGAAAGGCTCAAGAGGTCACAGGATGCTCAGATAATGACTGTATCCCTTGCTATACTCCTTGAACACCTCATTCATGAGTTCTCCACCAGAACACACAGAGCTGCACACAGCCCAAGTCTACAGAGGGTGAACTGCGTCTTGAATGTTATCAGTGTGACCATGAGAATCATTCAGAAAACTGTCACTTCATGGATGACCTCAAGAGAAATGGAGAAGAAGGGCAGAGCTCACCCCTATTTCATGTCCACTTTAGAGGAAGGAACAGGGCACAGCCACCGGCAGGGGGGAGTTAACCATGGGGGTAGCAGTAGCAGTAACTTTATTACAGTTACGACAGCCTTAACAGCTTGTGACGTTTCTGAGCTATCATGTTTGTTTTGTCCTTACACTTGGTCAACCCCTTAAAATTCACATATTTCTTTTAAAAACGGAAAAGAGAATTTTTTACAAAATATTTACACCGTGATGCCAGATCAATGGGGTACGAGTGAATCCTTAACAAGATGATTCAACACATCGGAAATTACATTTATTAAAAAAAAAAAAAACCTTTTTCTTTGCAGGTCGACTGCTAGGGAGTATGCTCTGAAAATTATCAAGAAAAGCAAGTGTCGAGGCAAAGTATGTATAAGGTTTTCTTCTTTTGAAAATATATTATTTTGGAGGGGACCCCCAAATAAACCTAAGTTCACCCTAGGAGTTGTGTTTTGGTAGAGTAGAATGTTATATACTTATTAGGATATAATTTTGTTCTGTAATATTCCTGGCATCAAAGTCAGTTGAAATGATGGGGTATTATTTCAGTTCCTTCTCTTTGTTCTTGTATTTGCTTCTTCTCTTACTTTTGTGATCTAAGTTTCATTTCTTCCTTCTACATGCAGTTATAGTTAACCATGGTAGGCTCTGAAATCACAAGTATCTTCTAAGGATCTTCAATATCTTTTGCCAATTCTAGGCTATATGACGGAGAAGGCCATGGCACCCCACTCCAGTACTCTTGCCGGGAAAATCCCATGGACGGAGGAGCCTGGTGGGCTGCAGTCCATGGGGTCGCTAAGAGCTGGACGTGACTGAGCAACTTCACTTTCACTTTTCACTTTCATGCATTGGAGAAGGAAATGGCAACCCACTCCAGTGTTCTTGCCTGGAGAATCCCAGGGACGAGGAAGCCTGGTGGGCTGCTGTTTATGGGGTCAAACAGAGTCGGACACGACTGAAGTGACTTAGCAGCAGCAGCAGCAGCGGGCTATACGAATATCAGAATTTAAGATAGACATTATATTTTAGCAAAATATATCTCCCTTGATCTTTAAATACTATAAGTTAAGTGTTAGTCGCTCAGTTGTGTTCAACTCTTTGTGACCCCATGGACTGTATGTAGCCCACCCAAGCTCCTTGGCCCATGGGATTTTCCAGGCAAGAGTACTGGAGTGGGTTGCCATGCCCTTCTACAGGGGATCTCCCTGACCCAGGGATCGAACCAGGTATCCCACATTGCAGACAGACTTTTTACCGTCTGAGCCACCAGGGAAACCCTTAAATGGTATGGCTTTGTTAATTTGAGTTAGCCCTTCACTGTTTTGCTGTGTGTCTTGATGGAGATAACTTTCTCTTGAACAGGAACACATGATCCAGAATGAGGTGTCTATCTTGAGAAGAGTGAAGCACCCCAATATTGTTCTTCTGATCGAAGAAATGGATGTGCCAACTGAGCTGTATCTTGTCATGGAATTAGTAAAGGTGTGTGTTTTGGAAAAAGAGGTAAACCTATATATGGCACCTCACTCTCCTGCATGATAGAGCTCTCTCCTTCGTTTCCTCTCAGCAGTATTCAGTCTCACTGCTGTGCACTGGTGTAACGGTTAAGAGTCTTCACACTAGAATTATATCCCCAAAGTTCAAGTTTCTGCCTGGACCGAAATAGTCCCTGACCTTGGGTCTACCACTCTGTACCTTGGGCCCCTCCTGTGTAAAATGAGATATTGCTAAGAGTGTTATTCTGAAGGTAAAAGAAATCCCTTTCACCAGCTTCTGTGACACAAAGTATTAGATACCAGTATGATTGTTGTTACTCCAGCAGAACCTGCTAATTTTTCCAGGAACTACTCCAAAAGTATCATTCATTATCATAAAAACAAGCTCTGAACTTTTAGACTCCAGGGTAATAGAAAAACAGCACCCTGTTCATAATAATGTGAATACTGCCTCTCAGTGATGGGTACAATCTCATCCCGCCACATAAAATTATGTTTTTATTCTATTCAATCATTTAACATAGGAATGGCCAGATGTTGATGATGGTTGAATCTATGTGAAAGATAACCCACCTATTTCCTCTACTTCACATGTGAAATTTTCTTAACTAGAAGTTTTTAAAGATTGAATGTTCTATTTTCATAAAGCTGTACTTTGCTCAAGGCTTTTCTGTTATGCTAATCTGACCAAAGGCATGAGTAATTCCTACTTTAGTTGTGAATGAGTCAGATCATTGTCTCCATCAGGGGTGTGCCAGTGAGCCCCCGGGGTTCCAGGAATTCTACTTAGAATCACTCAGCTCAGCTGGTGGCAGCTGGAATGTGGGGTTTCCTTCTGTAAAAATTTCAGGCCAACAAAGCATTTAATTAATCAGTCATTTACTGTATAGAAAAATGTTCATTCTAGGGACTTTAAATTCTCATTCTTCATACTTCCTTTGTTTTAGATCTGTTGGCCTTCTTTTAACTTAGTGATAAATCTATATTTATAGATAAAGTCTGTTTTTTTTCTACTTCAAGTTCAGACTGTTTTTCTCTGAGGGTGAAGCCTTTTTAGTTTGTACTAACACCAGGTTATGGTCATGGTTGAGATTGAGGGAGATAAAAATGTTAATTGCTTATTCCAACCAAGAAAGGTCAGTTTCATTATTCAGAAAATTTTCATATTGATGCTTTATTACCAAATAAAGTTTGGTAATTATAACATTGTAAGTTATTCTTTATCTAGGACCAAGAATAATAATTTTACAATGACTTTAATTTTTAAAGCAACAACTTCAAATCATTCCTGCTACCCCTCTGGGTGCCATTAAAAACTAATTAGCAACCCCCTGTTATTGGCTGGGTGTGGGAGAGCTAAGACTAAATTAAATTTGAAGATGAGATATAAAAGAGGAAAAGGCTTAATAGTTCAGAACACAGTTTGTGGGAAAGCTTAATCCGATTGTCAGTAATATGCTTAGTCAGGTGACAGTAGCAACGTACCACTTAGCCTTTGTGCATTCTCTCCAGGTGACCAGTCTAACAAGCCTGGACTGTGCCTGCAAAACTCAGCACTGGGACTCTTCAACTGAGCCACTGGATGTGTGTGTGTGTGTGTGCGTGTGTGCGTGCGTGCGTGCGTGCGTGTGTGTGTGTGTGTGTGTGTGTGTGAGTCACTCAGTAGTGTCTGAGACTTTGTGAGCCCATGGACTATAGCCCACCAAGCTCCTCTGTCATGGAATTCTCCAGGCAGGAATACTGGAGTGGGTCGCTGTTCCCTTCTCCACCACTGTATCGTACCCCTGCATTTAGTCTGACCGAGAATGGCTGTGTGACCAGGTCTGGAAGCATCTCAGAAGAGAAGACCAGCCCCACATTTGACCTGAAAAGCTCCCATGACACCCCCCTGAGGAATTTAGTTTGTCAAACCCTGAGAGTCCATCAGGGGGCCCAGGATGGCCTGATGGCATTGGATGAATAAGGTCTGTGTTCCAGAAAACAGTGAAGTGGGTGAACAGTAAAACCATTCTTAAGGGTGAACTTCCATAAGTACCAATAACGGGACTTCAGACTTTTAGAAGCGAATGTGTGCACACCGCCTGCGTCCAGAGCAAGGAGGGCCTTGGGCAGGGGCAGCCCTTGGGCCGGCACTCAGAGATCAGCAGGAGCCAGAAGGACAAAGGACGTGGAGGGGACTCTTGGATGAGCTTGGAGTGCGGAGTCGGGGAGGGTTCGGTCTGTCTGGGTGAGCAGGGAAGACTCACGCTACGTGGAGCATAAAGGCAGCTGCTCCAGGTGAGACGGGAGATGAGGTTAAGCAAGTTGGAGTGAAGGCTGGGGGCAGAGCGGGGAGCGCCATGGGAACAGAGCGCTGACTTCATGACGAGTGAAAGATAGGAAACACTGACCTGCGGTGTGGGAGGTGACGATCGTACACAAGGTCTTTGCATAGAGAGCCTGAGACAGCCCAGAAAGCTGTGTCAGAGGCAGGTCTTAGAGCAGGACTAAGAGGATCTGTTGACTGCTTTGTGGAAGGTGAAGAAGGAATAAGATTACAGGCTGTCTTGAGTTTAGACCGTGAGGACAATGGTGGAGTCTGGCAGGGTCACCTCCTACGGCCTGACACACGGTCAGGGGTGCCGTTCACATGGACCGCCGTGCAAACCCCATCTCCCCGGGTGGCATGGGAACAACCTGCAAAGCTGCACAACCTCGCCTTTCAGAGACAGAACACTGAAAGAGACAGTGTTCGTTTTGGAAAAAAAATGTATCTGCTTAGTTCGGGAACTGATGAGGCTGAGGGTCAGTGGAAGATACAATCCCCGAGCGGGGATTGTACAGGGTCACAGAGGGCCAGGTTAGGGAGTAGGATTTGAAAATGGTCAGCCTACAGGTGCTCTAGGTTGTGTTTGCTATTAAAACAACAACAACAAATTAAATCTCTTAGCCCTTTAGGTAACATGAACACAGTCAGCCTCTGGCGGGGGGAGCTCGGTTCTTTGGGGCCTCGTGTGCAAAAAGGATGCACACATTGTCAGAGAAGCCCGACTTCTCTGAAAGGGCTTCAGATAAATGGATCTAAAATTGGAGCCTGAAATGTTCGCTTCACCAAATAACAATAAATTAGCCCAGAACAGTGGAAACAAAAGTTCGGATGAGTAATGGACCTAGAAAACTTTCTTTGAAATGTCTCCGTCCTCCTCCCTCTCTTTCTCTTTCATCTCTGGGGTGACAGTTTCTGGCCCTTTTCTCTGTTCCTTACAAGGAGGCACATTGTTGAAAAAGAAGACGTGACGCCCACTCCAAGAGACCTAGACTAGAGAATGACGAGAAGTATGTGTGTGTGAAGCTCCTAGGGCCGCAGGACGTTTTGTTCAGGATGCATCTGTGGTGTTTCTCGTTCCAGGAGACTTGGGATTATGAATCCGAGCTTCTGCTGGCAGTTGGTGTAGCACATGCCAGCAGGATAGCCAGTGCCCCAAGGTCTCTGCCCTGGAGACCCAGCTCCGCTTCCCCACCCCCAGCTGGGAGTTTAATGGCAGAGTCCTCTCCTCCTTTCTTTGAGCTCTGGAGGAAATGTCACTGGCTCTTGCAGTGGGGGCAGAAACCACCATAGGGTTCCTGGGCCTTTGAGAGGGCGGTGACAGGGAAAGCTCTTGGAACCCAGAAACCCGGCGCGCATAGCGTGTCGGGTGCCTCTCCAGGCCGGGCCCCACCGGACCATCTGTTAATCCACTTTTCCTCCTGCTGTGCTCTCTCAGGGAGGAGACCTCTTCGATGCCATCACCTCCACTAACAAATACACTGAGCGAGATGCCAGTGGGATGCTGTACAACCTGGCCAGCGCCATCAAATACCTGCACAGCCTCAACATCGTCCACCGTGACATCAAACCAGAGAATCTGCTGGTAAGAAGGGTTCCGACTTCAGGGTGTCCTGAACTCCAAGCACTCACGCATGAGTGAATATGAACACTTCTTTTCCTTCTTTTTCATTTTCTTAAAGAACAAAACAAAAAACCCTTAAAGGCTAGTTTCCAGCTGGCCTTCAGTAACTAGCTGGAAACTGGTCTTTTAAGTTGATCTGTCAGGGTTAATGTACCATTAGGAGCACTTAACTTATTAGCAAATAAAAACCCGAGGCAGGGGGACAGGAAAAGAACTCAGGAAATCTAGGGCTGTGGTTAAGACCATGGACCAGGCCAGCACAGTCACAAGGAGCATTTATGCTTGCATGACTTATCGATAGCACTTTGGTGTTAGAAAGCTTTTACTTGGAGAAAAAAAAAAAAAAAGAAAGAAAATGGAAGGCCTTTTAGACTTAGTCTCCCAATTTACATCCCAATAATCTGATCTAAAAGCTAAAAGGATAAATTTCATTGTGAGTTTTCAAGACACCAGCCCCTCAGCATAAAAATGATCATGACGAAGAAGACTGATTTTACAGATCAGAGACATTCTTACCACCACCCCCGTGCTCTCTTGATCCCATTGTTAAGCGGACGGTATTGAAAGAATTAAGGGGACAGAGACTGGGCATCAGGGAGCTGTCACTAGTGAATATGGGAGTAATATAAATTTTGTTGGCTATTCAGGGTGGAATTTTAATGAAATATATTGAATTTCTCCCCGTCTCTAGATGCTAATTGTTCTTTTACTTTCATTATCCAACCCAAAGAGTCATGTATTATTTGACTATTAGTTTGTCCATCTCTTCGGAAATCTGGGAAATGAGGATTCTCTTTCTAAAGCAGTGTTTCTCCAAGGGTGGTCCAGAGACGCCCTGGATCAGAATTACTCCCAGATGCTGGTTAAAAATGTAAATTTCTGAGCTTCCCTGCAGCCCCACCAAATCAAAATCTGGTGACTGGTGACAGGGTGCAGGTCTGCATTGCCACAGCTCCCCCACGTGATCTCAGTGAACTCTCAAGTTTAAAAGCAGATGAACAGGAACCTCCCTGGCAGTCCAGTGGCTAAGACTCCAAGCTCCCAATGCAAGGGGCCCAGGTTCAACCCCTGGTCAGGGAACTGGATCCCACATGCCACAAAGACCCAGCGCAGCCAGATAAATAAATATTTTTTAAAAATACAGTAAAAGCAGAGGAACAACCCAACTCCCAATCCCAGTAACGACTGCTAAGATCTGCTGCTATGGAGAATCACCTCTGTGCTCACCCCATGCTAAGACTTTACACTCTGTATCTCATTTCATCTTCACAACAGCCATGTGGGATAAAGTCAGTTACTGTCCCATTTCACAGGGGAGCAGACTGGGTGCCTAGAAGTTGAAAGATCCACTCAAGGCCATCATCACTCTTAAGTGGAGGAATCAAGGTCACATCCTCGCTCTGCTCCACTCCACACCTCAGACTTTTGACCACTAGACTATGTAAAATGTGAACTGGGGAGAGAGGTTTACTGCTTGTTTGCCCTATGCCAGGGACTGTGCCAGGGAACAGGAAGACACATGCCTCCGTGGAGGGACATTCAAGTAGGAAAAATAGGCATTTAAAAATATGTACACAGGGACTTCCTTGTGGTCCAGTGGCTAAGACTCTGAGCTCCCAGTGCAGGTGGCCTAGATTCAATCCTTGGTCAAGGAACTAGATCCCACATGCTGTAACTAAGACCCGGCATAGCCAAATAAAAATAAGCATTAAAAAGAAAAGAAAGAAATACATAAACAAGCAGTTAATTGCAATTAGGTTAGTGATCTTGGAGCTGCTGGCTAATGAAGGTGGCAGAGGTCAGATGATGGACTTCTGACTTAATTGGCCCTCAAATTCCACATCTCCACAGTAGCCTAAACATTCTCTTCTGCATAGCTGCCTCCATAAACGGCAGCAATTTCCCCTCGTCTGCACTCATTCTTCCTGTGTCCTGACTTATGTAGGATTGTCTCATGGGAACGGACTTACAACTGAGCCTTTGTTTAAAAATTTCTCTAAGCTCCGAAAATTCAGTGATGGAAAGTTAAAGTCTCATTTTCCTTTCCGCTTTTGCAGTTCGGTTTTGTGTACCCATTGTTCACCTGCTTCTCACCAGAGCACTGTTTCTATAAATGACATAAATGGTTACAGAGCAGTGTGCTTTTACAAATGACAATTTGCAGGATACTTTGAAAGTACCGTGCTTGTTTGAACATATTTTACTTTAAATTACCCAAAAAAAGAAAAAAAAATTCTCTCCCTTTTTCCTTTCTAATTTAAGAATGAGAAAAATATGTATGAAATGAGAAAAATATGTATATATATATAAACACACAATTGCAGTCATTCATAATTCAGGTTTAAAATATATATATATATGAAAAACTAAAGTAATTCTGCTTCTCCAGTATAGTCATTTCTTTCTACAGGAGAGTAGTAAGGATTGGTGAGCTTTGCAGGGATCAAGCTATTATGGCATAAACAAGGTAGAAGAATAGAATAATTTTAACAAATTAGGATGACATTACTAATTGCCCTTGAGACTTCTATTAATTTCACATTCTGTTGACCTTTCTGTAGAAATAAGAAGAATCATCATGGGAGACACAAAATCACATACTCAGGATTTATAGTCAGATGGACAAAAGTTCAAAACCAAGGGCTTTACTCTTACACTGGCTGATCCTCTGACCTTGAACAAGATACTTAACTCCTTTGGGTCTCCTTTAAGGGGACTGTATGAAGATAAAGAGATACCATGTGACTATTCCCTTGCTTTTTTATTCCCCTTTTATTTGTAATAAAAATTAAATTATCCCTAAAAATGAAACTGTTTAAAACTGTAAGTTGTAACAATCGTCTTTCATCATTTTTGACATTGCTTTTAAAGTGTCACTATTTGCCCAGGCATGGATTTACCATCTAATGGAAAAATGGAAAGCCAGAGACTATTTTTGGGAAAATGCTATAATAAATGTAATTCAGAGAGTTTCAATCCATTTCTAACTACCGGAAACTTAAATAAAAAAGGCCCCGCTGCACACTTTGCATTACTATTTTATGAAGAGAGCGCAAAAAAAAAAAAAAACAAAACCAAAACCAACCCTAAATTGTTAGACTGCTGATAAATTTTTGCTTCATAAGTGTTTAGTGTTTATAATAAGTAGCAAAGAATTATGTATTACATTTGTAGGCATTTCAGCTATAGATTTCATTTTATATAATATCATATAAGCAAAAACTTTGAGAACTCTTTTGTTTTTAATTCTTAAAGAGCAATATAAAAATATTGTAGTTTGGCCTTCAGATCTATATTGATCCTATGAATTATTTTTTCAAGTCTGAGTACTTAAAGATCAAGGCATTTTAATGAAAAAAAAAAACCAAACATGTGTACAGTCATGTTTCCAGTCATATTTTAGGTGAAAACTGGGAGCCGACCTAATAGAAATAGCTCTTATAATTTTATTATCACATTGCTACTAAGGCCTTATTTTATTAATTAGTATATTGTGTCAGTGATTTTATGTGATTCTTTTGCTTTATCAGGCCTGGTCCTTAGATGCTGTGATGAGTGACAGGTGGATGAGAGGGTGGATTAGATGAGAGAGTGAGTGAATGGCGACTCCACACTCCCAATGCAGGGGCCCGGGGTTCTATCCCTGGTCAGGGAACTAAATCCCACTTGCCACAACTAAAGATCCCACATGACACAACTAAGGCACGATGCAGCCAAACAAATATGGCAAGCCTTAGTCATTTCTCAATTCATCAGTTACATTAAGGACCCACGCTGGCTGCAGACTAGTCCTTTCTGAAGGGAGGGGAGTAAGTACAGAGCTTCCCCAGCTGCATTTATGCATCAACCATTATATGCATCGCATGTGACGTGATAGTTTATGACAAAAAGGAACTTTTTGCTTTAAAACAAAACAGAAACGGCCTAAGATCAACCGCTTTCCATTTACATGAGCCACCGCTAGATGGCAAGCTTGTACCCTTGGCAGCAAAAAGCATCAGTGAGCCTGTTTCTTGCAGTGAGCTGGGACCGTCTCTTTTAAATGTATACACAGATGCCTTCTCCTTAGGAAAATTAAAGTCCTACTGGCAAAAATATAACTGACATCACTGGATTTTTTTATTAGATTCCAGAAATAAACAAAGTAATTTTCTTGAAATATAAAAAAAAAATTTCTGTTCAAAAATCTTTTTGCTTCCAAACTCCTAAATACTGTTTGGGAAAAAGCAGTTTCTCAGGGAAACTGCTTCTCCAGGTCAGAAAATTCCTTTTAGAGACTTTGTCAAGGTGTTTGTGCCTGTTCCTTGCTGCCCATCAAAGTGGCATGTACAGCTAAATGACCTGCATTTTCACAAAATGGGTTGAATCTAGGAATAGATTATCTTGCTTTCCCCTAGTGATAACCAGAGGTTGTGTTCCTGCTCTTCTTAGTTTCCAATTCACGTCAACACTGAGTTTACCAAATAATGGATTTTCTTCTGTCTTAATCCTCAAGTAAACTCATTTTGTGGTCAGATAGCTCACTCCACTGGTGGATAAGGCCAGTGCCGCAGATGGACAGCAGAGGTCATAAACAAAGACAGTTGAATAGACCTGCAAGATGGACTTGAGCCACCAGAACGTGGATGAACAGACTGGGGATCACCCTACGGAAGGGAGCCACGGCTCTCACAGGAGTCTGTCACTGGCCCCGTCCTTATCACCATTACCACTGAGTTGACTTGAAGATGTAGTCTATATAGTAAATAACAGAACTGAGATCTGCAACTATCTTTGGCTCCATAAAGGTCCCAGACCAGTAAGATGGAATTTAATGAGAGTTAAAAACATAAGTCCCTAAGGACTAGGTCTGTTTTGGTGTGGTTGTTTTAATGACCATTGTGGAAAAACTGTAGTGGGAAAATGTGGGCTGGTTTAAAGCCTGTTCGCTGACCATAATAAGTTCGTTTCGAGAGCACATGACTGCTAAAAATACCAACGTGCCCTTAGACGCTTTCCCTGAAGGAGCGTCACTCTCAAGAGAGTCCTCTGTGCTGCTGGTGAGCTCAGTGGGGAGGGACCCAGACACGTGGAGAGAGCGCAGCAGAGTGGCCCAGCAGAGGCTGCCGGACAGAAGATGGGAGACCTTTTCTGTGCTGCATATGAGACACTGAACTCAAACTAAGAAGACATTAATGACAGATATGAGGTTGACATAAGGAAAACCTTTCTAACAATTACACCTGTTTGAAAAGTCAGTGGCTTTTAATCACTGGAATCCCCCAGAAGAAATGGAATGCTTGTTTGTCCAGGTGGCACTAGTGGTAAAAAAAATAAATAAATAAAATGTGCAGGAGATGCCAGAGATGTGAGTTTGCTCCCTGGAACAGGAAATGGCAACCTGCTCCAGGACTCTTGCCTGCAGCATCCAACGGACAGAGGGGCCTGGCAGCCTACAGTCCGTAGGGCCGCAAAGAGTTGGACACGACTGAGTGACTGAAAACGTTAGGAAAGAAAAAAAGTCCTTCTATCTGCATTTGGATAAAAGTTGAAGGAAAACAGAAGAAAAAGAACATTTTCCCCAAATATGATTTACTACAGTAATATGCCAGTTATTGTACTAAGCATTTACTGAGGGCCCTTCTCCGAGGGAAAGGCTACCCAGTCCAATATTCTGGCCTAGAGAATTCCAGGAACTGTATAGCCCATGGGGTCCCAAAGAGTCGGACACTACTGAGTGAGTGACTTTCATTCACTTCTGCAAAAGAAAAGTGAAGTCGCTCAGTCGTGTCTGACTCTTTGGGATCCCATGCACTGTAGTCTACCAGACTTCTCTGTCTATGGGATTTTCCAGGCAAGAGTGCTGGAGTGGGTTGTCATTTCCTTCTCCAGGGGATCTTCCTGACCCAGGGATCGAACCCAGGTCTTCTGCATTGCAGGCAGACGCTTTACCCTCTGAGCCACCAGGGAAGCCCTGTGATTCCACCTGGGGAGAGAAGACAGGAAGTAAAAGTCCAGTGTCTCAGGGCAGGTCAGCATCTGTCTGCTCCTCCGCCCATTCCTCTGTCACTGTGGTGTAGAATAACATCATTCGCTTCATTTTAAGGGGCTTCGCTGGTGGCTCAGTGGTAAAGAAACCGCCTGCCAGTGCAGGAGATGCAGGTTCCATCCCTGACCCAGGAAGCTCCCGCATGCTGCAGAGTGGCTAAGCCCGTGCACCACAGCTGTTGAGCCTGCGCTCTAGACCCTGGGAGCCTCAATTTCTAAACCCTCGTGCCACAGCCACTGAAGCCCGTGTGCCCTAGAGCCTGTGCTCCGCCAAAGAGAAGCCACTGAGATGAGACTCCCACACCCCGCAACTCGAGAGCAAGCCCCTGCTCGCCGCAGCTGGGGAAAAGTCCACGCAGCAGCCAAGACCCAGCTCAGCTATGAGTAAATAAAATGACTGTTTACATGACACGGTCTTATTGGACTAGCAAAGATTACTAATAAATAATAATAATATGCAAGGTTGGCAGACTTAGGAGGATACCAGTCATCTCATATGACTCGGTACAAGATTAACTTGATGGAACTCTTCTGGAAAGTAGTTTGGTAAGACGTAACTATAGCCTTAAATAATATGAACTCTGTGGTCAAGTAATTCTACTTTTAGAAATGTGACCTAAAGAAAAAAAATATATCAGATATGTATACGTACAAAGGGATGGTCATCTCAGTGTTTTTTAGCATGGAAAGGAAAAATGTATATATAGAAATAACTTGGGTCAGGGCACTGATTTTTTAAAATATTGGCATAATGGGGCGGCAGGAGGACACACTGGTTAGAATCACGGACTTGAACACGCCCGAGCTTAAGTTCTGGCTCTACCATTTATTAGTTGTGTAACATTCGGCAAGTCACTTAACATCTCTGAGCCTCAATATTTTTCATCTGCAAAAATATCAGTGATAGTACTTAACAGAGTTGTTGTGAATGTTAAGTGGGATGTTAAGCATGAAGTCCTCGACATGAGGCCTGGCAGGGGCTCGGTAAATGGCAGTGGGCGGTAGTCTGGCGGGTTATTACTTTGATGCACCCATACAATGGACTATCCAGCGGGCACTGAAAATCGTGATACATGTGTATGCTTATTCACGGGGGCACGCATTCAGGGTATACTGTCCAGTGAGAAAAAGAAAGGGAGAGAAAGAAAGCTCTGGAAGTTCATACGCCCAAATGTTTAACAATGGTTATTTCTAGGTGTCAACATTGCGAGTGAGTTTAATTCTTTTCGCTCTGTAATGTTATCTGTCTTTTCCAGTTTTCCTACAATGACATATTGGATAGTACTTGTGTGAGTACTTGTGTGACAAAAATGTAACAGTTTTTAAAACCTGCAGTGACACTGAATTCCCAGTTATAACAGGGTTCTGGGAGGTACAGTCACTGCAGAGTCAGGGATGCGCATGTTTGCTGGGTCTCACTGCAGCTGCATGGAACTCCTTTCTAGATACTTTCATAACTGTTTTAAAGAACGGATGAGAGTCAGATTTCCTGGAATTTCCATTCACTTCTCCATCTTCACAGACATCTCTAGGGTAACACTTTGAAAAGCTATTTTATTTTTTCTTCTTATGTTGCCGCGCCTCTTCTGACTTCTATACAGATTTTGTTATTTTTATTATTTCACATAATTTTTGTTTCATAAAGATTTTACATTGGTATAAAGTGAATTTGTTTTTTTAAGAATTAAGCTTTTTTAGCAGGCTTAATTCTAAAGTATGTGGAGCATAAAATACATTTTGCTAAGTAATTCCCTGCATAAATGTTGTTATACTTCACTTCTTAAAGGTTTAAATTTAATCCACTGTTTTTAGAAAGTGTCATAAAGGCCATATTCTGTGGCTAGAAGAAAAATCCATGTCTTTTTTAAAGGATACCATATTTATTAAAAAGTAAATTCACTTTTTTGTCATGGCTTTGTCCATTTCATGCCAGTTTTGTTAAATTCTATCTGGTGAAGTAATTTTTAGTACCTATTGAGCTCCTCTGTGAAGAAATTTCAGTGGTTCCTGACAGTTCATTAGCCAATATTTCAACAGGGTTATCCTTGAATTCCTATTATCATTGAAAATTATGTTTGTTCCAACACATCTGTTATATTAGTCAGCTTTTAGTTCTCTATTATGGGAATCTCAGAAACCATTTGACTGGGTTCAGGTTATCTGTGAATTTTCATATTATTTTATGGCCACCAGCTGCATTTTATGACTCTGTATCAAACCTTTTAGTTTTTCAAATAACTTTTTCAAATGGTCTTAGTTTCTCATCCAAGCGAGATCAGACATATGCCCCAAATCTACTGTTCAGCAAGTTACAACTACTGCGAAACCCCAAATAAATGAAAAAGAAACAAAAACCTCTCCTTTAAAAAAAGAAAATCCTGTGTAAAATAGCAGAATACCAAAAACCTCCGTACCTGACCTCTCACTAGGTCTGTTCTTGGTGGGACATGCCTTCAGCTTTTAATTGGAACCTTTTTCATAATTGTTGCCATTTAACACATTTAGTCTGTCAAATCATGGGATGTCTTTATAGCCATATAATAAACCCTAGAGAACAACTTTTCTGACTGTAGCCATCTGCAATGATCACAAGAGTAGCTTACAAAATACTGACAGTCTTTATGGTAATAGGATACATATGGCAACCCACAATTATGTGTGGCTGCATTCAATTAGTGTTGTGCAATTACACAGTTTTATTGCTTAGTTAAAACAGTGAAAGCACTACATACTGGGTAATTTGCACTAATCCCCATCTCTTTAATAGCCCCTCGGTGTTTAAAATGTGGAGGAACATCTATAGTATTTAAAGGGCCTGGATGAACATTAAATTATATCTCATGTTGTGAATACTCTTTGATTGACAATTAATGCACCCCCACCTCATGTGTGGGGCATGTTTTATGGAGACTTTAAAATACAGTTACAGCAAAAAGTTCTTCAACCAGAACCCCACTTGCTGGGTCAGGCTGCCCAAACTTATACTTGCAGGCTGTTAAGGGTCTTTCTGAAAGAAGGTCAGGATGAGGAGACAAGCTGAGGAACTCGATTCCGAGAGTGGGAGACGCCATGGACACCATGTTTTTGACGTGAACATGTTAGAAGCTTTTCCGACTCCTAACGTTTAATTAAAAACTTAGTTCAAAGTGAATTTATAGCTGCCATTTGGTGAAATACTTTCTGGAGATGGTTTTGTGAAGATTGCGTGTGTGTGCTCACACACACACACATTTGAAACACATGCATTTCACAATCGGTGATTTTTAACAAAAGTTTTGACTACGTTTTAAAATGGCCTCATTCCTGCCCTGCTCTAAACGGCTGGGGCAGAGGTGAGGAGAGTCCAGCTCAGGCAACAGCAGGAACTCTCGGGAGCCCAGCTGTGTGACGCCCGTTGGGTTGGGTTGGCCAAAAAGTTTGTTTGGGTTTGCTGTATGTTCCTACGGAAAAACACGATTTTTTTTGGCCAATCCAATAACACTTAGGGAAGGCGCTCTCCAACAGGAGGAAGGGAGACACGACAATATATTCTTCTATATCCTTCTGCCCAAGTGTTGACAGAGAAAAACCCAAAGCAACCTTGTTTCCTGCCCTGCCTGATGATGGTAAGTAAGTTAAACAGAATTCCAAACGAGAGGCCTGGACATTTATTCACCTGCAAAAACATTTTGCTGAAGCATTTCAAATGTACTTGGGTCTATAAATGTTTTCAATTACGTGGATTAGGCCTTTGTCTCTTAGCTCTTATTGCCTTTCCTAAACATCTTTAATCTCTTTATGTGTTCATGAAAATTCTACTATATGGTTTTCAAAGTTAAAGAGAGAGAGAGAGAAGCATAGTAGTGATTAAAGAGAGATGAAAACATGAAAATGATCGATTCTATGTATTTCATTTAAACGATGCTGGTTTACTTTTATAGTTATCATTAAATAATCTTCATTTTCTTTATTTTAGGTAAGTCTTTAGTGGTTTTGCTTAGTTATTGAAGCTTTGAACTTTATTGCTTAGCTATATTAAATATAATTGGCATATGGCTATATGTAAGATGGAATTCTTATTAAAATGTAGATGCTTAAAAAAACCCTTTGGTACATGGAGGAAAATTACATGGTCATATTCAGAACTAAAATGTTACTTATGACTGCATCTGCCAACATCTGCCTTTGTCCAACTTTTGAATAGAGTTGGGTGATTATGGATAGTATGTTTAAAAACAAGCCACAAAATCTCTGTGTAAACGGAGTCATGTAATTTGAAATCTGCACAACCTCACAAAACAGGCACCATGAATGTTTGGACCTAACAGAACATCAAAGCAAGAGGTTATTTTGCATTTCGAAGAGATTGCTGGTAACAAAATGGAATTAGGGAAGTAAACAATTCTGCTCTGTCTGGGAATTAAACTAGACGATCTACTAGGTGTTTCCAGCTCAGATTTCTTTTCATGAAAAACATTTGCTTGTCATTTGGACGACCTGAATGGCTGACATGCTAAGACTACAATTTAGGGATTTCTTTTGCCTGAGAGCGTTTAAGCCAGGGAGGACATTACGTTTTGCATCTCTGATACTTCAGAGTCCATGATTCAAACTTGCTGATGCCGACCAGGGCTGGATGGCTGCTTCATTAAAGTAGGGACGACGGTGTCCATCTCAGAGGACCACTGGGCAAAGCCACATCCTCGGGGGACATACAGCTGTCCTTGCCCTAACAGCCCAAGTTCAGGTCCCTCCCCCCCAAGCCTCTGGATACCTGCCTAAGGGCAGCCCTCACTTGATTGTGGCTGAGCCCTCAGGGAGAGGACTCGGTGTTCCGAGCATGGAGAAAATGTGAACAAACATTTTCTGCCCAGAAAAGACAGCCTCTCCAGAGAGGAGGCTCTGGCTGCCTTTTTTTCTGCCAGAACAGTTAGATCCAAATGATCATTGCTGATACTGCAGCTTAGCTGGCCAAACATCTGCACTTGATGCTGCAGTGAAATGAGAAGTGAATCTTTTTCCAAATGAGGGCAGATGCGGTGTGTGAACGGTAGCCATGCTCCTGATGGGTGGAGATGTGCCTCGCTGTGCGCGAGGTTCATACTGCTGTAGCAAGTGCAGATGATCCCAGAGCAATAACAGGGGCACATGCAGGCCTCGATGGGCTGGAAGAATTATTCTGATGGACGTGGAGAACTTCACCGTTTCCTTGAGGCATCTCCTGGCGACTGCCTTCTCTGGGAATACTAGCCTTTTACTGTGGCTCTCTTTTCTGTATCTTATTGATTCCTGTGGAGGGCTCTGAATAAGAATTCTGAATGTCCTTTGATACTTTCTTTAAAATAACAGACGTTGTTTGGGATACTGTTTAGAACAGATCCATTTTGTTTGATTGTGGGCTACAATTAAAGAAGTTAAATACCTGCCTGTGGTCACATGCATCCTTTTCTTGATTTGTTGGGTGAAAGATTAGAGAAAGACTATAATAAGGTGAAAGGCTTATTACTGCCTTAATAAGGAAAACTGGACAGAATGCTGACTCTGCACCTGATAAATCTTTCAAAATTGCCACAGGTGAAATGAAATGTTAATGCCCCTTTCAATTATTAATAAAAAATATAAATAGATCTTGTTGGAAACATGGGGCACTGAAAATACAGTGTTTTAATAGATGTGTAGTTTTTTTGTTCCATTTAGTAAAGAACTGCATCTTTAAAGCTTCTGATACATTAAAATGAAGACATAATTATTTTCATAAATGGAATATTTTGCACTAAACACAAAATCTATATTTTTTGTTTTTTAGCACAAAATCTATATTTCTATATTTCATTGTGTTCTGCAAATCAATTTGAATTGCAGCAAACACCAAATATAGAGAATCAAAAGGAAAAAAAAATCACCTATAATCTTACTACTCAGAGACAGACACACCAATATAGTGTCCTTCCAGACATTTTTCTTAGTACATATTTTTTTCTTCAATAGACATTTTATGCAAGCAGTCAGAAGTCTGTCCTCACTTCCCAAATCTAACTCATTTCAATAAATGTAAACTCACATCACCATTCGAACAGTCTATAGCCTCCCATTGTATGAACATACCGTAATTTAATGAACTTTCATTTCCTGGGTGTTTGCCGTGTTCTTAATTCTGCAGTAATATAAAGATGTTTTTGTATGTATACCCCTGCATAGTTGCCTGAGTTTTTATTTTATGAAAAATAAATGTTAAGAAATCGATCAACCGAAATCGCAATTATTAATAGTCAGCGGACCAGAAGGGGGAACTCTCATGTCCTGTGACTATAATTGAGCCCAACAGGAAGAAGAGAGATTCCTCTTCTTTCCTGGCAAGGACTCAGCCAATGAAAAGCCATGGACTGTTTGTTTCCATAGTCCTCCCACTTCCTGTTCCTCTCTGTAAATGTATTTCCTTCCCTTGCCATGTGGGGACTTGGAGGTAACTTGCCCTGGGTACAGACTTCAAATTGTAATTCTTTGCTGATCCTGAATAAATCCATGTTTGCTAGAGAAATATCTGGCGGTCTGTTTGTTTTAGGTCAACATATATTATATTTACACCGCAATGTCCTTATTTTTAAAGGCATTTTCACTTTTAATTTTTGTTTTAGGTGTATGAACACCAAGATGGCAGCAAATCACTAAAGCTGGGTGACTTTGGACTGGCCACCATTGTAGATGGCCCCCTGTACACCGTGTGTGGTACCCCGACATACGTGGCTCCCGAAATCATTGCAGAGACTGGGTAAGTGCTTTTCATGGGTTTATTGCAGTGATGTGCTTGCAACGTAGTCTGCTTTGAGAATAGATGACATAGTGCTGTGTTCCATCCAGACAGAGCTAGCTAGCATCTACTTTTCACTTTTTTTTTAGCTTGAAAAGTGGAAGCCATTTTTTCTGTTTTCCCAATCAAGTTGCCAATTACTGCAGTCTTGCTTAAGCCTTCCTTTTGGCCTTTATTAAAGGTAGAGCAGCCATTATTAACCCCTTAGTAAAAAATATTCAACTTAACAGAGAAGCATAGAGTGGTAATTAACTAGCTTTGGGAGATAAAAGGAACAGACACGTTGCTGTGTGGGGTGAGTATAGCCCCTATGGTTACTTCTCCTAGGCTCTCCTTATCCTCCAGTTCCAGTCCTACTTTGGTCCACTTAGCAGCTCATGGACTGTCTGTGCGGCACAAACACCCTCAGGCATCAGAGGGCCGCTGGGAGTGCAGCCAACAGAGATTAAAGAAAATCTCTAGAATCAGGGGAGATGGTAGGGTGGCCTAATGCTTACTAGTGACCTAGTACCATATGCCAGGTGCTAAACTCCTTTATTTAATTCTTACTCTTCTGGTAGATGATATAATCCCCATTTTGCATATAAAAAAACTCTGTCTCTGATGACTGATACAAGCTCGTGACAGTAGCTGAGTCAGCATTTGAACTCCAGGTCTAGGTGGGCAAATGGCTCTTTCGGTAAGCCCCATTTCTTGCCGAGGATTACTGGCAGGGTTCTGAACGCTGTCCTTAAACAGAAGGAGGGGGGAAGGGTGGGAGAGCAAGAAGAAACAGCCCTGCCATTTCTTCTCATGAGTGGCACCAGCCCACACCTAGCACTCTAGATAGTATCTTCCCCTGTGACGGCTGGAGGTAGTTTTTCTACTTGTACTATAGATGCATAGACCAGAAAGGCAGAAATACAGAACAGATGAGAAGAGAAATCCCCAGTGCAGGGTAGTAAGGACTTTCTTATTCATCAAATTTGAATGGGAGCCACATCTGTGGCCACGCCTGACCTCCTCCGAGGCACCACCTCAGGCGATGCTCCGGCGGGTGCTCTGATGGCCCCTGGGGAGGAGTGGTGTGGGGCAGAAGATTTTGGTTGTATCCTGAAGACGTTGGTTGGAACCCAGCTGTGCCACCAATTGTGTGATCTTGAGCCAAATTGTTTACCCCTCTGAACTTAGGTTTTCTTTCTTATAAAACAGGCAATAATACTTGTCCTGTACAAGTTACAGAGTTGTTGGGAAAACAAAATCAGATAATGTATGCCAGTGCTTTGTAGATTAGAGAATGTCTTATGTGTAATTATTATTTCTAAAATTTGGGAGCTAAATCGTCTCACGGGTCTGTCTCTGTCTTAAATCTGATATAACTAGACATAGAGAACGGACTTACAGAATGGACTTACAGGGGATAAGGGGAGGGTGGGACGAAATGGGAGATTAGAATTGACATATTAATATATACACTACCATGCATAAAACAGGTAGCTAGTGGGAAGCTGCTGTCTAGCAAGGGAGCTCAGCTCAGTGCTCTGCGGTGACCTAGATGTGGGATGGAGGCAAGGCGGGAGAGAGGTCCAAGAGGGAGGGAATATATGCATACATACAACCAACTCACTTCATTGTATAGCAGAAACTAACACAACAGTGTAAAGCAATTATACTCTTCATAAAAAATAATTTAAAAAACAAACTTGATATGACTATAATAGGCATTGTTACTGAAACTGTTCACTTACTGATATTTAAATATGACCCTAGCATTACTTTGATTTTTAATCATGTGCCTTAAATTGTCTCTTTTTAAATTATTATTCTTTTCTTGAATTTTGTTTAGCCAGTGGGTTGTATGTTAGTGTTAGTTGTGGCTTTTTAAAAATTTTTGCTTGGTTTGCTGTTTGGTTTATGATAGCAGAATGATCCATTTGACCATGCTCCATGATTTGTCCTGGCCCGACTTTGCTAACGGCGGCGTCACTTACCTTTTCAGATATGGCCTCAAGGTGGACATCTGGGCGGCTGGCGTCATTACTTACATCCTGCTGTGTGGTTTCCCTCCGTTCCGTGGGTATGGGCAGTGATCCTTCATTCAGCACCCGCAAGGCATTTGTCCATTCTCTGAATGATCCATTCAGCCTCCATGCATAAAGCAGCCTGTAGCAGGAAAAGAACGGAATGCTGTGTTAAAGAACATAACTTTACTACCTTTTGCTTAATAAGGACTTGTTATTTTTTCCATGTTGTGCACGCTAGTTTGCATGCCTTCCATAAATCTTTCTCATATAATTTAAAAACTCATTCTTTCTTAATTTGCCAAAGCAGTTCCATACTGACATTTTGAATTGCTTAAAAGCACACACTTTACACATTTACGGGGGAAGGAAGGCCTCCGATGCATAAGGGTACCGCGAGGTGGCATTTTCCTGTGTTTATTCCTTGTTATTGTCTTTCGTCTAAACAGAAGCGGTGATGACCAGGAGGTGCTTTTTGATCAGATTTTGATGGGGCAAGTGGACTTCCCTTCTCCATACTGGGATAACGTTTCCGACTCTGCAAAGGTAGGTTTTGGCTTCCAGTGCCTTCCTCTTCCTTATAGCCTGTGTCTCTGAGCAGTTATTGATTCTGAATCATCCTGTGCAAAGAAACGAATGGTATGGTGCATATGCTTTCTGTGTGCATGTCCGTCGTAATTACTGGCCTCCCCAAGCGCTCCCAGTCTTCAGGCCGTCCACCTCACCAGGTGCCTCTGCTTCCCGGGCTCATCACTCGCTGTGGCCGCTCCAGCTGCGCTGCGGCAGCCTTCAGCTGTGCTCTGCCCACGCCAGGCTGGCACCCACCTCAGATTCCATACAGGTTATTGTTTCACCTCTTTCAGGTCTTGGCTTGATGTCATCTTCTCAGTGAAGCTGTCCCAGAACATCTTATTTCCAGCTGCAGCTCTGAACCCCTGCCTGGCTGACGTTATTGTCCTTGGCTTCATATCCCTCTGTAACACTTACACTGTTACCTCCATCTGGTCTACCGTCTAACTACCTGTCTATCTGTCTGCCTGCCTAGATAGCTGCCCACTCCAGTATTCTTGGGCTTCCCTTGTGGCTCAGCTGGTAAAGAATCCACCTGCAATGCGGGAGACCTGGGTTCAATCCCTGGGTTGGGAAGATCCCCTGGAGAAGGGAAAGGCTACCCATTCCAGTATTCTGGCCTGGAGAATTCCATGGACTATACTGAATGAATGGATAAAAGAAAGAGGGAATTAAATGATCTGTAAGACAGTCAAAGTGAAGGTGCTCAACATGAGTTAAAATGACCAAGAAAGACACCATGGGGAAGCTATGGTGTAACTTGGACCTGGAAGACAGCCAGGATTTAGAGGCGACAAGGAACAAAGCATATTATTTTTGTCATTAAAAGAGCAACCTCTAAGAAAACTATGAAACTCTTACACAGAGACATTAGTAGACTCTGAGATTAAAAAGAGAAAACTTTTTAGTTGATTCCTCAAGTATACGTCTCTAAGCATTGACTTAAATTTTTGCAAAACTGATGTTGGCAACTAATTATCTTTTGATTATTCAGTGTACCTGTTTTCTTCTTTGGCTGCATCCTGAGTGTAAGTTCAATTTTAAATCCAACTACTTAGGCCTGGCCACTTTCCATAGAAAATGGTGCACAGTGGGCCCAAATCTCTCATTTTCTTCAACTATCCAGGAATCGACCTCTGGATATAGGAAAATGTGTGGAGTTGAGAGAAGTGTCCAAGAAGAGCCACAGAGGTGGAAGGAGATGGGATGATACTGGCTGCAGAGGTGGGGGTGGAGAAGTTTTCACCTGCGAGCAGGCTCTTTAGTGACGTGCCCAGGTCGCAGTGCTGTCACTCCGTAATTGGAGGGCAGAGGGCATCTCCTGCACCCCTCAGCACCCTGCAAAGAGCCTCACACACATAGTAGTTGCTTTAGTTAAGTCCTGGCCCCCCGCTAAGAACATCACACACACAGTAGTCGCTTTAGTTAAGTCCTGGCCCAAGTTAGAGAGTACAGGTTGAATCTGTACATCATTGGGAATAAATGATCCCCGCTGTGCAGCAGTACTCAGAGTCTGTGCAGGTGAGGGACCAGATAATACGTTATCTAGCCATTTTGTTGCATGGGAACTTCTAATCCAGAGGAGACAAATGTCTGACAGATTTCATCATTAAACCCCAAGCTGTGCTCTTCTGGTGCAAATAAATTTGAGCTCATGGCAGAGACGCATTAATTTCAGAACCATTCAATAGTTTGTTTCTTAATGGTTCTATTTTACTTTTATTGATTGTTCTGGAACTTTATGAATCATTTTTAACGTATTTCCTCTGAATTCTTTGGCTGCTAAAGAACAGTTTCTATTTTACCAACTGCCTGTTGGCAATCCCGTACGTCTTTCCTCATTCCTTTCTTTCAAACCCAAATATGCTCTTGCAGTTAGGAGAAAAAAATCCATTTTTTCTTTCAGCTGGCAAAGTGGAAAGTTAGTTAAGAGGTTTCTAAAATGTGATTTCTATATTTAAGTAATGTTCGACTCTGTCTTTAAAGTGCAAAATGCTAGACGAAGAAAGGAATATTCATTCTTTCACTTGTGTGCTTTATTTCCTTCTACTAAAAACATTTTTATGAAATTAATTTTAAATATTTCACTTTATATTTTTCCCTCAACTACAGGGTGTATGTTTTTAATTCCAAATATTCACCTTTCCTTTAAAAGGTGGCTACAGGTAAGTTGAGTTGATATATTTAAGGTTAGAGCTTTTACAAATGGTTTTCCAAGATAAAAGAGAACCTCTGCATTTGAAAACACGCCATTTTTTACTTTCAGCATTAGACACAGACAGCATCAAATGTTTCTGTTAACAGGAGCTCATTACTATGATGCTGTTGGTGGATGTCGATCAGCGATTTTCTGCTGTGCAGGTCCTTGAACATCCCTGGGTTAACGTAAGTGACTCCCTCCCTTCCCTGTATTTACTCCTAAACCTCCCTTTCTCAAATCACAACTTTCCTAATGATGTTGCCTCCTGTTTCAAGTGTTGTGTTTGCGTCTGTTCCTCCCCCTCAAACATGCCAGAACAGTTCCAGGATCTCAGCCTTGTTCCACGAGGGCCTCTGATGTATCTGTGCTGACATGTGTTCTCACGGTCCCTTGCACAAAGCATTTCATTTGATTCAGATGGGACTGCCTTCGGTGGGGGTGGGGATGGGATTGCACATGGTCGCCACCCCCGACCCTGCAACCTATGTTCTCTGGTCCAGATTAGAACTGAGTCCATCAATAAGACAGAGCAGATTTTCTGAGTCAGTGCTGCTTTTGCATCATTTCTAACCAAAAATGCCAGTGACCCAAGGGTCTCTGCACCAGCCCCGGGGTTCTGCAGTGCAGCACTTCTCAAACCTGCCTGTGCTCACAAGTCACCTGGGGGTCTTACTAAAATGCAGATGGTAATGTCGGAGATGTGACGCTCTAGATTTCTAAAGGCTCCCAGATGCTGCTGCTGCTATTTGAGTGCAAGGATCTGATGACATTCCTTTAGCTGTGAAAGAAGTCTCCAGAGTAGAGTCATTATTTTTTGATCCTCTCTCTCTAACTGATTGATATGGTTTGTTTTGAATCATCATCATAATAAATACTAACAGTGTTTAGCTTATAGTGTCTGCCCAGGACCATTTTAAGCATCTCACATAGATTAATTTATAACCCCATGTGCATGCTCAATCATTCGTGTCTGACTCTTTGCGACCCCATGGACTGGAGCCCACCAAGCACCTCTGCCCATGGAATTTTCCAAACAAGAATACTGGAGTGGGGTACCATTTCCTATTCCAGTGGATCTTCCCGATCCAGGGATTGAACCTGCACCTCTTAACGTCTCCTGAATTGGCAGGCAGATTCTTCACCACTAGCACCATCTAACCCAGGGGCTGTTACAGCCCTTATTGACGTGTGTGGAAGTCCATTCTTGGGTCTAACGATTCTTGCGGTCAGAACAGAAGACAGACATAGATTTGGGTATAGATGCAGACACAGGCAGGTGTAACATCATCAGCTCATTGATATGCATTTTGCCAGCTGCCTTGAGGGATCTGCTGTAAAATGAAGGCAACAAAACGTTCCATTGCTCTGAATTACCACTTTGGTGATTGGTTGGGTGTGTTTCCCCAAGATAGCTAGTGACTGAGGATGAGGTTATGATTGAAAGCACAGTGTTGAGACAGATTCTACCCGAGGTAGACAGGAGCTTGGGGTCCTGTTCATTTTCTGCCACTTTATGGCCATGGGCCTAGGTTCAGCACTTTACACATCTGAACCTGGCTTCTCCCACCCCACAGGGAGGACTTTGCGGTTTTTTTAACTGTATTTACTTATTCTTTTTTCTTGGCTGTGCTGCGCTTTCCTTGCTGCACATGTGCTTTCTCTAGTTGCGGCAAGTGGAGGCTGTACGCTCTGGTGGGTGGTACACAGGCTTCTCATTGCAGTAGCTTCTCTTGTTGTGGTGCACGGGCTTAGTTGCCCCGCAGCATGTGGAATCTTCCTGGACCAGGAAACAAACCCGTGTCCCCAGGGGGAATCGGCAGGTGGATTCTTAACCACTGGACCACCAGGAAAGTCCTGGGAGGCTTTATATCTATATGACTGGAGAATATATAGGAATGTGAGCTTGTGTGGGTATATGGCTAAGATTTGTTAACTGTTTGGACGCAGCAGAGCTTCCCAACTGATGTACAGATGTGTAAAGATGCATCCTTGCAGCCCTTGGTGGGGACAGTCAGACAGAGTCCAGGAGCCGTTATCTCCAGCTTTACAACCTTAGGATTTACCCCTATGGTGCTAAGCAAAAGTTCTCCTTTTCCATGAAGCTGGAAAGGTTAGGAAGCACCTCATGCAAATCTAATAAGGAGCCTGCAAGAATGGCAGGGTGGGTTTTATTATGCCCATTTTACAAATGAAAAGACAGAGGCTACGAGGGATGACTTTCCCAAGTAGCTGGGCTTGTGACTGAAGCACGATTCGCAACCAGACATCCTCACTCCAAGTCCTGCACCACACTGCATCTGCCCCTCTCTCTGTTATACAAGAAAGCACTGTGAATGCCGCAGAAGAGTGCACGCTATAACAGTTGCTCACGCAAGGTCGCAGTCTTTCCAAAGTGGGTCATGGTGCCTCTCTCTTAGCTGTCCAGGGTGGAAGAGGCACAGGCCAGCTGCAGGCTCTCCTGGTGGCAGCAGTTGTTTGGGACTGATCTATGTGCTAATTAAAAGCCCATGGTCCTCAAACTGTCATCCTGCATGTTAGCACTGGAAACATTCAGAGTGTGACCACACAGAATACAGTGGAAAATCTGAATTTGAAACACCGCCTTGGAAGGCTCACAGAGAGCCATGCAGGAAAGAGGTTCATAGGTTACAAACATCCATTTTAGATCCGAAATACATTTTCATCAGAGGACCACCACCTGCCAGGCCAGCCCTCCAGGAGCTCAATCTGATAAAGCTTGGCACTGGGAGAAGGGCCACCCCTGCCAGGCTCTGTGGGGAAGTTGGATGGAAGGCTTCCCTGAGGACACGGAGTCAGACCTTCTTCCTGGAGGAGGCTGGGAAGAGACGTCAGGCAGTGCCAGCTGAGGCAGGATATGGATGTTTGTTCTAGGAGAACTTTGTGAATGGGAGCAAATTTGTCTTTGTGAATGGGAGGCACATGTGAGGTGCCTGGGATGCTACTGGAAACAAAATAATCCCTCACCCTGATTGCAAAGCGAATGACCCTACATCAATATATTCCAACTCAGTTGGGTAGAGAAACGAAATTAAGGCTTCCCTGGCGGCTTCCCTGGCGGCTCAGTGATAAGAATCCGCCTACCAGTGCAGGGGACACAGGTTCCATCCCTGATCCGGGAGGATTCCACGTGCCTTGGAGCAGCTAAGCCCGAGCACCACAACTGCTGAGCCTGTGTTCTAGAGCCCGGGAGCTGCGACTCCTGAAGCCCACTCGCCCTAGAGCCCGTGCTGCACAACGCGAGAAGCCGCTGTGATGAGAAGCCAGCACTGCACAACTAGAGAGGAGCCCCTGCTTGCCGCAAGTAGAGAAAAGCCCAGGCGGCAGTGAAGAATAATTAAAAATAAACACACAAATAAATACATTTTTTAAATAAAAGGAAGGATAACATTTAAGTCATTATCTAGATTTAAAAATTTTACATACCTTTTAATATAATTCTAACAGATTTTAAATTCTAACAGAAAATAGCAATTTTAGCAAAAAAAAAAAACAAATGTGTAAAGTGCTTGCTTAAGTTTTGAAATTATGTAGTAACTAGTAAAAAAACTGATTCTTTGTCTCACAATAACAAATGAAAAAAATATGTATCCAAGTGTTCACACCCAGCATTTAGTATTTGTTGGGGTCTCTGAGTACAATGAATGAACAACACTGATCAAAATAAATAAATTAGGAATGTAAAAGGAGGCCCAGTTAGCAAGACATTTTGCATTTGGCGATCAAATTGTATCTGATCACTGCAGCAGATGCCACCTAAGCGAGGGGCAGGGAGGGGTGGAGAATGTGATAATAATTGTAAGGAAGGAAGCCCTAAGGAAGTCGTCAGAAAGCTCTTCCCACATTCCCACTTGTCCTGATTTTCTCTATTGCTGTATGATGCCCTTTTCACCTGGCACACTCGGAACTGAAAAGACAGTTTCTTATGAAACAGAGAGCAGAGCATGAGGGCAACAGAACTGAAAAAAAATCTAGTCAACAAGAGTCACTTGTTTGAACGTCACTCAGGGTGCGTCCTCTAGGCTCCCATTATTTTTATATGCTCTGGGTGCTCCTTGGTGTCTGGACCTCTGCTCTGCTGTCGAAAGAGTCCTGAACGAGGTCTCCCAGTGGATGGTGCCCAGGAGCCAGAGGGATGAAGGCAGCGGCAGAGTGCAGCCAGGTGTCTGGGAAGAGGCTGCAGACCCCTGGAAGGAGCGCTGGCTGACCATGGGTAACCTGGGGATGGTCATCTCACACCACCGTCCCCATAGCTCGGCTGGCAGAGAATCAGCCTGCAACATGGGAGACCTAATCCCTGGGTTGGGAAGATCCCCTGGAGAAGGGAAAGGCTACCCACTCCAGTATTCTGGCCTGGAGAAGTCCGTGGACTAGATAGTCCGTGGGATTGCAAAGAGTCGGACACGACTGAGCAACTTTCACTTTCACTTTCTTTCACCATATATGAAGGGCCTGAGCAGACAGTCTTAGGTGCTTGTACTCTGTAGGTACTTGGTAAATATGTGGAGACTTTGAGTCTGAAGCAGGCAGTGACTCCATCATCTGTGGCTACGTACTGATGAAACGCAAACTGTGATCAGCACAGGCATATGAGAAACTGGATTAAGGACGAAAACCCTTCATCCAAACAACGAGCCTGTTTGTGTGCTCTGGACTCCACATAGATCACGTGATTATCAGCTTGTGTTCTCCAGTGTCACAGCCTTCTCTTACACTTACTGCCCTGGCCAAGATTATCTACCTTATTCCTCCTCTAGTGGGGAACCATGATTTAGGCACATATGAGGGTGGAATAGACAATGTTATATCTGGACCATTCTAGGGATTAGGAATAAGGTTGAGTCACTTTTTCTCCAAATGACAATTTGTTAGTAGAAAAATGCAGGTTAGTGATTCAGTTCATAAGCTTAAATGACAGTGCCAAAGTGCTTTCTTGTTTGTAATTAAGATTAAATTATCAGCATTATATTTCAAATAGATTGTTGTTACTGGATTTTAAAAAAAATCTTTATTGAATTTGTTAGAGTATTTCCCCTGTATTTTATGTTCGGTTTTATGGCCAAGAGGCATGTGAGATCTTAGCTCTCTAACCAGGGATCAAACCCACATCCCCTGCATGGGAAAGATGGTGAATTCTTAACCACTGGACCGCCAGGGAGGTCCCCTATTATTTGATTTTTATTTTCAAAGTTTTGATATCTTACCTCGTGTTATTCTCCTCATACCATAGGTGAAGGTACATCTCAGTGCTATAAATCTACAAATCTGTATTTTACCTTCAACTGTTTTCCTGATGATGAAACTGAGGCTCAAAGAAATATTTAGCACAAAGCTTAGTAGGTCGATAGGATGCAGTCTGATGTCTGGATTTTGCCTCTAGAGATTCTGATACTGATCCTCACTGGCCTGGACATCAGGAATTTTAAAGGCTGCTGCTGCTGCTAAGTCGCTTCAGTTGTGTCCGACTCTGTGCGACCCCATAGATGGCAGCGCACCAGGCTCCCCTGTCCCTGGGATTCTCCAGGCAAGAACACTGGAGTGGGTTGCCATTTCCTTCTCCAAGGCTTGAAAGCAAAAAGTGAAAGTGAAGTCACTCAGTCGTGTCTGACCCTCAGCGACCCCATGGACTGCAGCCCACCAGGCTCCTCCATCCCTGGGAGTTTCCAGGCAAGAGTGCTGGAGTGGGTGCCAGTGCCTTCTCCTGGGTGACTATAATGTGGGGCTTCCCTAGTGGTTCAGTGGTAAAGAACCTGCCTGCAGTGCAGGAGATGCAAGTTCCATCCCTGCGTGAGGAAGATCCCTTGGAGAAGGAAATGGCAACCCACTCCAGTATTCTTGCCTAGGAAATTCCAAGGACAGGGAAGCCTGGCAGGCTACAGTCCATGGGATTGCAAAAGAGTTGGACACAACTTAACAACTAAACAACAACAACAAGTTATAATGTGAATCCAAGATAGAGAACCTCTCGTCTAGAGGAAAGGGCAGGTTTAAATAAGTCAAGGGTAGTTACCTAGTCCATGCAAGACTTCCTATCACCTTCCTGGCCTTTAAATTTTTACCTCCTTTTTTTTTTTTTTTTCTCACCTTTCTTTTGAAAAGATACTATCTGGCCAAGATATTCAAAAAGAAAAAAAAAAGAGGAAGGAGAAAAAAACAAGAACCTAGATAATATGTTTTTTCTTCTCTGCTCATAAAATTCAGTACTACCCATACAAAGATAAATAGGCATTCATCTAATTGTTGCTAGAAATTAAGAGAGTCCCCAATTATACTGTAATAATAAATAAAACCACCTGTCTGTATTTGTAAGTTGTAAATGAGGACATGGAATTCTACTTTCCATTTGGGCAGCTTACCCTCTCCTTCCTCCAAGATAGATATTAATTTACTTCACATTTTCTCCCCAAGAGCAGTGTGAACTATGGACACAGAGGATACAAAGGGCTGAGACAAGGGAGTCAGAATCCAGAGATGTCGTCCAGCTGGGAATGGTTAAGAGTCAAGGGCTGTGAAATGGACCCACTATTGGAGAGTGCGCTAATGGACTTGGGATTGCTTAAAACCAAGTCGGGATATTCTGGTAGTGAACCACTCCAGACTGCCACCCTTCTCATAAATTTACAGGTATTATTAATAATAGAGTCTGGCAGTGAGTAGACCGAGAACCAGATCCATGATTCAAAAACAAAACTCCGTGAAGGAAGGAAGGTTTCTGCAGCACGACCCCTGGAATGGTTTCCCTCGGAGAGAGAGGAATTCACTTCACTGAATGACTTCACGACTGAGCCCCGCACCCCTTCAGACAGCTCCTCCCCAACATCCGCTCGAGGAATGGAGAGCAGGGGGCTAGGTCTCCTGCAGACAGCTGGGGGAGTTCATTTTCCATTTTGCAAACTAATTTTGTTCTTGTCAGTTGCAATGCTCTGCCAAGTAGTGGACGGGAATTTCTAAATCAAAAACCACTAACCTCAAACCACAACCAGCCTGTGTCAAACTTCAGAAACTACTCCTGGAGACTACATAGCAGAACGTATGGTAATAATACTATAACTATTCGTAGCATACTGCCAGGCTTGTCACGTTTGGGAAAATTCATAGCACATTTTTTGGCACATCATCTATTCAGGATAATGGCAATGAAGATATATATATTTTAAAAATGTATCTTTTTAATGGCCCTATTTATTCTACTGATGCAAGATAGTAAGTTAGCTAAATCTCCATCATCAATCTGGATGCCTCAGGTGCAGATTGAGGGCTCCTCAAAGCCAGTTGCTTGTCTTTTAATCCAATTATGCTCAAAGCCTTCAAAATTGATATAGAGACTGCAGACTTTTTAGTTGTGTGTGTGTGTGCACTCGTGTGTGTGTTGTTCCTTCTCTAGCAGAGACACCTTATTTCATTGGGAAAAAAAAAAAGCAACGCTGAAAATGTTTTAAGATTTATGAAGTCAGAAGCTTCCCTGACAGCTTGTAAGGTTGTTTCACTACTTTCATTGCTTCAGCATGAACTCGTAACCCAAGGGAAGCTGAAACCTTCAGCAGAATTTAAAGCTGGAGGCCTGAACCCCCAGGCCCCAACATCTGAAAGAGTTGCTAGGAGTCTGACAGGGGATTAGGACCAGGACAGAGCCGGGAAATGATCACGAAGCCCACTGTGTGCGTGGTGAGAGAGTCAGCTCTTAGCTGGAAAACAGGCAGGTTTAAAGAAAAAGAAGAAGCCAGGTAAAGAGAAGTTCCTGGCAAAGATGGCAGTGGTGGCAAGTGAGGAGATGAGACTGCAGTAAGGCTGATTCTCCCTTGGGAAGTTAAGTAGAGGCTGCTCCCTTGAGTCCCTACTAGCTGTTTTCTTCATGTTTGCACGCACCTGTCACAGGCCCACACTGTGACCCAGGGCACCTTCCTGTCACCCAGGATCAGCTTGGCCTTCCAGCACTGCCTGCTCCACAGACGTTTCGAGAGCTCAAGGGATCACCTCCCCACATCCCAGCTGAGTGGATGCCCAGTGTCCCTAGACTTAAAAGTTTCGAGTTTCTAACTACATTCCTCTGGGCCCCCGGAAGTGCTCAGCGTCCTGTTTACTGACCTCCATCCAAATTTTTCTCAGCCTCCACCGAACCCTGTCCACATGCCCTCTGGTGTCTTTGGCCCCTGATGCAAGCCTCCTTACCTTCGTACTACTTTCATCATGGAAAAGCTGACTCACTGAGCCCTTCCATTTAACAACTCGGGACCTCTGTCTGGAGCTAACACCCTGGATGCCTTTGAATGCCCTTGACAATGCAGCGCAGTGTGGTGGGAAGACGACAGAGTTCCAACCTGGGTCAGGCTTGAGTTCAGCCAGTTTCTAGCCCTGTGACCTTGAGCAAAATTTTAACCTTTCAGAGCCTCAGTTTGCTCATCTTCAAAATGGGACTAACAGTGCACAGTGTAGAAGGTAATCTGGGGACTAAGGAGATCCTAGATGTAGAGAGTTAGCATGGGGCCATGTAATGGTTGTCTCTTGTCACCTTCCTGCCTTTCTCTGTTAACTCTGCTTACTCCTTATCCCTTTCTTTCCTTACTGTTTTATAATCTAGTGCTGTGCTTAGTCCCTCAGTTGTGTCCAGCTCTTTGCACCCCCATGGACTGTACCCCACCAGGCTCCTCTGTCCATGGGGATTCTCTAGGCAAGAATACTGGAGTGGGTTGCCATGCCCTCCTCCAGGGGATCTTCCCAACTCAGGGATCAAAACCAGGTCTCCCACATTTCAGGCAGATTCTTTATTGTCTGAGCCACCAGGGAAGCCCAAGAATACTGGAGTGGATAGCCCATCTCTTCTCTAGGGGGTCTTCCCAACCTACGCTTCAAATCAGGGTCTCCTGCATTGCAGGAGGATTCCTTACCAGCTGAGCTACCAGGGAAGCTCATTTTATCATCGGAAGCTCGTACAAATGGCGTTGCTTCACATAGCCTGGAGCTCTATTAAGAGATGACTGGAGGGACTTCCCCGGTGGTCCAGTGCTTAAGACTTCACCTTCCAAGGCAGGGGTTGTGTGTTCAGTCCCTGGTGGGAGAGCTAAGATCTCACATGCCTTGGGCCAAAAACCCAAAACGTAAAACAGATGCAATACTGCAACCAAATTCAATAAAGATTTTAAAGATGATCCACATTTAAAAAAATCTTAAAAAGGCAATGGCAGTCCACTCCAGTACTCTTGCCTGGAAACTCCCATGGGTGGAGGAGCCTGGTAGGCTGCAGTCCATGGGGTCACTAAGGGTCGGACATGACGGAGTGACTTCACTTTCACTTTTCACTTTCATGCATTGGAGAAGGAAATGGCAACCCACTCCAGTGTTCTTGCCTGGAGAATCCCAGGGACGGGGGAGCCTGGTGGGTTACCATCTATGGGGTCTCACAGAGTTGGACACGACTAAAATGACTTAGCAGCAGCAGAAGTACCCATATAATTTGGGAAGTGACACCCAGTGAGGCACCACTCTATCCTGCTTCCTCTGTCCCTTCAGGCAGAACCTCAGATTACACCAGAGATAAGACACTTGTAAAACTTTCAGTAAAGACACATCATTTCATTTCATCTCATCAAATGTTTAAATCCTCCTCAGATTCTAACTTAGATTCCAAGGCTATTGTTTCTTTAACCAAAAACGAAAAGCTGTTTTCCATGCATCTCTGAGTTTGCTCTTGTGTTTAAAACTCTAGAGCCTCTGATCCTTATTCTCTGGGACTGTCCCCCAGCTTCTCTTTCACCTGTTGAGCTGGGAAGTGAATAAAGGGAGGGTGGTCCTTCACGCGTCCTGCATTTGCACCCCTCTTTTAAAGAGCACTGCTTACTCCTCATTGAGACCAAGGCTTCCAACTCCAGATCTTCTGGGCCTCATCCTTGACCAGTCCTCCCCTGCTCTTTCAACTTTCTTGCTGTCTCTCTTCCATGGAAACTCTTAACTAGAAGGAGAATAGTTGACTAATTGTTTGGCAGACATGCCTTGTGACTTCCCACTCAGGCCCATCTCTGCACCATCGCCCTGCCACACATACACGTCAGGACACTCTTACCAGCAGGGACCTAGTGGGATGCTGGATTCCTTGTGAAGTCGGTGCTCACTGGAAACTCATCCTCTCTCCCCAAAACTCCTTTGATGTTTCTCGCTGAGCCACGTGGCTACACTGCGTGCTAATAGCTCTTTTCTTAACCTTATTGGCCTGTTTTACTGTTTGGCGTGGTGTGTGACCTCTGCCTCCCAGTTAGCCTGGGAGGGTCTGGCAGATGGCAATGCTATCTTTTCCCCGCCTAACCATCCCCAGCACAGCCCTGCACAGAGTGGGGACTGCACACAACACTGTTTCAATTCAGGTATCATCCCACCTTTACTCCAGGCGATCTTCACTTCATATCTCTTTCCACAATACAGAATTTAAAAAAATGTTTGAATTCACCCTGCATCATTGGAAAGCCCCCTTCATCTACATTTGATTTCAGATGTGTCTTAATAAGCAGGATAAGTGTTCCCTCTCCTAGCCGTTAATAAAGCAGCACAAGAAGGGCATAAATTGAGCATCCACTGTGTGCAGGGCGCTGAGCCAAGACTTGCACTAAAGATTACAGAAAACATGAAAGATGTGGTACAAGAGGGCAAAGATTCAGTTACACATAAACTTACCACACACACTCACAGGCACACAAACAAGGTCACCTAACACCAAAGAGAAGAGAAACAGTGCAAATATATATAATGAAAAAGCATTAGGAGCGTATGGAAGAACTGTTGTAATGAATGGTGCTTAACAGATGGGAAATGTTTTGGAACAGGTGATTAGGACCCAAATTTTGAAGAAAGAGAAGGACCACAGGGTCCATAAGAGCAAAGCCCGTGCCTGTTTTTGGTCACTGTTATTTCTTCATCACTTACCATAGTGCCCGGCCCATTGCAGGCATGCAGTTACTATTAGCTTAATAAACAAATAGCTGAATGCTGAAAAAAGGAGCAAATCCCATGTGGAGGGACCAGGGAGCAAGCTTGCTGTGCTTGGAAAGCAGCAAATTTATTTTCCTGGGTAGAGCCAAGAAATTCCATGCAAAATTATGGAGAGGAAGTAGGGAAGGAAAATGATGAATGCCGCTGAAGTCTTGCCAGGAATAGATAGCAACAGTTGTGTATTTATTCATTTATCCCACAAATATTTACTAAGCATCTACTATGAGCCACGGTACATGCTAAGACCTGGGGATTCTATCGTGCACAAAACACACTTTCTGTCTTCAAGGATCGTGCAGTCTCTTCGGCACGCGCTAGTAAATGGTGGCACATAATTTTGACCCTGGTTCTTATTATTCCAACAGTAGTTAGCAAAGGAGAGAAATCAGTCCAATCTTCACTGTAAATGGCTCCGGCAGAGAGCAGAAGCCTTAGTTCAAGTGAGCTCCACTGTGGAGTATGTCAAGGGCAGCAAGGATTAAAAACGTAAGGAGGGGGCTTCCCTGGTGGCTCAGTGGTAAAGAATCTGCCTGCAAGTGCAGGAGACACAAGTTGAGTCCCTGATCTGGGAAGACCCCGCGTGCCATGGGGCACTGAAGCCCGAGCACCCTAGAGCCCGCTGCTCTGCAACAGGAGAACCCATCACAGTGAGAAGCCTGCGCGTCACAGCTAGAGAGTAGGCCCCAGTCTCCGCAGCGAGGGAAAAGCCTGAGCAGCCAGGAAGACCTGGCACAGCCAAAAATAAGACACATAAACGCACACAATTAGAAAACGTAAGGAAGAGCCTTCCCCCTGGAAAGCTGCCTGGGATTATGGAGTGGCTGATCAAGTGGCTGTGGAACCAGACCGAGTTTATTTAGGGGTTCCTGCCTGAGCCCAGGTCCATCAGTTTCCTTTGGTTGCGGGACAGAATTATGGGCTAAGAGAATAAAACTCTTGTGTTAGGGGGAAAAATTTTTTTTTAGATTTTTTTTTTTTGGTTGCCCAGATTAACTTGCTCTTTGACATACGTCTCTAGAGTGATGACTGGAATCAATTTTACTAATAACCAAAAACAGAAAATTTTTATTTAGGGACAAAGTAAGAGGGTGAAATGACAGAGCAAATTAATTTCAGAGCAAATGTGGACATGAAGGAGCCCTTGGAGCAGTACTTCCAACAACATTGTTTAATGAGGGGACACTGGTTGGTTTCTTCCTGAAATATTATGAATTTTAAGATCACTGCCTGTTACTGGAATATCTTGGCCTCATTTCCCATTTATCTCATTTTTTTTCTTCTCCTTTTTTTTTTTTTTATTTCTTTCCTCCAGGACGACGGCCTCCCAGAAAATGAACATCAGCTGTCAGTAGCGGGAAAGATAAAGAAGCATTTCAACACAGGCCCCAAACCGAATAGCACAGCAGCTGGAGTTTCTGTCATAGCAGTAAGCATCTGAAATATCCACCTATAACTTTTTCAAAGCAATCCACCTAAGAGACAGGCATTACTCAGGAGATTCCACCCAGAGACAGCAGAATGGGTCATTTGTTTAGACAGCTCGACCATGGAAAGCACCGGGGGAGGTCTGGGGCTTATATATATATGATGTGTTTTTGCTGATCATTTCCGCGGGAGTTGCATCATTATCCAACACCTCCAGGGTGCCTTGCAGTATATATTAATTTCATGATTTATTTTTTAAAGCAGAAAACCTCCCCCACACTGGACTCTGTGCCAATGCAAACTTCTGGGCTCTGAGAAAAAAAAAGAGTTCCTAGTGTCCTTTTTCCAGGACCTGGGAGGGAAGGGGAGCTGAGACATGGCAGAGAGAGGTTGGAACACTATAGATCTTTGTACAAGACTTAAACGAAGGCCAAAAACATGGCAGGATGCTTACCCACTGAGATTTTCAGTGAAACTGAATTGCTGTGAACACCCAAAGAAATCACGATTTCTTGCTCCTTAGAAATGTCTGTTTTCAAAGTGGAGAGTCTTTTAATATTTACCATTTTGTTGATGCGGCTACACAAGGCTTTTTTTTTTTTTTCTTTCCCTCTGTTCCATACATGCAGACATATACTACACGCAATTTGATAGCAGCTCTAGGCAAAGATTAAATTGGGCAGAGAAATAATGAAACCTCATACTTCCTGGCGTCATATTCCAGAGTAAATATATTCAAGTCCCAGATTACTTGAGTTTTTAATAATTTCCTTTTCTTTCCCCCCAAGTGTGTGCATTTTACCAGCGTATTCATTGTGAAATCGCTTGAGCTGTTTTTCTTTTCCAAACAAACAACTTAGGCACTGTGTCAAATTTTTAAAAGTATTTGTGCTACTAAGTACACATCATTCTTGTCAGCAATACTGAATATGTAACTACTTCTACCGGTGTTTTTCCTTCTCTCTCTTTTCTGTTTTTGGTTGTTTCAGAACTCCAGAAAAGAGACAAAGATAAATGAATGACCTATTAGATATAAGCAGTCTCAGATCTGGGTTACTGAATATTGGAGAGGAGCTTCCAGAATTTGCAGGTGGCACGAGGGCATGCATACACTTCCCTGGACTGTTCGCATATCGTGATTTTTGACTGAACCCTTTCAGCAGGGAGTTACATGACTGTGAGTCAGTGGCTCACGAGCATACTGAGAGCGCTAACTAGAATGCGTACTCTTTCCTGGTGCTCCTCTGTGCTGCCGGGGGTTTAATATACAAGATCTTTTCTGGCCCTATCTCTCTGGTTCTTTCTAAGGAAATTCAGTGTAGAAGCACAGTGTCCTTCCTGTCTTCATCAGTGTTCTTTGTTATCAGCTAACATTCAGTCAGTAATTTTTGAAAGTAACAATCTCATGGTGCTTCTCAGGGAAACCAGACATTCTATCCTCTGCTTTCATCATTCATTAAAGACAAAAGTCTATTCCAAAATGTTTGTTTCCACAGTTTCCTTTTGGAATGGACTGCCAGCACGCTTGTCCATGAAAAGAACTGCTTTTCTGCTCCTGCTGAGGGCTTACAATTGCTAGAGAGGGTGCTTTTCCCACCTGTCATTCTGGGGTTTGTTTTCATTTTTCCTGGCCTTTTATTTTAATTAGTCTTTGGTTAAGTTTGCCTTGGTTGCTCAAGAATGCTTTGTTCCAGTATTCTGGAAATCTTATAATGACTGAGAGCAGGAACTTCAGGGAAATTCTCCAGTGGACAGACAACACAGATAGGAGGGGAAATCCTACTTTCATCAAATATGGATAAATTTTGAAACCTATTCCATATGAGTTTATTAAAACTTCATCTAAGTAGATCTCCCCCAAAACCTTCAGTTAGTATTTGAAGATTAAAAGTCCACTGATACCTTTCTAAATATCATGACGGGACCATTTTGAATGCAATTTATTATCAGTTTCTCAGTTCATCACTAACATGTTTCCATGGAGATTGTACCAGCTGGTAATAAACTTGTAAACTGTAGAATGGGCTGTGTGATGCTGAGTTGTGCATTAGTTGCAAGCTGATTTAATCTCTTTATCCTACAAAGTTGTGAAAAAAATCATCCACTTAACTCAGGTTCAAAATAATTGACTTTTTAGAGAAATAACTGAAAAAGTGCCTTGTCAAATTCTAAAGCACAATTCATATGTTGACCACTATGATTAATATTTCAAATGAAAGAGAATATGGCTGTAAATTTCAGCGAGTATTTCAGGAGGCGCTCATAGGCCATAACAGATGCATGTATGCATCTTCTCCAGAATGCTTCTCCCTCATATAAATGTCCACACCCTCCATTGAAACCTGAGGTAGGTCCCCAGGTACAGGATGGGAGTTAGAAACCAGCCAGTTTGACTGCCTTTGTGCTTAGCTTTCAAAATGGCACTGGATAAGTTAATGTATACTCCATATCCATGTTCCCATTCTTAAAGTGCAAAAAATTAGACTCAGGGGACCATCGCCCAGTGAAGGAGCCCTGGCATTAAAAATATCCCAACTCAAACTAAAGTTTAATTGCAAAGGAATGACATTCAGCTGTGAGGCAGAATATAAGTGAGAGGTAGAAGGAATAGCTTTCATAAATGATGCGTTCTGTAGAGATCATTTGACAATTTAATAATGAAGATAATTATTGATTCACCCACATGATAGAAATTTCTGTAATAATTACACTGTAATGACTTCTATTTGATAGGTATAGGGGAAAAAGAAACTGATTTCAGCATAGATTTCATTCAGACAGAATTTTTTTCTCATGGGCATGTATGCTTTTCCTAGAGGCTATCAAATGATGTATTTTCTTTTAAACTGCCATGATTATGACTATTTTTTTAGAAATTATATGCACCCTTTAAAATTCAAAAATATATATACTGTCTAGAATGGTGTATCAATTGGCTTATTGTTTTTTTTTTTTTTCTTCAGAAAATCAGCAATTAAATTATTGGTCTTTAACTGGTAATTCTCTTCCCTTAGTTAAAAACCTCACTGTTAGAAACCTCACTATCTGCTCATACAGGGATTCATGACACTTTTTCTTTCTCAGAGTGACAAAGGAAAAAAGAGCATATTGTCATAACAAACAGACTCTAGTCACAGGTATCATTTATGACATGAGGGTAGTTTAACACGCATTCATGGTTCTAAACCTTAATGTTTTCTGTTCGTGTTGTCATTTTCTTCTTTTCTGCCTCCCACCCCCTACATGATTAAGACCAAAAAGAGGACAAATGATAACTTTATATTAAGGTCCTCGAGTTGGCTGGGAGAGTAATTACCCACTGGAGGCTCCCAGGGATCACAGGGCCCTTTGCAGAGGAGGAGAGGTGTCTGGCACTTAGGTCAGATGGCGTGACTGGGTGGAGCCCACTGCTGTCCTTATAACTGGGACACCCCGTCTCCATTGTTCCCTGCTGCCTCACTACCTTTCCCAGTAGTTGGGGGATTGAAACAAAATCAAACCAAAGAAACCCAGAACAGACCAGAGAAAGGGAAACAAAAGGTTATTAAAATGCAATTTATAGACGTAAAATGGAATTAGAGATGACATTTTAACGGTGGACTTCTTGAGAGCCGAGGGAGGGGAGGGAGGCGTTATTAGATTTGCTCAGCTTGATGAAGAACCGATGACTCAGATGTCAGTTTCAATTTATTTTTCCTCATTTAATGCTGTTTATTATTTTAACCGGTAATTTTCCTAATGCTTTCAAGTTCTTATTTTGCATTTTGCTCATGCAAATAGAGAATTTCAGTCTAATTGAACAAATCCATACTAATCAGTGTACTAATAATTGTGATAGTGGGCAGCTTCCTTCTGAAGGCGGGGCCCGCTGCGCTAGAGCCATTTCCGAATGCGGTGTCATGGGCCGCCTTGCCTGTAGGTGGCAATAGAGAGCCAGTTACTGAGTAGCTGTCCCTGAGCTGAAACAGAAATGCAGGCCTTCATCTTCCTTCCAGTACACAGCAAGTGTACTTCGATTTTTTTTTTCCCTAAATAAAACGAACTGTACATTTTTTTTTTAAAGATTAAAATCTCACAGTGCTGTTCTGTGAATACTGGAATAGCCTAGTTCGTCATCAGAATACCAAATCTTCTGAGCAGTTTCTAGTTTAAATGATGGGTGCCCTGGCACGTTTCTGAAATGCCTTTGTGAATTTTGTAGTAGAAACTGTCCTCAGCATCATGGCAGTACCACACTTTAAAGCACTCATGAGACTCTCCAGAAAGAAAAGTGGTCAGTGTGCTTCCTCTCATGGGCAGAACGGGGAGTCGGACGTAAGGCGTGATTACTGTTTCTCAAATTTGGGGGATTGAATCTTTTCTTCCTAGGAAGCCAAAAGCTAACATCTTATTCCAGGAGGGACAACCTTGAGAACTTACCCTGTCTTCTATTTATTGTACCTTTTGTCATAAGCACTTACCTGTACATGTGCATTTTTAATATACAGTGAAAACTTTCATTTTATTTTCTATAGTTTCTTAGAGAAAATTTACTGTTTTATACTGTATCTAGTTTAGAAATGTAATTTAAGAGTAGCTTTGCTTTTGAAGATTAACTCTGAGAGAAATCCAAAGTGCTGTGATTCAAAACCTTTCATCTTTTATTTTTTTTATGAAGGCCTCAAATTTAAGCTTGATGGGGTAAGATTTTTTGGCGGGCGTGGGGTGGGGGTACCAATCTGCTTTCTCTTAGGTGGCTAAAGCTGATTGCAACACTTTATGGTAAGGCATTTAACACTGCTCTAGAATATGAAGAGGTGTTTATGTCTTTTGAAATTGAGAGGATATTATTAAATGTGCATTCAAAAACTTGTTTGACAAATTAGATCTTTTCTAACAAATTGGCCTCCGAGATACTCATGAGGGATTAGTGTCTTGCCTTTTTATTTTCAATGTATAGATTTAGGGTATTAGCTAGTCGCCCTGCACAAGAAGCGTCGTTATTTCTATATACATATATAGTCAGTGAAGAACAGCTTGGTCTGGAGTCTTAATCCTTTAGCACAATGTCGATCCACTGAGTTGCCCCCATTTCTCTCTGCTCAGCTGGACCACGGGTTTACCATCAAGAGATCAGGGTCTTTGGACTACTACCAACAACCAGGAATGTATTGGATAAGGTATGAGATGGTGCAGCTCAAGTCAGTGTTTCCATGGCAACGTGCTGGCAGTCTCCATTAACCAGTTCCTTCAGTGGATAAACATGCTTTTGATTTGTTATCCAGTCCATATGCTGCTTTATCAGTTTCATTTTAATCTTGATTGAGATGCCACACCCCCTCATTCCTTTTTTTCACCCATTATTCACACTGACATTTGCCAGCTTTCTTTCCATTGCACATGCTCAGTATCAGTTCTCCTTACAGTTAAAAGGACAGTATATTTAGTGTTAATGTCAAAGCATTTTCCTGATGTTGCTAATTAAATCAATGATTTCTAGTGTTCTTCTGTCCCTTAACAAATGAAAGAAAAATAGTACCTTAGTATATATTCTATAGAAGTATATACTGTCATTTTAAAATCATCAAGCCCGACCTTGACCTTAGTAGATCGATGAAACAATGCATTTACACCTTAGTCATAGAAGCTCCTCTAAACACAGTGAGCTATAGAATGCATTGTGTGTGTTGGTAAGCTTGTGTTTCCAGATTCTCCACCTTTTTGTTTCATTTTGTTTCTGTTTTATTGTTACCTCTCTCCCCTTGGAAATCCCTCTATGTACTAGCTATTGCATGAATTTATTTTTCGATATTTTGTAACTGTCAGATTACTTAGCTGGCTTATCTGCTCAAGCAAAAGGGACTATGGGAGGTATTGATTTTTTTTTAACTGGGTTAAGAATTCTATCCAGTCGTTTTCTATTCTGGTCAACTGCCGTGGCATTTCCTTCAGAGGGCATTGTTTGTGTCTCTTTAAGTTATCCACAGGCAGGATGAGTTTTGATGATTTGAGAAATGAACTCTGAGAAGTCCTAGGCAACTTTTCTCCTCCATCTTAATGTTTCTGAAATGATCTCCAGGTAAAGCTCCACATTTTAGCATTTGCTAAGAAAAATTCTACTGGGTTTGGCATTTCCCCTCAAATGACGGTGCCTTATACTGTTTCCAGAAATAGACTAACTCATTAAAAAAAATAAGAATAATACGTATAATAATATATACTTTTAACCCCCAGTTATTACTCTTTTTTCTACAATTAGACAATAGGATCAAAGCCCTTAGAGAAGCAGACAAAGCTAATCTTTGACAAACTATCCAACTATCTAAGATTGTGGCCATTTCTAAGCCTGCTAAAAACAAGAAAATACTCAAATTTCAAGAAGTGTCTTAAAGTCAGTTTTACACAGCAGGCATTTGTATCTTCTGGACGGATGTACATGCAGGAGTTGCACTCCTTTTTATTTACCTAAGTAAATAGCTTTATAGATACAGAAAGAACTTTGTTTTATGTTTAACCTTTTTTTTTTTTGATGGGCGGATGACTCAGTCATGATTTGTGCAGACTCTTTGTACATGGAAGATGCATCCAGTTTTTTACTTTTTCCTGAAATGTAATATACATTCTGAAAAGTGCACTCGAGTGCATATCTCAGTGCATTTTCACAAACAGCAGCCCCGAGATGAGGCACAGAGCATCTCTAGCGCCCCCAGAGGACCCCTGCCCCCAGGGCTCTTCCAGGAGGGCCACACAGCCCCGAGGGCAAGCTCTGACCTGGAGTCTGTCCGCATTAATTAGTCTTGCCTGGTTTTGTTCTTTATATAAATCGAATCATGCGCCACCCTTTTTTTAATTGTGTGTCTCCTAACCTCAGGGATATTAACCAAACATATATGAGTATAAAGATATACAGTTAAAGATAGGTATCAAATGTGTCTAATTACAGTTGTGCCTATTTGTATAACACAAATGACAATATATATACATTAATTTTTTTGAAAACCTCCAGATAATTACTAAATTTGTGGGCTTGAGGGTGGGTGCAAAACCCCAAATAAACACAATAATTAATAGATGTAGCCAAGGCTAGAAAAGGCCATTTAACTGAAATCCTAGCAGTGGTTCCCATCAGCAGACAAAATGACACACCCCTGAATAATGGGCAGGAGCAGATGGGAGATAATCTCTTTTTCCTTCCACACATAAACTGCTCTGTTTTCCAGCTGGGGGCAGTAACAACAATGTTTATAGTTAATGCTGTACTAAACAGCACACCCAGTATGTAAAGCTAAATTGGAGAAATGATGCTAAAAACTCATCTGCGTATATGCTTAATTAGGAAGTTTTATAATGCCATTTAGCTCCAGAACGAACACACTCCCCTCACTGATTGCAAATGCTTGCCTTTTATCTCCACGGAAGTGGGAGCATTTGTCTAACCACGGTGGCAGCCAACTCGCAACATAAACAATCATTTCGGGCAGAATGTCCCCGCTCCCAATTGTTGTGTTTACAAGTGCTCCTGGCTGTTTTCACTGCTCTGAGCAGAACACTCAGAGCTGGGCTTGCATTTGGTAAAGCAGCTCACGTCAGGGCAGAGGCTGAGCGAGCATCTCTTCAAGGTGTCCAGCATTGGCAGTGTCCCTCTTAGGAGGCTTATTGCTGATGGTGGAGAAATGGGGGAGGGGGGCTTGTTCCTCCTCCTCTCATTCGGTCGCCTGCCTTGAACACAGAGATGCTTCCAGGCTGTGGCCAAGAGCGCCGCATTCTGCAAGGCTTCTTTTTCCAGGAGACCTTACTCCTGTCCGCCAGAGCCTTGGGTGACCCTCTCCCAGGAATGGGCTGCCTGGGCCATTCCACCTTCTCATGGAGGGGACTCCAAAGGCCCTGGAAAACACTGACATTCTGTTCCATTTTTTCCTGCCTGAAAATGCAACCTTATCCAAAGGGGAAGCAGTCATCCCCATCCCTGCTTTTCAAGGGAAGCTGCCCCCTGGCAGGTGCTGTGCCCAGCAGCACATGAAGAAGAATTCCTGCGTCTTCTGCACACAGAATGGGGCAAGAGCCAGAAACCAACTGAATGAAACAAGTAGCAAAGCAAGACACACGCTAAGAATGCCGCATAAGATAAAACGCGGAGTAGAGCTAGGACGATAGGGGGCTGGAGTTCCAGCCCTGAGCTGACTCACGTGCACCCTGGATTCGAGCGCCGTCCTACAACAGTGAGTAATGAGGCAGAGCCGCGGCAGCCACGCAGCCCTTGTAGCCTATTCAATGCTGCCGTGCTCTGCTGCTAAAAGGAATGGGTCAGTTAAAGGCATTTTGCTCGGTGTAGGTTTGAAAGATCAGTTCCCACGAAAGCCAGAGAGAACTCCTCACAGGGTGAAGTAAGTTAGTAAGTGAAGTTGCTCAGTCGTGTCCAACTCTTTGCGACCCTGTGGACTGTAGCCTACCAGGCTTCTCCGTCCATGGGATTCTCCAGACAAGCATACTGGAGTGGGTTACCATTTCCTTCTTCAGGGGATCTTCCCAACCCAGGGATCGAACCCGGGTCTCCCGCATTGGAGGCAGACCCCTCCAAAGACACATGGGAGGTTGCAATAGGTTGCGAAAGTTGGCTTGGCCTTGCTCTGCCCTTGAGAAGAGTACCACAGCCCCCAAAGAGTGTCAGAAGTGCGGTAGGAAGGCAGGGCAGGGGTCTTAGTTCTAGCAAAGGATTAACCACTCTCCCTGACCCTGGCCTGGGCCTCCCTCAGCAACAGAAAGTTTAACACACAGAAAAGGCACAGACTTAAACTTCGAAACCACCCAGACTGTGATTACAGAGAAAAGTATAGAGAAAGTATGAGGTCTGGTTTTACACCTGTCCCATGATACTAAAAAGTGAGTTATTAGGTTCAAAAGCAGAGCAACAGTACTTTGTCTTCTATTGATAGTTCCACAAATGGTCATTAAGAGAAACACAGAACTAGTGAGACATCTGTATCATTTTACCAAGTCAAACAGGTTGCTCACTATCTGAGATTTTATTTTGTTTCATTTTATTTTAGAGCCCCTTTGAGAGAGGATCCCTATATATATATATATATATATATATATATATATACACATACATATAATCATCTTTTTAAAGCTTAATGTATTTTATATTAGAAAAGAGAAATTTGCATGGCATTCCAAGACTTACTGATTGTGTATAAACTGAAGTGAAATTTTATATGTTTTCCTGAAAGTCTTGGTAATTCGGTATTAATGGGAAATTTTGTGGTATTGTACTTATTTTAACCTTGCCTCAGCACCTCCTCCCCTCTTTATGATTTAAAAAGCCATAGACATTCTTTTATATGTAGTTGTTCCTGAATATTTTGATTCCACATGTTCGCCAGTGATTTCACTGATAGAATGTAGGTTTTATGGGGTATAAACATGTAGGAAAGAATGATCGTAAAGAACTTAATTGAAAGTATTGGCACACTGTCATTTTGTTAAGAAAGAGTGCAAAATATCCATATGCTGAAGTCAGACAATTCTCAAATACACGTCAGACACGCGACACTCCTAGAAACTAAGGAGCCTTGAAAATCGAGATGATCGCAGCTCCATTAAAGATGGGCGGCTCTGTGCATGGAGAGCCTGTGGCCTTGGTGTTGAGAAGCCCTGTTTTGGATCCAGCTGGCAACCCACTCCAGTACTACTGCCTAGAAGATCCCATGGACAGAGGAGCCTGGTAGGGTACAGTCCATGGGGTTGCAAAGAGTCGGACATGACTGAGCGACTTCACTTGTGCTGCTTCCTTGTGTTGTGATCTCAGGCAAGGCATGTGTTCCTTCTCTGATCTTCAGTTTCCCCACCTACAAAAATGAGATGTGTATTATCAACCTTCCAAATCTGTGGCAAGAATTAAATGAGCTGCCTGCACAAAAGTGCCTTCACAGACTCAGCCCAAAAGAAGAGTCCAGAAAAGACTGCTCCAAGAGAAAACCATCCATTCCACACAAGAGAGAGATTTTCCTGAGAAAACTCATCTCTCTCCAGAGCAAAGCATTTATCATTAAAGTAGAACCATGACCTTTTTTGATGCTATGATTAGAACAAACTTGAATAAGCTATATGTTAGATTATTCATGAATTGAGGGGCATTAAATTTCACTTAAAGTAGTCTATAGCCCCAAATCCTGATGAAGTATATGTTTTTTTTTAAAGTATATGTTTAATTAAAAAGTTATCCTCTAGGGCAGAGATTGCCATGTTATAGCCAATGGCCTGAATCTAGTGCACTGCCTGCTTTTGTAAATAAAAGTTTTATTGGAACACATTAGAATGGATTGGAACACATCCATTCACTTTTAACCAACCTATGGCCACTTCCACTCTACAAGGGCAGAATAGAGTAGTTGTGTCAGAGAACTATAGCCTGCAAAACCTGAAGTATTAATTATTCACCCTTTCCAGAAAGAAATTTTCTTCACCTATCCTAGTAGGAAAAGGTACCACCTGGTGGGCTTGTTAAAAACTGTATAACCACCACCTAGTGGAATAGAATGCCTGGCACAGAGTAGGTGCCTCAATAAATATTTGCTAATAAATAAATGATTGAATTTTGCAAGGAGGGGACCATTAATAGAGAAACCTTGAGTTTTTGAGAATCAATGTGTTTTTTTAAGAGTTTGGGATATCTGAGAGCCTAAACAATCACATATGAAATGCTCCACAATTACATCAACCCAGGAGTAACAAAAAATTCTAATAAAAGGAGTCACCCCTTAACCCACTTGCTTAGTAAGTTCTAAATTTCCATAGATTTTCTTAAGATAAACTATGCCTGCAGTTGTCCTTTAGTTATTAGCCTGATGAAGGAAAAGCAACATGGCAGCCCAGCTTAACTTCTGCTGTGAGACAGTCAGGGGTCATAGAGCAGAGGAAGCATGTGAATTCACCCTCTAGAAGCCTGAGCTCAGCAAGGGGCTATCATTTTAACCTTCTGATAGGAGGCTACTAGAAACCCTCTGCAGAGCTGGACAAGATTCTGTTAAGAGCCAGATCAGCGGGAGGAGCCTGCGTTTATGAAGCGGTAGAGAAACCTGGGGCACCCCTACCCCAGGACATGAGAAACCCCATTTAAGAGGCTGGTGCCTAGGAAAAAGCTTCAGAGGCCGACAGTTTCTTTCCATGAAGCCCCCTGTTGTCTCCTTCACTTCAGGGAAATACCATGTCTCAGTCCAGATAGTGCACAACGCCTGGCGAGACCCTCAACGGATATTAAAGCAAAACAAAATAAAACCGTGATAAGTATGGCCGCACCCAAAAAAAGAGAAACGAGTAGGGTGATACATCAATTGAGGTGTCAGCTTAATTTTACTAGCAAGCAAAACATTTCCAAAGTGGCAAGCGAATCGTAACTCAGTCCCCACAGAGTAAGGGCGAGCGAAGGAGAGGGTTCCTGAGATTAATGCCCCAACAGCTGCATCCCCGGCTCACGCTCCTAGGTGGTATGAATAATGGATGGGCTCAAAGGCAACATGCACAGTAATGTTCTTTTATTAATGAAATGAAGACTGTTTGTGATAGCTAGCAATAAATTTAGAAATGTAAAAAAGGAGAAACAGTCACTGCTTGCCTCTGAAAAATGCAGTTACTTCAATCCAATAATTACTGCCACATCAGAAAGCATCGCCTCCAGACTTAAATGAGGTGTATCTCTTGCAGGTCCGCCATGACAAATATTTTTGATCCATAGACAGAAGGCCTGTTGTTTACCGAGAGAAAAACAGAACCTGTTCTAGTAGATTGATGGTGATATTAAGCATATTCATGGCATTTCATAGGTGGAAGTTCCCCTGGGGGTGAGGCACTGTAGCACCTCCCATCATTCTCCGCACTGCGAAATAGCTCAACCGACGTGGTGGTTAGGAAATGTGCCCAGGGTCACATAATCAGCTGAGGCAGGACAGAAGGCTGGCTCTCCCCACTTCCCCCTGCTGCTGCTACCAAGGGGCTTAGGCTACAGCTACCAGGCAAGGCAGGCCTTGCACAGATGTGGGTGACTCAGCCAGGCAAAAACAAAGTCACGCCCCATCTCCTGTTCTCACTTCATTTCTGACCTTCCGCCCCCCATGCTGTATTTTTCCCATAACATAGGCCAGGTGGGTACAGCCTAGGTGTTCATGCTGCTTTCCAAATTCGAGGTCAGAAAGAAGGATTTCAAAAATCTGAGTACTGTCTAGAGTAGTTTTACTGTAATAGAAGCCACCACTAGCCAAACTCATTCGGTGAATCTGTTGTTAGAATACATTTCCTTGGTCTTATTCAAGCACTGTCTCTCATTTGTGCATGCCTGGTGTTACAGGCACCAAAACATGATCAGTCTGAATTTCTTTAAGAGCTTCAACTGCTGTGTGCGTCTGCCCATGAGCTGCTGAGGTAACCGGCATGATTTTGCCATTCCTCGGGTTTCACATTTCATCCAGCAGCTCCTCAGGACACCCTGATCAGCAGGGGCTTGCAGTCTGAGGTAGGAGCATGTAGAGTCTCTTCTGTGTAGAACACGAGTATATTTGTTACTCCATATCATTTCCTTTGGTCCGTTGTTGGTTCTGTTTATCAGGATCCCCCAGTCCGCTGTTAGCTGGCTGTAGCCCCGTGCACTACAGCCGTCATTGTTGGGTTCATGTGTACAATTACTAGATCAGAGCTTCCTATGTGGTTACTACTGGTCAACTCCAGCATCTCAAGAGATTGCTTGCTCACCTCTAACCTGTAATAATTAGCACCAAAATGTGATAATGCAGGCTTCAGATTTTCTTACGAGCGCTTAATGAAGTGATAACTTACTGAAGAAACACTTGGGAATTCCACAGCAAGTCCATTCATGTCTATTGCACAGAGCTGCAAACTGTGAGCAAAACAAACTCATGAAATAATAAATCCGTTAGAAAGTCTTAAGTTTTAAAGGAACATCAAGGCTGGGGACAACCTTACCTTATAAAGACAGGTGTTAGGGAAGAGAGACCCTATTTGCTTGATATCTGGGTAATTTTTGTGATTGAGAAAGAGGAAAGCAGGCTTTCAGAAATGGTTGAAAGAGCCTGGAGTTTAAATCTATGAGGCAGCACTTCAAAGGGAAAATTATGAATGTTTTCTGGGGAGAAAATTACCAATTGGATAATAAATATTTTTGTAGCATTATTCCTAAAAATTATGTATTGGCATATTATTCTTATTCTTTGCAGAATTCATCTGTCCTTAACTACCTGTAGGGGCTACAGAACTTAGCTGAAAAACTTGAGCAACACAGATTTTAGAGGAAAGTTAATTTTATAGCCACAATTAAAATTCCAAAGAGATCATATATGACAGAGCTTATTGTGATAAGAAATTGGACCACGACCTAAGGTTATTTAGTAGATAAATAGGAGTATAAGAGATTATTAACTTTATCTGATGTAAGCATTTGATCATATCTAAAACATAAACTGCATTCTTAAATAGTAAGACTCACAATATTTTTAACTTCTTGCTCTTTTATACTATAGAGTTGCTTGGGGTTCTGTTTTGTTGTTATCTGAGAGGTTCAGGTGCGGCTGTGGCTTCAGTCATGGGTGGACTCAGTTGTCTGCAGGCTGGCTCTTTCCACCCCTCCTCTTTGCCTCCCTGTAATGGCTTTAGTCTGGAGCTTCACACGGTACCACCTCCAGCCTGGCCACCCTCTCAGCTGGGAGTCACTGTGAGTCCAAATCATTGGGTAGTCTCCTCTGGCCTAGGAACTGGGTGGGGTGCCCATCCTGAACCAACCACGGGTCCTGGGGAACGCAGTCAGCACAGGCTTGCTTCTGGGTCACAAGCAACCCTGCCCCGCCCTCTGAGATGGAACCACAGACTGTGGGAGCGGGGGGTGTCTGAAGGGAAACAGATATGGTTAACTATAAGCAGAGCAAGCGGGTGCTGCGTCTGCCAATGGGGACACTGAGTGTCCTGATGTCACAGGATCATTCTGAGTAATATTGAGAACTAGACGCTGGGAAATTTATTGTAAGCACATTGTGACTGCTAGGACAAGGAGTCTGACTGTACGAGGAACTGTAAATAAATCAGTCCTGGGCAGACTGACCTGTCAGCTGGGTGCGGGATGGCCCGGGGCTTGGGTGTGCAGGAGGAGGGGAGTCCCAGGACCTCTGTTATACTCCCCCCCAGTTAAAAAGCTGCACGTCCGAGAGCATCTCCTTTGTGCTGTGAACTGTGGAGACACAACAGACAGGATGCCCAGACCTGATCCTAGCGTCCGCAGCATGGCAGGGAAGACAGTGCTTCAGAGTCGGTCACGGTGCGGGCAGGGTGCGCGGTAATAGCTGTGCTGGGCTTCATGGGAACGCGGAGAAGTTCTTAAAGTGAAGCTCGGTCCCTCGAGGTGGAAGCAGAGTGAGCAGAGGCCCAGGGAGCAGAGGCCTGGGGGCAGTGACGTCCTCTGGGTCATCTCTGAGAGCAAGTGTGTTGGGAGCCCTAAGCCTTGCTTGTGGAGCCTTTGAGAATACTGAGCAGACCTGGGTGGGCTGGAAACTGCCCGCCTGTCATCATGCCCAGGTGTCCCTCGAAGTTCGCAGGCCCAGAATGGGACTGCATATGCGGGGAACCCTGGCCTGCTGTCCCTGAGAGAGTTCTCGGGTCTCTGGCATGGGAAAGCCCTGGGCTTTTGGCCTTGGATGCTGCCTGTGGTCTGTGTCTCCGCCCCAGCTCACTGTGGCTGGGGACTGGAGAAGGCAACCCCTGGAGTGCAGCGGCTCCTTGGAGTTCTGTTTCAATAGGCTTTAGAGTCAGTGGGAAGGAGCTGCCCGAGCCCGGAGGAGAACCAAGTTCTATCCCTCTTTGGTGACAAGGGTGGGTCTCTGCGCATGTCTGGGCCCAGGCATGGCCCCAGGCAAAGAATGCTTTACAAATGCTTTCTCAAAGTGGAGTCTGTACATCCAGCAGAAACAATCATCAAGACCTGTGATCATGACATGCTATGTTTTCAACAATAGAAAGTGAAAGTGAAGTTGCTCCGCTCAGTCATCTCCGACTCTTTGCGACCCCATGGGCTGTAGCCTACCAGGCTTCTCAGTCCATGGGATTTTCCAGGCACGAGTACTGGAGTGGGTTGCCATTGCCTTCTCCAGGGGATCTTCCCAACCCAGGGATCGAACCCGGGTCTCCCACACTGTAGGCAGACGCTTTACCCTCTGAGCCACCAGGGAAGCCCAGGAGCTGCCGTCAAGATCTTGGAGACTCAGCACAACTGAAAGCCCAGCAGCATCTGAGCGCCAGGGCCGAGCAACAAAGGCCAGCGTTTAAAAGCTGCTCACTAGGGAAGGTGACAGGAGGGGCCAGAACTGATCGCTTAAGAGGGACAAGCAAAGGGCTGGCCAGGCAGAGGGACAAGGAAGGGAGAGAATATGATTTGCCCCTGAGAGCATCTGGAGGAGTGAACGTAAGGGAGTGGTGCCATCCGAGCTGTGAGCGCACAGACGGGGCATTACGGTGTCGGTGGAGAAATCGCCTGTCAGTGGCTGCCACCAACAGCGACTTGGAGTGGGGTGGGTTGAGTCCCTGTGGGGAGATGAGGTAGACGCGGAGAAGGTGCTAGTGAGGGAGAGAACGTACTCTAGGTTCTAATGGGAGCTGGGTTCTGCACCGCTTTCCTCTGACCTGTGCAGTGCCTTCATTTTAAAACCTCTTACATTGAAAAGAGAACAAACAAGCCACCACCTTATTTTCCTGGGAGTGTTTGCTATTTCTGTTTTTACCTTTTAACAATTCAGGAGGGTGGCAGGGGCGCGGGGTTATCCTTGCTCCTTCTTTACCTGAGAACTGAGTAAATGGTTCCCATAGCCCGCAGTGGACTGAGCAGGACTCCAAATTTCTAACAAAACCCAACATGCAATTTTCTCGGCAACACTGGGGAACCTCAGTCTGCTAGTCAGTATTCAGTGTGATGCCAAGTGATTTTTTCTTTCTCAAGAAGGTAGAAATAGAAATATTTTTTATTATCAAGAGAAGAATTTATATTACTCTTGAATTACCTACAGGGTGGTGTTTATGTACATCAGACTAAATAGACTCCTGCTTTTTTATGTTCAGCTCTACACAAACAACATTTTCAGTTTACTTTGAAAGCAAAATACCATGTGTTGTAACTTTACAGTGTTTTAAATAAAGTTAGGAATTTAGGTTTATGATGCTGAAAAATATCACAAAATCGGTGGGTATAAGACCAAGAGGGCCTCACGTATAAGTACGTGAGGGCCCTTAGAAGTTCAAGAGGTCAGTGAATCAAAGGTAGGCATTTCAACACACCAGTTATTGAATTATTGTATTAACAAGCCAGTGAAATGAGAAGTGAATTATTAAAGTTTATCTTCCTTATTGATTTGTAACACTGTTACTCAACGTGTGGGTAGTTGTTAAAGCCGAGCCGTTCAGCCTAACGAAGCCATTTACTGTACTGATTCTTCACACTGCCTCTCTTTCTCTCTTTATTACTTCATTTTGTAACTTTGATTGCCCCCTTTTAGATCTAAGATTGCTCTAATGCTACACTGCAATTGTATGAGGGGCTTAGTTTTCACTTTGTTCTCAGAACCCGGCTGGCTATAAATTTATCTCTGTTCTTTGAAGAAGTTAACAGTAAATTTCCAAGAGGAAAAATGGTGGTATATATCCCTGTAGAGGAAAAGTAATCTCTTAAAAGCAGAATAACCTCCAGGCTACATCCTTTTAAAGAGGGACTTTCAAACAAGGATGCCTTCAAACTTTTATGTGTGTTCTGGATTTTTCTTCAGGCTTTGTACCTGCTCTCTCTGTAAGGTCTCTCTGTAATGAGCCATCCTGCTCACACCCATTAAATCTGTAATGAAGCCATGCCCTTCCCAATCCTGATGTCATAATAACTTCCAGAGCACATCCTGGAGACGATCCGAGGTTGCCTCCGGAAAAGGAGGCAGGAGCTGGAATTCTTGACGCTGAACCTCAGTTCCGTAGATTCCCATGTACTACAATGAAAATGAACTTTGTAGAGGGAAATCCATGGGAAGGTTTCCATCAGGTTTAATTGCATTCAGAGCAGTTTTCAACGTCAGGCGCTGGTTCATTCAAATTAAACCCACCCGTCCCACACTCCCTCATCAACAGATAATAAGATCATTTAGAATGAGGAGGTGCTAAAATAACGGGATGAGCTTGTGGCTCTGTTTCCGAGTCTGACAACTTCATCACCTCTCATCTTTTATTATACAGCTGCCTGGAGCTGCATGTTGATGAACGAGGCACTGCCCGGTGTCCTCGCATGTCAGACGCACAAGCCCTGGGCTCCCGTTTACCGGCGGGGCTGGGGGAAGGTGGGGGCGGGTGTGTCTCTGGATAGGCTGAGAGCAACCAAGGGTCACAGATGTGGAGCTCAGGGAAGTCTAGGGAGGGCGGGCGAGAGGCTGAACCCCCATATCATCCATCCTGCCTGTGCCTGCGATGTCACCACGAGGGGCTCGCAGAAGCTGCGTCTTGGGGAGCAGAGGGCACCCCAGCAGTGGTGACTGTGGGCACCATAAGTGAGCCATTGGGGACGGTTAACTTTAGCCAGCATATTTTTCTGACCTCAGAAAGTTCCATCAAGTATCGTGTGTTTGTGTGTGTGTCTGTGTGTGTGTGTGTGTTTGCCATTTCCTTCGGCCTAATTGTCCTCTTTCTCATTTTATGCCCCTGCTAGACCACCGCTCTTGATAAGGAGAGGCAGGTTTTCCGACGAAGACGCAACCCGGATGTGAGGAGCCGGTACAAGGCCCAGCCAGCTCCGCCGGAACTCAACTCGGAGTCGGAAGACTACTCGCCGAGCTCCTCCGAGACTGTTCGCTCCCCAAACTCGCCCTTTTAATAAGACCCTTTTACTCGAAGTCCTAGCTTAACCCTTTGAGACTCTGAGGTTTGTTTCCCCCCATCCCCAAATTTATGTCAAACAGTTTCATCTGATCTACCTAGCACTCAATGCTTGAATGGCCGAGCAGAACAGTGTGTTTTTCTGGTATCCTTGTAGCGATTTCCTTTTAGCTGAATGAGACTGTGACATGTTGGTGAAGATGACAACTTGCTGCTAATTGGGTCCTCAAAGGGTTAAGGCTATTTTGCGACTTTTAAAATGTATAAGCAATGAATGTTTTCATCAGTGGAGCTAGGCTCTGCAGTATGTAACATAGCACGTGTTAACCCTCTGAGTGCATGGGATTTTATGGAGAATGCTTGAGGGAATCTTTCAGGCCTCTGGATTTATATGCACATGTTTCTTGATTTTGCTAAAGATTAAGGGGTTATTAGATGCTGAGATGTCCAGACAGGAAGAGCGTCTAGCATGCTGTCTTGCTTGTCCTTTTTTTGTGGGTTTAGAACATGGCAGGTTTATAACATAAGCATCAGCATCCCTTTCCTCTTCACAACCCTATTAAGAAAGGGGCTTTTTTAAAGAAAGAGGTCTAACTGCCAGCTGCCCTGAGTCCTGCATCCCAAGTGAAGGGACCTGGGTCTGTGGCCAACAGCCTGACCCAGGATATAGACGGTGGACCCCCTCCCCCAAATCACCTCCATATGAAGACGTGCTGATGATGCCCCGGAAATGCTGCTTCCATCTCAGCTGCTGCTACTGCCAGTGCAGACCCTCAGGAAGTCACCATAGCTTGCCCTGTACATGGTGAGTCAGGGTCTGCCTGCTCAGTATGAAACATCTACAGGAAAAAAATAAACAAACTGGTGGAAAAGCAATAAATTGCCAGGTGCTCTACAGGGCTGGAATGTCAAACAGGAAGAGGCAACAAGACCCTGTTCTTTGTCTTATCTGCTTTTTTCACACAGTTCAGTCTTCATTGTGAGATCCACACAGAGTATGAAGTCTATACACAGAATATGAATCCATACACAGGAGGAGCGCCCGGGACTAGGCGCCCAGAGGCAAGTGCTTTGCAAGGTGGCCAAGGAGAAAGCAGAGTGGACCAGCAGTCTAGAATAGTCTCAAAATGCTTTTTAATGAAATAAACCATCAGTGAGATGATTCCACGTGCACCTTTAGGTTACTTACATATAGTCTCAGGGAGAACAGGATGGGAGAGCTAGAGGGTATCCCTGAGGATAAAACCTCTGCTCCCTAGGATGACCTTTATATAGCACTGTCTTTAGCTGTCCAGAGAGAGATGCTATTTTCTTTCTTTGGTCCAAGTCCTGTCCAACAGCTGTAGTTCACTCCTGTTTCCAAATCTTTCTCCCTAGCCCTGCGTCTTCCCTCGAGTGTGTTATGCTTGGAATGGGGGCCTGCAGCAGCCTGCGGTCACTGCTTAGGTGCTTAGGGAAGAGGCTGGCCGGGGTGTTTGGCAAGGCGAGGTTTGTCCCAACTGAAATGTCCTCCTAAGGTTTGCTTCACTCCCTGGCCCAGAAGACAACCATGATGGCTCATGAAATTTGCATCTAGATGGCTGGATAGTACTCACTGTCTCTGCTCTGAGGTGTACTTCGACACCTGAAAGTCTTGAAATGTGTGTGCGGCACTTCCACAGTCAGTTCAGACACAGATCGGTCTTCAGTGACCGCCTTTTACTCTTCAGCTGATAAATGTATGGTCTCTATTACTATCGATTTAAAAATCACAGCATGCCGTGACTTCTGCACCATGGTCCCCACCCCCCCCCTCGCCGCCCCCCAAGTTTTTGACTCTTTCACGTTTAGGTTTATCTCTTCTGTGTTGTCTTTTCATGTAAATATTAGGTCATTTACTGAGAGCACCCCCACCTGTTTTTTAAGAGAGTCCTGAAATCTCACACACAACATCACAAAGTAGCACGAATCAGTTGGGTTTTCTGGCGAAGAGGGGGCGGGCAGGACACCAGGAAGGTATGGTGTGTAGGCAGATTCCAAACAGAAAAGTGCTCAGAACTGGTCAGAAATCACTGCTTTCTCTAGAACGCTAAAGCAAAGCACTATTCAAAGTAAGACGAAGGAGCAGCTTCCTAGATTGGCCTCAGTTAGAAACGTGTGAATATGAAGAAAGCCTGTGTGCGGAGACCTACCTGCAGTAAGACTGTGGTTTTCCTTGGGCCTCCCTGGTAGCTCAGTTGGTAAAGAATCTGCCTGCAGTGCAGGAGACCCCAGTTCTATTCCTGGGTCAGGAAGATCCCCTGGAGAAGGAATAGGCTACCCACTCCAGTGTTCTTGGGCTTCCCTTGTGGCTCAGCTGGGAAAAAAATCCGCCTGTAATGCGGGAGACCTGGACTTGATCCCTGGGTTGGGAAGATCCCCCGGAGAAGGGAAAGGCTACCCACTCCAGTATTCTGGCCTGGAGAAGTCCATGGACTGTATAGTCCATGGGGTCACAAAGAGCTGGACACGACTGAGCAACTTTCACTTTACTTCCCTTTCTTTCTCTGAATTACTGCTTTTCCCGTGGGCATTGCGTGTATGATGCCAGCATCTAGCGCACAGACCTTACAGTGCATGGCTCAGGCCTTTTCCACCCAAGTCTTGAAGGACTGTGGACTGTGTAAAGCTGTGGCGTGTTTCCCACGACACTGCAGAGGGGCCGCTCGGAAGAATGCAGGGCCGTTCAGCATGGGGATCCCAGCGCATCGCTGCAGAATTTGAATGATCTATGCTGAATAAATAGTGGAATGCGACCTGTCAAGTAGAAATATTGAGTAATCAGATGGAATGCAATCTTTTCAGCAACAAGCTATCGAGATCCTGAATGTCAGAAATGTACTCAGAGGGTTAACAGACAAGCACAAGGCATGCTGATTACGTGGGTGTACCCAGACTGCTTTTGCTTCTTAGCCAGTGCTAATTTTTTTCACGACATTCTTGGGATAGTTCAAGTTTGAAATAATTAAGTGGTGGTGTTCTTTAAGGAATTTCTATAACCAAATTGATCTTATTTTTTATTTCACTTTATTAGAGAATAAATATGTACCATTATGGCAGTGTATCTCTGTACTTATCAATTTACTCATTGCCACAAGTGTCCCCATATTTTTCTTTTCTATGTATTTAATATAGCTTTTATGGTGGTGGCCTGGTGATGGGGACTGTCTTTCCTCTATTGATTACATGACCAACCATATGGTATTTTCAAGGGGAATTTTAAGATTCATTTTGTTTCAGTTTTGGTAGTAGACTAGTTAAGGAAAAACTCTTTCATTACTTGCATCATGTAAACCATCTCTGTAGATGAGAACCGTTCATATTGATGAACACATTTTTTTTTTCTCAGCACTGTAGCAGAAACCGTTTATTCTCATCATCAATGCATATGTGATTTGCTCCATATCGTTAGAAGGAAAAGTAAGATTTTGGTCATTGAAAATGTTTTTTCTGTAGCCCTCATCTGATTTTACACGTGGTGCATACTAAAATAAGCAGAGAAAAAAATGCAAATAAAATACTGAAAATGCTTGGTGTTCTGTATTCAGTGAGACCTTCCTAGAACCTGCTCAGCACCCCCATGGGTGGTGCTCAACAGGCCCGTCAGATATTGTTGAAAGAAAGCAATATATCCACAAATGAAAGCTAAAATTGCAATCCTTTACCCTTTGAGGCATATTTCAGTTGGAAAAAAGAAAAGAAAAGAAAAATTGGCTTAGCTGAGAGGGTCACGGAGCTACCGTGTGGCCAAGGCTCACGCACATTAAATCATGGTTGTCTGCTGGCTAGTGGTGCCCATTACACAACTCTGTCCCCGTGCTGAAGGGCAATTGCGCTTGAGGGAGAGCTTTCTTCATATTATTGTGTTGCCCGATAGCCCTTCTTTGGGTCAGGGTCTGTCAGCATTTCCATGATAAACTTCTGATTTCAAAGGTTTTTAATTTGATCATAAAAAGGTGCCCCAGGCTGAAGTTTGCTATAGAGGGCCTGTTCCAAAGAATGAAGGTTCACTGCCTTCTTTTCTCTGCCCAATTCTGCAGAGAAAAGAATAACCAAAAAGAAAAAAAGAAAATCTGGTATGTCTCCCCTCTTTCCTTGTAATTTCAGAATTGTGGAAAGCACCAAGATCCAAGATGGTAGTTTAATATAATTACTCATTTGGGTGTGGGTTAAAAAAAATTAATGATTCACTTGGCATATATTGTAGATAACATATCTTTTCTATAATTTGTAAATCATTAATTTTTTAAACTGCTACATGATTTGGGAGGGGTGGGGGTGGGGATCCAATCAAAGATTTTTTTAAAACTTGAAGTTGGTCAGTTCAAGGGTTAGCCTTTCCTGTGTGTTGTCTGCCATTTCCATTAGGAGTTTGGGGAAAAAATACTCTCAGACAGACCCTTATTTTGCATGCAGTGATAGAGGGTCAGATATGTGCTTCTTTGGGAGATACGGATTTCTTTAATCAAGTTTCATGAAGCCATTCTAGTCTGTTGGGGAAAATAGTGATTAAAAGCACTTCCAAAATTAACCTTTTTGTCAATTCAGATATGATAAGGCTTGCATCAATGGACACACTTCACACATTTTTTGGTTTTAAGACAAAAACAAAATCAACGAAACTTGAGAACACATTTGATCACTGCAAATGTGCTTTAAAAATTGGCTCAATGGTGCTTATACATGAAACAGTAACAAATGGGGTCCCTAGGACTGTCAGAAGGAATCTTTCATTTGTATGTAATTACATACTTGAGGAGGAGGTGCTTTTAAGGCAGTCTTTCATTTTTTAATCATCTCAAATATGCAACCATCCGTCCAGTAACATTAAGGGTCATAAACCGGTGGGAAACAGGAAATTCAGTGTAGAAGCTTAGGATGCCTCTGGGTGAGGTGGTCTTTACTTCCCCCTTCGGTTTTTGTGTGTGTGTTGCTGTTGTTGTCGTTCATGGGCTTCAATGCTGAAGCTATGCGATCATTTTTCAGTGAGCGAGCTTCTAACTGGCAGGTGTTTTGATCACGGGGTTTGCAATCTCTTGCCCTTGGAGACACGTGAGGGCCCTAGTTTCATTCTTTTTCATAAAGGAAGTGCAATCTCTGTAATTAAACCCTACCTGTAAATTTCCTCAACATTCTCTTTTGGTCCACTGACATGAGACCCTTAATGTTGCTTCAGTGTAAAATTGTATATTTTTGTCTGTGATATACTTTATTAACTTAAATAATAGTTCTAAAAGCCTTCACTGTTGGTATTAAGAGAAAGTAGGGTTTTAAAAGTGATGATAAAGATGCTATAATGTCAATTCATTCCAGTCCAATTGAATGCGGTAAGAAAAAGACCTTGAATAGTTCTCTAGGGACAATTTCTCACTGGCCATTGACATTAATCTTTGATGTATTCTTAGAAAAAAATTTTAAAAAATTGAAACTGGTCCAAGGTTAGAGTCATATCCTCGATAACTATTTTTTTTAATTTTATTAGGAAATTAATAATAGTCTTTTTCATTCTGGGTGAAAGAAAATTATTAAAAGATTAGTTGAGTGTGAAATTAAATAGCATTTTGCTCATGCATACTGAAAAGGTGGGCTCGGAACCTGATGCATTTAAACAAGTTTCTGAAAGGTTTCAATTTGGTGCAAGAAAAAAAATACAATGTTTCCTTTGAAAATACTGAATTTATCAATTGCTGCATGGATCAGATGGCACAGGTTAATCTTTGATTTTCAGAATCTTAATGAAGTAACTATCAAACGATTTGTATCCATGATTAAAGCTGGAATGAGATCTGATTTTTTTCCTAATCTCTCAGTTTAAGCTAATAAATGTAGGTTAATGTGGATGAAATCATCTGTGATATATTATGTTCATTTATCAACTGAGCTTTTTTGATGTTGCCTGTTTTTATGTAAAACATGTTCTTAAAGGTTAATAAAAGAATAGTACTTGGTGTATGAACTACTACGTAATACCCGAGCTCCAATGTCCACTCCTCAGTTCACTCTGCCATAATGGAGTAAAATTTCAGTTTAGTTCAGTTCATAATTGACACATTCAGTCCACGAAGGAATAACCCAGCTGTGTTCTTGGGGGGAATTCTCTCTATGCAAGGCTTTAAAAATTAGTCATGCGGTCAGAGTGTAGCTTTCCCACATGTCCTTCGTAGCAGAGTGTCTATTTCATGAGCATAATTCAAAAACAACTATTCCAAAAATGTCCCTTTTCATATATTATCTTCCCGCCTGGGCCAGTGACTCGGATATACACAAAGAAATCAAATACCATTCAGCCTGATTTTATCCTTCCACCTATCTGCCCCAGCTCTCCAGAGTAGAGTGTTGTTTTATCCGCTACCCTGTAATTAGCTGCTGTTTTTTTTATAGTGATGTCCCATTAGGCAACCCACGTGTGATATTGACCTGAGAGAAAATTGCAAAAATGTACAGCGGAATCAAGTTCTTTCCTATGTGAGTTGTTCAGAGCTAAGAGATTGAAAAGTCGGCCAGCAAACGTGACTGCAGGTCCCCTGGTGTCCTATGAAGGTGCCAGAGGACCTCGGAGCACTTGTGAAATTAGCGATCCCCTTCCCGGCCATCTACATGCGGCCGCTGCCGCTGCGGCTGTTGTTTCGCCTTTCGCTCCTCAGCAGTGAAATTGCTGGGTCCTTTCTAGGCTTTCGGGGCACCTGCTGTGAAACAATAGCTAAAGTGATTGTTTCCTAAGGACCATTACCTTGTTTTATGAGGCTGGCAGTTTCCCCAAAAACCTGCCATCAGAAAAAACAAAAAAAAGTGCCCTGACACAGAAACATCAAACGCTACTGGCATCTCGGGGACTGAGGAGGATAACACTGCCATGTCAGGAAACTGGGAGAAGAGCGTTCCAGCGGGACGGGACTAACGTTCAATTAAGGAAGTTTTGCACACGGAAGTAAACGGGTAACAGGAAAAGCGCCATCCCGGGGAATTCCTTACACACAAGAGAGGCTTTGCTCTGTCTTCAAAGGTAGCCAGCTTCCCCAGCTCCAGAAGGGGCACCGAGGGAAGACGGGGAGCCCCGCCCAGCCAGCTGGACCAGCCAAACCCACGCTGGCCGCCAGCTCAGCGACAGATGTCCTTGCCAGCTTGCCTGCACATCCAAATCGTTTATTCAAATGTTTCTTGAGTAAGTGCCAACACCACACTTACTAGGGCACTTCACTGGGGTTTAGAAAAGAAAAGGGAAACTCTGTTGTCCGTTTTCATTTTTACTATGATCAGAAGATGTTTAAGACAAGGACAGGGGTCTCCAGAAGAAAGCTTTGCTATTTATTCTGAGACTCCTGGTCTGGGGTTCAGACAACCCGGACATCACATCCCATCAGACCCTGTGGTTACGGCAACTTGGGTTCTCTCACTTGAGTATGTGTTTGCCATCTGCCTGTTTGGTGGTGCCCACACCCTGTGATACCCTTGGCTCTGCTCCTGGCCCTCTGAAGTAGAAGGCCTCCCAGAGTCCTCTCCGCCCTTCGTAATTAGCACGCGATTTACAGCTGTCCTAAACTAGCACATTTATTCAGCAAGCATCGTCCAGAACCTACAGTGAGTGACGCACCATGGAGGCGGAGATGAACAAGACACAATTCTTGTTCTTGAGAATCTCAGATCTGGTGAGAACTCTTCTCTGGATGCCCACAAGTTGGGGCACCTGATTTATCACTCACAGATGGCCGAACTCCAGTTTGTTGGGGGCCAAGGCACCCCTACCAGCCTGAGACTGGCCCTCGCAGCCTGCTGAGTCTGCAGGCCAAGCTTCAGTCATGCGCACACGCATCTGTGGCTTGCTCTCTTACAACAATTCAGAGATCTGTGTGTTGCCCTTAGAAAGCCCCTGGAAGGAGGCAAAGAAGGGGAGGAGAGCGGGGAGTGAGAATAGGAGGAAAGGAAGGAATGAAGCTGCCCAGGTCTTAGGACCGAGCATGTCGTTTGAGGGTAAGAATACTAATGTCTCACAGAAAAGTGAAAGTGAAGTCAGTCAGTTGTGTCTGACTCTGCAACCCCATGGACTGTAGCCTACCAGGTTCCTCCATCCATGGAATTTTCCAGGCAAGAGTACTGGAGTGGGTTGCCATTTCCTTCTCTAGGGGAGCTTCCTGACCCAGGGATCGAACCTGGCTCTCCCGCATTGCAGGTAGACGCTTTACCCTCCGAGCCACCAGGGATGTCTCACAGTGTGCTCCTCAAACCCAGTCCGAGGATGTGCTCTGTAGAATCACAGGGCATACCTTCCTGTAGGTTGAACATGGCTTTGGTCTCTCCACCCAGGTGAGCAGTGCCCCCTTCCCCGAGACAGGATGAGCAATAAGATCCCACCAATGGCACCGTCAGCGCACCTCTTTAGGAAGCAGAAGGTGAGGTGTTTCCCAAGAATGGTCTAACTCTCACACCTCACTGCCCATTCTCTCCTTGACTTCCGGGAACTTCTCAGAGGACCCGGTAACGGGAGTTTCAGCCTGGGGGACCCTCTCCGCCATCCGCCCTCAGGGCACACCCTCTAGTCCCATTTCCAGCAAGCCCCTGTCAGGCGCCAGTCCCTCCGCTGGATGACAGGATCCATCCTGGGGTCACGAGATGGAAGACCTGACCGCTGGGGTCTGGTGTGGGAAACCTGCCAGCTGAAGGGCGGCACCCAGCACGGTCAGGGCTGTGCGGAGAGAGCCCAGGGTGCGCCGTGGGCACTCCAGAAACTCACCTCACTGAGATACAGGGCTGGGGGGACTCAGAGGAGGCTTCCTGGATCCAGTGGCCCTAAGGGAGGGTCTGAAGGAGAAGCAGGAATCAGCCAGGAGAAGGAGAAATGTGTTTCAAGCCATGGGAACAGAGAGAACACGGCGGAGCTCGGGGTGGTAAGATGGAGGCTACGGCCGGGCCTGAGGAGGCAGGTACAGCCCGGGCAGTGGGCCCCTCAGACCCTCAGCGGGCACGCAGAAGAGGCGTGCAGGCCGGCCCATGTGGTCCACTGAAAATGTGGCGGGTAGAAACGAAACAGCCCAGATGCTGGGTCCCCAGGGCTGGTTAAAGGAGGAAGTGAAGCCAGGTGAACAGCACTTGAGGGGGCAGTAGAGACCCTTCCCTTTCTGGAATAATACAAACCCTGATGGATCCCTCACCGCAGTGACAAGAGGGCAGCCTCCCTGTGCAGACAGAGGGGCTGGTCATGTGCTAATGCCTTCCTACAAGAGTGGAGTCTCCAAATCACAAAGCTTCTCAGATCACAGCGGGGAAAAGAATCACATCTTTCTCTCCTGTGTTGCTTCACCACTGAGAAAAAAAAAAAGGAAAAGAGAAATCCACTGACCCTGAAAATAGCTCTCTGTCTCCTCCCTCCCAGACAAATTCACATTATCACCTTTCCCTGCAGCGGGGTGATAATTAATGTTCCACCCGAGAGAGGTTTCGTTATTCCATCAGAATTACCTATTAATTTTCTGGATTCTTCTGACGAAGCGGTGAACTTGTCATGAAGGGCACGTTGTTCAGAACGTGAAATATCCTTTCATTTTCAACAGGTAAATCAAGGCCAAATCAACCTAGACATGTTTAATTTCCTCTCTCGACATGGTTCCCTCTGTTCTCATGGCTGTGGATGTTTCTTTTTTTCAAGAACATTTTCTAAGTTCTCTGCTCTCGTGCTGGGCAAATCGTTTGGGCTTCATCAGTAGCTTCTATTGTTTCCTAGCTTCTCAGTAGAGGAAGGTTCACGCTGTTTTCTTAAACTGGAAAACTGAACATTTCCTGCTCAGAATGGGAGAGAGACCTCATTCCAACACTTGCATCCACTGATTCTCTCATGGGACTTCTCCTGCCCAGTGGTTTTGTGGGTTCTCCCGATTTGCCCACACCTTGATGTGCTTCTCTGCAAAAATGTTGTCAGTGGGTATGTATACCTTAATCCCTCTGCCTCTCACAACAGGGCTTCCCTCTCTCAACAAGTCTGTACCAAAAATGTCTCAGGAAAACACACCAAGGGCAGCCCTGCTGGAGAAAAAAAAGTGAAAGTCGCTCAGTCGTGTCCGACTCTTTGCAACCTCATGGACTATACAGTCCATGGAATTCTCCAGGCCAAAACACTGGAGTGGGTAGCCCCCTTCTCCAGGGCATCTTCCCAACCCAGGTATTGACTGCATTATGTGTGGATTCTTTACAAGCTGAACCACCAGGGAAGCCCAAGAATACTGGAGTGGGTAGCCTATCCCTTCTCCAGGGGATCTTTCCTACCCAGGAATTGAACCGGGGTCTCCTGCATTGCAGGCGATTCTTTACCAGCTGAGCTACAAGGGAAGCCTAGAAGGCAGGCAGTTGTCACCTGAGTAATCAGGTCTCTGGAATAAAAGAGCTTGAAGGCTTGCCAGCCTGGAGGTCTGCTCACTACTGAGCCTCAGTCTCTTTAGTGTCAGCCGATCAGAGCCTCCATGAGTCCCTCTTACAGTAGCAAAGGTGCCCTCAGACTTAGAGGATCACTCCTATCCATCACAACGAAGATTATCCAACTCAGCTCTGCCTCCACTTGCCAGCAGGGAAGAACTTTCCAGGTGCGAGGAAGGCGAGGGTCTGTTGGGCCAAGTCAGGCCTCCCTGCACAGGCTCTTGCCTCCTCCCAGTGCTTGGCTCCACTCGTCAGCGTTCCAGCAAAAACAGCCCCATAAACCCCTTCACAGCCACATTCATTCACTCCAAGCTGTAACCTGCGCCCCTCCTCAGAGGCACATCTGTCGCCTGAAAACCAGGCAGTCGCTCCACTATAAGTGCCCAAGGTTTCGCTTCTCCTTAATGTGGCCCTATATCCAGACTGACCTCTGGGCAAACTCGACCCCCATCATAAGCCAGGGGGCCTGCTAGAGATGGAGCTTCTCCATTCTGACATCTGCTGCACCAACATGTAGCTTTAAGAGCTCAGAACCAGAACCACCGCGGCTTCTGCGCTGCTGAGGTTAGCAGGCTCCTTCCCCCTCACTCCACAGCATCCACGGTGGCGGCCGGCATTGGCGTTCCTAGTGGACTCACCACAATGTCATCCTGAAAGTGTGTATGTGTGAGTGGTATGTGCAGTGTATGTGTCTATATGTATGGTGTGAACAGGCAGTGTGTATGTGTGCAGGACTGTATGTGTGTACGTATGTGCCATGTGTGGTGTGTGTGTGTGTGTGTGTGGTATGCATGTATGCATGTATCTGTGTGTATGGCATGAATACGTGTTATGTGTGTAAGCATGCATGTATGCATGAGTGTGCAGTGTGTATACATGTATGTGTGGTGCAAACATGCTGTGTGTATATGTGCATATGTGGGGGTGTGGTGATTAAAACACAAGCCCACATCACAGAGCGCAGCCAGCTCCCCGCCACAGGCAGCTTAAGTGTCCCAGGCGTTTGCCTTTGTATCACCCCCGGAAAGATGATCCCGACTCCCACAGCGTCAGGCTTCACAGCCTGCTGTGACACGGGCCCAGCTCCTGGCCAGAGCCGGCCTCCTAGGGCTCTATTTACTCTCCTTTACTGTCATCCACTTCATCCTTTGCTCCCAGAGCAGGAGGCCGCTGCAGTAACTTTAGATTTGAGCAGTCAGCTTCAAAAGTCTTGCCGTAAATCAGGGAGGTGCGACCTGGCACTTGGAAAATGAGACACCCTTTCCTCCAGTCTGAGCTCCTATATTTTCAGCTTCAGGTGGGAGCTCCCTGTCTGCCCACCTTCCCCCTACTCCGCCACTCTTCACAGATATCTGATGTGAAAAGCTGCCTGCTGGCTATTGGCATCTTAAAAATGTTTACGTGTGAAATCACCAGACCATTATCTTTCCTCCACTTGAGCCCAGCTCTAACAATCAGCCGTTGCCCTCCAATATTGACTTTCTTTCTTCCTGTTGCTTTGGCTGACAGAAGGACGCCTGCTGGGACCCTGGCCGTGTCTCTGGAGAGTCGGGGGGAGCCCACTGTCCCCCTTACCCTCATGTGGTGACAGGGTCACAGGAGGGGGAGGGCCACATTTGTAAGTATAAGCAAGGACTCATTCTGTGCAGCTGATGAAAACTTCTGAGGGTGAGAGTCTGAAACTCCCCTGCTCCTGGGAAAGCATCTATTTCCTCTATTTGGTTCCATCCACCTAAAAGCCAAGTAGAAACCAGGGCGTCCAAGAAAGAGAATTCTCAAGTTCATGAACCACAGCTAATTGAATCCAACATGGCCCTCAGGCTGGCAGCTGTCTGAGCAGAGATCTCTTCACAGGCGTCAAACTACTTGCTGTGAATGTTCTGCCAGGACTGCAAGCTAAGACCGCAGGTCACCTGTGAGGAGGCATCATCAGAGCTTTCCCTCCACCTGGCGCACATCACTGCACATGCTCGGGGTCTCAACAGTGTGTCGTGTCTACTTAGGACATTAAGTTCCATTTCGCAGGAAATGTGGCTGGTGAGACATCACAGGAGCCAACATGCCTTATGAAACAGTCAAGAGGCAGCGAAGGGTTTGGGGTAGGGCGTGGCATACTGAGATGTACGCTTATAAAAGATGAGTAGAGGCTTGTGTGAAAGGGGACAAGCTTGGCAACTGAAAACTCATTAGGGGACTGGCAATATTTTAGGAAGACATAGTAAAGTCCTGACATGGGCAGTGGTAAAAGGGATGAAGAAGAGGCAATAAGGACGTGTTTGGGAGGCCAAAGCAACCAGTGGAATCTACTTATTTCTCTGGGGTGATCTGGTGAGGGTGGCATGACTAACAGGCGGGAAGATGACAGGGTGAGTGTGCTGGGGTGGGAGACCAGCTTGCTTTGGGATATATGTATATATATATGTATATATATATATATATATATATATAGAGAGAGAGAGAGAGAGAGAGAGAGAGTTTCGGGGACTGTGGAAGGGGACAACCTGCAGAACAAGTCTGGGCTGCGCACAGGGGTGAGGGAGTGGACCAAAGCGGCATTTAAAACTTTAAAGAGCAGATGCCGCCGCTGAGCAGAGCTAAGAATGTAAGTCGAGAAGAGGGCCGAGGAAGTCGCCCTCAGGTGGGGAAGAAAATAGGGAAACTTCTGGTTATGAATCAAGTCCTGGTCATCTGGGGCTGGTTGTTATAGAAGTTATGGCCTAACTTCCTGAACTGTCCCTGGGGATGGTGATCTGAAGCTTCCAACAAGTCTGATGGATAACAGGCTGGCTCCTGGGGTTGCTCACTGTACATAAAGGATTGGTTTCCTGGGCTTCTTGCTGAAGGTTGCAGGTCAAAGTTCTGTTTTTATATATGGTCTGGTATTGTTCATCTGTATATTCAGTCTCCAGGGGTGCAGATTTAGCTTCTGGGAGCCTTACTGAAAGCAGTTTCAGAAATGCCAGAGAGCAGAGAGTACAGGGACAAACAGGAGGTAGACAGAGCATGCGTCCCCTGCCCTTTCAGGGCTGTTCTGTTAAGAGCAGGAGTAATGAAAGGGTGATAAGGCTCCAAGTGCATTCAATTTTTAAAAGAATGAACTGGGACCTTGTTAACAGGATGAGAAGAAGCCACCATGAAGAGGGCTGAAAATATCAGATCGCCTGGTAGATATCTCATATCTCATGCAAGACTCAAATGGACCTCTAATTTCATCAGATCCAAAACTGAGCTCACTTTCTCTCTTGCTGCAAACAAGTTTCATGCCCTGAACACCGTGGATTAGTGGGCACTCCCCTCCAACCAGGCATCCATGTCATTGAATCACGAAGTTCTATTGATTCAACCTTCTAAGCACCATCATGCCCATCTCCGGCTCTTCAATCCCATGGCACTTCTTCGGTTTACGAACTCATTAATTTTCAGTTGTACTATTGTGGCAGGTTTCAAACTGGTCTTTTAAACCCCTGTCTGTCCTATCTTAAAACTGCTGAGTTTTCTTTTTAAAATTCAAATCACCTTATTTTCCTGCTTGCATTCTTTCAATGATGCCCACAGGATAAACAGCCAGCTTCTTAGGACGGCACTCATTCATTCTCTCCACAAACAGTTCGTAAGCATCTACGATGCACCAGCCATTGTGTGGGGTACTGAGTAATAATAGGAAACCAAATAATAATGGGAAACCAAATAAATCAACCCCCTGGTTCTTGAAGTTCACAGTCTACTGGTGGATAAACATTAATCAAATAACTGCACAAGTAGCGTTTCAGCTGTGACGAGTATTATATAGGGGTACAATGAGAGAATCTGAGAGGGAAATTTGATGGAGACAGGAGGTCGGGGAAGGTGTCGTGAGGTGAGATTAGAAGGCTGGGTTAGAGTTAAGTAGCAAAGAAGAGGGTGAAGAGCATTTTGAGACGAGTTTACGCAAAGCCTCAGTGGTGGCAGTGAGCATGCTAACCCAAGGGACAGTGTGGAGGAAGAAAAGTGTGAGGCACCTGAGAGACAGACAGGCGTGGTGGGTCCTGTAGGGAGAATGGTGGTTTATCTTTCTCCTCAGAGAAACTGACGGGTTTTTAAGTAAGAGGTGGAGGTGGTGATGGGATCAAATGTTCATTTCAAAGAGATTACTCTGGCAGCAGTACAAGCTTTAAGAAGGTGGGGCTGAGAAGACAGGTAGAAGGCAGTACAGATAAACTCACGCTGGTAGTGAGTGTGGAGACAGGGACTTGGATATTCAGGAGCTATTCTTTTTTTTTTTTTTTACTTTATTTTACTTTACAATACTGTATTCGTTTTGCCATACATCAACATGAATCCACCACAGGTGTACACGTGTTCCCAATCCTGAACCCCCCTCCCACCTCTCTCCCCATACCATCTCTCTGGGTCATCCCCGCGCACCAGCCTCAAGCATCCTGTATCCTGCATCAGACATAGACTGGCGATTCGTTTCTTATGTGATATTATACATGTTTCAATGCCATTCTCCCAAATCATCCCACCCTCTCCCTCTCCCACAGAGTCCAAAAGACTGTTCTACATATCTGTATCTCTTTTGCTGTCTCGCATACAGGGTTATCATTACCATCTTTCTAAATTCCATATATATGCGTTAGTATACTGTATTGGTGTTTTTCTTTCTGGCTTACTTCACTGTATAATTGGCTCCAGTTTCATCCACCTCGTTAGAACTGATTCAAATGTATTCTTTTTAATGTCTGAGTAATACTCCATTGTGTATATGTACCACAGCTTTCTTATCCATTCGTCTGCTGATGGACATTTAGGTTGCTTCCATGTCCTGGCTATTATAGACAGTGCTGCGATGAACACTGGGGTACATGCGTCTCTTTCAATTCTGGTTTCCTTGGTGTGTATGCCCAGCAGTGGGATTCTTAACAGGACTTGACCATGAGGGGTTTAAGCAAGAGTTATTAGGGGTAATTTCCACTTTCTGGCTTACAGAAGGGATAATGGTCCCTCTGATTCCTTGAAGGAAACTCTGGAAGAGAGCCAGCTTGAAGGAGCAGAGGTAGATGCTGAACCTAATTGTAGACATGTTCTTTTTGAGGTGACTCTGACACGTCCAAAAGACCTCGATTGTGCTGTAGGATATACTAGCCTGGAGCCCAGAGGAAACATAAATCTTCAGGCATCCCTACGTGGGAACCCACTGACGGATGAGAATGCTTGAGACAAGTGTGGAGTAGGAGGAGAGGGTCCAGGACTGAGCACTTAAGAGCTTCAACCTACAGTGGTTGGATAGAGGAGAAAATGTATAAGAGAAGAGACAGAGAAGCAGCTGGAGAAGCAGACAAGACCCAGGAGAGGGCTGTGTTGTGAAAGCCAAGGGTAGAGAGTAAATTAAAGATCTTTATTTTTAATGTTGGTAGAATTTAGCAATGCAGAGGTTATTAGGGATCCTCAGCAGTATTTCTCAACCCTCTGTCACGGCAGAATGGAAAAGAATCCCTGCATGATACCAAGGGTAGCCAAGAAAAGCTAGCAATTCCACTCCTAGGTGTCTATGGACAAGTTACTGTGGAACCGAGCAATTCCACTCCTAAGTGTGCGTCGAAGAGAATCTGCTTTTCAATGCAGGGGACTCAGGTCTGATCCCTGGTTGGGGAACTAAGACTCCACATGCCGTGGAGCAGCTAACCCCTTGCGACACAACTAGAGAGCCCGTGAGCTACAACAGAAGATCCTGCGTGATACAACAAAGCAGCCATGTGCTGCAACTAAGACCCGACATAGCCAAATAAAATAAAATAGAATAAACGAACGTTGAAAAGAATAAATTCTGTGAGATGTGAAGTGAGACAGATCTTCCTAATCCTGCTAAGTGAGGGGGCTTTTGCACAGCTGGTAACTGGTCCTCCAAGGCCGTGACACCTGGGCCCCGGGGCTGACAAGGGACACCAAAATGCCAGTGCTCTCAGCGAAAACAACCGTATCTTGGTAATGTTTTCTTTTTAAATTAAGACTTTTTATGACCCTTTTCTCTTCTGCCTCACCTGCTGCTTGTGACACTCCCCTTCCTCGACACCTTCTCCTCCATTTCTACTCATCCCATAAGACCCCATGCGTGCATCTCAGTCTTGCTGAAGACTGTGCCAACCTCACTCACCTCCACCCCAGTGACTAAACTGGGTCACCTCTGCTTTGGGCACCACTATTTATTTACTACTACTTATCATTAACACTCATCTCACTAGAGGACGAATATATGTTTGCAGGCCTGTCTCGCCACACTGGAGCTTCTTGGGAGAAGCTCTCACCCATGTTTTTCTATGTATCACTTAGCACTGCGCCTAAAAAGAAGAGATGCTTAACAGATATTTTAGGGCAAAAGGATGGACTGACAGAGAGGAAGAATGCCTCAGGAAGCAACTGGGGTGTCAGTGAAGAAGAGAAAGCTTTCAGATTGTTATAAAGTAGTCTAGTTTTCTACATTAAAATTAAGAAACAACAATTATGTGTCTATACATTGGCTAAAAGTTTGCCAGGGATGAGTATTCATCAGTAATGAACAAATAGATAGTGGGAGTGTTACCCTACAACCTTCTTCAACTTAAGGGGTTGTTTATTTAGTTAGCATAAATCTGACTTTTAGTAAGTTTTGTAGAAAGGATGTTTAGCAAGAAAATTTTACCCTGAGTACAGAGAAGTCAACATAGGCAGTGTCTTGATTCTCTAACATTTTGATGCCATTTTGATGTAGTAATAGCTGCAGATAAGAATTGTACTGATCAGGTAAGAAGAGATGTTAACTAAATGTTAGCATATCTGGAACTGAAATAGTCGATTAGGATAATCTTTGGATAACAATTTCAAAAGACTCAAGCCCTAAACGAGGAATTATTCAGGGTTGATACATTTCTCTCGCAGTTAAAACAGCTGTATTATTAGCACCATTTTTTTGTTTTGTTTGCGTGCTCAGTCATGTTCAACTCTTTGCGACCCCGTGGACTGTAGCCCACCAGATTATTCTGTCCATGGCTTTTTCAGGCAAGAATACTGGAGGGGGTTGCCATTTCCTCCTCCAGGGGATCTTCCCGATCCAGGGATTGAACTCCTATGTCTCCTGCATTGCAGGGGGATTCTTTACCTGTGAGCCATCAGGGAAGCCCATTATTAACATTAGAAACCCCTGAAGCGAGAAACATAAAAATAAGACCCCACCAAGCCACTGAGGGGGTATCACGCCTAAGGGTAGTGGCTTAGTTGAGTTACAAGTTTATTGCTTGCAAAGATTAAGTATTAATACATCAAAAAAGATTTTTAAATAAAAGGAAGACTTGTTTATTGCTGAATTTTGGACATCATAAGCAAAGCAAAAGAAGGGGGAAAAATTCCACCCCGATGAAGACCTCAACATGTGTCCGCTGGTCTTTCATATAAACAGGATTATCCTGCACTTACCTACATATAAGACATTCAGCTAATATTTATTGAGCTCTTTAGGCAGAGGAGATGGTCACATAATTAAAACGAAGGGGTGGAAAAGCCCTCTCTCCTGAAACTTGTATTTTACTTAGAGGGAAATATACATATAGGTATAAACATAATAAGAAAATCATTCACTGTTTTTCACTTACTCTCAGACACCAGCAGTATCAATCACCTCTGTCTGCATAATAAAACACATCAAAGGAAAGGCTATTCTTTAGGTCATTCCGGAGATCAATAATTTTGTCTGGATTCAGCTGATGGTACTTCTGGTCTCTTATGATTTCTGCATCCATAGTCAGCTTCCTATCAGCAAGGGAGCTCTCCTGGCCATCAGTTGGGGCAGGGGAGGCAATTGGGCCAATTGTTTCTCATCACCCAGCAGGCCAGCTTATAGGACTGGACCCAGAATTCCAAAGGAGAGATGGGATATACACCAGACCTCCACAGAACCAGGCTCAGAACTGGCCCCTCATTTCTGCAACAATATGTTAATCAAAGCAGTCCACAGGACTGGGTAACTTTCAGGGAGTAGGAAAATAGAGGAGCTATAAAGTCACATCAAAAAGCATGGATACAAGGAAGAAATCAATCGCAATCATTTTTTGCAAGCAATTCCTCACTGTTGATGGTAAGGTCCACCATCAGCTCATTCACCACTAGGAAAGATAACAGCTGCCAACTCATTGGAAGACATATGTGATCGCCAGTTGCATCTCAATTTCATAGATGTTTAACTGCAGAAAAAAATATGCATCACAAATAAATGAAAGATGATAGAAAGCCATAAGACGATGGGAAGAATATAAAACTAGTAAAGGTGATGAAGCGTGCCAGCAGTAGGGACACATGACGGAATGTTAAATAAAGCAGTCAAAGGAGACTTTGCTGAGGTTTGAGCAAAAACTGGAAGTAGGTGAGGAAGGCGCTATGCAGGCATATCTGTGAACACCCAGCAGAAAAGCCCTGAAGTAAGAGTTTGCCTGGTGTGCTCAAGAAATGGGAAGTGTGGCTGGGGAGGGGAGAACAAGGGGCAAAGGGGTAAGAGACGCAGTCCGAAAGCTAACGGAGAGGGCGTGGGGGGCTGTGCAGGCCATCTCCTGTGTCTTTGACTCTGAGTGAGACGGGAAGCAGTGAGCAGAGGCACTCCGTGAAGAGTTTTAATGCCTAACAGGCTCCCTCCATTGCTGTTGGAAATAACCCGTGAGGCGTAATACCAAGAAGAGGAGTGAGAAGATGTTGCACTAATTCAGCTGAGAGATGGCAGCGGCCTGCCCTAGGATGGTAGCCATGGCTCCTGTGAGGCTGAGATTCTGGGTAGATCTTGAAAGTAGAGGGTCAAAGGACATCATGATAACTTAGACTGGCTGTGACAATAAAAAAAAGGACATTGAAGTTCTGTCCTGAGCGACGGGAAGGACAGAACTTCTGTTTGCTGTGGCAGTAGCCACCGGTAGAGCATATTTGGCAAGTGGGTAGAGAGAGACTTTCTACTTCTTAAATTGACAGGATTGATATTTTTATCTATTAAATATCCAAGTGTGTTTTAACCTTGACTTCTCCATGAAAATGTCATGCAGGGACTTCCCTGGTGGCACAGGGGATAAGAATTTGCCTGCCAATGCAGGGGACACGAGTTTGATCCCTGGCCTGGGAGGATCTCACATGCTGCTCAGCCCGTGCACCACAATACTGAGCCTGAGCTCCAGAGTCCCCGAGTCGCAACTACGGGGACTGAGCTCATGAGCTGCAGCTACGGAAGCCCACACGCCCTGGGGCCCACGCTTTGCAATAAGAGAAGCCACTGCAATGAGAAGTTCAAGCCCCAAAACTGGAGAGTGGGCCCCACTCGCCACAACGAGAGAGAGCCGCACAAAGCAATGGAGCCCAGCAGAGCCAAAGGTAAATAATTTTTAAAAAATGTCATGCATATTGTGCTTGTCATTCAGTATTCTTCTGCAACACCTTTTAAAAACAGCTGTATACTACTTTTATGGATATACTATGATCTTTTTAATTATCACCTACTGAGGAACATTTAGATATTTTCAATAAATTATGAATACAAACATGGTTTCAAGTGAACAGTAAAATCTTTGGGTAGATCAACTATTTCCTTAGTATAAATACCTCCAATTGGAATTGCTGGGACAGAGAGCTTATCTATTCTTAATATACATGTGGTCAAATCACTCTCTGGAAAAGTTGTATCAATTTATGTTCCCACCACAATGAATGACTGTTTTCTTAATCCCTTAAATAGGTCTTCATAGTCAGAGATTCAGATTAGAGAAAATACTTCCTGAGATGAAAATAATTTTACTCTAAATCCAACAAACCCTTACGGCATACCTACTATCCCCTGGATGTGTGTTCTATATGTCTTGCCCTAGGCACAACTTTATTGAATTCCCAAAACTGCTAAACAATTATTAAGAACTGAGCCCAGAATCCAAAGTCAGAAAGTGACCATGTCAGGATGTGAACCCTAGGTCCAATGGCTTGTGTACTGAAGGGCAGCAATAACCTCGATGCATCTGGGCCCACTGAAAGCCACAGGGCACCTGTGCGGGCCGACAAGAACAAAGATTAAAGAAACAAACACGCAAATTTCCAAAAAGAGCCCCATTATTCCTGAGGGTGGGAACCAACCAACATGCAGACCATCAGAGTGTGAACAGTAAAGCTGGAGTCAAGAGAGAGGAGAACGGCTCACTCTGCGAGCGCTGATATTCAAGTGCGGTGGAAAGAAATCAGTGGCTCAGGGAGCTGAGGAGAGAGCCTGAACATGCCCGCAAAGAAAAGAAACAAGAGCTTGAAGTCATGTCCTTCCATCGTTGTCCCACAATTGTACAGAAGAGGAGAAACAAGACAGTTGGCCAGAAAATATACACTGTGCGGTGAAAGGAAATTATGATGTAACCAAGGCCACGGAAACCAAGCCAAGAAGGCTGGGTGATTAAATTACTAAGGTTGAACCCCCAGCTGGGAGGAATCCAAGAGGAAGAAGGAGGTGTGTCCCTATGTGTGAAAAGAAGGCATTCCACTCACAGACATTTTCAGGAGGCCCTCAAAGGGCAACCACAGCATAGTAAGACCAATGTCACGCTGAACACTGCCAGGCATTTCAGACGTAGGAAACATTGTGGATTAGGTGGAGGGGTGATGAGGCAAGAGTGAAATACGCTATTATATGGTAAAAGTTAAATAAAGAGTAACTCTGAGGAGGCAGACAGCCATAGCAAAGAAAGTTATGGAATCCTATTCACCTCGTCAGACGTGTCAGTGAGGCACACAGGTCAGGGTCCTGCTGGGCTAAGAACGTGGTTCTGGGTCTAATCGTCTGCTCACGCCTATGGCTTTCACCTCTACTGTGCGTTCTCATAGGAAACATGACCCCACGGCCTTGATTCAAGGTTATTCTCAGAAGACCTTGAATCTCGGGTATGGAAGTGCATCTTACTCCAGCAAGAGGCCCAAGTGACAATCAGCTTTTTTTTTTTTAATTGACGTGACATTTGCATAAAAATTAACCACTTTCAAGTACATAATTCTGTGGCATTAAGTACCTTCACAATGTCCTACAACCACCACCCTCGTCCAATTCCAAAGGGCAATTCGCTTTTGCTGAGTTTAGCAGCTGTAAGAGCTATTTGCCATCTTGACCCTTCACCGCGTGCATCAGATGAGCTCATATATTAATGTGTGTTAACTTAATACAAGTGTACCCTGTCTGTGCTTAGAACCTGAGCCAGATACTTGGCTCTGTTAAAACACACTTGGCGTCTGTTGCTATTATTTCCCAGAGGTTTAAAACATGAAGCATGCTCTATAAATGAGGTAGGGAATGGTAGGAGAACAGGTCATCGCTGTATTTTGTTCTTTTTCGTTTTGAGCTTAAAATAAAAAGGAAGACCAATTACTTGAATGTTTTCCAGTGTATTCTAAACCTTTGAAAGTAGGGACCCTCTCACTGTCTTTGTATTCCCTATACCCAGCAGGCCATGTTCATTCTGTTAAACAGAGTGAACCATTCTGAACCATTCTACACACCCATATGCACATATTCCTTCATAACACAGGAAAGCTCTATTCTTTTGTGGCTTGTTTTGGATTTGTTGTTGTTTTTCCTTAAAAAATTATATATCTTATAAAGATGAATAATAAGAAGAAACAGTGACAGTGAAAAGCTGGGTTTAGAGCTGGAAAGGACCTGAGAGAACATTTTATACCCTTAACTGACACGTAAGTCTATAGAGAACTAAAATCATTGCAGCCTCACAAGAGAAGCCATCTTCTCAGGGTTTCAGAACTCACATGGAAAGTCAAGATCCACGTCTCCCCTCTCACTGAGCAGAGTCAAAGAGGGATTAAGTTTCCGAGGAAGAAAGCCTCATCCCAAAGGGGCCCCCCACCGTGGGAGTCTCGCTTGTTTGGGGGTTACATTGGCAGCCTTGCAAACACTGTTTCACCTAGAAGGAAACAGATTGAAGCAGGTCGGGAAGGAGCAGTGAAAGCCTGCCTGCTCTGCGCCCCGCCCGCTGCCGGCCTTGTTTCTGAGCGGACTCCTCTGCAGTTCCATGGACCGGGGAGCTTGGCTGCTGCTGCTGCTGTTCAGTCACTAAGTCAGGTCTGATTCTTTGTGACCCCATGGACTGCAGCACACCAGGCTTCCCTGTCCTTCACTCTCCCAGAGTCCCTCAGGGTGCCCCAGGGATGCTCTGAGATCCAGTTCCCTGCCTCTGGGCTCCCACTCTTGGCCTGGCCCTTCTCACAAGTTCCCTCAGTTCAGTTCGGTTCAGTTGCTCAGTCATGTCTGACTCTTCGTAACCCCATGGACTGCAGCACGCCAGGCCTCCCTGTCCATCACCAACTCCTGGAGCTTGCTCAAAGTCAAGTCCATCGAGTCGGTGATGCCATCCAATCATCTCATCCTCTGTCGTCCCCTTCTCCTCCTGCCTTCAATATTTCCCAGCATCAGGGTCTTTTCCAGTGAGTCAGCTCTTCACATCAGGTGGCCAAAGTACTGGAGCTTCAACTTCAGCATCAGTCCTTCAAATGAATATTCAGGGTTGATTTCCTTTAGGATGGACTGGTTTGATCTCCTTGCTATTCAAGGAACTCTCAACAGTCTTCTCTAGCACTGCAGTTCGAAGGCCATCAATTTTTTGGCATTCAGTCTTACAGGTTTCCCAGGAGGCAGGTAGGGTGGTCCGATATTCCCATCTCCTTAAGAATTTCCCACAGTATGTTGTGATCCACACAGTTGAAAGGGGAGCTTTACAACAGAAATTTATTGTTTTCAAAATAAAAATAAATACATCTATTTCTCAGAAATGTATTTTCTTGGACTTGGTGGTCAAGAAGCAACTGTTAGACAGGGAACAACACACTGGTTCAAAATTGGAAAAGGAGTACGTAAAGGCTGTATATTGTCATCCAGCTTATTCAACTTCTATGCAGAGTATATCACACAAAATGCCAGACTGGATGAAGCACAATCCTGGAATCAAGATTGCCAGGAGAAATATCAACAACCTTAGATACGCAGATGATACCACTCTTATGGTCAAAAGTAAAGAGGGAAAAAACAGCCTCTTAATGAGGGTGAAAGAGGAGACAAAGCTGCTTTAAAACTCAACATTGCAAAAATTAAGATCATGGCATCCAGTCCCATTGCTTCATTACAAATAGATGGGGGCAAAGTGGAAACAGTGGCAGATTTTATTTTCCTGGGCTCCAAAATCACTGCAGATGGTGACTGCAGCCATGAAATTAAAAGACGCTTGCTCCTTGGAAGAAAAGCTATGACAAACCTAGGCAGTGTATTAAAAAGCAGAGATATCACTTTGCCAGCAAAGGTCTGTATAGTCAAAGCTATGGTTTTTCCAGTAGTCATGTACAGATGTGAGAGTTGGACCATAAAGAAGACTGAGTGCCTAAGAAGTGATGCTTTCAAATCATGGTGCTGGAGAAGACTCTTGAGAGCCCCTTGGACAGCAAGGAGATCAAACTAGTCAATCCTAAAGAAAATCAATTCTGAATATTCACTGGAAGGACTGATGCTGAAGCTGAAACTCCAATACTTTGGCCAGCTGATGCGAAGAGCTGACTCATTTGAAAAGACCCTGATGGTGGGAAAGACTGAAGGCGGGAGAAGAAGGGGACGACAGAGGATGAAATGGTTGGATGGCATCACTCATCAATGGACATGAGTTTGAGCAAGCTCTGGGAGATAGTGAAGGATGGGAAGCCTGGTGTGCTGCAGTCCATGGGGTCACAGAGAGTTGGACGTGACTTAGCAACTGAACAACAGGAAGGGTTGATGTCTGGTGAGGGCGCTCCCCTTGGGCTACACATGGCTACCTCCTGTGTGTTCACTTCACTGCGACTGCTCCCCAGTGCATGTGCAGGGAGAGAAAGAATGAGGGAGAGCGCGCAGTGTGGCATCTCTTGTTATAAGGACACTAATCCTGTTGGCTCCAAGCCCCACTCTATGACCTCATTGAATCCAATTACTTCCTTAGAAGTCCCGTCTCTAAACTCAGCCACACTGAGGTTAAGCTTTCAACATTTAAGGTTTGGAGGAAAAGCGCACATTCAGTCCATGAGGCAGGCGTGCAGAACTTGTATGGCTCAGAGCAAGGGGCTGTTAGAAAAGCAAACAAGAATCCACATTCTAGACCACAAGAGGGATGGTTTCCAGTGCAGCCACAATCCTGTAGTTTTGGTTTACCCAGGCAGTAGTGTAACAAGCTGGGTTTTGCTCAAATTTGGGTTTGAGTTTTTTTTGTTGCTGCTGTTTTTTGTTTTTTGGGTTTTTTGCTTTTGGGCTTTTTTTTTTTTTAGCACAGCAAATATGTATGAGGTGGGCCCAGGGCCTTCTGCACTGCCATGGTAGAGGCAGAGAATCAACATCTTCTCCAGGACTTTCCACCAAATTTGAAGCAAATGCCAAGTCTTTAGACACCAGGTCCAGGCCTGGAAAATCTCAGTGAAACAGATTCTTCCAATTTCAGTAAAGGGATTTCTTCACAGCTGGGAACTGTGTCTCCAGGTCAGTGACACCCAGGTCCCAGTGGTCAGGCCCAGGAAGGGCCAGAGACAATGGACACTGTGATGCCACTGCGCTCAGCTAAAGCCACTTGGCAGAGGGCTGGTGACAGGCTTCCAGTTCACCAAGAGACAACTGTGACCTGACCCTTGGCCCTGTCCTTCCCATTGCAGTGGGGACTCCAGATACCAGTACAGGAAGCTAGGTGGTTCTACTTATTTTGGAAAACAAAAACCTGGACAGAAAAGATGAAGAGAGCTGTGTTTACTCTCACATGTACGTGAAAAATGAGACATTCCCATCTCCCCACTGAGCATTTTTTGCCAGGTCACCCTCCTGCAACCAGAAGTGCCTGGAATCACTTTCCTAGTTGTCCTCCGAGTCTCTGCTATTGAATAGAGAACACCACTTTGGAGGGGAGGATCATTCCTTTGTATAAAGGAAAGTTCCTTTTGGAGTAATCCTGAGTTTCTTCCTGGGAGTACGGGGTGCCTCTCCCACACAGTTCTTCATAAGCTCTTTCCAGGAGCTATTTCCACCTCTGGACACACACTGAGATTTTGCTCCCAGATCTGACGATGATTTTCTAATGCCACATGCATTACTGAACTTAGTCCCTGCTTCCTTCATAGTCTCCTCAGCCTTAAAATGAAAGCAAATCCTTTTCTTAGCCATTTCTAAGCATGGAAATGTCTTTTGCACAATCTTAAAGATGGTTCTCATACAGAATACATTATTCTGATCAAATATGAAAAATGCACAGTGATGTCAAGCCACTGACTCAAAGACTAGAAATATGAAAGGAAGTATTTTTACAAAGGACTTTCATTTAGGGAAGCTAACAGAAATCCACAGACGTTGAACACATGAGATTGGGTTGAATACGTTTTAAGACTATGGACTTTAGAGTCATACAGACTGGAGTTTGAGCTTGAGCTCTGCTATTTACCAGCTTTGAGAACTTGGGCAAATTACTTAAATTCACAACTTTAGATTTCTCTTGGGTAAAAGCAAGATGGTAATTCAACCCTGCAAGGCTGTTAAGAATTCAGTGAGGTTATATTGTGGGCTTCCTTAAGCCACAGTGCATAGAGCAATCAGCTGGGAGCTGTTAAAAATATAAATGTCTAGGCTCCCATAGTGGACTGAGTAATGCCCCTCCAAAATTTATGTCTACTTAGGAGCTCAGAAAGTGAACTTGTTTGGAGAAGGATCTCTGCAGATGTAATGATGGTAAGGATCAAGGCAAGATCATCCCGGAGTAGAGGAGACCCCGAGCCCTTATGAGAGACAGAAAAGGACCCAGAGAGACACAGAAGGCAGAAGCAGAGATTGTACTGATGGGTCTACAAGTCAAGAAATCCCAAGGAGCTGGGGAAAAGCTGGGAGAAAGGCATGGGGGGATTATCCCTGTGAGCCTCTGAAAGGAACCAACCCCGTGGACACCTTGATCTTGAACTTCTAGCCTCCAGAACCAGGAGAGGATATGTTTCTAATGCTTTAAGCCACCAAAATTCTGGTGATTGGTTACTGCAGTCCCAGGAAACACAGAGACTCTGATTTAGCTGTATTTCTTAATTCTGTGCAGGCACCTGCCATGTGCCAGCAAGTGTTCTAGGTCTGTGAGGACTACGGTGCAGCCACACATGGCCACTGAGTGCTTGGCAGGTGGCCGGCGCAGACTGAGCTGGTCTACAAGTATAAAACGTCATGGATTTCAAAGACTGAGCACAAAACGTAAAAGGCCTCATTAATAATTTTTATATTGATCACATGCTGAAATAACATTTGGGGTATATTGGATTAACGACAACAGATATATCTGCTTATGTAAACCAGTCCATCCTAAAGGAAATCAGTCCTGAATATTCACTGGGAGGACTGATGCTGAAGCTGAAGCTCCAATACTTTGGCCACATGATGTGAAGAGCTGACTCATTGGAAAAGACCCTGATGCTGGGAAAGACTGAAGGCAGGAGGAGAAGGGGACGACAGAGGATGAGGTGGTTGGATGGCATCACTGACTCAATGGACATGAGTTTAAGTAAACTCCAGGAGTTGGAAATGGACAGGGAGGCCTGGTGTGCTGCAGTCCATGGGGTGGCAAAGAGTTGGACCTGACTGAGCGACTGAACTGAACTGATAAATTAGGCTAATTCCACTTGCTTCTCTACACTTTTAAAATGCAGCTACTAGAATATTTTAAATTACATGCGTGACTCGAGTTGTATTCCTCTTGGACAGTGCTGTTCCAGGCTCTGGGGATACTGTGATGAGCAAACAAGTCCTCGTCCTCAGGGGCCTCACATTCTAGCACTTTCCCCCAGGCAGGACAATGGGGAGTGGTCGGGAACGGACTTCCCCTTGGGGTATGTGGTGACAGGACCTGATAGGACCTCGATAGTGGGACAGTTTCTTGGCACCTGCTGACTTGAGGTGCCACGTCCCCAGTCTCAGGAAGCCCGGGGGACACCCCTCAGTAGGGACCCTCACTTCATTAAAGGCTCCGTTCCCCACTAGCAGTGCTCAGATGAACCCTGGGCCGGATGTCGGTGACTGGCCCACGCTCCCTTCCTGCTTCCTGCCGGCTTGCTGGCGCCAGGGAGCGGGGCAGACACACCTGGTGCCACTCACAAACTCTGCAGGGCCCGCCTCTGTCTCAGTCACTACAGACTCAGGACAAGGGTTTGCCCACTTGATTTACTTACTAGTTATGTGAAAAACTAAAAAAAAAAAAAAGGACAGAGAGTCCCTATGGTTTAAGCATTGTGCCAATTCCACTCTAGAATTTATCTGAAAGAATGATTAATTTAAAGGTAAAGTTAACCAGAATTCATGGGAATGTTCTTAGGCAATCATACTATCTGCAAATATAGATAATTTTACTTCTTTCTTTCCATTCTGGGTGCCTTTTAGATAATTTTCCTGTCTCACTTCCCCAGCTAGAACTTCCAGTACCTATTGAACACTTCCTCATGGGAGGCACCGTAAATGTTTAATGTGCAATATTTCATTAAAGTCTCTAAACACAATAAGTAAGTGTCATTACCAACCACATTTTATCAACACGTTAACTTGGCCTGAGAAGGGCTAAATGGCCTACCAAGAGTCCCCAGGCAGTAAGTGACTAGTTAGCTAGTAAGTGAGGGAGCTAGGATTTGGAACTGCGTCAGTCTTAGTCTGCGGTCTTGAGCTGTCCTCGCCAGGCTGCCAAAGCTAAGCCTCCTCGCAGCCGAAGGGGGGCTCCTCCAACCCTCCAAATGCAGACAGGGCTGCGGGGCTCCAAATGCCTTTCCAGCTGAACTTGAGACCCAAACAGTTGGGCTGCCACGAAGACCATACTGCAAGTCTGACCATACTGCGCGGCGTCTGCCCAACAAGGGCCCTCTGCAGCCTGGGGTAGGGGCTTCCTAAGGACAGAGAAGGCACAGGGGGAAGAGGAAGGAGAACCCCGGAGAGAAGGGGCAGAGCGAGGAATGAAGACGCGCCAAGCGCCGGCTCTCTTTCCCTGCAGTCCTGACTCTGAGTTCACTGTGGCTGAAGACTGTCTTGACGTGTTTCGTCCGTAAGAATTACAGAGACTATACCACATGTCCACCCAGCTAAATCTGACGCATCGTTATTTCTGTCGCAGGAAAGGAAACTGATAAGCCCCGAGCAGCCACTTTCAACATCTGCTGTGCCTGTTTGAGCCACATGAGCCTTCCAGCAGCCCTGTGGGAGGAGCAGCTCCCGTGCATTCGCTGTAAAGAAGAGGGGCTGAGGGCCAGAGAGGGTCCTTCCTCAGCACAGCCACACAGCTAACCAGCGGCGGAGCCGGAGCCTGCGACATCTCCACTCTCACCCGGGACCCCAAGGTTTCGGATGGCTTCCCTGATTCTGCCCCCCAGAAAGAGGAGATGACGGTGCACAGAGCGCCACTGGAGACAGCCGTCTTCAAAGTGAAGCGCAGGTCCCAGTCTGACCCTCTACCACGGTCTCTCCTTCTGCTACCCGCCTGTGCGTGATTTCAATTTCCAGCTCCTCGGCTTCCATGAGTTCTCTCCTGAAAATGGACTGGCCTGAGCACAAGTCTTTGCTTTTGTCCTTTGCCACTTCCACTGCCACCATATGCCTTCCTCTATTTTATAAAATAAAAAATAAAATAAAAATCAATCCACAACCCCCAAAATTTACTATGCTGTATTTCTCCAGGTGTAAAAACCTCCGGGGGCCCAAACAAAGAAACAATGAAAGACACAGAAATGCCCTCCCATCCTATTAACACATAAATTCAGTAAACTTCTAGAGCTTTATGCTTATCATTATTTTTCAAAATTTGCAAATCTTTATATTGCTGTGCATATGTGGTCAGTTGTGTCTGACTCTCTGCGACCCCATGGACTACAGTTCACCATGCTCCTCTGTCCATGGGATTCTCCAGGCAAGAATACTGAAGTGGGTTGCCATTTTCTCCTTCAGGAGATCTTCCCAACCCAGGGATTGAACCTGAGTCTCCTTTGGCGCCTGCATTGGCAGGCGCATTCTTGACCACTGAGCAACCTAGGAAGCCCCATATTGTTGTGGTCAATTATTTATTAACAATTATAATAATACCTCAATTCAGAAGAAAATGTTGAAACCTATGAACTTAAAAATATACATATATACACACATACTTATATATATTTATCACAGAAATATATGAAAGAGCTGTTGTAAAACACAAGCACAAAAATATAATTAACTTGGATAGTTCTTACAGAGAAGTAGAATGGAAATGCAAAGTTGAAGAGAAGTGTCAGTACTTGTATTTTAAAATGAATGCTGGTGGACATTAAATCATTCAGTTGGACACATTCAAGAGAGTTACTAAGAGCTATATTTTGAATTGTCAAATTGTACAATATGCCAGAAGTTACATCCTTTGCAATTACTTTGCAATTACTTATGATGAAAAACTTATGAGGAAGAACTCAGAGGTCAACTGCATAATATGGGTGGGGTTACAAAGTTTTTCAAAATTATTTTAAAAGGAATGTAAGCCAAAAAGTTCACGGGTCATTGCTTTAGGATATTCTCATTCTCTGAAAACTGGTCCTCTATTAAAAAAAAAAAAAAATCTGTCAACCATACCCACCTACCCTTAGTTACTCTGCAGCCAGTGAGTACAGAGGGAAACCAGGAGACCACAGGAAAATGCCCCACCCACCGGCCAAAAGAGCACCCAGGCTGCGGGACCGCCTGCCAGGCCTGCGTTGTTCTCTTCCCAGGTGGCTTTGGGGCCTAATCCCTCCGAGGGCGGGAATGCGACCATTGTGTTGGTGCTTTCTCACCATTGTCAGGACCAGCTCCACTCCGCAGAGCAGCCGGCACAAATGATGCCTCACAGGTGTACCGCCATGGAGCCCCGGACCGTTTGCAAAGATCTTTGAATACTCTGAATGCAGAGCGCTCTCTTTGTTATTCTACCCCATTAGGTGTGTTTTCTTTTGTCCCCGACAAGCACAGGGCTTTAACTTCTGGAATATTGAATTTCACTTGCTTCTGTCTCCTCCTTCCCCAGGCTACTGAAAAGGGGTGGTGGTCCTCTGTTCCCCACCCCTACTCGCCCTCCCCAGTTCTTCTGGTCACAGTGAATTTGGATCTGCAAAAGCCTTGTATCAGCCTCAATTATTTCTTAATATAAGATACTATTGGTCTTGGCACCCAGGCTTGTCAGGAAGGCTCCCCTCTGCTTTCTCTCAGTGAAGTGGTTGCTCCTAATCACAGACCTCTCTTCTGTTGCTTTTTCAGCCTGAGCTCAATCTGGTGTGAACAGCCTTCCCTTGGCCTTCAGGTTCACGTTCTGGGCACAATTCAGGATGATCACATGCTTTGTCACTCTTCCTTATCAAATTCTGACAATACCTTGGAAATATGTGTTTTGGTAAATTTTGAGGCCAGTTCTAGATTAGAGCGGGGTTTCCAGGTGGCTGATCACCTGAGGTTTTCCCAGAGAAAGACTGACTTTTCCCTGGATGACTTCTGTGCTAGTTCTGTTTCTGGTACAGGAGGGGCCTTGAATTACTAAAATGATGCATTGTGATAGGATCACAGGCCTGTGTTTGGATCCTGGCTTCTTCATTCATCAACTGTATGATTTGGGGCCTCTCTGAACCTCAACTTCCCTATTTGGAAAATGGGAATAATAACTCCTCCTTTATGTGGATTAACCAAGGTAATGCTTGTAAGCACCTACTTCAGTGCCTGATATCTAGTAAGTACCCAATCAACGGTGGCTGTCACTAAGGGGGTGTGTCCAACAGAAGAGTCAAGATGTAAAAGGGTTCCTGTTCCATTTAGAGGAAAATGTTAGGGCTTCCCTGGTGGCTCGGTGGTAAAGATCCACCTGCCAATGCAGGAGGCATGAGTTCAATCCCCGATCCAGGAGGATCCCACATGTTGCGCAGCACCACATGCAACGCAACTACTGAGCCTGTGCTCTGGAGCCTGGGAGCCATGGCTACTGACCGCACGCGCTGCAACTACGAAAGCTCGAGTGCCCGAGCAGCCCATGCTTTGCAACAAGAGAAGCCACTGCAATGAGAAGCCCGCACACCGTGACAAAGGGAAGACCCGCTGGCTACGACAAGAGGAAAGCCCGCACAGCAACAAAGATTAGCACAGTCAAAGATAAATAATTTAAAATTAAAATATTAATCTCTCTTGCCTCAGCCAGATGCTGTGTGCTACTATTTTACCAATATTACCTTTTCATGATAGTAAAAATTCTTGACTGCAGTCTTTTCTATCCTTTTTTCTCCGTTGCATACTGAATTTTGTAGAATCCCCAAATTAAAGTAACATTAGCTTTCTTTTAACTGTTCTAAGCAAAATAATTTGTGTTATTTCTGGAACTTGAGTCTCTGTTTCAAGAGCTAGATTTTGTGGACTCCCCCCAGGGTTCCGGGAGTCCCCAGCCTGTAGAAATCCCAGGACGCACTTGTCAGTGCGTGCGTATTCAGTTTTCAGAAAGCATCTGAAAAAGTTCCGCGTCAGAGATTGATGGTTCTCAGCTTTCAGCTTCGGTTTCTCTCAGTCCAAGGACCATTTGGATGCGGGCCTAAGAACATAGTCACACAATGTCAGAGTATTAGTATTAAGTAGGCGATGCCCCTCTTCCTGCCTCTCGGCCTCATTTAGAAGAACACGAGAAAATAAATCTAATCTTCTCACGGTTCCCTTGGGCCACACCACAGCAGGAATATTATATGATTCCGAGTTACTTATTAGAAATATTCCTATGGGTATCATGTTGAGGATTACTTTTCTAAGGTTATTATGGTGCCTGTATCATTAGGAAAACAAAGTGTAATTCTACCTGCTATCTGTTCTGAAGGCGTCTTCTACGTCTGGACAAAAACCAACATCTAAGTCAGGGAGTGGGACTCTTGTTTCACTCTCACTTTCTGCCACATTTTGGATGACAAGAGGAGGGTGGGGGGAAAATCACTCTCTCAAACCATTTGCTTCTAATAATAGAGTAGAGGCTTATCTCTTCTTTCAAAGGAGATGATGTGAACCCAGAGGGAGCTGAGCGTTTGAAAAGGCCAGCACCCAGAATGGAATTGTTAAAAGTTTTGCACTTGCACTCATATCTGAGCAGAAAATAAGAAAAAATGCCTATGGAACTAATTCAAGGCAATGCCATGTCCATATTGATGATCAGAGGACTGCAGTCATGGAGTCGCTTTATGGAGCAAATCTGGAGAGTGGAATGCCTTAGTGACCTTGAGTAAGTCACTTTACCACTCCACATCAAAATATCCTCTTCCTTTGACTCTCTCTTTGTGTATTTGTTGTGTGTATGTATCAGTTATCTGCATTTTGGTGTACCTGAGGCAAATCTTTCAAATCCATTGACAGCACTTAGCATTTAATTATTTTCCAAGTTGACAGCTACCCCTTTCAGCAAGAAACACTAACATTTCAATTCCTTACTTTACTGACATGTCGATCCCTTCTAGTTTTCACTTGCTTTTTCTGCAGCATCCATCCTTGCTGGAGAGCCCCTTGCAACATAAATCGCATTGCCATTTTTGCTCCAGGGACATTTGAAAGGGCAGTATGGTAAACATTTCAGGGAAAGCAAGAAAGCTCTGCCTCTCTCCATCCCAAACCCCAGGTTTTATTGAGGTATAAACAAGAGATGATATGGGAAAGGAAATCTCTTTCTAGCTCCTTCTAAATCAGTCTTCAGAGCAAGATTCCTTGCTTTGTGGGAAGTGAAATGTCCACAACACTTTCAAGCACTGGATCTGATTAAGAGCACAAACCCATTTCCAATCCAAACACTGGCGAGTTTTAAAACGCTTTCTCTTGGTGCAGAAAACTGAGGGGGACTTCATTTGCATCCAGTCATTTCTGGTCCTTGAATTTGAAAGCTGAACTTTCTCTCGGCCTATGAAACATGGCTGATGCTGACCTGTCCAAAAATGATAAATCACTCCTTGAAAAGCTTTTGGAGAACCTGAAGAGGTCAACATTTCTCTAATCCCATGACTACGCCTCCTCAGCTACAACGAAGTAAGAATATTGTGCAATTATTTAGAGGAAATTCGGGGCCTTTGGGACAGTCAATCATATAATTCAGGCAAAAGTGGATATGGGGCCCTGACATTTGCAGATAATTGTGCAACCCTCAGCTGTGTGAGCCGGTCCTAGGAGAGCTCCCACCTTCCACTCGCCCCTTTCTCCCAGCTTCACTTTCTGCCTCTTGATTAGTAATAAAATGAATAAATCAAACAGACCCTGGCCTGGCTCTTGTGAGCTATGCTAAGAGAAACGAATATGAAAACTGTAAAATACCAAAGTAAAGGTGTCCTCCTCAACCTCATTTCTCATTAAAAAAAAAAAAAAAGACTCGTTCTGCAAACATGAGCTTCCAAGCTAAGGCTCGGCCCAGATGTTATTAAGTATAAATATTTATAAGACCCATAAAGATCCTGGCTAAGCTCAATTGTGCCTTAATGCGGTGAATGTTTCAAATTCGGCTCTTTCACTGTTTGAAGCCTTTAGAAGGCAGGATATAGTAGAAGACGCATTGCTGTTGGGGAAAGGAGGGGAATTTCTCTTTCATGTTTTATGGCCAGTTTTTCATTGAGGGGTATTGCTTTTCTCAGAAATCACTTCTCAAGGCCTGCCTTTTCCAAGAAGCCAGAAGAAAGGACGTTTGCTGCAGCCCTGAATTCAAGGGCCCTGGGTAAGGCACACACGTGATGAAACGTGCACCTTCCATGTAAACTGATGGAGGAAAGCCAAGTTCTCTTTGTTCTAACCCCATTTCATGAACCATCCAGCAAGATCCTCAACATAATCATCCATTAAATGGGTGTGTGACTATGATAATAAATGGAGCACATTTAGCTTATGTTTTAAAAACTTTGGTTAACAAGAGCGTGCTTTTCCAAAAAGCAAAACTCTTAGCTACACTGTATAAACAGCCCTGTTGGAAACTTTTAGAGGCATAAGCAAAAGAACTGTGGAAGTACAAGCTGTAATTCTGAGATGAAACAGTTCAAACTACATGATTGTTTGGGCTCTGGACTGAGTTTGGTCCCTCCAGGTTCTTGAACAGAGCTCGAGGTAGGAAGTCCTTAGTTTTAAAATCCATTTGTTTAATGGTAAGAAAAAGCTTCCCATGCATCTTGTCTACCTTTGGACTGTGAAATGCCTTTGGATTCTAAAACCCCTTTGGTTAAACTCATCACCTTAACACTTAACTACCTGGTGCATGAACTGTAAAAAGATTTAGAACTTAACAGGATGATTCATCTATGTATGGGACTGAAAAGAACTTCGGGTTACTCCTTAGGACGGGTCCTAATCTGTGAACCGATCCCCGTGTCTTTGGGACAGTCCTATAGCTCTTTCAGAGCCAACTGGCCTGGCTGGTCTGGAGCCCCTCCCCCCACTGCTGCGGTAGGGGGTCTTCCTGCTGCTGAGAGCACAGGAGTGGAGACCCTGGCTCCTCCCAGGGACCTGGCTTTGATGGCTTCTCCATAAGTACTCCAGGCAAGGCCACACCTCCCTCCCTCCCCATTCTCACTGCTCAGCCCGTTTTGGCTACCGAACCTGACAATTAATGTTGACCCTGGAAACACTGACCTCCTCAGTGGAGGCCTTCATCTACTGGGCGCATCTGGCAAGCGGTCAGTGGTTCTTACCTGGATTCCCTGATTAATGTAGATGTAAAGATTTTATCAAGCCTTCTGGCGGCCGGGCTTCAAGATGTAATCACAAAATCAATCCACATAGACTAACTGGGCATAGACTCACTAAGAAGACATCCCTCGATGTCAGGCACTTAATTAAGGCACCGCGGCTCCGCAGCCCCCGATTGATTCTTTTCTTTCCCTAACAGGTGATGCTGTTCCTCTGGGTGTGGACACACCATTCTCCACTGGAGACGACCCTGCTTTCCGAGCCTTGCAATTTGTAGAAAGACCACCAGGGGGCACCTGCGCATCATCCCATTCCCCAGGGACTGGCCCAGGGACCGGGAAGATCCCTGTTCCAGGCTCCAGACGAGCTTCAAGAGGCAGCATCTGTTCTGCAGCAGTCTGTTGGGCTCCATGGTTCTCTCTCAGCCTCAGGCGTCCCTGGAGGACAATTATGAGATCCTCACTTCCCCTCTCTTTCCCTTCCCACTTACGGCACCATAGTGCTTGGTAGAGGACTGCAAAGAGCCTCTGCTCTGGCCTGAGCATCTGGGAATGTCAGCCAGGTTTGGCCCACTTGACAAAGATGTTTCCTACTGAAAATTCAAAGACTTCAGCAATGGAGATTACTGGCAGTGCAAGCACCTTGTGAAAAGTAGCACAGTTCAGAGATGATCAATTCACTGCCACTTGATGGTGCTGAGCTCAGGCTGGGTAGCACTGCCTGGCCTTGATGGGCCAGGCTCATCTGGCCTGATCTTAGCATGTTATCATTTAATTCCTCAAACATTTGCCAGGCCCTGTGCTGGGGATACAATTGCCATACTTTAGTGATTACAGATTAGTGAGGGAAGAACGTCCATAGGCCTATAAAACAGGGTGCCTGGGCAAGAGCTGGGGGAGAAAGGCTTTCAGAATAGGGCGCCATCTCGTCTGCTTCAGCCCTGGGGGATGAGTCATTGGACAGTCCCTTAGGCATCTGGGCTAGAAACATCCCCAGCATCTCTGTGCCTGAGGGCCTGGCTGCAGAAGGGCAATTCTATTCCCCTGGAGCGACCAGGGGCAGGCAGAAACTCCACAGAAGCTCTGACATTCATCCAGTCATTAACACGGATGGAGCACCTGCAATGTGCCAGGCAACAAAGCGAGTCCCAGTAAACCAGGCTGGGGCGGCATGCCTCACCACACAGCGAGGCTCACGGCACCCACGGTAGACACCGGGATCATGACTCCAGTTAGTCAAGCAGAATCCACCTGGTTCTGGGTGCGAGACAGCAACCCTGGAAGACCTCTTTGTTGAACTCGTGTCTTTTATTAAGCTGCTAAGATTTGCTTGAAACAACTGACCCACGTTTTGGAATGGGAAGCAAAGATAGTACATCATTTACTAGAGTGTTTTCCACATCCCCATCCCTCCTCACAAAGGAGCCTCAGCCAGTTTGATCAGAATGACTCTGTTTTCAGCAGAGATGTTTTTCCTTTGCTCGATTCTCCTATTCTTCCTCTCTGGGTCCAGCCAATGGCTATCCTAGCGGACACTCTGCTGGGCTGGCATCTTTTTTTTAAAAATACTTATTTTTATTTATTTGACTGTGCTGGGTCTTTGTTGCAGCATGTGGCATTGCAACTTTTTTTAATTGTGGCATGCGAGATCTTTAATTGCACATGGGATCTAGTTCCCTGACCAGGGATCAAACCCAAGTCCTGTGCACTGGGAGACTAGAGTTTCAACCACTGGACCACAAGGGAAGCTTCCAGGCTGGCATCTTTGACATGGGTTCGGGCCACTGTCACCAGGCTTAGTCTCGTCCACAAATGTAGTGGTCTAAAAAATATAATTTAAATATTTTTTCTATAACTTTTAATTTCCACCTGATGGTCAGAAACATATTTTCCATTTATTCTGATTCCTCTCCCCTTATTTCCAGGGTGGTGTTATAACTCCACTGGTTGAATCTGACAAGTGTTGAGAGAGGCTGGAGGAAATTCAGTCCTTGAGTCATGAGTCAGTGAAGGTCCCCTCTGAGGTGTATACTCAGCCTGCCCACAGAGCCCCTCAGGTTCAAGGCTGTCTATGCTGAGCAGAGACATAGCAGTGAGTTCCCTCTGCCACAGCCCAGCCTGCAGACCCTCTCCAGGGTCTCAACTTCTAGGGCTGACTCTGTCCAGAAAAATGGTCAGGGCAGCCATCCTGGGACTCTACTTCCAGTCCTGGGGAATGCTTTTTAAAGACACTAGAGAGGGAAACGAAGAAAGCAATGGCACCCTACTCCAGTACTCTTGCCTGGAAAATCCCATAGACGGAGGAGCCTGGTGGGCTGCAGTCCATGGGGTCACTAAGAGTCGGACACGACTGAGCACCTTCCTTTTCACTTTTCACTTTCATGCATTGGAGAAGGAAATGGCAGCCCACTCCAGTGTTCTTGCCTGGAGAATCCCAGGGACGGGGGAGCCTGGTGGGCTGCCGTCTATGGGGTCGCACAGAGTTGGGCACGACTGAAGCGACTTAAGCAGCAGCAGCAGCGGAGAGGGAAAACCATTTTTACCTTTGAGGATTTTTCTTTCAAGGAACTCCCTGTACCTTCAGGTTAGCTTTGGAGGCACATAATGAGATGGTTGGATGACATCACCGACTCGATGGACTTGAGTTTGATCGAGCTCCGGGAGTTTGTGATGGACAGGGAACCCAGGCGTGCTGCAAAGAGTGGCAAAGAGTTGGACAGAATCGACTGAACTGAATGTATTCTTCGTGGGTTCAGGCTTTGGGAAACCGAGAAGAGGCAGCTCTTCCTTCTGCCTTCCACACCTTTTTTTTTTTTTTTAAAAAGAAAGTGTTAATTTTCATCAACCTTATTTCCATTTTTTTTTTGTTTAAGAGTCTAAGGAAGAACAGCTAAGACCCATCTGTGGTGGCTCCCCCCATTCAGTGGTCTGAGCGGCGGGAGTTGCAGTCCCACCTTCATCCGCCGGCTGAGCTCTCTGGTCCTCGCCAGTATAGGAGGCTCTGGGCCTGTGGCCCTGTCTGTGACCTCAGACCGAGCAGCAATACAGTTGGGAGGTGGTGCAGATTCCGTTCACTCTGACACCCCTCCTTGGTCACAGCCCTTCCAGCAGCGACCTGCTCTACCTTTTCAGCCTCCTCGGGAGCTCAGCAGAAGCAGAGGTGAGCCGTGACCTCCATGGGTGTCCACGCGGTGTGCTTAGCTTCCCGGGCAGCGTTCACCACATCAGACGTGCTGAGGGCGCTCCTTTGTGGTGGCACGGATGGCAGTGTCCACATGGCCCAGGGCCGAGGCTGCGCTTCGTGGGATGACGGGGCTGGTTAATGGAAGAGCCCCTGGGAGAGGCCGCTGGGCAGTCCCTGGGGTCAGGAAGCCACCAGAAGCCGTGGCTCCCGGAAGCCTGCCGGGATCAGATCAGCTTGCTGGCCCGTTTTCCTGGAGCATGTGGCGCTGACATCAGCCAGGTCTGTAAGGGCAACAGTGGTGCAAGCTCCAGCAGAAGCTTCTCCCAGGTCCACAGGGTATTAATGGAAGCCGTTGCTTCTCTGTAGATGCACCCTTCCATTCAGAAGTCAAGGTCAGTGCCACTTGGGTGGGTTCCTGCTGTGAGGAATTTGAGGACATCTTTCTCCTAAATTGGCATCAAGGGCTCCTGACACCATGAAAGTTTCTCTTCAAGTTACCATGGGAACCCAGGACTACGCTGTGTGGCTTCCTCTCTGGGAAGGAAGGCAAGGTGTCTTCTACATTTCTGCATTTTTCCAGGCTGCCACCTGTACCCCAGGCCACACAGAGTAAGGGAAGACAAGGTCTGAGAAGGATCACCAGGAGAGAGATGAGTTAATATCTCAAAAATGTTACTCTACCACATTGATGAGCTTCCCAGGTGGTGCTAGTGCTAAAGAACCCACCTGCCAATGCAGGAGACATAAGAGACACAGGTTTGATCCCTGGGTCAGGAAGATCCCCTGGGGAAGGGCACTGGAACCCACTCCAGTATTCTTGCCTGGAGAATTCCCTGGACAGAGGAGCCTGGCAGGCTATAGTGCATAGGGTTGCACAGAGTCGGACACGACTGAAGCGACTTAGCATGCTGCTGCTGCTGCTGAAGTCGCTTCAGTCGTGTCCAACTCTGTGTGACCCCATAGACAGCAACCCACCAGGCTCCCTCGTCCCTGGGATTCCCCAGGCAAGAACACTGGAGTGGGTTGCCATTTCCTTCTCCAATGCATGAAAGTGAAAAGTGAAAGTGAAGTCGTTCAGTCATGTCTGACTCTTAGTGACCCCATGGACTGCACCCCACCAGGCTCCTCCATCCATGGGATTTTCCAGGCAAGAGTACTGGAGTGGGTGCCATTGCCTTCTCCAAACTTAGCATGCATGCACTACACTGAGGTGTTCTTATCCCTAAACAAAGTTCCAAGTTCACTTTAAGAACTGTCTTTTATCTTCTGGCTTCATTTACTGCCCCTGGGTGGCTCCACTGCCCGCTCTGCCAAAGGTTTGCTCCCAGCTTTACCGCTGCTCCTCTGACCCCGTCCCTCAGTCCCTAATGGAAAATCTCAGCCCTTATCCAAGGCAGCGACGAGGTGGATATGATGTAGCTTGTTGGGAAAACCACAGAATCTGTGATCAGCTGATCCTTTACCAGCCCCAACTCCACCACGCGTCTCTGGGTCAATCAACCACCCCATACCTCCTAGGTTGCTTCCCCTGGGGAACACCACTGGGTAACTCGCTCATACCTCCCTCAAAGGGGATTTATTAGACTCCAGAACAGCAAAGATGAAAGGCACAGGCAGGCCTGCCCTCAAGGAGCTTCAGCCACAGGAGGAAAGGGAACAAAACGTGAGATTCAAGGTAAGAAAAGGAGCTTTGAAAATGTAATGGCAGAAGTTTCTGCAGCTGAGGCTGAAACCTTTAAGAGATGGTGATGATTTAACAGTGATGTGGGTCAAGCCACCACCACAAAGAACTAACTCATCTAATGCTGTCCATGTATGTCCCAGCCCTGGTATCTTCACATACGTCATCGCTTTGAATGAGGTTGTAGATATCATTATTACCCAAAGTCAATGTGAGAAAACCTTACACAGTTTCAAGAATATCTCCAGGGCCTTGAAGTTGGTTGAGAGGCTAGGGTTCAAGGTCAGGCTGAAGGGTTTCAAGTCCGAGCTCCTAACCAGGGTGCCACACGGCTTGCCCAGGTGACAGCGTTGTTACTCCTGTGTCCCCACTGTTCTGTTGTGAACAACTTGGGGGGGTGGGGCAAGCGCCAACCTGTGCTTCATGGAATATCTCAGAGCACAGTGCAGATGTGGCCTCTAGTCGGTGTCATCAACTGGATGACTGCTTAAGCCTCCTTCTTCACCCTCACTGTGAAATGTTACCTTAGAACTTCAATTTAATTCCACAGAATGTTGCTGAACATCTAAGGAAGGTGGAAATGAGACTGTGATGCAAAGATAAACAAGACATAATCTCTTGTCTTGGGATCATTCTGATTTATGTGTGGGGAGGAGAGAGAAAGAGGAATAGAAAACCACCAGACCCAGTCTGTGCCCTTGTGCAGGGACTGAGAAACTTCTGGACTCCAGGCCAGGTTGCAAAGCCACCGAGACCCGTGGGAGCCTCCGTCAGATTCGGTACACACCTGACTTCCCCACTGAGCACAGCAGGAAGAGTGCCTAGGACCCACGACACCTTCTGGGGCCCCAAAGCTACTTCTACTTTTCTTTTAAAATCAGAAAAGAATAAAAAGCAGTGATAGTGAACCTAGCTTGGATTATATTTATCTTATGCCAACAGAGGCATAAACAACATGTATTTAGTCATTTTCATAGAGGAAAGAGCCAAGGAAAGTTAAAGTGCCTGGGCCCACAACAGTCCTCACTTGACTCTGCCATAATGGCCCAATCCCAATCATTCGATGCACCCTGGATTTTATAGGCTACAGAGAGCTGTGCTTGACTTGAAGTGAATACTCTGGAACTTGTGATAATATTTTATTGATGATCTCAAGAAGGGATTCAACATCTTAAGATCTAAATGTGAGGGGGAAATGATTTTAGAACCATGAAACTTTGCCTTTATTATACCAGGGAAAGAAGATCTAATACCAGCATTCCTTCCATGGACCCCAGCAGTATCACTCTGATCCCTAGAATCAGAATGAATCAGTTGCTAAGAAAGCAGCCTGATCTGTTTCCCAGGCCTACTGAGCACGCAAAGCATAAGAAGCAAAAGCCACACTTTGGAAATGAGTGAGTAATCCATGCTCTCTGCTGGAGAATCCAGAAGGGAGGTTGCACCATCTCACCTGCTAAAACCTCAATGCCTGTCGATGGGGGCGGCAGGCAGACCCCCTAGTCCATGACAGCTGCTGGCAAGGGAGACAGGCTCTTGTTACCAACCACGGCCTCCCTGAGAATACTGGGGGGGCCTCAGAGGAGGTGCCAAAGCTGAAACCCAGAGCATACCAGAGGAGTGGAGAATGGAATGCAGGCCCCTCCAAGTGCTGGTCCCAGAGGCGGTGGGAAGGACAGGGCGGTCAGTGGAACCCAGACATCTAGGACCCAGCCTGGAGGACTGCCTGCTCCCCCAACATCGCAAAGGATGGCCCTGGGTTTTAAGCTTCTTTCAAAATAACCATGAGGACTTGGAATGAGGGAGAGGGCAGCTTAGACAACACCGAGAGGGCTAAGATCAGACGATGACTCATGCTTACAAATGCTGACCGAGTCTACCTCCTACCTGAAGGGCAAAGTGACATTTCTCATCCTTTCCCCAAATAAATCTTCCGTGCGCAGCGTTCTCTGAGGACCTCAAGGCCTGTCAAGGACTTGGCCCTGAGCTCACTGAAACCACAGTAATTGCCAAGTTTTGCAGATGTTTGCACTGACTGCTTTATGTTTTGCAATATTCCAGAGCTGTTCCCAAGTGACGCGCATCCATTCACCAAGTTAATGCTTAATAAGAACAATCTACAAAGGGTGACCGAAAGATGAGGAGAGTGAAGACCGCCTCCAATGAGCCCGACGAGCAAAATAAATAAATAGATGCCATGCTGATCCCGACAGATTGAGGTGCAGGAAGGGGAGCTTGCACAGCAATTCTGGGGTGCAGGTGGGGAAGAGGACAGTGTTTACTTATGGACATGGCATGTTTCTTTTTCTCAGGTGTGATGTGAGATCCCACCTGGGCTTGGGATGCTCCTGCCAAACTCAGGTTGAGATGAGTGTACAGATGAGTCACACTTGAAATATACAGAGATGAGCTATACCTGAAATGTACATGGATGAGCAGCTATACCTGAAATGTACATGGATGAGCTATACTTGAAATGTACATGGACTGGCAGCTATACCTGAAATGTACACAGATGAGCTATACTTGAAATATACACAGAGGAGCTATACCAGAAATGTACACAGATGAGCTGCACTGCTCTGCGAACTGTGCAAGGTGAGCTCTTACAGAAACACACATTGATTCCACAGCCAGGGAGGGGTTAGTTCCCGGGGAAAGGAAAGTTTGGTTAACTCTGAAGGAAGCACAATGATCACAAAGCTACAGAAATGAAATAACCAGTCCTACTTTTTAACCTGCTTTTGTCTATATCATCTCATATAATGTTTGCAAAAATCCTGTGGGCACCAGTATTAGTATCTCTGCAAAACAGGGAAAGAGGTTAAAGGATTTTCCTGAAGGTCAGTCAACAATTTAGTGATATATTTGGGATTCAAGGGCTTCACTGGTGGCTCAGAGGTTAAAGCGTCTGCCTCCAATGTGGGAGACCCAGGTTCGATCCCTGGGTCGAGAAGATCCCCTGGAGAAGGAAATGGTAACCCACTCCAGTATTCTTGCCTGGAGAATCCCATGGACGGAGAAGCCTGGTGGGCTACAGTCCACAGGGTCGCAAAGACTCAGACACGACCGGGACACAACTGAGCAACTTCACTTTCCCTTTGGGATTCAAAGACAGGTCTTTATTCTTTCCCAGCATTTACATGATGTATAAAATGCTATATCTCCTTTATATTTAACATATATATATATTTATGTAATTCAATTCAGTTCAGTTGATCAGTCGTGTCTGACTCTTTGCAACCCCATGGACTGCAGCACGCCAAGCTTCCCTGTCCATCACCAACTCCCGGAGCTTGCTCAAACTCGGGTCCATCGAGTTGGTGATGCTATCCAACCACCTCATCCTCTGTTGTCCCCTTCTCCTCCTGCCTTCAATCTTTCCCAGCATCAGGGTCTTTTCCAATGAGTCAGTTCTTCGCATCAGGGGGCCAAAGTATTGGAGTTTCAGCTGCAGCATCAGCATAATACATATTTTATATTGCAAGTTCTGGGAATTCCCAGGTGGTGCTAGTGGTAAAGAACCTGCTTGCCAATGTACGAGACACAGAGACATGGGTTCGATCCTTGGATTGGGAAGATCCCCTGGGGGAGGCATGGCAACCCACTCCAGTATTCTTGCCTGGAGAATCCCATGGACAGAGGAGCCTCGTGGGCTACAGTCTATAGGGTCATAGTCAGACAAGACTGAAGCGACTTAGCAACACGTGCACATGTTTTACACACAGTATATGTAATCCTCACCTCGATCCTGCAGAAGTGGTATCATTATCTCCATTTAAAGATGGCAAAATTAAGGCTCAAGGAGAGAGATCATACAACAGATCTGAGGTCACAATTAATTTCACCAAATTTTAGGCCTTGCTATGTGCCAAGCCAGGGTTTTCTCAGCTACCAACAAGAGCAAGCACAATTCAAGGGGGGAAAATGACCACAAGGTCTCAGACATAACAAGTTGAATTTTTAAAAATGTTTTAAAGGGCAAAATAATTGTCTGGTGCACTGTGTTTTTTTTTTTTTCCTCTCCTGCTAACAGGCTGAATTCCATGTACGAATGGGAGCAATGCCATAATTGCACAGAGGATTGCAAATGTACGCTGGCTCGTTTTATTAATTAAGCAGGCCTGGATGCTAATTTAGTTGCTATGGACCACAGCTCCCAGGAGATGCACATAGAGGCAGAACCTTTAAGGGGATTTATAGATAATGCAGGTGGGAATTTTTGAAGAGGAGGAATGTGATTGCACAACCATGTTAGCACAGAATCCAGCTACTTCAAGAGCGATGTCCATGGACTGTGCTATCCGCCAGCTGGAGGGCTTGGGGACGGATACTGGGAGTAATTATAACAGCGAGAGAGCAATTTTCCTGTAACTCTGGACCTACCCTCTTTGCAGGAACCCTAGCCCGCCTTCGTCCTCCGCATCTCCCCTGGGGCTCCAGGAGACTTGTCACCGCAGTTCACACCAGCTTCCTCCTGCCCCAGGTCTCCCACCGCATCTCCAGTCTCTGAACCTGCAGAGCTGCTGATGCTGCTGGGGCCTGACGTCGCCCTGCAGCTGGAGGCTGCCCTGGCTGACCCTGCGCTGCCCTGTCCCTGTCTCACTCCAGAGACGGGCCTCGGGGGCAATCTTGTCTTTAACATGCGGCCTCCTCGGTTCCAGGGGTCACGGAAGACCGCCCAGAGCTCACCACGTCTCACAGAGATTTTAATGAAACAGCTCTTCTATTTATTTGTGTTGCTGCCTCCAAGGCCTGGGGCCATGACATCAGTCCCTGAGAGGGGAGGCCCGGGCTCAGGGGGACATCACGCTTTCTGTTGCTTAGGTTCTGACACTAACCCGCCTTTTCTGCTTCAGTCCTACACTCTTCCCTCTGATTTTTCTCAGGCGTGTCTGAATCCTGGGGTGAATACCGTTTACCTTGCACCCTGTGGCACTTGCTAAAAGTAAACAGGTTTTCCCTGAGCGTTGGCAATTCCACCAGAAGGAGAACAAAGGTCAATGCAGTCATACGGAATCTGATTAACACCAAGCCGCAGAAACACACCCCTGGATTAGATGCTTTCCCAGCTGCCCCTGCCCTTTGGACAGAGGAGCCGTTCTAGCTGGTGTGCAGGAAGCAGCTATGCTTAGCTCACTCAGTGGGAATGTGTTAACCCACATTTCAAGTTAGGTTTTCCTATTGTTATTTTTTAATTATATGTACTTTAAGAGTGATGTTATCATTTGAATTTTAAAAAATGTATAGAAAAAAGTTTTATTACATTGGAGTAAAAGAAAAAAGAAATTTTAATCTGGTTTACAGAGGTATAATTTACATTCAATGAATTCCACCCTCTTTAGTGGACTGGGTGATGTGGTGTGCTGAGTCATTCAACTGTGTCTGACTCTTTGTGACCCCATGGACTGCAGCCCACCAGGCTCCTCTGTCCATGGGATTCTCCAGGCAAGAACACTGGAGTGGGGTGCCAGTTCCTTCTCCAGGAGATCTTCCCAACCCAGGGATCGAGCCTGTGTCTCCTGCATTGGCAGGCGGGTTCTTTACCACTGAGCCACCTGGGAAGCCTCAACAAAAATACAGACAGCTGTGTAATCACCACAGTCAAGCTTCCACTCCTTCCCACCCAAAGGTGTCCTGTGTCTCCTTGCAGTGAACTCCTCCCCCCACCCCTCCAGGATGCCCAGCCACTGATTCGTTTTCTGTCCTTTTAGTTTTACCTTTTCTAGACTGTCATATTGGAGAAGGCAATGGCACCCCACTCCAGTACTCTTGCCTGGAAAATCCCATGGATGGAGGAGCCTGGTGGGCTGCAGTCCATGGGGTTGCTAGGACTCGGACCCGACTGAGCGACTTCACTTTCACTTTTCCCTTTCATGCTCTGGAGAAGGAAATGGCAACCCACTCCAGTGTTCTTGCCTGGAGAATCCCAGGGACGGGGGAGCCTGGTGGGCTGCCGTCTATGGGGTTGCACAGAGTTGGACCTGACTGAAGCGACTTAGCAGCAGCAGCAGCAGCAGCAGCAGACTGTCGCATAAATGGAATCATGCACTGTACTGGTCTTTTGTTCCTGTTTTATTTCAGGAGCACAGTGCCGTTCAGATTCCTCCACATTGCTGCAGGTACCAGCAGCACACTCCTTTTACTGCTGAGTGGTATTCCCTTCTGCGGATGCTCTGCAATCTGTATATCCACCCGCAGATGAATATTTACGTTGTTTCTAGTTCTTCTCTATTGAGGATCAAGCTGCTATGAATATTTTGTTTATAGGTCTTTGTGAAATCAAATGTTTTCATTTAATTTGGATAAGCAACTCAGAGTGGGGTTGCCTGGCATTCGTCAAGTAATACATAGGACTAATTTTTGAGGAAGAGGGGAGTTTAAGAATGCCATTGGGTAGTTCATCCAAGGAGTAAAATACCAAGGTGATGAATTTTAAGATAAGTCAGCTCAGCTCTGGGCTCCATCCCACCTTTCAACGTCTGGAGGTTAGTCTGTTTACTGCCTTACAGGTCTAGGCACGAAGGCTGGGGCAGATAACTTCCATTATCTGGTGGCTCCCCCCCCCAGTTTAGCAATGGGCAAGTACTTAAGCTCACCATGCTTTTGCTTCCTCCACTGTAAAATGAGCATCAGCCTACATAGATGTGCTGTGAGCATTTAAAGAAGTGTACATGTAAGACCATAGAAAACGCCTGGCACATAGAGGGTACTCAATAAACACTGCCTATTTAAGGTCTGGGGGGAAATCAGAACTAGCCTTTAAACTGAAAGATTAGCACAGAGATCATTTGTCTTCCTCAAAAATTCAGATATTTTGAATGAAATATGCTCACCAGATGATGTGACAAGACATTTATTCATTTAACTCATATTCATGGAGTGCCTGTTGAGTGCCAGGTGAGGCCAACGGGCAGAGTCCCCATTCTTATGAAACTTATGGAGAGGCAGGCACAACGAAAGGTGTGTGTTATATTTAAGCACAAACTCTAATGAGCACAGTGAAAGCAAGGGGGTGGAGTGTGCAGCCCTTTCCAGCTTCTAATTCATCTCAGTTATGGACCCTGCATAGGAGGAACCAAAGACCAGCCCTTCCGGGTCTCCTTCATTCATTAATCATCAGCAAACATTTGCCTGATGCCCTTCAGAATCCGCACTGAGGATGCATATAGACAGGAATCAGACATCACTTCTCCTGCTGGGGAGTTTACAGCCTCGCAGGGGACGAGACCAGGATGAATATACAGCGACAGCTCCTCTTCCTGCTGGAACTGCTCTGATGAAAAGGATCATGAAACTTTGATGAGTCCACAAGAGAGGCAGCTGAGCACTGTTTCCGCTGGCCTAGGTTTAACAACAGGATGATGCCGTAGGGACTGATGGCACCAACATGCTGTTTTGGGTAAATGGGACCCACAAACATGGAGGGCCTTCTCCTTGGGGTCCCTATGGAGAGGTTAAAGCCCCTGGAGGAGGAGGCAACACAAATCAGTCCCCTCCCTGCAGCCAGCTGGCATTTGCCAGAGACTTCCAGAGGGAACAGTAAGAACAAGCAAGGACTGCAGTGCAGATATGTAATATGTCTTGGAAAATAACAACTGTTTCAGAAAACTGGAAAGGCACTGTGCTGAGAAGCCAGTTCCCATGTGGACGAGTCACAGGGACTGACAGATCTGCCCTTCTCTTGGTCTAAGGCAGTGACTGGACAAGCAGTAGAGTTCATGCCACCTGGATGCCCTGCTCCAGTTCTTACCTGGCTTTCAGCTGTGCCTATGACTGCCTTTGAAGTGGCAGGCAGACTGCAAGCAGCCCTGTGAGGGATCCAAGATGTAGCCATGGGGCCGGCAGTTTTCAGCATCCCAGTTATTTGGGCACCCGTTCCTCCTCCACCCCAATCATGCAGTGCTGTGGGGTTACGCATCACAGTTTCATACCCTCCTAGTCAATAGATGGTCATGACGTTCAGGCCTGAATATTCTGCCCCTTCCCCTGGTGGCTCAGAGGTTAAAGCGTCTGCCTCCAATGCGGAAGACCCGGGTTCGATCCCTGGGTCGGGAAGATCCCCTGGAGAAGGAAATGGCAATCCACTCCAGTATTCTTGCCTGGAGAATCCCATGGACGGAGAAGCCTAGTAGGTTACAGTCCACGGGGTTGCAAAGAGTCGGACACGACTGAGCGACACCTCACCTCCCCTGGTGGCAGAGGCTGGGCTTGGTGTGGCCTTGTGACCTGTGCTGGGCCAGTTAGAGACTTTTCCTGGGACTTATGAATTTGCAACCACGGGTGTGACAGCTTTATGGTGGACTACTGTCCTACACAACATTTCCCAGAATTCCCTCTCCAGTACGTTTTCAGACAGGGTTATTCTCTTCGGAGCATGAGGACAGGAGGGAAGCAGCTGCCATATACACCACTTCTCCCAGTCGTTCGATCAAACACTAACATGGGTGTTGCTGTGAAGGGGATTTTCCCTTTGGACTTAAAGTCCTTGATCAGTTGACTTTAGGTTAGGGAGATTATCCTGGGTTGGCCTAACCTATCAGTCAGAGAAAAGCAAGCTTAAATCTGCCCTGGAAAACAGCTTCCATCCTTGCCTGTAGGTCCAGCCTACTTCTGATTTTCCCTTTCTAAAGGCCGCTCTTTATGAACCCACTAGGCTCCTGTGTCCACGTAATTATCCAGGCAAGAGTACTGGAGTGGGTTGCCATTTCCTCCTCCAGGGGATCTTCCCGACCCAGGGGTCAAATCCCAGTCCCTGCATTGCAGGTGGCCTCCTGCATCCCGGGCAGATTCTTTACCAACCAAGGAAGTGCCCTGAATGGGCTTAGCCAGAGAATTCCTCAGGATAAATCTGTAGGGGTGTGGGTGTGTGGGTGTGTAGGTGTGTGTGTGTGTGTGTGTGTGTATGGGTGTGTGTGTGTGGGGGGTGGGTGTGGGTATGTGGGTATGGGTGTATGGGGTGTGTGGGTGTGTATGGGTGTGTATGGATGTGTGGGTTGGGTGTGTGGGGGTGTGTGTGTGTGGGGTATGTGTGTGTGTGGGGGGTATGTGGGTGTGTGTGTGTGGGTGTGTGTGTGGGTGGGTGTGTGGGTTGGGTGTGTGTGTGGGTGGGTGTGGGTGGGTGGGGTGTGTGTGTGTGGGTGTGTGTGGGTGTGTGTGTGGGTTGGGTGTGTGTGTGGGTGTGGGTGGGTGTGGGTGGGTGGGGTATGTGGGTGTGGGTGGGTGTGGGTGTGTGTTTGTGGGTTGGGTGTGTGTGTGTGGGGGTGTGGGTGGGTGTGGGTGGGTGGGGTATGTGGGTGTGTGTGTGGGGGGTGTGTGTGGGGGTGTGTGGGGGTGTGTGTGGGTTGGTTGTGTGTGTGGGTGTGGGTTGGGTGTGGGTGTGCGTGTGGGTGGGTGTGGGTGGGTGGGGTGTGTGTGTATGTGTGTGGGTTGGGTGTGTGGGTGTGTGTGGTTGTGTGTGGGTTGGGTGTGTGGGTGTGTGGGGGGGTTGGGTGTGGGTGGGTGGGGTGGGGTGTGTGTGTGTGTGGGTGTGGGTGTGTGTGTGGGGGTGTGGGGGTGTCCTATTGTTTCTTTCTGCTTGCCTGGTTGAATCCTGACTGGTGTGACAAAAGACAGGGCTTTGTGTTCGGGTTATTACTGCAGAGTCTGCTAGTTGTCCTGTTTCTATTCTGTTCTCTCTTTATAGGAGAATCCTTGAGTTTTAGCTTGGCCCATAGCTAGTCAGGGGTTCAAAATCCAAAAGGGAAGTACTGACCCATGAGAAATAAGAACATAAAGCCATAGAAAGATTTCTGTGCTAATATTTGTAACATCTTTTTTCATAGTAGCTAAGAACCAGAAACAACTCAATTATCTGTCAGGTAGTGAACAGATATATGGACCAGGTCCATCTGTATACTGGAGCCTTACTCAGCAATGAAAGGGAATAACTGCTCTGTACAAAACAACAGGGATGAAGCTCAAAATCATTCAAAAACTAAGTAAGCTGGTCACAAAAAGGCTACATATTTGCAAGTCATATATCTGATAAACTTGTATCCAAAATATCCATTCAATTCTCATGACTCAAAAATAAAGACATATAACCTAGTGAAAAAGTGGGCAAATAATCCCAGTAGACATTTCTCCAAAGAAGATATGCAATGCCAATAAACACATAAAAGGATGGCCAACATCATGAGTCATTAGGAAATGAAATCAAAACCACAACGAAATACTCTTTCATATACACTGTGCTAAGGTGCTTCAGTCATGTCCAACTCTTTGTGACCCCATGGATTGTAGCCCACCAGGGTCCTCCATCCAAGAGATTCTCCAGGCAAGCGTACTGGAGTGGGTTGCCATTTCCTCCTCCAGGGGATCTTCCCAATCCAGGGATCGAACCTGCATCTCTTGCATTTCCTGCATCGGCAGGCAGGTTCTTTACCACTAGCACCACCTGGTTAACCCTTTCATATACACTAGGATGACTGAAAGAAGAGAGACAGACAATAGCAAGTGTTGGCAAGGATGCTGAGACACTGAGAATTGAAAATGAGTACATGTCTTTAAGGCAGAAAGAGGAAGTGGAGTTACCAACAGAGATAGGAGTATTCAGAGGTAGGAGGTCCTTTGTATTCCAAGAGAGGAAGACTCTGGAGGAAAAGTCCACAGACAGCTGCTTCGGGTGCTGTCAAGAGGTCAGTGAGGATCCAGACCAGTAAACAAGTGCATGGACCAACCAAGTCATCAATGTCCCCCAAGAAAGCCGCACTGACTGCACCATACCACCATGATGTGCAGAGTTGTGGGGGCCACAGGGGAAAGAAGAAGAACCTGAAAAAGTGGGCAGGACTGAATGCTGCTCTTTAGGAAGACTTGGATGTATTTCTGGGAAGAAACAGCCTCCTCCCCAGAGTGCACAAAGTGGGAAGAGGCCACGAGCCAGCAGGATGGTGTGGGTTAGATAAGGAGTAGGGTAGGGCTTGGGGTCCTTTCCCAAACTATAACCCCTCCTCCTCCTTCTCTGGTAAGGATATTGGCAAGCTTAGTTTCTCTGGCTTACAGCCCTTTGGTGTGATAAAAATAATTATCTGCTTTATTACAGATATTGGATACAAGCAGGAAATGGTTTCACTCCTCCTAGTAACTCCTCCTTGAGAAGGTCCATGTTGGATCCTCCTTCCTCATCAAGGGCCAGGTCCCTTCCTCTCATGACTCTGACCAGATTGCATACATCTCCATCATTCCTGGTAACTAAAATAGTTTAAATTTGGCATTTAAGATTCAGTCTTTATCGTTTAAAATGGCTGCATTCTTGAACTGGGGGCATCACTGCTGTAACTGGAGGAGGGGTGTGATGTGACTCTGAAATTCCTCCCGTCCAGTTAGAGCCCCCGCCCCCACTTTGGGAGCAGGAGAGGGGTAGGGTCTGCGCTGGTGATTGTCATGGGCTGTGCCCCTGGCCTCACGTGGCTCAGCCTGGTTCTGTCTGCTCTGCGGTGGCCTCCCCTGAGGTGGTTACCTCCACATCAGTACTGTGGGGGTTCTTCCTGGAGAACTCTTCGGTTTCACCTCCACCCCTGAGAACTGTTCAGCTTCACCAACAGGAACTGTTCCCCATCCGTTCTCCAGATGGGGCATCCAACTGACCTTGAAATGCCCCTGGCTCTTGTGCGTTCTGTAGCTGCTGAGTTATTTCACAGCACAGAAAACACTGGGCTCCTCTTCCACAACCTATGAGGGCCATGACCTTCACTCTGGAGGCCAGGCTGGGCTTCCAAAGCAGCAGCGTTGAGAGATAAAATATAGGATGCCTGGATAAATCTTAAAATTTCAGACAAACAATAAATTGGTTTTTAGCATAAGTATGTCCCATGTGATACTGGAGACACACTGAAAAAAAATTATGCAGTTTATCTGAAATACAAATTTACCTGGGCATCCTATAGTCTTATTTGCTATTAATAAATCTGGCTGCTGTGCTAAGAAGCAGACTGAAAAGAAGACTTGGATGCGGGACGTCTGGGGGTGGTTATTCTCAGGATGGACACCCATGGCGGGAGTGAAGCCCACAGATCTGGGTAGAGAAAAAAGTTCAGCTGCGAGGCAGTCACAACAAAAGACCTCGGCCAGCTCGCCAGGGAGCTCTGAAGCTGGGATGGTCCTTGAGAATTGCCCTACACTGAGGGGAGCTGGCTGCTGCTTCATTCTCCCAAACGGACCAGTGGACCAGTCTCTGGCTGTAGGCTGATCTCAGGAGGAGGTGTGGCCCTGGGCAAGGCTGGGGTCTTCTACAAGAGAAAATCTGCACCTGAGAGGTTCAGCTGCGAGCTGGGAGTGCCCAGCACTTCCATGTATGTATATTTCATCTCCAGTAAGTGGAAACCAGGTGCCTTTGGAACACATCCCACAAAGGGCTGACGTAGATCAAACAGCAACGAGCGGCAGGAGAATTCAAATTGTCATGAGGATAGAGGGCAAGAAGCCAAAGCGAAAAGAAACTGCACTGCATTTGTGACGAAAACAATGATTTTCTTTCAGCCTAACACCCTTATCAGTCGCATCAGGGGAATAAAATGTGTATGAGACGGTGGTTTATCTTGGTTGAGAACGGTAAGGCTAAAGTGTTTGTACGGAGTTTGGTACCTCTTCACATTGAACCCTGGGGCTCCAGCAGAGTCCTCTGCCTGTGACAGAGGTGTGTGCCAAGCCCACACCCAGAAGCCAGGCCGGAAACCAGAGCGGGCTATCCCGGGGCACTGCTTCTCTCTGGAAGCCCGGCCTCGACCCCTGCCAGTGCCCCTCCTCTGCCCGCCTCTCCTCCCTCCTCCTGGGTCAGCCCTGCGGCCCACTCACTTCCTTGCCTCTCGCTGGCTCCCCCGTCCCCGGGCAGGATCTGTCTTCTGACACACTGGACACGATTTTGGCTCGGCTCTGGCTAAGGGCTCCGAAGTGGGGCTTCCTCCTCTGGTGTCCTGGAATGCCCCGCTTCACTTCCTCCAGCACCGCTGGCTCCACAGATTTGGCCGCTACACCCACAGCCACACCCAGGTCTTGTCATCACTGAGCTGCTCCTCAGAGACGCTCCTCCGTCAACCCACCCGCCGGCCAGTCCAGTTGCAAGCTCTGATTTCCATTCTCTCCCTGTCTTCACCCCCCCCAGCCTGTGTTCTCAGCCTGCGGCCTGGGGTCCCTCCCTAGATCACAACTCATCGCTGCAGTCTTGCTCTCACCTCAGCCTCCTCACCCTCTTCCTCCCATTCCGCCCACTCCGGGCCCGCACCCCTTGGTCTCGTCCCCTCTCCCCGGGCTGCTGGGGCTGCAGGAGAATGCTCCCCCACCCCATCTCCCTGCAGAGTCAGAGCCCCGGGGTCGGCTGCCTCTCAAGGCCCCTCCCCGGGCCTCTCTGAGAAGCTCCCTCACTCCTTCAAGACCTTATCTGATCCCTGCTGCCCACCACCCCCCCGCCCCCTGGGTGCCTCAGAGGAAACAAGGGGGCCCCTGAAGGAGACACCTCAGCCTCCTGCCAGGCTCCCCCAACTCCCCCACACCTGGCCAGCCTCGTCTCCTCCCTCTTGTCTCGGGGGGCCCTCCCTGTGACGTGCTGCCTTCCATCTGGGCTCCAAATCCTCTCCTCCACACTTTCAGTCTCCTGCTAATGATTCCCCGTCTCACCAGACCTCTTCCTTTCTGCTGGCCCTGTGTGCCTTTTCTGATGTACAGACATACTCAAGACCCTCCATGGCTTTAAAACATGATTGATGGACCTTAAACTTCTAAGAAGTGCTACTGGGTCTCCGTCCTCTACTGGTTTTCAAATTTCCTACAAGAGTAAGCGACACTTCAAGGGCCCATGTCTTCTGTCCACAGTTCACATCCCAGAAATACGCCTCCTGATGCTGTCACGCCTTCCCAGTGATGTCTAAACCCTGCGCCATTTCCGTCTCCATCTTACTGGTCTCGCTTGCTCCAGTTCTTGGTTCTGTTTTCGGGTCTCCCCTGAGACTCTTCTCAGGCTGCTCTTCCATGGGTTTCCCCACCGGTGACTGACCCTCAGCATTGTCAAGGGTTCTCTGCTCCATCTTCTCCCCTCCTCTCTCAGCTCCTGCTCATTTTCCCAGGGCGGAATCCTTTCCAAGCAGGCCCCTGACTCGCAAAGTGTCGTCCAGCTGGTTCTCTCCTGGGAGCTCCAGCCCAGACACCCGGCTGCTTCTGAGACTCCCTGCTTCAGCATCCCGGGTGGAGGGCAGTTCCTTAACCCAGCGCGGCCTTAACACCCAGATTTTCTTCAAGTAGGTCCCCCGGCTTAACGTTCACACCACCTTCTACCAGTGGGCTCATAACCAGAAGCCTCGGAAGTGTACTTGATTCCTCCCTCTTTATATCTTGTCTGGACAGAAAACTAATACACCAGACTGCGGGCCACCACCTGAGGCCACACAAGATGATACCTGGAGTTTCTCAAGCAATATTCTTATACTGTGACTCGCATCTGAGCATTCATTGCAGTGTTTGTTCACCCCTTCATCCCTTCCCTCACGTGTTCGTCCAGCCACCAGCCAGAGCTGAGCATCTTCCATAGCTGGCACGGTGCTCAGTGTGGGATGGTCTCAGAGTCCTCCCAGCCAAGAGCAGAGAGCCCTGGAAACGTGATAACTGTCGTATGGACAAGCGCAAAGGTGCTCAACAGATACAGACAAGAAAAGGATACAAGGATATCCCTGTACACAAGGATGATGCCATTTGTGCATTTTCTTTAGAAAAGGTCTATTAAAATGCTCTCTCAATTATTTAATTGGCTTGCGTACATGTGTGCATGCTCAGTTGTGTTGGACTCTGCGACCCCATGAACTGTAGCCTGTCAGGCTCCTCTGTCCATGGGATTTTCCAGGCAAGAAAACTGGAATGGGTTGCCATTCCCTTCTCCAGGGGATCTTCCCCACTCAGGGATCAAACCCGTGTTTCCTGCATCTCCTGCAATGCAGGCACATTCCTTCACCACTGGCCCACTGGGGAAGTCCATTTTAATTGGCTTATTTATCTTTTTATGTTCGAGTTGTAACAGTTATCTTTATATTCTGAATACAAGTTCCTTGTCAGATATACGGTTTACAAATACTGTCTCCCATTCTGTGGGCTGTCTTTTTACTCTCTTCATTTTATTATTTTCAGCACGAAAGTTTTGAGTATTGACACAGTCCAAGTTATTCACTTACTATTGTCACATGTGCTTTTGATGTCGTATCTCAGAAATCACTGCCTAATTCAAGGTCATGAACATTTACTTCATTCATTGCTTTAAGTGTTTTAGTTGCCTTTAAAGTCTGTGATTTTCATATATATATTTTTATATATATATATATATATATATATTTTTTTTTTTTTGGCTGTGTTGGGTCTGAGTTGCAATAAATACTTGGAATCTATGTGGCAGCCCTCAGGCTCCAGAGTGTGTGGGCTTTGTAGCTGTGTGCACAAGGTCAACCTCCCCACAGCATGTGGGATCTTGGTTCCCCAACCAGGGACTGAACCCATGTCCCCTAAATCGGAAGGTGAATCCTTAACTACTGTATCACCAAGAAGCACACATCATTTTCTTTATTGTACAGGGTAAGGGGGTCCAACTTCATCCTTTCCCCCACTTGAATTGCCTCAGCACCTTCGGTGAAAATTAGTAGACTATATGCCTGTGTGTGGATCTGTATTTGGACTAACAATTATATTCCATTGATCTTGATTACTCAGTCTTGATTACTTTATCTCGGTATTCAATTTTAAAGTTGGGAAGCATGAGTCCTACAAGGTTTTTGTTATTTTTCATGGTTGTTTTCACTGTTCTGGATAGCTTGAATTTTCATATGAATTTTAGGATCAGCTTGTCACTTTCAGCAAAGTGGCTAGCAGGTCCTAGAAGATGATATAGGAGAAAACCTACCTGACCTTGAATATTTTAATGGCTTCCTAGGTACAACACCAAAGGCATGATCCATGAAATAAATAATTGATTAGCTTAGACTTCATTAAAATTAAACACTTCTGCTTTGCTAAAAACGAATGTCAAGACAATGAGAAGACAAGCACAGACTGGGGGAAAATATTTGCAAAAGACATCTGACAAAGGACTTTTATCCAAAACATCCAAAGGACTATCAAAACTCAACAACAGAACAAATAACCTGATTGAAAAATGAGCCAAAGACATTAATGGACACCTCACCAATGATGTACAGATGGCAAAAAAGCACAGGAAAAGATGCTTCACTTTCTGTGTCAACAGGAAAATGCAAGTTAAAACAACAACGAGATACTACTACACAGCTGTAAGAACAACCATGAACCAGAACACTGACAACACCAAATGCTGCCAAGAATGTGGAGCAACAGGAACTCTCATTCATTGCTAGTGTGAACAAAAAAGGGTGCAACCACTTTGGAAGACAGTTTGGCAGTTTCTTATGAAACTATACATATTCTTACCATATGATCCAGCAAATGTACTCCTTGAAATGCACCCAAAGGAGTAAAAACCTGTATCTACACAAAAACCTTCATGAGGATATTTATGGCAGCTTTATTACAAAGGCTAAACCCTAGGAGCAACCAAAGTGTCCTTTCAGCAGGTGAACCAACATATAAGTTGTCAAACATTCAGACAATACAATGTTATCCAGTGCTAAAAAGAAATGAGCTGTCAAGCATAAAAAGATTCAGAGGAACCTTAAATGCACATTACTACGTGAAAGGAACAATGTGAAAAGTCTTCATACTATACGACTTTATGGAAAAGGCAAAACTCTGCAGACAAGAAAAGATCAGTGATTGCCAGGAGTTGGAGGAATAAGGCTGTGAAGGCATGAAAAAGGTGGAGCACAGAGGATTTTTAGGGCTGTGGAAATACTCTGTACAATATCATAATGGTGGATATATGACATTATACATTTGTACAAATCCACAGAATGTATAACACCAAGACTACACTATAATAGAAACTAGTCTGAGGATTACGATGTGTCAGTGTAGGGGCATCAGTTATAACAAAGGCACTGCTCTGGGGAGGAATGTTGGCAATGTAGGAGGCTATGTATGGGGGGAGGGCAGAGAATATACAGAAATTTTCTGTACCTTCACTTTGATTTTGCTATGAATCTAAAACTTCTCTAAAAAATAAAATCTAAAAAAAAAAAAGTCATGAGGGATTTGGTAGATATTGCACTGCAGCTGTACATCAATTTAGAGAGTATTACTATCTTAATAATGTCAAGCCTCCTAATCCATGAATACACCCTCCATTTATCTAAATATCCTTTAATTTTTTTCAACAATGTATTGCAGTTTTCAGTGTATATGTATTGTATCATCTCATTAAATGTATACCTAAGTGTGCTATTGTAAGTGAAATTGTTTTCTTAATTTCATTTTCAGATCGTCCATTGCTGGCATATAGAAACACAGCTGGTTTTTGTATATTGAGTCTTTTTATGATGTAAGAGTTTTGGATTTTGTTAAATGTTTTGTCTGTGTCCATTGAAATGATTATGTGGTTTCTGTTCTTTATTCTATGGTTTATTACATAAATTGCTTTTCATATGTTGAGCCAACCTCTCAGTCTCAGAATAAGCCCCACTTGGCCATGGTGTATAATTATATATATTGCTGGACTTGGTTGATTAGTACTTTGTTAGGATTTTTGTATCTGTATTTATAAGGAATATTGGTCTGAATTTTTTTTTAACTTGTAATGTCTTTGGCTGGTTTTGGAATTAGGGTAATTCTGTGGCATTTTTGCCAAAAATGCATAACTCACTCAATGATGAAGTAACATCAGACATACCTAAATTGAGAACAATTGTATAAGACAACTTGCCAGTGTTCTTCAAAAGTGTGAAGGTCATGAAAGATAAAGGAAGCCAGGAAAAACTGGCCCACAGTAGACTAGGCTGATATGACAGCTGAAAGCAAAGCATAATAGCAGACTGGGGACTGTAACACAAGAATGACATCAGTGGGGCAATTACTGAAATTTGAAGTAGATTAGATAATAACATGGAATCAGTGCTATGTTCCTGATTTTGATAATTACACTATTTAGGGAGGATGTTAACATTTGGGGAATTCTTTGTATCATTGTCACCAACTTTTTGATGTCTGAAATTATTACAAAATGAGTTGAAAATTATTTTTAAAAATGTAAGTATATGTGTATGTGGTATCCTTGGTTCAATGAAGGAAAGAATGTGTTTGAGAGCCAGGGAAGCATGAAAATCAAGGCTGGAGTTCAGTATTTCTGGCAACAGCAAGTGCTGAGTGTTTCTGGAACAGAAAGTGTGGGGAAGTAGATGAGACCACTAGGAATGAGCACACCCTGAAGGCCATGGGGAGCGTGCAAGGAGCCCAGGGGGAGACCTGGGAGAGGAAGTGATACAAATGGGGAAAGTTACAAAGACTGGCCAAGAACTTGCAAAGAGAAATTCTGCTCAGGGATGTTATAGTCTCCTTTTAGAATTTTATTGTAGATTTTTAAAAAAATCTAATACTGGAAAGGAAAATAAAAGGCTCATGTTTTGTATCTAGAACAATAACAATGTTCAACCCCCGATTCAATCTCAAGAGGATTGAGCCACTTGCTTGAGGGGCAAGAGTTGAAATGCGGGCTTTAAATGTGTTACTGCAGGAAGGGCTGAGGTGGGGAATTTCTTCACCATGCTAATGAGATTGAATCTAAGGGTCTGAAGATCCAGTTTTTAGGAGCTGAAAGCCCTTTTACTGGGGATGGAGGAGTCTCGTGCTGGCCTCTAGAAGAGACTTGAGGAAATATCTGTCAGATAAGAGCTAAGGCAACCTGAGCATGCGCTGCCCTGACCCTGAGGAAAACAGTGTGAGCAGAGAACCCAGGAGCTGAAAGGAATCATGGCCGGTAACGGGAGGGGCAGGGTCGAGAATGAAAAGCGAGGGGGTGTCCCCTCTTCAGCCAGATCCCTGGAGGTCCAGAGACTCCTGGAGAAAATGCTGAAACAAGCTCACACACATTTTGCTGTATTTTAAAATGTTTATGTCCAAGAATTTTTTCCCCCTATATTTCAACTATATCCACTGGGTTGAACCATATGAAATTGACAAGCCAGTGGCATTGAGTTGTCAGGGAAACTGGATGTTAATATGAGACTAGAAATGGCCTGGGTAGGACACAGAGGATGCAGGTAAGAGACCGTGAGAGCCTGAACTGAGGCCGAATCTGCTTGCTGGGTAGACTCCCTGGAACCTGAACGCTGGACTGGCTGTGGAGAACTGGATAAATGAGAGTCGAAGGCAGAGGAGATTCCAGAGCGAGTGACCAACGGAATGATGGACTTCTGCCAGGAGACACAGTGACTGAGAGATGCCAAACAGATCTGTCAGTGAGGAGCTCTTGGAGACTGTTCAGTTTTCTGTAGCTGGCATAATAAAATCCCATGAACTTGGTGCCTTAAAACAATACACATTTATTTTCTTAAAGTTCTGGAAGCCGGAGGTCTGAAATGACTCTCTGTGGGATAAAGTCAGGGTACCAGCAGGGCTGGGTCCTCTGGAGGCTCTCGGGGAAAAGTCTCTGGGGGTGGGGAGTGGAGACACTGGTCACTGTGGTCTTCGCTTACACTGTCACACTGACTTTCCCTCTTTTGCGTCCAACTTCCCTCTGCCTTGCTCTTATGAGGATGCTTGCGGTGATATTTAGGGTCCACATAGATAATGCAGGATAAGCTCCCCACCCCAGGATCCTTAACTTAATCACACCTGCAAAGTCTCTTTTGCCCTGTGAGGTGACATCATGGCTTCCAGAGATTAGGATGGGCGTATCTTTGGAGACTAACACTCAGCCTACCGCTTGGCAAGAATATTTCCCTGCAGCAGCTGGGGGGTACAGCAGCAGAATGCAGAGGGCTGACAGATGGCTGGGGCCTGGGCTGGACGGCTCATCTGAGACTTGAGGTGGATGTAGGAGGGAAGATACCAGCCCCCGAGGATGGGCGAAGGATAAGAGTATGCACAGGACAGGGAGAATTAGCAGTCACAGAAGGCAGAGGGGAGACAGGGTGTGGGGAAGCTCAGAGTGGAAGGAGATTCTAGAAGGAAGAGGTCAGCACCATCAGGCGCCACAGAGAGGATGAGAGATGGACCAAAAAGAACCCACTGCTTTTGGCGCTTAGAGGCCATGGATAAGCTGCCAGGGCAGGGGGGGAATAGCAGGGTGTGGGGCAGGAAAGCTCACTGACAGAGGTCTGTATGGGAACACGAGGTGAGGCCATGGAGACACGAACATAGACTATTTTTGAGGAACTTAGCTAACGTGAAAATAGGAGCACAGTTAGGATAAGGATGGGCTTCACTGTAGCACTATTCACAATAGCTAGGACATGGAGGCAACCTAGATGTCCATCCACAGATGAAGGGACCAAGAAATTGTGGAGCAATGGAATATTACTCAGCCATAAAAAGGAACACATCTGAATCAGTTCTGATGAGGTGGATGAACCTAGAACCTATTATACAGAGTGAAGTAAGTCAAAAAGGGAAAGATAAATATCATATTCTAACACATATATAGAGAATCTAGAAAAATGGTACTGAAGAATTTATTTGCAGGGCAGCAATTGAGAAACAGACATAGAGAACAGACTTACAGACATGGGGAGAAGGGGAGTAGAGGGTGAGATGCATGGAAAGAGTAACATGGAAGCTTACATTACCATATGTAAAATAGATAGCCAATGGGGATTTGCTGTACGGCTCAGGAAACTCAAACAGGGGTTCTGTATGAGGAGGGAGATGGGAGGGAGTTTCAAAAAGGAGGAGATATATGTACACCTATGGCTGATTCATGTTGAGGCTTGACAGAAAACAACAAAATTCTACAAAGCAATTATCCTTCAATAAAAAATTATCCTTCCCTTATGGCTCAACTGGTAAAGAATCTGCCTGCAATGTGGGAGACCTGGGTTCGATCCCTGGGTTGGGAAGATCCCCTGGAGAAGGGACAGGCTACCCACTCCAGTATTCTGGCCTGGAGAATTCCATGGACTGTATAGTTCATGGGGCTGCAAAGAGTCAGACACGACTGAGCAACTTTCACTTCACTTCACTCAGGATAAGGATGAACGGTCCCAGGCTGTTAGGAATGGAGACAACATCCAAGTCTGAGAAGGCAGCTGAAATCTCAGCCTTTCAAGCTGACAAAGACATAGATGGACAAATTATGGTCCTGAGTGCTTCCACCCTTACTGCTAAGACATTCTGTCTTCCATGTGTACAGTCTTAAAGCTCTGTAAAGAGAGCATAAAATGACCAAGAAAATTCTGAGGATGTTTAGGTCTTTGGGCAGTTCCCTCTGGGCACGCAACACCAGATAATTAGGAAACAGAGAGTTTGCAACCATGGGCCCCAGAGATGGGACGAGATGTGCTGGATGGGCAGCCAGAAAGATGCCCCTTTCTCTGGGCAAGAAGTAAGTAAGTCAGGGAAGAGATCTTTCGAGAAAAAAAGCTGTGTGCCCCTATATGGGCAAAACACCTTTCTTTCTCTTTCTAAGCACCTTTGAATGTTGAGGGCGTAGCAGATGTTTGAAAGAAAACAGGATATTCAACATCTCTCGTTAATCAGGAGAGACCACAATAATTTGATCTTGCCTCTCTGGGATTAGTTTTCATTGTGCCTTTTAAAAACTGAAACAAGTCTCGCTTTCTTCGCTTTGCGTCCCTTTCTCTTTCTTCTTCCTGGGTTTGCTTAGCCTCCTGTTCTGGGAGAGCCCTGTCTTGGGCTGTGATGGCTTGTGTTATACTTCTACCTTCTGCTTTGCTCCCCACTCTCTTTATTCCTGCCCCCTCAACCCCACCCACTTGTCCTCTCTTATTGCTTTGATTCAGGAGGAGCTGCTCCCTAAATATTTGAGAATGTCTTCTGTCCAAGACATGCCAGGGAGACCACCGGCGTCCCTGCCTTCAGAGGGAAGAAAGGCCCAGGCCGGGCTGGCGCCCAGCAGGGACAGGGTGGCAACCCTCATCAGCCAGAGGCTGCGGGATCCCAGAAACACATTCGAGTCTGTCTTTGTGAAAGAAAATGATACTTCTGCAGGCAGGTGGTACTATTTTGGGGAACATTTTTATGTGCAATTTAGAGTGCACATTCTACGCACAGCTCAGACAGAAATAATCAGTTTAATGTGTGTCTGCACCATCATGTGGTCAAGCTGTAGGTGAGAGCAGATTTACACACCGAAATCAAAAGGAAATAGCAGGAGCCGTCTTCTGCTACATTCCTTGACAACAAATGGTCATGCAATGGAGGGCGGCCAACCCAGTGCTCAACTCCTTTCACTCCTTCCCAGAAAGGGCTTTAAGTCTGAAAGAAAAACTAGTTTCCAAGGTGCTTGAGTGCATCTGTTAAATATAGATTTTTATTAACAGGGGGCACGTGTAAACAAAGTCTACATAAACAGAAAGACGCCTGGCAGCAAGGGGGAGTATGCTCAGTGTCAGGGAGTTTTTCTTAACATGAAGTGTAAGGCAGTTTATGGGAATTCTTGAGCCAACATTTCAGTTTAGGAAGACATCCTGCTTCTCTGATGCCTGCTACAGAAGATGGTCAGACCGAAGAGCTTAATTTCCATGGTACCGAGTGGTTGTCATTGTGTGTTTTCATTAAAGAGAAAGGGGTTTGTTCTCTGAGGGGCCAGGATGCTGGAGGAACCACAGTAAGAAAATAAAAACAAAACATACTAGGGTTCACTGCGTAATTTTTCAGAAAGTTCAACTTGCAAATGAAAGAATTGTATTGAAGATTGTCTTTTTTTTTTTTTTTTAGTAAAAGTTCCACTGAAAGCAGCCACGTGTGAACACCTCAAGAAGGAGAAGCGCTTTCAGTCAAGCCCTATGCAGATCTACACCCAGGGTCACATTCAAAATATGTATGTGTCATCCCTTGGCTCCCCAAGCAATGAATCAGTGCAGGCTCTGCAAAAAAAAAAAAAAAAAAAGGCAGCTGTATTGAGTCTTCGAGTCACCTCAGCCACAGCTTTCAGAGTTGGAGAGAAGAAACTTTGAGATTAAAGGGCAACATTTTCCCTCTGAAATGGAATAATTGTGATATGGGATTTGCTTTTTTTTTTTCCCCCTCCAAGTTTTGAAGAAAAACAATGTTCTTCCTGCTGTGATGAATTTATTCTGAGGTCTGAAAGGAAACCCGTGTCCCGAGAGGAGGCGGGCCCTGAGTCAGGAGGGTGAAGGCCGGCCTTTCAGCACATGTGTTCCCGTTTATCCAGGGGCGGCGCTGGGGTGTGAAGGGGGGAATACCCAGGGTGAAAAGATTCAAGGGGATCAAATTATTTTTCCTTTTGTCTCAGAATGAAAGAAAGAGAGGAAATAAAAGGGGGAAGGAAAATCATTTCATTATGTGGTGATCCAGTGTAACCTGGGGTAGCAGGCGAGTGGCAACTTTATTTTTCAGAGAAGCTCGCTCTAGGGTACCCTGAGCCTCCCAGGGTGCGGGCCAGGACTGTGGAATCCAGACGCAGCAGGAGCACGGGAACAGGAGTTGCACGGATGTCTACACTTGTCATCTCTCACATGACCTCTGGGCTGCCAGCCTCCTTCACCCCACCTGGGTGGATGGGGTCAAGGGGAAAGAGAAAACTGTTCAAGCTACCATTTACTACATGATAACATGTTACCTGTTTTATACACATGGTCTTCATACCATCGCCGTAAGTCTGAAAAGCAGAGACAGCTATTGTTGTTGTTTACTTGCTAAGTTGTGTCCAACTCTTTTGCCGCCCCATGGACTGTAGCCGCCAGGCTCCTCTGTCCCTGGGATTTCACAGGCAAGAATACTGGAGTGTGCAGCCATTTCCTTCTCCAGGAAATCTTCCCGACCCAAGGATCAAACCTGTGTCTCCTGCACTGGCTGGCGGATTCTTTACCACTGAGCCAACAGTGAAGCCCAAAGTAGAGGTTACTGTCCCCATTTTAGAGGCAAGCAGAAAGTTTCAAACATTTCTGCGGGCCGTTTTCCAAGTGCCACAGCTGGCGGTGGAGGGGGCATATCTGTTACCAGACTCAAGCTCTTCTTGGCTTTGATGCACTGACTTCCCCCCAGGTGGCCTTGGTATGTGAAGTGGTGGTTGGAAGGTCCATTTAGCATCAGAGGATAAAGGCCACAACTATTTCCCCCCACAGCCTACACGCTATTAAACATGGGAAAGCAAAGACCAAGTGAATGTGCTCAAAGGGCAGGAATGAAAACAATGCAATTAGGACTCATTTGGGGAGCGGGAAGTATGCCTTCCAGTTACTGTGGGGAAGGCTTAATGAGGCCAGTCCAAGGGGCTCCCTAATTCACCGGATAAACGGGGGGGACAGTGATTCGGTGCCCACTGGTGTTCAGCTCAGCGAGGCCCCACTGCTTGAGGCCCGCCTGCATTGTGACATTTCCGCCATTTCACGCTGGCTGATGATAAGCTGCTTTGCCTACATTTGAACACACATGTGGAGTGAAAAGCCTCAGGCCCTGTGGCCTTTCCACCTGCCTGTCCCCTTTGTGTCCCCTCGTCAGGGGTGTGGCACCCTCATACAGGAACTCAGCCCCAAGCCCTCTCAAAGCCCGTCCTCATCTCCTACAGAGGCAGGGACACGAGAGACAGTCCTGCTGGCCCCACAACCCAGAATCCATCACATGGGTCACAGGCTAGACTTCAGCTTGTCCTTGAGCACAGGGTCAGAGAGAGAGGTGTTCTGCACTGGGGCTCCCCATGTCAGCGGGGAGAGGGGTTGAGAGAGCTCTCTCAAAGCCCAGGCCTCTTAGGAGTCTCCCACTTGCCTCTGAAGCTTAAACGTGGGCCTACTGATTTCTCCCGATCACAAGAAGCAGGGTCAGGAGAGAAAGACAGACGAGGAAGAGGAGGGAGGGAAGGCAGCAGTCATGTCAAAACAAACAGCTGAACATCTAAACTGCTCAGAAGGCATGTCGACACGGCTCCACGGTTTCCGGGGGAGAGAGGGGAGCAGGGCAGGCCCCGGGTAGGCAGGGGCTCGAGCTGGCCTGCAGGGGTGGCCCACACCCACAATACATGGCCACGAGCCACGGGCTTGTGTGGTCTAGAACCTTCTCCTCAAGATAACAGAATTAAGCGTCTGGGAATAAAGGTGAATTGAGTGACAGCTCACGACCAAGCTTTGCACGTGTCACAGCAGCACCAGGGCCCCCGTGGCCGGGTCGGGGTGATCCCTGCGGTCTCACCCACAGACACCGCCGCTGTGCCGAGACGCAATCTCCCGGGAGGATGACCGCGTGGGCACGGCCTGAGGACACCATGGGTCGGGGGACGTGGGGCTGCTCCCAGCTGCAGGAAGAGCAGTGGCTCCAGAATCTGTGCCCCCCAGCATCGGGGTGAAAGGCCTGCCCTGGAGCCCAAGGCTTCTTGGAGACAGACGAGCCGGGAGGAACTCTGGAGTCCCGTGCTTTCCGTTCATGCGTCAAAAACATGGCAGCTCAGGAAAGAGTCGCCCTGAGTTCAAGACCTCCTGAATATTTAGTCGGCGGTTTCCCCGTCGTGAGGATGGAAACAGAATCCCTGCCTCTGGCGACTGTTGTACCAATTGCATGAGACAGCACAGGAAACCACCTGAGTAGGCCATCACCTTGCAATCATCATCTGTCATTATGCAGACAAAAATAACTAGGGAGTCCCATAAAGGTCACAGCCCTTCCCTGAGCCAGTCCGCGGAAGGGCTGGGAAGGTCAGGGGTAGGCAGCTCCCAAGATGGCCCACCAGATCCTCCCTCCTGGGAGTAATTCCCTCCCACACTGTATTCACAGAAACAGGAGAAGTGACTTTATATTGCTTCCAAAGTGAAAGTATTAGTCGCTCAGTCGTGTCTCTTTGTGACCCCGTGGACTGTAGCCTCCAGGCTCCTCTGTACATGGGGTTCTCCAGACAAGAATACTGGAGTGGGTTGCCAACCCCTTCTCCAGGGGATCTTCCTGACCCAGGGATCGAACCCAGGTCTGCACTGCAGGAAGATTCTTTACTGAGCCACCATATCACTTCCAAGATGAGGTTAGAAGCGTCTGCAGCTCAGAGTGGAATGGTGGTTGCCACGCAGGGGTGGGGAATGGGTAGGCAGGAAGTTGCAGCCAGGCGAGGCGAACACATTTTGGAGAGCTAACTTACAACTCTGTGATGACAGCTGACAATACTATATCGCGTGCTTGAAATTTGCTAACAGGGTAGATCTTGAGTGTTCTTGCCCCCCAACCCCGAAAAGGGAAATGTGTGAGGTAGTGTTCTTTAGCCTGACTGCAGTGATCATTTCACAGTGCATACATGTATCAAAACAATAAGTTGTACACCTTAAATATGTACAGTTCTGTCAATTATACCCCCTCCCACAAGGCTAAAAACCCCAAATAGACTGTGGCTGCCGTCTTAGGCTCTGTCTTGGGCAACCAGAACCCGCATAGACCAAATATGAGGAATTATCAACCCCCCCACTGACCCCGCCCCAACATTTCTAGAGATGAGAAGGAGGAAGACCTTGGGTTGGAACTGCATTTGTTTCCTGAGGCCGCGGTAACAAAGTACTGCGCACTTCAAGGCGTAAACAGTGGAAATGCATCATCTCCCAGTTCTGGAGGCCGGGAGCCTGCGGTCAAAGCGATGGCAGCCGGGCTGGTTCTCCTGTGAGGGAGGCTGTCCCCTGCCTCTCCCCCAGGCTCTGCTCGCCGCCTGCAGTCACTGCCACTCCTTGGCTTCTGGAAGCATCGCCCTGATCTCCGCCTGCATCTTCACATGGTGTTCCGCCTGTCTGCGTCTGTGTCCCCATTTCCGCTTTTTCTAAGACACCAGTCATATTGGATTAGGGCCCACCCTAATGATCTCATCTTAACTTGACTACCTCTGTATAAACCTTATTTCCAAGTAAAGTCACTTGCTGAGGTACTGGGGGTTAGGACTCCAAAAGATCTTTTATAAGGGGGGGATGCACAATTTAATTCTTAACAGGGATGCTGTTGATTATTGGGATAAATTGAAGGAAGCCTTTCAGAATTACCTGGAAGTCCATGAATAATTACAGTGTCCAGATGGTTTTTACAATATGCCCTGGGCAGTGAAGGGGGCAGAAACTAAGCAATTCCCCTGGTATTAGAGTGAGAAACCATATGATTCTTTCCATTTGGGGGCTTGCAAGAAAACAACCCATCTTTAACGGGTGATGTGGGCATGGTTTCCTCCAGTACTCAATTAGTTTGCGAGGATGCTCTAACAAAATACTCCACACTGGGTGACTTAAACAACAGAGGTGTATTTTCTCGTAGTTCTGCAGGCTGGCAGTCCAGGATCAAGGTGCCAGCAGGGCTGGCTTCTCCTGACCCCTCTCCGCTCTGCTTACAGATAGCTCTCTCCTGTCTGTGTCCGCACGTGCTCTTTCGTCTGTGTGCACACACCCCTGGCTCTACTTCTATAAGGACACCAGTACCATTGAGTCGGGACCCGCACTAACAGCCTCTTTTTAACTCAGTCCCTTTTAAAAACCTTATGTCCAAATATGGTTACATTCTCAAATACTGGGGGTTGGTTCTTCAACATATGACTCTGGGCTGGGGGGTTGGGTGGTGGACACAAATCAGCCTGTAACGAGCAGCTATAGAGGAAGTCGGTGTCATGACTTGCTGAGGAACAGGGCGGTGGTTTTAGGTTGGTCTTTAAGATAGGATGGATGGCTGCCTCCAATCCCTGCCCTGAGGAGTCGGGGGGAGATTCCCGGATGGACCTGCCTTTAATCCAGGCCACCCCAGAACGTCTCCTGACTTTTTAAGTCCTGTCCCAGCACCCTGCCTTTTGGTGTGTGGGCTGCTCTGCATGGCAAGCTCCTGCATCCATCCCCAGGTTGGAGAGATGGCTCTGGGCTCTGAGAAGGTCGTTCTTTGCTATCAGAGTGGAGCGGCCTAGGGTCCCTCTGGCCAAGCCAAGAGGACTTCTGTTTTGACTCTTCGTTTTCTCACATTTTCCCTTTAAACACAGCCTGTCTTATATCTCTCTTTCTTATTTTTGTTTCTAACCCCCTCTGTTCCTCTTCAATGTAATTTTAAAGTGAAAACACATGGCCACAGACCCGCGTCTCCCCATTTACTCAGCTGTACCTACTTATTCAATTTAAACTGGAAGGCTAGTTTACAAACTTTTAAAAATAAGTCCTGGGCCAATGTGGAGAACTGTATAAACACGGGTCTAATTTCATTTCTACTTGTTTCTTTTTTTTTTTTGGTCTTTCTTGCAAATGACCTTCCTGGTATAAAAGCCAAAACATATGCATGCGAACACACATACACACTTTTTCCTTCTGGAAGTTCCTCCTTGATTTTGAATTCTGTAACAACATAAACAGGTCTTGAACAGAAATTGAGAATTTTTTAAGAGACAGTTTCCAACAAACTGTCACTTAACATTAGTGACATCATTCAACACAATATCAGTTTAAAGGGCTTTGGGACAGAGTGTTTGACTGTTAGAAAAATGACTGAGTAAGTGAATTCTGCTTTCTCTCCATGAAAGGCACATATAGACTAGTTGGTCTAACTGTTAATCCTAATCCTTTTTCACTTTTGGAAGAAAGAGGAAGGCAGTTTGGGAAATAGGGAAAAGGACATAATTTTTGAAAATAGAGCTGTTCAATAAGGAAATAAGGAAGAGCCAGTTTTAAACGTTTAGCAGAAAATATAGCAAGGAGGAAATATCTTTAGAAATCAAGAGAGCCAAAATGAGAAAATTAATCCTGAAAAACTGGAAATCAACTCAAGTGGCCTCTTCCTAAAATGACCCATACTGTAGTCATGTTACGTTCCCTGTCGCACTTGTTTGCGAGCATACAGAGCGATCAAAAAGTCCTGCTGAACTACAGTGTGTTAGCTTTCACCTGCAGGGCTCAGGACTATACATTTTCACATAGATCTTATGTGACCCTCTTTAGGGGCTTGCCCAAGATCACTGCAGTAGAGAAGCAGTAGAAGATTCAAAGCCATGTCTTACGAAGGCAGAGGGAAGGCTTTTCCTCTCAGCTGGGAGGTATACACAAGTCTGGGATTTTGTCATAGTCTCAAATGTCACAAATGACCCTCCATAAAGCAGTATTTTTCTTTCGACTGCACTGTATCCTCCCCAAATTCATGTGCTGAAGCCCTAACCCCAGTGTGACTGTATTTGGAAATGGGTCTTTTAACTGGGGCCCTCATCCAACAGAACCGGTGTCACAGGAAGAGGTAGACGTCCAGTCCCCTCCCCTGAGCATGTAGACAGAAAAGGCCACACGAGGCTACAGTGGGAGGGCAGGCATCTGAAAGCCAGGAAGAAAGACAACAGCCCCGATGGCACCTTGATCGTAGACCTCCAGAGCTGTGAGAAAAGTAAATGTCTGTCGTTTAAGCCCCTCCGCCTGTGGTGTTGCTGTGCAGCATGAGCTGATTAACTCAGTTCTGTCGGAGACTCCTGGCTGAGGGCTACATCCCTACTTTTACTCCATTGAAGAAACCAGATGCTTGTCCTTAATGGGGCCATAAATTTGTGAACAGAGGCCTCTGTGACAAAACGTGGAGAATTTCTTGAATTTAAGACTTTGGGTAAGAAATGAAAACTTAGATAGCTGGACCCACACTTGGAAATGAAAACCATCATCAAATAATGTAAAAAATACTACTAATATAACAGTGGGGTTATAAAATTAGCTTCTATTTCTTGCCTGATTTTAAAAAATGGGTGAAAATCCTTCAGCAGGTGTGACCCAGGGTGTCGCTCTGATGAGACGGAGGCTGTGCCGCCTCCACCCTCCTGCAGGTCCACAGCGCAATGGGAGGTTTACCTGTCATGTGTGTTTTCTTGCAGGAAAATTCAGTCCGTAGCTGTGTAATTGCTAGAGTTCGTATTTAGAAGACTATCCGATAAATGTTATTTTAAAAGAGATTTCCTCCTTGCTATACTTTCTGCTAAACATTTAAAACTGGCTCTTCCTTATTTCCTTCTTAGGCAGCCAGATGATTCTCTCTTCAGACCTGCTGATAGTCTGCTCTGCGTCACCAGCTCTTCCGCACGAGAGCGATCCCTGATTGGGGTCCACCAGAAAACAGATCCCCTGTTTGAGGCAAAGCCCTCCCTGTGTGACGTCATTTCTCATCCCCCCCCCCAACATTTGGGGGTGCTGTTTTAAGCCGTCATGTGCCTGCTCTTGCACGGGCTACTCCCTGACGAAGCCCAGAGCAATAGCTGCTCCTTCTCAATCCTGACTGCTTTCCAAACAGCTGTGGAAAATAGAAGTCAAGGCTACTGCTGCTTAGCCACTGAGCACTTTCCTTTCCCTGGTCTTACAAGGTCTTCCCTCTGTGAACATGGGTCTCCGTCCTCCAGTTCTTGGTTTGGTAACAATCAGAAACAAAAATAAGCCCAAGCAGGTTGAAGGTAACAGATCAAATACAACACCCGACAAGGTTCCCCTGAGTTTACTTCGTCTAATTTTCAGTTTTGGTTTTTGCCTAAGCGAAACTTACAATGTACAACAGATGGCAAAGGGAAACCTGGAGTTTGAGTTTCTTCAGCTAATAAACAAGATGGATCAGGGACGCATCGGGCCGCAGGGCAGTTTTAGTAATGGCGGCTGTGGAAGGAGATAGCCCCTGCAAACAGTCCTCAAGGCTGGCTGATCAGGACAACTGTCCAGCCTGAGGCCTGGCCACCTTGCCCCATCTGACCAGCCACCCAAAACTGAACAAAGTCCAAGAAAAGAACTTCTGTATTTATACTACTTACTGGCTCACTCTCTATTATTATTATTTTTTTTGAAACTAGGATTGGCAACTGACCTTTGGGTAATAGTATGTTTTCATAAAATTTACCTCTCTGGACTCATGACTCAGTTTTGACCTCCTTTAGTTTTTTTCCTTTTTGCCAATCCCAGCATTTTAAGATGCTTTGTAGTGGGATGGTTTTTGAATAGCTAAACCTCCATATTGTTTTAAAAAAAAAAAAAAGTCACAGTGTTTTGCTCTGATTTTTGCCAAAATTTTTACCTGTGTTTACTCCTTCAATTATGCGCCTTTCCTTATAAGCTCAGAAGGTGATCTTTTACCCAGTCTTCTCCAAGGGTTACTCCAGCATCCCTGTGCCAGCATCCCCCATTCCTTTCCATTTACTTCGACAGCTTTTCCCGCTCAACTTGTGCCAGTTTTCTCCTTGGAACTTCAGGTCTGGATTTCTCATCACAGTATATAAGGAACAACTGGATCTCATTCCCAGACACACAGCACTTCCACACTACCTTTTACCTGCTGCAGAAAAGCTGGCAAGGACAATGCAACAACTGTCTGGATTTCTTTTTGGCCTGCACATGGATCAAACATTAATGCCCTTATAAAATCTGCATTCTACTTATAAAAATCAATGGAGACTCAGGATGCTCTTACTTTGTAGATGTTTGAGGTTCTGAGAAAAAGATTTTTTCCCCTCATTTTCAGTTTATAAATAAATGATTTGGTCTCACATTTGGATGAACTTATCAGAGGCCCCTTTGTCAAATAAAGTAGGAAGATGTTATTCTTATAATAATGAATTGTGAAGGTTTTGATGTCGAGGTCCCTCCCATAAGAAACAGATACTCTCCAAGGAAAACTGGGGCTCCTGGCAGCAGTGGAATTGTTCATTTTATTCAGCTCTAGTTTTTTTGTTTTGTTTTGTTTTCCTTCTGCTTCCGGAGGCAGAGCCAGGGATAACGTTGTAGGTTTCAAGTAGATTTTTTATAATAAGAGGAGCAAAACATTTCAGATCAGTCCAACCACAGGGTAAGCTCCCTGGGGAAGCTCTGAGCCCACCCTGCCCCCCCCCCCCCCCCCCGCCCCACAGGACCAGATAGGAGGCACTTGTGGGGAGGCTCATGAAGTCTATACAGGTGACAAGGAAGAAAATGAACTTTCATCACTAGAAAGACAGGGCTTGTTTCCATCTTCATTACAATGTTATCGGTGAAACTTAAGAGGAAACCAACAAAGGCAGCCACACCCTCCAAAAATCATTTCAAATCAGTCCCCAAAGAAAATCTACATGTTCAGATTTGGGGGACACAGCAGAGACTCTGCTGCCTCAATCAGGTGTGCCTTGGGAGGCTCCTGAAGTCTGAGAGGCTGAGCTGGGCACGCTGTAATAGCTGCTTTCAGAACCATCCAACTGGAGTCCTTTTCTGCCTGTGCACCTTCTAAGAACCCACATGCTTCCTGAGGAGCCCCTGGCTTTGCCTGCACACTCCCCAAGTGAAAGAGTGACCACGAAGGAGAAGCGATTCCCCGAGAGTGGGAGGTCACTGCCTCTCCTTCCTCACATCCTTGTCTCAGCTAAAACCCCCATCTTTCAGATCTCAGATCCCCTCGCCACCTCCTCCAGGCAGCCTACCCTGGCCCCAAACCCAGAAAGGGGTCCCCCCTCTGCTTGCTGCTCTCTGCCCACAACTGTACTGAAGCAGCAGCGGCAAGTCGGAGAGGGCAATGGCGCCCCACTCCAGTGCTCTTGCCTGAAAAGTCCCATGGATGGAGGAGCCCAGTAGGCTGCAGTCCATGGGGTCGCGAAGAGTCGGACACGACTGAGCAACTTCACTTTCACGTATTGGAGAAGGCGATGGCACCCCACTCCAGTGCTCTTGCCTGAAAAGTCCCATGGATGGAGGAGCCCAGTAGGCTGCAGTCCATGGGGTCGCGAAGAGTCGGACACGACTGAGCAACTTCACTTTCACGTATTGGAGAAGGCGATGGCACCCCACTCCAGTGCTCTTGCCTGAAAAGTCCCATGGATGGAGGAGCCCAGTAGGCTGCAGTCCATGGGGTCGCGAAGAGTCGGACACGACTGAGCAACTTCACTTTCACGTATTGGAGAGGGCGATGGCACCCCACTCCAGTGCTCTTGCCTGAAAAGTCCCATGGATGGAGGAGCCCAGTAGGCTGCAGTCCATGGGGTCGCGAAGAGTCGGACACGACTGAGCAACTTCACTTTCACGTATTGGAGAAGGCGATGGCACCCCACTCCAGTGCTCTTGCCTGAAAAGTCCCATGGATGGAGGAGCCCAGTAGGCTGCAGTCCATGGGGTCGCGAAGAGTCGGACACGACTGAGCAACTTCACTTTCACGTATTGGAGAAGGCGATGGCACCCCACTCCAGTGCTCTTGCCTGAAAAGTCCCATGGATGGAGGAGCCCAGTAGGCTGCAGTCCATGGGGTCGCGAAGAGTCGGACACGACTGAGCAACTTCACTTTCACGTATTGGAGAAGGCGATGGCACCCCACTCCAGTGCTCTTGCCTGGAAAATCCCATGGACGGAGGAGCCTGGTAGGCTGCAGTCCATGGGGTCGCTAAGGGTGGGACACAACTGAGCGCCTTCAATTTCACTTTTCACTTTCATGCATTGGAGAAGGAAATGGCAACCCGCTCCAGCATTCTTGCCTGGAAAATCCCAGGGACAGGGGAGCCTGGTGGGCTGCCGTCTATGGGGTCGCACAGAGTCAGACACGACTGAAGCGACTCAGCAGCAGCAGCAATGGCAAGACCAGCTGGCTTCCGGGATTCTGGCCTTCCATGTGTTACTGAAGAACAAGGTTGCCCGTACTTCTGTTGGTATAAGAGTAACTTTTCAGAATTCAATCTGAAGTCATCTTTATTTATACCTTGATATGTACTTGCATAAAATAGAGACATACTGTCTTTACGTCTCACAGTGAACAAAACTACAGCTGTTGAGAAAGTGCTCTGATCGCCTCCCTTCTTGGTTTTGAACCCTTCCCACAATATCTCCCTTCCATTCCCTTCTTTTTAGTGTTTTCATGTCTCCTCAAAGCAATTTGGGGTTCTAATCTACTTCAATAGGCTAGAGAATATTCTAGAATGAGGGTGGGGTGGAAGGACACCTTTAAGCAAAGGAGGAGGGTGTTGTGAGTGGATCAGGAAAGAGGATGCAGGGTGATGGGGGGAAAGAAGAGGTGGAAGTGGGGGAGAGAAAGGGGAGCGAAGAGGGGAACTTCCCAGACCCAGTTCCCAGCCTTCACTTGGAGCCAAACATTGCTCTTCTCCCAGAGAGGGGTTGCTCCCCTCTCTTCCCTTCTCCACTCCATCCCTGCCTGTTTTCCTTCTGAACTGAAGTCAGTCCCGGAGAGAGCCTGATCGCTCCTGCCCCAGACAATTCACTTTAGCCTGGACCGTCTTCCCTGATCATCCTACATGAAGAAAGTAGCTGAAAGGACGGAGGAGCCCCAGGCATGGCCTCACACCTCTCTTAGCGAGAAAAGAGCCCTGGGGACCAGCTTGGAAATAGTTATTTAACTGTACGTGCAACAGATCGGATACAGCTTATACATACCAGCGGCAGCCAGCACTTTCAGGATTCCTGCTACAACACTATGGAACTGGAGACCTGGACTGTCATTCCTCGCACTCCTCACAGCAGTCACGCCGGGGACTGGAGTGGGGAGTGAGCCCCGAGTCTCCCATGGTGCTGCCACCCCTGCTCCTAAGCCAGGGCCTCGCACAGACCTTGGCTACTGTAGAAAAAGACACAATAGCGGTCTGAAAGATGATGCTGTGAAAGTGCTGTACTCAATATGCCAGCAAATTTGGAAAACTCAGCAGTGGCCACAGGACTGGAAAACATCAGTTTTCACTCCAATCCCAAAGAAAGGCAATGCCAAAGAATGCTCAAACTACCACACAATTGCACTCATCTCACATGATAGTAAAGTAATGCTCAAAATTCTCCAAGCCAGGCTTCAGCAATACGTGAACCTTGAACTTCCAGATGTTCAAGCTGGTTTTAGAAAAGGCAGAGGAACCAGAGATCAAATTGCCAACATCTGCTGGATCATGGATAAAGCAAGAGAATTCCAGAAAAACATCTATTTCTGCTTTATTGACTATGCCAAAGCCTTTGACTGTGTGGATCACAAGAAACTGTGGAAAATTCTGAAAGAGATGGGAATACCAGACCACCTGACCTGCTTCTTGAGAAATCTGTATGCAGGTCAGGAAACAACAGTTAGAATTGGACAGGGAACAACACACTGGTTCCAAATAGGAAAAGGAGTACGTCAAGGCTGTATACTGTCACCCTGCTTATTTAACTTCTATGCAGAGTACATCATGAGAAATGCTGGACTGGAAGAAACACAAGCTGGAATCAAGATTGCTGGGAGAAATATCAATAACCTCAGATATGCAGACGACACCACCATTATGGCAGAAAGTGAAGAAGAACTAAAGAGCCTCTTGATGAAAGTGAAAGAGGAGAGTGAAAAAGTTGGCTTAAAGTTCAACATTCAGAAAACAAAGATTATGACATCCAGTCCCATCACTTTATGGGAAATAGATGGGGAACCAGTGCAAACAGTGTCAGACTTTATTTTTTGGGGCTCCAAAATCACTGCAGATGGTGACTGCAGCCATGAAATTAAAAGACACTTACTCCTTGGAAGAAAAGTTATGACCAACCTAGACAGCATATTCAAAAGCAGAGACATTACTTTGTCAACAAAGGTCCATCTAGTCAAGGCTATGGTTTATCCTGTGGTCATGTATGGATGTGAGAGTTGGACTGTGAAGAAGGCTGAGCACCGAAGAATTGATGCTTTTGAACTGTGGTGTTGGAGAAGACTCTTGAGAGTCCCTTGGATTGCAAGGAGATCAGCCCTGGGATTTCTTTGGAAGGAATGATGCTAAAGCTGAAACTCCAGTACTTTGGCCACCTCATGCAAAGAGTTGACTCATTGGAAAAAACTCTGATGCTGGGAGGGATTGGGGGCAGAAGGAGAAGGGGACGACCTAGGATGAGATGGCTGGATGGCATCACTGACTCGATAGACGTGAGTCTGAGTGAACTCTGGGAGTTGGTGATAGACAGGGAAGGCTGGTGTGCTGCGATTCATGGGGTCGCAAAGAATCGGACACGACTGAGCGACTGAACTGAACTGATCCCCTCAGAAGATACTAACGCAATACTATAAAGCAATTATATTCCAATAAAAATTGAATAAACTTACAAAAAAACCCCACAAAAACCCTTGCATCTGCCTGTGCTATAAAACCACTGCTCCTTTTATTTGTGGATGTCCCACATACAGAGAGGAATTATTTTCAGAGCTAATTGTGAGGAGAGCGTTGCGTGTGGCCCTCGACAAGATTGCTTCGCCCTCAGGCCTCTCCTGTGGACAATAGGAATGGAGACGCCGCCTGATGTGGCTGTTTTGAGGTGAGAAACAGTGCGTTTCTGTCACAGGAAGCGCGCACAGGGCTCACAACCACCTGTAACTGGAGGTGCTCTGCTTCCCTCTTCTGTTTTTGAAACCACAGAAATCTGAAGTTCAGCCACAGCAGCCATGATTATCGTTTTGGTTAGTATAGTTGCTTACTTCTTCAGTTCAGTCACTCAGTCGTGTCCAACTCTTTGCGACCCCATGAATCACAGCTCACCAGGCCTCCCTGTCCATCACCAACTCCCGGAGTTCAATCAAACCCATGTCCATTGGGTCGGTGATGCCATCCAGCCATCTCATCCTCTGTCGTCCCCTTCCTCTCCTGCCTTCAATCTTTCCCAGCATCAGGGTCTTTTCAAATGAGTCAGTCCTTCGCATCAGGTGGCCAGAGTATGGGAGTTTCAGCTTCAGCCTCAGTCCTTCCAATGAATATTTAGGACTGATCTCCTTTAGGATGGACAGGTTGGATCTCCTTGCAGTCCAAGGGACCCTCAGAGTCTTCTCCAACACCACAGTTCAAAAGCATCAATTCTTTGATGCTCAGCTTTCTTTATAGTCCAACTCTCACATCCATACATGACTACTGGAAAAACCATAGCTCTGACTAGACAGACTTCTTACTGTTCTCTATTTTAAAAATTTTTGCTATTTATAGATATATTTTTGGCTGCAGCATGCAGAACTTCCTGACCTGGGATTAAGCCTGCGACCCCGGCAGCGGAAGTGCGGGGTCTTAGCCACTGGACCACCAGGGAAGCTCAACTGCTGTCTGTCTTTAAATCCCAGTGTATGGACATGCTTTCTTGTGACTGTTATTATCCTCACACTCAGCCTGCCGTTTCAACTATTCCATCTTCATTAGAAGCCAAAGGTCTCCCATTTTCTCATACAGAAAAAAGGACACACCAGCACAGAAACAAAACACTTTAAGACCCACGATGGCCTCGGGGAGAACTAGCACGTGCTGAGCACCTGGGTGCCTCTGGGCCATTCCCGGGCCAGGGGCACTGCTGTCCTATCTGCTTCCGCTGGCGACCCAGGCTTCCACTCCCCCCGGGGCTTAGCCTCTAGCAGTGGGTCTTTTGCACCAGCTCAGCGGTGCATTCACACGATGGTTTTAGTATAATATTTGATCCAATATCCTAGTCTTTCCATTCGGGAAGGGCATTCAGGAAGTATGGTCTACCACTTGGCCTGAAATGGAGGTGCTTTCTGCTACCTCACCAACAAATCACTCCTCTATTTCAATCAGTCAGAACTGGTTTTCTCTGTGTGTAAGAAACCTGGGTGATGGAGGGGAGGCCCCTGCTCCAATACCCTCGGGGCTCCCTCTCCTTCTGGTGACCTTGGGACAGAAGAGAGGGCAGGACGTGCAGGTGGGGCCATGATGTGGGCCACTTGCACCCCCTCTATCTGGGCTCTGCAACCCCTCCCTCTGCCTCGTAGGACTGGATGGAGGAAGGTGAACAGGGGCCCTCCAGGAGCAGCAGGGGTTTCTGATGGAGCCTGGGTTCTCTGTGGGGGAGGCTGAGCCAGTGGCCTCCACGGCCTCCGGATCTAGTGCTGTTTAACCACCTGGTCAGAGAGGAAGTTAGCTTGGTTTCATCCGGGGCAGAAGCTGGCACCCCTGGCTTGTGATGCCTCTTCCCAGACTTTCAGGCCTGCTCTACTCCTGAGGAGAGGTGCCAGGCTGAACCAGAGGTGGGTTTCAGGATTTCAGGAAAGAACATTCCAAACACATTTAGGGCATTACCTTTATCTGACCAGGGCTTCCACTTCCCTCATAGCTCAGTTGGTAAAGAATCCACCTGCAATGCAGGAGACCCTGGTTTGATTCCTGGGTCGGGAAGATCCCCTGGAGAAGGGACAGGCTACCCACTCCAGTAATCTTGGGCTTCCCTTGTGGCTCTGCTGGTAAAGAATCCACGTGCAACGCAGGAGACTTGGGTTCGATTCCTGGGTTAGGAAGATATCGTGGAGAAGGGAAAGGCTACCCACTCCAGTATTCTGGCCTAGGGAATTCCATGGACTGTATAGCCCAAGGGGTCACAAAGAGTCGGACACGACTGAGCAACTCTCACTTTCACTTTATCTGACCAAGAAAGACATGAAAAATGACTGTCTACAATTTCCACACTTTCATTTGAAAGGAAATGTCAGCACACATAAAAGGCATCATCTCAAAATAATAGTTGAGCAAGTTTAGTTTGAGGAGAAACTCAATCTCTGGCCTTTGATTTTTCTTCAGACCAAGGCCATCTTCATCCTGGGCTTTCAGATCAGGCTTGGGAAGTGCTGGCCTAATTACACAGGGGAATACGAGGGCGGGCCCCTCCTCTGCCCCATGGGGGGAACAGACCATGGTCGGCTGCAGCTGCTGGCTCTGGCAGTGGGTGCTCAGGGCCTCCCTCCCTCATCCCAAACTCTGCACCCCTGGGTGCTGGATGGAGGGTGGGTGAGGATGACCAGGCGGTTAAACAGCACTAGGTCCACTAAAGGCGGCGGAAGCCACTGGCTCAGCCTCCCCCACAGAGAACACGGGTTCCATCAGAAACCCCCTGCTGCTCCTGGAGGGCCCCCTGTTCACCTTTCCCCATCTGGTCCTGAGAGGCAGGGGAAGGGCTTGCAGAGCCCAAGGAGAGGAGGTACAAGTGTCCCAAATCCTGGTCCCATGGGCAAGTCCTGCCCTCACTTCCTGACTTACTGCCTGTGTGGCTGGTGGAGGCAGAGGTCCTGACCTCTGGCCATCAGCAGCCTAGTAGGACAAAACAGATGAGTGGGTTGGATGACCTCTGAAGCCCCTCAACAACACACCTAAGGGATGCTCCCCTGGGGTACCCCCAGCCCCACTCCACCCCTGTCCCAGGCATAGCCTAGGGCTCTTCTGCTTTCAGAATAATCTCTGTGGGAACCTCTTGCCATCAGAGAGGAGGGAAGTCTGTACAGAGACATCTGAGTTTCTAACCACAGGTGTCCCTGCCAGGGTTTTGGCTCTAACCACCAACAGGGAAAACAGTTTACCATCCAAAAGAATGATCACTCAGGGAAGAATAAGAATAAGGAGTTGGCTTTCCCAGCAGCTGTTTCTGTGTGATCAGGAAGGGGCATCGCAGAACAGAACTCAGTCAAAGGGTATCCTTCCTTTCCTACTAGGTGCTGAACAGACCTGAATCCAGATTTACGTCTGCAGGTGGTGGCGGGAAGCTGCCGGCTCAGCCTCTCCCACAGAGAGCATAGATTCCATCCAAGAACACATGCAACGCAACCGCTCCCGTGAGTTTTGGCCACGTCATAAACACCCTCCACCTGGTGCCTGAGGGCTTCGTTGCTCCGGGGGAATGCTTCACAGAGAGGCAGCCCCTTATGATTTGGGAAGAATGCAGTACAGCTGAAGAGCCAAGCCTCAGAGAGTCTCCATTACCTGCCCAAGGTCAGCGAGCAGGAGAGGTAGGGCTCAGACCCAAGTCTTCATTTTTTTTCCTCCACATGACCCATGCATTTACTTATTCATTGGTTTATTCATTCATTCAGTCAACATTTTCAAGGGCTTAGCATGTCGGTTCAGTCTGGTGGGGAAGACAGACACATAAATGACAGTGACAATGTGGCTGTGTGCTGAATGCCTGCAACACCAAAAGGGAAAATCTTGGCAGTTGAGCTGTCACGCAGTGGAAGGGAGATGTGTGTCAGTGAGAATACAGGGAGATGGTGCGAAAGGAGAGGTGTGTGCAAACAGCCCTGTGAACAGAGATGGGTACCAGCTACGTGGGGATGGGGGCTTCCTGGAAGAGGTGGCATGGTGCCAAGGCCATTGTCAGAAGAAAAAAAGTGCTCATCAAGATGGGACAGTCAAGACAGCGGACCTAAAAATCACAGGAGAAAGGGGCAGGTGAAGATCGTGGGTGCTGGCTAAGGACAGGACTGGCTCAGGGCTGACAAATTCAAAGCGGTCATAGGAGCCAGTGTGAGCTAGGATACATTTTTACTTATTTTTTTAAGATTTTTTATTTTGATGTGGACCATTTTTAAAGTCTTAATTTTTTTTTTTTTTTTTTTTTTACAATATTGCTTCTGTTTTTTGTTTTGCCTGTTGGCCGCCAGGCATGGGGGATCTTAGATCCCCAACCAGAGGTTGAACCTGTACCCCCTGCCCTGGAAGGCAAAATCTTAACCCCTGGGCCACCAGGAAAAGTCTCCATTTTTAACTTTTAAAAGTATACTTTTTTTTTTCTTTTTTTATCATAAAAGGAAACAAATTTTTACTGGACCACTCAGTGAATGCTTACAAAGTGAATGTAGCTGCAGGAAACACATGGCTGAGAAAGAGTCCAGCACTCTACAACATACCCCCAGAGCCCAGAAACCCCTGCATGGCCCTTAATTAGTCACGACCTCCCATCCAGTAATCACAATGCTGATTTCTGAAAGCACGTATCAGTTTCATCAGTCTTTGTATTTTATATAACATGGAGTCTGCACTCTCTTGTGATGGGATTTTTAAGTCAACATCTATGTTTGATTACCAGGAACAAAGCTGCCAAGAGCATTCTTTTCCATGTCTTGTTGATGGATGGAAGTAGGGGTTTCTTTTGGATCTTTACCTAAACATGAGATCGTGGGGTCATACATAGGCTAAGAATAGATGCAGCTTTACCACCAAATTTGGATTTGTCACGTTTTTCTAAGCAGAGCCAGGGGCAGGGAATTGTATTAATTAAGGACACTTTGATTTGTTCTCAAGCACCAAAAAATACAGCTTTGATCAACTTGGGGTGGGGTGGGGGGAGTATTATTGTCTATTGACTAAAGCAGAGGTCCAGAATTGGGACGCCTCTAAGAATGAGAGCAATTTGGGTGCCCAGGGACTCGTGGCTGGCAGACAAGTGTTCCAGCTCTGGAATCCTTTCACAGCTTTATTCCCTACTGCACATGGGCTTTCTCTACGCAGTGGAGAACTGGCTGCTGGCAGTCCCTGGTTTCTCAGCAACAGGTTAGTAGGTGACAGTCCAGTGACACTGTAAGAAAGGGAAGGCGTCTCTCCCCCTAGCTTCAGAATACAAAAGAAAAAAAAATTGGTGAGGGGCTTCCCTGTTGACTCAGTGGTAAAGATCCTGCCTGCCAATGGCAGGAGACACGGGTTCCATCCCTGAGCCGGGAAGAATCCCACATCCCATGCACCACAGCTATTGAGCCTGTGCTCTGAAGCTCGGGAGCCGCAATCTCTAAACCCACCTGCCAGGGCTCCGGAGGCCCGCCGGCCCTGGAGGCCCTGCTGGCAACCGGAGAAGCACCAGCAGGAGAAGCCCGCAACTAGGGAGGAGCCTCCTGCTCCCGGCGACTAGAGACAAGCCCACGCAGCAACCATAGACCCAGCACAGCCAAAACCAAACAAATAAAATAAAAAAAAACCAAAACACATTTGGGGGAAGGTCACTGGTAAACCTACCCCTGACCAAGCACTGGGGTCAACAGAAAAGGGGGTGACGTGGTGGGACCAGGATGGATCCATGAGGTCCCAGGGGTTGAGTGCCAGTTTTAAAGAGTCACATGATAAGTAGGGGAGGAGGAGGTACCCCCAGAAAATCCACAGCAGATAAACAGGGAAAGCGACGCCAAACAGGTGAAATGAAAGGAGCCCCCTAGACTGTGGAAGGCGACGGCCACCTCGCCAAAGCTCGACTGAGGCTTTAAAACACCCCAACGTAGAGACAATTAGCCCCATTTTAACTGACGAGAGAACAAAAAACTTACTTCCAAGAGTGAGCAGTCGAGTGATGCGACCCCAGCCCTTCGTTGGTTGAAAATGCCCAGAATATGAGCTCTTAAAACCCTGTGGCGTCGCTTCTTCCGACGGGATGAAGGTGGGCAGAGAGTAGAAATTTAAGGCTTTGAATAGTCCTTCTTTTAAAGCCTCGGGCACTGCTGGCATTTGGAAATTGCCGGTGCCTTCACGGGAAAGGCCCCCGGCTGTGGCTGCCTCCCGCGTTTTTTGCCGTCAACGTCTTTGCAGCAATAATTATGCCGCATAATTAGCTGGCGTAAGGCGATTTTGTCGTAAAAGATGACCTACCTGACCGTCTGATACACAGAAAACGAATCACGACAGTCGATGATGATTTGCCCCAAGTGTTAAATTTCTTCTTTTCAAACACATTACGTTGGAGGAGAAGGAGGCCAAGGGCCTGGAAGGAAGGTGCAGGCTGGGACTCACGTCTCCCACAGAACTCTGGAACTTCTATCAGTGGACCTGTGACAACATACCAGTAGAGCACACAGCAGTGTAGGAGGCTTTCACTACCCAGTACAGAGCTCAGTGACAAATATGCATCCTAGAATTTGAAAGTGATCATCAGGACCTTTTAATGAAGCAAGACACTTTATGAAAAAAGTGCAATGCTGAATGAGGAAATAAATCAACAAGCAAAAAAAAAAAAAAAGTACAAAATACTACGAACGTAAGACTTAGGAGACAAGTGTTTAGGTACAGCCTCCAAAGTAAAATCAGTTATTTGAACAGGTGGCTCAGAGGTTACAGCGTCTGCCTAGAATCCGGGAGACCCGGGTTCGATCTCTGGGTCGGGAAGATCCCCTGGAGAAGGAAATGGCAACCCACTCCAGTATTCTTGCCTGGAGAATCCCACGGAGGGAGGAGCCTGGTAGGCTACAGTCCAAGGGGTAGCAAAGAGTCAGATATGACTGAGCGACTTCACTTCACTTCACTCACCATGAATCTACACACATTTTAAATGTATTCAAGTGTTTGTATTTTGCCATTACTTTAAAAAAAATTTTTGTTACTCATTGTCCATGTTTCATTATGTCCTTCTTAATGCCCCTCTTCTATTTTCCATTATTTTATCTTTTACAGCAAAATTACCTTATAGACAACTAGTTACGGCAAAAATGTTCATGGAAAAGATGCTTAGCAAAGAAACTCGTGGCAAAAATACCTGGAACCGTCCCTGTCAGTGATGATTGTGCAGAAAAAACAACAAGAACTGGTTCCTTCGGGTTGCTGGTGCCCCAAACCCCTGCCAGATGGTCAAGCCAAGCAGCTCAAGTTTCAGCGAATTATGGACTATCATTAGGACTCTATTTCATGTTCGTAGATGCTCTAGGCCTTTACATGAGGTGACACTGACTTCTTAAATGTGTATGACAATATAATGAATGCATGTAAGTGAAGTGTCCAATGAAATGTGGAACAATCAGTGAATTCTTTGCATATTTTATTTTTCTTTTTTTGATTTCCAACTCACACACATCTGGCATATTTTACATCTTTGCAATAAAACATGGTTACAATAGCTTAAGGAATTTATATATCCAAAATATTTCACCATGATCTCAAGATGAAATGAACTTGTCTTCCAGATGTTCATTATCCTCCCAATTCTAAGCTACAAACTCAAGATATTGCTTACAGCCTGGTGATGAATAACTTAATCATTACGCCGATTCCCCAGAATTTCAGAATCTCATAAATACAAACAACAGTGAAGAAGGAATTCAGTGCTAAAACTTACTAGTACAAGGTGGATAACAAATAAGTAATCACATCAATAAATAATGATATGTTTCTGGTGCAAAGTGCCAATACAAAGAACCCATTATCTTGTTTTATCTTTTTAAATAAATGACTGCAAGTGAGTGTAAGTTCTGAGAAAATTACATTCCTGTAACATGCCTCATAGCCCTACCGACACAATATGTACATCTATGACGATACGGTCACCAAATATACAAAGAAGAAACATGAATAAAGTGTATATACCCCTGGGTGTATAACTTGATCAGTACAGTGTATGGAAAATCATTTGATAGCGTCATTTTATATCATAAAAGATGAAGTGCCTTAGGCTAAGAATGTGGCTTTAGGTGAGAATTTCACAAGAACCTAAAAGAATAACTTCAGTTATTGTTATAATAAAGTCTGACTTATTTATTAAAGAAACTAAGCTATTCAAGAACCAAAGAGAGAGAAAAATTTAAAAAAAACAGCCAAAAAAAAAAAAAAAAGAAAGTTAGCATCAGATCTCCTCCCCTAATGTACACACGCTAAGCCAGCAGGATGAGTCTGGAAGAGTTGTCCAGGAGTTGGGAAGTCATCACTAAGGAACTAACAATCGGGATTCCTATTTATACAATAAAACCAGGACCTCATCCCTAAGCCCCCTTTCTGCTGTGTCTTCAAATTATGAAGGGTAGGGCTGAATTTTCTTTGTATAAAGTACCAAAAAATGGCAAATAATGGCTTAGTATCCAAATGCTTTATGAGCAAATTTCACCTAGAGGGATGGAATTCAGATTAAAAAGTGCAAACTATATTTTGGTGAAAATGTGAAAAATTATCGATTGAGCCCAAATTCAATCTTTTCATACAAACTGTGTCCTTGGACAGATCTTACTATTCCCTACTGTCAGTGTGCCTGTTCCATCAAGACATAGGGATTAAAGAACATGCAAGTTGTAACTCCACAGTAAAATTAAGAAACGTTTTGTTCTTTATACAAGGTTTTACTTTTACAAAAGTATCCCTTTAAATAAGATGCATCTGATGTACAAAGTATCAAATGTGGTTTGTTTTTTTTTTTTCTTCTCAGCTTGAAAAGAGGCTGGAAATGGGATGCAGGTTAGGTTCAAAGCTGAAACTTTGTAACAACTGGACACAAGGTTCCTCAGAATTGTCAAAAGTCTCTTGTGACACGTCCTACCACCTTTTCTCAATAAACAACAATATATGAAATAATTACCAAAACATCTCCTAATTCGTATAATTTACATGATATAAGCTTGCCTGGTAGCAGCTGGTGTTCAGTCGTGAAAAAACACACAAAGAAAAATGGCTGCTGACTACAATGTACAGCTATTGCTGGGTGGGATGGAATGTACAAACGGAGGTCGATGCAGACGAGTTTTTTTTCCACCAGAGATATTGCCTTTCCATGCAGCACTTGTGCTCTCAGCTTTAACTTGGCTGTTGGTTCTTCACTTGTCTTCAGTATCTGTTCTGATGCTCATAATGCCACCGATTAAAATCTATATTAAAAGCTACAATGCTACCAGAAGCCATGCCAGTGATCAGAGTCCTGGAAAAGCAGAGACAGTAGTTAAGAAAGACACAAAATCACTGACTTGGTTCTACTTTACATGAAACAATAGCATGATCTCAAAGTTCACCAAGTTTTTGTTTTGTGTGCCCTGAGACAGGATTAAAATTTATTCTTGGTTCTCCTGAGAGAAGTTGACTCAATCCAACAAACACCTGGACTGCTGGACCAAGTGTTATCAACTTGATCCCACAGCTCATCAGATAAACACCTTTTTGAGGACAGCATCTTCACCGTATGTTTATCTGTCAGTTTGTAACTCATGTGCATGTACTACTGTTTGAACATATCAGGGGCATTATAAAACATCAAGAATAACTGAAATTCGGGATGAGCTTGAAGAAAAAATAGAAACTTCATTAGTATCTTTGCTCACTCCTCCTGGGAGATGCTAACACGAATGCAGCTTTGTCTGTGTGCTCTCATCTACTAGACAGTATATGAGAGGATGAGTATCTCACAAAGCCTTTCCTGCCCTCCGCACCCCTCGAGAAGAGCGAATCACTTCCTTTTCCTGTTCCTGTGCTCCTGCCTCCCTCATATGTATTTATTATGATTACTGGAGCTCTTTGGGATTAGTGGTCTTGTTTTATATCCTCCAGACTGTACACAGTCCTTAATGTATGATGGTGGCAGCAAATGTTTGCAACATGAATACATGAATGGATAAGAATACCAGGGGGGATCTTGAAATACTTAACAACACAAATTATTTAAAATACTTTAGAAACATGAATCTATATACAAATAATTATACACAGTAAACCACTCCCATTTTTCATGAATATGGATTCTGCTTAAATTTTCTTAAAAAAGAGGTTGAGCTGCACATTTTACGATAGTGTGAAGATACTTTATCATGTAAATCTTAATATTCATACTATTTTAAAACCAATACTCATAAAGAATACATATATACATAGTTGAAATGAGTTGCTTAATAAACTTTTCTTATTTCTGTTAGATATATAGCAAAAATGAGAAATTATTTACCATATTAAGATTATATAGTTTTATTTTTTTAATTTAGAAAATTTAGGCTTTACATTCCAAATATTCATTTCACTTTATAATAAATGCAAAGGCAAATTTTAGGAAATAACAAAGTCCTGTTGCAAACTGAGGAATAACAGAAAACTATATTACTTTGTTAACATTCTTATTGATTCTTTCCAAATAAAGATTATAGTATCTTAGGGCAATACATAAAATACCACAAAATAACATAAATGAGAAATGTATGAATAAGCAAATGGGAGGCAGAGACTGTTCCAAGTAACCAGTGCCGTGTATTTGTAAAACAGAGGCCAGCTGTAGTCTGCACTTTGCATTTGGCTGCATTTAGCTAGACCTACGCCTCAAGCCAAGACTCTGCTAAAAAAATGTGTCTTTCACATTATGGAAGCCAGGCAGGCCTGTCTGAGACCAGGTAAAGATCTGAGAACAGAGAAGTTGGTGGGAAAAACTCTACGTCTTGGGAAGTATCTAGATGAATCTGTTTTTCTCCAGACTCATTTCTTTCTTTTTTCCCCTTATTCTCTTCCTGTTTCCTTCTTACCAGAATCCTTTCCTAAAGTACTTACTCCTCTCCTCAATCTGCCCTTTTCAACAATACTCTTTCTTCCATCTGGATGCTGGAGTATTTTTCATCGCATGTTTCACCCTTGGTAAAATCTAAAGAACTCTCAATGACAACTCTTGAGTGATTACATTTCTCCCCGACATGGCTCACCTCTGGTCATGGGATAAATCCATTGCTCTAATGCCAGCATCACAGCCAGGGTAAATGTACAGCTGCTTGAAGTCACAGGCCTGCCAGACCTCCACCACACCATTGTCCCCTCCGGTCACCAGGTTCTGCCCATCACTACTCAGGAGAATGGCCTTCAGACAAGGTAGAAAAGCAACCATTTCTTTCAGAGTTTCCCAAATGACCACTCCTGAAAGGCACTTACACAGGTCCCTTATTATTATTATCTACTTTTAGCCATTTGTCCAAGTTTTCTAAAGTCTAACCCACAGACTTCCCAATGTGGAATTCATCAAAATAAGTCTTACTTAAAGGATCCTTTAAAACCAATTTAGGTTACAAAGTAACAGAAGTTCCAAAAAGAATATTACCAATCTAGTCCAGAAAGAACTTGAGAATTAAGTAACATGATGTTTGTTAAGTTCTGAATATTAACAATGTCGAGACTTTTTAGAACAAATTTCAAAACTGTTTTTAATAATGATAAACCAGAAATTCTAATTCATTTCTGAGTGATGGGCAATTCAGTATGTAATTTTGGTACAGGGTTCAAAACATACGTTTCTATGACAATAAACTCACTTTTAAGGTCAGGAGAGTGCAGTGTAGATATAGCTTTTTGTCAGGGGAGTTTAAGAAAAATCTCCTTAAGGGTCTAGTGAGGGAGTGAGTGAAAGTCTCTCAGTCCTGTCAACTCTTTGCGATCCCATGGACTATACTGTCCCTGAAATTCTTCAGGCCAGAATACTGGAGTGGGTAGTCTTTCCCTTCTCCAGGGGATCTTCTCAACTCAGGGATCGAACCCAGGTCTCCTTCATTACAGGTGGATTCTTTCCCAGCTGAGCCACAAGGGAAGCCCAAGAATATTGAAGTGGGTCTACCCTTTCTCCAGTGGATCTTCCCAACCTAGGAATTGAACTGGGGTCTCCTGCATTGCAAGCAGATTCTTTACCAACTGAGCTATCAGGGAAGCACCGCCCCCCCGCCCCCCACCCCCGCTGAAGGGTCTTACGTCTAATCAAACAACAGCTGTCACCTTCAAAGTCTAATTCACTGAGTTAACTACTTGAGATTAAATGAACCCTGGCTTTGTTCAAAGCATCATCAATATGGATTTATATGCTTTTATAAACCAGTACACATTTACCTGGATACCCGAGAATTTCTACTCCGAGTCACTGAATGCAAAAGAGCCAATCTTTAACCTCTTGCCTCAGTCCCTAGTTAGACTCAACATACAGATTTACCCGTGTTGAATCGTTGATCTCCATTTGAGCCAAAAGTTTTCCGTTGATGCTGAAATTGCTGAATCGCCCTCGTTCATAGTAGATGATACAGTGGCCTTCACTGGAAACAGAAATCAAGCGTGGAAACAAGCAGTTTTCTGGTCCTTCGAGGGCTCTGAGCAAATCTCCAGTGATTGTGTGGACGAGGCAAGGGCCCTCTGCAGAGTAGGGAACAGCAACGGCCACTCATATTACTCTCACAAACCCGCAACTGGCACCTGACTATACACTCAGGTTTGTAGGAAGAGGCAGAAAAGAAACTATGCTGGCAAGAGCCAAGCACTGATGTTAGATATCAACAGACAACTGTTATGTGACACACACCTGTCTTCCAAACTTCTCATCTAGGTAAATACTTGCTCTTTTCCTTCACTGGATAATATTCATTAAAACAGGATACAGTCCATACATTACATGAGAATAAAAGAGACTGTATGTCCCACAAGTGTTCTCATGTGTTTAGAAAATTTTTCTTTAGAAACTTTGGGAGAATTATCAAAACAGTTGCTAAATTTCTTTAGTATCATCAAAATTTTAACATTGTGTCACATAAAGATACATTACTATCAATGTACCTTTTCTATAGTCTATATATAAAATGTAAAAGGCAAAATTGAGAAAATTAATCAAGTAATTCAGACTGTAGGAACATTATTTCAAATAAATGAAGAATGAGGGAAGAATGTAAAAGTAGTACGGGGAATAATTTATTTTGCTTCAACTGTTTCTTTCCCCCGCCTCAGGCAGAAACAGCACTGAGATAAAATATTCACTTGCCAAGTTCATAAAAATAATTGGTTAATATGGTTTGGTATTACCCACCCCCCATATCCTTTAGAAATACTCCATAAAACTGTGTATGAATTTTATTCCTATTTTTCAATCAATTGATTTCAGTAGATACATATTTTTTAAAACAAGTGATATTATGAGTGTATTACAAGTGATATCACTTCTAATATCAACCATCATCTATAGAAAGTTACTGTTTTTTCCCTATGTGTATTATGCGGCTTGTGTTTTCCTTTCCTTTCCTTTTTTTTGCTTTGTAGAATAGAATGATATTATACATATTATTACTAAAACAGACATTAAAAGACACTTATTGAAAATACCTTTTGTATTCCTCCCTGGGTTATTTACTCTTAAATACAAAAGCAAAGTGTCCCTATGTTCAGACATCATATCCTCTATGTATAAAGCAGTCAGAATAAGGTCCTAGAAACAAAATCTGATCATCTCATCATCTTGCTAAAAACCTTCAATGGTTTCCTACTATGTTCAAAACAAACACAAATTGCAAATCCTTGTGCCTCGGGTCTCCCGCCTCTTCAGTCTTCTGTCTCCTTACCTCCATGGTGTCCTCACCACACTCAGCCCCTCTGGTTTTCTTTCAGTTTCTCTTAAGCATTAGGCTCCTTCCTGCCCCAGACCCTTCCATGGAGAATTAGTATCTGAGCCAGAATTAGAATAGAAGTTTCCTGACTTCTCCCGAAGCAGTACTTCTTCCATAAAAAGCCAAAAGAACTAAGTCATCATATTTCCTCTCCCACCTACCCAACCTTGAGAAGAAAGGACTAGCGGAGGGGGGTGGACCCAGGGCTATGTCTGGTGAACCACCTGAGCCCCCAGGATCCCCGTGATCACGGCTCTCTCCCCCTTGGCTTCTGAATGTGATTTGTAATGACTGCATCAGATGCGTGTGCTGCAGTTTGCTTTACCAGTGTTCTGGCTAGAATGCTGGTGACCACAAAGTACTTCATAAAATTTTACATCTATCTTATATTAGTACTAGCAAATATTAATAAAACTAAACAGCTGCAAAGAACCTAGGGATTGCATTTGTCTATGGAGAGCCTCCTCAAGGAAATAAATCATAAATCATGTTAACTTGTGAAAACAGTACAGTTTTTAAAGACCTAAAAAGAAAGAAATGTCTTCTGACCTTTAGCACCACTGATAACAAGTCCAAGTTCTGCACAGACAGAAACGCAGACAACTTCATGGTCGTGGCCCGTGAGGACAGCTCTTGGAGCAGGATAGTCACCTGGAAGGGAACAACGGCAGTGAGTGTCTATGGACCAATAGCAGGAATGAAGGGCTCTATCATTAAATCGAACACTTAAAAATAACAATCATTAATGTTTAGTAAGGGCATTTACTATTAATAGCTGTGTGACCACGAGGCAGTTACTTCATCTGCTTTTTCCTCATTTGCAAAATGGGGAAACCTACTGTGCCTACTACACAGGAAGCTTTTGCTATTGTTCAGTTACTCAGTCGTGTCCAACTCTTTGTGACCCCATGGACTGCAGCACGCCAGGCTTCCCTGTCCTTCACTGTCTCCCAGAGCATGCTCAAACTCATGTCCATTGAGTTGATGATGCCATCCAACCATCTCATCCTCTGTTGCCCTCTTCTCCTGCCGTCAGTCTTTCCCAGCATCAGGGTCTTTTCCAATGAGTTGGCTCTACACATTGTAGCCAAAGTACTGGAGCTTCAGCTTCAGCATCAGTCCTTCCAATGAATATTCAGGGCTGATTTCTTTTAGGATAGACTGGTTGGATCTCCTTGCAGTCCAAGGGACTCTCAAGAGTCTTCTCCAGCACCAGAGTTTGAAGGCATTAATTCTTCTTTATGGCTCAGCTCTCACATCCATACACAACTACTGGAAAAACCATAGCTTTGACTCAGGATGTTTAGATGACAGCTAAGTCAACAAATGTGATATACTTATAACATCATGATAGTGGTGAGAAATACTTTTTTTTTCTTCCTGATTAATGTGAAGAAATAGAAATCAAGCTTGCCAAAACACAGGAGGTAGGTACAATTATTGTTTCTATTTTATAGAACTCCAAAACTTTGAAAGGTTGTTCAACTTACACAAGTTCATATAGGAGCAAGTGTTGGAACTGAACCCAGAGCTAGGTAATTTTGCAACCCTTGCTCTTACCCCTTTAAAAATGTTCCTTAAGATCTTCAACAAAACAGGCTGTGGTGCTTTGATTTTTTTGGAGATGGGAATGGAAAGTAGTAAAGGAAAGAAGAGACAATCAGATGATCATCTTAATTCTCCATCTGACTTTACTGGTACGATCCTAGCCAAGAAAGTGCAGCTGAATTGTCTGCATCAGCATTCTGACTGCCAAGTGCTTTGCCCTATGTACTGAGTGCACGCCTTCTAAGTGACAGGTCTTCTCAGCGGGTTAGGAGTTGGGAGTATAAAAAAGACATAAGTTATAACCTGGAATTGCTTAGAACACATCAAACAACCATGGCACATCTTCCACAGGTTGACCACTGGAGGCACTCAACAATGGTAAGTGTGAAGAACAAACGTGGGTGCACAGAGTGAAATGGGATTTAAAAAAAAAGAAAAAAGAAAGAAAAAAATCCACAAATGAATGGAGAGAAAAGCAGAATATTGGTGAATAAACTGCATGCATGAAAGACTGTGAGAAGGACCAGCAAAATTGAGAGGGCTTCTTGCCCAGTGATGTCTTGCTGGGAAAGTCATTCGCAGAAGCCACTTTTGAGATGGAAATGAGGGATTGCTACAGTCTTGGTGCAAAAGTGTGGAGGAAAAGGAAACAACAGAAATTCAGAGAGGAATTTTGGAAGTTGCATCGGGTATGCTGCCACCCTGGGTACAGTTTGGAGTGGCTGTTTTGGTACATGGGAAAAGAAAGCCAGAGTCAGCTGTACAGGATAGGATATGAGGACCCAACAGACTCTGAAGTGAAACTCTGTTGAAGGCAGGGTGATCAGGAAGAGAGACATGAAATGCTTATTAACAATTAACATCTGCCTATTCATGTCAGATCCAACAAATATTTATCAATGCCTTGTAATATCCAACTATTTCCACTTTTCACTAACAACGTCACACTTATTAATGCCTTATTTTGCCTCTTTAATTATTAAATAGTCCCAGCACACTTGTATGATTTTGTTATTCATCTTGGATGTATTGTTCAGTTGATTCTACAATATAATTTCAGCAAAGAGCAAGTATTATACATAAATAAGCCTTTGTGCATATATAAAAATATCATTATTTCATGTTAAGTTGTCAGTATCACTTGACCATTACTTTTTATGCTTGAGAAGTCATGTTGTAACTTGGCCTTGTGACTGCAACTCTTCCAGAATTCTTGGTATTTATCAAATTTTGGTCTGTGTATCCTGGGATCTGTGGCTATTTTCTTGAGACTGAAAAGTTCTATGAAAAATCTTAAATTTCAGATTTAAATTTTAATGATACTCTAAAATTTTAACCAGTTGTAAAGATGAAATCTCTCTGCAGCATCAAAAATCTATACTGTGGCAATTAAAAGTTGAAATGCACTTAAAGATTAAGATGAGCTAATTAAGTCAATGTTTCTCAAACTAGATTCAAGGGGTCCAAGAACACATTCCTTAGAGTCAGAGATTTTTGGGGGGGTTAGTAATAATTTTGTACTTTTTAAAGTGTATTAGTTAAGTTTGAGGAATATTATTGTAGACTATTTTTTTATTGATAATTAAAAAATTCAATTTGGCAGCTTCCACAAAACTATGTGTATTTTCATTTGCTTTTAGATTAAAAACATTAATTATATATTAAATATTTAGAGCATATATATATATATAAAGGTTAAGAGAATAAAATGAATTACCTTGCACTCACCCCTTCTCACCCCCAACTTAAAAATATAGACCATTACCAGTGGCTTTAATGTGCCCTTTCTCATACCTTAGAAAATATTAAGACTTTTGAGAAAGTTCTGTGTTTCTCTCCTGTTCACTCTGCTTCATCTGGTTGTTGGGTCTGTGATCTTTATGTTGCCTGAGATCCTGCGTGCTAGCCTGTTTTTCTCTGTGAACTCGCCTGAACCCCCTCCTCCATCTCGTCTCTCAGAGAGGCGCCCTATGCTTCCTGGGCTGCGATCCCCTCACTGTGAAGGGGCAGTGGAGGAAGTGAATGTCTGAGGGCTGGAGCTTGTGCCCGCCTCCTGGGTCAGCCACTCCCCTGGCAATGATCTAGCCCTGGGCAGCGCTCTGATTCCTGCCCCGCATGGCAGGAGGGAAGGCTTCAAGAGGCCATGCATGGAGAATTCTGTGAAGAAAGTGCATAATGAAAGCACCCTACCCAGCAAGGTACTCAATACTCTTTCCATCTGCCAATATCTCCTCCTTCAGACCCACTGGTCTGTCTCCCCAGGAACTGCTCACTCTTTTCTGTGAGTTTCCTCACATCCATCAGCTTCCATTCTGTGTTTGAGACATTTCTTACCTAGACGGTGAGTGGGAGGGGAAGCTAAAAGCCCATGTTAGTCTGTCATTTGATTCTAAATTTATGCTTCAAAGATGCCCTAAGTTCCCTGGCAAAATGAGGATTAATTACTAATAAGATTTTATGTGTAATATCACACTTAATTTTTCTAAGTGATTATTTTATCTTGGAGAGACTGATGAATTAAACATCTTACAATTATATATTTAATAAAATGTATATAGTTTTATAAACCTTTCCCCTATATGCCACAGAAAAAGTAAAAAGCAATCTAGTTCTATTGCAGGAAATGTAAAAAGTGTATAAAAATAGTAAACATATTCCTTAAGTATGTAATACATTTTCTATGAGGAAGTAACATTTTCCAAGGCTTACCTCTGATTTAAAAATTTTTAAATGTTTTATTTTTCATTACAATTTTCCCAGGTCATTTGAGTAAACTGCGAAACTTAACTATTAGAAGATCTTGTAGGGCCCCCGAGAAGTGTAAATAACATGTTATTCTGGGGTTTTGAGTTGGGGAATCTGCAGCGGCAGCGGGAGTCGGGGGGTAAACATATTCCCTATATTTCATTTCACTGCCAGGGACAGATGTCACCCACCCGGACAATCATTCACAATCCTAGAAATATTCCGTCAGTGTCACATCACAATTGATGGATGTAGCTGAGGGTCAAAGGGCGCTGCACAGAGGGAGGTGCAGGTGAGACCTCTCCTCTGAGGACCAGAACACCACTGCCCTCCTTCCAGAGTCACTTTCTCAGGAGACCTTTCTGTGTGATGGAATTACGATGAATGAAAAAAAAAAGAGTCCGATTTTGAGATTCCTCATAGGCAAGTATTTGGAAAGAGCAAATATACCAGGCTTACAATAAACAGATTCCACCTCATTTTTATCACAAGTCATTTCAATATTTTTTAAATGGATGATGAAAAAAGTACAAAGGTATTTGATGCTGCTATCCACACAGAACTGACAAGAGAGCCTTTCAGCGTGATAGGCTGTGGCTTTCAGAGAAGTGATCAAAGTAAAGATTGCTCATGGTCCTTATTATTTTAAACCTCATTTACGGGACTACTAATATGCAGAAGCTTGGGTTCTTCTAAATTAGAGCTAAACAAAAACAGCAGAGATTTTCTGTGATCCTCAGTGTGGTTCTGCTGGAGTCAGAAAATGAACCTCCTGATGATAAACGACATTCAGATTTTATCCCTGGCCTTTGTGGGGTCATTGCAGAATCACTGCAGCAAGTATTTTCGTCATGTTTATACCTATATAAAAATGATGGATTTTAAACCTGAGTTTCGAGAATAAGAGATTTCAAAGGGTGCAGTATTTTCATCAGGGCTGTCTGATTTCAAGATTTATTTTGGAAAAAAAAATCATGCTAGACATCATTTTAGTCATGAGGAATCCCTTCTTGAGATACTGTGTCCTCGGCAACCTGAGGGCCTGCTGCAGAGGTTTGTGGCCCAAGTACTAGAAACACCTGGGCCTGCATTTTCCACAGGTCACAAGGTAACCCACATAAAAACATTTCATGGGTGGAAAAAGTCCCATGATGTGGTTTCATTTTATCACGCACTCATGGAGTACTTGAAAAAAACAGACGATAGATATAAACCTATCTAGTCATTAAGTCTAACTTATTCTTTTTCTTCTTCAGAGAGGGCACTGACCACATTTGCCCCTGAGCATTGCTGTTTCAGGGCAGATGTCTGTCCTTGAAGTCCTGAGCCTTCAAGACTAGGATCTAGGTCACTGTACACAACTGTGCTACCATCCTCTTCCCCAAATAATCTACAGTATCATCCGCCTGCCTTTCCCTAGGAGGTGCGATTCTGCAAGACGCCCAGAGATCCCGCTGGTATAGATCCGAGACACCTGGATCACGAAAACACATTAGTCACTTCTGTTTCTTAGATTGCTTCTGGCTCAAGACAAAGACTCTTGCAGCCTCAGTTCTTTAAAGGGGTAAGGAAAAGCAGAAGCTGAGTGGCAAGCAGTCCCCTTCTTAGTCAAGAACCCTATAAAGTCTCCTAATGTTGGGCTGAGGGCACGGGAGGAGGTCTCCTGCAGAATGGGCCCTGTACTAGGGACGCTGCATCATGGACATTGTCTTTTGGCCCCTAGAAAGCCCTACAAGGTAAGAATTATTACACACATAACTACACCTCCTCTCAAAGTTATTACATGCGTAACTACACCTCCTCAAAATATATAATTATATACATTATATATATATAATATATAATATCTGTAGGTCATTTTTTGTCCAAGCTTTCTTCATCCCCTATAGCACCACTGGTTAGTGGTGGCTGTGGAGCTGGGCACCAGGATGGTCATTTGAAAAGAAGGCTAGATGCAGACAAAGCAAGGGATGTGATTTGGCAGATGTTTAGTGATGGGTTGGAGCTGGCAGGGGTGTCAGTGTCCAGAGCTGAGGCTTACACAATGGGAGCCCAGGGAAAAGATGTGTGCACAGCTGGAGTCTCCTTTTCAATGGGCTTCTCGGTTCATAGTTTGTTTTTCATAAAGCTCAAATGTGAGCTAAAGCCTTGTTTTTCAAAAGTGAAATTGAAAAACACAATAACAAGCTCTTACACATATGACTCAAAGTGTATTCATAGATTTGATTTGTAAAGATGAACAGTAAATTCTCTTTCAAAGTTTCCTGTTGCTATGATTAAAAAAAAAATGTCAACCAGCTCTCTATCCAGCACCTTGTATCTGGTATAGACATTAAAATCACATACTTTACAAGCAGACTGGATTTGGAGCCGAGGTCCTGATGTGTTTTAAGTGTCTGCTGAAGAGACAATGTTGACTTGCCCCTCTTGTGACTATCTTGTTGGAAGCTACAGCACGTAATGAGAAATGTCAAGTCCCAAGATCAATGAAATTTGGGGCTCCAGGGATTCAACAGGAATAGCATTGATCCTTTTAAAGAACACCAGTCAGAGATGGGCTGTAATATATTGTAGAGAAGGGCTCAGGAGGATAAGCGGCCAAGTCCAAGATACCTGCCTGACAAAAAATTCAATCAGCTTTGAGCACAGATTGCCTGCTCTGCTCGCCTTCCTTTCAGGCGGTCGCCTGCTTCCAATTAAAGTGTGCAAATTAATTTTTATCACTTCCAAATTAGTTTCACAATTTGTGTAAGAGTCTGCTTCAGATCAAAGCGTGTGTCCTTCACATCTCTGAAATTCTGTTATCTCGTCAGGCACCTATTTACATCTACAGGAAAACTGTCTATGTTCGGAGTCGCAAGTTTGAAAGAGTAGCAGTGAATATATTAGCCTGCAATATATTAATAAAACCAGTATAATTAATTCAACTGGAACCTAGGCCAGGTAGCCTTTGGGTGTTTCCTTTATGGTTTGAAACTCTGTAATCATCTGCTTACACGTTTTCATTGTCTTTGTGGCAAATTCATAAAAACTGTAAAGACAATTAGAAAAAGATTTATTTATGAGATGTCCAAGTTAGTCATAACAATATATGTATTTGATACAATGAAGCCATTAACTCTTTCAAACTTACCTAAAAAAATGCAGAAACATTATTTTTTTTCCTCTGTGACATCAATAGAGCTATCCATTAAAAAATAATAATGACAATGTAAAAGAAGCATACATCTATTAAAGTGCTTGAGTTTATCTTGAAGAAGTTTTAGTGATGTGCACATAAGGTGAGTAAATGAATCCTATCACATTATGGTGGTGTGCTGGATAAATATGATTCAGCCTCTGACATACAAAGTTAATTTAATGTCCACAGCAAGACCAAGTCCTGAATTCTAACAGCTACTGGGATATTACATTTCATGCCAGGACTTCCCTCTTCAAGTCTAGGTTAATATATACAATCCTTGAAACCTAAGGGCATTGTGTCCCACACTTTAATATGAATTTAGACGTAACTAGCTTTTTGGTCTTGTGTAGCAATGCATTATGAGATAGAAAGCACATATAGCCTGATTCTCTGACCTGTGAATTGGTAGCTAGAACAGATTAAACTGAAACTGGAAAAAGAAAAGCTTTTTTCCTTTCATATTGTGAGTTTTCTGATGGCAAATACCCATGGCTGATCCCTGATGTGACAGTCAATTCAGTGTGTGCTTTGACTGCCTCTGCAAAAGGTGAATTGACCAACATATATGGTCTCTCTAGGCATGCCTACATGAGCTGCGAGGTTGCCTTTTCTAACAGATTAAGTCAGTCACAAATCAGTCAAGTCAATCAACTACTAAAAATGATTATTTTTTTTACTATCATGATTTTTACTATCCATGTGGCAAAATGCTGAAATCAGTTTTTATATAATCATGCATCTGTGCCCAAGATACAACATTAAACATTTTGTAGATACAAGTACTTAGGAAACTAAATATTATCTGATAGGAATTCATGATTCATGCAGTACTCAGTACACTTGATAATTCCAAGCAGGAGAAGCAGTTTTGTGACTCATATAGTCTATATAGATTATAATACAGACTTTTGGGTGAACCCCAGAAAGTCAGAGACTTTGACTGCCCAGCCCTCCCAGCTGCTAAGACAGTACCAGGATACAGCACATGTTCAGTACATCAGTACATGCTTGCTGCTTGGCCAATACTTTAGCAACTCATCCTGTTTAATTTAGAAGAGCATTTCTTCCCTTTTATGTTAAGGATAACAAATACAGTGGAACCATGCTATATATGCTCACATTAAATGTCTAGGAAAGTCCTGGCAGGGTGGGTTTTATGAAAGTCCTTTAGGTTTATAATGATGATGACAGTTTTTAATTAAAAAAAAATATCCCCACAAATGGAGATAATACTGTATACGTAATATTATGCAATAATTTCTTAGGGATAATCCTGTCTTTATTTAAAGCTTAAATAAAATGCTACATTTTAACAAATCTATCAGTCACAGTTTTGTTCTTAAGAATTAACATAAACATTCCTATTACACAGCTCCTACCACAGGAACTTTGAATACTCTAAATAATAGTACATTTCACTCTTCTTGCTACGTGATGGAGCAAAGATACAATCAATTGTCAACCATCATTTCATTTAGAATTAGAAAATAAAGTAGTTAACAGATAATTACTATAATTTAACATTTTTAATCTCATAGCAGGACATTATATTATCTTCTCTACTACCAGATGGTAGTTTTTAAGAAATGTTCTTTTTTGGAAACATCATTTTCATCATTTCTGAGTTTCATTTTGAAGATGTTAATTAATTGGATTTAGAATACTATTTTGCTTCTTTATAAAGTTTTTTCTATCTAATAACTTCTAATTTGTGTCAATAATAGATGGAAGATACCACACAGCTCTGGTGCTCAATTCAATTTCTCTTGTAATGAATGCTACACTAGTCTCAAAAAAGGAAGTTTGGAAATATGTAAAAATACATTTAGACAAAATACATGTGGTAATGTACCATGATTAAGCATAATAAAGTATAATAATAAAGTAGGTCAAATATATTTTACACACAGACACATACCACAAGAATCCTGTTAAAAACAAAGCTTTTTTTTTTTTTAGGGATACAGTTTTAAAAAGAGTAAATAATTTATTAGCAGTTAGAGTATGATGTTCTGTATACTGTAGAATTGGTGGCTGATTAGTTGCGCTGGTTGGAAATCAAGCAACACTGAATATGTTTTCCTCAAACCAATATCTCACAACTTGGAGCAGAGGCTAAAATGTATAATTACACATACTTTCTCTTAGTTAGTACCTACACTCAGAGACACAGCTTCATAATACACTTTTAGTTGCTTCATCTACTTTTCTTCACCTCTAGCTATGGGTGACAAGAATAAATCACCGGATCATGTAAATCACCTGGCCATTCATTCTCTCACTACCTTCATATACATATGAAGATCTCCATGCCCAGCTCTCTCACAGTTAGACCTTGGTCTCCTGTACATTTCTTTTTTCGCTATAGTATTTCAGTGGCAGGTACATAGTATTCCTGGGAAATTCTTAGCTCTGTTTCATCATAAATATTCCCAAACTCATGTTTTCAGAGTACTGTTAAAATTGTGACCAATGTATGAATTATAATTGGAATAACCCTAGTTTAGGTACTCGCCATTATTAACAGTTTACAGAAATCATTCTCTATTTTACGGGAGATACAAGCTTGGTAGTTAAAAGCAGTAATTATTTCTAGGAAATCTGTTATCTAATTCCTCAGTCATTTAACAGTATTTATTGAAAACCTATAATGTGTGCAACTATGCCAGGAATCAGAACCTTCAGATGCAAAGAGAGGTCTCATGGTGGGCTTCAGAGCTTCCTCAGAACAACAGTTCGCAGGAATAATAACTGCTCTTTCATGAGCAAAAGGTTCCTCGGAAAACATGTTTGAGAAACCATGTGCACGTGTGTGTGCTCAGTCGTGTGAGACTCTTCGCGACCCCATGGACTGTAGCCCACCAGGCTCCTCTGTCCATGGGATTTTCCAGGCAAGAATACTGGAGTGGGGTTGCTATTTCCTTCTCTAGGGGAATCTTCCCAACTCAGAGATCAAACCTGTGTCTCCTGTGTTGGATTCTTTATCACTGCACCAGCTGGGAAGCCCTTGAGAAACTCTGGTTTATGCAAACATCAACAGATGTATTTGTGTGACGCTTTCAGAGCTTACATAGAGAATAAGAGTATATATGCTGTGTTTTCTAAAATTTGTTTTACTCTGGAGTACCTCATTTTTTTTCCGATGGAATATTTTTGGGAGCACTGTTGAATAAAAAACACTCAGGAATCAACCTAAACAAAGAAATAATCTTATTCAGCTTTTGCTCCCCCCATGCCTAACCTGAGGGGGTACTCAATCATTGTCAAATAAATAAACAGATATACTTACTATACCCCTGGTAGAAAGCAGTAAGTGTCCTCAGGAGGCACAAATAAAGTGTATGGAATTTCAGAGAAGAGAGAGAATACATTCAGCTGAGAGAAATTACAGAAAGTTGAAAGGACCAGGTGACATGGAAGGAAATTCTGAAAGGATGGGGACATTTGGAGACTGGGGAAGGGCAGCTGGGCAGATGGTCAATGCGAGGGGATCTGGGAGTTTCCTCAGGCTGAAGGTTACAATGGTTGCTCTCTTTTTACACTTTGAATACAGCTATATTCCAAAAAGAACACAGCTATATTCCAATGCCATTTAAGCTTTCATATTTTAAGATCCTTACAACCCCAGCAAAAGTTATTAGGGAAATTAATGGAATTTACAGTCTGATGGGACAATTCCAGACCAATACTTACTGCTGTTCGGGTTGTCCCCTATGATGTGGTGTCGCCCGCTCCAGTACCAGAGCAGAAGGGTGGCATCGCGAGACCCAGACACAATGTAGCAGTCCCCACCAATGTACGACTCAGACCTGGCCAAGCACGTCACCACGTCCCAGTGGCCAAATACAATCTGAGTTAGCTTCCCTGCAACACAGAAATGGCAGATCGAATCCAATGGCTATTTTTCTTTAAATGGTAGTAAGCTTAACTTTATTTTACTAGATTTGTGGAAAGTGACTCTATAGACCTGCAAACTTAAAAGGTAATTCAAATCTAGCTACAGATTTAGGTTCTTGAATCCCTTCTGAAAAAAATGATACAAGAACATCACTTTGGTTTTTTTTTTAAGGAAAGAACTTATAAAATAACACAATTATGATTTCCCCCCTCCCGGGCTAGGCTAGACTAAGGGGAGCTTTAAGGCCTTTTACTGGATTTGATTTAGGGGAGGGAGACAGTAGTCCCTTTTGTCCCATGAACTCAGGGCTCAACTCACGCTAAAGTTCAGAATGGATGAAATTAGAAGCAGTCAATTACTTACAATCTGGACATTTAATTGGAATCTTGGCATCAAGATTCCGCCTAAATTAAGAAGTATGACTTCATATGAAGCTTTAGGTGAAACAACAGGCATTCTGATGAGGATAAGATATTTCATAGTTCAGTTTACCTGTTTCTGTAGAATAAACTCTGAAGCTCTTATCCCAGAATCCACAGATAAGAATATAGCGATTATCCGCCGTGACCACAAAACAATGTGCGTTGATTTGTATGCTCTGGTCAACGAGGTCTGTGATCTGCCGTTTATTCACACCAGAGTTATTGGCTAAACATAAAACAGATATAGGAATTTAAAGAGAGATTCTACGAAGAGTTTCACCAAACACTTACAGAAGGAATACTTTCATGCTTCATTTATCTAGAAATGGGTTCTAATGCCATATGATTAAGATTTTAGCATTTCCTCATGAGGAATATAAACTGTTTAGCAGCAATGATTATTTATGAACCATATTATATATTTAAAAAATTGTTGGAAATTTAAGTAGTTCTTCCACTGATATGAGGAATTCAAGATGGGAATTTACAACATAATAAAAATATTTATATGCACTTAATTCAATAGATATTCACCCTGCACAAGTTCATTATTGTCCAACAAGTTCAATAATAATAAGGAATAAATATTGTATGAAGTATGTTACATAAGGAAAAAATGTCTTCATATTTGCCCCCATCTGTCATTTTCTGATGGCCTTTATGATTCATGGGAAAAGAAGAAAGTAGGGATTTGTGCGAGGGGTGTTGTTATGTAGGTGGCCCCTCAGGGAGCTTTAGGTCAGCAGCTTTAAAGACCTGGATTGTCAACAAACAGAAGCCTTTCCAGAATGGGCTGGCAGGGGAGGAGGGGAATGAGAAAGATGGGAGAGGGGCTGGGGAAGAAAGAGACAGGCAGAGAGTCATGGGCAGCACTGGGACTGAATCTGAATAAAGTCAGGAACCCAGAGACGCCCTGTGATTTCCCCAGTGCCTGTCTGCATGCCAGCCTGTCCCTTACTCCACACCGTCCTTTCAGGCCAAATCCCTGGGCTGAATTCTTAAACAGAAAATGCAGATGTAGAAGAGCACCGTCACTTCCTAACACCAATTAAATTTAAGTGTTACTATTTGTGGACATCGACTAACACTATGATAATAATTACTAGAGAAGGCAAAAAGTAAAAAATAAATAAATAAACAGCAAAGGAAAAGAAAATCAAAGGTCTGAGTCCCTTGAAAACTATGTAGTTGGTGCTTGATTAATTAGAATACAGCTATTAATCTTCCACGGTTACACTCTAGCTGTACATGAAACTGTTGCTATTTTTTTAGCAGAGAAAAAGCTAGAAGCTGGACTCCACTTGAAAAATATTCCTTGTCCTAAGCATATATTCTCTGAGAGACATGCAAGTGCTATTCTGTGTAGGAGTATAGGTAACTAACCTAAATGGCTGCCTTGCATCTTATTTCTGGGTTCAAAGATGAAGGTGAATTAACCTAAGGAAAAACTACCATAAACTGTTTATGGCTTTATAATTTTTCAAACCATATTCGATTTTTTTCTTATTTACCTCTCACATGATCCCATGAGAACAGGCAGAATGAACATTATTAGGAACCATCTTACAGATATGAAACTGAGGCCCGTAAAGATTAAGGCACTTGTTCTGCATCACACAGCTAATAAATGTGTATGTGATTATTTAAAAATGCTTTGAATACTGCTGCAAACAGTTACAGCTCCTGAGTTTGCAATTCATATGAAATCTTAAATTTGAAAAAAAAATGCTTTCTATTGAATGGAGATTTCCAGAAAAGTTATTCTTTAGTATCAACTTTCTTAATAATGGCTTTGAGTCCTTATATATTTGAAATAATATAAAGTTGTTAAAGAAGAGTTGTGGCTGAAAGAAAGCACAGTTTGGAATTATATGCCTTGTTTAGAACCAACCTAAATGACCTCTGGAAATACCAAGAAAATACCACAAATCATTATTTTAATAACAAAAAATTCTTAGATGACATATTATGATTTGCACAGCTCCTTGATGGCAATTTTACATTATTTGTACATTAATTTGTGACAGAAAAAGTATCATTCAACTGTCATTTGTGATAAATAACCACATAGGAATCTGTGGATAGGCAGCATTTATGAAAATGGATTTTTTGTTGTTAACATACCAATTAGTGGATCCATTTCAATGGGAAGATGATGGGCTTGGTCCAAGGAGTAACCTGGAGCTCCTCTGAGGCCTAAAGATTAATTAAAAGAGAAAATGACCATAAAGTTCTCAGAATGGAGGAATTTCCTAATAAGCAGTATTTTATAACAATTATACAAAATATATATTTTCTTAAAAATTATTTGGTAAATTACTGTAAGAATCATTCAGTCACACTACATGTTTTTGAAGACAAATCTTAAAAAAAGCATTACAACAGGGACTGTTGGTTTCCACTTAAGATGGAGAAAGCTGGGAAGAGTATTGTTATCCTAACAACAGAAAAAGCTGGATAAAATAGAAGACTATAACATTTCTGGAATCCATCAGAGAGCTGAAATCTAAGAAAAGGTTATGTCTACATGTAGGAATGGGTGTAAGCATGGGCTGATCTGGGCCAAGGCAGAGAGGAAGATGGGACTCCCATCCCTTCCAGCTTCTTTCAAAAGATGACAAGTCAACTGAAGGTATACAATTGAGCCACACCTAAAATCTTAACCTAAAAGCTACTTTCAGAGGATTAATATTTAGAGCTTGATTCAGTTCTTTAGTCATAATTTCTTACATGGGGTAACATATAAACTTTAGAACAACTCTAAAGAAAACAAAAATCAAATCTTTATAGCTTTCTCTCAGTGCAAAGTATTTCAAGAGGCTAAGACTCCTGTGAATAATAAAGTCATATTTGGGTTGGTCTGAAAGTTCATTCAGGTTTTTCTGTAAAGTATTATGGAAAAACCTGAACATTTTAGCCAACCCCAGATATTTTTAAGAGATGTTTTCTCCATATTTCTGAGTGAATGGAAGTCACTCAACTTCATGTTGAAAGTATTACCAATAATAAAACAGGGGTATTCAGAAATTCTTAGGAGATTAAGCTAAAAGTAATCTGGTTTTCCAGAGTGATGTAGAAGTCAGTAGAATTAAGATTCAGGTGAACTTGGTGTGGCTCAGCCATTCAGACTTAGAGACAGTGGGGATCTTGAGGCCTCTAGGGAGATCATATAAGTAATGAACTGGGCCAACTAAATCATTTAGTCACATCCACTGCTGTCCTGGCTGGATAAATATCAATTTGCCGAATTTTCATGACAGATTATATCACTTCAAGATGTACTGGCTGGAACCTTCAGGAATGAGTTTGGAGAAAACACATATGAAATAGCTAAACAATTTAGATTTTGTCTTCTCTCGGACTCAAAGCTCCACAAAGAGAGGGATGCTATTTGCCTTGTCCACTGCTGCACTCCCAGTGCCCAGGACCACATGACACAAAGTGGTCATTCGGATATTTCCTAAATGAGTTAATCAAGTGGGAGAAAAAGGGTTTGAAACCACCTAGATTCAAACTTGTTTTTGTTTAGTATGGGCTAAAATTTTTTTTTTTTTCTCCTTCCCCTTACAGGAGAAGGGTGGGAGGACCTGAATTATTTGTAGAACTGCTTCAATTTATCAAATACTTATTAGATACTGAACCTTTAGCCAAGCATTCTGTGAGCGTCCCTGTGGCTCAGTGGGGAAGAATCTGCCTGTCCATGCAGACACAAGGGTTCAAGCCCTGGGTCGGGAAGATCCCCTGGGGGAGGAAATGGTAACCTATTCCAGTGTTCTTGCCTGGGAAATCCCATGGATAGAGGAGCCTGGTGGATTACCATCTATGGGGTCACAAGAGTTGGACATGACTGAGTGACTACACCGCGTATGGCACTATCACAGCAGCAATGAAGAAGACAGATGAGTTATTTAGTGAAGTCTGGCAATTATTTATTCTGCTGCCTTCTGTAGCTCATTTGGCATACTCGCTAGCCCTCCATGCACTTACCTGAACCACAGCTTTTAAGACCCTGCTAGTAAGTGACTCCCTTAGGCCCACGTACCTACTGTGTTGTGCCATCGGTTCACGGCAAACAGCCTGCTGCAGGTCACCGTCACCACCGCAGGGATGGTCAGGTGGGGGAGCGTGTTGGCTGCCACGTGCGTCACTGGAGAGTTTGACGGAAACTTCAGCACCATGATCACATCCTGCTGCATCTGATCTTTAAACATGAGTGGACTCTGTGGAAGGAAACACTGTTGAATAGAAAGGGAGGAGAACAAAGAAAACAAAAAGAATAACACAGTTAGTGACGGCGTGGGGGAGAGTGAGATTAAAACAGGCTAGCATGAGCACAAGCAGACAGCAGAGCAGTCGGTGCTCTGGTCTGTGAGGAAGGCACAGCCAAATGAGCAGGCACTCTGTACAGTTGCTGAAAGAGGGCCCCCAATTATTAATAACCAGCTGCAATTTAGGTGCTGCCTGACAATGGAAGAGGGCTTCCCTGGTGGCTTGGATGGTAAAGACTCTGCCTGCAATGCAGGAGACCCAGGTTCAATCCCTGGGTCAGGAAGATCCCCTGGAGAAGCACATGGCAACCCACTCCAGTATTCTAGCCTGGAGAATCCCATGGACAGAGGAGCCTGGCGGGCTACAGTTCATAGGGTCACAGAGTCGGACACGACTCAGTGACTAACACGCTTCCAGATGATTTAAGAGGTTAGCTTAGAGATATGTCCACATGCTGCAGTGTAATTTTTCAGTGCAGCTACCACGTCACTGTGGTGGAAAGATCAGTCAGGCCAGTTCCCAACAGTGTTTATGTGAAACACGAAGTGAACTGATTCTTTCATTTTTTACCTGGCTGATGTGGGGCCATGGCTACAGTGTAAATAATTAAAATTTCACAGCCTCCCTTGTCCGTGCTCCATGGACACGTTTCTGCTGTGTCTCTGATGACCGTGGTTTAGGCTCCTTCCCCTGCTCGATGGTGAACTTCCTGAGAGACAACACTCTCTTTGCTTTTTTAATCTTTGTTTCTCAAACATCTAGTATATGACTTGACAGAAAGGAGACACTATTAGTACTACTAGTAAGTAGTATGGTGGTGGTGGTTTAGTCGCTAAGACATATCTGACTCTTTGCCAACCCATGGAATGTAGTCTGTAAGGCTCCTCTGTCCATGGGATTTCCCAGGCAAGAATACTGGCATGGGTTGTAAAATACTATACACATTATTACATAAAAGACAGATAAGAATGCTGGAAATAACCACTATTTAGCTTTCATGCATGTTTTCTAATTGTTCACTATTTTATACAGGCGTGTATGTGTGTGTGTGTGTGTGTGTGTGTGTGTGTATGTGTGTATGAATTCTCTGCTATATAAACTTAAAAAGCTGATTTTCTTTGTAAACCGTTCCGTGCCAATTTGGTCTCTAACAATTTCCCTTAGGAAAGTAATGAGTTCTGACTGGGCATTTCTCCAGGGTAAATATTTTTTACTACTATTATTATTAAACAGAGAAAACCAACATGGGGATAAAATTCTGCCAAAGCATTTCATAGAATAAAGTGTGAGAGAGATTCTCTTGGACAGTTTGTTAAAAATGCTTCCTCTCAGGTCTGCAGGCTCCACGTCAACGCTGTGCTTGGGTGTGGGGATGGGGACAGTATGCGTGGTGAAAGCCTCTCTGATTGGCTGCATGTGAGGACCCACCTCAGGTAGCAGAGTTCATTAGTGACTAAACAGTGAAATTGCTCAGCTGAGTTATTGTAGAGGAAAAGAAATGTTTTCAAACACACACATTTATTTATGCTTCAGTAGGTGAGGGACTACCAACCCTTTGACAGTGTAGAGGATGCCTCGCCTCTGTACTGCCAATGCTTAGTGCCATGCCTGGCACACAGAAGGGGCGTGATTCAAATGTGTAAAGTAGTTGACGGGACAAATGAAAGGTATGAACAATACTTCTATCACACAATAACAACTTGTACATTTGCTTACACATATATTATGGACCGTGTTCCAGGGCATTTTACTCCAGTATGAGGATATCTGGCCCCTTGACAATTATCTAGAAAAGTTGATGAACTGTAATTCATTCTGCAAATACATTTTTGCCATCAAGCATTTTTTTTTCCTCAGTAAAAACTTAGTGGAAAATCACAGTGAAAAAGTAAGTTCTAAAGTAGTTTCTTAGAAAAATTTTTACCTTCAAATTAAATAAATGTTAATTGTTTGCTAAAAACTGAAAAGGGGTCGTATTCTTATGAAAATGGATCTTAAAAGATTCAGATTTAAATGAAAATAATATTACTTCTTCCCTTGCAAACTGAGAATATAACGCCAGCTAACATTTACTGAGTACCTGTACACCAGGGGCTGGTCTAAGTGCTACATACAGTACTGAGTCATTGCATTTTAAGGGCTGGTGTGATTTGTTACCCTCAGGCTACACAGGCTGAAACGTAAACAAAGAGCTTAAATACCTCCCCCAATTCATTCATTAGTTTGTGGCAGACACGGTGCTTGACCCAAATCTGGCTCTGAGGTCCTTATTTTTAATCTATTTTCTTGACTGCTACCATGAAGAGGCTGTACATTATCTTTATATTTCTTTCCTTTTCTTAAAATGAACTACTTCCCCTACCATACTTTGCCCCCAAAGATCAAACCAGCTACCTTTAGATTGTATTTATTTTATATTTTTCATTCTAATTTATAAGTGTAACCTAATTTTGGTGCCTGTTATGTCTATAAGCCTGTATGTGTATGAAGGAGTTTATGTATATGAGCCAACTCCTAATAGAGAGGGAAGTGATCTTTGTGAGTCCAAAATTGGGCTAGCTGAAGCCAAACTTAAAGGTAAAAACTATACTTCTTTCTCTGTTTCTTTCTAGGTAATCAGTATATCCTGAGGCTGAAGAGTTAAGCCAATACATCGAGAAGCTTTAAAACACTGCTAAAAAAAATCACTATTTTATTTGAACTCTACTCAGGTACAAAGAAAGACAGAAATGTTCCGCAAGCTGCTATGTCTTACCAGGTGCATGGCAGAGCTCCGAGGCGGATGTGGCTCAATAAGCAACTGAGATGGCGTTTGTCCAAAGTTCTGTATCTGTGCCTCCATGGCCTGCAGGGGAAGGAGAGTGATTGTCACAATCAGTATGCATCAACGAGAGAGGTCAACACACTCTGACAACGCAAAGTGTATCCCAAGTCAGCCATGAAAAAAGTCCAGAAAATTCACCGGGTGCTCTTCTCCCAGGGTGCAGAATCATCCAAGTGTTAGTATTTTGTAGACAAGCTCTGCTTCTCCTTCCAAACATGCTTCCGTTAAGTCACTATTCTCATTTAGAAGCTGGGGTTAAATGTGGAAATGTTATCCTGTGAGTACATGCAAGCAGCTAGAGACCAGAGAACACTCTGAACACTAAATACAACACAAATACCTTAATAAAGTCCTTTGTAAGAAGAAACGTATGGGGATCTCTAATGAAATAAGCTTCTGGGATCTTAATGGGAAAAAAAAAAAGAATGAAACATAAAGTCCACTAAGGATACAAGATAAAATTCAAATAAGCATGTGTTCTAATCAATTCAGAGAGTAATAAGTAGAAAGAACATTAAGACTTCTGTATAGTCATCAGATACAGCAAAACTTTCACTACAAAAAATACAGTTTAGTGTGCTATGCTATTCTAAGATATATTCTGAAATATTATTTATAAGCTGTGAATTCATTCCTGTCAAAAATCTTCTGAAATTTTACAGAGAACTAACCCAAAGAGGAAATAACTCTTGGTGCATCCTGACCTATGCAATATGTCATTAAACCCTATGCAATGTGTCATTAAACCCTATGCAATATGTCATTAAACCCTATGCAATGTGTCATTAAAACCTATGCAATATGTCATTAAAACCTATGCAGATGGAAATATTAACGAGACTTTGTCATTTCCAATGAATATTTCTAGATCTCAAACTGTATGAAGTGTATAATATGTCTTTTTGGTGTGTATGTCAAAGAGAAAATCTTAAAAGAGATTTAAGTATTTCTTCTATACATAAATTTTACAGCCAAAAAATGCAATATATTAAACCAGACTAACAGAAGTATTTTTCTGAAATATTATAAGTATGTAATTTAAGTCAATAAGGAGAACACAATATTTACTATTACTCTGTTACCATGTAAATTTTCCCCCTAAAATTGTGTGCAGTTTGGTGGCACATAAAAGTGAAATACGAAAGTCATTGCTGAATGCTTGGGAGTCAGGTAAGTTGGTAGATGACTCTTGCCACAGCCCTTCCAGTAATCGTATCACTATCTTCAATTCTCATTTATAAAGTCTTTAAATTTAACAATCTGTCCTCCTGGACTGCATTTTAAGAAAATGTTTATCAATAAAATGGTGAATTTTCAAATTTATTAGCAATATTAAACATGAAAGCATCATTATCTGCCATATTTTAGCAAGGGCATAAATGGGGCTTTGGCTCTTTATTTGCAGAGGCAACAGGATGAATTACTAAATCTCTTTAAGTATTGTCCAAGTTTAATGCATACATTTATTTGAAGTCACTTCAGTCATGTCCTACTCTGTGCGATCCCCTGGGGTGCAGCCTACCAGGCTCCTCCATCCATGGGATTTTCCAGGCAAGAGTACTGGAGTGGGGTGCCACTGCCTTCTCCATGAGAACTGTGACTACTGACTAAATTGTGCTAACATAGATACCATCATACTTCATCTCCCCAAAGCAAGATTTATGATTAGAAAGGGGAGAGACTATTTCTGGTTAGGTTCACATTATTAACAATAAATTCTGGGAATTATTTGAAAAAAAAAAAAAGTAATAATTGTATTGTTAAAAGCTGCCCTGGTTAGAAAATGTCCAATACCTAGCTTAATGCATCACAAACTAAATATAATGGTATCTACTATTACTTGTGTTTTCACTCCTCCAGATAGAGGACCAGGGAGTGAGGAAGGAGACAGAAGTAAAATCAAATATATTTAGATTCCTAGATCAGTGCCCTGCATTTGAGTAGGTAGCTTTTAAATGTTCAAAAAAGGAGTGAATCAATAAACATGCTTTGCTTGACTTTAATTTTTTTCCTGAAGGGGAACTATTAAAATTATAGGAGAAAATGTTACAAAACTGACTTTATTTCTAGAAATCATCTGTACAGTTCGCTTTACTGGGTTCTGCCACTGACCCTTTTGGATTGAGGCAGAGTACACATGCACATATATATGTATCTTGAATGCTTCAAATGGCATCAGGGTGAAGTTTAAGTTGTACTCAATCTTACCTTTTCAATAAGACAATCTGTTCCCAGCATTCAACATTTATTTCTTTTGAGACTAAACTGAATTGCTCTTCCCTATGATCTACATCACATGCTTTCATGACCTAAAGGTTCCTAGTTCAATATTTATCTTTTAGCTATCATGTAACCCTGCCCTCCAATAATTTCTTACCCTTTGAGTTTAAACTGATCAGACCTTTCTGATCTTGAAAAAGCATGCTGTCTCTCCTAAGTCTATTAAAATGTTTGAATGGTACATGAGCACCTACTGATTTTCTTGACTGGTTCCCCCACATTTAGAAAGTAATCAAAGTCTTCTTTTTCACCAAGATGGGAGGTACTACTGCTGAATATCGTTATTGGGCAAGTGGAAACCTGTTATATTATTATTTTTATATCATTCTCTCCACTTTCATATGTTCAAAGATTTTGATATTTTTTAAAAGTGATGCTGAGGAGAAAACCTTTCCATGGTCAGGTTGGGCTTTGAACAGAGATACAAATAAAACTAGAGCAGAAAGGGGTAGGGGACTGATGAATTTTCATGGTTTCATTTCTCTGTTACTAGCTCATATTTTTGACTGCCTATTTCATTTATTTAAACATATTAAATCTTTTAAAAATAAAAGAGGGAGGGAGGTACTTTCTATGGGCACATGCCTGGGGATATACACAGTCCATACTGCAACTTATGAGGCATAAAGATTGAATAGTTGTTCTGATGGAGAAGAAAACACCTCCCTTCATGTTAACCTTGGGCAGGGTTTTAAATCCTTCCCAGATGTCCTAAATCATAATCAATGTCCTCCATATTCTCACAGCATATCTTCCCCTGTTTATCATGGAACTCAACACAGAATTCTTTATGTGTGTCTGTTTGCTCAGCCTGTGACTCTCTGCAGGTTAAGGCTGTGATTTAGCCCTTCCAAAAATGTCTGAATACAGAAGTGTGGAAATGGTAGGGCATTTGGGCAAAACCAAAAGGTAGCCTGAAAAGAGAAAAGCACAGTAGCAAGGAAAACTTCAGAGCTCTTGATTCTTACAACTCAATCCCACAGAAATAACTTAACGAACATCTTTTGAATGTTTACTCTATGCCAAGGCATACAAACTCAGACAGCAGACTGTCCCCCAGAAGTTTTCAGCCCATGAGGACGTGAGATGAGGACATCAAGGTGCATGTTAGGGAGGATCATGGATGAGGCAAGCCCAGAGGGCCAGGGAGCCCCAAGGAGTGACAATCAGACTCAGGTGGAGGATGGGGGAGGGGGAGAAGGGCTGTAAGGACAGGGACTTCCAGAAAAAGAACAAGAGCTGAGGTTTGAAGGTTAAGTAGAAATTAGCTGGTCAACATCATAGAAAAGAGCTTTTGCTATGTGGACTTTTTTTTTTGCCATTTAATGGAATTTTCCCAAAGACATCAAGTAAAAAACATCCAAACAACTACTAAAAGTTAATTATAACTTGAATTCTTTCTATATTATCAGAAATGGGATCTTAAAAAATTCAACATATTTCTATTTCTCTATATATTGCTCTGCATGGGTCAGAAAGATAATGTTATTCATTAAGACACGTATTTATTTATTTTGCACCTACCATTCTAGAGATCTCTGATACTCACCAAAAAAAAAAAAACAAAAACCAGATACAGATGACTACTCTTGTGAAGGTTACATTCTAGCCAGGATGTCATAGGGGCTTACGTTCAGCCAGATGTCACATACTAGCATCCCATGGGCTACATTCAGCTCACAGGCACGGTTTCTATTTGAGTCAACATATACAGGTTGGGAAACAGTAAACTGGGTTTTTTTGGCTTCTCTCTTAAGAATCAGAAGCTCCTGCATGACCGCATCATCATTCCTGTGTGGTAACACTCGGCTGGAGCACAGAGACTCCTATTTAAGGCCCATCGCTCATGTGACCCGCGCATAAACTGCCACCTCGCCCAGCTTCAATAGTTTATCCCCTGCCTGACCACTTATAGACATCAGCGTTTGTGAATCCTTTTAAAATCGAATGCCAAAACTTCAGTTTATATTACAAAAAATCTATTGCATTATGTATATTGTCTATTGCCCTTTTCAGTGAAGAAAGGATAAATTAACACTGTATATGAGACAACATGAGTTGTGTAATATGTCTGACACACACAGGTGTTGTACACTTGAAACACCGCAAAAATCAACTATACTTCAATAATAAAAAAAAGAAATAGGTATGTTCTAAAATTAGAAGGTAAAAAGACTGCTTTAAACACCTTGGGGGAAGTTCTAAAACAGGAATTCTGCAGGGAAAGGCAGAGAAGGAAAGGAAAACGTGAACCGAATTATGCTTAGGAGGACAATATAAGTACATCTGATTTTCATACACACATGACTGCTTGCATGGAATATAAAGCTCCTACCAGGGGAGGTTCCCATGCACACTGTTTCCCTCTTGTCCTCCCTACTTTCTGACTGTTCCTCTCCTTAGTTTTGTTAGGCTCTCTTTGTAAAATACTCCAGGACCCACCTGTCAAATTACAAAATCACCCCTGCCTTCAAGCAGCTCTCCTGTGTGCGCGTGCTCATTGCTCAGTCGCGTCCGACTCTTTGTAACCCCCACGGACTGTAGCCCACCAGGCTCCTCTATTCACTGGACTGTCCTGGCAAGAATACTGGCGTGGGTTGCTATTTCCTCCTCCAGGGGATCTTCCCCACCCAGGGATCGAGTTCCAGTCTCCCATGGCTCCTGCAGATTCTCTACTGCCGAGCCACCTGGGAAGCCCCATCCAGCCCTCCCTTTGCCCACTTATTCTCAACGAGCTCTCTTTAGTCTTTCAACTTCCCCACAGGTCAGGGCACTGTGCGTGGTGGGTGTCATTGATGATGCCACGTACCAAGGTGCCCAGTGGGGGGTTAAATGAGTGATAGAATCGACCAAAGAAAGGAGCCCTTTTTGTAATTCAACCTCCTGAAGACGATGACTTTTTAAATCTGCATAAAGAGGCCCTACAGTACAGTTTAGTCACTCAGTCGGGTCTGACTCTTTGTGACCCCATGGACTGCAGCACGCCAGGCCTCCCTGTCTATCACCAACTCCCGGAGTTTACTTAAGTAAACTCATGTCCATTGAGTCAGTGATGCCATCCAACCATCTCATCCTCTGTCATCCCCCTATGTGCTTGCAATAGCTGTGACACAAGCCTTATTCCTCTGACCTGCTGTATCTCTTGCTTAATTGTTTTGTTTTTCCTTCTTGCCTTTCCTCCCAAGAAAGTTCTACCTCCTATATGAACAAAGATACAAGTTTGGGATTAGAAAGAAAGAAAAGAAAGTGAAGTCGCTCAGTCATGTCTGACTCTTTGCAATCCCATGGACTGTAGCCTACCAGGCTCTTCTGTCCATGGAATTTTCCAGGCAAGAGTACTGGAGTGGGTTGCCATTTCCATCTCCAGGGGATCTTTCTGACCCAGGGAACGAACCCAGGTCTCCTGCATTGCAGGCAGGTGCTTTCCCCTCTGAGCCACCAGGGAAGCCCAAGTTTGGAATTAAATCCTCAGAAAAGAGAGTGAACATGCTGTGGTGCATGTGTGCTGCATGTCTGCCCATTAATACAAGAAACTTCACAACCAAGGTACAAGGAAACGTGGTGACAGTTAAGTCAAAGTTCAGAATGATGCTCAAATTAATGGTAAATTCAAAATACTTGGGGAGGGAGGTGGGAGGGCAGTTCATGTTTGGGAACGCATGTAAGAATTAAAGATTTTAAAATTAAAAAAAAAAAAATAAAAGACAAAAGTTAGGTGAACAAATGTGCTTTCTCCTTCCCTCTGTGTAGTCTGGTTATCTACTTATGCTTTCCCTGGTATGCATCAGATAAACACTTTGATTAATCTCCTCTTTTCCTCAGTGCAGATGAATTTAGTCCACATATATTTTTCTCTGATAGAATCTTTACAAGTTCCAGTCCTTTTTTTTTGCAAATGTTAATTTAGTATTGTCTTTCAGATGAAATGCCATCAGGTCTAAGTGCCACGAGAGAGATAGTAGGAGGAAGCTAATAAGGTAGGCTGTCAAATGACCTGTTTTATATCCATTTTCCTTGGTTTATAAAATCTTTTAAATGGTTTTTTTAAAAAATCAGCATTTTGTAAAGTACTACAGGCTATGCTATCCATAATGCAAAATATCAGATTATATTCAAATTACCAATTATCAGCAAATTTCAGAAAAAAAGTAAAAGCTTGGGAATACAGAAAAAGATTTTTAAAAAATTTACTTAATGTTGTGCTTATCCTAGTATACAGCTCTTATTTAGAATGATTTTATTTTAATGCTTGAGAATGGATATTCTCTTTTTTCCCTTTGACCAGAAAATACAACTTCAACATATAATACAATTAAAAATATATATGTGATTTTTGTCACTCTGTTCTACCTCCAATTCTACCAATTCTCTATCAAATAGGAAAAATATGGAATTCTAAAAGCCTGAAATGATAAAAAGAAAGATTACTTAATGGCAGAATGTATTTTAACTGATAAGCCTTTGCTTCTGGTTTATTGTTGCAATAAAACAAGATCATATAAAGCATTACTTTTTAATGCTGGAAAAATAGCAAAATAAATCAAGCAAATAATATCTGTACTTTATTATTTCTTGCCTTATAAACATTTAACTATATAAAAAATTAAAATGCTATTTTATATTAGACTGCTTCTAGTTTTTCACGGAAACTACAAAACAGGAGAACCAAGATGCTTCCTTTCTTTTAACAATCAACTGCATTAAGGCTAAACCTATGTGTGCATGTGTGTTTAGTCACAAGTCCTGCAGGATTCTGCAACCCCATGGACTGTAGGCCACCTACACTCGCAAAAGTATTAGAGTATTTAAGCAAATATTTGATAACTCAAGCAAAAAAGGACCATATTTGCTTTAACTATCAGACTGTGTTAGAAAATATCTGAGGAAGGGGTTCCAATTTGCTCATTTACTTGCCTCAGTGCTTGCTTTTACTTTTTTGGTATAAAGATGATACATATGTATCAGCAAATTTTTATATACACATATGTGTGTATATACATATTCTTTTGGTATAAAGCTAATACATATATATACACATATGCACATATATACTGGAGATTTCTCTTCCTGCTGATTCTTATACTTCCTCCTTGGAATGATGAATTATAACGATATTACATAATTGACTTAACAAATTAATGTGAAAAACACCATATCCTCTAGATAAAAAAGCTCTGTCTGGAACATCTAAAAAATATATTAGGTCAGTGCCACAGCAGGCTCACTCAATTTTTCTGCTGAAAAATAAGTCAAATCAGGTAGAAAAATCCATGTATTTTAATGAGAAGGCAGTGGCTGTCCTACCCTGAACGCCTTAAATAAGTTTGCTCCAGAGTGGTGGCTCACTCAGGGCACAGAGAAGTGAGCTGGATCGGCATCCTCGCCCCTGGGCGATGGTCTCCAAGGACTGCATCCCTGGTACTGGGTTGGCCTCTGATTGGTTGGGACGCAAGATAGAACACAAAGCATTTATTGTGCGTCTTCCCCTCATTGTCAGGTCACAGTTGGGCACTGGCTGTGTTGCAGTTCTCTACCTAAGGCCACAGGTTCTGCTGGGTGACCAATTCCCAGGGCTACTTCTCCTGCCAGGTTCTGGCAACAAGCTGCCTCCCCTTACACCCTCAAGCCTAGGCCCGGCAAGCAGATGTTAACCCCAGGGGGCTTCACCTTCCCTTGATTATCTACTTTAATCTGCCCCACATTTTTATAAATAGGACTATTTTTAAACTCTTGATTATCCCTTTAAAATTTGTTAAAACTGTGGTAAGATTTACCACATAAAATTTCACAGTGTAAAATTTACCATCCTAACAATTTTTAAGTGTACAGTTCAGCAGTGTTAAACACATTCATATTATTGTGCATATTCTCTAGAACTCTCTTTAGCTTGACAAACTGAAACTCTGTACCCTCAGACAACTGCTCATTTCACCTTCCCCTAGCTCCTGGAAGGGTTTCCCTGATATCAAGGGCTTCCCTGATAGTTCAGTTGGTAAAGAATTCACCTGCAATGCAGGAGACCCTGGTTAGATTCCTGGGTCGGGAAGATCCGCTGGGGAAGGGATAGGCCACCCATTCCAGAATTCTTGGGCTTCCCTTGTGGCTCAGTTGGTAAAGAATCCACCTGCAATGCTGGAGACCTGGGTTCAATCCCTGGGTTGGGAAGATCCCCTGGAAAAGGGAAAGGCTACCCAGTCCAGTATTCTGGCCTGGAGAAGTCCATGGGGTCGCAAAGAGTCAGACGGGACTGAGCGGCTTACAGCTCCTGGAAACTACCCTTCTACTTTCCCTCTCTCTGATTTTGACTATTCTAAGCACCTGGAATCAAATAGCAATTTGTCTTGTTGTGACAGGCTTATTTCACTTAGCGTAATGTCCTCAAGGTTCATTCCTGTTACAGCATGCCTCAGAATTTCCTTCCTTTTTAAGGCCAAATAATATCCCATTATATCTAAATGGCATACTTTTTTCATCTGTTCACCTGCTGATGGACCCTTGGATTGCTTCTACACTTTGACTGTTGTGAATAATGCTGCTATGAACATGGATATGCAATATATTTCTTTGAAATCTTGCTTTTAATTCTGGATATATAACCAGTAGTGAAACTGCCAGATCATATAGTAAGTCTCTCTTTAATTTTCTGGGGAACCTCCATATTGTTTTCCAGAGAGGCTGCACCGTTTGACATTCTCATAGTACTCTCAAAGATTCCAGTTTCTCCACATCCTTGCCAACATTGCTATTTTCTGTTTGTTTGTTTGACTGTATCCAACCTAGTGGGTATGGAGTGGCACCTCACTGTGGTTTTGTTTTGCATTTGCATAATGATTAGTGATGTTTAGACTCTTTCCTTGTTCTTTTTGACCATTTGGATATCATTTTTCGGAGTCTTCATTATCCCTTTGAAAGGGCAATGTGCTGAGATACATACAGCACATTGATGGACATAACTAGGATTAGTATTCAGGTCTAATAAATAAGAAAAATGCTGGCTAGCTTTTGCTTCATTTCCAAGTAGGACTGACCAAAAGGTGATTACATCCAAGTAAGATTTTTATTGAAGATTTAGAATATTTGAGGGATAAACACTGTTATAAGCTTCTTGGGGGAGGCCATGAAGTCTTTTTCAATCTATGCTTGTTAACCCTCAAAAAAAGAACTAAAACATTCTGTTCTGGATAATTTTCAGATTGACCTGGAAGCAAGAGTTTTAGCAGATGAGTTCTTAAGGATGCCCCCAGGTTTTTGGTTCTTTGCCCACTTTGGGTTTGATCATTCAATAGTACATAGTAGAAGACTCAGTCCAGAAATACTTAATGATATGTGAGAGGTAACAACAGTACAATATCCATGCCAAATTCTCCCTTGATGAATAAATTCACATAATGCAAACTCTATGCTGGCTGATTCAGGAAGTGGAGGAGGAAGGAGGCTGAGGAGAAGGCGGCGGGGAGAAGGGAGAGTAGTATCGGTGGTGACCTTCTTCACTACATAAAATAAATTCACTTGGAGTGTCTGATCATGGAAAGACAATAATGAAAATAATAAAGCTGAAATGGATTTGCTTGGTACGTAGAAAGATATGAAGACTAAGGTTCACCAGGTGTGGGTATAAACATTACAAAATGAAATCATACCCTTTCACTAAATTAAATTCAAATTAAAAATAGCACTGCATATATTTGGCAAAACAAAATGCCCTTCTTTGACAGAAATGGGAAACAGTAATTTAGACATACTATACTGAGATCAAATGGCTATAAATAGACTCATTATCAATATGTTTAAAACATTTAAAAATGAGTCCTAAACATCTAACTAAAATGGTTAGGTACTTAGCTTGAGTAATACCCACTTCAAGAAACTGAAGCATGCAGTATGTTTTGAATAATTGTTAATTTATGCTAAGGTAACAACTGTGTAATATAACTGAAATCTATGTTAACTGAAGATAAGGAAGTCTCTTTCAGCTATTCCTATTACAAACAGCAGGCTGCAATTTTCACCCTTCTTCCTTGTGTAAAATATGACTTTAGATGCTTGTAAAAGCATTTGCTGGTAATTTCTGAAAATCAATAATTAGCACTTCTCAGCACCACACAATAAAAATAACACAAAGAGAGAGAAAAAGCATATCTCACATAAATGACATACATCTCACTTTGACCAAGTGCATTATTTACGCTTTTCTATGGGTAATTGATGACTATGGACTAGCTAAGGACTGCAGTAATTAGAAGGAGAAAAGATAAAACTAAATTAAAAGATTTATTCACCAATCAAAATTAAATGTGTATCATTAATTTTCTTGATACTAATTTCTATATAGAAACTGTATTCTTGAATTATCTCAATGCATGCTTTATTGCTACAGATGAGAAGCACATTAACAGATACATTTGAACCTATACTCTTACTAGATTTAGGAATCATAATATTCTTGTCGTTCCCAAAATTATTCTTTGAATGTAAAAAAGACCCAATGTGTATTTCTACTCCAACAATTTAAAATGCATGGCTTTTCTTTCTATTTTAATTTGGCTTTTGAGTTTGTTAAGATTTTCAGCTCTGTAAAATTTCTAGTAATTATAGGGGGGAATGAAAATGGTTTTAAGAAATTTTTATCTGCCCTTTTGTTGATCATTTGTTATCATGCCTCAGAATAGTCGCCTAGGAGAAGAACCCTGAACATCCCTCATCTGAAGACAATTAGGCGTCACAGCACCAGTAAACAGACAATATTGTTCTACAACCCACTCAAGCGATCCAGGAGGGGCGGAAGTTAATATCCCTTGTCAGAGCAAAGAGAGAAGTCAGAAATGAGGGAAGGAAAAGACTAGGAATAACCGATTCTCAGAAAGAATAGGCAATTATTATAGAGGCCATCACCATTGTTACGATAAATACCTTCATTTACATGATCAAGATGAAAAGTGGGTTCATTTTTTTTTCCTTATAAATTTTATGAGTTCCTTTTCTAGGACAGTCAGCATTGCAGCTATTCTGGTTAAAGACACATTTGTCTTGCTGGTTCTTGACAGCCCTATCATGTCAGTTCTCTGCAGTAGCAAGGAATGCTTCAGCAAGAAAATAAAGTGAAAACTGAAGAGATCTATTCTACTTCTTATGGGGATATTTTCACCATAGTAGATCCAAAGGAATGTTTTGTTATCCCTATCAGATTGAAGAAAGAAATAAATGAAGAATATATAGTCTAAGACTAAGAAATACTGTTAACAGAAAATCAGACTAAAATAACCACATTTTTATGACTACTGGTAATATCAAAATGTATTTAATGTTTTGCTATCCCCAGAATAAACATAAATGAGTATTATATGTATAAATAAATGCTGCATGGTCCATATGTTCTAATAATTTGCGAGCAAAACAAGCCTTTTATGGTAGACTTCTGTGTATATCTCTCTCACAGTCAAAGAGAAGTCATTTAAATCGTTTTTCAGTTTGGCAGTGTTGACTACAGATATGATGATACAGAGAAATAAATTATTAAAACATAAGTTCTTCCACGATACTTCATTGAATTATGCTTGGGGGTAGGAGTAATCAATGTCCAGTAGTGCTTCACAGTTTACAAAGTATTTTCACATATCTTTTCACATACAATCCTCAAGTGCAGTCCTATGAGTTAGATATCATTTCAATTATCATATTTTAGGTGGTTAAATAAAAGTACATTAAAGTGACTCCCTTATGTCACTCAAATAATGATGCTGGGGCTGTGATATAATCTGTTATCTGATGTTCACCTTTCCATCATCTTTCATTGACTGCTAGGGATCAAACAATCATACTCTGAGGCAGACAAGCTTGACTAATTATACTCCTAATTATAACAGGGATAATTTTAAGAAACAATTTTAGAATATTTTTCACTCATTATAAGAGTAAAGGACAAACAAGAAAAAAAAATGGCTGTTAAAGATTTCTTAAAGTTACCTTAAAATCTTCTCTACAGTTACTAAAGTTTTATTGAGTTAAAAGTTCTAATAAATTTAAAAGCATAAACAAAATAGAAAATCTTACAGTTTAAATTAAAATGGAAATGTCCATTAAAAAGCCTTTTACATTTTAAAGAATCATTTTGGGAGTAAGAAGAATATCATCTCTAAAAATAAGTAAGGGACTTCCCTGGTTGGCTAGTGATTAAGACTCAATGCTTCCATGCGGGCGGCACAGGTTCAATCCCTGGTCTGGCAACTAGGATCACACATGCTGCAGTGGTACAGCAAAAAATAAAACAAAACAAAACCCTAAGTAAATATTCTGTTATTTTAAAATTCCTAGAGTTTTTTTTTTTTTTTCAAAATAAACTTGCTTGAGCCCTCTTCCTGGATGTTCTGAGATACCCTTGGGATGGAGGCAAAGAGGATGGAGAGTGGCTGGAGCTAGAAGACAGCAGAGGGCAGGGAAGCCTGGCGTGCCTCAGTCCACGGGGTCGCAAGGAGTCGGACGTGACTTAGCGACTGACCAACGGTAGCACAGTGCTCCTTACACTGTAATGCCTCAAACAAGTCACCAGGGCATTTCCTAGCATTCTGATTTACTAGGCTCTGTGGGGGCATTGCTGAGAGTCGACTATGAAGTTCTGACAAGTTCCCAGGTGATGCTGACACTGATACTGTTGGTCTATGGACCATATTCGAGTAGTAAGGAGTTAGAAAACCATGGGACCAGATACAAACCAGAATAGCCTGTTTCTCGTGTAGGTCATAGGATTAAGTTTCTTGGCCATCATTTGGGGAGTAAAAACATAAAGCAAATCACATAATTGTATTAACATGAAAACATAAATATGAAAAACTCAGTATCATGCTTGAAAAATACTGCTTAAATAGTCAGATGAGCTCATCTACGAAAAAAAAAAGTGTCTAGAAGACTATGATAAAAGCTCAGGCTTAAGACAATTTAAATAATACCTAATATCCCACAGATCTGGTGTTTACATGTTATGAAGAGCTTGATACCAAAACTGTTCTGTCATGTTTCTGCCCAGAGGCTGTCATGATAAAGTTTATTATCAATTACTGCTTTACAAGTATAAAATAAGTTAAGCTGTCATATTTTTCTCAGCCAGAGATCCTAAGCTGTCAAAGAATGTCAATTTTAAATCTGACATAGAGAAGAAAATTATCTGTTATTCTGACCTCTAATTTCTTGACATTTTAATGCTATAATTGCTGTGGTTAGTGCTGCTTCATGATTTCACCTGTCAAGGAAGAATGAATCAATAACCTTAAGACATTTTTTGAATTTTAGCCCTAACTTCAAAGTTCTAGGTAGACTGTAGATGTATATATCTGTGTGTGTGTGTATATATTTTCTATTCTCTTTTACAAAAGGGACATATGTAGATTTTTGTATATTAAATTTCTCCTTTAAATCAGCATTTGTTAAGGCATTAAAAATTATCTTCTTTAGGCTAGTTGGAGCTTAGTATAAGATAACTGCCACCTTCCTTTGGTTTTATCTTTGTGAAATAGAGTGATTTCACATTTAAAAAAACTAAGATAAACTTTGGGGCTTCCCTGGTGGCTCAGACAGTAAAGCATCTGCCTTCAGTGTGGGAGATCCAGGTTTGATCCCTGGGTCAGGAAGATCCCCTGGAGAAGGAAATGGCAACCCAGTCCAGTACTCTTGCCTGGAAAATTCCATGGACAGAGGAGCAGTCCATGGGGTCGCAAAGAGTTGGACATGACTGAGCAACTTCACTTCACTTCAAGATAAACTTTATCAAATAAAAGGAATGCACTGAACTCAATAAAAGGCTCAATGTTTTGGGAACACTACTTTCCCCAAAAGCCTCTGTCTGATTGTTTAGGTATAAAGCAACTCTCTCAAATCAAAGGACCACAGAGCAGACCTCCTGGAACTCAATGCTGATGTTTTGATGGAAGGCAGTGTGCATTGCAGAGCCTCCTCACTGCATAGGGGCAAAAATGACCACCAAATAATGACTATACTATACTCTGTTCCATTTATCCACAGGGTTCTTTCTTGTGACAATAGATGCTAGATGCTTTTATGCTGGCAAACATAATGTTTGGTATTATCCCTTCTTTATGGAGAAAGCAATGGAAGTGGAGGGACACTAAATGACTTGGCCACATTAGAAAGCTCACAGGATTCAGGCAGGTTCTCAACTTTGCAGTTTCTTAAATATTAATACAAAATTTATTTTGTGGAAATATGTTAGTTGTGGAGTAAAGGAGGTGAGCATGGGGAATGTGGAAAGGGGCAATTAACTCCCATTCCTTGCAAGGTCATTTCACCTGTCATATCTACAACATACTAAGTGCTTCCCTAGTGGTCTTAAAGAGATAAAGCTATCTTGAGTTGACACAGGGCCTCTGGGTAGGACGGGCTTCCCAGGTGGATTAGTGAGTAAACAATCTGCCTGCCAATGCCGGAGACATAGGAAACATGGGTTTGAGCCCTGAGTCAGGAGGATACCCTGAAGGAGAGCATGGCAACCCACTCCAGTAATCTTGTCTGGAAAATCCCATGGGCAGAGAAGCCTGGTGGGCTACAGTCCATGGGGTCTCAAAAGAGTTGGACATGACTTAGCATCTAAACCACAAAACATTGGGTGGGTCAGGGCCAATGCTCTGCTAGTGTGTGTGTGAGCTCATGCTGCCTGGCGGAAGTAAGGTAACAGTGTTCCAAGTACATGCTCTCTCACCTAGTGTTTTGAGAACTGACAGAAGAGTTTTTGGGTGAGAGAGGTGGGCGAGGGGCTTAGGTAGGGAGGACATACACTGAGTGACTCTGGGAGCTTCTCTAATGGAACCTCAGTGTTCAGCAACTATGCCCTCAGATTGGGAAAGCTGGAACCTCTTCCCAACCGTATTTTTTTTTTTTTTTATTACTCTCTTTCATATAATGTTTCATGGAGATTTTATACAGTTTGACAGTTCTATACAGTTTTTTGTTGTTGTTGTTTTTTTACTGTCCAAAGCAATGGTGTGTTACCTTGCAGTAGCAGGTATTTTTCTAGAATTCAAGTAATAAACACTATATCCACATTAAAAGTCTAAATCCTAATTCCATTTCCTTTTCATTCTCTCCTTTATCTCTTTGTTCTCATTTAAATATGCTCAGTCACTCAGTTGTCTCTCTTTTCGACCCTATGGACTGGGGCCTGCTAGGCTCCTCTGTCCGTGGGATTTTCCCAGTGAGAATACTGGAGAGGTTTGCCATTTCCTTCTTCAATTTAAGTCAGAAAGATCTGCTATTTTCAGTCAGTTTTAATGCTGCTATGTTCTTTCATTATGCACAATATGCTTAAAATATTTTTACTTTGCTCAAGATGATCAACTTGCAACTTAAGGACAGCATATTATAATGGGTGGAAATGTACACTAAGATATTCAGGAACAAAAATGTTTATGATATTTAAAAGTCAATAAACAATCTGGAGTTGGTCTTGCCATAAAAGGATAAGCTACTGCAATTCTTTTGTCTTTTTTTCTGATTCTAAAGGTACTGGTTCTGAAAGAGAATATAGTGGTAAGGCATTTATAGCACTGAGTATATGTTAAGGGTACATTGTTAAGAGAATAATTAAGCTCAGAATTAGAATTCCCAGGTGTGAACAAACTAATCAGATTATTTTGTAGACAAAATCCCTTATTTCACCAACAAATGTTTAAGTACCTGGTTCTTTTCTAACTCATCCCTTCTCTGTCCCTATCTCCTTCCAGCTTCAGGCAATAATCCCATTTCCTTGTGCATACAACATGGTAGAATACTACACCTAATAATATGCTTGCAACGTGTTCTCCAAATATTCAGCCCCAAGGGCTCAATGATCAAGGAGCATGAGGCTCTTCCCTTCCCTTTCCTCTTCTCTGCTTGAAGCCATACAAATAGAGTCATTTTGTCTTTATAGAAGTCTGTAAGAAATAACTTTATGGATGCAAATTTTTCTTTTAGAGCTTTATTTCCCAAATCTATGAGTTTTCCACCTCTAAAATAAAAAAATAAAAAAGCATCCTAGTGACTGGAAATGTAGAAATGATTGCTTGTTTTGCATAGAGCAGATGGCAGATATCTGGTAGAATGGAAGACTGAGATACAGCTTCCTTGAAGCAAGACTCATCTAGCAGCTGTTGCATCTTCACTCTCTTCACCTATCTGAAATAATTTTGTGCAACGTGCAAGTGATTTAAATAATATATTTTATGAATATTTTCATAAAATATACTTATACACAAACTATAGCATATAATTCCCAACTGTTAGCTATAAAATTTCAGGGTGAGAATGTGCAGGGATAACATACTATAATCTCGTCTATTTTACTGATGCATTTTTTGAGTATTCTGTCTAGCAGGCTGTAGTTCTGCTTTTATTAAAAAATAGGTACTGGCAGGTTATTTTAATGTGAACTATTCATATTTAAATATTCAATGAAGTTTCATTAATTTGTAACACATAAGGCATTAAGCATTTCAATGAAGATGCTGAAATAAAACAAATACAAGAGGGATACTAAAGTGCACTGTATATGTCTGCACTTCAGAAAGGAACTACATGGTAGCCTCATTACTTGTTTTTGATATACAACACTCACTTTTTCACATTTGTCAAGAACTTGAAATCCATGTTTTCTAAAATTTACATTGGAAGAAGATTTATGCAGAAGGAGATGGAGAGCCAAGTTTGTGTTGAAGGGATGGCAGAAATTTTCAGAATAATATCCCACTTATTACCTACCTCCCTCAGCACAGGGTCAGTGATACTGTCCAGGTTCACAGAGCCTTCATAGGTTAGGTAGTGAAAAACATTCAGAGCCCGGACTGCTTCCGGTCCTCTCTGTTTGTATCCAAATACAAGGTCAATCCACTGATGGAGTTGGCAAGAAACAAATTCACTTTCCAGGGCCTGAAATCAGTCAAGAAAGAGATAGAGACCATGAAAATTTAGTAAATCTCCATTCTTAGCTGGAAATATTCTATATAAATCAGTAGAATTCATTCTTTGCCCTCTTGTATTTCACTTGTATGTGTCAGACCTATTCTTAGAAATGACAAAGTACAACCTCTAATAAAACACAGACATAAAAGAAAATTTTCTTTTTAACTATTAAATGTACTTTTGAGTTAATTGAATATGTGATATAAATTTTAACATTAAATAGTTTTCTTTAAAAAGACACATTCATGTTTAAAAGGAATTTGAAATGCCTGTTTTAATGCCATTCATAATAATTTCATTTTTAATTTTTAAACATTAGTTTCAAAGTAAACAATTTCATTAGAAACTTTGATATATACTTTCCTGCCCAAAGTCTTCAAATTTACGTCTAACACTACTAAAAGGGAATGACCTGATATGAGTTAACTCTGCTATTATACTGTTTATGAACCGCTGGGTAATTTTAGGTATTTGCTAGCCAGTGGGAAATGAATGCAAATTACTGAGAGTTAGAGACTATAAGAAACTTCCAGAAAGAGTCAGGAAAATAAAAGAGGCCTTTGCATTTCCTGAGAAGCTATCAAAAGCGTCACAGAGGCACCCTGGCAGGTAGGCACGCAGCCCTGTCAGCCTCAGTAGAGCAGTGGCCATCCGTGCGGCTCACTATGCCTCTCACCTCCTACCCTCACTCATCATCAACTTCTTACTGATTTGAAGGGCACACCGATTCCAGCAACATGAGGGAAAAGCTGTAGCACTACCTTCTTAAATTTCAACTATGCAGAGCCATAGGAAACAATTTCTGTAATTACAGCTGTAACTCAATATGTGAGTGAAGTCATTCTTTGGCTGCATGCCCCCTGATTTGGAAGGTGTTGAAACCAGCTTGGAATTCAATTAATAAATGGTTTCTTAAATTAGCCCTTTGATAATTATATTTCATTTTTTAATCTAAAAAATATCTGAATGATACTTTTCAACTTTTCCTGTGATCACATTAAAAAAAATAGTTTTATTTATTTATTTTTGGCTGTGCTGGGTCTTTGTTGCCGTGTAGGCTCCTCTCTGGTTGTGGTAAGGGGGTGCTACTCTCTAGCTATGATGAGTGGACTTCTCACTGTGGTGGCTTCTCTTGTTGCCAAGCACGGCCTCTAGGGTGTGTGGGCTTCAGCAGTCCCGGCTCCCAGGCTCGAGAGCACAGGTTCAGCAGTTGTGGTGCATAGGCTTAGTTGTTCTGTGGCATCTGGGATCATCTTGGATCAGGGATCGAACCTGTGTCTCTTGCACTGGCAGGTGGATCCTTGATCACATTTAACTAGTAACTTATTCCCATCAAACTCCCTTTTCATTTATTTCAAAAATTTTGGTATTTTGTTTACACCAGTGATTATGAATGTTTCTCATTCAGAAATATAAACAGATATTTTAAACGGATAGCTTTCATATTAAAACTACACTGAATTTCTATTCTCTGTATCTCATTGGACAAAACAGTTCGGACTAGAGAACAAGAAAAGGGATGAAAATACAAAAGATACATTGATTAAAATCCCATAATGATTATGTCTATCATATTGGTTTGGTCAATTTGTATAAATGAGAAGTCAGTCATTATTCAGTGCATGTGCAATAAATGAAAGGATAAAAAAAAAAGAATAAATGGAAGTTCATTATAGAGTAGCTATTGCACAAATCTGTTCACTGGAAGTCAAACAGTAGCGAAATTCTTTAAAGGAAGATCTTACCAACATAACTACATAATTAGCTCAGCAGTAACCATTTCAAATCAGTCTTGTAGAGACTACCAGACATATTTGGAAGAAAGGGTCAATGAAATTTATTGCATTTGAATAAAAAAATTATTGAACTAAATGCCTCATGCAACTATGAGGGGTGAAAGCAATGATCACTGTTTCCTAATTTGAGTTTTAAAACATTTATTTAGCACCTCCAGCTGCTACTTTCATTTTCCTCTGCCATGGGCAATACTATAAAGTGTTTAATGTTTCTCCTTTTGTTTGCATGTGTTTTACTCGTAATTTTTTTTACATATTTTTTTACACACACACATTTTTTTGTTGTGTATTTTTGACTCACAAAAATGGAGTGGGGTTACAGATTTCATTGTTTCTTACTTTTTTCATTTAGCCTTGTTTTTTAGGATCTAGCTGTGTGGCTAGGCATAGCTAATCCACTGCTTTCAGGGGCTGCTCAGAACTCCCCCAGCAGTGAGCACTAGACTGCCTCCTATGTGCCGTGACACACTGCTCTGTGACGAATGTCCACTCCTGCATCTCTGTCTGACTCTTTATGAGAATTTCTTTGGGACTCATAACCTGGAGTAGGACTGATATATCCCTGCGCTGCTGCTAAGTCGCTTCAGTGGTGTCCGACTCTGTCGTGACCCCATAGACGGCAGCCCACCAGGCTCCCCCGTCCCTGGGGTTCTCCAGGCAAGAACACTGGAGTGGGTTGCCACTTCCCTCTCCAATGTATGAAAGTGGAAAGTGAAAGTGAAGTCGCTCAGTCGTGTCTGACTCCTAGTGACCCCATGGACTGCAGCCCACCAGGCTCCTCTGCCCATGGGATTCTCCAGGCAAGAGTACTGGAGTGGGCTGCCACTGCCTTCTCCCTGCGCTAGATGTGCATAAACTGAGTCGGAGTCATTAGTGTAGACTGGCTGCTTCTGTCTCCACTCCCTCAAGCAGTGCATGAAGGTGTGTCTACATGGCCACATCCCCACTGACAACTGGTATTGCCAAGGCGCTTAATATTAGCCTGTGTTACAGATACAAAATGGTATCTCACTGCTGTTACAATTTGTTTTCCTCTGATTACTGAGGGGTTTGACATGTTTTTAATATGCTGTTGCCATTTGCGTTTCCTCTTCAGTACATTTTCTGTTCATGCTTTTTGCCCATTCTCTTATGAAAATTCCTGTCTTTACTTTTTTTTCCCAGAAATTCTTTATATATTTCAGGTAGTAGTTTGTTGGCATCAAATTTTGCAATGAATTCTCCCAAAGGTCACATGTCTATTAATGTTATCCATGTTGTTCTTTGTTGAATAGAAATTCTTAATTTTGAAACAGCAAAATTTTTTTCTTTACGTTTATGATCTTGGGATTTTGTTTTATAGTAATGAAGATAACTTCGTATATTCTGATGTGTCAGCTGTGTTATATTTATGGTTTTACTTTTCATATGCATGCATGCACGCTAAGTTGCTTCAGTCATGTCCAACTCTGCAACACTATGGACTGCAGCCTGCCAGGCTCCTCTGTACATGAAATTCTCCAGGCAAGAATACTGGAGTGGGTAGACGTGCCCTCCTTCAGGGCACCCAGGGACTGAACCCGTGTCTCTTACATCTACCTGAATTGGTAGGTGGGTTCTTTACCACTAGAGTCACCTGGGAAGCCCTACTTTTCACATACTGGCCTTTAATCTATCTAGAGTCCAATTTCACTATATGTGGCATAAGATCAGTTCAGTTCAGCTGCTCAGTGGTGTCCAACTCTTTGTGACCCTGTAGACTGAAGCACACCAGGCTTCCCTGTCCATCGCCAACTCCCGGAGCTCACTCAAACTCATGTCCATCGAGTCGGTGATGTCATCCAACCATCTCATCCTCTGCTGTCCCCTTCTCTTCCTTTCTTCAATCTTTCCCAGCATCAGGGTCTTTTCCAACAAGTCAGTTTTTTGCATCTGGAGGCCAAAGTATTGGAGTTTCAGCCTCAGCATCAGTCCTTCCAATGAATATTCAGGACTGATTTCCTTTCGGATGGACTGGTTGGATCTCCTTGCAGTCCAAGGGACTCTCAAGAGTCTTCTCCAACATCACAGTTCAAAAGCATCAGTTCTTTGGCACTCAGCTTTCTTTATAGTCCAATTCTCACATCCATACATGAAAAACCATAAAACTGGAAAACTGGAAACTGGAAAACATGAAAACTGGAAAAACCATAGCTTTAGACTAGACAGACCTTTGATGGCAAAGTAATGTCTCTGCTTCTTAATATGCTGAAGAGATCCAGTATAATTTTTGTTACTACAGTAAGTCAGATTTTCCAATACCATCTATTAAACAAACACATTTTTCTTAAGCAATGTGTGCTGTCATCTTTAGTGCTTGTATATTTGAAACAAAGATATAAAACTTCTATTGTTTACAGTTAATATAATATTCTTCCTATTAATAGAAAAAGCAATACAACCCTTCTTCCCTTTTGCTTTTTCCCTCTTCTATCTATCATCTCTCTACCTATGTTCCTACCCTGTCATTTATCTGTCTAGACATGTGTGTCTCTAGCTCTTTGAACCTTTTAGTTTGACTGTTATCTTAATTTATCTTTATTTCTTAGATATCTTTATATCTGATAGATTTGTTCTTTTAAGAGCCAACTCAGCTATTTGTGGACCTTTATTCCTCCCTGTGGGCTTTCCTGGCGGCTCAGTGGTAAAGAATACACCTGGCAATGCAGGAGACTTGGGTTCAATCCCTGGTCGGGAAGATCCCCTGGAGAAGGAAATGGTGATCCACTCCATTATTCTCGCCTGGGAAACCCTATGGACAGAAGGAGCCTGGAGAGCTACTTCCATAGGGTAACAAAAGAGTCAGACATGACTTAGTGACTAAGCAACAACAATTCTCTCCTGTAACTTTCACAGTAAGTGTATGCTGCTGCTGCTGCTAAGTCGCTTCAGTCGTGTCCGACTTTGTGCGACCCCAGAGATGGCAGCCCACCAGGCTCCCCCGTCCCTGGGATTCTCCAGGCAAGAACACTGGAGTGGGTTGCCATTTCCTTCTCCAATGCATGAAAGTGGAAAGTGAAAGTGAAGTTGCTCAGTCGTGTCCGACTCTTAGCAACCCCATGGACTGCATCCCACCAGGCTCCTCCATCCATGGGATTTTCCAGGCTAGAGTACTGGAGTGGGGTGCCATTGCCTTCTCTGACAGTAAGTGTATAGATACATCAAAATAATTTTGATTGGGATTATGATAAATTTATAGGTTAATCTGAGAAAATCAATAATAGTTTTTCCCATTCATGGTCTCAGAATGTTTCTTTATTTAAACAGATCATTTTCTAAGTACTTTGTTACATACAGAAGTTAGTATTCTTGCTGTCTTGCATACAGGGTCGTCATTGTCATCTTTCCAAATTCCATATATATGTGTTAGTATACTGTATTGGTGTTTTTCTTTCTGGCTTACTTCACTCTGTATAATCGGCTCTAGTTTCATCCATCTCATCAGAACTGATTCAAATGTATTCTTTTTACTGGCTGAGTAATACTCCATTGTGTATATGTACCACAGCTTTCTTATCCATTCATCTGCTGATGGACATCTAGGTTGTTTCCATGTCCTGGCTATTATAAACAGTGCTGTGATGAACATTGGGGTACATGTGTCTCTTTCAATTCTGGCTTCCTCGGTGTGTATGCCCAGCAGTGGGATTGCTGGGTCATAAGGTAGTTCTATTTGCAACTTTTTAAGGAATCTCCACACTGTTCTCCAAAGTGGCTGTACTAGTTTGCATTCCCACCAACAGTGTAGGAGGGTTCCCTTTTCTCCACACCTTCTCCAGCATTTATTGCTTGCAGATTTTTGGATCGCAGACATTCTGACTGGTGTGAAGTGGTACCTCATTGTGAAAGACACAGATGTGTATAACGGACTTTGGACTCAGAGGGAGAGGGAGAGGGTGGGATGATTTGGGAGAATGGCATTGTAACATGTATACTATCATGTAAGAATCGAATCGCCAGTCTATGTCCAACGCAGGATACAGCATGCTTGGGGCTGGTGCATGGTGATGACCCAGAGAGATGTTATGGGGAGGGAGGTGGGAGGGGGGTTCATGTTTGGGAACGCATGTATACCCGTGGTGGATTCATGTCAATGTATGGCAAAACCAATACAGTATTGTAAAGTAAAATAAAGTAAAAAAAAAAAAAAAAAAGAAGTTAGTATTTTCTCTATAAAGTATGGTGTCCCAAGGACAAAAAGCAGGAAAAAAAACCCCAAACACCAAGGAGGGCCTTGGAATGCAGGAATGGAAAAAACCAGACCCTATCATCCTTCCCTCCCCATCTTGTTAACTATTAATGAATTTCAAGTTCTCCTGAGCAGTATAACCTGTCTCCCCTCCTACCCCAACAGTTCAGTTCAGTTCAGTCGCTCAGTCGTGTCTAACTCTTTGTGACCCCATGAACTGCAGTACGCCAGACCTCCCTGTCCATCATCCTACCCCACAGGGAGAAGGTATTTACCTTATTCTTCCCCCACCCAGTATACGTGCCTCATACAATCAGCAAATGATCCTCAAGACCCCTATCCTGCTCCTTGTACCCTCGCTCTAAAAATGGACTAAGGACACCTGTTCAATGTTGGCTCTCCCTTGAGCTAGCTGGCTGTTCTAATAGCATCTCCCACTTTAATAAACTTTATTTCCCTCTCATTCTGTTTCATGTCTGGAAATTCTTTTCCAACCCGTGCATGGACCACGACATAAAGGTCATGGGTAACCCTGGTTAAGTTAATTCCCAGGAAGTTTGTAAATTTTGATACCACCGTAATATTTTAAAAATGATATTTTAAACTCAGTTATAGATGACGTAGTAAAATGATATTGATGTTTATAAGTTGATCATGTTCCTGTTGACTCTTACTAGTTAATGTCTTTATTTTTTCTTATAGAATTGTTTTCAACTTTGAGAACTATATTAAACAACAGTGGTGACATGGGATATCAGTCTTTTCTCTGATCTTAAAAGGGTCAATGCACACACACACATTTAATATAGATTTAGAATTACTGGGCTATTAGATTATTATTACTTAGAGTGATATTATTACCCATAGTTTTCATACTTATATCCATACCTGAATCAGCCCTATTAACTTTTTCCTTTCCTTCCCTTTAACTACTTTGGAATCAAGATCACAGTAGTCTCATAAAATGAGCTGAATGGCTTGCTATGTTTTCTAGAATTGTTAGGGGAAGAACACTGACTGAAACCACCCACCCTGGCCAGGCCCTTTAGTAACAATTCGCATGAGTTGTTTTATGACAGGAAATCCTGGTAAGGAATACGGAACTAATAAGCCACCACCAACCGGAAGAGTTTGGGAAAGGTTGAAAGGAGACACTGTGAGTCCGTCCACTTCCCAGAATCACTCTCGCTAGCATCCATCTAGGCTGAACCATGCGTGAGCCACCAGAAAAGACTCTGAATTAGAACTATTGGCCAAAGACCACCCGGAAACTAATCCCATCACCATAAAACCTGAGACTGCAAGCCACACAGCAGAGCAGTTCTCCTGGGTTCCCTTACCCTACTGCTCTCCACACGGGTCGCCTTTCCCCATAAAATCTCTTGCTTTGTCAGCACATGTGTCTCCTCGGACAATTCATTTCTGAGTGTTAGACAAGAGCCCAGCTTCGGGCCCTGGAAAGGGTCCCCCTTTCCTGCAACAGAATAATCTGCCTAAGAAAGGAATTCTTTATCTCTTAAAAATTTGGTAGAATTCACCTATAAAATAATATGGCCTTGGATATTCTGGGGCTGGAAAGATTTACTATTTAAATTTCTTTAAGGTTTGTAAGGTCTTCTGGTGCCAATTTTGACATTTGATATTTTTCCTTATATTTATCCATTTCATCTCAGTTTTCAAACTCAAGGCTCTCTACAAAAATCTTTAATTACATTAAAAAATTCTACGCTTGTACTTACCCTATTCTATACATTAGACAGTTGAGTGAATTAATAAACAAACAATAAAAACTAATTTTGCCTCAGGTTTTTTTTTCAGGGGGCTATAAAATTAAATGACAAAGGAATAATCAGGTAACAGATTAAACAGACAGTCTTATAGATTGTCTTGCTAATCACTGCAGGAAAAAGAAAAGAAAATCCAGTCAAAACACAAAAGCTAAGTCTGGTTGTAAATCAAATGCATATCTAAGAAATGAATTTTAGATATCACATAATTAAAGCATAAAGACCTATCTAAAGTTGAAGCCTGACACTGAGATCAACTGTACTTTGAACAGTATTAATCTGCTAGTAAATATATGCTATATCTACTTATTCGTTCTCTTTAGAACTGTGTTTTCATGCATGAACCTGTTTTGGACTTTGAAACAAGATTTTATTGCAAATACAATTGAAAAACAGAAAGAAATACTTGATTACTAAGCTATTAGGGTTATAATGGTCTTAATAGCTTGTTTTACTCTCTCCTTGCATATCTAAAAGTAGAAGCAATTGCTTTAAGCCCAGATAAACCAATTCCCAATCCATAATTCTACCCTGGGGATCTGAGAGGAAGGAAATAAAGAGTGAGATCTGAACCAGAGAGGATATCTCTTAGATGAATAATAGTTACCTAATTCTAATTTCCATATTGTCCCGTGGATATTAGATTGCAGAGAATTCTTTCTCTGGCAGGTTTAGGACAAAGCAGCTCAGAAACTTATGAAAAAGGAAACGAGGCTAGTGGAATTAACTGTGAGGAGAGAATTTATTTTCTTCAGAATTCTTCTATTTAAGAATATCAAATTTCTATTTCTTCTTCTATTCTAGAAGAGGAACATTTCCAAGTCCTTTCTCGTATTGCCTCAGAAACCTGCTTCTGATGCTGGAAAAGCTAACCAAATAGAGTTGCATATATACTAGTGGACAACAACAAATTCACATTGCTACTTCTTCTGTAAGTGTCTATGCTGGCTTCTCTTCATGATTAAATCAAAGTTATAGTAATCACGTAGTGAAAGACTTATTTATTTATTTATTTTTTGGCTGCACCATGCAGCTTGCAGGATCTTAGTTCTGAAACCAGGGACTGTAATTATTTTAGATAAACATAACATCTGTTGTTCAACTGCTAAATCGTGTCCAAATCTTTGTGACTCCATGGACTGCAGCACTCTAGGCTTCCCTGTCCATTATCTCTCAGAGTTTGCTCAAATTCATGTCCATTGAGTCGGTGATGCTATCTAACAATCTCATCCTCTGCCGCCCCCTTCTCCTTTTGCCTTCAATCTTTCCTAGCATCAGGGTCTTTTCCAATGAGTCGGGTCTTTGCATCAGGTGACCAAAATATTGGAACTTCAGCATCAGTCCTTCCAGTGAATATTCAGGATTGGTATCTTTTAGGATTGACTGGTTTGATCTCCATGCTGTCCAAGGGACTCTTGAGTCTTCTCCTACACCACAATTTGAAAGCATCAACTCTTCAGCGTTCGGCCTTCTTTATGATCCAACTTTCACATCTGTAGATGACTACTATGGAAAAACCATAGCTTCGATGATATGGACCTCCGTCGGCAAAGTGATGTCTCTGCTTTTTAATATGCTGTCTAGGTATGTCATAGATCTCCTTCCAAGGAGCAACTGTTTTTTAGTTTCATGGCTGCAGTCACCATCAGCAGTGATTTTGAAGCCCAAGAAAATAAACTTTGCCACTGTTTCCACTTTTCTTCCTTCCATTTGCCATGAAGTGATGAGTTTGTTTTAAATGTTTATTTTGGAGGGCTTAAATTATTCTCTTACTTGATTGCTTTCTGGGTGTATAATGCACTGCATTATTTTCCATTCCTGCTAGCATCGTCCTAGTCTGAGCGCTCACTGCTCTCCACATGGGCTATTGTCAGCCTTTGACCTCCTCCTCCACTCCAGGTCCTGCACCCTGCTGGTGGAACAGATTTCTGAAACCATCAGCTCTTACTGTCATCCTTGATTTCAAATCTTCCAAGGCTCCTCCTAGCAAAACACATTCAGTGTAAACTTTACCTGACCCCTAAGACCTTTCAAACCTTGATCTCACCCTCTCCCACTATTTCTTTAGGCTTCTAGGTACAAATCCTTGGCTCCAGCAGCATAATTTACAGCCCTGGGCACATAGCAGCTGGTATGACCTCTGAACCTCTGTTGATCCTTTCCCCTTAACATGAAAGCATTTCATCCTGCTGCTTCTTTTTCAAGTCTGAGACATCCTTACTCAAGTCCAATGTTTGTTTTCTGAGTTCTCCACCTCAGTCTATGAAGTCTTTTATGAATTTTTATGACACTTATCATGAGTACCCTCTTGTTTAATGTAGTAAATAATGTATACAAATTTACTTGTGAAAATCAATCTGCATATAAATCGTAAAGTGCTAGACAAAGGAATGGGGTTATTACTGATTAACACTTAATTGTTTCAAACAGGCCACATGCACTACATCCTCAATTAGAATCTAAGCATTTGGAATGTAGAGACTGTACCTAATGCTTCTATTCCATTTCCTGTAGCTCCTAACTCAGCATTAAATAATAAATATTTATCGGGTGATTATTTGAACTATGGGAAAGATGTGTTGGTCACCAAAAGAAGGAAGGAATGTCAGGAAGTGAGAGTGAGTGGGAAAGAAATTCATTCATTCATTCAACAAATACTGATTGATGATCTGCAATGTGCCAGACACTACTGCAGATCTTTGGATTAGAGCCAAAATCCTTATCAGAGAGAGAGAGACTAACTAAGCCCAAGATTATTAGTGAGATGGAGCGTATGTCGAGAGGTGATAAATGTTAAGGGAAAAAGAAAGTCAACAGATACGTATGGATGGGAAGCGGATTTCTGATTTAGAGCAGGTGGTCATAGAAAGTGTCCTTGAGTTTGTGACAATTAAGGACTACAAGGAGGAAGTGAACTGTAAGGGCATCTGAAGGAAGAAGATCTCAAACGGGGGGACCATTCATTCATTCATCATTTATTCATTCCATAATGAGTACCTCTCATGTACCAGGAAGTCTCCCAAGGGAGACTTCGACAAACAAGGCAAGATCTCTGACCTCCAGCACATCCCACTGAAATGCAAATAATCAAAGTAAGCCATGTCCCAACCTACAGCCCACCTACTGCATGTCAGGCGCCAGCCTTGGAGGATATACAGATGGATCAGCAAGGCATGTACTTAAAAAAGATCACAATTTGGTAGAAGATAAACATGTTGACTTGGGCTTTTCCTGATGCTCAAATTTCTGTTAAAACTCACAGGCACTAAAACTGACCCACCACCCCCATCGCCCAGTCCATTCTCCCCTTCCCCCCATCCTAGAAAAAAGCACCAAAATGCAGTGGCTCTCTCTTTGCTGCTCTAGCCATTATGACTCTGTACACCTGGCCCCAAACCTTTCTTTATCTGACTCTGTGGGACTAGAGAAATCTGAAGGAAAATGGCCACTGCAAGGAAGTTGCAGAGGGAAACTGTTGGCTCCAACTTAAAAATTCTCCAGAGCTTATCAGTTTCTTACTACCTTCGCGGCTACCGCACTGGCCCAAGTCACCATCTCTGCTCCCAGTACCTCCAACAGATGTGCCTGATGCTACCCTGTGCCTCAACAGTTCATTCCCAGAACTGCAGCCTAAGAGATCCTCTCAGAACACAGGTAAAATCTGACATCCACTTCCGTATTTCTGATCCCTTTGCCTTGCACTACTTCTTTTTTTCCACAATACTGATCACCTGCTAAAACACCAGATACCTTACTTATTAATTTCTGTTTATTGTCCATCTCTCTTTGATTGAGAATAAGCTCTATGAGGGCAGGGATCTCTCTCTGTTCATTGGTAACTGACTATACCCCAAACACGCAAAATAGCACCAGGAGCTCTCAGTGGTTACCTGCTGACTGAGCATTGACTGAGCCTGTGTGTTTACTCGTGTGGGTTCCTAGCTAGAAGGTGAGCTTCTGAACGGCCACTGGCTCTGCTGCTCACGCTTATGTCTCCAGAGCCCAGGGCAGTGTGAAGACTGGGGTAAATGAAGGGATCCCTAAATCAGGCTTTACTCTAGCTTGATTTAGAGAACAATTCATGACCACATCTTCTCTGTGTTTTCCATCCTTGTTCAGAGCTGGCTCTCAACAAAGGTTACATGACCTGCAAACCCCCAGTTTCAGAGATAAGGATGCTCTGAGCTCCGAGGGATAAGGATACCCTATTCGTCCAGAGAGTCCTGGCTAACAGGTGGCAGGGTGGGCACTCACACACAATGTGCCTATCACAGTGGTGCTGGTTTAGTCACTAAATCATGTCCGACTCTTTACAACCCATGGACTGTAGGTTCCGCCAGGTTCCTCCGTTCATGGGGTTTCCCAGGCAAGAATACTGGAGTGGGTTACCATTCCTTTCTCCAGGGGATCTTTCTGACCCAGGGGTGGAGCCTGGGTGTTCTGCATTGCAGGCAGATTCTTAACTGACTAAGCCACTAGGGAAGCCCTATCTATTTTTCAAGACTGCCAGTAATTCTTATGTTACGCTATTTGCTGAACTTCATCTTTGAACAAGGTACAATATAGCCTAAATGCTGATTTTCACCTATTACAAAGACACTTTATAAAGGATGTAATACATTCAAAGGAAAACACCACGGCATTGCGCTCTCTGCCTCAGTGCACCGTGCCTGCTCTGCAGACAACCAGGAACACACTGAGCGGAGAGCTGGGGAGATTAGCAGTGCACATCCATGGAAGCCCTTCTTCTAAAACAAATTTTAAGAAAGGGCAGATTATGATTGATGAACCCAGCATTAGGGTAATGTTATCAGAGATACTTTCTATTTCTGCCCTTTGTGAGGAGGTCAGATTATAATCATGTTAGAACTGAACACAGTGCTTTATTAATGTTTCATGAGTGCGTCGGTTGCAATCAGCCTAGCTTCATCTGGATAAATTAAACCGATTCTTGATGTATGAATTCAATGCACTGAGAATTTATTGAAATGCCTACTCAAAGTGTCTCTATCACTTTTCCAGATTTGCTAATGAAACCAAATTTTGAATGTCACAGTTCTTCAGTGAAACATAAAGCTTGTCACCGTATTTACAAAATACAAACAACTGTAATCAATTATAACTAAAAAAAAGGACTAAAAGAAATATATCATTAAAAAATCCAAGTACTGCTTCATTAAAAAAAAATAAAAGGAAAGGAAGCTGTCAGGATGTAAAGACTTCTACAACTGCATCAAATGCCTTTTTAATTGTTGGCATAGGATAATGAAACTGATCATTTATAAGCAATGATATCTCTTTTTACAACATTATTTTTGTCTACTTTGCCTTGAAGTTGTTAACGATAGCTTGATAGAAGAAGGAGGGAATATTCCTTTGTATGGATGCAGAATACTAATCCACATGAGAGCTGAAGGCCTTTTGTGGTAATGTGAGTGTCATTTCTTTGGGCTATATGACATTTTCATTTTTTACCTTAGGCTCATTACAAAGAACTTCAAATCACTGAAGATAATCCCAGTCCAAGTTATAAATATACTAAAGCACGTTTTCTCCAAACCCATTTCATAAGTACTAAATCCTGTATGTACTTCAGAGCCGGTATAAAGATAGAAACTTTTAATATTATAAAATAATATTAAAAAATGGATGTTGTATTCATAGAATTCATGGAAAACTCATGAAAATTTAAATACTTCTATATTTTATATTACCACCCAGGCTTTGTATATTATAGAAAGATTCATCAAGCAAATATTTCTTCAGCAAAAAATAAGAGAGGTGGACAGCTGGTTACATTTTCCAGTTTTAACACAGATGACTATTTCTTCATAACATCAGTATGATCATTTCCCATCAGTATGATGGGAAAATGGACCAGAAGTTGGAGCAAAGGAAACTATGAACAGAATGCTGTGAAGAAAAACTTCAATTTAAAGAAAAGCAGTACAGGAGACCCTGAGACAGGAGAGCAGTTGTTAGACACACCAGCTACACTTGAAAGGTGTCTGGATAGCTCTGATGCATTAAGAACCTTCCCAGAGGCAGCAGCTTGGGTCTGGCCTTTGGCTCAATTCTTATATACCAAGAATGGCAGCTATAGACACAGAATCTTGCTGATGCGTGTGGTAGCTTTCCCTTTCTAGCCTATAGAGTCCCTTCAAGGAAAACCCACGTAAAGAAGACCCAGAGAATAACCCGTCCCCAAGCCACCTCTTATGTGCTGGCTAGCCACTTCCTATAAAGGACTGATTCAACCTGGCACTGCCTCCTTGTGCCTCACAGAACCAAGATGCAGGCAGTTTGACTTTCCCAAATAAGCAGAATTTTGTGTAAAGTCTTTCATTCTATGCAGAATAGGTTTAGTTCACAAGCTTTATGAAATTCATTAACGCTTAAAAGATATCAAGAATTGTTTTTAAACAGAGAAAAAATATGGTGCTTTGCTTCTTTCATTTCTTCAAGAAACCAAGTTGGAACTTGTTATGTGCTCAGTTGTATTTGCTTCTTTGTGATACTATGAACTGTAGCCCGGCAGGCTTCTCTGTCCATGGAATTTTCCAGGCAAGAATACTGGAGCGGGTTGCCATTTCCTCCTCCAGGGGATCTTTCCAACCCAGTGACTGAACCTGAGTCTCTTTCATGTCCTGCATTAGCAGGCAGATTCTTTACCACTGAGCCACCTATGAACTGGAACTTATTACTTACAATAAAAATGCTTTATGCCATTTTCAGAAATGCACATGTATTTATTTCTCATATTTTAGTTATAAAACTTATTATTTTGGAGAGAGAAAGCAAACGTTTGAGAAACAGTACTTCACCATATTATACACAATCCTTCTAGTTCCTAGTACACTGAACATCAAGGTTGATAATATGTGTTTATAGTGATATTATATAGATTTATTTTGAAGAAGCACTGTATTCTGAAAAAAACAAGTGTTGAAAAGGATATGGACTAGAACAGTCATACATTGCTAGTAGGAATGTAAGATACACAGTCACTTTGCAAACAGCTAATTTCTTAAAAAGCTAAACATAAATTTACCACATGACTCAGCAATTCTGAATTTTAAGTCTGAATTTTGCAATAAGGAGTTCATGATCTGAGCCACAGTCAGCTCCTGGTCTTGTTTTTGCTGACTGTATAGAGCTTCTCCATCTTTGGCTATAAAGAATATAATCAATCTGATTTCTGTATTGACCATCTGGTGATGTCCATGTGTAGAGTCTTCTCTTGTGTTGTTGGAAGAGGGTGTTTGCTATGACCAGTGTGTTCTCTTGGCAAAACTCTATTAGCCTTTGCCCTGCTTCATTTTGTACTCTAAGGCCAAATTTGCCTGTTATTCCAGTTATCTCCTGACTTCCTACTTTTGCATTCCAGTCCCCTATAATGAAAATGACATCTTTTTTGGGTGTTATTTCTATAAGGTCTTGTAGGTCTTCACAAAACTGTTCAACTTCAGCATTACTGGTTGGGGCATATGACTTGGATTACTGTGATATTTAATGGTTTGTCTTGGAAACAAACAGAGATCATTCTGTCATTTTTGAGATTGCACCCAAGTACTGAATTTCATATTCTTTTGTTGACTATGTGCTACTCCATTTCTTCTAAGGGATTTTTGCCCACAGTAGTAGATATAATGGGCTCCAAAATCAGTGCCGATGGTGACTGCAGCCATGAAATGAAAAGACACTTGCTCCTTGGAAGAAAAGCTATGACCAACCTAGGCAGCATATGAAAAGCAGAGATATTACTTTGCCAACAAAGGTCCATCTAATCAAAGCTATGGTTTTTCCAGTAGTCAGGTATGGATGTGAGAGCTGGACTATAAAGAAAGCTGAATGCCAAAGAATTGATGCTTTTGAACTGTGGTGTTGGAGAAGACTCTTGAGGGTTCCTTGGACTACAAGGAGATCCAACCAGTCAATCCTATAGGAAATCATCCCTGAATATTCATTGGAAGGATTCATGCCGAAGCTGAAACTCCAATACTTTGGCCACCTGATGTGAAGAACTGACTCTCTGGAAAGGACCCTGATGCTGGGAGAGATTAAAGGAAGGAGGAGAAGGGGATGACAGAGGATGAGACGGCTGGATGGCCTCACCGACGTGAGGGACATGAGTTTGAGCAAGTTCCAGGAGTTGGTGATGGACATGGAGGCCCGGCATGCTGCAGTCCATTGGGTCGCCAATAGTTGGACATGACTGAGTGACTGAGCTGAACTGAGCAATTCTATTGCTGGGTATAAACCCCAAAGCAAGGAAAAAAACTTGTCCATATAGAGATGTCCATTGGAATGCTCATAACAGCATTGTTCCTAACAGCCCAAAAGTGGAAAGAACCCAAAAGTTCATCAGTTGATGAATAGATAAACAAAATGTGGAGCATTGTTATGAAAAAGAGGAACAAAGAATTGATATATACTACAACATGGATGGACTTAAAAAACCACGCTAAGTGAAAGATGTCAAACACAAAAGAGTACATATTACATGGGTCTATTTAAGTAAAATATCCAGAAGAGGCAAACCAAGGAAATTGAAAAAAGATTAATGGCTGTCTGGGGTTGGGGGTGGGCACAGGCTCTTTCTGGGGTAACAGCAATGTTCTAAAATTAGATTTTGATGATGGTCACACAACTCTGTAAATATATTAAAAATCATTAAATTGTACAAGTATATTTTATGATAAATAATTTTTTTATTAAAAAAACCCCCATATATAAGGTATTCCCACCTTACAGATGAGACATACGAGGACAAAAGATATCTCATAATTTGCTCAGGGCAACGAAGCTAGTAAATGGGAGAGCTTAAATTCCACAGCCAGGGAACTTTTAAACCCCAAGTCAATCTCTCTCTAATATAAACACCTGGCACTTATTACGCTTACTCCTTGGAAGGAAAGTTATGACCAACCTAGATAGCATGTTGAAAAGCAGAGATATTACTTTGCCAACAAAGGTCCGTCTAGTCAAGGATATGGTTTTTCCAGTGGTCATGTATGGATGTGAGAGTTGGACTGTGAAAAAAGCTGAGCGCTGAAGAATTGATGCTTTGAACTGTGGTGTTGGAGAAGACTCTTGAGAGTCCCTTGGACTGCAAGGAGATCCAACCAGTCCATTCTGAAGGAGATCAGCCCTGGGTGTTCATTGGAAGGAATGATGCTAAAGCTGAAACTCCAATACTTTGGCTACCTCATGCGAAGAGTTGACTCACTGGAAAAAACCCTGATGCTGGGAGGGATTGAGGGCAGGAGGAGAAGGGGACAACAGAGGATGAGATGGCTGAATGGCATCACCGACTTGATGCACATGAGTTTGGATGAACTCCAGGAGCTGGTGATGGACAGGGAGGCCTGGTGTGCTGCAATTCATGGGGTCACAAAGAGTTGGACACGACTCAGTGACTAAACTGAACTGAACTGGCAGTTATTAATTATCAGTGCCCACATGAAAACCTGTGTTCAATCAGTTCAATCAACAGCATGAGCAAGAGAAAAGTTGGTCCAACAATTTTTGCTACTTTGCTTGCCTGAGTGAAAGATTTGTTTTATTTCACTAGTTTGGACCTGACTAGACAGCATGCTAAAATCCTTACTACCCCTATGTGATTCGCTCAGCAAATATTTGGTAACTAAATACTACTGTAGGCACCAGGGCAGATATGACTGAGAAACTGAGAACCACTCAACTCGGAAACCGCTCAGTACATAGTGGGTTCTAGGGTTGAATTTGTAGATGTAGTATCTTTATACTGATATCATAGTCAGTATTCAAGTATGTGGGGCTTCCCTGGTGGCTCAGAGGTAAAGAATCCACCTGAAATGCAGGAGATATGATTTTGATCCCTGAATCGGAAAGATCCCTTGTAAAAGGAAATGACAACCCACTCCAGTATTCCTGCCTGGGAAATCCTATGGACAGAGGAGCCTGGTGGCTACAGTCCACGGGGATCACAAAAGAGTCAGACACAACTTAGCAACTAAATGACAACAATAACAAATTCAAGTATGTAAGGGTATTGTGGTAACAATGGACTATCTGTGCTAAAAATAAGCAAAGATTCTTAGAAACATGCATCACTAAAGTATAAATCCTTCACATTAAAAGATTAATTAAAGAGATAAATCTACTGCTCAAGAAGATAGTATAAAATTACAACATATATCCAAAAGTATCAATTTATAGATTGAGAAGTGAGAGAAATCCTGGTACTACATGATATCACCTCACTTCTTCACCATTCACTGGGTCAATGGTGAAGAAATTGCCTGTCAATGCAGGAGACACAGGTTCCATCCCTGGGTCAGGAAGATTCCCTAGAGAAGGAAATGGCAACCTACTCTAGGATTCTTGCCTGGAAAATCCCATGGACAGAGGAGGGCTACCGTGGGCTATAGGAGGGCTACAGTGGGCTACAGTCCATGGGGTTACAAGCAGTCGGACACAACTGAGCACACACGCGTGTGTACAAGATATTACCTCAGGATGAGACTAGATTACAGATGATCTATTCAGTAACTTTAAAGATAGGTTAAATGAGTCTTTAAACTGAGTCTACTGCCTCAGTACCAACTTTCTAGAATAAGTACATTGAAACTAAAATATTTCTTGGAGACAGAAAAGATAGCTCTAAAATTGAAGGCAGCATGTGACTAACTGACAAAAAGAGACACAAAATCAGGGGTAGGGTAGAGGAAGGGATCATATACTTTCTGATCCTGTTTATGCAAAATATCTGGAAAAGGCAAATCTTTATAGAGACAGAAAGTAGATTCATGGTTGCCGAGGGCTGGTTGGAAGAATGGGGGAAATTGTGAGGATGCTAAAGGGAATTGGGTTTCTTTACAGGATAATAAAAATGTTCATAATTGACTATGGTGATGGTTGTAGAACTCTATGAATAGACTAAAACCCATTTTTTTTTTTTTTACTTTAAATGGTTGACTTGCATGGTATGTGAATTATATCTGTGTGATATATGTGAATGTTACACAGCTCTTACAAAAGAAGGGACTTGGGGATATGTGAGAGCCACTGTAATATGTGGGCATTATTTGGATTCTAATGCAAATAAATATACTGTCTAAATAAAATAAAACATATTTATGGGATAGCTGGAGAAAACTGGGAGTGAAACAGGGTTAAAAATATATTTTAGGTCATTGAGTTTATTGATCTAATTCTTCAATTGACCAAGAACCAGAACAAGAACACTAGAGAGGTTGTTTGGTAAATCAATTAATTCCATATACCAAAACCACACTGAGACTAAAATCTTCTTAAATATGGATAAATATATTAAAATCTATAAAATAACCACATGCAAACATACTATCAATATCTACACATTCTTTTACACCAGACATCTCTCATACAGATTTAAAAAGCAATGGCATTTTCTGTCTAAGAATGTTTACAGTATGAGTGTTCTCTTAAAGTCAAGTATATGATACTTTAAGGATGTTTCACCCACTCCAGTGTTCTTGCCTGGAGAATCCCAGGGGCAGGGGAGCCTGGTGGGCTGATGTCTATGGGGTCGCACAGAGTCGGGAACGACTGAAGAGACTTAGCAGCAGCAAGGTATGTTTCACAACTTACAATTTCTTACAGACAAATATGTTCTAAATGTACACTATTTTGTTTTGAATATTTTATGAGTGAAGAAAGAGAACAGATATAGCCAGTAGACAAAAATAAGGAATGGGCATTAATGTCAAGCATTTTAGAATATGTTGCATTAGTCAACAGATGCTCATCTGATTGTCTTCTCCTAAGGGAGCAAAAATAACTGAATTACCATTCTTTTATTAGTCCTCATGAAAGGAAAATCCACTTTACAATAAAGAACACTGTCAAAAGACAACTGTAAAATCCTTTCTTTTTTCTCAAAAAATTAACCTTGTATTTATAGATGTTAAATGCAAATTTGTTAACAGCTAAAAACAGAAAAAAACTACAGAATATTTTTTACTTCCTTGTGACTGCTCAAGAAAAAACAAAATTGCTCTTACCATCCTGTTGATTCGTACAAAGTCTTCGGGTTTTTTTGCCCAAGGGGGAAGATCAACATCATTTACCACTACTTCATCTTCTCTGACTCCAAGATTATATCCATTACTGTTGACAAACATCTCCGGAAGGTAATAGAATTCTGGAATTAGTTCCTGCCAGGAATAAAAAATGTAGCATATTAAACCACTTTAAAAATCAGTTGAACAGAAGTACTAATTTATAAAAACTATATAACAGAATTAATTTTTTCACTTAAATCCAATATTTTATTACTTGATTCTATTCTTCATTTAATTTTCTTCAGATAAGAGCCTAAGAAGATATTTTTCTTCAAATATATGCTTGACAATTTATAAGATTTTCAATCTTATCTTGCCACAGATTACTTAAGAGAAATGGGTTACAGAATCAACAATAGTTCCCAACAGTATTAGTAAACAAGTATATAATGCCATATATACAAGTCTATGCTGTTCAACAAACTTTTCAGAACACTATTAAAATACCAAAAGTTTAAAATATTGCTAAAATCATGCAGCATCTTCTACTTTTCTTTTTAACTCCACTGGCAATTACAATACATGACTTTCATGAAGAGAGAGTTCCATTTTATATTTTGGCAAAATAAGTTATTTTTATACCTACCACTAAAGAAAATTAAGAGATAATGTAACATAATAAGTTTTAAATATTCAGTACATGCCACTTGAATAGTAAATTCTTAAATTGAATGCAAAGACAACTTGTGTTACTTAGTGTATGTACATACGACATTAACAATTGGGTTCAAGGCAAACTTGTGTTTGATGCACAATGTTTAGTATGTGGTTTGCGTAAATTTCGAATAAATATGCCACAGAAACTGATTTCAACCTTAAAAATTTTTGTTGTCCTTTCTTTTAAAAAACAACTGCAGGAAATGAAAATAAAAAAACTACAGTTTTTATGTATACCATCAAAAACACGAAAAATACTAATCTTTACAAATATCAAGATGTGGGTTAAATTAACTTTATACTGTGAAAATTATAAGAACATTTATTTGAGTAACATGTCCAACATGGATGGCATAGTAACCAAAATTTGAATCTCACTATGGATACACAGGGATGAATAAAAACATTAAAAAAAAAACAAACCCAAACTCCCCCAAGCCACAGAGAGGAAAATAAAAACCCCACAAAACAAAGCAAGCAAGCAAACAAACAAACAAAACAGAACAGACTCTGAGGTCTTCAAATAAATTGGATTCTTCAGCCCAAGAAATGCATACACACAAGCATTCTCTCTATGGGTTCTCATACTAAAACCAACATTTATCTGCTATAGCATAAGAGAGTTTTCATGTGAGCAAATCCTCTGTGAGAAATTGATCCTTATCCATTCTTATGATGATAAATGTGAACCATAAGAAATACATAATAATGTTTATTTCTCCAGCATTATCAGAGTTTGAACATTCACATAAATGAATTTTCTGTATAAGCAGAGCTTAGCTTTTTAAGAATCCATTTCTTCCATTTAAACCATTTAAACAGAAATCTCCAAAATCCATTACATAATCCCCAATATTTATTTATTCACGTAGCAAAGTTTGAATACCAGACATTGTGATGGGTACTGAGAAAACAAATAATGAACAGACATGGCCTTACCTTTGAGTGATTCATATTCCGGCCTCTGGGGCAGATGTACGAACTGGTGGTTACAATACACAATAATAATGAAAGAAGTACAATAACAAGGCACAAGGGAGCAGGAAGGATAGAGCAGGCAACTCTGGGCAAGTCAGAAAAGATTACACTGGAGGTCGGACATTGAGTTTGATAAAGATGAGGGAACCAGCAGAGAGTACTGCCAAGGAGTGGTGGGAACTGAGTATGGGTAGAGTGTAGGGTATTAGGGGACAGATCAAGATAGGAGGATGAGGCATACGGAGTCAGATGATTAAAGAAGTTCATGTCCACCTAAGCTGTTTGGATTTTGGACTGCAATAATTTTAAGGAAGAGCTATTGCCATGTTTACATCTGTTCTAAGGCAAGACACTAAGAGTCAAAGTAAAGAATAAAGGTGGAGAGGAGGGAGCTCAGACATATGAAAAGGTATATAAAAAGGATGGCTCAGACAGTAAAGAGTCTGCCTGCAGTGCAGGAGACCGGGGTTCAATCCCTGGGTCGGGAAGATCCCCTGGAGAAGGGAATGGCTACTCATTCCAGTATTCTCGCCTGGAGAATTCCATGGACAGAGGAGCCTGGCGGCTACAATCCATGGGGTCACAAAGAGTTGGACACGACTGAGCGGCTAACGCTTTCACTGTTTGAGAAAACATGGGAAATTAGTTCAAGATGTAGAACATGCTATTTGAACGTTACCCGTTTTATATATGATACAGAGTAGAAGGAGACTCCCAAATGGTCCCAAATGGGGAGAGGAATGAAAGCTCACACAGTTGCTCCATGTAGAGGGTGATTTATATGTAAGAGGCTCACATAAGTCAGGAATTTCCCTTCTGTCTTTTGTTGGATGTTTGTGTTCATGTTCTGTGTCCAGAGCTATACCACATAAGCTTTCTTAAGGACCAAGAGGGATATGCTGTACATCCACATGGATATGGCAACACAATTTATTTTTTTATTTAGACCGCCCAAAGAGTTTCAGTTTATCTTCAGCTGTCTCGGTGCTCTCCTGTTTTTCATACATATTATTTCCCATTTTTTCCTGTGGAATAGGGTCATATAAAATATATGGTTATCATTAACCTACATGCCTCTGTAATACTATTTAATATTTCACTGAATGTCATTCAATTATATTTGCAAAGGCATAAGAAGCCTAGGATTTTATATTAATAACAATTTGGGCAAAGCAGATTTTGAGCCTAATGTTGTGAGGTTTATATTTTGTTGAATCCCCCACAGCTTGTGGTGCTATACTATGTACACAGCAGGTGCTCATTAAATATTAAACTACTGAAGATGCTAGACAAAGTTATTTTAATATCACTAGAAATCCTTTGGGGAATATGCAAATGGTTGGAAGACTGCTTCAAGACAGGAAAAGAGCCAATGGAGTACTCGATTAAACAAAAGAAAAAAGGATGCACCTAGAAATAAAATTTGCATCTCCTGATAGGAAACTTTTGAAGCTTAAAAAATGTTATCTTGTTTATTTTAGTTGTGCTGAAAGGTTCAGAAGTGAAAAAGAGTCCAATTTAAATTTATGAAAAGTTGGTTTTAACAATGCTAGAAAAGTTGTAGCAAATCTGAAGATGTGGAAGACCAGGTCCTTTTCATTTTAATGTGAGCACGCCAGAAAAAATGGGCTGGAAGCTGGCTGACACCAAAGAGAACAAAGTGAGGCTGAGGAACCCCCACCCTGACGGTTATTTAGGGAGGGTTCAACAGGAACACTCGGGAAGGCTTGAATTGTGGCCAATCTTGAAAAAGCAGGACCATCAGGGCCTTCGGGATGATCCTTAAGTGAGACATTTTCTCCACTCTGGTCCTCATCTGGCCGACCAGACCACGGTCATAAATCAGGGTGTTAACTAAGATGTTGGTGTAAGCTCTTAGTGGCTTGACATTTGACAGGATGAAGAAACTCTCCCTGAATCACTCTGTTACTTTCGGATTTTTAGGATGCAGATTGAAAAAAAATCAAAATACAAAACACAGAGATACTTTAAAGAAATATGAAAAATTCCTGAGGCACAGCATATTTGCAAAACCTTGAAGCTCCAAAAGACCAAAGTTGCAGAGCTGGGGAATTTTTTTTTTCCTTTTTTCCCTGAAGGGGAAGAAAGAGAGAGTAAACCACAAAAAGTCTAGGGAGAAGTTGCCAAAGTAGCTGAGTGGGTGCAAGTTTTTATGCCACGATTTTATTGTTTTAAAATCTTGTTTCAAACGGCATTTTGATTTTAAATTTAATACATAAATACAAGGCATTCGTACATAATTTATGTTCACATTTATATTGCTTAAAATGTTTGTTTATTTTTTAAAATTTCCTGAATAAGAGTTTCATCACTGAGATTCAAATGTTAGGTCCAAGAAGATAATAATCACTATGTCTGGGCTCCAAGACAAGCAAAGAGCTGAAATGTCACATCTGGTCATTCAATCTTGAAACAGCAGGAATTATCATTTGTATCTTACTGTGTCAGGCACTGTTCTAAGAACTTCACATCTTGCTCTTAATCTTCACAAAATCTTCCTAAGACAAGTATCTTCATTCTTCCCACTTCGTAGAAATGAACACTGAGGTTAAGTGATTTGCTAATAACTATACTGCAAATAGGTGATAAAGACAGAAGCCAAGCCCAAACACTTTAGATCCAGGTCCCTGTGCTTACATTCTGTTTTTCCTTTTAAAGCAGTAACAACTCTGTATGACTCCATTCTGTTTTAATTTTCTGTGCAGCAAGTCTCCTTTTCTTTCTTTTTTTTTAAATTTACTTATGCTCCCGAGTCCTACTGTGATGGAAATTCCATAGACACGGATCTTGTCTCTCTTGCTCACCTGTTCACCACTGACTTGTAGGAATGGTGCCTGACATATAAAAATGGTACTCAATACATATATGTGGAATGAAAAATGAATAGATCATTGTGATATGTTCATTAAATCCTGAATTTTTGCCACGAAATAGTGGTAAAAAGTTTTGAAAGCTGTGGTTTTCAAACTGTGTTAGTTAAAGCAGTTACCTCAGAGCTACTAGTCAGTTGTAGTGAAAGGGAAGGCTGGCAGGCTGGCAGTTGGGGGACTGTTCCTTCCAGTGGGGAAGTGCAACTTTCTGTGCATTGGGATCAAATCATTCTGAGTTGAGATCCAGACTTCTTGCCAGCCTGGGCAAATTTCTTAAGCTTTAAGAAAAAACAGTTCTTGATATACAAAATTGTGATGGTGACAGCAACTAAGTCACAGTTTGGATGTGAGGATTAAATGGGGGCAGCATGTGTGCAACAACACATTCCATAGCTTTATGCAGAACACATTTTTGAAGCTATTCACTCAGTTGATAGAGTTTATGCAGTATCAAAGTATATCCTATAATCAGGGTTTTTTTTTTTTTAAAGCTCTGTCACTTTGGATATATATGTTTGAATGGATATCTATGTAGACACTTCAGATGATTTAAATGTTTTCATCAAATATTTAGACTAACTTATATGTTACCTAAGCTAAGCAGATATATATATATATATACACACACACATACATACATACATATATATATATGTATATATATATATATATAAAAGTTACTTGCACTTCAGATGTTGGTTTTGTCCAAATGCACAATCAGATTCAACAGAATGGTATAAATCGCAGGTCAGGAGGCAACAGTTTGAACTGGACATGGAACAACAGACTGGTTCCAAATAGGAAAAGGAGTACGTCAAGGCTGTATCTGTCACCCTGCTTATTTAACTTCTATGCAGAGTACATCATGAGAAACGCTGGGCTGGAAGAAGCACAAGCTGGAATCAAGGTTGCCGGGAGAAAGATCAATAACCTCAGATATGCAGATGACACCACCCTAATGGCAGAAAGTGAAGAGGAACTAAAAAGCCTCTTGATGAAAGTGAAAGTGGAGAGTGAAAAAGTTGGCTTAAAGCTCAACATTCAGGAAACGAAGATCATGGCATCCGGTCGCATCACTTCATGGGAAATAGATGGGGAAACAGTGGAAACAGTGTCAGACTTTATTTTTGGGGGCTCCAAAATCACTGCAGATGGTGACTGCAGCCATGAAATTAAAAGACGCTTATTCCTTGGAAGGAAAGTTATGACCAACTCAGACAGCATGTTGAAAAGCAGAGACATTACTTTGTCAACAAAGGTCCATCTAGTCAAGGCTATGGTTTTTCCAGTGGTCATGTATGGATGTGAGAGTTGGACTGTGAAGAAGGCTGAGCGCCGAAGAATTGATGCTTTTGAACTGTGGTGTTGTAGAAGACTCTCGAGAGTCCCTTGGACTGCAAGGAGACCCAACCAGTCCATTCTGAAGGAGATCAGCCCTGGGATTTCTTTGGAAGGAATGATGCTAAAGCTGAAACTCCAGTACTTTGGCCACCTCATGTGAAGAGCTGACTCATTGGAAAAGACTCTGATGCTGGGAGGGATTGGGGAATTCAACACAGAGAATGGGACAGAATGACACCCCAGGGCTTACACAGATGCCTAAGACTTAAGAGGCTTGGCAGCCTCCTCATTTGTTTCCTGAGAAGCCAACTATCATATAAAACCGTGTGGCTGCCATATGACTGGAAAGATTGTATGGACAGAAAGACAGGCCTGGACAGTCCCTGACCGCTTCATCAGCTCAGATGAGGCACAAAACATGAGAATAAAGCCATTTTGGCCCGGCCAAGCCTCTCCAGCTCTCACTGAAGCACAGACCTGAGTGGTTTCTGCTGAGCCTTAACTCTGATTTCATGATGGTCAGTAAATAATAGTTGATGTTGTTTTAATGGCTTTGGGGTGATTTGTTACACAGTGGTAGGTAACTGAAACAGAAATTAATGCCTGGGAGTGGAGTCCTGAAGTAATAAAAACACGTGGCACTGGCCTTGGGACAGGCAGGAGGCAGAGGCTGGAAGGATGGAGCTAAGGAGGTGAGGAGACTGTTGGAGGTGGGTCAGACAGGAAGTTGCTACTGGAAGCAGGAGAAAATCAATGCATGGTTTGCAGTATGGGAAAAACTAACTTGAAACATGCCTTCAATCACTTCAAAGACAGAAAAGATCTAAGGAACTCGTGCTTCTGGTTAAGGTATTCCTGTATGGATGTGAGAGTTGGACTGTGAAGAAGGCTGAGTGCTGAAGAACTGATGCTTTTGAACTGTGGTGTTGGAGAAGACTCTTGAGATTCCCTTGGACTGCAAGGAGATCCAACCAGTCCATTCTGAAGGAGATCAGCCCTGGGATTTCTTTGAAAGGAATGATGCGAAAGCTGAAACTTCAGTACTTTGGCCACCTCATGTGAAGAGTTGACTCATTGGAAAAGACTTTGATGCTGGGAGGGACTGGGGGCAGGAGGAGAAGAGGACGACAGAGGATGAGATGGCTGGATAGCATCACTGACTCGATGGACGTGAGTCTGAGTGAATTCCGGGAGTTGGTGATGGACAGGGAGGCCTGGCGTGCTGCGATTCATGGGGTCGCAAAGAGTCGGACATGACTGAGTGACTGAACTGAACTGAACTGAACTGAAGCAGAACGTCAAAAGTGACCACTGGTTTCTTGTAATAGTGTTTGTTGCTGTTGTTATTTAGTTGCTCAGATGTGTTTGACTCTTTTTCGACCTGATGGACTGAAGCCTGCCAGGCTCCTCTGTCCATAGGATTTCTCAGAGAATACTAGCGTGGGTTACCATTTCCTACTCCAGGGGATCTTCCCGACCCAGGGACTGAACTCCTGTCTCTTGCACTGCACGTGAATTCTTTACCGCTGAGCCACCGGGGAAGCTCCTTTACTAATACATGGATAACGTATTATGAGCTACGGAAGAATCTGCTCAGATTTAAAGCAGTACTTAGACAAACACAGGGGCCTAGGACAATCTTGTCAGATTTTCAAAATTAAAGAAAAAAGGTCAGACAAGGATATTCTAAGGTGCTGTAAGTAAAATATAGCCATAGGTAAAAGGATACCTGTAAAACCCTTTGTAATTATTCAGGAAAATTTAAGATAGTGGTTTGCAGGCCCACTGGGACACACAAAGGGATTCCAAGAATCTTATGAGCATGACCAAGGGCATCCTATTCACAGCCTGGAGTAGGGAGGATCCTTCTTGAAAGAACTGGTGAGCAAGTTTTTTTTTTTTTTTTCCCTGATAGTGAACTATAATTTGATCCACAGAAAAAATTCACAAGTTTTTAAAGTTGCTGCACCAACTTGGGCAAAAGAGGGTTTGGCCCCAACTTTCTGTGACCAGGAGTTGCTGTGTACCTTCCACACTTCCCCCTTTCTGAACAGAGTGTCTGTTGAGGTTTACCTGTTCCTGTCTCACCTCTGGGGGCTGAAAGTACATGGGACAGATAACTTGTCTTTTTATCTTCCAGATCTCCAAATTAGGAATTTCTGTACCTCATCTGTATCTGGACCTGATAAAGATCATCAGCTACTAGATTTTGAGCCTCACCCAGTAATGGGATGAGACTGTGGGGGATAAGCTGAGTATATTTTGTTTGTAGGAGGAATGTGAATTGTGACTGGAAAGAGGACTCAAGCACACTTTTTTCAAAGTTGACCACAACAATCCCACCAACCTCCATGTACTTCTGCGATGTGACTTTGCTGCTCATTTTATGGGGAAGTGGAGCCCATTTATCCTGTCCCTTGACTTGGGCTGGCCCTGTGACTTGCCCTGACCAAAACCAATGCAGTGGAGGTAACAGTATGTGACTTCCAAGCCCAGGCAATAAGTGGGTTTTGCAGCTTCTGTTATTTTCTTGGTAGGGAGACACCATGAAAAAAATTGTGATGGTCTTCCCAGACAGACTATACAAAGAGAGAGAGGACCAGCCAGTCCCCATCAGTTCCAGCCATCCTTGCTAAGGCACCAGGCACGTCAAGGAAGTTGTCTTGAACTTTTCAGACCCAGAGGAGCCAACCAATTTGACCCCACGTGGATCAAGAACAAGCTGTACCTGATGAACCTTATTCTGATTGCAGAACTCTGAGAAAATAAATGGTTGCATTTATAAAAAAATTTGTTTTTAAGCCACTAGTTTTGAGGGGTGTTTTATAAACAGCAATTAATGATTATAGTATGACTTGATCAGTCAATTACTCCAAACTAGTCAATGTGGCTGGGCTTCTTAGGTGGCGCTAGTGGTAAAGAACCCACCTGCCAATGCAGGAGACATCAGAGACGTTGGTTTGATCTCTGGGTCAGGAAGATCCCCTGGAGGAGGGCATGACAACCCATTCTAGTATCCTCGCCTGGAGAATCCCATGGACAGAGGAGCCTGGCGAACTACAGTCCGTAGGGTCGCAGAGTTGGACACGACTGAAGAGACTTAGCACCAGCCGGTATGGCTGGATATGATTGTGAGATCATGCAGAAAAACCAAAGCAGCAGACCATCCAATGGATAAAGCAGTGGGGAAAACCGAATGGCCTTCAGTGCTCATTCTGGCTCCCTCTTTACTGCTGTGTGAACTTAGGCGAGTCACTGAATATCTGTGAACCTACTTATGGAATAGGGATAATGATCTCTATCTTACACTATTGTTTTGAGGACTGTATCAAATAACCATGAAAAGAGCCTGTTTGAAAACTGTTGAGAATTACTCAAGAAGAATGAACTCCCCTATTACAACTGGTAAGTGCACTCCTACAGTCACTTAAGGCACCAGCTTGCCTACTTAAAATAACAGCTCTTCTGTTTACTCTCTTCCCATTGATAGATTTCTGTTAATCAGCTTTTAAAGAAAAGAAGGAAAGAGGCCAAGTAGTTTAAAATTTCCTAAACGAAAAATAGTGCAGAAAGACACCAAATATTATTAAAGAAATGGCAAGATGAATATTAAAACAGGCATTTTGTGTCTGAAAATGTGATTTCTAGTATGTTTTAACAGCTATACTAAAACCCCATGGTACAGTTAATAGTATTATACATAAGAAAATATCCTCAAACAGAATTTCTAATTTACAAGCTTATGACAAGTTCAAGCTGCTGAGAAATTGGACTTGAAAGTATGTCTTAGAATGATAGAAGACCACTATTAACACTATCATAATTGTATACCTATTGCATCAAATCTGACATTCCAGTTTAATATATTTTGCTGAGAGAGCATACCATTTTATGGCTTCCTAGTGAAATCAAATCCAACCCAGACGTTTTCACTTTTCTAATATAATTCACTGCAAGGTTTTAAAGCTGCCATCTCTTTTCTTCCTTTTTTCCAAAGATTGATGCCCTGGCATTCGTTAATTCCACAAGAGCTCATAATGGGTCAATGAGTCAGTGGTGAGCACCTCCATTAACTGTATTAATTTACACTATGTCACCTTAATGACATTTTGTCACAGCTCCCTTTTCTGACATCTGCATAGCTATTCAAAAAGTAATATAACAACTTTTGAAGGCATTAAGGAAAAATTAGTATAAGAACTTCAGTAAGTTGAATGTCACTGTTACCAAGACTATGCTAGAAGAGAGAAATTAAAAAAAAAAAAAGTAAAAATGAACTGGTTTGACTTAACTTGTAAGACCCCTTTCAGAGAGGTCACTTCACCACGGCTCCTTCTCTGCCCAGCTTGCACTCATTACTGCAGGACAAGACCGACGCTAACAAAGAAAGAAGAAAACCATTCCCTTTGTCCTAGTTCTCTTTTATACAAGACCTTAAATCTACGTTAGGAGATACTGCAGAGGCATTCTTCTTTAGAAATATAAAAACACTGGTCCCGAGACTGACATGTAACTAGGGGAGATATCTGGTGATCAGAAGAATCAATAAAATTCTTAGGATGGAAGGTAAAGCCTAAAACTCTACCTACATACATAAATTAGGATGACTGACTCATGTGTGGGCTTGTGAGGGTGAACATTTGAATTAGGTTGAAAAATCAAGTTTCTGTTTCCTGATGATGTCAAGAGTCAAGAAAATGGTGTCAAGAAAACAAACATTTTCACTTGAAAGTTTGATATAATATGGACACAGCTCTGAATTAAGATAATTAATAATCTTACATATGATAGAAAGCCTTAAAATATAGATAAGAATATTTAATTCACATTTAAAATAGCTATTGAATGCTTTTTAAAGATACTGTGTTAATTCTAGAAGCCTACTGACTCCCCATTTTATGTTAATTCTCAAAGCATTATTAAATAAGAAATGGATTCTCTTCTTGATATCATTCTTTGTAAATCAGTTTAAATGATGGTTTACGGATCTTTCAGAGTTGAATTCCTTAGTGAAATCAAAAGTTTGATAGGAGGAAAATATGGGCCTTCAGAGTTTCATACAGTAAGAATGCACGTTAAATTATCTCATTTCCAAATGTGAATACATTGTACATATAAACTAATATTCATTTATGCAAACTCTGACAGCAACAAATAAGACACATAAAGATGCTACAGATTACTTGATCCATTCCTTTTGTTTTCTGCTTTGAAAGAAACTGAATAAAAGTTGTATTCATCCAATTTCTTATAGTTCAGTAACACTGTAACTGCCTTTTAAAAATGCAATAGATAAGCATAAATATGTAAATGACAATTTTTACTTTAATTCACTACCTTTTGTTGGATTAAAACACTAAATGGAATGATACTATAATATCTGTATATCCAGCAGCATGAGTGGAAGTGATGAGAAAAGTCTGAAGAAAAAGGGGTTAAAATAAGAAACATATACCTCTGTAATAACCAGATCATATAATCTTACCAGAAAAAAATGAGGAAAAAATTGAAGAACAAATGAATTTTAATGTTTTGAATAAGACTATTTTTTAAAAAATGAAAGTCCAAATAAAGGAATCCATCTTTATATTTACCAATAGGTAAGCCAGTAGCAACTGTAAAATAGCTCTGCTCTCCGGCTGGCCCAGGATAGTGTGTGTGTGTTGGTTTAATCTAATGTGTATTGTTGCGTAGTATCCCCAGGCACAGTCAAGTAAAAGCTAAGGCTGTACAGAAAAGCCTACATTTTAAATGGGTCTTGTCATTAATGCTTTATTAATTGCCCCAGGCTACGTAAACCCAAAGCTGGGCAAGCTATAACAATATGACACATTAAGGTCAAATCCAATTCCTGCTGTGTTTTCTGGAATGGGCCAAATATTGAGTTAACAGCAGGAAAAGCAATTTATAGGCTTTTCTTTCCATCTACCGATTATTCGATTTAAATTAGATGGGAATTTTTTAAAATAACAAAAACATCTTAACTGAATAATATAAAAGAATCTTGAGTCATTTTCTGTGACACTCAAAATTATTTTCAAGTTCCTCTTAGGTGTACCACATAATTTTAAAATATGATGGAACAAAGCTGCAGAATAAAGTATCTTATACATCCACTTAAACAAATTAAAATTTCAACACAGTTTGAAACTAATATCAACAAATAAAAGAGCTTACCTTTACATCAGAAGTATCTCTCTGACTAGTTCTCCAAGACCTTGCGACAGACGAGAATGTTCGATTAGGATGGTCAAATTTTCCATCATTTGCATTGAGGAAGAAGGTTGTGAAAGGTTCCTAAGCAAAAAAAAAAAAGGAAAGAAAAAGAAAATCAATAATTTGACCCTTCTGAACACAACTGTTCTCTTTCTTTGTAAAACATGACTTTTGGAAACCCTTTTGAGGTGGAAACCATTTTGAAACCCGTTTGAGACCCTTTTGATCCTGTCTTTTCAGGCAGGATCCTGTCTGGAGGGGCTGGTCTGAGTCACTCTGGGTCGCTGAATCACCTGTCACTCTGCAACCTTGGCAGCTTATGTTGCTTCTTGGTCTTCAGTCTTCTGATTTATAAAATGATGGAGTTCTAGCGCTCTGTGATTTTATGACGAATGACTGTGCATTGCTGTCAACATATAACTCAGATCTTCTTTCTCATAACTAAGGCCACACATAGTATCACTGCAATAAGAAAATCTCTCTGACACTATGGTGTGAAAATTGCATAGGGGATGTCCATCTTAGACCACCTGAAAGTCTCCTAAACCTGCTATATTATGACCTGGTGTTTTTAAAATGCAAATCTCCTTGACAAATCCTGCCGTAGCTTTACAGAGCTCTTAGGAAAAAGCAGAAACTATTTGATTTGTCTTAAGGGAGCCTGAGTGATATGGAACCTGCTTAACTCTTTATCTCTTGCCATTCCCTTATTCACATCCTAAGGTCTTGCCATGCTGGTCTCATTTATCATCCTCTGTATGGGATATTCCCTCTTCCTGCTACAAACTTAACCCTCTATCTCATCATCCTGACTTGGTTAAGCTCTTCTTATCCTTTAAGTCTCAACCCAAGATGTTGTTTCCTTCTGAAAGACCTCCCTTGATTGGCCAAGCTCTCCGGTATGTTCAAATGGCAACATATATTTCCTCAAACATCCCTGAAGAATTTGTGACTGTTTTTTGAAACCGATTTTTAAACATTTTTTACTGGGGTATAGTTGCTTTATAATGTTGTGTTAATTTCAGCTGTACAACAAAGTGAATCAGCTCTATGTATACATATATCCCCTCCCTCCCACCCCATCACTCTATCCCGTCCCACCCCTCCATCCCACCCATCTAGGTCATCATAGGGCACTGAATTGAGCTCCCCGTGCTAAACAGCAGCTTCCCACTAGCTGTTTTGCACAGGACATACTTCAATCCCAATCTCTCAATTCACCCCCCTTTCCCTCAAGTCCACCTTTCTGTTCTCTATGTCTGCATTTCTGCTCCTGCCCTGCAAATAGGTACACCAGTACCATTTTTTAGATCCCATATACATGCGTTAATATATGATATTTGTTTTTCTTTTTCTTGTCCATCTTCCCCACTATATGAATAGGTTCCAGTGCTCCTTGGGAGAAAAGCTATGACAAACCTAGATAGTGTATTAAAAAGCAGAGGCATTACTTTGCCAACAAAGGTTCATACAGCCAAAGCTATGGCTTTTCCAGCAGTCACGTATGGATGTAAGAGTTGGACCATACAGGAGGCTGAACACTGAAGAATTGATGCTTTCGAACTGTGGTGCTGGAGAAGACTCTTGAAAGTCCCTTGGACAGCAAGGAGATCAAACCAGTCAATCCTAAAGAAAATAATCCCTGAATATTCATTGGAAGGACTGATGCTGAAGCAGGAGCTCCAATACTTTGGCCGCCACTTGCAAAGATCTGACTCATTGGAAAAGACCCTGATGCTGGGAAACACTGAAGGCAAGAGAAGAAGGGGACAACAGAGGATGAGATGGTTGGATGGCATCACCAACTCAATGGACACGAGTTTGAGCAAACTCTGGGAGATGGTGAAGGAAGCCTGGCATGCCACAGTCCATGGGGTCGCAAAGAGTCGAACATGACTGAGCAACAACAGCTACCAGATTCACTGTTTTATCTCCACCACTTAGAAGAACTCCTGGTACACCCAAGCTGCTCAGTGTATTAATATAATCTGTTGAAGGAACGAATGAAATGACACTAAAACAAATCAGATAGGCTAGATCAACTCTAGTGCTTCTAGCATTCTGTGACTATCACCTTACTGCAACACGGTGTCCGTCATTAAGTACATATTCCCTTAGCAGGAAACCTAGGAATACCATTATCACAAGGTCCTCACACATTTAAATTTACTGTTTTTTTGTCATGTTACTCATCATAACAAAGATGAGTATATATTTACTTTCCTATGGTTCAGTCCCTCTCTCTAAGGTCTAGGATAAATGACATGTTACTCCTAGGTTCAATAACGTTAAGAAATCTTTCCTACATATTTAGGTCTTATTTTTCTTAATATATAATCTCTGTTCACTCTTTTATATCCGTAAAACATACTCTGTCTCTTTAAACTCCTCTTTTTGCCACTGGTCATAAAGTCCAGTTGTCCAGCAACAGCTAGAAATATTTATATTCCTCAGTATCTTCCTGAAATTTAGTATGGCTGGATGTCATCAATTTTATAACTTTGTAATGTGCCACCAATTTTCATGTCTAATACTGAATGACAGAAAAGTATGGTGAAAGAGATAAGATAAAGAATGATATAACACCATATCGGTAAAGAGCGTTATTACTGATTTACCTCAAAATCAAATATGCATCCAGTAGGTCTATATTGTTGTTTAAGATTTTAACTGATTTGACAGACAAATAGATGCCACCAAAAATAAGTTAGGAAAAAAAAATTTAGGGATGTCTTTCACTAATTTGCTTTGTAAATTTTAGACTCCCTATTAAATATAAGGTAGTCAACACAGCATATCTTATCACTAAATTAAAGTGGGGATAGAGAAATTCTAGAAATAGCAACAGCAAACTGAATGAAATATGACAGATCTAACTTTGAATCTTGGTGGAACCATTCACCTCTCTTAAGCAAGTTACTTAATCTCAAGTAGGTAGCAATATGAAGTAACCATATCTCAGTTCCTTCATCTGTGTTAACTGGGAATAACAATACCTGGCAGGTAATTCAGATTAAATAATATTGAGAAAGGCTGTAGCATCAGAGATGATACAGAGTGGTGACGATGACTACCAGCTTCATCCCTGGTGTCAAGTACCCACGTTGGGCTCCAGCAAGACTGACAGTTCCTTAGGTCTTATTCATCCCTCTATCCTTAGAGCCAAGCATGGTGCTTGGTTCGCAGTTAGTGCTTAATTAATGTTTTTGAACATACATAAACATATAAGGTACTGCTAGGACAAGGGGTATGGTTGGATGAGAGTAAGACATAGTTTTTCTAGTCAGTTTTTAAGTACTAGTTTGACCAAAAAGTTGTATCTTCAGAATCTACTTCGTTATTCTAGGATGCTAACGTAAGGGCATTTATGTTTTCTTTGTAGGTAGTAGTCAGAGAATATTTTAGAGGGATCTGAGTTTCTTCATGATTTTTAACCTATTATAGATATGAGTGAAGACTCATTCAGAGTCTTACTTCTTATCATCAACCACCAAAAGCTGATCTCTACCCTAGCCTAAATTATCAAACCCTTCCTTAATTTTGAACCCTTAGTGAAGTCATGCCAAGAATAAGTGCAGATGGGCACAGTGAAAATAAACCTGAAATTGAAGAATTATTACTCCTGGTCATGAAGTTTATGAATCTGGTTGCACCCAAAGCACAGAATATTGAAGAATTCCACATTTTTTGCTGTTCCATATAGCCTTTTAAAAGATCTGGTTAACAACTGTTTGAGGGTCACATACTACTTTACTGATATATATTCTCATTATTTCCGAAGGCCTCCAGCTGCTACAGTGGTAGAGTACTAACAGAAAGGGATAACCTATTTGTTTATAAGTGGGTAATGATCTCTGAAGCCCTGCTCACTGCAGAGATTACCTTTTTCTATGTGTTTCCATATTACCTTCAAGGCACAGTCCAAGGACTTTCTGTTTCATTTGATTCATGCTTGACTAACACAGAGGATCAAGCTCTATATTAAGCTTAAGAAACTTTAATATTTATTCCCCTGACACACAGTGATGAAACATTTTCAATGTGTGTGTGCTCAGTCACTCAGTTGTGTCAGACTCTTTGTGACCCCATGGACTGTAGCCCACCAGTCTCCTCTGTCCATGGGATTCTCGAGGCAAGAATACTGGAGTGGGTTGCCACTTCCTCCTCCAGGGGATCTTCCCGACCCCGAGATTGAACCCATGTTCCTTTCTTTCTATGTGTATATCACCATATTAGTTATTTTATCATTCTCCTAGAAAATTTTTGGCTTTGGAGATAAGGTGGACAAATAAATAAATGTTAAACAGAAATTTCAGAAATTAAAATACTTGGACTTGTTGTGCTTTAAAAACTTCAGGTTCTGTCCTGCAGTATAAATGGCTGATGGCAGACTTCTTTCTCCTGATTACATCTACCCTAACCTTCCAACTCTTCCTCCGGGACAGAAAGTCAAACTAGCCTGTCCTACATGGGAAGTACGAGCCCTACTGAATTATGTCATAACCTTCAGTGCCTGCAAGGACACTAACAACCTGTCCTGCCTTCCAATGATGTGAAAAGAAAGTGGAAGTGTTACTCGCGCAGTCGTGTGTGACTCTGCGACCTGATGGCCTATAGCCCGCCAGGTTCCTCTACCCTTGGAATTCTCTAGGCAAGGATACTGGAGTGGGTTGCCATCCCCTTCTCTAGGGATCTTCCCGACGAGGGACTGAACCTATATCTCCTGAATTGCAGGCAGATTCTTTACCATCTGAGCCACCAGAGAAGCCCTCCCATGATCTGATAGCAGACAACTCACCCTTCCTGGGCCATCCAACTCTGTCACTCTTCCCCTCTGCTCTTTAGACAGTTCCTTTATTTTTCTGTCTTACATGACTTCTGCTCAGTCATCCAGAAGAGTCGTTTTTACACCCCTCTCCCCTCTTCTCTTCGTTCTCTTTGTTTCATTTGAAACAAACCTCATTCCTTGGTAATAGTGTCGGGACACAATTTTATCAAAGAAAAGATATATATACCTACGTTGCTCAGTCATGTCTGACTCTTAGTGACTCCATGGACTGCAGCCCACCAGGCTCCTCCGTCCACAGGATTTTCCAGGCAAGAGTACTAGAGTGGGGTGCCATTGCCTTCTCTTATATAAAGCATAATAAAGACCAAAGGGAAGGGAACTAAAGTTATGAGCACTTTTTGTGCATGGCACTGTATTATCTCAGTTAACTAACCCAATCATCCCTATTATACTTTCAGTTCAGTTCAGTCCAGTTCAGTCGCTCAGTCGTGTCCGACTCTTTGCGACCCCATGAATCGCAGCACGCCAGGCCTCCCTGTCCATCACCATCTCCCGGAGTTCACTCAGACTCACGTCCATCCAGTCAGTGATGCCTTCCAGCCATCTCACCCTCTGTCGTCCCCTTCTCCTTCTGCCCCTCCCCACCACTTCTGCCCCCAATTCCTCCCAGCATCAGAGTCTTTTCCAATGAGTCAGCTCTTCGCATGAGGTGGCCAAAGTACTGGAGTTTCAGCTTTCGCATCATTCCTTCCAAAGAAATCCCAGGGCTGATCTCCTTCAGAATGGACTGGTTGGGTCTCCTTGCAGTCCAAGGGACTCTCAAGAGTCTTCTCCAACACCACAGTTCAAAAGCATCACTTCTTCGGCGCTCAGCTTTCTTCACGGTCCAACCCTCACATCCATACATGACCACTGGAAAAACCATAGCCTTGACTAGACAGATCTTTGTTGGCAAAGTAATGTCTCTGCTTTTCAACATGCTATCTAGGTTGGTCATAACTTTTCTTCCAAGGAGTAAGCGTCTTTTAATTGCATGGCTGCAGTCACCATCTTCAGTGATTTTGGAGCCCAAAAAAATAAAGTCTGACACTGTTTCTACTGTTTCCTCATCTATCTCCCATGAAGTGATGGGACCAGATGCCATGATCTTCGTTTCCTGAATGTTGACCTTTAAGCCAACTTTTTCACTCTCTACTTTCACTTTCATCAAGAGGCTTTTCCTCTTCACTTTCTGCCATAAGGGTGGTGTCATCTGCATATTTAAGTGGGTGTAATTATCCCCATTTTACATCTGAGAAAGATCACACTCTCCAAAATAGAGCAATCATTGTTTACATTGTGCGGTGTCTAACTTCAGAAGTTTATTTTCTCCCAGTGTCTGCAAAAGTAATCAGAAGTATCTTTTAGAATCTTCAGAAACCTTTGTGTTTCCCATACACCAGGCTCTTGTTTAAGAATCCTCATCTTTCTCAAAGTAAACATACATTGTCCGTAAGCATCAGCAATCAAGAGAAACAGGACGGCAATAGCCTATTCAGTAGCACTACATTTTGGTCTTAATTACAATGCTTGCATTAAGTGCTTTTACTGTTTTTTTTCCCCACTACAAATATATACTGCTGAAGATATATTACAGTTTAAATAGGCTTTTGAGTAGGCTTTCAAGGCAACTCATAATTTATGAAGTAAGTCCCAAGTTCTAAACAATTTATTTATCAATTAACTTGTTGTACAACCTATTTAACCTCCTAAAAATTATGATTAAATGTTTGACAATGGAGTTTTGAACAGGTACGTTGAATATACTGAATTTGGAACTTGAATAGGTTACTAAAGGATATAAGAGTCCAATTAAATTACTTCATTGAATATATTTTACATTCAGGGTAAGATTTAAAGCAAAAATATTCCAAGTAAAATGTGTCCTTTTATACTATTTAATATCTGAACAAACTCAAAAATTCTGTAACAGTTTATTCATCATTTGCCCAACAGCAGGAAGCAGAGAAACAGCTTTTTTAGAAACTTGCAATTTAGACAAGTGACTTTACTGGTGGTGTGTCTAAAACAATACTTTTAAATTTCAAGTAATGAGGTATGTAGCTAATTTGCATTTTAAAGCAATTATTATCAATGTCATACTAAATATATTGACTGAAACTAATAATGAGTTTAATGACTTTGGGTCTAGAAGGCTTGAAAGATAAAGAACAGATATTTATTTTAATCTATATTTTATTTTTATGAACAAATTTTCAATGACACAAATTTTAATGTATTTTCTACTTCATAAACTCCTTGAGATGGGAGTGAGGAAATCACAATTCCTTGGGCCATTAGGTTAAACACTTAGTAACTATTAGGCTGTGATACTTCTATTAATAACAGTACAACTTGAGATGCAATGGCTAAATGAGTTCCTATAAAGGCAACCCTATAGATTTCTTCTTTCAGAGTAGTAGCCAGAGGTCACATGCGACTACTGAGTACTTAAAACATGGTGAGTTCAAGCTGAATATGCTATAAGTAGAAAATACATCTGGATTTCAAAGAATACCAAAAAAAAAAAAAAAAAAACAAGTGAAATATCTTATTTACAATTTTTATATTGGTTACATGTTGAAATTACAACATTTTGGATCTACTGGGCTAACAAATATATTTATTAAACTAATCTCACCTTTTTACTCTTACTCTTCTTACTTCTTGTTTCTTTTTACTCTTAAATGTGGCTACTAGAAAATTTAAATTATATACATAGGCAGCTTGCATTGCATCTCTGCTGTTCAGCACAGCTATAGACAATTCTAAAAGGGCATGTGTAGGATAAACAAGGATAGCATTTCTGCTGTACCCCTGCAGAGAGTCAAATTTGTACTCCATTTCTCTAGAATAAGAAATAAATTTAGGGGTGAATTATAATTTATTATTTGATAAAATGTTTAGTTTATCAGGGATAGAAAAGTGTTAACTTAAATCAAGCTGTTGATAATAAGTATTTTTATAAATTCATACCTAAATTCTTAGAAAACCAATTTTAGACTTGATTATACAAAAGCCATTGAATATCATTTTACATATCACAAAATACTATAATATGTATAATATACTGTCATATAATTCTTAAACCAACTGACTTGATAATGGTTTTTTCAGAAATGGTTCCTGACTTGTTTTTAATCCCAAGATGCCCTAAAAAGGTGTCTTATGCCCCCCAGGGTGATGGCTCACTAAAGCAATAACTGTTTCTTGCTTTTTGTTTTCTTGTTGGTCTATTTTTGAGCTCAGATAAAATATTTTACATTTATTGTAAAGGACACCAGATGTTTGACATCTTGACTGGTGAATTTTTGGGTTTCTGTGTTTAGTTTTGACCTGTGGCTGAGACCGCTGCTATAGTTCTCTATATATGTGTGACTGCAATTCAGAAAAGCCTTTACCTCTTTATATGAGCATCTAGTATTTTCTTATACCTGGAGAGAATTAACAAGTTATTACAACCCTTAAACTAAAGGTGTTTTGTTCTGATTGGTTTATAGGTAAACAGACATGTATAAATCTAATATTCCCTCCAAATTAACAGAAAGTTTTTTAAAAATAGAACTTTAAAAGTCCTAGAGTTAAAAAAATTCATAAATGGCTAGCTCAGAAATATTTTTATAAAAGGATCCAAATTTACACAGTTAAGGTGAATTTTTGAAGAAATTAGACAAACAACTTTGGTCTAAAAAAGTTTTCTGTCTTTTTCTTTAGTTTATAATTACAGACTTTGTTTTTTAAAATAAGATTTGAGTTTGTTTCCTTAAAGACTAAGCTAAACTTTAATTTCTTATGTTGGTTTAGGATTATGAAAAATATAAAACAGGCATCCAATTAAACTGAATCATGATTCTGACAAACTTTTTTTATAACAGTAATTATTTATAGTACATTACCTACCATTAATTTACAAGTTACCTAAAATATACACATAGTACATGTTTGTAATGAGTTCAATTTGCCTGAGGAAACTCTCCAAACCAAACTGTTTTTTCAGGCAGTGGGGAAAAAACCTTTGTCAGTTGGAGATGCATTCCCTACTTCGTCAATGTGTTTCTGAGGCAAATCAGCATCATGCAACAGAGCAGTCTGAAGCATATTTTGCTAAGAGGAGATAGCATAATTGATTGTATTGATTCAGAGATTTACTCCACAGTCATGTATAGTTTTAAAAATATCTGGCCATCTGACTCCAGTAATTGCTCTCAACTAGACTAGATTGGAGAGGTCAAAACCAAGGCAAAGAAATTTTGTTAAGATCTTTTGCAATAATATAGATGAGAAAGAACAGGAACCTGAACTAAGGAAGTGCCAGAGTTAATAGAGAACGGAGATAGACTGTAGATGGTAGAACCTATCACATATGATGTCAGACTGGATGTAAGGGGCTGATAAAATGGAAAAAATATCTAGGTTAGGTAACTGGGCGTGATAAATGCAGATTATTTAGATAAGTAATCAGTAGGAAACACCCCTGCACATTTATGAGGGAGATGAGAAGTTTATTTTTGGAAATGCTATTTATAGTACTGTGAGGTGTTCAGGTAGAAAAATATAGAAAGACACAGAAATAAGCAAATATATTAATATCTTAGAAATACAGGTTAGGAGCCCAAGAGAAACGTCTGCAATGAAGAGAGAAGCTGGCATTCATTAGTTTAGAACTGAATGATATAGTCCAGATAACATACCTAGGAAAATCCTGGGGAAGAGAAATATTGAGAAAAAGAAAACAGCATGAGATAGGGCAGGACAGTTAGAATGACAGGAGGGAAATCAGCAGAGGATATTGTCAGAGGAGCCATGAGATGGAGAAACTTCAAGTAGGAGGAGGTGAGCAATGGTGCCACATGCTTCAGATACACCATGGAGCTCTGCCCTGGTGACCTTCACAGAGACAATTCAGTAAAGCAGTGGGGATGGAACCTGCATCAAGCAGGATAAAGACTGAATGTGGCGATAGAGACCAGCACAGTGCAGAGCCGGAGAGTAGAGGCTGTGCTTCTAGCACCTTTGACTATGCAGGGGGAGACATGGGAAGTCACTAAAGAGTGCGTGGGGGCTGGGAGGAGGCATGTATGTATGTGCGTAAGTATGAAAGTATGTGTACATGTAAACTGTGTGCTTAGTCGCTCAGTTGTGTCCAACTCTTTTATGACCCCATGGACTGTAGCCCACCAGGCTTCTCTGTCCATGGGATTCTCCAGGCAAGAATACTGGAGTGGGTTGCCATTTCCTACCACAGGGGATTTTCCTGACCCAGGTATCGAACTCCCGTCTCCTGTGTCTCCTGCATTGTAGGCAGATTCTTAGCCTGCTGAGTCATGTGTAAGTATGCATTTAAAAGACTGGAGAGATTTGAATTTATTTATGTCTTAGGAGAAAGACAAAGCAACAGAAAGTAGTCTTCAAAAACATTAAGAAAACTGTTTTTAAAATATACAACTTCAGAAGCAAGACTGGGAGGGCTGGGAAGAACGCCAGCTGGTGACAATCAGTGAAAAAGGAAACACTGGATATTAAGGACACAATCTAGGAGTCTGGTTCCTTTTGTAAATGGTTTAGGTTTAAGAAGCTCAATCTATCTTTCTAACCCAATTTTGCAAATAAGGCCACTCATTAACAAAAAGGAATCAGGTTTTGCTAGAGTTTGGCATCTTTCATTTCTACTTCAGTGGTCTCTAATCTCTGCTTAAAACTAATAAGTATACTTGATTTTTATTTAATTTTCTTATATTAAATACTCTGAGATATTAAAGGCAAACTGTAACTTAATGAAGGCACTCACAATTCGAACGAGCCAGGATAAGGTGGATGTTGCCGTAGAATAATGTGTGTTGTAATGGTAGGGAGGACTCTGATCATCTTCCCAGGTCTCGTAGCGCTCTGCATAAAACACAGCTCTCTTTGGGTTCAAAGCACCGATCGGCTGTAAAAAGAGAAAAAGAAGCACTGTGTTTAATACAGTTATATTAGATATTCAACACTGTAACTCTTTACTTGAAAGTATTTACTGTGAATTCATTTTAACGATAGACTGTGTTATTTTGCATTATATTTTTACCAAATTTGATTTTGATATTGACATTTGATTTTGATAATCACTACATTTGCTAAAATTCACTCAAGAAATGATTTATGTATGCAGGGTTTCTAGGTTTTATTGAAAGTTTCCATAAACTAGATTGTCAGAGATGAGCCAGTTTAACCTGTTAAGGCAAAACCAGTATTTTGGTGTTATTTTGCCTACCTAACCACAGCCATAACGAATATTTAGTTTGATCACAGGAAATCAAGTGAGAAAGTGAAGAAGCAGTTGACCATGTGACCATCACATTAGAGAAATCTTGTCTTAACAGCCAGTTACCCAGAGTGTGAAAGACAGTAGTCACACATATGGAAACTCTGTTGGAATTTTAGTCCCGTTGTTATTATACAGATGTAGCAAGTATTCTTTTTATTAAATTCAACTGGAAATCTGAGGCTGATGGAAATAATCCAGACAATTCAGATTCCCTGGAAAGCACTGTGTTAAGGCCATTATGTCTTGTCCTAGCAACACCACTACACTACTGATTACGAAATTAATCCCTACAGTGGAATACATGGTAAAATGCTCAGGATACTCTATATGTGTGTATATACATATATATTTTTTCAACAAAGTATATGTTAGCTGGACCATTGTCTCAAACTTCCCAGGACACCATTTATCAAGATTTTCTAACATATATTACTCACGATTTCAAATAGCAAACTGCCTTAGCTTAACTTTTTGTCTGATTTTGACTTAATGGCAAATGGAATCCATTCATATAAAACCTAATAGCTACACTGCTTTGGTTTAGGTTGCATACTGTAAGAAACAAAAGCTTCTCTAGAAAGCAAAAGATGAATAATATGTAAAATATATAATTCCTTTATTTCAAAATGTAATCTTACTAGTTAGCTATGAAGTTCCACCCAGGGCTTAATTTTAACAAGAGAAGTAGTAGAAAATTAGTGTTTCAATGGAAGACAAATAATGTTACACAAGAGAGAAAGATAAATAAATTGCTTGTAAGCTTTTTCTTTGGGTCCCAGGGGACTAATTCAAACAATACAATGATGTCAGCAGTTAAAAAGTCTTTTAGAATTTTCATAATAAACTCTTATTTGCAAGGATTCTTATCCTGAATATTAAAACGATTTATAAATTATGTTCTTTTCCCTTAAACTTAATTATGACTTAACAAAGACTAAATAATTTAATGTTTTCAAAACTTTGGCTTAAATATATTTTTCACATATTCTAAGGCTTAAACCTTATTCTCTGCTAAATGTTACTGTCTATCTCTCAAAAATTTTCACTTGCATACAGAAAGCAACGTAATTTCATTAAATTTCAGCAAAATATTAATATTTAACATAAATATATAATTTTTTGGTAAAAGGGCAATTACTACAATAAAATTAATGTTGAGTTCTATTACAAATTAAAATAGTAAGTTGTTCATTTAAACTGGCCTATATATATATATATATATTTTTTTTTTTTTGCCTATATATTTTATGGTATTCTCAGGTGGCACAGTGCTAAAGAATCTGCTTGTCAAAGCAGGAGACATGGGCTCAACTCTCAGATCGGGATGATCCCCTGGAGGGGGAAATGGGAAACAACTCCAGTATTTTGCCTGAAAAATTCCACGGACAGAGGAGCCTGGCAGGCTACAGTCCATGGGGTTGCAAAGAATTGGACACGACTGAGCATGCATGCACATATTTTATACTTTTTAGATGTACAGATAAGTTTTTCTAACTCAGTATTATAAATTATAATATTATTTTTTCAGAGTATTTAAATGTTGAGTACTTTATTCTGTCTTGAATAGGCTTATAGATCTTTCATATGCATAAAATGTCTATACAATCTCTCAGGACTGACCTTACCTGACACTGTTCTACAAGGCCTCACAAAACCAAAACCCCCAAAAGGGCCTCATGGCCCTTCTTCTAATCTTTTCCAGGCTTCCCTCAACTACTTGAAAGTAGAAAAAAATAAATCTGTACTCATTTTATTCAAGTTCCATCAAAGTCATTTTATTGGAGTGTTTTACAGAATACTATGTTGTAGGAAACAGCTGCCCTGTATTAAAGCTTATATATGCCTCCATGAGTAATTTCTTAAAATACATGTCTACTGTTGAATTTTCATCTGATGCATTTAGAAATACATTTTATAAAACAAGTATAAATAGTTTGGCTTGTACTTATTATTTTTATTCAATCAAGAAACAATACTTTATTTAAAGGGAAAATGCTTCAAAATATCTGTTCAGGAAATGAAAGTTTCATCACAGATGACATATCTTCTTATGAGATCCAAATAGATCTATCTATCTATCTATCTCTACCCATCTATTTGGCCTATGTACCAAACTATCTACCTACTTACTTACCTACCTATCATCAATCAATTATTCATCTCCCTGTAACTACCTACTCAGTCACTCACTTGTCTGACTCTCTGTGACCGCACAGACTGTAGCCCGCAAATCTCCTCTTTCCATGGAAATTTCCAGGCAAGAATACTGGAGCAGGTTGCCATTTCCTCCTCCAGGAGCCCGACCCAGGGATTGAACCTACATCCCAAGCATCTCCTACACTGGCAGGTGGATTCTTTACCACTGCACCACCTGGGAAGCCCATTTACCACCTACTTAACCCATGTATAAAGTGATAAGGCTGTAAATTTGTTACCCTTCTAAAATGTGAGCAACTAATGCAATGTCAAGACCACTTGGATTTAGTTAACAAATAAGGTAGAATTATGAGTTAAAAAAACATCTAAAACTACACTTAATGAAATTTATACATTATTTTGCAATCTTTTTCAATTTTCATCATAACTACCATAGCAACAATCAGTTTTATTTTCTCTCAAACAGTAGGCATTTAGATATAGCCACCTCTGTGCTCTTTAGGAATTCACACATGAAATTTATAACTGAAAGTTTATAGCTTGCTACTAGATTTGTTATTTTGTCCTTGTGAGTTTATACATCACAAGTTGATGCTTAACATATTACAGAAAATTATGATAATTACAATGAAAATTTAAAAATAATTTTACCTCTACGACACTTTATTATAATAATTCAAATTCTAACACTTCTATAAAGCCTGTATAGCTTGCAAAAAGCACTATTTTCAATATAAAATTGATGGAAATTACATGCATAACATTATCATGTCTAATTCTAGAGCAGGATTTTCTCTGCTTTATCACTTTATTTACCTGTTTCGAATACTGAGAGAGAGATTTGTTTCAGCAATAGTATCATAAAAAGCTTTGTTTTCTGATAAACTGTGATTTTTATTGTATGGGACAAAATTCCTGACAGATGCTTATGGAGATTTACATGATCTTAGTTTTCTGAATGTTGAGCTTTAAGCCAACTTTTTCACTCTCCTCTTTCACTCTCATCAAGAGGCTTTTTAGTTCCTCTTCACTTTCTGCCATAAGGGTGGTATCATCTGCATATCTGAGGTGATTGATATTTCTCTCAGCAATCTTGATTCCAGCTTGTGCTTCTTCCAGCCCAGCATTTCTCATGATGTACTCTGCATAGAAGTTAAATAGCAGGGTGACAATATACAGCCTTGATGTACTCCTTTTCCTATTTGGATCCAGTCTGTTGTTCCATGTCCAGTTCTAACTGTTGCTTCCTGACCTGCATACAGGTTTCTCAAGAGACAGGTCAGATGGTCTGGTATTCCCATCTCTTTCAGAATTTTTCAGTTTCTTGTGATCCACACAGTCAAAGGCTTTGGCATAGTCAATAAAGCAGAAATAGATGTTTTTCTGGAACTCTCTTGCTTTTTCCATTATCCAGCGGATGTTGGCAATTTGATCTCTGGTTCCTCTGCCTTTTCTAAAACCAGCTTGAACATTGCTGAAGCCTGGCTTGGAGGCTTTTGAGCTTTACTTTACTAGCGTGTGAGATGAATGCAATTGTGCAGTAGTTTGAGCATTCTTTGGCATTGCCTTTCTTGGGGATGGAATGAAAACTGACCTTTTCCAGTCCTGTGGCCACTGCTGAGTTTTCCAAATTTGCTGGCATACTGAGTGCAACAATTTCACAGCATCATCTTTTCACAGGATTTGAAATAGCTCAGTTGGAATTCCATCACCTCCACTAGCTTTGTTCGTAGTGATGCTTTTTAAGGCCCACTTGACTTCACATTCCAGGATGTCTGGCTCTAGATGAGTGATCACACCATCATGATTATCTGGATAGTGAAGCTCTTTTTTGTACAGTTCTTCTGTGTATTCTTGCCACCTCTTCTTAATATCTTCTGCTTCTGTTAGGTCCATACCATTTCTATCCTTTATCGAGCCCATCTTTGCATGAAATGTTCCCTTGGTATCTCTAATTTTCTTGAAGAGATCTCTAGTCTTTCCCATTCTGTTGTTTTCCTCTATTTCTTGGCATTGATCTCTGAGGAAGGCTTTTTTATCTCTCCTTGCTGTCTTTGGAACTCTGCATTCAGATGGGAATGTCTTTCCTTTTCTCCTTTACTTTTCGCTTCTCTTCTTTTCATAGCTATTTGTAAGGCCTCCTCAGACAGCCATTTTGCTTTTTTGCATTTCTTTTCCATGGGGATGGTCTTGATCCCTGTCTCCTTTACAATGTCACAAACCTCTGTCCATAGTTCATCAGGCACTCTGTCTATCAGATCTAGTCCCTTAAATCTATTTCTCACTTCCACTGTATAATCATAAGGGATTTGATTTAGGTCATACCTGAATGGTCTGTTCTCTTAGGCTTTATCAATGTTTCCCTAATTTATGAAACCTTACAAGTTTTATGAATTCTTTTATACAGAGCAGATACATAAATAAAATAGGTAGAAATGAAGAACAAAAATGATCTAAATTAAAAATACTTATTGAGTGAATGTTACTGTATGAGACACTAAAAGGACTCTTAGAGATTATAAAAGTCTGAGCATAGAGTTGATTTCAATATCTTTAAATAATATGGATCGATGAGGTATGGTCAATACCATTAAAATAGCTTAAAAATAAAACAAAATAAGAATAAAAAGGACTTTCAAGGGAAAATGAGAGGTCCAATTAAATTAATAACATTGAATTCTAGCATATCTAAATGACTTGAAAATACTTATATTCACAGAATTAGGATTCTATTTATATATAAAAATGTTTATTGTTGCTACAACTGCTAATATAATATCATGTATAAGACTGATTTTCAAAAGTCTCTGAGGTGGACCTGGTATTTGTTAAGAACCTAATTTCATGACATGGAAACTGGTGCCTGGGCCTCTACACTTTTCACAACATTGCACTGCCTTTTCATTGCTAAATATGAAGTTCTGATCCTGATGTCATTTTTTTTTTTCTAAAACTGCCTGTAAGATTCCTTGTCCATCATGGATCCTCAGAAATGGAATGAACCTTACAGGCCTAGTAATTCAATTCCTTAATGTTATAGATGAAGATAATGAAGAAAAGTCAAATCAAGATCACATTGCTGGGTGATATGTACATTTTACAGAATGAGCTGAAACTGTGTGCTGGATACAGCTTAAAGCTGGGTAGAGCTGACAAATTAGATTCTAAGTACTTTTTTTTTGAGTTATTAGCTCAACATTCAACACAACTGAGCTTCTAACATATCTAGTTTATCTTGTTATCTCTCATTATAGTAACTGAGGTTTGGAAACCCTTAGAAGAAGCTTCAAGAATTCCTGCCTCTTGTTTTATCATCATTCTTAAAACTCTCAGTTATGACAAAATAGAAATCACACGTATAAACAATTCTGTGCTCAAGTAAATTCCCTGACTCTATTCTTATCTGACCAGGGAATTTCAAACCATTCTTCTGGAAGCAGCTAAAATTTTATTTGTAGAGTTTGAGTGAACTCCAGGAGTTGGTGAAGGACAGGGAGGCCTGGAGTGCTGCAATTCATGGTGTCGCAAAGAGTTGGGCACGACTGAGCAATGGAACAGAACTGAACTGGAATCATTATATGTTTGTAGCAGCTCATCTGGTAATAGTGAGGAAAGTTCATAACTTTTTTTTTCCCCCACAGCAGATAAGCCCTTCAAGGGAATGTCCTATGTTTAATTTGTCTCTGTATCCTCTGAGCCAGGTATCTAATAGTCAGTTCAATAGCTAAGTTGTGTCCGACTCTTTGTGACCCCATGAATCGCAGCACGCCAGGCCTCCCTGTCCATCACCAACTCCTGCAGTTCACCCAAACTCATGTGCATCGAGTTGGTGATACCATCCAGCCATCTCATCCTCTGTTGTCCCCTTTTCCTCGTGCCCTCAATCCCTCCCAGCATCAGGGTCTTTTCCAATGAGTCAGTTCTTTGCATCAGGTGGCCAAAGTATTGGAGTTTCAGCCTCAGCATCGGTCCTTCCAATGAATACCCAGGACTGACCTCCTTTAGGATGGACTGGTTGGATCTCCTTGCAGTCCAAGGGACTCTCAAGAGTCTTCTCCAACACCACAGTTCAAAAGCATCAATTCTTTGGCACTCAGCTTTCATCACAGTCTAACTCTCACACCCATATATGACCACTGGACAAACCATAGCCTTGACTAGACGGACTTTTGTTGGTGAAGTAATATCTCTGCTTTTTAATATGCTATCTAAGTTGGTCATAACTTTCTTTCTAAGGAGTAAGCGTCTTTTAATTTCATGGCTGCAGTCACCATCTGCAGTGATTTTGGAGCCCAGAAAAATAAGGTCTGACACTGTTTCCACCGTTTCCCCATCTATTTCCCATGAAGTGATGGGACCAGATGCCATGATCTTAAGTTTTCTCAATGTTGAGCTTTAAGCCAACTTTTTCACTCTTCTTCTTCACTTTCATCAAGGAGCTTTTTAGTTCCTCTTCACTTTCTGCCATAAGGGTGGTATCATCTGCATATCTGAGGTGATTGATATTTCTCTAGGCAGTCTTGATTCCAGCTTATGCTTCCTCCAGCCCAGCGTTTTTCATGATGTACTCTGCGTATAAGTTAAATAAGCAGGGTGACAATATACAGCCTTGACGTATTCCTTATTTGGAAGCAGTTTGTTGTTCCATATCCAGTTCTAAATGTTGCTTTCTGACCGGCATATAGGTTTCTCAGGAGGCAGGTCAGGTGGTCTGGTATTCCCATCTCTTTCAGAATTTTCCACAGTTTCTTGTGATCCACACAGTCAAAGGCTTTGGCATAGTCAATAAAACAGAAATAGATGTTTTTGTGGAACTCTCTTACTTTTTTGATGCTCCAGCAGATGTTGGCAATTTGATCTCTGGTTCCTCTGCCTTTTCTAAAACCAGCTTGAACATCTGGAAGTTCATGGTTCATGTATTGTTGAAGCCTGGCTTGGAGAATTTTGAGCATTACTTTACTAGCATGTGAGATGAGTGCAATTGTGTGGTAGTTTGAGCATTCTTTGGCATTGCTTTTCTTTGGCAATCTAATACAGTACCTGGTTCTTTTTAGATGCATCATAAATCCTGAATGAATGAAGACTAATTGATCTGACTGGACAATATTTTAGATTTCCACATAGAAATTTTAGATGAAATTTTTAGGCAAAAATCTAAAGACAATACATCAGTCAGTCAGTTCAGTTGTGCAGTCATGTCTGACTCTTTGCCACCCCATGGACTGGAGCACGCCAGGATTCCCTGTCTATCACCAACTCCCAGAACTTGCTCAAACTCATGTCCATCGAGTTGGTGATACCACTGAGTTGGTGATGCCATCAAGTCGGTGACACCAAAGACAATACATAGTGAAAAATGTTTATAGCACATATGATGAGATGTTAGTTTTCTTTAAAAAAATAAAAAACAAAGACAAAAAGTCATACAAATCAATAAAAATACCAAGGAATGATCCAATTAAGTATACGAGCAAATAAGATGAACAGGCAATTCACAGAAAAATCAATGGACTATAGGTAGGAAAAATATCACTAGGTCATATGATATAATGATACCTATCCTTTTGCTATTAGCATTCATTATTCCTTCCTCTTCTATGAACCACACCTTTCCCACTCTTGGTCTACCTGGTTCAGGAGGCTGACTCTATTACCAGACCTGTTGGGTAGTCTTGTGATCCAGACCTGTCAATCAGCATATTCTAGCTATATGGTCAGTAAGATTGGTACAGAAATGAGTACACAATTCAAGTTATTTCAATGAAACTTTGCTGAAACTACTTGAGAAAGAAGCACTTTCTGTTCCTGGTAGGGTTACAAAGGCATCACTGCTATAACATAGAGAAGCTTGACTGTGAATGATGCCAATGTAGAAAACTATAAGAGACACAGCATCTTATGACACTGAGGAGCCCTTGGGTCCAGCTTACCTGAACTGACCCATTTCTGTATCTCTCAGTTATATGATCCACACATCTTTGTATTTTAAAACTGATTTAAGTTGCTTTTCTGTTACTTGTAACCAAAAATCTAAAGTACACTGGCAATTCTTAAAATGTCAAATAAAAATTATCTTTATTCATTAGATTGTCAAACATTATTAAGTTTCATAATACTCACTGTTGGCCAGGGTGTGACAAAACGTGATATCTCATTGTACAGTTGGTAGAAATATAACTGGTATAAATTTATTGTGGGGCAAAAGTAATATTTTAAAAACTACGCACATGTTTTGAATCTAGTAATTCCACTCTGAGGAATTTATAATATGGGAAGAATAAGATGCAAGGGCATTTTTTAACAGAATTGCCTGAAATGGCAAAAAACAAATAAAAACTATAAGTAGTCTAAATTTCCAATAAAGGATTAGTTAAATAATGATACACCCCCATTAATTTTAATAAATTATAGCAACTTTATATTTTAGCTAGCATAAAATATAAATTCCTGCTATCAAGATTTACCAATATTTGAATCACCTTATATCAGAACTTTTCTAGTTAAAACAAGTTAAGTGACAACATGAGATAGAAGAGACAAAGGCAAAGGGTGAGATATTCTATAGGAAAGATGGCATGGTTTCTTAATAAGTCACTATCATGAAAAAGAAAAGGTAGTGGTGAGGAACTATTGTGACCTAGAAAACATGTAAGAGACCTAAGAATCAAACATACTATGTGGTTATGGGACTTGATTAAGTCCATGGGACTTAAAGCTTTTGTGCAGCAAAGGAAACCACTGACAAAATTAAAAGATAACCTACTGAATAGGAGAAATTATTTGCATACTATATGACTGACAAGGGGTTAATATCCAACTTATAAAAAAAGTCCATACAATTCAAATTAAAACAAATAAGCAGACCAATTTAAAAATTGGGCAATGGACCGGCATAGACATTTCCCCAAAAGCACACAGAGGTGGCCAACAGTCACATGAAAAGATGAAAGAGAAAAACAAATTGAAACTAAAATGAGATATCAGTTCACAGCTGTCAAAAAGGCAATCATCAAAAAGACCACACATAATAAATGTTGGTGAGAATGTGCAGAAAAGAGAACCTTTATACAAAGCTGGTGGGAATGTAAATTGGTGCAGCCACTATGGAAAATACAATGAAGATTCCTCAAAAAACTAAATATAGAATTAGCATTGCGTTCATGCTAAGTCGCTTCAGTTGTGTCTGACTCTTTGCAACTCTATGGACTGTAGCCACCTACACTGAGTCCGTGGGATTCTCCAGGCAAGAATGCTGGAGTCGGGTGCCAATCCCTTCTCCACGGGATCTTCCCAAGCCAGGGATTGTACCTATGTCTCTTGCATTGACAGGTGGGTTCTTTACCACTAGTGCCATCTGGGAAGCCCCAGAACTAATATATGATCTAGCAATTCTACTCTTGGGTATGTATTTGAAGAAAATGAAAACACTAATTCAAAAAGATACATGCATCCCAATGTTCACAGCAACATTACAACAGCCAAGATACGGAAGGGACCAAAGTGTCTATCAACAGATGAATGGATAAAGAGAATGTCACACACACATATACACACGCTGTAGAATACTACTCAGCCATAAAAATAATGAAAATTTTGTCATTCAACAACATGGATGAACCTGGAGAGTATTATGCTTAGTGAAATAAGTCAGACAGAAAAAAGACAAATACTGTATAGTTATCACTTATATGTGAAATCTAAAAAAATAAAACAAATGCATGGTTATAACAAAATAGAAACATACTTATAGAAATAAAGAACAAATTAGTAGTTACCAGTCAGGAAAGGGAAGGTGGGGAGGGACAAGTTAAGAGGAGGGGGTTAAGAGGTACACACCACCATGAAAAAATAAATAAGTTACCAGGATATATTGTACAGCAAAGAGAATATAGCCAGTATTTATAATAACTTTAAATGGAATATAACCTATAAAAATTTTGAATCACTGTTTTGTACCTCTGTTACTAATATAATATTGTATATCAACTACACTTAAATTAAAAAAGGGATAAGAAAGAATAAATTGCTCATTAAAAAAAAATTACTGTGTGGTCCTTGACTGAATACTATCTTGAACAAACCAATTTTTAAAGACATACAGTAGGTAACTAGAAAAACCTGACTGTGGTCACAGTGTTAGATAATACTAGGGAAATTCCATTAAGTTTTGCTAGGTGTGAAGATAGTATTCTGGTAATGGAGGAAAATGTATTTTTCATACTAAAGTATTTAGGGATAAAGTGTAATATCTTTAATTTACCTTAAAGCACTTCAGTGAAACAAAAAAAAGCTAAAATGTTAATAACTAACACCTAGGTATTGGGTAAGTGGGTATTAATAACTGTTGGTGCTTTTCTATTGAAAACTTTTATAATAAAAAGTCAAAATAAAATAAAAATGGAATGCAAAAACCAAAAGATATCTTTCAAGTTCTAACCAATAGTGCTTATGTTTTGCTGCTAAGTCACTTCAGTCGTGTCCAACTCTGAGTGACCCCATAGACAGCAGCCCGTCAGGCTCCCCTGTCCCTGGGATTCTCCAGGCAAGAATTCTGGAGTGGGTTGCCATTTCCTTCTCCAATGCATGAAAGTGAAAAGTGAAAGTGAAGTCTCTCAGTCGTGTCCAACTCTTAGCGACCCCATGGACTGCAGCCTACCAGGCTCCTCCATCCATGGGATTTTCCAGGCAAGAGTATTGGAGTGGGGTGCCATTGCCTTTTCCCACTTATGTTTTAAGTTGTTCTTATTGATAAGAATGCTTTTAAATTGGAAATTTGTGTTTGCAAAATGTGTGAAAATTTTCATCTCTTAAATAGATTAAATCTCCCGTTTGCAGTTTTATGCACACTATTAACTTGCTTAATATGGCCTTTCATCATCAGGTGAAATTCAGCTAATCACAACACAATTCCCACTTACACTCTTAAGAAATGGAGCTTGAAGTAATGAAGCATTAATAAAAGGAACTGTTAGGAATTATATTTTGTTGGCTTTAACCAAGTATATTTCTTTTAATAGTTTTTCACACAGTGAATAAACAAAATTAATTACATTATGAAAAAAGACAAACTTTGAGCCAAAGTTGCAATTTGATTAGCAAAGTTTATGAGCACGTTAGTACATGGGTCAGTTCCACATGGGACTGAAGCCTCTGCAGAGGGAGAGTGGCTGACTCCAGGCATTGCTGTTGCCTCCTCTGCTTCTATTTGACAATGGCTGGCTGTCCCAGCGTTTAGGAAAGGTGGAGTGCATCTAGGAAATAACGTCGTCAATAAGCATTAAATTAAAAAAAAAAAAGTACATTCTACCTGACTATTATGGAGAAATTATAGGTAAGAAATGAGAAGGAAATACAACCTGTGTTAACCAGTGCAATTTCTCGTAGAATTGTGGGGATAAAATGAGAAAATCTATGTACACTGCTTTAGCACTATGCCTGGCACATAATAGTATGTGTCAAATGTGGGCTGTTACCATTATCCCAGAATAATTCCTAACAAAGTTAATTTAAAATATCTTAGTGAAAAGTACTCAGTTTTACATAAAAAACAATAGAAGTAAAAATAAAATACCTTAAATCTTCACGTGTCAGTTCTAAAAGATGTCAAAGTGCTAAATAGTGGGGTGATGATGAGTCTGTAAGTTTCAAGATCATCACTACTGAATACTCACTCCATTTCAGCTGGGAAGCAAGGTTCAGAGACTGACTCTGGCCTAATTTTGCCACAATGATGCTATATTTTAGACATGACACATGGTGGGTGAAATAAAAGCACATATAGCACACACAGGAAAAGTGCTCCAGTTGTTCCCAGTTCCTTTTTTGCCAGCTTACATTTTTAAAAGTAGGACAGGCTGCAGTATTTTCACCTCTCTATCTCCCTTTCTGAAAGGATAGGACACTTAGCTAAATGGGAAGGCACGAGAAAAGAGGCTAAGCGGACTTTAGCATAAGCAGACAAAGCAGGACTGGGTGGGGACTTCTGTGTAAATCCTTAAAGCTCCCTGTCACCCTCTATGTGTCCCCAACAAACAACAGTGAAGAAGAAAACAAACCAGAAATGTATTGCTATTTCTGGGTGTGTGTGTGCATACTAAGTTGCTTTAGTTGTGTCCAACTCTTTGAGACCCTAAATATAGACTGTAGCCTGCCAGGCGCCTCCGTCCACGGGAGTCTCCAGGCAAGAATAATGGAGCCTGCCATTTCCTACCCCAGGGGCCCGACCCTGGCATCGAACCTGCCTCTCTTCTGTCTCCTGCATTAGCAGGAGGGTTCTTTATCACTAGCGCCACCTGGGAAGCACTTCTGGGTACCATGTTCCTATGTTAGTCACTCAGTCAGGTCCAGCTCTTTGCAACCCCACAGGCTGTAGCATGCCAGGCTCTTCTGTCCATGGGATTCTCCAAACAAGAGAATGGCTTGCCATTCCCTTCTGCAGAGGATCTTCCCACTCCTGGGAATGAACTCTGGCTTCCTGCATTGCAGGCAGATTCTTTTTCCTTTTTTTTAATATAAATTTATTTATTTTAATTGGAGGTTAATTACTTTACAATATTGTATTGGTTTTGCCATACATCAACATGAATCTGCCACAGGTATACAAGTGTTCCCTATCCTGAACCACCCTCCCTCCTCCCTCCCCATACCATCCCTCTGGGTCGTCTCAGTGCACCAGCCCCAAGCATCCAGTATCATGCACTGAACCTGGGCTGGCAATTCGTTTCTTATATGATATTATACATGTTTCAATGCCATTCTCCCAAATCATCCCATAGAGTCCAAAAGACTGTTCTATACATCTGTGTCTCTTTTGCTGTTTCACATACAGGGTTATCGTTACCATCTTTCTAAATTCCATATATATGCGTTAGTATACTGTATTGGTGGTTTTCTTTCTGGCTTACTTCACTCTGTATAATAGGCTCCAGTTTCATCCACCTCATTAGGACTGATTCAAATGTATTCTTTTTAATGGCTGAGTAATACTCCATTATGTATATGTACCACAGCTTTCTTATCCATTCATCTGCTGATGGACATCTAGGTCGCTTCCATGTCCTGGCTATTATAAACAGTACGGGCAGATTCTTTACCGTTTGAGCTACAGGGAAGTCCTGGGTACTGTAGTGAATGTGAATCAACTTGTTTCTTTGTCTGCACTTTTCGTGGTTTTTCTTCCTTTCAATTAGAAGGAAAGAAGCATAATACACAACCAGGTGAACAAAAAATGTCTGTCAGCTATTCAGGGTATGGGCCAGTTCTTAACTGTCTTTTTCTTTCCACTGCCTGGCACAGAGTAGATGTGCAATAAATGCTTATGCAATGAAAGAATAAGTGAACGAATAAAATTATTAATTTGAAACTGGTACCCTTTTGCAGAGTACTCCTTGCAAATTATTACCTTCAGTTTGGGTTATTCCATGAGTTTGAAACAGTATCCTCTGCCCACAGTATTCTCCAGACAAGAATACTGGAGTGGGTTTCCATGTACTCCTGCCTGGATCTTCCAGATGCAGGTATTGAACCCGAACCCTTCATACATTGGCGGGGGGGTTCTTTACTACTAGCACCACCTGGGAACCCCAAAACAGTATCCAGATTTTGCCAAGACATACCTTGTTTTAAGCAAAGGAGAAAAGGAAAGATATACCCATTTGAATGCAGAGTTCCAAAGAATAGCAAGGAGAGATAAGAAAGCCTTCCTCAGCGATCAATGCAAAAAAAAAAAAAAAAAAAAATAGAGGGAAACAATAGAATGGGAAAGACTAGAAGAAAATTAGAGATACCAAGGGAACATTTCATGCAAAGATGGGCTCGATAAAGGACAGAAATGGTATGGACCTAACAGAAGCAGAAGATATTAAGAAGAGGTGGCAAAAATACACAGAAGAACTATACAAAAAAGATCTTCATCATCCAGATAATCACGATGGTGTGATCACTCAGCTAGAGCTAGGCATCTTGGAATGTGAAGTCAAGTGGGCCTTAGGAAGCATCACTACGAACAAAGTTAGTGGAGGTGATGACATTCCAGTTGAGCTGTTTCAAATCCTGAAAGATGATGCTGTGAAAGTGCTGCACTCAGTATGCCAGCAAATTTGGAAAACTCAGCAGTGGCCATAGGCCTGGAAAAGGTCAGTTTTCATTCCAATCCCAAAGAAAGGCAATGCCAAAGAATGCTCAAACTACCGAACAATTGCACTCATCTCGCACGCTAGTAAAGTAATGCTCAAAAGCCTCCAAGCCAGGCTTCAGCAATACGTGAACTGTGAAAGTCCAGATATTCACGCTGGTTTTAGAAAAGGCAGAGGAACCAGAGATCAAATTGCCAACATCCACTGGATCATGGAAAAAGCAAGAGAATTCCAGAAAAACATCTATTTCTGCTTTATTGACTATGCCAAAGCCTTTGACTGTGTGGATCACAATAAACTGTGGAAAATTCTGAAAGAGATGGGAATACCAGACCACCTGACCTGCCTCTTGAGAAACCTATACGCAGGTCAAGAAGCAACAGTTAGAACTGGACATGGAACAACAGACTGGTTCTAAATAGGAAAAGGAGTACGTCAAGGCTGTATATTGTCACCCTGCTATTTAACTTCTGTGCAGAGTACATCATGAAAAATGCTGGGCTGGAGGAAGCACAAGCTGGAATCAAGATTGCTAGGAGAAATACCAATAACCTCAGATATGCAGATGACACCACCCTTATGGCAGAAAGTGAAGAGGAACTAAAAAGCCTCTTGATGAAAGTGAAAGAGGACAGTGAAAAAGTTCGCTTAAAGCTCAACATTCAGAAAATGAAGATTATGGCATCTGGTCCCATCACTTCATGGCAAATAGATGGGAGAAGAGTGGAAACAGTGGCTGACTTCATTTTTCTGGGTTCCAAAATCACTGCAGATGGTGATCGCAGCTATGAAATTAAAAGACGCTTACTCCTTGGAAGGAAAGTTATGACCAACCTAGACAGCATGTTCAAAAGCAGAGACATAACTTTGCCCACATAGGTCTGTCTAGTCAAGGCTATGGTTTTTCCAGTGGTCATGTATGGATGTGAGAGTTGGACTATAAAGAAAACTGGGTGCCGAAGAATTGATGCTTTTGAACTGTGTGGTGTTGGAGAAGACTCTTGATAGTCCCTTGGATTGCAAGAAGATCCAACCAGTCCATCCTAAAGGAGATCAGTCCTAGGTGTTGAACATCAGTCCTGGGTGACTGATGTTGAAGCTGAAACTCCAATCCTTTGGCCACCTGATGCGATGAGCTGACTCATTGGAAAAGACCCTGATGCTGGGAAAGTCTGAGGTGAGGGCAGGAGGATAAGGGGATGACAGAGGATGAGATGGTTGGATGGCATCACTGACTCAATGGACATGTGTTTGGGTGGACTCCAGGAGTTGGTGATGGACAGGGAGGCCTGGTGTGCTGCAGTTTATGGGGTTGCAGAGTCGGACATGACTGAGCAACTGGACTCAACATGAACCTTGTCTTAAAATAGTACTTATCTATGAGTTTTGCGATAGAAGCCAGTCTAACTATGTTAAGGTGACCTTCAACATACATTTAGAAAAAATTTCTTATTTGGCAGTAGCTTTTTTTGGCAGATGGTATATAATGAAATTTACACATTCACATTTTCATATTCTAACCAGTTTTATATCATCATAGTCAGCTACCAATACACTTAGTTTTACCCATTTTTCTTGTTTTGTTGTTAAAGCTTGAGCATTAGGTAAATTACATGCTAAAGCAAATAAAACTAACTTCATTTTAGATATTGTTGATTTATAATGAGCAAGAAAGATAAAATGACAGTAGAAACTTGCACCACATTGCCTAGTTGAGCACTCCCTATGCTAACAAGGTAAATAAACCCTTTTCTATGTGGTATGTAGGTGTTCGGCAATATCAAGGGTGGACAGTTGAGAGTATTCACACTTCAGTGCATCCATTTGCATTATCACATTTCTAAACCTCGAGGCATTATCACTTCCTTTTTAAAGTGGCATAATAATTTGGGAAATAATGGTAATGCTTATCATCATCTGTCAATCAAACAACTGCTGTGTTAACAAAACATATTTTTTCCACACAATGAATGGGTGTGTGTGTGTGATGTCCTATGCTCATGTCAATATTAGTAAGATTTGGCTCTTGTGATGAAACTATTTCATTTATCAGAGGGCTTGACTGGGAAATAGGAAAATTCCATTTACACTTTAGTGAGCAAGGGGCTGTGCTTCATGTCAAAGCCACATAACCACTGTAATTGCAGAGTAAAATTCATGGGTGTATGTAGATAACTGAATCAGTGGCATATATCATGCTTTAAGATAGATTTTGCCACAAAGTCACATCTCCATGAAGAAAATCTGTATAAATTTGGAGAAAAATCTCTACACTCAGTGTTGGTTGAGTACGGAAAAGATATGTCAATGATGGGTTGTGTCATTAGCTGTCCATCATGTCAAACAATACATATGACCTCTAACCTGCACATGTAATGAATAAAACTCAAACTTGTGATGTCTAATCTGAAGAGGGGTCTAATATATTTTACTGATGAGGAACTTACTTTCATTGCTCCTGTGCTCTTCAACTGTTCAGTTAAGTGGGTGAAGCAAGAGTAAGAATATTATAAATGCAATAAAATATTTCATTTAAATAAATGTGTACCTCAAATTTAAGTAAACATTTAACCAGCAATTTGATGTTTAAGGCTTTCGTTAACCTGGAAATCTACACAGATGAAAAAACAGTCATTTATTGCATGAAAAATATTTCATATTTTATTAAAAATTGTTGCTTTTGATTTTATTAAAATAAAATTAAACCAATCTTCGTCACTGGATTGTTTTCAATCACAAACTCTCAACTGAGAATTAGAAAATTTTGCTTTATTGACCCCTAGTCACTGAATTTCACTGTGTGTTGGGCGTTATGATAGATGCCTTACCTACATTTTTGCACTTAATTCACAACTCCATGTGAATACTATTGTGTTCATTTTAAAGAAGAGCAAACAGAAGTTCAGAGAGCTTAGGAAACAAGCCTAAGTCTGCACAGCAGGTGAGACAGCTACATTTGAATAGAGCTTATATTCTTTCCATGTTCTGTTGACGACCTCTCCTTTTTCTCCTCTCAATTTTAATACCGATACACATAAAGGAAAACTGAAAAGGTGCGATGATTCTGGAGCTAGCCTTTCCCAGCAGCCAGTACAGAGAACAGAAACCTCCAGTATTCCCCTCTCTCTATAACTGCTGAAGCCGACTTTGTGAAGAGTAATAAAGCCATCTCCAACTCATATCGCTATCCTGCCCATGGCACCGAAGCCCCAGGGAAAGTGTGTCTGGGGCAGAGCAATTATTTTTATTTATTTTCTCATTTTTGTTTCTTGTCTGGATCCTATAAAAATATCATTACTAATTTTTCCAATGTGATTTTGTTCAGTATTGGTGGTAGTTTAGTTCCTAAGTCATGTGCTACTCTTGAGACCCCATGGACTACAGCCCACCAGGCTCCTCTGTCCATGGGATTTTCCAGGCAAGAATACTGGAGTAGGTTGCCAATTTCCTTCTCCAAGGGATCTTCCTGACCCAGGGATTGAATCTGGGTCTCGTGCACTGCAGGCAGATTCTTTACCAACTGAGCTACCAGGGAATTCCTGTTAAGTATTAGATGCTGCTTAAAAATGAAATAGCCATTGCTTTGTTAATACTGTCAGAACATTTTGGGGAAGTGTGTAAGAAATGCATGTAATAGCTGAATTATGCACTTAGATCAGTTATGGGAAGAAACAGACCCAGGTGTACATAGATGTTTTACACCCTTTCATACCCCTCTCATTTGCTTCAGTGAAGCATCCAGGATTCCTTGAGAGAGAGATCCTTCTTTGTACTGAGAGTAGATCTGGATTTTATGATACAAGCAATTTGTAGAGAGGGTCTCTTTAAGAAAAGGAGCATAAAGCTACAGACATACAATTAGGGGCAAGTGATAAGAAGAGGCCCCTGAAAGTTGATGGGCTTTGAAGTTTAAGCTTCACTAGCTTAAATTAATTATGATAAATTTATTTCTGACTCCACTTAATGTCATATATTACAACCATTGTGTTGTTTAGTCACTAAGTCACACTCAACTCTTTTGTGACCCAGTGGACTGTAGCCTGCCAGGCTCCTATGTTTATGGGATTTCCCAGGTAAGAATACTGGCCATTTCCTTCTCCAGGAACTCTTTCCAACCCAGGGATCAAACCCATGTCTCCTGTACTGGCAGGTGGATTCTTTACGACTGAGCCACCACAGAGGTTCATATATTATAATTATTGTTGTTCAGCCACCACGTTGTGTCCAACTTTTCATGACCCCATGGGCTGCAGCATGCCAGGCCTCCCTGTCCCTTACCATCTCCTGGAGTTTGCCCAAGTTCATGTCCATTGCATTGGTGGTGTCATCCAACCATCTCATCCTCTGTCACCCTCTTCTCCTTCTGCCTTCAACCTCTCCCAGCATTAGGGTTTTTTCCCAATGTGTTGGCTCTTTGCATCAGGTGGCCAAAATATTGGTGCTTCAGCTTCAGCATCAATTCTTCCAATGAGTATTCAAAGTTGATTTCCCTTAATGTTGACTGGTTTGATCTCCTTGCTATCCAAGGGACTCTCACGAGTCATCTTCAGCACCACAGTTCAAAAACATCAATTCTTTGGCACTCTGCCTTCTTTACAGTCCAGTTCTTACAATCATACATGACTACTGGAAAGATGACAGCCTTGACTATATGGATCTCTGTTGGCAAAGTGATGTCTTTGCTTTTTAACACACTCTCTAGGTTTGTCATAGCTTTCCTAACAAGAGGCAACTGTCTTCTAATTTTATGGCTGCAGTCACCATCCTCAGTGATTTTAGGACCCCAGAAGAGGAAATCTGTCACTGCTTCACCTTTTCTCCTTCTATTTGCCATGAAGTGATGGGGCCAGATGCCATGATCTTAGTTCTTTAATATTTAGTTTTAAGCACAGCTTTTCCACTCTCCTCTTTCACCCTCATCAAGAGGTTCTTTAAGTCCTCTTTGCTTTCTGCCATTAGAGTGGGTATTCATTGGAAGGATTGATGCTGAGGCTGAAGCTCCAGTATTTTGGCCACCTCATGCAAAGAGTTGACTCAATGGAAAAGACTCTGATGCTGGGAGGGATTGGGGGCAGGAGGAGAAGGGGACAACAGAGGATGAGATGGCTGGATGGCATCACCGACTCCATGCACATGAGTCTGGGTGAACTCCAGGAGTTGGTGATGGACAGGGAGCCTGGCATGCTGCTATTCATGGGGCTGCAAAGAGTTGGACATGACTGAGCGACTGAATTGAACTGAACTGACTACATATCTGAGGTTGTTGATATTTCTCTTCACAATCTTGATTCCAGCTTGTAACCCGTTCAGATTGTATATGTAATAGGCAACCTACTGCCAATTAGTTTTTTCTCCTTCACAACCAATGAACATTCCTTGAGAGTCAGGTCTATATCTCAAAATTCTCTTAGCACCTTGGAAAGTTCCTTTTACAAAGCAGCTCTGTGTATACAAACCTGCAGTTCATTTGCTATTGTATAGATTACAGAAACTATAAAGAAGAAACTTTCAGATACAGTATATTTGACATTTTATAATAGTGAGTTAGTTTAAGCTCCTTTTCTTTAGGGTATAGGAATTTAACATTCCTCTTGTCAACTCTTAGCCTTGCACGTGAGAAGATATTTTCTGGGATTTCCGGGAAAGCAAAGTTTCTTTTGTCTTTCACATGAGGAACTTGGTGAGATGCTTTCTTTGGACAGTTGGATATGAGTCTGGAACTGTCATGGTCATTTTGCTCCTAAAAGGGGATTTCCTGGAGCTACTGGAGGCCATCCAGCAAAGCGTGAGTACGAAGCCCACAGAGGGGAAGGCAGAGCAGAACGGAGCAAAGAGCTCGGTGCTTGGTGGCATTATTTGCATCACTGGAGGAAAAAAAGCTTGACTGAAAACCAAACTTTCCTCCTCTGAATTTTTCAGTTGTGAGAACCAATAATGTTGATTTACTGCTCAAGCCAACTGCTTAAGCTGGCCTATCTGAAACATTCATCAGAAGTCCTGACACAACTAGTATTTATGAAACCAATGCAATGCAGAGGTATAAAGATAGAAAAGAAATTATCTGTGACTTTTTAAAGGACTGTACATTTCTTAATGTCTTAACTTTTATGCAGCAAAGAAGTAAAAATTAGTTGAGTCTCTAAATGTTTAGTAAAACAAATTCTACAATTTATTCACTGATAGGAATTATGACTTGGGTCCTAAATTTTGTGTAGGAAAAACTTTTGTTATTGGAGAGCTTTTAGAATGTTTCTGGTTAATACTACTGTTCAAATATTCCAAATATTCCTTGAATTCCTGAAGATTAACAGACTTTTCATTAAAAATTTCATTCATAGTACTGGTTATAACTACAAGAATTTCATGCGCTTCTCAATGGTAATCTCTTCACTGTAATAATATTGCATCATTAGAAGTTTTTCTTTCCAGTTATATTATACTTCAAATATCATTTTCCCATTAGGCATATAATATGATATATTTTCATACACTAAAATCTTATTTATTAATGATTTTTATACAGGATGGTTTTCAGTTTCTAGCCCATTTGTAAGAAGTTCCTATTAAGAAATTCAATTAAGCATGGGAAAGAATGTAAGAATAATTTATTAACAGATCAAGGTTTTAATTTGCTACCATTTTCCTATCATGTTATTTTGACAGAATGTAAAGAACAAATTGCTAAAGAATGGAACATAGTAGAATTTGAAGAAAAAGTGATCTATCTTTTAAGAATCATGGGTTCAAAACTTCACAATATGAAGGACTCTATGTTTGCAAAAGCAGTCAGTGTTCATGTCGCCTAATTTGTTTAGGCTGTCTGTTTACCTTTTATTTATCTAACACTAAATAAAATTAGGAGAGCACATGTGGGTCACAAAAGGAAAAGTTCTAGAAAAAGGCATACAGGTTAAATAGATCATCTTTAAAAACTTGAAGAATGTTTACATATTCTAGTTACTTTAGAAATTGTGATTTTCTCATTTAACTTATCTTTTCTACAAGAATAAACTAAAAATCTATAATTACCAGCAAATATTTTACCATATGCCTTATCTCATCCATATTAATCAAGATGAAGGCTATATTTTCTTTGGTTGGGATAATGTTTCAAGAACCTTTGAGTCCAAATGTCTTAGTATACTTGAGCTTGCATTTTTCAGTCTGTTCCAGCCCATACTATACCTACTGCCATAATGCTGGATTCCCAGATTTCTGGTAACTGTCTGAGTCTTCCTCTCAGCTCTGGACTGGAGTCTCTCCAAGATGGCTAAGATACGTCTTTACTGACTCCTGTACACTCCTTCACCTAGGACAGGGCTTAACATACATACAGTAAGCGTGTGTGGTGTTTGTTGAATTAATGACTGAAAGAATGGACATGCAAATGGAGGAAAGAGAGGAACTTTGGTCTGTAAGCCTCCTTTCATCATAATATCCCAGTTGATTTTAAAAAAAAAGGGTTTTCTTCCCTTTGCTAAAAATAATCTAAAATACCTATAGTAGTAGTTAACTCATAAGGTTATAACACTATGTAACATGCTACATGACTATCTGAATGATAAAATCATTTTCTGTAAAATTAAATAAGAATGAACTATATTAGATAGGGAACTACATGAGAGGAATTCTCATGTAAGATGCTATATGAGAATCTACACTATACATTTTACTGTGTGTGTACATATATATACACACACATAGTGTCTAATACATAATGACTATTGAATTAATGTTAAATAAAACACATGTTAGTAAGATTTTGTTAAAGAACTAATTTAACAGTTTTCACCTCCACATTTATAAGTTAGTTTGGTCTTGTTTTACATCTAAAGATTATACCTCAATATTAGAAATTCATGTCAAAAATGCATACCATTCAAACATCCTAATTCCAATAAGGATGTAACAGTGTATATTTATCATCCTTATTTGAAACTTGAAAGATAACTCAAAGTTATATCAATGATTTACTATATTATATTTATACCCCAGGTGCTCTCAGTATTTTCACACTTATCAATTCAACAACAACCCTATTATTACTGCCTCATTATACAAGTGAGGAAACTGAGGAAAAGAGAAGTGAAATAGTTGTCTAAAGCCTCAAAGCCAGGAAGTGGCAGAATTAGTATCTGCCAGGCAGTCTAGCTACAGAGTTCTTGTTCCTAACCTCTATTTACTGCCTCTCATGTATTTTCCTATAAAATACAGTACATTCTTATTTAATTTTACAGAAAATGATTTTATCATTCAGATAATCAATAATCAGATTTGCTTCTGAAGGGCAGGTTTTATGAATTCTGCCTGAGTCTGAATACTTATTTGCACACAGTAAATGATTAAAGATTTTTGTTCAGTGCAATCACAATGGAAAAATTATTACATCTGTAGCCATATTGAAATTCAATTGCTAGCACTTTTCTACCAGCTATGTGACTCTCAATAAGATGCTGACTAACTGATCCCTTAGGTCCCTGGAGTACCTATAACAGCACAGCTAAAATCAGCAATGAGCTAGCAAGTTTGATAGGCAATCCCATAAAATATAATAACTAGAGAGTGAAGGGCAGATAACATGGAAAAATTAGTACACAGCCTTCAGCCACAGGCTAAGAAACATTCCATATGTAATAATAGCTCATATTCATGAAGTGCTTCTATGATCCAAGTACTATGTTACATTCTTTAAATGCACATGTCATTTGACCTTCACAACTGTATGAAGTAGGACTTATTCTCATATTACAAATGGCGATACGGAGGCAAAGAGAATGGCTTCAGCTCCCACAACTGTAAGCAGTGACATAGAGAACTTCAACTTATGTGGATCTAATTTTCAAAGGCAAGAAAAAAAGGCAAGAGAAGGTGTGCTCAGTTAAAAACTGCAAGATTAAACTTAAATTGGTTATATTGCTCACTTTCCTGCCTTGCAGGGCTTATACTACACTTTTTCATGAGCTCCTTAATCCTCTCCCTGCCAAAACCAAAAGTATACACATATGCACATACGCCTTTCATGCTGCTGTGGAATACTAAACTAGACAACTAAGGAAGACAGAAAATCCAGAGTGGATGAGCTGAGGCTTAAAATGGCTAAACTATCTAAACTTTATGGCCTGGCTCTGACATTAGCTGAGGCTAGAGAGAAGCTTTTGGGGCTGAGTACCTAGTTCTTCACTGAATTTCAAAGAGTTTCATATCCCACATTAAGTTTCGTCTCAGCAAATGAGGTGAACGAACCAAAAATTGGCTTTTTATTCTTATCATCCATTATGTATTTTTTCTTGCTATTTTTGGGACAAATCTCTCTTTTATCTTAACAGATCCTGAATAAATTATTGTGTCCTACTTTCTTTTTCCTTATAAAGCTACTCTCCAATGTATGTATGTACTACAGTTAAGATAACATGTCTTATCATCTAAGAAATATATCACATAAATTATTGGCCATATTTTGTACTAATTTGAAGTCTCTGGCCTGAACCATTAAAACCTAGAATATCAGAACAACCTCTGCTTACATATGCTATTTCTCAAATAGCCATTTCATTTTGTCTATACTAGTACTAATTTAACTTCTTATAGCTTAACTCCTATGCTAAGGATTGATGACATTTAGATGCTGAGTACAATAAGAGGAGATATTCAACTTTACCTTTCTTACAACACTAATTGAACATACATACTCTGGTAGAAATGTTTTTAGAATATAGCCTTACGAAGAAAATTGACTTCTATGTATTTAAAAGTTACCTTTGATAGATCCCTGAAGTTTCCCGGAAGAGTCAAATCCAGCTCTTCTGATTCATAGTTTGTTAATACCCATGGAAACACGGGGTATTGGTTCAGATCATTGTATGTCCGTCCTAGTAAAGAAAGAGAGACATGAAAATCTGTATACACTAACTGCTTAGGAAAGTGTTGACCGTCTTTATAATCAATGAGGCAACTATTGCATTGCAGAAGAAAAGTAACTCTTTTGTTTATTGAACTATGTCTTTATTTAATCAAAAGCACTTATAACGACGTGTTTCAAGTGAATTCACTCAATAATAATTAATTTAGAAGTAACTAACGAGAATTACTTTTTTGTAAGATAACTTGAAGTGATTGCTAGCTATCCGTCATAATCCATCTCTCTTCTTCCTAGGCTAGACCATGTTTCTTAGGCTCCCTTATGAGTGGCTATGGCTATGGGGCTTAAGTTCTAATCAACAGAATGTGACACAATTGATATCAGCACCTCCAGGCTTGGTTCACTGCAACTTGGCTCTTGGATGCTCCATGTTCCATCTCTTTCCAGCTGTAAATGATGAAGATGCTACTGTCACCTCGGAAGCAGAGCCTTGTAGGCCAAGTTCCCTGAAAGTGATCGTGGAGGAGGTCACCAGCTGGCCTGCCGATTTGCAGATCATGTGATGGTATTCTATTATACCGAGTATATCTCTAAAAATTCTATTGCCAGCACACTGAATACTACATTGTGCTTCTCTTGACAATCAAAGTAGAGAATTTTCAAGTTAATGAAAGTGCACTGAAGTCAGTATGGAAAAGCAATGGGGCAGATGTCAAGCACGTTTTTTTTCACTTCCTTAAGCTCACAAATTTTCTTTTCCTATTATGTTGTTTCAGTTTAGCAAGAGAGCTGCTGAATGCTAGCTGGATATTTTTTCCTGTTTGTTTTTTAGTTTTAGACATAATAATTTTTCGGGGGTAGGATACTGAAGCCTGTGGGGCTGTGGAAAACTTAGGGAGAGCACAGCACAGGCTCACCCTGATAAACTGATGCTGAAATTACAAATGATCAGATGAAATTAAGAGAAACATGAGTAAGGAAACAGGGTACAAAGACAACTTTTGTTGGACAAGATTGTTTCTTATAAAAATATGATATGAATTGAACATACGACTTTCTAGATTTCCATTCAAACCCATAAAAAACATCCATTTCCCTGATATTAGTGATAAGGATTTCATCTTGTACACCTTGTTGCACACACCATATTAGTAAAACAGTAGCATAGATATACATACATTTTCTTATCTATCTTCGAGAACTGACATGAAATGATACCTACTCTTGTAGCAATTGGTCATTGATTGTGAAATAGAAAAAAAAACACATAATCTGAGGAAGAACTAAATCTGTTAACAATTATAAGCATGAAATCAAATTAATTAATTCACTGAGTAAACATTTTATTGGGTGATTGTTTTATCTGTTCTTATGCGAATCTCTGCATCTTACAACAAAAATACCTATTGTTTTAAATGCATAAATTAATGTAGGTGTTTATCATATATAAAGGCAATTGAAAGAAGGCAGAATGTCACTCCTACTTTGCATTTCCTGAAACGAGATGAGAGTAACGTTGGGACTTCCTCTTTGTTCTCTGCCATAGCACTGTTGCAGATGTATTACAGCTAATATTTGTCTGCTCTCCACTAGTCCTGTAAACTCCAAAATGTAGGGTCTGAACTTTAAAATAAAAAGCAAAACTCTGTGTGTTGAATATTCTGTTTGTCTGATGGATATCTGTTGAAGGAATGAATATATATGTGATAAAAATGGGATAAAGTGAGCTAGATTTTAAAAGATGAACAAACATAAGCCAAATAAAGAATGGAAACTGCAGGATGAGGACTGTGTAAAGGCACAGAAGTGCACAAGAGAGAGAATGGCCTCGTGAGCATGCATGTTAAACCACCAGAAGGGCATACTGGCAGCCAATGAATGTGCTTACTTCATATTTGCAACTCTACTGTGATGAATAACAGTGATGAGAGTAAACAAGAATTTGGAACCTTTTAATTAAAGTTTTTCTTTAGCAGAATATGGAGACATTCTTCTAAAGCAGTCACTTTAAGATACACAGTGTGAAATTCTAAAATTTAATATTATTACTGAGAGTTCACGTTCATGTTAACCTAGGACCCCTGATGACTCCCAGGGGTGTTTTCTACGGTTCTACATACACAGGGCATCTAGCCTGGCTGGGCAGAGCTATCTCTAGGGTTCTAAGTAGTTCCCTGGCATATTTAGTGCTCTGCCATTCTTTCAGTTACCATTCTCCTTAAAAATCTATAGATTTTAATGAAAGCGAGGTCTTCCAATATATGTGTATTTTCCGAGATTAATTTGATGTTATTTATGTAACATATTACTTATATAAATAAATGAACAGCTGAAAGTTATAATATTTTTTAAAAATTTCTGATGACATTTCATAAGAAGGAAAAACTGTCAAAATAAAATAAATAAAATGCCATTTACATTAACTCAGTACTTAAATGTATTGTTTAAGCACAAACAGCATAAAAATAGAGACCATACTTGAAGACACTGGCTTTTTCTAGAAATGATTTTCTAATAAAAGACATAATGCTATTTTTAGAAAAAAATTTTTGAAAAGAAAGTATACTCTTTACCACACACACACAAATTGATGGCTGCCAACAGTCACAACTCACCATACTTAACCTGTCCTGCATTTTTTGTAATTCACTTTTAATAATCTTTGGAAGATTCTTTAAAAATAAATGCTTAGAAAACTTTGGTAAGTTTTAAATTACTAAAGCCATTTTAAATCTAATAAATACAATAAACAATATAAATAGCTGTTCTGACAATTATATTAAAATCTTTTTATATAAAAATCTCCACATAAAAGCTTTGCAACATAGACAGTAAATATATATTCTTGATTTTAATTAAAAACTCATGTATTTAAAACCCTCATGGATGAAGTTGGTACTCTGGTATTTTCCATTTATAAGTTTTAGCCACAAATTAGCATTATTATTTTTAATTATTTTACTAAACATCTTTGTGAAATGGAACAAAACAACAACAACTGCTGTTTACAAAATTAACCATAAAAGTGAAATATTTTCAAAGTAATACCTGTTAGGTTCTGGTAAATATAGGTATTTATGAATTTTTTTGGATAATTGGAATTTAGTAAATAACCTTGTGCTGTAATTGGTAGGGTTCCTTTCTTTTCCCAGTAGTAATAAGTGAAAAGCTTTTTTTTTTTTTTTTTTACTAACCATGCTTATAAAGACTTATCTTGGAAGACGAATATTAAATATCATAAGCTTATGATACTAATCTACTCAAACAATAAAAGTGAAGCGCAGTAAATGAGATCTCAGAAACACTAGATACATTTCTTCACTTAAAAAAAAAACTTTTAATTAAACCATCCAATTTAATGTTTTTATATGGCACTTTAGTTTTGAAGGTAAAGTGATCTAGAGACAGCTGACAAAGAAATTATAACTGCAATTCCTTGGTGAAAATGTTAATGACAGCAAAATATTGTTTAATTAGATGATTGCAGCATCTGGATTAACACTCTTTAAGAGCGATGTTCCTGTGCTTGTCTGCTTCTTCACACTTTACAGACATTTTGTCATCTCTAGGTCATTAGGAAAGAATTTTTAATGATTTTTCTAGAAGCAAGCAGTTCAAGTTACATCTAATTAGATGACAATAATAAGCCTAACACATGCAGTAGCTAAATATATACATAATTAACCAGGGAGGGCTTGTACATCACAGAGTAAAAAAGTGGAAAATGCTAAACAGGAGAAAAAGGTTGGGGTTGAGGAAGTTGTGCTGAATTCATTAGCTGATCATATAAAAAAAAACTCAGAAAGCTTTTTAAGAAACCTTCCAAACCTAACGGGATCATTCACATGAAGCTATGTTAGCAGTTATTCTACTTTTTTTTCAATGCCAGATTTTAACTCCTTGTTCATAGTCTTATCTAATAAAGTACAAAATGAAGCACAGGCTGTATCTTTTGAAGCACAATAAAGAGAACTTAGGTCAACTCTGGAAGTTAGAGGTTGAACTCACATTTTTAGTCAAACTCTAAGCATCACTGAAACTCTTCCAAAACTTAATGTTCTTTCATTTCAGTTGCTCAGTCGTGTCCGACTTATTGCAACCCCATGAATCTCAGTACACCAGGCCTCCCTGTCCATCACCAACTCCTGGAGTCCACCCAAACCCATGTCCATCGAGTAGGTGATGCCATCCAACCATCTCATCCTCGGTCATCCCTTTATCCTCCTGCCCTCAATCTTTCCCAGCATCAGGGTTTTTTCAAATAAGTCAGCTCTTCACATCAGATGGCCAAAGGATTGGAGTTTCAGCTTCAGCATCAGTCCTACAAATAAATACCCAGGACTGATCTCTAGGATGGACTGGCTGATCTCCTTGCAGTCCAAGGAACTCTCAAGAGTCTTCTCCAACACCACAGTTTAAAAGCATCAATTCTTCGGTGCTCAGCTTTCTTTATAGTCCAACTCTCACATCCATACATGACCGCTAGAAAAACCATAGCCTTGACTAGACGGACTTTTGTTGGCAAAGTAATGTCTCTGCTTTTGAATATGCTATCTAGGTTGGTCATAACTTTCCTTCCAAGGAGTAAGCGTCTTTTAATTTCATGGCTGCAGTCACCATCTGCAGTGATCTTGGGGCCCAGAAAAATCAAGTCAGCCACTGTTTCCACTCTTCCCCCATCTATTTCCCATGAAGTGATGGGACTGGATGCCATGATCTTCATTTTCTGAATGCTGAGCTTTAAGCCAACTTTTTCACTCTCCTCTTTCACTTTCATCAAGAGGCTCTTTAGTTCTTCTTCACTTTCTGCCATAAGGGTGGTGTCATTTGCATATCCGAGGTCATTGATATTTCTCCCAGCAATCTTGATTCCAGCTTGTGCTTCTTCCAGCCCAGCATTTCTTATGATGTACTCTGAGTATAAGTTAGATAAGCAGGGTGACAATATACAGCCTTGACGTACTCCTTTTCCTATTTGGAACCAGTCTGTTGTTCCATGTTCAGTTCTAACTGTTGCTTCCTGACCTGCATACGGGTTTCTCAAGAGCCAGGTCAGGTGGTCTGGTATTCCCATCTCTTTCAGAATTTTCCACAGTTTCTTGTGATCCACACAGTCAAAGGCTTTGGCATAGTCAATAAAGCAGAAATAGATGTTTTTCTGGAACTCTCTTGCTTTTCCCATGATCCAGCGGATGTTGGCAATTTGATCTCTGGTTCCTCTGCCTTTTCTAAAACCAGCTTGAACATCTGGAAGTTCACGGTTCATGTATTGCTGAAGCCTGGCTTGGAGAATTTTGAGCATTACTTTACTAGCGTGTGAGGTGAGTGCAATTGTTCGGTAGTTTGAGCGTTCTTTGGCATTGCCTTTCTTTGGGATTGGGATGAAAACTGACCTTTTCCAGTCCTGTGGCCACTGCTGAGTTTTCCAAATTTGCTGGCATATTGAGTGTAGCACTTTCATAGCATCATCTTTCAGGATTTGAAATAGCTCAACTGGTATTTCATCACCTCCACTAGCTTTGTTCTTTAAAAATTAATTTCTTTAAATTTCTTTGAAAATTAATGTTCTTTAAATATTAAAAAAAACCCTGTTGTTTCAAAATAGTTAAATTTTAGAACAGTTCTATGCTAGACTTTCATGTAGTTTTAAAGATTATGCTTTCAAATACTATTTAATGAGATGGGAAGAATAGAATGTAAACCTTTAGGTGTAGCAGATTCCTAAAGATTACCACACACAGACAAATCACCAAAATCTTAAATATGATATTTATGGCTAGACTTAGGACTGATAAAATTTTTAAATTATTTAAATTAAATGTTAAAAAATTTTAAATTGTTTATTATTAAATTTTAAAATTATATTTTAAATTATAATTTTCTATATTTCCATTTTTCTATAGTGTGTTTGTTAAATTTATAAATATAACAAAATAAAGGCCATGAAAACATTTGCAGGCCTTTAGGTGACTTTTCAAAACAGTATGTTTTTTGAATATTTGATAAGCTTCTTTTACTATGTGAAGTATTTTTACAAAATGCACATATATAAACTATTTATATGCAATTGTATATATATATATATATACACATATGTCACATGAGGGTCTAACAATCTACATACTGTATTAATACTAGGACACTGCTTCTGTCTGCTTTAGTCTTATCTTTAAAAGAATCTATGAAGGAGAAAAGACAAATTGTCCAAGTATGAGAGACCTCAAGAAACGGACAGCAAGAAATGAGTCATAAAATGTAATTCACATTTCATGTTAACGTTATGGAGATAAATGGTAAATCTGAGATTATAGGAGAATTACTAGAATATTTCTTACAGAACATGTGGATTTATTAAGTCACATTGACCCATAATTTAAAAAACTTGAAGCCAGAAAGAGTTGTTTCATCTTCTCACTCGGTTTCTATTCTGTAACTCTTCTGTCTGATCCAGGAAATTAAAGAATCCCTCATCCAGCGATTCTAGTGCATTCACATAATAGATTATAAAATCATGCAAACACAGAGTATGAACATTAAATCAGCTCAATTTGATGAGAGTTTATAGAGCAAAACTTTGACTTCATAATCTTATTGGAAAGAAGTGATACAGACATAAAATGTTAAGGGCACATTACCTGTAAGTGCCAACATTCATAGGACAGATAGTGCCATTGAAGGTGTGAATGCTATAGGAGATTAAGACAATTATTGTAAGGTATATTGTAAGAATATAGGTGTAACATGGCGGTTCTCTAAATGTGGACACTGGAGCAGTGGCATCAGGATCACCTGGGGACTTATTAGAAATACAAACTTTTAAGCCCCACCCTAAACCTACTGAATCAAAACCTGTGTTTCAGCAAGCCCTCCAGGTGATTCTGAGAACCACTCCATCCTGGATGTGGGGCTGGTGACTGTGTGGCTCCTGTCGTGTCGTGGCTGGCGGCATTCCCCGGGAGTCATTATCATCAGAAGAAAGCCCTCTCACCCAAGGTTCTATGTCCTTCCCAGGAGTCTCCATCCACTGACTGCTAACTGTAGGTAACAAAGGCCTGGCCACCTTGCCTCAGAGCAAGACATCTCTGAAAGGTATCCCAGCTTCTGGTTTCCTGTGGGACCTGCTGAGGCCTTTCCTGCAGTTACTCTGGGGCTCAAGTTCTCCTGCTCTGTTCTACTTTCCTCACTCCCCTACAGACACTGATCCCAAGGATACTCTCCAATAAACTTCCTGCACATTTCTGTCTCAGGGTTTGTTTCTCTGGATCTGAGACCCAACTGAACACGAACCAGGGTCTACATTAGAGATAATAATTCAAGGCCCAGATCTATTGCTAGCATATCCCTATGGACAAAAGTCATGATGGTAAATAAACGTCAGAAGTTCTTTTGATGAAATACGAATTAAAAGTGATGGACAGGGAGGCCTGGCGTGCTGTGATTCGTGGGGTCGCAAAGAGTCGGACACAACTGAGCAACTGAACTGAACTGAAGAATCATTAATTTTTTTTCAGTCTTAAAAGTAGCTACGGATTAAGGCTGATGAGGTAAAAATTGCACAGCACCATGAATATCCTGAGACGGTGTGGTACAGAAGTTGAATGATGCTCTACAGCTAAACCATCTATATTAGAATCCCGACTTCACTAATTAGTTCTGTGACATGGGCAAGTTATTTACTTCTCTGTACCTCATCTCCTCATTGGTGAAATGGGGTTAAGGACCAGGGCTATTGTTAGGATTAAATGAGTAAATACATCTAAAACACTTAGAACCACTTAGTGGAAACACTAAGGAAAACACTTAATGGAAAACACTTAGAAGGAAACAGTGTTTGCAACATTATAAATGTCTCAATAAACATGAACTTTTACCATTTTTTTCTGAATACTGCTTTTAATATTAAAGAAGTGTTTAAAAAAGAAATAATAAGACTTAACAAAGAAATAATAAAAATATTTTTCCTGAATCTTGATATTAAGAGTAATTAAAGAAATGTTTAAAGAAGACTATGATAAAATATAAGCCAACCATTTGTTGCCTTTGGGTTACCCAGGAAATTAAATATAATGTGCCAGTAAGAACACTGATAAATAAAGTTTCAGTCAATTGACTTAAGTATTTATTGAACAATAACTATATCCCTAAAACTGCGCAATGAAACAACATGATTATTTAGCAGAACTGTGTTAGTAAAAGTGGTCCTGGTCAGTTTAACATCTTTATAGTTCCCTTTATTCTAGGATACTTTAGACTCCTGCCTTTAAAGAACTGTGAAAAGTGTTCCATTAAGAAGAGATGATGTACACCCGTGGTGGATTCATGTCAATGTATGGCAAAACCAATACAGTATGTAAAGTAAAATAAAGTAAAAATAAAAATTAAAAAAAATTAAAAAAAAGAAGAGATGAATGGATATCTATGATATTCTTCACAATTCAGGAAAATAGGTAATTCTAGCTGCTTCCTAATCAAGTACTCAATAGTGGCTTTGGTGAAGCTTCTTTATAAAAGCATCACCCAACTCTTTAATGCTGGTTCAGTTCAGTTCAGTCCAGTCACGTCCAACTCTTTGTGACCCCATGGACTGCAGCATGCCAGGCCTCCCTGTCCATCACCAAATCCTGGAGCTTGCTCAAACTTATGTCCATCGAGTCAGTGATGCCATCCAACCATCTCATCCTCTGTTGTCCCTTTCTCCTGCCTTCAATCTTTCCCAGCATCAGGGTCTTTTCCAAGAAGTCAGTTCTTCGCATCAGATGGCGAAAGTATTGGAGTTTCAGCTTCAGCATCTGTCCTTTCAGGACTGATGAATATTCAGGACTGATTTCCTTTAGGATTTGATCCTTTAGGTTTGATCTCCTTGCAGTCCAAAGGACTATCAAGAGTCTTCTCCAACACCACAGTTCAAAAGCATCAGTTCTTCGGCTTAACTAATGCTGGTGCTCAATATAAACTGGCTCCTCTACTTAGAACTTCAAGATGACAGCAAAGGAAGAATTTGCAGGAATACATGCAGGGTGAGTACCTCTGCATGTATTTTATAACTTTTTCAGGTTGTCATTCTACTCTTATATGAAGGTTCATTTTATCCACATAATTGTCTACGTATGACAAAATCCTTAGAATACATTCAAAGCCCATCTTTTCTATGAGGCTTCCCTTGATTAGACTAGGTTATATTAATCTCTCACTTCTCTAAATTTTTATTACAGTTAATGACACTTGACTGCATGCTTTCTTGTATGTTCTATATGCTTTCATATGTAAACCTTGTTTTGATAATTAGATCTTAAATGGTTAGACCAATCATGGTCAAACTTTAAGCATAAGAACCACCTAGAAGGCTCCCTGCAATGCAGAGTACTGGGCCTCACTTCAAGTTTCTGACTCAGTTGGTTGGAGAAGGAATCTGAAATTTTGCGTCTCTAAGTTCCCAGGCGATATTAATACTGCTGGGCGGGGACCTACTTTGTAAACAACTAAACTAGAGTACGGAGAAGGCAATGGCACCCCACTCCAGTACTCTCGCCTGGAAAATCCCATGGGTGGAGGAGCCTGGAAGGCTGCAGTCCACGGGGTCACTGAGGGTCGGACACAACTGAGTGACTTCACTTCCACTTTTCACTTTCATGCATTGGAGAAGGAAATGGCAACCTACTCCAGTGTTCTTGCCTGGAGAATCCCAGGGACGGGGGAGCTGGTAGGCTGCTGTCTATGGGGTCGCACAGAGTCGGACACGACTGAAGCGACTTAGCAGCAGCAGCAGCGAACTAGAGTATATTACAGTGACTTCTACTTTCTGTATAATGACACTGCGCATTAAATTATTTACTTTTTTTCCCTGCCATACTTGTTACAACAACTGTAATCCAATTTTTGAGCCCACATTTTCTTTTTTCTTGGAATGACTTCTGCTTTACTTTCTAGTGAATTCTTATTTCTATTTCAATTTTTAACTTAAATGTTGCCTATGAGAGAAGCCTATGAAAAGACTACAAGAAACTTTTCCTGTAAGTATATTGCCTTCTGGATTTAAGACTTCAAATGAAAGTGAAAGTCGCATCCGACTTTGCAACCAGAATACTGGAGTGGGTAGCCATTCCCTTCTCCAGGGTATCTTCCCGATCCAGGGATCGAACCCAGGTCCCCCACAATGCAGGCGGATTCTTTACCAGTTGAGCCATAAGGGAAGCCTGATAATTCTGGAGTGGGTAGCCTATCCCTTCTCCAGCGGATCTTCCTGACCCAGGAATCAAACCGGGGTCTCCTGCATTGCAGGTGGGTTCTTTACCAGCCGAGCTACCAGGGAAGCCCAATAGCTTTGTATATTTTCTCATTATAATAATTATTACTTTTTGCTGGAATTGCTGGTATACATATCTGTTTTTCTGAGCATACCATGACCCCTTCAAAGGCAGAAACCATGCAGTGCTCTCCTCTGAAGTGTTAGTATCAAACACAGTACATGCCACATAGTAGAAGTGTTCAGTAACTGTTAAAATGATGAACAAGTCGATTTCATATCTAGAGTCCTAAAGGCTCTCCTAATAGCTCTTCCTAACGTTAAGGAATCTGATTCCTGATTCACGTGAAATATAGCTATCAGTTTAATTTTCCTAAAATTTCATATTGCATTGCCTTCTACTATGAAACTATAGTGACTCCTAGTTTTAGGCTCTTTATAGTCTGGCTGATAACCAATAGCTCCAGTAGTAGCCAAGCTGTGATACTCATGTCTACTGAACACATATCACATATTCAACTGGCAGAAATTTGTAAAGCTCTATTCTTTTTTTTTTTTTTTCCCTCCCCAAACACATCCTTAAAATTCATCTGGTCTGCTTAGCTCTTGCACCATTCACTATTTACAGCACTTATTCAACACTTAACCATCAGCTGTCTTAAAATGCTCCCTTATGTATATTTCATTCACCTGACTAGTTGCAATGCTCTGATTCCTAAATGTAAATATGAAGTTGCTCAGTTGTGTCCAACTCGTCACGACCCCATAGACTATAGTCCACTAGGCTCCTCTGTCCATGGGGATCCTCCAGGCAAAAATATTGGAGTGGGTAGCCATTTCCTTTGCGAGGGGATCTTCCCAACCCAGAGATCGAACCTGGGTCTCCCATATTGCAGGGAGACTCTTCACCCGCTTTATACTTCTTTTTACTCTATTGTCTACAATAGACAGACTTTAATGTTTAGTTATAATCATATTAAGGAAAATATCCAATACGTTCTTTCAAAAAACACCTGAGGCTTCCCTTGTAGCTCAGTCAGTAAAGAATCTGCCTGCAGTGCAGGAGACCCGGGTTCCATCCCTGGGTTGGGAAGACCCCCTGCAGAAGGAAATGGCAACCCACTCCAGTATCCTTGCCTGGAAAATCCCATGGACAGAGGAGCCTGGTGGGCTGCAGTTCATGGGGTCACGAAGAGCCGGGCACAACTGAGTGACTAACACTGACTAACACTGTGGTCTATACATTTTTAATGTCACCAAATAAAACAGACCCCAATTATTCAAAAGAAGTTAGGAAGACACTCCAATTCCCCTTACTATCTGTGTGTCCTGGCTAAGAAACCCAAAGACTGTCCCAACCAGAAAGAAGACCTCTGTCTATACTGCTCAGGTTGGGCTTCCCTGGTGGCTCAGACAGTAAAGAGTCTGCCTGTAGTGCAGGAGGCCTGAGTTTGATCCGTGGGTTGGGAAGATTCCTTGGAGAAGGGAATGGCAACCCACCCCAGTATTCTTGTCTGGGAAATTCCACAGACAGAGGTGCCTGGAGGGCTAGAGTCCATGGGGTCACAAAGAGTTGGAGACCACTGAGCGACTAACACTTTCATTTCATACTGGTCAGGGAAGCTTTTAGACCAGATCATGATGTTATCTCTATCAAGACTGCAATTCTTCTAGAGTTAGAGAAACTGCCAGAAAGCAACAGGCATGAAGTAGGTAGTGGTTACAAGTGGAACTGTGCACCACACTTTGGGAAATGTAGCTGACATAAGTAAAAGGAAGTGAGAAGGGATGGAGACTAGATGTGTCCTTTAACATAACCAACTAGATAACATTCCATCCAGAGGACAGGCAGAGAGAATTCCATTTTAGAACAGCAAAACCTTTTAGGAAAAATGCCAGCTCCACTGGAAACTGAACTAGGAGTGAGGCATACCACCACGTCTTCCAGTTTTAATTCCAAAAGCTCCAATAAGGTACCAGAATCAAGGGGAAAAAGTCATATGCTTATCTATGACACATGACAGATCACGAGTTTTGACAGATCTTTGAAGGATAGATAATACAGAAACCAAACACAGGGAATATGGAAGAATACTGCAGAGGGAAAAAAAAAGAACTTTATCCTGAAAAATCAGGTAAAGATCCATGTGAAAAGTGAAAGTTGCTCAGTTGTGTCTGACTCTTTGTGACACCATGGACTGTAGTCCAACAGCGGTCCTCTGTCCATGGAATTCTCCCAGCAAGAGTACTGGAGCGGATTGCCATTTACTTCTCTAGGGGATCTTCCTGACTCAGGGATCAAACCTGGGTCTCCTGCATTGCAGGAGGATTCTTTACCAGAGAAGCCCCAAAGATCCATGTAGCTGAAAACAATATACTGTAATAATGAGAAGATTTTAATAAAAAGTCAAACCTTTCTTAATATGCAAAAATATATGGACTCCAAAAACAAGTGTTTCATAATAATATGGATTCTGGTAGCAAATTATATTGACAAAGATAAGCAATGAATAAGAAGTACATTGAGTGAAAGTTCTTATTTTGCATAGGACTGATTTAAAAAGCTTATGTTATAAATCTCTAAAAAAACAGGCAGAAATTCATTTAAATGGCCAAAGAAAAACAAAACAGTGGGGAAAGCAAGAAAATATTACAAGCAATAGTATAAGACAAGATGATATATGACTAAACATATCAGTTGTTAAAACATATGCAAAGAAATATCAAACATGCCTACCAAAAGATTTAAAGTCCAAGATAAAGTTAAAACTTGAAATTTCACCTATGGTCTAAGACAGGAGGTTGGAAGATTTGATATTCTATCCTTTTTCACTTTGGCAATGATACTTATGTTACATCATGCTGTTTACCTAAATATACTAATGAAATTAGGTTCTTTACATTTCAGATGTTTAAGTTCATTATACTCTCTGTATGTATATAGTATGTATTAATTAAATAGTATAACATATTTCCTTTATTTTTGAGTAAATAGGTTTTTTAAAGATATATACATTGTATAGACTATTATGTGAGTATATATAAATATGTAACAAAGATATAGCTATATAATGGATATGTGTGTATAAAGTATACAATAAAAATTAATATATGTAAAAAAACCATTCTTTGGTTATACCTCTAACATCCTATTTAGCAAAGGCATTAATACTATAATATGTAGTAAATGATTAAAATGCAAAACCATTTTAAACAACTTTTTATCACTTTATGTCAACAAATTGAGTTATTTTGTCTATTTAATACATATCTATATCATCCATATTTAATATAAGCCTATAGTATTCATATTCATACATATATAATAGATTATAAAAGCACTATACTACACAGTTATCCTTTTAAGCAGTGATTCAGAGAGCAGGGCTCTAAATCCACAGTTCTGAGCATTCATTCACAAAAAAGAATAATCATACACATATGCACTGCATAGTTACTTAAATTTATCTTATTGTAAAAAAAAGTTTTTGTAGAGCCTGATTTACAGAAGCAAACTCTTTGTAATTCAAAGGCCTTGAATAAGGGTTTTGGAGCCTAACTTAAAAAAAAGAAAGAGGTACTTAAATCTCATAGACATACTCAGCCACTGATGACCACTGATTCAGCACTACCCTCTCTTAATTTACAAGCATGGTATTGCTAAAGTTGATGGCAGTTACTTATCATTCAGAAATGCGATCTGATTTCATATTTTCATTTGAAGATTTTAAGGAATAAAACATGTTGTAACCCAACCATGCCACAATCCAGGTGACATCTGTACTAGGCAGAATCCTGTTGTTATTCTCCTGTCTAGCTGCTACTGATGAGAATGACAAAGTAGTGAAATTACATTTTCCCATTATTATTTCCAGACACTCTCTGGCAATGGTTTGTTGACTCTAATAAACCTTCAGACAAAGCTGTCAGCAAAGGAAATGGCTGAAGGAGAGTAAGGAAAAGCTCCTTCAACAATAAAATGCAACTAAACCTTAGTGCTAGCTTGTAATGTTTCTGATAGCAATTTAATATGAGTGCTTCAATATTTATTCTGATGCTGTATTTGAATTCCAAGGAGAACAATGTATTCCATCAAGTCACATTATCGAGGATTTTGATGAACATAAACATATTGTGAGATTAAAGAATGAGATGTCTTACCTGCTATAGTATTAAGAAACATCAAATATTCGAAGTTTGAAATTTCCCTTCTTTGCCAGCGCTGAGTCATGTTGGAAGATTTATAAAGCTGTCGAGGAGTGGCCAGTGATATCCTCCTAGCAATTAAGCAAATTATAACAGTTTCTTTAAACTCATAACCTTTAAAAGTCAAATAATAACTAATATATGGATTTGATATAATTCGATGTATGGTTTATCCTTCTTAGATAAATTACAAAAAACGTTTTAGTTGTAGAATCAGCAATATTTGAAAAAATCTATTACAGAGAAGATACACATATTTACTTGGAATAAATCAATATGAAAGCACCTATTTGTATAACATTGCTCCAAATGGATATTTTACAAGTCAACAGGAACAAAAAAGGCGAAACTGTACTCAAAATCAGTCAAAGTAGCTTTTAAACAACACAGCAAACCTACCCCATGCTAAGATGCTAGGTAGATGGTCAGGTAGCAGCTTATAAGCATTTGACTGAAACCTTATATAATAATGACCCCACTGAACTTTTTAAGCCTGTCTCCTCACAGAGTGTGCCCATGAGCACAGCCTCTAACCACATGACACATAATCCTCTAGAAGGTCAAAAGCAAACAACTGAGAATTTTGAAAATATAAGAATATCTTTGAAAATATAGGAATAGAAGAAGGAACACAGGAATATCTTAAGAGAGTAACTGAGGAGAATGTGTGTAAATTATGAACATTTGAAGGGATGTGTTTCTCTAAAAGCTGACTGATTTTGTGAAAGCATGATAAGGCTGAGTTTCTAAAACAATCACCACTTAACAAAGAAGTTTCCAAACGTTTTGAATTTGTGCCACCTTCAGTGTCTCAGGAATTTTTTCATGGTGCTCCTAGCCCAAGAGAAACATCCAACAGTTCTCTTTATTGAGTAGTTAGGTCTAAATAAGTTAACACTTGAGCCATAACAACTTAGTAGCTATCTGAGAATACAATATTCAAAAACTGAAAGAAAAATAGTATTTTATTTCCTTCTTAAATAACCCAATTACTTACTAAAGGGGTGCAGTGCACACCTGTTGGGCACTGTACAGCTTCTTAAACCTGGGAATCATACCTGACAGTACCATTTTCATTTCCTATCCCACATGAATTTTCATGGAGTGCCTGTTCCTTTTTTAAACCACAGCAACCCCTGAAAATTAGTTTCACAAAGCTAAGATGTCATCAAAAAGAATACAAGAATGCAGTGCCATCAAATGTTGAAGATTAGAACTAAGTTGAGCTGAGTTCGTGCAGCATTTGATAGATGTTGCTGTATTTCCCTAAAAAAACATAAAACGCCCTGCAGTAGGCCTGAGTTCACTGTGATATCTTAGGGCTCCATGGTGGGAGCTGTGGACCTAAGACTATTTTTATCTTCCATGTTTTATTATCATGTTTACACTCACATGAGATCTTAATAACCATGCCAAGAGCTAAGCCTCTTGGTTGCTAAGTCATGTCCAATCTTTTTTGACCCCATGGACTGTAGTCAGCCAAGTTCTGTTCATGGGATTTCCCAGGCAAGAATACTGGAGTGTGTTGCCATTTCCTTCTCCAGGGGATCTTCCCAACTCAGGGACTGAACCTGTGTCTCCTGCATTGGCAGGCGGATTTCTTACCACTGAGCCACCAGAGAAACCCAAGATACAGGGGTTGAAGAAAAGTAAGGAGGAAGGAAGAATGGGGATAAACTCGGTGTGTCAAATTAAAATTTGAATTAAGAATTTAAAAAATAATTATGTCTAACTCAATGCTTAAAATGTTAATATTTTGCAGCAGCTTGGTCACATGTTAACATTTTTGGAGCTTTCCTAGTTATATATACTTGAGATAATAGATCCTAAGGATTCCATAAGAACTATATAATTCTAATTGCAATGGTCAGGGGAATATATATTGCATACTTAAATACTATATCTTAGTACACTTTTCAATTAACTGGCAATATGATTTTCACAGGGCTACTAAAAGGGCTTCCAGATTTTAAGCCATTCTAGCACCACTATTCAAAAATTTTCCAGGCCAGATACTCTCACTGACACAATTATTTATGTTATAAATTTTAGCCTTGATTCTGGATTTATCATAGCAACATGCTAAAATATTTTCTGAATTATCAATTAATAAACTATATTGACCCAATTTGTATTTGTCACTATTATAATTATGTGCTTAGTCCAACTTTCACTGGATTACTATTGTAATCATATTCTTGCTAATCTGACTAAAATTCTTACCAGCAGCATGCTTAGTCTGCTAAAAGCAAAGTGTAGAATAAAGTTGTAAATTTATTTGTTGACATTTTAAACCTAGAAAATTTAAGAAGAAAGCTGCTGATATGGAAATAATCCTGAGCACCAAAAACACTCAAAAACCATGACCAAACAAATTGTGATAAGGATAAACAATGAGACTCGTGGGAGAAGGTTATCATGTCATTCTTAGAGCATGTAGTTGTGAAGAAAAATACAGGCATACAAAATGAATTTAGAAAATCAGATTATTATTAGCAAGTCCATGGAAAGGACCAGTTTTTCCTGTTTACTGCTCTCTCTTTTCTACTATAAACTCGCTGAGAGCAGGAACTATGTTATACATACTGTTATGTCCTTAGCATTTAACAATACTTGAACTAGAGATGGGGTCTAAATAAAGTATAAACCAAATGACTTCGGTTATTGGATTTCTATCCCTCAAAAAAATAATGGCTAAAGAGAGATGAAATTCAAAAAATAAATATATAAGTTCAATCATAAGAAGCAGCAAAATGATAACAGTAAATCAATAGGGCTATTAAAAATATCCTATAAACATTTAGACATTTGAATGAGTATAGTTGGTACATATTGGGCTACACAAAAATCCTTTTACAACTGGGGAATAAGAAGAACATAAAATTGCCTTCTGGAAAAAATACTAAGTACTATAACAAATGGTGACCATTTAAAATCATTAACTATATATGCAATGAGGTAGATTCTTAATCAGTAAAGAATCTAACTACACTCAAAATTTATTGATTATAATGACCGTCTGAATAGAAAATAGCAATACATTAACCAAACAATGACAATCAGTATGGAGTCTAGAAAACGGACAAATTCTTTGTCAGTATTTTTCTATCATTATGCATGGGGTAAGGGTATTGCTCTTTTGACCAATGTGGACCACTTTGATAGATGACACCAAATAGAAATTAAGAGAGTGGCTATGACCTTGGGCAAAATAAGTAACTTATCTAAACCGAAAACTTCCTATCTGTAACATGGATAAGAACTCCATTAAGGAACTTCCTTGTCCATCTGGTGGTTAAGGCTCCATGCTGCTGCGTCAAGGGGCAACCATTTGGTCACTGGTGGAGGAACTTAATATCCCTCATGCCACAGGTATGGCAAAAAAAAAAAAAAAAAAAAAAAAAAGAAAGAAAGAAAGAAAAAAAAAAAGTTAAAAAAAGAAATCCATTAAGAATCCACATGGTTTTAAGAATTAAGGGCTGAGTGCCCCTCTGCCAAGTGAGGACATGTGGACAGGATGATCATCTATGAACCTGGAGTTGGGCCATCAGCAGACACCAAATCTGCTAGTGATCCTGGACTTTCTATCCTCCAGAACCGGCAGAAATAAATGTCTGCTGTTTATAAGCTAAAAACTAATGCTTATAAACTTGAACACAAAGTACAGTCCCTGGGAGTTGGAAAGTGCTCAGCAAATGAGACATGCATGTAAACTAAAAGGGTGTTCATTAGGCTCTGCTCAGTTCAGTTCAGTCATATCCAACTCTTTGTGACCCATGGACTGCAGCATGCCAGGCCTCCCTGTCCATCACCAACTCCTGGAGCTTGCTTAAACTCATGTCCATCGAGTCAGTGAAGCCATCCAACCCTCTCATCCTCTGTCGTCCCTTTCTCCTCCTGCCTTCAATCTTTCCCAGAATCATGGTCTTTTCTGCTAGCTTTATGGAAACATTCCTTTTGTTCTAAATCTTTGCAATGTGATCTCTTTGGTGGGCTTGCCCAAGAAGCGGCCTAAGTGATACATGAAGTTGATTTTCTGGCAGTATACCTGCTTTGAGTTTGATCATTTTTGTCTGTATACTTCTAAAGCAGTCTCCTTTGGGCTTAGTTTAGGGTATATTCCCTAGCGTTTGATAAGTGAAAGTGAAGTCACTCAGTCGTGTCCAACTCTTTTGCGATCCCATGGACCGTAGCCTACCAGGCTCCTCAGTCCATGGAATTTTCTAGGCAAGAGTACTGGAGTGGGTTGCCATTTCCTTCTCCAGGGGCTTCCTGACCCAGGGATTGAACCTGGGTCGCCTGTGTTGCAGTCAGACGCTTTACCATCTGAGCCACCAGGGAAGCCCGTGAAGCGTTTGATAAACTCTGCTTTAAACTGACAAAACCTGATGTCAAAGAAACAAAGTAAAGAATGGATCCCTTGGTGATTTTCCCAAGATACTCTCAGCTGGAAGACTTCTATCTGTAGGGGTCAGACATCATCCCTTCCCTTCGACAATTTTCTAAATGTAACAGGATCTTACATATCATACACTCTTTGTAGGTGTCTGTGTGTATATCTATATACACCCAGCTACCTGCCTCCTCACCTACCTAACCATCTATATCTATGTGAGCATGCCCATATGCATGTGTATAGTGTATATGTGTGTTCACAGTCCACAAAGTGCATTCATTTTATGGTCTCAGGACAATTGTTGAAATGTCTTTCACAAAATACTATGCCTAGTTTATAGCAGATGAGAACTTCAGTCTTCTTGCTTAATGTTATTCATTCTTTCAACATATATGTACTGAGTTCCTACAATCAGATCAGACCCTATCCTTGTTACCCAGCCAGTAAGTGGCAGGTCTGAGCCTAAATTCAATGTTCTGCCAACCTCAATCTGCTACCTCCAAGGCTAAATATCACAGGAAATAAAGAAAATTGAACTTATGAGTATTTTATTGGGAAACTTAATGAGTTGAGTCTTTGGGGGGAACACAAAGGGGGCAACAAAAAAGTGTCTTAAGATAGAATTTCCAAAGTTACTAAACATGTTTTGTTTCCAGTTTTTCCATCAAGAAGAATAGCATTCCAAAAATCTGAGACTAAATGTGGTTGAAAGGAAAATTACACTCATAAGAAATAAGGAATATAGTAAAAGAGTTTCTGGTTGTTTTAAATGATTTCAGGTCCTGACAAGTAGAAGAATACCAAAAGAAATCAGAAAACTCTACTGGTAATCTTTGAAGAATCATGGTCATTGAGAAATATGTCAGGAGGCAGATGATTATTCTTTAAAAGGAAAGGGTTAGGCCTATTTGTGAGTTCTTAATGTCAATCCCTGGAAAAATCCTTGACTTGATGATTAAACAATTTGTAGGTACTTGTGAAAGGAAGTAATGATTACTAAGAGTCAGCTTAGATTCAGTAAGAATAAGCCTTGCAAAACTAATTTCATTTTTTTTTGCTAGATTAAATGCATTTGTCTTTTGACCTGTATTTTATATAAGTACTTCATCGTCTACTAATGTCTTAAGTGAATTTTGTTGTTCAAAATAGCAAATATCCTGAGCATGTGCATACATGTCTGTGAACTGGTTTTACACTATAAGCTTAATATGAGAATTGAGACTTTGTAATGTAGGGTAACTCTAGTTGAGTAGCACTTAAAAGCACCTTTGCAATTAGGTAGTGTGCTAGGTATTGTAGATTAAAAGATAAATAAGACACAGTTCCTGTCTTTTAAATGTCTGTAGCCTATTTAAGGGGAAGATAGACAAAGATTGGTTTTCCTTTCCATGCATGCAGTGCTCTGGAATAACTCCCAGGCACTTAATGATCTACACGGAAGACACTGTTGCTTGTCTGCCCAAAGCCGATTATTCTTTCTTCCTTAACAACAGAAAGTGTATTTTTTTCAGCTAGGAAGTGGCAGGGAGTTCAGAGGTATATTTTTCCTTGACTTGTAGGGGATGATTTGGCTTCACATTCAGTGTTCAGTGATGGTTTTAGGGGCAGGAAGGTGACTCCATTCTGGCCAAAGGGACTTCTAAATATAGTCCATTCTAAAACATAGAATTTCAAGAAGTCCTTTGCATCCTTCTCGTACTTGAATGCAGTTGCATGAAGATGTGTTATTCGGAGCAGTAGTGGTTATTTTGTGAACACGAAGCCAACTTAGAGTCCTGACATTACTGAACCTCTGAGCCAATACTGGCAACTCCTTTTCTTATGTTCTACATTTTTATTTACATATATATTTATTTTTGGCTGTACCGGGTCTTCCCTGTTGCTTTTCTCTAGTTGTGTGTGGGGACTGCTCTCCAGATGTGGTTTGTGGGCTTCTCACTGTGTTGCCTTCTGTTGGTGCAGAGCACAGGCTCTAGGCACGCAGACTTCAGCAGGTGCAGTGCACAGGCTCAGCAGGTACGGCTCACAGGCTCCAGAGCACAGGCTCAGCAGTCGTCGTGCACGGGGTTAGTTGCTCCATGGCCTGTGGGGTCTTCCTGGATCAGGGATCGAATTTGTGTCTTCTACACTGGCAGGTGGATTCTTTACCACTGAGCCACCAGGGGATCCCCTGGTAACTTCTTTTTAATTCCACCTCTTTCATAAAACAAACCCCCCACAACCAAAACCCTATGGTTAAACCACTTTTAGTCAGTTATTCAGTTACTCGCAGACAAAACCAACTAATTGATATTAGTGACACACATAATTACTGACCATGTTTTCTATACAGAGTAGTATCTTTGACTAAGTAAGAATTCAAAATAATACATTTAAAATACAAAGATGAAAGATTCAGGAAATGATTATAACCACACCATAATGAATGACTATTAATCTCAATAAACCCTAAGAGTTTTATTACTGTAATGAAGAAGTCTTTTTACACAACATTTATAAAAAACTATATGTTATTACACAACAATTAACCACAAACATCATGAGGCTTTTGGTAAGATCTTCAGCAAAAATGTCTTAACATGCTTACTATAAGACGCAATCAACTTTCTTACTTTGTCATTTAAATAAAATTATCTTAAATAAAATTATGCCCCATTCTGCCGTTCTTAAAACAGCTGTTTTCATAACCTCTTTCCCTACAAATGACCTGCAGAGGAAGACAATTCCTAGGTTTTCAAAATAATTACAAGGGCATAACTCTACTCAGATTTTTGTTGTATTTAGATGGAAATATGTTAGCCAACCATAGATAATGTGTAATATGATATAATTACCTGGCTTGTGGCAAACCATAGCTGGTCCCTACTCCAACCCGAGGCAAGCTATAGACGACTTTTTTTACTGTTGCTTGATCAGGGAAATTAAACATAACTGAAGCTGTGGCAAAAAGAAAAAACATGATTTAGAAAACCACAGGAGAGCTAACCATCAATTTCAAAAATCATTTTTCAAGTGCCTTTCATGATTTATTTGTAAAGGTAATGAATCTTCATAGAAATTAGATTTCCTTATAAGTTTATCCTAGGATTAACATTTTCAAACAAATACATTCTTTTTTAATTTTTATTTTTGCATTAGCAGCAGCATATAAAAGAAAGAAATACAATGCAAAAAATCAAGTCAGTATCACATCATGTCAATCATTAACATTCAAATATGAGCAGCACATTTTTTTTTGAAATATTTAAGGAGACTTACTTCGGTTTGCCATAAACACTTCCAAAGCAGTATTTTGTAGAAGATAACGTCTTGAAAATACAGCTCGTATCTCGCTGAACATCCATTTTCCATGAAGTCCCTCAGTGTATGCAAGGACCTAAAATAAACAGTTTGAAGGGAAGTGTCAGTCAGTGGAATATGTGTCTCAGACTTAGTCTGATAATACTTTAGTGCTGTATAAAAGTCAGTAAATTAGGGGTTATCTTCCTGAATTCATGATGTATTACAATACTGTCAATCATTTGATTCTGTATATTTACAAAATTTCTACCTTTCTAAATTTTTGTACCTGGCTCATGTAGAAATGAAGGAACAAAGGAACAGAAAAGTTGTAAAGGTGACCCTGTGACAAAACAGAAAATGTGTTATGCCTTGGAGGTCTTATATATGATTGGTTAGACCAGATGGCTGGATATATATGGTTGGTGCTTTTCCAATGTCATTTTTCCTCCTTCTTCCTTGCTTAATGGAAGACCATTTAGCCCTCAAAGTGGTCAACCCCAAGCAAGGGTTCATGATTGGTCTAAGCCTGAGGTCAATGAACATTTCTGGAAAAGGTGAAATAGCAAAAATTTCTAGGACTTGCAGGCCACCTGTCCTTCTCACAGCTATTCAACTTTGCCATTGTGGTATGAGCAGTCCCAGATAATGTGTAAGTAGATGGGCATGACTCTGTTCCAATAAAACTTTATTTGCAACAATGGCCTGAATTTGTTCCCGAGGACAGAATTTGTCTGACTTTGATCGAAGATAGTGATGATAAAGTCATTCTTTGCTTTCTCCAAATTCCCTTGCAACTATAAGTAAGAACATGTGACCCAGAACCAGCTAATAAGAATGAAACCAGTCATTTGGGGATATTCCAGAAAAGCTGATAAAAGGAGTCATATGTAGCTGGCACATTTCTATCTCCTCCTTACTTGAATGGAGATGTAATGGCAGAAACTGTAGAAGCACCTGTGTAGCAATTAGAGGAAGGCCAAGGTAATCCCAGCGAGTTTGACCTAATACTAAGTTGCTGAAACATTCTTAGCAATTATCCATATGCGGACTTCTTGTTTCATGATACAGATAAGTTCACATTTGATTATTCTGCTGCAGTCAAATCTGCAATAAACGCATTTTTGGAGCTAACAGAGACAGAGAAGGACAGGAAAGTCTGGCATTCTGCAGTCCATGGGGTCACAGAGAGTCAGATACAACTTAGTGACTGAATAACAACAAAATGAGTATAATCTCAGAAACAAGAAGCGATCTTTCCATGAAAGTTATGATGGCACCTTTATACTAAAAGTGGTATGCCAGGAGGATGGGTGATTTTATGTCTGCATATATTATGTATTACTTTATATATATAATATAAAATATATATATCAGTGTGTGTATATACATACACTAATACACCAAGATGGGCGGGTCATGGTGGAGAGGTCTGACAGAATGTGGTCCACTGGAGAAGGGAATGGCAAACCACTTCAGTATTCTTGCCTTGAGAACCCCATGAACAGTATGAAAAGGCAAAATGATAAGATACTGAAAGAGGAACTCCCCAGGTCAGTAGGTGCCCAATATGCTACTGGAGATCAGTGGAGAAATAAGTCCAGAAATAATGAAGGGATGGAGCCAAGGCAAAAACAATACCCAGTTGTGGATGTGACCGGTGATAGAAGAAAGGTCCGATGTTGTAATGAGAAATATTGCATAGGAACCTGGAATGTTAGGTCCATGAATCAAGGCAAATTAGAAGTGGTCAAACAGGAGATGGCAAGAGTGAATGTTGACATTCTAGGAATCAGCAAACGAAAATGGACTGGAATGGGTGAATGTAACTCAGATGACCATTTTATCTACTACTATGGGCAGGATTCCCTTAGAAGAAGAAATGGAGTAGCCATCCTGGTCAACAAAACAGTCCGAAATGCAGTAATTGGATGCAATCTAAGAATGATCTCTGTTCGTTTCCAAGGCAAACCATTCAATATCGCAGTAATCCAAGTCTATGCCCCAACCAGTAACGCTGAAGAAGCTGAAGTTGAACAGTTCTAGGAAGACCTATAAGACCTTATAGAACTAACAGCCAAAAAAGATGTCCTTTTCATTATAGGGGACTGGAATGCAAGAGTAGGAAGTCAAGAAACACCTGGAGTAACAGGCAAATTTGGCCTTGGAATATGGAATGAAGCAGGGCAAAGGCAAATAGAGTTTTACCAAGAGAACACACTGGTCATAGCAAACACTCTCTTTCAACAACACAAGAGAAGACTCTACACATGGACATCACCAGATGGTCAACATTGAAATTAGATTGATTATATTCTTTGCAGTCAAAGATGGAGAAGCTCTATACAGTCAACAAAAAAAAGACCAGGAGCTGACTGTGGCTCAAATCATGAGCTCCTTATTGTCAAATTCAGACTTAAATTGAAGAAAGTAGGGAGAACCACTACACCATTCAGGTATGACCTAAATCAAATCCCTTATGATTATACAGTGGAAGTGAGAAATAGAGTTAAGGGACTAGATCTGATAGATAGAGTGCCTGATGAACCATGGAATGAGGTTGGTGACATTGTACAGGAGACAGGGATCAAGACCATCCCCATGGAAAAGAAATGCAAAAAAGCAAAATAGCTGTCTGAGGAGGCCTTACGAATAGCTGTGAAAAGAAGAGAAGTGAAAAGCAAAGGAGAAAAGGAAAGATACAAGCATCTGAATGCAGAGTTCCAAACAATAGCAAGAAGAGATAAGAAAGCCTTCCTCAGCAATCAGTGCAAAGAAATAGAGGAAAACAACAGAATGGGAAAGACTAGAAATCTTTTCAAGAAAATTAGATGCCAAGGGAACATTTCATGCAAAGATGGGCTTGATAAAGGACAGAAATGGTATGGACCTAACAGAGGCAGAAGATATTAAGAAGAGGTGGCAAGAATACACAGAAGAACTGTACAAAAAAGAGCTTCACGACCTAGATAATCATGATGGTGTGATCACTTAACACTCACCTAGAGTCAGACATCCTGGAATGTGAAGTCAAGTGGGCCTTAGAAAGCATCACTACGAACAAAGCTAGTGGAGGTGATGGCATTCCAGTTGAGCTGTTTCAAATCCTGAAAGATGATGCTGTGAAAGTGCTGCACTCAGTATGCCAGCAAATTTGGAAAACTCAGCAGTGGCCACAGGACTGGAAAAGGTCAGTTTTCATTCTAATCCCGAAGAAAGGCAATGCCAAAGAATGCTCAAACTACCGCACAATTGCACTCATCTTGCACGCTAGTAAAGTAATGCTCAAAATTCTCCAAGCCAGGCTTCAGCAATACGTGAATCGCCAACTTCCTGATGTTCAAGCTGGTTTTAGAAAAGGCAGAGGAACCAGAGATCAAATTGCCAACATCCGCTAGATCATGGATAAAGCAAGAGAGTTCCAGAAAAACATCTATTTCTGCTTTATTGACTATGCCAAAGCCTTTGACTGTGTGGATCACAAGAAACTGTGGAAAATTCTGAAAGAGATGGGAATACCAGACCACCTGACCTGCCTCTTGAGAAACCTATATGCAGGTCAGGAAGCAACATTTAGAACTGGACATGGAACAACAGACTAGTTCCAAAGAGGACAAGGAGTACGTCAAGACTATATATTGTCACCCTTCTTATTTAACTTCTATGCAGAGTACATCATGAGAAACACTGGGCTGGAAGAAGCACGATCTGGAATCAAGATTTCCGGTAGAAATATCAATAACCTCAGACATGCAGATGACACCACTCTTATGACAGAAAGTGAAAAACTAATGAGCCTCTTGATGAGAGTGAAAGAGGAGAGTGAAAAAGTTGGCTTAAAGCTCAACATTCAGAAAACGAAGATCATAGCATCTGGTCGCATCACTTCATGGCACATAGTTGGGGAAACAGTGGAAACAGTGGCTAACTTTATTTTTCTGGGCTCCAAAATCACTGCAGATGGTGACTGCAGCCATGAAATTAAAAGACGCTTACTCCTTGGAAGGAAAGTTATGACCAACCTAGATAGCATATTCAAAAGCAGAGACATTACTTTGCCAACAAAGGTCCATCTAGTCAAGGCTATGGCTTTTCCTGTGGTCATGTATGGATGTGGGAGTTGGACTGTGAAGAAGCCTGAGCGCTGAAGAATTGATGCTTTTGAACTGTGGTGTTGGAGAAGACTCTTGAGAGTCCCTTGGACTGCAAGGAGATCCAACCAGTCCATTCTGAAGGAGATCAGTCCTGGGATTTCTTTGGAAGGAATGCTGCTAAAGCTGAAACTCCAGTACTTTGGCCACCTCATGCGAAGAGTTGACTCATTGGAAAAGACTCTGATGCTGGGAGGGATTGGGGGCAGAAGGAGAAGGGGACAACAGAGGATGAGATGGCTGGATGGCATCACTGACTTGATGGACATGAGTCTGAGTGGACTCCAGGAGTTGGTGATGGACAGGGAGGCCTGGCGTGCTGCGATTCATGGGGTCGCAAAGAGTTGGACACGACTGAGCAACTGAACTGAACTGAACTGATATACATACACACATTAATATTTTTATTTTTCTCATTGAGAACTATGATTTAATGGATATTTGACCTTGTATTCTTCTCCATTATTCATACTGTCAGTTTATTTTATTGAATACCTTTAGCAGGCAGGTGGCTCACACCCATAGAAGTTGGTTTGACTCTAAGTGCTTCATGTAAAACTTTCTTACCAACTGTGCCAGTTATTCAATGATTGTGTCTCGGCTCTTGAGTCACCCTTAATTGCTTATCATGTGAAAATGAATCTGTGCCCTTAATTTTTCCTTTGGTAGCCAGGAGTATGTTGAGGTCCATCAGGGAAGGACTCTGAAGAGACGATGCTGAGGCAAGCGGTTTTTCTTCCCCATTCCGTATGCTCACCTAGCAGGTCTCTGCAGAGCGTGGGCTTCTCCAGGGCCCAGCTCCTGCAGTATGTGAGGGCCTACAGCACCCGGTGATGAGAAGATTTCTCCAGTACTTCAGTGCCCCAGGCACTTTTATAGCAAGGTGCTCTGATGAGAACCCTCCTATAAGGAGCTTCACCAATCCCTAGAGGATGGTTTTCTCGAAAGTTCCAAAAGACAGAGCACCAAGCTCCCCCAGCAGGGCACCAGAGTGACTTTGTACCATGAAGGGCGCTAAAATCCATGCCCTCCCTACCTAAGTCAAGGGCCCCTGCTTGGGTTCAATATCAGCTCAAAATACAGTGGCTGGTCCTCATGTATTCTGTTCCTATGTTCCTCAGAGTTCTTGTTATTTCTTACTAACTTGTTTCTCCAGAATTCTACTAGAATTCATATTATAATTATTTCTATGTTATAGTGTTTATAAATTATAACACTTTCCCTGTTCAAATTGCTATGTGGCTTCTTTCTCTTGATTGGTTACAAACTGATATAGGAACTCAATCAATTTTCCTCCAGGCTGGGACCACAGCAGTCCTCAGGGGCCCTCAGGGACCCTTGGGAACAAGAAAAAGGGAACTGAGATAATCAGAGGAACTCAGTAAAGTCTGGAGGTGAAGAGTAAAAGGAGACAGAATAAAATTAAATTATTTTGCTAGCAAGTAATAAACAGCTTTTCATACTGTTCAGGGGCAGGAGGAGAAGGGGACGACAGAGGATGAGATGGCTGGATGGCATCACCGACTCCATGGACGCCTGGAGTGAACTCCAGGAGTTGGTGATGGACAGGGAGGCCTGGCGTGCTGCAATTCATGGGGTCGCAAAGAGTTGGACACGACTGAGCGACTGAACTGAACTGAATAAACAGCTTAGGCTTCCATGGATGCTCAGTGGAAAAGAATGTGCCTACCAGTGTAGCAGTCGTGGGTTCGATCCCTGGGTTGGGAAGATCCCCTGAAGAAGGAAATGGCACCCACTCTAGTATTCTTCCCTGGAAAATTCCGTGGACAGAGGAGACTGGCAGGCTACAGTCCACGGGGTCACAAAGAGTCGGATATGACTGAGCAACTAAATTAACATCAACAACCATAAACAGCTCAGGAGGCAAATTCCAGAAGATAGATCCAAAGTTCCAAGCTGTTTTGAACAAGGACAGCATCATCTGAATAAGCGGTACAGCCCCCATTCAGAGAAGCCAAGGAAAAGAAAATTTTCCTTTACAGTCACTGACGTTATAGTTAAGCTTTTGAAATCCTTAAAAGGGACTGATAAAAGACAGTGCTTTGAGGCGTTCATAATTTCCTGCCAGAAAACTCAAGAAAGCCAACAGTCCTTTTCTTTTTTTTAAAGCATGCCACCTCCTACTTTCGCATTTCTTTTCAGATTGATTATGGAACGAAACTCTCCTAATTTAATTAAAACTTCTCTTTTAAGTATCCTTTCCTGTGAACTGCCTTACCTGGTTTCCAGCTTAAGAGTTATCATGTACTAACCTCCAGTAACTCTTCTATGACATCATTTTGTGTCAGTTCTATGCATGGAACTTATTTATTTGTTTGCTTTTTCTCAGTCCCCTCCCTGTGATGTGAAAGTTCCATGACAACAAGGTTCTCAGTCATCTTATTTACTGCTCAATACACAGAGGCTAAAGCAATGCCTCGCACATATGTGCTCCATATACATTTGTTTACTGACTAAATCACCAAGAGAAACGGACAGATAATACATATGGGGAGGGTTACAAAGAGATCTTACAAAGTATGCGTATCTTTGACTCCTTTGCTGAACCGGAAAGAGCTTTCCAGTTTCACCTTCAGACGTCTCATGTTTATTATCCTAAGGCTGGAGCCTGCCAGAAGTCTCTCCTGACTTGAGATTTAATCAAGATCTAAACAAAGTGATCTAAATAGAATAACTTTTATATTTTCTAGTAGGTTAATTTGCACTCACGAGGAACTCTAGATTGGGTTATATGCTGTGCTGTGCTCAGTCATTAAGGCATGTCTGACTCTTTGTAATGCAGTAGACTTGTAGCCCACTGGGCTCCTCAGTCCATGGGACTTCCCAGACAAGAATACTGGAGAGGACTGCCGTGTCCTCCTCCAGAGGATCTTCCTGACCCAGGGATGGAATCTGCATCTCCTGCACTGGCAGGCAGATTCTTTATCATTGAGTCACTAAGGCAGACTGGGTTATACCATATCCTGAAAGGTCTGTCTCCATAAAAAGGATTCCTTCATTCTAGAGGGGCTATGGAAGGTCTTTTAGGCTAAGGCATTTTAGTTGATAGACTTAATGCCTCTCATTTAAGAAAATATATACTGAGGTGTGTCACAGAATATCATTTGACACCCCTTTTAAACATCGGTTTCATTTCTGTTAAGTAATTAGACATTTTTTTTTGGTAGTGAAATTACTGCAGAAAGGATGGAAAACAAAATATTTAAAGAAATGATGTTGAGATAAACCACTAGCATTCAAATAACTTCACTGATCGCCATGATTGCCTGGGACTATACCCCAGTCCCGTTTCCTCTCCTCTGCTCAGATACCGAGAGAAAGCCCTGAAACAGAGCATGAGGGTAACTAGAGAGAGTTTACTGACACACACTCAGGGGGCTCATGGAGGCCAAAGTAGAACGCTGTGACACTGGAGGCAGAGAGACTCGTAAGGATGCTACTTGGGGCATGTGATGAGTTTAATCAATTTGTATGTGCTTCAAAAGGGCAAAGAATATCATTTATAGTTGACTAAATACTGAGTTTATGGTATGTTTCTATAAAATTCTGGGCATCAAGCCTAGGTCTGAAATATGACTTGATCCTATAAAATTGCCTGTATTTTATTTATATCTCCTCTAGTTACATAGTGTTCTGTAAATTTCAGGCTCTTCTATAAAATAATAATGCTTTAAGTTACTTTTTCATTTAGTCCAAGATATTTTTATAAACCATAGAAGTACTTTCATCTAGACTTGAGGTCTGTGGTTTTGCTTTCTTTCTTAAGTCAACCTTTCCATATTATCTGATTTGTGCTTCCCAGGCTGTCCAAATTTCTTAATATACTATGAAACCAATCAGCAAATGCTGACTAGTCTACTCAGTTTCATTTTCTGAAAAGTTGAACGAAGAAGTTTTATTACATCATATGGAGCCTGGTGGGTTAGACCTAGGGGTCGCAAAGAGTTGGACACGACTTAGCACCACACACATAGATCATAAACAGGACAATTAAAGCATTTTGATCACAAATTTTATGAAACTTCTGTGATTTTCTTAAGTGACCACTGATCTGCTTTGAACTAAGGGCTTAATATCCAAAAACAGTGAAGGGAGAGAGAGATTACACTGGCTTTATACCCTGAGGTCTGCCCCACTCACGAACTGAAGCACACAGGATGCAATCTAAAACAAATGTAGTAGAGACCCCTTGTAAACCACTTCACCCAAATGTGTGCTTAACACATATTTGATGACTGTGTTGAAGAAAAATAGGGTTGCTGTGCACTCATGTGTATCAGACATGCATATTTGTCAGAAACATGGGTATGGCTGTCAAATCAATTTCATCTTTTTTTCTGTTAAAGACAGTTAATATTGTGTGACCTAAAAAGTACTTGTTTTGTGATAGCTTTGGTGATCTCAAATCATCTGACTGCATGTATCAGAACAAGTATTTGGATATGAAAAAACTAAATTTTGCTTCAAGCTGTATTTCTGTTAAGAATTGATGAGAATGATGCAAAGGGCTGGCTAGACATGTCCTGTTCAGTGTTCATCAGGTCATCATATCCAACAGACACTTGCAGCTTGAACAGTTTAATTAAAGGGCTGTTAGTGCAATGGGAGACTGTAACCCCCATTACTTTGATAATTCTGTACAAATTACCAATGATTCTGGATGTAGCAAATATATTCAGGATGGAAGAGTGCAAGAGTGGTTTTAGGTTTGCATTCATGCACGGTCTTTTCCCTTTTGCCAGATGAATAAAGAGGATTCTAAGGCCCAGAAGAAAACCAGAACCACAGAGCAGAAGAAGCTCGGGTTCTACATCGACTATGTTGTGGAAGATCATCTCTGACTGGCAGTCGAGGTCATGGAACATGAGATGAGGAAGTAGGAAGCAGAAAAAACGGCCAAATGTTTGGAACTGCCTTCTTCCAGTTCTCACTGCATTTTGTGGTGATACCAGTTCTTCACCAAAGGCATAGAGAGAATAAGATGTAAGAAGTAACTAATTAGAAGTGTATGGAAAAAAGGAAACAGCAACACAATGGACTCTTCTCTTCTAATTGGGCAATGAATGATTTTCCAAGAGGTCAGTTACATACGTATGCACAAGTTAAAAGTAAGTTTTCAGATCCTTACCTTCTTAAAACCTATTTGTCTGAGGATGAATATGTGAGAGAAATACACGTTGTTTTTCCCATCTCTCTTTTCCCATTGCCATTCTCCAATTACAAAATGGGAGGGGGGCTCTCTGTGATGTATCATCTAGGGTACAAAATCTGTTGAGGGGGTAGGAGCCTCAAATAAGGGACAATTTATTAGAAAGTGTATGCCCTCAATGACTGGATTTGAAAAATCTTTAAGTTAAATGGTTTCCTAATTCTCTACTTTCAAAGAGCTGAAGTTGGATCTAATTGGGTTGACAGTTGGAAGATAATTAAAGATAATTTTTGACGATAGATCCACTAGGTGATTTTTAGCATACAACTTAGAAGTAGCACAAAAACCTATATAAATGTTGCTGGAATAAAATGTCAATATCCTTCTATTTACTTATAGTTTAAAATTTGAACAGGATTTTTCAACAGAACTACAAAAAAGTAAGTTAAAAACTATAAGAGTTATTATTCACACTGGTCAGAATGCCTACCATCAGAAAGTCTATAAATAATACATGGTGCAGAGGGTACAGAGAAAAAGGAATCATCCTCCACTGTTGGTGGTAATATAAATTCCTATAGCCGTTATGGAAAGCAGTATGGTGGTGTAAAAGCTACAGACGGTTACCATATGATCTAGCGATTCTATTCCTGGGCATATATCTGGAGAAAACTATAACTCAAAAAGATACATGCATCCCAGTATCTCTGCTGCTGCTACGTCGCTTCAGTCGTGTCCAACTCTGTGCGACCCTGGAGACAGCAGTCTACCAGGCTCCCCCTTCCCTGGGATTCTCCAGGCAAGGACACTGGAGTGGGTTGCCATTTGCTTCTCCAATGCATGAAAGTGAAAAGTGAAAGTGAAGTCACTCAGTCGTGCCCGACCCTTAACGACCCCATGGACTGCAGCCTACCAGGCTTCTCCATCCATGGGAATTTCCAGGCAAGAGTACTGGAGTGGGGTGCCATCGCCTACAGCACCATTTATAATAGCCAAGACAGGAAAGCAACCTAAATGTCCATCAACAGATGACTGGATAAAGAAGATGTGGCATAAATACATAATGAAATATTATTCAGCCACAAAAAAAAATGGAATCATGCCATTTATAGCAACAAGAGATTATCATACTAAGTGAAGTAAACCAGAGGAAAACAAATATCAGATGACATAGTATGTGGAATCTAATAAAAAAATGATAAAATGAACTCATTTTTCAAACAGAAATAGACTCAGACATAGAAAACAAACATGATTACCAAAGGGGAAAGGGTGGGAAGGGATAAATTAGGAGTTTAGGATGAACACTGTACACATAAAATAGATAACCAACAAGGACCTACTATATAGCAGAGGGAGCTATACTTAATATCTTGTAATAAGCTATAATGGAAAAGAGTCTGAAAAACAATATACATCTGAATCACTTTGCTATACACCTGAAACTACCACAATATTATAAATCAACTATATTTCAATTTTTAAAAAGTTAGGGGTAGCTTTAATATTGATCCCTGTATTGTTTTAGCAATAAATAATATTCCTATGTAGATATACTAACCATCTCATTAAGATGAATTTCCCATAGCATTTTAACTTTATATGTTTTGTAATTATTTTTCAAAGCTCACAATATATTTATGCTGTATGATTATAAGCTGATAATATTTATAAAAACAATTTGTTTCAGAATAAAAATGTTAAACACTTAAAATTTTATGGTCTTAGGTATTTAAAATATTAAAACTTTAATTCATTAGTGTATATGCTTTCTGTAGATTATTAGAATATAATGATCAATATATGACTTTCAAGCACAAAATGGTTTTAGAATAGCTGTTTGGAGGAGGGATCAAATGGAAATATTTGTTGAGTAAGAAAGAGGAATTACATAAAATGTCCACTTGAAAAAATATTATTTGTACATTTTAAAGTGGATGTTGATGACAGCCAAATCATTATTCCTTTGGATATATTTGATTCTATTGGGTATATCTGAAAAGTGATTTTTTTAAGAATTTTATTTTAAAATATCAATATGTAGAACATTCTGGATATCACATCTTTAAAAAAGGTTAAACTTATGATAAGTATTAAACATTAACATGTATAATATGTAAACTGTTTTATACATGTGTAACGTGGTATAAAATTCTTTTACGGGGGGGGGCGTTAAAAAAATGTTAGAGGACAATTACAATGGACCCGCACTATACAATAAAGAAAACCTCAAATTTCTCATGGGAAAGTCTCACTAAACCTTTTTATCCAATTAATAATGAATAAAGTCATCAAAATAAAACTGTCAGGGGTAGGCACTATAATCAGTAAAATCTAATACAGACCAAAAAATGATCACTGAGTCAAATCTTTTCATTAAAATTTAGATGGAAAATAATTAGTCCCAATGAAAATAAATAATTCATGTAATATACAATTGAAAATGGAAAAAGCTGAAAATGGTTTAACTGTGAAGTCAATGAAAATGATCAAGAAATTAGGCTAGCAAAAAGACAGTTTCTAGGAAATACATCTTCAATGAAAAATTTATAATATATACTATATTGTTATACATCTGAGGTTAAATATTCATAAACACAGTCATTATCACTAAATGAATTAAAATTACAGGGTCAAAATATCGTATAACTGAGAAACATTTAGGCAGCTCATCTACAGAGTTTTTCCTTTAGTTTTATTTTATCTGGCTATGCAGTGTGGTATGCAGGATCCTAGTTCCCCAGCCAGGGATGGAACCCGTGCCCCCCGCAGTGGAAGCACAGTCCCAACCACTGGACCACTGGAAGGCAGGGAAATTGCTAGAGGGCTTTTTATTCAGCATTTTGCTCGAAGTCATCACTTTATGTACCTGCCTCTCCTACATTTAAAGCCTTCCTAGGGTCCATCTCTCTTATAAGCTGTAAGACCTCAGGGAAGTTAGTTCATTTCTAATTATTTAGCTTCTATATCATAAGATGGAGGAAATGACAATACTTAAACTCATTGGGTAGCTGAATGAGTTCTGAATGAGTTCTTTTAAAAAATGCTTAGTACAGTTCCCTGCTTCCGCTCATACCTTCCCCATTGTTGGAGAGTCCCCATGAGCACACAGGAAGTGCGTAACAAATGTTAGCCTTCTACTCTAATGCCTACTTTCTCATGTGCACATGTACAGACATACACATATACATGCACTGAGCACATCTCTGGTTTTAACCTTCAAAAATGACACTGCCAGTGAGAGAACAGAAAACCTGGACCACAGCATATGACCTTTAAAACTAACAGCCATAACTATTGTTTCCTTAGTGGCAGTTTGCATTCTAGAAGTTTTCCAAAATCACAACTATTTGAGACCTCAGCTACCACATCCATTGTTAGCAGTGATAACTCTAGGAAGTGAAAGTGAAAGTTGCTCAGAAATGCGTGACTCTTTGCGACCCCATGGACTGTCCATGGAATTCTCCAGGCCAGGATACTAGAGTGAGTAGCCTTTCCCTTCTCCAGGGGATCTTTCCAACCCAGGGGTTGAACCCAGGTCTTCCACATTGCAGAGGGATTCTTTACCAGCTCAGCCACAAGGGAAACCCAAGAACACTGGAGTGGGTAGCCTATCCCTTCTCCAGGGGATCTTCCTGACCCAGGAAACAAACCAGGGTCTCCCACATTGCAGGCGGATTCCTTACCAACAGAGCTATAGTGTCTTCTCTAATTAGGCTAGCTCTTGCTCTTTTCATGATTTATCAATTGATTTTTTAGTGACTCTTATTTAACAAATATTTATTGATTGACCTTCACCAGCTGATAGTGAATGAGAGGCAGAGTCCCTGTTCAAAGAGGTCACAGGTGCATGAGGACTCTCCAACAATGTGGAAGGTATGAGCGGAAGCAGGGAAGGAAGAGGGTCTCAAGCATAGTTCAGCTCAGTTTAGTTCAGTCTCTCAGTCATGTCCGACTCTTTGCGACCCCATGAATCGCAGCACGCCAGGCCTCCCTGTCCATCACCAACTCCTGGAGTTCATTCAGACTCACGTCCATCGAGTCAGTGATGCCATCCAGCCATCTCATCCCCGGAAGTCCCCTTCTCCTCCTGCCCACAATCCCTCCCAGCATGAGAGTCTTTTCCAATGAGTCAACTCTTTGCATGAGGTGGCCAAAGTACTGGAGTTTCAGCTTTAGCATCATTCCTTTCAAAGAAATCCCAGTACTGATCTCCTTCAGAATGGACTGGTTGGATCTCCTTGCAGTCCAAGGGACTCTCAAGAGTCTTCTCCAACACCACAGTTCAAAAGCATCAATTCTTCGGCACTTAGCCTTCTTCACAGTCCAACTCCCACATCCATACATGACCACAGGAAAAACCATAGCCTTGACTAGACGGACCTTTGTTGGCAAAGTAATGTCTCTGCTTTTGAATATGCTATCTAGGTTGGTCATAACTTTTCTTCCAAGGAGTGTCTTTTAATTTCATGGCTGCAGTCACCATCTGCAGTGATTTTGGAGCCCAGAAAAATAAAGTTAGCCACTGTTTCCACTGTTTCCCCAACTATGTGCCATGAAGCGATGCGACCAGATGCCATGATCTTCATTTTCTGAATGTTGAGCATTAAGCCAAATTTTTCACTCTCCTCTTTCACTTTCATCAAGAGGCTCGTTAGTTTTTTACTTTCTGCCATAAAGGTAGTGTCATCTGCATACCTGAAGTTACTGATATTTCTACCGGAAATCTTGATTCCAGCTTGTGCTTCCTCCAGCCCAGCCCAGCTTTTCTCATGATGTACTCTGCATAGAAGTTAAATAAGCAGGGTGACAATATACAGCCTTGATGTACTCCTTTTCCTATTTGGAACTAGTCTGTTCTTCCATGTCCAGTTCTAACTATTGCTTCCTGACCTGCATATAGGTTTCTCAAGAGGCAGGTCAGGTGGTCTGGTATTCCCATCTCTTTCAGAATTTTCCACATTTTTTTGTGATCCACAAAGACAAAGGCTTTGGCATAGTCAATAAAGCAGAAATAGATGTTTTTCTGGAACTCTCTTGCTTTTTCAATGATCCAGCGGATGTTGGCAATTTGATCTCTGGTTCCTCTGCCTTTTCTAAAACCAGCTTGAACATCAGGAAGTTGGCGATTCACGTATTGCTGAAGCCTGGCTTGGAGGCTTTTGAGCATTACTTTACTAGCGTGTGAGATGAGTGCAATTGTGTGGTAGTTTGAGCATTCTTTGGCATTGCCTTTCTTTGGGATTGGAATGAAAACTGACCTTTTCCAGTCCTGTGGCCACTGCTGAGTTTTCCAAATTTGCTGGCATACTGAGTGCAGCACTTTCACAGCATCATCTTTCAGGATTTGAAACAGCTCAACTGGAATGCCATCACCTCCACTAGCTTTGTTCGTAGTGATGCTTTCTAAGGCCCACTTGACTTCACATTCCAGGATGTCTGACTCTAGGTGAGTGTTAAGTGATCACACCATCATGATTATCTAGGTCGTGAAGCTCTTTTTTGTACAGTTCTTCTGTGTATTCTTGCCACCTCTTCTTAATATCTTCTGCCTCTGTTAGGTCCATACCATTTCTGTCCTTTATCAAGCCCCTCTTTGCATGAAATGTTCCCTTGGTATCTCTAATTTTCTTGAAGAGATTTCTAGTCTTTCCCATTCTGTTGTTTTCCTCTATTTCTTTGCATTGATCACTGAAGAAGGCTTTCTTATCTCTCCTTGCTATTCTTTGGAACTCTGCATTCAGATGCTTGTATCTTTCCTTTTCTCCTTTGCTTTTCACTTCTCTTCTTTTCATAGCTATTTGTAAGGCCTCCCCAGACAACCATTTTGCCTTTTTGCATTTCTTTTCCATGGGGATGGTCTTGATCCATATCTCCTGTACAATGTCACGAACTTCATTCCGTAGTTCATCAGGTACTCTGTCTATCAGATCTAGGCCCTTAAATCTATTTCTCACTTCCACTGTATAATCATAAGGGATTTGATTTAGGTCATACCTGAATGGTGTAGTGGTTTTCCCTACTGTCTTCAATTTAAGTCTGAATTTGGCAATAAGGAGTTCATGATCTGAGCCACAGTCAGCTCCTGGTCTTGTTTTTGTTGACTGTATAGAGCTTCTCCATCTTTGGCTGCAAAGAATATAATCAATCTGATTTCAGTGTTGACCATCTGGTGATGTCCATGTGTAGAGTCTTCTTTTGTGTTGCTGGAAGAGGGTGTTTGCTATGACCAGTGTGTTCTCTTGGTAAAACTCTATTAGTCTTTGCCCTGCTTCATTCCACATTCCAAGGCAAAATTTGTCCGTTACTCCAGGTGTTTCCTGACTTCCTACTCTTGCATTCCAGTCCCCTATAATGAAAAGGACATCTTTTTTGGCTGTTAGTTCTATAAGGTCTTGTAGGTCTTCATAGAACCATTCAACTTCAGCCTCTTCAGCGTTACTGGTTGGGGCATAGACTTGGATTACTGTGAACATCGAACTTAGCGAGGGCGGCTGCGACTGGCGCACAGAGAGTGGCCAAGAGGAGCTACCCCAGTCCGAGGTCAGGGGCGGCGGCCGGGAAGAGCTACCCTATGTCCGAGACCAGGGCCAGCAGCCGGGAGGGGCAACCCCACGTCCAAGGAGCGGTGCCTGCGTGGGTGCAGGAGGGCCTAGAGGAGCTAGTTCACGTTCAAGGTCAGGAGGGGCGGCAGTGAGGAGATACCCCTCGTCCCGGGTAAGAAGCAGCGGCTGTGCTTTGCTCGAGCAGCCGTGAAGAGATACCCCATGCCCAAGGTAAGAGAAACCCAAGTAAGATGGTAGGTGTTGCAAGAGGGCATCAGAGGGCAGACACACTGAAACCATATTCACAGAAAACTAGTCAATCTAATCACACTAGGACCACAGCCTTGTCTAACTCAACGAAACTAAGCCATGCCCATGAGGCCACCCAAGATGGGCGGGTCATGGTGGAGAGGTCTCAAGCATAAGGAACACGTAAATACAGTGCCTTGGGGAATGGGTTCAGGCAGTCTGAAATACATATTGTCAAGAGGAGAGAAGTGAAAATTAACCTAAGAATGATGAAAGGTGAGTAGGGAACCAGGATCTGGGGGCTAGATCAAGTAACTCATGTTAAAGAGTTTGGACTTCTGATCTGAGAGCAATGATGAGCCCCCTTTGTTATGGGGAGATGATTAAATTCAAACTTTAGAAATCACTGCTGTGACTAGAGTTTAGAGGCTGTTTTGACTAGTGAAGGACAATGCTATTCTAATAAACTATGCAAACATTATTTTATACTCATTAGTAGAAAACAACAAATTCTTTTCAAAAGGTAGGATTTGTACCACTCCAATAATTTGCCTCACAGTATGGGAAGTGCTTTTAAAATGCTCTGTTCTATAACATACATCCCTGCAACTGCAGAGTTCATAAGAGTAGAGACTAGGTTGTATTTCTTATAGAATCAGTACATGAAAGGAACTCAGTCAATTTTGTTGAATAAAATATTGCAAAATTTAATTTACAAACAAACTTTGGTTTGCAGTTGGAATCCTCTGTGCCTCCTTCATCTTCAAAGGCATGTAACTCTCAAAATTAGGGTAAAACTCTCAAAATTTAAAAAAAAAAATTATATTGGCAAGGTCGCTTCATTTTTGCCCTACTCATGAATGCCCCCACATGTAAGTATTATATATCTAGCTGTGTTTTATTTTCTCAAATTTGGCAAACTTGGAAATCTTGTATTTGTCCCTCTGCTGTAATTTTACAAAGGGAAGGGCCAGGAGATAGAGAACTCTACAGTATTAGAAGGAAGTGAGTTTCTAGTTTCTAGCACTCACTTTCATTTCTACACTGAGCATATTAACTTGCCTAGTGTTACTCTGCATAGTGACAATTTTTAAAGTGTTCATGCTTATATAACTCCAAATAATCCTATTGGGTTATTTGGGTTTCTGGGTTAGTGGGTTTCCTTTGAATCAAACTGTTAACGGGGTATGATTTTGTAGATACTATAAACTGTCAACACAAACTGTTTTTCTCTTTTTGGAAATATTTATTAAAATTTTTAGATATAGTCAGAAATGATACAAGATTAGATGGGCAAGCTGCAGTAATTATTGTTATAGACATAATTACGTCTGCAACGAGCAGACATAAAGGAGAAACTGCTTTTAACAAAAGATCTAATCAGGGTATAGAGAAATATTTGAAAACATTTTAACATTTTTTATTTTCCACTTTTTATTTTCCACATTTAAAACAAAAATTTCATTATATATTTCTCATTTAGTGAGAAATGCATAGTGAAAATAGGTTTTTTTTTTAAAGTTTAAAGATAAACCCATTCTTTTTTCTCTAGTTGATGTTTATTTATGTTATCCTGAAAACAAAACAAAACTGCATGCAATACAGATAGTCGTGCACCTTTCAGTTCATACCATGAGAGCTTCAAACACTGGAAAAGAAATCTGGATCCCAGCACATCATGAAAATCCTAACAGTTTAAAAAGCATACGTGCATATGGGAAAAAAAAAAGTGTATGCATGTATGGTACATAAGGAGGTATTTAAGAAGTGGTAACTGTCTGAACTAATAGTGGTATAAAATCCCATATTAAGCTACAAGGGGCATTACACCGAGCTCTTACATTCTAACCCTTGATCGCTTTCTGCTCCCAAATGTGCCATCTTCTGTCACGCTTCTGCACTGTTGCACATGATGTTTCTTCTGCCTGGCAGATCCCTCCCTAGTCTGTTCTTCTGATGAACTCCTATTGATACTTAAGCTCGAAGAGCCTGCTATTCCCTCTGAGAGCCCTCTACCCAACTCTGACACTCACCAAACCATCATTATCATGGTTGGTTTACTCGCTGGTGTCTCTTGCAAACCTGTGAACCTGCTGATGGCTGGAATTCTCAATGCATCTCTGCGCTTTTCACATGTAGCACAAGGCTCAGCACGGAGCACTCACTTAATAGTACTGCTTAATTATGAATGCCTTTATTGACCTATATTTAGTAATACTCATACACAGAAAAGTTATTAATTTGGCCTATATTAATTAAAAGCTATCACATTAAGATAGACCAGAGTTGATTTCCAATTTATTATGTACCAGACAGAGCATGAAAGGTATCCCCTCCTAGTAAGTCCCTTTTCACCATGTTGATTACCTGACCCTACCTCTCTGGCTCACATAATATTAAAGTAGATACCATGACTTCCCTGATGGTCCTGTGGCTAAAACTCTTAGCTCCCAATGCAGGGGGCCTGGATTTGATTGCTGGTCAGGGAACTAGATACTTCACACTGCAACTAAAGTACCTGCATCCTGCAACCAAGATCAAAGATCCTGTGTGTGGCGACTAAGACCCAGTGTGCACGGATGCTAAGTAGTTTTAGTCATCTCCGACTCTGTGATGCTATGGACTGTAGCCAGACAGGCTTCTCTGTCCATGGGATTCTCCAGGCCAGAATACTGGAGTGGGTTGCCATGCCCTCCTCCAGGGGATCTCCCCAGCCCAGGGATTGAAGCCATGTCTCTTACGCCTCCCGCATTGGCAGGTGGGTTCTTTACCATTTGCACCACCTGGGAAGACCCAGCACAGCCAAATAAATAAATATTAAAAAGAATAAGTAGTTATCTAACTAGAACAGGCACAAATAGTGGCAGTGAGAACCCTGTCCATCATAGCCATGCTATTATGAATGCTGGCTGGCTGACCTCATCAGATAATCTTTTTTAATGATTTCAATGTGAGATATTCAGGGATAACTCTAGCAGGAGGGTAGGAAGAAGCCAAAAGATGGAGAAGGCAGTCATCAGAAATCATAAGGCAGCAGGAATTCTGAAGAAGCAGAAGCCAAGACATAAAGAGATGAGCCTAGTGGTGATGCAACCATCTCCTGCTCCAGACACATCTGGGGCCACTTTGCTCTGCTGGCTCCAGTCCCACTGAGTTTTTCCCAGTCCTGGGTCCATACCATGTGGCTTCCTATCACAGGGCCAATGCACATACTCTCCCCTCTCTGGAAATAGCCCCCGCCCGTATCTGCCTACTTTAGTTCTACTCACCCTTGAGCTCTCTTGACTTCTTATTTTCTCAACTGACCTCTCCTGCTGGGTAAAATCACCCTATCACACACTCTCATAGCACCACATGTGAGAGACATTCTCTTCAAAGTGTCATTTCGCAAATCTATTATGTAATTTATTAGTATAATTGCCTGCCCCCCTCCACCTTAATCATTTGCTTCTCTAACTACTCTATCTCCTATTGCTTAGCACAGTGCCTGGCACACTGTAGAAACTCAGTTAAGTACTCTGCTCAATGATTAAATTTTAGGTGTATTTAAAGTCAGGCAGTCTGTAGTAGCAAAAATATAAACAATTGGCTCCTTAGTGTTAATGGATGGCTGGGATTGAAGGGACATTTAAAAGACCCGGGCACTGGAACTCAGATGGAATTTCAGTTTTGCATAAGGCTTGGTGAGACATTCCCATTTGTACTTTACTATGGGACTTCCCTGGTGGCTCAGATGGTAAAGAATCTGCCCACAATTCAGGAGACCAGAGTTTGATTCCTGGGTCAGGAAGATCCCCTGGAGAAGGAAATGGCAACCTACTCCAGTATTCTTGCCTGGAGAATTTCATGGACAGAGGAGTCTGTGTCCCATTTAATTTGCTATTAAGGTTTTGCTCTCCAGTAATAATAGAAATAAACCAGATGCTGTTATTTCCTCCAGATATGGAGGTTATTTACAGGTCGCAGTCCTAACCCCTTCTTAACGCTGCTTCCCCTAGTGCTCGCCATGGTGTCTGGCACACAGGAGTGGGGGCAGCTGCATGAAGCTCCACTGCATGTTTCTCCAATACTCATGCTTTAGTAAACAAATAAAAATGTAGACTAGAGACGTCCACATAAACTAATTCATAAAGAGTGTTAATATATTTAGCTAATTATAAATTATGTCACGCAGTTAGCAATTTTTTTTTTTTTTTTGGTCAGAGGGGAAACACTCTTACTGGGTAAGCAGGTAGATTAAAAAAGATCCTTATCCTCATAACTAATGCCATTAAGATTTGAGTGGGGGTATTCCACAGAGGAATACAAATTAATCTAGATGAGAAGTAGGGAGAAAAAGACATGTTTATATACACATATGTATAGAATTTTAATGATATATTTCTATATGATATCTAATACACAGAAACAGATACATGAGACAAACTATATTATTTACCAATAATCTCCTTCTATAAACACTGAGATACAGTAAAATTCTGCTTAAAAAAACCCCCAGAAAATAGCACAACTTGCTTTTTCTTGATTAAAAACGTGATTAACCTCCCCCAGAGTACAGCTGAAACAATATGCAGATACTATTTTTATCTATAAGACTGGCAAAAATCTAAAACTTTGATTGTGAGGAAAACAGGCAATCATATTGCTGGGGCAAGTCCAGGTTAGTACAACATATTAAGAACATTCTGTCATTGCCTATCAAAAATGTCAAATACATATGCCCTTTAATGAAGCAGTTTCATTTCTAGGGATTTATCCTGTGGATATACACTCAAGAAAGCAAGATGAAGCATGCACCAGATTTTACATTGCAGAATTGTTATAATTAAAAAACAATGGAAAGAAGTGAACATGGGTGGGAAGGAGGAGGACACTAAATAAAAAAAAATATATTAAATAAAAATTTTTAAACAGGGTCAAATAAGCTTACATTATTTGAAATGCCTTTTTAAAGAAAAAAATACAAAATTACAAATAAAAATTAGCTATGTAAGTGAATAATTATTTAGAATGAGAATAGAACAATTACAACATATACTGGAGGCTTAGAAATGTAGGTTTTAATTTCTTTTCCCTGAGGCGTCTTAAGGCATTTGAGTAGAGTGAGATCACAATACAATCCTTGGTAACTCTGATCTCTCATAAGGCCCTGTGGAGTAAGGGGGCCTGATGTAAAAGCTTCATTAGCTTGCAGATTACAGGAAATCTACAAGCAAATCTAGGTGTCTCAATGATGCGTATACTCAAAAAAATTTCTAGCTGCCATAAGCTTACTTAATTTCTCAATATACATTTTAATTTATTTTTTAAAATGTGCCAATGTCGATCAGAACTGTCAGGTATGCCTTAAACAGGTAATAACTTCCTTAAGTTTACCATATCTCTAACAAATCTTTTTGACATCACAAGCAATATATTTAGTATTAATATTAAGCACAATATTAAGCTTATGTAATTTTAATTAACATTGTGTTTTTATGTCATTTTTATTAATAGTAAAATACCTAATGCATGTTCAACATTATATTTCAAAGTATTTAAAAGATATTGGATAATCATGGAAAAATACTATTTTCCTGCCCATTAAAAAAAAAAAAAAAAAAGACCAATGCTTTCTTGCTCAAAGACTGATATGCCTGTGTTCAGTTGCTTTAAACTAGCTTTGCCTGAAAAGCATTTCTCATGTGATGAGGAAAAGATATTTTAATGCATTTTGAAATAAAAATTCTAACCTCTAATAAAAGCCTAGGCATCTAGGCATTAAAATGAAATTCAATGGTAAATCAAAGCTAAACAAAAATTACATTTCCTCACACTTTTTAGCTCCAAGGTAAGGTTTTACAAAGTAATATTAAAAAGAAAGTTTAATATATGACAGCTGACAATTTCAAACTAATCCCTAACTCTACTTGCTTTTTCTTTTCTGAACTGCTGAAGCAAAGTCCAATAGATAGCAGATGAATCTCAGGTCCAGTACAAGCTTTTTAAGCCTAATCAAATGGGTATAAAAAGATATATAAAAAGATGAAAGTGCTTTGCTTTTAGATATGGCAAAATAAATCGGTGAAAAGCTGAAAAAAGAAGTGAGATGTTCCGTAGGGGCAGGTTAAGTCTGATGCTAATGCTTACTTAAAATGGTGACAGTCTGGAGTGGTGAAGCCTTGCTGGGCTGCTTTAATTTCTCCCTGGAATAGCTCTCTCCCAACCTTCTGCAGCACATCAAAGTCTCAGGAGCTCAATTAAAATTGGATTATATTGAAATGCTCTATCTATGGGAACTGTGTGCTCACTAACACTTTTCTCTCAGTAATACTCCAGATGACAGTTGCCCATCCCAATTTAAACAGTTGTCATAGAGACGGGGAACTAAAGCAGCAGAAACTAACAACACAAAGGAAAGGTAAGGGCTAAGATTTCTGTGAATGAGGAGCTTGCTTTTTTTCAGCAACACTGTTTATTAGACCGATGACAAAGTACAAGAGACACAAACAGTATTCCATTTTGTGTCTTGCATGTGAATGGAATGATAACTAATGGTAGCACTAAGATTATGTCAACATACATAGCCAAGTGTTTTCTATTTGGGCGTGTTCTGCTTTTACTAAAAATTAAAATCAACTGTTTTTCCCAGTGGAAAGCAGCTATCAGATACTGTGAGAGTGAAGAGACTACGGCTATCAAGCCTATAAAGATGTCAATATCTACTTCTTATGCGCAGGTAAAATCCACAAGAATTATTTCTTGGCTAAAGATCTGTTTTCCTTACAACCACACAGTTGTAAAAGTTTAAATTCGGGGTTGAAAATGATAAAGCATGACCTGCCTGCATGCATGTTTCAAACGTATACCAATTTTTAGTAAATCCAGTTAACTTTAAAAGGGGTCCTAATACTGACAAAAAAAATTTCCAAATTTGATTCTGTAACTTATTTCTGGTTTTAATTAGCAGGTATTCTATAATCTTCTATAATTTCTCTTCCTGGCATCAGAGTTTATCAACATGGGTGGAAAATTCTGTCAGCTCCCTCAAAGCCCAAGAATGAAGATAGCTTAAATGTCTGGCAGTTCTAAAGAGCAGTGTATTTGAGAGTGTAGGCTGCTACTAATGACACTATGTTCTCATGTAGATGGCATGTCTCTGGCACTAGGAAAACTCTTAACCTTTCTTGTAATTGGCTTATCGCAAGTCCCAAGGTTGTTTTCCAGTCACTGTGAGGATCACCATGGAAATAAAACGACTATTGCGATTTTAGAGTACTGTGTTTTGTTTTTTTCTTTTAGGATCTCAATACCTGGGGTTCTTTTTCTCTTGGGAAGACTCTGTTAGGATTTTGAAGCAGCAACAAGGCAGAGTGCACAAAGAGCAGGCCAAGAGGGAAGGAAGCAAAAATGTGTCAGAAAATCTAAAAACCGCGCAGATCAAAATTTGTCAAAACAAGGCCCTGGTTTAAACCAACAAGGAGGGCCCCTACAGCTTGGGCCTTGACAAAGCACAGACTTTTTATTTATTTATTTATTTATTTATTTATTTATTTTTAGCCCAGCTGTAGAAAACACCATCTAATGAACCTGTCTGGGGCGGCTGTCCCCATCCTGTCAGGCATGTCAGGAAATGACAAGCACTGGGGACAGGCCGCCGCCAGTCATAGACAGGCCTGCCAGCTGGAGAGTTCAGCCCCAATCTAATCACACCACCAGAAAATAACTTTCACGCTTTCAGCCTGACAGGATGGACTCGAGGAAAAAAAAAAAAAGGGCTGGAAACAATGCTTTTTGTTTCAATTACATATCATTTTTACGCAGTAATTAAAAGGAAATTTACTAACACACACAATCCATGTTACTTTGTATTAATGCAACAAAGTGTAACTGTCATTATTAGAAATGGATATAAAGGTACTTTGCTAATATGGACACAGAAAAAGAAAGGGAGAGCACCTCCATCTCTTGCCATACCTAGGCTATATTGTATCAGAAATTTAACACTGTTTTCAACTTGGTTTATTGATATCATAATCAGTTATCTTCAAAGAGTTTTCTTGTAGAGATCATTGGGGAGCAGTGGTGTTGATTTTATTTCTTGCGTTTTGAAAACCAGTATGTATGAACCTGGGTCTCCTGCACTGCAGGCAGATTCTTTATCAACTGAGCCAACAGGGAAGCCCAATGTATGAAGAGAGTAACAGGATAAAACTATTTTCCAATGGCACATTTACTGCATTTGCGATGTTGAAAGTGTCATTATGAATAAACATGAGGACAGTATGACTTGGCTTGTGTTTATATTGCACAACTTGACACAAGGGACTAAAAGAGTTGTAAAAATCACAGTCTAATTAATTTCTGTGAATCAGATGGTCGTTTTAGCATCAGGTAGATCATCACATAAGTATGTTCATTTTACACATAACTATTGAAAGTAGAGTTACATGTAATATGTATGGGTCAACCCTTGGTTCATGATATGACCACATATAAATAAATGATTATATAATAAGATATACTTTACACTCAGTAGTGTTTTTCAGTCACATTTCCCATAGGGTAACTGCAAGCATTTGCACCAAAACAAAAAAGGCTCTGTGTGTATTTGTGGGTCTATAAATGCACAGAACAGGCTGAAAGTGCTATTCATTCTGATTGCTAATAGTACACTCCCACTTATTTTTGAAGTCATGAGTCACAACATTCAATTTAATGGTCATAATATTACATTAAATATTAATATGTTTGAGACATGTTACTGAAAATGTCACTATTGAAAATACAAAGTTAGAATCTAATAACTGCCATGTACTAGTTTGACTGATTCAGTCAACTTAAGTGACCTCTGTGAGCCAATTTCCTCATCTATAAAATGGTGAAAATAGTGTCTGCCTCATGGGATTGTTGTGGATTAGACTGTGCAGAGTGTATCTAGCATAATGCCTAGAATACAGTGCATGACTAACAAAGTGGCTACTGCATTTTACTTAAGAGAATCCAAAGAGCAAACAATACAAAATTAGGTTTTACTGTCTAAAAATAATACTTCCTATGGAGAGCAAATATGGGGCTGGATACTGATTCTACTGTGTAAAAGACAAGTCTTTCATAATAGCCCAATCACACTGAAATCACAGTAAGTAAACAGAATGGAGCAACTGAGACAGGAATATGCCTAAACTATGGTTACCACCCTAAGTGTTAGTTGCTCAGTCATGTTTGACTCTTTGCATCCCTGTGGACAGTAGCTCACTAGGCTCCTCTGTTCATGGGATTTCCCAGACAAGAATACTGGAGTGGGTTGCCATTTCCTTCTCCAGGGGATCTTCCTGACCCAGGGATTGAACCCATGTCTCCTGCACTGCAGGCAGATTCTTTACCATCTGAGCTACCAGGGAAGCCCAATTACACTGAAATCACACTAAGTAAACAGAATGCAGCAACTGAGACAGGAATATGCCTAAACTATGGTTATCACCCTTACTCCCCGCAAATAACCATGAGAATCTCAATGAATACAAGAGAATAGGACTAAGCTACTCTGTTCTAAGATAACTGAGGTAAAGTGGGCATGCATTTAAAATGTCACATTTTCTTATACAAAATACATGTGTCTAACATATAATAACCTCACTCAAACTCTTGTGTATAATGTGTCATTAGTTTGCTCAGTACTGCGTTCCTGGTGCATTATTTAATTCATTTCAGTCATGTAGGAGTAAGGAGAGCTATGGCCTAATGACCTCAATTTTCACTTAAAGAAACAAATTTCCGTTTTGCAAACTAAGACAATTTTTCTCCTGTCAACCTTGTTTTAAAATATTAACCTTATTCCCATTATAGTAAATACTCGTATTTGTCATCCAGGTTTGCTTACAATTGCAACTTTATCAAGTTATAAAATATTGCTCCTGCTCTTACTTTACCTATCCCAAAGAAAAGATGAAAAATAAATATTTTCAATGAATTATCTTTACTACCATGTAAATGCACTTAAAAATGCCTTCTTTATTTTTGTTTGGCATCAACTAACATCAAGAAAGAGAGCAAAACAAGGCAAACAGAACATGATTATAGGTCTTCTTGATAATGACTAGATACACTCTTTCTGGAAATCTTTGGCCTGCCCTTCTGTTAAAAGCCATCATAATGGATGCACTTATTCTTGGAGTAAAATTACTGGATATATGAAATACTGAAAATTCGATAGGAAGTCTAAATTGAACATGATCAAATTACTATAATGCACCACAAAACAATGTGGAATTCCTAGGAAAAAAAGGAAGAGAACAGAACCATGGTGGAGTACAACTCGTATCTGTAATGTTTTGTTTCATAAAAATTATCAAAAGCAAATATGGCAGAATTTTACAGTATGTTAAAGGCAGACATCAGATACATGGCATTCATTATATTACTCTTTTTTCTGTTATGTATTTCACAGTAAGATAATTTAAAATATTAATAAAATGAAAAGTATTAAGTGTATGCTCTTATATCTATCTCTCTAAAGATGTGCCAAACATTTTCACATGTTCAACTTTATTTAGTCATCATAAAATCACTGTGTGATGTGTAGGGACAAAATTTCTACTTCCATTTTATCAGTGAGATGGAAAAGACTTAATGATGTTAGCCTACTTCCATCAAGGTCACAAAGGCCTGAATGCTGCTGCAGCTGAGACTATAGCCTCAGAGTTTCCATATAGAGCACATTCTCCCAAAAATATGGGCAGGTTTTCTCAAACGTATTTCATTAATAATATTTTCAATGATTTCTATAATCATTTAATGTATATCTTGGTAAATGTTCAATGATATGCTATACAAGGCACTAAAGCAAAGCAACTATATTAAAAGCAATAAAATTTAATAGACTTTGATAGTAACTCACTGATAAGCATTAATTTGTCTTAAATTTTTTTCTGAAACATGGTAGGACACCAAAAAGAAAGTAATAAATGTTGTGATTCAGCATAATACTAAATAAATCACACCAATTTTAGTTCTATACATAAAAATTTAAAAGTGGATCCATGTCAAGGATCAGAATACATTGTGCCCTACCTTTATAATGCTGTCTGAATAAAAGCCTTCTAATCATTCATCCAGGTGGTCTGTTCTCATAATAGTACCTTGCCTGCTGATCAGGAACATCCATATAAGTGCTTGCAGTTGTAACTCTTCAACATTGTGTAAACAAGCCTTTACTGGGAAGACGGTTGTTTTCCACTTTTCCATGATATATAAACCAATATGTTCAATTATAAAATTCACATTATATACACTAATTAATGCTATGTTTGATAATGTGAAATAAAATCCAAGTGATGTACTATGGCATTTATGCTTTCTTTGGAAAATGTTCGGCTTAATTGGGTTTGCTGAGAAAGACAAACTCAATGTTGAAATTAAGGAATTTAAAAATGACAATATGGTTCAATGACATAGACTTTACTACAGAATTTACTCTAACTGGAATAAATAATCTATGAATGTGTTGAGGATGGTCCTGTAAATGGAGCTCATAGGAAACACTGATAGGCACTTGCGGGAGTGGGAGAAGTGAGTCACAGGAGATGGAAGGAGGGAAGAGAAGGATCCTTCTCTCTTTTAACCTCTAGCACAGTTCTTCCTGATGGACCCTGAGTCGGCTCCAACTGTGGTGTAGACCTACAGGGAGCGCGTGAAGCGCCAGAGTCTCCTCTCTGCCATGCCTCAAGGAAAGAGCTCTCATTAAAGACATCCTACCAATTAGCTTCACTGGGGTGATTATCAATCTTTTAGGAATCAATACAGCAAAAGAGTAATGAGGAAACAATGAATATTAAAACATTACCATGGAATGTGATGAAAAGAGGCTGGCAATGTAAGTTCTTAGCTTTAAATGTTTTCATCTAACAGAAAAAGAAAACACATGAATCAAGCATTCATTTTAATTTCAAAGAAAGAACAAAGGAAAAAAAACAGAAATAAATAAAGTTAAAATAAAAATAAAATCAATATAAAGTTAAAGAGGTAAAAATCTTGAAAGTCTAAAAATGGTTCTTTGAAAAAAAAAAGTGAAAAGACACAGCACTTGGTAAGTATCTTTAAAATAGAGGGAGAAAAGAGTACACAAATCTAACAAGTAGGGTTGTAACAATGGATATAGAAAGATGCTTACAATTGAAAATGAATACTCTGAAAAACTATATTTTAAAATAATTTCTATTTTACAATGTTGAACAACTCCCAGAAGAGGTAAGTATTGCTTGGATAGTAACTAACTGGGTGTCCACATCTGGAGGGGTTTCTTCCATTGTGAGTTTCCACTTCAAGTTACTGTCTCTCAGACCTGAGGGTCCAGCCCATATCTCCCCCGAGGCACAGAGCCATCACTCACTGTCCCCTTCAGCTGAATGTCTCACAGGAAACTCAGTGCAATACATCTCATATGAAACTCAGTGAAAACTGAAGGTGTTAGTCACTCAGTTGCGTTCGGCTCTTTGCGACCCCATGGACTGTAGCCTGCCAGGCTTCTTTGTCCATGGGATTGCCCAGGTAAGAATATTGGAGTGGGTTGCTATTTCCTTTCTGCAGGGGATCTTCTCAACCCAGGGATCAAGCCTGGGTCTCCTGCACTGCAGGCAGATTCTTTACCACCTGAGCCACCAGAGAAACCTATTTTCCCTAAAACTTGCTCATCTTTCTTAAGAAAAGTAAGCTTAAATGATTGATCATTCTGAAGCCAAGAATGAAATTCTGTGAAAATGAACTTTGTACTTTTTGAGTTAAGTGATTACATTCAAAGTACCTAAATTCTTGAAGGCTTATATTTCTGACCTATCAAATAGTGAAAATAGGATAGAAATTCACAGAGACATTATGATGAATAAATAAAACAATGAATAGGAAAATCTCTAGCATGGTGCTTCTGTGTGGCATAATTGCTTGGAAAAAGTGGTAACTATTACAGTAGTAAAGTTCCCGTTATTATCTTAATGGATGGCACTATTATTCATTAAATAATCAAAGCTGAAAACTGGAATTTATCTGTAAATGTTATTTTAATCCCTATCTCCAACTGATGACTAAACAATGTTGATTCTAGCTCTAAGTGAAAGTCGCTCAGTCGTGTCAGACTCTTTGCCACCCCATGGACTGTAGCCTGCCAGGTTCCTCTTTCCGTGGAATTCTCCAGGCAAGAATACTGGAGTGGGTAGCCATTCCCTTCTCAAGGGGATCTTCCCAACCCAGGGATTGAACCCAGGTCTCCCACATTGCAGGTGGATTCTTTACTATCTGAGCCACCAGGGAAGCCCTCCAAAATAGTTCACAAATCTGCCCTTTCCTCTCCATTTCCAGGTCTAAAGCCCTCACTTGGCCTACAGCAAGTCTCTTAACCGGATCTGTAATCTGCTTTGATCCATGGTATACTCTGTAAATCATGTGTATGGTGCACTCACTTCTCCCCAGTCATAGCTGATTGAGACCAGGGTGAACACCTGTTTCAGACACTAGACAATCAGATTCCCTCTCCTTGAAATTTGAAACTGGAATTTTAGTTTGTATTGGAGCAGAAATAAATTGTAGGGAGCCAGTGAGGCTACTCTGCGGTTTTGAGCAGGGAGATTTAGGGAAATCTAATCAGTGGAGAGAAATAACAACGGAGCAGAAGCAGAGACAAGAAACCACATGGCCAAAAAAGGGAGAAATCTAGACTCTCCAAATCTAGAAATTTAGGTTTTCCAACTCTCAGTTCCAGTCCCCCATCAAGCTCCAGCTGTACTTGTCATTGGATGTAATAAATCACCCCTAACTGCTTAAAATAAGTGCTCTTTTAGTTTAAGCTGGTTTGAGTTCTATTTCCTGCAGTCAAATGATTCCTGAAAGTTTATACTTGTGATAATAACGGAATCAGGATTAGAACTTGCATCTGGCACTTGGCTGCTTACATCCTATCAGATTCTATTTTCTCCTGTAGGGTTCTTGAGTAAGAAAACACACAAAATTAATAATAATCAGTTGCAAAGCTAAGAACCCACTCCAGTGTTCTTGCCTGGAGAATCCCAGGGATGGGGGAGCCTGACTGGCTGCCGTCTATGGGGTTGCACAGAGTCGGACATGACTGAAGCGACTTAGCAGCAGCAGCAGCAGCAGCAGCAGCAGCAGCAGCAAAGCTAAGAACTTTAAAATAATCAATAGCTGATACTATCCTCTGTCACTGCAAGGCTATTCTGGCAAGAGTTGGATTGAAGAATTTACTGTGGATCTGAATCCAAAGCAAGGCTTCTATCACCCAGCATGAAAATAAATTTGGAGGTATAAAAAAAAAAAAAAAAGAAATTTGGAGGTATAGAGATCTGGATAGCTCTGTGGGAAAAAATGGCTGGGCTTCAAAAGAGACCTATCTCAACCTGATGATTCTACAGAACAAGGTAGAAGAAAGCAGGCTGGGTAGCCTATCTTGAGGGATCAGTTCTGTCCAGATGTGTTTACCTCATGGGAGCCGTGACAATTTAACATTATACTGACCCTACCAGTAGTGAATTTTTTTTTCTATCTTAAATATTTATTTTAAAACAAAACATTATAAAATAACTAAATAGAATTTTATTATTTTTTCTTTTTTTTTTTAATTTTAAAATCTTTAATTCTTACATGCTTTCCCAAACATGAACCCCCTCCCACCTCCCTCCCCGGTAGTGAATTGTTATGGGTCATTAAATACTGTGAATTCTGGAAAATCAGAGTAGAATAAAACCAAGCAGTAGTTTCTTCTGTATGGACAAAGCAGAGATGTGAGGAAATAAAAGAATCTCCTCTCAACAGAAGTCTTAGCAGTAAAAATTGTCCAGACAGAAAAAGTTCGGCTATGGTATATCATAAATAAATCGTGAGTTTCAAGAGCAACCTCTCCAATTGAGGCAATAAAAACACGCTGAAACCTCCAATGGACTTTATTCTGGTTTAAGAGAGAGGAGACTTGTGAGAAGTGTGAAGACTGTTATTTTCCCCAGGAGGGTGAAGAAGGAAAGATGGTCAGGACGAAAATAACATACACCCATAGTGGAAAAGGGAGAGACCAATTCCTGGAGCTACTGGGGAAAAGGATGGTGGTCACTGGTGTGGTGTCCCTTGGAGTCCGGTGGTCAGGATGTCCCCGGTTTATCTGCCTGTAGCTCCAGACAGTCTCACCTACTCCTCAGTACTGCCACCACTAGCAGACCCTCTCCTCTTGGGCCCTTATTCTATTCAATGCCCCTGTCCTCAGTGCCACCCGAGTTAAGCGGAAGAGACATTTCAATCTTTTCAGTACAGGGAGAGACATGGTGCCTGATGCATTCTCACCACTGGAGCATTGGTTCACTTGGTGATTTTATCACTGAAGCATAGTTATACATGGCAACTGTATCACCATGAGGCACTCTAGGCTTGCCTTCTTAACTAAACAAATCATCAGATTACATCAGGCTTCCTAAAGTATACTGACTCTCGTCTATATTATACTGAGTGCTATTTTCAGACTTTTGCTCACATTATCTTTACAAATAAATGAAACTAATATCTTATTCATGGATGCCTAGGAAATCAAAAGGTAAATGAGATAATATCATTATCAAAAGCATTTCTTTATAACTATTTGGGGATGCCAATGTGATAAGCACTATATAAAGCCAATTAGAGACTTGAATGATCCTACCTTTAAAAGACTATCCGTTGAAATATAAAAATAGAATGAACTCATAGGTGCAAACAATTGACTACAACTAAAGTCCTAACTTATCTGACATTAAGGAGTGTCATTTTGTGCACTAGGAGGCAGTCTAAAATTTTGAAATTTGGGTAATGTGAGACCATGAGAAAATGTCTACATTTCCTACCGCAAAAGACGATTCAGAAACAGTTTATAAGAGAAGGAAAAAAGAGGCCTTAATTAATAAGGGAAGTTTGAATTCTAAAAAGAAAGAAAGAAAAAAGAAATTTAGGCATAACAACTTGGCAGACAATTTGAAAGGCTAAGTAGAGTTGTCCTGGTAATTTGTAGATGTTTACTACTTGTCTCCATAACTGAGCATCAAAATGTGCTAAGGGTGAGAGAGGAACTAAGTCTACTTCTTTTGCCATCTTCTATGCTTGATTTGGGCCAATGGTTTGTCTCTTACAGTCATCTGAGGGGCAGCATGTACAGTGGAAAGGGTCAGGCTCCATGAACTAGCCCACAAAACTCCTCTCTCAAATGGCAGGTTCCAGGCGACATTCTCGGAGAAGGCAATGGCACCCCACTCCAGTACTCTTGCCTGGGAAATCTCATGGACAGGGGAGCCTGGTAGGCTGCAGTCCATGGGGTCATGAACATTTGGACACGACTGAGCGACTTCACTTTCACTTTTCATTTTCACGCATTGGAGAAGGAAATGGCAACCCATTTCAGTGTTCTTGCCTGGAGAATCCCAGGGACGGGGGAGCCTGTGGGCTGCTGTCTCTGGGGTTGCACAGAGTCGGACATGACTGAAGTGACTTAGCAGCAGCAGAAGCAGGCGACATTCTTCCTGACCCAAACTCTATCAATAACTGGAATCATGTGACTAGTGCTAACTGGCAGGGAAACCATGTGTACTCACACCGACTGGGCATTTGTACATGAAAAATAGTATGCTGTTTTTTATGCTTCTCATAAAGCTGCAGGGATGTGTTTTTCTCTACATTTAATAAGTAATAACCATTCTACCCATCATCTGACATAATCATGACTAATGTTTCCTGCCTTCCCTAAATTGAGGCAACTGGATCAACACAGGAGTCAGAGTTAAGAATGCCTGTCATATAGCATCTCTTTCACTAAGACAAGGACACATAGAGCCTAGTGGTATGGTGGAAAAGCATGGACTCGGGCATTAAATAAACTTCAGTTCCACTTGTGATTCTGTCATTTCACTGCTTTTGTGCTTTGCCAAAAGTAGTTTGGACTCTCAGGGTCTATTTCCACATTTATAAAATAGGGATAAAAAGTACTGATTTTAGGAGTGTATAAGAAAGAAATAAATATAATAAAGTGCCCTATATTTCACTCTTTCCTTATCTCCATGTACCATCAATATAACTGCAAGGGAATGGTGTTGTGTTTAATAAATTTGATTCAAATGCCACATGAAAAGAGTACTATCTTCCCAACCATGCAGGCCACTTCATGAAGGCAGGTTCTTTACACTCAGGACTGAATAAAGGTAACTCCTTGATAATAAAGTGGGATGTACAAATCAGCATTCCAATGTTAATGTTAAATGTTAAATAATCAAAAGGTTAATATTAAATTTCAACATGAGAGAGTCAAAGCTCAGTCATGTATAAGGAAAAATAGTATAATGTAATATATATATATATATATATATATATATATATATACAATGCTGCTAAGCTGCTAAGTCGCTTCAGTCGTGTCCGACTCTGTGAGACGTCATAGATGGCAGCCCACCAGGCTCCCCTGTCCCTGGGATTCTCCAGGCAAGAACACTGGAGTGGGTTGCCATTTCCTTCTCCAATGCATGAAAGTGAAAAGTGAAAGTGAAGTCTCTCAGTTGTGTCTGTATTCAAATGTATTTAAAGATAATAGTTGACTGATTTGTAATACTGAATTCCAGGCTCAACTGACAACAGGTAGAGTATATAGCGCTGTCTACTTGTTCTTCACATCATCAAAGGATGAAGCTCCTTTTGTAAGAAACATGATGGCTCCACTGGCTACATACAGTGATCCCATTAGTTGGCGTATTTATGGAGGAAGCATTCAAATGCATCATAGATGGCTTGCCTGAAGAGCCCTTGTTTAAAAAGATAAGCACTAATATGACCCCCTTCTAGATATTGGATTTCACCACCAGGCCAAATTTCTTGTAGACTTCGAACTCCTGTTCATGGAATATACACATCTTCTTTGGCTTGAACCACTATGATGAGGCTTGGGTCAACTGGAACTGAGAAGTTTGCTACATAAGTACATTCATCCATAACTCCTTTCATAAATATTAAAGATTCTTTCTGAAGATTGTTTCTTCTTTGTTCTTTACTGGGTAGGTGGCATGACTGAGGACTGCAACTTGTGTAACTACTTTTGTTGGTTGAAAGTGTTTGACTGAAGCAGTCCATCTTGGAGGTATCTTGTAACAGGAGTCCTTCTGATGCGGCACTGATAGATGTTTTACCAGATTTATGGCACTCAACAGGTTTTTGGGACACAACTTGGTCCGTCATATCTAAATTTAAAGTTCTACAAACCAGATTAAGGTTAGTTAGCTTGTCTGCACTGCTAGGGAAGCATTTCACAAACTCTTGTCCCATTCTGAAAGAGTCTATTCCACACTATTCAAGCATGTGAATAATTTATTCTTCATAAACTGTGTATAACACTGCTTTTCTAGTTCCCTCTAATTAATTGATTTACTTAGCACGCCTGTAGTGAAGACCCCAGATGCTGTGGACCAAGACAGACATGGAATTAATGGCATGGGCTTAGGCCAGTTGGATACTGCTAAGGAAGCCATGTGTCCTCCCACGGATATTCCGGTCATTCCTAGAGGTCCATAACCCTCCCTCTCTAGCCAGTGCAAGAGTGCTGCAGATTCTAAAACAAGAGCTCCTCCCATCACAAAAAGGTCAGACATGTTTTTTAAGCTGGACCTTATCTGGTCCTTGGATTTCCTGCAGCCATAATAAGGGTTTTCTAACAGCAAAGAGGCCATTCGGGCTTCTTTAATCATAGGACAAGCCATTAGTGTTCGTCGTCTCTGGTAATGACGATCTCCTGTTCCAGCAAGATGAATGCATACAGGTCTGTATTTGCTGTTCCACTCTTTAGGCACAATAAATTGGAACCTAGCAATAACAGATTCAATTGGCATGATATCAGGCACATAATGGGCCATGGGGGAAAAAAGGATCCATCTAGGATCTTACAATCTGATTGCTTTTCAGTCTTATCGATGTACACTGGATAATCACTTGAAACCAGATTCTGACATCTTTCTCGATTTCCAATAATCTTTCTGAATTCAAAGAGTCTTTTGAGATCCTCTGGCCTTCCCCATCAGTCTCCAGTATAGAATATCTAACTTGCTCACACCCATCAGTAGCCAACAAACATCTGCCTCCTGGCACGTAGGCAAGAGCTGCAAGAAGCTTGCGAAGCGTGGCCTGGAACAGCTACTCACTCAGTGGCTGCTTGACGGACGCCTGCTGTCCAGCTGGCCGAGACTCCCAGCACCACGGCTCCCTAGGCTCCTGGGACTCGCCATCCTTCTGAGCCCCAAAGGCAGTGACAACAGTCTCCCATATATATATATAAAATATTATATATATAATTAATAATATATATTATTGTATATATATTATATATTATTGTATATATATTACTAATGTATATATATGTATTACATATACAATATACAATTGTATATATACAATATTTTATATAATTATATATGTAATATAATTATAATATTATGATATAGTATAATAAAAAGTATAACAGTATAAATAGCATAAAAGTACTCAAGGATTTCCCTGGTGGTTCAGTGGTTAGGACTCAGTACTTTCACTGCTGTGGCCCAGGTCCAATTCCTGGTCAGGGAACTAAAGTCCCTCAAGCTGTGCAGCGTGGCCTAAATAAATAAACAAAAGTACTTGATTGTGATGGTTTGAGAATTTTATTTTATTCAAATTCAACAAATATTTATTTGGATTCTTGCTAGATTTCATCTGTTCTGGAGCCAGGAAAACTTGTGTACAAATTAAGTGTATGGAGATTTCAGAGAGAAACAGATAAATTTAATGGTTTTGGGGAAAACTTCTTATTAAAGATGATATTTGATATGGGCTTTGAAGGATGCCTAGTCTTTAAAATGTGGAAAAGGGATGGAGGATGGAATTCAGCAGCTTATAAAGGTAGGAGAGGCTTCTAGTGTTAGGTTGGAAAACATCAAACTAATTAAAATTGGCAACAAGGCCTTGGTGATTAGAAGAACGGTTTCTTTTAAGATCAGGAAGTGAAAAGAAAATTTAGGAAGAAAAAGAAAATGATGCATTTGGTTTGGGGTAAGCAAGGCATCCTGAGAGGACTCCCTAGGAGAGCAGGCAGCTAAGACTATGGAGTAACAGCAAGAAGACAAGACGAGGAGATGTTTGGCATTATCTACACAAAAAGAGCTTAAAGCATGGAAAGGGATTAGGTCTCTAGGCTAAAGAATGAAGGGGACTGAAAGGATGCACCTTTGGGGATGAGACAGTCTATATTAGGGTCACAGCAGAAAGAAGAGCAGCCAGTGAAAAAGACTTAAGGGCCAGTGAGTTAGTAAAAAAGTGCTTGAGGATTTGGGACGCTCAGTGTGAAATGCTGTATAGAAATTGGAGACTACTAAGACAAAAAAAGCCACTGAATTTAGACCCTGATGGATCTAAAATACAGGATAGGCATAAAAAGGCAACAGGATTTTGACTGAATATATATATAAGATATGTGTTGCTTCAGTTGTGTCAAACTCTCTGTGACCCCATGGACTGTAGCCTACCAGGTACCTCTGTCCATGGGATTCTCCAGGCAAGAATATTGGAGTGGGTTGCCATGCTCTCCTCCAGGGGAACTTCCCGACTCAGGGATCAAACCTGGGTCTGTCACAACTCCTGTGTTGGCAGGCACATTCTTTACTACTAGCGCCACCTGGGAAGCCCATATACGATACAGTAAAGACAAAGGAAAAGGGCTATGTAGTGTTTGAACAAATATGAGGTTCGGAGCCAGGAAAACTGGGTGTGAATCTCCGACGTTTCAAAGTTGTGACATCTTTAATGTCAAGGTTTTTCTTCTGCAAAGTGGTGATAATGATGTCTAACTTCCTTAGTTGTTGTGAATATTTAATTTGGATATCGTATGTAAAGTGCCTAGTACAGTGTCTGGTCATATTATGTGCTTGAAACTAATGAATGTTAGTCCCTTTTCACTTGCTCCATGGAGAATATCAGGCAAAGGATAATCCTTCATTGAAGGGACATTTAAGATAATCAGAAAGACAGATGTGAAAAGCAATAAAACAGCAAGAATCAGGGTGTGGCATGAACAATACATTTAAAAATCAAATCAGGACTTCCCAGGGGTCCATTGGCTAAGATTTTGTGCTACCAAAGCAGAGGGCCCAGGTTCAATCCCTCGTCAGGGAACTAGACTCCACAACTAAAGAGTTTTCATGCTGCAACTAAAAAGATCCTGCGTGCTGCAACTAAGACCTGACAGCCAAATAAGTAAATAAAAATAAACATTAAAAAAGTAAAAATCAAAAAGCGAAAAACACTGAACCAGGTGTCTGAAGATGTTGGTTTTATTCCCAGAAACATCATTTACCACGGAATTCTTTGATAAACTCACTTAAGCTTCTACTCAGTACTCAGCTTTCCCATTTATAGAACTGAAATAGAATTCTAGTTCCGCTGAACAAAAATGACTATTTTGGGGATCAAATATAAGATGTGTAAGAAAACAGTTTACAAGCTATTACACAATAAAAAAGAATTACTGGAAGGTATACACATCTAGCATTTGATACATTATGGCTATCCATGTCTGCATGTGCGTGCACACATTCAACTGTCAGTTGCTAGCTGGATATTAACCTTGAATGATTCTCACTTCTCTCTGACATCTGAATCCCAACCATTTGTTACTTTTCCTGAATATATAAACCCACTATGTAGACAAGGATGAAATTTAGGTTTTAGGTTCAGGTTCATAAATTAATCTCCAACTTTTGAGTATCTCCATTGAGTATATATTTAAGCTTGTAATTTGGTCATCTGACTTTCCTGTAGGCTCAGTTCAGTTCAGTCGCTCAGTCGTGTCCGACTCTTTGCAACCCCATGAAATCGCAGCACACCAGGCCTCCCTGTCCATCACCAACTCCCAGAGTTCACTCAGACTCGCGTCCATTGAGTCAGTGATGCCATCCAGCCATCTCATCCTCGGTCGTCCCCTTCTCCTCCTGCCCCCAATCCCTCCCACCATCAGTCTTTTCCAATGAGTCAACTCTTCGCATGAGGTGGCCAAAGTACTGGAGTTTCAGCTTTCGCATCATTCCTTCCAAAGAAATCCCAGTACTGATCTCCTTCAGAATGGACTGGTTGGATCTCCTTGCAGTCCAAGGGACTATTTTTAACATTTCTGGAGCATTTAAGATTAACTCCATGGCAGGAGTAAATTACAATCAAAAGGGAATTCAATGCCCCCAAAGATTTCTTAGATTCCAGCAAAACACCTGTGTTACTATTTTGCAAACAGGATAGTGGTTTTTACATTATAATTGCATCTTACTGTGCGTGATATAATGTATCCTTTGGAATAATTGACCAAATGCAAAGTTATAAGAAACAGGTAAAAGAGGAAAACAAAGACTGAAGTGTTTTGAAGTTTCGATTACTCATACCGTCATTTGATAAAAGGAATGTATTTACTATTATTTAAGAAAGACATGTATTATGTGAATGGGAAATGTGCTTAGAAAATGAAAGTAACAGTCAAAACTGATTATAAAATATACTGTTTCCTTAACCTAATGCTCGCAGGACGATTAAGATAATAATCTAATGGGTTTTGAAGTGTTCCATCACTGACTGAATCTCTAAATTTAAAAGAGCAATTTTGGGGGCAATGAATGGAAAAATGCATTTCAAAATTTTATAAATTTGTTTTTTAAAGGTATGGCCAATAACAAAAGTTGCTACAAAATAAAACAATAAATATCCTGGTTGCTTTTTGTTGTGTCTTCAGAATGTCCAAAAGACAATAGTGATTATGTGGTTTTTGATAAGGGAGGTGACTAAAAAAGTGCCTTGTCAGTTTTCCATTCCTTGCCAGCTGCATTAAAATGCAGCTCTGAGCACCTTTTTTCCTCCTCAGTCTGGAATTTCAGAAGCAAAGAGTACAAAGGAGCTGATGAGCAATGAATGCTTCACCCTTCCTCAATTAATCTTGTCTCTCTACCTTTGCTTTTGCTTTCCCTCTACATGAAGGTAATAATGACACCCTCATCCATTATCCTTTTATCCCTGTTATTCTCGTGAAATTGCTTAATAATATGTTACAGATTCGTCTTCACTCACATAATTCTTCCTGTCATTTGCAGTATATCATCCTACAAACATACAGCCCACTTTCACTGGCCGTTCTTTGAAGATTATTGTCAGTGACATCTTCAGGATGCGTTTGGAATCTGGAGCATCATTTCCGTTGCGATGGGGAATTACACTGACTTATCTGTCATTGCCAAAAGCACAACAAGCAATTCAGCGTTAATGCAAAGGTAACATGGGTTTTTATCCTGCCTCCAGAACAAGAGCTCTTGTAAATTTATGCTAATATGGTCCTTTTAGAGTTTAATAACCTCTTACCCTACTAGAAAAAGACTTACACATACGCAAACACATGCGGACTCACACTCCCATGTACCGGAAAGATAGCTGGTCAATGGGTAGTTATTGATTTTCAATCTTTTTTTCATATTTGTGTTCATTTCACTTGGAATATTATATAGATATGTTATGGAAAATAGTAGAAATGAAAAGATTCCATTTCAATCCCTAGTACTCAACTATTTTTGATGAAAAAAAATATTTTAACCAAAAGAATTTGTAAAAGTTCCTCCACAAATGGTGTTTTCTATCCAGAGTTCAAGACCACTACAAATGAGCAGTTTTCCCTGGTTGAGGGTGGCATTCCAGAGGGACCCAGGCAATCCAGTGTGTGTGCCAAGTCTGACAACACATGACAAGCTGGTCGGCGTGCAGTAATTTGACTAATTATACCGGATTAGAGCATATTAATGCAAGCTGTTTTCTCCAGAGTTAATGACCTGCTGACTGGGTTCTGTTAGGCCCCACTAGGTCTACAGGCAGCTAAAAAACAAAACCCTGTTTTGTAAGCCCTCGTCATTTCACATCAGCAAATGAGTATATCAAACGATGGAGCAGCAAAATGTAAGCGACATTTGTCTGCTCAAAACTCCTGCAGCCTTCCCCAACTTTCCACCTCATGGGCTTCTTTTATATAAATTTGATGTCAGTTTTCTTTTTTCGTTTTGAAAAAGGAGTAGCCAGGAAGTAAAATCTGGGAGAAAAAATGAGTAATATGGAGAGTATGTTATTGTTGGAGGCATAGAGGCTGTTGTTTTGAAACAGGGTTTATGCGAAAAAAAATTAAAGTGGACATTGATTTTATTACACATCTATGTTCCCCGTAACAAGACTATGTAACAAATAATGACGAATGCCAAAAAAAGACGTGTGTAATAAAATCTTTTCTATCCCTAATTTTATCTGAAAGACATTTTTATTCCAAAGGGATTTTTACATTTTAAAAATGTGGCTGGATAATTTAATAATTACATAAATAAATGTAGGGAAAGGTAAGATGTTAATATTTTTTAATTATTTGTCCATTTCTTTAAAATTAAGTCACATTTAACTCAAAACTAGCTAGGAACTTTAACATGTCCCTGAGTGTTAACATTTATATAATTTATGTTTATAATTTTTGCTTCTGAAAGATATAAAGAGACTTATGGGAATATATAAGGTATTTGAATTGGAAATGTATGAAAAACAAGGTCAAAAATAGAAAATTAATCTAGATGTAGGATTAATAATAAAAATGAAAAAACACGGCAGAGTCATTTAAGCTTTCATTGTTTGGGCCACAAATTCATGAACTCCCCAAAACCAAGGGAAAACAAAAGAGGTAATAAATTCACCATAAAGTTAATAAGACAAAAACCAGTTCAGGAATAATTGCACAATTATTTCTAATCCTAAAGCTCAAAATAAATTTAAGTCAAGGGTTTTCACAAAAAAGGGCACTGTTTAGTATAAAAATAATGTTTGAACAATATCAACACACTGAATTTTAAGGCTTTTAGCATTTCCCAAAGCACAACTTAGAAAAATGAATCCTACAGAGAGCTAGGAGGACAGAGCCACTGTTGCCTTCTGAGAGAAAGGGGCTCATCCAGAGTTTCTGTGCAAGGGGCTGATTTACAAGGGCCAGGAGGTGCCTCCTCCAGGCAGAATCAATGGCAGCTAATCCATGCGTTTGCCAATACTCTGTGGTTTGGCCTGGCTCATGAGTATGAGCGCAGGGAATCAGATTCCTGTAGAGAACTGGAAACAGGAAACGTAGAATGCACTGTATAACTGGCAGGAGGAACTGCAGCCGAAATGTGTCATGATGTAGTGAGAGGACAGGGGAGCCAAGATGGGACAGGGGCAAGTCTAAAATTCAACTGAACCAAAGCTGTGACCAAGTACAGGAAGCTTACGTGTTGAAGGAGAAACGAGGATGTCTAGAGATGAGCAGACCAAGTGGTTTAGGAAAGAGAATAGACAGAGCAGTCCCTGGAGCTGACTTACTTCTTGACTTTTAATATTCCAGACTATAAAAAACATATATCTTTACAATAAAGTTCCTGTTTCTGGAGGTAACTTGGAACAAAGTCTAGTCCACGCAACCAAAGGATCTAACCAAAAAAGAGGTCGACACAATGAGCCAAGTAATTTCTGCTAACCAGGTTTCACCAGGAGTATAGAATATTTAGGAATGAACAGACTCCTCAACGGGCTTCCCAGCTGGGTTAGTGGGTAAAGAATCCACCTGCAATGCAGGAGAAGCAGGAGACTAGGGTTTGATTCCTGGAGGAGAGCATGGCAACCCCCTCCAGTATTCTTGCCTGGAGAATCCCATGGATAGAGGAGCCTGACAGGCTACAGGCCATGGGGTCACAAAGAGTTGGACACAACCGGAGTGACTGAGCATGCATGCACACAAATTTCTTAACATTCAAGCAAGCTTCTATAAATGCTCTTTCACTCAGTCAAAATTTTAATTGATGTTGGGCGGTATGTGAAGATTTTGCTTCCCGCCATGTACCTATAGAAATTGAAAGCAACACCATATGCTTTCACTGAAAGTGCAAGACACGGGTAAGTCTGACAAGCTCCTTTGGAAATCTAGGGTTTCTTTCTTTCTTTTTTTAAATGCCTGCCTGAATTGAAGATCATCCCATTTCTGCTATGGGTAACCAGGAGCTGGGGCTAAGACAGATTTGAGGAAAGAAGTCTGAGATCCCTCAAGGAATAGAGAAAAATCTCATCCTCAAATTTTTGTTGTTGTATAGTTGCTAAGTCGCGTCCAACTCTTTCAGGACCCCATGGACTGTAGCCCACCAGGCTTCTCTGTCCATGGGATTTCTCAGGCAAGAACACTGCAGTGGGTTGCCATTTCCTTCTCCAGAGGATCTTCCTAACCCAGGGATCAAACCTGCATCTCCTCTTTGGCAGGTGGAGTCTTTACCACTGAAATGCCAGGGAAGCTCCACAACTAATAGTCATAAAACTGTTTGCTTCAAACAAGTAATAAATTAGAGGCAGAGATTAAAAAAAAATGTTTATGTTGGGCATTAAGGTCACTTTTCAGCAAAGGTCTCCAAAGTCAGTGCAATTTCATACATTGCTTTTTAGTTACTTGACTGTAGCAGCGATTCACAGACACTACTCTTTGGGTAATTCATTTTCACTACCAATACTACCCACTCCAGTATGCTTGGGCTTCCCTGGTGGCTCAGCTGGAAAAGAACCTGCCTGCAGTGTGGGAAACCTGGGTTCAATCCCTGGGTTGGGAAGATCCCCTGGAGAAGGGAATGGCTACTCACTCCAGTATTCTGGCTTGGAAAATTCCATGGACTTTATAGTCCATGGGGTCACAAAGATTTGGACATAACTGAGAGACTTTCACTCACATTCCAGGTTAGACCATCAAAAATTCTTTCAATTCACTCTCATACTAAAGTTAGAGTAATTATTGAGAAAAGTAAATCTGCTTAAAATATTTTACCAGCTTTCCTTTCCCAACATTTGATAGTGAAGTGTAAACTTCTCAATATGGTCTATATTCTCCCTCAAAATTTGGCACAATCCTTTCTAGTCTAATTCTTGCCAGCATCCTATCCCTTATAGTCTCCCACTATACAGCTTCTTTCAAATCCTTGAATGCACCATGTTCTGTTTCATCTCCAGGCCTTCATATGTGGTGGTCCAAGAATGAGCGTGGAAGTCACACAGATCTCAATTCTATTGCCAGTTCTACTAATGTTTAGCTCTGTGATTTTGGGCAAATCACTTAGCGTTTCTGAATCTCTATTTCCTCATCTGCCGATTTGGATTATAGTATCTATCTGTAAGAGACTATGGGGATAAAGTTGTGTAGGTAAATATGTAACAAATGATAGTCACTGTAATTACTTTAGATCAGGGCACCAATCTATTAGCAGTTAATATCAACATCAGTGAGTTTGGGTCAAACATCAGGGAATTTTGATTATATTACAGTCAATACTATAACAGAAGTACTAAAATGGTCTTTGCAAACCTAGAATAAATTATTATGATGGAAAGGGATATAACTGTAACATGTTCACTCAGGCCATTTTTGAGTATTGTACTATAAGAAGTACACTTAAAGAATGCCCAGGAGAGTCTGGCCCATGTGGCAGCTGTGCAGGTGGTGAGAAGTGATAAAGTATTTTGAGGTAGTGATAATTATTTGCTGAGATTGTATATGTGAGACATGAGAGAGAGAGACAAGAGTCAAGCATAACTTCAAGGCTATGGCTTGAACAACTGGATTGCTAAGGTTACAAAAAGGTTAGATGAGAAAGACTGTAGGTAAAACAATTTTTTTTGGATCAGCTGTAGAAGGAAAGGAAAACAGGAGCTCAGAACTAGATAAGGCAAGCTCGATTTATCTACTAAAACAGACATCCAAGTAGAAATGCCTCGTAGACAGCTGAGTATAACAGCCTGGAGGGCGACACAGAGATCCAGGACACAAATATACATTGTGGATTTTTCAGAATATTAATGATATTTAAAGTCATATGACCGAATGAGATTACCAAGGGAGTAATTGTAAAATGAAAAAGGAGTCCAAGAACTAAGCACTGGGGATCTCTAAGGTAGGGTGGGTAAGGAGAAAAGAAGATTTAACAAAGGAGGCTGAAAAGGAGAAATGAGTGAGGAAGGAGGATAACCAGGGTTTCTGGAAACCAAAATAAGGATGGGAATGACTCAAGGATGAGAATGGGATAAATTATGTTGAACAGAACTGACGCTGGTCTCCAGATTTGGCAAAATGGAGATCACTGGTGACCACGACAAAAGAACGCTCAGTGCAGTGGTGAAAGCGAAACTCTTCTTTGAGTGGATTTAAAAGAGAAAGGAAGAAATCATTGGGAACATTTTACAGGAAGAAAGTGTATAGTAGCTAGAAGACAAAAAAAAAGAGGAGATCTGTATTGCTACATACATCCAAGATGGTGGGTGGATAGTAAGAAAGTGTCCTGCAATGTGAATTTAGACCAGATGACTTAAAAGTCCTTTTTACCTCTGTGGTAATAGTTCTATAACTGAAAAATGGTTTGAAGTTAAGTACTTTTAACTAGGAATCAAAAGAATGGACTGTTCTAGTCCTTCTAACTAGCTGTATGATCATCAACAAGTTATTTGGGGGCTTTATTTGTACCAAAAAATTGGAATAATGAAATAATACATTGCAAATTCTAACTCTAAACATTTAAGAGGTAATGTGCTAAGAATTTATGTTTTTACTATGTTGCAGGGGATAAGTGAGAGAGTACCTGAACACTAATGGGTTGAGTGTTTGCTAGTCCTTACACCCTATTCATACCTTCCCAAGATCTTATGAGGCAGATCTTAATGGTTCCAATTTTTAGATGAGGAAACTAAAGACAAGAAAAGTTAAGAGGTTTTATATCCAACTTAGGCTAACTGTACAGCCTGAGTTGTTTTAAACATAACATCTTGATGTCACAATTCTGTGAAGTATTTCAAATTAGTACTGCTAAATTAATATATATGATTTCTCAAACACTTCCAAAACCTAATAAGACAGACCTATAAATCTTTCTAGGATAGGAGTGAGTAGCCTATCCCTTTCTCCAGCAGATCTTCCCGACCCTGGAATCGAACTGGGGTCTCCTGCATTGCGGGCAGATTCTTCACCAACTGAGCTACTTGGGAAGCCCATAAATCTTTCTAAACATTTTTAAACTGCCATAAATAATAATAAATCAGACACATTTAATAAATAAAACTGGAAATATCTAAGATATTCTAAAGAATTAATATGAACCTGGTTTAAATGATTATAGGAATTTACTTTCTCAACTTACCAGTTATTTAAATTTGAATTAAAGATCAACTTAAAGTAAATATTATTTATATACACATATTAAAACATTTATGAATGAAATAAAATCTGTAAATCAAACTTAAAGAATCAAGTAGAAAGTTTTCTATCATTAAAATAATTCATTTAAAATCAATTAATTGAATAATAATAAAACATAATTTTTAAAGTTCTCTCATGCACAAAAGATCTCCCAGATACTAAAACTCACTAATACTGCTAAGATTATTTATTTTATTATATTATCTCTTAGATGAGGAAGTTGTATTTATTAAGGAAATTTCCCCAAGAGGTCATGGAAATTGAAAGCCACATATTTTTAACAACATTCTATTTCTTCCCCCTTGTACTCTGGCTATCCCTTCTAAGATGCAATCACAAATTCAGAATATAGCTTCAACTCCAGTTTAGGTCTAGATGTATTCCTGATAAAACAAGAATTTTTTTTCATGCACACTATATAAACCCTGGTAGATCAGAGAGTAAAAAAATCTGCCTGAAGTGCGGGAAACCTGGGTTCAATCCCTGGGTCAGGAAGATACCCTGGAAAAGGGAATGACAACCCACTCCAGTATTCTTGCCTAGAGAATCTCAAGGACTGAGCAGCCAGGTGGACGATATTCCATGTGATCGCAAAGAGTCTGACACGACTGAGCAAGTAACACTAGCACTAAATATAAATGAGGAGTTGAAAAGCTAATAATTAAAAATAGATTATTTAAACAATAAAAACTAAGTGATTATACTTTTAGTTCAGAACTCCTACTTCCATTTTTCACTCCTAATTCTCAAATTCCAGATGAACTGTCTAAAATTTTAGAGGAACCACAGAGCACAGTGAGTTAATCTTAAAGCAACAAATGTCAAAGACCAAATATCTATCCCTGAAATAACAGTTTGCTATTTCTAAGCCTAAATTAAAACACTATGTATCTTTACATACTAAATCTTGTAAAAATTCAGTTTTCACCCAAATGTTTGGATTCCATGTGAATTTATTATGGTTCCAAATAAGAATATATATATATTATGTACATATATATTTTGATATGCACAGTAATAGAATAGTCTCATTGCAAAAGTAACTTTTAGAAATGTTATTTTAAATTCTGATTTTTTCCCATTCATATTCTTTACAATAATATACCTACCTATATATGTATTTACTATTAAAAGTCAATTAAATTCTACAGTTTATTTATCTATTGTTAACTGGCCATTTGGATATCCTCTTTTGTCAAATGCATGTTTAATCTGTGCACATTTTTAATTGGGTTGCCCATCATTTCCTTACTAATTTGTAAGTTGCTTTTATTCCAAAGATATGAGCTCTTTGTTAAATATATGTATTTGTAAATATAAAAAGAAAACCTCAATTAATGCAAGTCAGTAATTTACTGAGATAACAATGATGTTTTGAATAGTAATATTTGGAAGAAGCACAAGCTGGAATCAAGATTGCCGGGAGAAATATCAATAACCTCAGATATGCAGATGACACCACCCTTATGGCAGAAAGTGAAGAGGAACTAAAAAGCCTCTTGATGAACGTGAAAGTGGAGAGTAAAAAAGTTGGCTTACAGCTCAACATTCAGAAAATGAAGATCATGGCATCTGGTCCCATCACTTCATGGCAAATAGAAACAGTGGAAACAGTGTCAGACTATTTTAGGGGGCTCCAAAATCACTGCAGATGGTGACTGCAGCCATGAAATTAAAAGACGCTTACTCCTTGGAAGAAAAGTTATGACCAACCTAGATAGCATATTCAAAAGCAGAGACATTACTTTGCCGACTAGGTCCGTCTAGTCAAGGCTATGGTTTTTCCAGTGGTCATGTATGGATGTGAGAGTTGGACTGTGAAGAAGGCTGAGCGCTGAAGAATTGATGCTTTTGAACTGTGGTGTTGGAGAAGACTCTCGAGAGTCCCTTGGACTACAAGGAGATCCAACCAGTCCATTCTGAAGGAAAGCAGCCCTGGGATTTCTTTGGAAGGAATGATGCTGCAGCTGAAACTCTAGTACTTTGGCCTCCTCGTGAGAAGAGTTAACTCATTGGAAAAGACTCTGATGCTGGGAGGGATTGGGGGCAGGAGGAGAAGGGGACGCACAGGATGAGATGGCTGGATGGCATCACTGACTCAATGGACGTGAGTCTGAGTGAACTCCAGGAGTTGGTGATGGACAGGGAGGCCTGGCGTGCTGCAATTCATGCAAAGAGTCAGACACGACTGAGTGATTGAACTGAACTGATTTGTATTCAGTATGGGAAAAATATGCAACATTTCATTTAGGAAAAAAAATAGCAATAAAAGAATTTCTATATTTTATTTTTACACTTAAAAATATAAATTGCAAGTCAAGTCATCGAGTGACACCTGAGAGAGGGTTCTGAACTGCATCAGTCTCCACACTGGGTAAACCCAGTGTAAAGGAGGTAGGTACTATTCAGTTCCAGCATTGTGGGGGATAATGGTTATATTCTGGGGGAAAAAATGTGTGTGTGTGTATCTGAAGCTTTATAAAGTTTAGGGTAAAATAATGAGAAAACAGTTTCAGTTAAAAACAGGTTTGCATACTACTTTTCAGGGAAGAGGGCCACAGAACCTTTGGCAGTTTGTAAATTGGCGGTTTGTTGGTCAAATTTTGCTACAGATATGTTTTGCTTGGCTTGCACAGTACTTTTGGTTGTTTTGTTGATTTTACCTTCAATTAGCTAGCAACATTCTACAGCTGAGATGTTCCACAGTTTAATTTTAATCCAAAATATTTCCTCTAAAGCGAATACTCATTCAGGATTGTATATAAAGAATGTGACATATCCCAATATCCAATTGAATATTCATATCTGCTGCTTTCCTTCTACATAGTATAATTATAATATACATCTTGCCTGCTTTTTAACCGAAAGTAGTCTTACTTCTTTACTTCAAATCTTCACACTCCAAATTGGTCTTGTTCCTTTCTCTGAGGGAATAACTATAATTGGACAAGGTGTTAATATTCTACTGGACAATTTCAAGGTTAAATCTATAAATTAAGAAATTTGAAAGATTTTAAAGTACAGCATTAAAACTATTTTGACAATCAACCAGGTTAACAAACATTAAGTAAAAATGATAATATCTGATGTTGACAGGGGATCAATGACCTGGCTGTTGTATATGGTATTTTACATGTTAGTATAAACTTTCTGGAGCTGAGGTTTGAAAACAATACATATGAAAGCTTCAAAAAACAAAGGCAAGACAAATTCTCAATACCAGCAAGTCTACTTCTAGGTACTTATCCTAAAGAAATAAGTGAACAAGTGTACAAGAGGGTATTACAAAATTATTCATTACTTAAAATAGAGAAAAATTAAAATGTTTATTTTTAAGTGTTTATTACATTATATTTATACAATGAATATCAACTATATTTCTCCTAAAAGGAATGATGAAGATTTATATTAATTGAAACGTGTCCATATGATACTGCTTCATGAATAAGTCACAAAACTATTTGTATACTATCATTTGTCAAAATACATCCATATGTATATAGATGTATATGTGAATATATATCCTGAAAAAGTATGGTATTATAAATGTCATACTGGTCTGTTAGATTATGGGCACTGTTAATTTTATTTTTATGCTTTTCTATATTACTTACATTTTAACATTTAGCAAGTATTATTATATTATGTGCATTAAAAGAAATAAATGCAGTCTGTAGGCTAACAATATACCTTTAAATTTATGTAGTCTGCAATTACACTGGGAACTAGGAAACATTTACATGAAGAAAATAATTATTTTAAAAAGGGAATCATCACTGAATCCACGGGGAAGAGCTGTTATTGATTGTTTCCTTGGAAGTTAAACAATATCATTAGCTAAACTTTTATATACTGAGAAATGGAATTTTGTTAACTGTAAGTTTTATATGCTCATAAAGCTTAAAATAACCCAAAACTTGACTTTATATTTTCTAGTTTACATTTCCTCACAGGGAAGCTGTGAGAATTTATGGACCCTTCCCAAGTCTATCAGTAGGCCCAGACCCAACGTACAGTATCAGATATGATCAAGAGGGTGCAGATATGACCAGCGGGGTGGCAAGGTTCATCTGCAGGGCATGCCATTCCACCACCGTGGATTTCAAGCCCCTCAGGTGTGGTCACTGGCTATGTAGCTCGGAAAAAAAGAGCACATGTGACTCACAAATGTATAGCACTTGCCTCCAGCACATGGCTGGTTTCATACTGGAGATTTCCAATCTGTTTCTCCATGGTTAGAAAATAAATCATGAAGTAAACCTCATGGAAAGAAGAAACAAACAAACAAAATACCAGAGAATATGTAACCAAGAAAGACACACTTCAGAAGTCACTTGCTCTTTTCCCATCTGTGAACACAGCCTAAAAGTACCCTAACACTTCCCTTTGATATTATAATTATTTATAACCCTTTTCAGATACTTTTTTCTACATGTTCTCTCATTTAACGCAGTATCAATAGAAAGTTTCACTATGGTTGTAAATGCTGAATTGAAAGTGTATGTGCAAATTTCAGGTCTTTGGAATGAAAGTAAATAAAAATGATTTCTGTATAGCAAGGTGTCTTCAACAAGTCAACTCAAAGTCACTTTCTTAGGAAAATCTTCCCTGAACTTGCTGACCGGATCACATTCCCCAACAAGTGTACATTCAATGGTCATAAATTTACATATATTTGGGTGCTTATTTGACTTATTCCTATCTTCCCACTGCAGTAAAGCTCCAAAGAGCAGGCTGGCATTGTTTTAGCTCTCTCTACTATTAACCAGCCCAGTCTCTGCATCAGTAGAGCATCCAAAATATTTTAAATTAAATACGTAAATAAGTTTTTAACGGTGTGAAATTTTTATGAAAGTGTTATTTTAAGATCAATCTTTATAGGCATACACTCGTATGTGTGAGTATATACACATGGATACACAGAGCACTTTGGAAATGTGAACATTAAAATTCAGTGAAGGAATCTGAAATTTAAAGGAATTAACAGGTTTCCTTTCTCATGTTGGAGGCTCTGGTGATGAACAAGAAGTTGAGGAAATGGAACTTGACATGGAGTACATGGGTTCAGAATTAAATGATTTGTGGAGAGCAAGAATTATATCCACCATCTACTACTTTTCAAGAAAGGGAGATGTGTATTCAAAAGCCACAAAACACACACAAATGGTAAAGTGGGTCATTAGTACTGGAAGATCTGTGTTTGCGGCCACTGTGGTCCAAACAAACAAAGATGTAATAGACTGCATATAATCTAGCCTGATTGCTATTTGCCAGGCTGGCTCTTAATTCTTAGCAAGTCAGAGACAAAGCATGTACAAAAAATTAAGAGAGAACCCAAAATAATATTCTGGAGGATTAAGAATTATATCATCCTGCCAATTTTTTAAGTTGGGAAACTATACTATTAGAAAGCAGCAAAATGTTTTATATTAGATCCTCCACTAAACATTTAGCTGGTATTTTCCACACAGTGGTCCATTGAAAAAGGGTAAGCGGTAAAAATGTGCTTCTGAGAGTTTTAAACCATATTGTACAGAAGTCACATCAAATTAATACTGAGGACCATTTAGGGCTTTTATTCTGAAAAGCTTTTGAAAGGGGATTAAACTATGAAAACTCTCATGATACTAAAGTACCTATTAATGGGTTGAGGAGGTAAGAAAGGAACAATGAAAGTGTTATTTTTAGATAAATCTTTACTTTTTGTGTAGCAGCACAAAGCTTTGCAGAAGGGCTCAGCAATAGTTCTCTAGCAATATCCCATGCATGGAGACGCTGATTAGTGGAATTCTGTTGCTTTCTTTTTAGAAATAGGTCATTTTCTTTACATCGATGCATTAGAGGTAGCACATTAACTAATATACACATAACTTGGTATGGACAAACCCAAACAAAACATTATTCTAAGTATTTCAATCTGAGGAGACCCTCAGGACTCTTTTTTTGTTTGACTAGGACTCTAACAAACAACTCCCTTAAAAAAAGGAGTTTCCACCCTCTCTGATAGTACTTTACAGAATGAACAATTATGTTTTCAAAAGAAAAAGTAGGAAACAGCTTTGAGGAGTGAGAACATGAACCTAGATAGTTGTCATCCCATCAAAAATAATGAACGCTCAAGAGGCTGCAACTTCCTGTCTCCCAGCCATTGGTCCAATCACAGCAGGCTACCGAAGAGAGATTAGCAGCTGAGGAAACCGTCTTCTCCATCAGCCCCAGCCAGCACCTGTAACGGCCAAACAGCTATCGACCAGTGGACCTGACAAGGTGACAACCCCAAAAGACAACTGGAAATGTCTCTGCTCACTCACTCTGTCTCTTTTCCTTGGGTGCAGCCCAGGGTGGGGTGAGGGTGCCGCATCTGCCCCACTGCAGCCTTTTCTGCTCCACTCTGACACACAGCCATGCCCTCACACAACAGTCTTGGCTAATGATGCAAACATGAAGTGTAAAGTCTCCTTAATTTGACCCTTGTTAAACTCCTAATTGGATTGAAGCAGGCTCTGGGTGGAAAGCAACCCTGGATTATTCAGGGAAACTCTTACCAAATGAAGCCCAAATTACAAAAGGCTGCTCTGGCTGCAGGACATCACAAAGAATAGGCAATGAACTGCAGCTGTCACTTAACTTAAAAATCTAATCAATTGCCTTTTTTTTTAACAGGTAACTTTTAGAACAGTTTCTTCATTGTGATACTCTTCAGAGGACGCTTGACCCAAATTTAATAAGCTGCTATTACAGCAGAAGAGCAGCTGTAGCGCAAACACTGTCGAGTGATACTGTGCATTCAGAGCCTTAATGATTTTAAAATGACTACAACCATTGCTTCATTCATGAGGAACAAAGCTCGGGCTCTCTGCTCACAACGTCTTAACACAAACTGTCTGAGCAGACAGGCTTCATTTGTCCTCCCTGCACCCCCGAGGTCAGCCGCCTGGCCGAGGTATCTCAACAGTTTGATTGTGTTTCTTCTGGGGGAAGTCTGGGGGAAGAAACTTAGGCATCCTTGTTTATGAAACCTCACTTTTCTGCTAGGAAATATACAGCTTAAGTACAGAGACAAGGGGGCGCAGGATATGCAGACAGGTGTAAAACATGAAGTAATTATAGAAGCTCAAATTAGTTCTTAGGCCTGAGGCAAAAAAGAGAACAGTGCCTTGACAAAAGGGAATAGCAAATAAGGGTAGCAAACAAAAAATGGCTTGAATGTGTAAATTAACAAGAAAAATGAGACAGAAAAGCAGCTTTACTCTACTATTATTCCCCACATGAGAACAGAGCAGCTGAACGTGATCAAGAGTGCTTTGGAGAGAGAGGCAGGCATCACCACGGACTCGAGCCAGAGAGTGGCAGCTCCGTGCTCTCTCGTCAGTCACTCATTATGTGCTGAAGTGCTCTTGAGAAGTGCCTCTTATACTTGACCTATCATATTACTTCTTCTGTAAACACATAATCCCCGCTTGTTAGGTGGTGTCAACACTAGCATTCATTCACGATGGTTGTCTTTTTGTGAATAGACACTTTAGAAGCGCTGCCAAAACCCCAGAATTGACACCATAATAAAACAATTCGAATTTCAACCAGGTAAAAAGATCTTATGCTTCTTCTGTAAAGAGCAGTGTAAAGAGCATTAGAGCAATTTTCTCTCATTTGGGAAAAAAACAAAACCAAAACAAAATTGCTTGCTTATGGCAAGGCTATTTTTTTTTTTTTTTAACAAGTGATTAATTGGGGATACAGATTCAAACCAGAGATAATACCTCATCTTAAACTGCTTGGTGTGGTCACATCAGTTCTACTAAACACTATCTTTAACAACAAAACAGCACATGAGTCTCAACTACAAGGTCACGAACAAGTGATTCGTAGTATCAGAAAAGTCTATCTATATGCCTCTTGTACCAGGCACGGTTGACCATAATATACTAGAGGAAAAACATCAATGGACCATTTGCTATGCTATGTGTCCATTAGTGGAGACAGATTATCATTTAAACGACAATAGAAATTAAACATTTAATGTAGCTTATTGACAAATATATTTCTAGTATTTTTATATAAATATTCTTAGGAAAATTAAGATTCGATGCAAAAATACTTTCAGGGTACATTTGGAAAAGGTAAATAGTCAAGGAGAAATATAATTTATTAAAGAGACGGGAGCACTTTGTTTTTGAACTTCTTTTCTTCAAATTATCTGGAAGGACATTTTAAAAAAATGACAAGTAATTCTGTCTTTCCCAGCGCTTTAAGAAAAGTATTTCATCATCTGACATTGTTACAACCATCTCTAAGATAAATGAACCATGATGTCTTCACGTGGCAGTAGTGATGTGTCAATGTGGCTTATTTTACCAAGCATCAGCAACAGAGACTCCTGCTTTGGCCCCACTGCTCTGGGTATTAGGTAGGAACCAACTTGCCCCAGGGAGGAAAAAACTGAATAGTGATTAGCAGTTATTTGCCACACCTCATGGAAGATATTTTGGTAATTCTTACTGAATACATAAAAGACAAGATGCGCAATGAAAGGTTTTCAACCCAGGAAGGATGAGGTGTTACAAGTATCTACCCACTACCTCAGCAGTAAATATCCACATAAACAAGTAATTCTTAAAATCAGGAAAATGTCTGCTTAATATCCCCAATGAATTTCCTACATGAACTTTTATTTATACGACACTTAAAGAACAGAGCTTTTGCACAAAACAAAAAATGCCAGTGTCTACAATGTTATAAATCTATCATTAAATAAAGCGGCTCCTGAAATAACAACCGTGTGCAGGAAAAGAAGTACAAGTAAATAAAACAATATATTCAAGGTAAAAAGTAAGAGCCACTCTTACAAAGGTTTAGTAAGCCATAAACAAATGTTCATTTTGAGTGAATTTTATTTTAAATAGACTTCTCTTTAAATATTTGGTAGAAAATTAATGGAAAAGCCTAAGTATACTTATTTATGTAATACCAGATAAGACCATAGGTAATCTGAAGTCTCCGAGATATACTTAAGACTTGAGATTTCTCATCTCCCATCATTAAAAGAGACTATAAGCCACTATATTCTTCATTTATGAGGTTCAGGGTGCTATCTAAATTGATGGGTCAACAGTTAGAGAAGAGAAATGACTAAAAGATGCTGTACCCACACTTACACCAATCTTCCTGAAATGTAAATTAACCTCATGGGTACACCAGACAATTTGGGAGCTAACTTCTTCAGCACTCAAAGGACATTAAGTCGTTCACGGGAAGAATACAGCGCTGAAGGAACCCCATAGTATAAGAGATTATGCCTAACTTTATGCTAGTAGTGTAACTTATGTTCTAGGTGAATGTTGTAAGTGAAATAATTTTTATTATTAAAATATTTTGGAAAATTCTACTCTCAATGTCTTAATGAAGAGAAATATAGAAGTTAAGAATTGCAAAACTGATTTACATTTTTCAGTCCATTCACATATATGTGTCCACACATGCATGCTCAGCAGGGGCATTCCTCAATTCCCCCACAAATCCTGACTGAATAACTCTGAGAAATAAAGTTCACTACTTACAAGAAAATCTACTGGAAGCGACTGTGGTCTTTCATACTGTTAATTTCTGTACAGTCAGAATTTTTGAAGATTTTACATGGACACACCTAAACAAGTCAATTGTTATTTATGTAGTTCACAGTCTGAATGATTAGAACATAGATTCTCTCTAGAAATTCAGACAATTAAGGACTGGGCTTGATAAAGGTAAGGAAAAGATCCCAAATGTAAGGAAAGTACATAAGACTTTATTTTTAAATTAGTTAAATTTATTTTGGGGGGGACATTATTTTGAGAAGTTCAGTAGACTGCGTTGGGGGTCTAAGCTCTAGACCTGACCATGGGTGGGGCAAGAAAAATTCCTAGGGATTTTTCTTGATTTTTTTTAGAAAAGATGCTTTTTAAGAACCATATAAATCTTTTAACCTTTCTGGGAATGGAACCTTTTTAAAAGCATTGTTATAGATTATTACTTAATTTTCTGATACAGGATTCTAAAAACATATTTGAAAGGACACAATATATGGAAGTACAAGACTGCCTATATCTTACTGCAAAGCACTATTAGAATAGTCTTCCTTACTCTGTGCTATAACTTCCATCCATTGGTTTTACTTGTATCGTCTGAAGATCAAATATAATTATAGTCTCTATTATAAAAGACAGACTTTGTAGAGAAAACTACTTTGGTCCTCTGTTTACCATACAAGTTAGTTTCTTAGATAGGCTAAACTAGCCTTAGTTCTTTTAAGTCACATGACATGATTTCCTAATCATTTATGAATTTTTCTGTCAAAGCATTTGTTAAATCAGGTTTGTGTCACTTGTAGATTGTATTTAAATTTAATTTCACTATGTCAGAGAAGATTCTCCGTATTATTTATATCCTTCTAAACTGAGTCTATTCTTATGGCCTAACATATGGTTTAGCCTGGAGAATCTTACACTGGAATACTGGAAAACAATTCTGTTGTTGGATGGAATGTTCTACAGAAAACCATTAGGTCTGGTGTTACTCAAGTTCATAGTGTTACTCAAGTCTTCTATGTGCTTGTTAATCTACTGTCTAGTTAGCCGACTTGCAATTAACAGTGGAATACTGAAGTCTCCAACTATGACTGGAGAACTGTCTGTTTCTCCCTTCAGGGCTGTCAGCTTTTGCTTCATGTACTTACGGCTTTGTGTTAGGCACAGAAATATTTATGGTTGTTACACCCTCTTGAGGCACTAACTTTTATCTTTATAAAATCTTTCTCTTTATCCCTAGTAATATTTTTTTAGTTAAAAGTCTATTTCTTCTAATATCAGTACCGTCATTCCAACACTTTTATGGTTGCTGTTTGCATAGTATATCTTTTTTTCACCTTTTTAAAAAATTTTCATCCTATCTGTACCTTTGAGTCTAGACTGGGACAAAGCATATAGTTGATAGCATATAGTTGTATGCAGATAGCACATAGTTGGGTCTTGTTGCTTTAGAAAAAAATCAGTCTACTAGTTTATTTCTAATTGGACTGATTAATCCATTCACATGTAATGTTATGGTTGACATAACTGGGTTTGCAACTGTTTTCTCTATGGCTCATGTCTATGTTTCTTCATGTTTCTCCTTTACTGCCTTTACTCACATTAAGTAAACAGTTTCTAGATCAACACTGTAATTGCTTTAATGATTTTTAAAACTATATATATTTGAGAGCTTTAGACCTTAAATATACATCTTAACTTACAAATTTATTTTTTTAAACATTTAGATGCTACTTGCTTACCAGAAGAATTTGAGGCACTTTCAAGTTTTCTCCCTGTTTAATACTTCTCTGTTAACAATGTTGAATAAGAAACTGCAAAGTACAACATTTCCTAATATTTTGCTCTTATCTGCTCTTCTGACACATCTCACATTTTCCATAATTTCTCAACAATGATTGGTTTTTCAGCCAAATGTACAAGTTCTTTTAGTACCCTGAAATCATGAATTCATTTCAAGTGATCATTACTTTCTTATAATTTTATTATTTAGCATCAATTTTTTTACTCTTAATTGTATTCATTATATTCCTCCTAAAGATATAAAGCTAAATACATAGAGTTGTGTTGAAAAATATTTAATAGCCAAAAGTTTATTTTTAAAATGATATATCATAAAGAAATCTTTAAAAGTATAAAACAGATTGTTTCTAAAAGAATTATTATGGGGGAAGGGATAGTTAGGGAGTTTGGGATGGACATGTACACACTGCTGTATCTAAAATAGACCTACTGTATAGCACAGGGAACTGCTCAATGTTACACGGCAGCCTGGATGGGAGAGGAGGTTAGGGGAGAATGGATACATGGATATGTATGGCTGAGTCACTTTGCTGTCCACCTGATACTGTCACAGCATTGCTTGTTAATTGACTATACACCAGTACAAAATAAAAAAAAATTTAAAAAAAAGAATTATTATAAGCGTCCTTGGAAGAATAAACTCAAATAGATTTGACTATAATTTGAATGATAAAAATATAATTTACTGTTAAATTTTCAGGAATACATATATGCTGCATATGATAAACTATACCTTCAAAGATAAATCTGCTGATGTTTTGTGCTGACCTCAAAAATTGAACAAAGTACAGAGAACTGAATGACTTCAGATGTGGATGGGTATAAGAAGCTTTAAAGATCTATTTTAATGTTCTCATCATATAGGGCAAGAAACTCGACACAGAGATTAATGAAAGCCATTAATAAAGGTCAGATAGTTCATTTGTAAAAGATCAACCCCGGAACCTGAGTGTTCTTCCTAGTCAAGGTCTTTACTTACTCTACTGTGGAAGTAAAGGAAGATATGTATTTTATAAACAAAGACTTGAAGGAAAAATATTTGGGGCAGTTTTACAAACCTAAAATGAACCAGATATAATTGGTTTATACAGAAAAATCCTGCAGCATCAGATACAGATAAAACTACTGGTTTAAGACAAAAAAGATGTCCTCTTCGTTATAGGAATACAAAAGTAGGAAGTCAAGAGCTACCTGGAGTAACAGGGAAGTTTGGCCTTGGAGTACAAAATGAAGCAGGTCAAAGGCTAACACAGTTTTGCCAAGAGAATGCAATGGTCATAGCAAACAACCTCTTCCAACAACACAAGAAAATATTCTACACATGGACATCACCAGATGGTCAATACCGAAATCAGACTGATTATATTATTTGCAGCCAGAGATGGGGAAGCTGTATACAGTCAGCAAAAATAAGACTGGGAGCTGACTGTGGCTCAGCTCATGAACTCCTTATTGCCAAATTCAGACTTAAATTGAAGAAAATAGGGAAAACCACCAGACCATTCAGGTATGACTTAAATCAAATCACTTATGATTATACAGTGGAAATGACAAATAGAACCAAGGGATTAGATCTGATAGAGTGCCTGAAGAACCATGGAAGGAGGTTTGTCACACTGTACAGGAGGTAGGGATCAAGACCATCCCCAAGAAAAAAAAAGGCAAAATGGTTGTCTGACGAGGCCTTGCAAATAGCTGTGAAAAGAAGAAAAGCTAAAGGCAAAGGAGAAAAGGAAAGATATACCCATTTGAATGCAGAGTTCCAAAGAAGAGATAAGAAAGCCTTCCTCAGTGATCAGTGCAAAGAAATAGAGGAAAACAACAGAATGGGAAAGACTAGAGATCTCTTCAAGAAAATTAGAGCCACCAAGGAAATATTTCATGCAAAGATGAGCACAATAAAGGACAGAAATGGTACAGACCTATCAGAAGCAGAAGATATTAAGAACAAGTGGCAAGAATACACAGAAGAACTACACAAAAAGATTTTCACGACACAGATAACCACGATGGAGTGATCACTCACTTAGAGCCAGACATTCTGGAATGTGAAGTCAAATGGGCCTTAGGAAGCACCACTACGAATAAAGCTAGTGGAGGTGTTGGAATTACATTTGAGCTATTTCAAATTCTAAAAGCTGATGCTGTGAAAGTGCTGCACTCAATATGCCAGCAAATTTGGAAAACTCAGCAGTGGCCACACAACCAGAAAAGGTCAGTTTTCATTCCAATCCCAAACAAAGGCAATGCCAAATAATGTTCAAATTACTGTACGATTGCACTCATCTCACATTTTAGCAAAGGAATGCTTAAAATTCTCCAAGCCAGGCTTCAACAGTATGTGAACCGTGAACTTCCAGTTGTTCAAGCTGGATTTAGAAAAGGCAGAGGAACCAGAGATGAAATTGCCAACATCTGCTGGATCATCAAAAGAGCAAGAGAGGTCCAGAAAAACATCTACTTTTGCTTTGTTGGCTACGCCAAAGCCTTTGACTATGTGGATCACAGCAAACGGTGGAAAATTCTGAAAGAGATGGGAATACCAGACCACCTGACCTGCCTCCTGAGAAACCTCTATGCAGGTCAAGAAGCAACTGTTAGAATTGGACATGGAACAACAGACTGGTTCCAAATCGGGAAAGAAGCACATCAAGGCTATATATTGTCACTTTGCTTATTTAACTTTTACGCAGAGTACATCATGAGAAACACTGGGCTGGATGAAGCACAAGCTGGAATCAAGATTGCTGGAATAAATATCAAGAACCTCAGATATGCAGATGACACCACCCTTATGGCAGAAAGTGAAAAACTAACGAGCCTCTTGATGAAAGTGAAAGAGGAGAATGAAGAAGCTGGCTTACAAGTCAACATTCAGAAAACTAAGATCATGGCATCCAGTCCCATCACTTCATGGCAAACAGACGGGAACACAATGTAAATAGTGACAGACTTTATTTTTGGGGGGCTCAAAAATCGCTGCAGATAGTGACTGCAATCATGAAATTAAAAGACGCTTGCTCCTTGGAAGAAAAGCTATGACCAACCTAGACAGCATATTAACAGCAGAGACATTACTTTGCCAACAAAGGTCTGTCTAGTCAAAGATATGGTAGTAGTAGTAGTTTTTCCAGTAGTTTTGTATGGATGCGAGAGCTGGACTGTAAGGAAAACTGAGTGCCAAAGAATTGATGCTTTTGAATTGTGGTGTTGGAGAAGACTCTCGATAGTCCCCTGGACTGCAGGGAGATCCAACCAGTCCATCCTAAAGGAATATTCATTGAAAGGACTAATGCTGAAGCTGAAACTCCAATACTTTGGCCCCCTTATGTGAAGAACCAACTCATTTGAAAAGACCCTGATGCTGGGAAAGATTGAAGGCAGGAGGAGAAGGGGGACAACAGAGGATGAGATGGTTGGATGGCATCACTGACTCGATGGACATGAGTTTGAGTAGGCTCCGGGAGTGGGTGATGGATGGGAAAGCCTGGCGTGTTGCAGTCCATGAGGTTGCAAAGAGTTGGACATGACTGAGCAACTGAACTGAACTGACTCCTAAATAGATTTTCATATATCAAGGTCTTCTAAAATTTATGAATTCCCTAGCTATATGAATATATTTAAATATACTCTAGTATCTCAATTATTAATGATAAAATTTTTTAATTGAATATGTTAAAAATATTCAAAGCATCAAACTAAAAATGATTCTTTGAGGTTGTCTTTGGCTTCTGATATTTCAGCAACCCCTCTCAAACTCATCTGTTTCCTTTTGTGCAACTTGTGGGGACTCAGCCTGTTTTCCTCTCTATTCTCTCATTCTATCCCTTGTGGGTTTTCTTCCCCAAAGGTATTTCTTTCTCTCTCTGTCCAAAACCTTGTCATCACTTTTCAAGAATTCAAGATTCATTATTTTCAATATTCAATCTATTCCAAGTTTAATCTTGAAATTATTTGATTTCTTTGAATTCTATCTGTCTCCTTCTATGGCCATATTCTGTTTCAAGTTCTACTCTGCGTCCTACCTTTAAATTATTTCATTAACTCATTTATTCAGGAATATTACTTCATCTTCTCCTCACTCTCATCTGGGGCTGCCAGATAAAGTACAGGATGCTTGTTCAGATAAACAATGAAATGTTCTAAAAAATACATTTAACTGGAAATGCTGTATTTTCATATGCTAAGATTTTGGGTAAAGATGGAAAGAAGTGGGGAGTCCTGCACTTCCACGTGTTAAACCCCATAAGATGTCCAGTTTCTTCATCACCCCATTTTCTTTCAATTTATCAATCTGACTATACTTTCTTCCCCTCTAGTTTAGAACCAGTAGTCTATCTTAAATTTTTTCACATCCGTATCCTTCAGCCATAAGCTCTCCCCAAATTCTTATTCAAGATATATTCTGTTATTTAGTTTCTCCCCTCTTTCCCTTCTGTATGGCTCAGTGATATGGATCATTCTGACTTTGTGCAAATTGACACCATTACAAATTTATGATTTCCATCATGGTGGTTCTTTCCTCTTCTTCCTCGATCTTTTACTTCTTGACCAGTGTATTACCTCCATTCTTCTTAGTGATGATTTAAACATTCAAGTCCCTCCTTAACCCTTACGTAAGGCCCAATGTTTTCTGTCGCCAAGACAAAATTGAGGCCTTGTTTATATACTCCATCAACTGTCTAAACCACTATCTATAAACTTATCTCTATCCGTACCATAATGCAGCAGGCTCCTCCTCATATATTGCTAGACCTTACCTGTCTGTTTCAAGCCAAGGTCCTCATTCTCTATTGTTATCAATACATATGGCATGCAGGAAATGAAATGCAATAACTAACAACTGTGTGGAGTTTATCTTCAAGAAAAACTGAGCCATCTCACAATTGTAGGCTCAAGAGAATGATACCATTTACTTCTCTGGTTTTAGAGATAGGTCTCCAAGGATGAGACCCCTTGTTTTCAAATTTTAACTTCTCTTCTATTGCTCCTCTCTCTAAGCCATAAATATGTTCAGGTCTCTGCTAAATTTTATTCTGCATCACTCCATAATTGCCACCATATCTCTTACATTTCATGTATATCCAGTCCCCTTGAAAGCGTATTTTACACTTCACTTACTCCAATTTACTCTTCAACCCCACTGTAATCTGCCTTCTGTCTCTGTGATTCTGCTGAAAGTGATGTGGACAGACCCAAAACTTTTCTTTTTTACTTGACCTCTCTATGGTAGTTTAACTGTTGTCTACATCCTTTTTATTAAAACTCCCTTGTTTTTAGCTTTTAGGACAGTCCTATCTCTTTGTCTTCTTTGCTTCTCTGAACATCACTTCTCATTCACCTCTCCTGGGGCATCTTCTTCTGTTGGTGATGCTCAGGATAATGTCCTTGGGCTGAGCTCACTCTATACTGTCTCCTGGACACTTTTAAGCAAGCATGTCTCTAAGTACAAAAAATATGATTCTAACTACAAAAAATAGTATAATGAATCCCAGACCTTTCTCATATGCTTTAGAGAAAGTTTATGTGTGTATATATATAAAATCTGCCCTCTTGACTCTTCCACCTGGATAAACCCACAGATCCATGGTTAAACCTGAACTCACGATCTTCCCAGAAAACCTGCTTTTTGCTCTGTATTTCTGTATCTCAGTTGGTAGGGTTTCTGTACTCTAGTCACTGAAGGCAGGAACTTGAGAATTATCTCAGGTGTACTCAAATACTCTTTCAGGATTTCTCTGCCTTCCTCATGTAAATGCTTTTCAAAGTGGAGAGATGAGCTACATAGCCACTACATTAGTTAGCATGATGCTTGAGAACAGGATAGAAAGAGAAAAAAATCATGCTCAATAAATGTTTGCTGACAGGATCAATTCCATCCTTCAGTTTTCCCACAGAAAGATTTCTTAGCTTGTGTTTCCATGCCCCTCCTTTATGATCCCTAGTAATTGCTCCTCTTCTAATCACCTAGTATTTCCCTCTGAATTGTTACCATGTGCTCAGTTTTTTATAATCTCCTCTGGCCTGAAAGCTCTGTGAAGGCAAGAATAGTATCACCAGGGCACAGTAGAGGGTTCAGAAGATAATAAATATCTGATGGTTGAATGACTTAAGAAGTTCTTTGCATGAGTCTTCTGCAGGCAATTTCAAAAGAATGTTTTCCACATTCCTGATCTAATGTTTAGAAAGCATTACAACTGCATTTTCCTCCCTTGCATTCAGCAGCCAGGTGATAAATTTTAAAATTTTCAAATCTGCTTACACATGTGTTTAATACTAGAGATATGATGATTCATGAATACTGAAGATATTTATTTCAAATCTCTCTAAATTCTCCTGAATGAAGATACTTAGTTGGAATGACTGTCTTCAGGAAAGACTAATGATTAAAAAAAGAAAGAAACCCAGGAATTGCTTCCTTGTTGTCTTATGACACCAAGATAACAGTGGTTGAATGAAATGGCTATGCAGAGTAGCAACCTACTAGCCAAATTTTGGGTTTTAATAATTATCAGGAAAGAAAACAGAAGCCAGCCTCTTTGTTCAATACGCCAAATATGTTTGTTACATACGTCATGGATGAAATGCAAAGTATGAAAGTTTGTCCAGTTTACTTGTAATCAGTCTATCGATGAAATGGCTACTAAGATCACTATCATCAGTCTTGCTTATAATCACTAAACCTGCCCTAATCTTATTTCTTCTTATAATTTTTATACCTTAAGATTAAGAAACGTTTTATCACTCAACAATATATACTGATCATCTACTATGCAACAGTCCTTTTCTAGGCATTGTGAGGTGAAGGTAAGAAGAAGGGTGAATTTTTGCTTGTCATCCAGGAATTCTGAATCCATTTTGGGGACAAAAGACATCTACAAATTTAAATTACTTTTTAAAATAACACTCATCTATACTATACCAAAGGGTGTCCCTTGTGACTCAGACAGTAAAGAATCTGCCTGCAATTCAGGAGACCCAGGATTGATCCCTGGGTTGGAAAGATACCCTGGAGAAGGAAATGGCAACCCACTGCAGTATTCTTGTGTGGAAAATCCCATGGGCAGAGGAGCTTGGCAGGTTACAGTCCATGGAGGTTGGAAAGAGTTGGACACAATTGAATGACTAACTCTTTACTTTATACTGCCAATGGTAGAAAAGTTGATATACAAGACTACTGAGACAGAAAAGACCATTTTTACTTAGGAAAATCACAGAAAGGATACATTTTGTTTTAAGGAAAGAAGGAATGAAATTCTGATAGGTTGAAGAGAAAGAGGTAAAAAGGCAGAGGAAAAAATGGAAGAACTATGTTTAGAAAATAGTATATAGTAGAGAAGGCAAGTGTCAGGAAGTTAATATTAGAACACTGCTGTGGTCCGACAGTGAAGCACCTTGAAGATCAGAGAGGCATTTTTCCTTTGCTCCCTCACTTCCACCCTCTCTTCCCTTCATGAGGACTGGGAGTCAATCTAAGGTTTTTGGACAGGGATGTAATATGATAGAAGTTGGTCTGTAAGAAAGTCAACCCAGCAGCATTCTTCATGATGGCCTAGAGAAGGGACAGACAGAAAGAGGGATACACAGTCCAGTGACCAAGTGATAAAGACCTTGAACTAGAGTGATGGTGGTGTGGATGACAAGAAGACATGTGAAAGATTCTAGGTGGGAATGAGAATCCATAAGACTCAGTGATTAAGACAGCATCAATATGTTAGGGAAGAAACAAAGGGCAAGAGAAGAGGCAGCCACTAGGATGTCAAGTCCTTGAAATTATATGTGACTCAAGTCAATGACAGAAACAAAGGAAGAAATGAGAGGTAGTAATCCTCAAAAAAAACTTTTGATTTCAACTTGAGAGGAAGATGGTTCAACAACATGGGGAGGACAGGGGCATCAGTTTGGAAAATAACTCCCAGAATGTAGAAAATGACAATGATGAATTAACAGAAGTCAGGACTGGAGGTACAGATTCGTGACACATCTCCACAGAGATGATGGTTCAAGCTCTATAACCATAAAGCAAGATGAACTGAAACAGCATACAACTGACCCCTGAGCAATGTGGATGTTAGGTGTGCCAACCCCCAGCACAGTCAAATAGCCATGTTTCGACTCTCTACAAACTTAACAACTAATAGCCTGCTGCTGTCCAGAAGCCTTACTAGTAACATAAACAGCCAATTAACACATATTCTGTATAACCTATGTTTTATATATTATATTCTTAAGATAAAAGAAATTGTTATTAAGAAAATCGTAAGGAAGATAAAACAACTTATAGTATTTAAATTTATTAACTGGAAAAAAATCCATGTATAATTGGACCAACATACCTCAAATCTGTGTTGTTCAAGGGTGAACTGTGCTTGTATTTGGCAACATAACCTTGATAGGAGAAGCAGCTAAATCGTATACTCATATTTCGGATGTTAGAGAAGAAAGACAGATGGGAGTCAATGGTGAAAAATCAGTGGGATAAGAAACAAGACAGGATATGAATGCAGGTAGTGGACAGAGCAGAACAGTTATATGCATGGATACTGAAGTCACAAGGAATGGTTTTATGACCTAGCTTCAGCCAGAGGACCTCAAATAACTATTTTAAGCTTTACTTTTCTTATCTTCAAAATAAGACTGCAGTACCTACCCCTCAGAGCATTTATTACCACCTGACATGTTACAGATTTGTTTCCTTGCTTATGGGTTTGTTAACTTGGTGTCTCCCCACTAGAACTGCAAGCTCCATTGTGCAGTCTTGATGGTTTTCAGCTCTTTAGAAGGTGAGACATGCTTCTTGGAGCCACAGGAGAAATCCTACTCAACCATGTGCTGCACACAAGTTTTTAGCAGGGACTTGCACAGAATAAGCATTCAATAGCTGACATTATTCGTTTTGTCAAGAGAAGAAAATTTCCAAAAGGAGGAGGAGGTTAACGGTGTTAAGTCGGTCAGATTTGTGAATTAACAGGTTGAAATACATTTTTTCCCCTTAGCATTATTAAAACGTAACATTCAGCAGAATTAAATGATCATCTTTGATGATTCTATCCCTCTTTCCATATTTTCCCCCTTGACTGAGCCCTTCTTTCCTTCTTCCCTTCCTTTATTTAAGAAGATATTTGTTGAGCACTCATTATTAGAGTGCTAAATTAGAGCGCTAAAACGGGCGCTGTTTTAGATTCTGGGTATGGTAGCAACGAAGAGACAAAATCTTTACCCTCATTAGAGCTTAGATTTAAATCAGGGTAAGGGAGACATTAATCAAGATAAATAACTAAAAGCGTATGTTAGTGGTAAGCAGTAGGAAGAAGGCCTAGAAGGGAACAGAGAGTCTGAGGGGGAGAATGCTGCCATTTTAGGTTAAATATCTGAATGGCCTGAGGGAAAAAGGCATGTAGATCCTGGAAGACAAATTCCACAGAGGAGCCGGCACATGCCTGGCCCCCATGTGAGTGGCTACCATGGTGCTTGGTGACATTAGCAGGTGATAACATCAGAAAGAGAGGTCGGTGAAACAGAGTGGAAAGGAGCTGACTGAAGGACTGGTAGGTCATTTTAAGGATGTTGCCTTTTACTCTAAAATGGGAAGCCATTAGGGAATGGTTCTATGAAGACGTACAAGACCTTCTACAACTAACACCTAAAAAAGATGTCCTTTTCATCACAGGGGACTGGAATGCAAAAATAGAAACTCAAGAGATACCTGGAGTAACAGGGAAGTTTGGCCTTGGAGTACAAAATGAAGTAGGGCAAAGGCTAAGAGTTTTGCCAAGCGAATGCACTGATCATAGCAAACACCCTCTTCCAACAACACAAGAAATGTCTCTACACATGGACATCACCAGATGGTCAATACCAAAATCAAACTGATTATATTCTTTGCAGCCAAAGATGGAGAAGCTCTATACAGTCAGCAAAACCAGACCAGGAGCAGACAGTGGCTCAGATCATGAACTCCTTATTGAGAAATTCAGACTTAGATTGAAGAAAGTAAGAAAAACTGCTAGACCATTCAGGTATGACCTAAATCCCTTAGAATTATACAGTGGAGAAGTGACAAACAGATTCAAGGGATTAGACATGATAGAGTACCTGAAGAACTATGGACAGAGGTTTATAACATTGTACAGGAGGTGGTGATAAAAACCATCCCCAAGGAGAAGAAATGCAAAAAGGCAAAATGGTTGTCTGAGGAAGCCTTACAAATAGCTGAGAAAAGAAGAGAAGCGAAAGGCAAAGGAGAAAAGGAAAGATCTATCCATATGAATGCAGAGTTCCAAAGATTAGCATGGAGAGATAAGAAAGCCTTCCTAAAAGTTCAATGCAAAGAAATAGAGGAAAACAATAGAATGGGAAAGACTAGAGATCCCTTCAAGATAATTAAAGATACCAAGGGGACATTTCATGCAAAGATGGGTACAATGAAGGACAGAAATGTTATGGACCTAACAGAAGCAGAAGGTATCAAGAAAAGGCAGCAAGAATATACAGAATAACTATATAAAAAAATCTTCATGACCCAGGTAACTTTTCCTTGGAAGAAAAGCTGTGACAAACCTGAAGAGTGTAATAAAAAGCAGAGACATTACTTTGCCAACAAAAGTCTGTCTAGACAAAGCTATGCTTTTGCCAATAGTCATGTGTGGATATGAGTTTAGTCGCTCAATTGTGTCCAACTCTTTGCGACCCCATGGACTGCAGCATGCCAGGCTTCCCTATCCATTACTAACTCCAAGAGCCTTTTCAAACAAACATCCATTGAGTCAGTGATGCTATCCAACCATCTCATGACCTCTGTCATCTTCTCCTTCTGCCTTCAATCTTTCCCAGCATCAGGGTCTTTTCCAATGAGTCAGTTCTTTGAATCAGGTGGTCAAAGCATTGGCGCTTCAGCATCAGTCCTTCCAATGAATATTCAGGACTGATTTCTTTTAGGATGGACTGGTTGGATCTCCTTGCATTCCAAGGGACTCTCAAGAGTCTTCTCCAACACCACAGTTTAGAAGCCACCAGGGAAGCATGGAAGCGAGAGCTGGACCATAAAGAAAGCTGAGCACTGAATAATCGATTCTTTTGAACTGTGGAGATCCAAACAGTCCATCCTAAAGGAAATCAGTCCTGAATATTCATTGGAAGCACTGATGCTGAAACTGAAACTCCAATACTTTGGCCACCTGATGCGAAGAACTGACTTATTTGAAAAGACCCTGATGCTGGGAAAGATTGAAGGCGGGAGGAGAAGAGGACGAGAGAGGATGAGGTGATTGGATGGCATCACTGACTTGATGGACATGAGTTTGAGTAAACTCCAGGAATTGGTGATGGACAGGGAAGCCTGGGGAGAAGGCAATGGCCCCCAACTCCAGTACTCTTGCCTGGAAAATCCCATGGATGGAGAAGCCTGGTAGGCTGCAGTCCATGGGGTCGCTGAGGGTCAGACACGACTAAGCGACTTCACTTTGATTTTTCACTTTCCTGCATTGGAGAAGGAAACAGCAACGCACTCCAGTGTTCTTGCCTGGAGAATCCCAGGGACGGGGGAGCCTGGTGGGCTGCCATCTATGGGGTCGCACAGAGTCGGACACGACTGAAATGACTTAGCAGCAGCAGCAGCAGCAGCAGGGAAGCCTGGAGTATTGCAGTCAATGGGGTCACAAAAAGTTGGACACGACTGAGTGACTGAACTGAACTGAGTCATCCACTCATTCAGCTATGATGGAGTATGTGCTGTATGCTATCAGAACAAAAATAGAAATCAACCAATTCCTCCATCAGAAGTACAAGACAGATGATATTCATTTAATAATTCATTTAACAAATATTCACCCAAGCAGTATTCTAGAGAAGCTCAGGGATCTAGAGACAAAATGAGTTGGGTTTGAACCCTACTGCTACAGTTACTATTTGGACTTGGGTAAAAATATTATAAGCTTTTTATATGCATCAATTATTTTAATCTATGCCCCAAATCTATAATATAGATATCATTATCCCTATTACCAGTGAGAGAACTAGTTTAGGGTAAGTTTAAAGGGTTAAAAGGATGACTAAGAAAGTAGGATCTAGGCAGAACTTAGCACAGTCTTAGTATAATAAGTACTCAAGTATAATAAAAACTCAATAATAACTAAGTTTATCAACTCTTTCTTTATCTGTTTTATTTATTTATTTTTGGCCATGACATGTGACTTGTGGGATCTTAGTTTCCTGACCAGGGATCAAAGCTGGTCCCAGTGAAAGCGCTGAGTCCTAATCACTGGACACCAGGGAATTCCTACTTTGTCTCTTCTTAAGTACTTGGAAAAAAAAAAAAGATGTTCTCGAAGCCCAATAAGTAACAATGATCTCCAACTTTGTCCTTCAAAGTTCTAAAACATGCTGTTTGAATATTTAACTCACTTTTTGGCAGACGGTTAGAAATGAGGAAGCCTAATGCCCAAGGTCAAGGCATACAGTTAAGACTAGCATTTATAAATGGCAGCACTAAATATCTTGTAATGAGATTCACGGACTCTGCAACTGGTTCCTAGGTCAATACTTAGGTAGTAGAGTGGGTATTTTAGGTATTTCAGTGCACCTAATCAAGTGGTACTTGCCTTAAAGGTATTTATTATCTGAGATCTACATACAGTGAATACTAAATAGTGAGATCAATAGATAAAACTAATAATTCTTAATAGCAAATCCTGTTCTACTGTTTCTAGAAAACAGGAGAATGAATAGGACATAAGCTACAGAAATGACCTACCTGAAGAGCGTTCAGTGTCGTATTTACTGAATGTAAGGCTTTAATAAAGTTGTAGCTTTCCTGTGTTGGCAACTGTGTCTGTCCTCATTCTAGTATGCCCTCAGTAAGCTACCAGAACTTAACCTGCACAACAAAAGTGCCACTCATTGAAACAGTTATAACAGGAAAGGAAAGCAAGTTGATGGGATTTAAAGTGTTACAGGCCACTGAATCACTGACTACTTGGTGAGGGCATGTAGAGAAATGTCATTCTCAACAATGCTGATACAGTGAAGCCATATTAATGAAACAGTTTTGAAACATGAAGGCTATGCATAAGGATTTTTTTACAATCTTCTGATTTCCTTGTGAAATTTAATCCAGACAGAGGAATCTTCCATTAATGACTTTCCATTATTTTACTTGTGGGTTATATTTCCCAGTGGTACATTTTATTAAGAGGCTCTTATCACTTGATGTTTTCAATCCTATTATCTACTCACAGGCACCATAAATATATTGAGATTCAAACAAACAAAAGATAGCCAAGAAATGGCATTCCACTCAAGACTGGGGACTAACAATATAAACTTTTACTCTGAAACATGTTTCTTAGCATTTAAAATACCTGATTTATTTTTAATGCACATCAAATAAACAAAAATAGAGTAGCTGTATCAACACAATGCTAGGAAAAAATGAGCGGTATAGGTTATGACTTGGAGAATTTTTTTGGAATCAGATAAGAGCCTGAGAATAAATCATGTAGAGAATTAGCTGTGTTCCGGGCTTCATTAGTTCTAATTATCCCCCAAATATGCTCGGCAGAATGCACTTGGGTCAGCTGGGACTGACACACAATAGAGTAGGCAACTTATAAACTCCTCAAAGCATGAAAGAGTTCATAAAACAACTGCTTGTGCATTTAGATTCATGTGATAACACCTCTTATTGCATAAGCCACCAGATGAAACAGATGGGGCAGCTCTGCACTTTAGAATGTCTCTTTTGTAAAAGCATGGGACTTCCCTATTCTCCATTTGAGACACAAACTGCAAGAAAGCTAAATCTGAGGCACGCTTGCTTTGTGTTTATTGTCTAGATGTCACAGCAATAATAAGTAAAGTATTAATAAAATATTCTCATTTAGAAAACAAAAAGTTGGCAAACAAAAATCTCTGCCTACACTAAGAGAAATTCAAGAGTTTAACACAGTCACCAAAAAAGTTAATATATATATATTTTTTACAGTTCACAGTAAAGACACATGGGAAACTTTCAGACAAAAGGTTTGTTGACAAAGTAAAATTGATAAATATGTCAAAATATATAAAGTACACATTTTACATAAATGGGGGTTATTGGCTATATATTTTGACAAGGCCATGAAAAACAAGTATTAGAATTTCAAATGTCTGACAAAAGTAAACAAATAAAAACTATCAAAAGGTTGTGGACTGTGTAATCTATTAATGTAATCTATTTACAAATCTTATTAAGTAGATAAGCATCTTAGTATACCTAGACTGAGCAAAAATAGTATGTTCATTGTAACTAAATTCTGTTTTGCTATGAATGTTCTATATGTAGCCTAGGACACATTTTAGGAAAGAACTGTTATGCTTGTTAATTCATATTTAAAATAATAACAAATTTATTGTAAGTCAAGCCATGAGGAAAAGAGCTAAAAATAGTGAGATAAAATGAGCTGGATAAATAAAAAGAAGTCATGACCTTAGGACCCCATCTTGAGCTTAAACAAATGAGATATTTGTTGACACACATCTTGGCAACTGTAACAGAGTTATGGAGGTTCCCCAGAAAAGGGTATAACGGCCTTGTTTCACTTGACAGAGGTCTTTCTCTACCCTGCATTCACCAGTCCACTCCAGTGTAATGAATTCTAGGCTCCACACTTCATGTACAAGAATGGCTTCTGAGTGATGAGATGCTGTAGGTGTGATGTCTGAAAGACCAGAGTGTATTCAATTTGATATCCTAAATTCGGAGTTTAATAGACTTATTTCCATTAAAGGGGCAAGACCACACAGAAGGCATCAAAAGGTAAAAGTGTCAGACACTTTTGGTTCAATATTAGGAAGAGCATTCTAACAATCAGAACTGTATGTAACTGAGTAGATAACGAATTTCTCATCAACCAGTAAAAACAGAGCATTTTGTAGGAATGTCATAGAGAAGATCCAGACAGGTAATGAGGAGGCTTGTATTATATTCTCCTCTAATGTTCTCTCCTGCTCTCATATAAAATGCCTCCTTATGAGGTGGAATTAGTTTCTAACTCCTAGCTCTAACTCAGAGAAGGCAATGGCAACCCATTCCAGTACTCTTGCCTGGAAAATTCCAGGGACAAAGGAGCCTAGTAGGCTGCAGTCCATGGGGTCTTGAAGAGTTGGACACGACTGAGTGACTTCACTTTCACTTTTCACTTTCATGCATTGGAGAAGGAAATGGCAACCCACTCCAGCGTTCTTGCCTGGAGAATCCCAGGGACGGGGGAGCCTCGTGGGCTGCCGTCTATGGGGTCGCACAGTCAGACATGACTGAAGCGACTTAGCAGCAGCAGCAGCTCTAACTGGTTGGTGTGTCTATGTGTGTGTTAGTTGCTCAGTCGTGTCTGACTCTTTGTGATCCCATGTAGCTGCCAGGCTCCTTTGCCCATAGAATTCTCCAGGATTCTGTTCTGCAGTGGATTGTCATTCCCTTCTCCAGGGGATCTTCCCAACCCAGGGACTGAACTCAGGTCTCCTGCACTGCAGACAGATTCTTTCTGCAATGCCATGTCTGAGCCACCATGCAAGCACCTTAAATCTTAGTTGTTGTTGCTTGGTACATTTTAATAAAATCATCACTGTAAAATTTAAAATTTACTATATACTAGTGTATACAGTTCTTATATACAGTGGAATACTTACAACATATTAAGCATTAATATTGACTACTAATTATAAGTAATTCTATAACTAAAATACAGACAGACCATTTATAACATTAGATATATCACTGATAAAAATCCTGTAGTATCTGTACTAAAGAAAATCTTTTATTGAGGAATAAAAACAGTCTGTATTCAGACAGCTTTCTTGAAATGACTGCATTTGAATTCATGATAAAAGGAGTTTTCAGTGTGTCTTGAACTGAAAGATATACAATATTGTGGCTTATATAACTCATTGATGTCACAGAGTAAAACCATATGTAAAAAATAGTATACATATGCTTTACTTAATTGTGAAAGACTTATTTCTCCTCGTCATTTTCATAAAGGTATATCCCATTAAACTTAGGTTGGACAATGAAGTGGTTCTTAGGTGAATTAGTCCAATTTCATATCTATTAGATGGTCTATGTATATTTCCTAAGTAGTTTCTCCCTATGGAATAGATTGATATAATATCATAAAATGAAAATCTATAACATAAAAAGTGTCTCAATATTAACTTAATTAAAAACCTCCTAAAAAGAATGCAATCTTTAATAAAATTCATCAATTATATTCTTAATGTAAACGTAAATCTGCAGTTTCTCTCAGAATAACACTTAATACCCTAGTTGTTGTTTAGTCCTAAGTTGAGTCCAACTCTTGTGACCCCATGGACTGTAGCCCACCATGCTCCTCTCTCCATTGGATTTCCCAGAAAGAACACTGGAGTGAGTTGCCATTTCCTTCTCCAGGGGATCTTCCTGACCCTGGGACTGAACCTGCATTTCCTGCATTGGCAGGAGGATTCTTTACAACTGAGCCACCTGGGAAGCCCCTTACATCCTTATTGTTGTTGTTCAGTCACTAAATCATGTCTGACATTTTTGCGACCCCATGGACAGCACCACCCCAGGTTCCTCTGTCTTCCACCATTTCCTGGAATTTGCTCAAGTTCACATCCATTAAGCTGGTGATGCTATTCTAGTTCAGTTCAGTTCAGTTGCTCAGTTGTGTCTGACTCTTTGCAATCCCATGAATTGCAGCACGCCAGGCCTCCCTGTCTATCACCATCTCCCGGAGTTTGCTCAAACTCATGTCCATCAAGTTGGTGATGCCATCCAACCACCTCATCTTCGTTCGTCCCCTTCTCCTCCAGCCCCCAATCCCTCCCAGCATCAGGGTCTTTTCCAATGAGTCAATTCTTCGCATTAGGTGGCCAAAGTATTGGAGTTTCAGCTTTAGCTTCAGTCCTTCCAATGAACACCCAGGACTGATCTCCTTTAGAATGGATTGGTCGGATTTCCTTGCAGTCCAAGGGACTCTCAAGAGCCTTCTCCAACACCACAGTTCAAAAGCAACAATTCTTCGGCGCTCAGCTTTCTTCACAGTCCAACTCTCACATCCATACATGACCACTGGAAAAACCATAGCCTTGACTAGATGGACCTTTGTTGGCAAAGTAATCAAGGTCTTTTCAAATGAGTCAGCTCTTTGCAGCAGGTGGCCAAAGTACTGGAGTTTCAGCTTCAACATCAGTCCTTCCAATAAACACTCAGGACTGATCTCCCTTAGGATGCTAACATTATCTCTGGGTACAGACAGGACATAGATGTATGTATTTGTGCATACATAGTTACATATATACATATATATATACATACACACACACATAAATATGCCAAGTTGCTTCAGTCATGTCCAACTCTGTGCAACCCTACTGTAGCCTGCCAGGCTCCTCTGTCCATGGGATTACCCAGGCAAGAATACTAGAATGGGTTGCCATTTCCTACTCCAGGGGATCTTCCCAACCCAGGGATTGAACCCATGTCTTGAGCCTCCTGCACTGGCAGATGGATTCTTTACCCCTAATGCCACCTGGGAAGGATATATATACACACACACACACACACATACACAATATACAGTCTAGATACTGTAGTGCCAAGAGCAGTCACAATCAGACAGACCTAGTTCTGCAATTACTTTTATGACCCTTGGTAAGACACTTAATCTTTCTAAACCTCAGTCGCTTTATTTGTAAATGGGAACTAATACTTGTTGTGAAGATTAAAGGAAATTAAACGTTCATTAAGTAGTAGTCCCTGGTCCTTATCACCCATCTCTCAAATCACTGAATTATTTTAAGTATCAGATGAATAAATGCATATAAAAGTCTTTTATAAATTGAAAAGAATGTTGCAACTGTAAAGTATTATTGCATTTAACAGGCAACTTCCCCCCTGCACTACATTATGGTTAATGGTATTCATTAATGTTTTCAGCATGTAGTAGATGCATCGTAATATGATAACAAATTTCTGTAGCACAAATCGGCAACTTAGAAGAAAAGATCAGGTTTTGAAAACAGAGAAAACAATCATCAGTAACAAATATTCTCTATGTCATTTTGTAATAATCCATAGAATTTTAGAAAAATAATATATCATTATCTGCAATGGGCTGGGCCTGTACATATAACAGCAGAACAGAGGCTTTACCATGCAGGTGAAGAAAAGGAAAACAAAAATTTTCCCCCAAAATTTCACTAGCCTATTTTCTAGTCCAAACAATCTGGATAATTTTGTCAATAATTCACACTACTTGAGTTATATTCAGGGTTGACGCTCTAGTGTGGTTGTGAAGTATATCTTTCCTAGACTTTCTGATTTAAGAATATCAGAGCCATTCAAGGGTAAAGCAACATAAATGATTTAAAAATTGGAACATTTTCTTAAAAAGTAAGCTTGTGTGATTTGATAATGCTCTGACTTTTTAGTTTTAAAGATATAGATATTGAAACTATCCCAGCTGATAATTTCATTCTGACATGAGTTTAAAAGGTTAAGTTACTCTCTGAAGAAAGGTAATCTGGTTGCCTTTCACGGCAGCCTGCAAGCTCTGCAATCTGCATAGAGAGGGGCATTTGTCATCATTAGCTGAGCTGTGACAGCTGGCACCCAGGGTGTCCCAGAATCAAGGGGTGGCAGAGACACTCTTGGTTTAGGTTGCCATTAAGTGTAGCAGGTTTCTTGAGGATCAAGTATATTTTATGAAAAGCTCTGTAATGTAACTAACAACAGTGAACATATTTGGATTTTCCATAACATGGATAATACAATGATAGCATATAATTAGCAGGTTGCCTCTAGACAACAAGATGCCAGACTACAGGATGAATAAACATTTACTGCCTGCCACTTAGAGGGGGAGAATTGTTTCAGCACCCAAGTAGCTCCAGCAGAGTGGTTTTTTTTTTTTTTTTAAGGCTACATTAAGGTGATCAATTGATTAAGTATATTTAAGGAAACAGACTGAAGATAGAAAGGATACTTCTCAGACATGTTTTAAATTTGGTTGTAAACAATGCATAATGTCTTAGGAGTGAGCTCAAGTATACACACTCAATATACTACCCAACCTTTTGATAATATGAATATGAAAACTAAAATCATTTGCACAGATGAAATCCTCCAACTGTTGGAGGTATCTACAGTTGATAAAACATATTTAAAAATATTCCTCTGCAAAAGTTTAAAGCCAGAATCTTTTTACCAAATGAGTGCTATTAGCCACGGGTCTGAAACAGTTGTGGTTAATATACCTATAAAATAGTTTTCAAATTTTAACAGTTTATAAGCATGTTTGCTTCATACAGTGCAAAACATATAAAGCAAAAGCAAGTTTATATTAAGAAATAGGTTGATCAGATCTTTGAAAAATAAGAAGGCTACAATCCCTTTAAAAAATCATCAATGCTTGCAAACATAATCAATAACACTAGGTTTTATATTATTATGTAAACTAGTTTTCTACAAATAAAACTAATTTTTGTGTTAATGTAAAATCTATGCAAATACATGCAGTCATTTATCAGGAAAGCTGACAAGCATTCCATATTGGAGGGGGAAATGAAACTGCCTCAAGAATAGAGGCAATTAATTATTTCTGTATTTTTTCTTCTTCTGTCTTGAGGCACAAAAGTTATCCATCCAGTTAAAACAGCAAATGAAATAAAGAGATTTTTTTTTTATTTAAACACATATGGCTTTTGCCTGCAATACTGATCACCACAAGGTCTACAGATGCCCGTGGCTAAATTGTACACTGGCAGATGCACACAGGGGAAAACTGTGGTAATGCAGCGTGGAAAGCAAAACAAATGAAAAACTGAATTTGCTAGTAAAAGGGGGAGACAAACCAACAACAAAAACAACAACAACAACAACAAACCCAAACCCCCAAATCAAAAATCCCACATTTTTCCTCCCAGTGAGTTATTTGTTTATCAAATACAGGTTCACGTTGCAAAAAAAAAAAAAAAAAAAAAGTGACCTTGGTCTGTTGCAAAAAAGTGAAAACAGTTTTAAGTAAGTGAAGGCGTTTTTCTGTATACACATGCAGATGATGTATGTGAGGGACTGTATGGGAGGGACTGAGGAATATATTTTTATTTATATGGACAGGATGACTAGTAATGTTTAAACTTCTCAATTTCACAATTAAAAGTGTATGACATTCAAAACTGCCACAGTATATATGACTGGATAAATACCAGTCATATATACTGGTTGGACCCTTTAGTTATTATTACTTTAAAAATCCATTTAGCTGCAATCTCCTAAGGTATTATTGAAAACTATAAGGGTTATTACAGAATAATCTTGTGGATGTGATATTAAATCCTGGTGGCGACAAGAATCCTACATTTAGAGGCTGTTTCCTTTTAACAGGTTAACATAAAAATGTATAGAAGGCAATTCAACCTTTTACTATCTGAAACACTGTGTGTGTGTGTGTGTGTGTGTGTGTGCATGTGTGTGTACATACAGCCTGCATGCACAGGCTATTTTGCAAACCATAAAAAGAGCGTACTTCCTAAAAATGGTTTAAGATTATTAAGAAAGCAATAACTTCTTTCTTAATAGGCCTGTAAGCATGCATAACATTAAAATTCCTATTGTAATTGCCAAATTAAAATAGAAAACAGAAACCATTTAAATAATTTTATATCTTGGGGGTAGAAAGAGAAGACTAGTTGTACTATTCCAAGTTGTAAAAGAGCAAAATACTTGAGAGGGCATCAGTATCAATGAAGATGTTGGTACTATTACAATTTAAGAATTCTTTGTTTGGAATATTTATAACTATTTAAATTTAAATGACAATGTATATTTACACAAAATTAGGATTCGAAGCATATGTTCCAAGAATATGTATATATTAATGAATATTAGCTCTAATAAACTCTTTGGCATCATCTCCCACCATCAAGGGAGGATTAATTTACTGAAAATGTAAGGTAATACACAATGCAAATGTTGAGAGATTTATTTCTCCAAAGACATAAAGCTAGTAATGTTACAAATATTGCTAACTTATATGAGGAACTTAATATGCATTTTGATGTGTAAACTGTAAACTATACTCCTAAATCTAATATATATATTCTTTGTGAGCATAACAAATATTACCAGTACCTCTGAAAATGAATCCTTTACTAACCATTTAATGTCACATTGTAAAATTAAACAACTTTCGTGTAAAATAAAAACTGTTAACTTATTGCCTGTATATCTGAAATAGCATTTTATATTTTGAGTCTATTTTGGGGCTTTCTGATTAAAACTGGTCTTAAAATAGAATCATGATTAAGATAATAAGTTCTAGGGGAATAACTAAAGGTGTTTATAGTCTAAAGTTTTTTGATATAAAACTAAAACACCCAGATACTTATAAATGAATCATAAAATTTACAAATAAAAAAAAATTAAGGGCATGAGGCAACTTCTTGTGTCCATGGAAATGTTCTACGTGCCAGATGTTATACAACTCTATACATTTGTCAGAACTCATAGACTGGAACATTCATATTGAAAAAGCATAGACTAGAACAGTACATACGCAAAATATACATAATAAACCTGACTTTCATAATAAAAATGATTTCCCACAAAAATAAAATAATAATGCTATAACTTTTTCCAGCAGATTCACAAGTTTTTATCAGAGACACGATGTCTTACAAGTTCTTTATGCTCTTCATGTTTTTGTTTGATCTAGATGTTTAGATAAAACAAACATATTGAGATTAAAAAGTAGTAATAACTTATCAGTACCTTTGACTTGACATTTTTGACAAATCACATGGAAAAATTGTGCTTTCATGAAAATAGTACTCGGAGTACTAAATAATAGTAATAGTACAGATAGGTATACTAAAATGTGTATTATTAGTATCATGAAAGCAATTATACAGAAGTGGAAATTAAACATTATTTAGGTGTTCTACTCTCAGAAAATGGTTATAATCTGTATCAGTATGTAAAGTTATCCAAGAAATTGCTATTCATAAACTGATTTCCTGTTTTTGCTATAAAGTATTTATTTTATTGGATATATGTGAAAAAAGGTAATAGGTTTTATTAATATAATTATTCCTTTAAATTATTACTCCAGTTACTGATCATTAAAAAAAAAAATCCTAGTTTAGAAGAACTGCTTTGCTAATTAAGAAATAAGCTCCAAAATTGTAAATTAATAATAGAAAATGTTACTTCAGACAGGCAGTCACTATAAGTTGATTATCTACATCCTGTATTCTAGTCTCAAGGTTACGTAGAATGTTTTCAGTGGCTAATCACATACAGTCTGGGACAGTAATGAGAGCTATGCAATCCTGGATGACCCACTACAGATGGACAGATTAACAGATGCTAATCACATCTGATTCCATTGTTTTCTCAAAGTGCAATAAAACTGTACTGTACTAAGAGTACTAAGGATACAGTCATATGCACAAATGTCTATAGATCCATGTTAGTGATGGTCTAAGGAATACCTAATTTTCATATATTCATATGGAGAAGAATCACAGGAGTCCACCAATGTCACAATATGTTTACAATATCCAAATTAAAAACATAAGTTGAAATCTAGCAAAATGAATTTAAATTTTACAGTTTATAAAGATAATGGTGACTTTCTAAAGGGTCAATGCGGAACTGGAATGTTGGAATACTCCATAATACTCATCAATAAATGATTGATTAACCTCACTACCCTTAAATGTTTGCAAACAGTTAGAGATCACAATTCATTGTGAACCATAAGAAAATCTTTTGGTTGATAACCCTGCCCCTTAAATTTGTTAGTTTACAGATACAACTTAAAATATCCTGCATCTCTGTGTCTACATTCAAAATAAGTGAGGAAACTGAGACAATGATCTGAATAACCAAGGCTTAAATTTATTTTTTCTACCAAAAGAAAGGTTTGGCCACAGTTCTCCAGAATCACTCAAATCTGCAAATGTAGCAGTGGTGATGATTCTGGTAAAGCACACTTCCAATTTCTATTTTTAATCTCAAAATTACTTTCAACATTTATTAAGACCAATAACAAAATTTCTACGCAACAAAGTAGCAAAAAAAAAAAAAAGTACTCCATGCTACCATTGTGACTGTATCATCATGTACTAGGGGGATGAAGAAAACTGAGGCAACAGTCTAGAATATTCAAGTGAAGAATTAAAAAAATAATTTTTAAACGTAATCACAATTATCAAGATACTCTGGTTAAAGAAAAATAGGGTCTAAATTGTGCCAACAATGATCTCAATTCTCTGCTCTCCTTTGCCATAGATGATATTAAAATATGAGATAATTATTTTAAGAACTCACTGAAACTTTTGAAGCTTTCAAGCTATTCTGTTTCAAGTATTCTTATAAAAGGAGTCACAATACAAAGAAAGGTATAGATGCACCATCAAATTACATCACCAGAAAAACTCTCTCTATTTTTATTTAATGTGACATATAAAGAAAACCCCACACAAATATCTCTCTTTAATTTCTCCAGTGTAAAAAAAGAAATATATTGTGTCTGGCAGAATGAAACAGATGAAATAGCCTAGGTGCATTTTAAAAATAGAGGAGGTGGGTTCCGGGGTGGGGTGGTGGGGGCAGGGGAAGACATCAGATGTGTACAATGAGCTTTCAAAACCACTCCAGCAGTAGGGATAAATAATTTAATAAACTCAACTTCATATTCTTTTTATCTCCCCAGTGTAATAAGCACATATTAAAAAAATAGAACTTTATATTCGTGAATACTTGTGAGTAGAATAGCAGCCAGCAGATAATGAAAAAACAGAACAGTATCTTTAACATGTGTGTGCATAACCTCTAACTAACAGATACATTTTTCCAGATGAAAGGTCACAATTGCTTAAATTTATGAACATGTAATTCATATTTAAATTAGGATTAAAAAAAACACAGAAACCCTGCATTCCTACATTTCTCAACATAATAGAGTTTTTCTTTAATCTAATGGGGTGTCTCTTTGCCCATTATTTTGTGTGTCCCATATAAGTTATGTAGGTTTACAGAAGGGAGAATAAGTTACTTAGGAAATACCACTTCAGAAAAAAGTTATTTCACCACTGTTATTTTGAATGCTTGGAAGTGGTAAGGATCACAATATTTAATTATTTTATATTCATTAACAGTCTTACAATTTTTGATAATCGTGTGCTTGTGATTTTCTCCATTTTTTAAAAATGATAGAACATTCTAATTCAAAGCCACCTAGTGAACTAGGTGCATGGAAATGGAAAAGTCAAGTTGGTTAGACCTTAAAATCCCAAATACCATTCAAATATGAGCATCTCAAACAATCATTAAATCCTGAGATTCTTGGGTTCTTTTCTTCAATTAGGTCAGTTTTCTTCAATTATCATTCTATTATTAGCTCTTGTCAAAGATGTCTGCACGGCATATCAATGAAAACAATTAAGCATTTATATCCTGAAGCACTGGACACACACAAGCTTTCATTCTAATACTAACTGCTATGATTATGTTCATAGTAAAAAAAAATTATACAAGACTGGTGTCATTAGAGCGGTTTTATGAACTTTTCACAAGTAAATAAAATTGATTTTAAGCTATTTCCGTGCATTACACAACCACAGAAAATAACCAATTTCATAGGTCAAATGATATTTTATAAAAATTACTTTAAAATTGTTAAATACGTCGTTCTCACAAATCAGACATCTCCAAAGCCCAGCTGAAAATCAGCAGAATTACACAGAAGCGTACTCTATATTTTAAGTTCCTCTCAATAGGTCATTTCAATTAAAAAAAAAGGTGGGGGGGGGGATAGAAAGCACACTCCTCAGAATAGTTTAATTTTCCCTTCAACAATGAGAGGTGTTTGAGATCACTGAAAGGATCAGCTACAGAAGGCAATTCATTTCACGTGTTCAGTGTAACAGAAAATCACGGTGTTGCAGCAACAAGCAATACTTGCGCGGGAGTATTATTCTAGGACGCCCAGTTCACCCGCGGTGATGAGAGCGGGTGGGTGAATCCTATGTTATGTAAATCACTGTCAGCTCCCAGCGTGAAGGGTGCTGAAGGAAGCAGCTCAGAAAACACGGTCCCAGCGTCCTTGAAGCCCAAAGACTTCACTTCCCGGGAACACTCTAGGACTAACGAGTTTCTTAGTCCTTTTCTCACCATCCATTTTTCTTCTTCAAAGTGCAAATCGTTAGTGAAAAGGCCTTGCTTACACCAATTAGTTTGCACAAAGTGCTTTGGCGTTTAGCTCCGCTTTAACCCAATTAAGCCGCACAGTGAGCCCCGAAGATGCGCCACCTGCGCGCCTGGCTCCAGCGCTACCGCCCGGCGCGCCTCGAGTCCTTCGAGTCCGACCCACCCGGACGGCCGCCGCAGCGGTCCCCCGAACGGCCTCGGGGCCTCCGCATCCCAGGGTGCCTGACGTCTTCGACAACTGGGGCATTTGCAGGTGGTCCAAGAAAACAAGGGACACTCTGACCTGAACCCAAGGGAGAGCGCTCTGGGCGCAAGGGCCCGGGGACCAGAAAGCGCGGGCTCGGCCGCGACCACACGTGCGCCCGGGCGGCGGCGGGGCGCGTGGGCAGAACACTTGGCCTGCAGCAGACGTGGAGAAACCCAGGACCCTTAGTAAGGTTTTCACATACCACATTAGCGCGCACACACAAAATCTATGAGACATGGAGCAGATAGAGGAAAGAAGGATAGTCAGGGAGCATAGGGCCGCGGGACCGGCAGGGAGCACGCGGGACCTGCACTGGGTGGGGACAGAGGTGGCTTCCACCAGGGACCACCGGCACATCTTCGTCGTCGTGGCCGCAAGTTCCCCGGCGGTGACTTGCCTCCTCTTCCTTCTCTTCCAACTGCCAAAAGGTAGCAGTGCGTTCACCCGCATCGCTGCCAAAGTAGGGAGGGGCTGGCGGTTACACCCAATCCCTGTTCCTAAGGGGGTGCAAGGTTCTTGGGGAACAGAGTAGGTGGATGCCTTGGGCCCCGAATCTAATACACTATTTTAAGCTAAATCGGAATCTACCACGCTTGGATAACAAAAAATTATGATGCTGTACCTGTGCAAAGAAGAAAGAAAGGGGGAAAAAAAAATTCAAAGGCTTGAGTAGAAAGTGGGAGCCCTGAACAAGATCTTGTTAGAAGTGGCTCTGAAAGAAAGTGCCTACAAACCTGTTCCAGGAATTATAGCATTTTGCTGGAAACAGTCTTAATTTGAAAGAGACAGCATCTAAATTCAAGGTAGGGTGTTAAAAATCTGCCTAGGTTTAAAAACAACTACAGAACCCCTAAGTAGTATTTCTTCCACTTCCTGTACATCAAGCACACAGCTGGTACCAGCAGGGGAAAAAAAAAAGCTCTACATAAATCCATTTTGCCCTCCTTTTTTAGATTCCCAAATTTAAAAATATTGATTTCTTTCAAAGTTTTTAAAAAATGATATGTAAATTTTAAAATCCCAGGTGACTGCAAATTAATTTTCTTTAAAAATCTTAACCATTTCCCTTAATCAAGTCAATGCAATATTATAAAATAGAAGTCTACTGTCAGATGACCACTAAAGATCCTTAGGAGAGAACATATACCCTAAATTAATACATCTGTAAATAAGACAGAAAGCCCGAACATGCAAATTTTCAGGATAGGTATCTGCCCCTAGGTCTTATCTCCATGACCTCTCCTGAACTGTCATGTATTCAAACACAGTTCATTATGAACTCACATTAAGATAATCTCTCAATCTCAGAGAGAGTTTTATTTCACAGATATGTCTGCCAGTGCATACGAAAAGTTAGTGTCTTCGTTATAATGGTGGGCAAGTCTACCAAAGTACAAAGAGGACTGCAGATGGGGGGAGGGGTGTACTAAACATTTTTTAAACATCCCAGCTTAAACTGGAGTAGACAACATCTAACAGCAATCATTTTCAGATTCCTTTCAACAACTGCAAATGAGAGAAACATAGGTAAAACACTGCATAACATTAAAAAAAATCATTCTAGTATGGGAACATCCAGAAAATTACACTGGTATCAGTCCATCCAAAATCAGCCTGCATATACACTGAAGAGCAAACTCCCAACCTGCATTCAAAAAGACCTCCAGGATTAACACCGGTTAATTATCTCACTCTAAATGCAAGTTAGTGACTTTTGTTTTAGAAAACCCCATCTAATTCACCAATTGATGGATGACCATTAGTACACCTGTATTTGCATTTCGTCGGTTAAAAAGACAAGCAGGGTTTTTCAGCACAGAAGAGAACCACTTTGCCAAGTCTTTTCAAAACGTCAATATGCTTCAATTAATACCAAAGCTGAGAGATTCCTCCTGATTTCCAAAACTGTCTAGGTGGCCTGGGTGGTTTTCTGCCCAGCAGCAGCCTCCTACCTTTAGTTTGTGTGCCTATATCCAAGAGGGGGGATTAATTAGCCGGGCTGGAGCTGACGGAGGCTGTCGTGACGAGCCCAGTGGCGATTGGCCGCCAGCCTGCCTGGCCCTGCCTTTATAATTTCCACATGAGTGCATCTGGGCTCTTAAGACAAACCAACAGCAGCTTCTTCTGACATATACACAGACGCACACTCACCCCCGACGCACACTCAGCACACTTTTCCTCCATCCGATTCACAGCCCGGCACACACCATGATCACGGGCAAGCGTAAATAAATACGGAAAGGGTTGATTATTTTGACTACTGGAAGAGCTTTGCTGGGTCTCGCCGCAACTTTTGTTTTTATAACTGAGGTGATCTCTGCACGCGTTTCTCTCACACAAGGAAGGATTCTTTAAAAGAGGAAGAGAGACGGAGAGAGAGAGAGAGAGAAGGGGTGGGGGGAGAACAACCTTTCACTTTAAGACCGGCTGGGCTCAAAGATAAAAGGCAGGGGAGAACAGCGCGAGGGATTCCCCGGCCGCCGCCGCACTTCGGAGAGACGCTTCTGGTACAGTTCCGAGCGCCGCGGCCCGTTTCTCCACCGAAGTTGGCTCCAGCTCTAGCAGCCGCGTTGGATCCCACAGCTTACTGCGAGACTCCGGTGTACAACCCGGATCTCTGCCCCAACATGATAGCGGCCCAGGCCAAGCTGGTTTACCATCTGAATAAATACTACAACGAAAAATGCCAAGCCAGGAAAGCTGCCATTGCCAAAACTATCCGGGAAGTCTGCAAAGTAGTTTCCGACGTCCTGAAGGAGGTGGAGGTGCAGGAGCCCCGGTTCATCAGCTCTCTCAACGAGATGGACAATCGCTACGAGGGCCTCGAGGTCATCTCCCCCACCGAATTCGAAGTGGTGCTTTACCTTAACCAGATGGGGGTGTTCAACTTTGTGGACGACGGCTCGCTGCCCGGCTGCGCCGTGCTCAAGTTGAGCGACGGCCGCAAGAGGAGCATGTCCCTCTGGGTGGAATTCATTACTGCCTCCGGCTACCTCTCGGCGCGCAAAATCCGGTCCAGGTTTCAGACGCTGGTGGCTCAGGCGGTAGACAAGTGTAGCTACAGGGATGTGGTAAAGATGGTGGCGGACACCAGCGAAGTGAAACTGAGGATCCGAGACAGGTACGTGGTGCAGATCACCCCGGCTTTTAAGTGCACCGGGATCTGGCCCAGGAGTGCTGCCCACTGGCCACTTCCCCACATCCCCTGGCCGGGACCCAACCGGGTGGCGGAGGTCAAAGCGGAAGGGTTCAATCTCTTGTCCAAGGAGTGCCACTCCCTGGCCGGCAAGCAGAGCTCGGCCGAGAGCGACGCCTGGGTGCTGCAGTTCGCGGAAGCGGAGAACAGACTGCAGATGGGGGGCTGCAGGAAGAAATGCCTCTCCATCCTCAAAACCTTGCGGGATCGTCACCTGGAACTGCCGGGCCAGCCCCTCAACAACTACCACATGAAGACTCTGGTTTCCTACGAGTGCGAGAAGCATCCCCGGGAGTCGGACTGGGACGAGTCCTGCCTGGGCGATAGGCTGAACGGGATTTTGCTGCAACTCATCTCCTGCCTGCAGTGCCGGCGGTGTCCTCACTACTTCCTACCGAACTTAGATCTGTTTCAAGGCAAACCTCACTCGGCTCTAGAGAACGCTGCCAAACAAACGTGGCGACTGGCGAGGGAGATCCTGACCAACCCGAAAAGTTTGGAGAAACTTTAGAGGACAATTTTAATCGAGAGCCGAAATGTGATTATACTATTCATTCTTAAAAGTTCTCATGCAGTGTAAACTTCCTGTTCGATTCCTATCTAATATTCCACTCGGCAGTGCAAACAATCTCTTCCTTCAAAAGGAGTGCTAAGGCAACCGCTTAAGGCATCATCTCACCCACCCCTCCAAGGGGAGAAAAGGTAGGGAGAGCAGATAGAGAACACCCCAAACCCACAAGTATTAGAAGACTTCTTTACAAAGGATTTCCTATCGCCCTTCAAAAGTACACAGGAACACCCGGAAAACAGCCTGGCTGTAACGCAAGACCGCAGTGAACGCTGCCTATCAGAGGATTATAGCAATCTTGGCTGTGAGTAAACATGATTTGGATATGCCATCTGAAGGAAAGTGTAATGTATATTTTGATTTGTAACAAATATTGTGAGCTCACATTGTCTTTGAAAGTGTGGATGTTGGTGTTTTGTGATTTGGTGAACAAAAGTCAAATTGGCATTTTGGATACTTCCAGACATTTTCCACTAACAAAGATATAATTTAAAGGTAGATTTCCTCCTGGTACTTTTATCTGTCTTTAAAAGTGTCTGAACTTTAAAAAGTTTACATGTTGTTTCAAATATATTGCTTGTTCTATTTCTAACATTCCATAAATATACTTGAAATGTTATTTAAATATATTCAAAGAAATTTGAATTCAGCTTATATAATAACGCTTGAATATCTGAATTATATATTTGAAAAATGCACTTGAAATACACTGGATAATTACTTTTGTGATTTAGATTTTAATTTCTGTTGCTGGTTTTTATTTAATTAGAAGCTAATAAATGAAGTAAAATAAAACTTGTTGTGTCTCACTTTAAATTGTTTTCCTGTCAAAAGATGTAATGCTTCAATTTGAAAACTGAACCACTTGAATATTTTAAACATTTTGAGAAATATGCTAATGAAATAATTAAAAATAAAACCTTAAAACTGGCAAAAAGCTCTTTTTGTATAGTTACACAATATAATGATCTAGTGTTAGCTTCTGACTTACTTATAAGACTATTGTATTTGACAACAGAAATAATTTAGATCTACCTTTGAAAGCGTGCTCTTTTGGGTTAATTATTTATGTAGAATTTTTGACACTATAAGGATGAACTATGTCATGACAGTCATGGTTGCTGAGTTAAAAATCAGACAAACTCTGAGAAAAATGAACTTAACAAAGTCCTAATAAAACTTTTGATATTTGTATATGAAAACTTTGCTAATAAAATGAAGGTAATTTCTGACCTAATATATGTCAAACCTTATTTTATGCAGTAAGGGTTCCACTGGCAGGATAAATTAATCAGAAATCCAAAATTACCATTTATTTCATAGAGTAAGCCAATGATAAAAGCATAAAGACAAACTTTAAATGATTTAAAATCAAATGCACTACATTCAAACTCATTTCCAAAATTATATTGTTTTGGAGCTAGAAATAAAAGAAGTCCTGTGATTATCATCCAGAGTATTTTAAGAGTCAGCAAGTCAGGGAGGGGCTAATCACCTATGGGCCTTGGTTAGTTAATTCAGGTGGAGGTAAATTTGAGACTTTTAATTGCTAGTCCACAAATAGCATTTTATAATGTTTTACTTCTATATATAAATTAAACACAAACAATAAAGTTTTGGATCTTTGGGAGCATTTGTTTTTTGCTATTTGAGAACAATTGCCTCTGAAAAATACTTTAAAGGCAGATTTTTGTAAAATGATGCTTGTTTATCTAGCATGGCTTATGTTCTTGAATTGATAGCCTCAGGAAAAAAAACTTTACAAATGGCAGAGTAACATAAAAGTTAAAACAACAATGAAACTGATTTCAGAAGAAACTTCAGAGGTATAGAGCTGCTGAATACTCAGGTTTTAAGTTTTACAAAATAAAATATAATAAACAAATACTTATGTATTTCAAATCATCCAAATATATGTTGTCCAGCACTACAACCACAGAAGACCTCATCTTTAAACATCTGAGCACAATACATACTATGTACACAGATTTTAAAGCAACGCTTCTCAGAGAATCAATTTCTCTTCTTAAATTCACATATAAAACTCATTCTTATTTCAGGAGATGAAAACTGGATGTAATAATGGAGATGAATTTATATCTAAATGCCCCTCCACAGTTTTCTTACAATCTTTTAATAAACAGTGATTCATACTTCAATGTATACTTTTGGAAATTAAAAGTGACCTTAGTAAGAAATTCCATGAGCCCTTTCCCAGTCTTCCCAGAGAATCTGAGATGCTGTACCCCAGGGACTTGGGAGCAACTGGCTTCACTACCAAATTTGCCCAAATGCACACAAAGGCACTAGCACACAGAGACTGTTAAAATGTAATAACAGGATTTAAGATGGTTACTATATTCTCCAATCCCATAAAATAGAGCAAGTGTTATTTCATTCATTTCATTTTCTATGAGGAGGATGGGAATGTGCTCCCCTCCCCCACTGTCATTTAAAACCAAGCAAAATTGAAAACCACTTCCTGCCTGCCACAAAGCCACCAGTACAGCACACGGAATCATTTTAACTCACTTTTGTGTCGATCTTCTTGAAGGCAGGATCATCCTCATCTACCTCGAAGTAGATTTCCGTCGTGGTGATGGAGAGAGTTCCCTTGGCCACTACCACAGGAGCGATGAGCTGGGCAGGAGTGCTGAGAACCACTGGACCTGAAAGAAGAAGGCACCAGAGGAGTCAGGCTGTGCCTCTTTGCCCCTTGTCTGCTCCCTCTCCGAAGGGCACCTCAGGTTTTTAAACATGCACTGAAAAAAAGTGTCTATATTATGCGGCAAGCTCCTTTCATGTGAGATAGGTCTGCTTAGTTGTTACACATTACCTTATAATAACCAGACTGGAGATAAATAATTCTACAAAAACCCAAGAGGTCACAAAATCGAATAAGTGACCCTCAGCAAGCAAGTCTGCAACCTCTGCCTAGAAATCCTACATAATTAGTGGGGCGCTGACATTAACCAACTTAAAGGTGCAGAATGACTCTCTAAGGCCCTGATTCTCCATTGAGCACGCACAGGCTTTCCGTTCGGAAGAGACGCTCTGGGCAGTCAGCACAGTCCCCAAAGACCAGCCAACGTGTAAATCCCGTCCACTGGGCAGCAGCGGCCCCCCAGGATGGGCGGGAGGATGTGAAGAGGTACAGGGTCTAATATGTAAATCCCACTGCACTAACGGGTTTGCATCTTGCAGGAAGGTATCCCCACGCGCAGAGCACATCGATACACTCGCAAAACGCGGACGTTAAATACATTGTTTATGCAGAAAAGCAGGAAAATTGTAGCAGTTATTTTTTTCTCACCTGGAATAAGCCAAACATTATGAAACTGTAAGACGACTGAACAAAACGATTCTCAGAAGAGCGTCTGCAAAGTGCCCTTTCTCAACTTTGGGGACTAGAGAAACTAAGCTTCAGTAAAGAGATTTTTAGAAAGTGTGCCTACAAGGTGCTTACTTCCAATTCCTTCCATCTGAGTTAAAATCTAAAATTAAAAATCTCACGTATTAGAATATTAATTCAAAGAGGGAGGGGGTTACTTAACTGCCCCTTTAAGATTCCCCGTAGAGCGGGGACATTCTTCGCTCCCCTCAAGTCTGTACTTAAAATATACACTTAGAAAAAAAAATGTATTTTTCGTTATTCTGTAGCCAGGGCTCATTATATTCCTTTATATCCCCGCAACACCTCACCCCCAACCCGCCCTCTCCAGTACACATTTAGAGAAGTCACAGTAACAGTAGGGGAAAGGAATGAAAAGGTAGGTCCCCTGCGGCCGCTCAGGCCCGGGCCCCTCGCGAGCGGCGGCTCCTCGCGGGGAGACCCGTTCGCACCGCCGGAACAGGGGCGAGCAGGCCGGGCCTGGTCCCTGTCCGAGCGCGGGGACCGCGGTGGAGCCCACGACTCCAGGGAGCGGTACACGCCGAGTTCACGACCGTCCTGCACAAAGCCGGGCATTTCTGCTACAGGAGGACCAGGGAGGAATCGGCCGGCTGTCGCGCTTAAAGGGCGGGGGGGGGTGGGGTTGGGGGGGTGACTGTGGGGCAAACTGGGTGTCAGCCTGCATCCCGGTCGGGACCGCCCGCCCGGGGCGGGCTCACGAGGAGCCCCTGCTTTCACTCTGCTGCTTCCCAGCCCCTTCGAGCCCGCAGCCGGGGAGCCTGCCCGGCCCCGAGGCGCGCCGACTCCCGGCGCGGGTCTCGGGCGGGCAGCTTCCGCTGGGGCCGAGCGGAGTCGGGGGTCCGCCTTGGCTCCATAAGGTTTTTCTTTCCAAAGGGCGAGGCGGTCGATCTGAAGCGCCACTTTAAAGGCTCATCAATCTTAATCTAGGTTGCTCAAGTAATTATGCCCGAATCTCTTGTACGATTACAAGTGGATTTGGGTTTCTATTCCCCAGGCCCTCCTTTGTGTTTATTGGAGGGTCTGCGCGCGCGCTCCTCAGAAGCCCCCCGCGCTCCGGCCGGTTCGAACCGCTCCCTTAACCCTTAAGCCGCCGTGTCGCTCGTTTGGCGGCCACTCTTCGTACTTCTCTTCGGTAGAAATCTGGGAGGTTTACTCTTGACTGGGGCGAGATGAGAAAGGTGACCTGATTCACATCGGACACAGTGTCTTCCTACGCATCCTTGGGCCTTGATGAACCCTCAGCAAAGTCCTCATTCTAAACACGGAAAGCTACTGATCTCTGGTTTCATAGAATAGTCTGGTGTTTGGAGACGATGAATGGTCAAAAACATTAAAAATGGCGAACTGCTTCGTCCTCTTAAAAAACAATTTAACATATCCAAACAAATTGGAAAAAAGGTAAAAATCATGATACCCGTTATTAAAACCACAGAAACTGATTGACCGAAATACAAGGTATTATGAATTTTAAGTACACAATTCTGTGAACTTTTAACGGGGAACACATTTCCGCTACCTGTTTCTCTGCCTTTCTGAAAGGCGACTGCATTTCCTTTTGATTTTACTCCAAACGCGTTCTACTGAATTGGAATTTTTTTTTCTGGGGGCGGGGGGGGGGGGCGACGGTTATAAAAGGGCTTCGAACTGGTCCTTCTTTAAGAAAGGCACTCATGAAATATTCAGCCTTAATAGTGTGTCATTTTTACCCCTGTCCTTTGGAAATCTCCAATTACAACTTCCAATTCCATAGCATGTTTAAGGAGCGCTGAGTCTTTTTGTTGTAGCCTTCAGGGAGCAAACCAGCCGCAGAGAGAACAGAGTTAATCCACTACAGCGATAACAGAGAGGGGATTATGTTTTAATCCCTTTTGGGGGAGCCTCTGGATTTTAGGGATCCTATATTAAAATGTTTACATAAGGCACGGTCACAAACCAGCACCCAGCATCTTCCGAGTGGAAGATCTGGTTATTTGGAAACCTTGGATTCCTTTCCAAATAAAAATAGTTTAGAAAGGGCAACATGTCTAGACGTCAGAGACAGAGTGATGTGGCAGATTCTGTTCTAGAAGATCACTAGATACATATTTAATCTTGTTAGGTGTAGGGAACTGGGGACTGGATGTAGATCTATTCATGCTAATCAGTACTGTGGCAATAAAAGGATCCATTATACCAAGGTCCTCAGGCACACACACAAGTAAAGTGATGGAGATTAAAAGACAGTGAAACAAACCGGTGGAACCAAACCACCCCCCTTTGTGTTGCTACACCCAGTGGTTTAAAATTCTACCATGGAAAGTGCTAACTAAAGGAAAAATAAATGTTACTTACCTTTTAGAATTGGCACTATAATGTCTAAGAAGTATTGATCCATTACTATTTGAGAGGACAGGGATATGACTTGCCATTAATTTAGATGCTAATTTAAAATCTGAACTAGAACAAAGATTACCCAAGCATAATGGAAACTCTTCAGAAGAATTAACTTCTCTTTAGAGCCAGGGGATCTTTATTCAGTGGAGGGGTAGAGTAGAAAATACATATGTTTTATATTTAGGAAGGGAACTATTCATCAAATATATATTTAAAAGTAGAATGTTAAAAACCACTTGCGGGTTTGGAGGATTTTACTGAGAACAAAATTCTAAGCCTAGAAGTCATGATATGTCAACTTTTAAACAGAACTTTACCGTTTACATAGGTCTTTTACATTTTTACTTAACTACTAGTTCAACAGTCTGGAGAAGGCAATGGCACCCCACTCCAGTACTCTTGCCTGGCAAATCCCATGGACAGAGGAGCCTGGTGGGCTGCAGTCCATGGGGTCACAAAGAGTCGGACATGATTGAGCGACTTCACTTTCACTTTTCACTTTCATGTATTGGAGAAGGAAATGGCAACCCACTCGTGTTCTTGCCTGGAGAATCCCAGGGACAGGGTCGGGGCGGGGGGGCCTGGTGGGCTGCCGTCTATGGGGTCGCACAGAGTCGGACACGACTGAAGCCACTTAGCGGCAGCAGCAGTTCAACAGTCACAATTTGGCAGCTATGGATGTATCAATACCCTCCTGCCAAAAACCACCAGAACACAACTGGAGTTGAGAAGGCGGTGCTAACTGCTCTCTGCTGTGAGGGAGACAGGAAGGAACCATGAGATGACTAGGTGAGGGGGTGTCAGAAAGGACTTGCTGTAGGATCAGAGCTCTGGTTAAGTGATTTGGGGAAGGGTTCAAAGAAGCAGAGCTTTGCTCTGGATTAGGCTCTGTCACTGATTGGCAATAATTCTGTGATTGGATAGCTTAATAAATCTTATCTAGGACTAGACCTTCCCTGGTGGCTCAGATGGTAAAAACTTTGCAGTGTAGGAGACTGGGTTTCTTTCCCTGGGTCAGGAAGATCCCTTTGAGAGGGAAATGGCAACCCACTACATAATTCTTACCTGGAGAATTCCATGGACAGAGGAGCCTGGTGGGCTACAGTCCATGGGTTCACAAAGAGTCGGACACAAATTAGCGACTAGACCTAGGCTAAAACTGTAATTGATAGAGAAGCAGCAGTCACTCCTATAAGGAGGAAAAGAGGATGTTAATGTTCAGGTAAGCTGTATAGAGTAATCTTGCTTTTGTCTGTGCTTAGACAAAATTATAGTGTTTTTTTGCCTCATATCATCATGTGCACTTGTCTGATGCTGGTGTTCTGTGAGGTTGTTTATGTCCAACAGGAGAACACCATGACGGAGCTGTGAGCCCCAGGCCAGCTCCCAGTGATCCTGAGGCCTCCTTGTAAGGGTCAGGCCAGTTTCCTGAGGTCAGAGGCTCCTTTACTCTTCCTCGGATTTAGGAATTAATCATTTTTTTAAGGGAGAGAGTCAACAGCATTCTAGCTATTAAAAGTCAATTATGGTGATTAAATTCTCAACTGCTAAAATTCTTACAAGCTTCAATATAAAGCAAGACAAAGAATATATATATATGTACATATATATATAAAATAGGGACAAGGAGTTGAAATTCAATTAAAATTGGCATTGTTACAATTACTTGATGACTTTTAGTTGGCAAAAAATATACTTAGTGTACATGAAATTATGATGTATTTTAGAGTCACTTGAATATTTTCTAAACAGTTTAATATTAATAAATGTTTTATTAGCTATATGGATTTACTCCAACCTTAATTACTCTGAAACCACATGTTCAATTTGCTGTTGGAACACATAAAAGACCATTATTTGGGGATAATAAGCATTGACTAATCTTTGAAAAATTATTAAACTTACAGTCCTGCATTATTTAAAAGAAGTAAAACTCATGTGAGATTCTTTATGTTTAGTGGAAAAGGATATCATTCCAGAAAAGTTTAGCACAAAAATATGGTATGTAAAATTTTACAAACACTTCTATAGTGAGAATAGAATTTGTAGGAAAATAACTCACGGCAGGAGTGACCGAGCATATCTAAAATATTTATTGCTGCTTTGAACTAATTTTTAAGTAGGGCACTACCAATGTAAAGGAATGTTACACCATAGGATTACATGAATGAAATGTTTAATCTCAAAGCAACTGAAGACTATGAGAATATGAGAAAGCTGGAACTTTGTTTCGGAATCCTAGGAAAACTTTAACCATTAAGAAAATGGAGGTGTTTGTGTATGTGCCTAAGGGCGAGGGCAATTAGGGGTGAATGCTGTAGAAGATCTGAGTTTCCTACTACCCAGAGTAGCTTCCTGGGTTTCAAGCATTTGAAATGCTGCAGAAAAAAAAGGAAAGTAACAAAATGTCTACCAGTGACGCTTTTCTTTCTATGCAGAAAATATTGATAGTGGTCCAAATATATTACCAGAGTAATGATGCTCTGAGATTTCTCAAAAACTTTTCTTGCAGTGAAAAGAATTCCAGAGTATTTTTGCTTAAATCAGGAAAGTATAACTTGAGCAACTCATAGCATACATAACCCAAGAGTAATAAATTGCATTCCAGCATTATCACCTCCTTCCTTAACACACACACACACACACACACACACACACACTCCCCACACTACCAATTATGAACACTCTATAAATCCAAATTTTATACAAAACTCACTGTACCCAAGAAATGGCCTCTTTGTGCTCTTTGGTGACTTTTTGAACCTAAGTGAAAGTCACTCAGTTGTGTCCGACTCTTTGTGACCCTATGGACTTTACAGTCCATGGAATTCTCCAGGCCAGAATACTGGCGTGGGTAGCTGTTCTCTTCTCCAGAGGATCTTTCTAACCCAGGGACTGAACCTAGGTCTCCCGCATTGCAGGCGGATTCTTTACCAGATGAGCCACCAGGGAAGCAAACCTAATCTATCCTTAAATTTTGAACATAATCTATCCATAAATTGAGATGAACAATAACCAAACATCCCGCTGTGCAGTGTCTTCCTTAGATTGTTACTATATAAAATGAGACAGATGCTTCAGATTACACATGAATCTTTTCAGACGTGAGCAAACCTACTTCTGGTAAAACTCAGCTTACCAGAGTCTGAAGCAGAAACAGAAACAATGGAGCCCTCTATATAAGATAAACTGAAGACTGCATTTTAACAAAATATCTACTCACCATGGTAGAACATCTATCTAAAATCCCATTTAATGTGTTTATAATAAATAATTTTATAAGTCCTAAGAGATAATCTGATAGGCCTTAACTTTAGTTAACCTATCATTTATGTTTGTGATTCTTTTGTAGAGCAGATAATTCTTTAAGTTAAAATGAAACCAACAAAAACCAGTGCATTTTTGGCAAAGACAACTCTACAGAAGAAACAGCTTACAAAGCATACATACTCTAAGTATGTAAAATATTCCTGAATTATTTCCCAGCATAAACGTATACTAAAAAGCAGTGATAATTTCAGTGTTTGTGGGTGATAATTTGCTCTCCCTTTTGATTCACAAGGTGAGCCAGCTGAGAACTGCGATTCTAGTTATATCACATTCAGTACAACATATGGAATCCATTCTTCAGTTTCTGGAAGGGTACTGACTCTTTTATGGTACTAGGATATCATTTAATGATCAAGAAGAGTAACTTCCTACTAGATTGGATGAGTGAATAAACTGGGGGACATGATTTAAATCTACTGGACCAGGAGGACTAAGTCTTCGCACCCCTTGGTTGGAGGACTGACTTGTTTTTACTTTTTCACGGTTTCCTGGGCACATCTTTATTGCAGCATTATAATGCATCAAATGTCTGCATTTAGAAGGCTGTTTCTCCCATTTGGCATAAGCTACTTGAAGACAAGGGAATTACTTTCTCTCAACTGAATACAGAAAATGATATACATCTTTGTTGCATTTATATATCATAGTAAAAATGGTCAATTAAAATAACAGATTAAATCTTATATTTTTCTGGAATTGATTTCAAGTTGTCCTTTAAAAATATGCTAGACTTTGCATTTTATAGAAGAGATCAATTTTAACATATGCTCAAATAGGAGTTAAAATGCAGCTGGTCATTCCAGCTATATATATATATATAACATGCATTCTATTATTTTTAAATGACATAATTTTATAACTGCCACATTTTCCCCAGTATGTAAGTTGTTTTCTCTTTGTAAATTAAATACTGAGACAAATGTTGAACTCATTTAATTCATTCATTCATGTAGCTAACAAAAATTATTCAATTGTTCACTGTTTCAAGCACTGAGAGAATGCAGTAATGTATAAGGTGTGGCTCTTACCCACAAACTGCTTAAAATACCTAGCAAAGATAAGAAATATATAGGAATAAGTATGGAATAAGGGAGAAAGAGTTAACCTAAGCATTGTTAAAGCACTTGACGTGCATGAATCTCATTTGTTCCTATAACACACCAGCAGATAGGTACAGCTATGATTTCCATTTTACAGAGAGAAAATGAGACTGGGAGCTGAAGCAACCTAGGGAAGGTCACTCAACTTGGAAAGGGCAGAGACATGATTCAAACCTGGTGACCTGACTCCAGGGTATTTACTGGTAAGTATACTGGCTCCCGGGCTTCCCAGATAGTTCAGCTGGTAAAGAATTCACCTACAATGCAGGGGACCCCAGTTCATTTCCTGGGTTGGGAAGATCCCCTGGAGAAGGGATAGGCTACGCACTCCAGTATTCTTGGGCTTCCCTGGTGGCTCAGACAGTAAAGAATCCTCCTGCAATGCAGGGAGACCTGCGTTTGATCCCTGGGTGGGGAAGATCCCCTGAAGGAGAGCACAGCAACCCATTCCAGTATTCCTGCCTGGAGAATCCCAATGGACAGAAGAGCCTGGTGGGCTACAGTCCATAGGGTTGCAGAGAGTCGGACTGACTGAAGCGACTTAGCATGGCACAGCAAGGCATACAGCCTCCCACTAAGAGCAGAACATAAAAATAATAAAAATCCTATAGACAGTCATTGAACTGTAAGATTTCCAGTCTCTTCGGGAGGATATGGTAGGGGCCAGGTGAGGCAGTGAACTGAAGTGAGTTGTGATGGATGGATGGGTAGGATTCAGACAGGTGGATGTACAAGGAAGAGTGTGTAAGCAGGAAGAATTTGAACAAATAGGGTAGAATACGCACAGGAGAAAATCAGATGGGACAGCAATTAACAGATGTGAAGGGGAACAGTGCCTGATGAGACTGAAAAAATATATGTAGCCTTGAATGTCGTATTTTTTAGGTTAAGGATCCAAAGCTCAGGTATCACAGTGTGGAGCAGTGGTGTCTGTCCTTTTTTGAGCTCACGCATCTCTTGAAGATGATTAAATATTTGGTCCCTTCCTAGAAAAATCCACATATGAACATTCATCCATCCTGACTGCATAAAAGTGAAGTACTCATATTTTGCAGAAAATAAAATTTGGTTATTTATCTTGATGTCCTCCTCTATCTAAAGATCTTTCTGCCTCTGTATTTTTTCTCCAGAAAAAAACTGCTCATCCTCAACTTGAACTTTCATACTGTTCAAGTCAGGTACTCTCTCCACCTGGCTATCGGTCCTACCCTCCCCCACTTCTGCTTCTCTCTTGGTTTCCTCTCTTTAGTTAAGCTTCTAGACACCAGTTTTTACCTCTTGGTTCATCACTCCCATTTACTCCTTTTGGCTTCACCCTCATCCTCTACTTAGGCCAAGGTGTTAGGGACCTACATGTTAATTAAAATGCTAAAGACTTGGAAAAGTCCTTCCATTCATTAAAAAAAATAAAAAAGAAAACACAATCTGTGTAACATTTTATTTTTAAACCCAGAATTTCCCAAATATATTTAACTATATATTTTCTCTTTAGCATATTTCAAAATAACTGTGTTCCAAGGAATATCAGTTTAAAAATTACTGAGTCAGAGTTCCTTGATTTCTGAAGTATATTACAAACAAAACTCATGCTATTGCACTTTACAGAGAGTTTTCTTTTAAGAAAACAAATTGAAGTTTGTGGCAATCTCGCATATAGAAACTCTTTATCAGCACCAATTTTTCCAACAGCATTTGTGCACTTCAAGTCTGAGTGTCATCTTTTGGTAATTCTCATAATATTTCAACCTTTTTCATTATCATTATATTTGTTACGGTGATGTATGACCTTGATATTACTACTGTAATTGCTTTTGGCCACCATGAACCCCACCAAGATTGTGAACCTAAGTGACAAATGTTGTGTTTCTTCTCACTGTTCCATTAACCAGTGCATTCTCTGGGTCTCTCTGTTCTCTGAGACACAACAATATTGAAATTAGGCCAATTAATAACCCTACATTGGCCTTGAAGTGTTCAAGTGAAAGAATCAGTCATAGGTCTCTAACTTAAAATCAAATGCTAGAAATGATTAAGCTTAGTGAGGAAGACATGCTGAAAACAGAGATAGGTCAAAAGCTATTCCTCTTGTGCCAAAGAGTTAGCCAAGTTGTGAATGCAAAGGAAAAGTTCTTGAAGGAAATTAAAAGTGCTACATCAGTGAACACATGAATGATAAAAAAGGAAACATCTTTATTGGTGACTGGAGAAAGTTTGAGTGATCTGGATAGAAGATCAAACCAACTACAACTTTCCCTTAAGCCAAAGTCTAACCCAAAGATGCTAACTCTCTTTAATTCTATGAAGGCTGAGAGAGGAGGTGAGGAACTTTTCCAGAAAAGTCTGAAGCTAGTAGTGGCTGAATCATGAGGTTTAAGGAAAGAAGCTATCTCTATAATATACAAGTAAAAAGTGAAGCAGCAAGTGCTAATGTAGAAGTTGCATCAAGTTTTCTAGAAGATCTAGCCAAGATATTTAATTCAGTATCTTGAACAACAGATTTTTTTTTCAGATTTTTTTTAATATAGATGAAAAATGACCTTCTATTGGAAGAGGATGCCATCCTTCTAGGACTTTCAAAGCCAGAGAAGTCAATACCTTAAGCTTCAAAGAACAGGTTGACTCTTGTTAGGGTCTAAAGCAGATGATGACTTTAGGTTGAAACCAATGCGAATTTGCCATTCTGAAAATCCTAGGGCCGTTAAGAATTATGCTGAAACTATTCTGTCTGTGATCCGTAAAATGAACTAATGAAGCCTGGATGACAGCACATCTGTTGACAACCTGGTTTGCTGAATATTTTAAGCCCACTGTTGAGACATACTGCTCAGCAAAAAAATTCCTTTCAAATTATTTCTGCTCCTTGACAATCTACCTGGTTACCCAAGAGCTCTGAAGGAGATGTACAAGGAGACTGATGCTGTTTTCAAGCCTTCTAACATAATGTCTGTTCTGCAGCCCATGGATCAGGGAGCTGTTTTGACTTTCAAGTCTTTGTAAGAAGTACATTTCATAAGACTACAGCTGACATAATAGTGATTCCTCTTATGGATTTGGGCAAGGTAATTTGAAAACTTTCTGGAAAAGATTCACCATTCTAGATGCTATTAAGGTTTGTGATTCATGGGAACAGATAAAAATGTCAACAGGTGTTTGGAAGAAGTTGATTCCAACCCTCATGGATGACTTTGAGGTGTTCTAGACTTCACTGGAGAAAATAATTGTAGATGTGGTAAATACAGCAAGAGAACTAGAAGGAGAAGTGGAGCCTGAAGATGTGACTGCAGTGCTGCCATCTCATGATAAAACTTGAACAGTTGAGGAATTGTTTCATATAGATAATAAGCAAAGAAACTGGTTTCTTGAGATGGAATCTACTACCTGTGAAGTTGCTGTGAAGACTGTGGAAACGACAACAAAGGACTAAGAATGGCACACAGGGACTTCCTTGGTGATCCAGTGACTGAGACTCCACGTTCCTAGTGCAGAGAGCCCAGTTCAGTCCCTGGTCAGAGAACTAGATCCCACATGCCACAACTAAGACTCGGCCCAGCCAAGTAAATAAATACATACATACATAAAAAAAAAGAATGGTACATAAACTTAGCTGATAAAGCAGTGGTGGGGTTTGAGAGGACAAAGCTCAGTTTTAAAAGATTCTGTTGTGGGCAAATGTGATCAAACAGCATTGCATGCTACAGAGAAATCATTTGTGAAAGCAAGAGTCAATCCATGTGGCAAACTTCACTGTGGTCTTATGTTAAGAAATTGCCACAGACACTCCTGCTTTCAGCAACCACCACCTCAGTCAGTCAGCAGCCATCACATAGAGGCAAGACCCTCCACCAGCAAAAAGATTATGACTAGCTGAAGGCTCAGATGATGATGGCTGACGTTTTTTAAAAATATAATATTTAGAAATTAAGATATTTTCACTTTTTTAGACACAATGCTATTGAACACTTAACAGACTATAGTATAATTTAAACATTAAACATAACTTCTATGCACTAGGAAAACAAAAAATCACATGACTTATCTACTCCAATATTCGCTTTGTGGAACGGAACCTACACATCTCCCAGGTGTGCCTGTACTCTCTCCTGTTCTCCTTCTGCCTGACCTCCTTCTTGGTATCCCTGAGATGCTGTCCTTTTTTGGCCAATTAAACCTTATTGTTCCACAGGGGATCTGACTTTAGGCTGCTGCTCTTCTCTTTATATATTCTTACTTTCCTTGGGTGATCTCAGAGGTTTAAATTATGAACTCTATGCTCAACTTGGCTCTCAAATTTCAAAACTTCATATATATTAGAAAAACTCAGATATCCAACAGACCAGGATGACCAGTCATTTTCATTTCCCTTTCCCCTAAAGCCCTGCATCTTTACATTCCCAAACACATTTAATAGCTTCTAGATAATTTCTTCTCCCAGGCCAGATTCCCAACATTCCTACACCTCACAACTGATTAATTATCATGGTCCCTCACATCTGACCTCCTCAGTGTTGTCTGAAGCTGCCCCCTTCTCTTTTTTCTACCACCAATTGAGTTCAAGCTTTCATGACCTCTGATGTGGGCGACAAGAGCCTCTTACCTCAAGTCTAGACATCCTAAAATCATAATCAGCACAGTGGCCTGAGTAATTTTTAAAAAATTAATTAGTTCTTTCCATTGCTATGCTTAAAAATCATTATTATCTCACTGTAGCCTTTAGGGTAAAATATAGGGTCCTCATGGCACAAAATACACCACCTGTAACCCTGTCAATCTCAGCTTCAGAGATTTCTGTCTCATACTTTGACCTGAATAACTGAGAACTAGGGTAGTTTCACAGAGAAGGTGATATTTTAGCATATGATGTTTACACGTTGTCTATAAAAACTCCAAATTTTTACTTATGATTCCAGACTCAAAACAGGAAACATCCATTCTAGGAAGGCTTTCCAGAATACACATGGTGGTCAAGGGCCCTGTTTTGTGTTATCATGGCTTTCTTTGTATATCTAGGACTTTAAAAAATTTTTATTCCATTATCTGTTCTCTCACTACACTGTAAACTCTTTGAAAACAGGAACTTTAATCATGTGTCTTTTTACCCCAAATACCCACCACAATGTCTTACACACAGTATATGTTGAATATTTTATATTTGTTTTGGTTGGATAACCACATCCAACCTGAGTCAAGACAGGATCTGACAACAGAGAATAAGGACTCAAATAGGTCCTTCCAGCTCTTATCTTTATTGTGTGCGATGAATTTTGACATTTTCTATTTGAATCTTTTCTATTTCATTTACAAATAACACTGGTAATAGTTCAAGTAATTGATTTGCTAACCCGTCAATAGGTTATAACTTAGGATTAAAAAAAGAAAACAGTGATGTAGTAGATGAACAAGGGCTTTTGGTGAAAGGAGAATGGGTTCACTTCTTGGCCCACTTATTTGTTATGTGATCATAAATAAACACCCCAAAGTCTGACCCTAAGTTTACACATCTTAGAATGAACTGTAATACCTAATTCATAGAGTTGTGAAGTTTTCAGCCTGTAGGGCTGTTTCCTCTCAATAAATGCAAATTCTATCTCCTGGCATCATTTGCCCATCTGCACTTACTCTTTACTGCTTAACTAGCTCAACCTCTCCCCACGCCCTGAAAACTGCCTGGTGAATACAGACTTATCCACACAATCCATTCTTAGATGCAAGATTTATTTGTGTGTTTCAGTGTGTGTGTGTGTATGTGTGTGTGTGTGTGTGTGTGTGTGTGTGAGAGAGAGAGAGAGAGAGAAAGATTTTATTTTTTTACACTTCTTATTTTGTTCTAGGGTATAGCTGATTAACAATTTCATGATAGTTTCAGGTGAAAAGTGAAGGGACTCAGCCATACTTTTTAAGAAAGTTTTCCTGATATTTGGTTCTTAAGGTTCCTATTTTAGATACAAATTGAACATATTTAGCCGCTTCATCTGCTAAAAATAAATTTAGCTGTTTCATCTTCTAAAAATGAAGGGAAAATTCAACAGAACTTTTCAACAAAAAAACACATAAAACATTACTATCAATCCTCTTTTGATCAATAAAACTGCCTAAACATTTTGTCTGGAAAGAAGATATTTAAGACTCTACACATGGACATCACCAGATGGTCAACACAGAAATTAGATTGATATATTTTTTGCAGCCAAAGATGGAGAAGCTCTATACAGTCAGCAAAAATAAGACTGGGAGCTGACTGTGGTTCAGATCATGAACTCCTTATTGCCAAATTCAGACTTGTTGAAGAAAGTAGGGAAAACTGCTAGACCGTTTAGGTATGACCTAAATCAAATCCCTTATGATTATACAGTGGAAGTGAGAAATAGATTTAAGGGCCTAGATCTGATAGACAAGAGTGCCTGATGAACTATGGAATGAGGTTCGACACTGTACAGGAGACAGGGATCAAGACCATCCCCATAGAAAAGAAATGCAAAAAAGCAAAATGGCTCTCTGGGGAGGCCTTACAAATAGCTGTGAAAAGAAGAGAAGCAAAAAGCAAAGGAGAAAAGGAAAGATAAAAGCATCTGAATGCAGAGTTTCAAAGAACAGCAAGAAGAGATAAGAAAGCCTTCTTCAGCGATCAATGCAAAGAAATAGAGGACAAGAACAGAATGGGAAAGCCTAGAGATCTCTTCAAGAAAATTAGAGATACCAAGGGAACATTTCATGCAAAGATGGGCTCGATAAAGGACAGAAATGGTATGGACCTAACAGAAGCAGAAGATATTAAGAGGAGGTGGCAAGAATACACAGAAGAATTGTACAAAAAGATCTTCATGACCCAGATAATCACGATGGTGTGATCACTCACCTAGACCCAGACATCCTGGAATGTGAAGTCAAGTGGGCCTTAGAAAGCATCACTATGAACAAAGCTAGTGGAGGTGATGGAATTCCAGTGAAGCTATTTCAAATCCTGAAAGATGATGCTGTGAAAGTGCTGCACTCAATATGCTAGCAAATTTGGAAAACTCAGCAGTGGTCACAGGACTGGAAAAGGTCAGTTTTCATTCCAATCCCAAAGAAAGGTAATGCCAAAGAATGCTCAAACTACCGCACAATTGCACTCATCTCGCACGCTAGTAAAGTAATGCTCAAAATTCTCCAAGCCAGGCTTCAGCAATACGTGAACCGTGAACTTCCAGATGTTCAAGCTGGTTTTAGAAAAGGCAGAGGAACCAGAGATCAAATTGCCAACATCTGCTGGATCACTGAAAAAGCAAGAGAGTTCCAGAAAAACATCTATTTCTGCTTTATTGACTATGCCAAAGTCTTTGACTGTGTGGATCACAAGAAACTGTGGAAAATTCTGAAAGAGATGGGAATACCAGACCACCTGACCTGCTTCTTGAGAAATCTGTATGCAGGTCAGGAAGCAACAGTTAGAACTGGACATGGAACAACAGACAGGTTCCAAATAGGAAAAGAAGTATGTCAAGGCTGTATATTGTCACCCTGCTTATTTAACTTCTATGCAGAGTACATCATGAGAAATGCTGGACTGGAAGAAACACAAGCTGGAATCAAGATTGCCAGGAGAAATATCAATCACCTCAGATATGCAGATGATACCACCTTTATGGCAGAAAGTGAAGAGGAGCTAAAAAGCCTCTTGATGAAAGTGAAAGAGGAGAGTGAAAAAGTTGGCTTAAAGCTCAACATTCAGAAAACTAAGATTATGGCATCAGGTCCCATCACTTCATAGGAAATAGATGGGGAAACAGTGGAAACAGTGTCAGACTTTATTTTTCTGGGCTCCAAAATCACTGCAGATGGTGACTGCAGCCATGAAATTAAAAGACGCTTACTCCTTGGAAGAAAAGTTATGACCAACCTAGATAGCATATTGAAAAGCAGAGACCTTACTTTGCTGACTAAGGTCCGTCTAATCAAGGTTTTTCCTGTGGTCATGTATGGATGTAAGAGTTGGACTGTGAAGAAGGCTGAGTGCCAAATAATTGATGCTTTTGAACTGTGGTGTTGGAGAAGCCTCTTGAGAGTCCCTTGGACTGCAAGGAGATCCAACCAGTCCATTCTGAAGGAGCTCAGCCCTGGGATTACTTTGGAAGGAATGATGCGAAAGCTGAAACTCCAGTACTTTGGCCACCTCATGCGAAGAGTTGACTCACTGGAAAAGACTCTGATGCTGGGAGGGATTGGAGGCAGGAGGAGAAGGGGACGACAGAGGATGAGATGGCTGGATGGTATCACTGACTCGATGGATGCGGGTCTGAGTGAACTCCGGGAGTTGGTGATGGAGAGGGAGGCCTGGTGTGCTGCAGTTCATGGGGTCGCAAAGAGTCGGACACGACTGAGCCACTGAACTGAACTGAACTGAGCCAGCAAATTCTGTCTGACTTTCTCTTCTTTTTTGCTGATAAAAAGTTCTAGATTTATATTTTATTGGACTGATGCCTGAACTGATGGAGCAGATTCTACTGGAATAACTACTATAAATGGCTTTCCATGTAAAAACTTATTCTTAGTGCTATTTATGTTGGAGATCCTTCTGCAGGCTGTGACTCTGGCTCCGAAGCACTAAGTCACTGAAGCAAAATAATTAAATCAATTAAGTGTTTTCAGTATGCAGAAAGACTTTTTGTATGGCACTGTTGTAAATGTGGGGGCAAAATCAGTTTTTCACCAAATTGTGAATTAGTGCCAAATTCTTTCAGAGGGAGCACAGAACACTCTGGAAGGAGGCAGTGACACCATAATGAAACCTCACCCCTTCCTCTTCTTCAATTAACTAAAATCCACAGTCTCAGTTTTGTTATCTTACACTGTTTTTCTCCAAGTGTAACAAACGTGGTGACCCATACATTTTCAAGAAGTGAATAAAATTCACTCATTCGTATACTTTTTTTAAAAAAAAATCATGGCATATGAAACATTAGCTTCTTAGGAGAGAGATGGTTGATTGGTACTTGAGTTGAGTTGCAAGCTACCCCTATTTTGCATGTTAGTGGTATATTTTAACTATAGTTTATAGTTTAACTATAAATCTGAAAGAGATTACTTTGTGGGATACTCTCCATACAGCACAAACAGTAAAAAATAAAAATAGGTCTCATCTAAAATGCTTTATTAGAAAGAAAGAGACATCATCACTGTGGTCTTGAAAGATCTGCAGCATAACAATGAAATGCTTATTCTTACAATTTAAAAAAAAAGCGAGAAAATTATATATGATCGGAATCATGGTTTCTGTGTAATAAACATAGTTGAATCATGTCCTTTTATATTTTAAATTTACAGAATTTGATTGATGGGATGTCAGTACAGTTAAGGAACCTTAAAAGTGTTTTTATAGACTACAGAATCCATGGTTGGAGGAGACAGATACTTTGGCAGATAAAGAAAGATGGATATAGCATAATGTTTGCAGGCTCTAAAATGGCCATGGAGACACTAAAAATAATGAAGAAAGGCTAAGAAGGATAGATATTCAAGGTGAAGCTTTCACTGATTTTCACAACTTTTCAACTGAATTTAAAAATTAACTTAGAAGTTAAAATATTTTAGCTTTGGTAAGAAATAAGCATATGTTAACACTGTCTCTAAGATCTTTGTGAATTCTGTGTTTGAAACTGAACACGAACCCTTTGGGTATACTATTTATGACTGCAAAGCAACTTTCTAATTCAAAGAGAGAAAAAACGACTTACAAAGACTCATAAGGCTTTTTCAACATCAAATAGCTTTTACTAAACAACATTTTGATGAGTTAAGTGTGACTGAGTCAGGGACATATGGATTAAATTTCCCTTAAAATACACATGGGTTTAAAAATTAAGGAAAGAATCCTGAGCAAAAAATAATGCTTTTCAGAGAATCTAGCATGTTTAAAAACTATTATCCTCTAAATACAAATATCAGGTTGTATTTGTATTGACTCCAGTCTAGTTAGATTTTGTAATTAAAACTACTTAATTATAAATGCCAGAGATTTAAAAAAAAATTAGTTCTGTCAGGAAAAGAATCCTCATTAATTCTATTTGATTTGAGTTGTATGGAATAGTTAGGCCTAACTCAAGCAGACAAGATCTGAGTCAGAGTTTATCTCCATCTATGAAACACTGACCTTGTATTCATGTACAGTACTATTCTCTTATTCCATTAGACAATTACAATATTTTTTTTCCTGTGATTTCAGCTCATACTCTTTTTTTCTTATTTAAATAACATTTCCTTGAAAAAAAGTCTTAGGTTTAGAATTCTGTTGTTCCTTTCATTTCGTTATTATAATTGTCTAGAATCTGGAGTTCTTCCTTCTTGTTTGCCCTGTATTTTGCTTTACCTTCCTTTCTCAGCTCAGTTTTTAGGTGCCCTTCACTTGCTATATAAACAACTTTGTCTCTGGGTGCTGAACATTCCAAGTTAGAACATTTAAAGGCCTAATTATCTCTCTGATCATCTTAACTGTCTACTTTCACTTACTAGGGTAGATATACTCTATACCATAATTTCCTGGTTACTTGATTTAGTGAAGAGTGGAAGTAGAACTAATTCTCCTGATGACTTTCTTCCCTATCAGTTTCTGAACCCCAGAGTTCTACATAGTCACTAAGTACTCAAAAGGTGTTAATAAGTAAGTAAATGAGTACATAAAATGTAGTCAAGTAGATTTAGGGAGGTAGGAATGGTCAAACTTAAAAAAATTTCTAAAAAATTGGTGTAGGGAGTCAACTGTACAGTGACGGAAGATAATTAAAATTGTGAAGGTGAGCACTTTATATGTATACAGATGTTGAATTATAATGCTGAATACCTGAAAATTTCATAATTAAAAAAACTCTAAGCAAGTTTCTCCCCTATTCACATTATTTGATAACTGCATTCATTTTGAATTGGTAGAACAAAGATTGAAAGAAATGCAAAAAATTTTACCAGTTAACAATGAGAAAAGCAGTCTGAACAACTACTGCCCAATAAACATCAGTGAAATTGCACTGGGAACTGTTATGAACATTAACGGTGAGTCATGTGAGGAAGGCAACTGTCATGTAGGAGAACCTCCCATTGACTACATTCTATTTCTCTTAGGTCTCCTACTTATGTCTGTATTTTTTCTCAGTCTTAAATTCACATAATGTATTTCTTATAAATTTCAGATTCTTGACTTTGGTTAGAAAGTGTGTGTGTATGTGTGCACCTGTGTGATTGTAAATCTACCACCTCACCACTTTGAAAACCTTCCCCCATAGAAAAATCCAACTCCTTACATTCTAACACTTCTTCCTCCTAATGCTAGTTCCCTGTACTAATTATAATTACTCTTTTAAAAATATTCAAAGCAACATTATAGTCCATTGGTTACAGGACATGTTTTCCATGTGGTTGAGAAAAACAATTTTTTGATTAAGAGTTCACAGTGGTATCTTGATGTTAAAAACGGTGGAACCTCAAGAAACATTTAGTTAAAGTGACATAATTCCTGGAAATTGGGATGGAACCAAGATTAGCTTAACTGTAGGTATTCTTACTCTGGAAAAGTCAAGTAATTATTTGAGTGACTAAATCAGTATGAATATATGATCTGATAATTCAAGCCCCAAACACTTAATTTCAACAGCTTAAAAGAAGTTTTATTTTGTCTCTTGATTTTGGTATAAATTATCCAGTAATTATCTCAGCTCTCCAGTTTACCTATAATGAACTTTTTCAATGGGAACATTTTAAGGGCAAGTAATTTTTTTAGACAATTTCCTCATGGTTCAAAAGTACAAGAGATATAGTTGCTAGTGTTACAGTCTAAAAGGACGGACAAAACAGACAGAAAAGCATCTGCAAAACAAGGCTTCAGTAATAAAGTATCTTGAGAATAATATAATCAAAATTTTATGGGTTAGCTATAATAAGAAGATAGATAATAACCAGCACTGGGACAAATGTGGAGAAATTGGACCCTCGCATACTGCTGACAGGAATGTAAAATAATGCTGCCACTTTGGAAAGCAGTCTAGCAGTTCCTCAAAAAGTTAAAAATAATTATTTGACCCAACAATTCCATGTCTAGGTATACACCCAAGAGAAATAAAAGCATAAGTTTGCATAAAATGTTGTAAATGAATATTCACAGCAGCATTGTTGTAATAGCCAAAAGATGAAAACAATCCCACTGTCCATAAACATTTGATAAACAACGAAGGATGGATAAATAAAATGTGATACAGTCCAACAATGGAATATTATTCACAGTAAAAAAAAGACATACACGTTACAACATGGATGAGCTTTAAAACATTATGATAACTGAAAGATACTAGTCACAAAAGACTCCATATTATATGATTCCATTGATATGAAATGTGCAGAATAAGCAAACGTATGGAGACAGAAAGCAGGTTAATGATCCTCTAGGGCTGTGGAGGGAAGATGAGAATTTTGGGAGGAATAGCTAAAGAGTATGAGATTTCTTCTTGGGGTGATGAAATGTTCCTAAATGGTGGTGATGGTTACATAACTGTAAATATACAAAAATCATTAAAATCATTGTGCACTTTAAATGAGTCAATTGTATGGCAACAGAAAAGTTGCTGCCAAAAACTGTTATGGGAAGCTAAGATTGGCTAGTGAGTATTTCATAAAGTATTGTATTTAAGTAGGTATTAAAAAGGGTAGAGATTTTGATAGCAGGAGATAAGGGATGGTGTACTGCAGAGATGTATCAAGGACATTTTGGGTGGAAAGAGAAGTCTGAACATTGGTGATGTGGGCTTACAGAAAATCTTTTCAGTTATTTGACATTAAGTATATGGGTGGATTGTTGGTAATAATAGCTTACATACACACAAAACATTTTTCTACCACTTACAGAGCTGATAAAGCATAAAGGACCATTATCATTAACTCAGAATTCCCTAAATTAGCAAAATTACTAACATTTGGAAGTAATAATAAAGGAATCCATATGCATTATAATTCTATTATGTAAAATATTTCTATTGTTTTCCAGATATGTGACAGAATTACTACTCTAAAAAGAAATGAAATACATTTTATCAGTGGGAGAAAAGTCTTTCAATCAATTAAATCATTCACTTGTCAATTCACATAAATTTGAGTTAATTTTAAATTTTACCCAACAACTGTTTGAAGAAATAACTTGCCAAATTAAATTTCAGATGAAAATAAATGAGATTTTAGACTAAAATCAGTTGAATTAAAATAATTTCAATGTTTTAAGTAGAAATATAATTAGTAAACTGAAAATTTTAGTTACATAGGGTATCTTAGGTACTAATTCACATTGGTCAATCACTACAAACTAAAACAGCAATTTAAATAAATTAAGTTAGGTGTTATTGTAATAATTACTGAATTGATTGACATAGTTCTATATTATAATCATATTAGCCATTTGCAAAATACGTAATAAATTGAGCAATTAATAATCACACACATTTATTTAACTTGCCTCTTGAGATGAACAGCTTGGGAAGAAAAAGAACTAAAAGTGAAACAGAAAATTGTATGACATTTAAAACTGTAGAACTTTGTTGACATTTTATCTTTATTAAAACTAAAAGAAAATGGAGAAAACATGAGAAAGGGTCAATATTTAAATCCAATTGTGCCAAAAATGCTCTGTCAGATTTTAACTTACAAGATGATTTGGGGGAACCCATATATAAAGGTAAAATTAATTACCAGGCCTATCATAAACTTTTACGTACAGTATACTCGGAGTCCATAAAAATTGAGTTATAAACCAAGGGTCTTATTCTACATCATTTCAGAAGAGTATTTAAATATATATATATATTTATTTAAATACACTACTTGGTTCATTTTAGTTCATGCCATATACTATGAATTTCTAAGGAAGTATATTATTTATATACTTCTTAACCTTATGCAAGCTACTTAAATTTGTCTTGGCCTCTATATCCTGATTTGTAAAATTCAGGTAATATAGGTTATTACACATGAAGCTCTTCAAACACTGGTTTCTAGCAAGACATGCTAGCTATTCTTACTTTTTTTTTTCCCCTATAAACAGAAACTGACCCTAAGAAAGGCATTATTAATTAACAAATTTTAATTTCTGAGACAGAGATAAGTATTTGGACCAGAATTCGTTAGAACAATAAATTATATATATATATATATATATATGGTTTAAAACTTATTAGCAGCTGATTTTTTGAATGTAAAAATACTGGTTTGTAACCAACTTTCCAAATTATTTTTCTGTAATACTGTCACTATCACAGCAGTCCAGATTAGTAAACAGGCTTTAGTATTTACAAAATGAATCTATGAGACACCTACAAACTATACAGATGCTTTCTGTGACCCTTGCTTCTTGCTTCACAAAACATCCATACCCTACTTCTTTCCTCCCGCATTCAGAGATCAGGATCACATCTGTGCACTGATGATTTAAACATGAACACTGAAGATCTGGTAGAAGATCAGTGTTTTAGGACACTTTGCAAGGTTTTTCAGACACAAGGATTCTACAGAGGCTATGAGTTAGGACCAGGTGGAAAGGGAAAGGAGCAAATTTGCTCAAAGAAAAATCTGTTTAAAAGACAGAAGTGGGAGGAGTACTGAGAGAGTGAATTGGTCAAGGGCTGCACAATTGGATTTTTAAACAATTTACTTCAAGTCTACTTTCTTTGTTCTTCAAGTATTTTAACTTAAGGTTATTTTGAGAATTTTGCTTATAAGCATAAATTAATATTAATAATTACTCTGTCTACTATTAAAAGAGAGAAATACAAAGGAGTTATTAACCTTTATCAGATTTTGCCTCTGGTATTACTGGGCAGATCTTATCATAATAAACTTCAAACTTTGGCAATAACCAAATTTGTATTAACTAATTACCTTTAGTGGAAACTAAAGTCCAGAGATGCTCAACTAAATAACTGTATAATTACTGAACATATCTGCGAGGATATGGGAATGAGGAAAGATAACACATTACCTAAAATTATCGGGAATCATGTTTGTGAATATTCTCCAGTTCATTAGGATCAAGAGTAAGACCGGAAAAACAAAACAAAACAAAAAATTGTGGCAAAAAGAAATAATGACTTCATTTGCTTAAATTGCCAAATGGCCTCAGATAAAAATCTCTGAAGTATTTTTAACAAATACAAAAACAACAGAATCAAAACTTGCACATTTACTTAGGAATCTGAGGCAAGCATTGGTTCATAGACTTAAGATTATTTTTGAAAAGGACAAATCATTTTCATGATACAGAATTGCTAATAACATAGGGACATCCAAGAGCTGGTATTAGAACAGCCTTATTAAACATTTTCTAGGAGAGGGACAATAATGTGCTGTCTCCAGTTTATAATCAACAATAACTTCTCTTTGGTAAAATGAGAGATTTCTAACTGACAGAAATATGGTTGGAGACATTCCTAAAACATGCCAGGTAATTTTTGGCACACTTCTAGAAAAAGGAGCACTATTTTGTAAACAGAAGGATGATTATAAGTCTACTTCTCTGTTGCCATCCGCCACTCCGAAGTTGTATGGGGTGAAAATGCAGAATAAAGGTTAAGACTCAGCCCCTTTTGAGGCTCTAAAGCAGGAGTTTTTAGTCTGAGATCTAGGATATGATTCCACAGATTGGTTTCCAGGGGTCAGTGAGCTCTCTGTACAGGACTGTATGAGTATCTTCATGAAACAATCTACTTTCATCGAATTCTCAAAGTGGTTTAAAACCCCAAAATGGTTATGGGCCAACACTAAGACATCTATAACCTATCGGGCCATTGATTTGCTGTTCTGAATTGACCTTAGATGAGCACCAGAACAGAGTGAAAACTGAGAGTGGGCATGCAGTGAATGTTTTGTAGTAATGGGGATTAGAGCTGTGGGAACAGAGAAAAAACAGAAATGGGGAAGGAATTCCCAAGAGTGACAGCAGGGAGGAAATGGCTAATTCCACAGTCACCTGGTTGAAGTAACTATTTTTCATAGCTGTTAGCATGTTAGTCACAGGTTAAATTACCATCGTGTTCCCCTTGCCACCCTCACCCCCAATCATTTAGGCAGTTAGTGAGAACAATTTGTGCTCTCCATTATTTTTTCTATATTAAAAGTTGCTCTTCATTACACAGGCAGTAGATGCTATTTATTTATCATTAGCCTGATGTGTAGTTTCCTCTTTTCAATATTAGAAATGAGATAAATTATTAACATTAAGATGACTGAGCACTGTTCCAACCACTGGCACAAGCTTATTCACCAGGAGATTGACTTCAAATTCACAAATATCGTATGCACTTATTACTTACAACAAATAAAAAAATAACAATTTACCTGCAAGATTGTCAATTTCTTTCTCTTGGAGTAGACTGACCGCATCGTCATCTCCTTCCAGCATAAGCTCTGTCTCTGCATTCTGATTCACTATCGCTTGACTTCTGAATGTTTTCTTTGACTTTACCACGTCTTCTTCAGTCCCTAATCATAACCAAAATATAGTAAATTAGGTCACTGTGATTGTTTTACTTTCAGTAAGTGTTAGAGAAAAAGCTATTACTTTCTTATAGATATATACTGCATTTACATATTACTTTCAATTATAGAAAAAAATGTACCTTTTGTATTTAGTTTGGTTTAAATAACTCTGTGAGAAAGGCAAGGGGTGTTAATGTTACAGATGAGGAAACAGGCGGAGAAAGCCACATGCATGGCTGGGGAACCTAGAACTTGGCATTCTAAGATCACTGTACTTTCTACAAAAAAAATCTGTACTTCACCACAAACTAGGTTTTCTGATCCATAAATGTTACACACATTTACACAATTACACTTTAGTGTGAATCAGATAATCAACTGATCAGATCATTCACAAAAGTAGATAAGTATGAAGAAAACAAGAAAGCATTCACACCTGAAGGGAGAAATGGCTGTTATTGGAAAGCCACAGAAAGAGTAAGGAAAGATGTAGGCATAAGTATAAATACTTCAAAACAGCTATTTCCTTAGCAATGAGGAGAAGGGGATGACAGTGGATGAGATGGTTGGATGGCATCACCAACTTGATGGACATGAGTCTGAGTAAGCTCCAGGAGCTGGTGATAGACAGGGAAGCCTGGTGTGCTGCAGTCCATGGGGTCTCAGAGTCAGACACAACTGAGCAATTGGCTGAACTGAATTAGCCGTGATATCCTTATTTTGATATATATAAAGTAGCACAAGGGCTTCCCTGGTGGCTCAAGGGTAAATAATCTGCCTATCAATGCAAGAGATGCGGGTTCAGTATTTCCGAGTCGGGAAGATCCCCTGCCCTGGATAACAGAATGGCAACCCACTCCAATATTCTTGCCTGGGAAATCCCATGGGCAGAGGAGCCTGGTGGGCTCCAGTTCATAGGGTAGCAAAAGAGTTGGGCAAAACTTAGCGACTAAACAACAATGAAAGTGGTACAAATGGCTAAAATTCAAACACACAAAAAGTAACTGAGAAAAATTAGTTGGCCTAGCATTAACATGTTAATCCATGTGAATGTCAGAAATTATAATGCATTTAAATGTCTCATGGATTTGACTCCTTAACAAATATTTCAATATTTACATTCAGACATCTGCTTTGGCAGGTGATAATGAATGTGAAATTATTGGAGCTACAAGTAAATTATATATATATAGCTAAGAAATACCTGTATTTCATGTCACCTGAAGTTGGAATTCAACATGGAGGAATATGGTTTAATTTACTGTGTTCCAACTTTAGTATTAGGGTATAAGGTGCAAAGAGCAGCATTAACTAGAAAAGTATCTTCACATTTCATTTGGCGTGCTGTATATATTCCTGAAATAAAAGTGAAAGTTGCTCGGTTGGGTCCGACTCTTTGCGATACCATGGACTGTAGCCTGCCAGGCTCCTCTGTCCATGGCATTCTCCAGGCAAGAACACGGGAGTGTGTAACCTTTCCCTTCTCAAGGATATCTTCCCAACTCAGGGATCAAACCCAGGTCTCCCACACTGCAGGCAGATTCATTACCGCCTGAGCCACCAGGGAAGCCCAAGAATACTGGAGTGGGTAGCCTACCCCTTCTCCAGGGGATCTTCCTGACCTGGGAATCGAAATAGGGTCTCCTGCATTGCAGGTGGATTCTTTATCAGCTGAACTACCAGGGAAGTCCATTTCTGAAATGGAGGCATAACAAATCATTGCTATACAGTATTTTTGTATCATAGTTTCAGGGGATGCTATGGTTTTGTGTATACATGTAATTACTTTCCAAATCTTGTCATGCCTTTGGCCAAAAATCCAGTGAACAATGAATACTTTTGGTTAATTCTCCTAGGCCCAATATAGAGATTTCCAACAGTCCTTCCCGTCTACTGATATTTGCTCAACCATTTCTTGGTTAAGCATCTAGCTGTGGTAAAACTTGCACTGTAAACCAAAGTGTTAGCTTCTTTCTTTGCAGCATTCACAATTCTTTTTTGTTAGTGATTCAGAGCCAATTCTGTTTGCTAAAACATTAACAAATTGACTCAAAGGTAGTCCATAGAGGAGTAAAAAATACATGTTGAGGTACACAGTCATGTCACAGTAGCACTGTGTCATTGGCTGAGAGGTATACTCTGTCATCCTAGCTTTTACTGCATAATAGCATTTAGAGAGCCCAGTTTAAATACAACTTAACAGTATAAAGTAATGGATTGTTAAGTATATCTTTCAATAAACACTTAAGAAAACAAGCAGTACTATTAGAGATCAATGCTGCTTGGAATGTGAGGAGACTTAAATGGCTTATATGTATAGTCTTCTTTCATTGGCCCACAGATGATTCTCATTTCTGGAATAAAAGATTGAGGACTGATTACTGAATGCTCCAGAACCTTATCTTTATTTCATTTGGAGTCTTGGTGATATAAAGCCAGCCCAACAGTGATCTTCTGGGGGCAGCTATCTATATGCTGTTTGTTGCTTGCTTAGTATCTTAATTTGAGAAATTCGAAGCTTGCACCTTTTAGAACAAAGAGGCAAATCCAAAGATTAACAACCAAGAACTCTCTCCTGAGGCCTTTAGAGCCATATGTCTACTAGACATCTTCAGCTAGATATTCCTAATTCCACATTTCCCTGCTGCTGCGTCGCTTCAGTTGTGTCCGACTCCGTGCGACCCCAAAGACGGCAGCCCGCCCCTGGGATTCTCCAGGCAAGAACACTGGAGTAGGTTGCCATTTCCTTCTCTACCACATTTCCCTAAATGAATGAATTATCTCTTGTTCCTTCACCTCCTCCTATTTTGATCAATACACTTCATTAAGCCACAGACACATGATTCACCCTGTAAGGTGATGGTCTCAGCTGTAATTCAAGCCATCATCATTTTGGTTTAGAAGGCCTTGCGAGCTCCCTTATTCACACCATCCTTCATATTTCTGTCAAAGTATTATTTTATTTCAACACTAACAACTTGAAAATATTTTCCTGCTTAATATTATTTATTAACTCCTCCAATCAACAACACTCAATGCAAGGCTTATACCCTAAGATAAAATCTAAGCTCCTTAGTATGACTGATTAAGGCCTTTTATCCTCTCATTACCAGTTTTGTTTAACCTTTTCTTACTCTCCCACGAGCAATACTGAACCATTTATAGCTTCCAGAATATGTCATGCTTTCTTGGATCTCTTTATCTGTGTTAAAAGCATTCCCTCAATAAGGTATGTTCCCTCCTTCCTCCTTTGTTTGGCTAATTCCTACTTGGCCTTCAAAACTCACCTCTTTTGGGTGCCTTTCCTAAACAACCCATACTTTCGCAGTCTACATAGAACTCAACCACACTGAGCGGGTGCTCTCCATTACAAGTATGTCTTCTCCTCTGGGCTGTAGCTTCATTCTGCAGCATCAGTGCCTGGTAATAAGCACGTGTGCCACAAACACTTGCTGAACTGAAGTTCAAGTCTACACATCCCGAGTTCCCCTCTCTGAATTCTTTAGGTAGGTCTGTGTGCTCTTTCCCTATACATCCATCATATCTCATAAGTCCTGCTACTACAGTAGTTACATGTATTATAATTGGTGTGTGCTTGTTATCTCCACAGAGCCTGGAAGCTCCTTCCTTGATGACTAGAAACATCCTTCTGTCTTGGTATGCCCAGTTCTCAGCACACTGCCTAGGACAGAGCAAGTTCTCATAAATACTGAATAAATGAATAAAAGTTACTTCTGGATATCTCTTAACCTGAAAATCCCAGGATGTCTCAGAGATTCTTGGTGAACTGCCTTCAGTTTGAAAGATAGTTGAAGAGTCTTATGTATTAACACAAAAGGGAACTTGGTTCTTAACAAGAAATAGTCAATAACCTCCTTTACGCATGCATGAGTCAGCTTGATAAAGTAAGTTTTTGCTCATATCACAACAGTCTGTATTCTGCTTTGTCTTAAAAAAAAAAGGCTTTACATTACCCTTGTGTTATTAAAATTAAAATTTACCAATAAACAAATTGCAGTTAAAGGAATGTGAGCTCTCAAACGTATATTAAGCTTTCAGTGTTACCCCCTCTAGTTTTAAAGCAGCAAAACAACTGTGTGTTTAAAAGATATGTAGTAAATGAATTCCTACCAACACACCAGAACTTACCATCCCTGTTGAAGTATTATCAGTTTGCAGCTCGGTAAACTTCCTAATTTTATGGTACTGCACCAAACATTTATCTAAATTAACGTGTATGAGATCCAAAGGTGCTTTTCAATCACAATATCCTTTATGAATTAGACTTTCATTTATCAAAATTACAGGCAAAAAGAGGTAAGGTCTCAAAGGGCTGTCTCATTACAAGGCTTATAAACACTGTCCTTAGGAAGAATTGGTTTAACACCCAACAAATCAAAATCTGATTGGGAAGGGAATTTATCTGAGATCATCTATCTTCAGAAGACATGTTGGACTGAGAGCACCTCTTGGCCTCTTTAGCCATTCATCAAGAAATTAACTAGCGGGTACCACAAACCACCAGAAAGCCTTAGATTCGAAAATGTGAATTATGTGTAAACCTGCACAGGATAGACATATATGCTTATTTTCCAGGAAAACATTAAAATGCCATAACATTTGAATGGTTTCAGAATAAAAAAATCCCATCAAATTATAGATTCAAGAAGTCAAATCCAAAATTACACTTAAAGTATTTTCCACATCATATTACAAATAACAAATCCAGGAAACTATCCTATACACGTTAGATTTCTTAGTACGTAAATATGCTTAAAGCTCTGTATGTGAAAATGTTATCTAATACAGTACATGGCATTACATGAACCTAAATAAAGCTCCTCTCATAATATTTCTCTTAATAATAAGGATCTATATGAAACAAAATATATATTAAAAGTGAAGTTAACAAGAAAACTAAGATGTTTCTAGTTTTAGTACTGTTACTATACTCTAGCATTACTATTATAATAATAATTATCACTTAAAAGTTTTATTGTTATTTTAAACAAGTATATGTTAAAATATAGAAATCAGACATATTAGCTTATCTTGATAATATTAAGAGAATATGTCTAACTGGAAAGTCTGGACAATTAAGGCAAATAAATTATTTCATTTGCCCATCATATCTTTTTCTACTGATAAACACAAGCAGTCAGTATACAGAAAAGTACTATTCAGTAGTTTATTTCTGTTTAAGGAATTATTCTGTAGTCAACTCTAAAATATCTACACTAATAAGGAAAAAATTTAATTTATAATAATAGGTAAACAACAAATAAATTAAATATCTATACCAATAAGGAAAAAAGTAATTTATAATAATAGGTAAGCAATAAATCATGTCTGTTTTGCTAATGCACAAAGAAAAGATATAAACCCATAGCAAGCCAATTTTAGTGTGGCATATTTATCACTTGTATATTACAGTTATTACTTATTCTTCATTGAGTTTGGAAATGTCTTTTTCATTTATTACAAATAATACATGGATGTATATATGTATGTATCTACCTACCTACCTACCTGTGTATTTACCTATATTATGTATATTTACTCTGTGAGAATCTCTTCTCAATGTTATTTCATCTGTACAATTTAAGTATATGGTCTGTAACTCATGATCCTCTCCCTGCCTATTTAATCTCACTAATTTACCAATTTGACCTCTTCACACCTTGTGATCCCCAAGAGTTGAAAGCTTTTGTTACTAAACATGCCACACTGTTTCAAACCTTTAAGTATGACATGTGGAGTTTCTCTTACATGGAATTTGCTCACCTGCCCTGTTCTTCAAGATTCAGTTTGATTACTCTCTTCACTGCATACATTTTGTATCTTATATATATTCCCAATATACTGTTATTTTTGATATTTTTTCTTAAGTTTTTCATTTAGGTGTACTAATTATATTTTTATTTCCAGTGCAACAAGTGTCAAAAAAGTGGCAATCAATAAATATTTGTTGAGTGAGCACATGAAAATAAATATATAATCAGTATATTAATCATTTTATATGTACAGAACTTCAGTTTAGTTCAGTTCAGTCGCTCAGTCACGTCTGACTCGTTGCGACTCCACGGACTGCAGCACGCAGGCTTCCGTATCCATCACCAACTCCCAGAGCTTGCTCAAACTCATGTCCATCTGAGCTGGTGATGGAGAGTTCTAACGAAACGTGGTCCACTGGAGAAGGGGATGGCAAACCACTCAGTATTCTTGCCTTGAGCACCCCATGAAGAGTGTGAAAAAGTACAGCACTTAAGTTACTCTTCTCTTCACATCCTTTACAATTTCCTCATACATGAGGAAGGTGGACTATGTGATTTGCAATTCTTTCCTTCTTTTTTCCTATAAGCATCCATTAAGAACATACTAAAAAAAAAAAAAAATCCAGACCAATTTCCTAACTTCAGTTTCCTAGGCTGTTGGAAGAGGACTAAGTATTTACTAAGTGAACCCTTAAAGGATTATTGCAGTGTTAAAATGAGACAATGGATGCTGAAATACTTTGAAATGCATGAATATTATTTATACAGTGTTAGTCGCTCAGTCGTGTCCAACTCTTTGTGACCCTATGGACTGTAGCCCACCAGGCTCCTCTGTCCAAGCAAGAATACTGGAGTGGGTTGCCATTTCCTTCTCTAGGGAATCTTTCTGACCCAGGGATCAAACCCACATCTATCACATCTCCCATAATAAGCTCTTAAAATATTTTGTTAAAATGTTGAGAAAATAAACTAACAAGAGTATTAAAAAGAGTTTACTAAGTCCTTAACTTAAAACTGAACAAGAATACAACCAATTCTTTATTGATTATAACACTGCTGCCTAAGGTTTATGCAAAGGGGGAAAAATGCAGGCTGATGTGAGGATCAAAAAACTCAAATAAGCTACCAAATGCATCTTAGGTTTTATGAGCACAATACCCAGCAGATACTGATTATTCAATAATGGTTTCCCTTCCTTCAGTTGGGATTAATCTTCCTGTCACCATGGTGTTGTGATACTCTGTTTATATTCATTACAAGGCAATATGAGCCTTCCATGCCTCTATTAAATCAGATGCTTCCTCAAGACAGAAAGGACAGCATGTAGGCAGGTACCAAGAAGTGTTTGTAAAGTTGAAGAGAGTGTAAATAGCTTACATTAAAAATTGTTTTCCCTCAATAATCATATCATTCACTTAAAGGTATTATTAAATAAAATGATATAAGGATCAATATATTTGAAATTTGTTTTTGATTTTGAATAGAGGCATCTTAAGAATATAAATATTTGTAGTATCTTACATAAGGGAAAAAACTGCTTTCTCAACAAAGTTGACATTTGTTTGATAATTTGTTTTATAGAATTATATAAATGATCCATATAGTATGTAATTTTCTTCTATCATTGGAAGGAGATGGAAAGAATGGAGATTTCATCTCATTTTAATTTTATGTAAATATATTAATAGGAAATTCTAACGTTTCTAAACATCTTGAAATCAGTTTAAGATGGCATTCATTTTTGGGGAAGAAATTCTTTTCAATATATAGCATTTCACAACATTTTTAGCTTGGAAAATGTGTTTTGACAAAATGGACTAGGACTATTAATGACATATGATACTTTGGCAAATTTTAAAATAGAGGTTGGTTTTTCTCATTAAAGTTGAAATCAGAGCAAGAAATACCTTCACAGAATAGTGCTTTTAATAACTCCAAATGATATTATTTAATTTCCACTTTAAGAGAAAAAGATTTTAAGATAAATATACCTCTCTGCTGATTACATGAGATATGGTGATAATATCTCATGTAATACTACATATGAATTAATGTATTACCGAGAGGTTTACAATTTTGAACATTTCAAAAAAGATGAAAAAATGCTTTTTGTTGTATTGAGAAGCCTACCACTCAAAAATATTTTATGCCAATCTTAATGGAGATAAAAGCAGCAGATACATATATAGAACAAACTTTACTGTAACAATCATTTACTAAAAAGATAAATAATTCTCTCCATAAACAATTTAAATTCAAAATTAAATTCTGCCTTTGACTTTATAGTACAAACAGCATTTCCTTTCTTAAAAAGCATGAATGATGATGACAGAGAAATAAAGATCTGCTAAAGACCAAGGACTAAAAAAATACTCTTCTGTACAGAATAGGATTAAAGGAAAAACAGTCTTTGTAACAGAAAAATCCTAATGGTGAAGACTGTTAAAGTGACACTGAATAAAAACACTATTGGAAAGAATGACTGGAAATCTCAGGATCTTTTTTTTCTCCTTTATATCTGATGCTTAGTCAGGAGCCTTGCTTTATCAATACAAAATTATTTTATGAAAGCATGTACTTTCATAAGTGAAACAGACTGTTTCTATTCAAATAGACAGTTCCCATCTGTTGTTTCAAACAGACTTTAAATAAAAAATCTGAAGTTACTGACCACATTTAATAAATATAGATAAAAAATCTGGACAGTTTAGACTCCTTCCTCAGTTGTCGGTATTTTAGTCTGAATGCACTGGATTTAATCATGGTTCTTACTTCAGTTCATTTTTGTTGACAGAGAATATATTTTACAATCCAAAATAGATATTACCTATATCACCATAAAACTACCAAGATACTAGTTTCAAATTTATAACGAATTTGATTCAGAAATGGTAATCCTTCCCTGAACTAATAACTGATGCTACTATTTATGGTCCATCTAGCATATCATTGGATCACATAAAATTAGAGTGCAGCATCCTTTGTGCTTTTACTAATGAAATGAGTAACTTTTGCAGACTTTTGATTGTTTTAAACGAGACACAGACCTTATATCTGTCAGTAGGCTGTTCTCTGAAAAGCACCCCCAAAATATTTCAGTGGCAGGATAAATATGCAGAATTAGCAATATGGGCATTAATTAAGATAGAATGTTGACAGATTATTCTTCTAAGTGGTAAGTTCTTATTCACATTAGTTATGCTTGTAAACGATTTGCTAGACTACAAGAAATAAAAGAAAATGGCTACCTAACATCAACAGTTATTGCTCTGTGGAAAAGGACATCAAGGACACTTGCACGTAAAAGAATTGGATCAATATTAACGTGATTTTCATTTCATGCTTCCCCAACTCCAGTAAGCTGACAATATACTCTGATTATGTGAACTGCCTCAGAGTAACACAGAAAAGGTTATTAGAGCAAGGGGTGGAAATGGAATGCACTTTTTATATTGACAGGGCCTGCTAATAGAGTATACTGATTTTCAAAGACAAGCAGTGCATTTTTACAATTTGGTTCTGATAGCAAAAACAGAATTTCATTTATTCCTAATTCAAAATATTCATATGTAAGCAGTATTTCTTAGAGCAGACCAACAAAGGGGATATTCATAAACAGCATTTTTAACATAAAAAATGCAATTAAAAACGTTTGAGAAAATATTGTTGAATTTAAGTGCAGCATGCTAACTTAACAATCTTCTTAATGGAGTGAACACAGAAAACTGCTCTATGCTTTTTAAAGGAAATTTGATAAGCCATACTTTAAGACTACACATGATGATAAATGTAGAATCTCTGTGTTTTAGACTGAATATTATGTGGTAGGATTCTGATTAATCATTAAGTTAGGGTGATTTCAGAATATTTTAAATAGGATTTCATTACATTAAAAATCACATGGCACACTTGTGGGAAAAAAAAAAGCTAAAACATATAGAAAATTTAGGCCAGTTTGGAACCCTCTAAATAGCATAACGAAGAGAAATAATGCATTATTCACCTTTGTGACTTCTTGAATAAGTAGCATAGTGTTTGGTCCCTATGTTAAAAAGTATGCTTAGAAAAAGGTCAGCAAGAAATAAGTATATCAAAATGGTAAAGGCAGCTATCTTCACATGAGTGCCCTTTTCCTCCCTTCTTTAAATTTTTTGAGCATTATCTAGATTTTCTACAATGATCATGTTTATTTTCAGGAAGGAAGGAAGGGAAGATGAAAGGGAGGGGAAAACACACAAAAGACATTTCTCACTATGAGTCTAGAGGGGTAGATGGCAGATGAATGGCAGAATGGAAAGGTTTGCAACTCTTGGAATGAAAGAAAAGATGAACTGGACAACTTGAACAGGGGCTGAGAGGGTGGCGAGACTTCCTCTGGCAGTGAATGGAATTAACCTGGGGAATGAAGCTTCGTGTTTCTTTTTTCAGATCAGTCACTCAGTCATGTCCAGCTCTTTGCGATCCCATGGACCACAGCATGCCAGGCCTCCCTGTCCATCACCAACTCCCAGAGTTCACTCAGACTCACATCCATTGAGTCGGTGATGCCATCCAACCATCTCATTCTGTGTCACCCCCTTCTCCTCAAGCCTTCAATTTTTCCCAGCATCAGGGTCTTTTCTTTCTTAAGCCTTACATAAAATTCAGTGTGGATATTTTACTTTAAAAATAAGAGAAATGGGAGTAGGAGATGTTTTGGATAAATAAGAAACTGGCTCGGAGACATGGGAGTGTTAGTCGCTTCAGTCATGTCCGACTCTTTGCAACCCCAGGGACTGGAGCCCTCCTCAAGGCTCCTCTGTCCATGAAATTCTCCAGGCAAGAATGCTGGAATTGGCTGCCATTCCCTTCTCCAGAGGATCTTCCTGACCCAGGAACTGAATGCACAGCAGATGGATTCTTTCATTTTAAAAAACAGGATAGTTAACAGATGGTGTTGGTATAGGTTGTTTAAAACACTTCAAAAACACCAAAGATATTTTAAATAATGTTTTTATAAATGACGTTGAATGCACAGTCTGTGAATGACTGTCAGTTCATCTGTACTGAGAAACCTCTGCGGATGACAGATTAGACCAGTGGGCCAAAATTCAGCAGGTTAACTTTAGAGAGCGGAAATGTTCAATGAGACTCTTGCACTTGGAAAAATTTCAAATGTATCTACAGCAACACACTGTCTAGGAAAAGAATGGTGTTTAGATTGAGATTTTGCACTATATAAAATTTATTAGTTAAAGCCCTCATGGGTGAGTCAGTGGCAAATAATCTGCCTGCCAATGCAGGAGATGCAGGTTTGATCCCTGGGTCAGAAGATCCCCTGGAGAAGGAAATGGCAACTTGCTCCAGTATTCCTGCCTGGGAAATCCCATGGACAGGAAAGCCTGGTGGGCTACAATCCATAGGGCTGTAAAAGAGTTGGACCAATTTAGCAACTAAACAATAACAAGCATTTATTAGTTAGCATGACACTTAATTTCTATGCTTTGTCATTTTCCCAAATAAAAATCCTCTTATGCTCTGCTGACAAAGTCTTTCACAGGATAGCTCCAAACAGCCTTTTCCTTATCTCCCCACACTATCTTTTTGTTCCCCAAACAATTCATGTTGCGTTGTGTGGTCCCTTTGTCCATCTTGCCAGCATTCCACTTACTGGCTTGGGAAGATCTCCATTCATTCTTTCAAGTCCAACTAAAATTTATTTATTCAATCAGACAGCCTTATTCACTGAGTTTGTGTAACATTTTTAATATACTTTGATGAAAACATTTATCATACTCTATTTTAATTATTTACAAATGTTAACTTTGGGTGCATTTTATAAAAATTAAGTCTACAAATATGGGCATGAATATGAGCAGTTCCATGCCACTCAGCAATAGATCTATCGATATAATTTTGTCAGCTCCTTATCTTTGGTGGCTTTTGACTCACTAGGTGGAAATAAAGTACAGATTAAAAAAAAAAACAATTTCAGAATTTGAAAATACCGTATTTATAGACCTATTCCATACACTGTCATTCTTCAATGTGGTTACTGAAAAGGATGAATATATGTGTTAAAATGCTGTATGTATATCTTGAAATAGCAAGGAAAGATAAGAAAGCCTTCCTCAGTAATCAATGCAAAGAAATAGAGGAAAACAATAGAATGGGAAAGACTAGAGATCTCAAGAAAATTAGAGATACCAAGGGAACATTTCATGCAAAGATGGGCTCAATAAAGGACAGAAATAGTATGGACCTAACAGAAGCAGAAGATGTTAAGAAGAGGTGGCAAGAATACACAGAAGAACTGTACAAAAAAGATCTTCATGACCCAGATAATCACGATGGTGTGATCACTTACACTCACTTAGAGCCAGACATCCTGGAATGTGAAGTCAAGTGGCCCTTAGGAAGCATCACTACAAACAAAGCTAGTGGAGGTGATGGAATTCCAGTTGAGCTACTTCAAATCCTGGAAGATGATGCTGTGAAAGTGCTGCACTCAATATGTCAGGAAATGTGGAAAACTCAGCAGTGGCCACAGGACTGGAAAAGGTCAGTTTTCATTCCAATCTCAAAGAAAGGCAATGTCAAAGAATGCTCAAACTACCACACACTTGCACTCATCTCACACGCTAGTAAAGTAATGCTCAAAATTCTCCAAGCCAGGCTTCAGCAATACGTGAACTGTGAACTTCCTGATGTTCAAGCTGGTTTTAGAAAAGGCAGAGGAACCAGAGATCAAATTGCCAACATCTGCTGGGTCATGGAAAAAGCAAGAGAGTTCCAGAAAAACATCTATTCCTGTTTTATTGACTATGCCAAAGCCTTTGACTGTGTGGATCACAATAAACTGTGGACAATTCTGAAGGAGATGGGTATACCAGACCACCTGACCTGCCTCTTGAGAAACCTATATGCAGGTCAGGAAGCAACAGTTAGAACTGGATATGGAACAACAGACCAGTTCCAAATAGGAAAAGGAGTATGCCAAGGCTGTATATTGTCACCCTGCTTATTTAACTTCTATGCAGAGTACATCATGAGAAACGCTGGGCTGGAAGAAGCACAAGCAGAATCAAGATTGCCCGGAGAAATATCAATAACCTCAGATACGCAGAAGATACCACCCTTATGGCAGAAAGTAAATAAGAACTAAAGAGCCTCTTGATGAAAGTGAAAGTGGAGAGTGAAAAAGTTGGCTTAAAACTCAACATTCAGAAAACTAAGACCATGGCATCTGGTACCATCACTTCATGGCAAATAGATGGGGGAAAAGTGGAAACAGTGACAGACTTTATTTTCTTGGACTCCAAAATCACTGCAGATGGTGACTGCAGCCATGAAATTAAGACACTTACTCCTTGGAAGGAAAGTTATGACCAACCTAGACAGCATATTAAAAAGCAGAGACTCTGTCAAAAAGGTCTGTGAAAAGAGGTCCGTCCAGTCAAGGCTATGGCTGACTATTCCAGTAGCCATGTATGGATGTACTATTCCAGTAGTCATGTATGGATGTGAGAGTTGGACTATAAAGAAAGCTGAGTGCCGAAGAATTGATGCTTTTGAACTGTGGTGTTGGAGAAGCCTTGAGAGTCCCTTGGATGGCAAGGAGATCCAATCAGTCCATCCAAAAGATCAGTCCTGGGTGTTCACTGGAAGGAGTGATGTTGAAGCTGAAACTCCAATACTTCGGCCAACTGATGTAAAGAGCTGACTCACTTGAAAAGACCCTGATGCTGGGAAAGATTGAGGGCAGGAGGAGAAGGTGGAAACAGAGGATGAGATGATTGGATGGCATCACCGACTCAATGGACATGGGTTTGGGTAGACTCCGGGAGTTGGTGATGGACAGGGAGATCTGGTGTGCTGCCATGCATGGGGTCACAAAGATTTGGACACAAGTGAGTGACTGAACTGAACTGATACCTTGAAATGAATGAATTGCCAAGTAAACAGCAGCAATTAAGTACATGAACTTATATTAATATGAATGCTTTAAATGAAATGGTTGAAAGATATGATTCCTGCCCTCAACTTTTTTTAATCTCAGAATATAAAATACCTAAAATCAAAATACTTTGTGATAACTTCATAAGGTGAGCTACTACCAAGTCAAAATATTGATCCCTTTCAAAGAAGTAAGTTAGGCATTTTTATGCCTCCATGTCTTGGAAATTCCTGTTATTAACTCTGCCGCTTCTGATTAATTCCTAATCTTCTCTTAAGTCAGTTCATAAGTAATTATTTCAGTGAAGCTGATTCCAACCCACTATCCCCAGAGTCATCCATCTTCCTTCTATTCCTTATGAAATACCACTTCCCTCTATGAGAACAGCTTATTTCTTTCCACTAGACCAGGATTTTTCAATCTTGGTACTACTGATGTTTTCGGCTGGATTTTGTTGTCCTTTTGATAAACTGTCTGGTGAATGGTTGGGTATTTCAGCAGCCTTCTTAGTTTCTACCCTTTAGACACCAGGAACACGGGCTGACTTCCATCCCTGTTGAGAATCACTACACTAAACTAAGTGCTGTGGGGAGGCAGAAACTGTGTCTCAGCCTCTGAACCTGTACTTTGTGCATGCATGGCATGTGGAAGATACCTGATAAATGCTTTCAAATGAATGAAGCTACTTGTTTCCTCTTGAGTCAGTTTAAAGCCTTCCATCTAAAGCTTCAACATAAAAACAGGGGAGTTGTTAAAACCTTGGTTGTTCTTATATGAAAACTTTAAAATGCATTTTATAAACATTTTATAAGTCAGCATTTAAATAATCCATTTTAGTTCTTTTAAGAGACTGTAAAACCATGAGGTAAAGATGAGATTATTTTAAAATACCCACTGGCATCAGAAAGAGCTGAAAGATGATTCCATGTATGTCTTTCTCTCACTCATACAAAAGTTACATCACTAATTTTTCAATAAATTATTTTTACAATAACCAGATCATCTGTTTCATTCAGGTATGAAGATTTAATTAATAATACACCAACTAAAATGAACTTATCAATGAACAATTATAAGAAGTCTGCTAGAGACAATATGGTATAAACAATCGAGACCAATAGGTTAAAAACTCAAATAATTCTATTTTCCAACTATTCTAAGTGTAAACTCTTCAAAAAATTGAAGTAAAATAAAAAACGAAGTCAGATAATGTGAAGTTCCTGTCTCAACAACCATGTGTAGCTGCATTAGTATTTTTAAAATTCTCAGTGCTTTTCTTGTTTCTTGAATACTGCATGTAGCATTTTACAGTAGTCGTGCATATATCATCAGAACTAATTTAATTCCAGATTTATCACAGTGCTGCTTTTTCTTCATCAAGGTCATATCATGATGGCTTCACAAGCTTGGATAAACCAGGTGCTAAGCAGACACATCTCTGAGGAACCTAAGGATGTTCTCATTTGCAGTTCTCAGCATATCTTATTATTTATTGCCAAAGAAATGACTGATTAACTTTGTCATCTTTGCTCCAAGTTTTTTTTTTTTCCTTTGGCTAAACCAGCCTGCCCTCCTCTGCGATGCCTGATCAGACCTATTTAGGATGACGTCTTTGGTCACAGACATGGGGGAGTCTGAGATCTTAAGCTTTGATGAAACATTGTTCCACTATAATTTCATGGAAGGGAAAGAGAGTCCAAAATGATAATTGACAGTCAACAAGACAACCAAACTTATTAAGATTTTAACTATTTTTTTGCCAGCATAATCTTTCAGTGCCAGAATCTGTCTAGTTTAGGTTTTAATATACAAGCAATACATAGAACACTATTTCAATCATTTGCTTATTAGCTAATATGCCCTGAAGAAGAAAGTCCAGCAGATCAAAAAGATGAATTTATAGTTTACAATATTTTCCTTATATTCTTCCATTGCTATGGTCTGCAAAATTCCTGGTAATCAATTAAATTTGCACTTGAATGAGATTTTTAGTATTAGAAAATACTGAAATAGCACATTGAGTACATATGAAATTAGAACATTAAACACCAGGAAAAAAATCACATGCCTCTAGGTTTTTATTAATCACATTCCAACACCAGAGGCTGAAAGTATATCAAATCACACCAAATCTTTTGCACATGACAACCTCATAAATTATTCAACTCATTAGTATTACTAAGAAGCATGAAAAACTCCATCAGTGCTAAGGATGTTTTCCAACTGAAAAAGGTCAACCAAAAGTTTCAATAATGAAATGGAAGAGAACACTTTTCAAAGTAAATATGAAATAATTCTCTTTGAAAATATATCCAATTCTGATTATTTGTTCATTTAAAAGAAAGTATTGCTAATGTATTCATTTTGTGGCTCCAAATAAATTACCTAAAAATATGTCATGTAATTTAAATTGCAGCTGTTTCTGCCCAGCACATGAAAGTGTAACTATAATTTAATCTGAAATGTTTGAATTGAAGAAAAAGTATAGTGATTCAAAACATATTTATTAAAATGTTAACTCCGCAAATTCAGTTTCACTTCTATTATATTAACATAGGCTCACATTCTTGAAACATAGTGTACCACATGAACAGAGAGACATGACCAGTGATCAATCTCAGGGACTGCTTTGATGGCCATGTAAATATTTTTTATTTAAATAGTTTAAGGTTATTCTTTCAGCTTATACAACTTGGTTAACATTCTGAAAACTTAGATCACTGATTCAAATACTTCTAGCCATACTTAACATTCCAGTCATCAAATATTCTGTTGTTCCTAAAACAATTTTGTTGCCACAATGTAGATGAACAGAAAAAAAAAAACTGACTATAGATTACAGCAGAGTTTCTCTGTGCATTTAATGTTTAACTTTCAAGACAGAACTGAGATACTGCAATTATTTAACACAGAAAAAGAAATAACTGAATTTCAATTTGTTCTAAAAGCTCTCTCAAAATTTGTAGGTTTGTGCTATATTGATACCCTTCATCTACATCTATACAAACCAAAACATTAAATCATTTGGATGTTAGTCTACACACTGCCAGACATTAAGGTACTTAAAACACATTTAAATGTTTAATGGCAGGCAGAGTGGCCAGATGATGGTCTGAGTTTTGTTAGCTTTTATGAATGTTCTGGGAAAATGTGAATACAAAAGCTTTCTCTAAAATATACAAAATATGTTTTCAATTAAGTCTTTCAACATCTATTTTCATTGAATGAAGTGCTTTGTAATAATTACTGACACTTACTTCCTATTTCTTCTGAAGAAATACTTTATACATAGGTTAGAAGGCACAAAAGTATTTGGGAGAAGATATAGGACTATGTTCCTGGCCATCTGTAATTCCTCTTTCTACTTCTAGGAACAGATCACTCCAGGGAGAACTTTTCACTCACCTCTTCACAACCTCCATACTTCACCTTACTCCCTACCCTCTACCCACTTCCTAAAGTCCTCCGATGTGAAGTTGAAGATGAGTGTTCTAGAACTGTTTCTGGAAGTAGAATTGTTTGAGTTCTTTTTTGTCTTCTACTAACCATCCTAGGGGCTTCCCAGGTGGCTCAGTGGTAAAAGAGTCTGCCTGCAATGCAGGAGATGCAGGAACCATGGGTTCAGTCCCTGGGTTGGGAAGATCCCACAGGTTCAATGCCTGGAGAAACCCATGGACAGAGAGCCTGGCGGGCTACAGTCCATGGGATCACAAAGAGTTGGACATGACTGAGGCGACTGACCACAGCATAGCACACTCTACCTTACCTCCAGGAGTGACTACAAAGTAAACCTGGCATGGGCACCATGTAGATGTCTTGAATGCTTCATGGCATACATGTGGATGCATAACTTAAAAACATACCCTACCTTCCTTTTATCAAAGAATCCAACTCAGGAGGGATAATAGGTTCTGATTATTTCCAATGATCTACTATTCAAAATTCATAAACAACTGTGTCATGCTGTGCTAAGTCGCTTCAGTCGCGTCTGACTCTCTGCGACCCCATGGACTGTGTAGCTCACCATGCTCCTCTGTCCATGGGATTCTCCAGGCAAGAACACTGGAGTAGGTTGCCAGGCCCTCCTCCAGGAGATTTCCTGTCCCAGGGATCAAACCTTCGTCTCTTATGTCTCCTACATTGGCCAGGAGGTTCTTTACCACTAGCGCCACCTGGGAAGCCCTCTTCAATCACTATATATTTTAAGACACATTTATATTACACAGATGTTTACTATCATTTATATCATTCGTCTATTTAAAAATCAGAATTTTATATTTTAGTTTAGATACATTAATAGTGGTTACTATATTACTAAAATACATGACAGTCAATCTTAAAAAGGTGTTAATAAAAAAATAAGTTTATTTCTGATAAGGTTTGACACTGGTTTAGCAAAAGAGACATTTTACAAATTGAACATATACAATAAGGCATCCATTTTTATAGAGAAGCAAAATAAATATTTTTCTAACAAACCTTTTCTACAAGCAACCTGTGGAATGACAAATGTGGTATAATGTGAATCCAAACAAATGTGGTATTGGCAACTCAGTGTCACTAATAGTATTATACCAGCCCAACTTCTATTATATATTGTGTTCAGAAGTTTCTAATTTTAAATGAGCTGAATTCAACATGAATTGATGAAAATGCCTAAATGGATATATATAAAACGAAGTTTAAAAAATTTTAAGTTCATATTATAAAGCATGCATTTTAAGTAGATATTTTAAAGAATTTCTTTTGTAGGACATAAAGGTAACAACTCATTTTAAGTTGGTGTTAATTCCTTAGGTATCAGAATCCTTAGGTGATTTTTTTTTTGAGTTGATTAAAAGAAATCACCTACAGTATAAGTCAACTATTATATATATACATATATATATATATGTATTATTTTTTTTAGCACTGTCTCTCCTGTAGTTACTTTTACTGTATAGTATTATTTTAGGTATAATAGTTTTGGGACTTCCCTGGTGGCTCAGACTGTAAAGAATCTGCCTGCAGTGCAGGAGACTGGGGTTCAATCTCTGGGTTAGAAATGGCTACCCACTCCAGTATTTTTGCCTGGAGAACTCCATGGACAGAGGAGCCTGGAATCCTCACATATTTATTTTTGTTTTGATCCTCAGTAAACTGTATCAATTCATAGACTATTTATATAGTAAATTTTCAAAGCTGTGTACATTTTCTTTCTATTAAGGTTACATATTTTCTCTAATCTATCAGAACATGAGTGGCATCCTCTGCTACATATTATTATGGTAAATTTTAAAACACATGCCTCACTAGTGTGTATTGGTGCTGTTTTGTCACTAAGTAATGTTCAACTCTTTTGTGGCCCCACAGACTGTAGCCCATCAGGCTTCTCTGGCCATGGGATTTTCCAGGCAAGAATATTGGAGTGAGTTGCCATCTCCCATTCCAGAGGATCTTCTGAACCAGGGATAGAATCCTCATCTTTACCACTGAGCCACCTGGGAAGCCCCATGGCTCACTTATTACTCTCAAATAAAAAAAAATCAAGTGACTGTGAGAATAAAAGTAGTTAATAAAAAAATATACGGACAGTATTCAATTATGGTATTTTCTGAGGGTAGGTGGTTTAGAAAATTGTGACATGATCAATCAAAATTAAATTTCTTAGGCTATTTAAAATTAGGTGCACAGACAGAATAGCCCTATGTACACTGTTTGGTGGACAGAAATCTAAAGTAGCAGCATTTTTATTAAATTACAAAAAATATTTTGATATTTACTATTTATTGCACATTTTATAAAGGACAATTTAGGATGCAATTCTACTGTAGTGTGATAGCTCATGCTATCTTTAATATAGGATGGTATTTTTCAAACTTTATTTGCAGTTGGAGGATTGTGAACTTACATGGGCATACAGAGGCATTATTTATTTTATTAGACTGAAAATGATAGAATAGAATAGGGTTAAAATAGAGAATGCCATGTAGTGAGATTATTAATAAGATATTTATTTCAGTTAAATACTTAAGCATGTGCAGGTATATGTGTATATACATAACAGTCCACATGTTCGTATATATATTTCATGTATACTCACACAGTGTATGTATGTACACATACCCACACAAATTACACATAAAAATATATAAATTTGAATACACAGTTACAATAGTAAATTTTTTTAAGTGAAAAAAATCTGAAAGACCAAAGTTTGAAACATGTTGAAAAGGAAAATGACTTTACTCTTGTTTTAGGCTGTGGGAGAAGATGGTGGGTAATAACCAATTATGTAAAGTCTTCCTAATCTATTGCAAAGAATCTGAAAAGCCTAACATACATCAAAAGGGAGAAATACTGGGTTAATTAAGTGTAACCTAAATGATGCTTCACAATAAAGTAGAATGTAACATTTTTGACTTATGACATGGAGAACCTGAAAAGGTACTGAAAGGAAAAAGAACTATCAACCACAGTCACCTCACATCGAGGAGCATTCCTGTGTAAGAGGCACCGATACTCACCGTACTCGATCGCAGCTTTGAGCAATGCTTCAGCATGAGTGGAGCCAAATGCATTACGGACAAACCGTCTCCTTCGACGAAGATCATCTTCCCAGTAATCCAAACGCCAGAAATCATGCAATTGGCTAAGAATGGGAATATGAAAAACAAGAATGATTATTAATAATTATGTATAACTGGAAATATGCTTTTTCAAGTTATATGAATTAACAGACTGTTTACACAATAAAATTTAAAAGCTTTGCACACTTTCTTTTTATTAGGATTAAATATTATCTGGAGACCTGGGTTCAATCTCGGGGTTGGGAAGATCCCCTGGAGAAGCAAAAGGTTATCCACACCAGTATTCTGGCCTGGAGAGTTCCATGGACTTTATAGTCCATGGGGCTGCTACGAGTCGGACATGACTGAGCGACTTTCACACATTCAACCCATCAAGAATGTGAATGGCATTATATATTATATATTATGGTAAATTTAATGCTTAATAACAAATACAATTACATCTTTATTTCTTTAGTCTCATTGGAAAATTAAGGTAACTTTTGAGATACGTCTGTTTTATAACTGCATTTGTATACTTATGTTTTCTCTGCAAACGAACAAACTTAAAATAGTAACATTCTCATATTTTAGGCATTATAACATTCAGGTCTGCTTTCCTTACAATGTTCCTTCTTTTACTAAAAACATTAATCACTGGGAGTTTAGAACAAATGCAGCATCAAATTACAAGTATTAATGGCACAGTTTGCATTCTTTTACATTGTTTTTAACAAGGCTTGTAAATCACAGGATAGACCTCACTACAAATAGTTTGCAATTTAATGACCATGGTTTCTTAGTAACTGAATTAAAAACTATAAAATATTGCCCACTTGGATTTGGTAGAACAATGATTAAAATAATGTGCTGAAATATTCATTGAAATAATTCCCTACTGCCCACAGCAACCTGAGAAAAGTGCAATTTTATCCATTATTAATAATACTGAATTAGAGCTGCAAAAAATTTCAGTATGTGGTAATCGTCTTGGTAAATTATTATTCTAATGCTCACGGAGTCCTTGGATGATTTTACAGCTTTCAGCTAACATAAACCATTAACAATCATGGCCATCATTGGGTAACATTGTCTAAACTATGTTACACTTTAAACCAATATTAAAAATCTACGTGATATTAGAGAAAACAACTGAAATATATTTGTTGCATATTGATGGAACATTTTACGATATCACTTTTAAGTTCAATTTAGTTTTGTAAACAGTGATGAATGCTGCTGCTTGAAGTCTGTTTCTCTCTGTATAATTCTTGGTGACATATACTCAAAAGATAATACCAACATTCTGACTTTCCTGAGCATCACCATTTATAAAAACATATAAAATGCTTTCACAGAAGGTTCAATTTCAGTTTTTATTTTGATATTTTATTATACGAGAACACTGTGCTTGATTAAGGCAGAAACTATACAAATTTGCTCATCATTATCTCTCTAGCACAATGTCTGGCACATACTATGTTTTTAATAAGCACTCAATGAATTAATTTAAAACAATTTTTGTTACTTTGAAAATCTGCAGAAAGTTATAGTCATTGAAAACAAAAATTTTACATTTTATAGCTATTTGATTTTTTCTGTAACTTAATTGTAAAAGGATATATAAATATAAGGGATACACAAAAACATTAAAATTATAATCATTTAAATTCTATCTTAATATACTTGTTTTTTAAGCATATATTATTTTCTGTCAAAATAAGGATTACCTGTTGACCAATTATTACAAATAGTGTACCTCTGTCATTAATTTAAAATAGGCTAATTTCTATCCCTACAAACGCAAATTAATTCTAATAGTTTGAGGAAGACCACTTGCTATAATGATTTTCCTTTAAAGTATGTTAAATTTAAGTAACCAATTTCATATGCAGAAACCTGATATCTGATCTTTTCGCCAATTTCTAACTACAGATATACTTTATTCCTCCAATTAAATATAACTTAAAAATAAATTGGATGATACATATATACAAAACAAACATAACAAAATTCTGAATGGAGCATGGAACGCAGACAGGTTAAGGACCACAGGGCCTGAGAACAACAAAGTGGTGAGTTCCTCCCTGGTTTTTGTCTTAGATACCCTAGATTTGGAGGCAAAGAAGCTAGCAATCCAGACAGGACAACAGCTACAGACAAAAAAAAAAAAAAAAAGGAAAAGCCCCATAAAAGCATGTTTCTCTAGGAGAAAGATGAAGAAAAGGGCATCCTAGGAAGACAGGAAACTTGATGACAATCACTGTACTCCAACCAAACACCACAGAGAAGCTATATCCCCTAGAGACCTACACACTAGCAAAGGATGAGTGGGGAGTGTAGATCTGAAACCTCATGATGGTATAATGGGGCGCCCTCACATCCACACTGGGGTGGTGATATCAGAGAAAGTGAAATAAGGAGCCAGGACTCTAATCTCTGCTGGTTGCTGACCAGGTGCCCCACCCTCAAGGAGTCAGTGGAGAACAAGTGGAGAGCCTGCATTTCCTTCCCCTATGGACAGAATGAGGCATCCTTTTCTCTTTCCTATGGGATGATATTGGAAGGAGGCACAGTAGAGTCAGGACTTCTACTACTAACGGAAAGCAATGAGGCCACCCCCCAATAGTGGACACCATGTAGGGAGCTGGAACTCCCACTGCTGGCAAGCAGTAACAAAGAGTTGCCCACTCCCTAGATGTCAATGGAAGGGAAGTGGGGAACCTAGATTGCTATCTCCACCTGGTAGTGAAGAGGCTGTTCTCCCCACCTGCCCTAGTGGAGCAATGTAAGAGAAAGTCAACTAAAATAGAAGAGTTAGATAAGATAAAAATATCTCAGAAAATAATAATTTAAAACATCTTGTTTCAATTTCAAATTACTTGTTATACCATGAATCTGGAAGATCTCAAATGGAATGTAAAAAGATCATCAATAGATGCCAATGCTGAGATGACAAGGATATTAGAATTTCCTGATAAGGATTTTAAACCAGCCATGATGAAAAAGGCTAGGCTTCAGTGAGTAATTAGGAACATACTTGAAAGAAAAAAATAGAGAAAGACTCAGCAAACAGTTCCAGCAAAATAAATAAATAAATAAAACAGATGATGTAAAGCGGTACCAAATGGAAATTTAAGAACGATTAAATATAGTGAAAAAATAAAAACCTTAGTAGATGGGTTTAACAGAAGAATGAAGGGGACAGAAGAAAAAAAAATTTAGTTAACCAGAAGACAGAACAATAGAAATTAACCAATCTGAACAGTAGAGAGTAAGTAGAGACTGAAAAAAATTGAACAGAGCCTCAGAGATTATGGATTACAACATCTAACATTTGTGTTATTGGAGTCCTGGAAGGAGATGAGAAAGAAAGCAGGACTAAAATAGAGTCTGAAGAAATAATGGCTGAATACTTCCCAAATTTGAAAAAAAGAAAAACACAACATAAATGTGTATAGATTTAGGAAGCTGAGTGAACATAATAAACCCACAGAAACATAGTAAACCCAAAGAAATATATGCTAAGACATGCTGTAATTAAAATTCTGAAAAATAAGGACATAGGAAAATGTAAAAGGCAGCCAGAGAAAAATGACATCTCATCTATAGAGGTAAGCAATTAGAATGACAGCATATTTCACATTCAAAGCTATGGTGGTCAGGGGAAGTGTAAAGTTTTTGCTATGTGCTAAAAGAAATGTCAACCCAGAATCCTACAAACAGTGAAAATATGCTTTAGGAATAAAGAAGAAATGAAAATATTTTCAGAAAATGAAAAAGAATTTGCCAGCCTCAGGACTAGTCTAAAAGAATGGCTAATGGCAATCATAAACACAAGGGAAGCAAGAACAGGCTTTACTTTTCCTCAAGTGTTCTCAAAATTGACAACACAATTTTGCTGTTGAAGCAAAAATTACAACACTGCCTGATGTGGCAGTTGTGCCTGAATTGTGTACAGAGGTAATGTTTAAAACAAATATAAATGAGGGAGGGTAAAGTGATATAAGGGTTTCACCGATGGCTCAGCTGGTAAAGAACCTGCCTCCCAAAGCAGGAGACTCAAAGAATATGAGTTTCACCCTGGAATCATGAAGATCTCCTGAAGGAAATGGCAACCAACTCCATATTCTTGATTGGAGAATTTCACGGACAGAGGAGCCTGGTGAGCTACAGATCATGGGGTGGCAAAGAGTCTGATACAACTGGGTGCACACACACACACAGTGAGGTAAAAATTTCTATACTTCACTTGGACTTGTAAAATGACAGCACCAGTAGACTGTGATGAGCTATGTAGATATAATGTAACAATTAGAGCAACCTAATTATTGAGCTATGGATGGAGGTTCAGGACATTATACAGGAGACAGGGATTAAGACCATCCCCAATAAAATGAAATGCAAAAAAGCAAAATGGCTGTCTGAGGAGGCCTTACAAATAGCTGTGAAAAGAACAGAAGTGAAAAGCAAAGGAGAAAAGGAAAGATATAAGCATCTGAATGCAGAGTTCCAAAGAACAGCAAGGAGAGATAAGAAAGCCTTCCTCAGCGATCAATGCAAAGAAATAGAGGACAACAATAGAATGGGAAAGACTAGAGATCTTCTCAAGAAAATTAGAGTTACCAAGGGAACATTTCATGCAAAGATGGGCTCAATAAAGGAGGGAAAGGGTATGGACCTAACAGATGCAGAAGATATTAAGAGGAGGTGGCAAGGATACACGGAAGAACAGAACAAAAAAGATCTTCATGATCCAGATAATCACGATGGTGTGATCACTCACCTAGAGCCAGACATCCTGGAATGTGAAGTCAAGGGGGCCTTAGGAAGCATCACTACAAACAAAGCTAGTGGAGGTGATGGAATTCCAGTTGAGCTACTTCAAATCCTGGAAGATGATGCTGTGAAAGTGCTGCACTCAATATGCCAGCAAGTGTGGAGAAAACAGCAGTGGCCACAGGACTGGAAAAAGTCAGCTTTCATTCCATTCCCAAAGAAAGGCAATGCCAAAGAATGTTCAGACTACTGCGCAATTGCACTGATCTCACACGCTAGTAAAGTAATGCTCAAAATTCTCCAAGCCAAGCTTCAACAATACGTGAACCATGAACTTCCAGATGTTCAGGCTGGTTTTAGAAAAGACAGAGGAATCAGAGATCAAATTGCTAATACCTGCTGGATCATCAAAAAAGCAGAGAGTTCCAGAAAAATATTTATTCCTGTTTTATTGACTATGCCAAAGCCTTTGACTATGTGGATCACAAGAAACTGTGGAAAATTCTGAAAGAGTTGGGAATACCAGACCACCTGACCTGCCTCTTGAGAAATCTGTACCCAGGTCAAGAAGCAACAGTTAGAACTGGACACGGAACAGCAGACTGGTTCCAATTAGGAAAAGGAGTACGTCAAGGCTGTATACTGTCACCCTGCTTATTTAACTTCTATGCAGAGTCCATCATGAGAAACGCTAGGCTGGAGGAAGCACAAGCTGGAATCAAGACTTCCGGGAGAAATATCAATAACCTCAGATACACAGATGATATCACCCTTATGGCAGAAAGTGAAGAACTAAAGAGCCTCTTGATGAAAGTGAAAAAGTTGGCTTAAAGCTCAACATTCAAAAAACTAAGATCACAGCATCTGGTCCCACCACTTCATGGCAAACAGATGGGGAAACAATGGAAACAGTGACAGACTTTATTTTTCTGGGCTCCAAAATCACTACAGATGGTGACTGCAGTCATAAAATTAAAAGATGCTTACTTCTTGGAAGGAAAGTTATGACCAATCTAGACAGCATATTAAAAAGCAGAGACATTACTTTACCAACAGAGGCCCGTCTTGTCAAGGCTATGGTTTTTCCTGTAGTCATGTATGGATGTGAGAGTTGGACTATAAGGAAAGCTGAGCACTGAAAGACTGATGCTTTGGAACTGTGGTGTAAAGAGATCCAACAAGTCCATCCTAAAGGAGATCAGTCCTGAGTGTTCATTGGAAGGACTAATGTTGAAGCTGAACCTCTAATATTTTGGCAACCTGGTATGAAGAGTTGACTCATTTGAAAAGACCCTGATTTGGGGAAAGATTGAAGGCTGGAGGAGAAAGGGACAGCAGAAAATGAGATGATTGTATGGCATCACTGACTCAATGGAGATGAGTTTGAGTAGACTCCAGGCATTGGTGATGAACAGGGAGGCGTGGCATGCTGTGGTCCATGGGGTCGCAAAGAGTCAGACACAACTGAGAGACCAACTAAACTGAACTGAATTACTGAGCAACCTAATTAGAGCAACACTAAAAAGCTATACAAAGACATATGTTAAAAATGACTATAGTTAATGAACTATCAGAAAGAGAAATTAAGAAAAACCCCATTCACAACTATGTCAAAAAGAATACCTAGGAATAAAATTAATCAAAGAGGTGAAAGACCTGTATGATAAAAACAAAGATACTGAAGAAAGAAACTGAAGTAGAGATAAAAAAAAAAGAATTATATTCCATGCTCACAGATTGAAAGAATTGATTCTGTTGAAATGTTCACATTTTCCAAAGCAATCTACAGATTCAATGCAATCTTCATCAAAATTACAATTGTATTTTTCACAGAAATAGAACATAGAATCCTAAGATTTGTATGGAACCACAAACGGCCCAAATAGACAAAGCAATCCTGACAGAGGCTGGAAGCATCATGCTTCCTGACTTCAAACTATATTACAAACCTATACGAACCAAGCCAGTATGATATTGACATAAAAACAGACACACAACTTAATGAAACAGAATAGAGAGCCCAGAAATAAATCAACATATTTATCTATGTCTTATGGCCAAGGAGCCAAGAATACACAATGGAGAAAGGACAGTCTCTTCGAAAAATGGTGTTGGGAAAACCGAACAGCCACATGCAAAAGAATAAAACTAGACCAATCTTACATGATACGTGAAAATTAACTAAAAATGAGTCAAAGGCTTTAAAATGTAAGACCTGAAACCACAAAACTCTTAGAAGGAAACACAGGCAGTGAGTTCCTTGACATCTGTCTTGGCAGTGAGCTCCTTGACATCTGTCTTGGCAGTGAGTTTTTGAATTTGGTATCAAAAGATCCCCTGGTGGCACTAGTAGTAAAGAACTTGCCTGCCAGTGTAGGGGACATAAGAGACATGGGTTTGATCCTTGGGTCAGGGAGATCCCCTGGAGAAAGACAAGGCAACCCACTCCAGTATTCCTGCCTAGAGAATCGTCACAGACAGGGGAAGCTGGAGGGCTGCAGTTCATAGGGTCAGAAAGAGTTGGATACGAATGAAGTGACTTAGCACACATCGAAAGCAAAGGCAATAATAAAAACAAACAAGTGGAACTAAATCAAACTAAAAAGTTTCTGCATAGAAAAAAATCAATAAAATGAAAAGGCAGTCTACCAAATCAGAAAAAAAATAGTAGGGAATCATATATCTATATCTGATGAGAGGCTAATATCCAAAATGTATCATGAACTTGTAAAACACAAAACAACAACAAAAACACCAAACAACCTGATTGAAAAACTGGCAGAGGATCTGAATAGACCACAATAATAAAAATGTTTTTACCTGTAGTTTCTAAAATCTAAAATCTATTATCTTTTTTTTTTTTTTTGAGGGAAGTGGGAATTGAGAAAATTTAGATATTTGTTCTCTGATTTGTTCTTCTGGGATTTTCCCTATTTTCTATGTGGAAATTATCTTGATATTACTGAGAGTCCAGTCTTTGATCATTTGAAGGATTTTCAATATTTGAATAGATATAAACTCTTTAAAAAACCCCAAAGTTTTGTTTCTTTTGAATCATGCTTGTTTTCCTGTTTACAATTTAAAGATAGTGTGAGTACAAGACAGGTATTCAGAGTTGTGCTTTCAACTCTGAGCAAACAGTATCACCCATTAAAATCAATATTCACTTATTTCGTTCTCTCCTTTCTTCAATGTTTTTATTCAAAAATATATTTACTGAGTACTTATCCTGTATTAGGCAATGTTCTTGGTGTTGAAGATATATTGTAGCAGATTAATATGTATAAGATATATTCCTTTCCTTTTATTCTAACTCACACGTTATTTACCCTGCTTTCCCACTGAAACTGAATATGTATTATTGACCCTTTAACTAAATCACTCCTCTACCACACCTCTTATTTAATATTTCAACAGATGCGTTTAGCTATAGTCTGTAACATGTGAACTATTCCAGGAAAAAAGATAATAGAGACTACTCTAATTTTTAAATTTTTAATTCAAATTTTTGATTTTTAATTAAAACATAATTAATTAAAAAAATTAAAACTACTCTAAGTTTTCAATAAGTTTTAACCCTAGATGTGATTAATAATTTGCAAGCAACATCAAAAATTTTTACTCTGGGATGTACCTATTTAGGTCACTAAGTTTTGAGCACTCTAAGAGATTGTTTTAATGCTTTACATAAGGTCAACGAGCACGTCTTTTCTTGAAGGAGAGCTCATTTAGATTTCCTGCACTTGAAGAGCAGTCAGGTGGACACACAGAAGACCCACTGTGCCATCACTCTCATGGTTGTACAGGTAGTCATGCTGCACTGAAATTTCACTTGTATGTGCAAGTTTATAGCAGCTATGATCTCACGTGTGATACCTCTAATGATGTCAGCTGGGAGGATGAATGTGCTATCATACGTACTGTTTCCCAATATTTATTTATTTTGGTGCTTATAGCTTTGTTTTGCCTTTCAAGACTGACTTGTAGAAACACTGAGCATTATACATACATTTTATTCATGATTGTGATTTTACAAGTATAGTACATAATTGCCAGAAAAGAGGAGGTAAAGAGCCAGTAATTAATGAAGGGAAGATTCCCAGTTAGGTTGTATTATGATAATTAAGGTCACTATCAATGTAACAGTGTTCACTAATTGGAATTTGGTATTATTTTAGCACAAATAGGGTTCAGGAATCATCATTTTTTTCCAGGAAATTTATGATAGTTACATTTTAGACTTATTAGAATGCACTCAATTTTCTTAAAAAGGATATCCCCCCCTTCCCACCCCCTTACCCCAGCCAGGAATCAATCACCTTCATAAGCTAGAAGGAAAAATGAATTTACCTGGTAAGGCATAATTGAACAGTTAATTGGTTACTTGATATCTGATAACAAAAACTATCCAGTGGAGCAGACAAAAGAGTAAAAGGAACAAAAGAATATTTTGCTAAACATACACACAAAATACAATCAGAACTGAATTTTGGCTTGGCTAGAGAACCGGTGGTGATCACTTGAGCTCAAGGTTTCTGGGCATGACCTAATTCTGTCAAGATCAACCAAAAACATAAATGCTAACAGACTAATAGTTAAAAATTGTTACCCTCTCCTCCTCCAAACACACTGTAGATGGCATTCCTCCATCTGTTTTGAAATAAAATGTCAGATGTAAGTCACTTCCAGACAAAAGTTTTAAGAGTCAGTGAAAATTTATTGTGTTCCCCTCCCTTTGTTGTAGCCAACAAGAAAACAAGCACTGATGTGGAGTCTCCATCATTTTCCATCCTGAGTGACTTCAATGTGCAGAGCTTCCCTATTGTCCCAGACTGAACATGTAGCATGAAGGAGAAATAAACCTTACTTGTGTTGAACTGAGATTTGAAGGTCCTGTCACTGTAGTGTAATCTAACTCCAGAACGGAGTAAGTTCCTAGAATACTACTACTTACAGAAGAGCCAGTATTTACTGAGAGATTATGGTATCCCAGGTACTTTTCTAAGTATTGTGTATGTATTAAGTCATTTACTCTCCATAAAATTCCCTTTGAGATAAGTGAACTCATTTTACAAGTGAAGAAATGGAGGTGCAGGAAGGTGAATGGAGCGCCCAAGATTAAGCAACCAGTAGGTGGCAGAAGTATCTGTCCTCACTCCAGCTGACTTCCTAGCTCACACCACACTGCCTCTAACAGTAAGTAGAGAGAGCAACCATGAAATGAACAAACTTGAGGATATTACTCTGAAAGTAATGTCCGACTTCAGTCGTGTCTGACTCTGTGTGACCCCATGGACTGTAGCTCACCAGGCTCCTCTGTCCACGGGATTCTCTAGGCCAAGAACACTGGAATGGGTTGCCATTTCCTTCTCCATAGATGAATATAAAGACATGATTTCTATCTTTGTGCAGCTTTCAGTCCATTTCATAATGTAAATAAATTTATAGCTTTTTTGGTCAGTGTTAAAAAGGAAAGAGATGAGACAAATTCTCTTTAATAAAAATGGGGGAAACAATTTACCATATAAATAGATGTGCCAGTACACAAGCATGACTATGCCAATGAAACATGATTACAAAGTATGTTGGAAAAACAAATTCTGTATTTATTGGCACTTAGTCCTCCTCTGTTAAGAAAAATCATCAACCTTTTATTTAACATGTCTGGTGTGCTACTGAGTCAATTCCCAGTGATCTATAGATCAAATGACATGGACAGACGTTGACACTGACATCAACGTTATGTGTATGTACACACATTCACTCTAAAGTATAAATCAACATAGATAAATTTGACATATGTCTAGCTGTTAGTACTGTTCTGACCCTCCTATGTATTACTAAGCACTTCTACCAAAGTTTCATTTCTCTGACACTTTTACATCCTCTCTGACCTGAGGCTGTATTATATTTGGTGATTTAAATGACAAAGTGATTGGTGATACTTCTGAAAAATGCATCCTTCCTGTCTTTGAAAAGTGTACCCTCACATTCTGACATTGTAAAGTCAGTTTACAAAGCCAAATTCTAGACTTTGGTCCAGGGTTTTCAAGTCAGGCTAGTTTGTTCCCTCTCCCTGCATTACTGAACCTGAAAAGAAATACACTATTCCAAATACAACACTGGGGATGCATTCCAACGTCTGTCCATGTCATTTGTTCCCAAGCATACCAGTGGGGAGTAGTTACTGTGAATGATGATTTTTGAGACACTCTCTGAAACATTTTGAATTTACAGACAGGGAGACAGTGATTGATGAATGTATATGAATTAAACTAGGCTTCCAATTAAATTTAATGAAGCTTTAAATGAAAAAAAAAAAAAGTGAATATTATTAACCTGGTCGGGAAGATTACCTGGAGTAGGAAATGGCAACTTGCTTCAGTCTTCTTGCCTGGAAAATTTCATGGACAGAGGAGCCTGGTGGGCTACAGTCCATGGGGTCACAAAGAGCCAGACACAACTGTGCAGCTGAGCAGGCACACATATGTAGACTGCACAAGCCATACTTCATAACGAGAAAAGCTTTGTTAGCAGCCAAATCAAACACCTTAAAGGCATGAAGAAGAAAGTGGGTAGGAAAGTAAACTTTTTGCTTAAAATTTTGTTTCCATTTCAGGTTTCTTACTTTAATCAGAGTTAAGTCTAACTTTCTCTTAATGGTGCTACTCTTCAGGATGGTTCCATGGGTAGCTTATGCTACCCTCTCCCTTCCATTTCCCTTGTATTGTTTACTGCAGTGACAATCTGTTGAACCTTTCATCTTGTTTGCTCCTAATTTACATTTTTTAATCAAAAAAAGAGAAAAAGGTAGTATCAGTTGGTTATAGTATTACAGTATAATCTTAATCCTAGTGCATAAAAAGTAAAACCTATAAAATACACTGCACAAGAAAACCCTTAGTTTATTCAAGGTGACCTTTGAAAAGCCAAAGTGATGTCGCCCAGTAATTTTAAAGAGATATATTTATACTGCAAATTTGAAGGTAGACAGATGTCTATCTGATAAAGGGCAGAACAAATCATTCAAGAAAACATCACTCTGTCCTTAGAGTAATTAATCATATCTGATGGCTTATATTTCCTTTTTATTCATTATTGTTGAGTGAAAAGTCTCCTAATCGAGTACTGTATGTTTTATTTGATTCTCTAATTTGCATTTTGCTTTCTTCAGGGAAAGCAGTTTTTTTGAGGACAAAAATGTTATTCTTTTGCTTTTCGGGTGCACCAATGCTCCTTATGAGCCTGTTTTTTTGGTATTGTAAGGAATACAGTGGTTTTGAGTCTTTAAGGGATAGTTTTTCATGTGAAAATGAGATGACAAAAATAAGCCTGTAAGCATCTGGTCAGGTTCTCTATGCTTTTGGAAGACACAAGAGCAGCTACTTTAGGTGTGGTGTCCAAGAAACGGCTCAATCCTTACAAAATACTTATTTACAATGCTCGTAAATTTTGAATCTCCACTAAAGGAAGAGGAACAAATATAGTCGTCGAGTATCTAGCAGAGAGATAGAGCTGGTTCTTGAGCTTTCTGTAACCAAAAGCTGAAGAGGAAGGGCCTCCCCATTGGAGTCTTATTAACTCTTTCTTTTAAGGGTTACCTTTACCAATGAGGTCACCCAGTGAGATCAGAAGAGGCATTCAGTTCAGTCGTGCAGTTGTGTCTGACTCTTTGTGACCCCATGGACTATAGCACGCCAGGCTTCTTTGTGATCATCAACTCCCAGAGCCTACTCAAATTCATCTCCATCGCGTCGCTGATGCCATCCACCCATCTCATCTTCTGTTGTCCACTTCTCCTCCCACCTTCAATCTTTCCCAGCATCAGGGTCTTTTCCAATGAGTCAGTCCTTTACATCAGGTGGCCAAAGTATTGGAGTTTCAGCTTCAGCAATCAGTCCTTCCAATTAATATTCAGGACTGATTTCCTTTAAGATGAACTGCTTTGATTCCTTTCAGCCCAAGGGACTCTCAAGAGTTTTCTCCAACACCACAGTTCAAAAGCATCAATTCTTCGGCACTCAGCTTTCTTTATACTCCAACTCTCACATCCATACATGACTACTGGAAAAACCATACCTTTGACTAGGCGGATCTTTGTTGGTAAAGTAATGTCTCTGTTTTTTAATATGTTGTCTAGGTTGGTCATAGTTTTTCTTCTAAGGAGAAAGTGTCTTTTAATTTCATGGCTGCAGTCACCATCTGCAGTGATTTTGGAGCCCGAGAAAATAGAGTCTCTCACTGTTTCCATTGTTCCCCCATCTAGTTGTCATGAAGTGATGGGACCAGATGCCATGATCTTAGTTTTCTGAATGTTGAGTTTTAAATCAACTTTTTCACTCTTCTCTTTAACTTTCATTAAGAGGCTCTTTAGTTCTTCTTCATTTTCTGCCATAAGGGTGGTGTCATCTGCATATCCGAGGTTATTGATATTTCTCCCGGCAATCTTGATTTCAGCTTGTGCTTCATTCAGCCTGGCATTTTGCATGGTGTACTCTGCATATAAATTAAATAAGCAGGGTGACAATATACAGCCTTGGCATACTCCTTTCCTGATTTGGAACCAGTCTCTTGTTCCATGTCCAGTTCTAACTGTTGCTTCTTAACCTGCATACAGATTTCACAGGAGGAAGGTAAGGTGGTCTGGTATTCCCATGTCTTTAAGAATTTTCCACAGTTTGCTATGATCCACACAGTCAAAGGCTTTGATGTAGTCAATAAAGTAAAAGTAGATGTTTTTTGGAACTCTCTTGCTTTTTCGATGATCCAACAGATGTTGGCAGTTTGATCTCTGGTTCCTCCGTCTTTTCTAAATCCAGCTTGAACATCTGGAAGTTCATGGTTCATGTACTGTTGAAGCCTGGCTTGGAGAATTTTGAGCATTACTTTGCTAGTGTGTGAGATAAGTGCAATTGTGCGGAGTTTGAATAATCTTTGGCATTACCCTTCTTTGGGACTGGAATGAAAACTGACCTTTTCCAGTTCTGTGGTCACTGCTGAAGTTTTCCACATTTGCTGGCATATTGAGTGCAGCACTTTTACAGCATCATCTTTCAGGATTTGAAATAGCTCAACTGGAATACCATCACCTTCACTAGCTTTGTTCGTAGTGATGCTTCCAAAGGCCCACTTGACTTCGCACTCCAGGATGTCTGGCTCTAGGTGAGTGATCACACCATCATGGTTATCTGGGTCATGAAGCTCTTTCTGTGTATTCTTGCCACCTCTTCTTAACATCTTCTGCTTCTGTTAGGTCCATACCATTTCTGTCCTTTATTGTGTCCATCTCTGCATGAAATGTTCCTTTGGTGGCTCTAATTTTCTTGAAGAGATCTCTAGTCTTTTCCATTCTATTGTTTTCCTCTATTTCTTTGTGTTGATGACCAAGGAAGGCTTTCTTATCTCTCCTTGTTATTCTCTGGAACTCTACTTTTCCTCTTTGCCTTTACCTTCTCTTCTTTTCTCAGCTATTTGTAAGGCCTCCTCAGACAACCATTTTGCCTTTTTGCATTTATTTTCTTGGGGATGTTCTTGATCACTGCCTCCTGTACAATGTCATGAACCTCCATCCATAGTTCTTCAGGCACTCTATCAGATCTAATCTCTTGAATCTGTTTGTCACTTCTACCGTAAAATCATAAGGGATTTGATTTAGGTCATACCTGAATGGTCTAGTGGTTTTCCCTACTTTCTTCATGTCTGAATTTGGCAATAAGGAGTTCATGATCTGAGCCCAGAGGCAGAGAGGCAGGCTTGAGACAGCCAGAGCTGGAAGGCAAGGGTTTGTTACAATCTCAGCCCCAGAGCCAGCATCTTCCACTAAACTGTGAGCAGGCTCCCAACTGCTAACCACAGCTTTCTGAGATCCTGGATGACTGACATCCGCCAGGAGGGTCACAGCCTGAGATCAGCTATCCAGAGGAGATACTCGGCACGCCCTGGAAAGTAAGTGGGTGGGTCTGGGGAAGTGATTAAAATGCATGGTACACTTGGGACAGTGTGCTCACCAAACATTTGGTCTTCTGAGCTGCTCAGTCCTGGGAAGGGCACAAAATGCATGCCCAACCCACAGAGACTGAGCCAGAACTGTGTCTGAGTGTCTCCTGTGGAGGTATGGGTCAGCAGTGGCCTGCCACAGGGGCTCTGGGTGCAGCAGACCTGGGTATGGCATAAGCCCTCTTGGAGGAGGTTGTGACTAACCCCTCCAAAGAACCATCAGAACTTACAGAGGACTTTGGAAACAGACTCTTGGAGGGCACAAACAAAACCTTGGGGGAACCAGGACCCAAGAGAAAGGAGCAGTGACCTCACAAGAAACTGACCCAGACATGCCATGAGTGTCCAGGAGTCTCTGGCAGAGGTGTGGGTCAGCGGTGGCCTGATTGAGGGTCGGAGTCACTGAGCGCAGCAGTGCCTGCATGGGACCTTTTGAAGGAGGTCACCATTATCTTCAATCTTCATTGAAGTGAAGTCGCTCAGTCGTGGCCTACTATGTTCCTCCGTCCATGGGATTTTCCAGGCAAGAGTACTGGAGTGGGTTGCCATTTCCTTCTCCAGAGGATCTTCCTGACCCAGGGATGGAACCCAGGTCTCCCGCACTGTAGGCAGACACTTGACTGGTTTACCCTCTGAGCTACCAGGGAAGTTCGATTATCTTCATTATCTCCACCATAGTTTGGTCTCAGGTCAAGCAACAGCGAAGGGGGGAACACAACCCCACCCATAACCAGAAAATTGGATTAATGATTTACTAATCAACATGGCCCCACCCATCAGAACAAGACCCAGTTTCCCCCTCAGTCAGTCTATCCCATCAGGAAGCTTCCATAAGCCTCTTATCCTTACCCATCAGAGGGCAGACAGAATGAAAACCACAAACACAGGAAACTACCCAAACTGATCACATGGACCACAGCCTTGTCTAACTCAATGAAACTATGAGCCATGCTGTGTAGGGCCACCCAAGACAAACAGGTCATTTTGGAGAGTTCTGACAAAACGTGGTCAACTGAAGAAGGGAATGGCAAACCACTTCAGTATTCTTGCCTTGAGAACCCCATGAACAGTATGAAAGGGCAAAAAGGTATGATACTGAAAGATGAACTCCCCAGGTCAGTAGATGCCCAATACACTACTGGAGGAGTAGAGAGATAATTCCAGAAAGAATGAAGAGATGGAGCCAAAGCAAAAACAACACCCAGTTGTGGATGTCATGGATGATGGAAGTAAAGTTCGATGCTGTAAAGAACAATATTGCATAGGAACCTGGAATGTCTGGTCCATGAACCAAGGCAAATTGCAAGTGGTCAAATAGGAGATGGCAAGAGTGAACATTGACATTTTAGGAATCAGTGAACTAAAATGGACTGGAATGGGTGAATTTAACTTAGATGACCATTATATCTACTACTGTAGGCAAGAATCCCTTAGAAGAAATGGAGTAGCCATCATAGTCAACAGAAGATGTGTGGTTCCAGCAAATAAGTGGAAAGCTTTTATGATAAAATAGTTTAAAGGACATCTTCACTTTTATAGCTTTTACTTTCTATACCTTTTCACTTTATTCACATTTGCTAAAAAATAGTGGTTCCAACATCATGAACAATTAAATGAGGCAGGGCTGGAGAGTAGAGAAATCAGTTCCAAAAAGAAAGCAAGCAAAAAAGAACTTTATTCAATGAGCTCTCTGGGACCCACATGATTAGCAAATAGGGTGAACTGCGATTTCACTCTTTGTCTTTGCTTCTTTAACCAACTTTTTTCCTGATTCATTTTGTATTTATTACTTTTTTGGGGGCAACAGCATACAAGCTTTTTGGTGCATCTTTCCACTCCTTTATGAATTTTCTTCCTTTTCCAGTAGAGCTAGTCTCAATTTAAAGAAATCTTAGGGCAGAAATAATTACTTTTATCTTAATTAGGCAAACTGTAAAGTTACTTATGAAACATTTAATTCTATAAAGCAATTATCCCACTTGAAGAAAGGAGATATTTTTTCATCTTAATAATTACTGCTGTGGTGGACAGGCTTAAATAATTTTAGAAATAATTAAAAATTATTTCCCATAAGACTTCAGAAATTGATCACTATAAGAAATTACACAGGAAAGAATATGCTTAACTTTATGCTAAACTGTATAATTTTCAATTATCTTTAAAATTATACCTATTACTGCAAAGTAAATGTTTTCAATAACATAAAAAAATTCATATAAAAGATATATTAGTTACATAACACTTACCTACCTGGTATTATTTAAAATGAAGTTTATGATTTCACTGTTACATTTTCTAAATCTTGGTTCATTTATAAAATGGGGATAAATAAACCTACTTTAGAGAATTGCTGCAAGGAAGGCATTTAGTGTTCGGCCCTGTGCATGGTACACAGAAGTAAGCAGCAGTAGCAGGAGGCAGAATAGTTAGAAATAATTTCAAATCCAGCCTTGCCTCTCACTTAGGTAAATGACAGCTTGTCTTGAGTATTAGTTTCTTATCTATGTGGGAGTAATAGTTCTCATTAAAATGGTTTGTTCAGTGCTTGCTACAAGTCCACCAATAAATAATAATTATATCAGTTCTTATACAAATTGGATACAGTTATGTATTTCTATTAAACAAGTCTGCCAGAAATTCAGATGTATTTTTGAAAGGTCTAGCATTTTTTAATCCAACACCTAACTGTAGTGACAGTTATGCAGAAGTAAAAAACCTTTTATCATCCTCTGCAGGGTCCCTGGAGTGTTCCTCTTTCCAATATCATCACCCCTACTGCATTACTTAGAATCTTGGTTTCCCTCAGAGTGTCCCCCAAACCTGTGCTGTTCGTTCCTAGTCATACGCTATTCCTTTCATTTAAATGTACATGCTCATCCAAATGTTTCGGATTGTTTTGTATCATATGCCATTATTCTCCAGAACAGTCTTGCTTGTAAATTTGGCAATTAAATATTTGATTATATTCTGGCAGATCTCAGCTTTCCATTTCATCGTTATGTTTACACCTCGACTCTCTTACTAGACTGTAAACAACAAGACACCAGAGTTTCTGATTTACACAGCTTCACAAGTCTACAGTACTTTAGAAGAGTTTGCAAATAATAGGTAAGAAATAATGCTTGATTGTTCCCTCACGGTGTTTTCATGTAATAAAATTAGATTTAACTTAATTTTTCTTAATCTTTATTTACTTATTTATTGTTTGGTCGCGTCTGCACGGCATGTGGGATCTTAGCTCCCCAACCAGGGAACGAACCCATGCCTTCTTCATTGGAAGTATTGAGTCTTAACCAGTGGACCACCAGGAAAGTCCTTAGATTTAACTTTTAAAACAAAATTATAACAGTGACAAGTCTTGAAAAACAGAGCAAAGCTGCTGCTCTTGCTGCTAAGTCCCTTCAGTCGTGTCCAACTCTGTGCGACCCATAGACGGCAGCCCATCAGGCTCCCCTGTCCCTGGGATTCTCCAGGCAAGAACACTGGAGTGGGTTGCCATTTCCTTCTCCAATGCATGACACTGAAAAGTGAAAGTGAAGTTGCTCAGTCGTGTCTGACTCTTACCGACCCCATGGACTGCAGCCTACCAGGCTCCTCCGTCCATGGGATTTTCCAGGCAAGAGTACTGGAGTGGGGTGCCATTACCAATTATTAAACATGCTAATAAATTTTCACAAAACCATACATGGCTTTTTGTCTTTTACACCAACACACACTAAGTGGGGTGGAAGAAGTTATCAAAATCTCTTAGAGGCTTATTATGCTTAGTAGAGGAATGATTTGCCAGTGACATATTTAATCCAAATAGAAAAATAGAACAGCAAATTTAAAACATGGTGACAAATTAGTGACCTTTGTGAAATTTGTTTTATGGCTTATGATCATTTCAGTAATCAAACACAAGCTGGTCCATTTGTATTTGATTCATTCTGTTATTTGTGAGGCATGCCAAGAAAAATGTTCTCTCCAAAAACAGTTATCTAACACATATATTTTAAATTAATTGAAAAAGTACGGTTACTTGTTTCACAATTAACTTTTTATTTACAAAAGGTCTTAATTCTGTTGACACTCAATTTTGCCTGTTCAGAAAAAAACCAACACTACATCCCCTCTACTTTTTTTCCCTATAAATATCAGTCCTTAAAAATATGAAACGATTTTTCCAAGTGATCTTCCTTCCCTGATTTATATTTGTCACACAACGGAGAAGACAGCACCTACTAGTTGCATAAAAATACAGTAAACCTTTCATGACATATTTACCCTTAATTCTCATTAATACAGATATTAATAAATATTTTAAAACTGTATTCACAATAGAGGAATAATTACATCACTATTTTAAAGCTACTATTTAAGAATAACATTTAAGTTTGAATTCAATTTTAGTGTTCAGATAAAATGTTTTTCCAAAGTGTAGCATAACATTTGTGTTTCTGTAATTTAAGTATATTTTAATGTTCACCTCAGTGTTCATCATTCAGTTATTAGAATTATATTTAAATTTTCCATTAAAATATAATATTCAAAAATTTTCTTACTCTTTTTTTTTTGAGTGGCTATAAACTATTTCACCAATTTGGATAAGTTTCTTGAGCTAAATTTTACTTTTTGTTTATTTTGACTCAATTTTCAAAATATAAATGGCTTATGTAAATTTATTAGGACACACTAATAAAAATTTGTTCTACACATCCTTTAGTTATGGATGGACAGTTATTACTCAGTATTTAATAAATTTCATATTTCCTCTTTTATATAAAGGTAGTTTATATGCTTAAAACAATAACATAATATCATGACTAGGAAAACAGCACATAGCTCATAATTCACTAATCCATATCTATTGATTTGACCTTCATTGGAGGTTATTTTGAATATAAGTATAAATAATGAGGATAAAATGATGTAGAGTTTAGTTGATAACAAATGACTTCTGTCTTCCCTAAAACCATATTCTTTCTAAAATAGACAGATATGATTGATTAATGAACTACTTAAAGATGGCAACAACCCTTTGTAAAATATTGAAACATTTTTCTCCTACAATTGCCTCAGGATCGAGGCAGAGACTATTGGCAAATGTTTTAGAATACTGTTTCATATAGAAAAAACTCAATTAACAAAATGTTTAGAGGTTCTAGTGAAGAGTTTTCTATGTAAGTGGAAAGCTGCATTAAACATCCCAACTCAACATCCCGAACTCATTTGCCCATGTAATACTTTACTCAAGGAACACTTCTTGACAGCCCTTGGGTCATACTTAGGAATATGTTGTAGAAACATAGTGATTTTTCATTTAAAACCACTAGGTGCTATAAGCCAGGGACTGATCAGTATGTTAGCTCACTCATGAAACCTCCCACTTGCTCATGAGGACAGAGACTTTTCTGTCTTGATCATTGCTATATCCTCAGTCCTTAGAAATAACCTGTGTTACAGTGCCTGTTTTCAGTGACCAGCATCCTCTAGTAACTGTGTTAACAGTTAGGCTAACAAAGGTCAGTAAAGAGTATTTTCTACTTGAGAAACTTATAGCCTTGTGTAAAAGAGGACAAAGGTATAAACAATTACAATATAATGTGGTGAGTGATGTTTCAATGAAGTGTTTTGAGGGCAAATGAGAAAGACTTATGAATTTGCCTGGAGAGGTCAGGGAGAGATGATGCTAGCAATAAGCCTTTAAACAATAAAGAAGGATGGACCAGGTGAGCAAGGAAAGAGGAGGTATGGATCCTGTGCTGCAGTCACACGAAATAACCCTAAGGTCTCTAACTCTAATAACTGATTTCTTAGTGATTTTCTCCCTTTCTTCTAACACTGGAGTGCTTCATAAATAAATGAATGGATAAATGAATTTTGGTTCAGTGAGACTTGTGTTTATGTCAAGCATTCCATAGTTTGAATCCCACCCAAATCTTCCCAGGGAACTTTCCAGTCTATAAGCTCCAGATTGGAAGTGGTGATACATGGAAAAGAAAGTGATACTGTGATTTTGAAGCAGAAGCAGAAGGAAGGACTGAGCCAGATTACAGATAGCATCTAGGCCTGCATGCAGTTTAATCATCTTCAGTATTCTGAATTCTGAAGTTTTTTTCCCCCTCATTGTCTTTCCCAAGATTGTGCTATGATGCTTTAAAATTATATCATTTTTCTCGCTCTGAAGAAAACATAGCATGCTACATGTCTCTCTTTTCTTTTTTGTGACACTCTGAGCTAATGTTTTCTGAGTAACAAATATGAATCAGGCATCATATTATATTCTATAAACATATCATTTAATCCTTACCACAGTTGTATAAATATTAATCCCAAAGTTCACAGATAAGGAGAGGGAGGGTCAAGAACTCACACAAGCCCAACTAGATTCAGTATTCAATAAACACACATTTAGTTTAATGACTATTCTAGAATAGGCACTATTTCTAGGAGGTAGGGATACAGTAAAGATTAATACTGAAAAGGTCTCTGTCCTTATGGAATTTACATTTTCATATAGGAAACAGATAATAAGTATGCACAAATTAATAATAAGAGTTATGATGAAAACAAACTTAGTTATGGGGTTTAGAGTGACTATTACACACAGTATATTTAGGGAAGTGCTCTATGGGAAGGTAATATATGAGCAGGTGTCTCAGTGATGAGAAGAATCCTGTCACCCAAAGATAAAAGATAATAGCATTCTAAACAGTAGAGAGAACTAGCTTAGAAAGCATCACGTTGGCTATGAGCTTGCATGTTTCGCACAGAAAGGATGTTAGTGTGACTTACACTGTGTCCTGAAATTAGGCAGGTGCAGGATTATTTAGTGTCTTGAAGGAGTCTCTGGAAGACTTTAAGAAAGGGGCAGTGATAAGATCTGATTTACCCTTTATGTCACTATGGCAGCTGTGTGAAGAAAAAAATGATCCTAAGCTAGTGTGGAAGCTGAAAAGTAGTTTAGAGGGGTGGTGAAAGAGCTGAGATGGAAATAGTTGTGGTAGGCAGCATTGGAACTTGAGAGAAGACATCAGATTTGGGATATATTTTGCAGACAGAGCCAATAGGACTTGCTAGCATAATACAGAGGCAGAGGAAGGGCACTGAGTGGTGAGGGAAAGAGAAGAATGAAAACTCACTCCTAGTTGTAGGTGTAAGTTCTCAACAACAAACTGAATCTTTCAGAGATAACAATCATTAAGATCACAGCAAACTAGAAACAACAACCTGAGAGCTGTGGAGAGTAAAGAAAAACAGTGTGACTTTGGGAAAGTGTTAAAACTAAAGAAACTGGTCAATATGAGGTGAGGTCTTCATTTTTGAGGGTTTGTCTCCAGGGCAGCTACAGTCATAGGATCTATGCAGGGTGACTGAAACTCTGATAGAAAGCTTGCTCCTAGCAATAGGTATAACAAGGAGCTTGAGGTAGAATGTTGGAGAGTGAGGTGGGAACTATGAAGAAGAGAGTGCCTGAGAAGGAGAATGTCAAATTCTATATGTTTAAATCCTGTTCAAGTCTTTTGCTGGATCATGAACCATAAGACAGAAAAAAGTAGCATAAACTAAGATCTGAGCCACAACCCACTGTAAATGTGATAGACTTTTCACTGTTTGAGTCTAACCTAGTTGGTGGTGTTCAGTTGCTAAGTCGTGTCTGACTCCTTCGAACCCTATGAACCGCAGCACACCAGGCTTCCCTGTCCTTCACTATCTCCTGGAGTCTGCTCAAACTCATGTCCATTCAGTCAGTGATGCCATCCAACCATCTCATCCCCTGTCGCCCCCTTCTCCACCTGTCCTCAATCTTTCCCAGCATCAGGGTCTTTTCCAGTGAGTAGCTCTTTGAATCAGATGGCCAAAGTATTGGAGCTTCAGCTTCAGCATCAGTCCTTTCAATGAATATTCAGGGTTGATTTTCTTTAGGATTGACTGGTTTGATCTCCTTCTTGTCCAAGGGACTCTAAAGAGTCTTCTCCAGTACCACAGTTCAAAAGCTTCAATTCTTCAGTGCTTAGCCTTCTTCACGGTTCAACTCTCATCAGTTCAGTTCAGTTCAGTTGCTCAGTTGTGTCCAACTCTTTGCGATTCCATGAATCGCAGCACGCCAGGCCTCCCTGTCCGTCACCAACTCCTGGAGTTTGCTCAAACTCACGTCCATCGTGTCGGTGATGCCATCCAGCCATCTTATCCCCTGTGGTCCCCTTTTCCTCCTGCCCCCAATCCCTCCCAGCATCAGGGTCTTTTCCAATGAGTCAACTCTTCGCATGAGGTGGCCAAAGTACTGGAGTTTCAGCTTTAGCATCGTTCCTTTCAAAGAACACCCAGGGCTGATCTCCTTTACAATGGACTGGTTGGATCTCCTTGCAGTCCAAGGGACTCTCAAGAGTCTTCTCCAACACCACAGTTCAAAAGCATCAATTCTTCGGCGCTCAGCTTTCTTCACAGTCAACTCTCGCATCCCTACATGACCACTGGAAAAACCATAGCCTTGACTAAATGGACCTTTGATGGCAAAGTAATGTCTCTGCTTTTGAATATGCTATCTAGGTTGGTCATAACTTTTCTTCCAAGGAGTAAGCGTCTTTTAATTTCATGGCTGCAGTCACCATCTGCAGTGGTTTTGAAGCCCAAAAAGATAAACTCTCATATCCATACATTATTACTGGGAAAGCCATAGCTTTGATTATATGGACTTTTGTCAGCAAAGTGATGTCTCTGCATTTTAATATGCTGTCTAGTTTTGTCACTGCTTTTTGTTCAAGAAGCAAGTGTCTTTTAATTTCATGGCTGCAGTTACTGTCTACACTGATTCTGGAGCCCAAGAAAATAAAATCTGTCACTGTTTCCAATGTTTCCCTATCTATTTTCCATGAAGTGATGGAACCAGATGCCATGATCTTCTTAGTTTATTGAATCTGAGTTTTAGACCAGCTTTTTCACTCTCATCATTCACCCTCATTAAGAGGCTCTTTAGTTTGTCTTTGCTTGCTGCCATTAGAGTGGTATAATGTGTGTATCTTAGGTTGTTATTTCTCCCAGCAATCTTGATTCCAGCTTGTGAGTCATCCAGTCTGGCATTTCACATGATGTACTCTGCACAGAAGTTAAATAAGCAGGGTGACCATATACAGCCCTGACAAAGTCCTTTCCCAATTTTGAACCAGTCTGTTGTTTCACGTCCAGTTCTAACTGTTGCTTCTTGTCCTGCATACAGGTTTCTCAGGAGACAGGTAAGGTAGTTTGGTATTCCCATCTCTTCAAGAACTCTTCCCAGTTTGTTGTGATCTAAACAGTTAAAGGCTTTAGCATAGTCAGTGAAGCAGAAGTGGATTTAAAAAAAAGATTCCCTTGCTTTTTCTACGATCCAACAGATATTGGCAATTTGATCCTTGGTTCCTCTGCCTTTTCTAAATCCAGCGTGTACATCTGGAAGTTCTCTGTTCCTAAACTGGTGAAGTTTAACTTGAAGGATTTTGAGCATTACGTCTGTAGCACATGAAATCAGCACAATTGTGTGGTAGTTTGAACATTCTTTGACACTGCTCTTCTTTGGGATTGGAATGAAAACTGATCTTTTTCAGTCCTGTATCCACTGCTGAGTTTTCCATATTTGCTGGCATATTGAGTGCAGCACTGTCATAGCATCATCTTTTAGGATTTGAAATAGCGCACCTGGAATTCTATTACCTCCACTAGCTTTGTTTGTAGTAATGCTTCCTACATTAGGAAGGCCCAATTAACTTCACACAGAATGTCTGCCCCTTATGGTTATCCACCATTATGGTAATCTAGGTCATTATGATCTTTTTTGTACAGTTCTTCAGTTTATTCTTTCTACTTCTTAATCTCTTCTGCTTCTGTTAGGTCCTTGCTGTTTCTGTTCTATATCATGCCCATCTTTGTATGAAACATTTCCTTGTTATTTCTAATTTTTTTTAAAGAAATTTCTAGTTGTTCCCAATCTATTGTTTTCCTCTAGTTCTTTGCATTGTTCATGTAAGACGGCTTTCTTTTTTCTCTGTGCTATTCTCTGGTACTCTGAATTCAGTAGGGTGTATCTTTCTCTTTCTCCTTTGTCTTTTGCTTCTCTCCTTTTCTGAGCTATGTTTAAAGTCTCATCAGACAACCACTTTGCCTTATTGCATTTCTTTTTCTTGGAGACGGCTTTGGTCACCACCTCCTGTACAATGTTATGAACCTCTGTCCATAGCTCTTCAGGCATTCTATCTACAAGATTTAGTCTTTTGAATTTATTTGTCACCTCCAGTGTATACTCATAAAGGATTTATTTAGGGATTTATTCATAACTGAATGGCTCACTGGTGTTCCCTACTTTCTTCAATTTGAGCCTAAATTTTGCAATAAGGAGGTGATGATCTGAGGCACAGCAGCTCCAGGTCTTGTTTTTGCTGACTGTGTAGAGCTTCTGCATCTCCAGCTGCGAAGAATATAATCAATCTGATTTTGGTATTGACCATCTGCAATGTCCATGTGTAGAGTCATTTCCTGTGTTGTTGGAAGAGGGTGTTTGCTATGACCAGTGCGTTCTCTCGGCATAACTCTTATTAGCCTTTGCCTTGCTTCACTTCATACTCCTAGGCCAAACTTGCCTAGGTATTTCCTTACTTCCTACTTTTGCGTTCCAGTTCCCTATTATGAAAAGGACATCTTTTTTGGTAATAGTTCTAGGAGGTCTTGTAGGTCTTCATAGAATCGTTCAACTTCAGCTTCTTCAGCATTAGTGGTTGGGGCACTGACTTGAATTACCGTGATTAAGACCTGTGTTAAATCCTAGAAGGAAAAATCCTATTCTCATTTGTCACAAATTTAAGCAAATGCAGAGTATCTGTAATTTATTTTACTTTTCAATAATATTACTCAATTGCCATGTTATAGTCCTAGCAAGTATATGCAAACCTTATTTTTTGTGTGTTTTATTTCATAAATGATGAAATAATAATCTTATTAGTCTACTAGAGTCCCTCTAAATAAGATTAATAAAAATTCTGGATATAATGCATGAGTAATGGCATTTGCAGAAAAGTTTATTTTTATTGATTTGGTATAAAACATCCAAGGGCAACCGCGGGCTTGTGACCACTACTATCAAACCGACTGCTGTTATTCTGAGGTCTCTTCTATAAACAGATTCTCGCACCAACAAAGATTAGAGTCAGATGAATGAAAATGGCATCAAAAGTGATATGGATACATCTGAGATCTGAGGGAAAATTCAATTCAGTCATATAGAAAATTAATTTGCAAAGCTGACATAAATAATTATACTTGAAGAAGATTTAGTAATAACTAAGAAATAACTTCATGATGGCCTGGTTTGACAATTAATGACAGAGATAAAATCTTCAACTAATTTGTGTATATTTCTCAATTTCACTTTTCTGAATATTGAAGTCTAATTCTCATAAAGATTATGGAGAGAACAGCAACTTCCCTCTTGGAATTCCTTTATGTTCCACATTTCCACACTTCTAATTTACTTATCTATATATACCCCATGCATCTATAATTCTTGTTTATCAATATAAATATATGTAAAGTGTCAGCATACAAACATATACAAACATATAATATTCTTTTATAAAGCTTGGTATTAAATTAACAAGGAATTAAATTAAAAAAAATAGAGTAAACCTGTAGAATTTATAATGATTTTGTATATTGTAAACCATCCTTGTTATTAACAAATTCTTTCTGAATCATGTCTATTCTCTTTATATCACTTCCCTAATATCTTATGTTAACTGGCATATAAGTGCAATTTCAAATACCCCCACTCATACAATATACAGGAAACTCAGAACAGTAATGAAGAAAAGGCTAGGCATATCCTTATACTAAGTTACTATTTCTAGAAACCTTTAAACAAAATGCAAAAAATTTTATGGTATATAATAAGTGATTTAAGATTTTTCAGGTAAGTTGTAGGAATAAAAATACTTCCTATTAGGTACTTTGCATAGCAATGGTATTAACAAAATAACTATGAATATTGTTAACATGGCATATAAAAATTAGAGATGATATGATTGAAATTCTTCAAGTAAATATAAAATCTAAAATTAAAAAGTGATGCTTCCTTTGCTGCTTTGATAAAAAAATTTTTTTCTAAAAAATATTTTTGAAGACTTGTTTAAGATACCTATCCATGCACAGTACTTGCCAGGTGATCTTTGCTTTCAGAAAGTTTAAAATCTCTGAAATGACATTGATATCCCTTAGCCTAGTCCCCCACTTCAGAAGAGCCAGTTTTTTTTTTTTCCTGAACTTTGCCTTCTACCTACCCTGACACTTCATTGAGTGCTTTACTATCTGCAAACAAAGATTCCCTAACTGTTTGCTTACTCTAGTATTTTAGCAAACACTGTAGTACTACTAGTTGCTAGCCTGGAAAATAACAGGAAAATTCATTTGACTGAATTCTAGCATCTTTCAAAATACTGCATCCTGCATTTTCTTGTATCTGGCTTCAGATGGACAAACATCTCAAAAGAAAGAATGTTTTTAAATTCTGTATCTTTGCCTCTGAGGAATTAGGAAAGATAAAAAAAAAATACATCTACTCTGAACTCTAACGGTATTGATTTTTATAGAAAAGATATTAGCACAGAATAGGTCTTAAATCTGACAACCCGTGGGTATTTATTTCTTTAAGACTGTTTTTACTGCAATTGGAAGAAAAATTACAAGGTAACTAGAAGTGATTCAGTTAACAGACTCATCTTATATACCAATAATTTTAAAAATAAAAAATAAACTATAATAAAAAGCCATCTAAGGAAAGATACTGTACAAATGTAAATTCTACAACAAAGACTACATATCAATAGTACTGAGTGCTACTTATTTCTGAACCTCCTGTCTTTCAGAAAACACACATACACACAGAAACCCTACAAAAGACACAACCATAAAGACTAGAAGACAGGTTATTTATTAGAAAAAATTGCACCCTTAGTCACAAAAATTACTAAAGCAAATGAACTAAGACAGAATAATAAAATTAGTATAGCTAGCATTGAACCATTTACCAAAAAGGACCACTTTATCTGTGCTCTTTTCTTTTGCAGAATCCAATAAACTGCCATTATACTCCTTCTAAATGGTTCCATTACAAGGATTCTATAACAACAGCCTAATCTCTTGATAATTATAACAAATGCTTGTAATCAAAGAAGGAACCATTTAAAATATGAAGGAGAAAGGCTGTTTTCCATCAAACTCATTGTAGTTCTGTGACCTGCGAAGTATCCAGCTACAATACAGCTTTCTACCCAGTTTTGTTCAAATAAATATTTAAGAAAATACTAGATCAATGATAATTTGGATTGAGGTATTTCCGCATTTTTTGTTTCAAAATTTCAAACCGTGTTAACATTAAGAATAAAAGGGTTTCTTTGTTTAGAGTTTAAGTTTCCAGAATTTAAATGAGAAAATGATTTGATTAGATTTGTTTCCTTTGCAGGGGAACAAAAGCAATAGTTACTTTAGAAAATTGGAATGATGAGCAGTTCACAATGCTTATGGCTTTAAGGAAGTATTATTTTCCTAGAAGACAGCACCTCTCAACACAGAAGTTGGGGCTCTATTTACTTGAATAAACAATGATTTCCAGAGAGCACAGAAGTAACTGAAGGCTGATAAAGTTACGGGAAATGACTATGCATGATCAGAATGGCTTTCATCTGCATTTTGTTAGGCCAAGCATTGATTTCACTTTTCAGCTGTGAACAGCAAGAGGCCAGCTGTGGTCAGAGTGGGAGCAAACTGTGAACCAGGGATACACTAGAGGGGGAATAGTTTTAAAAAATTAAAAGTAAGACTTTTTAATAAGTCTTAGCCAAAAAAACCCCACAAAAAATGAGTTGTTTTAAACGTTTGGAGAAATATATATAGGGATTTCCACAAACTGTCAAGAGTGGTGAATCTAATTTGTGACAAAATGAAACCTTTGTGCCCAGTTGTGGGAATAAACAGAATTATGAGGAGAAAATAAACAAAGAGAAGGAAAATATAAAATATATTGCCTTCAAGGCAGAAACACTACATTTTACTTGGTATTCCCAGTTGTGGTAAGAGGAAATTTATGACAGCACACTGAAAAGCAAGATTCCCTTTGTGAAACCTTTCACATCTATTTAACTAAGCACAATCATTGAAAATGACCTTTATCCAAACCCTTTACAGCAGTCCTTAAACAATCTAAAATGACTGCCAGATATTCTTTAAATAATATTACTTAACTAAAAGTCATTACCCAGGGGCAATATTAAAGTACTGGAAAGTAAATACAGATCTATTTTCGGCAAAATATAACATAGGCTTAATGAAAAATTGACAACACATTAAACATCTTTGTCAGAAAGCTAATGAATAAAACAAATTATCTGAGTTTTTCAGAATTTGGTAGGGAATATATGTTTTTCACACAGAAAGCATTTTACTTGCCTCTTAATGAAGATAAGCATCATAGAAAAAGAATCTAAAAATAGATTAATAATACTTACAATTGTAAAAAATAAGCCATATACCCAGAGAAGGCTACTAAATAAACTAAATTTTCATACTTGCTAAATACATTAAATTTCAAAAAGCTAATATTTATTTAATGATTTCTCTTATTGTCATAAGTGTATAAGATCTGACCATCTCTATCTTTTCTCTCTTTAATTTACATTTAATGGCAGATCAAAGGCTACCTAGTAGACTGGTAATGGCCTAAGGATAAGTAAAATAGGTCAGGAATAACCAATAGTTGATTAGAAATGTGTATACTTGTGAACCCCAAAATATGAAACAATTTCAAGGCTTCATAATGCATTTCTGTTTCAGTTAGCAAAACTGGACATGCTCTGCGGGTGGGGGTAGAATTTCCTCTATTAAGAGGATGATTAGTTCAGTAAATCATGGCTTTGAGATAAAGATGATTACTATATCTCCTTGATGGGAAAAGGAGAAGGGTATAGGAGGTTCATTTCACCACAAAGCAATTATGGTGAGCTGGAACGTTACCATTTATCATGGCTGAAAGATGACACTCACTGTTAGCCAAGGGAAACTGCTACTCAAATGCTCCCATTGAGATCAATACACCATGCTTTTTTTCCCCCTAGCAAAAAGTAATTATACAACAGAAACTTCACAATCAATACCTTCTCAGGCTAACTTAAAATCGGCTATAAAGGCATGAAGGTACGGCAGCATCAGCTGTCACTAAAGTCTACCCCATTAAATCCAAATTAAGACTGTTTTTCTGTGTTGTTAATCAAATCATTCCTAGTGTTATTTCAACTCCTCAATACTGGTTCCTTAGAAATAAGGTGTCAGGTTTTGTTTCTGTGTTTTGTTACTAAAGCATACCAAGTTACTATCGACCACATAACAATATAGGAAAGTTGCCATTAATTAACCCGTTAGTATTTTTCAAGGAAATTAAAAAAATAAATAAAAAATCAATTCACATGGAAAAAACAATCAATGTCCCTACTCAGTAAAAACTAAAGTACCTCACTGGAAGCATGTTTCTTAATCTTGAATTGAGGTTCTGACCTTCTTCGAACTTCTGAGCTCCTTAAGGAGAACAATCTACAATTTCAAAATGCGCAACACAATTTTTCTCAAGATAAACAATCGTTACAATTAGGGAGGCAGATCTTAAGATGCTTATATATATGCTTATTTACACACATGGATAAAAATAGGTGTTACAATCATTTGAAAATCTATCCAAATGTCAATTTGACAACTGCTTTCTGTAAGATAGGGCTTAGTCTTATAAACCAATCTAATATATCAGACAAGGTTAAAGGGCATGGAAAAATCACTCTTTCAGTGAAAAAAATTTTGACATCCAATTTTCAAGCTGATTTATCAGTGGAAAGCTAAAATTGATAGGTTGCCATTACTGGGGAGTACTGTGTCTAAGAAAGCCGTTACAAAACCTCTCGTTTTGATTTAGCCACATTAATCAATACAAACCTATACTGTTTCAATTTTTAAAACATTGATCTGCGTAAGCTTAGTACAGCCACATTTATCAACAATCATAAAAAAACTATATACATTTTTAAACAAAGGTTCAGAAAATAAAAAGATCAAATGAAATTCAAGTTTATTTGCCTTACTGGTTAATCATTACTACCAAATATTGTTTAGCTAATCAAGATAATGAGTTTTTTTTTTTAATTTTTTAGGAAATAACTGTTACTTTCACGTTGTTCTCAATTTTAACTAGTCCAGTATTGTTGCCTAGGTTTCTTAGTTAATTTAGTCTTACTTAACCTTATCCTAGAGTTATTCTATCATAAGTTACTTCTAAATACTTACAATTAAACAGATAAAAATTAAAGAGTGGATTATCATTTACTACAGAAATACGTTTACTTGTTAATCAACAGCTGAGTGACTAAGAATTTCAGAATGTGTAGTAGAAATATGGGGCACAGAAGTCTTAAATATTTCTGAATTCACAACTATGTAAATGAAAATTCTGCTAGTAAAATGAGAATTTTCCTCAAAGTCATCCGTTGTGTTCTGGAAGATTTAAAGCAGAAAAAGTAAAAGTCAATACATTTTGTAAACAAAGTGTCAGTATTTGTTGTCACACACTATTAGTATTTTATTGTAAGTGCTATTTAAGTATCTAGAGGAAATGAGCAGAAGGAAATATTATTATGGAAAAATTCTGCCTTTAAAAATTTTTCCACAATAAAAACATTCAAGTTATATATTTAGAAAATATATACTCATATCAAAAGCTTATCACATTTACATAATTTTTTATGCATACCTGAAATACCACTGCATTTACTGTGGATCTCTATAGAAAGCTATATAAAACAATGAGAAATGGAAAAGAGTGGGAAATGATGTAAATCATACATGTTAACTGTTATTTATTAAGATTCCCTTTCCACATGTGCATATCATTGTGGTGAGTCTTCAGATAAATGGATTCAGTCCCTGCCTACTCAGTATGAAACAGATAACATCAAAAGAGATTTTATTGTATTAGACACATACCACAGATAAGACATTTCCAACTAACATGTTAAATAAAAGAAAATATTAATTTCTTAAAGTTGCAAACCCAGAAACACATGACTTGTATTTTTTAACCAGGTAGAAATAAACGGTTAAACAAAAGAAAAGGAAGATAAAAATTGGTTCTTATAAAAACAACTGTAAAGTTAAAACAAGAATATTTTAAATTTATACCATATATAATAAAAAAAGAAGTACTCTGCAGATAATATATAAATACACTCATGCCAACCTTCATTTATCAAAGTTTAAATTAATAAAACTGAACTTCCACAGAACTTACTAAAAATTTTAATACAGCAAAGACTCAGAGAGGTTTACCTGAAGAACAAAAATAATGCTTGAAGAAGAAAATGTACTTCAATCAATGCAGGTTTCAGACCTAGAGTATCTAAGCCAACAGTGACAGAAATATATTTTTGAGAGGAAAAGGTAAAAAAAACTGGATGAAATCTTTAAACTGAATTTTGTCTGGTGATCCTTAAACAAACCTCATAATTAACTTTGGGAATGGTACAATATTATGTTCTTATCTCTCTAGAAAAGGTATCCATTTGCAAAATGGACATGGTTGAAAATAAGTAATTTAAGAATGTCTTACAATTCTAGGGTTGTAGGTGCTAAAATACTCTGATTTAGAAAAAAAGCATAAATAAATTTGAGTAATGACAAAAATAGTCTGTAACCTTCTGAGTGATTAAAGTACTCCTCTGATTATGTATCAGATACTTCTGGAGATATATTACTCTTACATATCTCAAGGATACTACTTAATGCCTTAGAGATGTAACTTACCAGTTAAATTAGGAAGAATTTATTTAGGTATAAAAATTGAGGATAAGTAAATGACATGACATGATAAAGGACTTTAGAACATGACAAAGGACTCAGTAATAAAGTGCTAATCCAGGTGGTGCTAGCAGTGAAGAACCAGCCTGCCAATGCAGGAGACATAAGAGACACGGATTCGATCCCTGTGTCAGGAAGATCCTCAGGAGGAGGACATGGCAACTCACTCCAGTATTCTCGCTTCAAGAATCCCACTGACAGAGGAGCCTTGCGGGCTACAGTCCATAGCACTGCATTTAAAATCGATATTAATTATGTTCATGGTTTTTCTATTTTCTGGCACTTGATTGCTGTGTACTCACTAAGCCATGGTGTGCTCTGCCAATCAGTATGTTTGTGACTGGGTTTGGGTTTTAGAGTCTCCTTTCTTTTCAATCTTTATCTTAGTCGCTTCTAGAAACCACCTGGGCCTCTGTGCTAGATTTACCTTTCCAAATGGGGCTCTCATCTGGCCAGCCCATCATATCACAGGCCAGTACCAATCTGACTGGCTGTTTCACCACAGCCCCAAACATGGAAGAAAATACCCGTTTATCTCCAACATAAAAGAATATGTTTAAACAAGAACACACACACGTCTGTATCTTTTCCTGAAATTATTTTCCCTATTTATTTTTTTAAAACACTAGTAGAAATGTTGTCAACATTATTTTTGTCATTAAGGTCAAATTTTATGAATATTTTTAATAATTTTAAACTTTCCCAACTTTTATATATTTACTATCTCTTTCCATGTTTCTCCCAGCAGCAGAGAAACACAAAGTATGTCCTGTTTACTACAAGCTGTTGATGGGTGAGGAGAATGCCCACACTAGGACAAGTCACATCTAGCCACACCTGACCTGCTCACCACAATGGTCTCTCAGTGGCCTTCTTCTCTGTCCTTTCCACTCAGCCTGGAAGTTCACTAAAAAGCGTTTTTTTTCCAAAGACACACTGATGATTCCTTTGAGCATGTGAAGTGAAGTGAAGTGAAAGCTGCTCAGTCATGTCCAACTCTTTGCGATACCATGGACTATACAGTCCATGGAATTCTCCAGGCCAGAATACTGGAGTGGGTAGCCTTTCCCTTCTCCAGAGGATCTTTCCAAAACAGGTCTCCTGCATTGCAGGCAGATTCTTTACCAGCTGAGCCACAAGAGAAGCCCAAGCATACTGGAATGGGTAGCCTATCCCTTCTCTGGCAGATCTTCCCAACCCAGGAATCAAACTGGGGTCTTCTGCATTGCAGGAGGATTCTTTACCAACTGAGCTATGAAGGAAGTCATGTGGAGGCCTGCAATTCTCTGAAATAAGACTCAATTCTTACTTCCACTTTAAGAAACGACCTCTGTTCTCTCTGTGGCTCAGCAAGTAAAGAATCTGCCTGCAATGCGGGAGACCTGGGTTCGATCCCTGGATTGGTAGAATCCCCTGGAGAAGGGAAAGGCTACCCACTCCAGTATTGTGGCCTGGAGAATTCTATGGACTATGCAGTCTATGGGGTCGCAAAGAGTCAGACACGACTGAGCGACTTTCACTTTCACTTCTGTTCTATTTCCTCAACCCCTCTAAGTAAAGCTATTTAAAGTTTATACACTGATGAGACATAGCTTGCTTTTGACTGACATTATTTTAATTTCTGACTTTAGACAATATATCACAGTTTCTTTGATTCACAACTGTGACAGATCTTAAAAATTCTACTAGTCATCTAAACACTCTCATTTTAAGGCCACCTAATCCACCTAACTGGAGAAGGCAATGGCAACCCACTCCAATACTCTTGCCTGGAAAATCCCATGGATGGAGGAGCCTGGTAGGCTGCAGTCGATGGGGCTGCGAAGAGTCGGGCACGACTGAAGCAACTTAGCAGCAGCAGCAGCAATCCATCTAATGCAGGCAGTCTTCCTAGGTGGGCAGTTCTGATCAATGCTTACTTATTGCTTCTATAAGCTATGTCTAAACTTCTCTTCTACTGAATGCCCTTAGAAATTCAAATCTCTCTCAATCTGTAAGGTACTGCTATGTACAATCGCTTACAAGGAGGTGTACATCCTGCCGGCATTAATGTGTTTAAGGACATAGGGCAAAGCAGCTACATTATGCATCAGTATCTGCTGGTCCCTAGATTATAGAAAGGCAGATGACACAAGAGAATCATGTGCTAAGGTACATTGTTCATACCAGACCCATTACTCATTCGTTTCTAGTACAAGTTCAAACCTGAAATACAGCTCATAAAAGTCAAACTAGAGGCTGAACCAAAGTTTCCTTTGTTGCCAAAGTTAAGCATTTTCATTTTCAACTTACTTTAACTTATGAATTTTTAGTTCATATTAAAAATTGAGATTTATTATTAGAGTGGGTATTATTAATAACTATAATGGCAACCCACTCCAGTATTCTTGCCTGGAGAATCCCAGGGACAGAGGAGCCTCGTGGGCTTCCGTCTACAGGGTCACAGAGTAGGAAACGACTGATGCAACTTAGCAGCAGCAGCAGTGGCAGCATAACACTTTTGAAAATGTAAGCCTATTACAAAATTGAGGTAAATAGAGAGTGAATGAGAAAGGAAGAATGCCTTACTTCCAGGTTTATGAAAGAGTGATAATAACAATTCAGTTATTTTCTCCATTAATTCATTCATTATACATATCATTGACCATTTTTATATGTAGTAATGTCTTCTGAAATATATAATTTACCTCCCAAAAGATAGTATGCTACATAAAAATAACAACAAAATTATTCACTCCAATATCCAGTTAGTACTTTTTCCTCCTTTAATGTTTCCTGTACTTCTGACTCTAAATAAGGGATAACCCAAGAAAATATAATTACATGATTTGCTTTGAATATTAAGATTAAAAAAGACAGTACAAAAAAGGGAATATGCAACAACATTTTCATCATCCGTAATAAAACCTGTGGTCCTTGACATCTTTTTAAGAAAGCTTTGAGTTAATGGGATAAAGAAGTCATCATGACGAGAGTCTATGGGCTTCTGGTATCATGACCACTATAGAAAAACCCTGTTATCATGTCACCAGAGTTTCAGTCCTAAATGACAAATATCCTGGCCAGTACCCATAAGATGTTTCCCATCACATTCATCACCCAGAGGTACTATATTGCTTGTTTCCTTTTCTCTAGTGCCCTGTGACCTCGTTTTAACATTCAGTATCATATGACACGAATGCCTACTATATCTGTCATGGCTAAAGAATAATTGCTTTCCCCCTCCCACATCTCATCAATTTGATTTTACAACTGAGCTTTATATATGGCATTATATATAATTAGACATAGAAGAATACAATTAAGAAAGACAAGAAACAAACTATTCTTATGAATATAAAGTAACACCACTGTAATAATTAGTCAAATAAACTAGTTTGGAAGGGGTGGAAAATTTCATTAAGGATGAAGACGATTACATTTTTTTTTCTCATGAACTCCAGTTCTGATGTTGTATCACCACAGGTAGGTCATGACCTCTCAAGACTTATTTTCTTATCTGGTAAAATTGAGTTGCCTTCACATCCAGGTCTAATCTTTCACTGGGCATTAAAGATCTTCCTTGATTGAATCTGAACTCTCTTGGAGTCTTATCTTTAACTAATAACAGTCTTGTACTTTATTCTGGATCATTTAATGTAATGAAACAAGCCTGGCTTTTTCAATTCTGTGCTATTTCTTGGGACTGCACAGATGAACATTCATCCATTTCTTTATAAAATATACAATCTAATCAATGCTTCACTTAGCTGTTATTAAATATTGCTTTATGTTAACATTACAATTACCTAAGAAACAGTATGATCTCACAAGCTAGACTACAGCTCCTTGGAGCTGAGACTCAGTCTTACGTATCTTTGTATTCCACATAGTACATAGCACAGTGGCCTGCTGTGTGTCATATCATTGCATAGTTGTTTAACATTCATTAATTTGGATGGAAGAATGTATATATTCTCCAAAATGACATATTAATTGAACTACCAGTTAGTTAACAAAACACCGATCTATGTACTAGCACTCTGCCAGGCACTTAAACTTTTGAGAAGTTGCTAGTCTGAAAAGTCATTAACCAGCTTAACAATCACCCTTTGGTATATCAGCTTAACATTATAACACCAATCAAGTGAATCACTACATTAACAGAAAAAAAGAAGAAAAATCATATGGGCACTATGATAAATCAGGAAAAAACACTGACAAAATTATTTACCTATTAGGATAAAAAGTTTTTAACAAACCAGTATGGGAAGGGAAGGGAAGGGAAAAGAAGTTCCTTTTAATTGATAAAGAATATCTACAAAAAAGCAAACAACACACCCTATGGCAAATATTATGATTATGGCAAAATATTTAAAGCCTTTCCCGTGCCATTAAGAACAAGACAAGTATGTCCACTATCACACTTCAATTCATTCAACACGTACTGGAGTTCCTAGGCACTGTAATAAAGTAAAACAAACTAAAAGGTATGAATTTGAGAAAATGCAGACCAAGAATATAATTCAGTACATTTTACTTCTACCTGATGTCCAAAATGAAAAAGACAGAAAATGCCAACTGTTGGAGAGAATGCAGAACAACTGAAAACTCTGGCAAACTGTTAAGCAGTAAAGCTAAACATAAGACTATACTTCTTGCTTAGTCTCTAAGTCATATCCAACTCTTTCGCGGCCCCATGGACTGTAGCCAATCAGGCTCCTCTGCCCATGGGATTTCCCAAGCAAGAATACTGCAGTAGGCTGCCATTTCCTATTCTATGGGATCTTCCAGACCCAGGGACTGAACCTGTGATTCATGCTTTGCAGGCAGATTCTTTACCGCTAAGCCACTGGGGAAGCCAAGCCAGTATTATCACATGGCAATTCCAATTCCAGGTACATGCCTACCAGAAATATATTTATTTGTTTATCAACAAATAATGGAATCAGAAACAAACATATGAAAATGTTCATAGCAACACTATACATAACAGTCACCATCTGTGTAATTCATAAATAAGTTCAGGTATATTCACAAATGGACAGACTACTATGCAGCAATGAGAATAACCAATTATACACGCAAATGTATCTATTGTTTCTCAAATTCTTCTCCCTGTTAGATTGTTATATTAAGCATAATTCCCTGTGCTAGTTGACTCATTGGAAAACTCACTGGATGCTGGGAGGGATTGGGGGCAGGAGGAGAAGGGGACGACAGAGGATGAGATGGCAGATGGCATCACTGACTCGATGGACATGAGTCTGAGTGAACTCCGGGAGCTGGTGATGGACAGGGAAGCCTACTGCTGCTGAGTTGCGTCAGTCGTGTCTGACTCTCTGCGACCCCATAGACGGCAGCCCACCAGGCTCCCCCGTGCCTGGGATTCTCCAGGCAAGAATACTGGAATGGGTTGCCATTTCCTTCTTCAATGCATGAAAGTGAAAAGTGAAAGTGAAGTCGCTCAGTCGTGTCTGACCCCTTGAGACCCATGGACTGCAGCCTACCAGGCTCCTCCATCCATGAGACTTTCCAGGCAAGAGCCTGGCGTGCTACAATTCATAGAGTCGCAAAGAGTTGGACATGACTGAGCGACTGAACTGAACTGAATACAGTAGGTCTTTCTTGGTTTTCCAGTTTAATTACATAGACAGCCTTAGTTTTTAAAATTCATTGATATTTTTCATTAAAATATATGTACTTTTACTATGTTATATTTTAAAGATTAAAAAAATTGCTAATTATTTTAATGCCTTTTGTTTGCTTTCTTCTTTTCTGCTGCAGTAATCTGTGGTCCATACCATTTCTGTCCTTTATTATGCCCATCTTTGCATGAAATGTTCCCTTGGTAGCTCTAATTTTCTCGAAGAGATCTCTAGTCTTTCTCATTCTATTGTTTTCCTCAATTTCTTTGCACTGATCACTGAGGAAGGCTTTCTTATCTCTCCCTGCTATCCTTTGGAACTCTGCATTCAGATGCTTATATCTTTCCTTTTCTCTTTTGCCTTTAGCTTCTCTTGTTTTCTCAGATATTTGTAATGCCTCCTCAGACAATTATTTAGCCTTTTTGCATTTTTTTTTACTTGGGGATAGTCTTGATCACTGCCTCCTGTATAATGTCATGAACCTCTCTCTGTCCACAGTTCTTCAGGGACTCTCTCTATCAGATCTAGTTCCTGAAATCTATTTGTCACTTCCACTGTAAAATAGGAAGGGATCTGATTTAGATCATACTTGAATGGTCTATTGGTTTTCCCTACTTTCTTCAATTTAAGTCTGAAATCTGCAATAAGGAGTTCATGATCTGAGCCACAGTCAGCTCCCAGTCTTGTGTTTGCTGACTGTATAGATCTTCTTTTCATGCAAAGATGGGCACCATAAATGACAGAAATGGTATGGATCTAGCAAAAACAGAAGACATAAAGAAGAGATGGTAAGAATACACAGAAGAACTATACAAAAAGATCTTCATGACCCAGATAACCATGATGGTGTGATCACTCCCCTAGAGTCAGACATCCTGGAATGTGAAGTCAAGTGAGCCTTAGGAAGCATCACTACGAACAAAGCTAGTGGAGGTGATGGAATTGCAGTTGTGCTATTTCAAATCCTAAAAGATGATGCTGTGATAGTGCTGTGCTCAATATGCCAGCAAATGTGGAAAACTCAGCAGTGGCCACAAACTGGAAAAGGTCAGTTTTCATTCCAAACCCCAAGAAAGGCAATGCCAAAGAATGCTCAAACTACTGCAAAACTGCATTCATTTCACACGCTAGAAAAGTAATGCTCAAAATTTTCCAAACCAGGCTTCAACAGTATGTGAACTATGAACTTCAAGATGTTCAAGCTGGATTTAAAAAAGGCAGAGGAACCAGAGATCAAATTGTAAGACATCCGTTGGATCATCAAAACAGCATGAGAGTTCCAGAAAACATCTACCTCTGCTTTATTGACTAAGCCAAAGACTTTGACTGTGTACATCATAACAAACTGTAGAAAATTCTTAAAGAGATGGGAATACCAGACCACTTGATCTGCCTCCTGGGAATCTGTATGCAGATCAAGAAGCAACAATTAGAATTGGACATAGAATAACAGACTGCTTCCAAATCAGGAAAAGCATATGTCAAGGCTGTATATTGTCAACCTGCCTATTTAACTTACAATGCAGAGTACATCATGCGAAAGGCCGGGCTGGATGAAGCACAAGCTGGGATCAAAATTGCCAGGAGATATATCAATAACCGTAGATATGCAGATGACACCACCTTTATGGCAGAAAGCAAAGAACTAAAGAGCCTCTTGAGCAAAGTGAAAGAGCAGAACAAAAAAGCTGGCTTAAAACTCAACATTCAGAAAACTAAGACCATGGAAATCAGTCCCATTACTTTCATGGCAAAGAGGTGGGGAAACAATGGAAACAGTGACAGACTTTATTTTCTTGGGCTCAAAAATCACTGCAGAAGATGACTGCAGCCATGAAATTAAAACATGCTTGCTCCTTGGAAGAAAAGAAAGCTATGACCAATCTAGACAGCATATAAAAAGTAGAGACATTACTTTGGCAACAAAGGTCCATCTAGTCAAAGCTATGGTTTTTCCAGTGGTCATGTATGGATGTGAGAGTTGGACTATAAAGAAAGCTGAGCGCAGAAGAATTGATGCTTTTGAACTGTGGTGCTGGAGAAGATTCTTGAGAGTCCCTTGGACAGCAAGGAGATGAAACCAGTCAATCCTAAAAGAAATCAGTCCTGAACATTCTTTGGAAGGACTGATGCTGAAGCTAAAACTCCAATACTTTGGCCACCTGATGAGAAGAACTGATTCATTGGAAAAGACCCTGATGCTGGGAAAGATTGAAGGCAGGAGAAAGGGATGACAGAGGATGAGATGATTGGATGGCATCACCAATTCAATAGACATGAGTTCGAGCAAGCTCTGGGAGTTGGTGATGGACAAGGAAGCCTGGTGTGCTGCAGTCCATGGGGTCGCCAAGGTCAGACATGATTGAGTGACTGAACTGAACAGAATCAGTGGTTCATTTCACTGCTTACTTGAAATTTAAATCTATCAATTTGATTTACCTATAAATTAAAATGCTAAAACCCTGACCTTATTTGCAATCTTACCAACACACAAGCAAAAATTACAAATACAATTTTATAAGCAGAGGATGTTAAATGTCCAGCCAATGCCATGGTATAGTTTAAACATATCAGGGAATCTCAAAAACATACATAGAATGACCAATCCCATTTCCTAGAATTCGACCACAGACATTCATTCTTGTTAGTTATGAACAGTTTTCTGTCTTTTAGTTTCAACTGGCAAAACAGACTTATGCCTATGAAGGAGAGAGTTTTTTTAAGGTTTGTTTTCCAGAGGCCATGCCAGTAACCTGGGTCACAGAGTCTTCTAACAGCAGGGAACTCCAGAATACAAGGTGGGAAGAAATAAAACTAGCTTTACTTGAATTTGTATAGGTCTACTCCTAGACACACAGATACATACACACAAGCACATTCCTCATTCTGTATATCTAAATTCCCTTTCCCCAAGACAGTAAGATTTAATGATACATCAATTCAATTATGATATAAACCATCAAAATTGTCATTATTATTGACATGCTATCAATATATCAATTTAATTTTGTTCTTCTAATCCTAAAGCTACACTATGATGGTTTTTTAGAAAGGTATCTTGATATAGCACTAACTCCTCTAAGCCACTATCATAAAGTGATTAGTAAAAAGCTTGGTAAAAACCAGAGTTAAGAATAAAAGATTTCAATGAAAAGACCCAAATCTGTGTTTTATTTTTGACAGGGAATGAAATTGTATATTTGTGTATATGTTTTCTGTTTGTTTGTTTTTTCCTGCTGTTTTGATTGGATAAATGAAAGGTATCACAGAGGTCATAAAGGTAGAACTGCACTGGTGAAAAGCATAAGAATTTAAGTGAAGTTACAACAGACTGGTTCCAAATAGGAAAAGGAGTACGTCAAGGCTGTATATTGTCACCCTGCTTATTTAACTTATATGCACAGTACATCATGAGAAACGCTGGACTGGAAGAAGCACAAACTGGAATCAAGATTGCCGGGAGAAATATCAATAACCTCAGATATGCAGATGATACCAACCTTATGGCAGAAAGCAAAGAGAAACTAAAAAGCCTCTTGATCAAAATGAAGGAGGAGAGTGAAAAAGTTGGCTTAAAGCTCAACATTCAGAAAACGAAGATCATGGCATCTGTTCCCATCACTTCATGGCAAATAGACAGAGAAACAGTGGAAACAGTGTCAGACTTTTATGGGCTCCAAAATCACTGCAGATGGTGATTGTAGCCATGAAATTAAAAGACATTTACTCCTTGGAAGGAAAGTTATGACCAACCTAGATAGCATATTCAAAAGGAGAGACATTACTTTGCCAACAAAGGTCCATCTAGTCAAGGCTATGGTTTTTCCAGTGGTCATGTATGGATGTGAGATTTGGACTGTGAAGAAAGCCGAGTGCCGAAGAATTGATGCTTTTGAACTGTGGTGTTGGAGAAGACTCTTGAGAGTCCCTTGGACTACAAGGAGATCCAACCAGTCCATTCTAAAAGAGATCAGTCCTGGGTATTCATTGAAAGGACTGATGTTGAAACTGAAACTCCAATACTTTGGCCACCTCATGCGAAGAGTTGACTCATTGGAAAAGACCCTGATGTTGGGAGGAATTGGGGGCAGGAGGATAAGGGGACGACAGAGGATGAGATGGCTGGATGGCATCACTGACTCAATGGACATGAGTTTGAGTGAACTCCGGGTTGGTGATGGACAGGGAGGCCTGGCGTGCAGTGATTCATGGGGTCGCAGAGAGTCGGACACAAGTGAGCAACTGAACTGAACTGAACTGTGAAGGTAGAAGGCAAACGCTTTCCAAGCACTGGGCCAAGAAAGCAATTTAAAATCAGTCTGAGACAACTGGAAGGTTAAATATCTGGGATGGATAAGTAATCACTGGGCTCTGAGCTCGAGGCTTATTCATTGGAAGAGGTAAATTTTAACAAGGTTATGAAATGAGAGATGGCACCTTGCTGCTTCATGACAGTTCAGATGTAAAAGCTTGGAAGCATTTGCACTGGGGGAAATTAACCATCAAAATTATAGGGAATAGAGATTACCACTGTAGAAGAAAAGAATATCCTGTCAAACCCTAATCCCCGTAGGACAGTTTCTTCTTATTACCAGCCTCATCAGTTTAACCTAAATGGACCTTTTAGTTCTTCACTGGCAGGGGATTGGATTTTGCCATTTGTCTTCCTCCACAATCACAGATCATTACTTAAGAAGCTTCCTCCTCTGCCTAGCATTTCACCATCTCTGCTACTGGTCCATGCTGCTCATTAGCTGATACTCCTTTTGATCAACATCAACAGTCCTACCACCACTGTAGATCATTTCCATAGGGGTAGGAAAATTTGTCTCTTCTCTTAATCTATGTTGAGTTAAAATATAACCCTCTCCCTGCCAAAAAAACATCCAAAACCAAACCAAACAGCTCAACCCCAACCTGCCAACAAACAAAACATCTCACAGCAGATACTCAGTTCTTATCAGTGCTTTCCCTATTGATTAACTCTTTAAGGAAATATGAAACAAAGGGTATCTGACAGTCATAGCCTTTTCACTCCCACAGAATTTATCCTCTCACTGGGAAGCAAGGGCACCTAAACATTAACTAGGATGAAATGTTGGACAGGGGCCTCAAGATAGGAGATCTCCAGGCTGTTCAGTTGGGAACACCACCGTTAAACCTAAGCAGGCTTATCACAACTTATCTCCCTTTATTGGAGCATGTGGCCACAACTTCACAACCCTTTTTCCTAACTATTCCACTACTCTTAATCTTCCTCTCCTTCAACAGTTTTACCATCTGGAAGGGAGGAACACCTCATTCCTTCTGTCATCAGTCTCCTCTCAAGACTTTTGCCTCCTGGAAACCATTCCTCAGTTCTTGCATAATTCTAGACAACTGGGATAATTTACAGAATGAATGAAAAGTAGGGGGAAAAAAAGAACAATGAACCAAAGGACATGTGTGACAGCAAAAGACTTGCCTTTACTCTAAAATAAGAGTTGCCTCGTGCAAATCTGCGTTTTATGAATAACAGTAACATTATATTGTCATTAACGTGACAGAAGTTCTAAAAAAGGAAAAAATTTAGGCTTATAAAAATGTTTACAGACACTTGAAACACAGTAGGGAAATGAAATTTAACTACATTTAAAATGAGAGGAACAACATTTTTAAAAAGTGATGAAGGTTTCTCTGGAATGACTGCAACGTTCAAATATAGCAGCCATATCAATGAACAAATGCCAGACAACAACTTCATAATGCTTAAGGGCTCTGTGCTTTACAGCAGTACCTGTAATGGAAAAGTTAATGTAGCATTGAATAAAAGTGAGCTGCTCAGCTGCTGCAGTAAAACCTCTAGATTGTGGAAATAATGGGCCATTTCCCCCCCCATTTTTGACCAAAAACAACAGTTTAAAAAATAAAAAGAAAAATTTTTTAAAGTAACAACATCAAAGATTTATGACTTACATTACCCAGTGAGTCCCTGACAAATCATATGCCAGTTAGGTTTCCCCTCAAAACACTTTAAAGGTAAAACATATTTAACAAAGAGGTGTTGTCTTTCAAATATTCAAGAATCAACAATTTATTAAGCAACTGAAAACAACAAAAATATATTCATATTAAACTACAAATTAAAAAATTAGGAAACATGCCTAACATTTTTCCTAAACATTAGGCCTAAATATGTTAACTTCAGTAATTTTTAAAAAGCTGCCTCAAAATTTTAAAACCAAAGGCTGAATTTCTGATTTTACAGCATAGTTGGTGATATTTTTTTCTTAGAAAAACTTTACTAATAAACAATACTCTCCAAAAGTTTATTTAGGAAGGTTATTTCTACTAAATATTCTATATGTATAAAAATATGCATACCGTTATGTATTTCTATATATTTGTAAAAATGGTAATGCCAATTACTAAATGTTTGCGTTTACATGACAGTGAGAAGTATAAAAGAAAACCATAAGCTAAATTATTAGAAATCAGACTGGTAAAGATATGTTTAAGTGTCTGTTAATATTGTGGGCTTAAAATATTAATTTCTTTAATAAACACTCAATAAAATGTTGCAGGATAGTGTAGAATAGGAATAGTGTGCATGTGCTCAGTCATGTCCAACTCTTTGCAACTCCATGGACTGTAGCCCGCCATGCTCCTCTGTCCATGAGATTCTCCAGGCAATAATACTGGAGTGGCTTGTCATTGCCTACTCCAGGGGACCTTCCAGACCCAGGGATCAAATCCAGGTCTCCTGTGTCTCCTGTACTGGCAGCCAGATGCAGTAGGATATTGTTTTCTAATTTATTCCACAATTCTATGAAATCATTATGTTGTATTTTATAAATGAAAAGTATTGAAGCTTGGAGAATTTAGGAAATTTACTAAAGTTATACAAATCTTCAGCTCTGGAGATAAATTTGAATTCAAGTCTGAGTCCAAACCTCGAACGTAATACTATCTATAGAATTATTCAATTAATACTCACAAAGCAATAATGTAATGAACTTCAATTTTACATTTATCAATTTAGTTTATTTTTCTTATGTTCAAAGTTTACCAAATGATGCAATGAAAATTAGAATTCTGTTAAACACATAAAATATTGTAGTTAATATATTCAAAATATTCTGAATTATAGTATTGCTCATTCTTTCTATATTGCAATGTAAACAAAGAAAGTCAGAGGTGGAGGCTGAAGTAAAGTCCTTATTTCGTTCTTTATCCAAACTTAATAATTTCTGAAACATTAGCAAAGAAACCTAAATAATATTATTATTCTTTACTGAGTACATTTGGTAACATTTCAGAATCCTTTGGGACCAGTTATAGGTACATTGAACTTCTGTATTCATTCATTCTTTCATTCAATTACCTCCTCACTTACTCAGCAATATTTATTTACAGACCACCTCTTACATGTCAGGTACTCTGATACATACAAAGAACTCTGGCTCCTGAGGAACTTGGGGTTTGGGTAGTAAACCCCAAGTAAAGTAAAAAGATAAATATACATGTATGGCAGGGATATAAACCAAGTAAAAATGTGTTAAAGAAGCGAGGAGGAAGGAACTAAATCAAAAATGTAACACTTAAGTTCAGTCTTCTCCACTTTAAGGTCTCACAGACATTAAGTAAATAGTTGGAAATTCTAATCTGACCAGGTGGCATTTCAACAAGTCAGTCTGTGGAGAACAAACACGTGCTGGGATGGTTTGAGTGTTTGATTTTAGGCAGAGGCTGGAATAGCAAACCCTCCTTAACAATATTTTCTAGCCCTAGCATCTGAAACCCCAAACACACTGAACTGAGTTGATACACTACTTTTTAGGTGTAATTTAAGTATTTTTGGATTTTTAAATATTTAAGAAGTTATCCTTTGGGGAAATATGGGGGTAAGGAGTGAAATTATCATAAGAATTAAAATAACTAACATTTGTACTTACTGTTTTTAATCGTCACAACCTACTTAAGAGCTGGCTGTATCAATAATAATGTAAATTTTAAATGTGAAAAATAGATCGGAGAGGTAACTTTAAAATATTTGGAGTTCAGAATGTTTCGAAAGATGAAACAAAGAATACTAATGTAAAGGGATTTATAATATATACTCCAAATAAAAACAAATAATCATGGGTTGCAGGAAGATGGATGAAACTGTAACTTCAAAGTGAAAAGCATTATTAAAATGGCAGGGCTTCAAGCTGGACAGAATAGATATTGAAGAAACTCAAGAAACACAAAGTGACAAATGTGAGGTATTTTATTTCTCTAGGTCCTGAATTATATATGCCAAAAGCAGAGAGTAGTCACAAAGGTACTTTGTGGAGCATATGTTAGGTTGTATTATAAGATGACTCCCATTTTATAGATCGAATGAGTTGACCAAAGTTGAGGTTTCATCAAAACGATCTGGGAGATGGTAAATAAGCAGTAATTAGGTTAAACCAGAGAAGAAAACTTTACTTCTGATATAGATTTAAAAGACCTATATGTGACACAGAATCACATAAAAAATAAACTGATTTACCAGTTTTACTTTAAAGTAAGTAGCAACTATTCCTTAAGGGAACAGTACCCTTGAACGTCAAGTTAGTGCCTCTGAACTAGCCATACTTGAAACCAATGCTCACATAACTCTGACCACGACAGTATCAAATCTACTGTAAGGTGAAAATCGTAATTATCACTCAATTATTATATTTGTAACGACAGCTCCTAAAGAAGTTAACAAGGTATTTTGCTATTTATCTTTTTCATATGTTAACTTACTGCTTAATAATGTACCTTAAAATGCATTAAAACACACTCAGCTTCTCAGCTGATAAATCTAAAGCTTTAAAAATGCCTGTGTGATGGTTTATATTTGGCATATTTTATTGCCTAGCCCTCAAATGTCTTTCTTCACACAAAAGCCAGCCGAACTCAATTTTAAAATTTATGTTAAGACTCAAAAGGCATAAAAACCCTCTTTATGGAATACCCTATTCCCTGGCTCTGAACTGCATCTTCATCTGAAGAGTGTTTGACTGCAATTTGGTAACTATTTACTGAATAATGGTAACACAAAAGAATTCCACTTGAAAGAAAACAGTTTCTGTCTTACTGTCTACAAAGAGATATTACAATTTGTAGCTTCTACAAAAATCATATGAATCCAGTTTTTACATTAGCTTGAAAAGCTATTAAAATAGTTCTTCTTAGGGCTCAGTTGTCTATACCTAAAAGTAAAGGAGCTGATTATATCTTTAATGATATCCATCAGCCTTTTCTTCATGGAAGATTGTTTCCAACTTGATGCTAATGGCCCAAGATTCAATTAGTAAAGATACATGATTCATCTTATTTTTCTGGGGACTTGTATCATATCGGTAATTGGTCTTTCCTGACAGACTTCAGGGCTTCATTTTGTTTCCTTCCTGAATTGCTACTAAAATGCTTATGGGCTTGTTTTACAGATTTTTTTATATTTCTAAAATAATATTGTAAAAATATAAGTACCATACTACCTCCATAGAAGAATTCTCCCCACAGATTTTACATTATATAGCACACATTTCATGTTTAGAATTTATCATTACCATGCAAATTGGATTAATAGTAGCCAAAGTATCAAATCCTATTTGAAAAGAGGATTAAAGGTTTTACTATGCCAAACAAAACTGAAAAAAACTTTCTTTACATATGAAGTTGGTAGGAGACAAATGTAAACTGCTTAAGATCATTTTATTTGATCTGTTATCTAAGCAGTAAAATATTAATGACATTTACTTTTACAAAATGTTGAACAAAAGTTGGATTTTCTTCTGGTTGTGGAGATGGTCTTGGGTATGCAGTACATTAAGACATGTTAGATTATTTTAGTTTCTTCCACTAATTATCCTAGTGCCACACTTTTTTTTTCCTTCTTGAATGACTCAATACCCTCAATTTTTGTTTTTGTTGTTTTGCAGAATGCTTCACTAGTTGTTTACAAAAAAGTGGGATAAAACAAACAGATAAACAGACATTAAGACTTTATGTTTGAGAAACCATATAATATCAAATATTTAAAAAAGTGCATATAGAAAAAAACTAACACAGGGATGTGATATAATGAAAACACAGTATAAGACAAAGCTATATTAAAACATACTTGTAAAAACCAACCTTATTATATTAATAACCTTAAAATGCCAAAGAATTAAACTTTAAAAAAATAGTCACAATATGCAGATTATTTGCATTTATTTTCTTTTTTTCTTAATGAGTATTAGATACTGAAAATACTATCTGAAAATAGAGAATAAATTATAATAAATAATTATTTTCTAGCATTACTTGTTAGAAAAAGGGAGTGGTAAAATGCATCTGTAGTATCACTATCTGGGCCACATTTATTCCATCACACAGTTAATTCCTAAAGCTGAAACAATCATTACATTTTGATGTTCATCTGTTTTATTGAACTACCACATGGGAGATTTATGGGAATGCTATCATGTCAGGGTCACAAGATTAAGTGAACAGTGATGACAGTAAATAAGCCATTTCTCTATATTCCAAAGGGTTTAACTCAGTTACTTAAAATGCCATAAACATAAATAGTCTTCTCCCTCTACATTGTATTTGTGACAGATGACTTCAAAATACAGCACTCTAGGGCAATGGCACTTTCCAACTAAACAGGCAACCCTTATTGTTGACAAAAGACACTAAACTACTTGTAAACACAAATATTAAAAGCAATTTCACATTTCAATCCATAAAATTTTAGTCTGCATAAAATATAGAGCAGTATCACTGTAAACTACTCATTTAAAAAAACAAAAAAGATATAGTTATAAAAAGGGTATTTGCTGAGGAAAATATTGTTCAAATTCAAATTCTTAAATGTTTATAAGAATGTTTTCATGTCATTTCATGAGTTCCAAAAAGTCAATGAGTTTAACACATTATTTTAGGGAGTGTAGTGATATTTAAGTAAAAATATCAAAATTATCTTTAAAAATATTTAAAAAAGCAAGCTTATAAAAACAATTACCTCAAAGGCATCCAGAGAGTTTTCTCAACAGTCTAGTAATGTACTATCTCCAATGAGTTCTACAAAACTGTCAGCTGCCAAGATAACAGATGCTACTGTCTGAAAAATATTTTCTATAGTTTGGTATATGAATATTTTAATTAGCAACCAAATAAAGGACTGAGGGGCTGTGATAAACTTAATTTACCTCTAGGCACGTATTTCAAATGGTCAAAAAATTTTAACTTTATCCTATTTGAAAGTCAAGGATAAGTTTTGTTTCTGTGGAGATCCAAAACTTTAATTTTTATTTTAAAACTAATGATTTCAACGCCTGAGAAACTGTCTAATTTTAGTGAGTTTTATTATTTTATATTTGTTTATTGATTTTCTTGATTATTTTCATTTGTGTAGATTATATCATTCTAATGCTATATGACAGAATGTGGTCCACTAGAGAAGGGAATGGCAAACCACTTCTTGCCTTGAGAACCCCATGAACAGTATGAAAAGGCAAAATGATAGGATACTGAAAGAGGAACTCCCCAGGTCAGGAGGTGCACAATATGCTACTGGAGATCAGTGGAGAAACAACTCCAGAAAGAATGAAGGGATGGAGCCAAAGCAAAAACAATACCCAGTTGTTGATGTGTCTGGTGATAGAAGCAAGGTCCAACGCTGTAAAAAGCAATATTGCATAGGAACCTGGAACGTTAGGTCCATGAATCAAGGCAAATTGGAAGTGGTCAAACAAGAGATGGCAAGAGTGAACGTCGACATTCTAGCAATCAGGAAACTAAAATGGGCTAGAATGGGTGAATTTAACTCAGATGACCATTGTATCTACTACTGTGGGCAGGAATCCCTCAGAAGAAATGGAGTAGCCATCATGATCAACAAGGAGTCCCAAATGCAGTACTTGGATGCAATCTCAAAAATGACAGAATGATCTCTGTTCGTTTCCAAGGCAAACCATTCAATATCACAGTAATCCCAGTCTATGCCCCAACCAGTAACGCTGAAGAAGCTGAAGTTGAATGGATCTATGAAGACATACAAGACCTTTTAAAACTAACACCCAAAAAAGATGTCCTTTTCATTATAGGGGACTGGAATGCAAAAGTAGGAAGTCAAGAAACACCTGGAGTAACAGGCAAATTTGGCCTTGGAATACGGAATCAAGTAGGGCAAAGGTGAACAGAGTTTTGCCAAAAGAACGCATTGGTCATAGCAAACACCCTCTTCTAACAGCACAAGAGAAGACTCTACACATGGACATCACCAGATGGTCAACACCGAAATGAGACTGATTATATTCTTTGCAGCCAAAGATGGAGAAGCTCTATACAGTCAACAAAAACAAGACCAGGATGACGGTGGCTCAGATCATGAACTCCTTATTGCCAAATTCAGACTTAAATTGAAGAAAGTAAGGAAAACCACTAGACCATTCAGTTAAGTTCAGTTCAGATGCTCAGTCGTGTTCGACTCTTTGCAACCCCATGAACTGCAGCACGCCAGGCCTCCCTGTCCGTCACCAACTCCCGGAGTTCACCCAAACTCATGTCCACAGAGTCGATGATGCCATCCGCCATCTCATCGCTGTCGTCCCCTTCTCCTCCTACCCTCAATCCCTCCTATCATCAGAGTCTTTTCCAATGAGTCAACTCTTCGAATGAGGTGGCCAAAGTATTTGAGTTTCAGCTTTAGCATCAGTCCTTTCAATGAACACCCAGGACTGATCTCCTTTACAATGGACTGGTTGGATCTCATTGCAGTCCAAGGACTCTCAGCTATGACCTAAATCAAATCCCTTATGATTATACAGTAGAAGTGAGAAATACATTTAAGGGACTAGATCTGATTGATAGAGTGCCTGATGAACAATGGACAGAAGTTTGTGACTCTGTACAGGAGACAGGGATCAAGACCATCCCCATGGAAACGAAATGCAAAAAAGCAAAATGGCTGTCTGGGGAGGCCTTACAAATAGCTGTGAAAAGAAGAGAAGGAGAAGGAAAAGCAAAGGATAAAAGGAACGATATAAGCATCTGAATGCAGAGTTCCAAAGAATAGCAAGAAAAGATAAAGCCTTCCTCAGCGATCAATGCAAAGAAATAGAGGAAAACAACAGAATGGGAAAGACTAGAGATCTCTTCAAGAAAATTGGAGATACAAGGCAATATTTCATGCAAAGATGGGCTCAATAAAGGACAGAAATGGTATGGACCTAACAGAAGCAGAAGATATTAAGAAAAGGTGGCAAGAATACACAGAAGAACTATACAAAAAAATCTTCACAACCAAGATAATCACGATGGTGTGATCACTCACCTAGAGCCAGATTCTGGAATGTGAAGTCAAGTGGGCCTTAGAAAGCATCTCTATGAAGAAAGGTAGTGGAGGTGATGGAATTCCAGTGGAGCTATTTCAAATCCTGAAAGATAATGCTGTGAAAGTGCTGCACTCAATATGCCAGCAAATTTGGAAAACTCAGCAGTGGCCACACGACTGGAAAAGGTCAGTTTTCATTCCAATCCCAAAGAAAGGCAATGCCAAAGAATGCTCAAACTACCACACAATTGCACTCATCTCACACGCTAGTAGAGTAATGCTCAAAATTCTCCAAGCCAGCCTTTAGCAATACGTGAACCGTGAACTTCCTGATGTTCAAACTGGTTTTACAAAAGGCAGAGGAACCAGAGATCAAATTGCCAACATCTGCTGGATCATGGAAAAAGCAAGAGAGTTCCAGAAAAACATCTATTTCTGCTTTATTGACTATGCCAAAGCCTTTGACTGTGGATCACAAGAAACTGTGGACAATTCTGAAAGAGATGGCCACCTGACCTGCCTCTTGAGAAACCTATATGCAGGTCAGGAAGCAACAGTTAGAACTCGGACATGGAACAACAGACTGGTTCCAAATAGGAAAAGGAATATGTCAGGGCTGTATATTGTCACCCTGCTTATTTAACTTCTATGCAGAGTACATCATGAGAAACGCTGGGCTTGAAGAAACACAAGCTGAAATCAAGATTGCCGGGAGAAATATCAATCACCTCAGATATGCAGATGACACCACCCTTATGGCAGATATGCAGATGACACCACCCTTATGGCAGAAAATGAAGAAGAACTAAAAAGCCTCTTGATGAAAGTGAAAGAAGAGAGTGAAAAAGTTGGCCTAAAGTTCAACATTCAGAAAACTAAGATCATGGCATCTCGTCCCATCACTTCATGGGAAATAGATGGGGAAACAGTGGAAACAGTGTCCGACCTTATATTTTGGGGCTCCAAAATCACTGCAGATGGTGACTGCAGCCATGTAATTAAAAGACACTTACTCCTAGGAAGGAAAGTTATGACCAACCTAGACAGCATGTTCAAAAGCAGAGACATTACTTTGCCAATGGTCCATCTAGCCAAGGCTATGGTTTTTTAAGTGGTCATGTATGGATGTGAGAGTTGGACTGTGAAGAAGGCTGAGCACCGAAGAATTGATGCTTTTGAACTGTGGTGTTGGAGAAGACTCTTGAGAGTCCCTTGGAATGCAAGGAGATCCTACCAGTCCATCCTAAAGGAGATCAGTCCTGGGTGTTCTTTGGAAGGAATGATGCTAAAGCTGAATCTCCAGTATTTTGGCCACCTCATGAGAAGAGTTAACTCATTGGAAAAAACTCTGATCCTGGGAGGGATTGGGGGCAGAAGGAGAAGGGAATGACAGAGGGTGAGATAGCTGGATGGCATCACCAACTCGATGGACGTGAGTTTGAGTGAACTCCAGGAGTTGGTGACGGACAAGGAGGCCTGGCGTGCTGCAACTCATGTGGTCACAAAGAGTCGGACACAACTGAGCGACTGAACTGAACTGAATGCTATGTGAAGCATTTTATAAATTATTTTACTTTGGAGAGACTGACAGGCTGTTAAAGTTTTCTCTCTCTCTCTAAGGGAAGATGAAGTTTGATACTCCTTTAAGGTATTTGCTGAATCTGGTAATACCACTTTGGTCTTTTCCCCATTTGTAATATTCTCCCAGTTTCCCAGGCTTTTCGTTTTATTTACTGAAGACTCAGAAGTTGCTCACAATTTTCCTTTCTATCCCCAATACTGTAATTATACGTCAAGGTTGTATACATCATGCAAAATACCAAGCTGGATGAATCACGAGATCGAATCAAGATTGTCGGGAGAAATATCAATACCTCAGATATCAGATGACGCTACTCTACAGAAAAGTAAAGTGGATCTTAAGAGCCTCTTGATGAGGGTGAAACAGGAGTGAGAAAAAGCCAGCTTAAAACTCAACATTCAAAAAACTAAGATCATGGCATCCAGTCCCTCTACTTCATGGTAAAGAGAAGGGGAAAATGTCAAATGACAGATTTTCTATCTTTGGGCTCCAAAATCACTGCAAACGGTGACTGCAGCTACTGAATTCAAAGATGCTTGCTACTTGGAAGGAAAGTGTGACAAATCTAGACAGGACACTAAAGAGCAGACAGATCACTTTGCCAACAAAATTCTATATGGTCAGAGCTATGATTTTTCTAGTAGTTGTGTATGGATGTGAGAGCTTGACCATAAAGAAGGCTGAATGCCAAAGAATCGATGTTTTTGAATTGTGGTGCTAGATAAGACTCTTTAGAGTCCCTTGGACTGCACGGAGATCAAACCAGTCAATCCTAAAGGACGTCAACCCTCAATATTCACTGGAAGGATTGATGCTGAAGCTGAAGCTTCTATACTTTGGCTACCTTATGCAAAGAGCCGACTCACTTAAAAAGACCCTGATGCTGGGAGAGATTGAAACCAAAAGTAGAAGAAGGCCGCAGAGAATAAGATGGTTAGATAGCATCACTAACTCAGTGGAGATGAATTTGAGTAAACTCTGAGAGGCACGGAAGGACACAGAAGCCTGGCGTGCTGTAGTCCATGGGTTCACAAAGAGTCAGACATGACTTAGCGACTAAACAGTAACAATTCAAATTAAGTGCCAATGCAAGATTCCATCCTTTCAGTTTCTTGATCTCATTATTATGATTTTCAACTTGACTCCACTTAATTATTGGATTTTTATGACCACATTCTGGATGTGTTAACCTGTTCTGATATATATCTAAAATCTTAAAATCAAACATCTGAGAGATTCCCACAGTTCAGTTCACTGACTCTTATTTTCTTGACTCCATTATTTTCTGTCTATCAGTCCCCTGCTTTCTTTACTTTGCTTCCTTCCTTAACTATTTTAGATTATCACTTATCACTCTATCACTTCAATCACTTTCTTATTTGTAACTTAATATGTTTATTCCTTTGCCTTGATGAAACTATCCAGCAATAAACAGCCCTAGAAGTGATGAATTAAAGACAATGTGTTTTTTAACCTATTTACAGATACAGCTTAATAGTCACAGGTACGGCTCTTTCTCTTTTTGGCTGTTGACAGAATATAAGCAGTTTCTTACATATTTTAAAAATTTACAATTAGGCGCCTTCATTTTTATTTGGAAGGAAATGGAGTACAAACCTTGTAATCTATTGTAATAAAATGTTTTGCTGTATCAGAGAAAATATCATGTGATACATTCAGATTAGTTGGGAAAATAATTCAAAATATAGTATAATTAGCTCAGAGTAAAATCCAACTACCCTACAAGAATCCATATTCTAACAATTTTCGGTGGTTGGAAGAAGAAAACATATAGATGTATTGCTGACAGAATCTGTTGAGGGACAATGTATGTACATGTGTCGTATGGGGAGTGGGAGATGAAAGAAAGAAGTAAATCAAGGAATAAGAGAGGTGAGACTTGTTGGGGATTGGAAATATATATTTGGCCATGTCTAAGAAGTTTATCACATACATGAACAGTGACCTACTGTCATATGGAGCTCTATTTTCTTCTTCATGGTAGCCTTTTCCATTAAAATATGATCTGGGCAAGGGAAACTCAATAATCATCTTCCCATCTACACCACTTCTTTCAGTGTTTCTGAGTTCTAAGAATGGCACCACCATTACCCGGTGAGTGATGACAGCCACCTGGACAACATTCTTGATTCTTTACTAACCATTTAATCATTAAGTCACAATGACGTTACATAATTTTAGATGTATGTTTTCTATTAAAGTGGCTAGCATCAGTGACCTAAATTAAATAGAACCCAATGAGTTGAATGTTAAAGATTCAAGTACCCAAGGAAAATGAAAATCTGTTTCATAGTTACAGAACCTATAGCTTAGACAGATGGTTGCAAAAAAGTCCTAGCCAGGGAATAAAATGGATCAGAAAATTAAGCAAAATCTCCACTACACTCTATGCCAACTTCTCCAAAATAAGCAGGGTTTTGAATCTAGAAATCTGAGGCTATTTTTACCTTCTTAGCAGATATGAGATACTCCTTTTAAAAGGCAGCTGAACTATCCCAGAAGACATGCTGGACAATGAGTCTTGAGGGGAAAAGAGACTGAGGTATCTGGGGTTTGGGTAGTTTACTGTAAGACTAAGAAGATGATGTAAGAAGAGGGTCCTAAAAGTGAGATGGTACATTTACTTCCAATGAAAGGGCAGGAACATGTGCAGCTGTTCCCCAGGTACCACAGCTCCTTGCATTTATGCAGAAACTGAAGTCTAATTTTGTCCAGAAACAGACCTGCTTTCAAGAATAAGCATATCTCTAGAGCCCAGAGTAAAATGAAGATCTAGAGCTTTACATTAATAAGATTAGCAGAATCTCAGCATAATCCTTGAGTGTGTGGGGCCCTATTAATAAATAAGACTGAGTTTTCCACCTCTCATGGAGGGGACTCAGGGCAAATTAATTCAGGTTTAAATAAAATCTGAGTACAGTGGTTGTAGTTCATACCCGTTATAAATGGCATCAGTAAACGTTTTAAGACAAAGGACAGAGAAATGGAGCCAGGAAGTGAAAGTTAATAGGACTGTTTCAGAATATTCCAAATCTAGACTTTGTTTCAAAAGCATATGGTTTTCACTTCAAATACTACCTGCTCACTCCTTGCTTTATGTTTTAGTGTTTAATTTACATTACTTTAAGTTAATATTTTGTGCTTATAATGCTGATTTTGAGTTATTACTTTGACTTTAAATTCTTGATAGAGTGAGAGAACTCTTGATACAGATGAAGCCTTGTTTTGGAAGTGTAGACTATCAGACTGAAATCCAATAACTATGTCCATCCTCTCATTTCAACCTGTTACATTTATTTATATAACTTTTTAGAAGCTATGGCATGCTATTCTATGAAGTTTCATAGCCATTAAGTGAGAATGAGCTATGATACAAATATTTTTTATTTCTAAGCAGGTTAATTTTTTGGTCATCTTAGATTTCACAGTGTTAACAAGATCACAATTAATATTAATAGATTGTTTCTTCTACTTAGTGCTACCAATATACTTGTCAATACAACTTGTTAATTTATATTTTAAAAAAGCTTTCAAATTCTAGTTTTTCCACAGGGAAGAAATCAAGATCAATAACATTATATGAATTCAAAAGTTAAATATGTTAGAGCCAGCAAGCAGCATAATTGAGTCAAAAGATAAAAGCTAAAAGGAATTATATGTTAAAATTAAACATTTTTTTATAAAACAGGAAGTAGAACATTATAGAGATGAAATTCCTCCAGATTTAACATATATTTAATAACAAGAATATATCTGTAAGTGGTATTCAACCTCTCCACTGAGGAAACTACAAGGCTACTGGAAGAGACAGGCACATCTATGTTGCTATAAAACATTAAGTGATATACCATAGATAGTTGCAATACAGATAATTACCACAAACTATGAGGAATCAGGTTTACAAAAGATAGAGAAACCAGGGAACTCTATAGAAAGGGTGACATGTGACCTCAGCTATAACAGGGTGACCATACTTTCCTATTTCTTCTAGTATATGTCTTCATAAAGCAGCCAGACTAATCTTTTTAAACATAAATCAGATCATGTTACCCTTCCGCTCAAAACCCTTCACTGTTTTTCATGCCACTTAGGATAAAGTCACGAATCCTTGTGATCTACAGGACTTTAAATCATCAGGCTCATATGTTCCTCTCCAGCCTCATCTCAAGACACCACTCCCACCACTCACTGAGCTGTAGACATAAAACTCCCCTTTCTGTTCATTTTATTATTTCTATGCTCTGAGTCTTTGTAATGTTTCTCTTCTAATGTTCTATATTCCACCCTTTGCTGATGATTCCCTTCTCATCCCTCAAAACTTGGCCTAAACTGACCTTCTTTGAAAAAGTCTTCCCTGAATCTCTAATCTAAAATAAAGATCCTCTGTTATACTCTTTCTTTCAGAGTACCCTATATTTTTCTTTCCTAATGTTTGCTGAATTTTGTTATTAATGCTTTATTTCTATAATTATTTAATATGAGCCCCTTCTACCAGACTATAATTTAATTATGCGAGGGCAGGCCAGGCTTTGGTGCTCAGCTGTTTCATCAAATACTAGTTTAGATGTTGCTGTGAAGGTATTTTGTAGGTGTGATAACATGTATAATCAGTTGACTATAAGTATCACTTCATGGGAAATATAGATGGGGAAACAGTGGAAACAGTGTCAGACTTTATTCTTTTGGGCTCCAAAATCACTGCAGATGGTGACTGCAGCCATGTAATTAAAAGATGCTTACTCCTTGGAAGGAAAGTTATGATCAACCTAGATAGCATATTTAAAAGCAGAGACATTACTTTGCCGACTAAGGTCCGTCTAGTCAAGGCTATGGTTTTTCCAGTGGTCATGTATGGATGTGAGAGTTGGACTGTGAAGAAGGCTGAGTGCCAAAGAATTGATGCGCTTGAACTGTGGTGTTGAAGAAGACTCTTGAGAGTCCCTTGGACTGCAAGGAGATCCAACCAGTCCATTCTGAAGGAGATCAGCCCTGGGTGTTCTTTGGAAGGAATGATGCTAAAGCTGAAACTCCAGTACTTTGGCCACCTCATGCGAAGAGTTGACTCATTGGAAAAAACTCTGATGCTGGGAGGGATTGTGGGCAGGACGAGAAGGGGACGACAGAGGATGAGATGGCTGGATGGCATCACTGACTCGATGGACGTGAGTCTGAGTGAACTCCGGGAGTTGGTGATGGACAGGGAGGCCTGGCGTGCTGCGATTCATGGGGTCGCAGAGTCGGACACGACTGAGTGACTGAACTGAACTGAACTGAAAGGATATTATGCCCAGTAATGTGGGTGGGACTCAGCTCATCAGTTGAAGGTCTTAAGAGAAAAGACCTAGGTTTCCTGGAGAAGAAGGAATTCTGCCTCAAGACAGAAATCCTGTCTGTGCTTCCAGACTGCCAGCCCAGCCTACAGATTTCAGATTTGCCAGGTCCCATAAGCATGTGAGCCAATTCTTTGAAATAAATTGATATCTATATATCTATATTCATATCCATACCCAAATCTATATCTGTATTTTAGCTATATTCTGTTGGATCTTAAAATTTTGTTTGTCTGGTGAACCCTGATTGATACAGTCTGCTTCTACTTGTAAAACTGTGTGATACTATACAGGTTTCACTTAAACTCTGAAATCTTCAATTTCTTTATTGTAATATGAAAAAAAAATTCAGTATCAACCTTAATGGAGATTTTATGAATGTTAAAAAAAATCTCATTTAACATTCTTAGTATAGTGCCGGGCAAACAATAAATATTTAATTAATGTTAGATGTGGTGGTATTGTTATTATTATAAGAAACAAATATCTAGAGTTAGCTATTTTTAAAGATGTTTATGTTCTAATATTACTTTAAATTCAAGTAATAAAGTTTTCTTAAATTTATCTTATACTTGAGATCCCAGGACAGTTGATCAACTACTATCCTGGCCATATTCCAGATGTTCTTTCTGGCTAACAGAATCACTTCTACCAGAATTTTTCTTAGTGTCCTTTACACAATTAACCAATCCCTAAATTCTGCCAGACAGAGACTGGATAAAAACATTCAATGAGATAAGATAATACTAATATATATAAATGAAGGACATTAGCAATCTTAATATAGTGACCTGACTCACTACTATTTTTCTAGAAAACATTGTGCAGAAGAAAGCAAAACAAATTTATGTCCACAAATTTTTAGTAGAAAAACACTTTTTATTATAGTCTCAAAAATAGCCTAATTTGAGATGAAAACCTTTCCTAAGAAAAAGTGAATAGAGAAATATGAAATAAAATATTTTTAAACAATGTATTACTTCTCCATAATACATGCTTATATATTACTACTTATATGTAAGAAAAATTAAGAATGATATAAATCTAATAATTTGAAGAGTTGACTCTAAAAGATTAAAAACAAACCATTTCTACACCCTTACTATATACGAGAAATGATATTCTAAAATACTTGTCTAAACAAATTTTGTATTGTTATACATAATTATAAATTAGAAATAACTTCCATTAGATTACTTGTAGAAGTTCAGATTTTCTTTTAAAGCCATTCTAAAGAGTCATTAAAAAGATTTCAGGAAAAAAATTAAGCAATTTATAATCCTTTAAAATAACAGTATATGAGTAATTTTTACGTTTATAGTTACTTTTTATTTATAACTTTTAAAATTAACCTATGAGTTACTATTTACTTCTAGTATTTTTTCTTACAACTCACCTATGAGAAACCGCTCCCCATGCACCATGCTTATTTGTGAGAATGTTCAAGATTTTCTGTTTCAACTGATTTGCAGTCACGTGGTCCCGATGCTTTGCGGCACTTATGAGATGGTCACACATCTTCTCTTCCTCTCTTCTATCAGCAGCATATTGGGCACACTGTGACTAAAAGAAATACCAACAGTGCATGATAATACACCTCTATCTACATAGGAGAGAAATGATATCTAGCCTTGAGTTAAAGGGTAATTATCAATTCAATTTTTAAAACTCAGATAATATTCTGAAAGTTATTCTAGTATATATGTATGTGTGTATATATTTGTGCATATACATATGGTCACTTTGCAAACTGGTAAAACTGTGTTCTTTCTATGTGTTTATATATAAAGTACATGGAAAGCAATTTGAATGTTAATAACCTGGGTCTCCCACATTGTAGGCAGATTCTTTACCATCTGAGTCACAAGGAAAGCTCATTAAGTAATATTATCAGATAATTTATGACTTTTAATCTACCTTCCAATTTTGAAATTCTGATTTTAACATACTCTAAAAGTGAGCATTTTAGAAACAAAATAGTTTATCAAAAATTCAAATCTACTTATTATTTTACCAATACAATGTTGTTGTTGCTGTTTAGTTGCTACGTAGTGTCTGACTTCTGTGACCCCATGGACTGTAGCCTGCCAGGCTGCTCTACAGATGGGATTTCCCCTCAAGAACACTCGAGTGGTTTGCCATTTCCATTTCCAGGAGATTGTCCCAACCGAGGGACTGAACCCAGGTCTCCTGCATTGGCAGGGGAATTCTTTACTGCTGAGCTACCAGGGAAGGCCGTAATATAGTATATAAGTGTTCATTGTTCAGTCATGTCCAACTCTTTGTCACACCATGGACTGTAGCCTGCCAGGTTCTTTTATCCACGGAATTCTCCAGGCAAGATTACTGGAGTGGGTAGCCATTCCCTTCTCCAGGGGATCTTCCCGACCCAGGGACTGAATGCAGGTCTCCTGAAATGCAAGAAGATTTTTTTTTTTACCATCTGAGCCACCAGGGAAGCCCAATATAGTATCAGCTCAGTTCAGTTGCTCAGTCATGTCCAACTCTTTGCAAACCCATGAACTGCAGCACGCCAGGCCTCCCTGTCCATCACCAACAACCGCAGTCCACCCAAATCCATGTCATTGAGTCGGTGATGCCACCCAACCATCTTATCCTCTATCATTCCATTCTCCTGCCTTCAATCTTTCCCAGCATCAGGGTCTTTTCAAATGAGTCAGCTCTTCGCATCAGGTGGACACAGTATTGGAGTTTCAGCTTCAACATCAGTCCTTCCAATGAACACCCAGGACTGATCTCCTTTAGGATGGACTGGTTGGATCTCCTTGAAGTCCAAGGGACTCTCAAGAGTCTTCTCCAACACCACAGTTCAAAGCATCAATTCTTCGGCGCTCAGCTTTCTTTATAGTTCAACTCTCACATCCATACATGACCACTGGAAAAACTGTAGCCTTGACTAGATGGACCTTTGTTGACAAAGTAATGTCTCTGCTTTTTAATATGCTGTCTAGGTTGGTCATAACTTTCCTTCCAAGAAGTAAGCGTCTTTTAATTTCATGGCTGCAGTCACCAATTGCAGTGATTTTGGAGCCCAGAAAAAAAAAGTCTGACACTGTTTCCACTGTTTCTCCATCCATTTTCCATAAAGTGATGGGACCGGATGCCATGATCTTCGTTTTCTGAATGTTGAGCTTTCAGCCAACTTTTTTACTCCCCTCTCTCAGGCTCTTTAGTTCCTCTTCACTTTCTGCCATAAGGGTGGTGTCATCTGCATATCTGAGGTTATTGATATTTCTCTCGGCAATCTTGATTCCAGCTTGTGCTTCTTCCAGCCCAGTTGTTTCTCATGATGTACTCTGCATAGAAGTTAAATAAGCAGGGTGACAATATACAGCCTTGACGTACTCCTTTTCCTATTTGGAACCAGTCTGTTGTTCCATGTCCAGTTCTAACTGTTGCTTCCTGACCTGCATATAGGTTTCTCAAGAGGCAGGTCAGGTGGTCTGGTATTCCCATCTCTTTCAGAATTTTCCACAGTTTCTTGTGATCCACAGTCAAAGGCTTTGGCATAGTCAATAAAGCAGAAATAGATGTTTTTTGGAATTCTCTTGCTTTTTCCATGATCCAGCGGATGTTGGCAATTTGGTCTCTGGTTCCTCTGCCTTTTCTAAAACCAGCTTGAACATCTGGAAGTGCACGGTTCACATAATGCTGAAGCCTGGCTTGGAGAATTTTAAGCATGACTTTACTAGCGTGTGAGATGAGTGCAATTGTGTGGTAGTTTGAGCATTCTTTGGCATTGCCTTTCTTTGGGATTGGAATGAAATGTCTTACTTAAAAATGTTATGTTCCTGATAATTATATATAAATCAAAACGGTGCCATTTAATAGTGTTCCATCTCATAAATGGCAATGTGGTATAGAAGATAGTTTAGGAATTTTGACTTTCATTCAATTTCACACTTTATGTAAATTCTTTTTTCTCTGTAATCAGTTTTATATTCATAAAATAAAGGGCTAAAACAATATTTTCTCTACAGAGTATCTTAGCTTTCAAATTTAGTGTACTCAAAGTGTCTTTGAATGATAACTACTCTCTTAATTTTCTCTACCTAGTAATCAGTTGTCCTGTCAGCTATCTGTATTCAAGTTCATTGGTATTAGAAACATAGGCAATCTTGTGTATCAAAAAGGTTCAATACAAACATGAACATGAAGATGAAACATCTCTTTAATCATAAGTCTTTTCTGTATAATGATTTATGTATAGAGTGACTGCAAATTTTAATATTATCAAGTATTAATATGAGTCATATAATTATAAAAAACTTTCATACATCTAAAATATACATATAATGAGTTCACATTCATTATTACAAAGTAAAAATCCTTCATGGAAGGTATCTGAGCATAATCCTTTCAACTATCTCTTGATTCAGACTATCACAAGTCATGTCTTCCAGAGAAATAATCCTTCTGTAACCTAAGAAGGATTAATTCATTTTCCAATTTATCTTTTTGTACAGGGAATCACCAATTAGTACAATGATCTGCCTCCATAATGAGGTTAATATTTCATTAGCTCATTGGAGAGTAAAATTAAATTTTCATTTTTCTTCCTTAACAATTACAGTGGTTAGCCAAAAAAAACTTAACTGTTAAGTACCCATCTCAAATTAAATATAGTTTTTTTTCTTAATTACAGGCTTATATGGGAGATATAGAAATTCTTCAAAAAGTCCTAGCATAAAATGTTATGGCTTTTATAAAATCTCTGACAATATAAAAGTGGAATAGGTTTGGTAAACTACATATGCACACAGATACACACACATCAGTGAGTTTTATTAATACAGCTTTAACCTAAAAGGAATAAATAGAAAATTTGCGTTAAAAAAAACAATGCACGTTCATTAACAATGATAATACTCTCAAAATTTGGTTTACATCATTATTTTTTTGTGTACACAATGTAAAAACACTGAGTTGTTCACATTCCCTTCACAGCATCTATACCTCTATTAGCTGTGTGTCCTCAATCAAACAGATCTCATTTTCACCAAGATGGTGAAAATTTTATTAAGGGTGTGTGAAAACAATCTTACTCTTTAAATGTACAAAGCACGCATACACAGTACATAAACAAATAAATAGCATATTGGTGATAATTATAATAAATCATGGTAGGGGCTGATTAGGGTGACAACTATTTAAAATTTTCCTTAGAGAGGACAATAATATTAAAAGGTTGAAAAACACCACTCTTAGCTTAATATCACCTTGGTTAAATGCATGTTAGAGCTTGTAATTAATATCTGATGGCTTGAAAATGTATCCTAAATGCTTTCACATGTCAAATATTGATCTGCTTATATCCCCACAAAATAATTTGCTTTTCTTAGTAGAAATATGATCAACTCAAAACTGATTCTGCAGGGAATTCAGTTAATATCCTAAATGTTATTACTAACAGAGGTTGAAAGTCAACTGAACATTGCTATTTTGTCTACAGTTCTGACATATCTTATACCTAAACATATTATTCAAAGCAGATAACTTAATCTTTTCTCATCATCCAGATTAGAGTATGATACCTGATTTGTAAAGATTTGAAGTTATTTATGGTTGGAAAGATACAAAACTTCATTCTGACAAACACTTAACTGTCGATGTACTTTTATCAGAATTTATATATATTTTTTTCAAATAAGACTGCTACAATCCCATATGACAGGTATGTGCTACCTCATTTGACAAATGAAGTGGATATTATGGTTATTATAACAAAACAGTTATTTCTGCCTTATTCTTTTCAGCGAGGTAGATCAGAGATCTCTAGACCTAGGACATCAACCTGCATGACTAACAGAACTGCTTTACTGAGATAAAAACCTCAAAACTAGAAATATGGGTTCTGGCTTCCAGCTGCACCACACTTGTTCATATGTTTTATCATGACCATAAATTGCTGGACTTAAGTATTATTTTCAAGGCCAACCTAAGTCAAATACCAGGTCACCTAAATATTTCTGAGAATAAGTTTATTGAATCAGGGTAATATGTCAAATAATTACTGACATGCTAGAAATATAAGAATAATATTTATTTAAAAAACTATTAGTATGACTATATACTACTTGGAATACCTTAAATTTTTGAATATAAAATAGAAATGATAGTTTGTTCTTTATGCAAATGATAATTTGTGCTTATGAAGATTTTAAACTGTTATGTTTCCATATATACATACAGATCTACATATACATCATATATAATATGTTGCTTCATTCGTTAATCAAGTATAAATTATAAAAATAAAATATGAACTAAAATGATCTTTGGCTACTCTAAATAGAGATGAATACATTATTAAATAATAAATTGCTGAAGAGCAAAACTGTTTCTTCACATAACCACTATTACACCCATATCTAATGGTGTGTAAGCTATGCTTAAAAATTACTAAAGGAATTGCACTGTAAAACTATATGTGCCTTTAAGAATAAGTTAGAAAAACCTCAGTCTATCAAGTGGTTAGGCATAATGCTAGAGTGGTCTTTTCATATTGCAAATGAGGTAATAAGTGCCCTGTCTGACATTTACTAAAGCTTTTAAAAACAACTGAAATGCCTTCACTGAAATTTTCGTCTTAAAAAAAAATACTTATGTAAGGTTACCATTGGTGACAACTGACTTGAAACAAAAAAGCAGAATTTAATTCACTCCCAAAACCTTACCTCAAACTCTGCATGTTTATGTACATCCTCAGCTCTCTGTCTGTTCAAAATAAACTCAGCTTCATTTGCAACACGAACTATATGGTCCTTCATAGCATGGCATAGCAATCTGAAAAGAGAAATACCTTTGGAATTAATATAATAACTTTGTGCAACTCAATTTTTTTCAGTAATCAAATTTCAGTATTGTAAATATTAACTATGCATAAATTTTAGATAAGTCTAAATCATACAATTACAAAATATGCTATTAAACTGTTACAGCAATGCCTCTTAAATACAGTGTGTCTTGTGAACAAATGATTCAGTTAATTTAATAAAGGTATTAAAGGCAAGAAAAACAAGGATTTTGGATACTTTTAAAATGGTTAAAGCAACAGAATTCAGTGTCATGAAAGTAAATTTTTACAAAAAACCTGGATAATCGTTCATTAGAAAATCTAGACTGTATTCTTGACTAATTAATATATAGACACTAGGACTAAATTACATCTAAAATTCACTTACATGCTCAGATCCTTAATTCTAAGATGGAACCTTCCTTAAATAAATTCTGAGGAGCAGTGAATTCAAGATAGTTTCTCACTAGAAATCTTACAAAAATCTATGTCTGTTCTGACATAAACTTTGTTATCCCATGGTGAGATTTGGGTTAAATTGATTGTCACTCTAGAAACAGCAGGAACTTCCTGGCCATATGACGGAGGCCTCACGTAAGAGGAACGCAGGCACATTCCAGTGGGAATATGTCTAGTTTTCAGGATGGATGTTAACAACTTAAGTTACTCAAAGAACACAAGAGTAAGGGGAAATCTACTAGAAAGCACAATACTTGGGGGAAAGTGGCTCAAACACTTCTGTAATGTTGGAGGGCAAACAATCGTACAGATAGTCTTACATTTAATCACTGAGGAAGCTGGGAAAATAAAAGAAGTTAAAGACTAAACTTTCCAACTAGTAAGTTTTGATGACCTCATTGGTTTATATTTTATAGATAATCTTCAAAAGAGAAGAGGTTGGAGTCTTTGGTTCAATGGCTTTATCTAGTGCATGAAGGCTGAAGAAAGCCAGGAAGAAATCTAATATGTGTGAATTAGTGCAGATTACAACATTTAAATAGATTAACAGAAGACAGGAGGAAGGAAGAGACTCAGGGTCTGGCTGGTTAATAGGTATGATACCATTCTTAGGAACAAAACAGTGAATGACCGAAGCCAAGAGGCATGGCGGCAGAGCAGGGGATGGGGTAGGAGAGATTCATGCCTCAGATACACCAGAGAAATTGTATCGGTTGTCTGTCCTCCTAGTTTTTCACTGAGGAGTTATACATCAACTAATGCATGATATGTTTGTGTGTGTATTTTTTTTAAGCAGAAATTTATTAAGATCCATTTATATAGTGTTTTACACACACAGAATCCTCAACATTCAGGCAATCAACACTATTCTCAGAAGTGCATTGTAAGAAGACAGACTTCTTTGACCTCATCCCCTAAAAAGATACTTCTGTTTATACTCCTAAAAATGATGAATTTATTACACCACCTCTCAAGAACAATCCCACTAATCCCAAAACCTCTGCAGAGGGTGAAGAGGGATTAGCAGAGAACCTTCTCCACAACACAGTGCCACACCCAGATGGGTAGTGCAAGAGACACAGAAATGGCTTCAAGGAGTGTGTACCCAATAATGGGGCTGTGAGGAGAGCCTGGGGCCCTGCTGGGGGCCAGACAATACTGAATGGCTTCCAGGGCCTCTTATTCCTCCTCACCTTCTCATGCAGCCATGGCTCCTGGAGATTTAGGCTCCGGGAGGGCATCTCTCACCTTACTACGTGCTTTGCCTAAAGCCCCTATGGTGATGTCAAACAGAATTCTGTCAATTTCTATTGCTGCTGCTTCTTTCATTTCTTCTTGATTGCCCATGCTTTCAAAAGTGTCCTCTAACATCTTTTCTATGATCCCAGCCTTTATCATCTCTTTGGACAGGTCCCACATGGTGGCCTGGATTTCCAAGATCTTCACAAGATGCTGCATGGCCTTCATCACTTCTGTGTTCTTCTGCTGTTCATAGGGCTTTTCAGAGTTTTCTTATGCTAATGATTTTAAGAATTTTAAGACTGACCAAGAGAAGGATTTTATGGTTTAGGAGTTTGTGTCAGCTACATGTAATAGAAACCCAATTACACTGGCTTAACTAAAAGGAGATTGTGTTGTTTTTTTTTAACCCTCCACAATAAGAAGAAGCCCAGTGTAGGCAGTCCAGGTAGCCACTCACACAACTGCCGGCTGGTTCTTCAGCCCTGTGAGCACGGAGTTCATGTGTACTTTGGATGTACAGAGCTTGCTCATGGCCTTCCTTGACCTGAATCATCTTGGCCAGAACCATGCAGACATCCTTCTGACCCTTTCTGGCAGCATGATTCATAGACTGTTTCACTTTTTCTTCTTCTCTATGGATATCTCATATCTGCCCGTCAACAACTCTCATTTCTTTTCTTATCTTTAGTGACCATTCGTTGGCCAGCTCTTTGGGCAGCTTCTCCTGAGTTTTTCCAAATAGCCCCATGGCGAACTGAACTGAACTTGCACTTCCCAGCTTTCCATTCCCTGAGCCCAGGCAGGTCACAGGCAGCTGCTTGAGTGGGGCCATTGAGAGGCACGTGTGGATGTTTTATTTCCATGCCTCTACTTATTTGACTCTTTTAAAGGGGAGCTAAAAATCCCAAAATCTAAGATTCCTTTAGAATCTTCAATTCTATCTCACTTCAGGAAGTCACTCTATTGGCCATAATCAGCTTCACATATTAAATTTTTAAGCTCAAATAATCTACTCTGTGTCACAGTCACAGATAAGAATCCTAAACTTTCTCTCTTCCCTTCACTTGTCTCTCCCTGGTTCCAGGCAAAAAAAAAAAAAAAAAAAGACTTCCAACTTCCACTTCTGTGATCCCTCTGTTTTCTCTTAGTCCTTCATCCACTGCTCGATTTATTTCCTTTTTCACTAACTTGGATCCCATGATTCCACATTTTAAGCATCCTCTTGCAACACCTTCACTCAATCCATGATCTGTGCTATAGCTGCTTAGGAAATACGTTAACACTAGGTAGAGATGGGGGTATCCCTTCTCAGTCCTACATCTGGACCTCTGAGGAAACTTAAGTTGACTTTTCTAAGCTAATTTTGTTAAGGCTGTATTCCTCGTCATGTGTGGTTATTTAAGTCTCTGTTTTTATTACGTTAGTGAAAGTTAATGATTAGAAAAAATGTCTTTAAATGCCTGAATCCAAAAAATCTCCCAGACTTTCTCAAGGAGCTGCGTGTATGTGTTGACAGCCCTTGAACACTCAACCAGGCAGGTTTGAACCCTACCTTTGTGTTTACTTTCTGCTGCCACAGAATCTCAGCATCCATAGGTGAGAGTTTGGAACTTTCTCCTCTTTCCAGAGCATGAAAACTAAGCATGTGCAGGGCCCTTTAGAATTTCAGAAATATGTCCGAGCTTTTCAAAGTCTTGTGTACATTTTACTCCCTTGCTGTTCCTCTCAAGCTTTTCGATTTGTCTACCATTGGCCTCAACTGTTCTCTATCACCTCAGGCAATGGCAACCTAAGATACTGGCCTATAAATGCCTTCAACAAATGCCCTCAGTAAAGCAGCTTTCTTTTCACACTAGGCCAGTTCCAAATTAGGCAAAATGAATCTTTTAACCTATTCTCTCAGGGAGTCACTAGACAGATCAAAAGTAAGTGATTAAAATTCTTTGCTAATGATGTCTATTTCCCTCTGGCACAGTGGCTTATAATGTGTGCTTTTTAAATTGTTTCCTTTGAACTGGAAAGCAAAGGTTGGCACTGGAGTTAAGTTAAAATGTCACAAAATTACTGCACCATCACACCCCCTAATAGTTTTTGAAAATATTTTTGTTGTATATACAATTATTGAGACTTTTTTCTTCAAACATTGAAAGTATTATGTCCTTATCTTCTAGCTTTCTTTGTTGCTGTCATTCTACTTTCCCCTTTTTCTAAATGATCAGTTCCTTCTTTCTGGGTGCTTTTACCTCTTTATTTTTGGCTTTGCCCAGTTTCAGTACCATGTGTCTAGCCTGGGTTTCTTTTTATTTATCCTACTTGAGGTACACTGTGATTTTCATATTACTATATTTTTATTTTCAATCAGCTTTTAAAAATTCACAAATATTATCTTTTAAAATATTTCATTTCACCTACTCTGTATTTATTTTCCTTTTTCAATTCTGATGATTTACAAATTAAACTTTCTTATTCTACCCCCATACCTCTTAATATCACTTTCATTTTTCATTTCTTTCTCTTTCTGCATTTTGGGTAGAAATCTCAAAATCTATTTTTCAAGTCAGTATAATTCCCTTCATCTTTGTATAATCTGATGAATCATTAATACACAGAGTTTTTCCAAATTGTATTTTTAAAACCTATGAACTGTTAGTCACTCAGTAATGTCTGACTCTTTATGATCTCATGGACTGTAGCCTGTCAGGCTCCTCTGTCCATGGGATTCTTCAGGCAAAAGTTAGTGGAGTGGGTTGCCATTCCCTTCTCCAGTGGACCTTCCTGACACAGGGATCAAACCCAGGTCTCCTACATTGCAGGCAGACTCTTTACTGTCTGAGCCACCAGGAAAACCTTAAAAAATATATATATATACGTATATATACATTAAAAAAAATATATATATACATCCCCCAAGGACTATCAAGGTTAGAATTATGAAATTCAGGAAATAAAATAGTACAAAATCGAATGAATAAAAAGAGACCATGGGAAGCTTTGAAAAATTGAGAGGTGACAGAATTTAAGGCTTTCCTGGTTGCTCAGGGGTTGCTCCTAGGGGTAGGATGTGAATGCTCTATAGCAGAAGATAATCCTCAGTGACCCATTCAGCTTTATTCACTCTTCAATCTGTTAAAATCTGACTTTAAGATCATCCTACATTAATCACTAGTCTTGTTAATTTTATTTATTTTTAATCTGCTTCTTTATTACTTAAATATTGTTTTAATTCAAGCCTAATCATCTGTCATCCAATTACAACAGCCTCCCGATTTCTCTGACTCCCTCAAATCTTCAGTTCCTCTGTTACATTTTTCGCTCTGCCACTAGTGTTATTTACACTTCTTGGCTACTTTTATTGACAAGGTAATAGTTAAACATTATATATAGACATCGGTCTACTTTTCCAACTTTATCTAGCGCCTTTTCAGTATATGTTTTCTGTGTTTCAGAGAACATAGTTCTTTAGTGATTCATGCAACTTCAGGACTTCTGTATGTGCCACTTCTTTGTGGAACTCCTACCACTCACTCCTCTCCACACAACTAAGAGACCTTCTCCCAATTTCTCAGATGTTCTGGGAATTATATTTATCACACTGTCTTATGGACTTTTCCCCCTCTTTTTTCCTTTTAACAAGTCTCTCTTAAGACTGTGAAGTTCATTAAATGAAGTACAATCCCATTCATCTCTGTATCCAACATGATTTGCATGGTAGCTGTTGAGAAACATGGACTCACCAGTAACACATGACTAAATGGAAAAAATGACTGAGTGAATTCCTGAGCAGGTTATGTAGGAAGGAGGGTAAAAGAAGAAATATAATTTTAATGATGTTAGTTTAACACTATAAAATCCTATTATATATTTAGCACATAAAAAACGGGTAAATAAAAATATCATATAACTTGGTAATTATGGAATATTTTCTTCCTCAGAGTAACTACAACACAGGAAGTAAATGAACTGGTCTTCATCTTCTATTCTAAGTTTATTTTTCAAAGGGACTAGAAAAAGAAAACAATTTGTTGAATCCCATTCATTCTTCTTCTAGAATGGAGCTGTCATAGATACAGGAAAGCAATCAGGGAACAAAACAAAGCATTCTCTTACAAATGGAATACATATCATTATGGCAAGTTCTGTTTACTAGGAAGTCTCTAGTTCTATGCAATTTGTTATAATTTAAATTGTTTTTCATTGATCAGAAGCCCTGAAATCCTGAATTTCAAATATAAATAGTTTCTGTTGTTTTATTGAAAGAAAAAATGTCAATAGAAAAGGCAATATTAGAAATTAGACAAATAAGTCTTTCATCCTTTATAGATGAACGGGAGAACAGAAGGAAGAACTAGTTTATATTTAAATTCTGCTTTTTATTAATGTTATAAATTTGGACAAATAATTTTCCATGTGTCTTAAGTTTTAGCCTTCTGATTAGAAAATGGGTGTGTACTGTCTCACATATCCTAAACACTAGAAGAAATAGTGCATGCTCAAGCTGTAATACGATTAGATTTTTAGATCCCGATTTAGTCATGAAGACAGGTCCTTATCAGAAGTGACGTGGCCACATGGTGTAGGAGCAGATGTAATACCTCTGTGTTAATTTTTCTGGCCCCAGAATTTAAAAAGAAAGGCATAAAGTTTCTGGTGACACTGTAAGGAAAAGTTTGACTGAATAAGAAAAGTTTAATTTCTTCCTGTGATTTTTTTAAAGACTATTAAAAAATCTGGGAAAAAATATGATTTTCATTTTTCAATTTAATAATATAAAGTTCAAAAGAGATTATAATTCTTAAAATAAAATTATGTTCGTATTTGCTTTATCAGATAATAAAAACATAAAGGTATTTTTCAATTGTTTTAAATCTTATTTTCACAAAAAAAGCTAGAGTTGATTTTTTTTCTTTTTTTAATCCTACACAGTGTGCCTACATCTGTTTAGGCCCTAAAAGAAGCCTTCCCCAATCATTACTGTCTACCGGAACATATTCTTCTTCTACAGTCAATGCAGTTTTTATAACATTTTTTTTGCACGACTTATTTATAATGCCTGTGACATTTTGAACTGTTTAATATTTTGTGCATGTAAACTCTAACTTCTCAATTACAAAATACTTTTAGATGAAGACCAGATGTAAAATGTATTTATATCACTGCTAAAACTATTTAACAAGTATTTTATAAGCATTTATTCAGTTTTTTTGCTGTATGTATGGTAATTATACAGACATTAAGAATGTCAGAAATACCTGTACAGCTACTACACTATTTTTGGTAATTAGAGAATAACTAATCCTTTCAGCTTGGACTGTGACTCTTTATAACAGTCATGCTATAAAATAAGTATTCTGTTTTTCCACACATTGTTTTGTAGAGAGCAACTGAGGGATATAAATCGTCTGTGTTCTCACTTTATGAATATGGGAACTAAACAGCCTATAATCAATGCATTGAAGCCATTACCCAGATACCTTGGGGAGAGTTCCTAGACTAAATTAATGGCCAGGCCATGACTATGTGCACGTGTGCTCAGTTCCTCAGTCACGTCTGATTCTTCGCAACCGCACAGACTGTAGACCACGAGGCTCTTCTGTCCATGGAACTATCTATACAGGCAAGAATTCTGGAGTGGGTCGCCATTTCCTCTCCCACGGGGTCTTCCTGACCCTGGATTGAGCTCACGTCTCCTGCAACTCTCACACTGGTAGGCAGATTCTTTACTACTGAGCCACTTGGGAAACAATGCCACGACTGGTTTTTTGAATCTCAGCTAGCATTTGCTTGCAGTAAGTAAGAACAATAAAAACAACAACAAAAAAATTATGTCTCTAGGAAATAAGGAACAGAAAGAAATATAGCACTGAAATGATTCTACGAAAAATAGGGCACCGTTCCCTTTTGTTTTAAATATAAAACCCCATTTGTGTCTTATGAAATAAACTACATCAGTTCAGTTCAGTTCAGTTGCTCAGTTGTGTCTGACTCTCTGTGACCCCAAGAACTGCTGCACGCCAGGCTTCCCTAACCATCACCAACACCCGGAGTTCAATCAAACTCAGGACCATAGAGTTGATGATGCCATCTAGCCATCTCATCCTCTGTCGTCCCCTTCTCCTCCTGCCCACAATCCCTCCCAGCATCAGAGTATTTTCTAATGAGTTAACTCTTCTCATGAGGTGTCCAAAGTACTGGAGTTTCAGCTTTAGCATCACTCCTTCCAAAGAATACCCAGGACTGAACTCCTTTAGAATGGACTGGTTGGAACTCCTTGCAGTCCAAGGGACTCTCAAGAGTCTTTTCCAACACCACAGATCAAAAGCATCAATTCTTTGGCGCTCAGCTTTCTTCACAGTCCAACTCTCACATCCATACATGACCACTAGAAAAACCATAGCCTTGACTAGATGGACCTTTGTTGGCAAAGTAATGTCTCTGCTTTTGAACATGCTATCTAGGTTGGTCATAACTTTTCTTCCAAGGAGTAAGGTAAGGTAAGGTAAGGTGAGTTCGCTCAGTCGTGTCCGACTCTTTGCGACCCCATGGATTGTAGCCTACCAGGCTCCCCCGTCCATGGGATTCTCCAGGCAAGAATATTGGAGTGGGTTGCCATTTCCTTCTCCAGAGGATCTTCCCGACCCAGGGATAGAACCCAGGTCTCCCGCATTGGAGGCAGACGCTTTAACCTCTGAGCCACCAAGCGTCTTTTAATTTCATGGCTGCAATCACCATCTGCAGTGATTTTGGAGCCCCCAAAAATAAAGTCTCACACTGTTTCCACTGCTTCCCCATCTATTTCCTAAGAAGTGATGGGATCAGATGCCATGATCTTAGTTTTCTGAATGTTGAGCTTTAGGCCAACTTTTTCACTCTCCTCTTTCACTTTCATCAAGAGGCTTTTTAGTTCCTTTTTACTTTCTGCCATAAGGGTGGTATCATCTGCATATCTGAGGTTATTGATATTTCTCTCCTGGGAACCTTGATTCCAGCTTGTGTATCTTCCAGCCCAGTGTTTCTCATGATGTACTCTGCATATAAGTTAAATAAGCAGGGTGACAATATACAGCCTTGGCATACTCCTTTTCCTATTTGGAACCAGTCTGTTGTTCCATGTCCAGTTCTAACTGTTGCTTCCTGACCTGCATATAGGTTTCTCAAGAGGCAGGTCAGGTGGTCTGGTATGCCCATCTCTTTCAGAATTTTCCACAGTTTCTTGTGATCCACATAGTCAAAGGCTTTGGCACAGTCAATAAAGCAGAAATAGATGTTTTTCTGGAACTCTCTTGCTTTTTCCATGATCCAGCAGATGTTGGCAATTTGATCTCTGGTTCCTCTGTCTTTTCTAAAACCAGCTTGAACATCAGGAAGTTCGCAGTTCACGTATTGATGAAGGCTGGCTTGGAGAATTTTGAGCATTACTTTACTAGCGTGTGAGATAAGTGCAATTGTGTGGTAGTTTGAGCATTCCTTGGCATTGTCTTTGTTTGGGATTGGAATGAAAACTGACCTTTTCCAGTCCTATGGCCCCTGCTGAGTTTTCCAAACTTGCTGGCATATTGAGTGCAGCACTTTCATAGCATCATCTTTCAAGATTTGAAGTAGCTCAACTGGAATTCCATCACCTCCACTAGCTTTGTTCATAGTGATGCTTTCCAAGGCTCACTTGACTTCATATTCGAGGATGTCTGGCTCTAGGTGAGTGATCACATCATCGTGATTATCTTGGTCATGAAGATCATTTTTGTACAATTCTTCTGTGTATTTTTGCCACCTCTTCTTAATATCTTCTGCTTCTGCTAGGTCCATACCATTTCTGTCCCTTATCGAATCCGTCTTTGCATGAAATGTTTCCTTGGTATCTCTAATTTTCCTGAAGAGATCTCTAGTCTTTCCCATTCTGTTGTTTTCCTCTATTTCTTTGCACTGATCACTGAGGAAGGCTTTCTTATCTCTACTTGCTGTTCTTTGGAACTCTGCATTCAGATGCTTATATCTTTCCTTTTCTCTGCTTTTCACTTCTCTTGTTTCCATAGCTATTTGTAAGGCCTCCCCAGACAGCCATTTTGCTTTTTTGCATTTCTTTTCTATGGGGATGGTCTTGATCGCTGTTTCCTGTACAGTGTCACTAACCTCTGACCATAGTTCATCAGACACTCTATCAGATCTAGTCCCTTAAATCTATTTCTCATTTCCACTGTATAATCATAAGGAATTTGATTTAGGTCATACCTGAATGGTGTAGTGGTTTTCCCTACTTTCTTCAGTTTAAGTCTGAATTTGGCAATAAGGAGTTCATGATCTGAACCACAGTCATCCCAGTCTTGTTTTTGTTGACTGTATAGAGCTTCTCCATCTTTGGCTGCAAAGAATATAATCAATCTGATTTTGGTGTTGACCATCTGGTCATGTCCATGTGTAGAGTCTTCTCTTGAGCTGTTGGAAGAGGGTTTTACTATGACCAGTGCGTTCTCTTGGCAAAACAGTATTCACCTTTGTCCTGCTTCATTCCGTATTCCAAGGCCAAATTTGCCTGTTATTCCAGGTGTTTCTTGACTTCCTACTTTTGCATTCCAGTCCCCTATAATGAAAAGGACATCTTTTTTGGGTGTTAGTTCTAAAAGGTCTTGTAGGTCTTCATAGAACCGTTCAACTTCAGCTTCTTCAGCATTACTGGCTGGGGCATAGACTTGGATTACTGTGATATTGAATGGTTTGCCTTGGAAATGAACAGAGATCATTCTGTCGTTTTTGAGATTGCATCCAAGTACTGCATTTGGGACTCTTTTGTTGACCATGATGGCTGCTGCATTTCTTCTAAGGGATTCCTGCCCACAGTAGTAGATATAATGGTCATCTGAGTTAAATTCACCCATTCCAATCCATTTTAGTTTGCTGATTCCTAGAATGTCAATGTTCACTCTTGCCATCTCCTGTTTGACCACTTCCAATTTCCCTTGATTCAGGGACCTAACATTCCAGGTTCCTATGCAATATTCCTCTTTACAGCGTTGGACCTTGCTTCTATCACCATTCACATCCACAACTGGGTATTGTTTTTGCTTTGGCTCCATCCCTTCATTCTTTCTGGAGTTGTTTCTCCACTGATCTCCAGCATATTTGGCCACCTACTGACCCGTGGCGTTCCCCTTTCAATATCCTATCATTTTGCCTTTTCATACTGTTCTTGGGGTTCTCAAGGAAAGAATATTGAAGTGGTTTGCCATTCCCTTCTCCAGTGGACCACATTCTGTCAGACTACTGACCTCTCACCGAAGCTAAAATAATGGTGCCTAGAAGGAAATTCCATTTGAAGTCATTCTCAGAGGGACTAAAAAAACACTAAATACATATATATATATATATATATGCATATATTTTTTAAACATGGTTCTAAATGTAATTCAGATAAAATTTATGATTACTAATCTTGAAATAATTTCCTTTTTACTTGAAATTTAGCCATTAATCAATGGGAGCTGTTTATCTTAGTTTTCAGTAAATATATTATCGTCAATATCTAAATTTAAGTCAGTAAGTTAGCAATACTGTTTAAGATCTATTCATTTTGTAAAAGGACAGACTTTTTTTACCTCATTTATGAATCGCATATGTTTGATAATCTACTAATATGTAAAATGAATAACTGAGTAGTAAGAAAAAATATAAATAAGTTATTACATGAAAAAATATAGAGGGAACTTTGTTTTTCAGGCAGTTCTATGGTTTCTTGGTTCAAAATCAGAATCTCAACTCTAAGAAAAAAGTTTCTTATAGAGTCTGAAGGTGCTGGTTTTTAAAACATGTGTTTTGCTGTGCTTAGCTGTTCAGTTGTGTCCAAGTCGTTGCGACTCCATGGACTATAGCCTGCAAGCCTCCTGTGTCTATGGAGAGTCCCCAAGCAAGAATAATGGAGTGGGTTGCCATGCCCTCCTCTAGGGGTTCTTCCCAACCCAGGGATCAAATGCAGATCTCCCGCATTATAGGCACATTCTCTACCAGCTGAACCACCAGGGAAGCCCAAGAATACTGGAGTGGGTAGCCTATCTCTTCTCCAGGGGAGCTTCTCCATTCGGCAATCGAACCCTAGCTCCTGCACTGCAGGAAGATTCTTTATAGCTGAGCTACCTGGGAAGCCCCTTTTTAAAACATGGTTTTTGCCAAATCAAGGACACAAAACAAACTCAAGTAAACTAAAGCTTATTGGTTCAATTATTAAATAGCATTTGTTAAATTAAAGAGGACATTAAAGTTTAGGTTATGGTGGCTCAGATGGTAAAAAGTCTGTCTACAATGTGGAAGACCTCGGTTCGATCCTGGGTAGGGAAGATTCCCTGGAGAAGAAAACGGCAACCCACTCCAGTACTCTTGCCTAGAAAATACCATGGACGGAGGAGCTTGGTGCAGGCTACCGTCCATGGGGTCGCAAAGAGTCGGGCACGACTGAGCGACTTCACTTATATTATCAATAAAAAATTATACTTGAATGCAATATGCTTCTCTTCTTCAAAATGTAAGAAATGTAAGGGATATATTTTCCCTGATTTTAAAGAACAAACCGATAAATTGGAATTTCATGAATCATCGGTGAAATTCAGTGCTAAACAAGAATACATTCTGACTTGTCATGAATATTCATTAATTGCATCCTATACATTTCCAAAAGAATGATAAAGGTTTATTTTAGGCAAATGATTAATTTATTTCAAAAGATTACTAAAGTTCTATAATTTAAAAGTCTTTCTTTGCTTTATAGTTCAATTCATATTTTAATAATTTAAAATCCAATTATTATTGCCAAGATATTACAGGCAATTTTACATCCCATTAACCTTGCTTTGTTTTAATTATAAAGATCCTTTGTTAGATTCCTTTAAATGATCCAGTTTATAATTCAGCCTGTCCTAGGGAGTATTTTAATTCAGCTGCACATTCATCAACTGTTTTTGTCCTGTTAATTGTAGACAACTGCACAATTGCTTTCTCCACCTATGATTGATGAATTTTATTCACGAGTGTAGCTGTTAAGTAGGATAAACATTTATAACAATTTCCACTTAAAGATTTTTATCTTCATTCCCACAAGGACAAATTAAAGACTGATATTTAACAACCAAGAGAAAACATTATGTGTATGTTTCATTTTACAGTATTAGCAAATGTTATGAAAAATGTTGCATTTCCATGCGAATGTGCTAAAAGTGTATGCAAAGAATCTAATGTGTGCCTAGCATATAGTGGGCATCAACAAATATAGGCCACATAAACAAAGCAATGTGTCTTTAACTACATCCCAACTATTTAAATATGATATTTTTTTGATTTGGAACTCCCAGTTCAAATTTATGAAAGAGAAAAGTCTAAATTGAAAAGGAAAGGGCCAAGCTAAAGATAGGAATCAGCAAAATATTATATGTCATAATAAAAAATTATTTAAAAAACTTCCATTTTTAAAGTGCCAATATTACTTGTTTGTAAAAAAAAAAGTCATATATTACTTCCAACTTTCAGAGAAACTAGGCAAGATGTGAAACAATGTCAGAGGGAGATAATAAAAGGAAAGATATAAGCATCTGAATGCAGAGTTCCAAAGAACAGCAAGAAGAGATAAGAAAGCCTTCTTCAGCGGTCAATGAAAAGAAATAGAGGACAAGAACAGAATGGGAAAGACTAGAGATCTCTTCAGGAAAATTAGAGATACCAAGGAAACATTTCATGCAAAGATGGGCTCAATAAAGCACAGAAATGGTATGGACCTAACAAAAGCAGAAGATATTAAGAAGAGGTGGCAAGAATACACAGAAGAACTGTACAAAAAAGATCTTCACGACCTGGATAATCACGATGGTGTGATCACTCATCTAGAGCCAGACATCCTGGAATGTAAAGTCAAGTGGGCCTTAGAAAGCATCTCTACAAAGAAAGGTAGTGGAGGTGATGGAATTCCAGTGGAGCTATTTCAAATTCTGAAAGATGATGCTGTGAAAGTGCTGCACTCAATATGCCAGCAAATTTGGAAAACTCAGCAGTGGCCATAGGACTGGAAAAGGTCAGTTTTCATTCCAATCCCAAAGAAAGACAATGTGAAAGAATGCTCAAACTACCACACAATTGCACTCATCTCACATGCTAGTAAAGTAATGCTCAAAATTCTCCAAGCCAGGCTTCAGCAATACGTGAACTGCGAACTTCCTGATGTTCAAACTGGTTTTACAAAAGGCAGAGGAACCAGAGATCAAATTGCCAACATCCGCTGGATCATGGAAAAAGCAAGAGAATTCCAGAAAAACATCTATTTCTGCTTTATTGACTGTGCCAAAGCCTTTGACTATGTGGATCACAAGAAACTGTGGAAAATTCTGAAAGAGATGGGCATACCAGACCACCTGACCTGCCTCTTGAGAAACCTATATGCAGGTCAGGAAGCAGCAGTTAGAACTGGACATGGAACAACAGACTGGTTCCAAATAGGAAAAGGAGTACGTCAAGGCTGTATATTGTCACCCTGCTTATTTAACTTATATGCAGAGTACATCATGAGAAACGCTGGACTGGAAGAAACACAAGCTGGAATCAAGATTGCCGGGAGAAAGATCAATAACCTCAGATATGCAGATGACAACATCCTTATGGCAGAAAGTGAAGAAGAACTAAAAAGCCTCTTGATGAAAGTGAAAGAGGAGAGTGAAAAAGTTGGCCTAAAGCTCAACATTCAGAAAACGAAGATCATGGCATCTGGTCCCATCACTTCATGGGAAGTAGATGGGGAAACAGTGGAAACAGTGGCAGACTTTATTTTGGGGGGCTCCAAAATCACCGCAGATGGTGACTGCAGCCATGAAATTAAAAGACGCTTACTCCTTGGAAGAAAAGTTATGACCGACCTAGATAGCATATTCAAAAGCAGAGACATTACTTTGCCGACTAAGGTCCGTCTAGTCAAGGCTATGGTTTTTCCAGTGGTCATGTATGGATGTGAGAGTTGGACTGTGAAGAAGGCTGAGAGCTGAAGAATTGATGCTTTTGAACTGTGGTGTTGGAGAAGACTCTTGAGAGTCCCTTGGACTACAAGGAGATCCAACTAGTTCATTCTGAAGATGAGCCCTGGGATTTCCTTGGAAGGAATGATGCTAAAGCTGAAACTCCAGTACTTTGGCCACCTCATGTGAAGAGTTGACTCATTGGAAAAGACTCTGATGCTGGGAGGGATTGGGGGCAGGAGGAGAAGGGGACGACAGAGGATGAGATGGGTGGATGGCATCACTGACTCGATGGACGTGGGTCTGAGTGAACTCCGGTAGTTGGTGATGGAGAGGGAGGCCTGGCGTGCTGCAGTTCATGGGGTCGCAAAGAGTCGGACACGACTGAGCGACTGAACTGAACTGAAACGTGTTTATCAATAGAAGAACTGGTATTTGAACCCTGTACAAAGAAAGTATTTTGAGACAATGCTACTGAATCGATAACTCAATAAGATGGTCAGGGGAGCCTCTCTGAGAGTGTGACATTTAAGCGGATTCTCAGTGATGGGAGGAATCAATCATGTGAAGATGTGGGGAAGGAAGACTCCCAGCAGAAACAGCAGGAAGAGCCTGGCCCCAGGTTTTCCACTCCACACACTCTCCCTGAGCACCACGTTTGCATCCTTATCCCTCACTGACCACATGCAAGCTGAGAACTCCTGAATCTAAAACTCTACATGAACTGTCTCTTTGGGCTTCCAAAGTGCCTCAATGGCAAAGAACTCACCCCCAGTGCAGGCAACATGGGTTCGATCCCTGGGTCAGGAAGATCCCTTGGAGGATGAAATATCAACCCACTCCAGTGTTCTTGCCTGGGAAATCCATGGAAAGAGAGCCTGGTGGGCTACAGTCCATGGGGTCAGAAAAGAGCCAGACACAACTCAAGTGACTAAACAACAAGAGCTGTCTCTTTGAAGCCTAACACCCAAAATCTAAGACATCAATCTAACATTTCTACTTGGAACTTTCACAGGTGCTACGAATTCAGAGCATGTGACTGCATGTTCAGTTGTGTCTGACTCTGCGACCTCATGGACTGTAGCCTTCTGGCTCCTTTCCTCATTCCAGCCAAGAATACTGGAGTGGGTTGACATTTCTTACTCCAGGAGATCTTCCTGACCCAGGGATCAAAGCTTTGTCCTGCATTGGCAGTGGTTGGTGGTTTAGATGCTAAGTCGTGTCCAACTCCATGACACCATGGACTGCAGACTGCCAGGTTCCTCTGTCCATGGGATTCTCCAGGCAAGAATACTGGAGTGGGTTGCCATTTCCTTCTCCAGAGGATCTTACCAACCCAGGGATCGAACCCAGTCCTCCTGCATTGCAGGCAGATTCTTTATCCACTTAGCTACAAGGGAAGCCCCAACGGATTTATTTACTTATTTATTGATTTTTACTATTAACGCCACCTGGGAAGCCCTATGAACTCAGTGTAACCAAAAATAAAAACATCTCTTACTCAACCTATGTCTCTCCTTCTGTATCATTCTTTTTTTTTTTATTTTATTTTATTTTATTTTATTTTTTTAAATTTTAAAATCTTTAATTCTTACATGCGTTCCCAAACATGAACCCCCCTCTCACCTCCCTCCCCACAACATCTCTCTGGGTCATCCCCATGCACCTGCCCCAAGCAAGCTGCACCCTACGTCAGACATGTACTGGCGATTCAATTCTTACATGACAGTATACATGTTAGAATTCCCATTCTCCCAAATCATCCTACCCTCTCCCTCTCCCTCTGAGTCCAAAAGTCCGTTATACACATCTGTGTCTTTTTTCCTGTCTTGCATACAGGGTCGTCATTGCCATCTTCCTAAATTCCATATATATGTGTTAGTATACTGTATTGGTGTTTTTCTTTCTGGCTTACTTCACTCTGTATAATTGGCTCCAGTTTCATCCATCTCATCAGAACTGATTCAAATGAATTCTTTTTAACGGCTGAGTAATACTCCATTGTGTATATGTACCACAGCTTTCTTATCCATTCATCTGCTGATGGACATCTAGGTTGTTTCCATGTCCTGGCTATTATAAACAGTGCTGCGATGAACATTGGGGTACATGTGTCTCTTTCAATTCTGGTTTCCTCGGTGTGTATGCCCAGAAGTGGGATTGCTGGGTCATAAGGTAGTTCTATTTGCAATTTTTTAAGGAATCTCCACACTGTTCTCCATAGTGGCTGTACTAGTTTGCATTCCCACCAACAGTGTAGGAGGGTTCCCTTTTCTCCACACCCTCTCCAGCATTTATTGCTTGCAGATTTTTGGATCTCAGCCATTCTGACTGGTGTGAAGTGGTACCTCATTGTGGTTTTGATTTGCATTTCTCTAATAATGAGTGATGTTGAGCATCTTTTCATGTGTTTGTTAGCCATCCGTATGTCTTCTTTGGAGAAATGTCTATTTAGTTCTTTGGCCCATTTTTTGATTGGGTCGTTTATTTTTCTGGAATTGAGCTGCAGAAGTTGCTTGTATATTTTTGAGATTAGTTGTTTGTCAGTTGCTTCATTTGCTATTATTTTCTCCCATTCTGAAGGCTGTCTTTTCACCTTGCTTATATTTTCCTTTGTTGTACAGAAACTTTTAATTTTAATTAGATCCCATTTGTTTATTTTTGCTTTTATTTCCAGAATTCTGGGAGGTGGATCATAGAGGATCCTGCTGTGATTTATGTCTGAGAGTGTTTTGCCTATGTTTTCCTCTAGGAGTTTTATAGTTTCTGATCTTACATTTAGATCTTTAATCCATTTTGAGTTTATTTTTGTGTGCGGTGTTAGAAAGTGATCTAGTTTCATTCTTTTACAAGTGGTTGACCAGTTTTCCCAGCACCACTTGTTAAAGAGATTGTCTTTACTCCATTGTATATTCTTGCCTCCTTTGTCAAAGATAAGGTGTCCATATGTGTGTGGATTTATCTCTGGCTTTCTATTTTGTTCCATTGATCTATATGTCTGTCTTTGTGCCAGTACCATACTGTCTTGATGACTGTGGCTTTGTAGTAGAGCCTGAAGTCAGGCAAGTTGATTCCTCCAGTTCCATTCTTCTTTCTCAAGATTGCTTTGGCTATTCGAGGTTTTTTGTGTTTCCATACAAATCTTGAAATTATTTGTTCTAGTTCTGTGAAAAATGTGGCTGGTAGCTTGACAGGGATTGCATTAAATTTGTAAATTGCTTTGGGTAGTATACTCATTTTCACTATATTGAAGTAAACTACACTTATTGTAAATTATGCAGCTCTTAAACAAGAAGGCAAAGTACTCATGATTCCTTCTGTCCTCTCTACCATTCAATCTATCAGCAGTTCTATAGATTTAATTTCTAAGTGTTCTGTTGTGTGTTGAGTCGCTCAGTCTGTCCAACCCTTTGTGACCCCATGGACTGCAGCCCACCAGGCTTCTCTGTCCATGAGATGGATTCTCCAGGCAAGAATACTGGAGTGGGTTGCTAGGCCCTCCTCCAGGGGATCTTCCCAATCCAGGGATTAAAACCAGGTCTCCCCCATTGTAGGTGGACTCTCTACCACCTGAGCCACCAGCTACTTCAAATTTGCCCACTTCCTCCATTCTCATAGCCACTCTTAGTTGGTTTATGACACTATTCTTTTCAACGAGATTCTGAAATTTCAGACAGCTATCTCACTTCCAGTCTCCAGCCCCAGAAATCCATCTGTCACTCTGCAGATTATGCCAAACTTCTTCCATCCTTTACACTCCTGCACCCTTAGCACTACTTACAAACCCCTTTGCGGTAGGACTCTTGCCATAAAGGGTTGACCCTGGCCTCTCTATGGCTGGCACACAATATGTGCTGAAACAGCTGTTCGCGTGACTGAGAAGAGCTCTCCAGCAACACGTCTCGCTGGCTCTCACCAATAGGCTTTTGCACTATATTATTCCCTCAGTCCAGAATTTTATTCCTACTTTTTTTTTTTCTTTCATCTAGCCATGTCCTAATCACTTCTCAGTTCTCAACTAACATGGTGCTCTGTTTACTATAGTATATCAACCAATGAGCGCTCAGTCGTGTCTGACTTTTTGCAACCCTATGGACCCTGCCAGGCTCCTCTGTCCACGGGATTCTCTAGCCAAGAATACTGGAGTGAGTTGCCATTCTTTTTTGGCAATTGGGCCTCCTACTTTCACTCCTTTTATAGACTAATTTTAAGAGCAGTTTAAGGTTCACAGCAAACTTGAACAGAAGTTATAGAGATATTCCAGATGTCCTCCCCAACTTATTGTACTCTCCCTCATTATCACTAATCCCCATCAGAGTGGTTACATTTGTTACAAATTATGAACCTACATTCATAGACTGCATTATCACCGAAAGTCTACAGTTTACATGACGATTCACGCTTTGTGTTGCATATTATAAAGGTATGGAAAAATGCAAAATGATATGTATCCAGTATTACAGTATCATACAGGGTAGATTCATGCCCTAAAAATCCTCTGTGCTTTGCCTATTCATCTCTGCTTCCCTTTAAAAAGATCCATGGCAACCATGGATCTTTTCACTGTGTCCATAGTTTTGCCTTTCTCATAATGTCATATAGTTAGAATTATACAGTAGCTTTTTCATATATTGGATTCTTTCATCCTGAAATATGCAATTAAAGTTCCTTTATGTCTTTTCATGGCTTGATAGCTCATTTCTGTTTAGCACTTATTAATAAATACTCCATTGTCTTGATACATCAGATAAATGTCTGTTCACCTACTAAAGTACATCTTGGCTATTTACAAGTTTTAGAAATTGTGAATAAAATGATTATAAACATCCACATGCAGGTTTTTGTGTGAATGTAAGTTTCTAATTCCTTTGGGTAGTACCAAGGAGTATGGCTACTGTATTGCATGGGAAGACTAAGTTTAATTTTATTAAAAATACCAACCTGTCTTCCAAAGTGGTTGTACCATTCTGCATTTCCACCAGTGAAGAATTAGAGTTCCTGTCACTCCACAGCCTGAGCAGCACTTGGGGTTGCCAGGGTTCTGGGTTTTGGCTCTTCTAGGTGTGTAGTAGTATCTTACTGTTGTTTTAATTTCCATTTTTGTGATGACCTATGATGTGGAACATCTTTTCCTATTCTTATTTTCCATCTGTACATCTTTTGTTTAGGAAATTGTTAAGGTCTTTGGCTCATTTTCTAACTAGTTTTCTTATTGCTGAGTCTTAAGAGGTCTTTGTATACTTTAGATAACAGCCTTTTATTAGATGCATCTTTTGTAAGTATTTTCTCTCAGTCTGTGGCTATATTCTCATTCTCTTGATACTGTCTTTTGCAGAGCAGAAGTTCTTCATTTTAATGAAGTCCAGCTCATCAGTTCCTTCCTTCATGGATTATGCCTTTAGTTTTAGAGCTAAAAACTTATCACCAAACATGTTATCTAGATTTTCTCCTTTGTGTCTTCTATGAGTTTCATAATTTTTCATTTTATATTTATGTCTGTGATCCACACTGAGCTAAGTTTTGTGAAGAGTATAAAGTCTGTGTCTGCATTTATTTTTGGATGTCCAGTTGTTCCAGCATCATTTGTTGGAAAGATTATTTTTGTTTCATGGTCTTGGCTTTGCTTGGGTGCACTTTTTGAAAATCCTATCATAACCACCACCAACTGGAGAATGCACTCCTCCAGACTAGGTTAAGTGCTCTGCCTTCTCAGATTAGTACCTATAACATGTGACCCTATCACAGCACCCTTGTGTTATTGTATGTGCTAGTCTGTCTTTCCTCCAAAATTTAGAAACATGTTTGACTCATTCACTTATCTATTCCCAGTGCCCATAATCGTGTTTAGTATATGAAAGTGAAGACACTCAGTCGGGTCCGACTCCGTGATCCCGTGGACTGTAGCCTACCAGGCTCCTCTGTCCATGGGATTTTCCAGGGAAGAATACTGAACTGGGTTGCTATTTCCTTCTCCAGGAGATCTTCCTGACCCAGGGATTGAACGCAGGTCTCCCACACTGTAGGCAGATGCTTTACCATCTGAGCCACATATAGTTGGTGCTAAATAGACATTTGCTATGTTAATATATATATGAGATGTGATTATATATTTATAGCTAGCTATATTTCACTATTTGTTCCAAAATCATTTTTACTAGAGAAACTATTGGTATAAAAATGGAAAAACAAATTTAAAATGGCGCAAAGAATATTATGATGAGCATTTAGAGGTTTTCCTGGATTAAATTAAAAAAAATTATAACTACTTTCTATAATTCCAACTCCTTCCCTAAATCAAAATAAATGCCAAACACTACCAATGAATAACAAAAAAGTTTCAAAAGCTAAAAATCTCTATTAGCAAAATTTTCACTCTTCTTCTTTTCCAAGAAATAACTATAATCTTAATTCTACAAACTAGAGGTTCAATTCATTAACTCTTCAGAATTACTGATAACAGCATAATTTTTGTTTTTTACTTCACAGCTGAAATGAGTTAGCAAAACTAGCATTATGTGAAATGAGAGATTTTATAACTCATATGACAATGAACTGCCTGAACAAATAATTTTTTTCTATTTTTCACTGCCTGAACATGGATAATAATTATTATCAATTATTTTCACAATAAAGTTTTATAAGAAGTAGAGTATATTACTATGTTTAAAATGATTATGCTATAAAAGAAAACTAATTTCTCTTGTATCTTTTGCTTGGCAGTAGGGCAAATTTCATTTTAATATTTAGAGTTGTAATATTATGACTAAAAATAACCCAATCATAAAATATCTAAGTGAGAAATGCACAGTAAGATGAATTATTGTAAAAACAGAGGCTATTTCTCAGAATTATAAAACACTGATAAAAAATACTAAATTGTATTTAACTTTTTTCAAAATAGTTATAGCATATACAACAGGTTTCAAAGACTACCCTATAAAATATTCTTTCATGACACCTCTTTTGATAAAGATAAGTTTTATATACAGTAAAATTATTTCCTTATTAATGTAATTAAATATGGTTTCAAATAAGACACAGACTGTGCCTAATCTTCAGGCATTATTTTCCAAAGAATGCACTCTGTCATAGATGAAACTCAAGTTGTAAGGGATGCAAGTCTTTGGCTAACAGAAGCTGTACATGTCAGAATGTTGTCTGTTACATCTGTCTTACTATATTTATTGCCAATAAAGTATAGGAAAAATCATAATGAACGACAGTTTATCATAAAAGTGATAAATGCAATAATGAGCTCAAACATAAATCTTACCATAACATCATTTTAACAATGGTATAAACATGTTCCTAGCCAGACCATTGAGGTTCCTACATTTAACGTCTCTCACATTTTTACTGGGATAGCAGAGAGCATGACACGGTCGAATGAAACTACTTCACATGAAATGAGATGGGCTGAGGGAGTAAACACTGAACGTGGCTTTGAAAACAGATGGAGCAGCAGATGGGACTGCAGACTGGGTTCACTTGATCTGTGTAAAACAACTTTACTATTTGGTAAGACATGGCTCAGAACTCACAAAAATCTTATAGACTTTGTCCCTTTATTTCATACCTGCTTCCCCTCTCCCAAATGAAAATTGCTAAACATTTTAAACTTTGTTCCTTTAAGGTATAAGTACCTGTGTGATAAATCATTTAACTAAGATATATTTTGTTACATATTTTTGGAACAGATGGCAGGAAAGAGCAGTCACCCAGTGGAATAAAATGTACACTGACTAGTTGTCTAAATACTGTACAATTAATTACCTTCCTTCATTGATGAGCTCAATAAATGCAAGTCCTGCATTCTTCTGAATAGAATTTTGCCATTCCTAAAAGGAGAGAGCAGACCATGTGTAAGAAAAATGAGCACGTAAACAAAAGTTAACATCTGGTTTAAGGATCATGTTGATGCTAATAACCTCCATGTGATATTTCTAAATCTTTCTAAAAGATTGTTAACAAATGCTATTTTCTGAGAAATGAAAATTTTAAAAGCAATCCTTTATTGCTTAGTTAAAAGGTGCTTTTGAATTCCCAGTGATACAGACTGAGATAGAAAGTGAGGTCACAAGAACAGATCCTCACGGTGACTGTAAAATGTTGCTTATTTTACATTCTTTCTATGGAATATTTAGAATATGTTTTAAAGAGCTTTTTGCTTATTAATTTATTCCAGGGACTTCAAATTTCTTGGTCTTTTTAATACAGCTGGAAAATTTAGCTTTTTATATTAAAGATTATACCGCTTTCAATGATACTACAAATAAATATGTTTAATAAATTTTTATTAAAAATCCTTATTGATCAGTCATGCGACCCATCTATAGAGTTTTCCTCCATGATTTTCTACTAATTAAGTGTTGGCCATGAATATGGCTTTTGGAAACACAGTCTCCATGTCACTCCTTCACTCTGTTCCTGATCTTGTTCCCTTTTAAAGCTGTGAACACATGCTGGGAATAAATGTGGTCCCCCAAAGTAGGCAATTACTTTGTAAATATTCTCTGTTCTAAGTAGATCTGTGAAGAAATAAAACAAATCATGAACAAATCTATATTTCCCCAGGAGACAGAATCAACAACTTGGAAACAGGGAGGTGATAGTCTGGGGACAGGAATGACCTAATAAAAGCCTTAAATGACCCTATTTTCAGCAAAGCCATTGTGTTTAAAAGCTTCCCAGGTAACACTAGTGGTAAAGAAACCACCTGTCAATGCAGGAAACTCAGGTTCAATTCGAGTCAGGAAGATACCCTGGAGAAGGAAATGGCAACCCACTCCAGTATTCTTGCCTGGAAAATCCTATGGACAGAGGAGCCTGGTGGGTTACAGCCCATGGGGTCGCAAAGAGTCAGACATGACTGAGCACACTGTGTTTTAGCTGCCATAACCTTTATCAAAATGAAAAGATCTTTGTTGCACTGTATTGAACTTATTAAACCTTTCAAATAATTTTTGTTGAAAACAATTATAGGAAACACTTTTCTCTACATTTTAACAAAATGACTTATTGCTATCCTCATATATTTTGAGTTGAGGCACAACATTAAGTGAAAGTCTCCAAAGAAGAATAAACAGGAAGACCTAGGATGGTTCCTGGGAACCATTCACATCTTTCAGATTAGAAAAAGAGCAGTTGAAAAGGACAAGAAAAGATCTAGCAAAATTTAAGGACAGCTGCAAAATATTAGAAAACATCCATGTACATAAATTGGCTCAGGAAAATAGAAAAATACAAGACCCTTTAATTACTAACAGCATTTTTTAATAAGTTAAAAATATTATTGTATATAAACTGAAAAATTAAAATATAGCAAACCACAAAATATATGAAACACAAAAGTGAAACTACAAAAAGAAAAAAGACGCCACTCCAGAGGAGGGTAAGGGAAGCTCTGGTGGTGGAGTCGCATCAGAGCCAGAGGATGGCCTGAGAGCTGGTGCCAACTCAGGCTGAAGAATGGGCCCAGGAGCTGGTGCCTGAGCTGGCTCTAGCTGTGGAGAGACTCCATCTCTGGTGCTGGTGCTGGGTACAGCACTGAGGTTGGCACTAGGTGTGCTGTTGACTCTAGTTCTGTCTCTGGATTTGGTGCCAAACTAACTCTAGCTCAGACAGCAGTGCTAGAACTGGCTGTGAACTGGCTCCAGTTCTGGGACTGATTCTAATTCTGGCACTGGTGCCAGGCCTGGTGTGAGAATTGCTGAGAAAAATGACTCTAGACAACTATGGATCTAGAGCTGATGTCAACTCTAGAGCTGAAGCCAGAGCTGGCGATAAAAAGGAGCTGGTAAGCTAGCTGGCTCTAGATCTACAGATGGACCTACCTTTATCCCAGTGCTAGTGCAGGCACTGGTTCTAGCTCAGAGGTGCTGCTGGGACTGGTTCTAGGATTTGCTATAGCTGTGTAGCTGCTGATGGAGTTGACAGCTAATGATGGAACTACCTCTATCTCTGGAGCTGGCTCCAGTTACATAGCTGGTTCTAAGAGAGAACACAAAAAAGAAAGGATCTCTATTTCTCTCCATTTTTTCCCATCCATAGGAAGGGAAACTATTTTATGTGCTCTGAGCCCAACAACAACAACAAAAATTATGGGTTTAGTCTGTCTTGCTCTTTTGCCACCTCTAACTGTCCTGGTCATCCTTTCTCAGACATGCTGCTACTGCTGCTAAGTCACTTCAGTCGTGTCTGACTCTGTGCAACCCCATAGACGGCAGCCCACCAGGCTCCCCTATCCCTGGGATTCTCCAGGCAAGAACACTGGAGTAGGTTGCCATTTCCTTCTCCAATGCATGAAAGTGAAAAGTGAAGTCGCTCAGTCGTGTCTGACTCTTCGCAACCCCGTGGACTGCAGCCCACCAGGCTCCTCTGTCCGTGGGATTTTCCAAGCAAGAGTGCTGGAGTGGGGTGCCATTGCATATCAAACACTTCTGTGACATAGGATTTTAAGATGACAAAAGCTGAAATGCCAATTTTCTAACACACAGTTTAAAACTTGATAACATAATAGTAGTTTCCATATGTCTCTGCAGCTTCACTTTTGTATGTTTATATGCATATTATATGATTAAATTTTAGATACTGAATCATTGCAGGAAGAACCATATTTTATTCATCTGTGGTAACCACAGAAACAGAAAAAATAGAAGATTCAAACTGCACAATGACTATATACAGCATTAAGGCAACAAGAGTTTAATTCTGAAGTTTAGTGATGTTGGATGGGAAACACAGAAAAAAGATCTTACATATAAAATTAATATTACTATGTATAAAACATTATAAACATACATTTCCCAGTATCTTTTTTCTAATTCTAGTAGTTATTTGCTCGCCAAACATGAATATTTTCTTTTCTTCCACAGAAGCCTACTGGTTACACTTTAAGGTAATATAGCTTGGGGTACAAGAGTACTTTTCCAGGCCTTGTCTTAAGTAAGGACCAAAGCAGAATTCACCTCGTGAAGATTTTCAAAATTTCGCATCAACTACAATAATCAATTTGGACAATTTCAATTTATTAAGTCAATTTCTTTTAACTACATTAATTAATATTTATAAGGCTAAAAAAATGTTACCAGTTGTCTTTCCTTAAGAAAGTGAGTTTTTTTATTTTTCAAATTGCAGTATGAGATCAAAGTCCCAGACAGGAGACATACTAAGTCCAGGACATACATATTCATTTATCTGATGTCTGAGAGGAAAAAACAAAGCCATATAATTTAAATTGTAAGTAATATAAGAAAATATAGTAAATACAGATTTGAAACATAAGAGCATAGAATGCTCATGTTATGGTGGATGGCATAGGTTATAGCTTGTATCACCCCTTTATCCACTGCACCTCGGGGTGCTGCTTCAATAGAAGGCTTAGAGAAGTAACAAGACGTAAAAGTAACAATAAAACTAGATATTTTAAATGTAAGTTTTTAAGAGTTTAAAATAATTGTTTTCTGGAATTTTGCATGAGACATTTATTTTAATCTCTATTGTTACAGTGAATTTTAAATATACCTCATAAGGGAATGTGGATATTTCTTCACTTTAAAAAACGGTAAATGAGAGAGAGAAAAAGGAAAAACAAAATATTCCTCACAAAGTATATTCTCTCAGAAAATGTCAAGATCGAATATGGTTTGTCTGTCTGTTTGTAAATTTATTTGGCTGTATTGGATCTTAGCTGCGGCACGGAGGATCTTCGATCTTCGTTGCAGCATACAGGTCTTTAGTTGCAGCATGTGAGATATTTAGTTCCAGCATGTGGGATCTAGTTCCCTGACCAGAGATCAACCCAGGCCTTCTGCATTGGGAGCGTGAAGTCTTAGCCACACCTGGGAAGTCCCTTGAATGCAGGTTTTAAGCTTGTTTAATGACTTCTGAAGTGACAGTTGTGCTAGTAGTGAAGTGAAAGTTGCTTAGTCGTGTCTGATTCTTTGCAAGCCCATGAACTGTACAGTCCATGGAATTCTCCAGGCCAGAATACTGGAGTGGGTAGCCTTTCCCTTCTTCAGAGGGTGGATCTTTCTGACCCAGGGATCAAACCGTGGTCTCCTGCATTGCAGGTGGATTCTTTACCAGCTGAGCCACAACAAATAATCAATTTTGAGGGCATCTTTAGTTGAAAACTCTAAACTCCTTGAATTGTTGGCAAAATATGGTATACAGTATTTGGTGGTAAACAAGAATGTATACGTGAAAAGAAAAAAAAATGAAATGTGAAGTAAAAAGTAACCCATAGGAAAAGTGTAACAAACAGCATATTCTCTATCCTGTAAATGAGTCTTTAGATTTTACTCCTATGAAAAAGCACAATACTATAACAATAATTTATGTTGGCAAAGCAAATATCAAAGTGTGTAGAGAAATAATAATTTTAAAACGTTGGAAATGAGAAATGGATCAAGCCTACATCATCATTTTCTCAACATTTAATATTACTTTTATAACTCATGGAACATCCCCTCTGAAATATAATTATCTATAATTTGTAGTGATATCTCACACACGTGTCCCTTCTAAATCATAAACTCATTTATAAAAAGAAAGATCTTATTTTATCCAACTATACATATATAGTAAGTAGCAAGTGACTGCCATACTATATATACTCAATGTATTTCTGTTGTTGAATTTATTTCTCTAAAATCTATGGTATCACAAATCTATGAGTTCTCAATTCTGACTGAACAAACAAACAAACAAAAAATCAACAGGACTGTCGCTAAAAATCACCAGTTATATCAGAATAGTCTCTGAAGATATGCCCAGGCATCACTGTTATTATATTTTAAAGCTTCCCAAGTGACTGTGATGTGAATTCAGTGCTGAGAACTACTGACTAAAGTCATTCTTCCCTCTCAACAAGACTACATACACACAAACCTCAAAGTTCCTAACTCACCAACATGGAGTGATTTAGTTATTATAAAGTGATGTGTATATTTCCTTTCAAATTGTTCAATTATTTAAATTCCCTCTACTTATTTGTAAAGTAGTATATTATTGCATCATAATTACATCATAACTATTGAAGTGTCCACATCCCTTATTACTATAGCCCTTTTTAGCTCTCAGACAGTCCTTCATTCCCATAATATGGTCTTTGTGTAAGACTGAAAGTGTTACCTTATAATGAACATGTAAAAAAATGAGTAATGAATGAGGTTATGCAGTGATTCTATTCCTTTACACTGATACACATTTGTTCCTGCATTTTAAAGCGTATTTCTTAAATGCATATTACCATGTAACTGATTCTACAAGTTTCAAAAGAATTATTAGGGAGGACCTCCCTGGAACAATGGGACCACCAGGGAGGTTAAGGGGGTTTGATCCCTGGTCAGGGAACAAAGATCCCACAGGCCACCTTGCACAGCCAAAATTAAAAAATAAAAATTAAGTAAAATACTGAAAGGGGAGATATCAAAAGCTTTGTGACAAGCAAAGTACACAACATATAAAGTACACTGAAAGTTAAGAAATAGGATATAGCTGGGCAAGGAAAGGATACTTTAATGACTGTCCCAAAACAAAATAAATGAATACATGAAAATGTATACAAAAGGATAATAATAATAATTCACTGTCATCTCAACAAAGTCGATTTCTTGGCAATGACAGAAAAAAGTATACTCAAAAATCTTAGCTACAAATCATTCCAAAGTCTTCTGCCATTTGAGAAAACATACACTCAACTCACTTGCTCCACTACTGAAGAAAACGAGCAGCCATAAGAAAAGGTGCAAATTAAACGTAGGCATCAAATTTTTATCCTCGTGGGGGAAACATACTAAACTGGGTTTGAATGCGTGTTGAGAGCTGTCAAGTATAGACAGGTTTGTCACAATTTTTTAACTCTTCTCCATGGACGCATAACATTTCCTCAAGATGAAGGACTTTTTCAGAGATTTGGATATCAAGTTAAGGATCCTTTGAAACTAAACACTTTGAAGACAAATAGGTTCCAGAAGGATGACAATGAAATCCCCATGTTCTCTTCACAATCACTTTATGGCTGTGTTAGATAACACAGTAGAAATATTGGACCCTGCACATAATTTTTCCCCTACCAGTGTTTTATCCTCTGTATCAATTCAGTGCACATTTTCCATTGCCTTCTGTTTTGTATATAATTAAGTTAACCAAGTTAATGTCCTTAGAGACTTAATTCATTTCAAATTATTTGAAAATAAGGGAAATATTTCAAGGTAAAAATGGGAGGTTAAACTGAGATCTTGTCTTTTGGAACCCTAGAATCAGTTTTTACTTCCTAGATCTTTAATGCCTATTTATCATTAGTTGCCAATAAAAGAAATAGGTATGTTCCTCAAAACAACTTTATAACAAATGTTCATTATAACTGGTAGGCTGATAAATTCTGTTCAATAAGAAAAGTTGTTAAGTACAAGGACTGAAGTAAAAAAAAATACTATGCAGAGAGAAAAACAGAGATGAGTAATGTTTTCAATGTATGCAAAATAATTAATGGAAAAATAAGTAAGTACTCAAAGTATAGATTGTTAAAAAAATTTTCATTGCTTATTTTTATGAACAGTTTACAGAAAGCATTGTAGGAAAACCTGAAAGTAAGAAATGAATAATCAATGATTAGTACAAAGAGATTATTGATATGAAGGTCAATAACAGAAAAATCATTAGGCAACATGGAAATATATCTAGTTGATCACTAAAAGAAGAGTTGGTGTATTGTACAAAGATAATGAGGTTACGGAGGATCTCAGTAGATTGCTGAATTGTGTAGTAAAATTAATACAACTTTTAATAATAAATAATCTTATGAATATATATATATATACATACTTATGTTTGTATTCATAATGAAAAATAATCTAGTTTGGTTTACAATATATATTTTTAAACAGCATTTTCTATATCTATGAACATATACAACATACAAGCAAATTTCTATTCAGCTAAACTTGAGAGGATACTCCTTCTTTACTACCTGCTACCAGAAATGATCAGAAGAAATAAAGGAAATGCCAACTTTATTAAATAAGAAAATGTTTCATATTTTAAGATTTACATAGGTAGGAAAAGAGTAAAAGACAGAATAGGGTTTTAGAATGTAGTTTTGAAGAAAAAGAACTTTTAAAACTTAAAACCAATAAAACAAAATCCTACTGGTCTATAGTCAATGAAACAACAAGGAATGTCTTTCTCTAATATCAATGATTTATGATAAAAAAGATAATTTACATTTAACAGAACACTTAAGAGTGAAGTCTTGGCTGATATACTATTTTATCTTAAACTATGTAATGCTTTTCAGGCCACTCGATGATCATCTTTGAATGTTATGTTTTTCTAGAGCTAAGAATAGGTGTATCAGCAGAGTGATCCTGCAAACTTGATAACTTGAGATAGTTGGCCAGAAAAAGGGGAAAAAGTAAGATAAATTAAAATATGAATTAAGAGAAATTATACCTTTAGAATTAAGAGCTCTAGACTATATGGGACTATCATAAAAGTGCTGGGTATTATTAAACTATGATGCAGGTTTAGCTTGTCAAATATGTTCACAGATAAACCAAAGATAAAATAGACATTCAATGTTTCTCAAGATGTACTTTGTGGCTACCTTCTATACTTATATAGAAGCAATAAACCATTGTGAAAATTTCCTTATTTTCAACAACAAATAGGGAAGCAACCATTCAGGATTGAGCTGTTGATGCTTCGTTGTCTGCTTGGCTTATTCACTCCCATAGAGCGCACACTATCTCAATTCATACCTTGGCAAAATAATAAATTACCCCATTTATTTATATACATATATAACTTAATTATATACAAATTATACCACTAAATACCCCATAGCCATTATCTATGCTACCATTTAAAAACAGAAGGAAGTTCTAGTATTAAACCTGAAATGTTAAATCCCTGTTTGTGCTTTATTACCATGAAGCAGAGTTATGTACAGTTACAGTAGAATATTTTATATTTATTTATGAATAACAATGCAATTATAGGTGGATAAGCCATTAGAATTTTAGTGTTGCACAGAAACTGATGTATTGTCTATCCTTTTTACCCAGAGCAAGAATCTTTGACACAAGTAGCTGATCTTTGCTTGAAGACCTACAATATTCTGGACTTCTGGGATACCTAGCTCTATTTTTAGACTACATTAACATTTAAAAAAGTAAAGCACAGATGTCCGTATATGAAGAAAGAGCTGTACTGACCAATACAGAATCTACATCACATGCAGCTATTATAAGCACCTGAAATGTGGTTAGTGTGACCTGATAAACATTCTAAGTATTAAACATATGCCTGATTTGAAAGGCTAAGGAAAGAAGGAATGTAAAATACCTCATTTTAAATACTTTTATATTGATTACATGTATGCTGAAAGTATATTTAGGTTACATGAAATATACTATTAAAATTAATCTCATCTACTCTTTTTCACTTTTTAAAATATAGTTTTAGAAAATTTAAAGTCATATGTGGCTCACATCATATTTTGATTGGACAGCACTACTCTAGATTATCAACTGGGAAAAGTAATTTGTAAGCTATTGCTGTTACAACAGCAATTTTTGCTTATACTAGTAACAATTTTGTATTATGTGTAGAAATATAATTTGAAAGGGTATATATTAAATGATAATTTTTTACTACTCCTGGGTAGTAAAAATATGAGGTAATAGGAAATTTTATTCAAACCTCTAATACTTATTTTTAAATTGTGCTTAATTTTCAGGGACTATTTTTTCATTAAAAATCATCATGGGCATCTATGCTCAACTGATTTTCAACAAGAGTACCAAGATCTGTTGATGGGGAAAGGATAGTCTCTTTAGCAAATGGTGCTAGAAAAATGGATAATCATTTGCAAAAGGATAAATTTGGATCCCTATACATACTGGATATAAAAAATAACTCAAAATGAATCAAAGATCTAAACTGAGGCCCTAAAATAACAAAACTATTAGAAGAGAATAAAGCGGGAAATCTCCATGAGTGTGAACTTGGCCATAGGTTCAAAAACATAATATCAAAAGCATAGGTAACAATAACAAAAGTTGATAAACTGGACATCATTAAATTAGAAACTTTTGTGCATCAAAGGACACTATCAAGAGAATGGAAATAAATAACCTACAGAATCCAAGAACATCTTTGCAAATCATATACTTGATAAGGATTTAATGTCCAGAATAACACTTTCAACTCAACAACAGAAAACTGAATTAAAAATGAGAAAGGATTTGAATACGCATATGAAAAGATGTCAACAACACTAGTTATCAAGAAAACATAAATAAAAATCACAATGAGATACTACTTCATATTCATCAGGAAGGGCTATAATTTAAAAAACAACAAATAAACAAACCAAAAATAAAGAGGGAGAGCGAGAGAAAATAATAAGTGTTGGAGAGGACATGGAGAAAATTGGAACCCTGGTTTATTCCTCATAGAAATATAAAATGATACAGACTTTGTGGAAAACTTGCAGTTCCTCAAAAAACTAAACCCAGAATTACCAAATGACTCAACAATTTAACTCAGTTATACATCCAATACCTAAAGGTATAAGCCTAAAAGAAGTGACAACAGAGACTCAGATAACTTGTAGGTCTATGTTAATAGCAGCATTATTCACAATATTCAAAGAATAAACTCTGTAAGTAATTAATAAATATCTATACTAAGTACTGGACACTGCAAGGTGTGGATGGCATGGTGAGGAGCGAAACAAAAAACATCAATGGCAACATAAAAATAAAATGCTTTTTTTATGGTGTAAATGTATAGCATAATTAAAATTAATAACATTCATAATGCAACCTTGAAAGACTCTAAGGGTTTGTCATCCATAAGTTTAGCCTTTCTTTTTGCATAGTTTAAAAAAATTCTACAATTCAAAGAGATCTCAATTAATGTGAAATAAATATACTGATGAAACTATACAAAACATATTTTCTCCATTGGCTGAATGAAATGCTTCCAATAATGAAGAATGGTTGGCATGATGCTTACTCTAAAGGAAACTCCAATGTAATAGGTAAAGAATATCATGCCTTTTTCACCTATAAGAACATCTAATTAAAACATGTAAACAGGGACCTATATTTCCTGTCTAGATATATGTATTTCAAATGTAAAAGGGAAGGATGGATTGATTAAAACCATATAACAATAAACCTGAAAAGTTTCATGAAAGAAAAGAGTTTGAAATAGCTGGGAAGATATGAAGTAATAGCAATAATTCTGAATTTTATATTTTGATAGTGGTAGTGGTTACATCAATATAAGGAATAAAATAGCACTGATAGGAATGAAATAGCACACACACAAATGAATGCATGGAAAGGATAGTGAAAGCTGAAAAATGTCTGTAATCTAGTTAAAAGTATTATACCAATATTGATTTCCTTCTATTGACACTGTATTATATTTATATAAGATGGTGCTATTGGAGAAGGCTGGGGAAAGGGTACACTGGATTCTGTGTACTATTTTTGCAACTTCCTATGAGTCTATAATTATTTAAACAACAACAACAAAACCACAGAAAAAAATGATCATGAAGAAATGTACAAGTGAAGAAAAAGAGGACAAATAAAATTACCTACTATAAAGTATTTTATATGACTTATTATAAAATAAAGTATGTTGAAGTACAGAGGATTGAATGGAAAAAATCCACCAAAGAGCAAGAGAATATACAAAATGGAAGGACAATGAAATATATACCGCTGTTTTCACTATTTTTCAAATTGTTGTAATGCCCCTGAAGAATTTATATAATGTAAATCTAGAAAAATAAAAATTAGAAGAAAACAAACAAACCCAACAGGTAAGACAGGAAAGGGGTGGACACTGTAGCCAAGTGTGGAAAGGAGTTTTAGTTCAGGGAAGTTGTCTATCAGTATCCAGGGAAATCTGTGTACCTCAGAATATACTACATTCCTTCTCCTGTGTCACAGACACTGTAGCACTCTTAAAAGACTATCCTGCAGGAGGCCAAGGCTTACCAATTTCTTTTTCTCCCAATTTTGGCAAGACTTGATGAGAATTCATACGTAAGAAAATAACTGTTGTTTCTCTTATATTAGTACCATTTTCACACAGATGAGCCCAGCACTGAAGTTTAGCCATCATTTTCCTTCTGTGTTTATAATTCAGGTTGGATATGAACTAATCATTATCAAGGATTGAAGTGCTGTATCATGTACAAGTATCATACACTATTAAGGTAGCTTAAAAATATTTTATAACAGAAAAGTGATCAATTCAAAATACACCTGCCAATTTCTCTAGAGGTGAAATAAAAGAAATCAACAATAAAAGACCCCATGCTACTGCTGTTGCGGTTCAGTCCCTAAATCCTGCCTGATTCTTTGCGACCCCATGGACTGCAGCACACCAGGCTTCCCTGTCCTTAACTATCTCCTGGAGTTTGCTCAAAATCATGTCCATTAAGACCTCATGGAAGTGATCAAAAGTAATTTGAATTCCATGCTCTTTAAATCTTTGATTAAATTTTCATAGAAGATGGTGTAAATAATTGGGTAAGACAATTATTGCTGTGATTTTTCAGTAGCATTCTCCCCAAGACACATTAAAAACACATTTTCTGATTACAAATACTTAGTAATACTTTAGCAGTAATACTTACTAAAAGCTTTTTTCTTTAGAATGTATACATTTCACTGTATAATTTTCTCCCTGCTGCTGCTGCTAAATCACTTCAGTCGTGTCTGACTCTGTGCGACCCCATAGACGGCAGCCCACGAGGCTCCCCCGTCCCTGGGATTCTCCAGGCAAGAACACTAGAGTGGGCTGCCATTTCCTATTTTCTAATAACTGAAAGTGATTATTATGACCCATATTGAGAATGCTCTATATATGTTACATTTTCAATTTCCTGCTTAACTTTTATTTATACTTAGGGTATATTAAAAGTTTCTGGCAATAAAGATGATACAACCATATTAATTCCAAAAATCTTTAAATGCCTGATTTGCTCCTTTAACTTTGAGATGACATTATACCACAGATAAAAGCTGGGGTTAGGTTAGGCATGGTCCAGAGAAAAAGGTAGGGATTTCTTAGATATTCAGGAATAAAACAGTGGCTTTATTCCTTTAAAAAACACAGGCAGAAATGGTAACAGGAAACAACACGGACTACTGAAACTATTTACAAATGAGATGTTTCTTATCAATCTCAACTCTAGGCTATTAACATACTATAATCTTTTATATGAGAAACTACTCTTTTGAGATGTACTGCATGGAAATGGGTAACTGCCTGTATTACAAATAAACCCAAATAATCACGTCTCCTACTTAATTTCTGATAGACTCCAAAATGAGGCTAGTCGCTGGTCTGAGCACATACAGGTTCATTTCATTTCTCTCCAGACCTTTATTTAGACTGAATCTCCTTGCCTGCTTAGGTTGTGTAGAAAGTCTATTAACTTCAAGAGGTGCATCTTTAGTCCATCTTATTAAAGTCATTCATGAAAATCTTATTTTTATAGTTCACAGGATCAATTTTCTGTACCAGTGATATAGTTATCACTTGATGATATTCAATTTAAAAATATCAAGCCATTACATTTTATTCTTCCTTCATTTCAAATTCAGCTAGACTAACAGGCAAGTTTCATGGAGAACACTAGATTTTAAGAAATAGAAAAATATATCAACAGATGTTTAATAAAGATTACAAAGCTAAAATAGAAAAAGTTGTAACTAAATAATTCAATGTGACATAATTTCACCATGATAATTAGTAAGATTTCATATTTTCAAAGATGCTTGAAAAAATGTAGTTCATGTATATTTTTCTTAAGTTTATCATCTTATTTTAAACACCAAAAAAATCTTTAAATATTGAGTACTTATGAAGAAATATTCTTTTGTAGGCCTCTATATTCATCTTATCTACGTCTCTGCACCTCAGTCTTAGGTTTATTATACTTAGAAGAAGGAAAGTATGTCTTTTCCTCTGTACCATCTGATTAAACTGTATCAAATTGGAGAAAAAATAAAAAAAACTAAAAGTTCAAAGGCTAAATCATTTAAAAACAGGAAGACAGTTCTTTAGTTGTGGTTCCTTTTGTAAGTGCTATGTTTAGAAGTCCTGGGTTATGGCCTTGATCACATCAGTGAAGTCACTAGAATTCTTTTTTCTTTAAGTATATGATGTATTTAAAAAAGAATAAAGGCAAACAAGACCACAAAATATTTCATGTTAGTAACTTCATACACAGATCTTATGGAGACTTGCAAGGCTGACTTCTACTTTATGTTACTTATATATTTTGGGGTTTCTAATGAGAATAAAAATGATTTATTAAGCATACATTTGCTTAATCAGTGTTTCTAGTCAGAAAGTACTTAAATACCGAGAGGCATTTTTTTTTACATAAAAGTCTCTCAATTTATAAAACATTTTTTATTGACAGATAAGGCACAGAAAAATGCAAGTGACATCTGCTAAGCTTTACTTATGAAAACTTAAAGAAATCCTATGGGATAACATCACTCAATTTTTCCTGGAGTACCTCTGATGGAGACTTCCTAAAAAAAAATCTGGAAATAATTAGAAACTATTATAGTACCTTAAAGAGTTTACTTGAAAACTAAATCTGCTCTTCATCAAAGAACATAATACATTCAGAATAATGTAATGGAAAAATAAGGTACATATACAGAATAATGAAAAGCATCTCAACCACATCTGATTGTGAAACTTAAAGAAGTTGACAGAAGACAATAGCAGACCTGTGAGATACTGAAGAACTCTGGAGGAAACACTGTATTCATTATTAAGCACTGACTTTTCAAGATACTTTGTTTTATTTTACTCCAGTTCATTTTACTCTTAATTTTTTGAAAAGATACTGCTAAGTACATTTTAAAAACAAATTGAAAGAAAAGAAGAATAGGTAAATCTTGAAATTTACTTTTATGTCATGAGATTTATAGGAAGAAGAAAACTCCATATACAGTAAAGAAAATGTTTTTGAGTATCTGTGGAACAATTAATGCAATATAATGATAATGCTAACAGCATCTTAGAACTTAAAATATGTTTTTCAAGAGACCTAAAATTCCACTGGCATGTATGTCCCTTAGAGTTTAAAAGACTGTCCATATGAACTGAATTATCCTTGACAAGTACCTTCAGACACTTGTAATATGATCGCATGTAAATTTAGACCATATTTTGCACACAAACCACTGGCAATAGTAAGTTTATTCAAGAGCTCAAGATAAAAAGGAAAGAAAAGCTGATAGACTTAATAATATGTGGTAGTTAACATGAAATTTCCGAAATCAAAAGCATCAAAATAAAGGCATCTAATGAAAGAAAAACAAAAGCTGTGAGAAATGCTGCTTTTTCCATTCTTCACTACCTGTTTTCTCCAAACAAAATGTTATCTTTCCATGTTTTATCCAAATTTAGAGAAACAAAACACATTCTAAACAAATAAATAAACCAGAAAATTCCTTTTGCATTGAAAACTTATTTTAGCCAATAATTAAACCACAGTGTGGATAATATCTTTGTTGTGTTTCCCATTGTGGGAAAAACTTATTCGTGCAGTCTATCAAGATAGTTACTCATTCAGATTGCCAGCTATTTTATTAGTACTAATAACTGCTGATCATAATAACATGGAGTTATATCAACATTTGGAAAGGGCTAACTGTAAAACAGAAGAAAAACAACTCAAAACTCTGCTGTTTTAACGATTCCTCAGGATTGCCTCTGCCTTGGCACCAAAAAAAAAAAAAAAAAGCCTACAGAACCATGCTAATTCTATAGGGATCAGCTCCATTGTCAAAGAAATGCATTAAGGTCTGAAGGAGAGAACTCAGCATTGGAGAGAGCTGCTTGCTAAGCAATCTCCACAGTACCCACAACTATATTTATCTTTCTTTATCAGAAGTCTGCTACTGCTATGTTGTCTGGCTAATGGATGAAAACAGGATATAAATCATCATGAATTTGAGCAGTGGAGAAAATGGCAGATTATTTTAAGAAATTCTGAAGACATGTCCATTTTTTGTATCCTCAAAGCCAAGGTTTTATATATCTGTCCAACAATGAATGATCTGCAAAAGATGTTTTTATAAGCTAATTTTAAAGTAGAACAGTGAATTCTTCCCACCTGAATTGCATCAAAGGAAGATTACTGATTTGTTTATAAGTTATTTCTTTAAAAATATTTTGTGGAAAGTAAAGTTTTTCAGTTTAATAGAAAATGAAACAACTGCAGCTTGTTTTTTTAAAAAATAAAGACATTTTTAAACCATTTAAACAAGGTATTTTAAATCAATTAACCACTTAAATATTTAAAATGCACTGAATTATTTTAGATGTTCAACCTAAAGATCAAGTTGAGAGACATGTTTATAATACAGCTTTGCTGAAACACTGAAAGAAAATGCACTGCATAGAGAGCTTAAATTTCTCACTCTTCCTTTCAATCAATAACTGAGGCAAAGTTTCATCTCTAGGGCCCTTAATGGCAGGAATTCCTGGAGCCAGCAAATGAGTAATGTCAAACCTATGATTAGATGATGAGGCCATCAAAGACACTAGATCCTAATGCTACATTCTTCATTTCTCTGAACTGCAGTGAAACCAGGAGCTAAGGAAGAAGGAATTTTACATTATTTTCCCCCATGAAACCATTTCTTTCAACCGGGCATCATCAAGAACCTATGAGGTCCAGACAGATTTCACAGAATGTCTCTAGAACTCAGGACTCTGGCTTTGGGTAACAATTCTCAAATGTCCTGCAGATGAACTCCTGCCAGGGATGCTGTTTCCTTTAACATGTTCCTTAATTACATATCTGGATGAAAAGTGGAAAATGGACCTAATGATTTCCCTATGAATATATTCTCGAAGAAAGTAAACCTGAAGACTGAAAAATAGGTAAGTTTTGGTGGTTTTACTTTTGTTGATGTTTTAAAGGATTGGTTGAAGCCCTATTGCTGTTTATTTGGAAGTTAGTTGTGGTTTTAGTCAGACCTCAGGTCAGTAACTAGAAACAGTATATATAAATTTTCCTTTCTACTGCGGAAATTAGGATGTAAAAACTACTTATTACAAACATACATAAGGTCTTTTTTCATTCTCATATTACAAAATATTTAATACTTATGTGAAAATCAGGACCACCAGGAGACTTGGCAGAGCTGGCGAGAAGAAAGACCATTAGGTCCCTATTTTGGTTATCAGAAAAATGTTACATACTATTTTCTTCTAACTGCTTAAAAAAACAATAGCCAGAAATTATAATTCTATTTTTAATTCTGATTATTAAAGATAAATAGTGTAAGTAGATTTTTAGATTTTATACTGAAATATATAAATTACATTAAAAAAGGGAAAGCAGCAATGTATCATATCAAAAACCCCTCGCTGATCAGCAGTGTTTTATACTCTGGCTACTGCATTAAAAAAACAACCTGCAGTTTGCGTTATCTCTAATAGCGAAAAAGAAACCATACAATTAACAATGAACATTAAAATTATAAATACTACTCTATCATTTAAAAATGATGGATGTAAAGAAGGGTATCAAAATAGCTATAACAAATTATATATATATATTTGCAGAAAATAAAAAATAAGGAACAATAGAAGACTAGGTAAGATGGAAAATAATAAGATAGCTAAAAGGACGGGAGAAGGAGGGAGATTCAATCAATATTTGCATGGTAAGATCATTTACATAAATACATATCTCTATTTTCTTCATCTATGAGATAATAAATATTTTAAAATACATAAACATATACATATATATTTACAGCCATTCTCCTGTTTAATGACATAAAGCAATCCTCATGTAATTTAATGTAATCACGTGATTAAGATTTCATACCTGAGAACAAAGCAGCATAACAAGCTCAACTACAGATGTGCTGGACTTCATACAAACGAGGCCTACAAAAAAGAAAGGTTAAAATAAGATGAAATAACAGTGGTAGAAATCATCATTCTAAGTTAATTCATTATGTAGTTTTAACTTATAAAACATTAAAAAATAGAATTCCTAAAATAAAATAGAGATACTCAGTAACAGATTCTTATAGCATTAATTTCAAAATATACAGATATTTCCAGAAGATATGAAAAATACATAAAAATTGACCTCAGATTTGGGTTATTTATTTGGTCAAGGCATTTTTTCTATTTAAACAAGGCATGGGTAGCTTTCAAAACTGATAAGCCAGTTAGAGCTCCTTTTATTACAATGACATTTACTATGTGATTGACTCCAGAAACACAGAACAATGATCACTGAAGATCTATCTAAATTTTCTTCCAAAAGACAATAAAATAATTTTTACTTTGTTATAGGTAACTACCCATAGGCTGTCAATGGTTAAATGAATTTTGAAATATTATAAAATGAATTTCTCATACAATTACCACGTTACACAATACTTATAAAATAAAATATTCCATGTTCTGCTTCCAAAGTCTCTGAATAGAAGTCTGAAGTAAAAAGAATTCAATGTAATAATGGCTACTACTCATTGATCACATGCTATGTGCTGGGTACTGTGTTAAGTGCCTTATGTACAAATAACTCATTTAGTTCTCATTATATTTTATGACATAGTATTATTATATATATATATGAATTTATTTATTTTAATTGGAGGTTGATTACTTTACAATATTGTATTGGTTTTGCCATACACCAACATGAATCCGCCACACCTGTTTCCTGGGGATATACACGTGTTCCCCATCCTGAAGCCCCCTCCCTCCTCCCTCCCTGTACCATCCCTCTAGGTCGTCCCAGTGCACCAGCCCCAAGCATCCAGTATCATGCATCGAACCTGGACTGGAGATTCATTTCATATATGATACTATACATGTTTCAATGCCATTCTCCCAAATCATCCCACTCCCTCCCTCTCCCACAGAAGTCTGAAAGACTGTTCTATACATTTGTGTCTCTTTTGCTGTCTAGCATACAGGGTTATCATTACCATCTTTCTAAATTCCATATATATGCGTTATTATACTGTATTGGTGTTTTTCTGACTTACTTCACTCTGTATAATAGGCTCCAGTTTAAGACATACTATTATTATTACCATTCTACAGGTAAGAAAATACTCTTCTTAAAAAGTCTAAATGTTGATTATATATATTATTCATTGACTTTTTTTCCATTAAAAGGATGACTGCTGTATAAGAAGAGAAGGCAGGTCATGATTGGGTAGTATTTTTAACATATAGAGAAAAATGTAACCAAGGATTAATAACAATCTCTGGAGGAGAGTATGTTAATCATGATGTTTGCTAATTTCAAATATATTTTTTAAAGTTTTTAACTGTTGCTAAAATTAACTAAATTAATAGACTCATTTTTCTTTTTATATGAAGACAAATATAATCAGTAAAAGCACTACATAATAAGAAATGCCATGCTACCAGGGAAGCCGATCTTACATTAGCTGTTGCTAAATAGCTAGCTAAAGTGGACCAGTTATTTTTTTCTTCTTAAGGTGATTTTAGTAAAGAGTCTCAAATGTCTTCCAGACACTAGCATGTATATTTATTGTAGGGAGTGGATAAATACCCTTTTGTGCCCATTCTGCTAACAACTCTACCCTTAATGTGCTAACCTACAGAACAAGTTGTAAAAAGGCACTAGTATTCCATTTTATCAGATCTTTGGGCAGACAGCTAACTAATGAAATAAGAGGCAGATGTGAAAAGCTCATTTAAGAGACAATTGTTGTAATTGATCAGCGATTCTAATACTCAGGAGCTAGAGTCAGAAAGATTAATGGGACGTTTATCACCTGTTGGCTACTCAACTATTTGAAATTCAGACAAAAAAACTAAGTAGAAGGCCAAAGAGCTATGCATAGTAGAAAAATCAAAATTAAAATCTGTACTCCATATCAATTTAGATTTTAGATTGTAAGGCTATATAATGAAGTATTAGGTTATAAGGCTATATAATGATTGATTATACAAAGAATTATTCACCATATATTCTGTGTACTAGAGTTTTGAAATACATACAGTTTTTACAAATCAGAAAAAAATATGCAATTATATTCATTTCTCACAGACTAATTTTAAATGAACTTCTAAAGAACTGCATGTAACAAGAAGATTCATATTTTTTCCCAAGTATATACTATCATAAGAAAATAAGAAAAATAGAGACAAATGCTCCATCAATGCTTTTGTTCAAGGAAGTGATAACAAAATGACAGGATAGTGAAACTGCAATTTGAGAAAAAAGTATTCTGGGAACTTTGAAAATGGCCATTGTGATTTCAGGTCACTATATCTTTGCACCTTTACTAATGAGATGTAATTAGAATGAACAGAATGATAATGGACCCTCCTCAAATAAAAAAAAAAAAAGAAGAAACAAAAACTAAAACCTAATTTTGCCATGAGAACACAAGCAGACAATTTTGGAAGACTTATCGCCTTTCAAAAACTTTATAATCATTTTGGTTGGCACTATTTCTAAGTGTCAACAAAAGTATTACTAAGACAAATGCATTTTTTATTAGAGATACACACTGAAGATATCTAGAGATATTGAGACATTTAATAGAGCTATTGAAAATACAAACACTGTCTGACGACATTATCCTTGCACATTCTCTAAATAAAAAAGCACTTATTTTTGAAATTTTAAGGTGAAAGCAATAAATGTGATTTTGTACAACTTAAGCCATAAGCTCAAGAAAGCCAAATTTATCTAGCAATGCTACAAATAACTCAGGCTATATATGCATAAAGGAAGTATTTTACAAGCATATGTCTCAAATGAGATGTGATTTTGTTTTCCTTTTTGTATCTGGCAAGAAATTAATAATCAAATCAACTCTTTTGAAAACTCCTGGTATGAGTAAAGGACAGTGTTAGCATTCAGGAGTATAAGTAATAAGGCAGTATCTACATCTTCCTAAGGGCTCCATCTTTCAATTCAAATCTTAAGATTATCTAACACTTACAAAGAACTTTATCATTTACAGGTTGAATTTATACATGCTGTTTTATTGGATTCTCTTAACAACTATTTGAACTAGTTATTATTACCTCATGTGATAGGTTAAAAAATGAAGGGATTCAGTGACTAGCCCAAGGTGTTTTATTCAGTAAGTGGTGGCACTGGGACCTGAATTCAAGTCATCTAACTCAAAAGCCCGTTTCTCATCTGCTGCAGAGCTGCTTAAACAATTTGACACTAACAGGATGACAACATGTGACAATGAGAAAGATCATAATGGTTAATTCCATCTTGGGTGATTTTGACAGTTTTCTTGGAGAAGATAACATATATGTTGGTCAGATGTGGGATCAAAAAGCTTAACAAAAAGTACAAAGGGGGCAGAGGACCAATAAATCCTGAGAAGACCTATACAGTAGCTTGGGCAACTGGCTGATCAAAATACAGGCAGTGTGAGAAAGTGGGACTGGAGGGTTAAGATAAAATTCAAAGATTATCTATCTCCAACTGAAAGAAATAAAATTACACATTTTTGAAAGTTAAGAAGAATATAGAGAATGGGATACAATGGGAAATGATACTTAGGATCAGTTATTCCTATTCCATGATGACTTTTCTCACCTTGTCAATTAAGAAGTAGGCCCCAAGGGAGTTAAACATATGTGCTCCTTGAACAAATAAAACAAAAAGCCACCTTTACCCACAGATATATGCTCACCAGAATAAATATTCTGACTAGAAATAATGATGGAATACTGTATATGAACTATGGATAGAGGTTTGTGACATTGTACAGGAGACAGGGATCAAGACCATCGTCATGGAAAAGAAATTCAAAACAGCAAAATGGCCGTCTGGGGAGCCCTTACAAATAGCTGTGAAAAGAAGAGAAGAGAAAAGCAAAGGAGAAAAGGAAAGATATAAGCATCTGAATGCAGAATTCCAAAGAATAGCAAGGAGAGATAAGAAAGCCTCAGCGATCAAAGAAATAAAGGAAAACAACAGAATGGGAAAGACTAGAGATCTCTTCAAGAAAATTAGAGACACCAAGGTAATATTTCATGCAAAGATGGGCTTGATAAAGGACAGAAATGGTATGGACCTAACAGAGGCAGAAGATATTAAGAAGAGGTGGTAAGAATACACAGAAGAATTATACAAAAAAGATCTTTATGACCAAGATAATCACGATGGTGTGATCACTCACCTAGAGCCAGACGTCCTGGAATGTGAAGTCAAGTGGGCCTTAGAAAGCATCACTACGAACAAAGCTAGTGGAGGTGATGGAATTCCAGTTGAGCTATTTCAAATCCTGAAAGATGATGCTGTGAAAGTGTTGTACTCAATATGCCAGCAAATTTGGAAAACTCAGCAGTGGCCACAGGACTGGAAAAGGTCAGTTTTCATTCCAATCCCAAAGAAAGGCAATGCCAAAGAATGCTCAAACTACTGCACAATTGCACCATGGCAACCCACTCCAGTATTCTTGTCTGGAGAATCCCAGGGATGGGGGAGCCTGGTGGGCTGCCGTCTATGGGGTCGCACAGAGTCGGAAATGACTGAAGCGACTTAGCAGCAGCACATACTAGTAAAGTAATGCTCAGAATTCTCCAAGCCAGGCTTCAGCAATACGTGAACCGTGAACTTCCTGATGTTCAAGCTAGTTTTAGAAAAGGCAGAGGAACCAGAGATCAAATTGCCAACATCTGCTGGATCATGGAAAAAGCAACAGAATTCTAGAAAAACATCTACTTTTGTTTTATTGACCATGCCAAAGCCTTTGACTGTGTGGATCACAAGAAACTGTGGAAAATTCTGAAAGAGATGGGAATACCAGACCACCTGATCTGCCTCTTGAGAAACCTGTATGCAGGTCAGGAAGCAACAGTTAGAACTGATATGGAACAACATACTGGTTCCAAATAGGAAAAGGAGTATGTCAAGGCTGTATATTGTCACCCTGCTTATTTAACTTATATGCAGAGTACATCATGAGAAACGCTGGGCTGGATGAAGCACAAGCGGAAATCAAGATTGCTGGGAGAAATATCAATAACCTCAGATATGCAGACGACACCACCTTTATGGCAGAAAGTGAAGAGGAACTAAAAAGCCTCTTGATGAACGTGAAAGAGGAGAACAAAAAAGTTGGCTTAAAGCGCAATATTCAGAAAACGAAGATCATGGCATCTGGTCCAATACTTCATGGGAAATGGATGGGGAAACAGTGGAAACAGTGTCAGACTTTATTTTTTGGGGCTCCAAAATCACTGCAGATGGTGATTGCAGCTGTGAAATTAGAAGATGTTTACTCCTTGGAAGGAAAGTTACGACCAACATAGATAGCATATTGAAAAGCAGACATTACTTTGCCCACAAAGGTCCATCTAGTCAAGGCTATGGTTTTTCCAGCGGTCATGTATGGATTTGAGAGTTGGACTATGAAGAAAGCTGAGCGCCAAAGAAGTGACGGTTTTGAACTGTGTTGTTGGAGAAGACTCTTGAGAGTCCCTCGGACTGCAAGGAGTTCCAACTAGTCCATTTTAAAGGAAATCAGTCCCAGGTGTTCTTTGGAAGTTAAAGCTGAAATTCCAATACTTTGGCCACCGCATGCAAAGAGTTGACTCATTGGAAAAGACTCTGGGAGGGATTGGGGGCAGGAGGAGAAGGGGACGACCGAGGATGAGACGGCTGGATGGCATCACCGAATCGATGGACATGAGTTTGGGTGAACTCTGGGAATTGGTGATGGATAAGGAGGCCTGGCGTGCTGTGATTCATGGGGTCACAAAGGCTCAGACATGATTGAGTGACTGAACTGAACTGTAGATCATAGTAGCTTACCAGTATAAAGTGAATTCAAGGAGTGTAGATAATCAACATGTAAGAGAAAGAAACTTAAATATGTAGGAGGTACTCTAATGGTGAGGTAACTGTATAGTTCAAGCTTTTGACTACATTACGAACTATGTTGTTGAAAGATAACGTTGGCTAGCTGACTGGCCAAGATACATGTATTTGAGAAGATGAATTAGGTGCACAAATTTGAGGTGGTCCAGACCCATGCAGCAAAAATTTGCTGGGTCCAGATGAGTAAAGGACCGTTCAAGTCACTGGCAGTTTTCTGGGTTTCCATTCACTGGGGGTGAGAAATCAGCTTCAACTTTTAGAACTACACTCCCTTGCCAAAAGGAAAAAACAAAAACAAAAACAACCTATCAACAGCAAGAACTAAACCCCCACCAAATCCCACTAAACTGTAAAATGAATGTTAAAAGTTTGCCTTTTGGGATACAACCATCTTTCTTTAATACAAGAAATACTGACACTTTAGTTCAATGTGTAAGTCTGACTTCATGTATATGCAGAATTACAAGATCAAGTTTACATGCTTTAAGACAGCGTGGAAAAATTCCATGTCTAACAGGATGCCCCCTTACGGCAGGTGGTGAGGAGTACAAGGTGTTGCGGTGACAAACAAGGAATCATACTTGGAGGTGGGACTCATCTTCTAAGGAACACTGTTTTCTTTCAGCAAGGGCCCTCTCCCAAGAGAGAAGAGCATACACGTCTATGCCTGGGACAGTGCTCTGAGTACATTCTTTAATTAAACTTTAATTAAAAGAATAAATCTTTCAATTTTAAAAGATTTTAAAGATTAAAAGATCTAAAAGATTTTAAAAGATTTTTTTAAATTTTAAGAAAAACCACCATTTATTGAATAAATAAATAGTTGATGTATATTTATATAAATGTTGGAGAAAAAAGATTTTAAGGAAAAGTGAGAGTATTCTTTTAAGAACAAGAGCCTAATGTATTGAAAAAGCATTTATTGAGCATTGTGTCTTATGTGCCAGATACCAGGCCAGGTGCTGAGTTTAAAAATAAGTGAGGAAAGCAGGACAGTTTATATAAACAAATCATGACGTAGACTCTTAGGAGATACACAGGGACAACAGAGGGTAAGACACACAGAAAGGGTAGTGAGCAGCTCTGCCGAGGAGAATTCATAGGGACTGTGACCTCTGAGTTGCATGATGCTAATCCTATAAGCAAAAAAAGGGGGAAAGTCATCCAATTTAGTTTTTAAATAACTTTCTAATGATTTTAACTTTTAGAAGTGCCCAAATTGTGGCTTCCCAGGTCACTCAGTGGTAAAGGATTCACCTGCCAATGCAGAAGACATGGGTTCGATTCTTGAGTTGGGAAGATTCCCTGGAGAAGAAAATGGCAACCCACTCCAGTATTCTTGACTGAAAAATTGCATGGACAGAGGAGCCTAGTGGGTTACAGTCCATGGGGTCACAGAAACTCTGACATGATTTAGTCACTGAGCACCAGCACAAAACTTAATACGGTCAAAAATTTATCAATTATCAAACTGAGAAATTAGTGTGCCTTTATAACTTAAAACTAAAAAATCAAAATTAAACAAAAAATTAATATTAAGCATCTTTTGAAATACCAATAATGGTCTGAATTTGTATTATTATTGCTACAATTAATATTAATATATGTCTATGTAGTATTATATACTATTTTAATTGGACACTTCAAGATTTGCCTATATGTTTCAGGGAATTTAAAACTGTACAACCAGAAACAATGCATAATATTACCTTCAAGAAACAAAAATAACATTAAGTTCATTTCCCTTTTTAAAATGTAATTAAACAATTACAGCTTATTTTTATAGACTATAAATTTTAATTGAAAATTAAATTTTTCAAAATACTACACAGACAATGAAAGTTCATCCATTTACTTTAGTTTACATAAATATTAAGCTAACACAAATTTATGGCAGTCTTACTCGCTTTAAAAGAGGAACGTAACTGAATTCTGGAGTTACTAGGGCTAGCACACATTTTCTGTAAAGGCTCAGATAAAATATATTAGGCTTAGGGTATGGGGTCAGGTGACAATAATAAATTTCTGCTACAACTTCTCAACTCTGCCATTGTAGTGCAAAAGCAGCCACGGACAATACATAATCAAATGAGCTCGGCTGTCTTCCAATAAAACTATTTCCTCATTCCAAGGTTTGTTCATGTGAGAGAAAGACAGACAGAGACAGAGAACACATACATATGCACACAAACTCATATATACATCTTCAAATTTTTACAACTACAGGGGAAAATATTTTAGATGTTTATCTATGACATTTTATAATTTCAAAATCCAAAAAAGCTCTGGAAAATTTCTTGCATGATTGTCATAACCTTAATCATCAGGCAATTAATATGATACTAGTTACAAAGTTTATTCTACTTAGTGTGATTAATAGTGTGACTTTCTCTACATGTTGCTGTAGATATATTAATGTGCTTAAGTAACAAGTTAACCCAGGGTCCCCTGAAGATCCTATGAAATACATGTACAAGCACCTATTACTCTTCTTTTAATTCTATAATATCTGAATTACAGAATACATCAGGCTCTAAGCTATTAAAATATAAGAGATGTGACTGTTTTTTAAGTCAGAAATCAGTGGTACTCTCACATAAAATATTTTGAATGATTCATAAAGAAATTAATATTAATTTTAATTGCCATCTCAAAGTAATTTGATATTGCATTTTTTCCCATGAAAATTCTATATGTTCTGAACTAAAAATCTATTCCCATATGAGAGTAGTTGGCTAAGTGCTTTTAAATCATAAATTTAGAATGTTTAGATTGCTTAGAGACAAGATTAACTGTAACTGTAGCTACATAATCCCCTGTCATTTTGACTGACTTGTTGAAATAAACTTGAAATTGTTTTTCATTTGTTTATTTTTGGTTTTGGTCATTGTATTTATATAGCCTAGGAATTTATTGACTGTGAATATGTTTTCTTTTTTAATATAGTTTTGCTCCTGCTAAGAATTTTTGCATAGTGATAAAGTTGAAGTTCCTAATATTCTTTCATAGATAACTCTTCCATGGAATGACAGATTACAATTAAAAGAAAAAATGAACCTACATAGATATTTCCTCCTGCTTTGACTGTGAATGAGCTAAGCTGAAGAGAATATTCTTATGGTACTATTATTAACACCTATAAAACATGAAACACTGATGTAAATTTACTTTTTTACTTATGCTTTAGAAACCATGTTTGTGCTAGCCTATCAAAAATGTTGCATCAAGGGAAATACCTTAGAAAATTCTTGGTATTCAATGTCACTTTTTTTGTCTCCACCTGACTTTCACTTCTCTTTGTACATCCCACAGAAATACTATTTTACATTTACACATGCCAAACAATAGATTCTAATTTCCAAATCACTTGGGATTAATTAAGTTTTGAGTTGGCTGTCTCTTGAGATATTCTCATTTAAACTATTTATTTTAGGAATTATAAGTAAGCCACAGAGATGACGCTATCTTTGACCTCAAGAAATGAAATCCCAGTTACAAAAATAAGGCACATAAATATATGTATATATATGTGTCCACAGAGAATATTATACAGAAAAAATTATACAGTACTGTGACTCCAAATAACTTAAAACAACTATTGTTTTAAATAGAGGTCTTCATTAAATACTGTTACCTACAGTATTAGACTCAAGTTTTCACTACAGAAGTAATTGACCTGAGTGTCTTGCCCTTTTCTTTAACTTCCTGATTTAATCACAACAGCAATGAATAAGAGTGAAATAAGGGAAATAAGAGACATTTTCACTATCATAAATCATCTGGATCCTGCAATTCTCTTTGGGTTAAATTTAATTATAGAACCAATTGTTATTCCTGTATCACTCCTCTGCAACAACTTTCTTCTTTTCTCCCTGTGCTCCTTCAAATTCCAAAAGCCTCAATTAAATTTTAAAACTACTAAACTATGTCTGGTTCAAATTTTGACATTACCTTAGAGACTCAGATCCTGAATAATTATTAAGAATAATACATATATATTTAACCATGTAATTCATTTCAAGAAATATTAATAATCAAAAGAGAAAAAAGCAAGACATTTATACAATTAAATCATATGAACAGAGTTGAATAAAAATGGCTATAACAGTGACTAGTTATGAAAAACGAAACAGTAATTTATATTCTACAAACTATGGGCTCCTCCTTTTAAACACAGTATGTATAAGTGAATAATGTGTATACTAACAGTTCCATACTATCCCAATTCTGACTTTCATTTATTTATATTCTTAAGTAAATATATTTAATAATTTTAAGTTCTCAAGTTTAAATAAATTTAAAATTGCTTTTTAATAAAATACACCTTTAAGTTCTTTATTTTTGTATTCAGAAAAACACTGGTTCATTTTCTTTTAAATATTTATGTAATACACAACAAAAATACCATGAGTCCCTTTTCTTAATAACGGATTCACAAAGTCAAAGATAAAAACTAAGAACCATAATTAGTAAAAGAAAATTATTTGATACATATTATAGTTAAGGCATAAACAAGGAAGGAGAGGCTATAGTTTAAGGTAGGCTCAAGTAGAGGTCAGTCAGATGAACCTTGCATATTTTCAAGAGTACATTAACTCTATCCAATTATTATAGGCTTAAACTGTCGAAGCACTCTTGAGAAAAAACAAGCTAGACCTTCAGAAAACTCATTTGTGCTCAAAGCAAAAAATTCTCAAATTTGATCCAAGCAGAATCTTCTTTACTAAATCCTCCATTTCAAACAAAATATCAAATAGCGATGAGTAATCAGTCCAGTTTTATTCATTCTTAAGAATAAAATAAAGTTTTTATAATACGGAAGAACTTGAAAATTCCTTCAATTTTAAAATTGAATTTTTTAAAAATACTGCCAAAAGTCACAGATATTATTCTAAGTATATATTCTGCCTAAGTAATAATTTAGTGAGATTATATGCCAAAAATTATATAATCAAAAAAGAATAGATCACTAAACTAACCAGATTATTTTACCTATACCAGAAAACTCTATATTCAACTCATGTGTGCATGCTAAGTCACTTCAGTCATGTCCAACTCTTTGCAACCCTATGGACTGCAGCGCTCCAGGCTCCTCGGCCAGTGGAGATTCTCCAGGCAAGAATACCAGAGTGGGTTGTCCTGCCCTCCTCCAGGGGATCTTCCAGGCCGAGGGATTGAACCGGAGTCTCCTATGTCTCCTGCACCGGCAGGTGGTTCTTCACCACTAGTGCCACCTGGGAAGCCTATCCGATTCATACCTATCCGCAACTCAGAGTCAAATTATATATTTCTGTAAGTACCAGAATACAATCTGTTAATAATAGAGAAGTCAATGTATGAAATGCACTGTAATTAAAATAAATAAAAATTCAACATAAAATATTACACCCATTTATAAAAGTAAATGGTGTTTTTATTTTTTCTAATTCTTGCAGTAATAGAACTACTACAAATAACAGTTGCTTTATGAAATTGTATGAATTGGAAAATCTATGAAGTGAGATATAATAAATGGTAATAAAAAATATCTGACAAAAAGGAGCTGGTCATTCCCAAGAATTAAAGACATTTTATGATTCAGCTGTAAAAACAACATTGCATATTTACTATATGCAGGGCACAGATATGAAACAGATATGTTCCATGTGCTAGAGAATCCTGCATTCTAATGGAGAACACAGAAGATAAACTGATCAGTTCAATGTGAAGAGAACCGTTATCTCAGAACCATTATAGGATGCTGACTTGGTAAACAACATAAACAATGTCATTAAAGTAATTCTTCTGTGATATAGGAAAAGGGTGAAATTTAATAAGGGGAAATATTTAACCTAAACCTGCTCCAGTATTCCTGCCGAGAGAATACCATGGACAGACAACCCTGGCTCACTACAGTCCATGGTGTCACAAACGGTCAGACACAACTGAGCAACTAGCAAACACAGACACACACACACAGTGTGCAATTATTAATTTCTTTGGAAAAACTGACTTAGAGATAACTCTAAGATAAAAAAATCAGAAATATTTTGACTTGTAAAACAGAATTTGTTTAATCTGATGTATAAAAACACCCATTAACAGAGTATCAAACCTCAAGATTTCTCCATGTATCAAAACAAATACATTAATAGAAAGCAGAACTAAAGTGAGAATATTTGCTAGATTATATGTTGCGAAGTACAGCTACTGAAATAATCTGTATAACTTTTTACATAATCAGTTTTCAAGTTTAAATAATATCCTTGATTAGAAGATTATCTTTGGTTGGGCTTAGTGTAATTGGAATAACCCTATTGCGGACAGAGAGAACATTTTAGCCATAGATAATAACATGTTTATCATGAATCACAGGTCATATTTCCATATGAAGGAGGAGAAAATAATCCTCCAGCAGTTAAAACTGGTATCAGTTCAGTTCAGTTGCTCAGTCGTGTCTGACTCTTTGTGACCCCATGAATCGCAGCACGCCAGGCCTCCCTGTCCATCACCAACTCCCGGAGTTCACTCAGATTCATGTCCATCGAGTCCGTGATGCCATCCACCCATCTCATCCTCTGTTGTCCCCTTCTCCTCCTGCCCCCAATCCCTCCCAGCATCAGAGTCTTTTCCAATGAGTCAACTCTTCGCATGAGGTGGCCAAAGTACTGGAGCTTCAGCTTTAGCATCATGCCTTCCAAAGAAATCCCAGGGCTGATCTCCTTCAGAATGGACTGGTTGGATCTCCTTGTAGTCCAAGGGACTCTCAAGAGTCTTCTCCAACACGACAGTTCAAAAGCATCAATTCTTCGGCGCTCAGCCTTCTTCACAGTCCAACTCTCATATCCATACGTGACCACTGGAAAAACCAAAGCCTTGACTAGACGGACCATAGTCGGCAAAGTAATGTCTCTGCTTTTGAATATGCTATCTAGGTTGCTCATAATTTTTCTTCCAAGGAGTAAGCGTCTTTTAATTTCATGGCTGCAGTCACCATCTGCAGTGATTTTGGAGCCCCCCAAAATAAAGTCTGACACTGTTTCCACTGTTTCCCCATCCATTTCCCATGAAGTGATGGGACCAGATGCCATGATCTTCGTTTTCTGAATGTTGAGCTTTAAGCCAATTTTTTCACTCTCCTCTTTTACTTTCATCAATAGGCTTTTTAGTTCCTCTTCACTTTCTGCCATAAGGATGGTATCATCTGCATATCTGATGTTATTGATATTTCTCCTGGCAATCTTGATTCCAGCTTGTGTTTCTTCCAGTCCAGTTTCTCATGATGTACTTTGCATATAAGTTAAATAAGAAGGGTGACAATATACAGCCTTGACGCACTCCTTTTCCTATTTGGAACCAGTCTGTTGTTCCAGGTCCAGTTCTAACCGTTGCTTCCTGACCTGCATACAGATTTTAACAAGTCTAAATTGTAGCTTTCATGGATTCTATTATGCACAATAAAGTTTATATTTGCTTTATATACAATAAAGTAAATTCTGGATGGATAGATAGATAGATTTAAAGGATTGATTCTATATGCAAAGGGAATGTATATACAAAAGAAAGTAAGGTAAACAAGCTACCCAGGAAAATAAACTTTAAAGGAAACATAAGGGGGAAAAAGCTTAGACCTCTGGTAAAAGTCCACAAAGGTAACTATTTTACATACTGGCTTAAGCAGAGCTGAAACAGAAAAAAAATATTATCACACAATCAAAATCTTAACATGTATAAAAATTATACAATTTTGGTTTTCATTATTATACAATAGAAAAATTAAAGATGAAATCAATATTCCACTGACCTTTACAATAATGGGACAAAAAATAGTTTATAGTACTACAATTTCTGAGGAATGTAATGAAATAAAGTCTGTCTGTGAGAAAAATAGGATGGTACAATGTGAGTTCTAAAAAACAGTTACAAGAAGCCAAAGATTCTCACTTGGCAGATGGGAAGATTTCTGGGGAAAGAGTTACTACAGAAAGGGCTTATTTCTCTTGTGATCCAGGGCCCACCTAAATCGAGGCAACTCTACATAATTGAAGGTCATCTGTAATGTGGAAACTGTGTTTTGATACCTGAGAAGGACAGACTGGAGACTGATGGTCAAGGGTGACAATGCCCTGGGGCTGACCTCGATCTCTGAAACTAGAGACACAGAGCAACATATCCGGACAGCAGAGATCATGGACCAAGAGGTACATTCTCTTTAGTGGTGTTTATAATACGATGTAGGTAGATATTTTAAATTATTCGAATGTTAGTAAGAACTAATTGGTTTGTTAATATTAGAATGTATCCTGAGCTCTCAGAACTAGGCAATTTTATTAGCATTATAGAATTCTTTAATCTGGATCTAGTTTTTAATTAACTCAAGAAGATCTAAATTGAAAATCTGAAGACATGGCTTTAGAATACAAACTAAACAGCTGTATATTCTTGAGCTAAGATATCTGCCTTTACTGATACTAAAGTTCTTTGCTGGTAAACAACAGATTAGTGATTTTGAAACTTTTTTTTACTACAATAATTCTTCAGCACTCAGCCTTTTTTATGGTCCAACTCTCACATTTGTATGTGATTACTGGAAAATCCACAGCTTTGACTATACAGATCTCTGTCGGCATTTCATGTCTTTGCTTCTTAATATGTTGTCTAGGTCTGTCACTGCTTTTCTCCCAATCAGCAAGCGTCTTTTAATTTTATGGCTGCAGTCAGCATCTGCAGTGATTTTGGTGGTGGTGGTGGTGGTGGTGGTGGTGGTGGTGGTGCAGTCACTAAGTCGTGTCCGACTCTCATGATCCAATGGACTGTAGCCTGTCAGGCTCCTCTGTCCATGGAATTTTCTAGGCAAGAATACTGGAGTGGGTTGCCATTTCCTTCTCCAGGGGATCTTCCCAACCCAGGAATCGAATCTGGGACGTTGCAGTCAGATTCTTTACCAACTGAGCTATGAAGCCCAAGAAAATAAAATCTGTCACTGCTTCCAACTTTTCCCCTTCCATTTGCAATGAAGTGATAGGACTGGATACTATGATCTTAAGTTTTGTGAATACTGAGTTTTAAGTAAGCTTTTTCATTCTCTTCTTTCACCCTCATCAAGAGGCTCGCTATTTCCTCTTCACTTCCTATGTTTAGAGTGGTATCATCTGCATAACTAATGTTGTTGATATTTCTCCTGGTGATCTTGATTCATGCTTGTGATTCATCCAGCCCAGCATTTTACATGATGTACTCTGCATATGGGCTTCCCAGGTGGTGCTAGTGGTAAAGAACCCGTCTGCCAATGCAAGAGTCTTAAGAGATGTGGGTTCGATCCTTGGGTTGGGAAGATCCCCAGAGGAAGGCAGGGCAACACAATCCAGTATTCTTGCCTGAAGAATCCCATGAGCCAGGGGACCAGAGGAAAAAGACCGGGCGCGCGGCCGGGCCCCCAGGAACACCAGCACGGGATCCCATCGCCACCCGCACGCGAGGGCGGTCCCGCGACGCCTGGGGTGCCGGCCGGCCCATGAGCCAGGCAGGTCATGGTCCATAGGATTGCACAGAGTTGGATATGACTGAAGTGACTTAACAGGCATGCACACTCTGCATATAAGTTAAATAAACACGGTCACAATATACAGCCTTGTAGTACTCCTTTCCCAATTTTGAACCAGTCAGTTGTTCCATGAAAGGTTCTAACTGTTGCTTCTTGATTCACACATAAGTTTATCAGGAGACAGGTAAGGTGGTCTGGTATTCCCATCTCTTTAAGAAATTTGAGTTTTGTTGTGATGCACATAGTCAAAGGCTTTCGCACAGTCAATGAAATAGAAGTAGGTGTTTTTCTGGAACTCCCTTGCTTTCTCTCTGATCCAAAGAATGTTGGCAATTTGATCTCTGGTTTCTCTGCATTTTCTAAATTCAGCTTGTACATCTGAAGTTCTCAGTTCACATACTGCTGAAGCCTAGCTTGAAGGATTTTGAGCACAATCTTACTAGCATGTGAAATGAATCACAGCCTTGTCATGGCGAAAGGGCTTGCTTAACTCAATGAAGCTATGAGCCATGCTGTGCAGGGCCACCCAAGATGAACAAGTAGCAGTGGAGTTCTGACAAAACATGGTCCACTGGAGGAAGGAATGGCAAACCACTCTAGTATTCTTACCACGAGATCCCCATGAACAGTATGAAAAGGCAAAAAGTTTATGATACAAGAATGTAGAAGGGTCAGCCAGGCAAATACAGGTAAATGGAAAGCATTCCATGATCACTACAAAAGAATTCAAATATGGAAAGACTTTTCCGAAGCCCTCATATTCTTTAAAAGTCAGAAATATATTGATTTAGTTGAATTCCCTAGCTATAATGTATAAAACATATAAATCACCATGGGAAAAATTAATTTATATTATATATATATACACACACACACAAACACACACATACAAAGTATTACTGAAATGTATATAAGGTTTTATATTTGTGGGCTTTATAATTAACTGAAATTAAAAGATTATCTAAATAATCAAATTATTTAGATAATATATATATATTTATAATATGTAAATATATAAATAAATATAAAGGCACTAATTACCCTCTGTTTCATTACCTAGATCAATCCCTCTAGAAACTGGCATGCAGTATACTTATATATGGGAAATACACTAGTCCCATTGCCAGATGCTGCTGTTCCATAATTTACAATGGTAGTCAATTGTTATTCTGTAGGAATTTTGTCCATAATTAACTGAATTTTACATACAGGTGTTTGCCATCATCCTCCCTGAAACCTTGGGCTACAGAAGCTAGTGAAAGCTTTCCATGAACCTATTACAACAGAAAGAAAAAGTAATATTCTCAAGCTTTTAAGTAATAATATAATATCATAAACTTAAAAGAATATATTTCATAATCCAAAACAATCAGAATTCAATTTTAAAAAAGAGGTGGATTTACCTTAGAGCAACTGAAGCATACAGAGAGCCATCAAGCTACTAAATAAACTCAAGATAAACACTATAAACTAATTACATATTATAACTATATTATGTCCATAATAAGAATAGGAAGTGGCTGAAAAATATAACCACTGTAAGTGCTCAACAGTATATTTCCTCTTTTAAATTTTCTAATTTACTTTTTCTTTCCCAATTATTTATTTCTTCAATGTGCATAAACATCAGAGAAAGGATGAAATGATGAAAGCCTGCAGTGATTTCAAGCTTCGTTTATGGAGCGTTCCATGTAGTTTACCATATATATAAACACTGTATCTAAATCAGTATGTAGGCAATTTTCACAATATAAAAACAAATTATTTTTATGCCTCAGTAAAAACTACATGTGTAGCCTCCAAAAACAGACTTGTTATTTGATGTAACATATTTCATGGAATATATAGACCATTTCTTCTCATTGTTAATTGATTTAGAGCATCCATATGTACTGATTTGCCAAGATAATCCAAGCTGATGCCTGCAAGAGTGTGATTTTAAATATTCACTTTTTCTCTTCTAAAAATGTTCTGTTTGCATGAAAATTTGTATGAATAATTTTATTAGGACATAAGACAAGGCTATTTTATTTTTAAATTATATTATTATGGAATATATGATATAGGTAGCTACAATCTATTATTTCTTAATATAAAAATACTTTCCAAACACCATATTAAGGTTATTGTTGTAGTGCTCAGTCACTTCCAACTCTTTGAAACCCCATGAACTGTGGCCCACCAGGCTCCTCTGTCCATGGAATTTTCTAGGCACGAATACCGGACTGGGTTGCCATTTCCTCCTCCAGGGGATCTTCCCAAGCCAAGGACTGAATCTCTCTTGAGTCTCCTGCACTGGTAGGCAGATTCTTTACCACTATACTACCTGGGAAGGACCCCATATCAAGGAATATGATCCATTTCTTGTGTGTGTGTGTGCGCACGCACATCCACACTCAGTCACATCCAATTCATTGTGACCCCATGGACTGTAGCCTGCCATGCTCTTCTGTCCTCCACTATCTCCTGCACTAAACATTTAGTTGTCATATCTTATTAGTATCCTTTGACCTACAACAGTTTGCAGCTTTCTTTTACGTTAAAACTTCCTGTTTTTCTCCCCCCAAATGTCCTCCTCCATATTAAAAAAAAAAATTCCCTATGTTTAAATTCAAGCTGTATTATTTGGCAAATAATACTCCATTTCAAGGTCTACTTCCCTGGTAGCTCAGACGGTAAAGCGTCTGACTACAATGTGGGAGACCTGGGTTTGACCCCTGGGTCAGGAAGATCCCCTAGAAAAGAAAATAGCAACCCACTCCAGTATTCATGCCTGGAAAATCCCAGGGACTGAGGAGCCTGGGGGCCTACAGTCCATGGGGTCGCAAAGAGTTGGACATGACTAAGTGACTTCACTTTTCTTTCCCTTCCTTTCAAGGTCTACTCTTGATTTGTATGCTGCTTTTATATTTCCTATCTCTGTGGAAAAGATGCATTTCAATATTCTTTTACTCCTAATTTCTCTCCTGGGAGACTAGGAAATAATATTATCTCTGACTGTATCCCTATCAGTTCAGTTCAGTCGCTCAGTCGTGTCTGACTCTTTGCGATGCCATGAATCGCAGCATGCCAGGCCTCCCTGTCCATCACCAACTCCCAGAGTTCACTCAGATTCACGTCCATCGAGTCCGTGATGCCATCCACCCATCTCATCCTCGGTTGTCCCCTTCTCCTCCTGCCCCCAATCCCTCCCAGCATCAGGGTCTTTTCCAATGAGTCAGCTCTTCGCATGAGGTGGCCAAAGTTCTGGAGTTTCAGCTTTAGCATCATTCCTTCCAAAGAAATCCCAGGGCTGATCTCCCTCCGAATGGACTGGTTGGATCTCCTTGCAGTCCAAGGGACTCTCAAGAGTCTTCTCCAACACCACAGTTCAAAAGCATCAATTCTTCGGGGCTCAGCCTTCTTCACAGTCCAACTCTCATATCCATACGTGACCACTGGAAAAACCAAAGCCTTGACTAGACGGACCTTAGTCGGCAAAGTAATGTCTCTGCTTTTGAATATACTATCTAGGTTGCTCATAACTTTTCTTCCAAGCAGTAAGCGTCTTTTAATTTCATGGCTGCAGTCACCATCTGCAGTGATTTTGGAGCCCCAAAAAATAAAGTCTGACACTGTTTCCACATCTATTTCCCATGAAGTGATGCGACCAGATGCCATGATCTTTGTTTTCTGAATGTTGAGCTTTAAGCCAACTTTTCACTCTCCTCTTTCACTTTCATCAAGAGGCTTTTTAGTTCCTCTTCACTTTCTGCCATAAGGGTGGTGTCATCTGCATACCTGATGTTATTGATATTTCTCTCGGCAATCTTGATTCCAGATTGTGCTTCTTCCAGCCCAGCGTTTCTCATGATGTACTCTGCACAGAACTTAAATAAGCAGGGTGACAATATACAGCCTTGACGTACTCCTTTTTCCTATTTGGAAACAATCTATTGTTCCACGTCCAGTTCTAACTGTTGCTTCCTGACCTCCATAAAGATTTCTCAAGAGGCAGGTCAGGCTGGTCTGGTATTCCCATCTCTCTCAGAATTTCCCACAGTTTCTTGTGATCCACACAGTCAAAGGCTTTGGCATAGTCAATAAAGCAGAAATAGATGTTCTTCTGGGACTCTCTTGCTTTTTTGATGATCCAACACATGTTGGCAATTTGAACTCTGGTTCCTCTGCCTTTTCTAAAACCAGCTTGAACATCTGGAAGTTCACAGTTCACGTATTGCTGAAGCCTGGCTTGGAGAATTTTGAGCATTACTTTACTAGCACGTGAGATGAGTGCAATTGTGCGGTAGTTTGAGCATTCTTTGACATTGCCTTTCTTTGGGATTGGAATGAAAACTGACCTTTTCCAGTCGTGTGGCCACTGCTGAGTTTTCCAAATTGGCTGGCATATTGAGTGCAGCACTTTCACAGCATTATCTTTCAGGATTTGAAACAGCTCAACTGGAATTCCATCATCTCCACTAGCTTTGTTCGTAGCGATGCTTTCCAGGGCCCACTTGACTTCACATTCCAGGATGTCTGGCTCTAGATTAGTGATCACATCATCATGATTATCTGGGTCATGAAGATCTTTTTTGTGCAGTTCTTCTGTGTATTCTTGCCACCTCTCTTTAATATCTTCTGCTTCTGTTAGGTCCAGACAATTTCTGTCCTTTATTGAGCCCATCTTTGCATGAAATGTTCCCTTGGTATCTCTAATTTTCTTGAAGAGATCTCTAGTCCTTCCCATTCTGTTCTTTTCCTCTATTTCTTTGCATTGATTGCTGAAGAAGGCTTTCTTATCTCTTCTTGCTATTCTCTGGAACTCTACATTCAGATGCTTATATCTTTCCTTTTCTCCTTTGCTTTTCGCCTCTCTTCACAGCTATTTGTAAGGCCTCCACAGACAGCCATTTTGCTCTTTTGCATTTCTTTTCCATGGGGATGGTCTTGATCCCTGTCTCCTGTACAATGTCACCAACCTCATTCCATAGTTCATCAGGCACTCTATCTATCAGATCTAGGCCCTTAAATCTATTTCTCACTTCCACTGTATAATCATAAGGGATTTGATTTAGGTTATACCTGAATGGTCTAGCGGTTTTCCCTACTTTCTTCAATTTGAGTCTGAATTTGGTAATAAGAAGTTCATGATCTGAGCCACAGTCAGCTCCTGGTCTTGTTTTTGTTGACTGTATAGAGTTTCTCCATCTTTGGCTGCAAAAAATATAATCAATCTCATTTTGGTGTTGACCATCTGGTGATGTCCATGTGTAGAGTCTTCTCTTGTGTTGTTGGAAGAGGGTGTTTGCTATGACCAGTGCATTTTCTTGGCAAAATTCTATTAGTCTTTGCCCTGCTTCATTCCGCATTCCAAGGCCAAATTTGCCTGTTACTCCAGGTGTTTCTTGACTTCCTGCTTTTGCATTCCAGTCCCCTATAACGAAAAGGACATCTTTTTGAGGTGTTAGTTCTAAAAGGTCTTGTAGGTCTTCATAAAACCGTTCAACTTCAGCTTATTCAGCATTACTGGTTGGGGCATAGACTTGGATAACTGTGATATTGAATGGTTTGCCTTGGAGACAAACAGAGATCATTCTGTCATTTTTGAGATTGCATCCAAGTACTGCATTTCGCACTCTTTTGTTGATCATGATGGCTACTCCATTTCTTCTGAGGGATTCCTGCCCGCAGTAGTAGATATAATGGTCATCTGAGTTAAATTCACCCATTCCAATCCATTTTACTTCGCTGAGTCCTAGAATGTCAACGTTCACTCTTGCCATCTCTTGTTTGACCACTTCCAATTTGTCTTGATTCATGGATCTGACATTCCAGGTTCCTATGCAATATTGCTCTTTACAGCATCAGACCTTGCTCTATCACCAGTCACATCCACCACTGGGTATTGTTTTTGCTTTGGCTCCATCCCTTCATTCTTTCTGGAGTTATGTCTCCACTGGTCTCCAGTAGCATATTGGGCACATACTGACCTGGGGAGTTCCTCTTTCAGTATCCTATCATTTTACCTTTTCATACTGTTCATGGGGTTCTCAAGGCAAGAATACTGAAGTGGTCTGCCATTCCCTTCTCCAGTGGAGCACATTCTGTCAGACCTTTCCACCATGACCCGCCCATCTTGGGTTGCCCCGTGGGCATGGCTTGGTTTCACTGAGTTAGACAAGGCTGTGGTCCTAGTGTGTTTAGACTGACTAGTTTTCTGTGAGTATGGTTTCAGTGTGTCTGCCCTCTGATGTCCTGTTGCAACACCTACCATCTTACTTGGGTTTCTCTTACCTTGGGCGTGGGGTATCTCTTCACGGCTGCTCCAGCAAAGCACAGCTGCTGCTCCTTACCTTGCACGAGGGGTATCTCCTTACTGCCACCCTTCCTGACCTTCAACGTGGGATAGCTCCTCTAGGCCCTCCTGTGCCCACACAGCCTATAGTATACTACAAAATACTTCATGTAGTATCTCATACATACCACTATATTTGATGTACTATATGTATCATATTCAGCAAATCTTTTTGGTAAATAAGGTTTCTCTGAATTTTCATCAGTCTTTAACTTTATACTGCTGCTGCTGCTGCTAAGTCACTTCAGTCGTGTCCGACTCTGTACAACCCCACAGACGGCAGCCCACCAGGCTCCTCTGTCCATGGGATTTTCCAGGCAAGAGTACTGGAGTGGGTTGCCATTGCCTCCTCTGAACTTTATACTAGGTTGTTGGAATACATTTCCAGTTTAGCTAGTCAATGAGTATATGGTGAGAGTCATAAAAATTCTAGTGAATGAAAAAATAATACTAGTTTGAAAGCTTTAGTAAAACCATTCTCCTTGACAAATCATGTCTTCTTTACTTTAATCATCTTTATCAGCTAAAATGAGATTCCCATATTGTAATACAAAACTTTGCAGTTTGAAACTTTTTACTTATGATGAGAGTATAATTTCTTCTTTTAGAGGATATTGTTTTCCTGTTAGAAGTTGCCTATGATGGAAAAATATTTGTTAACATATATATTTCATATATATGCATATATTAACTATTTCCCACACTCTCCTTTGTGTGTATCTAGTTTCCAACCCTGTTTCACAAATGTATTTGCTGCTGCGCTAGCAATGAATTTCATTATTTTTAACTGTCTGTAAAAGTCTCTATTTTCCCTTCTTTTTTGAAGAGTATTGTCACTGGACAAAGAATTTCAAGTTGGAAGTCTATCAAAACTTAAAAGATGTTCCATTATTTTCTGATTCACATAATTTCTGACTAAAGGTTGATGATAATTTTATTTTGAAATCATGGTTTTTCCTGACAGTGATCTCAAAATTTTAATTTTAATTATAGGTTAAAATTGACTGTCTTTGTGTGTAACTTTCTGTGAGATATAACATATATATTGATCCATGTATCACAATCATCCCAAAGAACCCCTTGTAATATTCCTTTACAATGACACCCTTTCCCATCTATAAACCCTGGTCAACATTGATCTGTTTTGAGAATGTAACATGTATACTATCATGTAAGAATTGAATCGCCAGTCTATGTCTGATGCAGGATACAGCATGCTTGGGGCTGGTGCATGGGGATGACCCACAGAGATGTTATTGGGAGGGAGGTGGGAGGAGGGGTTCATGTTTGGGAACACATGTAAGAATTAAAGATTTTAAAATTTAAAAAAAAAAACACTAAAAAAAAAAAAAAACCAAAAAAAAAAAAAAAAAAACCCTAACAAACAAAAAAAGAGAATGTCCAAAAAATAAAAGGAAACATAACATACAGAACCCCTGAGATGAGCATTTGTTTCACACAATAATGCCAATGAGATTCAACCAAGCAGTAAGGTTTACCAACAGTTTATCCCTTTCTTCTGCTGTCTGAATCCACCACAGTCCTTTTTTAAAAAAACAAAAAACAAAAAAACTCACTGAAAACCATTTTCTTCAGTTTTGGCTATTCCAGGAATATTCATGTAAAGGTTTTTGCATGAAAGTAAGTTTTTATTTCCTTAATTTCAAGGAATAGGATCACAGGGTCATATAACTGAATGTTTAACTCAGTAATACTCCCAAACTATCTTCCTCAGTGACTGCCATCATGCAGTCTCAAAGCCATGGATGACAGTGTCAGTTGTTTCAACTTCTCCCCAGCACTCAGAATTATTATTTTATTTTATTTTTTACTTTAGTCATTCTTCTATATGTTTGTAGTGCTCAGCCAACCTGGTTTTAATTTGCATTTACTTTCTGATAAGATCGACCATCTTTTATGAGCTTATTTCACATCCTACTGTGATTTTTCCTCAAGTATCTGTTCAAGCCATTTTTAAATTAGTTGGTTTGCTTAATATTGATGACTACTTTTGAAATTTTCTCTTGAAACCTGGTTTTGAACAGTTTAATTATGTTGTTCCATGGATTTTGTTTTGGTTTGTTTTTTCCTTTGTGTTCATCCTGACCGAGGTTAGTTGAATTTCTTGGATCTTAGGATTTGTAATTTTCAAATTACTTGGCTGTTATTTTTTCCAAAAAAAAAAAATACACATACACCCATATCATCTTAACTTCTTTTTTCTTGGACTCCAAATTTATGTATGTTAAATTGCTTGGTTTATCTCATAGGCTTCTATGGCTCTGTTCCCTATTTATTTAGTCCTTTTTTCCTACTTCAGTTTTTAAAGATACAATGCTATACTTCTAATTCAGTATTATTGTCTTAGTGTATAATAAGCCATTAAATCCATCACATGAATTTTCCAGGTTAGTTACACTGGGAGGGCAAGTCTACTTCCTATGATTCTATCATAACAAAGTCAAGATCACACTAACTCTTTCAGAATTTTTCTTCAAAATATTACACTACTGCATCTTTCTTCCTGTCAACAGCTTATAAGTAAGCAAGTGTTAGTTGCTCAGTCCTGTCTGACTCTGTGGTCCCACTGACTGTAGCCCGCCAGGCTCCTTTGTCTATGGAATTCTCCAGGCAAGAATACTGGAGTGGGTAGACATCCCTTCTCTGGGAGATCTTCCAGACTCAGAGATCGAACCCAGGTCTCTTGCATTGCAGACAAACTCTTTACCTTCTAAGCTGCTAGGGAAGTCCTGCAAATAGCTCTTATAGGACATTATACCAGGTGGTAACAGCGGTAAAGAGCCTGTCTGCCAATTTGGGAGCCATGAGAGGTGCAGGTTTAATACCTAGATTGCGAAGATCTCAGGGAGGAGAGCATGGCAACTCACTCCAGTATTCTTGTAAGGAGAATCCCATGGACAGAGGACCCTGGGGACAACAGTACATAAGGTTACAAAGAGTTGGACAGGACTGTAATGACTTAGCATGCATATTCAACTTAGATTACTAAAGAAATGTTAATCTTGACTAAAGTGTTATTTCATGTGTTTTAATTTGTTCTTCACATTTCTGAAACTAGTACACAAAGCAAAACAGGATCTTATGCATTTAAAGTAAAATTCTTAAACATATACAGTATATACTGTGTAACGGATACTCAAAAGATATTCTAAGGTCATGTTAGATTATAATATATGAAGGCAATCTGGCTGTCAATGTTGAGTCAAGTGATACAGCTAATCCAACAGGCAACAAGGTGGAATCCTTGTTGATTCCTATGAAAAACTCTTTTTTGAAGATGTTATAACTATGATAATCTGATTTTCTTTCAATTTAAGTTAATTTATGTTTTTATCTAGATGCTCAGAGTGTTTTTTTTTGTTTGTTTTCTCTAAAGTCCATTAATTTTACTAGAATGTATCTCAAGGTTGGTTATTTAGGTAATTTTCTCAGATATTCACTGTGCCTTTTAAATATATATATTTTAAAACTTTTTTTTAATGCTCAGAGTTTCTGTGAATTACTGATCCTATTATCTTGTATTTTTCTGTTCTTTGCTTTTTTATCTATTTTGGAGACTCGTATGAATGTTGAATATTCTACATTTGCCCCTTTCACTCTCATCTTTTCTCATCTCTTTAAGTCACTTTTTTTGATATTTATAGTTTCTCTTTTTACCTTATATTTTTCTTATAGCCTTATCTGGTGAACTTATTTACTTTTTTATATCTTCTAATTTAATTTTAATTTCTAAAATTATGTTTCTCTTTATTTCCAGTTCTTTCTTAATTCCTATCAGTACATCTGTGGGTTTCTCTATATTCTGATATAAATTACTTATCATCCTATATTATTTCCTAATGTTTATTAAAATTTTTCATGTTTTTTCCCTGGTATTTATGGCTTTAGAGGTATTTTCTACTTCCTCTCATTTTTCTTTTCCTAAAATATGGTATTTTGATCCTTTTTATTACTATTTTTTGTGAAGTTGGGTTATCTGAATTTTTAGATCATTTTTAGATAGCTTTTCTTTTGCTCTTCAGATTCTAGAGATCTCTCTTGTTTTTATGTTTTTGTTTTTGTTTTTTTTTTAAGTATGAGTCTACTTTCTGAGCTCTGTTAGCTCTGTCTGTCTTCCCCAGTTTTATGGGGATGTTCTGTCTCTTTCGTTCTCTGTTGCTCAATTTGGATTCTATTCGTAGCAGTTTCTCCTCAATGTGGGACTTTGTCCTGGAAGAGAACTCTGGTTGGGTTAAGTTTTCATGGTGTTTAGATGCTCTCACCCCTTCTAAACATACCAGGGAACCCCTGGATTCATCTCCCTGTTTTATCTGCTGTTTTCAAATTAGCCTTGTGGGTTTTCCAGTTAGTAGTTGTACAACACCATATTCTTCAGATGTTCTTTTGCTTCCCACAATCCTATTCAATTCATCTGCTGATAGCGTGTATATCTCCTAGTTATAGCTGGATTGTCCCCCCAGGCTACTTTAGGGTTCAGTAGGATATACCGTCACCTGGTTTTAATGTAAAGGTATACGTGTTGTTGTGGTTATTGTTTTACTATCCACTGTTCTGCTCATGGAGGAATTCAGGGATATTTAAAAACTAAGCTCCCATCACCATCTATAATTTGTCATGTACTTTTTTGTATTATTGCAAATTTAAAAGTGGATAACTACTGAAACTATTTTAACTTGTAAGTTTTGAATTAAACATACTCAAGTTTTTCTAATTATGTGGGCATATTGTTACTGTGAATAATTCAAAGGTGATACAAGTTCTTTGAGTAGGCTCATTCCTTTCATAACATTTCAGTGATGTTCTTAATTTAAACTATAAATATTCTTGAGTATTATATAATTTTAATACCATTTATCAGTGTTACTAAAAGTATAGTAGATACTTTAGTGATATTTCCTGCACTGTTATTATCCCTTCCTAAGATGTTTCAACTTAAATGCTGCTTCTAAGGTGGGTTGTGTATTATGTCTAGTATTGCTCCTCCCCCCGACCCCAGTCTTAACTATGACAGGGATAGACACCTAACCCAAGGTTGAGCCATTCAGATTCTCTCATGATAGGAAGTAACTATAGTCAGATGGTAAAAGAAGTTTATATTCAGGCACATTGACAGTCAAGCATGGGGTGCCATGCTGGGCCACATCCTGATGACTAAGAAAACGAAGTTAGTCTGAAGTGAAAAATTTGAGTTGATAAACAGAGACAAGCAAAGATAGGAGGATATGAAGCTGCCTTTAGAGGTAAAGGGAATAGCCTTGGTTACTGACTCCCTGTTCCCATTTCTAGGCTGCCTCAAGTCTATCTGTATTTCATTTCCTGTTTCTGGATGCTTATGAGACTGACTGCTGTATCCCCATCATAATTAAATTATATGTAATGATCTTGTGAGTTCTCAACCAAATATAAATAATGCTTACGGAATATAACAGTGATATTCAGAGCTACTCTGTGCTGTTGTGGAATAAGACAGAGTAAAGAGCACTAGGCTAACACATATAAACACACACACATGCCCACACTGAAACATCCTCCTTTCTAATTAACTTGGGTGATTACTGCTTCTTTATTACGATGGCAACTCTAGACTCATGGTAGTTCTAAGACCTCCTGAATAAAAATTATAAAGATCTAATATCAGCACTCAAACTACAACTGGACTTTCTTCCTTAAATCTTAACTCAAGGTTAAGCTTCACTTATAGGCTGTTCTCAGCCCTTTAAGAAAAGGCTCATGGTTCCTCTGAAGTGAATTCTCCATTGCTCCTTAAGCCAAATAAATAAAACAATTTTGGATCAAAGGTTGTTCTGTCATCTTGGGCTGGTATATTTTGATACTTGCATACATATCTACCCTAATTTTTACATATTAGTTTAAAAATTGAAAGGCTATTACTTTTCTTAGAGAAAGTTCACCAAGCTCCTAAGTTCATAGTAAAAAATCCTTAATTATTGCCAAGAGGAACACACACACACACATCAAAAGCTATGCAAAAGCAGTAAATGTTAATAAATGAACTTTAAAGATGTGAACAACGGTGATTACTCTAGAAACATACAATAATAAATTTAACACAGTTCAACTAATAAAAGTGATAGACAAATTAAGAAAATAAAAGGATATTATTTTGACATGTGTTTTAAAGGACACAGACAATATAAACTACTGATAATTATTCTATGAGAAAAACTTAAATGGGATACATTTGAATTAACAAAAACTGAAAATAAAAAAACAAAAAAGATGCAATTCAAATATATTTTATGATTATTTGAAATTAGGAGTAATTGCTTTCTCTTTTCATATGATGCTAAAATATCCTCAGTTACTTAAATCCAGTTTTGTTCCTACCATGTACACATGATGAAATCAAAAGCATTGAGATTTATTCATTAGAAGGATTATTTTTGAACAGAAATATTCAACAGCTACAGGTAAGATATTATCATGTAACTCTCCTGCTCTTCAGGACAGTTGGACAGTTTTTCTTCTCAGAGAAGAGAAATAATGTACCAAACTATGGAAAGAGGGGAAATGGAGCAGAGGGCAAAAGAAAGAATGATCAAGAATATACGTTCAAGAATGAGAACATGACAGGATACGTAACTTCCATAGGCTGGGGTAGAGAGCAAAAGCAGATTTTGCGCACATAAAGGAGTCATCTTGTGGGTGTAGATGATTGATCAATATTGGGAATTCTCACCACAGAACACAAATTTTATCTATCTCCCCTTATTTTATTTTCAAAACTTACCTCTACTAAACATTATCAGTAACAAAAATAATGTTCTATTCAAGTACAAGAGAAAAAGATACTCAATATTACATACAAGAATCTAAGCTAGGCAATGTTAATAAAACCAATAAAATACTTCCTATTTACAAATGAAAATAATTTTATTAATACTGTATAAATAAAACAGCAGAGAAGAACAGACGAGAAGGCATTAATTTGGCATAAGGAATCTGAAGCAGGACTCAATGGAAGAGAATAATTTTGAGGAAAGAAAACCATAAAAAGATCCAGTGCAGAAGAAAGAGTTGTACAAAAACAAAGAGATGGGACATGTGTGACTCACTGAATGTTCAAGGAATGTCTTCTAGCAAAAAGACAGAGACTAGTTGAGTCTGAAAAGGAAGGTTATGACTAAATTGTGAGGGATACTAAATGTTGTTCTGGAATACAGCAGAGAATTCTAGATCTTTTTGATTGTTCAGCCTAGTAGAAATTTGGAGGACTGTACCTTAACATGGTCAACTTTCTATTTTGTCAAGGAATGGCATTTACAAAACAAAACTTAAAACCGAATAATCTCCCATTTGCTATCATCATTTTATTAAGAAAAATAATTTTAATGGAAAAAGAGGAACATTAAATCAACATCTCCCATTTGCTACCATAATTTTATTAAGAAAAATAATTTTAATGAAAAAAGGAGGAACATTAAATCAACATAGTTTTAAAAATTGGATATATTAAAATTTATTAGATGTAGAAAAGTGAAGGAATAAAATTATATTCTGCTAAGTAAACACAAAGTGAACTTTGAATATATAACCTGTTCTAATGCTTCATTTTTAGCATAGTTACCTTTTTAAAAAATGCAATAGGAATATTCCTAATGCTCTTTCAACTCAATTCAGAGTTTTTGAGGTAAACTTAGGGAAGCCCATGAAAAAAAAATCGTAATTACCAGGGTATTTCTCCAATCCTCTCTGCAGTGCTGGGAAGAAATAAGAAACAGACTAGATGTCTGACCATGGAAAATTCTGGAAAAGGGGGCTGGCTACATATGTGGGGTTCTGACTGACCAACGTAGAGCTGTTAAAGGTCATCTGATAGTAATTTTAAATTGTCACAAATTATCATTTAGAAACCAATAATGTAAGCCTCAAAACTTCAAATAATTCATTCCTTCTTTGCTTTGGCTACTGAAAAACAGTGCTGAATTTGTGTCCTAATTTTAGTAACAGTATAGGATCCATCAGTAACATTACTACATTACTAACTTTATTCCATGTTTAGTTTAGCATGTCTTTGTTCACTATTTATGATTTTCTTTGGTAAATTTGTAATAATTTCTGGAAAATATATACATATATAATAGAAAAATATTTTGGGTAACAAGGAAACATTTGAGATTTATTTTTCAATAATGCTTATTGAATTTTTTTCTTATTATAATTATAACATGTGTTATAGGGTCACTGCACTAACCATTCTTTTGACCTAGGACACTCTTCTAGTAAACTGCATGGCTTATCTCCTTTAAGTCTTGGCTGAGATGTAACTTTTTCTATTGAATAATTTAAAATTAATCATCCTTCTTTAAAACTGCATCCTAACCCTGACACTGCTATAATCCCAATTCCCTATGATGTATTAGTACTTATCATTTTACACAGGACTTGTACCACCTTCTAATGTGCTATCTCATTTAATTATTTATTTTGTTTAGTGTTTATTTGTGTTTTCTCTTTGATAGAATATAAGGTCCACAAGGCAGGGATCTTTATTATTTACTAATATATTCCAAGTATCTAATAGCAGTTGCTCTAGAGCAAGAAGACAACCATATGACACTATTCTAAGAGCTTTATATGCATTACTTAAAATTTAATTCTCACAAGTCCTCTATGTGGAAGTATTATCACTGACTACATCTTACAGAAAGAAACTAAGCTACAAAATGGGTTAAGTAACTCACAAAGGTCATATAGCTAAGAAAGTAGTGAAACAAGGATTTAAATTCAGGTTATTAACTATTACTGTCTCCACTAATAGAGACAGATTGTGCAAAAGCAATTAAGACAATAATAGAACAGGTACAGAAAAATGTCTACAGTAAATAGGAAGTGAAAAGCAAATATATATATAAATATATTTGCTTATTATATATCTGCTAAATCCAAGGAATAGCACCTAAAGCCATCATTTACTTATATCAACTAGATTTTGATTACCCCTTTCTGAAGCTCATGAATATTTATAAGTCAAAACTTCTTTTTAAAGAAACAAGGCTTCAGCAACCATACTTTTCAAATCTCCTAATACAGGTGTATGTATTAAATCTTCCCAACAGTTAATTGATCTTCTTTGCCTTCTCATTTCATTTAAGCTGCTACTGAGTAGAAGATAACAGCTTCATCAATTCCCAGTTAAGTATTTCTTTATATTTTCTCAGTTAAGGACTGTCATATTACATGCTATTTGTGCCTAAGCAAAGTCACTTAAAGAAATATCAATCTTATAGTTAGAAGGAGATTTTAAACATCATTGCTTAGCAAACACGCAACCTAAAAAAGGATATATAGCAGCCCTAACAGATTGAGATTATAAGGGCCAGAGTTTCCCTTCCCAACAATTTTTCAAAGTTTTTCATTCTGTTATGAGCACTGATTGTGAAAATACTCTGTTTTTTAATAAATAAGGAGAAAGCATACATGAATATCTTACTAAAATTTGCGGAAGCAATGTCTTCTTATTCTTCTGGCAATAAATATTCCTTTAGTAATACAAGTTATGCCATGATTAATAGATACATTACAGGAAACTAAAATAATCAGAATATAGAGAGAAATCATACCTTCTATCAATAGCTCTTGTCCATGACTGCCAAGAAGTGTACGAGATAGGAATGGGGCAAAGTCTACAAAAATTTCACGAAGAAGAGGAGCAACTTTTTCTAAAGCTCTTTCAAGTTTTGCAGTGATGCTGTTGAAATTAAGACATAAAGACTAGTAAATATGGTTCAATATAAAATGCCAAATAAACTTTACTTCTAAATTAAAACTTCTAAAAAAAGTCACAAAAGTCCAATTCCAACCCACTAAATAGTAACAGCTTTATGTAGAACGCACAATGTAGAGTTTCACATTAGTCACAAAGCTACTCAAAAGGCCACAGCTAAATCAGAATGATTATACTGCAAAAAGGAAACAGGGTCCTGTCACCTACAAGAGCCACAGATACTGGCCATAACTCTAGGAGTTTCAAGAAAAGAAGCTGCTATATGTCTTGTCTATCCTCCTGTTCACCAAAGAAAAACTGTTTTGAATACCTACTATATGAGTCACTGTGAAAGTTACAAAGAATAAACTCTTGTTCTCAAGAGTTCCCTGAAAAGCTGGACAAATAAGGGAATAACTGGAATTCAGTATGACGGAGCTGAATTGCTTTGCCAAAGCAGGCATTTTCTATATCATAAGCCCACTCACTTTTTATTTACCAATCATTATATCATTATTTATATTGTTTAATATTAAATTTCAAGTTACATGGCCTTACATAAGCACTCTCTGATATTCTTGAAAGTACCTCGAGTAGGATATGTAAAAATAAAAACATGGATGAAGAAAATAACACTGCTGAAAAATAAATTCTGCTCAATAATTCTGCTCAAATAAATAATTTGGTTATATCTAAATATCTCTCCTAGAAGTAAGTGCTTTAGACTAAGAATGCTTGGATTGGAAGGTTGACTCTAATGTATGCTACCCAGGTGACCTTGGGACATCAAACTTTCTACATCTGCAAAATGAAGATGATAACTCTACTTCCCCAATGAGAGTTAATGAGCTAAGGCATGTGAAGTACACAGAAAAGAACCTGACATACAGTGAGAGGTCAACAATGACAGCTCTTGTAACTGTTACTTTGAACAAAACACACCTATACTTACTCATACAAAGTGTGACTCATATATCTGAACCAAAACAAAATCATTATAGTAACCTTAGATAAGCACACACTCTTCTACATGGATGACATGTACAGTAAGGAATGAAACAATACTTCACAATAATAAGAGTTCTTCCACAGTGCTAAGTAATATTTTTGCTATATATAAGGAAACCATAAATGACAAAAAAATCACAAAAAATGTGTAGCACATGATTAGCATTTAAAATGAAACTATTTTATTTTTTTAAGTGAATAAAGAGGAATTACAGAGTAATATATGATAATAATATCCTATATAATAATAATAATATCCTATATAATAATAGTATCCTATGTAATATGGGATAATATAGAATTATAAAATAAAGGATGCTTTCTTTCCTAACTTGGAATTAGCATGATCTGAACTCTCTCTTTTTGTACACAAAGCCTCACCATTAGTACTGCAATTTAACTTCGCCTTCTTTTATATGGGTCAACAGCTTTAGAGAAACAAGAACTCAGGTTTAATAACTTAAAGAGAATATCCTGGGGGAACATTTTTAGGCAAGAAAAAGGGAAATGGTGGGGCTTTGCAAACTTGCTAAAGATAAAGAGCTTTCAGTATTTGCCCCTACTCTGTTACTCTAGGAGCAAATACCTACATTAGGGCAAGGGTTCTCAATTTCTCAATCTTTATTTAGTGTATTGTAGAAACATCACTACGAATGAAAGTCATCTTTCTTTAAAAAAAAAGAAAGGAAAAAAAGCACAGAAAGAAATGAAAGATACTGAATATTATCTTCAAAGCATTAAAAGAAAACAGTTGCCAAAAAAGAATCTATTCTGGTTCAAAATATCTTTCAAAAAAGAGAGGTGAATTTCAAATATTTCTAGTTAAAAAAAAAAAACTGAAAGAATTCATGAGTGGCAGGCCTACTCTAAATAAAAACAAAAGGAGTATTCTTCAGGAAGAAAGAAAATGATAGCACACAGAAGTCAGACATTCAAAAAAATGATGAGCAGAAATAAATGATAAACATTTGGGTAAATATAAATACATGTTGACCAGTAAGACAGTAATTGTATTCTCTTGAGGCATTTAAAATTTAACATGCACACACATATGCATATACATGTATAAATGTGGTTACAAAATTTGGACTAAATGAAGTTAAGCTATACTGAGATCCATGCGTTGCCTGGGAAGAGAACTTAGATAATCAAGAATTAATGTTCCGATCTGGAGGATGATCATTTAAAACACTGTTTCTCAAAGTGTATTCTCAGCAGTACCAAGATCGCTTAGTGTAATGGTTAATTTTATGTGTCACCTTGACTGGACAACAGGGTGGCCAGATATTTGATTAAATATTATTCTGGGTAAGGTCTGTTAGAGTATTTCTGGATTAGATGACAATTTGAATGGGTAGACTGAGTAAAACAGATTGTCCTCCCTAATGTGCCTGTGCCTCATCCATTCAATTGAAAATGTAAATAGAAAAAAAGGCTTGATAAGAGGGAACTCCTTCTACCTGATAGTTGGTCTTTGCTGGCCTTCAGACTCAACTGAAACATCAACTCTTCTGGGGTTTTGAGCCTCTCAGCTTTCAGACTGGAACTTATACTATCAGGCCTTTAGACTTGAATTAGAATTACACATTGGCTCAGCAATGTGTTTTAATAAGCCTCCTATTTAACTCTGTTGCCTACTGATGCTTAAGATCCATTGCACTAAGCAAAAGAAATAAGGTATAAACTCAACCTACAGTTTCTTGTTATTTCTCTATAGTGAATATTTCTTAATGGCAATATGAATAAAACTGATTAATCACTGCCAAGACTTGGAAGGAAGGAAAGCAGAAAGCAAACTCATAATAAATATTAAGAATAAAAAGGAAGGACTTTCCTACAGACTACATGACTGTTAAAATAATAATAACAGAATATTGTGAACTATAACAATAGAATCTACCAAAAGTCACAGAAGGCAAAAATAGAAAATCTGGGGATAACTGTAAAAATTTAATTTATAAACTTCTCCTCAAAAGGAAATCTAGAATCAGACATCTTTGTTTGTGAACACTACCAAATATTTTAGGAATAAAAAAACAAGACAAATTAATAAAAAATCATATGCAACCTCTTCAAAAGATGAAACAGCTATATATAACATCATAAAAAGATTAGATTTCTTTTAGGAAGTGAAGGTTTGTTTAACATTTTTTTAATTAAAAGTCATTATTATAGACCACATTAACAGAAAAAGGAGAAAAAAATCACATGGTCATCTCTATTACTCCCCTCCAAAAAGAGATAAAATTTAACACTCATAGTGATGGTAACTCAGTTAATTATAAACATAAGAGAAGTATTATGTTTGATAAAAAGTATCTTTAGTAAATAGGAAACATCATTATTAATGATGACATATTCATAACTTTTCATTTGAGTTGAATAAGAGAATGACTGTTCTAGTCATGTCTATAGAAAACTGTACTGGAGGTACTAGGTGATACTAAAAATAAAGAAAAAGAAACAAAAAAGTGTAAGGATGTAATGGGGAATAAAACTGTCAATATTCAAAGATCAAATGACTGTGTACATATATGCTTATCTAGCGATAATAATGGATAAATTAGGAAAAAAATAAAGGTTTTTAAAAAAAAATAAAGGTTTCATGATGTTAGCCCAATATATTGAAACAAATTATATATACTGGAAAACAGTTAAAATGAAATTTATACAATAAACAAATTTACATTAAAAATATCAAATTCCACTTTTCACCTTAAAGGGGTTAAAAGAGTCTACAATTACCTCCCATGCTAACAACTAGAAAATTTTACAAAATGCAGAGAACAACTATTTTCATACAAAATGCAGGGTATGAGACCATAAATCCTGAAGAAAAAGAAACAAACAACATGAGTCCCACCATCACTCAGATTTCCTACATGGAGGTATTTCAACAAGACTAAAACTGTAGTTCAAGGAGAACCGAATATATAGGACTTAGCACCTATGAGGAAGGTGTCATGGAGAGAACAGTAACCTTTGGGTGAATAACAATCTCTGTATGTGATGTGTGAAAGCTCTCAACGTTAGAAGAGAACAACTTAGAAAGAACAATTATGGAAGAGTCATAACAGACATCTGCATCCCACACAGGGCCTAGAGACTTCTGTAGCCACACTGAGCATTTTGGAGAAATCCAGCATACTTTCTAAGCATGGCAAAATTAGTCCAAGAATAAAGGCCATTCTAGATCTGGAAGAACAGTTTTTTGAACAAATGGTGCAACACAAACTGTACTTTCATAATCAAAAATATAAACCTGGACATAGATCTCACCTCTTACATAAAAATCAGCTCAAAATGGGATCCTGACTTTAAACTAAAACTGTTACTGAACCCGCAGAACTTTATAGAATACACAGGAAAAAAATCTTTGGGACTTCGGGTGAGGTGAAGATTTCTTAGACAAGACACCATGATAAACTAGACTAATAAAAATTCAGTTTTCCTCTGCTACAAAGAACATAACAATAAGCTATAGTCTGAGAGCAAATACTTGGAAACAACATTTCTGAAAAGGGAATTGTACTAAGAATACTGAATGCACAAGACTCAAAAGTGAAAAAGCACTCTAATTATAAAATGGGCAAAAGACATAACCAGACATTTCACTGAAGAGGACATACTAATAGCAAATAAGCACACAAAAATATGTTCAGAATCATCCATTAGGAAAATTCAAATTAAGACCACAATGAGATATCCTTATATACCTACCAAAATGGCCTACCAAAAAAAAAAAAAAAAGATAAAACCAAATGCTGATAAAAATGAAGAGAAACTGGACTATTCATATGATGCTTGTGGGAGTTTTTTAATAAACCTGAATAGGTACTTACCATATTAGCCCAGTAATCTCACTCTTGGGCACTAATCCCAGAGAAATGAAAACATATATCCACATAAAAATAAAAAGGTTTATTGTAGCCTTTTTTTTTTGGTACTAGCCAAAAACTCAAAAAAACCTGAATGTTCTTTAGAGGATGAATGGTTAAACAAACTGTCATACATCCATATCATGAAATAGTACTCAGAAATTCAAAAGAAACAACCCATTAAAACACAATGACACTTGGATGGTTCGCATGACATAACACTGAAAAAGGTCAATCTTCAAATTCACTTCTGAAACACTTACAAGTCAAAGAAGAAATCATAGACAAACTTAGAAAAAATACTGAATGAAAATTAAAACATTAAAATTGTGAAATATAGCTAAAATAATGCCTAGTGGAAGTGTTATGGCTTTAAATCCTCATAATAGAAAAGAAGAAATCTAAAACCAAAGAATTAAGCAAGTGCTTGGCAAGTATTTTCTACAGAGGGTAAGATACAAAATATTTTAAGATTTTGGGCAATGTTATCTCTGTTGCAACTACTTAACTCTGCCATTGTACTGTGAAAGCAGTCACAGGCAATATATAAACAAATGATGTTACTGTATTCCAATAAAAGTGTATAAAGTATATGATGACAGGCAGATTTGGGCCCTGGGTGGTAGTTTATAGACTCCTGATCTACTATCCACCTTAAGACTCTAGAAAAAGAAAATTAAGCAAACCTGAAAAAACTAAAAGGAAATTTTTTAAAAGTAGAATTTGATGTAATTGAAACAGAAAAAAGAAGTAATGAATCAAATACCTACTTTCTGGGGGGAAATTACAGTATTGAAAAATCAATGGTACTCTGCTAATGCTAAAATAAGAACAAGCATAAAATATTAATAACAAATTCAAAGATGAAAGAGGAAACATCATGAGAGAGTTCCTACAAGTATTTTAAAATAATAAAATTATGAAAAACTTTATGATAATAAATCTAATCAAGTAGATAAAGTGGCTGAATTTTGGTCACAAATGACCAAAACTGATGCAAAAAGAAAATTGAAAATCTGAATAGTCATCTACCCACTGAAAGAATTTAATCTGTAAAACAGCCTCAGTTTAAAAAAAAGAAATCCAGAGATTGCTTCACTGGTGAAATCTCAAACATCTAAGAATAAATAACACTAAAGCTACAAGTAGTTGCAAAGACAAGATGGTCGATCTGAATGCAGAGTTCCAAAGGATAGCAAGGAGAGCTAAGAAAGCCTTCTTAAGAGATCAACGCAAAGAGAGGAAAACAATAGGATGGGAAAGACTAGTGATCGCCAAGAAAATTAGAGATACCAAGGGAACATTTCATGCAAATATGAGCACAATAAAGGACAGAAACTCAGCAGTGGCCACAGGACTGGAAAAGGTTAGTTTTCATTCCAATCCCAAGAATGCTCAAACTACCCCACAATTGCGCTCATCACACACGCCAACAAAGTAATGCTCAAAATTCTCCAACAGGATATGAACCAAGAACTTCCAGATGTTCAAGCTGGATTTAGAAAAGGCAGAGGAACCAGAGATCAAACTGCTAACATCCGCTGGATCAGAGAAAAAGCTAGAGAATTTCAGAAAAATATCTACTTCTGCTTCATCGACTATGCTAAAACCTTTGACTGTGTGGGTCACAACAAACTGTGGAAAATTCTTAAAGAGATGGGAATACAAGACCACCTTACCTGCCTCCTGAGAAATCTGTATGCACGGCAGGAAGCAACAGTTAGAACCAGACATGGAACAATGGGCTGGTTCCAAATAGGGAAAGTGAAAGTGAAAGTGAAGTCGCTCAGTCGTGTCCGACTCTTTGCAACCCCATGGACTGTAGCCCACCAGGCTCCTCCGTCCATGGGATTCTCCAGGCAAGAACACTGGAGTGGGGTGCCATTTCCTTCTCTAGGGGATCTTCCCAATCCATGGATTGAACCCAGGTCTCCCGCATTGCAGGCAGAGGTTTTAACCTCTGAGCCACCAGGGGAGTTCGTCAAAGCTGTGTACTGTCACCCTGCTTATTTAACTTAAATGCATAGTACATCATGTGAAATGCCAGGCTGGCTGAAGCACAAGCTAGAATCAAGATTGCCGGGAAAAATATCAATAACCTCAGATATGCAGATGACACAAACATTATGGCAGAAAGCAAAGAAGAACTAAAGAGCTTCTTGATAAAAGTGAAAGAGGAGAATGAAAAAGTTGGCTTAAAGCTCAGCATTCAAAAAACGAAGATAATGGCATCTGGTCCCATCACTTCATGGCAAATAGATGGGGAAACAATGGAAACAGTGAGAGACTTTATTCTCTTGGGCTCCAAAATCACTGCAGATGGTGACTGTAGCCATGAAATTAAAAGACGCTTGCCCCTGGAAAGAAAAGCTATGACCAACCTAGACAGCATATTACAAAGCAGAGACATTACTTTGCCAACAAAGTTCCATCTAGTCAATTGGAAATCTGTTCATTTAAACTAAAGAATTGGAAGGTAAAGAAGCTACTTATAATTTGGAAATAACAACACTAAAAGAGATCTATGCTGCTGCTAAGTCGCTTTAGTCGTGTCCGACTCTGTGCGACCCCATAGACGGCAGCCCACCAGGTTCCCCCATCCCTGGGATTCTCCAGGCAAGAACACTGGAGTGAGTTGCCATTTCCTCCTCCAATGCATGAAAGTGAAAAGTGAAAGTGAAGTAGCCCAGTCATGTCTGACTCGTAGCGACCCCATGGACTGCAGCCTACCAGGCTCCTCTGTCCATGGGATTTTCTAGGCAGGAGTACTGGAGTGGCTTGCCAGGTGATATATAACCCTTGTTGCCATAGATCTGGAGAAGGCAATGGCACCCCACTCCAGTTCTCCTGCCTGGAAAATCCCATGGACGGAGGAGCCTGGTAGGCTGCAGTCCATGGGGTCGCGGAGGGTCGGACACGACTGAGCAACCTCACTTTCACTTTTCACTTTCATGCATTGGAGAAGGAAATGGCAACCCACTCCAGTGTTCTTGCCTGGAAAATCCCAGGGATGGGGGAGCCTGGTGGGCTGCCATCTATGGGGTTGCACAGAGTCAGACACGACTTAGCAGCCATAGATCTATAAATTCCATTCCTTATTAAAATTCCAGGAAGTTGGTTTTAATATGGATATTGATATCAGTTCAGTTCAGTTGCTCAGTCGTGTCCGACTCTTTGCGACCCCATGTACCCCAGCACACCAGGCCTCCCTGTCCATCACTAACTCCCAGAGTGCACCCAAACCCATGTCCATTGAGTCGGTGATGCCATCCAACCATCTCATCCTCTGTCGTCCCCTTCTCCTCCTGCCCTCAATCTTTCCCAGCATCAGGGTCTTTTCCAATGAGTCAGCTCTTCACATCAGGTGGCCAAAGTTTGGAATTTCAGCTTCAGCATCAGTCCTTCCAATGACTATTCAGGATTGATCTCCTTTAGGATGGACTGGTTGGATTTCCTTATAGTCCAAGGGACTCTCAAGAGTCTTCTCCAACACCACAGTTTAAAAGCATCAATTTTTCTGTGCTCAGCTTTCTTTATAATCCAACTCTCACATCCATACATGACCAATGGAAAAACCATAGTCTTGATTAGATGGACCTTTGTTGGCAAAGTAATGTCTCTGCTTTTTAATATGCTGTCTAGGTTGGTCATAACTTTCCTTCCAAGGAGTAAGCATCTTTTATTTTCATGGCTGCAATCACCATCTGCAGTGATTCTGGAGCCCAGAAAAATAAAGTCTGACACTGTTTCTATTGTTTCCCTATCTATTTGCCATGAAGTGATATTGATATACTGATTCTAAAATTTAAATGGAAGTGCACAGCATCAACAACAGTTTAGCATTCCCTGGAATAAAAAGGACAGGATGGGAAAACAATATTTACCCAGATACTTATCTTTCTTAAACCTACAGCTAATTATGACAGTATGTCTTAAGGACAGACAAACTGGGTAGAATGGAGTGCCAAAGCAGAGTCGTGTTACATAGGAACACGATTTATGACAAAAGTAGAGATAGGAGAGTTTCTCAAATAAATGGTACTGGGTCATCTTGACATCCATATCACTTCTGCTTCATAAAATTCACAAAACTCAGTTCCAGATGAACTATGCACCTCAATATAAAAAGCAAAAATAAAGCAGCCAGAGGATGAGCTGGGGAAAATTAAAAGCATGAAACCCCCCAAAACTTGATAAATTGAGTTTCATTAAAATTTACAGCCTCTTTTGATGAAAACAGATTCCACAGATGATAAGAAAAGCCCCAGAATGGGAGAAGGTATATACATAAAACATATAACCATCAAAGGATTCATTTTCAAAATGCATAAGGAGAAAAGCCTTTACAAATTAAGGAGAAGACAACTCAATGTTTTAAAATGAGTAAGAGATTTCAACAGAGAAATCACAAAAGAGGAAAACCAAAGGACCAATAAATATTGGTCCCTTTGTCCATGCCAAAAAGTCCATTTGAGGAATTTACAACTATCTAAGATAGTTAAGATATTACACAAGATATTACAATATATGATATTACATAAGCTATTACAATATAAAGATGCTCGACCTCATTAAGTACCAGAAAAATACAAACAGAAAATACAATGGAATGCCACTGACTCAAGGGACATGAATTTGAACAAACTCCAGGAGGGACAGTAGAAGAGAAAGGAGCCTGGTGAACTGCAGTGGCAGAGTCAGACACAACTTACTGATTGAACAACAATCACCACCACTATACTTCCACCAAAACGGCAAAAATGGAAGAGTGACAATAAGTAAGTACTGTTACAGATTTAATGAATTAGGCACTCTTGTAAGGTGCTAATTGAGTTTAGTAAACTTGCATCAACCACTTTGGAATACATTTGGCATTATCCAGTAAAACTGAACATACAGATATGAATCAGTAATCCCACTCAGTTATTTACCCAACGTATATGCATACAAATGTGTAATATACCTAAGAGTAATGTATAAACAGCATTGTTATGTAAAAAAGTAGCATTACTCGTAATAGTGCAAACCTGGAAACTTTCAAATACCCATCATCAGTAAAACAGATTAATAAATTTTAGTATACAGCACTAAGAAATAAACATGAACAAAACTATTGCTACATTCAATACAGGTAAAATCTCAGAAACATAATGTTGAACAGAAGAAGCCAGAGACAAAAAGAACCCATACTGTATACAAAAAAGACAAAACTAATCCAGTTTCAAGTCAGAGTGGTAGATTTGAAGAAGAACAAGAATAGAGTCAAAAAAGGCACACAAGATGGGGGCTTTGAGGTACTTGCAATACTCTGTTTTTTGTCTTGAGTGGTGGTAACACAACATCATTCTTTCATTGAGCTTTTATAGTCTGTATTTGTGTGATACTTGAATTAAGAACATGAATAAATGTGTGTGTCTATGTGAAATTTAACATCAAGCATGTGGGCCAATCTCTTCTAGGAATATTATTTGATGTATGCATGCTAAGTTGCTTCAGTCATGTCCGACTCTTTGCAACCCCACGGACTGTAACCCACCAGGCTCCTCTGTCCATGGGATTCACCCAGAATACTGGGGTGGATTGCCATTTCCTCCTCCAGGGGATCTTCCCCACCCAGGGATCAAACCTGAGTCTCCTGTGGCTTCTGAATTGCAGGAGCCACATTGATTCTTTACCACTGAGCCACCAGGGAAGCCCATGTTGTTTGATATGTTACTACAAATCATTTTTATCTATGTATCAAGATACAAATGATAATGTTTGGTGATTCTACCTCCAAATATATATGTTACATATAACTCTATTCTGAAAGTCTATATTTTAAACTCATCACCCCACCAAAGATGTCCAATTTTATCATGGTGCCACATGTGCATGTTTCTACCTTACATGGAACTGTAACATGTGCTATATGACAGTGGATTATAAATTCAGGAAACATCTTGAAAACCATTCAAGACTTCTCAGTTTAGACTCTGAAATATAATAAATAATTTTTACATAATGAATAATTATCTAAAATATCAAAACAATGAAATACATAAACATTCTTAAGAATTCTTAACTGTATCTTTAAACTTAATGAATACTGTTTCACTCTTTTTGAGGTGGAAGGAAGGGAGTAAAATGAGTGAAAAAACAATTAGTTATGTATACCTCATGTTTTCAGCTGAATCTTCTGGCATTGGAGCAACAGTTTGTACAGCTGGAAGGTTTTTGCTGGTAGCACCATTCACAAAACTAGAAGACGAGGAAGAAGACGAAGACCCCGAATCCACGGCACCTGTTCCCAAAATAATAGTTTTTAGCCTTAAATACAAACTTTTGAACAAAATAATTTTCATTACATCATTACTGAGTTTGAAAAAAAAATTCATCTGAATTTCAAAATAGAATTAGGCCATTAAAAACATCATTTGGCCAACAGTACATTAATAACTATAATTATTAAAAAATAGCTAATGCATTGAAACAGTTTATTTACTTATATTATGCTAACAAAACTACAGATTACAAATGGGGCATAAATAAAAGACATCAACAAATGAAAACAATTTTAGATAAAATGAGGTTGATAAAACAAAGCAAATTTAGATGGGAAAATATTATCTGCTTTTTTATTGCTATGTTGTTATACTTTTAGTTTTTATCATTTAAGAAATAGTTAGCAACAAACCATCTCAACATAAATTTGTGGCCCTGCAGCATCAATGCTTATTTTAATAATATGATAGCTTAAGAAGGACTATAATAAGTATATTTGTACCCAATTTTAAAATAATGAGTTTCCTCAACGATATGAAGATGCCATTTTAGAACAGATTTTCCTATATTACACCATATACGTATATTAAATAGCCATGGAGTTGAGGGACATCTAGTGTTCCTAATTGTTATCTTTATATTATCTTACACTAATACCCTTAAAACTTGGATTTCACAACACTTACACAGCACGTTTGTGCCAAAATCTAAACTAGTTTTGGGTCCAGTTTAGATGCTGACCCTCAGGTTATTTGTGTGTGTGTGTATCTGTATATATGTTATTTCTAAGGAGGATATTCATTGCCTACATTTTTATTGTAATATATGTTTTATACTATCACTAGACCTCTGGCTACCATCACTTTCTAAATCTATTATTAATTCATAGAATAGAAATTCAAGGAAAATATCATACCTTGCTTCAAATAAATATAAAAAAGAAATTATTTGCTTTTTACTCATAAAAGTAAGGATTTAGTCCATAAACACCAAATACAGATTTTTTTCCCTACTACACTGGCATATTTTAAAGTTCTTAACACTTTTCTGAGTTTACATTTTGCTAAAAGGAAAACATTTTTATTCCTTCCTCTAGAAAGCAGAATGAATATAAAGAGTAAGGCTATAAACTAGATAGAAAAAAAAAACACAACATTATATAAGAAGTCTTCAAACAAGTTAGAAATAAATACTTGTTTTAATATGTATAAATCAAAGATGTTTTGTTCTTTAACACAATGCCATTAATGATGTTTATTTGCTAACATAAATATGCTTCATAGAGTACATTCTACTTACTACAACCCCATAAATGTGCTGTTCATGATGTGTCAGGACTCAGGTGGTATGATAAACAAGATAAATACAGAAAGCACAAAGACCTATGAAATTAATTAAAATGGGAATAATCTAAGTAATGATAATAGATGGAAAAGTTCAAGGCTATACAGTTTGGAGAAGAGAAGGCTACTATAGTCAGGGAAGGAAAGTCAGGGATCATCTTGCGTTGTGTAAATACCTAAAATGGAATCACAAAGATTTGGGTAAGGATTTATTTCGCTAATAATCAACAGGAACATTTCTGGAAATTTACAAAAAAAGAAAAAAGTTATTTTAGGCAGGCTTTTAAAATTTGTAGTGATTTGGAATTTTTCTGTTTCTAGAATTTTTAGGAAAATGTTGGACAGTGAATGGATAAAATTGAAATCTAAGTATATAAACTAATACAATGTCAAACAATGGTTCTTATTCACATGCACTTTTTGTTAAGCTGAGGCTCTTGCATATCGTCAAGGTTCTTAGGGGAGCTTTGTGAAAACTATATATTTGGTTTCAACCAGAAAATGTTACTAAATCCATTTGCTGTCACTAATATATATAGTATACTTTGATATTCTTGATACAGTTTACTAATTTTTACATATCAAATGTCAGTGTTCAAATTGTATTTTGGCTTTGCTCCCCAAATATCCTTCAGGAATCTGAGTTCACTATGAAAGTAAACAGCATCTTGTTTTGAGAAGACTCAAAACAAAACCCATAGTGTTCTCAAAAGTGCCTAAAAAGTTTACCCTAGAATTACAAAATCTGAAAACATAAAGAATAATCTTCTTAAAGATTAAGATAATCTTAAAATGATCACAGTATTTTAATTTTTAAGATCAAATAAGCAGAAAAAATGAAGATACAGGAAACAGAAAGAAAAAGATGAAGTATCACAAAAATAGATAAGGACAATACCTGTTGTATTAATCATACTTTTTGGTGTAGCTCCAGTGGCAGCAAATATATTAGAGGTACTGCCTGTTGGCAGTCCACTTCCAGCAGCAGTGGCTCCTACAGTGGTTACAGCTAAACTACCTGGAGGTGGCTTCTTAACAGGGACCACAACACTCCTGCAAAGAAATGATGAAAAATAACATAATGTCTAAGATGAATTCTAATCTTGTATTGGCAGAGACATGTAATCAATATCAAATTATCTTTTAGAAAACATTGTTTTGATGTGGACCATTTTTTAAGTCTTTACTGAATTTGTTACAATATTGCTTCTCTTTTACATTTTGGTTTATGAGATCTTAGCTCCCTGAACAGGGATTGAACTTGCACCCTCTGCATTTGAAAGTGAAGTCTCAATCACTGGACCACCAGGGAAGTCCTATCATCACATTTTCTCCTCTTTCTTTTTCCTTTTTCTGACTGCAACTTCATTGGTGAAAAGAATATAGACATTAAGTATATACTGTAAAGTGTTAACTATTATCATTTATTTGGCAAATATTTACGTAGACTCTAGAATTTGGACACTTTTTAAAAAGATGACATGTGGTCTATAATCATGACCCTAGGAAAATGTGAAAAAGGTGTGCTCTAGTTAGAATATTTTTCATATATGCACATAGGGATTTTTTTGTAAATATACATATATAAAGTGTCCATTGTATCTCTATTACATTCTAAATGTGGAAAATAGTCATAAAAACATTTGAAAGCCAAATTCTGAACTTCTTCATAGTAAAGCTAAATATTAAGGCAAGGAATACAGAATAACAAAGTGGTTCAGTGGTAAGGAGTCTGCTTGCAATCCAGGAGACATGGGTTTGATCCCTGAGTTGGGAAGATCCCCTGGAGAAGGAAAAATACTCCAGTATTTTGCCTGAGAAACCCCGTGGACAGAGGAGATTGTAGGGTTATAGTTCATGAGGTCGCAAAAGAGGCAGACACGACTTAAGAGAATCAACAACAACAAACAATAAAATTAAACTTTATTTCCCTGAATAAAATTGAGTTGTTTTTCATAATAGGGAATAATGAAAGAGAAATGAGAGTATACACTGGACATTCGGTAAAAGATCTCTTTAGCTTTCAAACACTGACTTTGTGAGCTTAGGAGTTGAAAATATTCTCGTTTCTTTAGCATACTTAAATGAATTTCATTAAAAATTCTGAACTTAACATTTGTGTTAACCTTAAATAATAAATAGATGTGAACAGTCAACTTCAAAGATAAAGAAACTATTTCTTTAAAATAATAAATATTTTTACTTTCTTTCAGTAAAGCTTCATCTTTCTCAAAGTTCACAGTTCAGTTCAGTCGCTCAGTCGTGTCCGACTCTTTGCGACCCCATGAATTGCAGCACACCAGGCCTCCCTGTCCATCACCATCTCCCGGAGTTCACTCAGACTCACGTCCATCGAGTCCGTGATGCCATCCAGCCATCTCATCCTCGGTCGTCCCCTTCTCCTCCTGCCCCCAATCATCTCATCCTCTGACGTCCCCTTCTCCTCCTGCCCCCAGTCCCTCCCAGCATCACAGTCTTTTCCAATGAGTCAACTCTTCACATGAGGTGGCCAAAGTACTGGAGCTTCGCTTTAGCATCATTCCTTCCAAAGAAATCCCAGGGTTGATCTCCTTCAGAATGGACTGGTTGGATCTCCTTGCAGTCCCAAGGACTCTCTAGAGTCTTCTCCAACACGACAGTTCAAAAGCATCAATTCTTCGGCGCTCAGCCTTCTTCACAGTCCAACTCTCATATCTATACATGACCACTGGAAAAACCATAGCCTTGACTAGATGGGCCTTAGTCAGCAAAGTAATGTCTCTGCTTTTGAATATACTATCTAGGTTGGTCATAACTTTTCTTCCAAGGAATAAGCGTCGTTTAATTTCATGGCTGCAATCACCATCTGCAGTGATTTTGGAGCCCCCCAAAATAAAAGTCTGACACTGTTTCTACTGTTTCCCCATCTATTTCCCATGAAGTGATGGGACCAGATGCCATGATCTTCGTTTTCTGAATGTTGAGCTTTACGCAAACTTTTTCGCTCTCCTCTTTCACTTTCATCAAGAGGCTTTTTAGTTCCTCTTCACTTTCTGCCATAAGGTTGGTGTCATCTGCATATCTGAGGTTATTGATATTAATAAACACTTTCAAGCATTACTCACTCATTTATCTTGAAAGTAGATGTATGAGGTATTTTAAGTTCAAATATAATGCCTGAAAACAAGTGAATGTCAGCAAAAATATATCCAATTTAAATTAGGTCTTTTTAAAGTACTATCTCTGAGATGTTGTTTTAATTTTAGTTTTTGATGTACCAGGCCTTTAATTGAGGCATGAGGGCTGTCAGTTGTGGCATGAGGGGTCTAGTTCTCTGACAAGGGATTAAACCCAGGTCTCCACAATGCAAGCATGGAGTCTTAACCACTGGACCATCAGGGAAGTCCCTAAAATAGACCTTTTAAACTAGGTCTTTTAGATTGTAAAGACAAATTTAATTTTCTCATTAAAAAGCTCTATTTAAAGGAAACTGTATCAATGGCTCACTGACAAGTCTATGGTTTAAACTTCTTTAATACCAATAATTTTTAAAACAAAAATGACTTCATCAATGTAAAAAAATTTAAATTTATAAGGATTATTATTTTCAATTTCAGGGGCTTTTAAAATATTTTTATGACAATAGTAATTATAATGTTAGATAATTTTAACCTCTGCCCTCCCAAATTCTTCCATTAGCTCTTTCTAGATACTTTTTTCTTTTTTCCTTAATGGACAGAGTCAATTCATTAGACTCAACCTGTACTTTCAACTATCTTATTAAATTTCCAAAACCACACACTATGCTTTCAATCCCTTCACTGACCATTCCTGATTGAACACTTTAATTTATTTCACTGAGAGGTGGCGTGACATTATGGAGAGTGTATAGGATGTGGAGTTAGAAGATTAAGGCTTAACAACTAAATCACTTCAAGATATGTGATATTAAATTTCAGTTTTTCAGTAAAAATGGCAAGGCAAATATGACTTATTTCACGTATACCTGGATAAATTAAATGAGACTGTATTTAAAAGAACCGTGTCAAGTTAAGAGATGTCCATCAGCAGATGAATGGATAAGAAAGCTGTGGTACATATACACAATGGAGTATTACTCAGCCATTAAAAAGAATACAGTTGAATCAGTTCTAACGAGGTGGATGAAACTGGAGCCTATTACACAGAAAGAAGTAAGCCAGAAAGAAAAATACCAATACAGTCTATTAATACATATATATGGAATTTAGAAAGATGGTAACGATAACCCTGTATGTGAGACAGCAAAAGAGACACAGATGTATAGAACATTCTTTTGGACTCTGTGGGAGAGGGAGAGGGTGGGACGATTTGGGGGAATGGCACTGAAAAATGTATAATATCATATAAGAAACGAATCACCAGTCCAGGTTTGATACAGGATGCTTGGGGTTGGTGCACTGGGATGACCCGGAGGGATGGTATGGGGAGGGAGGTGGGAGGGGGGTTCAGGATGGGGAACACGTGTATGCCTGTGGCGGATTCATGTTGATGTGTGGCAGAACCAATACAACATTGTAAAGTAAAAAAAAATAATAATAATAAAAAAAGAGATGCCTTATGTTAATAATTGTTATCACTTTCTAAATTGAAATAATTCTCTGCCTATAAGATAAGGTATTTATTTACAATGATATACATAAAGATCAACAGAAAAAAAACCAAACTAATATTTTGGATTTATCATCAAAACTCTTCCCTAAACTTATAAACTATTTCATTGACTAGCTAGCAAGAAAACAAAATTATCAATCTTGATTTGAAAAGAAGTAAAACTATCATTTTTTCCCATAAATCTTTCATTAAAATTTCTATGGATAACATAAAGAAACACAAACTGATTGATAGTGCAATGAGGTGTATTTGTAAATGGTACAAAAAATATATATATATATATATATAGCCAAAGTTTCCTGATTAACTAATCATTACAAACTTCGTATAAACTCTCTATAACAAGGCATCTTGTCAAGAACTGAAGCTCTGAGATGTGTATTAAGAAAAATGAGTTATATGAATACGGGAAAAGAATTTCATCTTAACAACTTGTACTGATGGCTTATAAATAAATGCAAACAACATTAAATGTCTTCCTACTAAAAGAAAACTTCTGAAAATATCTGATTTAATATTAGCTGACATTAAAGCCTCCAGACACTTCACTGACAGCAAACTCAGCAGTATAGCAGTTACTACAACATGGGATATAAATTGAGTACACAGTGACTAGAAGCCTGGTTTTTAGTCTCAGACAGATCTGAGTTAGAATTCTACCTCTAAGGTATCAAGCAAGTAAATTCTTTAAGCCCCATTCTCCATACCTTTAAAATGAGACTCATAATAGTTTGTAGATTGTTACAAAGATAAAATTATATACTATTAACACATATCAAATGTTAAGCATTTTACCTGGAACACTATAAGTGGTCCAAAAAGCTTAGCTATCATTAGTACTGCTATGGCTCTCAAATGACACCACCCTTATGGGAAGAAGTGAAGAAGAACTTGATGAAAGTAAGAGGAGAGTGAAAAAGTTGGCTTAAAACATAACATTAAGAAAGCTAAGATCATGGCATCTGGTCCCATCACTTCATGGCAAATAGGTGGGGAAACAATGGAAACAGTGAGAGACTTTATTTTTCTGGGCTCCAGAATCACTGCAGATGGTGACTGCAGCCATGAAATTAAAAGATACTTGTCTAGGAAGAAAACCTAGACAGCATATTACAAAGCAGAGGCATTACTTTGCCAACAAAGGTCCATCTAGTCAAAACTATGGTTTTCCCAGTAATCATGTATGGATGTGAGAGACTATTAAGAAAGCTGAGTGCTGAAGAACTGATGCTTTTGAACTGTTGTGTTGGAGAAGACTCTTGAGAGTCCGTTGGACAGCAAGGAGATGCAACCAGTCCATCCTAAAGGAAATCAATCCTGAATATTCACTGGAAGGACTGATGCTGAAGCTGAAACTCCAATACTTTGGCAACCTAATGCGAAGAACTGACTCATCTGAAAAGACCCTGATGCTGGGAAAGACTGAAGGCGGGAAGAGAAAGAAATGACAGAGGATGAGATGGTTGGATATCATCACTGATTCGATGGATGTGAGTTTGAGTCAACTCCGGGAGTTGGTGATGGACAGGGAAGCCTGGTGTGCTGCAGTCTATGGGGTCGTAAAGAGTTGGACACGACTGAGCTACTGAACTGAACTGAACTGATGGCTCTCAAAAGTGCTGATGCAGTCTGGGTCTACCACAGCAACAGTCTCCAGAGTGAAAGAAGCAATAATCCTGATATATTCTGTGTCTGTTAGACCTCATAAAATCCTATGTGCAGTTTTAGACACCATATTTCAAGAATAACAACAAAACCATCATGTTTATAAAAGAATAGTTAGAATGACAGTAGATCTAGAACACAGGTTGTGTCGGTCAAGAAAGACTGAGAGTCTAGATAACTATAGTAAAAAGTCTTAAAGATCTTTAAAAAAAATCTTAAAGATCGCCATTAACTAGTTATGTGAATTTTGTAAAAAGGACACTATTTTATCCGCACAACTCAAGAACTGTCAAGTGTAAACTGAGATACTGAAGATAAGAAATGGCTTTTAAATAGTGACTTAATAAGACAAGTGGGTTTTATAATTGCTCATGGATTTTAATACAACTCCTTTCTTCTTTCCACTTGCTCCCTCTTTTCTGTAACACTTATTGAACAGCAAAAGGTTAAGGGAATACAACTACACTGCCAAGCCAGGGGATACAGAAGACAAGTTAAGACGGAACCCATGCCTTAGAGATACTTGAAAAAAAATACAAGAGACAAATAAATCAACTGTTCAACATATTTCAGTAACCACTCTGATTAGAGTTAGGCACAGGACCCTTCAGAAACATAAAGGATGAACATTATCAGGGGAGAGTAAGCTGAATCAAAAAGGATCAGTGGGATTCAGCTACGAAGAGAAAAGTTCAATAGTAAAAACTTCTTAAGGCAAAGATATCTGAAAAATCATAAGATTGAAGAACTGTAAATAGATCATTATAGCTGGTGAAAGGTGAGGACTTTCATTTCAAACTAAGAAGTTCATCTTTTATTGAATAATAACAAGATATTATTTAGAAATCTTCATGTGATTTACATTTAAGAAAAACATTTCTAGCATAAATGTGGAAGGTCCATTTGGTGGGCCAACACCTGGAAAATAGTGAGGCCAGCTGGAAGATAACAGAAGGAACACACTTCAGAGATGCCAAGAGCCTAAAGTGAGGTAATAGCTTTGAAAAAAGGCCTGCCAAATCTTTTCTGGGGTTCAGGTCTTTTAACCAAGTTAATAGTCATCTACTACTTTTTAAAACTAATTATAAAGCTATCTCATTTACTCCAGGATTTTCTTCCTTTATGGGGCTTTCTGGAAACAATGTATTAGTTTCCATGTTGGGAAACTGAGTCCCAGAGAACCAAAGAGAATAGATAAGGGTCACACAACTAATTATAAAGAGATCCACTACTAAGAGCCATTTCTCCTAATTTCTATATTATTACTCTTTTTCTAACAAGTTTTACTGACATTAGACATTTATCTTGAAAGAAAAAAAAATTCGAAAAAAAACTGTGTAGAAAAAATAATTATTTCTGATTTTAAGGTGATATTACAATTCACTGAAGCTCATTAGAAATTGCAAGTCTATCATTTTAATGATTTATTAATTGCTACTTTGTAAAATATTTAGAATACCAATAGAAAAATAGGATATATGAAAAACAACTATTTCATTAATTCACCCTTTAAAGAGAGATGCCTTTTTCAACTCATTGAACTGTCTGTGGAAATGTCAGGACAGAAAAAGGCAACAATATTGGGAAAATTAGAATACAACCATGCTGGGTCAAAACTGCATCATCTGGCAGCTGGCCTTAACTACTATAACCAGGGCACTTGGAACATAATAAAAGGTGGGATTTCAGTAGCTCGGTAACCTTGAAACTTTGAATTGTAATGGTTGGCAGAGTATTAATCAATCTAGATTACATTTACCTGCTCATCCTTTAAGTGATATGATCAAAATACTTTCTTAACAAAACATTAGAAAACTATAAACACAGAAACTGAAGTACTCAGTAGTAATTATAAGTTTTTGTATTCTTACATAATTCTAAGCTTGAAGAAATCAATGTAGGATTCCATCATTTCTACAAATTTTTTAAAATTTATCCTAAACTATCATTCTTAGCACTAATATTTAAAGCACTGATGTTAAAAAAGAACTACAGGGAAAATACTTAGACAAAGCCTATACTTGAAGTTTAGTAATATGAAGGCTATCTATACTGCTTTTTAGTCAAATAGTATTTACAAAATACTTTTTTTCCTCAAGAGATTTTCTTTTTCAGAGAATGAAACACTGGAAAGCAAGGATACTAAATGTTTGAGGGGAAAAATACAAACTACTTCACTTGATCATATCAAACCCAGTAATTCAAACATAAGCGGGTCTTTAAAATCAAAAGGGATGAAGTATACACCATAAGATCATTGTCTGTTAGTCAGAGAAGCAACACAATTGCAAGCTTTTGATGATAACCAAGATGAAAAACAATTTTTTGAAATATAATGACAGTTAAAATGTATGGAGACAAACATATTGTCCTCTGCCTTTTTTTTGGGTCTTTTGTCCAAACTAAGGGGGTGTCTCAAGAATCCCTGGGGAATTAAGACTGAGCTAAATCACAGATATATACACCAAATTCTCAGAAGATGAAAAGCATTTGGATATGCAGGATTAAATTTTAGTTTAAAAGATGTGGTAAAACGTAATGGATGGTTTTAGAGAAAACCATTCTCTCAATCTAAAAGTTACAGTTACTAATACATTAAAAAAAAAAACCACACAGCTCAGCTAGACTATTTTATAAACCATACATCTATACAGAAATCTATCAGAAGAAATAAAACTGTTGAGGAACTCTGCAACTAGAAGTTCTATTATGAGATTATTAAACTGTTCTCTTAGAAAAAAAACCGTAAGTATTTACTTCTGCTTCATAGTAATAGAACAGTAGGAAAGTTCTTATCATTTTGTTATCACACTTCCTCTACACATACGGTGTTCCCTCTACAGAATAGTACTAGTGGATGTCTAGCAGTTTCAGTGCTTTACAGTCATAAATATAAATTTGTTAGGGTCACTCAGTGAAATCAAAGACATATACTTCAATCTGCACAGATTATGTCTGGAGAAAATAAAAGAAACAGAATCAGTGCTTTCCATATATGCAGATGAGGATATTTATATGATGTTTCATAATACGACCTGATGGAAGATCTAATACTAAAGGAAAAAGGTTTAGTTAAGTCTAAATGTTTCTAAATTTTGATGTTACAATTTACCTAATAAAACTGATATTACAAACTTCAAAATACTGAAATTTGTCAAAATGTCATCCTAAGTGAAGAGAAACTCCTTATGAAAAATGTAATTGAATGTATGACTCATATATGACATCAGTTGTTCTGGGAAGTTATTCCCAAACTTACAATCTAGAGAAAATATAAAGAATGCTTCGCTAGCATGTTTTCCAAAGAACCAATAAAATATTGGCTAAATCAAGGATAATCCTAGGTGATTTCCACTGAGATTGTATAATATTATTATGTATGATTTAGTTACAAAGAAATGAGCAACTGAGTTTATAGCTATTTTCAACCGAAGATAAAAATGAAAAATACATTATTGGTAGAGAAGACCCAAGATAATTCTGTGTTTGAAACTAAAAGCATTCAGGATTTTGCATCTAAAGTCTGTCTTCTTGGATCCTATTTTCAAGGAACTCAACCTGATGCTAAAAGACATGTCATAACTTGAATTTCAGATTTTAGTGCTTCAGAAATATGTTTATATACTTCATAATGTAATTATAGCTACCTTAAGACAGATAACACTTTAAGGCAAATGGTAGCAATATATCACAAATATAATTGAAAAATGCAGATGTCCAGAAGCACTTGTGAGGATGATGTCTCTGAAAAGCTGCTCAAAGCTCCAGAGTTTGAAGTTAAATTTTTGATGTTGTCACTCTCAATCTATTGAATGGCTGACAGACAATCAAACCCGTCTGGCTGGCTGGCAGCTCATTTTGCTGGCAGGTGGCAAACAATTAGACACACCAATTTGTGCCTCCTGATGACATTAAAGCATGAAACTAAGTTGTATGCAGGGCCTAGTGATTTGTGTGAAAGCATTTCAAAAATAATACTCTTTGCCGTGGCAACTCATTTCAGACTGCCACCTCCCATTATGGCTTTGAGCAGTGAAGACGACAGACTTGAGTTACGTGCAGTGCAAGGCCGCTTCTGTTCAATCCGTCATCAGCGCCCCCTGAGACCTCAATCCCCTCCTTTCATCAGTATCACCTCATCATTTACATTTGATAGTACTTGAGCTACTGCATATATTAACTACACTGGAGACCCTTCTCCTAAAAAGAATTGGAATACGCTTTGTGCTCCACGATTTCATTTCTACTTATGCAATTTTGAATAATGACTGCACTCCCATTGCATTTTGCACAAATGCTACTAAGCACAAATGGAAAGTTCTATTTTTTGTAAAGCAATATCCTCAAAAGTGTAATAAATTTTGAGTGGCTAAGAATATGGGCACTCAGGTGACAGCTTTGTTAAGTTTTAATGAAAAAAATTGTCCTAACAATAATCCAAATTAGGAAAGAAATATTTTACCTAATCTTTATTTCATTGGATTCTCTTATATAAATCACAATATTTCTCTTTTTCTATTGCTTATATGTTAACAAAATTTAGATACAGAACTTTAAATGGAACATAAAACTTACAATCCCAAATTAAACTATTATAACAGTTATTTACAGATAGATTTATACATATATACAATTAAAAATACTCATGTGTTATGCTTATATAAATTCATAAACACACATACACATATCTCTTAGGAATGCAAACTAAACATGAAATGGCATAGGGAATATCCAAGGAACTATATGAATAAACTTCCAAACTGTTAAAAAAAGAAATAATTTCGTTTACCCCTGCTTTATTAGTTGTTCAAAAATGTCTGACACAACACATTTTATCTTATATGACACATATTTGCAAACATTTTATCTCCTTTAACTACTGTAAGTTCACAGAAAACAAAACTGATTCTATCTCTTTATATCTGACATGATGACTAATGTCATTTATATTTCACAATAGATTTTCAAAAAGTATCTACAGGACAATGGTTAAAATGTTTATAGGCAATTTTTAAATCCTATTTATGTATAAAAAATATAATGCACCCTAACTGAAAATGCCTTATTGCCACACCTCAACCCCTAAACTCAAAAAGTACTGGCTCTAATTTGGACAAAGCAGTTTGTCTATTTTAGAGAAAATAATATGGAATAGAAACTGCATTCTGACTGTATATTTATTTTGACATTACAGTTTAAGAAATATCTGATTTACTTAATTTTTTCTCTTTAAAACAAAAAACAATTACTTGTCAATTACCTCACATCTATGTATATAGCTATATACATACATGCACACATATTTATATATATGTATGTACATAATATAAACACACACATACATATAAAGTGACTTCTCCAATGTACAGTAGTCACTTGACGATAGGTCATAATCAGAATCTGTGTTACCCTATTTCCAACTCAATGTGTCATCCCCCATTTCATACTGAAGCCCCTTTTTTGAAACATATAATTAAAATGTCTGACTATGAGATCAGACAGTAGGTTGACCTATCACTTTGATAGTCTTTGTGGTAAGAATCTACAGTAATAAACATGTTTTCAAGATCTGCCTAATATTTTTAAATTAAACAGACACTAATTTTCCCTTTGTACACAGAGCCCTGTGAATAGTAAGTTCAGTACCTACCTGTCAAAGGAATGAAACTGCATAGGAAGAATAGCTTGCGCTTCTCTCTTCAACGCTGGGTCTGGGTATGGGATAGGCTCAGGGCCACATTCTGCAATTTCGACTGGGGCGGCCACAAGACTTTTCAGTATTTCCTTGACATTGATGCCTTTGGTTTGACTAATGCTAGATATGGATGGTGCAGACTTCAATATTTCACTGGGGTTCTCGGTCAGGCTTTCCTGTGACTTTTTCACTTCATTTGACAAAGTGGATAACAGTTCACTCATAGCATCAGGGCCTGTGCTAGTCTCTAATTCTGCCCCATTCAGGATGTTAGCCACTTGCTCCTCTCCAATTCCTGAATCGGTATGAGGAATGGAACTTTCTAGATGAATATCCTCACCAGGGGTTGGTGTTTCTTTTTCCTTTACAGTGTCCGGGAATGCAGCAGGTGTTTCTATAATGATAGAAATCAGTTTAAACAAAATGCTTCACAAATGAAAACCCACTGTTATTAATAAAATATACTCACAGAAGAGAAAAGAAAACCTGTAAGAAGCAAAAACTCTGCTAAATGAGTGTGCGTTAACAACACAACTTGGTTAAAACGTATCACCTATATACACCTGTTATTTTATTCAGTAAGCATCAATAGAGCCCTGTTTCTTTTATAATCATCTGGCATGTCAAAAGTGATACTTTTATAAATATGGGGAAATAGTTCCTACTATAATTTCTTATAACAGCTTATAAATAATTATATTAAGCTCCCTTTTATCCTTTGTCAGCTACCAATCATGCAAGATAAATTATACTCCTTTTATATTTTCCTTAAAATATGAAGCCATTTTTTTTGGTATTTCAATAACCAGTAATGAAATAACAAATTGAAAATTTTAAACTAAAGGTAATTTTTAAAAATTATGTGTAATACATAAAATTCTAAAGAGTTAGTTGCAAAAAGCATGTCAAATGATTAGTTCAAAAAGATAAATGCTTTAATAATAGAATAGTGAGCCTTGAGAATTTAACCTATATGTGCCTTTAAGAACAATTATTTTGGAATATTCATGATGATTCTCTATGAATAAACATAAATTTCAATATGTGGAAATTGAATCACAAATATATATGTATGAAAACATATATAGTATTACCAATTAAAATAGATTAAAAAAACATCTTTTAAAATGTTAAATCCTTATCAAATCTCATTATACAAAGGCTACTATAATAAAATATGACCAAATTCTAAATGATGACCTTGAAAAATTTATCTAATCTAGTATAATGGCCAGAATTTCCTGGTGGTCTAGTGGCTAAGATTCTACACTCCCAATCCTGGGGACCTGGGAACAATACTTGGTTAGGGAACTATACAGATCCCACATCCTGCGAAAAAAAAAAGGATCCTGAGTGCCACAACTAAAGATCCTGCACGATACAAAGACTGAAGAGATCTGGGGTGGCAACTGAGATCCAGCGCCATCAAATAACAGCTTCCCAGGTGGCTCAGAGTTAAAGAATCTGCCTGCCTATGCAGGAGACATGGGCTCAATCCCAGGATCAGGAAGATCCCCTGGAGGAGGACTGGCAATCTACTCCAGTATTCTTGTCTGGAGAATCCGATGGACAGAGGAGCCTGGCGGGCTATATAGTCCATGGGTCCAGAGAGTTGGACACACCTGAGCATGCACACACAGTCAAATAAATATTTTTTAAAAAGTATCATGGAAATAGTAACAGTATTTAACTTAATAAAGTCATGCTGAAGCAGAAAATAAGATACATATGTAGATTACTTGCAGTTCATGCATAAAATAGATATTTAGTAAATGGCAGCTATTTGTATTACTTTAATGACTAACAGTTATTCTTTATAAAACAAGAAGGGCAAACTAAACTATTTTGATGATCTCTTTGAAATTAACATTTTAAGTTCTATAAAACTAACCTTAGGTGTTTTGCTGCTCTTATTTGTTTAGAATTTTATTGGACAAAGAACTTAAAAATACACATCTCTTACAAGTCCATGATATACTGTAATTTTCCTCATATTTATGAAATAGCTTTTAGTTTTGCTTGTTTGCTTAGGCAAGGGCTTTAATACAACTTTGTAGAATATGATAGTATTAAAACACTGGATGAACAACATGAAAGACAGGTTGTTCTTAGCTGTTCTCAAGGTTAAAACTTAAGTGCATAAAGTATTTTTAAGAAGTCAGAAAATTTCTGTAGTATTTTTGGCAAAGCAGTAGAGAAGGAAAAAGGTAAGAGGTAAACATAACAATTTCACATTTTTAAATAAAACCTTGCAACAGAAGATTAAGACAAAGTAGAAAAACTACATTAGGAATAAGAAGGACAATAAAGAATAAAGATGCTTCTGGAGTATCGAGCTAAAAAAAAAAATAGGGGTATCTCACTAACCAAAAAAGCACATGAAAAAGAAGCAAGTTGTTCAGGAAGATAATGAATTAAATTTTGAATGAATTGAGTCTGCAGAATCTCTGGGACATTTATATCTGGAAGTCAAGAAAACTATAGCCATGTATTTGGGGATCATTCCACCAGAGGTGGTAACTGAAACTTTGAAAACTGTTGAAATTACCTAGGAATATAGAATGAGAAGGTGGTTAAGCCAGTTATTTCCACTCTTACAGAAACTATTGAATTTACTAAATTTATGTTTAATCTATAGACTATACATTCATGTAGAGAAACCAGTTACAGTAAAAAAAATCAGGATGGAATTAAATAGCAGTAGTGACATTCCTTGGAGAAGGAAATGGCAACCCACTCCAGTGTTCTTGCCTGGAGAGTCCCAGGGATGGGGGAGCCTGGTTGGCTGCCGTCTATGGGGTCGCACAGAGTCGGACACGACTGAAGCGACTTAGCAGCAGCAGCAGCAGTGACATTCCTATACTAGTACAACAGAGAATGTAAACACAGAAATAACACAGAACTCTAACAACAAAATATCACAGCGGAACAGCTACTAGCCTGGGCTAAATTTTCTTACAGAGCTCAGCTGCTACAAGGCATTCAGTTAAGGATAGAACTTAGTCTAAATTTAGCTCATTTATAGATTTGGTCTACAGGTTTGGTTTTACCCTAAACATGTTTCAGAATCTTATGATATGTTTCACATTAAGAGCTAGACAAAAAAGTAAACTTTTCAACTCAGGCTAAAATATAAGCATTCTGTTAGCATATAAAATATCTAAGAACATAAAATCTTTGATTTGAGTTCATAAAGTATCATATAAAAAGATTTTTTCTGCTTTCTATAGAGCTTTTTGCTTTTCTGTTCAATAGACTCTCTCACTAGACAATTAAAATTAATAACTCAGTAGATTGATACATAGACCTTCAATGTAAATCTTGACTTCCTGATTATAAAACAATTAAAAGTTTATTAAATTTGAATATTAAAATATTTTCAGATGATGCATCAAAATATTATTGTTGTCCAGTCACTCAGTCATGTCCAACTCTTTGCTACCCCATGGAATGCAGCACACCAGGCCTCCCTGTCTATCACCAACTTCTGGAGTTTACCCAGACCATTGAGTCAGTGATGCCATCCAACCATCTCATCCTCTGTCGTCCCCTTCTCCTCCTGCCTTCAATCTTTCCCAGCATCAGGGTCTTTTCCAATGAGTCAGTTCTTGGCATCAGATGGCCAAAGTATTGGAGTTTCAGCTTCAACATCAGTCCTTCTGATGAATATTCAGGATTGATTTCCTTTAGGATGGACTGTTTGATTTCCTTGCAGTCCAAGGGACTCTCAAGAGTCTTCTCCAACACCACAGTTCAAAAGCATCAATTCTTTGGCGTTCAGCTTTCTTTATAGTCCAACTCTAACAACCATACATGACTACTGGAAAAACCATAGCCTTGACTAGATGGACCTTTGTTGGCAAAGCAATGTCTCTGCTTTTTAATGTGCTGTATAAGTTGGTCAAAGCTTTTCTTCCGAGGAGCGAGCAGTCTTTTAATTTCATGGCTGCCGTCACCATATACAGTGATATTGGAGCCCAAGAAAAGAAAGTTTCTCACTGTTTCCATTGTTTCCCTACCTATTTGCCATGAAGAAATGGGACCAGATTCCGTGATCTTAGTTTTTTGAATGTTGAATTTTAAGCCAGGTTTTTCACTCTCCTCTTTCACTTTCATCAAGAGCTTTAGTCCCTTTTCACTTTCTGCCATAAGAGTTGTGTCATCTGCATATCTGAGGTTATTGGCATCCCTCCCAGCAATCCTGATTCCACCTTGTGCTTCATCCAGCCTGGCATCTGGCATGATGTACTCTGCATATAAGTTAAATAAGTGTGGTGACAGTATACAGCCTTGACGGACTCCTTTCCCAATTTGGGACCAGTCCATTGTTCCATGTCCAGTTCTAACTGTTGCTTCTTGACCTGCATGCAGATTTCTCAGGAGGTAAGTAAGGTGGTCTTGCATTCTCATCTCTTTAAGAACTGTCTATAGTTTGTTGTGATCCTACAGTCAAAGGCTTTAGCATAGTCAATGAAGCAGAAGTAGATGCTTCTCTGATATTCTCTTGCTTTTTCTATTATCCAACAGATGCTGGGGATTTGATATCTGGTTTTTCTGCCTTTTCTAAATCCGGCTTGAACATCTGGAAGTTCTAGGGTCTTGTACTATTGAAGCCTAGCTTGGAGAATTTTGAGCATTACTTTGTCAGCATGTGAAATGAGTGCAATTGTGCAGTATTTGAACATTTCTTGGCAGTGCCCTTCTTTGGGCTGGAATGAAATTGACATTTTGCAGTCCTGTGGTCACTGCTGAGTTTTCCAAATTTGCTGGTATATTGAGTACAGCACTTTCACAGCATCATCTTTAAGGATTTGATATAGCTCAACTGGAGTTCCATCACCTGTACTAGTGTTGTTCGTAGTTATGCTTCCTACGGCCCACTTGACTTTGAATTCCAGGATGTCTGGTTCTAGGTGAGTGATCACACCATCGTGGTTATCTGGACCAAGACTATTTTGTACAGTTCTTCTGTGTACTCTTGCCACCTCTTCGTAATATCTTCTGCTTCTGTTAGGTCCATACCATATCAAAATATTTACACAATGATAAAAATCTTAATTTTATTTTTACTGTAAATGATAAAAGAATTATTTCAAAAAGATGCAGTAATTTAGATATTTCATAAGAATTCTATTTAAATACATAAATTTTGTAAAGCATACTTTGTGATGATATTCATGCAGAAATGAAAATAAACAATAGTGAAAACTTTTATAATAATAACTGCAAATAGAAAACAGGTCAGGCATGCATGCTAAGTCACTTCAATCGTGTCTGACTCTTTGTGACCTCATGGACTAAAGCCAGCCGGGCCCTTCTGTCCATGGGATTCTGGAGTGGGCTGCATTCCCTTCTCAGGGGATCTTCCTGATTCAGGGACTGAACCCGTGTTTCTCTACTCTCCTGCATTAACAAGCTGGTTCTTTATCACTAGTGCCACCCATAGGTCAGTATTCAGAAAACCTACCTTAATTTCTCGTTATTCATTAACCTTTTACAGAACATGCTCTCAGAAGATAGCATAAACTTCAGCTTAAAATCCACATTTCCAAAATGATTCTTTCCACACTATGGTACGTTGAGAATTTAACCCAAGTGATTTCAATAGAAGCCACACTTGAGCAGCACACAAAGTATAAATGATTGCACCTGTGCAAGCTGTATTACTGACAGGAGACTTGTAATTTGTCAGTAGTTCTCAACAGTTTCTATAGCAATAGGCCATGTCAGTACACAAAGGAGAAACATTCCCAGCCTAAGTGATCTTAACCTTGTCAGAAAAAGCAGTTACGTGCCAGATGCTTCCTTTTCAAACTGTCTTTCATTGACTTCCACTGAACCTAGTGAGTTCATCTAATGCATTTTGGAAAATATGGGGTTAAGCTCAGCAAAATGACATACTTTCTACATGGTGACCTCATTTGTCATATTCCTTCCTCCAAAAAAATTTCTTGTTTTACAGTGATTTATGAAGCGTTTCAATGTTTCTTACCTTTTCAGTTACTCAAATTGCTATTTTCCAAACAACCTTAAAAGTAATAACATGAAACAAAAATACAGCTTCTTGTTAGTACAGCACTAAAAATTACATTAATTATTTGCTTTTCATATAGCAATATGAAGTAAACTATTCACATTCGAGTAATTTAAAATGAACTAAAACTCTGTATGTAACTAACTTGGATCTTTTACTATATTAAATGCAAATTAGGTAAACTGCTTCCATTGTGTAATTGTAAGGGATATTATCTAGGTCATACATAAACAGTCCAGCGGTTTTCCCTACTTTCTTCAATTTAAGTCTGAATTTTGCAATAAGGAGTTCATGATCTGAGCCACAGTCAGCTCCTGGTCTTGTTTTTGCTGACTGTATAGAGCTGCTCCATCTTTGGCTCCAAAGAATATAATTAATCTGATTTCGGTATTGACCACCTGGTGATGTCCACGTGTAGAGTCTTCTCTTGTGTTGTTCGATGAGGGTGTTTGCTATGACCAGTGTATTCTCTTGACAAAACTGTTACCCTTGCCCTGCTTCATTTTGTACTCCAAGGACAAATTTGCCTGTCACTCCAGGTATCTCTTGACTTTCTACTTTTGCATTCCAGTCCCCTATAATGAAAAGGACATCTTTTTTGGTTGTTAGTTTTAGAAAGTCTTTTGGGTCTTCATAGAACTGTTCAACTTCAGCTTCTTTCAGCATGACTGGTTGGGGCACAGACTTGGACTAGTATGATACTGAATGGTTTGCCTTGGAAACAAACAGAGACCATTCTGTTGTTTTCGAGCTTGCACCCAAGAACTGCATGTCAGACTCTTCTGTTGTCTGCGAGGGCTACTCCATTGTTTCTAAGGGATTCTTGTCCACAGTAGTAGATAAAATAGTCACCTGAGTTAAATTTGCCCATTCCAGTCTATTGTAGTTCACTGATTCCTTTACTTCCATCACCAGTCACATCTACAACTGGGCGTTGTTTTTCCTTTGTCTCTGTCTCTTCATTCTTTCTGAAGTTATTTCTCCACTCTTATCCAGGAGCATATTGGGCACCTACTGAGCTGGGGAGCTCATCTTTCAGTGTCATATCTTTTTGCCATTCATATGGTTCATGGGATTCTCAAGACAAGAATACTGAAGTGGTTTGTCATTCCCTTCTTTAGTGGACCACATTTTGTTAGAACTCTCCTCCATGATGCATCTGTCTTGAGTGTGGCTGTACAGGGCATGGTTCATAATTTCATCGAGCTAGACAAGGCTGTGGTCCATGTGAACAGTTTGATTAATTTTCTGTGATTGTGGTTTTCAATCTGTCTGTCCTCTGAGGGATAAGGATAAGAGGCTTAAGAAGTTTCCTGATGGGAGAGACTGACTGTGGGGGAAACTGGGTCTTGTTCTGATGGGCGGGGCCACGCTCAGTAAATCTTTTATTCAATTTTCTGTTGATGGGCTGGACTATGTTCCCTCCCTGTTGTCTGACCTGAGGCCAAACTATGGTGGAGGTAATGAAGGTAAGGGCAACCTCCTTCAAAACGTCCCATGCACACACTGCCACCCTCAGTGGCCCCAACCCTGCAGCACCTACCGCCAACCCATGCCTCCACAAGGGACTCCTGGACACTCACAGGCAAGTCTGGATCAGTCTCTTGTGGGGTCACTGCTCCTAAAACAAATCCCTTACAAATTATACAGTAGAAATGACAAATAGATTCAAGGGATTAGATCTGATAGACAGAGTACCTGAAGAACTATGGAAGGAGGTTCATGACGTTGTACAGGAGGCAAAATGGTTGTCTGAGGAGGCCTTACAAACAGCTGAGAAAATAAGAGACTCTAAATGCAAAGGGGGAAAGGAAAGATACACCAATTTAAATGCAGAGCTCCAAAGAATAGCAAAGAAAGATAAGAAAGCCTTCCTCAGCGATCAATGCAAAGAAACAGAGGAAAACAATAGAATGGGAAGACTAGAGATCTCTTCAAGAAAATGAGAGCCACCAAGGGAACATTTCATGCAAAGATGGACACAATAAAGGACAGAAACGGTATGGACCTAACAGAAGCAGAAGATATTAAGAAGAGGTGGTAAGAATACACAGAAGAACTCAACAAAAAAGATCTTCATGATTCAGATAATCATGATGGTGTGATCATTCACCTAGAGCCAGACATCCTGGAATGCAAAGTCAAGTCGGCCTTAGGAAGCATAACTACGAACAACACTAGCCCAGGTGAGGGAATTCCAGTTGAGCTATATCAAATCCTTAAAGATGATGCTGTGAAAGTGCTGCACTCAATATGCCAGCAAATTTGGAAAAATCAACAGGGGCCACAGAACTGAAAAAGGTCAATTTTCATTCCATTTACAAAGAAAGGCGATGCCAAAGAATGTTCAAACTACCGAACAACTGCACTCATCTCACACACCAGCAAAGTAAGGCTCAAAATTCTCTAAGCCAGGCTCCAACAATATATAAACGGTGAACTTCCAGATGTTCAAGCTGGTTTTAGAAAATGCAGAGCAACCTGAGATCAAATTGCCAACATCCGTTGGATCATTGCAAAGCAAGAGAGTTCCAAAAAAACATCTACTTCTGGTTTATTGACTATGCCAAGCCTTTGACTGTGTGGACCACAACAAACTATGGAAAATTTTTCAAGAGATGGGAATACCCGACCACCTGACTTGCCTCCTGAGAAATCTGTATGCAGGTCAAGCAGCAACAGTTAGAACAGGATGTGGAACAAAAGACTGGTTGCAAATCAGGAAAGGAGTATGTCAAAGCTGTACATTGTCACCCTGCTCATTTAACTTATATGCAGAGTACATCAAGTGAAATTCCGGCCTGATAAAGCACAAGCTGGAATCAAGATTGCCGGGAGAAATATCAATAACTTCAGATACACAGATGACACCACCCTTATGACAGAAAGTGAAGAAGAACTAAAGAGCCTCTTGGTGAAAGTGAAAGAGAGTGAAAAAATTGGCTTAAAACTCAACATTTTGAAAACTATTATCATGACATCTGGTTCCATCAATTCTTGGAAAATAGATGGGAAACAATGGAAACAGTAAGAGACTTTTCTGGGGGGGGGGCTCCAAAATCACTGCAGATGGTGACTGCAGCCATGAAATTAGAAGACACTTGTTCCTTGGAAGAAAAGCCATGACAAATCTGAACAGCATATTAAAAAGCAGAGACATTACTCTGTCAGCAAAGGTCTGACTAGTCAAAGCTATGGTTTTTCCAGTAGTTATATATGGATGTGAAAGTTTGACTATAAAGAAGGCTGAGCACCAAAGAACTGATGCTTTTGAACTACGGTGTTGGAGAAAACTTGAGAGTCCCTTAGACTGCAAGGAGATCCAACCAGTCTATCCTAAAGGAAATCAGTCCTGAATATTCATTGGAAGGACTGATGCTGAAACTCCAATACTTTGGCCACCTGATGCAAAGAACTGACTCACTGGAAAAGACCCTGATGCTGGGAAAGACTGAAGGCAGGAGAAGGGGATGAAAAGGATGAGATGGTCAGATGGCATCATCAACTCAGTGGACATGAGTTTGTGTAAACTCCGGGAGTTGGTGATGGACAGGGAAGCCTGGCGTACTGCATTTCATGGGGTCGCAAAGAGTGGGACACGACTGAGCTGAACTGAACTGAGGCAAACTGCATAAAAATTAACCAGAATGCTAAAGAGAAAAGAAAATACAGAGCCCAACCACTCTAAGAGTTATTCTCTTTTAATCTTCAGTTTCCCTAGCTTTGGCCCCTTTATATGCAGATCAGTATCTCCCAAACAGCCAGGTGTTCTCTTTGAGAACATCACATACCCTAATGTGCCACATCCAATCTGTTACCATGTTCTGTCAAACTTTACTTCCAAAATATGTCTGTTATTTACCTTCCTGTTTAATCTCTATTGCCACCACCCTAATTCTAAGCCACAGCATTTCTTACCTAGAAAGCAACAGCCTCCAATTGGTTTTGTCAGTTTCCTTCCCTGCTCTTCTAATCTATTCCCTCACTGTATTCAGAGTACTTTGTAAAACTATATGATACTTGTAGTAGGCAGAACAATGCTCCCTCCCTTCCAATGATATCCACATTCTACTCTCCACAACCTGTGAATATTACCTTACATTCAATGTGAAGGCTTTGAAGAGACCATCCTGGATTACCCAGGTCGACTCAATCAAACCCCAAAGCAGAAAGTCTTTCCTGGCTGTGCTCAGATGAAGATGTGCCTCCAGAACAGTCTGAAAGATGCCCTGTTCTTGGTTTCAAAGATGCAGGGAGAAGGAAGAAGGCCATAAACCAAAGAATATGAGTAGCCTTGGGAAGCTGGAAAAGACAAAGAAAATGGATCTCCTTGAGAGCCTCCAGAAAGGAATGTAGTCTTGAGGACATCGTGATTTTAGTCCAGTTAGAAGTCCATGTTAGACTTCTTATATACAGTAATGTAAAATAATAAATTTGTGTTGTTTCAGGTCAGTCTGTGGTAATTTGTTATGGCAGCAATAGAAAACTAGTGCAACAATCCTCTGCTTAGTTTAAAAACCACAATCTTAGTGTAAAAACCACAATCTTGCAAGCCCTACATGTTTTAGTTCTTGCCTATCTATATAAATTCATGGAATGCTTCTCTTTCCCTTCATTCTTATGTTCCATTCACATATATTCCCAAAATATGCCAAGGAATTTCTCAGAAAACGCAGCCACATATTCATCCTTCGTTTCAAAGATTAATATTACTTCCAGGAGGCTTTTTTCGAACCTTAAATTCAGTCAGTTCAATTGCTCAGTCATGTTCGACTCTTTGCGACCCTATGGACTGCAGCACGCCAGGCTTCCCTGTCCATCACCAACTCCTGGAGCTTGCTCAAACTCATGTCCATTGAGTCAGTGATGCCATCCAACCATCTCATCCTCTGTCACCCTCTTCTCCTCCCGCCTTCAATCTTTCCCAGCATCAGGGTCTTTTCCACTGAATCAGTTCTTCATATCATGTGGCCAGAGGATTGGAGCTTCAGCTTCATCATCAGTCTTTCCAATGAATATTCAGGATTGATTTCCTTCAGGATGGACTGGTTGCATCTCCTTGCAGTCCAAGGGATTCTCAACAGTCTTCTCTTAAACCACCGTTCAAAGGCATCGATTCTTAAGCGCTCAGCTTTCTTTATCGTCCAACTCTCAAATCCATACATGACTACTGGAAAAACCATAGCTTTGACTAGATGGACCCTTGTTAGCAAAGTAATGTCTCTGCTTTTTAATATGCTGTCTAGGTTGGTCATAGCTTTTCTTCGAAGTAGGAAGCATCTTTTAATTCATGGCTGCAGTCACCATCTGCAGTGATTTTGGAATCAAAATATAGGGAGCCTCTAAGAGCTAGGAAAGAGAAGGAAACAGATTCTCCCTTAAAGCATTCCAAAGGAATACCATCCTGAAAACACCTTGGTTTTAGTTCAGTAAGAACCAGTTATTAATGAGGTTATTAATGTTTTTCTTGGCAATCTTGATTCCAGCTTGCGCTTCATCCAGCCCAGCATGTCTTATTATGTATACTCTGCATGTAACAGCCTTGATGTACTCTTCCTGATTTGGAACCAGTCTGTTGTTCCATGTTCAGTTCTAACTGTTGCTTCTTGACCTGCATACAGATTTCTCAGGAGGCAGGTAAGATGGCTTGGTATTCCCATCTCTTGAAGAATTTTCCACAGTTTGTTGTAATCCACACAAAGGCTAAAGTCAAAGGCTTTAGCATAGTCGATGAAGCAGAAGTAGACGTTTCTTCGGAACTCTCTTGCTTTTTCTATGATCCAATGGATGTTGGCAATTTGATCTCTAGTTCCTCTGCCTTTTCTAAGTCCAGCTTGAACATCTGGAAGATTTCAGTTCAGGTACTGTTGAAGCCTCACTTGGAGAATTTTGAGCATTACTTTGCTAGTGTGTGAGATGCATGCAGATGTGCAGTAGTTTGAACATTCTTTGGCATTTCCCTTCTTCGGGATTGGAATGAAAAATGACCTTTTCTAGTGTTGTGGCTACTGCTGAGTTTTCCAAATTGGCTGGCATATTGCGTGTAGCACTTTCACAGCATCATCTTTTAGATTTGAAATAGCTCAGCTGGAATTCCATCACCGCCATTAGCTCTGTTCGTAGTGATGCTTCCTAAGGCACACTTGATTTTGCACTCCAGGATATCTGGCTCTAGGTGAGTGATCACACCATCATGGTTGTCTGGGACATTAAGACCTTTTTTTCTGTATAGTTCTTCTGTGTATTCTTGCCACCTCTTTTTAATATTTCTGCTTCTGTTAGGTCCACAGTGTTTCTATCGTTTATTGTGCACATTTTTACATGAAATGTTCCCTTGATATCTGTAATTATCTTGAAGTGATCTCTAGTCTTTCCCATTCTATTGTTTTCCTCTATTTCTAAACTAAATTAGGTTTCTTCTTTTGTATGGTCTCATGAAAGAGTTAGTCACTCAGTCGTGTCTGACTCTTTGTGGCCCCATGGACTGTAGAAGTTCAGGCTCCTATATCCATGGAATTCCTCAGGGAAGAATACTGGAGTGGGTAGCCATTACCTTCTCAAGAGGATCTTCCCAACCCAGGGATTGAACCCAGGTCTCCTGCACTGCAGGCAGATTTTTTAACATCTGATGTACCAAGGCTCATAATACTGTGAGATTTTATTTTTTAGAAAAAAACATAGCTTGCAATTATATTATTTAATTGTGTGGTTTCTAAAAGTCTATTTCTTTCACTAGAATGGTACCTTCATAAAGATAAAAACTTAGTGCCCACTATTATATATCTCCAATACCTAGTATGTTACAGGAAACAATTTATTTATTCAGCAAATATATACTGAATAAATCTTAAAGTAAACTGAAAGAAAGATTAAATTAGAAAACGAAAGAAAAAAAGAGGTGGCAGGCTTTTGTTGGCTTCCTTTACTAATACTGAAAGCAGACATTTATTTTAAAGAGTAGAAGTTTTAGAAAAATATTTGCTAGGAGTAACTGAAAATTACATGATTTTCACCTCTAAGTAATATAAAATATATAGTGTATCTGACATCAACATGTAATTAGAACTTGAATGTAACTATTTATTTAAAAGTATGAGTTTTATTTCAAGGTATTAATTAAATAAAACCTGAGTGGTAAAACTATTTGTATATAAACTGTTGGCATATCCTTCATTGTTTCCTTTGTATACAATTCTGAGAGTAAAATTAGTAGGTTAAGGATTATGAATATTTTTATGCTATATAAAATGCACAGATTTGCATTTTTACCCTTCAAAATTTTACCCAATTTGAAAATTATGGTATAGTTTTGCTTCAACATAAAGGTATTGATTATTAGTAGACTTTTTACTTTTTTTGAATCCTTTATTTTATATAGGAGTATAGTTGATTAACAATGCTGTAATGATTATTAGTAGATTTACATAAATCTTCCTTATTTGCACTTACATTGCTTTCTGTTAAGTGTTCAGTTTTCTTTTTTATATTTTTTCATCACTATGATACATTCTTTTAATTGATCTGCAAGAGCTCTTTATTTACTAAGGCTTTTATTTATTAACTTTTATCAATAAATATAAATTTTTTCCTGTTTGCATTTTTTAAAATTTTGTTAATAATTTTAATTTTGTTTAGAGATACAGAGAGAGAAAACTTTTTAGCCATATTTTTACACCTTCATATTTTGACATTATGATTTAAAACATATTTTCTTATTTAAAATATTAATTTTAATTTTCTTGAATGATGTTCAGTTTCCTTTTTAGCTTTAAATTTTAATACATGCAGAATTCATTTAACATGATATATGAAATAAGGATATAAATTAAATTTTTTTCAGTTAGCTACCTCATTTGCTAATCTTACCACTTGCCAAATACTTCTCCTTAAATTTGGTTAGAAAAGTTATACTTATCATATATGAGATACTCATACAAATTCCAGCCTGTTTATCAACTGTTTATGCCATACGTCTATTCTTATACAAGTAGCATGATACCCTAACTATTAAAAAGAATTATTTAGCACAATACCATAATTATTCATTATTTAGCACAATACCCTAATTATTAAAAATACTTCTTTTCCCTGACAATAAATCGTTAGAGGAAAAGTATACAATGTATTTATGTTTAAGTTCACTTAAATATTAATGTTGTTTCAAACCTAATGTGAAATAATTACCATAAAACTTCAATCACAACTAGGACATTTCATCAATAAAAATTTATTTTCTGTTTTTAGTGTTTATTAATTAAATATACTTTATGTCTACCATCAGTATTCAACTTAAAAAAAAGTGTTTAGCATTCTCACTGGCTTACTCATTTACTTAAATATTTACTGTATTAACTTCAAAGTGTCATGCTAGGATTAGGGATTACTTTCTTCAAGCACACATTCTAATAGACAATTAAATAAATAAACTGTTTAAATTAAAGAAAGGAAATAAAGAGGATGCTATGATAGAAAATAAGGTTACTGTGGGTGGAAGCTACTTCGCTATGGTAGCAGGGAAAACTTCTGTGAGGAAGCGATGACCTTTAAGCAGACACCTGAAGAATGAGTACTCTCCAGTCATATGAAATATAGGTAAGAGAGCCAAAACTTAGAACAACAAACAAAGATCACAAGACAGGAAAGTGCTTGGCATAATTAAAGAACTAAGTTAGTTTGATTGTGGCATAGTGAGCAAATGCAAGAACCACATGACATGAAGTTAGGAAGATTGTGATATTTTATTCTAAATGTTATGAGAAATGTTTTTTGTTAAAAAGAGACATAACCTCATTTATATTTTAAAATGAACTTCAGCAAAACTATAAAAAAAAAAGAACAAAGATTAACAAGACAAGAGGTGAGAAAATCACTTAAGAGATGATTGTAGTAATCCAGGAAAGTCAGAACCAGAGTACTCTTGCCACAATTAAGATATCTTAACTTTGTTCACAAAACTATAGGAATTTATTAGAAATTTTTAGAAAGAAAAATTATTATATTGGCTCTATTAGAAAATATATAATATATTAATAAAATATATTAAATATAAATATTTCATTACATTATTATTTTATATACTAGTGTTACTTAAAATTTTGTCATCAGTAACAGACTAGAGACAAGTCCAATGAAGAAACTATACAATACTCAAAGAAGGGCTAAGGCTTTGAACTGAAGAACTATCAAAGATGAAGAAGAGAGAGGCCAAAGAGCTAGTTCAGAATTTTCTAAAGGGCTTAACTGTGAGGAAAAAAAAGGGAGTGAAATGTGAAAGAGCTGAAGAATAGTCCAGATTAGTCTTCTCAAAACAGAAAATAGAGCACAATAGCTTGTATTATTTGACTCCATAGACATAAATTTAAATTTCAATAAAGAGAATCAGAATGAAGGTAACTTTGGGAAAAAATACAAAAATTATCCATGTTGTTCACTGAGAGTGTGTGCATAGGTGATCAATCTAGACAAAAGTCATTATACTTGTAATTTTTTCAGTATACATAATAAATAAACAAAAAGTTTTAAGCAAAGAGTGATTCCCCCAAAGAAATGTCTCTATAAACATTTTGAACAAATATTGGGAATATAAGTACTTAAAGTTTATAGTGTGATGAACTTTTGCTGATGAACTTATCTAAGAAGAAATGGCAATATTAGTACTCATGGGAATAACATATAGCTTGTCTGTTTTTGTTTTGTTTTAATAACATGCAGAACGGAGAAAGCTGTTTTACAGAGGTATGTTGACAGAATGAGAATTCCGAGAGCTCAGAACATGTACCTATTTTACAACTTTTATCCAAAATAATTATAGATCACTATGATCCTTTTGAGGCTTGTTTAAAATCTTTTTACTTGTCATTCTACAGTAGCCTTCATTTTAGAGCTAATTCAGTCCCACTAACAAGGCAGGACTTTACTGTGATCACTTCTGCATGCCACCACCATGCATCTTATTATCCATATAACTAGGCAGCCTTAATTTGAAGATGATACTTAAAGAAATACAAGGGAATACAAATATAAACACTATATCTTGCTCTCAATATAGAGAGCCAGGTACAAATATTTAGCCAGGTACAAATACAACGTATTATATCTCCATGAAACCTGAGCCGTATGCTGAGGTGTTTATAAACAACTACATTAATGAATGTTATTGTATAACAATTGATGAAATTTAAGAATATCCAAACAGGTCAGGAGATGAGGTCAATATTACCTTTGTAAAATGAGTGGGCAAAGCTCTGCTCAGGAATTAACTTGGCAAGGAATCCATGGTTCAAACTTGGATGAGGGATAGATGGTATGACCACAACTGTGGAGAAAATCATGGAATCAAATTTGAGCCAGCATGTAACAACCTGCAACATGGTCCACTGAAGATCCAAGACAATTCTATATCACTGCAACATGCAAACAGTACTAGCAATAAAGACCGTGTTTCTGGAGGAAGGAAAGAAGTTATGTATTAAGGGAAAGGAAATAACACACTTGCTAAGTAGAGTCATTTTAGCAACAAACACAGAGACATACAAACACACAAGAAAATCAGAACTGGAAGGTTTCACTAAAATATTGCTTGCTTTATACATACATGACTGAATGCATTAAAAATGAAGAGACAGTTGATTAACATATAGAGTCTCTGTGTTTTAAATGGTTGAAACACAGAAACTGGAATGTTAGGATAACATTTAATTTGTCGAGTAAAAAGTTAAAAGTAAGATTTTACTATAAAGAAATACCACGTTTATGTACTCAAAATAAATATAGCATGCAACAATAAAGAATTAAGGTTAAACATAATCTGTATTTCCACACAGAAACAAAAAGTAAATGAGATATGATATGACTATGGAAAACAAAATGCAGAGATTTGACCACTAATTTCTACTCGTTTTTTAAAATATTCAATTAATGTATATATCATATGCATTTATTTAGGAAGGACAATTTCCATTACAAACTAATCTAGTGGTACATGAAATAATCACTGGGGTGCTAAGGCAACACTGCAAACAATAGAGAAACAACCTTGAGGAAAACACCTGGCAGAAAATGCTATAGACAAAAGGCATCCTGTGATATTAAAATATTAGTTGCCAAAAAATGTATTTATCATTACTAAGAAGAGTAAACAAAGCTGATAATACATGAACTCCTACAACATAAGCATGTTCTATAGATGAGAAAGACAACATGACCCAAAACGGTTCACTGCTGTCTAGAAATTTCTGACTTTAGTTGATGCAACTTTGGTATAAAATTCAGAATGTATGTTTGTTTATTATAAATCTCTGGCTGAATACTTAAAGATACTGAAATAACTACACATATGGAAAGAAAGAAAGGCAGACAGAAAGAAAGAAAGAAAGAAAGAAAGATGCTACTGAACTTGGCTACAAAGACTTATAGTTTGGCTTACTGTTGGTTTTGAACTACTCTATAAGGACCTCCTACTATCATTTGTTTATAAAAGTTAAAAATAATACATTTAAAATATATGGCTTTGTGTATATCAAGTAGTTGTATAAATTTTTTATGCTAATAAACAGAAAAACTAAACCCAAAACCCTGATAAAATGAGAATATAGCAAATATTCTACATTTTTGTGTAATTAAACAAGATTAAATTGGCATTTATATACTGCCTACTTATAAATACTTGAGATGATTATGAATACAACCAGTTTAAATCTAGATGTAAAAATTAAATAAAAAGGAGATAAATGATGATGAAAATTCAAATAATTAGACAAATATTAAGTACCTGTACTTGTTGGTGAATTTATTTCTTGTCTGATGTTTCTACCTGGTTGGCTTCCAGTTCTTGCAGTCTCTCGCTGGGGTTCTAAAATGTCACGATACTTGGAAACCATCAGAACCGAAATGAAGTAAACAACAGCTAGAGCTAAGAATTGTGCCTGCTTGCTATCATCCTGCATAAAATGAAAAGGTAGTTTTGACACTCAAAAAATTTTAAGTATAAGTTCTCAGAGTATAAGAAACTATTCCTGTTTTATTTTCTTTATGGAGGAAAACATATGACATTTAACTTTTGCTAAAACTTGCTAAGCATATACTGTTAGTATTATCTAAGTATATATTAAAAAAAAAAAAACAACTCCAGAAAAATGTCATCTGATTTACAGGTTGAAATATAATTAAAAAAAATGAGAATGTTAAAATTTTGCTGAATATGCCACAAAGTTTATTATTTGTCCTCTTCACTAGAATCTATTACTCCTATAACATCAGAGAATGCATATTTATAAGATATGCAGATAGGACAAGCTTGAAAAGAATAATTTAATGTCTGGCTAAAAAAGTCAAGAGTTGCAAATACTATAGCTGAAAAATAATAACAGAATAAAGTTACTATTGGACTACACATACAATTCTAACATATCACTACCTGAGCAGGAAATATGAGTAAAATAAGGGAGATATAAAAATCAGGGAGCATAAAGCATGGAGTTTATACAAAGTTCAATACGGCAGCTTCAGAAAAAGCTAATGCAATGTTTGACACATGAACAGATAAAAATAAATAACAGCCCCACTATTCTGTACTGGAAAAATAACCTCATTTTTCCAGTGCAGAATTGGGAGCCAATATTTGAGGCTCTGAATTTCAAAAGCTCAATGACAAAATGAAGTTATTCCAGAGGACAGCAGTGAAATGGTAAAAGATCTGAAAAAGATTGACCATGTTAGGATAAAGAGATAATAGTTTTTAATTTATTTCTTTGAAGCAGGACTGCATATAACTTGAAAGCTCTATCGAAAAAGCCTAGGTATTTATCCTATAGGGATAAAAATGTTAAATGACCTCTAAAACTATTTTCAGATTAGACTATATTTAAGGAATCATAAATATATGGTTATTAAGCCTTTTTTCTAAGTTAGGTAAAAGTGATGCTTCACACCAAAACTGCAAGTAATTACCATGGCCCATAGATAAAACAGAAATAAGGAAAACAAACATGCATTAAAGTCTATTAACTCCATAAATAGTCACTTTACATTTATTACTTCATTTAGGCACTAGGTGAACAAGACTCAAAATTCATGTGCATTTGTCAGGAAAAAAAAAAAAAGCAAACAAGAAATATTTACAGATGACTTAATACTCTGAAATAGAATTAGTATAGGTAATGGAGAAAATGACCAAAACAGATTACATTTGTTTTGGAATACTGTGAATTAAGTGTTTCATACTCTGTGGGTAACAGACAGCTTTTAAATACATTACTTTTCCTTAAATAACTAAATTTTAAAATCTCATATGTTTCTAAACTTAAGGCAACATAAAGTGACTTGAACAATTCAAAGGTTAAGTAGAAATCTTATAATACCTACAACTGACTTTAAAATATAACAATTCAAAAATACTTTCAAATTCTGGAGATTATTTAAAAGGAAAAAAGCGTTCCTTGGAGTTTATGAAATATGGTGGTAAAAGAGAGAGAATGCTTTGGAAAGGCCTAATTTGGGATTCTGGCTCTACTTCATACTAGCTGTGTCATCTTAATGTTTTTCAGTCTTAGCTTTCTCTTAACCTTTTACTGAAAGCTGAGGGTAATATATATGTGTCTGATACACAGTGTAAATTGAATGAACACAAGTTATGTCATCTCAATGATGTTTGGAAGGAACACCTGAACATTAATTCCCTTCCTTCAGGAAGAAAGCTAATAAGAACCACTGCAGGGTTATCCAATATACAATAGTTACAAAACATCTATAGATATTAGAAAAAGTATACAATCCACCATAACAACCTGATACAGAACTTACTAACAATTTAAATGCAATGTCACACAACATAAATTCCTTCTATGTTAGGTCTGAGTGAGTCTCTTGGGGATGAAAACATGATCCATGTTTAAATCATCTATCATTAAAAAAAAATTCTTCTACAACAAATTTTTTTTCAGGATAAATAATTCCCATTTCTGAATGGTTAAACTGTTCGTAAGAATTTTTTTTTAAGTCCAGATTATGCAGATCCTTACATCAAGATTTTTACACTATTAATGCATTTTATCTCCCATTTTAAAGACTACTTTACTTTTATTAATTATGAAAGCAATATAGGTTTATTATAAAAAAATTGAAAATTTAAAAAAGTACAAAATAAAAAGTGTTTACCTAGACATAATAACTGGCAGCATTTGGGTGCCTTTTTTTAAATAAAGGTGAATATGTGTGTGTACGTATACTCGACACACAAAAATGCAGTATTTGTGTAGTCTAAGTACTTTTGTATAGTGCTTCTTTCCCTTACTATATATCATGGGTGTTTTACATGTCACAAAGTTTCCCTCAAAAATATGATTTTAATAGTTACATAACTTTTTGCTAAATGAATATACTGTGATTTATTATGCTCTGCGTTGGATATTTATGATGTTGCCAATTTTCCTGAGGACAGCTCTGATAAGCACATGAGTAGAACCAATGGGTCATAGGCATCAAATTTATAAGAGCTTTAGCACAATGTAAAAAGCTATTTATAGAGTTTATCCAATTTGTACTCCTACCAGTGATAAATGATAGAGCACTTTCAGTATACCTTTGTCATGACAGATACTATTATTTTAAATTTTTAGTTTTTGGTAAAAATATCTTACTCTTGTTTTAATTTGTATCTCTTTGACTACTAGTTATACTGACTTTTAAATCATATGTTTATCACCTTATTTTCATATTTCATATCTGCCTATTTTTCTGTTGGTATGATTGCAATTTTCTTAATGATTTATAAGAACTGATATACATTAAAAACAATGTAAATTTTTCTCTTATATATTTCTACCTTGTTAGTATGTATTAAATATTTTAACCACTTTCTCAAGTACAAAGTACTGTATCCAAGGTATTATTAAATGCAAATTTAAAATATAAATGTCTATGTTTCATAAAACATCAATTAAAAAAGAAAAATAGAATCCAAAATTGCTGATAAATAGCAACTATAGTAAGAAGTACTACCAACATTCAGTCTGCTGTGAAATGCTATGGATGCTTCTACATAATTTGTGGAAGGGCCAATCTTATTTTTACTTACTTTAAATAAGTGATCATATAATTGGAGGGGTCTATGAAATTGTATCCTTAAGCTATATTTTCAATAAGCTGTATTAAGCAACCTTTCTAACTCAAATTCCCATTGGTGTCTCTATTTCTAAATGCAGACTCTTCTCTCAAAAGTAATTGCCCCCAAAAGTAATTCCCAAGAACATCTTTATGAATTAATCTCTTTTACCAATAATATAAGGAATATTGATAATAACAAAATATTCAGAACCTAGAGATGGAGCAAGGAATACTAAAAGACAGGAATTGTTATTCAAGATAAAATCAGTTATAATCTTCAAAGTTATCTTAATTCTTAGTATACATACAAATTAACTATAATTGTCACATCATTAAAAAATAAAATGAATAAGCTTTCAGAGAAAGCTAAGCTCAATCATTTTACAAACAGAGCGCATTATAAACCTACAATCCCTGACACTAGGACATTTAGTTTTAAAATGCAAGTTTCCTATGAAATTTAAATTATTTTACACAAATTACAGTGAAAAGTTTTCTTTTTTCTCTGGGAAATCAAGCAGGCATAACTCACCACATCCCTAAAGACAACTGCACGAAGGCGATTGATATCAACATCCTGAAGAAGCCTATCGGGATCCTTAATTGGAGAAAGGTTACCTGGAACATTCTCTAGTGGAGTCTTAAAAAAGAGAGAGAGAATTGTGAAAAAATAGTATAATACAGACATTTATATTAATTTCTATTAATAATACCTTCAATTTTGTAATTAAACTGGCCACACACTTTACCGTCTCTCATCACTGAACAATATTTATTGACTGTTCTCTTCTACTTTTACCATAGTTTCACTTACTAGTGTTCTTGTTCTTCATCTGCGTAGGTACTGCTATAGATAAAGAAAGGCTGGAGGATTGTGGCAGAAAAAAAAGACTAAACTTTTACTCTGGGCTCAAATCTCTCCTGTGCAACCTCAAGCTTGTTACTAACTTTTTCTAAGCTTTACATTCCCTACCTCTAGTTATCAAGCCTCTTTAAGTCATCAGGTTCATTTATCCGTCATGTTTTCATAATGTATGAGATTATTATATTACATTATTATATGAGATTTCATCTGTGGAAGCATTCCATGATCCACAAAAAGTCAGAAAAGGTAAGCAAAAAATGTTTTACTCATGGCCTTAATATTAAAGCTGAAAGACATTAAAGATCATTACCACTAAAATCCTTTTTATATTTGAAGACACAAAAATCCACAAATTTCAGGTAACATGTCATAGTAAACTCGTAAAACAGTCAAGATCCCTGAAACTCAGTCAAGCACTTTTTCACTAACAAAACATAAGAATTGTGTGAATTAAATTAGATAAATATGCAAAGTATCAAATAGAACTCCTGCATATAAAAGTAACTCTATTCAATAACAGGCCTCCTTCTTCTATTTTCTATAAACCTCAATTATACTATTCCCCTCTTAAACTATTTGATTCTCTTGCAGCACAAAAGAGTACAGTATTTGAAAGTTGACAGTTACTTTACTTCCATTACAATTCCAAAACTTACCAGCTATATTAGCTTAGGTGAGCTTAGCTTTAATATTTAAATAATAGGCTAATGATCTTTATCAAAGGATGATTAAAGAAATACTATTTACAATATAGCTGAAAAAATACATATATTTTAATTTACATACTACTTTACAGTTTACAAAGTACTTCTATGTCCATAATCTAATTAGAGATGTGTTTTGTAGGAAAATCTTATTTAATACCTCCTTTTTAGAAAAGACAAAAAAATGAGACCCAAAGAAAATGTGTGGCTAATGCAAGTCCACTCAGGTTCATAACACATTGAAATTATCGTAACTATGGTTTACTTACTCAAGTGCCACATTAAAAATGCATAAAAATGGGGAAACAACTCACAAACTGGGTTTACTGATTCTCTGTTTTGAAATATGTTTTCTTACCAAGTCAACTTTTCCTCTATATCCATAATTTATAATCTAATTTTCATTGCTAAGATTCTTGCTAAAAGGACAGACTAGCTCAATTACCATGAATTTCCTGCTCATTGAGCTTTTCTGTCCATATTCTATCATCAGTGTACTATTAGGTTGGTATACAAGTAATTGTGGTTTCAGACCATGAATTTTAAATCATTATAACTAGGCTCAAACACATCTTTATTATTCAATACAGGAACCATTACAATCAACACATTTTGCCAGCAAGAAATAAGTCTTGCTTATTCCTGTAGCATAAAAATCTGTTTTAGGATTCGATGAACTCTTGGAAAAGCTTTCTGCCTCTTGCTGGTTGTGGAACCGGTTTTCCTTGCAAAAAGTTGTCAAGAGGCTTGAAGAAGTGGTAGGCAATTGGTGAGAAGTCAGGTGAATAAGGCAGCTGAGGCAAAACTTTGAAGTTCAATCCATTCAACTTTTGAAGTGTTGGTTGTGCAACGTGTAGTCAGGTGGTGTTGTGGAGAAAAACTGGGCACTTTTTTTTATTGACCAACACCGGCTGCAGGCGTTGTGGTTTTTGGTACAGCTCATTGATTTGCTGAACAATTATTTTTGCACCAACCTAATACTTGGTTTGACGGGCCTGAAAAGTTCCCGATTATACACTGAATTAACTATAGTCACCTTTAAGATCTAAGCACTCAAAAATACTGACTTATTTATTTCATGACATAAATATTGATTGGTTAACTCCTAGAGACAGGAAAGGAATTAGCATTAATTAAGTCCTCACTTCATTTCTCAAATTACTAAGTACTTTAACATATTACTGTTTTTTATTTAATTCATACAAACACCGTACAAATTAAGATATATGTCCACTTTAAAGACTGGAAAACTGAGGAACAAGAGACTAAGAAATTTGTTTTCATTTCACAAAACCAGTAAGTGGTAGAGGCAAGATACAAACTCAGAACTGTTTGATTCTAGACTTTGTGCTCTTTTGTAAAGTATTCACAATGCTATACACAATCTGCAACTGAAAAGATGTAAAAGATACGAACACACTCAAGTAACGTACAATCTCCTGTGCCTACACAAATAACTAGAAGTAACACTGCTAATGTGTTTGCATTTAATTTTCTAAGCAATGGAGGGCTTTGTGGAGAGTTGTCAACAGTAAAATATAGGGTTTAATTATTCTAGGAATGTGTCTCTAACAGTGGTGAAAAAGAAAGAAGCTATAATACAGATATGCTAAATGTGTGGTTGTTCTGACTGAAAACTGCAAAAGTTTGAAGCGACAGAATTTTTTTTAATGAATTAAACTCTTACTTTATTCCTTCACTTATCGAACCTTCACTAGTCAGTGTCAAACATCTAATTACAAGTACCGTGAGTGGTAAGAGACATACTGGGTTTTACAGAAATATCAAACAAAGGAACCTCCCCTAGACTGAGTTGGCAATGAAGGTATTAGAAAACATTTTACTCAAAGTTGAACTTAAGGTAACACCAAAAGTGGAACATATTTACTGGGGTGAAATATGTTGAAGAAAACAAAGCTATGTAAAAGTTAAAAGGTTAAAAAAATTCTTCTGATGAACTGCATGAAGTCTACAAGTGTGACTAAAATAAAATAGTAATATATAAATAAAATAGTAAAAGCAAGGGTAAGAGATTCCAAGCTGTAGCTGAAGTAAGCAACAAACATACAGGACCTAAAAATCATTACTGAAACTTTGGAAGTGATGCAAATGGTCATAATCAAATATAAACACATGTTGCTGCTGCTGCTGCTGCTGCTGCTGCTGCTGCTAAGTCGCCTCAGTTGTGTCCGACTCTGTGCGACCCCATAGATGGCAGCCCAGAAGGCTCCCTCGTCCCTGGGATTCTCCAGGTAAGAACACTGGAGTGGGTTGCCATTTCCTTCTCCAATAAACATATGTTAAATAGAGCTAATTTAGAATGACAATCACTGCTGCATTCTGAAATACTGCATACCATATATTCATTTCATGGGCATTCAATAATTTTTGTTGAATGCCATGGGAATTCTATCCCCCAAAGCGTAACCATTTAAAAAGTGCATTATTCATACACTGAACTCGGTGAAAATTTAACTACTGAAGCTAGTAATAGTTAAGAACTTTTCAGTGCTATGAACTGATATAATCTTTATAAGAATCCTATGAATTAGAAATTACTAGACACTTCCTTTGAAAAATGAAAGTGTTAGTTGCTGAGATGTGTCTGACTCTTTGTGACTCAATGGACTGGAGCCCATCAGGCTCCTCTGTCCATGGAATTCTCCAGGCAAGACTACTGGAGTGGATAGCCATTCCCTTCTCCAAGGGATCTTCCCGATCCAGAGACTGAACCCAGAGGTCTGTGCATTGCAGGGCAATTCTTCAGTGTCTGAGCCACCAAGGAACCCTAACAATTTGGAAGAAGAGAAGCCAGCACTGGAGACTCCTTTTCACTTTGTGCTCACAAACTTAAAAAAAAAAAAAGTAAATTATATTTAACTTAGAAAATGTTTAATTACCTTGGAAGCTGCTGTGGCAGTCACACCTTGGGGAGCTTCTTGAAGTTTACTGCTTCCATGGGAAGATTTGTTCCCTCTGTCTCTCTGTCTCTGCCGACATTCTAAACAGTTTCTCACAGCAACACAGCAAACTATTTAAAAAAATGAAAGCATATTATTAATATAAATTGTTGACTCTGATGTTGTTTTTAAAAGTTGCTTGGTTCTATATTTTCTTTCTTTCAACTTTCACCATCCCACTATTGTTCTTAAAATCAACCAGATCAATAAATATTTTTAATTAGAAAATACAGTAATGAAAAGCACACAAAAAAATCCATGTAATTAAAAAAGTGAAAACAAATTACCATAAACTATCAACCAACTCAAGAAACACAACACTACTGGGATATTTGAGGCTCCCAATATATCCTTCCATATTCTATCCCCTTCCATCCTTCAAAATTCTTAAATTTAGGGATTAATTAAAATTAATTAAAAACATACTCATATTTGATGAATTTTTAAAATAATAATTATCTGCCTGTAATTTGACCATCTTAGTGACTATACAGAGCACAGCACCCATTTTAGGCAATAATAACGAGGTACTCCACACAGCCAAGTCTCACAAGTCCCAATATCAACTTGTTTTCATGGTGGCAAAGTCACCTTCATCAAGCAGCATTCAATAATTACATACTCGCTTTCTATTTACTTAATTATTGTAAGAAGCAGCAAAGCATAGTAATAAATAGTACAGATTTTGGAATCAGTCCACATAAACTTGAATCTGGCTTTGCCACTTATGAGCTATGTGATCTTCGGCTAGCTGCTTCAATTACCTGTGCCTCAGTCTCCTCATGTCTAAAATGAGTATAAGCACAGTGACTTCCTTCGAGGACTACCCTGAGGATTAGCCGGATAGATATATGCAAAGTGCTTAGAAGAGTAAACAATACATATTGATACATAATTGTCTGCCTCATTATTACTCACTTATAAAAATTCCCTGTGAATGATAAAAACCAAATCTGCTAAAAATTATCATTTTAAAAATGAAATCAGCAGTAAAACTTAGGAATATATTCAGAAATAAAAGTTCTAAATAACCAAATAAATGCTGTTTTTAAGATATTCAGGCATTAAAAATATTTCTCTTTCTCACAAAGCTCAATCTGTCAGCTATTATTAAATACCAATGGAAATGTCCATATGCCCCACAGTAAATAATCCTACACCTCTTGGCTGAAGTTATCCATAAGATCAATCTTTCCCTAATAGGATATGAAATGATTTGTCACAGGAAATACAAAATAGCAGTAAAAAGTAGATTTATCCCACCATTCTTAAATCAAGCACTTATTCCTTTCTTGGCTCAGAAACTTGTACCCTGAAGATTTTTACCTAACTTTTTAAATAATGGGTGAAAAGAATACATGTCAAGAACATCCTATCAAATGCCTTACTTTTTCATATCCTCCCTGTTCCCACTCTAAGGCAAGTATGAAAACAGTAGCCATTTTTGACTGAAAACAGTTGTCTGGTCCCCTGTAAAGACTAAACAGTAAAATTAAATTTTGCCTTTATAAAAGGTAAAAGATGTAAGAATGAATACTGCCTAAGGAATTGGTCAAATTTACCAAGAGTTTTGAGGGCTAAATTTCATTTATAACACAAGATAGCAACAAAAAAATCAAAGCTATAGTAACATCTACTAGTATTAAATGTTCATTCTGAAAAACAGTGAGACTGGCATAGTTAATTTTATCCTTTAGCATTGTTTATAAAACTACACTATTGGTTTTCTGATGTATTTTATTTGTGGGCCCAGGATAACTGGCCTGTGTATTCGTTTACAGAAAAAAAAAAAAGAATTCATAAATGGATTTACATTAAAATCACTCCAATTAAAGATGCTACTGTCCTACCGATTTTGAAAGAGCCTCAAAATATATTCGACATCGACTTTATTTCAAATTTCATTGTTGTTCAGTTGCTAAGTTGTGTCCAACTCTGCAACCCCACCGATGGTAGCATGCCAGACTTTCCCATCCTTTACTCTCTCCCAGTGTGCTCAAATTCACAGTCCATTAAGTCAGGATACTATCTAACCATCTCAATCCTCTGCAGCTCCCTTCTCCTTTTGTCTTCAATCTTTCCCAGCATCATGGTCTTTTTCAGTGAGTCAGCTCTTCACATCAGGTGGCCAAAGAGCTAGAACTTCAGCTTCAAATTAGAATCCATTAAAGATTTATTCCATGAAATCTCCAATGTGATGATATTATATATTTTTTAATTTAGTAATTCTATATTACATAATCAAATTGTATCACTGATACTTTATGTATCACAGAATATCAAAAAATAATCTGTAGGTAATTATTTAACATGCACCATTATTCTTAACAGACTTACCTAGCCTTAGGCACTGTCGCATTAAACCTCCAGAAGACATGTTTTTTTCAGCTTCAATCTCACTAAAATTTAGAGAGCTGGCAAATACAAGTACATCAACCATAGCCATCAATCGGCTGAGGAAAGTTACTGCTGTTTCAGCTGACATGCCTTGTGTCACTTCAATATTTTCCAATTCCGTCTTTAAAGAAGTAGATATAAATCTTGTTTAAAATTTGGAAATATAATACATGCACATACATGCTGCAGCTTAATAGTAGTTTAGTATATTTATATTTTGTAAACAAAATAAGTTATAAATCATAAAGTAATTTCATGTAGTATGAGTTGATTATCAAGTTTATTAGCTTAGCTATGAATTAACTTCAAATAAAGAAAAAATTTATTTTTAAAATCAATGTTAGATTTAAATATCATTACCTGTAAACACTACATTCCAAACTTAAGATCATTTTATAAAGACACTTAGAAATAATCAATGTAAATATTTATACTGGTTTTGTTCTATTTTAAGTTTGTTAACAAAGACATACAACTCATATTTCTTTCCTAAAATCCTCATTATTTGTAAAAATATGCTAATTTTTCTTTCCTATGAATGTATGATAATAGGAAAGATATATGGCACTTTCATTTGATATCAAAGGGAGACAACTGTCAACGGTCCAATTAGAATATATAATAATTTCTTATCCATTTCAGAATAAATGAGTAAGAAACCACTAGGTACCTTGTATGAGTAACAAAATCTAGGGTAAAAATACTCAAGATCATGAATTCCTCTACCACTATTAATCAGTGACACTAGCAATGAGAAGAATCAGTAGCATTTTAGACTGGCAAAGCTGTACTTTCACTGAAATATTGTCTATGCTAAAATATAATTTTCTGCTTTGGAAGGAAATGGTACAAGGTATTCTGTTTTGTAAGATATATAACTTTGCATCGCAATAGCAGTATTTCTTATTTTTCATTGTATGTTGTATAAGATTTTAATTATTTTGGTTCATTATGATGCTGCTGCTGCTAAGTCACTTTAGTTGTGTCTGACTCTGCGTGACCTCAGAGACAGCAGCCCACCAGGCTCCGCTGTCCCTGGGATTCTCCAGGCAAGAACACTGGAGTGGGTTGCCATTTCCTTCTCCAATGCATGAAAGTGAAAAGTGAAAGTGAAGCTACTCAGTCATGTCTGACTCTTAGCAACCCCATGACTGCAGCCTACCAGGCTTCTACAGCCATGGGATTTTCCAGGCAAGAGTACTGGAGTGGGTTGCCATTGCCTTCTCCTGGTTCATTATCACTAGGCCTCATTTTCTCAGTGCCTCAAAAGCAGAGAAAAGTAAGGAATACTTTAGAAATAAAAAATACTACTGTTTAAATCATCTGAAAATGGGCAAGCTAGCCATACTGATTAACTTTACTTTTTCACCAATGATAAATTCAACTACAAAGTAAGCATGTATTATAGGTATCTGCTCCTATTTAATGCTCCATTTGACATTATTCACACCCATCATTCTACACAGACATACACTCACTCACATTAACAGGGAAATATTAGCAGGAAACACATTAAAAAACAACATCTTCAACACTTCTTGTTTAAAACATGGGTAAGAAAAATGATAGCTAACTAGAGCAAGCACTTATATAACTAAACAATAATAAATGGGGTATAAAAAGAACAACCTTTATCCCTTCCATTTAACATCAAAATATTGTTAAAACATTTCCTCTAAGAGTAGCTTGGAAATAGACAATTGTTTTTCAACTATTGATTTGTAACATTATGCCAATTCAGCTTTTATGGCCTAAAGAAATGATTAATTTCATTACTAGGATGTTTCTAAAAATAAAGATTCATTATTTGCTAGCACTACACTGATATACAGCATCATTTCATAGCATGAATTAAAAATGTTATCATAATACAATAAAGGCAAAAAATGAAATTTTATATAAAACTTCCTTTTAAAATCTCAGTTATTAACATAATGGAATGGAAGATCTGGGTATTGATTAGGCCTATTAAGCATTCTGAAAACTTTCAAAATATTAGAATTTTAGGATATCTATATACATGGATTCTCAAAGAAATTTATCATTTTGAATTAGGAAAATTATGGGAAATCTAACTTATTTTATTAATTAATGATTTTATTTTGAAGTCTTTTAGAGTCTATAAATTATAAACATCAAAATATTCAATATTAAATTAATAAATTATGTAGAGACATTATAAAAGCATTATTAACCATTCATGAAATTTGTCAAACTGCTATTTTTGACTAAACAAAATAAAATTTTAAAATAATAAGTATTCTTAACACAACTAATAACCTAAAAGGAAGTTCCCATTAATTCCAATAAACATCATAATATAGATCTAAAAATAAAGAACATCCACATATGATTATTATTAAATCTTAATATATATTCTATCCAATTTTCTTTCAGTGGCACCAGTTAAAATCTGATGGTACATATGACTGAAATATTATTGTTTTCATTATACTATGCCAGTTTAGTCTAAAGATTAGTGTGAATAATAAAACAGTAATTCATCAGTGCATTGAGAAAATAACCCTCCAGTGAATCTTTCAAATATACCAAAAATATGCCTAATGTTAAAGATGGTATGGAAACTCAAAATATAATCAAGTCAAAAATTTCATAAATAAGCAAAAATAAAATTTAAAACTGAAAACCTGAAAAATTACTAAAGTAATACTAACCTTAGAACCCTGGACATGCATTAGACAAAACAGACAACAGACCAAAAAAAGTACAAGAAAAGAAAATCATTAAAATTAAATGAAAATACAATGTAAAATTGAAACACAAAATAATATATTAAAAATAATATTTGATTATTTTATTAAAAGCAAAAATACTCAGAAGAGATATTCATTTTATAAATTACATATGATTAAGATTAAATATCAAATAGACTTCTTCTTATTTTTTCCATTAGAGTAACTTCCCAAATAATACATATGTAAATAAAGTTCATATATTATAAATATGCAAATTCTATTTTACAAAATAAATATCTTTTCCTAAAAAATGACCAAGGAAACATTTCAATAAACAAACTAACATAATGTCTCTGTAAAAGCCCTAACTTACTATTAGTTTAAGCAGAAATGACTTAGAAAAATAAACTATACCAATACCTTCTAAAATTTTCATTAAGGAATCATGCTATTTTGTTTCCTAAAATATTTGGAGCCCTTCTTATAGAACAAAATCTCCAGGAATTAGTAAGATAGTAAAATATTTGAGTAATTCTAACTTAAAAACTACTCTCCTTTGCTAGAAAAGAACTTACTGATACACTAAACAAAACTGTATGTGAACTGAGATAATCACAGAGACTTTGTACCAAGTTTCAGAGTATTACTAAGAATTATATTCAGGATATTTAAAAAAAACTGGATAGAATTAAGTTTCATGATAAAGTCAACAAACTGTTCTTAATCTTTGATTTTTGACATTATATATAGGCATAAATTTCTAAACACTATTTTCAAAGAGTGGGTGCTGTGCTATGCTTAGTCACTCAGTCAATTCCAACTCTTTCCTATCACATGGACTGTAGCCAACCTGGCTACTCTGTCCATGGGATTCTCCAGGCAAGAATACTGGAATGGGTAGCTATTCCTTCCTCCAGGCAATCTTCCTGACTCTGGGATGGAACCAGGTCTCTTGCACTGCAGGTGGATTCTTTGCCGTCTGAGTACAGGAGAACATTTAAAAGCATTCTGAGAATACTGAAGTATAGTGTTGTGAGATAAACAAAACAAAAAAATTATTAGTGGTTTTTCCAAATTTATTAGCTACATTTTCTAATAATGGTAAGAAAAGGTAAAACTGAAACTAAGTCCTTATCCTTATTTTTTGCCAGAAATGGTTGCTTTTCATTCTTATGATTATAAAACTATTAGGAAAGGCAGAAATATCAGTCTTTATCATTTTTCTGTAACAGAGACTGAAACTGAATGAAATTCTAAACATTCAGTACGGTTGACCAAAATGGTTGACCACAACCATGAAGTGATTATGCAATTTGTAGCTGATTTATGCTCTTTGTTTATCTTCAATTTTTCCCTCCAATTCCTTGCTTTCATTCATGACCAACTTGGAACAAAGTGTAGAAAATAAGTGAGAGGATTCAACTGACTAGTGATAGAAACATTAACTTCAAGATCTCAAGAACAGTCAACAAAATAATGTAGGGTAAGTTGATTCAGTTGTGTCCAACTCTTTGCAACCCTATGGACTGTGGCCCACCAGGCTCCTCCCTCTGTCCCTGGGATGAACTCTCTAGGCAAGAATACTGGAGTGGGTTGCCATTTCCTCCTCCGGTGGATCTTCCCAACCAAGGGATTGAACCTGCGTCTCTTATGTCTCCTACATTGGCTGGCAGGTTCTTTGCCACTAGAGCCACCTGGGAAGCCCAAACAAAAATAATGCTCCTTCCCAAAACCAGACTAGTCAAGCTACATACTAAGAGTTTTAAATTTTTTTAGCTGACTATTTAAGTTCAACTATTGTTCCAATTTGAAGACTTGCAACTATTTTTGTAACTTACTTTCTGCGCTACGTAACATTTTACATAATCTAGATAAAACGGAAACTCCAATATTCGTCAAGTTCAAGGTGTCAGTATAACACAAATAATGTATATCTATACTTTTTTTCCTTAAAGTTTCCACTGAAGTACTTCTCTAGAAGTAGGATTAAGCAGCTGAAATTTTTTCATGTGATGACACTACAACAGCAATACACAAATGCTATCCTTAGTATGAGTTATGGTATTCATATAAGGTCTCCGGGCAGAAAATAGACCACGTCTGTACCAATGCCATGGAGACAGCAGACGAAACGATTACACCATTTCACTTTTTGCTGTCAAAAGTGGATCACCCATAATAAGTAACATGGCTCAAATATCCTATTTTAAACTTCAGAATTCTACATTTGACAGGCTTGTTTTGTAAACGGGAAGATCATTCTATCATGATACAATTCTGAATAAAAAGCTCCAAAAGGAAGTAAAAGAGGGAAACATTTAGGAAGAGCCTTCTCCATCTAGTGACATTACCTAACTTAAGTGTCACAAGTTCCTGTAGGGTAAGTAAAATTAGCACTGTGAAAATGAAGAAATTTAGGCTGACATCATATCTAGTAAGTGGTAGAAGCCAGGTTAAAATACAGATTTATCTTATGCTAGAATGCAAATGCCTTCAGTTATATCCTAACTGAAAAAAAAATCATGTATGAATCTCATTGATTGTTAGAAAACAAGCTTGTTTTTGATGAAAAGGAGTAAATTACTTGAGATACACACTTATACTGAGAAATAGAAAAGGTATCTTCCTGGGTTGAGCTTTTAATAGCGATTTATAAAGAATACTTAGCATTCTACTTATCCATTCAAAATTGCATACAATTTCAATACTAGATGTGCAAAATGCTAAAAAAATTTAGTTGGTTGCATGTGAAAAAGTTACGTATCTTCTAACAAAACATAATGACCACAATATTCAGTGAATTTGTTGAAATTAGCTTTGATAAATGCTCATTAAGTCAAATGCAAGCTCTTATTTAATAGGAAACCTGGATTTATCTTACACTCTAACTACTAAATTTTAACGAATTAATTTAATGCTTTACACTGAAACATTATACTATGGATTTGTATTTTAGGTCAAAATGGTGCTGTAAGTCAGTGGTCAGCAACCTAGGACCCACAAATCAAATATAAATACAGTTTTATTGAAATACATTCACATTTATTCCTCTGTGTTATGACATATGTCTGCTTTTGCAAACAGCAGATTTAAGTAGTCAGACAGACAATACATAGCCCCCAAAACCAAAAATATTTATTACTTGATCATTTATCAACCACTGCATACCAATATTACTCATACTTATTCCTTAGATACATATCTGTATATAATACATGAGTATTTCTAAAAACTCCACAAACCTAAACAATGTTACAGATCATTCAAACATTAGTTTCAAATGTCTCTATCTCTCTCATATATCTAGTATTGAAATTCTAGGGCATCCATGACAATGCTTCTCCCTTTGGTAACCTGCATATTGACAATGTTTCCTTTTTGACTTATTCCATCCAGAATTATCTTTCAGCTTTATATATTAATATTTTAAATCAAATTTAAAGAAAGTTAACACAACATTGTAAATCAACTACACTCCAATAAAGATTTCTTTATAAATCTAAGTAAAAAGCTCCATGTCTTTAGTTTCAATTACTTCCTTTATTCAACCTCCTCCTTGCTCACTTTTTTCCACTATTACATTAAAATTTTTAGCAAGAGAATTAGGCAATCAAGCAACAGAAAACATTATTCAAAATTGGCACCAACCATGTTTTCTCCCAGTAGGAAGTGGGAGAAAAGGTTCTTGATATTTCTTTTAAGGAAGCAATTCATTCAAAGAATATAAAGTTAGCTATGGTGTAGAAGCAGTGAAGTGAAGTGAAGTGAAGTCGCTCAGTCGTGTCCGACTCTTTGCGACCCCATGGACTGTAGCCTATCAGGCTCCTCCGTCCGTGGGATTTTCCAAGCAAGAGTGCTGGAGTGGATTGCCTTTTCCTTCTCCAGGGGACTTTCCCGACCCAGGAATCGAACCTGGGTCTCCCGCATTGCGGGCAGATGCTTTCTGGTGGGAGCCATCAGGGAAGCCCATAGAAGCAGGCACAGGTGCAATCAGTTAATCAGCCAAAATAGCAGAAATACAGAGACAGAGACAATGAAGAAAAGTTTCTACAATTGAATGAATTCCAAAATCTACTGAAGACAGTCTAAAGAAATAAGTACTGTAGTTTTAACTTCTGAACTATGGTAGTTATAACTGTACAGGTAATAATTTTGAAAGTCAAAATATCAGTATCTTTATTATACATTCATTATAAAATAAAAAATGAGAAAATTTGGGTAGTATATTATTTAATTCATAATGTTTATTAACACTTTATTCATTCTTTTCTCTATCTTGATGGAGATCTTCTAGTTTAGAAAACTCATAAATATTTCAAATCTATAAAACTTTTCTTATCTACTGCTAATTTTATATAAAGATCACTTCTGTTCTACAGAAATTTTAAAACAATATTATACTTTAAAGCAAATTTCAATATAACTTTTAAAAATTTCCTGATAACAATGATAATATATAAACATAAAAAAAGTATATGATGGAGAAAAATCCCAGGATGAAACATTAAGTAAATCTTCAATGGATAGAAGAGACAAAAACCTCTTCCTGTCTCAATATTAGCATGTATTCTTAACATCACATGCAACTCTTAATTTACCAGAATTTGGTATAAGTCAGGAGAGGAAATCAGAGATGAAAGAGAAGGGATGGTATGTTACAGGATACCTGCACCCTTCACATACCATTAGCTATTTTCCTTCCTGATTCTGTTTCCTTCGTCAGCTGCTAGTTTCATGAAGGCCCTAATTAGGATCTGTTCTGTTGCACTCCCTCCTGAACTAGCCTTCTTGCCTTTGGAGACTCTTGAATAAATTCATGGATGAAAGAGAAATGTATGTGTGAGGCAGAAGTGTGCTGAGGCTGTATACACTCTTTCGCTGCTAATATTCAGGTTTCGGTGCTGCTTCAGGGACAATGACAAAGGGAGAGTGAGAAAAAGAGTCACGTAGAAAAAGCTTGTTAATGATGGAATAAAACCAGGGATCAGTTTGGAAACACTGCCTCAACAAGTAAAAGACATCCTAGTAAAATGGCAAGTTTCTCTCTGGAAAAGTGATCTGTTTTGGGCTTAAGGATGAACTTCCAATATGGCAGGAAGAACACAGATATTAATATGAGAAGTATATTCTCCCCCATCTGATCAATTAGCTATGGAGCTTGTTTTTCAAAATATGAATCAGAGATATATTTTTAAATGACAACTAAAACACTGAATTATTTATCTATTATATGTTAAATGACATATAAATAACATTGAATATCTTTCAACTTATGTTAATAGATTTTGATGTCTTACAAAGAAAAAGTCTATATTTTAAAAAAATAAATGCTGAACCACAAAATCGTGTCAGATAAAAATTCTAAAAGATGTCATATGACTAACATAAAGTTCTTTGAGATTTTTAAGAATTACCATATTTTTCAAGTATAGAAAATGTTATGACATTTATAGTTTTTCTATTTGAGGTACCTAAATTTTAAGTAAGCAACACTCTAAGAATTCATCTGATTCTCTTTTTGAAGCAAACTACTGGCTTTGAGATTAAATCTCAAAGAATAGAAATATAAAACTACTATCTATAGCTTAAAATCACATTTAAAGCTAATCATATGAGACTGAATATTTAAAGATGACTTTTTCCTATTTTAGATGCATGACTCTATTACATGATAAATACATACTTGTACTCCAAAATCCAAGATTTACAGAACAAGAATTTTAACAGTTTATTTTAATGTAGATTTGAAGAGATAAACTATGAGAAAATAAAGTTAAACCATTTATGGTTATAGCTCTTCCTAAGTTACATTCATCAGAATTATCAGATAAATATTTTCATAAGTACACACAGCTGAAACCCAACACTGACAATTAAAAGAAGTGAGAATATAAATGTACGTAATTTCAAATTATATGGTTACAAACTTTTGTCAGGTGAACAAGACTTGTTAAAATTCATATTTATAGGATAGAACGCCACTGACATGCTCTGATAATGTAATTATAAAACATAACCACTAGATGGAGTCAAAGTACTTACAGTTGGTGATGTAGCAGCAGAGAGCAAAGGTAGAATTCCTCCACAAGCAATGATGATGTTGTCTACCATTTGGGAAATGAGGTGAATTGTGTTATGTACAAAAATAATATTTTCATTGCTATTGACAAAATCCATCACAGACTTTGTGGAATGGCTAAAATAGCAGAAAAACAAAAACAAACAAACATTTCTTTGGTTTAAGAATAAAAAGTTTACAACTTATGTTTAATGTCCTTTTTAAAGTGAAAAATAAGAGCTAGGCAAATTTAAAATGGAGTCATTAAAAAAGAAAATAATTTACAACAATTGAGATGTCATATTACCAAAACCAGCATTCATCTCATCATGGATTTTTTGTGAGTCCAAGCATATTAACTTTATAATTTGTTTCTGCTTAAAACACTACAGTGTCCTAACTCGATTCAAAGACACATGACTAGGTCAATGAATTTGGCTGAAACATTTATTTTTGCCAAAAGCTAGTTGTTTGGTATTGAAAAGCAGAGGAAGTGGATAGTTAGCTGTAAAACTGTTTTATCACCAGACCGCAGCTCCAGCTTTGACCAGACATATTGAAAACATATACTGCTAGTCACAGAAGTTACATGATAGGGTAGTATAAATGAGTCAGTAAAAATTCAAGTACTTAATAAAAAATGGAAAAAGTCAGCAGTGCAGCTTTGCCATACAAAACATACAATACAGATTCCCAGAAAAATACACGCAGTGCTTCAGTTTGTCAAGTCAAGAATATGAACTATTCTCTAACAGAAAAAATTTTGCTCCATGATCAAATTTAAGTCAATGTTTTCTCCTGTCCTAAAAACTAAAGTGCTATCTATCTTTTAAACTTTTAAAAAATTTTGTTAAATTACACAAAATTATGTCTGGGGAATTTTATGAGAGTTCATGAAATAAAGCACTGAAAGACACACACAGTATGTTAAGAGAAGGAAAGTTGAGTATCACTCACTCAGTGGCTACTAAAATATAACAGGTAGTAAATTATACAATGTCTCTCCACACACTGATACTCATGTTAACAGTAATGTATTTCATGGTATGCCAGTCTCCTTATTTACCATAGCATAAGTAGACTGAAGACAAATTAACCAAATAAAATCAGAACTAAAAACTGTCTATGGCAGACACTGATTACTTCTGTAAAGTTATTTCTTTTTCCCTGCTAATGTAATCTAGATTTTGTTCTATTGCTGAGCTACATCAGGTACAAGAAAGATTGGTTTCACCACAGCTACTGTGTTTGTGAGCAGCTAAAAACACAGCTACTGTGTTTGTCGAGGCCAATCATTATAATCCCATTCCTGTCTGCTGGTAACTGACTTAGAGAAAGCATATGATCCAGCTGACATATGAGATATCAATAGGGAATTTCATGAGGGGATTCACTTAGAAAAAGTAGATGAACAGAAAAGGAGGAAGTGGAGGAGAAGAAAAAGGAGAGAGAATGGAAGGAAGAGGAAGGAAGAATGGGGTGAGAGCCGCAGTAGAAGAGTCCTGCCTTCTAGTTGAGGGAAGTTTCCTAGGATGAACTGATCCTGGGAGCTGAAGCAACCACCTTGAATCTTCGAAGGGTAACCAAGAAAAGCAAAGGAAGTTATTGCGTGCTGAGAATATTGTGCCACTGATTTTTTGAATCGCTGATGGTAGGGTATTGCTATGTACAGCCATCCGCTTCCTAATTTATCTGCATAAACATACGACATTCCAAAACTGATTAATTTGTGGCATATGTGCTATTACAAAATAAAACTGGAAGTGAGGCAAGGTAATTTTAACATTCATGCAGGCTTTGTTTTCTATTTTAGAATTTATTCAATTTATTTAAACTGAAAAACATAAAACAACTCAACTTTTTTATGTTGTTTTCTTTCAGTGATTATATCTGAAACAATGTCCACTTACCACTTAAACAGTACAAGCTCTAAAAATGTCATAAGTGATTTTAAAATTTTAGCACTATGTGTTAAATCTTATTACCAAGAATAAATGTAGTATATGACATTAATTTTAAAATTAAAAGATAAAAATGTAGAAATTTATCTGAACCAATATTGAACCTTTGTTTTATTCTCTTTTGTATATAGAATAGGCGATGCCAGATTTTAAAGTTTTGCTTTTTAATTAATTTAAGCCTAAATTCTTGATTAGTTTTTAATGTGAACCACCCCAGGTCATAACTCTTATGAAAATATTTATGTTTCAACAGAAACTTCAATATTCTTTTTAATACATTTGTGAGATTTTTAATGATGTAATTTACTTAATAATCAGGTGATTCCACTAATCTAAAATAGTCATATTTTTCCCACTGAAAGTAGTCTTATTTACAGAAAAGAAACATTTCTACCTCCTCCAAACATGTACATCTGTTTCTAATGCAAATAGCAAATCGGTGAGAAGTCGCTGGTGCATTGGAGACCATTTAAACTCAGGAATACGAAACATTGTAGTGCGTGGACCTGGGCTGAACTGGCGCCTCTGTTCCTCCGTCATTGGCATTCCTCGAAATCCTAAATCAACTCGGAGATCTCTGTCTTGTTGTGTGATAGACCGACCCTGAACAGCCTAGAGATGGAAAAGATGGACTTTTGTATAGTGCAAAAGAAATGAAAACAGTTAAGTACAGTTAAGTGAGCCAAGCTTTTGCATATGACTTCAATAGGTTAGTATATCTGCTTTTATCAATCACCTGGTAATTGCTTGCACAGGAGCTTTTCTGACAAGAAAAGGATACTATTATTATTTTTATTCTATTGTGTTTCAGAAACTAGGCAAGGCAATCCAATACTTAAGTTTAACATCAAAGTTCATGCTGAAAACTAGGTCCTCTTTAGCCCTCTTTGAGTCTTTACATTAGACCACATTCCTTCTTTATGAAAGTGAGCAAATACTCAGAGTGAAAAATACTGGATATATATAATCAACTAATTATAATCAGAAATACAAGATTAAAAGAAATATTACTTGAACAGATTCAAGTTAACTTCAAAGTGTATTTCACTTACAATATTTCAACTGAGAAAAACAAATGCCTTTTATAATTTAGAAAACCAGACAAAGGTCTGTGAACTCAGAATGAAAACCAGGCAAACCTAGTATTATTAGGCTCAGTAAACAATGTACCATGGTTTCCTTTATTTTAAACTTGGGCTTAATTTAGCATTTTCATTCCTCTGCTAATTATCATGGTAGCACAACTGCCACAAAAATAGAAACTGGCAGTATTTAACAGAAAATAAATAAAAATACCTTTTCCACATACAGAATATATTTTCAAAGATTCTTATTTGAATACAAAGACACTAGTGAGGTACAGTGTACTCTCTCTACCGTAATGCTAATGGACACATGCTAAATTATTCTTTGATGATATTAAAAGGTAAACGGAAAACCCAGGCAACAGCAACAAAAACCAAGTCACTAAGGGTAAAAGCTTCTTCAGCTCTTAAACATAAGGTATTATTTAGTGGCAAGTATGTACTCAAAGCTCAACAATTAAAATTCACATCAGAAAACATCATCTGTTTCTAGCTTTAGTATGGTGAGGCCCAACTGCAGCACTAACATTTCCTTACTACCAAGCCTGAGTGTCTAATTTTCTCATACAAATCCCCATACATGTGGCTATAAGGAAAACTCACTGCTAGTAATTGCAAATTTTCTCAGCCATGTTGTCCACCTCACAGGGCTGCTGTGAGGATTAAATCTGAAAACATACGGCTCAGTGCCTGGAACACAGGTGAAAGTCGCTCAGTAGTGTCTGAAGACTCTTTGTGACCCCATGGACTGTAGTCCATGGAATTCTCCAGGCCACAATACTAGAGTGGGTAGCCTTTCCCTTCTCCAGGGGATCTTCCCAACCCAGGATTCAGACCAGGTCTCCCGCAATGCAGGCTAATTCTTTACCTGCTAAGCCACAAGGGAAGCCCAGAACATAGTAAGCACTTGATAAATAACAGTTCCCTTTTCCCTTTTCTGTTCATTTCATTTATCAGCTTAATATGGACTCCAAGTCCTCTTCTCTATAATTCATAGAACAGGGTTGGACTTGAAGCTTAAAAGGTTAAAATTAATCAAGTATTCAGAATGAAAATCTTGAGTACAAATGTGTAAACGTAGTTGTAGAGACCTTAAAGGTCTTATTTCAATCTGGCACAAGCTCTTGTACCGTATGAGAAAATTCAGGCCCAGAGAGGTTGAGCAAAGTTACACACACAGAACGTGGTAGAGGTGGATATATGATTCAGATATTTTGAATTTATTTTATAATGTAAACCACATCACTAAATTCTATAAATTATTATTCTACCATAATTGAATATAAACATGGTGTGACTGGTAAGAAATTACTCTACTTTGGTACTAACAACTCCGTATGTCTTCAATGAATTTTGAGCACATGTAGGGTAACTTACTTGCGTCGTGGTGGTGGTCTGGATTTTACGGATTTCCTTTCCTGACTCTTTGCCATCGTCAGATCTCTCAGTGTCTGAAATTATACTTCCTGCATCAACGTTTGGTACAATTTTGCTACCAGAAGATTCCGTTTCCAGCGTCGTAGCGGTCATTTCAGCATATTCTAACCCTTTAGATGATGATGTTAAGTCTCTGTCAGAAATACCACTCATTCCGTCTGAAGTTGTATGAATTTTGAACTCTTTTTCTTCTATTATACTTGATGTACAAGTCAAGTCAACACTACCAGTCATGTGAGCAAGCAATCCAAGATCATCACCAAGATGTACTTGAGTGTCCTGAATATTTGGAATAATGTGATTGCTAGAAAGTTCAGGAAGGAGTTTCTCCTCCTGCTTGGGTATTTTATCAAAGAGAAATGATGTGCTACTGTTGGGAAGTTCATCCTTCTCATCCGCTAATGTTATCAATGGACCATTATCCTTTTCTTCATTTTTTTTAATAATACCAACACTTCCATGTACATTGTTCTGGAGTTTCTCAACAGCAGCACTATACACATTATCCAACAAAGACTCAACCTCCACAAGAGCACCATTCTCTCCACCTACTAAAGTCTCTGGTGATAAATCCATATCATCAAGCTTCACTTCTGTTGCTTCCACTTTCTCTGCTTTTATATCAACTAAAAGATCATGTACTTCCACATGCACACCACTTCCTGGTCTATCTGAATTTCCAAGAATATCATCGGGCACTTTTGTTGACATGAGCAAGTCTCTCGTGTCTGTGCTGACAGGGTAATCTGTCTCACTTTCTGGGCTCTGGCTTTGTGAGAGATCCTCTATCTCTCGAATTTCCATTCCACCTTTTGCTCCTGTTGTCTGTGATGAGAGACCAGAGATGGTGCTCACATTTCCCTTCTTTCCCTTTTTAATGTTCTCCTCCTCTTGTCTCTGATATTCTTCATACATTTTGGCTAGGTATTCCTTATGTGCTTCATAAGTGACCTTAGAAATGGGTAAAGAAAACACTTAAAGGCACTTTTGTACATGTTAAAATTTTAAAAATGATATAAAATTATAATAGCAAAAATGGTATCAGTAATTTTAAGGTATCAAATATATATTAATAACCCTAAGACAAATGCTTAAGTTCATCAGGTAATTAGAATATCATCAAAATAGTCATATATGACTTATTATATGATTTGTCAACACGCAGGTAAACTAGCATTAAAGATTTAAATAAAATGATATCTTTAAGTGAAGTATTTTAATGTTACCCCAGTTAATATGCCAGCTGAACTCCTACATATTTCATTTATTTGAGCTAAAACAGAACTGGCTAATAATACACAATATCCAAAGTACCATGGTGTGTGTGTATGTGTGAGAGTGTGTGTGTTTTAGCCACTCAGTCATGTCCAACTCTTTGCAGCCCCATGGACTGCAGCCAGCCAGGTTCCTCTGTCCATGGGATTTCCCAGGCAAGAACACTGAAGTGGGTTGCCATTTCCTTCTCCAGGGGATCTTTCCCACCCAGGGATCGAACCCAGGTCTCCTTCACTGCAGGCAGATTCTTTACTGTCTGAGCCATCAGGGAAGCCCCAAAGTACTGTTACTACTATTACTATATATTACTTTAAAAAAGAAAAAAAGGTGTGTCTATTGCAACAAGTGAGGTAAAAAAAATTACACATATTTATAAATATATAGTTATAAAATGTTAAAACACTGCATCTTTATATAGACTACTTTGATACTTTATATAGTCTTGTTTAGGAATAATCAGTACACAGTGTAGCTAGAAATAATATATATTTCTCACACAAAGACTTGCAGTGTGTTTCCCCATAAAATACTATTATCAAACTTATTAATGCAATGATGAAAATGAGGTGCTGATATATTATAAAATATAACTTTATAACAGAAATAAAGGTCTTTAAAATTTTTAACGTTTAAAATCCTGTAGACACATATGGTGTTAATTTATATTTCAAATGACAGTATAATAGAATTTAAGGTTGAGATCTTGCTTTGAGGATTATCTTAATATAAAACCCCTTTTTTTACAGGAAAAAAAAATCAAGTCTCCAAAGTAGGGCTTAGCAAACTATGGCCCATGGATCAAATCTGCTTATTTCCTGTTTAGAATACAGCCATGTTCAAACTTTACATACTGTCTATGGTTATTTTCACAATGCATGACAGAGCTGAGTAGTTGCATTAGAGGATGCAAGGGATGAAATGAGTTTCCTAATGCCACAAAATTGAACTGTGGCAGAGATTGGATCAAAAGCCAACTTCTGACACCTATGCTTTTCCTATGACACCACCACATGATGAGAAATCTTAACTGAACTTCTGTACTCTAATATGTACATATTCTAAATTTTAATTCACTACTTCCTTTTCCCCAAAATCAGACAATATTTAAAATATAAACAAACATTGATTCTTAGGATTAAAAATAAAGATAATTCAATTAACAACAACACTAAACTTCAGTACTTTAAATGTATTTATTATTCACTTAAAAACAGTTTCCAATTTAGAAAGGCTTAAAAAGTATATATCAGACTCTGTTTCATGAAACATTCTTATAAGACCCAGCACAGATGTTAGACTTAAAAGACTCAGACATAAGTTCCCAGATATCCTATAAAACATATGTGGGGGTCGCATCTAGAGTGTAAAATTTAATTATAACAGGACCCCTAAAATAGAGAGAAAAACAGAAACAACAGAAAGAAAATTGTGATAAAGGAATCAGCCATAATGCAAGATGCCCACAAGATGGCGCCAAGAGAGTGTTTACAGACATTTAATACACAGCTGAAACCCTGGTGATGTAAAATGTTAAATCCCTTGTTACCTTGGAATGAGCTATTGAGAGTGTATCCACCCAGACTCTCCAGCCTCCCCATTCATATTTTATGGCATGATACAAAAGAATCCGGAAGATATTGTAGACCATCTCTGTGATCTTCTGTTCCTCAGAATTTTTAGGATTGATATAGCCAAGAGAAAACATCCAATCTTGCCACACTGAACACTGCAATAAGCATCTTGTTGGGGGTGGCGGGGGGGATAGAAACTCATTAAAAATTTTTAGATTATATTAGAATTTACTATTTGAGATAAATAGCAAAAATATGATCTGACTTAGGTAAATCAAAGTATACAGTTATTCTGTACATTTAATATTCTAACCTGGAATGACTTTCTCCATTTTTCTACATAGATAAATCCATATTATAATTTAAAACTGCTTTCCTGACACTTCCAGTTAGTTATTGTTTCCCTACTCCCTCATCACATGTAGTACTCACAATACACTTAACATATGATAAATTAATCATCATTTCACTGTTATCTTTCCCACTAAACTGTGCCAAATACAATGTACACCAAGATAACCTGTGCAGCATAGTGCTTTACATATGGCAGACATTCAATCAATATTTGATAAATTTAACTCATGCAGGAACCGTGGTTCCAAACTGTACCCCATGTCCTAGCCAACCAATTTAAAAATACATAACAATAATCAGTTATTAGACCACCTTAAGAAAAACATAGATGATCTGAGCAAATCCAACATAATTTCACTTAAAGTATTGTTGGTGGTAGACAATGACCAGGAAAAGGAATTGTACATTTTAAATAAGGGGTTTGGGGTATGTATATTCCTATATATAATTAAAATGTATTACCCATAAAGTTAAATAAAATTATATAAAAATAAATAAAAGTATGCAAACTATATCAGAGACATAAATGCCTTTTCTAATGATTGAAAGCATTAGCAATATAGGATATGTAAATTTTTCTTTGCAAGAGACTGAAAATAATGGAGAGAAAATAAGATTAGTTATGGGATAAAGCTTTGTAATTGTATTCAAACTACTCACCTTCTATTTTCTCGGCTGTTACTGAAAAGTTTTATCATATCAGATAAAAATAAACGACGAACTTCCATGAGTTCTGCACTTGGTGTAGAGTTTTTCAACAAAGTTGCCACCACTTTAAGAATCACTGAAAACAAATAAAAGTTACAGTAAAGACTTATAATTGCATCATATTTTCTGCTCAAACAGTATTTACTGATTTTCAACTAAATGCTTAGCATGATGGTAGGCGAGTTGTAAATGTCATAAGTTAAACTATAAATGCCATACCGACTCAGGTGGTTGGGAAAAGTTTTGATTTAGTTTCACATGTTACCATGTTACTACTGCATTAAAGAATTGCTCTTTGCTCACTTGGATTCTGAATTTTCACTGTAGAATCTGGCTCTGGATGCGGTTTGTGTACAACTTGAGTACATACTTGCTCTGTCAAAATCTGAAAGACAGAATTTGAATTTCATTTAGAAAATAAATTCATAATTGCAAATTATAGATATACAGAGAATCTGCAAAAAATGTCTATTTGTTCAAATCAAAAGAAATATATCTTTTAAAGGGTCTTCCAGTAAATTCCACATACTTCTAAACTCTTTTAACTCTATAGTCTTCAAATTTTGTTTGTTACAGATACAGACAAAAGTAAAGCCAGTATCTATAGAAGGAAAGATTCATTAGGAATTCCAAGAACGAATTGTTTGAAATCACTTTTCAGTGCACATCTTTAAAACATTTAAATTGGGGACTGTAAACATCTGACTGTTATTTTGTCATTAAAAAAAAAAAAAACTTAGAAAATCAGTAAATAAGAAAATAATGACTGAGCCTGGATTGCCTCAAATGAAGAACGATAAAGAAAAAAATCTTTATAAAAAATGTGGCTCATTGTCATTAACCAATGAGGTGTTTGTTTTTTTAAGTTTTAATTAATTTATTTATCTTTGGCTGCACTGGGTGTTTGTTGCTGCACGTGGGCTTTCTCTAGTTGGGGTACGCAGGGGCTACTCTTCGTTGTGGTGCGTGGGCTTATTCCGGTGCTTCTTTTGTTACAGAGCATGGGCTCTAGGTGCCCAGACTTCAGGAGTTGTAGCCCATGGGCCCTAGAATGTAGGCTCAGGACCTGTGGGGCATGGGCTTAGATATTCTAGGACCAGGGATCAAACCCATGTCTCTGGCACTGTAAGGCAATTCTTAACCACTGGACCACCAGGGAAGTCCCCCAATGAGTTTTTTTTGTTAAACTTCTTTTAAGTAACAGGAAATTACCAAAGCTGACCATATAAAGGAAAGACAGAATTCTAAAACATTTACTGACTTTTCTACTAGCACCCAAGCTCTATGAGTGCAGGATTCCTATACATCCTTTTCACTGCTACATTCCTAGCAATTAGCAAAGTGCCTAACACACTGCCCATAGTCAATAAACATCTGTCACAGTAAAGAATGAATAATCATATATAAATTATGCATATATGATTTTTCACTGTATTTTAGGCTATACCCTGTGTCTACCTTTTTTCTTGCATATATTAAAAAACCCAATGAAATTATATTTAATAATGATATTACTTTATATTATGACTTAATTTCATGACTTAGGTTAACACACAGAGTTTTGAATGAAACTTTTTAAATAGTTCAACCTAAAGTCATATAGAAAACTTTGAGGAAACTATACAAGTTACTTGAGAGCTTAGTTATACACAGCTACTTATAAAAGTTGAGGATGGAGAGTAAAATAATCAAGAGACAGGGATGGATGGCCCTTTCAAATCAGAAAAAGATCATGGCATCCAGCAGTGGCATTAAGAAGATAGGACATTTACTTAAGTATACTATAAATGTGTATTGAAAAGGTACTGACTGAAAATTAAAAATAACCTACTATTATTAAAATAATAAATATAGGGCACAAGCATCCTTGTCTTCACTCCCATATTTTTATTGAAACAAACACTTTGTTGTATAAATACTCAAAGAAAAGGCATAGGCACAACATAGGAAGACTGGTAAATAATTGCACAAGGATATGTTTTAAAACAAAGTTTTAAAAATGTAACTATGCATTCATTATTTTTTAAGAATTACTACCTTTTTAGATTAAATGACGAACTACTATTTCAATCACATAGAGAGCTTCCACTGCATACGTTTAAAAGTCTCATCACACATTTAAAAAATTTTACCTCATAAAGTGTGTTGTATGTGGTCACAGTCACAGTGTTTGTGTGCAACATCAGCCTTTCTCCAAGAAGAGTGAAAAGGCTGTGGGTATGCATGATTTCAACTTTTCTTCTGAAGAAAAAGGGGGAAAAACATAATACTATTAAACACACTGGATTTTCTAACCATATGGCTTTCAGGGTAAGTAGTAAAATCTATAAGCAGATACAGAATTACAGAAGTGGTTATGTTTACTAACTTTCATCTTCTAAAATAAATGACAGTTTATAGCATAGCTGCCTTCTAAATTACCAGAACTACTACTAAAACACTTCTCAAAACATCTGCACAAACTGAAATGTTAGGTATACAAATTACAAAATATTATATAAATGTTGACAGCCGTAATTTTCAAATTTCTAATAACTATTTAGGAGTTATTTTATTATGCTAAATCATTGGTTTCCCTTAACACATACAGCACAAAGTTTTCAAAGCCTTTCTGTCCAAATTCTATGAAATAATCTATGTAAAACTTTAATAACAAAAATTTCAAATTATGGTTAAAAATGAATACAAAGCGATTTGGCAGAAGTAAAGGAAACTCATTACTGCTTGTATTTGTGGCTCATTTAACTGCTCCTCCAACAAATCCATACCTAGAATTTTTGTTGTTGCTCAGTTGCTAAGTCGTGTCCAACTCTGCAACCTCATGGACTGCAGCACACCTCTATTAGACACCTCCTGGAACACCTGGCTTGAGCCCAGGGAATTACTACTCACCTCTCATTCACATCACTTTCTTACAGGTCTGGATCTGGATCTTCTTGGTTCTCAACCCTCAGTATTTCATTTCTTACACTGATTTTCCTTGTTGTTTGGATTTGGCAACTATGACATAAACTGACTAGATAATCACCAAACTTTTGTTCTTTTTTTCCTGAGCCCATAGCTGTACTGTAATTCTAGTCTCTATTGCAGCTAGGTGTGGCCTCTAAACTGAGTTCTAGTCAATGGAATTTGAGCAGAAAGTTTGTGGGTCAATTTTAGGTCTAGGCCACAGAAAAAACTCTTCCCCAGAGAAGCAACACAGAAGCTTTAAGATAAGGATGAAGAGGTACCAGATGAAAGGAGCATCACTTGCAGAAATCACCTACTGAGGATACCTACTTGGCTCTTAAGTGAATAAAAAAGAAACTACTAGTGTGGTAAGTTACTAAAACTTCACTGTCTGTAACAGGAGCTTTTGCCATCTTAATATAGAAATCAAATAATGAACAATTTATCTGGACACCAGTCACCAGGAAATCCTCTTCCATTAGCCTTCTAACTCTACAATACACAACACAAAAGAGGTAGGACAGCTGATACCCTCAACTCAATCCTCCTCAGCCCAGAAGGGGAAACAGCAGCTAGGGCAAGTGTCTAATGGGTGTTTGCAAAACAAATAAGACTGGGAAGTCAAATAGTTGTATGTATGTCACGACAGATGGATATTACAGGATTACCAAGGGGGAGACTTTGGTCTCTTCCAACTCAAGCCACACCTAACGAAAGGAAGTCAGGCACTTTCATTTGTATCTGGTCAGGAAAACACAAATGCCAATATATATCCCTTGATATATCTTTTTGATACACAGAACTGGTTAAATTAGGCTATCTGAAATTTAGGGCAATCTCTTAACTGTGACACTACAATTTCAACTACTAAAGAAATGCATGCTTTCTTGATTATCTTCTACAGTGTAAATGCTTATTCAGGAGCTTAATTTCAATTCTTCGGGGGACTTGAAGAATATTGTGTTTACACCAGGGAAGAGATGAGGCAGCTTCCTCTTGCAGTTTCCTTTAAAACAATGCTCACCAACAAATGCTGCTGCATGGCAGTCAAGATAAAGCCAAAAATGGCGTTCATCATTTCATGCATAAAGCGGGTACACTGGCTCTATAAATCACATGATTTTGTTTCACATAGGACTTCTAAGGAAAGACCCAACTCTATGCATTCAGTTCATCAGCAATGCATGAGGACTGCATTGTGGTTCTGCTTTTATTCAAACCAAATTATCTTCTATTTTTCATTGTGATTTCTTTTTATACACAGGAGTTATTTACAAGTGTGGTATTTACTTCCTCTAGCAATTTCACAAACCTTGTGATGAAAACATTTTCTTGTGGTGAAATCTATTCTCTTAGAAACTTTCAAATATACAATAAAGTATTGTTAACTATAGTGACCATACTGTACACTTCATCCCCAGACCCCATTTACCTTACAACTGGAAGCTTATACCTTTTAACCTCATCCACTCATTTCTCTTAGTCTCTACCCTGCAGGTGTGGGAAGCACCACATTTGTTCTCTATGGATGAGATGGCAGAGTATTTGTCTTTTCTGTCTGACTTATTTCACTTAGTATAGAGCCCTCAAGATACATCCAAGTTGTGCCATATGACAGGACAGCTTTATTTTTATGACTGGGTAATATTCCACTTTATAAATAAAAAAAAACAGGGAAATCTATAGCCTAACTATCCACGTTTTCTTTATCTATTCATCCACAGATCAACATTTAGGCTGTTTCCATCTCCTGGCTATTTGCAAATAATGCTGTAATGAATATAGGGTACAGAAATCTCTTTGAGATTCTGATTTTAATCCCATTGTATATAGATTCCCAAAAGTGACATCACTGGACCATATGGTAGTTCTACTTTTAATTTTTTTGAAGAGTCTCCATTATGTTTTCCATAGTGGATGCACTGACTTATATTCACATTAACAGTGCACATGGACTGTTTTCTTTTGTGTCTCTTACCCTTTTGATAACAGTCATTCTAACAGGTATGGCTTAGATTTGCACTAGGGATACTGAGCACATTTTCATGTACCTGTTGTAGGTCTTCCTTGGGAAAATGTCTACTCACATCTTCTATTTCTAAATTGGGTTGTTTGCTCCTAAATTTATTAAGTCTTTATAATTTTATATATTAATATCTTATCAGTGATATGATTTGCAAATATTTTTCCCATTCAGTAGGTTTCTTTTTCATATTGTTGATTTTCCTTTGCTGGACAGAAATTTTTTAGACTGACATAATTGATTATTTTTGGTTTTGTTGTAAAATTCATAAAACCACTGCCAAGACTGACATCAAGGAGCTATGTTTTCTGGTGTAATGCTCAAGTCTTTAATCCATTTTGAGTTATTTTTTCTTTTTCATTTTGAGTTAATTTTTATCTAATGTGTAAGGCAGAATTCTAGTTTCATCCTTTGGCATTTGGTTGTCCAGTTTTTATGAACCTTCGCCCATAGTTCATCAGGGACTCTATCAGATCTAGTCCCTTACAACTATTTCTCAATTTCACTGTATAATCATAAGGGATTTGATTTAGGTCATAACTGAATGGGCTAGTAGTTTTCCCTACTTTCTTTAATTTAAGTCTGAATTTGGCAATAAAGAATTCATGATCTGAGCCATAGTCAGGTTCCGGTCTTGTTTTTGCTGATTGTATAGGGCTTCTCCATTTCGGGCTGCAAAGAATATAATCAATCTGATTTCAGTGTTGGCCATTTGGTGATGTCCATGTGTAGAGTCTTGTGTTGCTGGAAGAGGGTGTTGATCAAGACCAACCCCAAGAAAAAGAAATTCAAAACAGCTAAATGGCTGTCTGAGGAGACCTTACAAATAGCTGTGAAAAGAAGGGAAGTGAAAAGCAAAGGAGAAAAGGAAAGATATAAGCATCTGAATGCAGAGTTCCAAAGAATAGCAAGGAGAGATAAGAAAGCCTTCCTCAGCAATCAATGCAAAGACATAGAGGAAAACAACAGAATGGGAAAGACTAGAGATCTCTTCAAGAAAATTAGAGACACCAAGGGAACATTTCATGCAAAGATGGGCTCGATAAAGGACAGAAATGGTATGGACCTAACAGAAGCAGAAAATATAAAGAAGAGGTGGCAAGAATACACAGAAGAACTGTACAAAAAAGATCTTTACGACCAAGATAATCATGATGGTGTGACCACTCACCTAGAGCCAGACATCCTGGAATGAGAAGTCAAGTGGGCCTTAAGAAGCATTGCTACGAACAAAGCAAGTGGAGGTGATGGAATTCCAGTTGAGCTATTTCAAATACTAAAAGATGATGCTGTGAAAGTGCTACACTCAATATGCCAGCAAATTTGGAAAACTCAGCAGTGGCCACATGACTGGAAAAGGTCAGTTTTCATTCCAATCTCAAAGAAAGGCAATGCCAAAGAATGCTCAAACTACCACATAATTGCACTCATCTCACAGGCTAGTAAAATAATGCTCAAATTTCTTCAAGGCGGGCTTCAGCAATACGCGAACTGTAAACTTCCTGCTGTTCAAGCTGGTTTTAGAAAAGGCAGAGGAACCAGAGATCAAATTGCCAACATCCGCTGGATCATGGAAAAAGCAAGAGAGTTCCAGAAAAACATCTATTTCTGCTTTATTGACTATGCCAAAGCCTTTGACTGTGTGGATCACAATAAACTGTGGAAAATTCTGAAAGAGATGGGAATACCAGACCACCTGACCTGCCTCTTGAGAAATCTGTATGCAGGTCAAGAAGCAACAGTTAGAACTGGACATGGAACAACAGAATGGTTCCAAACAGGAAAAGGAGTATGTCAAGGCTGTATATTGTCACCTTTCTTATTTAACTTATATACGTAGTACATCATGACCAATGCTGGGCTAGAGGAAACACAAGCTGGAATCAAGATTGTCAGGAAAAATATCAATAACCTCAGATATGCAGATGATACCACCCTTATGGCAGAAAGTGAAGAAGAACTAAAGAGCCTCTTAATGAAAGTGAAAGAGGAGAATGAAAAAGTTGGCTTAAAACTCAACATTCAGAAAACTAAGATCATGGCATCCGGTCCCATCACTTCATGGCAAATAGATGGGGGAACAGTGGAAACAGTGTCTGACTTTACTTTTGGGCTCCAAAATCACCGCAGATGGTGACTGAAGCCATGGAATTAAAAGACATTTACTCCCTGGAAGGTAAGTTATGACCAACCTAGACAGCATATTAAAAACAGAGACATTACTTTGTCAACAAAGGTCCATCTAGTCAAGGCTATGGTTTTTCCAGGAGTCATGTATAGATGTGAGAGTTGGACTGTGAAGAAAGCTGAGCACCGAAGAATTGATGCTTTGGAACTGTGGTGTTGGAGAAGACTCTTGAGAGTCCCTTGGACTGCAAAGAGATAAAACCAGTCAATCCTAAAGGAAATCAGTCCTGAATATTCACTGGAAGAACTGATGTTGAAGCTGAAACTCCAATACTTTGGCCACTTGATGCAAAGAGTTGACTTATTTGAAAAGACTCTGAGGCTGGGAAAGATGGAAAGAAGGCAGGAGGAGAAGGGGATGACAGAGAATGAGATGCTTGGATGGCATCACCAACTCAATGGACATGGGTTTGAGTAAACGCCAGGAGTTAGTGATGGACAGGGAGGCCTGGCATGCTGCAGTCCATGGGGTTGCAAAGAGTCAGTCACAACTGAGCGACTGAACTGAATAGAACTTGGTCCAGTTTTCCCATCATTTACTGAAGAGATTATTTTTCCCTCATTCTTATGTCTTGGCTCCTTTGTCAAGAAGTACTGGTCATGTATTTCAGCTGTACTTCTGGACTATTTTGTTCCATTGACTTATTTATGTGTCTGTTTTATGCCAAGAGTATATGGTTTTAAAAACTGTAAATTTGGATTATAATCTACAATCAGGAAATGTGATGCCTTCAACTTTGCTCATTCTCAAGACTGCTTCGGTTATTCAGTGTCTTCTGTGGTTCCATAAACATTTTAGAACTGTTTGTCAATTTCTGTAAGCAAATGCCATTTTCATTTTGATAGCAACTGCATTCAATCTGTAGATCACTTTGGGTAGTATGGGCATTTTAACAAAATTGATTCTTCCAAACCATGAGCATGGTATATCTTTACCTTTGTCTGTGTCTTCACTTTTCTTTTCTTTATCAATGTCATAGTTTTCAGTATACAGATCTTTTAACTTCCTTGGTTAAACTTATTCCTAGGTATTTTATTCTATGAAATCTTTCATTCTTTCTATACATACTTAACCTCCTTTCCTATTTGTCATCTTTGTTTCTAGGTGTTCCTTATACATATTTCTTCTAGTTCACCAATTCTTTCTTAAGTTACATAATCTGTTTAACATGTCCATGGAGTTGTTAAGTTAGTACCTTTTCATTTCCAGGAGTTATTTGTTATTTGTTTAAAAGCTAAATAGCTTGTTTCAATATGATCTTGTCTCTTAAGAATTATAACTCCTATTTTGTTTGATATTCATTTTTGGCATATGAGAAAATGTTCCTTACTTTTGTGTACTAAGCTACACATCTGCAAGGAATTTTGTTATATTTTCCTCAACATCTTTAAGATTTTAGTGGTACAAACTGTTTCATGATATCTTTTTTACCCATCTTGTTTCTTCTCCAATTATCCTTAACAGTCCTGGTAAGTCTTCTATGCCTTTATATTTTCTCTCATTTTATGTTTTTGGTCCATTCTTTGAGATCTTTGGTTTACTAATTTGGATGAATACAGAAAAATAATAATTTAAAGAGGCAGAATGTCACCTTTGGTAGTCTACCTGAATTTCAGGTGCACTTCCAAAAAATAAAGTTGAGAGATTCCATCAAAGCTTCCACACTAGTTCTATTTCATTGAGTACATAACTTGATTCTCTCTTATCTCTTGTCTCTGTCTTTTATGCCCCTTCAAACGAGTTGTTATCTCCTGTTTTCACAATGTTGCACTCAGATCCCCTTGGTGTAAAATGTATATGAAGTCCCTCCCTGAGGTTGTTGTAAGGCAAAGGTCCCTCTAAGCACACTGATCTGAAGTATTTAACTTATCGTGGTGTAGGTCCTAAAGCCAGCATCCTAGCACAGAGAATATCCTTTTACTTCCAATATCCTTTTAATTTTACAAGTTCAAGGACAAGGAAAATCATCCCATCATTTCAGGAACCTCTTGCCATTCTGATGGTAACTTACAGAGAAGTCAAAGTTAATATGCCTTGGAAAGAGAAGACAGAGGAGAGGAGAGAGAATGGAAGGCAGAGATCGCTGAGATCAAGAATTGCTGCATTTTAGTCTTTAAGTTAGGCTACTAACATACTTCATTAGCCTTTGTCAGTACCATGGGAGAGAAAAAACCCTCACAGATTGCCATTTTTACTCTACTAGTACCCCAACAGAACATCAAGACTCATTTATACCTACCCAAGTACCTACAAAAGACAACATTTTGGTAGAAGAGAGCCAAGCTTGGAGTTTAGAGTAGATGAGAAGACAGCTTTTTTTTTTTTTTTCATTCTTTTAACTGCTGTATCCCCAGAATCTGCATCAGTACTTTTTACTAACAGACAATAAACTGGACTAATTTCAACTAGTCCAAAAAAGAAAGAAGCTATTAGGTTAAACAACTATCAACACGTAACAGGCAATTGCTAGAATGAACAACTAACAGACAGCATTTTGATTCATTTAACTACCAATAGTATACTTTTGAGTGAAATTATCTTTTAGAATTCATCCAAAAGCAACAGTGTTTGAAGTTTAAGACATTAGACAAACATACTTGGTTGAGAAACGTTTATTCCCACAATAAATATTCAGTAACGTGTACTTAAAAAAATTTAAGCTGAAATCGTCATCGTTTCACTATGGTACAATATTGGGCATTTTGATCATCTAGTTGAAACATTTGTCAGAATTCTGTCCTGAGAGTAACTGTAATTAAGCCATCTTCATGAAGGGCCAGACTGGCTTTCTATTCAAGCACATATCAAAGAGAAGGTTACTCAATTTTCTATGTCTTTTTATTTTGAAAATTCTTAAGATTTACAGAAAAGTTGAAAGGATAGTACAGAGAGGTCCCTTGTATTACTTAACCAGCTTTCCCATATGTTAACATACCTAATCATGGTACATATGTCAAAACTAAGACTGAACACAGGTATAATATTATTAACTACAGACTTTATTTAGATTTCATCATGCCTTTTTTTTTTTTCTCTGTTCAGTATCCAATCCAGAATACCACTGTACATTTAAACGTTTCTGGTCTTTAGCAGGTTCCCATCCATTGTGTTTCATGTCTTTTAACAGTTTTGAAGAGTACTAGTCAAGTATTCTAAAGAATGTCACTCAACTGGGAGGCATATGATGCTTTCTCATAATTAGACTGAGGTTATTTGTTTCTTAGAAGAATACCACAGAGATGAAGTGCCCTTCTCATCATATCGCATCAGGGAACATGCTATTAAAATGACATATGACTGGTGATGTTAATCTTATTCAATAGTGAAAACTCAATCAGATTTCACTATTTTTGGAAGTTAGCTAGTAAGCCCATCCCTCACTCAAGGAGAGGGGGTTTAAGTTCCATCATCAAGCAGTGGGAGTAACTACATTTATTATTTGGAACAGACTTCTCAATTTTTACGAGAGATGCCAAACCTATCTCTAGTTCAGCTCACAAAGTATATGGATTATCTCCCAAGCTGTGTCCTAGGTACTAAGAGAAATCGAAAACTCAGTAGAGACGACCCCATCTAGACTTCAGTTTAGTTTCACCCACAGACACAATTTCGCTTCACTATAGAATGATTCCCCCATACACAAATGAGATGCTGATTTTGGGTGATATCTTATTTTTTAACAGTTTTAAAGATGTCTCTCTTAGGATTGTAGGTATATTAATTACGGCACCTATTTCCTGCTATTAATAGTGTTTTGTTTCAAATCCTGAAATACTAGTAATGATTAGATTATAATAGACACATCTCATTTCTATTTGAATACCACTAGTGTTTCATACAGAGAAGGCAATGGCACCTCAGTCCAGTACTCTTGCCTGGAGAATCCCAGGGACGGGGGAGCCTGGTGAGCTGCTGTCTATGGGGTCGCACAGAGTTGGACACGACTGAAGTGACTTAGCAGCAGCAGCAGTGTTTCATATTTATATTTGGTGTCAGGTATGTAAGATATCATAAGGAAGAAATATTCTTTTATCAAAACTGCACTTTAAATAATTAACCTTTTTGTTAACTATTCAAATTAGCATGCAGCAATATTCTGTAAACAATTATATTTATTATATAGTATATATTTTAATGATAAAGGTCAATGAGGGAAGCAGTATAATTTTATTCATTTATAGGGATAAAAACTGAGATTCAAAGATGTTTTTGAAACCGCTCAGAAAACACACAGCTAAGGTAAGATCCAAACCTAGGCAGTCCAACTTGAGAGCCAATGAACTACATGTATATTATTAATCAATTATATCTATTAACCATCAAGCTGTATATGCTTTAAAACACTTAAGTATTTTTTTTCTTTTTACTACTAAATTTAATTTCATAGTAACACTGATATGAATTATTTAAACTGTGCTCAGTTCAGTTCAGTTCAGTCGCTCAGTCGTGTACAACTCTTTGCAGCCTCATGAATCGCAGCACACCAGGCCTCCCTGTCCATCACCAACTCCTGGAATTCACTCAGACTCACGTCCATTGAGTCAGTGATGCCATCCAGCCATCTCATCCTCTGTCGTCCCCTTCTCCTCCTGCCCCCAATCCCTCCCAGTATCAGAGTCTTTTCCAATGAGTCAACTCTTCACATGAGGTGGCCAAACTACTGGAGTTTCAGCTTTAGCATCATTCCTTCCAAAGAACACCCAGGGCTGATCTCTTTTAGAATGGACTAGTTGGATCTCCTTGCAGTCCAAGGGACTCTCAAGAGTCTTCTCTAACACCACAGTTCAAAAGCATCAATTCTTAAATTGTGTAGGTAAGTATTTAAGCCTAGTCCTGCTTCATCATTCTCCAATAGATAACTCATTTTAACTAATCATTGATTGTACTTAAGTAATTCCATTTATAATGTAACTCCTTTCAAGATTTTAAAGGCACTTTTTACATTCAATGTTTGCAGTTTTTTAAACAATTTGTTCCTGAAAAATTGTTTCTATAACTAACATCAATATGATTAAAATATTAACATAATCTATATATACCTTCATTTCTACCAACTCCCCATTAGAAACCACTGCTCTTGATTTATTTCCTATGAATTCGACTAGACTTTCTCACTGCAAATATAATAAGTACTATGTTCTCATGTTCTCTTTAAACAAAAATAGCATCTATTAATAATACATATCCATCTTTACTATTTATTTTTAATCTTTTAACAATATAGTTGTTATATCTGTATGTAGACTTATCTCATTGTCTTACAACTACATAGTATTCCATTTAATAAATGAACTATAACTTATTTGTTAACAAATTCCCCCATTACTAGAAATTTATGATTTCTCCTAACATTTACTATTATAAACAAAGAAAAAATGAATAACTCTGAATAGCTATCATTTCACATGCCTGCAACTGATGAATTGTTAGGTTAAAAAGCACATGTATTTGTAATTTTGACAGATATCAACGAAAATAAACTGCACTCTATATGGGGTTATACTAGCTATGCTCTCGTTAGCAATGTGTGAGATGCTTGCTCTTCCCATGTGCCTTGCTAACAGAGAAGGATTCTGAATTTTGAGATTTCTATCCATCTAATACATGAACAATGTGCTTAATTTTAGATTGTATTTCCCTTACTACAGGTAGAATTGAGCCACCAGGGAAGCCCCAACAGGTAGAATTACATTACATACATACATGTTCTACTAAAGGCAGAATTTACCTCCTTTAAATACTGATGTACCACATGCATTTGCCTCTATAAACTGTTCCTTACATATACCCTTGCCTATTTTTCTACTGGGTTGTCTTATCAATTTCTAGAGAAAGCTCATCATGTAAGATTGTTTTAACTTCCTCAGATTCTATACTAATTAAGAAAATTATCACTGATTTTGTACATTCATTATGTTTGCCCTTTCTTCAGTTGCTGAGTGGTTAGCTAGCCATTTTTATTACAATTTTTTAAAATCAGATTTTAAATGATTATGTCTTTTAAATCTTTAATTCCTACTTTCTAATTTATTATTTCCATTTATTGTAAATCCTTATCTAACATTTATGCTTTAATTATTTTATTCTGTATTTCTTTTCTATTGTTCCATAGCTATGATATTCCTCTAAGTACTTCTTTGCTGCTGCTGCTAAGTTGCTTCAGTTGTGTCCAACTCTGTGCGATCCCACAGATGGTGGCCCACCAGGGTCCTCTGACCCTAGGATTCTCCAGGCAAGAATACTGGAGTGGGCTGCCATTTCCTTCTCCAATGCATGCACACATGCTAAGTTGCTTCAGTCATGTCCAACTCTGTATGATCCTATGGACAGCAGCCCTCCAGGCTCCTCTGTCCACAGGATTCTCCAGGCAAGAATACTGGAGTGGGTTGCCAGTTCCTTCTCCCAAGCACTTCTTAATTAAGCTGTATTCAATGAGGTTTTGAAGTTGTTTTCTAAACATTCTGCAATTTCAGTGTACTTTATCTTTGACACAAAAGTTAATAAATTTTAAATGTCTAGGAAGAAGAAACTTTATCTTTTTTATTTTATTCCTATTTTCAATTTTGTTGCATTTTAACAAGAAAATCTTGACTGTTTTGTCTCTCTGTTTTGGATTTTTTCTTTGATCCCTGCTACACCCTACCATGTCCAGCCTCCCTAGTGGCTCAGATGGTAAAGAATCTGCCTGCAATGCAGGAGACCTGGGTTTGATCCTTGGGTTGGGAAGATGCCTGGAAAAGGGATAGGAAACCCACTCCAGTATTCTTGCCTGGAGAATTGCATGGACAGAGGAGCCTGGCCGACTACAGTCGATGGGGTGGCAAAGAGTCGGACATGACCAAGAGACTAATACTTTCACTTTCACACCAAGTCAAATTTTCATTCATGTTCTATGAGCACTTGGAGTTACAGTCTTTATTAATATGGTACCTACTGACTTCAAGCTATATTAATTAGATTTACTTTATTATTTACATTACTCTCCCTTTTGCCTTTTTATGGACTGGGGTGAATTAGAGTTTGTTTCGATGTTTTAAATTATTAGTGATTATTTCTCCTGTAATTTCTGTTTCATGAAAGTTTCAACCTTTAATATTATAAAGTATCTTTGTTTATATTGTTTATTGCTTTTTGGCTTGAATTCTAACTTGTCCAATAATAAGACCATGATTCCTGATTTTTTTCATTTGTATTTTTGTATTACAGTTTTGGGTTTCCCAGGTGGTACTAGTGGTAAAGAACATGCCACCAATGCAAGAGACTTTAAGATATGTGGATTTGATTCCTAGATAGGAAGATCCCCTGGAAGATGGCATGGCAACCCATATCTTAATTCTTGCCTAGAGACTCTCATGGTCAGAGGAGCCTGGTGGGCTATGGTCCATGGGGTCACAAAGAGTCGGACACGACTGAAAGGACTTAGCATGCATATGTCACATTTTATGCTTCTTAAATGTTATAGATTTTAAAAAAATCATCCATTATATGCATTGTTCTCAGTTTTATTTATACAGTATTTTTTAATATATAGACAACATTACAGCTTTCTTTTTTTCCCTTTCTTTTTCTTGGCTGCATGGCATTTGGGATCTGTTTCCCAACCAGGGCTCAAACCTGTGCCCCCTGCATTGGAAGCACAGGGTCTCAACCACTGGACTACCAGTGAAGTCTTGATGAGCATTACAGTTTTAACTGCTCATCTTTGTTGTTATACAGGAATAAGAAGTCCTTTATGTGTTTAGGCAGTTCATGTATTTCCCAATGATGAGCGATGATAAAATCTCCATATTTACTCAAATTTCCCTCTCTCCTAAAGCATCAAATTTTATTCAACAGGCCTACACTTTTATTGTCAGCTTACATGGATATCCTTTGACTCTTTGAACTTTGTCTAGTTTCCTCCTTTCCCTAGTCCTTTCTCAGTTCATTATAACAATAGAATTTCTACCTTATTAGGGCATACAAAAAGGAAATACCGCTTTGTTATTTGTTTTAGTCTTAGTTTTACTATTAAATTAATTCAGTGTTCATCAATAGTGCTTGGCTGTAGTCTGTCCAGTCAGTCCTAATTGGCTGAACTTAACCCCAAGTAATTTTCTCAAGAATTATTCAGAAAAACAGTTCCTTACACGGTTAAAAATTGTTTGGCAGCATACTTTTATGTAAAGGATACTCTGGCTTCTATTTTCTTGAGTACTTTATGGTTACTGCTTTCCATTTTCTACTGATGGTTACCATAGAGAAGCCTAAGCCCAGAGTAACTATTTTTTTTCCTTTAACTTCTGAATGTTGAAAAAAGGACTTAAAAAAAAATTTATATTTAAATCCAATAGTATACTTTCCTACAGACTATTTCAAGAAAACTTTTCCTGGTACACAGCATATACCCTTTAATGTGGATGGCAAAATCTATATTAGAAGCCCACTGAATTATAGATTAAAAAAAAAACTTGTTTAGTTACATTGTCCTGCTTTTCTTATTTGGAAACTCTATTTATGCCATTAATGTTTTGGAATTTCTATGTCTTCTGGATCAATCATTTCCTCTTTAATCCTTCTGAACTCTTTTATATTCACCCAGGCACATTATTTGCTTTGTTTTCATTTTTATCTTCCATGTATCATACTGTACTATCCACAGAGCTGCTCTTCCTTGAGCATCTTCCAATTTCATTTTTGTGTGAGAGTTTTTCCTTCCAATTTGTTTCAAAATTTTATTAGCTCATGATTCAACATTTCAAAGTTATTCCATCATTTCTCCTAACTTTGTAAAATTCTGCTTTGGAGCTTCCTTTTCTCACAAGAAATTCTTTCTTACTTTTTAAACTTACAGTAAAAATTTTAACTGTATTTATTGTGTACTTCATGGCAATATTTTCCAGTGACTATTCTTCATGTACTGGTTAGTTCTACTTATCTTTTCCACATTTCTATGTTTTAAAATGTGTGTTTCTTGACAATTTTTAAGAGGTTGCATATAGGGAAGAAGCCTTTATTAATTATTCCCAATCAATTTCCTATTTTTAATCAAAGTTAAGAGCCATATCTCTTTAAGTTAAAACTGAATATGCTCTCACTCCTGGTATTCCATCACCTCGTAAACTTACAGTTCCTCAAGTACGCATTGCTCTTTTCTACAATCCTGGCTTTGTTGAACTACTCTCTAGATCTGTAAAATCACTATTCTCTCTTAACTACTGATTTGGTACCAAAATGAAAATAATATTTACTTTCCTAGACTATTTAGCATGTTAGACATGTTTATCTGAATGGTGTGAAATTTTCATTAGTGTTATTGATCACTCTCCATAATTCAAAATACCAAAAAAAATTAGCAATTCAAAAATTCTGAGAGGAACCCTATCCATCCTTATTAAGTGGCAGTATTTGTATATAAATGGATTTGTTTTTGTATATAAAATGTATATAAAATGGATTTATATAACACTATTCAGGCACAGGACAACATAGTATGAAAAACACTCATATATCAGCAAGTGATTTTTTAAAAAATTTTTTTCTCAGTAAACAATTTTTAAAGGTGTCTAAACTCTGGACTTTGGGGGAAAAAGGAATACTGTAGGATCTTCAAATCACAATAAGCCTCAAAATTAGAAACTAATACAAACAGATATTAAATATTGACTTAGCTGTCAGCAAAACCTCAATATACATATTTGCCTGTGTCAAGAAAGCTTCATTGAAATCATATCCCCATGTCCTTTATTTGATGAAATATGTTCCATTATCTTTAAAAGAACAATATTTTCTTTCCAGCATGCAACAGGAATACAGTAAATTACTTAAGTGTGATAAACTGTTAAACATTCTTTTATAAAATGTTTTTCTTTTTAGCACAAGTTATTACTTTTCACTGTAACATGATTCCAATCAAATTTATGTGTTATTAAATCAGTAAAAACAAAATTTCAGTAGATATTTCTATAATTCATTATGGAAAACATCAACTTACTTGTGACCTAAATGCTTCAGAAAATATCCCAGAACCTTCAGAGCTTGAACCCAAATACTTTCACTTTTAGAGGCCAATAATTTGTAGATTACCCTAAAATATATAGAAATAAATGATCTTTTGAGAACATTTGAATATTAAAAATATAAGCACTGTATACTTTACAAGGAAATTATAAATGTATAAAACATAAAATATCTCAGAATTTTAAATTATTTGAAAAAAGTTGAAAACTAGCATATTAGTTTTCTTTATATTTGAACTTCAAATACATACTCAAAAGGACAAAGCAACTGGTTGTTCGTAGGTAATGCCTCCCATCACACTGAATATAATTTTCAATGTTAAGATGCATGCTCAGTTAAACCACATTTCTTCTATTAGAATTTCCCCTAACATTTGTACTTAATGACCCTTTTTCCTGGTTATGGCTAATTGGACCACAGGAGTACATACCTGCTCAATTTTTCTTTTCTAAAAATTTGGAATAAATTCTGAGAAACAACAGCTAATCTTTGTTGGGCTCTTGAATTAGGAAATGATTTAGAACAGAAACTGTAGGACAGCCTTGCTCTGTTCACAAGGTGAGTCTGTATACAAAGGAATAAAGCAGCTATACAGGAAGTAGCAGAAAAAGCAAACTTGTTTCCTCAAAGAGTTTCAATTCTTGGTTCCTAGGAAAACGTGTTGTACAACAAAGTAACACATGAACTAACTTACAATCCCTTCAAATAATATTTATATGTACTTCAGAAATTTTATCTCATTTTTTTCCAAAAAATAATTTTTTTTTCCTGTATAGCGTGTGCATACTTAGTTGCTCAGTTCTGTCCAACCTGACTGTTGGCAAAGTATAATTTTCCTATCATTTCAGGGACAGTAACAGAGAAAAACAAATAACTGAAAGTTAATAACTCTATCTTATGTTTAACAGTAGCTTATACTATTAGAAACAAAATATTGTTGATAATACTGTCTTATTACTCTACTGAAGAACAGATGATTAGAAGAGTGATTACTTCCTTCAGAAGATAGTTTTTTAGAAAAGCCTCAAGTTATTAGCATTAGTCACTCGGTCGCGTCCGACTCTTTGCGACCCCACAGACTGTAGCCTGCCAGGTTCCTCTGTCCACAGGATTCAGGCAGCAATACTGGAGTGGGTTACCACTCCAGTTCTTGCCATTCAAGTTCTTAAATGAATGTAAATTTACATTGAAATATACTTTCAGAATTATTAAGGACCAATATCAGTAATGGAAAAAAAAGACAATTATGAGAACAGAAAAGTTATTATTTTATCATTGATGTTTTAGTCACTGAGTCGTGTCCAATTCTTTTGCGACCCCATGGACTGTATGCAGCCTGCCAGGTTCCTCTGTCCATGAGATTTCCCAGAAAAGAACACTGGAGTGAGTCGCCACTTCCTACTTCAGGGGATCTTTCTGACCCAGGGATCGAACCTGCCTCAGATGCACTGGCAGGTGGATTCTTTACCACTGAGTCAACTGGGAAGCCCACAGAAAAGTTATACATGTCAAAAAAAAAAAAAAAGAAGAAGAAGAAATATTCAGGGAATCATAAAAAGAAAATTCAATAGCAAAAATAATCTTGAAAACAAAAGTAAAACCTCACAGCATAAAAATGTGACTCTACTCAAAATATGTCATCAGAAACTCCACAGAGTTCCTATTCTCTAGGAATAACTGAGTTTAAGGGATAAAAAGGTATAAATACATCTGAGATCAACAGAAATTATGATTTAACATTTGAAACATGAAAGATCTAAGGCCATCAGACATCTATGCTACACAAGATTTTTTTTATAACCAAGTAGTTATTTAAAAAATAATATGAAGAATGAATAGGAAATTTACCAATGATTCAGTTAATGACTGTTTATGAAAGTGAAAGTGAAGTTGCTCAGTCGTGTCCGACTCTTTGCGACTCCATGGACTGCAGACTACCAGGCTTCTCTGTCTATGGAATTTTCCAGGCAAGAATACTGGAGTGGGTTGCCATTTCCTTCTCCAGGAGATCTTCCCAACCCAGGGATTGAACCCGGGTCTCCTGCATTGTAGGCAGACGCTTTACCGTCTGAGCCACCGGGGAAGTACTTACAATATAATAAGATTGCTAGCTGAATTCTAGTTAATTTGCTCTAGCCTACTATATTCGGCCAGAAAATGATGTAAAAAAGAAACTATGTATTCTTTTCTTTGAAGATTTTTAGATGCAAAAATATTACATTTTTTGATGCTCAGTTCAGTGTTGTATATTACCACAAGGTTTTCTTTAAACCCAGTTTAATATTATCAGTATTAAATTAAGTGCAATCTTTGTGTTCACTTCTTAGTATGTATGAATTATAATTAATCAAAAATTTCCCCACACATAACTGTTACCCTTTAGTTCCTATTTTCTAGGGTACAGAATTTAAAATTGTATACCTAATATGTCTATTTTTTCCATATTTTAAATCAGAACCTACATTCTCTACATTCTTTTTGAAATGAACATCTAAAGTAGCAAATTTTTCATCTTTGTGACTGTTTTTAACATACTGGTAAGAAACAATGTGACATGTTCAGCTGGTATCAACTATGAGAAACATGATTGTACCACATGAAATTGCTATTATTCGGTAAATCACTAAGTTTCTGCAATATCATAGAGTTCAACCTCACAGTAAAATATACTTGTAGTTGTTACTAATGAAATGTACAATGCTATTATTCAAATAGATTAGTAATCCCATGGGTTGTAAACTCAATGGTAAGAGTGATGTCAAAAGATGGATATCCACATAGAAATAAAGTGATGGCTTTCCTAATTTGAAAAGGAAATCCTTCAAGATTATAAAGTTGTTATTTGCTGATATAAATGACCAAGTAAAAGAAGCACTAATAATACAGTCTCTTGACAATTATTAATATATTATTTCCAAACTCTTTTTATAACCTGTGAAAGCTCACTGAATTAATGTGGCATAACCTAGATTTCTTATTTATATAAATAACTCAGATTCCAGAAAAAGTGAGAGAATCCCTAAGAGGCTAGGTTATAGGTTTAAAGTACTTAAGAATACTAACCAAGAAACTGTTTTACTCATATCTACACAATTACTTTACAATCAACATAACTAAAGTTTTCAAATTCTTCGGTTTTGGATTCTTATTCAAAAACATTTCATTCCCATCTTCCCATCACACTGCCATTGTCCTAGTTCATTATCCTTAATACTTATGAATAAAATAATTTCTCTACTGGTCTTGCTACATTAGTTTTACCCCTTTCCAACTCATTTTACACATTGCTCCTTGGAAAAATAGAAATCAGCAATTCATTTCTATATTCAAAATTCTTTAGTTTTCATCACCAACAGAAAAAATTTAAAGTTCTTACCATTAAATGGATCTTTCAAACTGGCCACTCTCTAACTCTTGAGCCTAAGCTCATAGAATTTTCCAGAGCTCTCTTTAACATGCCCTCTCATCTTTTTGTCAAAATATTTGCTCTTTCAACTTCTTGAAATGTCTTTACTATAGTAACAATATAATTACTCTTTTTTGAGACTTGAGACTCATTGTCTATACATTTCATCAGTTTCCTGAGTATTAGGAGGATTAATGACAGCTTTCTCCATCTATTCCCTTCTTATGTGTAAGATTTTTCTATGTATACTCAAAAGTTAATTGAATAGGATTATTCTGGGAAGCATACCTATACTAAATTAAACTCTACTAATGATACTTATATTACATTCATACCTTATTCCATTTCTTTGATCAAAGGCTGGTATCATTGATGCTGGGTGTTCTGACATTAAAGCCACTAGTAACTGTAACACATCATGAATATTTTCATCCTGCATAATAAGGATTATCAATATTTATTCAATAATAAATGTTTTCTAATGCATTCAATAAAATTGTTAAAATGGAAGACCCAGACCATATCCTACCTCATGCATTGTAAGCAGGTAATTTAATATACTCTGAAGTTCATCTTCCTTGACCCCTCGATCCTAATTTAAAATATATATATATTTAACTTAAATCTAAAATTAAAACTTTAATTAAAGACATACATCAAATTAATCATTTTAAAATAAAATATAAACTACTTAAAAGTAATGATGCTTTAATTATAATACTCAGACACTTCATAACCCATAGGCTATATCAAATCAAGTTAAATAATACTTAGAAAAGTGTATTTATTCATCTAAAATTGATATTTCATTGAATTCACTATCCAAAATTATATTTTCTTCATCTAAGTATATTCAATCACTATTTTCTAATCTCTTATTCTTTTCTTAAAATGATGCAAATTATAATAAGACTTTACAATATCAATTACTGTGTATTTTACCTTTATTTTCTATATATCATAATCTTTAAAAAATCCTACTGTGATAAAATATATAACATATGACTTCTAAAACAGAAACACAGATGATTTTCTAGAATAAAATCTTCACGCTCAATTTTCATGCACATGTTCCTTGTCCATTTTGGCTACATCCCTCAGTATGGAGACTTTAAGAGAATATTTAACACAAAGTTTAATGCAAAGTGAAGTTCGACAAGAGTTAATACTAAGATTTATAGAATATTGAAAGTAATTCATGAATTGAAGGTAGTTATTACTGATTTTACAATATTGATTTAAACTCTGGCAAAAATTCTTTTCACTTAATATACTGCAATTATGAATTATGTAAAACTGTTTTACCTTTAGTATAAGCTGTTTCAGGAAAAGTAACATAAATGCCCGCAGTGATATAATTTCTTTTTGTGATGGCCGGGGACCATCTAGAATAAAACAGAAATTAAAAAAAAAAAAAAAACTCGCTCATTATTATTATTTAATAATAAGCTTAATGAAATTATGTTGTGATATTATGGAAAATTTAAGTTATATACATTTCAATTATAATATAAATTAGTAGTAATTCTGTACATTTTCAACAATAGAGAATATAAAGTTTCAGATTTTGGAGATTTCAAATTGCTTACTAATGTCAGATTTGGGGGAAAAATTATTTTTTTTAATTATATTACTATTCACTGATAAATTATAACATCTGTCTTACATGGATACAGTTCCCTACTTTTATTAACTTAATAAATTCCCTTTTACCCCTCAAATCAAAGTTTTCCCAATATTTCTTCATCCAATTTCTTTCCCAATTTCATCACCATGCACAACTTACATAGGTAAATACTGTACTTACCTAAACCTTTGGGTGTAATGCCACTACTGTCAGCAGGATTAATGACCCAGTAGTAATATTTTAGTGTATGCATAAGCTGTAGTACTGTTCCTACTCTGCGTATGGTGGTGTAAATGGTAGCAGTTCCAATAAATTCAGCAGACAAATAAGTGTATAGGGAAAGCTGAACCTAGTACAGGATATTAACAAAAATTTAAAATAAATTTAAAATGCCTCAAGTGTTTACATTAAAAATACACATTCTATTCTAATTTAAATGTAAATCTATATAAAGGCTGAGAAAGAATCATCTATTATGAGATTAAAAATAATTATTTATTAAGTGTTATTTATATTATAAAGATAATCTGCAATCAACACATTCTAATACAATTTATTTTACTAAAGGTAATATAATAGCTCTTAAAAATAAAATAATTTTAATTAACTAATTCTACTGAAATTACACCTGATAGGAAAATCAAATTATTTAAAAAGCCAGCTAGACTAAAGCCCTTAATCAAAGTACAATGTAGCGGTTGAAAGGAATAGAATATCAGTCAGCTATATCATATTTAGAAAAATTATACATTGTTGTCACAGACCCTAAAAGTTCATGTAATTTCAAATTTTCTTAACCTATTGTCACAGTATCAGAATCTAACAAGTAAGTATAAAGATGATAAGTTTAACCACCCTGTTTAAAGAATGAACAAACACCAGGTTTGACTTTTACCACAATAATTAAAATGACAAACCATAAAAAAAATAGAACTTTGAAGTTATGTGGGAGACTTGAAAATTATAAAAGGCACCTCAAAAGGTCCCTTGATTTCTACTAGAATAAAAGAGAGCTAAATTCAGGTATGTAAAATAATAAAAATGTTATGCTGATATCTAAAAAATTATGAATAAATTTCTTTTAAAACAAACATTTTTACATATCATGCTATCATGATAAAAAAAAATCTATGTTCAAATAGAAGGAATTTTCCAGCCACAACGATGACAATTATTATGATATAATTAGTTATCTAGTATTTTTTTCTTTTCCTAATCTTAACAATCATTGTACCAGATTTTCTTTCTTTGAAAGGTTATAAGTCATTATCTAATGACTTCAGAATGCATTTATTAAATCAAGCCTAATATTTTAATATTTTTAGCATTGATTTTTCAAGAGTTCCTTTTATATTCTGAATGTTTTTAATCGCTATTTTCTCCAACTTTTTATTTTGAAAAATTAAAAAAAATCATTATGTAACTATCATAAAAGATTTACCTACTGTTAATATTATTCCACATCTGTTTCCTTTATTCCTACTATATTATATATATAGATGTATAAATATATTTTGATAAAACTGTTTTTTCGATGAAATGTTTGACAGGAGGTTGCTGGCATTCAGACACTTTACCACCAAATATTTCAATGTGAATCTCCTAAGAATAAGGCCATTCTCCTACACAGAACATAATATAATTCCTCCACTCAGTAAATTTAACATTTACACAATACTAATATCTGAATCGAGGCTCATATTTAATGTTTCCCTCTTATCCCAATAGTTTGACATTGTAAAATACCCCCAATCTATTATTTATTTATTTACATCAACTATGGAGATCATTTAACAAAATCCTTAATTTTGATATTATCAAATGCATTACTTAACCCCCTAAAAAGAGAGGTTTGGAAAGTCTTAATTAAGAACCTTTTGACGATCATCAAACTGTAAAGATATCTTTCAACAATTTCTCCTATAAGCTTTATAGTTTTACCTCTCAAATTTTGGTCTTAAATCTAAGTGGGTTTCACCTTTAATAGGTTAAGAAATACAGCTTTCATATTTTTTTAGCAACCATTACCACTATCTAGTTCCAGAACTTTCTCACCACTCCATTAAAAAATATGTAATTTTTAACTATAGTTCCACTTATTTTAATATTTGAGTATTTACCTTTTTGATTTTAATACTGCCTAATATGACTGCTTCAGACTGACTATAACATAAATTGAAAAATTTCAACATTTTCTACTTAATAGTTTAGATCCAATAACTATATATTTATAATTTACAATATTAAAATAAAGTAACTGAAGTTAAACAGTATACCTTTGCAGGTGTATGTATCCAGATGGCTGGGTTGAATAAAATGTGATCACAAAGCTGCTTCAGCAAAGGTGCTCCGTGAGATAAACCATCAAGGTATTTTGCAAATGATAAAAACTGCTCCAAGACAGCTCTAGTTATATGAACTCTTGATGACTAAAGAAAGAAAGTAGAAATTCAAGCTCATGCTTTTCATTTAGTATTCAGGAAATATTCATGTTTGCCAGGTATGCTTCTTGGCACTGAGGAAAGACTAGTTAACAAAATACAAAAGTGGAAAAAATAAAAATAAAAAAACTCACATTCTTTGAAGACAAGGACATCCAATAAACTTAAAAAGGTAAAACATGTAACATAATAAATATAACAAGTGTACGAAAAGTGTGAAAAAAGAACATGAAGTGAATGGAAAATGTGTGGAAGGGTGGTTTAGAGAGATTTTACTGAGAAGGTAACATTTAACTAATTTGAAGTTTAAGGCTAGCAGGCTAGCAATGATTTGCATTAGTAAGCTGTGTGACAAAACACCAACACTGAGATCAGCAACAGTCTGACAAAAGTCAAACCAAGCCTTAGAATATAACTTTAGATGAAAACTTTGTAAGATAGAAGAAATAATCCTAAAAAAATAACTGTTATTGCACGGGGGAGGGAGACAAAGATAAATAAATATTTGAGTTACAAAAAAGCAGATTGGTCACTCATTTTAAAGGAACTTTATTACCAAAAAAATTACTACTTTAAAATTCTAAACTATTTTAATCATGGATAGGGGAATAAGGCTATGGTTTTCCCAGTGGTCATGTATGGATGTGAGAGTTGGACTGTGAAGAAAGCTGAGTGCCGAAGAATTGATGCTTTTGAACTGTGGTGTTGGGCTTTTCAACTGTGGTGTTGGAGAAGACTCTTGAGAGTCCCTTGGACTGCAAGGAGATCCAACCAGTCCATTTGGAGGGAGATCAGCCCTGGGTGTTCTTTGGAGGGAATGATGCTGACGCTGAAACTCTAGTACTTTGGCCACCTCATGCTCTGATGCTGGGAGGGATTGGGGGCAGGAGGAGAAGGGAACGACAGAGGATGAGATGGCTGGATGGCATCACTGACTCAATGTATGTGAGTCTGCGCGAACTTCGGGAGTTGGTGATGGACAGGGAGGCCTGGTGTGCTGCAATTCATGGGATCACAAAGAGTTGGACACGACTGAGCGACTGAACTGAACTGAACTGAACTGAGGGGAATAAAATTAAAATAACAGACCAATAGTTAGAACCTGTCTTAAGAGATCAGATTTTAGCCTTAAAAGTTGTCATGTGTTTATAAAAACACTTAAGTGATATAAAATCAGATTGACCATTATGAACATATTCATTTGAAGAACTAATTCATAATCTGGAAATAAGCTTTTAACTTCTCCACCTAATTAAAAGATATGCTTAGAAGCAGCAGGTGGAGCCTTTAACATTAATTTTTAAAAAAGTTACTTTGTTCTTCATAGCAATTAATACTGTTGGTAGCTTTTTTTAATTCTAAACTTTATCTTTAGGACACATTTTTCTACAATTGTGTTTTAATGGCCACACAAAATCCTACCAGGCATAAAATGAAAGCTCTCTTCAACAGCATGAAAGCTCTCTTCAACAGGATGTGACCTTTCCCTGTAAGTATGCAGTACTTATTCCTTCTACCTTGGATAACTGTTATTTACATACCTTTCTTTCCTGATATTAAAAAAGGATACTATTTTATTCATCTTTTAACTGTCTGGAACCTGCCATAATTCTTCACTAAATGTTTAACTGAATTCATGTCAAATTCAAGAACAGAGTAAGAATAAAACAGATAAGACAAAACACTGATCAGAAGAGGATAGAAGGATATCCAATTTTGTTTTAATGTTTTAATTAAGATAGGTTGATTGAAAATATTTTTAAACTATGATATTTGCTTTCATTTTGTCAAGGAAAGCTATTTTAAAAGGAGATTTATTCTTGAATAATTTATAGTTAGTTCCTTAGTCACTCAGCCGTGTCTGACACTTTGAGACCCCATGGACTGTATCCCACCAGGATCCTCTGTCCATGTTATTTTCAAGGCAAGAATACGAAGTGGGTTGCCATTTCCTACTCCAAGACAATTTATAGTTATAAATCTGTAAAATGAAAGCTCTGAAATTTAAACTATATGATGTTACTTGAGTGTGGTAACTGAATACATAGTTTCTAAGTGCTATATAAAGGGTGAATAAACACATTTGGAAGCATAATCTGGAAAGCTAGAAAAAACTATTTTATTATAATATCTACTCCAAAAGTTATTAAGCCAAATAAGAGTGAGTGATGAATGTTACAGAGAGAAATTGCTATGCAGTAAAAAGAGGTCTTCCCCACCCTTAGAGCAGCCCACAATGAAATGGATTGCTAGAAATGTTTTTAAAGAACCTCTTCTCTCTCTCTCTCTCTCTCTATATATATATATATAGATAGATAGATAGATAGATGGATAGATAGGTAAGATAGATATAACATGCATCATATATCAAGCAAACTATAAGTTGTGGGAAATTATTTTAATTACTTGAGGTGTATCATAAAGTAGTCAATCTTCATTACCCATTTAGCTCCTTCTGCACACCAAGATCTATCAATCATGTGTATTATTGTTGTTGTCAGAGAGAGAGCATCAACATTTTCACAACATTAAGTTCAAAGGAGACTGAGACCTAAGCTGATTAGTCAAACTGGAGGGAAGGATCTTCTTCAGTAATTGGGAGAAAAGAGCTCTCTCCACTTGGATATGAAGGCTTATAGCGCCAAGTTGGCCCAGCAACTCTATGACCACAAAGAATAATAGCTACAGAACAAAAGCATAACTGTAGGTAGTAGTAGAGAGATAGAGAAAAACCTGGTCTCTGATGACATACATAATTGAGACTTAAGACAAGCTAACCCTGAAGTCCAACTTAGTGGATATGTTTTGCTGGCTGTAATGATCTATTTTCCAACCTTCCCCATCCTATTTCTGTGCTTCCAGTGGGTTTGGCTAGTTGAAGACTCCAGAAGGAAATTAAAGGATAGGAAGGAAATGAAGTCTGGGACATTCATCTCCCTGGCTTCACCCCTACAGGTCAATACATTATATTCCTTTATTAAAGGCCACACTCTAGTCAGGTATACTTCTCCTATACTTAAAATATCTTTCTGAGTTGTGTTTGAAACATACATTCCTTTCATCTCTTCAAATTTTGATGATTTCCTTTAACAATGCTCAGAAATCTTTTAAAGAGCCTTGTATTGAACACTTTCAACAATCAAGTTTGAGCACAGCATCTGTTTCCTAACAAGACAACTGATAAGCCACCTATCACTAGAATTCTAGTTACACTAGCAAGCATATTCCCTTAATGTTTAAGATAATTAATCAAATACTTATTAACCACAATAAAAATACTGAATACATCAAATTGCCTCTAAGTTTTTTTTTTCAAACTCATATTTTGGCAAATAAAACAAAACAAAAATACCTTAAAAGTTTTTCATGAAATAGTCTAAACATAATGAATAAGATGGCCTCTCATTAGACTATTTTCTTTAATAATTAACTTGCATCTTCCAAAACAAGGATAAAGCTAAGTGACAGTTAACCATTAACTTGTTATTAGTTGATAAATAAAAATGGGACTTTATTATCTACGCTACTCACCTAACAGATGATTATTTAAAAATAAAACAGGTGAACATTAATATAAGAAAAAAAAAGTTATTTATTCTTTTACCCTGATGCTGGGAAAGATAACACAAAAGGAGAAGAGGGTGGCAGAGGATAAGAAGGTTAGATAGCGTCACTGACTCAATGGACATGAATTTGAGCAAACTCTGGGAGACAGTAAAGGACAGGGAAGCCTGCAGTGCTGCAGTCTATGGGGTCACAAAGAGTTGGACACAACTTAGTGACTGAACAATGACAACAATTATTTTATGTAATCAGATAAATACATAAGCCCTTTTCATTTATTTAATTCAACAAAAATGTATAAAAGGAGACATACTTTTAGGTAGAAGATATAGCAATTAGGTAAGAAAAATGTTGTCCCTGTTTTCATGAAGCTGAGGCATATACTAGAGCAGAGGAAGCAGAAAAAACAAACAAACAAACAAACAAAATGCCAGACTGGTGCTATAAAAATTAAGCATGGAAATAATCACTGATGGTTAGCAAAGGAGTACTATTCTATTCAGAGTTATCAAGGAAGATTTCTCTGATAAAGTGTCATAAGCAAAATCCTAAATGAAGTGTAGAATCAAGCCATGTGGATATTTACAGAATTACCAAAGCAATGTGGAAAGAAAGTGCAAAAGTCCTATGAAGAGCTCATGCTTACTATTTTAGTTTTTAAGAGAAAGGTCTGCAAAGAGGCTTTTGTAGGTCAGTGTGGCTGCAACAGAGAGAGAAAGAATGAGTGGCAGGGATATGTCCGAGGTAAGAGACATGAATTTACTTTAAGAAGGATGGACTAGAATGACCTGGCACATTTTCAAAAGACTAATCTGACTGCAAGCAAAAAATGGACTGTGGGTAACTAGTGGTGAACGATGATGACAGTGTGAATAAAAATAGGCATAGAAACAAGTAGAGTAGTATTAATAAGTAGCAAGTAGTCACTGGTTCTGGATATGTTTTGATACTAAAACAACACAGTATGCTGACAGAAGGAATTTTCTGTATGAAAAACAGTAAAAAAGAATTAACATTTTTTATCTGAACTACTTGTTGAAGGGCAATACTGCTAACTGAGAAAGAGAAAAGTAAAGGACAAAAGATTTGAAAGGAAAATCAAAGGTAACAGTTTGGATAATTTAAATCTGTGAAGCTTATTAAGCATGTAAGTGGAATCGTATTCAAGGGAGAGGCTGGTAGTTGGGGATACACATTTGAGTATAAGTATCTGCAGTATAAGGAAAGCTAAGGAACCCTGAGGTCAATTAGAGTAAAGTGTAAACAGAAAAGTGACAAGATTTCTAGGATTAAGCACAAGGACACCACAGGCTTTAAAGCTTAGGAAGAAGAAGGACTAGGAGAGAATTCAAGGAGGCCAAGGAGGTAAGAAGAAAGCAAAGAAATAATGTTATTACAAAATGCAATTAAACAAAGCAGTTCAAGAAGGAAAGAATGAAAAAAGAAAAAGGAAAGAATGTTAAACTAAAATATCATTAAGTCAAATAAGACAAAGACTTGACACTGATATAAGTCATTTTAAGAGAAGCATAAGGATTAGAATGGGAATGGATCTATGACTACATAGGATTCCAGGAATAGAAAAATATTTAATTTTGAAAATCAACTAATGTAACTCAGTAAACTAATTAAAAAATGTAGAAAAATCATAATTATCTCAAATAATGCAGAGAAGGACTGATGCTAAAGCTGAAACTCCAATACTTTGGCCACCTCATGCGAAGAGTTGACTCATTGGAAAAGACCCTGATGCTGGGAGGGATTGGGGGCAGGAGGAGAAGGGGACGACAGAGGATGAGATGGCTGGATGGCATCACTGACTCGATGCACATGAGTTTGAGTGAACTCCGGGAGTTGGTGATGGACAGAGAGGCCTGGTGTGCTGTGATTCATGGGGTCGCAAAGAGTTGGACACGACTGAGTGACTGAACTGGACTAAACTGAATGCAGAGAAAGCATTTGATGATTAAGAGTGTGAAAAGGCAAGTCACACAGGAAGAGATATTATTGATGCATATCCAATAAGGACTCATATCTAAGATATATACAGAATTCCCATGAATCAATAAGAAAATGAGCAACAATTCAAATGACAAAGCAGAAATACTCTGAATAGGTATTTAGCAAAAGAGCATAACTTAAAGGACAACAAACGTGAAAATGCTCAACTTAATTTGTAATTAAGGAAATGCATATTAAGACATAAAGTGATCCACAGAATAGAAGACTATCTTTGCAAATCATATATCTAATAAAGGATTAGCATATAGAATAAAAAGTTCCTACAATTCAGTAATAAAAAGAAATACCACAGTTTTAAAAAATGGTCTTTGTAATAAATATTTCTTAAAAAACACACAAATGCTCATCATTTAGACATCACAGAAATGCAAATACAAAAGTGATAAAATATTTAACATTCACTATGATGGCTAGAATACTAAAAAAAATCAGATAATAACAGAGGCTTCCAAGGCTGTGAAAAGACTAGAAACCTCATACACTGCTGAGGGACTGTAAAGGATGGAGCTACTGTTATTAGTCTAATGTTCTTTTTATTTGATTTGAAGACTTTTCACAATATTTCTAATTTTAAGCTAAATTTTAAGTGTATAAGTGAATGCTCACTTTAAAATTATGCTAATAAACCCTCAGTAAATAGATTAAGCATATTTAAGAGGCAGTTCCTGATAGTGATTATATCATATACAGCAGTGTCACAAAGGTATTTCATAATATCTAACTCATAAGTGGCACCCCACTCTACTACTCTTGCCTGGAAAATCCCATGGACGGCAGAGCCTGGTAGGCTGCAGTCCATGGGGTCGCTGGGAGTTGGACATGACTCAGTGAATTCACTTTCACTTTTTACTTTCATGCATTGGAGAGGGAAATGGCAACCCACTCCAGTGTTCTTGCCTGGAGAATTCCAGGGACGGGGGAGCCTGGTGGGCTGCCGTCTATGGGGCCACACAGAGTAGGACACAACTAAAGCAACTTAGCAACAGCAGCAACTCATGTAAAATATAATTTAACACGAGTCTTATAAACAGCTCTTAATACTTCAGACATAGGAAAAGAGTATTCTATGATTAAATATAACTAAACAGTCTTAATGAAAACTTTAATAAATTTACTGAAAAAATTATCTGACTAAAAAATGCTGCCTATGATCTCTTTTATACGTTATTATTCCTCTACCCTTCAAGAAAGAAAAGTACTTGTTTCAAAGAAAAGATAGAAGAATTTTAAATGTAGATCATCAATCTGATGTTAAAAAGGTATTTCCAAAAGACCTCTAAATTTTATTTCTCAAGAGAAAAATAAGTTTATTTTTCTTAGTTCAGGTCTCACCTCTATTATTTTCTTGGATAGTTCCATTTACAAAGCATCTCAATGTCATATGAATGTTAATGATTAACTCATAAGAAGAGGTTTGGAAGCACTAATGATGGTGGTAGATATTTCTTAAGGAAAGAAAAAAACTTATTTATGAAATATCACTTTACTGTTTGAAGGAAATCACATGATACACTCAAACTCTTGTGAGACCATTATCAGAAACTCAGCACTCATTGCCATCATAGTACAGCTGTAACTAAAGCAAAGGTCATTACAAAAGCAGGGCATAAATGACACACACAGGAAGAATTAAAGTGATCTAGTTTGCACTGTTTACACTATGTACTAAAAATGCTACTTTAAACATTCAAATATATTAAAATCAGGGACAAAGCAATAACTAATGTTTCTGTTGCTACCAAATATAGGTTTTTGTTTATTACCTTAAAACTGAGAAAGAAAGCAAAAAGAAAAAAGTAAATCCACTTAAACTAAAATTGATAAAATGTGTAAGAAACTTGGTTTGAACATAAAAGACAGCAAAGAATCAATTAGAAAAATAATTAAGAGAAATATTTCTAAATTTGAAGGAAAGTAGATGAAATAACTTTTCTTTAGTTTCTATTTTTATTCAAAATTTATTACGTAGATTTCTAACACCCAATTTAGTGCCTATACATACATTCAAGTACGTAACTTAAAAATATTTGTGAATTAACCAAATATGTGACCTCTGCAGTCAATGTAAAGGGGAGACTACAGAAAAAAAGTATAATTAGTGATTGTCAGTGGTCCGTCTGTATAAAATCATCAATACATTTCACTTACCTTTTCAAGTAAGTAGCCAATGACTAAAAAGCCTTTTCCACCCAGCATCTGTTCTTGCATGGCTACTGAACTTTTAAGTAGTTCAACCAGGAATGCCAAAAGAGTAGCACTGCATGTAAAGTACAGAAAATTCCATTATGTCACTATCAAATATTGATCACCAACACCATTTTACTAATCTAAAGTGTAACAATCATATTCAATTTTAATCTATTTTGCTGTTATCTTAGGTAAGAATATTTCTCACAAGCATGAAAAAAATAAGGTTTTTTATCTTTAAAATTAAACATTATATAGAAACATAACTATGGAGTTATTTTACATTCCAAGGTAAAATATCTAAGTTTATCTTTATACATATATATTCCCTGAAGTAAATCTTACATAAGAAATATACTTCTCCATAATAAAGTCTACCATAATATTCTTTTGAAGCCCATGCTCTCTTAGAAAATTTAAAATATTTTAACAATACTGTTTTGGTCACCTTTTTTTTAAAAAAATAAACTTTTCATTTAGACCTATTTTTCAAAAACAACTTATATATATATATATATATATATACACACATATATATATACATATATTAAAATATCCCGAGAAATATGCAACATGTTACTTATGTCCCATATATGCCCTCAGGAAAATTCATGAGAGCAAAGAAAATAAGATGATTTATGTCATACTGAAATAAAAAGTGACAACTGATTACACAATGTATACACAAATACATAAAAGCACAAAAAGATACGTGCCAGACAAAGATAATGTATTTGGTATGTCTGTGAAATGAAGGAAGAAACAAAAGAAAAATAAATGACTGCATTACATTAAGCTTTGTTAATGTATTACTTCACAAAATTACACAAACAATTTTCAAATCAGCAGCAGTGATACATGGCAGCATTCCTAATCAAGACAATATATACTCTTCATAATATATCTTTGTTGTAGTTTATAACAATAAATAACTCCAAGCCAAACTTTATCAATAATTAAAATAATATCCACTTACATTGGTTTATAATATAACCCAAATTGTATATTTCCATTTATATACATTTCTAAATATATTTTAGATTCACAATTACTCATTTCTACATGAAATGAAGAAAATTTGGTAATGAGGAAAATTTGAAGGCTCAAAAGGAACTAAAGTTATTCTATTTTCTGAAGTTACTCTAGTTCTTCAGGTTTCTATAGGATTAATACCACATTTCTCTGATAATGCGGCTATTTTTGTTCAAATCAGAAATATTCTAATAAAAAGAGTCAATGGAAAATTAGCATCATTATTATCACTATAAAAATTGATAGTTTAATGGAAAGCCTGATATAAGCTAGATAGTATATATTAAATATTTTAAATAAAATACTTTGTTACAAGAAATTAAAATTCAATTACATTACTGGCCCTCTGCCTTTAAACCACATAAAAGAAAATAGTAAACTAGTATTGCAAATCACTGATACTCTTGTACTTTGTCCTAAAGTCAAAGATAGATATTGATAAGAACACAAATAGCAAGGAATCCCCTGGGATTTTATTTATTTATTTTTTTAATGTTTCTGTAAAGAACACCTATAAGCAATCTAGTCCATTTTACATGAATTTTATCAATAGTTAAAGCCACTTCACAAATAATTGCTTAAGCATTAGCACACATAATAGGTCTGCCTAAGTGTCTGGAAAAAAAAAAAAAAAACACTAAAGAAAACTATTGCATAGAGATTTAGTGGGAAAGACCGACTAAGATTCCTAAACATCAGCACTGCCGAAAAGAAAGACTAGAAATGCCTCACCATGGTTCCTATGGTCCATGAAATAAAATGTAAAGTAAGTATTTCTTACAATAAATCACCCTCCTTTACGGAACTACACAAAATGACAAAGATGCCGTAGACGTTTATTCTTTTATGTCAAAAGGAACACTCTTTCTCAAACAACTAATGAATTAATTAAGACTTCTAAACATGGTGAAGTTCCCTTACAAAATCAGAAATATTAATTTTATTATTCCAAAATATTAACAAAGACTAGCCATATAATGTTAATTTTACTTCAATTTTAACTATGACAACAATTGAAAAGTAAAATGCGTTCACTAACAAAAGTATTTTTAATTTATACCTAAAACCCAATGCAATAGCAATACTACATCTTTTCAAAAGTATCTTTAAAATAGGTATATTTGACATGGTGGACTTAATAGTAAATAGATGGCCATCTTCGAAGAGGTACATTTTCAAACATAATTTAACAAACTTACCAGTAACTAAAATGCATCGGATTGCTTCAGGGCTCACAATAAACTTGCAAAATTCTGTGTACTGCCATACAAAATTTCTCTCCATTCTTGCCTATTTCCAACTCCCCTAGATACAAAGGCAAATATAAAGGATACTTCAGCCCATTCCTATATCTCCTACATACCACTTCCTGTCTAGACACATCAGTTCATCTGTAGAGGATCTAAATATTTAGGATAAACCAAATCTGTGTCAGCCAAAACTAGTATACACAACACAGAACATTCTTTTGAAAAGTATAGCAATACCCAGAAACAGATTTCACAGGAATATTTTATTTGATAGAGAAAAAGTAAACTGATTTTTACCTCAGAAAGTCAAATTGCTAAACTTTTCAACAGACAGTACTATAACATGTTCTGTAAGTAGTGATTCTACTTCAGGAATGGTTAAGGGTTTTTAATACTATCTTCTTTTAAGGAAAATGACACTAATAACCTACAGGATTATTTCTTCAAAATAATTACCATCTTTGGATTCTTAAAGAATTTTAATTAAATTAAGAAATATTTATTTCAAATATACTAATAAAGGGCTAGACCTTAAGCAAAAATCAAGGAAGTAATATAATAATACCTTTATGACTTAGCATATTAATAATCTCTTTACTGGTTCACATTATTAAGAATAACCACAATAGTCTTGGCCCATAAATAACTGATAATAACTATGTATAAACATGACTTATTTTTGTTACTAATGAAAAAATATGTACTACCTTTAGGAGTCATTAAAATTTATGTCAATATAGATCTTGACTTTATTTTAATATAACTTAATCCATTTCAATTTCATTATTTTTTAAAAAATAACTAATGTAGATAATCCATGTAATGTGATCCCAAGTCTTACTATCTTGAAGGAATTTTACTACTTAAATATACAATATATCATAAAGATAGACCTAAAATATCTGAAATGAATAAAACTGAATATATAACCTAAGTTCAATTCAAAGACAGTTCTTCGGGTACAGGAAACTGGCTTCTCAATTTACATTGTACTGAAACAATCAAATTACCTCAGCCAGATGGGCTTTTTAAATGCTTTAAGAAGAATGGAATTAATAATGTAAAAATCTGAAGGTTCCCTCTGAAATTCAACACCCTCTGCACTTACATAAGGGTGTTTTTAATCTCTTAAGAAACCTAACAGGCAAAATAACTGTCAGAATAAATTCAGAAATACATTAAATTCTAACAAGATTTAAGGTACCCATAGCAGAGGAAAATCTTTTGACTTTTTCATATGCTTTCATCTTTTGGGTAGCCCAATCTACTACTGAGAAACACTGAAATCTTGCAAAAGATGAATAAATATATAAAATATCTAAAACATAGTTTCTATGCTATTTCTTTCACTACAAAACTCTTCTAAGATGAAAGCGATCCTAGTAGGAATAAAACCGTAAAAGAAATCACCTCAAGTCCATACCCAAAATAATTTCATACTCAACATAATTAATTTCCAGTGATACATACAAAAATCATCCCACAAGTTAGAGGAGTTAAATCCATTCACAGTGCAAAATTAGAAAGGTCTAAACCAAAAGTTTCTAACTCCAGGTATTTTTAGCAGTCATTTTTGGACCAAATGTTCCTGAAGATGCTTTCTCAAAAGACCACCTCCTAACTGGCTACTTAGGCAATCAACCTTGATACACAAATTGTCACATTCATCAATTCAGACATCAAATGGAGATACATGCCGAAATAAGTAAAATACATTTATCTTCAGAGTCAAATAAGGAAAACAGTGAAATGTGGCACAGCAAAATGTGAGGACAGATGAAATACACTGGGGAGCACATGAAATCCTTAGGCCCTAAGCCATGGAATCTCTCCTCAGTAATTTCTACCTTTTCTTTCAGCTTCAGGACTGAATTGCTATCACTGTCTTGGCTGTCAAGGAACATTATTTAAAGGCCCTACTAAATATTAGTCAGGCTATTACCCGTTTTTATCTTTCTTGCTCTGGTAACAGATTTTAAGTTTATGTTTCATCAGCCTATTTTGTTTCTGACAAGATATATTAGAGAAAAAAAATTGACATTTGTAAAATTGTAACTGAAATCTTTCAAAGTTTGTCTTATGAAGAAAATGAAATTTTAAAATTTATACATGTAAAGGAATAACTTCCAAACCTCTTATGGCATCATTGTGTGTAAGTTTATAGCATTTACCAGAATTTACATAGTATGACAACCAAATAGCCTTTTGATCATCTCTGTTCACAGTTCTCTATAAATAAGCAATAGGTATTTATTAAAAGGTTCCAATGTAAAAAAAGATAATGCTGAAAGCCTGTTTGTAATTTAATTTCAGCCAAAGGATGTTCACAATGCTCTAAATTTCCTAGAATCTTTACAAAAGCTTTCTGGACATGTTACCAGTGGCACCACCACTGTATGTGTAATCCATGAATACATGTAAAATTTAGAAATTTAATGATGTAACTCCCTCATACCTAACAACTTCAAAGCTTCAAAGGAAAAACAGAGATAAATTATAATGACAAACAGGTGATCTTAACTATATATTCATATGCTAACGCCTTTCAAGAGTAAAACATGCAAAGCAGGGAGGCCAAACAGCCTGGTTCTTCTCCTGATGCTGGCTCTACTTTCAGCCAAGCCCCAGCCTGTTTCACAGAGGTAGGATTAAAAACATACCTTGTAAGTGCTGAAACTGCCATAAAATAAAATAAATATTAAAACAGCTAGCTACACAGAAAGGTGAAATAATTATTTCATAGTTAGGCTTCACATACGTTCAGGAATTTTCTATCCTTTTCATAATTTATTTCATTCTTAAATGATCTTAGTAAAATCAACTCCTTTACATCTTTTCTGTTTGTGTGTATATATAGCATATTACTATAACTCCACCACAATCAAGATAAAAACAAGTTTGATCACATACACAAAACTCATTTATCCTTAGACCTTTATAGTCACATTCTCCCAAAAGCCAAAACAACCTTGGTTGGCTACTTGTCCCTGATAGTGGTATAGTTCTGACTTTTCAAGAAATGTTATATATATAGAATCATACAGTATGTAATCTTAATATGTACTTCTTGACCAAAATATATTGTCTGAGAATCATCCAAATAGTTGCATATATCAGAAGTCTCTCTTTAAAAAAAAAAAACAAAACTTTTAATTGATGAAGAGTATTCCCTTGAATGAACAGACTACCTAAAGGGCACATCTGAATTGTACCTGTGCATGCTAAGTCGCTTAAGCTGTGTCTGACTCTTTCCGATCATATGGACCATTCCCTGGCAGGCTTCTCTGTCCATGAGATTCTCCAGGCAAGAATAAAGGAGTGGCTTGCCAGGCCCTCCTCCAGGGGAACTTCCTGACACAACCCAGGGATCAAACCCGTGTATTTTATGTCCCCTGAATTTGCAGGTGGGTTCTTTACCACTAGTGCCACAGGGGAAGCCAGAATTGTACCAAGATTATGGCAATTATGAACAGTTGGACTACTATAAACATTCACATAAAGGTTTTTGTGTGAACACTTTTTACTCATTTTCTCACAAATACAAATCCAGGAGTGAAAGTTTTTATATAAGGACATGTTTAACTTTATAACAAACTGCCAGTTGTCAGAATGGCTGTACCATTTGCCAATCCCACCAGTAATATGTTCCAGTTGCTCTTCATCCTTGCTAGCACTTGGCATAATGCACATTTCATTTTTTTTTAGCCCTTCTAAAAATGTTCATTTTAAATATATCTGATAAGAATGTTAAGCATTTTTTCATGTGCTATTTTGACATCCTTATATTTTCTTTGGTGAAATATCTACTCAAGTCTTTCACCCATTTTTTAAAACTGGATTTTATGCTTTCTTACTAACAGTGTTCAAGAGTTATAAAGGTAGTCTTAATATACATCCTTCGTCAAATAAGTGATTTTCTATCATCTTCCTCCAATCTGTAAAATGTCTTCTGATTGTTTCTTTTGTAGAATATTTTAAATTTAATGAAGCCAGTGTCAAATCTGCCCATCTTTCTCTTGTATATATCACACTTTTGGGTCATGTCTAAAATGACTTTGCCTAGCCTAGATCACAAAGACTTTCTCCTATGTTTTCTCAAAAAGTCCTACAGTTTTATATTTTACATTTACAGATGATATTTGAGTTAGTTTTTATTAAGGTGTGAGGTTGTAATCAAGATTCATTTTTAGCATACAACCATCCTTTCTCCTATAGGTAGATTTTGCACCTTTGATAAAAACCAAACAGTTAAGAGTATCTATTTTAGTCTTAGACAGAAAAGACTTCAGGGGAAGGAAAGTATCAAAGATTACGAACAGCATTACCCAATGATAACAGAGTCAATTTTCTAAGAAGACAACACCTAAAGTGCAAATACCTAACAACAGAGTCTAAAACTATGTGAAACAAAAATTGATATAATAAGGAGAAATAGATGAAATCATTATCATAGTTGGAGATTTCAAAATCCCTATCTCAGAAATGGACAACTAGTTATTAGAAAACCAGTTATGACTTAGTTGAACACAACAATAACCAAACAGCTGGAGATAACTGACAACTATATACTACTTCATTCAACCACAGCAGAATAAACATTTCTCTCAAGCTCACATAGAACACTCACTAAGATAAACTGCATTCTGGGAAACAAAACACATCTAATAAATTAAAAATAATGGAAATTACACAGTCTACTCTCAGATCACAATGAAATTAACTAGAACCAGAAAGACTTTAAACAGAAAGACAAATGGAAAATCCCATAATGTGAACATTAAACAATACACTTCTAAATAAAACATGAGTCAAAGAAGAAACCTTGAGAGATATTAAAAACTATTTTGAATGAAGAAATGAAAATGAAAATACAACTTATCAAAATTTGTGGAATAAAATGAAAGCAATGATTCCTGGGAAATTTATAGCATTGAATGCTGTGATACTGTGATTTTAATAAGAAATATCTATTTGTTCTTGGCCCATATTTCTGGCACAGAGCTCTGACACAAAGCTCCCTTTAAATTTCTTAAGGGAGGGGAGCAATAAAGGTGTCTTGTCATGTTAGTGAAGTGACCTTTAGAATTTATTTAAGGATGAAAGCTAGTTGCCAACATGCTGCTGCTGCTGCTGCTGTGTTGCTTCAGTCATGTCCAACTCTGTGTGACCCCATAGGCAGCCTCCCACCAAGCTCCCCTGTCCCTGGGATTCTCCAGGCAAGAACACTGGAGTGGGTTGCCATTTCCTTCTCCAGTGCATGAAACTGAAAAGTGAAAGTGAAGTTGCTCAGTCGTGTTCGACTCTTAGCAATCTCATGGACTGCAGCCTACCAGGCTCCTCCATCCAAGGGATTTTCCAGGCAAGAGTACTGGAGTGGGGTGCCATTGCCTTCTCCGAGTTGACAACATAGCCAACCATATAATCAGAGGATTGGAACTTCCTCTGGGAAGTTCCAGGGAACAGTCCAGTCCCTCCCACCTCCCACCTATTTACCTCTAGGGATGGGAGAAGAGCTGGAGACTGAGTTCAATCACCAACAGTCAATGGTTTAATCAGTGATGCCTATATAATGAAGCCACCATTAAAAAAAAAAAGAGTAAGGCTGGGAGAGATTCCAGGTATGTGAATAAAAGAAGGTGCTAAAAGGTCTGGCACATCTGGAGAGGGAATGAACGCTCTGTGTCCTTTCCGCATAGCTTGCCCTGTGCATCTCTTCCATTTGGATGTCCATCTGTATCCTTTATCATCCTTTTATAATATACTGCTAAGTCGCTTCAGTCATGTCCGACTCTGTGTGACCCCATAGACAGCAGCCCACCAGGCTCCCCCATCCCTGGGATTCTCCAGGCAAGAACACTGGAGTGGGTTGCCATTTCCTTCTCTAATGTATGAAAGTGAAAGTGAAAGGGAAGTCGCTCAGTCGTGTCCAACTCTTCGTGACCCCATGGACTGCAGCCTACCAGGCTCCTCCGTCATTTTCCAGGCAAGAGTGCTGGAGTGGGGTGCCATCACCTTAGTCCGGTAAATAAAATGCTTCCCTAAGCTCTATGAACCAATCTAGAAAAGTAACAGAATCCAAGGATGGGATGGCTGAACTTCCAGTTTATAGCCAGTCAGTCAGAAGTACCAGTAACGACTTGGACTTGCAATTAGCATCTGAAGTTCAAGGAGGAGGCTATCAGAACCTACAATCTATAGTCAGTTGGTGAGAAGCACAGGTGATAATCTGGACTTGCAACTGGCAACTAAAGTGAAGATAGCAAGTCCTATGAGATTGAGCCCTTAACCTGTGGGATCTGATGCTATGCCAGACTTCAGTGTCAGAACTGAGTTAAATTATACAATACTCAGCTGGTGTCACAGGGAATTTCTTGGTGGTATGGAAGGAAAACCACACTTTTGCCTGTTGAAACAGAGGTGTTCAGATCTCTGTAATGAGGCAATTTTTTTTAACATATTAAAAAAAAACTAAAATCAATAATATAAATTTCTGATTTAATAAGCTATAAAAAAAGTGAGTAAATTCAATTCAAAGCAGTAAAAATAAATAATAAGAATCAGAATATAAATCAAATAAATTGAAAATAGGAAATCAATTAAAGCAAAAGCTGATTCTTTAAAAAAGATCAATAAAATTGATAAGCCTCTGGCCAAACAGGGAAAAAAAAAAAAAGAACAAGACAGGAATATTAGTATTAGAAATAAAAGAAGAAACATAGCCACACACCTCATGAAAATCAAATAATAATAAAAGAAAGTATGAGCAATTCTATGCTGACAGATTTGAAAACCTAAATGAAACTCAGAACCATTCTGCCAAAAGTCACACAAGAAGAAATAAACATTTTAAAACTGAATCAACAATTAATAAGCAGAAATCACCAATCCCAGATGGGTTCATTGGTGAATTCTACCTAACACTTAAGGAAGAAACTGTACCAGTTCTCTACAGATTTTTCAGAGCATGGAAGCAGAGGAACTATTTTCATAACTCATTATATGAAAAACTAGAATGAATTAGGAAAAACTATCACTCAAATCAAAACTAGACAGTCACAGTAAGTACATTATAGACCAATATCTATTAAGAACAGAAAATTCTCAACAAAACCTGACCAAATTGAATTTAAACAAGATAAAAGAATTATATACCATAATAAAATGAGATTTATTCAAAGTATGCACGACTGGCTCAAGATTAAAAAATCATTTTATGTCATCCAACACCCATTACAAAGCGTCTCTGCTGGCTCAGTGGTAAAGAATATGCCCGCCAATGCAGTAAACTCAACTTCGATACCCGAGTTGGGAAGATCCTCTGGAGAAGAAAATGCAACTTATTCCAGTATCTTTGCAAGGGAAATCCCATGACAGAGGGGCCTGGTGTGCTACAGTCCACAGGGTCACAAAAGAGTCAGACACGACTTAGCGATTAAACAACACCAACAACAATTACCCATCACAGCAATATACTCAAAAAAATTCTCAAGTTCATATCTATAGATGTAGGGAAAGCACTGGACCCAATCCAACAGCCAACATGATAAAAACTCTCAGGGAACTAGGAATAAAGGGAAAGGTTCTCAACTTGATAAAGACTATAAAAAACCTACAGGTAATGTCATATTTAATGATGAAAAATCCAACTTTCCCACTTTTTCAAGATCAAAAAGAAAGTAAGGATGTCCACTCTCACCATTCCTTATCAACACTACACTGGAAGTCTCTGCTAATGTGATAAGACAAGAAAAGGAAATAAAACATATACAAATTGGGAAAGAAAACACAAAACTGTTTTTGTTCACAAACAGCATGATTATCTATTTTAAAAGTTTGAAATAACTGATTAAAAAAAAAACTACAGGAACTAATAATCTATTAGTTCATTCATTGCTGGTGGGAATAAAAATGGTACAGACATTTTGGAAGAGTTTGGAGGTTTTTTATGGGAGTAAACATAATCTAGCAATCATGATTCTTTGTATCTACCCAAAGGTCTTGAGAGTCCCTTGGACTGCAAGGAGATCCAACCAGTCCATTGTAAAGGAGATCAGTCCTGGGTGTTCTTTGGAAGGACTGATGCTAAAGCTTAAACTCCAATACTTTGGCCGCCTCCTCCAAAGAGCTGACTCATTGGAAAAGACTGATGCTGGGAGGGAGTGAGGGCAGGAGAAGAAGGGGACAACAGAGGATGAGATGGCTGGATGGCATCACCGACTCAATGGACATGAGTTTGGATGAACGCCAGGAGTTGGTGATGGACAGGGAGGCCTGGCATGCTACAGTTCATAGGGTCGCAAAGAGTCTGACACGACGGAGCGACTGAACTGAACTGAACTGAAAAGGTGTTGAAAACATATATATACACAAAAACATGCACACAGATATTTATAGAAGCTTTATTTTTAATTGCAAAGACTCAGAAGCAACAAAGATGGCCTTCAACAGATGAATGGAAAAATAAACTGTGATACATTTAGACAAAGGATATATATTCAGTGCTAAAAAGAAATGAGCTATCAAACCATGAAAAGACATGGAGGAACTTTAACTGCATATTACTAAGTGAAACAGGATAATCTGAAACTGTTGCACACTATATGATTTCAATTATATGACATTCTGGAAAAGGCAAAATTATGAAGACCATAAAAAGATCAGTAGTTGCCTGGGGACAGTCAAAAGGGTAAAACAAAAAATACATTTAGGGAAGTAAACATACTTGTTATGATATTATAATGATGGCCATATGGCATTATACTTTTTTCAAACCTGTAACATGTATGACACCAAGACGAGGTCTTAAATATGGAGTTTAAGTGATTATGATCTATCAAAATATATTCATCCTTTCAAAAAAAGATGTTAAGATTTTGGTGACTGACACCAATAATAGGGGAGGGTATGTATTTGTGAAGAAAAGGAGTATATGAAAAATCATTTCCGCTACTTCCTTTTAATTTTATTATAAATTAAATTTCTCTAAAAAATAACAAAAATAAAAATCAACTTAAAAAAAATGTCAAAATAACAGAAAATGAAGAACAGGTTATGAGCTTTTATTTGGAGGAGGCTCAGTTTCAGATAATTTCCTCATGGTTTGGGGTATACGAGCCTAAATATAAGGATGCTAGAGAAAAACCCTGGGTGTTTTCCATCCAGGTAATAAGATTATGAATCCAGAAACAAAATAAAATAAAAGTCAATAAAATTATAATACTAAATTAATTAGAATGATACCTTATTAATTATTTTATTAAAGATTCCACTTATTGCACCTAAGGTCATCATATCCACAGGAGGGAACAGGAAGACAGCAGAAACACTTGGGAGTTTTACACACAGTTTCCACCAAAATATTCTGTGCTTCTGAGTATGAGCTGTGAATATTCAGGCATATGGTAATTTTTCTCAGAAAAGCTAGTAATACTTATGTTAGTTTTAGACTGTATGAATATCATAATATCAAAATGAATGAAACAATTTACCTTATTTCAGAAGGAATGTAAAGACATAGAAAAACTAAAAGAAATAAATGCTATTCAATGCATAAAATAACATCTTCAATTACAAAATAATATTAAAATACTGAAGGACAGAGACTGTGGATATGCAAACTAGAGGAAAATTGAGGCAACAAATGCATAAAGATGTGACTGGTTGCCAAAACTCCTGAAATTAATAATTTGTATTTCACTCCTTTGCCAAAACAATGCCTTTCTTTGTTTGCTTTTGGTCAAATATAAAGCAGAAGCCTTTCTTTATGGCAGGAAAAATTCACAAAGCAAAATTATGTGTGGTAAATTAAAACAGCACAAAGTAACATAGCACTAAAAACAAGTTTCAGTAAATGTAAAGGAAACTTTTATGAAGGAATTATTGTAGAAAAGTGACCATTTATGGAAAACACTTTAAAATGGACTGTAGAAAAATAGTTTATTTGAAAAGTCAATGTAATCAGACATCATAAGTCTGAAAGAAACAAAATGTCCTTTCTTGTTGATAGCTGACAAACCCAAACTGTTAGATGTACTACAAACTGTATTACCAAATATCTTCTGTAAAGGATCCACTGAGTAAAAAATACTTTGCAGACAAAGAAGAAAAGGCTATTTGAACATTACACTATATTTTCCCTATGTTTCAGGCAGAATAATGCATTTTAATTTTTATTTACAGATTAATTTCTACAATAAATTAAATGTAAATTCCATTTTACTCTACTTAAATCTCACTAAACAAATTATTATTTGGTTTTCCTCCTTTAATAGTAATAGAGGGGTGTGTGTTGTTGCTATTGTTTAGTCACTAAGTCATGTCCAACTCTTTTGCAACCTCGTGGACTATAGCCCACCAGGCTTCTCTGATCATGGGATTTCCCAGGCAAGAATACTGGAGTGGGTTGCCATTTCCTTCTCAGGAGGATCTTCCCCACCCAGGGATTGAACTCCAGTCTTCTGCACTGTCAGGTACGTTCTTTACTACTGAGCCACATGGGAAGCCCCAGTAGTGGTATACCTACATCAAATATATTTTCTGAGTCTGTTTTGCTTCAAAGAACACTTTCATTACCAATTTTATAAACTTAAAAAAGAAAAAGCCAAAAAAGCAAATATGCATATAAAGAAGTGAAAGATATATATATTCCTAAAAAATATATAGAAAATAATTTTACATATACAGAGCCTTAAATGTTTAAATACTTCTGGAAACCAAAATTATAATAATTATATTCTACATATACAAACAACAACCTCCATAAGGGACAGAATCATTACACACAAGAACTGATTTCACTTCTTTTAGTCTATAGAAAGCATGCACATTTCATTTTTTAAAGTCAGTTCCAGTGAAACATATGTAGAGATATTTGATATTATATATATAATAGGCACTTTTCCTTGAACTAAAAAACCAGAAAACATGGTCAAAGAATTTTTATATCACTTTGAAGTGTAAGTGGAAATTTAGGTTGTTAACACATTGAAATGCTTAAATTTTCAGGTAATTTTGTTAGTTTATATATGACAATGATGTTAATCAGGACTTCAAAATGAAAATTTAATTATTAAAGGGGCTATGAAATTCAAAAAATTGCTGGAATATCTTTGGCTAGCAAGATAGTTTTTAGGGAAAAAGATCGATTTACACCCACTGAACAAATAAGTCATAAATACTCACCTTACAAGAGTATTCTTAATTATAAGATCATTGACACAAATGTTTTATGGGATTTGCTAAATTTTTTATAGCTTATATTCGATCAAACAGTCTATTAAACAACCTGTATTATAACTAGAAACAGAAAGAACACTTTTCTGATAAAAATATTTATATAATTACAAGAATTCATTTACATGATCACTTGTGGTTGGTTTTAGTTTATAAAATTTGTCAGTTAAAAATAGCATTAAAATACATTTTAGTAATACAAAATTGCATCACATCAAATAGACTACCTACTATTTTCTGAGGAAATAACTCAATAATGCTTACATGTACCAGAGGCTCCTTGTGATAGATATTTTATATATTCTATCTTACTTTAATTCATATTACTATCAGATAAAGACTGCATTACTAAAATCACTCCACACCTTGCAAAGGTGATTCTTAAAGAGTTAATCATGGCAGTTCAGAGTGACAGTTCTGGAATCAGGCTTTCAGAATTGTAACTCTGGTCCTACTGCTACTGCTGCTAAGTCGCTTCAGTCGTGTCTAACTCTGTGCGACCCCACAGACGGCAGCCCACCAGGATCCCCCGTCCCTGGGGTTCTCCAGGCAAGAACACTGGAGTGGGTTGCCATTTCCTTCTCCAGTGCATGAAAGTGAAAAGTGAAAGTGAAGTCGCTCAGTCGTGTCCGACTCTTAGCGACCCCATGGACTGCAACCCACCAGGCTTCTCCATCCATGGGATTTTCCAAGGCAAGAGTACTGGAGTGGGGTGCCATTGCCTTCTGCCACTTAATCTCTGTGACCTTTAACAGGCATGAAATTTTTCTTTCCCTTATCAGCAGAAAGGATTAAATGAGATAATATAAACAGCTAATGGCATACCATAAGCACTCAGTAAATGTCTTGTGTTAGTACTACACACCCTCAGATAGCCCCAGCACCTAAGAACAGATAGTTCAAAACAGAATACAAGTTTGAGCCTTAGTCTGCCCTAACAACAAAAGATGCATAACACTGTCTTTAAAAAGAACTACTCAGTGTATTTTTAATCCTTTGATATACAAAATCCTTATATCTTGTGCCAGTAAACAGGTATTTTTTCAGAACACATTATTCCCAAGTCAAACACATGGGGAAGATTTGTTTTGCTTTCTATCATCTATAGAATTCAGTAACATGTACTCAAAAAAAGAGGCTGGGAGCTAAGATGGAGAAGACAGGACATTAATAGTCGATGTCTTGATATATGATCTATCAAATCAAAGGAATATGGTATTTCTAATATACAGACTCTTAGTTACACACAAAATACCGAAGCCATGATTATTTCAAGATCGGAGTTATACTTCTTGAAATCTTTTATTAAACATTTGTTCATTATTTACTCATTATATAAGTATTTACTAAACGTTTAGTGAAAGGCAATTTGTTTAATTATTGCTCTCAATGACCGCTTGACAGAATGGGATTGAAAAGTCCAATACAAACATTATTAATCTATGAGAAAATAAAAAAGCTTCCAAACAGCTTTCATCACTGGCAGAATTATTCAAGGTGATGATGGAGATTGAGAATCATTATGAATAGGATGGAATCACTATAACAACTCTGCCTAGATGACTTAGTCAAAAAAATCACATTAAAAATACTGTATGTGTTTTCAAAAGCTATCATTTATTACATTTTTGGTTCACTTTTTGTTTCATGATAAAGGCTAAACTACATGTCAAAAGAGCAATGAAAAATCTTACAATTGGATATTTAATGGGGATGCTAGTGGGGTAGCTACGAAATCTAAAAACCAGCTAAAGAACACCATCTCAAATCCTTGCAGCTATTTTATAACTCGGTATTGGCTTCCAAACATGGGTTAACACATTCCTCACTTTTAAACCACTATACCTAGAAAATGGATAAACAGTTCACAATCAGTTTTAATCACTACAACTGAAATTTGAAGTATGAGTCCTACTTCATCACTTAAATAAGTAATTTTCCATTGTAAATAACATCATTTACAATGATCTTGTAAACATCAAAGAGAAAACAATATGGTTCAAACAGAAAATAATATGGCTCCTACCATAACAATGAATCTCTATGCTTGGTGAAATATATTTTAAATATACAACCATAGTATTAGGATAATCTTAAATAACCTACTGTCATCCGAATAACAAACCCAGCATATATTCAGTGCCTATTGTATCAATTTACGTATTTTATTGCATTTAATTTAATAATCTGGTGAGCTATTATTATTCTAATTATATAATGGTAGAAACTAAAGAACAAAATAGATAACACACTCAAAGTTGTATTAATAATAAATGCAATGTAACACACCACTTCTAAGCAATTATACTCCAATAAACACTTTTTAATAAATCATTGTTGCTGTTGTTGTTCTTTTTCAGTCCCTGAGTCATGTCTGACACCTTTAGACCCTATGGATTACAGCACCCCAGGCTTCCCTGTCCTTTGATCAAACTCAGTGATGCCATCCAACCATCTCACCCTCTGGGGCCGCTTTGTCCTACTGCCCTCAATCTTTCCCAGCATTAGGGTCTTTTCCAATAAGTTGGCTCTTCACATCAGGTGGCCAAAGTACCGCAGCTTCAGCATCAGTCCTTCCAATGAATATTCAGGACTGATTTCCTTTAGGATTGACTGGTTGGATTTCCTTGCTGTCCAAGGGACTCTCAAGAGACTTCTCCAGCACCCTGCTCAAAAGCATCAATTCTTCTGCACTCACCTCCTTTATGGTCCAGCTCTCACATCCATATATGACAACTGGAAAAATTAGCTTTAAATATACAGAACGTTGTTGGCAAATTGTGTCTTTGCTTTTTAATACTCTGTCTAGGTTTAGGTTTGTCACAGATTTCCTTTCAAGGAGCAAGTATCTTTTAATTTCATGGCTGCAGTCACCATGTGCAGTGCTCTTTGAGCCAAAGAAAATAAAATTTGACACTGTTTCTACTTTTCCTCCCATCTATTCCCATGAAGTGATGGGACGGGATGCCATGATCTTAATATTTGAAAGCTGAGTATTAAGTCAGCCTTTTTACTCTCCTCTTTACCCTCATCAAGAGGCTTTTTAGTTCCCCTTAGCTTTCTGCCATTAAAGTGGTATCATCTGCATATCTGAGGTTGTTGGTATTTATCCCAGCAATCTTTATTCCAGTCTGTGCTTTCATCCAGCCTGACATTTTGCATGATGTACTCTGCATATAAGTTATATAAGCAGAATGACAATACACAACCTTGGTGTACTCCTTTCCCAATTTGGAACCAGTCTGCTGTTCCATGTCCGGTTCTAACTGTTGCTTGTTTACCTGCATATAGGTTTCTCAGGAGGCAGGTAAGGTAGTCTGGTATTACCATCTATATAAGAATTTTCCACAGTGTGTTGTGATCCACACAGTCGAAGGCTTTACTGTAGTCAGTGAAGCAGAAGTAGATGTTTTTCTGGAATTCCCTTGTCTTTTCTATGATTCAACAGATAGTGGCAATTTGATCTTTGGTTCCTCTGCCTTTTGTAAATTAAGCTTTTACATCTGGAAGATCTTGGTTCACATACTGTTGAAGCCTAGCTTGAAGGATTTTGAGCATCACTTTGCAAACATGTGAAACAAGCACAACTGTACAATAGTTTTAATTCTTTGGCACTGCCTTTCTTTTGGGTTGGAATGAAAACTGATCTTCTCCAGTCCCGTGGTCACTGCTGAGTTTTCCAGATTTGCTGGCATATTGAGCCCAGCACTTTAACAGCATCATCTTTTAGGCTTTGAAACAGCCCAGCTGGAATTCCATCAGTTTCACTAGCTTTGTTCAAGTAATGTTTCCTAAGGCCCATTTGACTTCACACTCTAGGATGGCTGTCTCTGGGTGAGTGACCACACTGTCTTGGCTATCCAATAAGACCTTTTTGTCTAGTTCTGTGTATTCTTTCCACCTCTTCTTAATCTCTTCTGCTCCTGTTAGGTCTTTGCTGTTTCTGTTCTTTATTGTGCCCATCTTTGCATGAAGTATCCCCTCAGTATCTCCAATTTTCCTGAAGAGATCTCTAGTCTCTCCCATTCTATTGTTTTCCTCTTTTTCTTTATATTGTTCACTTAAGAAGGCTTTCTTCTCTTTCCTTGCTGTTCTCTGGGAGTCTCTTCAGTTGGGTATATGTTTTCCTTTTTCCTTTGCCTTTCGCTTCTCTTCTTTCTATTTGTAAGGGCTCCTCAGACAACCATTTTGCCTTCCTGCATTTCTTTTTTGGGGGATGGTTTAGGTCACCACCTTCTATACAATGCTATGAATCTTTGTCCATAGTTTTTCAGGCACTCTGTCTGCCAGATTTAACCCCTTGAATGTACTTGTCACCTCCACTGTATAATCATAAGTGATTTGATTTAGGTCATACACTGGAGGTTTTCCCTACTTTCTTCAATTTAAGCCTGAATTTTGCAATAAGGAGCTGATTATCTGAGCCAAAGTCACTTCCAGGTCTTGTTTTGCTGACTGTATAGAGCTTCTCCATTTTTGGCTGCAAAGAACATAATATGACTTCAGTATTGACTATCTGGTGATGTCCATGTGTAGAATCATCTCTTCTGCTATTGGAACAGGGTGTTTGCTATGACCAGTGTGTTCTCTTGGCAAAACTCTTGTTAGTCTTTGCCCTGCTTCATTTTGTAGTCCAAGACCAACCCTGCCTGTTACTCCAAGTATCTCTTTGACTTCATATTTTTGCATTCCAACTCCCTATAATGAAATGGACATCTTTTTTGATGTTAGTTCTAGAAGGTCTTGTAGGTCTTCAAAGAACTATTCAACTTCAGCTCCTTCAGCCTCTGTGGTTGGGGCCGAGACCTGGATTACTGTGATGCTGCACAGTTTGCCTTTGAAACAAATTGAGAGAACTAAGAGCATCTGTCATTTTTGAGACTGCACCCAAGTACTGCATTTTGGACTGTTTGTTGACATGAGGGCTACTCCATTTCTTCTAAGGGATTCTTGCTCACAGTAGTAGATTTAATGGTCATCTGAATTCAATTTGTCCATTTTCCATTTTAGTTCACTGATTTCTAACATGTAGATGTTCGCTCTTTCCATCTCCTACTTGTATGCTGTATGCTCAGTTGCTTCAGTCGTGTCCAACCCTTTGCAACCCTACAGACTGTAGCCCACCAGGCTGCTCTGTCTCCTCCTTGATCAGATTCAATTTACCTTGATTCATGGACCTAACAGTCCAGGTTCCTATGAAATATTGTTCTTTACAGCACTGGACCTTATTTTCTCTACCAGACACAGCCACAACTGAGTATCATTTCTACTTCTGCACAGCCTCTTCCTTATTTTTGGAGCTATTTCTCTGTTCTTCCCCAGTAGCATACTGGACACCTATCAACATGGGGGGCTCATCATCCAATGTCATATCTTTCTGCCCTTTCATACTGATCATGGAGTTCTTGAGGCAAGAATACATGAGTGGTTTGCCCCTTTCCAGTGGACCATTTTTGTCAGATGGCAATAATAATAAATAAACTTGGGGTTTGAATTCAAGTTTTTCTAACTTGAACATCCACACTAGTTAACAACTATAATATGTAGCCTTCATGATAAAACAAAGTCATAAAATTTCTCCTGTACATACAAAGTCTATTTTTAAAGGCTCTAGAAAATAATTTCTTCAATAAATTATTTTAATATTAAGACTTCAATATATACAGTAAAACTCATCAATGATTAGAACAATAATAAATTATAGTGTCAATAGAAGTGAACCTTATATAAACAATAAAATGCTTCATAAATCAGGCTACTGAGCGGAGGAAAGTGTGTGAAACTAAGATGTTTTAGCTTGAAACATAAAAGGCAAAGAATTAACTTATTTCAGAGTTTCTCTCAATTTCTCCAAAAAGCAGTCAAGAATTAGACAATATTGCAATTTGGGGCACATATTTATTATATAAAAAACATTTTCTAAAATGGGCACATATAAAATTTTGTTGAAGATTTTTAAAGTTCAAATAGATTCTCATTCATCAGTGTGTGCTTGCGTGTGTGCTAAGTCATTTCAGTCATGTCTGCTACGGCCTGTAGCCAGCTGGGAACCTCTGTCCATGGGATTCTCCAGGCAGGAATACTGGAGTGAGTTGCCATGCCCTCCTCCGGGGGATCTTCCCAACTTAAGGACAGAACCCACATCTCTTTAAGTATCCCGCACTGGCAGGCAGGTTCTTTATCATTAGCACCATATGGAAAGCCATCCCTATTCAGCTAGAAGTTTAAAGTTAACTAAAAATAAGATAACATATCCTATTTTAAATTCTCATTCATATACATGAATTTAAGATGTAGCCCAAAATTAAGGAATTCTATCAATCCTTGCCCTAAAGCTAACAATTTATGTTCTTCAAGTAGAGGGGTATGTTCCATTTAAAAATTTTTCTCAACATTTTAAAAACTGAAAGACAGTATTACCACCAAAATGGTGGCCCTCCAAACTTTAAATATAACAAAAGACTTCATTACTGATACACACAAATGTCAAAAAGCCAACCTCAGACATCAAGAGCTTTGAAGTAACTAATGAAAAACTATTGGATAAGAATTCAAAATAGCACATAAGTGAACCACACGGGAGGGCTGAAATACATACCCAAAACAGGTATGTATTATTACTGAAATGGAAAGTGATACATTTCTTATTATACTTTTTTTATTGGCCATAAACTAAGAACATATATATCACTGAAAAAATTAAAGCTATGGCATGGAAAAATTAACATGAATGATATAAAAAAACTAAAAACAAATCCAAATGAAAATCAGAAAGCTGATCCTTTATACTACCTTTTATCTGTTATAAAATAAATACTATTTAAATATCAAAATATAATACAAACACTAAAACGAGTTTTGAAAACAGAATATGACAAATAATCATGTACTTGGTCCCGGTCCTTAGATGAATGGACCAGATATCTGTTAAATATAGTTTTAGCACTGAGATTTTATAACTATTGAATAATATAAATTATTATAATCATTTTAAGTATAACATTCAAACTGCATAATCTTTCTAATTTTTCTGCATGAAGTAAATCACTATATTTCAGGTTAAAATAATTATGGACTTAATATTAATTCATAAGAAATATTTAAATTACACATGAAGTTTTCTAATTGCTATTTCACCTCTAACTTCTTTTCATAGCACTTACTAGGTTTTAAATTACTGATCATAATGTGTCCTAGTTCACTTAGATGATAAAGAACAAAACATTTGCATTTAAATTAGGACTGGGATTTAAAGTTTCATTTTTCAGCTAAGCTGATCTATTTCTCAATAAAATGATTGAAGATCTCATAGCAAAGTAGTATCTCAGCAGGACATGGCCTCCAGATTCATTTTCACATCAAAATGCTAACCAATACATTATACTGATTAAAAAAAAGAAAGAAAAAAAGCATGACCCATAGATGAGAGCTGAGTTTTGTAAATGTACAGGTCAGATTTATATTTAGATTTATACTTTACATAAAGATGGTCCCAATACAGGGACAATATTATGAGCAATATTAAGAGAGAAGTTTGTTAATAGCTAATTTAAATAATTAATATGAAAAATCATGCTACATTTCAAGAACTCTAAATTTTTCCCCATCTTAATTTTTTCTATCAATTCAAAATTGGATGATCCATAAAGAATCTCATGTATATATGTATATATTAATGAAGCATTTCTATATTACTGTTTAGTAAACTAAATTAATGTTTACTTATATAACTTTCCCTTTAAATTCTCCAAACATATACAGAAATAGTTAAACTATCTGTGTAATTCACATTTAACTTATGCCATAAATGATTCTACGAAATAAAGTTAAGTTGGAGTTTAATACATGAGGTATTTAATTAAAAAAAAAAGAAGTTATAAAAATTGCACATGAAATAAATCTAATTAGAAAATTCTGGATATATAAAACATGGATATGCCAGTGGTTAGATTTAGGTTCTCAAACATAGAAATAAAGCTAATTTCAATTAATATTGCTCTAGTATTATGATACTAGCATTATACAATAATACTAATATTTAGGATATAAATTATATAACTGTTATTAAATACTATTCTTGAGAATAAACTTTACCCTAGTAATTTTGTTTAATTTGACAGGATTTCACCAACAATTCAAAGAATGAGCATTCATTTGCAAAGTGAAAGGCCAGGACTGACACTTTTCCTACTTCATATTATAATCACTATGCTATACCTAGTAAGAATATTTTTATCAAGGAAGTCACTCCTTTGTGGTTATAAAATTTGTCAACTTTTTTACTTTGTGTCAATATATCTGCCTTAATCCTAAAGAAACTTTATTAGCATTATAAGGATAAAAACCAGTATTATAATATATTTACATAGCACCAAGGGTACCATGCATAATCTAAACATTAAAAAATACCATAAGTTACATACTGAAAGAAAACTTACCAGACAGTGGTTTCCACTTGACTGTCATTGAGCTGCCGGTTGTCTAGTTGTGCAAAAAGTGGGAAAAGCACTTGAATCCCTCCAATTGAATGAATTGCACTATGAATTGAATGTGTAACTATAGCTTTTACATCCTAGGTTCAAAAACAAAAATGTGTATTAAATTTTCTAAAGCATGTTATCACTATTTCCTTGTTTCAGATAACTTTGTAAGAAAATTAAATAAAATAGATATTTAAAAATCTATTTTTAAATTTTTAAATCAAAATTATATAATTTTATACAAATTTAAAATAAAAATTTGAAATATTTTGATAATCACTTAAATTTAAAGCTTAAGTTGAGAGATTTTTACACTGAAAATATGAGTATCTAAATCAAAATATATTTTAAAAAAGAGATGCTATTAATAGATACAAAAGCACTCAAATAATTTTTATGTTAGGGGAAAAAATACTTACAGGAAAGTATTTTTATATTTACAATTATCTATTTACTAATTCACTGATTTTATTTCAAAGGGTAAGAAACAGAAAATGCAACAGAAAAGACAGATTTCCTACTAAGGAAACAAATCCAAGGTAAACTATATTGCCAAATAAAATACAGAAGGCAAAAACACTGTTCAAAGTACTAGAAGACCAAAAAAGAAAAACAAAGAGCAACTGGAGATTTACAGGTAAGCAATGTATAAAATGTAAAATAAAGACACAGTGTTGATGAGAACATTAAGACTAAGCTACTATTCACCTACCTGGAGCATTAAAGCATGTGGGGAATGCACAAAGATCGATGCGTTTTCCTTTGGTGATGATTCCAGGCATAGTTGAGCATCAGTGGCTTTAGCATTATATGTAAATGCAATACTACTTGCAAGCTTCCCATCATACAGAACCTGTTTATGATGTTCTGCTAAATGAATATCACTTTCAGACTTAAACTTGAAGGTGCTCTGAAAAAATAAAACTTAAGTTAAACACTCTTTAAATGAAACATACTAAAAATCTCAAGTTTTAAAGCAGAGAAAAACTTAAGATAAACTAAGATAAACAATTTGTTGTGACATTTCCATGTGTTGGGTACTTGTCAGTGGCATTATTTTGTTATTCTCACCTCAGTTCTATGAGTTACAGTTTATTATGCTAATAAACACACTCAAATCTTCATGTTATCATTTTTACTAAAATTTTGATCATATATAAAATAATTTTATTAAGATATTATAAGGTCTGCTGCTGCTGCTGCTAAGTCGCTTCAGTCGTGTCCGACTCTGTGTGACCCCATAGATGGCAGCCCACCAGGCTCCCCCGTCCCTGGGATTCTCCAGGCAAGAACACTGGAGTGGGTTGCCATTTCCTTCTCCAATGCATGAAAGTGAAAAGTGAAAGTGAAGTCGCTCAGTCATGTCCGACTCTTAGCAACCCCATGGACTGCAGCCTACAAAGGTCAGATGGTATTAAATGTAAATAGGCTCTTACTTCAATAATTCATAACATAAACTTAAATTTTTCTTGTTAACACTTTCAAAAGCATGTATAGAAGTAAACAGTGCCCAGCACATGAACTATTAATATAGAAACAAGGCTATCGGTTGAGACTAAAAAATGTTTATTCATAAAAATATGTCTTTATTATAAAAAGTATATCAAGATAGTGATATCAATGCTACTCCACAAAAAATCACAATAGCCATGTCAAAACCCAGAAGAAAAGTTCATATTATCACTTTAAATGAAGGACAAGAAATAAAGGACTACAATAAGAAAAGTACGGTTAGAAACAGTTAAAATTTCTCTGCAGGTGTATGAAACTGACAATGATAAATACATTTAACCTTTGCAAAAATCACATATTAGTATCCCATCACTTCATGGCAAATAGATGTGGAAACAATGGAAACAGTGACAGATTTCCTTTTCATGGGCTCCAAAATCACTGCAGATGGTGACTGCAGCCATGAAATTAAGACACTTGCTCCTTGGAACAAAAGCTATGGCAAACCTGGACAGTATATTAAAAAGCAGAGACATTACTTTGCCAACAGAGGTCCGTCTAGTCAAAGCTATGGTTTTTCCAGTAGTTATGTTTCCATGTGAGAGTTGGACCATAAAGAAGTCTGAGCACCAAAGAATCAATGCTTTTGAAATGTGGTGCTGGAGAAGACTCTCTCCTCCCTTGGACTGTGAGGATACCAAACCAGTCAATTCTAAAGGAAATCAGTCCTGAATGTTCATTGGAAGGACTGATGTTGAAACTGAAACTCCAATACTTTGGCCACATGATGCAAAGAACTGACTCATTGGAAAAAACCCTGATGCTGGGAAAGATTGAAGGTAGGAGGAGAAGGGGACGACAGAGGATGAGATGGTTGGATGGCATCACCGACTCAATGGTCATGAGTCTGAGTAAGCTCCTAGAGTTGGTGATGGACAGGAAGGCCTGGAGTGCTTCAATCCATGGGATCACAAAGAGTTAGACACAACTGAGCGACTGAACTGAACTGCATGCAGATCAAACATGTCAGGACAAATTTAGCCAATTATCTACAGTTTTCTGAACTACTACTGAAAGAGTCTTACTAACTTGAACCTGGATGCAAATCATTCATTATTAGCATGCCAGAAGACAGGAGCAGCATGAAAAATGAAAACTATGTGTATGTCGCTATAGATGGTACCCTTAGTTTTTAAATGTATGCATGTCTATATATTTGAATATTAGACATAAGGTGAAAATGTCACTATTTTGGATCAGATCTTTCGCTATCTTCTCAATTAAATGGGATGTAGAACATTATCTCTCATCTCAATGTTTCCTAATTTAATCGCTTTTATTTATTTTTTTTTTTGTTCAATGTCCATAAATAGTTTTATTTCTGCTCAAACATATTCATTCATCTACATGTTGTCTATGGGTTAAAACAGCAGAGCTAACTAGTTATAAAAGAGCCTTTACAGTCTACAGGGCCTAGAATAATTAATATCTGATTCTTTCCATAGGAAAAATAAGTTGATTCCTGTTTTAATAAAGAGAATATCCTATCTTCTGCAAGACTCACTTTTTGATTACACAATATTTGTTTTAATTATCTTATAATGCACTCTAGACTTTTATCCAGTCCATATCCTACGAGATGAAATGATTTCAGGACACTAAGAAAAACACTTAATGAATGGATGGATGGATGGATAGATGAGAGTAAAATAAAGAAATAAGTACCATGAGATATCATATATTGTCATAAATTGATTATATATAACTATTTAGCAACTCTGTAAGCCAAACATTCATTTAAAATATAGTGGTGGTGCTGTTAGAAGCTACTGACTGATAAGTCAAAGGAATTCACTAGAGTTAAGCTTCATACATAAGAAATTCGGTTCTTTTTAATCGCTTTTATAACTCACAGATTCATACAAGATAGAGGTAACAGGTAAATTAAAATATATCTGAATCAAAGACTCTACTTCAATTCCTAATGTACTAAAGAATAGGTGATAATTATAACAGGAAATTGAAACAAAAAATTCTTTAAAAAATATTTTAATACATATTTGAGCTACTACTGGCAATATAAAATACATGTAATTGCCTCCTTCATTGATTGCCTAGTGTTATAAAATAAATACTTTAATATGAATGTTAATAAAATCATAAATGGTCAAAATGTTTAACATCTGAACATTTTTAAGATGCTATTTAAAAAAATTATTGGAGTATAGTTGTTTTAAAATGTTGTATTAGTTTCTGCTACACGTCCACTTTTTTAAATATATTCTTCCTATATAGGTCATTATGGAGCATTGAGAAGAGTTTCCTGTGCTATACAGTAGGTCCTTATTAGTTATCTATTTTATATATAGCAAAGTGTATATATCAATCTCAACATTTGTGTTTTTAACACCTTTTTAGAGTAAGATTTAACAAATATGTTAGAATTTTGACCTATTTTGTGAACCAAAGATCAAAAGCACTATTAATTATTTTAGAGTAAAACAAAAGAGCTAACTTGTAGAAAGGAGAAGGCGATGGCACCCCACTCCAGTACTCTTGCCTGGAAAATCCCATGGACAGAGGAGCCTGGTAGGCTGCAGTCCACGGGGTCGCGGAGAGTCGGACACGACTGAGCGACTTCACTTTCATGCACTGGAGAAGGAAATGGCAACCCGCTCCAGTGTTCTTGGCTGGAGAATCCCAGGGACGGAGGAGCCTGGTAGGCTGCCGTCTATGGGGTCGCACAGAGTCGGACACAATGGAAGTGACTTAGCAGCAGCAGCAACTTATAGAAGTAAAATTATTTAATTGACGGAATCTGGGAGAAGAGTACACAGAACACTGAGACAATGGGGAAGCTGACCAAATAAGTAAAGACTAAAGGAGCTGGATAAGAGAAAGGCAAACTGTAGGACAATCACGTAGAGAAGTGATGTCTCCTTATGATGGTAATAATATACCAAGAAAAGCAATATGTAAAGGATGGAAATAGCAACTGGAAAAAGACCAACATATGCTCTTAGTAGAGGCTACCTTATGATTTCTTAAAAAATTTGACAACAAAAGCAAATATTAACAACAAAAGCAAATATTAACAAGTGGGACTACATGAAACTACAAAGCTTCTGCATAGCAGGAAACGACCAAAAAAAAATGAAAAGGAAACCTACCAAACTAGGAGAAAGTGAAAGTGAAAGTAAAGTCTCTCAGTCATGTACGACTCTTTGCAACCCCATGGACTGTAGCCTAACAGGCTTCTCCATCCATGGGGTTTTCTAGGCAAGAGTACTGGAGTGGGTTGCCATTTCCTTCTCCAGGAGATCTTCCCAACCCAGGGATTGAACCCAGGTCTCCTGCATTGTAGGCAGACGCTTTACCGTCTAAGCTACCAGGGAAGTAAACTAGGAGAGAATATCTACAAATCATATGTCTGATAAGGGGTTAATATATAAAATATAAAAGTAACTCACACAACTCAACAGCAAAGAAACAATTCATTTAAAACACAGGCAGAAGATGTGAACACATATATTTTTTCTGAGTAAGATGTAAAATAGATAGCCCAAAGGTACATGAAAAGGTACTCAAAGTCACTATCAGAGAAACACAAATCAAAACCACAATGAAGAGTATTATCAGAAAAACAAGAGATAATAAATGTTGGTGAGGGTGTATAGAAAGGCAGAGAATAACAAGGATGTTCCCATCCAAAGATAAATAAATGAACAAAGAAAAAGTGGGATATGTGTACATTGGAATGTTAGTCATAAACAAAGTATGGTATCTTGCCATTTACAACAATGTGCATCGGCCTTAAGAGCATTATAAAAAGTAAAATAAGTCAGATAGGAAAAAGTTAAATATTATATGATCTCACTTGTGTGTGGTACCTAAAAGAAAAAGAAAAAAAAAAAAACAAACAGAAAGCTCACAGATACAGAGAACAGATAGACGGTTTGCCAGAGATAAAGGAGGTGGTGTTGGTGTTCAGTCACTAAGTCATGTCTGACGCTTTGTGACCCCTTGGGCTGCAGTACACCAGGCTCCTCTGTCCTATACTATCTCCCGGAATTTGCTCAAATTCATTTCCATTGGGTCGGTGATACTATCTAACCATCCCATCCTCTGCCATCCCTGTTTCCTTTTGCCTTCAATCCTTCCCAGTATCAGGGTATTTTCCAATGAGTCAGCTCTTCCCTTCAAGCAGCCAAAGTATTGAGGAGTTTCAGCTTCAGCAATGAATATTCAGAGTTGATTTTCCTTTAGGATTGACTGGTTTGATCTTGCTGTCCAAGGGACTTCTCAAGTAAGAGTCTTCTCCAACACCACAATTCGAAAGCAATTCTTCAGTGCTCAGCCTTTTTTAGGGCTTCCCAGGTGGCGCTAGTGGTAGAGAATCTGCCTGCCAATGCAGGAGATGTAAGACACACAGGTTCGATCCCTGAGTTGGGAAGACACCCTAGAGGAGGAAATGGCAACCCACTCCCATATTCTTGCGTGGAAAATCCCATGACAGAGGAGCCTGGAGGGCTACAGTTCACAGTGTTGCCAAGAGTCAGACATGACTGAAGCAATTAAGCACAGCCCTTTTCATGGTCCAACTCTCACATCCTTACATGATTAATGGAAAAACTGGAGCCCTGACTATATAGATCTTTGTCAACAGAGTGATGTTTGCTTTTAATATGCTTTCTAGGTTTGTCATACCTTTCCTTTCAAGGAGCAATCATCTTTTAATGTCCTGGCTGCAAGTCATGGTCTACAGTGATTTTGGAGCCCAACAAAATAAAATCTGTCACTGCTTTCATTGTTTCCCCTTCTACTTGCCATGAAGTGATGGGACTGGACACCATGATCTTAGTGTTTTTTTTTTAACTTTGAGTTTCATGAATTTGGGGGGTGGCTAAATTGCTGAAAACGGTGAAAAGGAATAAACTTCCAGTTATAAAATAGGAATGTAATATACAGCAGGGTGACAGTATATGGTATATTTTAAAGTTGCTAAAAGAAAAGATTTTAAAAGTTTTCATTACACACACACAAAATTTGTAACTATGATGATGGATGTTAACTAGAACTTATTGTGGTGATCATGTTGCAATATACTCAAAATATACAATCATGTTGTACACCTGAAACTAACATATTTCAGTTGTATGTTAATTTTTCTAAGTTAAAAAAAGGGAAAAAAAAGTTTCATAGAGATTTATACAGCAAACAAAAGATGAGATCATGAGTAGAATTAAGATTCTTCTGCACAAAAACTTATGTACTGGGCGTGCATATTTCGGCTATCTTGAATATCATCGGTAACCGCTAATTTTTCAATTGTTCTGTTGTAGCCAGAACCAGTGGGAAATATCTAAAAGCGTCACCAGAATTATTGTTCATTATGAAGCATTAGTCAATATAAGGTAGGTCTATCCTAACCCTATACCCAAATATCTTATACAACATTTTACCTACAAAGTATGTACCCAATGAGGGGATTATTCTGATGTTCTAGTTTTTCATATTTGCTTTGTTTTCTTTTAAGCACAGCTTCCTAGAGGAGATTTTGCTTCCTAATCATAGACTTTGCTTATTAGCGCTTATTTTATTTTATTTTATTTTATTTTATTTTATTTTATTTTTTTTAATTTTAAAATCTTTAATTCTTACATGCGTTCCCAAACATGAACCCCCCTCCCACCTCCCTCCCCACAACATCTCTCTGGGTCATCCCCATTATTATTATTAGCGCTTTTTAAATATAAAATATGGGCAATTCTGACAAATCTATATAAAAACTCTTCTTTAGCCAGTAAATCAAATACAAATAGGCCCATTAGATGATTTTCTGCTAGTTTCATTCAGTTCAGTTCAGTTTAGTCGCTCAGTTGTGTCCGACTCTTTGTGACCCCATGAATTGCAGCATGCCAGGCCTCCCTGTCCATCACCAACTCCCGGAGTTCACTCAGACTCACGTCCATCGAGTTGGTGATGTCATCCAGCCATCTCATCCTCTGTTGTCCCCTTTTCCTCCTGCCCCCAATCCCTCCCAGCATCAGGGTCTTTTCCAATGAGTCAACTCTTCGCATGAGGTGGCCATAGTACTGAAGTTTCAGCTTCAGCATCATTCCTTCCAAAGAAATCCCAGGGCTGATCTCCTTCAGAATGGACTGGTTGGATCTCCTTGCAGTCCAAGGGACTCTCAAGAGTCTTCTCCAACACCACAGTTCAAAGGCATCAATTCTTCGGCGCTCAGCTTTCCTCACAATCCAACTCTCGCATCCATACATGACCACTGAAAAACCATAGCCTTTACTAAACAGACCTCTGTTGGCAAAGTAATGTCTCTGCTTTTTAATATGCTATCTAGGTTGGTCATAACTTTCCTTCCAAGGAGTAAGCGTCTTTTAATTTCATGGCTGCAGTCACCATCTGCAGTGATTTTGGAGGCCAAAAAGATAAAGTCTGACACTGTTTCCACTGTTGCCCCATCTATTTCCCATGAAGTGATGGGACCAGATGCCATGATCTTAGTTTTCTGAATGTTCAGCTTTAAGCCAGCTTTTTCACTCTCCTTTTTCACTTTCATCAAGAGGCTTTTTAGTTCCTCTTCACTTTCTGCCATAAGGGTGGTGTCATCTGCATATCTGAGGTTATTGATATTTCTCCCGGCAATCTTGATTCCAGCTTGTGCTTCTTCCAGCCCAGCGTTTCTCATGATGTACTCTGCATAGAAGTTCAATAAGCAGGGTGACAATACAGCTTTGACATACTCATTTTCCTATTTGGAACCAGTCTGTTGTTCCATGTCCAGTTCTAACTGTTGCTTCCTGACCTGCATATAGGTTTCTCAAGAGGCAGGTCAGGTGGTCTGGTATTCCCATCTCTTTCAGAATTTTCCACAGTGTATTGTGATCCACACAGTCAAAGGCATTGGCATACTCAATAAAGCAGAAATAGATGTTTTTCTGGCACTCTCTTGCTTTTTCCATGATCCAGCAGATGTCAGCAATTTGATCTCTGGTTCCTCTGCCTTTTCTAAAACCAGCTTGAACATCTGGAAGTTCACGGTTCACGTATTGCTGAAGCCTGGCTTGGAGAATTTTGAGCATTACTTTACTACCGTGTGAGATGAGTGCAACTTTGTGTTAGTTTGAGCATTCTTTGGCATTATATCTACTACTGTGGGCAGGAATCCCTTGGAAGAAATGGAGTAGCCATCATGGTGAACAAAAGAGTCTGAAATGCAGTACTTGGATGCAGTCTCAAAAATGACAGAATGATCTCTGTTCGTTTCCAAGGCAAACCATTCAATATCACAATAATCCAAGTCTATGCCCCAACCGGTAACGCTGATGAAGCTGAAGTTGAATGGTTTTATGAAGACCTACAAGACCTTTTAGAACTAACACCCAAAAAAGAGGTCCTCTTCACTATACGGGACTGGAATGCAAAAGTAGGAAGTCAAGAAACACCTGGAGTAACAGGCAAATTTGGCCTTGGAATACAGAATGAAGCAGGGCAAAGGCTAATAGAATTTTGCCAAGAGAACACACTGGTCATAGCTAACACCCTCTTCCAACAACACAAGAGAAGACTCTACACATGGACATCACCAGATGGTCAACACAGAAATCAGACGGATTATATTCTTTGCAACCAAAGATGGAGAAGCTCTATGCAGTCAGCAAAAACAAGACCAGGAGCTGACTGTGCCTCAGATCATGAACTCCTTACTGCCAAATTCAGACTTAAATTGAATAAAGTAGGGAAAACCACTAGACCATTCTGGTATGACCTAAATCAAATCCCTTATGATTATACAGTGGAAGTGAGAAATAGATTTAAGGGACTAGATCTGATAAATAGAGTGCCTGATGAACTATGGACTGAGGTTTCATTAGGATCCTTCATATACGGTATTGCTAATAGACTCATTTTTTTCTTTAGCTCCAACAGATATTCATTCTTCCAATGTGAATTAATATAAATAATGTTTATTCATAGATGTTTGCCAAAATAGTAGAATGCATTAACTAATAATGACTATAAACAACATGCTACCTAGTGTTCACTCATAATCAAGCATTTTAATTTAAAAATGTATCTTAAAATACATCCAACACCAGCAAAAACAAGGCAAATTTGTTAACTCTTTTTATGAGCTTTCAACATAAATTCATATTTTAAAAATTTATTTTCCTAAATAAAATTCTATGCTTATGGAACAAAAATAATTATTAGTCTTGAAATATCTAGAAAATAGAAATTATAAGTATAAATAAATGTACTTCAAAAATTCTCTAAAAAGGCAGCATGTAAAAATGTTAAATGTTATACAATCCTCAAATTGTCTCTTAACATGTCAAAGTGTGAAGATATAAGTTACACAACTTCCTAATTCTGATGAGCTGTCATATTCACTGTTCTTAATGCAGAATGACATGAGCGTGTGACCCTTTGGAGGAGAGAGGAGGTAAGTAACACAGATAGTAAAACTCTGGAGGAAAGAGTAGGCAATAATTGTTTTTAGAGCACACACACTGCTGTATCGAAAATTTTGTAGAATTTGAACCTGAAATTCTTTTCAAAGAGCAAGATAAACCAAAGTCTCAGCATGCAAATGGAATTCATGTTGGAAAACCCACACTTTATTGATGCCAAAGTTAAGACAGTTTTAAGTTTACCATGCTATTCCACCTAGAATTTCCAGTGGAAATTCAAGCTTCAAGAACAGCTTACAAATATTCAATTAACTATAATCTATTATTACATACTGTTAAACTTCTGACATTGTACTTATTTTATCTGTAAAATAGCCCATCTTGGTAAAGACTGCAATAGCGATCTTTGTTTTCTTAGAAAGCTCCACTAAAAGTTGAGTGAGTTACTGCAGCCACTTCAGAAACTGGTATGGAGTTTTCTCCAAAAATTAAAGCCAAAACTTCCATGTGGGCTAGCAACTCCACTTCTGGATATTTATCCAAAGAAAACAAGAACACTAACTAGAAAAGATATACACAGCCCCACATTCACTGCAATATTGTTTACTTTAACCAATACATGGAAGCAAACTAAGTATTCATTGAAAGATGAATGAACAAAGATAAGATGGTATTAATTATTTCATGGGGTCGCAGAGTGAGACACGACTGAGCAACTGAAATGAAATGAATTATTCAACTATAAAAAAAGAAGGAAATCTTGCTATATACAACATGGATGGATCTTTAGGGGATTGAAAGTGAAAGTATATCCATGCTCAGTCATATCCAACTCTTTGCGACTCCTTGTGACCCTATGGACTGTAGCCCAGCAGGTTCCTCTGTTCATGGAAATCTCGAGGCAAGAATTCTGGAGTGGGTTGCCATTCCCTTCTCCAGGGGATCTTCCTGACCCAGAGATCAAATCAAGGTCTCCTGCACTGCAGGCAGATTCTTTACCATCTGAGACACCAGGAAAGCCCCTTAGAGTATTAAGTCAAGTGAAATAAATCAGAGAAAGACAAACATTACTCACACGGAGAATCAAAAATTGAGGCCTACGTACAGAGAACCAACTAGTGATTGCCAGAGATAAGTGTAAGGGATGGGGAAAGTGGATGAAGGAAGTTAAAGAGTACAAACTTTTAGTTACAAAATAAATAAGTTCTGGGTATACAATATATAGAATGTTGATTATAGTTAATAACAGTATATTTGAAAGTTCCTGAGAGTAGATTTTAAAAGTTCTCAATACACACAAAAATTATAACTATGAAAGGTGATAGATTTGTTAATTATCCTTACTGTGATAAATCTTGCAATAATATACATATATCAAATCATTATGCTCTACACGTTAAACTAAGAAATTTGTTGTTATTGTCTAGTCACTAAGTCATGTCTCACTCTTTGCAACCCCATGGACTGTAGCCCACCAGGCTCTGTTGTCCATCCATGGGATTATCCAGGCAAGAATACTACAGTGGGTTGCTATTTCCTTCTCCAAGGGATCTTTCCAACTCAGGGATTGAACCTACACCTTCTGCTTGGCAGGTGGATTCTCTACCACTGTGCCACCAAGGAAACCCAAACTAAGAGAAGTTATGTATCAATTACATTTCAATGAAACTGGACAAAAAGCTTTAAAAATTAAAAAAGAACATCATATTGTCTGTACAGTACAATGGAGTTAAAAGCTGTAGCTTCAAAACCAGTTAGGCTTGCATCTGAATCCCAACTCTATCACCTATAGTTGTATGACTACCCACAAGTTATTTGCCTTTCATCTGCTACACACCCAACACACAAAATATTATAAATAAAGCACTATAAACAATACCTGGTACTTTTAAAGCCAAATGGTAGCTGTTATTATCACTATATCCTTTTCTACTTAATATTATACATCTTCTATGTTAATTTTTCTTAAACATTACTCATAAAACATTCACCATAAACTTTATGGTAATGGCATAATGTATGGATGACAGTGGAATTCAGGTAACTGACATAGCTGCTAATTAAGCAAAATTTCACTGAGTAGAACCTTAATCAATCAAACTGGAATTACTTAACACGAATATGAGAAAATGTGTCACAACACTGCTGAATGCAAGAAAACTGTTTATCTAATTATTATATGAGCAGAGGCATGTTATTTTCTAACACTAATCTCTGAAACCTTCACAGGCATCAAAAATATAGTCATTTTTCATTGAATTTATGTTAGGATAACATACATATGACAAAACCTATTCCTTTCCCCAGACTCATTATGTGACAAATGTTGCTGATATTAACATAGTAATGACATTCCAATATTCAAGGAATCATTTTTCCTGATGTATAATTAAGAGAATATTTCTACTTGTATAATGCACAATGATTTTCTCTTCAAAATGAATAAATAGTCCATCTGAATTCATTAAAATTTAGCATCCAAACTCTAATATCTCCAAACTTCTCAAGGCAAATAAATAGGATTAAACCATTTCCTGCTAGCAATTTTTTGATAATTCCACATGAAAGGAAATTATGTTGATATTCAAAGCCTCATCAACTTGGTTTCAGCTTACGGTAATCACTCTCACATTCTACCACAAATCACTCTATCTACTCTCTATTCTGCTTTGCAGTCACACCTGATTATGGAACAATCCATAAACATATCCCTTGCTTCTGTCTCTTCATTCATGCCCACTGTCCTGCTCTGCCTCTTAAATTTACTTTTTTCAAGAACCCTAAAAAATATATTTCTCTATGAAGAGTTCCTAAATCTTCTGTAGCTGGAATTAATCATCATTCTACAAAATGTTAATAGTATCTGCATTATACTTTCTTTGTGGTATATACATACAACTTTTAATTACAAATGTTTACATGTGCAATTATTCTCATAAATAAAGTAGAAGCTTACTCATTTTTAATCCCCAAAGCTTAGAATGGTTCATTGAATAAAACAATTATTTAATATATGATTTAATTTTACTCAACTACATGCCCTGCATGCATGCACGCTAGTCGCCTTAGTCACGTCCGACTCTTCGCGACCCTGTGGACTGTATGTAGTCTGCCAGGCTCCTTCATCCATGGCATTCTCCAGGCAAGAATACTGGAGTGGGTTGCCATTTCCTCCTCCTGGGGATCTTCCCACCCAGGAATCGAACCAACGTCTCTTATGTCTCCTACATTGGCAGGCAGGTTCTTTACTACTAGCGCCAGCTGGGAAGCTCATCACATGCCCTACAATCATGATTACCAGTCCCTGATAAACAAGAATGTAGAGAAAATAAAAGATTATATAGTCACAACTGTGCCAACAAAAAAGGGCAAATGGATTAGCATAGAATATTTCAATGAATGAAGTGAAGACAGTACTTCAACACAGCTGAAAATGACCCAACCAATCAAATCCTAAAATTATGACAAAATATGAAATTAGCATAAGTGCCAAGTAAGAATCATTAAGTATAGATATGAAATCACTCATGTCCTTTGTCCTACACTGAACTTTTAATGAATTTAAGTAAATTTAAGTAAAAAGTTATTCAAAAGTTATGCACTGAATATTTAATGAATTTAAGTAAATTTAAGTAAAAAGTTATGCAAAACACTAAAGATACCACTCTGGCTCATAATCACTACTTTTAAAAACCAATTTTTGTGAAGCAGTTTGGTGATACTTCTTACACTTTTTTGCTTATTTTTTGGGGGGAGTATAATTATGTATCATACCTATGTATCATAGGTATCATTATAACTGTGATGCTTATGAACTCAGACCATATGGTTTCTAAAAATAATGACTGAAATAAAATACTGCAAATGTATAAATAGCTTCTCCATGTCTGCATTTTAACATTGCTGAAATATATGAACATTCCATTATCAGATAATAAACCTTTACTTCCATTTTGTTCACAGAGCTTTCAAAGTAATCAGAAATGTTTAATATAGCCTCATGAAAGTTATAAAATTTTGGGAGGGGAAATATACTGTAAGATGTCTAATAAAACCTAGCCTATCTTGGGAAAAAAATGGTCTTAATTTTTTCAGTTTGTTATACAAAGACCATTATTTTGTAGTTTGGCTTATAACAGCAAAACAATTTCATATCACAATTAACTGCATCATATTTTTAAAATACGATCCAATTTAAATGACTGCAAACATATAATCAATCATGTAAATGTAATTCTCTTGTTCAGTTCAGTCGCTCAGTTGGGTTCAGATCACTACCAACTAGTCAAACAATAAGCTGATCTATGCATAAATATAAATATTTATTGCATTATTACTTTAAGAAGCATTTTTTAAAAGAGTATTATATAAATGGTATGAGTAGGATGGGGATGAGAACAAGGAATGACTGTGAATAGGCATGTCAGATCTTTCTAGGGTGGTGGTAATGTTCTAAAATTGGATTGTGGTGATGTTTGCACAACTCTATGAACGTACATAAAATAATCTGTATATTTAAGATGAGAGATTGCAAATTATACTTCAATAAAACTGCTACATATGTTAACAAAAAAACATTCAAGAACATTTTGCACTAATTCTTTTCAAAGGGGGATTCCCTTGTGGCTCAGCTAGTAAAGAATCCGCCTGCAATGTGGGAGAGCTGGGTTTGATCCCTGGGTTGGGAAGAGCCCCTGGAGAAGGGAAAGGCTATTCACTCCAGTATTCTGGCCTGGAGAATTCCATGGACTGTATAGTCTACGGGATCGCAAAGAGTCAGACACGACTGAGCAACTTGCACTTTCACTTTCATTCTCAAAGGAGTGAGATATGATGCAGCTTTCTTAAATATGGAACACTTCAGTATAATATTTCAATATGGAACATTACATGTAAAAAGAGGACAATATACATTCTTTTCAAGGACACATGGAATGACTAGCAAAAAGAACACATCTGGGTTCATAAAACAAACTTCAGCAAATTTCCAAAGACTAAAATCATATGAATGAAATGTATATATTCCTTGAAAAGTAAAATTAAAAAGCATTCCAAGAAATATAAAATATGAATTCTCTGACATTTGTTTAAAAATCTGTATTTATAAGTTTTAATTTCTATATAGAGAACACTGTAGGCTGGAACTTCAATGGTGAGTTCTTACAGATACTGAAGAGAAAATTAAAAAAGGAAAACTGAAAATGACACTAAAGTAAGCCATGTAGTCAATAAACAAACAAACCACAATATGTGAACAAGGCAGTAGTACCCAGACATGCAACAATGTACTACCTAAAAATGTCTGCTTTCCAACCAAACATCGAGAGAGAAAGAAAGCAACTGGAAACTATGACACATATATGGAAAAAAGAAGCAGGCAACAGAAAGGGCTAGTGAGAGCAGCCCAGATGTCAGATTTAACAGAAAAAGATTTCAAAGAAGCCATTAAAAATATGTGCAAAGAAATAAAGGAAACCTCAATCAGAGAAGTAAATACAGTTATGACAAGGTCACATTAACAGACAGTATCAATTAAGAGAGAGACACTGATATATAGGAAAGTGAAGTGAATAAATTTTAAGGGTTCTAATCACAGGAAATTTTTTGTCTTTTTAATTTTTTCCTATATCATATTTGTATCAGAAGATGGATATTAGCTGAATCTATTATGATAGTAATTTCACAATCTATTTAATCAAATCACCATGATGTATGCCTTAAACTTACTCAGTGATGTATGCCAGATACTTCTAAATAAAACTGGAAAAAATGAATAAAATTAGTATTTTATTAAAATAACAGTAAAATTTATATTTCAAAATAGTAATACAATTAAAATTTCACATTATTTCTTAAAAGAGAGAAAAATACTATAAAAACAATCCAAATGGAAATTCTGAAGTTGAAAATTATAACTGAATTGAAAAATTCTACAGAGGGTGTGAACAGTAGATGTGAAAAATCAGAAGTAAGAATTAGCAAATATAAAATAAATACTGATTATACAATCCAAAAATCAGAGATGAAAAATACTGAAGAATGATCAAAGTCTCAGAAAAATGGAGGAAACAAGTATATGAACATATGAAGAATGAGAATATCAGAGGTAGACAAGAAAGAGAAAAGAGAGGCAAATATTCAAAACCTTAATGGACAGAAGTTACCAATATATTGAAAAGCATTGTATTACCCATTCGGCAAGCCCATGAACTTGAAGAAGAATTAAAGCAAAGAAATCTGCTAACAGAAAAATCGTACATAGTAATGCTGAAACACAAGGAGAAAATCTTAAAAGCAGCAAGAGAAAAATGACTATTTACTTAAAAGAGAACAATAGTAACATCAACAGCAAACTTCTCATCTGAAAAAACGGAGGCCAGAACACAGAGGAATAAAACATTCAAAGTATTCAATGGAAAAAAATAAAAATCAACCAAAAATTTATATCCAGCAATCTAAAAGGAAAACAAGATACATGGCCAAGTAAATAAAAACTGATATAATGTGCTATTAGCTGATCTCAGTTCAGTTTAGTCGCTCAGTCATGTCAGACTCTGCGACCACATGGACTATAGCACGCCAGGCTTCCCTGTCTGTCACCAACCCCACTGGAGCTTGCTCAAACTCATGTCCGTCGAGTCGGTGATGCCATCCAACCATCTCATGCTGTGTCATCCCCTTCTCCTCCTACCTTCAATCTTTCCCAGCATCAGGGTCTTTTCCCATGAGTCAGTTCTTCGCATTTGGCCAAATTACTGGAGTTTCAGCTTCAACATCAGTCTTTCCAGTGAATATTCAGGACTGATCTCCTTTAGGATGGACTGCTTGGATCTCCTTGCAGTCCAAGGGACTCTCAAGAGTCTTCTCCAACACCACAGTTCAAAAGCGTCAATTCTTCAGCACTCAGCTTTCTTTATAGTTCAATTCTCACATCCATACATGACTACTGGAAAACCATAGCTTTGACTAGACAGACTTTTGTTGTCAAAATAATGTCTCTGCTTTTAATATGTTAAGTTGGTCATAGCTTTTCTTCTAAGGAGCAAGCATCCTTTAATTTCATGAATTTCATAAACACAAGAAATAACAAAAAAAGTCTTTCAAGCTAAAAGTAAAGGGCTCAGACAGCAATTTGAACAGACATGAAAAACAATGAGCATCAAGTAGTCATGTAGTTATAAAACATGGTAAAAATTCCCTTTATTCCCTCTTAATTGATTTGAAAGCAATTTTATAAAATATATATACATTATGTATGCTTTTGCCTATAACATAAAAATGTAATACATTTGCTAATAACAACACAAAGGAGGAGAGTGGAAAAGCCATATTGAGCTAATGAAGTAAGTTTAGGTGGTAAATGAACAAATGAGGGAATCATAAATAAAAAATGAGCTTAATATAACAAAATCTATAAACTAGTTACTTTTCCTCTCTTGACTTCCTTGAAAGACATATAAGTATATAATATAATAACTAAACTAATGTAATGTTGGGTTTGTAACCAACATTGTAGTATGTACTACGTATAACAATTTAACACAAAAAGCAAAAAACACAATAGACCTATAAAAGTAACATTTCTATATCTCACAGGAATTAAGTTGGTATAAACCTGAAGCTAATTCTAAGTTAAAATTTAAGTGGCAAGTACTATAGCAAACATTAAATAAATAAGGCCAAAAAAAAAGTAAAAAAACAAATGAAAATGCTACAGTAAAAAAAATATTCATTTAATTCAAAATAAAGCAATAAAGAAGGAATAAAGGAATCAAAAGAACATAATACATAGGTAACAAATATAATGACGAATGTAAATTCAACTATATCAGTAAAATTAAATGTGAATGGAAAAACAATATGCTCAAAAGAGAATATTATTAGACAGGATAATACAACAAGACCTACAATGTGTTGCCTATAGGAGACATACTTCAGAATCAAAGTTGAAAATGGATTCAAAATAAAAAGAAAGGGAAACTTTATCAATAAATCACAAGCTCCAATGACTGTGCTAATGTCAGAGAGAAACACTTCAAAACAAAACATATTACTAGATATAGAGAAACACTTAATAATAATAAAAGAGTCAAACCATCAGGAAAATGATAATATATGCAGACCTAACAACCACACACCAAAATACATGAAGAACTTGACAGGTAAGAAGAAAGAAATAGAAAAGTTGATAGTAACAGACAAAAAGTTCAATTCCCAACTTGAATAGTGGAGAGAACAACTAGGCAGAAGTCAACAAAGAAAGAGAAGACTTGAACAAAAATATTGAGACTAAGAATTACAGGAAAAATTAATAAATAGAGAAGAAAAATAAACAGCAGAGAAAAATGCAACAAAACCAAAAAAGCTGATTCTTTGTAAAGATCAAAAGTGACAAACCTGTACCTAGACTAATTATGTTAATATCATCTCGAGGTGATCATCTTAATAAACACAGAAGTATTTGACAAAATCCAGTACCCTTTTATTTTAAACTGTCCAGCAAAACAGGAACAGAATGAAGTTATCCCATTCTGATAAAAAGCATCAACAGAAACTTCACAGATAACAACACATTTAATGCTAAAATCTGAAAGTTTTCCCACTAATATCAGTAACAAGACAAAGATAACTGTGCTAATGTTCAATCTTATACTGGATATTCTAGATAGGTAAGAAAAAGCACTCAGAAAGTAAGAAGTAAATGTATCTCTATCTGCAGATGACATAGCTTTGTACATAGAAAATCCTAAAGAATACACACACACACACAATTAGTGTGAATAAATTCACCAAGATTGCAACATACAGACTTGAAATTAAAAAATCTACAGTATATTTTAGCAAAGAAAATCCAAACATAATATTTAAAAACAACTCTGTCTTACAACAGCACCAAAATAATAAAATACTAGCGAATACATTTAACAAGAGAAGTCCAAGAATTCTGGCATTTGACTTATGGCAAAAAGTACTAAAGACCCTCTTGATGAAAGTGAAAGAGGAAAGTGAAAAAGTTGACTTAAAGCTCAACATTCACAAAACAAAGATCATGGCATCAGACCCCATCACTTCATGGCTAATAGCTGGGGAAACAGTAGAAACAGTGGCAGACTTTACTTTTTTGGGCTCCAAAATCCCTGCAGATGGTGACTGCAGCCATGAAATTAAAAGACACTTGCTCCCTGGAAGAAAAGTTATGATCAACCTTGACAGCATATTTAAAAGCAGAGACATTACTTTGCCAACAAAGGTCCGTCTAGTCAAGGCTATGGTTTTTCCAGTGGTCATGGATGGATGTGAGAGTTGGACTATAAAGAAAGCTGAGTGCTGAAGAATTGACACTTTTGAACTGTGGTGTTGGAGAAGACTCTTGAGAGTCCCTTGGACTGCAAGGAGATCCAACCAGTCCATCCTAAAGGAGATCAGTCCTGAGTGTTCACTGGAAGGACTGAAGTTGAAGCTGAAACTCCAATACTTTGGCCACCTGATGTGAAGAGCTGACTCATTTGAAAAGATCGTGATGCTGGGAAAGATTGAAGGTGGGAGGAGAAGGGAACAACAGAGGATGAGATGGTTGGATGGCATCACCGACTCAATGAACATGAGTCTAGATAAACTCTGGGAGTTGGTGATGGACAGGGAGGCCTGGCGTGCTGCAGTCAATAGGGTCGCAAAGAGGCAGACATGACTGAGTGACTGAACTGAACTGACCGAATTGAATAAGTACAAAATATCTTTGAAAGAAATTATGAAGACACAAATAAATCTAAAGCCATCCATGTTCAAGGAGTGAAAGACTTACTATCGTGTATTTAGTAAATGTCGCCTAATTGATCTGAAGATTCAATACTATCTCCACAAAATCCCAACTGGGTTTTGTTGTTACTGTTTTGTTATTTTTGACTCCAGAAATTGACAAGCTGATCCTAAAATTCATGTGGAAATGACAGAGATCCAGCATATCCCAACTTCAAAATTTACATGAAATGCCCAGAATAGGCAAATCTATAGAAAGAGAAATAAGATTAGTGACTGCTTAGGAATGAGGTAGACTGAGACAATAAAAAGGTGAGAGCTAAAGGGTACAACATTTCTTTCTGAGATGGTTCAGTTCAGTTCAGTTCAGTTGCTCAGTCGTGTCCAGCTCTTTGCGACCCCATGAATCGCAGCACGCCAGGCCTCCCTGTCCATCACCAACTCCCTTAAAATGCTTTAAAACCCCCTATGTTGATAGTTGCATTACCAAAACCACTGGATAATTCATTTTTTAAGCGAGTGAATTGCATATATGTAAATTATACCTCAGTAAAGCTGTTACACAAATAAAAACAAACTCATGGTTGCTGGGGGAAGGGATAGTTAAGGACTTTGGGAAGGTCATCTGTACACTGTTGTATTTTAAATGTATAACCAATAAAAACCTATTGTATAGCACATGCAATTCTGCTCAATATAATGTTCAAGACTGTATGGGAGGTGGTTTTGGAGGAGAATGGATACAGGTATATGTATGGCTGAGTCCCTTCACTATGCATGTGAAACTCACAAAATTTTTAATTGGCTATACCCCAACATAAAATGTTTTTGGTGTTCAAAAAAATAAAAATAAAATTTTTTAAATGAAGCTCTTTTCCTCTTGCTATTTTCCCTGCTTTCCTAAAAATTCATACAGCTAACAGGAAGGGCTAAACAAGGTAGGAGTAGCCACTAGGAGGAAAGATGAGGAGTTGCAGTGGCCAGAAGCATAGCAGAGCCCTGAGCAAAGTCAGGAGCATAACCACACAAGGAAGCATCATGGTGTCAAAGTCCTACAGAGGTGAGGAGGGTGTTCACCCAACAGAGTTATCCAGATATGGGAGACAAAGATTAAGAAACTGTTTTATTGAGCAGACAAAAGATACATTATAATATAACTGCTGTGAACTAGATAATTTTCCTATAAAGGGCATTATGGGTCAATTAGCAAAATTTTAACAGGGTCTGAGAATTAAATGGTAGTAACACACTGATGTTAGAAATTCTTTAAAAGAATGTTCTTGTTTGTATAAACATGATAGTCAGGGAAGACAGGGCATTATGTCAGCAATACTCTTTAATGGTTCAGCGGAGAAATTTATCTTACTACCCTGCTTGTAATTTTTCTGTAAGTTTCACTTTCTTTATTTAAGAATGAGAAAGAAAAAATAATGCAAATTCAAGAGATAGTGACAAATATTAAAGATAAGCAAAGTAAACCAACAAGTATAGTCAAGTCTCTGAAGAAAACAAAAGCAATGAAACAGAACTAACAGTAAATAGTATCAAAAATTTCTTGTAATACAAAAACATGCAAAACTGCATACTGAAAGTGCGTATCACTTAACTGAGAAATCAACTCAGGATAACCAAGACATATCCAGCAAAATTGCTGAATTCAAAGAAAAACGTTAAAAAAACAAAATAGTCCTTTGAAGAGAACACTTTAAGCCAGAAGAAAATCAGTAACATGTTTGAGTGGTACAAAGAAATGTCAGTCTAGATATAGTCAAGCAAATGGCTGTCAAACATAATGGCTCTTGATAAACTAATACGGTAATATAGCTCTCAAAAATATTATTCTCATGAGTCCCTCCTGAGGATTATATAATTAGCTTCAGATAGGTAAACAGAATGGGCTCCCTTGGTGGCTCAGACAGTACAGAATTCACCTGCAGTGCAGGAGACCAGGATTTGATGCCTGGGTTGGGAAGGACACCTGGAGGAGGGCATGGCAACACACTCCATTACTGTTGCCTGGAGAATCCCCAGGGACAGAGGAGCCTGGAGAGCTACAGTCCGTGGGGTCACAAAGAGTTGGACACGACTGAGCGATACAGCACAGCACAGGCAAGACAGATCAATGTAAGGACTGTGATGAATATCAAATATATACTTATGAAACTATGACTAAGAATTTTAAAAAAAGGAGAATAATATGCAATACATCAAGGTTGTATATTGTCACCCTGCTTATTTAACATATATGCAGAGGACATCATGCGAAATGATGATGCAAAAGCTGGATGAAGCACAAGATGGAATCAACACTGCTGAGAGAAATAGCAATAACCTCAGATACAAAGATGACACCACCATTATGGCAGAAAGCAAAGTAGAACTAAAGAGTCTTCTGATGAAAGTGAAAGAGGAGGGTGAAAAAGCTGGCTTGAAACTCAACATTCCAAAAATGAAGATCATGGCATACGGTCCCATCATTTCATAGCAAATAGATGGGGAAACCATGGAAACAGTGACAGACTTTTCTTGGGCTCCAAAATCACTGCAGATGGTGACTGCAGCCATGAAATTAAAAGACATTTACTTCTTGGAAGAAAAGCTATGACCAACCTAGAGAGCATATTAAAAAGCAGAGACATTACTTTGCCAACAAAGGGTCCGTCTAGTCAAGGCTATGGTTTTTCCAATAGTCATTCATGGATGTGAGAGTTGGTCTATTATAAAGAAAGCTGAGCACTGGAGAATTGATGCTTTTGAACTGTGGTATTGGAGAAGACTCTTAAGAGTCCCTTGGACTATAAGGAGTTCAAACCAGTCAATCCTAAATGAAATCAGTCCTGAATATTCACTGGAAGGACTGATGTTGAAGCTGAAATTCCAATACTTTGGCCACCTGATGCGAAGAGCTGACTCATCAGAAAAGTCCAATGCTGGGAAAGATAGAAGGCAGAAGGAGACGACAGAGGATGAGATGGTAGGATGGCATCACTGACTCAATGGTATGAGTTTGAGCACCAATGGGAGATGGTGAAGGACAGGGAAGCCTGGTGTGCTGCAGTCCATTGGGTCACAAAGAGTTGGACACAACTGAGCAACTGGACAACAACAACAATATGTAATAACTATGTGACTCACAATGTAGCTAATCTCTTATATTTAGTTTTCTAGGACTGTGATAACAAAATACCAAAGTCTGAGTAGCCTAAACAACAAAAACTTATTTTCTCACACTTCTGGAGGCTAGACATCCAAGTTCAAGGTGTCAACAGGGTTGGTTTCTTCTGAACCCTCTCCCAAGCCTCTCTCCTTGGCTTGTAAATGGCCCACTTTCCTCCCTGTGCTTTAACGTGGTATTCTGTGAGTGTCTGTATCCTAAGTTCTTCTGCTTATAAGCACAATATTCATATTGTATCAGGACCCACCCTAATGACTGCACTAAACTTTATGTCTTTAAAGACCCTATCTCCAAATATAGACACATTCTGATACTGGGAGCTGGAATTTAAACATATGAATTTTGGGGGAACCACAAGTCAGCCCATAATATACCTCAAAATTTTAAAATGGCAAGAGTAAAAAAAAATAAAAAATAAAAATGGCAAGAATAGAGAGAGTATATGCAAAACAAGCTTAAGTGTTTTCAGTTATCAGTAGGATAGTGTTGGCACTACTATTCTCAGACTGTTACTTGTGTAATTATGGGCTTTTCTAATTCTATAACAATATGTGTGCTTTCCAATAAGAACTCTCAAAGTGGAAGAAAAGAGATACATATTTAACTAAGAGGAGGTCAAGACAAATTTTACATTTCCCATTAATAAAAACTAGGGATTCCTGGAATAATGATTGACTCTAGGGCTGAAACAATAAAATGTTCAGGATGAGCCAGACATACCATCATAGGAAATAGTAAGGATGTTATGAAAGACTACACAGTCATGTCAAGAGGACTAAGGGACCAACTATAACGGATGTGAATTGCCCAGATTTGGAGCAATCTGAACTTCTTAAAGAAAAACACAGTAACTACAACTGGTTGAAACACCTCAAATACACTTAAATCTCTAAGTTTATAATGACACTTTAAAAATAGTAACTGGACATCTCTGAACAATGAGGAATGACATTAGATTATATTATTTCCCCTGAGAGAACATTTGGTAGCTTTATTATATCAGAGTTGGCAGAAGAGAAAGCTGTTAGTACATTACCTAGATAAAAATCTGGTAGGAATTAACCATTTTATGACCAATGGGTAACAATTATTTGACTATGGGAAATAAGATTCTGCTGAAGGCATTGCATTGAAGGAATAAAACTAGAACTTTGGAAGAACATACAGAACAGTTTTCTTTCCATTCATGGAAATTCTAGCATTCTAAATATACTATAGCTATAAAGTAATATGACTGGTATTTTAAAGCAAATATACCTTAACAAATATGATCAAATGAGTGATGTATTTTGCAAAAGAGTCCTCTCAGAACTACTTACACATATATTCCAATACTCAAAATATTCCTTATATCTGGGGTTTTAAAAATATTTGCAGAATCTAAAGAGTTTTTAAAAGACCTTTATTAACAGGCGCTTGTAATTTGTTGACATTTTTGGAAAAAAAATCACATTGTAAACTTTTATTACAAATTGAAAATGAGGTTCTTAAAAATCTCAACTTGAATGGATATGAAACAAAAACTTTTAAAGGTGTATTTAAAAAACAAGCTTTAAAAAAACAAACAACAACAACAAACAAACGTGTCTGTCATCATAGAAAAGTCTTTAGGTAAAGATAATAAAAACTCGCGTCTGCTCGGGTAATGTAGTCCAGGTAATAGTTCTACTATCTGAATAAGGGGTAAAAGATGGCAACCCATTCCAGTATTCTTGCCTGGAAAATCCCATGGACAGAGGAGACTGGTGAACTACAGTCCATGGGGTCATAAGAGAGTTATACACATAAGAGAGTTATACAACTTAGCCAACTAAACAACAACAAACAAGGGGTGAAAAGCAAGTACTTGAGGTCTGAACCACTCTCATTCATTTCTTGTTGCTGAAATGTTGTATTCATTTCTTCTTGTGATGAGATTGTTGCTTCTGTGCGCAGTTATTGAAGATGTAAGGTGACCAGGGACACTGCTCCTTGTGGTACGGCTGGGTTGTGCCGGGGCCTGGATGTTCATTGTTGCAATAATGACAGGCCAGCTGAGGCAGCTGAGGTTCTTGGGGAGATAATGATGCGACTCGGGGCTTTCTGGAGTTGGCTTTGCACTCTCACTACCAACTGAATTCTATAGCATTTTAAATTATATTTCTGAAGGCAAACTGTCATCCTCAAGGGATTGATTTAATTTTGGGAAAAAGAATAAAATAAAAGACCTGAAGCCATCATAAAACCATCTTTCATCAAAAATACAGTTTATCTCTAAAGTAATGAGAACTGTTTCCTTGTGTCACTTAAAAACTGACTCTGCAGGCAATTTCAAAAAAGAAATGAAATTAACTTGAAAAATGGTAGCATATTTTGAATATGCATATACCTTCCAAAAGAAACTGGCTAAAAAGGGAAATCATTTAAAATATTGTAGTTTAAAAATAGTTTCTCTATTTTACATAGTGAATTTATATAACCCTGCTTCATAGGCACATTAAATACCAATTACTCAAGAGGTTATTTCTATTAAAAAATTTACAAATGTATTGGACATAAATATATGTGTAAGACAGCAAAAGGAAATAAGAATAAGGTCAGAAAAAAAAACTACATATAAACAGTTCCTCAAAAGGAAAAAAGATGGAAATGGAGTAGAGAGATATTATAGTAGATTCCTGTGGCTCCTTGTGGATTCTAAGGAATTACATAGCTGGCAAACAGAAGAAAAACTGATCTTTAGGGTGGAGCGGGTATTTCTACCATGGGCAAGGTCTGGTTAATCCATAATGCAGATGCACAATCATACTAAAAGGGAGAAAGGAGTTCAGAGAGCAGAGAAAAATCCTATGTTTAAATTTTTCTTGTCTTACCTTCAAACATGAATTTTTCATTCATCATTTTGCACACTAGATTTCAAGGTTGCACCCATACAACTCTTTGGTTCTCAATCCCTCCATCTTTTCTACCTCTCTTCTACATTGCTATCAATCTATATCCAAGTTCATTCATCTCTCTTTCATGTTCATGTTCACTTCTCTTTCTGCCAATAGGCAAAGAGTGGATTTCTTTTTTACCTTAGATATATTTTTCAGTTCCAAAATTTCCATTGATATTTGTATGTTGCAGTTGATAATTTCCACCTATTAATTCATTACAAGCATTTTTTTTTACCCTATTAGTTACAAAAAGTCCCCAAAAGTCCTCATGTGATAATTAAACAATTCTAGGTTATCCTGGAGTTGGTATGGGCTAATTTTCGCTTCCCTTGAAAATAAGTCACACTTTCCTGACTTTTCATAGGATGAATAATTTGTGATGATATGCTGGACATTTTGGATATTATCCTGTGGAGACTATATTCTGAAATATCCTGATGCTTTTGTTTCAGGGGATCATTTCCTCTTTTAGATATGATTACAGCCTGTCATTTCTTCTATGTGTGGCATCTAAGATGTCAGTTCATTTCTTGAACTGTTATTTACAATCTAGTATCCATTTATCATGATCATACACGGTTTCATGGGTAAGCCACACACTTCCAACTGTTTTCTTTTAGTTGTTGTTAACACAGAATTCATACCCTTTTATGACTGCCTCTTTTCTAGGGGCCCATTATTCATTCTGTATTCCTGGTTACCCCAATGCTTATTACCTTATTTTTTCTGGCCAGGAAGTTTGTCTATCAAGATAAAAAATGAGGCACTCAGCCCATGCTGACTACCTGGTTCCATGTTTTGACTCTCCTCTAAAACTTGCCTGCTTTATATTCAGTCTCCAAGGCTCTGATGTCTTCTGCATTATGTCCAGACTTTTCATATGGCTATCTGTGTGAACATCAGTTTCTTAGGAACTTTCTCTTCCATACAAGTACTGAAAAATCTCCAAAGTGACTTTTAATTCTGATGGTTGTCTTATACATTTTCCCCTATTAGTTAGATCTTCATCTTAATATAATAAACTGTTAAAAATCATGATGCTACCATTTTCTTGAATGAAAGACAGAACACAAAACTAAATACTGAAATATACAGCAAATAAAGATTGTTTGCCACATGTTTATTTCACAATTAGGAAATCTCCAGTAATGATTATAGAATATCTAAACTTTGTAAACATCTGTTTTTCAAGTTTATGTCAAAATACCATCTTATATTATAGATGACTCCATAACCTTGCAAACAATTCAATAACCACAATCAAATGGAGCTCCAAAATCAATCTAACTCAGAGTGAAAACTGAAAGTTGCTTAGTTGTATCTGACTCTTAGAATTCTCCAGGCCAAAATCCTGGAGTGGGTAGCCTTTCCCTTTTCTAGGGTATCTTCCCAACCCAGGGATTGAACACAGGTCTCGCAAATTGCAGGCAGATTCTTTACCAGGGAAGCACACGTATACTAGAGTCTGTAGCCTATCCCTTCTCCAGAGGATCTTCCCAAACCCAAGAACTGAACTGGGGTCTCCTGCACTGCAGGCAGATTCTTTGCCAGATGAGCTACAACTTTACTAAACTTGAGAAAGTTACAGTGAGAAATTCTGTATTCCATGAATTACTCACAAACAATGATTTATTTAATTAGTCAGTGATATCCTACCTCATTTACTGTTTACCAAAGATAACCAGGTACAAAATATTCACTGACAAGGGCTTAAAATCAGGCGTTTCAGATAAAGAAAATTACCTAGCACGCTTCTGATTTACAGATGAAAATCACTTGAGACAAGTTTCATGGTATAGATGGTGTGAAGACATTATTTGTGGAGACAATTAACTTATTTATTTCAAAGCCCAGATGTTGACATGCTATCTACATTAAGCTCCAAATCACAGACAATATGGTTTGACCATTACAATACTTTCTGTGGTGTCTCTTTTCTGCAGACATTTTGAGGCAAAAAATACAAATTTTGTTATTATATAACAACTAATGATATAAACTTCATTTTTAATTTAAACCAAATGCCAACTAATTAATATACCCTACCAAAATCTGATTGATTATACTCTTTGCAGCCAAAGGTGGAGAAGCTCTATACAGCCGGCAAAAACAAGACTGGGAGCTGACTGTGGCTCAGATCATGAACTCCTTACTGCACACTGCAGACTTAAATTGAAGAAAGTAGAGAAAACCACTAGACCATACAAGTTATGACCTAAATCAAATCCCTTACGGTTATATAGTGGAAGTGACAAACAGATTCAAGGGATTTGATCTGAAAGAGTGCCTGAAGAACTATGGACAGAGGTTCGTGCCATTGTACAGGAGGCAGTGATCAAAATCATCTGCAAGAAAAAGAAAGGAAAATTTTTGTCTGAGGTGCCTTACAAATAGCTGAGCAAAGAAGAGAGCAAAAGGAAAAGGAAAAAAGGAAAGTAAAACGGTGAAAAAGCTGGCTTAAAACTCAACATTTAGAAAATTAAGACCATGGCATCTGGTCCCATCACTTGATGGCAAATAGATGGGGAAACAACGACTAGCTTTATATTCTTGGGCTCCAAAATCACAGCAGATGGTGACTGCAGCTATGAAATTAAAAGATGCTTGCTCCTTGAAAGAAAAGCTATGACCAACCTAGATAGCATATTAGAAAGCAGAGACATTACTTTGCCAACAAAGATCGGTCCAGACAAAGCTATGGTTTTTCCAGTCATCACGTATGGATGTGAGAATTGGACCATAAAGAAGGCTGAGCACCAAAGAATTGATGCTTTTGAACTGTGGTGCTAGAGAAGACTCTTGAGAGTCCCTTGGTCGGCCAGGAGATCAAATCAGTCAGTCCTAAAGGAAATCAGTCCTGAATATTCTGAAGCTGAAGATGAAAACTCTAATACTCTGGCCACCTGATGTGAAGAACTGACTCCTTAGAAGAGACTGATGCTGGGAAAGACCGAAGGCAGGAGGAGAAGGGGATAACAGATGGTTAGATGTCATTACTGACTCAATGGACATAAGTTTGAGCAAGCTCCGGCAGTTGGTGATGGACAGGGAAGCCCTGGCATGCTGCAGTCCATGTGGTCACAAAGAGTTGGATACAATTGAGTGACTGAACTGACTGACTGACATATCTTAAAATTTCCACTGCAATACATTACCCCTTCTCTCACAGGAAGTGACTTTGCCTCCTACTTACCAAGGAAACTGAGACTATAATGTATGAGCCACCTCAGCTTTGTCCCCTGTCATAACAATCTGATCTTCATTTGTATCCTCTGTACCCTTTCTTAATTTTCTAAATTTCCAAAAATAAAGTTTCAATGTCAAAATTTTTGCAGGTGCCTGCCCTGATGGTACTGTACTTTTTAAATTCACAAGTTGAGGAAGTACACACACCCATGAACTTAAGAGTCAACCTCCATTAACAATAAGGAAACACACAGACTAAGCCTAGAGACTGGGAACTTTCAAAACTTAAATTTTTTTTTCATGAAATGCCCAAAAGGCATTTTCTTTCTCTTTTTCTTAATGTATTACTTTAATTCTGGGAATTTTTTTTTGGGGGGGGGCATGCCGCACAGCACGTGGGATCTTAATTCCCCGACCAGGGATTGAACCTGTGCTACCTGGAAGTGGAAGCATTAGGTCTTAACCATTGGACCACCAGGGATATCCTGAGAAGCATTCTCTTTTAAAGGTTCTGACTCTGACACAGATGATGACATATACTCTATTGTTATGTTAAGGTTCAAGGAATATATTCTTTATCACATGAGTACTTGCATATAGAACAAAGTGACAAAGAGTTACTATTTATTTTCACCATTAGTATAAAATAATGTGATAAGAAAGAGCCATATGACAAACTGCTAAGTTTGTAAAGTAGTTCAGAACAATATTTGCTCCTTGCTGAAAGAGAGAATTAACACCTGCTGATGTTTAATCTTTTTTTTCCTTTGCTGCTAATAAGCTCCCACTAATTCTGAAGTTTCACTATAGCAATCACACTGGATTTATGGCTTTCATAGCTGGATTTTATTTTCTACTTTATTTGTATTTCACTGGTTTGTCACCTGACTTAATATCATTGTGTTAGTGCCTGAAGAAACCAACTTCAAATATTTATATGGAATAAGGAAACGAAGTATGAAAGGAAGGCAAGTTGCATATTAACTCAAAAATTTGAATTATAGAAACATTTCCATGCAAACTCAACACACGGCATAACTAGGGCTCAAACCCAACAAGAGTACTCATGAAAGAAAAAGTGGCTGTAACAAGCACAAATTCATTTCTATGGATAGCAAAACAAATAAAATGGACAAAAGATGGCAGCAAGTACTGTCACCTTGACATAGAAAAGACAGCACTATCATTCAATATTATTATGGTTATTAAAATCACTGGGAACAGAAATATCTTTTCATGAGGGTAAATTCAAACTGTCACTTACATGTCCAATATAGAACATAAAGTTTTAAACAGAAATATTAATGCAAAAATGCAAAGGCAAAAGGAAAAATATTTTTAATGTTTAGTACTCCCTTTCCCATAGCATAATCTTCACAATGATTATTTAAACACTAATTTTTAAAAGGAAAAATAATTCTTCCATGAAAGATCACCAGAATTATAAACGCTTTGAATTACACTGTAGTATTCTCTCTCAACTCCATAGTTTGGGATATCACAATTCCAAATGTGACTTACACAAAACTCATATATTTCCCCAGCCAGGTGTACTGCCCATTAAGAATGAATTCATATATGTGAATGCAATATCTTGCTTAAATAAATCTTTGTTTTTAAACTCAAAAAAAAAGAAAATATGGTAAATCACACTAAATAATTAGTGTTGCAAAATTACAATATGCACTACTCTGCCCACTTTCGTGCAACAACAAACAACAAACAAAAAAACAGAAGCTAACACTCAATAGTTTCAGCTACATGTAATATTTTATATCGTTTTCTTCCAAAATCATTAACTATTCTATTTGGGTTATCTCTAACACTTCATTTGTTCATAACATAATTCATATATTTTATAATTTGAGATTTCAAATATCATGTTAAGCAATATGGTTTTACAAAAGTTATTTAAGAATTACGTCAACAAAAGCTATGGCTTCATCATTAGAAAACATTCTAAAGAATAAAAAAATGTTCAGGAAGGGAAAGGGGAAATAGTTAAAAAGAGAAAACAACACCTTTGAAACAAAATGAAACAAAATAATGACTCAGTTCCAAAATACTGAGATGACTTAAACCGCATTTAAGAAAACCTATCATTATATACTATATTGTGTATAGTATTTCACATTTCACACCTATAACTTTCCACAGAATTTATAAGAAGATGATCTTCCTACCTTATATCCAGGTCCTAACTGATGAATTGCAAATATCTGTGCAGGGTTGAGGGCTTCACTGAACACATACACGGCACCAAGCTGACCACAGAATACCCTGTTTGCATCAGCAGTTTCTGAAGATCCGAGAAAGCACTTGTCATAGCTCTATTTTTAAAAAGTCATAAAAAAACCCAATGTTTTATTTTGCAATGACAAAATATTTAAGGATATCTGCCTTCATTGTCAGTAATACCATAAAGCATAATAATAATAACAGGAGAAACCAACAATTAAGACTCTGGATTATTTAAATAATAAAAAAAACTAAAAATTTTTTGGGGAAAGTTCATCAGTCAAATGTTTCATACTTATGGGCAAGCAAACAAACAATGATTATTCTATAATCACTTGACCAACTTTCCAAATTCTACAGTTAAAAGCAAAAGAGCTAAAAACTATTTATTTACCAAAGTATAACTTACTTTTTAAACTATACTGATTTGTAATTGTCCGTAGATAGTTACTTGAATCAAAAGAATGACTCTCAAATTTAACCATAAACACACTGAACCAAAATTTTTTAATTCTACTTAATTTCTCCATTATGGATATATTTCTCTATTTCTCTACCCTAGGTTAAAGACACAAAGAAAAATCACTTCCTCTCTTAGATGAATTGGTATAATGCAGAATCAAATAAACAATAATTACTAAAATCTACTGACAAAATCAGATGGTATTATACAATGCTCTCCATCTAGGGAGTTTAGCACCTAAAAAACCACATTTAACAAGATCCTTCCGACCTCTAATTCTTACATCTCACCTAACACGTGGCCCCATCTATCCAGACCAGCGAAAGTAGTCACTATTCACTACCCAGCCTCACAGGTTATTCTACGAGCAAGACATTATATATATGGCATCCCTTTTATGCCTCAATAAAATAACTAAAAAATTGTGAATGAGATCCAAAGAAGAAACTCCTCATAGAATACTTAATCGTTAATTAAAAGACCTGACTACATAATGTATGTGTGTATGTGTGTGTGTGTTATTCTCTAGGCCTCTCCATTTCTTGTAATATTATTGTAAATAATTAAAAAATCAGTCTTTGTTTCCTTTCTTTTTTAAAATATGACTATAGAGTCAATGGCAGTCAACAAGATCACTCTATAATAAAAAGACAGTCCCCTCTGGAAGGCAAATATGAAGCAGAATTTCACTGAATATTCTAATTCTAGAAAAAACTATTCTCATAAATATGTATTGACTATGACCCAACTATAAGTTTCTAGGACAGAACAAGCACTATTCCTATAAAGGAACAGATAGTAAATATTTTCAAACTTTGCAATCTACAACTTGCTTCAGTCACGGATTCTTCTTTGATTTTTTGTTTTGTTGAGTCTTTAAAGAAAAAAAAATTTTTTTAAGAAATATAAAAACCAAGATGAACTTTTTACTTCTGCCCCAAAGCCTTTGCATTCATGATTCCACTGAATGGGATATTTCTTGCAAATATCCACATGGCTTTCTCTAGTCTCATCACTGAGGCCATCTCTGGATGATCTGGCTTCTCCCTTCCATATACCTACACCTACACTTTCCACATTTGTTCCCACTTAACCTTTCTCCACAGTATTTACCATCATTTATCTAATAAACAATATTAACATACTATAAATATTTATTCTATTTAAGGTACTCCTTTCACATCAAAATAAAGTATAAGACAAATCTTTTAATGCTTAAGATCCTGAAAAGAACAGAATATTGCATTTAAATTTTGACCTAAAACTTAATAATCTGCCCAACTGATTTTCTTTTTTTGTATCACTAGTTGTGTCTTTTAGCAATATAATTATTCTAAATTAAGGCAAAATTCACTTAATAGAAAAAAACTTCAAAATAAAGCTAGTTTCTACCAAACAGTTATATTATTCAATTCATGCTATAAGCAGTGATATATCAAACACTCAAATACATTAAAGTACAGATAAATAAAAACTTACATCATTTGTGTTAACATGCCAAGCCATATCACCATAGGATACCAGCTGTCCATTAACATAACACCGAATTTCACTGTTTCTCCAACGATTGTAAATGTGGACAATGCTGATCATGTACCACTTAAATGAAAAAAAAAATTAGGAAATCAATATGTAATGTTTGGTTATTATTGATTAAAGGCAATCATAACATTTATCTCACACTACAAAAAATTACTTGAAGGAATATTAATGATAATCCACTATGAATACTTCAAATTCCCTCTCCCATTTCTCATTTTACAGATGAAAGAAATGATTTCTAGAGAATAAATGTGTGATGGAAATAGAGTGAGAACCTTTGGAGCCCTAGACTGATATTCCTTCACTATACCAAGATCCAAAAATTGTGGAAACACAATTATATTTGTTGTCATTCATTTAATAATATTTGCAGTGTGTCAGGCACACTGACAGTTTCAGATCATAGGTCAAGATTTATTTATTCAAGATTCCCTAGAATTTAGGGAGCAGTGGAAGGACCCATACGTTAGACAAGTAAACAAATACAGAATTATAAAACCACGATGATGACTGTGTGGGGAAAAGGACATTGTAAACTGAGAAAGAATAAAGTAGGATTCTACTTTGGATTGCATAGTCAGGCAAAATCTGTCAAAGGAATACCATCTTAATAGCTATAATAAGATTGAGATAATTTCAATTTCACATTGTAGAATTATTAAATCTAGGAGTAATTATATTTTCTAACTTAAGAGTATATGACTATAAATTAAGAATCAAGGAATAAGTTTATACTGAGCTCTAATTTTATAGTTACTAATGTCAACAAAAAGCATTCTGACATGAGATGGTTTTAAGTTCTCTAACAATTTGTGAATCTAATCCTTAGTCTAATTCAGATAAAAGTCTGCTTCAGATAATAGTGTATTACAGATAATATGTAAACATTATTTCTAAACAACAGAAAAATACATGATTTACAGATGTTTGAACAATTATGCTTTCACCAGTAAGGAGGGATTTAGACTCATTTCCCCTCCAAACATAAAAATATAAAACGCAAACTTCGTTCTGCAGATTACTTAAAAACATTATTCAATTATTTGATACAAAATTATTTATTATTTTGCATGATATTTATAAAGCCATAATAATAATTCTCAACCACTAAAATATTATTTATTTCAAGGTACCTGAAATACTTTGAACAAAAATTAATTTTCCTCCTTTTGATTTACAAAATAAAATAGTGCACTAAAAAATTCACAAAATAAAGTAACACAAAATGACATTCTTCCTCAGTTACAAGAAAATGTCAGGTCAACTTGGAAAAGGTCCGTTTTCATTCCAATCCCAAAGAAAGCCAATACCAAAGAATGCTCAAACTACCACACAATTGCACTCATCTCACAGGCTAGCAAAGTGATGCTCAAAATCCTCCAACCAGGCTTCAACAGTACATGAACTGTGAACTTCCAGATGTTCAAGCTGGTTTTAGAAAAGGCAGAGGAACCAGAGATCAAACTGCCAACATCTGTTGGCTCATCGAAAAAGCAAGAGAGTTCCAGAAAAACATCTACTTCTGCTTTATTGACTATGCCAAAGCCTCTGACTATGTGGATCACAAAAAAATTGTGGATAATTCTTAGAGAGATGGGACTACCAGACCACCTGACTTGCCTCCTGAGAAATCTGTATGCAGGTGAAGAAGCAACATTAAGAACTAGACATGGAACAACCGACTGGTTCCAAATCAGGAAAGGAGTATGTCAAGGCTGTATATCGTCACCCTGCTTATTTAACTTGTATGCAAAGTACATCATGAGAAATGCTGGACTGGATGAAGCACAAGTTGGAATCAAGATCGCCAGGAGAAAGATCAATCACCTCAGATATGCAGATGATACCACACTTATGGCAGAAAGAGAAGAACTAAAGAGCCTATTAGTCTTTAGTCAAAGAGGAGAGTGAAAAAATTAGCTTAAAACTCAACATTCAGGAAACTAACATCATGGCATCTGGTCCCATCCTTCATGGCAAATAGATGGGGAAAGAATGGAAACAGTGTTTTATTTTGGGGGGCTCCAAAATTACTGTAGATGGTGACTGCAGCCATGAAATTAAAAGATACTTGCTCCTTGGAAGAAAAGTTATGACCAAACTAGACAGCACATTAAAAAGCAGAGACATTACTTTGCCAACAAAGGTCTGTCTAGTCAAAGCTATTGTTTTTCCAGTAGTTATGTATGGATTGAGAATTGGACTATAAAGAAAGCTGAGTGTCCAAGAATTGATGCTTTTGAACTATGGTGTTGGAGAAGACTCTTGAGTGTCACTTGGACTGCAAGGAGACTCCAACCAGTCTATCCTAAAGGAAATCAGTCCTGAATATTCATTGGAAGGACTGATGATGAAGCTCAGGCTCCAATACACTGGCTACCTGATGCAAACTCACTGGAAAAGATCCTGATGCTGGGAAAGATTGAAGGCAGGAAGATTAGGGGACGACAGAGGATGAGATGTTTGGTTGGCATCACTAACTCAATGGACAGGAGTTTGAGCAGGCTCTGGGAGTCGGTGATGGACAGAGAAGCCTGGCGTGCTGCAGTCCATGCGATCGCAGACTTGGACACAACTGAGCGACTGAACTGAAGTGCAGTATCACTAAAGAATTTTAAGCAGGAAAGTGAAATGATAATCTCCATAGCTTAGGAACATAACTGACAGCAGTGAGGAAGTGAGACTGTTAGGACTAAGAGCTGTTGCTGTTCAGATGCTCAGTTGTGTCCAGCTCTTTGCTACCCCACGGACTGCAGCACGCCAGGCTCCCCTGTCTATTATTATCTCCCTTAGTGTGCTCAAACTCATGTCCATCGAGTGAGTGATGCCATTAAGATAAAGACATCGGTAATTCTAAAAGTGAGGGACAGGAACTAGCTAACAAAACTGACTGGAGGTACTAATTTTATTTTATTTTATTTTTTTTTAAATTTTTTTTTTATTTTTTATTTTTATTTTTTATTTATTTATTTATTTTTTTTTTTAAAATTTTAAAATCTTAAATTCTTACATGCGTTCCCATGGAGGTACTAATTTTAAAAAGGGAATCTAAAAAGGTTTCCAATTTTTCACTTAAATGGACAGTGGTAACCAACTTAATTAATTAATAAAGTTAGCCAATTATTAGCCAGATAATTAAGTTTGGAATTTGCCTTTGGTCATAACATCAGCATATAAGATTAAATGGGTGAATAAATGAATACACAATTTAATGAATCATCTCAAAATGAATAATATTTATTTATAAGAAAATAAATTTTTCTATCTTCTTTCCTTAGGAAAATCAAGATGTACTCTACAGATGACAGACAAGTGAATTTTTGAACCAAAAAAGCCCAAGTTTTGACTTGAGAGTTGTGTATGTATATTGATACTATAAATGTACATTGAGGTCTGCATTTAGTTTGAAACTCAAAAATAGCAGTATAAAAGAAAGATACTAACAGGAATAATAAAAAGGCATATATTAAGAATTCAGTAGAAAAATATGACATGATATTTATACAAATATCAATAGTAGTTAATATGCATTGAGCACTTACTACATATGAGGTAATATACTAATCATTTACATTCATTTCCACAAAGTCAAACATCTGGTTAAGTGATAGCACTAGGAAAACACATCTTGATAGTCTAATTAAACTTCTTAGGAGGAAGGATAACAACTTAGCTAGGGTATCACCTGAAGAAAACTAAAGAAAGGGAAAAAATAAGAGTAGAGTTATCTTGACTGATGTAACAATAAGAACCAGCCTGCCAAAGCTGGAAATGTAAGAGCCATGGGTTTGATACCTAAGTCAGGAAGATCCCCTGGAGAAGGTCATGGCAACCCACTCCAGTATTCTTGCCTGGAGAGTCACATGGATGGAGGAGCCTGGTAGGCTACACTTCATAGGGCTGCAAATAGTTGTACACTACTGAAGCAACTTAACAGAAAATCAAATACTTATGATTTTCAAGATTTTATAAAAATCTTTACAGAAGGCCTTTCAAGACCCACTTCACTCCCTGATCCTACCAAGATATATGTACACAAACATACCCACACACACATATATACACATATATATTTAGAGAGAGAGAGAGACTTGTTACAAATGGGAATGTATTTCTCAAAAGGTAACAATGTAAAGACAAAGAAAGAGAAAAGACAGAGAGAGAGAACAATCAGGTTAAACTGCTTTTTATTAATTAATGGTAATTTTATTTGATTCTTAAGTTTTCTTATTTCTACTATTTGAAGCACTGTTTCTCAAACCTGTCTGATGAGAAAAATCATATAGAGCATTTGTTAAAAACTCATATTCCTGCCATCTCTCATTCACTGTCATCTCTCCTGTGCCTACAACAGTGTCTGGCACTCAGTAAATATGCACTGAGTGTTCACTGAAAGAATGTCATAGAATATATCACAGCAAGAGAGAGAATGAGAGAAACAGACACTGCAAGAGGTCAGGAAACTGTTTTATGTCAAAAGTTAGACATAAAAGTAGAAAGAAAATGGAGGCAGAGATAAGAGATAGGAGTCATGAGAAAACCAATAAAAGAGAATATTATGGAAGTCAAAATAGGTAAGTTTTAAGATAGTAGGAATGGTGAATTGCATTACTTTCAATAGATGATTTACTTATACATACCTTGCGTGGTTGAAAATCATATTTCACACAGTGCTGAAAACCTTTTCCTTTGGACTTCAGTGATGTAACGATCAAACAATTGCCAACAAAATGAGCAGAGTAACCAACTCCTTTGCTAGTACGAAAACTGCAAAGAAAACGGAAAGTAGTATAATATCCTCTGCTACAAAGAACAATATACCTGAAGATTACTATTATATAAATAATAAAAAACACAATTATAAAAATAGAACTTGTATACCTACAGAGTAGAAAGTGTAGTAGAGGTACCAATAAAGACTAAAACAGGAAAACTTTAGAAGTAAAAGAAGAAATTTAAGTTGGGAAAATAGAAGACATAGAATCTTTTAACATTTCAATTTCACAAATATATAAAGTAACACAAATACATAAAAACAAATTAATGGTCAATAAAAGGCTACAAAGTAGATTTCATAAACTTTCAATGATCACCTGGATTAGCATGTACAGAAATCATATACACAGTTAATGTTTCCAAAAACAACTTCCTCTTTAATTCTACCATATCTCTGAAAACAGTTTACAAATTTACAGAAAAAGTGAGAGCCAAGTTTGGAAAAAAAGGTAGGTAATCAAGCAAAATCAAGCAAAGGAGTATATGCACTGTCAAAAACAGAAAAAAAGAAAAAAAATGTGACTAAGAAATAGAGTTATTTTCTTTCAGAGAAATACTCCTCCAGCTGTGAATTTAATCACACATAAAAACCTGTAAATGTTCTGACAAATGATAGTATCACTGCAATAGAAGTATGATCTTCCCAAATGATCTTTTGAAAGTTCAACCTCATTTATGTTTGGAAGTTCAGATGTCCGTTAAAACTCTCTCTCAGACTATCCATACATACTATCCATATGTAATCTTTCTGTAGTAGAGTCTACAACCTATCAAAAGCTCACATTTTTCAACACTCACATTTCTGAACTAGTCATACATAAAAAGCACATAAAATATTATGCTACCACTAAATCCTATATGATAGGTACTATTATCATCCTCATTTTACAGCTGAAGACAGCAAAGTATAAGACAAACAGTGAGTGGTAAAGGCAGGACTTAAACTCAGGCAATCCTATTTCAGAGCACTGTAAGTATTAAATGATGTAATACAAGTAAGCACTTATGATGGCTAATACATAGTTAGGTAATAAATGAAAGTTTGATGTTCTTGTAAGTTGGCATTATTGGTGATCTAAAATGACCAAGTTCTGAGTCTTACACTGTTGGGATGATCCATCCATTCTGTTAGTTATCTACTAAATAGTCAATCTTATCTAATTATAACTTCTCACATGGTTATCCAGAGAAGGAAATGGCAACCCACTCCAGTATTCTTGCTTAGAGTATCCCGTGGACAGCAGAGCCTGGTGGGCTGCTGTCTATAGGGTAGCTAAGAGTCGGACACGACTGAGTAGCTTCACTTTCACTTTTCACTTTCATGCATTGGAGAAGGACATGGTAACCCACTCCAGTGTTCTTGTCTGGAGAATCCCAGGGACAGAGGAGTCTGGTGGGCTGCTGTCTACACAGTCGCACAGAGTTGGACACGACTGAAGTGACTTAGCAGCAGCAGTAGCAGCAGCAGCACATAGTTACCAAAATCAGTATTTCAAAGCATATCTTAATTATGCTCACAGAATTATGTAAGTCAAAAGGCAAAGTGAAAGAAATCTCATAGTAGTTTGTTTTTCATTTTCTCTTCTTGATCAGCATCTTCACTCAGAACATACAACTGATATGTGGCAGAGTCGAAACAGAAGGTCTGTAACACTTGATTCTTAAAATGGAATTAAGGGGAAAAAAATAGTAGGGCAGATAGCCTAGAATCAACAGCAAAAAATGAATAAAATAAACTGACATAACTGTATCTTTATAGGTTTAACATTTTTATTTACTTATTTCACGTACTATGTTGCCTTGATACTATGTTACTTATTTTTAAAAATTGAAATGCTTAAGACAAAAGTACTAAAATTAAATATATAACTTACCAATAAAGATAAGGTTTATCCTTATCAACATTAATGTTATTTAATGGATCCATACGAAACCAAGTATTTAGGGTGAAGCCATTCTGATAAGGCCACTTTGCAATAGGAGGCAATGCAATTGCCTACAAGGTAATGATAAAAAATAGGAAAGTATCAGTTAAAGAAAATGTGACAGTAACTAAGGTCAAGTATGGCTTTCACAGATTAAAACACAATGAAGGAATAAGTATCAAAGAATCATAGACAAATATAAAAATAGAAATTATCTTAGCAAAGTAATCTTAATATTATTTGTTGACTAGAGAAACATTACACTTTCAAATACTCAATAAATCAAGATTCATCTCTAAGTTATACAGTATGGTTCAAACTGTACTCCAATAACACCTCCTTCAATTTCACCAATATACAGTCCCTTACACATATGCTGCAAAATTTTCAGTTTTCAGCTTACGTTAGGTTTTCAGTAATATTTTACTTGATAAAGGAAGCTGAATTGTCAATCAAAAAACAATTGTGTTAGAAATGTTAATGGAATCAATATTGAAGAAACAGAAGTATTAAGAAATAACACTAATACTGAAACAAAGAAGGGGAACATGAGGTTTATCATTCAGAAACTAAACCATTGAAATTTATGATCAAAAAGGACTCAGACCCACTTATAAGTAGGAAAGAAATTAAAACAGTATTCAGTTGATAATAGTAATTAAAAAAAAAAAACCTAGCCATTCTCGGAAAAAGAAATGAGAAAGCAATATATTACTTGACCTGAAGTCAAGAAGTATCTAAGTGGATTCACTTATCTTCCTATGAGATATCTAAATTCCTTCACATAAAAGATAAGTACCCTTAATGATTTTATTACTGATCTGTTCCTCCAAGCAGATCCTTCATATTGCTGCTAATGAACTTACTCAAATATAACACATAGCTTCCATATTAAGTATCCTCTACATATAAAATAAATTCTAAGTTTCTTAAGGTTACACAAGGCTCTTTATACACTGGCTCCAACAAATCCTTTCAATCTTATTCTCTTCTAGTGCCTTACCTTACATCCCAAAGTATATCTGAACATACAAGCTTTTCCAACAGTTACATGTTCTGTTCTGTTACCTGATCCTCAGTTTGTACATGATGCTACTTTTGCCCAAAACACAGCCTCCAATAAGATCCCAATTACCCCTCAATTTCAGGCTAATTCATCTCTCTCTTGTGAAGCTCTCCTGAATTTCACCATAGCCTAGTTTCTTGTTTCATTGTTTTCCCATAGGAGTTAGTCCCTAGCATATAGCAATTAGTAGCTTGCTATAACAAGGTGCTTTTATGTCTACCAATGAGTTCCTAAAGAGTTAGAAAAACAGTTTATACTCCCATCATTGTGACTTAAGACATAGAAAACATTCAATATGTGATCACTGAAAAATCTCAAAGTAGCAAAATGTCTACTGCATTAAAAAAAAAAAAAAGGAAAACACACATACAAACACATAAATTGAAACATACCATTTGAAATGAAGACTGAAACCTTAAAAATGAAATGCAAGTTTTCCTATACAATACATGTCATGTCCTTTCAGATTTTAATACTAAGCAATTAGTCCAGTTTAATTGTCAATATAGCTTTTTTAACTTTTTTAAAAAGGTAAATGTTTTACTTAATTTTTTTGTTTGCTTGTTAGTAAAATGTAATTCTTGCCAAGTTTACTGCTGGATTATACCTCTATAAGTTTCACTAAACCAGACATCACCTACTATAGCTGCTTTAGAGTACCAACGTAAACAGGAGAAATTTTATTGAGGACATTGAATAGTGATTCTACAGAATTATAAAAATAACTTAAATGTATTCATGTGTTCATAATGCCTGTGGAACCCAACTGGCACAGGGTTAAGACTCATGGTTTCCAAACTCTTGCCATGATCAGCATGCCCAAGTGCACTTCCGTATCAGCAACAGCAATTCATGACAACACTGCCACTGCAGTATTAATAAGCATTCAGGAGGGCAGCTCACTCTTTCTCTTTTCCCCCATTACTCCACATATCCAAGCAATCTCTTACTTCCAGCCAACGTCTCTAGCACTTTCTATTAATACATCATCAGTCTCATCATATGGTCTACTGAGCTCTACATCAGAACTTAGACAATGCGTTGAACTAAGAAATGCAGTAAAGAAATTGAATTGAACTGCTCTTCAAGTTTTCCAGAACTATTCTTCCACCATGGAAAAGACATGTGGTACTCATTTGTTATTATCCAAATGGTAAGACGGAAAGAGTCCTAAATCACATTCAGCTGCAAACACCAGTGAACTAAATACAATACAAAAAAGAAAAATCTCACTAAAGAAAAATATAATAAGCTTCAGTGATAATGATATGACAATAGTCTTTGGTCTTGCTTCCCATATTATAATGATATAATTACATTCTTTGGGGCTTCCCAGGTAGCACTAGTGTAAAGAATCCACCCGCCAATTCAGCAGATGCGAGAGACACAGGTTCAGTCCCTGAGTCAGAAAGATCCCCTGGAGTAGGAAATGGCAACCTATTCCAGTATTCTTGCCTGTAAAATCCCACGGACAGAGGAGCCTGGCAGGCTACAGTTCCTGGGGTCACAAAGAGTTGGACATGACAGCGACTGAACAACAATTCTATAGATAAATAATCTTTATTTATGGCCAATCTCTTCAACAAGATAGTTAACTCTACTCAAGGACAGTCTCTTAAATTTATTTTTTATTACATATATATTCTAAAATTATCTTTTACTGAAGTATAGTCTTAAATTTAATAAGTAACAGCTAGAAAAAATGCTTAGGGGACCTAAAATGTCCCATTTCTAAAGGGTATGACTCAACTTCCTGTTCTTACTTATGTACCAACCAAAGTCTTTCATACAGTACACTTTGTATCCCTAGTTTTTTCCAACTCTTTAATGCATATATGCTCCCTTAATCAGTGCATAAAAAGCTAACTTTTGTGAGAGGACTGCCTAATGTAGAACTCAGGTTCATTTACTCCCAAATCATTCAGGCCTAAATACCCATTATCCCATGGTGATAATGGTATGTCCTTTGGACTATGTCTGTGATTATGGGTTTAAGCTGTCTTCACATTTCTTCCATACTTCCTTCTACAATATTTTGGTATCCATAAATAGGGTCCCTCATTGTGTCTAGTGAGTCCACAGAACTCTGAAATCTGTATCCCTCACTGCCTCCTAGACTAGTTGACTCCAAAATTTACATTTCTGTCTCATTTTGCAAAAATACAAATGGAGAAGATTCTGATGTTCAGATAGGATGCATTCAGTTAACTATTTCAATGAATATAGAAGTGTACTATTTCTTAAATTAAGCAAATTCATGAAATAGATAATAATCATGAAAAACAAATCTAAACAATATATTCATAAAGGTAACAGGGCATATAAAATGTAATCTTATATTTATCATTTACCTTCACACAAATCATTGAAAAATTCAATTAACTCTCTGTAAATATTACCAAATTGCTCATATGGAGGCAATAAAACTCATAGAAAGTATCTCTACAATGTGACATACAATTCAGAAGGCCTAATATGTTATTTTGGTCATTTTGGAGGGAAAGTAAATGGTATCATGATTTTAATCATCCAAAGGCACCAATGTGAGCAGCGGTCCAAACACCATGTATTTTTTTATTACTAAAATGCCACTGGTTCATGCTCATTCAGAAGCAGATCATCAAAACACTGTGATAGGAAGGGTTTAAAATCAGCTCCTATCTAAATTTTTCAGCAGTTCAACAGCAGAAGTAACATGCTTGATAATTAGCCAATTTGTTGTTAAGTGAAATACTGAATTTAAGATCAGGCAAATTCTTAAGGTTGTGACTCTAAGGCTATGAACAATGTTTAAACTGAGGAGGCTTATTACTTAGTTTCTTCAACTGACAACAGCAGTAATGTCACTTATCTTGTACAGACTGTATGACTCAAATGAAATAATAGTTATAAAAGTTCCTGTTTCTTCCCTACTTCCTCCTTTACACAGACTATACCCTTGATCCAAACTACTCTTTATGAAAATGAGTGATGCACTCATTATTAGAGAAATGCAAATCAAGACCACAATGAGGTACCATTTCATGCCAGTCAGAATGGCTGTGATGCAAAAATCTACAAGCAATAAATGCTGGAGAGGGTGTGGAGAAAAGGGAACCCTCTTGCACTGTTGGTGGGAATGCAAACTAGTACAGCCACTATGGAGAACAGTGTGGAGATTCCTTAAAAAATTGCAAATAGAACTGCCTTATGACCCAGCAATCCCACTGCTGGGCATACACACCAAGGAAACCAGAATTGAAAGAGACACGTGTACCCCAATGTTCATCGCAGCACTGTTTATAATAGCCAGGACATGGAAACAACCTAGATGTCCATCAGCAGATGAATGGATAAGAAAGCTGTGGTTCATACACACAATGGAGTATTACTCAGCCATTAAAAAGAATACATTTGAATCAGTTCTAATGAGGTGGATGAAACTGGAGCCGATTATACAGAGTGAAGTAAGCCAGAAAGAAAAACACCAATACAGTATATTAACACATATATATGGAATTTAGAAAGATGGTAATGATGACCCTGTATGCGAGACAACAAAAGAGACATAGATGTTAGAGCAGACTTTTGGACTGTGAGAGAGAGGGAGAGGGTGGGGTGATTTGGGAGAATGGCATTGAAACATGTATACTATCATGTAAGAAACGAATCACCAGTCTATGTTGATGCAGGATACAGGATGCTTGGGGCTGGTGCACAGGGATGATCCAGAGAGATGATATGGGGTGGGAGGTGGGAGGGGGGTTCATGTTTGGGAACTCATGTACACCTGTGGTGTATTCATGTCAATGTATGGCAAAATCAATACAGTACTGTAAAGTAAAATAAAGTAAAAATAAAAATTTAAAAAAAAAAAAAAAGAAAATGAGTGATGCAGGGAAAACCAGGAAAACGGGAATAGATAGTATAAGTCTACTAATATCCCATGAGCAAAAACAATTCAAACATATACTACTAATGACATTAAAATGATCTCTGTGCATGTTATGTATATGTAAAACATATTGCATATTGATAGGTAATTGATGGCCAAATAGCTAAAAACAGGATGAACTGCAACCATACTGAGGCAATTCAGGGAATTTATTAAACCAGAGTCATTCATTAGCTTTAGCTAAACTTTGTTAATTCTATATATAAAACAGGAACTTGCTTATATTTCATTCAAAACACTTTGCTCTTCTTTCCCATACCTTAGACTGAAACCTGTCAGACATCAGATCAACAACAGTTCTGTAAAATGTGTTAGAAATATGTATGTGTGTGAACAGAACTATTATATCTAAGAGAACCCTCACCTACTTAGGGACAGTGACAGTGTTTTCTCTGTAGATTATATATGTTCCACTCTAACAAACAGATACATAAAATGATTGACTTCCATCCTGTATTTTTTTTTTAATGTTCCTATGTTTTGTTCATAGTTGGTGAAACTGTAGCTTAAAAAAAAAAGATTAGTAGCAAAATATTCAGGAAAAAATATAATATTAGGAGAATGGCTGAAAAAAAATGGGAGATTGCAAGAAAACTGAATTACTTAAAATAACCAAAGAGCAATAAATATTTACATGATGTTTTACAACTTTACAGTGCTTAAATAGTACATTATTTTATTATAGGCCCACAACCCCTATTCTATTATGAAAGTACTAATATTTTACATGAAAGCCAAGAAACATTAAAGATTAGTCCTCTACAGTAATGAACTAGAGGATTCTGAAATCAAAACTTGTTCTTCTAGCCAAAAATTCCACATATGCTCTACAATATTACCATACAGATTGAGATGATTAAATCAAGAGGATTGAAAGAGCTATTTCTTTGAAAAGAGCAACAAAATGGAAACACCTCCAGCTAGACCTGGGTTCTATGCCTGGGTCAGGAAAATCCTCTGCAGAAGGAAATGGCAACCCATTCCAATACTCCCTTGCTTGGAGAATTCCATGAACAAAGGAGCTGGGCAGGTTACAGTCCATGGGATCGCAGAGTCAGACATGACTGTGTGACTTTCACTTTCCAGTACAACAGACTGAGGGAAATTATAGTAACAATGGAACAGGAGGCATCACTACCCATCCTATAGACATTAAAAGGATAATAAGAGGATAGGATGAAAATTTTATGCCAATATATTTGATAACTGAAATCAACCAAAAAAATTACTTGAAAGACACAAAACTACCAATGTTCACTCAAAACAAACAAAAAACTTTCCTATATCTACTACAGAAATGAAGTTTGTAATTTAAAACCTTCTCACAAACAAAATCCCAGACCCAGATGGCTTCAATAGTGAATTCTAGCATACATTAAAGAGTGTGTGTGTGTGTGTGTGTGTGTGTGTGTGTGTTAAGTCACTTCAGTAGTGTCTGACTCTTTGCCAGCCTATGGACTGTAGCCCACCAGGCTCCTATGTCCATGGGATTCTCCAGGCAAGAATACTGGAGTGTGTTGCCATGCCCTCTTCCAGGGGATCCTCCTAATCCAGGGATCAAAGGTGCATCTCTTAGGTCTTCTGCACTGGCAGACAGATTCTGCACCACTAGCACCACTTGGGAAGCCCACATTCAAGAGTAAGTATTATCAATTCTACACAATAGAGAGAAATGAATACTTCCCAACTCATTTTACGAGGAAATAAGTTTATGATTCTTAAGATCACAACTGGAGAAAGATTTTACAGGAAAAGAAAAATGTATCCTCAAATCAATCATAAAAATAACTGTAAAATTTCTTAGTAATGTATTAGCAAATCAAATCCAGTATTGTATGAAAAGGTTGTTACACTGTGATCAAATAGATTTTTTCCCAGGAATGCAAAGGTGATTTAACACTGAAATATCAGTCACTGTAATTCACCACATTAATAAGATTAAGAAGAAAAAGTATATGATCATTTCAATAAAATCAGAAAAAGTATTTTATGAAATTCAACAATGACATTAACATACTGATTGTGAAAAAAAAAAAGATGCCCAGCAAATATGAATAGAAGTGAATTTCCTCAACCTGATAAAGGACATTACCTTAAAATGTAATGCTAATAGCATATGTAATGGTGAAATATTTAATGTTTTTCCTAAGACTAAGTCAAAACTGTTATGATTACTAACTGTAGGTCCTAGCCAGTGTAATAAGGTACGAAATGCAATTAAAAGGTATCTACTAAAACTTGCTAGGACAAGTCAGTGAGTTTATTAAGTTCTAACAATATAAGGTCAACAATAATAAAATTTTGCATTTTTATATATTAACATAAAACAATATGGACTATTTCTGAATGAATGTAACCAATAATGTTTAATACTTGCATGCTAAAAACTACAAAATGCTGAAAAATCAAAAGAAAATGAAACAAAGGGAGAAATATATTGTGTTTCATGAGTTGGAATATTCAGAACTAGATTCACACAAAAATGGCCAGACAGTTTTCAAGAAAGGTATCAACACAATCCAAAGTGTAAAGAACTGTTGCTTCAACAAATGGTTATGAAATAATTAATAGTCACATGTTAAAACAAACAAAACTTAACCTCCAATCTTCTTTCACACCATATTTTAAAAAATTCACACAAAAGGGATCTTTGTGTGATCCTAACATAAGACCTAAACAGAAGAGCTAACATAACCAACTTTCAGTAGAATGCAGAAGAGAAAAAACCCTATAACCTTGGTTTATACCAATTCTTAGACTACAGAAAGCATATGCAATAAAAGGAAGAAAATTTTAATTGAACTTTATCAAAATTAAAATCTTCTGCACTTCAAGAAATATTAAGAAAATAAAAAGACAAGCATCAGATTGGGAGAAAGTATTTGACAAATGCATTTCCAAATTAACTTATATCCCAGATGTATAGTGAACTCTTGAGATAACAAGACAAATAATCACATTTTTTAAAGTGAACAGAAGATTTGAACACAAACATCACAAAAGATTAAAGAATGGCCAATAAACACAAGAAAAATGCTCAATATCACCCATAAGGGCAACACAAAATTACAACTACAATGAGTTACCTTTATACTACCGTTTACAAGTCTCAAAATAAAGAGACAGGACTGAACTGAATGAAATGAATGTCCAGGATGCAGATCAACTGGGATTTTCATATACTGCTTATGAGAATGCAAAATTTTTCACTGCAGAAAGCTATTTGCTTGTTTATGAAACGAAATATGCACTTAATAAGAAACCCAGCAATCCCACTCTTATGTACTTACTCAAGAGGTAAGAAAACATACCTGCAGAAGATCTACACTCGAGACCTAATAGTTTTACTTATAATAACAAAAAACTGAAAACCCCAAAGTCCAGCAACTAGTGAATAATAAGCTATAGTATATATCCATAAAATGTAATACTACTCAGAATAAAAGGAATAGAATAAACTCCTGATAATCTATTATAAAGTAGATAAGCTCAAAAGCATTAAGCTAAGTAAAAGAAGGCTGACAGAAAAAGCCTTAGATACTATTTGATTTGATTTATATGAAATTTTTAAAAAGGTAAAATTATACAAACACAAAATAAACCAAAGGTTGCAAAGGAGAGGACCAGGGAGAGGGAGCTGGCTTCAAAGAGACAAGGAAATTTTGGGGAGTGATGGAATTGTTCTAAATCATGACTGTGGTAACAGTGAAGGGATTATTCAAAATTCATCAAACTGTACTTTTTAAACTGCTGAATTGACTGTGGGTAAATTATGCCATAACAGAATTGACTTAAAGTAAATAAAAACAAACAAGTACTTAAAACTTACCGCAGCACTACAACCAGGGAAATTGAAAAAAGTATCAGGACCATGTCTTTGTGGCATCTGATTAAGAACGGATAATAATTTTACTGCATGCCTTGGCTAGGGAAACAAAAAAGAGAAATGTCACTGTACAAATTTAACAAAAATATCTAATATATCACCTTTACCATCAGACTGTTTTCTAACTAGAGAGAAAATTATTTTTAAATCATTTACTGAACTATTTAGGAGGAATAATTTCTATTACCAATTCAAGTTTATAGCTCTCTAGAGACAAATTGTTGAACATTAAGTATTAATGCACTGATATTGAATACTTTTCACTTTGACCACAGCTTACCCAGATTCCACTTTCTCCTCGAAGCATGCTGAACAAAAGCTTCAATTCCTTGACAGTGATGCTGTAGCTGGCAAGAACCCCCAACATATCAACTAGAAGATCTTCAAAGGAAAATAAAGTTATTCTGAACTCTAGTCATAAGCTGTCATCTGTCAAGGTAATACACTTTTAGAAAGAGCAAAAGTTATCTCATCATTTCTACATATATATTGGTATCCATTATAGCCAAATGACCTCATGAATAGCCATTTGAATTAACAATTATCAATCATCATATAAGAAAAAAATACTTTAAAGACTTTTTTCCCACCCGGAACTATGATTTCAATTAAGTTCTCTTTGCAAAGTCATAAAAATTTGATTTTATAAATTCCCAGAATATATATACATGCACATAAATCTGCTATATGCAGGGAAAGACAGGCAAAAATATGCAAAGCTACAATGATTTAACATTGTAAATTTGTTATTTTCAAATGAAAACTGATGTTTGACCACATTTTGTTTTAGAATTATCTACTCTTAATAAAATATATTCTTGAAATATCCCCTGGCCCATCAGCAACAATTCTGAGTACTCACTCCTTGCCTGGCATCATTCCAAGTGGTTTACAAGCATTAACTTCACATATCCCTGTAACAAGCTTAAGTATTATCATTAACCTCTTCTAAAAATGAGGAAGTGAGGCACAGGTAACTTAATTCCATTGCCAAAGCACATACTCTAGTAAGAGGTACAGTTAAAATTCAAACCTAGGCAATATGTCTTCAGAGCTCTGATTTTTACCCACTAGTCTCTAAATGGAAGCACCATTTCAACCCCTGACTAGTTATATCCATTATGACAATGTATTTATGTGCATATAAGAGATATACCGGCCCACTAGATAATAAGAAAAAAAAATACATTTAATCTCTTGTCTCTGATTACTTTCTCATCTCTAGACAGTGTGAGTCATAGTACCTCTATGAGTCATTCTTTGCAAGATATTAAATATTTAAATCTACATATCTCAATTTTTAAAGCACTTACTAAGACCTCAGATACTACACAAGTTATAATAAATACATATAAACATTATAAGAAGCTTATCATCAATTAATAGTTTAGGTTAGGATAAACTGAAATAGTTATTGATAAATACATTATTTAATATCACAGATTAATAGCTGAACTTTGAGACTTTAAAAATATTTATTATGTATATATTTGAAAATAGAAATGTAATATGGTTAAGTCATCAATAAGCTGACTTACTCATAACACCATTGTAAGTAAGCAATCTCTGTGATAAAAAGTTAATATTAAGCATTTTAAAGCAACTAGCTGAAATGGCAAAATCTTCATAGAAGATTTTGTTCAGGTATGTCTACACATACTACAGTAAAAGAATTGTATTTCCAAACCTTTATCTCATCTCCTACATATGTCACAAAAAAAAATCTACTAAATTTGCATTTAATTACATAATTATTAAAATTTCTTATTTATTATACAGATAACATAAACAAGCACCTCAAGTTTTAATTTCACTATAAAAACTTTTCTCATACAAGATTTTTAAAGGAGATAAAATACTATAAAATATACTATCAATTTACAACAGATGTTTAAACACCTTCTAGTGATACCGTCAACATTATTACATGAAAAGAATCTCTTTTAATGTAGCATGTTACAAAATACTCAGAATGAAAACTTAGTAGCCTTTTGGTGGTTACTGGGGCTTCATTAGTATGTTATCTAGATTTTATTTTCTCTACTGAAAAGTAAGGCAGAGAAAATTTTCTAACACTTTTTTAACGTTTAAATAACAAAAAGTGAAAATTTTGTGTTATCCATATTATTAATGAGAATAAGGGATAGGGGAACTAAGAGGCTTTATATAACAGAAAATGTGAAGATAGGAGCTTCTTGGTAATATCAAGCTTACTATCACCTTACTTCAGTACTCATGAATTATGTACAGTATGTTAGTAATTGTGGCTCACTTTCTAAAGTGTACTCTATAAAGTGCACTTTATTTACAAAAAAGAAAGAAAAGGGAAAGAATTTTAAGGGTTTAAACTCAGATATGAGGATTTAAAGATCAAATGATGTTCTATACAACATGTGTACTCGTAAGCTTATACAAATAAATTCCTGCTAATGCTAAAATTTAGCAAAATGGTACCATATCTCCATCAAAAATACCTTTTAATTTTGATTCTTATTTTTCAAGTTAACCATGAGTAACCAAGACAGAGAATGCTAAATTATTCTAAATAGAGATACACGCCATCTTGAAAGCAATTACAAATGATTTTAATATATTCTATAAGAAAACCAAAATTGTGAAATATTGTTTAAATTTTAAAAAGCATTGATCTTTATTCTTCATTCCTTCTTTCCTGTTTAATATTTTGTTCTACTGATATTAAAACTAATTATCCATAAAGCAAAACATTATAAGGATTTTCTGGTGTTTGAATTATTTTTAAGGATCAGATATGATCAGATATTGAGAGGAATTATACTAGCACTTTTAGAATTATGAAACCTTTTCATGTCAGAAGAAAGTTAGGCTAAAGACTCATGGCTTAAGAGAATCATCACAAACTCCTTATTTTCTGGAAATAGCTGGTGCTCTGGGACCATCCTTCAAAATATTTTTACTTAAGTGCATCTAACCACAGAGGGAAATGGATTTGCATGTGAGTAAAGGACTGATGATGAAGAACTACACATATCAAAATCATTATTTCAAATAACATATAACAACACAAAATTATTAAAACTTTTATCTTGAAACTTCATGCAAATTGTATACTCTAATCCACAATGTCTGCATTTAATACAAAAGTTCCTCCAAAAAATAGCAGAGTAAGAGTGACACTTTCAAAAATCACAACATGCTTGTCCTAAGGCTTTTAGCATTTCCTGTTCCATAAATGTCAGACTGAAGAAGATGGAGTTCAGAGAACTTTTAATAAAGTACCAACTTTATAGAAATATAATATGTATTATAGTATTTTAATTATGTAAAAGTTTAAGTTCTACATCGAAAGGTACTGTTCCTTTTTCTGACAGATCTCAGAGCACTTATTCCACATTACTCAGATTTTCTGAAACCCGGGAAACCAGAATAGTAATTGTATCTGTCTGATACAGAAATCATCTTTCATTCTTCAGGTTTTCCCTTAATATAAACAGCACATTTCCAATACATCTTGACCTATCTATTTTAAAACAAGGTAGCTTCAACAAACCTATATTAAACTAGAGAATAAGAGAAGTATATGAATATTTAAATTATACTTTCCTATCAGATAATCCCATACCTGCTATCATGTCATCTACAGCACTCATTTTCAGCAATACTTGCTCAATGAGCCCAACTTCTGTACTAGTCTGTAAATTCCGAACACTTTTTCGTAGGATGGCTGTAAACATGCTCCATATTTCTGCTTGACATGTGACATCACAGTGTTCCAAAAGCTCTGTCATGCACGTTATGCTCTCAGCATCTTGGATAATAAAGTTCATCTCCAAGTCAAATTCTCCACCAACCAGCTGAAAAGAAACAGAAAAAAATCACTAATGATCATATGAGAGGTTATATATACAACAAAACAAATATTTAGCTAGCATAAACATATTAAGAGTCTAAAAAATTTCAAGTCTTCTAGTCGAAAACTAATTTTGATTAAAAAAAATGTCACTACAGATAAGTGAAAGGCACTGTAAGAAATAAAACTGTCTAAGAGAATTTTTTTTTTCTTTCAAATGGGAAAAGGCAATTTCAAATCTCAAAGAATAGAGCAAAGTAGAACAAATGACTAAGAGGCAAGTTCTGGGACAAATCTTCTTAAAAAGGCACTGACTCTGAAAAGGGATAAATACTAGAAGATGCAGATCACTAAAGCTGAATGTCAAGGCATGGAAATTCATTTTCTTTTATATTACTAGACTGACAAAAAAGATGTCACAAAAAAAAGAATAACTGGGTCTAATATCCATGTATAGAATATGAAGAAATAAGAAACTATATTAGCAAACTTATAATAAATGTTGAAAGAATTAATGGTAAAATTGTTTAAAAGAGAAATACCTAATATCCAGTGGTACTTAAAAAAACAAACAAACATGTAAACTGGGAAAGGCGGCAACGTGTTTGACTTGTGACATTATGCCAAGTGAGTCATAAGTACTGCTATCCCTCCTAAACGCTACTTTAAGTACCATGACAGACAAATACACATGGAATAAAAGATATGATGATCCTCTTAATTCTATACTGGTCAAATCACACATGAATTAGTTTATTCAGTAATCAGTACCATTTTTAAGAAAAACATTAACAACTTGGGTATCTTTTTGATCTAGAGAATGGGAAATTTAGGCAGAGGATAATAGGCATATACAAAATATGTGACAAATTTGAAGTCATTCATTTCCTTATTCAATAGATACTATATTTATTAAAGACTAGAACTTCCTGTTCTAAGAAACAGAAGTATATCTGCGGATACAAAAGGCCCATGCACTAACAGTGCTAAATTCTAGAAATAAAAATGTATATTTGTATTGACATAGAATCTATTTTTATTTCAAAAAAGGTTGAAGTTGCCTTACAAATTATATAAAGTATAAAAGAAGACATAAAGAGTGAGTAGCTGAGAAAGAGGAAATAAAGGAAGATAAGATTAGGGACTAGAGATTAGACTCAAGAAGTGGAATTAATTTTCCATCATGAAAGATTTTCATTAATACAGATGGATGAGCACATAATATAATATAGATGGGAAAATAACTGCAATAATAACAACACTACTTAACCTTATTTAACTTATATAAAGAGTACATGATGAGAAATGCTGGACTGGATGAAGCACAAGCTGGAATCAAGATTGCCGGGAGAAATATCAATAACCTCAGATACGCCAATGACATCACCCTTATGCTAGAAACTAAAGAGCCTCTTGATGAAAGTGAAAGAGGAGAATGAAAAAGCTGGCTTAAAACTCATTCAAAAAATGAAGATCATGGCATCCAGTCCCATCACTTCAGGGCAAATAGATGGGTAAACAATGGAAATAGTGACAGACTTTATTTTCTTGGGCTCCAAAATCACTGTAGATGGTGACTGCAGCCATGAAGTTATAAGATGTTTGCTCCTTGGAAGAAAAGCTATGACCAACCTAGACAGCATATTAAAAAGCAGAGACATTACTTTGCCGACGAAGGTTCATTTAGCCGTGTATCGTATGGATGGGAGAGTTGGACCATAAAGAAAGCTGAGCACCAAAGAATTATGCTTTTGAACTGTGATGTTGGAGAAGACTCTTAAGAGTTCCCTGGACTGCAAGGAGATCCAACCAGTCCATCCTGAAGGAAATCAGTCCTGAATATTCATTGGAAGGACTGATGTAGAAGCTGATTGTAAACAACTGACTCACTGGAAAAGACCCTCATGCTGGGAAAGACTGAAGGCAGGAGAAGGTGACAGCAGAGGATGAGATGGTTGGATGGCATCACTGACTCAATGCACATGAATTTGAGTAAGCTCCGGGAGCTGGTGATGGACAGGGAAGCCTGGCATGCTGCAGTTCAGGGGGTTGCAAAGAGTTGGACACAACTGAGTGATTGAACTGAACTGAACTTCATAAGTCGTTTAATACTTATTCTAAGTGCTTAACAAAGAAACCTATTATTATCTTTATTTTACAGGTAAGGAATCGCAGGTACAGAAAGTTCAAGCAACATGAAAAAATTTAACAAAACTAGTAGATAGAGAACCCAGGATCAAAATCCACTAAGTCTTTCTTTATAAAACTTCACAAAAGCAATAAAATCTCACCTAAGAACATTTTAAAAGTCTTCTAAAATTTAAGAGTTAAAAACAAAGTATTCTCAAATTGTGAAATATTATACTCTGTATACATATTTTCTTTGTAACAGCTCCAAAATTCAATTTTATAAGAGACTATAACCCTTATGCTGACTTCTGACCTTTTACTGAACTAAATATTTTCTCTGATTAAACCTTGGTTTTATTTCTACATGGCAAACAATTTCAACTCCTCCTATTTCTGGTTTATTAACAAAAACAGCAATGAGGAAGGTTAAGAGATTGGCTCTGAATTCAGATTTCCTGTATGCTGATTTTTGCTGTACTACTCATTTGCTATGTGACCCTTAATGATGCTACATATGGGAATAAAAGTTCCTAGCTAATAGGCTGTTGTGAAGATTAAATAAATAAAGTAGCTGGTTTATAAGCACATAGTAACAAAGTCAGGAGCATTCAATCAAGGAGTTAAAATTAGATATTACTTGTTCTCTAACCCCAACTTTGAGGTAAAAAACGTAGTCATCTGATCACACACATCTAAAGTACAAAGAAACAGCCAGGGTAACCTTTATGTTTCTGGTAAATGATAAATTATTATGGACTGTGTACTCCTTTAGATATTACTTGTCAATCTAGCAAAACCAACTCAAGCAACAGTTTAACTGTTCAAACCAAGAACTGCTTATTTATTCATATTTATATATCCAACTGAATTGGGTCACTACTGTCAACTTTGGGACCTATGATTAGTAACTCAGAAGAGGTTCTCTAGAATCAAACCATACAGAGAAATAAAGTAGGTTGAAAAAGAATGACGTGGACAACTTACTGACTGAACTAAAAAAAGTAGATTCCAATGTTTAATTCTGTAAGCCTCAGAATAAATCTATGTAAAATTAGCATACACTAAAATGGAAGAACACTCACAAATTCTTCAGACTGATCTCCTTAATTAGTTGTAAATGCTTAAATAGAATCTAGTATAATTAAGAAACATTATCAAATGTATAAATAGAAGAAATGGGCTCAGCGGTAAAAAAGAAAAAACACTGTTTTTAAAGGAATGAACAATTATAATTGTTTAATTCTAACAATCAGGCTATTATGTGAAGCCTAAGTTTCCATCTTTCACAATTTAAAAAAAAATGCCCCTTTCTATACATCACTTAATTACAAACAAAAAACAAAAAGACATAGTTACAGCTCCTTGATTTCACTGCCAGAAACTGTAACAATATTTATTATATGTGTTATAACAGAATGGACCTATGTTTTCAGATGGTCTTTCTAACCCTATTAATTTTTAACACATTAGTTGTTAACACATTAGTATTAAGGAGGCTAATTGCTTATAACTATCATTCCATCATTAGGGAGATATTTACTCTTCCCTTGTAATGAATAGTTCAGTATTTATCAAGCAAAGCATACAAGAAAAAGTAGAAACAATCAGTCTTCATTATTTAAACAATTCTTTAACAACACTATGAGGAAAAGACATAGTTGCCTTCAGAAAAGGAAAATGGAGATAAATGAGGGTAAGCAATATAACCAAAGTCACACATGAGTTAAGTGGCAGATCCAAACTTCTAATCTAGACTAAAAAATGTAATGAAATGCCTTGTTATGAAGTCAAGGGTATAAACTTAAAACATCGAGCTGGGACATGTCATAGTAGCTCTATGAAAAAAAATCAGTGCCTTAAGAACAATGTATGGGTAAAATGAGGAAAGACAAAATGATTTCTGTGGGTAAGAAATGAAACATTCAGAGATGGCAAATCACAGTAAAGAAAACTGAAGGCCCAATTACACGAAAACTGGCAATAAAAAAAGGAAAAAAGAAAAAGAAAATAAATAAAAATATTCTTTTTTAGTTAACTAAATTGTATTTACATTAAAGCATAAAAATTATTGTATAAAAATTTAGAATATAAAATCCTGGCCTGCAAATGTACTATCTTCTGAAAGTTCTATGGTTTTAATTACTAGTGATTCAAGTATCTTTTATTTTTTAAGTATCGAGTTTTAAATATCTTTATTTAGAAAGATTATTAGTTAGGATCATAAAGAATAATTCAGTTTACATTAATTAGATCAAATTGGATAATCATTAACCTGTTGGATTTCTTTGCAACTCTGTGGATAAACTCTAAGCTAGATAACATTGCTTCAGTTCAGTCATTCAGTCATGTCCAACTCTTTGAGACCCCGCGGCACACCAGGCCTCCCTGACCATCACCAGATGGAGTCTTCAGACCATCACCAACTCCTGGAGTCTACCCAAACTCATGTCCATTGTGTTGGTGATGCCATCCAACCATCTCATCCTCTGTTGTCCCCTTTTCCTCCTGCCCTCAATCTTTCCAGGCATCAGGGTCATTTCTAAGGAGTCAGTTCTTCACATCAGGTGGCCAAAGTATTAGAGTTTCAGCTTCAACATTAGTCCTTCCAGTGAACACTCAGGACTGATCTCCTTTAGGATGGACGGGCTGGATCTCCTTGCACTCCAAGGGACTCTCAAGAGTCTTCTCTAACACCACAGTTTAAAAGCATCAATTCTTCGGTGCTCAGCTTTCTTTATACTCCAACTCTCACATCCATACATGACCACTGGAAAAACCATAGCCTTGACTAGACAGACCTTTGTTGACAAAGTAATGTCTCTGCTTTTTAATATGCTGTCTAGGTTGGTCATAACTTTCCTTCCAAGGAGTAAGCATCTTTTAATTTCATGGCTGCAATCACCATCTGCAGTGATTTTGGAGCCCCTCAAAATATAGTCAGCCACTGTTTCCACTGTTTCCCCATCTATTTGCCATGAAGTGATGGGACTGGATACCATGGTCTTAGTTTTCTGAATGTTCAGCTTTAAGCCAACTTCTTCACTCTACTCTTTCACTTTCATCAAGAGGCTCTTTAGTTCCTCTTCACTTTCTGCCATAAGAGTGGTGTCATCTGCATATCTGAGGTTATTGATATTTCTCCCGGCAATCTTGATTCCAGATTGTGCTTCATCCAGTCCAGTGTTTCTCATGATGTACTCTGCATAGAAGTTCAATAAGCAGGGTGACAATATGCAGCCTTGACGTACTCCTTTTCCTATCTGGAACCAGTCTGTTGTTCCATGTCCAGTTCTAACTGTTGCTTCATGACCTGCATACAGATTTCTCAAGAGGCAGGTCAAGTGGTCTGGTATTCCCATCTCTTTCAGAATTTTCCACAGTTTATTTTAATCCACACAGTCAAAGGCTTTGGCATAGTCAATAAAGCAGAAATAGATGTTTTCTGGAACTCTCTTGCTTTTTCCATGATCCAGCGGATGTTGGCAATTTGATCTCTGGTTCCTCTGCCTTTTCTAAAACCAGCTTGAACATGCGGAAGTTCACAGTTCATGTATTGCTGAAGCCTGGCTTGGAGAATTTTGAGTAGCGTGTGAGATGAGTGCAACTGTGCGGTAGTTTGAGCATTCTTTGGCATTGCCTTTCTTTGGGATTGGAATGAAAACTGACCTTTTCCAGTCCTGTTGCTTATAAAGCGCCAATTCAGCATCCCACATGCAGCTTCCTCTACTTCCCAGTCCCTAGCTACTGTCATAAAGAACATTTCTGTAATGCCATTTCTCATTTCACCTAAAACTCTTTTTAAAACAAATATTTATCTATTTGGCTTGTATCTGGTCTTAGTTGCAGCACATGGGTGCTCCAGTTGTGGCAGGGGGGCTTAGCTGCCCCACTGCATGTGGTATCTTAGTTCCCCAATCAGGGATTGAAAGAAACCATGTCCCCTGCATTACAACGCCGATTCTCAAACACTGGACCACCAGGGAAGTCCTTTAAAACTCTGTATAATGTTATTCCCTGTGCATGAGATAGGGCTCTCTCCCAACTTCTAATTTTAACTTCCATTAAGCCTCCAAATGACCAACCTAGAGAGCATATTAAAAAGCAGAGACATTACTTTGCCAACAAAGGTCTGTCTAGTCTAAGCTATGGTTTTTCCAGTAGTCATGTACGGATGTGAGTGTTGGAGTCAATCCTAAAGGAAATCAGTCCTGAATATTCATTGGAAGGACTGATGTTGAAACTGAAATACTGAAACTCCAATACTTTGGCCACCTGATGTGAAGAACTAACTCCTTAGAAAAGACCCTGATGTTGGAAAAGATTGAAGGCAGAAGGAGAAGGGGACAAAAGAGGATGAGACAGATGGTTGGATAGCATCACCGACTCGATGGACATGAGCTTGAGTAAGCTCCAAGAGTTGGTGATAGACAGGGAAGCCTGGCGTGCTGTGGTCCATGGGGTCGCAAAGAGTCGGACATGACTGAGCGACTGAACTGAACAGAACTGAAGCCTCCAAGTATCAGTTTAAATACAACTTAACACAGAAAGTCCTCCTACTAACTACAAACAGAGCCTTTCCCTGAATTCTCATTACAACCTATCTACATCACCATAATCATTTCAGTATATCCCAGATGTTTACAAATTTCTTTCTAACCCTCACTTTACAGCAAGCTTTGTAAGGGTAAAGATTATTTCTTACCTATCAACCTTATCCAGATTACTGGCACACTGACAAACCTATGCAAATTACTCAATATTTAACATGGAATGAAAAGATGGCCAGATGAGAGGAAGAGGGAAGGAAGCAGGCTGGCAGGAGGACTTCACAAATTCATGGTCCATCATCAGGTTGTAAGCCAGACTTTCTACTACCATAATCCACTTTTCTCTTTGGGCAATGAATTGCTCTTAATGCTGTATAACTTTTAATATTCCAGAGATGATCACAAAGTCAAAGAAAATGTTTCCTCCTTCTTGTTTATATCCCTTGGTTGCCTTACTTTTTCTTTTTTTATCACTTAGAAAATATGTAAGGTTTCACAGGCAAAATTCAGGCAAAATTGTCTAAGTAAGAGGCTAAGTATTCAACACACAATTTTTACTTATTAAAATCAGGCTTAAATATGTTTTCACTTCCAGATTCTATTTTCAGGTGAAATCAGTTACAACATCTTCCTTTGAAAAAGAATGTTGGAAATGATGTCACCAAAAAACAGCAGACTGGGCAGTATATCCTCCTAAAAAAAGAAAGAGAGAGAGACAGAAAGAAACAAACATACTTATGATCTGGAAAAACTGGCACATTAACTTCGGAAAATTTCTGAAATAAAGTAAAAAATGTACAATAACCCAAGGAAGACTTGGTTAAAAAGAAGTTGTTGTTTTGTTGTGAAAAGCACTATCCCACCTTCAATCCTCCACAGCCCAGACTTCCGCAGTTACAAGGACTCCAGCCTGCACCATGGTAAGGGTTGCTAGTTCCAAAGGGAGCACTAAGGACCTTATTCTCAAAGAACTGTGAGTCTAAACCTGACTGGCAGCTCCCTCAAGGATAGATCCAAAGGATTCTCTTTGCTTTAACGAATCATAACATCTCAAGAGTTAGGACACTTTTGCTAAAAGCATTTAAAGTCACACATATTACCTGCAGCAGTCTGGAGCAAAACAACACTTGACACAAGCAATAGACAGATCTAGAAGCCTGGGAAGGAAGATATGGGGAAAGAAGGCAATTGTGGGTATACGGTGTATACTGGGTAATCCAGAAAGCCACATGTATGCCCAGAGCAGGTCACACATTCAGAAAAGGCTTACAAAGACTTTAAGATTTCATCTGTAGCTGACCTTTAGGTTCTACACTAGTAGAAGTAAAAGCTATGGCAGAGATGTAAACAGCCTAAGTATTGAAGAAATCTCCAGCACAGAGCAAAATAAAAGGAAGATAACTGTCTTTTTCTTAATAGCACTAACAACCCATAACTACAAACACGAGAGAGTAAGGAAAAGAATTCAATTTTCAGTTTCCACTTAACAATATTCAAAATGTCCAATTTTCAAAGAAAATTTATGAGACACACGAAGTGACAGGAAAGAATGGCCTATCAAAAGAAAAAAAATTATTTTCTCTTCAAAATCTGATAACTACTTTTGTCTTATCTCCATCCTCTATTCTGTCTTTCAGCTTATGTTTTGTTTTCTATTAGTATTCAGATGTCTTCTACTCTTAGCCAATCAAATTACTTTTAGAAATTATAAAGCTCTTGAATTAATGTTTTCTGAAGAATTGATCTTCAGTATAAAGCTATGCTCAGTTGCTTCAGTCACGTTTGACTCTTTGTGACCTCATGGTCTGTAGCCCACCAGGCTCCATCTGTCCATGAGATTTCCCAATCAAGAACACTAGAGTGGGCTGCCATTTACTCCTGCAAGGGATCTTTCCATGCAGGTTCAGGGATTGAACCTGCATCTCCTGCATAGCCAGGTGAATTATTTACCACTGAGCTACCTGGGAAGCCTCATACATGTCTGTAATTTCACAAAGAAACAAAAAGTAAAAAACAAGATAATGAAGAACCACCGTTTTGTGAACATGTTATGTCTTGAGTAATTAAAGCATATAGCCTCATTTATTCTAATAACTCTAAGATGAGAACCTTAAACAAGGAAACTGAGGTGAGCATAAGTTAAGTAAGCTTCCCAAGGTCCCTAAGCCAGTGTCAGCATCAGAATTCTTTTCAATATCATAAAGAATTAAGCAGTGTATCATTACCAGACAGATCATCCACAAGACATAAATATGTATTTCCACCAGTCATCTACCCTTCCAGATATGGTGCTACACATTAACATGTATAATAATTGACTTTTAGGAAAATGTTCAGTAAATAACAGAAAAGCACTTTATAATTTGGACACGAACACAATAAAAATTAATGATCCTATACTCAACAAACCAAGGCAAGAAAAATGGAAAAAAAATTTTTTTTTCCTGTTTCTTTCTCACCAGGCCTCTCTAGAAGTAGTTTATATTGACGATCTTTCTGTGGTATAGAAATAACTATACCCAAGAATACAACAATTGCTGCTACAAATACCATCCATAAAAACTCTAGGGAAGGGAGGAAAAAAACAAAGGGAATGACTATCACATAGTAAGTACCTTCTATAAAGTATACATTAAACAAAATGCACTTTATTAAAAGCAGTACAACCATTACTTTATAATTGTTTTATAAGACTACACAAGCAAAGATAATAAATACATTGAGCTAGTAAGGAGCCAGTTGATCTTTGAAGGAAAACTAAATCTGTTAACTGCCAAACTATAATATGCTTTTAAATTCTAATTCTCAGCCAAACACTGAAAACACTAACGTATTTCATAAATAAAAAACAAAGTAAAGACTTCTGCAGACAAATAAAAGCTGAGAGAGTCTGTTGTCCACAGACTTTTACTATAAAAAATGTTAAGGTAAGTTCTTTCAACCGAAGGAAAACAATACCAAATGGAAATTTGAAATGTCACAGAAAAACCAGAGAGAGGCAGAATTGTTAAGACTGTTGTTAAATACAAAAGACATTCTTTTTTCTCATTTTGAAAACTCTTTAAAAGAAAACTATCTAAGGCAAAAAATAATAATGCATTAAGGAATTTATAACCCATGAAAATAAAACCAATGACAGAAAGATTACAAATGACAAGAAAGGAGAAACGTAAGTACACTTTTAAAAGATACTCATACCCTACACTTGAAGTAGTATATTATTTCAAGGTACAGAGTGATGAGTTAAGAATGCATATTGTAAACTCTAGAGAAAACACTAAATGTGAAAAGAAAATAAATACTAGAACCTTAACAGCCACTCCCTGAAGGAAGACATGGATTTTCCCCCCCAATAAATATTACAGTACTACAAGATCCTGTCAATTGGTTGAATCCTTAAAAGCAGGTGCCCTGGATACAGAGAGCCAACTATGTGACTTGAGCATCCTCAAATTTTGGTATACAGAATCAATCCCTCATTATTAATCAATTTACTTTAACTGTTGGGCTTCCCTGCTGGTTCAGATGGCAAAGAGTTCACCTTCAATGTGGGAGACCCAGGTTCAGTCCCTGGGTTGGGAAGATCCCCTGGAGGGGAGCATGGCAACCCACTGCAGTATTCTTGCCTGGAGAATCCCATGGACAGAGGAGCATGATGGGCTATAGTCCATGGGGTCTCAAAGAGTCAGACACAACTGAGTGACTAAGCACAATCTAATTGTTACAGAGGCAAATAAATCACTCTACCAAGCAACACATTTCAAAAACACATCAAATATTCATCAGAATGAGAATATCATGGGCTATAAATGAATTCTCAATAAAGTTGAAAATTTAGAACACAGTGGAATTAAGCAAAAAAAAACAATAAAAATACATAAGAGGAAAAAATTAACAAAACATCTGGAACGTTATTCTAAGTAAAAGTGAAAGTGAAGTTGCTCAGTCATGTCTGACTCTTTGCGAACCCATGGGCTGTAGCCTACAAGGATTCTCTGTCCATGGGATTTTCCAGGCAATAGTACTGGAGTGGATTGCCATTTCTTTCTCCAGGGGATCTTCCCAACCCAGGGATTGAACCCGGGTCTCCCGCATTGTAGACAGATGCTTTACCATCTGAGCCACCAGGGAAGTCCCTATTCTAAATAAACTGTGGGTCAAAGGAGTCACAGGGAAAATTACTTTTTATCTCTATAAATAGGAAAACATATCAAAACTTACGGGATACAGTAAAAGAGTGCTTTCAGTTCAGTTCAGTTGCTCAGTTGTGTCTGACTCTTTGCGACCCCATGAATCACAGCTCGCCAGGCCTCCCTGTCCATCACCAACTCCCAGAGTTCACTCAAACTCATGTCCATCAAGTCGGTGATGCCATCCAGCTATCTCATCCTCTGTCATCCCCTTCTCCTCCTGCCTCCAATCCCTCCCAGCATCAGGGTCTTTTCCAGTGAGTCAACTCTTCGCATGAGGTGGCCAAAGTATTGGAGTTTCAGATTCAGCATCAATCCTTCTAAAGAACAACCAGGACTGATCTCCTTTAGGGTGGACTGGTTGGATCTCCTTGCAGTCCAAGGGACTCTCAAGAGTCTTCTCCAACACCACAGTTCAAAACCATCAATTCTTTGGCACTCAGCTTTCTTCAAAGAGTACTTTCGGGAAATATATAGCATTAAATGCTTATATTACTAAGGAGGAAGGGGAAATTGTATTTGATTCCACATCTGTGCGTGCAATGATGTCTGACTCTCTGCAACCCCGTGGACTATACCTTGCCAGACTTCTCTGTCCATGGGGTTCTCTAGACAAGAACACTGGAGTGTGTTGCCATGCCCTCCTCTAGGGGATCTTCCCAATTCAGGGATCAAACCCAGGTCACCCACACTGCAGGCAGATTCTTTACTGTTGGTGTGAGATTTCAAATTAATCACTTCTGCTTCTACATTAAAAAATTAGAAAAACACAATTGCAAAAGACACATTCACCCCCAATGTTCATTGCAGTACTGTGTACAATAACTAGAACATGAAAGCAACCTAGATGTCCATCAACAGATGACTGGATAAAGAAGCTGTTGCTGCTAAGTCACTTCAGTCGTGTCCGACTCTGTGTGACCCCATAGACGGCAGCCTATCAGGCTCCACCGTCCCTGGGATTCTCCAGGCAAGAACACTGGAGTGGGTTGCCATTTCCTTCTCCGATGCATGAAAGTGAAAATTGAAAGTGAAGTCGCTCAGTCGTGTCCGACTCTTAGCGACCCCATGGACTACAGCCTACCAGGCTCCTCTGCCCATGGGATTTTCCAGGCAAGAGTACTGGAGTGGGGTGCCATTGCCTTCTCCAAAAGAAGCTGTGGTATATATATAAAACAGACTACTACTCAGCCATAAAAAGGAACACATTTGAGTCAATTCTAAAGAGGTAGAAGAACCTAGAGCCTATTATACAAACTGAAGTAAGTCAGAAAGAGAAATATAAATATTGCATATGGACACATATATATGAAATCTAAAAAGATGGTACTGATGAATTTAATTCCAGGGCAGCAATGGAAAAATAGACCTAGAGAAAAGACCTATGGACATGGGGGTGGGGGAGGGGGGAGAGGGTGAGGTGTATGGAGAGAGTAACACAGAGATTTACATTTCACAGATGACTTCTATCAATTACATAGAATTAGCATCATTTTTGCACAATAGTTTTCTCAAATTTTAATGGAGAAGGAAATGGCAACCCACTCCAGTATATTCGTGCCTGGAGAATCCCATGGACAGAGGAGCCTGGTGGGCTATAGTCCATGGGGTCGCAAACAGTCAAATTTTTAAAAAAAGGAACAATTCCAAACTCACTTTATGGGCCAACAATATCATGACAATAAAAATAGAAAACCATGTCAGGAAGAACAACAATAAACTATAGCAAAATAACCCTTATGAACATAGACATGCAAAAAAATCTTAACAAAACACAGCAAGTCAAATCCAGCAGCCCGTTACAAAAATTAAAAAAAAATCATGTCCTCGTACATTTTATCCCAGGAAAGGAAGTAGGTTTTACCAATGAAAAAATGAAAGACTGTAATTCAACAGATTCACAGATGAAGAACAAAAGTCCCATTATCATCATAGGAAAATCATTTGACAACATCCAAAACTATTCATTAAAAAAACTTCTAGCAATAGGAGTATAAAGGAACTTAAACTGATAAAAGGCATCTATGACACATCTACAGTAAACATCACACTTAACGGTGAATGAATATACACTTTTTAAGAATAAGGCAAGATTTCCTCTCAAAACACTTCCGTTCAGCATTATACTGGATACCCAAGCCAATGTAAAATAATACGAAAAACAGATAGTAACAGACATATAAATTGTAAACGAAAAAACACATATACAAATCGTGTACCAGTCTCCATGGAAAATCCTAAGGAATCTATTCCAAAACTTTTAAATTAATAAAACTTTTACTAAATTCTCAAGATTTAAAATCAATATACAAAAAAATCTTTACATTTTTATATAGGCAGAGAACAATTAGAACAATAATTTAAATTCGAAAGGAAGACCACTTGAAAAAGCATAAAGCAGGGGTTTCCCTTGTGATCTAGTGGTTAGGAATCTGCCTTGCAATGCAAGGAACACTGGTTCGATCTCTGGTTTAGGAGGCTACTACATGCTTTGGAGCAACCAGCTCTAAGCACCACAAAGACTGAAGCCTGCGCACCAATGGTCTGTGCTCCACAACAAGAGAAGCCACAGCAATGAGAAGACCAAGGGTCACAAATAGAGAGCAGCCCCTGCTTGCCTCAAATAGAGAAATGAAAATCCAGAGCCGCTGAAAATATATAATTCAGTTCAGTTCAGTTTAGTTCAATCGCTCAGTCATGTCTGCCTCTTTGTGATCCCATGGACTGCAGCATGTTAAGTTTCCCTATCCATCACCAACTCCCAGAGCTTACTCAAAACTCATGCCCATCTAGTCAGTGATGCCATCCAACCATCTCAAGCTTTGTCATCCCCTTCTCCTCCCGCCTTCAATCTTTCCTAGCATCAGGGTCTTTACTAAGGAGTCAGTTCTTTGCATCAGGTGGCCAAAGTATTGGGAGTTTCAACCTCAGCATCAGTCCTACAGATGAATATTCAGGACTAATTTCCTTTAGGATGGACTGGTTGGATCTCCTTGCAGTCCAAGGGACTCTCAAGAGTCTTCTCCAACACCAAAATTCAAAAGCAGCAATTCTTCAGCACTCAGCTTTCCTTATAGTCCAACTCTCACATCTATAACTGACTACTGGAAAAAACATAGCCTTGACTACACAGACCTTTGCTGGCAAAGTAATGTCTCTGCTTTTTAATATAGTGATTTGGGAGCCCCAAAAAAGAGTCTTGCACTCTTTCCATTGTTTTCCCTTCTATTTGTCATGAAGTGATGGGACCAGACGCCATGATCTTAGTTTTCTAAATGTTGGTTTTTAAGCCAAAATTTTCACTTTCCTCTTTCACTTTCATTAAGAAGCCCTTCAGTTGTTCGCTTTCTACCATAAGGGTAGTGTCATCTGCAGATCTGAGGTGATTGATATTTCTCCCGGCAGTCTTGATTCCAATGTGAGCTTCATCCAGTAGAGCATTTCTCATGATGTACTCTGCATAAACGTTAAATAAGCAGCATGACAATATAAAGCCTTGACATATGCCTTTCCAAAACGTTTTGGAACCAGTCTGTTGTTCCATGTCCAGTTCTAACTGTTGCTTCCTGACCTGCATACAGATTTCTCAAGAGGCAGGTAAGGTGGTCTGGTATTCCCAGCTCTTTAAGAACTATCCAGTTTGTTGTGATACACATAGTCAAAGGCTTTGGCATAGTCAATAAACCAGAAGTAGATGTATTTCTGGAATTCGCTTGCTTTTTCAATGATCCAACAGATGCTAGCAATTTGATCTCTGGTTCCTCTGCCTTTTCTAAAACCAGCTTGAACATCTGGAATTTCTCAGTTCACACACTGTTGAAGCCTGGCTTGGAGAATTTCGAGCATTACTTTACTAGTATGTGAGATGAATACAATTGTGGGGTAGTTTGAACATTCTTTGGTATTGCCTTTCTTTGGGATTGGAATGAAAACTTACCTTCCCAGTACTGTGGCCACTGCTGAGTTTTCCAAATTTGCTGGCATATTGAGTGCAGCACTTTCACAGCATCATCTTTTAGGATTTGATATAGCTCAACAAGAATTCCATCACCTCCACTAACTTTGTTCGTAGTGATGCTTCCGAAGGCCCACTTGACTTCGCATTCCAAGATGTCTGGCTCTATGTGAGTGATCACTCCAGCATGGTTGTCTTGGTCGTGAAGATCTTTTCTGTATAGTTCTGGGTATTCTTGCTACCTCTGTATAGTATCTTCTGCTTCTGTTAGGGCCTTACCATTTCTGTCCTTTACTGTGCCCATCTTTGCATGAAATGTTCCCTTCGTATCTCTAATTGTCTTGAAGAGATCTCTAGTCTTTCCCATTGTATTGTTTCCCTCTATTTCTTTCTATTAATCACTGAGGAAAGCTTTCTCATCTCTCCTTGCAATTGTCTGGAACTCTGCATTGAAATGGATATATAGATGGTGGAGTAGAAGGACCTGCACTCATCTTCTCCTGTGAGAATGCCAAAATTTAAACTTTCTGCTGAACAACCATCAATAGGAGAACGTTGGATCCCACCAAAAAAAGATATCCCACGTCCAAGGGCAAATGAGAAGCCCCAGGAAGATGGTAGGAGGGGTGAAGTCATGTTTAAAATTAAATCCCATAACCGCCAGAGATGCTTGGAGGGCTCAAACAAAACCTTGTGCATACCAGGAGACCCCACAGACTGACCAGGCCTGCCTTTGAGTGTTTGAGTGTCTCCTGCATACATATGGGTCAGTGGTGGTCTTCTGCAGGGGAAGGGGTTTTGGGTGCAGCAGACCCGGGTATGGCATAAGCCCTCTTGGAGGAGGTCGCCATTAACCCCACCATAGAGCCACCAGAGCTTACACAGGACTGGGAAACAGAATCTTGGAGGGCACAAAGAAAACCTTGTGCCTACCAGGACCCAGGAGAAATGAGCAGTGACACCACAAGAGATTGACCCAGACTTGCCCAAGAGCGTCCAGGAGTGTGGGTTGGCAGTGGCTTGCAGCAGTGACCTAGACACTAAGAAAAGCAGTCCTTGCATGGGACCTTTTGAAGGAGGTTACCATTATCTTCATTACCTCCACCACAGTTTGGCCTCAGGTAAAACAACAGGGAGGGAACACAGCCCCTACCATGAACAGAAAATTCGATTAAAGATTTACTGAGCATGGCCCTGCCCATCAGAACAAGACCCAGTTTGCCCATCAGAACAAGACCCAGTTTTCCCCTCAGTTTCTCCTATCAGGAAACTTCCATAGGCTTTGTATCCTTATCCATCAGAGGGCAGACAGAATAAAAACCAAAATCACAGAAAACTAACCAAACTGATCACATGGACCACAGCCTTGTCTAACTTAATGAAACTGTGAGCCATGTCATGTAGGGCCAGCCAAGATGGACAGATCATGATGGAGAGGTCTGACAAAACATGGTCCACTGGAGAAGCGAATGGCAAGCCACTTTAGTGTTCTTGCCTTGAGAACCCTATGAACCGTATGAAAAGGCAAAAAGATATGACACTGAAAGATGAACTCCTCAGGTCAGTAGGTGCTGAATATGCTACTGGAGAATAGAGGAGAAAGAACTCCAGAAAGAATGAAGAGACACTGTTAAAGGAAAAACAACACCCAGTTGTGGATGTGACTGGTGATGGAAGTAAAGTGCGACGCTGTAAAGAATACTGCAGAGGAACCTGGAATGTCAGGTCCATGAATCAGGGTAAATTGGAAGTGGTTAAACAGGAGATGGCAAGAGTGAACATCAACATTTTAGGAATCAGTGAGCTAAAATGGACTCGAATGGGTGAATGTAACTCAGATGACCATTATATCTATTACTGTGGGCAAGAATCCTTTAGAAGAAATGGAATAGCTGTCACAGTCAACAAAAGAGTCAGAAATGTAGTATTTGGAGGCAATCTCAAAAACAACAGAATGATCTCTGTTTGTTTCCAAGGCAAACCATTCAATATTACAGTGATCCAAGTCTATGCCCCAACCAATAATGATGAAAAAGTTGATGTTGAATGGTTCTATGAAGACCTACAAGACCTTCTAGAACTAACACCCAAAAGAGATGTCCTTTTCATCATAGGGGACTGGAATGCAAAAGTAGGAAGTCAAGAGATACCTGCAGTAACAGGCAAATTTGGCCTTGGAGTACAAAATAAAGCAAGGCAAAGGCTAACAGAGTTTTGCCAAGAGAAGGTGATGGTCAGAGCAAACACCCTCTTCTAACAACACAAGAGAAGACTCCACACATGGACATCACCAGATGGTCAATACCGAAATCAGACTGATTATATTCTTTGCAGCCAAAGAAGGAGACGCTCTATATGGTCAGCAAAAACAAGACCAGGAGCTGAATGTGGCTCAGATCATGAACTCCTTATGCCAAATTCAGAATTAAATTGAAGGAAGTAAGGAAAACCACTAGACCATTCAAGCATGACCTAAAGCAAATCCTATATGATTATACAGCGAAAGTGACAAACAGATTCAAGGGATTAGATCTGATAGACAAGAGTGCCTGATGAACTATGGATGGAGGTTCATGACACTGTATAGTAGGCAGTGATCAAGATGAAACTCAAAAGAAAGAAATGCAAAAAGGCAAAATGGTTGTATGAGGAGGCCTTACAGATAGTTGAAAAAAGAAGAGAAGCTAAAGGAAAAGGAGAAAAGGAGAGATATACACATTTGAGAAATATATAATTAATTTTTAAAATTAAGAAAAAAATAATTTTTACAAATAGCATAAAACATAAAATACTCATAAATTTATCTAAATATTTGCAAAGTCTACACATATAAAACTAGAAAACATTCCTAAGATTTTTATCAAAAGAGAGAACTAAAACCTAAACAGACATAGAAATGCATCATTTGTTAATCCCACCCCAGTTTTTACATACTCCAAATCAAAATTGTGACTTTTTGTCAGAAATTCACAAGCTGCTACTAGAATGCACATGGAAATTAAAGGGGATTATAATAGCCCAAGGGCTTCCCAGGTGGCCCTTGTGGTAAGCAACCTGTCTGCCAACACAGGAGACTTAAGGGCCCATGGTTCAATCCTTAGGTTGGGAAGATCCCTTGGAGGAGGCAACCCACTCCAGTATTATTGCCTGAAGAATCCTATGGACAGAGGAGCCTGGTGGTCTACAGTCCCTAGGATCACAAAAAATCAGACACAACTGAAGCAACTTAGCACACATGCTTAACAGACCAAATAAATCCAACACAGAACAAACTTGAGAGGTCCTAAACTACTAAATTTTATGACAAAGTAACAAAAAGGAAGACAACATGGTACTGCCACAAGAATTAACATCTGAATTCATAAAACATTACAGGAAGTCCAGAAATAGACACACACAAATCATATCAGTGGATGATCAGTTGACAAAAAACAAGATAAACGATGATAGATGGTCACTATTTATTAACAGGAAAAACTGGACATCCATATGCCAATAAATGAATCTTGACTTATACTTTACACTATTCACAATGATATGAGTTAGGTCTATAAAACATCTAGAAAAATCTCTCTTTTACTACTTTAGATTCGGTTCAGTTCAGTTGCTCAGTTGTGTCCAATTCTTTGTGACCCCAAGCACGCCAGGCTTCCCTGCCCATCACCAACTCCCAGAGCTTGCTTAAATTCATGTCCATTGAGTCGGTGATGCCATCCAACTATCTCATCCTCTGTCAATCCCTTCATCTCCAGCCTTCAGTCTTTCCCAGCATCAGGGTATTTTCCAGTGCCTCAGTTCTTCACATCAGGTGGCCAAATATCAGAGCTTCAGTTTCAGCATCAGTCCTTCCAAGGAATATTCAGGACTAATTTCCTTTAGGATGAACTGGTGGGATCTCCTTGCAGTCCAAGGGACTCTCAAGAGTCTTCTCCAACACCAAAATTCAACAGCATCAATTCTTCAGCACTCAGCTTTCTTTATAGTCCAACTCTCACATCCATACCCAACTACTGGAAAAACTGTAGCTTTGACTAGACAGACTGTCGTTGGCAAAGTAATTTCTCTGTTTTTCAATATGCTGTCTAGGTTGGTTATAGCTTTTCTTCCAAGGAGCAAGTGTCTTTCAATTTCATGGCTGCAGTGATTTCACCATCTGCAGTGATTTTGCAGCCCATGAAAATAAAGTCTGCCACTGCTTCCGCATCTATTTGCCATGAAGTGATGGGACCAGATTCCATGATCTTCGTTTTTTGAATGTTGAGTTTTAAGCCAGCTTCTTCACTGTCCTCTTTTACTTTCATCAAGAGGTTCTTCAATTCCTCTTAACTTTTTGCCATAAGGGTGGTGTCATCTGCATATATGAAGTTATAGATGGTTCTCCCTTCAATCTTGACTCCAGCTTGTGTTTCATCTAACCCACCATTTCTCATGATGTACTCAGCATATAAGTTAAATAACCAGGGTGACAACACACAGCCCTGAAGTACTCCCTTCCCAACTTGGAACCAGTATGTTCTTCCATGTCCAGTTCTAAATGTTGCTTCTTGATGAACATACAGATTTCTCAGGAGGCAGGTAAGGTGGTCCGGTATTCCCATCTCTTGAAGAATTTTCCAGTTTGTTGGGATCCATACAGTTAAAGGCTTTGGAGTAGTCAATAAAGCAGATGTTATTTCTGGAACTCTCTTGCTTTCTCTATTTTTCACCAGATGTTGGTAGTTTGATCTCTGGTTCCTCTGCCTTTTCTAAATCTATCTTGAACACCTGGAAGTTTTTGGTTCACATACTATTGAAGCCTCGCTTGCAGAATTTTGAGCATTACTTTGACAGCATGTGAGATGAAAGCTATTATGCAGTAGGTTGAACATTCTTTGGCATTGCCTTTAAATTAGGTAGATACTCTGGCATTAGAATGAAAAAGTTGGGTTAAAGCTCAACATTCAGAAAACGAAGATCATGGCATCTGGTCCCATCACTTCATGAAAAATAGATGGGGAAACAGTGGAAACAGTGACAGACTTTATTTTGGAGGGCTCCAAAATCATTGCTGATGGTGACTACAGCCATGAAATTAAAAGACGCTTACTCCTTGGAAGAAAAGTTATGAGCAAACTAGATAGCATATTCAAAAGCAGAGACATTACTTTGCCAACAAAGGTCTGTCTAGTCAAGGTTATGGTTTTTCCAGTGGTCATGTATGGATGTGAGAGTTGGACTGTGAAGAAAGCTGAGCGCCGAAGAATTGATGCTTTTGAACTGTGGTGTTGGAGAAGACTCTTGAGAGTCCCTCGGACTGCAAGGAGATCCAACCAGTCCATTCTGAAGGAGATCAGCCCTGGGATTTCTTTGGAAGGAATGATGCTAAAGCTGAAACTCCAGTACTTTGGCCACCTCATGTGAAGTGTTGACTCATTGGAAAAGACTCTGATGCTGGGAGGGTTTGGGGGCAAGAGGAGAAAGGGATGATTGAGGATGAGATGGCTGGATGGCATCACCGACTCGACGGACATGAGTTTGAGTGAACTCTGGGAGTTGGTGATGGACAGGGAGGCCTGGCGTGCTGCAATTCATGGGGTCACAGAGTCAGACACGACTGAGCAACTGAACTGAACTGAACTGAGGCAGATATTTTTAAACAGGAAACAAAAGGACAAGCTACATAAGATATATTGCTAACTCAGAATTCTGCAAAATTAATTTACTGTTTAGAGAACAGGAAATCATTTATCTGATAAAAGGACTGATACCAGAATTTATAAACAGCTCTCTCATGATAATAAAAACTCATTTTTTCAGTAAGCAAAAGATCTAAACATATTTTTGAGTAGTTATAAAACTGTCCTATAAGCACAAAAAATGATGTTCAACCTCATTTGTCATTAAGAAAATGCAAATTAAACCCACAGTAAGTAACCACTATGAACACACTGGATTCAAAACAAAAAGACTGACTATACAAAAAGTTGAAGAGAATATGGAACATTTAGAACTCCATTGTTTCTTGTGAGGATACAAAATGTCATAGCCACCTTTGGAAAACAATTGATCAAGTTTCTAATAATCTTAAACACACATTTACCCATATCTTCCAGTAATTCTACTGTTAGATATTTACCCATGGGAAATCAAAATATGACCATGCATTTTACTAATAGTCACCAAATGGAAACAACCTCATTGGAAACAGCTAGAAACAAGGCTCCTCTGCTTAATTTTAGTTTCATTAATTTAATAAATTCCTGTGTAGCTAACGTGAACAAAACACTATACCAGATCTCCACTTCCTTTGCCCCTGCCTCTTTCCACCACAGCAGAAAGATCTTATTAAAACATCAGTGTCACTCCTTTAGCCTTTCAATGGCTTCCCACTGCTCCTGTAACACAGTATGAGCTCTGTCCCCCAGTTTGTAAAACCTTAACAAATCTCAATGTCTACCTTATGGGCTTCATTTCACACTGTTCTTCCATTTGGTCTCTATAGGCTCCAATCACCCAGATTTTGATCAGTTCCTCAAAAGACCTTGTTTCCTCCAATTCACAGATGTTTTGCTTACTGTTTCCTCTGTTTACAGTGCTCTTTCACTAGTTCTTTGCATGACCAACTCTTTCTTACTTTTCAATTCTCAGTTTGAGCTGCCATCTCTTCAAAGAGGCATTTACTGGTTACTCTACCTAAAGTTAAGTCTCCATCATTCTATACTGAAACACATTATTTCATTCATAGAACTAATTAAGACCTACACTTGATTTATATGTATTTTATCTGTATCTCATAAAAAATTTAAGCGACTGAAGGACAGACGCCTAGTCTTGCTTTCCATTATTATCCTAGTGCCTACCTCAGTGTCTGGTACATAAGGTAACTTTCACTAAAGAGGCCCTAGAAATTCAAGTAGCTGATGAATCAATTACTACAAAGTATATTTCTCAATTAGACACAGTACTACTTCATTACTCACCATAAAACTTAAAAATCCCTTCACAAATAATTTACATTATATATGTTTTGTGTGTATATAAATATATAATTTTCATTATATATTTTACGTGTGTGTACACATGCACACAAACACATATGGCAGTGTCTGTTGACAAAGAAATTATGCGGAATCAGCCACATCCAAGACTAACTCACAAAAATTATATGACAGCATAATGAATTTCAGTTCCAACTTCTAAAATTCTAAATATAATAATGCTTGAATATTTGAGGGTTTTAAGAGGTGATGACTTTGATATAAAAATATAACTCTAACTATTTGCCTCAACTTAATGTAAGCATCATTACGGACAAAGCTAGTGGAGGTGATGGAATCCCAGTGGAGCTATTTCAAATCCTGAAAGATGATGCTATGAAAGTGCTGTACTCAATATGCCAGCAAATTTGGAAAACTCAGCAGTGGCCACAGGAGATCCAACCAGTCCATTCTGAAGGAGATCAGCCCTGGGATTTCTTTGGAAGGAATGATGCTAAAGCTGAAACTCCAGTGCTTTGGCCACCTCATGTGAAGAGTTGACTCACTGGAAAAGACTCTGATGCTGGGAGGGATTGGGGGCAGGATGAGAAGGGGACGACAGAGGATGAGATGGCTGGATGGCATCACGGACTCGATGGACGTGAGTCTGAGTGAACTCTGGGAGTTGGTGATGGACAGGGAGGCCTGGCGTGCTGCGATTCATGGGGTTGCAAAGAGTCAGACACGACTGAGTGACTAAACTGAACTGAATGTAACTATATAATGAATGATGTCTTTTGAATGGATGAATAAAAGGTCACCAGAGATTATACAAGAAGAAAAAATATCCAAATTTCATTATTTTATCTGAATTTCAATTTTTAGTCATAAATATACCAGTACTTTGTGAAAATACACATAAAACCTGCACACATAAATCATTATGTATTTTGCTGGTCAAGTAAGGTTATTTTGTAAGTTCTCTAAAACAGCACAGAGAAGGACTTCTATAATAAATGGATTTTTATTGTATATACTCTTCTATATATAGAAAATCTTTAAATGTTAAATTTAAATTCTAAAATATTTTTGCAATTATAATTATTCTAATCTTAATTCTGAAAAATGTTGTCTGTATACTCAAAGCTATGGTCATTACTGTAGTCATGTACAGATGTGAGAGTTGGACCATAAAGAAGGCAGAGCAACAAAGAACTGATGCTTCAAACTGTGATACTGGAGAAGACTCTTGAGAGTCCCTTAGACAGGAAGAAGATCCAGCCAGCCAATCCTAAAGGAAATAGACCCTGAATGATCACTAGAAGGACTGATGCTGAAGAGTTCGAATCTTTTGGCCACCTGATGTGAAGAGTCAGCTCACTGGAAAAGAACCTGATCCTGGGAAGGACTGAAGACAGGAGAAGAGCAAAAGAGAATAAGATGTTTAGTAAGCATCCCTAGATCAATGGACATGAGTTTGAGCAAACTCCCAGGAGATGGTGAAGGACAAGAAGCCTGGTGTGCTGCAGTTCATGGGGTTAAAAGGAGCCAGACATGGCTTAACAACAACAACAACAACAACAATTATATCATTTAATATGACATTAGTTGTTACAGAGTAGTATAATGCTTTATTTCACATAAAAGAAATCTAAAAACTAATACTGAAAAAGAGTAAAAAGTACTTATAAATACTGTTTGTTTACTTTGGGTATTTATTTTTTAAGGATTTCTAGCATCAAATAAAGAAACCAACAAATAAACAACTGAAATCATATTACAAAAATAAACACCAACATTTTAAAGTAACTTTGTACCTATAAGACGAATGCAATAAAACTTCAATTTGTAGAAGAAAAATAAAAACATTTGAATAAAAAGGAAACAATCACTTTTATTGTGTTCCATTATCACTTTTTTTACATCTTTGAATTTTCTCAGAATTCTAGAACTTTGTAAAATTCATTAATTACATATACTATTGGGTTCATTTTACAAAAACAAAGTAAAACAAACAAACAAAAAACATCACTACAGTGTATTACTTCAAGTCATGGGTTATCAGTATTCAGCTACTACTTAGAATACTCTAAGTAACACAACCTTGAACTCCTCAAGGTTTCAACCTCTCTCTTGCCAATTTCTTTCCCAAGGAACTAGCACAGAATCTCTATAAAGTATGACAAATTAAAACAATGAAGAAAAAAATTAACTAAACCTAAGAGCTGACGTTCAGCTGAAACAGAATACATTTATATAACATAAAACACATCCCTCAGAACTTCAGCTTCTTGGAAAAAGACGATCATCCATTCTGCAACACATCATGAATTGAAAAAAAAAAAACTAAAAACTATCTCCCTAAAATAAAATTAACTACTCTTGTAGCTCAGTCATAAACCCTTGATGCCTTCACATTACCTTTGACTGCTCTGCTTTTTTCATGTCAAGCCCTAGTATTTCCTCCTTATTCATACCTGACTCAGACCTCCTTAATTTTCCCTAGCTCTCACATAAGGTATTTTCAAAATCACTTTTTTGCCTTCTTGCAATATCTTCCTACTTCAAGTCACCACTGCCAAATTAATCTTTCTACAACAGCCCTTAGATCTTAATAATCAGTGTCTCAACAACTTTTTTACTAAATGAGTTATTTCTCTAATATTTGAATATCTAAGTTATCTGAATTATCTGAATTTATTAGCAGAAACTCTTCTCACACAAGTACTGATCAGGCACAAACTGGTAAAATGGAAAAGAGCTAGAGCCCTGCTTTTAAAGCAAAGTTCTGCTAAAACCTATGGGCAAAAGTATATTTCATTTAGTACAGTGGGTACATCAGGGTTATTTCTCTTCCAAACCTCAGTTTACACTTCTTTATATATAAGGGAATACGCCAAAATTATACGATTTCTAGATCTTCTAGTCCTATGATACAATGAACTACAACCTCTAATTGAGAAGACCACTGTGATATATGCAACAGCTATGGTATATATCATAAAACAAGGAAGGAATTTATAATCTAAAGACCAAAGTGGGTAAAGTCATTTTTAAAGACTGCAAGTAAAACAATGAATGAATTCCAAAGGTTGACTTATGAGGTAAAAGCTAAAGAGATGATTCATTAACTCAAAATTTATCTTTGAAAGATATAAAAAATGTCATTAGAGTAATAAATATTAAACTTTGATTCCTACAATTCACAGAAGTTGCATGAAATAAAAAGTTTTTCACCAGTAATAACCAAGACAGGAATGTGACTTCCCAAAGGGCTGTTTATATCCTAAAAGAATGAATACCTCCTTTAAAAGGCTTTCAAAAAAAGCAACAAATAAATGGTAAAGAAGAACTCATTTCATGGGTTCAGTTCAGTTCAGTCGGTCAGTTGTGTCTGACCTTCGCAACTCCATAGACCGCAGCTTGTCAGACTTCCCTGTTCATCATGAACTCCTGGAGCTTACTCAAACTCATGTCCATCAAGTCAGTGATGCCATCCAACCATCTCTTCCTCTGTCATCCCCTTTTCCTCTCTCCCTCTATCTTTCCAAGCATCAAGGTCTTTTCTAGTGAGTCAGTTCTATGCATCAGGGGGCCAAAGTATTGGAGTTTCAGCTTCAGCATCAGTCCTTCTGATGAATATTCAGGACTGATTTCCTTTAGGATGGACTGGTTGGATCTCCTTGTAGTCCAAGGGACTCTCAAGAGTCTTCTCCAACACCACAATTCAAATGCATCAATTCTTTGGCACTCAGCTTTCTTTATACTCCAACTTTCACATCCACACATGACTACTGGAAAAACCATAGCCTTGACTAGACAGACCTTTGTTGGCAAACTAATGTCTGCTTTTGAATATGCTGTCTAGGTTGGTCATAACTTTCCTTCCAAGGAGTAAGCATCTTTTAATTTCATGGCTGCAGTCACCATCTGCAGTGATTTTGGAGCCCCCCAAAATAAACTCAATCATTGTTTCCATTGTTTTCCCATCTATTTGCCATGAAGTGATGGGACCAGATGCCATGATCTTAGTTTTCTGAATGCTGAGTTTCAAGCCAACTTCTTCACCCTCCTCTTTCACTTTCATTAAGAGACTCTTTAGTTCCTCTTCACTTTCTGCCATAAGGGTGGTGTCATCTGCATATCTGAGGTTACTGATATTTCTCCCATCAATCTTGATTCCAGCTTGTGCTTCATCCAGCCTGGTATTTCTCATGATGTACTCTGCATATAAGTTAAATAAACAGTGTGACAATATGCAGGCTTTACATACTCCTTTCATGATTTAGAACAGTCTGTTGTTCCCTGTCCAGTTCTAAATGTTGCTTCTTGACATGCATACAGATTTCTCAGGAGGCAGGTCAGGTGGTCTGGTATTCTCATCTCTTTAACAATTTTCCACAGTTTGCTGGGATCCACACAAAGGCTTTGGCATAGTCAATAAACCAGAAGTAGATGTATTTCTGGAACTCTCTTGCCTTTTCAACGATCCAACAGATGTTGGCAACTTAATCTCTGGTTCCTCTGCCTTTTCTAAATCCAGCTTGAACATATGGAAGTTCATGGTTCACATACTGTTGAAGCCTGGCTTGGAGAATTTTGAGCATTACTTTGCTAGCGTGTGATATGAAGTGTAATTGTGCGGTAGTTTGAACATTCTTTGGTATTGCCTTTCTTTGGGATTGGAATGAAAACTGACCTTCTCAGTACTGTGGCCACTCCTGAGTTTTCCAAATTTGATGGCATACTGAGTGCAGCACTTTCACTGCATCATCTTTTAGGTTTTGAAATAGCTCAACAGGAATTCCATCACCTCCACTAGCTTTATTTGTAGTGATGCTTCCAAAGGCACTTTTGACTTCGCATTCCAGGATGTCTGGCTCTAGGTGAGTGATCACACCATCGTGGTTATCTGGATCACGAAGATCTTTTTTACATAGGTCTTCTGTGTATTCTTGCCACCTCTTCTTAATACCTTCTGATTCTGTTAAGTCCATACCATTTCTGTCCTTTATTGTGCCCATCTTTGCATGGAATGTTTCATTGGCATCTCTAATTTTCTTGAAGAGATCTCTAGTCTTTCCCATTCTATTGCTTTCCTCTATTTTTTTGCACTGATCACTGAGGAAGGCTTTTTTATCTCTCCTTACTGTTCTTTAGAACTCTGCATTCAAATGGGTATCTCTCTCCTTTTCTCCTTTGCCTTGAGCATCTCTTCTTTTTTCAGCTATTTGTAAGGCCTCCTCAGACAACCATTTAGCCTTATCTGCATTTATTTTTCTTGGGGATGGTCTTGATCGCTGCCTCCTGAACAAGGTCATGAACCTTCGTCCTTAGTTCTCAGGCACTCTGTCTATTAGATCTAATTCCTTGAATCTATTTGTCAGTTCTACTGTATAATTATAAGGAATTTGCTTTAGCTCATGCCTGAATTGTCTAGTGGTTTTCCCTACTTCCTTCCATTTAAGTCTGAATTTGGCAATAAGGAGTTCATGATCTGAGCCACAGTCAGCTCCCGGTCTTGTTTTTGCTGACTGCAGAGTTTCTCCATCCTTGGCTGCAAAGAATATAATCAATCTGATTTCGGTACTGACCATCTGGTGATGTCCATGTGTAGAGTCTTCTCTTGTGTTGTTGGAAGAGGGTGTTTGCTCTGACCATCACCTTCTCTTGGGAAAACTCTGTTAGTCTTTGCCCTGCTTTGTTTTGCACTCTAAGGCCAAATTTGCCTGGTACTGCAGGTATCTCTTGACTTCTTACTTTTGCATTCCAGTCCCCTTGATGAAAAGGACATCTCTTTTGGGTGTTAGTTCTAGAAGGTCTTGTAGGTCTTCATAGAACCCTTCAACTTCAGCTTCTTCAGCATACTGGTTGGGGTACAGACTGGGATCACTGTGATACTGAATGGTTTGCCTTGGAAAAGAACAGAGATCATTCTGTCATCTTTGAGACTGCATGCAATTACAGCATTTCAGACTCTTCTGTTGACTATGACAGCTACTGCATTTCTTCTAAGGGATTCTTGCCTACAGTTGCAGATATAATGGTCATCTGAGTTACATTCACCCATTCGAGTCCATTTTAGCTCACTGATTCCTAAAATGTTGATGTTCACTCTTGCTATCTCCTGTTTGACCACTTCCAATTAAGTACCTTGATTCACGGACCTGACATTCCAGGTTCCTATGCAATATTGCTCTTTACAGCATCGGACTTTACTTCCATCACCAGTCACATCCACAACTGGATATTGTTTTTGCTTTGGCTCCGTCTCTTCATTCTTCTGGAGTTATTTCTCCACCAATCTCCAGTAGCATATTGGGCACCTACTGACCTAGGGAGTTCATTTTTCACTGTCCTGTCTTTTTTGCCTTTTCATACTGCTTATGGGGTTCTCAAGGCAAGAATACTGAAGTGGTTTGCCATTTCTTTCTTTCATGGGTTTGAAAACAGAAATATTATAGATCTCGTAGATAAATTCATAATATGATTCATAGAAGAAAATGAATAATATAGTAATATACAATCCTCAAACAAAAAGAGAATAGACTCTGAAAATTAAAATTTAGAAGAGAGCTACATTAAAACAGTAAACTTTTTCCTTTTTCTCAAGAGACAAATGTTCCAGCTGTGTTAATAAATTTACATGGAGAGAAAAGGAATAAAAATGTTTCTAAAACTGTAACTGACTTGTAGGCAATCTTTTCATCTTTATATATTTTTGATTCTATAAATTTTCTAATAAGAAAATCTTTTATTTTTACAATCAGAAGAAAAATATAAGCTGAGGAGAGGGCTGCAGTAACTGTAATTATCAGGATTTGTATATAAATACTAGACCATAAGCTCCCTGAAAACAGGGTTCACATTTGTCTTATTAACCAAACCATAAGCAGCACCTATACAGTATGCGCTATAATACTGAAACTATTATGCACCTACTAAACAAGCATTTAATATAGTTCTGTGATATTAGTATATTTAAAATGAGATATAAAATAGTATTTACATTTTTAGAATTTTCAACTTTATAGTTTTTTGGCCTTTTTGATCAAAGAATTCCTCCCAATTCTCCCATGAAAATGAGGTATCCTTTACATACAGAATCAGAAGCAACCCTAATGCCATTCAACTTTCCACCTCCAGTTCCACTCTGTAATATCCTAAGCCACTCAGTCATGTCAGACTCTTTGCAACCCCATGGACTGTAGCCTACCAGGCTCCTCTGTCCATGGGATTTTTTCCAGGCAAGAGTACTAGAGTAGGTTGCTATTTCCTTCTCCAGGGCATCTTCCTGACCCAGGGATCAAACCCGTGTTTCCTGCATTGTAGGCAGATGCTTTACCACCTGAGCCACCAGGGAAGTCACCATAATATTCTAAGCAGTCCCTTCCTTATACAATTTCTCTTCATCCCCTAACATGGCGATTTATCAAATTCTAATCAGAATATAAAATAAAAGCTAATTAAAGGAAGGTGATGTAGTCCAAGGAGATACTGATTAAGGATGCCACTTAACCAAGAAGAAAAGGAACAATTCACTAACACAAGGCTAAAAATCCACTGTTCTGTTTTATGTAAAAAGTGGTTTTCACTGACCCACAGTTGATCATGACACAAATTCTTGCAGTTGGGCCAACTTGGGACCAAAGCCTGACTCTGCAGCTCACTGAATTCATGGCTTGGCAAGTAAATTCTTGATATAACACTACCTACCTCACAGATACACTGGATGATCCATGTAACTACCCAACAGTAACCAGCTTAGAACAGGTACACAAAAAACACTTATTTCCCGTATTTTTCCAGGATGAGATGGGCAGCCAGAAAAAAATAAGGAAGGAAAAGGAAACTTACCAGTTTACATGGGAATAACACTCATGACATTAACTTCATTAGCATCATGTGCTAATCAACAGATCTAAATGACAAGTGATTAATACTATTACCAGATAAAACTGCAATATTATTTTAAAAAACAAAACTACCAAAAACTTTAAGAGATAGTAAAATATAGGAAGTGTTAGTTTTGCTTTTTAGAAAATACAAACACACATTTCATATACAGGCATGAAGTGAAGTGAAGTGAGGTTGCTCAGTTGTGTCCGACTCTTTGTGACCCCATGGACTGAAGCCTACCGGGCTCCTCCGTACATGGGATTTTCCAGGCAAGAGTACTGGAGTGGGTTGCCATTTCCTTCTCCAGAGGATCTTCCTGACCCAGGGCTTGAACCCGGGTCTCCCGCAGTGTGGATCTTCCCGACCCAGGGCTCTAACCCGGGTCTCCTGCAGTGTAGGCAGACGCTTTACCGTCTGAGCCACAAGAGAAGCCCTGTATACAAGGGCATAAAAACTAATAATTTCCCTTGTAAATACAATAGCATAATTGTGAAGGATTAAATAAGTAAAACATCATCTAGCCTTCAATGAATAATCCTTAAAATGAAGATACATACCTAAACTCAGCTTCCATAAATACTTTTTAGAAATCCTAAGGAGTACTAACAGCTGCATTTAGTTCTTACAGGCATTCCCAACTATGGATAACTGCCATAGTTTTCCTTGATCAACAGTTTACGTACAGAAGTCACTATCAAAATGATTTTTACTTGAAATAGTTTGTATTTTATATCATATGTCCATCAATTAATGTAATACATATGTGTATGTAGACTTCAGTTGTTTTTACTCTTTGAAAATTAAATCAAGAGAAATAATCCATGTAGTTTCAGTGTGTGGTAGTCAATCACTGATTGACATTGAAAGGAATCAGCATATGCCATCCCTAAAAATGCCATTTTGGCATAAGGGTTATTTAAACCTGAAGGCAATTAAGAGTCAACAGAGTTCTCCACTTTCCCCTTATCTGCCTGGAAGCTGGGCATAAATTTCCCACTGTGAAAGTGCCATAAATATTCCACCTCTTCAGTTCTACCATGAGAACCCTTGTCACTGAAGATGGAGAGCAGCCCCAGGATGAGTCTGCATACCCTAAACTATACTAAAATAACCCTTATCTTCCATTATTATCCCATATATGTCCTAGTCACTTCCCCATAAAGCATTCCTTGGAGTCCATGCCCTCTTTCCTTTGTTAAAAAGGGTATATTGGCTCTTTGGATGTCACTTTTTTTCCGTGAATTGTTCTCAACCATAGATGTCCCTGTAGATCATTCCCTCTACTGGGTTATCCCTATCAGCACTAAACAAACACACTAAAAACACAATAGATACTACCTAAAAGTGTGTCTAGGGAATAACACACTAAAAACTACCTCTTCTTAACAAAATAAAAATCAGACTCTACCTCACTCGTCAGCTACTGGCCTATTTCTCTACTCTTATTTTTGAATCCTCTTCATCCCCAGGACTTAAAAAGTTGAACTGTTCCTAGTCCCAATATTTGTGACTCTTCTCTGACCATTCTAAGTAGACATTCAAACTCACAGCTTATAATACCAACTAGGTACTCAGTTCAGTTCAGTAGCTCAGTCATGTTCAATTCTTTGCAACTTCAAGGACTGTAGCATGCCAGGCTTTCCTGTCTATCACCAACACCAGGAGGTTGCTCAAACTCATGTCCACTGAGTCAGTGATGCCATCCGACCATCTCATCCTCTGTCCTCCCCTTGGCCTCCTGCCTTCAGTCTTTCCCAGCATCAGGGTCTTTCCCAATGAGTCAGTTTTTCGCATCAGGTGGCCAAAGCATTGGAGCTTTAGCTTCAGCATCAGTCCTTCCAATGAATATTTAGGACTGATTTCCTTAATGACTGATTGGCTTGGTCTCCTAGCAGTCCAAAGAGTCCAAGACTCTCAAGGGTCTTCTCCAACACCTCAGCTCAAAATCACCAGTTCTTTGGTGCTCAGCCTTCTTTATGGTCCGACTCTCATATCCATACATGATTACTGGAAAGATCACAGCTTTGACTGGATGGACCTATGTCAGCAAATGTCTCTCTTTTTCAATAGCTATCTAGGCTGCTCATGGCTTTTCTTCCAAGGAGCAAGTATCCTTTAATTTCATGGCTGCAGTCACCATCTGCAGTGATTTTGGAACCCAAGAAAAGAAAGTCTGTCACTATTTCCATTGTTTCCCCATCTATTTGTCATGAAGAAATGGGACGAGACACCACGATCTTCATTTTTGGAATGTTGGGTTTTAAGCCAGCTTTTTCACTCTTCTCTTTCACTTTCATCAAGAGGCTCTTTAGTTCCTCTTCACTTTGTGCCATGAGGTTGATGTCAAGTGCATATCTGAAGTTATTATTGATATTTATCCCAGCAATCTTGATTCCAACTTGTGCTTCATCCAGCCTGGCATTTTCCATGACGTATTCTGCATATAAATTAAATAAGCAGAGTGACAATACAGAGCTTTGGCATAGTCCTTTTCCAACTTGGAACCAGTCTGTTGTAAACCAGTCCATGTCCAGTTCTAACTGTTGCTTCCTGACCTGCGTACAGATTTCTCAGGAGGCAGGTAAGGTGGTCTGGTATTCTCATCTCTTGAAGAATTTTCCACAGTTTGTTGTGATCCACATAGTCAAAGGGTTAGTGTGGTCAGTAAAGCAGAAGTAGATGTTTCTCTGGAATTCTCTTCCTTTTTCTATGATCCAGTGGATGCTGGCAATTTGATCTCTGGTTCATCTTGAACATCTGGAAGTTCTCGGTTCACATACTGTTGAAACCTGGCTTGGAGAATTTTGAGCATTACTTTGCTAGCGTGTGAGATGAGTGCAACTGTGCAGTAGTTTGAACTGTATTTGGCATTGCCTTTCTTTGGAATTGGAATGAAAACTGATCTTTTTCAGTCCTGTGGCCACTGCTGAGTTTTCCAAATTTGCTTGCATAACTAGATACTACTGGCTCACAAATGTATAGCTTCAGCTAAGACCATCTGTACCTTCATATATCCAACTGATTTCCTGACATCTCCTCTCTGATAGATAATAAACATCTAAAATTTAAGGGGACCAAGATCAAACTCCCAATCTTCTCCCCACTGCACCTGCTTATTAGATTCTCTAGTGAAGTTCCCAGTCTCAATCACTGGCAACTCTCTCTTCTTCCACTTAGTAAAACCAAAAGTTCCAGAGTCATCCTTGACTTTTCCTCTTTGTCACATGCTCACATCCAAATTTCCAGCAAACAAAATCAGCCGTGCCCTCACAATATGTCTAGAATCCGATCAATTCTTGTTGTATATACTGCTACCACCGATCTGAACAGTATCTAGCTCTTCTCAGGGTTACTGAAAGAACTTCCCCCTCAAGGGTTTCTCTTTATTCATCCTCACAACCTGGAACTTATTCTCAACACTGATTCTAATGTGAGTGCTAAGCATATTATATCTCTAAGCTCAAACACTCAAATGGCTTCCCAACTCAGTTCCAATACAGTTCAAACTTGTATGCCATTCTACATAATCTGCCCCATCCTCCACCTCTCAGGTCAAATCCACCACACTCATTTCTATTCCAACCATACTATCGTCTTGACAATCTCCACATATTCATGACTATCTGCTGCTCCCTCTGCCTGCCAAGTTCTTCCCCATATATCCATATGGCTCTTTCCCTTCAGGTCTCTCTTCAGACATCACTTTATAAAACAGGGCTTTCATAAACTACTTTACTTAGAAGAGTTAGCATCCCAGAACCCCCTCTATCCTTATTTCTCACATTATTTTCTCCACAGAAAGTTAGAATTCTACATACTATGTATTTTTAGTTCAGTGCAGCCACTCAGTCATGTCTGAATCTTTGTGACCCCATGGATTGCAGCAGGCCAGGCTTCCCTGTCCACCCCCAACTCCCAGAGCTTGCTCAAACTAATGTCCACTGAGTCAGTGATGCCATCCAACCATCTCATCCTCTGTTATCCCCTTCTCCTCCTGCCTTCAATCTTTCCCAGCATCAGGGTCTTTTCAAATGAGTTGGTTCTTTGCATCAGGTGGCCAAAGTATTGAAGTTTCAGTTTCAGCATCAATCCTTGCAATGAATATTCAGTACTGATTTCCTTTAGGACGGACTGATTGGAGCTCCTGGCAGTCCAAAGGACTCTCAAGAGATGTCTCCAACACCACATTTCATTTTTTTTTTCTTTTTTTAAAATTTATTTTAATTGGAGGCTAGTTACTTTACAATATTGTGGTGGTTTTTGCCACACATTCACATGAATCAGCCATGGGTGTACATGTGTTCCCCATCCTGACGCCCAACACCACATTTCAAAAGCATCAATTCTTCGGTGCTCAGCTTTCTGTATGGTCCAATTTAGTATATGTTTATTTCGTACTACCTGTCCCTAGAATGTCACCACTATGAGACCATAGACTTCTCTCTGCTTTGTACACAGCTATACGCTAGCACCTGGCACCTATATGTCATTCAATAGATACTCGCTGAATAAATGAATTCAGCTGTTCAGGAAAATTTATGGAGCCCACTCCCACTGTCCTCCCCCTGAAAACTAGAAAATATAAAAACAATATTTGAAGACATCAGGATCTCTGAAGACAATGAAGAATTCCCAAGCCAGATTTAGAGAGGAAGAAAGCTCAGAGAAGTAAATAATCTCAGTATTAAAGCTATTTTTCCCCTGAAACCAAATGGCCACTGCAAAAGAAATAAGTGAAAGGCTGAGAACCTGAACATTTATTTATGTTTTCTCACTCTGGAAACAGTGAGACAAAAACTATGGTTCAGAATCTTACAAGGGAAGAATCTTTACAAACAAGGACCTCTTGCTTGCTACCATGAAGAGCTACTAACCAGGGGTAAGGCGGAAAAACTATAGCCCACACATACCAAGTAAAAGAAGTCAGTCATAAAAGACCACCTATTGTATGATTACACTTAAAAAAGGCAAATCCACAGGGACAAACAGTAGATCGGTGGTTGTCAAAGATGGAGAGATGGGAGACTGGGAAGTAAACAGTCTCTTTTTGGGGTGATAGAAATATTCTGGGATTAGACAGTGGTAACAGTCATACAGCACTGTAAATATACTAAAAGTCACTGAATTGTATCCTTTAAAATGGTTATGGTGAATTGCTTAATGTGAGTTTTATACCAATTTTAAAAAGAAAGAAACAGAAAAGCCCTTGCAGAGATGAAACAGAAATTCAAACCATTTCAACTCCTGAGTGGATTATGACAATCTGAGACTGCTAGGGTCTCAAGCTTGGGTGCTTGCCTAAAGCAAAAGTAACCCCTGGAGGATGAGAACAGCAAACAAAGCCTCAAATTAGCTCCACAACTTTTTGTGTACTTTATTCAGACCTTACACAAAAATAGCCTGTCATAAGAGAAGACGGGAATGAAAGCCAAGAAAAATAAGAGACATATATGAAGCAAATATATTTTTGTTTTTAGTGCCTAAACCATGTCCAACTTTCTTGCGATACCATGGACTCTAGCCCACCAGGCTTCTCTGTCCCTGGGATTTCCCAGGAAAGAATACTGTAGTGGGTTGCCATTTTCTTCTCCAGAAAAACTTCCCAACCCAGGGATCTAACCCACGTCTCCTGTATTGCAGGTGGATTCTTTACCACTGAGCCACCTAGGAAGCAAATACATGGAGTTATGAGACTCATAATTTAAACCAGTTTTAACTAATGTGTTCAAGGAAATAAGCAACAGGATTTAGGATTTCAGCAGTTAATTGGAAACTATAACACTATAACATGTACTTTCTAGAACTGAAAAATAAAATAACTGCATTTAATAACTTAACGGTGAGTCTTATAGCTGACTACAAACAGCTAAAGAATTAGTGAACTAGAACATGCTTGCAAAAAATGCAGACATATGAACTGAGCAAAATAAGGATTAAAATAGATCAGGTGGTGGGGGAAGGAAATGAAATGCAATTAATACATTTATTACATGGATAATTAGATCTCCAGTCAGACAGGTGGCACTATTTAAACACACAAAGGTAGAGGAATTTTCAAGGCTTTTTAAAGAAATTAAGCCATAGGTTTAAGAATCACTTCTATCATTCAGTTCACTACAAAAATCACACCTGTGCACATCAGAGAAAAGGTGCCAAAAATATACAAAGAAATATCTTAAAAAGTAACCAGAAGAAGCACATTATCTTCAAAGAGGTAGCAAGATACTGTTTTAAAACTAACAAAAAGTCAGAAGGTATCAAAACAAGTCATTTTACCTTCTAAGTGAGGAGAGAAAAGAACTATCATTTTTTTATCTATATCCAGAAATACATCCTGATGCCAGGAAAGACTGACGGCAGGAGAAGGGGGCAACAGAGGTTGGATATGGTTGCATTGCACCATCAACTAAATGGATATGAGTCTGGGCAAAGTCTGGGAGATAGTAAAGGACTGGGAAGCCAGTCCATAGGGTTGCAGAGTCAGACATGACTGAACAACCGAATAACAAGAAATACATTATTCAAAAATGAAAGGAAACTAAAACAGTTTCATATACACATAGGTGACAAAAGAATTACAACTTACAAAAAGGGTAAAAATATAGGTAAATCTAAATAAATATTTATTTTATATGTATCTCTCAGTAACAACAAAGGCAAAAAAGGCTTAAAAGATAAAAAAGATTAAAATAAATAAAAACAAAAGCTCTAAAGCTGGGAGAGAGATAAAAAGAAGGGAGTTTATTTCACCCTTTAATAAATCAAAGATATACATTATAATTTCTAGTATAACCACTGAAAGCGAAATAATATACTTCTAAAACTTAATAGAGGGGGTGAAAATAATTTTAAAAAGTAAATATAAAAGTCAGTAAGCATGAGGAAAACATGCTAAACAGGCAAGAAAAATAGAAAGCTAAGAGTAATGTGATATGACTAAAGCCAAATACATCAGTAGTTACATTACATGTAGAGAGATTAAACACTCCAATCTAAAGACGAGGATTGTCAAACTGGATATATTTTTAAGAACAAAACACTCAACTAGGTGCAGCTTACAAGAAATGAAAAAATATATCTTAATCATGAGCAACAGCACAGAATAGAACCTATGGGAGATATGAAATGGTGCCTGTATTCCAGAAGTTTAAAATGTGAACAAGATAATTCATAGACACAAAACAAAATGTAAGACAATCATGCACACACATTTTAAGAAGTATAACTCTTTTGCATTCCTGTTGTTTCCCTGGCTAACTTCTCTAGTTTTTATCATGTCAATTCCCTCAGAAAATTCTCCTTGATTATCTTTAACGAGGTTAGCTGAGTTAAGTGTTCCTGGTAGGTACTTCAAAACTAACTGTAATTATCCATCACAACAATTATCACAGTGTAGACTGTTTCATAGTCTGTCTCTTCCACTAGAAAACAAATTCTGTAAGACCAAGAACCCAGAATCTACTGGGTCAAGAACTATGAAAGGTCTGAGATTTTGCCCTACTTACAAGCTAACAAATTAGCCTACACATTTCATAAAGGCTGGCAAAAGCCGGAGGCTACTGGGTCAGAGACCGGGAATTCTATTACTCAAGCACAGCAGGCTGTATGAGCTTCAGGTCTGCATTGGTTTGCTCTGCCCTCCGAAGTCCCATAAAGCTGATGCAGAGAGAAGTCCAAGCAGTTGCTGCACACACAGAAACTCCAATCTTTCCCAGGAGTTGCTAGCAAGCCTGACTAACCTTTGCCTTAGAGGGAGACATCTTTATTATTATGGTTAGGAAAAGAATCTGCCTTGTGTCCTAAATATCTCCATCAAGTAGACTTTCTATACAAAAACCCATGAAAAGAATGAAAAGATTCAAAGATTCAAAAATTATTGAAAAAAAAACAATGATACAAAATATAGAAGATGGCGGAGGAATAGGACAGGGAGACCACTTTCTCCCCCACAAATTCATCAAAAGAACATTTAAACGCTGAGTAAATTCCACAAAACAACTTCTGAATGCCGGCAGAGGACATCAGGCACCCAGAAAAGCAGCCTATTGTCTTTGAAAGGAGGTAGGAAAAAATACAAAAGACAAAAAAAGAGACAAAAGAGGTAGGGATGGAGCTCCGCCCCAGGAAGGGAGTCTTAAAAAGAGAGAAGTTTCCAGGAAACACTCTCACTGCCAAGTCTGTGGTGAGCCTTGGAAGCACAGAGGACAACATAACAGAGAGGAAAAATAAATAAATAATTAAAACCCACAGATTATGAGCCCAACAGTAACTCCCCCAGCGGAGAAGCAGCGCAGACACCTGCATCCACCACTAGCAAGTGGGGGCTGGGCAGGGAGGCGCGGGCTACATTGCTTAGAGTAAGGATCTGGCCTGAATGCCCCGAGGGTAATCTGAGTGAACTAACTTGGGCTAGAAAACCAGAATGTGGGATAGCTACCATGCGAAAAGCCCTAAGACACCGCCAGGCCCGCACACAGAACAAAGGACTGAACAGAACTAGCTGGCTGCAGACCATCCCCCCTCTAGTGACAGGCAGCCAGAGCCGGATGGGGCAATCAGCCCCAGAGAGACATTATCTACCAAACTGCAAGCAAGCTTCTTTGCTAACTAAGACTACTTGGGGTTCTGGACGATCAACATCCACCTGAGAAGGTGCGCCAGTTGTACACCCAGAAAACCGAGCGCCAGGGATGGGGAAGGCAATAAGTCACAGCAACCGTGCTCACCAAACACCTCATCACCTGAGCTGCTCGGACCTGGGAAGGGCACAAAACGCAGGCCCAACCGAGTCTGCGCCTCTGAGGACTACCCGAGTGCCTGAACCTGAGCGGCTTAGACCTGGGAGGTGCATGCAGCCCAGGGCCAGCCTCGGATGGTTCCCGGAGGAGCAACCTAGAGCCTGAGCAGAGTGGGCAGGGAGGGCACACGCACCATGAGCGGGGGCAGGCCCAGGGTGGCTGAGGCACTGAGAGCACATGCCAGTGTTATTTGTTTGCAGCGTCCCTCCCTCCCCACAGCACAACTGAACAAGTGGGCCTAAAAAAAGTGTCCACCACCACCCCCTTTGTGTCAGGACGGAAATCAGACGCTGAAGAGACCAGCAAACAGAAGAAGCTAAAACAGAGAGAACCACCTTGGAAGTGACAGGTGCAATAGATTAAAACCCTGTCGTTAGTACCGACTGCATAGGAAGGGGCCTACAGATCTTGAGAAATACAAGCCAGACCAAGGAACTATCCGAAAATGAACTGACCCCACACTGCCCAAAACACCACCGGAGAAAGTCCTACATATATTTTTACTACTTTTATGATCATTCTTTTTTTTTTTAATTTTTTAAAAAAATTTTTAAGTCCTTTACTACTCCTTTAATTTTCACTTTTATAACCTATTACTTTGCAAAAAAAAGACCCTAATTTTTAAAGCAAACTTCATAAATATATATATATATTTTATAATTTTTGTGACTTTGGTTTTTTGTTTTTTTTTTCCTTCTTTTCTTTAATATTGTATTTTTGAAATTCCAAACTCTACTCTAGACTTTTAATCTTTGCTTTTTGGTATTTGTTATCAATTTTGTACCTTTAAGAACCCAATCTTCAGTACTCATTTTTACTTGGGAGCAAGATTGCTGGCTTGACTGCTCTCTTCCCCTTTGGACTCTCCTTTTTCTCCACCAGGTCATCTCTGTCTCCACCCTACCCCCTCTCTTCTCTACCCAACTCTGTGAATCTCTGTGTGTTCCAGACGGTGGAGAACACTTAGGGAACTGATTACCGGCTGGATCGCTCCCTTTTTGATTCCCCCCTTTTATTCTCCTGGCCACCTCTGTCTCCTTCCTCCCTCTTCTCTTCTCTGTATAATTCTGTCAACAGCTCTGAGCAGTCCATTTGCGGAGTGCACATAAGGAAGTGATTACTGGCTAGCTTGCTCTCTCCTCTATTGATTCTATCTCATCTCATTCGGGTCACCTCTAACTCCCTCCTCCATCTTCTCTTCTCCATGTAATTCTGTGAATCTCTCTGGGTGTCCCTCACTGTGGAGAAACTTTTTATCTTTAACCTAGATGTTTTATCAACAGTGCTGTATAGATGGAGAAGTCTTGAGACTACTATAAAAATAAGACTGAAAACCAGAGGCAGGTGGCTTAAGTCCAAATCCTGAGAACACCAGAGAACTCCTGACTCCAGGGAACATTAATCAACAGGAGCTCATCAAGTGCCTCCATACCTACACTAAAACCAAGCACCACCCAAGGGCCAACACGTTCCAGAGCAAGACATACCATGCAAATTCTCCAACAACACAGGAACACAGCCCTGAGCTCCAATATACAGGCTGCCCAAAGTTACCTCAAAACCATTGACATCTCATAACTCATTACTGGACACTTCATTGCACTCCAGAGAGTAGAAATCCAGCTCCACCCACCAGAACACTGACACAAGCTTCCCTAACCAAGAAACCTTGACAAGCCACCTGTAAAAACCCACCCACAGCAAGGAAACTCCACAATAAAGAGAACTCCACAAACTGCCAGAATACAGAAAGGCCACCCCAAACTCAGCAATATAAACAAGATGAAGAGACAGAGGAATACCCAGCAGGTAAAGGAACAGGATAAATGCCCACCAAACCAAACAAAAGAGGAAGAGATAGGGAATCTACCTGATAAAGAATTCCGAATAATGATAGTGAAAATGATCCAAAATCTTGAAATCAAAATGGAATCACAGATAAATAGCCTGGAGACAAGGATTGAGAAGATGCAAAAAAGGTTTAACAAGGACCTAGAAGAAATAAATAAGAGTCAATATATAATGAATAATGCAATAAATGAGATCAAAAACACTCTGGAGGCAACAAATAGTAGAATGACAGAGGCAGAAGATAGGATTAGTGAATTAAAAGATAGAATGGTAGAAATAAATGAATCAGAGAGGAAAAAAGAAAAATGAATTAAAAGAAATGACGATCTCAGAGACCTCCAGGACAGTGTTAAATGCCCCAACATTCGAATCATAGGAGTCCCAGAAGAAGAAGACAAAAAGAAAGACTATGAGAAAATATTTGAGGAGACAATAGTTGAAAACTTCCCTAAAATGGGGACAGAAATAATCACCCAAGTCCAAGAAACCCAGAGAGTCCGAAACAGGATAAACTCAAAGTGAAACACCCCAAGACACATATTAATCAAATTAACAGAGATCAAACACAAAGAACAAACAGTAAAAGCAGCAAGGGAAAAACAACAAATAACACACAAGGGGATTCCCATAAGGATAACAGCTGATCTTTCAATAGAAACTCTTCAGGCCAGGAGGGAATGGCAAGACATACTTAAAGTGATGAAAGAAAATAACCTACAGTCCAGATTACTGTACCCAGCAAGGATCTCATTCAAATACGAAGGAGAAATCAAAAGCTTTACAGACAAGCGAAAGCTGAGAGAATTCAGCACCACCAAACCAGCTCGCCAACAAATGCTAAAGGATATTCTCTAGACAGGAAACACAAAAAGGGTGTATAAACTCAAACCCAAAACAATAAAGTAAATGGCAATGGGATCATATTTACCAATAATTACCTTAAATGTAAATGGGTTGAATGCCCCAACCAAAAGACAAAGACTGGCTGAATGGATACAAAAACAAGACCCCTATATATGGTGTCTACAAGAGACCCACCTCAAAACAAGGGACACATACAGACTGAAAGTGAAGGGCTGGAAAAAGGTATTCCATGCAAATAGAGACCAAAAGAAAGCAGGAGTAACAATACTCATATCAGATAAAATAGACTTTAAAACAAAGGCTGTGAAAAGAAACAAAGAAGGACGCTACATAATAATCAAAGGATCAATCCAAGAAGATATAACAATTATAGATATATATACATCCAACATAGGAGGACTGCAATATGTAAGACAAATGCTAACAAGTATGAAAGGGGAAATTAACAATAACACAATAATAGTGGGAGACTTTAATACCCCACTCACACCTATGGATAGATCAACTAAACAGAAAATTAACAAGGAAACACAAACTTTAAATGACACAAAAAACCAGTTAGACCTAATTGATATCTATAGGACATTTGACCCCAAAACAATGAATTTCACCTTTTTCTCAAGCACACATGGAACCTTCTCCAGGATAGATCACATCCTGGGCCATAAATCTAGCCTTGGTAAATTAAAAAAAAAGAAAAAAGAAATCATTCCAAGCATCTTTTCTGACCACAATGCAGTAAGATTAGATCTTAATTATAGGAGAACAACTATTAAAAATTCCAACATATGGAGGCTGAACACCACACTTCTGAATAACCAACAAATCACAGAAGAAATCAAAAAAGAAATCAAAATATGCATAGAAATGAATGAAAATGAAAACACAATAACCCAAAACCTGTGGGACACTATAAAAGCAGTGCTAAGGGGAAAGTTCATAGCACTACAGGCATACCTCAAGAAACAAGAAAAAAGTCAAATAAATAACCTAACTCTACACCTAAAGCAACTAGAAAAAGGAAGAAATTAAGAACCCTGGGGTTACTAGAAGGAAAGAAATCTTAAAAATTAGGGCAGAAATAAATGCAAAAGAAACAAAAGAGACCATAGCAAAAATCAACAAAGCCAAAAGCTGGTTCTTTGAAAGGATAAATAAAATTGACAAACCATTAGCCAGGCTCATCAAGAAACAAAGGGAGAAAAATCAAATCAATAAAATTAGAAATGAAAATGGAGAGATCACAACAGACAACACAGAAATATAAAGGATCATAAGAGACTACCATCAGCAATTATATGCCAATAAAATGGACAACATGGAAGAAATGGACAAATTCTTAGAAAAGTACAACTTTCCAAAACTGAACCAGAAGAAATAGAAAATCTTAACAGACCCATCACAAGCACGGAAATTGAAACTGTAATCAGAATTCTTCGAACAAACAAAAGCCCAGGTCCAGACGTCTTCACAGCTGAATTCTACCAAAAATTTAGAGAAGAGCTAACACCTATCCTACTCAAACTCTTCCAGAAAATTGCAGAGGAAGGTAAACTTCCAAACTCATTCTATGAGGCCACCATCACCCTAATACCAAAACCTGACAAAGATGCCACAGAAAAAGAAAACTACAGGCCAATATCACTGATGAACATAGATGCAAAAATCCTCAACAAAATTCCAACAATCAGAATCCAACAACACATTAAAAAGATCATACACCATGACCAAGTGGGCTTTATCCCAGGGGTGCAAGGATTCTTCAATATCCGCAAATCAATCAATATAATTCACCACATTAACAAATTGAAAAATAAAAACCATATGATTATCTCAATAGATGCAGAGAAAGCCTTTGACAAAATTCAACATCCATTTATGGTAAAAACTCTCCAGAAAGCAGGAATAGAAGGAACATATCTCAACATAATAAAAGCTATATATGACAAACCCACAGCAAACATTATCCTCAATGGTGAAAAATTGAAAGCATTTCCCCTAAAGTCAGGAACAAGACAAGGGTGCCCACTTTCACCACTACTGTTCAACATAGTTTTGGAAGTTTTGGCCACAGCAATCAGAGCAGAAAAAGAAATAAAAGGAATCCAAATTGGAAAAGAAGAAGTAAAACTCTCACTGTTTGCAGATGACATGATCCTCTACATGGAAAACCCTAAAGACTCCACCAGAAAATTACTAGAGCTAATCAATGAATATAGTAAAGTTGCAGGATATAAAATCAATACACAGAAATCCCTTGCATTCCTATACATTAATAATGAGAAAATAGAAATTAAGGAAACAAATCCATTCACCACTGCAACGAAAAGAATAAAATACTTAGGAATGTATCTACCTAAAGAAACTAAAGACCTATATATAGAAAACTATAAAACACTGGTGAAAGAAATCAAAGAGGACACTAATAGATGGAGAAATATACCGTGTTCATGGATCAGAAGAATCAATATAATGAAAATGAGTATACTACCCAAAGCAATCTACAGATTCAATGCAATCCCTATCTAGCTACCAATGGTATTTTTCAGAGCTAGAACAAAAATTTTCACAATTTGTATGGAAATACAAAAAACCTTGAATAGCCAAAGCAATCTTGAGAAAGAAGAATGGAACTGGAGGAATCAACCTGCCTGACTTCAGGCTCCACTACAAAGCCACAGTCATCAAGACAGTATGGTACTGGCACAAAGACAGAAATATAGATCAATGGAACAAAATAGAAAGCCCAGAGATAAATCCACGCAACTATGGAGACCTTATCTTTGACAAAGGAGGCAAGAATATACAATGGATTAAAGACAATCTCTTTAACAAGTGGTACTGGGAAAACTGGTCAACCACTTGTAAAAGAATGAAACTAGTCACTTTCTAACACCATACACAAAAATAAACTCAAAATGGATTAAAGATCTAAACATAAGACCAGAAACTATGAAACTCCTAGAGGAGAACATACGCAAAACATTCTCTGACATACATCACAGCAGGTTCCTCTATGACCCACCTCCCAGAATATTAGAAATAAAAGCAAAAAAAAAAAAAAAACAAATGGGACCTAATTAAAATTAAAAGCTTCTGCACAACAAAGGAAACGATAAGCAAGGTGAAAAGACAGCCTTCAGAATGGAAGAAAATAATAGCAAATGAAGTAACTGACAAACAACTAATCTCAAAAATATACAAGCAACTCCTAGAGCTCAATTCCAGAAAAATAAATGACCCAATCAAAAAATGCACCAAAGAACTAAATAGACATTTCTCCAAAGAAGACATACAGATGGCTAACAAACACATGAAAAGATGCTCAACATCACTCATTATCAGATAAATGCAAATCTAAACCACAGTGAGGTACCATTTCATGCCAGTCAGAATGGCTGTGATCCAAAAGTCTACAAGCAATAAATGCTGGAGAGGGTGTGGAGAAAAGGGAACCCTCTTGCACTGTTGGTGGGAATGCAAACTAGTACAGCCACTATGGAGAACAGTGTGGAGATTCCTTAAAAAAATTGCAAATAGAACTGCCTTATGACCCAGCAATCCCACTGCTGGGCATACACACGGAGGAAACCAGAATTGAAAGAGACACGTGTACCACAATGTTCATCACAGCACTGTTTATAATAGCCAGGACATGGAAGCAACCTAGATGTCCATCAGCAGATGAATGGATAAGAAAGCTGTGGGTACATATACACAATGGAGTATTACTCAGCAGTTAAAAAGAATACATTTAAATCAGTTCTAATGAGGTGGATGAAACTGGAGCCGATTATACAGAGTGAAGTAAGCCAGAAAGAAAAACACCAATACAGTATATTAACACATATATATGGAATTTAGAAAGATGGCAATGATAACTCTGTATGCGAGACAGCAAAAGAGACACAGATGTATAGAACAGTCTTTTGGACTCTGTGGGAGAGGGCGAGGGTGGGATGTTTGGGAGAATGCCACTGAAACATGTATAATATCATATATGAAACGAATTGCCAGTCCAGGTTCGATGTATGATACTGGATGCTTGGGGCTGGTGCATTGGGATGACCCAGAGGGATGGTACGGGGAGGGAGGAGAGAGGCGGGTTCAGGATGGGGAACACGTGTATACCTGTGGCGGATTCATGTTGATGTATGGCAAAACCAATACAATATTGTAAAGTAACTAACCTCCAATTAAAATAAATTTATATATAAAAAAAAAACAAAATATGCCCCCCCAAATGGAGAACTGTCTTCCAAAATATAGTTCACTATTTTACGTACAATAATTAATTGCTTGACACATAAATGGTAATCAGTAGTAGCAGAATGCATGACAGATATATAATAAGTGAAGCAATGAAAAACTGGAAAAAATATTAACTGTCATGATAAAACATTAAATCATTTTGAATTCTCAAGCTTTCTTAAAATAAAGACATTAGCTATATTTTGATTCTACCATGTGTATAACTGCATTATGTCAACTGCAAAGTCACACTGTTTGTTCTATTACTCTCTTTTCAGATGAGCAATTTCTAGGCAAGCACTGGTTATTCTAATTTCTATTTATTTTCAATATTCAACCAGATAATACCTTTATGATGTTATGTACTCACTTGGAATGTCATAATCATTTTTTTCAATGATAAGACTTGCTGAAATAAATAAGCTAAAGTGCAAATCAAAGAAATGCACTGATAATTTCTGCGGAGGCAAAAATAAAGAGATATCCCTAACACACAAGAATTGCTTCCCAAACGGGACATTATGGACCTAAAAGGCATTAACAAAAAAATAAATTATTCAAGAGGAAACAACAAAGCATGGTAGTGACCTATCCAAGTTCAGTTGCATACTCTTTAGTTGCAGCGTTTTGTTTTTGTGTGTGTGCTTTTATTTTCTTTTTCATCTCAGCAAAGTATTTCAAATATCCTGCAACTCACAGAAGATTTGACTAGACTTACGATCCAGAACAGAAGATAAAACATGCTCCTAAGTCTAAATCAGACCAAAATTCAACTTAAGAAATAAAATGTACATGGATGACAATTTTAGGATGTCATATTCCTGAACCATATGGGAACACACAATCACAAACTTGGTGGAATCAAAATCATTTACAGATTATGAACCCAAACATATCATTTAGTGACCCTCTTTATCCTCTTTATCTTGAAATCAAATTTGTGTACGTACTCTTTAAGAAAGTTGCTTAACTTTTGGTAAGAGGTGGTAAAGAGGAGTGCTAATCACCTGGCTCATCTTCTTTTTGCCAATTATATACCTGTTGTAAAGAGCATACACTGGAATTTCCTTTTCTTCCCCCAAGTATAATCTCAGTCATATATGGCTAGTTTTTCTTTGGGGGGGGGGCGGTGTGCAGGGAGGAGTTGGCATGTATCACATGGCATGCCAGAGTTCCCCACCCAGGGGTGCAACCTGTGTCCCCTGTAGTGGACATAGAAGCCTTAACCACTGGGCTGCCAGGTTAAGTCCTCAGTCATGTACTATTACACACACTCCACTATGACTTATCAACACCTCAATTTTTTTCTATCATCTTTGTGTTTTCTATTGTTGAATAAGTCTCTAGGTCCAGGATGGAGTAGTTTCTGCCCACTGCCACATCAGCAAACCAAACTCTGGTGTTCCTATAGGTGCTTCCCTTGCCCAAAATAGCAATATACCCAGTTGGTTGAACCCCAAATGCAAAGTCAAGGCTGGATTCTATACTTCTTTCCTCGTTCCTCAGTCTTTCTAAATAATGATAGATATGCATCCCCAGCAATCATGCTTTGTTTCTACACTGCAGCTCCCAGTGCTCTATAAAAATCCCTCTGGTCCAAATCCCTCTGGAGAGTTCCACAGCTGTGAGGCCTCTGAACTTACTTTCTCAACCCATGCACTGCTTTCTTTTCAATAAAGAACAATAAACCCATTAGAAAGTTGTTTTAATTTTGTCATTTGATACTATCTATCCAAGGTTTTCTATGAATCATTTTTCTCCTTTCTTGCTGTTTTTGGACTGAGCTGTTCAGTCTTAATACACTGCATTATGATCAGAAAATGCTCTTTTTATTATCTCCATTCTTTGTAAATCAGAGTAATTTTGTTGGTCTCTGACCTGTTCAAAATTCATTAACATTCTGTACGTGCTTATAAAGAAAATATAGTACCTTAATGTCAGGGCTTAGAATTTGCTATAATCAAGATCCACTCTTGATCATATCTTAAGGTAGTCTACATACTTGCTTATTTTTCATGAATATGACTATCTTGGATGAAGAGGGAAATGGTAAGAGGGAAGTGTTAAAGTCTCTGATTATTAATATGTCTCTTTCTCCCTGAACATATTGTGTGTGTGTCTGCACGTGCTCAGTCTATCTGACTCTTTGCAGCCCCATGGACTGCAGCCCACCAGGCTCCTCTGAGCATGGAATTTTCCAGGCAAGAATACTTGGAGTAGGGTGCTATTTTACAGGGGATCTTCCCAACCCAGGGATCACAACAGTGTCTCTTGCATCTCCCGTACTGGGAGGCAGATTCTTTACCACTAGCGCCACCTGACAAGCCCAAACATATTGTAGCTTCTGCTGACAGCTGATGTGAGATAATTCTGTGATTTATAATAAGAAATTTATATACTTGACCCTTTAACAACACAATGGTTATGAGAGCCAATGCGTCATGCAGTTGAAAATCCACATATAATTTGTCAGTCCACTGTATCCCTGGATCCTCTCTAACCAAGGTTCTGTATTTTGAGCTTCAACTAATCACACAGTGTACTATTATTATACTCTTTCCTACTGAAAAAAAATTGACGTCTAAGTGGATCCATGTAACTCAAATCATGTAGTTCAAGGGTCAACTGCTTTCTGTCTGTCTTTATTCCCAATAGGGAGCTCCTAAAACGACATTTTCTAAAAGAAGAGAGCAATAAATATACTTTGTCATGTTAAAGTGATGTGGGGAAAGCCTTTAGGTAACCTAAGGTGGGGGACTGGTTGCCAGGGGAACCAACCACAGATCAGAAGGCTGGAACTCGGGAGTCCAGCCCTCCCATCCTCCCACTCTCTGGGGAGAAGTGTGGAGGTTAAATTCAATCACCAGTGGCTAAAGATTTCATCAATCATGCCTCTGTAATAAAGGGTCCATAAAAACCAAAATAATGGGGTTTGAAGAATTTCTGAGTTGATAAACACCTGGTAATTCAGGGGAGTAGTGAAAAGAGCACAGAAATTGCACATCACTTTCTCCAAACCTTGCCCTACACATCTCTTCAATCTAGGAGTTTCTGAGCTTCTCTAATAAACCAGTAATATAGTATGTAAAATGCTTCTCTGACTTGTATGAGCAAGCTTCTCTAGCAAACTAAGCAAACCTAAGGAAGGAGTTTGTTAGAACCTCTAATCTTACAGCCAGCTGATCAGATACAAGAGACACGTGGTCTAACAAGTAGCATAAGGTGGGAAGGACAGCAGTCTTGTAAAACTGAGCCTTTAACCTATGGGACCTGATAGTATTATCTCAAGTAAACAATCAGAATTAAGTGCTTGATGGTATGGGTTGGGGGAGGGGAAACTACATCAGAATTGGTATTAGAAAGTGAATTGGTGTCAGAATGCAAGCTCATGACAGAAGTGGGATTTGCTAGAATGGCCTAGCTCAGGGAAATATGGCTTAGGAAGAGAAAGGATGAAAGTGATTCTGATGAACAATCTATGATTCTTGGGTAGCCACATGGTCAGCCATGATATGGAGCAGAAGCTATTCTGCAATTACTAAAGGAAAAAGTTACCAAAGGAATTGAGAGACAGATCCAACTCCCTAGGAGCTGGTTCATGGGATGCACAAGGAAATATAAACTAATAAGAAAAAGATGAAATATATAATTTCTTGGTTATCATTATCTATAACAGCTAAAACAAAATTAGGAGTGCCAAGTTGGACACTGACAGACCAAGTTTAGATTTTTCCACCTGGACACAGGCCTCAAATCTGCTGTCCAAAGGAAAAATTATGCAGGACAACAGAAAGCATCCCTAAGAACCCTGGTCACCACAAAGAAGAGGTGGTAGAGTGTGAAGGATTTGTTTAATTTTGTAGATCAGTATCATCAGGTTCCTAAGGAAACTTTACTGAAATGGATTATGAGAGTGACTAATTTAGGAGGAGTCTCTCTGGTTGTGAATGATGAAGAGTAAAAGAGCATCACTACAGAACATTCACAGGTTTGTGATCCAGACACATAGGAGATTATTCCTGAGAAAACAGCCAGTATGGAAGACTAGATTTTTTAGAAAGCCACTGTAAGGTCTGATTTCCCTGAGTAAGGGGAATTGTCCATCACCATTTATAAATGTCAAGCAGAACACCCCAGGTGAAACAGCTGATATACTTTTCAGGCAAGCCATGTTGGACTGGCCTATAGGGATACTCACCTGCTGAATATACCCATTATGAATATTTTAAGTCATCTTTTTCACTCTCCTCTTTCACCACCATCAAGAAGGTATTTAATTTCTTTTCACTTTCTGCCATTCGGGTGGTATCATCTGTCTACTTGAGGTTATTGATATTTTCCCGGCAATCTTGATTCCAGCTTGTGCTTCATCCAGCCTGGCATTTCACATGATGTACATTGCATATAAGTTAAATAACCAGGGTGACAATATACAGCCTTGATGCACTCCTTTCCCAATTTGGAACCCATCTGTTGTTCCATGTCCAGTTCTAACTGTTGTTTCTTGACCAGCATACAGGTTTCTCAGGAGGCAGGTAAGGTGGTCTGGTATTCCCATCTCTTGAAGAATTTTCCACAGCTTGACACAGTCAAAAGTGTTAGCATAGTCAACGAAGCAGATGTTTTTATGGAATTATCTTGGTTTTTCTATGATTCAACGGATGTTGGCAATTTGATCTCTGGTTCCTCTGCCTTTTCTAAATCCAGCTTGAACATCTGGAAGTTCTCAGTTCACATACTGCTGAAGCCTCACTTGGAGAATTTTGAACATTACTTTGCTAGTATGTGAGATGAGTGCAAATGTGCAGTAGTCTGAGCATTCTCTGGCATTGCCTTTCTTTGAGATTGGAATGAAAATTGACCTTTTCGAGATTTGTAGCTACTGCTGAGTTTTCCATATTTAATGGCATTATTGAGTGCAGTACTTTAACAGCATTAGCTTTTAGGATTTGAAATAACTCACCTGGAATTCTATCACCTCCACTAGCTTTGTTCATAGTGATGCTTCCTAAGGTCCACTTGACTTCGCACTCCAGAATTTCTGGCTCTAGCTGGGTGATCACATCATCATGGTTATCTGGGTTATTAAGATCTTTTTTGTATAACTGTTTTGTATATCCTTGCTACCTCTTCTTAATATCTTCTGCTTCTGTTAGGTCCATATCATTTCTGTCCTTTATTGTGTCTATCTTTACATGAGATGTTCCCTTGGTATCTCTAATTTTCTTGAAGAGATCTCTAAAGATTTACAGGAGACCTGGTACATTTGAACAAGCTTTATGTAAAGTGGCTGCACCGTTTCACCGGACTTTATTATAGGGATGAACACTGTATCTGATTGGGAAACACTCCCCTTAGACATGTAAATCCATGTTTCAAGTAAGATTAATTGAATATGCTAAATGGGAACTAGTAAAACTGCTTGAGTGTTCGCGGTGTGGAACAGAAGCTAAGAGTGCTAGAAGGGACAGGTTCTCTGTGTAACAGCAGTATATGCAGCAAACTGGGGCTTAGGGCAAATGTCTGTGAGCACCTCTCAGCAATGACTACTGGGACTTCAGACGAGAGAATTTCCAACTGAGGGGCATTTACTATCTTGCCATTGGACATTATTAACTGAAGCTACCCCTATGACTGAAGGACATAAAATGATCTTGAATCGTGAAATAGCCATAATGTCTAGGATGTCTGAGAAACACTCTAATGGGGAAGGTGTATCCAAAAGAGTAAAGTAACAAACTGGACATGGTTTATCTAAGACCATGCTGCCTGGGGAATGCAAGGAGGAGATTCTCAGGAGTAGGGAGCCTTTTTTCCCTAGGACTAACTCTGCAACTGTATGAGGAGTTGCTGGATTCCACCGTCACTTTGGCAGTTCCCCATAAACAGTTCTTAACTGACCAACAAAGAGCTGCTTGGCAGTTCCAAGGTGAACGGACAACATCCTATCTGGATGGCCACCACTCTGATCAAAGATGATATAAACAGATCAGTCTGTTGTGCTGAATTGCATACTGTTTGCCTAGCAGTGATGGAAAAAGTGAACGGAAGTAAAAAGCCCCTATGTTTGGGTTTTTACTGACACATGGGTAGTAGCCAATAGCCGTGGCCCTATGGTCAGGCAGGAGGGCAATGGAAATCTGACCTATTTGAGCGATGCCCATATGGGCCACAGCCCTAAGGAAATCACTACAGGAATTTGAGGGGTACATTAGAGTAACACATTGATGCCCACCAAAAAAACTCTCTTCTAGGTGTACAGGGTGACTGAAAACAAACAGGTCTTCCCCTGTACTCACTCAAAGTGGCCCCCTGGACCTGTGTAATTAGTACACAATTAAAACACAGATTGTATAAAATGGAGGAAATAAAGGCATGAAGAAGGGCTTGCTTACACACCTTCACGAGTGTGTGCTCACATTCACACTTATGTATGTGTGTGCTCAGTCTTGTCCAACCACGGACAACTGCCAGGGACCCTGCCAGGCTCCTCTGTCCATGGGATTTCTCAGGCAAGAAGGCTGGAGTAGGTTGCCATTTCCTTCTCCAGGGGATCTTTCTGACCCAGGGATCGAACCCTTGTCTCTTGCATCAACAGGAGAATTCTTTTACCACTGTGCCAGCTGGGAAGCCCCAAGATATATATGTGTATATATAAAATCAAGATATATATATATATACACACACACATATATATATTCTCTTATAATACCTGTAAAATGTTTACAAAGTGTCTAAATTGTAGTAAGTTGTAGTAGTAGCAGTAGTAATTTTTTTCCTAGCCAAATCTAATGTTAGCAAGTTTATCCACCTTTCTCCCAAACAGGACCAGAATCATAGCTTACTACTTTGTTCTCCTCTACACTTGCTTCTCTTCCAACCCCCATGTGATTTTTCCAATCATATTTAGGTTTAACAACATGTTTTACTGCTTTCTTTGTGCATCACTACATCCTGTATCCAACTATTTTATCTCAGTTCACTGCTCCTCATGCTAGAGTACATCATTATTAAGTCTTTCAGCAATGATGAACGGACAGGATAGTTTCTAAGTTCCCGAATGACGGAAACTGTCTTTATTTCTATGCTATTCTAAAATGTTAATTTGTCTGGCTAAAATAGTTTTAGATTCAAAGTCATTTCTTCAACCCCTTTTATCAGTGCACTGTCTTCTGGAATAACAATGTTGCTGATAAGAAATCTGCTGTCCTTCCATCTTAGTCTGAGTCATCTGCAGATAACCTGTTAATATTTTAAATACATGTAAATGTAAAGACAAAAAGAAAATAGATACAGATATATCCATGGATGGTGGGCATCACAGTTTAACATGCATTGTCCTGATTACTAGTGAATGTGAGTACTGTATAATGTTTAAGAGTTTGGAATTTGAGATAGATTATCTGGGTTAAAATTTAGACACTGACACTAACTGGATGTATAACTTTAGGCAAGTTACTTATATATTGTGCTCAGCTTCCACAACTGTAACATGTGGATAATAACAGTCTAATTCATAGTTTCATTGTAAGGTTTTTGGAAGATAGTCAAATGAAGGAACTCAAGGCCATGATACAGAATTTTTTAAAAATAAGAAAAATTCACTGCACTTGGCTTCCATTTTTAGAAAGTGTATTTAAGAAATCAAAACTGAACAGTAAATGGCTGAAGTGCATGTGTGTGTGTGTGTGTGTGTATATATATATATATAAAATCATGTAAAATAGAATGATAAACAGAATAATCACAAAATTAGTTACACAGGAAAGTGGGACTGGGAAGTAACACAAGGGAAGGGGAGCTTCAAGAATATTGATATCTGATATTATACATGTTTCAATGCCATTCTCCCAATCATCCCACCCTCTCCCTCTCCCACAGAGTCCAAAAGACTGTTCTATACTTCTGTGTCTATTTTGCTGTCTAGCATACAGGGTTATCATTACCGAGAGGGAGATTCAGGATGGGTAACACATGTATACCTGTGGCGGATTCATGTTGATATATGGCAAAACCAATACAATATTGTAAAGTAATTAACCCCAAATTAAAATAAATAAATTTATATTTAAATAAATAAATAAAACCCAACATTCAAAAAACTAAAAAAAAAAAAGAATATGGAAATTATTCTAGATCTTAAGTTGGAGGGTGGGTTCATTATTTTATTAATATTATTGAGAATGATATGTGGATGAAGAATAGAAGGTAACTACCAAATGTATAATATACAAACGTATTTTATAGCAGTATATCTGACCACAAGTCTTCTTATGCATTAGAAAAAGTTTTGGGGCATATACAAGCCAAATTAAAAACATTTAAAAATTTAGAGACATTAAGATAGCAGATAAGATTGTAGACCATGCATTTCTAATACCCTAATGAAGATGAATATGTGCTTCCACCTTATCCTTCCTTCTGCCCAGCAATGCCAGGCACACTTACAGCTAATACAAAAATCATACAGATAAAGGTCTTATGGGATTATCAAAAAATTAGAGTGCCAAGATCAAATAAGCCAAAGATTCTCACATATGCACCTAACTGAGTCAGCCTTTGATCAGATCTGAATTTGGTATAAACAAGAATGAAGTAAAGAAAGTTAAGACACCAAGTATCTCAATGAACACAAAAGCCAGGTTACTGGAAATGGAACATGGAAAGGTATGTTGGTATCAGAATAGGTAATTATAACATTAAGATTTTTACTATTTTTTTGTTTTATTTATTTGGCTACATGAGGTCTGTGCCACAGGTGGGATCTTTTAGTCGTGCAGCACGTGGGATCTATCAATAGCTCCTTGACCAGGGATGGAACCTGGCCCTCTGCATTGAGAGTGTGGAGTTTTAGCCACACACCAGGGAAGTCCCAACATTAACATTTTTAAAACAACCATTCTGGTGATTCCAAGGTCTGATGTCTGGCCATATATGCCAGATGCTAAAGTGGCATGAAAATACAAGCTGATGGAATAGCATCAGAGGCCTGCTACACAGGAGACATTTCCCTGTGATGATGCTCAGGAAAGAGATAGGCTACAAAGGAAAACGATGAGCCATGAAACAAGAGTCCTAGAGGGATACCCATAGGCTAATAGATAATGGCAGTAAGTATAGAGGCAACTATGATAAAGCAGGTATAGCACAGATTTCAAGGTGAGAAGAGATTATTGAAAGAAGGTGATGAAAAGGGGATCTGGAAGCAAAATATCTACAGAATGCCAAGTTCTTTGCTCATCTTGTGGTACACTGGACTTAAAAGAATGAAAAAGCACTTAGATTTCAGGTGAAGTAAAAAAATAAACTTTAGTTTTTCATTAAATAGATTATTAGACAAAAGAGTATGGTAAGTTTGAGGGATATCATATCTGTAACTCACAATTTGTATTATACAGCACAAATATATTAAAATAACTATATTCACAGGTAAAGATTTTGGGTATATTAGCTTGGTTTGGAAAGCAAAATATAATAATTACCACTTTGGAAATAACAATAAAATCAAGTTCATATACCAATGTGCAGGGCTTCCCTGGTGGCTCAGAGGTTAAAGCGTCTCCCTGCAATGCAGGAGACCTGGGTTCGATCCCTGGGTCAGGAAGATCCCCTGGAGAAGGAAATGGCAACCCACTCCAATATTCTTGCCTGGAGAATCCCACGGACAGAGAAGCCTGGTGGGCTACAGTCCACGGGGTTGCAAAGAGTCGGACACGAGTGAGCGACTTCACTTTCACTTTCACACCAATGTGCAATGAAGTCAGAGCATCAGCATTTTAAACCTGAAAAGTATTTTATTACAGACTCTCTGCTCCAGTGGCTCCCTTGATGGAGACCATAGGCCTTTACACAGTCAAATGGGCAATGTTCAACCTACTTCAAATACTTCAAAAAAATCGAACATACCATATTCCCCCATAATTAAAATTATATCTGCTAACCTAAACATCATCTTTCTTTGTTCTTCATTGGGTACAGATAAATGCAGTGTTGTTACACTATTTACCTCACAGGAAATCAGATTTTAATATTTATTTAATAAAATAATATATTAAAAATGTGACAGATGGGAGGGTAAGAAAAGGAATCCTTTGTGATTAAAAAAAAAGGAATCCTTCATGATTAAAAAAAAAAAAAGTTTATGAAATTCCTACAATAGGAATCAACAACTGCAGGAATAGCTAAGTAGAATATCCAGGTTTCCTACCTTGCAGAAACAGTGTTCTTGCTTCCACACCTCTTTAAATATAGAATGTAAATAATGGCATTAATGAATACCAAAGTGTTTACAGCAATTACTATGGAGCAATGAGATTAATTTTTCTTTCTTTCTTTTTTTTAACTTTTCAGACCCAGTTTATTATAGTATAGTCAAAGATCCAAAGGATTTCTTGGCAGTAGGAATTTTTCACTTGTTTTATTTTATCTTTTAATTTTTTAACTTTTTATTTTATATTGGAGTACAGGTGAATAACCATGATGTGATAGTTTCAGGTAGAGAGCAAAGGGACTCAGCCATACATATACATGCACCCATTCTCCCCATTAATTTTTAATTTCTTCTTCACATGTATTTTCAAAATGATCTACAATGAAAATATACACTATTATAATCAGAAAATACAAAAATACACACTTAAGAGTGACCTTTCCCAAAACCAAATCTGTTAAACACACAAGTCATGTCCAAAAGCATGATTTTCCAATGTGCCCTATCTTCCATTCACATAATTTCTTGATCAGATTTTCTTATTTATAAATTAAAGACAACAGTTTTATGTTTCACTACTTTCGTTGTGACAATTCAAAAGAGCAAAAGCAAAAGAATTCTTAAACAGATCACTTCTAAAACCAAGTTAATTTTCAGTTCAGTATAAATCCCCTCATGATCAAGATTACATATACATATAACTCTTTTAAAGGCCCAACTCCTCTGACTACTAGTTCAGGTATCAGTATTCATTTCACAAATATTTATCAAAGTCTAATACTGATAAGGGCTTCCCTGGATGCACAGGGGTAAAGAATCAGCCAGCCAATGCAGGAGATGCAGGAGATGCAAATTCGATCCCTGTGTCAGGAAGATCCCCTGGAGGAGGACAACCTGCCCCAGTATTCTTGCCTGAAAAATTCCATGGACAAAGGAGGCTACAGTCCACGGGGTCGCAAACAGTCAGGCACAACTGAGCCACTGAGTATGCAATGTTGCTAAAACTTCAACATAGTGGGGCAAGTTAATAACCTGGCATGAAAATCAAAATAAAAGAATAAAAGCCATATCAATTTTAATTTTATATAATTTTATATTTATATAAAGTCAAGATTAATCTAAATATTCAAGAATATTTCTCTAAGTGGCAAGTTATATTTTAGGTCCTCTAGCAATAATCACACTTGGTAAATTAACTATGAGTTTGCACTTCATTTTAACATTTCAGACAATGTTATACAGCCAAAGCACTATACAGTTAGCAGTGCACATAAGATGTGGATCTCAGTTCTCACATCATCTCAAGTTAATAATGTGATCTTGGGCAACTCAATTTATCTTTGGTTGAATCCCTGCTTTTCCAAACTCCAACAGTACAGGTAACAAAAGCTCAGGTGTAGAGCTAAATCAGTCACACCTAGCAGGGTAGCAGGACCCAGGTCCCACAGGCAGGTAAGATTATCTTTCTTTTTTGTGTTCTAATTCAGATACTCGAAGGGGAGAGAAGGTAAACTTTTAACTTCTAATCCTCTTTGGGTTTAACTAGTTCTAGAAAAAGAGATTCTGCTTTGGTTTCCTCACTTAATTATACTCTCCTTGCCAGAAGATCAGGGGCAAAGAAAACATAAAGCTGGGGTCCCTAACACCTAACAAGCTCTCAAAAGTCCCTATCTCTAGGTCTGTGCATTTATCTCTAGCCACTGACTGAAATTCCGTTTCAACGTGTAATGATTCTTCTTTGTAACCATTAAACTATTAACTACTCAAATAAAAACATCACTTGTGCATACTACCCACCATGTCAGAAACTCTGGGTACAAACAGAGCCAATCTAAAAATCTACTTAAATGCACCAAAACCTCAGATATGGTAATGTGAACTTCCAGGAATGTGCCAAGAAGCAAACTTAACATTTCACACATTTTAGCTGAATTCCCTGTTGCACAAGGTCTCTCACTATGCCAACTTATCTACATGATATCTGGTGGTCAAGACTTAGAGGAGTAATTATAATGAAACTCTTTTTCTCATTTAAACCAGTAAAGGAAGGATTTTCTCCAAAATTAAGAGATGAAAAAATTAAGAAAAAAAAATGGGAAATGTAGCTGAAAATCATAATTAAAAATTATACATATAAAAATAAATTTCAATAAGTATTGCAAGTTTGGCTCCAAATTAGAATATATAAGAAATAATTCCTTTGAAAACTATATAATCCTTTTGTAAAGCCAATTTCAGTATGCATCTAGAGTTAAAAAAAAAAAATTCCATTACTTAAAAAAAATTATTCCATTACTTTGACCAAGAAGTCAAGCTTCAAAAAAATAATCCTAATGATGGAAACATATTCATGCACAAAAATGTTCTCTGTAGCATAGCTTTCATACTCAACAAGTGGAAACAATTTTAAATACCACAAAATAGAAAAGTCATGTATATGTATTATATGTACAGTTAAATATTACACATCCATTCTAAATTTGACAGACTATATAAGAAATAAATATTCATAATGTTAGCTAAAAAAGATTTAACTTTATATACACAAACACACTATTATAATTATACAAATAAACATGTTCTCTGTATTAGGTTAAAATCTAAAAGAAAAACAACAAAAACTTTAGCAGTTGTAGTATTTCAGGGATAGAACAATGAGCCATCTTGTTTCCTGTTTATCCAATTTCCCTGTAAACTGTTACACTGACTTTAAAATAAAAATTCTCATGATATAATCAAAATACACAAATTTCATGTGCGGATATATTCTTGGGAGTCTATATATAAACACACACACAAATATATATAGACTTCAAGAATATAAAATAACCATTCAGCTAAAAGAAAATCATCTAAAATTGAATAGCTTCTCCCTATTTCTATATTGTACATAGTATTATTTTTGCATAACGTGAATTCTTTTCATCAACAGCATGCCTATTTGCATCTTACAAACATCTTTTACATCCCTAAAAGGAAGGAAAAGACAGGAAAGTATAAGTCAGATCTCATAAATTTTACAATTTACTTGGGTATACATAGCACAGGCATAAAACAAATCTAAGAAAACTTTAAACATCAAAACATAAAGTAATCACAAAGTTGCTTTAATGCAGTTTGATACCATGTTGTATTAGTTTGCTAAGGCTGTGTTAACAAAGTAACACAAACTAGGTGCCTTAAATAACACATCTATCCTCTCACAGTCCATAGGCTAGGAGTCCAAGACCAAGGTATAAGCAGAACTGTTTCCTTCTGCAGTCTGTGAAGGAAATATTTGTTCCAGGCCATGGCATACAGATGACCATCTTCATATTATCTTCCTTGTGTCTCTTCATATCATCTTCCCTCTATGCATATCTGTCTCTGAGTTCAAATTTCCCCTTTTTATAAGGACATCAATTATGTAGGACTAGGGTCCACCCTAATGATGGCATTTTAACTTGATTCTCTCTCTAAATAAGGCCATACGGCTAAGATTAAGATTCCCAGCCTTTTTTTTTTTTTTTTTTTTGAGGGGGTTCAGTTCAGTGGCTCAGTCAAGTCCGACTCTTTGCAACCCTACAGACTGCAGCACGCCAGGCTTCCCTGTCCATCACCAACTCCCAGAGCTTGCTCAAACTCATGTCCATCGAGTTGGTGATGCCATCTGACCATCTCATCCTCTGTCGTCCCCTTCTCCTCCTGCCTTCAAACTTGCCCAGCATCAGGGTTTTTTCCAATGAGTCAGCTCTTCATATCAGGTGGCCAAAATATTAGAGTTTCAGCTTCAGCATCAGTCCTTCCAATGAATATTCAGGACTGACTTCCTTAGGATTAACTGGTTTTATCTCCTTGCAGCCCAAGGGACTCTCAAGAGACTTCTCCAACACCACAGTTCAAAAGCATCAATTCTTCAGCATTCGGCTTTCTTTATGGTCCAACTCACATCCATACATGACTACTGGAAAAACCATAGCTTTGACTAGACGGACCTTTGTCCACAGAGTAATATCTCTGCTTTTTAATATGGTGTCTAGGTTGGTCATACCTTTCTTCCAAGGAGCAAGCGTCTTTTAATTTTATGGCTGCAGTCACCATCTGCAGTGATTTTAGAGCCCAGGAAAAGAAAGTCTCTCACTGTTTCCCCATCTATTTGCCATGAAGTGATGGGACAGGATGCCATGATCTTCGTTTTCTGAATGTTGAGTTTTAAGCCAACTTTTTCACTCTCCTCTTTCACCTTCATCAAGAAGTTCTTTAGTTCTTCGCTTTCTGCCATAAGGGTAGTGTCATCTGCATATCTGAGGTTTTTTATCTTTCTCCTGGCAATCTTGATTCCAGCTGGTGCTTCATCCAGTCCGGCATTTCACATGATGTACTCTGCATATAAGTTATATAAGCAGGGTGAAGATACATAGCCTTTGAGGGGGTAGGTGAGTAGTGTTTAACTCACAGCACCACATCTTCGCTGCAACACTCCAAATGTGTACCGACACGGTAGAGGCTGCCTTTTATTCTGTCTAATGCCTATCCATTAGAGAGAGTGAATTCATAATTTTTATTTTGTTGTTGCTCTTGCAGTGTCTCATCTAGAAATTATATTTGGGGCAAAGGGAATATGGTGATTTTATTCAGTCAATCCTAAAGAAAACCAACCCTGAATATTCACTGGAAGGACTGATGCTGAAGCTGAAGCTCCGATACTTTGGCCACCTGATGAGAAGAGCCAACTCACAGGAAAATACTCTGATGTTCTCTGTCTGAGGAGAAAGGGATGAGAGAGGATGAGATGGTTGGATGGCATACTGACTCAATGGACATGAGTTTGAGCAAACTCCAGGAGATAATTAAGGACAGGGAACCCTGGGGTCGCAAAGAGTTGGGCACAAATGAGCAACTGTACAACAACAATGCATATCCAACACAGAAAAAGAAAAAACAAGCAAACAAAAACACAAAAACCTAGAAAGAACTACTGCTAATTATAAATATTGACTCTCAAGGACATTTTGGATGGCTGTTACTTCCTAATACCTTGAAATTTTCACTGAGGGAACTTTTTTTTAATTATAAAATGTTTAATTAAAAAATATTGAAACTTCATTGGTCTCTGACCCCAAACCATTCCTAATTACAAAACCTGGTAAAAGTCTCCTCTTTGAGACAAAAGTTTCACAGGCATTGGTTCCTCTCTGCTACTATGATTTTCTAGACAGAATATGAACCATGGACATAGTCATGAACAGTTCAGACAACATGAGATGTTTTATCTCAAATTTCAAGCAAGATCAACAAGAGTTCTTTTGAAAAGTGTATCTCATTTTTAGAAGTCCATTATGACTAACATATACACACTACCATAGATAAAGCAGATAACTGATGAGATTCTACTAATTCTGCTCAATCTTCTGTGGTTACCTAAATGGGAAAGAAATCCATAAAGAGGAGAGATATGTATACATATAGCTGACTTACTATGCTGTATAACAGAAACTAATACAATATTGTAGAGCAAATATACTCCAGTTTTTTTTAAGTTAGTCCATTATGTAAGGCACCATTATAAAAAAAAGAGAGGGAAAGAAAAAGTGCAACACTCATGCACTGCAGACAGACTGCTGCTACTGCCACTAAGTCGCTCAGTCATGTCTGACTCATAGTGACCCCATGGCCTGCAGCCCACCAGGCTCCTCCGTCCATGGGAGTTTCCAGCCAGAGTACCCGAGTGGGCTGCCACTGCCGATACACACACACATTTGCTCTCGGGGACCGTTATGTATATTTACAGATATGGTTAGATGACATAACTGACTCAATGGACATAAATGTGAGCAAACCCTGGGAGACAGTGAAGGAACAGAAAGTCTAGCATGAGCAGTCCATGAGGTCACAAAGAATTGGACATGACTTAGTGATTGAACAACTAATTCTGTATGACCCACTGAAACTAGCAAGCACTTTAAATAAAACTAGGCAATCACCATTGTAAATAGCTAAGAGGTCTTACCCAAGCCAGCTGTCTTTATTCAACGAAATATTTTAAACTAATATTTTCCTACTTTCTTTTTAAAAGATCTTCAAAAATGGATTGTCAACTGCCTAACTTCCTAGAATATTCCTTCTATGCTGATTTCACCCTTAATCATCAAAATGTGCTTCATCTGAAATAAATTTTCCCTGTTGAAAGATGTAATTTTTTCTCATCCCTTTACTAAAGTAGATAAGTGATTGGTACAAATCCCTTTCATGTCACTGAAATTTAATATAGGCATCCTCTCAATTATTTAACATAAGCCATCCAACATTCAACCTATTTTCATAACTATGTGACCTATGCTTGTTTCTACATAAATTAAAAAAAAAATCATTATCAAAACTGGGTTCAAACAGCTAAAAACAATTAAAACAGCTTAATTTTTTTAATATAACTAACAAAGAGTATAGAAAAAGTTACCATATCCCTTATTTACAAACATCTTTTTAAAAACTGAGTGAAAGTCAGACATAATGTTATTCACTGTACTTCCGAGTGTGTACTGGACACCATCTACATAATAAGAACAAGAGCTTGATCAGCACTTCAGCTCAGTTCAGTTCAGTCGCTCAGTCATGTCCAACTCTTTTCCACCCCATGAACTGCAGCACGACAGGCCTCCCTGTCCATCACCAACTCCCGGAGTTTACCCAGACTCATGTCCATTGAGTCGGTGATGCCAGCCAACCATCTCATCCTCTGTCGTCCCCTTCTCCTCCCGCCTTCAATCTTTCCTAGCATCAGGATCTTTTCAAATGAGTCAGCTCTTTGTATCAGGTGGCCAAAGTATTGGAGTTCCAGCTTCAACATCAGTCCTTCCAATGAACACCCAGGACTGATCTCCTTTAGGATGGACTGGTTGGATGTCCTTGCAGTCCAAGGAATGCTCGAGAGTCTTCTCCAACACCACAGTTGAAAAGCATCAATCCTTTGGCACTCAGCTTTCTATACAGTCCAACTCTTACAAAGAGTGTCTTTCCAACTCTCTATGGAAAAACCATAGCCTTGACAAGACAGACCTTTGTTGGCAAAGTAGTGTCTCTTGCTTTTTAATATGCTGTCTAGGTTGGTCATAACTTTTCTTCCAAGGAGTAAGCATCTTTTAATTTCATGGCTGCAGTCACCATCTGCAGTGATTTTGGAGCCCCAGAAAATAAAGTCAGGCATTGTTTCTACTGTTCCCCAATCTATTTGCCATGAAGTTATCTAAATTTTCTGAATCTTGATCTTTAAGCCAGCTTTTTCAATCTCCTCTTTCATCACTTTCATCCACTTTCATCAAGCGGCTCTTTAGTTCTTCACTTTCGGCCATAAGGGTGGTGTCGTCTGCCTATCTGAGGTTATTGATATTTTCCCCAGCAATCTTGATTCCAGCTTGTGCTTCATCCAGTCCAGCATTTCTCATCATGTACTCTGCATCGAAGTTAAATAAGCAGGGTGACAATATACAGCCTTGATGTACTCCTTTTCCTATTTGGAACCAGTCTGTTCTTCCATGTCCAGTTCTAACTGTTGCTTCCTGACCTGCATTCAGATTTCTCAGCAGGAAGGTCAGGTGATGTGGTATTCCCATCTCTCTCAGAATTTTCCACAGTTTCTTGTGATCCACACAGTCAAAGGCATAGACAATAAAGCAGAAATAGATGTTTTTCTGGAACTCTCTTGCTTTTTCTGTGATCCAGTGCATGCTGGCAATTTGATCTCTGGTTCCTCTGCCTTTTCTAAAACCAGCTTGAACATCAGGAAGTTCACGGTTCACCTATTGTTGAAGCCTGGCTTGGAGAATTTTGAATATTACTTTACTAGCGTGTGAGATGAGTGCAACTGTGCAGAGTTTGAGCATTCTTTGGCATTGCCTTTCTTTGGGATTGGAATGAAAACTGACCTTTTCCAGCCCTGTGGCCACTGCTGAGCTTTCCACATTTGCTGACGTATTGAGTGCAGCACTTTCACAGCATCATCTTTCAGGATTTGAAACAGCTCAACCGGGATTCCATCACCTCCACTAGCTTTGTTCGTAGTGATGCTTCCTAAGGCCCACTTGACTTCACATTCCACGATGTCTGGTTCTAGGTGAGTGATCACACCATCGTGATTATCTGGGTTGTGAAGATCTTTTTTGTATAGTTCTTCTATGTATTCTTTCCACCTCTTCTTAATATCTTCTGCTTCTGTTAGGTCCATACCATTTCTGTCCTTTATTGAGCCCATCTTTGCATGAAATGTTTCCTTGGTATCTCTAATTTTGTTGAAGAAATCTTTAGTCTTTCCCATTCTATTGTTATTGATAGGCACTACTCACAATATTGTAACTAGGGATCATACTCAAGCAATATGACAATAAATCTCTAAAAGCAGTTCTCATATATCTTGGTTATTTAGTTTCAGAGATTTACCTCCTCACTCTGATAATAAAACAGGCAGGAATAAGTTTTTCACCCTAATCTTCAAAAATTTACTTCTCCTTGAAAATCAGCTAGGTGGAATTCCAAATAATCAATTCATCCTTAAGTAAGTAAATGAAGTGAGTAAGTGAAGCCGCTCAGTCGTGTCCGACTCTTTGCGACCCTATGGACTGTAGTCTACCAGGCTTCTCTGTCCATGGGATCTTCCAGGCAAGAGTACTGGAGTGGGTTACCATTTCCTTCTCCAAGGTATCTTCCCGACCCAGGGATGGAACCCGGGTCTCCCGCATTGGAGGCAGACACTTTAATCTCTGAGCCACCAGGGAAGATAATTCTTCCTTGGATTTATTTATTCACCATCATTCATTCACATGTTTAATTGAGCAAGGGGCTATATGTAAGGGGTTATATTAGATGCTCAAAACACAGTAAAGAACATAAAAAACTCTTGTTGTCAGAGAGCTTAAATTCTAGCCCTGAAGCAGATTACTGCCTGTAAGTTTATCTGGTAGACTATGAATTAACTTTAAAAATTTAGCTGAGATCATTGGGAGTGGAGAAAGTAAGGATGGGAAGATGAAAGAAATGAGGAAAAGAATCTCAGGCAGAGATATTAGGATTTATTAAAGTCTTAGAATAGGAAGAACCTCTAACAAAAGATGACCAGTGTGGCTGGCATGCAGAAAGCAAGGACAACGAGGAAGGAATAAAGAATGGAAGAGGAGGAGGAGATGATACTGAGGGGTTATTGGACCATGTCAGAGCTTCAGTCATACTAAGAATTTCCAGCTTTAAGTGCAACGGGTAAGCACTGAAGGATACTATTCCTCTTTCAAATACCTCTTTATCAAGTCAAAAGGTTAACACTTAAAGATTTATTTCATTTAGCTCCTTTTCTTCTCATTTAGGGACTCGGGATTACAAAATTGAGTCAACTTTCCCCAAATGGAAGATTACAATTTCCTCAGCTCTCAGTGAAAATTTCCTGAGGAGCCCAACAACTGCTAACACAGACAGTTAATCTAGCCCTTTAGATGAACTGAGAACTGTCAGCAAAAGTAAAAGGTACTAGCAAGCCTCTGCTGAAAGTTATGTACAAATAAAACAATCCCTGATGCAAACAGTTGCATTAAAATAAACTATCTGATCACAGACCTTAACACTGTTGACTGATCAATTCACAAACAAAAATTAATTCTTACTGTAAGCTTATCACTGTGATCTATGGGTTACAATCTTTATCTGCCGTCCCAGCTGTTTGAAAAGCTGACAGATTTCAGGACCAGTATCAGAATTCCATGGACAGAGGAGCCTGGGAGGTTATAGTCCATGGGTCTCAAAGAGTCAGACACGACTGAGCAATTATCACATTTATGTTCTAGCTCTCACTCCTCCCAGTTTCTGGGTCATTACAGTGCTAATCTGAAGTATTTGTAGAACACAGAGGAAACTGGCCAATTCATACTAGAATTCTATAAATCAGCACATCAGAGGTCAGTAACCCAATTATCGAAGTTGAGGAAATCTCAGACATAACAGAAGAAGGAAGGATAGGAGAAGTTAAGGATGATTTTAAGATTTCCAACCAGACCTGGCTCTATGTTTCACATCACTCTTTTATCTTTACATTAAAAGTGGTCTCTGAAAACACAGTCCATCTATCTTCCCTCTCCATTTTCCTGAAAACACGTATTAAAGAAGTTTAGTAAAATGTTAAATGTACAATCGATATGCTGGGTATATGTGTGTTCACTGTAAAAAGTTTCCAATTCCATCAGTAAAGACTGATTATCAGAGGCTAGTGAACCAGCAATAAATCTTATCATTAACAAATACGACCAATCCACAGTCTTTCTAAATATTTCTCTAACCTAATGTTACTTACTTTTTGATCAGCATTGCTTAGAATATGCCCAAGCACAGATAAGAACATTGACTAAAGAACAACTTTACATTATATGTGTATCCTTCTACTTCCCTCTCTCCTTCCACAGGGACTAAATGTCTAGTTTTTAACAAGCACAGGAAATATGAATCAAAAAATCCTGAACCTTGTGAACCTTAATCTAGAAAGGAAAATGACTCCAATCTTCAAGACAGATTATAATTGTTTAAAGTACTGATTAATGATAGTATCTATTCTGTTAAAGATAATGTTGTACAATCTACATTCACTTATATACACACTTAATCCACAAGCACAAGCATGCAAACAAGTGGAGGAGGAGTAAAGCAGCAGAGTGGTACCAGATAAGACCTCTAGAGGAAACCACCACAAGCACAAAGCCTCAGAAATCTGAATTTTATTTTCCAGAATAGAAAGCAGCATTGGATAGTTTGCAACAGGCCTCAATGAATAAAAAGATTAGCTTTATGACTCAGGTCACTCTCCATGTTATGACCTAATATTCAATGTCTTCCAAGCTCAGATCTCACTTTAATGTTCACATCATCTCGCATGTCTCTTCTTTACACCACTTTCCCTGAGGCTCACTCCTCAAACAAGCCTCAAACATTTACCTCGTCTCAGAAAGTTTATGATTTTTTAGTTTCTCTTATAAAACTAAGGAAATTTGTGTCTACTAGGAAGAAACAGACTTTTAAAAGGATTGAGCATCAGGCAATCAACTTTACCTGCAGAATCTTATTTTCTCACATGTAGACTGTAGACAACAGGACTTTGTCTCACAATGTACTGTGAAGATTATTAAGTTTAGCCTCCTGCACAGACCATTGGATAAAAATTATCATTATTCTATCATTTTCTCCATATGAGCCTACTTCAGTACCAACAATATTTAATAGGTAAGTCAACTTAAAAAAATACTTTACTGAAGCAGCAGGTGAATAAGCTATTCATGTGTTACTGATTGACGGAATATTGCTGTTGACCCATACATATAAATTGTTGTTGTTTAATCGCTAAGTCGTGTCCAACTCTTTTGGGACCCCATGGACTGCAGCCTCCCAGGCCTCTCTCTCCATGGGATTTCCCAGGCAAGAATACTGGAGTGGGTTGCCATTTCCTTTTCCAGGGGACCTTTCAAACCAAGTGATGGAACCTGCGTCTCCTGCATTGGCAGGCAGATTCTTTACCACTGAGTCACCAAGGAAACCCATAGATACAAATACTTTTAAGTAACTTTTTATGTTTATGTAACATAAACATAAGTAACTTTTTATGCCCTTTTATGTTTAACAATGATGCTACTAACTCTTCTGTGGCTAGTGACAAAAAAAAAAAACAAATGAGCTTCCCTTTGATTCTTCTGAATTTTGCTTTTATTTTAGTCCTAAAATATTACATAAATTTTCATCACCTTCATTTTCATCAACATTTCTGCATGGCTTCATGAAGGTAATTCTTTCCACTCCTTACCCTAAGCTAATAGTTGTATCACCTAAACACATGAATGAAAGCCAACTGAAACCATAGCATCCCTATTATAATAGCTCTGGTTTTCACCCAATTTTCCTTGGTTAGAGGGCTTTCCAAATGTTCATCTACATGAAAATTTGAAACTTCATATATACTAAGACATAAACAAAATAATTAAGAAGAGAAGTTGAAAAACTGTTAACAGCATGATTATTCATTCCATTGTGAAAGGAGAGGAAACAATTCATACTCTGGCAAACAGGAATAAAAAAGAAGGGAGAAACCAAAAGTCTTCAATACAAAAGTCGATGCCTTCAGTAATAAATGTGATTTCTATTGTCTCACTAGACAGCTATCATAATGTGGAACTTGCATAGGCTCCCTTAGTTAAAGGTATAAAACTCAAACTCAAGGCTCTAGTTCCTTTCACTAAAAAAAAAAAAAAAAAAGGGGGGTGGGATTCAAAATAAAAACAACAGGAAGAAAACAGCATTCCAATAGCAAAAGACTATACAAAATATCACTAATCAAGGAATCCAATAAAAATCATGGTTAATCAACAGAACAACACCTATCAGCTGTTACCCAGCAGATAATATTCAAGCCTACTTACTCATAGTAGCTAAAAGGAATTAAACATCTGAGAGAATTTTCTCAATTATTAAAACATATTAGTAATCAATGTACATAAGTGGAAAATCTCCTTGTTCACTCACCAAGCACCTTAAAAAGGTCTCTCTATAGGTAGTGCCACAGAATTATACAAATTTTCCCTAAAATTACATCACTAGGGTTGTAACGTATCATTTTAAAATTCTATAAAATAGTATAACACCAATAAAAACTTGTAAAGAAATAAAAGACACAGTTTAAATGTCATCTTCTTGGAGAAGCCTTTCCTGTTTTTCTAGAGCAAGGGTCTTCAAACTACCCCTAAACGTCAATTTCAGCTTGCTGCCTTACTGTAAATAAGGTTTTATAGGAAAGGTCATGCCCATTCATTTACATATTGGTTAAACCTGCCTATAGCATAACTTAAAACTTATATATTTGATCTTTGCCCTCACAAAGCTTTGAAAATCCTTGAAATTTCATGATAGGAATTTATTTTCCTATTCATGATTAGCTTCTTTTGATCATACCTAAAGTTATGCTAACAAGTGACTCGAGGTGGGCCTTTAGATAGTTTCAAGAGAGGGGATGTCCAATGAAAGACCAAGCATGTGATTAGAGGGTTGGAGACCGAATTCTGTCATGTGGCCATCATTAAATCAACCATCCTACATAATAAAGACTCCATACAAACTCCTGAACAATGAGGTTCAGGGGCTTTCTGGGTTAGTCAATGCACTGATGTGTTTCTGGGTACAGAGAGGATATGGAAGCTCTGTGTGCCCACTCCAAAACCTTGTCCTAAATCTCTTCCATCTGGCTGTTTCTGATTTGTACCCTTTACAGTAAAACTGCCAGTATGGTGCTCTCCTGGGTTCTGTAAGTCATTCTAGCAAATTAGTGACCCTAAGGGACTACTGTCAGCCAGGCCAAATTCAGGTAACCCCATTTGCAGCTGGCATCTGAAATGGAGGCATTCTTATGGGACTAAGCCCTTAACTTGGGGTTTGTGTTAACTCCAGGTTGTGTCAGAACTGCACTAAAGTCTGCCAGAAAATTAGTGTCGGAAAATTATGTATTTTCATTTAAATACTGGTTATGACTGCACTCCCATTACAACTACAGAACTGAGTAGTTGTGATAGACACCATATGGCCTACAAAGCCTAACATACTTGCATCTTTATAGAAAAAGCTTACCTACTCCTAGATGGTTTCTCACGACCTCCTCTTTCAACATTTTTGGTCCATATCACTAACACATCACCTACTCCATTTGTATATTTACATGTATATATACAGTTGATTCTTGAACTGCATGAGTTTAAACTATGCAGGTCTAATTCTATGTGGGTATTTTTCAATAAATACTATACAGAACTACAGGATCTGTAGTTGGCTGAATCTCCAGATGTGGAACTATGGGCATGGAGGACTAACTGTAAAGTTATATGCAAGTTTTGAGTGCTTGGCGCTTGTACACCCCTAATCCTCACACTGTTCAAGGGTCAACCTTGTTCTGTTTACCTATCTCCCCTTGGAGATTACTACTTATAAACAAAAACCAGTTTCATTAACCATTCTACCTTTAGAACCAACTTCCTGGCATATGGTTGACTAAAGTTTAATAAAAATATCTATTTCAAAAACAAGCTTCTTACAGTATGTTTCTATCCTAGTGCATCTTATCTTCAACTGTAATAAGCAATTCTATGTTCTGGCTCTAAAAAAAAAGAAAAAGAAAAAAAGTACTATTTAAAATCACAGAGTAATAGCATGTTAAACCTTGAAAGGCCCATATGTTATCATCTAACCTAATCCTCATTTTCAGTCAAGCAAAGTAAGGTCTATGACACGTAAACAACGTTCCCAACTAATTAGTAACAAAGACAAGATTAGGATCCAAGTCCAAAATCAGTACCTTTTCATTAACAGCAGTGAACCTTTCTAACACCACACACAAAAAATAACACAAAACTAAGTTTTGTTCACTGGAAAAGTACCTTTAATTCAAGCTATTGAGAGTACCAGCCAATGAGAAGTCAACTGAATCAAAAATGCATTTACACACTGCTTCCCTCATCAAGAAAGTCTTTAAAAAAAAACAATTAAAAAGTTATTATGGCGGGGAAGGGAAGCATTTCAAATAAACAGTGTGCTTACTGACAAAATCATGTCTATTCTGTCACAAGCTCTGTATCTCATTTTAGACCAGACATTTTCACAAATATGTAAACCTGATCTGTGGCCCACATTTTGAATTGTTTTTGTTTAATGTTTCCAACTCTGCTACCCCATGGCCTGTAGTCTACCAGGCTCCTCTGTCTATGGGATTTTCCAGGCAAGAACACTGGAGTGAGTTGCCATTTCCTTCTTCAGGGGATCTTCCTGGGATAGAATCTGAGTCTTCTGCAGTGGCAGGGAGATTGTTTACCACTGAACCACCAGGGAGACCACCACACTTTGAATACCATGTGCTAAATGAACATACTGTACAGTAGGAGAAATTTAATAATACAATGATCTGTCATATATATAATTCACATCCACAGTTCCCACACAAAAAGAATAAAAGAGAAAAGAACATCTTTTCAAAAAAAAATCTTTTCAGATATATTATATATGAATATACATATATAAAGTACATACAGTGGGATATATAGACCTAGACATTGATAGACACATAGACTCAAAGAACAAGGAAGAGAAACAGAGGGTCAGAGAGCTGAAATACTTGCTTCAAGGTCACAAAGCCAAGGCAGAGCCAGAATTTGAATTCAGATCAGTCTTATCCCAAAAGTCAAGCTCTTTACAGAAAACCAGGATACCAAGTGGAGAAGGCAATGGCACCCCACTCCAGTACTCTTGCCTGGAAAATCCATGGACGGAGGAGCCTGGTAGGCTGTACTCCATGGGGTCGCTAAGAGTCAGACACAACTGAGTGACTTCACTTTCACTTTTCACTTTCATGCACTGGAGAAGGATATGGCAACCCACTCCAGTGTTCTTGCCTAGAGAATCCCAGGGATGGGGGAGCCTGGTGGGCTGCTGTCTATGGGGTCGCACAGAGTCGGACACGACTGAAGCAATTTAGCAGCAGCAGCAGGATACCAAGACTGGTTTGACTCAAATAGTATTTACACAGTAATTTACAAATCTAAACACAGAGAGTCAGATATAGTAGTTTAGTTATAAAAGTCCTAAAAGAAGCAGGTACAAGATGGAGCAATAAGCAGCATCCACAAATAACACACTTGACCACTGAACAAACTGTCCTCTCTGACCAATCCTGTTGTTCAAAGAGTAAGATAACACTGGTCTATCTAATCAGATCAACTTACATGGAATGAACATATTGCTTTGCTCATGTCTCTATTGCCAAAACGTCTTGCTCCACATTGCCCAAAGTTCTCAGCTACAAATACAGTTTCACTTTTCCCAAGTCCTAAATGGTGACAGGAATGCCTATGTCATCGAGTTCTTATACTAAAGGAGAACACTGTATTTCTTTTATTCTAAGGAATATTTTTCACATTTTAACATTTCTGAAATCAACATATAACTCATAACTGATACATACATTTAATGTAGCTGTGTTTCTTCATTCCCCATCAAGACGTGTTATTAAATCAGTCAACAATCTAGCAGCATAGCTAACAAAAATGGTTTTTAGTCCCCAACTCATGTCCAACTCTTTGCAACCCATAGACTGTAGCCCACCAGGCTACTCTATTATTTTTATTATACTTGTACAAACAAGCACCAGATGAACCTGGTTTGTTTTGGAAACGGCTACATTATAGAACTTTCCTTTATATACTTATATACAAATATACACGTTTAATGCATTTTTTCTTCTCCCTACCTTTTGTCGACCTTGACCTTGACTTTGCCAATTGAAGTTTTGCCATGCAGTTTTGCAAACGATATTACATTTCAAGAATGTGACTCCTAAGGGTGTTGGGAGATTGATGTATATAGAAAGCACTAATGGAACACAAAAATGGAATTGCTTAACTGCCTCAAAAGTTAGAGAAGGATCTGCAGTAGAGATAAAAGCCTAACCTAAGTCCAAAAAGACAGGCAGAAATCTGCCAGAAAAAAAGTACTCCTAGAAAGATGTTAACTACTTTATTATGTGCCGATTTAAATTTCCAGATCTGGAATGTCCTTAACTCCACTCTGTTTACTCAGCAAATGCCTGCTCCCCTTGAAGCCAATTTCAAGAGAATCCTCCACTTGAAGTCTTTCCTGACTCCTGCAAATAGTTCATCACTTCCTCCTCTCTGATACTGTATTCTAATACATACTTCTACTCAAGGTCACAAGAGAAAAACAAAAGCAGAGCCAGAATCTGAATTCAGATTAGCTACACCACAAAGGTCTGATCACACAGTTGTTTTGTTTTCTTTTTCTTATTTATACAGTGGTCCCTTTTTCTAGAATTTGAAGTCCTTAAAGAAAAAAATCATCTTTCCAATCTCACTCTGTCCCTAGGTTTGATTATAGTATCCCTAAGTAACTAGAAATAAAAGTATGTTTAAATTAACGTCCCTCTCATCTCCATCAAGTATGATTATTATTGCTATTATTAAAGTAAATATCTCAACTACAAACACTGCAGCAGATATAAAGTTATAATTAACTAAAGGAAAGAGTTAATTATTTTAGTCCACTGTTTGGACTAGGGGTGACACCAGTACACATGCAATGCCTTTGAATGCACAGATGAAGGCCAAAGAGAATAAAAATACGAGGGAGACAGAGGGGAAAAGCTGAAGAAAGGATAAGGATAAAATGATTCAAAGTAAGAGAATATGGGCACTGCAAAAGGAAAACATTGTAAGTCCTCTGTGCCTAGGTTTCCATATCTGAAATCAAGATAATCTTTGAAATCTTAGCAAGATAAGCACTAGCATTACAGAACTTTAGTATTTTAGTATTCAGTTATGTCTTATTTAAAATATGGTATTCCTGATAATTAATAGTGAAATTAGCAACCTAAATACAACAGAGAACTCTTATCGTGATAAATAAACCTCCATGAAGTGTGTGTGTGTGTGTGTGCATGTGTGTGTGTGTGCATGTGTGTGTGTGTGTATATATATATATATAATCTGCTCTCCAAAGAAAGGTAAGGTTACTTCTGGATTTATGGTTTTGGTAAACAAGGCATACATGCATTTCCAGAAAGTATATTTTCATATAAATTTTTAATAGTTAACTTACAAAAACCAGTTGTTTAATTCATTAAGAAACTATCCAGCAAATTTTATAAGCAAAACATGTTAGAAATAACTTCGTCCAACTCTTTTAAAGCAACTACATTTTATTCTGCTTCTTCAACTCTGTAGCAGTATCTACAACTTGCCTTCCAAAGTATTTGCTGACAATAAAATGCATTTTAATTTGTTGCAATATTGATTTCCATGAATTATTTAGGCAACTTTTACCAGGGCAGGGAGAACAAGTTTTTCCCTAGTGACTTGTGGTTTTTAAATTGTTGCTATTAAGTCAATGCATTAGTTAGGCTGAGGTTTACTGACATGTAACAGGAAAACCCACAATATGAGTGTCTCAGACAATATAAATATTATGTATAGGTCTGTATGTCTAAGTATATTCAGTATATGAATACATAGTATATACACACTACACACACATGCATAGGCATACATATTTCTCTTAAAAAAGAGAGCATGCTAGACTATCTAGTAGTTTCTTCCTATACTCCCAACAGTTCATCAACTTTTGAGATGTCCCCTACAAATCAATGCTGCAACTCAGTGCCAATAAAAATATAAAGCAAGCCATGTAATTTAAAATTTTCTATTAGCTACATTAAAAGAAAAATAGAAAATAGGCAAAATTAATATTTATTTTATTTAATACAATGTATCTAAAGTATGATTTCAGCATGTAATAAATATTTTTAAATTATTAATGACAGATTTTACATTTTCTATACCAGCTCTTCAAAATCAAGAGCACATTTTATGCTTATGGAACACTGCAAGTGCTCACTTAGCCACATGTGACTGGCAGCTACCATATGACTGAACAGCCCTGCACAGATCAGGTCATCTTCCAAAACTCAACTCAAACATCATCACTTTCATGAAGTCCTCCCTTGATTCCCTTGGCACATTTCTCCCTTCAGTGTCACCACCTATTCGCTAACTTACTTCTATCACAGAATTTACACATTTCATTGCCTGCATTTTTCACTCCCTACAGTGCTATAAATTCCAGGGTGGGGACTGTGGTCATGATCACTATATCCTCAGAGCTTAGAATCACACATGGTGTAAGTATTCAAAAAGTATCTGTGAAATAAAGTGGTTAGTTATGTGGTCAGGTATGGCATTAAAATGAAAATACATTATTTCTTTTATATACAAAGATAATAAATTTGAGCTCTAAGATACAGAATGCATTATAACACTGATCTAAAACCCCAAGCACTATTTCACCAGAAAAATCTTTCTTGTAAATGTCTATTTCCCATATTTTCTAAGCAGGGCATCTTCAATTTATTTCAGAGTATGGCAGCATAATTTTTCAATGTAATTGGGTGCAGCTGTCATTCTGAATGACAGTTTGTCATGCAGTAACTAAAATACATTAGTTTACCTTTCAGTGTGTAGATCACTAATAAGTTTAAACATTATTTTAGAATAAAAAAGCCCAGGATAATGAAAAAAACAGTAAATCTGACTAAAATCTATTTGCTCAACATACTTCCTATCAAAGTATCTAAATGAGTATGTTCACATAGAAAAATCCTTCTTCGTAGCTACACCACCCACCCCTAAAATAAGGCAGTCATCCTAAAAAATGAGTATTTTTGATCCTAAAGCCCAGGATGAAAAAATGCTAAAGGTTCAAAACAACTCCAAGACCACTCAGGCTATCTTGTTGAACTGTGACCAATTAATGTAGTCAGTCCCTAGGTGGTACTAATGAGACCAAAATAATGGGTTACATTTCCATTTGAATCTAAACTTAGTATATAGTCAGTGGTTAAAAGACTGCACCTACAGTCCCACCCAATTAAGGTCTGCTGTCTGCCATATGGATAACAGCAAAGAAACAAGCAGATTAACAGATTAACACGCAAAAATAAAGGAAAACATAAAATTGACACCTTAGCATATTTTATTAACAGGCTCAGAAACTCCAAAGAAACGAAAATGTGAAAGTCACACTTTGATAAACATTAATCATTAAATCTCAACTCTTAAAAATCATGAAAATATACAACTTTATAAATAGTTGGAGTATTATTATATATAACATTACTTGACTTAGTGTCTGACAATTTTTTCTTGAACGTTCTTTCAATTTTGTAATGTTGGTAATGGAAAAACTATAATTTGATTTGCAGAAGGGAAAAACCACTGTCCTTAATGGGATGGAAGGGAACAGGATTTCCTTACAGAGGAAGAAGTTTAACAAAACAGTACTAATACTAGACCAGTTAAGCAAAACAGCTTATTCATGGTGATCCTGATACTGAACTGTCTCAGGAGCACTTGAATTTTCTTCTAGATTTTAGAAAACCATTAACTGTACTTTGATAAAATGTTAAGAATTCTGATTTTATAAGACTAAAAAAATTAAAAATAACTTTCAACACCCTCAGTTCTGTTCATCTCTTCACCTTTTCTCTTACTGATGAACCAAAAATGCCCACATAAACAGAACTCCTGAAATAACTCACTTAATTGGACTCTAATAAATTTTACCATTTCCCCTGGGCAAGCTTGAAAGGGCTTTAAAAAACATTAAGCCAATAAACACTCATGAAATTAAAAAAAAAGATGTGGGGCGGATTTCTACATGAAGAAATAAAGCTTATCTGACTGTAATTTGTAGTTAACATTAGGGGATACAACCATGGAAGGACTCCCTCATTCCCTCTGTGTGGAAAGCTTTTCCACTCCTGCCCTTTTTATCCTGGGAAACAGTTACTTGTCTCTCAAGATGCAATCCAAAGTGATGCAACCAATGATAACTTTCCAGACTCCTCCAGGCAAAGGCAGTGGAACCATTAATATTTCCAGAGCATTTTGTTAAAATCTCTATAGTATCACTTTTTGCCAATGGAATCTGTGTGTCTTTTCCTTCCTTTTCCTGTACTGAGTGTTGAGTTACTGAAAGCAGAGACTATAATTCCTTGTTATATTCCCAATGAGTATCTTGACTCTGGCAAAAGAATGCTAGGTTAGGATTACTCAGTAATTTATTTAATCATCATTTCAAATGTTCTGAGTGTGTAGGAGTATTTTTTTAAAGTATGTGCCTTGATGAGAGTTGTAACCTCAAAATGGGCTGAGGCAAAGTGGAACTACAGGCACAAAGATAAAATTAAACAAACAAACAGTGGATTGAGAATCTAGGTGATAATTCAAATTTGGTGAAAAGCTATGGGATCTGACCCATATTCTTTCTTCACCTATGCAAGTGACAGAGTCAGACTATTTACCAGATCTGAAGACTCTATGACTCTGTGTGTGTATATACACACATACACACATCCATCCTCCCCTATGACTCCACATATGCGAGTGTGTGTGTCAGGTTATTCACCAGATTTGAAGACTCTATGACTCCACGCATGTGTATGTGTGTACACACATACACACATCCATCCTCCCTTCTCCTCAAAAAATAAAAAAAATAAAAACTGGTATGTTAAAGCAAGAAGTAAACACAGAAATTTGGAAAACCAGAATAGCCTGGAAAGAAAAGATTCATATCCAAGCCAGAAGTGACAAAAACAAGCAAACTGTATCAAATGTGAAAAAAATCCTCATTCAGAGAAAGTTCACTAAGCAGAACAAAACTTCTAGATTTTATGTTAAGTACTCAGGATACCAAGGTGACAACGCTCTGATCTCAAGGGATTCAGAGTCTCTATGGCAGTCCAACAAGCGAAAACAAACAATTAAAATAGATCAGGCAATCTGAATTACTTTAAATCTGAATTATGTACAAAGTGTGATGGGAGAGCACAGGATGGGAGAAGTGCTTTTAGGGGGAGATCAAAGAAGGCATTACTTAAGAGGGGGATAGAGTTAATTCTTGAAACATGAGCAGGAGTTCTTTAGACCAAAAAAAAAAAGAAGACAGGATGACTTGAGAAATGCAGTGATTGTTTAGCAAGTAGTAGTCAAGACAGTATAACAAAATAAACATTCTTCCCTGATGACTCATATTTCATAAGCTTTAAAAGTAATTTAAATATTTAATTTAAATTCAAGGACTTTTAAAGGGTAATCAAGCTATAAAAAATCATTACAAGTCAAGTAAAATAATTCTATGACATTTTATAATAAAATACTGCTGATATAATTAAAGTTGCAAGTACTTCTCCTCTTTTAAAATACCAGACTTAGTTTAACCCTGAAAGACAATGACTATTTTTATTTCATTGAAGAGTTTATATATTCCATGTCAAGATAATAAGATAATGCATATTATATGCTAAATATAGTACTTGGCATGTAAAGATTCAGTAAGTATCATTTATCACTGTCATCATCATTATTAAAGCACAACTTAGAACCTCTAGCTTTGAGTCTAATTTCTGCAACTAAACAGATCTGCAACCTTGAACAAGCCCCTTAATTTTTGTCATAGTTTAGTTATTATATTGGAGACGGTGATGGCACCCCACTCCAGTACTCTTGCCTGGAGAATCCCAGGGAAGTGGGAGCCCGGTGAGCTGCCGTCTATGGGGTCACACAGAGTCGGAGCAGCAGCAGCAGTTATTATATTAAAGTATAGTTATTCAAATATATTTATTTGAAAGGGCTTTATTTCAAAGGGCTTGTTAGAGGATTTTAAAAGCATGAGGTATGAAATCAAACCCAATTTTATAAATGCCAATTCCCTTTCCCACACGTGAGAAGTTTTAAAATAACACTAAAAATACTTATGTGCCATTTTTAAATCAGCTGTAGCTTATTTCTCTTAGAAAATGGAAGTGGTTGCTAAAGAGGAAAATATCTAGACATTTACCCTTCCATAAAATTTTCTATTAATCAGTGAACTGAAAAAAGAGAATCATAATTATTGGAAATGGTATCTCCTAGACTCTATTATAACTCCTTCTATAATTCATTCATCTGTTTTATCCAAGCAAACATGATTTATGCGGTGGTTCATCTGATTAACACTAAAACATAACACATTTACTTTTTCCATATAAAAATATCAATGCATACATTATTTCTTTTTCTCAGTAGTATCTAAAATATCCACACTTTGCCTAGTGAAAAGTTGTACAAATGAAAGCTAGTTAACATTAATAATACTGTATAATCAGTTCCCCAAAACTCAAAAATTAAAAGTTCACAATGTAAGTCATTAGATCATTTTCTGTACATATCCATCAAATTGTCCTGCATTCATTTTATTTTCTGTGGACCGAGTCCTCTATGGGCAGCATTTTTTACCACAGAATCACCTCACTAAAGCTGGCTGGTCCCTCACCTTTCAGCACCATCTCTTCATGTAATGCAGTGCTTTGGGATAATTTCTAAGTAGCTATGTTTTGTTCAAATAATGCAGAAGGCGATAGTCTTTGAATCTGAAGGCCTGAGTCTGAGCTATGGAAACTAATACCTGGACAACTGACTAATATTTCATATTTCCTGCAGTATTAGTTTCCACATTTGTAGAAAAGAAATTGCACCTGAAAAGGAAGTGCTTCTGAGGATGAGTTAACACAGCACAATTCTATAAGTACCCTGTAATCAGTTAAGAGATATTAAAAGATATACTTACACTAATATTATTTTCTAAAACAACCGATCACAAAATATTTCCTAGTCCCGCACCTTGCCTCAAGGTTTGTTACTGAAAAATTTTTCTAACTATTTAAGCTAATACTCCAAGAGGGAGGTATTATTTACCCAAGATCACCCTTCATGTCCTAGTACACATCCACAAGTGACTTTCAGCTGTCAAGAAAGGAAGAGATAGCAGGGATTCTAGGCAAAGGAAGCTGTCTGTGTTTCTTTATCCTATTTGTTCCCCAGCTTTTCATTATGATTAAAAACCCCAGACACTGTTAAAGACTATGCAGGATTCAGGATAAACTCCTCTATGTTTCATTAGGAGATCATGATCTGTGGACACTTGAGATCCCTTCTCTGACAGGTTCACCAGCTCAGGTACTTCAAGTTAAAACAGAACTCAGTTTTAGTTAGATCATTATTTTCTTTCTATAATCAGATGATGATCAAACTCAGGATAATAAAAATAATAATAGTAAGGACTACACAAAGTTAACTTTGTACCAAGCACATTACACATATTAATTCATTTAATCTGTGCAACAATCTTTTGAGGTAACCCCTTTATACATGAGGAAACTGAGGTAAGTAAACTTTTAACGGCAGTATATTTCACAACACAGACTTAAAATTACTTAACCTTTTCCCACTGTTGACCATATACTTACTGCAGATTTCTTTTTATATCATTAAATTTCATTTAACCCTCATACTTCTCAACAGGTAATTTTTCCTTAACCTAAAGAATGAATGATTGAGGAGACAAAAGAACTGTATACAGAAAATTATAAGACACTGATGAAAGAAATCAAAGATGACATAAACAGATGGAGAGATATTCCATGTTCCTGGGAAGGAAGAATCAATACTGTAAAAATGACTACACTACCAAATGCAATCTACAGATTCAATGTGATCCCTATCAAATTACCAATGGCATTTTTCACAGAACTAGAACAAAAGATTTCACAATTCATATGGAAACACAGAAGACACCGAATAACCAAGGCATTCCTGAGAAAGAAGAATGCAGCTGGAGGAATCTACCTTCCTGACTTCAGATTATACTACAAAGCTACAGTCATCAAGACAGTATGGTACTGGCACAAAAACAGAAATATAGACCAATGGAACAAGATAGAAAGCCCAGAAATAAACCCATGCACTTACAGGTACCTTATTTTTGGCAAAAGAGACAAGAATGTACAATGGGACAAAGACAGCCTTTTAAATATATGGTGCTGGGAAAACTGGCCAGCTACATGTAAAAGAATGAAATTAGAACACTTCCTAACACCATACACAAAGATAAACTCAAAATGGATTAAAGACCTAAATGTAAGACCTGAAACTATAAAACTCTTAGAGGAAAACATATGCAGAACACTTGATGACATAAATCAAAGCAAGATCCTCTATGATCCACTTCCTAGAGTAATGTAAATAAAAACAAAAGTACACAAGTGGGACTTGATTAAACTTAGCTTTTGCACAGGAAAGGAAACTATAAGCAAGGTGAAAAGACAACCCTCAGAACGGGAGAAAATACCAGCAAATGAAACAACTCACAAAGGATTAATTTCCAAAATATACAAGCAGCTCATATAACTCAATATCAGAAAAACAAACAACCCAATCAAAGAGTGGGGTAAAGACCTAAACAGACATTTCTCCAAAGAAGACATACAGATGGCTAACAAACACATGAAAAGATGCTCAACAATGCTCATTATTAGAGAAATGCATATCAAAACTACAATGAGATATCACCTCACACTGGTCAGAATGGCCATCATCAAAAAGTCTACAAACAATAAATGCTGGAGGGGTATGGAGAAAAGGGAATGCTCTTGCACTGTTGGTGGGAATGTAAATTGATACAGCCGCTATGGAAGACAGTATGGAGATTCCTTTAAAAACTAGGAATAAAACCACCATATGACCCAGCAATTCCACTCCCAGGCATGTACTCTGAGGAAACCAAAACTGAAAAAGAGACATGTATTCCACTGTTCACTGCAGCACTATATACAATAGCTACAACATGGAAGCAACTTAAATGTCCGTTGACAGATGAATGGATAAAGAAATTATGGTACATATACATGATGGAATATTATTCAGCCAAAAAATGGAAAGCATTTGAGTCAGTTCTAGTGAGGTGGATGAACCTAGAACCTATTATACAGAGTGAAGTGAGTCAGAAAGAGAAAGATAAATATTGTATACTAATGCATATATATGGAATCTAGAAAAAATGGTACTGCAGAATTTATTTGCAGGCTAGCAATGGAGAAACAGACTTAAGAGAACAGATTTCTGGACACGGGGAGAGGGGAAGAGAGGGTGAGATGTACGGAAAGAGTAACATGGAAACTTATATCACCATATGTAAAATAGATAGCCAATGGGAATTTGCTGTATGTCTCAGGAAACCTAAACAGGGACTCTGTATCAACATAGATGGGTGGGATGGGGAGGGAGATGGGAGGGAGGTTCAAGAGGGAGGGGATATATGTATACCTATGACTGATTCATGTTGAGGTTTGACAGAAAACAACAAAATTCCGTAATGCAATTATCCTTCAATTAAAAAATAAATTAATTTAAAAAGAATGAAGATTAATAAAAAGAACTTCTTAAATTTCTTGATGCATATCAGGAAAATTTCATTAAGAACAGCTGTAACATTTTACAGACCCTATAACATCATTTAAGATTATTTTAGCATGCTGATGAACACTGGTAGTTTTTTTTTTAATCATTCCTTTTTCATGGTATCTCAGTTTTATCTTATGTTCTTATTTAGTGAATTATTAAAATAATTTGCAATGTCTTTTTCTTGAAATTTATCAAGCCCTCTGCCAAGTTAATATTTCTCTTAAGATTTGCCTGATGATACCTAATACCTAAAGTTTTTTCTTTTCATTTTAATTCTAAGTATTAGTTAGAAATCACTGGGATGCAGCAAAGAGAAACCTGATTCAAAATAGCTTAAGCAAAACAAGAAATATATTAGTTTAATGCACTGAAAAGCTTGGTAATATAAGAGACTCAAAAGGCTCCAAAGAGATCATTAGTAATCTCTCTCTTGATTCTTGGAGCCTGTATAATAGCCCCATCCTCAAGCATCCTCTGCCTTCATTGTAGCAGCATGCCAGTCAAGTCTAGACTTACATTCTAACATCTTAGCAACTCCAGTAATGAGCATCTTCTTTCTCCAGCATAAGGAGTTACAAAGCCTTCACAGATGTGCAAGTAGATATTTAACCATAATGTTATTGATGGGCCAAGCATAGTCTCTCTTTCTAGTCCAGGAAAGCAGAAAGGAGTCCAGGGAAAGCTCAAAGCATGCAAACCAAACATCAAGAAGAGAAGACTTCTCAAAGTAGTATCAAAAATTTAGAAGGAATGGATGCTAGGAAGTTAAAATCAATAGAAATCTGTAACATTCTATCCCTTGGATCTCCAACCACCTATACATTCATTTCTTTCCATATATATATAACTTCTTAAATATCCATGTTTAACAATATTACTATCTTAACCATAACAGAAAATGTACCCATTACTTCATCATGGGTGGGAAGGCAGGACGGAAGACAAAGACAATGCCAAGTTACTGGATTCAACAAGTCTGAAATGTTCGTATTATGAATGTTATTCTAGAGCAGGCCCAAACATGAATTTTTCTGGTGGTACCTCACAATCTCACAGTATATATCTATATAACAAATGTATATCTATATAATAAATGTAACTATCCCCCATGTAATTAATACACAATGGTAAACGAAAAAATAAATAATCATAATGCCCACTTAGAAGAGTGGAAAATGTAAATATGGAGAAGATAATCAAGAGGACATGACCGTCAGCTGACCCATGAGCTGGATCTGGGCAATCCGGCTCCTCACCCCCTCCCCTGTCCTTTGGATGTACATTCTGTCTACTCTCCCCACAATGGGAAACAGCCTTGAGAGCAAGGTGGTATGGAAACCATCTGGATGGTACAAATGAGTGAACTCAGTTAAGGCCTCTGTAGTTTAAAGATTCTGGTAGGCAGGTGTGGAGACCATTCATCTTGTAGTTGCCAAAGACAAGCCTTACACATTCTCCTGCTTAATAAACCTGCCAGTGACCAATCTGGAGTGGTCTCCCTCTTTTCTTTGATATCTCCTTGCTCTCTGTGCAATATGGATCAGTTCACAAACCAACAGTAAACATATCATGGTTATTAATTCAAACCAACAGACCATATACTACTGGTCAGAGTAGCAAGAACTGCCTGTCGTAACAATGGAGTCTCTTGGTCAACCAATCTGGATGCACCACCATCATCATGATGGGGATGCACCACCCCCTCAGAAGACCTCACTTGTCCCTTATCCTCTATGGCCTCAGATCTTCCTTCTAGCAGCTGTGCTGTTTTAGTAGCCCGCTTCCTCTTATTGAGGCTGAGAATTGCCTTAGAAGTAAAAAGAATACAAGACTTTGTTTACCAGGCTTGAAGTTACCCTGGAAATAGTGCCCCTAAAAGCTCAATAAACTTTTGGTCAATGTACTTCAGTCAACTGGTTGAACTAGCAACCAAAGCCAGAGATCTTGTCAAGATACCAAACTACCTTTTAAGTTTCATAGCGATACTGAATCTCATAGCAATAAGCCTTCACATTACTCACCCATTAAAACCCTCTGTTTAATGATTTTCCTTGAAGCAATGTGAAATAATATGCTGGAAGAGGAGGCACAGCTACCCTATCATTTGTTCCCTGGTTAGATTCTGTTTCAAAACTCTTTAGTTACTGGACTGTTACTTTGGTCAGCAGACTGGGACTATAATGGATGAGGTGCTTGAGAAAAGTTGTAAACCAGAACTTTGCCTGAGTTTAATTTAAACTCCCATCTTTCCTCTTACTACTTTTAGCACAAGGTTAAAATAAAAAATCAGAATTTCCAACCTTCAAGATTCTTGATTTTCTGATTCTCTTAGATGGCAGCTACAAGCAGAAAAGGCCTCCTTACTTGGAAAGACAATCTGTTCTTCCCTCTCTTCTTCCAAGCACGCCAGCTTGGACCAAAGAAAATTCCTTTCTTATGAGGCAAAAACTGGCCAAAACACTTGAGAATCCCTAAAGTTCCAGCCTCAGTAGCTCTATGGCCAAAGACAACCCAGGTAACAATCGAAAGAGCTGTTTCATAATTCCTTAAAAGGAATTACTGGGAGAAAGCAGTCCTCACTGCCTTGCACTCCATTTCAACATTCAGGATCTGTTCCCACATTGTCCCACTTCCAGTTACTAATGTCTACGCTAGCAAGGAAATTTTTCCAAGTGACAAAAATGCAATTTAAGCTGACTTGAAAGTAATAACAATAAAAAATAATAAACTTTACAAGAGAGACATCAATAGTTAGAAGATGATCACCACAGACAAAGAACTCCAGGTGCTCAAGCAGCATCAAGATATAGGTCTCTGGGGACCTCACTGGTGGTCCAGTGGTTAAGAATCCACCTTCCAATGCAGGGGACAAAGGTCTGACCCCTGGCAGGCGAACTAAGATCCTATATGCCTTGGGGTATCTAAGCCCAGGGCCCTGCAACCACTGAGCCTGCAGGTCACCACTAGAGAGAAACAAAGATCCTGGAAGCTGAAACTAAGGAAATAACTTTAAGGAAAGTGGGGTACTATTATTTAAAAGAAGAAATGTATGCAAGATAGACAAAAAAGAAATGTCCACTATTCCTGACAAATAGTAACAATATTTTTAATTTCTATTCAATGCCATATATACACACATAATTTGCTTAAAATAACGTGTTCTTAGTTATGAGTGTATATATCTGACAATATATACCGAAAAACAATTAACAGATTCTTATTTATTCCAAGACATTAGTTCAAAATAATATTTACTTATATAGTAATACCCTACATAGAAAACATTCATATATAGTCAACAAATATTTCTAATTGTAAGAACAGGAAATACATTAACTTTATATGAGTCATTTATTTCAAGATCTTGTTTCCGGACCCTACTGTTAAACAGAATTTCAGAAACTTGCCCTCTACTGCCTAATAATGGTGTCCTGTACATTCTCAAAATTCAGTTAACTTATCCAAGAGCCAGAAATACAAAATAAATAAATAAATTAAAGTATACATAACATAGCCTTCTGCCCTCACAGAGTTCACAGCATAGGCAATGAAACATGTATAATTAACTAGAGACTAAACACCACACACAAAACTAGAAAATGATGGTTCTATCTTTGTATAATAAGGAGATATGCTGACACTGGACAAAATATCACAATTAGAGGCAATAAATGAAAAAAACCTATGAAACTGATGCAAACTACTATTAAAGTAAATAATAAAAAATGTGGACAACTGAATTTTACAATACTGCCACATCAGTGATCCAAAATGGAAGCTGAGTTTACTGGAATCAATAAATTTGATACTGTATTTGGAGAATGTAGAACAAAAGATGAGAACCTTGAGATACATTTAATTAACCACAAAGTATTTGCCAAAAACTGACTAGCAATATAAAGAATACTTATTTAAAATTACTATAATTTGATCACAAACACATAGAACACATGCTACTTAGTGGTTAGTTGTATTAATACAACAAAACTAACACTTTAAAAGAAAACCTCAGAACTCCTCAGGATATTGAAATTCCCAATATTTACATACACACTCAATTTAGTTTTCTATACCTAATAATAAGAATAAAATATAATTCAAATTAATGTGAAAGGACTTACATATGAACATAAAATGAAGAAAATTCTGTTTTAATACAAATAAATGTGGTTCTGTTGATATTAACGGCTTCCATGACTCAACAATCTAACTACATATTTTTGAAAGAAATTTAGTTCAAAAGCAGAACACATCTTTTGTTCATGAAATTATAAATATCTTTAAAATATAAATTATTCTGATTATGAAGCTGCTGATGAAAAAAATTCTAAGGAAGAAAAGTCACTGTGACATTCAAGTACAGAAGGGAAAATCTTTTAAATTTCTTTTTAACAATAATACCACAATTCATATATCAAGAGTAGAGAGGAACTTTGCACATAAAATCCCCTCAAAGTATCTTGTTATACTTTTATTACAATATACAGTATATCACTTAGAATGTAAAAAAATTATCAGAGGAAATGTTTTCTACCATTAAAGATACACTAGTATATTGCATGATTTGTGAAAAAATCAAATGCTATAGATTTATACTACCTAAGACAGCAATTCCCAAAAATAAACCTATTGTGAATTAAGTAAACATTAATGTTGTATTTTATCTGCTCTAAAAATGTTTCTATTAAAATCTATGATAAGATACTTTTATGTTATAAACAAAGAACATGTTATGTATACACAAAATTTACTTCAAGAAAGTAAAAACCATATATATATATATATATATATATACACATACACACACACACACACATATATAGTGTTTACAAAGTAAGCAATGGATTAAGTAGTATGCCTAGTATGCCTGTTTTATAATTGAAACAACCAACAAAATTCCTTTTCTATAGCTAAATGCTCTTATTCTGCCAGATTAAATAATACCTCCCAAAGCCAAACTTTGCTGATGATCAGTTTTTTCCATTGGTAAAGCTGTAATGCAAAATCCTTCACAATATATTCTCATTGTAATTTATGTACAAATTATACTTACTCATATCCCTGATCCTATCCATCTCATATTTGAATGTTTCAAGTGAACTATAATATCATCATACAAATACATTCATCTACAGTGGAAATTACTCATTTTATTTCTCATTCCATTGGTGATTCTTCAACAAATTCCCATAATCCCCCTAACAGTGGAAATGGATCTCTACCTCTGGCCAAAAAACAACCCAAACTTACAACCATGGCTGTATTAAACTAGTCTTATATTTTAGTGTATACTTCAACTTTGCTCTGTAAAACTTTTAATTCTTTGGGTAAGGTATGTGAGAAACCTAAAAACCAAGTATTAGTAGTTTCATCATATAAAAAAAAGAATATACAGGAAAAAAAATATTTTGACAAAGGTGGCTGAGACAGGGCTTTAAGGCAGGAATTGTTTTGAAGTTTCATTAGTTCTTCTTCCTTTCTTTTCTGTCATGAAAAGCATTGTGATACATATTCCATTATTCCCGACTACATTTTAATTTAATGTTTTAAATTAAGATCAAAAACAAAAAACTCATTTTAAGAGACATTAGAGGCTTCCAACCTTTAGCAGGTCACAGAGAGCCCTAAATTGATTTTACTGATATACTCATTAAGTAAACAGAATTAAGTTTGATGATTATTTTTAAACATATTGATCTCCAAATATTTTCTCAATCAACAAATTTTCACATGACACTTTCATCATGAATATATGGGAAAGATAAAGCACTAAACCTTCCACTCAAGAAATATTACACTGCAAATGACTAATGTGCATTCCACAATCAATATACTTAACAACTTAATAGTAAATAGATGCTTTTGTCATTCTTTTCCTCAAAAGTTTCCATCAACTGTACTCTTTAAGGACGTACAAAGAAATTTTAAACCTGATTTTTAATGCCAAAAACCAATGCAGTTACATCTTAAGTGGATTTGGGGATGTACCATGTCAGTATTACCTTATTTCTGGTTACTCTAATTAAGCTTACCAGTAAAGTTAATCTTTAATAATGTCTGCATACGGAGACTTCATGCCAGATTTTCAGTGCACTGAAGATAGTGAAAATTCTTTTTCACCTCAACAGATATATTTCACTTCCTTTCTTAACCTACTATATATCTATAGAACCCCATCTGTTAAGAACTGATCCAGCATACATTGGTACTGCTGCAGAGTCCAAACTGGTTACACATTCAAATCAGTTTCCAGCTTTTAACAGTCTCTATTGCCTCTTCTCACAGAAAAATGTATTAGGTAAGCATATAAATACTTCTTAAAATAACCTAAAATCACATCACCTAAGGTAAAAATGGTATTAGAAAACTGTTAAAAAAAAAAAAAAACTTTAAATGTTTTCTTTTAAATTTACAGAAGAACAGTATCTGCTAACCTACTAACATATTTTGAGATTTCATCTCTTTAAAAAAGGCAAGTACTGACCTCCTATTGGCTGCTGGTTAAAATTAAAATGTCCAAGAAAACAGTATTTCTATTAGTGTTTTGAAAAGAATTTGGTTATACCAAGGAAGTGACAGTCCCCCAAACTTATACTGACTTTTTTGTGATTTGTTTGAAGGGTACACAGAAGTACAAAGAAATGTTTGGTACTTAAACAGTAATAAATACAACAATGAAAAGTCAGATATTTTCCTATCTTTCACTTGACACCCAAGCAAGAAAAAAACAAAAAGAAAAAAAAAAAAAACCAAACAGCTTCAACTTTTCTGTACATTTAAGAGGTACATATACCATAAACATTATCTAATCCCTGTCTCAGGGCACCGCTGCTGCAGCTATCTTTCAGTTTCCCAATAGATCAAATAAAAATAATTGCTTAGCTGAAAATTCGGACTGCATGGGTGTTATCAAATCTCCTTACAAGCATATTTTTATATTCCTGTGACTCCACATCAAATACAATAGTCAACTGATTGCTCCTGATTTAAGCCTTGCCTTCCAAAACCGAACCTGACATTTTGTCAAAGGCTAAATATTGCAGAGGAAACTGTTTAAAAAGCTGTGCTGCAGCAAAAACTGCATTTAAAAGGCATTAAAAAAAAAAAAGGAACTAATCTTAAATGAACTAGTCTTATTATCCGAAATCTATGATTCTCCTCTCTTTAGTTCTTCCCCGTGTCTTTCCCTGACATCTTTTAGATTCTTAGCCTCTCCGTAGATAGATATCGCCAAACATTAAGTCATACACAGTTCTGCAGTAACTCTTTCTTATCATGTAAGAAACCAAAGCCTAGGACTGAATTTAACACCTTTCCTCTCGTCTTTAGGCACATGCCACGCTCTCTGAAGGCAACCATAGAAATCAACCTGTATGATTAGGTGTCCCCACATTTTAACACCTCACGTGCACAAAAGAATGACAACGAGGTCAGTGTATTCAGGGCCGTATTACAAAGAAAGAAAGGCTACCTAAAAAGAGATGCGGGCGGGGGCGGCTGGGGAGGAGAAACAGCCACAACACTCTCTAGCACAGTCTGGGAATATATTTAAAGGCAGATGCAAAACTGCATCATTTTCCTCCTCGTTCGAAAACATCACAACCCAGCTGCTTAAGTTGGAGCTAACGTGCTTCTCACGTTTCAGGAGCACCGGGGAATTTAGGCTCCAGGGGCAAGGCTTCCATCCTCCGAGAGCCACCGCACCGACAATTATGTGTGGCAGGAAGGACCCCAGAGAAAAGGAGGCCTTCCTCTCCCCGTGACCATAAACTCTCAAGAAGACCCAAACCCTGCACGGCCAGGGACGACTGACGACTCGCAGTCATGAGAAGTGATCCTAGGCGGTGCTAAGTTGGGCACTGCGCTCAGGTGGCAGGAGAGGACCGGAGGAGAGAACGGCGAGGTGGCGTGGCTCTGGCAGCGCGCAGGCAGCTCACCCGCTGGGCGATACCCGCTGGACGATCTGTGCTCGCGGGGACGCGCTGCTTGTGGGACCCGGGGAGGGGGGTGCAGGGGTGGAAGCCAGCGCCGGGGGAGGGGGGCAGGCCGTGGGGGGGCTGGGAGGCAGATGGCGAGCACGCCTTTCCCCTTACCAGGTTGAGCACCGTCTCCACGATGTCCCTGTTGCTGACCTCTCCGACCTGTATGAGTCCAATCAACACTGCGAATTTCATCCGGATGTTGCGGATCGGCACCGAAGGGTTAATCATCCCCGCGGGCAGCACCACCGAGCCGGAGCCGGACGCCCCCCTCAACTCCCCCATCCCGCTGCCCCCGCTGCCACCGCCGCCGCTGCCCCCGCCGCCTCCGCCGCCGCTGGCCCCGACGGCGATGAGCCCCACGGGCTGAGGCTCGAGCCCCGGGCCCGGGCCCGGCTTCTCGCTCGCCATTTGCCCCCCTCCTGACGAGAAGGGAAGAGCCGAGGCGCCGCCGCCGCCGGTACCGTTATACCTGCCTCGGCCCCCGCCCCCCGGCCGTCGCCTCGGAGCCCCAGCATCCACCAGCGCCGCGGCGCCGGGCCCGCTCCCCGCCTGCGCCTCGACCCGGCCCGCTCCGACGCCCTCCCCGGCGGAGGCGGTGGGTTATTCTCAGGCTTATTCCCGGCGGTGGCGGCGCCGCTAACCGCTGCCCGGCGAGCGGCAGTGCCCGCCCAGCAGCTGTGCCGCTGCCGCCGCCGCTGCCTCCTCACGCTCCCCCTCCCAGTCGGTCCGGCCCGGCCCGCCCCCCGCGGAGATGCTGCCGCCGTTCGGAATAACCCTGGGGCGCGAGCAGCTGCCCGCGGCGCTGGCCGGCGCTGAAGCTCAGAGCTGTGACTGACGCCGCTGCCGCCGCTGCTACAGGCGCCACTGTTGTTGTAAAGCCCCGACGCCGCCGCTCACTCCGCCATGTTGCCGCCCCCTGCCTGCGGTAGCGGCCACTGCGCCTGCGCAGAGCCTCCGGGGGGCGGAGCCCTCGTGCACCCCCTCTTTCGCCCTGCCCTCCTTCCCCTTCCACCCACCCAGCCCGACACCCCTCGTCCCTCCCCCAACAGCCCTGAACGGATAGACAGGTGAGCAGGTGCATGGGGACCGCTGCCAGACACTGGGGCGAGCTGGCAGAGGCGGGGCGGGTGGTGGTTTCCACAGAGTTTTTCCCTTGAGGGTGGACTCTCCCTGTGGGGAAGGACACCCGAGTGTGTGTCTCGCCTTCGCTGCCACCTCCTTATTCCCTCGCTATCCTCTTGCTAGGAAGGAGGTTCGTCATCTTCGTCGTCGCATCCAGCAGCTGCTACAGCCAGTGCCACGTGCCTTGTAAGGTAGGGGAGTGGCAGACGACCTCTTTCTGCCCCCTCAGGCCCTTCCCTCAGTCCTGTCCGCCTGCCCGCCTTGGAATTGCCCAGTGAAAAAAAGTGGCTGGCAAAGCAGAAACGAACGCACTGTGGGGAATAATCCTGCATTGTCGGGGGAAGGATACAGATGGAGTATAATGGGTCTTTTTCTACAGCCATCAAAGAGGCTGACACCTGCACACACAGGCACGACTTAAAATAGAACTTGTCAAACAGTGATCCTCTCTGGATGGAGCTCTGAACAACAAACAGTTCTTGAACTCACCTCCCAGACTAAAAAGGCTGCACCGTGTGACACTGTGGGGTAGTAGGTGGTGGGAGCGACAAATCCCACATTTAAAAAATCCTTAACGATCCTCAGGTATGATGCCAACTAATGATGTGCCCCTTTTTATTAGGCATGTACAGTTCAGAGGATTTCAGAATTATCTTAAAATATAAGTAATTCTCTGCCAGCCTTAATTTGTGGTTAAAGTAATAGATTTCTGTGTCTTCACGTATAGAGAATGAAAACAAAAAATAGTTTTACTTTTAAAAATTAAAGTGTACACAACAGTCTTGCCGCTCGTGTCGAATTAAAACTAAATAGGCAGGACTAGTGTTTATCTTGAAATGAAGGATGTATTTTTTTTAATATTTCATGAGGTATACCCTTTTCAATAGAAATTGTCAGATACCAGAACTTAGGTATCTTGAGGTATATTCAAATCATTTTAGCTATTAAGTATCTTGAGGTATATTCAAATCATTTTAACTGTCATCTCAATTGAAAAGTCAATATACAAATCTGTCATAATCTGATTTGTTAGTGCTCATGTTTAATTGGATTGGCTAGTCAAATTAACTCCTGGGATATTGGGATGCATTAAAATTCTAAAGTGCCATAAGTCATGTATACCAAAATTCCTCAAGACCGGTGCTTGGATTAGTCCTTGATTGTGTGCTTCTGTTTAAACTTTTCCTGAAGTAATTGAATTATTAAAATAGCTCAGCAAAAATTTCTGAAAGAAATGGTGATTGGTATGTCCATATAAATTAAATAGCAAGTGAATTATAAAATGTTAGAAAGATTAAAAGTGACCTCTAGATCTTAATAGTGTGATTCATGTTGATGTATGGCAAAACCAATACAGTATTGTAAAGTAAAATAAAGTAAAAAAAAAGGAAAAGAAAGAAAGAAAAATCCTGTGACGTATATCCACCTATTACCTTTTATATGTCCCAAGTGAATAGCATCTACTTTTGTAAGCACTTTTTTCATGTGCAAGTTAAAATGATATATCTATCTTATATCTGTAAATCCAGATTGAAAGGTCATCACACTAGCTTCTTTTTACCCTGCTGTTCAATATGACAGCAGGTTCTACTTCTTGTACTTTTAGACTTTAAAAAGTGTTCACCAGTTCCCTGGCAGCTCCTTGAAGTGGGTGTGGTATGGTGAAAACTACACAGGCCTTTCAACCACACTCACAACAAACCACCTGTGCAGTCTCCTCAAGTTATTGAACTCAGTCTTCTATTCACTAATAGGGATGAGATTATCTATTCCACAGGGAGTGAGAATTCAATGAAATAATTTCAACTCAGCAGCCAGCATATAGTAAATATGTCCTTGTACACTTGGTATACAGGAACAATCTGTGTTGAATTACCTATAAACACTAGTAAGAACAATTATAACCACATGCAAGTCTTTATAATTGCAGTTACATGTGCTGTAGTTTCAGTACTGCCCTCTGAAACATAAAGTTTAGAAAATTCAAGCAGGTCTGTTTCCTTATAGTCAACAAAGCCTCTTTCTAACAAAGACACAAATAATTTAGCATTTGCATTAACAGTATTTTGAAATATAAAAGAGATTACCTATAATGTTCATTTTAAAGTCTCCAGATTAAAAATATTTTATGTAGTAAATGTCAATTGTGTATGCATTCATGCTTTAATAGATGCATACCCATACTTCCAAAGGACAGTCCTTCAAAGATTAGCCCATGAAGCTCTGAGTTTCAAGAGGCAATACTGTGTAGTGGTTGTGAACACAGGCTCCAGACTCAGTGGAACCGGGGTTTGGATTCCAGTTTCACTACCCACTTATCCATGTGATCTTGGGCAAATGACTTCTCTTCAAAGCCCCATTTTACCCAACCCAAAGTAGAGATTGATAGGATTAAAGGATGAAAGGAGCTAATACATTTAAGGTATTTAACATAGTAGCAAGTGTCAATAAATAATGTTTCCTTTCTCTGGCTGTGGGAAAAGACTACACTGTAGTTATTTGTGTGTCTCCTGCACCTTATATGTGACCAGAAAAAAAGAACGAAAACAGCAGTTGGCTAGGCTAAATGTTCCCATTCCCTTCAGATGTCATTTAAAAAGCAAATTTCTTGCTTTCCTCTAAGTTTTATCTGAACAAAGTACTCCAAATCCTAGATGAATTTAGACAGTATAAAACAGAGGGAAGCTCTTACCCTGAACCTCCATCTTTAGAAACAGATTTTCTGTTAATGTATCCCAAAGTTGAATTAATTTGCTTTGGTTTGGTTTGGTTTGGTTCTGGGTTTTCCAGCAATATAACACCAGTGGTTCATGTAATGCATAGTGATTCATACTTGATGTGTAGTAGGTTCTCAAACAATTTTGGTTCCATTCCCTTCTTATCTTAAAATTACTGTGAACTGAAACAGCAGAGTTCTGTTTTATTGTTGTTTTGTTTTGTTTCTAGCCATTCTGCTTCTAGGCAGCAGCACATAGCCAGTAGTAGCTTTGCAAGTAGATTTGAAGATATCAACTGCAGAACTGTACATATCTATTTTAGATTTAATTTAATTTTATTTAAATTTTCTATTTAATTTTCTATTTAAATTTAATATGCTAGGAATTTCTTAATCCTGATTACATCATGCAAAAAAAATTGTCTTCTTCTTTTTATTATCTTATTATCTGCAAATCTGAGAACAGTCCTTCTATGTCTTCATCCAAATATTTTATCAAACAGGATAAAAACAGTTCTGTAGTTCCTAGAAACATTCTGATTGAAATCACATTTTTCAAACTGTGCCTCCCAAGCCAGTAGTGAGTCATGAAACAGATTTATTAAGTTAGAACCAGCAGTTTTCTTAATGAAATATAACAGGAAAATATAGACTGAAAAACATGACAGTACATCCATTTTTTAAATTATGCACGTGCACATACTACATACATGTATGCTTACTGGATAATATGAAAAATATATTTCTGACTGCAAGTCATTGTCAAGAAGCTTGAAAAACACTGATTTAAGTTGTATATAAACACCTGTTTGGCATAATCCTTCAATTATTAGCTACCATCCTGTGCTGAAAAACAGGCCATATTTCTCTAACTTGTCCAACAGAATATCATAAGGGTCCTTGACAACTAGTTCGTTGAAGTCTGGATGCACTCTGTTTCTCTGAGCAAAATTAAAGTGAAAATACATAGATTTATTATCTATAATTATAGAATTATTATCAATTTTTCCAATATCTATTTCACAAATAAGAAAATGTTTCTGATTTGATAATGGGACTTACTGCTCTCTTTCTAATGAATGAGTCATTCCATAATCTCACCTACAGGTAGTATTAAACTACTTGCTATGGATTTTCAAGAATTTATCCCCTCCTTCTCCCTTTAATCCTCTGGCACATCTCATTTTCTACAACTCCTCAAAGATATTTGAGTTGCTCAGTGATCTAGTTTTCAGATCTTTCAGGATCAATGGATATAATTTGTCCTGCCTTAGGGACTTGAATCCATTTAGACTAGCTGGATTCCTATTTACAGTTTCTTCACCAAACTTAAACTTCTAGCTATTATTAGTTCTACCTTTCACTCCATTACTTTTAATCTTAAACAGAAAACAGACACATAGAAATTCAATACGTGTTAATAAGTCTGACCTAGTTTGAGGATGGCTAAAATGATGCTTACCAGCCAACAAATATCTGAGCGCCCATTGTGTGCAAAAACAGTAAACGAGATGGATATTTTCAAATTTCCCATTTAGAGAAATTCTGTATTTATGCGTGGAAAGTTAATCAGCAAGTCAACATATTAAAAATATCAAACAGAAATAATAAGTACTCTTGAATTTCCAAAGAACTAGACTTGCAAATACCCTATTGTTCATATACGCCCTTAAACATCCACATAAATCTACATATAGATGCACACACACACATACACACTCAACACCAGATTAGCCATACCTCTACACATTCTTCCTTGGCATGTTCTTGCCTGGAGAATCGCAGGGCCGGGGGAGCCTGGTGGGCTGCCGTCTGTGGGGTCTCACAGAGTCAGACACGACTGAAGTGACTTAGCAGCGGCAGCAGCAAACTCCTGCCTGAGACTTATCCTTTTAATATCCATTGATTGAGAAAAGTATGGTAAAAGTATTAACAATTTAATATGCTATTTAAAAATGTTTGCATTTAAAAAATCATAACATCTACATATAATTGAAACACACAATTGTGGGTTGCATTGTGTCTCTCAAAAAGATATTTTTAAGTCCTACCCTCAGTACCTGGGAATGTGACCTTGTTTGAAAATAGGGCCATTGCAAATGTAATCAAGTTCAGAGGAAGTTATACTGGAGTTATAACCTCATTATAACTAGGAAAGATTCATCCTTAGAGCCTTCAGAAAAAGCGTGACCCTTCTGATACCTTGCTACTTCTAAACTCCAGAACTGGGAGGGAATAAATTTCAGTTGTTTTAAGCCACATATTTTATGATATTTTGCCACAGCAACCCTAGGAAACTAGTATTCCTACATACAACATAATATGTTTGATACTTATTCTGTCCACAAACAGTGCCTGCTATGTAAATATTTGTGGATCATTTTCAATAATTCTCAAGTCCCTGGGTTGGGGTAAAATGCTTTAGCCAACCCCGAATTACTTTGTCCCCAGTTAATACATTGTGCTTTTATATTTCAGTGTTTTAGTATTTGTCCATCTATCCATAGCACTGTCCTCCTTATCTCCCCTACTGAAATTCTTACCAGCTGAAATACCACTTTCATGAATACATTCAGAATACAACCTAGAGAAAAATGATCTGAAACTTTCTACCATTCCCAGCATTAGAAAAAAAAAAAAGATTCTGCCTTTTTCCCCCATAGGTTGGCACATTTTTGCTTAAATAAATTAATAGTTTCCATCCTCTCACCCTCATTTGCCAAGAGTGAGGAATTCACATAACAATATATGTAGTCACCTAAACAGTCTTCACTGAAAATTTTTTAAATGTACATGAATAATTATTTCCATACTGACAACATGACCATAAGTTTCTCTTTGTTTTTACACAGCGGCAGCCAGTGCGTTGTCATCATTGTTGTCTTTGGTTTGCATGTGCTATAGGAAGACAAGTATGTTAAAGAGTGAGGTCATAGTTGATTATTTTTAATAATTAAAGCTGTCATATCCTGTTCATCTCCTGTCTACCACGCATTTTTACATGTATGATTTCTAACTCTGACTTCAGTTCTTTAAGTAAGGTTTTATTGTCCGCATTTTTCAAATGAGGAAACTAGTGTGAAGAGAAGGTATCAGTTGTGCAAATCATAGTTTAGGAAGTGACAAAATTAGGATTCTATCCCACTTATGGCTGGCCAATTCCTCAGGTTTATTCACTATTCTGCAAGGCCACATTGGGACCTAGAATGAGGTCATTATTTTATTTTTACCAAATTTACCAGACAAAAGATAAGGAGACTGGGCAAGTTCGTGGAAAAAACAACAAAGTCATCATGGTTTTACATGTTTTGGTGAAAGCACCCCACCAAGGGGTGATCTTTTGTTTGTTTGTTTATTTGCTGCCTGGGCTGTTTGTTGTGGTGTGCACAAAGCTGTCTAGTTGTGGCACGCAGGCTCTAAAGGGCACAGGCTTAATAGTCTCCATGTCTTGGCTTAGTTGTCACATGGGCTTAGTTTCCCCAGAGCATGTGGAATCTTAGTTCTCAGACCAGGGATTAAACCCATATCCCCTACACTGGAAGGCAGATTCTTAACCACTGGACCAGCATGCTAGTCCCAAGAGATGATCTTTGGAGTCAATCTGATTGTATTGTCTTTGTGCCTATAAAGGTTCAGAAAACTCTATTAGCCTTTTTGTTTCCTGGGAATCACTTTAATTCTAGACAAAAATTACTTGGAATAAATAAATTGTTTTTAATTATGTTCATTAAGGTTAACCAAAATTTAATTGCATGGTTCCATTAATATATCACTCCTTATTATGCTTTTCTGGTGAAGATTTTGTTGTATGTCTAACTAACCATTAATCTCCTAGTCCCTGTTGAAAGTATTGTCATTGTATGTCTATATAATCATAATTTTTTTTAAAAAAAAAAGCACATACTCTGCCTAGAAAGAGGGAAAGCATGCTATGAGGAAGTGTCCAAGAGTTCTTTAGAATAGTTACCTCATTAATAGGATCTCTGCACAGTATGAGAGGGATCTTTACCAACTTTAGCCCAGTTGAGAAGCAGTGCATAGATTCAGTCTGAGCCTGGTACATAAAACTTTAGATTAGAACCTTCCTCTAATGGTGCCGGCAGCCACGGATTAACCAGTGGAAGAATGTCTTGAAATAACTACCTCATTAATCAGTTAACAGATAGTACATGGAAACAATCTGAGGTTTATGTTTTGATATTCTGTAGCTATAGTACATCTCTCTTAACAGACACAAGAATCAGGATGAGAAAGGAAATGGAGAGGAAAAGTGGAACAGATTACCAGGACTGTAGCTTTTCCTTGGGAGTTGAATCTTACACATTTTGGGGAATTTGTTATATACAGCTTCTTTGTTGTTAATGTGAAAATGAATCTTAAGTAGCACAGATAATCTTAAGGTTAACAGATATCTTAAGAGTCAAGATGCTTCATCACATTCAGTATGTTTGGGTATCTGTTAAAGCAACATAAATGTGTATATCAAACTTTATTTCTGTTTGGCTAATCTTAAGTCTGTGAGAAGTAGATGGAATGTTCTATGTTGGCCACAGCTTTGTCATGGGTTTCTTTGTTTCTGTTAAAACAAACTCAGCATGATTTCTTTTGCAGTGGCAAAAGACATAAAAGAGCATGTTTCAGGGCTGTTTGCATTCAGTGAAGCATAGAAAGATGATGGCTACATGATTCACCCCCATAATTAGCACCATGGTGTTTTCTTTCATATGCATAACAGGAAACTCACATGGTTACCTTATAAAATAAGACATCTCATTTTATAAACATTTCGATATTTTTTGTTCTACCATTTGCATCCTAATCCCAAATAGTCCTTTGAAGTAGGGTAGAGTGGCTAAAAGAAGGGTTTTGAAATCAGATAGATTGGGTTCATATGCAAATAAATTGACCTTGAACCTCATTCTACACCTATAAAATATAACTACCTCACATGTATGGAGTTTTTAAATACTCCAAGCATGTACTACATTGTACTAGATTGAAGATATATAGCATTTAGAACATTGCCTATAATAGGTACTCAATAGATGGTAGAAATTGCAACTATACACTAACACAAAAAGACAGCAGAATTTTGAATTTTCAAATTATGTAATGGAGTACACTAATATCCACTTATTTTGTCTTTATTCATTGATCTGATTTTCCCTTCTTCAGAGAGCAAATAGTACAGCATTTTCTTTTAGTTTTGTTAAATAAATAGCTATACACATTCTGTATTTATAAGAATTCTGACAATTCCCCTTTCATACTTAAACGTTGTATCGCTTTTAAGTACTTAAAACCTAATTAGCGATATATTTTTTCTCTTTTTTCACTAGCCATGGAGAGAGAAGACATATTATGAACTAGGGATTTTTCTCAGAGACTTTGCAAAGATAAAATAGCCAAAAGAATAAGCAAATAATAATAAAATGATCCTTCATGGTTTACTAACCCACACAAGTAAAATGTCTACCAAAATATATCGGAAGGTTTAAACCTAAATTTTGTCCTGTTTTTTCAGTATCTGATTCTCTACTTGTCATTTTCACTAAATGTTTGGTTATTGCTTTCTTTGTAAATAAAGTTTAGTATTTTGAATTCATACCAAGACAAAGATATTTTCCCTTTCTTTTTTGAAGAGACAATGGGATTTCATGTAATTAATTTTTTCAAATTATTTCTTAGTTATGTTTGTTTAATTTTGACATTGATTGGCAGGAACCCACAACCCTAATGACATCATTCATATGCCATAAACTTCTCAGCAATTCCTAAGGTTACCCACATAGCTTCCAGTTATTGAAATGTGAGTTGACACTGGATATTTTTCTATCTCTACTTTCTTTTCCTATTTGCTAGTTCTTTGGATTGTCCTAACCTGGAATGTTTATAGAATTCATAATGTCTTTTTCATTGCCTTGATATCTTTACTAATGTCTAAACTGGAAATATCTTATACTGAATCACTGTAAAACATATATTAACTTTTCACATGTAAACAATACTGTTAATTGTTTTTGAAAGCAAACCAGAGAGATATGTTCTCAGCACTCTAGAACTGTAAGATATAATCTATTGATTTTTTAATAAGGAAAATGCCAAAGGAAATATAGTCATATATGACACAGTTTAGACCAAGAGAAGAGGTGCAGTGAAACTTAGAACTTAGCAGCTATAAACATGAAATAGTATAATTGAAACATCAATCCTTTGAGCTTTGTGACCATGTACTATTCAATATGCATTAACTGAAAATGAAATTTCATGTAGGCTAATAAATTAATAGGAACTTATTCCTCCGATATTATTACATAAACAAGTAGAAACTCTCTAATATTCATTAGATACTTCAGAAAACATGCTAAAAAGTCTCAAATAATGAAACTATGCAACAGGACAACTTTAGAGAGACATTATCTACTTCTAACAGTGTATATTTATTGTTGAATAACTGAAAGAAATTCTGTACTTAATAGATGGTATATCTGATGGATAACAGATATAGATGTCTGTTTGATAAGGTAGAAAACTTTTCTCAAAAAGTTTAAATTAGCCAGAAGTTTGGGAGAAATGCATTGAATTTATGTATCTAATAGATCATCTTCATTTGCTAAACACACAGTATAATTTTTTAAAAGCCTAGAAGAAAATAAACATAATCTTCCTTACTACATGTAACTGTTGAGTATGTTGTACAAGGTGTAGATAGTTCAAACCCACAGAAAATAGAGCAATGAGTAAGCCAAAGTCCCTGTCTTCATGTTATTCATATTCTACAACAGACACTGGCAATAGATTAGTAAAATTTATATAAATAATATGATTTCAGAAAGTGTGCTTTTACATTATAATTACTTTTATGCAAAAAAGTATGGTGGTGCAGCCATTCATTATATGTTCGTTTGTTTTTTTTTCTCACTAGATCAGCAACTACTTGAAGTCAAGGACTATATCATTCTTACAAATAAAACCTTCAGCAGTATATTGTGATCATTGACTGATACATGGTAAGTACTTAATAAATGTTTGGATAAATAAAAGGAGGAGGAAAGAAATTAAAAACAGATTCTAATAATTCAGTATATTCAACAATGTGAATATATTCAAGATTTAATTGGCTCAACTATTGAAGAAATGAATAGACTTTTAAAATATGAGTAAAATCATTCCTCTAAAGTATTCTTAAATTATTTAAAACATGAATTTTGAGAAGGTTAAGTTCCTTAAAACTAGTGTTCAAGTTATTGAATTGTCACTGTTTAGTAAACTCTTCAACCTCTTTGAGTCTCACTTTCCTTACCAATGAAATGGGAATGAACAATGCTTGTTATGTAATGAGATTATTATAGTCTCACAAATGATATAAATTGTGATCCTGCTTTGAAAAGTACAGAGTATTACAGTGAAAACAATAGCATGAATTCTGACAAACATCCAAAATAAGGACTACTTTCTCAGTTCTGGGAATACAGGCAGTAGTGAGTCATGAGTGTATATGCAGCAGGAAACTGGTTTTCTTTGAGGAGAAGGAAGTTCAATGCCAAGAGCTAGTAAATAGTCAGAATTAAATGGTCAGGAATAAAAAGCCACAGTGGGGGCAAACTTGAAAAGGAAAGTGGAGGCAACCATGAATCCTCAAGAATAGAGGCAGAAAGCAATCCAGAGTTGGGCAAACAGTTGAGTCAGGAAACACTAGAGAACAAAAAAACCTAGGTAATCTTGGTCCAGCATCACACTTAGATGCCTGTTAAAATGTAACTTGGTCTGATAACCATATATGTAACACAGAGATTGATCTATCCACTGAAAATATATTGGGTATTGGTGACATCAAAATATGTTTATATTTGTTTTTTGTATATAAACAAATAAATGTCCATATCCAAAATTATGCAGAACCCAGATTACCTAGTTTCTAATGAAGATTATATGTTAGTTCAAATATGTCTATCACATATGAATGCCTTTTCAATGCATGAATTTGCAGTCATTCTTGGAGTGGACATTAACACTTTTTGGTTATTTCTATAAATTGCTAAATATATTTTGACTTCCTAGAGATTTTAATGTGATTTTTTCAGCTTATTTGGAAATGCACATAATATGAAATAATATATTACAGTTGGTCATCAACACTTCACTAATTGTTTTATTCTTCAAAACATGTAGTAAAAATATACTGGTTAAAATTTCTATGAAAAATGATAATGCAAAAGAATCCTATGACTATGTTTGCAAAGATAATTTTTCTTTAAAACTTTGTATTTTTTTGCTTTTTAACTTTTACAGTGAAGTTTAATTTGATTAAAGAACTTTAATTCATGATTTTATTGTTTTTCTTTCTTGTATTTTGCTCATATTGAGAAATGGTGGTTCACTGTTGTGCTAGATTTTAAATTAATGCATATAAAACAAGAAATATTTAATTAGGGTCATCAATTTTCCACATATTATGGGTTTCTGTCACTGAGGAGAAATATAACTATTTTTACTGCATCAGCTTCACATATAGCAAGAATAATAGCAAGAATAACAACAACACATTTATAGAATGCTTCCCTTGTGCCTGCGCTTATACTTAGTCATGTAAACCTAGCGTTTACTCCTCCGTATTATGGCATTCACTATTATCAGGGAAGATTTCTATCCCTGGTGCTGAAACTGCTTTGTGTAGTCCTAGTGGTTGAAGAATGAAACAGTTTCTTTAGATGTACCCTTTCATTGAAGTTATGAACTAGATAAATGTTCATATCTAGAAGGAAGTATTAAATTTCATCTATGTTAATGTCTTGATGAATAATTTTCAAATCAATATATTCTGTTTATTCTGGCTATTTTATCTTTGGAAATTTTTTTTCCAGAGGATAATTAGTAGTTCAAAAAAAAGTTAGTACATAGGACATTGAGAAATCAGTGAATGTTCCAGATATCAAAACATATTAATACCCACCAAAGGCTTGACTTTGTTCATGTCAACTAGCATTTTGATTTAATGTGTCAAAATTAAAGGATTTGTTTTAGAAATAAATACATGCAATCAAATTCCCTAACTGTATTACAGCCCACTTGATTGCAGGTAGTTAGTGCTTATTCAACACTGAAAATAACTTAGAATTATGGTAAAATGGGCTTTCTCCAAGAGAATTGCTTTGTTAATCCTGAGTCAGGGTAACAAATCTGGGGACAGCTATGCTTTTATATGTTCCTGTAAATAGAAGTAGGTAAAATGTTGGTACAAGTTCTTCTTAGACAGGTAAGCCCAGAGTAAATACATTGGCCCTGCTTTGTTCTGACTATGTCACCTACATTTACGTGCCCACTTGGGGACTTTGGGAATCAAAGAAGTCTGTGCTGGGAAAGCAGCATCTGCCTCTGCTTGATGTGGCCAACCAATTTTGCCTTCATTACTAATAAAATCATAAATGTAATCTAAACTTTTTGTGTGTTCTCTCTTTTTGTGAAATTATACCTGACCTGAAAATACTGTGTTTGTGTGTGTTGGGGGATAGTATATAAAAGTTGAACATGAATGACATTAAACTAGTTATTAGTTTTATCCTACAAAATGTTGTGGTTTTTTTTTCCTGTGAATAACTTTGTTAGTAACAATAAATTTCCTTATTTTTAACTTTAAACTTCAAGCAAGAGTTTCAGGGTCACTCTTTTCAACCACAATAGTTCCTGTATTTTGTGCCTGAATGAGTTGATTTCTTTTACTGTTTTAGCAAGACTTGACTTTACTATATAAGCATCTTTTTCAGAGAATACTTCTATATTCCTTATCTCTGCAGTTGACACCGCCAACTCCTCTAGTTTACCTCTGCCATGTAACTGTTTAGCAGGTCCTACAAATACTAATTCCTGAGTATTTTTTAGGCTTGTCCGTCCTCTTATCACAAGTTCATATCCTTCTGGTACCTTCCCTTGATTATTGCAGTAATCAGAGTCAGTCTCCTTGACTCAGATCTCACTTCTGATCTGTTCTTTGCACTGACATCACAAAGATATTTTTAAATGAACTGAAACTGATTTTATGAAAAACATACACACATAAACACACACTTGAAATCCCTCAGTGATGTTCCTAATTATGTAAAATAAGAGGCATTTTATGATCAACCCCTGACCTTTCAACCCAGACTTATATCCTGTCACTGTTTCCCTTGTACATTATATCCCAGCTATTAATATTTCAAAATAATAATCCACAATATTCATGGAGCCCTCCCTGGGTCCCAGCCACTGTGTAAAATAATTTACTTATATTATGTCAGTTAATCCTCAAGAACTTTATTAGGTAGGTCCTATTATTATCCATACTTTATAGGTAAGGAAAGAGAAGTTAAAGTCTTCTCTTACTGATATATACATCTAAGAAGTAGAGCAGCTGGGACTTGAATCCAGGCAGCCTACCTCTAGTGTCTACAATGGCTTTCTTTTGCTAAACTTGGAGTTTCTAACCTTGACATTTCTGACAAGCCTCTGTGTCTTTCACATGGTCTTTCCGTTGTCTGGAAAGCCTTCCCCAACTGTTATCTGCCTATAGGACCAATGCTTATTCTTCAAGACTTGACTCCAGCTGTCCTTTCTTAGTGCAGGATGCTTGGGGCTGGTGCACTGGGATGACCCAGAGGGATAGTACCGGGAGGGAGGTGGGAGGGGGGTTCAGGATGGGGAACACATGTACACCCGTGGCAGATTCATGTTGATGTATGGCAAAACCAATACAATATTGTAAAGTAATTAGCCTCCAATTAAAAATAAATTTATATTTAAAAAAAAGAAAGTTGCTATCTTCCCAGATAGGGTTAAAGTCTTGGCACCCATGGCACCTTGCAAAGCTCAAGGAGACTTCAGGAGTTTAGTGGACAGAGTACAATTGTAATGTGAGACAGGCCTGTTTTGGATTCATGGCTCCATTGCATATTGGTTTTCTGACTTTAGGAAAGTCGCTTCAGCCCTCTGAATGTTAGTTTCTTTGGGGATTAATAATGTTTTCTCAGGGAGTTTCTATAAGGGATAAGTGAGTTAAGTTTATGAGGTGCATCTCCCACAATGACTAGAGCATATTAATAGCAAGAGTTCATTAGTTTCTTCAGTACCCTCTTCCACTGCAGCCCTCATAAACCTGCGTGTTGGTTGTTCGTGTCCTCACTTGCCTGTGAGCCACTTCCCCTTTCATTGGTGGCTCTGGCAGGCACTAGTGAAACGTGAAATGAGCAAATGAACAACTGAATGTTCAATACCTAGTGACATGATTACATGAGTTCTTTTGTTCATGTTGTGGCTTGAAAATTAGTATGCTTAAGAAGTAACAACTGGCAAAGAAGAGAAACTCTCTTCCTCATATAGTATCTATAACTTTTTCCTTCTAATAAAAACTGTGACTGTGATCTCTTTGAGTTTGTCTCAAATTTTATATAAAAAACACATACTGATCTCAGACCAGTATAACATTAAAAGATTATGTGATTTAAAAAAACTCAGTTAATAGTCTCATTGTCTTAGAATTGCATTCATCTCACATGCTAGTAAAGTAATGCTCAAAATTCTCCAAGCCAGGCTTCAGCAATACATGAACCGTGAACTTCATGATGTTCAAGCTGGTTTTAGAAAAGGCAGAGGAACCAGAGATCAAATTGCCAACATCCACTGGATCATGGAAAAAGCAAGAGAGTTCCAGAAAAACATCTATTTCAGCGTTATTGACTATGCCAAAGCCTTTGACTGTGTGGATCACAATCAACTGTGGAAGATTCTGAAAGAGATGGGAATACCAGACCACTTAACCTGCCTCTTGAGAAACCTGTATGCAGGTCAGGAAGCAACAGTTAGAACTGGACATGGAACAACAGACTGGTTCCAAATAGGAAATGGAGTACGTCAAGGCTGTTTATTGTCACCCTGCTTATTTAACTTATATGCAGAGTACATCATGAGAAATGCTGGACTGGAAGAAACACAAGCTGGAATCAAGATTGCTGGGAGAAATATCAATAACTTGAGATATGCAGATGACACCACCCTTATGGCAGAAAGTGAAGAGGAACTAAAAAGCCTCTTGATGAAAGTGAAAGAGGAGAGTGAAAAAGTTGGCTTAAAGCTCAACATTCAGAAAATGAAGATCATGGAATCCGGTCCCATCACTTCCTGGGAAATAGATGGGGAAACAGTAGAAACAGTGTCAGACTTTATTTTTCTGGGCTCCAAAATCACTGCAGATGACTGTAGCCATGAAATTAAAAGACGCTTATCCTTGGAAGAAAAGTTATGACCAACCTAGATAGCATATTGAAAAGCAGAGACATTACTTTGCTGACTAAGGTCCATCTAGTCAAGGCTATGGTTTTTCCAGTAGTCATGTATGGATGTGAGAGTTGGACTGTGAAGAAGGCTGAGCGCCGAAGAATTGATGCTTTTGAACTGTGGTGCTGGAGAAGACTCTTGGGAGTCCCTTGGACTGCAAGGAGATCCAACCAGTCCATTCTGAAGGACATCAGCCCTGGGATTTCTTTGAAAGAAATGATGCTAAAGCTGAAACTCCAGTACTTTGGCCACCTCATGTGAAGAGTTGACTCATTGGAAAAGACTCTGATGCTGGGAGGGATTGGGGGTAGGAGGAGAAGGGGATAACAGAGGATGAGATGGCTGGATGGCATCATTGACTTGATGGACATGAATCTGAGTGAACTCCGGGAGCTGGTGATGGACAGGGAGGCCTGGCGTGCTGCGATTCATGGGGTCGCAAAGAGTCGGACATGACTGAGCGACTGAACTGAATTGAACTTAGAATAGAAAAGAAGAACATATATATATATATATGTTGAAGAATATATATATATATATCTTCAAATATGTGATGCTGCTGCTTCTCTGAGACTACTTATTGTTTTATTTTTTAAAACATCTAATACCGTCTGATGTGTTGGTTCTAGCTCTCTATGATTAAGAGAAAAAAGTGTTCCAGAGACAGCTCCCCAAGGTTTTGAATCATGAGATATGAAAGTAAAACTCAAAGAAAGCAACCTTGGTAAACTGTCTGAGAACACTTCTTGTTAATGTTTCTTACATCAACTTATATCCATCCTTCCTCTTACATGTTTGATAGACATTCAAGCACTATGTATCTGTGAGCTTTTGAATTCAAACCGTTTAACCTTAGAAAATCCCCACAGATGAAAAGACACAGAAGGTCATTCTAAATGAACAAGTAAATGAACAAGAACAACTAAGAGCTCTACAGAATTAGAGATCATCATAGTTAGAGTCCAGACAGATTTAATTGCTTCCAGAGGAATTAAACCATAGATAATCAGGTGACAGATTGCAATTGATCATGATTTCTAAAAATAATTTTATGTAAATTACCTATGGAAACACATTACTATTTGAATTATTTGAAAAATGAATAGCAGGTTCTCAGAATAGCCTGACATATAAGTATATATAGTAAGAGCATGGGTTTAGGAGCAAAATTTTTATGAAATTACCTGTCATGATTTTTTCAGTAAGATTCTTCTATTCTGTTTTCTGAAAATATCCATTACATTCCTATTACAAACCTTGTAGGAAGTTAAAAGAAAGCCTCTTCTTTTCTTTTCTTTTCTTTTTTTTTTTTTGCTTCCTTGAAGTTCCTGCTGTCCAGTTCTAGGAGTTAAAAATAGTCAGAAAACCTCATCTTTAGTTCTAGAACATTTGAGTGCAGGGCCAAGACGGGCTGTGAAGTGTTGAACTTCCTGATCTGAGTTCCTTTCTCCTGATAGAGTCCCATTATCCCTTATCTGATACATGCCTTGAGGAAAATGAAAGATGAGATAGAATGCACCCAAGTTCTTTTCTTAAGTATATAAAAGGTCATTAAAATAACAGAAGAAACACAAAGCATCTACAGATGCAAAAATGCACAATCTCAGTTCTCAAAGAGTTTATGTTCTAGTATTATGTCAATCTCTCTTTTTATTAATAGAAGCTCAATTTTTAGGTAGGTTCCTGGGTTCCTGCGCTAAAGGTTGTACTTCTTAGCTTCTTTGCAATTACTATGTCAAGAGACCATGAGTCAATTAAATGTGAGCAGAAGTGAGGTGTTTAACTTCTAAGACATGCCTTTAATGGTATGTCCCCTCTCCCCTTTCCAGTGGTTAGTGGGTCTGTTAGCAAGCTGTCTTAAGACATGCAGATGAAGGCAAGGTGACATGCTAGTCAGAGAGAAACAATAAGAAGCCTGATCCTCTGATGACTTCGTGAAACAGAACTACTTCCGTTGCTCATGAAACAATACCAGCTTGGACTGTTAAGTGTAAAAGAAATAAACTTCCATCTTATGAACTTACCATTAGATTAGACATTTACAACATTAGTCATAGCTATATCTTAATTAATCTGACAGGTTTAATTAAGGATTGTAGTAAAAGTGACAGAATTCACTAGAAAGGCTATCACTAGACAGGATTCTCATAAGTTTCCTATTTTTTTTTTTTTTTGGAGAAAGTATTATTCTAGACTTGAGGTAAGACTAGAAAATTGCAAAAGAGCACAGAATCATTTACTTCCAACTTTATAAATGCACTTCAAAAAGATATCTATGCTATTGAAATTATGTATGTACATACATATTTATGTTACTGAATTTGATAAAATAAAGACAACATCCCAGTCCTTAATCTAATGTAAATTAAGGAATGAGGAACTCAAAATGTAAGAATAGCTTTTTTTGTGTCATCTATTGTGTTCTTTTTCTGGGAGTAAAGCCAAGATTTATAATAGGAGGAATTGCCCTCTATGAGGTAAAATTGATGAACATTGTAACATTTCAAATTGCTTCTGGCTTTTCTTGATTTCTTATGGATCTGTCTAAACTTCTTATGTAGTAATACTGGTTTATAAGTAGTGGTCAATAGTATTGTTCAAAATTGATTCTTTTATGTTTATTGAGCATACAGAGTATACAGGGCAGCATGCTAGGAGTTAAAGATTCAAAGGTAAATAACTTGGCTCCTTGCATCAGGGAGCTCATGTCTGATGGAGGAGACAGAATATTAATAATTATAAAACAATGATAAGAAGTAGTATGAAGGGAACATAAATAAACAGACCTAGTCAGACCAAGGTGAAGAAAGATAGGAGGTCTTCTTAAAGGAAAAAATAACTGAACTGAGTCTTAAAGAAAGAGTAGATATCATCCATGTGATGAAAGAACTTGGATGAAGTCACTGCAGTCCATGGGGCTGCAAAGAGTTGGCCACTGCAGAACATGCATAGAAAATAATTGTTTTGGGAGGATATGGCATGTGTGATGGCCTACATGTAGCTATAACATACTGAGAAGAAGGTGTCTGAGAGACACTTAAGAGATGAAGCTGAAGATGGATGAAGAACTGAGGCTATGAAGAGCCTCTATATCTTGTTGAAGTATGTGAATTTTATTCCTGATTTCAGTTGAGAACCATTGACTTCCTCGCCACCCATGGAATAAGCATTCTCAAATATGCATTTTAGAAAATCAGTTTGACAGCAGTAAGGAGATGAATTGGAAAATGCAAGCCTAGAAGTAGACAGATCAGGTAGGAGACTATGAACAAGTCTAATGCGATATTAGGAAGAGTAGAAAGACTGTGTGATCTTGTTTATGGAGACTTAAATGAAAATGTACATACGTTGTGGTAGAATTAACAAGACTTGATGGCTTATTGAATAAGGATGGATGAGGTGGTGAAGAACTAAAGGAGGGGGAGGATTCAAGGTCACTCACGGGATTCTTGATTGAACTAATAGTGTCTTTCATAACCATAACATATCCAAGAAATAGAATCTGAGCAGGTTCTATGGTAGTTCATATTTAGAGGTTTGATAATTTTCACATTTTGCTAAGTTGGAAGTGACTGTGGAATATCCAAGTGGAGCTGAAGATGGGCAGTTATCTACATCAGATCTGGAGCTCAAAGAGTTAACTAGGCTGGGACTTGGATAGAGAGGAGATTCTGGAAATTAATGTGGTAGTTGTTGTTAGAAGCTGAGGGACTTCCCTGGTCCACTCACAAAGGCTCCACACTCCCAGTGCAGGGGGCCTGAGTTCGATCCCTGCTCAGGGAACTAGATCCCACATATCGCAACTGAAGACCAAAGTTCCCATGTGCTGCAACTAAGATGTAGTGCAGCCAAATAACTAAACAAGTGTTTTTTTAAAAAACAGATGATATGCCTGGATGGGAAGTTTTTATATTAGGGTAAGCAACAATGATTCAGAATAGGAAACATGGAGCTGAAAGCAAACCCACTTTTAAATCCTGTGACAACTTAGTCTTTGGGAAAATAGCCAACTTCCACTTGAATACATTTCAAGAGAAGCAATGCCTCCACAGAGGAAAGGAACTTTTAATTAAAGCAAAGAAATGAAATGAATATCCTATAATGTTTCTGGAAGTCACAGTGGAAAAGTTGGAGAGGGACGAAAGTTTGGTTCAGAAGTAAGGCACAGAGAGGTATGCAGATAAGAGAGTGGAGATGTTTCCAAAAAGGCAAGATTATTTTGCAGTTGCTTGTATGTTCCCTGATAGTTTTTAGGGAGATATAACCAAAGGGCCTCCAAGGGAGTAATTACAGTGCCTCCAAAGATATCCTATTCTCTGTCCACAGAGTACAGAATAAGTTAATTTCCTAGAAGCCTTACTGCAGGAAGGAATTAACTGTTTTGACTCAAGGCAGGAAACTCTGTGTCAATAACAGCAAACCTATCTCTGATGTCACTGTAGGGAATAGAATAATTTCACTTTGAAAATAAAGTAAAATATTTTCTACAAATAGTACTGACTCAGTGTCAATTTTAGGGCTCATCTTATAATTCAGAAATGCCTTTTGCATACCACTTAACTGTGCCTTTTTCAGTGAAAGTAATGTGCTGCCTTTAGGGATTGATTTCTCAGTGAAATCAATGAGAAATCCACTGTCTATTTGTCAGTAAAGATATGTGATGGGTCTTTTGGGACTGGACAACCAGTTAAAAATTCTAAAGCAAAACTAAGTGGAGCATAGATGCCAAAAATCTCAAGAGATCTCTGAAGAATGAAATGTGAAAGATGGAGATGAGAGAATGCTGGCATAGAGCTGAACTTCCTAAAGAATACAGTAATGGGATATTATACAAAGAAACCAAAAACAGGAGAACATTAGCACTTTTTGTTACCAAAAGGAATAGTTTAAAAAGTTGAAGAAGGATCTTTTAAAAATATGGAAACAAATCAATGCAATTTGAAAAAATATCCTTTTGGTATTTTAAAAAAATCAGTCTTTCATAGCTACTGCCTGATTGCCAAACCTTTGACGAGTGCTGATTTCAAAATTATTATTATTATTTTTAAAAGGTAAACATTTACATATGTAAATTAGGAGAGAACATTTTCAAATTATCAAATTTAATTTTATTAAGTGCTTGGATCTACTTATGAATATGTATTCATAATCTGAGATTGGTGTCTAAGGGCCCATCATCCAAATGATTTCTTTATACAGCTTCCCAATATCTGTTGTGGGATACAGTATACATGTGCTTACCATCTCCTGTGAGAATCCAGTATGCCTCTGATCATCTGTTTACTCATTCATAGGTAGTAAACTATAGCCCTCTTTTGTTACAATCATTAAAGAAGAAATATCACTTACTTAAAGTAAAAGACCAACTTAAAGGTAATCCTTTTGTCACAGTAAATGGGTTCACCCTAGCAACTCTAAAGTATTAAGGAATTTAACAACAGTTTAAAAGTGGGTAACACAGTTTGAGTCCAGACTTAACTAGGCAATTTACAAACTGTGCTGTTAGGGTGTTACAGAGCCTTGGTCACATCTTTCTGGGAGGCAGCAACAATTGTCGTGCATATGGTTCTTTCAGATGTTCTGTTTTCCTATTACTGTAGAGATGATTCTTGAACCTGAGGTAATGGCATGCCTATATTTTGTTAATATTTGTGGGCAACAGTAAATAAGACAATATCTTAAGATCCTACACAAAATTCATTCTATCATCACTGAAGTTATAATCACAGAATGTCAGCTGTGGAAATAAAGGAAAGCAGGGTTCTTGAGTTTTAGCCTCAGGATTCACTTAAGTGAGAAGGTAAGTCACCACATCAGCCTGTATTTCTCAGTGCGCAAAGCCAAATTAGAGTAAATCAGAAAGTTTTTTGCAAATGTTCATTGCAACATCTTCTCTGTACCTGGCAATGACCTACTTCATTTATTCAGTCAGTCAATACTGAAAGCCTACTCATTCCAGGCACTAAGGGTCTAGCCTAGTGCATAAGCCCTAGGATTTCTCTGCTCTCATGGATATACATGGGGAGCAGATAACAGGTGAATAAATATAACAAGTGGCAATATGTGTGATGAAGAAAACAAAGCTATAGTAAAAAATTACATCACTATGAAAAATAAAAAAGCATAAAATGTTATTAATTGCAGCATATATTTGGCATAGAATAAATAGTTTAAAATGCCCATCTTGAAAATGGAACTAATGTTTGAAAGGAACATTTAAATTTAACTTAAGATAGGTTTTTATTTTTGTTAAAGTTCTAAGTTGAGAGCAGTATAAACTAAGAGAAATATTTTTTAATTGAAAGATTAAAGTAGAAATAAACACCAAATAACTGACAATTGTAGTTTTTAGAGTCTATAAATGAATGGTTAAGATATAGCAGAAGATTTATAGGACTGGTGAAAATAAATGTAAAAATTCTTTATATAAGCTATTAAAATGGCTAGCTCCATGATCCTTTATATTTAGAAACTGCAATTTTATTTCTGGACCTTCCAATACTAATGATAAATAACTAATGCTGCTTTTTCTATTGATAATTTTTCTGGTATATTCTTTGTTTTCTTATATATATTTTACTGAAATAGAATTCACATGCCATAAAATTGACCCAGCTTTTAGTGTAGTCACAACCTTGTACCCCCATCACCACTATTTCAGAACACTTTTATCAGTCCCCCCAAAAAACTGTGACTTCATTAGAAGTCACTGCCCATTCCTACAACCCCTGGCAACCACTAATATATTTTCTGTCTCTATGGATTTGCCTATTCAGAACATTTCATATAAATAGAATTAAATAATGTATGTACGGCATTTTACATCTTTTTTCTCTTTTTCGCTTAGCTTCTTCTAGCATCTTTCAAGATTTTATTCCTTTATATGGTCATACTTGGGCTTTGCAGGTGGCTCAGTGGGTAAGCAATCCACCTGCAATGCAGGACCCCCAGGTTCTATCCTTGGGTTAGGAAGATCCCCTGGAGGAGGGCATGGTGACCCACTCCAGTATTCTTACCGGGAGAATCCCATGGAAAGAAGAGCCTGGTCAGCTACATAACAGTCCATACGGTCTCAGAGTCGGAAACAACTGAAGCAGCTGAGCATGCACACACACACATGGGGTCATATTGCTATTCCATTACTGATGTCACTCAAGTGTCTCAGCAATTAGCTTCATTATGAAAATTTTCTTCATGCTTTCCTGGCCAAACCCCCCCATACAGTAACCCTAAGCCTTACCTACCTATAGAGGCTGAACACTCATTTGATATTATTTAAAGAATAATCTTCATTATTTAAAGAATTGCTAAGCAATTCCCATGTAAAATTTATCTTCCCTACCTTATCATATACTCCCTGACTTATTCTATACTTCTTTAAATACCATCACTAAAAACCTTCCTGTTGTCTTAATTAACTACTTTGAAAATACAGATATCCTTTAGAAGTATATTGAACTGTAATTAATTATCAGTTGATTAGCTCATTTTCTCCACTGACAGTAAGCTAATAGTGCTGCTTAAAAGTTGTCATTTTTTTAGTAGAGGAAGGAATAAGATAAAAATAATTTTGGAGTAAGGTGCTTTTCTGAAGCAAAAGTGGTCCAGAATCTCTGAGCATCTGATGAAAGGAAATGATTAGTATCTTAATTCACCCAACAGTCATTTATTGACCCCCTACTTGAATGGTGTCAAGCCTTACTCTTAGAACCGAGGACTTAGAGTTGTATCTTATTTTAAGCAACCACAGTTTTGTACAGGAGGCAGACATATAACCAAGTCTAATGCAGAGTATTGAGTGCTGGAATAAATGTTTCTAAAAAGAACTAAAGGACTTCCCCGGTGGTACAGTGGATAAGAATCCACCTGCCAATCCAGGCAACATGGGTTCGATCTCTGGTCCATGAAGATTCTACATGCCGCTGAGCAGCTAAGTCCATATGCCACAACGACTGAAGCCCACCTGCTTCAACTACTGAAGCTTGTGTGCCTAGAGCCTGTGCTCTGCAACAAGAAAAGCCACCACAATGAGAAATCTGCACACTGCAATGAAGAGTAGCCCCCCACTCGCCACAACTAGAGAAAACCTGCGCACATCAGTGAAGACCCAGCACAACCAAAAATAAATAATTATTCTCTTAATTTTAAAAAGAGCTACAAAAGCCCCAGTTCAGTTGAATCGCTCAGTCATGTCCGACTCTTTGCGACCTCATGAATTGCAGCACGCCAGGCCTCCCTGTCTATCACCAACTCCCAGAGTTCACTCAAACTCACGTCCATCGAATCCGTGATGCCATCCAGCCATCTCATCCTCTGTCGTCCCCTTCTCCTGTCCCCAATCCCTCCCAGCATCAGAGTCTTTTTCAGTGAATCAACTCTTCACATGAGGTGGCCAAAGTACTGGAGTTTCAGCTTCAGCATCATTCCTTCCAAAGAACACCCAGGGCTGATCTCCTTTAGAATGGACTAGTTGGATCTCCTTGCAGTCCAAGGGACTCTTAAGAGTCTTCTCCAACACCACAGATCAAAAGCATCAATTCTTCGGCACTCAGCTTTCTTCACAGTCCAACTCTCACATCCATACATGACCACTGAAAAAACCATAACCTTGACTAGACGGACCTTTGTTGGCAAAGTAATGTCTCTGCTTTTCAATATGCTATCTAGGTTGGTCATAACTTTTCTTCCAAGGAGTAAGCATCTTTTAATTTCATGGCTGCAATCACCATCTGCAGTGATTTTGGAGCCCAAAAAGATAAAGTCTGACACTGTTTCCCCATCTAATGCCATGAAGTGATGGGACCAGATGCCATGATCTTCGTTTTCTGAATGTTGAGCTTTAAGCCAACTTTTTCACTGTCCTCTTTCACTTTCATCAAGAGGCTTTTTAGTTCCTCTTCACTTTCTGCCATAAGGGTGGTGTCATCTGCATATCTGAGGTTATTGATATTTCTCCCGGCAATCTTGATTCCAGCTTGTGTTTCTTCCAGCCCAGTGTTTCTCATGATGTACTCTGCATATAAGTTAAATAAGCAGGGTGACAATATACAGCCTTGACGTACTCCTTTTCCTATTTGGAACCAGTCTGTTGTTCCATGTCCAGTTCTAACTGTTGCTTCCTGACTTGCATATAGGTTTCTCAAGAGGCAGGTCAGGTGGTCTGGTATTCCCATCTCTTGAAGACTAGGAGAAGCTAAATCAGATTGAAGTGGAAAGGTAAGGAAGATTTCCTGAAAGTGACATGAGAGGAGATTTTTAAAGTGTGTGTTAGCTAGATGGATAATGGGAGAAAGGCATTACAGATGAAGGAAGCAACAAGGTAAAAATAAAGCTCAGAAGAATGAAACCACAGGCTGTTTTCAGAAATGTGAAGTAGAACAATACAATCAAAGGGAAAGAGAAGGATTAGAAGGATGGTCATAAAGACAGGCTTCCTGGGTGGCTCAGATGATATCCACCTGCAATGTAGGAGACCCAGGTTTGATCCGTGGGTCAGGAAGATCCCCTGGAGAAGGGAATGACTACCCATTCCAGTATTCTTGCCTGGAGAATTTCATGGACAGAGGAGCCTGGTCGGCTGTAGTCCATGGGGTCACAAAGAGTCAGACATGACTGAGCAACTAGACTAACACCCTCAGTCAGCTAAAAAATGTCAGCTACTATCAGACAGTAGTTGCTTGGGATGTGCTAGGCACTACCATAGCTGCTTTACATATCTCCTCATTCAATCCTTCCAGCAATCTTATCTCATAAGTGATATCATGTATGTTTTCAGATGGAGGAAACCAAGGTATGGAAAGGTTAAGTTATTGTCTAAGTTTCCACTGCTAGTAAGTGTGATGCTGAGTGTGAACTTCTCACCATTGGATCTTGATGGGCCTTGTGTACCAGTCTGAGGAGTTTGACCCCTATTCTGAAAGTGATGGGAGCCTGAAGGATTTGAAGCAGGAAAGTGACCTGACACAAACAGATTTTTAGCTCTAGAAAAATCACTGTGGAGACTGGGCAGAGGAAAGGATAGGTACAGCCTAGAGAGAGCAGTACTCCAGGCAAAAAGTAGTAGTGAGGGCCTAAGATCATGCAGTGTGATTGGCAAGCAGGAAAAAGAGCCCTGACGTATATTTAGGAAGCAAAACCCAACTCTTAGGAGATGAAGTTAGAAGGGACAGATAGAATGACTGGGTTTACTAGGTCATTAGGGAAATGATTGGGCCTTCAGTGAGGGGAATGCAGAGGGAGTAAGAGGTTTTAATTCATATTGTATAGGAAGTGAGTAGACAGCGTTTAGTTAGAATTGTCAAACACAGAGCAGATGCTGTGGGTCCAGAGCCCAGCAGTGATGTCTGAGCTGAGTATAAGGAGATGGAGACACTGGGTCTTAAGCTGTCACTGAAAGAGAGCAGAGACTTAAACATGGTGGCCAATGAGAACATATGTGGACAGAGGAGCACAGGACTGAAAATCACACCCTAAAGCTGTGGTGGCAGCATCACTGAGGCAATCACTGGAAGAGCCTGCTTTTCAAGAAACTGAAAAATGATCAGAGAAGGAGGTGAACAGCTAGGCATGCATGGTGTTACTAACACTAAAGGCGAGTTTTAAGAAGGGAGAGGAGAGCAGTATCAAATGCCACAGTGAGGTCAAATGAGGCTAGCATGTAAACTGTTGTTGAATTTAACAATGTGAAGATAAATGATGACTACTGAGAGGACTTTCAGGGAATGGAGTCAGATCGCAACAAAGAGTAAATATGAGGAGAGGGAGTGAAGAAAGTGAGCACAGAAACTCTTACTGTGCAACATGACTGTGAAGAGAAAGAAGGTCAGGACAGGGGAAGAAAAAGAGAGCATTTGAGTGGAGAGATTTATTCTGACCATGTGTCTAAACATGGGAAACATATTCTAAACCTTCATTTTTAGTTTTGCAGCTATGAGCAATTAAGTAAGAAAGGGATGTGCCATTTCAAGAGTTTGCTAAAACAACAGGCTCTGCAGAGCCCTCTGTTGCCTTTGGAGCATGAAGGGCCCTGATGAAATAACAGCGTGAATCAGGAGAAGGCAGAGATCACCTTCAGCTTCCCCTGGAACCAAGCTCAGCCTGGGGAAATTCACAGGGTGCTGTGCGCTTGGGGTCAGCTAGGGAAGATAGCTGAGATCTTGGTTGCATTGCCAAACACTCTTCCAGTTGAGACAAGGCCTCACATACTAAATCAATGGGGGTAGACCATGTGCTAAGGATTCTCCTTACAGGACCTGCCCAACCAGGCTGATATAACTGACAGGGTCCACATGTCTCACTGATAAGAAGGTCGTTATGTCCACCTTCCAATGTCCCTTTATGCCACAGTGGGACACGGACCTGGAGGGGCTCTTGACTTGAGGCATGAGCGGGCCCATGGCCCAGGTGGCTTCATTTCTTTGTTGGTTGATGGAGGCTTGGAGCAGGGCAGTGGATAAAAGGTGGTATTTGGCCTGATCTCATTGGGTCTTCTCTAGCTTTGCCTGTTCTTCCTGGTTATTGAAAATCTTAAAGTCTAGGCTTAAAAGGTCTTGTTGAGGGGTTTGAGGGCCGCCTTCTGCCTTTTTGCAAGTATGAATGGCTGTCTCAGAAGAATTAGGGATGAGTGTCACAGGATCGAGAGTAGGACTATGTTCAAAGGAAAACTGGAGAGATTTGAGAATGGAACATGAACTCCAACAATGCCTTCTGCTCCAGCTACTTCCCTTAAAGGGAGGAGTGGAGCAGGGGAAGGAGCAGGGTCCTGCAGTGAAGTTTCCTGTTTTAAAGTTTTACGGACTGGGCATGGGGAGGGGACCTAGGGAGGTCGGAGGTAAAGCCTTGGGACCCTCAGGGTAGAGGGTGGGGCTGAGGTCTCAGAGCTAATCTCAGGCACAGGCTGGGGAAGGGGGTTGGGAGCTGCAGTGGTGGCTGGTGGTGGAGGCCTGAGCTTATGAGGAGGGAGGGAAGAGGGGACGTAAGGTGGAGGTTGTGGAACTGGATCTGGAGCAGCTGCAAGTGATTGGGAGTACTAGAGGGGGGCTGGGCTGTGGTCAGAAGAGTCGAAGGAAGAAGAACAAAAGTCTGAACAGGGATCCGGGAGACATTATATTAGAAGGATGTGGCCCAGAGTAAAGCTAAGAGTATTTGAGAAGTAGAACAGGATTCACAGAGAGAGGGTCGAGAGCAGAGAGCGAAGAAAACCTGAACATAAGGGATTTCTAACCACTTGCCGTTGCAGCAGCAGAAGTTATCGAGGTCCTGTAGAGTATTATAATCGAGAGTTCCGTTTTCTGGCAATTGGGACCTTTTATCAAGTTTACATTGCAGCCAAACACTGTTAAAATAGTAAATAAGTGTTTTTGGTCTTATCTCCCCTTGGAAGGCCAAGGCTTTCGGGTTTTGGAGAAGGCATCCTAGAGGAGTAGAATTTGAGGGCTGGGACTAAGAATTTCCCACTGCAGCTGAATAGGAAGTGTAGACAAGGGTGAGATAAAACGAGGAGAAAGGTCTGAGAGAAAAGGCGTCCCCATTCTCAGGACTTTCTCAGAGAGTAATAATAGTCTGCTTTGAAATGAGTGTACCCTGTTTCAAAGTCAGACGGGACACAAGGCCAAGGGCCTGAGGGCAGTGTGGATCTTCCTGCCTAGTGCTAAGACTTGGAAACCTGGCAAGAGAGAGAGGATCTGAGGGAATAAGATTTCACTTACCATTGAAACCAATGGATGAAATGTGGGTGGATGTGGGGATGTCAGTCCAGCAAGGCAAGTGGAAAATCCCATCCCGTAGCTTGTCCCTGTTTCTCGGCAGGGTCCAAGGGAGGGGACAACCCAGTTGCGGTGGATCTTCCCTCTGGGGTTTCAGCTCCAGAATGTAAGGGTGAGTGCAGAGAAAAAGAGAGAGAGCCGGGGAGTTAGGCAAGAAAAGGGAAATTTATTAAAGAAAAAAGAGAGGGTGACTGGCCCTTAAGGAGAACCAGTGTCCACCCTTTCTGACAGAGTCTGTCTTATACACTGAGTGCCTTATAAACAATAGAAATTTACTTCTGACAATTCTGGAAGCTGGGAATCTAAAGATCAAAGTACTGGAGCATTTGATGTCTATTGAGAAGATGATTCTTGGTTCAAAGATGGCCATCTTTTCACTGTGTCCTCACATCGTAGAAGGTGGGTCAGTACAGTTCAGTTGCTCAATCGTGTCCGACTCTTTGAGACCCCATGAATCACAGGACGCCAGGCCTCTCTGTCCATCAGCAGCTCCTGGAGTTCACGCAGACTCACGTCCATCGAGACAGTGATGCCATTCAGCCATCTCATCCTCTGTCATCTCCTTTTCCTCCTGCCCCCAATCCCTCCCAGCATCAGAGTCTTTTCCACTGAGTCAATTCTTCGCATGAGGTGGCCAAAGTACTGGAGTTTCAGCTTTAGCATCATTCCCTCCAAAGAAATCCCAGGGCTGATCTCCTTCAGAATGGACTGGTTGGATCTCCTTGCAGTCCAAGGGATTCTCAAGAGTCTTCTTCAACACCACAGTTCAAAAGCATCAATTCTTCGGCGCTCAGCTTTCTTCACGGTCCAACTCTCACATCCATACATGACCACTGAAAAAACCATAGCCTTGACTAGATGGACCTTTGTGGGAAAAGTAATGTCTCTGCTTTTCAATATGCTATCTAGGTTGGTCATAAATTTCCTTCCAAGGAGTAAGCGTCTTTTAATTTCATGGATGCAATCACCATCTGCAGTGATTTTGGAGCCCAAAAAATAAAGTCTGACACTGTTTCCACTGTTTCTCCATCTATTTGCCATGAAGTGATGGGACCAGATGCTATGATCTTCGTTTTCTGAATGTTGAGCTTTAAGCCAACTTTTTCACGTCCTCTTTCACTTTCATCAAGAGGCTTTTTAGTTCCTCTTCACTTTCTGCCATAAGGGTGGTGTCATCTGCATATCTGAGGTTATTGATATTTCTCCCGGCACTCTTGATTCCAGCTTGTACTTCTTCCAGCCCAGTGTTTCTCATGATGTACTCTGCATAGAAGTTAAATAAGCAGGGTGACAATATACAGCTTTGACGTACTCCTTTTCCTATTTGGAGCCAGTCTGTTGTTCCACGTCCAGTTCTAACTGTCGCTTCCTGACCTGCATACAAGTTTCTCAAGAGGCAGGTCCCATCTGTTTCAGAATTTTCCACAGTGTATTGTGATCCACACAGTCAAAGGCTTTGGCATAGTCCATAAAGCACAATAGATGTTTTTCTGGGACTCTCTTGCTTTTTTGATGATCCAGCAGATGTTGGCAATTTGATCTCTGGTTCCTCTGCCTTTTCTAAAACCAGCTTGAAAGTTCACGGAACTTTCAGGAAGTTCAGGAAGTTCACGGTTCACGTATTGCTGAAGCCTGGCTTCGAGAATTTTGAGCATTACTTAATTAGTGTGTGATATGAATGCAATTGTGCAGTAGTTTGAGCATTGTTTGGCATTGCCTTTCTTTGGAACTGGAATGAAAACTGACATTTTCCAGTCCTGTGGCCACTGCTGAGTTTTCCAAATTTGCTGGCATATTGAGTGCAGCACTTTCACAGCATCATCTTTCAGGATTTGAAACAGCTCCACTGGAATTCCATCACCTCCACTAGCTTTGTTCATAGTGATGTTTTCTAAGGCCCACTTAACTTCACATTCCAGGATGTCTGGCTCTAGGTGAGTGATCATACCATTGTGATTATCTTGGTCGTGAAGATCTTTTTTTTATAGTTCTTCTGTGTATTCTTGCCACCTCTTCTTAATATCTTCTGCTTCTGTTAGGTCCATACCGTTTCTGTCCTTTATCGAGCCCATCTTTGCATGAAATGTTTCCTTGGTATCGCTGATTTTCTTGAAGAGATCTCTAGTCTTTCCCATTCTGTTCTTTTCCTCTATTTCTTTGCATTGATCACTGAGGAAGGCTTTCTTGTCTCTTCTTGCTGTTCTTTGGAACTCTGCATTCAGATGCTTATATCTTTCCTTTTCTCCTTTGCTTTTTGCTTCCCTTCTTTTCACAGCTATGTGTAAGGCCTCCTCAGACAGCCATTTTGCATTTTTGCATTTCTTTTCCTTGGGGATGGTCTTGATCCCTGTCTCCTGTACAATGTCATGAACCTCTGTCCATAGTTCATCAGGCACTCTATCAGATCTAGTCCCTTAAATCTATTTCTCACTTCAACTGTATAATCATAAGGGATTTGATTTAGGTCATACCTCAATGGTCTAGTGGTTTTCTCTACTTTCTTCAATTTAAGTCTGAATTTGGCAATAAGGAGTTCATGATCTGAATCACAGTCAGCTCCTGGTCTTGTTTTTGTTGACTGTATAGAGCGTCTCCTTTTTTGGCTGCACCGAATATAATCAATCTGATTTCTGTGTTGACCATCTGGTGATGTCCATGTGTAGAGTCTTCTCTTGTGTTGTTGGAAGAGGGTGTTTGCTATGACGAGTGTGTTCTCTTGGCAAAACTCTATTAGTCTTTGCCCTGCTTCATTCCATATTCCAAGGCCAAATTTGCCTGTTACTCCAGGTGTTTCTTGACTTCCTACTTTTGCATTCCAGTCCCCTATAATGAAAAGGACATCTTTTTTGGCAATTAGTTCTAAAAGGTCTTGTAGGTCTGCATAGAACCCTTCAACTTCAGCTTCTTCAGCATTACTAGTTGGTGCATAGACTTGGATTACCGTGATATTGAATGGTTTGCCTTGGAAACAAGCAGAGATCATTCTGTCGTTTTTGAGATTGCATCCAAGTACTGCATTTTGGACTCTTTTGTTGACCATGATGGCTACTCCATTTCTTCTAAGGGATTTCTGCCTGCAGTAGTAGATATAATGGTCATCTGAGTTAAATTCACCCATTCCTGTCCATTTTAATTCGCTGATTCCTGGAATGTTGACATTCACTCTTGCCATCTTGTTTGAACACTTCCAATTTGCCTTGATACATGGACCTGACATTCCAGATTCCTATGCAATATTGCTCTTTACAGCATCGGACCTTGCTTCTATCACCAGTCACATATACAACTGGGTATTGTTTTTGCTTTGGCTCCATCCCTTCATTCTTTCTGGAGTTATTTCTCCACTGATCTCCAGTAGCATATTGGGCACCTACTGACCTGGGAAGTTCCTCTTTCATTATCCTATCATTTTGCCTTTTCATACTGTTCATGGGGTTCTCAAGGCAAGAACACTGAAGTGGTTTGCCATTCTCTTCTCCAGTGGACTACATTGTGTCATAGGTGGGTAGAGGGCTTCTAAAGTCTCTTCTGTAAGGCAGCTAATTCCACGCAGGGGCTCTGCCCTGGTGAGCTATTTACCTACCAAAGGCCCCACCTTCTAATAACATCACATTGGGGATTAGGATTTCAGCATATGAATTGGGTGGGGGGACACAAACATTCGATCCATTGCAGAGGAGGAGAATTGTGGGCAGAGGGAATACTCAGCTGGATAGTGACAGGTAATAATAATACCTGCATTAGATTGTATATTTGCCAGAGAAATGCTCAATTTTAAATCAGAAGCATTTGGAAATTTTATTGGTCTAGACTAAATTTTCTGTTAGACCAAATTTAGTTTTTCTGCTATTGAGAAGTAATGGGGCTCGTTAAAGGAAAGATGAGGTCATCATAAAAATAGAATGGGCTTTGTGTTTCCACCAAACTAATGGGTGACGTCCAGGCCATACTCACCACACCCACTGTTTAAAGTTGCAGAAGAGCTTATAGAGTGGGTTAGGGTGCTGCCAGGAGGACATGAGTTTGAGCAAATTCTGTGAGACAGTAAAAGAAAGGGAAGCCTGTCATGCTACAGTCCATGGGATCACAAAGAGTTGAACTCAACTTAGCCACTGAACAAAGCAATAAAAAAGGAGAACACTAAAAGTCTGCCTTTCAGGTTGTTGGGTCTCTCTGTGGCCAGGGTCTAGTCAGTCACCTCTACTTCATGCACAGGTTTGTTTTTCTCATAACTTTCTAGCTCATCTTGGCCACATTTGGTATTCCTCTCTCAGTTCAGTTCAGTTCAGTTGCTCAGTTGTGTCTGACTTGTGACCCCATGAATCGCACGTCGCACACCAGGCCTCTCTCTCCATCACCAACTGCCAGAGTTCACCCAAACTCGTGTCCATTGAGTTGGTGATGCCATCCAACCATCTCATCCTCTGTCGTCCCTTTCTCCTCTTGCCCTCGATCTTTCCCAGCATTGGGATCTTTTCCAATGAGTCAGCTCTTCGCATCAGGTGGCCAAAGTATTGGCATTTCAGCTTCAACATCAGTCCTTCCAATCAACACCCAGGACTGATCTCCTTTAGGATGGACTGGTTGGATCTCTTTGCAGTCTAAGGGACCCTCAAGAGTCTTCTCCAACACCACAGTTTAAAAGCATCAATTCTTCAGTGCTTAGCTTTCTTTATAGTCCAACTCTCACATTTATACGTGACCACTGGAAAAACCATAGCCTTGACTAGACAGACCTTTGTTGACAAAGTAATGTCTCTGCTTTTTAATATGCTGTCTACGTTGGTCATTACTCTTCTTCCAAGGAGTAAGTGTCTTTTAATTTCATGTCTGCAGTCACCATCTGCATTGATTTTGGAGCCCAAAAAAATAAAGTCAGCCACTGTTTCCACTGTTTCCCCATCTATTTGCCATGATGTGATGGGACCAGAAGCCATGATCTTCGTTTTCTGAATGTTGAGCTTTAAACCAACTTTTTTACTCTCCTCTTTCACTTTCATCAAGAGGCTTTTTAGTTCCTCTTCACTTTCTGCCATAAGGGTGGTGTCATCTGCATATCTGAGGTTATTGATATTTCTCCCGGCACTCTTGATTCCAGCTTGTGCTTCTTCCAGCCCAGCGTTTCTCATGATGTACTCTGCATAGAAGTTCAATAAGCAGGGTGACAATATACAGTTTTGACGTACTCCTTTTCCTATTTGGAACCAATCTGTTGTGCCATGTCCTGTTCTAACTGGTTCCCTGACCTGCATACAGGTTTCTCAAGAGGCAGGTCTCAACAATTCCTCTCTGGATTGGGTCAAATTCTCCCTTAACCTTCGCTTCTTAACACTCTGACCCAAACTGGGATCCTCTACCTCTCATGGGCTCCCTTAGCATGCCTTGATCATGTACACATCAGAGTGTATTTTAATTACCCTTTTGCTGATATGTCTCCCTCTCCTGACTTAATACCTTTAGGGCAGGAGAGTAATGCTGTCTTCTTGCTTGTTCCAGATGATTCCACTCTCTTCTGTTACCTGCCTCAGCCTTGTTGTTATTCTTCCATATTCATGGGGATGTTCTCACCTCTGGCTATAGATCTTCCTCTCTGGTTCTACCTCTGCTTTATTCTGAGGGACTTCAACAGCCTTGTGACTATTGGAAATGGAAAGACTAGTGAATGGAAAGTCTTCACCTCCAAATTTACTGCCATCTTACTTTTTCCCACATCCTTCCTTCCCAGGCTATAGACTCTCTCCATCATCTGGAACTGCTCTTTTTACTGGAAGGCAGGACTAGGCCAAGTGAGAGTTTGTCTCGGTAGCAAGGTTGAGGTTGACTGAACCAATGGTTAAACTGAGTTGGAAGACAGGCTTATCAAAGGTAGCATAGGGTGTGGCAGCCTGGGGAATTGGCTCAGTCATCCTGTTAACAGTGGATGTTATATTGGAGCAGCTCTTTGAGGACTTGTGGCATGTGCTTTGACCGGCTTTTGCTTGGGGTAGTGGATACTGGCAAGGTGAATTTCTTGGGTGGCCTTTAAAGGGGCTCTCCAAACGGGAGACACATTCTGGATCCCTCAGTCTAACATACGAATGTGTAGTTTGCTAGAATGGTCATAACAAGATACCACAGACTGCATGGATTAAAACAATAGAAATGTATTTTTCATAGTCCTGGAGGCTGGAGGTTCAAGAGAAAGGTTAGGGTTAGTTTCCCCTGAGGGCCATAAATGAAGAATCTGTTCCAGACCTCCCTCCTTGGCTTGTGAATGGTCCTTGTCTTTCTGCCTCTTCACATGGTTGTCCCTCTGTGCATGTGAGCTGTGGTGTTTCTTCTTCTTATGACATCAGTCGTATTAGATTAGGGCCTCACCCTAATTGCCTTATTTAAATGAATCACCTCTTTAACTCCAAATATGGTTACATTCTGAGGTACTGAGGACTGGGACTTCAACATATGAATTTGGAGCCGGGGAAACATAATCCATTCTCTAACAAAGAACAAGGGTAGAACAGAGCAAGTGCTCATTAGGTATTCCTTGAAACTTTTTTTCATGTTATTTATATTCTTTACTTTTTTTTTAAACCATTGGAATGAATAGGATATTAAGTGAAATACAAAGTGGAAGTCTGCTTAGCTGTGAAATATATTCTTTGTAAACAAATTTCTCAATGAAAGTTTTGATAGAATAAAATAAAGTCACACAAAAAATTAATCAGGCCAGAAGATTTTTTTCCTTTTTAGTTGAAATATAGTTGATTTATGGTTTTTTTTTTTGGAAGTTTTAAAAAATTTTGAAAATGTGGATAAATTTTGATATTGTATATGTGTGTGTTAGTCACTCAGTCATGTCCGACTCTTTTTGACCCCATGGACTCTAGCCCGCCAGGCTCCTCTTTCCATGGAATTCTCCAGGCAAGAATACTGAAGTGGATTGCCATTCTCAGGTCTCCAGGTGATCTTCCTGACCCAGGGATTGAACCTGAGTCCCCTTCATTACAAGCAGATTCTTTACCATCTGAACCTATTACTTATTACAAATTGCACTTACATTGGTCAAGAGGTAAATACTGTTAAGAGAGAATTTTCAAAGGGGGAATATCATGATTCTCAGACAGGTGTAAAACACTGTATCTCTGTTAAAAATCTGTTAATTCATTGATCAGTGACAGAACCAGGCAGATGCTGCAAGTGGTTCAAAGAAAGATCAAAAAAGAACAAGTACATTTCTAGATCAGGACAACAGAAATGAATGTACCAATGGAGAGAAAACTTTTTTCATAGGTTAGAGAGTTGATCCCAGTTCACCTGTGTGCCTACAAACAATAATCATTTTACAGTGCTGTCAGCACCCTCCACATTACACATTTGGGGGGAAAAATTCTCCCATAGAATCAGAATCAAGTAAGTGGGAGAGCATGCTATCGATAATGCACCATTTTCTCTCAAAATTCAGGCATCAACAGCAAGTTGGTGGGAAAGCAACTTTACAGTTGTGGGAAGAAGCTTTCTCATATCAAACACTTTCATCTTGTAGGGTATAAAATCACATATAGACCCTCTACTGTCTTCTCCATTTACTCAAAAGTTTATTTTAATACCAAGTTAGCAGTTATTTGAAACTGGGAGTTCGTTGAACCTTCTCTTATTTTGAACAGAGTAGGGGATTTATTATATGGAAAACAGAGTGAATTAACAGATAATAATGTATCTGATAAGTTTTGTGTTTTTGTCTCTATTTTCCTGTAAAGAAATTCCCTCTGAATTTCAACATAATTGTATGTATATTTAAAAATATTTTTCTAGACACCCAAATACCTTTACCTATAAGATATTCTTGCAGATGATAACATTTTCAATTATTTTCTTGGTTTTGGTCTCCTGAGCAAGAATTAAAACTCCCAAAATAACAATCTTTTAGCCTGCTTTCCAGTGTTGCTTTTTATTGTTCTCTCTAAGATAAAATGCTTGAATCTTGTATTAAAAAGCATTCTAATACTGATGGAACTCATCTTGGTAAATTAAAAATCAACTCAAAAAGATGAAAATATTTGATGATGTGAAACCTCATTGACCTATAGTAGTACTTTGCTGTGATATTTTTACATCACAAAAACTGAATAAATTATGCCTTAGGTGTGTGGCTGATAGATCAGAGAGATTGCCCTCCTCCTTTAAAATGATAGTGTTAATATGGTTTGTGTGTCATGAATTACACACCTGCAAAGTCAACTGGTCTTGACAGGCCCCCGCCTGCCTCCCGCAACCACCCCCCACCGACCCATTCTTTGAAAGTCAGCACCTATTTTCCCAGGTTCTGGGAATGTGAGAGAAATGAACATAAAATGACAAGCTAAGGAAATAGGGGCAGCTGAAAACATTTATTCTGCCACCCTCAGCAAGTGGATAATGTGGGTGAGGCGTGGCAAATACATGTCTTATGGACCACCATTCAACATTGATAATTCACACAATACTTTTTCTGCTGACCCAGAAATAACCTCAGCATCCTAAACACAATGCTCAGGGCAGCCACTTAAATCAGAGTTGGCCTGCAATTTAAAAATTATTTGCCATCCTTGCTCTGTCTCTTGATTTTGAATTTCAGTCTCCGATGAACACCATGAAATAGGCAATGACTGATGGGATGTAGAATGTGAGCCCTTAGGCAGAACCCAGGCTGCAGACAAATTTGATCTGGCCTAATTCAACAGCACTTTTGTTTGTTTTTTTGATTTACTGGTTCCCAACAGTAAAACATCAAGAAATGTCTTACAAATACTCAGATTTCTCTTTCCTTTAAAAGACAGATTTGGCAATGCTTGACTTTTATTGCAATCTTGCAGCCACTGGCCGGATGTGAGAATTGGCTCTCCCCTCAACATTGGAAGCTCCCAACTTTGTCCCAGGCCCCTCTCATCCAACTTGGCTTTTTTACATGATAAACTTTGACTGCCCTTCCTTGTTCTACTGTGACTCTTAAGTGCCTATGGCTCTTCACTCAGATCTCCCAGAATTTTCAGTCTAGAAAGCACAGGCACAGGATCTATAAGCCCTGTTTCACATTAAGGCGGCTTTGGAGGTGAGGAATGAGAGCAATAGGAACTTCTGTAAATTACCTTCTTCCCCTGTGGTTCAGGCCATCAAAATAGGACACGGATTTCTCAGCCAGAGCCAGAGTCCAGAAGGCCAGGATCCCCTCAGGTACTGAATCATTTCATTTTGGTGAGATTGGCATGAGGTCTGTCACCTTACAGCTCTCAATGAGATGTCACCTCTAAGCAATTAGGAACACAGCAGGGGGTGGCTGTGGGTAAGAAAAACCAAAATAGATCCAAAAAAATATTTTATTATGGTCTATATATTTAGGAGAAATAGATATGAAATGATTGCTTTTAAAGTAAACTGGCCTAAGCTGCAGAAAAAGTTGAAGGCAGCTTCTAAAACTCTCTGCTAAGGAGTTCTTTTTTTTTTTAATATAAATTTATTTATTTTAATTGGAGGCTAATTACTTTACAATATTGTATTCGTTTTGCCATACGTCAACATGAATCTTCCACGGGTGTACACGTGTTCCCTATCCTGAACCCCCCTCCCATATCCCTCCCCATACCATCCCTCTAGGTCATCCCAATGCACCAGCCCTGAGCATCCTGTATCATGCATCGAACCTGGACTGGTGATTTGTTTCACATGTGATATTATACATGTTTCAATGCCATTCTCCCAAATCATCCCACCCTTGCCCTCTCCCACAGAGTCCAAAAGACTGTTCTATACATCTGTGTCTCTTTTGCTGTCTCTCATACAGGATTATCATTACCATCTTTCTAAATTCCATATGTATGCATTAGTATACTGTATTGGTGTTTTTCTTTCTGGCTTACTTCACTGTATAATAGGCTCCAGTTTCATCCACCTCATTAGAACTGACTCAAAGCATTTCCCCTAAAGTCAGGAACAAGACAAGGGTGCCCACTTTCACCACTACTGTTCCACATAGTTTTGGAAGTTTTGGCCACAGCAATCAGAGCAGAAAAAGAAATAAAAGGAATCCAAACTGGAAAAGAAGAAGTAAAACTCTCACTGTTTGCAGATGACATGATCCTCTACATAGAAAACCCTAAAGACTCCACCAGAAAATTACTAGAGCTAATCAATGAATATAGTAAGGTTACAGGATATAAAATCAACACACAGAAATCCCTTACATTCCTATACACTAATAATGAGAAAGTAGAAAAAGAAATTAAGGAAACAAGTCCTTTCACGATTGCAATGAAAAGAATAAAATACTTAGGAATATATCTACCTAAAGAAACAAAAGACCTGTATATAGAAAACTATAAAACACTGGTGAAAGACATCAAAGAGGACACTAATAGATGGAGAAATATACCGTGTTCATGGATCAGAAGAATCAATATAGTGAAAATGAGTACACTACCCAAAGCAATCTATAGAGTCAATGCAATCCCTATCAAGCTACCAACGGTATTTTTCACAGAGCTAGAACAAATAATTTCACAATATGTATGGAAAGACAAAAAACCTCTAATAGCCAAAGCAACCTTGAGAAAGAAGAATGGAACTGGAGGAATCAACCTGCCTAACTTCAGGCTCTACTACAAAGCCACAGTCATCAAGACAGTAGGGTACTGGCACAAAGACAGAAATATAGATCAATGGAACAGAATAGAAAGCCCAGAGGTAAATCCACGCACCTATGGAGACCTTATCTTTGACAAAGGAGGCAAGAATATACAATGGATTAAAGACAATCTCTTTAACAAGTGGTACTGGGAAAACTGTTCAACCACTTGTAAAAGAATGAAACTAGTCACTTTCTAACACCATACACAAAAATAAACTCAAAATGTATTAAAGATCTAAACATAAGGAGTTCTTAAGACAGCTCAAGGATCTCAGATGCAATAAGGGTCAAGAAAGCTTAAGAAAAAGAGAAATCTTCCATGATGACTCAGAGGTAACAAATCAGTCTGCAGTGCAGGAGACACAAGCAGGAGACATGGGTTCAAGACATGGGTTGAATCCCTGAGTCAGAAAGATCCCCTGGAGGAGAAAATGGCAACCCACTCCAGTATTCTTGCCTCGAGTATCTCATGGACAGAGAAGAGTGGTGGGTTACAATCCATGGGGTCACAAAGAATCAGACACAACTGAGTGACTGAGCACATGCATACTTTAATTTTATATCACATTTTTCTCGATTTGAGGAAACTTTAGTCCTGAGAGGTCTGAGAGCTGTGGTTTCTGGTTTCTTCAAGGGCTCCTTTACCTGCAACTCTTTCTTCTTTTAGGGCTTTGCATGATGTCTCAAAGCTCTCATCATGCCACAATAACATTCCCACCTCCCTTTCCTTCTTAATTTTTCTTGCTAGTGCCTATAGTTGTATATAACATCTGATATACATTACATCTAATACATCTACTGTATATACATAATATATAATACATTATATATATACATATATATGTATATACATAATATATATAATGCAATACAATATATACTATATATAATATAGATATATATAATATAGATTATATATAACATTATATATATTATAAATATATTTATGCATATATACAGATATATACATAATATATATATTAGATGTAATATGTATTTATTTTTATGGTTTCTCTTTTCATTTAAGGTTAGTTCTTTCCACCAGCTAGATAAGTGGAGAAACTTCTGTCTTCCTTGTTCGCTGATAACATCCCGGACAGAGTCGGGTACATCATAAACACTCAGTAAACATTTGCAGAATGCTGTGAAAATTGCTTGGATGCAGTAATGCCAGTCTCACAAATTATGAGAAGTTTTATCAGATTTCCCAGGTTCCACAAACTTCAAAGAAAACTAGAGCAGGGATGACAGAGTGTAACTCCCCAGCCTCTCAAATTTCATTATTTAAAAACTGCAAAAAGTTTTCCTTTGGTGGGAGATAGATGCTCCAAGCAGCTTCCAGGCAAACTGTTTTTATATGATAGAGATAGACATCTTTAAGTTATGCAAAGATAAATAAAAGTCTTGGAGTCCAGATGTGGGTCAAAGGAGCTTACAGTGCTTTGGGGATGAGAATAAAAGGGCACAGTGATTCAAGGCAGAGGTACCACTTGGTCTGCTTGAAGGAGAAAGAGACTGGAGGTCTTTTTTGTGGAGACAAACTAGAACATTATAAAACAAATCAAAACATAGGAGTGGCCCATATTAAACTCTAAAGCTGGGCTTATATTTTATACTTATCCCAACTTTTTCCGTAGTTTTAACAGAAAGGAAAACCAGTCAGCAACAAAACAAAACAACCCTTCTGTGTACGTGATGATGTAGCTGGGGCTTGAAGCTGCACCTTGGTAGGGCAAGTGACAGTACTCTTGGCTTGTTTAAGAATGGGCTTGACTCAGTAACTGAGGCTCCCAGCATCACAGCAAGGAAGGGATGACAGCTGTGCTGTGCTCTAGGTAAAAAAGGTTGCTAGGTTGAAGAAAATTGCCTCTAAATTTACTCATTAATCCTACTTGGAGAAATCTTTGAACATGAATTATTTTATATTCTAAATGGTTATCATTTAGTGTCCAAACCTGGAGCACCAGGCAGAGTCTGTTGGAAGACTGAAAGATACTTTGGAAGCGATGTGTCCATCTATTTTAATACACTGTGCACTGTGTTAACCTCATCATAAGAGGTTAACAAGAAAAAAATCAAGCATGACTATAGAAAAAAATTACTGTATTCAGTGGTGCCAGTCTATGACATTCTAAAAAGATGGTACAGTGGGAGAAGTAACACTATGGCATCAGATTATCCCTTATTTCTGCATATAGTAAAAAAAAAAAAAAGTGTTGAAAAGGGAAAATAACAAAATCCAATAATCTAAGTTCCAACAACAATGAAGCCTTTTCAAAACTCTATGCCTGGTGAACAAATATTGCAGCTCCAAAGGGGAAAACAGATTTACCTGGAAAAGAAACCTGTGATGCCTGAAATAAGTAAAGAAGACTGACCTGTATGTGTAAATGAACTGACACATACTCTTTTTGAGAAGTAATTAAGGAGAAAACAAAGATTGTAGAAAAAGATTAACTATGACAATGAAAAAAATATTCTAAACCAGTTAACACTATTGATGAACTAAAAATATTTCTGGAGGCTGTGAAGAGCAGTAATAAAGCAACAATGAATCAAAATGTCTCCCATCAGGGATAAAACATATAAACTAATTATAGTACAAGAGAAAATGACAGCCCTAGAAAATAGGTTAAGGAAATTTAGTATACAAATATAGGTAGCTGTCAGAGAAGGCAATGGCACCCCACTCCAGTACCCTTGCCTGGAAAATGCCATGGACACAGGAGCCTGGAAGGCTGCAGTCCGTGGGGTTCCTGAGGGTCAGGCAAGACTGAGCGACTTCAATTTCACTTTTCACTTTCATGCATTGGAGAAGGAAATGGCAACCCACTCCAGTGTTCTTGCCTGGAGAATCCCAGGGATGGGGAGCCTGGTGGGCTGCTGTCTATGGTGTTGCACAGAGTCGGACAAGACTGAAGTGACTTAGCAGTAGCATAGGTAGCTGAAAATTCAATGATGTAGGAAGTCTCATTTGAGGAATAATTAAATTTTTTTCTTGAACTGGACCTTTTAAAAATACCATCAAAGACAATAAAAATGTTTTTGGCTGTATTAACTGAAACATAAAAAAGCATTAAGATAAGACTGAAACTTAAAATGTGGTTTAGATAACTGATACAAACTTGTTACTTAAAAATACTTCAGTTTTATATGTGAAGTTATGGATACTCAGATGGTAAAAATGCACCTGCAGTGCGGGAGACCTGGGTTTGATCCCTGGGTTGGGAAGATCCCCTAGAGGAGGGCATGGCAACCCACTCTAGTATTCTTGCCTGGAGAATCCCCATGGACAGAGGAGCCTGGTGTGCTACAGTCCATGGGGGCTGTAAAGAGCTGGACATAACTGAGTGACTAAGCACACATGAATACTTAAGGGTTCATGGGAGAAATTGTCAAGTGCGGAAAAAGACTTTAGAATCATAATTGTCCAAAGAGTAATGTCATACTCCCTTTTTGTGTGTAGGAAGACAGAAAAACTCAAAATTGGAGGAGAGGGAAAGTTTACAGCAAAAACTTCTACAAAATATTCACGAAACATTATTTCCTGCACTTTGAAAATCACAGTATGTGGTGAAAGACAATGTTGACAGGAAATGAGTTGTGTGTGAAGGACATGGAGCCAAAAAAGTCTACGAATACTTGTTTTTACACAAGAAAAAATAAGCAGTAAATGGTCATTAAAAACATATGTTTTTGGTAACTATTCATATGTAAATTAAATTTTAAGTTATAATTGAATTGGCAAAGTAAGTTAAATAAGATTCATGATTTTAAAAGTTTGTGCACATGTAGGTCAATGATATTCAGAAGCAATATGAAAGTGTAGCTTAATTACATATAACTTTTAAATTCACATGTGTGAATTCTCTATATCTTTATAGAGAGGTGTTTATAGGTAAACATATGTATACGCATGTATGTGTATATATATACATACCAAATTGCCAACATCCGCTGGATCATTGAAAAAGCAAGAGATTCCCAGAAAAACATCTATTTCTGCTTATTGACTATGCCAAAGTCTTTGGCTGTGTGGATCACAATAAACTGTGGAAAATTCTGAAAGAGATGGGAATACCAGACTACCTGACCTACCTCTTTAGAAAGCTATATGCAGGTCAGGAAGCAACAGTTAGAACTGAACATGGAACAACAGACTGGTTCCAAATAGGAAATGGAGTACGTCAAGGCTGTATATTGTCAGCTTGCTTATTTAACTTCTATGCAGAGTACATCATGAGAAATGCTAGGCTGGAAGAAGCACAAGCTGGAATCAAGATTGCTGGGAGAAATACCAATAAGCTCATATATGCAGATGACACCACCCTTATGGCAGAAAGTGAAGAGGAACTAAAAAGCCTCTTGATGAAAGTGAAAGAGGACAGTGAAAAAGTTGGCTTAAAGCTCAACATTCAGGAAACGAAGATCATGGCATCTGGTCCCATCACTTCATGGCAAATAGATGGGGAAACAGTGGAAACAGTGTCAGACTTTATTTTTCTGGGCTCCAAAATCACTGCAGATGGTGATTGCATCCATGAAATTAAAAGACGCTTACTCCTTGGAAGGAAAGTTATGACCAACTTAGATAGCATATTGAAAAGCAGAGACATTACTTTTCCCACAAAGGTCCATCTAGTCAAGGCTATGGTTTTTCCAGTAGTTATGTATGGATGTGAGAGTTGGACTGTGAAGAAGGCTGAGCCCCGAAGAATTGATGCTTTTGAACTGTGGTGTTGGAGAAGACTCTTGAGAGTCCCTTGGACTGCAGGTAGATCCAACCAGTCCATCCTAAAGGAGATCAGTCCTGGTTGTTCATTGGAAGGACTGATGTTGAAGCTGAAACTCCAATACTTTGGCCACCTTGTGTGAATAGTTGACTCATTGGAAAAGACCCTGATGCTGGGAGGGATTGGGGGCAGGAAGAGAAGGGGATGACAGAGGATGAGATGGCTGGATGGCATCACTGACTCCGGGGACATGAGTTTGAGTAAACTCCGGTATTTGGTGGTGGACAGGGAGGCTTGGGGTGCTGCGATTCATGGGATCGCAAAGACTGGGATTCATGGGACACGACTGAGTGACTGAACTGAATTGATATATACACATAGAGAAAGATATTTTCTTATTAGAAAAATAAGTAAATAACCCTTTAACCGCATTTTAAATTCTACTCTACTAATATTTATTTTTCCTTGGCACTTTTCTATTCCTTTTTTTATGTATGAGGTATAATCCTGAAAGTGATGCTACAGAAAAGGAGGACAAAGAATTGAGATGAAAATATCACAGGGCACTAAAATAACTCCACTACAGTTGGGCTCTGGCCATGCTGGCTTGACTCCAGAACACGTTTCCTTGAGGCGAGTGTCCCTGAAATGCTCTGGGAAAAACTGGAGATGGTTTAAAATCATAGCCTTGAAATTCATCCTAATTACAAATTTGATCTTTTCAAAGAGAACCTGCTCCTGAAGGAATTTTACAGGCAGTAGCAGACTTAAAGGGCTTCCAGGTGGCTCAGCTGGTTAAGTGTCTGCCTGCAATGCAGGAGACCCAGGTTCTATCCCTGGGCCGGGAAAGATCCCCTGGGGAAGGAAATGGCAACCCACTCCAGTACTCTTGTCTGGAAAATTCTATGGATGAAGCAGCCTGGCAGGCTACAGTCCATAGGGTCTCAAAGAGTTGGACTGACTGAGAAACTTTACTTTCACTTTTTCATCAGACTTAGAAAGTTTTTAGTGATAAAGCAATAATTCAAATATTAGCTTGAGGTGAATTCTAAATGGTGACAAATTTGGAGAGAGGGGAATTGAAAAAACCAAATAGAATCTAATAATTTATGATAATAAATTTCAAGAAGGGGACATGAAAAATGGAAAAGATAGAGCCATTCTGAGGAATTACTTTATCTGCTGCTTCAGCTATATTGACTATATGTGCTGTTTTCAGATTTGAGCTCATCTAATCCAACCAGTCCATTGTAAAGGAGATCAGTCGTACGTGTTCTTTGGAAGGACTGATGCTAAAAAGCTGAAACTCCAGTACTTTGGCCACCTCATGCGAAGAGTTGACTCATTGGAAAAGACTCTGATGCTGGGAGGGATTGGAGGCAGGAGGAGAAGGGGATGACAGAGGATGAGATGGCTGGATGGCATCACCAATTCGATGGACATGAGTTTGAGTGAACTCCGGGAGTTGGTGATGGACAGGGAGGCCTGGCATGCTGCAATTCATGGGGTCGCAAAAAGTCAGACACGACTGAGCGACTGAACTGAACTGAAGACTTTGTGAATTTAATTCTTACAGAAACTTTCCCATAGTTTTAAAGTTTGAGGAAATAGCTGCCTGTTTTGACTAACTCTTCATTGCAAAAATAATTTTTCATTCTTTGAGAGTTTACTTCTCTCAATTACACAGGATAAAAGACTCTGATGCTGGGAGGGATTGGGGGCAGGAGGAGAAGGGAACGACAGAGGATGAGATGCCTGGATGGCATCATGGACTCGATGGATGTGAGTTTGAGTGAACTCCGGGAGTTGGTGATGGACAGGGAGGCCTGGCGTGCTGCAATTCATGGGGTCGCAAAGAGTCGGACACGACTGGGCGACTGAACTGAACTGAACTGAACAGCAAGAGTACCATTTTCTTAAATAAGAAGAAATAATTGGCTCTATTACAATAGGAAACATAGACAGTATGTTCTTAAAATGATATAGATATTGTGTTATTGAAAAAATAAATAGTGCACAAAATTTCTAAACAAAGCAAAAATCTGTAATGGTCTTAAAAGTGCATCTGCTATATTTTAATACAACTTTGATTCTGTTTTATATCTGTCCTTCAACTTGGAATGAGGATGCTCTGTGGGTAGAAGAGATACTTATGGACTGAAAATTAGGACAAATGAAACTTTCTGCAGATATCCTGGCATGAAAGGAGTTGAAGGGAAAAACTTAGTTTCCAAGAACTACAAAAGGATGCTTATCCTGCTGAGGAAAAGATTCATGGTTATAGATTATGTGTTTGAGTTTGAAAGTGCTAAGCAAACCTTAGCGAAATGTAGAAATATTGGTCCAAAGAGATTTAAAAGGAAATTTTGAGTCATAAAAGAACATTGAGGAGAGTCATAAAGAAAGACATGTAGTAACAAGTCATAAGATGAAATTTGTCTGTACCATCAACACATATGCTTAATAAAGTCGCCTGGGAATTTTATAGAAAATGCAAATTACAGTGGAATTTTAAAGCTAAAAAAGTTGAAATAATTATAAGAAAAAAGTCAAATGTGAACTGCTGTTTGATACACAAGGAATAGTAGAGATGGGTTTCTTTGTTCTTGCACCAGAAACAGCTTCAAACACATTGTATGGCTTGCATCCGTTGCATTTGGGGTAGAGTAGACTGATGCTCAGCGCCGAAGAACTGATGCAATACTTTGGTCACCTGATGCGAAGAGCCAACTCATTAGAAAAGACCCTGATGCTGGGAAGGATTGAGGGCTAGAGGAAAAGGGGTTGACAGAGAATGCTTGGATGACATCACCAACTCAGTGGATATGAGTTTGAGCAGACTTTGGGAGGTAGTAAAGGACAGGGAAGCCTGGCCTTCTGCAGTCTATGCGGTTGGAAAGTTGGACACAACTTAGCACCTCAACAAGATTGATGCTTTTCTCGCAGAACAGGGAGCTTGTCCTGGGATCCAGAGACCTCAGCTCTTTGCTGTTAGCGGAGCCATTTGATTCTGACCTTTGAGAATTTTCGTCTTAAACTTATAAAATGGAGGAGTAGGGCTAGATGATTTATCGGATTCTTCTTTGATGCAGTTCTGAAGGTCTTATCTTTAGTTCATTTGACTAAGCTTGAATAATGACCATGTTAAGAAAAACTTATGTGGACAGGCTGGATTTTCTTCATGAGACGAATAAAAAGATCCTCAAAAAGAAGGCTCTTCATATTGCCTTCTAGAGTCAGTAATGGTTCAAGAATATTCTTCTTTTCAAATAATCATAGAAGTAAATTATGGGTTCTCTGCATGACACAGTACTTAAAATAACCATTTAGATTATCCCGTTGCAAACTCTTTCACCCCCAGCTGGTTAAACCTCTCTCAATCCTTTCTGGTGGGGCTCCAAGGTTCAGTCTTCTGGTATTTAAAAATCAAAACTGAACACTTGGCAGCCACTGATCATGAATTGAATTCTTTGCATAGATCCTAAAACCAAAACACCATACTTGTTTTTATCACTCAGATCTTTTAAGCTGGGTCAAGTTTTATAAGAAGCTTTTTTCATTTAGCCTTGACTCTTAAAGCTCCATCAAAATGCCCCATTCTCGCTGGCTTCCCGGAGCTCCTAAATTTGTGTTGGTTTAATGCTTGCTTGTTTTAAGGTTACTCCCACTGATATTCTCTTCCACACACACACATGAAGGAAGCCTGTTAACCTCCTTGTCCTTTCCAACAACCTTAAAAATCCCTGCTCTTTTGGTATTATCTTCCTCCACTCCCAGTGGCCTCATCTGGTCATCATGAAAGGATGAAGAAGGCAGTTCAAATGCAAATAGATAAAAGTCAGGGTTTAGATCATTACAGACATTGGACTAGAAATTTGACTGATCTTCAGTTAGTCAGTCAGTTCAGTCAGTCAGTCGTGTCCGACTCTTTGCGACCCCATGAATCGCAGCACACCAGGCCTCCCTGTCCATCAGCAACTCCCAGAGTTTACTCAAACTCACGTCCATCGAGTCGGTGATGCCATCCAGCCATCTCATCCTCTGTCATCCCTTTCTCCTCCTGTCCCCAATCACTCCCAGCATCAAGGTCTTTTCCAGTGAGTCAACTCCTCACATGAGGTGGCTGAAGTATTGGGAGTTTCAGCTTCAGCATCAGTCCTTCCATTGAACACCCAGGACTGATCTCCTTTAGGATGGACTAGTTGGATTTCCTTGCAGTCCAAGGGACTCTCAAGAGTCTTCTCCAACACCACAGTTCAAAAGCATCAATTCTTTGGTGCTCAGCTTTCTTCTGATCTTACTTATAGCCAAACATACGTGTTTATCAGTGTATAGAGGGAGGAATGTATTAGATCTTTAGGGAAACAACTTTGTGTGGCATTAGGTTCTGAGTGACATTTCTGGAGTGTGACATCACATTGAAAAATGTCCCCCAATACAGTACATTTTTGAGTCTACAGTCCTCTCAATATAAGTTAAGGACAGAGAGCTCAAGTGGAACTTAGTGAAAGAATTTTTCTGGGGACTAAGACAGATACAAGCATATGAAGTTTTGTGTGATCTGATCTGGCCTAATCGACAGAAAAATGGACTATTCTTTAAACATTATTCCATTTTTGCTCTCTCAGCTAGGGTTTTGGTGTAAGTTGGGCAGCAAACTGTTTGAGGTTACTCAGGTATGTACCTGTGATACCTAAATATTATGAAGAGGATTCCACACTTGTTCAGTTTCCACCCTTGTTCAAATTCCACTGTTTATCTCCCATATACTTTCTCTCCTACTGCAGAGCTGTCAGACCTATTTCTCTCAGAGTTCTTTCCGAAAAACTTGTTTTCCGGTCTTACCCTCTGTACCTCTTTTCTAATTTTGCACCATTGAATAACAAATAATAAACCTGACAAAGGCAGAATCCTCCTTGGAAGGCAAGGAAGGGGGAGTAGATAGACAGGATCCTTAGCAAAGTTAGTGGTTAAGAGCCAGCCTCTGTTATTAAGTTTTATTCAGTCACACATACATTATCTTTGTTAAACTTTATAATGATGCGTGTGGCATGTATTGTTTTTCTGTTTACATGCAGGAAACAAAATTTCCAAGAGTTTATAGAATTTGCTCAGAGTCTCATAACTAGAAACTGGTTCAGCTGACATTGTGAATCCTGGTCTTGTAAGAGCCTGGAGGGCAAGTTTTTTGTGGGACTGGTTAAGGTCAAATCCATCCCCTGTAAAGACTGGATTAGCCAGTGGTAATGCTGATACCCTTTTAACAAAATGGGTGGACAGGTCCTGACTCAGGATCCCACTGGTTTCAATGACTTGACTACTTACACATAGGTTTAGGAACCTTCCACATACATAAAACCTAAATGAATGTAATGTATAGCAGAACGCTATACAATTATCACACATATACTCAATACAAAAGTTAAATCACACTCTTGCATTTTCCATTCAGGTATATTAGCACAGATAGTTCGATGTTTAGGGGTCTTCAAGATCACTCAGTTTCAGTGATTTGCTAAAAGGGCTCACAGAACTCAGAAAAACTGTTATATTCATAGTAATTGTTTATTGCAGCCAAAGGATACAGATTAAAATCAGCAAAGGCAGAAGGGTCACAAATTGGAGAGGAGAGACCAGAATCAATTTCTAGTTGTCCTTTCCCAGTGGAGTCACTTGGCAGAGCTTAATTCACTCAGCAATGACAGGACAGATACACAGTGCTTTGCCTATCAGGAAACTCACTCAAGCATTAATGTCTAGAGTTGCTATTGCAGGTTGGTCAAATCAGTCAATCTTAAAGGAAATCAACCTTGCATATTCATTGGAAAGACTGATGCTGAAGCTGAAGCTGCAGTACTTTGGCCACCTGATGTGAAGAGCCAACTCATTGGAAAAGACACTGATCCTGGGAAAGATTGAAGGCAAAAGGAGGGGGCAGCAGAGGATAAGATGGTTAGATAGTATCACTGACTCCATGAACCTGAATTTGAGCAAACTTCGAAAGATGGTGAAGGACAGGGGAGCCTGACATGCTGCAGTCTGTGAGGTCCCAAAGAGTTGGATAGGACTCGTGCATATGACTGACTTTAGTTATTTCATCTCTAGCTCCCTTCAGAGGTCATACTGATTCAGCATAGACCAGACTCCCACTATAAATCACGTTGATCAACTATCTGGCAAGTCCCAAAGCTACAAGTATATAAACACTCTTATCAGGCAAGATATTTCAAGAGTCTAGAGGATATCTCCCAGTAGCTGGTCAAAGGCCATTATGCACAGTTAAGATAAATCTAATAGGTATATGCAGAAATGAATTGAAATAGAATTGGCCACCTAAAATGTAGCTTCTTAGAGAAATTTTAATCACTTATAGAGTAACTGATTTGGGACATAAAATTTTATTTTCCAATAGAAAATGTTACTCAACACAATAATTGAGAGAAAATATAATCTTTCAGAATATTTTATATTTGTAAGAAAAATCATTCAAAGCCAGAGTTTAAATAGACCAGTGGTTTTAAAGATTATGATTCAAGGTTCCTGAGTCACCACTGGATTCGGGAGTTTTGAAAATGGGCCTTGTTGGGTGAATGGGCATGCTTTTGAGTGCCTGCTGTTCTTTCAACCAGAGCAGCTGTGTTTCAAACTATTTTCCTGATTTATATTTCTGGGTAAAAGCTCATCTGAAGAAAAGGTACTTGGGTTTAAAAACGCAAAACAGAACTGAAAACCAATTGTTACAGATTTAATTGTGCCTCTCAAAGACATTATATTGAATCTGAACCTCCAGTGCTTCAGAAAGTGACCTTTTTTTGGAAATAGGGCTGTTGCAGTTATAATTAAAATCAAGATGAGGTCATACTTCAGTAGGCAGTATGGAGTGGGACCTTAATCTAACCTGACTGGTGTCCTTGTAAGAAGAGAAGAAAGATGCTCAGGGAGAAGGCAGTCATGTGAAGACAGAGGCTGGGACAGGAGCAGCTGCAAACCAAGGAACACTGAGGAATCCTGGGAAACACCAGAAGCCAGAAGCAGCCAGGAAGGCTTCCCCTTTCTTAAGTCTCAGAGGGAGCGTGGCCCTGCTGATACTTGGATTTTGCACTTCTAACACTCTGTACTGTGAGACAATAAATTTTTGTTATTTTAAGCCACCCAACTTGTGGAGCTATGTTATGACAACATTAGAAACCTAATGCACTGACTAGTCTGATTTCATTCAACTGATCAAAAATTAAGAGGTTAGGCAGCTTACTGAAGACTGAGAGTACCGAAGAGATCTACTGTGTATCTGTTCAAAAAATATGCTGTAATTCTGTGTGTTTGAAATGGATCACATTATTTAGTTAGCAACAACATCAACAAAGTATATTTTTATAGATAAAACTCAAGGTTTCATAAGTAGTCTTTATAAAATCATGTTATACACCTTAAATATATAAAAATTTTGTCAATTATATATCAATACATTTGGGGAGGGGAGACATAGCCTGGCTGATAAAATTAGGCTCCTGAAAGCAGTGCAGATTTTTGCAGCTGCAATTGAGGAATGGAACTATGTATCAGTTTTTCTGGCCTGAGTTAAAAGAAAACTGGCTAGTGGGTTTTTAATCCATTCAAGTACTCATTCATTATTATTTTCACTAGAGGGAAAAAGAACTGGGTGTGGGGGTGGAAGTAGAGAACAGAATTTTCAATAGTTGACTTTTTTTTAGTGGAATAAGCAAAGCACATGCAAGAAAAAATAAAGTCGTAGTCCTTAATTAGATGTCACTCAGGAGATGTGGGTTTGATCCCTGGGTCAGGAAGATCCCCTGGAGGAGGGCATGGCTACCCACTCTAGTATTCTTATCTGAAAAATCCCATGGACAGAGGAGCCTGGAGGGCTACAGTCCACAGGGTTGCAGAGTCAAACATGACTGAAGCAACTGAGCACAGCAGCCCTATTTTCAGAATTTATCTAATCTTAAACTTAACTTTTAATCAATTACCCATGAGTATATTGTAGTCCAGGCCAAAACTCAGTGGCTTAACGGAAACCACATACTGTTGTTGTATCTGCAGGAGGTTAGTCTTGGCTCAGGAGTGTCTCTGATTTAAATGTCTTTCAGGCTCCTTAGATCAGCAGGATGCTGTTAGAGAATATTTTTCTCATAACAATGGAAGAGGTAGGTGTAAGAGGGCAGGTGAAAAAGTGAGCGTGAAGTTTCTTAAGGCCTAGGCTGTAGGCTGGCATACTGCTATTCCAGCCCTGCATCGCTGGACAAAGCAAGTTATATAGTGTGTTAGTTAGCTAGGGCTGCTGTAGCAAAGTACTGTAGACCAGGTAGCTTAAAACTATGGAGATTTATTGTCTCACTGTTCTGGAGCATCGAAGTCCAAAATCAAAGAATTCCATTAGACCAACCTCATCCGTTTTGAACACTCTGGCCATCAGAATTCTTTTGTTTGTTTGGCTGTGCTAGGTCTTAGTTATGGCGGGAGCCATATCTTCTATCTTCACTGCGGTACATGTGAATTTTAAGTTGAGGCATGTGGGATCTAGTTCCCTGGCCAGGTGTGGAACCTGCATTAGGAGCTCAGAATCTTGGCCGCTGGACCACTAGGGAAGTCCTTGGGCATCAGAATCTTAAGGCAGTGTGAGAGAGGCCATCAGGTCCTGCTGTTCATACTTAGAAATTAAAAAAGCCTAACTCAGGCTTTTATGAAGAAACCAAAGAATGTGTTAATAAGACTATAGCTCCACCATGAGCAGAAGATTGGGAAAGGTAGCCCCAATACTTTGTAGTACTGCCTATTGAGATTCTTTTTTCTCACCCCTTGAATCTTGCTTCAATTTGTGCAAAGCGGTGTTGTTTAAGTTCTGGATCTTAGGACTCCAAAGCCTTTCAGCTTTCATCTTTGCTATCTCAGAATGTTCCCTAAGACCACCATGTGAGGAAACTGATCTATATGCTGGAGGGTGAGAGGCCGTGTGGAGGAGAACCATGGTTGCCCAGGTGATAGCCCATGATAGCCAGTCATGTCAGAGTGGTAAAGTGAAAAGTTCTGGTCCCATCTTGGTCATCTTCTTTGTGCCCTACGTTCTCTAGTCTCATACCAGCTGCCCCCAAATCTCTGCTTCAAGCTTTGTTTTATATAAATGATAAGCAAGATTTTACTGTTTTCCTTTGCATGAGCTCAAATTATAAAACTTTAATAAGAAAAATTTTAATTGATTGATTTATTTGGGAAATCTGCTTTGAATGAGTGGCTTCCTGAAGTTTTCTGCTGTGCTAACATGAACAGGCAATTCTGTGTTCCCTCCGCAAGATCAGCACACTCTTCAGTTCAGTGTTGGGAAGGGCATTTATGCTCTTGGAGAGGAGTAGTTTCCTGTTTGTTGTCTGAGCTGGAAAAAGATCTCTTCTTGTGCCAAGAACATCACATAGATTTCATCTTGTCTGATAATTCTGATTTGTGGTGACTGCCTGGAGTAATATTAAGAAATATTGCAAAGCCACATCCAGGTTCGGCTATAACTGATTGACGATGTCTTCCCTGGAGAGGAAAGAGGTGCTTGGTACACTTTCCATTGTATTTCCTACCGTTGGTCATGGTACTTTCTCTGAAAACAATTAAACAGCTCCTTTCCTCTAATAGTAGCAACACTAGGGGATTTCTGTTTAATCACTTTGTACCCAGTAGACATAGTTTATAAAGTTATATTAGCTAGCCTAGATAGAGCTTAATAAGATTCACTGATAACTGACATCATTAGAGACAGTAACCTCATCTAAAGTGTAAAGGCTGTTATATTGGTCATTCTTATTTATGCACTTTCTTTAACAATTGTGTATAATGGTTATTTAGTTATTTAATCCATGGCAATATTTTTTGCAATAAACAATATTTTTTAACTATAAAATAAAGTTACAATGATAAAATTGCAAAAGTCTGTAAGAGTTAAATTGAGAGGTGAGGGTTAGCCAACTATGGCCAATGGCTAGTGGGCCAAATTCAATCTGCCACCTGTTTTTTGTTTTTGTTTGTTGGCTGTGCCAGGCAGCATGTGGGCTCCCTAATCATGGATCATACCTGTGCCCCCTGCAGTGGAAGCATGGAGTCTTAACCTCTGGACCACCAGGGAAATCCCATCTGTTTTTACAAATAAAATTTTATTGGAACACAGCCATTGGCCTATAGCTGTTTTTGCACCAGGATAACAGGATCCAGTAGTTGCAGTGGAGACCAGCAGAGTTGAGTAGCTGCAGTGGAGACCTTATAGCCTGCAAAACCTGAGATATTTGCTATTTGACCTACTACAGAAAAAGTTTGCCAACCCCTGATGAATTGAAATGGTTAAGGAGCTAATGCTTATTAACTGCTTTCCATATTCAGGGAACTGGAATGGACGTAACCCTATGATGGGCTCTTTCCTACTTAAAAATGGTAGCACAAGCAGTGTAGCCCAAGTAGTGCATATTAAAATTAACTGAGTAGAGTTGTTTAAACTATTAATACTGGGATATGACCCAGGTGAGGTATACATATTTTTGAAAGCTGCTCAGCTGAATCTGATATGCTGTAAGGTTACAAAGCATTGATCAAGGTTATTATTTTATATTTTAGCTGTTTGCTCTTACAGAGGTTAGATGGTATAACTAGCCTGTTTGACTTACAGTGGTTCAAATATGATAGAAAGTAAATCTGAAATAGCTTAACAAAATGGAATATAAAAATTTCCGGGAATGTCCAGTACTAATTCAGACTGAGCCATTTTAAAGTCCCAAGCCGAAAGAATTTTTGCTGATCCAATTTTCTTATTTGTAAAGCAGCCACAAATCTCCAGATTCAAAACTAATAGTCAGGCTAACAAAAAAGTTATTTAAGTCTATTTTTTTTGTGTGTGCCTTACTTTCTTAACACTCTTGAATCATTTACTTCAGAAAATAAATCCTGATATAGCTATATTCTGTCTTGCAGTTAGAAATCTTGTTCACATTGAAATACTACTTAGAAAGTACTTGAAAAATTTGGTAGAATACAAGAGAATTTAGTTTTGGCTAGATAAAGACAATTTTTTTCTAGTTCAACATGTGGCAAATTATAATGGGTATCCCAGGAATAGTGGCTCAGGAAGCTCTTTCACGGCTCTGGTTCTAAGGATATATACACTCGTTGTCCTGTTTAGTGCACCACTGACTTTTTCTGAGTTTAAGTAGTAATTTTGATAAGGCATATTCCAAATTTTTTCATAGATATCTGAAAGTAAGACTTCAGTGAATTACTGGAATTACACAAAGGCAGAAGTTATTTATAGATGGAGAAGAATCACACTTTAAGATGCTTATTCCAGAGATGTATCTTGAGAATTTCCTAGACAGGTTAGTGCACCAATAGTAAAAATTATACATTTATAATTTAATTTTTACCAGCCTAGCAACTAGTTCAAGCATATGTGGAGATGAAAATTTCCATCCATTTTGCCAAATCACACTTCATCAGTCTGAAATATCTGTCTTGGCCACACCCACCCTGTTTGGTGCCAGTTCTACTTCACTACTGTGTTCTTCTTCACTACTGTCTTCTCAAAGCCTGAAATTTCCTCTCCCATCAAACTAGGAAAACTTGGAAATCTTTTGGCTAGAGATATTCTTACAGATCCTTAACGAAATTCTGATAGATTGAAATGATGAGAAGAATCCATCTTATTTTTTTTAAATCATGTTCTCTTTATACTCTTCTGTTCTTACTTTCTGTGGAATTGGCAATGCCACCATGAAAACCAATCTGTTCATCCTCATCCGAGAATATCTGTTTTCTACTGAGACTAGTTTCTCTTTAAATGATGCATGCATTTTTCTTTGCAGAAGACTGCAAAATCCTGGGTCTGCTTCCCTTCTTACAGCAGAACCTCAGAGTGTATCAGAAGTAACATTTTCCACAGTGAGAGAATAACATTCTCTTGGGGTGTGTGTGTGTGTGTGTGTGTGTGTGTATACACATATATATATATGTATATATATATATATACACATATACATATACATACTGTGCATATGTTCAGTCGCTCAGTCGTGTCCAGCTCTTTATGACCCCATGGACTGTAACCCGCCAGGCTCCTCCATCCATAGGATTTTTCAGGCAAGAATACTGAAGTAGATTGCAGTTTCCTTCCCCAGGGGATTTTCCAGATCCATGGATCAAACCTGTGTCTCCTGTATTGGCAGCAGATTCTTTACCAGTGAACCACCTGGGAATATATGTGTGTGTGTGTGTGTGTGTGTGTGTGTGTGGTGTACATATATGTATATGCATATATATATATAATTTTTTTATACTCTTATTCCCAATTTTAGAGAAAAAGTACTAAGAAGCGCAGTGTAAAAAAGCACAGTAATAACACAGGAAAGAAACTTATTTATTTAGTATCTAATATATGCAAAGCCTTGATAGCACTTCACATATGTTATCTAATTGTCATAAGAAATCATCATACAGGTATCGTTTCCATTTTTACTGATGAGTAGGTGGATTTTCAAGGTCATAAGCTGGTAAACAATCTGTTTTTTATAGTCCAATGTAACTAACAAGTGATCAATTAACATTAATTATAAATCAGTGGATTCTTATTTAATGAGCTCTTGCTCATTAAATTTGGAAATCACTTTTCATTTTTTCATATATGCCTCAGGATGCATCACAGGCATTTATGAATGAGTAATTTCCACCTCCATATGAGGAATGTGGTAACTTTCCAAAAATATCTACATACCCAGAGTAGCTTCCCACCACCTCCTAAGAGTAAGTTAGGTCTCTTTATGATGTCAGCCCTCTGAAGCTAAGTCCTTTTTCTTTAGTTGAAGGGTGCAGCTTTGAAAATGACTGCAGTTTGATGTCTTACAACTTATTGTAGTTCTCTGCAAGTTCAGACATTTTCTGCAGCAAACAGAGAGTACAAATGTAGCTAAGTGTTAATTAAAAAGAACATCTTGAGTGTAAACATTAAAAATTGATCACCTTCTGTGAGCAATTTAATTTATAAGCATTAACATATTCTAAGCTGATGTCTTGAGTTTTACTAGAACATCTCTTGGTGCAAAATGAAGGGAAAGAAGGAAGAACCCTTAACATGAATATATTTAAATTCCTCTCTTCCCAGTCCGGAGAAGGCAATGGCAACCCACTCCAGTACTCTTGCCTGGAAAATCCCATGGATGGAGGAGCCTGGTGGGCTTCAGTCCATGGGGTCGCTAAGAGTCGGACACGACTGAGCAACTTCACTTTCACTTTTCACTTTCATGCATTGGAGAAGGAAATGGCAACCCACTCCAGTATTTTTGCCTGGAGAATTCCAGGGATGGGGGAGCCTGGTGGGCTGCCGTCTATGGGGTCGCACAGAGTCAGACACGACTGAAGCAACTTAGCGGCAGCAGCAGCAGCTTCCCAATCACAGTGGGTGTGCAAATTCTAGGGCCAGAGACATGGCTATTTCAGTGTTGCTCTAACTGCAGCAGCTGAAGAGCAGCGGCATCCCAATGTCCCTGGCCCCCCACCCCTCATGTTCGGATTCACACCATCAATTCTGCATCGTTGTAATTGTTTTTGGCAAAGTGGGAGACCTGTGGAGTGGCTCTGACAGCTTTCCTTTCCTTTTGGGTTATACTAAATCATTAATGAGTGCATTTATTTATTGAATTTTCAACTTGTTCAGTAAGGTGTAGCAGAGTGTGCATATGAGAGAATGAAGAAAAGAATAAATTAAGTTTCATCACCAAAGTCAGCTGACTATCTCCGTGAGTTTAATTAATGGAATACTTTTTCCCTTTAGTTCCAGAGTCTGTTTTCAATGTCAAGATCCTGATGCTGCAGTTTGAAAATATTACTAAATACAGTTAGTGTCGTCAGAAATGAGAACTCGGGGGAATTTCTTGTGGGTTTCTCTTTAGATCCCTTAACATGTCCTATGTTTTATTGAGTCCCTTCCCTAGTCCTGGGAGTCTAGTGACTCAGGGCTTTTCTGATGCTCCCTGCCTGCTCAAAGCTCCATGCAGTCATTCTGTACATGTCTTCTTCCCTCCCTCCTACTCCTCCAAAAATTCACTGATTCTCTACTCCATTCTTTTAGCATTTCATTCTAATAGGAAATCTGATTTATCTATGGCAGGTATGAGCAGTTGACAATGACTCTTTAAGGAGGTACAAAGGTGTCTGCTTTTAAAAAGTATTAAGTGACTTCAATTTTGAGAGATGAGAAATCTTCAAAATCCTATTGTGTAGAGTGTCTTAGAACTGAATCTGCCATGTCTTTTTCATGCTTGGCTATTGTATGGGTGAGATGAAAATAAGTTCAGAAAAAATTTTTCTTTTTAATTTTTAAATTTTTATTCATTTATTTTTGGCTATGCTGGGTCTTCATTGCTTTGCGGGCTTTTCTCTAGTTGCCACAAGTGGGGGCTACCCTCTAGTTGTAGTTTGTTGGCTTCTTATTGCAGTGGCCTCTCTTGTTGTGGAGCACGGGCTCTAGGCTGCGAGGGTTTCAGTACTTGTGGCACTTGCGCTCAGTAGTTGTGGTTCCTGGGCTCTGGAGCACAGGCTCAGTAGTTGTGATGTACAGGCTTAGTTGGTCTGTGGCATGTGCTGCAGCTGCTGCTAAGTTCCTTCATTCGTGTTCGACTCTGTGCGACCCCATAGATGACAGCCTACCAGGCGTGTGAGATCTTCCCATATCAGGAATCGAACCCATGTCTCCTGTATTGACAGGCAGATTCTTTACCACTGAACCCCTAGGGAAGCCCCCTCAATATTCTTAACTAGATTTATCTTATAATAACCAAAAAGGGATTTCAGAATGGGCTTGGAAAAGAATTTTAGGCTTTTTAAAAATTTTTGCTTCATGTACAAATTAGGGTAATATTTTAATGAAGACATTGTGTTTCAGTGTCTGTAATATGTGGTCATAGACTGCATTATGTGTAGCAAATGGTAAGATTTAAATTTTAAAATAAAACTCTACCTAATAGCTCATCAAAATAAAACTGTATTGAGTGCTGATGGCCTCTGGCTTATTTTTAGCAGGTAACTTAGTGGAGGGCTTGCAAAGGTATAATTGTTGGTGTCATTCTTCAAACCCCAGCACAAATACAAGACAGTATCCACGTGAAATTCTAGTGTACTAAAAATATAACTAAGTTTGAAAGAGAGAGTTTAATTTTATTAAATTGTCAAGAAATTAAAGTGAAGTAATTTATTTTAACATAAACTTAATCATCAGTGAAAGTTTAAAATAAATAGTATTTTAAATGTTTCAATCCAAACTAATATTTCTTTGGAATGTTTTAGGGTAATTGAGCAAAAATGAATTCTGTTTCCCAAATCCTACAGCTTTAAGGACCAATTTCATAGCAGTACAGAGAATATATTATTAAAAAATAGTGGCAGTTTTATGTATTTTATTTTGGCTCTGGACTCCTATGTATTTATGAGAAGAAGGAATATGGATAAAAGAGATCTTTCTGTCCATTGTCTGATGAATACCTATGTGTGATTATTGCCCTAACCACTTCCAGATATTTTTGCCAAGTTTCCAAAAAATATGCATTTATCTACTGCATTAAAAATGATTTAAGGTTCTTAAAAAGTCTGATTATACTATTAACTTATCAAAAATTTGCATATGAAAATTAAACTCTAGCTGGATAATAAAATTTATGCTATAATTTTAATTCTTCAAAAAAGATATTTACACAGGTTCACGGTTTCCCACTGGGCATTTTTCAGTTGGCATCTTAAGGGGCTACTATTGATTATAGTGGCATTGGATTCAGGGAGAGCAGGAATCAGAAGTGTGCATCGTTGTCAGAACGACATTCCAAGTACCAAATCAATCACTTTGTAGCTGATCAACCTTAGAACACCACTGTAAAATGGGTATAGTAACAGCCGCTTCACAGAAATTGCAGGAGGAGCACAGGAAGCTATGTGAGGAACTATATTATGCCAATGAGTTATAACCTGGAAAAGAGTAAGGGAAAAACAAAGCAAGTCAATTTTGTCCTCCCCACCACCCATCCCACTAAACCATCTTGGTCAAGGATTATTTGTGCCTCAAACAGACAGTTATCCAGAATAGCTGATATTGAACAATGAGGATACTTTTCAGTTGTGACAATTCATTAATCTTAAGGGAAAAAAAAAAACCCGGAATTCATTGGTTCATGTAACTAGAAAGCCTTAGAGATGCTGGAAAAGATGTCATGAGGAATCTTCATCTTTTTCAGCATTTCTTGGCTCTGTTGTCCTCTGTGGTATCTTCATGCTCAGGCAAGCCACCCCCAAATGGTGGTGAGAATGGCCTCAACAATTCCCAACCTTGTGAAGTCCCTTTGTGCTTGAGATCTCAGAAGGGCAGAGACTCTCAATTCTCTTATCAGTCTCCAGAAAGGGATTGTAAATCACTGAGGATGGGTTTTGTTCAACAGCCTCCCCCTTCACCACTAGGAAGAGAAGGGACAGTTCCTAAAACAAGAGCATCCAAAAGGGTGATGGGCAGACAAAAGTTGTCTGACATCTAGTACTCTGGTTCAAGTGAAAAAAAAAAAAAAGACCTTGAGGAATCTCATAGGGTTAGAAACAGGAAATGAGATACAACAGGGCCACAAAGAGATTGGAACTGCAAAGTCTCCCCTACAGCTAAGTGGGGTTGGGTTTCCCACTTTTATGTTCCCATAGTATCCTGAACTTTCCCTATCATAACATTTGTGGCATTTATCATAATCAGTTCCTCTCAGTCCTTTTTGAGAATCAAGCCTATGAAGGCGTGGGCTTTTATTGTCCCATCTGCTGTTGAATCCCTAGAATCTATGGTAATGTAGGGATCCTAGTAGGTTTAGCAAATATTTGAATGAGTGGATAAATAAATGAGGTTGCTCACTTTGTCTCTCATGGTGCTAGATAATCCGTCATTCATCTGCTCCATTTATATGCCCTCCCTCCTATACATTGGTGTCTTTGTTCTCTCATATATACTTATCATTGGCTTTGCTCTGCTATCTCAGTAATTTGGCCCTGATTTTGCCTGTTCTTTTGGCTCTAGAGTCTCTCAGTTTCTCAACTGTAAATTTAAGAAGGAGAATAAGAAACATTTGGGTCATTGTCGATGCTTTATGTAAGGAACTGCAGGTGGGGGTGGGGATATGTTGTCACAAACTATGTAGGGCTGCATAACCCATCTCTTCAGCAAGGACTCTAGTTGTAACTACATTCATCCCTCAAGTGATCTATAGAGGGAAAGTGATATAATCAATTTGTCTCAAATCAGATTTTAGTAAATGAAACATATCCATAAAAGTCTTATTTACTAGCTCCCAGAAGGTCAGTTTTGATTCCAGTCCCCAAAAAAGGCAATGCCAAACAATGCTCAAACTACTGTACAATTGCACTCATCTCACATGCTAATAAATTAATGCTCAAAATTCACCAAGCCAGGCACAGAAATATGTGAACTGTGAAATTCCAGATGCTCAAGCTGGTTTTAGGAAAGGCAGAGGAACCAGAGATCTGCTGGATCATGGAAAAAGCAAGAGAGTTCCAGAAAAACATCTATTTCTGCTTTATTGACTATACCAATGCCTTTGACTGTGTGGATCACAAGAAACTGGAAAATTCTGAAAGAGATAGGAATACCAGACCACCTGACCTGCCTCTTGAGAAACCTATATGTAGGTTAGGAAGTAACAGTTAGACCTGGACGTGGAACAACAGACTGGTTCCAGATAGGAAAAGGAGTACGTCAAAGCTGTATATTGTCACCCTGCTTATTTAACTTCTATGCAGAGTACATCATGAGAAATGCTGGGCTGGAGGAAGCACAAGCTGGAATCAAGATTGCCGGGAGATATATCAATAACCTCAGATATGCAGATGACACCACCCTTATGGCAGAAAGTGAGGAGGAACTAAAAAGCCTCTTGATGAAAGTAAAAGAGGAGAGTGAAAAAGTTGGCTTAAAGCTCAACATTCAGAAAACGAAGATCATGGCATCTGGTCCCATCATTTCATGGGAAATAGATGGGGAAAACAGTGAAAACAATGTCAGACTTTATTTTTCTGGGCTCCCAAATCACTGCAGATGGTGATTGCATCCATGAAATTAAAAGACACTTACTCCTTGGAAGGAAAATTATGACCAACCTAGATAGCATATTGAAAAGCAGAGACATTACTTTGCCAACAAAGGTCCGTCTAGTCAAGGCTATTGTTTTTCCAGTGGTCATGTATGGATATGAGAGTTGGACTGTGAAGAAAGCTAAGCGCCGAAGAATTGATGCTTTTGAACTGTGGTGCCGGAGAAGACTCTTGCGAGTCCCTTGGACTGCAAGGAGATCCAACCAGTCCATCCTAAAGGAGATCAGTCCTGGTTGTTCATTGGAAGGACTGATGCTGAGGCTGAAACTCCAATACTTTGGCCACCTCATGCGAAGAGTTGACTCACTGGAAAAGACCCTGATGCTGGGAGGGATTGGGGGCAGGAGGAGAAAGGGACGACAGAGGATGAGATGGCTGGATGGCATCACTGACTCTATGGACATGAGTCTGAGTGAACTCCGGGAGTTGGTGATGGACAGGGAGGCCTGGCGTGCCGCAATTCATGGGGTTGCGAAGAGTCAGACATGACTGAGTGACTGACCTGACCTGAATTCCCTTAAAAGCCATAAGTGCTCTAGTATCTTGAATATTATTCAAGTCTACTCTAGGATGTAGATCTTTCATGTATCATAACTATGACTTTTCCTCTCATCTATTCAGTGTGCTGCAATTCACGGGGTTGCAAAGAGTCGGACACGACTGAGAGACTGAACTGAACTGAACTGATTCATATATTAATAAGTGTTGGTAGTTCCTGCCTAGGCAATAGAGTCTAGACTCTACTCTCTAGATGTAGAAGTTACATACTGACTGTGTCCTTGAGAACCTTACGAGGGAATCATTCATTCAGTCAATATTGATTGAGCTTTGAGTTCCTAGAATATGCTAGGAGCCATGCAAGAAAGTGGGGGTGAATGAGATAGACCATCCCTGGTTTGCACAGTCCCTGGTTACCTTAGTGGGAAAGATAAACAATTAAAATAATTATTATAATATTCATGAAAGCTGTAAAAGAGAGAAAAACTTTAAGGAAGCGAATAAGGAGCAGACTTACCTTCAGCAGGGGACTAGGGAAGTCTTCCTGAAAAAGTGGAGTAAAGGTTGGCCTAGGAAGAGGAACAAGGACTTTATAAAAGGAGAAAACTGGAATGATAAATATTTCAGGCACAGAGTCGTGTGAAGAGGAGTAGAGGAACTGAAAGGAAACACACATACACACACATGTCATATAGTAATCAGGGTTTCAGGAGACACTTTTATTTTAGAAAAAGATACCCATTATGTGTAGCTTTGTTATGTTGTTATGCTTTTCTCATTTATTATGCATCATGAAAATCAATCCTAATCAATTGGTAAAGATCTAATTCAAATGCATACTTTTAATGACTGTTTACTATTCCATGTTGTGGATATGCTGCAGTTTATTCAGCTCTTCACAAATGGATGGGTCTTTCTTTGATTCCATCTTTTGCCACTAAAAGAATATTGTGTAAACATCATATTCTTATATGTACTGGAAATTTTTGTTTCCTAGGAGTGTTGTTGCTGGACATAAGATGCATGTAATTAAAAACCAGACAATAGTGAAAAGCTGAAAGCTTGTCTTGTAAGATCAGGAACAAGACAAGGATGCTCACTCTTCCCACTTTTATTTAGTATAGTACTGGAAGCCCTAGCCAGAGTGATTAGACAAAGAAAAGAAATAAAAGATATCTAAATTGGGAAGGAAGAAGTAAAACTATCACTGTTTGCAGATGACATGATATTAGATGTAGAAAACCCTAAAAATTTCACCAAAAAAACTGTTAGAACCAGTAAGTGAATTCATTAAAGTTGCATGATACAAAATCAGTATACAAAAATCTGTTGCATTTCTATACAGGCATAATGAACTCTCAGAATAATTAAGAAAACAATGGCATTTACAATTGCATAAAAAGAATAATGTAAATTTCAGGTGGTGAAGTAAAGAATCTGCCTGCCAAACAGGAGACGTGGGTTTGATCCCTGGGTCAGGAAGATCCCCCGGAGAAGGAAATTGCAACCCACTCCGATATTCTTGCCTGGGAAATCCCACGGATAGAGGAGCCTGGTGAGCTACAGTTCCTCGGGTCACAAAGAGTCAGACATGAAAACATGTAAGATGTTAATGAAAGAAATTGAAGACACAAATAAATAGAAAGATATTCTGTGCTCATGAGTTGAAAGAATTAATATTGTTGAAATGCCAATGCTACTATACTACTGACCATAGTTAGTATCGCATATTTGAAAGTTGCTATGAGTGTAAATCTTAAAATTTCTCATAAAAAGAAATGAATGGTGCATTTACTGTGGTAATCATTTCACAATATATAAAAATACTGAATTATGTTGTATACCTGAAATTAGCATAATGTTATATGTCAACATTTTGTTGTTGTTTAGTTGCTAAGTCATGTCCCACTCTTTGAGACCCCATGGATGGTAGTCCGCCAGGCTCCTCTGTCCATGGGATTTCCTAGGCAAGAATACTGGAGTGGTTTGCTGTTTCCTTCTCTAGGAGATCTTCCTGACCCAGGGATCAAACCCAAGTCTCCTGCATTGCAGATGAATTCCTTACCGCTGAGCCAACTAGGAAGCCATGTACGTCAACTGTGTGCTCATTCGGTCTGTCGTGTCCAACTCTGAGACCCTTTGGACTGTAGCCCACAAGGCTCCTCTGTTCCTGGGATTTTTCAAGCAGGAATACTGGAGTGGGTTGCCATTTCCATCTCCAGGGGATCTTCCCAACCTAGGGTTGGAACCTGCATCTCCTGAGTCTCTTGCCCTGCAGGCAGTTTCTTTACCGCTGAGCTATTGAGGAAGCCCCATATGTCAACTATGCTGCTGCTGCTGCTGCTAAGTCACTTCAGTCGTGTCCGACTCTGTGCAACCCCATGGATGGCAGTCCACCAGGCTCTCCCGTCCCTGGGATTCTCCAAGCAAGAACACTGGAGTGGGTTGCCATTTCCTTCTCCAGTGCATGAAAGTGAAAAGTGAAAGTGAAGTTGCTCAGTCATGTCCGACTCTTAGTGACCCTATGGACTGTAGCCCTCCAGGCTCCTCCGGCCATGGGGTTTTCCAGGCAAGAGCGCTGGAGTGGGTTGCCAATATATACACTGCTGCTGCTGCTGCTAAGTTGCTTCAGTCGTGTCCGACTTGGTGCGACCCCATAGATGGCAGTCCACCAGGGTCCCCCATCCCTTGGATTCTCCAGGCAAGAACATTGGAGTGGATTGCCATTTCCTTCTCCAGTGCATGAAAGTGAAAAGTGAAAGTGAAGTTGCTCAGTTGTGTCGGACTCTTAGCGACCCCATGGACTGTGGCCCACCAGGCTCCTCCATCCATGGGATTTTCCAGGCAAGTCAACTATACCTCAGTAAAAAAATAATATACATACAAATTGCCCCCCACATGCTAGCATTTGTATTTTCACCAATTTGGTTGGAAATGCTTTTTTATAACATCCCTAACAGCAATAGATATCATCAACTTTTCAAGTTATTATTAATTTAGTGATTGTTAGTTACTTTATTTGTAGTTCTCTCAGTTCTTCGGAAGATAAAGGTCCTTTTGTGTGCATACTCGATTTTACTTTCCAAACTGTTATTAGCTTTTCCTTTTAAGCATAACTTTTTTATATCAAGAATCTTTATTTAGCATATATTTTGCCCCATTCCCAGTTATTATCTACTTAAATTTAAATATGCATGTTGCTAGGTAAACTTTCATTGCTGTTCCTTTCATCTTCATCTTTCCTTTTCCTGCAGTCTTTCTTGTTAATTTACTGTCTGGTTGTAGATTTATCTCCAGTATGCTTCTTATTGGGAGTTCTCTGAATTTCTGCTTTTGGGCAAATATTTTTCCTTTGATCTGGTTGGTATATGGCACCTTGGATGGCTTTAGGATTCTTGAGTTCTGTCCTTTACTCTCCGTCAGTTGAAAGTGGTCTGTCATTTTCTGGGTCCCTCTGTTGTGTGTAGCTGAGAAGCCAAGCTTTTCTGATGATTTGTTTTGAACTTAATCTTTCTTTCATAAAACTCTTGTAAGAGTTTTTCATAAGTTCAGGAATTTTACCTGCATATGCCAAATGTATGTCCTGCTGGGAACTTAGCCCTTTACATCTATTCTTTTCCATCAACTCGGGGACATTATTTTTCTTTTATGTGCATAATTACTTCCTCTTCTGAATCTGTAACGTTTTTCTCCTGGAATTCCTGGAATTATGTCCCCTGGATCTGTCTATCTAACCTTATGTTTTCTCTCATAATATCTAGTCCTTTGTAATTTTTTTTCCCTTTTTTGGTCCCACTTGATGTTCTAGATTACTCTTTTTTATCTTTTAAGTGGGAGAATCAGAGATTTTCTTTTGCAGATGTCCTTTTTGGGGGAATATGTGATGAGATTAAATTTCCTTCATGTACTGCTGTTACTGTTGTTGTAATGACAGGTGGTGGTGGTGGTAATGGTAGTAGCAGCAGAAGTAACAGTAGTAGTATTTTGGTTTGGATTGAGATCTGTCTTCTTTTACAGTTCCATTTTGCTAGAAATTCTCTCCTGGATTTTTAAAGATTTATTTATTTATTGGCTGTGATGGGCCTGTTGCTGCTAATGCAGGCTTTCTCTAGTTGCGGAGAGCAGGGCCTGTTCTCTAGTTGCAGTGCACGGGCTTCTTATCGCAGTGTCTTCTCTTGTTGAGGAGCACGGCCTCTAGGCACGTGGGCTTCAGCAGTTTTGGCTCATGGGCCCTAGAATGTGGGCTCGGTAGGTGTGGTGCACAGGCTTAGTTGCTCCGTGGCATTTGGGATCTTCCCAGACCAGAGTCTGAACCAGTGCCCTTGCATTGCAAGATGGATTCTTAACGACTAGACTGCCAGGGAAGCCCTCTTCTGGTGTTTTAACCAAACTTCTTCTCCTGGGTTGTTGTGACTCTCTTGGATAAGTTTCTTGTTTTCTTTGCCTTGCAGCTGGGTTATGGGGACTAAACCTCTCTCCTCCTAAGTCCCTTTGGGTTTAAAGGCAAACACCTGGTCTGTCTCAGAGGCAAAGAGGATTCAGTCCCAAGGAATTAGTTGTAAGGATGATATGAAATTCAGCTGAATAAAACTTAATGTATTCATTTCTAAAAATTCAGGAGTAAGTACCAAATAATTTCCCACTTAAATATTATTCTCGATGTGCCACTGTGACTGCAGTTGTGATAGTTTTTATCTGTATATTACAAGCTCCTAAACAAAGCACTGATTCCAGGGACCATCTCCAGTCCAGCCTTCACTGCTAACCATCGAGGATGGGCAGTTCCCTGACCTCAGTATGCCCCAGTTTCTTTATCTTTAACAAGGGATAATAATACTTGTTCTACTTCCCTCACAGAGTTGTTGTGAGACTAAAGCAAAACAATGGAACAAATTTAAAGTGGTATAAAATATACAGTGTTGATGTTATCATAGAACATTGGCTGAGTGCATTTTAAATGGGAAAATGCAAAATTCTTTACTATGTGAGGTTTCTATATTTTATGGATCTACATTTTACTATTAAAGTCTTCTTGCTCCTTTGTTTTAACTTGAAAAGAAAGAAAGAAAGAAAGAAAAACTAATGTGTGGTAACTTTTTGCTAGATAGCAAGTACTCTTGTACAGATTGTCTCAAAAAAGTAAGGATTGTTCCCATTTCACAGATGAGAAAACCTTAGTCAGTGCCAGAGTGAGAGTTTTAACTCTCTTCTCCTGACTCCCACAGCATGTTGGTACTTGTTTTGCTGTCACTGGAGCCCAGGACAGAAGCTCCCTCACTGATTTCGGCTGTGCCCTGCTGTGGCTGGGCTGATGCACATTTGTTGACATTTGTATACACGGCTGCCTTAGAACTTCTCTCTAATTAATGTCATTACATCGCATATTCTCAGTCATGCCCTATCTTCATTTCATTTCTGTCTCCCACCTCTCCTACACTGGCAAACTTAGTGAATAACATTTCTATACTTGTTCTCTCCCTTCTTTCTTTCACTCTTTCTCCATAAAGCACTGTATGTCATTTATTTTCTATCTCCATTGAAACTGCTTTCTGCAGGGTCATTAGTAGCCTCCGTGTCCTTTAAACTAATGAACACTTCAGTAATTATCTTACTTCACTTTTCAGCACTATTTTATAGCACTAACAACACTCTCCTTCTCCAACAGATTTCTAGGAATTTTACTCTCCTGGTTTGTCTCCTCCCTCCTTCTTCAGTAGAATTTCCCTGCCTTTTCAAAAGGCTCCTTTTCTTCTCTAATATTTTTAAATACAGCCCTCTCTCTGGATTCTGGTTATTTGTGCTCAACTTATTCTCTCAGAGAGATTATAGAATAGAAAGCAATATGCTGATGATACTGGAATCATTTTATCCACTCCAGATTTTAGTTTGGACCTCCAAACACGAATGTCCAAACTACTGGACATATCTACTTAGTGGCCTCTTGGGTGTCTCAACTTCATAAGGTCTACAATTAAACATCCTATGTCTCCTTGTAAACAGAACTGTTTACAGACCCAACTCCTTAGATGAAAAGCTTGGAAGTTTTTTTCTTGTTTGTTTTTTGTTTTCTCTCCCTCATCACCCACTTTAAATCATCCCCCAGAATCCTGACCAACATCTGACAGGTCTATTTTTTTCTTTTCATCATTGTAGCCACCATCCAGTCCAGGCAACCTTTGCCTGCTTACTGCTTTTGTTTCTCTCCAATTCATTTTCCATTCTGCATCCAGAATGAGCTTCCTAAACTACAGATCTAGAGGGAACCAGCAAGCAGGTGGGGGCCTACCTGGTTCTTTCAGATCCCGATGGAGAAAGTTAACACAAACATCAGCTATAAGCAAGGTGAAAAATTCACTCAGCTGTGGTTGAACACTAATTAGTGAAAGGCAATGTGATTGTCTTGATGAATTTTAGTTTGGATACCATTGGGTGAGGCTATGGGAAACTGTAGCCAGATACAGATGCAATGCTGGTCACTGCCTTCAACACAGATGTGTTTTCTGTCTCTGAATCAGGAAGATCCCTTCGAGAAGGAAATGGCAACCCACTCCAGTATTCTTGCCTAGGAAATCCCATGGACCAAGGAGTCTGGTTGGCTACAGTCCATGGGGTCGCAAGAGTCAGACACGACTTAGCGACTAAACCACCACCACCACTTAATTTAGTTTTAGAAACTCAAGTATCACTGACTCCCTAGCTGCTTGTTAACATCCTAATTATCAGTTAACACCTTCAGAGGAATTTGTACACTATCCTCTGGGAGAGAGACCCAGTAGAAAGATGGCCGCCTGTCAGGTTATACATTTTGCATCTTGTACTCAATTTATCCTCACATATCATGCCCAGGAGGACAGTAGTGAAATACTTTCATATCATAAATGTGGAAATTCTTAAAAGGAACAGAGAAAATGAGTTGTCTCATGTCACAGAGCTCACTAAATGGAGAGCAGCATCTGGGCCAACATCTTGTCCCTGACTCTCTGAAGCTTAAGGTTTCCAGTTCTGAGACTAAGCCTCCAGGAACAAGAAATTCAGCCATGAAGCCATGTTCACATGCTTCTTCACCTGGTAATTACTTTTTGTAAAGACATAGTAGCTTTAAAAATATCAAAACCAGCTCCAAGAGTGGGCATGACTCAGCAGTATACAAACTGGTAAAAAAAGAAAAATGTCATTAACTGTTTCAAAATTTTAAAAACTCACCATAAGACTGGCACTTTCAAATGTAGTCATTATTTCCAGGCCCTTTGCTATTTATACTGACAAAAATTGATTCTTTTTTAAAAAGTCATTCACAGAAATCTTCTTTCAAGTTCTTGGATTTCCATAGGAGACAAAAGGTCATATTCTTATTTATAACCAAGCTTGAAGAGATTTAGAATTCACCTGCACTGAGATATTCCTAACTCTCATAATACATGTACCTCCTGGGAAAAGAAATGAAAGCACCTAAAATTTATTGGCCTGTGTTTTTATTCCCTACCTCCTGCCCCTTTCCCTAGAGCGAATACAACATCCTGTTAAAAAAAAATTACTTGAACAATTTGAAGATCTAAAAAAGAAATTAATATAGAACCAATATGTGCTTAATGTGGAAAATGTGATAAATACCCAAATATTTTAAAATCCAAACCAAATCACCCTAGGATCACAATCTGAAGATCACCATGGGATCACAGTGAAGTGATTTTGTGCGTGTGCACACACACACACACACGCACACACACATAGTACCTATATATGCTGGTAAATGCTTGTGACCATACCACATGTACTACTAGGAATTGCAGACATGGTACATGTGTATGACTACTTTCATGCCTAGGGCAGATATTAGTGATCACAAACTACCTTACCTGTCTCCTGAAAAACCTATATGTGGGTCAAGAAACAACAGTTAGAACTGGATATGGAACAAATGATTGGTTCAAAATTGTGAAAGGAGTACAACAAGGCTGCATATTGTCACCTTGCTTATTTAACTTATATGCAGAGTATATCATGTGAAATGCTGGACTGTATGAATCACAAGCTGGAATCAAGATTGCTGGAAGAAATATCAACAACCTCAGATATGCAGATATTAACACTCTAATGACAGAAAGTGAAGAGGAACTAAAGAGACTCTTGATTAGGGTGAATGACAAGAGTGAAAAAACTGGCTTAAAGCTCAACATTCAAAAAATGAAGAACATGGCAAGCCAGTCACATCTCTTCATGTCAAATAGAAGGGGGAAGCATGGAAACAGTGACAGATTTTATTTTCTTAGACTCCAAAATCACTGTGGACAGTTACTATGGCCATGGAATTAAAAGACATTTGTTCCTTTTAAGGAAAGCTGTGACAAACCTAAACAGCATATTAAAAAGAGAGACATGAGTTTACCGACAAAACTCAATATACTCAAAGCTGTGGTTTTTCCAGTAGTTGTGTTTGGATGTGAGAGTTGGACCATAAAGAAGGCTGAGCACTGAAGAAATGATGCTTTCAAATTGCTGTGCTGGAAAAGACTCTTCAGAGTCCCTTGGACTACAAGAAGATTAAAGCAGTCAGTCTTAAAGGAAATCAACCCTGAATATTCACTGGAAGGACTGATGCTAAAACTGAAGCTCCAGTACTTTGGCTACCTGATCCAAGAGCTGACTCATTGGAAAAAAACCTGATGCTAGGAAAGATTGAAGGCAAAATAAGAAGAGGGCGGCAGAGGATGACATTGTTAGATAGCATCACTGACTCAATGGACATGAATTTGAGCAAACTCCAGGAGATAGTGAAAGACAAGGAAGCCTGTCAAGCTGTAGTCCATGAGGTTGCAAATAGTCGGACATGACTTAGTAACTGAACAACAAGTTATATTAAGCTGCCATTTTTTTGAGCCATTGTTTGTCTGTTATTTAATCCTAACAATCACCTTAATGAGTTGGATATTGTTATCCTACGTCTAATATCCTGAAGCTCTAATTTGCAGAGTTGTAAAAAGCCTTTCTAAGAACATGTGGCATTTCAAATGGTATGCACAGAGTGACTTCTCAGTGCCAGACACTGTTTTAAGGGCATTATCTCATTTAGTCATCATAGAAATATTGTCAGGCCAGTCTAGGATGGAGGGACAAAGATTAAGTATCTTTTTTCAGGTCATGCAGAGCTGCAAGGTGGTATACCTGGGATTAAAACCCAGATTCACAAACTCCGTAGGTCCCCTGTCCTCGCTCATCAGCTATTGTGTTAAGATGCAAGTGGCAGAGGTGAGATTCAGCGCCATCTCTACTGATTCCAGAGCCCATCCTCTTGAACCAGAGATGCTCCCAGATGTGGAGAGTAATCAGTGACATTTTGCAATCACTTGTACACTGTGTAGCATCTCATTAATGCTTAATCACTAAAGTACTGAAGTTTGTGAATGGTGTGTTTTTAAAATCAGAGTGAATTAAAAGTTTCTTTTTTGTGGCTATCCAAATTTCTTATTTCTATAAAAAAGAAATTTCATATTTCCATAATGTTTGCTTTTCTTGTGGTTAAGAAACATATAATGTGTTATCTGTCTTCTTGACAAACTTTTAAGTTTATAGTATTGCCACCTACATGCACCATATCACAGCAGGTCTCTAGATTTTGTTCAGGTTGAATGACTGAAACTTCATGAACCATTGAACAGTGACTCTTCATTTCCCAATCCCCCAGCCCCTGGCAAGCACCATTCTACTTTCTTAGAGTTGGCTACTTTAGATACCTCATGTAAGTGGAATTATATATTATTGATCTTTCTGTGACTGGCTTATTTCACTTTTCTTAGCCATTCAATTATACTTCCCTTACGAGGATGTTACAAGATTTTTTTGAGTGCAGGACTCTGATAAATGTGACTTTAAAAAAATCAATGCATAGCATAAAATATATAACATTACATAGAATGTGTGCTCAGTGAGTTATTATTGAATAGAATTTTAAATTTTAGTACTTGAAACTTTCCTATAATACATTACATATATACATATGATATGATGTAATGTTCATTCTTCCTTTTCCTGTACATAACACATGGTACCAACACGAAAATTTCCTGTAAATCATAGAAGACATGACATAGAGAGGCTATTATCTTGGATACTCTGAACACCGTATTTCTTATAAATAATTTTCTCTTAGAGCTACACAAGGAAGTGGTCACTAGAGTCAGAGAGTAGAAACTGGTGACCTCTTGACTGGATCATTTAAGCTTAGATGAAAAAGCTACTCACGTGCTCATAGTCACATTTTCAAAATTCTAAATTAATATTTAAATTTGTCTTCTCTAAGGCTCATACATGAATTTTCAGTTTTCACATTGATTCTTAGTTTGATTTTACAACTAGCTCTAACTGAGAAGGTTTGAGAATATTTACCAAGAGCTCATTCATGTGGAGGAATTAAGCTGAAGCCTTGTGATATCAAAATAAAGCTCAAGTATTATGAATTTTATTGTTTAGTCAATGGTTTTATTGGCCAGTTTTTCACTTTCAGTGAATGGGTCTTTGAGTTTGAAGTATGATTTGGTAGGTCATAATTTTGGTTTCTTCTCTGTATTCTGAAGTCAGTGCATCTCTATCTCACTCTCAAACAAAGTGAATATATCACTTTTATTCTGAACACGTATGATTGCTTTGAATTGTTAAGCTTTCTAAAAAACATGTAATATATATTTAGCTCTGTACAGTTAAGAATTAGCATAAATCTTACATCTCATGCTCTAACAAATTTATGAGCATGACTAGTAAAAGGAAACATGGGGTGGAATTGGAGAAGGCATTGGAAAGCAAAATAAACAGGCTATTGAAGGACAAGAAAATTATATAGAGATTAGGTTTTAATTCCAAGTATTTTATTATGCATTGCCATCATCATGGCACAGGACTTTTCAGAGAGGCTAAAGTACAGAGTTGCTCTGTCTGGGCTATTGGTGATTTCTACAGTAACTGAATATACAGTGATTATTGTTTAAAGCTAGTTTGTGTTCTTGCAAAGAAAGTCTTGAAGAGTGTGAAATATTCCGGCCATCTATAACACTAGGTTGTGCATTTGTGCATGTGAACACACATATATGAACAAGTTATTAATGAAGGAGAAAAAGGCACATTTAGGAGACAAAACAACCTCCTAAAATGTTTCTTAATAATTTGTCTTATTGGGGCTGGACTCAGATTTTTTCTGATCTTCAATAGTTTCCATTAACTTTTCAATTTTGTTTCTTTTATTCTTGTCCTTCAGTTTCAAATAAGTGGTTTTTTTAATTCAGTCAATTGAATAAAATTGTCCTTCAATCCACATTTCTCCATCAAATCCACAAGGATATTGTAAGAGACTTCTCATATGTCTTGCTCTGACATAAGTTCTACAGTAGTTAGAATGCAACTTTGCATTTGCTCTTAGACTGCAAATAATAGAAAATTTGCATACTATTCAATTGACTTGAATGGTAAAGATATATATTATCTTAAGAAACCCAGATTTGAAGCAGCTTTAAGGTTGGTTCCCTGGAGAAGGAAAATGGCAACTCACTCCAGTACTCTTGCCTGGAGAATCCCACGGAAAGCCTGGTAGGCCACAGTCCATGGGGTCTCAGAGTCGGACAGGACTGAGCGACTTCACTCACTCACTCACTCACTCGAGTTGGTTAATTCAGCAGTTCATTGACATAAAGGATCTGAGTTCTTTTCCTCTTTATGTCCTACCATCTTTATTATGCTGGCTTATCTTTAGGATATTATTCCTCTTGGTCACAGGATACCTGCAGAAGTTCCAGGCGTTGCACCTGGACAAAACACTCTCTACTATAAAAGCATATCTTTTTCTGTGTCTTTTTGTTTTATATATCAGTGAAGAGATCTACAGAGTAGACTTCTATCTGATGTTTCATTGAGCAGATTATACCACATACCCATTTCTAAGGTAGTCACTAGCAAGGGTTTTTACCATGATTAGCCTAGAGTACTCAGCATTTACTCCTTAGCTAGGAATTAGATTATACTTCATAAGCACTTGACCATAAGGAAGTAGGATAGACAAATGACACAAACCAAAAACAGGGATCTTCCAGGAAGGAAGATGTTATCAGTTTCTGTCTGTTTCTGCGCAGTTCTTTCACATGTCTAGCCTTTGATTTGGTCAAAGATTTATACTTGAGACACCAGGGACATATGGGAATATTTGCAAAAAAAAAAAAAAAAAAAAGGCATCTTTCAGAAAAGGTAGAAAAAGAAAAAAACAAAAAAAGCAAAGCAAAGAGCTCCAGTCATGCAAAAACAGATTCTTTCCAAGTGTGGAAATTCAGACTTCAGTGAGTAGAGATGAGATCAGTCTTGGTCCTTCAAAATTTATGCCATGTTGGAAGCTTCTTCCTTCACATATTGGGTAAGGATGACCTTGTTGAGTGTAGTTACACACTGACCAGGAACAAGATTGTCCAGGGAACACTGGGCACCTCTTTGATGTCTCCTACAAATTTTGAAAGAATAATTCTACAACTAGAAAGTCAATTACTTTTTTTTATTTTTATGATAATGAAAATGAAAAAGCAGGCATCCATGTGATTTCAACCTCTCATTGGAAGCTGAATGGTTGTTGATTGCTGGAAGCTGAATTCTATTTTATTTACCTGGTATTACTGTTGTTACTAGGAAACCATGCTTCATAGTTTAGCATTTTATTATGAAAAATAAAATGTCTAATTGTTGCAAAGGTATCTTGATGTGTGATTTAGCCTTTTATATTTAAAACCTCTACATGTTTTTCAGAAAGTTTTTTTATGGTGAATTGGGTGACACATATTTAATTTTTTTCAAAATTACTTATATCTGCCTCTTTTAAGGTGATTTATATTTTACAGCTTAGGCAGTTTATCAGTTATTAAAAAATATTTGCAAAACTGTTCCAGAATTGAGGAAATTGTCTAGTGAGTCACTGGATGGTTTTAAAGTCATTGTTATAAATCTCTCTAATTGGTTACTATGGAGTTTTTTGCCCAGAAGTCCTAAGCAAAATTCTTCAATGAAAATTGCATGGACTCTGAAAGTTTTACTGTGTTAAGTGTAAAATTTACCTGTTCCATCTGATTTATCTAAGTCACTCGTAGGTGGCGCTAGTGGTAAAGAACCTGCCAGTGCCAGTGCCGAAGACATTAGAGATGTGTGTTCCATCCCTGAGTTGGGAAGATCCCCTGGAGTAGGAGATGGAAACCCACTCCAGTATTCTTGCTTGGAGAATCCCATGGACAGAGGAGCTTGGCAGGCTACAGTTCATAGAGTGGCAAAGAGTCAGACACTACTGAACAAAAGCACTTTCACTTTCTTTCATCTGATTTATAGTGATGTATAAATTGCATCACAATATAAACTGCAATGTATATTGCAGCGATGAAATTAAAAGATGCTTACTCCTTGGAAGGAAAGTTATGACCAACCTAGATAGCATATTAAAAAGCAGAGATATTACTTGACCAACAAAGGTCCATCTAGTCAAGGCTATGGTTTTTCCAGTGGTCATGTATGGATGTGAGAGTTGGACTGTGAAGAAAGCTGAGCGCCAAAGAATTGATGCTTTTGAACTGTGGTGTTGGAGAAGACTCTTGCGAGTCCCTTGGACTGCAAGGAGATCCAACCAGTCTATTCTGAAGGAGATCAGTCCTGGGTGTTCTTTGGAAGGAATGATGCTAAAGCTGAAACTCCAGTACTTTGGCCACCTCATGCGAAGAGTTGACTCATTGGAAAAGACCCTGATGCTGGGAGGGATTGCGGGCAGGAGGAGAAAGGGATGACAGAGGATGAGATGGCTGGATGGCATCACCAACTTGATGGACGTGAGTCTGAGTGAACTCCGAGAGTTGGTGATGGACAGGGAGGCCTGCTGTGCCGCAGTTCATGGGGTCACAAAGAGTCGTACATGACTGAGCGACTGAACTGAACTGACTGATACATTGCAATACAATATACCTCTGGGAAACTATTTTACAAGAATGTACGAATGTCCATATCTCTGTTGAAATTCCCTTTAATATTGCAGCTGAATCTGTCATTTTCCAAACCTACTCTTCAGAATATTTGAAGAGTAAAATTACACTGGTACAGTAATAACAATGACAGTGATATCTTGGAGTTATGTTTTTCTTTCCAGAAAATTATCTCACTTGATTTCATGCTTATAATAACCCTACATAATATGTGATGAGATGCTATTATTCCCATTCTATCCAAGTAAGAAGTTGGATATTTGGACAAGTTAAATGAAGTTTCCAGTGTCAGACAGCTGGTAGGTGGTTGAGCTGGGATTTGAACTTAGTTTTTCTTAAAGTTCAGTGCTACTACCTACTTCTATGATGCTGTTACTGTGTGTTTAATGTATGTGCTTGCTAATCTGCATACTCTAAATTATAGGGGAGTGTTTCTTGTTGCAGGATTTTATCTGAAATATTTACTTTCAATCAGTAAAAACTGTGTGTGTGTGTTCAGTCTCTCAGTTGTGTCTGACTCTTTGCGAACCCATGGGGTATAGCCCGCCAGGCTCCTCTGTCCATGGGATTCTCCAGGCAAGAATACTGGAGTGGGTTGCCATTTCCTACTCTAGGGGATCTTCCCGACCCAGACAAACCCTTGTCTCCTTCATTGCAGGTAGTTTCTTTACCTCTTACCCACCTGGGCTTCCCTTCAGTAACAACTGAAATAGATTCAGTTGAAATATTTACAGTGCTTAAACTTGCCAGGTTGTGTGTTTGGTTCTTATAGTATATACATTTCACCTGTACTGTCTGTCTCAGTACTTTTAAGGGATTTTTCAATTCATTCCACCTCTAGGATTCTGTAATTATTGGGTGTCTGACTTATAGATAACACGTCTTTGTAGAGGCTCTAACTTCTGCAGATGGTGTAGTTAGTTAGGCTTCAGTTTTTATTCTGTTAAAAGGACAGCAGCTCTAAATTAAAAAAATTTTTTTAATTGTCTTTTTCGTTTTTGACCGTGCTAAGTCTTCGTTGCTGCTCAGGCTTTTCTCTAGTTGGGGCCAGCAGGGGTTACTCTTTGTTTCATTGTGCGAGGTTCTCATTGCAGTGACTTTTCTTGTGGACCATGTGCTGTAGGGCACACGAGCTTCAGTAGTCAAGGCTCCTGAGCGCTAGCGTACAGGCCTGATAGTTGTGGCCCATGAGCTTAGTTGCTCCATGGCATGTGGGATCTTCCCAGACCAGGGGCTGAACCTCTGTCTCCTGCATTTACCATGAGCCACAGGGAAACCCTAAACTTTATCATTTAAATGACCTTTTTGGAGAATTCCATTAAGATTTATAGACTTTTTTTTCTATAAACTTGCATTTGCAGTTAATTCTAATCCTTAATTTCTGTGTTTGGAAATTTATTAATAATTTGAACATCATCTTGTTGCAATGAAGTTACAGTGGCATCAGACACTTATATGCCATTCTGTGAATAAAGATCTGGTATCAGGGTTTGGATTTGCTTGTCTGGCTTTTGTTTGCCTTTTTATATTGAAAGAAGCATTGGTTTTTCAAAATATAAACAACAACGGTGTCTCTTCCAAGCAGTTAAGGCAGTTGTTTTTGATTAAGACACTTTTTTCTAGCCTATCAGTATATGTGTAGTCATAGAAGAACACTGAAATCTGGCAGATATATTTAAAATTTGAATTTGGTCCCTTGCTACTGGGCCACTGAAGTATGAAGAACAGAGTCAGGGATTCAGAACCTTTAGTATTAGGAAATGTAGGCAGCAGAATTGAAAATATGAAAGGACAGTTTTTCAGCAGGTGTATGTGGTGTGTGTTTGTGTGTAATGGCTTACACATATTATGATTTCACTCCCTATAAATAGATATAGGAGATGGCTATCTGTAAGAAAACCATGAAACGTGTGGCATTGACTTTGGGACTTGGTTGTGGTCAGAAGCCAAAAGGGCTTTGAGGAAAATGTCAGTAGGATCCACCAGTGTGTTGAGAAAAGTGTCAGCAGATGCCTTAAGAGGTCAGGTGGGATGATGGTGGCAGAATGTTCACATCACATTCTTTCCCAAACTGCTTAAATCCAAGAAAAGAAAATTACTTAGATTGAGGCTGCTTTTCAGTGGATAAGATCAAAAATAATGTTACTGTTTGGGTTCTGAGCAAAAATAGCCCACCTTCACTGCATTTCTCATTTTGCTAGCAATTCTTATCTTTTCAAAATAGCATTTCATGTATGATCCTATTTTATACTTTAAACAGCCTACTGAAGTAAGCAGATCAGCTATGACTGTCTGACCTCATTTTAAGACAAGCAGATCAAGAGGTTAAATAAGAAATGCAAGTCACCTGGTTCTCTAAGGGCAAAGGCAGTACTAGGTCGTGTTCTCCTTAGTCATGATCCCACAGAGAAGGGTTTCCTGTAGTGGGTGGTAATTTAACAGTTGCTACCATTGCACAAGGGCAGGGATAGTCCAAGAGGCTGGAGAACAAGAGATAGGCTAAGCAGGTTCCATCTGACTGCCCCTTGACATTCCTCTTTCAGAACACACTTTCTGGGAGAAACAGACTGTTGTGATTGTATTTTGTTTTTCTTTCCTGTCTTAGCTCTTTGTATTCCGAGTATAATTCCAGGTAAATATTTCAGGTTCTGGAGGGTTGGGTTTTGCTCCAAGAACTTTAATATTTGATGAGTCTGGAAACTGAGAATCTGATAAGAAGCATATAACACAAGTTGCTATTAGATTGCTTTTATACTGTTTCCCTAAAATTCATATTTAAAGGTGAATCCTAGATACAATTGACTGTCCAATTATATGTGATTCTTTCTAAATAGGAAGAACCCACAGAGGAGGAAAGGACTAATTTGTGGATGAGTCTTCAAAGCAGGTACCGTTTGCAGGGCACCTGTTTCTTTAAAGATAGCTGTAAGAAGACAGATGGCAGGCTATTTTTTCTTTTAAAAAAAATTCTATTAAAGTTTAGTTGATTTAAAATATTGTTTTAATTTCTGCTGTATAGCAAAGTGACTCAGTTAAACATACACACAAACACACATTTTTTTCATATTATCTTCCATTGTGGTTTATCACAAGATATTGAATATAGTTCCCTGTGTTATACAGTAGACCTTGGACCTTGTTGTTTACCCATCCTATGTATACTAGTTTGCATTAGCTAATCCCAAGCTTCCTGTCCTTCCCTCCCCTAACCCCTCTTTCCCCTGGCAACCACAAATCTATTCTCTATGTCTGTGAGTCTGTTTCTGTTTCATAGATATGTCGTATTTTAGATTCCACATATAAGTGATATCATATGGTATTTGTTTTTCCCTAACTTCATTTATTATAATAATCTCTAGGTCCATCCATGTTGCTGCAAGTGGCATTATTTCATTCTTTTTGTGGCTGAGTAGTATTTCAATATATATGTACCATATCTTCTTCATCTGTCCATCTGTTGATGAACATTTAGTTTGTTTCCATGTCATGACTATTGTAAATAGTGTTGCTATGAACACAGGTGTGCATGTAATTTTTGAACTATTATTTTCTGTGGGTATATGCCCAGGAGTGTGGTTACTGGATCATATGGTAACTCTATTTTTAGCATTTTAAGGAAATGCCATACTGTTCTCCATAGTGGCTGTGTCAACTCTCATTCCCACCAATAGTGTTAGAGTGTTCCCTTTTCTCCACACCCTCTCCAGCATTTGTTATTTGTAGGCATTTTAATGATGGCTATTCTGAGTGGTATGAGGTGGTACTTCACTGTAGTTTTGATTTGCATGTTTGTAATAATTAGCTATGATAAACATCTTTTCATGTGTCTGCTTGCCATCTGTATGTCTCCTTTGGAGAATGTCTATTTAGCTGTTCTGCCCATTTTTTGATTGGGTTGTTTGTTTTGTTATTGTTATTGAGTTCTATGAGCTGTTTGTATATTTTGGAAATTAAGCCCTTTTCTGTCACATCATTTGCAAATACTTTCTCCCAGCCCATAGACTGTCTTTTTGTTTTGTTTATGGCTTCCTTTGCTGTACAGAAGCTTGTACGTCTGATTGGATCCCATTTGTTTATTTTTGCTGTTGCCTTGGGAGACTGACTTAAGAAAACGTTGCTATAATTTATGTCAGAGAGTGTTTTGCCTATGTTCTCTAATAGGGATTTTATGGTGTCCTGTCTTATATTTAAGTCTTTAAGCCATTTTGAATTTATTTTGTGTATGCTGTGATGGTGTGTTCTAACTTCATTGATTTACATGGAGCTGTTCAAATTTCCCAGCGTCACTTGCTGAAGAAAGTATCTTTTCCCCATTGTATCAGGCTGTATTTTAAACCTCTGAAGTGATGCAAATATAATAATAATTATCCAAGATTTTTCAGTTCAGTTCAGTTCAGTCGCTCAGTCGTGACCAACCCATGGCGACCCCATGGACTGCAGCACACCAGGCCTCCCTGTCCATCACCAATTCCCGGAATTTATTCAAACTCATGTCTATCAAGTCAGTGACGCCATCCAACCATCCTCTGTCATCCTCTTCTCCTCCCACCTTCAATCTTTCCCAGCATCAGAGTCTTTTCAAATGAGTCAGTTCTTCGCATCAGGTGGCCAAAGAATTGGAGTTTCAGCTTCAGCATCAGTCCTTCCAACGAATATTCAGTCCAACTCTCACATCCATACGTGACCACTGGAAAAACCATAGCCTTGACTAGACAGATCTTTATTGGCAAAGTAATGTCTCTGCTTTTTAATATGCTAAGTTGGTCATAACTTTTCTTCCAAGGAGCAAGCGTCTCTTAATTTCATGGCTACAGTCACCATCTGCAGTGATTTTGGAGCCCTGAAAAAGAAAGTCTGTCACTGTTTCCACTGTTTCCCCATCTACTTTCCATGAAGTGATGGGACCAAATGCCATTATCTTAGTTTTTCAAATGTTGAGTTTTAAGCCAACTCTTTCACTCTCCTATTTCACTTTCATCAATGAAACATACTGAGAAATCTGAAATAAGGAAGGGTAAGAGGTAACCCCTTGAGCTTTGGATCATCAAAAAACTATAAGATAGTTTCTGAACTATATTAATCTCTTTAGTTTTCTCTTTTACTGGAGGATTGGGCCACTACTTCTCCACTCTCCTAACTTCCCATAACATGCCCATCCTGAGTGTTTCTTCCATTAACATTGGTACCACCTATGGAATTTCTTTTATCATTTGAATAATCAAAATCAAATCATGAATCACATGCCTGGCAGCCTTCTGTCTTAAGGAGTAGCACCAGCAGAGCTGGTGAGCAGAACTCTGGCCTCAGAGCAAAGGAGATGCAGCAGAAATAGTTACATAGGCCTTGGAAGGGAATCTGCATGAAATGATGGCATCTGTGAGAGAGCACTTTGTAAACTATAAAATGTTCGCAAATATGAGGCTTTACATAAATCGATCTCAAGAAGTTGTCCTCAGAATTCAGGCACTGTCTATATCTTCTGGACCCAGTGCTTATACATGCTGACACTGCAGTGAAGATCAAATTTGAAGACAGTCACCATCATTGATAACTATATTAAGTGAATTAAGCTAGTGGCATTTGCTGAGAAGCTCTGAAGGACAATGTGCTATTCTCAACATGCTATTATTTAAGTAAAAAGGCAAAAGGAGAAGGGGGCAGCAGAGAGTGAGATGGTTGGATGGCATCACCAAATCAATGGACATGAATTTGAGCAAACTCTGGATAATAATGAAAGATTAGAGGAGCCTGGTGTGCTGCAGTCCATGGAACCACAAAGAGTTGACTTAGTGACTGAACAACAAAAATGTCTAAAGTACCTCAATCCCAAGGGAAATTTATGGAACAGTTTACTTGCCCATCTTTTACAGAAGAAAAAAAAATAAGATGCAGAATGTATACCAGCCTTTCATCTCCTGCTGCCTGGCCCCTTTGGATGGACCTACTGTCTGTGTGACCATGCTCCCCCTGGCTGCAGGTATTGGGTCAAGGTGAACTCCTGGCTCAAGATTGGTCCACTTATTGCTTACCAATGACCAGAGACATGAATGGATGGTCTGGCCTGAAAAGATGAGCTGTGACCATCTGATATTCTTTGGGCAGGTAACCAGCAAATCCAGCAGAGAGTCACTAACTTAAGGATCTATAGGCTTAAAGAGGAAGCTGTCCATTATGATTGTGTTTAAGATGGATAGAGAAGCTGAACAATACGAAGGAGAATGACAGAGGTGTTCTAAGATGCACAGAAATGGTGAGAGAAATGAAGATAAAAAAAGTGACTGCTGGGACTTTGGTGGTGGTCCAAAGGCTAAGACTTGTGCTCCCAATGCAGGGGTCCCAGTTCAATCCCTGCTCAGGGAACTAGATTCCCACATGCTGCAACTAAGAGTTCACATTCAAGGCAACTAAAGATCCTGCATGTTGCAATGAAGATTGAAGATCCTGCTGCCACAACTAAGACCTGGCGCACCCACATAATAAGTAAATGAAAATGAAAAAAAAAAAAAAAAACAAACCGACAACAAAGAAAGTTACCTTGGAGTCAGCCCATCTTCTGGCCTCTGGTTGGGTGTTTTTTCTTGGTTTCCTATGATACTTCACTGAATTTAAAATAAATTCTCTTCCTTTCTTAAGATAGATGGAGTGATTTTTTTTATTTGTAATAGTGTTAAGTGGAAGAGAAAGTTTATTGCTGGAGATTATCCGCCTAATGAAGTGAAGTCACTCAGTCATGTCCGACTCTTTGCGATCCCATGGACTGTAGCCTCCCAGGTTCCTCTGTCCATAGGATTTTCCAAGTAAGAGTACTGGAGTGGGTTGCCATGTCCTTCTCCAGGGGATCTTCCCAACCCAAGGATTGAACCCAGGTCTCCCGCATTGTAGGCAGATGCTTTACCATCTGAGCCATTAGGAAAGCCCTATCTGCCTAATAATTGGATCTAAAATCAGGCCTGCATGACCTTTCAGATTCTCCTATCTCAAAGCTCCTTATTTTCTCCCAAGAAACTTTTTCAGCATTTTCTAGGATCCTTCTGAAAATCTCAAAGAATAGGTCAGATTTTTGTGGATTCCAAGCATTATAACATCCCATTAATAGAGAGAGCTCAAAGCAACCTTCAAATTAAACCATGTAGGCAGTCACCTACTTTGTTAATGAACGTTGCCATTTCATTTTATTGGTTTAAGGTAAGTATAATTTAGATCAATGCCTTGAAGAAACACTGTAAAATTATCACTTGGAGAGCCTCTCATTCTCTTTCAAGAGCAGACTCTATCTTCACTGTAATAAGTATGCTTTTTCTAGAGAGACTGTGCCTGCAGTAACTATTCATGTATAACATCATAGGCTGCTGTATCACTTTTGTTGTAATGTAATCCAGCTTGTATTTATTCTGCTTTACAATTAACCTGGGGAAACAAAGAGCAGTTGAACTATTGGAATGAATTAAGCCTATAAGAATTTTTTATCTTAAGAAATTTATTCTGAAATGTACTTCTTTAGAGTTCTGATGTATTTGAATCAAAGATTTGAGAATACTAAAGTCATTGTCAGTTATCACCAGGGAATGCATTTAGAAATATTTTTCAATTGGGTGATCACAAAAGAAATTTGACGTACATTTAAAAAGCTGTCAGTTTATCATTTTGTAGTTATCACCAAGGATAAAATACATCCTAATTTTAAATGGCTGATTTTGTTATAGAAATCAATTTTGTCATTGTCTTTTGGGTATTGCAAATACAAAGACTGTATTAAAGTCAAGGATTTATATAGTCCTTATAGAATTCTGAGATAAACCAGATTTGTGAATTTGTATGACGCAAACATTAGATACGTGTCTATGGAGTATGTAGATGATTGGTAGGATTGCTCTAAGTCCTTAGTCACCTCCCATATCTTTCCATCCATCTTTCTGAAAATGAAATGGACTGTGACCATCATCTATTGTGTAGGAATGATTTAGGAATCATAGTGACTGCATTTTCCAGTGTGCACATGGGGAGTTTCTTCTTGGATATTTAAAAGCATTAACTTTCAATATATTAAATGTAATTTTATCTGAATTAAAAAAAGAAAAAGAAACAGAAGCAAAACTTAAGAATTTTCTCTACTTCAGATAAATGTTTTCTCTTCTTCCTAAGAAGTTGTACTGTTTCCTCGAAGTTTCATCTGGCCTCCGGTTCAAGATACAGGTCTAAATATTCCTTTATTCACATCTCTAAGTAAATTGCACAGAGATGCTAATTAAAATACATAAAAAGGAATAGAGTAATGATTAGCTGTGAAGAAGGTGATGTAGGCTGGGTCATCAAAATACTAAGCAATTTGGCAGAGGATTTCTGAAAGAGTGAAAATGATGGGATTATTTTGAGGAATAAATTGGACAGGAGGGCATTTCATCTCACACATGCACTGAGGTCATCAGTGGAGAGTTATCCCTTGTAAGGAAGTATGGTTCCTCACTGAGAGTCTTGGAAACAAGCATGCAGACAGAATGAAAGGTGCCAGGAAGGACCCACTGAAATGACGAGTGGAAAGGACATCTTCAAAACAGGTGTGCTAGTCTTCCCTCTTCCATCCTTCCTACTTTCCTCCATCATCAATATGCAGAGTTCCTGATCTCATGTTTATCCTCAGACTAAATTCCAAGACCTGTACATCAAAGACATTAATAGCTCTGTTGAGGTGTAGGGTTGGTTTTGGCAAAAAGGATGTAGCCCTTACCATTTTAGCTTGATCAGAGAGGCTGGGGGTTGGGTGTGGTCCAAGTATAAGTGTCTGTTCTATCTCCAAGCACCTCCATGAAAGACTTGCTTGCAGCCAGCCTCCCATTAAAGGAAACATACCTTTGTACTTGCAGGGATATGCCATTCCAGCTACCTTCATTCATAAATATGAATAGATGTCTCAGGACTGTCAGATATTTGGGTAAATAAATAGCACAAGAAGCAGCAGCAAAAACAAGTGGCCTAAAAAGAAACTGATGAATTTTGGACAGCAAATAATTTTATTTTTATTTATTTATTTATTTATTATTTTTGGCAAATAATTTTAAAAATAATTTACTTGATAATCATTTAACAAATGTTTCCTAAATATCCAGTGTGTTCCAGAAACTGTTATAGGCACTTGGGCATATCAGTGAATTAAACAAAGATCTAGACTTCATGGAGCTTACATTCTAGCAGGATAATTTATGTATGATTTCATTTATTAAAAATAAATAATAAACAAAAGGAAAATGTAATGCATGTAAGATGGTAAAGATGCAACTAGAACACATAAAATAGTGTAAAACGGATAAAAGTATTGTGATGGAGCAGAGTGAGTTGTGGTTTTAAATAGAGTAGTTAGAGCAGGCATATGGGGAAGATGCCATTTGAGCAAAGAATTGAAACTGGTAAGAGAATCAGCCAAGATTCCAGAGCTTTTTAGGAGGAGGGGACAATCAGTGCAAAGACCCTAACACAGGAGTTCATCTAGTATCCTTTCAGATAAGCAAGGATGCTTCACTTCTGGTTGCAGCAAAGGACTGAGGCAGAGTAATAGGAGAGGAGGGAAATAACCTAGTGCAGCCCTTGTAAGGCCTTGTAGGCTTTTACTCTGAATGAAATAGAAAGCCCTTGCAGAAAAAAGAGCAAAGAAGTTACATGATCTGACTTCACATTTAAAAGGATCATGATGGCTGCTATGGGGAGGGCAGGGCTGAAAACAGTTCAGAGGCTGTTGCTGAAATCCAGGGAAGACATGATGATGAGTGGGGCTAGGGTGTTAGCAGTGGGGATAGTGGGAAGCGACTTATTAGAGTATGTTTGGAGGTAGAGAAGGCAAAGAAAAATCATACCCTTCTTTAACGGCTACAGTGACCTGATGGAAGAAGTCCAAGCTCAGTTACCAGATGACATGAACCAATAGAACAATGACAAAAACTTTTATCAAAAAAGTAATGAAAATCTTCATAGAGATGCAATAAGATCATAGGAAGGACATTTATGGGCATTAAAAAAAAAACTCTGTAATTTTTCCAAAACTAAAAATGAACTGAAGGGAGAGGGATAAAAAATAACGAACTGAAAAAAAATAATTTGCTGCTGAGAGATAAACAGAAGATAAACAAAGGGAATATCTTACTCTGCAGAGAAAAATAAAAATAAGGAAGATTTGAAAGATAGGTTCAGGAAGCTTAACTTGTGAATATAAAGAAGCCCAAATAGTGGAAAATATCTAGATTGAAAGGCAGAGCAAAAAATTAATTTGTACAGAAAAATTTCCTTAAGATTATAAAAAGGTGGAAAAAAGGCTTGACATCATATATTGAAAGGATTTACAAGACCCGGGCACACCAAGACTTATTCTAATGAAGTTTCTGAATTTCAGGAGTCATGAGAAAATCTTTTAGTTCTAGATTCAAGGAAAATTACTCACAGAGAAAGGGCAGTTGGCATCAGATTTCCATTTGCTACAGTGAAACCTGAAAGATAATCTTTTGGGAGAAATAGACTGTGATCTAAGCTTTAAATACATTGATAAGATATTGCTCATCTTACAGAGCCACTAAAGGACATGAACACTATCTGAAGAAAACTCTTAGGAAAGAAAACTGCCAGCAAGGAAAATAGAATGAATTTCACTCAGTTGTTGTTCAGTCACTAAGTTGTGCCTGATTCTCTGCAACTCCATGAATTGCAGGATGCCAAGTACACGAGTCCTTCACCATCTCCTAGACTTCATTCAAATTCCTGTCCATTGAGTCAGTGATGCTATCTAACCATCTCATCCTCCACCACCCTCTTCACCTTTTGCCTTCAGTCTTTCCCAGCATCAGGGTCTTTACCAGTTAGTCAGCTCTTCACATCAGGTGGCCATAGTATTGAGCTTCAGCTTTGGCATCAGTCCTTCCAATGAATTTTCAGGGTTGATTTCACTCAATAGATTATGTAATGAAGAAAAATTGGAAGATATTAGTAATTATGATGAATATAAATATTTCTTTTAACAAGAATAAAATAAAGTCAATTGACTATCTACCTATCTATCCATCTACCTCAATGGTTATCTACCTATCTACCTACATCAATGGATACTGATCATATTACTGAGAAATGACAATGCAAGTGCTAAGTAAACTTTAAAATGGAAAATACATGTAATAGAAGACTAAATGACAGCCTTCAGCTGAAATTCTGAACTATTTTGGCAAAATCCAGAAAGATGTTCAGTGCAGGGCTAAGGAAAGTGGGCTAGAGATGGGAGGTAAAGGCAATCTCAAGTTTTATTTCCAGAGTTGGGAGAATGTTGGTAAACACTTTGATGGAAGTAATAGTTGTTGCATTTTTATGTCATCAGTTCAGTTCAGTTCAGTACAGTCGCTCAGTTGTGCCCGACTCTTTGCGACCCCATGAATCACAGCACACTAGGCCTCCCTGTCCATCACCAACTCCCGGAGTTCACTCAGAGTCGCATCCATCGAGTCAGTGATACCATCCAGCCATCTCATCCTCTGTCGTCCCCTTCTCCTCCTGCCCCCAATCCCTCCCAGCATCAAAGTCTTCTCCAATGAGTCAACACTTCGCATGAGGTGGCCAAAGTACTGGAGTTTCAGCTTTAGCATCATTCCTTCCAAAGAAATCCCTGGGTTGATCTCCTTTAGAATGGACTGGTTGGATCTCCTTGCAGTCCAAGGGACTCTCAAGAGTCTTCTCCAACACCACAGTTCAAAAGCATCAATTCTTCGTCGCTCAGCTTTCTTTACAGGCCAACTCTCACATCCATACATGACTACTGGAAAAACCATAGCCTTGACTAGACGGACCTTAGTCGGCAAAGTAATGCTGTGCTTTTGAATATGCTTTCTAGGTTGGTCATAACTTTTCTTCCAAGGAGTAAGCGTCTTTTAATTTCATGGCTGCAGTCACCATCTGCAGTGATTTTGGAGCCCAAAAAATAAAGTCTGACACTATTTCCACTGTTTCCCCATCTATTTCCCATGGAGTGATGGGACTGGATGCCATGATCTTCGTTTTCTGAATGTTGAGCTTTAAGCTATCTTTTTCACTCTCCTCTTTCACTTTCATCAAGAGGCTTTTTAGTTCCTCTTCACTTTCTGCCATAAGGGTGGTGTCATCTGCATATCTGAGGTTATTGATATTTCTCCCAGCACTCTTGATTCCAGCTTGTGCTTCTTCCAGCCCAGCATTTCTCATGATGTACTCTGCATAGAAGTTAAATAAACAGGGTGACAATATACAGCCTTGACGTACTCCTTTTCCTATTTGGAACCAGTCTGTTGTTCCATGTTCAGTTCTAACTGTTGCTTCCTGGCCTGCATACAGATTTCTCAAGAGGCAGGTTAGGTGGTCTGGTATTCCCATCTCTTTCAGAATTTTCCACAGTGTATTGTGATCCACACAGTCAAAGGCTTTGGCATAGTCAATAAAGCAGAAATAGATGTTTTTCTGGAACTCTCTTGCTTTTTCCATGATCCAGCAGATGTTGGCAATTTGATCTCTGGTTCCTCTGCCTTTTCTAAAACCAGCTTGCACTTCAGGAAGTTCATGGTTCACATAATGCTGAAGCCTGGCTTGGAGAATTTTGAGCATTACTTTACTAGCATGTGAGATGAGTACAGTTGTGCAGTAGTTTGAGCATTCTTTGGCACTGCCTTTCTAAAGCATAGCAGAATTTACAAATTAATGTTAGTAGGTAGAGAGGGATAAAAATGACTGAAGCAGACCATAAATGTAACAGTGAATGAAAGAAAATCACACAAGATAAAAGTAAAAACATAAAGAAGATAGAAGGTAAAATGAACTATATTACTTTTCAAGATAAGTCTGAACAAACTGAATTTACCTATCAAAAGACAGAGAGCAATAAGTTGGGATGGAACAATAAATCCAGGTGTATGTTGTTTTTAAAGAATCTACCTAAGTCAAAGTGACCAAGAAAAGTCAAATCTAAAATCTCATTTTTAAAAACGTATATAATATCCCTTGCCTTTCAGTGCACCAAAGGTTTGAGCTTAACAGAATTCCCTTGAGCTGTTCAAGACACCCGAGCAGTTTCCATTTGAAGAGGAATTCTGAGTACTAAATCTTCCTTGGGAATTCTAAACGATCTGATCAAAGGGTACATGAACTGAACTGATAATTAGCCAGAGTTCCTACAGGTGAGAAAAGCAAAGAAGAGTTAAACTATCTCATTTTTGTGAGAACCTTCGTTGTCAGTGTGTTCCACTAAAAGAGAAGATTCTGCTCTGGGCTTCCACCTTCATATATGTTTCAGTATGATCAGATTCAGATGAGGTTTTGGAATTTGTAATTTTTGTAAGCTCCCTGGTGATTCAGAAATGCAGTTGGGTTTAGAAATGATTCCTCTAGGCTCAGATGCAACCTGTGTTAGTGTTATATGATACAGTGAATATAGAACAAAAACAGCACCAGCTTGAATTGTACTCAAAATTACTTATATGTGAGTAATCTTGACAATCCCTGAATACGGCCGTTGGTTGAAGAGGGACTCTGGGTGTCTTTGGCCTGACAGTTGGCAAGGTACCTATACCAATAGGATCAGGCAGCCCTTAAGTCAGAAAAGACTACTTCAGTTTCAGATAATCACTGTTAGCAGGTAGAAAACCTCTATACCATATTGATTAAATTAATTTTTCTTGCTCAATGGCAAAATTCTAAAATCAGGAAATATGTGTCACAAGTTAGTATTTGCTATCTATGCTAGCCAAATGAATGCTGACAGGTTTCTCTATTGAAGGAACCATTGCTACTTCTCAGTGAGTTCCTTGACATGCTATATAAAAATGCATTTTAATTATGTTTCTTTCTTTGGTCTTTGCCCGCTCAGGCTTTTTACAAAAAACAGCAGGAACCTCTACAACATTTGATGTTGTTTTTCAGATGCAATCCAAAAACTAGTTTGTGTGCCAGCATGCAGTAGTGTTACAAAATTGTACTTAGACCATCCAGGGATATTTTGGGGGGAACGATCTATAGTCTAGCTGTCATTTAGTTGCAGGCTTAGAGTAATGGAAGGGGATAAAGTAATGCATAACTTCTTCCTGTCCACAATTTTCTCCACACTGAGGTCTTGTGCTTCTAACAATGACTATAAAACTCTGCCTTGTAAGTCCTTCAATGTCAAAAATTCTGTAACCTTCTCAAACAGCAGTTCTCCAAACTTTTGTGCTTGCTTCATACTTTTGATAACTAGACTTTTTCTCAGGCACAGTTAAGAGATTTACATATTCAAAATGGGATATTTGCAAGGTGTTACCTGAGTTATTTATTGTTCTCACAGAGATCAATCTTAGCATCAAAAATAGTAGGACAACCGGATATTATGTGCCTTCTGATATGCAATATGAAATTCACAGCATCACCTACAAAGTATTCTTGACAAAAATGCTTAAACTAATCAAGCTTTTAGCTCTAACTTCCAGTTTATAGAAAATACAAAGGAAAGGAAATGGGAGTAAAATGATACTGTATCCACACTCCCTGTAGTCCATCATATAACAGTGTCTTTCCCTGCAGCTTCGAAGTCCTCCACCTTATCTCTGTTCATTGTACTTTACTGGCAAAACCTTGCTTTGGTTAAATCTAACATTCCGTTCTCTCAGCCAACCGCATGAGCAACAGTTTATGGCTGATAGAAAGCACATAGCCCTGCTGACTGGTATCATTTTGAATCTCTTACCACAAACCTCAAGTGAGCCCTCGGGACTCCTTGGCAATTTCAGTGTCCTCAAACCTCCTAAACCACTTTCCTCTTCCTCACTCACAACTGATCAGCTCACTTCTCATTTTACTGAGAAAATGAAAGCAGTCATTAGAGAATTTCTTTGCCTACCCACCACAGAATCTGTTCTTCTACTTTCAGCTTTCCTATAAATTCAGTCTTTCCTTTTCAAGGGTGAATAAACTTATTGTGCTCCTAGGTAAAGCTAACTCCTCCCTTTCAGCCCCAGTCAGCACATAGGGACATTTTCCCCTGCAACTTTCCCTGTTTTATTTTTAGTCTTCCAAATTTCCCTATAAGTTGGATTAGCATCAAGAAGACTGTAATATTTTTATCCATTAGTCCTGTTGGTCTGTTACTTCACACTATAGCAAATTTCTAGAGAAGGCGTTGTGTAAATCCAGTCTATCAGCTTCTTCAGTTCAGTTCAGTCGCTCAGTTGTGTCCAACTCTTTGCGAACCCATGAATCACAGCACACCAGGCCTCCCTGTCCATCACCAACTCCCGGAGTTTACCCAAACTCACGTCCATCGAGTTGGTGATGCCCTCCAGCCAACTCATCCTCTGTTGTCCCCTTCTCCTCCTGCCCCCAATCCCTCCCAGCATCAGAGTCTTTTCCAATGAGTCAACTCTTTGCATGAGGTGGCCAAAGTATTGGAGTTTCAGCTTCAGGATCAGTCCTTCCAATGAACACCTAGGACTGATCTCCTTTAGAATGGACTGGTTAGATCTCCTTGCAGTCCAAAGGACTCTCAAGAGTCTTCTCCAACACCACAGTTCAAAAGCATCAATTCTTCCGTGCTCAGCTTTCTTCACACTGACCTGCCTCTTGAGAAACCTATATTCAGGTCAAGAAGCAACAGTTAGAACTGTACATGGAACAACAGACTGTTTCCAAATAGGAAAAGGAGTACGTCAAGGCTGTATATTGTCACCCTGCTTATTTAACTTCTATGTAGAGTACATCATGAGAAACACTGAGCTGGAAGAAGCACAAGCTGGAATCAAGATTGCCGGGGGAAACATCAATCACCTCAGATATGCAGATGACACCACCCTTATGGCAGAAAGTGAGGAGGAACTAAAAATCCTTTATAGGAAAGTGAAAGAGGAGAGTGAAAAAGTTGGCTTAAAGCTCAACATTCAGAAAACGAAGATCATGGCACCTGGTCCCATCACTTCATGGGAAATAGATGGGGAAACAGTGGAAGCAGTGTCAGACTTTATTTTTTGGGGTTCCAAAATCACTGCAGATGGTGATTGCAGCCATGAAATTAAGACACTTACTCCTTGGAAGGAAAGTTATGACCAACCGAGATAGCATATTAAAAAGCAGAGATATTACTTTTCCCACAAAGGTCCATCTAGTCAAGGCTATGGTTTTTCCAGTGGTCATGTATGGATGTGAGAGTTCAGCTTCTTAACCTCCTATTTTTCCTACCTCACCCCTGCCCCCCAAATTAAAGAGACCAGTATAGTGAACATCTACACCCCTACTGCTCAGCTTTAGTAGTAAAATGTTACAAACACACATAGAGCTTTTCTTTTCTCTCTTCTGGATCACAGTTCCCACCCCTGAACCCAGAGGTAGTTCATGTGGCACCAGGATAACTGGGATACTCATTTCCTCTGCTGCGGGAAACAGTTGATAATGGTCTTAGATGATTTTCTTCTGAATTTATTGCTGTATTAATTCCCCCGGGGTTCTCCCAGTAATGACTGTACATGGTGGGGACACAGATTCAGGCTTGTTTCTCTTTGTTGCAAAATTTCCATAAAAGGTGACTGGCTTAAGGACTCCTTATCGGCCTTGCCACGACATTCTTAATGTCCCTGGTGCAGGTGAATCTCTCTCACCTGATCCTTCTTCATTTCCTGTCTCCTTTCGCAGGTACCAATCTTGCCTTGGAGTGGGAGGGTTTTCCTGATATTCCTGCTTCTTCTCCTTCATCCTTCACAGCCATTTTCCCTAAAAGTTTTTTGACATCTAGTCCTATCTTGGAATACCAAAGTACCACAGACACTATTCTGATTTTTGGTGTTCATTATTTTCATGTCTGTTTGTCTTTCTGTCATATACATACATACACACACACATATATATATATATATATATATACTTTCTTAAAAGCAGTTTTATTGAGAGATACAATTCACATCCCATCCAATTCACCCATTTAAAGTATACTTATATATTATTGTTTTAGGTTTTTAAGCTTTGTACATAGCTTTTACAACTTGCTTTTTTCACCACGATATTTGGTTAAGATTTATCTATGTTATATAGCTGATAATTCATTTTTACTGCTGTATTAATATATTATGTAAATATATTATAATTTATTCATTCATTAACCTGTTAATGCACATCCATATTGTTCCACATTATTGCTCTTGTAATATTGTAATGAAGACTCTTTTATCTGTCTCCATTGTATACTCCTATAGTTTCTCTGTGATATACAGGAGTTAAATGCTGAGTCATAGTGTATGTGCATCTTTGATTTGACAAGGTATTGTCAAATTGATCTCCAAAGCTGTTGTTTCAGTTTGTACTCTTACTAGCAGAAAATGAGATATCGTGGTTCTCTATATTCTTGTCATCTATTGATTTGTCAGATTTTCCGGTTTTGGTAATATAATGGATGAAAAGTATCTTGCATGTGTGCTAAGTCACTTAGTGTCTGACTCTTTGTGACCCTATGGATTGTAGCCTACCAGGCTCCTCTGTCCATGGGATTCTCTGGGCAAGAATACTGGAGTATGCTGCCATGCCCTCCTACGGGGGATCTTCCCAACCCAGGGATTAAACCTGTGTCTCTTATGTCTTCTTCATTGGTAGGCAGGTTCTTTACCACTAGCACCACTTGGAAAGCCCAAAAAGTACCTTAGTATGGTTTTAATATGCTTTTCCCTGATTACTAGTGAGATAGAGCATATCTTATACATTTACTGGCACTATGAGTGTCCTTTTTTGACATATCTATTTATTAATAATACATTTGTCCATTTTTCTACTAGGGTGTCTTATCAACATTGGAATTCTTTATATATTATGGATATAAATGTTTAGTCAGTTTTATTCATTGCAAATATATTATTCCAGGCTGTGACATGTCTTTTCACTTTTTTACAGTAACTTTTGAATCACAGAAATATAGAATTTTAATGTGATCAAATATTTCAATCTTTTTCTTTAAGCTCCTCTTTGTCTCTCCCCTTTCTTTTGGTATGTCTAGTTCCAGAAATTCTACTCTATCTTGACATCATAAATATATTCTCACAGTTTATTCCAGAGGATTTAAAATGTGCCTTTCACATTTAGGGTTTGTGTATCTGGAATTGATTTTTGTGTATTGTTACATAACAATTCAATTCATTTTTTCCTATTTGAATAACAACCCAGTATTGTATGTTGAGTAGTCTGTTCTTTCCTTGCTGATCAGAATGCCGTATATCAAGTATCCATATATTTGGATATGTTTATGAGATCTTTATTCTGTTTTATTGATCTATTTGTCTGTTCTAGCACCATTATCACACCTTTTAAAAATTATTACGGTTTTATGAGTCTCGCCATCTGTTTTTCTTCAAAACTGCCTTGACTCTTCTTGATTTTTGCATATCCATACAAGTTTAAAATCAGCTTGTGATATTCCATGAGAAACACTATTGAGAATTTGATTGGAATAGCATTGAAGTATCCAATTAATATGGGAAAAAATGGGCATCTTGACAAAACTGACTCTTTCTACACATGGACATGGTTATCTTCTGATTCATTCAGGTTTTTTATTTCTTTCAATAAAGTTTTAAAATTTTATTCCTAAATCCATTATATTTTTGTTGCTACTGCAAATGGCTGTATAAAAAATATTTACAATTTCTTTGTACCTGTTTAACCTTTAACTTTATGTCACAATTTGAATAAAACAATATCCTGTCCCAGGTATATTCATTGTAAAATTTTCACTTATCTTAGCAAACACACACTCTTCCTCTAGTCATGACTGAATGGTAACTATTCCATTCCAAATATTTTTCCTTGAAGTCCTGTCTGTTGCATCATAATCCCTTTAACTCAACATTTTATTTTATATAAAGCACTTAGACTAGAAACAAAAATAAAGTTTACATAATAATCAAATTTGGTGGCACACAAGTGAAGGACTGGCTCTCTAGAATGTTATCTCAAAGAAAATATTTTCTATGGTAGTCTCACTTCTAGGTATGTTAAGACCACAGAACTGAGAATAAATTTTTCTAACTTAAACTGACACTATAGGAAAATGGCAAGGATGTAGTTATTTTTTGGCTCTGACTTAAGTGTCTGAAGACATGATATCAACGGATAGAAGGAAAATCCCAGGGGGGATCTCCTTGTTTTATGGACAGTCGTGCCCTCTGCAGGGCTTCCCAGGAGGTGCCATGATAAACAATCTGCCAGCCAGTGCAGGAGATGCAAGAGACAGAAGTTTGATCCCTGGGTTTGGAATATCCCCTGGTGGAGGGAATGGCAACCTACTCCAGTATTCTTGCCTAGAAAATTCCATGGACAGGGAGCCTGGCAGGCTACAGTCTATGGGGTAACGGAGAGTTGGAAACGACTGCACCCACACACTTAATGCACAGTGCCCTGAGCATTGTATCTTTGTAATCATGTTTTAGTTGGCCTGTGTGTTTACTCATACCATGACTGAAATGTGCAAAGAAAAAGTAATTTGGTTCCTCAACACTTTACTTCCTGAAACAGATCTAATCAGTGTCATGAACCCTTTTGTGCTGCAGAGAAAGTCTTAAACTGCCAGGACTGAGTTCTCTGTGGCTTCTGGTTTAACTCCATATTTTGTTTGGTGTGGTGTCTCTGTTTGTGGCATTGGCATTGCATGTGTGCTCAGCTGTGGCTGACTCTTTGTGACCCCGTGGACTGTAGCCTGCCAGTCTCCTTTGTCCATGTGATTCTCGAGGCAAGAATACTGGAGTGGGGTGCCTACTGTAGGGGCTCTTTAGACCCAGGAATCAGACATAGATCTGCAGCTCTTGCATTTGCAGGTGGATTCTTAACCACTGAGCCACCTTTGTGTGTGGAGCATGAGTTATTTTAATTGTGGATTTAAAAAAAATTGTTATGAATTCCTTTCTATAAGTGATTGAAAAGGCTGTTGCTTGTAGATAAATGTTTAGACTTCTTCCCTCTGTGTCACTGTCCTTTTCGAGGCTCTGTGGACGTCCTTCTGTTACCTTCTGGCTCCCTAATCACCTGTGCCTTGATGCTGTCCCTTGTTTCACTGGCCACACTTCCACTAGTGGTCTCTGCTGCTGACCTTTTCCCTGGACTCAGTGGTCCCCTTCTGCTGGGGGATCCCAGCTGAGTTTCCAAACTCCTGGGTCTTTCTGGTGATGAGATCACTTTGTCCTTGTTGTAGCAACTCCCTCCAGGAAGTTTCCTGGTCCAATTCTCTGCTACTTTGCAGGCACTTCTGAGTCTTTCCCATACTATATGGAAGCCAAACACAACCCAGGGGCATTAACTCAGACTTTGAGCTTAACTCTGCTAAGTGGCCACTGCCAGCTCCTGGGGCTTTCCCCAGAAGAGGGGTGCTGAGGGCACTGAAGAGGTAGTCCCTTTTCTTTCCTTTAAAGGTATTTTTGATATGGGCCATTTTTTAAAAAGTTTTTATTGAATTTGTTGCAATATTGCTTCTATTTTTATGTTTCAGTTTTTGGCTGCAAGGCATGTGGGATCTTAGCTCCCCAACCAGGAATTGAACCTGCACTGCCTGCATTGGAAGGCAAAGTTTTAGACACTGGACTGACAGGGAGGTCCCAGGGTAGTCACTTACCCAAGGCTACAAATGTAGCATGGGGAAAATAGTCTCTCTGCTTTTGGCTTTGCCCTTGGGATCTCACTGGCATGTTGACTCGGACTAGGGTGTGGGGAGACAGGAGCAAAAAGTTGAGGAAACTCCTGTTGGTTGTGTAACTGCTTTCCTCCCTCTCCATGTCTTTCTTCCCCTTTCCACACACCCCTTGAGTTTCCTGTCCTTTTCTGATAGTAGCTTTCCCTATATCATATCTCCTTCTTTCCTGTGGGCCACCTGGCTTTGGGCCACAGTAGTAGAACTTAGGAAGCAATTTCTGATGATAGAAGATACAAAAATCTTACCGACATTATGTATGCAAACAATAGGTTTAGATTTTTAGTTGTGTTTTTATTAAAATAGCATGCTAGGTGTCTTAAAGATTTAGCCTATACCCTATATAAGGTGGGGCTACTGAGTTCAGTTCAGTTCATTCGCTCAGCCGTGTCTGACTCTGTGACCCCATGGACAGCAGCACGCCCGGCCTCTCTGTCCATCACCAAATCCTGGAGTTTACTCAAACTCGTGTCCATTGCATCGGTGATGCCATCCAACCATCTCATCCTCTGTCATCCCCTTCTCCTTCTACCTTCAATCTTCCCCAGCATCAGGGTCTTTTCAAATGAGTCAGTTCTTCCATCAGGTGGCCAAAGGATTTCAGCATCAGTCCTTCCAATGAATATTCAGGACTGATTTCCTTTAGGATGGACTGGTTGGATCTCCTTGCAGTCCAAGGGACTCTCAAGAATCTTCTCCAACACCACAGTTCAAAAGCATCAATTCTTCAGTGCTCAGCTTTCTTTGTAGTCCAACTCTCACATCCGTACATGACTGCTGGAAAAACCATAGCTTTGACTAGACAGACGGACCTTTGTTGGCAAAGTATTGTCTCTGCTTTTTAATATGCTGTCTAGGTTGGTCATAAATTTTCTTCCAAGGAGCAAGTGTCTTTTAATTTCATGGCTGAAGTCACCATCTGTAGTGATTTTGGAGCCCTAGAAATAAAGTCTGTCACTGTTTCCACTGTTCCCCCATCTATTTGCCATGAAGTGATGGGACCAGATGCCATGATATTAGTTTTTGGAATGTTGAGTATTAGGCAACTTTTTCACTCTCCTCTTTCCCTTTCATCAAGAGGCTCTTTAGTTCCTCTTCGCTTTCTGCCATAAGTGTGGTGTCATCTGCATATCTGAGGTTATTGATATTTCTCCCAGCAATCTTGATTCCAGCTTGTGCTTCATCCAGCCCGACATTTCTCATGATGTACTCTGCACATAAGTTAAGCAAGCAGGGTGACAATATACAGCCTTGACATACTCCTTTCCTAATTTGGGACTAGTCTGTTGTTCCATGTCCAGTTCTAACTGTTGTTTCTTGACCTGCATACACATTTCTCAGGACGCAGGTCAAGTGGTCTGGTATTCCCATCTCTTTAAGAATTTTCCACAGTTTGTTGTGATCCACACAGTCAAAGCCTTTGGCATAGTCAATAAAGCAGAAGTAGATGTTTTTCTGGAACTCTCTTGCTTTTTCAGTGATCCAACAGATGTTGGCAACAGATCTCTGGTTCTGCCTTTCCTAAATCCAGCTTGAACATCTGGAGGTTCACAGTTCATGTATTGTTGAAGCCTGGCTTGGAGAATTTTGAGCTTTACTTTGCTAGCATATGATATGAGTACAATTGTGTGGTACTCATTATGATCGTGGGGCTGCTAACACTGTTAATAGGCTGTTGTGAGAATTCAAATGAAAAAAGCAGTGGACAGAACCCTTGGAGAAGGCCTGGCTTGTAGACACTGGCTCAGAACTGGCTTATTGCTTCTCTCTCTCCCTAATGGAGTGTTATTATTTTTTTTCCTAGAGCTTGAATTGTTTTAATTATGGATGTTTTAGAAATGTTTGTTATTAATCCCTTTCTATAAATGATTTAAAAGCCTGCCTCTCTTCTCTGCACACTTAGTTAAAAGCTTTTCATCCTTAATGTAGGCTCCCTAGAAGGAAATGTTTGAGAAAAAAACTGTGTGTCAGAGATGCCAAGAAGCTATTACTAGTTAAGTAATCTGATACTTAATATGATTAAGAGCTATCATCTCACCAATCAAAACACATCTTTATCAGTTAGTAAGAAAATGCATTATTTTCAATATAGAAAAAAAGATGAGAGGAAAGTTACATGCTTTTCCCCAAATCAAAGCAAATTGAATATTAGAACAGAGTCAGCCTTCACTGGTTTATAATCTGGTTCTCTGGGACTTTACTTCTATAGGAAGAGTCTTGAATTTGGCCCATGTTTGAACTAAACAGCAAATAAGATCATTTTAATGATTTTATAATTTGGGGCTGGATAATACTTATTTTTAATTTTAATATTAGCAAAAGTGAAGAATATCTGAAACTATTACAAAGGAGTAGTGCTAGACACAATTGCCAAGTTTTGTACTTACACACATCCCTGGGAATTCAGTTAAAAGCATTTCAAACTTAATGTAATCTATAGAAGAAAATGCTGGAAAGAGGAATTGTGTACAGGAGATGCCATAAAGTTATTGGTAAGGAATAGCTCCAAGAAAATTGAAAGTAGGCTTTTAGAGGTAGTAGAGTTTGAGAGAAACAGTGAATGTATTTACTCTCTGTTAGTTGAAAGCAAACAGTCAACGCTAGACTCTGAATTCCCTGAGGGATTAGATTTTTCTGCTTAGTGAGAGTAAATAGGACTAAGAGGACAACTGTACTACTTTGCTAATTCTTAAGGGAAAAATGTTTAGTTCTATATTGTGAAGGTAGAACAGGCATTGAGATAAGCATTCAGTGTTGTTGCCTCTCCTGCAGCGTGGAGGACAGATCGAATTCCAGTGACTGGGGTAGGTCACTCAGAATAATTCAGTATTCATTCATTAGTCAATCATGTATTTATTCCTTCAACAGATTCCATGCTAAGTGCTGACGGTATCAAATAAGACACAGGCTCATACTCTGAGGATGAGTTTCTGCCATTGCAAACATTATATGGAAAGGGGAGGTAAGGGTGTTAAAAGAGGACACCTATTTGAAATCTTGTAGCAACACCTGGAGTCAGACACTACTGAAGTGACTTAGCAGCAGCAGCAGCAGCAACACCTGTGGCCTCTGGTTGTATAGATAGAATTTTAGGCATATTAGAAGGGAATTCTGGACTCTTTTGAGTGATCCAAGGGGAACATTAGGTACTCTCATGGTACAAAAGAGAACTCCAGTTGAAGATGTTGAATCAAGTAAGCAGAGAATATTATGAGTAGTTATGTGACTGGAATTCCCACTTCAACTGGAATAATTTCTTTGAGAGAGCAGAATATACATGGAGAGACAACTCCAGCAGACTTCTGACTCATGGGAGAGCTTAGTACTAAAATATTTCTCCTATTAAACCAGCAAGTGATAAAGAGGGACACTTATTCCAGTACATTGGGGAATATTAGGTGGTTATAAATATCTACAGATAATATATAATTTTTATTTCATTTTTAGTCCTAGTTAAAAAAAAATCCTACTAGGACTGGTTTCTGAGTAGCAGCTTGGGAAAAACCCAAGCATGACACTGCTATCGACATGCAATAGAATTTTATGTAGGAAAGCTATGAATGTGGACTATCAATTTGTTGTTGTTGTTCAGTCACCAAGTTGTGTCCAACTCTTTGCAACCCCATGGACTTCAGCTCTCCAGGCTCCCTTGTCCTTCAGTTATCTCCCAGAGTTTGCTCAGATTCATATACATTGAGTTGGTGATGCTATCTCACCATTTCAGAACTATTAGTAATTGCCCTCTGCTCTTCCCCAGTAGCGTATCGGACACTTTCCAACCTGAGGGGCTCATCTTCTGGTGTCATATCTTTTTGCCTTTTCATACTGTTCATGGGGTTCTCGCAGCAAGAATACCTGAGTGTTTTGCCATTCCCTTCTCCAGTGGACCATGTTTTGTCAGAAATGTTCACCATGACCCCTCTGTGTTGGGTGGCCCTGCACAGCATGGCTCATAGCTTCATTGAGTTAAGCAAGCCCCTTTGCCACGACAAGACTGTGATCAATAAAATGTCATAAATTCTTTATTCATTCATCCATCTGTGTAGTCGTCAACTCATTGATAAAATATTTATCAAGCTCCTCTTCCATTTCAGGCATTTTGCCTACCACTGGAGATAGAGCAGTGAACAAGATAGGTGCACCTTATCTTAAGAAGTGTATGGTGTTGCTTCTTTAACTGTTGGATTTAGTGGGATTGAGTAAAAAACACATGGAATCCTTTTCTTTCAAGGTCCATCTATTACAGTGGTTGTAGAAGTAGGGCTGAACTATTCATAGAAGATTGTTTCTATTTGCCCTGCTCCAGCCTGTTTTGTGAGAACTCAGAATCATCTTCTAAAAATTAAGCATGACCTCAGGAGTATCTTCTGCTGTTCCACCTAGAATTTACAGTTTTTCCCCTCTTCTCCAGATTATTGTGACAGTCTTTTATTTCGGCTAAAGTTAATAGTAGCAGCTCTGTTGCCTGCCATTTCCCTAATACCTCCAGTAACTACCCACCTTTCTCTCTTCCACCATTTTCCTCTTATTTCTCTGAGAAGCTAGAAGGTATCATAAGACAACTGCTTTATCTTTCTAAAACCAAATCAACCACTCTCTTAGTTATAATGGATGGACACCCCTGTTCCTTTTGAGGAAGATTTTCCACTTGAGCTCTGGATCCTCTTTTCCTTCCCTTCTCCATCTGTGCAGGGACTTGGCTCCAGCAGTAATCTGTTTTCTCTCCTGTACTTCTCTCTCTCTCCCAGCTCATTCCCACCAGTATGGAAGCATTAATGCATGTGAAGTACTCAGGGCAGAGCCTGTGGACAGTAAAGGCTCATCATATCATCTGTTAGTACTGCTATTACTGTCATCTTCTTCAGAGTCATCCACATTGAACTTTGTCATAGTGATATGTATCAGGCCTTCCATATCAAGTCTTGAAAAATTCCACTCCGAAGATTGTCATCAAGACCAACATTTAGGTGCTCAAAGATGATCAAGATGAGAAATGCGCTCTTAATATTTTCTGCCTTTTTGTAAAAAAAAGATAGGAGGACAGAATGAGCTGACACCACAAGATGTCTATGCTCACATGGTGGTTAATGGGGAGAGCCCAGTGAAACAGTGTAATTTAAAGTGTTGCCATATGACAGTTTATGGAGGAATCTCAAAAGTGCAAGTAGGAAAATAGCTCAAAAAAATCCTTAGCTCAATGGAAAGAGGGATTAGTTAACATGTCAATTAACTATTGAGAGTTGGTATAAATATAGGGCATGACTTTTCAAGGTTACTCTAAAAGATAAGAACACACAGAATTCTTTTTTTTTTCATATAACAAAAGGATATGTTAGTGTGCTCTTTTTGTTATTTACATGATTAATACTAAAAAATGACTTTTCTGGAAAAAGATGGTTTTGTTTCCATTGTTAATTTTTTAATTTAAATTTATTTATTCTAATTGGAGGCTAATTTCTAATTTTTATTTGAGGTTTATATCTTTGAAGACTCCTGATGCTCATATGTTGAAAGCTTTGGAACCCATGTGGAATGGGTTAGAAGGAATGCCAAAACTTCATACAGTGGAGAGAAGTGTATAGATTAGGAACCCACAAGGCTGGTGCTCTGAGAATTCACCCAGCAACAAGATGATTCCTATAGTGTAAATTTTTATTTTTTACAGCTCAGTGTCTGTTATCCCTCCTGGTGGTAACAACATCACAACTATGCTTTGAATAATCACTCCTCTTCTATTCAGTTCAGTTCAGTCACTTAATCGTGTCTGACTCTTTGTGACCCAGCAATGGAAAGAGGGATTAGTTAACATGTCAATTAACTATTGAGAGTTGGTATAAATATAGGGCATGACTTATAAAGTCAAAAGGCACTAACAAATCCTTTTGTTATATGAAAATAATTTTGTGTGTTCTTATCTTTTAGAGCAACCTTGAAAAGTCATGCCCTATATTTATACCAACTCTCAGTAGTTAATTGACATGTTAACTAATCCCTCTTTCCATTGCTGGGTCGCAAAAAGTCAGACATGATTGAGTGACTGAACTGAACTGAATAGAAGAGGAGTGATTCTTCAAAGCACAGTTGTGATGCTGCATGTACTGTAGCACACCACATTTCTCTGTCCATAACCAACTTCCAGAGTTTCCTCAAACTCTTGTCCATCAAGTCGGTGATGCCATCCAACCATCTCATCCTTTGTCATCCCCTTTGTCTCCTGCCTTCAGTTTTTCCCAGAATCAGGGTCTTTTTAAATGAGTCAGTTCTTCGCATCAGGTGGCCAGAGTATTGGAGTTTCAGCTTCAGCATCAGTCCTTCCAGTGAATATTCAGGACTAATTTCCATTAGGATTGACTGGTTAGATCTCCTTGCAGTCCAAGGGATTCCCAAGAGTCTTCTCCAACACCACAGTTCAAAAGCATCAATTCTTGGGTGCTCAACTTTCTTTGTAGTCCAACTCTCACATCTATACATGACTACTGGAAAAACCATAGCTTTGATTAGACCACGGACCTTCGTTGGTAAAACAATGTTTCTGCTTTTTAATATGCTGTCTAGGTTGGTCATAACTTTTCTTCCAAGGAGTAAGCATCTTTTAATTTCATGACTGCAATCACCATCTGCAGTGATTTTGGAGCCCCCCAAAATAAAGTCTGTCACTGTTTCCACTGTTCCCCATCTATTTGCCATGAAGTGATGGGACCAGATGCCATGATATTAGTTTTTGGAATGTTGAATTTGAAGCAACTTTTTCACTCTCCTCTTTCACTTTCATCAAGAGGCTTTTTAGTTCCTCTTCGCTTTCTGCCATAAGTGTGGTGTCATCTGCATATCTGAGGTTATTGATATTTCTCCTGGCAATCTTGATTCCAATTGTGCTTCATCCAGCCGGGCATTTCACATGATACACTCTGAATGTAAGTTAAATAAGCCAGTCTGTTGTTCCCTGTCAGGTTCTAACTGTGGCTTCTTGACCTGCATATAGATTTCTCAGGAGGCAGGTCATGTGGTCTGGTATTCCCATCTCTTTAAGAATTTTCCACAGTTTGTTGTGATCCACATGAAGGCTTTGCATAGTCAATGAACCAGAAGTAGATAACTGTTTTTCTGGAACTCTTGCCTTTTCGATGATCCAATGGATGTTGGCAATTTGATCTCTGGTTCCTCTGCCTTTTCTAAAACCAGCTTGAACATCTGAAAGTTCACTGTTCATGTACTGTTGAAGCCTGGCTTGGAGAATTTTGAGCATTACTTTGCTAGCATGTGAGATGGGTGCCATTTGTGGTAGTTTGAGCATTCTGTGGTATTGCTTTCTTTGGGATTGGAATGAAAACTGACCTTTCCCAGTCCTGTGGCCTCTGCTGAGTTTTCCGCATTTGCTGACATATTGAGTGCAGAACTTTCACAGCATCATCTTTTAGAATTTGAAATAGCTCAACTGGAATTCCATCACCTCCACTAGCTTTGTTCATAATGATGCTTCCTAAGGCCCACTTGACTTTGCATTCCAGGATGTCTGGCTCTAGGTGAGTGATCACACCATCAAAGTTATCTGGGTCATGAAGATATTTTTTGTATAGTTCTTCTGTGTATTCTTGCCACCTCTTCTTAATATCCTCCTCTTCTGTTAGGTCCATAGCATTTCTATCCTTTGTTGTGCCCATCTTTTCATGACATGTTCCCTTCAGTTCAGTTCAGTCGCTCAGTCATGTCCGACTCTTTGCGACCCCATGAATCGCAGCACGCCAGGCCTCCCTGTCCATCACCAACTCCCGGAGTTCACTCAGACTCATGTCCATCGAGTCTGTGATGCCATCCAGCCATCCCATCCTCGGTCGTCCCCTTCTCCTCCTGCCCCCAATCCCTCCCAGCATCAGAGTCTTTTCCAATGAGTCAACTCTTCTCATGAGGTGGCCAAAGTACTGGAGTTTCAGCTTCAGCATCATTCCCTCCAAAGAAATCCCAGGACTGATCTCCTTCAGAATAGACTGGTTGGATCTCCTTGCAGTCCAAGGGACTCTCAAGAGTCTTCTCCAACACCACAGTTCAAAAGCATCAATTCTTCGGCGCTCAGCGTTCTTCACAGTCCAGCTCTCACATTCATACATGACCACAGGAAAAACCATAGCCTTGACTAGTCGGGCCTTAGTCGGCAAAGTAATGTCCCTGCTTTTGAATATGCTATCTAGGTTGGTCATAACTTTTCTTCCAAGGAGTAAGCATCTTTTAATTTCATGGCTGCAGTCACCATCTGCAGTGATTTTGGAGCCCCCAAAAATAAAGTCTGCCACTGTTTCCACTGTTTCCCCATCTATTTCCCATGAAGTGATGGGACCAGATGCCATCCCTTAGTATCTCTAATTTTCTTGAAGAGATCTCTAGTCTTTCCCAGTCTATTGTTTTCCTCTATTTCTTTGCATTAATCACTGAGGAAGGCTTTCTTATCTCTCCTTGCTATTCTTTGGAACTCCACATTCAGTTGTGTATGATTTTCCTTTTCTCCTTTGCCCTTAGCTTCTCTTCTTTTCTCAGCTAGTTGTAAGACCTCCTCAGACACCATTTTGCCTTTTTTTAATTTCTTTTTCTTGGGGATGGTCTTGATCACTGTCTCCTGTACAATGTCACAAACCTCCATCCATAGTTCTTCAGGCACTCTGTCTATCAGATCTAAGCACTCTGGCTCAGATCATGAACTCCTTGTATCCAAATTCAGACTTAAATTGAAGAATGTAGGGGAAACCACTAGACCATTCAGGAATGACCTAAATCAAATCCCCTCTTCTATTGCATGTAGTTAATAGTGATGGTTGTCTTCCTCTGGTCAATGGGTGGACACATGTTCCAAGCTGAGCCAACCTGATGCCTTTTCTCTAGGCTTGAAGTCTTGCAGAATGTGTTCAGAGTAAATTCATTCCAGCGATGCCCACCTGGAGAGATTGTCTTTTCATTCCTGCTGCGTCAGATGCTCAGGACAGCTCTGGTTTCTGGCCTTTCTGAACTTTGGTTCTTTAGAATTTCCTTTTGCTCTGTGAGCTACTCAGCTTCTTTCCAATGTGTTTTCTCTTTTCTTTAATTAAAGATGCTGAAATGATTTGTGTCGCTTGCAACTAAACAACACTTACTGATACAAATCCTCAACCCAAATGAGGGGACAGCTTGCAGTGCCTCTGGATCACAATGTTCATGGGGGTGTGGCTGGCTGCCCTCCTCGTGAAATGGTGTTTGTTTTCTGGGGTCCAATTTGATATGTGAAACTAGATACAGTTTTTATGACTTCTGTCTGAATTGGAGAATGGGCCCATCCTATAATGGAAGTAACCCAGAAATAGGCACTTTGATATTTGAGGAGAGTGGGAATGAGTGTGGGAGAACCTGGCAAGAGCTATGAAGAGGCTTCCCTGAGAGCTCAGTTGGTAAAAATATCCTCCCACAATGCAGGAGACCCCGATTTGGTTCCTGGGTCGGGAAGATCTTTTGGAGAAGGGATAGGCTACCCACTGCAGTATTCTTGGGCTTCCCTTGTGGCTCAGCTGGTAAAGAATCCGCCTGCAATGCAAGAGACCTAGGTGTGATCCCTGGGTTGGGAGATCCCCTAGAAAAGGGAAAGGGTACCCATTCCAGTACTCTGGCCTGGAGAATTCCATGGGCTGTATAGTTCATGGGGTCACAAAAAGTCGGACACAACTGAGCAACTTTCACTTTTTCAGGAAGAGGATTCAGGTACTAAATAAACCACTTGGAGTTCAGGAGAGTGCTTCAGTTTCACTGGAAAATGAAATTCACTCCTAAAACAAAGGCAACAGAAAATTAATAACATTACAGCTTGGGAGGCACAATTGCTAGGGCCCCTTCAGACTCATCAAGTAATGGAATTAAGGAAGCAAGACCAATTCAAGAATGAATCAGTTGGGGATAATGGGTACCTAGTGGAATGATTTAAGGAGTCACATAAAACTGGGTTTGAAACCTGCATTAAAAACCATTCTTTCTCTAGCAGTGATGAGACTGTGGAGAATTCTTTATGGATGAGATGAATGTCTCTTCCTCTGGGATGTTTTCCCTGCCATTTCCACTTTTCAATCTCTCCACCCTGTGTTGGTTGTGATGCTCCTACCGTGTCCCAGTGGTAACCTCTACTTGACCTGTCATGTTATTTACTTGTCTCCCCAAACAGACTGTCAACTTCACAAAAGAGCAACCGTGTTCTTTCTTCACTTTTGTATCCTCAATGTCAAGCACAGTGCCTGATACAATAAAAATGTGTTGAATATTGAATAAGCAAACAAGAACTAAGGAGTTTATCAGAGAGGCAGAAGGAGATTATGTGAAAAGCAAGACAATGAAAAACCTTATTACTTCTTGTGGTATTATATTAAGTAACGTATTTACAAAATACTTTATCTGAGGTCAATTGTAAATGATAAAAATAAGAGGTCCCCTGGCAGTAATTATGGGATTTTAAAATAATAAAGTAAAACTTCTCTGCTGCTGCTAAGTCACTTCCATCGTGTCCGACTCTGTGCAACCCCATAGATGGCAGCTCACCAGGCTCCGCTCTCTCTGGGATTCTCCAGGCAAGAACACTAGAGTGAGTTGCCATTTCCTTCTCCAAAACTTCTCTAAAGCATGTTAAATCTTTTCACACAGGGTGTTTGGTTTTCCCTTAACCAGACCAATCAGCTGATATATGTAGGAAAGTGTTTTTCTTCAAAATGACACCTATTAAAGTGTTTTATACATAATAGTTGTTCAGCAACTGTTTATTGACAGAGCAATATATTCAGCAAAATTGGCCTCTTTTTGTAAAACACTTTTAAGGCTAAACGTATCTACTCACTATTTAATTCCATAATAGCTCACATTACAGCAAAAGATTAAATGAGAATGAAAAAGAAAATATGCTCTCTTTTCCTGATACAAACTTTGTGTCATAAATTATTTTGCTCTTCCAGATCTCAATGAGATCTGGATTAAAAACCAAATTGCAACACATCTTGTCACCTGACACAAGAAAACTTTTGATAAATCTTAACTGTACACATAAACTGTTAAAGTTTTAATCCTACATGAAAGAATAGCTCCATTTACCCAATAAGAGTTGCATTTTCCTCTTGTTAGAAAATAAAAGCTTGTGGTATTTGAAAAGGTAGACTCTGCCAATGGACTTTTGTCTCTATAAATCAACATAGACAGTGATTCCTTGCAAAACAGGTTTCATGTAATATTTATGTAATCTGCACATGACCTTGAATGAAAGCAAGGGTTAGAAGAAACAGTGTTCTTATTGTTCAACAGAATGCTTCTTTATTTTGTCAAATATTACTTACTCAGGTCATATGCAGATTTTTTTGAACTGAATAATGGTTGTTTATTTCAAAGCTAGGCTGTAGGAAAGTATGGCATTTCTTTTTAGAATCAGTTCTATTTTATCTTATACTTGTAGAATATCTCTTTATAAAAGCAAAGAGGACTACCAGCAGCAAAGCTGGATACAGAATGAATGTGGGTAAGTAGAACATTAAAATGTCCTCTGACCATTCATGGCCTTGATTCTGGAGAAAGTCATGAAAGCAGGTGGAGAAGATCAGACGTCTGGTTGGCACGGTGTGGGTTGCTGTGTTTGATAAGTGTTGCTCAGTTGTACCTGACTCTTTGCGACTCTATGGACTGTGCCTGCCAGGCTCCTCTGTCCATGGAGTTTTCCAGGCAGAAATACTGGAGTGGGTTGCCATTTCCTTCTCCAGGGGGTGTTTGACAAACATGTACCCTCATCCAATTCTGCAGCTTCATAGGAAATCTGTATAGCAAGGTTGCTGTAAGGTTAGGCATGTAGAATTTATTAGCTATAAGACTTTGGGCAATTCATTTAACTTCTCTGAACTTTTCATTGCACATAAAATGAAATAGAGAATCCTTACCTGGGTTACCTGCATTGTAACGTTTCTATCACCTTTCCTTCTTACCACTCCCTTCGTAGGTTCTAACACGCTAAGTTCCAGTCATATTCGACTCCACATCGTCTCCTTTTCTTTCCTGGATAAGACTCTTTGAAATGACCTTGTTCATGTGTTTGCTTTCCTTCACTAGAATTGGTTTCATGATAAGAGAGGTCATTGGTATTTTTTACCATATACTAAGTCCTAAAACAATTAATTGGTACATAAAAACAATTAGTGAATTACTTCTAGGTATATACTCAAAGGAAAATTGAATGTGGGGATTCAAACCAATACTTGTACACATATGTTCATAGCAGCATTATTTCCAATACCTAAAAGATGAAAGCAACTCATGTATTCCTGAACGGATGAGTGGATAAACAAAATGTGATCTATTCATAAATATTATTCGGTCCTAAAAAGGAAGGAAAATCTGACCCATGCTACCTGGATGTACCTTGAGTACAGTGTACTAAGTGAAGTAAGCCAGACACAAAAGAACAACTACTGTCTGATTTCACTTATATGAGATACCTAGAGCAGTCAAATCCATAAAAACAAAGAGTGGAATGTGGTTGCCAGAGCTGTGGGAAGGGATAATGGGGAGTTGTTGTTTACTGTGTGCAGAATTATAATTTGGATGATGAAAGGTTCTGGAGATGAATGGTAGTGATCATTGCACAACAGTGTGAAAGTACTTAATGTCACTCAACTGTACACTTAAAAGTGGTTTGGTAACTTTTACATTATGAATATTTTATGACAGTTTTTTTAAAATGGTGAACAAGCCAGTGTGGAGGTCCTTCACACAAGTGTTTCTCACCCTTGAAACATGTTCTCCACTCCTGGCATTTCCTCCCCTTCTGCCTCCACTTGTCAACTCCTAGTTGTATATCAGCTCAGCCTTGGTCGAGGTTTCTTAGCTACAGCACTATTGACATTTTGGATTGAATAATCTTTTCCACAGGACTGCAGGTAGACTTCTAGCCACTAGAAACCAGTAGTACTTCCCACCTTTCAAAAATTTGAGATGATCGAATATATCCTGATACATTAGGAAATGTCCCACAGGTGGGGATGCAAATAAAACTGCCACTGGATGAGAACCACTGGTTTCGAGTTACTCTCACTTTCACTGGAAGTCTGGGCTAAGAGCTGATTTTGTGCATCTTTTCTACTTTAATGCTTCTACCCTACCCTACACCGCTCTATTCTACTCTGTAATTTCCTATCATGGTATTTATTACATTCACTACGCTGCCTCTGCACTATCTGCAGATACTGTAACTGTGCTGTGCTGAACATCATTCCTAACACAGCATCTGGCATGTAGTATGTGCTCAACATACAAATTGTGTTTTACTTATTCAATTCAGTTCCCACATCTTCAAAATGGAAATACCTGATTGTTTCCCAGAAATGTGAGCATTGTTTAATAACAGAAGCACTGTTTTACAAATTAAAAAGTACTGTTTAGAAATGATTTCACATTATTATTGCTGTAATAAAAAAAAATTCACCCAGCTCTCATCTACCAGAGTTTTATCCTCCTAACCTCTAACACTTCCTGTAGTTCACTTGCTGTACTTAAACAGAGTACTATATCTTACATAGGACATAGTGTTAGTCGCTCAGTCACGTCCGACTATATGTGACCTCATGGACTATAGCCCACCAGGGTCCTCTGTCCATGGAATACTCTAGGAAAGAATACAGGAGTGGATTGCCATTTCCTTCTCCAGGAGATCTTCCTGAGCCAGGGATCAAACCCAGGCAGGTCTCCCACAACACAGGCAGAGTCTTTACCATCTGAGCGAACAGGAAAGACTTGTATTATGCAGTGAGTCAACGACTGAATTGGGATACAGTAAGTTCTATCACTAAACATACTTTCATCTTTAGAAACTCAGTCTGGGTGTATAAAAGCCATGCATTGGAAACTCACTACAAGATTGCTTATTTGGGGGTTGATCTTTGGAAAACAAAACTTAAATCAGGTTTTAAAAAAAAGAATGTTTAGACTTGTGAGTTTTTACAAAAGAGTTCTATATTTAATATGCCTAAAATAGATAGCTTAATTGCTGTCATCAATGTGCTATAAAGATTTCAAATTCAGAAAGAAATCAAAATTATGTTCAATTTTTTTCTGATAGAAATAATTTGGAATTATGGTTTCACACGAAAGAGATTTTTATTGTTATTATTGTTAGTCAGAGTCAGTATGTGTTGTTGTAATCACAGGGTGCATGTTCCTGTACAAATGAAAAAGAATGCAGTATGTTCCGAATCACAAGCTAAACTAGAAGAAACATATGTAATAGTAGAAAAATTTAGAAATCATGATGTACTAAAAACAGAACAAAACAACCGCCTGAAAAGAAGAAAGTAAATAATATTTTTGAAGAAACAATCTTATATTTTGTTAATTAAAAGCTAAATTTGAATTGCTTAAACAGAGCAATATGGAGGAGTTAAGATAATAATTGTGTGCCAGCATGCTCAGCTGCTCTGTTGTGTCCAAGTCTTTGTGACCCCAGGGACTGTAGCCTGTCAGACTCCTTTGTCCATGGGATTCTCCAGGCAAGAATACTGGAGTGGGAAGCCATTTTCTACTCCAAGGGATCTTCCCAACCCAGGGGTCAAACCTGCCTCTCCTGCATCTCCTGCAGTGGCAGGTGGATTCTTTACACTTGCCACCATTATAGCCCTTTTATTTTTTCCTTCTATCTGTTCATCCTCCTTATCATTTATTAGGCATTTATGGGAGAGGAACTGCAAAGTTGTTCACTCATCACCTACTTTAATCCCCTTTTAGCATGTTATCTGCCTTACATCTTATAATAGCTTCTTTTTTGCATAACCAGCCTAATTGGATACAGTGTCGAGCAACTGTGGAATCTGATGGACAACATCTGTGATAGGTACTAAACGTAGAAAAGTGGGTTTATGCCCAAATCTTCATTCTCACTAATATTCCTCCTGGAGCACTCTAAAGTCTTGTGGATGAGGCAAAAATAGGCATGTAAATAACAGCAAAAATGTATTTATTATTTTACTTTTTAAAAATGTTTTAAAGTACATCTTAAAAGTTGCTTTCCATTTGTTATTACAAAATATTCGCTACATTCTCAATGTAGTACCACACCTCCTTAAGCCTACATTATATCCAACAGTTTATGCCTCCTGTCCCTCATCCCTACATTACCTCTACCTACTGGTAACCACTTGTTCATTGTCTGCATCTATGAGTTTGCTTCTTTTTTGTTATACTCACAAGTTTGTTGTAGTTTTAGATTCCATATATAAGTGATATCATACAGTATTTGTCTTTTGTCTGACTTATTTCATGTACATACTGCCCTTAGAGTCCATCCATATTGCTGCAAATGGCAAAATTTTACCCCTATTTATGATTGAATAGTAGTCCATTGTGTGTGTATATGTTGCTGCGTCATATGGTAGTTCTATTTTAAATTTTTTGAGAAACTTCCATACTGTCTTACACAGTAGTTACACCATTTTACATACCCAAAAACAGTGTATAAGAGTTCCTTTTCTCCACATCCTCACCAACATTTGTTAGTGTTCTTTTGGTGACAGCCATTCTGACAGGTTTTAACATTCTTTGCCACAGTCTTTTTTGGGATTAGAATGAAAATTTACCTTTTCCGGTTCTGTGGCCACTGCTGAATTTGAATGTTCAGACTACCACACAATTGCACTCATTTCACACACTAGCAAAGTAATGCTCAAAATTCTACAAGCTAGGCTTCAACAGTATGTGAACCGAGAACTTCCAGATGTTCAAGCTGGATTTAGAAAAGGCAGAGGAACCAGAGATCAAATTGCCAACATCTGTTGGATCAGAGAAAAAGCAAGAGAATTCCAGAAGAACATCTACTTCTGCTTTATTGACTAGGCCAAAGCCTTTGACTGTGTTGATCCCAACAAACTGTGGAAAATTCTTCAAGAGATGGGAATACCAGACCACCTGACCTGCTTCTTGAGAAATCTGTATGTAGGTCAAAAAGCAACAGTTAGAAATGAACATGGAACAACAGACCGGTTCCAAATTGGGAAAGGAGTATGTCAGGACTATATATTGTCACCTTGCTTGTTTAACTTATATACAGATTACATCAGTGAAATGCCAAGATGGATGAAGCACAAGCTGGAATCAAGATTTCTGGGAGAAATATCAATAAACTCAGATATGCAGATGACCGCACACTTATGCCAGAAAGCGAAGAGGAACTAAAGAGCCTCTTGATGAAAGAGAAAGAGGAGAGTGAAAAAGTTGCTTAAAACTCAACATTCAGAAAACGAAGATCATGGCATCTGGTCCCATCACTTCATGGCAAATAGATGGGGAAATGATGGAAACAGTGACAGACTTTATTTTTTAGGGCTCCAAAATCACTATAGATGCTGACTGCAGCCATGAAATTAAAAGATGCTTGCTTCTTGGAAGAAAAGCTATGACAAACCTAGACAACATATTAAAAAGTAGAGACATTACTTCACCAACAAAGATCCATCTAGTCAAAGCTACAGGTTTTTCCAGTAGTCATGTATGGATGTGAAAGTTGGGCTATAAAGAAGGCTGATTGCCGAAGACTTGATGCTTTTGAACTGTGGTGTTGGAGAAGACTCTTGCGAGTCCCTTGGACTGCAAGGAGATCCAACCAGTCCATCCTAAAGGAAATCAGTCCTGAATACTCATTGGAAGGACTGATGCTGAAGCTCCAATCCTTTGGCCACCTGATGGAAGAACTGACTCATTTGAAAAGACCCTGATGCTGGGAAAGATTGAAGGAGGGAGAAGGGAATGACACAGGATGAGATGGTTGGATGGCATCTTCAACTCAATGGACATGAGTTTGCGTAAACTCTGGGAGTTGGTGATGGACAAGGAAGCCTGTCATGTTGCAGACCATGGGGTTGCAGAGTCGGACATGACTGAGTGAGCTGAACTGATTCTGACAGATGTGAGTTATATCTCATCGTGGTTTTGATTTGCATTTCCCAGATAATTAGTGATAAAATAACAGTAAAATTTAATAGATGTTGTTTGTGGGCTTTAAATGAGTGAGAAGAACAACAAAAAAAAGAACAGTGCCCTAGAAGTGCAATTGGCTGTGAAGGGTTGTTGGACTGAGGAAGATTTAATAGGAAACTTAGCATTAGATCTTTAAGAATGAATATGTCAGGTGAAGAAAATGGAAAGTTATTTCAAGATGAAGGAATAGAATGTTCAAAGTTATGGAGTGATGACACTGGATGGGGCATTCAGCAAAGTATTACAGAAATGTTGTTCTATCAGTATAGAATTGATGTCAGGGAGATAAACCTAGGGGAAAAAGGTAGGGCTTTGTATGTTAGACTTAGAAGTTTGGATTTGAGGATTTTGAGCTAGGGAATAGCATATGTTTCAGGAAGATGACTTGGGCAGCCATGTGTAGAATAGGTTTGGAGAGATCACTATTAAGACAGAATGCAGGGAAGATTTAAGACACTACTGCAATAATGCAGGGGAGATATGGTAAGACTGTGGCACACAGAATGGAGAGGAACAGATGGATTAGAGAGATATTATAGTTGCTGGCCCACGGCAGGAACTCAATAAACATTAGCTGAATGAAATACAAGGAAGAAAAGATGAACAGAACTGAAGAGTTCTTGGCTTGGGTGAATAAGAGGAAGGGAATGGGCTTTTTATTAAATGCACAAACACATGTCCTAGTACTGTTAGTCTCTTCCTTATTTCAAGGTAGAAAAAATGTGATAATGTTATAAAATATTCACTTACTTTCATTCATCTGTTCATTCATTTATTCACTAAGTGTTTGTTGAGTTCTGTTGATGTGGTACCCACCCCAGCTAGGCATTGTGAATTCCATCTTGACTTAGCTAGTCTGGAGGGAAGGGCAGACATAAAGCAAATAAGGCTAGAATAATTAATTGTAGTCAGGATGAGCATTTTGAAGGATAAACCAGTATATTATGTGACAGGGAAAGTTTAGGGATATATGAGCCAGAGCGGGAGGTGATGTGGAACAGTGGGCATTATTGGTGTAATGAGACTAAACCTGTTTCTGAGGAGGGGTGTGTCTTTAAAAATCCATCATTTCATCCAGATTTCATAAAAGCCTTTGTTCTTATGTCTTTAAGGCTATGGTATCATTGTTGGAAATCTTTCTCTATGCAGGGCGAATCTACCCATTCATTCTGTGTTCTGCCATTATCACTAGAGGCTTTTCTGATTAATACTAACTAGCAAGTGCATCTCTAGAACACCTCACTAAGTGATAACATATTAATGAAGATGAATTCGAGGTCCTACTCACACTTTTTGAGGGAAGTAAGCTGGACTATGCCAGCAACCAATCCCATTAATCACTTTCTATTAGATGTATTGTGTGATTTAGATTTTTTTTTCATGGGGATTCTTTCTTACATTTAAAAATAGATATTTTCTCCAGATAAAGGAAATGCCTTGCAATGTGCAGTGCCACCACCATGCTAAGAGAAAGGCTGCATGGATTACTAGATAGAACATTTATGGGTTGGTAGACCAATGTGTCATATATTGGTCTTGGCTATCACCTTCGTAAATGACACAGTCGTCTCTAGGTGTATCAAATTAATTGAAGAAGCCTGAAATAAAGTACAATATTTAATTGGTCTAGAGCAATGTTTTTCAAACTAGATTGAAACTCATTAATGGCTTGTGAAATCAATTTAGTGGGTTGTGACCAGTGTTTTTTAAAAGAGAAAACAGAATAAGAAAAATAATGGAAATAGCAGAGAATATTGCCTATAGACAGAATAAGTAATGCTTTGTAAAATTTCCTTTTCAGGGACTTCCTTGGCTGTCCAGTGTTTAGGACTCCTTGCTCATAATGCAGGGGGTGTGGGTTCGATCCCTGGCCAGGGAACTAAGACTTGCATGCCACACTGTGCAGCCAAAAAAATCTCATTTTTATTTCATATGTATATACATATTTTATACACATTTGTCCCTTGGTATCCACAGGGGCTTGGCCACAGGATCTCTTCGATACCAAACTAAGCAGATGCTCAAGCCCCTCACAGATGGTTCTCTGCAGGTGCAGAACCCGTGGATATGGAGGGCCAACTGTACATTCTATTGTACATGCATATTTGTAACATGAAAAATGTATATATATATTATATAAACTTATTTATATGTATATATACTAGATCAATACATAAAACATCAAAGAAATTTTAAAGCCATAGATCTGGAGAAAAGGGTTCTAGATAAAGCCCCCTTCAGTCAGATCTTCCATTAATATACCTATCCCAGATTAATTTCTTATTACTGAAACTATTGGGATGAAGAATTAATCACACATTTTAGCTCTGAATGAATGCTGGGTAGAACAGGGAAGTAAACATACTCTTGGTTTGATAAGTAGATTATTTCATATACTAAGTAAAGGTGTTCCAAACTCTAAAGGCTTATTAATTTTGTTATTTAGAAAGAGTTTTATTTCTTTTTACATTTAAGGAATTGTGTATCAAATATGTGAGAGATTGACTCATTTTCATAAGTATATTAAATATAGTAACCTGGAGAGATCAGAGATTCAGACTTTAAGTTCTTTTTTTATACCTGACAACAGATTGGTTTGGGATCTATGAATATTCATCATGAATGCCTTCTCTCTGACCCACATTTAATCATTTATAAATAGAAATACTATTATTTATTGTACTTATGGTATTTTATAAATAGTAATTTCTTAACACAGTATATAAGGATTTACAATTTTCAAGACATAATTGTTGACATTCCTTTCCATTTCTACACTACATAAAAGACAAACTTATGGATAATGTTCTATTCTATACTGCTATGGACATTCTCCAAAGACTCCTGCTCTTGATTTCATGCAGAATTTATTTTGTTACTTTGTAACACTGATCCCATCATTTCCACTTTTCACTGCCTGGTCTCAAATTCAGCCTTCCAAGACAACAATATAGCCTGATAAACAAGTGACGATTTCTCTACAAATGCCCAAGATTTTTTCTATTCCATAGCATAAAGACGCTGGCCATTTCATACCTTCCTAACGCTCATTTTAGAAATATTGCTTCAGACAGGTTCCAGATGGGGCAACCTTATCACCATTTGATTCTGCCCCATGACCAGAGCTGACTGCAAGAGGTGGAGGCTCAGGAACTGAAGCAATCAGAATGGAAGGAAGATCAGTTATTGAAATAATTTGTCTTGTAGAACCAGGGTAAGAATCTGTACCATGGAGAACCAGAACTACCTGCCTGTCAATGATTCAAGAAAGAATAATCAATAGTTTTGAAGACAAAGCTAGAAAACTAGAGGCCAGAGCAGAGAAGCAGAATGGAGGGAAGCCACGTGTCTTTGAGAGATGCAGAGCCATCTTGGTCTTCATCTTCATTCAGACTCCCAGCCCTGTGTGAACTTAGATTTCATTCTCTGGAACCTGTGAGATCCCTCTTTATTTAAGCTACTTTTAGTAAATTCACATTTCTAAATGTGCTCTGATTAAGACATGTCCCTTTGTTCAGTTTTCCTTGTTTCTCTCCCAACCCAATCCCTTCATGCTGTTCAATTCTGATGCTTTCTCTGAGATCCACAACCATCTCATTTCTCCAGTACTTTTGAAATTTGTCTATAAAGTCCTATTTCTGTCATCCGAAGAAATATTGGCAATGATAAGCAACCGAAATAAAGCAGAGAAAATGATTCTTTCAATAAAAGTTGAATTGAAACGTATCTAAAATTTTGAATCAGAAAAAAAGGCGGTCAAATCCCACTACTAATTTGATATATGATAGTAAAACCCATATTTTTGTTCTAGTCATTTATCTCCAGGTATTTCATGAACATGTTGCTTTCCAGTCAACCTATAAAATTTAAGATGTATTTTCTACAAAATAAGATGTGTGGAACAGTGTAGTTTTCAGTCAAGATAGATTTCTCTCTAGAATTTTAAATTACAGTGACTTTGGGCAGGACTTTGCCTTAAAAAAGGAGTTGATTTGATACCAAAATTAAATGGTTAGTATCTTAGATTAGATTTTTTCCTCAATAAACAACTCACCTCCAAGAAATGATTTAATATTGCTCAATATGTTGATATTTAGTAAGTATTTAAAGATATTAGCTTTGTAGAAATTTTGTTTCTTTTGATTTAAACACATACTCATTCTAATTACCATCAACATTTTAAAAACCCTGACATTTCAGTAGTTTTTGTGGCCTGGCAAACATTAAGAGATAACTTTTAAAAATATCTAAATCTCCTGTCTTAGCATTTAAGAAAGATTAATAATGCTCAATAAAACTCCATATATAATCAAATTATAGTAATGATACTCATAAAAAGGACAGAGTTTTTAATACATTCATCAGATTCTCTTCAACTGTTTCAAAGGTCTTAAGTAATTATGTTATTAGTTATTCTATTCAGGCCATTTCGTGAGGAATATAGAAGCAAATTATTTCTGGGAAAAGACACTGATAAAACATTTACAAGATACACACTTTCCACTAAGTAGTTGGTCCTCATTCTGTGGCTTTCATTGGTCAAAAATTCTGTGTGCTATACCTACATTTATGAGAAGAATCTACATTAGAAATTCTGAATTCAGATTTCAGTTGTGTCATAGACCTTGTTGCTGCTTAGTCACTAAGTCTTTTGTGACCCTATGGACTATAGCCCCACCAGGCTCCTCTGTCAATGGGATTTTCCAGGCAAGAATACTGGAGTGGGTTGCCATTTCCTTCTCCAGGGTATCTTCTTGACTAAGGGAGTGAACCCAAGACTCCTGCATCTGCAGGCAAATTCTTCATTACTGAGCCACCTGGGAAGCCCATCATAGACCTTATGTATATTCAACATTATTTTTCTCTTTTTATCTTGATTTATTCCTCTATATAGTGACTAAAATGAAAATCTATTTCTCTCACATGATAGCAGGTGCTTTGATAATAAGAAACATGAGATAAATGTTAAATATTTGCATCGAGCTATAAAACTGAGAAAAGAGGTGATTTACTGTTGTTTGCATGCTAAAAAAAAGTTTGCATTTCTCCTGCGTGAAGCGCAACTAACATACTAAAAGGAAGTAGGTAGGATTAAAAGCAGTACATACACATAGCTAGGGATTCCCTTAGCAAAGAGCTATTTGCAGTCACTGTGCATAAAAAAAATCATCATATGATCTGTTGAGCTAATTTTATGTATTTTCTCTGCACAGTCCTTGATTATGAGGTCGAGAGGACACACCATTGTTGTCTTTTGAGTATCACTAGAAAAAGTGACTGGAATTTAATTTCAGAGGAGCCTCTGAGTATAGTTGGTATTATAATAGATCAATGTTGAAATGAGCGTTGAGTATGAGACTAATGAAGTCCATTATACCAGCAAACCTAAAATAATTATTCTACTCTTAAGACCACATTTCAGAAGAACTCACCTTATACATACCAAAGGGATAGAAACAGCTGGGGACTGTCCAAATTCATTTGCATTCATTGCAAAAATCTGGCCATCATTATAAAGCATCCCCTTAGTCCAAAGGAAAGAGATGTTATCTTTGTTGCTGTTCTATCCTGCTTATAAGCACATCATCCTGGATTGCATCTCTCTTCATCATCATGCAACCTGTAGTCTTCCTGGTACTCTTTCCTTAAAGAGAATACTGTATCGACTTACGAGATTTAGAAACTATTGAGTGTAATTATTGTACAGACCTGTTTGTGTGTTTATTCTGGTGAGTACTGGTGACTAAAGGGCAGAGGTGGGCACTCTAACCACAACTAGTACTTAGTAGGCACTTAAAAAACAGTGATGATGGAAGCTGAATTGTGCTGAATGCAAAGATGCCTGGAGAGAGAAATGTCTAGAGTGGTCTCTTGACTTTAAGATTATCTTCTAGTGTTTACTTTTATTTGTTTATTTATTTTAAAATAATTAAAATGATTATAGTTGCCAGTGACAGAATCCTGTTAACAACAGCCTTTTTCACATGAAGGAGAGAAAATGCATTTGCTTTGCCTGTTTAAATTGAGAGCTGTGAACTTACCAAAGGACAAAACTGGAATTCCCCTGACGCAATAAATATTGCTGTGGATAAAAGAAAGAAGCATTGCTTTTCTTAAAGTGCACCCTTTATAAATAGAAAGCGGATGCAGTAACAGCAGAGTTGAGATATTACTCTTTCTGAGAAAGGGAACTCAGAGGCTCCACAGCATCAGAATACAGAGATTAAGGCGGAAACAGAAGTCAATGTGGTCAGAGCTCTTTTCTTTAACAGGAGTCCAGTGGTCATAGGCGCTGCTCCATTTGCGTGATAAACATGTAGACATATTATCTCCTATGGACTTCCCAGGTGGTTCAGTGTTAATGAATCCACCTACCAGTGCAGGAGACACCAGAGACTTGGGTTCAATCCCTGGGTTGGGAAGATCCCTTGGAGAAGGAAATAGCAACCCACTCCAGTATTCCTGTCTGGGAAATGTTATAGACAGAGAAGCCTGGCAGACTACAGTCCTTGGGGTTGCAAAGAGTCAGACAGGACTTAGCAACTAAACAACAACAACAAACTACTATGGGTTACAGAAGAGAACTCATTGCCAGTTCCCCTTTGTTCAGATACTTCAGTGTGTTCCCAGGCTCTGACAATGAGTGTCTTAAAATGACTATGAACTGAAAGAACTGTCTGGTAACCAACATGCAAATAAGCACCCCAAACATTCTTCCCCTGGCAGAATTCAGTGTGGGTTGCCTGGAGTGCTTATTTGAATGTCAGTTCCTAGGATCTTCCTGCTCACTTTATTTCATTTGCTGGCTGGGTTTTAGTTCAAGGCGTGAAATGGAGAGCATTACCGTAGAATTGTTGTCTCCTTTGATAATTTGCTACCTTTGGTAATTCACTCCATTACCTTTTACTCACTTGTAGATTGTACTTCCTAATAAGCCCTATGGCCTTTCCAGAGTCCTGGGAAAACCATTCTGCTGTTCTAGTGTTCCCCTCCGATTATTTTATGGCAACCCACTCCAGTACTCTTGCCTGGAAAATTCCATGGACTAAGAAGCCTGGTGGGCTACAGTCCTTGGGGTCTCAAAGAGTCGGACATGACTGAGCGACTTCACTTTCACTTTCCCATTATTTTACTATCCACTATATTTCAAAAGTGCTCACTGGGGAAGGGAAAAAACTTTTCTCTATCCTTCTAGATTATCTGGCTGGTCAGAATTAAGTGAGTGTGAGAGAGATCAACAGGAGAAAATAAAATTTAATTATTTATGTTTGGAGGCTCCATAAGAATATGAGTCTAAGGCAGGCCAGGCAACTGAAGCTTTTATGCCATCTGAGAGAAAGAGAAGCAGGTAGGGGTTTGGGACTTCAAAGGGAAGGGAGATAATTTATAGGACGATGATGTCTATTAAGAAAAAAATAACCATGCACAATGTAAGAGTTGTGAGTATAGTTTTATTCGGGGCAAGTTGAGGAAAAAAGCATGGAAGAAAGCCTGTCAGATAGCTCTGAGGAACTGCTCAGAGATCTTGGGGGAGGTCTCTATGTACATGATTTTAGTAAAGGGCGTGTACATGTAGTTAAGCACACATTTAGGCAGAAGGCTGAGGCTAGTCACAAGAATGTTACTGCTAGTCATGAAGAACAGATATCTCCTTTCATGATTTTCCTGCTTTTCTGGATATGAGAAGATCCAAGATATTGGGCTTATAAATCTGAAAATATCTACCTGAAGGCCTGTTCTCCCAGACTACAGAGTGCTTCATTCTGACCTCTTCCCTGAACACCTTTCAGAGTGTGTTGAAGGTCAGCAACTGCAGTGGCTAAGCACTCTATTCTTGTAGAGCCTGATGACAAGTGATACTTCTTAGTTGGCAATGAAAGACGCAAATGTTTGGCAAACAAATGATTTCCAGGCCACACAGAGACAATGGGCAGATATAACACTTTGAGCAAACAAAATGCTTAATTTCTCCTACAGTGCCACACCTAGTTCATATTATGTTTCAGTACTTTGCACTGATAGTTTTTCCTGGAACAGGCCTTTTATATGAATTATTTCAGGCAGTTAATGGGAGGAGATGCTTTTGTTTCTTAAAAACAACCAGCCCCGAATAATCATCAAGTCAAAGAGACATATTTTGTCATAGTAAGTTTTGTTAATCAAATAATGCATAGCTCTGGGGTATTTCTTTCTTTGTTTTTTTCTTTAAACTATTACCATTACCATTTCTTTAAACTATTACCATTACCATTTCTTTAAACTATTACATCATTAAAAATGATGGACTAATTGAAGATTGCTCCTGCTCCTAATACTGTTTATTTATACGTATTATTCTTTTAGAAAAGATTTGAAGAGCAGTGTCATTTATGTATGAGTAATTAAGTATATCAACTGTCCTTACTTGAAGTGGCCTCTGGCATATGTTTTCATTGTACCTTTTAGAACTGTTTCAGCTAAAGTTTTGTCCCACACCTTGTGATATTGTTACATACAAGAGACATATATTTGATCTTGTCCCTGGTTCCTGGCACAAAACTTCCAAATACTTGTAATTCTTTAGAGATAAGGCTGAGAAGAGAATGTTCTGTCATTCACAATAAGCCCCTTTCAACCACATCTTCAGTTCAGTTCAGTTCAGTAGCTCAGTCGTGTCTGACTCTTTGCGACCCCATGAATCGCAGCACGCCAGGCCTTCCTGTCCATCACCAACTCCCGAAGTTCACTCAGATTCACGTCCATCGAGCCAGTGATGCCATCCAGCCATCTCATCCTCTGTCGTCCCCTTCTCCTCCTTGTGCTAATGAAGTGATTCTTGGAGGATGGGACCTGGTTTCCAGAGAAACTAAACATGTAATTAGATGATTGGATCTTTTAGCCCTACCTCCCAGCCTGCCAGAAGAAGAGGACTGGAAATTGTCTTCCTCTGTCTGAATTATTTCACTTAGCATAATATCTCTAAGTCCATCCATGCTGTAGAAAATGGCAAGATTTATTTTCATGACTGAATAATATTCCCTTGTGTGCTATGCTAAGTTGCTTCAGTCATGTCCAATTCTTTGTGACCCTATGGACTGTAACCCGCCAGGCTCCTCTGTCCATGGGATTCTCCAGGCAAGAATACTGGAGTGGGTTGCCATACCCTCCTCCAGGGTATCTTTGCTACCCAGGGATTGAATCTCTTACATTGCCTGCATTGGCAGGAAGGTTCTTTACCACTAACACCACCTGGGAAGACCTTATGTATATAAATGCAACCTAAGTGACTGTCCACAGATAAGTGGATAAAGAATCTTCTTTAACCACATCTTCTTTATCCACAATGAAATATATATATTAAAAAGATATATTTTAGGTTTCAATTTTGGAAAGGCAAGATATGAAAAGTTTTTAGGAGATTTGAATGCTTGGTTGAGCCAGAATGGGCTTCCCAGGTGGCTCAGACGGTAACAATCCACCTTCAATGTGGGAGACCCTGGTTCAATCCCTCGTGCAGGAAGATCCCCTGGAGGAGGAAATGGGAACCCACTCCACTATTCTTGCCTGGAACATTCCATGGACAGAGGAGCCTGGTAGGCTACAGTCCATGGGGTCAGAAAAAGTTGGACACAACTAAGTGACTAACACTTTCACTTTTTTTGGAACCAGGATTATGGGATACTTGGCTATCTAAGATCATGGGATGCTTAAATACCAAAGTGATTATAAAATATTTTAAAAGTAAGCCTGGAAGGTAACTTGGTTGGAAAGAACCTTAACTTTCTCCTAAATGAGAAACATTTGTTTTCCTGAATAATCAAGGAAATAATAAACATAATCTGTGAAAATGAGTCTGTATTACAGAATTTTTTCTATCTAGACAGAAGATAAAAATAAACTTTCATGATTATTTATCAAGACCTAGTCAATAATCCAAGACAAATTTTTTCATTTTAACAGAAAACTAAATTCTAGTTTTATATTATTATAATATTTGATATAAAACTCTTTTGAAAATTTTATAAACAAAACTATCAAACTATACCCATCTCTGACCAGGATGAATAAAATTCCCATTTACTGAACCTCTGTAACTTCCTATTTCCTATATAGTCTTTAAGTACAGGTTTTCAAAGTGGAAAAATATGAAAACATTCATAAAACACCCCAAATATAGATTCTCCATACCATCAAAAAATAAGAGATAAAAGCATATAAACTTATAGTTATAGTAATTAATGCTTCAGTCAGTATTCCATCTTACCTAGAAATGATCTGGTATTTAATGAATATCCATTAATTTATTCAATTTAATATCAGTGCAAGATTTTAAATTATCTAAAAATCTTGGAAGCTATCATTTAGCTGACATATTATAAAATATAATTAATGTTGAAATAAAGTTATTAGAACAGTGATTTAATTTGATTAAACACAAATTCACACTATTCAAAACCTTAAACAGTTAGTAGAAATAATGCTCAGTTCAGTTCAGTCTCTCAGTCCTATCTGACTCTTTGCAAATTCAGCACGCCAGGCTTCCCTCTCCATCACCAACTCCCAGAGCCTACTCGAACTCATGTCATCACATCAGTGACATGTCATCACATCATGTCGTCACATCTCATCCTCTGTCGTCCCCTTCTCTTCCCACCTTCAATCTTTTCCAGCATCAGGGTCTTTTCAAATGAGTTGGTTCTTTGTATCAGGTGGCCAAAGTATTAGAACTTCAGCTTCAGCATCAGTCCTTCCAATGAATATTCAGGACTGATTTCCTTTAGGATTGACAGGTTGGATCTCCTTGCAGTCCAAGGGACTCTCAAGAGTCTTCTCCAATACCACAGTTCAAAAGCATCACTTCTTTAGTGCTTAACTTTCTTCATAGTCAACTCTCACATCCATACATGACTACAGGAAAAACCATAGCTTTGACTAGATGGACCTTTGTTGGTAAAGTAATGTCTCTGCTTTTTAATATGCTGTCTAGGTTTGTCATAGCTTTTCTTCCAAGAAGCAAGCATCTTTTAATTTCATCACTGCAGCCACCATCTGCAGTGATTTTGGAGCCCAAAAGAATAAAGTCTGTCACTGTTTCCATTGTTTCCCCATCTATTTGCCATAAAGTGATGGGACCAGATGCCATGATCTTAGTTTTCAGGATATTGAGTTTTAAGCCAACTATTTCACTCTCTTCTTTCATCAAGAGGCTCTTTAGTTCCTCTTCACTTTCTGCCATAAGGGTGGTGTCATCTGCATATCTAAGGCTATTGATATTTCCTCAGAAGTAATGCTAGCTTATTTAAGTAGTGCTAGCTTATTCCATGGAGAAGGCAATGGCACCCTCCTCCAGTACTCTTGCCTGGAAAATCCCATGGACAGAGGCGCCTGGTAGGCTGCAGTCCATGGGGTCTCGAAGAGTTGGACACAATTGAGCGACTTCACTTTCACTTTTCACTTTCATGCATTGGAGAAGGAAATGGCAGCCTACTCCAGTGTTCTTGCCTGGAGAATCCCAGGGACGGGGGAGCCTGGTGGGCTGCTGTCTGTGGGGTCACACAGAGTCGGACACGACTGAAGCGACTTAGCAGCAGCAGCAGCAGCAGCAGCTTATTCCATAAGTAAGCCTGTATGAATGTAAGAAGAACATACCCAAGTAAACTAAAAATGTAATCTTGTATGATTCTTAAATGATGATATCCCAGAGAAGATATAACTCTTTTACCAAACCAATATTAAATTAGTTTCGTTTGCAAAAACTTATCCAAATTATGAACTATTGAATTCTTAAATTATTTCAGTTAATTTCATTAAGAATGCCTTTTTTAGCTCACTGAAATTATTAAAAGATAAGTTTCTTTGATTTCTCAGAATTTTAGTAATATTCATTTATATAAATACCATTTATCCCTATAAGTCAATTACAATAGAGTGCTTTAATTGGAGAGACTTTGTTATCTAATTTATGAATCTTGCACACTCACTCAACACTTAAAGGTCATTGTAAATTATAAATGTATAAAGATTCAGAAAAGATATATAATATTTGTATGTTTGAAAAAGAGCTTATTATAGCTTGAGTTTTAAAATTTCAGCCATGGGTCAAACATACATATAGAAATACAAAACTCACAAGTTCAGATATTCACTTCCCAATGGGCATGACATTCTTAACTGATTTGAGCTCAAAAGAGAAAAATAGACAAACAAATGTTTTGAACACATCTCTTCTTACAATTCAGATCACGAAAGTGAATCCCTTGAACTTACAGAAGCAATGGAGCTAAGAATTGTTTTATACTTTGAAAAGGTTATGCAAAAAATGCTGATTATGTGACACAGACTCTCTGTGGCCCACAAAATCTGAAATATTTACTATCTGGCCTTTAACAGAAAATGCTTCCCTACCCCTGAGACTCAGTCAGAGGCCTCCAAATGGTTGCAGAAGCATTTGGACTCTTCTTTTATGAAGGCACAAGAAGCCTATTCAGTTTTTGAATTCCAAAACAACCTCTGAAGCCTACATCAGAAGAGTACATTTCTAAAATTAAGGTTTTTCCTTCTCAAGAACTTAGCTGGTTTGAGAGTGAAAAATAAATGCTTCTTAAAAATCAAGAGAGGTGGGGTTCAGGATTGGGAACTCATGTACACCCGTGGCTGATTCATGTCAATGTATGGCAAAACCAATACAGTATTATAAAGCAAAATAAAGTAAAAATAAAAAATTTAAAAAAAATCAAGAGAGATGTTGGTACCATAACAATTAATTAGAAAAAGGATGAAGACTCATTTTGCTATGGCCCAGGTAGATCAGAAGAATGTTGGGTTGTGCCTGAGTTGGGTGTGTGTTCTGTCTTTAGAGGAGGTTAGTGAGCCTAGAAGGAGGAGAACCTGGTGACCTCTGCTCTCAGAAAGATGGACCAGTGCCTGCAATCTGCCTACATTTGAGATGACAACTTCACAGTGTCTGAGCTGAGGCATATGGTGAGCTGTTCCTCAGTTGGGTGTGAGGGTCTCCTTCCACAGGTGTCTATAATTGCCTGTAGATAACTCAGCAGAATATACACCCCAAGATTTAGTGGTTGTCATTGCTTAATCACTAAGTCATGACTGACTCTGTGACTCCATGCACTGTAGCCACCAGGCTCCTCTGTCCATTGGATTGAGTGTGTTGTCATTTCCTTCTCCAGGGGTTCTTTCTGGCCCATTAATCGAACCCAAGTCTCCTGCATTGGCAGGTGGATTCTTTACCACTGAACCACCTGGGAAGCCTAACACTTTGTGGAGCCCCATTCAAATTGCCTACGTGCACACCCGCACTTTTTAATGGCCTAAAACATGGAGGTTAGAAATGGGGGTAAGAAAACTGGCTTTAATCCCAGAAAGATGATGATGGTGCAGAGGACAAAATGCATGTGTATATTTGGGTAGGTCTGCACAACAATAAAACCTAATACCATTATATCTCTGGTAAAAGGAGGATAATAACTTCATATAGTTGTTTCAGAGATTAAATGAAATAATAAGTGTAAAACTCTTAGCACACAGCCTGGCACATGATCAGTGCTCAATAAATGATAGTAGTATTATCTAAAATGATTTTTAAAATTAAATTAGGGCCGTAGAAAGCCTGGGAAATGGCACTTTACATACACAAAGAAGCCTTCATTGAGTTGCATTCAACTCAGTCCCACAGTCAACATATAATATGTCCAAGGCACTAAGATCTGTGGAGGAGACCATGGTGATAGACACAGTCCCTGTGCTGGACAGGGGCTTCCCAGGTAGCTCGATGGAATCTACCTGCCATTGCAAGAGACCTAGGAGACGTGGGTTCTGTCCCTGGGTCGGGAAGATCACCTGGAGGAGGAAATGCCAACCCACTCCACTATACTTGCATGAAAAGCCTCATGTACAGGAGACTGGCAGGCTACATTCCATGGGGTTGCAAAAGAGTCAGACACGATAGTGGCTGAGCATGCACCACCACTGTACTGAATGGAGTAGGGTCAAAATATGTTTTAAAACAGTTTAAATAAGACAGTATGAAAAAACTGCCACGAAAGCTATATAATTATTTCAACGAATTAAGAACTCTTTAATCTCTCTAGCACTTTCTTTTCTATCTAGCTAGTTTCTATTTTCCTTCTAATGTATTTTTCTTAAAATTCAAAAGATGTATTTACTAATGAGAATATTAATCTATGTTATACACTTATTGGCCATACTGAGTGATTATTTATGGGCTTTTAAATAAGGATTATCAATAGACTGGATTCTTCTCAAAAGTGTATAGATTGCACTTCATAGATGACCTGTAAGAGTTAAATATCCACTTTTTTCTTACTTTGTCACAGTTAATTGTTTTTCAGCTCAAATTGTGAGAAGCCAGTCTTAGGGTTCTGGAAAAGTATGATACAAAACTGATGCTGAAAGAAATTTACAGTGTGACTTGTGCTGTCTATGGTCACCACACAACGCCAGAAATAAAAATTATACTTCGGTGGAAAATTAAGTACTCTCGGTCTTCCTGGCTATCCTCCCGTCGCTCTGCAACAAATTCTAGAATGTTGTCTTTGAACTATTTTGCAGGGTTTTTAAACTGTAGGTAATTGGCAGATATGTAAACTCTGTCTTGTCTATGAGACTTCCTTGCCCCTTGAGAAAAACCAGTTTTGTCACCATTTACAATTTTATTCCTTTATTTCCTTAAGTTTGTGCTTTTTATTTTTCCTTTGAACTGATTATAACATGTCTGAGTTAAAGAAAAAAAGTTATGCTTATGCTTGTTCAAACGGTAAGGAAGACTTTTTTCAGGACTATTGTGATAAATGTGAAGACTATTGAGATACTGGGCTCAACTCCAAATACAGCAAGTGAGTGAAAGTTGCTCAGTCATGTCTGACTCTTTGCAACCCCATGGACTGTACAGAATACTGGAGTGGGTAGCCTTTCCCTTCTCCAGGGGATCTTCCCAACCTAGGGATCAAACCCAGGTTTCCCACATTGCAGGTGGATTCTTTACCAACTGAGCCACCAGGGAAGCTCAAGAATACTAGAGTGGGTAGCCTATCCCTTCTCCAGTGCATCTTCCTGATCCAGGAATCCAACCGGGGTCTCCTACATTGCAGGCAGATTCTTTACCATCTGAGCTCCCAGGGAAGTCCAAATACAGCAAAAACAGCTGGGAAATTATAGCCAAACAGCTGAGTGAGCAGATGAACAATGAAAATTTACTAAGAGTGGATTTCAAGGGTAGAGGGGTTCTTTCTAAACCAACTTAACAAGATTATTCTTGAAGGCAGGCCAGGGTTATCAGATTTCAAGGATGGAGATTCTAAATGGATTCTTGGTAAAACTGGGCTATGCAGGTTCATCAAGGACTAAAGGTTGAGACCTAGTAGAAAATAAGACTCAGATGTCATGGAGAGAGATTCACATAATGAGTAAAATAAACATTTTAAACACATGTTTATTTTCATATGTTTATAAGAAACGTGATTCTACGTTTTCTGAAAATAATCTTTTAACACAGACAAAACATTTCCTGTGGTGTTTAACCACCACATCCGGGACATATATTGACTGAATTATTTTTAAAGAAGCTCTGAATTTTCAACATTATGAAAAAAAGAAATATGTCAGTTTTTATTAGAAAACACTAAAATAATAAAGGAATCTCTTATAAACAATAGAGCAACAAATACACCACATTATTTTTCCTCTAGAGAGCCACCACATTGAACAAAATTAGGTTTAATTAAAAGAAGAAAATAAAACAGGAAGATACTGCATGTAACTTGAATATAAAGACATTCACATAAGATGAACATTTCAGGAAATAGAAGGTCTTAAATGCTGATTATGCTAGTTCCATTTAGTAAGAAAATAGTTACCATGGAAATGGTGAGTGTATATGGTATTTCACTTCCACATTAAGACAGCTTCTAAAAGGAATGCATTTAGTGAACACTTGTTCTTAACACTGTTTGAAAGTAGCAGTGGTTCATAAAGAATGTGGCATTTCAATTTAGATTCATTATATTAGTAAGTCTGCTTGGTTTTTTTTTTTTCATTTCACGATAAAATAATTTGAATAAACATGACCTGTTTTAGGGGTTTTTATAACCTATATACATCATGTATTCTTACTTCCGGTCTAGGGCCAGAGCACCATTTTGGTCATAGGTTTTCTTTTGAGGATCACATTCTGGGGCACAATTCTACTTGTGCAACATTCACATATGGCTAATCAATTTTACAGTGTAAAGTAAATCAGAAAGAGCAAAACAAATATCATATATTAAAGCATATATGTGGAATCTGAAAAAATTGGTATAGACAATCTTTTTTATAGAAATAGAGACACAGACATAGAGCACAAATGTGTGGATACCAAGGGGGAACAGTGGGGTGGGATGAATTTGGATATTGGCATTGACATATATACACTACTACTGTTTAAAACATAACTAATGAGAACCTACTGTATAGCACAGGGAACTCTACTCAATGCTCTGCAGTAACCTAAATGGGAAGGAAACCCAGAAAAGAGGGAATATATGTACACATATTGCTGATTCACTTTGCTGTACGGTAGAAAGTAACACAATATTGTAAAGCAACTACACTCCAACAACAACTTTGAAAAAATTAAAAAAAAATTATGTTGGTCCAAAGTCACAGAACACTTAGAATATGGGGACCTGGATTAGGAACCTGGATGTCCTGAAGGTTTCCAAATTTGAGGTTCTTAAATTCATGGAGTCAGTTACTAATTTCATATCTCCACCCCTGCCCAGGGCTGGTCATAACACGAGTCGTAAGCTCTGGCCTGGCTGAAGCTGGCCCCAGCCCCTGTGTCTAGCTGCAGGCTCCCCTGCCTTCCCAGCATGCTGTTTCCGTCTGTCAGCAGCACTCAGGTGCACTGGGCTTTCCGCGATCTCTTTATGTTACACCCAAAAACAACCACTCATCTTAACCAAGAAATGTATTGATTCTGGGTGAGTAAGTATCAATAGCTATTAATTTCATGATTCTAGTTCTAATGTACCTTTGGGCATAAGGATGGATTGTTTAAAGTGTAGCTTCTCTGACATTCTGTGTATCTTTAGAAGGCTGTTTTAAATATTTATAAGTACACACCAAGTTGAGAGATCAGTACCGTATTAGAAACCAGAAGGATTTTAATTCTACTCTGTCAATTAGCTAAGTGACTTGGGTAAATCACCTCTATTACTCCCAGAAAATAAAGAGACTGGAATACTCTTTTTGCGTATTTCTAGCATGAACATTAAGAAGGTTCTAGACATCAGAGTGGAAAAAAAGACCCTAACAATACATGCCAAAGTCTTCAGCATCCAAATTTTTCTAGCTTGTGATTACTCATTCCATAAAAGCAATTAACATAGTCCGGCTCATGAATAATGTTTGAATGGTTGAAGAATGAAGGGGACAAAATCAATTTACTTCCTAAATATATCTTGAATCTGTCACTTCTAAATCCGTGCTGTCACTGTCCTACTTCAGCCATCACTTTTTTTTTTCCCCCTGCCCAGCTGCCAGCTAGCCTCTTCTGGGGTCTTTTTCCCCTATTGCCATATCCCCTTACACTAATACTCCATGTGACCATCCATGTGCCAGAACCTATCTGCCTCCTGCTCATCAAGCATTTTTTTTCCTCAGTGCATTTAATATGCTACTCAGCATCTCTCCAACCCCAAATCCTATTCCCATGCTCCCGTTTCATTTGGACACCAGTACCTACAGAGTTGCCAAGCATGAAAATTATGTTAGCAGTTCTTCCAAGTCAGGCCTTGCACGAGTCAGCCTGTCTGGTGTCACTCGAGCCCACCCACAGAATGAGACTCAGTTCAGTTCAGAAGCAGTCTTTATCAGAGAATAGAGAGGTGTGAGCGTAAACGCTCTCTTGCCGTGGCATCAGGTGGTGGGCAGGGCGGCTTTTCGGGGGTCTAGTCAGCGAGGAGGTGTCGGGTTCGGGCCGGGCCCCGCTGTGTGGTTCCCGCCTCTCTTCCAGGATTGCGCAGCCTCTCTGCCCGTGGCCTGCCGCCATCTTGCCTGAGGGCTGTTTTAGGCACTTGTACACGCCTTGAGGAGAAGGCAATGGCACCCCACTCTAGTACGCTTGCCTGGAAGATCCCATGGACGGAGAAGCCTGGTGGGCTGCAGTCCACGGGGTCGCTAAGAGTCGGACACGGCTGAGCGACTTAGCAGCAGCAGCAGCAGCAGCAGCAGCAGCACATGCCCCGAGGTGATGTGCAGCCCAGCCGGTTCATACCAGGAACTTGGGTCCGAAGCTCCAGGTGTTCAGCCTCTGCATGTGCCACCTTATGAGCCAGTGGAACTAAGCATAAAGGAAAAGGGGTGGCGGAGGAGTGGGGCGGGGGTAACGGTTAGACTTGACTTTATTACCCGAAACCTATTTTTATTATTTGGGATTCGTTAAAGGGCTTTGCCTGGAGAAGGCAATGGCACCCCAGGCCAGTACTCTTGCCTGGAAAATCCCATGGATGGAGGAGCCTGGTAGGCTGCAGTCCATGGGGTCGCTGAGGGTCGGACACGACTGAGCGACTTCACTTTGACTTTTCACTTTCTTGCATTGGAGAAGGAAATGGCAACCCACTCCAGTGTTGTTGCCTGGAGAATCCCAGGGACGGGGGAGCCTGGTGGGCTGCCGTCTATGGGGTCGCACAGAGTCAGACACGACTGAAGTGACTTAGCATAGCATAGCAAAGGGCTTTGCCATTGACAACTGGGAAGTGACATTGACTATTTTCTCATCCCAGCTCTCTATCTATGATCAATTCAGTTAATTCTCTCCATCCTTAATATCTTTAAAATGTGCCCCCCTCTCTTGTCCACTGACGCTTATTTCACTGAAGCCACCTGGGTTTTACAGTAGCAGCCTCTGAACTAGAGACCGGCTCCTTTAGTCTTGGCCCCTCCTTTCTTCTGTGAAGGTGTACACAGGTGGTCTCCACTCTAGATGGATAGTTACTCCCATAAGCTGTAGAGAGTCAATAACTTCCTTACTCTGCCTTTTCTCTATAAAAAGCTCTGCCCAGTCCCTGTTGGTAGAACATTCCTAACCACTTCTGGTTTGGTGCTGCTGGGTTGGAATTTATTGTTGCTCAAATAAACTTTTTCAAAAAATAATTTTTTGGCTGCCCCAGATCTTAGTTGTGGCATGCTGAATCTTAAGTTTTCCTCACTACATGCAGGATCTTTTAGTCCTTGGCACGTGGATCTAGTTCCCTGTTGTTGTTGTTCAGTTGCTTAGTCATGTCTGACTCTTCGTGACCTCATGGATTGCAGTATGCCAGGCTTCCCAGTCCTTCACCAGGGATCAAACCTAGGCTCCATGAATTTGAAGCGGGCAGTCTTAGCTGCTGGACCACCAGGGAAGCCCTTGCTTAAATAAGCTTTGAACTTTGAACGCACCAGAGTTCGTCTTTTAGTAGTGGCAAACCCAGGCCTCAGACTCTGGCTGCTCTGCCTTTGGAGCCTCATTCTCCTGTCCTTCCTGGCCTCACACTTGATGTTTCACCCCCGTAACTCTGAGTAGTTGTTCCAAATACAGATTTTTAGATCCTGTATTCTAGGTCTCTGCTCTACTAGGACTTGCTTCCTATACCTCCTTTAGTCAGCTCAAGTGTAACATCTTTCAGGCTCTTCACTGACCGGTCCTTCCTCCTCTTTTAGGTGCTCCAGTTCACACCTCCACCACACTCTGTTTGCATCTCCAGCATTGCATTTAGCATCCTGGATGATATAATTACCTGCTTTTTTAGTATCTTTCCCTGACTGGGTGGTGTGCATCTGAAGGCAGGGATATAGTCTGTCTTCTGATGGAGGAATAACCTTTGGTTGGGGACTGGTTGCATGTGGGATGGTGGAATTGCCAGGATTTCCATGTAGAAGGAGCTGAGAGTTGAGAGAAGGGGGTGGGGAATAAGATGAGGCTAAAATGTGAGCAGTGGCCAGACTCTGAAAGCTTTCCAAGCCGTTGTCCATTTCTGAGTTATTTTTCCTCTTCTTAATAGGCATTGTTTGGCTATGCTTTTCTAGACAAAAATGAAGCAGAATATAAATGAAATGTTTTTTGTTTTTCTTTCACAGAAGCAAAGAAAGTGATTTATCTCTTCATTTGGGGAAAAAAAAAAAGATCAGCTAACAAAGGGAGTGGTTGTAAACAATAGAATTAATTGCCTCTCCTAGGACTATTATTTGGTATCTATTTAAGGCTACTAGATTTTATTTTAATTACTCTGTTGTGTACTCTATTTGCATATATTTGCATACCTCTCAGTGATGCCTTTAAGGAATCTAAGATGACTTCAGCTGTCTGCAAGCCTTGCCTTCAGAGCTTAAAAAAGATAGAATATCTCACAGAGAACAAAAGAAAGTGTCTCAGGGCAGAGATATGTCAGAACATGAAGGGTTCTCCTTTTGATATTGTGAACCCAAGATCGCATGCCCAATACACAGCAAGGCCAAGCAAACCAAAAAGTCAGAGTTTGGAGTGCAGAAAGGTTTTTTTGCAAGGGCCACACAAGAAGAGCAGGGAAGCTGATGCCCAAATCACCTGAATTCCCCAGAGAGTTTCAGAGAAGCATTTTAAAAGACAAGGTGAGGGAGAAGAGTCTTAGGTGTGTGATCAGTTCCTTAACAGTTCTCTGCTTGGTTGATGGTGAGGTAACAGGGCATTGCCAGAAGGGTTAACATTATCAATCCTCAGGCTCCACTAGGTCTGGGGGCTACAGGCTCATGGTCTTCAAGTAGATTACCTAATTATTTCTGGTTCTCTTTTTACAAGGTATGCTAGACTGAATAATGGGTTCCCAGAGATCTTTATATCTAAAGTAAAATATGTTACCATAAAAGACATGTCTTTCCAGACATAATTAAATTAAGGTTTTTGAAATGGAAGATTGTTTTGCATTATCTGAGTGAGACCAGTATTATCATAAGGATTATATAAAAGAGAAGAGTATGTGGTGTGATAATGGAGGCAGAGATTGGAGTGATATGCTTTGGATATGGAGGAAGGGACCATAAGCCAAGGAATATGGGTGGGCACTAGAAGCTGAAAAAAAGAAGGGAAATGTAGTCTCCCCTCAGAACCTCTAGAAGGAACCATCCCTGCCAACATCTTAATTTTAGTTGATTGAACCTTGCTTTGTATTTCTGATCTCCCAGAAATGTAAGGGGGGTTGTATTTGTGTTGTTTTAAGACAAGTGGTGGTGACTTGTTACAGTGACAATAGCAAATACATGAGTTAAAGCAAAACAAATCTTTGTGATTTTCCAAGTGTGCATGCGTGCTCAGTTGTGTCCAACTCTTTGCAACCCTGTGGACTGTAGCCTGTCAGTCTCCTCTGTCCATGGGATTTCTCAGGCAAGAATACTGGAGTGGGTTGACATTTACTTCTCCAGAGGAACTTCCTGACCCAGGGATTGAACCCTATGGCTCAAAGGCAGATTCTTTACCACTGTACCACCTGGGAAATCCCAGGACCCTCTGGAAAACACCAAAGTCAGTTTAAGTGTAAAAAACACTTTGAATTTTCTCCCCATTTTAAAATCTGGGGAAATTTGGTCCCTTATTAACAGAGTAGCTTCTGAAGTGTCTCAGTGGTAAAGAATGCTGCTGCCAGTGCAGCAGATGCAGCAGACCAGGTTTAATTTCTGGGTCGACAAGGTCTTTGGAGGAGGAAATGTCAACCCACTCCAGTATTCTTGCCTGGGAAATCTCATGGACAGAGGAGCCTGGCAGGCTACAGTCCATGGGATTGCAAAGAGTTGGATAGGAGTAAGCATGCATGCACACAGACATACGTATGAATACATATATGTCCCAAACTTGAGTTGCATATATACACACACACATATATGTAATCTTTGCTTCTGCTTATATTGCAATGGGCTTTTCCTTGAAGTTGTATTATTCAGGGTTTCTCATACAATATATACACATGTATACATATAAAACTATGCTTTCTGACAAATGTTATAATATTTTATCTTGTTAGAAATTACCCCCAGAAAAGAATTATCCATGTGTAACTAAATCATTTTGCTGTAGAGCAGAAATTAGCGCATTTTAAATCAGCTGGACTTCAACGAAATTTGGGTTCCCTGGTGGCTCAGATGGTAAAGTGTCTGCCTGCAATGTGGGAGACCCAGGTTCGATCCCTGGGTTGGGAAGATGCCCTGGAGAAGGAAATGGCAATCCACTCCAGTATTCTTGCCTGGAAAATCCCATGGATGGAGGAGCCTGGTAGGCTACAGTCCATGTGATTGCAAAGAGTCGGGCACAACTGAGCGACTTCACGATCACTTTCAACAAAATTTTAAAAATTATCCAGATACCCAAAGATTATTTATGAATTAACTAAATTTAATGTTATCTTGTGTTCTTAATGTTAACTAAAGATCTTGAATATTATGTGTAAATTGGTATATTACAGAACACAATCACTGATGACATTAAACATTTAATTATCAGAATTATAATTTAATTTGTTCAATTTGTTACCAGAACTTGTTTAAATTAAATAATTTTATGTTTTTATAACCCCAAATTTTATATCAAATATGTTGTCTTTCTGATCAGTAAACACATAGGAGTTTTGAGGACTTCAGATGAAATTATTTATTCATGTGAAAAAAAATAGAAATCTATTGTGAAATGTTTTCTTGTATTATAGTCTACATAGATAAAGTCAGGGAGAAGATATATAGCTGCTTTTAAACTGAAATGGTCAAACAAGTCTAATATGTCCAAGGATTCACTTTGGTTACATAAACTTGGGTTTTTACCAAGCAAGCAGTTTTCCGGTTAGCTATTTGTTGGTTTGTGGATTTAAGAAATGAATGATAACATATTTAAAGTATAGAAGCTTAGTTTACTTTCTGGGAATTCTGGTAATGTTAGATTTTTGTACAGGTTTATTATTATTTATAACACAATCAGAACAGAGCTCCTTTGTGAGGTTTTATAATCTATTTTGTTAATACTTGCCCAGTGTAGTTACATATTTGAGTCTCAGGCAACAAGAGGGAAGTGAAAGTGAAGTTGCTCAGTCGTGTCCAACTCTTTGCAGCCCCATGGACTGTAGCCTACCAGGCTCCTCCGTCCATGGGATTTTCCAAGCAAGAATACTGGAGTGGTTGCCATTTCCTTCTCCAAACAAGAGGGAAAGAAAAGTGAAGTCGCAACCACATGGACTGTAGCCTACCAGGCTCCTCCATCCATGGGATTTTCCAGGTAAGAATACTGGAGTGGATTGTCATTTCCTTCTCCAGGGGATCTTCCCAACCCAGGGATTGAACCTGGGTCTCCTGCATTGCAGGCAGACGCTTTACCATCTGAGCCACCAGGGAAGCCAAACAAGAGGGAAAGATGTTCTCAATGACAAACAGCTGGACAAATAGCTTGACTCTCCAGTTCTGCAACATCAGCCATAGGTCAGAATTAAATTCAAAAATCACAAACACAAGTGGATACTTTAAAAAACTGATTTGAGCTTGCAAACAACTTGACAAAGAAATGAATATGCCAGCAAACCAGATTTGCTGCTTTTTTCCCGATCTCTATTATATGTTTGGGAATCTTGTGATAGGACAACCGCCACCCCCCACCCCACCCCCCCCCGGCGCACACACACACACACACACACACGAACTCCCAAAATGTTATCTTTAAAATTTTTAAATATTATTCTCATACAGATATGGACTAAGTGCATGTAAAAGATTTATTTAATTCATTGGTAAGGGAACCAGACAAGTGGTAAAGCTGGTTCAAAATGCATTTGAGGCACAGTGCATTTAAAGGCAATGAAAAAAAGAAAAAAAAAAGATTTCCAGGTAGATAAAAAATTGTTTTATAAACTACAATAAAGGTATAATCTTTGGAGTTATTTTTTTCTGCACAGAAATCATTTAATTTCTATAAGATAAAAATCTGATAGTCACAGTTTAACTTCGTAGCATCTGAACCCTAATTAACAGTAAATGATATGACAGAGGTACAGTCCCATGGAAAATTAAATATTCCCTGCATGGATCTATCAGAAACAATGATTCAGTATAACAGTGAAACAGGACAAGCAACCTTCCTTTTTCCTCATTTTGTAATTTTTTTTTTAATTTATTTTTTTTTTTAAATTTTAAAATCTTAAATTCTTACATGCGTTCCCAAACATGAACCCCCCTCCCACCTCCCTCCCCACAACATCTCTCTGGGTCATCCCCATGCACCTGCCCCAAGCAAGCTGCACCCTACGTCAGACATGGACTGGCGATTCAATTCTTACATGACAGTATACATGTTAGAATTCCCATTCTCCCAAATCGTCCCACCCTCTCCCTCTCCCTCTGAGTCCAAAAGTCCGTTATACACATCTGTGTCTTTTTTCCTGTCTTGCATACAGGGTCGTCATTGCCATCTTCCTAAATTCCATATATATGTGTTAGTATACTGTATTGGTGTTTTTCTTTCTGGCTTACTTCACTCTGTATAATTGGCTCCAGTTTCATCCATCTCATCAGAACTGATTCAATGAATTCTTTTTAACGGCTGAGTAATACTCCATTGTGTATATGTACCACAGCTTTCTTATCCATTCATCTGCTGATGGACATCTAGGTTGTTTCCATGTCCTGGCTATTATAAACAGTGCTGCGATGAACATTGGGGTACATGTGTCTCTTTCAATTCTGGTTTCCTCCGTGTGTATGCCCAGCAGTGGGATTGCTGGGTCATAAGGTAGTTCTATTTGCAATTTTTTAAGGAATCTCCACACTGTTCTCCATAGTGGCTGTACTAGTTTGCATTCCCACCCTTTATGAGTATGATATTCTCCTGTAGTTGGCCCCAGGGAACTTACACAGAAATGTAAATTTCTACTCTCAGGAAGGGAAGGTCTCTCTCATTCATTCAACAAAAGTATTTGACATGTGTTTTGTGCTAGACACTGTACTGGGCCCAAGAGTATAGCAATAAGCAAATCATTGCAAAATATCTGATGGTCCTTACATTCTAGTAGTTTCCCTGGTGGCTCAGACAGTAAAAAAAAAAAAAAAAATCCACCTGCAATGAAGGAGACATGGGTTTGATCCTTGGGTTGGGAAGATCCCCTAGAGAAGGGCAGTAGAAGGAGATAGATTATAAGCAACAGGTGTCTACATGTTAGGTGGAGACTGTTGGGTGTTGAGATGTGTGACAGTGTCAAATGATGGAAAGTGCTAAGAATCAAGCAAGAAGTGGGAAAGAGGAGTGTTACTACTTTTAGGAAACACTTATAGAAGTGACACTTGAGTGGATATAAAGGTAGCGAAGAGGACTGGTGCCAGGGTTGGGCACAGGGAGATGATGGAGTTTGTATTGTCTCCCTCGGAGAGAAGGGTGTGAAGAGGGAAACTTCTAACAGGTATGGGCTTAGATGCCATTTCAGAACTTTGGCATTATTGCATGTAACCACTGGGTGGTCAAATGCTGTGCAATAACCATGCATAATAACCATTGTATGGTTCTAAAAGTTTGGCCTTTACCATGGCCAATAAATTTGGGGCTCCTAATAACACAGTTTTTGAATCATAGATTATGTTTGTTTAATTTTAAATAATAAAGACATTTAAGTGATAAAATAATTATTATATTCCTTTAGGGATTTTAAAAATAATATTATGTCATAGATGCTATTCCACCTCCTGCTTTAAGCTCTTTGGGGAGAGAAAAAAAAAAAGTGCTACATTATGTTTTAGTCTTTTCTTCTCCGTTATAAGCCTGTCTGGAAAGTGTGCCTGTCATTGATTTTGATCTGAAAAACTCTATCTTTTTTCTGTAACTTAATTTCATTTCTACAAAAGAAAAGTACCACTTATAATATTGTATATGTCATGCAGAGAAGAGTAGAAATAATAATTGCCAGTGCTTCAGTCTAATTTGTGCATCTCTCAGAAATGTCAGTAATAGGCAGCATGCACTTCTGAGGATGGTGAGTCAGCAGAACAGAGAGCGCTTAAATAGAAACAACCCAAGCATGTGATAAAAGGTACTCAGGGGTGATTGGCAACCCTAGTAGGATGGTGCACCAGTTAACTTGATAATATGAAGACACCCAGAAGACTGTATTACCTTGGAAATCTAATGGAACCAAGTAGTCTTAAAACAGGCCCTTTATGTCATTAAGGATGATTTTTTTCAGCACTACCACGTCACAGGCTCTGCAGTATTTTGGTAGTAACAGATCTGAATCAGCAATCCAAGGGGAATTTCAATTTTGGTTAAAATTCCTGCTAGACTGTAACTGCTTCTCTTTTCAAATCAAGTCGAGTCAAGTTATTTGTATACGTACACAATTAGAAACTCTTTGCAGGCACCTACTGCCTCATAGGTGTACTGCCGAAGTTTTCAGACTTGAATGACAGCACTGCCTCTGAATCTTATGCCACTCATGGACACTGATCATGATGGTAACTGCTACTGAGTTGCCATGTGTACAGCACCAGACACTGTAAGAAGTGCTATGTAGATGTACTCTTATCTGATCCTCTCAGCAACTTTAGGACTAAATCTTAAACACACTGTGTGGCTTTGTGTAAGTCCTAAGCTTGGGGTTTGAATTTTCTTTCTACTATGCTAGTTTCTCTGCCCTCAGATAATCTTGGCAGTTTTTCATAAGAACCATAATAAGCAAATGTAAATGTTTAAAATTCTTCATGTATTACAATCTTAGGTTAAAGTGCCAAATAAGGTCACACATGGAAAGAAACTTTAGTGTAGATTGAAAAATGAGGACTTTTTAACTTTTATAGCTCTGTCCCACTTAGAATCACTTTTCATCTAGTAGGGGAAAAAAAGCAATTTCATGAAGTGCTAATTTTAATCAACTTGCATCTGTATAAGGACCTTAAGCCCTCCTCTTGCATATTCCATTATATAATTCCCCCCTTTCTAGGCCTGACAGCGCTGAAAAGATTTATACCTGGACTTGTAGTTCGATATACCAGTGAAAACATACGATGTTTTTTTCCAATTTCAAATATCTTTTCTTTTCCTGAGTATTAGTTTACAGAAGGGCTTTGCTATGTACTGTAGTACATATCAAATTCAACTAAAAATCAGAGTAAATCTCAAGTTCTTTCTGCATGTGAGAGAAGTCTGCTTATTCTGTTGATTTTTTCCTAATAGGATTACAGATTTCAGTAATTTTTGAATTGAGGGGAAGAGATCAAACCTCTTATTTCTTAGCTTTTCTTTTCATAATTCAGATATGCTATAGAGGCTACTGGAATGGTTTTCACCACTCAGCACAAATGTTATAGCTTGATGCAATTGTTTTTGCTTAAGTATAATGGCCTTTATTGCCCTAAAACCACTTCACCAAGGTTCAGAGGGGAAGCTTTTTTCCCCCAGAAACAACTTTAAGAGGCACTCTTTGATTTCAGTGTTTAAGGGCCAGGTTAGTTCCCAGAAGACATAAATGAAGACAGCTTTTCCAGAAGCACAAGTCTCCATTCTAAGTCTCCATTGTTACTTAGGTAGACTCAGACTTACTACTTCTTATGTTATGAGAGATATCAGCTCGATGGTGGTACCTCTTTCTGTGTGATCCCTATCCCTAGAAGATGCATCAGTCAGGATTCCTTGTAATACTGACAGCACACCCATATAGGGTAACTGAGGAAGATTTAACGAAGGGTCTCATTTCCAGGGTGTAACTAGGATTAGGAAATCCATGAAGGATGGTGAAGGCAATCAATAGGAGGGGTATTTACTTGTGCCATGGCCTGTGGGGGCAAAGGGAAGGAAGTGACTGTTAGAACCTGGAGCAATATAGCTAAAAGAAAAGTACCTGAGGAGGAGCTCTGGCCTTAGTAGAGCAACCTCTGGCAACTGTGAACTGGGAGCAGGGAGCTGGGGAAGTAAGTACCTGGTCCCTGTTCTGCTAGCATGTTCTGACCCTTAATTGGTGCTTCCCCTTGGCTGGGTCTAACCGGAAGCCAGATTAAAGCCTTGGGTGAAACAACTAGGTTAATGGATTAAAAGTGGATATGTGACTTCAAGGATGGCTGTTCCTTCATTCATCCATTCATTCGAGGAAATATGTCTGTCTTTTGTTTTGTTTTGTTTTTTCCTACTTACCTTTTGGCGCACTGATGATGAGCACTGGCATTACAAAGACACAACCTTGCTTTCTTAATGCTTACCATTTTATATATAAAGGCAGATAATCAGACAGTTAACCAACAATGAAGTTACAACATAGTGCTTACAGCAGAAGTTTAAGCAAAGTGCAACTGAATCACAATTAAAAAGAGGTGTCAACTGTTAGTTCTCCGAAAAGACCTGTTGACTAAGCAAAGTTTAGTTTGGTGAAAGTGAAAGTCGCTCAGTTGTGTTCAACTCTTTGTGACCCCATAGACTATACAGTCCATGGAATTCTCCAGGCCAGAATACTGGAGTGAGTAGCCTTTCCCTTCTCCAGGGGATCTTCCCAGCCCAGGGATCAAACCCAGATCAAATGAGTTTATTAAACATAGCCAAACTACCAGTGTCCAGAGTTTTTGATAAAATAGTTTCAGGTTAGTAAGCACACAGTGAGTTGAGGATATTGAGTGAGTCTTGATGAGCACTCTGTCTTGATATGTAAACTACTTGAATTGACTCATAGTTTTATCTTATAGGAACAAATATTTCCTGGAGGAAAGAGCAAAGATATTTTTGCTTCTGAATATTTTTTAACATAGGCAAAGGAAAATATTCTTGGTTCCAGGACATTTAACAAAGACACAGTAAATTAATTCAATTTCAGTCTCAGAGTCGAGAAAGAAAGTAACATTTATTAAACATCACTTATTAACCAGGTAATACTGCATGCTTTAATCTTCACTCTAGCCCTGAAGAGTTAAGTAGTATTATTAGTTGACTCATTGCAAATAACCTTGATGCTAGGAAAGCTTGAGGGCAGGAAGAGAAGGGGGCAACAGAGGTTGAGATAGTTGGATGGCATCACTCACTCAATGGACATGAGTTTGAGTGAACTCTGGGAAGTAGTGAAGGACAAGGAAGTCTGGCGTGCTGCAGTCCATGGGGTCACAGAGAGTTGGACATGACTTAGCAACTGCACAACAACTTTCGTGTTTTATAGATGAGGACAGTGAGACTCAATTACCCAAGGTCACAGAACAACTGATAGTGCCAGGAATTTACTTTCCTGTGGGAGTGGAGAGTTGGGGAAAGATATTAAAAGGAGAGAATATTCTAGATGACCTCAAAGATACATAAGATAGCAACAATAGGGGAAGAGAAGATGGATAGGAATGAGGAGAATGAATTCAGGGGAAGGAAACAGTATGAATGTCTTCACCCTGAGGTGTGACAGCGCCTAACACGTTTTAGGGAAGGCCTGCAGGTTTGTGGAAGATTGATAAGAGGCGTGAGGAACCTATGTAATTAGTATTAGGGCTCATGAAGAGAAACACTTTTCTTCACCTCCTTCTGTTGCTTTTGTTAAACAGGGACTTTCACCAACATGTCCACCTTCTCAGGATTGGATTGAGGATGTAGCTTAAACTTGAACTTTCCCAGTCCTCAAAGCAAGGGGTCACTAACCTGGTTAGTGAGATGGGGTGAAGTTCCCTGTGCTTTGTGGGCCGGTGTTTTAAATCTCTCTCTCTCACTGAAAATGGTGATGAATTGTTTTAAAATTAGTTTTATATCAGTCCTTAGGAAGACAGATTTAATTCTTCGTCTCCCAAATATATCTTAATATCTTTATAATCCTAATTCAAGGTTTTCATCACAGGAAGGTAAATATATAGTATGTATCTTTTTCTTTTCTTTTTTTTAAACAAACCTACATTTTAGAAATCCATTTTAAATGAATTAAAATTTACAACTATGTAAGTAATTTGAACAACAATTTTGTTATTTTGTTTACCAAAGCAGATGGAAACAGTTAATTGTGAATACGCTGGGAAATGAGCCATTTCCAATTCAGACAGGTAATCATAATATTTGGGAGAGATGTTTGCCAAGCCATGATACAAGGATAGTACCCATCACCAAGCATCATTTTTACTTAACTAAGACAATAAAAACATGTTTTCTGACATAAATTTATATAGAACCAGCATATCTTCATTTGGCCTTAAGCTGTGTTAGTCACAACTATTATACATTGTGGATTTTATAGGTATTTTCAGGCTACTTTTATTTTTTCTATTTTATAGAGAAGAAACCAAGGTGCTTATCTGTTATTTTCTTCTCGATCTTGTTTCTGAAGAGTCAGACTCACAATTTGAATTTAATGGGACTGTCTACCTCCTATTGTGAAGAAGGGTTTTCTAAAGAAATAAATTAATTCTAAAGAATTCAATTCATAAATTAAAATTTGTGAAATTTCTGAAATCAATTAAACCGGAACCTTGAAGTATTGAATAGGGCTTAGTAAGTTAATGGCTTCTTGTGACATATGAACTTGAAAGAAAAGTACTCAAAATATACAACATAATTAGAAATTAGTGTTTTATCCAGTTTGGGGAGTTTTAGAAAATCCTAAATGAAAAACCTTCCACTGCACAGTGAAATACTGTTTGCTGTAGATATAAATATGGATAGAAATATATTTGTTTACTGTATTGAGTTTTACATATTTTAAGGCTTTATTTATTTGAGGTATAGTTGAAATATTAGTTTCAGGTGTACAATATAGTGATTCAACATTTTTCAAGGTTATACTCCATTTCAAATCATTATAAAATGTGGGGTATGTTCCTTGTGCTATGCAGTTTATTCTTGTAGCTTATTTATTTTATACATGATAGTTTGTCCCTCTTAATTCCCTACCACTAGTTTGTTCTCTCTCTGAGTCTATTTCTGTTTTGTTACATTCATTCATTTTATTTTTTAGATTCTACATATAAGTGATCATGTAGAGTATTTGTCTTTCTCTGTCTGACTTATTTCACTAAGCACAACACCCTCCAGGTATTTTTGATGGAAAAGCATTTTCTTTTTCCCTTTTTTTAAAAAAAAATATTTATTTTTTGGAGGGTAATTACTTTACAATATTGTATTGGTTTTGCCATACATTCTGTCATTAAAAATATTTATTTTTAATTATATTTCTCTATTTTTGTTTTTTTTTAATGTACATGTAAAATTACAAAAATTTAAAAATACAGAAAAACAAAAAACAAGGCTTTCTGCTACATTTCAAAATTATCAGCTCCCCTTCTAGAGTCAATGACTATAATAAATGGTCTATCATTTAACAAAATTTTATGCATATACAAGTGTCTATCCACATTGTTTTCTTTAAACACAAACTATTAACATGCTATACAAACTTACCCTTACCTTGATTCTTTTGTTTAACCATTTATCTGATAGATTGTTCTATATTGTCTTGTAAATTGTTTTTGTCTCTTTTTAAACAGCTACAAAATATTCTCTTGTATGAAAGAACCATAATTTATCTAATGTGTCTTCAGTTTAACAATCACCTCAGATAAATGAACAAGGAGACTTTCATATTTTTTTCTTTCTTTCTTACTTTTTCATGTGTTGAGGCTTGGCTTGTCCTGACACTTGCATCACCCCTCTGCTCTACTATGCCTCAGCAAACAATTTATATGACATGTAGTTTACTTTTCCACATTCCCACAATCTCAAATTCTGTTTGCAAGCTTACTTTGACAGTGAATCGAGGATTTGGGATCTTTGTGATAATCTGTTGAAAACAAAATTGAGATTCATCAGTCTAGGAGTCTTGAGCCATTGTGTCATTGAAGTCATTTTCATTCTGTCAGTCCTGCCCAAGAGGAATTCAGTATTTTCCCATGATAGTCTCTGTCTGGATAAATGATCTAATCCATACAGTTGTTAATAAAATTGCTTTTTGTTGTACTGATGAACTTTGTCAGAGTCAACATATAAATATCAGTAAGTGAATGCTCAAGTTATGAAAAGGCACTGTAACCTATTCTTCAGTTAAGCAAAACACATTAAGTATCTGCAGTGTTACTGGTAATAGGCTAGGTATGGAGGTGCAAAGGCCTCTTAGGTGGTGCTAATGGTAAAGAACCCGCCTGCCAGTGCAGAAGACCTAAGAGATGTGTGTTCAGTCCCTGGGTGGGGAAGATCTACTGGAGGAGGGAAGAATTCATGCCTGGAGAATCCCATGGACAGAGGAGCCTCGTGGGCTACAGTCGGTATGGTCTCAAAGAGTCAGACAAGACTGAAGCAACTTAGCACACACCCATGCATGGAGGAACAAAGATAAATGGAGTACGGTTTTTGCCTTCAAAGGGCTTACATTAGGTTTCAGAAATAGATATAAAAAGAGACAATGTATTTTCAAAGGTGGAGGCTTGATTTTGCATCATGCTATTTTCCATGTATTGAAAGCTTTCATACATCAAAAAACTGTGTTAAAACAAGGTAACTGGGGTCTAGTTGGATTATTTCAACCACCTCAATGACTATAACCCTCTGCTGCTGCTGCTGCTAAGTCGCTTCAGTCTTGTCCAACTCTGTGCGACCCCATAGACGGCAGCCCACCAGACTCCCCCGTCCCTGGGATTCTCCAGGCAAGAACACTGGAGTGGGTTGCCATTTCCTTCTCTAATGCACGAAACTGAAAAGTGAAAGTCAAGTCGCTCAGTCGTGTCCGACTCTTCGCGACCCCATGGACTGCAGCCTACCAGGCTCCTCCATCCATGGGATTTTCCAGGCAAGAGTACTGGAGTGGGGTGCCATTGCCTTTTCCACTATAACACTCTATCTCAGACCTAATCTATGGGTAGTGACCTTGAATGTTACAAGTACACTATGAAGCATGCTATCTTATTTGTCTCTGTCTCTCTTTTTGTGCTGTGCCGGGTTGTTTGTGGGATCCCTGACCAAGTATCAAACCCAGGCCCTGGCAGTTAAAGCAACCATTTCTAACAACTAGACCCCCAGGGAATTGCCTGAAGCATGGTATCTTAGAAGTCATAGAGCAGAAAGGATCACAGGCCACAGGATTTATTAAATAAACAACACACACAATAATATCAAGGGTAAAGAGATAGAGTAAGTAAACGTTCTTAGATTAGGGTACAAGCAGATGGAAGGACCATCGTATCGAAGACCTGGAGTTCACAAGGCTCATGTATCCTCTTTTCCTCTCTGTCTCTCTTTGCCATTGCTGTCCTCCCTGCTCATAGTGTGCTTATGAGGACCAGAGTTGATGATTGAGGTGGAACTTCACAGGTAGTAGTCCTGGGCCATGATATATACTTGTTTTATTGGAGACACTCAAGACCAATGACATTTGGACATCACAGTGAATTGTCAGCCTGCTAAATAGGTGTAGAGTACTCAAGTCATCTGGGGTAGAGTACAGATGGGGCCAGAATGGCATACTAGATGTCACCAATGGATGACCGAATTTGAGGCTGACATAGTATTCATCCTAGAGTTGGCATGATTTGGTCTTTTTGTTCCTTTCCACCTCCAAACAACAATCTTGTTTATTCTATCATGGTTTTTATTTTATTAATCAATTGTTGGCATGTCTTACAGGTTGCTAACTTGCCATGTATTTTAACATAGCACATGAGTTCTACCTATCTCTCATGAGCAACTTGCTTACTTATTACTTGCTTGCTTATTATGTATATATAACATATCCTATAAGCTTTACCTATTTTTTTTGTAATTTATATGAACTATATTTAACAATTCTTATGAGTTCAGACTCTCCCATTTGTTTCCTTATCTTCTATAGTACAACTGAATATTCTCCAACAACATGGGAAATGCACATTTTGAGACTTTGTTCTTGAATTCCAATCTCATTTTGTGTATGGGTTTTGAGACTCAAGTTCAATAGTTCCAAACTGGACTCATCATCTTTCACTATAAATGCTTCCTTGAATATTCTACAGTGATTGTTGACATGAATTCTCACCTTAGTCTTAGAATTCTCTTTACGTCTTCTCTCTCTTTACCAGAATCAACAAAGAATTTTGCTCTTATCCTAAAATTATCTCTTTTATCTTCTATTTCTGATGTTCCAAGGCTTTTCAACTTGCTGACAGCTTTACTTTTCTGCAATACAAGCTGATTCCTAGCTACCTGTCCCACCTTCTCCCATCTCAATCCCTCCCCCAGTATTACTTGCAATTTTTCCTAAATACCATGCATATTCATACATATGAGTATTAGCATATAAAACAGTAAAAAAATTAAAATAATTGTAAATTCACAGGAAGTTGGATAACTGACATAGGTCTTATTTATGTATGCTTCATCCATTTTGCCCCAGGTACATGTTTTTTCTATGTTTGGGATATCACTTCTTCCCTTAACTGATTGACATATTAAAATTTTGACCATCCTTCTTTTAATACCTGGCTTCAAAGTCATACAGCTTTCCAAACTTCACCCTGCTGTTGCTGAATTAATCACTTCTTCCTTAGTGCTGAGTTTTTCCCACATGGCATCATAACTATCTTCTCTGAGAATCCATAACATCTTTGAGAACAAGGACTGTGTTTTATTCACTTTGGAAATCAGAGGATGTAGCTCAAATCTTGGCACATATTAAGTCCCCAAGGCTTTAGCAATACATGAACCGTGAACTTCCAGATGTTCAAGCTGGTTTTAGGTTCCTCTGGCAGAGGAACCAGAGATCAAATTGCCAACATCCAATGGATCATTGAAAAAGCAAGAGAGTTCCAGAAAAACATCTATTTCTGCTTTATTGACTATTCCAAAGCCATTGGCTGTGTGGAGCACAATAAACTGTGGAAAATTCTGAGAGAGATGGGAATCCCAGACCACCTGACCTGCCTCTTGAGAAACCTGTATGCAGGTTAGGAAGCAACAGTTAGAACTGGACATGGAACAGACTGGTTCCAAATAGGAAAAGGAGTACATCAAGGCTGTATATTGTCACCCTGCTTATTGAACTTCTATGCAGAGTACATCATGAGAAACACTGGACTGGAGGAAGCACAAGCTGGAATCAAGATTGCCAGGAGAAATATCAATAACCTCAGATATGCAGATGACACCACCCTTATTGCAGAAAGTGAAGAAGAACTAAAGAGTATCTTGATGAGAGTGAAAGAGGAGAGTGAAAAAGTTGGCTTAAAGCTCAACATTCAGAAAATGAAGATCATGGCATCCGGTCCCATCACTTCCTGGGAAATAGATGGGGAAACAGTAGAAACAGTGTCAGACTTTATTTTGGGGGGCTCCAAAATCACTGCAGATGGTGATTGCAGCCATGAAATTAAAAGACAGTTACTCCTTGAAAGGAAAGTTATGACCAACCTAGACAGCATATTAAAAAGCAGAGACATTAGTTTGTCAACAAAGGCCCATCTAGTTAAGACTACGGTGTTTCCAGTGGTCATGTATGGATGTGAGAGTTGAACTGTGAAGAAAGCTGAGCGCCGAAGAATTGATGCTTTGAACTATGGTGTTGGAGAAGACTCTTGAGAATCCCTTGGACTTCAAGGAGATCCACCCTGTCCATCCTAAAGGAGATCAGTCCTGGGTGTTCATTGGAAGGACTGATGTTGAAGCTGAGACTCCAGTACTTTGGCCACCTGATGCAAAGAGCTGACTCATTTGAAAAGACCCTGATACTGGGAAAGATTGAGGGCAGGAGGAGAAGGGGACGACAGAGGATGAGATGGCTGAATGGCATCACCGACTCAATGGGTATGAGTTTGGGTAGGCTCCAGGAGTTGGTGATGGACAGGGAAGCCTGGCATGCTGCAATTATGGGGTCACAAAGAGTCAGGCATGACTGAGCGACTGAACTGAACTGAATGAAAATATTGTGAATTTGCTAGAAATTTTTTTTTTCAGAAAACAGGATGTAAAAGTACAATTGTACACAGCAGATGCATTTAGTAGGTGGTGTTTTAGTAAGTGTTAGTCACTTGGTTGTGTCCGACTCTCTGTGACCCTATGGACTGTAGTGCACCAGGTTCTCTGTCCATGGAATTCTCCAGGCAAGAATATTGAAGTGGGTAGCCATTCCCTTCTCCAGGAGATCTTCCTGACCCAAGGATTGAACCTGAGTTTCCCACATGGCAAGCAGATTCCTTACAGTCTGAGCTGCTAAGGGATGTTATTGCAGATTCCTTTCAATATGATATTCCCTGGAGAATTTAAAATATTAATTCAGTTTCCAAAAAAAAATACTATTAAGTTCATGAGAGCATCTACTGAGTAATATGAGATAAATATTGAAGAAGTATGCAAATAAAAAAATCCCAATCTAAATTTTGGAACCAGTTTTATTTTCTGTCCTTCCTTCCTGTTACAAAGATGTAGTAGTAACATCACTTCTGGGATCAGAGATTCTTACTTCCTGCTCTGTTGACTCCTGTCTCATTCTCTGGGAGCAAAGTTGCATGTGATCTGAATGTGTGTTGACTTCTCCAGGCTCTGTGTGTGAATGAGGAGGCCACATGAACATGTTGGTGACCCCAGTCCCTCCTCAGAGTTTCCTAAGCTTTGTCTCACTTGTGGCCTTGATCAAGACTTTGAATCTTCTCCCTCTCTAGGTACCCCAGCAGTTTAGCTGAGGGAAGCTGCTGACTACAGTGGCTGCATCTGGCAACCCATTTGCTGTGCTGGGGTGGTGGGCACTTTCTGGCTGCTGTTCATCCTTATCCTATAGCTTCATTGCTGCACAAAGGTTGTGACAGAAACAGTAATGCACACCCATCATGCACACCAAAAGTGTTTGTATGAACAGATTTTAAAAAGGCATTATGTTGACATTGCAGTTAAGATTGTGATGGCAGGAAAATGAGGAAGAAAGTGAAGACAAGACTGCGATATAGATAGAGGAAATAGGTAAATGTGGTACTTTTCATATGCGTGCTCACTTCCTCAGCTATCACTGATGATAATCTTACCAAACAACACACCACCCGCCCTGGCTGGCTTCACCACGTCTTAGCACCTGGTCATATCATGAACTCTGTTGGAGTCATATTTTCTCCCTTGTTAACAATATAAACTCAAATTTATATCCAGCGTCTCATAAGTTTCTTCATCAAAAAAACATTTTCATCCCTTTCTGAGAAAGGTTAGACCTAGTCTGTGAGTCTGGTTTAGGCTATCTTGTCCTCTCTATTTGTTGTGTCTTTTCCAACTGTACTTTTCCCCAGGGCTCCTGCAAACACTCTTCTCACCTCCGAAAGAGCAAATATGAAAAGCCCTCATGTCAGGCATGGTAGGAAGATCCTGCTGAAGGTTGGTTAAGTTGGAAGTTTAAGGAGGGAGGGTTGTTTTTCCTGTAATCGCGATCCCTGTTAATGAACGATACATGTTCTAAACATTTACCACAGTTTCTTTTGTCTTTATTCTCTCACTGAATTAAAAATAAAGTATGGATTTTTTTCAAGACAAGTGAAGTTTTTTAATTCACCAGAGAATTAAAAACAGAAGAATTGCACTTCATGTACCCCTGTTGACTTTAGGAGCAACTGGTGTTGTTCGGAAATGATCACACAGGCATGTCTACTTCTGGGCACTGAAATTACTTTTCTCTCTTTTCATTCTCTGACATCTTAGAAGGGAAAACAAGGACTTTTCATCTGTTTGGAGACAAAGAACTGATGGATTGTGTGACACAGCACTTTTATTCTTGGCAAGACTTGACATCGAAAGAGCAGTGGGAGATAGCTTTCAAGTGGGCCTTAGGAGAAAATTCAAAGGACTGTGTTTCTGCAGGGTCAAGTATCTCTATCCTGAGAAAATCACTCAACACAACAGGGCTAGAGGCAGTGGGCACTGTCACTCGTACATGCTGTTAGCTGTCACATTCTGTTCTGTTATGCAGAAGACCTTACAAGAATAGTGATTCATTGAATAAAGAATAAAGTTCATTAAGATAAAATTAGATGATCAGGAAAGTGAGTCAGCATTTTAGAGCTGTTACAGTAAAAAAGTACTTTGCAATATGTTTTAGAATTCATGTCCTAAATAGTATTACTTGATTGTCCGTGGAGGGCATATCAGTTAAGAATCTCATATGTTTTTGCATACAAGCCTTTTCTCCATCTGTACCAAGCTAGTATCCTAGATTGATTGTGAAGGTGCAATCAATCAATAAATAGAAAAATTAATTATGTAAGGTGCTAAATTTTTGTTCTTTGAATGAGATTATTTAGGTCAAATTTCATCCTAAGTTTAGTTATTGTATCTCACCTGGGCATCATTTTCTCATTGATTCAAATAATTTTTTAGTCATCTGTTTCCTTCCCAACTTATAACTAACACCACATCTTAACTCTACCTGCAAACATAGTCTTGTCTCTGGAATTAATAAAATTAAAATGAAAAAAAGCAAGGAGAACAATAGAATTTGGACATTTTATTTCTGTATTTCTTAATAGATTCCTTAAAGTAAAATCCATATTTCACAGTTAGACAAAATTATTGTTTAGTCTCATTGAAATATCCAGTACACAATTTACATTTACTGATTGCCAGCGTTATGGTAGTAGGTTTAACAGAAACCCAAAGCTGATAATTTTCTTTGAGGAAGAAAGTACTCTGAGATACTCAAGATCCATAGAGATACAGTGAAATGTTGTCTATAATTTTCTTCCAGTAGTTACATTTAAAAATATTAAAAAATACATTAATTTTCAATAATGTATTGAATTCAATGTATCTAACATTATTTCCATATACAATCAAAATGTAAAAATGGAGACACTATATTTTATATTTTTTATTATACCAAGTTTTCAATATTCAGTATGTATTTTATACCATCTAAATTTGAACTAGCCACATTTCAAGTGTTCAGTAACACTTGGAACCACATGTGGTTAGTGGCTGCTATATTACACACACTCAGAGATAATAAGGGTAATAAAATTAGTACATGTTCTAAATATAGTGTAACTATAATTTTAAAACATTTTATACTTCCCACAACCTTGGGTTTTCTTAAAATAAATTTTTACAAATTAGATTTTGAAATCTCATAGGTACTAAGACAGGCATGTTATAGATGATGGGTATATAAAATAAATTTAATTTTAAAATATATTTTTAAAATATAGGTATGATGTATTTTTTATATGTGGGTTTATACACATATACCAAATGAATTTCTTTTATTAATTTTGATCTATAGATCCTTTTTTACAAAGTCTTCATTATATTTCAATGGCCTAAAGTTTGACTCAATTTTTCTTATTAAAAATATATTGAAAGAATGAATTCAAGAACCAAGCATTTTTAGAGCCAGCATTACAAACTTTTCACTGTTAGTTGGATGCCTAATTTGACAGGTGTGGTTTTTAATTTGCAGTTAGAAATGCAATCATGTTCTTTCTCTTTGATTATTTGACTGCTGTTGAGATAAATGCAGCATATGCTACTTCATTGGCCTCACTTTCTTTTTCCATCTGAAATTCTGTTTAAGTCAGATTCACCTTTGAAAACTCACACTGGCTCATCTCTAAAACTTCTGCTAAAATAGACCCATATCATTATTAGATTTAATGTAAACAGTCTTGTTTTTTTTAATATTTTAGATATATTTTCTTTAACAGTGAAAAAAAAGTCACTGTTTCTAAGTGTCTTTGAGATCAGAGAGTGAACTTGAACTTACACGTAGTGAGACCAGAATGTGGGCATCAGTCACTAAATTTGGAAGTGAATAGAGCCAACAACCAGAAGATTGTGCCTTATCCCACTGGTTTTCCTTACTCACCTTTGTGATGCACTAATTCTTGTGAAGCAATAACATCTCTTCATGAAAAATGTAAGTGGCACTGAAGTATAATTACTAGGGAGAGGAAAGAGGGGAAATAGTTCTTTGACAGAAAATACTGTATCTGGATAAACTGAAACAAAGATGTTGAATATTAATACATATATGTGACAAACTGCCATATGGAAATAAGAAGTGGTATCTGAAATTAGTTTAGAGTTCGTGTGGCTAACGTCTTTCAAGACAGGGGCCATCAAACTTTTTCTGTATAAGTCCAGATAGTAAGTATCTTTGTGGACCATATAGTGTCTGTCAGAATGAATCAACTCTGCTATTGTAGTTCAGATGGCAGCCATAGGCAATTACAAATGAACATGGCTGTGTTCCAATAAAACTTTATTTACAAGCAGGTGCTTGGCTATATTTGACCCATGTAACTCCTGTATAAGAATTATGTCGGGTAGCTGCACTGCAACTTTCACCTTCTTGGATACTTCTTGAAAATAACCGCATAATGGGTATGGTTTCTCCTGAATCACATTTCCCACAATGAGACATATTTCTTATCCCAAAGTTACTATTTTATAACTATTTTATAGTTAAGTTATGAATTTGGCTGCTCTAAGAGAGATCTGAAATTATAGTGGCTTTAAGCAAGACAGAGGATTATTTCTGTCACGAGTAACTTTCCCTAGAAGTGTATAGCTAGCTGATATAGTGATTCAGGGTGTCACCTTATCTTCATCCCCATCCATGGCTCACCATCACCCAGTCTGCCTTTGGAAGGAAAGGTAAGGGTACAACCCGGAAGTTGGTCACATCACTTCTGCTCAGATCTCACTAGTCAGCACTTAGCCAAACAGCCCCATCTAAAACTGCAAGAAAGGCTGAGAAACAGAGCATTTATTTGGCAAAAGGAGAGCACTAGAGTGGTAGGGTAAATTTCCCAAATAAATTTCCAGAACTCTTACTACTACAGAAAAGATGAATAACAATGGGGAGGGCATGTAGCTGCAACTAGATTTTCTGCTTAACTCTTATATTTATAGAACAGTTTAGGGCCTGAGAGGAGATACCTACATTTTAAAGTTATATTTTACTGTAATTCATGTGACGGATTATATGCTGTTGTGTTATTTGAGGATAGAGACTGTCCTAAAGTCTTCAGGCGTTTTTTGAAACACAAATAACAGGTATGTACTATACTTGGTTAAAAAATCATTTTACAGCTTATGTAATGGCAACTATTTTGCATATGCTACTTCTTTTACTGAGTCTATGATAGACATTACTAATAAATCTTAGCATTCTTTCCCACTGAACTTAGACTTGGCCTTGGGCTCCTCTGTATTCTGTTCCAATCAGGTAGAGATGGCATTCCATCAGCAGTTTATTTGTTCTTCTTGCTTAAAGTTACAACATTCTTCTTACTTTGTATCTTTGACACCAATCTTATCTATAGACAGTGGTGTGACAATAAATAAATGAAATGTTTTTTGTCTTTTTAAGTCAAATCTTCCTCCCTTAAATTTTGTTTAATTTTCATCTTGCTTTTATTTCCAGACTATGCTTTATATTTCATTTTATATAATTAATTTTAGTCACACAACCAGAATTGAAATAATTTTATTCAACTTCTTAATTTTTTAAATAGAAAAAACTGAAACTCAAAAAGATGAAAGGACTTACCCATGGGAACACAACTAGATATTGCCAGCATTGAAGCTAGGTTTCCGAACCCTACTCTACCACACTAGTGCTCTCCTTTTGCCAAGATGAAATCAGTAAGTGACAAGAATATTTAAAAATCAGGAATAACTATAGCACTAATTAGATAAGACTGATCAATATCAGAACTTTAATTTTTCAAGTTTCTATTTCTTGCATCTGCAAGAACCAACATATTTCATTGTCTTTTTATGTAAAAGAATTGGTACCCTAAGCAATCCTTGCTCTAATGTTTGGTTGCTTCTAGAAACTTTCAAATTTTGCAAAATGGATTTGACTTTGTGAAAAGTAGGATTTGAAGATTGCTTTCTAGTACATCCTCATTTTAGTCTATAAAGAATGCTGCTGCTGTTCTTTTAATACCTGGGCATTTCCTGCTTCAGTAAGGTGCCTTTATGTGAGATTCAAAGTACTGACTTTTGTAGAATATTTTCCAAAGTAATTTATAATAGTGATTTTTAAATTTGTTTTAGTGTATTTTGAACCATGGGTCTATCAGGTTATGTTGCTTCTCATTTTATTCAGATATTTTCATGCATTCAAAATTGCTTGTATTCTCTCAGGCAAGGCTGTCCACTTCACTTTTCCTTATGTGCTAACAGTTTTTCTCAGCAGGTGTGCTGCTGCACCTGAAAACCCGTATAAACAGGCAGGTGAAGTTATAGTATCTTATTGTTTCAAGGACAGAAAAAAAAAACCATCAGCAAAAATAAGTTCAAGACAGAGAAGTCAATTATAGAGCAAGAAAATCTAACTACAGTGTGCGTCTAAGAAAGTATACTTTTAAAAAACATATTTTAAAAGATGGACTAAATCTTCCCATTAAAACTTTGAGTCCTCTAAGTTCCAAAAATGATGACACTTTCACATGACAGAGAAAATTAGTCTAGTACAATAGACCAAAAGAAATTTTGATAGATCAAAATATACTAAAAATAATTTTGAAGAAGTACTTGAAAGCAATGAAACTTCATGAGTATAACTGAAAGACAGAACATAATTCATTCTGATGGAGCCAATCCTTGAGCTTACCTCATATTCCACAGTTTGACAGCATTGTGTATTCAGACACAGAGAGGACAGGATTCTCCTGCATACTGAAACCACGCTCAGGTAAATCTGGAATGCCTGCTCATCATTCGAACACCTTCCCTGGATGCATGGTATCTACTTTTACTTTTTTGCTTCCAAGTTGGCCCAACAAAAGAACCTTTCTCAACAGATAAACAGTGACTTACAAACAGTCCATGTGACTCTTTTCATATAAACAATGACTCACAAGCAGTCCATGTGGCTGTTTTAGTGGTACATTTATTTGGTAAATATTTAATGAGCATTTACTATGAGTTAGATGCCGTGGAAACTTATGTTGGAAAAGTCAAAGTTGTAGCCCTCAGAAATTCACCATGTAATATGCAAGATAAATAAATGAACAAATCACTTCTGGACTACACAGCCAGTTACTGCAAAAGCAGGGAGTTTCGCCCAAGTGTCGACAGAGGAGATGGTTGGAACCCGGCTGTGAGGCTTTGGGGGTTCATGAAGTGGAAAGGGTGGGACAAAGAATTCAAGTTGAAAGAAAGATAAAGTAATGGGGGTACAATATGGCCTTTTGGTTGTTTGGTGTGGCAGAAGTGTAAGATGAGGGGGAGGGCGTGGCAAGGAATTGCATTTAATAACTTATCAGATATTGAACAACTCTTTCACTTCAGCCCTGTGCAGGGACTCTTTCACACTTATTTTTTAACATCTTTATTAAGATATAATTCACATACCAGAAAACTTACTCACTTAAAATATTCAATTCAGTTTTTAATATATCCAAGTTATCTAACTGTTGACATACATTTTTTCCTAGTATATGTTAATAATATTTTTTTCTATAATGTTAGGTTATTGATTTGAGATCTTTTAAACAATATATGTGTTTACAGCTATAAATTTTCCTCTGAGTACTACTTCCTCTGCATCCCATCCATCTTGGTATATTGTATTTTTGTTTTTATTCATACTGAGGTGTGACCAGCAAAGGAACTGCGAAAGAATGAGTAATGTAACAAACAGGAAGAAAGGCAGAGCATTTAGGTAGCACAGGGATAGGTGGTGATGCTGGAAATGTGAGAGAATTCCTATGTGGTTATATCTAGCTTCTCAGAGAAATACAAGTTGAAGTCAACAGTTAAAAGAGTGAGTTGGGAATATTGGAGGTCAGAAAACAGACGAGAAAGTATTAAATGGGCTTCTTGGAGAATGCGGAAAATTTGCTTATAGGAAACATTTGATTTACTGGGCATTTTTTGGTACCCCTTTTGAATTCAAGAGGAGCCCAGTCAGCAACACTATGCTCATTTTCTGAAGGGCAGGGCTCCCAGTCGATAGAGGGTTCAAGTAGTCAGTTGTTTTCCCAGGTAAGTGAATAAAGGATCATAAAGTATCAGTAATAATGTGTTAAATGTGCTTCATCACACATACACAGATCCAGACACAGCACACACAGACACGCAGCCCCCACACCACACTTATTCACATACATACTACACTGCCATGTGCATGCCTACACACTCATATGTACCACACATATATACACCTTCACCACACTTAGCACTAGGCCACTTAATTTTTGCAATAACTCCGCAACAGCATTTTACTACTATTTTTGAAGAATGTGACGATTAAAGGGCGCTTGTAGTTTCCTCTGTATGAATCATTCTCCCCAAATCCTTCAAATGTTTTAAACTTGATTATGAAATAAAGTAGAGCCAGTGTTAGGATTCTGTTATGTCCATTTGAACCACTTCTTTGGTGAACTTTGCCTTTGGAACTTTGTCCTCTGACACCTGCTACTCCCCCAACTGTCCTAGGATCTCCTCGTGCAGTAAACTATCTCCAGGCACTCCTCTCCACTCATCCACCATCTCTACTCACTCATCAGTGTACTTAGAATTCAGGCTCTGCTCCTCACTGTCTGTGTGATCTACTTGTAATATGGGAGCAATAATAATTTATTGTGAGGATTCAAAAATAGAATGCAGGGACATAATATGTATTCAAAAAATGCCAGATTGATCTTTCTCTCTCAGTCTCAATATTTCTTTACCTATTGTATCTGTCCTCATCATATTTCCTCAAGGAACTTCATTTAGCTAAGCATTTTTTTTTACTAGTATAATTTAATTCTTTAATTTTTGATAATAGAATTGTAAGTTTAATAGGGTTCTTCTGGAAATAATGTCAGAATCTGTGTGTTAGTCACTCAGTCATGTCCAAATCTTTGGGACCCCGGGGACTGTAGTCCGCCAGGCTTCTCTGCCCATGGAATTCTCCAGGCAAGAATACTGGAGTGGGTTGCCATTCCCTTCTCCAGGGAATCTTCCCGACCCAGGGATTGAACCCAGGTCTCCTGCATTGCAGACTTTACCATCTGAGTTACCAGGGAAGTCAGAATCTATGTTGACTCAAATGCAACTTCAGGTGGGCAAAAGCATTATATTTGGGGTATGTGGATTTTTTCACTTGATTCAGATCATGCAGAAGAACTGACTTTGATAATCATGAGTTAAACTGTAACATTGAACACGTTTTTTTTTTTTTCTTGCCCTGGTAGATCAAGTATTTCATAAGTAAAATGAATTATTAGGTCTTTCTGAAATATCTTTGAAATATCACAGGTTTGTTCTGTTTCCAAGGATTTTTGACAGTGTAGCAGAACAACATTGCAGTATCATAAAAAGGTGTTGTGTGACTGGCATAAACTCAAAGGACATTTCTTTAAAAAGCATCCCCTAGGGAATGAGATTGAGACCATTGCTCTCACTTCACTTTTGGCTCCTGTGACACTGGCTGTCACATCTGCTGTTCAAGTCCCAAGTTGTGAGTCATTTTTGGTCTCTAAGGACAAAGGATTTTAGATAAATGCACCTCTTTGACTAGTCTGTTTTTCCTGCAGTGATTATAATTCACTGTTTTATTTTGAAAACAATACTAATAACTAAGGTTAGTCTTGAGTGGTGGCAGAAAGTAATAAAATGAATGTATTCCTGCTTTTTAGAAGTTGTAAGATTGAGTGCATTAGCTTTTTGTGATCCATAGCATACAGTTGTCGAGAGGCAAAGCTGAGAATTTGTTTTCACCTTTCACATTTCCCTTTTATTCCTTAGTTCTTAGAAATAGTGACAAATTATATGGTAGTCAGTGACTTTGTGTATATTGGCAAGTGCAATTAATACTGCACTTAAACTGATTAGCAGCAAAGGCTCATAATCTATGTAGAATACAACCACCCCCATCGGTGGCATTATAGTCATGTGGTATTATGCATGCAAAGCTATGTTCCTATGGTTTTGATGTTATGGGAAGTAGCAGACTGTTTTCTTAATTCTCATAAGTTGAGTCATTATGAAAAGGCATGTTGAAACGTGTGGTGTCATTCCAAGATTGTTCTCACTCGGTGACAGGCAACAAAAGGAGAAAAACGTTTTTAACAATTTCTGAAATGTGATCATTAGAAATCACTCTCTGAAATTAATGAGATGCTAGAGAAAGCCAAGAGCTTAATAGGTCATATCGTGTGTGCAATTTGATGAGGGTTTTAAATGGGAATGTGATTATTTGCCAAGTGGAAGCAACAGTTTTCATGATCAACTACTTTTTCACTAATTCTGCTTAATGAAAGTTGAGCAGATCTACAATGGTAAACACTGAAATGATAAAAAACATTCTGCCCCTGAGGAAATTATTTGTAGTTAACAACTAAAAGTTTAGTTTTACTTACCTAAATAGTCTATTTTATTTTATTTTTATGAGACGAAATATTTAAAAAATCAGCTAGAAGGTAAATCCTCCCACCCAAACGACCGAGTCTCTCATTTCAGTTCCTTGTTTTTCCCAATCTGTTGACTCTTGGCGTTTCCCTTTGCTGCTTCTGGTCCCCACCTGGCCCCGTCGTGATTCTTCTGTTGAGCGTCTGTCTCCATGGAGACCGACTGCTCACAGGGAGGAGCCCAACACAGCATCCAACCCTCTACCTCACCGGACCCCCTCGGTGGATAAGCCTCGGTCTGATCTCGGTGCAGAAGAGAGACGTTACCTCATCTTTAGAGGAGCATAAATGTGTTTGGGACCTAAATTCCTCCCTCTGTGTGGATTCTGAGACGCAGCTCGATAAAGCCCTGAGAGGAGAGCTAGGGCGCCATCTGTTTCCCCCGCATCAGTGTCAGGAGAGTCATGATGATTGTCGGAAGGACGCAACGAGGAAAAGAAGATGAGGGAGAAAAGAAAATTAAGGATTCTCTGACAAATTTACAGCAGCAACCCAACTGTGCAGGGGAAAGGTTAACTAGAAACTCGGAAAAAAAAAAAAAAAAGAAAAGCTAACTGTATAAACCTCTGTAAAATACACCATTGTTATAAATACAAAAGTACTAAAATTCATTAAAAAAATGTGTCCCTTAATGACTAGAGGAACTGGGCCATTAAAGAATGTCAGAAAAATTGCTTATTTTATAGAGAAGGCACACGGATTTATAGGAAAGCATAAAATCACTGAAATTCTGTTATTGGGCAGTGTCTTACACTTTGGACATTCGAGCCCTTTTGTTAATATTTGTTTCTACCAACAGTAATATTTCTTACACAAGTATATCTGGAAAGTTTTAAAAGTAGATTTTAAAACCTGAATAAAAAGCTGTAATTGCCTATGTGATAGATATGTGTTAAAGTTTAAATTAAAAAATTAAATACATATGGTAGACATTGAGTGAATGCCACTTTTAATTTCAGGGTATCAGAATCACTGTGATATTGGAGGCACCAGAACTTAGAGACAAATTCTTTTGTCTTTTAAACAGACTTGTGTAGAAAGACATTATTACCTTCCTGGTGTGCAGTGATGTCTCTGGACACCTGGATGAATCCACGATTTGATTTTCAGTCACTCCATCACACTGGAATTCACTTCCAATTTGCAATTATATCTCTCTGAATCACTGCTTTTAAATTGGGTATTTTCCTATAGTATAGATCTTTACCTTCTATATATACAGAAAGAGACATCTATGAAAACAGTAGTGAATAACATTTTTTATTTCTTTATGGCTTATGGAGTCTCTAGGAACATACCTGGCTTCAGCTGGATCTTAAAAGAAGGCTGAGAAATGGGAATAGTTATAATAACCAAGGTTCAGAGAGGTCAAGTGATTTGCCCAAGGTCGTATAGCCAGTAAGTGGGAAATCTAAAACCCAGTTCTTTTCACTCCAGTGCCTGTGCAAGCCTACATGCTAATTAACAGTTTGCTAAAGGTAAGCCTAGGTGCTTTTTCTTTAAAGAGTCACTCAGGTGTTAGACTGTAAATCAGGGAAAAAAACAGGATTCTGTCATTCTCTGGGAATGATTCCTCAGTACCTTTGTCTGCTGTGCACTTTTCAGTATAAAGAGAATCCAGCTGTACTCATCCACTACAAGACATAATACTATCTATGAGTTTTCTAGGAATTAAAATAGAAAATCTCTTTACTTTTAGCACTGTTTCTTTGGTATATATGCAATACCTGCTGAAAGCAAGTAACCTGAAATAAGTGGGCCTTAAAATCCTAGAATCTAACAAAGCTATTTTTCTCCATGTTGGTAGGAAGAGTGTGTGTTACTGAGTTAGTCCTGTTTAGATGGGCTCTAGGAAGCCACATGGGCTTTTGTGATTCTGTAAACTATCTTAGGCTAGTCATTCCCATCATCCCTGTGCTCAGTGGTGCCAGATGACAATAAGAAGTCCTGTCCAATCAGCCAGTGACTAACAGAGCTCATTCATCATTTAGTATTCTCACTGTTAATAATTTAGCAAACATTAATTAAATATTTTCAGTACCAAGTGTTGTGCTCACTACATATAAGAAAGGATAAAACATTATTCCTAGCGTTAAAGATCTTACAGCCTAGTTAAATTTGCCACCCATATGAACTATGAGTTCTGCTACTGATGGGCTGTTCCTGAGATTTTGAAAAAGAAAAGTTTGATACACTGGGAAGTCATTTAAACCTGGTTATTTAAAACCATACAAACTGGTGACAAACCTAGGAAAGAGTTCCTATATGTTCACCAAACTGATCTCCACTGCTAGCCCGCCTTGTAAAATACGATTGCATCATTTCAGGATGAAGAGTAATGCTGATTATTGGCTAATTTGGGCTCTCTATGCTTCATTATCAAGTGCACTTCCTGAGAGCCCTGTATTTCCTGGTTTAAGTGTGGTTGATGACGTACTTGTAACCAGGGGACTCAGTTCAGCCCAAGTGCTTCTCTTGGAGTAACACGGAGCATGCCAAGTAAACAAGCACTTGGCTGTGCTATGTCTAAAGGAAGGAATGCAAAGATTAATTCACTGGCCCTAATATCTTTAATCCAATGATTCACAAACAAAATGACTCCATTTGAATTTTAGTAACTGTAATGGTACAATTATTGACTTTTATTAGTATGTAATTAACCCTGTAGTGTGTCAAGATGACAGTAGTAATTTTCTGTTCACTCAGAGTTGCTCACAGACCTCCATATAACCAGTTGTGTTATTTTCAAGGATATATTCATTCAATACTCTGATGGTCAGTGTCAACATTTGTGATCCTGTTGACAGCTAACAGTGATAGGTATGCTTATTACATTTCACAGAGTATTTGTTTTAATCCTCAACAGATTTAAAGTTCTGAGGCAAAGGTGGAGTGTGTGATTGGAGCTAGCAGTGGAGAGGGTGTGGGGAGAGTTGGGCAGTCCATCAAGCCAGTACTCCCAGGTTCAGGACTCTTTCATCTGACCTGTATGACTGTCATTCCAAAGATTATTTGGATCAACCTACCATGCTTCCTTATATGAAGCCTGTCCTGAATGATGCAGTTACCTCTCTCCATGTCAGGTCTTGTCTATTCCATGACTGTCCATTGCTGAGTTCGCCAAAGCATTGTTGCAATCTTCGTCACTGTCCTAGAGAATCTTCTATCATGTCCACACTGATACCTGCTCTAGGCCACTGCCAGAGCGTGGAATACTGTTGTTACAGGGGCTCATAGCCGTGTGTGTCTCTGGCACATGGATACCTCTCTTCCCAGTGTTCCTCCTCTTCTGGCCTCTGAACTCTCAAAGCATGACGCGCCTCATGAAGTACCCTTTCAGGGCAGGAATAGGCCACACCTGCCTATGTTTTACCTGTGGCACATTTCAGTGCCATCCTCAAAGCTTAAGGCCATTAAAGTAGGCAGAGGCCATGGGTCTGAGCTAGGCTGCAGGAGACATGTCTTTTCTCTCTTTTTTTAAAGACTCTCTTTCCTATTGTAGTGGCCACTTTCACTTTCCCTATCATCCCTATAAGGTGAGTTTCCCCCTTTCCAAAGCTTGGGACCTTACACAAATAGGTAATAAATTTCCAGAGTCTCTATATGAAGGAAATGGCAATCTATTCCAGTAATCTTGCCTGGAAAATTCCTGGAGCCTGGTGGATTCCAGCCCATGGGGCCACAGAGTCAGATACTACTGAGCAACTTCACTTTCACTTTCTATATGAGCCTGAGCCACACATACTGTTCAGAGGAAGCCAGAAGGTTGTTTTTGTCAGTAATGGTCCCAGTGTTCACCAGTGTGTAAAACACTGTTAATAGTCATAGAATAGATTGCACATTATTGGCCTTTAAGGCCTTAATTAAACCTATCTTTGCATTCAAAGCCAGTAGCAACTGGTTCATATATCTACCTAAAGTTTGTCAAATTCTTGAAAACCTTTGGGATCATTTGATAAAAATGAGCAGAGATGGTAGCTCAAGTTGTTTAGATCTGGGTAATAGATCTTGTTTAGGCTTTTTTTTTCCCCTAGTGCAGCTTGAAAACCACCTGACAGTAATTAAATTATTCTAACAACTCACTCCCACCTCCCACACACATTTTCTCCTTTTGTTTTGTTATTTGGTGGTGTGTGCAATTATCTTCTTTTAAGAAACAAGCACAGCCACCCACAACTACACGTGTTAACTGTGAATCTGAACTTGTGGCAATGGGAAGGAGGCATTCTTTTCCCTTTTCCTCACAGGTTGTAAACTGGTTATTCACATTTTCTTTGATGAGAATTTTAAGCACTGAGCTCTGTCTTCATAAGCACATGCAGCAGATGGTTGGGAATATTGTGTGATAAGGAAAGCTAGCCGATTTTTTCAGTTATTTTCACCTCCTGAACACATTCCAGAGAAATGTAATGGCATATTTTAGGGCGTGTCTTTACAGGACCTCTTTCCTTAAATATGAATATAATTTGCTGATCTGTTCACTTTAAGATTAGGATTCATCTGGAGGATGTCTCTGCTGTAAGTTATCTTGTAGCATTTTCATATAAAATTAGACTTCTGTCGAAAGCTCTCCTGGGTGTTGCTGCCTAGGAATTAACCCAGCTGTTCCTTCTCTTCATGTAGGCAGACTATGAGGCAGGAGGAAATGAAGCACAATATTTAGATGACCTCTAATGACCTCCACGCACTTTATCTGTGTGATGAGATAATCTGCGTAGAGGAGGAAAGACATTTCCAGGTCTCCGACTTGCTCTTGTGAACTAACTTCACCCTTTACTAGCTTGGGGTCTTTAGCCATGGTTCTTAGACTCCATGTATTTCTGTAAAATGGGATAACCATTACTATTTCCTTGGGTCTGTGAGGACCAACAGACATTAGGGGGTAAAGACTTTTTTTTTTTTTTAATCAGAGTGCTCAATGAAAAATAGTGACACTGCTGGACAAATGATGTAGAAATATGAATACACAATCTGATTGGTATGCATGAGGGCTTTCTTTCTTTCTTTTTTTTTTTAAGATTTTTCTTGATATGGACAATCTTCAAAGTCCCGACTGAATTCATTACAATATTGCTCCCACTTTACATCTTGGCCCTTTGGCCATGAGGCCTGCAGGACCCCAGTTCCCAGACCAGGGACTGAACTCACTACCCCTGCACTAAAAGGCTCAGCCTCAACAACTGGGCCACCAGGAAAGTCCCTGCATTGAGGACTTTCTTTCTGCAGAAACATGTCAAACATCTCAAAGTCCTCTGGCAGCCAGCAATGCCCTGTATGGCCTCAGCTCAACTGAAAAATGCTTGTTGGCCTTATATTCCTTCCCAATATACTTCCTTGTCTCCAGTTATTGCTTTCAGAGAGCATGCAGGCTGACAAATTGACTCCAAAGTTGTAGATTCAGGGGAGATTAAGGTGATAGACTGTGGGAGTCAGAAGGGAGCTCCCAGTGGGAGAGGTGGTGGTAGTAGCCATAGCAGCAGTAAACCTCCAGGGAAGCAATGGGATAGACTACTGAGTGGCTAACAGATCACCCGCTAATTTGGCATGTAGGAACCACCCGTGTATTCAACAAACAATGGGTTAAGACAGTATGCTATTTTATTATGTCACTATTTCTGTTTATGTAAGCAACTTTAGCGAAGAAGGCAATGGCAATCCACTCCAGTGTTCTTGCCTGGAGAATCCCAGGGACGGGGGAGCCTGGTGGGCTGCCGTCTGTGGGGTCGCACAGAGTCGGACACTTAGCAGCAGCAGCAGCAGCAGCAAGCAACTTTAGTATTGTGTGTTTTCACTTGTGTGTTTAAGATATCCAGGTCTTCTCATCTTATGATTTTTAGGTATATTTCTACCATTTGCATAAAGGATTTAAAATTTTCTCTATTTGGATTTATCCATTTACCTATATATGTATGTACATATTTTATAAGGACAAACGACAACTTTTTGGAATGTGATTTACATTCTTTGTAAAGATTTGCCCTAGGTCTTACTCTGAATATCCAAATAAGGTTTTAGATAACCTCCAGTAAATTTATTTTTAATTATTTCATTTGTATAGAAGTTTTCATGTCTCCAGTCCAATGACTGTATATATAGATTTTTACATTTTAAATGTTTGGATCAATTTTAACTTTGGAGAAGTAGTAATAATTCATCCATTGAAGCATCAATATTAGAGAGAAAGGATCAGTTGGTTTTTTTTTTTAAAAAGACAAGAGTGATTTAGAAGAAATAATAAACCAGAAACTTTTTCTCGCTCAAATAGTGATCAATAAATTGATGCAAATACGAATTCAGAGAGAAAAGAGATTGTGGTGGAATTAAAAGTTTCTATTTCCTAATGATAATTCTAGCTTCATGTTTATTTGGAAATAGTCCACTTTTTTGGTTTGTTCAGTGTAAATTTCCTGTTTCCTATGCCCCTGAATCAGTTAATATTTTTAAGAGGCCACTATCAAAATGCAAATAGAGTTTGCATTGTAAATGAATTCCTTAGGTGACTTAGGCAGATAGAGGATGACCTCAGTGGTCCTAGACTAGAAATTCTGAAGGATCTTAAGAGTGAAGTGTTAGTCACTCAGGTGTAACCAAGTCTTTACAACCCAATGGCCTATAGCCCACCAGGCTCCTCTGTCCATGGAATTCTCCAGGCGAAATTACTGGAGTGGGTTGCCATTTCCTTCTCCGGGGGATCTTCCTGACCTCGGGATTGAACCTGGGTCTCCTGCATTGCAGGCAGACTCTTTACCATCTGAGCAACCTGGCCTATAATTCTAGTGCTACACTGCCCAATATAGTAGCCACTAACCAAGAATATTGAAATGGGTTGCCATTTTCTATGCCAGAGGACTTTCCTGACCCAGGGATCCAACCCATGTCTCTTGCGTCTTCTTCATTGGCAGGCAGATTCTTTACCAAGTATGCCACCTGGGAAGCCCCTTACCAGTGAGGCTGGTCTATAATTCTTGTGCTACACTGCCTAGTACAGCAGTCACTCGAGAAATGTGGGCATTGAAATTTAAATTAATTAAAATTACATTTAAAGTTTAATCATCAAAGAATCTCTTTGATTCAGTCCGTTCAGTTCAGTCGCTCAGTCATGTCTGACTCTTTGCAACCCCAGGGACTGTAGCATGCCAGGCTTCCCTGTCCACCGCCAACTCCCAGAGCTTGCTCAAACTCCTGTCCATTGAGTCTGTGATGCCATCCAACTATCTCATCCTCTGTCAACCCCTTCTCCTTTTGCCTTCAATCTCTCCAAGCATCAGGGTCTTTTCCAATGAATCAGTTTCTTCACATCAGGTGGCCAAAGTTAGGCTACAGTTTTTTAGAATATTTGGAGGCATTTTTCTTTATATTCATGCTGTCTCATTTCATTCATTCATTCAGCAAGTATACATTGAGTGCCAAATATGCACCAGGGGATACAGCAGAAAATTAGCAAAATTCCTGCTTAAAAAGAACTTCTCCTTTAGTAGAGAGAAGCAGACAACTGAAAAAAAAATTGGTAGAATACATATTGATAGTAGTATTAGTACTGCTTTAGCTACAGTTTTGCAAATCTCCTTAATATTTGGCTTCATAGAAGACAGATTCTCATATTTCCTACTGCATTCAATCTGCTGTGGTTTGTTGTTTTGGTCGAAGTATATGAAGAAAATCTATTCTTGCAGAGATATGTTCTTGGAAAAGGGAAGTGTTTTCAGATTATAGTGGATATTCTTCTTTGATATTCTACCAGTGTTTATAAGTAATAATTCTTTGGGACTTACCCCGTGATCCAGAGGCTGATTCCTTCTTCCAGTGCAGGGGGCAGGAGTTCGATCCCTGGTCAGGGAACTAAGGTCCCATATGCCACAGAATGTGGTCAAAATTTTTAAAAAGTTAATAGTTCTTCAATGTTATTTTCAATTATCAATTCAAAATATATTTGAGCAATATAATTTTATTGAAACTATATCAACAAACTTTTTGTACTCTGTTTTATTAATACTCATTGGTCTGTTCCATATTGTGAATGCATCTTTATTCATGCCTAATTTGACAACATCATGAAGTGGTCATTTGGAAAATACTGAATATTGAGTTATGCAGATTTCCAAAATGGTATGATGCATTTTATTGTATAATATAAAAAGCACATTCACTCATATTGCCACCAGTCTTATCAAAAAGTTTTCAACTATTCAGAAGCTCTCAAGCCCCAGTGGCAGATACGCCTTTTCAAAAATTCTGATTTCCCCAAATAATCTTCAATTTTATCATTGGCATCAAATTTCTGTGGTTCCTTTTCCTTGAAAAGTGACAAACTCATTGTTCATTTTTCAGGAAAATACCTGCAAATAGCCAATACCAATGATGATAGTTTGTCTATCAATTATTCTTTTAAGTTAAAATGGTCTTCCATGGAAAAAGTGGTTAGTTGAGCTTACAACACAAACAGTTGCACACGTGTATTTCAGCATTTAACAAAGTATTTTATTTATGTTTTCTCTTTTATCATCTTGAGTCTTACAAAAACATGAACTCAAAGGTTGATATTTAATAACATTAAAATTAAAAATCGATAGTGATTCATTAAGGGCATTCTTAAGTGAAAACTGGCTCCCTCTCCCTTACTCCCTCCCACCATGAGTGTGTGCCAGTGAGAAAGACAGATCAATAGTGCAGTTTTGTGCCATTGGTTGGATTTAAGGACAGTTTCCTTTGCCATTGTTTTTTTGGTACCATCTCTGCAAGCAACAACACAGTGAAGAAGTCAGATATTTGAGTATTTTGTAATTTTTTTCCCTTGAAGTGATAGGCTTGCTTTGTTGGACTGTCCCTTTCCCTGTAAGGTTCTTGGGGACTGCAGTGGAAGGTGAGGTATTGTCTGCTATTGAATACATTTTCAAGAATTTGATGGTATTTTAGTTGTGGGGCATGAGAAAAATAGAGGAGGCAAGGAAGGCTCCAAAATTGATGCCTGAATAACTAGTGTTCTTATTTGCTGAGAATGAGAAGATGGAAGGAAACAGGTGATGGATTGGTGATAAAGGAATAAAGGTGGAAAGTTTGGGCTGGGTACAGAAGATTAGGAGTTAGGTATTGAACTTTCTGCCTTGGGAAAACTTGTTGGCTAGTTTTAAAATTTTTTATTTCTCAGTTTTGAAAGCTGAAGATTTACGATTTATTCTGACTTTTAAGCATCTGGAGCATTTTTCCAATCTTTTACAAGTTTGTGGAAATCATCTATCTGTTCTTCATAGCTAGTGTAGCTTTCTTAGTTCTCTCTTTAAGAACTTTACCTTCATTTGGAAAACTCTTTTCTTAGGACTCTCTATAGAAGTGGTTTATAATGCTAGTGTTTGGCCCAAATAACCCTCTGGGAATCTGACAACAGTTTATGGATGCCCAATTTACTGCTGGTCAGTTCTAATGTTAACCATTCAGAGTTAATGTCAGACTCCACAAGTTTAAGGGCACAAGTCCCCACAAGGCTGTCCTCACTTTGTATGTCCATTGCAAGTTTGGGGTTCCCAGGCAACCTGTACTTTTAACCAACTGGCCACAAATTCAGAAATTTTCATAGAATTCAGGAAAGTGTTAACACTTAAACCAGTTTATCATAAAAGACACAAATGAGGACCTGTCAAATGAAGACTCATGGGACAAGGCTGAGATGGTTTCAAACACAGTTTCCACTGTCCTCTTCCAATAAAATGAGAATGCATCACTTCCTGGATATTGATGTATCAGTGTGTTCAACAACCAACAACCAGGAAACTCGCCTAAGTCTTCATGTCCAGAGTTTTTACTGGTGCTTCTGTACATGAATTTGATTGATTGAAGCACTTGTCATAGGGCTAAACTTGCTCTCTAGCCCTACCTCCATCTTCAGAGGTCAGGCTGGGTTAAAGCCCCAATCATATGGCTATTTGTTCTGGTGAGCAGCTCTCATTCCGAGTCATCTCATTAGTGTAAACTAAGGGGTGATCTAGGAGCTCATAAATAACAAAGATAATGCCATCACTCAGGAAATTCTGTTTCAGAAGCTCCATGCCAGAAACCCAGAACAAAGAACAAACAAATTCTTTATTATAAAACAACTCTCTTCACAGAAGACATCCGAAATTTTGCTTAAAATGTCAAGGGTTAATGAATACCTGTAAAACCCCAGGGTAAAAAAATCCCTGGTTATAGAGTCAAAGGCAGACTTTTCTAATGCAGAGTTGAGGCCAGCACCCAGTTCAGCCTTAAACTTAATAGGTGCATGAAAAGATTTCTAAGTTTGAGGTGTAAAGACAGCCTTCAGAGAGTCTTAGGAATGCTTTTACTAATCCAACCAAATCCAACCAAGGATAATTTCAAAAATATTACTAGGTTGTTTTTTTTTTTTTTTTTTTTGCTGTAGTATGTAGGTTAAGAGAAAGTGCTAATTTGTAGGACAAACTGTTGGAGGGAACAGAGGTGTTTAGGACTTCTGATTGATCTAAATATTAAGGGATACAGAGTTTCTGCACATGTTGCTTAAGGTTAGGCTTTTACAGCAGGATTCATTGTAACACTGAGTTCAACAGCCCCATGTGAACAGACCCTCCAGCTCAGTTGATCAGGCTTTCGAGGCATTCAGTATGTTTTCTGATTTATTATAGAAGGAATTTTGGGTAAATGAGAGAAGACTGGTATTTCCGCCGACCTGTAACTGGTGACTACTCATGTGCTTTAGTGAAGGGATTGCCTCTGACTTGAAAGGACCTTTTCTTGAGGTGACATGTGTTCGGGGTCACAGGCATTGTACTCTCTAAGCTTACAGGCCTCATGGCACAGTTTTGAAAAAGCTATGGTGTTAACATAGCTGTACTAGCCAAATTCCAGGCCAGCTAATTGCATTGTTTCTATCTTAAATTCCACCCATTTTCATAGACTCCTGTGAGATAGCTGTTTTTAAATACTTATTAATTTTTAATTTTATATCTTGGAAAACAGACATGCTACACATGCAAGATGAAGTAGAGAGTGAAGGTTATTATCCTGGTCAGATAATTGACATAACGTTGTTTTAATTTAGCTGTAATTACAAAGATAATGAGTTTACTTTCCCTATTTTACTCTCTCTCAAGAAAAGGGTTCACTCTGTCAAGATGTGTAAGATAAATTATTTCAAAATATAAAAAGAAAATCTTAAGTATACTGTACTCTGCTGAGGTGAGAATACTACAGTTCCATTTAAGAGGAGGTACTTTTGTGAGTTGTGTTATGAAATAGGTGCTTGCTTGGGCTCTATTGGTCAGTCTTGTATAGTGGTATGGGAGTGAGAATGTTCTCAGCATCTGCTTTGTCGATCAGGATTTTAATGATTCTACACCTCTTTAATAAATAGAGATAAGCAGAATAGTCCTTTCAAGGGCATTTCTGAATCCCTTTAAATTTATCATGTTATGAGAAATAAAATCATTTATGTTCAGGGAAATATATTTGATTATTCTTAACTTTTTTTGAATTTTATATTGTGTGTGTGTGTGTGTGTGTGTAAAAGAAGTCACTTTTAGTGATGGTAACCTCCATCTCTCTTGCCTCACTCTCTTTCCGTTTACTGTGCCCCTCTGTCCTTGCAGCCCAAGACTCCATCCATTGACGTGGAACTTGCATTAGAGATCATGAATCTTAGTTGCCGCAGGATCTTTTCTTGTAGTTACTATATACTATCTATGTTTTTTAGAGGATGTTGACATATATCCACATGGTATTTCCAGGATGACTAGATTAGTTGATCTGAAGAATAAAGGTTTCATACTAATATAGGGACAGAGTCACGTTTATCCATAAGAAATGTAACATGCATCTCTTTTGGTTTTACACTGACAGACATTAATATAGACTCTTTTTTTGCATGTTTATCCTAGTGATGTTGCTGGCTCTCCTGGCATTCTATGTAACTGAGCATCACAGTGGTAGAACAGTCATGAGTTAACTCACGTGGACTCATGAACCTGGTGGTAGTGGGCAGCCTACTGCTCCTGCTGAAAGGGTATTCTATTTTAGAAAATTTTTTTTTTCCATTTCCATGATCCAATTAAGTGTGATTCTAGGGAGAGTAAAGATATGGTAGAGTTATTTTTCAATTATTTTTTATTAACTTCTAGTCATTTATTTTCTTAAGCAGAAAGGAACTGTTCTGCTGAAGATCATTTAGGGAGCCCTCCTCCCTCTTGGTGTTACTTATATTTCACCACTATTTTACTATGTTACTTACATTTCATTATTTTGCTGCTTATATTTTATTAACTAAATTTAAGTTTTTAAAGGCAAAGATGATAACTTTTTTTTTTAAGATGATAACATTTTAAACTCATAATGCTTTAAACTTAGCTACTGGTAGATACTTAAATATTACTAATTGATGAAACAGATGACTTGAAAGTAGGACTTTCAGATCAAATAAAATGAGGATATAATTGTAAAAGTTATCATAAGAGATACACAATTTTTGTCAACAGAATTACTTGATGTCTTTAAATCACATTGTCTGCTCTGATCACCCCTAAATTAAATACTTGCTCTAAAATTTTAGGTGTGCTAGGAAATCTAGTGTCAGATTTTCCCAGTGCTCAGAAAAGTAAAAAAGTGTTTTGGGGATTCACAGTATTAAATGCAATAATGGCATCTGATGTGATTTTAAGTTAGAAAAATCAAATGTCGAAATTATTATTTAAATCTTGACCTTTTAAAAGTGAAATTTGAGGACTTCTATGTGTGTATGGTAGGCAGCCTTCAAGGTAAACTGCAGTGACTCTAACCTTTTAATATTTGTGATCTTGGGTAATCATTTCCCTTTGAATATGAATTGGAGTTACTGAGTCACTTTTCATAAATAGGATATAGCATGAATAAAATACACTTCTGAGGTTAGTTTATTAAAAACACACACACACAAAAACTGTGGTTTACATCTTAGGTTCTCTATAAATCTTTGTTGCATCACTTCCTCTAGAGGAAGCCAACTGGCTACTGTGTCATGGGGCAGTCCTGTAAAAGGGCCCAAGTGAGCAAGTTTGGGAGTGAGTCCTCCCCTTTTGAGCCTTGAAATGACAGAATCTTTGGTCAAAAACTTAGCTGTAGCCTTAAGGAGAACCTGAGTCTGAACTACAATACTTAAGCTATTCCCAGATTCCTGACCCTCAGAACCATGAGATGATAAATATTTGTTGTTTTTAGCTGCTAAATTTTGGATTAATTTATTACACAGTGACAGATAACTAGTATAGTGCATGCCCAGTTGTTGGGAGAGAACAGTCACAGCAGCAAAAGACAAATTAGACTTTGTGAAAATTAAAAACAGTTGTACATCAAAAGACCCTATCAACTGAGCAACAAAGCAATTACATAAAGGGAGAAAATATTTACAAATTATACTTAAGATACAGGATTAATATCTGGAATGTATAAAGAACTCCTAAAACTCAACAACCATTAGTATGGGTACTATTTAAAAAAACAGAAAATAAAAAGTATTGGTGATGATATGGAAAAATGGAAACTTTTGTGCACTGTTGATGGGAGTTGAAAATGGTGCAGCTATTGTTGAAAACAGTATAGTGGTTCCTCAAAAAATTAAAAATAGAATTACCATCTGACCTAGTAATTCTGCTTCTAAGTATATACCCTTAAAAATTGAAAGCAGGATCTTGAAGAGATATTTGCACACTCGTGTTCATTGAAACATTGTTTCCATCAGCAAAATATGGAAGCAACCTAAATGTTTATTTATGGATAAATGAGTAAGTAAAATACAGTATATACAATAAATGTACCTTTAAAAGGAACAAAGCTCTGACATATGCTACAAAATGGATGAAACTTAGAGACATTATGCTAAGTGAAATAAGCCAGTTACAAAAACACAAATACTGTATGATTCCACTTAGCACAGTCCAAATCATAGAGATGGAAAGTATAATGATGGTTGCCAGGGAGTAAGGGAAAAGAGATATGGTCAGTTATTATTGCATGGGTACAGAGTTCAGTTTTGCAAGATGAAAGCATTCTGGAGAAGAATAGTGGTGATTGTACAACATTATGAAAGATGAAAGAGTTGAATTCCACTCAACTGTATACTTAAAAAGGATTAAGATAGTAAATTTTACGACAATGTGTATTTTACCACAGTAAAAAATTGAAAAAAAAAAAAGAACCCTATAAATATGCAGTTTATTTCTTCTTGAATGAACTTTGGTATTGTATTTTTCAAATACTTTGTCCATTTTATCTGAGTTGTTAAATTTATGATATTTTCCTTTTAGCATTGTGAAATCAGTAGTGATATCACCTCCCCTATTCTTGACAATGGTAATGTTTGTCTTATCACTTCTTTCCTAATTTGTCTAGATATTTTTTTCATTTTATTGATCTCAAAAATATGGTTTTCTTTGTTTTCTGTTTCATTGGTTTCCATTCTGATTTTTATTATTTCCATTCTTCTGCTTACTTTGACTCCATTTGCTCCTTTATTCCTCTAGTTTATTAAGATAGACATTGAGGTCATTGAGTTAAGATTTTCCTACATTTCTAATACACAGTTCTAGTACTATACATTTTTCTTTCATTGGCAACCTACAAATTTTCATATCCTGTGTTTTCCTTTCCATTCAGGTCGAAAAAATATTTTCTGTATTCCATTTGATGTATTCTTTATCCATTTGGTTATTTAGAAATGTTGTTTAGTTCACAAATATTTGGAATATTCTAGAGAAATTTCTGTTATTGATTTCTATTTTTATTCCATTTTACACAGAACATACTTTGTGTGACTTGGATAATCTGAATTTACTGATACTTGTTTTAACAGTCCGATTATGGTATATTTTGGTAAGATTTCTTTATACACTTGAAAAGAATGTGTATACTATTGTTTTTAAGTGGTATATTCTAAATGTGTCAATTAGGCCAGCTGGTTGGTGATATATTTTCAATCTCCTTGTTCCTGGTTATTGTCAGAGGATATTGAAATCTCTGCTTTTAATTGTGAATTTTTAAATTACTCCTTGCATTTTTTTTTACCAGCTTTTCTACATATATCTTGAAGTTTGTTTGAATTTTTCTGTCCTCCTGGAGATTTATTGCTTTAACATTGTAAACTGACCTTATTTATCCCTGAAAACCACTGTTTTCTCTGAGAAAGAGAGTAATAAATGATATTACCAGAGTCACTCTGGCTTTCTTTCTGGTTAGAATTGGCATGCTATTTCTTTTTCTGTTTTTTGCTTGCCTATTTGTATCTTCATGTTTAAAGTACATTTCGTATTGGCAACATACATAATCCTTGCCTTTTAACTGGGGGAGTTTAGGCATTTTACATTTAATGTGATTATTGATATAATTAGGTTTAGATCTGTTATCTCAATTGGTGAAGAATCCACCAGCAATGCAGGAGACCTGAGTTTGATTCCTGGGTCGGGAAGATCCCCTGGAGAAGGAAATGGCAACATTCCAGTGTTCCTGCTTGGGAAACCCTGATGGGAAGTTATCTTCGCAAGCTATAGTCCACAAGGTCACAGGAGTTGGACATGACTTAGTGACTAAACCACCACCACCAGATCTGTTATATTACTATTTGTTTTTCACTTCCCTATTTCTTATTTTCTTTTTTTTTTTTTTCAGGAAGCTGATAATGGTGTAGAATAAAACACCAGTATAGATATATTTGTGTAGAATTAGCCAAAATTTAAATTGCTTTGTATTTTCCAAGTGTAGTCATAGCTCTTCCTGGAGAAGGATATATAGTAAAGAAGTAGGAAAGTGTACCTGGAATTGTAGAATGTCTTTTTTATTTGTTCCTATATTTTTATTGTTTTTTCTACTAGACTACCATATGCTTCGTAAAAACCAAAGACTTCTGTCTGTTTCTGTTTATCTAGCTGTCCCTAGCTAATATTAGGTGAAAAATATTTGTTTACTGACAGATTAAAAAAATATTCTTAGAATTGAGATCACCTGATCCAAGTACAGTAAAATGAGAGGGAAGCCAGCCAACAGGTGCACATTTCTTAGGTATTTAGTGTTCACTTCAGTTCAGTTGCTCAGTCGTATCCAACTCTTTGCAACCCCATGGACTGCAGCACACCAGGCTTCCCTGTCCATTACCAACTCCTGGAGCTTACTCAAACTCACGTCCATTGAGTTGGTAATGCCGTCCAACCATCTCTTCCTCTGTCATCCCCTTCTCCTGCCTTCAATCCTTCCCAGCATCAGGGTCTTTTCCAATGAGTCAGTTCTTCACATCAGGTGGCCAAAGTATGAGTTTCCACTTTAGCATCAGTCCTTCCAATGAGTATTCAGGGCTGATTTCCTTTTGGATGGACTGTCCAAGGGACTCTCAAGAGTTTTCTCCAACACCACAGTTCAAAGGCATCAATTCTTTGGCGCTCAGCTTTCTTTATAGTCCAACTCTCACATCCATACTTGACTACTGGAAAAACCATAGCTTTGACTAGATGGATTCTTGTCAGCAAAGTAATGTCTCTGCGTTTTAACATGCTGTTTAGGTTGGTTATAACTTTTCTTCCAAGGAGCAAGCGTCTTTTAATTTCATGGCTGCAGTCACCATCTGCAGTGATTTGGGAGCCCCCCAAAATAATGTCTGTCACTGTTTCCATTCAGTGTTAGAAAATCTAAATAAAAGCATGAGATAATGCAAGAACCTAGAGCTGGCAAAAAAATTGCAGTCAGACTTGCTATGAACCTGTGAAGAGAGCAAGAGATATCAGAAATCACATATGATTCTGATCACAGCCTACAAAGCTGCTGGAGTGCTCTTCTCCTTTACAAACTCTTCTGATGATCCATGGCCTGACTACAAACACAGTGCATCGATTGCTCTGAAATACATACATTTCTCTATGAATTTAATGGAAATGTATTGAGTGCTTTTTTTTGTTGTTTCAAGATTAATGAAGGCTTGTCACAGCTTAATAAAGAGATAGCTATTTCCATATGTATATAAATATTATAAAGCATAATGAAGAGTATAGTAATGGGTGTGTATGTGCATATGTCTGGGATAGAACTATGGAAGACAAGGAGGAAGACTACCTTTTCCAGGGTGGCAGATCAAAGAAGATCTTCATAGAGACAGTCTTAAAAAAATGAGCAGGAGTTTCTAAAGTGAACAAGGTGAACAAGGCAGGGAATGGTACCATAGTAAGATAAAAGAAACTGTGAAAAAGTCTAAGGACAGGAAGCACCGTGGCCTATTCAAGTTAAAACAAAGAGAGTGAGAGAAGAACTTTAGGTCTGCTACTTACTACCTGTGGGTACTTGAACAAGTTACTTAATGTCTCAGAGCCCCACTTCTTCCAACTGTAGAATGGCAATAATAATACCTGCCCTGTGGTGATATTATAAACATTATTAAATGAGATAAACTATTTAATATTTTATCTCTCATGTAATTGATGCTCCATAAATGGTCACTGTTATTGCTACAGATATTTCTAATACTACCATTTCTGTTAGTATCGCTGGAGCATAAGGCATAAGAAGGGAGCAAGATTAAACTGGAAGGGTAGGCAAAATCCAATCCAGGAAGAGCCTCATATGAAAGAACTGTAGCTAGATATTGTGGCTACTGGGGAATATGTTCTTAAAGAATTTTATCAGAGGATTAATATGTTTTGAAAATGCCTATTCAGAGCATTGCTACTGACACCAATATACAGGAGTTGATTAGAAGATAGTGAGGAAAGTTGGGAAATATATCAAATGTCAGAAGAGTTAGCTCTTAATGAAAAAAAATTTGCCAAAGATCAAGTATGAAGTAGATAGTTAGAGATTGAGCATGTAGTAGGCCAAATACAGCAGCAGTAGCAGGCCAAATACATGTAAAAACCAGACATATATAGAAGCACATATATAGAAAGATAAATAGATAGAATTTCAGTGTTGACTTCTATTCAGTAGATGATTCACAATTGTCCTAATACCTCTTTTCAATGGAGTTACATCAGTCACTTATTCCTATCATATTTTCTGCCTCCTCCCATAGCCTCTCTCCCTCAATATAAAAAGATACACTGTACTATGCTTTATTGAATGTTTGGCCACTTCTAATTGTAAAGTTACACTTAATCAGAAATGCTGGATTCACACTGAAGCAATTGACTGGCTAATTACTCTTCTGGGAATGTGGCCTTAGATTAATCATTATAAATAATGGGAAACCAGAGAAGCTTACTCTTGCATCCAAAACAAAGAAGAAACAGTATTATTTTTATGGTTTTAGCTTCCCTCACTTTCTAGATGCTGCAGCTGTGTCCTCATTGTATTTTATAGCCAGAAAAAAATCACCCCTCAGCAGTTCCTATAATTTCAAATTTATAACTATGTCCAGGGTAATTCACCCGTAAGCCAACTAGAAATAAAAATAGAGGAGATAGGTCCATCTGTTGAAGTGATTTTCTAACTGCAGAAAACATTTTCCTTTCTTTAAAAGCAAAGCTGTAAAATCTGTATAAATTCCAATTCGTAAACCATGAAACTCTAATTTTTCTGCTTTTCTAGTCACTTTGAGTAAATGATTTTGCATATGTAGGATGTCAAAAATCACCAAAATGGTCCAAGGGAGTGTAAGAGATTGATTTTAACTACATGAAAGTCTTCTAAGTGAAGGCAAAAGATTCTTCAGGTAAATTAAGACCATAAACAATTCTGTATTGCTTGATACTGAAAGATCCGTATCTTTTGTTAGTTCCCCCCGCCCGCCCCGCTTTCAAGGGAGCTTCAACATCTTATTTATTTTTAGTTAACTATATGTTTCCTTAGTAATTGAAAAATTAGACTTCTTTTCTTAAGTCTTTTATCTCTATTCATCAAATAAGTTCTCACTTAGAGATTCTGATAGGGCTATTTAAATTACTCTGGTAAAGCCATTATTTAATGGGAGAAATACCTTATCCTGAATAATTCAGGCAAGAGTAATTGTTTTGCTTGAATGTTCTGGCTATGATTCTATCAAATTCCCTCTTACTCTGCTTGCATAGAATGAACTTTAGCTGGCAAAAAAGACTTTTTATTTTATGGAGAGTGTAACCTTGGTTCTTTGTGTGATAAATCCAAGCGTAAGGCATTTGCGGTAGTCACCACTTGTGCAGCAGAAACTACTTTGTTCCAAACCCACACACCTGTATTCTGTGAAAAGAGAGGTTTTCCCATAGAACACCACATAATGGCAATGCTTTCACTTCTCACAAGCTGGTAAAAGCACACACAATGAAGCGGGAGTGCTGTATAGATAATGCCTTACACCACCACATAATCCTCTTCTCAATGAGATAAGCGGGAAGGCTAGGAACCTCCAGGCAGTCATGCTACAGTTATACCCAAACCATTTTGTGAAAGTAGAGTGAGAATCAACACTTTTTAATGCAACTGTCCTCACTACTCTGAGGCATTCCTAGTGTCGTGGTATGTCCTACCAAGTGAAGGGATCTGAAAGAGGAAGAATCTTTAGTGATATTTAAAGCTTATAGCTATTGAGCAGTCACGGAGAATGATTATATTTAAATCAGATTGTCTGCTTCCCAAACCATTTGCTTACCAGGTTGCTTCCACCATATTTTGCCTTCTTTTGTTTCTTTGTTCTTTCACTTATTCACCCATTTAATAAATATTCTAGTGCTTCTGTAGATTGAAGAGCCCAGAACGTGTTAGTGGAATTCAGGAAAGATCTGAGGAGATGTGGTTTCTCTTTCCCGGGTTATCAGAAAGGTAACTGGACTGAGAACAGTTGAGTTTGCATAATGGATTGAACTTTAGAAACTCCGCTAAACCCTTGACTTAAACATAAGCAGACGTACAGTGAACTGTGGTTCCTGTAAGGACTTGACTATGTGCGTGGCTTGGGTGTCAGTGGCAAGCCTCCCTCCCCAGAAGTCAGGAAATTGGCAGGTGGAAGGATGGACTTTAAGACTGAAAACGTTGGTGAAAATTCTGCCAACTTTCTAGTCTGCCTCAATCCTTGGCAAATTGCAAATAAAGAGAAATGTGTCCTCAGCATCTCACAAATGTTTGTCCTTTCCTCCTTTCAGGATAAATTCTTCCAGGTTCTTAAAGTCAGTTGAATCACACAATTTTTTCTCAGGTAAGAGCTGACATCAGTTGATATTATTTTTACTTTGGTGTGAATTTGGATCTCTCGGTATTGTTTACATTTTAACAGGAAGGAGTTCGGAAATAAAAGATCATCTTTTATTGAAGGAAAATCAACAATAAATGACTCTATAAGAAGACATTTTGGGGTCAGAGTCCATTCCAAACAACAGCAAATGTCTTCTTTACAACAGACCTAAGATTGCCCTCCCTGCAGCCCTCATTGATGGGTTAGTTGGTATAATGGGCTTAAATTTCCTCTCTTTGAAGTGAAGCCAACCCTTGGGATCGCATGAGACTATTTGTATCTTCTCTCAAGCAGTGTTTGATGAGAGCTATTCAATGAAAAACATTTCTGAGTTAGTACAGAATATATGATTTGTCATAGATCTAAAAATAGTGGCAGAAATGTGTTACCAGAATGCCTTCAAGTAAAAAATGATTAATTATAATTAGAAAACAAACCATGTACCAAGCACTCAATCATGAGAAATCTTATAGAAAAGGAAACCTCTATTAATAGGACATAATTACACATGACACTCACACACCTGTTGTTCCATTTATAGAATCCTTTGTCCTCTAAAAAGTTTCTCTGGTGGCTCAGTGGTAAAGAATCTACATGCCAATGCAGGAGGTGCAAGAAGTGGGTTTGATCCCTAGGTCAGGAAGATCATCTGGAGTAGGAAATGGCAACCTGCTCCAGTATTCTTGCCTGGAAAATTCCATGGACAGAAGAACCTGGTGGATTATAGTCTGTGTGATTCGCAGAGTCAGACATGATAAAGAGACTGATCATGCATGCATGTTGTCCTCTAAAGAATGGCTGGAGTGGTAGTATATATTCAGCAAGAATAAAATGGGAAATTGTAGTATTCTAGTTGATCGTGACTTATCAAATGCTTCTGCACAAAATTAGTTTCCTGTAATAGCAGTCCTAACCTTATTCAGTTGCACAAAAACTCTCTCATGTGCTACTTGATAGTTACTAAGAAACTTTGTGTTTGTGTGGTCATTTGTGTCTGATGCTTTGTGACCCTGTGGACTGTAACCCATCAGGCTCCTCTGAATTTTCCAGGCAAGTGTACTGAAGCAGTTGCCATTTCCACTTCCAGAGGATCTTCCCAACCCAGGGATGGAGCCTGAGTCTCTTGGATCTCTGCATTGGCAAGCAGATTCTTTACCCCTGCACCACCTGAGTAGCCTGAAACATGCCTTATTTGTTTATATCCTTGGTGGCATTCAGAGGGCTCAGAACTTAGATGTTCATTCATCTAGTGTCTCTGGAAAGCTGAATAAAAGTATGAATGTTGAAAAGAGTAAAAAAAATGTGTATGAGTAGTTAGAGAATTAACATGAGGAAAAAAGAAGAGGCAGGGGATTAACAAAATAAATAAAATTAATTCTACCTACCTTAAAATTTAATGTATCTCCATAATTATCTAAAGTCCCTGAGGTGGAAAATCTCGAAGAGTTTTCAAATAAGTGTCTTAGGATGAATTCTGGGTGAGAATTGTTCATAAGTAACTAGATTTATAATAGTCAGATTATTCTTTCTTCTTTTTCTTATACATATAATTTATTAACTTCTCTCAAACTAGTAGTCAACCACCAAGTATGCATTTTACATTTCAGTTTGCTTAGCATAATACAAACATTGTAAGATCCGTTCACAGACATAAAAAAACGGTTTCTATTTTGAGGTGCCCACACTACTTAGAAAAATAGGAGCAACACAGGTCAAAGTAGAAAACAAGAGAAGGAAAAGAGGGTATAAAGGGCACTTTTTTGGATAGCCCTACCTTCTCCTACCAATGGCTTTTCTAGAAAGTCAGGTCCCTGGCAACACTGATCTAATATGAAGTATCAGAAATCATTAGGACAGTAGAGTTGTTGGGTCAGAAGCCATGCTGACTTTACTTGCCACTTTGGCTATCTAATTTAAACTTTCTAGTGAAGTTTCATCTCCTTTATCATCGTAGTATTTTGTACACATTGTAACTTCAGGTTCAAAATAAAAGACTGTCACAAAAGGGATGCAGACACCCAAAGAGGAGTATGAGGCTCCAGTTCTTTTCTTTACCATCAAAATCAGAGCCATTGAGACAGATAACATATCAAGACAGTGTGACAGAGGGACGCAATAGTTAATTTGTAAGCTGTTTTCCTTCTCATTGATTGGATTTCCTGTCTTCTTTAACATGGATCCTTTATCTTCTCTCTCTCTCCCTCCCTCCCTTTAAAATGTATATTAGTTCATAGCAAACCTTGTTTTTCTGAATTTAAGTATCCCAAATGTAAATAATATACTGGATCAAACCTCCTAATAATTTTCTATCAAGTAACTTTTTGTATCTCATTATACGAATTTGTATACCATTTTCCTGAGGCTTTTATTTCAGCAGTAGAAATATCAAAATGCTAAGTGAATAATATATAACTGAAACACTATGCCAAATGCCCAAATCAGTACAGGACAGGGCACTGAATATTGTAACAAATTGCTAGTGGTAACCCCCAAATAGATTCCTTCCTTCTGTTGCTCAGTCTCCTTGGTCTTGTAAAGCTCCAACTATTAAATTAGTGATTTGAGCCCTGGAAGTTCAGGATCCTGTGATGCACACCTTGGAGAGGTCCTTGACAGTTTACAGAATTGTAAATTTCTGAGGGATTATTTATCACATCATCAGAGTCAACATTCTACACCAGCTGTTAGATTCAGCTTTTCTACCTTAAGAAAATGGACCTGAAAGTGTTATCTTCTGAATATTCAGTTGGAAATTATTTCTGTATTAGAGACTCAACAGGTGTTTATTAACCACCGATTCTTCCTTGTCTCACTTGTATCTTTATTTGGTGTGGTGGAGGAAGCCACAGAAGAGCATCTAGGCTTTCTGTTTTCATAACTTTGTCAACTGGTTGAACTAAGACCTCCATGGGAATAAGACACAATCAGGAATGGGAATTCTAACATGTATACTATCATGTAAGAATTGAATCGCCAGTCCATGTCTGACGCAGGGTGCAGCATGCTTGGGGCTGGTGCATGGGGATGACCCAGAGAGATGTTGTGGGGAGGGAGGTGGGAGGGGGGTTCATGTTTGGGAACGCATGTAAGAATTAAAGATTTTAAAATTTAAAAAATAAAAAATAAAATTAAAAAAAAAGACAATCAGAAAATTTCATATAAAATTATGTGGCACTTACTGTGTTTGCACTTGGAATTCAAGGAAGAAAATGATGACAGTTTGTGAAGTCAGTGCATGCTGTGCAGAGAGCTTTGGATCTAAGGTGTATCTTGAAGGATTGGCAGAGTTTTGATAGGCAGAAGAAAGGAAAATAATCACTATACGTAGAGAAATTGTTGGTGGGAGTGTAACTGGCAATGACCAGAAGGCATAGAGAACCGGGGTGAAGAATGTACTAACTGAAGGAAAACTGCTTGTTGGAGGCTGTGGAAAATCATTTCAATTGGCAGGGTTGTGTCTAATTCTTTAGCATTGTAATGTAAGCTGAGGAACTCAGGAGTTGCAAAAAAGGAGAGACCAGAGGTTACAAGTAGAGAGGTAGCAAGTTGTGTAAACAGAAGACCAGAGTGGCAGATGGAACAGTGGCTAGAAATCAACTAGAAAGCACTGTTAACAGGCAAGGTACTGTGTGTAATAAATAACCAATACACCATGCTGTGCACCAACTTTGTCCTTTTGTTTCACAATGATTTATTTGTTATATCACCACCCTCATTATCTAAAACAGAACACTACAATTTCATATACCATCTGTGAGCTCCAAATGGTCATAATTAACAATCACAAATGTTCTAAAAAGGTGATATGCTAAAAATAGCCTTATCAGGCTTGTCAGCAGGCTGCTTCTGTGGCTACAGTGACATTCAGTGAAAGAAAGACTACGTTTTGCTATGCCTTTACATGGTTATATTTATTACACAGATTATAAAACTATGAAAACATGCTTTTCTAATTAAACATCTCAAGGCTTAATATTTTGACTAACGGTCAATTAGGGGCAAAAACATCAAGATCACTTCAAAACTAAATTTCCTTAAAATGAGATCTGGCTACTGTAATATCTAGACAATAGTAAATATGCTCCAAAATGCTTGTTGAATGTAGGAAAAATGTCAGCCACTTGGGTGTATTTGTGGCATATATGAAGGGCCGTTACATTGCTTTGTCATCAAAGATTTCCATTCTTCTTGATTCCTAAGGAGAGCTCAATAGAGACATCGTGTTTTGGTGCTGAAGGAGAATGAGCCTTCTTTAGACTATGCACTGGAGATTCCCTGAGAAGTGCAATAGTCTCAACAAAGTCAGGATTAAGAGCCTGGGGTTTAATTTTCACCACTGAAATGGTCATCTTTATTGTATGTCCTTATGGCTGTCTAAACTGTTACAGCCAACTAGAAAAGCAGTGAGCAAAAAAGTGTATAGAATTTCATCGAATTAAAGGTGCTACCTATTGTAAGGTGCACCATTATCTTATATACTACTTAGAGAAAATAATTCAAATTAAACCATGGCACAGTGCATCTTTCCAATTAAACAACATTTTGTATATTGAAGAGCTCTTTTAGACTTATTTAGCATAGTTTAAAAAATAATTTGTCACTTGTTCCTTTTAAAAGGGAAATATAAATGAAGCCGATTGGTTAAAGCATTCCTGAAATACTTCCCATTCATGGTCTGACTCTTCTAAATGACTTTTGAATCACATCCATAAATGCATATGTCAGAAACCTTGCTGATGCAACAGTTCTTGAAAGAAATACTCCATTGTTTTCTTTGGAATTTTTCTCCAATCCACCAATAGTTTTAGTGCTATCATTTTGTTGTTCTTGCTAGAACTGTCTAGACACATCTCGAAAGCATCCAGAACTAACATGCTTGATGGGTTACTTAGGTTCTTTGGAGTTTCTTTGATGGAATTTAATCACTCAGCTGTCACAAATAATTATTTGGGGGGAAGTGATGTTTATTTGGGGGGTGATTTCTTACTCTAGATTTTCTTTGTTTTTTTTTTTTTGCTTTACACTCTTAAGTGTGGAACCAAACTTTTGGCCATTGGCAATTTAGCATAGCAACACAGTAATAAACCACTTTTTGTTACTCAAACTCATGATTTTGATTTCTTGATTTCATTATATTCATAATATAATTTCTAAGCATGTCAAAGAATACTGGAGTTTCTCTAGGGTTTTCTATACTTGTCTAAGTTAAATTTCATGTTTTTATCAATTAAATCACTTTTATTGGAAGTTAAGTGGTTCCTGTTCAAAATTAGAAGACAAAATAGTGTTGGGTCCCTTAATGCTAGTCCCATTGCATGCACAAACCAATCACATCAACCTCTCATTGCTTTGAATTTTCCTTCACCCATCTGATGGTCTGAGCAGTTTCCTCTCCCTTCACATATGTTGCTTAGGTGTGATTGTCAGTTCTTCTCCATTATCTCAGTAACAGACAGATAAGGCAGTGGCACCCCACTCCAGTACTCTTGCCTGGAAAATCCCATGGATGGAGGAGCCTGGTAGACTGCAGTCCATGGGGTCACTAAGAGTTGGACACGATTGAGCGACTTCACTTTCACTTTTCACTTTCATGCATTGGAGAAGGAAATGGCAACCCACTCCAGTTTTCTTGCCTGGGGGAATCTCAGGGATGGGGGAGCCTGGTGAGCTGCCGTCTATGGGGTTGCACACAGTCTGACACGATTGAAGCGACTTAGCAGCAGCAGCAGTAACAGAATGTAACACAGATTCATTTAGTTGTGGGTGTCTTTCTTTTTTAGTTCCTACAAAGCACTTGATTATTGTTTTTTGCAATAAAATATAGAACTTCAGTCATTCTTCCAGTGACAAAGTTTGGCTTTACTAAGTTCACACTTGTGTTCCATTGCTGTTTCCATTCCTTCCTTCATATATAGCAGCTTTTCATGTCAAAGCTGAATCATAGTATGAACTTCCTAAAGATATTTTACATGGAAATTCAACTCACTGTAGTTATCGATCAATACGTATCACTTAGCACAAGGGACCACAACATGAACAATTCTGACCAAGTTTGTACAGACACAGCTACATCACAATTGACCAGCAGCTATTACAGGATACAATCAATGTCAGACTTACACTGGGTGAGGAACCTCCTGAGGAGAAGTAAAACTTGACCACATTCACGTCAGACAGATTGGGTGGGTCTAAGAATGGGAGCTGGGAGATGAGGATGGGAGTCAAGCAGTAGAGGTCACGTTGCAAGATGCAATGGCAAAGGCCCTGCCCTGCTAGGGGAACTCTCCTGTGAGTTCTGGCAGTATAACCAGACTCGGACTCAGTGACAAGGCATATGGGTTAGGGGAGAGGACCCGGCAACCCTGCTGTGTTGGTCCTCCCACCTTACCTAAGTGTAACACAGAGGAGAGATTGCTTGTGCTCATTTTGAATGGCCTGGTATAGTAATAAAAAAAAGATGAAGAGCAGCTGTGGTCTTGGATGGACAGATGCTTGTAGAGTAAAATGCTGGCTAGATCACCTAGGCTCAGAAAGAAAAAGATTACTGGAAGCTTGCACTAATTCAGGTATATAGGCACCTCTCAGGGACTGTCCAAATATTTATTGTGCAATTCTTGTATGCAAGGTATTGTGCTTTTAAATATACTGAAATTCTTTCATAGCTCTAGCAAGGGTATAGATGTAATGTGGCCCCCTCCATAACCATGGGATGGTGATGCTGAGCAAGAGTTACATGACGTGTTTCAGTATTAAATGTCTCCGAATTTACAAAGAGATAGCAAAGAAATGGATTTTCCCATTCCTTTCTTTTTACTTCATACCTCATAGATAGATTTTTTCCCTTTCCTTTCTTTTTACCTCATAGATAGGACTTACCTCTAGTTAAGTCCTAAATTTGTTTTTCTCTAGTTTTATTGAGATATAATTGACACACACTACTGTGTAAGTAAGTTTAAGATATATATTGTGAAATAGCTACCCAAATAAGTTTAGTTACATCCATCATCTCAGGTGGGAGAGGGGTTCAGGATGGGAAACATGTGTATACCCGTGGCAGATTCATGTTGATGTATGGCAAAACCAACACAATATTGTAGTAAAAATAAATAAATAAATAAAATGACTAGAAAAAAAAAAGAAAAAAATCTCTTTCTTTTGTAATGAGAACTCTTAGGATCTACTCTGTCAACAACTTCCTTTTCCAGGGGATCTTCCCAACCCAGGGATTGAACCCAGGTCTCCCGCATTGCAGGCAGATGCTTTAACCTCTGAGCCACCAGGGAAGGCATATTAGTGTTAACTATAGTCATCATGTTGTCCATTAGCACTTGAAATATGGCTAGCATGACTGATTTTAAACTTTATTAAATTTAACTTTAAATATCTATGTGTGGCTAATGGTACCAAATTGGGCAGCAAGAGCAGGGTAACAGGCAAGTATTAATATATTAATCTGTAAGGCTTCGTTGGTAGCTCAGCGGTAAAGAATCTGCCTGAAAATGCAGGAGATGTGGATTCGATCGCTGGGTCAGGAAGACCCCCTGAGAAGGAAGTGGCTGCCCACTCTAGTATTCTTGCCTGGAGAAGCCCATGGATAGAGGAGCCTGGCAGTCTTCAGTCCATGGGGTCGCAAAAGAGTCAGACAGGACTTAGCGATTAAACAACAATATTAAACTGTAAGTTCAGGAGGGCAGTGTTTACACGTGTCACTGCTATATTCTAAGGTCTTTCATGGTGCTTGGACTATGAGAGAGACTTAGCTCACCATTTTATCTTGCTCTTGGAGACATACTCAATGTAACAAGTCTCAGTTTCTATGGGGATAAAGATTTTTGCTAAGTATGGTAGACAGTTTTTGAACTTCTTCCAGCTCAGTTATTCTGGCTACAGATGTGAGTCTCAAGGTGAAAGAGGTTTAGATCTATCTGTGGAATTTTTTTCCTGATTGTCAGTCTTCATCTTTTGCAGTTTCTTTGAAAATAACCCATAAGATACACATGTTACATTTTTGTTCAATCATACTAGTCTTACTGACATGGCAAATTGAGATTTTTTTTTCTTATCTTTTAATCTGTTAGAGTCATTTGTATTTTATTAAAGGTAGTTTATATAAGAAGAAAATATTTTTATGTTTTGTGTTCAGGTAACCTGCACAGTCCCTTCAAGAAGTAGAATTAATTAGCTCTAGTTGTTGAGATCACAGTGAGATATAATTGGTAGTTAAGGTTAATCTCCTATGACAGCTGTGGTTTACCACATCATAGAACACACACAATCTTATGCCATAAACAGTTTAAATAGTTTCCTATAGAAAGAAGTCTTGTGTCAACTTTACAAATCAACAATTCTTCGAACTCTTAAAACAAATCCTCAAATATTAGGAAAGCTCTTCTCCTTCCTTAGAAAACCGGCTGACACATAAATTCAACTTTAAAATGGCAAGTTAAATAATGGGTATACATTTACTTTCAATTAAAGAGAACAAGTATGTAAAATTTCACTGATGGCTTACCTTATCTGTCCAATAAGACATTATGGCCAGCTAAGCATGTAGCTTTTCAAAGAACTTGTTTGAACCATATTTCATTGTTTCAGAGTTTCATTGAATCCATTAACTTTCTGGCTTCAGTTATACTTTTAAAGTCAAGGCTCTGTAAGATCTGGAAGAAGCACACCACAATAACTAAAAAAGAGTACAAAGGAAACGAGAGGCAAAACACACTCACCAAATGCAAACAAGAGGAAAACAGGAATGATACTACAATTTTCTAGAATGTGGAATCCAAATCTCAAGGAATTAATTGGGGTATAGAGGGTTATAATGTAATAATAAAGAATATAAACTACAAAGGTATTATCTTTGTCTTAAACTTTTGTATGACAAATAATAAACCAAAAAAATCCTACAAATAAAAATAAAACCCCAAAATACAATGTTCCAAAAACACAAGAACTTGATAAAGCCATCATAGTGAGTATACAGTAGTATACTTGAAGTATATTTGAAATTAAGAAAAAAAGGAAATATAAGTATATATTAATAGTATATGATTATTATACAGTATGTTCAAACAACATAGAAGTATAAAATAAGAAAAGAGAACATCTCAGTTATAATTCCCTTATTCTACAATCTGCCCAGAGATGACCTCTAGTATTTTCTATGTATCTTTATATAACTTTTCCTTAATCATTCATAGAGCTTTTCAATTCCTGAAGATAAGTTTTCTTGATTCATAGTAGGGATTTACCATAATTTTGAAAACTATTCTGCTAGTGATGGGGTTTGGGTTTTCAGTGAACATATTTATACAAGTATCTTTGTGCATGTGTGGAATATCTCTCTGACAAATAACAAAGAGGTGGAGTTTTGAAGTCGTGTATACCATGTGGGACAAAGTCGGAACTGACAAGGGATTGTCATGAAGTGTGAAAAGTAGAACTACATAGTTGTAAGGAACTGAGATTGGGGATTTTTTTTTAACTCCAGCACGACTTTGGATGCACACAACATTTTATTTTACTCTAGAAACTAATAGCAACCTTTCTAATGTTTCACTGTGTAGTTTCCTGAAGGCTTCTGCCAGTCACCCATTATCACATTAACTACTATAATTAAGGAAAGTCAAATTCATTTGAAAGTGTTATTTAATTCATTTATGGTGTCTTATCCTGTATTTTCCCAATCAATTAGTAGTAAGATATAATTCCTCCATCATGAAAGTGAGGTGAAATTTACTAAAAGTTTTTTGTCATATTTCAGAATGATCTATGAGTTTTTCTTGTGTAATCTGTTCATGTAGATTTTCCTAATACTAAAACATCCTGAAATAAGCCCTACTTAATCGTTGTGAATTAATATTTAATAGAAGGCTGAATTTAATATATTAATGCTTAGAGTACTGTATATTTATCCTGTATTATTAAGTCATAATTAGATTATGCTTTACTTTGTTCTTGTTCAGTTTGGGTATCTGGCTTATGTTAGGCTTGAAAAAATATTTTCCAATTTCCTGGAATAGTTTAAATATGACAATAATTATCTATTCTTTGAGAGAGATTCCTTCTAGCATACAACTACTTATCAACTTTTCCAGTGTTGTCTATATTTAAAGACCACATTGTTATTGTTGTTCAGTCACTAAGTCATGTCCAGCTCTTTGTGACCCCACAGATGGCAGCATGCCAGGCTTCCCTGTCCATCACCATCTCCTAGAGCTTAGTCAAACTCATGTCCATTCAGTCAGTGATGCCATCCCACCATCTCATCCTCTGTCGTCCCTTTCTTTTTACATCGACTTTAATACTTTGTATTTCCTGGAAAAAGCTTCAAAGTTTACAGGTTTTAATATGTAACCTTTTAATACATTTTTACAAAATGTTGTATTTGATTTTCTCTTTAATCCAAGTATTAGTTAGAAAAAAATGTCTTCAACTGCCTATGGTGTCTGGGCTGCTTCATACACACTGCCTCTCCCATCTCTATTGTCAGAGAATGAAACCTCCAATATTTATTAACACAATAGTTTCAAACATTTAAAGTATGAAATTCTCACTTTAACCATAAAAAAACAAACCTATACACTTCTTGATATGGAGAATTTGTATTTTAATACTTACTAGTTGAGAAAATGTAAGATTAGATACTGAAAATGAATTTACTAGTTCTTTTAAATTCACACGAATTTATCTAATCACAATGGAACCTAATACATTTGAGTGTCAGTGGTAGTATTTATGTGTAAGGGTACTACTCAGTCTGTCTGCCAGAAGTCTGATACCTTGACTCACAGCCCTCTTGTAAGAGCTGCTTAGCCCCAGGCCCCAGGCCCACAGGCTGAGAACTGCTGTTCTGATTCCTGCTCTTTGTCTGTCCAGTCTTCCTACCTGACTCCTGTTGCTTATGTCATTCCTTGGGCTTGAATGTTCTCCCCCCGCATATAATTGACATATAAAATAATGAGTTTAAGGTGTAAAATCTGTTGATTTGATGCATATATACTGTGAAATGGTTACCATAGTACCATTAGTTAATGCTTCAGTCAAAAACTGCATGATGACCTTTATTTTTTTAGTGAGAACATTTAAGATCTACTTTCAGCAACTTTCAAGCATATAAAACAGTATTGTAAACTATATTCACCATGCTGTATGTTAGATCCCCAGAACTTACTCATCTTGTAACCAAAATTTCCCCATTTCTAGTACCTGTCTCTAGTGTTTGACTTTTTTAGATTCCATATGCAAGTGAGATCTTACAGTATTCATCTTTCTCTGATTTATTTCACTTAATTCAATGACCTTAAGTTCCATTCATGCTGGGTTCTTATTTTATGAGGAAAAAATGAATCCCATTAGGCCACTGTCATTTAAGTTTTCTGGGAAGGAAGTTCAAACCATCAAAAATTTCAAGAATTAAACCTCACTTGTGCATCTCTGTGACATTGTGTATGCATAACCTACTTTAGAGTTCGACTGGGGTGCCATTTGTGAATGAACAAACCCAGAGGTCACCCCGCCTGCTCACCCTGGTGTGTTCTCCCTGCACTGAGCTCTCTAACATCTTTCATGCACATGCCTAGTGGATTCTGTGTGTGCTGCAGCTGGCACACCAGGAATTACGTTGTTTTAAATTGAGTTAGTTTCATTATATTAAAAAATCTAATGTCTTTCTTTTCCACAGTTTGTTGTGATCCACACAGTCAAAGGCTTTGAAGTAGTCAATAGAGCAGAAGTAGATGTTCTTCTGGAACTCTCTTGCTTTTTTGATGATCCAATGGATGTTGGCAATTTAATCTCTGGTTCCTCCGCCTTTTTGAAATCTGGCATGAACATCTGGAAGTTCACAGTTCACGTCCTTTTGAAGCCTGGCTCGGAGAATTTTGAGCATTACTTTACTAGTGTGTGAGATGAGTGCAATTTTGCCATAGTTTGAGCATTCTTTGGCATTGCCTTCCTTCGGGATTGGAATGAAAACTGACCTTTTCCAGTCCTGTGGCCACTGCTGAGTTTTCCAAATTTGCTGGCATATTGAGTGCAGCACTTTCACAGCAACATCTTCTAGCATTAGAAATAGCTCAACAGGAACTCCATCACCTCCTCTAGCTTTGTTCGTAGTGATATTTCCGAAGGCCCAATTGACTTCGCATTCCAGGATGTGGCTCTAGGTGAGTGATCACACCATTGTGCTTCTCTGGGCCTTGATGGTCTTTTTTTGTATAGTTCTTCTGTGTATTCTTGCCACATCTTCTTAATATCTTCTGCTTCTGTTAGGTCCATACTATTTCTGTCCTTTATTGTGCCCATCTTTGCATGAAACGTTCTCTTGGTATCTTTAATTTTCTTGAAGAGATCTCTAGTCTTTCCCATTCTTTTGTTTTCATCTGTGTCTTTGCAATGATCCCTGAGGAAGGCTTTCTTATCTCTCTTTGCTATTCTTTGGAACTGTGCATTCAAATGGGTGTATCTTTCCTTTTCTACTTTGCCTTTCACTTTTCTTCTTTTCAGAACTATTTGTAAGGCCTCCTCAGAAAACACTTTTTCCTTTTTGCATTTCTTTTTCTTGGGGATGGTCTTGATCCCTGCCTCCTCTACAATGTCAAAAACCTCTCTTCATAGTTCTTCAGGCACTCTGTCTATCAGATCTAATCCCTTGAATCTGTTTGTCACTTCTACTATATAGTCATAAGGGATTTGATTTAGGTCATACCTGAATGGTCTAGTGGTTTTCCCCACTTTCTTCAATTTAATTCTGACTTTGGCAATAAGGAGTTCATGATCTGAGCTACAGTCAGCTCCTGGTCTTGTTTTTGCTGACTGTGTAGAGCTTCTCCATCTTTGGCTGCAAATAATATAATCAGTCTGATTTTGGTATTGATGGACATCTGGTGATGTCCATGTGTAGAGTCTTCTGTTGGTTTGTTTTTTTTTTTTTTTTAATTTTTTATTTTTTTTAAATTTTAAAATCTTTAATTCTTACATGCGTTCCCAAACATGAACCCCCCTCCCACCTCCCTCCCCACAACATCTCTCTGGGTCATCCCCATGCACCAGCCCCAAGCAAGCTGCACCCTACGTCAGACATGGACTGGCGATTCAATTCTTACATGACAGTATACATGTTAGAATTCCCATTCTCCCAAATCATCCCACCCTCTCCCTCTTCCTCTGAGTCCAAAAGTCCATTATGCACATCTGTGTCTCTTTCCCTGTCTTGCATACAGGGTCGTCATTGCCATCTTCCTAAATTCCATATATATGTGTTAGTATACTGTATTGGTGTTTTTCTTTCTGGCTTACTTCACTCTGTATAATTGGCTCCAGTGTTTGGAAGAAGGTGTTTGCTATGATCTGTGCATTCTCTTGGCAAAATTCTAATAGCCTTTGCCCTGCTTCATTCTGCAGTCCAAGGCCAAATTTGCCTGTTACTCCGGGTATTTCTTGATATCCTACTTTTGCATTCCAGTTCCCTATAATGATGGAGAAGGAAATGGCAACCCACTCCAGTATTCTTGCCTGGAAAATCCCATGGACGGAGGAGCCTGCTGGGGTATAGTCCATGGGGTCACAAAGAGTCAGACACGACTCAGAGATTTCACTTTCACTTTTGCTATTAAAAAAAGGACATCTTTTTTGAGTGTTACTTCTAGAAGATCTTGTAGGTCTTCATAGAACCATTCAACTTCAACTTCTTCAGCATTACTGGTTGGGGCATAAACTTGGATTACTGTAATATTGAATGGTTTGCTTTGGAAACCAACAGAGATCATTCTGTCATTTTTGAGATTACATCCAAGTACTGCATTTTGGACTCTTTTGTTGATGAGAATACTAGACCACCTGACCTGCCTCTTGAGAAATCTGTATGCAGGTCAGGAAGCAAGAGTTAGAACTGGACATAAAACAAGAGTCTGGTTCCAAAGTGCGAAAGGAGCACGTCAAGGCTGGATATTGTCACCCTGCTTTTTAACTTACATCCAGAGTACATCATGAGAAATGCTGGGCTGGATGAACCACAAGCTGGAATCAGGATTGCTGGGAGAAATGTCAATAACCTCAGATATGCAGATGACACCACCCTTACGGCAGGAAGCAAAGAAGAACTAAAAAGCCTCTTGATGAAAGTGAAAGAGGAGAGTGAAAAAGTTGGCTTAAAGCTCAACATTCAGAAAACGAAGATCATGGCATCTGGTCCTATCACTTCATGGCAAATAGATGTGGGAACAATGGAAACAGTGACAGACTTTATTCTTTTGGGTTCCAAAATCACTGCAGATGGTAATTCCAGCCATGAAATTAAAAGACTCTTGCTCCTTGGAAGGAAAGTTATGACCAACCTAGACAGCATATTAAAAAGCAGAGACATGACTTTGCCAACAAAGGTCCGTCTAGTCAACGCTATGGTTTTTCTAGTAGTCATGTATGGATGTGAGAGTTGGACTAGAAAGAAAGCTGAGTGCCAAAGATTTGATGCTTTTGTGGTATTGGAAAAGACTCTTGAGAGTCCCTTGAACTGCAAAGAGATCCAACCCGTCCATCCTAAAGGAAATCAGTCCTGAATATTCATTGGAAGGACTGATGCTGAAGTTGAAACTCCAATACTCTGGCCACCTAATGTGAAGAACTGACTCATTGGAAAAGACCCTGAAAGTGAAAGTGAAAGTGAAGTCGTGTCCGACTCTTTTCGACCCTGTGGATAGTAGCCTGCACCAAGCTCCTCCATCCATGGGATTTTCAAGGCAAGAGTACTGGAGTGGGTTGCCATTTCCTTCTCCAGGGAATCTTCCCAACCCAAGGATCGAACCAAGGTCTCTCACATTGTAGACAGATGCTTTACCGTCTGAGCCACCAGGGAGACTCTAATGCTGGGAAAGATTGAAGGCAGAAGGAGGAGAAGGGAAAGACAGAGGGTGAAATGGTTGGATGGCATCACTGACTCAATGGACATGAGTTTGAGTAAACTCTGGGAGTTGGTGATGATAGGGAAGCCTGGCATTCTGCAGTCCATGGGGTCACAAAGAGTCGGACACAACTGAGCCAGTGAACTGAGCTGAATGTATTTCTTAGACTTCTCACTTTTGGGGGGGAAAAAACTGAGGTAATTGTTTTGTATGTCAGATGAACATTTTATTGCATATACGCCTGAATATATATTCATATATGCATGCATTTTATCTCCTGTTTTGAATGATACAGAATTCTAGTTTCAAAAATTAACGCTGCCACCCTCCTCCCTTCAATTTGAAGATTTTGTTTCTTTATCTACTTGATAGCAATGCTTACTGGCTATTATTACTAGGATCCAATATTTCTGATAAAAATTATGGTGTAAATCTGATTATTATTTCTTTAAAGAAATTTGTTTTTCACCTTTTTCTTGGGAAACTTTTCAGTTTTTTTTTTTATCTTTACTCTGAAATTTCATGAGGATAAGATCCATTAATCTTGCCTACACTTTCCATCTAAAGATGTCTGGCTTTTCCCATAGCTCTAAGCCTAGTTTTTGCCTATCGGCTTCAGTTCTAGCCAGTACTTTAAGTTCAAGAAATAAAGTAGGCCAGCACATGTTGCCACAGAGAAAAGTTGTCAGAAATCTGCATTTTCCTTGTGGTCAAGAGACAGGTTTTAGATGGTGTAAATAAGAGATGTCAGTGGGAAGGTAGGGAACCATTTCAAAATCTGGCAGCACCAAGATAGAGGGGATAAGTGTTTACCTGAGAGTCATGAAAATCAGGTTCTAGGCTTGTCCCTACTTAATAAAATCTGGAATGGAGTTCACTTTCTTTATCTACAAAATAGAAATGTGGAACCTTGATGACCTCAAAGATCCTCTCCAAGGGTTCAAAGATCTACTCAGTGGTCCTCCTCACGGGAATTTCATCCTCACTAGGAAGAGTTTTGGGGTCACTTTTGGCATTTAGTATGCAGGGGCCAGGGATAACAAATATGTTTGAGTAAATGAGAAAAGCTTGCAAATGAAAGAATTGTCCAGGATAAAGTAAAAGCCAGTGATGTCCCTCTGGGAAATACCATGAGAAATAGGAACAACTAGCCATGAAGTGATTTCTTCTGCTTCCTGGCTTCTCCTATCCTAGCCCTTCCCTGCATGAGTAGGACATAATGGAAACACCCTCATGGCTGACAGAGCAATCTAACCTTGGCTGCTGATGAAATGTGCTGCTTCTTTGTCTCCCAGATTGCTGGAATTGAGCCACTCTTATCTCTGACTTTCTAGGTCAGACAGATGTCTTTCTCCAGCGATCAATAACTATGCCCCATTATAAGCTTGCATGTTTTTGTGTCATTTTTCTTATCCATCTAGTTCTGTTCATCCTATTATACCCACTTTCTTCAAACCAAAGACTGTGGAGAACAAATGTCATTCCCCATGGCTGAAATGGAGAAGATTCAGTCTAAAAGGCCAACTCTTACTACACAGAACCCAGGGAATATTGATAATGGTTTAGATGTAGGAGGCCTCTAAGCAGGACAAGGCCTGGCATAACGATTTAACATCTGCTCTGCATACCTGAGAGGAAAGACTTCAAATTTGGTAAAGCAAAGCACAGAAGATTAAGAGCTACTGGGTCTCACCTCTACTGCACTTTCATTGGCTTTGTAGCTTGTATTGACTTCAGTGTAGTTAGAAGATTCACTGTTTCATCTTGAAATATGTGTTTCGTATATAGAAACCTGCTACTAACTTGGCTCAGATCCTCCTTAGAGACACATTTTAACTGAAACAGGTCATTCCAAGGGAAATATTATTTTTCAGGAATAACTAGTACAACTCTCACTATAGCACAATCTGAGATTCACAGAAGTTTGGGAGGAAGCAACTTACGTCTCTTTCTCATTTGCTTCAGGTCCACCTGGGGCAGCCCTGGCCTTCTGCACATTCTCTAACTCTGGATCTTACTCCCATGGGACCTTGATCCCTAGGTATTTGCATTTATTTTCTCTAAATCCTTTCCCCTTTGCCCCCTTTTAATTTAGTTACACTTATGCCATGGAGCTTCCCTGGTGGCTCAGATGGTGAAGAGTCTTCTTGCAGTGTGGGAGTCTGCATACAGTTTGATCCCTGGGTCAGGAAGATCCCCTGGAGAAGGAAATGGCAACCCCCCTCCAGTATTCTTGCCTGGAGAATCCCATGGACGGAGGAGCCTGGTGGGCTATAGTCCATGGGGTCACAAAGAATCAGACATGACTGAACAGCTTCACTTACTTTATCTGCCGTATTTTCCCAATGTTGAGTTTCATCTCTCAAAATCTTGATAAATTCTGTTTTTTTGTCTAACTACTTCACTCTTCTTCCCTACTCTGTGTTTAGATAACTTCCACTGGTCCTTCAACCCTCAGTTCAGGAGCCATCATCCCAAGAAGTGTCCCTTTCTGTTCCTAGACTTGTCTCTATTATAAACTTTGTCTAGGTGTGGTCTCTAGGTCCATATAGTCACGGCTATGGTTTTTCCAGTAGTCATGTACTGTTGTGAGAGCTGGACCATAAAGAAGGCAGAGCGTCAAAGAATTGGTGCTTTTGAACTGTGAACTTGGGCAAACTCCGGGAGATGGTGAGGGACAGGGGGTGCTTGCTGCAGTCCACAGGAGCATGAAGAGTCAGACATGACTTGGTGACTGAACAACAACAAGGTGTGGTCTGAGAGAATGACCCTAGGAAGACCTCTTACAAGTGCAAATTCCTGGCCTGTATCCCATTCTTGCTGAATCAGAACTCTGGGTGTGACCCAGAATCCAGTTTTCATAAGCTACTTAGTGTGGTTTTGAGTGTATGTCTCTCTTTTAAAAAAAAAAAAAATTAATTCATAAACCATTTGAGGGGAGCTGTGGCACATTGTTTACCTTTGTATCCATAATATCTAAACAGCACCACACATATAGTAGGGATTGAATACAATTGCACTAAAATGCGATTTAAAACCCAGGTTTGAGTCTTGGCTCTACCATTTGCTAGATATGGGGTTGGGACAAGTTATCAAAAGTTCTGACTCTAAATTTCTTAAGAAATAGAGATAATAATAACATCAGTGCTTTGTAATGAACATGAAACAAATATCATTATCAGTCTCATAGATTTTTAGATTTAAAATTTCCAACATTAAGAGGCTAAGAGGAAACTCCTAGGAGTGGAGGGATTTCTATGAAATGACATTTCAAAACATTGTGTGAATTGAAAGTTTTAACAAATAACCCAGAACTGAAAGGACTGACGTGCTTGGTTATCCCAATTCTCTTGCATTGATTTGCTGGACTGGTGATTTTCTAGTTCAGCATTTCTGGTATTCAGTCTTTCCAGAGAGTAAAATGCCAGTAAACAAAGGGTTTATGTCTATACCTACTGAGCGTTTGCTTACTGTCTCCAACTGTCTTATTTCAGCAATGTATCCATCTGTCCATCCAATCAGCCTCTGCTGAGCATGTACATGTTCAAAGTGCTATTAATTATAATAGCTACCATTTATTTCTGAGCATCAGTGATGGAGCAGCTACCATGTTAAAAATTTTATGTACCTTCTCTCAGTTTTTCTAGCAAGATTATGATACAGTGCTGTTATTTATTCCTATTCTACAGAAGAATTCTTAAGCATACACTTGCCTAAAAATCTTATGGAAAGAAATGATGGAACCAGGTTTTAAAACCAAATCTAGAGTAAGAAGGCTCTTACCCTAGAACCCTCTCTAGGGTAACTGTTATAATAACTGTTTTAATACCCTGCTTCCTCTCATTCAGTGTCCTTAAATCATATGCACCTAGGAAGAAACATAACAGGAAGAAACACCGCAGTGTTTGCAGGAAAAAACATGCCAGTGACCAAAAACAAAAAAACAAAAGAAACAAAAGACAAAATAATTCTCTCTTGATTACAAAGATCTCCTTTTTCATTATTCTTCAAGGAATTAACAAAGTCAATTTTTTGTTCCATTTGTGCAGGCTTATATATGTTTTGACTTTGTTGCATATTTTGTTTAGTTTCAACTTTAGAGAATGCTAGAGACACTTTTTGTCTTTTCAGTTTTCAATTCTACAGCTTTTGAACACCGTAGCTGTGTTTCTCTAAGCACTACTGAATGGTATGGCTCTGAAATATTAAGCCAGTTCCAATTTTCTCCCTAAGCCCAGTTATTACCCCCACTATTATGGTTGAAAATGGTTCCTTAGAATTTTCACCAGAACTGGTGTATCTGTTCTTGATCAGATTGGTCCTTCACAGTTGAGGCAAATTTTTGATGATTGTCTTAGTAATGCCTTGTTTAGTTTACTAAGCACCAAACGTTGTCAGTCATTGGGGATTTCTGAAATGTCACAAGGATGATTAACACCTTGTCTTCCGAATTCTGCATATCAAAATTGGCTCTAAAATGTGAAGCATTACTCAGGTGTGTGGCATTGCCTTTCTCTAATAGATTATTTAAAGCTTTTATCAGTCATGACAGGTTGAAAGGATGAGGTTATCTTGTAAATCTTTACTACAGATTGAGGCAATAAATTAAAACACCATAGTGAGCAGCTTTCATACTGGCCTAAACAAATAATTAAATGATTATAGGCAGAATGAACAAATCCACAGGTCATTATGAAGTATACAGGAAAACCAATACATTACATTCTAAAGCTTGCTTTTAAAAAAAAATCAGATATTCTACTAACGTGGTTTTTAAGTATTTGAAGCTCTGTGGAATAAAATAATTTGCAATCATTATTTTTCAAGGGAATGGTAAGAAATGAAATAAAAATGCTAGATATTGATACATGCTGAGGAGGAAAAGAACTATAATCAGTATTTATTGAACACTAATGAATGTTCAGCACAGTAACTTAATAGGGCATTAGTCATTTATCATCAAATTTCAAAAACTTGTGGATTGGAAGGATGATTGTAGGTTAGAGGGAAAATGTTGTAGGTTAGAGGAAAAAACACCTAGTCCTTAATGTTTCCTTACAAGAACTAGTCACAGTTGAACCATTCCCACAGAAATCTATAATAAAATTTTGGTTTTTACTTAAATGTTTTCATGATGAACATGCCATTAAAATATATTTGATATTTATGGAGACATAATCACTACCACAGGATTATCTATTAATATTAGTGATTGTAAGATTAATGAGATTGTAGGATTTACCTAGTTCTTGTGTAAAAAATAGTCCAGTGACATTGGCTATGAATATTCTTCTTGATTTCTGTTGCAGATTTTTTTAGCATGTAAACAAATGCTTTTCCAAAATAACTCAGACTATGTTCTTCATCCCTATAAGAACAAGTCAGACAGAGGAAAGTCTGGCATGGCTAATTTTAAGGCTTCTGTCAAACTCAGTGCCATGAATAGGACGGTAGTGCTAACCAGCAGGACGGTTACTTCCGTGGATGATGCCATGAAGACATCTTCATGGGTTCAGAAGAAATCATCTCTAGTTCATAAATGAGGAAACACATTACAACATGCAAGGGGTGGTTGAGGCTTCCATGGTAGCTCAGTTGGTAAAAAACCTGCCTACAGTGCAGGAGACTCAGATTCAATCCCTAGGTTGGGAAGATCCCCTGGAGAAGGGAATGGCAACTGGCTCCAGTATTCTTGCCTGGAGAATTACATGGACAGAGGAGCCTGGAAGGCTACAGTTCATGGGGTCCGAAGAGTTAGACATGACTGAGCAACTAACACTTTCACTCAGAGGGTGGAAGAAAGTAAACAGATTTATTAATGCATTAATTGTGATAAATATGCAGTTTCCAGAGGTAAACTGATTTTGTACATATATAAGTTTTTCATATGTTTTTCATGTCTATGATAGCCTAATAGAATATTTTATATGTTATTACCACATTATACCTTTAAAAATATTTCTGTGGAGAAAGACTTTTATATTTGAATAAAAATCTGTTTTACTAAGAATTTGCAGTGAGTTTATGTTATGCAATTAGCTTTGTTGCTAGGCAGCCCCAATAGAAGTTTTGATGTGTAATTTGCTTGAAACTATTAAAAGGGCTCTGCTGAAGTTTTGAAACCAACTGAATTAGCTGCAGAGAATGTTAGGTGTTGCTATTTTAATGAACTGAAGCTTTGCATTTGGGATTAAGTTTAGTGAAACCAAAATAATTTGGCACTTTGGGAACTGAAATCTGTTGAACAAAGTTGAGAGGAATTTAGCATTCACTCTTTATCTCTTGGGGCATCCTAACCTTCGCCCACTAGTGCCTACTCCATATCTTAATTCAGAAATACTTTTTTCTTAAAAGTGCGTGCTGTACATCTTCTGCTCGGAAGCATTTCCTCTGTTTATATCTGCTCTGTCCTTGCTTTCTTCACCCCATACAGGCAAGTAGTGGACATTATGATGAGGCAGGTCAGGGGGCCTCAGGTTTTCCCCCAACATGTCTGGCCCGCTCCCATCTTACTGGTTGGAGGGCCATCCCAACATCCTGTACAGTTTTCACCTCTGTGACCAAGCCTTTAATCTGATGCTTGATTTACACTTATAAAATTCTGATTTTGCTAGAAAGTTATCTTGGTCTCCTATAAGTTGTTATCTTGAGGACTCAGACCTACCTCCCTCACCCGTGGGCTCACCTCCCAGAATCCTGACCCAGGTATGATGGCCAGAGTTGGTATATTCCAGCGGTAAAATTAGAGAGCTTCTCTCTGCCTTATTCTAGAATGGGATTTCCAGATAACCTTTGGCCTGGGGTGATTTAAAACCCCTGCTAATATAAATTCTGATCTGAATGGCACTTGGAAGACTGCTCAGTAAATCAAAAGACACTGTTTCCTCCATTAGTTTCTTCTTGAGTTTATTTATTAATTTTTTTTTTTTTCCTTAGCAGAAGTTGCAGGAATTACAGACTGCCTGCTTGCTGCTGATCTGGGATGTGGCTGCTTAAAGAGTGAAATCTCATGACCTGCAGTGGTTATACACAGGTGAGGTGTTTGAGTATATGCTTAGTTAAGGATGTGAATATATTATTTCTTTAAAAATTACTTTATTATAGTTCTGAGTTTTCTTGTGAAAGGGAAAAATAAAAAGCAAAATATGATCCAGGCCTTTAAAAAAATACAACTTGAGTCATTTTCCCATGATTACCATAATTCTGATGGTAATAGTTTTATATAAATTTTTCATTTTGGTTTTGTTATCGTGTATTCTATATCACACATAATTAGATAAAAAACAGTAGTCTACTAAATTATTTATTTCTGGATGCATGTGACTTAGAACAGTGTTTGATTTTTGGAGTTGGTGAATGTCAGAGTATTTTAATTTGAACAGATCAGGGCAGAGTATTCAGATTTGGAGATGAAACTCATGCAATGCTTGATACTCCAGTGATTCAAAATAGTAAGTTAAAGCTTTTAGTTTTAAGAGTGTAAAATTTTATTTCTATTAGTGTAAAAATTTCCAGTATGATGATATCTTAGACTACAAGCCATTAGCATCTCAGTTAAAATTCATTTATCAGATTTTTTTCCAACATAAGAGTTGTCTGAGATGGAATAGTACATACAACTCGAAAATTCTGAAAGGAGCACACATGAACTTATTTACAAAATAGAAACAGACTCACGGACTTAGAGAATGACTTTTTTGTTACCAGAGGGGAAAGGTGTCGGGTGACGAGATCATTAGGGAATTTAGGATTGACATGTATACATTGCTATATTTAAAATAGATAACCAACAAGGAGCCACGGTAAAAAAGGGGGGGGGGATTTTACCAGTAGTCTCATATTTATACCTATCCTTCTGTTCAGTTCAGTCGCTCAGTCATGTCCGACTCTTTGCGACCCCATGAATTGCAGCACGCCAGGCCTCCCTGTCCATCATCAACTCCCAGAGTCCCACCCAAACTCATGTCCATAGAGTCGGTAATGCCATCTCATCCTCTGTCGTCCCCTTCTCCTCCTGCCCCTAATCCCTCCCAGCATCAGAGTCTTTTCCAATGAGTCAACTCTTCGCATGAAGTGGCCAAAGTATTGGAGTTTCAGCTTTAGCAACAGTCCTTCCAAAGAACACCCAGGACTGATCTCCTTTAGAATGGACTGGTTGGATTTCCTTGCAGTCCAAGGGACTCTCAAGAGTCTTCTCCAACACCACAGTTCAAAAGCATCAATTCTTTGGCACTCAGCTTTCTTCACAGTCCTACTTTCACATCCATACATGACCAATGGAAAAAGCATCGCCTTGACTAAATGGACCTTTATTGGCAATGTAATGTCTCTGCTTTTGAATATGCTATCTAGGTTGGTCATAACTTTCCTTCCAAGGAGCAAGAGTCTTTTAATTTCATGGCTGCAATTACCATCTGCAGTGATTTTGGAGCCCCCAAAAATAAAGTCTGACACTGTTTCCACTGTTTCCCCATCTATTTCCCATGAAGTGATGAGACCAGATGCCATGATCTTCATTTTCTGAATGTTGAGCTTTAAGCCAACATTTTCGCTCTCCTGTTTCACTTTCATCAAGAGGCTTTTTAGTTCCTCTTCACTTTCTGCCATAAGGGTGGTGTCATCTGCATATCTGAGGTTATTGATATTTCTCCCAGCACTCTTAATTCCAGGTTGTGCTTCTTCCAGCCCAGCATTTCTCATGATGTACTCTGCATATAAGTTAAATAAGCAGGGTGACAATATACAGCCTTGATGTACTCCTTGTCCTCTTTGGAACCAGTCTGTTGTTCCATGTCCTGTTCTAACTGTTGCTTCCTGACCTGCATACAGGTTTCTCAAGAGGCAAGTCAGGTGGTCTGGTATTCCCATCTGTTTCAGAATTTTCCACAGTGTATTGTGATCCACACAGTCAAAGGCTTTGGCATAGTCCATAAAGCAAAAGTAGATGTTTTTCTGGAACTCTCTTGCTTTGTTGATGATCCAGCGGATGTTGGCAATTTGATAGGAAACCCCAAATATGAAAAAAAAAAGATCCACTTTCAATACATAAAAAGAAACCAGCAAGGGTACACTCTTGTTTCTTTTTATGTATTGAAAGTAGATCTTTTTTTTTTCATATTTGGGGTTTCCTATAATATCATTTTTTCTTCTGTAAAAGATTGAAAATCCTTTAACGCCAACAGTCAAAAATGGACATTACTCATGGTTTGGGGTTCATATAGACAATAATGAACTTTCCAGTTTGGGCAAGTTTTGGCTTTGTGTTTTTAGCAATTAGCGTTGTTATAATTTTTTATCTAGCTGTTTCCCTATTATTAATGTGGGAGACCTGGGTTCAGTCCCTGGGTTGGGAAGATCTCCTAGAGAAGGAAATGGCAACCCACTCCAATATTCTTGCCTGGAGAATCCCATGGACGGAAGAGCCTGGTGGGCTACAGTCCATGGGGTCGCAAAGAGTCAGACACGACTGAGCGACTTCACTTCACTTCTTCACTTCACTTTCCTATTATACTGTGAATTCTTGTGAGCCCGTGGTTGGTAGGAAACCTGTTACATCTAGCATAGCACTTAGTCCCATTGTATTAATAGATGCCTACCAAAGATTTTTCCAAATGAATTTATTTAAATGCCAGGCAATATTGAGTCAAAGTAATTCCACTATTGAGCTTATTTTCCATTGAAAATATCCTCAATGGCAAGCAAATACACTGGCCTCTAAAATATTCTTGTCCAAAATATCTGCCTACAGCAAATCAGCGTCATCTTTAAGTTGGTGGCTTAGTTGTACTTCAAGAAAACAGCTTTATGATATCATATAAATACAGGCAGAACTTGATTGTCTAGCCTTTCAAAGTGTGATGGATTGCCTCTTTCCGTAAGAGGTGAATAAATCATCACAACCTCATAAATCTTAGTAATCAGTTTTCCTCCTAGTTTAAAGAATTTTCATGAATAGCTCACAGGGGGTCCATTAAACAAAGGTGGTAGAAGAGAAGTAGTTAAAAAAAAAGAAAAGGAAAACTAAAATGAAAAATGAAAAGGGTGTGGGTGTGGGTAAGCCATTGTATGCCTAGCTGACATGGATGTAACATGGTTTCTGTGCTATCATTGTCATATGGAATAAAACTAGGCTTCCAAAAGGAAAGACTTTTACTGGTGAGTGGTAAGTAGATGCTTGTTGCCAGGAAGGAATGCTTCCTGTCTCTCTCCATTTCAGGGCTCTCTGGATGGGTGGCTTTGGGGAGTTTTTATCTTCATCTCTGGGAGAAGCAACTACAGGGAAATTAGAACCTAAAATTTACCTGATGGATTAATCACCCAAGGCCCAAAGCATATTTTCTTTTTGTTGTTGCTGTTCTTAAATTTGTTTATTTATTTATTTATTTTTGGCTGTGCTGGGTCTTCATTGCTGTGTGCAGGTTTTCTCTAGTTGGCAGCAAGTAGGAGCTACTCTTTTGCTCTGCATCATGTGGGATCTTCTAGATCAGAGATTGAACCTATGTCCCATAAACTGGCAGGTGGATTCTTAACCACTGGACCACCACCAGAGAAGTCCCTTCAAAGCCTATCTTCTATGTTAACACTTGCCTTTGGTGTCATATGGACTTGGGTATAGAAATGTATGCCATGTGATGTCATGCAATTTGTATGCAAAGAAAGTTTTGGGGTTGTTTTTGTTTTATTTTGGTGTCCTTTTATATGTGTGTGCTGGCTGTTGCAAAGCTTATTCCTCAGAAGGGAGGAAGAAGAGAAGGTATAAAGTGCATTTTCTCTAATGATATTCCTCATCCATTTTTCCCCTTTGATGGACACCCAAGTCCATTCAACACCAAGCATGTTTGAATTTTTCTTATAAGCTAAAACTTATGTGTCTTTGGTGGTCACTGGCTTATTTGTAATGCTAGCAGAATTTAACTAAAAGACGGCATATTGAGTATGGGAGGTTTCTGTTATATGCTAAAGTGACATGCTTTTGTCATTCAGCAATATTCATGAAACAAAAACTAATTTTAAGAGCCTATTTACTATGCGTCAAATCCAGTGCTAAGCATTGAGATTTGAGATACCAGCGGGAAAGATTATATTTCTACCATCCTGGAACTTCAAGTCCTGTGAAAAATCACAAACAAGTACTAGACAATTTAAACAATTTCGTCTGCTTTGTTTAATGATGTACCTCCATACTTTCAATACCGACTGATGTATAATTGGTGCTCAGGAGATGTTTATTAAATGAAGACTATCTATGAGGTAAATGCTATAATGAGGAAGGAAAGAGTGCCATGGGATCAGAGAAGTCTTCCCCCACCCCAGCTTTATTGATGTTGGCAAATACAATTGTAATATATTTAAAGTGTACATTGTGATGGTTTGATACACACATTGACACACACACGTATTATTTTGTCCTTTTGATGATAACCATCCTAATAGGTGTGATGTAGTATCCTATTGTGTTTGAGCGAGCATCTTTTCATATACCTGTTGGTCATTTGTATATCTTATTTGGGAAAATGTCTATTCAGGTTCTTTTCCCATTTTAAAATTGGGTTTTTATTTTTTGCTGTTGAGTTGTTAAGAGAGTTCCTTTTATATTTGGATATTAGCCCTTTATCAGATATATGATTAGCGACTATTTTCTCCCGTTCATTAGGTAGCCTTTTTTGTTTTAATTGCTTCCTTTGCTTTGCATAAACTTTTCAGTTTGATGTAATCCCACTAGTTGAATTTTGCCTTTTTTCCTTTGCAATGGTGAACTGAAAATGTGCCCAGTTAAGACCATGTAATGATGTTTCTATTGATGGAAAGAAAAAAGTGAAACTGTAGCTTGTAACTGTGATACTAGCTAGGGCTGCACATGGTCTCATCTCTGCATAGAATTACATGTAAATTGTAGTCCAACAGCCAAAATTATTTTAAAAGGAGTTTTTATGCTTTACTTGAATCTCTTAAAGAACATTGAAAAGAATCCAGATTATGTCTTCAAACAGAGTTGAAAAGCTTCTTTCCTTTCCTCATATTTTTATGTATTTCACAGCTGTGGACCATGAGGTGACATCCACTGTAAAGATCACACCTCTCTGACTGCTTTTTTGATGTCTGAGACAGGGACAGTATCAGATTGGTCAATTTGCTGATTATAGCTCATCAGGTGTTCAAGGAGACATTTTCTATCCTCACTGTCTGTCATATTCATCTAGAAATCCCATTGTTATTTATGTCACACACATGCACATATACCCACACTCATACAGACACACATGAATCAATTAATGATCTTAGTGTGATGTGATTTATCTATCTGTATATATTTGATATTGTGAAATATATCACACATAGGTCTTGAAATGATTCAGTAACATTTCTGCCTGGACACACTGAGATTTTAAACAACTTCTGGTTCCATTTAATAGCAACAAAATCCATAAATCTTCATAAGCAGTGAAGTGTAATGAAGGTTGAACATTTAAAAAATCTTTTATATCATTGCATCAATGAAGGGAAATGCGTAAGACTAGAAGCAGTTCATGCCATATGGTAGTAATAAGATAGACACTCCAGAAAAAAAAAAAAAAACTAATGACAACAACAACAAAAGGATCATTCAGGGGCCTGTTAAAAAGGTAGAAGTCAGAAGGGTCAGGGGAAATACCCATAACCCCTCACCTCCAACTCCTGCTTCTCACTAATACTGATCCCATAGGTTCTTGCCCACATCCTCAAGAAGCAATGTCAACTGAACTATTTCTGTTTCTCTTCTCCTGTTTCAGGGGTAAAAGTATACAGCCCTTAGCCCTCCTAAGATAACGTGCATGCTGCACATTGACAGGAGATGAAACTACATATAGTCTCACATAAAGATACAAACAAATGCCATATGCTCAAGAGGGACTCTGACTTTCTTCTTGGTCAAAGTATATTTAAGACATATGACAAAATTTGAAGACATTCTGCTATGTGATTTTGCCAGACACAAAAAGTCAACTAATGCACTTATATGAAGCGCCTGTAATAGTCAAATTCAATACAGATAGAAAGTAGAATAGTGTTTGCCAGGGGCTTGAGAGGGGGTAACTGGAGAGTTTTTATTTAATATGTATAGACTTTCAATTGATGAAGCGTTCTGGAATTGGTTTGTGTTAATTATTACACAGTAATGTGATAAATGTTACTGAACTCTACACTTAAAGATCGTTCACATGGTAAATTTTATGGTATGTGTATTTTGTGTATGCATGAATGCTAAGTTGCTTCAGTTGTGTATGACTGTTGTGACCCTGTGGACCATAGCCTGCCAGGCTTCTCTGTCCATGGGATTCTCTAGGCAAGAATACTGGAGTGGGTTGCCATGCCCTCCTCCAGGGGACCTTCATGATCCAGAGATCAAACCCACATCTGTTATGTCTCCTGCATTGGTAGGTGAGTTCTTTACCACTAGTGCCACAACCCATACCCACAAAGATAGTGCAGGGCAAAATGAACCACATTTGAAATATACTAAATACTCTGGAGCTGGAGCAAGTCACTTCCTCTCAATCACCAGAGTACAGGCCATGAGAATTCAAAGGAGACTTATTAATATGACTTGCCTTCATCATCTGTTGCATCCAGGTACTCATTACAGATGGCCCACACACCCTAAAAGAGAGGGAACAATGCAGGGGCTTCTGAGCTGAGTGCTTATCTCACTATTAAACATCAACCTCAAAGACAGAAATAATACTCCAACATAAATATATCATTTGCCTTTGTTTATTTCACATCTGCATAAATTAAGAGGCTAAATGATATGAGAAATATTTCATTGATGGAGTATTAATCACTAGATAATACACACTGTGAAAACAGCTCATCAGAATCCATTAATGTTTTATTAATCCCATTTTTGATGCGATATTTTTGATTTGAAAAACAATCCTCTCTTTCAGCACCTGGTAACACTCGGATGCAGTATACAAAACCCGTGGGGAGCATTAGACACCTTACATAGAGTTTTCCCTGTTTGGTGTTACAGGTACTCCATGTGTTGATGCCATGATTGTGAATTTCCTTCTACATTTTTTACTCCAAACATGATTTTTCAAAAGATTCAGTGGGTCACAGTTTCTAGCATCAAAGAGTTACAAATCAGAAGTCTAGGCAAGAAAAGTCAATATTACTTTCTCTTAAAAAACTTGTTTGGCCCCCAAAGTGGAAGGCTGCTAGAGCAACACTTGGCTGGCTTTCCTAGTTCCTCCACTGTTTGTCTTGTAGGTAATCTTCCTGGAGACAGGAATGTTTTCCCAGCCTCTGTTTGCTTGTTTAAGTGCTGAACCAATCCTTTAAGACTTATTGGAAGCCCTGTCAGCACCATGACCCCTTCCGGATTAGCCTAACCTCCTGCAATGTTCTTGCACAGCATTTATTTTCAGAATCACTCCCTCAGAATTATCATTCATTGAACTTGCACATGTGCTTCTGTAAGGATGTACGTGTGTTAGCTTGCAAGGTGGGCCCCAGCGATCCCCACCTCCTGGTTTTCACACACTTGTGTGGTCCCCTTCCACATTTCATCAGAGCTGGTCTGTATGACTACAGTCCGTGGCAGGAGTGATGGTATGTCACTTCTGATATTTGAATGTAGCTTCCACCTTGGATGCCTTCTCTTTCAGATTCTGCTCCTCAAGGAAAGCCAACTACCACGTCCTGAGACCACTCAGACCATCTGTGGATAGAGCCCTGTGGTAACTGAAGTCTCTGGCAAACAAGCAGGCAAAAACCGGAGGCCTGACAACTATGTGGTTGAGATTGGAAGCGGTCAATCCCTTCGTGCATTAGTCTGCAGCCCTAGTGGGTGTCTTCTCTGCAACCTTCTCAGATACTTTGAGTCAGACTGACCTGGCCAAACTGCTCTCAGCTCCTTGTCCTACAGCAACTGTGAGATAATGAATGTTGATCTACTTATTTGGGGGTAATTTGTTATGTAGCCTTAGATGACTAAATATTTTATCTCCCCAGCTAGACTATAAGCTCCTTGAAGAAGGATTCCCAGCTTTCTGATTCCTCATGGTGCTCACATTTATCTATTCAACTCAAGAGAGAAAGATAGAAAAGTATTTTTTTATCTACCTGCTTAAACTTTTTCACAGGTACCAGCTATTCTGAACAGTGCCTGTGAGGTCAGTAGGAGAAAACGGGCACTACAAATGCTGTTCTAATATGAATGGGACAAGTTAAAGATAATTATTTGACCATGGGCCTAAAACTTAACAGAAGCTGATGTCTAAACCCTGATTTAGAAAAGAATGTATCAAGTCAACATGTCTCAAATCTTTTGCTTCCCTGAGCTCTCTGGAGGTCCCACGTTGTCCTTTTCTGCTGCTGGTTCTTTCGCAGGCACTGCTGTCATTAACCTGCACTGAGTACTCTGGGTTCTGCAGCCCTGATACTCTCAGCAGAGTCACATCACAGATTGAACAATGCTTGGCTCTGACCCATGACTTCCATTGCTTCATTCTTTGGTATTGGCCCTATGATTTCAGATAAAGATAATCTCTCAAGCGTGTTGCAAAAGGAGGAAGAAAAGAAAACACACCATCTTATAGAAATGTTGCAAACTAAAAAATTGAAGTGTCTTCCCTCCCAACTCTCTCTTTGTCTCCTATCCCTGTTCATCAAGGTGCTTTGGCAAGAGAGATATTTTAGGATAAACAGTAATTGGTATGAGGAACATGTGTTGATATTCTGCATCTATGAGATATAACTATTAACAGATGGATGTTATTTATAAATTCTTGCATGTTTATCCTGGTTCTTTTGAACTCTTTTCTGAGTCTATCAGCTGCTGCTGTTAGGATAATTAATTACACAACCCAATTCAGTTAAAAATTTTGAAATGTTCATTGTCTATATGATCTGCATATTGAATCCTCTTGATCATGCTGTCCAGTGTTTTAGATGCCACTCATTGCCTAAGACTTTATTTTTTGGGCTCCAAAATCACTGCAGATGGTGACTGCAGCCATGAAATTAAAAGACACTTACTGCTTGAAAGAAAAGTTATGACCAACCTAGATAGCATATTGAAAAGCAGAGACATTACTTTGCCGACTAAGGTCCTCCTAGTCAAGGCTATGGTTTTTCCAGTAGTCATGTATGGATGTGAGAGTTGGACTGTGAAGAAAGCTGAGTGCCGAAGAATTAATGCTTTTGAACTGTGGTGTTGGAGAAGACCCTTGAGAGTCCCTTGGACTGCAAGGAGATCCAACCAGTCCATTCTGAAGGAGATCAACCCTGGGATTTCTTTGGAAGGAATGATGCTAAAGCTGAAACTCCAGTGTTTTGGCCACCTCATGCGAAGAGCTGACTCATTGGGAAAGACCCTGATGCTGGGAGGGATTGGGGGCAGGAGGAGAAGGGGACGACTGAGGATGAGATGGCTGGATGGCATCACGGACTCGATGGATGTGAATCTGAGTGAACTCTGGGAGTTGGTGATGGACAGGGAGGCCTGGTGTGCTGTGATTCATGGGGTTGCAAAGAGTCGGACATGACTGAGTAACTGAACTGAACTGAACTGATTGCCTAAGACACACACACACACACACACACAGACACACAAATACACAGAAAGTGCCAATTAGTTTTTAAAACTTCATTTAGGTTGTCCTTTCACTATAGTCCTTCTCTTTTCTAAAATCTATTTTTTAATGTTTCCCTACCCCCGGCCATACCTATTTCAACCGAAAATAGAACCAATAAAAAAATGTGGCCTAGAACGTCATACATGTTTTTATTTTGTTTTATTTTTGTATTTGGCTCTGCTGGGTCTAGTTGCAGCAAGTGGGGCTCAGGCATTGTCTAGTTGCAGCAAGTGGGGCTACTCTTCCTTGCGGTGGTTTCTTTTGTTGCAGAGCACAGGGCTTCAGTAGTTGCAGAGTGTGGACTCAGTAGTTGTGGCATAGGGGTTTAGTTGTCCTGCAGCATGTGGGATCTTCCCAGACCAGGGATCAAACCTGTTTCACCTGCATTGTTAGGTGTATTCTGTACCATTGGACCACCAAGGAAGTCCCATAGAATGTCATACATATTTTTCAGTGTTTTAGTAAAGTAATTCAAAAGCATTATTAAATAATTTTTGATAATATGGCTTATAATAAGGAAACTCTTGGAGCAATTAGGTTTAATTGACTCCAAGATAGCTTTCTCCTCCTAAATAGGAGAATGATTTATAACCAGTAGGCAAGTTGATCATTTGTCCAGAACTTCAAGGGAGCAAGGGAAGGAATGAAATATTGAAGGGAAGTAAGAGAGAGAGAGATTTTATGACTACACGTGAATAGCACTACAGTCCATACAGTGGAGCTTGAACTCCCTTTATAAACACTAAAATGCAGTGTCTATCTAGCTAGGACAAAGTAAGTTAGGTTGGAAGAAGAGTACTTAAATGCCACACAAGGTTGGGAAGGGTTAAACCGGTTCTGACTGGCACTTATTTGCCAGTTGAAAACAGATTCCAAATTCCCTCCTTTTTGAAATTTTCAAAGAATATCAAAGGAATTGCTTCTAAGTTCATCTTTCTCTCCAAATGTCTGTAAAAAAATGTTAAACTATTGCTAATGGAAATGGATTTTTAGTCAGCAGGAATTCGGAGTGCTAAGTCATCATCAAAGTTGCCAGTAGGGTAAATAAATAACCATATAGATGAAAACAGGGTGTGGTGTGTTAAATATATCTTTTAAAGAATCAAATTTTAATCATACTCTTAAAAATATTCTGCATCCATAAAATTCATTACTTAAGAACCAGTTTTTAATTCTTTCTTAACAGTGATGTGCTTTTTCCCCTCTTAAATAGAAAGTTAAGCCACTTTACAGATACTCAGAATTAGAGCACACAGGAAATAAATGGGTGTTTAAAAGTGGCCAATGGGCTCACGTATACTCCTGGGCCAGGGACGGTAAGAGTGCTTGAAATTATTCCTATTGGCCAAAGTCCATATATTCCTGTTTAGTAATCTAGAGCTGAAGCACTACATAGATTTAAATATTCTCTCTATTCATAGTCAACCTTTATGATTCTGAGATTCAAGGATTCTCTCTCTCTTTTTTTTTTTTTTACTTTATTTTACTTTACAATACTGTATTGGTTTTGGCATACCGAGGATTCTCTTATTCTGTAGTTATTTTTTATTTTTTAATACTTCCATAAAAATGGCTCCTAATTTTTCTATCAAGTTTGTTCCTGAGAACATACAGATATTTAGTGCATTTTTTTTCTAAATACTTACAGCTACACTGTTTATATACATTCATGTTATGATGAGGATCTTATTGTAACTGATTAACCTTAGTACATACTCTGCAGCCAGGAGAGGGAAACTTTTAGTGAGGTCTCTCCTTGGAAGATTTTTGGAGAGGCAGTGCATTGGGACTTCCCTATAGCTCAGATGGCAAAGAATCTGCCTGTAAGGCAGGAGACCTTGGTTTGATCACCAAGTCAGCAAACTCCCCTGGACAAGGAAATGGCAACCCATGCCAGGATTCTTGCCTGGGGAATCCTATGGACAGAGGAGCCTGGTGGGCTACAGTCCATGGGGTTGCAGAGTCGGACATGAGTGAGTGACTAACATACACAGTGCATAAGAGGCTAAGTAAGAACATAGGTTTGGGATTAAATAAGCCTGCTAAGAGGAGTGGAATGTAGGGTTCAAGAGCATGGGTCCTGGAGTCAGGCTGTCTGGTTTCAGCCAAATTCCAGTTCTTCCACTTATGTGCTGTATGATCTTGCATATTTCATTTAATCTGCTGGTGTATTAGTTTCCTCAAATATAAATGGTAAATTAATCATAGTATTTGTCTTATAGAATTACTTTACACACAAAGTATTTAGAGCAATGTTTCAACACATTCAGAATGTAGTCAGTTGCTATTTATTATTGTATTGTTATTATTAACACTTTCACACTCCAGCTTCATCACATACCAATATGATCTTGTGTAATGTCTTAACCCTTCTGTTTGTCCATCTCTAAAATGAAGATTATAAGACCTGTTTCACAGGATGGGAATTAATATTATAGAAAATACAGAGCAGAGAACACAGAACTTGGACTATATAAGGGCTTCAGTTCAGTTCAGTCACTCAGTTGTGTCCGACTCTTTGCAACCCCATGAATCACAGCATGCCAGGCCTCCCTGTCCATCACCAACTCACGGAGTTCACTCAAACTCACGTCCATCGAGTCAGTGATGCCATCCAGCCATCTCATCTTCTGTCGTCTCCTTCTCCTCCAACCCCCAATCCCTCCCAGCATCAGAGTCTTTTCCAATGAGTCAACTCTTGCATGAAGTGGACAAAGTACTGGAGTTTCAGCTTTAGCAACAGTCCTTCCAAAGAACACCCAGGACTGATCTCCTTTAGGATGGACTGGTTGGATCTCCTTGCAGTCCAAGGGACTCTCAACAGTCTTCTCCAACACCACAGTTCAAAAGCATCAATTCTTTGGCCCTCAGCTTTCTTCACAGTCCAACTCTCACATCTATACATGACTACTGGAAAAAGCATTGCCTTGACTAGATGGACCTTTGTTGGCAATGTAATGTTCCTACTTTTGAATATGCTATCTAGGTTGGATAACTTTCCTTCCAAGGAGCAAGTGTCTTTTAATTTCATGGCTGCAATTACCATCTGCAGTGATTTTGGAGCCCCCAAAAATAAAGTCTGACACTGTTTCCACTGTTTCCCCATCTATTTCCCATGAAGTGATGGGACCAGATGCCATGATCTTCGTTTTCTGAATGTTGAGCTTTAAGCCAACTTTTTCACTGTCCTCTTTCACTTTCATCAAGAGGCTTTTTAGTTCCTCTCCACTTTCTGCCATAAGGGTGGTGTCATCTGCATATCTGAGGTTACTGATATTTCTCCTGGCACTCTTGATTCCAGGTTGTGCTTCTTCCAGCCCAGCGTTTCTCATGATGTACTGTGCATATAAGTTAAATAAGCAGGGTGACAATATACAGCCTTGACATACTCCTTGTCCTCTTTGGAACCAGTCTGTTGTTCCATGTCCAGTTCTAACTGTTGCTTCCTGACTTGCATATGGGTTTCTCAAGAGGCAGGTCAGGTGGTCTGGTATTCCCATCTCTTTCAGAATTTTCCACAGTTTATTGTGATCCACACAGTCAAATGCTTGGTATAGTCAATAAAGCAAAAGTAGATGTTTTTCTGGACCTCTCTTGCTTTTTCCATGATCCAGTGAATATTGGCAATTTGATTCTGGTTCCTCTGCCTTTTCTAAATTCAGCTTGAACATTTGAAGTTCCTGGTTCACGTATATCTGAAGCCTGGCTTGGAGAATTTGGGGCATTACTTCACTAGCGTGTGAGATGAGTGCAATTGTGTGGTAGCCGCGCACGAAGCGCAGGCGGCTGCAAGCCGGCGCATGAAGCACAGGCGAGAGGAGCTACCCCATGTCCGAGGTCAGAAGCAGCCACCCAGAGTGCCAGGCTACCTTCCTGCTAGCGAAGGAACAGCTGAGAGTAGCTACCTTGTGTCCGAGGTCAGGGGCAGCAGCTGAGAGGCGCTACCCTGTGTCCGAGGTCAGGGGTGGCGGCCAAGAGGAGCTACCCCGCGTCCGAGGTCAGTGGCGGCCAGGAGAAGCTACCCAGCATCTGATGCCAGTGGTGGCCAGTAGGAGACACCCCGCGTCCGAGGCCAGGGGCGGTGACCCTGAAGAGCCACCCCAAGCCCGAGGCCAGGGCCGGCAGGGCCGGGAGGAGCAACCCCAGGAGTGGTGGCTGCGCAGGTACAGGAGGGCATAGAGGAGTTATCCCATGTTGAAGGTCAGGAACGTGGCAGTAAGGAGATACCCCTCGTCTAAGGTAAGGAACAGCGGGTGTACTTGCTGGAGCAGCCATGAAGAGATACACCATGCCCAAGGTAAGAGAAACCGAAGTAAGAAGGTAGGTGTTGCAAGAGGACATCAGAGGGCAGACACACTGAAACAATACTCACAGAAAACTAGTCAATCTAATCACACTAGGACCACAGCGTTGTCTAACTCAATGAAACCAAGCCATGCCATATGGGGCCACTTAAGATGGGAGGGCCATGGCGGGGAGGTCTGACAGAATGTGGTCCACTGGAGAAGGGAATGGCAAACCACTTCAGTATTCTTGCCTTGAGAATCCCATGAACAGTATGAAAAGGCAAAATGATAGGATACCAAAAAAGGAACTCCCCAGGTCAGTAGGTGCCCAATATGCTACTGGAGATCAGTGGAGAAATAACTCCAGGAAGAATGAAGGGATGGAGCCAAAGCAAAAACAATACCTGGTTGTCGATGTGACTGGTGATAGAAGCAAGATCCAATGCTGTGAAGAGCAATATTGCTTAGGAACCTGGAATGTCAGGTCCATGAATCAAGGCAAATTGGAAGTGGTCAAAGAAGAGATGGCAAGAGTGAACGTCAACCTTCTAGAAATCAGCGAACTAAAATGGACTGGAATGGGTGAATTTAATTCAGATGACCATTATATCTACTACTGCGGGCAGAAATCCCTTAGAAGAAATGGAGTAGCCATCATGGTCAACAAAGGAATCTGAAATGCAGTACTTGGATGCAATCTCAAAAACGACAGAATGATCTCTGTTCATTTCCAAGGCAAACCATTCCATATCACAGTTATCCAAGTCTATGCCCCAACCAGTTACGCTGAAGAAGCTGAAGTTGAACAGTTTTATGAAGACCTACGAGACCTTTTAGAACTAACACCCCCAAAAGATGTCCTTTTCATTATAGGGGACTGGAATGCAGAAGTAGGAATTCAAGAAACACCTGGAGTAACAGGCAAATTTGGCCTTGGAATGAGGAGTGAAGCAGGACAAAGACTAATAGAGTTTTGCCAAGAAAATGCACTGGTCATAGCAAACACCCTCTTCCAACAACACAAGAGAAGACTCTACACATGGACATCACCAGATGGTCAACACCGAAATCAGATTGATTATATCCTTTGCGGCCAAAGATGGAGAAGCTCTATACAGTCAACAAAAACAAGACCAGGAGCTGACTGTGGCTCAGAACATGAACTCCTTATTACCAAATTGAGACTGAAATTGAAGAATGTAGGGAAAACCGCTAGACCATTCAGGTATGACCTAAATCAAATCCCTTATGATTATACAGTGGAAGTGAGAAATAGAATTAAGGGCCTAGATCTGATAGATAGAGTGCCTGATGAACAATGGAATGAGGTTCGTGACATTGTCCAGGAGACAGGGATGAAGACCATCCCCATGGAAAAGAAATGCAAAAAAGAAAAATGGCTGTCTGGGGAGGCCTTGCAAATAGCTGTGAAAAGAAGAGAAGCGAAAAGCAAAGGAGAAAAAGAAACATAAAAGCATCTGAATGTAAAGTTCCAAAGAATAGCAAGAAGAGATGAGAAAGCCTTCCTCAGCAATCAATGCAAAGAAATAGAGGAAAAGAACAGAATGGGAAAGACTAGATATCTCTTCAAGAAAATTAGAGATACCAAGGGAACATTTCATGCAAAGATGGGCTCGATAAAGGACAGAAATGGTCTGGACCTAACAGAAGCAGAAGATATTAAGAAGAGGTGGCAAGAATACACAGAACTGTACATAAAAGATCTTCACGACCCAGCAAATCATGATGATGTGATCACTAATCTAGAGCCAGACATCTTGTAATGTGAAGTCAAGTGGGCCTTAGAAAGCATGACTACGGACAAAGCTAGTGGAGGTGATGGAATTCCCGTTGAGCTGTTTCAAATCCTGAAAGATGATGCTGTGAAAGTGCTGCACTCAATATGCTAGCAAATTTGGAAAACTCAGCAGTGGCCACAGGACTGGAAAAGGTCTGTTTTCATTCCAATCCCAAAAAAGGCAATGCCAAAGAATGCTCAAACTACCGCACAATTGCACTCATCTCATATGCTAGTAAAGTAATGCTCAAAATTCTCCAAGCCAGACTTCAGCAGTCCATGAAATGTGAACTCCCTGATATTCAGGCTGGTTTTAGAAAAGGCAGAGGAACCAGAGATCAAATTGCCAACATCTGCTGGTTCTTGGAAAAAGCAAGAGAGTTCCAGAAAACTGTCTATTTTTGCTTTATTGACTATGCCAAAGCCTTTGACTGTGTGGATCACAATAAACTGTGAAAATGAAAAGTTCTGAAAGAGATGGGAATACTAGACCACCTAACCTGCCTTGTGAGAAATCTGTATGCAGGTCAGGAAGCAACAGTTAGAACCGCACATGGAACAACAGACTGGTTCCAAAGAGGACAAGAGTATGTCAAGGCTGTATATTGTCACCCTGCTTCTTTAACCTCTATGCAGAGTACATCATGAGAAACGCTGGACTGGAAGAAACACAAGCTGGAATCAAGATTGCCACGAGAAATATCAGTAACCTCAGATATGCAGATGACACCACCCTTATGGCAGAAAGTGAAGAGGAACTAAAAAGCCTCTTGATGAAAGTGAAAGAGGAGAGTGAAAAAGTTGGCTTAAAGCTCAACATTCAGAAAATGAAGATCATGGCACCCGGTCCCATCACTTCATGGCAAATAGATGGGAAAACAGTGGAAACAGTGTCAGACTTTATTTTGGGGGGCTCCAAAATCACTGCAGATGGTGACTGCAGCCATGAAATTAAAAGACGCTTACTCCTTGGAAGAAAAGTTACGACCAACCTAGATAGTATATTCAAAGGCAGAGACATTACTTTGCCGACTAAGGTCCATCTAGTCAAGGCTATGGTTTTTCCTGTGGTCATGTATGAATGTGAGAGTTGGACTGTGAAGAAGGCTGAGTGCCCAAGAATTGATGCTTTTGAACTGTGGTGTTGGAGAAGACTGTTGAGAGTCCCTTGGACTGCAAGGAGATCCAACCAGTCCATTCTGAAGGAGATCAGCCCAGGGATTTCTTTGGAAGGAATGATGCTAAAGCTGAAGCTCCAGTACTTTGGCCACCTCATGCAAAAAGTTGGCTCATTGGAAAAGACCCTAATGCTGGGAGGGAATGGGGGCAGGAGGAGAAGGGGGCAACCGAGGATGAGATGGCTGGATGTCATCATGGACTTGTTGGACGTCAGTCTGAATGAACTCTGGGAGATGGTGATGGACAGGGAGGGCTGGTGTGCTGCGATTCATGGGGTCGCAAAGAGTCGGACACGACCGAGCGACTGAACTGAACTGACGTTGAGCATTCTTTAGCATTGCCTTTTTTGGGATTGGAATGAAAACTGACTGTTCCCAGTCCTATCGCCACTGCTGAGTTTTCCAAATTTGTTGGCATATTGAGTGCAGCACTTGCAGAGCATCAACTTTCAGGATTTGAAACAGCTCAACGGGAATTCCATCACCTCCACTAGCTTTGTTCGTAGTTTTGCTTTCTAAGGCCCACTTGACTTCACATTCCAGGATGTCTGGCTCTAGGTGAGTGATCACACCATCGTGATTGTCTGGGTCATGAAGATCTTTTTTGTACAGTTCTTCTGTGTATTCTTGCCACCTCTTCTTAATATCTTCTGCTTCTGTTAGGTCCAGACCATTTCTGTCCTTTATCGAGCCCATCTTTGCATGAAATGTTCCCTTGGTATCTCTAATTTTCTTGAAGAGATCTCTAGTCTTTCCCATTCTGTTCTTTTCCTCTATTTCTTTGCATTGATTGCTGAGGAAGGCTTTCTCATCTCTTCTTGCTATTCTTTGGAACTTTGCATTCAGATGCTTTTATGTTTCTTTTTCTCCTTTGCTTTTCGCTTCTCTTCTTTTCACAGCTATTTGCAAGGCCTCCCCAGACAGCCATTTTTCTTTTTTGCATTTCTTTTCCATGGGGATGGTCTTCATCCCTGTCTCCTGGACAATGTCACGAACCTCATTCCATTGTTCATCAGGCACTCTATCTATCAGATCTAGGCCCTTAATTCTATTTCTCACTTCCACTGTATAATCATAAGGGATTTGATTTAGGTCATACCTGAATGGTCTAGCGGTTTTCCCTACATTCTTCAATTTCAGTCTCAATTTGGTAATAAGGAGTTCATGTTCTGAGCCACAGTCAGCTCCTGGTCTTGTTTTTGTTGACTGTATAGAGCTTCTCCATCTTTGGCCGCAAAGGATATAATCAATCTGATTTCGGTGTTGACCATCTGGTGATGTCCATGTGTAGAGTCTTCTCTTGTGTTGTTGGAAGAGGGTGTTTGCTATGACCAGTGCATTTTCTTGGCAAAACTCTATTAGTCTTTGTCCTGCTTCACTCCTCATTCCAAGGCCAAATTTGCCTGTTACTCCAGGTGTTTCTTGAATTCCTACTTCTGCATTCCAGTCCCCTATAATGAAAAGGACATCTTTTGGGGGTGTTAGTTCTAAAAGGTCTCGTAGGTCTTCATAAAACTGTTCAACTTCAGCTTCTTCAGCGTAACTGGTTGGGGCATAGACTTGGATAACTGTGATATGGAATGGTTTGCCTTGGAAATGAACAGAGATCATTCTGTCGTTTTTGAGATTGCATCCAAGTACTGCATTTCAGATTCCTTTGTTGACCATGATGGCTACTCCATTTCTTCTAAGGGATTTCTGCCCGCAGTAGTAGATATAATGGTCATCTGAGTTAAATTCACCCATTCCAGTCCATTTTAGTTCGCTGATTTCTAGAAGGTTGACGTTCACTCTTGCCATCTCTTCTTTGACCACTTCCAATTTGCCTTGATTCATGGACCTGACATTCCAGGTTCCTAAGCAATATTGCTCTTCACAGCATTGGATCTTGCTTCTATCACCAGTCACATCGACAACCAGGTATTGTTTTTGCTTTGGCTCCATCCCTTCATTCTTCCTGGAGTTATTTCTCCACTGATCTCCAGTAGCATATTGGGCACCTACTGACCTGGGGAGTTCCTTTTTTGGTATCCTATCATTTTGCCTTTTCATACTGTTCATGGGATTCTCAAGGCAAGAATACTGAAGTGGTTTGCCATTCCCTTCTCCAGTGGACCACATTCTGTCAGACCTCCCCGCCATGGCCCTCCCATCTTAAGTGGCCCCATATGGCATGGCTTGGTTTCATTGAGTTAGACAACGCTGTGGTCCTAGTGTGATTAGATTGACTAGTTTTCTGTGAGTATTGTTTCAGTGTGTCTGCCCTCTGATGCCCTCTTGCAACACCTACCTTCTTACTTGGCTTTCTCTTACCTTGGACATGGGGTGTCTCTTCACGGCTGCTCCAGCAAAGTGCAGCTGCTGCTCCTTACCTTGGACAAGGGGTATCTTCTCACTGCCACCCCACCTGACATTGAACATGGTGTAGCCCCTCTCGGCCCTCCTGCGCCCTCGCAGTCACCGCTCCTTACTCATGCGTCTAACTTCTTCAGTGGCTTCCTAACTATGAATGTGTGGCCTAATGTATTTCTGACATTCCTGAGCAGTGAGGTTTCAGGAGGAGATTGAATTTGAGCTTTACAAAGGGAAAGGTTCTTTATCAACTTTGAAAAATCAAGATATGGTTTTATTGTAGTTGAGGAGACTCTGAGAAAAACCCCTTTCCCTAAGCTAGTCAACCCCAGTCTGTCATATAAATCAGAATGCTGGTGAGGAAAAGGCTGGTAAGTAGACTGTGGAGAAGGAACATTCCTTTCTCTCCTGTAGTAAGTTTCACATGGAAAGTCATCGTGCCCTCAGGCAATTGTTTAACTGTTATCATCAAGGACAGGACTCCACAGGGTGTCCTCCAAGTCCTTGAGACCCTTTAGGACATCTCTGAAGTCAAAACATTTTTTATTTTATTTTATTTTTAATTTTAAAATCTTTAATTCCTACATGTGTTCCCAAACATGAACCCCCCTCCCAACTCCCTCCCCATTACATCTCTCTGGGTCATCCCCATGCACCAGCCCCAAGCATGCTGTATCCTGCGTCAGACATAGACTGGCGATTCGATCCTTACATGATAGTATACATGTTAGAATGCCATTCTCCCAAATCATCCCACCCTCTCCCTCTCCCTCTGAGTCCAAAAGTCCATTATACACATCTGTGTCTTTTTTCCTGTCTTGCATACAGGGTCGTCATTGCCATCTTTCTAAATTCCATATATATGTGTTAGTATACTGTATTGGTGTTTTTCTTTCTGGCTTACTTCACTCTGTATAATCGGCTCCAGTTTCATCCATCTCATCAGAACTGATTCAAATGAATTCTTTTTAATGGCTGAGTAATACTCCATTGTGTATATGTACCACAGCTTTCTTATCCATTCATCTGCTGATGGACATCTAGGTTGTTTCCATGTCCTGGCTATTATAAACAGTGCTGCGATGAACATTGGGGTACATGTGTCTCTTTCAATTCTGGTTTCCTCGGTGTGTATGCCCAGCAGTGGGATTGCTGGGTCATAAGGTAGTTCTATTTGCAATTTTTTAAGGAATCTCCACACTGTTCTCCATAGCAGCTGTACTAGTTTGCATTCCCACCAACAGTGTAGGAGGGTTCCCTTTTCTCCACACCCTCTCCAGCATTTATTGAAGTCAAAACATTTTTATAACAATGTTAAGAGATTATTTGCTTTTTTCACTCTCCATCATGAATGTATAGTGGCATTTTCCAGAGTCTGCATGATATATGATGATGATATCATTATGACAGTTAATAAGAATTTACAATTAAGTATTTTGCATTTAAACATTTTTCTCAGCTTTAATTTCTATTATAGTAAATACCAATAGATATAACTCAGATCAAAAAAGCTCTTTGAGGTCCTCAATAATTTTGAAAGTTATAAGGGGTACTGAGACCAAACTGTCTGGAATGTTTAATCCAAGAGGGGGCGATTTTATTTCTGGAATGGGTCCATTCTCTAGCTTTTGTCTGGAGGTATTTGATGCCTGCATACTCTCCTGCATCACTGAATCTTTACTTCCCTTTCCCCAGATCCTTATGAAGATAAGACTTGTACTGTTCTGTTGAAACCTTCCTCTCCTACAAATTATAGTATAGTTGATCAGATGCTATTCCTCTGACCGCAGTCATTTTTATGCCTTCCTGAAACTCTGCCCGCTTCATGTTAATTGAACTGCAGCCACATTCTGGTATTCCTGAATGGATTTTGAGTTCATCCTGTTGCTCTAATCATCACATTTCCAATCCACCTCTCAGGGTCGGCCATTTGGTTTATGTTCCTCAAACTTAATCCCAGAGAACATCCCAGTCTTTCACCTTCTAGGTCTTTTTAATGGAGCTTCCACCACTCTACCTGCTGTGCCTGCACATGTGTGCTCAGTCGGGTCTGACTCTTTGTGACCCCGTGGACTGTAGCCCATCAGGCTCCTCTGTCCATGGGATTCTCCAGCAAGAAGACTGAGGTGGGTTGCCATTCCCTTCTTCAGGGGATCATCCTGACCTAGGGATCGAATTTGCCAGGCAAGAATGCTTGAGTGGATTGCTGCTTCCTTCTCCAGGGGATCTTTCTGACCCAGGGGTTGAAGTGACATCTCTTGTGTCTCCTGCATTGGCAGGTGGATTTTTTTTAACCACTGTGCCACCTGGGAAACCCAACAGTAAATGCTTAATAGGAAAAGCAGATATGGGATTTGTTAAAATTGTTCCAAGTTAAATTTGGTGTTTGTTCTTTGCTATCATGTATTGATGTAATCACTAAAGTCTGGTAGAATTATTCAGGCACATGAAATGACATCTGGAAAACAAAGCCATGTTACTATTCATTTTAACTGTGTATAGAAAGCTATTAAAGGGAATAATTTAAAGAGCTTGGAAGTATTTTAATATTGTATGAGGCAATCATGCAAATTAGTAGAAGCCTGTAGGTACTGGGTCAAATTGGATAAGGCCCAAAAGAAATTTGATTTTGAACAAATACAAATTTTAATAAATCTTAAAAAATAATGTCTACATTTATTGACCATAGAGGCTTGCTTTAGTTATGTGTCCTTGCCTCTAACTGTAAATTACAAAGACTAGTAAAATATAACAAGGCTCCTGAATTCTGAATTTTATTTTTCTATACTGCTGCTGCTAAGTCGTTTCAGTCGTGTCTGACTCTGTGCGACCCCATAGATAGCAGCCCACCAGGCTCCTCTGTCCCTGGGATTCTCTAGGCAAGAATACTGGAGTGGGTTGCTATTTTCTTCTCCAGTTTTTCTATACTGCCTAATTTAAATACTTAATTTTGCACATGATCATATTTTATATTCAAATGAACTTTTGGGAATGCTATACTAGAGGTTTACAGATTTTCTCATTTCAGCTCTGATTATTAACTATACAAATCTCAATTTTGAAAAATTTAAAGTAGAAATAATAATCCCTTCCCTCATCAGATTAGGTGGGCATCGAATTATTCATAAACAATAAAGTGTTCTAAACACTAGTGGCCTTCTTAAGGTCTCCCTGCGAGAGCATAGACTTAGATTTGGGTTTAAATCCTGCTTTAACCTTTTACTGGCTTATTGGCTATGTGCTTTTAGATCTGCTAGTTTCTCTGAGCCTCAGCTACTTCATTGGTAATATGAGACTAAAATGCAACCCAGGAAAAACTCCAATTCCTCATAAATTTATCTCAAATAGTTTTGGGTTACTTACAGAAGTGCCACGGGTACCCCATGAAATGTTACTCTTACTTATCTGGGACTCCCCATTTCCCTCCTTTAATCCTATGTTTCAAGGAAGCAATGTCTCTCATGGCTGCAGCAGCTGCTGATATATTATTATCTGTTACTGAGTGACAAATTGCCTCAACATTTTGTGGACTAAATAGTAAACATTTAGAATCTCACAGAATATATAGGTCAGGCATTCAGAGGTGGCTCAGCTGAATGCTTCTGGCTCAAGGTTCTTCATGAGGTTGCAATGGGGATATTAGGTGGGGCTTCAATCATCCAAAGGCTTGAGTGGGGCTGAAGGGTCTGCTTCCAAGATGGTTCATGTGCAGGGCTGCTGACAGGAGCCTCAGTTCAGTGGTGAGCTAAAGCTGGCTCATTATTGCTTTTAAAAACTAATTGTTAACATTTAAGAATTTTGCAAGCCAATTGTTAAAAAACACCATTATTAAAAATTAAACTTTGTAAAATGTATTTTTGATAAATGTACTAAAAGTTAAGATAATAAATCCTCAAAAGTACTCACTCCATTTTTCCTTTATTGATGCCCTCGTGGTTCTTTAGGTCTTTTATATCTTTATGGAGGAAATAATATATTGCTGTGACCTATAGCATATATCAGTCTCATCCTATCTCTGAATTCAGTGACATTATGTTGGTTGCTTGAAATCAGTCATGGTGGAAGCATTTGTATGTAGATATCAGCAAGCACTACAAATCAAAACCTGATTTATTGTATTATTGATTGTTTAGACTTTAGAAAGTATAATTTGTGCCCTGTACATCCTTTATAATGGTTAAATTATGTGTGTGTGTGTGTGTGTGTGTGTGTGTGTGTGTGTGTGTGTACATGCGCTCCATTGTATCCGACTCTTTATAGCTTCATGTACTGTAGCCTGCCAGGCTCCTCTGTCCGTGGATGTTTCCAGGCAAGAATACTGGAATGGGTCGCCACTTCCTACTCTAGGGGATCTTCCCGACTCAGGAACTGAACTTGTGAATCTTGCATCTCCTGCATTGGCAGGTGGATTCTTTACCACTAGCATCACCTGGGAAGCCCATATATATATATATAATAATACATATATGGTATTGTTATATATATTATGTGTGTGGTATTGATATATATATTATATATGGTATTGATATATATATGTATTATATATATGGTATTGACAGTATATAGGCAGTAAACAATCCGCCTGCAATGTAAGAGACCTGGGTTCAATCCCTGGGTTGGGAAGATCCCCTGAAGGAGGGCATGGTGACCCACTCTAGTATTCTTACCTGGAGAATCCCCATGGACAGAGGAGCCTGGTGGGCTACAGTCCATGAGGTTGTAAAGAGTCAGACAAAACTAAGTGACTAAGTGCACACACACACACACACACACACACACACACACACATATACATATACACATAAATAAAATATATGAGTCAGGGAACATTGGGGACCACTTTGGAGGCCAACAGCTAGTCTGCCTTTTAGCCCCGGATGATTCATGTCTCTTCCATATGCAAAATGCACTCACATGGCTCCCAGCACCCCCTACAGTCTCAACCAGCTACAATTTCAGATTGAAGTCCAGAATCCCATCATCTAAGTCATGCCCAGATATAGATGCACTTCCTCAGGTATAGTTTTTCAAGTACAACTCCTTGAGTACAATTGTGCTTTATCTAAAACATTTATGAACCTAAAGAGGCAAGTTGTTCTTTTTTTTCCCCCTCTAGCACACCGACCAGACAATGGTGAGAGATACATAAGGTAACTGCTAGAGAAACTGGTGTTTAAAAAGGTAGAAAACAGGAGGCACACAAGTGCCAGTGGCCTGAAACCTAACCGGGCACATATTGGAAACTGCTAGATTGGAATGTGGTTGTACCTCTCTGTGGTTCATGGATCTGCCCTCCAGGCTCTAGTTTCTGCCCTCTGAGTCACTCATCACTTTCCATGAGAGGTAACTCAGGTTTGCAGCTGTGTAGCTTTCAAGCCTGATCCCTGCAACTTGAATTTTGAAAGACCAAACCCTTTTTCCTTTTCATTTTGTGCTGTTTCTGCCCCATTCAGTCCAGGGTAGCGGTGTTTCTGCCAGAATAATTGTTCTAAAAATTTTGTGTGTTCCTTATTAGACAGAAAGCATGTCTGCAAATCTTTTTTGAGATAAGTCCATCTCTAACTTGGATTTCTGCTGAAATTGCTGAGGAGATCCACCCTAAAGTTTCTTAGAAGCTCTACTGTGTGACTGAACAGTTCTTTGAGGCACCACGTCAAATCTATAAGACGATATTTTCCTGGAAATGTCTTGGACTTCACCATCGCCTGGAAGCCATTTCTTAATTATAGCATTGTCAGTTACCTGGAGAGAGTAGGGATTTCTAAAGCCAGAAGGTCCTTTTTCCTTTTTGTTTGTCTTTCCTTTAGCATCTCTCTCTCTCTCTGCTTACATTTCACTATAAGTGGCAAGGAACATCCAATGTATTAAACACCTGCATTGATATTGGTTAGGTCATCCCATTTTACATGGTACATTTTCTGCTTCCTATATAACCACAGGAAGTAGTGTCACTAAACTGCTGATGCTGTATAACAGTATCCCTTTTCCTCCAGTTTCCAGTGATTTTTTGTACATCTCCTTTCAGCCTTGACTCATACCTTCCTCAAAGGCATTCTGACTTTTACTTGTAGTCTGTTCACCACACATGAGGCTCACACTAATACTCTCTCTGGAGTCTTTGCTGCTTCTGTCCACTGCCTTTTCCAAAACCATTTCCATATTTTTAGTTATTTGTTACTCTGATGCTCCACTTCCAAATACCAGAGTAACACAATCAATATTATCTATTGCTATGTAATAAATTACTCCAAAACTTGGTTACTTAAACTAGTAAACATTTATCTTTTCACCATTTTTATGGTCAAGAATCCAGCTAGTTTGGGTAATTTTGGCTTCAGATCACTAATGAGGCTAAGGTTAAAGTTTTGGCTTGGGATGAAGTCAACTGAAGGCTTGACTGGGGCTGGAAGATTTGCTTCCAAGATGGCTCACTTACAGGGCTGTTGGCAGAAAGCCTCAATCTGTCACTGGCTTTTTGACAGGAGCTCTGAGTTCCTCATCACATATCCTATCCATAGGGCTGTTTGAGTGTTCATGGCAGCTGACTTATAAACAGAGCAAATGATTCAAGAAAGAAGAAAAAAATATTAGAGCTGCAGTGTCTTTTATGATCTGTGAAACCAGTTGAATATTGTAGAAAAGCCAATATTCAACTTGTTTCACAGATCAATTATATTCATTCTACATGGGAGAGATTATACAAGGGTATGGGTACTAGGAGAGAGAGAGAACTTTGGAGGGGTACCTTGGACGATGACTCTTACAGATACCCAAATCAGCATCTGTGCCACAGGTGTTCACTGACTATGTCTTTCCATTGAGACTTCCCATATTGACCAGAGCTCTCTACATCAGAGCTGTGCTAGGTGCCTGGGCTGAAGCTGAGGATTCTTGAAGTTGAGGTTGTTGATGCTTCTTAGATAACACAATGTACATAAAGTGCTTAGCACAGTGCCTAGAGCCAAATAAGTGCAGCAAAATAATGTTTTTTCTGGTCATTCCTATTTTATTGAAGATTCTGAGTCAATTCCTGACCCAGAAATACAACTAGTAGCTTCTGGCACAGATACGGAGGATAATATTGCCCTCTCCATGCCCATTAAAATTGTAAGAAAAAAACCTCAGAGCTTTTGTTTGTTAACACCTCTCATAGTCCTTTGACTGAATCTCTGGTGAGTTGGGCCCGTGGACTATGAGAATAATGGACACTGTACTTCCCTTTAGTCCAATGACTGGCCTCTACCTTTGAATAAACTTTTAACCCCTCCCACTTCCTTTCCACTTTCCCTAAAAATTAATTGATGCCACCACTTATTTCCAGCTGGTGTCTCTTCAAAGATTCCTGCAAGTAATCCCTGGACGCTTCCCTCTAACTCCACGCTTGCTGGTACATGCCTGAATCATGTTTGTGCTTGGGCTGGGACACTTCCTGTTATCAGCAAAAGAAGCAGCTAGAAAATGGGGGTCAAGGTGAAAGCTAAGCTTAGAATAGAAAATTCTGAGTTATCTGAACAAGCAGTGTATATTCTCAAGCTAGGAAGCTGGTTCTTTTTTTTTTTTTCCTCATCTTTAGCTCACCTCTGAGTAATCATAACTAACCCCAAAACATGAATAATATCATTGTTGGATATCATTTTTTGATCACATTTGTTGAGGCAAAAGGTATTGCCTCGAAGTAGATTATCCTGTTTGATTTCTGATGAAAATTACAATGAGAACCAGGGAAGTGTGGAATTGTTTGAAGACTTTGATGCTTGACATTAAAAAAAAAAATTCTTTCTCAGAGCACAGTTGTTCAATCAAGGTAAAGGTTTTTGTTCAATGCATTACTTACAAGAGAGGTCAGGTACATCTTTTCACAGTTGTCTTGTCATGTGTATGTCCCACCACTGAATACTTGAGTGATCCTGTTTTCTGAACGCTTTGTGAAGCCCCACATACAGACACCCTCTGAACTGGCATCATCTCCCAGGAAACAGATGGACACTGGCATTTCAAATATAGTAATGGTGGCCACATAGAATACAGATTATGGAGATAAGAGCCACCATTATTTAAATACTAAAATAATAAATTATTTCATAAAGCAATGTAGACTAGTTAAAATGGGGTAATATGAGAGGAAATTAATTGTTATGATGAAATTTGACACAAGGACCATGATTTATTATTTGGCTTAATAATTTTAGGTGATTTGAGTCCAATAAGCCAGGGGTTTATCAACTCTTTACATGGTCTCTCTGGAGGCAGTATGTGAGGTGGACTGGGGCATAAAGCCTTGAAGTCCTAGGGGAAGTGGGTGAATAGTAGAATTTTAGGAAAAGTTGGGGAGAAACCATGAGGCTAAAAAACGGAGTCTAGGGGTCTATGATGAAGTTATAGAGGGAAAAGAAAAGCTGGGCAGAAACAGGTATATAGAAGCTGTAGGCGTGTGGGAATGATAAGTGGTGATGGATGCCTCATTTAACTTGTTGGTCCGCGTAGATTCGTTTGTTCATCCATTGACTTGCTCATTCATTTGTTCTTGCCGAAATTTTTCTGCACAGCTGCTCTGTCAGATACTGAGCAAGCTCTGCAGAACCAGTCCCGCTACTTCAGGCTTTAGGTTTCAGCTCCGCCTTGACTGATATCTGTCAAGCCTAGTTCAAGGTATTGCTCATTCATAAATCAATACCTTATATACCAAATACAACACCCCGCAGCCATCCCTCAACAACAAAGTGTGTGTGTTTTTGAACTTCAACACACAGTAGAGACACACACAGAGAAAGAGAGGGAACTTCAGATCCGTTCCTTTTAAAAGTCAGGCTTCAGGTAGTCCAGCCTATTTCATTCCTCAAAGGCAAAAGGATGTGTGAAGGCAAAGAAAAGGAGGATAGGACTCTGAAAACATTACCTGGGGTGGGGGTGGGGGGGCGAGGTTAAGTTAAACCACCTGTAGCAGAGGAAGCGGTGCTCTTGAGGGGATGGAGCTGATTTTCAGCCTGTACCTCTCAGATGATTTTCACTGCTGACATGGTCGCAGGTTCTCTGTCAAAGGCAGATGGCTTACTGGAATCCATTTTACTTTCTACATACCCGTTCACTAGCATTAGCAGCCCTGTGGGTGTGCCTCCTATTTCTGCTTTTCTCACCCCAGAGAAGTGCAGTAACAGGTGCTCCCAAGCAGTCTGTTTTTCTTCCTTGGCTTAGTCTTTGCAATATATGACTTTATTAAAGATTGTATAAAAAAGGCAAGTGGGAGGCAGAATCGAAGTCATAATTTGGCATAGCCACTATGCTAAAGCAGACATGAATCTTGCTTAAATATTTTCCAAAAGTAAAAGGAAATATGAGAACAATTCAGGACCTCCAGCCCTCATTCTGTTTAGAAAGGGAGCTGCAGCCCTGGCGATGGAGGGAGCCTGCAGGCAGAAACAGCCCTGAAGTCTCACACCTACGCTGTGGGGGACGGTGAGCTGCAGCCCTTGGAAATTGTCATTGTTACAAAATGACAGCATGCAAATTAAAAAAAGAAAAACTATTTAAAATGTATTGCAACTAATATTCTTTGGGTGTTTTAGTATTGTTATATTTTGAAATGCATGGAAAAGTTTCTCTATTTTGAGTGTCAGTTTTGCTACGAAGCTAATTATCCTTTAATTGACACCTTAATAGTATTAGAGAAGCCTTAAAGGGCTGTTCAGGGTGGAGAAAGCACAGCTTGTAACTATTCTGCAAATCTGGGTATCTAACCACCCACACTTTATAACCATACACTTTATTTAATCATACTTTTCTTTTTCAGAAAGGTGCTTAATTTGAACTCAAGCAGCTGAAACGGTTTCATTATTTTAGATAAAGTTTGCTCTCTTTTCTTTTGTTTTTAATTACCTTGTTGAACATTATGCAAGTTAGTGTATCAAAAACAGTATTGGTCTCTGTATATGAGACAAAGTGATTATCTCTAAACTTGAAATAATTGAGCATTTTGAAAGAATTGCTGTGCATTTAATTATATTTTACATTAATTAGTAAAATAAACTGTGAAGGTTTCTGTACAAATCTCACATTAATTATTTGATAAGGTTGAGGAAATCTTGACCCAGGTGAAAATTGGAGTCAAATATCTGCCTACAGTGATTATATTAAAAGAAGGAGGGGAACAAAATCCCAACATTTTAGGATACAAGGCTTAGAGGACTTCACGGTTGCTTAATTTAGCTTTTTTTTTTTTTTTCAGATAGAAATGTACCTTAGGCAAAGACAACTTGTTTTTGGTAATTTTTCTGCATTGGTTTTCTATGATTAAGTGTTATTCTCCAGCTATTTCAGCTAATTATCATTGTCTCCCCAAAGGCTGATGAAACCAGGAATCTGAGCAGAATTAGGCTAATTTTACTCCATGGCTTATTAGGTATCCACACTGTCCTAAGTACTGTATCAAGCAAGTTAAATAGCTATTATCCCTGCCTTCCACATGGTCCTTGCTGAAGATTTACCAGGGCAACCTGCCAAAGTGCAGGAGAGTATAAGCAGCTATACAGGCCCTTTCCATTGTAGCCTATGGAGGGAGAGGCAAGGTGTGAAGAGAACGTACCTCATAAAAACTGAGGAAATATTGACACTGTTCATCTCTTTGAGTCAGCTCCACTTTGAGTCATCTCAGTTCTTCGTGTGGGAGCCTAAGTTGGTACACTGGCTGTTCGGAAGGACGTGGACCGAGAGAACTGTCACTGCTGTCATTTCATCTGCAGCAGGATTATCCACATTTTAGCCTCTTGTCTCTAGGCTCCTGCTGAGCTCTGATGTTTACTTCCGGTAGCATGCATTCTCTATTCTCTTTCTTTGTGGTATCTATTCTGTGTATTGGGGAATGATGAAAATACTTTTTGGAGGGAATAAGTAACTTTGCTTTTTTTCATTTTGTGTGGCACCCGTTGTTGTCTTGTATGTGGTGAGTCATCAGAAATTCACACTCCTCAGAGCAAACACATTTAGAATACAGAAAAATAAATTGAAGGCTTATATTTTGTTTAGTCACTTTTTGAAGTGTCTACATTAGTAAATTTAACTATCTTCCAGTCCAAATTATAGTGCTTATGGATATCAAACATCCTGAATGGAAAGAACTTAGTAATAACCTAAGTAAAATTTTTGAAGTGATCCGTGGCTCTTCCCCTGGATCAGCAGGTCCTTCTTCAGAGTTTTGAATTTAATTGGCTTGGGTAAAGGCCAGGCATCATTAGGTTTTTAAAATTCCCATGGGGATTCTGATACAGAGCCAGGTTGAGAACTACTTTAGAAGAGTAACTAGATCAGACATTCAGTATATAGAGGACCAGAACAAATAAATACATTTTCTGTTAGCCTGATTAATAGGAGAAGTCTGAGAAAGATTTGCTAATTATATTTTTTAAATTCCATTAAAATTACTATGTAATAAACTTCTTGCGCTCCTAAACTGATTATCTGATGTATGTGATTTCATTTTGTTATACTTAAAAGAGTGTAGCAAAATTAAAGGAATTAAAAATAAAAATTTAAATCATGTTATAATTATATCACCTGAAAAAGTCAGTACCAAAATCAGACTGATTATATTCTTTGCAGCCAAAGATGAAGAAGCTCAATATGGTCAGCAAGTCAAGACCGGGAGCGGACAGTGGCTCAGATCATGAACTCCTTATTGCCAAATTCAGAATTAAATTGAAGAAAGCAGGGAAAACCACTAGACCATTCCGGTATGACCTAAATCAAATCCCTTAGGATTATATAGCATAAGTGACAAATAGATTCAAGGGATTAGATCTGACACACAGAGTGCCTGAAGAACTATGGACAGAGGTTCACAACACTGTACAGGAGGCAGGGATCAAGACCATGCCCAAGAAAAAGAAATGCAAAAAGGCAAAATGGTTGTCTGAGGAGGCCTTACAAATAGCTGTGAAAAGAAGAGAAGTGAAAGGCGAGGAAGAAAAGGAAAGATATACCCGTTTGAATGCAGTTACAAAGAATAGTAAGGAAATGTAAGAAAGCCTTCCTTAGTGATCAATGCAAAGAAATAGAGGAAAATAATAGAGTGGGAAAGACTAGAGAGCTCTTCAAGAAAATTAGAGATACCAACGGAACATTTCATGTACCATGGGCACAATAAAGGACACAAGTGGTATGGACCTAACAGAAGCAGAAGATATTAAGAAGAGGTGGCAAGAATACACAGAAGAACTATACAAAAAAAAAATCATGACACAGATAACCACGATGGTGTGATCACTCACCTAGAATCAGACATGCTGGAATGTGAAGTCAAGTGGGCCTTAGGAAGCATCACTATGAACAAAGCCGGTGGAAGTGATGGAATTCCAGTTGAGCTATTTCAAATCCTGAAAGATGATGCTGTGAAAGTGCTGCACTCAGTATGCCAGCAAACTTGGAAAACTCAGCAGTGGCCATAGGACTGGAAAAGGTCAGTTTTCATTCCAATCCCAAAGAATGCTTAAACTATTACACAACTGCACTCATCTCATACACTACAAAGTAATGCTCAAAATTCTCCAAGCCAGGCTTCAGCAATACGTGACCATGAACTTCCAGATGTTCAAGCTGGAATCTGAAAAGGCAGAGGAACCAGAGATCAAATTGCCAACATCCACTGAATCATCGAAAAAGCAAGAGAGTTCCAGAAAAATACCTACTTCTGCTTTATTGACTATGCCAAAGCCTTTGACTGTGTGGATCACAACAAACTCTGGAAAATTCTTAAAGAGATGGAAATACCATACCACCTGACCTGCTTCCTGAGAAATCTGTATGCAGGTCAAGAATCAACAGTTAGAACTGGACATGGAAAAACACTGGTTCCAAATGGGGAAAGGAGTACGTCAACACTGTATATTGTCACTTGCTTATTTAACTTTTATGCAGAGTACATCATGAGAAATTCTGGGCTGGATAAGCATAAGCTGAAATGAAGATTTACTGAAGAAATATCAATAGCCTCAGATATGCAGATGACACCACCCTTATGGCAGAAAGTGAAGAGTAACTAAAGAAACTCTTAATGAAAGTGAAAGAGGAGAATGAAAAAGTTGGCTTAAAACTCAACATTCCAAAAATCAAGATCATGGCATCCAGTCCCATCACTTCATGGCAAATAGATGGGGAAACAATGGAGACAGTGACAGACTATTTTTCTGGGCTGGAAAATCACTGCAGATGATGACTGCCGCCATGAAGTTAAAAGACACTTGCTCCTTGGAAGAAAAGTTGTGACCAACCTAGATAAGATATTAAAAGCAGAGACATTACTTTGCCAACAAAGTACATCTAGTCAGAGCTATGGTTTTCCAGTACTCACGTATGTATTTGTGAGTTGGACTATAAAGAAAGCTGAGCACCGAAGAACTGATGCTTTTGAACTGTGATGTTGGAGAAGACTCTTGAGAGTCCCTTGGACTGCAAGGAGATCTAACCAGTCCATCCTAATTGGTGCTGAATATTCATTGGAAGGACAGATGCTGAAGCTGAAACTCCAATACTTTGGCCACCTGATGGAAAAGATTGAAGGTGGGAGGAGAAGAGGATGACAGAGGATGAGATGGTTGGATGGCTTCACCAACTCAATGGACATGAGTTTGAGTAAGCTCCAGGATTTGGTTATGACCAAGGAGGCCTGGTGTGCTGTAGTCCATGGAGTTACAAAAAGTCAGATACAACTGAGCGACTGAAATGAACTGAACTGAAGAAGTCAAGCCTTTTTCTTTACTCCTAATTCCCTTATATAGATGTCATCATATGCGAACTACACTTACATATTCATTTTGCTGCTTAAATCAAAAGATGTGTTTTGTTTTCCTCATCAGTACGCTTATTACATTCTATTGTAATCATTTATTTGCTTCTCAGTTTCCTCTAATAGACTATCAGAGTTTCATGAGACCAAAGAAACTTTTCCTTGGTCACTCTTAAGTTCATAGGGCCTCAGACATCCCTGGTGCACATAGTGGATAATATTTGTTAAATAAACTATTTTTCCTCCATATGATTCATAATAAATGAGTTAAGTCAATTAAAGTGCTCAGAATAGGGCCTAGAACATGAAAAGTGCACAATAAATGTTGGTTGTTTTTTCAATTTAATGAATTGTAATTCTGCATAATATTCTCAAAGTACTGTTTCTTGAACATTTCTTTGCTTTTGTATATCTGGGGTCTTCCCAATTTTTCCAACATTGTAAATCAGATTGGATTATTATTTTCATGCATTTAGTTTATTTCTTCTTTCTGATTATTTTCTAGGATAACTTTTTCAAAAGTGGAATAACTAGATCAAAGAATAGATCATTTTTATAACTTTGAAAAATGGTTGCCACATTACTTTAAAAATACTTATTATGGAAAAATTTCAAATATATGAAAAGTAAATGGGACAGGAAAATGAACCCCTATGCATCAAGCATCCAGCATCAATGGCTATCAGCTTTCTACGATTGTTTCATCTATGCCTTACCCTAGTTCCCCATTGAGAGCTATACTCCAGTTTATTTATCCAGTTACCGTTTGATGGATGCTTGAACTACTTCAGTTTGGCTGTTATGAGTAAAATTATGGTAATCAGTCATGTAAAAGTTTTCATTTTGATAATGTATTTTTATTTTTCTAGTGTGGAATTTTGAGTTGTGCATTTAAGAAAACTCTTTGGTTGATAAGAAACTATACAGTCTTTTCCGAAGTGCTTAAACTGCCTCATAGTCTCATTAGCAGTGCATGAAAGTTCCAGTTGCTCTATATCCTCAACAATGCTTGCAGTTGTCAGACATTTTCAGTATTAGCCATTCTGGTGACTGTATTGATATTTCAGGGTTTAATTTGCAACTCTCTGATGATGATGTTCTTGAATATCTTTTCATGTACCTTTTGGTCATTTGTTTGTCCTTTTTGTAAAGTAATTATTCTGATCTTTTTCCCTTTATCTTGAATATTTGGCCTTTGTATTATTGTTGTTGTTCAGTTGCTCAGTTGTATCCAACTCTTTGTGACCTTGTGGACTTCAGCATGCCAGGCTTCCCTGTCCTTCACTATCTCCCGGAGTTTGCTCAGACTCCTGTCCATTGAGTCAATGATGCCATCAAAGTTTCTCGTCCTCTGTCATCCGCTTCTCCTCCTGCCTTCTGTCTTTTGCAGCATCAGAGTCTTGGCCAGTGAGTTGGCTCTTTGCATCAGGTGGTCAAAGTATTGGAGCTTCAGCTTCAGCATCAGTCATTCCAATAATATTCAGGACTGATTTCCTTTAGGATTGACTGGGTTGATCTTGCAGTCCAAGGGACTCTCAAGAGTCTTCAACACGACAATTCAAAAGCATCAGTTCTTTGGCGCTCAGCCGTCTTTATGATTCAACTCTCACGTTCATACATAACTACTAGTGAAACCATAGCTTTGACTATATGGGCCTTTGTTGACAGTAATGTCTCTGCTTTTTAATATGCTGTCTAGGTTTGTATTATGGGATTTGTTAAATAGTCTATATGTGTAGCCTTTGTTGGAAATATGTACTGAGGATATTTTCTTCTGGTCTTGTGCCTCCTTGTCACTTTGTTACCAATGTCTTTTGAAGGTTAGAAGTTTTTAATTTTGATAAGATCCAATTTACGAAGTATTTTGTGCTTTATATTTTTTGTGTCCAAAGAAGTTCTGTGATGCAAAAGTTGCATGAATTTTCTCCTGTATTCTCTAGAAGCTTTATAGTTTGGGGATTTATGTTTCTGTCTAGAACCATTTAGAAATAATTCTTGTGTGCTGTGAGTAAGCATTGTTCTTCTTTTTAAAATATATGTATCTAGTTGTTCCACTACCATATATTGAAAAGATTATTCATTCCCTTTGGCACCTTTGTTGATAATCAAGTCACCATGTATGGGTTAATGTATTTAAATGTGCATTTATTTATGAACAGAATAGTTTGATGAACCTTCCCCTGCATCACCTAGTTCAAAAGCTCTCACCATTTTGTTATTCTTATTTTCATTTTTGCTTCTTTCTTCTACTACTGTTTATTATTTTTGATAGTCTTTTTTTTTGAGATAAAACTTTCATATATTTCTTTTAAGTGTTTTATAGTTTTAACTTTAATGTTAGGTCTACTGTGTGTGCATGCATGCTCAGTTATGTCTGACTCTTTGCAACCCTATGGAGTGTAACCTGCCAGGCTCCTCTGTCCATGGGATTTCCAGGGAAGAACACTGGAGTGGGTTGCCATTTCCTCCTCCAGGGGATCTTCTTGACTCAGGGACCCAACCCATGTCCCTTGTGTCTCCTGCATTTGCAGGCAGGTTCTTTACCTAGAGAATCACATACATATGGGCACCAACAGCATCTGTGTAGGAATATTTCTCAGAATGACACCAGCAAAATTTCCATCATTTTCCTCTCATAGCATCATACATGGCCCTGGAGACTTTTGGCTGCCATTTTGCCACACATTTCTTTACTTCAATACTTTTGCTGTCTTGAGATGAGCCTTTCTTGTTATTATGGAGAGAGTTGAAATTATTCAGCATTTAGTTGATTAATATTCAGCTTTTTGATGTGATACATAGACAGATAAATGATGATCGTCTTGTCCATGAGTTGTTAAGTAAACTTAGCATGATCCTAAATTCATGATGGTGATTTTAATTCATTTAGTGATTTTAATTCATTTAGAATTTAAAAATTCTAAATTTTTAATGGCTCTTAGATATCCAGAGCTAAATGTGGAACATTAAAATTTACTGGAATCTGTTGTACGGGTGGCTAAACTAGATATTTGTGAAATTGTTAGATTTCTACTTGGTGTGAGACTTGACCTAGCAGCTTTCATCATGAGCTCAACTTCTCTAGTAGACAACAGGAAGCACTTTTGATTGTGCAAGTCTCTATAGGAATTTCTGAGTTCACTTTGAATGAGACCAAAAATAGAATGTTGTGTTGCTGTGAATAAACAAGGCAACTGTAGCACTTCAGTCTTCTGAAGCAATATCCATTTATTAAGGAGGCTGTCCTGTGCACAAGTAAGCATTCAGCTAGAGTTGCTCTATATTTTTATCTTCTTAAACTTATTCAGATTTCTGAAATGTGGGAACTGAAGTGGAAAACATTTCTTGATAGGCTTACCTGCATTTCTAAGTGTCTGAAACATCTGAAGTAACCTCTAAAACTGTTAAAGCATATGAAATTGCTTTATAAATAGTACTGTTCTATACAAATTTTAATTATTAATATTACCACAAAAATTAATCTCCAGGCATTGATTATAGTTGAAGATAATTTATGCCTGTTTCATTTAATAAATGAAACAATTTGACTTAAGAGTTGCTAAGAATGAAATAGTTGGTGAAAATATAGCTCAGAATAAACCAGTCCAAAATCAATACCTGAGATACACACATTTATTCTATTAATGGATATAACTAAACAGAGAAACTTTAAACAGGTTTAATCAAAACATGGTCTCACGAGAGCAGGTATGAAAGGTTATCCAAGAATAATGTCTGCCTAGCCATGTGAGTTAGCTCAACAAGCAAAAGAAAAAACAGAATAAGAATCCAGTTTAGAAGAATGACCTATACATTGTGAGTTTGATGTGAATTCTGTTTTCCTCCTTGGTTGTAAACTTGAGACTGCTGTTTCACTGCTGGTTGAGGTAAATTACTACCACAGAGGTCAATGTTAGCAAATGCACTCCTGGTATTTTTCTCAGTTCTCATATCTAGAGCATGGATGTGTGCTCAAGTCGCTAAGTCATATCTGAGGCTTTTTGGCCCTGTGAACTATAGGCCAGCAGGCTTCTTTGTCATGAGATTTAGCAGGCAAGAATACTGCAGTGAGTTGCCATTTCATTCTCCAGGGGATCTTCCCAGCCCAGGGGTTGAACCCATGTCTCCTGCACTGCTGGTGGATTCTTTACCACTGAGCCATGTGGGAAGTCCATGGCTAGAATAGACATTTCTAAATGATCACGGTCTTTTTTTTTCTCATGGAGCCTACATTCAGACTTCTAAATCTTCTAACCTCCCTGCTTCAAGAACCTTGTAAATGGGTTAGATTTGGCATATGAGATAGAAATTTTTTTGTTTTGTTTTAGGTAACTCTCTAAGGCAGTGTTTTCTAACATTTATTTTATGAAAGATTATTTGTATAGGATGTTAAAAGTTACTATGGGTGAAAAAGGATTCTATGGACAAATGAATTTGGGTGACTTTGGGTGAAAACATGGTAAATAGGACTCAAGACTTCTCAGAACCTTTCATAAAATAATGTGTATTTTTGTACATCTAGAGAGGGTGATGGAATTTAATTAAGTAATTTGAGTAATCCTAATTTTCCCCCAACAAAGTTTCCTGCAGATCCAGAGTTTCTAAAATATACATTGTGGGAAAACCTATATAAAGTTTTATTGTATTAATGTATGTGAAACATCTTGATGATTTATGGAAAAAAGTTAGTTAATGATTTTTGATAGTGGCTTCTACAGCTTCAATTCACCTAATATGGAATGACATCTCTCAGAAATTTCCTTTCCAGTATGGTCCTGCGTTGACATTGTCTATAAAGTCATTAAGCACAAGATTTGGAAAGTGGATGTGAAAGAGAAACTACATTTTTAATTTTTTGAATACCCGTTAAGGGCCAATCCACCTTGGCCAATGTTCAAGGTCATTTATCTGCTCATCTTGTTGGAATGGAGCAACATCTGGTGATTCTTTCAGATCCTGAGAGATGAGCCAACTGTGTATACCTCTTTATGGGAAAAGACAGTGGCTTCCCTTGCAGGTCACCCACAGCATTGAAGTGGGAGTTGGTGAGAGACATGGCCTCTAGTTTTCCAAGTCAATTTGACTATTCCCATAGGTTCTACTTGTCTTTGCTCTCATCCATAGCCAACTTTCTTTTCTGACATCTAGATTGGCTGGCCTAAAGGAACTTTGAGCTAACTTTAGGTGCAGAGGCATCAGCCTTCATAGAATACTCCATCAATTTTCACAGCTGAGTGAGTTCTACTCCCGCAATAAGAATTTTAGTTTCAGTTCAGTTGCTCAGTTGTGTCTGACTCTTTGAGACCCTGTGGACTGCAGCACAACAGGCTTCCTAGTCCATCAACAATTCCTGGAACTTACTCCAACTCATGTCCATTGAGTCAGTGATGCCATCCAACCATCTCATCCTCTCTCATCCCTTTCTCCTCCTGCCTTCACTCTTTCCCAGAATCAGGGTCTTTTCAAATGAGTCATTTCTTTACATCAGGTGGGCAAACTGTTGGAGTTTCAGCTTTGGCATTAGTCCTTCCAGTGAATATTCGGGACTGATTTCCTTTAGGATGGACTGGTTTGATCTCCTTGAGTCCAAGGGAGTTTTCTCCAACACCGCAGTTCAAAGCATCAATTCTTCAGTGCTCAGCTTTCTTTATAATCCAACTCTCACATCCATACATGACTACTGGAAAAACCATAGCTTTGACTAGGACATTTGTTGGCAAAGTAATGTCTCTGCTTTTTAATATGATGTCTAGGTTGTTCATAACTTTTCTTCCAAGGAGGAGGCATCTTTTAATTTTGTGGCCACAGTCACCATCTGCAGTGATTTTGGACCCCCCCCCCAAAATGAAATCTCTCTGTGTTTCCATTGTTTCCCCATTTGCCATGAACTGATGGGACCAGATGCCATGATCTTAGTTTTCTGAATGTTGAGCTTTAAGCCAACTTTTTCATTCTCCTCTTTCACTTTAATCAAGAGGCTCTTTAGTTCTTTGCTTTCTGCCACTAAGAGTGGTGTCATCTGCATATCTGAGGTTATTGATATTTCTCCAGCAAACTTGATTCCAGCTTGTGCTTCATCCAGCCCAACATTTCTCATGATGTACTCTGCACAGAAGTTAAATAAGCAGGTGACAATATACAGTGTTGACATAATCCTTTCCCCATTTGGAACCAGTCTGTTTTTCCATGTCCAGTTCTAACTGTTGATCTTGACCTGCATACAGATTTCTCAGGAGGCAGGTCAGGTGGTCTGGTATTCCCTTCCCTTAAGAATTTTCCAGAGTTTGTTGTGATCTACACAGTCAAAGACTTTGACATAGTCAATAAAGCAGAAGTAGGTATTTTTCTGGAACTCTTGCTTTTTCGATGATTCAGTGGATGTTGGCAATTTGATCTCTGGTTCCTCTGCCTTTTTGAAATCCAGCTTGAACATCTGGAAGTTCACAGTTCACATCCTGTTGAAGCCTGGCTTGGAGAATTTTGAGCATTACTTTGCTAGCATATGAGATGATTTCAGTTGTTCAATAATTTAAGCATTCTTTGGCATTGTCTTTGTTTGGGATTGGAATGAAAACTGACCTTTTCCAGTCCTGTGGCCACTGCTGAGTTTTCCGAGTTTGCTGGCATATTGAGTGTAGCACTTTCACAGCATCATCTTTTAGGAGTTGAAATATCTCAACTGGAATACCATCACCTCCACTAGTTTGTTTGTAGCAATGCTTCCTAAGGCCAACTTGACTTCACATTCCAGGATGTCTGGCTCTAGATGAGTGATCACACCATCATGGTTATCTGTGTCATGAAGATCTTTTTTGTAGAGTTCTTCCGTGTATTCTTGCCACCTCTTCTTAATATCTTCTGCTTCTGTTAGGTCCATACCACTTGTGTCCTTTTTTATGCCCATCTTTGCATGAAATTTTCTCTTGGTATCTCTAGTTTTCTTTAAGAGCTCTCTAGTCTTTCCCACTCTATTATTTTCCTCTATTTCTTTGCATTGATCACTAAGGAAGGCTTTCTTATGTTTCCTTACTATTCTTTGTAACTGCATTCAAACAGGTATATCTTTCCTTTTCTTCCTCGCCTTTCACTTCTCTTCTTTTCACAGCTATTTGTAAGGCTTCCTCAGACAACCATTTTGCCTTTTTGCATTTCTTTCTCTTGGGGATGGTCTTGATCCCTGCCTCCTGTACAGTGTTGTGAACCTCTGTCCATAGTTCTTCAGGCACTCTGTGTGTCAGATCTAATCCCTTGAATCTATTTGTCACTTATGCTGTATAATCCTAAGGGATTTGATTTAGGTCATACCGGAATGGTCTAGTGGTTTTCCCTGCTTTCTTCAATTTAATTCTGAATTTGGCAATAAGGAGCTCATGATATGAGCCACAGTCAACTCCTGGGCTTGTTTTTGCTGTCTGTATAGAGCTTCTCCATCTTTGGCTGCAAGGAAGATAATCCATCTGATTTTGGTATTGATTCGGACATCTGGTGATGTCCCTGTGTAGTGTCTTCTCTTGTGTTGTTGGAAGAGGGTGTTTCCTATGACCAGTGTGTCCTCTTGGTGAAACTCTTTTACCCTTTGCCATCCTTCATTCTCTACTCCTCGGTCAAATTTGCCTGTTACTCCAGGTATTTCTTGACTTCCTTCTTTTGCATTCCAGTCCCCTATGATGAAAAGTACATCTCTTTTGGGTGTTAGTTCTAGAAGGTCTTGTAGGTCTTCATAGAACTGTTCAACTTCAGCTTCTTCAGCATACTGGTTGGGGCACAGACTTGGATCACCCTAATATTGAATGGTTTGCCTTGGAAATGAACAGAGATCATTCTGTTTCTTTGAGATTGCATGCAGTTACAGCATTTCAGACTCTTCTGTTGACTCTGACTGCTACTCCATTTCTTCTAAGGGATTCTTGCCCACAGTTGCAGATATAATGGTCATCTGAGTTAAATTCACCCATTCCAGTCCATTTTAGCTGATTCCTAAAATGTTGATGTTCACTCTTGCCACCTCCTGTTTGACCACTTCCAATTTGCCTTGATTCATGGACCTAACATTCCAGGTTCCTATGCAATATTGCTCTTTATAGCATTGAACTTCACTTCCATTACCAGTCACATCCACAACTGGGTGTTGATTTTGCTTTGGCTCCATCTCTTCAATCTTTCTGGAGTTATTTCTCCACTGATCTCCTGTAGCATACTGGGCACCTACCAACCTGGGGAGTGCATCTTTCAGTGCCCTGTCTTTTTGCCTTTTCATACTGTTCATGGGGTTCTCAAGGCAAGAATACTGAAGTGGTTTGCAATTCCCTTCTCTTAAAATGGTTTTGGTTTAACATAATTTACAAGCAGTTGTGCTTTTTAGTTAAGCTGAAATGATATAGAAATTAGTACTAGAATGTGCTACTAGAGGAAAAGAACTTAGAAAATGTGGTGAGGAAGTCTCTAAAATATAAACCTTATCTTATGTGTCACATATTTCTGAACATCAGATCCAGAGACTAATTCAATGGGTGACAGAATTACAATTTATCTGTAGGTGATGATGGGCAGTGGCATGACAGTGACCCTAGTGGACTATCTTAAGTGGCACACACTTCCCACCAAGGGCTTCCCTTGTGGCTCAGCTGGTAGATAATCCTCCTGCAGTGAGGGAGACCTGGGTTTGATCCCTGGATTGGGAAGATCCCCTGGAGAAGGGAAAGTCTACCCACTCCAATAGTCTGGCCTGGAGAATTCCATGGACTGTATAGTTCGTGGGGTCGCAGAGAGTCGGACGCGGCTGAATGACTTTCACTTTCTTTTACTTCCCCTACCAAACGAAAAGAAAATAGTAATTCTTACCTTACATAGTTAGTGGGGCACCATTTGCTGGATTCCTATGTAATTTTTTAACCACCATGTTTGAAAATAAGATTAGAGATCATTTTACCTGTAATAAACCTTGAAAAATATATGTATCTATAAAATTCCAAAAAAGATAATTTCTGAGGTCCAGGGGAAAATATATGCCATAAAGGGCTTTAGGTGATTGGATGAACAACTCAGCTTGCTATACTGAAGATGTGACAAATACAGGGGAGCCTTGGACACTGAATGCAAAACTGTAAGTGACAAACCAAGTGAGCTTAATAAATGGATTTTGATGATAAAGTTCAATCTAAGGGTTATATTGGAAACATTTAATGACTCTAAGTAATATTTAAAAATGAATAAGGTAAAGGGTAGTGTGCTTTATAATGGAAAAGACATGGGGTTCGTTGGAGCCAATCTTGGCTCCAACATTTATTAGCTGTGTAATTTTTGACAAGGTACTTAGTTCCTTCACTGTAAAAATGGAAGTAAACCTACTGATGCTTTTGAACTGTGGTGTTGGAGAAGACTCTTGAGAGTCCCTTGGACTGCAAGGAGATCCAACCAGTCCATTCTGAAGGAGATCAACCCTGGGATTTCTTTGGAAGGAATGATGCTAAAGCTGAAACTCCAGTACTTTGGCCCCCTCATGCAAAGAGTTGACTCATTGGAAAAGACTCTGATGCTGGGAGGGATTGTGGGCAGGAGGAGAAGGGGACGACCGAGGATGAGATGGCTGGATGGCATCACTGACTCGATGGACGTGAGTCTGAGTGAACTCTGGGAGTTGGTGATGGACAGGGAGGCCTGGCGTGCTGCGATTCATGTGGTCGCAAAGAGTCGGACACGACTGAGCGACTGAACTGAACTGAACTGAAGTGCAGGGTTTTCAGAGAAGATTAAATGAGGTAAAATCTGAAACTGCACATGGTAGGTGCCATAGCATTTCTCTCCCAAAACGATTGCTCAGTTTTCTTCCTAGGTATTATTTTAAGCAATTAGGGAAGAAACTTAAACCTTTAGGCTAATCAGCTAAATCAGTGCTTCTCAAACCTTAACATGCATTTGATTTACCTGGGATCTTGTTAAAATGTAGATTGTGCTTCAGGAAGTCTGAGGAAGGGCCTGAAATTCTGCATTTCTAACACACTCCAAGGTGATGTCAACACTGCATTCTGCAGACCTCTTTGAGTAGCAAAGAGCCAAACCATGGCAACTTCCCTTATGACACAGTGAAATTGTCCTTGGTGTGAAAATTAATAAACAGAAACCCCATTTAAAATGGAGTTGGGAAGCCAGAAGGGGAAGCTCTTATAAACTAAGGGAACAATTTAAGACCCTTCAGGAAAAGAAGAATATCTTCATCTCCAGTTGGAATGAGGTTACTGCTATTACCACTCAGCAGGAGAAAAAGAAAAATTCCTCCTTGCCCAGCAACAGCCAAGCCAATGAGAGCCTGTCACAACTCAACCAATGAAAAGCTATTACACTTTGAACTCCCAGTTTCCTCCAATGGGCTTTTTGTTCATAATACTAAGCCTCTCCCAAATCCCCTTACCCATTATAAAAGAAAGAGTCCTTTTTTCTCCAGAGTTGTCTGTGATTTGCCATAAATTACATTTTCTAGTCCTTGTTAATCCCTAATAAATCCATTTTGCTGGTAAAAGTAGTGTCTCTAGTTGTTTAAAGTCAAAATTTGGTAAAGACTTGGTGCAACAGTAATGGGCTGGCTTCAGTTCAGATCAGATCTTGCAGTATAGTCTGTTTGACTATTTGGCTATTATTTTGATCACTATATAATATCTTATCCTTTGGGTGAAATGATGAGTACTTGATTAAATGGGTCAGAAAGTCATCCAAAATTTAAACAGACACTATATGTAAACATAATATTAGCTCTCATTAAAGAAACTGAAACAAAGAAATAATCTTGTGGTAGTCTCTGCCACAAAAATCAACTTTACCTGGTTTATTGGGGGTGGGTGGGGTTAAAATAATTATGCAGTCAAGATGAGGTTCTTTTGTTTTTTGTCCTTTGATAGTGATGCAATCAATACATTTATAAAGTTTCAATTTACAAATACCCAGTTTTAGTTGAGACTGAGTGATTTTGCATTGCAGTCTTTTTATTTAATTTTTTTCAAGGGCTGAGTTGCAGAACACTGGTAATACCAACTAATTTCATGGTTCATGATTGAACATAAGGCTTTAATTCAATTGTGGACATTTAAAAGATATTTTAAACAGCAAGCACAGTGCAAATTCTTCATATTCATCCAGAAATGAGACATTGCTATTTATAATAGCTGCAAAAAGATTTGCAATCACCTAGTCATTAGGTTTTTAAAAAGTCTATCACACTGGAGGAGAAGACTTAATTCATGCAATGTAGGAAGAAAAAGATTACTGTGAATTGAATTTTTAGAGGGCAGAGATTACTAAGAGGAAAGCACAACCCTGACTGTGAAATAATCATCTTAAAACTATGAGAGGCATGCAAACTCTATAAATACGAATAGATTGATGATTTCATGAATCCTTATGATTTTTATTTATAATCCTTTAAACTTTCATCTTCTACCTACATTTTGTCCTTGAAAAAAAGATTAAAGTAAAAGTGATATTTAAAAAGACAGCTAAGGACCAATTTCCAAATGTATTCAACAAAAAAGATATATATATATATATATACACATATATATATATACATATATATATATATATATACACACACATACACACAGTAAATTGCCTATTTGTGGGCCTACAGTTGTCTAACAAGCACATACCTCAGCCATCCAAGTGTAAGCAGAAACCCTCCATTTCATCACTCAGCTTTTTCTAAATAATAACTATGAAGCTTCTCATAGGTAACAAATTTTGTATGTGCATGTGTGCTCATTTACTCAGTTGTGTCTGACTCTTGGCAACCCTGTGGATTGTAGTCTGCCAGGTTCCTCTGTCCTTGGCATTATTCAGGCAAGAATACTGGGTAGGGTTGCCATTTCCTCCTCCAGGGGATCTTTCTGACCTAAGGATCGAACGCATGTCTCCTGCTTGGCAAGTTGGTTCTTTATTTCTGAGCCACTGGGGAACCCTATGGCCAACATTCTTTTTTAGTTCTATTGTGGAGGTCTTGATGTCAATTTAACTTTCAATTACCTTCAAGAAATTCTAGCTTCAAATGAGGAAGTAATGTTAAACCTTTTGGTTTTGAAAGGAAGTCTTTAAATAACCCATCATCAGAAAAGTGTTTTCCAGTTAAAAAAAAAAAATAAGCCTAATGAAAATAGAGCTTTAAACATTTTATTAATAAAGGTTACATGATTCCAGTTTTGAATTCTTAATGCAGTTTTTCACTATGTATTCAGTACTGTGTGAAAGCCAAGCAGCATTCAGTGTATTTGGTTCCTAGTCCTTCTGTCACGGAAAGTGTAGTGGGAAGCATATCTGAATAGCTGGTTTGAGGTGGAACCTTGGGTGTAATTGCACCTTCCTGGATCATAACTTCCTTCTATGTGAAACAATAGTGTTGGTGATGATAAAAGTGACATAGTTAGCAAGTAGTAAGGTAGTAATAAGTTAATAGTAAGTCACATGAAGTGAGGATGAGAACTGTGCTCAGGCCTATACTCCACCACTGTGCTATCCTGACTCAGGTGGACTAGCTGATATGTGCAACTCTAAATCGATGTGAGACTATATTTCCATTTTTCCTCCAGGCAAATGCCTACCCAAACCATTAAGCAAGATAGTTTTCCATCTTATTTTTTTTACTATTTCTAGGGAGACCATTAGAATTATTTTATATTGGTACAAAGTAGATTAATAATGTTGTTAGTTTCAGGTATATAGCATAGTGATTCAATTATATATATGCATGTATCCTTTTTCAAATTATTATGAATATTAAGCAGAGTTCCCTGTGCTATACAGTAGGTCCTTATTAATTATCTGTTTTAAATATAATGTTGTATACATGTCAATCCCAATCCAAGGATAGCATTTTTTTAAAGTATAAAGGAAGACTTTATATATGCCCCAGTTATGATGAAAGTGTTTCTTCATGTTAAAATATACTCTTTGACACAATTCTAGCACATTTCCTTTAATATGCCTACTTATAATTGTGATAATGTGTTACATATGTGAAAATGGGCTATCTTATATCCTGTCTTTCCTAGTACAAATATTCCCAATATTTTCATTTCATGTCTTGTCTTTTCTCATAGCTTTTCCTCACCACAGTTTTCCCTCATTCCTCTAATCTATTTAGTCAATATGTACATAAATTTAAATGCCACTACATGTCAGAGTCTGTCTTGGATGCTGGAAATATCAAAATGAACAATTTCTCCAGAAATCATTAGAGGCTAATAATCAACAGATGAGTAAGTGCTATAATGTTAAGCATGACGATTTCATGTGAGAGAGACTATACGAATATCAAAAGGAAGTACTTTTTACATTCGCTGGAGTGTAAAAAATAGTTCTCCCTAAGAGAGAATGCTTGAGATAAATATTGAAGGAAGAAGAAGAGGAAGGGCATTCCGAGTAGCTGAGGAATCAGCTACGTGTTTTGTTGACACGTGTGTCAACAAAAGAGGCCTGCAGAGCGCAGTGTGCTCAGGAAATAGACAGGTAGTGGCAAAGGCTGCTCCCAAGAGCTTGGGTCAGGAATAGCAAGAAGTGAAGATGAAGAGGTAGGCTGAATTCAGGGAATAAAAGGCCTGTGTATTCAACCAGCAAATTTGAACTTGACTCCCAACACTCTGGAGAACAGTGAAAGATTTAAAGCACGGGAGACACATGATCAGATAGGCATTTTCTAGTAATCTTCTTGAGAGAAAAAGTGCTAGGAAACATCAAAGATGGATCAGTGAGATTTTCTTTTTCTGTGTTAATAGCTGTACTGAAGCAACTTTCTACATCAGCAGGGAAATTTCATTCAGAGTACACTCTCTATATTGAAATAGTTATTTCTCAGGTTTAATCAATTTTTCCTAGGTTTACTAAGATTTAATTGACGTACAACATTGTATAGGCTTAAGGTATGCAATATAATCATTTGATATATGCATATACTGCAAAATGACTGCTATAATTATGTTAGTTAATCTGTCTATCACCTCAGTTTTCTGCCAGGGCCTTTAACTAGTCCACCCAAGGGGACACCAGCAGGCAGGGCTGGTGAAACTGTTGATAAAAGTCAGCCTCCCAAGACTAAGCCAGGCAGGGAAGGGTGGAAAATTGATCTAGAGAAAAAAAACAGAAAATAACCAGCACAGTATAATTGAATATTACACGTGGCCAATTTGCTCTTCAGCCTTCTCCAATATGACTTCATCTCCCATATGCCAGGAAATCAGGTCTTGTCAAGGTCACCAACATGCTCAAGTTGCTGAATGCAAAGAACGCATCTCTTCCTTTATCTTGACTTCCAGGAGCATTTTGCACAGTTGCCTACCCTTTGGCATAGTTTCTCTTTCTCTATCCAAAATCTGAGTTCTCAAATGCCTCAGACAGAGGTCTAGCCAGGTGTGTGTGGCATGGTGCTTATCTAATGTAGAGGCATTCTTAAGTAAAAAGATACAAATTTATAAATACATAATTAACTATGAAAGTATCTATTCAGAAAGAGAAATTGCAACAATTTTTAAATGTTTATAAACCAAAAACATCTTAAAATTCTTAGAAAGCATATTTTTAATTAATTAGCTTTCAGACATGCCTTCATAGTACTTTTTCCCCTGTACAATTTTGCCTGGATATTTTTTGGTCATCACTTCATATGACAGTGATTTTGTAATATTTTCTGTAGAGAGACTAGAAAAATGATGCAGTTGTTTCTTTTGGTTGAACAGAAATTGTTTGATATTATGTGTAGCTTAGTGACTTTTTTTCAGCTCTGTATCATTATTGGTAATACCATATAAAGTTTTAGGATGGCTAACTTGCATAACTTCAATCAAGTTTCTTTCATATTTAAGCTGTAAGATTTTATGACACTTCAAGTCTTCTTGTAGAGTGATTAATTATAATTACTGTGAAATGACAACACTCATTAACAATTTGTCATCAGTGTCCTCATCATGGTGAGGTAGAATGAGATTTATATTATCTTGTACATTCTTAGTATTTTTCCTCACATCAGCAAGAGCTTTAATTCCTTTCCAATGTGCTACTGAGATTCACTTCTTGTCCTTAATAAGATTAACAAACCACATAAATCCTATTCTTTGCTATTCTAAATTTATCTTTTCCTCCTAATAAATAACTGCTCTTAGTATGATATATACATCTATTTTTTTACCATTTGCTTTTTTAGAATAATTTGTATTGATTTCATCTCTCATCTTTATTGTTTTTGTTTCACAGTCCATTAATAATTTTACTTGGACTTACCTTTTAATTCTATAATTAAATAAATTTAAAGACAACAAAAGAAGGAACTCTTCATATGAAGCTCAATTCAATGTGTAGTTTCTCAGTTATTTCTCTTAAGATGATACAAATGTCTTTCATTCAGAATTGTAGTTAAAATGCTGTGTTGGAATATTAGTAACTTAAAAAAAAACTTTATTTTATATTGAAGTGTAGCCAGTTAATAAGGTTGTGATTGTTTCAGGTGGACAGCAGAGAGTCTCAAGTATACATATACATGTATCCGTTTAAGTAACTTTTTGAATAAACTTTTTTGCTTCTTGTTTATGTTCAAGTTTCTCTTTCAACTCTTCCACAACATTTTAGGGTCTTTAGAATATCAATGTATCTAGGTTGTAGGGCTTGAACAACTTTGTAATGGAGACATTGTCTTGTTACATTTAAATTCTTAACAATCAAAATGAGGTATTCATAACTGTTTCAACCTACTGAGTAGTCCAATAGTATTAGGTGATGTGGCAGCAGCTTTTCTCTAGAACAATTAAGGGAATAAGCTGTGCAAGGTATGTATTATAAATACTTATTAAAGTTCTTAAAGTGTGTTGCAGCCCTTTGTCCTTACTTTTTATATAGTTGCATTGTCATATGTTTTATATAGTTGCCTTGTCATATGACCATCCATGAACTGTGTAGCTCAATGTCAGGTTAAAACTGCCCAGAATTTGTTACACTTTGTGAATTCCAGAAGCATTTTATGTTTCACATGCCTTCTGATGGTGAAAAAGTTAAGAATTGCCATGGAATTTTTCCCTGATAAAAGTAGGGCATGATAATTGCCAACTGACCTGTACTTGTAACAACCAACATAGAATCTCTAAGTAAGATGATGATTAGAGTGTTCCTGTAAGCTGTTCCTATATAAAGATAGTAAAAAGTTCCTATATAGGGATGGTAAAATGTAAATTAACTATACAATACAGAGGCTATGAATCACAGAGATATGGCTTACTGAACCTACTAAATATATTCATAATTCTACCTCCCTTTAGCCATGTTCCGAAAAATGACCTTATCCATCGCAATATGCTTGACTAGGTAAAATAATTGCTAAGGTCGACTCTGGTTCTTAGAAGGGGCCAGAGTGAGTTTTCCAACTTTGGGACTCAGTTATTGGTCAGATTTTCTTTTCTATCGATTTTCTCTTCCTGGTCTATAAACTTATCCAGTCCTAAGATTTTAAATCCCTCTATATTCCAACATATTTCAAATTTGTAGTTGTACATATAGTCAACTGCCAACTTGACAATTTTATTTGAATGTCTAATAGTCATTCCAATATTAATACTAAATATTTCTAAAATGCAGATTTTGATAGCTATCTCCTCAACCCATTCCTACACCCCCTCATCCTTGTGCCCAAAGTAACCCCCTTCCCAGTCTTTCCCTTCTCCGTATATAGTACCATCATCCACTTAGTTGCCAAGCCTCAAAAATAGGAGTCATCCTTGATTCTTTATCTTCCCTCTGTTCTCTCCAATAGTAAGTCCTGTAATTTTCAGCTTCAGTGTGTCTCAAATTATTTTTCTCTCTGTCTCTAGTTTACTACCTTGAATCAGACTCCCATTATATCTTATGTCTTAATCTTCCACCCTGGACCTTTTCTAATATGTGAATTGGATTATGTCCCTTCCCTGCTTAAGACCCTTCACTTGGCTCCTTCTTCCTTCAGATAATGAAGCCCTGGCTATTCACCATGATTTACAAGGTTCTGCTCATCTTATCTTTCCAATCCCATCTCATTTTACTCTGCTATGTGCAGTCGTGTCCCACTCTTTGTGACCCCATGGACTGTAGACCACCAGGCTCTGCTATTTATTCAGTAAGCAGCAACGCAGTAGGTTCTTCATGTTTCTTAAACACATCAGGTCCTTTTCTGTTATGAGCTCTTATTTTCACCTTGTGGGTGAAATGACTTTTGCCACTTCTTTTCATCCTTATTTTTCAAATCTCAAGGCAAAGTTCACCTCTGCAAGGAGGACTTCTCTTAGTTGTTTCTCTGAAGCAGCCTTCCCCAGGTACTCTATTGCATCACTCTGCATGTTTCCTTTATTGCACTCAAACTATGATTGTCTAACTCATTATTTCTTTTTTTTGTTGACTGTTTACTGCACAAGAATATAAGTATTATGAAAACAGAAGCTTGGACTAACTTGCTCCCACTGAATTCTCAGAGCCTAGCTTCATGCTCATGTCTAATAAGGGCTTAATAAATGGTTATTAAATGAATGAAGACCTACTCCTTATTTTCTTCCCTGTAACATAAGTGGCATAGTTTTTGCTAGTTTATAGAAAGGTGAGAATTAGTGGAATCAATGCTTTCATAAACATAATGAAATATTTTCTTTTTCTGACTAAGTTTGTGCTCATTTTCCTTACCTTCTCCTCTTCCTTCTTAAGATTCTGGGTCCACTTTTCTTCCACTGTTCTCTCCTCTGAATGTACATATTATCGATGTATTACCACGAATTATCAGTAAGCTGCATTTCTAGTCCTTACTTTCATCCTGAGGACAAACCTGTGTTCTGAAAAGATGCAAAGTGGAATTAAACCTCTCCTTCAAATAAACCTGTTTCTTCTTTTGTGTTAATAATGTCAAGATTTCTCTGAATTACTCAGAGTGTTTTTCTCAACCTTCCTCTTTCACTTCCTAAAGCAAAATGGGTAACGAGACTGTTGCTCTATCTTCCCAATACTGGAAATAAAAACCAATATACTTTGAATTTGTCCAGTCCTTCCAGTTCCTAGGGCTTCTAACCAAATATGGAACCTCACCATCCAGGACCTGAGGTGTCAGGCCTAACTAGCCTTTCCAAATTCAATATTTCATTTGGTCAGAATATCCTTCCATTTACTGCCCAGATCATCTTTTCAAATATAGTCATTGATACTACTTTGCTTGGAAATCTTTGAAGTTCCTTCAGCTTCAGAGTAGAAACCAAAACTTCAGCAAATCCTTCAAGGCACTCTGTAATCTTGTTTCAATACATTTTCCAGTTTTCCTGCTCATGATAATCCATTGCAACTGCATTCAGGGCAGTGGACACCAGTTATAATCCCTTACTATTTGAATCAACTCATGCTTTACTCTATGACAGGATTATCTTCTTCTCAAATTTGTACCAGTTTAAAGCTTGTTATTTTAAAAGGCAAACTCAAAACCACCCTAAGTCAAAAGCCATCCCTAGTTGGCTTTCATCTGTTATTTGCTATTTTACTCTGAAAGCTCTTATTGCATTCTTCCTTGTATCCTGTTCTTTTTAACCCCTTGGTTTCTAAAATGACAGCAGAATACAAGTTCTCAAGGCAGTCTAACAAAAAATTCAAAAATTGAAGAAGTATATATATTTCCTCTTCTCTTCCTTCCTCGATCCCATTTATTCCCTAGAGTAAACCAATGGCAAGTGTTACTTTCAGAACTTTTTCCAGACACTGATAAACATATATCATTTTAAAAAATATTGAATGGATGCTAATAGACATATGACTCCATAATGTCACTTTTCACTTGGAAATATTTATTGGACACCTTTCTTGTCAGCAGAGAAGGATTTACCTTCTTCTCTCCAATTGTATCACTATAGATGTTGCAGAGACAACTAATTGTCTTCCAGTAGCTTTATTTTTCCTTCCATAGTAATAGAATACATGAGTGTTACCCAGGCACATATATGTTAAGAATAAAGGCCACAGTTCCAACTTTCTTGTAGCCAGGTATGGCCATGTGAGCTAGGTCTAGTTGATAGGATATAAGGGGAAGTGAGATGTGTATCTTCTGACAATAATCCTTAAGGGGAGATGTGTATGTTTTTCCTTCTCTTCCTTCCTTTCTCCTGGCATGAATGCAGATGAGATGACTAGAGCTGGAGCAGCCATCCAGGTCTATGATAACATTGGCAACAGAGGCTGTAAATGATGGATCAACAATTGAAAGCCTGGGCCCTTGACTCTGCAGAAAACCCTCTAGTTTTGAACTGCCTATTTCATATTTTTGTAAAGAGACAAAAATTTAAGAATGTTTTAAAGAAAATTTAATCTTGTTAAGTAAGCCTTTGTTATTGTGAATTTTCTTCCCATTTCATTTGAACCTAATTCTTTATAAATAGTTGTGCTTTAAATGATTGCATTTTGTCCATTATTTATTTATTTTTTCTTCCCTGTTAGACTCTAATATCTTTGAAGGCTTACCTATGGCCTTGTTCATCCTTGTCTTCCCATAGAACCTAGTACAGTGTCTGGTATATGGTCAAAGCTCAATTGGTATCTGTTAACTTGAACTAAAAAGATATTTGAAAGAATAACATTTCTGAACTGCAGTGACAAAGTGGACTTCCCTCATTTTTAAATTAATCCCAGAACCACTGCCACAAGCAAGTTGTTTCTTATGGTTAGGAATATGTTTTAACTTTGCAACAGTGCTGATATTGATAATTAAAATATTTATCTTAGTGGTGCCTAAAGAATTTTGCTTTGTTTTCAGATCTGTGTTATCAACTACAACATACTTTTTCAAATAAATTTGTCTCATAAATTTTTATGTCTTGACAGATTCTGCTATAAAATAATAAATAGCATGATAGCTTTTGTGTGGAAATGGAAGGTTGGACCGAATCAGTCGTTTTTATCCTTTTGTTGGTCAAAAGTAGGAAAACCATATAATTTATCACCTAAACTAAATGCAAGCTGCGAGAAGATCTGTTTGTCATAGGCTTCTATAAAAATGTATAAAAAAAAAAGGTGTTTTTCTTTTTTTGGAGAAACACACTAAAATTTTCATATAATTTGAGTAGAGCTTGATCCCACTACAGTTTATCTATTGAAATATAGGGATCTCCTATAGGTTTCTTATAGATTAAGAAAAAAAACTCCTGAGTAAAATTACCCAAAGTTCCTGCATTAAAATTATGTAACTCCGTCAATCTAGTATGCTGACAATCTGAGTCATTTATAGCGCTGACTCTGGACAGCTTCCACTCTTAAGTACTCAGCCCTTACTACAAATCCACACCTCGTGTCTCTTTATATTTGTGAGACTTTACGCTTTACATATAAGATATAGCTTCTTTCCACAATCACCCACAGAAGAGGGAGAGATTGGACCAGCCACTGCAGCAGAAACTCTCTGCTAACCTAAGGAATAGTGCGGCCTAATGGCTCAATGGAGTTCACCAGGTGCTCCCCAGCCCCATGGTTCCTGACTGCCCTACACCCCAGATCTTAGTCCTCCTGAAATCCCTGCTCAGGGTAGCTATCAGACATATTAGGTGTGAGTGATTGTCTGTGCAGGTGGTGCCCAGTCACAGTACTGATTAAAAAGCAAGTGCAAATGTGTATTTTTCAAATGCATATAAAATCATGGACTCAATTTTCATTTGAATAGAAGAAAGACATACTGGCTGTTAGAAAAGTATTTAGAAAATGGAAATCAGGATGACAAAGGAAGGAGTAACTTTCAGTTTCACAAAGGGAAAAATAGAAAGGAGAATACACCTGAATGAAATCCAATATATAATGTGGCATAGAGATGGTTATCATTTGAAAAGGTTTGAATCCACTTTTCTATTACCAAGGCAACCATCAAATTATGGACTTGCAAAACAAGAAGGAAAAAGCAACAGTAATGAGAACACCAAAACTACAAATGAGAAGGGCAATTTGTGTACAGGTATGAGTTTAATAAAGAAAAAAACAAAAAGCTGCTTTGTTCAAACTAGCTTTTGTTGATAAGCAAAATAAAATGTATTTGGAAAAATTAGCATTCACTTCTGCATTTCCAGAAAATATCAGAAAAAATATACAAATACCATTCAAACTATGTATTAACTCCTGATGAATTCATGGTAAGGTTTTGTTAGTCCTTTTTTTCAAAGATGTGGATATTTCATACACAGTGGTATTTGATATTTAAAGCTCTCAGTGTGATAAGTATCTTATTAAAGATACTTCTTTCCTCCAGAAGTTTGATTTTAATTTAAACAAGTGGACAGAGTGAACAATGTTTTTTTCTCTTCTTTGCTTTTGTTAGGAGGCACTTAATCAAAGAGATTGGTACTAAGCATTTAAGATAAATTTTGCATGAGAATGTTGACTAGGTAATTTCATAAGGAACACGGTGAAAAGCTAATGAAATGTTAAAAGTAATGGTCATCACTTAGTTTTTACTGAAAGCTAAATTAAGGTGCCAAGTATATGTATTTACATAAAATTTACATCAGGCTATGTAGAAAGCACAGACTTTTTCCCAGATGTTTTCTGAACTTCTCAGTTTTTCTTTTTCTTTTCTTTTTATTCATTCCAACCCGGATCATCAATCTAGTGTGCACCCACATACACAACACACATATACACTTACAGTGGTATAGGAAGAAATGATAGAGGGTAAGCTATTAACTTGAAAGACACAGTGCTGTAGGGTCGATTTGGAGAACAATTTTATAATTTTGTATTGTTGGATCAGGTTCAGGGGCTGCCCAGTGCCTTTTAATGGTAGCCTTACCGATATGTTAGTGACATAGTCATGGTTGCTGTAAAAGAAGTACCATGGACTGACTGATTTTTAAACAATAGATATTTATTTATCACAGTTCTGAAGCCTAGAAGCCAAAGACCAGGGCACCAGCATGGTCGAGTTCTGTTCAGAGCCCTCTTCTGGGTTGCAGACTTCCAGCTGTGTCCTCTAGTGGTAGAAAGCAGAGAGAAGCAGTCTCTCTCAAGACTGTTGAATCATTAATTCATGAATCATGAATTCACAATTCAGTCTCTCATGAATCGTCCATGGGATTCTCCAGGCAAGAATACTGGAGTGGGTTGCCATTTCCTTCTCCATTAAGAGCATTAATACCTTTCTTTTGAGAGGGCTCCACCCTCATGACATCATTTAATCCCACTTAACTCCCAAAGCCCCACCTCCCAATAACCATCCCATTAAGTGATTAGGGTTCCAAAATACGAATTTGGGCAGGGACACAAACATTTAGTCCATAGCACATGTTCTGTGTAGCATCCTTATTTTCATGTCAGAGAGTTCTCAATGTCCGATTGCATAGAGGAAACCCAATGCAAAGGCAATCTGCAGTTCTGATGACCAGAAGCTCACAATCCCAGTGATGGAAATATTGTGTTTGGGAGATCTGAAAACCCAGACTCTTCTGTGGATAGCTGCTGTTTCTACGGCTGGACTAGTAAAATTCAGCTGAGATGGCAGAAAACTGCTGGAAAACAATTGTCAGTGCTACCCTGTACCCGCTTTCTCTGGTTTGTATCTGTGCCACACGGGCCTCCCTTGGTTCCTGACCCAGTTTCTCTCCTAAACTTTGAGAAAATGCCTGTCCTGAGAGTCAGCTTGCCACAAGGACCATTGCTGTAAAAAAGCACCCCTCCATCCCTTCTACCCTGTCTTGTTCTACATAATGGGCAGAATAGAAATCCCACTGCCCCTGACATTGAACAATTCTTTCTCTTTTGAAATGTCCTCAAAATTGAACATTTGCCCCCTACCCTCCCCGTTGTAGCCAATGAGGGACTGTCACATGTACCTGAAGACCAGTTAGAAAATCTCCTACCTCCAAAAATCCCACCTCAACAGAATGCTTGCCAATCAGACATCCTCTCAGTATTTGCTCTTTTAACTTCCATAGAACCTACAACCCTGGACCCCTACTGAATCAAGGATAAGGACAGAGCTGGGTTCCTTTACTGCAAGTTTATGAATCATCAGCCTTTGTTAATTTTGCCTTGGACTTCTCTGTGCCTTGGACAGCTTCAGTTCTGAGCCTGGTCTTATGTCAGTTTTCATTTTAAGTCCTGGGTATTTATATTGTCACTGTACTTCTCTTCTGGGATTGGTACAGATATCAGAGCCACCCTGGCTTGGGCTCACAGTTAATGCAGCTGAGAGGAATCAGGGTCCACGTGAGCTGGCCAGTCAGTCTCAGGGTGGGGGTGCTGGGCTGTTTCTCCAGTCCCCTTGTTACTGTTTTCATGACGGCTCCTTCTTGTGCAAGAGGGCTTCTTTTCCATGTGTATATCCTCCAGGTTGGTTTTATGATCTTCCTAATTCTATTCTGTGAGCTCCGTGGTGTGTCTTGATGAAATCTCCTTTCTGACTACATTGGCCTGAGTTGGATTATTACGCTTGCCAGAACCCTTCAGATAGATAGTCTCTTTGAAATAAGAATGAGCCCAGTGTCCACTGTTCTTGGCCTCATCAGGTATGCTGCTTCCTGAAAGTGCTGACCTGTTTCTTTAGGAAGCTTGATAAGCATTTATTCTTATGAATGGACTGTAAGGAAGCAGAGACTGTGAAGGACAGAGCAGTGTGCAGAAGGGGCACGCAACGGCTTTGAGACTTCCTTGAGTCTTGTTCTGCTTCCAATAAATGCAATCTGAGGGAGTGGAGTGATGAGGAGGAGTCTGAGAGCTCGGTGTAGCATTAGGTGACTTTCCCATATGTGGGTTATTTATCTATTGGAAATAAATCTATCTGAATGTGGTATTGATCTTTTTCCAGGTTGGCAAAAATCCCAGGGAGAAAAATTTACCACTGAGGATGGTGCTGGATCATTGCTTTCAGAATGATATCCATTTTTACAGGCTCCTTTGGAATTTTGAAAATACTCAAATAGAACTACTGGTTTCTAGATCACTACGGCAGTGAGATATTTTACTTTGGCTTTGGGAATCAGAACTGTGGTTCATTAATACTTTCCTTAAGGCTGAGAATAAGACTTTTAACACCTGAGGCTGTATTCAACTCCAGATTTGCATATATTACATGAGTGATAAGTAAAATTGCTCTAAAAATGTATAGTCACAGATTCAAACCAAATCCTGTTTATGACTGCTTTTTTATCTGTGAAATATTCAGGATGTAAAAAGAAAAGGCAACTGAAAATAAGTGACCGCAATTTTATTATGCATTTGTTATCATCAGTGTATCTTAATTACTTTCCTTTGTGTATTTTTGAAAACAGTGGATTACATATCCAGGTTTTTTTTTTTTTTTTTGGTTTGATTTTGGAAAGAATCTTGATTTAAGGTAAGATGAAGTTAGGAGAACAAATGTGTGGATACCAGTGGGGGAAGGAGGTGGGATGGATTGGGACATTGGGATTGGCATATATACCGTACTATCTATAAAATAGATAACTAATGAGAACTGACTGGTTAACACAGAGAATTATGCTAAATGAGAGGAATATCCATGGAAGAGGGGATGTACATGTACAGGTGGCTGATTCGCTTCACTATACAGTGGAAACTAGCACATTGTGAAGCAACTATCCTCCAACAGAAAATTTTTTTAAAGAATAAATTGAGTTGGAAAGTTTCATGTTAGTTAACTTATATAGTCTGGTCTATAAAGATTCACTTTTTTAAGGGGGGGTTATTGAAACAAAGAACTTGCATTTGATTTTTAGCTTGTTTGGATTTTGTTATGAGACTAGAAAAAAATGTTCTTTAGCACGTTTACTTCCTCAGTATGAAATAGCTGAGTTGTGTTTTTACTTTTCAATCACATCTTTTTGTTTAAACCACTAAAGTGAAAGAGCTGACAAACAGAAAGGACCTGGCATTCCTGAAAAGTGACAGTGATATCCTTCAACACTGTTTTTTTTTTTTTTTAATACAGAATTTGAGCATAAGTGCAGTACAGTGCTGCATATTAAATGGCATAGGAATTAAGCATGATAAGTTGTCAACTTTACATGAAAACACAGATAAGAAAGATTTTAACTTAATATATTTTTGGAAAACAGGGTCTGTATAGTATTTCTCTCTGTATATCAGGCAGTGGGCTACTGCTGTCTGACCTGTAGTTTGCACTCAGCAAGTACTTAAATGAAGGATGTAATGATCCTTGAGGATGTAGCGTACGTCAAGTTTTTCACCTTGCTTTTCAGACTCCCCCCCACTTTTTTTTTGTTTTAGTGATTCATTCAGCAAAAGTGGTTTGAGGGACGACCCCTTTTTATGAGGGACATCAAAGGTGGCATTGAACTGAAGAAGACTCTCTGGCTTCTGAGATCTCACATGGTGGTGGTCATTTGGGAGGAGGGCATCTTTGTCAGGCTTGTCAACTGCCTTTGAACTAGCTGACCCCTCACTGACCAGTTTCCATGTGAGAGGTTGGAAAGATGACAGCTGTAGGAAACTGGCTAGTAGGAAGGGTCCTGGTTGTTGAGTATCACCTACTCAGGGAGCTGGTGTGCTTGAATTAGAATTACCTTTGTCACAGAAGCACCAAGAAAAGTGATACAATGGGATGAAAAATTTTAAAAATGTTTCTATAAACCAAAAGAAACTGATTAACCAGGAAGAGGAGATACTAGTTGACACCAAAGCCTTGATGAACACTCAGTCTCTTCCGTGAAACCAGTATTTCCTTGATTACAATCTCTTGAAAAGTGTGGGAGTCCTCTTACAAAGATTGTATTAATTAGTAGCAGAGCATGTTACTAAGAACATTTGTTTAGATTTGTTTATTTTAATCAACTAAGAAAACTTAAGCAGAACAGAGAGCCAAATCAGGTCTTTTATCTGAAAACAAAACAAAACAAAACAATTCCCGATATTACTGTTTATGTTGAACAGACTCTTAATTTAATTGAGACCATCTGAAAACTGTGTCTTAAGCATAATCTGTGGATTGAAGTAGAATACATAATTGCCAACAAAGGTCCGTCTAGTCAAGGCTATGGTTTTTCCAGTGGTCATGTATGGATGTGAGAGTTGGACTAGAAAGAAAGCTGAGCTGAAGAATTGATGCTTTTGAACTGTGATGCTGGAGAAGACTCTTGAGAGTCCTTTGGACTGCAAGGAGATCCAACCAGTGCATCCTAAAGGAAATCAGTCCTGAATATTCATTGGAAGGACTGATGCTGAAGCTGAAACTCCAGTACTTTGGCCGCCTGATGTGAAGAGCTGACTCATTTGAAAAGACCCTGATGCTGGGAAAGATTGAAGGCAGGAGAAGGGGATGACAGAGGATGAGATGGTTGGATGGCATCACTGACTCAATGGACATGAGTTTGAGTAAGCTCCGGGATTTGGTGATGGACAGGGAGGCCTGGTGTGCTGCAGTCCGTGAGGTCGCAGAGTCAGACATGACTGAGTGACTGAACTGAACATAATTGTTTATTGAATGTTGTTGTTTGTTGTTAATTCACTAAGTCATATCCAACTCTTTTGCAACCCCATGGACTGTAGCCCACCAGGCTTTTCTGTCCATGGCATTTCCCAGGGAAGAATATTGGAATGCCATTTCCTTCTCTAGGGGATCTTCCCCATTAAATAATGTAATTTTTGATGGGCATATCTATTTATTAATCTTTCAGGGGTTCTTTCTCTTGTTTGAATGTATATTTTCTTTTGGTTTCTTCTGATTTATTTTTCCTAATTTTTATTTGTTTTCAGTCTTTTGAGGCTGACTAGTCTGAAACCCAAACTCATCATTTTCCCTCTCTTTGCACTATTCTCCAACCTTGCTATTTCTTTACTTTCTTAGTCCTTAAAAGATCTATGATCTTCTACCTACTCTGGAATCAAAAGTCACTGGGAAGCTTCTTGTGTTTTAATTCATCATATCCAATCAGATTTCGAGAACTCTGGGTAGTGCATCCAAATTGTTTTTGCCCCTGCTCACTTCTTTTCATTCACGTTTCTAGCATCCTGCAGCCTCACTTCCTCTTGCTTGGACTATGAAAGTATGTTGACCTATTTCCAGCAACTTCTTTTTCAGTTCCATTTTACATGTTAAAATTAGATTAATCCATATAAAACAAAGCTGTGATCATGTAGCTTCCTGCTGTTAAATTTCCCATGATACTTTATTGATGTAACAAAACAAATTCTTTAGACTGGCACCCTGGTTTCCACATTCTGGTCTTCTCTCTCTCTCTTCTCAGCCTTATGTTCTACCATTTCTGGAAAAACATCCTATATTCCACCAAAGCCAATCTCTTGTTGCTACAGGACTGCACCATCTGACGCTGCAGCCACTAGCCTTTAGTGGTGAGAGAACGCATATACAGATGTGAAGACCACATATGAAAATAGAACTCTGACACACCATCTGCAGCAGATAACCCAGAACACCAGCCCATGATCTGCTGTAACCAGCTGGTTGTCTATATGTCAGAGCTATAGAAAGTTGGATCTCCATCTCCAGCAACACTCCAGGAAGCTGAACAGTAACCCCTGCAACAGTAGTGCCCCCAAACCAGGACTTGACTCATAACTGACAGTTTCTCTCTTTTTTGTCTCCATTTCCAGCATAGGACAAATCAGAGAAAGCCAACTGTGTACCCCTAACCAACCACATAGGTTGCACCACTTCTTAATGCCTGAACCTTCCCCAGGCTGACAGCCTTCAGTCAGGGCGCACCTGAGGCCTTCCTTCCCTTTTTTCCACCGTAAAGCTCTCCTGCTCCCCTGCCTGCCTTTGAGCCTCTATAAAATGCAGAGTGTAGACTGACAGTGTCTGACTCCCTTGTTAGAGTGAACTCTGTGTAAAGACTTAGCCTGTTCTCATTTGGTTGGTCTTTGTTTATTTCCACAGTGGCTAGTTAAGTTAATTAAAATTATATTAAATGACAAATTCAGTTCCTCAGTTGCACTAACTAAATTTAAAGTGCCCAGTAGCCCCATGTAACTTGTAACTATTGTACTGGGCGGTGTAAACATGGGATATTTTCATCATCTCCAGAAGTTTCACTGGACACTCTACACATGCTATGGTTTTCCCACCTCATGCTGCTCCTCCTTGAACTGCCTTCCTTCTACATGTTTACCTGTCAAACTCCTACCCGGTCTTCATGACCTAGCTTACCGTTTCCCTCAGGAAGCCTTCACTGATGCCTCTATTTAGACATCACCTCTCATTTCTTGGATTATACCTTTCTGTTGGCACTTTTCACAGTCTTTCTTCTTGATTAGTGATCTTTTCTATCATGCTATCCTGCTCTATTATAATTACTTTATTCTTGCAGGCTCTCATGCTTCCTGTGGAGTAACCCCATGGTAACTTCTGGTTTTTTTTTGTTTTTTTTTTTTTTTTGCTTAAATTGGTTTGTGGAAAATAAGGGTCAGATTGAATTACTCACTTTAAGAAGCCATGGAATGACAGATAGAACTGAAGTTTATATTTTATTGGAGACATAGTCTGTACAAATAGCAGTGCACATGGCTTTGCTCTTCCCTATTTGACTCTGCTTCCGTTGTCCTCTAGACAGCTTCATTTAACATCAGAAGCATGTTTATGAAATTAGCTGGGGACCATCTCAGAGTCTCCCATTGTTATTTCTCAAAAGTTGTTTGAGCCTTCAAAAGTCTTTTCATTGAGTAGCAACTAGGAAGGAAGCTACAGGTCTACGATTCCCAAAATACTCTTAGAATGACTACCTTTTAATAATGTCTTTAACACACCAGACATATTCATGCCTCTGTGCCCTGCTCATATTTTCCCCTTGCCTAAAATATGACCTCAGAATTTCCATCCTTATACCACCTCTGTGCCTGGTGAACTGCCTTCATATGCGAAGTTAAATATCACATTGTGAAGCCTTTGTCACGCTCATTAAATGGAGTCACTCCTTTTTCTGTGTGTTTATCAATATCTGCTTGCATATCTCTTTATTCTCAGCCTGATGGATAAATGTAAACCCTCACTCTTAAAGTAATACTACTAGGACAAGTACACATGGGCAGTGGAAGGGGAAGTTAGTCCACTTATGTTTCTTTTCAGGATGGGGGCATTGCTGCTATATTTGAATAAAAGTCACCTCAATCCCGAGAGAAAGCTCTACTGTTTCTCTCCTTTCACCATCAACCTAAATCCAAGGATTGTGAGCTCCTCATTTCCTAAGTGGGGCTAGGGAACCCTCTTTTCAGTACCAACAGAAATTGTGTCTAGGAGAAAGCTTTGCTATGTACTAGGTGCCTAAAATTGTGACATTTCCTAGAAGCAGAAACTGGCTAGAGTCGGTTTCTAACAAATTGACTCGAGTTTCTAACAAACTGACTAGAGTCAGTAATTCTAACAAATAATTATTTGCTAGAGGATTTGGGATATCCTGAGATAAGGAAGGAGACTGTGATGTTAGGTCATAGGTGAGGATGAAACTTAAAGGGGGAGACAGAAAGAAGAATAGAATAAGAGAAGAAACTGGACCATCCATGTGGGGCACCTTTAAGAGCCTCTTCCTTTTGAGATTGGAGAGAGTAGAGTGCTCACTGGCATAGTAATTGATCCCATCCTTCACCCTCATTTCTCTCCTCTGTCAGCTTTTGGAAAAATTACCTGAACCCTTCAACAAAGAAATACCTAACCCTTCATAACATATTTACTCATGTTTGTGCAAGAAAGCATTCAGAATGGGTAGGAATGCCCTGCTCTGCTGTTCATCCAACAGCAGTCCACACCCTCATTATGGGCTATTGGGTGCTAGGCCGAAAATAGCCAGAGGAATAAGAAAATTCTCTTTTATGTTAACAACGTCAGGTGGTGCTAACGAAAAGGAAGATTCTTCCCCTTAGAATAATTATTACAGGGTCACAATAATTTTTCATTAATTTAATCAATAATATTTGGAACAAATATTTGAAAAATTGTTGGTGTAAGCTAAGCAAGGAAAGCAGATGCTGTATCTTATCTTTCTTTGAATCCTGAATGCAGCCCGTGTCTCTGATACATGGTGGGTGTTTTTTAAAAAAATTTACAGAAAGATTTACCGAACCTGCTAATTTATGAGATTCAATTGTTGGCTGGAAGTAAATGCACTAGCTATTCCATTGGAGGAGGGGGGCGGTAATATGAGAATTTCTTTTTCAAGCTCATGAGCTTTCTTTCTTCAGGCTGTTGAAAGAGATATGGATTTAACTTGAAAAAGCTATGGCCAAAATCCTCTCATGAAGACAATTATACAATTATAAGGTCTCAGAGCCTCGAAAATCTCAGGACCCACTTATTCCCATACTTTTATTTTGTGAATGAAGATACTGAGATTCAAATAGTTTTCATGGAGCTTTTAAAATGTGAAAATATTCTATTAGAGTCTTGCCAACTGCCAGGTTAATTTAAAGGTTTGGGCTTTGTAGTCAAGTTCCCGTTCAGTTTCTCAAAGTTTCTGAATGTTTCCCACTGGGACACAGGTCTGGGTGTGGCGCTCATTACTTCCCATCCTTCCATCCTGCTTCTTTCAGCCCGCTTGCCTAGAACTCAGCTCACTCCCACCTCTGCCTCCTCCCCTACTGCTAACTCTGGAAGAAACACACATTCAGTTCAAGGACTCTAATTTCTCCACGGAGAAGGGAGGATATGCGGGGACCCGAAAAGTTAGGGAATGGCTGCCGGTGGGTGCCACGTTGTGTGTCTCTGTGACTGACACTTGCTGCAAAGAGTCATAGGCTGGACCACTAGAAACCCCAGACACTGAAAAATGCCGCAGATGTGGGGAGGACTTTGGCTGGGGGATCCTCTAGAGAAACTTTTCTGGGTGATCTGCCTTTTCAGCATTTCTCTGTCTACCGTTCATCACCCAGCTCCAAATGTCCCTCAGCAAACTGAGGACTTCAGGGAAAAGAGTGTCACTTAATTATGAAAACACATAGTTGCTTTTTTCCCCAAACTAAACATTTTCTGAACAATAAAGGGGTTTTTGAAAGCCATGGCAGTGTTTTAAAAATGCCTTATTCATTTTACCAGATTGATCCAGAGTTGATATAGGTTGTGGAGAAGGCAATGGCACCCCGCTCCGGTACTCTTGCCTGGAAAATCCCATGGATGGAGGAGCCTGGTGGGCTGCAGTCCATGGGGTCTCTAGGAGTCGGACACGGCTGAGTGACTTCACTTTGACTTTTCACTTTCATGCATTGGAGAAGGAAATGGCAACCCACTCCAGTGTTCTTGCCTGGAGAATCCCGGGGATGGGGGAGCCTGGTGGGCTGCCTTCTATGGGGTCGCACAGAGTCGGACACGACTGAAGTGACTTAGCAGCAGCAGCAGTGCACAGAAAAAGTGTGGGAAGCTGATCTACATTGGCAATATATAGAAGTTGGAACATAGATCTGGCCAGACAAGGTTCCACCTTCTTTTGTGATTGTTCTGGGGTCCAAGTCTGAACTATGAGTTTTCCCATCATTTTGGGGAATGGAGAGTGGGCACTTGTGTCTTGGCTCAAAAAGAATGAACAGGGTGAACTACTGGCTCTTCTTTCTGCTTCAAGTTGCAGAAAATCCAACCAATAGTGGCTTAAACAAACTGGGGTTTATTCTCTCATGGCAGGAATCCTGGAGGTGAGGGGGAGCAGGGTCATTTCAGTGGCTTGTTGATTTTGGAGACCTGGCAGGAAAACTTATCCTTGACCAAGTGAGGTCTGAATGGTGGTGGTTGGGGCCTGTGAATTAATTGACAATCTGGAGTTTTCTTCAGAGTAACAGGAGAAAATGTTATTGCACACTCATGCAGCAGCATTCTATAAAGAGAATCTCTTTGAACAGCCATGGGTAAAGGTTTATATGCTATCAGCATAATAAGGGCATGTTGGTGGTCAGAGCTTCTGTGGGAAAGTGTGGGAGGTTCTGATAAGGTTTGTGACATATTTTCACAATTCTCATCCAGGTGCTGGTGCAAATGGTCACTCTCCTGCCTGGCTGGAAGGTCCCTCGATGGGGATTTGTGGCAGCGGATTCTCACATTCTCTAGGTGCTGAGGGTAAGTCTTCTCTCTCTCTCTATCTCTGGCAGCTGAATTCTCAGAAAGCTCTGTTAAAACAAAGTTTAGATAAACTTTTTTCAGCTGCTGTTTGTTCAGGTGTTTTCATTTTGAAGTATGGCTGTCCCTCTGTAACCGCGGGTTCTGCATCCACGGATTTAACCAATCTCAGATGGACTGTAGTGGTTCTCGGAGTTTTGAATGTTGTGGAGTTTTTCCACTTGGACTAAAACTTGATCAGGGAGTCCTGATGCTTCTTGAGATTTCTCAAAGCTTGAATGTAATGCATGTGCTTGCCGGGGTCCAGCCCCGGTGGATCCAGCGTGATTCGAAGGTGGGGACGGAGTCGGCGTCCTTGGAAAAAATACATATTTAATTACAGATATAGAGAGAGATTAGAAATGGATAGTGTAGTAGGAAGATTAGTGGAGAAAAAGAGGCTGAATAACTTGGATTACGTGGAATAGCATCCATGCTCCAGATGGGAATTCAGCCAGAAAAACGAGGAGCAAGAAGGAAACGACATGGGGGAATCAGTCTTTCTGGAAACTGATCCGATTTCTTTATTTTTGGGTTTGCTTATATACCTTTTGTTACACATAGGGATGAATACAGAGTCACGCGGGGGTCAGCAGTCCTGACCTTTATCAAAATCAGGTGCTTCACATAAATGTATTTAAAAAAAAGGTCTTAGGGATATTACATCATCTTCTAGCCATGAGTGAGACCTGCTGACGTTTTATGATCCTTTCTTTCTGATAACCAAAAAACTTATTTTTTCCAAGGGTGTTTTTTCTTAAACCAGGCACCACCCTCCAAATAAAGTTACATTCCTATAGGGTGAGGGTGTAGTGAGTTACAATCAAGAAAGGAATTCATTTAACCCAAGGTTAACATGATTAATCTTAAAGGTTAATACTTATTTCTCCTATATGCTTAAAGGTTAATACTTATGTCTCCTATATGCTAGTTATATTCATTATAAGGGCAGGGAATATGGAGATTTAGCAGCAAACGTCAGCCCAACAAATGAAAATCCTTTCACCAATGTTCCCCTTAAGATCTATTTAGTCTCAAGATAGTGATAAAGTTACATTTTTACATAGCAAGGACGCAGTGATGTATAACAAAATACAGTGATCTATTACAAAAGAGAAAATTCATTAACTCAAAAAGTCTAATATTGCTAACCTTAAAAACTACTGTATTTCCTTTTCTATATTCCAAATACATTGATTAATATATTCCCAAGTGTCTAAGGATATGGAGGCCTGGCGGCAATCATTGACTCAACAAGAAGAAAAAGCCCTATGCTAATTAAGACTCTCAAAATACTCCAAAGCTCTCTGTGCTGTTTATGGTTAAGAGATAGTAAACAATCATGTGCGTAGTGGCAGCAGTATGGATAATCCTGTCACACAAGCTAGTCTGTCAGCAGAGAGGTTTGACCTGAGACATCCTTGTCCCACCCAGAGCAGGGAATTAGCAGCAATTATTGACACAACAAATGAAAAACCCTTCACCAATATAATTCCTAACCAACCCACTATACTAATAATTTCTAACTCCCCACAAGAATTTACCTTTAGTAGGTCTAAAACATCTCGTGCCTCTCAGGTTGGGAGGCTGTAAACAATCACATGTGGCCGGATGAACCTATACAGGCGGGCTAGATAACCTTCAGAGGAGTCCCTAAGCTGAAACACTCTTGTCACGCCCAGGAATTTTTATTGCCTTGGAGCTGCACGTTTACGCCTCTGAGAGAAACGGTTATGGGGGAGAGCATAAAACAGACTGGTTTTGGGGTAGATGCTCGGGAACAGGGGGTTTCCTGAGGCTTGATCACGCCTTTGCGTATGCCAAGCCTCCTTCCTCATGACCTTTGCCATGGGCGGAGTTCCTCATGCTGGCCCCTGGCATGTGCTCATGTCTGAACGTGAACTTTTAGGTGATAGGTCACCATGGTTAAAAGTAAGATTGCAAAACTACTTCTGTCTCCAGCAGGGCCATTATAATTGTTAAGAGGATCATTTAGGAAGCTGTGGATGCTTTGCATTCAGTTTGAGGTGATATTTTGGTAGGATTGATAGGGGCCCTTTGGCCAAATGTTCATTCTGTGAATTTTGAGAGAAAAAGAGAGGTGATCTAAGGCGCCTGCATGCACAGAGGGTGCAGGCCTGTCGTCATGAGGATGCCGGTCGGAAACAGACTCCTCCCGCGGGAGATGGGGAGAGGAGGAACAGCTCTGCAAGCTGGGGCATGTCTCCACCCTGGCCTCTTGAGTCTCACCTTGGCTTCTGAGTGTCAACTATCTCACTTGTAAAATGATTTATTTTGAATGAGATAATGTGTGAAAATGTGCAGAATAAACTATGAAAAGAAATTCTTCATGATTTCCCAATGCAAGCATGGGCAGAAAAGAGGTTGAGCGAGTTATTTGGAGGGGTTTGTTCAGCCCTGAATAGGGGTCCTCACTGCTTTTTACTGTCTTTCCAAGAGCAGTCATGACTCCTGTGTCCTCATGGCTCACCCTGTAGTACTGGAAGCTGGGTCCTCATTAGGAGGTAACTTCCCATTATTGACAAAGAGTCTCTCCTTGACCAAACTTCAGTCAGCCTCCTCTGAATCTTCTCCCTAACTAAGCCTCAACTTTGGGGCTTCTGTGTTTGTCTTTACATTGCCTGATTTTAGCAAGAGTCCTGCTAAGTTGATTTAGCCAGAATACCCCATCCCCGATATCTGATCATCCTTGATATCTGATTGGGTTCCTCACCCCCACCATCCCCCAGGTGACATCTGATCACTATGGCTTGCCTTGAGCAAGAGTCCTGGTAGGCTAGTTTAGCAATAATTGCCCTCCCTCATAGTAATTTTCCATTTACTGACCACCACTCCCACCTCACTCCTTGGCTGTAAAACCCCTACTTCCTGTTGTGTTCTGACTTGAGCCAGATCACTCTCTCCTCCTGCAAAATCCCACTGCAGTGATCCCCACACCTACTGCCATGGTCCTGTATAAAGTTGCCCATACCATTCTTTAGCAAGTGTCATACAAGCTTTTTTTCTTTAACATATTCTCTGGTTTTCTCTGGGACAATGTTGTATCTTATTTCATGGACCAATTTGTTGTAGGTAATTTTTTCTCCCAGCTCTCCTAGCAGAATGTATATGTGGAGTGACATAAACTTTTATAACTATTTCCAGAGAGGAATATAATTTGGACTATTTTTCCCTATGTTTGGTGTACTGGTAAAGGACCCAGGCAATAGAAATGTGAAATTAGTCTATTCTTGGGACAGTAAAAATCTATAAAAAAGGAACACAGGGATATGCCTATTCAGGTCTGCCTGTGGGAAAACAAATCAAGAGGGAATGGCCGAATGTGAATCGCTTCATTTAAAAATGACAACCATTTTAGTATAATATGGGCTGGCGTCTTTGTCTTATAAGCCTTGGTTTAAGAATATTTACGACCAAGTGGTTCCAGAGTCTTGAGGGATTTTATCTCCCTTCTATTCCACAGGTGTTGGTTTTGCTACCATTGATTTCTGTAGCTGTCTTCAGCTCTACTCAGCCCAGGTGGACTATGGTTTCACAAATTTTAGATGGAGAATACGTTCCTAGTTTTCATTTTATTTCTGTTATCATGAGGCACTTTGGACAAGTCTCAACCTAGGGAAACAGCTCATTTTCCTGCCATCTATTGAGTACGCTGATATTAGGAGAGGCAATGGCACCCCACTCTGGTAATCTTGCCTGGAAAATCCCATGGACGGAGGAGCCTGGTGGGCTGCAGTCCATGGGGTCACTAAGAGTCGGACACGACTGAGCGACTTCACTTTCACTTTTCGCTTTCATGCATTGGAGAAGGAAATGGCAGCCCACTCCAGTGTTCTTGCCCGGAGAATCCCAGGGACGGAGGAGCCTGCTGGGAGGCTGTCTATGGGGTTGCACAGAGTTGGACATGACTGAAGTGACTTAGCAGCAGCAGCAAGAGAGATTTAAAAGATTTTGGGGGGCGGGTATGTGTTGCTCATTTCCAAACCTCGTCCTGTCCAGTAAATGCTGGGAGGACCTGAAGATCCACCTATTACTGGAGAAAGCACTGGAGTGGGGAACGCTGCCATTCAAAGGCACTTCCCTGTCACCCAGCCATTTTATGTTTACAAACTGAAACTAACACAAGACTGTAAATTAACTATGAATGTGGATGTGTTTGTTCAGTCTTGTCCGACTCTTTGCCACCCTAGGACTATAGCCCATCAGGCTCCTCTGTCCATGGGATTTTCCAGGCAAGAATACTGAAGTGGGTTGCCATGCTCTCCTCCAGGGGATCAAACCCATGTCTCTTATGTGTCCTGCATTGTCGGGCAAGTTTCTTACTACTAGTGCCACCTGGAAAGCAACTATATCTGCGTGTGTGCTAAGTCACATCAGTGGTGTCCAACTCTGTGCAAACCCATGGACTGTAGCCCACCAGGCTCTTCAGTCCATGAGATTCTCCAGGCAAAAATACTGGAGTGGGTTGCCATTTCCTCCGCCAGGGGATCTTCCTACCCCAGGAATCGAACCTGTGTCTCTTGCACTGAAGGTGGATTCTTTACCTGTTGAGCCAGCACGGAAGACCCTGGGAAGCAACTATACTCCAATAAAAAATTAAAAAAGAATTTCAAAGGGATAACTTCACTTAGTATAGATTCAGCTCTTCTAACTGTAGGTAGAAGAGACTAAAGCCCACTAAATGATTTTTTTTTAACTTAAAAATTACCACACAAGTAAATTTTCTTTCTAATTACTGTATTTACTCATGATAATGAGATCAATTCATATGCTTAAATCTGTTCTAATTTCTTAGCTGCTTTTGTCTCTAAAACATACTGGTACTTGAAACAAAGACTTTCCCATCTTCATGCTTACCTTCCAGTTTGAAATTGTGAGTACATCAGGAAAGTTCTCCTCGTAAACACAAGAGACTCAGGAAAAGTCATGTTGATAGAAGCCCCTTCTTAATAATTTTTGGAACATGAAAACCAAAAATGTCCATCAGGAACAAGGTCAGCCAGCCTCATTCTTTATGTTCTTTGGTGGCTGCCTAAGTGATATTGAATCAGAGCTCATGCCTTTAAAGCTAGCTCATGCTTCTGCTAAGGAGGTAATGTGGCTTTCAAGAATTTCTCTGTGTCTATGAATTGCATTGGAGGCCAATCAGCTTCACCCTTCCAGGTCTCCTAATTATAGGTTAAATATGGGAAAGTGAATCTAATAAGGGATCCCTTTCCTGATGCAGTTATTTTTAGAAACATTTAGATGACAGGGATTCTATTCAAGTATGCCTATTATGTTTAAAGGTGACCTTAGGGAGGATGTGGGTCTTCATTATTTCTCCACAGCAGAGCCAGCCTTGTGCTGGTGCCGTAGAGCTGTCACACCTGGCTCTCTGTGATCAGAGAAATGTCAGGAGGCAGAGTGACACTCACAGGCCCTGAGAGCGGATCCAACCCACAACCTTTGCCTCATTAGCAGCCTGACCCAACCAATCAGAGAAAAGCCTGCCTTTGATTCTGCAGCACAGACATGGCTGTGACAAGGCCAGGGATCACCTCCTTGGTATGACTCCAAGAGGAAGTCCTGAAATGCTTTGTCAATGCCGACCACCATTGTAGGATGCCTTTCACTGTGTGTCTTTCTGCCTTCGTGGGTCTCATTCTCTCTTTAATTAAAATGCCAGGATGCTCAAGCTATTCACTGATCTTCAGTAAATGCAAGCAACTTGAAATCTCCATTTTCTTTTTCTCAGAAATGCATCAACTCCTTGCAGATGTGCACTGAAATCCAATTACCTAGATTTTCAGATTTATTTTTAATTAAAAAAATTAACTGTTCCTTTGAAAGGATTCTGAACTTACAAAATATGTAGCAATATAGTACAAAGAATTTCGATATACCCTTCACCTCACTTCCCCTAATGTTAACATCTTAATGTAATCTTAGTTTAATGATTGAAACCAGGAAACTAACATAGGATACTCTTAACTAATCTATAGAACTTACAAAAACTTTTCTAATTGTACCACTAGTATTCTTTTTCTGATCTAGGATCCAGTCCAGGTTTACACATTATATTTAGTTTTCCTGATTTCTTAGTCTCCAATCTGGGACAGTTTCTCAGTCTTTATTTTTCCTGACTTTTGAAGAATATCATTCAGTTATTTTGTAAAAAGTCCATCAATTTGAGGCTGTGTTTTCCTCATATCGAGTTCAAGTTATAGATTTTGGTAAGAACTTCACAATAAGTAAGTTCCCTAATATGTATGAGTTCCATTCCGAGAGCACTATAAGATGATTAATGAAAGCACAAGAATAATACTTTTAGCGGGTATATGTATGGTAACATTTCTAACAGGTATCTCTTCATGGAGGAATACAGAACATGAAAAAATAAATCATGATGTCTGTTAAACATAGAATAGATTGGTGATTATTTGTTTAAAAAATGGAGATTCTATACCACTTCAGACTTTTCCTGATGTAAGACAATGGTAAAAAGAAACATACCATTCATTTCATTCTATTGGGCTATGTATCTGTCAGGTCATTTATGAGGATAATAATGCATATTCTCAACCATTTAGGCTCCCTCTTCATTTTTATTCTGATTTGGTCACCCCCTTTATCTGTTTTTATTACAAGGCTGAACAGATCTGGTGTGGCAATCAATAAGAATAATGACAACAGTCACATAACTGCCAAGACTTCAGAAAAAGCTCTGACTTCTGGTGAATCCCATGTCCCCATTTCCCTGCATCCCCTTTGAGAAGCAGGTTCTGTTTCACAAGGCAGTTCAGGGCACCCCACGTGTTGCCAGGCAGGTTAGCAGCTACTGGTAGAGAAAAGGAGCCCCTTCCCCCAGTGTTTCAGCATGCTATGTGCTTAGTATTCCATGTCAAAGGCAGCAAACTTGCCAATCATAAGACAATGTGAATATAGTTCTTTCCAAGTCGCTGGGTAGATAATCATATTGTTAGTTATTGGAAATCTGATACTCCACCTAAGTGTTTATTAATAGGCAGGGCAGTCTTGCTTGCTCAAAAATAGCTAAAAGTTCTTTATAACATGTTTAAATGGAATACAAACCAACGTTTATAGAGTGGTTAAATGTAATTCAACTCCATTAGTAAAATAACATGCTATTTACAAATAAAACACTCAAATCAACTGTGGTCTAAAAAATTCTCCACACCCTTTCTATCCCTTTCTTCTTTTAATGTCCTCTTTGAACCTTATTTGAAAAACATGCCTAATTGGTCTGACTCAAAACAAAGCTAGATTTCCCCACCTTGTTTCCTTAAAAAAAAAAAATGGCTGTACTTTTTCTATTTAATCTGAAGCTGTAATAAGAATGACTATCAGTTACCAAGTAGGATTACATAGCATTTGTCACTTGGTCAGGGGCAACACTAGGAAAAAAACAGCCCAGGTAGTAATGTGAATGTGCTACCCAGATCACAGGCAACTATGAGTCTCCAAGTCTTCCTGCACCTTTAAAATGGGAGACAAGGAAGTGGGTATGGCTGAGTTGAGTGATGAGAGGGGTGAGGGAAAAAAAGAAGATATTTTGCTGTGGCCATTGGAGGCTCTCACCCCGATGACAGACTGTGACCTTGACTTCCTGCCAGTGTCCTGCATGGGCTGCATCCATGTTGCTTTAACTCATTTCAGTCCTTTCCTGTTCCAGAACTGAATTTGAGTGCTTTCATCTTGGGAAATTGACTTACCAGTTAAATATGGTAATGTGGTTGTAATAGATAAGAAGTCCAGAAAGAATAGCCACATGTTTAAAGTATTCTTGGCAGGAAAAATAATGACTGAAGAAAAGGGTGAATTACTGTGAAGTATGGCTTCCCAGGTGGTGCTAGAGGTAAAGAACCCACCTGCCAATACAGGAGACATAAGAGACATGGGTTCAATCCCTGGGTTGGGAAGATTCCCTAGAGAAGACATGGCAACCCACTCCAGTATTCTTACCTGGAAAATCCCATGGACAGAGGAGCCTGGCAGGCTACAGTCCATATGGTCACAAAGAGCTGGACACAACTGAAGTGACCTAGCATGTAGCATGGCCCCATTGACGATGTCTTTGGAATAAAGCTATTTTGACAATTGTCAAATAAATAGCAAAGTGAAAAAAAGAATGCAAAAATTGTACATATGCTGTAATCATGCCTCCAGAAGATAAATTAGTGCATATGACTATGACTGGGAAGAAGCACAATAGAATGTTAAAAATGTCATTTCTGTGTGGTAGGGAATATTGATGATTTTCATCTTCCTTTTACTTTTTCTTGTTTCCCACATTCTCTATTAATATAATAAACATGAATGCCTTTTCATAATAAAGCAAAATGAGTAAGACACATATACACATGTACATGTCCTGAAAATGTATTTGAAAAGGACTTTTAAATCATACAAACTACTGGGTTTATTTGGAGACTGAAATTCCCATTATAATCCCACTTTGCGTTGACAGCATTGTCTTCAGGAGGATCTCATTTTAAAATACAACATGTTGCTTCTAGAAGGTAATATAAATCCATTAACATCTCAGAAAGAAAAATGTACCTAATTTTCTGGCCTGGGCAGACTGCAGAGGGCATGAACCTAAGGGGGTAGGAGACATATTTTGATGGAGAAAAGCCCAGGACTTGGAAATTTTTGGCTGGTTCTCCATGCAAATGCTTGGGAGGAAGTGACACTGAAGAAGGTTTCAAGGTAGAGAAACATGGTCTGGCCTATTGGAAGGGTTAAGTGGAATAGGGTGATAGGAACAGGCAAAACTAAACTTGCTCTATGTTTTATCCTCATTTCATTCTGCAGCAAACACGCCTGTTCATAACTCTTTGTGCAGATATCTGTTTCTTTAGGATAAATCCCTGAAAGTGAAAATATTGCATTAAAGGGTATGGATAATCTAAGACTTTCCATAGTCAATTTTGGGCACATTCTAGGTAAAAGCACTATTTGATTTGTGCCAGACTGAGAGCACCTGACCCTAAAGAATTTCCATGGGACTTTACACAAAAAGGAAAAGCCAGCCACTCCCCACACTCTCTCAGGACTTTCAGGAGGACTTCAGTAGTTGCACAGGAAGTTATTTTGAAGTCACTTATTCTGAGTAACAGATGGAGCCACCCGAACCTGGAAGTGAAGCACGCCATCAACCAAGGTTCTATGGAACCAGTTCCCATCTCAGCTTGCACTTTCAAACAGACCTCTTTGTTTATAGCAGTTGAATGCGGCTGTCTACTAGGGATCAAATTAACTGAAAATAAGCTCTGGAAGGCTGACAGCTTTAATTGTCATTTAATAGACCCATTTCCTAAACTCCCTAATATCTTGTGTTGATTGTGATTGTCAAGGGTCCCACGATTAAATCTAATTTAAATTGATGCTCAATTTGGCCAGGATTGAAGAACTACTGGGTGGCAATTGTGCAACATAACTGGGTAAAATTCCTTTCATCTGTCGGTGGTTAAAAGTATTTGAACTTTTATACTTAAAATACAGCCCATCTGGAATCCTTAAATGAAAGCTTTAATTCTCAGAGAAAGGATTTGAAGGTCTCTTTGTCTCTCGCAGAAGGCTTTAAAAGGCAGTCTGCAATTAATGGATGAAATCACCGGCACAATAAAACTCTTTTTTAAACCAGATTTTAATAGGCTTATATCTCAACCTTGGCTTGGTAGTGTTTAGGATGAAAGGATGCTGGTTATTTGTATGACCTCTGGGATACCTATGATGATCTGGTGAAAAGAAATTATAATCCTTCAGCCATTCATGCTTGGAAGATGACTTGCAGTAGGCACATACATTATCCATGTCATGCTTTCCTTTTGGGGAACATTCAAAGGTTATTACAATAACCAGCAAGTGTATAATGGATCAATATTTGCTGCACTAGTCTTTTTGGTGGTTGTTGCTCTTTCCCCTTATTCTCTATTAGGTTCATCCATATCAGTTAAAGAAATCTGGATATATGTTCTTCACATAAGGTATCCCTCTGCTCTTCCTGACAGAGGGATAAGCAGATGCCAGGCACACTTTATACAACTTGAGGTTCTCATTAAACCTTCACATGAGATTGAGTCCTGTCACATAAATTAGTCAAGCTTCTCTGAAACCTGCTTAAGGATTATGTCCCTTTTATTGCCAGCAGTCCCAAAGCAGGTTCATTACAAATGTGAATCAGACAGGAGACAATATTGTACGTCCACATCAGAAGACTTAAGGCTGTTGATTCCATTTTAGAAAATGTGGTACTTCGGCCATGACAGAAGGTGAGAAATGATGTCTCCGAATCCCTAGCACATGTCTACACCTCAACATTCTTGGTAATGACAGTTAAGTGAAAAAGTCACCATTCGGTGGAAAAATCTTTTGGGTATCAATACATTGGTACAGTTGCCCAAAATTGGGGTTAATAAACCATCCTTGGTTATAAGAAGGAGATGATGTGGTGGAAAGAAGAATATTTGATAGATATTGTCTAATATGAAAGATAAAAATGAGTTTTAAGATGATGGTTCACATTTTGGGATAATGCTTGATTCTTTCTGTTTCTATATGGCTTTTATTCTCTTTCACAAAGTGCCAGTTGTGCTCTAGATATAAAATCAACAGAATTTTCTGTGATAAAATTTCTTGCCCTCAAATTTGCTGATTGGAAAAGAGGCTAATATACAAAGGGACATGTTTCATTTTTACTTATGTAAATAAAGATGTATAAAATAACACTGTGAATCTGAAAATTTAAACATTTTTTAAAACTTGTGAAAAAACTCTTGATGTATCCCTCTGGTTGAAAAAGATATCCTAGTTTCTTTTTCAAGATTCGAAAGCAAGGGCCATGAGCTGGAGCTATTTGCTCATTTGAGGTAAATTGCCTTGACAGTGCATAAGAGAGAGAAGTGCACTGAGATAATTGGGTTCAAAACAAGTGTTTGCAGAGTGGAGACAGGAAGCTTTTCGTACAGGTGAAAAGATGTGTATATGAATGATTGGGTTAAAGGTCGACTTTGGGAAAGGATACAAATAAGGGTCATAATTTCATGAGAGCATAAAAGGAAGAGAATTTTAACGTTCACTCGGGAAGCACAATTCCCTACTATGTGCACAGCTGAGCATCTGGTGGAATTCAGGCATCTGCCATGGCGGTCACCATAGTTGGAGCCCCGTCAACATCCCTTACCCAACTTTGGTGGGTGATTCCTGACCACACTGAAGGCTTTCTCCTTCAAGCATCTGGCTTTTCCCTCTTCCTTGGCTCACATCCCTTGAGCTATACTCTGCTTCCTGGAATCACTTCTTAAGTAAGCTACTTGTACTCAAGATTTTTCCCCTGACTTTTCTTTGGAGGGAATCCAAACAAAGATACACGCAGAATAGATGCTTGATAGAGAACAATTGAGGGCATTTTTGTAAAAAAATAAAAAAAATTTTTTTGAATCATGTTTGATTTTCATTCAGAAGAACAGAGTTTATTGGAGCGTGAGTATTTTGATGAATTGTAGTGAGGAAAAGTCATGAAGGGAAGTATTTAAGGGAAATAGCAAGATTTACTCCCAGTGTGGTCATGAGGTAACTGATTAACAGGTTGCAGTAGAATGTGATTCTTAGTTTGGGCCATGGTCACAAAGTTTGCATCATCAGTAATGATTGGTGGGACTTCCCTGGTGGTCCAGTGGCTAAGACTCCATGCTCCCAATGCAGAGGGCATGGGTTCAGTCCTTGGTTGGGGAATTAGATCCCAAATGCCGCAACTAAGACCCAGGGCAGCCAAATAAATAAATAAAATAAATATTAAAAATAATGATTGATGATGTGAATAGGAAGAAAATAATTGGGAGGAAACGATACAAGGAATGAATAATTGTGTTTAGCATGTGAAGTCCTTAGAATTTCTGGTCTTTCCCCTCAATGGGCTGTATCGTCGTATTCTTTCCAGTGGAAGTGTTCACTTGTACAACTGCAGCTATATTTTTTTCTCTTTTCTTTAGAAAAAGACCAATGTGGGAAGACGAAGGCAAGGAAACCCAATGTTTTTGGGTTTCTAAATGATTTCTAAGGTTTCCCTTGTGGCCCAGCTGGTAAAGAATCCAGCCTGCAATGTGGGAGACCTGGGTTTGATCCCTGGGTTGGGAAGATCCCCTGGAGAAGGGAAGGACTACCCACTCCATTATTCTAGCCTGGAGAATTCCAAGGACTGTATGGCCCTGGGGTCGCAGAGTCGGACACTGAGTGACTTTCACTTTTAAATGATCTCATTGTTTGTAATGCGTGTGTATTTTTTTCTGCCGGCCTCAAACATCTCAAGAAACAAACAAAAAGTGCCTTATTACAGAGCAACACTCGCTCAGTGGTTCAGGTTGACAAGGACACATTAGAGCTGTTTCTTCTGACTTCGTATAGTTGGATCCTCTTAGCATTCGGTGATACTGAACTAGTGATACTCATTAGCCTAGGGTTTTTTTGAAGCTGCTGATACAGTGTTTCTTATAGTTTAAAGTTCTTTCTCTACTTAGCCTTTTTACACATTTACAGTTCTACTCTGGATTAGTGAGGGTGCTGCCTTTCTGGAACCATCTGAATGAGTTTATAACCCGTAGGGCCCAGGTCTGCTTTCAAGGTTATGCATTGAGTTAGGAGACGACAGAATGACAACAGTAAAATGGAAGTGCTTTTCCCCACCAGCCTCTCTCACCATCTGATGTGTGGAATTTTTTCCAGCTTTCACAGCTGAGGCATTGCTAATTGTTGAATTTGCATTAAGACTGTAAGCTCTGGCAAGCCTGAAATTCATTTTGGCTCATGTCCTCAGCCTCATTCCACAAATAGTATCTCCAGCTCCAAATGCTGAGGCCAAGGGAGAAGCTCCCGAGGAGTGTAAGGCAGTGTAAGACATAACTTTGGCCTTTTCTTATTGTAGAAGGATGCATTTGATAAAAGTAGAAAAGAATTCAAAAACTTAGAAAATGTTCCCTTAGCAATACCTTTCATGTGTCATTTTAAACCAAATTACTTCACATTCTGTGGGAGAGGAACTGATTTTCTGTTCATTAGAAGCAATTTGGGCAGAGGGAAAATTAGTTTTTTTTTGGGGGGGGGCACGGATTTTGATAATTTCCTTTCAGCTTCTTTCTGTTCTAGAAACAACTCAAAGATGGTAGCTATGTGGGAGGTCGATCTGTGTTTAAATCAACACTGACTCAACATATATTCAAGCCTTGCTTCAGAATTCATCATGTGGTGATAGCAAAAACAATTTCAAGGGTAAATGAACATTTTTTGAAGGTGGGGATTTTTTTGTTGCTGAAAATACTGCATTAAATGATTATGCTTCTCTGAGTTGTAAAGAGCTAATATGGACAGGTTTTTACAGTGTGAAGATTTTTTTCTTCCTATAATTTCAGTTGATTTTACTAAAAATGGAATAAGGAGTGTCATAGGGAGGAGTCACATTGCAAACCCACCCCCACTTTTTCCCTTCCTATTAATCACATGCAGTCACTTTCTAGAGAGCAATTAGGATAAGCAACAATTTCTTCATCTTAAAATTAGCTTTTAAGAGCATCCATCTATATTCAGAGATTTAATAAACGCATCTCAGCTCAACCACCTACATCGACCATGGTAGTATAAAATGTGATCCCTTCTCCTCTGCATTTTCATTAGACTGATGATTATTTTATTTTCTTAAAGAATGAAGAATGCCTTTAGATGTCAGTTATCAAATTGGCAAATAATCCTGTTTAATAGCCAAGAAAAGAACAAAGGAAAAGACAGACTGTCCCCTCCTCCAAATGAAAAATTCAAATAAATATGGTTGGTTTGATGGATTCTGAGAGGAAAGAAATGTGAGACCAATAAATCACTGATTTTATTGCATGTTTTGAATTTTGAATTGTTTTTGGATAATATGGGAGCAATTGCAAACAACTGGAACAGTTCAGTTCTTAAACAATTTGCATATAAACAGGAGGAAAAAATTATCATACTAGAGTTATTTATTTCTTGATGAAAAGAGCAGAAACAACATTAAGACCTTGCGATCAGTTTTTCCAGATGCCTGAGTTTATAGTATAAATGTTTACATTGAGGGGAAAGAACTGATTTTGTAGCTCTAACTTTCAGAACTTAGATTGGAGTTAAAATTGGGGGGTGGGTAAGAGGGAGGTGTCAGAGTCTTTGTTTTTTGTTTTTTTTAATTGAATATGTATATATTTTTTAATTTTTATTTTTACTTTATTTTACTTTACAATACTGTATTGGTTTTGCCATACATTGACATGAATCCACCATGGGTGTACATGTGATCCCAAACATGAGCCCTCCTCCCACCTCCCTCCCCACAACATCCCTCTGGGTCATCCCCGTGCACCAGCCCCAAGCATGCTGTATCCTGCATTGGACATAGACTGGTGATTTGATTCTTACATGATAGTATACATGTTTCAATGCCATTCTCCCAAATCATCCCACCCTCTTCCTCTCCCTCTGAGTCCAAAAGTCCGCTATACACATTTGTGTCTTTTTTGCTGTCTTGCATACAGGGTCATCATTGCCATCTTTCTAAATTCCATATATATGTGTTAGTATACTGTATTGATGTTTTTCTTTCTGGCTTACTTCACTCTGTATAATCGGCTCCAGTTTTATCCATCTCATCAGAACTGATTCAAATGTCTTTGTGACCCTGTAAACTGTAGCCTACCAGGCTATATATATATATGTAAATTTATATATAGATATATATATATTTAAGTATATGTATTTATGCACACACACAGATATATATATGTATATATGTATATGTATATTTAGCCACTCAGTTGTGTCCAATTCTTTGTGACCCCATGGACTGTCTATGAGCTTCCCCAGTGGTGCTAGTGGTAAAGAACCCATCTGCCAATGAAGGAGATGTGGGTTCAGTCTCTGGGTTGGGAAGATTCCCTGGAGAAGGAAACGGCGACCCACTTCAGTATTCTTGCTGGGACAATCCCATGGACAGAGAAGCTCTGTGAGCTACAGTACATAGGGTCACACAGAGTTGGACACAACTGAAGCAACTGAGCACGCATGGATTGTCTATACGCTTATGGCTGATTCATGTTGCTGTATGGCAGAAACCAACACAACATTGTAAAGCAATTGTCCTCCAATTAAAAATAATAATACAAAAGGAAGCAGAACTGGGGAGTGGAGGTGGGAAATAAAGAATGATATTACAGGTTATATGTTGCTGTGTGATAAATCACTCCAGAACTGAGTGATTTACGCCACAGTCCTTGTATCATTTCTTATGATTGCTAAAATATGGTAGTTCTACTTACAGTTTTTGGAGGAAACTTTATATTGTTTCCATAGTGGCTGCAATTTCCATTCCCATCAACAGTGTAGACTTTTAATGATGTCCGTTTTGACAAGTTTAAGGTAATATCACATTGTGGTTTTGAATTGCATTTCTCTAATACTCAGCAATGCTGAGCATCTTTTCATGTGCCCATTATCCATCTGTATGTCTCTTAACACACTTTTAATCTTTGCTCTGTTTTTTTAGAAGAAACTGTAAATAGGTGTTTAAATACTCTTGTTTACATTTAACCTTCCAAAAAGTGGTGCTTTCAGAATTTAAAACACAAGGGCTATTTAAGTGCTGAGAATGATGGGAACAGGTTCTTTTCTCTTAGGCTGACTGTATGGAGGACTCAGGAATATCTGCTGTTCTCTAGATCCATCCACCTACTCTCAGATCTAGCTGGTACCTGAGGTCTGACTCGGATAAATTGGGAGCAACATTATGATGAATCTCCATACTTATTCTTTAGATGAAATTGGTTCTGAGCTGCAGTCAAAATTAGGAAAACTTTTGAGAGTCAAGCTTTGGTCCAATGACCTTTTTCTGCATCTTCAATGTTAAGGTCCAGCTAGTGGGTAAGGGTTGTGGGTAGAGAGTAAACTGATGAGAATTCTAGAAGAATCTCCTCTCCTTCCCCAGGAGTTTCAAAGTAGAGACGTATCAAATTGGCCAGGTGGTTCCTAGGGTAATACCAGCTTTTCTTTCCTCAGGCAATTCAGTGAGATGATGCATTGTCTATAAATGATAAACAGGCACAATTTAGGTATCATAGAAGCAGCAGATTATAAGGGAGAAAGTATAGCATTTGGAATCAGAGACCCAGGGGCTCCAATTTTAGCTATATCACCTAATGACTGGTGAGCTTGGTGATGCAGTTTTTTTTTTTTTTTTAATTTTAGGTTCATGATTATAAAATGAAAGCATGACTATCATGGGTTGAATTATGTCCCCTCCTCCACAAATTCATAGGTTGAACTTTTAACCTCCAGTTCCTCAGAATGTGAGTGTATTTGAGATATGTCTTTAAAAGGTAATTAGAGTTTTATGGATGTGGTCTAATGCTATATGCTGTTGCTGTTTAGTTGCTAAGTTGTGTCTGACTCTTTGTGACCCCATGGACTGTAGCTCACCAGGCTCCTCTGTCCATGGGATTTCCCAGGCAAGAATACTAGAGAGGGTTGCCATGCCTTCTCTAGGAATGCAGTATGACTGGTGTTCTTATATGAAAAGGAGATTAGGACACAAATGAACACAATGCATAGATGAGATACCATCCAGAATTTTGAGAAAATATATTTCTGTTGTTCACATTGCCTTGTCTTTGTTACTTTATTATGGCAGACCCAGCAAACTTATGCATTGCCTTTGGAAAGGTTTTTAAATATTCAAATCACTGTGTTAATATAAAATTATTAGTAAAACAATATTTGTAGCTACTGTCTCAAATATTTTGAGACTGAAGGAATTTGAAATTGGGTAGATTCCACAAAGTTCCCAGTTATGGAGATTTATCCAGAACACCAGTAATCAGTGTGTCAAAGGGTATTTCTTGACTCGGGCTCATTTAGTAGCAAAATGTGATGGAAATGGAGCCATTTCCTAATTCCGGCCGGGCTATGAAACCCAGAAAGAAAGTAAGGAAGCTCTTTGTTCTGTGCTCCTACATTAGTTAATGGTTGTCTTTCAGCCCAGAAGGAGAATCTAGTTCCCTCTGTATCACTCAGAATTCCCAAGAGTAGCTGAGCTAGCAGCCAATTTCTAGGAAAGAATTTGAGTCATGGGATGAAAGTGTGGTTATTATTTAAGAAAAGGGAATCACCTCGGGTGATTTGTAAGGGACAGAATAAATACACTGAAGTCTGGGTGCTTATTTTTATTTGTGTTGGATAGAAGTAATTTTTTTAGTCTATACTTTTCAACTCAGTATTTATTTAGTCAAGCTCCTGGAGTACTGGGCACTGCCCTGAGAGCATTATGGGGTAGATTGAATACACAAAAATCACAAGCCCTTTCTTTGAAGTCGATACAACATAATTTGTGTGAGACAGGCTGAAAGCAGCCAGGCAATCATGTACTGAGTTTGCAAGGGAAAGAAAAATGTATGTAAGATTAAGTTGGGAGAAAATTTCTGTACTTTATGTCTTATAGTCTGAGAACGCAACTTTTTAGAGTCTTCATGGAAGAGTCAGTCATTCACTATTAAAAAGACTTGGAATCCATATTTAGGGTGTTCACAGCAGATTTTTAATTTAGTATCTTCTTCCTCTTTCTATCCCCCACCTTCCTATAAACCATGTTATAATTTACATGTACAAGTTTTCATGAGCTCTGACCCCATCAAGAGAATTATAATGATGAGAACCTTGGCAAAAAGGATTATCAACTCGGCAGCAGGGTATGAAAAGAACAGATTCTTCAATAACTTTTGTATGATACCCAATTTGTAATTTATTTTTTTAAAAAAGACAAACCTATGAGGATTAAAGCACTCAATTTGATAGCAATGAGCAATGCAAAAATTATAGTGAATTGGAACAAATTATCATCAGTGAAATGCTTTGATCAACCTGAGATGAAGGCAGTTTGTAACTATAAATGGTTCCTTTTTAATCAGATTAATTGTATTGATCTGTTTTGGGGGTGAAATTTAGGGTAGGTAATGATGGCTGTCTGGGGAGGCCTTACAAATAGCTGTGAAAAGAAGACAGGCAAAAAGCAAAGGAGAAAAGGAAAGATATAAGCATCTGAATGCAGAGTTCCAAAGAATAGCAAGGAGAGATAAGAAAGCCTTCTTCAGCGATCAATGCAAAGAAACAGACGAAAAAAACAGAATGGGAAAGACTAGAGATCTCTTCAAGAAAATCAGAGACACCAAGGGAACATTTCATGCAAAGATGGGCTCGATAAAGGACAGAAATGGTATGGACCTAACAGAAGCAGAAGATATTAAGAAGAGGTGGCAGGAATACACGGAAGAACAGTACAAAAAAGATCTTCACGACCCAGATAAAAATGATGATGTGATCACTAATCTAGAGCCAGACATCTTGGAATGTGAAGTCAAGTGGGCCTTAGAAAGCATCACTATGAACAAAGCTAGTGGAGGTGATGGAATTCCAGTTGAGCTGTTTCAAATCCTGAAAGATGATGCTGTGAAAGTGCTGCACTCAATATGCCAGCAAATTTGGAAAACTCAGCAGTGGCCACAGGACTGGAAAAGGTCAGTTTTCATTCCAGTTCCAAAGAAAGGCAATGCAAAAGAATGCTCAAACTACCACACAATTGCACTCATCTCACATGCTAGTAAAGTAATGCTCAAAATTCTCCAAGCCAGACTTCAGCAATGTGTGAACCATGAACTCCCTGATGTTCAAGCTGGTTTTAGAAAAGGCAGAGGAACCAGAGATCAAATTGCCAACATCTGCTGGATCATGGAAAAAGCAAGAGAGTTCCAGAAAAACATCTACTTCTGCTTTATTGACTATGCCAAAGCCTTTGACTGTGTGGATCACAATAAACTGTGGAAAATTCTGAAAGAGATGGGAATACCAGACCACCTGACCTGCCTCTTGAGAAATCTGTATGCAGGTCAGGAAGCAACAGTTACAACCCGACATGGAACAACAGACTGGTTCCAAAGAGGACAAGGAGTATGTCAAGGCTGTTTATTGTCACCCTGCTTATTTAACTTATATGCAGAGTACATCATGAGAAACGCTAGACTGGAAGAAACACAAGCTGGAATCAAGATTGCCGCGAGAAATATCAATAACCTCAAATATGCAGAGGACACCACCCTTATGGCTGAAATTGAAGAGGAACTAAAAAGACTCTTGATGAAAGTGAAAGAGGAGAGTGAAAAAGTTGGCTTAAATCTCAACATTCAGAAAATGAAGATCATGGCATCCGGTCCCATCATTTCATGGCAAATAAATGGGGAAACAGTGGAAACAGTGTCAGACTTTATTTTTTTGGGTTCCAAAATCACTACAGATGGTGATTGCAGCCATGAAATTAGAAGACGCTTACTCCTTGGAAGAAAAGTTATGACCAACCTAGACAGCATATTCAAAAGCAGAGACATTACTTTGCTGACTAAGGTCCATCTAGTCAAGGCTATGGTTTTTCCTGTGGTCATGTATGGATGTGAGAGTTGGACTGTGAAGAAGGCTGAGTGCTGAAGAATTGGTACTTTTGAACTGTGGTGTTGGAGAAGACTCTTGAGAGTCCCTTGGACTGCAAGGAGATCCAACCAGTCCATTCTGAAGGAGATCAGCCCTGGGATTTCTTTGGAAGGAATGATGCTAAAGCTGAAACTCCAGTACATTGGCCACCTCATGCGAAGAGTTGACTCATTGGAAAAGACTCTGATGCTGGGAGGGATTGGGGGCAGGAGGAGAAGGGGACGACCGAGGATGAGATGGCTGAATGGCATCACGGACTCAATGGACGTGAGTCGGAGTGAACTCCAGGAGTTGGTGATGAACAGGGAGGCCTGGCGTGCTGCGATTCATGGGGTCGCAAAGAGTCGGACACGACTGAGCGACTGAACTGAACTGAACTGAACTGAATGATGGTAAACATTAGCAAAGGAACCGTTATCCTGTAGGATTTGTCAGGGCATTTCACTTCTATGAATATCACTTACACAGAAGCAATCATTTCATTAGGAATTTTATCACTAAATTCATTTTTTTTAAAATGAACCCTTTAGGGGAAAAAAAGATGAGTTAAAAGTGCTTTCAAAGAGGAAGTGGTTGCCAGTGTGTGCTCAGTCTTGTCCAACTCTTTGTGATCCCATGGACTGTAGCCTGCTAGGCTCCTCCATCCATGGAATTTTCCAGGCAAGAATATTGGAGTGAGTTGCCATTTCCTCCTCCAGGGGATCTTCCCGACCCAGGGAACCCATATCTCTTGCATCTCCTGCATTAATAGGCAGATTTCTTGCTTCTAGTGCCACCTGGGAAGCCCTCATAGAAGAAAGCACAAACTTAAAAAAAAAAATGAGTTGCCAAGTTAGAACTCATTGAGGTGAGGGCAAGGTGAAATACAGGGATGAATTAGTCTTGGGAGAGAGCAGCAATGGTAGAGGTTTAGGAGAGATTTAAGCTGGACATTGAGGAGGCTGGACGTGGCTCTTCCTATATCTGTGACTGTATCTGAGGCAATTACTCCTTCTGCTAAGGAAATATCATGATCATCTTCCCCTTCTCCTTCCTCCTACATCTCTCCTTACTCAGTCAAGAGGAACAGTGTGGTAGATGATTTTCATGGCTTTAGAAGATATACTGTAGTCTCAGGCTATGTACAAAATGCCTGGACCCATTACAAGTTTTTGCAGAGTTATTAGAGGCTGCTGGTGCCAGCCCACCTTGAAATGACTTTGGACGAGTGGGCTGTAGGTCTGGAGCAACAGACCTGTCGAACAGTGGCACACCAGTCAGTACAGCTGTTAAGAGATGGGATGAGGCAGTGTGGTTGCTTTTATTTCTTTTGAATTCCTGTTAGCAGCAAGGCTCGTCTCCATTTTGGTTGTTGGGTGCAAAGGGACAGTAGTGTTGGCTTCAGTTCAGTTCAGTTCAGTTGCTCAGTAGTGTCTGACTCGTTGCCCAGGTCAGTATGGGTGTCAGTAGAGAAATGCTTTATTAATAAAGACTTGCTTGTACCTTGCCTAACATACTGCTGCCCAACACATGTTTTGGTGAGCAGGTTGGAAGGACAGGAGGTGATATGAACTCTGTCATAAGTGTCTTGGGTAAACACTTGGATGTAACTTTCCCAGGGAGACTGGGGGGACCCTCTCTGGAAATGGGGACACAGTGATGAGTTTAAGTCCTGTTAGACAACTTTCTAGGGTACATGCTCAGAGATTGTTAATGCATTTTTGTTATTATTGCTTTACTCTTACCACAAAGAAATATGTGTTATTTTAGAACACTGAGAAAATACAGAGAAACAAAAGTGAGATAATTAGTAGATTGAAACTTTCCACCTGGAAGAGAACCACAGTTTACATAAAATTTTTCTGATATCTTTTCTCTGTGTGTACATTTATACATATACACACAGCAAATACAGATTTACCAAAATGTGATTGTTTTATTATAAACATTGTTTTCAACGGTTGTGTAATAGTCATCTAAGATGATACCATAATGTATTTAAACAAGAGTCTCTTGTTTCATATTTCAGTTGTTTCAGAATTTCTCTTAGTATAAACCACATTTTCCTGAATATTTATATAGATAATTATATGCATACATACATACATACATACATTATTATTCCTTGGGATGAATCTCTAAAGATAATTAAGAACTTCTGACACATATAACCAAGTCGTCATTCTAAAAATTTGTGTCCAGTCATCATGCATTGAACACACATTTACTAACTGAGCCCTGCCTATGGCCAGAGTTGTGCTATGAGATAAGGATTAAGCAGTGACTAAGACAACACAGACCCTGTCCTAATAGAGACATCACTAAGTATGTAAACAGCAGTATTGGATGTCAGACAGGGGGGATCCAGGGACTACTGGGGCTTAAGCAGAACCACACCGAGTTTCCAGCCCTGTGTGGGTGTGCCTGCATCCCTTAGTCCTGGCCAGTGTGTTCTAGTATCACTTCACTTGTGTTTTATATTTAAGTTCACAGAAACAAAGATCGTGGGTAGAACTATGTTTTGCATTTGTCCATCTATACAGTCTAACATAGTGCGTGATACAATCTTTTATGATCCCTGTCTCACTTAGAATTCAGTCTTTTGAAGCACCTTGTTCAAAGATTTAAGTTTAATAAACTGACTCAGCAACTGGGGAGGGAATAGTTTCTCAGGTTACAGAGCCCAGCCATCTGCTTCCAACCCCACTCTTCCCTCACAGAATGTCACGCATCCATCTGTGGTGGTGGTGCTGGGGGGACTTTTGATCATCTTTCTTTTAGGGAATACAATGAATTCATTATATTCTTCTTTTCATACAGGTGTATGTTTTCCCTCCCTAGATTGTGAGTAAGTTAATGAGTCATATTCACGGTTTCAGGATGCAGGAACTCAAAGTTGCTCAGAAAATGGTTGGCTAGTTGACTGACTGACTGACTGTCACTTGGCTGTTTTGCTGCTGCCTGATGACATTTGTTAGGGCTTTGGGTTTAGGTTATAGAATTCAGATGTGCTTAAAGAGGCTATTAGAAAAGTATTGAGCTTGTTAGTCTAAACATTCCTCTCAAATTCTTGTTTCCCGTAAAGTCTTCCTTTATTGTCCCAGGGTAGAGGAGAATGACTCGTCATCATTTTAGTGGCATAGCAGACTTGGGGAGAGGTCTTAGAGTTCTATATAAGGGAAGCCTCAAATGGACAACAGATGGAGAAACCCGTCCCCGTAGCAGGCTGATGGTGAAAAGGAGAGGAAAGACCGAGCTGGACATTTGCCTGAGAGGGACAGGTGTGCTAGGGAAATCGAGGGAAGCTCAGAGGACAATGGTTTTCTCTGTGATACCCCAGGAAGCTGCAGAGGCTGAGCTTAGAGGCGCCCTGTTGTCAGAAGTTGAAGTCTCAAGGAGAAAGCAGCTGAGGCTCAGAGTAGAGTGTTCTGTAGCCACTGAGGGGCAGAGGAAGAGGTACTATTGGAGTGCAAGCAGAAAGAGGCTAAACCATGGATTACTCCAGAGGCTGCAGCTGTGCATGTTGTCAGGGTGTGAGCAGTGGTCAGATGGACAAAAGATATCTAACCAGAGGCCAGAGGCGCCATGGAGAGCTAAGAACTTCTGTGCTCCAGAGCCCAAGGCCACGCGAGCTCTGGTCCCTTAATACCCAATACCATTAAGAGGGAGCTTGCAGACATAGGAGTGAGCAGTTATCCCAGGTTAGAGAAAGTCAAGTTCGTTTTCTCTCCTCAAAGCCCAGACAAAATTTATATTTTCTCTGCATATGAGTTGAACTGTGAACGATTTTGCAACTTTTTAGATTAGTTCGTCTGTGAGTGGGAATTTATTGGTTCACAGATTCCAAAGGGTTGTAAAGGACACAAACTAAGCTGTGAAAAGTGTACAGTCTAACCCGGAGGCAGGAGCTCAGTTTTGTTCTCTTCTAATCTCTGCTTTGTCCACTACCGACTTGCTTTCTCACTATGAACCAGATCCTGCACATGGGGAAGTTTTATATTCTATAGTTTAACCATTAGAGGAAGGGAGATCTCCCTCAAGGTTGTTTTCCTCTCAAGTTCTAAATCCCAGGGAATGACTGTATTAGTCTACGAGTCAGGTGTCCCACGTGGAAAAAATATCTGTATAGTCTACAGAATGTTATTTCCTTTACTTTAAACATTTTTAAATGTTTATCTTTATTATTTATTTGGTTGTGTTGGGTCTTTGTTGTCATGGGGGATCTTTCTTGTGGGCCGTGGACTCTCTAGTTCTGACACGGGCTTAGTTGCTCCTCGACAGGTGAGATCTTAGTTCCCTGACCAGGGACCAAAGTCATGTCCCCTGCATTGCAAGGTGGATTCTTAACCACTGAACCAATAGGGAAGTCCCTGGCAGGCGGTGTTATTTTTAATGCTCCTCCCCGCTCTTGGGTCGGTTGCCTGATACTGAACCAGCAAACTATGGTTAAGCAGTCAGGATCGCATAAGTCCAGAGTGGTTCCCGTGGTGGTCGTGTATTGGAGGGACAGTTTCCAGAAGACGTAAGAGTGAGGGTGACGGTGAAAGAAAGTGCCAGATATCCACCAACATGACATCAACCCTCTGCCACCATGTATACACTCCCCAGGACATTCTTGCTTCTTGGGGGTAAAATGGTATATTTGCTGACTCCCTCAGGAAAGTCCAGAGTAATCATACCAGCCTCCAAAATGGACCCAGTGAAACTACACACGTGGTTTTACCCCATGTTGAATCCAGACTGGCCTTAGGCAGATGGAATTATGGCTTTGCAGGCTGGGTCATACATGGCACTGTGGCTTCCACTTGCTCTTATGGGTTGCTTGGTCTGGTTGGCAGGACACTGAACAAGCCCTGGGAGAGGATTATATGGAAAGGAGCCAAGACCTCCTGCCACTCAGCAGCACCAACGTGTCAGTCATGTGAGTGGTCATCTTGCTAGCTGATCCTTTTGTCTTCAGATAATTGCCCCTCTGACTAACATTTCATGAAGGACTCCTCCAAGTAAAACTGCCCAGCTAAGTTGCTCCCAAATTCTTGGCCATGAAAAAATGGCAAAGATAATAAGTACTTACTGTTCTTTTTTAAGACACTAGGTTTTGGAGTAGTTTATTATGTATGATTCATTAGTGTCATCTTCCCAAACCAGGCAAATTAGAGTTAACCTTCCAGGCCTGAAGTAGGCATGATGCCCATCTAACATGACTCAAATAGAGAGGACATGGCCACAGAAACCTAGTCATTTTCCTTAGATTCTACAGCTAGTCTATCAAAAAAAAAAAAAAAGAATACAGAAAACAAAGAATCTCTGACCTGTATTTTTCCTAGTTTGCTAATACCACTGGAACACTGGGAGTGTTAACACAACATATTGAGAGAGGGAAGAAGAAAATAAGAAACACTGAAAATGTATTTAGAATCTCTGTTTTCATCCCCACTCTTGGTCAAATCATTAAGCCATTTCTGCTCCAACCTCCCTGGGTGGCTGGGGGATCACATGAGATGACAAAGGTGGAAGAGCTCTAAATATTTTCTGCACCTTGCAGATTATCACATGTCATTGTCACAACTGTGAGGACAAAGTGTGGATGTGGGTTAGAATTAGAAACTGGGAAAGAGAGAAAACAGAAGAAATACGTGAAAAGCTGCTTATTTTTCCACATAAGAAGATAGCCTCCTGATAATAGGAGAACATTTTTAGGCAACCTTGAATATTACCTTATTATGATTTGGGAATATCTTTGTATGTCGAGATCTTTGTGTTAGATCTCTCCAGTTGCAGAGTTGGTAACAAGCAGATTCCTAATAATTCTTTGTTTTCTGACGCACTCCTGACATCCCCAGCATAAAGCAAATGCAGCTGGGTATGAGGGTCACAGCTCTTGCTAATCGTGTGATGCTCACTGATGTATGACTTCACCCTCTGAATGTGTTATCCGTATCAGTCTTCCCACAGGGACCTCATACCTCAGCAGGTATATTTCATGAGTAGAGGTGTAACTGATGAATCTTCTAATTTTATAGTCTGAAATGGGATGATAAAATGGTAGATTTATAGATATTGTTTCATTGTGCACAACACTCACGTTTCTTATTCCCATCTGGTGTGAAGAAAAGAAATTTGCTCTCCCTTTAACGTGTCACGCTGTTAAATGTATGTTGCTTAAGATTTTGAGCTGAAGCAGAGCTGCCCACCAGCATAAAAGATACGGTGTTGTGGACAATACTTTAATGCAAGCAGAACTTAACCTAAGGCGTTTTATTGCCATTGCGGTTGTTTTTTTTTTTTTTTTTTTTGGAAGGGGACGATAAACCTTTATATCCTGGTTTATTAACAAAACTTGTCCTCAAATTAGGATGGGCTTTCTTAGATACACACTTGGCTGTCAATTCTTACCCAAATTTCATGCTATTAAGTGTGCAGACTCCTCCATTGTCATAGTGTATCAGAAATTCTGCCCAAGGAGTAAATTTTCAACTGCAGCCTTATCAGGCAGCCTTCCTATGGCCATGGAAAATGGCTTCTGATAGATTCCAAGGAATTGAAATTGCAAGCTTCTCTCTTCTGAAACCAGAACCAACATTTCTCCCCAGTACCTAACAGGGACTACCCTCCTGACTCCACAGATTCCATAGAAACACTGTTTTTTTTCATGCATATGCTTCAATAGTAAGCATATTCTCATCAACAAGTCATTTCTTTTATGAGAGAACAATTAGGCATTCATCTTACTACAATAGATGAGATACACAAAAATATGAGAGTCACAAAGGAGATGAGAGAGGAAAATAAAGGAAAAAGAATGTGTCCGTGTTATTCAAAATCTCTGCATTCAAATAACATTGGTCTTTATATAAATAACACTTCAAAAAATAAGAGAAGACAATGCAAAATGAATCTGTGAAAGAAATATACACAAAGGAGTGATAAGTATCAAAGGGCAAATCCTCTTTTTTGGAGTAGAGCAGTAGAAATGTCAGGTAGCAGCATTTGTCACGTTATTAACATCAGTGTATATATTTTTTTCCCTTGACATCGTTGATACTGCTTTATGGTTTTTTACTTCCCACTATTTCATTTCCTAGCACTTTTTCTTTTCTGGATCTGCATCATTCTGAAACCTACCAAATTTTACCTTAATATTGAAAATGACAAGACCTTTTCTGTGTAAAAATAAATGATTAAAAAATTTAAAATTACATGTTTTCAAAAATACTATTAAATAAGCAATTTGAGGGCATGTAAATAAAGCACAATTAGGATCAAAAAGCTAATTATTTTCAAAGAATAAGAGAAAGAGAGATGTTTTTTATTAAAATTATAATGATGCAGTTTTGTTCCTGCTAATAAATGAACTCCACACTGCCCCTTCCCACCCCAGTCCTGTAATTGGTTCATCTATTGCTGCACAGCTCTGACCCTCATTGTTTTATAACAATTGCAGTATTTCAAATGGAAGCTGAAGATAACTGGCTTAAAGGCTATTGTGAGGTAAGGAGAAGGGAGGAATGTAGGAAAAGATTCTATTTTTAGTAGTTAATTTAAAAAATGCAGATTCCCAAGTGTTGCCTTCAAATACTGTTTTGCTATCTTGCCCTTTCAGTAGCTAGTTGCTGCAACATGCTGAGCTAATGCATAACTCTTGAGCTACATCACTGTATGTTAAAGTAGGGGGAGGACCCTGTACATTTGGTCTGATTTTTATGGCACATGGTTTATGTGTGTGTGGAAGGGCATATGTATATGTATCCTGTTTACTTTTCTTGAAATCTGTAATATATCTAGACTCATTAAATAGCAGATTATGGGCTGTGTGTTCCTGTGGGTTTGCTTCAGAAACCATGTATATTGACTAAGGTACTCAGGGACTCATAAGAATGTATCAGGTTTGAGGATGGGCATATGTCTTTCAAACTTTCCAGAATGTTTGAGTTTGTTTCTTTATTGACAGCCAGTATGTTATTAATTGAGGTAAAATTAGTACATAACATTACCCAAGACTCAGGTGTACAACATTATAATTTGGCTACAAAGTGATCACCAACCTAAGGTCCAGTCACCATCCATTATCACCCCTTTCACTCACTTTTCCCTCTTTCCAACCCCTTTCCCCTCTGGTAACCACCAAGCTGTTTCTTCATCGATGAGTTTGTTTTGTTTGTCCATTTGTTTTCTTTTTAGAGTCCATCAGTTCAGTTCAGTCGCTCAGTCATGTCTGACTCTTTGCGACCCCATGAATCGCAGCACGCCAGGCCTCCCTGTTCATCACCAACTCCTGGAGTTCACTCCGACTCACATCCATCGAGTCCGTGATGCCATCCAGCCATCTCATCCTCGGTCGTCCCCTTCTCCTCCTGCCCCCAATCCCTCCCAGCATCAGTCTTTTCCAATGAGTCAACTCTTCGCGTGAGGTGGCCAAAGTACTGGACTTTCAGCTTCAGCATCATTCCTTCCAAAGAAATCCCAGGGCTGATCTCCTTCAGAATGGACTGGTTGGATCTCCTTGCAGTCCAAGGGACTCTCAACAGTCTTCTCCAACACCACAGTTCAAAAGCATCAATTCTTCGGCGCTCAGCCTTCTTCACAGTCCAACTCTCACATCCATACATGACCACAGGAAAAACCATAGCCTTGACTAGACGGACCTTAGTCGGCAAAGTAATGTCTCTCTTTTGAATATGCTATCTATGTTGGTCATAACTTTTCTTCCAAGGAGTAAGCGTCTTTTAATTTCATGGCTGCAGTCACCATCTGCAGTGATTTTGGAACCCAAAAAAATAAAGTCTGACACTGTTTCCGCTGTTTCCCCATCTATTTCCCATGAAGTGATGGGACCGGATGCCATGATCTTAGTTTTCTGAATGTTGAGCTTTAAGCCAACTTTTTCATTCTCTTCTTTTACTTTCATCAAGAGGCTTTTTAGTTCCTCTTCACTTTCTGCCATAAGGGTGGTGTCATCTGCATATCTGAGGTTATTGATATTTCTCTCAGCAATCTTGATTCCAGCTTGTGTTTCTTCCAGTCCAGCGTTTCTCATGATGTACTGTGCATATAAGTTAAATAAGCAGGGTGACAATATACAGCCTTGACGCACTCCTTTTCCTATTTGGAACCAGTCTGTTGTTCATACATGAGTGAAATCATATGATCTTTGTCTTTCTCCATCTGACATTTCTCTTAGTATGCAATGGCAAGATTTCATGTTTATGAGCCTAAGTAGTATCCCCTTGTGTGTATGTGTGTATATTATATATATACATACACACTACCTTTTCGTTATCCATTCATCCTTTGATGGATGTGTTCTTTTCATATCTTAGCTATGGTATATAATACTGCAGTGAACATGGGGTGCACACTGTCTTCTTGAACTTGTGTGTCCATATTTTTTGGATATATTCTCAGAAGTGATTCCACTAGCTAGATCAGCCAAATACTAGATCAGTATTTTAAAGATTAATTTTAAAGCACAAGATAGTGTTATTCAAATCCTCCCTTAAGGATTTACAAACTCATAAATATTTAAATAGGGAAAAAACTCTATCACTCATCTTATTTTTAATAAGAAAATAATTTGGAGATTCCCTGGTGGCTCAGACAGTAAAGCATCTGCCCACAATGCGGGAGACCTGGGTTTGATCCCTAGGTTGGGAAGATACTCTGGAGAAGCAAATGGCAACCCACTCCAGTATTCTTGCCTAGAAAATTCCATGGATGAAGGAGCCTGGTGGACTGTAGTCCATGGGGTCACAAAGAGTTGGACACAACTGAGCAACTTCACATTTTTAATAAAGTATTAATGTATTTATTATGTATGTATATATGATAAATAATATCTTCACAGAGAAAGAGATTTAATAGCTCTTTTTCTTATTACATGAAGAAATAATCTGGTGTTCCCTAAATACTGGTGTGCATGTCATCATGTTCAACCCCACATATCCACCTACTGTTTTTACAAGGGACTTTTGAGAGATCTCAAAGTGATGTTAGGAAGATAACAACAAATACTTATCACAGAATTATTAAGGAAAGAAAATAAATAATTAAAGTTGAAAAGTATTCAGCATTTATTTTGTACCAGGCATATTTATATATTTACCTACCATCTCATTTGACACAAATTATGTGTAAGTGTTTGCTCAGTCACTTAGTTGTGTCTTTCTGTGATCCCATGGACTGTACCCACCAGGCTCCTCTGTCCATGAGATTTTCCAGGCAAGAACACTAGAGTGTATAGCCATTTCCTCCTTCAGGGTATCTTCCTGACCTAGGGATTGAAACTGTGTCTCCTGCATCTCCTGCACTGACAGGCAAATGCTTTACCAATGCATTGCCTAGGAAACCCACAACTTATTTAAATCGCACCATAGTTTTCACACAATTTCCATTTGATATAGAAACACATTCATGATGATTAAGAAGCTTGATGAATGATAAGAATATAAACTGGGAGAAATGATAGTGACTTGGGAGGTAGGGTCAGAGAAGTCTTGTTAAGGAGGCAGCTGTTGGAGAGAGTGATGGAGTGGCGGATGGATGAGATGAGTTGCTCTGTGATGTGTGCTCTGACTTCCTCAGAGTGGTGGATATCTCTCATGTAAGAAACATGATTGTGCATCATCTCACTGGCTGCACTGGATTCTACTTTATAGTTGTGCCATGACTTTCTTCCCTTCATTCCAGTACCTACTGCTATAAACAGTGCTTTAGGGAGCTGCCTTGGTCACACATACAGAGCCCTCCTGATTATTTCCTTTTGATCAATTCCCAGAAGTAGGATTATATAGTCAAAATATGTAGGCATTTTGTGTAAGCCCCACAATTCTACGGGCTTCCTAGGTAGCTCAGTAGTGAAGAACCTGCCTGTAATACAGGAAACCTAGGTTTAATCCCTGGGTATGGAAGATCCCTGGAGAAGGAAATGGCGATCCACTCCAGTATTCTTGCCTGGAGAATATCATGGACAAAGGAGTCTGGTGGGCTCTGGTCCATAGGTTCAAAAAGAGTCAGACATGACTGAAGCAACTTAGCACACACTCACAGGCACCACAGGTCTACACAGCCCTCTGTGCCTTGTCGGTGGCAGCAGCAGGACTCAAACCAAAGGCCAGGTGACCCAGGGCAAGGTTCCAGCCACTAAAGACTCTCCTATAATCCACTGGAAGCCCCTCCACAATCTTTTTTTTTTAATCTTTAAATATTTGCCAAATATTTGGTACTTAGAAATTTTACAAATCCTTATTACTCTTCTCCAACATGCCCAATCCTGAAATCATTATTTTCCCCATTAACCAAAAAGGAAAAAAAAAACCTTTTTCTGTTTATTATTACCACCATCCATTCAGTCATCAAGACTAGGAGTCTTGTTGGCCTCTCTCCTATTCACCAGGCACATCCCATCACCACCAGGCTTTGCCCGTTCCATCTCCTCTCTCTGGAATTTGTCCCTCTTTCCTAGCTCTGCTAACACAGACTTCCTGCAGGTCCTTCTCATTTTCATATGTCCTGTATTCAATAATTCTTGTCTAGAATTACAGACCTCCACACTGCCAGTGAGAGGTCTTTGTAAGAGAAAATATATGGGAAAGGATCATGTAAAACTCTAGCTTAAATCCCTTCAGTGCTCCCCGTTGCCACAATCCCTACAACATCAAGTGCAGACACTGTAATTAGGTGCATTGGTCTTCTACAGTTTGGCCCTGTGTTTCTGCCCTGCATCACTCCTTCTTTCAGCCCCTGTAGTAGTTCCAGTCTCCAGAGAGCCTTTGTGCTCTGGCCTTTCCTATATTTGCTCTGCGTGGTGGATCTGTATCGTCATTTAAGACAGGGTTCATGCTTATTTTACGTGGGATGCCTTCGGTGGCCTCGTAGAGTCGTCGCTGGGCACCCTCTCTATCATGTCCTCTGTGTACCTTGTGCACCTCACCATCAGAGAAATATAAAAGGGATTTTGTTTTCCTTAAAGCCAAATAGTGAATCTTGGTCTGGACAACAGAAGGAAGAAATAATGTATATTCTTTTGGTAAATTTATCATGAGAAGATAACAGAAGTACCACTATCATCAGGTGGTTGTGAGATAATGCATGTGAACCCCTAGCTGCATATATGGCTCACTATAAACACTTGATATCTATTAATTGTCATTGCTGTTGTTACTGTGAGTCATTCAAAAAGACTTCTGATCCAATGGAAATTGTAATAAGAGGAACAAAACAAATTTACAGCGGGCTAATAGATGAGTAGAAAAAAGCTGTAGAATAAGAAAAGGGATGAGTCTTTCCTAAATGATACCAAATAATGTTGTTGATTTAATATGGAAGTTAATTTTAGGTGTCTGAGATAATAGAATGATAATAATAACCTTGACTGTGGTAATAACAATATAAATAATAAGACTAATAGTCATTCATTGCTTACTCTGTACCAGATCATACCAGTCTAAGTATTTCTTATGAATTGTCTCATTTCATTTCCACAGAAGCCTCTTAAAGCAAGCATTTTTGTCCTTTATGACAGATGAGAACCCCTGAAATTTAGAAAGTTAGTTGTGTCGTCTGAGCTTCCACAACTGGACACAGCGGAAGAAGGGTTTGAAGGAGGTGAAATTCGTTGTAATTACACCAAGCCCTCCGTGCTCCAGTGCTCGACCTCTGAATTAAGCCTCTTTTGTAACTTTGTCCTCAGTCTTTATGTACAAAGGTCTTTCCCCTTGGAGACTGATGAAGGACACCTCAACTTGCAACATCTTTTCCTTGAAGAAAATCAGGAATCACCTCCTGGATGATGATCCATGTGCACTTTGAAATATGTTTTTGAGAATTCTAGGGGACATATGAAGAATTTGTCTGAATTCTAAGTTCAGCCACTGAGAGCTTTAGCATTCCTTCTGGTTTGTGGCCTGTATTACCAATAAAGTAGTTAGACAATAGATAATATAGGATTGAGAAACACTGCCCTATTTTTTTTTTGTCATTGAACACAGTCATAAAAGCTACCTGTTACAAATCAAAACTACCCATCTTTGACCCACTGGAGTCATCTTCTTTTTGATGTGTTGAATTTGAGGTATCCAGATACCAATATTCAGTACCAATAGACAGTTAGAATTATGAGTCTAGACCTTAGATATTAGGATATCATCAATATATAGAAGTCATAGAAATGGCTAAGAGACTCAGGTAAAACATAGAATGAAAAGACAGTGGAAGCCAGGATATATAAAACTCCAGTGAGAGTGAGCTGATGGTCCTAAGACTTTATATTTGGTGAAGAACACTTATTCTTCAGAGATTCTCTTAACTTTGGTATACACAAATCATTTTACCTTTGTGTACCCTTGTCACTCCTACTGCAATCCCTAATTCCATGGCCAAGTCTAAATATGTGTATTTACAGTTACTTCTAAATTCAGCTACTGAAAATCAAGTGGGAGCTGATCAGAGCAGAGTCTGAGATCAAATTCATTTGTGTGTGTGTGTGTGTGTGTGTGTGTGAGAGAGAGAGAGAGAGAGAGAGAGAGAGAGAGAGAGAGAGAGAGAGAGAGAGAGAGAATTAACTCTGACCCAGTGATCGATAATGATTACTTAGTGATAGAATGATGATGATGATGATTATGGAATAACATGCCATCTTAGCTAAACTAAGCCTTTCTCTCTTCCTACAGAGATAAGGTTCTGCATCTCCTTTTGCTCTCACCCTTACTGATATCTCATGCATCTTAGACTATCATCACTTTGACATTCTGTCACTGCTATGTGCCATTAGCATCATATTCCATAGCACTCGAGGAGAATCTTGACTGCCCTGTGAATTGACCCAGCAATTTTGGCCAAATGCTTTAGGAATGCTCTTGTACATTATAAACACATCAATGGGCATGTTGGTGTGATAATGTGAAATTACCATTCTCTCCCTTTCAGTAGCTTCCAGAAAGTCACTCATATGGGGATGCTTCCCATTCTAAGGTAAAGCTCCCTGCCAAGTCCCTGCAATGTTTGGGGCCCTGAGGTCTGGGCCAACAAATGGGTTAAATACCTTTGTCTTGGTCTTTGTTTCTGCTTATTCAACAAGAGACATAAGAGTAGTATTACTAAAACACTCCAAGATCTTTTGCTATTCAGTTGCTCATTAATGTCCAACTCTCTGTGACCCTATGGACTGTAGCACTCCAGGCTTCCCTGTCCTTCACCATCCCTTTGCTCAAATTCATGTCTACAGTCAGTGATACCATCGAACCATCTCATCCTCTGTCGTCCTTCTCCTCCTGCCCACAATCTTTCCCAGCATCAGAGTCTTTTCTAATGAGTCGACTCTTCCCATCAGGAGACCAAAGTATTGGAGCATCAGCTTCAGCATCAGTTCTTCCAATGAATATTCAGGACTGATTCCCTTTAGGATTGACTGATTTGATCTCCTTGCTGTCCAAAGAACTCTCAAGAGTCCTTTCCAACACCACAGTTCAAAAGCATCAATTCTTTGGCACTCAGCCTTCTTCATGGTCCAACTCTCACATCCATACATGATGACTGGAAAAACCGTAGCTTTGACTAGACAGACCTTTGCTGTTAAAGTAACGTCTCTGCTTTTTAATATGCTGTCTAGCTTGGTCATAGCTTTTCTCCCAAGGAGCAAGTGTCTTTTAATTTCATGGCTGCAGTCACCATCTGCAATGATTTTGGAGCCCAAGAAAATAAAGTCTGTCACCCTTTCCACTGTTTCCCCATCTATTTGCCATGAAGTGATGGGAACAGATGCCATGATCTTAGTTTTTGGAATGTTGAATTTTAAGCTAACTTTCACTCTCTTCTTTCACCTTTATCAAGAGACTCTTTAGTTTGTCTTCCCTTTCTGGCATAAGGGTGGTGTCATCTGCATATCTGAGGTTATTGATATTTCTCCCGGCAATCTTGATTCCAGGTTTTTCTTCATCCAGCTCATCATTTTGCATGATGTACTATGCATAAAGTTAAAGAAGCAGAGTGACAATATACAGCTTTGACATACTCCTTTCCCAACTTGGAACTAGTCCATTTTTCCATGGTGCTAATTGTTGCTTCTTGACCTGCATGCAAGTTTCTCAGGAGGCAGGTCAGGTGGACTGGTATTCCCATCTCTTTAAGAATTTTCCACATTCTGTTTGTGATCCAAACAGTCAAAGGCTTTAGCGTAGTCAGTGAAGCAGAAGTAGATGTTTTTCTGAAACTCTCTTGCTTTTTCTCTGATCCAATGGAGAGATCAAACTGTTGGCAGTTTGATCTCTGCTTCCTCTACCTTTCTAAATCCAGCTTGAACATATGGAAGTTGTCAGTTCACATACTGTTGAAGCCATCTTGGAGAATTTTGAGCATTACTTTGCTAGTGTGTGAAATGAGTACAATTATGCTATAGTTTGAACATTCTTTGTCATTGTCTTTCTTTGGGATTGGAATGAAAACTTTCCAGAATAGTATTACTAGACCTCTCCAAGATCTTTACACTCAGTGAATTTATAGACGTTATTGACATTAGAAAATTCCTTTTCTCTCAGATGAAAGTTCCCACTTGCTAAAGATTGCATCTGTTGATCACTCACATGAACTTAAAAGGTTGTAATGCAGGAATAAAAGAAAGTAGAATCAAAACTCTTGCCTATATCTCCCACTCCAAGGAACCATCATTGAGATGATGCTCCCAGTTCCTAAAAACTGACTCATTGACATCTCTCGATGACAGCAGTATGATTCAAGGATGGTTGTCAGCCTTTGAGTTTGGTAGTGTCTGTGGGTTGGAATATGTGTTGGGAGTTTGAGGAAAGAGGAGGTCAGATCCAGAAGAAGCACTCCTTTTTGCTAAAGACTGATACCTATTGCAAACCACGCAGGTGCTTTCACTGGAGTTTTAATCTAAAGTTTCAGAATTTTATTAAGAACCCTGCTTACTTAACTTCTATGCAGAGTACATCATGAGAAACACTGGGCTGGAAGAGGCACAACCTGGAATCAAGATTGCCCGGAGAAATACCAATAACCTCAGATATGCAGATGACACCACCCTTATGGCAGAAAGTGAAGAGGAACTAAAAAGCCTCTTGATGAAAGTGAAAGAGGACAGTGAAAAAGTTGGCCTAAGGCTCAACATTCAGAAAACTAAGATCATAGCATCTGGTCCCATCACTTCATGGCAAATAGATGGGGAAACAGTGTCAGACTTTATTTTGGGAGGCTCCAAAATCACTGCAGATGGTGATTGCAGCCATGAAATTAAAAGACGCTTACTCCTTGGAAGGAAAGTTATGACCAACATAGATAGCATATTCAAAAGCAAGACATTACTTTGCCGACAAATGTCCATCTAGTCAAGGCTATGATTTTTCCAGTGGTCATGTATGGATGTGAGAGTTGGACTGTGAAGAAAGCTGAGCACCGAAGAATTGATGCTTTTGAACTGTGGTGTTGGAGAAGACTCTTGAGAGTCCCTTGGACTGCAAGGAGATCCACCCAGTCCATTCTAAAGGAGATCAGTCCTGGGTGTTCATTGGAAGGACTGATGCTGAGGCTGAAACTCCAGTACTTTGGCCACCTCATGCGAAGAGTTGATTCGTTGGAAAAGACTCTGATGCTGGGAGGGATTGGGGGCAGGAGGAGAAGGGGACGACCGAGGATGAGATGACTGGATGGCATCACTGACTCAATGGACATGAGTTTGAGTATACTCCGGGAGTTGGTGATGGACAAGGAGGCCCAGCGTGCTTCTATTCATGGGGTGGCAAAGAGTCAGACACAACTGAGCGACTGAACTGAACTGATGCTTTCTTTTTAACACCTGTGATCTTTCCCTGTTCTATACCTGCTTCTGGTTGTTGGAAAAAATACACTATGGTCACCCTCATATTAACTATATTCATGGATCCAAGAAGGATCTCTATAAAGATTTAATTCTGTGTTTTCAGCTTTGATAATGTTATCTAGAGCAAGACTCTGAATTTCTCTGGACTATTGTAGTTTTTTCTTCAGTAAAACAAAGGGTGTAAAGTAAGACAGCCAAAAGATTCTGACCTTTTTCTTTTGTTCATTCATTCATAAAATACTTAATGAAGGAGCATGTGGTATATCAGTAAGATACAGACCAATCCACCAATAAACTTCATTGTAGAGTAGAAGAGAGAGACCTATGAACAATGGACAAACACACTGTGTGACAAATGCTGCAGTAGTGTCATTACTATACTAGAGGATCACATTTTCCAGAATAAATTAAATTAGGAAGACATTTGGGAGGGTTTCCCCAAAGAAGATGTCGGCTGGGGATTAGGGTTTGATCCAATGGGACTGTGGGGAAGCACTTCCAGACAGAAGAAAGAGAATAAGTGAAATTTCTGAAAGTTTAAGGAATGATGGGCCCTCCACTTTTACTAAATTGAATGTATGGATGGTGCGGAGTCGCAGTAGATGGGATGCGAAAGCATACAACGCAGAACCATTAGGGGCATTGACTACTACGGTAAAGAATGTAAGAGAATGGGAAATAAAATACGCTTCCTCTTCCTTATTTTGAAAGCAATATGACAGTCACAATTCATAGAAACCAAGATAATTCTTTAAAGATGATAATTCTTTGTTAGGTGACCTCTTAAAGAAAACTATAGAAGAAATATGTATCATACTATGTTGAGTGCTCTGTGGATTGAGAGTAAGTTGCCTCTTTCAAGTGGTTGCCTCATCTGTTAGTGTTTACCATGGTTACTGGTGTTTGGTTTGGCTCTTGAACTGTCCTGGCATTGATTCATCTTCCCAGACAGCTGCTCCTTTGAAACATCACTGCAAGAGAACTTTGCTTCTTATCTAGACAGTGTACACTTATCTGTCAAAACATAAGTAGCACCCAAGTAACCTGCATGTCTGGAGGCCAGCGGCTGCTTTCCCATTGAAGATCTGCCAAGTTTAGAATGACCGAATTCTTACTGAGCTCTCTGAAACTGCAGAGAGGGACCCCAACATGAAAACTTCTGCTTCTGCTCTCAGTCTTTTATATATACCCTTTCCTACTATAGTAAGAAATCTCTATAGGGCTTCCTATGACCACAAAGATACTACGCTGAGGTATTGTACTTGCTCTCGGGCAACCAAATAGGATTTTCCATTGCTTTGTCTTCTTCCCTACTAGCATTAGAATTTTTTTGCTTTTTTACCACCCTTCACCACCAAATGTTCAGGCCTGAAGTCTCTCATTATTCTAATTATTGAGTTCCTTTTCTCATGGGTTCTGAGAGGGGGTCTATGAGGATAGTCAGTGGGTGTCTTCTACTCATAGCCTCTGGATCAGAGCCAGGAGGGAGATTGATCCTAGGAATTTATGCAAAAGCTTCAACAGGGCTTGTGATGCACCAATCACGTTTCTCAGGATGCCTCAAAGGTGGTGAGTGTGACTCTTTCTGTGGTTCATGCTCTTTCTGCCTTTCCAAAGAGTGCCTGGCTAGCAATCAGAGAGATTTGGCAAAGCCCGAGAGGCTGAGTGCCACCGAAAACCAAAGCGTTTCTGGTTCAAATTTGTTTTCCTGTTAGGTGTTGCTGGGAGACCCAGTCCCTTCAAACCACTGCCAACTATGTGGACTCCAGCAATTTGGTAGAGCAAAGAAATTTGTTGGCAAGCACAGAACAACAAATTGTTGGCTAATAGCAAAAACTGGAGATGACTCTATTAATGGATCCAGCAAAGCCTTTTGTCAACTCAGTGAGAAGTCTAATCTAAATCTGAGAAGCTGGACCTGTAGCAGGGACAGAGAGCGCAGGCAAATTGCAGAAGACAGAGGGTATTTTTCCACCATTAGGAGCTGTTTGTTATTTGGAAAGGACTCCCAGGCTTAGTATTCATTATGGAAAACAATGATGTGATTGGATGCTTACAGCCCAAGTGCTTTGAGAAATGGTAAGGGAAGAAAAACACATAGACTGTATGCTAGCATCTGCCCTTTGAATTCACAGACTTTTCTCACCAGTTTCTTTGACAAAGAAGAAAGGATGTCATGATAATGAAAATGTGTGAAATGAGATGGAGTAGGAGTTAGATGTTGATAATGTCAGTTCTCAGAACATATCCCTGTCACTGCCTAACCAGTTCTACAGATTTTTTGTGTGTCTTTTGATGTATAATGTCACTGTGTTCAAAATGTTATATGTGTGGATATGTATCCACATACATTTAGACTAGGCGTATCTGAATTTTTTTGGATCCTTACAGGAAAAAATTGTTGATTGCCATTTGTTATGAAAATTCCTCACCTTTTATTAATTTATTAAACTATATCAGTAAATATTTATTGGTCATTTAGTATGTGTTCAGCTCTATATTAAGTGGTGAGGATATAGCAGTGAACAAAATTAAGTAAAAATTCCTATAATCACAGAGGTTATATTCTAGTGCAAGGAGAGGAATATAAACAAACATGTAAGTAAAATACATAGTGTGTTGATAAATAATAAGTATTAAGTAGGAAAATAAAGCAGAAAGAAGGGATGGGGTATTGCAATTTTAATTAAGATGGCGAGAGAAGACGTCACTAATCAGGAGTAATTTGTACAAAGATTTAAGGGAACAATTCATGTAGAGGAACAATTCATGTAGAGGAAGAGTGTTCCAGATAAAGGGAGGTGCAAGTTCCAAGGTCTGGACTGAGCTTGGAGCACTCCTGACACATCTAACAATAGCAAGGAGACCAGTATGGCTGGGGCGACATAAACAAGAGAGGGGGGACAGTAGACCTCAAGGCGAGATCAGAGGATTTCCCCAGGATGAGTGAGCCAGTGGTGGAACATTGTGTAGGGCTTGGTAACCATCCACAAGGACTTTGGCTTTTATGTAAGGGAGTGAGGTGATGGAGGACATGACTTAAGTTCTGTTTTAAAGGGATCATTCAGGCTGTAGTGAGTCAAGCACAGAATGAGGGAGAACAATTACAAAATTATTGCAAGAAGCTAAATGAGAGATGATGGAGGCATGGCTCATGGTGGAAGCAGAGGAGGTATAGAGATGGTGTTGGATTCTGAAGATATTTTGAATTTGGATCGAGGAGTTGTTGGAGTAGGCAGGCACCGGGGACAGACTTTGGGAAAAGTTGAGGGTAAGTCTCAGAGAGGGATGTTAGCAGTCAACTCTCCTGAAAGTGAAAGTGAAGTTGCTCATTTGTGTCTGACTCTTTGCAACCCCATGAACTATAGCCTACCAGGTTCCTCCATCCATGAGACTTTTACAGGCAAGAATACTGGAGTGGGTTGCCATTTTCTTCTCTAGGAGATCTTCCCAACCCAGGGATTGAACCTGGGTCTCCTGCACTGTAGGCAGACACTTTACCATCTGAGCCACCAAGGAAGTCCTGAGAGCTGGGGAAATCAGTGACTTGATCTTCTGCTGGACATCTGGATACCCATTACATCTATTTCTATACCTTCCAGGCAGGTAACCAGAGTTACAATTGTTATTCCCATTTTACAGGTAAGAAAACTGAGATTTAAAGAGATTAAATAGCTTACTCAAATTCTCCAAGTTGCAAATGATGCATCTAAGTCTTAAACGGGTCTTCTGATTTCATGTCCTGTCAACACTCTTTCCTCCATCACATAACCCACCAGCTCCTTGTCACAGGTATCTACTTACTAAATAGAAGACCAGATTCCCCCTGCAGTGTTGAAATGCCTACTCTTCGAGTGAGCTGCTGTGATTAAACTGCATGTCCTCGTGTGTGTCAGCCTGAGGATCTCTGTCCATGAGTGGAGGCGTAGGCTGGAGCACACCTGTATGTGCGCGTTATGGAATGGGCACCTTGCCTCCTCCTCAGTCCTTCCCCCTCCCTCTTCTCTCCCTTCCTCTCTTCTTCCTTTCTCTCTCTGTCTTCCTTCTTTCCTGCCTTCCCTTTTTTTCCTTATTTCCTTCCTTCTTTCCCTTGGCAAGCTTGTAATAATGAGAACTATGTTTTGTCCCCAGCAAACTACTAACTGCGGTTTATGCATTTCCCATTTATTTGTTATTGAAAGTATGAACAAAAAAGCTGCTGTAAGAACCTGAATATGGATCCTTGGAAGGGGAGTGCCTTGAAGTAGGGGAGGTTCTCTCTTTGAACCTGTTCCTGCAGGGATGCCTGTGGAGCATTTTGCATGAAAGATACAAGGTTTTAGGTCAGAGAAATCCAGCTGGAGATGGATTTGAGAGATTCTGAACATGTTCTTCTAAATGTTTGCTTCCTAAACCTCTGACTGGTAATCCATGAGCTAGTGTCCTACTTCATTTTATCCTTCCTGTTGTTTCTAACTCTGAGTAAATGTAACAAACAAGAATTGCATTTAGGACAATCACAACTTTGCCTCTCACTCCTCCTTTAAGCTTTTTCAATGGAGGTTTCCTTCTTCAGATGCTGGATGGAGATGCTGGAAGATTCCAGCATCTGGGATTTTAAAGCATCATCTCAGCATCTGGTATAATAAAGCATTCTGTTTATTTTTGGTAAAAGCGCATTCTTATGGTGATTTGGGGTTGCAGGCATAATCTCAAACACTTAATGTCCAGTCAAAGGTATTACTCAAGATGTCTCCCTTGGTTTAACATCAAAGAAAGCATCAGGCTTTTCCTAACACATACGTGGGCCAATGGCTTTACTCTCTGGGCCTTGCAGATATTAATAGCTATGTTTTGTCCTGTTTAGGGGCCATGCACTCTGTAGGTTCTGGTGTGGGCCCTCTCACCTGAAATTGTCGTAAGAAAGCATGAGTCTCTATTCTTGGTGGTCACCTGTGGTTCCTTTCTCAGCTTGAGGCAGGATCCCTACCCCATCTCCCAACAACCTCTTTCTGCAGGCGGCTCCTTGCACCTCCTGGTAACTCTGTCAGTTGGGACAGGACCCAGGTACTCATACCAACACCCTGTGTCCTTCAAGGCCCACGTCTGACCTGGCATAGAAATGTGGCCATGGTACCCAGTGGCAGGGTGGTTGTGTTGCCCCGCTGCCCAAACCCTTACTGGATTTCCTGTGCAGGAATCAGACCACACCTATAGTTGACTTCAGCTTCCTCCAGTGAGAACAGGTAGCCGGTTCCTGCACTGTGAAGTTTCAGGGGAGGCAAGCCAAGTGTTCCAGGATGAGGAAGAGCTGTGTGCCCCTGAGAAATACTCTTCCTCTTCCTGCATTGAGGAGGAGAATGAGGCTTTGGTAAAAGAATGATGAGAAATCACCCTTCTTCCAGCATACTTCTCTGTTCCTCACATACATGGGTAAAAATATCCTAAGTGAGAAATAAAGGTGATAGGAGGTGGTTACTTAGGCAGCAAATCTGAGGGAGGTCAGGTAGCTTCTGGAGAAAGGGTGGCTATGATGACCCTCCATAGGAAGGAGCTTTGGGGAAGCTGGAGGAGGGAGCAGGAAGTGGGTGCTGTCACTTCCTCCCGTTACTCATTGATTCCTTTGCCTCACATAAGTTGGGGTGGGGATTTGGTGCTTCTGGCTTCCTGCCCTACTATGTGCTGTGACATCCCTTAAGATATGGGATGCTCATTTCCCAAAGTGCCATCCAGCAGTGAGGAGAGAGGTGTGGGGCTGGAGATGGGCTGAGATGCTCACTCTCAGAAAGTCGTCCTCATGCCTGTAAATTATACTTCTCCATAACTGTTAAGTAAAGGGAAGTAGATAATTTTGTGAGTGGAAAACCCACTCTCAATTGCAAAAAAAAAAAAAAATGCTTATAGGATTCCAAGAATTTCAGCTTGCGAGTCAGAAATTTCACACCCAAAATGAAATTGGCGAGAAGCCCAGAACTCGCCATTTTCACTTTAGGTACTAAAATTCTCATGTAGATATACTTAAAGAGTAACCAGGGTATTAAACTGTCCTTTGGGCTTAAGATTTATATACATATGATTCACTGGCATGGTTATTTACCTAGCAAATAAATTCAGAGTTGGTTTTGTTATTTTGGAAATGTCTAAGAATCACACATTTATTTATTTCTAGGACAGTTTATGATCAGAAAGCATTGAGATTCTTACAAAGAGGATGTATATAATTAATGATCTGTTGGCATGCTCTCACGTCTTGCATATTCTTTGTGAGAATCGAATATTACAGTGTTTTCCTCCAACTGGATGTGCTAGGATCTTAAGTGGTTAAGTCAGTTGAATAAGAGAATCTTAGAAGCTTAATCGTCTCCAATTGGATATGGTAATTAAACGTTTGTTACAAACCTATAAAGGGTTGTGAACTAGTATAAACTGGCAGGGTCTATTCTCCATGTCCAGTAAATATGTATATATATACATACCCTTGGGCTTTCCAGGTAGTTCTAGTGGTAAAGAACCCACCTGCCAATGCAGGACACAGATACTGGTTCGATCCCTGTTTCGGGAAGATCCCTTGGAGGAGGGCATGGCAACCCAGTCCAGTATTCTTGCCTGGAGAATCCCATGGACAGAGAATTCTGGTGGGCTACAGTCCGCAGGATATCAAAGATTTAGACACAACTGAAGCGACTTGGTGAGTATGCATGCATAGGCCCCCATATATACATGCTCCACAGACTTCTAACAAATATAGTTGAGTCTCATCATTTGAGGACCCTGTATTTGTGAATTCCCCTACTCACTAAGATTGATTTGTAACCTCCAGATCAATATTTGCAGTATTTTGTAGTCATCTCTGGACATGAGCAGAGCAGTGTAAACTTTGAGTTGTTGGGGGAGCATGTTCCCAGCTAAGGCCAAGCACAGCGACATTGTTTCTGTTCACTGTGGACACATGTCCTTTTCACAGTCTAATCTGTGTCTTGCACTTATATAATTTTTATTGGTGATTTCAGTGTTTACAAGGCCCCTGGATAAAGTACTGAAGAGCTGTCTAAGTGTCCTAAGTCTGTGAAAGCTGGGATGTGCCTTATGGAGAAAAGGGTGTGTGATCAATAAGCTGCTTCAGACATGAGTTATAGTGTTGTGAGGTCAACATTAATGAATCAGTAATAGATATTAAATGAGATGCCTTAAACACACTTAAAACAAGGTTTTGTGTTGATTGGTTGATGAAATGTGTGACTAGAGGCTCCTAGGAACCTTAATGTTTCTGCCTTAGGAGCAGTGCTTTAGCATCACTAATGCAGTGTTTATGTCAACTTTATAGATAGAAACTAACACAAATAACAAGAATCAACTGCATCTGGTCTCGAATGATATATTCCCTTAGGTATGCCGTGTCCTTTGCCTACTGGATTTCATTCATATACTTAGGTAAGTCCTGTTTTCACTCAACACGATTTTACTAGAGTCATCCTATATGCCAGGCCCTGTGGACAGTTTTCATTCCAATCCCAAAGAAAAGCAATGCCAAAGAATGCTCAAACTACTGCACAATTGCACTCATCTCACAAGCCAGCAAAATAATGCTCAAAATTCTCTAAGTCAGTTCACTTCAGTTCAGTTCAGTCTCTCAGTCGTATCTGACTCTTTGTGACCCCATGAATCGCAGCACGCCAGGCCTCCCTGTTCATCACCAACTCCCGGAGTTCACTCAGACTCACGTCCATCGAGTCAGTGATGTCATCCAGCCATCTCATCCTCTGTCGTCCCCTTTTCCTCCTGTTCCCAATTCCTCCCAGAATCAGAGTCTTTTCCAGTGAGTCAACTCTTCACATGAGGTGGCCAAAGTTCTGGAGTTTCAGCTTTAGCATCAGTCCTTCCAAAGAACACCCAGGACTTATCTCCTTTAGAATGGACTGGTTGGATCTCCTTGCAGTCCAAGCGACTCTCAAGAGTCTTCTCCAACACCACAGTTCAAAAGCATCAATTCTTCGGCTCTCAGCTTTCTTCACAGTCCAACTCTCACATCCATACATGACTATTGGAAAAACCATTGCCTTGACTAGATGGACGTTTGTTGGCAAAGTAATGTCTCTGCTTTTGAATATACTATCTAGGTTGCTCATAACTTTTCTTCCAAGCAGTAAGTGTCTTTTAATTTTGTGGCTGCAATCACCATCTGCAGTGATTTTGGAGCCCCCCAAAATAAAGTCTGACACTGTTTCCACCGTTTCCCCATCTATTTGCCATGAAGTGATGGGACCAGATGCTATGATCTTAGTTTTCTGAATGTTGAGCCTTAGGCCAACTTTTTCACTCTTCTCTTTTACTTTCATCAAGAGGCTTTTTAGTTCCTCTTCACTTTTTGCCATAAGGGTGGTGTCATCTGCATATCTGAGGTTATTAATATTTTTCCTGGCAATTTTGATTCCACCTTGTGCTTCTTCCAGCCCAGCGTTTCTCATGATGTACTCTGCATATAAGTTAAATAAGCAGGGTGACAATATACAGCCTTGATGTACTCCTTTTCCTATTTGGAACCAGTCTGTTGTTCCATGTCCAGTTCTAACTGTTACCTCCTGACCTGCATATAGGTTTCTCAAGAGGTAGGTCAGGTGGTCTGGTATTCCTGTCTCTTTCAGAATTTTTCACAGTTTCTTGTGATCCACACAGTCAAAGGCTGTGGCATAGTCAATAAAGCAGAAATAGATGTTTTTCTGGAACTCTCTTGCTTTTTCCATGATCCAGCAGATGTTGGCAATTTGATCTCTGGTTCCTCTGCCTTTTCTAAAACCAGCTTGAACATCTGGAAGTTCATGGTTCACGTATTGCTGAAGCCTGGCTTGGAGAATTTTGAGCATTATTTTACTAGCATGTGAGTTCTCCAAGTCATACTTCATCAAGGCTGTATATTGTCACTCTGCTTATTTAACTTCTATGCAGAGTACATCATGAGACATGCTGGGCTGGAAGAAGCACAAGCTGGAATCAAGATTGCCAGGAGAAACATCAATAACCTCAGATGTGCAGATGACACCACCCTTATGGCAGAAAGTGAAGAAGACCTAAAGAGCCTCTTGATGAAAGTGAAAGATGAGAGTGAAAAAGTTGGCCTAAAGCTCAACATTCAGAAAACTAAGATCATGGCAACCGGTCCCATCACTTCATGGCAAATAGATGGGGAAATGGTGGAAACAGTGTCAGACTTTTTTTTTTTTTTTGCTCCAAAATCACTGCAGATGATGACTGCAGCCATAAAATTAAAAGACATTTACTCCTTGGAAGGAAAATTATGACCAACCTAGACAGCATATTAAAAAGCTGAGACATTAGTTTGCCATCAAAGTTCTGTCGAGTCAAGGCGATGGTTTTTCCAGTAGTCGTGTATGGATGTGAGAGTTGGACTATAAAGAAAGCTGAACACCAAAGAATTGATGCTTTTGAGCTGTGGTGCTGGAGAAGACTCTTGCAAGTCTGTTGGACTGCAAGGAGATCCAACCAGTCCATCCTAAAGGAGATCAGTCCTGGGTGTTCATTGGAAGGACTGATGTTGAAGCTGAAACTCCGGTACTCTGGCCACCTGATGGGAAGAGCTGACTCACATGAAAAGACCCTAATGCTCAGAGGGATTGGGGGCAGAAGGAGAAGGGGACGACAGAGGATGAGATGGTTGGATGGCATCCCTGACTCAATGCACATGAGTTTGGGTACACTCTGGGAGTTGGTGATGGATAGGGAGGTTTGGTGTGCTGCAGTCCATCGGGTTGCAGAGTCAGAAACGACTGAGCGACTGAACTGAACTGTGGATATTGATGATAAAATTGGGGATTGAAAATCGCCACGATCCCTGTCTCAGGTGGAAAGACAGGGTGTAAATGCACAGGTCAGTGTAGAATTACCACGTGTGATAATGCTGTAAAGGCAAAGCGGAGAGCCTGAGGGGAATGGAGTGAGTATCAGAGCAGCCTGTCATCACCTGGCAGGATTAAGGCGTGAAGTTCAAGCTGAGGCCCGAGGCAGGCAGAACAGTTAGTTAGTCTGTGTATGGGAGTGGATGAGATTCCCAGGCAGTGGAGGCAGCACAGACTCCATGGCTGGAGGGTCTGTGGCACCCCCGGGGAGCTGAAGGCACCTGAGTGGCTGGAGCATGGGGAATGAGGAGTGCTTGGAGCGGGCTGTGGTGTGGAGGTGGGCAGGGCACAGGCATAAGGAGCCTTACAAGATTGTCGCAGGCTCTGGTTTTTAGCTAAACATCCTACATCAGTCATTAAAAAGCTTTTAAAAAGCGAAGACATGGTCAGATTTGTATTTTAAATGATCACTCTTGCTGCAGAGGAGAGAAATAGATTGAGGAAAATGAGGAGCCTGGGAAGTCAGCTCTTGTATAAGTTCCTGCACAAGATGGTGGGGACATGGAGTGGACTGGTGTGGGGAAGACAGAGTGGGAGTGTTATTAACTGTCGAGGAGGTAATATGGCTGTTATTTTCAGCAGACTGATCGATAGTGAATCACAGCAGGTGCAAGCGACTACCGATGACACAGCAGATGCCAGCCGTGCATGTGGTGTAAGAGGATGACGCTATGTGATGCTCCCCTGCCCTAAAGCGTGGAGATTTGTGAGGCTCGTGCATAAACATGAGATGTGGAGCTCCAGAGTTCCCACATTTGCATGTAATTCGCCTCTAGAATGGCTTTCTGTGAGTAAAGTGGTTTTTGAGGATGTGATTAGAAAAAAGATACAGGGATATGCTAATATGACCTTTCCCCCTGATATTTTATAAAACAGTACAAACACAGATAACAAAATGTATATTTAAAAATTTCCTGGCCATTATGAATTATTATATGACTGAAACTGAAAATACTGATTTTATATCTTACTTCATGTCATGGCACCACTTTATTTTGCTTTCTGATATGTTCATAGGTATAATTTATGTTGATCTATTTTTTGGTTATTTTTCTTCATATCAATAAAAATTTTTTAAAGGCATTTGATGTTCTAAAAAGTACTTTCCTAATTGTTTTATGAAGGGATAAAAATAATTCAGTCTTTAAAATCTGAGGATTAATGGATCTGTGCTTACATGAAATAATATCTACCTCAAAAAAAAGTGTAGGTTGGCATTATGTTAATACTATTGGTTTGGCCAAAAAGTCTGTTCGTGTTTTCTATTACATCGTATGGAAAAACCCAAATGAACTTCTTGACCAAGCCAATATTTTGTTTTCCCATCTATTTTGTGCATTGAATGGATATGTAATCTTTCCCTTTTGTGTTGAAAAACATCCAGAGAGAGATCATTTTTTTCAGAAAGTGTTTGTGATCAACAAGTTAGATGGACAAGCTTACAAAGTAAAAATATTGCTCACGATCTAAGGTTTCCACCTCCACTTTTATTTCCCTTGTTAGCTTTCAGTTCAGTTCAATTCAGTTGCTCAGTCGTGTCCGACTCTTTGCGACCACGCCAGGCCTCCCTGTCCATCACCAACTCCCGGAGTTCACTCAGACTCACGTCCATCGAGTCAGTGATGTCATCCAGCCATCTCATCCTCTGTCGTCCCCTTCTCCTCCTGCCCCAATCCCTCCCAGCATCAGAGTCTTTTCCAATGAGTCAACTCTTCACATGAGGTGGCCAAGGTACTGGAATTTCAGCTTCAGTATCATTCCTTCCAAAGAAATCCCAGGGCTGATCTCCTTCAGAATGGACTGGTTGGATCTCCTTGCAGTCCAAGGGACTCTCAAGAGTCTTCTCCAGCACCACAGTTCGAAAGCATCAATTCTTGGGCACTCAGCTTTCTTCACAGTCCAACTCTCACATCCATACATGACCACTGGAAAAACCATAGCCTTGACTAGACAGCTTACTGAATGTTTAATTCAGTTGTAGAACCCCACAAGGTTCTGGAAATACAAATGGGAAAGGAACATAGTCTTTGATCTTTAGAATTTACTAGAAGAGATGGACATGGAAACTAACCAAACCTGATTATTTACTGGGGAAAGTTTCCACAAGCTGTTATGACAGCACAAAAGAAGAACTATCAGGATGGTGTTCCAGAGGAAGGGCCAGCGAAGGCTTGAAGGAAGAGCTAGGATTGAGCAGACTAGCATTGGCCAGACAGATGAAACACCATGTGTCCAAATCAGGCAGGGGTTAAAAATATAGCACATTTGGAGAATTGCAAGAATTTGGATAATAGTTATGAATGAGTAGAAAAAAATGAAAATCTCATGTCAGTTGACTTTTTCATTCCCCAGTGTGCATTTTGGCATGGAAAATTGTGTTGGCTGTGCAAGGAGAGACATTGTGAATAAAGTATTTGATATAATTTCCTTTAATTTAATTAGATAATGAAGAGTGTAGACAATAGAATAATGCATTTGGACTTTTTATAATTAATTTAGAAACCTTATACCTGCTGGGATGCAGATGAAATAATTACAAGGATCTGAATCTCTTAATAAATTGCTTTCACATTTTTGGGTAGCCTGAAATATCCTCTGTAAGCATGCCTATTTTCTTCTTTCTCCCCTTTTGTTCCTTTCTTATTCAAGATCAGACATAGTAAAGATCATTATTTACCATCTTTTTAGTTTTAAAGGTAAGACAGGTTTCACAGGTGGGAAGAGACCATGCTTTTTAATGTTAATTCATTCTTCAATTCAGTTCAGTTGCTCAGTCATGCCCGACTCTTTGTGACCCCACGGACTGCAGCACGCCAGGCTTCCCTGTCCATCACCAACTCCCGGAGCTTACTCAAACTCACGTCCATCGAGTTGATGATGCCATCCAACCATCTCATCCTCTGTTGTCCCCTTCTCCCACCTTCAATCTTTCCCAGCATCAGGGTCTTTTCCAATTAGTTCTCCATATCAGGTGGCTGAAGGATTGGAGTTTCAGCTTCAGCATCAGTCCTTCCAATGAATATTCAGGACTGATTTCCTTTAGGATGGACTGACTGGATCTCCTTACAGTCCAAGGGACTCTCAAGAGTCTTCTCCACACCATAGTTCAAAAGCATCAGTTCTTTGGCACTCAGCTTTCTTTGTAGTCCAACTCTCACATCCATACATGACTACTGGAAAAACAATAGCTTTGACTAGATGGACTCTTGTTGGCAAAGTAATGTCTCTGGTTGGTTATAAATTTCCTTCCAAGGAGCAAGCGTCTTTTAATTTCATGGTTGCAGTCACCATCTACAGTGATTTTGGAGCCCCTGAAATAAAGTCTGTCACTGTTTCTACTGTTTCCCCATCTATTTGCCATGAAGTGATGGGACCGGATGCCATGATCTTAGTTTTTTGAATGTTGAGTTTTAAGCCAAGTTTTTCACTCTCCTCTTTTGCTTTCATCAAGAGGCTCTTTAGTTCTTCTTTGCTTTCTGCCGTAAGGGTGGTGTCATCTGCATATCTGAGATTATTGATATTCCTCCTGGACATCTTGATTCCAGCTTATGCTTCATCCAGCCCAGCATTTCTTGTGATGTACTCTGCATATAAGTTAAATAAGCAGGATGACAATATACAGCCTTTCATTCTTACAACATAAGAATTGAAAATTTCCCACACATCATATTTCTTACTATTTAAAAAAAATTATATCTGATTCCAAATTATCTCAGATATAGTCTCTGTTTGAGAACTACCTGCCAGTAGAAAGTTATTTGTCCATGAGATTTCTAAAATCGAGCTTTTAATGAAGAGCATACAGATTACTTTAAAGGGACTATTTCACAGAAAGCAATACTGAGTATTAACTAAAAACCATTTAAGATAACTGTTTAAATACCTGCCCTGATTATACAAATTGAAGATCTTAAAATAGATTTCATGCAAAGCATAGGTCTTTTCATATTAAAAAAAATTCTATTCGGGTTTATTATTCTAAAAGGTTTTAGGTTTTTCATTCCAAATTGGATTCAGATCAAACTCCTAAATAAGTGAAACATCTTTTTTTCCTTCTATAATCTGTTCTCATTCTGAAGGCATTGGTTTCCTTGGGTTGGAGTTGTTTCAACATCTTGAAATGAAACAACTAATTAGAGTGCTTTTGTTTTTGGCCAGGAGTCTTTTCTTTTTCTCTGGCTGAAGTTCTGACTTCTTTAGGGCAGCCAGTACTGTGTATTCCCACTTCCAAATTTTGGTGTGGAAACTACCATTGGTTGGGCAACAAAAAATATATGAACAAAGTTTTTGACAATTGTTTATTTATCTTTCCCTTGTTGTTGTTCAGTCGCTAAGTGGTATCTGACTCTTTGCGACTCTATGGACTGCAGCATGCCAGACCTCCCTGTCTTTCACAATTTCCTGGAGTTTGCTCACTCATATCCACTGAATTGGTGATGCCATCCACCCATCTCATCCTGTCGTTCCATTCTCCTCCTGCTTTCAATCTTTCCCAGTATCAGGATCTTTTCCGATGACTTAGCTCTTCGCATCAGGTGGTCAAAATATTGGAGTTTCATCTTCAATATCAGTTATTCCAATGAATATTCAGAGTTGATTCCTCTTAGGATTGACTGGTTTAATCTTCTTCCAGCCCAAGGAGCTCTCAAGAGGCTTCTCCAGCAGCAGTTAGAAAGCATAAATTCTTCAGCACTCAGCCTTCTTTATGGTCCAATTCTCATCTGAAAACCACAGCTTTGACTATATGGACCTTTGTTGGCAAAACGTTGCCTGCTTGGTACCCAACAGGAGATACGCCAAGAAACCATAATCACTTTCTCATAGCTTCATACCAATCAGGCCCTATAAGAAAAACAGTTTTATCTGTCTATCAACTCTATGTAGTATCTTCTATTCTGTGTTTATGAATGCTATTTTGAGAGCCTGTATTTGCCAAATTTTGAGGCTATCATGCGCTTTGATATTATTTCTTACTATCTCCCCCTGCCACTAGACATAAGCTTCTTTAGGGAGGGCCCACTCTTCTGCTCACTGTTGAATTCCTCCTCTAGGTCATAGCATCTGAACATGGTTAAACACTAAAGAAATAGTAACTGAGTGAATGAGCATGGGGGGTCAAATAGACAAAGTCCCTGCATTCAAAAACAACACAGACAAAGGAGGACAGAGGACCAACAGAGGAATTCATTAAAAAGTTAACAACGAACCAATGACAGATCACTTCCTATGTGCTCAGAAGGAGGGGATGCCAGGAAAAGATTCACAGAGAAGATACTGTCTTAATATTACTTTAGCACTGTGTTTAATTTGAGATGTTCCAGAGACATGAAGGGGAGATATGCAGTGGGTTTGGAGCTCAAGATAAAGTCTTTTAATGTGAGCTCCTTGCCTAAACTTCAATTCATGTGTGTGTGTATGTGTATATATATACATATATATATATATAAAGTGTGTAAAATTTTTCAAATACAGTGTTTGGGGTCCTATGAAGACTAAATAATTAAAACACAATTTGTAGACTGATTAGATTTGGCTTAAAGAACACCTTATACGCAATTGAGTAGAATAGTTTAAAACTGTTCAGTTAAGAGAGTGCAATGCAATTCTTTCAAAAAGTTCTTCAAAATATACTTGTCCCTTTAAGAAAGACTGGCCATGGGTAACTGTCTTATTCTTACACCATTCCTTGGAACAATTTATTCTATGTGGGTAATGTCAGATATTGGTAGAGAGGATTTGGGGAGTGGTATCCCTATTTTTTAAGAATTTACAATATAATGTGCATTTTTACATATTAAACATAAAAGAACATGACATAAAGACAGAAAAAGCATTGGAAATAAGTTTACCATACATAATGGGCTTCATAATGTTAAAAACAATAAAGAGTGAAGAGTAGCAGCAGCTCAGAGAGTACAGTTGCTTTGTGCCTGCTGACCAGTACAAAAAGCGCTCTGGACTAGTGGAGCGTCAGGAGCTTTCTCAAGAAGAGGATAGTGTGGGGAGGTATGAATGAGCAATGGCTGAGTTTGGAAAAGTGAGGAGGTAGGAACTGGGTTGCCAGTGTTGAAGGGAAGCCAGAATGTAATTGTGTCCAAAAGAAGGAATCTAGGGCAAAGAGGAAGTGTTTGGGCACAATGAAGGTAATCTGTACATTGTCTTTAGTGTAAATCAAGGTATAAATATTCAGTAAATACCTCTTTTTTCCAAGAAAAGACTGTTTCAATGGTTAAAATTGAAAGTGTTAGTTGCTCAGTTGTGTTTGACTCCTTGCAGCCCCTTCAACAGTAGCCTGTCAGGCTCTCCTGTCCATGGGATTCTCCAGTCAAGAATACTGTAATGAGTTGCCATTCCCTTTTCCAGGGAATCTTCCCTACCCAGGGATTGAACCTAGGTCTGCTCCATTGCAGACAGATGCTATACTTCTGCAGGTAAACCACCAGGGTTATAAATCTGCTTATCTAATCAAATCCTGACTTTGAGATGTCATTATTTTAAAATATCTTTCTCAGGTAGGGTCATTAACCTTGACAGAGCATGACAGTATCTGTCTGAAAGTTCCACTCCAGGTACATTGTGCTAAGTAGATGTATTTATGTTTTGTTTCAACATGGGCACCCTGAGATCTCTTTATGTGGGAGTCTTGATGGTTGGCCTCCTCTGGTTATGTTTTCACCGGAGAATCCAGGAAGTATGGGAACTGAGTCCTCTTCCAGTGACCTGTGGAGTATATGCTATGTTTGTCTCCTCTGCTGAGATAGTCATCAATTATGTGTGCTCTAAATGCATACTAATCTTTCCTTTAGAAGAAGGTTAAAGGATGTCAACAGCATACCTCTGTGCTCCAGCTTATTAAGGAGGATGAAAAATCTCTAGAGACGATAAAAAGAAAAGAATTCAGAAAGCATCATAAAAATATATTCTAAAGAAGTAACAGTGAGTACTGGAAAAATCAATGCCGGTGTTAAGCAGTACAGCAGTGAACGAATGTGACGTTGGGGGAAAAGACAAGGAAAAATATCATCACCAGTACAACATAACAGAACTCTGCTCGAGGAAACAGTGGGCTGCTTTTCTGGGAATAGGATTCCTAAGTGATGTTAGTGAGAGTGAAATCCTGCTGGCACCGCAGGGAGCAGTTACTCTCCCCACCTCTTCAGCGCACATATACACAGTGATGGATGGTGGTGGATGAATCTATGCCAAGAAATATGCAAGAAATAAAAGTGTCAAAGTGTTAGTTGCTCAGTCATGTCTGACTTTTTGCAACCCCATGGATGGTAGCCCACTATGCTCCTCCGTCCGTGTAATTCGCCAGGTAAGAATACTGGAGTGGGTTGACGTTTCCTACTCCAGGGGATCGTCCCAACCCAGGGATCAAACCCCGGTCTCCCACAGTGCAGACAGAGTCTTTACCATCTGAGCCACTTGGGAAGTCCTAGTTATAATATAAGAGTGTATTAAAGAGAGACTGACAAAACCCAGTGGCCCTCCGATTTTCATCTACCTGATGCATTTGCTTTCTGTGTACCCACTTGAGAATGCATGTTTCTGCAAAAATGACTTATGGTATATTTCTAGTTATTTGGAAGTTCTGAATAGAAAGCTGGTGGACTTAGATGCATAGAGCGTGTTATTTATTCCTCTAAAGTCATAACACTGAGAAGAAGATAGGAATATATAGGAAGTAGGATATACGTTAGAAAACAAATGAATTTGGTCCTCTCATGTGTGGTTTATGATAGCAAAATAATAAGTATTCCATGAAGACTGTGAAGAAAATGTTGTTCAGGAAAGGAGCTGACTGAATCTCTTGAGAGCAAAGTCCTGTTTTATTCATGCCTGCATCTTTAGCATCTAATACAGTGCTCTACAAATAGTAGGGGCTTAATACTGAGGCTTTAAGAGGTAGAAAGAAGAAAATGTTAGGCCAAAGTAATCACAATTCTATAAGTGATAATACATTAGAGATAAAACAAAAAAAGACAACACAAACTAAAGTGCAAGAAGAGTCCAGTTATTCTCATGAGAAAGCAGCAGAGAAACTGGTCAAGAATAATAATTTATGGCCAAACTTGTTTCCATATAAGTGCAGAACAATGAGGAATTCAAGCAAAATGAGCTTGAAATGTTCATACAAGGAAGCAGAGGTTATCTGATAGCTATCAGTATGTTTCAGTGAACCGAAATAGAAGACAACATACTGTTCCAAAGAAATACATTTGATACGGACCAGGGGTCTAGCAGAGCAAATCAAGAACACAACGTTAATTCAGATCAGTGGTGTGTCTGTGCAGAGGAGGTAAGGATACAAAGATGTCTAAGACTTAATATTTGATATCAAAGAATTTACAAGCACAAGGGGAGATGGATACGTAAATGTTTAACTAACGAAGTGATAAGAATTGTAACTGATATGCCCGAAGGGCTCTGCATTCATTTCCTGGAGCTGCTGTCACAAAGTACCACACACTGGGTAGTTAAACAACAGAAATGTATGGCCTTACAGTCTTGGAGACTGGAAGTCTGGGATCAAGGAGTGGATAGGGCTGGTTCTTTTTGGGGTCTGTGAGGTAGACTCTGTCCTATGCATCTCTCCTAGATTCTCATGGTTTGTGGGTGATCTTTGTCACTCCTTGGCTTATAGAAGCTCCTCTCTGCCTTCATTTTCACATGATATTCTTCCTGCTGAATGTGTCCGTGTCCAGATTTCAGTATTTTCAAGGTTAGCGCTTACATTGGTTTACATATTATTCTCATGCTTGCAGCCTTACTTGATGATTTACAAAGAGCTTGTTTCCAAATGAGGCCCCATGCCTTGGGGCTGGGAGTTAAGACTCCAGTGGTCTTTTGGGTGACATAATTCAGCCTATGCTGCTGCTGCTAAGTCAGCCTATAACAGGCCATAAAAACATTGCAGTCATGGCGGCAGATAGCACAGCATGTCCAACTTGGTGTGGGATAATAAAAATAGCTTTAAAAATTGTTTTAAAATACAAAATTGGCTCAAAGGTAAGGAAAAAAATGATTGGACACAGCGAATCCTGCCTATTCAGTGAAGAAATTGAATTTTTAAAATACAACTTAGTTTATTAAATTGGGCTAACCATTTATAGACCATGACTATGGGCCAGAAACCAGATATACAAAATTGATAAGATAGTCACCATCTCCAGAATATCTAATAAATTCTTCTTTTTTTTTTGGCAGAGGTGTAAGCTTAGTACGTAGAAAGAAGAGTGCAACTGTGAGTGGAATTAATTCCTATTACCTGCAAATAAGGGAAGAACTTGCTACTGACTAAAGGGGAAATTAATGAAAACTTAGGAGAAAGTGACCACATCACTGAGAGATTTTTATTTTTAAAAATTTTTTGGCCTCACCATACAGCATGTGGGATCTTAGCTACCCCACCGCCAGTGTTCAAACCCAGGTCCCCTGCATTGGAAGCGTGAAATCTTAACCACTGGACTGACAAGGAAGTCCTTGAGCAATTTTTGTACTGAGAGAAAGAATGTTAGGTATAATCAGACATACCCTCACACTTTAAGAAAACAGCTGTTACACAGTTCAAGGAGAAAGTAGTTGTAGATCTATGACCAGAGGGAACCATAGGATGTTAGAAGTCTCAGTGCTGACAGCATCTTTCCATGAGCTGTCCCCAGCGTGGTGAGGTGCCCAGCAGATTATCTGTCTCCCTCCCAACCCTGGGACTGACTTTCACACCAGTACTTGGGACACTGTAGGGCCTGGTCCTTGCTAAATGATTATAATTGTGGACCTGTTACAAAAATAGTGTGGAACACACAGACAAACATAGATACAAAGTCACATTCTGACATGAGATTTTGGAAGTTGAAAACCATTTTTTTGCCTACAAAAACTTTAAAAAGTGGTGGTTTAGTTGGTTGTCAGGTTTGCATTCCTAGAAGCAATGCTGATGTGAACACATGTTTACGTATGGGCTTTGGTATTTGCCTGCCTGTTTCCGTAGGATCTGTATTACCTTTTTTACTGCATCCAGTGTTGCTCACTGTTAATCTTCCATGCTGTGGCCAGAGTGGACCATGTGACACCAGTTTCTCCCCACTGCCTTCAGACTAAGTATTTACAATATTGACTCCATCTAGCCTCTAGCCTCTTGTCCAGTCATAGTGAGCAACATGTATAAATCAGTTTTGGAACTGTGCCTGTGTTCAGGCTATTTATTATTTTTGTTTGGTTGCTAAGTCATGTCTGACTCTTTTGTGATCCCATGGACTGTAGCCCACAAGACTCCCTGTCCATGGGATTTCCCAGGCAAGAATACTGGAGTGGGTTGCCATTTCCTCCTCTAGGGGATATTCTGGACCCAGGAATTCAACCCATATCTCTTGCATTGGCAGGTGGATGCTTTAGCACTGAGCCACTTGGGAGGCCCATGCTCATGCTAGTCCCTTTCTATCTTTACTGATTCACACTTAGTCCCCTTTCATGATTCCAGAAACTTCCCTGAATTCCCAGCCTGGGAGAAGTGCCAGTTCTAACTCCACAGCATCCTGTGTATAACTCTAAATCAGCAGGTCACCAGAATTGTCTCTGGATGTGTCTTTCCATGCCCCTGGCAGAGTGCAAGCTCCTTGAAGACAGGGGCATGAATTTTCACCCTTGTCACCACACAGTGGTGAGCACCATGTGTAATGCCAGGCTTCATATATGTTGAAGTTTAATACTCATTACCATGGAAATAAGCTCACTATCTGTGCTGATGGGCCATAACACACACTGCCAACAGTTGGTTCGTTGATGAGAATTGACAGTTTGTGGCAAGGCATACGTAATAGACGGTAGGCTTTTCAGAACATTCTGTGAATGAAAGCTTGTAGGTGGCATCAACCAGAACATTGTGGTCCAGTGTAAATGCTCAATAAGCCTTTGTTGAAATTGAATGAAATCCATCATTTATTTAGCCATTCATTCAAATGTTGCAATGCCCCAGTACTGGTGCTGGGGAAATCAAAAGATACAAGTCGATACAGATGTGTAAGCAAAGCATACTATGTAATAAGACGAGTGTTATAATACTTTTCTGCCTAGTGTGCTGTACAGATACATAGGAGGAAGAAGCTAACTGTGTCAGAAAGCATAAAAGCAGATGTATGGATTGTCTGCCTGTTTTCTCTACATGCATTTTCTGTCCTACTCTTCTCTGTAGTATAACTCAGGGAGCAATATTTCCCAGGATCCCTTGCCTCCTGGCTTCCAATGAAGCCAGCAGGGAGGCAAGGTGGAAAAAGTAAGGGTCAGATGAGGACATAAATCACGGTCTTTCTCCATCATCTCTGCTCGGCGTGGGGTTTGCAGCAGTAGCTGCTGAGTCTCCTGCGTGGCTGCCAGACCTGCTGGGTAAGCCGACTGTTCCAGCTTCCTCCAGGTGGCCCAGCTCCTTGGCGCTGGAAACACTGACTTCTTCCTGTAAGGCTCGTGCTTTTTCTAGTCTCTTGGCTGCCACGGCCCCCACCCCTACAGGCTCCTTGGCTTTTCCATCACCTGTGAAATCCATACCTGACAATAAAGTCGTTGAAACGCCTTAGATGCTGTTTCCAGACTCAACCTTGGCTGATTCAGAAACTTCTCAAAGAAGGGCATATTTTAAAACTATTTTCATTTATTTACTTGCCTTGCTGGGGCTTCTCTGATCTTTGCTGTGGCATGTGGCATCTTCATTGCAACATCAGGGATCTTTAGTTGCAGCATCTGGGATCTAATTCCCTGAACAGGGATTGAACCCAGGCCCCCAGCATTGGGAACTCAGAATCTTAGACCCTGGACCACCAGGAAGACCCAAAAGAAGGGCATATTTAAAAGCTAATGGAATGGGGCAGTTTCTAGAGATTTCATCCCTTTTTATATCAGTGCTTAATATCCTATTGTTGTCTTGTCGATGCTATAGAGAAAATTTTAATTTTCCTTGGACTCAGATTTCTCACCTAAAGAAAATCAGAAAAATGTAATGTATTTTTCCATCTTGGAATTTATTCACTCATTCATCCAACATATTTTGTGGAAGATCTACTCAGCGGAGGTTCCATACCAGCCCTGAGGATGATAATCATCACGACAGATACGATCGCTGGTCCAGAACATCACAGACCAGGGGATGAAAGGTGTGTGCAACACAGTCATTTAAAAGATGCTGACTTCAATAGCAGTGCCTCAGTAGTCATATTTCCTTTAAAGCACCCATTACCTTTTCAAGTCAGTGTTAGTAAATGACCATGTAACTGTTTGAGGATCACAAAGCATGTGGAAATGCTCTCATTAAAACTAGATGGAGACCATGGACCCTTTTAGTCCAAGGAGTTTTATAAATGAAGCTGAGAGAGGTGTAAAATGTATAGTGTTTTAAATAACCCAAAAATGATTTGTTGTAACCTTCTTAATCAACAGACCTATAATTAGGGAATAAATGTGCCCTCTTTGTGACTCATTCCCCAAGTGGAATACATTTGGCAAGAATTTCTTTTCAGAAATTGCTTTGGTTCAGGAAGTGCTTGTCATGCTTTATATGCTAGGATAGGTTCTTTTAACATTTAACAATGAATGATTATTTCAGAGGTATGAAGGATGAACTTAATCAGTCCTTTATTCTGTAAGTGGGAAATCAAATTCATTACATTTTGATCAGAAAAAATCATAGTTTTACATACTTTCAGAATATGTTTTAATATCCTCCAGAAACACATTTCAGTGTCAGGAAGTTTTTTCCATCTTGTCTAAATCTTCTAGCTATTCTTAGCAAAGATGAAGGAGAATTGGCTACAATCCTTTGTATAATAGACCAAGATTATAGCTATATATTTATTCACTCTTTCATTCAACATGTTTTTATTGAGCATCTACTAAAACTAAGAGCCAGACCCTGGGAAAATATTTAGCAGAACAAAAGTGCCTCAGCCTTTTGAATTTATCTTCATGCTCAAAGAATCTTTGCTTTTTTTTTTTTTTCCTTAGGTCAATTTTTTACAACCCTTAATTTCTGTTCCTATCTGTTGCATTTACATGCTACATGGGATAGGACAAGCCAGTTACACTATGTAAAATAAGTTTTCTACATCTGTACAGTGGGGATGATTGTAGTACTTACAACACAGAATCGTTTGAGGCTTGAATGGGCTAATAGATGCTCAACATGCATTAGGTCTTACCATAGCCATTATCATTTCACTGGAGTCTCTCCAGTTGCACTCTACAGTCAATACAGCCAACTCAAGACATGTAACTATTTAAATTTAAATTCGTTAAAATTAAGCATAGTTAGAAATTCAACTCCTCAGTTGCTCTAGTAAAATTTCAGATGCTCAGTAGGGACATGTAGCCAGTGCTAACCATATTGGGTAGTATAGCAAATATGGAACACTCCCATCATTGCAGAAAGTTCTGCTGGACAGTACCTCAAATGAGAGAGAGAGAGTGAGAGAGAACAAAAGACATTGTCCCCAAAGATATCAACTGGTGCACAGAATCAGTAAAACCTAGAGTCAGCCTTATTTCTGATTGGTTTGCTACAATTACCACCTATACAGATGGTCATTTATCTGTTGTGTCCCTTCTGAGGAGCTCTGTAAGACAGCATTTATAAACATAAGCTCTGGAGTTAGGTTTCTGGAGTCTAAATCCTGGACCTACTACTCACTAGCTGTGTGATTTGGGACAAGTTTTTAACCTCTCTGTCCTGTATTTTCTGCATATGAAGTGGAGACCATACAGTTCCTATCTCATGAGTAAATCCACATAAACCACTGGGAATGGTGTCTGGCCATTCTAACCCTTCACTAAAGCGATATCAGTAGTAAGTCTCAGGCATGTGTAGTCTGTACAGTTTCCACAAATGCTGAGCGTAGCTAGCCTTGCCAGACTGGGAGCTATTTTTAAATTAGTTCCTCCACTTACTTTTTCTGAGTCTCAGTTCTTTTTCCTTTTTTAAATTAAGATAGTATTATACTACCCAAGGATGTGTTGAGTGTTAAGCAAGATAATATATGTAAAAGCAAAGGCATGTTGTAGGCATTTAATAATGTTATTTCCTTCACAACTTTAAAAAAACATTAGAACCACTGGATGGTGTAGGGCATTCTGATTTCCCTCCAAGGTTATCTATCCTCTCATGTGGACATAAAACAGAGAGCCCTGTAAGATAACACACAGATTTTGTGAAGCAGATAATACATTTTCCTTCCCAACATTCTGATTCTTATTTTATGTGCTCTTAGGACAACTCAGATTGTAGTACATTTTCAATGACCTTACAAAAAGAAGGGATAAATGGAAAAAATAATCTAATATGACAGATAACCCAAACCATGGATAGATGCAAAGAATTATTAATATTCATTTGTTTTAAAATGTTTGCTGATTCAAGGCATATTTATCAAAAGTCTTCCAGGCAAAGCATTGTATTGGTGCTATTTGTTTCAGAAGAATTTTGACAGCAGGTTTACCCTAGCAGTTGTTTTCAGTTCAGTTCAGTTCAGTCGCTCAGTCATGTCCAACTCTGCGACCCCATGAATCACAGCACACCAGGCCTCCCTGTCCATCATCAACTCCAGGGTTCACTCAAACTCACGCCCATCGAGTCGGTGGTGCCATATAGCCATCTCATCCTCTGTCATCCCCTTCTCCTCCTGCCTCCAATCCCTCCCAGCATTAGTCTTTTCCAATGAGTCAACTCCTCACATGAGGTGGCCAAAGGACTGGAGTTTCAGCTTTAGCATCATTCCTTCCAAAGAAATCCCAGGGCTGATCTCCTTTAAAATGGACTGGTTGGATCTCCTTGCAGTCCAAGGGACTCTCAAGAGTCTTCTCTTTAGTTTGGGCTCAAATTTAATTGATTTACATTCCGTAAACACAGGGTAACTGACGTTAGAAGATGAGGAAGCTTAGGGTAGAGTGGTAACAGGAGAGAGTACAGACTGAGATTAGAACACCACTCTATCTATATAGCTTGTATGTAATTTTATTTGTAAAATGATGACTTCTTTAGAAGGAAGGGGTGTGTGTGTGTGTGTATGTGTGAGTGGGGGTGTGTTTGTGTGTAGGGGGGTGTGTTTGTGTGTGTGGGTGTGTGCTCAGTCGTGTCTGACTCTTTGTGACCCTATGGACTATGACCCTCCAGGCTCCTCTGTCCATGGGATTTTCCAGGCAAGAATACTGGAGTGGGTTGCCATTTCTATGGGGCTTCCCAGGTGGCTCAGATGTAAAGAATCAGCCTGCCAAACACTGGTTCAAACCCCTGAGTCAGGAAGATCCCCTGTAGGAGGAAATGGCAACCCACTTCAGTATTCTTTCCTTTCCATAGGATCACAAAGACTCAGACACGACTGAGCACACACACACACACGTATTAGTTCATCATGAGCAGTCCTTTCAGCCTCAGAGATCCTGATGGACATGTCCATGTGACTGAGCACTGCCCCCTCTTTGTAGGCTGCAGTGATGATCTTTAGCCAGGTTCTTCCAGTGGGCCATGGATAGAGTTCTGAGCACAAGGAAAACAGTTACACAGTGCAAGTGTACAAGGAGTGTCAGGTGCTAAAACGACATATGCAGACTTGACCAGATCTCCCCCTTCTTCACATGATTCTCTTCTGCAGTGGAGGCTGGCAGGAGCACCCAACTCTGCAAAGAGAACACCAACCAATAAGCAGCAAAGCCTTTTGTCTATGATGTCTTTAAATTGGTCCTGGTAATTTAAGATGAAAAAATCTGTTTGTTGGATTTAAATGTAGGTCTCATCTACTGGTGCACCAAGCAGATTTGCGAAATGAAGGGCAGCAAAACCACAGCACACTGATAAAACATGTTTGGGGCTCAATAGGAAAGCATTTGAAATCTATGAAGTGTAGCTTCAGGTATCAGAGCACTTTGGAGGCTGGCAGGATCAAGTCCCAAGTCTCTTCATACTAAACCTGGGTAGCATTGAAAGTATCAACTCCAGAGCGTTACTTTCTCATTCAGTGTCCTGACAACTAAGGGGAGTGCATGGATCAAGAAGGAGGGGAAGTGATAAAATGTGTAGTTTGAGGGGAGAACATTGATGGAGAACTTGGGCGATTATGGTTAAGTGAAAGTAAAAGTCATTCAGTCGTGTCTGACTCTTTGCAACCCCATGGACTATACAGACCATGGAATTCTCCAGGCCGGAATACTAGAGTGGGTGGCTGTTCCCTTCTCCAGGGGACCTTCCCAACCCAAGGATCGAACCCAGGTCTCCCACATTGCAGGCAGATTCTTTACTGGCTGAGCCACCGGTGAAGCCCAAGAATACTGGAGTGGGTAGCCTATCCCTTCTCCAGGGAATCTTACTAACCCAGGAATCCAACCCAGGTCTCCTTCATTGCAGGCAGATTCTTTGCTGCTGAGTCACTGGGGAAGCCCCACCTATGGTTAGGGAGAGACATACTTAAATTTTGGCATTATTATCAGCAAAGTTAGAGATGAATGAATGAACATGTTTTGATATGCTGTTTATGTTCAGTTGAGGGCTCAGTGTAGAACACTTATAATTAGTATATTTGAAAATATGTGGTTTTGGACACTTTTCTCTTTCACTGGTGAAGTGCATGGGGCAGAACAATTAAGGGTGCCAGTAGCCCCAGAGACTAAGGGGATATTCATATTTTTTCTCTAATTCCCCCTAATCAAAATGCTTCTTCTCTTTTACTGTCTAATATCACCAGTGTATCAGGAAACACACATATCCATGATCAATCCTGGATCCAAATAGGGTAAAATGAAATGAGTTTTTTTTTTTTTCTCCTGTTCAAAAATCCTTTTTTTATTGCACAGTGAAGAAATAAATGTCTACCAAAGGAAAATAAAGAGGAACTAAGAGGGGAATCTAATTGCCCACTTCAATCACTCCCACACAAAATGCCTGGGTCAAGGATGAGCAGGCAGAGCAGCAGCATTTTGGCAACATTTTTAAATAAACAGCAAGGCAAAAAAAAAAAAAAAAAAAGTTCCAGCAAGAGTTCTGTAGAAAATGGAAGAGAGCGGTTGCATTTTCTCCAGCCTGCTATCACTTTCAACCAGACCCAAAGACACCCCAGCTCTTGGCTTAATGAATCACTTGCTGTTTTTGATGGTGGAGGAAAATGGGACTCACTGCTTTCTTAGCCAGGGAGCAAAGTTACCCCCAGAGGAGTGGAATGCATATCAATTGAGGAAAAGAACCACTTGAGGGACCAGAATGTGAATTATTTCTTCTTGTTTCGTCCTCACTATCTTTTACTTTCATTCTAAGGAAGGTTTGCACAGAACCCCTTTCTGAATCCATTCTAACCTTTCAGCACCCACATTCAAACTCATATTAATGAAATTATTTTGAGTTGTGTTCTAGTCTTTCCTTAAAATATCTAAGCTCTCATTCAAATAGTTTGAGATTTTTTTCCCTCCATGAAGCTGTCCTGGATTAATTAAAACATTCGCATTATCTGAGAAACTCAGGGCCAGGGTAAAGGTTACCTGAGGAAGATTTCTGAGGCTTAGGTCTAGCCCAGTCCTGAGCAGTTGAGACCAGAAAGATAAGAGCCACTCAAAGAGGCAGAGAAGCCAGAGGTCAGTATTGAAAATCAGCAGAGTCAGTCTTGAATGAAGTTTAGAGCTGTAGTTAAGGCTGGGACCAAGACTCTGAAAAGGCATACTTAAATAAGGTACCTACGTTTAATGCTGTTTAAGAGGACAAGGTCAGGACATTGACCTTGAAAGAGATTAACTCCCCAGGGTCCACCCTTGCTGATTTCTGGCTTCAACATGTGGCATTGGAGTATCAGCCTGTAGAGTTCTTGAATGGCTTAGGTTACACTAAGTACTAATTTATGCATTCTCTGTTTTCATATATAACTCTGGTAAAACCAGAGGCTTCTGCTTCTCAAGGAGGTCAAATTGGAGAGGCTCAATTAGTGTCCAAACAGAAATAAGAAGAAATTGATTTTTTACCTGTATCTTTGAAAGAACTTTCAAGGGGATCTGCTTCCACCACATTGGCCTTTCCTTTTCCTTTTTTTCCACCTCTCCACTAGCCTTTCCCATAACAAACTCCAAGCTTTCTGCCACTGCTCAGCCTTAGAAGGCTTTATACCCTTTCCCCTTCCCTGCCTGAGCCGTTTATAATGTATATTGTGAAATCTGTCACTTATTCTTACAGGTTTCCTCTCAATCTCCTGTTCAGCCCCTCTCAACCCATTCTCCAGATCATACATCAGAAAGATCTAGGACCTGGACTAGCCTAGCCTTGTTAAAAGGCTCAGGTAACCTTCACCTTGGCTCTAAGGATCTCAGGTGGTTGGGAAAGCAGACAGCAGGCAGTGGCTCATTAGAAGGTCTTCGTTCTGACTCAGATTTTTCTCTTTTGTGTCCACTCGTATGGATTTTCTAGTTTTTAATGAACCCTGCTTTTCTGACTCCCATAAAATAGTCTGTTCCATCACTGTGACCTTTCCAAATTTAAATTTCCAGAAAAGAAGGTCTAACATATTAGGCAATTTTGAATCACTTATAGTGTGATGCTAATAAGCTGTTAATAATTAGAATGATGATGAAGAAGACTCGATCTAAAATGACTTAGAGAAGAGCTGAAATAAGAGGCTGGATCTCACTGGGCAGATGTCTAGGGGAGTCAGATGCACTAGGAGGGATTGAAGATATTTGTATATCACTCAACTTCTTTTTTTCTTTAAATGTATAAATTAAAAAAAATTTTTATAGTGCTGTGTTGGTTTCTGCCATTAATGATCTGTCCATATACCACACTCGTTTTCAGGACATGTGTAAGGAAATACTGTGTAGAGGCAACCTTCTAAAGAATAAGGAACATGTAAGGGGGGGTATTAATGATAGATATAATTTAGTGAACACTCAGTATATGCTAGGCTTTATTACCTATGTTTGATAGTTCTCATTATAACCTTAAAATATAGCTACTTATCCCCATTTTACAGTTATAGAAACTAAACCTCATTTTGAAGAATTTTTCTAAGGCCATGCAAATTAAACCTATGCTTCCTACCATTTAATATTGATGCATAAATGCATCGACTCATACCTTGCATATATGCCTCATGTGACTACAGGTACTAGATATAGGGCACGTCTAATATATCTATAGAATCTATTGTTGTTGTTTAGTCACTAAGTCATGTCCAAATCTTTTGTGACCCCATGGACTGTAGCCCGCCAGGCTCCTCTGTCCATGGGATTTCCCAGGCAAGAATACTGGAGTGGGTTGCCATTTCCTTCTCCAGGGAGTCTTCCTGACCCAGGTATTGAACCTGTGTTTCCTGTATTTGCAGACATATTCTTTATCACTGAGCCACCAGGGAAGCCCCATTGAATCTGTAGCTGTACAATTACATATATATATATATGTATAGGTATGTATATATATATATATATACACACACACACACACACACACACTCATGAAATAGAACTGAATGTATCTATCTATATTCAGTTATATCAGATTGAAATAGAACTACTTGGCAGTAGAAGGAGGTGGTGGATTGGAATTGTTGTGACCAGAAGGATCAATTTTCATCTGGAACAAAACTTGGCTTTAGAAGAGTTTTTCGAAAAGACAGAATTATCAACCTTTTGGTTTAACCTGACATGCTGTCACTGCAGTTACCATGTCATTTTCTCATGTAATGTGAATTTGATAACTAAATTATCAAATTAATGGAAAGAGTTTCCCGTTTAACTTAAAGATGTTAAATGGAAAAAAAAAATGGGGCAGATAAACTTGGTTTTTAAAGTATGGGAGAATCAGAATGTGGAATGTGGACTCCAGGGAGAAAAGAAAGGTTCATGTCTTCATTCACTCATATATCCCCTTTATACCCAACACATGGCAAGTTCATTGCTGGGGAGGAGGATACAAAAGTCTCCATCATCAGGGAACTCTGCCTCTGGTGAGTCCATGATGAATAGGGCATGGTTTGTGCTCAGTGATCTTAAGCCATGGGAATGCAAAGGAGAGAGCAACTCCTTTTCTTGATAAAAGGAGGGATTGGAAGGAAGGAAGTTTGCTGCTGTCTCAAAGGATGGATGGGCATTTTAAGAATGGAGAGCAAAGAACAGCACAGGTCTGGCTCTGAAGAGAGATCTTGCACGAGCAGAGGCAGGGAGGTGAGTAGGAACTGGCGATACCCAGTTTGGAAGAGCAAACTGGGGGTGTAGTTAGGTAGCTGAGTACTTGGGGGTGGAGGGTATGAATGAAGAGAAGGAGAGCATGGAGAAAATAAATCTGTATGTGTACTAGTTTAGGTTCTTGAGGAAAACATGAAAGTTGTCTTTTCTTTGGGCCACTATTGGAAAGCTGATATAGCTAGAGGAGTACTTGTTTTCTTTAATAATCGGGCTTAACTGTCTACCTCAGCCAACTGAGGAAAAAGCCTAGTAGTAGGATCTTATGGCTGCAGTGACAAATTACTAAAACAATGGAATTTTATTCTCTTGAAATATTGGAGACTAGAAATCTAAAATGAGTCTTAGGGTCCAAAATAAAGATGGTGGCAGGGCTGTTCCTTAAGGAGGCTCCAGGGAAGAATATAGTCCTTGCTTCTTTCAGCCTCTGATGGCACCAGCATTCCAGATGTTTAGAATTCAGCTCCTGCCCTGCCATCCCAGGGCCTTCTCCTCTGTGCTCATATTCCCCCCTTTCTCTCTTATAAGGTCACTTGTGATTACATTTAATTCATCAAAATAATCCAGGATAATCTCCCCAATTCTAGATCCTTAATCTAATCACATTTGAATAGTTCTTTTTTTTTTTTTTTTTTTTGCCATAAAAGCTACTAATCACAGATTCCAAGGACCAGAACATGATATCTTTGGCACAGTTATTCAGACTACCGTAAGCATCCTGACCTCCTAGTTCTCTGGTCCTTCCCAGATGAACTGTTTGATTATCCAGGCACTTCTGAGATTTGCTTGGCCTCTTGGGCTGCAGATTTCTCCAAAAGTGAACTCTAAAGCTATCTGAGCCACTCTCAGCCTTGAGATCTCCATGCCTTCTGTGGAGGGGAGAATCTGGCTAAACCACCTTTGGATGTTTAGGGTTTGAATTACATAACATTGGGCAGAGAATGGTTACAGTGCAGCTCTGACAACTGAGAAATGTGAGCAATAAAATGCCAGCATACATAGAAGGTACAAAGTGGAACAGCTTGAAAAATAAGTTGGTTGTTGTTGATTCAGGACCAGATAACAAGAGTAGTGAACAAAGAAAGGGCAGCTCTATGGACATATTTCTGCAGACATCAAAATACATCTTGCCAGTTTAGCCTTGGAGCCATCTTCTTTTGTTGTTTTTCCACACCCACGTCCAATCTGGCAAGTTAGCCTGCTGGTTCTCTCTATATATATTCCTGTGTCTATTCTCTTTTTTTCTCTGCCCTTGTTTATATCTGTGCTTAGCTCTGATTCCCCCTACCTGACCCATGAAAACCTAAGCTTATTTCCAGCACTCACCCCTCCCCAGGAACCACACCAGTCACATTTCTCTCTCTGCTTATTTTCTTGCTGGTCTCTTCTCTGGTTTGGTCCAAATGATGAATACCTACCATGTTCTCCATGGACCCTTCTTTCTTACCTTTATTTCAAGGCATGGTCAAGCTCCCTGTATTGCCTAGGTTTTCTTATCACACAGTGTTTGTCTTTATTTTCAGCCATGGCAATTCATGAGTCACATTTTCTGCCTTCCACATCTCTGGACTTAGCCCACCATCCTCAAAGCCCATCAGCACTGGTTAAAATAACCATTTTCTCCCCTAATTCTGTGATTAAATGGAGAACCAACATGGATCAACCTTACAGCTTTAACAAATGGAATACAGGGCCCTGAACACTTTCACTCTATACCTCCCCAGGAGACAGTGAAAATGGAATGATATATGGCACAATAGCTTAGAATAATGTGAGAATGTAGGAAGAACTCAGTAAACATTAACAATCATTGTTATTGTTATTAGCTTAGTTTCTCATTATAGATCAGTTCTTCCTTGCATTACAAATCAGATATCTTTGTAGATCCATTGTTTGTAACTATTTGTCTAATTGTCCTTTTCTGAAGCAAATCCATGTCAGTGTAGACGACTTTTGAATGTAAGCCCTACAATTCAGTCACCAATGTTTTGATTAGTGTCTGGCACAAGAATATTTATAAAATATGATTCTTTTTTAAAAAATCCAGAGAATCTATTGATGCCTCATGTCACCTTCATCACATGCTTTGCTGTGTGCTTAGTCACTCAGTCATGTCCAATTCTTTGCGATCCCATGGACTGTAACCTGCCAGGCACCTCTGTCCATGGGGGTTCTCCAGGCAAGAATACTGGAGTGGGTTGCCATGCCCTCCTCCAGGGGCTCTTCCCAACCCAGGGATTTAACCCAGGTCTCCTGCATTGCAGGTGGACTCTTTACCTTCTGAGTCATGAGGGAATGCTTTAATTGTCATCTTAAATCAGAGTTACAACATACAGAGACTGGAGAAGGGACAGTTTATTAGGCGGATATCTACTGGCAGATGGGACTAAAAGTGTTCTGACTTGATTGGACTACTTGTCCTCTTGACTGCCGCAAACTCATAGAGGCAAAAGGATAGTTCATGTGAGCAACTTGAATTTTAAAAATAGTTTCCATCTTCCTAATCCAATGTGTGAGATTATTACCTGACCGGGTAAAAGAAGACCTGTTTAAAACTATGCCAGATTAGACAGTTATTCCACACTTACTCCTTGGAAGGAAAGTTATGACCAACCTAGATAGCATATTGAAAAGCAGAGACATTACTTGGCCAACAAAGGTCCATCTAGTCAAGGCTATGGTTTTTCCAGTGGTCATGTATGGATGTGAGAGTTGGACTATGAAGAAAGCTGAGCACTAAAGAATTGATGCTTTGAACTGTGGTGTTGGAGAAGATTCTTGAGAGTCCCTTGGACTGCAAGGAGATCCAATCAGTCCATTCTGAAGGAGATCAGCCCTGGGATTTCTTTGGAGGGAATGATACTGAAGCTGAAACTCCAGTACTTTGGCCACCTCATGCAAAGAGTTGACTCATTGGAAAAGACTCTGATGCTGGGAGGGATTGGGGGCAGGAGGAGAAGGGCACGACAGAGGATGAGATGGCTGGATGGCATCACGGACTCGATGGACGTGAGTCTGAGTGAACTCCGGGAGTTGGTGATGGACGGGGAGGCCTGGCGTGCTGCGATTCATGGAGTCGCAAAGAGTTGGACACGACTGAGTGACTGAACTGAACTGAACAGGGGTCAACTGAGTATTCTCTTGATCCAAATCTATCAATGTATAGTCATTCTGCTTCATCTGTACTCACTTCATAAGAATGCATTGCATGCTCTTCCAAAGAAGTATACTGCAATGTCCATAGGAGGAGGTTGTTGTTCAGTTGCTCAGTCATGTTTGACTGTATGTGACCCCATGAACTACAGCACACCAGGCTTCCCTGTCTTTCCTATCTCCTGGAGTTTGCTCAGACTCAGGTCCACTGAGTCCATAGGAGGGGAGGGGTAGGAATATTGAAAAAGAAACCAGTCAGAAAGAAAAGAAGGATTATGTCCCCCTTGCTCACCAATGCGTGTCATTGTGTAAATGGATGAGTGAATGAACAGATGAATCTGGGGACCAAAGAGAAGATTTGACCCTCTCATTGACTGTGAGAAGGTGATTCTTCCATATTGTCCCTTACCGAGGCAGGTCAGATGGAGTGCAGCTCCTGAGGCTCCTTTCTCTCTGTATAAGTCTACCTTGGGCCTGAAGGCTTCCTAAGGTTGGGAGTAGAGCTGGGAGTGTCATAGCTCCTCCATCTTCTCTTTTCAGGCTCCACAGGGGCTAATTTATTATACATTAGCTCATTAAGCCTTTATTCTAATGCAGTTACTATGCCTTTATTTTCTCCTTAATGTGCAAATTATGAAGATTGCTCAGAATGTGAAAATTGGCCTTTATTTCTCTTGCAAAAAGTTTCCATACACTCAACAGCTCTTTGCAATGTTATTTGGAACTACATCCAAGACATTAAAACTCCAAGAGACCTAACCATCTTTCTCACTCCTTTTCTGCACAAAATCATGACCTCTTTTTTTTTTTATTTACTGTAAAAAGATAATTCTGTATCATCCCCAGCAACAGTTGGACATATTTATGGATGCAGAGTAGTAGCCCATAGTGGATTTTGCTGTGATTAGCCACCTGGCATCTACCTAGCTTTCCTACTTGGAGAGAATCCCATGGAGGCTGAAGAAATATTCCCTTCCCTAGCTCCTTGGCTGCTGTAAAGTGAATGAATAAATAAGCCTGGTCCATCCCATGTCCTCACCAAAATAGATGGGAAAGACCTGGATGTCTTGTTGTGCCAGTGACCATGGGGCCCTGGGTTAGGTCACAGGGTTTCATGTCAACAGGCCTTCATAGTCAGTATTGGTCATGGTGTACACGTCCGTGATGATCAAGTGCAGTGACCAGCAGCAATGACAGCAGCATCCTGACCAGACTCCTTATCAGGTATGGTTGGGCTGTATTTCTGGCTGCCTGAACTTTAATGGTTTTTCATGACTTTTTCAAACCTAGTTCTATAGACTTCTCACTGATACTAGAGGAGGATAGTCTTCCAAAAAGTTTTTGTGTTTTTGGTACTAAAAATGTGGTACCCAGCTCCTACACACTTATAATTAAAGATAAGCCCCTCTTAAAACAACCCCAATAAAGTATATGAAAAATATAGGTTTACAGACCTGATAAATTAAATACTAATTATGTCTTTTAAAGACTTTCTATAAATTGTTAACTTCCCCCTGTGAGTTCTGAATAAAGCAGTAGACAATGAATTAGGTAAATGTGGCTATCAAAATAGATCACAAGAGGACGCATTGTTGAAAAAGTATGTGGATTGCAATGGCTGTTTTTGCTTATATCAGAGTCTGAGTTTGTAGGGAGGGAGAGCAGTTCTGAATTCTTGAGCCTTGAAGCTTTTCTGGAGCCCCCAATCTCCACAGACTGAATGCTCATAGGTCTTTCCTCTTAAGCTTGCCTTCTGGGTCTGAACCTCTCCAGTTCAGCTAACAAGATCATTCTGCCTTTAGAAGGAAGCACTGCATTATCTAAGGTTATGTTAGAAGAAATGGTGGTAGTGGGTAGTGACATTTACAATCAATTTTAGAAGCACTATCTTGCTTGATTTGCCTCCATACTGTGTGGATTTGTTTCTGCTTGAAACATATGTACTTTCGACATTTCACTGTAATCAAGGAACCAAAAATAACTCATAAATGGGCCTAGCATTTTTACCCCAGGTGTGGATTTGTTGTTGTTGTTGTTGTTGTTGTTTGTTTCTGTCTTCAGGCCATGGTGTAAGAATCCACTTGGCTGATTAAAGTTTTGCTATAATGTCAGATGGTATGCATCCTGTTCCTGCATCGACCTAGTCGATAGCTTAATTTTTAAATTAGCTCAAAGATAGACTTTTAAATGGAAATCAATGGTGAAAATGAAGAAACATTATTACCCTAGTAATTGATAACACTTCACTTTATTACATGAGAAGTTGAAAGTAGTGTGAACAAGAGTAATAAATGGAAAGTAGTGTCTATATTACTTATGTGTTTTTAAACTAAATGATCCCAGATTTTGAAGGGGAAGTAAAAGAGAAATTCACTAAGCTCAGATTACATTTCACCAAATCTACATGCCTAAGAAAAAGTTCTTGTTAAAAAAAATATGCAAAAAATGCATACACCTGGCATAAATAGTCACATTTTTATGTCCAAAGAACTTTATTTTGAACTTTAACTGTGCTCATATGCTGTGCTACATCTGTGCTGAGTGTGCTCAGTCACACCTGACTCTTTGTGAATCCATGGACTGTGGCCCACCAGGCTCCTCTGTCCATGGGATTATCCAGGCAAGAATATTGGAGTGGGTTGTCATTCCCCTCTCCAGGGGTTCTTCCTAGCCCAGGAATTGAACCCTTCTCTCTTGCATCTCCTGCATTGGCAGGTGGGTCCTTTACCACTAGTGCCACCGGGGAAACCTATGCTCATATATCTTTACTAATATTGACATTTAAAAAGGTATTGAATTGATCTTATTTGAGAAGCTTTAAGGGCAGATTTGGGTTTCCCTGTTGGCTCATTGGTAAAGAATCTACCTGCCAATGCAAGAGACGCAGGAGACCTGGGTTTGATCCTTGGGTCGGGAAGATTCCCCTGAAGAAGTATTGGCAACCTACTCCAGTATTCTTGTTTGGATAATCCCATGGACAGAGGAGCCTTGCAGGCTATGGACAGAGGTCGCAAGAGTCAGACACGACTGAGCATGCACACATGCACACGCAAGCATACACAGACACACAGGCAGATTTGACAATTCTGGAGTCTTTCTTTTTTTGTGATTCAGAATGATTAACTGACTCATTTCTGAAACCTAACCTTTTCCTGTTAAACCATTTCATGCCTTCCAAGCACCTTTTACAAAACTTTGCTTTGGGTACCTTGAAGTCATCAGGTGAACACAGTATTTAATTCCTTCCCTGCTGCCTATCAATTCCCCCCTCCTCTGAATTCTGAGGAGCTCAGGTCTCTCCTGCTCTCCAGCATCTGCACTGTGGGCACCATGCCATCCACACCCCCAGACTCTCCTGGCAACCACTGCTCTTTTTACTTCAATCTCTCTTTTCTACTGACATCCTGCTGTCTTGTGCCTGCCACTCACTCTTAACATAGAAACATATACTCAGCTATCTCCCAAGTGAAAGCAAAAACATCCAAACTCAAAACATCAGCATTTTGTTGTGTCTGAAACACCCTCTCTGTTAGCTCTGTAAAGGACAAGTCCACCTTGCTCTGTCTCTCTTATTTCACTCTTACTCTGACTTCCAGTCCCACCTGCTCTGAAAAGACTCTGATGAGGTCTTGATTACTCACATTTCACCAGAGCTGGTAGATACATCCAGGTTCATGTCTCACTAGATCTCTCTGGCATTTAATCCAAGTTGCCATGACCTACACTCAAAAGTCTCTTGCGTAGGCTCCCTTGGCGTTTTTCTCTTGAGGTCTTCATCCTTCCTTTCTGACCTCTCCTTACCACATGTATAGATTTACTGTTTCTGGATAAACTTTTATGTGACTCAAGGATTATATCCTTGAACCTGCACACTCCTCATTGTATTTCCCACCAAAGCCCATGGTTTCTGATATTCTAATTACCCCATAATAGATATTGTCTCTTTAGACCTTTTTGCTGACCTCCAGACTTGTATTTCCCATCATGGTTGGACAAGTCCAAGGCTTTATTGCATTTTACTCCAGACCTACTTTGCCTCCCCCAGTGGGAAAAAAAAAAAAAAGGCTGAGAAATACCTAAAACATCTTAGACAGTTTCCGGTCATGAGCTTTGTCCTGATCCCACCATGTTTCTGTCTGTTACTAAGTCTTACGTTCTGCTCAGGTGACGTCCTCTCTAGTCCACAATTTCTTCTTTGTCCTTTAGCGCTAGTCTCAGGCCATATTCCTTCCCCTCTTGGTCACCCTAACAGTCTCCCACAGATGGTGTCTGCTTCTTCTCTTGCTCCCTTCACTGCAGTGCTCTCTGCTGCTGCCACAGGGGGACCTTCTGAATCGAAGCTGCTCGCATGGCTCTTCTGTTTGAAAGCTGTCACGGTTCGCCAGAGCTCTCAGGGTTATTCTGGACTCTTCTCATTACTCTGTTTAATGTTTCCTATAGTGTTGGATTCCAGGAATACTGAGGGAAAGGAATAGAGGGGTTCTGTTCACTATCAGTCTTACCAGAGGTAGATAACACCACACAGTGCTTCTCAGAGTTGTTTGGTTAAGGAATCTTTTTTTTTTTTCCCCCAAAGATAATGTCAGAGTTTTGAGAGTCCATGTAGCACATTTTGGAACATCCCTTTCCAACTTTATTTCCTGACACTTGTCCTTACTCACTGTACTCTAGCCAAATGGAGACCGTTGAGGTTCCCAGAAAATATGATACTCCCTTTCACCTGTGTGCCTTACACAGGCCTCCGCTTTGCCTAGAGAATCTTTCCCTGAGTTATTCATCTAAATAGCTCCTGTTTTTTTCAGGATGAGCATCACTGCTTCTGAGTGTTCTTCCTTGCTTTCCTTCCTATTCTGTATCTGATTTTGAATTTCCTCCTCTGTGCATCCAGTAAACTCATAGTGTATACAGGATCTATGTACATCCGACTGTATGACTTTGTCCTACTTGACTTTTGTGGCATGGGAATCTCAATATTGCCTAGCACAAAGTAGATGTTCAGTAACTGTTTGCTAAATTCACAAATGAGTTAATAGATCAGATTGGAGAAGATGAAAATCTGACCCAATGGGGCATCCTTGTGGAAAGGTTTGTGATCAGAGCAATGGCTGAAACCAGCTGTGCACGTCTCAGAAAGCTGCATCCTTCTGGAATGGAAGGAGAGGAATTAAAGAGGATTTGGGATGTTCTGGAGATAGAAGAGAGGGAACAAGTGCAGGAGTAGACTGGTTCCTGGCTTCCCTGGTAATATATAACAGATAATTTAACAGAATATGGTTTTTACATGGCTTTTTCCTGATGATAAAAGCTGTATATAGTTCATTGTAGAAAATTCAGAGGTCATGGAAAAGCACCAGGAAGGAAAAATAATCCCATTGCTCAAAAAGGATCTTTGTTAAGATTTAAGGTGAAGTTCTAGGTCAGACTCAACAAAATTCAATCTTAGTGGGATACTAATGTGAGGTATGGTTTTCTTTATTTAATGATATGCTGTAATCATTTTTTCTAGGTCATTTTATATCCTTACACAACTTGATTTTTAATAACTGAGTGCTTTCTATTGTATGCTACCTTTAACTTCAGTTTAATGATTAATTATTGTTGAAATTTAGGCTGTTTAAAATTTTTTACTGCTTTAAATAACATTGTGATGAATATATTTATACATAAGAAATTGCTGTGTCAAAGAGTTTGTTTATTCTTATGATTTTGATTTGTACCACCAACCTGTCCTCTAGACAGATGATGTCAATTTGTACTTTAATCAACAAGATATGAGACTCATAATTTTTACTTAATCTCATCAATTGGATTCCAAGAAAAATCCTGTGCTATTTATGAGATGAAAAATGTTATCTCCTTTATTTCAGTGGTTTTTGTTATTAATGATACTGTAAACTTACTCAATTATCTTTTTAACCATTTGTATTTATTTCTTTATAAATTGTCATTTGCCCATTTGCATTGGGATATATATTTTGATTTTACTGATGAAGATGTAATGAGGTTTAACTTTTAAATTATATTTTGAAACACAGATTAGTGCTATTAAAATCATTAATGATAAATATTACAGGTGTTCTGAATCTAAAAAATTAGATATCAATGAGTTCTTAATAATAAATGGATGGCAGTCATTTAAGTCTTTGCAGTTCTCAGGAATGAAAATGTAGAACTCTTGATCAGATTATCACTTCCCCCTCATCTGGGTCCTCAGAATATATTTTAAATCACACTGTATGCACTCTGTGTGTATGCATCTTTGTGAAAGACCATAGGCTTGTATTCATAAAAGAGCTGAGTTAGAATTCTTGCTCCATTTCTATGAGTTTGTGAATATGAAATTCAACCTCCTTGAACTTGTTTTCTTTTTCTGTAAAATGAAGTGAGATACAAGAGAGAAATCTAGGTTAGTAGTTAGAACATAGTGGATGTACTGTAATGAATCTAACAATTGATACTATATTCTGATTGTTAACTCTGTATGGTCTGGACTAAAGAATTATGCATAAGCTTTGTGAGGAGCAGCTGAATAGCATAAGGGACTAGTTGAGTCACAATGGGAAAATGTTAAAGACTGATTTCTAGGAGTCTGTGGGGTGACTGAGCCTCTGAGATTGAAATGAGCATGCAGACCTTTCCATTCAGAGCCTGTGCCTTGCCATATCTCATATATTTTATTTTTTTAATTTATTATTTAATTATTAAAAAAATTTTTTTTGGCTGCCCGGCATAGCATGTGGGATCTTAGTTCCCTAACCAGGGATCAAGGTTACATCCCCTGCATTGGAGGCATGGGGTCTTAGCCACTGGACTGCCAGGGAAATCCTGGCTCCTATATTTTAAACCAACGTACTATCTATTTTCTAACCTGAGTTCTCTGACTAATAATCTAGCTTCTGTGAGCAGTGTCACCTTGGATCTGTCTCTGTTTCCATCCTCATAGTTAATTCTCTTGGGCTTTTTGAAATGTTTGTTAGTGTCTCCCCCTTTCTCCTGCCATTTCTGCTCCCTCATCGAGGCCCTCATCAATTTTGATCTGGGTAAAGGTAGCTGCCAGCTGGAGGGTGGCTCTGGCTTCAGTCTCTCCCTACTGCAGCCCATTTGTGAAGTGATTCTTCATCATCTACCATACCAAATCCAAGCCCTCTTGTTCTTTTAAAGCCCTCTCTAATTTGGCTCTGATACGCACATTCAGTTCAGTTCAGTCGCTCATCATGTCCAACTCTTTGTGACCCCAGGGACTGCAGCACGCCAGGCCTCCCTGTCCATCATCAACTCCTAGAGCTTGCTCAAATTCGTGTCCCTTGAGTCGGTGATGCCACCCAACCATCTTATCCTCTGTTGTCCCCTTCTTCTCCCACCTTCAATCTTTCCCAGCATCAGGGTCTTTTCCAGTGAGTCAGTTCTTTGCATCAGGTGGCTAAAGAATTGGAGTTTCAGCTTCAGCATCAGTCCTTCCAATGAATATTCAGGACTGATTTCCTTTAGGACTGACTGGTTGGATCTCCTTGCAGTCCAAGGGACACTCAAGCGTCTTCTCTAACACCACAGTTCAAAAGCATCAATTCTTTGGCGCTCAGCTTTCTTTATAGTCCAAGTCTCACATCCATACCTGGCTTTGTATACAATTCTCACATCCATAAAAACCATAGCTTTGACTAAATGGACCTTTGTCAGCAAAGTAATGTCTCTGCTTTTTATCTGATATGCACATGTCCAATATGCATATGTTTGATGGTAATTCCTCATACTATCCAACATGCCCATTTTGTCCTGCAGAACACAAATCATACTTGTTTTTGACCTCCCCACCACCACCCTGCTGCTCTTTTTTTTCCACTCCCATCAGCCTATCAATATCCTGACCACTCTTCAGGACTTAGCTTGAGATCTTTTCTCCATGAATCTTTCTCAAATGTATCTCTTATTTCTCTGAATTTCTGTTTCCAGATAATTGGTATCATGTTTAGGGTTAATGGTTTTGTGTGTGTTGGTTTTCCCTCTACAACCCTGCTGAGAAAACTCTGGATGGAATGCTTATCTATACACATCTCTAGCCTTCTCAGTGCCTGCCCAGATCTGGCTCAGCAGGTCCACAGAACCCTCTATCAATGCTTGTGAAGAGGATGTGGCTGCCACGAGGCAGCCACTGAAGTCCGGGCTCTTTGTGCCTCTGAGCCTTCACTTAAACTCTTCCTGCTGGGAATGCTTTCTTCCTCTAGCATTTCCTGTGCAGTCCTGGAAGATCTAATGATCTTTCTTTCAAACAGTAGCTCTGCTTCCCTTTATATATCTCATGATTTTTTCCCCAGTGTATAATGATCTCTGCCCTTATGTCACATAGCACACATCATCAACTCTTTTTTCAACATAACCATATGCTGTTGGTTATTGTAACATCAGTGCTTCTTGTTTGGTAAACTGTGAACATATCCTGCTTTGAGAATCCTGGGCCCTGTTTTTAGGCTGCGGTTATTCCTTAGGTTTCCCCTTCCACTCCCGGTCCTGGGGGTTCCTCAGCTTTTCTCTTCTCACCCCCACCCACTTTATATCTTGGGTTCTCCTGCTACTTGCTGAGGACTTAGCTCCTGGTATCAGTGCACACAAACATAGAGATTCTTTATACTTTTAGGATCCAGCTGATAACTAAAGAGAATATGAAGTTGGGGGGGGGAATACAAGGGGATGCCCTTGTATTCATTATATGAATATAATAAATAACCTACAGAAATACAAGATATAATCATTATACTTATAACATCTTGCTTATAATCTGGGGTGTTTTTTCGCTCGCTGGGTTCCCAGAAATCCTGCTTGTCTCTAGCATTTGTCTTGTAATTGAATAATTTAGTTATTTCCACAGTGAACCACTGTGTATCAGGTACTGAACTGGGAGCTAGTGATGAGTCAGAAATAATTCTTGCCATTGACCTATAAATATTCTCAAATCCTTGTATTGGGAAAATACCAGGTGCTCTTTAAACCCCTTCATTTATTCAGAGTCTGCAACCTAGGTCCTTAAGTCCCATTTTTCCATGAAGCTCTTTGGTCTATAATTAGAAGGAGAATAATAGGCTTTAAATAGAATTCCATAGTTGCAACTTCAGTGTGACTATAAAATGATGACACTGATATTTTAATAAGAATGGTACAAGCTATACACAAACATGAGATTTATCATTTTAAGTAATTCTCTTGAGAGGCTGCACATTCATTTTACTGATATTGCTGTTGCTAAAAACACATTTAGCATCTTTTTTGATATTGTTTCCAAACCATTTGATCACCATTTAGCAAATTATACCCAACACATTTTAGCTGCACCTAATTTTGTGTCCTAAATAGTAGACTCTAGTTTAGTCATAAACCTTATTTTTCAGATTCAGCTTAGAATAACTTTTAGCCTTTTTCAAAATATATGTATACATACCTCCCAGTTGGTAAAGATTTGGCACTTTAGGACAGATCTCCCCAAAAATGTGCTTTTGTTTCTAAAAACAGACCCTCAAGTGTAATTCTCAGTAGGTTCCAAGCAAGGGCAGAATGATTAGAATTATATAAAGCTTCCCACGGGGACCATTTTGATTGACAACCCCATGTTAGGCTGGGTTACCTGGAAACAGACTTTTGAGATGTAAGATCACTTTCAGAGTGGTATGTTGGTTAATACTCTTGGGAAATACAGTCTTGGAAAGTTAGAAAAGTAGGATTCAATAGAGGCGAGAAACTGACCCTCAGTGCAGTTGTTACATGGAAGTAAGAATTTAGGATTCTGAAAACCCATAAAAATTGTTCTATTCCAATAGGTCACATGTTCTGAATGTCCTTCTGATTGTACAAAAGACCAAGACAACTTAGTAAGGAATGCTGTTTCATGAATACAATATAAATTGATGATCTGCCAGTAAGCTTCTCGTGTGATAGTTGTAGGCCTAATACTGCAAATAGAATTATGCCATTTAATAAAATGGCCAACAAAGGGCATCCAGTTAGGGACTCCCAGTGTAATTTACATTTCTTAAATAGATTGTAATTATATTATAATTACAGGAATTATTTCCTAGTTTCCCTACTTAATTCAAATCGGCCCAATTTCATCATTTGAAATATATTTTGATTAACATTGAATCTATACTAGCAGGTTTACATGGAGAAAGGAATCCGTGCTAATCAATTAAATCAGACTCAATCAATGCCTGAAGAGTAAGGGGCAGCTGACTTCCTGCCTTGGAGTTAGCATTTCAGTAAAATTCTTAGCCTTGACTGATGCTTGCTACTTCTTTGTCCAAATAGGAGCTGAAAGAATAAATGAATGCAAGTACATTGTTTTATTAGTTTCAGTTTACTTTCAAACAAGAAAGAGAACCTTGGAAGTTCAGCCTGCACTTTTAGACTATGTAGGTAGGATTCTCTGTTAGAACATGTCAGGCTAAATGAGCACAGAGGAGCCTTAGTCCCTAAATCTGATAAATCAGGGTTTTGTCTGGACTGCAGGCTCTTCCACCATCTACAAATTCCTCTTCAAGTCCCCTTCTAGCTAGGTCCCTAAGCTTCCACATAACTGCATACACCTCTCTTGCAACATTTAGGCATCTGTGTGGGTATTTATCTCCCCCATCAGATTATCAGCTACTCAGCAGAAACAGTATCCAACTACCTTAATTAGGTAGTAGAAGCTTCAATATCATCACTTTGTAGATGAGAAGGAAACAGTAGAACCTGTTCAAAGTCTCATGGCTATTCAGAGATGAAGCCAGGATTTAAACTCAGGAAAGTACAAGTCTCGTTGTGCCTGTCTGTGAAGTGCTCTGCTCTAATCATGTCTGTATCTCCCTTAATGAGAAAGCACCTAACCCATATGAACCCAAGTCTCCTACATTGCAGGTGGATTCTTTACCATCTGAACCACCTGTTTACATCCCCCCAGTGAACTGATAACTGATAGTTTTTAGCTCTCCAAGTAATTCAGTGGCCTCTGTAATAGACTTCTCTTTATTGAGGAATGTAGAATTTTTTGTCTTAACCAAGGCTTTATCCCACACAGACAACCCAGCAATATTCTCCATCCCTTGTCTAACTGCTGAGACATAGAGACTATGATTGACTGTCAGGAAGTACCCTTCCAACCTGTAATGGGATCCCTCCCTTCCTTTTCTCTAAAGTTGGAAATCTCAGGGGAGAGACTTCCTTTGGGAGAAGAAGGCAGGTAAAAATGTAACTAGTTATTTGGTACCTGAGTTCCACTTGGCATTTCAAATCGTTCATTTACATTTTTTAAAATTCTTTTTCCCTATTGGGAAGATTACCAGTGACCACCATGCTAAGAATGATCCCTGATACATTGCTGGGAGAGCACGTGTATAGGGAGTGTTCATGTTAGTTCTCTAGTATAAATTTTGCTGTCTAGACTCCTGACCTGATATTGAGTGGAGAGGCTGATGGGGCTGAGTCCAAGATGAATAAAAGCACCAGAATCCTGAGAAATAACTTGTTATACAAACTGTTGGTAGCCTAAAGGATTCCCAAATCTACCTGCTCTTATCATGGTTACTAAGGACACTTGGGTGGAATACCTCAAGTCTTAGGTGGAATCACCTGGATAGAGCAGTCAACTGGTCTACCATAGTGTGACAGTATTTCAAGATAAAGAGATAGCAGCCAATTGATTTCCCGTTGAAACTAGACTCATTGGGCTGCAGATCACATTGGTGCAATGGTTTTTCTGCCAGTTTGCTATAGGACATATTGAAATTCTTAGTTTAGCTTTCTATTTCATTATCATTGCATTTTATGCTGCTTAGGTAGCAGAACTTCATGACAGCTTATAAGGCTGATTGAGATCTTTGGGCATCTGTTGGTTTCTCTGGCACAGGCTGCCATATAACCCCACACAACCTCAATCCTCTACAAAGGCATTATGCCATCCTGATTGCCCTACATTGTGTCTGTCACAGTGTCTAAATTATTTGCCTACTCTCTTTGTATGTGAAAGAGGATGAGGGCTGAACCAGGATGAAGGATGTATTACAAAAACATAGGACTTATTTCCTAAATGACAATTTATAGGACTTCTTAATATTTCTAGCCTTTTTAGTTGAAGGTAACTCTCTGATGTATAAAAGTATATCCCGACACTAACTTACAAATGTTTTATACATTATGGTACAAAATAGGGCCCTAGCATAGATTACACCCTGGAAAAAGAAAATGCATATTTTGATTGAAGACATCAATGGAAACAAGATATTCAACAAAGACATTGTATAAGTTTCCAATGGTTGCTGTAACAAATTATCACAAATTTAATGACTTAAAGCAGCAGAGATGTATTATCTTATAGTTCTGAAGGTCAGAATTCTGAAATAGGGCTTATGGGGCTAAGATCAAAGTATTGGTAGCACTGCATTCCTTCTGTTGGCGCTATGAGAGAATCCATTCCTTGCCTTGCCTAGCTTCACGAGGCAGACCACTGTCCTTGGCTCATGGCAACATCCCCTTGACCTGTACTTCTATCATCATCATCATCATCATCATCATCATCATCATCATCATCATCCTCACATCTCCTTCTCTATCTCTACCCCTCCTGTGAACCTTGTGACTGCATTTGGCTCACCGAGATAATTCAGAATAATCTATCTGAAGATCTTGAACTACATCTGTAAAGTCCCTTTTGCCACTATATGGTGACATATTTATGGAGGTGCTGGGGATTATGGATGTCTTCAGGGGGTCATTTTTTTTTCTGTCTACCACAGATGCTATTACTTCTGGTGTTAAATAAAACTTTTAGTTGAGGAGATAAAAGATATGATCTTTTGCATTCCCAAAAGACAGAATGAAGATCATTAGTAAAATCAGTCATTTCGCTCTCCATGTCTTGTCACCTGTTGTCCAACATCTTCAGTGACTGATGACTTTCGTGTGACACTTGTTGTATTGACACTTTTTTTGTGTGCACTTGCTTGCTTACCTTTCTCTTTTCTTAGCTATGAACAATAATTGAGTACTGCACTGTGCACATGTCCACATGTGAATGCATAAGCCCTACAAGAACATTATGACAGGGGCACAAGTGAACTCCCTTTTACATGCATAATGATTTGATGCATGTCTTTGAGCTGTTCTTCAGAAATTAAGACCTGCCCGCCTCAGGTTGAGGATTGTGACTACATGCTGACCGTAAGTACATAGACCCCGGACTGATTGGAGTGAGAAAGTTAATGATTAAGATTTTGGAAACACCACCATCCTATTATCTCACCACCAACCAATCAGAAAAAAAAAAAAGTCCATGAGGTGCAACCCTCACCCCAATTGTTGCTTTTTAAAACCGTTACTTGAAAGCCATTGTGGAGTTTGGGTCTTTGAGCATTAGCTGCCCATTCTTCTAGCTTGGCACCCTTCAATAAATGCTGGGCTTTCCTTAATCATTTGAAGGGGAAAAAAAAAGCTCCCTTCTGAAGCATTTTGATGGTAGCATCTTTGGTAGCCAAGAGATCCTACAGCTTGAGATTTCTCCAGTCTTGGAAATTGTTTAGGTTGGAAATAGTTGCCTTTCATCCTTAGGCTCATAGCTAAGAAGAATCCTGTCAGATTAGGTTAGAGTTTCTGGAATTTTCAGAGCATATTACTTTATAGTGACTCTTTCATTCCTAGAATATCTTAATCTTGTCTATCTTTACTCATTTATTCAGCTCTAGGCTGAATAGAAGCTGGTTAAAATCTCAAATATCTTGTTTTTTTTTTAATAAATGAATTTTAAAATTCTAGTTACATTGATGACACAAAAATATAAAAATCAACACACATATATATATATGAGAATGTTCTATTTATGTATGTAGTAATTGTACACTTCAATAAGACTGAATGATTCATAGCAATTATCAGAAAGAAGCACAAATATGAATCTTGAATCTTCTAAAAGATCTCTATGTTTTCCCTTAAGGGAAAACTGAGTTTGTTTTTGCTAAGTAGTATTTTCTATTTTATTTTATATTATATCAGATTTATATAATTTACAATTTTCAAGATGTTCATCAAATATCTAGTTTTCAAAAAACTAAGTATTAATTTTCCCTTTCTAAATTATGAAAGTTCTCTGGAATATTTACGGTGTAGAGTAGTAAGAAATGGAATGCAATGCAGTATGTGGCATTCTCTATTATTCAAAAGTCTTTCCTCAAGCAGAAGCTTCGGATACTTTGTGATTTTGTGGTACAGTGCTTAAAACCATTCTTTGGTTTTCCCATTTGTAAAGTGAAGAGCACTGTTTTTGTTTGTTTTTTAGAATAATAATTGAGCAAGTTCGTGAGGAAAAAATTGCAGTAATAATCAGCTGTTTCAACATGCTTTTAAAAAATGAAAGAATAATCAAGAAATGGATTTACTGTGTTCACCATACAGATTCTTTGAAAGCTAAGAGATCTGGAGTCTGGTCCATGTAGAAGATGATTCACCAGCAAATAATTTAGAATGTTCTGTGGTTTGTTCTCTGATGGCAGTAAAGACTAAGCACTAAGATAGTGTCAAAGCCAAAATGCCTCATTTTTCTGAGTGAGCAAAGGAAAACTTCAGAGAAGTAGTTTATTTGAGATGTCTTTAGGTCTTTTTTGCTATTTCAGATATGGATATTACTGGGGAAGGATGCTGTGGATTGACAAGTCAGCCAGAGGGGTGAGATGGAACTTTTTTTTTTTCTCATATAGATCATAAAGCTGTTACAGGCATAATAAAGAAGTGATACAAGACTCTAAATGTATGGACATGTTTTGAGAGTATCATTCTGCTAAAAGTGGAACAGCTGATAAGCTTATGCCTATTTTTGCTGGCAGGTTCATCATTTATAGGCAGTAAAGAAAGAAAAATGTTAGTGAGATAGCTTGTCCAATTTGAAAAGTTTTCCGACTTTGCAGAAGAAATTTATCAGATGATTTGATGACTGCAGTTTTGCTCAGTAATAAACCACAAACTGAAGTGTCAATCGAACCTAGATTCAAATCCAAGACATACCATTTACTTGCTGAACTACCTTGAACAACTTAGTTCTTTTAGTCCTCAATTTTTCACTTGTGTAATAAGGAAAATATTAATTCAGACAACATAGAATTGCTGTCAGGCTTAAACAAGATAGTGCTTATCAAGTGCTTAGTTTACAGTGGGCACACAAAAGTTATTATTATGATTAAAAATAACTTTAGAAAGGGATAAATAAATGAAACCTGCATAGACCCTTCTTGCTACACTGTCTTCCTCAAGAACATTACCTAATTTTGCAACCTAGATGCGTGGCATGAAAAAGGAGGAACTGTCTTTTAGGAATAAGAATCAATTATCTGTTAACAAGACTAACATGTATTTTGACCCTTCTGCAACAAATTAATCTGAAACTTTGCTAATAAAATTTGATCTTTTTTTCCTTCTTTTAAAACTTACTGTGAATTGCATCTAAATTTACATTAAGTCGGCTATCAAAATCTTCTGCTTTTATTACAAAGACTCTGGTAGCAGAGGGAGAGAGTTTAAATGCATAAGGAATTAAGTAGAATAATGATTTGGGGCATATATTCTGATAATTACTACTTCCTTTCCCTAAGCTCCCCTGCAATAAATGGGCTGTCTTTTAAAACATCATTAACAGGAGATTACAAATTTTAATGGTGTACAATAATTTTACCTTAATTTTAGTAATGTATTCCAGGTATCTGTACTTCCTATTTTCCTTGAAAGATCCTCATGATTCAAAAGTTATTTAAGAATTGAAGTATTATGTAGCATTAGTACCAAATGCTTTTATATTTTAATTCTCATGTAGGTAATTATTAAACTTTTAATACTGCAAGTGATGAATTTGTTCTTACACAAAAGCAAATTCTTTTTATCAACTTTTAAATTTTTAATAGAAATTAAGGCTTTCTCTGCAGTGCATGAGGCTTAGTGGATAATGCACTAAGAAAATCTGGCAACCAGTGCTTTAACCAGACCTAAAGGCCTAAATTGCCTGGGCTATAATTCAAGAAAACATTTGGGCCATTTTAACATTTAACAAAAAAAATCACATCAACAATGAATAGGCTTTCATGCTGAAAATGGCAGTTGTCCAATTCAGAGACCACCAAGGACAAAATGCTGTTCTTTCAGTCACTGGTTTGGCAACTAATCTTTGTAACAGTGACTTTTTTTTTTTTTCACTTTTTCTGAACATGTTTCATATTCAGTGATGCTTTTAAACCTCTGAGTTTGAGGAATGTTAATATACTGCAGCAATTAAGTAAACAGGTTATGCAATTTTATGCAAAATCCATTTCCAAAGTTTCAGAAAGAGCTAAAAAGATTTCTTGGGACAGTCTTGAGTTTAGAAGTAACTTCTAAGTAGGAAAACAGAAATTTCCTCCCCGAGAGAAGTTGTCCTTTAAAACTGTCAAGAATAAACAAACAACAACAATTATTCTCTGGTTCTTGCTTCCTCAAACTCTAATAGTTCTGCAGATTGGTCCTGTGGGACACGAGAAGCCTCTGCATTTTCTCTAAGTAAGAAGTTTCGGATTTAACTTCATGCTTGAAATTGTTCTTCCTGTCTCATCATGTTATCAGTTATACCCTGAGACATTTTTCAGCTGCTGTTTAATTGATTCCCATACTCTTCTGTAGAGACTGTCACTGACAATCAATTTCTCCAGAGTTTAATTTAAAGTAATTTTTTTTTTTGCAATTTTCAATGGAGGATGAGTAGGGGAGATGAAGAAAATGTCAACCCACTCCAATATTCTTCGCTGGGAAATCCCATGGGCAGAGGAGGTTGGCGGGCTATAGTCCATGGGGTCACAAAAGAGTCAGATACGACTTAGTGACTAAACAACAACAATGTGTAGGACAGGATAACATTTTAAAATATGTTATTGTGAATCCCTACTTCAATATTATTTTATATCCAGCTCATCCAAGAGTTGAAGATGTGACATTTATAGCTTTGGGGGTGTTTATGTACTTTGGGACTACTGTGTACTTCAATATACAGCTCGGGGAAAGGACAAATTAAGATATTAAATAATTTTTTTAAAAAAGAGCTGGTACAACTTTCCAAAACTGAACCAGGAAGAAATAGAAAATCTTAACAGACCCATCACAAGCACGGAAATTGAAACTGTAATCAGAAATCTTCCAGCAAACAAAAGCCCAGGTCCAGACGGCTTCACAGCTGAATTCTACCAAAAATTTCGAGAAGAGCTAACACCTGTCCTACTCAAACTCTTCCAAAAAATTGCAGAGGAAGGTAAACTTCCAAACTCATTCTATGAGGCCACCATCACCCTAATGCCAAAAGCTGACAAAGATACTACAAAAAAAGAAATCTACCGGCCGATATCACTGATGAACATAGATGCAAAAATCCTCAACAAAATTCTAGCAATCAGAATCCAACAACACATTAAAAAGATCATACACCATGACCAAGTGGGCTTTATCCCAGGGATGCAAGGATTCTTCAATATCCACAAATCAATCAATGTAATTCACCACATTAACAGATTGAAAAACAAAAACCAGATGATTATCTCAATAGATGCAGAGAAGGCCTTTGACAAAATTCAACATCCATTTATGATAAAAACTCTCCAGAAAGCAGAAATAGAAGGAATATACCTCAACATAATAAAAGCTATATATGACAAACCCAGAGCAAACATTATCCTCAATGGTGAAAAATTGAAAGCATTTCCCCTAAAGTCAGGAACAAGACAAGGGTGCCCACTTTCACCACTACTATTCAACATAGTTCTGGAAATTTTGGCCATAGCAATCAGAGCAGAAAAAGAAATAAAAGGAATCCAAGTTGGAAAAGAAGAAGTAAAACTCTCACTGTTTGCAGATGACATGATCCTCTTCATAGAAAACCCTAAAGATTCCACCAGAAAATTACTAGAGCTAATCAATGAATATAGTAAAGTTGCAGGATATAAAATCAACATTCAGAAATCCCTTGCATTCCTATACACTAACAATGAGAAAGTAGAAAAAGAAATTAAGGAAACAATTCCATTCACCATTGCAACGAAAAGAATAAAATACTTAGGAATATATCTACCTAAAGAAACTAAAGACCTATATATAGAAAACTATAAAACATTGGTGAAAGAAATCAAAGAGGACACTAATAGATGGAGAAATATACCATGTTCATGGATCAGAAGAATCAATATAGTGAAAATGAGTATACTACCCAAACCAATTTACAAATTCAATGCAATCCCTATCAAGCTACCAGCAACATTTTTCACAGAACTAGAACAAATAATTTCAAGATTTGTATGGAGATACAAAAAACCTCGAATTGCCAAAGCAATCTTGAGAAAGAAGAATGAAACTGGAGGAATCAACTTGCCTGACTTCAGCCTCTACTACAAAGCCACAGTCATCAAGACAGTATGGTACTGGCACAAAGACAGACATATAGATCAATGGAACAAAATAGAAAGCCCAGAGATAAATCCACACACATATGGACACCTTATCTTTGACAAAGGAGGCAAGAATATACAATGGAGTAAAGACAATCTCTTTAACAAGTGGTGCTGGGAAAACTGGTCAACCACTTGTAAAAGAATGAAACTAGATCACTTTCTAACACCGCACACAAAAATAAACTCAAAATGGGTTAAAGATCTAAATGTAAGACCAGAAACTATAAAACCCCTAGAGGAGAACATAGGCAAAACACTCTCAGACATAAATCACAGCAGGATCCTCTATGATCCACCTCCCAGAATTCCGGAAATAAAAGCAAAAATAAACAAATGGGATCTAATTAAAATTAAAAGCTTCTGCACAACAAAGAAAAAATATAAGCAAGGTGAAAAGACAGCCTTCTGAATGGGAGAAAATAATAGTAAATGAAGCAACTGACAAACAACTAATCTCAAAAATATACAAGCAACTTATGCAGCTCAATTCCAGAAAAATAAACGACCCAATCAAAAAATGGGCCAAAGAACTAAATAGACATTTCTCCGAAGAAGACATACGGATGGCTAACAAACACATGAAAAGATGCTCAACATCACTCATTATTAGAGAAATGCAAATCAAAACCACAATGAGGTACCACTTCACATCAGTCAGAATGGCTGCGATCCAGAAATCTGCAAGCAATAAATGCTGGAGAGGGTGTGGAGAAAAGGGAACCCTCCTACACTGTTGGTGGGAATGCAAACTAGTATAGCCGCTATGGAGAACAGTGTGGAGATTCCTTAAAAAGTTGCAAATAGAACTGCTTTATGACCCAGCAATCCCACTTCTGGGCATACACACCAAGGAAGCCAGAATTGAAAGAGACACATGTACCCCAATGTTCATCACAGCACTGTTTATAATAGCCAGGACATGGAAACAACCTAGATGTCCATCAGCAGATGAATGGATAAGAAAGCTGTGGTTCATACACACAATGGAGTATTACTTAGCCGTTAAAAAGAATACATTTGAATCAGTTCTGATGAGATGGATGAAACTGGAGCCGATTATACAGAGTGAAGTAAGCCAGAAAGAAAAACACCAATACAGTATACTAACACATATATATGGAATTTAGAAAGATGGCAATGATGACCCTGTATGCAAGACAGCAAAAGAGACACAGATGTGTATAGCAGACTTTTGGACTTTTTGGACTCAGAGGGAGAGGGAGAGGGTGGGATGATTTGGGAGAATGGCATTGAAACAGGTATACTATCATGTAAGAATCAAATCGCCAGTCTATGTCTGATGCAGGATACAGCATGCTTGGGGCTGGTGCACGGGGATGACTCAGAGAGATGTTATGGGGAGGGAGGTGGTGGGGGGGTTCATGTTTGGGAACGCATGTACACCCGTGGTGGATTCATGTCAATGTATGGCGAAACCAATACAGTATTGTAAAGTAAAATAAAGTAAAAATTAAAAAAAAATTAAAAAAAGAGCTAGCAGGTTCATTTAGCTTTTTTTCACCCAGTTCATTGGCCTTCAGGAGTTTTACCTGTGGAGAAATTAGGTGGCACATTGCTTTAGAATAATCTTGCCTTGTTCTCCACACTCCCTTTCCTCTCAGCCAGTCTGAGGACCCCATGTCTCCTGTGACCTCAGAGCATCCATTCTCTGAAACTATTTTCTGCTTCCACTGGGAAGTATGATATGGAGGGAGTTCTGGTATATCATACAGAGACTTGCAGTTAGACAAGTTGGAATTTCCTTGATTTTTCTCATGGTAAAATGAGCGTCTCGGAGGAGAAATGTTTCTCTTACCCTCTTAGTTTGGTAATTGGGGACTGCAATGTAAACTAACAAAAGGCATATTAACAAGAAGAAAAAGCATAGAACTTTATTTAATTTTTACATGAACAGAAATTCACAGAAAAAAAATGGAACTCAAATAAGGGGTTATACTCAGAGGCTTATATATCCTTGTAGCAAAAAAAAAGGGGGATTTGGGCTTAAAGGGTCAATGAATTGTGGGGGAGTGACTAGGAAATAAATAGGGCAACTAATGGAAAACAGGGGTTATTTTAGTGAGGTTTATTTATGCAAAAACATTTTGATGTCAGCTGCCCCTTCTTCAGTGAGAATTTTGCTCTTCTCTTATTGGGGGAGGAGGTGAGAAATGAGGAGGGCTGAAGTGGGAGGTACCTTCCTCAAAGGGAAACATGCCCTGCTTTTAGGCAGATGAGAGGAGGGCAGAGAACTCTTCTGCATCTGTTGATTCTCAGTTGCCTTCAGCTCAAAATAATACTTATGCCAAAGTGGCATGTTTTAGGGTGGCCTATTTGGTGCCTGTCATGAGACTAATTGTAGGTCTCTTCAATAGATGTCAAATTCCTTCCCATTCAACTGTCATTTCACTGCCCCCATTCATTTCTTCTCGCATCTTTCTCACTTGGTTCAGATAACTTCCTCAATGTCCTTGTCTGGTTTCCTCATTTTCTGTGGTCTGATTTTTCTGACATTGACTCCTACCCTTCTTACCCTACTTGTATCCACAAATGAACTTGACTTTCTCTTCCTTAACTGGATTTGCTGGGCTTGATATTTGATCTCAGGCCATGCCTGACCATCTGGATGCCTATATTAGTGACGCCCGCCCACTTTTGCAGCTGTCATTCAGTATAGATTACAAAGTCAAGGTCCCAGGGTTGCATCCTGTCAAAGCATCTGCATCTATGATATTATCACCTGATGAGAGCTTGTCAGTGAAAGCATGTTGAGATACTTTTGAAAATTATTTGACATGTATTATCAGTCTTTGCCACCAACATCAGTTTTTTCTTTCTAATCAAATAGCTTTCAGCCCATTAAATTATGTTCAGTTCTCTCTTATTTTTCATAATTAGTTATGACCAAGCCCTCTCAAATTTTCTTCCACGTATTTCTTACTTTAGATAGTTCTCTTCTGCTCTAGACCATTGTCACTTCGCCTTATATCTGAATATTGCCTTTAGATTGCCTTTAGTATTTACCCATTTGATTTTTAAAATCTCCCTCCATTCCAGTTTGCCAAATTGATCTTAATATTGCTATTTTGGTATTTTGCTATCCTACTTTTTTTTTTTTTCATGTAAGATGTTCTACAGCAGAAATCCTTTCTTTCTATCCCTATTCTTATCTCAAACTTCATTCAGAATTCCTTAGCATGAACTGATCAGTCTCCTCTCGTCACAGTTCTTAAAAACACTTCATGTCCCCTGGCGTTTGCATCTCGTGGCATTTCTGCTGTTTAATTTCCATTCTTCCTTCAAATCTTAAATTCAGTGCTTGTTGACCACTCTTCTGGTTGGTCTGAAATATACATAGTCGATACCCATTGCCTCACATACGTAGTGAGAACACCCTCTTTGTCATTCAGAAATGCCCCAGCTTGGAGGAGAAATGGGATGGTCACTCTACTTCTGAATCTTTCCTTTTCTATCCCAAACATAGTGATTGTTTTCCTCCTCTGAAATCCACTGGGGCTTTCCTGACTAAAGCCCTGCTATAACACAGAGCTGCTACTGCTAACTCACTTCAGTCGTGTCTGACTCTGTGCGATCCCATAGACAGCAGCCCACCAGGCTCCCCTGTTCCTGGGATTCTCCTGGCAAGAACACTGGAGTGGGTTGCCATTTCCTTCGCCAATGCATGAAAGTGAAAAGTGAAATGGAAGTCGCTCAGCCATGTCCGACTCTTCGTGACCCCATGGACTGCAGCCTACCAGGCTCCTCTGTCCATGGGATTTTCCAGGTGAGAGTACTGGAGTGGAGTGCCATCACCTTCTCCGATAACACATAGAATACACCATAAAAATAATGTGCCTACTATATGCTAAAGGCTTTAATACACTATCTTTAATCTATAATCAATTAAATCTATTTTCAGAGAAGAAAAATACAAAGAGCAGTTTTCCATAACTTGCTTCTCAGAGACAGTGCTAGAAGAATTTTGGTTTACACTTGTGCTTGAGCCACCACAGTGATGGCAGCTCATCCTGGCTTTCCCCGGATTGTCCCAGTTTTAGGACTGAAAATCCCACATTGCAGGAAACTCGCATGGTCCCTGGCAAACTGGATGGTTGTTCTTCCTCCCACCACATCTTCAAGACTTCAGCCCTCGAATACACAATAGACATTCCCATTGTGACTCCCCAGCTGTGTTAGAAAGAAGCCCTTGATACACAGTCCAAGGCCTTTCCTCCATGCTTTCCTCCAAGCCTTGAATAATGCTCCACTGAAATGTCACGTTGCTTTCTCCCCAGCACTGGTTCATGAGTGTCTTTTGTTTTTACAGTGACAGTGTAATTATCTTTGAGGAAGAAATTATGTCCTTTTTGCTTTGTGTCCCCATGCTGCCAGCTCTGTGCTTGGCCTGCAGGTGATGAACACATGCTTGCTTGCTGAGTAGGAAAGCTTGATGGCCTCTTTTTTCTGAACATATGAGTTTAAATGGCAGCCTGTTAAATCCGTCTTCAGTGTTGTAAACAATCCTTTCCCTGCACCACTTTTGATGTCTCCAAGAATATCTTTCCGCACAAATAGGGCACTGCCCTGTGGCACAGCTACCAAGGACACATAAGTACCATTGTGTACCGCCCCTTTCCTGGCCTTTCCTGATTTAAATGCCTATGATAGTTCTGTTCCCCTCAGCCTCCTAATACTTAGCCTTAGAGAAATCACCCCTTAGCTAATCTACTAACCTCAACATTCATGAGACTAGAGATAGTGAATTATTGAGCAGGTTTAAATTGGAGAATTTTTGGAGAGTTTCTGACCCAAAGGAGGATTGGATTTCTGTCCATTTTGGGGGGTAAGCCTCCTTTGACGGTGTTTGTTTTTTATGCTAAGTTTGAGGGATGCTTTAAATGAACCCTTTCCTTCTGATATAATGCATCTCAGACAGCTCTGCTGCCTCCTTTCTCCTTCAAGCCATATCCAGGGACAAGCACAGTCCCCAGCTTTAATAAAGCCTAAGGCTGCAGGGAGGTTTTCCGGTCCATTTCTGAAACTGCAATTCTTTCTGACCTTTCTTTTTTTTTCTTATTGTTTTATATGGAAGTGTAGTTGATTTACAATGTTGTGTTAGTTTCAGGTGTACAGCAAAGTGATTCACTTACACATATATCTATTCTTTTTCAGATTCTCTACCCATATAGGTTGTTACAAAATATTGACTCTCAGAGGGTTCCCTGTGCTGTAGAGTAGTAGTCTTTGTTGATTATCTATTATATATATAGCAGTGTGTATATGTTAATCCCAACTTCTTAATTTTTTCCTTCAACTCCCCTACCTTGGAATTGCAATTCATGCCTCCTCTTTTAGGCCCATCTTTGCTCTACCTGTTGCATCCCCATAGCAAATCAGATCGTCTTAGTGTATGTGGGGATATGTGTTTGTCAACATTAGAAGTTCTATTAACTTGTTAAGGATTTTTTTTTTCTGATTTCATTACTGTGTCCACAAGGGTTTTATGCAAACCACCCACCCATCTGCGCCTCATCAGAAATTACCGATTTCAGAGCTCGCTTCGTATCAGTTAAAACATGTATATTTTGAAGCTCATCAAAAGGAAAAAAGCCATTGTTGAAAGATGGTGCAGTCAGCAACTGTCTTATTATACAAACTCTGCCTATAAGTTGAAATAATCCTCTTTATCTCTTCAAATGGAGGTGGACAAAGGCTATTAACTTTCTTCTGTCCTTATGTCCCTTCACCTATCCTTTTAAAATTTTTATTAGGTGCTTTAGTGTGTGGGTTGAAATCAATAGAAGACAAGCTATTAAAAATTATTAGTCAGCTGTGGCTCCTCACTGAATATTAAAGCAGCTTGGCTTTCAGCACGTACCTCTAGGCATTAGGCCTGAAAGAAATAATGGTCCAAGCAAATAGACACTATAATCCAAATAGAAAATATGGCCAGTGTGCTGCTTTGGGTTTCTTTTGGCTGCTGTTGTTCACTGTTAACATTATTCTGGTTTTTGCTTTTATTAGTGTGAGGAGACGGGATGGGGAGCATTAACTGTAGGAAAGATCCCTTTTAAGGAGACATTACATCAGGAACTAGCTATCAGAGCAACTGGGGAGAAATAGAAAACAGGTGCAGAAACAGGTGAGTGGAATATTGCTTATTACTGCTCTGTATTAAGTGCCTGGGAGAAATGGGCAATTTTTCTGGGTGCTGTGTGCCTTGTATTCTAGAAGGACTGGTAGACAACCTGTTAATGCAAACTATATGGGAAAGAATGTCAACTGAGAAGCTTAAGGTACAGGTAGGGCTGTGTAGGCAGAAAAGGTATGTTCTCAGGTGAATGAAGGCACCAGGAGCAGAGGGAGGCTGATTCTGTGGGCACATACTTGAAGCTAGAAGATTCTGTGTGAAGAATGAGTTCTAAGACAGGGTTGGGGTCACCAGAAAGACTTGGATAAGACTGGAATACCCAGAATTCAGAATTTGGCTTTAATAAAAATTCCTTTACCTAACATTTTCATTCTTTGTAACTTTAGATACACAAGTCACCATGTCATACCTCATTTCTGTTGTTGTTGTTCAGTCTCTAATTTGTATCTGACTGTTTGCAACCCTATAGACCGCAGCACACCAGGCTCCTCTTCCACTGTCTTCTGAAGTTTGCTCAAACTCATGTCCATTGAGTCAGTGATACTGTCTAACCATCCCATTCTCTGTCACCCCCTTTTCCTTCTGCCCTCAATCTTTCCCAGCATCAGGGTCTTTTCCAATGAGTCGGCTCTTTGCATCAGGTGGCCAGAGTATTGGAGTAAGGAGCGAAAGAAAATAGACAAACTCTAAGAATGCACCTCTAAGTTTTTCTACTTAATGAAAGTTCAAGAATGAAATGATATCTCTTGGGTCCCTATGGATGAAATGAGGAATTTATGGCCTGTCATTCTATCTCCACCCCAGTTAACACCCAAACTTTTCTAAGCTCATATGAGGTATGGAGCCAAAGATTACATTTTGCACCATGTTTCTTCATTGGGAAGAATTTTTTATGTTTACATTCTGCTTTACCATTTGTAACCATATTTCCAAAGTTACTGATGTTTAACTCAGTTTAACTAGTTCATAGCTTACATGACATTCCCCATTTGGATATTCTTAAATTTTGTTTGGTTTTTGGTGAAATGAATTACATGAAGTTTTCGTTAGGAAGTTATATGGCAGAGAGTGTTTTTATACATAAATAGCAATTGGCTGGGCTTAAGGTTCTTGACTTCAGATGTTATCCTCTCCGTGGTTTCGTATGTATTGTTCTGTCTTCATCCAGCATGTCATGTGGCAGATGAGCTCTGAGGCTCGCCTAGCTTTCTTACCACTTGCATACTCTTGTTGGTGTGTATGATAGTTCTGTTTTGTCTCAAGTATAAACATTACTATACAGTATAGATAACTATTTTCATTTCTAGAATACGTAGTAGAGGATGTGTATAAGGCATTAGGAATAATCTGGAGTTACAGAAAACAATAGAATCTTATACTATGAAAAGAAAGGAAAGACTGATGGAGACTGAGGGTCACACATAATAACCAGGTAGAAGAAGCCCCCTGTACTAAGTTGTACAATGTTGAAAGCTGGGCACCTAGAATGGTTCTTGTGAGATAAAGCTTCTGGATGATTCTATCGGTAATGAAAAGAGAAAGATATGTCATATAATAGGAAATAGTGATTCACAATAAAGTAATTATAAAACTGAAGCCAGATATATAACAAAGAAGAGAGGAACATTTATGTAGAAGGAGGAAGTTCCAGGGAGGGAGCTGGAGGTGGAAACGGGGTAGGGGAAGAAAGAACTGTATTTCTCTTGGTACGTACGTCAGATTTTCTATCTTGTCATTGAATTTCTGCCAGATAAATTGAGAGGCAAGAGCTCTTGGGTGGAAGCTGTTCTGAGAATTATTAGATTCAAGGGAGCACCACATGTGAGTTAACTGAAAAGTACTCTTTCTGGTAGATCTTCAGCCCTTTTAGTGGTAAACTTTATGATACCTCATCACTAGCCAAAGCACAATTTGGAGACAGGTCAACATCTTTTGGTATTTTTCTTTTATCCTTTCATTTAGAACCTCACAAAACAAACCAAAGTGTGTCATTAGTTGAGAAATTCTTTCAATTTGCCAAGTTAGCTTTAAAAGTTAACCAAGAAACATTTCCTTCAGTTATCTCTGATTATTCTTTTTTTTTCTTCTTGATTTCCACATTTACCTTACTCTCTCTCATTCTGTTTATTTGCCTTTCCCCCTGCTTTACAGGAGATCATCTTGAATTTTAATTCTAGTATCTAACATATTTATTTAGAATCCTTTCTTATTTCAACTTGTTCCCTATTTTTTTCTTATACTTTTATATGTTATTTCTCTTTATGGTTTTCTGTTCCTTTTTCATGGAATGTGATATTTTTTCACTGAGAACAAAGTAGTCTTCAAAGTTGGTCTATTTTCCTTAATAACTTATCCTCAAAATGTATCATTTCACTGAATCTTCCAGTGCCTTTATTAATCAAGATAAGCTAAACTATACTTTTAATAACAAACAAGTCCCCATTTGGGGGGCCTCATAGCAAAGTCAACTTCTCTTTTCAGTGGCTTAACTATGGGGTTTACTTCTCACTCGTTCAAAGTTCACTGCAGATGGGGTCTTTCTCCAGGTGCTTGTCTTCCGTGTGGGAACTCACTTCCCAACACAGTGAAGTGACTGTGGTCCCCACGAGTTCCACAGCAGGGCAAGAGTCAATGCTCCATCTGGTGCTGGGGCTGCAGGTGCAGAGAATTCACAAGTGAATTATGACTTGAAGAAAGCAGGACTGGAAATACAAGAAGTTCTTAAGTATCAGGAATAAAATCTGAACCTTGTGATAAAACACCTGAGGGTTTCAGGGTGCCCGCATGGCTGTGTTTATACTTTATCAGGGAAATTATCAACACTGGTTATACATGTTGAAAAAAACTGAAGAACCTAGAAGAGAAAACGGCTGAAGTTTTATTTGGTTATAGAATAATAATACTGAGAGTGGTCATTTGTATGACTACTTGGTATTTATATCTTTTTGCTGTATAGCAAAATAAACACTACGCATCTCCTCAAATTAAGGTCATCTTAACTGTGTGAGCTGTCTTTGATTAAACATCCCATAAGTAGAGTCTCAGGGTTGACAGTTCAACAAATTGAAGTGAACATTGACGTATATCATTCATTTTCTCACTGACTCACGGTGTTTCATCTTCCAAGTTTTGCATGAACAGCATTTGTTTTTTCTTCCCAGATACACCAGAAACAAACTAAAGAAAAGTTACATCTTTCTTTTGTATTCTTGCCTGATACCTAGGAGCCTCGCAAATACATATCCAATAAACAAAAGAACGTGGATAACAAAAATTAATTTTATTGTTTGTACTTTGTTTCTTTTATAATTTTAAAATCCCTCTTGAAAAGTCAAAATAAACATTTTCTTAATAATATCTATTAATTAATAGAATATTCTTTGATGCAAATCATCAAAACAGACTTAAGATATTATTCATTCTAGTTCCTAGATTCTGTCCAGATTGAGTTGTATTAATAGTTTTAAGCCAGTCAGTTGGTTAAGCTAAAAAGTAAATCACTTAGAAATATTATTTTCAGCTCTTCCTAATGCATTACCATAACAACAGTTTTGCAATTCTCAGAGATCGTTTGCCATGGACTTTGAATTCAGTATTTTTTGGTTTGCCTTTTCTTAGTGTTTTTCGGTTTGCTTTTGCCAGTTCTTTTGGAATAAATCACTATGAAAATGAAAGTGTTATTCATTCAGTCATGTCCAACTCTTTGTGACCCCATGGACTGTAGCACACCAGGCTCCTCTATTCCTGGGATTCTCCAGGCAAGAATACTGGAGGGGATTGTTATTTCCTTCTCCAGGAGATCTTCCCAACCCAGGGATAAAACCTGGGTCTCCTGCATTGCAGGCAGATTCTTTACCATCTGAGCCACCATAAATCACTATATCCGGATGCTTTTAGGAAACTTTGTTTATACGTCACTTGTAGTCATTACGTCTTACATTTAATGACATATTTTTATGATATAGCAAACATTTTGACAACATTTGTACTCCTTAAAGACAGAGGTGTTTGTTTTTGTGACTTGGTAAGTATCAGCTGACTTCTGGAGTTCACTCTTGTAGGCAGTGTCCTGGCACAGGCAGGATTATCTCAGGTCTTTAAATTTGGTGACCAGTCTTTCTTCATTGTTATCATGCCTTTAATTTGAAAAGATTAAAGTTTCAAATTTAAGAAGTGAACTATGAATCAAAGTCTATTTCTGAGCAAACTCTGGGAGATAGTTAAGGACAGAGAAACCTGGAATGCTGCAGAGAGACACAACTGAGTGACTGAACAACAACAACAAATACAAATAATTTTTGGTAAAATGTATTGTACTTTGAGATTATATATAATATGAGCTATCATGTCATATACATACAAATAGAAAATACTTAAAAATTTTATATTTGTAATATCCTATTTCTCATATATCTTACTTTCTTTGATTAATATTTTTATGAAATGTCAAGCTTTTCTTCTCTATCCATTTTCTCAAGTCCATATTTTTATTATATTTAAGCTCCAAGTTTTAGTTCTGTTTTAAATATTCTACTTCTCAAACCCTCCATTACAGTCTTCTGTCCACATATCTGTGCTGACTGCTTTTATAGTTGACTCTCAAGTTCGAAGGTCATCTCTTCAGCAGGATGTGTCCTGACCCCTCATCCTAAAAATCAAAATCTATCTTTAGTCCAGTCACCCGATCACAAAGCCCTGTCTTAGTTTCTTTACCCAGGAAGGATATAAGAAATTGCATTAATATCTTTGTTGCTTTGCTTATTCTGTATGTCCCCTTCCCCAGAAGCCCACAGCCCAGATGCAAAGCCCATGTGAGACAGGCCCTGCCTTTCTGGTTTCAGGACTAATGCTCAGAGCCTGTTACACTGTAAGCTTTCAATATGTGTTTGTTCAGTGAAGGGAGTGTAAAATCGTGTTTCCTAAATGTCAGTGAATCTGAAAGGAAATGTTTGAATTTATGGTGAAGAATGGGTTATCATAAATGATAAACCAACCCCACACCAGAAGCCTCCACTGAAGAAATCCTATTAAAATAGATGAAAGCCTGAGGGCTTCTGTGGGTGGCAGCTGCTCTCATTTCAAAATAGGCCTAGTTCCTCCTCCAGCCAGAAGCCCTCAATGCAATCTCTCCCCCATAGCTCCTTCAGCCTATAATCCTTTCTGACGAAATTCCTTGCCTCAGCCCAGTCCAGCAATATTTCTTTCATGGCTGGGCTGACTGCCAATGGCCCAGATAAAGGCAAAAACCCGAGTGGAATATTTTGTTCTGGTATAGCTTTCACCTGCCAGCTGCTCCATCTTCCAGGAGGAGGGTGGTCAGTGCTTGACGCGGAGGTGGAGAGGCGTTTTCCACATCTTAATAGTCTGTCTGAGATAGGCCAGGGATCCCTAAGCATCCTGGGAGGAACCAGTCTTCCTGGAATCCTGGGGACATCAGAGCATCCCCAATTGTGCTGTTCACCCTTCAGCTGCTCAGTGATAAACACAGTTTTATTACTCATGCTTGAATTTCTTTTCCTGATCTGGACTGACTTCCAGGAGCCTCTGAGTAATAATGACAGAAAGATAAGTTTCTTCAACCTTTCACATGGGCATCTCATTGGCATAAAGCAAGTGATCAGAAGCAACTAATTCCTCTGACTTCAGCACAGCTGAAATAAATGCCATTTGAAGTCATCCAGTTGGAAAAATAGCGTTAGGGCTCTCGAGAGAGTGCAGAAGTTTGAATGGTGAAATTTCTGCAAGTGGTCAGGTCAGTTTAAGAAAGAATCTCTCTGGGGCCCCTGTCCTGGCTATCTTGCAGGAGGGTTGGAAGTGTCAAGCAAATGGAGGCAGTGGGGAGGAGAAGAGAGAGATGACAAAGGGTTATGAACTTGTCCGCTGATGAATGATGAATATCTTCATATCTTCCTATCTTTTCTTAGGAGTGGCCACTTTAAAATTCCAGGCTTTCCTAAGGTCTGTATTATACATTTATATTTTGCTCAATCTTGACATTCTCCAGGTACTATTCTCTGGGGGATAAAAGGCTAATTTGGGTTTCTTCTGCTATTCAAGTAACTTTTTTTCCTTACAAAATTACCTTGTATCTGCCCTTCTCAAAAAATGTGAGCAATCCAGATATTGTTGAGATCCTTTTCAGAGAACTGACCTCTCTAGGTTGTTAAACTCTTTCAGCTCCTGGAAAAATAGATTACTTTAGATGAGGTCTCAAGTGCTGTTGAATGTGTTAAATCTACTATAATTTCCCACAACTAATGATTTTTATAGAAGCCTTTCACTTGCATCATTGTTTGAAAGAATAACAAAGGGGTGGGGGTGGACAATGGACTCAGTTGGTTGTTTGCCCTCATGCATACTAATGCATAAAACCAAATACCTGAAGGGAACATTCTGAGATAAAAGCCTCCATCTGCAGCTTCCAAGGAAAAATTTATTCCAGAACCTCAAGACATGAAGTCGACTGCACTCAACAATCTCCATAAGAAACTCTGCCACTTTAATATATGCTCCAGTGTCTTATCAGTCCTTACAGACAGGTGATTTTTCATGAGCCCTAACATAAATAATTTCAAAACTAGGTAAAAAATGTTATTGTCTGCTTCACTCATCCACATAGCTTCAATTTCTTGAGAAAGCAATTGGCATCTATTAGGCACAAACTGGGACAGGTAGCTCAGCAATAACGAACCTTCTTGCCATTGAGATTTGGATTCAATCCCTTGGTCAAGAAGATCCGCTGGAGAAGGTAATGGCAATCCACTCCAGTATGCTTGCCTAGGAAATCTCATCGACAGAGGAGCCTGGCGGGCTGCAGTCCATGGGGTCACAAAAGGGTTGGACAGGACTTAACGACTAAACTACAAAACTAAAAGGCACTAACTAAAATCTTTTGAATAAATGAATTTAAAAAACTGAATAAATATGTTAAAATTAACTTACACAGCAGATAAAGTGATGTAATTGTTCTAGTTACCAAGTATTATTGAAAACTTTTTCTATCAGTTCAGTTCAGTTCAGTTGCTCAGTCGTGTCCGACCCTTTGTGACCCCATGGACTGCAGCACACCAGGCCTCCCTGTCCATCATCAGCTCACAGAGTTTACTCAAACTCATGTCCATTAAGTCGGTGATGCCATCCAACCATCTCATTCTCTGAGGTCCCCTTCTCCTCTCACCTTCAATCTTTCTCAGCATCAGGGTCTTCTCCAGTGAGTCAGTTCTTTGCATCATGTGGCCAAAGTATTGGCATTTCTGCTTCAGCATCAGACCTTCCAGCGAATATTCAGGACTCATTTCCTTTGGGATGGACTGGTTGGATCTCCTTGTAGGCCAAGGGACTCTCAAGAGTCTTCTCCAACACCACAGTTCAAAAGCATCAATTCTTCAGTGCTCAGCTTTCTTTATAGACCAACTCTCATATCCATGCATGACTACTGGAAAAACCATAGCCTTGACTAGATGGACCTTTGTTGGCAAAGTAATGTCTTTGCTTTTCAATATGCTGTCTAGGTTGATCATAGCTTTTCTTACAAGGAGTAAGCATCTTTTAATTTCATGGCTTCAGTCACCATCTGCAGTGATTTTGGAGCCCCAAAAATAAAGTCTGTCACTGTTTCCACTGTTTCCCCATCTATTTGCCATGAAGTGATGGGACCAGATACCATGATCTTCATTTTCTGAATGTTGAGCTTTAAGCCAACTTTTTCACTCTCATCTTTCACTTTCATCAAGAGTCTTTTTAGTTCCTCTTCACTTTCTGCCATAAAGATGGTGTCATCTATGTATCTGAGTTTATTGATATTTCTTCTGGAAATCTTGATTCCAGCTTGTGCTTCTTCCAGCCCAGCGTTTCTCACGATGTACTCTGCATAGAAGTTAAATAAGCAGGGTGACGATATACATCTTTATTCATCTTAATACAACTACAGGTCTTCATTTCATGCTATCTCAGTATATTATGGATTATAGTGATAATACCTTTTATAGTCTGTTATGGATTGGAGTCACATGTATGTGCAGATATGTCCTTCTTAAGTTATGAGAAATAGAACCAGGGATTAAGAGACTTTTTATATCTTCTAAATTCATACAGTGCCTAAATAGCACTATGCATAGAATTGGACATGGAACAACAGACTGGCTCCAATAGAGAAAGGAGTACGTCAAGGCTGTATATTGTCACCCTGCATATTTAACTTCGATGCAGAGTACATCATGAGAAACGCTGGGCTGGAAGAAGCACAGGCTGCAATCAAGATTGCCAGGAGAAATATCAATAACCTCAGATATGCAGATGACACCACCCTTATGGCAGAAAGTGAAGAGGAACTGAAAAGCCTCTTGATGAAAGTGAAAGAGGAGAGTGAAAAAGTTGGCTGAAAGCTCAACATTCAGGAATGAAGATCATGGCATCTGGTCCCATCACTTCATGGGAAATAGATGGGGAAACAGTGGAAACAGTGTCAGACTTTATTTTTCTGGGCTCCAAAATCACTGCAGATGGTGACTGCAGCCATGAAATTAAAAGACGCTTACTCCTTGGAAGGAAAGCTATGACCAACCTAGATAGCATATTGAAAAGCAGAGACATTACTTTGCCAACAAAGGTCTGTCTAGTCAAGGCTATGGTTTTTCCTGTGGTCATGTATGGATGTGAGAGTTGGACTGTGAAGAAGGCTGAGCACTGAAGAATTGATGCTTTTGAAGTGTGGTGTTGGAGAAGACTCTTGAGAGTCCCTTGGACTGCAAGGAGATCCAACCAGTCCATTCTGAAGGAGATCAGCCCTGGGTGTTCTTTGGAAGGAATGATGCTAAAGCTGAAACTCCAGTACTTTGGCCATCTCATGTGAAGAGTTGACTCATTGGAAAAAACTCTGATGCTGGGAGGGATTGGGAGCAGGAGGAGAAGGGGACGAAAGAGGATGAGATGGCTGGATGGCATCACTGACTCGATGGACGTGAGTTTGAGTGAACTCCGTGAGTTGGTGATGGACAGGGAGGCCTGGTGTGCTGCGATTCATGGGGTCACAAAGAGTCAGACACAACTGAGCGACTGAACTGAACTGGAGATAAGATTATGGTCAGTTTTGAATTATTGGTAGGATTTGAACATTGAAGGCCCTTCTATGTAGAGAAGATGCCCAAAACAAAGGCATAGAAATAGGAAAATGCAAAATTGGATTCTGAAATAGTGAGCAATCTGGTGTGCCTTGAGGGTCATATATTTCTACACTTGTCTTTCTGTTGGTGTTCATGATGAGGATGGCAGAAGTGGGTGGGGGTGGGCTGGAAAGGCTTGCTGGGATCTGTAAAGACAGAGAGTTCGGAGTAGATAAAGATCATTCATGTCACATAATACTCCATTGTAGGCAATCTGGAATTTTTGTCCATTTTGCCTACTGTTCTGTGCATGGCCTCTGGAAGAGTACCTAGAACATAGTGTGTGCTGTATAAATGTTTGATGAGTGACTGTGAAATACTATTATTCTGAGGATGGCAAATGTAAGTCTTGTCTTTGTGGAACTGTTCAACTCTCATTTTGTTTACATTTTCTCTATCAAAGAGACAAAATTCAGACTGGAAACATAGAACGTTATCAGTAAAGGACATATAAAGCCAGGACAGTAAAATAACATCTAGAAGATTTTAATAAGCTCAATATTTTGGACTATTGAAAAATGACATATTAGGTTACTATAATAATTTCAGATATAATTCCGTAACTACTGTCAATAATTTTTTGAGAGCTCATGGAGAACAGCAAAGATAACAAGAAAATGTATGGGCTAATATTAGCCCAATTCTTAAGGGCAAATTCTATGAAGCAATATGCTAAATTTTGGTTCCCGTCTAAATTTAAAAATTCTAAATTATTAGTAAGTGGTTTATTTGTAAGTGTTTGGGGTTGCTCATTAGAGTAGTACTGTGCCACTCCTAGGTGGAAGGTGATAGGAGAACTAAGGATGAGAGATAGGCCACAGATTAAAGTGTGTTCTAGCATGCACTTTCAGAACATAGGAATGGTAAAACCAGCGTGGTGTGTAGTCACTGGAAATGAAGGGGATTTTCTAGTCCAATGGTAATTAATCAATCAGTAAGACACTAATCACATTGTAAATGGTCTAAATTCTGCAAACATAGACTGTAGCTGTTAAAACAAAGGGTAATCTCTAATTGGAAATTACTACTGAAAAAATGCACACATACATAGTACCTAGGCACAGAAGCTAGAGTCAGACTAATTTAAAGTAACCCTTAATATAGCTTCAGCTCTTACCCAGGCTTCATCACAAATTCCAACCATTTAGGGTTATCTTGAGATTCAAATAAGGTAATTCTTGAATAGTTCCAAGAACAATGCCTGACATGGAATGAAGACTTGATTATGAACAATTTTTAATACTACAACAAAAATTGAACATCTTTAAAGTTAAATCTTTATAAAACTTCTATAATTAGAGAAGAATAAATATTTTATTTTTCATGAATTAAAAAGTGGGAATAAGTAACAGTGAAAATATTTGTTGATCTGTACAGTTCATATGGGGCTTCCCTGGTAGCTCATACTTTCAGGCAAGAAACATTTATTAGGCAACTTCTGTGTGTTAGTACTCCCCTAAATACTAAGAATGGAAAGACACTAAGACAATGTACTTATTCTTAAGGAGCTCGATATAGTGCAGAATCTGATCATTGTATCAAACATAAGACCTACGATACATTATTACATATATTTGTTTCATAACTATCTCTGTTAGATTGTAAGCTCCTTGAGGGCCAAACTATTTCATCTTTATATTTCTAACACTAGAATACAGCCTGCCACGTAATATACACCAGATAAAAGAATGGTGACATCTCATCACGTAAAAATGAACTCCACCTTAAATACCTTGAAATACATACTATGATAGAATAAGCATTCTTTAGCTGCATATCTGAGCTTGAAAGAGAGAAATTAAATTCTTCAGTTGCCACCACTAAAGCAGGATTGAGAAACCAGAGCTGAAAACTCATTAGCTGATGCTTCATCTACTCTGGGTGCTGGTGCTGGTCTCAACAAAGGATTTAGGCTTTAATGCCAAGAGGCACAGGGGTGAATTACTAAAGAATGGACATCAGGGATTACCCTTGTGGTCCAGTGGTTAAGACTCCATGCTTCTAATGCATAGGATGTGGGTTCGATCCCAGTCAGGGGACTAGGTTCCCACGTGCCTCGAGCTGTGGCCAAAAAATCAAAACAAAACAAACAACAACAAAAAATAAAATTAGGAGAAAAAACTCATTTAAAAAATGAATGGACTTCATAAGGAGGAAATTGAATCCAGAGGATCGATTGCTAGATAAGAAATAATTGTGAACCAAGAAGATGGTAAAGATGGGTGAATGTAGATAAGCATTGATTGTATAAAATATTAGCCAATGATGATTAATCTGGGATAGGCAAGAGAACTGAAATGTTGACACAAATGGTATGTGAGATGGAAGAAAAGGTACTTCCCTTTCTAGAGGAAGAGAGATAATGATCAAATTTAGACATTGTTAGATCAAGCACAAAAACTAAAAATTTAAAGGTAACCTTTAATAAATAGTTTATCTAAATTTCAAACTAATACAGAATAAAAAATTAAAACAATAACTGATAAAAGGTAGAAATGAAGGAAAAACATGGTAGATTGAAAGCATATTGCACTACAAATCAATAACAAACATCAGTAGTCCTCAAAAATAAAAAAAAGAAAGAAAGCTCTAAATAAAATGGTAGAAATCAGTCCCAATCACAAATTTTAAATAAAATAAATGCTAATGACATAAATTTGCAACTAAACATAGAGATTTTACAGGTGGATTTCAAAAATCTAGAATATGCTCTTTAAAGACACACACTTAGAAAAGCTCAGAAAAGTTAGAAAAAATGGAGGAAAACAGATCAAAAGGAATTGATATATCTGTGCTGACATATTTTTAAGTGAAAGGTGTAATAGTATATAATAGGCTCTGAGTGAAGTGAAAGTCGCTCAGTCATGTCCGACTCTTTGTGACTCCATGTACTATATAGTCCATGGAATTCTCCAGGCCAGAATACTAGAGTGTATAGCTATTCCCTTCTTCAGGGGATCTTCCCAACCCAGGGATTGAACCCAGGTCTCTCGTACTGCAGGTGAATTCTTTACCAGCTGAGCCATCAGCAATTATAAGGCTTGCTGCTGCTGCTGCTTATGCTAAGTCGCTTCAGTCGTGTCCGACTCTGCGCGACCCGGTAGACGGCAGCCCACCAGGCTCCCCGATCCCTGGGATTCTCCAGGCAAGAACACTGGAGTGGGTTGACGTTGCCTTCTCTGATTATAAGACTTATGTAACTTGTATTTGGAATTTAAGGATATATTGCACTGGTGAGGAATTACATTTTTTTCAGAGCAAAAGTGTAGAGTTTTTCATAATTTCAACTCTGGGTATGAATTATGGTCAAATATACTAACAGTACTAAGAATAGTAGCTAACAGACAATGATAATAACTAGCATTATCTGCTAGCCACTATATAAGTACATTTTATTATTTAAAGTTTGAAACAATCCTGAGATAGCTATTCTTACCAACCCCCATTTTAAAGATGGAGAAATGGAGCTTTCTGGAAATGAAGAGATTTTCACAATGATATGAGCCAAACTGACATTCAAACCTGTGCCTGTCTGACTCCTTAGTGAAAGTGAAAGTCAGTCAGTTGTGTCCAACTCTTTGTGATCCCATGGACTTCAGCCTGCCAGGCTCCTCTGTCCATGGAATTCTCCAGGCAGGAATACTGGAGTGGGTAGTTGTTCCCTCCTCCAGGGATCTTCCCAACCCAGAGATCAAACAGGGATTTCTTGCATTCAGGTGGATTCTTTATTGTCTGAGCTACCAGGGAAGCCCAGGAGTACTGGAATGGATAGCCTATCCCTTCTCCAGGGGACTTCCCAACCCAGGAATTGAACCAGGGTCTCCTGCACTGCTGGTGGATTCTTTACCAACTAAGCTACCAGGGAAGCCTGTCTGACTCCTTAATAGTGCCTTTAATCATGATGCTCTGTGGCACTGGTGTGCACAGAGACCTCTCAGTAGATGTGTAAAGAGCCAGGAGACGGGTAGGGGGAGCACAAACTGGACATGAAGATCCCATTCATCAGGTGCTGTGACGAAATATTCACCTAGAATTTGAAGGATCTGAGAGAGAAGGACCTTGCGGCTTTTAGAGTCCTTTCTTTCAGCTGGAGAGCTCAGAAAGCTGGAGGCCATGGAAGGCTGCTGGGTGGAAATGTTGAGGGCCAGCAGTCAACTAAATTTGTTCTGAAGCATCCCGCTATTCCCTCAGCCACCACAAATAACGACCCCCTGTGTAAGGTGGGCTGGACAGGGGACACATTAGCTAGGCAAGGGCTTCCTCATCCCCAGGAGGAAGAGGTGGCTTTCTGCTGATTCCACACAAAGAGGCTGAATGGGTCAGTGGCATTTTGGGCTGTTCCTTTTAGCCCTGGGAACCCAAGCACCAGGGGTATAGACAAGTCCCTGTCTTTCACACACATAGATTTTCTTAAATATATTTATTTTATTTAGCTGCATCAATCTTCATTGGAGCATGCAGGATCTTTTTGTGGTGGCCTGAGGGATCTTTTCTGTTGTGGCATGCAAGATCTTTTTATAATAGTTGCAGCATGTGGAATCTAGTTCCCTGACCAGGGATTGAACCCATCCCTTTGCATTGAGAGCTTGGAGTCTTACCCACTGGACCACCAAGGAAGTCCCCCTACTCAGACTTTTTAAGGGTCTATAAAGGCTGCTCTTAAAATTTATCTTAGCAGGATACTTAGAAAATTTTGCTTCTATTATAATATCTTAAAAATGGATGTCTTCTGATTGGCATAAATCCATTCAGGCCCTCCTGGATTTCCCAGTGCAAATGTCTAACATATTTGAAATTATGGTTGTCTCAGACAGCAGTGAGTGCCACTGAAAGCATCTTCACCATCAATCATTCAATGGGGGAGAGATTTTTAGATGGCTCATGCATCTGGCCTCCTTTCTTGACCCCATTTTTCAGGTAGGAATATAATGTAAGCCCTCTTTCTGATGCTTGGGAGCTCTTTTTTAGCATTTCAATTTCTACCTTTAAGGTTGTCTAATTTCATACCGAGCACAAGTTCAACACCTGTCTCTGTCTGTCACTCCCCTTCATTTGGTTCAGTGCTCGTTTTACTTATATGTCTATGTCTTCACAATTTATTTGCCTCCAGAGGTCAGGGAGGACAACGTCATTCACTAGTTCAGTGAGTAATTCCTAGATGCCTGTTATGTGCCTGGCACTCTTCTAGTTTCTGAGGATACTATGAAAACATGGCAGTCATGTTCTCACCAAGCTTACATTTAAGTTACAGCCAGGGAGCCAGTAAATGTGCGAACATACACTATACAAGGTGATGATAAAGGCAAATGTGATGTGGGAAATACAGCAAGGATAAGTGGATAGGGAGTGATCAGGTGGGCAGCATAATCTCTTGTTGGGTTTTCAGGGAGGATCCTCCTGATATTTGAGCGAGAAAGGAGAGATTGAGCCAGGTGATGGGGAACAGGTTTCATCTGGGGAAACAGCATCCAACAAAGACAAGGAGAATTACTGAAGTCCTGAGGCAGGAGCCTGCCTGACATTTTCGAGGAAGGATACGGTGGCTATTGTGCCTGAAAAAGAGTGAGTGGCAGGAGAGTAGAGTGGAGGTCCAGGAGGGAGCCCGTCACCCAGGCTGTGTAGAGCTTGGGACAAACATCTGCTGTAAGGGAACCATTTCAGTGTTTCATTTCTAGCTTTAATGTTGAATCCTAAGTTCAGTTCTGCAAGCCTCAGATTCTTCATCTTTGATTTCTCCCTCTAGTGAGATATAAAACCATGGGGATATTTGAGCAGAGTAATAAGACTTGACTTAACTCTAAAAGATTCCTCTGGCAATAGCTAAGCAATGTTTATATCCTCCACTGGATGAAACATATTTTCCATATAGTAGGTTTATTAAATAAACACAGTAAAATAAGGAGAAATTCTGATTTTTCAGGGTCATTTTTATGTACATTTATTTTGGATTAAACAGCAACAAGTACACTGATATTTAAATTAACTCTAATATTTATTATTAACATATAGCAAGTAGTAAACATCAAAACAAAAATGATGAAGATTAATTCTTGCATTTTTTTATTCCTTCACTCTTTATCTATAAAGTAGTCTTACTATTCTAGGAGATACTATTTGAGGTGAATAAATGGTTACCCTATCAAATAGAAAGGCTGTGTTCAGTTATTTTTTAAAAAGGTTATGAAAATTTGGTGGCATCACAATGAAATCAAAGATTAAAAAATAGAGCTCTAACCATATTGGAAAAATAATATGTTATTGTTGTTCAGTCACTAAGTTGTCTTCGACTCTGTGACTCCATGGACTGCAGCACGCCAGGTTTCCCTGTCCTTCACTATCTCCCGGCGTTTGCTCAGAAATCATGTCCTTTGAGTCGATGCTGCTACCCAACCACTTCCTCCTCTGTCACCGCCTTCTCCTCCTGTCCTCAGTCTTTCCCAGCCTCAGGGTCTTTTCCAACGAGTCAACTCTTCGCATCAAGTGGCCAAAGTTTTGGAACTTTAGCTTCAGTCCTTCCAATGAATAGTCAGGATTGATTTCCTTTAGGATTGACTGGTTTGATCTCTTTGCTGTCCAAGGGATTCTCAAGAGTCTTCTCCAGCACCACAATTCAAAAGCATCAATTCTTCAGCGCTCAGCCTTCTTTATGGTCTAACTCTCATATCTCTGCATGACTACTGGAAAAACATAGCTTTGACTATATGGACCTTTGTCGGCAAAGTAATATCTCTGCTTTTTAATACACTGCCTAGATTTGTCCTAGCTTTTCTTCCAAGGAGCCAACTATCTTCATTTCATGACTATAGTCACCATCCACAGTGATTTTGAAGCCCAGGAAAATAAAATCTGTCACTGTTTTCACTTTTCCCTCTTCTATTTGCCATGAAGTGATGGGACTGAATGCCCTGATCTTAATTTTTTGAATGTTGAGTCTTAAGTCAGCTTTTTCACTTCCCTCTTTCACCCTCACAAGAGGCTCTTTAGTTCCTCTTCATTTTCTTCATTAGAGTGTTATCATCTACATATATGAAGTTGTTGATATTTCTCCCAGCAGTCTTGATTCCAGCTTGTGATTCATCCAGTCTGGCATTTCACGTGATATACTCTACATATAAGTTAAATAAGTGGGGTAACAGTATACAGCCTTGTCTTACTACTTTTCAATTTTGAATCAGTCATTTGTTCCCTGTCTGATTCTAAATGTTGCTTCTTGACCTGCATATTTCTCAGGAGACAGATATGGTGGTCTGGTATTCCCATATCTTTAAGATTTTTCCAGTTAGTTGCTTCAATGGTACATGAACTGAGAATTTCCATATATACAAGCTAGATTTAGAAAAGGCAGAGGAACCAGAGTTCAAATTGCCAACATTGTTGGATCATAAAGAAAGTAAGCAAATTCCAGAAAAACATCTACTTTTTCCTCAGTGACTACAGGAAAGCCTTTGATGGTGTAGTTCACAACACATTGTGGAAAAATAATATAATCTTAACTATTAATGACCATCAGTTTTGAAAATATTGATTGTGTACATTTATACTCAATTTGAGATTCAAATAGAAAACTATTTCCTTTCTGCTTTGCTTGACTCGGGGTGAAATATATCAGAATACCAAAATATTTTCTCTTTTGATTTTTTGACAATACTGTTATTCCTGTACACTTAGAAAATTTATTTGAATTGAAAGTAAAATATGTGTGCCCCAGGAAGGTTGTTTGAAAATTTTGATGATGTTTTCTTTGAACTGACATCTAAGGAATTGCCTTCTGGTGGAACATTTTTCCCCTCGTGTTACTATATTCTCAAAATATTTTCTTTTAATTAATTTAATTCAACATATATTGATTTGCACAGTTTGAATGTTTATTTTATATTAAAGTAGGAGTGCAGGTAGAAGGTTAATGAAAGAAGGCAGTGATGGAGAACCAGCCAGCTAGTGTTCCTCTGAGAAAGAAATGTTAAAACAAGAAACAGTCAATTAGATTTCAAGATGGCTTGTCAAAAAACATGCTGCCAATAAACTGTGGAAGTGCAAACAACAGACTGCTGAAGCCAAGAGGAAAGAGATAAGGCTGGCAAAAATTGCTGACTGTGCTAAAAAGAGCTGGATGGATTAAATGGAATAAAAGCTTTTCAAATATATTGGAAAAAAGATATAGAGCACCAGAGAGGAGGCCTGCAAATGAATAGGGAGGGAGAAATCCATGTTAGTTAAAATGGCTCAAGACTGAACTGCTTTTAAAAATCTGTGTCTGACAAGGCAAACAGACTTTGGGCAATTGGGATGTAATGAAGACCTGGTTTATTAGAAAGTGACTTAGGCAGTTGATGGATTTTCTGCATACTAATGGGCAAAATTTCAAATCCTCAAGCATGCCTGCTGCTACCTGTACTAAAATGTCTATAAAGTAATTTGTCATCTAAGCTACTACCTTTATCCAGGAATGAAACCTGAATCTACCTTCAGCTCCTGAACATCTCTGTGAAGTTAAAAAAATTAAATAAAACTTATGAAGTTTCAAAGGAGTTACAAAAATAACAGAGTATTAAAATGAATTTTAACCCTCCTCTTACCATCAGCTTCCCCAGGCTATAGTAGCCTCTATCTGCATCTGTCTTCTGATCTTTAATAAGGATGATTATACTCACTTACCAACAATATATGGCTCAAGAGAGTCCCGCATGTGTCTGAAACATAATGTATTTGTGAAATACACAATTAGGAAAGAAAATAGACTTAAGTCAGTAAGAATTTAAGTTGAGTTCAGTCAACCCACAGAGGTAATGCAAGTAAGTGGTTACTGTCTGTGTAACCTATAACAAATTATTTAACTGCTCTGGACCTCCTTTTCCTTATTTGTAAAATTAGACTTCACTATTATAAGGATTAAATAAGGTAAGGCATGCAGTGCTCAATAATATCAGCTATTTTCATCTAGAATCTTCCTAGACTCAAAAGAGAATGACAGAATTCCAAGACTACATTTGTACAGTGAGCTTATAAGAGTTGGGCTTCAAGCATGTTTTAAGAATATAGCAGCTGTAAATAGAAGTTTGAATCAATGAAATAAAAACAATCAATGTTGCATAGCTTGGCATATGTCAATAAACTTCAAAGGAAAAGATTAAGCATTGAATTGTACCTTATTGTTTAGTAGGAGAGCTGGAAAGTGCGGTGAGACTGATAAATTGCAGTCATGTTTGGCAGTCATAGAAGAGATCACGAACTCATGAAAGTCATAGAGATCTTGAGCTGTTAACTGGTCGAGTACTAATGTAATCCACATTGAAGGCATTAAATTCTGTGTATTTGTCTTTCCTACACTTGTCTACTCAGGAAGGTAGTACTGAATGACTCTCATAATGATTAACTCACTTGATTAAGGGCACCCAGGGTTAGAGGCAGGGCGGGGCGCCGAACCCAGGTTTTCACCTCTTTCTTGGCCACAAATCATACATTTTGTGGTTGGGAAGCCCCTTAAAAGATACAAGAAAGAGTATTCCTTGCCATTGACGGCAGAAGCCATTGGTGGCCTCAGAACTTGAGAGCTCAGGATCAGCAAAACTTAAGCACAATGCACTGGGCTAGTTTACATGAATCACACCAAAGAGTTACTGAGCTTTTAACCAGACACAGAGAGAGAGCTTAGTCATATGAAAGAGAGTCAGATATGATTTTGTGCAATGAAAGCTCAAAGTCTGGAATAATATTGTGTTACGATTGGGGCCAGAAGCATCCATTCAATTGCTCATTTCATTCATTCATTCAGCATTTATTTATTGAAGTTCTACCATGTACCAGGCACTGCTCAAAGCACCAAACACAGGAACGAAACAGACATAGGTCCATGACTTAATTATTAAGTCTGTTTTCCATCAGGGAGAGTGGGTACTAAATGATACATAACATGACTGTCTCATTATATCTGTGGAATATAATTTATGGAGGTGACTGGGTGATGATATAGAGAAACTAAGAAGATTTTGTTTACTCACATTTTCTGAGAGGAGGAGACACACTGTGCCATGCAGGGTGACCTGGGGAAGCACCAGTGTCATTTAAGAGAAGGAAAGACAGAACTTTCGTTGTGTTTTCCATGGAAAAGGCAAGGTAGGGCAGGGTAAACATCTTAAAACTGACTAGTTTGAATAATTCTTGCAGACTTTGGGATTTAGGGTTTTCCTTGGTTATCTGATACTCAGCCCTTGGTTGATTAATTTGCATATGGAAGTCCTGGCTGAGGACTTTATTATCTCAAGACTTAGCCAAAACTGGCAGTTTCTCTCTAGTCAGTGAGGCCACAAATGCCAGATCATCAATAATATGGAAAACAAGAAAATATAATTAATGTAATTGACCCTATGGTGAATGGATGCCAAAATAAATGTAGAATCTAAGAAAACACAATTAGAACAATTATAAATAAGCAAAAATTTCCAGTATGTTATAAGGTGGTAAATGTTCAGAGAAAAGGGAAAAAAAATTAGAGCTTGGCATAGGATTTAGGAAATGTCAGTGGGTGGCATATGAATAGATCACAGTGTTAAACAGTGTAGTCTGATAAGTCTCATGGAGAAGGAGAGACTTAAGCAAAGACTTGAGTTAAGACTTGCCTCCCAGCACGTGTGCATGCTCAGTTATTAAGTCAGGTCCTACTCTTTTGCAACCCCATGGACTGTAGCCCACCAGGCTCCTCTGTCCTTGGGATTTCCCAGGCAAAAATAATGGAGTAGGTTGCCATTTCCTACTTCAAGAGATCTTCCCGACCAAAGGATCCAACCCATGTCTCCTGCATTACAAGTAGATTCTTTACCACTGAGCTACCAGGGAAGCCTGAATCAGATAATGAAGTGAGGAAAAATCAGGCATCAGGAGTGACTTCTGGGTCTCTGGTTTGTACATGAGGAAGGAGGGTGGTGCCACTCACTGAGACAGGGGACAGTGGAAGAGATCAGGTGTTATGGTGAAGACCACAGGACTGATTTTGGACATAAGGTTACTGAGATTCCTTTGGGCCATACATGTGAGGAGTTCAAGTAGGCAGTTGGTTTCATGGGTCTGACCTTGGAAGGAGGGATGTAGCCTAGAAATATAAATATGCAAGTTACTTGTTTATATATGTGTAGCTGCTGAAAGGGCTTGGGTCAGATTTCCAGGAGGGAGAACATGGAGTGAGAAGGACAGTCCAAAGCCTGGAGTATCTGACACTTCATGTAAGTAGAAAAAGATGAACCTGTGAAAGAAACAGGCCCCCAGTGTTCTCTGGACTGCACACTTCAGGATCAGCCCAGGAGAAAGAATGAACACATGAAGAGGATTCATGTGTTCACAGACATAGAGGTCTGTGTCTTGACCTCTGGCTCAGGTCGAGACACAGACAGACTTCAATAAATATTTGCTGGGGTAAGTGTGGGAGATATCAATATTTCTGCTTGTTTCTCTTATCCAGCCTTGAAAGAAGCCAACATTGCCTTTGATGGCTGGCTTCATCTCCACCAGAATTCCTCTCCCCTTCAACACACACACCTGCCCCAAAGCTGAAGAATTGGAATGGTTTTAAACCAAGTGCCATGGAGTCACACAGTGGACTAATCTAATCAGATTACACTGATTAGACTTGATTAAAACACCTTTTCTGGGTTCAAACTCTGAGCCTGCCACTCGCATCCAGGAAACCAGACTGATTCAGAGGCTTTTTGCCTACTACTTAAAATATCTTATTGTTTGTAAAAGAGACCTTCAATAGACCTCTCTCTACTGAGGCTGACAGTGAAGGTCTGAGGGCCCTTGAGGGAACCCTCTTTTCTCTCCTCTGCAAGACATTTCCAGATAAAAGTGAAAGTGAAAGTCGCTCAGTCGTGTCTGACTCTGCAACTCTATCGTTGTAGCCACGCGTTCCAGGAAACAAACTCACTCAGAAGGACGATGCAGATAGTGAAGTGCAGTTTATTACACTGGGGGGCCCAAAGCAGAGTCTCCTCTTAGCCAAGGACCCCAACCAGTTTTTGTGAAAACCTTATATACCCAAAGTGTACATGCCCAAATCCACCTCCCCAAATTCCCTGAAAACTAGTCTGAACAAAGGAACAGAAAGATACAATCCAAGTTAACCTGGGATTCATATGCCTTAAGCCTAGGTAGTTAACAGTGGACAATTATCAATAGGCCTGAGGTCATACCCCAATAAGCATAATAGAATTTATTATTCTATTTGGTTACACAGATAATTAGGGTGTTCTTTTAGGCAATGGAGAGTCTAGGTATGAGTTCTAGGGTTCTTCCTTCTGGGTGGGTCTGGTTTTCCAGTTGAATTGTCGTTTCCATAGATATTGGGCATATAGCTCAAAGTCCACGGTCCGGCCCAAGATGGAGTCCTGCTTTCAAGATGGAGCCTGTTCTCTCTGTTTCCTCCATCACATGGACTGTATAGTCCATGGAATTCTCCAGGCCAGAATACTGGCGTGGGTAGCCTTTCCCTTCTCCAGGGGATCTTCCCAACCCAGAGATCGAACCCAGATCTCCCGCATTGTAGGCAGATTCTTTACCAGCTGCCCCACAAGGGAAGCCCAAGAATACTGGAGTGGGTGGCCTCTCCCTTCTGCAGGGGATCTTCCTAATCCAGGAATTAAACCAGGGTCTCCCACATTGCAGGCGGATTCTTTACCAACTGAGCTAAAAGGAAGGAAGGAAGTCTGTCTTCCCCATTGAGGTGATAATGTTCTCTTTAAACATTTTCAGCTTTTAGACCCATCACAACACTTTTTCTTTGTCTGCTTCCTACTGGGACAGGAGAAGTTTAAGTTGGGCATTAAAACAATCCAAACATAGACTTTGTAGGCAGACAGACCTGGTTCAAATCTCTAGTCTACAATTAATTTAACTACATGAAGCCTGGATTTCCTCATTCATAAGATGAAAGTGATCATACCTACCTGTTAGATTCATTATGAGGATTAAAGAAGACAATATAGGTTGTGGAATAGGAAAAATTTTATCTTCTACCCTTTTAGGTTCTATAGCTGGTCCAAGAATTAAATTGACATAAAGCAGATAAAGAGAAGGGGGGGGGGGGGCGGACACCAAATTTAATTATGTATGTATATGCAGGAGTTTCACAAAGATATGAGATTCGAAAGGCAGCTAGGTGATTGAAACTTATATCATCCAGATTAAAGGAAATTGATGGGGCTTTGGTGCTTCTGGAAGCAGAGGAGGCAATTTGAGGGAAGATGAGAGGAAAAGTACGGAAAACAAATGTTGCCTTGTTATGCAGATAGCTCTCTCAAGTAGAAAAAAAAAAGTATCTCTAATAGAAGCTCTCCTCCTAGAATAGGTACCCCTTCTAATGGAAATGTCCTTTATGAATGTAGGTTTCCTCCACAAACTCTTTTAGGTAGTTAAGAGGGAAACACTTTCTCTGCATCTGTTGTGTCTTGATTGCTTTCAGCTCAAAATTATCCATATGCCACAGTGGTACATTTTGGGGTGGCAAGTTCTGAACCCCTTCAGGGAAAAGTGCTTTATTTAGCACAGTGCTGAAACGTGGTATGTGTTCAATAAATGAAAATCATTACTTTATTCTTAACATCCATTCTGATTTCTCAGCATTTTCATTCAGTCTGAAAATTGTCACTGTTGTAGAAATGAAAGGATGATATAAAACAAAAAGTCAGTATTCTTTCACACTGTGAAACAGTTTGGAAGAGTGGGAGGAGGAAGCACCATGAAACCTTAATTTTTTTTTGTAGCAGATTTATTAATCTAACAGTTTTGTTCACCAGCTCACATGTGTATATAAACCAGCCTGTGAACAGGTATGCATCCTTCTGCACCAGAAGTTCATGGTTGCATGATCCGTGCAGAGGGGACATCTCTGACACAGGCCTCTGGGGAGAACCTCCATGGAAATTTGATCGTAAAAATCTCTAAGCCCTGATCTTCTTGATATCTTTTATAACACCCAAACAGCTTTCTTAGTTCTTTCTACTCAACTTACATATCATTTTATAGATGATCATTTTACCAGTTGATCCAGCAACATCCCAGTCTGTTCAGTCTGGCTTGACCCTATTAACCACTGCTAGGTGAGTGATGGAATAGCCGATATTTGGCAATCTCCTCAGCCTTGTATGGAATGGTCCCAATGTTTGTCTTACATTCTTTCCTAGTCAGATTTCAATTGCAGGAATTAATTTACTAAGTCATGTTTTCAGCTAGTCTCTGAAAAGTCATTCATTCATTATTTTCCCAGACTTCCATGCTTGGTTATAAGCACAGGTACAATTGTTCAATTGTTATTCCCAAATCATTGCTAATAATTGGTAATGTTCTCTACATTGTTCCGATGGTTTATCACCAGTGATCACCTGCTACCATTGCTCTTGTAAAATTAGTATTAAAACAGCTGTTAAAATCATTTGGCTTAGCTGTAACAATTATTTCTCCTTTAGCCTTATTTTTAGAAGCTCTAACTAATCAGATATATATATATATATATATATATATATATATATATATATATATATTTTAGCTGAAGACACATAAAGTAGTGTTCCATTCAGATTCAAATTTGATTTTAAGCCCTTTGAACCTTCTTTCCTATTCCTATTGACTGACTATGAAACAGCTATTTTATCTTCTTTTTTTCACATCTGCCCAGTCTTTATGAAGCAGTCTCCAGGTAGTGGCAGAGTCTTGAATGGGGACCTACAAAAGTAATGAAGAGGCAAAATGTAATTTTTCCTCTAAAATATTTTAATATTTATTTTTATTTATTTATTTGGCTGTGCTGGGTCTTAGTAGAGGCATGCGGGATCTTTAGTTGCAGCATGCAAACTGTAGTTGCAGCATGTGGGATCTAGTTCCCTGACCAGGGATCGAACCCTGCCCTGCTGCACTGGGGGCCCAGAACCTTCCTTAGTCGTTGGACCACCAAGGAACTCCCCTCTCTAAAATTCTTAGGCTTTTGTATTGGAACTCCCTAATATGTAACCTTGTATAAATCACTTAACTAAAACTCATCAATAAGTAGAAAAGAGAACAGTTCTTCTTCTAACGTCTGAGAGTAGTGGAGGATATTCCTTGAGGAATGTAAGTTGTAAGGGCCTTATATACCTGTAAACTGTTACTGGTCAACTTTCCTTGTAATCAATATACTAAGAATTTAAGTCACATACACATATCATTGTAATCGCTACATGTTTTTTTATTAGGTCCTTCTCTAATTATCTATGTGGCCCTTCCTTTAATCATTGCCTTCTATTGTTTCTGGAACAGATACAAATGAACTAATAGAACACAAGAATCTTCCTGGCACATGCATATATGGGATTTTCCCTAGTACAGATTCTGTTAAGGATTAACTACAAAGAAACTCAGAGAAGGAGAATCTGCTTTATTCTACTCTGTATGTCTATTCTAGACTTCTGATTAGCCCATTCCCTTATGCTGGTTATTTTCATCCTGATTTCTCTCTTAAGCTTATGGTTTAGAATTTTCCCTATCATTAGTTTTCCAAATGCAGTCACTTTCATGATGAGAGATTGCCTGTAAATTAAGAACAAGGCAATGCTCAATTTACCAGTAACTCTTTTCCTTACTTTTTCCATTCATCTTTTCCTCATGAGCTTTATTTGCACTCTTCTCTTAATGATGCTTCATATTTGAACAATGCTTAAAACATTCCCTCTGCTACAGATCCAACTGTTGAATGGGAACCTCAAAACAACAATCTGATGAGATATGTAAACCAGGAGTGACTATTAGTTGCTTTGTTTTGTGAATAAAGAATCTCAGTTTTCCTTTTTGCTTTCCCCATACTGGCAGCCTGGGGATTAGAACCTCCTTTGCTGACCTCAAAATGTCTTTAACTAGGTATAACATTCAGTTCTATTCAGTCGCTCAGTCATATCCGACTCTTTGCCACCCCATGAATTGCAGCAAGCCAGGCCTCCATGTCCATCACCAACTCCCGGAGTTCACTCAGACTCACATCCATCGAGTCCGTGATGCCATCCAGCCATCTCATCCTCGGTCGTCCCCTTCTCCTCCTGCCCCCAATCTCTCCCAGCATCAGAGTCTTTTCCAATGAGTCAACTCTTCACATGAGGTGGCCAAAGTACTGGAGTTTCAGCTTTAGCATCATTCCTTCTAAAGAAATCCCAGGCTGATCTCCTTCAGAATGGATTGGTCGGATCTCCTTACAGTCCAAGGGACTCTCGCCAAAATATTTACCTCTCCTTTTTTCAGTGTCCTAATTTATAAAAAAAAAAAGAGGTAGATTTGATGATCCCCAAGGGCTTCCCAGGTGGCACTAGAGATAAAGAACCTGTCTGCCAGTGCAGGCGACACAGGAGATGTGGGCTTGATCCTTGGGTCAGGAAGATCCTCAGAAGGAGGACATGGCAGCTGACTCCACTGTTCTTGCCTGGAGAATCCCATGGATAGAGGAGCTTGGCCAGCTACAGTCCATAGGGTCGTGAAGAGTCGGGGACATGACTGAAGTGACTTAGCACATAGCACACAAGGTCTTTTTAGTGCCATTATCCTTAAAGTTGGGGTTTAAGTCATAAAATATTTACTGTGACCTTCTGTGTAGCGCTTCTAACTCCAGAGATACAAAGAGTTTATAGTATGCACCTTGTCTTCTGAGAGCTTATAAGCCACTTGGAGGGTTATCAGATGCTAATGTGAAGGTAGTTAGAGATTCAAGGTCAAACCTGCTAATTCCTATATGACTAACACACACAAACAAGTGTTCTAAGAGAGGAGGGCAGTTACTGTGTCTCCATACTGTTGACTAATGGATCAGCATCTAGAACTTGCAGTTTCAAAAAAGGGAGAAATCTCTCATTTTAATATTGGCTATTGGACAATATTGGGATTTCCCTGGTGGCTCAGTGGTAAAGAATCCACCTGCCAATGCAGGAGATGTGGATTCTATCCCTGGGTCAGGAAGATCTCCTGAGGAAGGAAATGGTGACTCCCTCCACTATTCTTGCCTGGGAAATCACATGGACAGAAGAGCCGGCCTGCTACAGTCCATGGGGTAGCAAAAGAGTCAGACGCAACTTAGTGACTAAACAACAGGACAATATTAAAGGGAAACAAATTGCATCTATCGATACAAGGAGAAAGTGCGCATGAAAAGTCAAACAGAAGGCAAAACATGGAGTGGTGTGAGAGGTGCTCATTCAGTTCAAAACTGATGCAGAATTTATCATGGAAAATCTATAGCAAAAGACCTCAATTTTTTTTTCACTTGTTTCAGAGTTCTGTATTCATTGAACAGTAGAATGAAAATAAAAATCAAAGCAAAGCTGTAAAAGAACAGAAATATGCAGGCTAATGGACAATTTGTCTGAGAGAATAGCTTTTAGGACAGAAATTTCTCTGTGTGCATTTTTCCTCAGAATTTAATGTTTTTAAAGATGGTGCCCTGAGAGTTACCATGACAACCTGTAGATATCATCTTTCGAAGGCTAAGGCTACAGATCTCAGCTCAAAGTGTTTTGTTCACACACTTTTACAAAAAGCCTGTTGATGTGCTATAGATGGAATGAACAAAACATGGGACACTCAATGCTATTATGGGCCATTTCTTTACAATATTATTAGTATGGCTGAAGAGTCTTCTAGAATGTTGAAGAACACCCTTCCCTTCCATTTCACAATTACCTTTCAAATCTGAAGTATCCTTCATTTTCAGCTTTATATTGAATTTCTCTCAAGACAAGGTGAAACTAAAGGCTAAAGCTCATTTCCTGTTCTGTACCTTCTTTTAAAACGGAGAAAAGATCCAAGCATTGTTAGTGATACTTCAGTTTTAGAGCTGTTCTTTGTTCCTGGGCTGTGTTTTCTCAGGATAGTATCCTTAGTAATGGTGGTGATGGTGGTTTAGTCGCTAAGTCATGTCTGACACTTGCGATCCCAAGTAGCCTGCCAGGCTCCTTGTCCATGGCATTTTCCAGGCAAGAACACTGGAATGGGTTGCCATTTCCTTCTCCAGGGGATCTTCCCAACCCAGGAATCAAACCCAGGTCGCCTGCATTGCAGGCAGATTCTTTACTTACTGAGCTATGAGGGACACCTCATCCTTAGTAATGAAGCTGAGCAAAGACTAACAGCTAATTTATAGTTGTGAAAAAAGGAACTGGAAAGTAGAGATGAGGTTAGGAGTTGTTTGCTGTCACAATTATAGCGAAGGTGAATACGTAGGGCGGCTGCCCTCACAAACACTCAAATTCAGCAAATTTCTCTGCCAGAGTAATGATTGCAATGATGTGTCATTAATACATTTTCATTGATTAAACACTGGGGTGGGAAACAGATACTTTGTAGAGTGACTGAAAACAAATATATTCAACTAGTTCAGGCAAATGAAACATTTTAAAAAACACTTTCAAAAAATATTAATAAAGATATTGATAATTCTGGTCACTTGGTGTGATCGTCACATAAGCAAATTAAAACTGTCAGTTCTCCTGAAGTTTGGGGTGAACCATGAACTTCCAGATGTTCAAGGTGGTTTTTAAAAAGGCAGAGGAACCAGAGATCAAATTGCCAACATCCGCTGGATCATGGAAAAAGCAAGAGAGTTCCAGAAAAACATCTATTTCTGCTTTATTGACTATGCCAAAGCCTTTGACTGTGTGGATCTCAATAAACTGTGGAACATTCTGAAAGAGATGGGAATACCAGACCACCTGACCTGCCTCTTGAGAAACCTATATGCAGATCAGGAAGCAAGAGTTAGAACTGGACATGGAACAACAGACTGGTTCCAAATAGGAAAAGGAGTACATCAAGGCTGTATATTGTCACCCTGCTTATTTAACTAATATGCAGAGTACATCATGAGAACGCTGGGTTGGAAGAAGCACAACCAACCAAATATCAATAACCTCAGATACACAGATGACACCACCCTTATGGCAGAAAGTGAGGAGGAACTAAAGAGCCTCTTGATGAAAGTGAAAGAGGAGAGTGAAAAAGTTGGCTTAAAATTTAACAGGTAGAAAACTAAGATCATAGCATCTGGTCCCATCACTTCATGGGAAATAGATGGGGAAACAGTGGAAACAGTGTCAGATTTTATTTTGGGGGGCTCCAAAATCACTGCAGATGGTGACTGCAGCCATGAAATTAAAAGACGCTTACTCCTTGGAAGGAAAGTTATGACCAACCTAGAGAGCATATTCAAAAGCAGAGACATTACTTTGCCACCAAAGGTCCGTCTAGTCAAGGCTTTGGTTTTTCCAGTGATCATGTATGGATGTGAGAGTTGGACTGTGAAGAAAGCTGAGTGCCAAAGAATTGATGCTTTTGAACTGTGGTGTTGGAGAAGACTCTTGAAAGTCCCTTGGACTGCAAGGAGATCCAACCAGTCCATCCTAAAGGAGATCAGTCCTGGGTGTTCATTGGAAGGACTGATGCTAAAACTGAAACTCCAATACTTTGGCCACTTCGTGCGAAGAGTTTACTCATTGATGCTGGGAGGGATTGGGGGCAGGAGGAGAAGGGGATAACAGAGGATGAGATGGCTGGATGGCATCACTGACTCGATGGACATGAGTTTGAGTAAACACTGGGAGTTGGTGATGGACAGGGAGGCCTGGCATGCTGTGATTCATGGGATCGCAAGGAGTCGGACATGACTGAGCGACTGTACTGAACTGTACTGTACTGAACATGGAGCAGAGTGGCCTGGATTTTATTGTTTTCAAAGCTTTGGCCTACAGGGTATTTCTTTGAATTTATGAGGATAGATTTGGATTTCAGATGTCACATGGTTATCTGAACCTTGCCAGACCAGAAGCACTATGTTCAAATGGTCACTGTCATTGATGGAGTAATGCATTAATTGTATCACTTTGTAAAAACATATTAATACATCTCCAGCCAATAATGCATTAAGTTCTTGCAGAGGCCTAGTGTTTTGTAGTTTACAGCAATGATAATCTCATGCTTTAGGGATTTTGAGTTATTTGGTGAGTGTGAAATAATTTGCCCTTGTTTGCAGTAAATCTTTGGGTCATTATTGTTTTTCTGCAATAAATTTAAGCTATTTAAATATTGAGTATCCAATATGTTCTGTTTGTAAGAATAATCTCAAGGATATATTACATAATAGCTCTCCAGGAACTTAATGAGAACAGGTGAACAGACATAATTTGGTATAATTAATGTAGCAAAAAGGCCTTATTAGTTGTTTAACTAATGTGCCTGTTGAAGAAATTGAACTGATTTTAATAGGCTTTGGCATTGTTTTAGTGTAAATCGGTGTTCATAAAAGTTAATGGTTATTATGTTTTTACTTGTGAGAATTCATTTAACAAGTGGTTTTTCAAGAATAAATTAGCTTCATGAGACAGAGTAAAATTATGCCCACCAAAATCATTCATATAGTCACGCGAGAAAAGGCTCACAAAGAAAAAGCTGCATTCCATTTCAAAAAGTATTGTTACTGAAAAATTAACAATGAAAAAATTAGAAGAATATATTTAAAGATAATTTCCAAAATTCAAACTAGTGAATGTTATGTTACCAAATTGGCAAATGTTGCCAAGGTTACTGAAAAAGGCAGAGTAGTATTAGGTGAGATGAAGCTGATAGCCTGGCATCACCTCCCTCTCCTTTTCTCTCTAATGATACTTCAAAACAACAGTGCAGCGTAATAGAGTCACTGTATCTAAGTGGCCTGACATAACTATTGGAGAAAAAAGCATAGCATCAAGTATTGACAATAACAGTTTTTAGTTTTACTTTGAATTCTAACAGGAAACAAGATTTTTACTTTGTCACTCATTCTAAATATCCACAAGAAATATCACTTGCGATTATGAAGTATATAAACAATATGTTTGCCATCAGCAAGCTGAACAGTTCCATCCTGTGAAGATGATAGGAGATTAACGGATATTGTGGCTGATAAAAAAGGCTTCAGATTTAATGGAAAAGAAGAGTGGCCCTGTGTTTGAAAAAATATTCTTACATTTTCTGCTTATAAAAGTTATACATGTCTGTATTTGCAATTGTGGTTTTACTCCCTTTCTTTTCTTTTTTTTTTTTTTTCTGTGCTGTGCTGTGCAGCATGGGAAATTTTAGATCCCTAGCCACCGATGCAACCATGTCCCCTGAATTGGGAGCGCAGATTCTTAGCCACTGGGCCATCACCTTTTAACTCTCTTTCTTGACAGCGCTTGGGTTTTTATCTGGGAACCGGTCTTTTCCTAATATTCATTTCACTCGGTCTAGGTGGCTCTCCTAGAGAGCCTAGGACAGGGCACATACCCTGAGCTGAACAAGTGCTTCATATTCTCCTGACATGCAGTCAGTTTATTTTGAGCACAGAATTCAAGGCAGATCAATCAGAATGGACCATAGGAGTTTTGCTGGAGGTATTGACTAGAACATGGAAATATTTAGCTCCAGAACTGGGACCCCCAAGGAAGAGTCTTTCTGAGAAGTAACCAACACAAGAAGTACAACTTAGAAGAGAAATAGAATCCTGCTAGACTCCTTTAAGCCCCTGTATTTAGCCAAGCGGCAATGCTTGTCCCAGAACTTTGTATCATGAAAACAAATAAATAAACTTTTTTTTTGTCAAGTTAGTAGGATTCAGCTACAGTCGGAAAAATCCCAATAGATACATTTCTTCAGTTCAGTCTCTCAGTCGTGTCCTACTCTTTGCGACCCCATGAATTGCAGCATGCCAGGCCTCCCTGACCATCACCATCTCCCGGAGTTTACCCAAACTCATGTCCGTCGAGTCAGTGATGCCATCCAGCCATCTCATCCTCTGTTATCCCCTTCTCCTCCTGCCCCCAATCCCTCCCAGCGTCAGAGTCTTGTCCAATGAGTCAACTCTTCGCATGAGATGGCCAAAGTACTGGAGTTTCAGCTTTAGCATCAGTCCTTCCAAAGAACACCGAGGACTGATCTCCTTTAGGATGGACTGGTTGGATCTCCTTGCAGTCCAAGGGACTCTCAAGAGTCTTCTCCAACACCACATTCAAAAGCATCCATTCTTCGGTGCTCAGCTTTCTTCACAGTCCAACTCTCACATCCATACCTGACCACTGGAAAAACCATAGCTTTGACTACCTGGACCTTTGTTGGCAAAGTAATGTCTCTGCTTTTGAATATGCTCTCTAGATTGGTTATAACTTTCCTTCCAAGGAGTAAGCGTCTTTTAAATAACTTCTTAAAAATTAAATCACCTTTGATTCAATTTTTATATATTTACTTCCTATTCTTTTTCTTATCTTACATAAATAGACAACTTTGATTACAACTCTGATGTATTTTTCCATTATTTTTCTTATCCTTGTTTATAACATAAGAATCTTTATTTTTACAAATTCAGAATTATTTTTGCATATATGGATATAAATACATGTTTTTGCATATGGACATTCTCAGGTGGCACTAGTGGTAAAGAACACACTTGCCAATGGAGGAGATGTAAGAGACAGGGATTTGATCCCTTGGTCAGGAAGATCCCCTGGAGGAGGGCATGGCAACCCATTCCAGTATTCTTGCCTGGAGAATCCCATGGACTGGGAAGCCTGGTGGGCTATGGCTCATGTGGTCACAAAGAGTCAGATACAACTGAAGTGACTTAGCATGGATACACACATACATATTTTACAAAATCACACTGAGATTAATTAATAATTTTATATCCTTGTTATGGCAACCCACTCCAGTATTCTTCCCTGGAAAATCCCATGGACGGAGGAGCCTAGTAGGCTACAGTCCATGGGGTTGCAAAGAATTGGACATGACTGAGCAACTTCACTTCACTGTCCTTGTTTTTAGCTAACATTGTGTCATGAACATTTCCCTATCTCATTAACACAACTTTTAATAGTAAAATGATATTCAATAGTACAGGCATACCTTGGAAATGTTGCTAATTTAGTTCCAGATGACAATAATAAGGTGAACAGTGTAATAGAGTGTGTCACATAATTTTTTTTTTTTTGGTTTCTCAGAGCATATAGAAGTTATGGAATTTAGAGACGGTAATGATAACCCTGTATGCGAGACAGCAAAAGAGACACAGATGTATAGAACAGTCTTTTAGACTCCGTGGGAGAGGAATAGGGTGGGATGATTTGGGAGAATGACATTGAAACATGTATAATATCATATATGAAATGAATCGCCAGTCCAGGTTCGATGCATGATACTGGATGCTTGGGGCTGGTGCACTGAGACGACCCAGAGGGATGGTACGGGGAGGGAGGAGGGAGGGGCATTCAGGATGGGGAACACGTGTATACCTGTGGCGGATTCATGCTGATGTATGGCAAAACCAATACAATATTGTAAAGTAATTAACCTCCAATTAAAATAAATAAATTTATATTAAAAAAGTTATGTTTGCATTGCACTGTAATTTATTATATGTGCAATAGCATTCTGTCTAAAATACCAATGTGCATGCCTTAATTAAAAATACTTGATTGTTAATAAGTGCTGTCATCTGAACCTTTGTGTGCTGTGTGCTAAGGCACTTCAGCCATGTCTGACTCTGCAACCCTATGGACTGTAGCCCACCAAGCTCCTCTGTTCATGGGATCCTCCAGGCAAGAATACTGGAGTGGGTTGCCTCTAAGCCAGTTGTCATTTTTGCTGGTGGAGTCTTGCTTCAGTGTTGATAGCTGTAGACTGAATTGGGTGGTGGTTGCTAAAGGTGGGAGTGGTTTTAATAATTTCTTAAAATAAGGCAACAATGACATTTACCACTTCCTTGACTCCTCCCTTCACCTCATTGACACCTCCTTCCACAGTTTCACAGTGTGCAGTATTGTTTGATAGCCTTTTGCCCACAGTAAAACTTCTTTCAAAATTGGAGTCTATCTCCTCAACTCAGCTGAATTTATGTAATATTCTAAATCTTTTGTTGTTAACATCTTTTTCTTTTTTTGGCCATGTTTACAGCTTGTGGGATACTAGTTCCCTGACCAGACCAGGGATTGAACCTCTGCTGCCTGAAGTGAAAGTATGGATCCCTAACCACTGGACTGCCAGGAAAGTCCCCCAAGAAACTACTTTCTTTGATCACTGACAGGAAGCAACTCCTCAACCATGAAAGTTTTATTAGATTGTAGCAATTCAATCATATCTTCAGGCTCTGTTTCTAATTCTAGTTATCTTGCTATTTCTACTACATCTGCATTTATTTCCTCCACTGAAGTCTTGAATCCCTCAAAGTCATCCATGAGGCTTATGTTGATATTTTGACCTCTTTTCATGAATCATAAATGTCCTTAATGGTAAATCCTTTCCAGAAAGTTTTCAGTTGGCTTTGTCCGGATCCATCAAAGGAATCACTATTTGTAGCAGCCATAGCCTTATGAAATGTAAACTAGTAAGACTGAAAATCAAAGGACTCCTTGATCCATGCACTGCTGAATGGAGGTTGTATTAGCAGGCACAAAAATAACATTAATCTCATTGTACATTATCAGAGCTCTTGGGTGACCAGGTACATTATCAATGAGGAGTAACATTTTGAAAGGAATCTTTTTTTTTTCCCTCCCTAGTAGTAGGTCTCAAAAGTGGCCTTAAAATATTCAGTAAACCATGTTTTAAACGAATGCACTGTCAGTCAGGCTTTGTTCTTCCATTTATACAGCACAGGCAGAGGTGAGCATAATTCTTAAGCGCCCTAGAATTTCCCAGGATGGTAAATGAGCATTAGATTAGACTTAAGTCACCAATTGCATTAGCCCTTAACAAGAGAATCAGCCTGTCTTTTGAAGCCAGGCACTGACTTCTCCTTTGTACCTATGAAAGTCCTAGATGGCATCTTCTTCTAATTTAAAGTTGTTTCATCTACACTGAAAATCTTCTGTTTAGTGTACCTTCCTCCATTAATGCTAGATCTTCTGGATAACCTGCTACAGCTTCTACATCATCACGTGCTATTTCACCTTGTACTTTTATGTTATGGAGACAGATTCTTTCTTTAAAAGTCATTTGACAGTCTTTTGGAAATTCCCAGTATGGAAGTAGTTGTTTTTCTTTTATTTATTATAAGACTCTTTATCTTTTTTTTTTTAATTTTAATTATAATGTTTCTTGGTGTGGACCTCTTTTTAGGGGACTCTCTGTGATTCCTGAACATGAAAACTGTTTCCTTAGGTTAGGGAAGTTTTCAGCTATTATTTCTTCAAATAATTTTTCTTCCCTTTTCCTCTTCTCCTTCCAGGACTCCTATAATGGGGAACGTACCAAGCTTGATGTTGTCCCAGATATGGCTTAAACTATCCTTATTTTTAAATGTTTTTTTCTGTTAAGCTTGGGTGACTTCCACTGTCCTTTCTTCCAATTTGCTGGTCGGTTCCTCAGTATAATCTAATTTACTATTGATTCCTTCTATTAATTTTTTATGTCAGTTCTCTTCCTGAAATTTTGTTTTGTTCCTTCACTTGGAGTACATTCTTCTGTCCTCTCATTTGCCTAATCCTCGGTATTTATTTTTATGTGTTAGGGAGGTCAGTTACATCTCCACCTTGGAGAGGTTGCCTCGTATAGGGAGTGTCTTCTGTGGCCCAGCACACTCTCCCCTGGCCACCAGAGCTGTATGCTCAAGGGGTGCCCCTATGTAGGCTGCCTGGACCCTTTGCCATGGCAGGGTTGACGGCTGTGGATTCACTGATAGGCAGGGGTGAACCCTGTTCCAGTTGGCTCTGAGGCCCTGCCTTGTGCAGTGGCTGCAGACCCCCTGGTTTGTGGGCAGACTCCCTGTGTGGCTGCTCTGTGACATGCCTGCTGGTGGGCATGGCTGCTGCCGGCCTGCTGACGGGGGGGCCTGGGAGGTTCACCATCTTGAAAGGTTGCATTTTATGAAATAAATTCAAAGATCACTGATCACAGATCACCATAACAAAGGCATAATAATAATAATAATAATGGAAAAGTTGGAAATATGTGAGAACTACAAAAATTTGACCTGTAGACATTTCATGCAAAGATGGGCACAATAAAGGACAGAAATGCTATAGACCTAACAGAAGCAGAAGATAGTAAGAGGAGGTGGCAAGAACACAGAACAACTGTGCAAAAAAGATCTTCCTGACCCAGATAACCACGATGGTGTGATCACTCACACTCACCTAGAGCCAGATATCCTGGAATCCGAAGTCAAGCAAGCCTTAGGAAGCATCACTGTAAACAAAGCTAATGGAGGTGATGAAATTCCAGTTGAGCTATTTCAAACCCTAAAAGATGATGCTATTAAAGTGCTGCACTCAATATGCCAGCAAATTTGGAAAACTCAGCAGTGGCCGCAGGACTGGAAAAGGTCAGTTTTCATTCCAATCCCAAAGAAAGGCAATGCCAAAGATTGTTCAAACTACTGCACAGTTGCACTCATCTCACATCTCACATTAGCAAAGTAATGCTCAAAATTCTCCAAGCCAGGCTTCAACAGTACGTGAACTGTGAAATTCCAGATGTTCAAGCTGGATTTAGACAAGGCAGAGGAACCAGAAATCAAATTGCCAACATCCACTGGATCATGGAAAAAGCAAGAGAGTTCCAGAAAAACATCTACTTCTGCTTTACTTACTATGCCAAAGCCTTTGACTGTGTGAATCACAACAAAGTTTGAAAAATTCTTAAAGAAATGGGAATACCATCATCTTACCTGCCTCCTGAGAAATCTGTATGCAGGTCAAGAAGCAATAGTTAGAACCAGACATGGGACAACAGAATGGTTCTAAATAGGGAAAGGAGTATGTCAGGGCTATATATGTCACCCTGCTTATTTAACTTATATGCAGAGTACATCATGTGAAATGCCAGGCTGGATGAAACACAAACTGGAATCAAGATTGCCAGGAGAAATACCAATAACCTCAGATACGCAGATGACACCACTTTTATGGCAGAAAGCAAAGAAGAATTAGAGAGCCTCTTGATGAAAGTGAGAGCGAAAAAGTTGGTTTAAAACTCAACATTCAAAAAACAAAGATCATGGCATCTGGTCCCATCACTTCATGGCAAATAAATGAGGAAACAGTGGAAACAGTGACAGACTTTATTTTCTTGGGCTCCAAAATCACTGCAGATGGTGACTGCCGTCATGAAATTAAAAGACGCTTCCTCCTTGGAAGCAAAGCTATGACCAACCTAGACAGCATATTAAAAAGCAGAGACATTACTTTGTTGACAAAGGTCCATCTAGTCAAAGCTATAGTTTTCCCAGTAGTCATGCATGACTGTGAGAGTTGGACCACAAAGAAAGCTGAACGCTGAAGAATTGCGTTTGAACTGTGGTGTTTTAGAAGACTCTTGAGAATCCCTTGTACTGCAAGGAGATCAACCAAGTCAATCATAAAGGAAATCAGTCCTGGGTGTTCATTGGAAGGACTGATGCTGAAGCTGAAGTTCCAGTATTTTGGCCACCTGATGTGAAGAACTGACTCGTAAAAGATCATGATCCTGGGAAAGATTGAAAGCAGGAGGAGAAGGGGACAACAGAAGATGAGATGGTTAGATGGCATCTCTGACTCGATTGACATGAGTTTGAACAAGCTCCGGTAGTTGGTGAAGGACAGGGAAGCCTGGTGTGCTGCAGTCCATGGGGTTGCAAAGAGTCAGATATGGCTGAGGTGACTGAACTGAACTGAACTGACCTATAGACACAGAATGAGCAAATGCTGCTGGGAAAATTGCATTGACAGCCTTGTTCAATGTTGGGTTGCCACAAACCTTCAATTTGTAAGAAGCATAATATCTGTGAAGTGCAATAAAGCAAAGTGCAGTAAAATGAGGTCTGTCTGCATTTGTAAGCCACAATTAATTTAAGCTTTACATTATTTTTTAACATTTAGGCTATTTTCATTTTATTAAAACCTGGTTGTTTATGTTACTGGTATGTATATCTTTGTTCAACTGTCTATTTCTTTAGGTTGTTTTCCCAGCAAGGGCATTGTTGGCCTAAACTGGATGCATTGTTAAGGACTATTTGTGTGTGTGTGTGTATAAAATGGTTTTTAAAAAACTTAAATACCGAGTTATATTCCCAAGAACCTTGTCAAACTCAGGCATCAGTATTTCTTTTAATATTTACTAATTTAATAGTAAAAAATGCTGTCATATTATGTACTAGAATTTTTTAACTATTGGGAGATTGAATATTTTTTCATATGCTATTTTTCCATTTCTTCTGTGAATTGTTATTCATATCCGTTTTCCATTCTTTTAACTGGCATTTAAGTTCTTTTCTTTCTTATTGATTTTAGGCTTTTCTTTTGCAAAATCAGTAGTTGTGATAAGTAGTGTTACACTGTTAGCTGTTTTAATACTACTGGTGCATCACAAATAGAGTCCTGGGACTCTGGGCTCCCCTAATTCCAAACTAACCATGAAATAGGTTTTTCTTTCCTAAAAGTAGCAACTGAATTGGTTTCTGAAAACAAAAACCCCAAAGAAACTCTTTTTTTTTTTTGTAAAACAGGAGGTCAGGCGATAAGATTGGTACCAATGGCTAAAGCATACAACTTCAGTGTTGTTGCCTATTATTGTTAATTTAACTGCACAAAGGAAACTTGTGTACTGTTCATTATGTGGCATTTCATCTCATAGCTGTGATTTTTACTTAAGGCATTTATTCAGTGTGAAATCCTGCTGCAGGGTTAAAAACAACTCTTTCTTCTCATAAACTGTCATCTACCAGCCTGTAACTTTATTTACTAGAAAAAACATATACTTTTCTCGGGTTGATTATTTTTCCCAGAATCACAGCATAACATCTTATCAATTCTTAACTCAAAATGCTATTTCCTCGTATTTCGATGTTAGATCATTCCCTGGGTATGAGAGATAGGGAACCAACTTCTAAATTCAAGTGTACAAAATCTCCAGTTTTTGAAAATCTGTTTTTATTGGCTGAATGAGTAAAGTTGGCATTGGACTTTTTTGCTGTGTAGTAAAGAAATCTCAATCTCAAGAAAAGAAGAAGAAGGAAAAGAAAGAGGAAAAGGAAGGGGAGAATGAAGAGGAGGAAAAAGAAAAAGCTTGCTCCATTAAATTTTTATGAAAAGCAAAAAAAACCTCAATGTATTTTTCTTCTATGAAACCTTCATTGCTGACAAAAATTTGCTAATTTCGTAATGATAACATGTATGTAAACTGCTGCCATGAAATTAAAAGACACTTGCTCCTTGGAAGGAAAGCAATGACAAACCTAGACAGTGTATTAAAGAGCAGAGACATCACTTTGCCGATAAAGGTCCATATAGTCAAAGCGGTGATTTTTCCAGTAGTCATGTGTGGATGTGACAGTTGGACCATAAAGAAGGCTAAACGCCAAAGAATAGATGCTTTGCAACTGTGGTCCTGGAGAAGATTCTCGATAGTCCTTTGGACTACAGGGAGATCAACCAGTCAATCCTGAGGGAAATCAACTCTGAATATTCTTTGGAAGAACTGATGCTGACACAGAAGCTCCAGTATTTTGGCCACCTGATGCAAAGAGCTGATTTGTTAGAAAGACCCTGATGCTGGGAAAAATTGAAGGCAACAGAAAGAGGCGGTAGAGGATGAGATGGTTAGATAGCATCACCAACTCAGTGGACATGAATTGGAGCAAACTCTGGGAGATAGTTGGAGAAGGCAATGGCACCCCACTCCAGTACTCTTGCCTGGAAAATCCCATGGATGGAGGAGCCTGGTAGGCTGCAGTCCATGGGGTTGCTGAGAGTTAGACACGACTCAGTGACTTCACTTTCACTTTTCACTTTCATGCATTGGAGAAGGAAATGGCAACCCACTCCACTGTTCTTGCCTGGAGAATCCCAGGGACGGCGGAGCCTGGTGGGCTGCCATCTATGGGGTTGCACAGAGTCGGACACGACTGAAGCAACTTAGCAGCAGCAGCTGGGAGATAGTAAAGGAGAGAAGAACCTGGTGTGCTGTAGTCTATGGAGTCACAAAGAGTCGGACATGACTTAGCAACTGAACAACAGCAAATTTCTATAAAATATATCTCTTGTAATACTTTCTTGAGCCCACCTCATAATGAACTATCTAAAAGTGAAAGTGAAGTCGCTCAGTTGTGTCCGACTCTTTGCGACCCCATGGACTGGGGCAGCCTACCAGGCTTCTCTGTCCATGGGATTTTCCAGGCAAGGGTACTGGAATGGGCTGCCATTTCCTTCTCCAGGGGATCTTCCCAACCCAGGGATCGAACCCAGGTCTCCTGCATTGCAGACAGACACTTAACTGTCTGAGCCACCAGGGAAGCCAATTTAAAAAGTGACAGTCATTTTTAGCATATTTAGTACTGTTCCCTCATATTTAGAAGCATTAATGTCGTTATAACATGTTTCCTCAGTGTTAATTACCATAAAGCCTGAGCACTCGTCATTACATTTTCCTCACCATTTATTTTGATACCTTGGTTATATTTATTATAACATCTGCTAAAAACTCCTCTTTGGAAAATTAAAAGGCATGTATTATGAAGAAATACAGAATCTTTTCTCTCTCATGATTTCAGCATATATTTTGACACTAGTCAGCTTAGATGGAATTTGATATCATTCTATCACATATATAATATGTATGATACTAATATTGTACATATTTTAGTTTAACATTTTTCTGAGAGGATGATAGATGAGTAACAATTACATAACAAAGTGAGAAATGATATTGATTCTTTAAATGAGAGGGAATTGGAATTCATGAAGTCAAAAAAGACAGAAATGCTCATTTTCTCCTTTGTGGCCTCAGGGCTGTTGGCTTTATTCTGCCTCCATCTAGAAGTACATCAGGGCCTAGTTTCCTCTGAACAGTCAGAAAAGAGGTGACCAGAGCTGTGAAGAAGTATGCAGTGGTTATGCAGATAGATGTGTCGAGAAGAAGCAAGGCTGAGACCACATGAGGGCATGGGTTTATGGAAAAATGGAAAGGGGTGTTATGGGAAAGGAAGGGAGAAAGACCCACGAGAATGCAGAGGTAGAAGACAGAAAGACTCGAGAGGTCTGCCCAGATGCTCCACAGACGGGGCAAAGCCTTTGAGGTCACTGCCTCCCGTTCAGCTGTAGCAGGACAAGCCTTGACTCTCTCTACTTCATTCACCACACTGCTGAATCTTATTAATCTTACCTCTTTACACATCGCAGGTCCAATCCTCTCAAAGCCGTCCTGACACCAGTGCAGTTCTGGCCTCATTGTTTCATTCCTGGGTGACGTCCAGCCTCTTGCTCTCTGAGCCATGGTTCTTTCTGCACCAGAGGCCTCTTTCTGAAACACAGATTGCATCATATGACCCCTTACTTAAAATCAATTTGGGTGGGGGAAAGAATTAAGTAGAAATTTCTCTGAAGAAGATGTACAGATAGCAGTAATCACATGAAGTTGTGTGATCACCATTACAGTTATTAGGGAAAGAAAGTGAAAGTCACTCAGTTGTGTCCAACTTTTTTCTACCCCATGGACTATATAATCCATGGAATTCTCCAGGCCAGAATACTGGAGTGGGTAGCCTTTCCCTTCTCCAGGGGATCTTCCCAACCCAGGGACTGAACCCAGGTCTCCGGCATTGCAGGCAGATTCTTTAGCAGCTGAGCCACAAGGGAACCCCAAGATACTGGAGTGAGTAGCCTATCTCTTCTCCAGCAGATCTTTCTGATCCAGGAATCGAACCAGGGTCTTCTGCATTACAAGCAGATTCTTTACCAACCGAACTATCAGGAAAGCCCCAGTCATTAGGGAAATATATGTCAGAACCACAAAGGGATACCTCTTTATCTCATTAGGATCACTATTACTAAAAAAAAAAAAAAGTATAAATATCAGTGAGGATGTGAAGAAATTAGAAACCCTTGTGCATTGCTGCTGAGAATTTAAATTGTCTTAGTCACTGTCAAAAATAGTATTAGATTCCTCAAAAGTTAAGCATAAAAATTGACATTTAATCCAGCAATTCCACTTCTAGGTGTATACTCCCAAAACTTAAAGCAAAGACTCAGATAGTTGTACACTCATGTTCATAGCAGCATTTATTGACAATAACCAAAATGTGAAAGCAACCCAAGTATCCTTTGACAGATGTGGTATATATGTATAATGATATATTATTCAACCTTAAAAAAGAAGGAAATTCTGGCATATACTATAACATAGTGAACCTTGAAGACATTCTATTAAGTAAAACGTCAGTCACAAAGGACATATATTGTGTAATTCCACAGATGTAAGTTTCCTAGAGTAGTCAAACTCCTAGAAACTGAAAGCAGAATGATGGTTGTTTCCAGGAAATAGAAGGTGGGGGAGTGGGCAGTTACTGTTTAGTGAGTTTAGAGTTTCAGTTTTAGAAGATGAAAGTTTCTGAAGATAGATTGTGGTGAAAGTTGTACAACAGTGTGACTGTATTTATTGCCAATGAACTGAACTCTACCCCTGAACCTAAAACTGGTTAAAATGATACATTTATGTTGCATATATTTTATAATAATTATTTTCTGGATTCTCATTAGTTTTAGGATAAAATCCAAGTTTATTAGCATAATACATATATTTTTCATGTTATGGTCCCCAGCTCATTTCTCTGGCTTGTCATTTGTCACTTAGCCCAGACCCTAATGCTTGATGCTTTGTCCTGTTCAGCCTTTATCGCCTTCTCTGGCAAATTTTCCATGACTCACATTCACACTCCCTAATAATAATTCCTGCCCTCATTTTGGTTCGGTGAGCCTCTATCATAGCACCCGATATGCACTTTCCTCTAATAGTAAATTTAATTTTTTAAATTTGTTTTTATCAGTAAACCCCTGTTAGGTGGTCAGCTACTTGGGAGTAGAGACTTATTTCTGTTGCTCCACTGCTTGCAATGTGGTCTCATAACTTGTAGATACTTCATATAAGTTTCCTTGAAGGAATGAAGGCAATTGGGGAGGACAAAGAAATTCTTCAGTTTGAGCTAAACTTTTCATCCCATCTATATAAATGGATAATGCCCACCTCTTGGGCTCTTGGGAGACTTATGTGACATTGATATTTGTAAAACATACAGAACAACCTGACATATAGCAAGTATTCAGTAAATGTTCATTTGTATTATTGAATGACCTATGAAACTTTTAAAATTAATTCTCACATCCCTTTTAAAATAAGGATTTCCAAAGGGAAATATGGGGTAGAAATTGGCAAGGAAATGTCAGAGACGGTAACTGATTGTTCCTGGGGATCCCCAGCCCACCCCCTCCCCCTGAAGCTTGTCTTCAGAACTAGTGAGAGGCATGCCTACTATATGTGAGCATATGGGTGGTAGTACCTGGGTGGGGGGTGGGGTTGGGGAGTGGTTCCCATTCCAAAGCAGACTTTCCTGATCTAACTGTGGATCAAACCACCCATTAGCCTGTCAGTCCTGATGATATCCAGCCTCTCCCAGAGGTGGCTCCTCCCTCTGGTGGAGTGGGAACTTAGGAGAATGACCTTGGAGGCAACTGCCACCTTGGTGATTACAGCTATGCCAGGCAATCTGAGCCCCCTGCCCAATCCCACCCCCAGGATGCAACTACCTAAGGTACTGCCCAGCAGCCAGTTTCCCTTTGGGTCTTCTCCATCACATCGGGATAGTTTCTTGAGTCTGATTATGAATGAAGAATATGTCAAGTTTATTCTCATATGCCCAAAATGTGCAACTAAAATATATATCAAAGAGATGTGTATCAAAGAACATTTTAAATAAATTACACTATGATTTAAGTGGATTACTTTGCCCCCTTGCCCAGTTGGAGCTCAGGGAGAGTGTGACATATATGAAAGTATGTTTTCCATGTGGGTTAGAGGATGTTGATTTATTTCTACAAGAAATAAGAGAAGATCTTGGGAAAAGGGGTGGCTTTTCCTGAAAACATACAGAGAAGCATTCAGGGAGCTCAGATGTAACAGCAGAGAGTTGGAAATGCTCTAACCTTTCAGCTAGAATGGAAGATGGTACCATGTGGGGACCAAGAGGGTAAACATTTTATAAGATCCTGTGGTATTACTGATTTCTCAATGATTGTTTTACTAAAACAATTAGAATACAAATCTGAAAACAGAAAGGGCCTGTGTGCTTAACTTTGGGGCTGCAAAGGAGGAGGAAACTAAAGAAACATTAGCTGTTGGCATTATCTGTGTAGAATGCATGTGTGTGTGTGTGTGTGTGTGTGTGTGTGTGTGTGTGTGTGTGTGTGTGCGCGTGCCCAGTGTCAGTTACAAAGTGAGGACAAAAGTAGACTAAGTCCTGACCCTTGACAAAGAGAAAGTGAATCCAAGGGCCTCAGGGCTTAACTGCAGAAGGACATGCTTGTGTGTTTCCGAGGTGAACACAAACAGGCAGTCAGCTCAAGAGCAGACCGCAGCTCTTAAGAAGGCGAGAATATGCCTGCGGGTATTTATGAAACTTCTGGTGGTAAGCGTCTTTCATAGTTTGACCTGTAAGCTGTGATTTTAAGGAAATGTGATCGCATTTCCCTATAATTTTTCATTCACATTTTTTATGGTGGCAAAGGCCACACAGTTCATTCTCCTGTTCCCTTCATAGGACCCCTCGGGTGATGGTGCGGTTCTGACATCCCGTGTGCAGGCAACCAAAGGTTATTGGGAGAAGCAGCAGCGTGTGGAAGATGGAGTTGAAGAGAAAGTGAAACAAAAGGCAGCAATAGTGTAGAAATTTCAATTTGGATGTGTCCAGGAGCTCCTCCAAAGGAGGCTGCTCAGTCCAGGGAAGGGACCACAGGGCTGGTTCACATCCTGCTTTTCACTTGACAGCTGTCATCTCTATTCAACCTCAGACAATCAAGAGAGCAGGGTATGACATGCTTTCTTTTATGATCCAGGTCATCGTTCCCCTTTATCAGTAGGGACATGGACCATAGTTAAATCTGGTGCTATATCTACTATGATTTAGACTCTGTCTACATGAACCTAGACTAACTGGATCACACTGAAATTTAGTAAGGTCCTACAGCCAAAGTTTTAGCACATTGTGTGTATGTTAAAGGTAGGAAAATGGGTCAGTAAAATGCAAAATAATAGGAGTTGTCTAATTTTCTGATATTAATATGTTTTCTGAATAAATAAATCAGAATAATAAATCCTATAATCATATTTGTTATGACTACAGCTCTGTTTATTCAGTATTTATATGAAAACTTAAGATTTATACTGAAGCATTAATTTGAATACTATCAATACAAAGTCAAATTTATATGCATAATTGAAAGAATAACTAGAGAATCTAGTGTTAAGAAATTTTTGCTTTTGTTGCTCATGTGATAAACAAGCTTTTCCTTCCTGTTTCTTCAGATATTAGTATTGCTTTTGACTCACTCTTTGTGGGTTTCCATGATAACTCAGTTGGTTAAAGAATCCGCCTACAATACAGGAAACCCCGGTTCGATTCCTGGATTGGGAAGATACCCTGGAGAAGGGATAGGCTACCCACTCCAGTATTCTTGAGCTTCCCTTGTGGCTCAATTGGTAAAGAATCTGCCTGCAATGCAGGAGACCTGGGTTCGATCGCTGGGTTGGGAAGAGCCCCTGGAGAAGGAAAAGGCTACCCAGTCCAGTATTTTGACCTGGAAAGTTCCCTGGACTCTAGTCCATGGGGTCGCAAAGGGTTGGACACAACTGGGTGACTTTCACTTTCACTTTCAGTAGTTGTTTAGTCACCAAGTCATGTCCAACTCTTTGGCAACCCCATGGACTGTAGCCTGCCAGACTCCTCTACCATGGAATTTTCCAGGCAAGAATACTGGAGTGAGTTGCCATTTCCTTCTTCAGGGGATCTTCCTGACCCAGGGATTGAACGCATGTCTCCTGCATTGCAAGCAGATACTTTACCACTGAGCCATCTGGGAAACCCACTTTTTATAGTACATATAGATAATTTAATGTCTTAAAAAACACAAGTTTTAATATATTTATACATTTATGCACATTCCTGAAATAAGAAATTACTATTCTTACTAAAATATAAAAGTTTATTAAAATATATATAATCTTATTAAAATATAAAATCCTTATTCAGGATTTTATCCTCATACATTTAGTGCTAAGTCAGAGATTTCTTACTTTCCATCTTCTTTTCCTAAGATAATTTTGAATCCCCAAAAGTCAAAACAATCAAACAAAGAGAAGAGTTAAATATGTGCCCAAGTGTGTTTCCAAATCATCTAAAATAGAGAAAGGGGACAGTATTTTGTAGTCTCAGATCAGATTCTGAATCTCTAACACTTGTATTATATCATTAGCTTAAATAATAGAAAAAAATCAAAAATACTAAAATTTAGAATTTTCTGCAACTTTTTTGCAGATAAAATTTATATAACATTTTTATTGCTTTAATACTCAGTTGGAACTAGCATAGATTGAAAGGACAAACAATAGACTGGGGGAAAATATTTGCAATGGATATAGATGTGATGTTGTTGTTGTTCACTTGCTAAGTCATGTCTGCCTCTTTGTGATACCGTGGACTGAAGTACCCCAGGCATCCCTGTCCTTCAATATCTCCCAGAGCTTGTTCAAACTCATGCTATTTAGCCATCTCATCCTCAGTTGCCCCCTTCTCCTTTTGCCTTCAGTCTTTCCCAGCATCAGAGTCTTTTCCAGTGAGTCAACTCTTCACATCAGATGGCCCAAGTATTGGAGCTTCAGCTTCAGCATTAGTACTTCTAATGAATAAATGTGATAGATAACAGGATATCCAGTGTATTTGCTCTCCAGCAGCAGGGAGATCTTTATAATTAAATTATGTCATTCTTTTGAGGAAACCTTCACTGGCCTTCAGTTTTGTTGAGTAACAGCCAGTGTCACTACTATGACTGAGGAGGTCAGCATCATCTTGCACCGTCTTCCAACCTTTATCACTCGCTCTCCATGTCCTGCCCTTGTTCACTTTGTCCTAGTCACACTGGCCTTCTTGCTGTTCCATGGATAGATCAAGCATGTGCCATCTCAGGGCCCTCTGCCAGTGCTGATCAGGCTCCTTGAGATGCTCTTATCAGTGTGGCCTTCCCCCAAACCCTACACAAACGATCAAACCTTTCCCATTTGGACTGTATTTACACTGCTTCATTTTCTGCGTAGCACTTTGTTATATTCCTCCTACTCTTGCTTATTTGCTTTGTTTGTCTCTTGACCAGGAAGTAAGTTTTGTAAAGTCAGGAATTTTGCTCACGGCTCTATCCCCAGCCCACAGAAGGGCCCTGGGTATGGTCCGTGGTCAGTCTTGTTTGAACCGAGGAATCATACCATATGAAGAGCTTCTATAAAGTGATGAGAAAAAGATTAAAATCTAATGGAAACGTGGCTATAAAACTCACAGAAGAAATCTAAATGGTCAATAAACATATGGCAAATGCTTAAACTTATAGAAGTAAAGGGAATATACAGTAATAGAATGATACCATATGTTTACCCATCAAATTGTCAAGAAGGTTGAAATGCAGTAACATCGAGTGCTACTTAAATATGCAAGCCATTGGGCTTTGTCCTACCTTGTTGGTGAATACATGAATTGCTACTACATTTTGGGAAAGTAATTCATCAGTATTTGTTAAAGCTAAATATGTAATATTGGCGCATAGTGAGGTCCTGAGGCCCAGAGCTTAAATTTCCTTAGCTTCATTCATTTTAGCCTTTTTTCATTATTCTTCAGGAAAGATTAAAGAAAATTAAATAAAAATAAAAAGTTAAGTCTAGGACCATGTAAGAAGTCTGTGTAACCAGGGCTTTGAAACTGAAGCTTCTTTAACTTCCCAACAAATCATCCTCCATGGTACCTGACCTTTGAGCCAGCAGTCCCACTCCTGGGAACATCAGCTGTAGGAATAAGAGTTCCAGTGCATAAAAGATGTATATACAGGCTATTTACTGCAGAATAATTTATAGCAGAATAGGAATTGGCAATAATCTTAATGTATTAATAATGAGAATTTCAAATGAATATAGTACATCCATTCTATAGATTATTATTTAGTTCTTTAGTATCTATCTATATTATATAAGAAAACATAACTATAAAATAATGTGTATAATATAATCCAGTTTTTATATAAGCAATAGAGTAAGCAAAAACAAAAAGAAGAGCAGCATCACATTTGTTCATCTGTATGTATATTTATATAAATGTGTGTGTGTATGTGTGTGTGTATCTTTGTAGGAGCAGTACACATATATGGAAAGATGTATTAACAATGGGTACCTCAGGTCAGTATTGGAGATGAGAATGGATGGGGGGAATGAATAATAAATTTTTCTTTATACATTCTAGAATAATTTGACTAATTTCAACAATGCATTCATGTTTTTCCAGCTTTATTGAGATATAAGTGACATATAACATTAAGTAAGTTAAATATTTAAAATGTGTTGATTTGATTCAATTATATGCTGCAAAATAATTACCACAATAGCATTAGCTAATGCCACCAACCCATCACATAATTATTTCTTTTTTTGTGGTGAGAATATTTAAGATCTACTCTCATAGAAATTTTCTAGTATACAATATTACTGGCTATAATCACTATCTTGTACATTATATCCCCAGAAGTTGTTAATCTTGTAACTGGAAGTTTGTACACTTTGACCAACATTCTCCCTTTCCCTCCCATGTTCCAACCCCTGGTAACCACCACTCTACACTCTGTTTCAATGAGTTTAGTTTTTTGTTTGTTTATTTTAGATTCTGCATGTAAGTGATATCATGCAGTATTTGTCTTTTGTTTGACTTAGTTCACTTTGCATAATGTTTTCATGTTTCATCCAAGTTGTGAAAAATGAAGGATTTCCTTTCTTCTCATGACTGAATACTATTTCATTGTATGTTTATGCATCATATATTCTTTATCCATTCATTTTTTGATCAACATTTTGGTTGTTTCCATATCTTGGTTATTGTGAATAATGTTGCAGAACACAGAGGTTTAGTTGGTCTATTGGAGATAGTATTTTCATTGTTAGAAGTGGGATTATTAGATCATATGATAGCTCTATTTTTTAATGTTTTGAAGACCCTCCTTATTATTTTCCATAGTGGCTATACCAATTTACATTCCAAGCAACAGCACACAAGTGTTCCCTTTTTGTCTATTTGAAGTCAGGGGAATGAACCAAATGACCTCTCCAGTCTTTCCATGGAGTTCTATGACACTGCACATGGAGAATGAATCTCATGAGAAGGAGGACTTTAACCCAACTGCTATGCTGCCAACTGATGTTCTTCTCTGACGAAGAATGAAAGGGCTGGGAAGAGTCAGAGACATTTAGCTGAGTGGACCAATTCTTTACTGATTTGTTGACTTTCTGGATTTTAAAATCCTAGACCAGGCAGTGACGATAAAATTGTTAACTGCTGCAAATAACTACCCACATGATTTTTATGGGATTGTTGTCATGTCAGAGCTTTTAGAACTGAGGAGTTGACTCTGCAGATCTGAAGTGGCTCTTGATCTGGAGACGGTATAGAATTGCAGGTCCTCCTGAAATCCTCCCCGTATCGCACATTTTCTCCTCTACCTGTCACCTGTTCCTTTTTACGCAGCAGGAAAATGAGTCTTCTGACCATCAGACTTGAGCTAGAGGTTATTTCAAAGTCATCGGTCATGAAAATGAAATTGTTTACCCATTCTTTATATGATGTCGCTTTCAAACTTGTTGATTGGAAAAGAAGGAAAAAATCATGACTTAAGTGAGCACAGGAGAAAGAGGGATAGAACAGATGATATTTATGACTGACTGAGAATTTCAGTCTCAGCAACTAAAATGATGAACTTGGGATCACTGGAAATGGAAATAGTTGACTTAACAGATGGTAGGCAGCTCTTGTCAGAGAAGACTGTTCTGAGCATGAGCCTAATTGAGTAGTTTATATCTGTATAAATTAACATTTTTTAAAGCTGTAATATTCTCAGGAGAATATTCAGGATAAACATTTAGCATTTTCTAGGTCTCCTTAGTGGAAAACTTATCATTGGGCAAAGGTTAATTCCATCAGTTCAAAAATTATACATTGGAAATTGAAGTGAACCATGATTTGTCTTTAAAAATGATACAGAAATTTGATAGTTGAAGATGTACACTTTTTCTAGCTCTCATAATGTTCTTCTGTCAGTTCCGTTGTTTGAACAGCTCCTTGGGGCAAACATCTGCCTACTTGAAATCTTATTAGGAAAATAACTTCATTTAAATCTTCCCTCATAGCCCTCGTGCAGATATCCGTGTACAGTCAAGCAGATGAAGGAAAATTAAAGCAATTAGATATTAAACTAAATTAAACTATTTTTTTATTTGTAGGTATATTCTATAATAATATTTACATATAACTACATGCTTAACACTAAATATCTGTTATTTTCTTTTAAATTCTGAAGACTGTTCGAACTAAAGCTCATGTCATTTTGTATTGGGCCCAGTTGTTCCTGGGAAATGTAAAACTAAACATTACTGATAAATGGGCATGTAGCAGTCCCAAGTGTAGGACTCACACAACAGAAAAAAAACACCTTTTTATTTCTAAGAGAATAAAATCATGTAAGGCAGAGAAACAAACAAAAATCTGCTGTTGTCAGACCATTGCCATGAGACAGAAGAGAAATCCATAGCAGACTTGTACTACTTGTTTTCCTAGGAATTCTTGGGCTCAACAAAAAATTAATTAGTAACGCTTGTCATCTGAGCATTGAGTAAAATTCAAATGATCTCTCTTCCTATGTTTAAATTTCAACAGAAATGATTTATCCATAGTTATTCAAAAGAACAGAAGGACATAAAATGCCTCCCCTAACCCTTAAAATCCTCACTAGACCCAAGTTTCATTGCTGAGAAAGCGCAAGTTTTAATCTTGTCTGTTTTGGTTCTTCCAGTGGCTACCTCCTTATATCTAAGTCAGGTAGTAACAGCAATATTTCTTGATGCACTTTAAAAAGTTAAACATATTCAGTAACTTCCCTTTATGAAAGATGAAGAAGTCAGCATACTTAAGTTTCTCTTTCCTTCTCCTCCCACTTCTCATGTTTTTGTTATTAATGTTATAAATTTAGGATTTTGTGTTGGTTACCTCTATAGCACTAAATAATATACTCACCCCTTTCTTCATCCATCAACTTTAGACAGTATCTCCTGACAACCATTAGGAGGAGAAATATGGCTTCATACATTCCTCCAGAGAAGAGTTCCACTACTTTTACACTGACAGACTTTCTGGTATTTATATTCCATTCCCCTCAAGTGAGAAGGGCTGGAAAAACTCAAACCCACAGGCTAGTACCTCCAGCCTTTCATTGGTGGATTATAACTTTTTGAAGAGCAATTTCCCAATTTTAGCCTGGAGGGAGGTAAATACCACTGGTAGGCACCTGAGAAAGCAGGGGGAAAGAGGTGGATTATTGGCGGAATTCTTTCATAGACAGACTTTCAATTACCAGCAGATTTTTGCCTTACTTTCCTTTTCTTTTTGGCCAAACCGTAAGACATGAGAGATCCTAGTTCCCCAGAGATTGAACTTGCTTCCCCTGCATCTGAAGTGCATTGAAAGTGCAGAGTATTAACCACTGGACCACCAGGGAAGCCCCTTACCTTACTTTTCACTCCCATTCTCTAATTTGCCAGTCCAGAGCTTTGAGCGTCTATGAACTTACCATGAAGACTATCCATATTGTTGATGCTAAATGGGAACTTTCTGCATTCTTTTCTTATCCACAAATGTTCTGAATATCCATTAAAGTTCTGAAATTTTATCAGATTTTGAATATTTATCAAACTCTGGATGGTTGATAGACCCACTCTCATTCTCAGTGATATTACAAACCCACGGCTTTTGTAATTCTTTGAGAGGAAAGGAAATGAAACTTGTGTGCTTGGCCACCATCTCAAATAGAAAATCACTATCTTTTATTGTAATTTTTGCTGTTTAGCCTATACATTTAAATCTCTTTTATTTATGCCTGAATTGGAATCAACGCACTTCTGGTCAGACAGCCTCTGTTCAAAGACATGGGATGTCTTTCCAAGAAGTCTTCACCCTTCTTGGTTTATCAGTTCTCACTGACTCAGTAAAAAAACAGCTCAACTACAGCCTTGCTTCCTCATGAACTCTTTACTTCAGTCAAACTGAATTGCTAGTCATTTCCTAAAGATAATTTTAATTTCCTACTTCTGTGCTTTTATTCTACTATTCTCTCCACCCTCCTCCCCCGACTCACTATGCTTCCCCACATCAAATAATCTGCCACTCTCAATGTGATCTAGCCTGCAGGAGTGCAAGTCAAAGATTAGCTACTTCGCTAAGCTTCCTCTGACCTCTGCTAGAGGTCCATGGCTTTATTAAGTCTGCTTTCCATTGGGAGGGTGGGTACCAGATGATAAATAATAACATGATTGTCTCAGTGTATGTGTGAAACTTCAGTTTATGAAGGTGACTGAGTGATAACATGGAGAAGCTCATGCCATTGAAAGATTTTGATGACTCACATTTCCTAAGAGAAGGAGCCACTCCATGGCACACAGGGCCACTGTGATCTCATAGAAGGTTGGAGCAGTCTGTACACCTACACCCTCCCTCACAGAGAACAGGGTGTGTGTCTTGATCATGGTGGGATTTTCTGCAACTCCTATAACTAGGGTTTGCAGATTTCTCACTGGAGGAAAATATCTTCTTTCTGCTTCCATACATGTTCTCAATTTCTCTTCTTTTTAGGATCCAGTGTGAAAAGTTCAGCCCATCTAGGGTATACTGGTCTTGTGATAGTAGAAAATGAGTAATGGAAGTGCTACATGATGGCTTTATAAGGTTCTGCTATAAAGGGGCATTACCACTTTCTCTTACATTTCATTGCTAAAAGAATTCACATGGTCAAGCCTAATGTCAAATGGAGCAAAAGAAGGGAAATGTTAGGAAATATCATATCAACTACCTCACTCCTGAAAATAAATATTAGCAGCAAAGATAATAATAATAAATGAATAATAAAAGCCGCAAGTGGGCACCTCCATAGGCCAGATAGTAAGTAACATTGTGCTTTACCTTTCGACAGTCCTGCCAAGTAAGTGGTAGGAAAGGTACTTACCTAGTTTATTAGCTTAGGCTCACCCAGCTAGTTATGTGGGGAACAAAAGTTCTGAGCTAGGTTTCCTGGCACCTGGTAAGAAGTACATAGATTGCCTTGTTAGGGCAAGGTAAAGCCATCAGGACAACGCACGGTTATCTCAATGATGTGTAACAATGTGCCCCCACAGCACTGCATTATTCACAGTTTCCCTTCCAACTCTAGCTAAAGCTGCCTTGGCAACTTCTGACCTTCTGGCTTCTGATCTCTTAGCATCGGTCACCTATGAAACCTGAGGCTTGTCATCATTTTAATTGACATCACCTTTTGGAGAGGCCTACTCTTCTGGTTCTCCTATGTTCTGTTACTCAGAGTAACCCTCCAGGTCCTAACTAGAAATCTCAGAATCTACCCTCCCATACATGGTAATGGCACCAGCAAAACCCAACCCCAACCAAATCCTTAGGTGACTTGTTTTAAAAGAGATTTGGTAAAGTCAAGCTCCTCTCAGTGACCCTCCATAAATATTCACAGGCAGGGATCTCTCTGATAATTTATTATGAATAGAAATTGTTTCCCTTGAGTTTCAAGTTGTCATCTATTAGGCACCTCTGGTATTTCATCTTATTTTTTTTGCAGTTCACTTATTGATATACTCTTATAATTCCTCAAGTTTGTCACCTATCATAGGAGAATAAGATTGGTGGGCCTCCAACATGTACTGGAGGCAAAGCACCATCAGGAAAAAAGGTAAATATTCAAAGTCAGGACGGTTGCTTTTTACACTGAACAACACTGAATCATACATTGCAAAATGCTAATATAATGAGCAGCCTGTTTATCAACTCATCTGCATCACAACAGTGTGAAGGGGTATTGGCAATGAAGAACCTCCTTTATGTTCATCACATAAAAGTCCTGGATAATTCATGAGGAGCAAACAAAGGGGGACCAGAACTGAGGCACAGGATGGCTCTGCAGGTCATCTGTAAAGAGTTTAAGTGCATGCTTTCTTCCATTTGTCAGGCAAGCAGATTAGCTTTGCTCAGAGTTCACATTAAGTCTGGTCTTACATCAAAAGTGGAAGATCACTTTGTAATCATTAAGTGTTTTACTTCAATATTAAATATTAAAGTTCCTCTGATTGCCAAAGCCATAATTAAGAGGGGAAAAGAAACCTGTAATGTTATAGATGTTTTCCCATTTGGTAATTATGTAGTGAAAGCAATCATGAATAGAGATATCGTAGTTGTTCAGAATAAATGGGAACTCCTGAGGAGACTCAGAGAGAGAAAAGAAAAGCAATGGAGGTGTGTGATTGTAATGCCAAAGAGCGAGGGAAAGGCCTGAGTGTGTAAGAATTTGGGGTAGCAGAGGAAAGGTAGCCGAGGGTTCCCTGTGAGGATGTTGCTAATGTGCAGCAGGGTCTGGATGCAGAATTGTTCCAGGATTCAGAACTAAATTGCCAAAGGACCCTGGACATGCTGTTCGGAACTTCACTCTTCTCACTGATAAAATAAGGATAATAACGCCTGCCTCAGACTGATCTGAGAATTAAACGGGATCGGGGAAGGGGAATGTTTAGCCCTTGATGATTGTACCAGTCATCATCCCTTGGTCTGTAAACTCCACGAGAGCCCGGATCTTGTCTGACTTATTCATTGACATATCTTTGGTCCAAGAATGATTTCTGGACTCATAACAGTTATTGAAAGAATAAATTAAAAAGTTATAAATGAACATATATAAATGAGGAACTTGAATAAAATGGTGTATCTAAGAAGTTGGTTTATGAGAAAATTCAGAGAATTCTTGTTAGGTAATAGGATGCATGTATATGAAAAGGTAAAGTTTAGGGCAGGGCAGATGTTTCAAATGATCTTACAGACTTAGCAGAAATAAAGATCTTGTGCACGTGTGTGTGTGCTCAATCATCTGTGACTTTTTTGCAACCCCATGGAATGTAGCCCACCAGGCTCTTCTGTCCATGGAATTTTTCAGGCAAGAGTACTGGAGTGGGTTGTCATTTTCTCCTTCAGGGGATCTTCCCAACCTAGGGACTGAACTCGCATCTCTTGTGTTTCCTGCGTTAGCAGGTGGATTCTTTACCGTTGGTACCAAGGGTCTTGAAGGAAAGCAAAGTTTTTGCATTATCTTAGGAAATAGTTTCAGTGTTAACTTTATTAGCCTATTGAGTGATGTTTTACAATGAAGGTAAGGGACCATTCTCAAGTGAACAAAGTTGTTGGGATATATAAGGAAACAACACTGCCCTGCAGTAGACAGAATAACCGTAACAGATTGCTTTTTGCTTCTAAGTCCAGTTCTCTGAAAACCTATAGGCAGAACAAGGCTAGACTCTTCTCCTGAGAACTTCAGAGATGCAGAATCTTAAAATTTTCAGCCCTCTGCCTACATATGCTTGTTTGAAAGCATAACATAGTTAGTCTCACGGGATGTGTTCATACAGTCACTGCTGGCTGTTTTCGGAAAATCCCCAAGCTTTTGCTGCTGGCTCTGTAGTCTAACCATTTAAGGTACTCTGAACAATCATCCTTTATGATTTGACTATTCAAGTCTTTTTTTTTTTTTTTCTTGAAGGCTAATTGCTTTATAGAGAGGGGAGGAGAGGGTGAGATGTATGGAAAGAGTAACATGGAAACTTACATTACCATATGTAAAATGGATAGCCAATGGGAATTTGCTGTATGGCTTAGTAAACTCAAACAGGGGTTGTGTATATGTTCAAGTCTTTTAAGACAATTCATATTAAGATGTTAGAGGAATGGGCAGCAGTTAACTTCAAGCCAACCTAAGGAGAGGTTATAGCATTTTAAGCTTATTGCAAAGCAAATATGAGATGTCAAAATATTGTTGAAGGTATTCAGGCCAACTGTAGCTTTGAATAGGATTCTAGGATGTATGTTTCCACCAAGTTTTCAATAAAAGGGTTAATATTAATGTATAATTATGATCAAAGTCAAAGTGACCTAATGTTCTAGGACATCTGCAGAGGGTTTTCTGAGGGCTGCACATAGTGCTATTCAGCGCACATTCAGTATTAGGTTATATGGAGCTTAAGGCAAAGCAAAGTGAAATTACTTGCATTTTGCTGAAAAATGAGTCACTAAAGGCTCCAGAAATTGAAGTCTAGACAGAGTGAGTGAATAAGCCAGGCAACAGAAGGGCCAGTCATCACAATTGGTCCCGACAGCCTCTCCCACATCAGTCTGCACTGCTGAACCAGGCCATCGGTGTGACTCGTTGAGATGGGCAGCTGCCCTTGTTTCTCCAGGAAGGACCTCGGTTTCACACGGCTACAGTGAAACCGCAACCGGAAGAAGAAATGGAGCGTAAGTGGCACAGCAGCATTTTGACATAACAGCATCTTGAACTGTGATGCTGCAGGGGCAGGACTGAGGGACAGATGTCAGTTAGCTCCAGAATTTGCTTGGTGATTTTTGAATAAGAAGTGATCTGTTCACAGGTCAACTGGCAATTATTCATTTCACTGTCACCCGAAGTTCACTGAGGACCCACAGTTTCTCTTCTAGTGTAAGAGAGCCTCTCTCCTGAGTAAGTCATGCTGCCTTTCAAAGGAAAGACGAAGCCTTGACTTAGGAATATAGTACCTCCTTACAGGGACAGATGGAGTGGGAAATGGCAATCCACCCCAGTATTCTTACCTGGAATATACCATGGACAGAGGAGCCTGGAGGAGTGCAATCCATGGGGTCACAAAGAGTTGAACATAACTGAGCGACAGAGCATGCAGGAGTTGAGAGAAATGCAGTTGCCTTCAAGTTCCTGACAATTTGGAGGCCCATCCTTAGAATTAAAAGACAGAGGCTGGGCTCATGGGCCCCTGTGTGTAACAGTGTTATTCTGTTACTCCATCATATTATGATTTCTTGGGATGAGTAATACCTGATCTCTCCAACACATATTCTTTGGAGAAGGCAATTTCTTAAACAAAGTTACTTTCATTTAAAGTGACTTGATTAAACCATTTTAAAAAGTAAATGCTAAATTCTGTGCTTGTTCTGGCTGGATTTTACAAGGTTTATTTTCTTTCTGTGTGAGTTTCCTCATCGATTAAAATTTAAAAAAGGTATAAGCATTACTCCTCCCAGTCTTTTGATCATATATCAAAGACACAAGAAAGCAAAACTCCAGAGCTGATCAGTCAACGAGGCAGGGGACTGTATGGTTCAATGCCTCCCAGCGGCTCCAAGGCTGGGGTTGGTAGGAGAACCTGCAGGTGGCAGGTGGGGAGGCCCTTCTGATCCAGGCTGCAGCTCTGAGTTCCATTTTCCTCTTGAGCATCTCACTGCTGCTGTGGCTGTTGCCAACTAGGCTCTTTTTGAGGTTCCCCACCTCTTACCTCACCCCTCTTATCTCAGTGAGATGGTTAGAACTTTCCTTGAGGCTCTAACAAAAGAGGACAACAAAGAAACAAAAGACACGTGTGCTCAGGACACGGTTAATAACAGTGCTTTTATTTTTTACTGAATATATCACCCAGACAGCAGAAGTGAGACCCTGGAGGTTTAGGAAAAGTGTGGATGTGGACAGGAGGTGCAGCACATCAAAGAGAGAAGGCAGTTCCTGCAGCTTTTCAAGGAAATCTAGTTCCTGATTCAAAACCAGGGGCTCCTGCTACATGGAGACTTCCTCTTCAGGGCCTCACCTGCTGTCTCCTGGGATAGGATTGTGCTCAAAGCTTACTCCCTTTTTTTTTTCTCCCAGGCCCTTCCAACTCCTCAGGCACCCAGGGTGCCTACTCATCCATCTCAAGTTACTGATTTGGGTGTGAGCTCCTGGCTCTGTCTGGCCCCTTTATCCTGTTTTGTTCCTCATCTCTCACCAGTTCTCAGCAGCATCCTAAAGTGCTGACCTGCAGCATTCTAATCAGGCTCCTCAGAAAGTGCCAGGCTTTGTCCTTCCCACCCTTGCTCTCAACTGACGTTCTCTACCTCATCCTGCAGTGATTATTAGAAACTTGCTTGATTTCAGCTCAGTCATTTTTGATCCAACGACTGTCAGGCCGAAGACTTGAAGAGCTGGAGGCATGCTTGGTTCTGTTTCTTTCCTTTTCCATTGCCAGTGGATATATGCTTCTTCCCACCTTGGGTTTATTCAGTGAGTTTTGGGGGAATAAGTAGAAGTTTTACCAAATTGAATTTTAATAAAACTCACTTATTAAACACGTTTTGTCCTCCAAGCAGTACCCCAGACCTTGGATGTGGGGAAGCAAGAGTGGGGATCCCAGAGATTGGGGAGTCCCTGTCTTCACTGACGCATAGGTGCTGAGGATAGGTACTGATAGATAGGTTTCTGAGGTGATGGTGCTGACTTGGAGAAGGACTGAACATTAACCCTTATTTAATGCAGAAAGGTCAGACTTTTTAATGAGTTAAATAATTTCACAAATAAAGATGCTTATCTTTTGTCTAAAACAGACGTAACGCTCATATATGCAGATTTCTATTTGTGCTGGATAATCAATCCCAACCCACCAATCATCTGTGTGTCCAGATGACAACCATCATCCAGGCCTGCTCTCCCTTCTATCAGAGCCCCTGGCATTACTATCAGAGCCAGGGAAATCACATCTAAACTTCTTAAGACATCTGTAATTTCAGAAATAAAGAAGCCATACATGGCGAAAAAAAAATGGAAATATGCCCTATAATATACATCATCAGGGAACTGCAAAATGAAATGATTAAAACCAGAAGACTGACAACACCAAATGATGATGAGAATATGGAGCAACAAGAACTCTCATTCATCACTGATGGGAATGCAAAATGATACAGCCATTTGGCAGTTTCTCAAAACTAAGCATACTCTATATGATAGAGAAATGGTGCTCCTTGATATTTAAGGAGTTGAAAATGGATCTCCACACAAAATCCTGCACGTGGATGTTTGTAGCTACTTTATTCATGATTGGCAAAACTCTGAAGCAGCAAAAATGCCTCTAAGTAGGCGAATGGATAAACTGTGGTATATCCAGATAACAGAACATTATTGCATGATGAAAGAAATGATCTATCAAGTGATGAAGAATCTTAAGTATATATTACTGTGTGAAAGAAGAAAATATGAAAAGGCTTCATATTGTATGCTTCCAGTTATATGACATTCTTGGTCTCCTGCATTGCAGGTGGATTCTTTACTGCTGAGCCATCAGGAAAGCCCTATAAGACATTCTGGAGAGGGAAAGTTACGGAAACAGTAAAAAGATTAATGGTTGCTGAGGGTGGGAGATCAAATTGCCAACATCCGCTGGGTCATGGGAAAAGCAAGAGAGTTCCAGAAAAACATCTATTTCTGCTTCATTGACCATGCCAAAGCCTTTGACTGTGTGGATCACAAGAAACTGTGGAAAATTCTGAAAGAGATGGGAATACCAGACTACCTGACCTGCCTCTTGAGAAACCTATATGCAGGTCAAGAAGCAACAGTTAGAACTGGACATGGAACAACAGACTGGTTCCAAATAGGAAAAGGAGTATGTCAAGGCTGTATATTGTCACCCTGCTTATTTAACTTATATGCAGAGTACATCATGAGAAACGCTGGACTGGAAGAAGCGCAAGCTGGAATCAAGATTGCCGGAAGAAATATCAGTAACCTCAGATATGCAGATGACACCACCCTTATGGCAGAAAGTTAAGAGGAACTAAAGAGCCTCTTAATGAAAGTGAAAGAGGAGAGTGAAAAAGTTGGCTTAAAGCTCAGCATTCAGAAAACGAAGATCATGGCATCTGGTCCCATCACTTCATGGGAAATAGATGGGGAAACAGTGGAAACAGTGTCAGACTTTATTTTTTTAGGCTCCAAAATCACTGCAGATGGTGACTGCAGCCATGAAATTGAAAGATGCTTACTCCTTGGAAGAAAAGTTATGACCAGCTTAGATAGCATATTCAAAAGCAGAGACATTACTTTGCCAACAAAGGTCCATCTAGTCAAGGCTATGGTTTTTCCAGTGGTCATGTATGGATGTGAGAGTTGGACTGTGAAGAAAGCTGAGCACCGAAGAATTGATGCTTTTGAAGTGTGGTGTTGGAGAAGACTCTTGAGAGTCCCTTGGACTGCAAGGAGATCCAACCAGTCCATTCTGAAGGAGATCAGCCCTGGGATTTCCTTGGAGGGAATGATGCTAAAGCTGAAACTCCAGTACTTTGGCCACCTCATGCGAAGAGTTGACTCATTGGAAAAGACCCTGATGCTGGGAGGGATTGGGGGCAGGAGGAGAAGGGGACGACAGAGGATGAGATGGCTGGATGGCATCACGGACTCGAAGATATGTGAGTCTGAGTGAACTCCGGGAGCTGGTGATGGACAGGGAGGCCTGGTGTGCTGCGATTCATGGGGTCACAAAGAGTCGGACACAACTGAGCAACTGAACTGAACTGAACTGAACTGAAGGGTGGGAGGAGAAGAACGGAATAGACAGAGCACAGAAGATTTTAGGGCAATGAAAACACTCAGTATGATGTTATAATGACTAATATATGTGATTCCTTTTTGTTGTTGTTGCTTAGTTGCTCAGTCATGGGTTATACATTTGTCCAAACCCACAGAATTTATAACACCAAGAGCAAACTCTAGTGTAAACTGTGGACTTTGGGTGATTGTGATGTGTCTGTCCTTGGTAAAACAAAACAAAAGAAAAGATATATAGTTATGGTGAATGATGTTGATAACAGGGGAAGCTAAGGCAATGGCAGCCCACTCCAGTATTCTTGCCTGGAAAATCCCATGGATGGAGGAGCCTGGTGGGCTGCAGTCCATGGGGTCACAAAGAGTCAGATACCACTGAGCGACTTCACTTTCACTTTTCACTTTCATGCATTGGAGAAGGAAATGGCAACCCACTCCAGTGTTCTTGCCTGGAGAATCCCAGCGACAAGGGAGCCTGGAGGGCTGCCGTCTATGGGGTCGCACAGAGTTGGACACGACTGAAGTGACTTAGCCGCTTAGCAGCAGCATGCATGTGTGGGAGCAGAAGCTATGAGGGAAATCTTTGTACTTTTCTCTCAATTTTATTGTAAACAAAAGTACTCTGAAAACAAGTGTTTTTAGGCTATTTTCAGCAGGTCTCCACTATGAGAGGGTGATGGTGTATGATTGACCAGTCATACACTCTTGTGAATTATTGGGGCAGATGGTTCAACCCAACATCTGAGAAGAGCATCTGTGAGCAGGGGCAGATCCTGTGGATCCCAGAGAGAGGGGAGTCCCAGGGGAGAGTAGGTCCTCAGTGGAGGGATAGGCTGGCTCCCTGCCCATGAGGTGTTTTAGGAAGAATGCAGAGAGGTGAAAAGGGCTGAAAAAAGAAAAGTGAAATGAGGCTTAAGCCAGATAGGCCATTTTTCAAAAGTGTTTTGGAAGATGGCTCTGAGCCAGGAAAACTAGAGAAAGTTGATTTTTCTTTTTTTGATTTTTCTTCCTTCCAGAAATAGGATTCAACATCATGGGTTAAATGGGCCTGGTAAAATTGGTCTGAGACTTGATCACCTTGTGGGATTTTGTTCCCATGGGAAATAAGTTCCACATTCCAAACAACTGACCTAGAAGCCACTCTTCATAGTGGCTTAATAGGGATCAGTTCAGTTCAGTTCAGTTCAGTCGCTCAGTCATGTCCGACTCTTTGTGACCCCATGAATCGCAGCATGCCAGGCCTCCCTGTCCATCACCAACTCCCGGAGTTCACTCAGACTCACGTCCATCGAGTCAGTGATGCCATCCAGCCATCTCATCCTCTGTCGCCCCCTTCTCCTCCCAGCATCAGAGTCTTTTCCAATGAGTCAACTCTTCGCATGAGGTGGCCAAAGTATTGGAGTTTCAGCTTTAGCATCATTCCCTCCAAAGAAATCCCAGGGCTGATCTCCTTCAGAATGGACTGGTTGGATCTCCGTGCAGTCCATAGCAAGTTGCTTATCACTATATTAACTTTTGAAGGAATTTGGGACTAAATATTAAGCATTCTAATTGTGGGAGTTTGTGACTTTGACTTCATTAAGTAAATTTTTTATCTTTCTGATTTTGTGGTGCCAAGCTCTGAATACACTTTTATACTGACAATTCTCAGTTCACTTATAACAAAAGCTCTATGTTTTACCCAAATCATAAAGTATCTATATTTTGAGAAAAAAGAAACTGAATAACCTCATATAAAGATTATATGGTTATAGAGAACCAACGAATGATATGGATTAACTCTTCATTGGAGTTAGAAATAACACTTAAGCTAAAAATATTGTCAGGGTGGTCTGATTTGAAGAGCCCACAAAACTTCAGTAGATCAGGTCTCTCCTACCTTCTCTGAGCACACTGCAGAAATTACCATCATCATTCTTTCATTCTTAGGTTCAGGTGCTTTATTGCTAAGGGTTCTTGGGTAGTATGGGAAGAAAAACTCATTTACTCTTTAATATAACATGGCCAGCAGTGCCGGCCCTCCTAACTCCGAATGAAATGAGATGATGTGCATGAGCACACATTGTATGTTGTAAAGTATTGTCAAAGCTCACATGTCCATACGAAGCGAATAATTAAACGGCAAAATCCAGCCACCTTCCACAGGGGAAAATTTCTCATAGTACGACATGGGAAATAACAGTAGGGATAACTTCTAGGCGATAGAATGAGTTTTGTTATTGTTTTGTTTTATGCTGTTTTGCCTTGGCTTTTATTTTGTTTTACTTTTTTGGTAACTCTCAGTCTGAAAGTTATTTTCTGTCCTTTAAAAGGTAGGTTTATGTGTGTGTGTGTGTGTGTGTGTGTGTGTGTGTACAATTCGCTAGAAAACAGAACCTAAAAGAAAGCTTCTGTGCCAAAACTTTATTGAAGACTGAATCCCAAGGAAGCAGGAATGAGAGAGAAGCAAGGTGAGGTGGGGAAGGGGAGTGAACTAACAGAAGGGAGCCTTTTCCTAAGATGAACACATCTCATACACATCATCATATGATGATGAACTGAGTGCTTGGTGCACCAGAAAACTTTGGAGAAGAGAAGGGGAGGAGAATTGTGTCACTGGATTCCATCTCTTGGGGGCTGAAATGTACCTCTGGAGGATATTCACAGCCTTCCCTCCTCAGTCACACATCTGTACACACTGAGCAGCCACAGGGAAGTGCTCGGGTACTTGCAAGGCCTGGGTGTAAGGTGCGTCACTCGCCCGAAAAGGATGCAGCCCAGGACCCCGAGTTTGTAAACGTGTAGCAGCTGCAAGCAGGCTCCCTGACTGTGAGCAACGCCTGGCTTGTGTGTGGTCTGGGCTGATGCATAAACCCCACACTATAAACCACAGCATCAAGGAGGCCACTTTAGATCATTTCTGCTGCCTCTTTTGCTGAGTACACTTCTGAGAAAGAATGATATTTTTGGTTCTCGCATTGCAGAGCTGTGTGGAAGCCAACAGTAATGGAGATAATTAGAGGCATGGAGTTGATCACAACTTGACCCGCAATGAGCAGTTTGAGTAGTTGTGACAGAGTAAGATCTTTCTGCAATGCAGTATTTCAGATACAATACAAAGGAGCAACTTGATATAGATTAGTGTGACAGGACAAGAATACACAAAACAAGATGAGCCATTGATTTAGAGAAAAATTCCAAAGAGCAAGATAAAATGGCTTTAAGACCAGTTAAGCTTCATCGAGCCTTAGCATCACAATTTACTGAAACATCAGATAGATTTTTTTTTGGTATCTACATATAATGTATGTATTTATTCATGCAATAGATATTTACTGAGAGACTACTGGAGGCGAGGTCTGTTCTAGGCTTTGCCCACTCAGCAGTTTCTGCGTTCTTAGCACTTGAGATTCCAGTGGAAGAAGACAAACGATTGTGTGTCAGAAGGTGGTGAGTATCATGCAGGAAAATAAAGCAGGGTAAGAGAAAGAGTGTGCATGGTGGAGGGGCAGGAGTTGCTATTGATACAGGACAGTCAAGGAAACCTCTGTGATAAGGCAACATCTGAGCAGAGACCAAAAGAAGAGGAAGAGTGATTCCAGTAGAGAACAGAGAAAGCAAAGCTCAGGAAGGGCCAGTCGATATTGTTGAGAAGATAAACATTCATGTGATGAGGACATGCACACACATTTTTCCAAAAAAAAAAAAAAAAAAGTAAACTGCATATATTTAGTATTGTTATTTAGATATTCTCAATGTTGCTGCCATCGCAAATGTCTGAATAGAAGAAACTCTTTATGTTATTATCTAAAAGCGATATTTGGGAATGGTAGAACCCATTGGCAGTTGCCATCAAGATCCTGGTTTCTATGATCCAGTGATAATGGAAATATGATCACCTAGGCAGGTAGGAAGGACTTGCCCATGGATGGGTGTGATCACAGCAAAGTGTAGATGCCACGTGTGTCCTGGAGGGACAAGACACCAGGCAGGTATGGTTTAAGGTTGACTTGAGAGAGAACCTTGAGCTATCAACCTGTTGATAGCTCTGAGGACTTGTTTTGAGGATGCTTTGTAAAAATTTATAAACTGATGAATGTTTTTAAAAAATGTTTGAATTAGAGTGCCTTTGGGTCTTGTGTGTGTTACTTCAGTCAGCTCTAATGGGGCTGTGAATTCATGGTATCCTGGCATGGTGGGGGCAGTAGTAAGGCAAGACTATCAGGGATGAAGAAGGCAGATAAAGTGATGCACTCCAAAATGTGACTACAACAAGATTACTGGGCTTCCCTTAATGTATCTTCTGGCCTTAACATGTTACTGCTTCATTCATTCCTGTTGCCTGGGACTTGGAAGTTTGTGAGATGTGGTCCTCAAGAAGGTGAAGAGGGAATGGGACACTCACTATGGTTGAGGACCCTGGGGACCAGTGGAACTGGGGAAGCACTAGTGAAAAACAGGCACTTTTGCATCATGTGGAAGCTGCATCTCTCTGCATTAGAAAGAATGTTAAATATGTGGAAAGAATAAGGCAGAAATCCAGATATTGTGTAACTAATCAGATTTTTTGGCCTCCTTAATAGAAACTGATCAGAAGTAAGTTAAGAAGTTCAGGCAAGTCTTTACTAAGACTCCTGCTACAGCAGGGGAGCAAGAACAAGCAACAGATCCCCTTGCTCCCTCTCCAAGGAGGAGTGAACTGGTCCCTTGTATGGGGTGAAGGTAGGAATGTATCCAGTAGTCTGGCCAGAGGGGTGGCTTATGCGGTTTGCCCACCCTTTTGGGGGTGCTGTGTGCAAGGGGCATGCATAGTACCCTGCTCTAGACGCCCTGCTTTTGATCCTGGCCCTTTAGAAGTGGAGGTTGGGTTTTTTGGTCTCTTTCATGGAAAGCAGAGACATTACTTTGTCAACAAATGTCCTTCTAGTCAGGCTATGGTTTTTCCACTAGTCATGTATAGATGTGAGATTTGGACTGTGAAGAAAGCTGAGCGCCAAAGAATTGATGCTTTTGAACTGTGGTGTTGGAGAAGACTCTTGAGAGTCCTTGGACTGCAAAGAGATCCAACAAGTCCATCCTGAAGGAGCTCAGTCCTGGGTGTTCTTTGGAAGGACTGATGCTAAAGCTGAAATTCCAGTACTTTGGCCACCTCATGCAAAGAGTTGACTCATTGGAAAAGACTCTGATGCTGGGAGGGATTGGGGGCAGGAGGAGAAGGGGACGACAGAGGATGAGATGGCTGGATGGCATTACTGACTCGATGGATGTGAGTCTGAGTGAACTCTGGGAGTTGGTGATGGTCAGGGAGGCCTGGCGTGCTGCAATTCATGGGGTTGCAGAGTCAGACATGACTGAGCGACTGAACTGAACTGATGATATAGTCTTCTTGTATCTTGTCCCTCATTTGCCCCAACTGCCCATGCACAGTTATTTTTAGCCCCTTATACTTTATTTGTATTTTGTTGCTTGAGACATTTGTCCAGGTGCAAGCATTGCAGCAAAGGGTCCCAAGTCACAGCCTCAAGTGTACACACATGAGGAGACACACTTAGATAGAACCCAGAGAGGTGCCCTGACCATCAAAGAGCCACAGCGGTACATCTGTGTTTGCTTCGAGGTCTAGGCTATTTTTTAAGGTTTATAAATTGGCTATAAAAATGTATTTATGGATTTTCAGGCTCAGCCTGAGACAAAGTTTTTATTTTTAAATTCAGACTTACCATTCCAAAACTCATTCTGGCACTTTCTTAGGGCTTGATGAATTGTTCCAAATATGTTTATTGCTTTTAAGTCTCTGTTTTATTGCCAACCTCGTAATATGTAAACTACTTTGAATTTTGTTAAGACATGAGTGATTAGGTAGTGACAAAACTTTAAAACAGAAAACAGAGAAGAGATTTAACAGGATTAAGAGAGAAGCATAGTACATTTTATGTAGTTAGGCTGTTTCCAAGAATTAAAATATGTCTCCTCTGGATATGTGTTTCCATCATGTAATATAATAAGAGAGCTCCAAAAATACCACTGTGTTCTTTGAATAAAGGGTAACAGTTTGTTCTGTATCAACAGCAATATTGTGTATTTCAAACAGCTTTCAGCTAGGATCTCCAAGTTCTGTACAAATATTATCCAAATCATGTAATGCGGAATAGATGTTGCCATGGTTGATTGCTAATTAGAGTAGTAGGTTGAAAGCTACATCCCCTGGAAGCTGGCTCCATTTCTTATGACCGGAAGTCAAGTGGCTTAGAACATCTGGGTGGTTTTCAGGCCAAGAGCTTCTTAAACTGCCAAACTCATTGTCAAGTATCTGATTGGCTTCAAAAATCACAGCTATTCCCCAGGTGGTGCAGTGGTAAAGAATTCACCTGCCAATGCAGGAAACTCAGGTTCGATCCCTGGCTTCCCCTGGAGTAGGAAATGGCAAACCCACTCCAGTATTTCTTGCCTGGAAAATCCCATGTTCAGAGGAGCCTGGTGGGCTACAGTCCATGAAGTGGCAAAGAGTTGGACACGACTAAGCACGCGCGCGCGCATACACACACACACACACACACAGCTTGATGCATCCTAGGATCTTAGGATTCCGATTGCAAGTTTTAAAAAAATCAACTGAAATAAATAAGGAAAATAAAGGCAGTTTATTTATCTGACTGTGGCTCAGATCATGAACTCCTTATTGCCAAATTCAGACTTAAATTGAAGAAAGTAGGGAAAACCGCTAGACCATTCAGGTATGACCTAAATCAAATCCCTTATGATTATACAGTGGAAGTGAGAAATAGATTTAAGGGTCTAGATCTGATAGATAGAGTGCCTGATGAACTATGGAATGAGGTTCATGACATTCTATAGGAGACAGGGATTAAGACCATCCCCATGAAAAAGAAATGCAAAAAACAAAATGGCTGTCTGGGGAGGCCTTACAAATAGCTGTGAAAAGAAGAGAGGCAAAAAGCAAAGGAGAAAAGGAAAGATATAAACATCTGAATGCAGAGTTCCAAAGAATAGCAAGAAGAGATAAGAAAGCCTTCTTCAGCGATCAATGCAAAGAAATAGAGGAAAAGAACAGAATGGGAAAGACTAGAGATCTCTTCAAGAAAATTAGAGATACCAAGGGAACATTTCATGCAAAGATGGGCTCGATAAAGAACAGAAATAGTCTGGACCTAACAGAAGCAGAAGATATTAAGAAGAGGTGGCAAGAATACACGGAAGAAATGTACAAAAAAGATCTTCACGACCCAGAAAATCATGATGATGTGATCACTAATCTAGAGCCAGACATCTTGTAATGTGAAGTCAAGTGGGCCTTAGAAAGCATCACTATGAACAAAGCTAGTGGAGGTGATGGAATTCCAGTTGAGCTGTTTCAAATCCTGAAAGATGATGCTGTGAAAGTGCTGCACTCAATATGCCGGCAAGTTTGGAAAACTCAGCAGTGGCCACAGGACTGGAAAAGGTCAGTTTTCATTCCAATTCCAGAGAAAAGAAATGCCAAAGAATGCTCAAACTACCACACAATTGCACTCATCTCACATGCTAGTAAAGTAATGCTCAAAATTCTCCAAGCCAGGCTTCAGCAATACGTGAACCGTGAACTCCCTGATGTTCAAGCGGGTTTTAGAAAAGGCAGAGGAACCAGAGATCAAATTGCCAACATCTGCTGGATCATGGAAAAAGCAAGAGAGTTCCAGAAAAACATCTACTTCTGCTTTATTGACTATGCCAAAGCCTTTGACTGTGTGGATCACAAGAAACTGTGGAAAATTCTGAAAGAGATGGGAATACTAGGCCACCTAACCTGCCTCTTGAGAAATCTGTATGCAGGTCAGGAAGCAACAGTTAGAACTGGACATGGAACAACAGACTGGTTCTGAATAGGAAAAGGAGTACGTCAAGGCTGTATATTGTCACCCTGTTTATTTAACTTCTGTGCAGAGTACATCATGAGAAATGCTGGACTGGAAGAAACACAAGCTGGAATCAAGATTGCTGGGAGAAATATCAATAAGCTCAGATATGCAGATGACACCACCCTTATGGCAGAAAGTGAAGAGGAGCTAAAAAGCCGCTTAATGAAAGTGAAAGAGGAGAGTGAAAAAGTTGGCTTAAAGCTCAACATTCAGAAAATGAAGATCATGGCATCCGGTCCCATCACTTCATGGGAAATAGATGGGGAAACAGTGGAAACAGTGTCAGACTTTAGTTTTTTGGGCTCCAAAATCACTGCAGATGGTGACTGCAGCCATGAAATTAAAAGATGCTTACTCCTTGGAAGAAAAGTTATAACCAACCTAGGTAGTATATTCAAAAGCAGAGACATTACTTTGCCTACTAAGGTCCACCTAGTCAAGGCTATGGTTTTTCCTGTGGTCATGTATGGATGTGAGAGTTGGACTGTGAAGAAGGCTGAGTGCCAAAGAATTGATGCTTTTGAAGTGTGGTGTTGGAGAAGACTCTTGAGAGTCCCTTGGACTGCAAGGAGATCCAACCAGTCCATTCTGAAGATCAACCCTGGGATTTCTTTGGAAGGAATGATGCTAAAGCTGAAGCTCCAGTACTTTGGACACCTCATGAGAAGAGTTGACTCATTGGAAAAGACTCTGATGCTGGGAGGGATTGGGGGCAGGAGGAGAAGGGGACGACAAAGGATGAGATGGCTGGATGGCATCACTGACTCGATGGACGTGAGTCTGAGTGAACTCCGGGAGATGGTGATGGACAGGGAGGCCTGGTGTGCTGCGATTCATGGGGTCGCAAAGAGTCAGACACGACTGAGCGACTGAACTGAACTGAAAGGCAGTTTATCATACAGTACTGGGACCTCACAGAACACCAAGACAGAGATGCAGTCAAGCCTCAGGAAGGCATGGGAAACTGGCAAGCCACTGGGAGATTCTATCCCTACCTCTCTCCATGCAGATCCTTGTTTTCTTTTTCTTAAGACTCATTTCCCTGCTTCTTCATCTACATGGCATAATGCAGCCATCCTCAACTGCTGTGTTTATGTGTGTTAATTTTTGCCTCCCAAAAGGTCAACATCTCCATTCCTTTGATTAGGTTCATCTGTTGCTATATTAAAAATTTACCCCAATACTTAGCAACTTAAAGCAGCAAACATTTATTATCTTGCTGTGTTTTTCAGAGCAGAAATCCAGGTGTGACTTAGCTGGGTGTCTTTTCCTCAAGATATCATATAAGGCCACAGTCAAGGCATTAACTAGAGCTGTAGTCTTTTCAAAAGGCTCTTCTGAGGGAAGATCTGCTCCTCATTTCACACACATGGCTGTTGGCAGGTTTCTGTCCCTTGCAGGTTGTTGGGTGCGCTGGCTATTGACTTCCCACAATTCCTTGCAATATGGGCCTCTCTGTAGGGCAGCTCACAGTATGGCAACTGGTTTCTGTCAGAGGAAAGTTGCAAGAAAGGGAGAGCAAGAAGTTGCTGTCTTTCTGTAACCTGATCTCAGAAGTGACATGACATGACTTGTGCCTGTTCAACTTGTGAGAAGTGAAACAGTAGGTTCAAAGCATAGTCAAGGGGGAGAAGGCAGAAATTCTATGTAGAGATCACTCAGGGCCTTTTAGAGACTGCTTATCACATCCTCTCTGTCTTTATCTTTCTCCCAGTTCCAGAGTCATTAGCACAAGCTTGTCATTGACTCAGCTTGGGCCCAGTGCCTATTGTCCCAGTGAGCTTAGAGGAGTGCAGACTCACGGTGTAGATGGTGTGCCCAGTGGTGGCAGTGGTTGGGCAAAACAAAGGGACCATCATGGATGAGGAAGGCAAGTGAAGAGTACAAACCCGAATAAAACGCTCCAAAATGTGACTCCTGCACATTTACTCAACTTTCTTACTTAATGGGAGCAAAATTTCCAAGCAGGTTATTCACCTCCCAAAAAGATTAGTTCTGTGCAGGAAGATTTTCTGAATAATTCAGATGCTTGAAGCCTTAATCCTAACGTATTATATGTAACTAAGGCTAAAGTATTTTTTAAAGAATTCATAATATGTTTCATTATTCTTTTTAAATTTGTTTTCATTTTTAAAATTATATATATATATAAATGTGTATAACATAAAATATACCATTTTATGGCTAGAATTCCAGCCTTCTAGCAGTTTCCTCAGTGCTGGAGTAACTTGTAGCTTCTTTGGCCTGTTTATGCTGATTTCCCAAGGTTGGCTGGGCTGGAAGGGAGCAAAGCATGAAGATTTGTAGAGGAACAGGGTCATGACAGGTGACAGAACCCAGTGGTGGAAGTGCTGCCTAGGCTGACAGCTTATCCAGCTTACCATCCCGTGCCCTCGCAATCCAAACCACAGTATTATCATACGTGTTAGGTAAAGTGGGCTAAACTGCTGACAAACAGCCTCAAAGTGTAATAATAGCTCAAGATAACACAAGAGAAGTTTCTTCCCCCTCTGACAAGCTCAGATAAATCCCAAATGAAAATATGTCCTGTCTTACAGAATATTTCCATGAGAAGCTAGAGATCACTTAGTGCTGATATGAAATCAATAAAAGCAAATGCTTTTGGCAGAGGGCTAAAGTCATTTGTTTGTCACGGGGCAAGGGTTTGGGTCTAGTTGTGACAACTCAAGTCAGAGCTACGCATGGAAGAGGAAGCTTCACTTAATATTCCTGTGACCATTTTCTTGTTATTAAAATTATATTTATATCCATAAATTCATTTTTATAAGCTCACACTAAGAGAATGGAAATAATTAAGTTTTTCAGCCTAAACAGCTCATTACGATTTCAGTCTGCAACATCTTCACAGACAAGTCATTATTTCTGATGATTTCACACTGTTATGTACAGCTGCGTCATGACAATGTGGGGGCAGTGAAATATTAGGGTTAGGCTGGGCCATCCATTGTCAGTTCCCATTTTAGTTGCTTATTAATGCCCTCCCCTTGCCCAGCACATGAATAAGCCCCTGACAGCCTATGGTTTGATATCATACTCAAAATTATTCGTTGGAGAAATGAAAGTTTTGCTCAGTTTTTCTCAGTCATTATTATTTTCCCTTTCAGAGTATTCAATTGGTGTAAAAAAGTTCAACGTGGCAGGTGTAGAGTCCTAAAGAATAATCATCTCTGCTGTGAATCCAGAGGAATCAAAGAGCCCAAAATATAGGTCACTTAGCAGTATCTTTGAAGCCTTCTTTTAGATTCTGACTGGCATTGCCCTGATTCCAGGGGCAGTGAGAACAGGGAGCCAAGAAGAGAGTAAAGAAAAGGGTTAGTGACTGATCACTTTGCCTATTCACGGGGTGTAAAAGCTCTCCCAAGGGCCCAGAAACACACAAAATTAACACACATGGAGACTTTGAAAGTATTTAGAGATGGGGCCAATATCCTAAAGACTCGGAATACAAACCTAGTTTGAAAATTAAAATAAGATTAGAAAATTCCCTTTTGGTTTCTCATCAAGGTATAGGAAATCATGGCCTCCATAAAATGAAAGCAAGTGATCACAAGGAACCACCTGGATGAGGTAAAACGATGGTTGCCTCAACTCCTCTCCATAAGAAGTTAGGTTTTGGCGCACCAGATTCAGATAGAGATTCCAGATTCCAGGATTCAAATCCAGGTCAGATTTGAAGCAAGGCAGGATTATAGGGTATGAGGCAGAGGAGGTCCAGTAAGAGCTAAGAAAACCTGTCCAGAGAAGTCAGCCTAACAGGCTGGGCAGAAGGGCAGGCTCCAGGATCAAGGGCTCAGACAGAACCCGGAGGAGTTTCTGATGAGGCCCTCCGTGCTGATGCTTCCTGAGGCATTTGGTTGAATTTCATCTGACTGCCCTGTCCCCGCTTGAGGCCAGAAGAAATCTGCCAGGCTCTGAGCTGGTTTACAGAAGGACTGAAACATGGGGTGAGATTATAAGGAAAGACTGAAAGGGATTAAAAAACAAACCCTCAGAATTATAACTCTGTAGAAATAGCCAGAAGTCAAGTCTTACCTCTGCCATAAACTAGCTGTTGCTTATTGAGAAATCAGCTTACTCTTTCAAACCCTTAGTTTCTCTATCTGTAAAGTGGGGCTCAGAATTCAGTGCAAGTTCTCATGTGTGACACAATCACCTGTTTGATTAGTTTAAAAAAATAAGTTTGTGTGTGGGGAGCCTTGAGCAGTAATATGCATTATACCTGAGGTATTTTTACATTTGTTACCCAGTATTTTGGTGCAGGCCAAGACATTTTTTGGAATAAGATTGGAGTCCTTCCCTTTACCTGCAAAAGCAACACCCATGATGAATCGTCAGTGATCTCATTTTTTAAAATTAATTTATTTCGATTTGGCTGTGCCGGGTCTGCATTGCTGCGCGCAGGCTTTCTCTTGTTGCACTGAGCAGGGGCTACTCTTTGTGGTAGTCCCTGGGCTCCTCACTGTCGTGGCTTCTCTTGTGGAGCACAGACTCCCGGCACAGGGACTTCAGTAGCTGTAGCAGGCAGCCTCTAGAGTGTGGTTCAACAGTTGTGGTGCACAGGCTTCGTTACTTTTAGTTACTTTGAGGCATGTGCAGTCTTCCCAGACCAGGGATCGAACCCGTGTCCTCTGCATTGTCAGGCAGATTCCTATCCACTCTACCACCAGGGAGGTCCTCTGGTTTTGTGTTTAAATGGAGTATACTGTTAGACTTCAGTTTAGACAGATATTTTATATCTTTTTTCTCACTCCCATTATTTCCACTCTTTTTTTTTTTTTTTTTTTGAGGAGGGGGGTGGCCCATGACAGGTTGATTAAAGTCCTTTTTTGCAAATTTTAGTTGTGCTTACATGCGTGCTAAGTTGCTCCAGTTGTGTGACTTGCCTTTAAAATGAGTCCTTTCAGATTATTCAGCGTGCTTTTCATAGAAACAGCAGCTTTCATTCCTTTACCACTGTATTTCATTGATATATTACTATGTTGTTGTTGCTGTTTGGTTGCTGAGTCATGTCCTATTCTTTTGCGAACCTGTGGATTGTAGCCCACCAGGCTCCTCTGTCCATGGGATTTCTCAGGCAAGAATACTGGAGTAGGTTACCATTTTCCTTCTCCAGGGGATCTTCCCCACCCAGAGACTGAAACTGTGTCTCCTTCATTGGCAGGCGGATTCTCTACTGTGGAGCCACCACTAACTCATTAGGTTGAAAGTGAAAGTTAGTCGCTCAGTCATGTCTGACTTTTTGTGACCCCATGGGCTATAGCCTACCAGGCTCCTCTGTCTATGGGATTGTCCAGGCAAGAATACTGGAGTGGATTGTCATTCCGTTTTTCCAGGGATCTTTCTGACCCAGGGATTGAACCTGATCTCCGGCATTGTAGGCAGATTCTTTACGGTCTTAGCCACCAAGGGCTTACCTAATTATAATTGCAGCTGGTTTGTGAGCAAATGCAACTGGTATTTGGCAGGCAAAGAACTCAGATGGTGAGAGCAGAAGCCAGTGAACATACAGGAGAACAGCCTCCCACTGGCCACAGACATCTGCTGGCATATGGAGAGAATGAAGAACGTCAGTCATTTCAGTCAGTCTGTTAAGTGAAGATGTGTCAGGAGTGCTTCGAATGAACCTCCTAAAATTGGTGGGGTAAAAGGAGAAGTGCATGTTTAAAGCTTGTCAAATGGTTCATGTTCAGGAGAAGTTGGTCCCCTGTCTTTCCTTCAGAAGCCTTCCTAAAAAATACCGTGCAGAATGATGATTCCTTGGTGTGATAAATCATGCTTAGGACTCCGACTCGAACCTTCATTTCCTTTATGCCCCTTGCCTCACTGCTCTAAGCACGTCAATCTGTCTCATAGTTCTGGCCCGTTCTTCCTCTCCCTGCTCTAGGGCTATCTTGTTGAAGCTTCATGTCCATAATTTTGGAAATGCACAACTTTCTGGTAGAATGCTAATCTCAGGTTTCCAGAGCAAATTGCTGGGGAGGACACTCCTTAATGGTTAATGGATTTGGAGTTCCATGTGCTTTTCCCCAAAACCTATAGGATATTTATAGCTGCTTTTGATGTTCTGTGATGTTTGACAGTAGAGTTTTCGAAAAGTCAAATAGGATAAAGTGTCCACCAATGAGCTGAGTGTGCCAAGATCACATTGGGGAGAAGTCATGCTCATTTGTAAAGTATTTTGCTTTGAAAGGCACTTTCCATATGGTATAGCAAAAGAAAGCAAATGTGAGGGAGGCAAATGTGCTTTCTATTTCTGATGATTCTGATTTTCCTTTTCCTGGCTCAGCAAAATTTGGGCTGCACACACTCCTGAAAGCCTCTTCTATCCTATCAGGGAGTCTCCTCTGATATGTTTATAACTGGACAGAAGGAAGAAATATTACAAACCCCATAAAGCTGCTCATAACTTGTCTAGGTGCTTAAAGAAAGGATAAAGTTTGTTCCACTGGTCAAGTGAATTGTATTGGAGCACTTGAGAGAAATAAGTTGGAAAGCTACCTCTTTTAGGCAGCATCATTCCATGACCATGCATTGAGGGCTATCATTTCTCTTATTCTTTGTGAGAGAGAAAGAACTACTCTGTAAAAGGACTAAAACTTGCATGAGGCTCTTCCAGTGGTCCACCACAGCCATAGAGAGATTCATAACACTTAGGAAAGGAGCACCCAGGGCCTGTGCTTCCTCTTCTGAGCCATTAATGGGAGTTAGTATCAAACTCAGAGGATCTCATCTTCTCTTAAGTGGGAAAGAGACTCTTCCACCCGTTGTCTCTGGAGATGAATAAATCTCCAACAAGAATAAAGAGTATAGATGTAGGGAATGGATGTGGGACGACGAATCTGCAGACTGGGATTGACGTATGTGTACTGCCAAGTGTAGAACGGATGGCTGGTGGAACCTACTGTGTGGCACAGGGGACTCAGCTCAGTGCTCTGTGGTGACTGAGAGGGACGGGATGCGGCTGGAGATGGGAGGGAGGTCCAAGAGGGCCAGGACGCATGTGCACAGGAAGGTGATTGGCTTTGTTCTACAATGGAGGCTAGCACCTCATTATGGGGCAACTATACCCCAATAAAGAAAGAGTATAGGAAAAATGATACAACTGAAGTTATTCAAAACAGACTCACAAACTTAGAGAACAAACGTATGGTTACCTGAGGGAAGAGAGGTGGGTGATAGATTGGGAGTTTGGGACTGACATGTTCACACTGTTAGATTTAAGATAGATAACCAACAAGGACCTACTGTATAGCACAGGGAACTCTGCTCAATATTCTGTAGTAACCTAAATGGGAAAATAACTTGAAAAAGAATAGATACAAGTATGTGTGTATAATCGAGTCACTTTGTTGTACACCTGAAACTAACATGACCTTGTTAATCAACTATATTCCAGTATAAAATAAAAATTAACAAAGAGAAAGTATAGGACTTTCTTACAAATATGTTGCCTCTGTAGGTGTCAGCAGGGCTCGATATATCTCTACTGTGGACATAAGCAAGCCTTCACTGCAGGAGGCTTCACAGAATTCTTTGGAAAATAAGATGGCATAGTGGAGAAAGGAAAGAAAAGGAAACAGGTCATCTAGGACCCAAGTGCAAATTTCATCCTGACATCATTCTGTATGATTCTCGCTGGGGGTGAGGTGGAACCTGGAGGAATGAGGTCGTGCTTTCAATCCCACTGCTTCTCTCCTCAGCGTGACTCTGGGTTCACAAGGTGAACTTTGGGTCACAAGATTGGATCCCTAGTGGGCACATAGCACTTTGCAAAATTTATTTAAAACATACAGGGAAGAGACCTCCATGGTGGTCCAGTGGCTAAGACTCTGAGCTCCTAATATTGGGGCCCTGGGTTCAATTCTTGATCAGGGAACTTGATCTCACATGCTGCCACTAAAGATCCTGCATACCATGACTAAGACTTGACGCAGCCAAATAAATGAATAAAAATAAGTAAAACATACGGAAAACAAGGAGGGCATGGCAACCCAAACCAGTATTCTTCCCTGGAGAATCCCATGGACAGAGGAACCTGACAGGTTACTACGGTCTATGGGTTGCAAAGAGTCCGACACCACTGAAGCCGCTTTAAACGCACAGGGAAAACACCTGATGATTATATGAGGAATTTGGCTTCTGAGTCAGAAAACAGAATCTTCTGATTGATCCTTAATGTCCATGGGATAAATCCATTATTTCTTGGCCCAAGTTTACCTTTTTTTGTTGATACTGTTTAGCTCTTGGAAGTTATATCACCTTAACTTAAGGAGAAACTTTTAAATGATGAAATAAGCAAACTAATGATGAAACTAAAAGTTCCCCAAAAGAAATAAAAAATGTGATGATCTGCAAAGGTCTAGGCTTTACATAGCCTAAGTGTCTCTGTCGAGACTTGTCCCAGGAAAACTGTCAAGACTTGTCCCAGGAAAAGACCACTTTTTAGTCTGAAAGCTCCTTGCAGACTTACAGATATGCACCGTCCTCTGAAGCCAGTCTCACAAGAGACAGACAGGAACAAACCTGATGACCTCAAAATGGCCTCAGTGTAAAAACTGGTCAGCTGTTAATCTCAGTCAACTCACTTTTATTTTCTTTTACATTTAGCGAATAAAAAGATTTTATTGTTGTAATAATGACATATGTTTTATCCTTCATTTCTACTCTATTGAATTAGAAATTTGAAGTCCAGATTATAGTGTTTTGGATCATAAAAGCTGCCGGGAAGGCACGATTCTAATACCTTGAAACAAATTGACAAAAGGGATCTTTGAACTGCAGATTTTCCTTTATAAACTCCAAGATGCACAGAAAATCTCCAGCTTCAGTTGTAACAAAACCAATAGCCAATCTGAAACATGTTTAATTTTGGATGACTTAAAATTGCTAGATCATTAATACTTCTGTTATCAACCTGCTGTCCTAAGGTAAGATTTCTTTATTTCAAAAGATTAGAGATTTGCCCTTCTTGAGTTTGTAGTTTTTAAGTGATTGTTTCTTTTTAGAAACTTTTCCTTCAAAAAATAAAATGTAATGAGATGGCAGCCAGGACTCATCTTCCAATAGGAAGGGTTGATGATATTCACAGCTTTCTTGCTCAGTTATACTTTATGCCTCTTTGGTATCTTTAATATTAAATCATTACACGAACCTTAAACATAGAGTAGCCAGATAGCCCATGATCACGGGTTTAAATCTATTGTTCTGCATCATCCTGTCTCACATTCATTATAAATTCATTATTTTTAAATATAGTATTCTCATTTATAGTTGTATTAGAGTTAACCTGGATTGGCTTCATAGACCTTCACTTTGTCTTTCCAGATGGTTTCATCTTATAATGTGTGAGAGGTACTTACAGTAAACAGAATTCTCAGTTTAGCTCATGGTTGCATTGAGAACAAGATCCATGTTCTTCTCCATCTCTTTCCAGATGCACTGAGTTAACTCCTTCATTTTACAGACAGCAAACAGGGCATTTACTGATAAAAAGAAGTGAGGTTGGACATTGGTAAATACTTGGATGGTGGTGGGGGAAGCAAGCTGTGCTGTGGCCTATGTACTCCTCTGTGAGATGCATGAAGACACCAGGCTACCAGTTGGTAGAGTCAGTTGGAGTCAGTGAAAACCATGGGAAGTTATGATTTAGGTGTATGTGAAATGTGTCTGGGAAATAGGTGCTGAGAAATTCTGCAGTAGAATATATCAAAAACAGTCTGAACACCCTTGCTTCAGTGGTTTTCTCAATAATTTTAAGCTATAATTCTGTAAGTGCTTCTCATTACTTGGTAATATTTTCTTTCCCCTAGTAAACCTTTTTGACAGCCAAGTGCTACAAGAAAAATGAAAGTGCATGTTTAGTTAAAATGAAGTACTGATTTTCTGTTTCCTGAGAAAGTGATAATAACTGCGTGACTTGCACAAAATATTTATGAACATTCACTATCCATTATGGGTGTCATAATGATATCACTAACTACTAGAAAATCAGAAAATAAAAATTTCCTAAAGAAGCAACAGCATATACTTCAAAAATTGGTAGGTATTTTTATTTTTTTTTTAGTTTTTTATTTTTAAAATTTTAAAATCTTTAATTCTTACATGTGTTCCCAAACATGAACCCCTCTCCCACCTCCCTCCCCATTACATCTCTCTGGGTCATCCCCATGCACCAGCCCCAAGCATGCTGTATCCTGCGTCAGACATAGACTGGCGATTCAATTCTTACATGATAGTATACATGTTAGAATGCCATTCTCCCAAATCGTCCCACCCTCTCCCTCTCCCTCTGAGTCCAAAAGTCCATTATACACAGCTGTGTCTTTTTTTCTGTCTTGCATACAGGGTCGTCATTGCCATCTTCCTAAATTCCATATATATGTGTTAGTATACTGTATTGGTGTTTTTCTTTCTGGCTTACTTCACTCTGTATGATCAGCTCCAGTTTCATCCATCTCATCAGAACTGATTCAAATGAATTCTTTTTAACGACTGAGTAATACTCCATTGTGTATATGTACCACAGCTTTCTTATCCATTCATCTGCTGATGGACATCTAGGTTGTTTCCATGTCCTGGCTATTATAAACAGTGCTGCGATGAACATTGGGGTACATGTGTCTCTTTCAATTCTGGTTTCCTCGGTGTGTATGCCCAGCAGTGGGATTGCTGGGTCATAAGGTAGTTCTATTTGCAATTTTTAAAGGAATCTCCACACTGTTCTCCATAGCGGCTATACTAGTTTGCATTCCCACCAACAGTGTAGGAGGGTTCCCTTTTCTCCACACCCTCTCCAGCATTTATTGCTTGCAGAATTTTGGGTCGCAGACATTCTGACTGGTGTGAAGTGGTACCTCATTGTGGTTTTGATTTGCATTTCTCTGATAATGAGTGATGTTGAGCATCTTTTCATGTGTTTGTTAGCCATCCGTATATCTTCTTTGGAGAAATGTCTATTTAGTTCTTTGGCCCATTTTTTGATTGGGTCGTTTATTTTTCTGGAATTGAGCTGCATAAGTTGCTTGTATATTTTTGAGATTAGTTGTTTGTCAGTTGCTTCATTTGCTATTATTTTCTCCCATTCAGAAGGCTGTCTTTTCACCTTGCTTATATTTTCCTTTGTTGTGCAGAAGCTTTTAATTTTAATTAGATCCCATTTGTTTATTTTTGCTTTTATTTCCAGAATTCTGGGAGGTGGATCATAGAGGATCCTGCTGTGATTTATGTCGGAGAGTGTTTTGCCTATGTTCTCCTCTAGGAGTTTTATAGTTTCTGATCTTACATTTAGATCTTTAATCCATTTTGAGTTTATTTTTGTGTGGGGTGTTAGAAAGTGATCTAGTTTCATTCTTTTACAAGTGGTTGACCAGTTTTCCCAGCACCACTTGTTAAAGAGATTGTCTTTACTCCATTGTATATTCTTGCCTCCTTTGTCAAAGATAAGGTGTCCATATGTGTGTGGATTTATCTCTGGGCTTTCTATTTTGTTCCATTGATCTATATGTCTGTCTTTGTGCCAGTACCATACTATCTTGATGACTGTGGCTTTGTAGTAGAGCCTGAAGTCAGGCAAGTTGATTCCTCCAGTTCCATTCTTCTTTCTCAAGATTGCTTTGGCAATTCGAGGTTTTTTGTATTTCCATACAAATCTTGAAATTATTTGTTCTAGTTCTGTGAAAAATGTGGCTGGTAGCTTGATAGGGATTGCATTGAATTTGTAAATTGGTTTGGGTAGTATATTCATTTTCACTATATTGATTCTTCCGATCCATGAACATGGTATATTTCTCCATCTATTAGTGTCCTCTTTGATTTCTTTCATCAGTGTTTTATAGTTTTCTATATATAGGTCTTTAGTTTCTTTAGGTAGATATATTCCTAAGTATTTTATTCTTTTCGTTGCAATGGTGAATGGAATTGTTTCCTTAATTTCTTTTTCTACTTTCTCAGTATTCATGTATAGGAATGCAAGGGATTTCTGTGTGTTGATTTTATATCCTGCAACTTTACTGTATTCATTGATTAGCTCTAGTAATTTTCTGGTGGAGTCTTTAGGGTTTTCCATGTAGAGGATCGTGTCATCTGCAAACAGTGAGAGTTTTACTTCTTCTTTTCCAATTTGGATTCCTTTTATTTCTTTTTCTGCTCTGATTGCTATGGCCAAAACTTCCAGAACTATGTTGAATAGTAGCAGTGAAAATGGACACCCTTGTCTTGTTCCTGACTTTAGGGGAAATGGTTTCAATTTTTCACCATTGAGGATAATGTTTGCTGTGGGTTTGTCATAGATAGCTTTTATTATGTTGAGGTATGTTCCTTCTATTCCTGCTTTCTGGAGAGTTTTTATCATAAATGGATGTTGAATTTTGTCAAAGGCCTTCTCTGCATCTATTGAGATAATCATATGGTTTTTATTTTTCAATTTGTTAATGTGGTGAATTACATTGATTGATTTGCAGATATTGAAGAATCCTTGCATCCCTGGGATAAAGCCCACTTGGTCATGGTGTATGATCTTTTTAATGTGTTGTTGGATTCTGATTGCTAGAATTTTGTTGAGGATTTTTGCATCTATGTTCATCAGCGATATTGGCCTGTAGTTTTCTTTTTTTGTAGTATCTTTGTCAGGTTTTGGTATTAGGGTGATGGTGGCCTCATAGAATGAGTTTGGAAGTTTACCTTCCTCTGCAATTTTCTGGAAGAGTTTGAGGAGGATAGGTGTTAGCTCTTCTCGAAATTTTTGGTAGAATTCAGCTGTGAAGCCGTCTGGACCTGGGCTTTTGTTTGCTGGAAGATTTCTGATTACAGTTTCAATTTCCGTGCTTGTGATGGGTCTGTTAAGATTTTCTATTTCTTCCTGGTTCAGTTTTGGAAAATTGTACTTTTCTAAGAATTTGTCCATTTCTTCCACGTTGTCCATTTTATTGGCATACAACTGCTGATAGTAGTCTCTTATGATCCTTTGTATTTCTGTGTTGTCTGTTGTGATCTCTCCATTTTCATTTCTAATTTTATTGGCTTGATTTTTCTCTCTTTGCTTCTTGATGAGTCTGGCTAATGGTTTGTCAATTTTATTTATCCTTTCAAAGAACCAGCTTTGGGCTTTGTTGATTTTTGCTATGGTCTCTTTTGTTTCTTTTGCATTTATTTCTGCCCTAATTTTTAAGATTTCTTTCCTTCTACTAACTCTGGGGTTCTCCAATTCTTCCTTTTCTAGTTGCTTTAGTTGTAGAGTTAGGTTATTTATTTGGCTTTTTTCTTGTTTCTTGAGGTATGCCTGTAGTGCTATGAACTTTCCTCTTAGCACTGCTTTTATAGTGTCCCACAGGTTTTGGGTTGTTGTGTTTTCATTTTCATTAGTTTCTATGCATATTTTGATTTCTTTTTTGATTTCTTCTGTGATTTGTTGGTTATTCAGAAGTGTGTTGTTCAACCTTCATATGTTGGAATGTTTAATAGTTTTTCTCCTGTATTTGAGATCTAATCTTAATGCATTATGGTCAGAAAAGATGCTTGGAATGATTTCGATTTTTTTGAATTTATCAAGGTTAGATTTATGGCCCAGGATGTGATCTATCCTGGAGAAGGTTCCATGAGCACTTGAAAAAAAGGTGAAATTCATTGTTTTGGGGTGAAATGTCCTATAGATATCAATTAGGTCTAACTGATCTAATGTATCATTTAAAGTTTGCGTTTCTTTGTTAATTTTCTGTTTAGTTGATCTGTCCATAGGTGTGAGTGGGGTATTAAAGTCTCCCACTATTATTGTGTTATTGTTGATTTCCCCTTTCATACTTGTTAGCATTTGTCTTACATATTGTGGTGCTCCTATATTGGGTGCATATATATTTATAATTGTTATATCTTCTTCTTGGATTGTTCCTTTGATCATTATGTAGTGGCCTTCTTTGTCTCTTTTCACAGCCTTTGTTTTAAAGTCTATTTTATCGGATATGAGTATTGCCACTCCTGCTTTCTTTTGGTCTCTATTTGCGTGGTATATCTTTTTCCAGCCCTTCACTTTCAGTCTGTATGTGTCCCTTGTTTTGAGGTGGGTCTCTTGTAAGCAGCATATAGAGGGGTCTTGTTTTTGTATCCATTCGGCCAGTCTTTGTCTTTTGGTTGGGGCGTTCAACCCATTTACGTTTAAGGTAATTATTGATAAGTATGATCCCGTTACCATTTACTTTATTGTTTTGGGTTTGGGTTTATACACCCTTTTCGTGTTTCCTGTCTAGAGAATATCCTTTAGAATTTGTTGGAGAGCTGGTTTGGTGGTGCTGAATTCTCTCAGCTTTTGCTTGTCTGTAAAGCTTTTGATTTCTCCTTCATATTTGAATGAGATCCTTGCTGAGTACAGTAATCTGGGATGTAGGTTATTTTCTTTCATCACTTTATGTCTTGCCATTCCCTCCTGGCCTGAAGAGTTTCTGTTGAAAGATCAGCTGTTATCCTTATGGGAATCCCCTTGTGTGTTATTTGTTGTTTTTCCCTTGCTGCTTTTAATATTTGTTCTTTGTGTTTGATCTTTGTTAATTTGATTAATATGTGTCTTGGGGTGTTTCGCCTTGGGTTTATCCTATTTGGAACTCTCTGTGTTTCTTGGACTTGGGTGATTATTTCCTTCCCCATTTTAGGGAAGTGTTCAACTATTATCTCCTCAAGGATTTTCTCATGATCTTTCTTTCTGTCTTCTTCTTCTGGGACTCCTATAATTCGAATGTTGGAGCGTTTCATATTGTCCTGGAGGTCTCTGAGATTGTCCTCGTTTCTTTTAATTCATTTTTCTTGTTTCCTCTCTGATTCATTTATTTCTACCATTCTATCTTCTATTTCACTAATCCTATCTTCTGCCTCCGTTATTCTACTATTTGTTGCCTCCAGAGTGTTTCTGATCTCATTTATTGCGTTATTCATTACATTTTGACTCTTTTTTATTTCTTCTAGGTCCTTGTTAAACCTTTCTTGCATCTTCTCAATCCTTGTCTCTAGGCTATTTATCTGTGATTCCATTTTGATTTCAAGATTTTGGATCATTTTCACTATCAATATTCAGAATTCCTTCTCCGGTAGATTCCCTACTTCTTCCTCTTTTGTTTGGTTTGGTGGGCAACTCTCCTGTTCCTTTACCTGCTGAGTATTCCTCTGTCTCTTCATCTTGGTTATATTGCTGCGTTTGGGGTGGCCTTTTTATATTCTGGTAATTTGTGGAGTTCTTTTTATTATGGAGCTTCCTCACTGTGGGTGGGGTTCTATCAGTGGCTTGTCAAGGTTTCCTGGTTAGGGAGGCTTGTGTTGGAGTTTTGGTGGGTGGAGCTGGGTTTCTTCTCTCTGGAGTGCAGTGGAGTGACCCATAATGGGTTATGAGACATCAAAGGTTTTGGGATAATTTTGAGCTGCCTGTATATTGAAGCTCAGGGGAGTATTCCTGTGTTGCTGGAGAATTTGCATGGTATGTCTTGTTTTGGAACTTGTTGGCCCTTGGGTGGAGCTTGGTTTCGGTGTAGGTATGAAGTCATTTGATGAGCTCCTCTTGCTTAATGTTCCCTGAATTCAAGAGTTCTCTAATGTTTTCAGGCTTTGGATTTAAGCCTCCTGCTTCTGGTTTTCAGTTTTATTTTTACAGTAGCCTCTAGACTTCTCCATCTATACAGCACCGATGATAAAACATCTAGGTTAAAGATGAAAAGTTTCTCCACATTGAGGGACACTCAGAGAGGTTCACTGCCCAAGGATAATAACTAAACATGAACAGTGGCAGGAAATGTGTTTAATTTTTTATATGACTTTTCATATATATGAAATGATTGTTCCTCTAAATTTATTTTACTCATGTTAAATTCTGTGGTTTCCTTTGTAGGCATGAAAAGAAAAGGATAGTTCTTAATAAACTGGCCATATTTTTTGAAGAACTTGGTAAACATTTGAGGAATGTGAGTTTTATGTCAGTGCCATCAAATGATTCAAATGGAAATAACAGTCAAATTAATTCCAATCGTAGCTTAGTATTTTCAGGCAATTTATGCAATCCAAAAAAAAAAAAAAAAGCTTTGAATGCTCATTTAAGAGAAGATGAAATACTTGCAATTATTGTAAATTTAGTTAAACATTTCAATATTGAAGGTAAAGTTATTTGAATATAAATTGGTATAGTGCAGTCTTATGATAAAACAAACAAAAACTAAAAAGCCACCTCTGACTATAGTAAGAGATTGATCAAGGTGAACCATATTTGAAATTGATTGTAACACACGCATAACTAATCAATGGATTTCCTAAATGGCTCAGCAGTAAAGAATCCGCCTGCCAATGCAGGAGACTCAGGTTCAATCTTTGTGTCAGGAAGATCCCTTAGAGAAGGAAATGGCAACCCATTCCAGTATTCTTGCCTGGGAAATCCCATAGACAGAGGAGTTTTGTGGGATACAATCCATGGGGTCCCAAAAAGAGTCGGACATGACTTACTGACTAAACAACAGCAACTATTAGACTTCAGCCCAAACAATCTTTAATACTCTACCAGTTGAAGTAGAAATCAAGACTTGTCAAATTTTACAAACATTTTTATATATACAAATATTTTTATATATACATACATGAGGACTTCTATCTTATGGATGCTGATACTCTATTTCAATCTCCTCTGCCTCCTGGTTTTTGGTTTATATTTTATCTGTTTATCATTTCTTGATGACTTCTGAGATGGTACAGTCTTTCTGATTCATGAATTCCTTTTTCATGAAATATATCTGACTACTTATTTAGTGTATTCTTTATTTCAACTATGACTTTATTTATTTATTTTATCATTTTATTCATATTTAATGTTTTCTCTCGACTTTTGGGGCTTCCTTGATAGCTCAGTTGGTAAAGAATCCGCCTGCAATGCAGGAGACCTGGGTTTGATTCCTGGGTCGGGAAGATCCCCTGGAGAAGGGAAAGGCTACCCACTCCAGTATTCTGGCCTAGAGAATTCCATGGACTGTATTGGACTGTGTGATACAGTCCATAGACTCGCAAAAAGCTGAACAAGACTGAGCAACTTTCACTCACTTGACTTTTTAATATTATCATTGACTATAAAGGTAAATAATATATAGTGTTTTTCTAAAAGATTGTATACTTAAAATCAGGTTTCAAAGGACACACATAGGTCTATTTTAGTACTTTAATCACTAATTCTTAATTCACATTGTTTTATCCACTATTTCTCAGGTATTTCAGGTTTAAATACAATCCTTCTTTTATTGGGTGCAATGATTGAATTATGTTCCCCTGAAAGATACATTCAAATTTTAGTCCCCAGTACCTGTAAATGTGGCTTTATTTGGAAATAGGGTCTTTGCAGATGTAACCAAGGTAAGGTCAAACTGAATTAGAGTGGGACTTAAAATCAATTTCCCATGCTCCTTGGAAGGAAAAACTATGACAACTTAGACAGCGTATTAAAAAGCAGAGACATTACTTTGCCAACAAAGGTCCATTTAGTCAAAGCTATGGTTTTTCCAGTAGTCATATATGGATGTGAGAGTTGGACCATAGAGAAAGATGAGCACTGAAGAATTGATGCTTTTGAACTGTGGTGCTGGAGAAGACTCTTGAGAGTCCCTTGGACTACAGGGAGATCAATCCAGTTAATCCTAAAGGAAATCAGTCCTGAGTATTCATTGGGATGACTGATGCTGAAGCTGAAGCTCCAATACTTTGGCCACCTGATGCGAAGAACTGACTCATTGGAAAAGACCCTGATGCTGGGAAATATTGAAGGCAGGAGGAGAAGGGGACAACAAAGGATGAGCTGGTTGGATGATATCACCGACTCAATGGACATGAGTTTGAGCAAGCTCTGGGAGTTGGTGATGGACAAGGAAGCCTGGCATGCTGCAGTCCATGGGGTCACAAACAGTCACACACGACTGAGTGACTGAACTGAACTGATCTGAAAGTCAGTGACTGGTATTTTTATAAAAGAAAGAAAGGAGACTTGGATACAGAGACGACCCAAGGGAAGAAGATTACGTGAAGATGAAGGGAGAAATTACAGTGATGTGTCTACCAGTCAGAGCGCCAAGGGTTTCCAGGAGCCACCAGAAGCTATGAGGAAGCAAGGAAGAATTCTTCCCTAAGGCCTTCCGTGGGGACATGACCTCGCCAATATCTTGATTTGATTTCGAGCCTCCAGAACTCTGAAAGAACACATTTTTGTTGTGTTAAGCCACCCAATTTGTGGTGATTTGTTATGGCAGCCCTAGAAAACTAATATATGATGAAAGGGGATTTTATAGTCAGAAGCCCTTACAAGCTATAGAGTTCTTGAATTTGGCACCATTGCAAATAACAGTACTCCTTCAGGGTTTGTTCATTTCTCTGTGGAGAGGAACTTCATTACCTGCTTAAATCTGGTCAAAATACATGATTTGGTTGGCATTGGATGGTTCCCTTTATACCCCGGATTTCTGCCAGATTAATGCTTATTTTAGCTTAGCTTCTTTTAAGTCTTGTGTTTTTGTTGTTTTTAATTTATGTATTTATTTATGGCTGTACTGGGTCTCCATTGCTGTGCATGGACTTTCTCTCATTGTGGCAGGTGGGGACTACTCTCTAGTTGCTGTGCACGAGCTTCTCATTGGGGTGGTGTCTCTTGTTGCAGAGCGTGGGCTCCCGAGCATGCAGGCTTCAGCAGTTGGGACACATGGGCTTAGTTGCTCCGTGGCATCTGGGCTCTTCATGGACCAAGGATCAAACTCGTGTCCCCTGCATTGGCGGGCATATTCTCAACCACTGGATCACCAGGGAAGTCCTAGTTTAGTTTAGTGTGTGTGTGTGTGTGTGTGTGTGCGTGTGCACACGTGTGTGTGTGTCCTCTTGGTTTTCATGGCTTTACTAATCCTGTAACTAAAGGAAGAAGCAGAAAATTGTGAGCTCTTTGGAAAGAATGTGGGCAGTGGAGGGAACTGAACAGGGGGTCGGATTCATGTGGACACCCTCGGCATTCATTGCAGTGCCTTTCACATGTAGGAAGAAAAACCAAGGAAAGATTTTTGTGTGTTGGCTTTAAAGTCAGTAGGGTATCTGTATACCATAGGAGTGTAGGACCACATGAGTGTCTTTTACTAAGTACCGAGGGATGATTTACCTTTTTCAAACTTAATTCTGCAACAGCCCCTTAACAGTCCACAATCAGGATTAGACAGATTTCTGTTTTTGCTGCAGTGCAGAATTAGTTATCTAGTCATCAACTGCAATAATAATATTTCATAGTAATTTGAATACTCTTATAATTTTCTAATATTTTTGCTCCCTTAAATAACCATGAATTATTTATCGCATTCTATTATTACCTATTTAATGTATTCGTGGAAACCAAGATTAGCAAGGTTTAGATATTTAACCTAAGTCACAGAACCCCAGTTCAAGGCCCTATCCAATACTGTATTTCAGCAAAGTATTAAAAACTGTGAGAGATACTGAGAACATTGTTTTTTTCTTTTTGCCAAATTTCTGGTATATATCATGGACACTGGTTAATGTGGAAAATGTTTTGTTTTTCCATCTCAAAGTCTGTCTTCTTAGTTTTGTATTATAGAGAAGAGTATACTGCCAGTATGTTAACCAGGAGAACTAACTTGAAGTAGGAAATGAGGTAGAGCATCTTTTGGCAGAAAATGGAAAGTAATTACTAAATTTTTTGGCAGGGTAGCCCAAAGGAATCAGTCACTTTGGCAGTGATAGATGAGAGCGACTTAAAAGATGTCTTATTTTAGTAACATTCTGTTTTTTTCAGGGTTTTTTTTTTTTTTTTTTTTTAGTTTTATTGGAGTGTAGTTGATTTGCAGTGTTGTGTTAGTTTCTGCTGTAGAGTAAAAGTGAATCAGTTATACACATACATATATCCCCTCTTTTTAAGATGCTTTTCCCACATAGGTCAATATATAATATTGAGCAGAGTTACCTGTGCTATACAGTTCTTGTCTAGTCACTAAGTCATGTCTCACTCTTTTTCAACCCCATGGACTCTAGCCCTCCAGGCTCCTCTGTCCATGGGATTTTCCAGGCAAGAATACTGGAGTGGGTTGCCATTTCCTTCTCCAGGGGATATTCCTGACCCAGAAATTGAACCCACTGCTCCTGCATTGCAGGCAGATTCCTTACTCCTTAGCTACCAGGGAAGCCTACTTACTATTTTAGTGGGCCCTTATTAGGTATTTCTTTTATAGATAATAGTAGTGTATATGTGTCAATCCCAATCTCCCAATTTATCCTCACCCTCTTTCCCCCTTGGTAATCATAAATTGTTTTCTATATCTGTAACTCTGTTTCCCTTTTGTAAATAAGTTCATTTGTAACCATTTTTAAAAAAGATTCTTCATATAAGCAATAACATATGATACTTGTCTTTCTCTGTCTGACTTACTTCACTCACTTTGACAATCTCTAGGTCCAAGTAACATTCCTGATAATGTAGATGAGTTGCTTATCTAGCTTTAAAGAAATTCAAGAGTTAGGAATGTCCATAGAGAGAGGAAATGTGGGCTCCATTCTTATATTGAAAAATGCTTTCTGATGAAATAAATGCCCACATCATTGCCCCCCTGCGAACAACAGTTACTCACTGGAGAGCAACTACTTGGACTTCTTAAGGTCATTACATGAATTTGAAATATTTTACTATACCCTGGGAAAATTCAGTTCAAAAAAATGGCTTTCAATTTTATTTTTTTAGATTGAAAATACTTTGTTTTAAAATTTTTTTCTTTGAAATAATTTCCTTATGTTAAAACTGCACCTATACCTTTGCTGTTAATTATTATCTTAATGACGACCAGACCAATAAAGAGGGAAATAAAGTGGTGTCACTACATCACAAACTGCTGCAGTGAAAATGTGCATGATAGCTGAGCCAAAAGAGAGAGGGTTAAAGCAATAGTTTAGTGGTTGTAGGTCTAGACAACTTTGCATTCTCATAGTCCAGAATTTCTCTTCTCAATGGACTGTTTTCTGTTTCCATTCATTCCACAGTTCTCTAACTTTTTATTATGTGCCTTATATAGTAACTGTCAATAAGACTAAATTTACTAAGGACTGTTACCACGTTTTCTGAAGAACATCTATATTTAGAACTGTGAAAGTTTAACTGAACTCTTGTTTTCAGGGCACACTGCCAATTACATACCTGAATAATGCTGAGATCATGGCCAGGATTGTGATTCCAGGAAGATATTGTACTAAAAAGGAAGGATTAAATTAAATGGGTGGAATTTTTTTTCCCCAGTGATTTCATTCAAGGAAAAATCCAAACTGGTCCTAATTTGGATTCTGAAAAGACCAAATTAAGTTATTACACTATGATAGCAAACATATTGATTTGCTAATAATATCAAGTTTGATAATGAATAAAATGCAATTGAGAAGAATTTTATGTGAAAATTATCTTTAGATATTGTTCACATTGATAAATTCAAGAAATATATAAAACAAAATGTTTATTTTTAATAACATCATCTGCTAAATGGTGTTATTCTAATTCAATAAAGATTTAACATTTCGTTACCATTTAACTTCTTTTATTTAGTAATGAATCTTATTGATTACTTTTATTTCACTTGCATATATTGCACTGAAAACTGGGGAAATTGTCTCATATTTTTAATAAACATCCCTACCTAAATTCCTTGCAAAGCGCTGAGAAAAATTCTATTAACAAATTTCCTCATTTTGGACTTCCCTGGTGGCTCAGTTCTGAAGAGTCTGCCTGCTAATGCCGGAGACACAGTTTGATCCCTGATCCGGAAAGTTCGCACACGCCGAGGAACAGCTAAACCTGTGGGCCACAAATACTAAGCCCCTGCAACCACTGAGGCCCAAGTGCCCTAGAGCTCATATTCCACAACTCAAGAAGCCATGGCAATGAGCAGTCTGCACACCACACTAGAGAGCAGGCCTGCTTGCTGCAACTGGAAAAGAGCCCAGGCAGCAGCAAAGACCTAGCACAGCCAGAAAGAAGTAATTTTTTAAAAAATTCCCTCATATTTTCATAATTAAATATACCAATATTGTAAATTGGTAATTAAAAAAAATCTACTTAAGTTGATTTAGTAAATATAGGGGATTCTTATTTATAAAATAAATGTGTTCCTGACAATGGTAAACAGATCACTATCACTTCAAAATACTAGAAATTATGTGTTCAATAAATCTTATCTTAGACGTTCAAAGGGAATTTTTAGTGGAATTTCTTTGTAAATACCACTTTGTTTTTGATAATTCATTTTTTAGACCAAATTTGCATCATAAATATACATTATATAATTAATTTATTGAAGACTCTCATTCTGTGCACTTCTACTGGAGAGAAAAATTGCTAAGTTTTGCTTATTTTTCTCAATCCTGCTCTCCTGACCACCCCGAGCATTTCCTCAGTCCAGGGCTTGCATGAACTTTGGAAGGAGGGTCTGAAATCTGGGTGTCACTATGTCACATACACCCCACTTGCAGGATGACAGAGGGAAAGTGAGTCGCGATCTCTGATCTCTGTAAGCGTGAGAAGTCTAGAAACAGTTCACCCCAGGATTTTCCATACCCTTATTAGAATTGTATAAAAGAAAATGAGTCAGAGGTGAACATCTGACTCTATAAAAAGCTGTTCTGTCTTTGGTATAGGATATGACATTTCATTTCTAGGAAGCACAGTATGATGTAGTGGTTAAGAGTATAAGACAGCTCAAAGTGCGTGTATGACACTCAGAGTCACTCCGCTTCAGGATAATTTACTTAACCTTTCTTTAACTTTTGTTTCCTCATTTGTAATAGAGCCTTGAAATAATACCTACCTCCTAGAGTTATTCTGAGAGTTAACGAGATAATACATGAAATCACTAGCATGTCTGGTACCACCTAGTAAGAACTAAATAAAAATGTGGGGTTGTTGCTTTGTTATCATTATCATCCATGGAAAAATAAAAGAGAAGCTATAGGAAAATACAGGAGAAAACAGAGTCCTTAACCTTCTAGGATTAAAAACATTATCATTGGCAGAAAAGGACAATTCTGAATTCAGTTATGAATCACAAAACTCAAAATAACGTAAAATCAAGGTACTTTCCTCCTACTAAAATCCCTTGTTACTCAAATATTTTCTATTTATTTAATTTACATTGTATAATAAATGACAGTGTTAGAGCAGAAAATAAATATATAAATAAGACTAGGAGAAGGCAATGGCACCCTACTCCAGTACTCTTGCCTGGCAAATCCCATGGGTGGAGGAGCCTGGTAGGCTGCAGTCTATGGGGTCCTTAGGAGTCGGACACGCCTGAGCGACTTCACTTTCACTTTTCACTTTCATGCATTGGAGAAGGAAATGGCAACCCACTCCAGTGTTCTTGCCTGGAGAATCCCAGGGGCGGGGGAGCCTGGTGGGCTGCCGTCTCTTGGGTCGCACAGAGTCGGACACGACTGAAGTGACTTAGCAGCAGCAGCAGTCTAGAGGTAGCCAACCTGACTGAAATGTAGTAGTGCTAAGTGTTAGTCGCTGAGGCATGTCTGACTCTTTGTGACCCCATGGACTATAGCCCACCAGGCTCTGCCGGGGGCCAGCGTGAGGAACTCCGCCCGTGGCAAAGGTCATGAGGGAGGAGGCTTGGCACACGCAAAGGCGTGATCAAGCCTCAGGGAACCCCCCGTTCCCGAGCATCTAACCCCCAAACCAGAGTCTGTTTTATGCTCTCACCTACACCTCTGACTTTACGGGGGGCTCTCCCCCATAACCATTTCTCTCGGAGAAGGAGTTAACTTGCAGCTCCAAGTCAATAAAAATTCGTGGGCGTGACAAGAGTATTTCAGCTTACGGACTCCTCTGAAGGTTATCTAGCCCACCTGTATAGGTTCATCCGGCCACATGTGATTGTTTACAGCCTCCCAATCTGAGAGGCATGAAATGTTTTAGACTTACTAAAGGCAAATTCTCTTGTGGAGTCAGAAATTATTAGTATAATGGGTTGGTTAGGAATTATATTGGTGAAGGGTTTTTTCATTTGTTGTGTCATTAATTGCTGCTAATTCCCTGCTCTGGGTGGGACAAGGATGTCTCAGGTCAAACCTCTCTGCTGACAGACTAGCTTGTGTGACAGGATTATCCATACTGCTGCCACTGCGCACATGATTGTTTACTACCTCTCAACCATAAACAGCGCAGAGAGCTTTGGAGTATTTTGAGAGTCTTAATTAGCATAGGGCTTTTTCTTCTTGTTGAGTCAATGATTGCCGCCAGGCCTCCATATCTTTAGGCACCTGGGAATATATTAATCAATGTATTTGGAATATAGAAAAGGAAATATAGTAGTTTTTAAGGTTAGCAATACTAGACTTTTTGAGTTAATGAATTTTCTCTTTTGTAATAGATCACTGTACTTTGTTATAAATCACTATGTCCTTGCTATGTAAAAATGTAACTTTATCACTATCTTAAGACTAAATAGATCTTAAGGGGAACATCAGTGAAAGGATTTTCATTTGTTGGGCTGATGTTTGCTGCTAAATCTCCATATTCCCTGCCCTTATAATGAATATAACTAACATATAGGAGAAATAAGAATTAACCTTTAAGCATATAGGAGAAATAAATATTAACCTTTAAGATTAATCATGTTAACCTTGGGTTAAATGAATTCCTTTCTTGATTGTAACTCACTACACCCTCACCCTATAGGAATGTAACTTTATTTGGAGGGTGGCGCCTGGTTTAAGAAAAAACACCCTTGGAAGAAATAAATTTTTTGGTTATCAGAAAGAAAGGATCATAAAATGTCAGCAGGTCTCACTCATGGCCAGAAGATGATGTAATATCCCTAAGACCTTTTTTTTATACATTTATGTGAAGCACCTGATTTTGATAAAGGTCAGGACTGCTGACCCCCGTGTGACTCCGTATTCATCCCTATATGTAACAAAAGGTATATAAGCAAACCCAAAAATAAAGAAATCGGATCAGTTTCCGGAAAGACTGATTCCCCCATGTTGCTTCTTTCTTGCTCCCGTTTCTCTGGCTGAATTCCCATCTGGATTCAGCCTCCTTTTCTCCACTACACTATCTCCTACTATACTATCCGTTTCTAATCTCTCTATATATCTGTAATTAAATATGTATTTTTCCAAAGACGCTGACGCCGTCCCCACCTTCGAATTCCCTGGATCCACCGGGGCTGGACCCCGGCAAGGCTCCTCTGTCCATGGGATTCTCCAGGCAAGAATACTGGAGTAGGTGGCAAATCCCTTCTCCAGGGGGTCTTCCTGACCCAGGGATCAAACCTGGATTTCCTGCATTGCAGGCAGATTCTTTACCATCTGAGATACAGAGAAGTTGACTGAAATGTCCAGCTTGCAAATATCCCACATCCATTCAAAGTAATGTATTTCACAGTGAGCAATATTCAGATGTGTGGAAGTGGTTATTGGCTTGTGAACAACAAATATCTCAAGAAACTTGTTTCCATAGGTTTCTATATAGTGTATTATCTCTAAGGAGACATTTGTACCACTTATGTGATCTTCCTCTGGTCTCAATTTCAGATTAGCAGATGCACTTCTTAATTTTACTTTAGTTTCTTGTTGAATTTTTTAAGAAGCAATCTAATTGGGAAAAGTTGGAAGAGTGTTAAAAATATTTTAGTTATTCATAATTCCTAATCATTCAGTATCCTTATCCTATTATGATTTGAGTATCCCTGCATGATGTCATTTTGGCTGATGACTGTGTTTCAAGATTCATCATCTCTACTCTGATAGGGTGATGAAAATGTCTAGGAAAATATTGTATTACTTTTGAGGAATAGAGAGATTTAGGTAAAGTATTTTTATTTAAATTATGACTGAAAATATGACTCAGTCAAAAATAGATTTGCTCTTGCATTTCAGCAATTTTGATTTATTTTTAGAAAATATTTCCAGTATTCTGGGAGGTGGATCATAGAGGATCCTGCTGTGATTTATGTTGAAGAGTGTTTTGCCTATGTTCTCCTCTAGGAGTTTTATAGTTCTGGTCTTACATTTAGATCTTTATTATTTTTTAATTAAATTTGTATTTTTACTTTATTTTACTTTACAATACTGTATTGGTTTTGCCATACATTGACATGAATCCACCATGGGTGTACATTCGTTCCCAAATATGAACCCCCCTCCCACCTCCCTCCCCATAACATCTCTCTGGGTCATCCCTGCGCACCAGCCCCAAGCATCCTGTATCCTGCATCAGACATAGACTGGCGATTCGTTTCTTACATGATAGTATACATGTTTCAATGCCATTCTCCCAAATCATCCCACCCTCTCCCTCTCCCTCTGAGTCCAAAAGTCCGCTCTGCACATCTGTGTCTCTTTTGCTGTCTCACATACAGGGTCATCATTGCCATCTTTCTAAATTCCATATATATGTGTTAGTATACTGTATTGGTGTTTTTCTTTCTGGCTTACTTCACTCTGTATAATTGGCTCCAGTTTCATCCATCTCATTAGAACTGATTCAAATGTATTCTTTTAAACGGCTGAGTAATACTCCATTGTGTGTATGAACCACAGCTTTCTTATCCATTCATCTGCTGATGGACATCTAGGTTGTTTCCATGTCCTGGCTATTATAAACAGTGCTGCGATGAACATTGGGGTACATGTGTCTCTTTTGATTCTGGTTTCCTCAGTGTGTATGCCCAGCAGTGGGATTCTGGGTCATACGGTAGGTAGTTCTATTTGCAATTTTTTAAGGAATCTCCACACTGTTCTCCATAGCGGCTGTACTAGTTTGCATTCCCACCAACAGTGTAGGAGGGTTCCCTTTTCTCCACACCCTCTCCAGCATTTATTGGTTGCTGACTTTTGGATGGCAGCCATTCTGACTGGTGTGAAGTGGTACCTCATTGTGGTTTTGATTTGCATTTCTCTAATAATGAGTGATGTTGAGCATCTTTTCGTGTGTTTGTTAGCCATCCATATGTCTTCTTTGGAGAAATGTCCATTTAGTTCTATGGCCCATTTTTTGATTGGGTTGTTTATTTTTCTGGAATTGAGCTGCATAAGTTGCTTGTATATTTTTGAGATTAGTTGTTTGTCAGTTGCTTCATTTGCTATTATTTTCTCCCATTCAGAAGGCTGTCTTTTCACCTTGCTTATATTTTCCTTTGTTGTGCAGAAGCTTTTAATTTTAATTAGATCCCATTTGTTTATTTTTGCTTTTATTTCCAGAATTCTGGGGGGTAGATCATAGAGGATCCTGCTGTGATTTATGTCGGAGTTTTATAGTTTCTGGTCTTACATTTAGATCTTTAATCCATTTTGAGTTTATTTTTGAATGTGGTGTTAGAAAGTGATCTAGTTTCATTCTTTTACAAGTGGTTGACCAGTTTTCCCAGCACCACTTGTTAAAGAGATTGTCTTTAATCCATTGTATATTCTTGCCTCCTTTGTCGAAGATAAGAAATGTTATTGAAATGTACTGTACACAGCATTGCATTTTTTCATACTGTGTGCACTGTCTTAATTCACTAATTTATATTTCTTCGGAAAACTATCTGACCTTGACTAATATTCATTAATGTAAGTGATTTTATATAAAAGATCTGCAAGCTTTCCTTAAGTGCTTTTCAGAATCATTACAGAAATAATCTCCAGAATCTCTGTTGTTCTGTCTATCACAAGTCCATATGATGTAGAATGGGTTTTAAAAACGTTCATCTTTGAGATTAAGCCACTTAGATTAAAAGGAAATATCTTGCATATTTAACAACCTGGCTGAAAACCTAAAGTAGAATTTGAAATATGTTTGATGAGTTTCACCTGGTCTTTCTGGTCCACTCTTCATCATATTCATTACCTACATCTTACAAATCTCTTTTAAAGGAGAACATTGATAAGATTTTTCTTAACTTACATTGTTGCCATAGAGGTGGTTTCCAAGCTCATACATCCAGTAAATGCAAACAAATGCTTTTCAAAATAAATGTCAGCTCTGTGTTTATATCAGATGAGGGCTTTAAAGTTGGGCCATTATAACTGAATAGTCTAACAATGCAACTCAAAAAGATACATGTACCTGTATACATGTATGTGTCTGTGTGGGGGTGTGTTTTTCTACTATATGTATATATAAAATCTAACGCATATATGATTCTTTCTTCTTTTTTAAACTATAGTGCTGTACGTAACTTTTGGCTTAGTGCTCTGTCTTCTAGATCAGTGGTATTCAAATATTCTGAATGTACACTTCATCAATAATATTTTAAAGCAAACATCCTTTCTGTTCATAGTTGTATTATAAATTCTTTGTACTACTATACTCATATGCATATTATAACTATACAGAAAAAAAATTAGAACTTAGAAAGGGCATTTCATTTTATTAATACTACAGAAATACTTCCTCACCTTTGCTCTGTCTGATTTCAAACCTTGGAAAAATCTTGGTATTACACGTTTCAAAGGTCTGGATCTCAGCTAGTTTTATTTTGATACTTGTCTTTAACTGGTCTTTTTATTGGATATAGTTGATAACTTACTTTCACCAACCCCTCCTCTAAGTCTTGCATAGCTTCTTCTAATAAGTACAGATATATTTATTAATATTCAAAACCTTCTGAAAAGAGTCTAGAAAATTTAAATATTGGTTTACCAAGTTTGGGAATATAATAATATACACTCAAGAAATAATCATGAGATAAGTCTGTGCACACTGAGAACCCATTCTGAGACAGTCTTGGGTCAAAACTCTATGTTTTTCTGTTTTCTACTATAGAGTCTTGAGCCAAAACTCTACCTTTTCCTATTTCCTGCTAGTTGCAGTGATGCTTCCACTAAACAAGGCTGAGATATCAGAAACTCTTAGATAATGTAGAGGAGGAAGCCAGAAACTTAGGGAGATGGAAATTTTCAATTGAGTTTTGCTGCGAGACTTTCATTTTCACCTTTATCACGTACCCAGAAAGGATCCCCAAGGACACTCTGTTAACCAAGAAATAAAATATATATCGGGCTTCCCAGGTGGCTTAGTGGTGAAGAATCTGCCTGCCAGTGCAGGAGACACAGGAGCTGTGGGTTTGATCCCTGGGTCTCCCCTGGAGAAGGAAATGGCAGCCCACTGAAAAATCCTATGGTCAGAGAGGAGCCTGGTGGGCTCCTCCATCCATAAGATTGCAAATGAGTCAGACACAACTTAGTGACTGAGCATGCACACAAAATATATATTAGCTACGTAAGGATTAATATGTTTGAAAAATGCTAGGGAATGCATGTCTCTGTTAGGCTCAGTATGAAAGTTTCAAAAAGTCCTGGCTTTGAAACTAGTTCTCTGACTTAGAATCTGATCAAATCTCCTGTTGGCAGAGTCCCATGGCTATAGTTAATCACCAGGAAATGGTCATCTATTACTGAAATAAACAGTAAGCTATTGTGGTCATCACAACAGTTTGACCCATGAATGTCTTTGTTGGTAGTTAATTGATCACGGGGACTTCCCTTGTGGCTTGGTGGTAAGGAATTCACCTGCCAATGCAGGAGACACAGGTTCGATCCCTGGGTCAGGAAGATCCCCTGGTGAAGGAACTGGCAACCCACTCCAGTATTCTTGCCTGGGAAATCCCACAGACAGAGGAGCCCAGTGGGCTAAACTCCATTGGGTTGCAAAAGAGTTGGACACTGCTTAGTGACCAAACAACAAGTTGATCATTGATCATATGATCCCTAGAACTCTAACTAAATAGGGAGGCTTGTAAAGTTAGGCTTCATTAAAAAAATAGAAACCAAAAAAACACCTAAATCTGGAAATGAAATATGATTTGAGTTATATGAGTGAGAGTGTGGTTACTCTCTCAACGTCCAGACATGAACCAGTTCACAGATCCTTGCAGAAATATCCTAAGATGTTGGAATGACTATGTACTTTGCAAGTTTCCTTCTATGTGTTCTCAAAGAGACTTACAGCCACTTACCAGAAAAACTCTGAGTTGAGGAAATAAATGCCAAGGAAATGTGAGCATTATTGGCTACCGACTTTGAATGATATAAATCTGTTTAAGACTCAGAATGGAGATCAAGGGTCAAGTGGAGTTGGCCCCCATCTGTCAACAGTGGGTCACAGTGTCCATGTGCATTTTCTGTACCATAGTTATTTCTCTGGTTCCTGAAGGCATAGTTGTAATGTACAAATTTGGCTACTAACAGATTCCCCAGAATAACTGTCTGATAAAAAGAGTGAAGGCTATTATGGGAGGGTGGGCCAAAAGTAAGATTCTGCAACTGCATGTCTAACTAAAAAGTTACACATAAGCGGTACTGTACCTCATGGTGAATTACAACACACATTAGTGCCACATACAAAGACATAAAATATTCAGAGATTTCTAGTTTATTCTCAAAGAAGGCAACATATTTTTCTTTCTGTGCAGAAAATGGAAGAGTCTAGGAGAATGACGGGATTATTGTAAAGCTATCAGGAAGTGATTCAAATTATACTTACTGTTCTAGGTGTAGTCTTATTTTCTAAAACCACCACTGTCCTGCAGCTGTTTTTCCAGAAAACGCTTTTGAAGACTATTCTAATAAACAGAGAACAACTAGAAGCAATTTGCCTTCCTCTGAAAGGCAACAGCAGTACCCTTATGCATGCTGCTGTGCTGTTACTAAGAAGGCAAAACAAACTCTCATGCCCATCTGTCCTCTAAACTGCGACCATCTCATCATTTCATTTTCACTCTGATAGGTGATAACTTGTTCCAGCACTTCTGTGGCAAGAGTGAGTCGATACCTTTGATACCTGGTTTGGTAGACCACATTTTCCCAAAATGGCTGCAACGGTATCTCCAACCCCACATATGTTTCATACAGTGGGATTCCGACACGCCTCCCACTCAAAAGTAGAGTCAATCCTACATTCCTGTCCCCTAAACTCGGTGGGCTTTTCTAACTCCTTCAACCAGAAGAGCACGTCAGAAAGTAGTGCGGTGTGACCTACCCGACTCGGTTGTAAGAAATAAAATGCTTTCCATTCTCATTCTGTTCAGTAAATTATTTGTCCTGGAAGCCTCCACCTGCTATAGAGGCAGAAAGACTCTATACTGTAAAGAAATAGAAAGATCATACAAAGAGACCTGAGATTACACGAAGGGAGATATCTCGCCTTCCTCCAGCTGCCTCAGGACTCCATCCGTTCCAGTGGCCGCAATCTGACTGCAGCTACATGATAGATTCTGAGCCAGAGCTGCCCAGCCAAACCCTCCCCTTATTCTTGACTCATAGAAACCGTGAGAGATAATGAAATGATTGTTGTTTTAAGTCGCTAAGTTTTGGAGTGATTTGTTACACAACAGTAGAGCCCAAACACTTGGTAAGATATATGTCTGTCCACAGTGGAATATAAACTCAATGAAAATGTATGTGCTTGTCATCTCAGAGAAATTTCTGGTACTCCTGTAATACAGGACACAGGATATTACATCCAAAGTGAAGACAAGTTTCTATATTTTGCAAAACTCCCACCACTTAAGAAAGGAGCTTTGGGGATTTTGAAGGCAACAATTTATCACATTTGGGAGCAACTAAACCAGGGCTGCATTGTAAGAAGCTCCGCTACTTGGACCTTATGTCACAGTGAATGTAACATTGTTCAGTATTCACTATGATAGATTGGGATACTCTAGGGATCTTGTGGGAAGGCCTATTTGGAGAATCACAGTGCACGTGTCTTGAGTCCCAGAGCAGAACTGTACTTTTTCCAGGAAATATTTATTCTCTTTGAAAGAAATTTAAGCCTTGTGCTCAGTTGTGTCTGACTCTTGGCTGCTCCATGGGCTGTAGCCTATCAGGCTCCTCTGTCTATGGAAGTTTCCAGATAAGAATATTGGAGCGGGTTGCCATTTCCTTCTTGAATCAGAGGATCTTCCTGAATCAGGGATCAAACCCGCGTCTCTTGCATCTCTTACTTTGGCAGAAGGATTCTTTACCACCAGTGCCACCTGGGAAACCATCGAACTTTAGGGATACCAAGTGGTCAAGCAAATCGAGTGTCTATCAGAAGCAGGGTGCTTTTTGACCCACTGAGCCATAAATTTGGACAGTGGATCAACATCAGTTACGGAGTTGGGTTAGAGCAGGTATTAAAAGCACTGGTATGCCGCATGGTCAGGTGCCTCATAGCCTTAATGCACCTGCATTTGCTGCCTTGCCCACCTCTCCTCCAGCTACAACCAAGGCATCACGGGAGCCGAGGAGAATATTCAAGCCTGACTTAGAGAGGTGTCAGCACAATATGCTAGAATCAGTCCAAAGTGGGATGCTGCAGGTTTATACCTTACCTGACGGGTATCCTACAAGTGTGACCAGGAAGGTATATTCCCCAGTGGTCAGAATTTCAAGTGATACATATGCTTGTCCACTTTGCTTAGAAAGAAAAATGAACAGAGGTGTGGAACTCCAGATTCTTGGGAAGCTATGAATGATTCTGTGGGATGACCTGATATTTGTAAAAAAGAAGATTGAAGGACTGGCGATAAGAGTTCCCAGAAAGGAAGTATGTCAAATGAAGTCTCAGAGATTACCCAGAGTTTGAGAATATTCGTTTTATATGTGAATTCTCTGCAAGGGGATTCTCCTGGGGTCTCTGAGACCATTTCAGGTGGTCCACAGATTCAGAACTATTTTCATAATAATATTAAGACATTATTTGCAGTTTTTGCTTATAATGTTTCGTGAGTATAGAGTGGTATTTTCTGGGGCTACATGATAGGTGACAATTCACCATGTTCGTTATCAAATCAGATATGAGACTTAAGTTATCTTCTAGTAAGACAGACATTAAAGAGACTTGCAAATATATCAAATAATGCTATGCTAATCAGCCGCTATTTTACTTTTCATAAAAACCTATGTGTTGATAAAGACTGGAATGAATTATTAATTACAAATGAATAAAATACATTTCAAATTTTCTCAATTACTGTTTCTAATATATACAGTCAGCAGTTTTCCCAGGTGATGCTAGTGGTAAAGAACCTGCCTGCCAGTGCAAATGACATAAGAGACACAGGTTGGAACCCTGGGTCTGGAGGATCCCTTGTAGTAGGAAATGGCAACCCACTCCAGTATTCTTGCCTGGAAAGTTCCATGGACAGAGGAGCCTGGCGAGTTCCAACCCATGGGGTCGCAAAGAGTTGGACATGACTGAGCACAGATGCCCACACAGTATACAATCCACACCAATGAAGCACTTTGAAGTTCACAATAGTTTTTAAGGGAATGAAGGGGTCCTAATACCAGGAAGTTTAAGAGCCACTCTCCTAGTCTGTCTCACACTTTTTGTCATATTTATTTGTGCATTTGGTTCACTTGCCTACACATTTGTCTACCAGATTGTATTGTTAGATTATTGATATAACCATTTCTTCAACTTAACAAGACCATTTGGATCTGGATCTTTATGAGTCAAGAAGATTTACCATTTCTCTTTCCCTCATTTTTGATCCCTCTACAAATGAAAAAGAAAAGAAAAGAAAAGGCTGCTCTCTGTTTTATCAGATAACATCTTGATGAAAATATTTTCTCACCCTTGGCACAGATTGATCATGTCTGGGAACCCACTGATAATTATTCTTTGTCATGGTTCACCAAATGATGATGCATCTATCTCACATGCAAGTGGTCTGAACCACATTTTCCCACTTTATTACTGATGTGCTCTTTTGGGACAAAACCCAAAGCCATAGCAAAGTCACATGGCTACACTAAACCACAGTCTTTTAATAGCCCAGGTTTCTCCTTCTAGTCTACAAGGTTACTGGAAAGACTCAAACTCAACTGCTTTATCTTCTGTGGTGGGTAGCCCCTGGAGCGTGTGCCCAGTTCTTTCAGCCTTTCACCTGTTGCTTTCTGCTGGAGCCTCTGTAGTCTCCTCTGAGCATGTACAGTTAGGGGTCAGTCAGTCTTTTATATGTGGATTTTGAGTATCTTTGTAGCTACCACCTCTCCAGAATTTCCCCCCTTAATTTACTATGACTCTTATAGCCTCAAATGCTATCATTATTGGGCTTCCCTGATAGCTCAGCTGGTAAAGAATCTGCCTGCAATGGGGGAGACCTGGGTTCGATCCCTGGGTTAGAAAGATACTCTGGAGAAGGGATAGGCTACCCACTCCAGTATTCTTGGGCTTCCCTGGTGTCTCAGCTGGTAGAGAATCCACCTGCAATGCGGGAAACCTAGATTCAATCTCAGGGTTGGAAAGATCCCCTGGAGAAGGGAAAGGCTACCCACTCCAGCATTCCGGCCTGGAGGATTCCATGGACAGTCCATGGGGTCACAAAGAGTCAGACACGATGGAGCAACTTTCACTCACTCATTATCAGAACACTTTACACCATAAGAATGTCACTTTCTTCTTGAGTTGTAACCATCCTGTGCTTTACAGAAAAGGCAGGTGTCCCCAGGAGAGGTTATACAAATGTGAATCTGACCCAGTGAGTCCCTTCCTTCACACTACCCTCCTCCTTGACCCTACTTTTTGTTTTGCTTTAGAGACTTTCAGTACTTTGAAATAGTTGGATTTTTTTTGTTTTGTTAATAGAATTTATAATAATTATCTGTGTGAAGGTTAATTTATTTTAAAGTAAACCACTGTTATCAGACTGCCATTTGATTTTAAAAAATACTTTTTTACAGTTTTTAACAGTAATTTTTATAGTTTTAACACTAATATAAATTTATGTTTATGTCTAATCCCTGGGCTTATGAATAAAAGATGCTCCCTTTAAATTTTATAATCAAATAGAAATAAAGTCATTATTGATCATGTGTTTTGCTTTGCTAGCTCCCTTTTATTTACATACACAGACACATTCTTATTCTTGCACACAGAAATCTATTTCTGTGCTGCTGCTGCTAAGTCGCTTCAGTTGTGTCCGACTCTGTGTGACCCCATAGATGGCAGCCCACCAGGCTCCACCATCCCTGGGATTCTCCAGGCAAGAACACTGGAGTGGGTTGCCATTTCCTTCTCCAATGCATGAAAGTGAAAAGTGAAAGTGAAGTCGCTCAGCCGTGTCAGACTCTTCCCGACCCCATGGACTGCAGCCCACCAGGCTCCTCTGTCCATGGGATTTTCCAGGCAAGAGTACTGGAGTGGGGTGCCATTGCCTTCTCTCTATTTCTATGAAGACTAAGTTATTGACAGATAGTGTTTCTTGTGGGAAAGTAAGATAAGGAAACTTTAACTCCTACCTTTGCTCCTAGAACACTAGCTACTTTTAGGACTGTGATGGTTAATTTTGCAAGTCAACTTGGCTAGGCTATAGTGTCAAACACCAGGTAGATGTTGCTGTAAAGGTATTTTTAGATATGATTAACATATACAATATTTAAGTAAAGAAGATTTAAATAAAGCAGATTTCTCTGTATAATATGGTGGGCCTCATCCAATCAGTTGAAGGCCTTGGCAACAAATACTGAGGTTTCTGGAAGAAATTTCCTCTCAAGACTGAAACAAAGAAATCATGCCAGAGTTTCCAGTCAATTGGCCTGCCCCACAAATTTGCCCTCAAGAGTACAACATTAACTCTTACCTGAATTTTCAGCTTATTTTAGATTTGCCAACCTCCATAATTCTGTGAATCACTTCTTTTAACTCTCACTTTCTCTCACTACCTGTGTGTCCTATTGGTCCTGTTCCTCTGGATGCAAGGAGAATACGCAGTAACTCGTGTCATCTACTATAATTGAGATGCTGATGTCCATTTTTGCCAAATTTTAAACTGCTGCGTCCCCACTTCAGAAAAGTCCTTCAACATATATTGACTTTGTGATTGCTTTCAGTGAACATTTTAATATCATAAAGAAATTACATGAACAAAAAGAATTAGCATTTGACACTATCTTTTCTTTTTTTTTACTTTTAAAGAATTAAGGCAAATGGAATGATTTGAAGAATATAATCACTTTTACTTTGCAATTGAGTAATCTTATATTAAAAAGAAATATTGTGGCTCAGCTGGTAAAGAATCCGCCTGCAATGCAGGAGACCTGAGTTCAGTCCCTCAGTTGGGGAGATCCCCTGGAGAAGGGAAAGGCTACACACTCCAGTATTCTGGCTTGGAGAATTCCATGGACTGTATAGTATATGGGGTCGCAGAGAGTCAGACAGGACTGAGTGACTTTCACTCACAAGATATGTTAATATTACAATGCTTTCCATAAGTTTAAAAATTAAAAGGAAATGCATCAATCCTACAGTTTCACAAAATATTATAAATGATTCACAAACCTTTGTTTTTTGTTTTTGTTTTTGAAGGTTAAAAAACGTTTTATTTAGACATGTTGCAATGATTGTGTGCTAATTTAAATAGCTATGTTATACAAGAAATAGGATAGCTCCTCTCAGCTGCTGCCCCTGACCTTGGATGTGGGGCAGCTCCTCTCAGCCACGCTCCTGCACCATCACAGCTGCTGTGCTCATGTGTCCTCGAATGCACTGGTCATAGCAAACATCCTCTTCCAACAACACAGGAGAAGACTCTACACATGGACATCACCACATGATCAACACCGAAATCAGATTGATTATATTCTTTGTAGCCAAAGATGGAGAAGCTCTATGCAGCCAGTAAAAACAAGACCAGGAGCTGACTGTGGCACAGATCATGAACTCCTTATTGCCAAATTCAGACTTAAATTGAAGAAAGTGGGGAAAACCACTAGACCATTCAGGTATGACCTAAATCAAATCCCTTATGACTATACAGTGGAAGTGAGAAATAGATTTAAGGGACTAGATCTGACAGACCGAGTGCCTGATGAACTATGGACGGAGGTTCGTGACATTGACCGGAGACAGGGATCAAGACCATCCCCAAGAAAAAGAAATGCAAAAAAGCAAAATGGCTGTTCGAGGAGGCCTTACAAATAGCTGTGAAAAGAAGAGAAGCCAAAAGCAAAGGAGAAAAGGAAAGACAAACCCATTTGAATCCCAGAGTTCCAAAGAATAGCAAGGAGAGATAAAGCCTTCCTCAGCGATCAATGCAAAGAAATAGAGGAAAACAATAGAATGGGAAGACTAGAGATCTCTTCAAGAAAATTAGAGATACCAAGGGAACATTTCATGCAAAGATGGGCTCAATAAAGGACAGAAATTGTATGGACCTAACAAAAGCAGAAGATATTAAGAAAAGGTGGCAAGAATACACAGAAGAACTGTACAAAAAAGATCTTCATGACCCAGATAATCACGAAGTTGTGATCACTCCCACTCACCGAGAGCTGGACATCCTGGAATGTGAAGTCAGGTGGGCCTTAGGAAGCATCACTACGAATAAAGCTAGGCGATGGAATTCCAGTTGAGCTATTTCAAATTTTAAAAGATGAAGCTGTGAATGTGCTGCACTCAATATGTCAGCAAATTTTAAAAATTCAGCCATGGCCACAGGACTGGAAAAAGTCAGTTTTCATTCCAATCCCAAAGAAAGACAATGTCAAAGAATGCTCAAACTACTGCACAATTGCACTCATCTCACACACAAGCAAAATAATGCTCAAAATTCTCCAAGCCAGGCTTCAACAGTATGTGAACCATGAACTTCCAGATGTTCAAGCTGGTTTTAGAAAAGGCAGAAGAACCAGAGATCAAATTGCCAACATCCGCTGGATCATGGAAAAAGCCAGAGAGTTCCAGAAAAACATCTATTTTTGCTTTATTGACCATGCCAAAGCCTTTGACTGTGTGGATCACAAGAAACTGTGGAACATTCTGAAAGAGATGGGAAAACCAGATCACCTGACCTGCCTCTTGAGAAACCTGTATGCAGGTTAGGAAGCAACAGGTAGAACTGAACATGGAACAACAGACTGGTTCCACGTAGGAAAAGGAGTACGTCAAGGCTGTATACTGTCACCTGATTATTTAACTTCTATGCAGAGTACATCATGAGAAACACTGGGCTGGAAGAAACACAAGCCGTAATCAAGATTGCCGGGAGAAATATCAATCACCTCAGATATGCAGATGACACCACCCTTATGGCAGAAAGTGAAGAGGAGCTAAAAAGCCTCTTGATGAAAGTGAAAGAGGAGAGTGAAAAAGTTGGCATAAAGCTCAACATTCAGAAAACTAAGGTCATGGCATCCGGTCCCATCACTTAATAGATGGGGAAACAGTAGAAACAGTGTCAGACTTTATTTTTCCCAAATCACTGCAGATGGTGATTGCAGTAATGAAATTAAAAGTCACTTACTTCTTGGAAGGAAAGTTATGACCAACCTAGAGAACATATTAAAAAGTAGTAACATTATTTTGCCAACAAAGTTCCGTCTAATCAAGGCTATGGTTTTTCTAGTGGTCATGTATGGATGTGAGAGTTGGACTATAGAGAAAGCTGAGCACCAAAGAATTGATGCCTTTGAACTGTGGTGTTGGAGAAGAATCTTGAGAGTCCCTTGGACTGCAAGGAGATCCAACCAGTCCATCCTAAGGGAGATCAGTCCTGGGTGTTCATTGGAGGGACTGATGTTGAAGCTGAAACTCCAATACTATGGCCACCTGATGTGGAGAGCTGACTCATTTGAAAAGACCCTGATGCTGGGAAAGACTGAGGGCAGGAGAAGGGACAACAGAGGATGAGATGGTTGGATTGCATCACCGACTCAGTGGACATGGGTTTGGGTGGACTCCAGGAGTTGGTGATGGACATGGAGGCCTGGCGCGCTGCGGTTCATGGGGTCACAAATAGTCGAACACAACTGAGCTACTGAACTGAACTGACAAGAAATGACTTAGAAATCTCCTTTCTGATGTCCTTCAAGAGGCGGCTTCCATTATGTGTGTCCTATTTTTTTTTAAACCTCCGATTTCAGACTGGGGTTGAGCAGGACTATTGCTTACAATTTCCCTCTTATCATTCTTGGGCTCCAGAAAAAGAGTTAGACCTTTGAACAAACAAATAGGTTACTGTAAATAGAACCTAGGGAAAGACAAAGCTGAGGGTGCTAAAGGTCTCTTACTCATCCTATCTCCTCACTCCTGTTTTCTCCATTTTGTTGTTATTTTTAATCTCCAATGTAGCATCTCCTTTAAGCCCTCAGTTTGCTTTTAAATATTACACAAAATAAAAATTTCAATTTTCTGTCATTTCTTTTTCTTTTCTTACCATTTTTTAAATTTGCAAGATGTGGTGTTATTAAATTATTCACAAAAAACAATAATGAGACTTTTGAACTTGAACCTGAAGGTAAATAATGCTAGTGGCATTGTGTCTCCTTAAGTGTATAATATAAGAGACTCCTTTGAATTCACAGTGCCTGTTCTGACTCTACCAGCTTCTGTGGCTGCATTTTGTAATGACTTCCAAGCTGGGCTAATAACACATGGCATTTTCACTATCAGATACTCAGTTTATGAGCAATGTACAGATCACAGCTCACAGGCAAATATATGTGGGTTTTTCAGGGGGAGAGTGAAAAATCAAGAAAAATGGAAATAAGAGTATATTTTATCAAGGGAAAGATTCTATGACATTTGAATTTCAGGATCTCTCCAATGAGGTTTTTTTTTTTTTTAACAATAAAACTGCATTTTTATTTTTAACAAAATTATTTTTTTTTAAGTTTGGAGTATAGTTGCTTTACAATGTTGTGGTGGGTTTATGTTTAAATTTTTTGATGGGGACCGTTTTTAAAATAATTTTATTTATTTATTGAGATTTTTGGCTGTTCTGGGTCTTCGTTGCTGCACAAGACACTCTCTAGCTGTGGTGTGCAGCCTTCTCTTTGGGGGGCTTCTCTTGTGCAGCACAGGTTTTAGGACATAGGCTTCCGTAGTTGCAGCTCATGGGCTCTATGGTTGGGACTGCCAGGCTCTAGAGCACAGACTCAATAGTTGTGGCACACGGGCCTAGCTGCTCTGCAGCATGTGAGATCTTCCTGGATCAGATATCCATCCTCGGTTCCCTGCCTTGGTAGTCAGATTCTTTACCACTGAGCCACCAGGGAAGCCCTGATGCAGGCCATTTTTAAAGTCTTTATTGAATTTGTGACAATATTGCTTCTGTTTCAGGTTCTCTGGGTTTTCTGGTCTTGAGGTGTGTAGGATCTTAGCTCTCCAACTAGGGATCAAATCCACACTCCTTGCATTGTAAGGCAAAGTCTTAAGTACTAGACTGCCAGGGAAGTCAGAGTGTTGTGTTATTAACTGAGAAGAAAATACCCATTTGTTAGATGTGGAATACTCCTCAACTGTAAATGCAAAAGCCCGCTGACTCCCCATGCTTGGCCTGATAAAGGCATTGCCACCTGCTCAGTAGAGAAATGGAGTGGGAGCAGCGACCCTGTCGGGAGCACTGTCATGAGGGCTGTTACCTGAGATGGTCCCTCCATTGTGCATCTCCAGAGGATAGGGTGTCCTGATTGTTTATATTTCCCATCAAAGGTGAAAAAATTAAGAGTCATTCTTCACTGCTTTAATGAAGAATTGTAGAAATGTCCCCTTGCTAGTGGACTTCCCAGGTGGCGCTAGTGGTAAAGAACCTGCCTGTCAACGCAGGTGACGTAAGAGACACAGGTTCCATCTCTGGGTTGGGAAGATCCCCTGGAGGAGGGCATGGCAACCCACTCCAGTATTCTTGCCTGGAGAATCCCCATGGACAGAAGAGGCTGGTGGGCTACAGTCCATGGGGTCACAAGAGTCGGACACGACCAAGGTGACTTAGCATGCACGCACTCCATCCCCTTGCCGGAAAGCAGAAAATATGCACCTCTGGAGCAAACTCACCCAGAGTGCAGAATGGTCAAAGGGGAAGTCAGGAGTGCTTTGGAAAACAGCCCTGTTTGTAGCTCCACTAATCATAATTCAAGTGTAATTGCGACTAGTTCTGCTGAAGCCGGAGAGTCTATTTTACCTGTTTCCTATCTTTCAACAACCCTGTCTGCTTTCTTAGAGGAGTTAATACACCAGGTAAAGCTTTCAGGAAATTTAAGATAAAGCCTGTTTATGGCCTGTGCAACAGTAAGGATTTTTTGTGGTCATGTGAAGAAGGCATGCTTTCTGATAATGATCATTTTATAGGACTTGCCTTAAACTGCATGACATGGAGGAAGGGAAAAAGGCTATTGTCTTTTCATTTGTCATTTCATAGGGTCTAGATGCTCAGTGTCTAGATCCCCAGGGTTTAGATGCTAGACCTAAAGAAAGGGGCCAACCTGATCCTTCTGGAAGCTGACATAACATGGCTTCAGTCTGGGTAGGACCCTTGGGCTCTTTGTAGGGTATTAACTTTGAGGTGATAAGAAATGGTTCTCTAATCTCTAAAGCACTGTTCCCATGGCACCTTCTTTAAGGGCTATGGGTGCTAGACATCAATAAACAGGATGCTACAGAAAACCCTGAAATAATCATAAGCAAAAGGGAAATAACCCACAGCATCTCAGGATAAATGGAGCAGTCTGTTCAGGTGGCCTGTTGTATAGGGGAGCCTGCATATAGGCCAGCAGACCGTGAATTCAGTCAGTGTGATCTCAGTTGAACCCATAGTTTGGAGTGGCCTAGGGACATTTGAGTTATATATATAGATTAATAAAATTGATGAACATTTGCTTTTCCCTGTTACTTTACTAGATGATATTGAATTAACAATCCTTGAGTTGCCTTGTAACAATGTCACTCATTACTGTTTATATATTAATTAAATATACTCAATTGAATAATCTTACACTTGACTTCTTTCTATTTATTTTTCTTACTACTAGCAGCTTTTGTATTTTTTCTATTTCTATGGCACATACAAAGAGTTATTTATGAATACATAGCGAAATAAAGAAATCTGCCTATTCAAGTATGCCTAAAAAAATACTGGTCATAGTAATGGCTCCTTTGCATATATATGTCATATTCTTTTGTGGGAATTGGAAAATTATTAAAAACAACTTTCATTTGCATTACAGGTAATGTTTCACAGCCCTTTCATAATTCAGTTTTTCTTCTTCAAACTCTGAAATCTGGGTAAAACAGATGTTATTATTCCCATTCTATTAATAAGTGACATAGAGCCATTTGACTGGCCCTACTGAGCAAGAAAATGACTGAGAAAGCCTAGGTCTTAAAACAGAGTGTGAGAAAGTCAATTTGATTGATTCATTCAAGAAATATTAAGTATTTTTACTGTGTGTTTCAAGTACTGTTCTGTTAGATGCCCCGTAGTGAACAAACAACACTAGAATCCATGCCTTCATAGAGCTTAAATTTTCATGGTTGAGACACATACATTTATTCAAATAAGTGAGTAAAATATACAGTGTAAAGTGTGGTAATGTATGCTATGGAGAAAAATGAAGCTGGATTAGGGGGATAGTGTGTGTGTGCGTGTGTCTGTGTTGGGGAGAGGGGGCATATTATTTTAAACCATTTTCCAGAAGACCTTTCAACGAGAAAAATCCAAAAGCCTGGCGGGAGTAAGCATGTGGCTATGAGGGAAGGGCATGCCAGGCAAGAGGAGTAACCAGTGCAGAGCACCGAGGCTTGCCTGCTATATGAGATAACTGTCGATAGCATGGTGAGTGGGCTAGAAAAAAAAGAGAGAGAGAGAGAAAGTCACAAGATCAGAGAGATATGCAGAAATCATTAAATTTTCGTTCCCAACTTCTCAATGATGTATCTTTTTCAAGAGATTTTCTTTGCCGTTTCAGGGGAATTTCAAAGTGTGGTGCTAGTGGGAGCAGAGACCCGGAAATGTTAGAAATGGGAATTTCCAGGCCCTATCCCAGATTTGGGGCTTCCCTGGTGGCTCAGACAGTAAAGAATCTGCCTTCAAAGCAGGAAGTTCAGTTCAGTCGCTCAGTCATGTCCAGCTCTTTGAGATCCCATGGACTGCAGCACGCCAGGCCTCCCTGTCCTTCACCAACTCCCAGAGCTCACTCAAACTCATGTCCATCAAGTTGGTGATGCCATCCAACCATCTCATCCTCTGTTGACCCCTTCTCCTCCTGCCTTCAGTCTTTGCCAGCATCAGGGTCTTTTCCAATGAGTCAGTTCTTCACATCAGGCAGCCAAAGTATTGAAGTTTCAGCTTCAGCATCAGTCCTTCCAATGAATATTCAGGACTGATTTCCTTTAGGATGGACTGGTTGGATCTCCTTGCAGTCCAAGGGACTCTCAAGAGTCTTCTCCACATCACAGTTCAAAAGCATCAATTCTTCAGTGCTCAGCTTTCTTTATGGTCCAACTCTCACATCCATACATGACCACTGGAATGCAGGAAACCCAACTTCAGTCCCTCAGTTGGGAAGATCCCCTGGAGAAGGGAATGACAACTCACTCCAGTAGAGGAGACTGTTGGGCTACAGGCCATGGAGTTGCAATGAGTGGGACACAACTGAGCAACTAGCACTTTCACTTTCATCCCAGATTTGCTGAATCAAAAACTTTGGGAGGAAGCCAGAAATTTGTGTTTTATCAATCCCTCATGGGATTCTGATGCAGCTTAAATTTTAAGAACCAATTGTTGTTCAGTTGCTAAGTCCAGTCCCACTCTTTGCAACCCCATGAACGGCAGCATGACAGACTTCCCTGTCCTTCACTGTCTCCCTGAGTTTGTGTAGACTCATGTCCTTTAGGTCAGAAGTGCCTTTCAGCCATCTCATCCTCTGTCGCACCCTTTTCCTCTTGCCCTCAATCTTTCCCAACATCAGGATCTTTTCCAGTGAGTCGACTCTTCACATCAGATGGCCAAAGTATTGGAGCTTCAGCTTCAGGACAAGAAAAAACAAATTGTTTACTCAACAGATTTTCTAGGACCTCTCCCTCTGGACTCTACTTGGACCTCCAGCCGTATCCTATCACCCTCTCTCAGGCTCAGCAAGCTCTAGCCACACTGACCACACCACCATGGTAACTCAAGTTCAGACCTGTTCCATCTCTCTTTCCTGTTTCTTCTTTCCCAGGATGCTTTGCAATTCTGATACCCTCTTTATGAAATCAGACTCAATCATCTAGACCCATCCAAAGCATCTCCCCCTTGGTATTCCCACTGCTCAGTGTTCATAAATGGTACCTCAGTTCGTAACATTTATGTGTGAGTTAATTACCCATATGTCTTCCTTCCTTTCTAGACCGTAAACTCTGTGCGGACTGGGGCCATGAGCTTGGGTTGTGTCATCAGTGGGAACATGGTGCCTGACCCATAGTGTCTGGAAAATCTGTTATCACTGAATGAAGGAAGGACAAGGAATTAAGCTATCATCAGCTGCTGCTGTTTCAGCAGACGTGTGGCCACTCGTGTTAGAAATTCAAGAGCAGTGCTGGCTGAAGGATATTCCAAGGAAAGCATCTGGCTGAAGGTGGGGGTTTGGACTGAACTATAAGGTGCTTGCTGGGGAAGATGGGTTCCAAAGCTCTGAGCCAGAGGGAAGGCTAGGACAGTGCTGGACTTCCAGCAGAAATCTGAAAGGTGATGTTGGTCCAAATTGTTAGGGAAGCAGTCATGCGCAGTAGTCATGCTGTGGTGGGAGTCCAGGGAGCTTTCAAATCCAGGGTTGAGTCCTGTCTTCCGCAGTTAGTTGTGTGACCAGAGCAAACAATTCATTCTTCCCAAAGCTCAGATTCCTTTTATATAAAGTGGGGATAGTTACAGTACCTAACAGGGTGTGCTCAGTCATCTTCAGTCATGTCTGACTTGTTGCGACCCTGCAGACTGTAGCCCACCAGGCTCCTCTGTCCATGGGATTCTCCAGGCAAGAACACTGGAGTGGGTTGCCATGCCCTCCTCCAGGGATCCAGCATGCATCTCCTGGCGTCTCCTGCATTGCAGACAGATTCTTTACCACTCAGCCACCAGGGAAGCCTACCTAACCACAGGAGCTAACATTTATTGAGCGTTTCTACAGGTTATTTCTTTTAATCTTTGTAATCGCTCCAGGAAGTTGGTGCTCAGATCTCCTTTTTCACAGCACAGAGACTTGCCAGCCTGCCTAGAGTCATGCAAGGAGATAGAAGGTAGGGTGTGGACTTGAGCCCAACCGTCTGGCTCTGGGACCAGTTACTTGCCATGCTAGACCATCTCTTTAGGGGTCTGTCAGATCATATATGTAAACCCCCCAGCAAGTGACTAAATGACAGTCACATATTTTTGAGGACCAAGCTGGCTTCAAGATGTGAGAGAGAAATAATCCCCGAATATGAGAAAGAATTTTGTAATGAACACCAAATCTCTCTGTGGTTTTGTTTTGTTTTTTTCTCTCCCTTGGCTGTGAGAAATATGTTCTCCCAATTCTGCTGTTTGCCCATTAACCGTTTCCCACCTGATATTGGCCCTCCCTGGTGGATCAGGGGTAAAGAATCTGCCTGCCAATGGGTTCAATCCCTGGCTTGGGAAGATCTCCTTGGGAAAGAAATGGCAACCCACTCCAGTATTCTTGCCTGGGAAATCCCATGGACAGAGGAGCCTGGCAGGCTATAGTCTGTGGCGTTGCAAAAGAGTAGGGCATGACTTAGCAACTGAACAATAACAGCACTTTATATTAACCATATCCTTGCTTCCAAAAAGAAAATTGCTATGTCAAAGTCAGTAACTTTAATCCAGTTATGAAGGGTGATGTTTTAGACAACACAGTATTAGCGTCCGGTGAAAAGCATCAGAGCCTCCCTCTCTGAACATCCTAGAGAAAGCACACAAGTGGTGAGGTGTTATGTTTGGGTCTTTTCTGTTTCTGAGAGTGAGATCTCCACCCTGTGGCTTCGATGCACAAGAATACCACCCTTTGGAAGAGTTTCTGACAGGGTCCTGACATGAGGACAATGCAAAAGGTCTGTGCTAGTCCTAAGGAACAGCCTCCATTGGGAGAGCTAAGGCAGGCACATCTCACCAGGCACGTTTTCTCTGAGTTCCGCAGACTGAGTGATTCCCAAACTGAGAAGGCTTTGCCCAGTAGGTCTAGAGGTCTTCAAGAACACCACTGAACAGATAGCCAGGATCCATTTTTCTGAGGTTGCAGGAAGGACAGCCCCTCCCAGCTAACTTTTTTGGTGAAGGTCTACACCTTCTCCTCTGGAACTTCAGGAAAGAAGACAGGGACAGCCATGGAAGCTATTGTCAGGTTCAGGATCCTAAGCTGACCTCGACTTCCAAGGGCACAGGGTTGCCCTTCACTTCTTCAAAGATTCCATTTTAACACCTCGACTTTGGTTGGCCATCTGCCTGGTGTTCAGTGAGCTTGTCAGGCAGCAGGGTTTGTCCAGCTGTGAACCTGGGAAAGTCATATGTATTCCCATCTTGGTACAGAGTGAAGAATGGGCTTGTTGTTGATTGAATCGTGTTCCTCAAAAAGATATGTTGAAATCCTCACCCAGCAGTTTCTGTAAATGACCCTTATTTGGAAATAGGGTCTTGAAGATGTAATCAGATCAATTTAGTATGACTGGTGTCATTATAAGAGGGGAGTTTAGACAAAGACAGACATGCCGTGTGAAGACACGAAGACATAGTGGGAAGACAGATGAGGCCACTGCAAATCAAGGAACACCTGGGGTTATGAGACGTGTGAAGAAACCAGGAAAAGTCCTTCCCAGAGGCGCTAAAGGAAGCCTGGCCCTGCCAACACCTTAAACTTGGACTTCTAGACACTAGAACTGTAAGAGGATAAATTTCCATCGTTTGAGACAACACAGTTTGTGCCACTTTGTTATATATCCTGAGGGAACTAATACAGGGTCCCATTTGGAAATGAAGGGATAGGTAACTCAGCCTGAGCACTCAGGGAGTGATGGGTGTCTCTTTCAGATGTCAGGGTGATGACAGGGCAGGCAGGCACTCTTCCAGAACTGTGAGTGGTGGTAACACCAGGGATAGTCTTTCCACTAGTTCAGTGGACAGTAAGGGTTGTTACTGCCGCCGGCCCCTGCCCCCCACGACTCAGCTCAGTGTGCAGTCACCTTCCTGAGCCAAGCTGGGCTGCTTGCTCCTGTGCTTCAGGCCACCGCTCCGCTCCTTACCTGGTTGAGAGAACCTGTCATCAAGAACCACAGGATTTCAGAGAGGCAGCCTGGCCAGTGACCTTGACAACCTCATGACATAATAATGCTTTAAACCACTCCCTGGCTTCAGGTCTAATGAGATTCTAGCCCCTGCTGTCTCCTCCCAGCCCAGGTGGCTAAAGTGTGAGCAGGCAGCTCACTTCCAGGGATCCCTTTCTTGGTCTCTACAGGATGCATTTTCATCGTCAATGAAAGGGGAATCCAGCCGTGTCCCAGCAGCACAGAAGTGTTGCCAGGGGACCTGAGATGACTGCTGGTGGGTCGGGTTTGGCTGTGGGCGCCCCAAGCCTGCTCTGCTGCTGTGAGGATTTCCTTGTTCTCCTTTCCTCCTTCTCTTCGTGATGCTTTAGTTCGGATCCCCTGAAGCAGTTCAGCAGCAAAGAGTGAACGTGACCCTCGGTAAAATGGGTTTCTGGGAACTTCCCCACCAGAACTGAATCTTGAGTACATCTGAGAATTATCCCAAGGGATTTCATAACAAAGCAGTTTCTCTCTCTTTGTCTCCAGCCATCATCCCTCCATGCTTTTAGGGTTTTGAAAGCATGTCTTTAAAAAGCAAAGGCCTGGAGCAGAGTCGACATCAGCATTTTGCATGCACGGCTTTACAGTACTTCAGGCTCTTCTGCAGAGTACCCCCAAGCCATATACTGATTAGCCAGAAACTGGGAGTGGGATGGGGTCGGGGTAGGGGGCCTTTCTCCATCTGCAGCTGTGCTTTAACAAAGGCCTAAAGTTGGTGTGTTCTTGGCTCTGTGTGAGAGATTTAATTTCTTGTCTCTTTCAATGAGTAAGTGGCCATTCATCTCCTAACAGCAGGCAAGAGAGGGTGAACAGGAAGACCCATGAGCTATATCTCTCCAGGACTGGTGTTGATGTCAGCTGCCATAAACCAACAGACAGAGCTGAGCAGCTAATGTCAGAGCTCCATCTCCTGGGTTCCTGTGAGGTGAGGGTCAAGGCTAGGGGACATTTTTTGAGGATTATTTTACCTGCTCAGATAGACAAGGGGTCCTGATACACTCACTGTTAGAACATAATGGACTGTGGCTGATGGTCCCGATGTCCAATCCTTGAAAGCCATGCTCATGTCAAAGCTACAAAATCCTTTGTTAAGCAGCTCTCAGGTCCAGAGAGTATTTTTCTGGATGGTCAAAGGAAGTTCAGTAGCAAGTGGTTCAATATCTCCTCAAACATATAGAAAATGTTTTCCAGTACTGAACCAACTTTACCATGACAAGAGCTTCCTAATCCCCACAGTCATTTTGCCCCTTCAGTTAATACTTCAAAATGATGACTTGTCATCTTGCTGGACCTGGTGTGAAGGTGGGGTAATCTCACAATCTAGACAGGACACAAGAAAGAGGGAGTCGGAATAGAAGGCCCCTGGTTCTCAGCATGGCCCCCACACTGGCAGGACTAATGGAACCAGCGCTACTGATAGAGACCCAGCTGCGATCTGGGGATGCCTTTCCCTTCCCCTCTCTTGGGGTAACATCCTGATGTGTCTATTAATGAAAACAGGCACTTTTTCATTCGATTGTGCTTCTCAGCATAAATTGAAACATTTGGAAACAGTTGCATGCGGAGAAAACATTTGTACTAGTAGGACACAAGTTGAGGTCACTTTTTAATTTCCGTGATTAGAATTAACTAATATGAGTATGTTGTGTACCATCTAGAGATTCGCCTTCAAACTGAGCATCACCACGTGATTTCAGCGGCTGCTTTGCAGTTTCATTTATGATCTTTCTTATGCCAAGCCAAAGGCAAATGATATCATAGCATTCTGAAAAGGAAGATTTTACAGTAGTTCAGATCAAAAAGGGGAGAGGGAAAATGAATCATTTTGGGGCCTACAGAATATAGGCATGCCGAAACCCAAAGAATTTGTCCTGTGGCAGCCAGTACCATATTTATGCTGGGAGCAGATGTATTATGCAGATTCCATTTTTGCACAGGCAAACTTGCAGCCATTCATCAGCAAAAAGTGTAGCAGTAAAAAAGCAATGCAGAATTTTCTGTTGATTCTAGCAGTAAGTGGATTAGATATCTATTTAATGCAGCTTTCAATAACACTGCAATGTGAAACTTATCTTCCAGTGAGCAAGCTAGATGGTTGTGGAGTTATCAAGGGACACCTTATTAAAATGTGTATCTCGGGATTGAGAAGATTTCTGTGAGGCCTGATTATTCTGGAGCAACACAAAGCTTTAAAATGTTATAGTGTATTTTTGTACAACTTATTTATGCCAAAAGGGTTTGTAATTTAGTTTCATGTTTTTGCAAGTTCAAGTCACAAAGAACTTATTGGGGGCAGGGGTGGTCTGTTGAATTTTTTCTCCTTTACAAAGCCTCATACAGGCAGCCTCCAGGATGGCCCCAGCAATCCCAGCTCCGGGTATTCTTGCCCTGTGTAATCACGGCCCATGTTGTATTATAGTTGGTCAGTGGGACTAATAGAATACTGCAAAATGATGGGATGTCATTCTGCTTCTCTCTCTCAGATCGTTCACTCTGAGGGAGCCATCTGCCACATCATGAAGACCCTCTGGCTGTTCTATGAAGAAACTCCCATGACAAGGCTCTAAGGCCTCATGCCAAAAGCCGTGAGAGGGAGCATCTTGGAGCTGATCCTCTAGATCCAGCCTTCAGGGGACTGCAGACTGCAAGGCAACAGCTAACTGGGAGGCCCTGACTTGGAACCATCCAACTACCCAACTGTGCTGCTCTGGGATCCCTGAACCTCAGAGACTGTAAGGGTTTGTTATTTTAAGCTATTGCTTATGTGGTAGCAGATATCCGATGTAGGTGCCTGTGTATAACTAATGACTGAGAAGCACTATGAAATGTCACTTCCTGAATTCAGGCAGTAGATGTGTTTACCGCTTAGTCACTGACCATAAATATTATTTTTTTAAATGATAATCAGCCTCGCTGTTAGGGTGAGCTCATTAGTGACATTCATCCATGTTCATGCAATCCCTCAAAAAATATACATAAGAACAAGGTCAACATTTAACACTGTCATTCCTTGTTATTGCTGTGGATTACCCCATTCCTGGTTCACTTTGATGAGGAATAAATGCCTGGTATATCTCCTGGTTGGTCTGTCCATTCCCACTTCTCGTTTTATTCAGCTGCAGAGGACTGCAGATTTCATTCATACTTTAGCTATAATATGCAGAGACTATGTATCTCTCTTTTTTTTTTCTATAATTAATCTGGTTTTGTTGCCGTGGACAGGGAGGCCTGGTGTGCTGTGATTCATGGGGTCGCAAAGAGTCGGACACGACTGAGCAACTGAACTAAACTGAACTGAATTACCTGGGGGAAAAAAAGCCAATACAATTCGCAACTAACTTTAATACTTTGGATTCTGATTTGCAGTCTTAAAAAGGCACCTTCAGCTCAGTCTTTTAGGAAAAGAACCCCAACACTATTTATCTCTCAGATTTGTGTCATCTGCTTAGTACCTAGTTTCATTTCAAAAAGTCATCTGGTTTAAGTGGTAAGAATGGTGAGACTTACAAGATCTCATGGTGGAAGCAAAATCAGGGTCCTCAGACTTGGTGTCCTTTGGCTCCCTGGCTCCTGGGGTGATATCTTGCACCCTGTGAACCTCTGTGGCTACATTCTGGCTGTTGTTTCTCCCTCTTTGTCAATGCCTGTCATACTCTACAGGACGCTTAGCCTCCACTGTTCTCCCAGGGGTGCTAGGAAGCCTTCTGAATTCTGAGGGTGACTCTCATTTGGCTTCTGTCTAGGCCAAAACGCTCAACCCAGAGCCACCTGGCCCCAGGGACGGTGATGCTCTGAGCCTGGACCCCAGCCAGATTCTCAGTATACCTGGGTCTCTTCTATGCTGTTTGGAACCAAGAGTGGTCCAGGAAAGCTAAAACTTAGGCCTGTCTCCCCCTCACCTTGCCAAACAACCAAGATTATTTTGTTGCGACTCTGTACAGGCTGGTATAGTCCCAGGAGCCCCTATCTGTCCTCAGCCTGAATGTTGATGGTTTGATATGTGATATCCACACCAGACTAGGTTGAGGCCCAGATAAGACAGGCAATGTCTGTTGCACAATGAAATGGTCACACAGTGTAATGGTCTTCCCCTCCTCCCTTTCTTTTTCCCTGGTCTCCTCTTTCCTTCTGGTTCCCATCGCCTTCTTCTGTGTAAGGTCTTTCATCTGCAGTAGAACCATAAGCTTTATTGACTTGCTTCTCTAGTCACAACATAGCTAGGAGGATTATTTTCTTTATACCATGGAAGAAGAAATGTAAGGAATAAAGTGATTTAGAGTATTAGTAAAGCTTTATGTTGCTAAAAGTTCCTACATTGTCAGAAACCAAGTACAACCTCAATCTCACCCTGTTCATTTCTGGAACAAATCTTGATTTCCCATGCAGGTGGTTGTCTCGGGGCAAGGTGGGTGAAGATCAGGAACTCAGAAAGGCAAGGAAAAAGTCACACTCATAATTTTCAAAATATTACCTTGTTATATCTATCTCTGTTATTATTTTTCAGTATCAGTTACCCATTCACAGATTACAGTCTGCAAAATAGAGACAGGGACACTTGATTTTCATTTGATGCGCTTCCATTTGTCTTCTAACTGCCTTGGAAAACGCCTGTGAGTCTCCTGCTTGTGTTCCGCTCCAGACACACAGGCCATCCCATTTCCCATAGGCACTAGGGTGTCAGTTTGTCAAGCTCACTTGAGCTGATGAGCAGTGAGGCTGACTTTGTGCTCTTGGGCTGTGGAGCACCTGATGATATGTGGTGCCCTCGGGAGAACAACATAGTGGGTCATCAGGAACAGTCAGTGAGTTTGTGATGCCTGGTCTGGGTCTCTCCCACATTCCTGCTCACACCTCCCTACTCAGCTGCAGGAGATGAAGTGAACCCAGCCAAGCCAGTAAGTTCTACCTCCGAGGTCCTTGTAGTGTCAGGAACTCACTTTCCCTTGAGGCCCTCAGCCACACAGAGCCACCCACCACCCAACAGTTCCCCTTGTGTTTAACATGACTGTTATATGTTTCTGAACTTAAAATCAGACCTGCTTAAACCTTCCAGATGCCACCAGGTCTCTTCCTATTGCTTTCACTTTAAATCAAACTACATGTGGCTGAAAGAGAGCCTTTATCACATTCTTTAATTGCTTCCATATCAGCGACTTGAGCTGCAGTCCTGGTCTGGCTCCTACAGCCTTCTTCTATCAGAATCCTCAGACTTTGGGCAACTCACTGCCATGCCTGCAGCATCTGTCTTTCCTTTTTGTAGGTGACAGTACTTAGCGTCTGCTCCTACTTTCATTTAACGACGACACGGAGGAGCCTTGTAGGCTGCAGTCCACGGGGTCATGAAGAGTCGGACACGACTGAACGTCTTCACTTTCACTTAACTTTAGGGGACCTGTTCTCTGAAGGAGACAATAACATTTGCATTAGTCAGCTCCAGGCTTGTCTGTGTTTAAGTCTGTGATGCTGGTAAATGGTCACCAACAGTTACTGACCACCTACTGTACCTGAGGCCACTCCCTTATAAGTGTTATTTCACTTAGTCTTCACTGACAACTTTAGTTTTTATTTCCTCTCCATTTTATAGATGAGAAAACGGAGGCTTGGATGGGATAGTTGAGCAAATCGCCCAAATCACAGTCACTGAATGGCAGTTTCTCATACCAAAGACTGTTTGTCTCCAGTCTGCTTAGCTGATATCGAGATCTCAAGATTTTGTCAGACACATGTCTTATAAAAACAGCAAATAAAAAGCAGCCAGCTTCCTGGAGAGCTCCAGTTGGATGTCTTCCAGGTAACACTGCATCAGATTATTGCACGTGAACCTATCTAGGTCCATCCTAAGCCTACTCAGGGCCTTGAAAATGAGCAGCAGTGTTGGTCTCTGGGTCTTTGAAAGCCCTGATTCCTGGACCAAGAGCCTATGGAAGCATCTACCAGAAAATGCCTGCATTGCGCCTTGTCACAGTGGGTACCTTGCCTTCTGAGACTCAAACTCAGTAGGAGTGAACTTTTTGAGAACAACTTCTTCATATGACAGTGCAGCATAAGCAACACTCTAGAGACTGGGTGTGGGAGACCAGTGGCCCTTCATCCCTCCTCCTCCTAGATTGCCATTCCTATGCTTGGCAGCTTTTTCTAGTTTGCTCCTTTTGGCTGAAAAGGAGTATTTGAGGGCATCAGGGAGAAGTGAGGGAGAGCTGGGTGTTGAGCAGAAAGTGATGATGAGTGAGGAGATGAGGGCAGAGCATTCTTATTCCTCTGCTGGCCCAAGAGATGGGCTCTGACTCCTGAGAAGCTATAAGGACCGGTTGACAAGGACCCAGAATCACTCCTGGCACCTACAGTACTGCATAAAGGCCCAGGTGACACGATATTGCACAGAATTCATGGGAAGAAACATTCTTGTGTTTCTGTGCAGAACACAGTGACAGCAACCACAGAGCTCTGGAAGGTTTTGAAGGTGGAGACGCTGGCCATTCCACTGGAGTTCCTCTGTATAGGATGGAGCAGCTGCAGGAAGGGGAGGTGGCTGCCTCACAAAATCTGTGGGCAGCAGCTTAAATGATGGACCAGAGAGTAAGAGAGTGAGTATCCTGGGAACTCCTAAAAACTACTGAGGACATGATGAGAGATGATGGTGGTGTCAGAATATGCTGGGGGGGGGGGTGGAATTTGAACTGGCTAAACTGTAGTATAGTTGCTGCTGAGGCTGTAATCTGGTCAGGAAGCTAGAGTGGCGGGTGAACATTCAAGTTTATACATCTTCACAGCAATTACAAATATGGCTGTGGTACAGCAACAGGGCAACAGCCCTCTTTTCAATCAGTTATTGATAGAACCCTGTGTTTCCAACAGCTTGACAAGCATTTCCCACTCAATCCTTTTGTCCTTTGTAGATCTGGATTCTGCTGGATTTTTTTTTTTTTTTTTGCTTCCACCTTAATCCACATACCATGAAGATCCATGCCGTGTTGACCGTCGTCAAAGCTTGGAACTCATATAATAATGCAAAGGACTTTTTTCCTATGGTGGCTTAAACTGATTTCTTCCAGATAAGAGCTTCCTGTCTTGCAATACATCATGCACATCTCATCAACTGCATCATGTTTGCATCTCTCTTGTTTCTCATGGCTAATTTCCAAGATCGAATACATGATAGGAAGACTGGGGAGTGGCTCTTCACCGTAACAGCTGGGCTGGTGCTTTCAGCTCAGATACCTGTGAGTATTGTTCATGGCCGTCAGGGAAGGAGCCGTGAAAAATTCTTGCCTTCCCTTTTCTCAACCTTTGATTGAGAAGAGATGAGCAGCTAGGTTATGAATTAGTTGGAAATATCGACTTTATTTTTCAGAAGCTATTTCGTCTATTGTTGGTTCTGTATCCCACAGCACCCTTTCTCCCCCTTCACACTCCCAGGTTATATGACATGTATATGCTCCATGGAAACAAGGAAGTATGCACCTTATTTCATCCTACTTATATATGGATTATGTTACAAGTGTTTGTGGAAAACAAAGTACCAATTCCAAGTGGTAGTCAGCTTTACAACTCCACCTAAGGGGACAGTTTCTCTAGCCCAGCGCATTAAAACAGAAATGGGCATCACTTATTTGTTAACTTGAGTTGCATGCACTCTAGGTTAATTTGATAAAAAAGAAGTTTAGATTAAACAAGGACAGTAATAAATATTTCCCCACTTACCTTCATCATAGACATTTTGATTACAAAAATGGTTTATCCTCAAATGCAGTTTGGTTATCATTTCTTTTCCTGTCTTGAACACTGGATCCCATAAACCATGCAGTTCCCAGATTGCTTTTGCAGCTATTGGATTATTTTAAACAAAAAAGGAAACAGCCACAGAATAATTGAATCAATCTTGTTATATAGACATAGCTCCAAGCCAAAACCCTAGGCATTTATTTTATTCCACATTCTTCTTCTAGAAAGACTCCTTGGCTTTTTCCGGGCACTATTTCAGTTTTTCCCCCCTGTTTCTAAATTTGTTATGCAGTCAAGATAGTCTACTTTATCTTTACATTTTATATCCTGAGAATTCATGCTTAAGCAACATACCGCCTTTAGAAAAACTCAGAATGCATTAAGCTTCACCATTCCCTTTTACACTGATTCCTTTAAGCTTAGAGATTGTTAGTCAGGGAAGTCAAGCGGTAAATCTGTCCTCATCTCTGGTGCCTTCAGACTACTGACTGGAACGCTTTGGGCTAACATGATTTTAAAAAGAGCTCCAATCCCAATCTACTTAGCTTTCCTTTCCTTTGTTTTCAATGATGTATGAAATTTCTTTTCAGGTATTACAGATTTTTTTTCCAAATGTTTCTTTACTTGTCGACTGAAGAGAGCTCCCTTATGTCAGCTGCTGGGGCCAGATCACGACTTGAAGCTTTATTTGACAAAAGCTCAAAAACACGGGTCTGACATCTGTCCTGGAAACCTGATGTAGCCAGCTTGAAAACTTCTCTAGGACAGAAGCAGGGCAGAAGTAGAGCACGTTTTCTGTCACATTAATCTTAAAGAATGTGACTTTGTTACAAAATAAAAAAATTCTTCTAAAAATCTTGTGTTGAATTTATGTCACAATGATGAAGTTATCTATACTTTCTAATTGCATTTTGAAAAGTAGCTCCATCAAAACACACTTTAGAAGGGCAATTCTTACAACTTCATTTTATAGGATTTGGGGGTCATTTTTCAAGAGAGAACAAATTGAATTCTATTTAAAAATTTTTGACTTCTTATTAATGAAATACTCATTAATTAAAAGGCATTGGTGAAATTTGACAAAGAGACTGATAGAATGTCCAAGCATACTAAAAAAAGACAATTATTCTGTTTCCAACAGGTTTTCAACATTTTATTTTTCTAAATCTTTCACATGGAGTTCATGGTTGGAAAATTTCGAAAGTACTTCTTGCTTCCTCTTTATCGAAAAGGAGAAATGTTCCCACTTTTGTGAGAATGCCTTGATCTTGCTTTTGGAGAGAGGGCCATGACCAGAATAATGGAGTAAGACCTAAAGCAGAGATCCGAATGCCAAATTGGCAAAACAAAGGCAGCCTACTTCCAAATTTAGTCACTGCTTTCTGGCTGGTACTGAATTCATGCTATTCTATTTATGTTTCCATTTATTGCTGTGACTTTTGAGATAAAGACTCTTAAGTTGTGGCTGTCAGAGCAAGAAGTCAATGGACTATACCAACAGGACTGGGGGTGTGCTTGGCCATTGTTCCAGTCTCCTGATCCAAATTCTATCTAAGGCACTTGAACAGCTACAGATTTGTACCAGAGAAGTTGAAATCTCAGGCACTCACTTTCCATCCCAGCAATAATCAGACCTCAGGTCTGGGCAGAAACTCTGCAAGAATGCATTATACATAGGACTTTAATACAGACTAAAATCATGCATGAAGAAAATATATATTTAAGAATTTTAGAAGTTCTGAGAATATTGTGGTTCAAAAAGATAAGAGTCTTTGTCTTCAGTTACTCTATAACATGCAGAGATAACTCATTATATTGAGATAGTACAGAGTGTGGTGGGAGAAATGAGGCAATTCTTTGAATAATATACATAAAATTGAAACTACTTATAATTCACTGTGTGGTTATTTCTGGGGGTAAGTTTTTCTGGAATGTCTAGGTAGAATTATTCAGAGTAGTGGCTTCGTATCTTTACTTGACATCTTTAAATTAAATATATTTGCATAACAAATGTACTTATATAAAAGGCATATAAAAAAGAACTCAAGTCCTATGTCCATGACTAGATTAATTGTCATAAAGTGCACACACTTATATGACCACCCCCTAGGTCAGAATGGAACATTCTAGGCACTCAAATGCTCTATTCATTCAGATCCCCTTCTAAAGCACCTGTTTCAAGCAGTGGAATTATCAGAGAGACTCCAGCTACTCACACATTTCAGATCCACCATGGGCTTGACACCAAGGCAACTATCTCCCTGGGCTGCTCTCAGCCGAGGACCACACGTGGCCAAAGCCTTGGACCAGTCATTCTTGCCCAATGCAGGACTTACTCTAATAGCCAGTCTTGGCTCTCTGACCCCCAGGGGAATGGCCATGATCTCTTCAGAGCTGCACTGCGGTCTGAAGCTCTTTGACCAAATTCTCATCCTGTGCCCATCTCTCTTTGTCAAACCAGACCTGTATTGTGGTTTGAGGCTCTCCCACCTATGCTGACTCCTTCTCCCCTTCATCCTCCACAGGTGTTTCCCTGATAACCCTCTTACACTTCTCTCTGGTATCTTCTTCCCAGAGGACCCTAATTGACACAGGTGATTCCAGGAAAGCAGAAAATAAGATGGATATAGGAGACTAGATCATTCCCTTTTTGGCTTATAAGAAAAAAGTTCAGTGGGACCCCCAATGTAACTTACATGTGGAGCATAGGTAGTTTCTGGTATAAGGTGGTAGATACCCGGGAAAACATCCTGGCAGAAGGGAACACCCTTACTCCCTTAATGATTCCCACATTTGAAAGCATTCGGAGGACACTGCCTAATGACAGTGGAGTTGGCTGGTTATTGTATTGATGGCTTCCACAGGGATGTTGAGGAGCTGAGGGTGGTTTATGAAAAGTTAATGGATGTGTAAGAACATGAAGGACTCTTCAGTAGCTTCAAAAAGGCCCCCACGTCCTGCAGTAGAGAGCAGGTGCAGCTGAGCAGCAAGCATGGGGCAGAATTAGAGCCTGCGATGCAAAGGCCAGGCCACTGGTTGAAAATACTTGAGACCCTGAAGCATGGTTGGGGACATCTGGACAGATCCCCCTGAAGATTATGTCTCTGTACACCCCTCTGGACTTGTGACACTTACAGAGGTGACCCCTTGCCCTTCTGAGAGCTGGCACTTCCCAGTGTAGGAAGATACTCTGGAGGCTTCTCAACAAGGCAGCAGGTGCCCATACCACTTCCCAAGGGAACTGTGCCACCACCTTTCTTGGATGCCAGGCCAAAAATTGTTACTGCTTTTGTTTAGCCACTCAGTCATGTCCGACTCTTTGCAACCCCATGGACTGCAGTTCACCGGGCTCCTCTGTCCATGGGATTTCCCAGGTAAGTATACTGGAGTGGGTAGCCATTTCCTTCTTCAGGGATCTTCCCAACCCAGGGATTGAACCCAAGTCTCCTACATTGGCAGGTGGGTTCTTTACCACTGAGCCACCAGGGAAGCCCCACCAGGCCAATTAAGTAGGCTCAAATCCCAGTGGAACCTGCAGACAAGGAAGGGAAGAAGAGTATTATACCCTGAAGGAACGGCAAGGATCAGCTAGGATGGACTACTAGGATCTAAAGGTATACCCCTGGGCCTGGCTTTTGAGGATCTTGATCAAGGGGACTGGAGGGTACGATTCTTAAAGCAAGAATTCATTGACCTGAAGGCATTATTTTGAGATACAGGATTTAACACTCAGACAAGGAGCCAGGGGGTAGGAAATACTCAGTGCTAGGGTAGGTCTAGGAATTCTGGACAGAGTGGTGACCTTTGCTGATAAAGGAGAAATGAGTGTCATGGCAGATGACAGAAAAAGGCATAAAATAAATACTCAGGGATCTTGGCACACTAGAACATACATTTAGAGGATGTGTGAGGCTCAGAAATTTTCCAGAGGGTGGTCTCTGTGAAAAGACTCAGAGGACACAGCATTCTCTAAGGTCATGAGGAATGGGTTGAATAGAGGGTTACTATGAGTCTGGTAGAGGCCAGGATCTGTACCTGCATTATTATTTCATTCTAACCACTCAACTATGTAAATTAGGTACCAGTTTATCCCCATTTGGCAGAGTCTTCAGGAAATTAACAGTAACCATTCAGTAAATAGTAACTGAAATTGTAGTCAATCTCATTTTTGCTGTTATTATTTCTGTTGTTGTTCAGTTGCTCAGTTGTGTTGGACTCTTTGCAACCCCAAGGACTGCAGCACATCAGGCTTCTCTCACTATCTCCCAGAGTTTGCTCAAACTCATGTCCACTGGTCGATGATAACATCCAACCATCTCATCCTCTGTCACCTCCTTCTCCTCCTGTCCTTAATCTTTCCCAGCATCAGGCTCTTTTCCAGTGAATCGGCTCCGTGCATCAGGTAGCCAAAGGACTGGAGCTTCAGCTTCAGCATCAATCCTTCCAATAAGTATTCAGGGTTGATTTTCTGTAGAATTGACTGGTTTGGTAATCTTGCTGTCCAAGGTATTCTCAAGAGTCTTCTCCAGCACCACAGTTCAAAGCATCAATTCTTTGGTGCTCAGCCTTCTTTATGGTTCAACTCTTACTTGACTACTGGAAAAACCATAGCTTTGATTATTTAGGCCTAGGTCGGTAAAGTGATGTTTGATGTCTCTGCTTTTTAATACGCTATCTAGGTTTGTCATAGATTTTCTTCCAAGAAGCAAGTTTTTTTTTTAATTTCATGACTGCAGTCACCATCCACAGTGAGATTTTACTAATGCCTTTTGCTTATGTATTTCATATTACTCAAGCTGAAAAAGACATAGTTACTACTTCTATCTAAAATTATGTTGCTTGGTATTTCTTTCAAGCTTCCATCCCAAACATTAAATCAGTTTAAGATATATTTTGAGACTATCTAAATCTACAGCAAATCAGTTTATGTTAAATAGCTCATTGAAAAAATAATTCTAGAAGAGTTAGATACTTGGAAGAATCAATTGGTTAAATTTAATCCTGAGAAATCCTTTACATGTTCAACAAATGGTTTCAAACTTGTTATAAAATATTCTAACTGTGTGGCCCATACTTTTACATACCAAAAGCAAGACAATATTATATAACTAATGAATCTAAAATGGATAAAACTTATTCTGATAGTTCAGGTCACTTGTAGCAGTTTGGGTTACTGCATGGTTGATTTGAAAATGTGATTATCATTTAAGATGTCAAAACATCTGTTAATTTGATGTCAAATGTGGATGTAATAATAATAGTTATTTGGAATCTAAAGTGCAACACTTAGTTATTCTAGTTTAATTCAATTAACCTTTGAAGAGCTAAAAGTGCTATAAGTGTAAGGACAAATTATCATTTTGTTTTAGCAGTTTGATTTTGGCTACATGTCATTGTTTGTGTTGAGTTTCTAAATTAATATCTGAAATACATATTTCAAAAAACATTGTAATTATGTATTCAACATGTGCCAGATACTGTACCAGATTCTGGAGACAGAAGAATGAGATATATTCTTCTCAAAGATCTCACAGTCTCAGTTCACTTCAGTCGCTCAGTTGTGTCCAACTCTTTATGACCCCACGGACTGCAGCACACCAGGCCTCCCTGTCCATTACCATCTCCCAGAGCTCACTCAAACTCATGTTCATCAAGTTGGTGATGCCATCCAACCACCTTATCTTCTGTCGTCCCCTTCTCTTTCTGCCTTCAATCTTTCCCAGCATCAGGGACTTTTCCAATGAGTCAGTTCTTCACATTAGGCGGCCAAAGTATTGAAGTTTCTGCTTCAGCATCAGTCCTTCCGATGAATATTCAGGGCTGATCTCCTTTAGAATGGACTGGTTGGATCTCCTTGCAGTCCAAGGGACTCTCAAGAGTCTTCTCCAACACCACAGTTCAAAAGCATCAATTCTTTGGCACTCAGTCCTCTTTATAATCCAACTCTCACATCCATATGTGACTATTGGAAAAACCGTAGCTTTGACTAGACAGACAGTTGTTGGCAAAGTAATGTCTCTGCTTTTTAATATGCTAGGTTGGTCATAACTTTCCTTCCAAGGAGCAAATGTCTTTTAATTTCATGGCTGCAGTCACCATCTGCAGTGATTTTGAAGCCCAAAATAATAAAGTCTGTCACTGTTTCCATTGTTTCCCCATCTATTTTCCATGAAGTGATGAGACTGGGTGCCATGATCTTAGTTTTCTGCCCTTAATTTTCTAGTTTTCTGGGTATGGCATAAGCCCTCTTAGAAGAAGTCACCATTAACCCCACAATAGAGCTGCCAGAACTTACACAGGCCTGGGGAAACAGACTCTTTGAGGGCACAAAGAAAACATCCTGCACACCAGGACCCAGGAGAAAGGAGCTTGACCCAGACTTGCCCGTGATTGTCCAGGAGTCTGAGTCTTTGGCAGAGGCGTGGGTCACTGGTGGCCTGCTGCAGGATTGGGGGCACTGAGTGCGGCAATGCGAACACAGGACCTTTTGAAGGACCTTTCTTCATTATCTCCACCATAGTTTGGCCTCAGGTCAAACAACAGGGAGAGAACACAACCCTGCCCATCAAGAAAAAATTGGATTAAAGATTTACTGAGCATGGCCCAGCCCATCAGAACAAGACCCAGTTTCCCCCACAGTCAGTCTTTCCCATCAGGAAGCTTCCAGAAGCCTCTTATCTCACAGTCTAGTGAGATTTAATTTCAACCATGTAAGTAAGTGTAAACGCTTCCCAGGTGGCTCAGGTAAAGAATCTGCAGTGCAGGAGACACAGGAGATCCAGGTTGGATCCCTGGGTCAGGAAGATCCCTTGGAGAAGGGCATGGAAACCCACTCCAGTATTCTTGCCTGGAGAATCCCATGGACAGAGGAGCCTGGCGGGTTACAGTCCATGAGGTTGCAAAGAGTCAGACACAACTAATTGTGTGATTGAGCAGCCATGAAAGTGTAAATCTTAGTGATTAGCTACATTCCTTCCCAAAAAAGTATTGATGTTCTAACACAAAACTAATCCTTGATTCTCTCAAGAGTGCGTTTTATGTGCCAATTTGACTGGATTTCTGGGTCTGTCTGTGAGGGGGTTTCTGGAAGAGATTAGCATATGAATGGGTGGGCTAAGTAAAGTGGATTGCCCTCCCTAATGTGGCTAGCCACCATGTGGTTCACTGGGGACCTGAATAAATAGAACAAAAAGGTGGTGCAAGGGAGAACTTGCTCTTTCCCTCTAACTACCTGGGATGGGTACCAATCTTCTGCCCTCAGTGCCTTTGTTTAAGGCCTTCAATCTTTGACTGGAACTTGCACCATTTACTCTCTCTTTCGGGCCTTTGAACCTTACACCACTGGGTTTCTTGGGTCTGTGGCTTACAGAGGGCAAATCATGGGACTTCTCAGCCTCCATAACCATATGAGTCAAGACCTTACAATCAGCCTCTCTCAATCAGTGTATCATATTGGTTCTGTTTCTCTGGAGAACCCTAATACAATTTTTAAGCCTAATCTGAGACAATCAAAATTTCAATTGAGGATGGGCCTGATACCAGTTAGTATAGGAGTTTAACTAATAAGAACTTAAAATGAAAAAAAAAAGGCATAAAAATGCAGATTTTCCTTTTTGGGAATTTATAGCCCCTGGTATGGAAATGAGATGAAGCAGGATTTGCCTGCATATGGTGAATATATCTAAGTCAAAGAGGATACAGATATATTGGCATATTTAAGATTTTCATATTTAAAGTACATTAAGGAAAAATATACTATCACATTGTGGCATTATTATAATATGTAATAATTACATATAATAATAATATAATATTAATACAATATGAATTATATAATTATAATATATACTTATACAATAAATACATACATATCATATATTATATGTATTTTAATAAATATATTTATTATACTAAAATTATTAAATATATAAATATATAATATGAAGTTATATAAACATAAATTTATATAATATATAAATATCTATATAAAATATATTTATACATTATTATAAATTGTTTATTATTTATATAGATATGTAAATTATATCTATATTATATATACTACATATATCTTTGTATTATAATATATAATTTATATATTATATTGATTATATGTTAAAATATAATATTAATACATTATTAATAATATGATTTTTATATATGATATACGTCTATATGTGTCTGTCCATATATATATACACAAACATATATATATGCACAAATATATATATATACACAAGCATATATATACATACAAACATATATATATATATATATACACCTTTGTTTTTGTTTCTGGTTCCTGGCACAGAGTTTCAAAAACCCTTATGGACTTCCCTGGTGGTGCAGTGATTAAGACTTCTTCTTTTCACTACAGGGGTCTCAGGTTTGATCCCTGATTTAAAAAAAAAAAACTTGAAATTTCCTTAGTCATCAGTTCAGTTCAGTCACACAGTAGTGTCTGACTCTGCGACCTCATGGACTGCAGCATAAAAGGTGTCCCTGTCCATCACCAACCCCTGGAGCTTACTCAAACTCAGGTCCATCGAATCAGTGATGCCATCCAACCATCTCATCCTCTGTCATCCCCTTGTTCTCCTGCCCTCTTCAATCTTTCCCAGCATCAGGGTCTTTTCCAACGAGTCAGTTCTTCGCTTCAGGCAGGCCAAAGGATTGGAGTTTCAGCTTCAGCATCAGTCCTTCCAATGAATATTCAAGACTGATTTCCTTTAGGATGGACTGGTTGGATCTCCTTGCAGTCCAAGGGACTCTCAAGACTCTACTCCAACACCACAGTTCAAAAGCATCAATTCTTTGGCGCTCAGCTTTCTTTATAGTCCAACTCTCACATCCATACATGACTACTAGAAAAACCATAGCTTTGACTAGATGGACCATTGTTGGCAAAGTAATGTCTCTGCTTTTTAATATGCTATCTAGGTTGGTCATAGCTTTTCTTCCAAGGAGCAAGTGCCTTTTCATTTCATGGCTACAGTCACCATCTACAGTGATTTTGCAGCCCCCAAAATAAAATCTCTCACTGTTTTCATTGTTTCCCCATCTATTTGCCATGAAATGATAGGACCAGATGCCATGATCTTAGTTTCCTGAACGTTGAGCTTTAAGCCAACTTTTTCACTCTCCTCTTTCACTTTCATTCTCAATCATAAGGGAGTTTTATTATTTATAAAGAAGTCCTTTCAGTAACAGGCAAGTTTATGCTAATTTTAGGAAGCTTTAGGTAACTTGAGAATGGAGACTGGTCACCAGAAAAACTAACTATGTGATTAGAGGGTTGGAATTTTCAGCCTCATCCTCTGCCCTTCCTCTCAACTTGTAGTTTAATCTTTATATTTGCATTATTAATAAATTTTTCTTTCAGTACATGTATTACAAATATATATATAATATTTGATTTAATATAAAAGTAAAATTTTTCCCAAATGTTCAAGTAACATGGACCCTGTGGGTTGATCCTCCAGTTTATTGTATGGCTTTTGTCCCCTTGCCCCATAGTACCACTTCACCCCATGGGTATCTTCTCAGGTCCCCCCTCCCCAGTCCCTAGGCTACGTGGGAAACGCAGCTGGAAGAGGAGAACCCACCTCCAGAAAGTGGTTCTGACACATCAGTATGGATAAGACTTATCCTAGGGAAGTTCTATGTAAGTGTAGCTTTATGGATGCTAGCCTAGAAATTCTTATTGGTAAGTATGGCAGTGGGTCTCAGGAATCTACATTTTATCCAGTACTTAAAGCATGCCTAATATTAATAATCCCTGCATTAGACTTTGAGCAAAACTATACGAGGCTTTTTTCTTATTTTTGACTACGCCATGTGACATGTGGGATGTTAGTTCCCTGATCAGGAATTGAACCCATGCCCCCTGCCTTTGAAGCTTGGTGTTGTAACCACTGTATAGCCAGAGAAATCCTTGTCTTAGGCTTTGGTCTCAGCAAAGTACATGACCTGAGTCAAGCAATTGACCCCTGTCTTCTCTTCCTCGTCATACAATAAGAGAGTTGATTAGATGTACTTGACCATTTCCTCAGCTCCACAAAGTTCTAGCATTCCTTTATCTGTCATGCTTGATGGCAAATAAATCATAAGCAAAGTTATAAGATAAAAAAATAAAGTCTTCCCTGATAGTAGAATACAGATATTGAAGGATAACCCTGCTTTATCTATAAATAATGTTCAAACTTTCTTTATAAAGTCCTTCCCACTTAAAAAAACTATACTTTATCATACCAGTGCAATAAGGTTTATACTTTTGTGGCTGTGAGTCATTTAAATTAAACCTAAGATACTGCAGGAGGGTAACAGTATAATTAGTCTCATGGATTTCATTATTGTGACTGTCAGTACTGTATCCAGAAATTTTCATCAGCATATTAATAAATGCCTTAAGGAAAGATAACTTATTTATTCCTGGGTAGAGAAACCTATGAAAATATTTTCATAATAATTGCGCTTTTAAAATTCTTATTACAGCATGTATATGATTCTCGACAAACTATTTTATTCCTGTATCCCCCCTCAAAAAACCCTAGATACTGTTACATCTAGAGTAGTCACAAAGACACAGACTTTTACATTAAAATTTAAATTTTGGCTTGGGAAGGGGGAGCATATAGCAAATAGGGAGGGGCTGGTGCATAGTAACCAGAGGATGAGGCATTGAAGTTCCAGATGTGTACCTGTTATATTTTACTTTTAAATATGGGCATTAATAATAATATGCAAAACATGAAGGTGGGGAGAAAACATAAAATCTAGATCTAATTAATAGCCGGCAGTAATAGATGGGTAGGAAAAGTCATATACAAATTCATCAGGATCCCTGGCCTCCTCTATTTCTAGCACATTCAAATCTGGAACACAAGGAGCAAACCTCCTTTTAACCCAAGAGACCATTAAAGGATGTGAAGAAGAAAGAAGCCATATGTGGAGATAAACCCACTGGCAGACCCATGACAGAATAAAGATGCCAGACAAGACCCCACACATATGGTCAAGTAATTTCAGGGTCAACTGATTTGCAGAGAAGAATAGAAAGGAGTGTCATAAACGCTTCAGCAAATTTTGAAAATCTTGAGTTTCCCAAAGGAATACTATATAACTCCTGAGGAGTGGAAGGAAAGCCCTTTCCTCTGTGTTCACACATTTGAGAGGTTTATTTGCTCCATTCTTTAGGATGACGCCCTACAGCCAGTGTCCAGCTGCACCTTTGACCCTACATGGTGCTAAATCCCTTGCTTTCCTTCTGCACACGAGTCCTCTGACAAGTCTGGGGTGGTGCATAAGAAAAATTGATAGTTAATGTTTTAAGTTGAAGACAAATTACTGGGAGGATGTATTTTCTGCCCATTCAGTGGTCACGAAGAATTTGGTGGAAGGAATGGGAATTTCAAAGGCATTTTTTTCAATCCACGGCCTTGCTAGCACCACATTTCTGAACAGCAGGGCCTTGTGTGAGTCTCCCGTTTCCACACCCACATCCAGCCAGCTTTCATTTCATTCTGTATAGGGTGTGGTGTTGTCATTAATAATAAGAATAATACGAAGTTACAGTGGTGATTACTATATTGAGCAGGAAACAGATGGCTCACTCAGAAGGGATGATTGGAGAAGGCTCAGTGAAGGGGCTGTTTACAAAGGAGCAGCGCTGGTCAGAGAAACAGACTCCTGATGGTCCTCACTGAAGAGCCAGAAACAGGGGCAGGGCAGGGTGCGCCCTCACCATCCCATGGCCTGAGGGGCAAGGGGAGAGCGTGGTTATCAAAGCCAAAAGAGAGCTCAGCCGTAGGCCTGGGCCGTCTGGCAGAAACTGGAGCAGAGAAAAGCACTGATGTTAGCCCGGGTCTGGCGTGGAGGGAGCCCAGGCAGACCTCTCTCTCTGGTCACTCTCAGGAATTCTGTGCCTTCCCCTGTCTCAACCCCCACAAGCCCCCATACTCAGACTCCCAGGGCAGAGAGCAGGATGACAAGGGCAGAGGGTTGATTCAGAGGGCAAGCAGAGAATATCCTGCACACCTGAAAGATATGAAAGACCAGACCTTTGCAAAAGAAAATCCAACAGACCTTGTTTCAGTGCAAACCTGCCATCTGCCCCATCACTTCCTCATCACCTTCTGCTTTGCTTCTTACATGTAGCTCCCTCTTAGCTGTGAGAGAGACAAGGGCCACAGTCAGTTCTAGATGGGAGAACATCAGCAGAAGAATACTGCGAAGGTTCCAGGAAAGCATTTGTGTTCCTGATAAAAGTTGCAGAGAGGGTAGTTATGTCTTTCCCTCTTATTCCTGCCTTAGACGGGTGTATAAGGCCTAGAACAGAAGTAGCCATCTTTCAGCAATGAAGTAGCAAGAAGAAAGAATGCTGGTCCTGATATTATTAAGCCATTGATCCAATGCCAACAGTGCCTACCTCCAGATATTTTAAGTGAGAAAAATCACCTCTGACTGTTTTCTAAGTGTTCATAAATTGGGAACTCGGTGCTTGATCAAATATAGGGGTCGGGTGGGTGTGATAGCTAGACTGCTGTCAGGAACACTTGCAAGAAAATGTGGAATTGAAGCATATTGGGGGATAAAAAATCCAAAAAATTTAGATCCAGATAGATTAAATTAGGTTATATGTGGGACGTCTATGAGGAAACATAATGAGAAGTTGCAGTTATGTGTCTAAAAGAAAGGCTATCTTAGGAATAAAATTTAGGAATATATGTTATACATGATATAGTAATTTAAGTCTTAGAAGTAAAATGAGATCCTCTTCCTCTATTTTATATAAAGAAAAGTGTCAAGGACCAAGTTCTGAGAACTCCCACATTTAGAGCTTAGATAAACAAGGGGTGCTTCCAATGGTAAATTTAGCAAAGAACCAGGTAGAGGTCAAGAGAAGAATGCATTTTAAGAAGCAGACAACAGTTTTTGGTGAAATGGAGAAGTCAAGGAAGATGTTGGTCACTGATGATATTTAGAATATCATCTGTGGCTAATCTGATATTTCAAGAAACAGTGTGCCTGATGCAAAAGGTTACCATATCCAGCATAGCTTTTCTCTGTGAGAAAAGTGCCAAAACCTTGTTATTGGTACAATTCAACTATTAATTGAGAATAAATAATGATTGCTTGTTTCATCTATAAAAGCGGTTATTTTTAAGGTCTCTTGGAATATCTGTTAATGAAAAAGTTACAAGAAACAGAGAAGAGGGAGGAGAAAGAAAGAGAGAGAGAAGGGAAAGAGGGAAAGAAAAAGAAAGAATGTAAGAAAGGAAATATGTAAGCAAAGGGAATAAAGCTTGACTTATTATCAGAGGTTATAATTAGATTAAAATAGTGGTCTTAAATACTACATTATAAATGGAAAATTTTAGTTAAATATGAAGGTGCTCTCTTTATTCTTTGTCATTAGAATCACAGGCCCCAAACTGGAAAACATGCTAAAGGTGGGTGAGGCACAAAAGCTCTAATAGGATGTTACTAACATGACTGAGCCATATAGACAATGATTTGAAGGCTTCTCTGTGTCTAATTAAATAATTACTTGAGGCAACTTACTTAATCTCTGAGCCTTGAATTTCTCATTTATAAGATGGGGACAAGAGTCACTGTCTTGAAGATTACTTGTGAAGATAAACCAGAATTTGGGGGTGTTGAACTAATTTCTAAGTGCGTGCGTGTTCAGTGGTTCAGTTGTGTCTGATTCTTTGCAAGCCTATGGACTGTAGCCCGCAATGCTCCTCTGACCTTGGGATTTTTCAGGCAAGAATACTGGAGTGGGTTGGCATTTCCTTTCCACATGGCGTTAGTGATAAAGAATCCCCCTGGCCAAGAAGGAGATGCAGAAGACAGGGGTTCAATCCCTGGGTCAGGACGATCCCTTGAAGTAGGAAATGGCAACCCACTCCAGTATTCTTGCCTGGAAAATCCTATGGATAGAAGCGTCTGGTGGGCTATAGTCCATGGAGTGGCAAAGAGTCAGACACAACTGAGCCGCTGAGCGTGCACACACACAATTTCTAAGACCCTCCCCAAACTGCTTTCCTTGAGCTCATGGTCTTCGGTCCACGCCCTCCTGTTACCCAGGAAGCACCTCATGATTTGTTCCTCATTGTTCTGTATGTGGCAGTGTTTCTTTTCAATTTCATGGCAAATGAGACCTTGATTATCCTGGAACGACCTGGGTGAACTGAGATTTGGAAGCATTGAACATAATGTTTCCTCTAAAGGAATACACTTCCAGCATGCAGCTCTCTCACCTGTGACGGCTTCAGGCTTAAAGGGTCAGCATCTTCTGCTGACATCAGTTCTCATATTTGCTGTCAGCTGCCGCCTTTGTCAGCATTGCACGAGAGTCAGCGGTGATATCATTCCATTGTTGGTTTAGTGCTATTTCTGCATGTGCATTGCCAAACCACACTTAAGTTTAGTCGTGGTTATATTTAACTTTATTCTTCTCAGTAAACCTTTTAAGGCATTACAAAAAAGAATGCTTTCTCTCAGTGAGATGGATTTTTATAACTACTTGAAACTTCAGATTTTTTTCAGGGTTCAGTAAGAAGATGGTATACTTGATGATTCTAACCCTGCATCAGCACTTTCAAGACATGGCTCTCATTCCATCTTGAACTTTGCCTGCAGTGCCATCTTGAATCAATAAGTTGAAACTTTCTTAATTTCTTTAGGAAAACCACATGAGGTAACACATATTTGGGGGGAATTATCAAGACATTGTCTCTGTAACCCAGAAGTAAGAAACACTATCCATTTGATATATATAAATTTTGACTGTCTACATTGTTTATAGCACTGTGGTAAATACAGTAAAAATACAGCAAACAGTCAATAGATTCTGCCCTTTATATGCTTATATTCTTTGGAATAGATAAGGTCAGCAATGACATCACACCAACAATATAGCAAGTAACAAAATCTGCAAGAGGATTTAGAGAGAGAAGAGATTATTTCTAGTGAGAAGATCTGCGTCTGCATCTGTGCCTCTGTTATGAATCATTCTCTCGTTTTCTTGAAGTATAATATATGCTTGAAGATGACTAGTTTTCCTCTCTAGTTTTTTCTCTCTGTAGAATTTTTAGGAATCATCCAACCATTCTTACATTTTATTCTATCTCTTTCCCTTTCAAGATGGCAGTCTTTCTCATGGTATAATATTTTCAAAAACCTTGCGGCTCTCTTGTATATGTCACCTGGATCACCTTATTAAACCAAATGGTCTTCTGTCTCTGGGTAATCCTATCTCTATTTCTGTCTTCTGCTATCTTCAGTACCAGCAAAGGTTTGTCAACAAAAGGTTGTCATGCTGCTGCTGCCGCTAAGTTGCTTCAGTCGTGTCCAACTCTGTGCGACCCCATAGACGGCAGCTCACCAGGCTCCCTCATCCCTGGGATTCTCCAGGCAAGAACACTGGAGTGGGGTGCATTGCCTTCTCCGAAGGTTGTCATATTACCTTCCTTTTATGTGTGTTAAATCTTCCTCTGCTTCTCTCTTATAAGGACGCTAATGACTGGATTAGGGCTTCCCTGGTGGCTCAGAGGTTAAAGCGTCTGCCTGCAATGCAGGAGACCTGGGTTCAATCCCTGGGTCAGGAAGATCCCCTGGAGAAGAAAATGGCAACCCACTCCAGCACTCTTGCCTGGAGAATCCCATGGACGGAGGAACCTGGTGGGCTACAGTCCAGGAGGTCGCAAGGAGTCAGACACGACTGAGTGACTTCACTTTCACTTTCAGTGACTGGATTTAGGGCTCCCTCAGATAATCCTGGATAATGTCTCCATCACAAGAGTCTTAATACAGCTGTAAAGACCCTTCTTCCAAATCAGGTATCATTCACAGGTTCTGGAGATAAAGATGAGGACATATCTTAAGGAGCTGTTATTAGCTACACATCATTTATGTCTATTGGACAGAATTTAGTTACATTTTGTAGCTAGAAGAAAGGACAGTTAGGAAGTATAGTCTACCAGCTAACACACTAGGGTTCTATTACTAAAGAAGGGTAGAAGGGATATCATGGGGACAATTAGTTGTCGTTGCTCTCCCATCTCCTATGTCTATGAAGATAAGTGTTCTTGATTCACTGGGACATTAAAAAAATAAATCAATTCTTCCTCAGGGGAAGGTACCATCTTGGTACAAAGACAAGTATATGCCAACTTAAGTCACTCTATCAGGCAGTATTGAGTTAGGCCCCAAATGGTGATCCAAGTGGTATGTAACACATTTTCAGAAAATAATATAATCTCTGTGGGATGAAGCATTTTTATTGAAGTCTTTTTGGAGTAAATGAGGCTTGAAATAAGTCTGAGAGGACAAGAAGAGTTTTAATCAGGTAGAAAGGACATACTGATGGATATGGTCAGGAGGCTCCCGCTGGAAAATAGAATCTTCTGTAGAAGGTTCTCCAAAACTGGGAATATCTTGACTTCACTTGTTCTTCATCAGTCAGAAGCTGACATGTAGTGACTAGGAATATTAATATTGCACTTGAATCATGAAAATAGAGAATAGGAGCAATTACTAAAGACCATCAGAAGTTTCATGAGAACATATCGTGATCAGTTTTGGAAAATAAGAAAGAGGAGTTTTGTATTCGATATCGACGAAGAAGTATTGTTTGGTCCTCAGTAGCATAATGTATTCCAAATACATACACACTTCTTTCTCCCCTTACCAAACAATTAGGGGGAGTGACAGAGTACAGAGATATGGAAAACTTTGCTAACATAAGATTTGGACTGAAACTTAGAAAATTTTATCTCTTTTGGCTCAATACTTTTTTATTTCTTGTAGATAGAAGGGACTGGGGGTGGGGAGTGGACTCCATAGAGCACTTTTCATAACCTCCAGAAAGGTATCACTGCTGACTTGCTTCTGTGTGTGCTCAGGCCTATATCCTTATCTGTGACAGGGTTTGCTGTGCAGACAGGTAAAAGTAAATGGGGCTGGATAAAGGAAAGGCCCAGGAATGAGTAGGGTTGAGGATGGGATACAAATTGCATGGAAGTTTGTATGCAGGACTTCCTGTTCCCCACACCTCAGGAGATCATACAGTGATCAGCTGTCAATTTGCACAGTGATCAAAGTAATAAAGTATTCACAATCAGCTGTCAATTTACATGATTTGTGATAAAGTAACATTCCGGATGGGAAATGAAGACTGTGCCTCAGCTGATGACATGTATTAATATTTTCAAACTCTTCATTTAAAAAACCATAATGCCTTTGATGAGATTGTTGTCACGAGGCTGAAGAATCTTGTAGTTTTACATATTTTCAAGAGAAAATAAGTCCTGAGTGTATCTTTTCCTGCCAAAATGTGGAAGAAATCCTTAGCTGTTCCTTACAGGACACTCAGAAGCTCTGAGACGGGCTGCCTGAGGCTAGAATTTGTAGAACTCTTCTACAGTCAGTCAGGTGATGCAGGGCAAGCCCCAGCCTTTTGGGACAGGAATAGTATCACTAGAAAGGAAACATACCTGGAAATCTACAGCCTCAGCTTGTAAGGCCAGCTTCCTATTTCAGCTTAAGAGATGTATTATTCTGTGACATCCATTGGGAAGAAAGAGCGTGTTTGTTAGCATATGCGAGAAGCACAAACCAGCATTGTGCGTGGGCTCCAGAGCCTGCCAGCAGAGATGGATTCCCCTCTGAAGGACCATTAATAAAGGCTGTGGCAGCAGCTAGCATTTGCAAGAGGACAGAGGAAAGAATGGAGGTGTTGAAAGACTTCCGTGCATCCTAATAGGAAGAAGACGACGGTCAATTGATAGAAAGGGAATCCAGAGAAAGAGGGTCCACAGTGTATGCACTATAAAAAGTAGAATGTATCAAAGATTAAGATAAATAGATAGATATTTTATAGAGAATTTCAGAGTTAAAATTTGCAATGCCATGGTATTATACAATATAAGATTTAATTATATTCATTCCCATTTTTAGTTGATTAAAAAAACACTTTATCTGATTTTTAATGGAAATGCAAGGTGAGGGAAATGAAGCATAGAACTACTTAGATGGTGTCTGCTTGTCATACCATGATTACTCCCAAATATATAAGAAAGTGGTGAAAAGTGAGAAAAATGCCTTTTTTTTTTTTTTGGCTATGCTGTGTGCCTTTCAAGGTCTTCTTAATTCCCTGAACTGGAATGGAATCTATGTCCCCTGCAGTGGAAGTGCAGAGTTCTAACCAGGGACCACCAGGGAGGTCCTACAAAAGTGCTATTCTTGAGATGATGTTAATACCTTCCAACAGAAAACCCAATGAATGAATAAATTATCTGGGAACTGGAGGGGGAAAAAAATGAGTCCAATCCTTTAATGTCCTGTGTGATCCTGCTTTGCTCAGCACAGGTTCTCACTGTTTCTGTGGACTCGATAAATAGAGGTCCTAAGGTCTGCAGTCTCTCCCACCACCAGCCAGTGACCCTAGTCACCACACCCTATTTCAGTCTGAGTGCATGCTCACAGAGCCCTGAAATGAGGCAGGGCAGGAATTAACCAGTTTGGAGCTTAGAGTGATAGAAGCCTGGGTCATACGGAGGTTCAGCCTGAGGCTGAAAGGTCTCAAATACTCTCATATTTTGATCTTTGCTACACCTCATGTTTGTTATTCTCCCACAGACATTCTGATTATGTTATTCTTTTTAAAAACCTTTGATGATTGAATCAAGTCACTCCTTCTCAGCCTTCTACATAAAGCTGTTTATACAGTGGCTCAATCCATCTTTAAGGTCGTTTCGCCCCATACCCTGCTCTCACTGAAGAGGCCAGATCTTCCCTGGGCAACCCTGTTTGCACATCCCTATTTACACTCTTTCCTCTTCCCCAAACCTCTCTCTCATCCATGCATGCTTCTCATGTCCTCAAATAAGAGTCTTTCTACTCTGATTTAACATTTAACAATCTTTTTTTTTTTTTTTAATTTTAGCACTCACCAGAGTATCTCTTGAATTAGAAGTACTCATATACTATATGTTTACCCTCTACCAGACTGAGTTCTTGGCCATAGATTCTGCTGTTCGTATTCTCTATATTGGGTCCCCAGAGTCTCATAAAGTGGGCCTTGCAGATAGATGCTCACTCAGTGTTTCTCGGAATCTAACATCTGTTGGACTGTTGTCTTGTTTTATTATTTAGCTTGTCACTCGTCCATGCTTTCCCTACCCAGCTCAACTGCATGTCCTTTGAATACAACTATATTTTGTAGAAGCTGAAAAATACTGTGATCCCGGGAATTCCCTGGTAGTCCAGTGGTTAGGACTTGGAGCTTTCACTGCCAGGGCCTGGGTTCAGTCCCTGGTCAGGGAACTAAGATCCTGCAAGCTATGTGGCATGGCAAAAACAAAACAACAACAACAAAACGATATGATGATTGAAAGGAGGGTGATATAGTGAGAAATGATACATGGGAGGATAACTTTTTAAAGCTGACTTGTGTAGCCAAATTCTTGTGTATGTGACTTTTATAATCACAGTTATGTCACTCCTTCCACGGCAGCATAGGTAACAGAGCAAGCCTTTTCTTTTACTTCTCTTCATTCTGGTAATTCCAACAGAAAATAAATATTTTAAGAGGTAACAAGTATTTTGCTTGACAAATGATACTAGGATTTTGCCAAGATTTTTGTATTTTTTTTGGAAAATAGCATCTGGAATTTGCTGAAAGAATATGAGATTCTCCATGCTACTGAAGTGTAGGATATTATGACTTTTAGAGGGGATATTCTCTAAAGTTTGCATAAATTAATAGCTGGCATATTTTGAGGGCTTATTGTATGTTAGGCACTCTTACAAGAGCTTTACATGTGTTGTTTTATTTAACCCCATAACAAGTTCAGAAGCAGGCTCTATTATTTTTCTCACTGTTTTACAGTTAAGTAAGTTGAGACAAAGTGTTTTATAATCTGCTCTAAGTCACACAGTCACTTGGCAGAGCTGGGATCTGAGTCCAGCCAGCCTGACTCCAGGGTCTGAAGATTATCCTGACGTTACAGGAGGGAGGTATGTTTTTCTTCTCTCTTTGCGGGCAAGGCCAGACACAGACACAGACACAGACACAGGTCATTGCTGCCCCAGATCAGCTACCTCAGTGATGCGTCAGGCAGCAAGGAGGCCCTGTCCTCCTTGCACACTGTCTGTAGGGACTGGTACATGCAAATTATTGCTGGGAAACCAAGCAGTTTCTACAGAGCCTGGGCATTTAATAGAAAAACGATTCAATCTTCAGGGAAAGTCCCAAATTGACTAGAGTTGATTCAGCTAAACGAGGTGTCAAGGTGTACACCAGGATATTAATCACTCTTCCTCCCTCCAGCCATGACACCTCCCTGTTCATGGAAGCTGGAACCTGAGGGCATGGGGAGGAGGGCTCTGTGCTCCCAAGAGCGGCTCTGCTTCATCTGCCCTTCCGATTCCCACCAGCGCCTTGACTGTGTCCCCAGTCTGCCAGCCTTTCTGCTGTGTTCAGCCCCAAATCATGTACAAACTAGAGTCAAAATAGTGCTCAGGAAAATGCCGCAGTAAGGTAAAATTGTATAGCAGGTTTCAAATCTGGTTAGCTAATGTTGAATAATTTTAACATTGCAACTCATGTCATTTTTGTTGTTATTGCTAAATGTTAAGGTTCACTTTGATTATGCCTGCTTCCCTTGTGGCTCAGCTGGTAAAGAATCCACCTGCAGTGCGGGAGACCTGGGTTCCATCCCTGGGTTGAGAAGATCCCCTGGAGAAGGAAAAGGCTACCCACTCCAGTGTTCTGGCCTGGAGAATTCCATGGATTGTATAGTCCATGGGGTCGCAAAGAGTCAGACACAGCTGAGTGACTTTCATTTTCACTTGGTTATGCATATGACTGCATAATACAAAAATATATATGATGTAAAAAAAAAACCCCATATGGTATGTGTGTATAATATAGATGGTTTGTATAATGATGTATAAGTATATGGTTGACACCAAAGCTGAATAATAGATATCAGATAGATAGATTGTCTTAACCGACTGTTCAAGTGCAGCGCACCAAGGTTAGAATCTCAGCTCTAACATTTACTAGCTCACTGTTAACTTTTTAAAGTACTTCAAGATCTAACATGAGGATAGTGTACCTAGTTCACGAGCTTATTCCATTTATAATTTAGAATTTTTCTTTCCTGAATATTGAGTATCCTGGTTTTTAGAAAATATGAGTTGAGGAAATTAAGGGTCTCTGACCTTGAAATCAAAATCCTGCCCTCCTAGGGAGAGGCCCAGATGTCAACAGAAGAGGTAACCATTCAGCAACAATCCCCTTGTGCCTTCTATGACAAATTTCCTAGGCTGATCCGGAATCTACATGACAGATTGTTGGTGCTAAAGGCCGGTGAGCTCCATCTATGTGAAGTATGGGTCTTTTGAAAAACAAATAAATCCAATTAAAGAAGAGAACTCAGAATGGGGAAGACAAATGGTTTGGTTTGTTGTGTTTATTATGCCAGCTCAACTAGAATGCAAAAGTCAGAAAGTTTGTAACTAGGTAGGTGAGTGAAAATACGGACAGTTAAGTCTCAAAGCTTTTTTCTTCATTTATTGGTCTTCATACCCAATTATATCACCCCCCTTTTAAGTCAATGGATTCTCTTCTTTTTAGCTCAAAAGAAACGCAATCCAAAATGGCAGGAGCATAATTTTAATTTATTTCCATTTCAGATTTTTATACCTATAATTATGTTTGTGTTAAACTAGATGAAAATGTCAATCTACCAATTTGCTTCTTCCTTTGTAACATTTTGCATGCAAAGTTTATCATTCTGACAAATAAAAGGGCTCTCCAACCTTGACACCGAAGAAGAAATGCAAATTATATTTCTCCACATTAGAAAACAACTATCAATCATGTCATTTAAAAATTAGGTGAGATTTCCAATGAAATTTGAAATCTTTAGCTGTTTGGAATCTATGATATTAAACTATGACTTGATTTAATATTAAAAGAGGAAAATTAGTGAGAGCAGATGTTTTAACTGTTAATTCAAATAACCCAAATTATTAATTGAAGGCCTGAAAAAACTGCAGATTCCACTTTAGGAAAACCGCTTGGAAACTTTTCTGTGTGATTTCTGAAGAGTGCAAGTAACTCTTAAAATATAGAACTCCAGTTTACTTTGATTAGGGCTACTCTGGTGGCTCAGATGGTAAACAATCTGCCATCAGTAATGTTGGAGGCATGGGTTCGATCCCTGGGTTGGGAAGATTCCCTGAAGAAGGGAATGGCTACCCACTCCAGTATTCTTGCCTGGAAAATTCCATGGACAGAAGAACCTGGTGAGCTATAGTCCATGGGGCTGCAAAGGGTCGGACATGACTGAAGGGCTAACATTGTGTATATGTGTGTGTTGCTTTGATGAAATAGAAGCTAGCATTTTCCAAAATATCTGACCCTAGCTTCCTCCCTTTTCAGAAGCTACCCCATTTCTTATTTTTATGTAGCATTTCATTTCACAAATTGCTTCATGAACACTGGCCTTTAAAATATGAGAACTGATTTTCCTGGCTTTTAGCTGCCAAGAAGAGTAGATCGTCTGAAGTCTCAGGTCCAGATAAAGCAAGTCCCAGGGGAAAGGAGCACATTCCTCATCTCCTCCACTGAGATGACGGTGGGTCAGAGGGCCAGTGACTTCCTGTGACTCCTTTTCCATCACACGTCTTTGCTTTACTCTCTTTGCTCTTGTTCTTGGCCAAAGACTTTGGAAAAGAAAAAAGACAGGTGTACAGACCACCCTGATTGGAATTAATAGCAACATCTCCAAGGTTAGTGTTAGTCTCTCAGTTGTGTCTGACTCTTTGTGACCCTGTGGATTGTAGCTCGCCAGGCTCCTCTGTCCATGGGATTTCCAAGGCAAGAATACTGGAGTGAGTTGCCAATTCCTTCTCCAGGGGATCTTCCTGACCCAGGGATTGAACCTGCATTGCAGGCAGACTCTACCATCTGAGCCACCAGAGGAGCTTGAATTCTCTGTAGGCAGATGCTATGAGTCCTACTTTACAGGTGCTGAAACTAAAATACAGAAAATTTTACTGATTGACCCATGACCCTAATGGAGAGTTGAAAGCAGAGGTGAGATGAGAAGGCGCATATTCAGGCTGAAACTAGGGTCTGAAGTTTTCCATTTTTTTGAGGTCAGGACCCATATTTGTTTCTGCTGCTTTGTACAGTTCCTTTAAAGCACTCCCCCACCATCACACACACAGGTGGGTTTTTCTTTTATTTTTTTGGGGGGGGGTTTCTTAAGTGATGATGCTATCTCTGCCTTGGTGTGAGTGATGGTGGATTTTAAGGGCCCCTCTTTATCTGTCAGTCTAGCTCTCTCCCTGTCCCCAAATAGTGCCTGTGGATTAAGTTTTGTCTTCAGCTTGTCTGTGTTCAAATGCAAATAAACTTCCCAGGAAGGATAAAAAATTAGTCCCCTTTAAATTTAGCATGCGTCATTTAATCATGTTGTCAGAGAAAAAAAAAAAAACAAAAACCAATCTAAATCATATCTTCTCATCTTGAATTCATGGATCCAAGATGGAAGTGGCTGAGACAGACATGTGGGTGTATTTAGCTCTGAAAACTCTACCTTAAAACTATTTTCACCATTTTGAGTTTATCTGATTTTCTTTTTTAGAAAATCTGTCATTTCATAAGATTCTTGAAAAGGTGTGTGAGCCTCCAAAATTTAGTTAATCACATGGGTTAGTGATGCTAGATCTAAGACCGTACCTGATCGAGACCTTCTCCAAATCAGGGAATCCTTGAAATCCACCTCTCCCTCCTTCACAACACTCACCAGCACTGTTTCCAGTGAACCTGCATAAGTAATTTTATTATGCCCTTTATCCCTCTGTATGTCAGCCACCGCAGCCCCAAACCGCAGGTCAAAACATCATCTCCCAACAAGAAACCCGCAGGCTCTGTACATACTTTATTCTGTTTCCTTCCAGCTTTCCTCCTCAGTTCTTGATCCCTTCCATCGTGCTCTCTAGAAATTAGGGTCTGTTATTGGCAATAATGCTTGGGCCAACTAATGCGAAGAGCTGATTCATTGGAAAAGACCGTGATGCTGGGAAAGATTGAAGGCAAAAGGAGAAGAGGACAGCCAAGGATGAGATGTTGAGATAGCATCACTGACTCAATGGACATGAATTTGAGCTATTTCTGGGAGATAGCGAAGGACAAGAAAGCCTAGTGTGCTGCAGTCCAGGGGGTTACAAACAGCGACCCATTGTGTGTTTTTCCCACAACTTAGTGACTGAACAACAACAGCAATCAGCAACGTGATCTGTCCTCCATCTATCTTCTGAATGCTTTTTTCATCCTCTGGCTGAAGGACTGACTCTCTCCTGAGGACACTGCTTTCCTGCAGCCCCTCAGTGTGGCTGTTGCCCCTTTCATAGCCGTTATGCCTCTGGACTTGGAGGGGAAGTGGCCAGACCTCCTCATTGTCCTCATTGCTGAGTTCTCTTTCTCCTTGCTCCTCCCTGAAAGCCTGCTTTTCTATTTCCATCTTGAGATTATATCTCCCACTCCCAGGTCACTCTTTTTCAGGAATTTCAACTTCAATACTATTGTTATCTTAACCTTAGTGAATTCAGTATCCTCACAGATGATCATATCAATATCTTGGTTTCTCTGTTCCTTGAACTTTAAAAAATGATCTTGCTTTCTATTCTATTGAAATATTTCTATTTCAGTTATTCCCATGGATAGACCCTCTAGTTTTTCTCAGAAGGGGCTCTTTGTCTGATCCATAGAATGCTGTAGGTGATTTAAATGAATATTTTCTCAAATCTCTCAAAGACGGTATGTAACTAATACCATTCTAAATTCATAGCAGTGAAGTTAATTCTTTACATATTTTAGATACATTGGGCATAAAAGCTTAATTCTCTCAGGGAACTCTGGTTGAGAATGTCTGTACCAATGATTGCAATTCTCCATAATCCTAATTTCAGGTATTTTATCTTTGACAATAGCATTCTACCTTACTAGCATATTCCCACTCATTGCCAGCTCATCTGTCTACCTCAGTACCCTTGACTTAATGACAACGACAAAGTCCCTTTAACCATGGAAAGATAACACATTCACAGGAATTACAAGGTGAATTACAAGGCGAACATTTTGGGGGACCATCATTCTATCTACCACCTAGTCTAGCTTCAGCCATTACTGTCAAAAATATAGATAGTTTATATTCTTTCATCCTGTTATATTTTCTTGTTTCATCCTCTTCTTCAGGGATTTCTATTGTTTGGATTTGTTTGTTTATCATCAATACTTGTCACTTTCTCTTGAATCTTTTTATCTTCTCATTTCTGTTATGATTTTTGAATGTTTCCTTCTTTTCATCTTCTGGTTCTCTTAGGACATTATTTTATCTGGGTCACTTCCAGTAGTCTGGTATGACTTTTAGTCTAATAGTCTGAACCTTTTTTTAAAATAATTTCTAATTCTTTAGTGGGTTCTGTCACTTCATTTCATAATTTATATGATTTTGGTTTAAATTATTCTTTGATGTCAATTATTGAAGGTTTATTACCTTGTTTTGAAATAGTAAGTACAATGTCCGTATATCTATATGATATTTTGCTCCTTATTTTTGATCTCAACATGGCTTTGCCTGTTTTATTTTGCTTAATTGTTTTATGTTGACCACTTTCAAGAAAATAATTTTTTGAACTTTTGAAAGGTTTGTGGAACAAATGTTCACTTCATGGACTACCCTCTTCTATTGTTTTGTTCTGTTTGCTTTTTTGTCATATAGTATTTAAAAGTAGGGCAGTTTTCTCTGAGATTTCCTGGCTTTGTTCTCCCTTATGACTTTTATTTGGAAATTCTTTTTCTTCATCTTTGTGTCCCTGTTTTGCTCAATTATAATTTCAGTTCTAGCATTTTTGTTGTTGTTGTTGTTGTTAATTTAGTGGCCTTTTCATGGAGGAGCTATGGTAGTTCTGTCTGGGGAGCCTGGATGTTCCTAAGGATGCTGACTGCTGGCCCTTTATGCCTTACTGAGGGTCCTTACACTCACCCGCTAGTAGATTGGGCACGACCTCTCCCAGCTTCAGGTGCATTTCTCACATTAGCTGGTCACACCTTCCAGTGAACACTGGTTGACTCTCTTAGGATTCTCTCCTCAGATCCATCTCATGCTCCCTCTGCTTCTTCCTGCACTGATTCTGGTTTCACGCAGTTCTGGTGGCTATTGGTGGTTCATCCCCATCTGCTTGGCATTTCAACATTCATAGAAGATAGCATGTCAATCAGATTTGCTGTAAATTTTGTCAATTTTTTTAAATTTTGCTATGAATCTATAGTATTTACTATTTTGCTTCATCTGTTTTTATGTGGTTGTTTCAAGAGATCGAAAATTATACTGTCACCATCATCTTTCTAGAATGCTAGAAAGATGATTTCTCATAGATAGATAATCTATTCATTAAAATGATATAGGTACAACAATTTATTGAAGTTTCGTTTTAATGCTTTTAAAAATAAAATTTTATTCATTATAAGTGACATTTAGATTTTCGTTGCCATATTAAAATTATATACATATATAATTTAATAAACATTTTCTTTTAAATAGATTCAGATTTACAGGAAAAAAAATCAAAAGTCATACAGAGAGCTCCTGTATACTTCTCTCTCACTTTTAGTTTCCCCTAATGTTATAATCTATATTCCCACAGCATATTTACCAAAACTAAGAAACCACCATTGCACATTACTCTTAACCAAATTCTAGACTTTATTTGGATTTCACTAATTTTCCCACTAATGACGTTTTTCTATTCCAAGATCCAGATAAGGGTCCTCACACCATATTGCAGTAAGATTTCATGTTTTCTTGGTCTCCTCAGGTCTGTGACAGCTTCTCAGGCTTGCCTTGTTTCATGTCATTTATTGTTTTGTGAGTACTAGTTAGATATTTTGCAGAACGTTCCTCATTTTCATAGAATATTCCTCAATTTTCTCATCATTAGATATTTTTGTTCGTTTTTGTTTTGAGGGTTTTTAAAATAACACGGAAGTGAAGTGCCTGTCTCATGACATCATATCTGGAAGTACATGATATCAACATGACCTTAATGCAGTGTTCACTTTGATCACTTGGTTGAAGTTCCGTATATTTTTGCTGAACTATGAACTGAAAGTATTTTCCTCCTACAAACTGCATCACACAGCTGCAAACTGCATCCACTCAATAGTGTCTTTGATCTCCTTTAAGATACCAGGCACTTCAGCTTTCTTCTTCAGGATCCAGGCATACATATTTTAAATATTCAGAATTTTAACTCTCTATCTAGAGAAAAATAGACATCTCCATGGCTGACATGGTGTGCCAATGTGAGGAACATACCAAATATTCTTCCAGGAAAACTTGACTTTTTGATAGCCTTCAATTCACAGTAATAAAATTCATATGAGGTGTTTTCAGAGATTATAAATCGTAAAATTAAGAGAATATATCGAGAGGTTTAGAGTAGATCATAGATTCACTGCAGAGCTTGCTTAACTGACACCTGCCAAGATTGTGTTTGATTCTAATGAAGCCCTAGCTCCCAATGCATCTCTCTCCAAAGGAGATGTCAATGACAGGAAAGAAGTGGAGATCTTACTTTTTCCTGACCCATCAGGTTCAATTTGGGCATACATGATTTACTGCTAGCAATGTCTTCTTTCCATCATTAAAACAAAAAAAGAAAATGTAACATTTCAAATACATTACTGCTGTTGGTTCATCAACTTACATATATGAGCAAATGGAAAGGTGATATTAATCACATGTATCCACCAGAATTGAAAAGCATTACAATATAAAGTAACCACTTTGCTAATCCAGTGGAAAATCATATACTGCTTGGGAAGATAATGTTTGCACAAAACCTGCTGGGCTCTGTGAGTTTAAAATCCTATACACGAATAATGAGAAAGTAGGAAAAGAAATTAAGGACACAATTCCATTCACCATTGCAACGAAAAGAATAAAATACTTAGGAATATATCTACCTAAAGAAACTAAAGACCTATATATAGAAAACTATAAAACACTGATGAAAGAAATCAAAGAGGACACTAATAGATGGAGAAATATACCATGTTCATGGATCGGAAGAATCAATATAGTGAAAATGAGTATACTACCCAAAGCAATTTACAAATTCAATGCAATCCCTATCAAGCTACCAGCCACATTTTTCACAGAACTAGAACAAATAATTTCAAGATTTGTATGGAAATACAAAAAACCTCGAATAGCCAAAGCAATCTTGAGAAAGAAGAATGGAACTGGAGGAATCAACTTGCCTGACTTCAGGCTCTACTACAAAGCCACAGTCATCAAGACAGTATGGTACTGGCACAAAGACAGACATATAGATCAATGGAACAAAATAGAAAGCCCAGAGATAAATCCACACACATATGGCCACCTTATCTTTGACAAAGGAGGCAAGAATATACAATGGAGTAAAGACAATCTCTTTAACAAGTGGTGCTGGGAAAACTGGTCAACCACTTGTAAAAGAATGAAACTAGATCACTTTCTAACACCCCACACAAAAATAAACTCAAAATGGATTAAAGATCTAAATGTAAGACCAGAAACTATAAAACTCCTAGAGGAGAACATAGGCAAAACACTCTCAGACATAAATCACAGCAGGATCCTCTATGATCCACCTCCCAGAATTCTGGAAATAAAAGCAAAAATAAACAAATGGGATCTAATTAAAATTAAAAGCTTCTGCACAACAAAGGAAAATATAAGCAAGGTGAAAAGACAGCCTTCTGAATGGGAGAAAATAATAGCAAATGAAGCAACTGACAAACAACTAATCTCAAAATATACAAACAACTTCTGCAGCTCAATTGCAGAAAAATAAACGACCCAATCAAAAAATGGGCCAAAGAACTAAATAGACATTTTCTCCAAAGAAGACATACGGATGGCTAACAAACACATGAAAAGATGCTCAACATCACTCATTATTAGAGAAATGCAAATCAAAACCACAATGAGGTACCACTTCACACCAGTCAGAATGGCTGCGATCCAAAAATCTGCAAGCAATAAATGCTGGAGAGGGTGTGGAGAAAAGGGAACCCTCCTACACTGTTGGTGGGAATGCAAACTAGTACAGCCACTATGGAGAACAGTGTGGAGATTCCTTAAAAAATTGCAAATAGAACTACCTTATGACCCAGCAATCCCACTTCTGGGCATACACACCAAGGAATCCAGAATTGAAAGAGACACATGTACCCCAATGTTCATCGCAGCACTGTTTATAATAGCCAGGACAGTGGAAACAACCTAGATGTCCGATCAGCAGATGAATGGATAAGAAAGCTGTGGTACATATACACAATGGAGTATTACTCAGCCGTTAAAAAGAATTCATTTGAATCAGTTCTGATGAGATGGATGAAACTGGAGCTGATCATACAGAGTGAAGTAAGCCAGAAAGAAAAACACCAATACAGTATACTAACACATATATATGGCATTTAGGAAGATGGCAATGACGACCCTGTATGCAAGACAGGGAAAGAGACACAGATGTGTATAATGGACTTTTGGACTCAGAGGGAGAGGGAGAGGGTGGGATGATTTGGGAGAATGACATTCTAACATGTATACTATCATGTAAGAATTGAATCGCCAGTCTATGTCTGATGCAGGATACAGCATGCTTGGAGCTGGTGCATGGGGATGACCCAGAGAGATGTTATGGGGAGGGAGGTGGGAGGGGGGTTCATGTTTGGGAACGCATGTAAGAATTAAAGATTTTTTAAAAAATAAATAAATAAATTTAAAAAAAATTAAAAAAGTTAAAAAAATAAATAAATAAATAAAATGGCTAATCTATAATAGTAAACCATTCATTTTTATGGAACTCCAAACAGTAAGGGCTACTTTTACATTTGCTGCCTCATTTTATTTCCACGTATCTCCTGTGAGGTGTGAATTCTTTCACCTGTTTTACAAATGAGGATGCTAAGGCTCAGAAAACTTAAGAATGGTACCCAAGGTCCCATATCTTACAGCTGATGTCCATACTGGGTCATTAAATTGTTCTTTCTTTCCATCTAAGCTTGAAGCTGCATTTCACTTTCGTCATATGATTCGTGTCCCACTATGGAAAATAAATTTAACTTACCAATTATGAGAAAAGGGTCTGAATGAAGGGAAAACCTGAATAAGAGCCTATATACTATAGTCTACTATTTATTTAGCACTTTCTGTGTGCCTCTGTAGTTAATTCTATAATTAATTATAGCTTCTAGATTGGCTTCCCTGGTAGCTCAGCTGGTAAAGAATCCACCTGCAATGCAGGAGACCTGGTTTGATTCCTGGGTCAGGAAGATCCCCTGCAGAAGGGATAGGCTACCCACTCCAGTATTCATGGGCTTCCCTGGTGGCTCAGATGGTGAAGAATCTGCCTGTAATGTGTGAGACCTGGGTTCCATCCTTGGGTTGGGAAGATCCCCTGGAGGAGGGCATGGCAACCCACTCCAGTATTCTTGCCTGGAGAATCCCCATGGACAGAGGTGCCTACCAGGCTATAGTCATGAGGTCGCAAAGAATTGGACACAACTGAACAAGTAAGCACAGTGCAGCACTCTATAAATTGCATAATATTCTTTCATTTTTTATTAATAAGAAATTGAAGTTCAGATAGATTAATTAATATAAATGATGCTAATTGGTATAGCACATAAATCCCAGTCTTAGTGTTTAAGACAGTAAGAGTGAATTTCTGGCTCCTGCAGCATCCAGTACAGATGTTCCTGGCTGGTGAATGGCCTTCTGTGTAGTCAATCAGGGTCTGGCCTCTGCCACCTAGTAGGGAACTGCAGTCTTCTGCTGGATACTCTGCATGGTCCTGTCAGAAATACTGTTCACACAGTTAATAAAGGCTTTATTGCTCACCCCACATTAAGTTTATTCTAGCTCCTTCTGAGTTAGATCAGTTTCAAACTGATGTTCAAATTTATGCCAGCTTCCCAGGCGCAAGGAGTTCTAGTGGATGGGATCTAGGAGCAGCATGTATTACTTCTGTCCATGGTGCGTTTGTCAGAGCTCCATCACATGTTCCCTCTGGGCTGGTGGAAAGGCTGGGCAACATAATCACCCAGATTATTATTAAAGTGTGTGCTCAGATGGGAGGGAAAACAGGTTTCATCTGCTACACTGAGCGACTTGCCCAGAGTCATTCAGATAATAACCGGCATTAGGTTCTGATATGCTCCTTTCACTGTATTATACCACTTCCAAATATTTTTAAAAATAAATTTAGTTTTATTATTTTCAGGGATCAACTTTTCTGTGGCAATATCAATTGTGGATATAAACAATGCCACTTTAATCCCTTTTTTGTAGTTTAATATGGGTCTTTATCTTATATTTTTTAAGTTTTTAAAAAAGATAACAGACTTAATTTTTGAATTCTAATAAGCCATATTTGAATTTGACTGAATCCTTAATCCTTATTCCTCTGTTCTCCCAGGCCCCTTTTCTAGCCCCACATTGCCCCTTGTCCATGACTGTATCTGGGACACTCAGATATGAGTCCCATGTTCTGGGAACGCGTCCTGACCACTGCCAAGTAGCAGCCCCCTTGTTCTTTCCTCCTGAACCAGCAGTGATGTGAAATCACCGGTGCCTCATCCAGGAAGCTTCTTCTCCTTACCCTCGCCCCCATTTTCTCACCTAACAAGCCATCAGATAAGACAAAAGCCTGATGCCTGATAGAGTCATTACTGCAAATATCGGGAATGCAAATAGCTACTTCTTCAGTATCTGTCTATCATGCCTCTCTCCTCAGCCTTCAGATAACATCCAAGAGGCTGCCAGAGAAGCAATCTAAAAGACGCCAGTCCCTGCCCTTCCCACCACCCACTGCCCCGGTGTGGATCCCTTCCAACAAGAGATGACACAGGTACCTGAACTCCTGGTAGGCCCTCCCTATTGGCCCAGCTCACATACCCACAGTTCCCAGTCCACACAGTGGACTTTGATTACCCTTAAGCTGGGTTTCTGTGATACTGCAATTTATAATGAATATTTATTTGGTCTTCATCCTATTTCTGTTACAGAGCTCCTAAAACTCTTTCCTACGATAAGAGTGATAAAGTTCTTTCACTAATGAGGTGACTTCTGGAAGTCCCTGAAGCTAACCCAAGGATGGGGCGGGTTGCCACAGAACCCAACCTCGTGATTAGAGGGTTAGAATTTCTTGTCCCAGTCCCACTCTCCTCTCTGCCTCCTGGGAGGGGAGAAGTGCTGGAGGGTTGAATCAGTCACCAACAGTCAACGAGTTAATCAATCGTGAATATGTGTTGAAACCTCTGTAAAACCCAAAGGATGGGGAAGGACTGGTGAACATGTAGAAACTTGGGCAGAGTGGCTGCTTGGAGAGGTCACGAAGCCTCCCCACACCTTGCACTTCACATCTCTCCCATGTAGCTATTCATGACTTCTTGTTTTTCAGTCACTAAGTTGTGTCCAACTCTTTGCAACCCTGTGAACTGCAGCAGGTCAGGCATCCTTGTCCTTCACCATCTCCTGGAGTTTGCTCAGATTCATGTCCATTGGGTCGATGAGGCTATCTAACCATCTCATCCTCTGCTGCTCTCTTCTCTTTTTGTCTTTAGTCTTTCCCAGCATCAGGGTTTTTTTCAGTGAGTCATCTCTTTGCATCAGGTGGCCAAAGTATTGGAGCTTCAGCTTCAGCATCAGTCCTTCCAATGAATATACTGTGTTGATTTCCTTTAGGATTGACTGGTTTTGTCTCCTTGCAGTCCTTGGGACTCTCAAGAGTCCTCTCCAGCGCCACAATTTGAAAGCATCAAATTTTTGGTGCTCAGCCTTCTTTAAGGTCCGACTCTCAGATTTGTACATGACCACTGGAGAAACCATAGCCTTGACTAGACAGACCTTTGTTGGCAAAGTAATGTCTGTGCTCTTTAATATGCTGTCTAGGTTGGTCATGACTTTCCTTCCAAGGAGTAAGAATCTTTTCATTTCATGGCTGCAGTCACCATCTGCAGTGATTTTGGAGCCCAGAACCTTTGTCAACAAAGTGATATCTTTGCTTTTAAATATGCTGTCTAGGCTTGCCACACATTTCCTTCCTACATCCTTTTATAGTAAACCAGTCATCGTTGAACACTGTTGAGTCATTTGAGCAAATCAGTTGAACTCAAGAGTCAAGGAGGGGGTTGTTGGAATCTCCTATCTATAGTCAGTGAATCATAAGCACAGGTGACAACATGGGTTTGTGACTAGCGTAGAATTATATGGTGGAATGGGGGGAAAGGGATTCCCAGATGGCTCAGTGGAAAAGAATCTGCCTGCTAGTTGCAGGAGACCTGATTTTGATCCCTGGGTTGAAAAGATTCCTTGGAGGGGGAAATGGCAATCTATTCCAATATTCCTTCCTGGAAAATTCCATGGACAGAGGAGCCTAGCAGGCTACAGTGCATGTGGTTGCAAAGATTTGGAGGCTACTAAGCATGTGCAATGCTTCTACAGATGATAATAGGGGAAAAAAAATGTTGGATGTTGGAATTGGATGCCAAACCCTCAGTTTCCCACTACCCAAGGACACATAGTACCAGAATACAGATAACCAAATGGGTTTAGTTAATTTTCTTAGGAGACTTGTTTTGATAAACAAACAGGAATAGCTTGCTTGGGAAAAAAAAAAAAAAGAAAGAAAAGCTTTGAAATGATAATCTTGAAATTACTTAAAACTATTTTCCTCTCATAACCATTTACACCTTCTCCCTGAAATGTTGCATATAAAACAAACTCTTTATAGGTAATCCAAAAGCAGGTTTTACTGTGGCTCCGTCAATTTCCAGATTGATGTTCAAATTAATGCAAGTGTCCTGGGTACACTACATTTCAGTTGTTATGTACACAAACGCCAAAGTGTATACATTCTCACATAAATATACTCACTGGGAGTGATGAGGCACTCACTGCACAGTGGGAAATAAAAGTTCCCCGAGGACTCACCGTCTCTGCCTATGCACCTTAAATGAATAGCCCTTCCACTGGACAGTCTATTAATTCCAGCCATTTAGTGATCAATGAAGATTGGTGAATGAGTGATCTGTGACGGTGATCAGTATGCACCATGAAGCTAGCTGAAATGGACACCAGCCGCATATTAATATGGCCTCAATCAGAGATGAGCGCACTGAGAACCCAGTGGAAGCTGGGCCCTGGAGAGGCTGAGAGAACAGAGAGAACCTTCCAGAACAGAGAATCCCTTCTGAGATATCCTGCAATGCAAGGACTCAACCTGGCCCTGTTCTTTTTAATTCTAGATCTTTCTGTCTCCTACTTCCCTTTCAGTGAAATATTCTTGCTACAAAATGTTAGGGCCCAAATCTGATTTTTGGACCCCCATGAGTATTGTTCTCATTGATTGTTTCATATCTATCTTGCCTTAATTCAAAAAGAATTTGATGCTTGCAGAAATATATCTCATTTAGAAGATACAGTCTCAAACTGAAGAAGTGGGGATTTGTACAGAAGGGGAAACCTTTGAATGTGTGGTCCCTATTGCTACAGCCAAATCATCACATTATAGGTTCTGTCTGTCAATGCACTCTACACAGAGTCTATCTCTGGGCTAAAGGTTACAGGCTGATTCTTCCCCACAAGATGTGAAAATAAGAATTAGTAATACTTAGATCTACATCTAGGAGAGATTACGAAGAATGCCTGGGAAAACCCTGAGTTTCTTAGAGGTGAAGAACTAGCCAAGAACTACTATTAACATTTCATCTTGGCCCTGAGAGGGTTCACTGTGGGTTTGATCCCCACAGCCAACAGGACAGAAAATTCATGATTTCTCCTAATAAAAGTTCAAAAACTCAGGGTGCCTGGGTCCCTGGATTAAGCCTCAACCCAAGCAGACATGGCAGTGACAAAAAGGCCAGTTTGTATAAAGATCCCTTAGTATTTCTTCTTCTTTTTTCTAAAAAGCAAATGGAGTTCTGTCTCTCACTTCTGAAACAATTGTATTCTGACTGGCCTTTGAAACTAGTGCAGACATGGAAAAATCAAAGGAAACCTGAAGGAAAAATGTCCATCAGCAAAAATGGGTTCAGAAAAGGTCAGCAGGTTAAGCTCAGGAGGAGGTTTGCTTCATGGAAAGAAGCAGTGACTCCTCCAGCAACGTGGAAGGGTGGGACCCAGACGACTGGACGCTCCACAGTCCTGAAGAGAGCCTTCCTCTCATCCTCATTGGCCTGAGTTGCTCCCCTGGTGGAAAAGAGCTCTAACAAGAAGAGGCCGCTTGGGTTTTTCTTGCTCTCATAACGGAAGCGCCTCTACAGTCAAATATGTTTTTAAACTAGTTGCCATGGAAATATGTTTTAAAGATAGCTAATAGTAGCAGAGAAATCTAACTGGCTGTGATGGCAAACCGAGCTTTCATCTAACCTCCTAATGCAGTCTGTCGAGCAATTTTGGAACAAGTGTATGCGTAACATCGAGGTTTCACAGCCCAGTTTGCTCGTGAGTGTGGAGAAAGCACCATGTGAGGAGCTTCTGTCAATTGCTGATTATTCAGGATGTGATTTTGAAGCTGGAGGGTTTTCAGCTCCTTGCTTCTCCTCCTCCTCCTCTGTGCACTGGGCTTTAGCCATTTCGTCGCTTATTAGCATTTCCACCAGAGAGTGGAGAGGATATAAAATTCCAATCAGCCTGTTAGCAGCTTTCAGGAGAGATCTGCTGAGAAAAAGAGCTAAAACCATTGGCTGAAATGAGGTCTGCAAATTATCTATGGATTTCATTTATGGTTTCTGTGTGAGTAATTTGATCATTTGGCATTGGTGGTGTGTGGCTCAGTTGGAAACAGCAGCTTTGATGAAAACAGCCTTAAAAATATGCACAAAGATTTCTGTCCACATTAGATTAAGTAAATAATTGTCTAGAAACACAGATTAAAAAAAAAATGTGTGCAGAAGTGCAGATCACTAAGGCTTTAGAATGTTTGTTGTAACATAAATAATCAGTTTGACCATTCAGATTGTTCAGATTTACCTAATAATTGCCAAATTATTAGCAAAACCATACTTAAATAGTTTTAACACAAACAAAGAAGAATCCAGAAGGAGAAACTCCTGAGCTTTCACTGAGGCTCCGACAGTACGTGCTGCTCAGTCACTTCAGTCGTGTGCTGTGGACTGTAGCCCGCCTGGCTCCTCTCTCCACCGGATTCTCCAGGCAAGAATGCTGGAGTGGGTTGCCATGCCCTCCTCCAGGGCATCTTCTCAACCCAGGGACTGAACCTGCATCTCCTGTGTCTTGCACTGCAGGCAGATTCTTTACTGCTCAGCCACTGGGGAAGCCCTCTGACAGTATATACATCTAAATATACAGAGAGATAAGTTTAGAAATATATAGTTAATACACACACGTATATATGTACATTATATAGGATATGTGTGTGTGTGTGTGTATGTATGACAAGGCTCTTATTACTTTAATATTTCTCATGCATAAATGCAGACTGTGGACTGTATTATAATACTGTAACAATGTAAAATGCATTAACATTGGAGAGCACTTTCAAAATGAACTCACTCCTTTCAGTGCTATTATTACTACCCTTCACCATTTTGTGGAGTGATCAAAGCGAATGTATTTTTGGAGATACAGTTACTGACACCAAATTATCTGTGCATCCAGTGATGATTCATTTTTCCAGTGGAAGTGATTCTCACTTCTTTTTTTTTTTTCCCTCTGGGCAGAATACAAACTAGAGACTTCTGGGGTGATTCCTTATTTCAGTTAAGAATAACCTGCTGAGTCAGGTATCCTTCACTTTTCCTTTACAGAAACTGTTTTTTCAAATTGAATAATATATTTTATTTAAACCAATGTATCCCAAATAGTGTCATTTTAACACATATTCAGTATGAAATATACTCAATTTTTAAAAAATATTGAAATATTTTATATTCTTTTATTTTTACTAAGTCTTTAAAATTCAGCGTTCATTGTGTATTTACAGCACATCTCATTTGGAGCCCTATATTTTCACTCTGAATGCCTTGACCTGTGTTTAGATTTCACAGCAGTTATGTTGAAAGAATAAGTGATCATATTTAAGTTGGCCCAAACATACTGAAAATTTTTCCAATAACTGAATCAGGTTTAAGTTTTTAAAATCAAATTTAAATAACCTTTAAAATTCAATTCTTTGGTCTCCCTAGGCCACATCTCAAGTGCTGAAAACCATACATATGTGGCTAGTGGCACCATCGTGGACAATGTAGTTTTATCCTGTCCTTTGTAAGCAGTTTAAAAGGTTTTTAAAATGTGACAGAATACAAAAGCTTTACTGATAAGGTTTCATATTCTACATTTGCAGCTAACTTTAAAAAAACCACTTGCTGGTTTTTAGTTCAGTGGACAGAAGGATAGCCACCGTTACCTGAAAAATCTATTAAAACGCTGCTCGCTTTTCCAACCACATAACTATGTGAGGCAGCGTTTTCTTTTTTTCTTGTCAATTTTTTATTGTGATTAAAGATATGTAACATAAAATTTACAGTGTCAACCATTTTTAAGGGTACAGTCCAGTGGTATTAAAAGTGGTCTTTAAAGTTGGTCCTCGCCCAGCTTCTGACTTCCAGGGATCAGGGGCTAGCTGCATGGGGCTTTGTTGTTTTGCTGACTGATAGAGCAATATCTTTTCATTTCTCTCTCTGGAGAAGCCCTCCTGTAAAACACACACACACACATATACACACACATGCTGTGTTTGTAGGGAGCCACATAACACCAGCAGGGTGTGGTACAGTTTATTGAGTTTCTCAAGGAAAGCAGTTCTATCGAGTCCAATTACAGAGCAGACTAGACTTCTAAAAGTTCTCTTGTGCATCCCTTCATCTAAAATACCCCCAATATATTGTGGTTTATTAGAATTCTTACATTGTGCACAGGTGAAAAATACCCTTTGCTTTAATACACTTGGGTGATAAATTAATTTTTCTAGGAAATATTAAAGAAATATATAATTAAAATGTTGAAATGAGGAAAGGAACATTATTGATAAAGTCATTTTTCACTTAAGCATAGATATCTCCAAATGATAGTTACTTCAATAAAAAGCATTAGGCTTTACTCATCTAGATTTTAAAGGACTTGTCGATTCATCTATAAAGAACTGCATGGATAAGTGTTAATATAAAACATGAATTTCTATACATTCCTGTTTGAGACATTTCTAATCCACACGTACTTTCAAAGAGAGAAAATGAAGCCTGTGCAGGAAGACAAGCAGGATTTTACAGTTTGTACCTTTCCTTCCCACAACCTTATCTCCTTTCCTGATCTTCCCTTTGTCTCCTATTCAATGTTTTCAGAAGACAGCAAATAGAGGAGTGCTGCTAATCAAATAAAGTTGAAAATAAAGTTCCAGAGCCTCTGCATTAATCAGGTGAAATCCCTCCATTGTAATGCATGGCTCGCAATTGCTTGTGGCCACTATAAGTATCCAGATCCAGGCTGTGTTCTCTGCAGTGCTTTAACACTGAGATCTGAAGGTGTTTGTACCCCAGAACAAGACCCTTCCTGTATGCCTCTGTGTTTTACCCCTTTCACAGTGGCAAAATTGAGATGCAGGGAGGTGGGTTTCCTTATTCACAGAGCCACCACTAGTAAGCAACCTCAGATTTTTCTGGCCCAAAAGCCCATCCTACTGACCATTCTGATTCTCCTCCTGCTGGTGCAACAAGATTCTGGCCAATTATTATTTTAGGGGCCTGACTTCCTTTTCCTCTGTGCCCTGGTAGGGAATGTTCACCCACAAAGTAAAGCAGAGCCTATTTGGAAATTTTCCCACCCTCCAAACTACACCACATGTTACTCAGAGATATCTGTCCTTTCCCGGTCTTTACCAGCCTTGCTGTGAGCCCTTGGGTGGGGGGCAGTGGCAAGCTGTTGGGCGGTGGACCCTCAGGAGCCTTCTTGCTGGAGGTGACCAATTTTAAAAGTTTGGGGCAATCAGATAGGTCATTAATTAAATCCCCACGAGTAGATAGAATAACTTAGTGCTCATGAGAATGAATCTTTGCTCTCTTTTAAGTTCACTAAGCTATTTAAAATTTGAACAGACACTGCTTTAAGAATCACATTTTCTACCTGTCTGCAAAGATTTGACAGTTTCACTATTTTATTGACACAAGTTAAAGCATTCAAAGGCATGCAGCTGTTGATGTTTCTGAATTAATCAACAGGATGAATTCTATAGATTCACAGTCTTTTTTATGACTTAACAATTTCCTTGTTTTTTTAACAACCATATTGCATACCTATTTCTGGAGGTTTGTATACACACATATAGATTTGTACTCTTGATAAAGAAAAAATGCAAACTAATATATGTAACAGCAGGGAGAGAAAATGATCAAATTTAGTTTTATTTACTATAATTTGTGTGAATAGGTTAATTATTGTTTGTTTAAATAGGTCATACTTCTAGCATTGCTGTTTCAGGCAAATGGAAGTGTTAAATACACTTTGTTTTCTGGTGTTAAAGGTAGTAATTTAAAAAGCCACATATTAAAAAAAAAAAGCCACATATTTGCCAGAAAAATATATTTGTGTTTATCACCAGACTATTAAAATAATTAGCTCTGGATAAAGACATTCAATCAGAAACAGTGAATGTTTGTACAGATTTTTTTATACCTGTTGTAGACATTAGATGCATCTAGTCTTGACTTACTGGAGATATAATGTATTTTAATGTTTCGTGTAATGTAATATATGGGCTTCCCAGGTAGCACTAGCGACAAAGAACCCACGTGCTAATGCAGGAGACTTAAGAGACACAGGTTCGATCCCTGGGTTGGGAAGATCCACTGGAGGAAAGCATGGCAATCCACTCCAGTATTCTTGCTCAGAGTCCCATGAACAGGGGAGTTTGGCAGGCTACAAACCATTGGGTTGCAAAGAGTCAGACACGAGTGAAGCAACTTAGCAGGCATGCAGCGCAATGCATTGCATTACAATATTTACTGACAACTATTTTGTGCCTGGCTCTGTGTTATGTGATTGTTAATTGAAGAGCTATTAATTCTTCTATGAAGGAGCCAACCAACCACATAAGAACATAACAGATTTATAGTTAATGTTGTTTGAAACCAAACACTAAGAGACTGGATAAACTCCAAGTTAATGACTCAGATATGCAGATGACACCACCCTTCTGGCAGAAAGTGAAGAGGAACTAAAAAGCCTCTTGACGAAAGAGAAAGTGGAGAGTGAAAAAGTTGGCTTAAAACTCAATATTCGGAAAACGAAGATCATGGCATCCGGTCCCATCACTTCATGGCAAATAGATGGGGAAACAGTGGAAACAGTGTCAGATTTTATTTTGGGGGGCTCCAAAATCACTGCAGATGGTGATTGCAGCCATGAAATTAAAAGATGCTTACTCCTTGGAAGGAAAGTTATGACCAACCTAGATAGCATATTCAAAAGCAGAGACATTACTTTGCCGAGTAAGGTCCGTCTAGTCAAAGCTATGGTTTTTCCTGTGGTCATGTATGGATGTGAGAGTTGGACTGTGAAGAAGGCTGAGTGCCGAAGAATTGATACTTTTGAACTGTGGTGTTGGAGAAGACTCTTGAGAGTCCCTTGGACTGTAAGGAGATCCAACCAGTCCATTCTGAAGGAGATCAGCCCTGGGATTTCTTTGGAAGGAATGATGCTAAAGCTGAAACTCCAGTACTTTGGCCACCTGATGCGAAGAGTTGACTCATTGGAAAAGACTCTGATGCTGGGAGGGATGGGGGCAGGAGGAGAAGGGGACGACAGAGGATGAGATGCCTGGATGGCATCACTGACTCAATGGACATGAGTCTGAGTGAACTCCAGGAGTTGTTGATGGACAGGGAGGCCTGGCATGCTACAATTCATGGGGTCGCAAAGAGTCGAACACGACTGAGCAACTGAACTGAACTGAACTGAAACTAAAATCACCCTTCCCTCAAAAGAGTAATTCCTCTCTTTCTGTATAGAAAATAATAGTTCTTTGCTTTGTGGATTTCTGACCTGAGACCTCTCCCTAAGGTTAGGCTTTAGAGTCAATAATAATCTTTGCTATTTATGTGCCATAAGTTTCTGTAACATCTGTGTGTTCCACCCCTGGACAACCTATGGTCAGTGGTTCCTGGATCCCTCTGGAACAAAGCCTTGAAGCCTCCAACTGGCATTCACCCTTCTCTATCTGACCCAGGCTTATTTGCAGCCTCACCTTTCCCTAATTACCTTTCTGCACTTTATGCTCTGGTCAATTTGCACTACTCCCTGTCCACCCTGAACAAGTCCCGATAACTTGCCTAAGTTGTCTCATCAGCATAGAATTCTTTGCCTCCTCACCCTTGTCTATGGAAAACTCTGTCCCCTCTAAGAAGGGCCTGATCTTCCTCCCCAGCCTGATACAACTACTCCCTGGTCTGAGTCCTGACAAAGTTTGATCTGTCTGCTTGTATCTAATCTATTCCTTAGACTGCAATGTTTGATTGCTTGTGTACTTGTGTTAGTTTGAATTAAATGGTAACTTTGGGGTAGGATAAATGCCTATATTTCATTCATCTCTGGATGCCCTGTTGAACTCCATACCAAGGAACTTGGTAAATGCTCGTTGGATGACTAAGTGAATGTAGGCCTCACTCCCTCTTTGCCTTCAGCTCCATGTTTATAAAAATGAGAGACATGGTATATATTTAAGCCCTCCAGTATGCCTCGTCTACCTACATCTGTGCAGAAGTGCTCCTGTACTGAGTCTTACATTGAGCATTGAACTCTCGAGTCTATTTCAGACAACAAGCAGTAGTGGCCGATTTTGTCTTCTTGCAGATTCCCCACTTATGCCAACACCTCAGGGGACTGTGGCCTCTAGGAGTCACGGATGGAGTGACAGGTCATCATTTGAACCATGAAACATGCCAGTGGAATGACCCAGAGCAGCCCAAGTAGATGTTGTCCCTCTTCAGACACACTCTGACCCCTGTAAACCTGCAGGGGAACCACATCTGTGGAATTCTGATGTACTTTATCCTCGCTGTGATGCAAACAACTGGGCATTTACTGGGCCAGTCCAGGTCAGAATTCAGGAGGGCAGCAAAAAGATGCCTCCCATCTCTCTTGTCTACCCCTCTGCCCGCTTTGAACATTCTACTTCTTAGGCTATGTCTAATTCATATACAGATTAGGGGTAGAAATTAACTGAGTATAATTCTCAGCAGTATTTGCAGTATTTAAAAAGAAGGCCTAGAAAGTTGACACTTCCTGAAAGGAAAGTCTCTCTCAGGCTGGTATTTCAGTTTTGGGACCCCCTATGGATGTGTCAGTATAGTTGAGTGATAACAACCATGATTATTTATGACCTAAGAAAATATAGACTGTTAGTTTTTCTTTTTTTAATTGTAAAATGGTGGAAATAAGAGTATCTTCTCAAGGTTGTCCAGAGGATTAATTACTTCTGCCAAGATATTACTTCTGGGAAAGACCCTGATGCTAGAAAAGGTTGAAGGCAGGAGGAGAAGGGGACAACAGAGGATGAGATGGCTGGATGGCATCACTGACTCGATGGACGTGAGTTTGAGTGAACTCCGGGAGTTGGTGATGGACAGGGAGGCCTAGCGTGCTGCAGTCCATGGGGTCGCAGGGTCAGACAAGACTGAGCAACTGAACTGAACTGAACTGGCCTCTGCCAAAACTGGGATAGAGTCTGAGATTTTCCTCTGCTCACAATCTAGTGAGTTATCCCGCCACAGTTTCCTTGATGCTGGCAGGAGACATGAGACCCCTGTGTCAGAGACAAGTGGACAAGCCGTAGCCAGAGCAGCACATTTTCTTGGGCCTCTTTCCCACAGGACGGTACGAAGAGGGCCAGGTAACGGTTGCACACACACAGAAACTGCGTTCCAGAACTCTCAGCTTAGGCTGAGGGAATCCTTCAGAACGGGGGCAGCACGCTTCTTCTTTGTTTCACAAGGGGACATAATGTTTATTGCTTTGGACAGTAAGTCTGTTTCTTGTCTCTGGAGGGAGACACTCTATCTGCTTTATCTCCCAAAGCTGGGAAAACATCATCGAGGACAAAGGCAGTGTCTCTGCTTGCCGGACACACAGCAATATGACGACTCTCGACTCATAAAGCACTTATATCAGCATCTGGCACACAGCAAGCACTTGGTGACTGCCGTTACTACTGCTATTAGGTCACAAAGACAATTCCACCTCATTAAAAGATGACCTTGTTCAGTGACGGATGAAATAAATATGCAAACAAATCATCCTGTATCCCAAGGATTTTAGAAATGGAAATAGTTGCTAATTGTCCATAGGCACCCAAACCAACACAGGAAGCTTAAGGAGAGGTTTTGCTTTTCCCTCCAGTGCCTTTGGCGTTGGCACTAACTGCACTTCCTGGCTGCTCGAGGGATGCTCTGTGCTTCCTGAGACGGCATCTGTAAGAGGAGGCACTGCCCATTCACCAGTGAGTTCCGTCTCTCCACCCTTGAGGTACCACTCTCTGCTTCAGCACGCAGAGCCGTAGCTTGCTTCATTTTTTGCAGGATGGAGGTACTGTGGTCCATGTCCTTCTAAAAATAAATATGCACCTGGACATTTTGTCTTCAAAATGCCATTGGGTTTTTCCATTAAGTTGAAATGACAAAGGATGCCTTTGAATGGAAATGGAAGCATCAACTCAAGGACTTGATTGGCTCCTAGAAGGCAAGCTGGGTCAAACCAAGATACAGCAGAAGGTCACGCTTGTCTTAGGAGAGCCCTTTCTTCTGCCCTTGAATAATCCCTCCTGCCAGAGAGAAGCCTGCTGTTCTCTGAATGCCCAGCTCTCTTGTCTCTGAAAAGTGAAAGTCTCTTGGTCCTTTCTGACTCTTTGTGACCCCATGGACTGTAGCCTTCCAGGCTCCTCTGTCCATGGGATTCTGCAGGCAAAAATACTAGAGTGGGTAGCCATTCCCTTCTCCAGGGGATCTTCCTGACCTCTTGTCTCTGGGAAAAGTAATTATTTGGCACTAAACTCACTCACCCCTAGCATCCCGTACTATGTGGGGCACATAAAGTGGGCACATAAAGCAGGCACATTAAAAACTTCTTAATTTTCTGACTAAGTAGTAAGGGACCCATGTGCTTTCCCTCCCAGGCAATGTTTGTATTTTAATGAAAATGGCACAGTTTAGATAGAAGATGAAGGTCTAAAAGGATGAACACTGGCATTTCAACACAAGCGAGAAAGATAATTTGGGGATGGGCGGGGGTGGGTTGGTGTTCCGGATGTCCTTCAGCTCCCGTGACCAGGATCTGTTCTGTTTGTATCAGATCCTCTGCAGCTGGCTCGTCTCCAGTGTAACGGGCATGTGAGTCACTGGAGATCGTGTAAGAGGCCCATTCTGATTAGAGGATCTGGGTGGGGTCTGAGCATCTGTATTTCTTTCAAGCTCTCAGGTGATGCTGAGGCTATTGGTCCACTGAGGAGGGTTTGAGCATCACTGATTTAGAATACTTGACTAAAGAAGGCTTGCGGTGGAGGAGCAGGGCAGGGCATTCTGGGGCTGCTTGGCTCTCAGACAGCACACTCTGCAGGCTTCACCTGGCCCAGAAGTTGCAGTGAGGGTGTGAGCCCGGAGCTTACTGTGACACTCTGCACCCCTCCCAGATGAGTCCAGAAAAGCAGGTCAGGATAAGTGCTGGTGGTGGGAGGAGGGCTGGGAATGACCCAGACCGTGCTGCTGCTTCTGTGAAGCAGTGCGGGGTCCCAGCACCCAGTGGGCGGCAAGCTTGGGGCTTTCAGAGCAGCGGGCAGGCAGGAAGTGTCACATGGAGGCGCCCCAGGCCTGCTCACAACCCCCCCAGCCCCTTCCCTCGGCAGCTCTCACACCTCCCTCCTCGGCTCCATCCCCAGATGAGCAGAGCATCACCTGACAGGCAGACTGTCTGCTGATTATTTATCACATTCCCAAGTCCTGGTGCCCAAGCCCAGACCCCAAGCCAGCAGAGAACGGCCCTGCTTTAGAGAAACTTGCCCCCGCGCCAGACAGAGCCAGCCGGGCCTGTGAGGTCAGACTTCCAGATCTAGGGTGACATCTCTGAGCTTCAGAGCAGACAGCAACGAAAGCAATATGTTCTCAGGCTGCATATAGCTTGTTTCCTAAAACAGAACAAAACAAGACATAACTCAACTGAAGTCATTTCTGGTGCAGTGCCTGGAATTATGATGCAGGTCAGTTCACTCTGAGTCGATTCAGCAGATATTGGCAGAGGGGGTTCCAGTGCTTAATCGAGACCCTGCCTGGGGTGGGGGAGACCATCTTCTACTTGGAATTGAGGGCAGGGGTGTCCCCCCTGACTTTCCTTACTGTGTCTCCCCATGCAAAGGGTACCTCTCTCCAGCTTCTCCTGATTCTCACCACCCTGCAATCCACATTCAGGTTCATTTCCTGAAGCAAATCTGGCAAGGGAATTTCAAACCAGGTTTTAGTGAGAAGGGCAGCCCACATGTCCTCAGATATGCTTCTGAGGTCATCATCTTGTGTTGATGTTCCCCATGGAAGGGCCAGAGGCTAGGGAAGCCGGGGTTAGGAGGGTCTGCCTCCAGTCCTCCTCCAAGCAGCCCAGAGAACCTCTGCCTAATATGTACAGTCACCCAGACAAATGGAAGGAGCTCTCTATGGGCCGGGAGAGGCAGGACAGGCCCAGGGCAGGGAGGGTGGTGGGCATAGGAGCTGTGACCATAACATCTCTAACCTCAGGGCTCCTGGAATGTGGCCCCAGTCTCAAAAATCTTTGGGGCAGGGTGGCAAGAGCAGGTGCATATTCTTAGAAATTCCTCAAATCGCCTGGCAAAGATGACTCTGTCCTGTTTCTATCAGAGGATAGTGCAGTTCCTTGCAGAAGCACTGAAGCATTCCACAGTTAGTTAAGCGATGCTGGCTCGCTCAGAACTCAAGACAGAGTTCTTAATGTGTGCATGTGTGCTTAGGTGCTCAGTCCTGTCCCCTTCTTTACCCACTGAGCCATCAGGGATCTAACGCAGGCTGATCTATCTACCTACTTATCTATACATCTGTCTACTTAATTCAGGCTTATTTATCTATCTACCTATCTGATAGGACTTCCCAGGTGGCTCAGTGGTAAAGCATCCACCTGCAATGCAGGAGATGTGAGTTTGATCCCTGGGTTGGGAAGATTCCCTGAAAAAGGAAATAGCAGCCCACTCCAGTATTCTTGCCTGGGAAATCCCCTGGACAGTGGAGCCTGGCAAGCTACAGTCCATTGGGTCCCAAAGAGTCGGACACAGTTTACCAATGAAACAACAACCTGTGTATCTATCTATCTGTCTGTCATCTATCACGATCTGTCTATCTCTCTGTCTAGAATATATTCTGTAATATTTTCTGTGTCTGAAGTCAATGGTTTCAGGCAGAGACCCCTTTGTCTCAGGATTTAGAGGTACCTCAGGTTCACTGTTACCAAGAGTAGTGAGGGGAGGGCTTCCCTGGAGGCTCAGTGGTAAAGAGTGCCAATGCAGGAGACACAGGTTCAGTCCCTGACCTGGGAAGATCCCACATGCCATGGGGCAGCTGAGCTGATGCATCGCAGCCACTGAGCCTGTGCTCCAGAGCCGAGGAGCCACGACTACTGAGCCCACGTGCTGCAGGCGCTGAAGCCTGTGTGCCCTGGACAGCCTGACTGCGCTGTCAGACAGACAGGCCTGTGCGCCTTCTCTCTCCTTCACAGCAAGAGAAGCCGCACACTGCGACTAGAGAGTAGCCCCCGCAGCAACAAAGACCAAGCACCGCCAAAAATAAATCAATAAAATTACGTTAAAGAAAAGAATAGTGAGGGAGAGTTAGGTAAATCACCCCCCTCATTAATTCTCCCATCTTGCAGCTAACACCATCCGTCCACCACCCGCCCACCCAGCCGTCCGTCCATGCTTCCACTGACTTGTTCCCCAGCTACCATCACCACGCCGCAGTTCCTCTCAGTAACAGCTGCTCTTATGTCATCATGAGCCTTATTGAGGTGACTAATTTCAGAAGAAGTTTGAGAATCTGGACTTAAGAGATTGGGATTGGATGTCACTGAGCAAACAGCAGGCAGATGGGCAGATGTTAACAGGAGCTCTGCTGTTTAGGGTGGTATTTTCCTGGAAGTCTGTCAAGGAGTTTTCCAGCTAAAATTAACTTTGTGGCATCTGAGCCAGAAACACAAGCTGTGCTTTGTTCTCATCTTCTGATGTGAACTGTTGAGTGCATGTGCCTCTGTGTGTGTGTGTGTGTGTGTGTGTGTGTGTGTGTGCGTGTGAGAGATGGGGCCACACATAAAAAAAGTGCTCTGGAGAAGAGTTATAAAGGGCAGCATTGTGTTAGTTGATACGTCTCTCATGAGAATGTACCCAGTGCATAGTTCACTGTGGGATGAAATGCGCTTTCTGAGTTGCACTTAATTGAAAGCAGAAGCCCACCCTGGTTAGGCTGACACCTGGGAATATAGCCAGTCACCAGCAAGGGTGGTTATAACCCGGGTGATAATATGCCTGTTCTTACTTATCTGGGAAATAACAGTGAAAGATGAGGCATTGAGGGTTCTTGGAACTAGCAACCTAAAGCTTGGCTTTCTCTGAGGCGCACTCTACAGACCATCTTTTGTAGAGCCTCTCTTCCCAGAAGTGCCCCTGGAGGCTCCACTGTTGGGATTCCACCGGTAGGCTTCCTTGCCTTCAGTCTCTCAGATGGGCTGGATCAGTGTTTGGGGAGGAGAGGTGAGGAGATAAGCAGAGGCCGGGGGGAGTGTCAGGGAGAACCGGGTTGGGTATTTATTCTCCGGGGTTCCTCCAAGCCACTGGCTCTGGGCTGGTTGCCTCCCATGGCTGAGTTAACCCTCCTTCCAGGGTCCTCTTAGGTGATTCCCACTTCTTATGGCCCCTCAGGCAAAGGGTGGTAAGAGCAGCCTTTCCCAGCCCCAGCCTCTTGTGCCATCCCCGGGGGTTTCCCTCCTCCTTGCCTATGCCTTTGTAATAATCCCCTTTATTTAAAATCAGGCCAGTGTCTGGCCAGGACTCTCTGATACACACATAACTTGAAATAACGGAATCCTAAAGCAAGTCCTTTAACCTGTTTATGTATGATTTGCCTCTCTTGGAAGTTATGTAATACTAGTCTTGTCCTCTCACCAGGAAGTTGTAAAAGCAAAATGAGAAAGTAGAAAAAGAGGCTGTGGAAGGGTTAACAAGACAGAAAAAAAGCAATTCAAAAGGAAGGTGCTAATGCTACTTGTGCAGTGTCATCTCTTTATTTTTTTCAGCTGTAATAACAGGCAAGGTAAAGTGCTTAGTCACTAGCAATTCCAGGAAAGTGTATCCTGTGAGTCGTTCTGGGGTGCTTTTCATGAGGCAGCATCTTGCTTTCTACCGGCAGTTCGGCCGAGCATGGAAAATATTGCGCGCAAATTCCAAAATTCATCAGAACAGTCCTACATTTGGCTGAGTGCCCTGCATTTTGTGGACACAGATGCCCAAGGGCTGAGACCAATGAATCACACTGGTAATCAGTAAGTGCAATAAAATCACATTTGACTTTGTAGAGAACAGCTCACCTGTATTCGATGTTTCCTGACCCAGTTCAAGGAAGAACTTTCCCAGGCCTCCTAGGGCACAGCCTGTTCCACTTGGTTAAAACCAACCAAGCGGGCTGATGCCTCACTGCCCGGTGTCACGCTGCTCTAGGACACACGTGGCCCCTGGGCCACTTCCTCACACCCCTCGGTCCTGGCCACCAGCTGCTCTCTGGCCAGCTGGCCCAAGGAGGCACACGGGTGTCTAAAGATCTCAGTGAGTATGTGTCGACACAGGGGTTAGGTTGTTCTGCTCTCGTTTCTCAGGGGTTCTTTACATACCCAGGTTTTTCAGAATTGCTATGTGGCTTGTCACACACACCTGTAAGCCTGATCTTTTAATAAAAGTCCAGGCCCCCAGATATCCCTCACTAGCTCCTCAAAGGTTTTGACCTGTGCAAGAGTGAAGCATGGAAGGCGTGGCTGTAGATGCTTCCTGGTTTAATTCTTTTCACTCCTTCAAGGGATAGAAAAATAACCTTTAGGCTAGGATCAGGGCTGGAGAGGAGTGAGAATTAAGTGTTCTTGGACCTTCATGTTATGGTTTGGTAGTGACTTCTAGGTCTTTGGATGGCCGTATAGTTGAGAGTAGGAAAGCAGAGATTTAGCTCAAGGAGACCAGTGGCTTGCTGGTATATTCTGTGAAATTCAGGTCCTCCTTACAGAAGGGCTCCAAGCCAGGCAGCTTAGTCTGTGCATAAACATCTCCCTGACCATATCCTTCTAAGACTAGAATTGTGTATTCGACAGCCTCAATAAGGCTTCACAGCAATGCCCATGATACCATTTCACATGTAGCTATTGGAATAATGCCTCCACATCACCATGTCTCCCCATTTCTCCTTAGCTGTTGCAGTAGAGATCCAAGTAAGAAAGATGCTGTGTGTTCCCTCAGGCTTTCAGGGAGAGTCTGGTCCCTCTCCTGATAGAGCTGCGGGTTTACCCTGAATGATCTGTGCAAATGCAGTGAGGCATGGGGGCCCCTCGCTGGCATGGTCTGTCAGCTCGCCTAGAATAGAATCTCCATCAGGGCTGTTTGCCTCCTGTGGCCACTCCAGCTGGCAGGCAGGTTGAGTCTCTCCCCCGGCATCTGGCTCCCATCTGCCCCCTATTGGTCTGCAAATGTGATTCTGTTTTAACTCTGATTTTCAGCAGAGCCATGAGCAGCCACAAATGCCATATGGGTTTGAAACATTCACTTTTGAAAGTGACACTGTAGTTCAGTCATTTAAAGTCAGTATCTCAAGCAGTTTCATTAAGACTCTGCACTTTTCTGATGCCGGCTGATTTAAATGGAGACATTCCATCAATTCTAGGAAGTTGGAGAAGGTCAAAGCCACTCAGTTCAGTACACAACTCTGTAAGTTTCTCTTACAACACCCCTGAAAAATGTCCAGAAACTGAATCAGTATGTATGTTCTCCTCTGCGACTGGTTTCTTGGCACCTTGGGGGCATGCTACAAATCCAGCCCTGGAAGGACATTTCACAGAGATCACGGTTGAAACCGGCACTGATACCGGTCACCTTTAGCGTCTCAGAGCAGGATTTGTGGGTTCTTCCCACTGAAAACAGTTAGTGCAGGGGTTGAAATCCACCAGCCATATCTGAAACTACTTTACCTGCTTTAAGGAAGCAAGGCAGGTGATATCCCAAGCCCTCCCTAAAACGAGACAGTTGGACTGGAGAAATCTGTCAAAGTCCATTGGGCTCTGGAGCTAAGCGTGTCCGCTCTAGTTTGGTAATCCCTCTTCTACCAAGAGCATTTGACAGGATCTTTGGGGTTAATAAAAAAGGACAGAGCAAAGACAAAGCAGACAACACATGACTCTGGTTATATGACAACACCCTGTCTCGCTGCATCCCCCACTGGTGGTGCTGGTGCACAGGGGAGGGGCCCACCTCCCTCTTCCCCTCAGGTAGAGTTAATACAGGACTCTCACTGGGTGTTGTTTATGTGAGCAGAGCCCTCGGGGATAGATTAATATATGCTCCCATAGAGGGCAACCCCTTTGCCTCTGTTTACCTTGGCACTGATTCCGTGCATTAAAAGATCTTTGAGGAATTTGCGGTATTCAATACCTGGGAGATTCTGAAATTGTGTGATTTCTTTCCATAGACCCAGGTCCTGAATGAAGAGGGACCATCATTGGCCAGGGAGATCTCCCTCTTGTTTTATTCCTGGTGGCATTTGCTGTCACAGATTGCATGTTACTGAAAAGAAAGATCCAGAGATAAAGTATTGGAACACAGGAATCCCCTGGCGGTCCAGTGGTTAAGACTCCACACTTTCACTGGTAGAGGCCCGGGTTCAATACCTGGTCGGGGAACTAAAATCCTGAAAGCTGTGCACTATGGCCACACACACACATACACACACACACGAAGTTTTGGAACTCCAAAGGAGACTCATGTTTACCAATCTCAGGGAGGGACCACACCAGGAGGCTGGAGGACTATTTGGTCTTTTTCATGCCTTTCTTAGACGTGATAGGAGCATTAAACTATTTACAGGCTTAAATAAACCTTAAGATCAGGATGCTGGGGCAAGCATAATACAGTCCTCCCAACCGAACAGTGCATAAGCAGGCGCTCTGGAGACTTCATCACACAGGACTGCTGTGATTATAATTAAGAGGTTCGGCGTAGTTAGCTCCCTGAAAAAAAGACTTGACCCAGGTTGACACTTATTTAATATGAATAACTTTTTTTCGAATTAAAAAAAAAGAAAAGAGAGGGACAATGATTTCTCAGTGTGCTTTCTGTGATTACACTCCACCTTGTCTCAACCCTACATCTTAGAGTCTCTTCTCAAGTTCATATCCAGTTCATATGTATCAAATATGAGAGTCCCCACCCCCTTATGATCCTATTGTTGCCTCAAGGTGCAGAACATTGTGGATGGATTGCAACCTGTTTTCTTTTGGGGGTGGCTGCTTTGACATCTCAAACACTCAGTACTTCTGCTTTAGATTTTTCAAGATTCCACTTATGGACTCTTCTGCTTGGGCTATGCATTATTCTCTGAAGAAGAACACATCCGGACCCTGGGGGTCCTCATTTAAGCTTCCTGAAAAGCACTAGCTCATGGGCTGACAGTCCTGTGCCTTCCACAGGACATTCCCTCTGCTGCTGGAAGAAAATGTGTAATTACCAGAGAAAATGTCACCGACATGATGTACAGGTGATGCAGGAAATGAGGTATAGTCACAAAAAGCAACAAACATTCCCAAATACGCCTGCCTCATCTGTGCTTCCTTAAGAGCCAAATACCATCTTGGGGCACAGACCTTTCCCCAGTAGCATTTTCAACGACTCCCAGCCCTTCTTACATCTGCCTTTGATTGAACTCAGCATTTCCTTGTCAATTAAAAATGATAAATTAAGCTTCTTGCAGGGCAGACAAACAAACAGCCATTGTGAACCATATGAAGACCTAAGATTTTGGATGAATCAGACTCAGCCTGAGAAATTCATCTGGCAACTCCCAGGCCCTGACCATTATCCAGAGGAGCATCTGAGATGTCCCACGCGGCACCCAGGCATGCTGATGGCCCACTGGCATTCAGAACATTGCAGCAACCGACCACCTCAGCCTATGCATCCTTCCTGGTGCTTGGAAGAATGGCCAAGTACATCCATATTTGTCTACCCAGACGAATCCAGGACTACATTCAACACAGATGTTTGTCCTTTTCAGCTTTCATTTTTAGAAGCACGTTGTCTGGAAGTGATGCCCATTCAAGGATTATTCATTTTGCTTTCTGCTCCAGGGCTGTTGATAAATAAAGAGTGAGGATCTAAATCATTGGTCCCCCTCAGCCAACTCACAGAAGGTGTCCTGATGCATTTTATGTCCTGAGGGCAAGTGAAAATTATGTGTTGCATGTTGCAATTATTTTCTGTGTTGCTGCTCCTTTCTGGGCATATGGACGTGTCAAGAGGGTGACTATTTATCAACTGGAGGGGGGAGGGGCGGGTGTGGGAGCAGGCGTGGATCTTGCACCTCTGTTTCCTGTCACACAGATGCTCTGATTTTATATGAAGTAACGCTCTCTGCACAGTCAAATTGATCTGCCTTTCTCAGATACTTTCCTAAGTAGAATTTCCACTAAGATGGGCTTAACTAATGATGAGAAGATGTAATCCATCTGTGAAAAACCCTTAATCTTCATGGGGAAAAGAGAAAAAAAAGAAACCTGATGTAGAGGGACTTTGTACATGTCGGTTACCTCTGCTCCACTTCGTCTCCCTTCACAAAACAGTTGTGTGTGCAAAAGGGGGAGAAGCCAGCTGACATTTTCTACAAAATGCATCCTACACTGTTAGTGTCAGTAACAGGTGGAAAGTGAGGTCATAGAAGATTGGGGCTGCCTTTTAGTAAGCTTTTCAGTTGATGAAGATAGTTACGTGTATAGTAATGTTGACAATGAAAGTAACAGTTGAAGCTTTTTGAGTTCCTACTGTGTACAAGTCTCACTGATGCAGTGCTTTATGCGCCTTCGGCCATTTAGTTGGTCCAGCAACCATACTGTTGTTACATATCCTTGTCTTATCACATCTAAAACAGAACTCTGGATTCCACCTCCCCAAATGCACTCTTCGCCAGGACTTCTCTTCTCAATAAATGGTACAACTAGATCTTGAGCTGCTCTGGCTACAGGCCTGGAAATGGGTTCCCTTTTGTTCATCTCTTTCCCTTTGCCTCCCATGTCTAATTTGACAGCAGATTCTGCCAAACATGACAGCAAGTTTCCTAACTTGGTGTCTGTGATAGGATCCCTGCTTACTCCCCAGACTTCCATCCCTCTTCTGGCTCAGTTCCCAGGGACACTGGCATTTCCATTGCTTAAATGCATCACACTTGTTGGAAACATATTTTTAGTATCTCTGTTTAATACATGTCGAGTCCTTCCTTTTGTTCAAAGTCCATTGCCATAACCTCAGGCTAAACATCATCATCTCCAGCTGAGAGCATGGAAATGTTTTTATAACCCGTTCCATGATTTCCCTCCTGCTCTCTCAAAAAGACCCGACAGTACGAATGAATCATGAAACTAGTCAAGTCACCCTGCTGCCTGAACCTCCCATGACTTTGTGTTGCTCTTAGAAGAAATCCCTGTTTCCTGCTGAAGGACTGCTACCTGCTGCTCCCTCCCCCACGTTCCATCGCCGTCTCCCTCACTCTCCTGTCCCATGTATACTGGCCTGTTTTGTCTCTCTTGAACACATCCCACTTGTTTCTGCCTCAGAGCTTTGAAATTACTGCTTCTTCCTCCAAGAAACACGCCCCCTGTCTTCACATGGTGGCTCCACATCATGGTCATAATTTTATACCTGTGAGTAAACAAGAAATAGTAATCAAAGGGGAATAATGTGTAGCCATACTTGCTCCAAAATTGGGTGAAGGTTGAGAGACAGGTTTGGGATGAATTTGGATGACAGAGCAGGTCCTAAAGAGGAAGACTTTGGGCTTTGTGGACAAGAGTCAGGCTGAGACTGAGACTGAGTGTACAGGTACCTCTTGGGAAGAGATGATTTGCATCTTTCTCTGATTTGATCATAACCGTCACAGACAAGGGGCTTCCCTGGTGGCTCAGATGGTAAATAATCTGCCTGCAATTGGGATACTTGGATTCGATCCCAGGGTTGGGGAAGATCCCCTGGAGAAGGGAATGGCTACCTACTCCAGTACTCTAGCCTGGAGAAACCCATGAACAGAGGAGCCTGGCATGCTTGTAGTCCATGGGCTTGCAAAGAGTCAGACACGACTGAGTGACTAACACTTTCACACACGTCATGAACAAATTAAATATGTTTGCATTGATATTGCCTCACTGACTCTTGAGTGATGCCTGCACTGCATGGAAGAAAACTCTGGAGGGTACAGAACAGGCAAGTTAATAGAATAGGTGAATTACTCCTACGGTTAAGGAAATTTGGACTTAGAGGTCAGATATGCCCTGCCTAAGTTTGAAATTAACTCATAGAGGCAAAACTTACACCCAGAGCTGTCTGCCTCTCCTCCAGTAATGTGCTGGTCCATGATGTGCTCACATAACCTTCTTATTATGTAGCATTTCATCTGAATCATATAATTGAACACAAGATTAAATACACTCTTCCCTATTTCATGTGTTATGTATTTTGTCTTATCAGCGTATCTGTAAGTTCCTGGACACTATAGACCAGCCTTTCATAGTCCTTGGCACATAGAAGTCCCTTCATAAGCATTTATTGTTTAGATAACCATATTTCTTTTGTATCTCTAGAGATATTTGGCCATGTTATTAAATTCTTACTGAAGTTATCAGCAGCTGCGCTGCTATTTTGTGTATGAAAGTGATACTATATAAAATAGAAGTATTAGGTCACCAAGTTCAGTTGAAACAGAATGAATATTGAGTTTCTCTGAATGAACTTACATGCATACATACACACATGCATTCATCCACTCTATTCCCAATTCCTTTACAAGGGAGTTTCTTAATGGAATCATGATCAGTCATCATTCACAGTACCAGTCTGAAAATAGAATGAAATATCAAAATTACAATGAGAGAAAGAGAAAGCAAATGCCATTTCTCAAAATCAATCATTCTTCTTGGACTCGGCAGGTCCCTGGGTTGTCACAGATAACTGCATATCTCAAGTAATGCATGATGACAAGCTTTTTACCAATCATACCCAGTGTGTCTGAGTTACCCTCTCTCTCAATGGGTGTCTGGGTGATGGATTATAAGTCAGGATGTTACTTTTGCCAAGTGGTCATTTATTCATTTGCTAACTAATAATTCAATATTTATGAAAATCATGTAGACCTGACCATGAAAAACTGATAGAAAGACATATATGAAAATTCCTAGGCCCTAAAGTACAAGTACAGACAAAGTCTGACCCAGTTTTGGCACAACGAGCAGTCTGCTGCTAGGACCCTGGCTGTTAAGCTGTATGATACTTAACTGAGTTGCAAAGTTAAAAACTGGGCACATCTCTGTGAGATACAAAGAGAAACAATGGGAGCTACATTCAGCCCCACTGTCCTTGTCTGATTAATAACCTTTGCCATATTCATTAGCTGCTTTGGGAGTAAAACAAAGAAAAAGTGACCTTGAACCAAATCCACAGTATTAGTCTCTCCTGTCCTCTAATATGAAACAGTCATCTTAATATGACTTATTGCAACTATTCTATGTGCTGAGAATTCAAAGATACTTAAGCTGGGATTCCTTTCCTTGACAAATCTTGTGGTATTATATGTAATGAACACACACACACACACACACACACACACACACACAGGGCTTCCCAGGTGGTGCTAGTGGTAAACGACCCACCTGCCAACGCAAGAGACATAAGAGGTGTAGGTTCGATCCCCGGGTCAGGAAGGTTCCCTGGAGGAGGGCTTGGCAACCCACTCCAGTATTCTTGTCTGGAGAATCCCATGGACAGAGGAGCCTGGTGGGCTACAGTCACAGAGTCACAAGAGTCAGACATAACTTAAGCAACACACAAACACACACACACACACACACAGAGAGACATATATAAACACACATCCACTCACATATACACAAATACATGTAAGATGCCATGGGAATGCTGGGAGAGACAACTAATTCTGTCAGGGTTGCGGGAGGTGGGGGTTGGAGAGAAGAAAGAATGGGCATTTGAGAATTCTGTTTGAACTGGGTCTTGGTAAGCAGTTCTTTAGACTCATCAAGAATGAATGACACCCCAGGCAGAGGAAACAAGAAATAGGAAAACAGAGCAGAACGGGGCAAAGCATGTGGATGCAGGCGTGGCCTAGGATCAATAGAGTCCCTCAGAGACGATGAAGACAGTGATTAGAATTCATAGGGCAGAATTCCTGGAAACACTAACATTCAGGGAAAATGGAACCTGAAAAAGACTGAAAAGGAGCGCTGAGCTTGTACGTGGTGAACCAGGAGAGAACAACATTGAAGGAGCCCAGACAGGAGATAATGGGTGAAAAGTACCTCCTGGAGTTGCTGGTAGGTGGTGGCTGGTGTGCCTCACGGAGTGCCAACATGGAGCTGTGAGAGCAGAAAGCAGTTGGTTGTATTTTAAGAATGAATGGGAGTGAGAGAATGGAGATGATGATGTAGGCTGCTCATATGGAAGGCTACTTTTGTGGGAAGCCCAACAGGAAGAGAGGACAAGACAGTACCTAGAGGGCATGTGTTCAACAGATATGGTTTGCATTTAAAGAATTCCTGCAAGGAATCAGAAGGAAGATAGATGTTAATGACAAACCTCTATAAAGAAGGAGTTGACTGCTGGAGGAATCATAGGGAAATGCTAAGTGTTGATGGAGGAATGAGCTTGACTGAGATAGGAGCTAGTCTCCAAGACAGAAGTGAAAGGGGTAAACGCAGGTGAGGACAGAAATGAAGAAAAACACTGAGGATCCTGACCTGCAGGCAACTATTTTGTATGAGAAGTAGGAGGCAATGTTTATTGTGTCAAATTATATGATAAAAGGATTATCTTAAAAATTCTAGACATTGGAAACAGATGGAGAGAAAGAGTTCTGGAAGGATAACTGAAACAAGCTGTGAGTTTCACCCTGGAGATGAGCATGTTTGTCCCTGTAGAGGGAGGAAGGGAAAATGACCGAAAGAATCATCCCTCTTGATAAACCAACCTCTGCTTTCCAGGAAGGAAAAGAAGGGACGTACTCTGCCTATTTGCCAACTGAACAAATGTTTCTCCTGGAACATGAGTAGTTTTGGTGCCTTTATTTATGAAGCTTTTACATTTGAATAATTGAAAATACATAATAAAATCTGAAGTATTCAATATGACATCACAGTAGTTATAACCGAAGAAAACGCAATTTTAATATAGAGCCATGAGTAAAAGTTATTAGCAAACTTATTCAAAGGGACAAGGTATAATGGAAAACATACAAAGGCTTATTTTTATCTTTCAAGAAAAACTGTGGCAGATTTGTATTTTGGATTCTACATATTTCACTTCCTGTTGCAACCAACATTCATGAAATCCACTGACAGGAGCCTAACAACAACTTTTAAAAAATGAAGTATCTTTTCCTTAATTAATGTCTACAAAGAGCTTTAATGATGAAAGTGCCATTAAGTGCCGAGTATTATTAATTATTTTCTGCTGCAAGAGTATGCAGTCATTATATACTGTTTTAAATATTATGAAATATTTACAAATAAGTTTTAAAAACCTGCAAACAAGCCAAATAAAAAGGCATTTTCCTTTTGAGGTGAAACTAAGATCAAAACCCAAAGAAAAACTCATTTGCTTCCCACATGAGGAGACTTTGATGAATGCTCCAAAAATACCTGGCACTTTGCTTGTTCTTTCTCCATATCCCTTGTACTTCTACTGAATGCACAAACTGAAGTGTGTTACTACTTGAAATGTTGGCACAAATGTTATTTTTTAAACTATTTTTAAACTTTTTAATTGAGGTATAATTTAAAATGCTCTATTTCAGTTATGCAGCAAAGTTATTCAGTTATACATACATATATGGATATATATATGTGTGTGTGTTCTTTTTCAAATTATTTTCCACTATGGGTTATTACATGATATTGAAGATAGCTCTCTGTGCTATACAGTTAGCCCTGTTCGTTATCTTCTTATATTTGGTGGCATGTATATGTTACTCCCAAACTCCTAACTTATCCTTCTCCCATTCCCCTTTGGTAACTCTAAGTTTGTTTTCTCTGTCTGTGAGTCTATATCTGTTTTGTAAATAAGTTCACCTATACCATTTTTTAGACTCCTCATATAAGTGATATAATGATATTTGTGTTTCTCTGTCTGACTTGCTTCACTCAGCATGATAATCTCTAGGTCCATCCTTGTTGCTGTAAATGGTATTAGTTCACTCTTTTTTATGGCTGAATAACGTTCCATTCTGTAATGTATGTGTGTACTGTGTGTGTATATGTATACACGCACACACACACACACACACCCCACACCTTCTTTGTTCATCTGTCAATGGGTCAGTGGACAGTTTAGGTTGCTTCCGTGCCCTGGCTATTGTAAACAGTGCTGCTGCACACACTGGGGGTGCATGTATCTTTACACACTAGAGTTTTCTTTGGATATATGCCCAGGAGTAGGATTGGAAGATCATACAGGTAACTCTGATTCTAGTTTTTTAAGGGACCTCCGTACTGCTTTCCATAGTGAAAGAGAAAGTGAAGTCACTCAGTTGTGTCTGACTCTTTGAGACTCCATGGACTGTAGCCCACAAGGGTCCTCTGTCCATGGGATTCTTCAGGCAAGAATACTAGAGTGGGTTGCCATTTCCTTCTCCAGGGGATCTTCCCGACCCAGGGATCGAACCCAGGTCTCCCACATTGGAGGCAGACGCTTTAACCTCTGAGCCACCAGGGAAGCCCCTGGTGATCAGATAATTTTATCTGATTGCAGACATATGCTGGGATCTCCCACTTCCCATCTCTGTCCAGCTGCTAACTTTGGGACTATCCTCTGAGGACTCGGTCTCTGAATCAGCTTCTAAAATCCCCTGGTTTGAAGGGCAGGAAAACCAAGAACTCTATAATCTCTGGGTCTAGTCTCAGTAGGAATGTGTCCCAAGTTCAGACCCAAGTTGGTGCAAAATTAATGGGTAAATGCATGTATTAAATTGAACAGCAACTTGGTGCATTGTGCCGGTTCTGTTCTCAAGTTATACACTGGTTACCAGGAGACTTTATTCCCCTAATTACCACTGTCTAAGTCTGTTTGGGTTGCTGTAACAAAATAACACAGACTGTGTGACTGTGGTATTATTTCTCACAGTTACGGAGGCAGGAGGGTCCAAATTCAAGGTGCTGGCAGGTATAGTGTCTGGTGAGCACCAGCTTCCTGGTTTTCACATGACTGTTTTCACCTGGAGGAAGAGGCACCTAGAAAGGTGCTTTCTAGGGTCTCTTGTATAAGAGCACTAACCCCATTCCTGGAGGCTCTGTTCTTATGACCTAATCACCCCAAAGCCCCACTTCCAAATATCATTACGCTGGGTATAAGGTTTGAACACTTGAATTTTGGGGGACACAGTCTATATCAACTATTTTATTATATGCTCTGCTTTGTATTTTCTTGTGAAAGAAAGCCAAAGTAGGGCAGGTTAGCTGGCAGGAGAAAAATGTTAAACTTTTCATTTTTTATGTTTTCGCTAAAGGCCCACTGGCTCTCACCATTTATGGAATTGCCTTGGCTACTCAAGGGACCAGATGTTGCCTGGGGTTGTGACCCACTGCTCCTGCATTTAGCCTCCTGGCTGGCTGCTGCTTGCTTGGACTCAGCCCAGTACAGATGGCATCACTGCTAAATCAGAGAGGATGACACTCAGTTTCCTGGTCCTCCTTCAAGTTGCTGCTTTGTTGGTAAGAGCTCATTTCCTGGGAGTCCAAATAATTAAGTTTCACCTGTGCTATGTACTCCATAATTACATTATTTTTGTTAATTATGCTTGATGACAGAGTTATTGAAATTCAGCTTGATCAAAACCAAAATAAAATCTGGAAGCAAATGTCTCTTGCTGTACCATCACGGCCGTTTCTACATATTATAGGACACTTTGCACTTCCTGGAGGGGAAGGAACTAGACTCTTCCTCAAAATGACACTAACAGTTGGCCACACTGGAACCAAATGGCGAATGTCTTGGAAATACGGGAGCTCCTACTATGAGTAAGTGTGACTAGGGTTCATCACCACATGACTGGAGGGTGGGCAGTGACAGGCCAGCGTCTGAAGATGTCAGGGAAGATGTTCACAGCAATGATGCTCAGCGAAGCTGAGGGCAGTTTCCACTTGCCTTCGCCTCCTTCTTCCCCGCCCCCCTCTCCCTCTGTTTCTGCCCTGCTTCCATCTGCTCCTGCCCCCTCCTCTCTCTCCTCCTTCTTCTTCAGCTTGTGCTTCTGCTGCTTCTCCTCCTCCTCCTCTTTCCCTCTGCTTCCCACTTTGCCTTTCCTCCCATAATAGGTATTCATTCAACATATCTTGACTTGATGTGAATTGAAGGCATCTGTATCAACTGAAGTTTTCTCTCCCTTGAAATTGAGAGAAAGTTGCTTGATGCTTGATCAAGTTGAATTTTGATAACTTTGTCATCAAGCAAGTTGAGCATCAAGGAAGTTGAGACAGGAGATTTAACAGTAGCGCAAGTTTTTATATATCTGCCAGATGAGAAACATTTGAAGACCCTGAAGTTTTGGTCAAGGACATGAGTACCCATTTGTACTTAGGTTCTGTGTATAGAATTTCAGTGGGACTTGTTTGCATCTGAGCTCTCTGGTATTAACAGGAAGAGTTTTACTGAGAACATACAAGAGCAAAATTTCCTTCAAAAGGGCACAGGGTAATATGAAGGCTTTTACCATTTTCCAAAGGAAGCCATTTTTCTGGTCATGGTCTGCCGGGAGTTCTCATTGACTGGTTGATACTCAGAAGCATGTTTTTTTAAATTTATTTAATTTATAAAATTTTATTTTTTAACACCAAAGACATTTTGTATTGGAGTATATCTGATTAACAATGCTATGATAGTTTCAGGTGAACAGTGAAGAAACCTGACATTAACTGACAACTCTCCTTACTCTACGTTTATTCTCCCATATCCCATCACTTGAAGGTGACCAACCCCACTAGAGGATTTTTTTAATGCAGGAAATGGCAGTGTTCATTTCACATGATAAGTCCTAAGAATTGACTCTAATCACAGGCAGCGTGGGGAGTACAATTTGAACAATGCATTGTAAGAGGCATGGGACCCTACCCCATATCTTGCTGCTATTTCACCTTCCCCAGGGTCTGAAATTTCACCACTGGATATTCTTTTTTGTGTCTGCTCTCATCACTGACGTCTAGATGAAACTGCCTGTTCAAGTAATTCTTACAAGGGTGATGAGGACTCATCACCACTTTTTTCTCTAGGCAGAAGAGACCTCTAACTCCTTACTGACTGACTGACTGAAGTCGCTCAGTCGTGTCCGACTCTTTGCGACCCCATAGACTGTAGCCTACCAGGCTCCTCTGTCCATGGGGTTCTCCAGGTAATGGTACTGGAGTGGATTGCCATTTCCTTCTCCAGGGGATCTTCCCAACCCAGGGCTCGAACCCGGGTCTCCCACATTGTAGACAGACGCTTTACCGTCTGAGCCACCAGGGAAGTCCTAGCTCCTTACAGAAGGTGTGATATTGAGGAGAAAAGAAGTAACACCAGTGTGAGTTAAGAGCTAAGTTACTGCTGACAGAGTACAGGCTTTACCTGCTGTACAGTTCAGAGAGTGTTGACTTTTAGCTGGGATGCTGTCTGGGTACCAGGGGTCCTGCCCATTGGAGGGAGCCCCTACTCAAAGTTTGATTGATATTTTTGTGCTCCTAGGTCAAGGTGTTTCCAGTCTTGGAACACTGGGGTGTGGTTCTCTGCAAAATATTGCTGTTGTCAAGCTGTCTGCCTGCGAGATTACAGAGGACAAACAGGAAGCTTTCTGCTTATCATCTTTCAAAGCATCCGGCATTAAAGACACTCCATCAGAAGCAGTGAGCCATTTAGTGCCACTGTCTTACCCCTGCGGTTCACTAGGGGACCCAGCCTGGGTACTTTATTACCTTCTATGCAGATATATTGAAATGAGATGCTTATCACCCTAGGTACATATGCTCGTTCACTTTCTGGGCTGGAATTGTCTTCCTAAGGGTCATAAGGGAACAATTTTTCTCTCTTAATGCTCCCAGATTTGCAAGATTTTAATTCTACATGGCTTTATGACATGCATTTAGCTTAAAGGCAGGTAAAACAAACAAACAAAAAAAACCTTGCACCACTAGAGAAGAAAGGAAAAGGAATTAAAATATAAGCAGACAATTTACAATGTAGGAAGAAGGTAGAATTTCTTTTGTTGCTGATGGCCTATGTAGTACTTCTTTGAATGTTCCTTTCTATGGACTGAAGCAATTGCTCATTTGTACTGAGAAAAGGTGCTTCAAATTAATTTTGGAAACTTTAATACTGCACTGTGCTAAATTTTAATTATTTCACTTCCTGCTTGGTATATTAATGTTGTGATTACCCTTGAAAGTGTATTACCGATGATGATTTATGCAAAACCCAGCTAGCTCCACAGCTCCATCAGTTTCAATTAAGACCAGCCACAGAGGAAGTGGGCTGTGGTCGTGTTGGCTGCAGACCATCATTATGCTCACAAGCAGGTACGGTCCGTTTGCTTAAAGCATTACTTTTGTTTATCCTTCTGGAACCATCTCTTCCATGGCATGACTAACCACTGAGAGAGGAAACTGTGTGTAGCGATTTGGTCTGTCCAGGAAAATGAATTTTATCTCTGTTTCTCTGCTGATATAGGACATTTTGGGCCAATTCTTCCCTCTTTTGAACTGTTCAAGGACTGAACTGGCCAAAGAAGCTATTGCAAAGTTATCATTTTCCGATTTCCAGGAACAGGGTTTGGTCAGCCTCTGGAGACTGTGGTCATCTGGAGTTAATCATAAAGTACGTCCTCCTTCTCAAATGAAGCACTGTTTTCAGAGCTCATTTATCTCGATGACTTCGACTATTGAGAGGTCAGGAGGTTTTCCCTGGTGCGTCCCTGGTACCCAGTCCTTCTAATGACTAATTTGGCTGCCTAGTTATTGAAATCTCTTGTCTACCTGGCAGCCCTTCCTAAATCTATTCCAAACCATGTCACTGAGGTCGCCTGCCAGGTCTGGGAGGCGCTCTTCCTTCTAAGTACTGGAGAGATGGGCCGCCAGACCTGATTTCCACGGCAGTTTCATTTTAATCACATTTGGAAATTCTTGACTACAGGCTGTGCATTTATGAAATCAAGGGAGCCCGTACCTGCCAAGTGAGAGCTCTCCTGACAGCCTGCCAGGAGTGGGACCTGATCCGCAGCAAAGAAAGGACAGTACATCCACCTTCCAAGACTCAGGGCCAGATGGCACCTTAGAATCATGGCTGAGAGGCCTCAGGCTCTTCCAGGGCTCACATAAGGTTTACATTTAAAGTTGCTCCTTCGTGTCTGACTCTTTGTGACCCCATGGACTATACAGTCCATGGAATTCTCTAGGCCAGAACACTGGAGTGGGTAGCCTTCCCCTTCACCAGGGGATCTTCCCAACCCAGGGATCAAACCCAGGTTTCCCGCTTTGCAGGTGGATTATTTACCAACTGAGCTATCAGGGAAGCCAAAAAGCTGACACTTATCGTTTGTTTCCTCCTGCCACTTAAGAGAGAGATAAAAAATGTCTGACACTTGCAGCCGATTTCCTCCATCTGGAGACCCCTGGCCTTCCTGCCTGTTACCCTCTCATTCCCCCCTTTTCTTTTAGGAGAATTTTGTTGCCTAGGGAAAGGGGCATCATTTTCATTCTTCTGAGCTGATAAGGGGCATTGTCCCTAAATTGGTGAGGCAACATATTCTCCTAATCCTCAGGGCTCTTATGTGGTCTCAAATTGACCCTTCTTTCCAGTTTCATCTCCTGCCCTTTTCCACCTTGCACTCTGTGCCCAGGACACACACACCAAGAGCCTTCCCAAATCCAGACTTTAGCCTTCACTGCTCTCTCCACCTGAAAAACTTTGCCTGTGTATTTTGAATGGGCAGTCTTTGTGTGTGTGTTTTTTTAAACCCTCCACGTCTTTGCCTGAGTATTTCTTTCTCTGAGGTCTTTAACTACTACACTACTCCCCATCCTATCTTGTTTATTTCCTTTATGGCATCTCCCGTGATACGTAAGTTTACTTCTCTCTTATCTGACCCTCCTGCTACAGTGCGATAAGCTCCACGAGGACTTTTTCACCACGACCTCCCCAGCACAAATCACAGAGTCTGGATGAAGTGTCACAATTCAGAGCACTGTAATCAAGAAGGTGACATTCCAATCTAGCTATGATTCCCATTCCCTCCTATTCAACAGACATTTATTTATTTATGACTATATGAACCACTCACTAAAAGGTGATTTTCAAGGCAGGTTCTTAAGAAGGCTATTTATGGAAGGCAAAGTCTTGCTGTGCTCAGTGGAGACTGAGTTAAGATCCACTGTTCCCTTTTTGGGGAGGGGCCGGGTGCTGTTTGTACTCAGGAGGAAAAGTGCCATTAGTTAGTGTGATAAAGGGTAAAGCTCTCCCCCCACCATCTGGCATTGCTTCCCTGTATGCACTGTCTTGGCATATTCTAGTGACTGGCAGCCTCTGCCCAGGGGCAACTAGGCCAAGGAAATAAGCCCCAGTGGAGAGTATTGACAGGGAACTTCCCTGGTGGTCTGGGGGTTAAGACTTTGCACTTCCAATGCAGGGGACATGGGTTCAGTCCCTGGTCAGGGAAGTAAGATACCACGTGCTGTGAGGTGCAGCTAAAACCAAAAAAAAAAAAAAAAAGTTGACAAAATAGCTTACTCTCACTCTGTCTCCAAATGCTAACTGGTACCATCCTTATGTGTCTTCCCTGGTAGCTCAGCTGGTAAAGAATCCAGCTGCAATGCAGGAAACCCTGGTTTGATTCCTGTGTCAGGAAGATCCCCTGGAGAAGTGATAGGCTACCCACTCCAGTATTTTTGGGCTTCTCTAGTAGCTCAGATGGTAAAGAATCCACCTGCAGTGGGAGAGACATGGGTTCGATCCCTGGGTTGGGAAGATCCCTTGGAGGAGGGCATGGCAACCCACTCCAGTATTCTTGCCTGGAGAATCCCTAAGGACAGAGGAGCCTGGTAGGCTGAAGTCCATGGGGTCACAAAGAGTTGAACCCGACTAAGCACAGCACAGTTCCATCTTTATAATTTGTCTCTCTTAACTGCCTCTTTTGTTGAAATTGAGTTGCAATATGGTCTATTTTTGTCTTTCTTCATCTTTAAATACTATGCAACTTTCTTCTGAGTTTCCAGCCTAATCCTAAACACACGTTTTTGTGATACTCATGCCCTTAGCTTTGACTTCTAATCTCTCCTGATCTGGCTTGCACTGTAGTGCGGTCAGGCCCCTGCTGAAGTTCTCTGTTCTTGTCTGGGAAGCAGAAACTGAAGTGCAGGTGTCTCCAGCGCTCCTTCCTCTGCCCCTGGCAGATCTGCAACCCCCTTCTGGTGTAGCAGTTGCAGTGTCACCCTGCAAAGGGACAATGCTTGGGGCCTACAGGGGCCTTAAGGACATTGGTTTTGTCATCAGACAGATGTTACAATTCCGGTCTTACTTTTTCTAGCTTTATAATATGATGCAAGTTACAACTGGTTTGACCTTTGATTTCCAGTAAAATTGAAACAATAAAACCTCATGATTATTACTGTGAGAATTAAACGGATAATGTACAATGAACTGGGTATAATTCTGGCACACAGAACATAGAAGCTCAATCCAGCTATTTCTTCAGAACAGTGTAGGGGGTGGTTCTTCACTCTCAAATAATGAAAGCCTAAAAGCACATCATTAGATATTTCTTCTTTGGAAAAAAATGTTCCATTTGTAGTTCTTGACAGAAATAAATAAACTCTGAGGTCATTGTATCCATCAGGGTTTTATAGGAAATAGATGGCATACTCAAAAAGTTTTAACTAAAGAGATTTTAATAAAAGGTATGAACAGAATTGAAGAAACTCATAAAAGAGGAGGAAGCACTCAGGGCCCAACAGCAGGAAAAATAAAACAGTGCAACTTCAATGGTAGAAAATAATCTAGAATAAAATTGCAGCTTATTTTTGAGCTCCTATCCTGTGTTAAGTTATGTGCTAGGCTGGCTGATCGGTCCACAAGAGCTTAGAGTCAAGTTCAGGGTAGAGTACACACAAACTGTTAACCACGATGGTGCTTGAACGTCAGCTTGCATCAGAAACAGGTGTTGGATTTGATAAAATGCAGACTGCCAGGACCCAGCCCCAGAATCTCTGATTCAGTGGGTCTGGGGTGAGGCTGAGAACTTGCGTTTACAACAAATACTCAAGTGATGTTGATGTTGCTGGTCCAGGCCAATGCTTGCAGAATCATGGAACTATAATGGTGTAACAGGAAAATAAATACAACTCTCCCTAGAGTTTGGGGGGCAAATGCCTCAAATTCAGAGAACAGTAAGTGGCAGGCCACCTGTGCAGAAGAAGCTAAGTGTGTGAAAAATAATTTCTGTAGCTACTCTGTCTTCAAAGTGGTAAAGCAAAACTTCCCACTATGTGAGCTGAGCATAGTGACTTCCTTCCAAAGGGTACAGTGTTGAAAGAGGAAAATATGAAGAGTAACTTTCCAGTGAAGAAATTGAACAAGCACTACCTTAGCCAGTTGGTCAAGGTCAATATCAACAGTAAAGTTAATGCAAACAGTAGGTACTCTTGATACAATGTGATGAGAATGGCAGTTTACATGTGTGGTCTTCTTCCTTAAAACCCATAACTCTAGTGTAACATGAAATGTTCTCAATTAGGGACATTCTACCAGATAACCTGATCAGTATACCTCAAAACTAGCAAGCTCATCAAAACCAAGGCTGAGACCCTTTCACAGCTAAGGGGGGGGGCCTGAGGTGACAAGAGGCCAGACATTGGCAGATGGATTCTTTACCACTGCACCACTTGGGAAGTATCCCCACCCACCCCACCAAATAATGAACTGAATAAAGCATGCTGCTGCTGCTGCTAAGTCACCTCAGATGTGTCCGACTCTGTGCGACCCCATGGACTGCAGCCTACCAGACTCCTCCATCCATGGGATTTTCCAGTCAAGAGTACTGGAGTGGGGTGCCATTGCTTTCTCCAGAATAAAGTATAGACATCAGTTAATAATAAAGTACAAATATTAGGTCATTAGTTGTGTCAAATGTACCACACTGATATAAGAAGTTAAAAATAAGGTCAACTAGGTGTGAAGTACATGGGAACTCTCTTATTATCTTGAAAACTTTTCTATAAATCTAAAAATATTCTAAAATCATATGACCCAGTAATCCCACTTCTGGGCATACACACCAAGGAAACCAGAATTGAAAGAGTATGTGTACCCCAATATTCATCACAGCATTGTTTACAATAGCCAGGACATGGAAACAACCTAGATGTCCATCAGCAGATGAATGGATAATAACGTTGTGGTACATATACACAATGGAATATTACTCATCCATTAAAAAGAATGCATTTGAATCAGTTCTGAGGTGGATGAAACTGGAGCCTATTATGCAGAGTGAAGTAAGTCAGAAATATAAACACCAATGCAGTATATTAACACACGTATATGGAATTTAGAAAGATGGTAACAACCCTACATGCGAGACAGAAAAAGAGACACAGATATATAGAACAGACTTTTGGACTCTGTGGGAGAAGGTGAGGGTGGGATGATTTGAGAGAATAGCATTGAAACATGTATATTACCATATGTGAAATAGATGACCAGTCCAAGTTTGATGCATGAAGCAGGGCACTCAAAGCTGGTGCACCAGGACAACCCAGAGGGATGGGATGGGGAGGGAGGTGGGAGGGGGGTTCAGGATGGGGACACATGTATACCTGTGACTGATTCATGTCAATGTATGGCAAAACCACCACAATATTGTAAAGTAATTAGCCTCCAATTAAAATAAATAAATTGATTAAAAAAACATATTTTGCAACCTATAAAAAAAATGTTGGGGACTTCCGCGGAGGTTCAGTGGTGAAGACTCTGTGCTCCCAATGCTGGGGGTACAGGTTTGACCCCTAGTTAGGGAACTGAGATTCCACATGCCACATGGAATGGTCAAAAGAATTAAACATTTTTTTAAAGTAAAATTAAATTATGTTTTTTTTAAGAAAATACTCCTGTGGAATTGAATATCTCTGAGACAAGGTGACCATCAGAGAAGGACCCCACTGGTAGACTGTCAGAAGCTAGGGTGAAGGGGTCATTCATGGCCAGTTGGGAGAAGTTAACTTGTTCAGGGAATGACAGTAATTTGGCCCAAGACAGTAAGATGGCAGAGGATGAGTAGAGAGGTTTTATGAAGACCACCTCCCTGCAAAATAAAGAGACAACCTGTGGTCACTGGACATGCACAGCTGGCCTTGACCCAGCATACCACCACATTAGCCAAGTGACATGGGAATTTCCCACTGAACTCACTACTGTCACCCCCCAGTTCCCTGTGCTTTCTGTCGAATGACTGACAGAATCAATGATTGATAGTAGATGTGTCTACACTTTACGTTTCTGCAAGCCTACATCATCAGTTAGTACCTGAGAATGCTGTAAAAATTATAGGGTCACTCCAAGGTTACCCAAGGGAATAGAAGGGGAGAAAAAAAAAGCTGTTCAAAAGTGCAAGTTTAAAAGGCAGTAATGACCCAAAACACTCAAGTTACTTTCTGCTTGTATCCTAATGTGTTCAGATTGTTCAAATAATTCTTTTTTTTTTTAATTTTTATTTTTACTTTATTTTACTTTACAATACTGTATTGGTTTTGCCATACATTGACATGAATCCACCATGGGTGTACATGAGCTCCCAAACATGAACCCCCCTCCCACCTCCCACCCCACACCATCCCTCTGGATCATCACCATGCACCAGCCCCAAGCATCCTGCATCCTGCATCAAACATAGACTGGCGATTCGTTTCCTACATGACACTATACGTGTTTCAATGCCATTTCCCCAAATCAGCCCACCCTCTCCCTCTCCCTCAGAGTCCAAAAGTCTGCTCTACACATCTGTGTCTCTTTTGCTGTCTCGCATACAGGGTCATCATTACCATCTTTCTAAATTCCATATATATGTGTTAGTATACTGCATTAGTGTTTTTCTTTCTGGCTTACTTCACTCTGTATAATTGGCTCCAGTTTCATCCATCTCATTAGAACTGATTCAAATGTATTCTTTTTAATGGCTGAGTAATACTCCATTGGTATATGTACCACAGCTTTCTTATCCATTCATCTGCTGATGGACATCTAGGTTGTTTCCATATCCTGGCTATTATAAACAGTGTTGCGATGAATATTGGGGTACATGTGTCTCTTTTAATTCTGGTTTCCTCGGTGTGTATGCCCAGCAGTGGGATTGCTGGGTCATAAGGCAGATCTATTTGCAATTTTTTAAGGAATCTCCACACTGTTCTCCATAGTGGCTGTACTAGTTTGCATTCCCACCAGCAGTGCAAGAGGGTTCCCTTTTCTCCACACCCTCTCCAGCATTTATTGCTTACAGCAAATAATTCTTTACAATTCATTGTGCTGTGTTTTGTTGAAGATATACAGGTAAAGGGGTAGAAAAATTATAGAGACAGCAGTGGATTAGAATGATGAAAAGAGTTTTCCACATGAAAAGGCCACTCAGGAGGGCTGCATTAAAGCAAAAAAAGAGAAGTTTCCAGGCTTCAAGTCTTTGTGCACACATGTGAACAGGCACACACAAACACACACACTCCACAAGAGAACAGAAGAACTAAGGGAGGACCGTGATCAGTGCAGACACCTGGTGGTGCAGCACGTGTTACCCAGGGGCACACGGGGCGGGAGGGCACTCAGTACAGCTGGAGGCTGCCAGAAGAATACATATGTTTCCTGTTCCTTGCTAAGAAGTGACTTGTCGTAAAAAGTCTACAATAACTAGTCCAAGAAAAGGGTGATGTGGACTTCTCGTGAGGGGATGGGTCAAGTCGACATTCCTTGAGTACAATGAATTCATCCTGGAGATCTTAGGATGTGAGAATAAAGGAGGCACAGAAATCAGAGCTGCCTCTCAGTTTCAAGATCTCATGCTATTGATTAATGATACCAAAAACTAGTATGGGGAAATCAGTTAGGAGAGCAGGTCAAATGTGGGTCAGTGTGTGTTTTGGAGTGGTCAGCTCAGTTTGAGATTTTTACGAGACATCCAGAAAAATGATTCTATCATGCAGAGTGTGAATTAATTTATTAGTAAAGTTATATGCTTTCTTGTAACCCTAGATAAAATGCACCTTCCTCTCAATTCTGCTTTGACACCTCTTTATTCGTATTTTTCTCTGGTCCCTCATCTCTCTCCAAAGCATAATTGTTCACGCCTTTCCATGTGTCATCAATACTGAAAAAACCTCAAATATAGCACTTAAACCATTGTTTGTTAGTGGTTCCCTGCCAGCCTCCCCTGCAGTAAAGAGCCGTTTGCAGCAAGGAGCTAACTTGAGCCCTTCACTGAACCTGGAACACATGAGGTACTCAATAAATATAGTTGAATAAATGAGTGAGGAGATTTGGCTTCCTGTGAAGCAAGAAGGTCCTCTGGAGTGTGAGAGCATGCCGAGTGGAAGAGGAAAAGGGGATGAAGTCTAGAGAGACAATGAAGGATAAAGCGAGGGTGAAGGATGGGCCTGGCAGCTCTTGGGTGTGCAATCAGCATCACCCCAGAGCAGGCGGGATGTTGGTGGTGTGGCACTCTCAATGCGCTAGTCTTGTTTGATGTCACCACTGTTTCCTGGTTACTCCTAAAAAAAAAAAAAGATTAATTTTTTTTATTTTTGGCTGTGCTGGGTCTTCCTTGCTGTGTGAGGGCTTTCTCTAGTTGCGGAGAAGAGAGTGTATTCTCTAGTTGCTGTGCAAGGGCTCTCTTGCCATGGCTTCTCTTGTTGGGAGCTCAGGCTTGAGTAGTTGTGGTGCGTGGGCTTAGCATGGAATGAGGGCTTTTCCTGGACCAGGGGTGGAACCTGTGTCTCCTGCAGTGGCAGACAGATTCTTTACCACTGAGCCACCAGGGAAGCCCAGCTTCCTGGTTACTCTTGATGAAGACTGAGGTGGCTTTGGACACAGGGCCAGTGTGAGTGTATGGAGGGGCAGACACACGACCTTTTTTGGGGACCTTCACTGAGATCTAGTGTATCATCTGGTATTTGAGCCACACTGTCTTTCGGCATCTAGGGCAGGTTAACTTTTTTCAGCTCCGTTTTCTATACATCAGAGCTCTGCTCAATGAGTGGAGCCTAGTACAGTGTGAGTGCCAGCCACACACATCATTTAAATGGAACCAATTTTCTCCTCACTCAAAATTCCTCTGAGGAAGAAAACAAATGATTTCATTGGCTTGGAATTTATAGTTCTCAAAGAAGCTAGAAATGAATAAAATGAATAGGAATGGTGTTCATAGGAAGTAAGCACATGGATAGTTTAAACTTTTAGTTCTAACAGTCTTTTAAGAATGCAAATTGTTCATTAACAGATGTACACTTAAGTACCTGAGATCTAAGTAAGACCATATGCAGAAATGAAGAAAATGGCTAAAAGGCCCTGACTGCCTTCAACTGATATCTCTCTAAATAAGCCAAAAATTTTTTTGAATTCAGTTCAGTTCAGTTCAGTTGCTCAGTCATGTCCGACTCTTTGCGACCCCATCAATCGAAGCACGCCAGGCCTCCCTGTCCATCACCAACTCCCGGAGTTCACTCAGACTCACGTCCATTGAGTCAGTGATGCCATCCAGCCATCTCATCCTCTGTCGTCCCCTTCTCCTCCTGCCCCCAATCCTTCCCAGCATCAGGGTCTTTTCCAATGAGTCAATTCTTCATATGAGGTGGCCAAAGTATTGGAGTTTCAGCTTCAACATCATTCCTTCCAATGAACACCCAGTACTGATCTCCCTTAGGATAGACAGGTTAGATCTCCTTGCAGTGCAAAGGACTCTTAAGAGTCTTCTCCAACACCACAGTTCAAAAGCATCAATTCTTCAGTGCTCAGCCTTCTTCACAGTCCAACTCTCATATCCATACATGACCACAGGAAAAACCATAGCCTGGACTAGATGGACCTTTTTTGGCAAAGTAATGTCTCTGCTTTTCAATATGCTATCTAGGTTGGTCATAACTTTCCTTCCAAGGAGTAAGCGTCTTTTAATTTCGTGGCTGCAATCACCATCTGCAGTGATTTTGGAGCCCCCAAAAATAAAGTCTGACACTGTTTCCACTGTTTCCCCATCTATTTCCCATGAAGTGATGCGACCAGATGCCATGATCTTCGTTTTCTGAATGTTGAGCTTTAAGCCAACTTTTTCACTGTCCTCTTTTACTTTCATCAAGAGGCTCTTTAGTTCTTCACTTTCTGCCATAAGGGTGGTGTCATCTGCATATCTGAGGCTATTGATATTTCTCCCATAAATCTTGATTCCAGCTTGTGCTTCTTCCAGCCCAGCATGTCTCATGATGTACTCTGCATAGAAGTTAAATAAGCAGCGTGACAATATACAGCCTTGACGTATTCCTTTTCCTATTTGGAACCAGTCTGTTGTTCCATGTCCAGTTCTAACTGTTGCTTCCTGACCTGCATACAGGTTTCTCAAGAGACAGATCAGGTGGTCTGGTATTCCAATCTCTTTAAGAATTTTCCACAGTTTATTGTGATCCACACAGTCAAAGACTTTGGCATAGTCAATAAAGCAGAAATAGATGTTTTTCTGGAACTCTCTTGCTTTTTCCATGATCCAGCAGATGTTGACAATTTGATCTCTGGTTCCTCTGCCTTTTCTAAAACCAGCTTGAACATCTGAAAGTTCATGGTTCATGTATTGCTGAATGCGAGATTGGAGAATTGGAGAATTCTCAAAATTGGAGAATTTTGAGCATTACTTTACTAGTGTGTAAGATGAGTGCAATTGTGCGGTAGTTGGAACATTCTTTGGCATTGCCTTTTTTGAATTAATACCTAACAAAGCAAAATTTACATTATAATTCACAGGCAGTTGATTTCTTATAACTCCAGTTCCTAATATACTGATATTATACTGCTATATTAAAGATATTTAATACTTAGGGATATGGTCAATGCACATTATTTTGTGCTCTACATAGAATTTATATTATTAGTTATTCACTCCATCCAAAGAGTATCTATTGCTGGGGAGATGGAACAGAGATAGTATATATTTATTTTCTACCCAACATGAAGTACAACTTGAATCAATTTCTTGTATACAAACAATGCTAAAGCAACCTAAGAGAGATAATTGTGTACTTGGCATTGCTTGAAACCATAGAAAGGGAGTAAAGTGGTGTCACAATATGGAGCAAAGACTAACTTTCAGTCTGATAATCCAGCCCAGGGGCTTAGAGGCTTAAAGAAGACTGTATTTTCTGTAAAGAGCTTGCCTTTGAATGGACAGTAGAAAAGATGACATGAAAAATAAAACCATAAGAAATATAAAGATTCAGGATACAAACACCTTGAAGAAAAAAATAACCTCATGCAATGTATTAGAGTCGATAACTCTATGAATTCCTTAACTCTTATAACCTTTCTTCTCTTAGCTAGAAACAACTCAGCTTCTCTTGGACAATCAGCTCAGTAACATTTTCCCCAATCACTGTCAGAGACCTACAGTCTAGCCGAGCCTGAGTATACATTGTCAAGTAGGTATAGAACCCACAATGGGTGAAGACCCTGGTTTCCCTTCTCCATCTTTACCACCAGTAACCCAGCTAGAGAACTAATATTTTTGAGATCTTGCTATTTACTACATACAAGGCGTGGTGAAAGGCATTTTTTCCTCATACTCTTTTCCCTCCAGCTAAAACCTGTTTTTAGAGGAGGATCTAATGTATTTAATTACTCGATTACTAATTAATAATAAGTAAACAAAGGAGAAGTCATGTGTTAGGGTGACTATTATATTTCCGTTTTAATAAGACTTGACCTTGAGTACTGTGGACAAGACAAGAGTCTTGGGGAAATGGCAAGATTATCAAATGAGTTATAGGAGGATGTGATTTTAAAATGTTGACAAACGCTATCTTGGGTCAATGACCTGATGTCCACTAATGACATCATGAACAGCTCTTTGGGGAGAGACTCCACCGCTGGAAGTCCACTGGAAGTTCCTGCACACACCTGCCTCTGGCCCTGGATCTTTCGAGGCACCTGAGTGTTAGGATCCATCCCATCTCTGCTTTTACTTGTGGACTGTTCACATGTACAAGTCCCCTGGCTTTCCTTAAAACATAAAGGCTATACTGAAGGCCGTATTCTAGAACCTTCATTCTGAGAAATACCTTCAGTGAGCACCCAGAAAAGGACTTGAATCTTCTGGGGCCTCCCAGCTTTCCAGATCAATGTTTTCATATGGTTGAAAGTCTGTTTGTGTTGTGCATGCAGAAATAAAAATATTATTTCCCACAATATCATGTCTATGTCTCTCATCCTTCAAAGTAAAAGTTAAGCTAGTAAGCTTCTGTAATATTTCACAGAATCTTACTTGAATGCAGCCCAGTTTTCTCCTGAAATAAAATTCCATTTTAAGCACTAGAATTTGTATGCCAAATTTGGCCCTTTAAAAATAATGGAAGATATAAATTTTTACCACTGAGTTATAGGCTTTGGAAAAGAGAAGGTTAGTAATGAAAAATGTCATACAAACTGAATAACTAATGCCAATAACAGATGATGCCATCTCAATAATGCATCTTACACATGGGAGGACTAACATTCGGGTTGCATCAGAGCTTAGTTTTGAAAGAGGTGGAAGCTTGCTCACTCAGCACCTTTGGTTTTCAGACTCTATTATCTTGCTTACTTAGGAAATTTATGGTTGTGTAATTTACTTTTTTATCGCCTCATTTGAAAGCCTCTCTTCAAAACAAGATATCTTTAGGGGCTTCGACTGTCTTTTACACTCAGATATCTATTTTTATAAAAGTATAGGAACTCTTGTTAAAGAAGATGAGCAGCGAACACTGCAATTTATTGGAATCAAGAAAAAAATGCCACATTGTGTTCTAAAATTACAAAGACAAGGATGGACTGAGGGCCTGGAGAATTGCAAAAGCTGTTAAGCAGTGAATACTGTCTTCAAGGAGAAGACCTCTACCAAAATATTAAAAGAAAACACATTCTCATCAGCATTTTTCTCTTCATGAAGGATTAGAGTCTTTTATAACTGATTTGCTCAGATATCCTCTCTCTAATTAGAGTATGTATTTATCTATGTTTTTTCAGTTAGAACAACTCCTATTATTTTTCCTCTCTTCCACCTGTCTAACACTGGTCCCAAACTGCTGTTACTGTGAGGTGAACCTGACCTTGTAAATCAGCAATGGATTGTACTGCTCACAAAAAGACAAACATAAAGGAACCCATTCTACAAGTTTGCAAATTTAGAGGCCCAATATCAGGAAAACAAAAATGGCAATAATTAGAAAATCCAGTTCAAACCTATACAGTCAAGAGTGTGTAAACACTGGGTATTTGGCAAGCTATCTTAGGCATCTGTAAGAGATGGTCTTCTCATTTTAAAAGCTAAATCTGATAGCAAACAGGGATTGATAAAAAGCCTACTAGGTGTTCAGATTTGGGAAGAGGCATGAGATGACATGAAATATTTCTCAACGGCCTAGGGCCAGGTTACCGTCCTCAGAAATGGACCAGATAGGAAGGGTAAATGAACCAGATTTCCCTCGTTACGAGTACGAGCACTCCTGTCTTCACACTGTGTATGCCACCGAAATAGAAACAGCTTGATTTGCACCTATGTGTCCTGCCTGCATATGACAATGAGGCCCTTGGAAGGCAGTGCAAAAGTTTCCAAGGTTATCTGCAGTGTTGTTGCTGGTATCTTGGGGAGACAGCAACATGCATTGGTCATGAACTTGGACTCTGCGGCCGGGTTACCTGAATTTGCATCCACTCTTCCTTGCTTACTCACTGTGTAACTCTAGGGGAGTTACTTAACATTCCTGTACCTCATTTTCCTCAATTGAAAAATGGGGATAATAATAGAATAGAGTTCTGAAGATAGCTGAAATTCATGTAGGAAGTGCTTAGAACAGTGCCTGCCAAACAAGAAGCACTCAGTAAAACACGCTATGGTTATTTTTATTTTTTCCTTAAGGATGACAGAAAGATAAAAATGCCTGGTTCCTGATGGGAAGCTTTGCATCATCAATTGCTGTTTCTGGAAACAGCAAGGTTGCGTGGTCCCCCAGGTTTTAGAATTGAAATGAGGGAAGTTCGCTGATGATGTAATGCCACTGGTAGAGAGAGGGGACCCTTATCGTTTTAACATCCTTATTCTCTCTGTGCTTTGATGGTCTTTATTTTCATTTGATTTCAGCTCCTCACAACATCTTTCGCTCTCAGTAGTGAATTGGGTTTTGACGTGGTTATTGTTAGGCTCGCTGTCCCTGGAGGCAGCTGCATGTTCACAGCGTCAGCGCACCCCCCCATCTCTTTCTTCTTCCTTCAGCCTTCTGTACTGGCCCCTTGCTCCACCCCTAGTTTCTTCTCAGCAGGCAGGCACTCTCCCCTGCTGCTCCAGAGTGGTATTCCGCTCTGACAGCCAGTCTCACCATTTTGTCCAAATCCTTTATTTAAAAACTCACCTCATCCAAGAGACCTTTCCAGAATGAAAATGGTCTTTTACAGACAGCAAGTGACTGACTGGAAAACCACCATGTACTTCAGACCCCCTTCTTCTTATGCTTCTCTCTGTGGAGTTTCCCAGGTCAAATTTTGCCCATGTCTCTGCGTCTTTTCCCACTTTCCTTATAATCTTTCAATTTCTCACTAATTGTTTATCTGTAATCATATAGATTCTTATTTTTAACTGCATTATATTTACCTGCATTTTCCATATGATGAACTTGATTTCTGAGGAGAGGGCAGCCATTTTCCTGTTAGGAAACTAAAAACACCAGACCAACTATATTATTTTCATCAGTGTTTCTCATCATGCCCATAGTTACTCTGTGAATATCCTCTTACTTCTCTCAATGAATGAGCTATTTATTGAATGCCTTGTTCTTGTTATTCTATTGCATTTAAGTTTAGGTTGATCAGCTTAATCGAAAAGAAAATAAATGGAGTATTAAAAGATGATATTTTTGAACAAGGGAGATGGCCAATTATATATCTTATTTCTTAGTCTTTTGCAAACTAGAAGGTAGACTTTATCTAACATTGTGTGGATTATGTTTTATAAATAGATTTGCATGAAAATATAAAACCCAAACCAGGTTGATTTCCATAAAGGTAAGTTCTATCTTAGAATATGCTTTCTGTCTCACACAGACTATGGTTCCCTAGCTCTAGCCCTGTCCCTATAGGAGGAGAATCCTTTAGGACCTAGTTGTAATTGCAAAGAGTCAGCAGTGAGAACTGACTTTTCTAGCTACATAAAACTGTTGTAAAAACCAGCAGAGCAATACTCTCTCAGAAAACAAATGACAAAGAAATCACAGGGGCTAAAAGGTATGTGCTATGATAAGTTGAATAACCATTTCAAAGGAACTTTTTTTTTTTTTTGCAAGGTGGGAGGGGGGCAAATCATATTTTTTTTTCCATAGCCTCGCCAGTTTTCTGGAGAAATATTTCCTGGTTTGAGTGTTTGATAACTATTACATTATTGTGTGATGGGTATAAGATGTTCTGGGACCTCTTCTGCTATACTTTTTCCTTAAAGTATTGTTAATCTTTTGCTTTTAGCTGGTTACAATTCATAATGGCTTTTCATTTTGACAAACATGTTTAAAACAGTTCCCTCTGACTCTCCTCTCAGAGTTCCCTCTCACGTTCCCTCTCAGAATTCCCTGTCACCACCTTCTCTCATGGCTTCCCAAGTGGCTCAGTGGTAAAGAATCCACCTGGCAATGCAGGAAACTCTGGTTCGATCCCTGGGTCCTCAAGATCCCTGGAGAAGGAAATGCCAACACACTCCAGTATTCCTGCCTGAGAAATCCTATGGACAGAGGAGCCTGGCAGGCTATATATAGTACATGGGGGGATCCTAAAAGAGTCAGAAACCAGTTAGCTACTAAACAATAACAAAAACCACTACTTCAGTCAAAAATCCTTCACACCGTTACTCATTCAGAATTCCCTCTTGCACTCCCTCACTCAAAATACCACTCCTCCTCCTTTTCTCAGAATTCCCTCACTCATAAATCCCTCACACCAACTCAGGCTCAAAGTTGCCTACCAACCTCCTTCTCTCAGAAATCCATCTTACCTTCCTAGTCTCAAAATTCCAACAAACTTCCCATTCTCTCATAATTCCCTCTGACACTTCTCTCAGAATTCCCTCATATTCACCCACATTCTAAGAATTTCCTCATACTCTTTGACTGTCAGAATTCCATCTGAATCTCTTTCTATCAGAATTCCGTCTGACTCTTCTAATATGAGAAATCTCTCATCTTTTTTCTCTCAGAATTCCATCTCACCCTCCTTGTCTCAGAATTCCCTTACAATATCCTTCTCTCAGATCATTCATATCATTCTTCCCTCAGAGATCTCACTCACCTTAGTGCTTTCAGAATTCCATTTTCAATCAGGAATGCCTCTAATTTTGTTATCTCATAAACTGCATATACACCACATCTGTCAGAATTCTCTTGAACATTCTGTTTTTCTAAGAATTCCTTCAGGCTCCCCATGGTTCTCAAAGTTCACTCCATCTTTCTGTCAGAATTCTCTCAGAAATGTCCTTCTTTCTGTCAGAATTCTCTCAGAAAAGTCCGACTTCCTGTCAGAAACCTTCATCTTTCAGTCAGAAACGTCATCTTTCTGTCAGAATTCTCCCAGAAACGTCTGTCTTTCTATCAAAATATTTGTCTTTCCCTCAGAAACATCGTTTTTCTTGTCAGAATTCCCTCAGAAATGTCCGACTTTCTGCCACAAACGTCCATTCGTTTTGTCAGAAACACCCGTCTTTCTGTCAGAAACCTCTCATAAACGTCTGTTTTTCTGTTAGAAACGCCCATCTTTCTGTCAGAATTCTCTCAGAAATGTCCGTCTTTCTGTCAGTAATGTCTGTCTTTCTGTCAGAATTCTCTCAGAAAAGTCTGACTTCCTGTCAGAAATGTCCATCTTTGAGTCAGAAACGTCATCTTTCTGTCAAAATTCTCCCAGAAACGTCTGTCTTTCTATCAATGCATCCATCTTTCATTCAGAAACATCATTTTTCTGTCAGAATTCTCTCAGAAACATCCAAATGTCCATCTTTCTGTCACAAACGTCCTTCTTTTTGTCAGAAACACCTGTCTTCTGTCAGAAACATCTGTCTTTGTCAGAAATCTCTCAGAAACATCTGTCTTTGTCAGAAATCTCTCAGAAACATCTGTCTCTCTGTCAGAAATATCTGGCTGTCAGAATTCTCTCAGAAACATCCATCTTTCTGTCAGAAACATCCATCCTTCCATCAGAATTCTCTCAGAAATGTCCGTCTTTCTGTCAGAGACATCTGTTTAATATACCTTGCTTATTTTGCTCTTTGAAAAATGATGAGCTCAACAGTTTTGGAAATGAACACTTCTCTGAGGAGTAGAAACCATAATTGCTGGTTCAGGAGGACATAAGTTTAAGGACCTAAAAAATAGGGCAATGGGTTATAGAGGCACTGCTTTTGCAGCTATCTCTTCCTTGAATGCAATCTGCATCAATATTGCATGTGCTATTTTCTCTTTCTATTTCACTTACTTTTTGAAGTACCTTTGCAGTGACCCAGTACCCTAGTTACCATGTTCTCCTGAAGACATTCTCCAGAGACCTGGGCTTCCTCTTTTAAGTGCTTTCTCAGTTAGTTGAACTCTTGGAACTTAAGACATGCCTCCAAAAATGATCCCAGGCCTCTCAGAGACAGTGGTTCAAAACACACAGATAGTTCTCCTCTTAAGGTATTATACCGCTACTTAGAAGAAGGAGAACCCACTGTGTTCTATAATTAGATATTTTCCCTTATTTCAGCAGAGAGAGAGAGATGAGGGAGACAAAGAGAGAAATGATGTAGGGAAGTAGTAGATACAGGTTTTCTTTTTTTGCCATCTTTATTTACACTCTCTACCAGTCAATGGCAGCTGTTATATGTGTAAAAGCAGCAGTGTTAAAACATATGAAAAATAACATAATGTGATATGATTTAAGTTGCTAAATATGAAATGACTGTCGTGTGTTTGCATGGCTGGTTCAAAGGATGTACTATATTGGTTTATATATAAATACACTGATATTCAGAGAACTAATTTATGGTGAAGTCTTCCTCTGCCTTTAAAATATTTTAAACTTACTTTGTTAGGTTTTTATATTATGTAGACATCTAAAGGGGACAAAAATGGTACCAAACACAAATAATCAACAACAAAGTGTTCCCAGATACTTACTTGAGAATGTTGTTCTTTTCTTAAAATTGCCTGTAGTAACCTATCCTAACAAACCACTTCAGTATTCTTGCCTTGAGAACCCCATGAACAGTATGAAAAGGCAAAAAGATAGGACACTGAAAGATGAACTCCTCAGGTCGGTAGGTGCCCAATATGCTACTAGAGATCAGTGGAGAAATAACTCAGAAAGAATGATGAGACAGAGCCAAAGCAAAAAATAAAAAATAAAATAAAATAAAACACCACCCAGTTGTGAATGTGAATTGTGATGGAAGTGAAGTCTGATGCTATAAACAGCAATATTGCATAGGAAACTGGAACGTTAGGTCCATGAATCAAGGCAAATTGAAAGCAGTCAAACAGGAGATGGCAAGAGTGAACATTGACATTTTAGGAATCAGCGAACTAAAATGGACTGGAATGGGTGAATTTAACTCAGATGACCATTATATCTACTACTGTGGGCAAGAATCTCTTAGAAGAAATTGAGTAGCTGTCATAGTCAACAAAAGAGTCTGAAATGCAGTACTTGGATGCAATCTCAAAAACGACAGAATGATCTCTGTTCATTTACGAGGCAAACCATTCAATATCACAGTAACCCAAGTCTATACTCTGCTCAGTTGTGCTGAAGAACTTGAAGTTGAACGACTCTATGAAGATTACAAGGTCTTCTAGAGCTAACATCCAAAAAAGATGTCCTTTTCATTATAGGGGGCTGGAATGCAAAAGTAGGAAGTCAAGAAACACCTGGAGTAACGGGCAAATTTGGCCTTGGAGTACAGAATGAAGTAGAGCAAAGGCTAATAGAGTTTTGCCAAGAAAACACACTGGTCATAGCAAATACCCTCTTCCAACAACACAAGAGAAGACTCTACACATGGACATCACCAGATGGTCGATACCAAAATCAGTTTGATTATATTCTTTGCAGCCAAAGATGGAGAAGCTCTATACAGTCAGCAAAAACAAGACCAGGAGATGACTATGGCTCAGATCATGAACTCCTTATTGCCAAATTCAGACTGAAATTGAAGAAAGTAGAGAAAACCATTAGATCATTCAGGTATGACCTAAATCAAATCCCTTATAATTATACAGAGAAAGTGACAAATAGATTCAAGGGATTAGATCTGATAGAGTGTCTGAAGAATTATGGACAGAGGTTCATGATATTGTACAGGAGGAATGATCAAGACCATCCCCAAGAAAAAGAAATGCAAAAAGGCAAAATGGTTGTCTGAGGAGGCCTTACAAATAGCTGTGAAAAGAAGAGAATCAAAAGACAAAGGAAAGAAAGATACACATTTAAATGCAGAGTTCCAAAGAGTAGCAAGGAGAGATAAGAAAGCCTTCCTCAGTGATCAATGCAAAGAACAATAGAATGGGAAAGACTAGAGATCTCTTCAAGAAAATTAGAGATACTAAGGGAACATTTCATGCAAAGATGGGCACAATAAAGGATAGAAATGCTATGGACGTAACAGAACCAGAAGATATTAAGAAGAAGTGGCAAGAATACACAAAGGAACTATACAAAAATGATCTTCATGACCAAGTTAACCACAGTGGTATGATCACTCACCAAGAGCCAGACATCCTGGAATGTGAAGTCAAGCAGGCCTTAGGAAGCGTCACTATGAACAAAGCTAGTGGAGGTGATGGAGTTCCAGTTGAGCTATTTCAAATCCTAAAAGATGATCCTGTGAAAGTGCTGCACTCAAAAGGCCAGAAAATATAGAAAAATCAGCAGTGGCCACAGGACTGGAAAATGTCAGTTTTCATTCCAATCCCAAAGAAAGGCAATGCCAAAGAATGTTCAAACTACCACACAATTACCCTCATGCTCAAAATTCTCCAAGCCAGACTTCAATGGGCTGTGAACTGTGAACTTCCAGATGTTCAAGCTGGATTTAGAAAAGGCAGAGGAACCAGAGATCAAATTTCCAACATCTGCTGGATCATTGAAAAAGCAAGAGTTACAGAAAAACATCTACTTCTGCTTTATTGATTATGCCAACAGTCTTTGACTGTGTGGATCACAACAAACTGTGGAAAATTCTTCAAGAGATGGGAGTACCATACCACCTGACTTGCCTCCTGAGAAATCTGTATGCAGGTCAGGAAGCAACAGTTAGAACTGGATATGGAACAACAGACTGGTTCCAAATCGGGAAAGGAATGAGTCAAGGCTGTATATTGTCACCCTGCTTATTTAACTTCTATGCAGAGAACATCATGAGAAATGCTGGACTGGATGAAGCACAAACTGGAATCAAGGTTGCCAGGAGAAATATCAATAACCTCAGGTATGCAGATGACATCACACTTATGGCAGAAAGTGAATAAGAACTAAAGAGCCTCTTGATGAAAGTGAAAGAGGAGAGTGAAAAAGTTGGCTTAAAACTAAACATTCAGAAAACTAAGATCATGGCATTTGATCCCACAAGGCAAATAGATGGGGAAACAATGGAAACAGTGAGAGACTTTACTCTGGGGGGCTCCAAAATCACTACAGATGGTGACTACAGCCATGAAATTAAAAGACACTCCTTGGAAGAAAAGTTATGACCAACCTAGACAGCATATTAAAAAGCAGAGACATTACTTTGCCAACAAAGGTCTGTCTAGCCAAAGCTTTGATTTTTCCAGTAGTCATGTATGGATGTGAGAGTTGGACTGTGAAGAAGGCTGAGTGCTGAAGAATTGATGCTTTTGAACTGTGGTGTTAGAGAAGACTCTTGAGAGTCCCTTGGACCGTAAGGAGATCCAGCCAGTCCATCCTAAAGGAAATCAGTTGAATATTCATTGGAAGGACTGATGCTGAATCTGAAACTCCCATCCTTTGGCCACCTGATGTGAAGAACTGACTGATTTGAAAAGACCCTGATGCTGGGAAAGATTGAAGGCGAGAGGAAAAGGGGACGGCAGAGGATGAGATGGTTGGATGGCATCACCGACTCAAAGAACACGAGTTTGAGCAAGCTCCAGAAGTTGGTGATGGACAGGGAAGCCTGGCGTGCTGCAGTCCATGGGATTACAAAGATTCAGACATGACTGAGCGACTGAACTGACTGAACTGAACCTACCCTAGCAAGTTCTCTCATGCATTATAGAAGCTGAAAGTATGGAAATTTGATTTTCAGACACATTGGAATAATGTGTGCAAGGGTTAGGCACATTTTCCTTTTTGGAATAGCAGCAGTTTAATGTTGTCAGAATACAAAGGATGTCTCAGGATTATGGAGCTTTGAAAGGAGGTATAATAGTGGCAGCACCAGGCACTATTTTAAGTGTTTCACATGTGCTAACTCATTTATTCCAAACAACAGTCCCCTTTTAACAGATAAGGAAACTATGGCACGAGAAGATTAATTTCCTCAAGGTGCCATGTAGGAGATAATAGATGAGTTTTGTTTTATGGTGTCAGAGCCAGGAAATGCCTTTAAGATGACACAGAGTTTCCTCATTGAAGAAAATCTATAAAATTTTTCTGAAGCACGTAAGAGAAGACCCAAATAAATACTGACAACAACAGGTCTCTCAGTGAAAAGTCCTCAGACTGTAAATGTTAATTCTCCCTAAATTAATCCATAAATTCAATTTAATTCCAATCAAAACTCCTTCAGGATTTTAAATGACATTTTACAAGGCAATTATTGTATTGAATTAGATTTATCTGGAAGATAATTTTTATCTAGAAGATAAAATTCTCAAGTTTTACCATAAGAATTTTGAAAGAAATTTGAATGGTGACTTTTACTATCAAATATTGAAAAATACAATAGTAATGAAAGCAGTGAAGCGTTAGTAATGCTGGCGCATAAAAATGATAGAGGAAATGACCGTGAAAAGTCCAAGATCAGTGTGCACATATGAACAATGAGGCATTTAAAAGAGTAATGGTGGATTTTTGAAAAATCATGTTGGGACAGGTTATTATCCATTTTGATAAAAATGAAGTTAGACACTTATGCACATATCCAAAAATCCATATAGAATAAAATTGTGAATTTTTATTATGAAAACATTAGAGTAGTTAAAAATTAAATAATTTAGAATGGAAGTAGAAACTTCTTGAGAATATATAAATCCCAGAATTTACAGAGGAAAAATTGGCAGGTTTGAACTGCCTATATTAAGGAGAAAAGCATTCTTATATATCATTATCCTGGAATGTGAAGTCAAGTGGGCCTTAGAAAGCATCACCACGAACAAAGCTAGTGGAGGTGATGGAATTCCAGTGGAGCTATTTCAAATCCTGGAAGATAATGCTGTGAAAGTGCTGCACTCAATATGCCAGCAAATTTGGAAAACTCAGCAGGGGCCATAGGACTGGAAAAGGTCAGTTTTCATTCCAGTCCCAAAGAAAGGCAATGCAAAAGAATGCTCCAACTACTGCACAATTGCACTCATCTCACATGCTAGTAAAGTAATGCTCAAAATTCTCCAAGCCAGGCTTCAACAATATATGAACCGTGAACTTCCTGATGTTCAAGCTGGTTTTAGAAAAGGCAGAGGAACCAGAGATCAAATTGCCAACATCCGCTGGATCATGGAAAAAGCCAGAGAGTTCCAGAAAAACATCTATTTCTGCTTTATTGACTATGCCAAAGCCTTTGACTGTGTGGATCACAAGAAACTGTGGAAAATTCTGAGAGAGATGGGAATACCAGACCACCTGACCTGCCTCTTGAGAAATCTGTATGCAGGCCAGGAAGCAACAGTTAAAACTGGACATGGAACAACAGACTGGTTCCAAATAGGATTAGGAGTACGTCAAGGGTGCATATTGTCACCCTGCTTATTTAACTTGTATGCAGAGTACATCATGAGAAATGCTGGGCTGGAAGAAACACAAGCTGGAATCAAGATTGCCGGGAGAAATATCAATCACCTCAGATATGCAGATGACACCACCCTTATGGCAGAAAGTGAAGAGGAACTAAAAAGCCTCTTGATGAAAGTGAAAGAGGAGAGTGAAAAAGTTGGCTTAAAGCTCAACATTCAGAAAACAAAGATCATGGCATCCAGTCCCATCACTCCATGGGAAATAGATGGGGAAACAGTGGAAACAGTGTCAGACTTTATTTTTGGGGGCTCCAAAATCACTGCAGATGGTGATTGCAGCCATGAAATTAAAAGATGCTTACTCCTTGGAAGAAAAGTTATGACCAACCTAGAGAGCATATTCAAAAGCAGAGACATTACTTTGCCGACTAAGGTCCGTGTAGTCAAGGCTATGGTTTTTCCAGTAGTCATGTATGGATATGAGAGTTGGACTGTGAAGAAGGCTGAGCACCGAAGAACTGATGCGTTTGAACTGTGGTGTTGGGGAAGACTCTTGAGAGTCCCTTGGACTGCAAGGAGATCCAACCAGTCCATTCTGAAGGAGATCAACCCAGGGATTTCTTTGGAAGGAATGGTGCTAAAGCTGAAACTCCAGTACTTTGGCCACCTCATGCGAAGAGTTGACTCATTGGAGAAGACTTTGATGCTGGGAGGGATTTAGGGCAGGAGGATAAGGGGACGACCGAAGATGAGATGCCTGGATGGCATCACTGACTCGATGGACGCGACTCTGAGTGAACTCTGGGAGTTGGTGATGGACAGGGAGGCCTGGCGTGCTGCGATTCATGGAGTCGCAAAGAGTCGGACAGGATTGAGTAACTGAACTGAACTGAACTGATTGACAACATAAACAACGCAAACAAACTGAGAACAAATATTCATAACAATGGCTGAATTAAAAACACCACCCAGATTTTAACTTGACCATATATCTCCAAGGACCCCTTGGGGCTGCCACACTGTCCACATCCAATCAGTCCAATCAGTTCACACATTCTCCTCTCTTCACAAACCTCCAATACCCTCTCCTTCCTCCACATCCTCAACTGATGACCTTTTTTCACTGAGAAAATGAAATTGGCCGGAATTGAGCTTTCTTGTGCTCCCGCTGAAACATCTGACAGCTACTGGCTCTGCGCCTGCAGATTTGCTTTGCTGCTTTGTTGTTGTTCTTAAACAATGGAAGAATGGCCTGTGCTCTTCTCTGTGGCCAGTCTCCACCTGGCCTCTGGATCAGATGTTTTCTTACCTACTCAGGGTCCACTCTCTCTCCCACATCATTAATTTAGACTGTTGGCTCATTTCCACCACCAGAAATCATCCTAAAAAAAAAAAAAAAGAAAAAAGAAAAAAAAAAACCCTTACAAAAATAAACTCTTCCTTTGTTTTACATCTTCCTCTGGCTACTACCTTATTTCTCTGTTCCTCTTTAAAACAGAATTCCTCACTTGGCATGTACCTGTCTCCTCTTGCTGTTCTCTCTGGAGAGCAATCCATTTGGAATTGTGTCTCCCTTCACTAAAACCTCTCTTCTCAAAGTCACTAATGACCCTCACATTGCCAAATATGGTACATGCATGCCAAGTTGCTTCAGTTGTGTCTGACTCTTTGCAATCCTATGGACTGTAGCCTGCCAGGCTCCTCTGTCCATGGGATTCTCCAGATAAGAGTGAGTTGCCATGCCTTCCTCCATGGGATCTTCCAGACCCAAGTGAACCTGCATCTCCTGCGACACCTGCATTGCAGGCGGACTCTTTACCACTGAGCCACCAGGGAAGGCCAAATATGATATGTCTTCTAAATTCTCAGCTTGATCTATTTCTCTGTCACTTAAGATCTGATCTTGGAATCTACCAAGTTCCTGCCATATTCTATTAGTCAAAGCTGTCGTGGAATTCAACCCTTTTTGAGGTCGGAACAGGAGGGACTACTTGGGAATTATAGAGATTCAAACAAGAATTAATAATTGCTAATTTTATGAGCATTTACTGTGCACTAGGCACCATTCTAAGCATTTCCCTTGGTTCCTGGGACCCAACATTCTCCTGGTTTTTGTCTCACCCCACTGGTCACTTATTCTCAGGCTCCATAATGGATCCTCCTCTGTTGTTTTTACCCCGTGGATACTGGAGCACCTGAAGACTTCCTTCTCCTGCCCACACTGAATCTACAGAGCTCCCTGCATTTTAATAGTGTCTGTACACTGCTGACCCATAGACTCATGTCACCTCCTTTCCCCACTTGAATTCCAGACTCCTCCAGCCAGGGCCCAGGCAGCAGTGAGATATTGAATAGGCTTCTCAAACATAATGTATACAAGAGAAATTCCTTTCTTTTCCCTCCAGTCTTCTCCATCTCAGCAAAGGGCTCCACCACTTACCTAATGTTTAAGCCAAACACCCTATAAATGACCTTTTCTCTCTTTTCCCGCATATCCCGTATTCAAACCATCAGACGCTCTTGTCAGTCTTACATTCAAAATTCATTCCCAAGCTGGAATCAAGATTGCCGGGAGAGAGATCAGCAGCAACCACAGATATGCAGATGATACCACTCTAATGGCAGAAAGCAAAGAGGAACTAAAGAGCCTCTTGAGGGTGAAAGAGGAGAGTGAACAAGCTGGCTTAAATGTGCACCCATGGCGGATTCATGTCAATGTATGGCAAAACCAATACAGTATTGTAAAGTAAAATAAAGTAAAAATAAAAATTTTTAAAAAAAAATTAAAAAAAAAAACAAACTAAGATCAGGGCATCTGGTCTTTTCATCTCGTGGCAAATAGAAGGGGGAAAATGGAAACAGTGACACATTTTATTTTCTTGGGCTCCAAAATCACTTTGGACAGTGACTACAGCCACAAAATTGGAAGACACTTGCTCCTTGGAAGAAAAGCTATGACAAACCTAGCCAGCATATTAAAAACAGAGACATCACTTAGCCAACAAAGGTCCACATAGTCAAAGTTATGATTTTTCCAGTAGTCATGTATGGGTGTGAGAGTTGGACTCTAAAGAAGGCTGAGTGCCAAAGAATTGATGCTTTCAAACTGTGGTGGTGAAGAAGACTCTTGAGGGTCCCTTGGACAGCAAGAAAATCAAACCAGTCAATCCTGGTTCCTGAATATTCATTGGAAAGACTGATGCTGAAGCTGAAACTCCAATACTTTGGCCACCTGATACAAAGAGCCAACTCACTGGAAAAGACCCTGATGCTGGGAAAGATTGAGGGCAGGAGGAGAAGGGGACGACAGAGGATGAGGTGGTTGGATGGCCTCACTGACTCAATGGAACCGGGAGACAGTGAAAGACAGGGAAGCCTGGTGTGCCATAGTCCATGGGGTCACAAAGAGTCTGACATGACTGAGGACTGAACACGTGTGCACGCATAATCTTACTGCATTCCGATTTACAGATGAGGAGCCTGAGGCGTAAAGCAATGAAGGAAGGGCACAGAAAGACGGTATTTTCCCCAATTCATCCAGTAGGTAAATAAGAGGTTGATCATAATTTGATCCCATTAATCTAGTTCCAAAGTCTGTGTTCTTAGTTTCTATCAGTAAAATCTCTCATGTTTAATATTATGACGGAAAGATTTGGGACAGAGAGAAAGACGACTAGATGTCAAAGGCTTCTGTTTGTATGTAGCTAACAGCATGAATTTAGTTTTCTTCAAAATTTCTTGTTCCCAGATTTAAATAGAGGCCATGTAAATGCCAAAGTCTTTTTGTTTCAAAATCATCTCTCTTTCTCCTTTTCTTCCTGCCTTCTACCCCATCTCTCACTTCTTTCTTACAGTCTTCACACCACTTGAATATGTCCCACAAGTTTGGAACATTAAACTCTACAATTACGGCCATTGTCTAGTACCATAAGCACAATCCATTAGCAACTTTGGATATGAACACAGGCAATTTATTAAAGTAATCACTAAGCAGGTAATTTTTACTTTAAGAATGACACTCTCTCCTTTTGCCCTTAGGTTTCACTACCCTCTTTTGGATTTAGAAAAGTGAAGAAAACATTTAAAATCCTCTGTCAGTGCCTCCTGAAAAGAACTTTCCTTCTTCATATAACAAAGATATTTTTTCTTATGTTTATCATTGTTCTCCTCCAATAAAAAACAATTCCTGGTTATTTTTAGGTCTAAAAAAAAACAAAAATTATCGTAGATAAAATGAGAAGTGAAACTTCTATAGTAAATAGGATATGGCAGCCTTCTTCAACCTGAGGAGATGGCATGAGAAAAGCCAGCATGAGTGGAAACATCAAGTGCGTGAGACAGGCTTGATCTTTCAATGTTCAGCTTATTTAGCTAAAGTCACAGTCATCACAGTCACCCACTGGTCTTTGCAGACACTCAGTCTGGGTGGACTGTCACATAGGGATAAAGAGAAAAGAAGCAGCTTTACTGTTTGTATCAGGAAGTTGCACATTACTGCCAACTGAGAGAAAAGTAAATTACTTTCAAATGCTGCCCCTCCAGTGTCAACTGGTGCAGGCTAAGACCCTACCAGCCCCCGCAGCGTCAGGTGCCGGTGCTGGGGGACATTTGCAAACACTGACAGAGTGGGAGTACCTAACAGGAAGAGCTGGGCTAGAAAGTTTCCCCCTGGATAACTAAAGAAAAAAACAGAGGAGAGTGAAGCACAGCTAGTTTCCTGGTGGAGAATAATTGTAGCACCTTCTGTCACTCATTGCTAAAATAGTCCCGTTATGTAAATACATGCGGCTTGCTCCCATCAATAGTTGCCTGCTTCAGTTTTTCTTCTCCAAATAGATTTGATATTTTCTAAACAGCAAGGATTGTAGCTTGTATTGTATTTCTTTTCTAGACACAATGCCATTCCCTTTTGCCTGCTCTACCAGCCAGCACAGATATGAATTCTCTTATCCCCACTTTGTCTCCTTACTCCCTAAACATGAGGACAGACCTCATCAAGAATAGGCAGATAACTCCTCCCTGGGCATTGTTTAGTGAACAGACTTTCAGACTTGTTCTCCTGGTACTTCAGCACACTTTTGTCATATCTCTAACTAGGAAAGTTAAAACTAAAATGCGATTTCCAGAACTTAGCATGCGGCATGCATGCATGTACATGCGCGCACACACACACACAGAGGAGACAATAAAATCTTGAAATAATTCAAGTCAATTTAAAGTTTTATTAAAACTTTAGTGCATGGTGGGTATTGTGCTAGGTGTTGCGGATAACAGAGAACTGAGTAAGACTCACCCATAAGGATCTACTCTCTGGTAAAGGAGACAGACAGGGACATAAATAACTCTTAAGAGGAGACAGAAGAATAAATAAAACTTTGCAAGAGTGTTAATTACATCCATAATCACAGAGGTATTAAACCACTGGAGCTAGAGTTTAAGCTACATAAATAGTTTCAGTTAGACCATCCTTCTTTCCACACATAGACTTCAGCACAGCTCTGTGTATTGGGTGATCTTTATTTCAAAATTCTCTCTCGGTAATACAGCTTTCTAAGTTGATTTCATGTCTTTTGGTCTTTCTTGCTAAATTAGCACTTCTCTTTGCAAATAATATATATTGTGCTGTTAATTATTTGTTCTCCACGCCCCCTCCAATACTCCCTCTCCTTCTATAGTCTTTTACCTATTTTCCTGTCCATTCTATTGTCATCTTCTCTCCTTGTCACCTTTGCCCATATCTGCAATATTTCTCCAGACACAATGCTTTCTTTTCTTGTAGTATTATCCTACTGGTAGGAGAATCAATTTTCTTTTGAAGGGAAAATATTGTCAGAAGGACAATAATTCCCCTCAAATAATCCCTTTAATTCTGGGTCATGCTGGATCTTGGAACAAGTGAGTGTCTTTCTTTGTAACTGTCCATGGCTCTATTAACAAAACTACTGGCATTTCTCTGAAGCATAAGCAGTTGAAAGAGGCAAGAGCACAGACATAAACTAACACTTTGATTCAGCACAGGGTTGGGATGTGGTATGTATGTCCTCTCTGATGGGTGGGTGAGCCTCTTCTGGTGGGATAAACAGAGTGAATGTACGCGAGCCCCCACTGTTTCAGGTGACGCTCTCCTGTATTTTTGTTTGCCTAACACTTCATCCATATTCAGTATCTCACTGAACCCCAGCCCCAGGACTGTGATTCAGTGTGGTCCTGCCTCATCCCTTTTTCATACATAAAAAAGAGGCTAAAACCCAGTAACATTAAGTGATAGTCTGCATGTCCCTGAGCAACTGGTATAGGAACCCGTTTTTTGTTTTTGTTTTTGTTTTTTTTTTTCCAAATTCAGTGCTCTATTTCAAAACTAGCATCTTACCCCTGGTGCAGCACGTGAGGACGTCACATGGCAGTTGGTTGACACTCACTTGATAAAAACTTGATCTTTACTCTAAAATGCTCATGATTGTAAAGAACCACTTAGGAATTAAATGTAACTGTTTTTTCCCCATTTCCTGTTTTAAAACATGCTCTGCTGATTTCGATTAGGCCAAAAATATTGTAACTGTGGTTTAGCTTGTAGTAGTGATGCTTCACCAACCAAGCGTGAGATGGAAGTTCAAGAAACATCAGTGGAGAAAAGGGAGCTCTCCTCATTAATAAAAGCAATTAGTGTGGCCCCAGCTGAGCAGCCAACTCGCCCAGGGGTGTTCTCGCGCACTGCAAGCATCTGAGTGCAGTCTGTTAACTGGGCAAGCCACTCTTGGCAGGAAGCTAAATATTGTCATTGATTTTAATTGTTCTCTCCACTTTACAACTCCTGATTCGCAGCCGATTGTGCTTAAGGAGAGTTTGTTCTCTAGAGAGAACTTGCACTGTGTCTGGCCCTCTGAGACAACCAAAGTAGTCTGCATTTTGAAAAATCAAAGTAGGACGAATGATTTCTGTAAATAGCAGAGCAAAAAACTTCTGTGCTCAGTGACTAATTTGGAGTGAATCGTGCCTGCAGGGAGTCATAGGTGGACACAATAGTCAAACCATTGAATCTAAGTCCCGGAACAGAAAGCCCAGTGTAGGTGGGGAAGATTAAGAGGTTCCGCGAGAGTACAGATAGGATTCCCCCAGTCACTGGGGACAAAGAAACTTACACAGTTTGGAGGACTTCCAGCATTTCCTGGCCCTTGCAAAACTTCACCACTGCTAAGGAGAGGAAGGTTCTCTCAGATATCAAAAACAGACACACTCCGTTTCTTTAATTATGAGTTTATTGTAAATGCATATGGGAATAAAAAGGGAGAGAAAATTATCATATCTGCCATAAATCCAGTCCTCTGAGCAACTGGAACACAGTCTTTGCCATCCAGAGCACAGCAGTAGCTCTAGTTAGCCTGCGTGAGCGTTGGTGACCGAATGGCCACCCCAGTTGCTCAGAACTCAGCTCTCCTCTCCCTGATGGGTATTTTGTCTCTGCTAATGAATACATAACCTTTATTTTTCTTTTTTCTAATTATTTAATTCAGTTTCTACTTTATTTTTGCTTTTTACTGCTGCCATCTCCATGCAGCTGTAGTGGATTGTTACCACTTTCTGACTGTTCAGCCTCTCACCACTGCCCTCCTTCCTAATGACACCAAATCCTCCTCGGAAGGAATTCTCCATCATCCCATGAGATGGAGGTCTCCATCTCTATCAATCATGGTAGAGACAAAGCCTCACTTCTACTGCAAAAATTAAGGGACCCTGAATTTCTCTCTTCCTTCTAGAACTCTTCTTGTTCTCAGAAAGAACTATCTTATGCCAATATGATCATTTCTTCTAAAACTTCAAATCTTGAGTGAATGATGCAAGAATTTGAAAATGACAAGAGGGATTATTGATCTCAGCAACAGTAGGACATACAGAACATGGTGATTCTGTGCGTGACCTTGGCTCCTGTTATTTTGCTGACTTTCTGCACTTTCTGTACATCTCTCATACAGGAGACCCTCACAGACACTGCAGATTTGGGTCTGGATCATCACAATGAAGCGAATATCGCAATAAAGCAAGTCACATGAATCTTTCTTTTGTTTCCCAGTGCATATTAAAGTTATATTTATACTGTAGTGCAGTCTGTTAGGTGTTCAATGGCATTATGTCTTTAAAAACAATGTACATGCTTTAATTTTAAAATTAGTGCTGTTGGGAAAATGCCTAATACAGGGTTGCCGCACACATTCAATTTGTAAAAAGAAAAAAAAATTATTGCAAAGTACAATAAAATAAAGAGCAATAAAATGAGGTATGCCTGTATTTTTTGTGTTTCTTAGAGATTTCTTTCCAGTAAATTTCCATTTCTTGTGAAACATCAGAATGTAAGCACTGGGATTTTTTTCTGCTTGTTCAGTATAAGTATTTAGTGCATCAAGCATTGTCTGACCCAGAGTGAGTGTTCAATGGCTATGTGTTAAATAAATAAATGAAAGAATGGAATAGCAATTACTGTTGCTTGCAACCAAGTTTCTATAATGCAATGTAGGAAGAGGAACTCAAATAGAGCCCAGTGGTCTTTCTGAATTCAGACAGACTGTGGAACTCAAGGACACTTATGTTCTTAGAATTTATGGGATAGAATATCGAAGGGAAGAAAGCTGTACACAGGGAAGACTGCTAATGTCTGTAGGGGATGTCCTTGAAGCTTTGAGCACAAGCTTATCTATGTATGCATGAGATGAATATCTATAAGGTAGAAAAAAGAAGCTGCCAAAGCTATAGGTTGAATAATACCCTAAGTTAACACAGATATTTTTCCCCCTGCAGCCAGACTGGAGAGACCTCATACTACACTGGGAATTTGGTAGAATCCTTGGAAAGTTCAGCCTTAGCAGTGGACTCACTTATACCTAACATGAAGGCTGCTCTGGGTCCGTCCTAACAAAGCTTGAAAGAAAACCTTAAAGTCATTACATTGACTTGATAGTAACTTTACTTTCTGCTAGAAATTAAACATTGTTTAAATGAATACAACAAAATTCACTATAAAACAACATAAATTTCACAATGTCTAGCATTAAAAAATTATCAGGCATGAAATATAAAGCAGGAAAATACCTAAAAACAGTAGAAAAAAATAAGAAAATAAGGGGATGGTATAATTAGCAAATATGGTTTTAATACTGAAAATACTAATTACAAATGAAAAGTGAAAGTGAAAGTTGTTCAGTCGTGTCTGACTCTTTGCAGCCGCATGGACTATACAGTCCATGGAATTCTCCAGGCCAGAATACTGGAGTGGGTAGCCTTCCCCTTCTCCAGGGGATCTTCCAACACAGGGATCAAACCAGGTCTCCTGCATTGCAGGCAGATTCTTTACCAACTGAGCCACCAGGGAAGCCCAAGCATATAATTACAAATATATGCTCAATAATGTAAAGAAAAATGTGAATATGATGATAAGAAAAAATGAGGATTTTCAAAAGACCCACATGAAACGTTTAAAGATTTAACTGAAGTATATAAATTGAAAAATGCACCAGGAGCAATTAAGAGCAGATTAAATATTGCAAAGATATGATCAGTGGATCTGAAGATGAAGCAATAATCATCCAAAATGAAGGAGCACAGTGGAAAAAATGAATAGACTTATTTCACTGTCAGTCTGGCAAATGTCCGGGTGGATGAGAGAGAGAGAAAGCGGGAGAAACACTTGAGGAGATAACAGGTAAAAACTTGCAAAATTTAGTGTAAATCATAAACCCATATTATGAAGAGCTTTAGAAATTAAAAAATAAAGAAAAATCAAACCAAAGCACATTATTATCAAAGTTTTAAAAAGCACTGATAAAGAGAAAATATTTAAAGCAACCAGGAATACATGGTACTACATACAGAAAAAAACAAAAGTTTTACAGCAGATTTCTCATCAGAAATTATGTTATCCTGACTATAGAGTAATGTCTTTTGAGTTGAAATACATTATTAAACTGACAGTTCTACATCTAATAAAGATGACTTTGAAATATAAGTGCTAAATCAAGTCCATTCTAGACAAACAAAAGATGACATAATTTATTGCCAAAAGTCTTGCTTTGTAAGAAATGTAAAGCAAAAATGTTAAGCAGAGTTCTTAAGGCTGAAACAAAATGTTGCTAGGTAGAAATCTAAATCAACATGATAAAAAGAAGAGCATCAGAAATAAAAACTAAACTCTGATGTTTACCTCCCACCATATACAAATATTAACTCAAAATGGATCATTGTCCTAAATATAACAATTACAAATATCAAACATTTAGAAGAAACATAGATATTTGTTACCTTTCTTAGAATATTAAAAGTATAAACTATAAAACAAATAATTGATAAATTGGCCTTCATCAAAACTGAAACCTTTGCTCTTTTAAAGTAACAGTTAAGAAAAGGCAGATGTAAGAGAAAATATTTGCAAACTTTATATCTGATAAAAGACTTGTATCCTAAATACACAAATATATCTTAAAATTCAATAATAATTTTAAAAAGCTACTGAACAAAAATGGGCAAATCCATTTGTGCACCAATAAAAGAGCACATGAAAAGATATTCAACACCATTACTCATTCAGTTCAGTTCATTTCAGTCACTCAGTGGTGTCTGACTCTTTGCGACCTCATGGACTGCAACACACCATACTTCCCTGTCCATCACCAACTCCCAGAGTTTACTCAAACTCATCTCCATTGAATCAGTGATGCCAGCCAACCATCTCATCCTCTGTCATCCCCTTCTCTCACCCTCAGTCTTTCCCAGCATCAGGGTCTTTTCAAATGAGTCAGCTCTTCGCATCAGGTGGCCAAAGTATTGGAGTGTCAGCTTCAACATCAGTCCTTCCAATGAACATTCAGGACTGATTTCCTTTAGGATGGACTGGTTGGATCTCCTTGCAGTCCAAGGGAGTCAAGAGTCTTCTCCAACACCACAGTTCAAAAGCATCAATTCTTCAGCCCTCAGCTTTCTTTCTGGTCCGACTCTCACATCCATACATGACTACTGGAAAAACCATTACTCATTAAGACAATGCAAATTAAAACCACAACATGATAAAACTACATATTCATTAGAATAGGTAGATTTTTTTTTTTAATGGCAATGTCAAGTGCCGATGAAACACAATTAGAACTCCCATACATTGTTAGTGGAAACTCAAAATGGCACTATCACTCCGGAAATCAGGTTTAACAACTTTTTATAAAGGTAACCATATCCTTACTCTATCACCCAGCAATTTCAGTCCAGGTATTTACCTGAGAGAAATGAAGATTTATGTCCACACAAGATTTGTACACTAATGTTCAGAGCTGCTTTATTTATAACAATTCAAAATTGGAAACCAGGGCTTCCCTGGAAGTCCAGTGGTTAAGAATCTGCCTTGCAATGCAATGCAAGGGGACACCAGTTCAATGCCTGGTCCGGGAAGATCCCACATGCTGCAGGGCAACTAGGCCCATGGGCCACAACTATTGAGCCTGCTCTCTAGAGCCTCAACTACTGAGCCCACGTGTAGCAACTACTGAAGCCCATGTGCCTAGAGCCTGCGCTCCACAGCAAGAGAAGCCACCACAAGGAGAAGCCCGCACATCACCGCTAGAGAGTAGCTCCCTCTCTTCACAGCTAAAAAAGCCCCCACACAGCAATGAAGACCCAATGCATCGATAAGAAATAAGTAGAAATAAATTAAAAAAACTGGAAACCACCGAAATGTCCATCAATGATTGAATGTATAAATAATTTGTGGTATATCCTTTTTCAGTAATAAAAAAAGGAACAGTCTATAGCTATGCAAAAATACACAAATGAATATTAAAATTATTATTTTGAGGAAAAGAAATCAAACACAAGACTGTTTAACGCCTAATTCTTTCATTCAACATAATTATATATATGAACTATATATATATATATATATATATAGTATAATATATGGTGGTATTTTGTTATGGAAGCCCAAAAAACTAATACAAAAGACTCTATGTGTTTGTTAAAACTTGTGAAACTACACTTAAAATAGGGGATGATTATTGTTGAGGCAGTCCAAGTGCACACTGGAAAAGAATTTCCAGACAACATTTCAGAAGGGGGTGAGTTTAGTAATAACAAAGAGCAGAGATAATATGGACACTGCAAGTGCAGTGGGTCACCCTCTCGACAGATACAGAGTGAGTCGATGCTTTCATGGGTTAGTAGCCAATTTCTATAGCCTCAAGACAAAGAAAGTTCCTGCTGAAAGGCTGGCATTAGCTGATTGCTTAGGGTGCTATGAGGGCATCTTTGCCTAATTTGGAGTCAGGAAGGCTGTTAGTGATGATCAGGGTTGTGGGGAAATGGGGATTGGCAACAGTTATAAAGTGGTCCAGTCAGCTTCGGGGGTGACCTTGGTTCTGGACTCTGCTTCTGTGGCCTTGGTATGAGGTCTCATACCTGTGGCCTTGGGGCAGGACTCCACGATTATTCTATATAAGTTGTATCTCAGTAGACCTGATTAAAAGCAAGGCCATAAAAGGATAGGGGTGCTGGAGTGAATCTGTAGTAAATGCCTAACTATATCCCCAAGAAGTTCAAGATGAGCTTCTTTTTCCAAAAGCTTGAATTTGAGAAGTCTTCTCTGTTGGCTGAGTGACATATGACTCCTAATTGCAGTGGGGAGAAGGAAGACAGTGGAAGGATTTGCAAGAGCAGAGGTTATGCAGTTGCCCCGTACTTTCTCCATGATTGGCAGCAGAGCTGAGACTCAAGATTTGAGTCTTCTGACCACCTAGGAATTTTGGTGGTAGTTACTTGCTCATGGGATCCCTGGGGCATAGAGAGATGGCTAGCGCTCTAAGGCTTTCCCTGACTTGTCAAATAAAAGTAACAAAGGTACAGTCTTGAAATAAGCCACCGTAATAGAGATTAACAACCTCTCAATGTACAAAATTAAATCTTTAAACTGAATTGGAAGCTGGGTACCCCTGAGCATGGACTTTGTGACCTCAAGGGTCATATTGTAGCATATAACTAGTACTTCATCCCTCTTTATGTCCAAATACTTTTCCACTGTATGCATATACCATATTTGACTATCCATAATCAGTTGATGGTCATATAATTTGTGTTCACCTTTTGGCTATTATGATTAATGCTGCCGTGGACATTTGTTAAGCAGCAGAAAGTAGTGACAGCAGTCATCATTTGACATAACTGGTGTTCCAATCCTCTCTTCCAAATGGAACCTCAACCTGCCTTTTGAAGTAATCTTCCATTGTGTGTGATCATTGAGAGAGGCAGCAGCCAACTCATGCTGCAAAGGCTTTAGGGGCCAGCCTGTGCAGTTCCGTACCTGGGCAGCCAAGGAATGAGCATTTGATGTTGAGTCAGTCCATGAGCCTGAGGTTCTTGAATCTTGGAGCAAACCACTCAGTGATGTGAGAGATGACTGGAAGTCACTTCACGGCTGCTACTGCACAGCATCTCAGAGACACTCACTTCCTGCTGCTTGACTCTTCTGGGGCTCTAGCTGTCTGTCCTCCAGAGATCTTTGGGTCTTTCCTGGTCACTAGCCTCCAGTCAATCCTGGAGGCCCAGGATCCTTCCAATAAACCCTTTGTGCTTGGGAGATTCAGTTATTTTTTTAATTAAAGCTATGTACGTATATTACTTTGTACAATACTCTGCTCTGTGTCATTTTCTTTATGGTTCTGTGTGCAAACTCCTTAAGAGGCAGGGTATGACTGAGCTGGCCAGCCACCATCCTAGGATCGTCCAAGGGAGATTCAGGTGGGCAGATAAGACACGATCTTCCAGAATGCAAACTAATTGCAAGTACAGACATTTTGTTTTACAGTCAAGAACCCAACCTAGTCCAACCCATTTCTTTGGAGAGTCTCACACCATCAAACATAATAACCTACAAGGACTTTTATGAGAAGGTGGCTCATGAGTAAGGATGCTTCATCGGGGGGCCTGGAACGTCTCAGAAAAGGGCAGTGTAAACAGCATGTATTTCATGTGGCTTCATCTGGGTAATACAGAAAGCTCCAAGGATTTATCTTTCTATGCCAGTGAATTCCAGCTGTTATAAGACCCTCACATGGTGACCCTTGAGAGCTTTTGCAAATACACACAGGGAGAATCCCAGTTAAAGTTCAGACCTCTCTTTCCTCAGCACTCTAACCATTATGACTTGTCTGCAGTTTACAGAGCTCTGGTTCCAACCCAGGGGCTGTAGGTCACTGCTCCCTGATTTTTTAGGGCAATGCACAAAGGTACAAATTGTATTCTCTGGCCTGAAAAGGAATTCATGGGTTTTGAGAGGACAGCAAATGAGGTCGCTGTGAACTAGAACTTAGGTGTTAAGAAAAACAGGCTCACCGAATGTTAATTGCTTCTGGTGATTATTGCAATGTGCTGGGTATTTTGCTTTTTTCCCCAAGTGCAGGCTCAATGTGTGATGACAAATATTGGTGAAGCCCTTTTACTTTAATTGTGATTCTGGAGTCTAGACTCCCTTACCTGCTGCTAGCTGCCATTCACCCTCATTACAGGTTTTGCAAATTAGACAGTCACTCTGTGGGTATCTACTATAAGGTGCACGAAGCAAATGCTGCTTGGGAAAGAATATATTATTAAACCTACAGGGTAAGCTGTTACAGGCACTGTGCCTCTAACCTGCTGTCTCCATCTCCTCTGCCTCCTGTGATGAACACAGACTGCTCCGAACGTTAAAAACAGAGAAACTGAAATCCAATATTCATATCTCAGCATAACAGGAATAAAATGCTCATAGGCAATTTGTCAGTGTTTATTAACTGTGACCTAGAAAAATGCAACTGTGGCAGTGTCTTCTCGCATGTGTGTGACAGGATGGGATTTTTTTCCCCCACCCTCTTCTTTTCTAATCCCATCCCCGTCTGTCTGGTAAAACAGAGCAAAAGTGAACCTGTCAGCATGATGATACTGAGGAAGTTGGTCAATGTCAATGGGGAAAAATCCTCTTGCTATGTTTTCCTGGGAAAAAAAACACACTAAAGATTGCCCTTGCCAGCAAGTCCTGGGCCCTGAGGAGACCAACCCAACAGATCCCTGTAGGAAACTGGGAAGAACTGGTTAGCAGATAATTAGGGCCTTGAAAGCAGGAGAACAGCTTAAACAACCGAGAGCACAGCCAATGGAAAAGAAAGAAGAGCAGAGAAGACACCCACAGGGCCTTCTGGAGTGACTGTGTGGGTTTCCAGGTGACTCCACCCAAAACCAACAATAAAACAAAACAACCACCCACAAGAGAATTTTACCCCTCCTTCTGTACTTCCTATGTTTCCTTAAGGGTTTCCTTTCAGTAAGGGAGGGTATTTGCCCTGGTGGCTCAAATGGTAAAGAGTCTGCCTACAACACGGGAGACCCAGGTTCAAGACCCAGGTCTGGAAGATCCCCTGGAAAAGGGAATGGCTACCCACTCCAGCATGGAGAATTCCATGCTCAAAGGAGCCTGGCAGGCTACAAGGCCATTGGGTTGCAAAGTATCGAATGTGACTGAGCAATTAAGACTTTCACTTTCAAGACATTATGGGAATACCCAAAGGGTGACCTGTGTTATGTCATGTTTTGTCAATATCCTATTAGGGAATCTGAATACAATTTATATTGTAACAGAGCCCTGGGAGAGCAGCACAATACCCCTGTTCTTGGTAGTTCTTTCATGTTGCAAAGAATGTAGGCAAGGCACCATTGGGTTACCTCTCAGGATGTAAGAATTAAAGATTTTAAAATTTAAAAAATAAAAAACTAAAAAAAAAAAAAAAGGCATGAAAAGAAATCTTCAGAGACTTTGAAAAAATTTTCTACTTGCTGAATACAGTCAATATATTTTTGAATACCAAAAAAAAACAAACAAACAAACAAAAGGGAGGGGATATATGTATCCCTATGGCTGATTCATGTTGAGGTTTGACAATGAAAATTCTGTAAAGCAATTATCCTTCAATTAAAAAAAAAATTATTATAAAAAAATAAATAAATAAATAAATAAAAGAGGAAAGGACACACCCTCAGCAGTTGCCCAGCCAGGCAGCCCAGAGAACTGGAACACTGCTTACCATCATCCAGGCTACAACTGGGGCTCAAGCAGTTAAACGGTCTTTCTGCATCCCCACTGCAATTCCTATAGTTGTTTCCTCAGAAGGGAGTTTTGTTGCCTTTTTTCTGGAGCCACATGGAGATGCTGCAACTTTTATTTTTAGTTTCCACTGCTCATGTTGCTCCTGACTTTGGTGGAGTAAATGGAATGGTGAGACCAGATTCAGAATATATTACAACAGTGTGTGTGTTGCTCAGTTGCTCAGTCATGTCTGACTTTTTACAACCCCATGGACTGTAGCTTGCCAGATTCCTCTATCCATGGAATTTTCCAGGCAAGAATACTGGAGTGGCCTGCCATTTCCTCCTCCAGGGGATCTTCCTGACTCATGGATCCAACCCACGTCTCCTGTGTCTCCTGCATTGGCAGGTGGATTCTTTACCACTGAGCCACCTGGGAAGCCCACACAACAGCAGGACTTCTATAAAAGCTGATGAATGAACTTATGTAGAGATTGAGGAAGGCATGATGCAGACCGGCCTCCTTCCTGTTCCCCTGCCCTCCTGGTCTGGCCTCTCTCCTCTCTCCACCCTCTCTCCTCTGCCTCACTCAGTATTGCACATGGAACCCATCCTGAGCCTGATGTCAAAGTCAGGGACATATTTGACTTTTTCCTAACAAAATCACACCCACAAAGAAAACTTTGAGCCATTTCATTTAATTCTCATAAAACTCAGTTCATTAGATATAATTATTATTTCACATCACAGATTAGGAAAATGAAACTGAGCAAGATTAAGTAATTGATCCAAGATCATAGGATGGAGAGTTGCAAAATGAAACAGGGAGTTTCCAAGTCAACTCTGATAAACTGATCGTTGTTGTTGTTCAGTCACTAAGTCTTGCCTGACTCCTTGGGATCCCATGGACTATCACCTGCCAGGCTCCTCTGTCCATGGGATTTCCCAGCCAAGAATATTGGAGTGGGTAGCCATTTCCTTCTCCAGGGGATCTTCCCAAAACAGGGATATAACCTGTGTCCCTTGCGTCTCCTCTATTGGCAGGTGGATTCTTTACCACTGCTCCACCCAGGAAGCCCACACATTAGGTATAAAGGATATTACAAAGTATGTGTGTGTGTATAATTTTAGCCTGTGCCTGTACTGTGTGAAGCAATCATAGATTTTTCCACAATTACTTGTAGACTTCTTAGTTTAGTGAAAAGGATCAAACATGTTACAATATAGGCCTAGAAGCTCAAACATGAGAAGATTAGATTTTTTTCATCTTTTTTGTAAGCATGTGAAGTGGAAGTGTTAGTGACTCAGCCATGTCTGACTGTTTGTGACCTCATGGACTATAGCATACCACCAGGCTCCTCTGACATGGGATTTCCCAGGCAAGAATACTGGAGTGGGTTGCCATTTCCTTCTCCAGGGGATCTTCTCCACCCCAGGGTTGAACCTGGGTCTCCCACATTGCAGGCCGACCCTTCACAGCCTGAGCCACCAGGGAAGCCCCATATGCAAGCATATACATGGGGCATCTAACATGACGTGGGCACTGTGCTAGGCACACGGATGCACGCATGAAGCCTATGTCGTTCTTGTCCTCAAGTGTCACCCATCAAAGGGACAGGTGAGTATGACTCAGCTTTCACTTCTCCAGGCAATGGTCAAGAACCTTAAATGGAGTTGGCTGCCATAGCTGCACCCATCACTGATATCTTCAGGACTCAGCCCTTTATAGCCATTCTGAGCCCTATTCTTTGCACTGTTGTGTCTCTTGGAGAGACAGTGCAGAAAGAGTTGCTTGGGTGGATATTCTTCGAACCAATTTATCCAAGAAGCCAGGACTAACAGGCAAGCTCATCTCAGAACTGAAAAATAAGGGCATTAATTCAGAAGGAATGAGGAGAAAGAGAATGTAGGAATGTGTGTGTGTGTGTGTGTGTGTTTCTGTTCATATGCAGGGATAACAACAGAATAGGTCAAGACTTAAAGAAAAATGTGTCTGAAAGATCTCAGTGCATCTTGACACATGAGTTTGACATAACAGCCACATATATGGACTGTCCTGTTTTCATTTGAACAATTTAGAATTTCAAAGACAAAAATATCAATTTGTCTAAATAAAAAGGAGGGGGAAGATTTGACATATGCTTGTCTTGGAAATTACTCAAGATAAAAACTGAAGTCAGAGATCTCAACCATAAATAGGTGACAAGTCAGAGCAGTAAATATGCTTCAAGAATCCAAGTGCCCCACTTAATACAATCTCAGGCTTTGAAATCAGCCCTGGCTTCCAAAAATTGGGCTTTAAACTCTGGTGGGGTATTCAGAGCTCAAAAGTCATTTCTATCCTGTAGGGCTCTTGTGAAGATTAAAGGTAGTTTTCACAGTCACGTACCACACAGTCACGCTCAATAAATGATGTTGACCATGATTTTAATATTGTATTAAGAAACCACGTTTAGGAGTTCTGTAAACTCCCATATGCCTCCCATTTCAACCTTCATGGTCGCAACTATTTAATTTATACAGCCTATTCCCGCAAAGCAATGCCAGTACATATACTTTTCCTCATATTTACTGGAGATGAAGTTCAGCACACTGACCATTCATCTCTTTATGAGTGACAACCTTGCCATCAACTTTTGTTTCAAATCTGAATCATTTGCATTTCCAATCATAGAATATTGGAAAAGACATTCTTAGGGCATTTGGATTTCCTATACCTAGTGTGATTTATAGTTTCTTCTTTAAATCTCTGAAATGTTTAAACGAAAAGAGGAAGGTCATGTTTGCAGGTTTTAAGTTAAATGTTGGTCTGGCTCCTACAAAGAAGAATAAAGGGCATTAGCCCTTGGGAATTTCTAGTTGGATTTCCTAAGGAGTCATAGCCCATCCTGTTGTTTCTACAAAGTGGCTTACTTGCAATCTGCTCGTGTATCTCTACTGAAATAATTAACAGAGGCCATTAGAAATTCATGGGAAAACTGTGCCTTAAATTTGTTCCCCTGTGAATTTAATTTTAGAAATTAATGAGCTTTGCTGATACATTTTCCGAGTAAATTAGTGAAAAATTATGTAATTCTGTTTAGCTAGGTCAGGGATTCTGAGCTCCAACCTAACAGGGCATCTCTCTGCACCTGGCATGTGCTGAAGACCAGCCTCTGTTTTCCTTTGGGAGCTTCTCAGTATAACTGGCCTCCTTAATGTGAGTTGGGGCTGGGGAGGGGTTGATGAGTTTCTCATTGAGAGAATGGGAGCCAGGGAACGGGGAATTGTGCCTTTGAAAGGGTCCCTACACTTTGCAATGAGGATGAAGTAGGTGTGGTAACAGGGACTGGGAAGTCCTGTTTTTATTTGTTTCTGAGGAAATGAGTCAGTGTGAAAGATTCTCAGGCAATTAATCAATAATAATTATACCAAAGCACAGAATGGCAGAAACTTCTGTAAGAAGGACCGTGCTTCTAAGTGAACTGAATGCCCCCACTTAATTGTATCTCTTTTTTAGTCCAGAGGAATTGTGGTGCTGCTGAATGAGTGGGATTAATTTTCCTGAAGATTCCTAAGGCTCTTCTGCTAGCCTGGAGGCTGTTTGTGCTCTTGGTGTCTTGATGGACACTGAGGGCTAGCAGCCAGGCCAACTCACAGCATAATTTACACCACAGTTCTGAAGAGCTGTGTGTAGCTCCTCTGTTCATGTGTTGAGCACCTATACCACCCAGCTGTGTTATTTCCTGTAATCCTCACGACAACCCTATGGGTTATGATAACCCTGGAGCATAAATACTGTATCCAAGATCAGATGTCCTGAGTATAGGGGATCTAGAATATGACTCTAGCATGTCTACTGAAAAAGAAAACTGATCTAAGATTGTATTTAGTTGGGTAGTTTTTTAAACTACCCCACACCAAAGATAACCAATTGTTAAACCCATAAATGAATTAACTGTTTTGTTTCTTGAGACTCAAGATTAGATTAAAATAGCAACAATCCAGCACTTAGTATTAAAAAGGAGGGTGGGAAACATTATTAAAAACCCAAGGTGCCTAGAGATGTTTCTACTTTCCTAGGGAAGGATGGCATATTTTGTATCAGAAGAGAACTAAATCCTTCGATTGCTCTCTTCTGCCTTGGTGTTGACAGTTATTGTTAGCAGAGCACATTGTGAGGCTTAAATATTCAAAGGACAAAAGACTACTTTCCTGGTAGGATGTGAGAAGCTCATATCATGAGATTAATATGTGGCAGAGTAGTCTCTTATCTTTTTAGATTTAGGCTATAAGGGGAGAGAATTGGAGGAAGAAAAAGATGAAGAAGGAGGAGGGGGAGGGGAAGAGGAAGTGGGGAGGGGAGAGACCTGACTAATATATCCTCAGCCTTTTGAGGTAGAGCTCATTTTACGTAAGGGTCAATAAATATTTTTTAAATGGGAAGGCTAATAAGCAGTTTAAATTTCTTGCATTTCTGTAGACAAACCACATTTGCATCCTAAATCTCTAGTAAAATCTGCTACACTCAAAGTATCTTGGGTGAGTACTCTTTTGGTGGAAACAAGAAAAGGGCTGATCTCCCTAGCTGCCCTGGCATAAAGAGGAAAAAGAGGAAAGCTGCAGGATGCCAGGTGTGAGTGAGTCCCGGCAGCCTGAAGGCCAGGATGTCACAGAGAGTGGATGCCCTCGGGAGGGACTGCAGGTCCTCCTGGGTTCACAGGGCAGCATCATGGGACAGGGACAGGATGCAGGAATTGTGGGTGCCACTCAGTCCCCTCCCATTTGCTTAATCAAGCTTAGTAAAGCATTTTTGAGAACAGAGGTAAGTCTGTACGTATAATAAGGAGGTAAAAAAATTCCGATGGGTGGGCTCATTTTTTTCAGAAAGTTGAAATAAAACCTAAAGAAGTCTTTTAAAAAAAATATTGTATTCTTTAACTTTAAAAAATTAAGTTTAGGACCTATTCAAGTCACTGGTTATATGTAATATAGATTTATTGAATATTGTAATAGAGTATTCCATGAACTTTTAACTACACTGAAGTGTGAGCTAAGTTCTAAGCCAAGTTCTAAGACTCCCAGCTGCGGAAAACCATCTTTGTAACAATGGCCAGGGTGACTAGGTTTTTTCAGTGTATAAAATACCTTTTTTAAAAGGAAATGGGAGAGGGGAAAAAAAATGGGAAGGAGAATAGAAAAGATGCCATCACATCCCGCGTCCTCTACATCTGCTCACCCACCCAGGCCATAAAAAGTGCTCAATTCATTTCCCTGTGAACCTCCACCCCTAGTTGTTGCTGTTCATTTGCTCAGTCATGTCTGACTCTTTGTCACCCCACGGATTGCAGCATGCCAGGTTTTCCTCTCCTTCATTATCTCCAGAAGTTTGCTCAAACTCATGCCCATTGAGTCAGGGATGCCATCCAACCATCTATTCCTCTGCCATCCCCTTCTGCTGCCTTCAATCTTTCCCAGCATCAGAGTCTTTCCCAATGAGCCAGCTCTTTGCATCAGGTGGTCAAAGGAAAATTTGTAAATGTCTAGAGAAGAGTAAACTCCAGGTGAAAGAAACAGCAGTCAGTCTACCTGACAAGGAAGAGAATGTTGCCAGTCAGGATGCTATCTGGCTGCTTGGTCATTTCTGATCATATGAAGCCCAGGACAAGGTGGCATGCATCCATCAGTGACAGTAAATCCAGGGGGGTTTGTCTCCCTGAACAAAACCAAGACATGTCATGGTAGAGAAAGGGCATGCATTCTCAACAGGGTTTTGGCACAGGTACTGGTACCTCTGTTAGCCCACCCCATGATAAACTGGACAAGATGCTTTGAAATTGTTAACCCTTTGAAAATGCAGACTCTTTTACCCATATTTTTGTCTCTAGACCCTATCTAGGTGGTGGCAATGGGAGATCCTTTAACGATTGTTTTATAATAATAGCAGACATTTATTAAGATAGTTTATTATGTGGAGTTGCATGCTTTATGTCGAAGAATGTCATTTAAGTCTCGACAAAACGTTGTGAAATAGATTGTCTAAATCCCATTTACAGATAATAAAAAAGAGAGGCTCAAATAAATTAAGAAAATTTCCCCAAAGTCATAGAACTTTAAAATACTGAAAAAGTCAGGATGGGAATGCATGCACTCTGACTTCTCTCTAATTGTTGAATGTAATTGACTAGGATAGACATGATATAAATCAAGAGATGAGCAGGGATAAATCTATATTCCTGGTGTCTCCTATTTCTTGAAGGTCTGATCCCCCAGCCATTGCTCTTTACCAACCTGCTCTATACCACTTTCCCATCCCAAGTCTACCTGACCTTGAGTATTTTATCAAGTAGGATAGTGTTCAGTTCATCACATTCTCTTTTATGTTGCACATTTGATATAGTGACTTGCAACTTGGTCCTTAACATGCTAGGCACAGACTGTTAAAATGGATTTCTAATAAAATGAAAGCAGAGATCAAAGCTGGAAATAGCTTACATTTATTTGGATTTCACCAGGGGAACATTAGCTCTTTATGACATTTGAAAGAAGATGCTTTTATGATCTTTATATAATAGGTTTACCAAAGGACTCTGTCTTATTTAAATTCCAGTGATCCTAAAGAGAAAATTTGATTCGTGCATCCTTAGTTATCCTGCAGCTGATGGACTTGAATCATTCATGGCTTAAATTTTTTTCATTACAAATGAAATATAGCTCAAGTATATAAGAAAAATCTGGAAGTCTTTCCTATAGGTCACTATTTAAATGGCTGTGTACAGTAACATTGCCAACTCGATAGACGTGAGTTTGAGCAAGCTCCAGGAGTTGGTGATAGACAGGGAAGCCTGGTGCACCGCAGTCCATGGGGTCAGAAAGAGTCAGACATGACACAGTGACTGAACTGAACTGAACTGAACTGCACAGTAACTGGCTAGATATTTTATAAGCAAATGCTCTTTCCACGCCATAGTGGGAGTGATTTGATTATTTCTTCAATTATCCTTGGATACCCCAACATAACTAACAAAAGTAATAGGCAGCCTAAATTAAATACTTTACTTTTTGAAGTAGTTAATTCTTTGAATTATTTCTGTGGAATTAAAATAACAAGAAAGAAAAAAACATGTTGACTACTCAAACAGTATAAACTGCCTACGTTTGCCCCACATAGTACAAAACAGGAATGAATGGGTAAAAGGCAGAAGTAAAAGAAGCCCTCTCAAGATGAGATGTCCAAGCGGAATGCTTATCCTCTCAGCAGTTAATCAAAGCTCTCATTCTCATTAAACACACCTAAGAGGCATTCGTTATTCTCATTAATGTTAATTCAAGTGTGCCAGCCTTCCAGGGAGGATAGAGATCACTGAAGCTTTAGACAAAGAACAGAGGCGACACGCAGTTTGTGGTGCTTTGTGTATCTGAAATTTTAGGACATGAAGGGGAAAGTTTGAAATCTGTGTCAGAGGTGACACCACTGTTTACTCTGTTGCGTTGGAGATACCCACCTTCATGTCTGACTGCCATGGCAGAACCACATGAAGCAACTGCCCACAGGCCCCACTCAGGCCTGTGCTTTGCAGACGGTGATGCACAGAGCCCTGGATCATGTTCTGAGGGCTGTTTATTGACACAAGTAAATAACCCACCCTGGACTCAGAGTAGGTCCCTAAGACTATCTGAGGTCTCCTTGGGGACAGAGGATGCTCAAGAGAGATGAGGTATCAGAGCCATGACAATAACTAGCTTCTATCAGAGCAGTCCATTTCACTTATTTTTGAATTATATTCCATTAATAGTTTCATTTTAAAAAAATTATAATACTAAAACTTATAAGAATAGTGTGTCTGGCTTTTAAAAAATGTCTTTCAGGCCTCAGCTTTATTATCCCCTGTTTAGAGAGAGGTTTTCTGACCCTCTACCCACCCAACATGTCTTTACCTTAAAATTCTCTGTATTACTTTCCTATACTTTGCTACAGGGGTTTCCCTGATGGTTTAGATGGTGAAGAATCTGCCTGCAATGTGGGAGATCTGGGTCCGATCACTGTGTTGGGAAGATTCCCTGGAGAAGGGCATGGCAACCCACTCCAGTATTCTTGCCTAGAGAATCCCATGGACAGAGGAGCCAGGTGGGCTACAGTCCATGGGGTTGCAGAGTCAGACACGAACCACTAAGCACAGCACACACACTTTACTACAAGCTTAATTATTGGGGGCTGTTTTCTTGCACATTGTTTGTCTGTCTCCGGTGCAGAATGGCAGCTCTGTTAGCTCAGGTGTTTCTTAACCTCCTTGATATTAGCTATATCCTTCCTGTGGTGCCTGACGCATAGTAAATGCTCAATAAATATGCCATGAAGAAGTGAATGAAACACCAAGTGTATGATGAAAAGCGATAATAACTGTGCACCGCAGGACTCAGGCATGCTTGATTATGTCTGGAAGAACAGAATGGGGATTCTCTTCTCCCCATGGATCTATCTGCACACAGAGAAGAGAGAGCACCCTAGGCAACACCAGTGTGCAGAGAAAATGAAGTGAAAGTACTGAGGTTTGGTCCAGTTTCTGTCCATTCAAACATTTGCTCCTTAGCTTCTAGGTCTTCTTTCTATAAGATCTCAGATGTGTGCACACACATGTGCCACTTGGAACTAAACTTTTGAGACAGCCAAACCAAAGTGTTTTATTCAGTGACAGTGCAGCCTGAGATCAAAGTATTATCTGATAAGGAATAAGGAGAACGAATGCTAGAGGCTGGGAGAACATATTTGTTGGCAACCAATGAACTTGGCTGTCTGCCGGCCGGAGTGGCAGCTCTGGTTTCATGCTGAAACAGGTCAAGCGGAGATAAAGGGAGCGAGAGTCTTCTCCCCGGGCTCCCAGACCCTTCTTGCTGCCTCCAATGAGCACACAGACTCAGAAAGGGAACAGACCCCTAGACGTGTCTGGGTCCTCCTGATTCTCTGTGGAATCTTTATGATCCTTATTTTACAGGTACTGACAGTGGGCTTGACAGAAACAAATAGGGGTAAACAGATGCCAATTTATGAACTTACAAGTGAAGTTGGGCTACCTGAGAGACAACCCTGCCAATTCAGGCTGGGCTCCTTTAAAGTATTTTACTCTCATAGTGTTTTCCTTTTTTTCCTTTAATTAAAAAATTAAAAAAGGATTTTGTTTTCTTTTACCAAATGTGTACCACTCTGCCCTTTTCTCCTGCAAGAATTGGTCCTTTGCTACCATTATTCTCTTCAATTCACTAAGTCTTTTTAGTTCTTTGAGCAGCTCTGACTAATCAAATAATCTATCCTACCAGGAAAGATGAGTGGAAACTGACCTTGAAGTTTGATTAATTTCCAAACTAACCATGAAGGATTTAAAAAAATCAAGGACCTAAATTAACCTATCGGAAACCAAATGGTGCTTCTCAAATCCCATCAGTGAATGAGCATTATGAATAATTGATCACCTATATGGTTAATTATTCCCAAGTGAATGGGGTCTAACTGCAGAGTTTACATAAAGCATCCAATTAGAGTGTATAAGTTTGGTGGATGGGTTGGTGAGCAATAATTTGTCAAAGGCAAATAAAGCTCCCATACCTCCCCCACCATAAGGCCACTTACTGGCATCAAACTGCAAGTACTAAGAGATAGGACTCAGACTTCAATTTGTTAAAACAAAGCAGAACAAAAAATAACCCATCACCACCCATTAACCAAGAGGCTGAGTATTAAATATAGTGAAGCATTTAGAAATATTAAGAAATGGAAGTAAGAATAGGGTACTAAATAAAATTTTTACATAGAAAAATGGAAAATACATCTGATGATATGAGTAGCTTATAAAATGCCCTGTGGGAAATGGCTCCTCTGTATTTTCTTTCCTTGCTGACTTTTCAAGGTAAAGGATATTATCTTAATACAAAGAAAAAATGCACACAATTTGAAACATGAGAATAATAAAAACGTGACGATTATAAAACTCAATCTAAGTTATGATGATACTGGAAAGCTGCATAATTATCTGGCTGGACCTCTGATGTCCAAACCCTCTCCCATGATTTTTGGGAATTCCCAGAGCTCGTGTCCTCACAGTCCTTCCGCCTCTGGATCCTGTGCACACAGATTGTGTTCTCGTGTCATCTCATGCGACACTCAGTTCTTTGGCTGTTTTCACACACACAAAAATATTCTCATATTAATGATTTCATGAGTTTGATTGATGTTAGCACAGCTAATATTTAGCTTTTCTCAGACTCTAATTACTTTTCCAAGTCCCCTTTCGGTCTCACTTTCTTTATTCTTGCTGTTCCTTTAGGATTAAAAATAAGAAAATGCCTCATGAGATGAGTTTAGTAATCATTCTTTATAACAAGTTATCGTGAGTATTTAAATAGGATAAAATAGAATATAAAGTAATATCAAATAACTCTGCCTTCCTTAAGAGGAATTTCCTTAAGAGTCCCTTGGACAGCAAGGAGATCAAACTGGTCAATCCTAAAGGAAATCAACCCTGAATATTCATTGGAAGGATTCATGCTGAAGCTCCAATACTTTGGTCACCTGATGCAAAGAACTGACTCATTTGAAAAGACCCTGATGCTGGGAAAGATTGAAGGCAGGAGGAGAAGGGGACGACAGAGGATGAAATGGTTGGATGGCATCATTGACTGGATGGACATGAGTTTGAGCAAGCTCTGGGAGATAGAGAAGGACAGTGAAGGCCGGGGTGCTGTATCTCATGGGGTCGCAAGGAGTTGAACCCAACTTTGTGACTGAACAACAAGAGAAATAAAAAAATCCTTTCCTCCTCATGATAATACTTACACAAAATATATCCCAATGTTATATACCAGCTTATACAATGACCTTGCCATAAATTATTTTTTATAAAACTCAAATTAACTTTTGCATCCTTTTAGACATTCCTTAAAAGTACTTCTATTAATTCATTCATCCAATGAACAAGAACATAGAAAATAGTAGGTATTGCCCATTTCCTTCTTCTTGTGTCTATAACTATCACCAGAAATATAACAGAGTGTCTATTTTCCTGGACACTGAAAAATATTTCAAAACGTTTTGAAAATCAAAGATGAAAATTATAGCTTATAGTGTTCTGAATGGGTATATCTTCGAGTCCTAGTGAAACAGAACACTTGAATATACGCTGTTATCTCTGTTTCTGCCTCTAAAAATTGCCTGTTCTTGTGCTTTACTCATTTTAATTGAGTTTTCACATTTTTCCTGTTGATTTACAATAATTCTACCCAATAAATATTTATCTTTTCAGATTTTCTCAGTTTATTATTTAGTTTTTATTGTTGATTTTATTTCTTTTGAGTTGCTTCCTATAGTGATGAGCAGAAGACTTATTTTATCCCCAAACTGTGCCAATGTTTAGCCACATTTGCCCCTAGTAGTTTCATTTAATCCATGAGATTATATATTTGTGTATTATTTAATTAAAAATAAAATTAAAACAAGTATGTTCATTATATCCTTCGCTCCTTCTCAAAATGTTAAGCAGACATTGATTTATAGTGATTCATTTTATAGGCTAACCAGACAAGAAGAACAGATATTGTTACAGTATTCGGAGGCTGTTAGAAATGTTTTATTTCTCTCCATTTATTCATGGATTTGTTTATGTCTTCCAGTAAAATTGTATAATTTTTGTGTAAAATCATTATAAATCTTGCATATTATCTTTAAGTTTATTCTTACATCTTTATATTTCTATTGTTATTATTAAGGGTCTCTTTTCCCCACAGTGTTTTCTAACAAGTTGCTTATTATAGAAAATCTATTCATGCATAATTAGAGCTCTTTTAACTTCTAATTATGTTTGGTTAAATCTACTTGTTTAGGAAGATAATCATATCACTTCCTGACTGTCTATCATAATTTAACATCTCTATGACTCAGTTTCTCCGAATCTTTAAAGATGGATTAAAGAGCCCACCTGACAGCTGTGTTGATTGAGGGAGTCGATATCTGTAAGGCTCTTACCCCTATGCTCAGCACATAGAAAACACCGTAGCAGCTCATTGTGGTGGTGATTGTTGACATTGTTGCCATTATATTCCTTGGTGGGTTTCAGCATCCAGCATTCTTCTCAGTCTTTTTTTTTTAGGATCATAATGTGCCACTTCATATTCATTCTTTTCTAATCAAAAATTGTTTGGACAATCTGACTAAGATTCCCTGCTCTTTGCTCAAGCAGTCATTTCCCTTGCGCTCATGCAGTCACCAGCTTATTGCTCCCTCTCCCACGTGTATCTTTCTTGCACCACGTCTGAAAGGAACTCCACTCCTCCACTGTTGCCAGGCTCCTTGGGCAACTCTCCCCTCTTCTCTTATTTTGGTCACTTCAGTCAGCATTTGTAAGAGCAAGGTTATTAAATCATAGATTCAGAAGCTTATCCTGGATCAGAAAAGACCTCTCTTCTCTTTTTACATCCTAACTACTGTTCTGATCTGTTCTTCCTAATTATCTGTAGTATCTTCTCCTGCTGCTGCTGCTAAGTCGCTTCAGTCGTGTCCGACTCTGTGCCACCCCATAGACGGCAGCCCACCAGGCTCCCTCGTCCCTGGGATTCTCCAGGCAAGAACACTGGAGTGGGTTGCCATTTCCTTCTCCAATGCATGAAGGTGAAAAGTCAAAGTGAAGTCGCTCGGTCGTGTCCAGCTCCTAGCGACCCCATGGACTGCAGCCCACCAGGCTCCTCCATCCATGGGATTTGCCAGGCCAGAGTACTGGAGTGGGGGCCACTGCCTTCTCCGTCCTGCATTTCTCTGTGGATCCTCTTTACCCCTTTCTCCCCTTCATGTACCCTTCAAGTAAGGGTGCTGTCAACTTTAACCAGAGTAAAGAGCAATTTTATTTAAGCAAAAATAATGAGTTTATTCAAAATAACTGCAATTTGGGACAAATGATTCATATTCTGGTGAACTGTAGACAAGTCCAGAGAATAAAGAGGAGAACAATGTTTTATGAAGGGAAGGAGGAAGTTAGGAGGGGTTGTTTTGAGCAAAAGTTCATTGGGGAAAAATGTACATGGCAACTCTAACCTTGAGTTAGGTTTCCCTAACACATTTTCATGGCGCTTAAAATTTTTCATACCTTTTCTATTAGGAAAGATACAGGGTTATATGCAAACACTGTCAGAAGCATAGCCAAGGTAAAGATCCTAATTAACACTCAAGTAGAAATCTCTTACCTGTCTAGTTCTGTGCCAAGAGAAATCAATCAGGGGTTAGAGCAGGAAATTAAAAAGATCAGTCTGACACCAAACTCTGTCATCTTCTCCAGTTATAATAACTTCTTATCTCAATCTGCAAGTTGTGCTTTGCTAAAATTAAATTTTAGTAGCTACAAGCAATGTGTTTAATTCATATCTATAAAAGCAAAAAAGAGCAATTTATTATCAATAAAATGTATTTTCCTCTTAATCCTTCTCTGGCATTGCTAATGAATTGTGTTGGACTAATTTTTTTTTCAAATTCCTTTCAAAGAATCACCTTCAGAGTAGAATGGAGCACTTGTTACACTAAAGACCTCAGTGGAAAAATTATTTGCTATCCCTAACATGAAGTCATTATAGAGGGAATTTTACACAAGATTCAGCCCCTCAAGTATCCCAATCATAAGGGCAAACCTGTGCAGGGATCAAATCAAAAGTCACACAAAGGGCTTCATTTTATTGACTAGATACAGAAAGCACGTGGTTCCCAAATATCTAAATCTCTTGGCCCCTGAGGAATGGAAAATTGTTAAACCCCAGGGTTTAACTATCTTTAGCACTGAGTTAAAATCTGCTTCGAATAAGACTTCTAAACACGTGTTTGGTCTAGAAAGGCTATTTCAGATCAGAGGACGTTTTGCTTATAAAGTTTGCCAAGGTCAAAGGACCTTTTTAAGGACTTTTTTTTTCTTCTTCTTCTTTCCTTGCTACTGCACACTCTAAAAACACATGTTCTCATCTCTAGTACGTTTCCATGTTTCATCATTTAGAATCTGTATGTCACCTTGGAGTAGGGGAGGGCCTTTTACCAGAAAAGCTTTTCCTCTGCATATATTTATTACATTCATATCTTCATTTATATATTTTATTGTACTCACCCTAAATACTTTGGAATTAGCTTGCAAGGGATCAGGCAGCAGCCAGCCACAGATTCCGAACCAAATTCAACCTCTGTTCAGAATTTCCTAGATGATGGAATTGACCTAGATTCTGAGCTCCATTTGTAGTATTTTTTTAGGGACTAACTAGACTGATATGCTGGGATTTGTAAAAATTCTGAAGATTTTTGGTGACAGTAAAAAGCCTGGGGAAGGTAGGTGGGAGATTTCCGTGAAATCCCCACCCTCTCAACCTGGCTCAGGATTAAAGGGAATCACAGTTTTACTGTTCACTGAAGAGAAACAAATGCCCCATTACACAGAAGGGATTAGGGCCGGGAGGAGCGTTTATACTTTCTAAATGGTCTTGCAGTTGGCCTCCGAGTGCAGAGCTGAGAGTCATAGGCCATATTAAAATCGGAGGCCTGTCTGTGAGCTGGGATCACAAAATGAATGCAACCCAGGGTGAACCATTCTTGAGAACCTCCGAGTCATACTGAAATGAGAACCTTGATCGTATAAAGGATTTGCAGATTTCTGTCTCAGAGTTAATCTGGGAAAATATTCTTATCACACAACAGGAGAGCCCCCTCCTGAAGTTTACATAACCACCCTGCAGCAGCCTCAGACAATAGCACGGGAAGAAAGGAAAAGTATAAATTATACAGATAAGTATATACTTTTACAGAAAGTACAACTTCTCTGATGACCTGGGTGAGCAACCGATGCTTTCCTAAAGGGCAGGACTGATGTGGAGTTTAGAATACCTTATGTCCCTGTGGGTTTTGTGTGTGTGTGTGTGTGTGTGTGTGTGCTATGTGATTTCTACCTGCTGCCTCTATTTCACAAATAAATATTAACACAGATGTTTGGGAATGAAGAAAAGGAAGCCAGGATCATTTTCAAATTTTCTAACTTCACATGGTGTATACGTGTGCATAAATGTGTGTCTATGTTGACACATTGTACTTTGAAATAAATGGAAAGAAATGTATGTTCTACTTGCTATGCCTCACTATCTAAACCACCTTTAGAAGACATATGACTTAAAGTTGACTGCTAAAAAATATTAAAACAAGTAAAACAAATAAAATTGAAATTAACATGTGGGCTGAGTTCTCAAATATAATTTATATAGCCAATCAATAGCTATAATTTGAGCAGATATTTTTGAAGGGGCTTTGCAAGACACTATGCAGATGATAAAGATGAATCACAGTTGGATTCTGTTCATGGCACTTGTTCTCGTGGGGCACACGGTGCTGCTTCAAACAAATGATCTCTCATATGAAAAAAAATGCATATAAAGAAACAGCATTTAAAAAGCATCATGCAAATAGACCATTATAAATGCTGTGACAGAGATGTAAATAATACCTCCTAGGCTTTTCAGGAGAAAGGCTGTCTTTACTGAGCAAGGGGGAGATGATCATAGAGAGCTTTCTTCTGGGCCCCAAGGGACAGATGGCCTTTGGACATCTCCAGGCAAGAAAATAAGTGGACAGAATTCAGTGGGCTTCTGCCCTGCTGCGGCCAGCACAAGCAAGAGTCACACCTGCATAGGGAGAAAACGAGCGTCGCTAAGAAAAATAAGAGAGAGACGAAAGATGGGGAGAGGATCAGACCAAAATGCTGATGCTTCCTTTATTGCTGCAGTATATATAGGATAAAGTACGTGACTTCTGACATTCACAAGATTGTCTTAATCTCCAAATACAATCACAAGACCCTTACCGTTGTGTACATCACAAATAGATAATCTATCTTCTATCAATAAGCTAATCTATCTTCTATGAAATGTTGTAAGAACCAAACGTCCTGGAGCCTTAAGGTAATAAATTCTTCAGGGGGCGGGACAGGGAGCTTAGGAACATGTCCTAGGCTCTGCATAACGCGAGCAGCTCCCAAGACTTAACCCTTCACGGGCAGTCCCCCGCACTGCCCAACACTGTACCATCTAAGGCCAGCCTCAGGCATTACTGTAAAACAGATGGAATTCGTTTTGTGTGCTCTTTTCAAACTTTCCTTTCTCTATCCTAACTAAATAGGGTGACTAACTCATGCTAAAGCATTAATGGCTAATAAGGGTGAAATTCTACTTTTCCCAGCTACTTATCTTTTCAGTTCAGTTCAGTCACTCAGTCGTGTCTGACTCTTTGAGATCCATGGACTGTAGCACGCCAGGCCTCCCTGTCCATCACCAACTCCTGGAGTTTACTCAAACTCATGTCGATTGAGTCAGTGATGCCATTCAACCATCTCCTCCTCTGTCGTCCCCTTCTCCTCCCGCCTTCAATCTCTCCCAGCATCAGGGTCTTTTCCAATGAGTCAGGTCTTCACATCAGGTGGCCAAAATATTGGGGTTTCCACTTCAGCATCAGTCCTTTCAATGAATATTCAGGACTGATTTCCTTTAGGATGGACTGGTTGGATCTCCTTGCAGTCTAAGGGACTCTCAAGAGTCTTCTCTAACACCACAGTTCAAAAGCATCAATTATTCAGCATTCAGATTTCTGTATGTTTTAACATACTTTAATTCTTATTACTGTAAAACAGCCATTCCTTGTATAAATGGCAAGTCAGATATAACCAGGGCTGAAATATGTGGACATGCATTTCTCTGTTTCAATTTTGCCTCCTCATCACCCTTTTCTTTGTCATCTAGGATAGGGCAGACTAGATAGCCCCTTACTTGTCAGAGCTGCTTCCTTAGAGTAAAGCCAGGATCTAGATTAGAAGCAGACCCTGTGACTATGTCCAGGGATGAACTTCAGTGAACCTGTGGGTTGGCATCTTTTAAATGAAACAAAGGAGATAACTTTGATGTCTACTATTATTTTAAAACCATGGGTCAATATCAAGAATTGATGTTGTTAGCAAAAAAAATAATAATAATAATTAATTGAGGGATGAAATCTGGGAGGGGCAGATGGATCTCAGTTGACATATAGCACAGGGCTGATGCTCCTCTGATTCTGTGAGGAAAGAGTCATATACGAGTGCTGTGGCCTTAGAAATCTTGTCCTTTGTGTGGGAGGAGCTAATGAGGGTAATGGGGGGTGGGACTGGCCTGGTCTCAGTGTTAGGATTCTCTATGCCCACCATGGAGTCAGCCCAGACAAAATTAAGGTTATACAACCCTAAGTGCTGTAGAGAGGAGTGAGACATGGTTTCAGAAACATATGGAAATCATTCTTATTAGTTAAACAGAATAAGGAATGCTAATAAAAGATAAACAAATTATTTTCCTCTCAGATGTCCAGGTTGCCCTGGCAACCTCGGCGAGTGCATCTGTTACCTTGGAAAGGCCCTAATAAATGGCTTTATGTTCATAATATCCTCTGCTTGAATTGGGGTATTTGTCCACATTCCAACATACCTGGCCTTGGTCTTTTTTTTTTTTTTCCCCCTCAACACACCAGAGAGAGTTCTAGCTTTATACTCTCTCTGGTACATGGTAGATACTGTTGGGGATCTGTCCGACACTGACCACCTTTCCTTCACAAATTGAAGCCTCTTCTTGTTTGGACAGCATTGTGCCAGGTCCAGAAGCAATTGTGATTGGTCTAACTCTTAGCCAGTCATGATCATCCTTTTTCCCTTCAGACGAGCATGGTTCAGGGGTTGGCATCTGACTCAGACCTGGGCAATGAGATGACAAGGAAATCCTGCTGGGGCATCTAGGAAAGATTCTTCTCCCTGGCAAGTAGAATGAGTGGCATAACAAAAGCCTTTTTCTCCATTCTTTGCTTCTTGAAGATGTGAATCTTGGAGGTTCAGGAGCCCCCTCTCCCTGTGGGGTTTTTTTTTTTTTTTTTTTTTGAACCTGAGAAGAAGCGCATTTGACACACTGAGGATGGAAGAGCAGAAAGATAAAATGTCATTGATAGCACTGTGTGCGCCCAGTCGCTTGTTGTGTCCAGCTCTTTGCAACCCTATGGACTGTAGCCGCGTCAGACTGCTCTGTCCATGGGATTCTCCAGACAATCCGTGAGTGAGTTGCCATGCCCCTTCTCCAGGGAGTCTTCCTGACCCAGGGATCAGGAATCTGTGTCTCCTGCGTCTCCTGCGTTGCAGGCAGATTCTCTTCCCACTGAGCCACTTGGGAAGTCACATTGATATAGCACTATTGAGCCATAAACTCTGGGTTTCTTGCTTAGTTAGAAAAATGGTTTAATTTTATGGTTTAATTCCTTCTTATTTAGACATTCTTTTACCTGTAATTCAATGCACTCTAAAGGATATTTCCACTGAGCTTTCAAGTGGGAAACTGGGGAAAGCTGTGAATTGATGAGGGAGTTTAAAGAAAGGCCACCGAAGTTGTAGCAAAGCTTGGATGGCATTTGTTTTTGGAAGTAGGTCACTGCCTTTGACATCTTTTCCAGTGCAGGATACAACTTTCAGGTCTGGTTTCAAAATGGCAGGGTTTTTCATATGATGGGTTTCGGGGTCTTGCATCAAGATTTTCTTCTGCCTTTCTGACTTCCCCTTCTAATACATCACAAACACGGCTGTTGCCCCTTCACTCACAGGATGGCTCTTTTCAGAGGTCCTTGCCCTGATCTTCTTCTCTCAATCCCCCTTCCTTTGCAATGCCATGTGCTGGCTGAACATTAACTCTCTTATCTTAAAAAAAACAACTCTTCACCTTGGACTCCACCTTTCCTTTGTTCTCCAGACTAGAAGTTTCAATTGCCTACAGCCCATTCCTTCCTGGGTGTTCCGCTAGCAACACAAACACATGTTGAACCAAAATAATCATCTACCCTGTAAATCCTGACATCTCCATTTCTGATAATGTCAGGATAGCACTCTGGGCTCTCAGTGTTCCAGTCCTCTCGCTTCTCCCACATCACATGTCAACCAGGCACTGCTGTCAATTCTGAATCCTCTCTCTCACTTCTCCCCTCCTCTCACTTCCCTCTGCCTCGGTCTAGCTCAGCACCACATCCAACTTGAACCTCTGTCATGGACTCATATCAAGATGTTCTTAAGAAATTTCTACCGCTTGGTCCATCTTCCAATAGCTGCAGAGTGTGCCTGCTTACTCAGAGGATTTCAAAAGCAGTCTCACCTTCTCAATGAAGTATGGACTCATCCCTGTGCTATTCTAGAACCCCTGGAACATAGCTAACTTATCATTTTAGGTTTAGTTCTTATAATTTATCTGTTCCTTTCCTGTGCTTCTAGTTAAGCAAATTAGAGATACCATGGGAACATTTCATGCAAAGATGGACTTAATGAAGGACAGACATGGTACAGACCTAACAGAAGCAGATGTTAAGAAGAGGTGGCAAGAATACACAGAAGAACTATACAAAAAAGATCTTCATGACCCAGATAATCACGATGATGTGATCACTCACCTAGAGCAAGACAACCTGGAATGTAAAGTCAAGTGGGCCTTAGAAAGCATCACTAAAAACAAAGCTACTGGAGATGATGGAATTCCAGTTGATTATTTCAAATCCTGAAAGATGATGCTGTGAAAGTGCTGCACTCAATATGCCAGCAAATTTGGAAAACTCAGTAGTGGCCACAGGACTGGAAAAGGTCAGTTTTCATTCCAATTCCAAAGAAAGGCAATGCAAAAGAATGCTCAAACTACTGCACAATTGCACTCATCTCACATGCTAGTAAAGTCATGCTCAAAAATCTCCAAGCCAGGCTTTAGCAGTATGTGAACTGTGAACTTCCTGATGTTCAAGCTGGTTTTAGAAAAGGCAGAGGAACCAGAGATCAAATTGCCAACATCCACTGGATCATGGAAAAAGCAAGAAAGTTCCAGAAAAACATCTATTCCTGCTTTATTGACTATGCCAAAGCCTTTGACTGTGTGGATCACAATAAACTGTGGAAAATTCTGAAAGAGATGGGAATACCAGATCACCTGACCTGCCTCTTGAGAAACCTATATGCAGGTCAGGAAGCAACAGTTAGAACTGAACATGGAACAACAGACTGGTTCCAAACAGGAAAAGGAGTACGTCAGTGCATATTGTCACCCTGCTTATTTGACTTCTATGCAGAGTACATCATGAAAAATGCTGGACTGGAGGAAGCACAAGATGGAATCAAGATTGCCGGGAGAAATATCAATAACCTCAGATATGCAGATGACACCACCCTTATGGCAGAAAGTGAAGAGGAACTAAAAAGCCTCTTGATGAAAGTGAAAGAGGAGAGTGAAAAAATTGGCTTAAAGCTCAACATTCAGAAAACAAAGATCATGGCATCTAGTCCCATCACTTCATGGGAAATAGATGGGGAAACAGTGGAAACAGTGTCAGACTTTATTTTGGGGGGCTCCAAAATCACTGCAGATGGTGATTGCAGCCATGAAATTAAAAGACGCTTACTCCTTGGAAGGAAAGTTATGACCAATCTAGATAACATATTATAAAGCAGAGACATTACTTTGCCAACAAAGGTCCATTTAGTCAAGGCTATGGTTTTTCCAGTGGTCATGTATGAATGTGAGAGTTGGACCGTGAAGAAAGCTGAGTGCTGAATAATTGATGCTTTTGAACTGTGGTGTTGGAGAAGACTCTTGAGAGTCCCTTGGACTGCAAGGAGATCCAACCAGTCCCTCCTAAAGGAGATCAGTCCTGGGTGTTCATTGGAAGGACTGATGTTGAAGCTGAAACTCCAATACTTTGGCCACCTCATGCGAAGAGTTGACTCACTGGAAAAGACCCTGATGCTGGGAGGGATTGGGAGCAGGAGGAGAAGGGGACCACAGAGGATGAGATGGTTGGCCGGCATCACCATCTCGATGGACATGAGTTTGGGTGAACTCCGGGAGTTGGTGATGGACAGGGAGGCCTGGTGTGCTGCGATTCATGGGGTCGCAAAGAGTCAGACATGACTGAGCGACTGAACTGAACTGAACTGAATGCCCTGTTAGCATTACTCTCACCACCAGCAACCACAGTTGCTATTACTTATCTCTGCTGTCACCATGACTGTCATTAAGACTACAGTTTCTCTCAACAGTGGGCCCAGCACTGTGCTTAAGCTCTTTCATTTGACGTGCAGTCACCAGACAATCACGGATCATCTGCTATGTGCTCAACATGTGTTGAAGGTACAATGAAACCGAGCTTATAGCTTCAAACCTTCTCTATTTTAATTCTTGCCATGATCTTCTGCATGTAGGTATTGCTGAAGTCAACGTTGCCTTGGTGGCTCAGATGGTAAAGCATATGCCTGCAATGCAGGAAACCTGGGTTCGATCCCTGAGTCGGGAAGATCCCCTGGAGAAGGAAATGGCAACCCACTCCAGCATTCTTGCCTGGAAAATCCTATGGTCGGAGGAGACTGGCAGGTTACACTCCACGGGGTCGCAAAGAGTCGGACACGACTAAGTGACTTCACTTTCACTTTTCAACATCATTTTAAAGATGAGTAAACTTAGGCTTAGAGCACTTAAGTAACCCAAGCAAGGACTCAGAGATAAGAAATGCTGCTTCCACCTCCCTCCTGGTCTAGTCCTGGGGGCCAACTACTCCATTTGTTTCTAACCCCTCACCCTCATGCTCACGCATCAGCCACTGCTCCTTGAGGTGAGGGATGGTGTCATATTTTTCTCTCTAGCCCCTATACCACTCGGCACCATGAGTAGCATCTTTAAAGCTCAATACATTTTTGATGTTAAATGAAATAGAAGTGAAAACCCTCCTGACATCAGTGCTAAAGGGTGAAATCTCCCTGTCAGGCTCTCATCATGCTGAGTAAGGGCCTCCCGCAGAGTGATCAATGTCTCCTAACTGCCTGACATAGAAGACGATATGCCTCACCCACAGCTTCTAATACAAGATTTCACTGGTTCATCTGTCCCTGTGTTCAATAAACAAGATTAATATCCACTTTAAATTCAATTGATAAGATGGTGTTAGCAAACCCCACGTCCATTCCTCTTTCCAGTATGCCCCGCTGCTGTGCTAACGTCCCACCATGTTCTGCTACAGTGCATCAGGGGCAAGATTGGTGACATGCGTTTGGAATCAGACACCGATTATCAATTTGGAGAGTGGCTTATACATCCTGCTTCAAAATGTCCAGGGGACCAATGGAGATTAATGTCCCCACTACTTTGTTCAGCTTCTCTTTACATAGAAAACCATGGAGAAATGTCCTACTCAATATAGTCAACACCATTGTCATGGAAAGTGAAATTTGCTCAGTCGTGTCCAGCTCTTTTCAACCCCGTGGACTATACCATCCATGGAATTTTCCAGGTCAGAATACAGGAGTAGGTAGCCTTTCCCTTCTCCAGGGGATCTTCCCAACCCAGGGATCGAACCCAGGTGTCCCATCATGGAAAGAATCATCGTTAGCACAAATGATCAGGCTTTCATTCGTCCAGCTTCTTTCATTGCCACCTATCCTAGGACTCGAATGCCATTTCCTTTCATTTTCTCGGGTTTGACATCACACAAAATCCAGTCCCTCCAGTTGAGAGATGAAGAAGTTTAGGGTAAGTTCTAACAGTGCCAAATGGCATGTGAAAGTCATTGATAATGGCAGAGCTTTCCTGGAATGTAAACATTTAGGGCAAAAGGTGGATCAACCATTCAACAAATATGTATTGAGTATCGACTGTCCAGAAACAATCTTCTGTGCTGGGGAGATCAAAATGAACAAGAGATTGCCTTCCTGTAGAGGAGAAGTTAGATCAGCAGCCAAGATCCAATGTGCTGCGATAACTCTTCCTAAGATGCAACCAAAACCTGTGAAGGCACGCAGGAGAGGCACTTCCATTTGGAAGCTCAAGAGAATTTTCCAGAAGAGTTAGTAGATAGGTTGCAGGAGTTGGCACATTCTGTTGTATATTATACAACAGAAGTAAAAGAGCCTGGAAAAGAAAATGAAAGTTGCTCAGTTCTGTTGGATTCTTTGTGACGCCATGGACTGTATAGTCCATGGAATTCTTCAGGCCAGAATATTGCAGTGAGTAGCCTTTCCCTTCTCCAGGGTATTTTCCCAACCCAGGGATCGAACCCAGGTCTCCCCCATTGCCGATGGATTCTTTACCATCTGAGATACCAGGGAAGCCCAAGAATACTGGAGTGGGTAGCCTATCACTTCTCCAGGGGATCTTCTCAACCCAGGAAATGAACCAGGGTCTCCTGCATTGCAGGCAGATTCTTTACAAACTGAGCTATGAGGGAAGCCCTTAAAAGATCCTGGAACTTAAGGAGAAATAAGTCAGAGAAAAATGATAGAGTCAGTATGTGGAAAAGTTTTATGGAGACTAAGAAAAATATTTGGAATCCAGAATTATTGGCCATTGGTACAATTTAATATATCAGTCTTGAATCAGAGATGCCAAACTAAACCATTCTTCCTCCAAAATTTTTAATATAATCTGCACTATGAGAGACTAATTTTGGCCATGCAGTCTCCATCACTCTTCCATGCGAAAGTGTAGTCTATGTCTCCTCCTGAGTCTGGGCAGGCTCTGTGACATTTTTGGCCAATAAAATACAATGGGTAGTGACTCTATGACAACTTCCAGGTGTCAGTCTTGAGAGACTGGTAGCTTCCACTTTCTATCTCTTAAACTCTTACTTTTCAAATCAAGTGCTCTTACTGTGAGGAAGCCCAAGCCCAACACCCATAAAGAGATCAACAGGAGGACAAACTGAGGCCCGCAGCCAAGAGCCCCAGCTGAGCTCCCATCTGACAGCCAGAACCTCCAGCCATGTGAGAGTCATTTTGGAAGTGGATCGTCCATCGCCAGCCAACCAACCCAGCTAACACTGCATGGAATGGATACAAGCATGCCTTCCAAGCCCTCCCCAAATTGCAGATGAATGATTTAAGCCACTAGGACTGGGATGATTTGTGACACAGCAATAGATAACTGGGACTGGTGCCTACTTTAAGGAATGATTCTTGGTGCCTCGTGCACATTGCATAGATGAGCTCACAGGGACACTGGAGCTGATGCAGTTTCTAGGGCAGACCTCCCTCTGTCTTGGTGGGTCACATACTAAATGAAAACAGCTATGAAGGAAGTCAGGACTGAGAGGTGATGTCAGAAAATAACTCTGCCAGATGCTGTCTTTCCGACTCTCCATTGTGATCAGCCAGACAATAACCCCAGCTGAAACAAACACATGTTCTCAATTAGAATCTATTGATAATAATTGGGAACAGAGTACACGCCAAGCCTGATCTCTACTAATTGCTATTGAGAGTCTAAAAATCTTAGTGAGAATGTGAGAGACAGTCAAGAATATTTTTTTAAAAAAACAAAACGTCTGTATATTTGGCATTTCAAACCACTTCCACTCACCTAACAAAACTTTCAAGAGGATTAATGAGATAGTGCTTACAAAAAGTCCTTGGATTCCAGCAGGACAAAAAATCACAAATGTTGTTAGTATCAGCTGACAGCCCTGAAAGTTATTTTTAAAGAAAGAAAAAATATATATATATAAAAATTGAATAAGCAAACAAATACATAGTGCTAATAATTTGGTTTGTTTCTGTGACAACCATCCTTCCAGTCACCCAGGCTTGAAATCTGGGTCTCATTTTTAATAACAGTTGCAAAAATTTTAGATTCTGTCTTCACATTGTCCTTGCCTCTGCTTTCCTCTCTCCTTTGCCGCTGCCACTTGCCTACGGCAGTGTCTCCACGCCTATTCTTCCACTAGCCTCCTTAACTGGCCTCCCTGACTCCAATGTCTGGCCTTCAGAGATCAACAGTTTCCAGACTCATATTTGTTTATGTCACTCTCCTGCTTAAATACCATCCATTCTTCCCATTGCTTTAGAAGAAAGCTGAACACAGAACTTCTCGTGGCTTCTGGGGCACATCCAGAAATAGGAGTACCAAAGTAAAGCCTAGGGGAAGGTGAAAACCATAGCAGGAGGCAGAAGGTGCTCCTGGGACAGACAGCACACTGTGGACTTGGTGCTGCCTGGGGTAACTTTCCCCTTCTTGTGATGATCTGAGCTCCTGAGAAGGAGAGACTGGCCCCTCCCTGGACAGAGGCAGAGGAGGACAGTAGCATCCTGCCAATAACTGAATTAGGCAATAGCAGGTGCTAAGTCCGCCGCTTCTGCTAGGGTCTTGGAAGCTCAAGGAGCACCCACAAGAAGTGTACAGCTAGAAATGAGTCCCTGCCCTATTACTGTGCACCCAAGTGGGTATACTTTAAAAAAAAAAAAAAAGAATTAAAGGAAGAAGCATATGGCTCTGGAAGATAATGCTGGAAGCCAGGTTCACACCACCAGCAGCTCCCTGTTGAAGAGACTGCTACCAGCTCTCCCGAGTTCAGTGACAGCAGCCTGCTCCATCACTAATGCTCTGTGACTTTACGTGGAGCTGTCAAGGCCAGCTAGGGAAGGTTTCCTTCCTTCAGTGCTCACGAAAGAGTCTCAGAGCGGAGGCTCCTGGGCTGCGTTTAAATTGGATCCAGCCCAGTAGGTTTGTTGTGCAATGTTTACATTTTTAAATTCTGTGTCAATATTTTGAAAATCTTGACTTGTCCTCTAAAAAATGACTAATTTCCGGCTTCCTTTACATACACAAAATCAGGAGAAGGAACATTGGTCCCAGGTGATCAAAATCCACTGGAGTGAGTGTTGGCTGTCCTGTTAGGACAGTATGCTTTTCACACCCCGCATCTAACCCACTTCACTCATCTGTGTGCTTCTTGCAAGAAGGACTTGAGCTATGAGCTCTGTTTTAGGCTGTTTAGTTTCTGAGAATTCAGTTTTTCCCTTGGAAGAGGTCTCTGTGTGTGAGGTGGGGTGGGGGAGCAGAGAATGAACTAATGAACCTCACAGGATTCAGTGTGTCATGGACACTCCCGAGATGTGTTAAAGGTCACCCCAGTTCCTACTCTTGAAAGCCTCATGTACACCCTCCATTGCTCAGACATGGGACAATATGATTCCTGAGTTAATCTTTTGCATCTTCTGCAGGGCAAGAGTGACAAGCCCAGAGGACAACGAGATGACCAGATCAACTCCTATGGAGAAAAAGTGAAGCTTCCCTGGAAGTCTGGAGGAGATTTGCTTGGTAGAGGCTAGTAAGGGAGATGCTGCCAGAGTGAGGAGGACCCCAGGGACAGCACAGTGAGGTTAGCTGCTAGAGGACATCTGGAAAGGGTGTTTGTGTGTTTTATGTTGGGCTTTAGGGAAAGTCAGATTTAGCAGGCGGCTTTATCTACTGTCTGTCTGACACTGTATTTTTTTCTAAAGCTTCAGTGAAGTCTACCAGAACATGGTGAACTAGTGGGCTGTGGAGATATGTAAGGGAAGGGGTAGGAAGGGCTGAGGCCAGATTCTCACCACCATCAACTCCTTGTTGTAGAGACTGCTGCTTGCTCCTCTTTTGTTCAACAGTAGAAGCCTTGCTCTTTAGTTGGGCTCATGGTGTCTATATTTTTCAGCCTCACTTGCAGTCTGAATATGTCCATAGGATTAAACGATGATCAGCAAGATGTGAGCACAAGGACTTAAATGGAGAAACTGTGTCTTCTCTGTCTTCCTTCATCCTGCTGCTTAAAATGCAGACACAATTTAATTTCCAAGTGATGCTGGAATGTCAACATGGAGGGATCCTGGTTCGCTAGATGGCTCATGGGATATAACTGTCATTTCAACTCTGGGGAGCCTAAATCCAACATTCCATGAAACAGAAATAAGGTTCTGACTTGCTTATACCTGAACCAAAGTGTACTAGTCAGCTCAGGTTGCCATAAGATGCCGCCAACTGGGTAACATGCAACAGGAATTTATTTTTCCATAATTCTGATGATTGGGGAACCCAAGGTCACGGTGATGGCAGGTTGGTTTCCGTGCGACCTCTCTCCTTGCTGTGCAGACCGCTATCTTCTTGCTGTGTCCTCGTGTGGTCTTTCTCTGTGTATGCGCACTCCTGGCATCCCTTTCTTACAAGGACACTGGTCCTATTGGATCGGGGCCCTATGATGTGGCCTCAGTTAACCTTAATAGCCTCTCTAAATGCCCTGTTTCCCAATACAGTTGCAGTGAAGTTAGGGCTTCAATATATGAATTGATGTGGGATGAAGGGGGTGATAATGGGGCAGGGAAACATAGGTCAGGCCTTAACACAAAGTTATAGTACTTAGTTCAGTACTTGGCTAAATAAAGATAAAATTCTGTCTTCTAAATTTTCATGGATAAGGCTAGATAAGGACAAAAATTAACCACAGTGTTAAGAGAGATCTCACCATGTTTTGAAGTCTTGACTTTGAAATGATACAATATTTCCTATAACCTCTGTAAGAAAATATTGTAGGTTTTTCCTTGAAGCTTAATCTCTGTGCATTGTTTAAATTTTTGATGTCTAGATTACCTTAAGGTGAACAAAACTTGAAAAAAAAAAATCTATAGAAAGAACTATTGATCCTGAAAGAAATTTAATACCTGACAACTGCTCACTAAACTCATTTCCTGGCAAACACATTTTAGACTTAGATTCAGAACTGATACATACATAGAGCTAATTTCCAAGGCTCCTTAATTAAAATATTCCATCAAAGGTATTTTCATGATATAAAATTTGCATTTTACTTCAATAGGTGTTTTTTATGTTAGTTTAGAAAGTTAAAAACTCACTTTAAACATTTTACTTAAGTTTAACACATTTATTTTTAAGTCTAAAAAGAAGTCTATTTACAAGAGTGAGCCCTATGATTTCACCCGGGACAGAGAGGCCTTTCTTGAGACTAAAGTGGGTTACACATTTCTAAGCACAGAAACTTGATCTCATGAAGTGTTCTCTTCTGTCGCTAGGAGCTTTGTGGGCTCCCATGCCTCCCACGCTACTAGGACGGTGTTTCTTTGTGCAGAGTTCTCTTAGAATTTGTCACTAATTTTTCTGGAAAAAAAACAAAAGCAAAAAAAAAAAAAACAAACAAGGGTCATTATGTTTTATTACGCTGGGATGAAAATTTAAAAAGAAACAAAACTCAATATTGTATTAGCATATTCTTTACTATCCTGAGAATCAAGAACACTCTTACCTCTTAAACCACTGTGGAAAGTATTAGAATAACATTTCTAAGGAACTTAGTAGGTGTGAGACATTGTTCTGAGTACTTTACCTCTAATCCTCACATTAGTCTCATAAGCTAAGTATTATTATTTTTGTTTTGTTTTGTTTTGACTGTGGCAGATTTTCTTTTCTTTTCTTTTTTTTAACAGATTACAAGGTTTTATTTATTTGATGATACATCAAAATGTGCATATTTCCCAAATCCAATATCTATTTTTAATAATCCCATTTATAATTTTTATATACCTCAATAGCACTAATTTTATTGATGGCAAATAAAATATAAATTAAAAAAGCTAAAAATCAGTTTAGCATGCATTTTTCACTAAGCATAGATTTTAGTAGTCACAGTACTTCTTTTTTTATGTTTGTTTTCATGTGTCTATTATGCTTATGTTATCAAAGAGGAAATGGAGGCAAAATTACACAGCTAGTTAAGTTCCAGATCCAGGATTCAAAACTTGGGTAGATTGGTTCCAAAGTCTCTGCTTTCAAATAGCGGTTTGCAAAATTTCCCCAAACAGAAACACATGCACCCATAATTCACACTTATACATAAAAAAGAAGGGGGAATTCTGAAGCATGGAAAGTTTGATTGAATTTTTTAGGGTTAAAAGGGACATTGTTTTGATTGAGCCTTCTGCCTTCAAAAGCAGTAACTACTCAAAGAACTGTGGCTATTAAATGCTATAAAGTAATTTTTATCCTCAATGTAAGAAGAAAAATGATAATTAAAGCTGTGACTTTTTGTTCTTTCTTATTAGAAAGAATATGCCAGAAAATTTGCCAGCAAATTTGGAAATATACAGTGGCCACAGCACTGGAAAAGGTCAGTTTTCATTCCAATCCCAAAGAAAAGCAATGCCAAAGAATGTTCAAACTACCACACAATCACACTCATCTCACACACTAGCAAAGTAATGCTCAAAATTCTCCAAGCCAGGCTTCAATAGTACGTGAACTGTGAACTTCCAGATGTTCAAGCTGGATTTAGAAAAAGCAAAGGAACCAGAGATCAAATTGCCAACATCCACTGGATCATGGAAAAAGCAAGAAAGTTCCAGAAAAACATCTACTTCTGCTTTTTTGACTATGCCAAAGCCTTTGACTGTGTGGATCACAACAAACTGTGGAAAATTCTGAGAGAGATGGGAATACCAGACCACCTGACCTGCCTCCTGAAAAACCTGTATGCAGGTCAGGAAGCAACAGTTAGAACTGGACTTGGAACAACAGACTGGTTTCAAATTAGGAAAGGAGTACATCAAGGCTGTTTATCGTCACCCTGCTTATTTAACTTCTGCGCAGAGTACGTCATGCAAAATATCAGGCTGGATGAAGCACAAGCTGGAATCAAGATTGCCAGGAGAAATATCAATAACTTCAGATATGCAGATGACATCATACGTATGGCAGAAAGCAAAGAACTACTAAAAAGCCTCTTGATGAGAGTGAAAAAGTTGGCTTAAAGTTCAACATTCAGAAAGCTAAGATCATGGCATCTGGTCTCATCACTTCATGGCAAATGGATGGGACACAGTAGAAACAGTGACAGACTTTATTTTGGGGGGCTCCAAAATCACTGCAGATGGTGGCTGCAGCCAAGATGCTTGCTCCTTGGATGAAAAGTTATGACCAACCTAGACAGCTGGCAACCCACTCCAGTACTCTTGCCTGGAGAATCCCATGGACGGAGGAGCCTGGTGGGCTACAGTCCATGGGGTCGCAAAGAGTCGGACACGACTGAGCGACTTCACTTTCACTTTTACTTTAGACAGCATATTAAAAAGCAGAGACATTACTTTGCCAACATAGGTCCGTCTAGTCAAAGCTATGATTTTTCCAGTAGTCATGTACAGATGTGAGAGTTGAACTATAAAGAAAGCTGAATGCAGAATAATTGATGCTTTTGAAGTGTAGTGTTGGAGAAGACTCTTGAGAGTCCCTTTGACTGCAAGGAGATCCAACCAGTCCATCCTAAAGGAGATCAGTCCTGAATATTCATTGGAAGGACTGATGCTGATGCTGAAACTCCTATACTTTGGCCACCTGATGCAAAGAACTGACTCACTGGAAAAGACCCTGATGCTGGGAAATATTGAAGCCGGAGGAGCAAGGGATGACAGAGGATGAAATGGTTGGATGGCGTCATGGACTCAATGGACATGAGTTTGAGCAAGCTCCAGGAGTTAGTGATGGACAACGAGGCCTGGTGTGCTGCAGTCCATGGGGTCACAAAGAGTTGGACATGACTGAGCAACTGAACTGAACTGAACTGAATTATTATCCTCAATGTAAGAAGAGAAATGCAAATTAAAGCTGTGACTTTTTTTTCTTTCTTGTTAGGTTGGCAAGGAATCAAAAGATTTGGGGAAAGTGTTTTGTCAGAGGCTTAAGGACAGAAGCATTCTTATGGTTGGTGGAGATGGAGTTACAGAGGGCAGAGTGAATCAAGAGAGCTTTAAAAATGCCCACTCCATTTTTTCCCAATGATGATAGAAACTTTCTAAATTAGATTATCACATGAGATCCAGAAGACATATGCCCAAGCCCATAATGCCTGGGATTTTAGATGTTATAAAACACCTAAAAGCAACCTAAATATCCATCAGTTTGGAATTAGTTGAATAAATGGTAACATATCCTCAAAGTGGAACCACACAGCTGGCACAGATTATGAGACTGATCTGTGTTTACGTTGAGGAAACACGTCCATGACATACAGTAATACAGTAGAGTGAAACATGACATATAGTCTGTTTGGTGAACCAATTTATGTGATTTGGCACACACACAGATGTCTGCATTAAGAACGTGCACAGGGACTTCCCTAGTGGTCCAGTGGTTACAGATTCACCTGGCAGTGTAGGGGATACATGCCTGATCTCTGTTTGGGGAGCTAAGACCCCACATGCCATGGAGGAAGTAAGCCAGAGCAACACAACTAGAAAGCCGATGCCACAACTACTGAGCACACGCAGTTCAGTTCAGCCACTCATTCGTGTCCGACTCTTTGTGACCCCATGGACTGCAGTACGCCAGGCCTCCCTGTCCATCACAGCTCCCGGAGCTTGCTCAAACTCATGTCCGTTGAGTCAGTGATGCCATCCAATCGTCTCGTCCTCTGTTGTCCCCTTCTCCTCCTCCTCCTCACACGACTCGACTGGAAGATCTCAAATGACACAACAAAGGTTACACGTGCCGCTGCTAAGACCTGATGCAACCGAAATAAATAAAACAAAACCCAATCTTTAAAAAAAAAAAGAAGAATATGCACAGAACTATAGCTATAAGGCTGTCCACTGATAGGGGAAGAAAAAAGATTTCTGAGGAATGGGATTTTGAGTGGTTTAACCAACCCTTAAAGTTTTTTCTGTTGCATTTGAGTGTTTTTAAATGAGAGGTATTGAAAACAATTTGTAGGTTAGCTTTTTCTCACTTAACTTGGACATGCATCATGATTACTCAGAAATCAAAGTCATTCATGAATTTAATGTGTAACCCAGGCCAAATAATGAAAGCAAAATTAACAAAGTCTTTTAAAATTAAAAAATATATACATAAAATAAAATTAAAATGAGAGGCAGTATTCTATAATACTGCTCTCAAGACTAAAATCACAACAGGAAGCATGAAGGAACAGAAGGAAGGAAGAGAGAGAGAAATCAGTAGTGATTTCTCAGGGACTGCATCAGGTGACATCTGCCCGGTCCCTGGAACTGGCCCACTGCCCTCCTCTCTGCTCCGCTGCCCTCCTCACAGCTACCAGATCCATAAGGGCTTATCTCCCTCAGCCCTACTCCTCAGTCCATCACGAATAGCTTGCTAACTTTGTGGTTGCGGCATCCCAGTTTCCTGAGACAATCTCTGGTCCCCCAGGCCCAGCTTCCTCCCCAGGCCTAGGACCCCAGTGAGACCCCCAACTTTACTTCCCAAGAACCAATAGGACATGAACCAGGCACCTGATTAGTGTGAGCTGAGGAGAGGGCTGAAGGACTATCTGGTCCCTTAAAAACAGGTGAACTGATGAAAGTACAGAACCTCTGGGAAGTGCCTGGAATCCGGTCTGGTCTACAGGGAGATGCCTAATTAATCAGAACACACTGCGTGTCACCTGAGCTGGCCTCTCCTTGATGAATTTGCTTCCTCCAGTTTTCACTGACACCTATATTTTATCCAACTCTCATGTGATGTCTAATATGTTTCAGGGACAGGAACTTTTTAAAAATTTCAAACTTATATGAAAGTTGCAAGAATAGAACAAAGAGTTTCTAGATATCCCACATCTAGATTTCCCAAATGTTACTATTTGATCATATTTGGTTTATTTTTCTCTATCTCTTCCTCTCAGCAGACAGAATGCTTCTTTATCCCTAACTATTTTCATGCATATTTCCTAAAACCAAAATATTCATTTACATAATCACAGTACAATTATCAAAATCAGGAAATGAATATTATTACAATACTGTTATCCAGTATACAGATCTTATTTAAATTATCACCAATTATCACAATAATGCCTTTAATAGCAAAAGAAAATCCAAGAACATCTATTGCATTCAATTTCATGTTGCTTTTGTTCTCTTTAAGCTAGAATAATTTCCAAATCTTCCTTTTTTTATTTCATGCCATTGACCTTTATGAAGAGTCCACACCAGGTATTTTGCAGGATTTGTCTGATATTTTCTCATGATTATATTCAAGCTATGTGCTTTTGTGCCAGATACATTCAATCCTCATTTTATGTATCCCTCATAATAACTATTGTTATCACTTTTCAGATGAGGAAACTGAGGCAGTTTGCTTAAGATCACACAGCTTGTAAAAGGTGGAACCAACATTCACACCATGGGTATCAGCGCCAGAGTCTGGGTCTTGACCCTTCATCCTTAGCATCTCGCTTGGGAAGGACATTGGATTTCATTGTGTAATTATGTGCCAAAAGTTCTCTTTGTGGCTTTCACATTGGGTGCATTATCTAACCTGAAGACAACTTCACACGAAAGGTATTATCCACTGTATTTACAAAACAAAACAAAACAAAAAAAAACCAACAACATTAAGATCCAGAGCAATTGCATAGCTCACCCAAGGTCAGGCATCTAACTTTTCTGACTCTTTAATCTACTATGCAGACTGTACAATAGACTCACCCGAAGATTTTAAAACATGCTTATGGCCAAGCTCCACCTCAGGCTAACTAAATAAAAATCCCTGAAGACTCCCAGGATCTGAATTCCACTTTTCTTTCTAAGCACTGAGGTAAGTCTAATATGGATCAGGGTTGTGAATTACCATAATAAAATGTTTAAAGTTCTGTGGTTCCTAATATCTAGAGGGACTTCTTAGAAAGTTAGCCAAATAAATGGATTATTACTGGGGCTTCCCTTTCAGGATATGATCACCTGGGATGTGATTTTAAATCAGCCCCTCCAGTTCCCATCACTAAAATTCCATTTCTAAATGCAACCTACCCTCAAATCAAACTTCCAGCATCACCCATCCCTTCCTTCACTCCCAGAATTTCCTGTGCATAGATTTTTCTCCACTTCTAAATTGTGAACCTCTGGTGAGGTCAGAGACCATATCTCATTCAGCTTCAAAGCCCCCCAAACCATCAGTCACAATACTTCATACACAATACGTGCTTAAAAATAAATGTCTGCTAAAAAACTTAAATTTAAGTTTCCCCTTTGCCTACTCAGTGCCTTGAGAGATTTTGTTGTACATTACCTTGAACTCAGCATGTCAGCCTGAATTATTAGTATCGAATACAAAGTTGAATATTTAGTTATGAGCTTTTTTTCATATCATTTAGAGCCTTAGAAAATGTCATCTTGTATGAATCCCTGGGGTGCCTCAGTCAATGAATTTGCCTCCTAAAATATATGTTTATCTCTCATGTTCATCTCATTTCTAAACCAGCTCTTCCTAAAACTTTTAAAGAGTGAATTTAAGGAGCTTCTGTTATACAACCTTGTAAAAGAATCATAATGAAAATTTAAAAACTTCTGTCATGTCCTTTCGTTCACAAGTTAATCTACCCCTCTACCTCCATAACACTCTAAGGGGTTGACCAGTCATCATTTCTGCTTAAATCATTTTGTCTTTTTGCCTCCATATGTTTAGACAGGCTATTGGGTCATCAGTATACAGCCAGAGGGTCCTATTGAACACATCCTATGATGAAACTCATGCCAGCTAATCCCCCACCCTGCAATGCAGAGAGAGGTGTACACACACATTTCCCTGGGTGTCTTCCAGTTCATGAGAGGCAGCTAGTTGCCCTGGTGATGTATTTATACCTAGCTTGTCAACAAAGTCTAGAGTACCCTGGTTTTGGACCTTTTTTTTACCTGATTACTTCTAATTTATCTGTTTTGAAAGACAGCTGTGTAGCTGGAAGAGATCCAAACTTCCCACTGCTGCTGCTGCCAAGTCACTTCAGTCGTGTCCGACTCTGTGCGACCCCATAGACAGCAGCCCACCAGGCTCCCCCATCCCTGGGATTCTCCAGGCAAGAACACTGGAGTGGGTTGCCATTTCCTTCTCCAATGCATGAAAGTGAAAAGTGAAAGTGAAGTCACACATCGTATCCGACTCTTTGCAACCCCGTGAATAAAGAGTAAATCATACATTAACCTCCTTCCACACTTTTCCCCATGGAGTTTACTTCCTTTTTTGATGTTGCAAACTTACTTTTTTTTATTTTAAACAACTGTCTAACTTATATAAGGAAAATACTAGAACCTTTCATAATTACCAGTTGGTACAGAAAAGCTCACAAGATAACCAGGCCACAGTCAGCCAAGAAGCTATGAGTTTTGCCTATAAAATTTTAACCTACCAAGAGAAGGGGCTTAAATGGAGTTTACTTCCTTAGCAGCAAGTATCAAGAAGTGGCTTTGATTCTCTAGTCAACGGTGCCATTGATTACTACAGCAATTTTTAAATTTCTGAAGTTAATAAATTTCTTAAAATATTAGAAAAAAAAATTATTTTAGACATGGCTTATTTCATGCCCCCCTTTCAGCACAGACATCTTTCCATTTTTCCAAGGATGTGGTGTTGTCTGTTTTAACCTTTTTATTCTCCTAGTTAATGTAGGAAACTGGGGATGTTTATAGGTATTTCATTTAAAAAACAACACTCAAATAGACTTGGGAAATAAATCTTTTGGGCTAAACAAAGTTTCTTGAAGGGATGCCTCGTAAAGCCTGGATTTGCTAATGTGATCTGTGAGTCTCTGAGGGAGAGAAATCATTTCCTGTTTCCCAAACTTATTTATCTTGGGAATCTCCTTGCTCGAGATTTGCTCCACCACAAACCAAGGGTGAGGAGCACTGCGCAGGGAGCTACCTTTGAGAAACACTGACAACAGAATTTCAGTTAGAGCCAAGGATCCTTTCCTATTGGCATTCACTTCTCTGATGTCTCCTTTTGATATTTATAAGAAATTCCTAAGATTTATGCTTCTTATTGGCTGCACAAAATACTTCTACATTTTTAACCTAATAATGCTAAGAAATTTGGTGTAAGTGGTAGGTGGATTAATACCCCCATCCCTCACTCTGCTGTCTCGTGGAAAGTTATAAATGGGTGTATTTCTGTGTCTTGGTTGATTTGGGGGGCAGGTGGTGTTAATGAACCAAAGACAGCAGACACACTTGCAGGGGTGTGGGGCTGCAGGGGTCGTGAGACTGCAGGGCCACAGGAGTTCTCCCAAATCTTAGGAGGACATTGACTAGGCTTAGGTCACAGGGCTTACAGTGTATGATGGGGTGCCAGAGAAATTTCAGCTAGACCTGGGAGAAGGCTAAGGGCCCAGCCGACATCTGAGTGAAGCTCGTCAAGTTCTTAGTACAGTGTCAGCCACAAATGCTCGTGGTTAGTGGGCTCACTGTTACAATGCAGTCCATTTGCATATGTATCTCTATACCAGACCCTAGTTTGAGCACTCTCTGGGAGTTGGTGATGGGCAGGGAAGCCTAGCGTGTTGCAGTCCACGGGGTCGCAAGAGTTGGACACGACTGAGCAACTGAACTACACTGAACTGACCAGACACCATTTCCAGTCCTCTCCTCAGCATCCCATCCAAGAGACCCCCTTTCCCAAGGAGCTCTGAAGTGACCTTAACAGGAAAGAGTCCTGTGTAAAATCCGTCTGTTTATGTAAAGCCCATCTGCTTATGTAAAGCCCTTCTGAGGGACCTTCACATCCCCCTTAGATGATTGAAAACCCTGTTGTCACTAACAGACCAAGCTGGTGTTTTTGAAACGTAATGAACTACACTCCACCTACAGAAAGCCTCGAAGAGAAGGTCCTGGGAGATGAGACTCTCTGGAACCTGGAAAGGTTATGAGCAGTTTCTGTGTCTGTGGCTGCAGCCTGGCCCTAATGATGGGAGAGCAGCTGCGGAGTCGCTTAATGGCCACGTTGGGCTGGGCCTGCCTGGAGCGCTCCCCGAGTCTCCCTGGGTCTCTAATGAACAGCGCTGCGTGCGGGCAGTGATTCATCGGGCTCCTGCCTCATTAGAATGTCAAGCAAGGTTCAGCTGCCTCAAATCCCTTGTGCCAAGAAGGCAGGTTGAAATTCTAAATAAACACAACGGCAAAAAGTGTAGCATATGTAAAGGAACACGTCTCCTTTCTCTGAATTGTCTTGGCTTTCCTCTTTCTGGTGTATGTGATTTAATACCAAGTTCAAGTGTACAGGAAACTAACCTAATCAACTTATAACTGAACTTAATTTGTATTTCAAGCCCACATTCTTTCAAGATCGCTCGCTAACCTTTTCCTCTGGATTGGCACCTAGAGGATGCCTTGCCTGTCAAAGTGAGGCATGGGGAGGAAGTGTCTGTCTGTCGGGTGTGGTCTCCGTTCCACCCCACCGACCTCTGAGGGGTCTTCATTCTTGTCTAGTCTTCAAGAATCTCCCTAAGCTGGTCCCTGTTAGTGGTGAGGCCCCTCAGGTGTGCCGATCTGTGCTGTGAATGTCTGGCTTCATAAATATTCTACTGTTCCCCACACACCCATGCAAGGAATCTCTGAGGCTATTTCAGGACCATCTGCCTCAGCATCTCATGCTGCAGGCATCTTTCAGCCTGCCCCAAAGAGTCTGTGTTATGGATAAAATAATATAACCGATTCTGGCAATTTAAACAGAAAAAGGAATGTATCAGAAGTTTAACAGGTGGCCCACACAATTCACAGGAAACAGAGAATTACATGCAGGAAAATCAGCCAAAACCAGCCAAGGCAAGGCAGCAAGGACCACAATGTGGAAGGGCCTGACCAGCCAAGGCTGGGTCACGTGTTCTTTTATTGACTTTCATCATTCGTAAAGGAATGCACACACGGAGCCGGAGTTCCCTAGTGTCAGAAGAGGGTTTAGATGCTGGACAAGACATGGTAAATTCAATAAATAATGAATATCCATTCAATAGACCATGCTAGAGGTGGGAAAGTTCACGGGCTCAAATGATGCCACTCAGGTGTTAGACCCTGAGCTCTGGGCTCTCAGTCTCTCTCAGAAGGTTCTCAGTTCTATGTAAGGGCAGTAGAAGAAATATCTGTCTGCTGAGCTTGGGTCATAATCCCGAGATGGCCTTGAAGACCCTATACAAACCCTTATGTGATGTGAGCAGCATGACGATCAGTATAACCAAGAACAGTGTATGCCAGAGAGGCGGTGGTCATCTGGAGCCAGTGTCTGCACAGATGGCCTGTAAGGAATGGATAAGAGTGCAGACAACATGTGACAAGCCAGTAATGATATGGACTGTAGACCAGTCCCATCCTGGGTACCTAGAAGCAACACTAGGTGAAAGAGAGAGACCCTAGAATGACTGATACATTTCTGCTTCCTATTGGACTAGGGCACCAAAATAAACAACAAACATGGTTTAGTTAAAAAAAGAGAAGAAGATATGAGGGACTTCCCTGGTGCCCCAGTGGCTAAAATTCCATGTTCCCTATGCAGGGGGACCCAGGTTCCATCCCTGGTCAGGGAACTAGATCCCCCATGCTGCAATGAAGACTGAAGCTCTCACATGCTGGGAACTAAGACCCAGAACAGCTAAATAAATGGTGAAAGAGAGAAAAGAAAAAAAAAATTGAATTGCTTGTGAGAAAATGAAAGCTAACTGCCCAAAAGAAAATGAATTCTTAAAATGAAAAGACACAATTATGTCCACCACTGACTAGGAAAGGAGGGAATGTAATCTATGGGATCTAACTGCAGGTGGAACTTTGTGGAAGGACAGATCCAGGAGAGGAAAGGTATGTTTTTCACTCTCTGACTGAGGGTGGCCAGCTCTGAGCAAGGAAGAGGGTTTGATGGACACCAACGTGGTGTTAAAATGCAGATGATACGGCAAAGCTCTTCATCAAGTCCAGAGTCACGAATTAACCTTTACAAAATGAATGGCTTTTTCAGTGCTGAATAAAAGTCCCAGTGAAACAGAAGAGGAAAACGCTGGAATGACGCTCTAAATCTGAGTAAGATGGTGACCTTTGCATTCTAATTGCTTGCAGCTATCTAATATGACATTTGGCATTTTTTAACCTTGCACATAATAAAATAACAAATTTTAAGAAAAAATGTTGAGGTTAATAAGCTTCTCCCCAACAAAACCAGATTCACTCTAGCTGAAAAGCATTAATATAACAACAAAGACTGCATTTTGGCTACTTGACTTTTACCGTGGTATAGATAGTTAATTGGTGAATGGTTCCACACTACGAAAAATGATTTATTAAAAGGGCATTCATTGCCATTGCTGTGTTGAAGAGAGCAGGTCAATTAACTTGTGGTAAGTTAATTTATCAGCTCTTTGTCATCATTCAATCTTTTTTTTTAGATTTTTTTTTTTCCTGATATGGATCACTTTTAAAGTCTTTATTGAACTTGTTACAATATTGTTTCTGTTTCTGCTTTGTTTTTTGACCACAAGACATATGGGATTTAAGTTCCCCAAACAGGGATTGAACCCCTAGCCCCTGAATTGGAAGGTGAAGGCTTAACCAATGGATCTCCAGGGAAGTCCTATTATTTGAATCTTTAAGCTAGAGACTATGAGAAGCAGTGAGATGCGTAAGAAACACTTGACTTTGGATCAGAGCTCCCTGAGTTCTGGACTGAACAAGTTATTTAGTATCAATGTGGCCTCTCTTTCTCTAAAAGAAAATAATAACACTTGTCCAGTTGTCTCAATGGATTGTCTCTGCAAATCCATTGGACAGTGTTTTTTTTTTTTTTAATGCTTGTGGTGTTAGCTACGCATCAGGAATTAAACTTAGGATAACTTGCATTCATGACTTAGCAAGAAAAGCAAAGATTTAAGTCCCAACTATGCATCTTACTGGCTGCATGGCCCCTCTGAATCTTGCCTTCCTCATCACAGAGTGAGAATTTTATAAATGACACATCATGAACTATTGTTGAATATTAGAAATTTAGAGACGATCCTAGTGTACAAGCACACATCTGTCCAAAAAGTGTATAAATATTCTAAGATTGACAGCACACTCTTTCTCTGTTGTGCTTGAGGTTTTCCTTCCAACACATAATCACGTGCTCAGCGCTTGCCCTGCGGGGAGACTAAATTCTCGGGCGACAACTCTGGAATAGGCCTGACAAGTCTGATTGCAAGGGTGGCCATGCATGGTAAGAAGGTGACAGTTGATCTTTGCACTCTTCACGATACTTTGTTGTATTTTATGGGAAGAACTTACAGTGGAAATATTCTTTCCACTCTAAAACCCCTGGTTTGGAGAACTAATGTGGTCTTTTCTTAATTTATCTGTTCACTCATTCGATTTCTGTATTTGTACATTCATTCACTCATTATTCATTTTAAAATGTATTGCAAGCCTTTGTGTTTTATATGAGAAATAGTCTCATATATCTATCAGGAGATTGTGAGTATAAAAAAAATATTAGGCTAACAGCTAGAACAAGCCAGTTAATTTACAAAATCAGGGCTTTTTAAAAATCACCAGATGGCTGAATGTGAAAAATAATAAAGAAAAAAACCTAAATGAACTACATTCCAGGAGGTGACAAACTTCCTAAAGAAGAAGAGATTTGTAGCTGCTTTCCTTGTTGGCAGCAAGATGAGAAGAGAAAGGATTCCTCATAGAAGGAGATGCATGGAAGCCATGTGGAACTTTGTTGCACTTTTAATGACTGCATGGGGGCTGGCATCAAGATTAAAATTCCAAGCAGTTCTAGCCACAGATGAGGTTTTAACCCAGCCGACTGGGGGACTGGGAGTGTGTGCCAAAGGCACAGGGCAGGGCAGGGGTGGGCAGGAGAGAAGCCCTCAGGCATTCCAGATCTGCACTAAGCACACTCCAGTGACCTTCTAGAAGCAAGAGCAGGACAGCAAGCCAGGCAGGGAGAAGTCTCAAAAGGTGCAGAAAGCTGGAGAGAGAAAAAAAGAGTAACCAGCAACCCAAAAAGTTGACAGTTGGGCTGGAAAACAAAAAATGACCACTAGAATCCTGCCAGTGCTCAGATCCCAAGCCTTTCTGAAGTGCAACCACTGATCCTCCCTTAGAAACATTGGAAAAAGTAGTCAACTGCATTCAACTAAACCTTCAGCAGACCCAGCCTAACTGCAGATTAAATTGACCTTACACTATCCCTTCCTCACACATACTAGTAGCTTGTCAACTCTTTTTATGCTCTTTTTCTAGGATAAATGTCATTTTACAACTTTTCTTTTATATACAATGTTATGTATTCAATAAAAAATATTATACAAATAGGAGCAAGAAAGTGAGAATCATGGACAGAAGAGTAAATAGTTAAATATTTTAATAGACTCAAGATGGATGATTGGAATGATCGGAAAGGACTTTAAAATAACTATAATAAGAATGTTCAAAGATGTAGTGGATAAAATGAACATGCTGAAATGGGAATTTCAGCAGAGAGGAAGTAGTTTTAAAAAAGTTAATGAAAATTCTAGATAGAAAATATATCATAAATGTAGAATTCATTGAATGGACATCATAACACACTGGTCAAACGGAAGTAAATTTTAGTAACTTGAAGAATGGAAATTATCCAAACTGAGGGACACAGAATGGAAAGAATAAGAAGAAAGAGCATAGCACTTGAGATATATGGGATAATAGCAAATGGTCTATCACACGAGTAATGTGTGTCCCAGAAGCAGATGAGAGAGAAAATAGGGTGAAGCAATTTTGAACAGATAATGGCCAAGAATTTTCCCAAATTGATAAAAGACATAACCTACAGACCCAAGAATTTCAGTGAATCTTGAGTTAAAAACAGAAAGAAAAGAAAATCACCACACATTGGAACATCATAGTTAAAATGCTGAAAACCAAAGATAAAAAAAAAAATCTTAAGAGCAGTCAGGATAAGATCTACAACTTTCAAAGCAACAAAAATAAGATTCAGAACTGATTTCTTAGAAACAATGGAGGCCTGAAGATAATGGAACATCTCTAAACTGCTGGGGTGGGGGTTGGGGGGGAATGTCAACCTAGAATTTTATATCGATGCAATTATATTTAAAAATTAAATGAAAATAAACATAATTTTAGGTTCTCTGGTGGCTCAGCAATAAAGAATCTGCCTTCGATGCAGGAGCTGCAGGAGACTCAGGTTTGATCCCTGGTTTGAGAAGATCCCCTGGAGACAGGCGTGGCAACCCACTCCAGTGTTCTTGCCTAGAGAATCCCATGGACAGAGGAGCTGGCAGGCTACGGTCCATGGGGTCGTAAAGAGTTGGACCTGACTGAAGCGACTTAGCAACAGCACAGCAAACATAATTTCAGGGACTTCCCTTGTGGTCCAGTGGTTAAGAATCCACTTTTCAATGTCAGGGGCACAAGTTCAATCCCTGTCTGGGAACTAAAATCCCAATGTACCACAGAACAACTAAGTTTGCATGTCACGACTAGAGAGCCCTAGTGCTGCAATGAAAAATTCTGCCTGATGCAACAAAGATCCCGCATGCCGCAACTAAGATGCAATGGAGCCAAAACAACAACCAAACAACAACAAAATCCAAAACCATCATTTTCTTTATACAAACAACCAAAAAACCCTTTGCCAGAAAAACTGCCCTAAAGAAATATCCAAGAAACTTTTTCATAGAAAGGGAAAATGACGCCAAAAGAATGTCTAAGTCTATAGTAAAAAATGCAGAGAACCAAAAAGGGCAAATATGAGAAAAATCATGAAAATTTATTTTTAAATTGTTTACAACAGTTATTGAAATATTTTTAAAACTTTATGTACATGCCATACTTATAAATACATAGGTAAATATTTTAAGAGGTTTTTTCACTTTAAAGCAAAATTAATAAAGTATCCTTAGTTTTATAGTATGCATAGAAGTTAATTATGAAACAAGAAAAGCGTAAGAGCAGGGAGAAAATGGAATTAAACTGTTGTAAGATTTTACAGTGTTTATGAAATAGTTTAATATTTGAATGTGAAAAGTTGGAGTTGAGTATTGTAGTCTCTAGAAGAAGTAGTAAAAAATAAATAAACACAAAGGGTTTTATCTGGAAATTCCATAGAAGAGACAAAATGGAATTCTAAAAAATATTTGATAGACCCAAAAGGCAAAAAAGAGGAAATCAAAGAACAAAGAACATGTCAAAAAAAAGAGAAATCAAATATACCAATTGTATCAACAGTTATTAAATGTGAATGGATTATACTGTAAAGCATTATGTAAATATAAATTTCAGTAATGATAAAAATAGCAGCTAATATTTATTGACTGTTTATCACATATCAGACATTCTGCTAACCCATTTGTGTTTTATCTTGCTTATTCCTTACAATAGCCTAGGTACAATATTATTTGCATCCATATTTTGTGCATATGAAAACTCAGATTGAGTATAGTCATTGCCTATTGTTACACGGCCCCAAGACAAAGCCAGGATTCAAACCCAGGAAGTATGACTTCTGAGCTTATACCACTTGGTTATTCTGAATATGATACTGATAATGATGCCACTGATATGATGAAGAATAGTTATTGTCAAGTCACCCCTGCGGTGTTTGACATCCCATAAAAGGGAATATGGTGGGAATGATAATCCCTATTCCAGGGGAAATTTTTAGCTTGAAAATCCATAATAAACATGTAAACTGGTAAGTATATATATTTCAGAACGCTATATATACCAGTACTTATATTCATGGTAACATAAGTTGAAGTTCAGCCAATCCTGTGGCACTGTCCTTTAATATACAGCTCATATGTGACATCAAAGCTTCATCAATCTTAATTCTACCTCTTCAGAATCTGATGTGGCTAAAATACAATGCCATACACCCTTGTAATAATTGTAAGAAAGGGTTTTGCTAGAGAAATAAGCAAATGGTTCAGAGAGGTCCTTTGGACTCCCTTTGCTGGGGCATGGACACATCACTGCCCAGGTACCAGAACTGCTCACTCTGGGCTCTGCCCCTGTTCCTGGGGTTTAGCTGCAATTCTATTGTAGCCTTCAAGTCACTCCTGGGCTGTACAACCTCCCCTCCTGGGCTTGAGCCAGGCTGTGATCTCAGAGGAAGCAGAGAGCAGGCCTGGGTGTGTGGCCACGAGTGCCCTCGTATGAGGGCAGGATGGGCTGCAAGGCTTAAGGTGCAAGGGAGTGGGCAGAAAGAAGTGTGAACGACAGAACACCTGCAGGAGACAAGGAGGAAATGAGGGAGCTCAGAAGTCAGACTCCTCTGAGGAAAGGGAGTATATTAGTCAGGGTTCTTCAGAGAAGCAGAACCAACAAGATGCGGGGTGTGTATGCATAAGAACACATATGCATGTAAATTATGTGTTATATGCCATGCACACATTAAGTACATACATAGTGAAGTAGTGAAGTCGCTCAGTCATGCCCAACTCTTAGTGACCCCATGGACTGTAGCCTACCAGGCTCCTCCCTCCATGGGATTCTCCAGGCAAGAGTACTGGAGTGGGTTGCCATTTCCTTCTCCAGGGGCTCTTCCCGACCCAGGGATCGAACCTGGGTCTCCTGCATTGTAGGCAGACACTTTAACCTCTGAGCCACCAGGGAAGCAGTATATTTTATATATGTGAAAATGTATATGGATTTATTATAAAAGCATGGCTCACACGGGCTTCCCCAGTGGCTCAGTGGTAAAGAATCCACCCAAAATGCAGGAGATGAGGGAGACCAAGGTTCAGTCCCTGAGTCAGGAAATCTCCTGAGAAGGCAATGGCAACTCACTCCAGTATTCTTGCTGGGAAAACCCCATGGACAGAGAGGAGCCTGGAGGGCTAGGGTCCTCGGGGCTGCAATGATCAGACATGACTAAGCAACTGAGTACGGTGGGCTCACGTGAAGATATGGAGGCTGAGAAGTCTAAGATCCGCAGTTAGCAAGTTAGCAAGACCCAGGAGAGCCGACCGCATGGTTCTCATAGTTCTAGTATGACAGCTCAAGACCCAGGAAGAGCCCAAGTTTCAGTTCAAGTCCAAAGGCAGGAAAAGGCTAATGTCCCAGCTCAGCAGTCACATGGGGGAGCTCCCTTTTACTGGACCATTTTGTCTTCAGTGGATACGAGAGACGCCCACACTAGGGAGAACAATCTGCTCAATTCAGACTATAGATGACATGGTCATTTTCTCCAGAATCATTTTCACAGACACACCAAAGTAACGTCTGACTAATGTCAGGCCACCTTGTGGCCCAGTCAAGTTTGACACATAAAATGAACAAGAGGAGGGAGATTTTCTTGTGCCTTTGTTCTCAAGTAAGAAGGGGAAGGATAGTTGAGGTCATGTCTCCTGGCCCTACATGATTCCCTTATTATTTTTATAGGAACTCTTTGATACATATGGATGAAAATACGTAATAACACATATAAATTCTAAAATACATTAAAAAATTAGTCACCTCCCTCCCCAACAAATAACAAGTGTCAATGTCTTCTCACTTCTAGAGATGTGTGCCAAAGGCTCTAACGTCATGTTATGGGGGAAAAGAAATAGCACTGGTAATTCTCAGATGAAGCTTTGTATGCCATAAAAATGTGGCTGTTTTGAATCAGGCTTCAGGGTCAGTCTACCCCAGAAGATAATGGAATATTTGTTTAGACATCTTAAGACACACTTGGGGCAGCTTCCTGGGGACCAGCAGTCACAACGTCACTCATCTTTCTCCAAGGTCACTTCATGGGCGGCCCTGTGATACCAGATGGGTCTCCTCTCTCTAGTACCGCCTGGTGTGTCCCTTCATAGGGCTTCACTGATTGAAGGTACCTCAGTGATCGCTTAGGAGGGGTAAAGTGTCCTAACGGTGCAGAGCCGCAAGGTGCATGCTGTCTAAATGCTTACTCATGCATCATTATTTCACATGAATATTAATACATTAGCAGAGGAAAAGGCCCTGGCCAGGTCCCTTATCCAGGATCACCTGCTCCCTAGGGCAGTCTTCCCTAGGAAGGACTGTCAGAAAATATGCAAAATGCCCTTATTTTAATTAATTATGAAGTTGAAGTGGCTGGCAGGTTGTTTGCCAGCAGCTGTGAACAGTTTTCTGATAGCTATTTCCTCGGCCCATCCAGTGAAGTTATCGGCAGGCTTTCCAAAGCAGCACAGAGCCTGGCAGAAACCAGAGGTTCACAAAGTATTTGCTGAGCAAATGAATGAGTTGAATGAACAAACCCTAAAGTGCAAATAAGAAATAACCTCAACTCAGAACATGGGGAGCATGAGAAAGGAGCCAGGAATTTGAAATGGAGTTCCTTTAAACATTATATTCGGGAGGCAAGAGAGTCAGGGTTGATTACCCTGCAATGGTGCAAGTGTCCGTGGCATTACATTTGTGATCCACTTAGCTGCGGAATTTCAAGATTTTCTGGTTTCAAAATGCCGCTGTGCTTCAGCAATGCCGCTTCCTTTTAGCACTGTTATTTTAAGTCTTTCCCCCATACCCATCTCACCTCACGGATGTCTCTGAAAGTCACAAGGAGAGACTATTCTGGAAAATGCCCTTATCAAATGATGATAATATACTCAGTTGCCCTATTTTTTTTTTAAACTGCTTTCTTATTTTAGAATGGAATTTTTCAACTGGAGTCTTAAAAACCCACATGAATCACTGAACTAAGATGATTCCTGACTTGGACAGAGAAGTCAGGCATCAGAGCATTGATCAGTTATCTTTGGCTGTATAACGAACTTTCTGCAGGTCGGTATTCTGGACTGAGCTCAGCTGGGCTTTTCTGGTCTGGAGGCAGGCTTGACTCTTCTTAACTGGACTCACTGAGGTGTCTGCTGGGCCAGTTGAGGCTGGTTAGTTTACAAAGGCCTTGGATGGGACAGCTGGTTGACAAGGGTCTGTCTCCATGTGGTGTTTATAGGGCACACCCCAAAGCACAAACGCTTTCAAAGTCTCGGCTTATGTCCCATTTACTACAACCCCTGAGCGTGGGAGGCATTCTAAGGGCAAGGATATAGGAGGAGTGAATAAATGCGGGGCTGTAACTGCAACACTCTGTGTATTAAAATAGATTCTAAGATACATGGGGATCCAGGAGGCCCAGATTTGTCACCGTGACGCCGTCTCATCAGAAACAGAAATATGACTCAGGGCCTGTCCTTCTGGGCATTCAGACACTCCTGTTTCTGCACTTCCTCCCCCATGCCTCCTTTCCGTCCCTTCCTCCTGACTCTTCTGTGGCTTCATCACTCTCTGCTTCCTGATATTTTTCTGTTCAGGTGGCCCTGCAAGTGCCTGGCAGGGATGATAAATGAGCCTGACTTCCTGGGCGACGTGACTGTCCAGAAACACAGCCTGGAGCATGCACAATGCGGCAGCAGTTTCCACCCACAATGCAAATGCCGTAATGTGCTGCGGGGTTGGGCAGAGGTCACCACCACAGAAACAGAACCCCCATTTGAGGTTGGCATTCTAGGCTACAGGCAGCTTTGCTTAATTAGAGGAATAAGCAAATAGGTACCCCAGGGTAGCTTCTGGATTGTCTCAACAGACTAAAACGTAGAAGTGAAAAGCCTGCCTGCAATTAAGCAAAATTCACTGTGATCTGGCTGTCTGGTTTAGTTCATGCAAATTATATATAAAGAATCAAAGAACCATAAAGAAAAGCAGAAGCATCGGTTGCCATTGCAAATCTGATAAGTGTCTTTGATCAAGGAAAGCTTTCTTACCAAATAGGCTCTGAGCTCCCAATTACCTATGGATTTATTTACAAGAGAAATGAGCTCTCAGCAGTCCTCATTACTAGTCTGCTCGATAAAAAGATCAACTAATCAATGATGAGTGCTGGTTTCACAGTGTACGGTACAGATAAAATAAAACAACAAGGACCCCGCCCTTCCAGAGCTGATGTAGCAGATCACACCGGTGCAAAGAGAGTAGACAACAATAATAAATACAGAACAGCAATAATAAATACAACATTCAACATCAGCTAAATGCTAGGGCTCTATTGCATACTTTACATGCATCGCTGATATTAATCTTTAAAACCAATGATGAGGTGGCCATGACTATCTCACATTGCCAAAAGGAGAAAACCAGATCTCCAACAGGAATTGCAAATACACAAGGTCACAAGGTTGGGAAAGTCTGAATCCTAAACTCACATTCAGGCCTGAGTTTGACTCCAATTTCCATTTTTTTACACTATCTCTTGTGATAATAAATGGTAAGCAAAGGCAATGCAAATACTTCAGTGACATTCACTAAACGACTGATTGAGGGTCAGCCTTGAGCCGGGCACAGATGCTGGAGGTTTGAATACAGAGTCCTTAAGAAGCTCAGAAACAGACGTACTGACTTTGAGAACTTACTTACGGTGACCAGGCGGGAGTTTGGGGTTAGGGGAGAGATAGATTGGCAGTTGGGACTGACACGTACATACTGATATATTTAAAACAGATAATCAACAAGGACCTACTGTAAATACAGAGAACTCTGCTCAGTATTCTGTAATAACCTAAATGGGAAAAGAATTTGAAAAAGAATAGAAACATGTGTGTATAACTGAATCACTTTGCTGTATACCTCAAACTAACACTACTTTGTTGGTCAACTATACTCCAATAAAAAATAAACATAAAAAACTAAAGTGCAAGCCTGGTGTCAGGGTGAGTCAGAAGGCAGCCTGTTGCTCTCTGATCAGTGTAAACCCAGATCTGTGATTGTGGAAGAAGCTAGAGCAGAAACAAAGCGCAGACCAAAGAGCTATTTTTTCCTTCTGTTTCCTCCAGCCTTTCTCTGTGTAGATATGTCTCCTCCCAGGGAAAGCCTTGGGCTTGTCAACTGTGTTACAAATGTCTTAAACTAGACTAACCCCATAGTTCTTGTGACTATTGAAGTCAAGGGGAAAAAAGCAAGAGAAACTAACACCAGCTACTGTGACTATTTTCAAGCTATCTTCTGGCTCTAAATTTATTCTAGTTTTAAAAGAACATTAATGATTCTTATCTCATTTGATTCTTTTACTATCTCTGCAGTGTTACCAATATTTTGCAGGCAACAGAACAGAGAGAGGTTAAAATTCTCAAGGTGACAGTTTTCATTTGCTGGGGCTGCCGTAATAAAACACCACTGACTGGGAGACTTCAATAAGACATCATTTCCTCACAGCTCTACTGGCTGGGAGTCTCAGATAAAGGCATCGGCAGGTTGGGCTTCTCTTGGGGCCTCTTTCCTTGGCTTACAGATGGCGTGTTCCTGCTGAGTCCTCACAAGGTCTTTCTTTGGCTCTGTGCCTGTCTGTGTTCCAATCTCCTCCTCTTATAAGGACACTAAACATACGGGTTAGAATCAACTCCAAGAATTCCACTTGGACTGCACCTCATCTTTAAAGGCTTTGTCTCCAAATATAGTCACATTCTGAGGTTCTAGGGTCAAGGGGCTTCAACATATGAATTTGGGGGAAGAGACACGGTTGAGTTTATAATAGTAATCCACCTGTGGGACACGGGAGCCAGGATGTAAGACATTTCTGTTTCCATCTGAAGTTACTCATTTACAACTCGAGTATCTTCCTTTCCCTGAATAAGCTCACTCTTTTTCTCCAATCTTGGCTTACTTCATACAGTAGCTTATCTGAAAAGACTTAGATCATCCTTCCCTTCTATCTGAAGGTTCAAATATATCCATTTCATGGCACACTAGAAATCCTACTCTTTTGGTGAAGATACCTGATTCTGCAATTGGAAATAATTATTTCCTCACAGGAATCCCCACTGGCAATTCTATTCTCCTGCAAAACTTTCAACTTTCTCCTTTTTAGAATAAATGTCGTTCGTCTCTCTTGTTCTAAATTTATAAGCTCTCAACTGTATCTTTCCAGGTTTCTTTGTGAGCACACTCTGAGTGAGGCATAGTCCTAGATGCCTAGTGAATAAGATACATAAGATCCCTTTTTTTGGGAAATTTCACCTTAGTTTGGAAACAAACTATACATAATAAGTAAACTAGACTAATTTGAATAGTACCAACTCATAAGAATACAATTAAATAGAGGAAAGGAATGAAGGATGACTGTAGATGGGGTGGGGAGTCCAATTTCATTGGCCAAGGAATAGCTCTCTGGAGAGATGTTTTAAACTCAACCTAAATGATAAGAAGATGTCAGCCCCATGAACTGGGAAGAGGGCTCCAGGCAAAGAAGCAGCAGGTATGAATATTCTTAAGTCGGGGGGAGGGGGGGACTTGGTATATTCAAGAACAGAGGTTATGTGATTGCAACAGAGCAAGTGAGAGATTCAGAGATAAAGGTCAGCAGGCAGCAGACTTGTCAGTCCTCGTGGGTAACAGCAAAGAAGCTGACTAGTGATCTTCATACAATGAGAAGTATAATACAGTCCCTTCTTATCTGCAGTCAACTTCGGTCCAGAAATATTAAATGGAAAATTCCAGAGACAGATAATTCGTATGAGCACTGTTCAGAGGAGCATGATGACATGCCTACCAGCCAACTCCATCCCACCTGGACATGGAACATCCCTTCACCTGGCGCATCCTACCCATTGGTCACACAGTAGCCATCTTGGTTATCAGAGCCACGGTTCCAGCACCACAGTGCTTGTGTTCAATCCCTTATTTTGCTTCATAATGGTCCCCAAGAGTGAGAGTAGTGATGCTGGCAATTCGGATGTTCCCTTACTGTGCCTAATTTAGAAACTTCACTTTAACACAGATAAGCATGTACAGGAACAAATATACTCTTAATATGTACAGGAGTCAGTACTATCCCCAGCTTCGGGCATCTCCTGGGGATCTTGAAACATATACCCTATGGATAAGGGGGAACCACTGTATCTCTTGGATGAAACGGATGTTTAATAAATGTCTTCAAATACTAATTAAATTCAGTCTGCCCAGATTTGGTTGTTCTGGCAACCTGGATGAACTGGTCTACATAAAAATGAGGACATTATGGTCAACCTCTCCATGTGGGCTGTGTTCCAGTTACACACTTTAGCTTTTTCACCCAGTTGTAAGAATCTAGATCAAATAATTCCCTGTATTTTCCACAGGGAGTCTTATTTCCTGTTAGTGTCAAGTAATTTAATATCACTACATTTTTATTAATTAGCTGAAGATTTTAAGATAGCAAGATCTTAAGACATTAATCCTCTCAAGATATCAATATTTCCTAAACCCTGATGGCAAATATTAGGCTTCCTCTCTAGTGCAAGATTTGAGTGCATGATTTCATGCAAAACTTTTTTATAACAGAAATTTAAAAAAAAAAACCTGTTGTGATTATCCATCTTTAGAATTGAAATATCTTTGGTTCTTGATGTGACCTTCATTTCAGGCTGGGCTGAATTTCTGCTAGGGAGAAGGATGTGAATGCAAAAGTCCTATTTTCAGGAATAAATAGCAGCATCTTTTCTATTCTCTTAAACACAAGATAAAATATAGTTTGTGGCAGGTGTAGAGCTCTCTCTTCACAGTACAAGGAAAGCTAGAGAAAAATCATTTCCACATTAGAATTGAGATGATTCATCATTTTTTTCTCCCATGAATCTCATAGAAATACTTTTGCCCTGAATATCTTCTCTAAGCAAAGTTGCAAGGTTTGTAACTACTAAGAGTCTTGGAAAAGACACACATTTATTCTGAAAATTAGAAACATATATTCATCCATTCACATGCCCTGAAAGAAGAAAATTTGCACATTATCTCTACTTCATTGTCCTTAGTGTGGAAGTCTTTTCTTTTTTTAAACCCAGCAAATAAAATTGAGTGGAAAGGCAAAAATGTGAATTTGAAAGGACATTTGGTTTTAGAACTTCACTCGAATTCTTTAAAAGCACAGATATTGACGTATATTCAATAAAACAGTGTGTTCTTTCCAATTACTTTTATTTGCTAATTCAATAATTTAGCAATTATATTTGCATAAAATAGAGGAAAAGCAAAGTGATCTCTTTTATTATGGGTGATGCTGAAGGAAACAAATTAATACATCACTACTTAGGTCTGCAGGGGTTCTTTTAGCAAATAAAGACTGTCTCCCATAAAAAAGAAACAAAAGGGAAATTAAGATATCCAATCAGATCCACAAACCAGAGGCACATGTGAATAATGATTACGAATGGTGTTATTTTTTTGATTGCTCTTCCAACCATCTTACTGTATCTAATAAATCTGGACACCTCATTTTGTTTTCCTGATACTTCTACCATGTACAAACCAACTTATTTGTTGGTACCACCCGGTTTTAATTCACCAACATCTACTAATATCCAATTTTTACCACTGTATGAGTCCTTTAAATTGCAGCAATACTTGGGCCCATCCATGTATGTGATCTTGAAGGCTTGTAAACACATCAAAAGGTATCAAGGCTAAAACAAGAAAAAAGGAATAGCAGAGCTTGCTGCTTCCCAAGCCTAGTAACCCTGAAGATACAATCCTGACTTGACCTGGTGATTTTGACACCAGGTCAGCATATTCCTAGATAGCATATTAAAAAGCAAAGGCGTTACTTTGCCAACAAAGGTCTATCTAGTCAAAGCTATATGGTTTTTCCAGTAGTCATGTACGGATGTGAGAGTTGGATTATAAAGAAAGCTGAGCACCGAAGAATTGATGCTTTTGAACTGTGATGTTGGAGAAGAAACTTGAGAGTCCCTTGGACTGCAAGGAGATCCAATCAGTCCATCCTAAAGGAAATTAGTCCTGAGTGTTCATTGGAAGGATGGATACTGAGGCTGAAACTCCAATACTCTGGCCACCTGATATGAAGAGCTGACTCATTTGAAAAGACCCTGATGCTGGGAAAGATTGAAGTTGGGAAGAGAAGGGGACAACAGAGGGTGAGATGATTGGATGGCATCACCGACTGACATGTGTTTGCCTAGACTCCTGGAGTTGGTGATGGACAGGGAGGCCTGGCGTGCTACAGTCCGTGGGGTGGCAGAATTGGACACGACTGAGTGACTGAATTGAACTGAACAGCACCTTCAGTGTGTCGTTCAGCCTACATGGGGGCACCTCATCTTGCTGTATCCACAGTGTGTTAATTGCAATGAGAATGTCAAGTTCATTTAAGTGATATCGAATCACAGAAAGTACATGGGCTTTGGACAGAATTAGGATTGGATCTAAGGTCTATCACTCACCGGATGTACTGGCTTAAGTTTCAATTACTTCAACTGTGAATGGTGATAGTACATGTAATTTACTGGATGTACTGAAGATTATGTCAAGTTAAGTATGTCAAGCATCTAGTACAGCATGAAAATTCTTCCACTTTTTCCCTCTCAGATAATTTTGCTCTTGACTACGTCCAGAAACAAAAAGTTCTCTTCTCCCAACTTTCATAAAGACATATCAAAGCTTAGAAAAGCCCAGAGAAAAGCAGTTAGAAAAAAAGAGAGGTAGCTCCTAATGGCATCAAACTAAACACATCTAGCACTCTTCTGACATTAAAGATTGAGTCTGGTATAGCATATGATATGAATTAAATAAAAAACTATCAGAAAAGCAGAATTTTAAAGCATTTCTTTAAATTTAAGAAGGTAACACAATGATACACAAGATGCACAGAAATTACACAAAAATAAAGCAAGAATTTAGAGAACAGACCAAACAAAGTCATATAAATAGATTAGGGGGGAATGCCAAGATAAATTGATGGGTATTGAATCCATGATGGGATAAAGTAATTATTAAAGTGTAAGTTTTATAAAGGTAAAACTGTGACTCTCATATAGATGTAAAATAAAAACGTGTCAAATATTATATTTAATTTATTAAAGAGGGAAACAGCATAATGTAAAGCCCAGTCCACAGAGCCCTGGAGAAACTGAAACTGTTAGGATAAGGTTAGTGCTGGGTTAGATAGAAACCTGCGGAGAAGGCGATGGCCCCCCACTCCAGTCCTCTCACCTGGAAAATCCCATGGACAGAGGAGCCTGGTGGGCTGCAGTCCATGGGGTCGCTAAGGGTCAGACACGACTGAGCGACTTCTCTTTCACTTTTCACTTTCATGCGTTGGAGAAGGAAATGGCAACCCACTCCAGTGTTCTTGCCTGGAGAATCCCAGGGACAGGGGAGCCTGGTGGGCTGCTGTCTATGGGGTCGCAGAGAGTCAGACACGACTGAAGTGACTTAGCATCAGCAGCAGATAGAAACCTGATTAATGACTTGGAGAGCGATCAGCTATAATTTGAGGGATATCTGGTCCACTGGACAGAGATTATTTACATTTCTATTGGACAAAAGTCTACCAGTTGATCTTGTCCTTGCGAGTTGCAAAGTAACTTACCCAATAGAGAGCCAAGACCAGAAAGATCATCCAGGGACTTCTTCGTCAATATCTAACCTTCAGGTAAGTTTTTCAGACAGTGTAAAGTAACATCATGTGGGATACCTCTCATCTCTTAAAGTAGACATGGGGAACAGTTACTGCCTAGTTCCACAGAACACTTCTTGGGCCATTTTTACTCAATAGCATAGTCACTACTCTTGGCCAAAATGCTTGTTTCTCTGATTGTAGGCGTGAACTCATGTCATGGTCCCCAAGCTGAAGGAAGACATCCAGTAAGGGATACTTGGATGAGCTGCCTTCTTTGTCTGGAAAAGTCTTTTATTCGCCATTTTAATAACATTAACTTGACAGGAGTGGGGTGCCATTTGAAACTTCAAAGTTGATTCCTTAAAATTCATCAAACTGTAATTTATCTGGAAGGAAGTATTAAAGACAGGGGTATTGAATTAAGATAATTTGGGCCTTTTTATTGTATTTTAACACAAATTGGAAAAATAATAGGAGGAATTAAAGAAGGAACAAAAACTGAAGATGGGCTTGAACATTCTGTAAAGCTACCAGAGGCATAAGAACAAAATTTCTTTCATACTCCACAGGTCTGATAGTATAAAAAGCTGAGACTTATGACTGCTCTGGTGATAATAAATTTTATTTATGTTTAAAATAAAAAATAAGCAAGCCTATAATTTGAGTTGCGCAGGGATGCATAAAGAATGTTATGCTCACTGAGACATTCAAGGAAAGGAAGACTGACAGGTAATAAAACTATATTTTAATCTGTCAGGGATTTTAAAGTCATTTCTCTATTACATAAAACAGGCTAATTTAAAATGTTTTTCTGGGATCACATTGAATTCCTGGAAAAATTAATTTTCAGTAGAGAGAAATACGCTTTTTTCTCCCTAATAAATAACTAATTGGCACTTGTCTTTTTCACGGAAAGAAGTTATTGAGATGGTTAGAAATGGAAGCCTGCCCAGTTATTAAAGCCTCTCCATCTTCCTCACTCTGTGCCAGCCAGTGGCCGGTGTGGCTGACAGAATTCAGAAGGAGAGAGGCGAGCATATGGCAGAATGAGTTTTGAGCCCCATAGAAATCTCCCTCGGTCCCTGCTCCATCTGTGCTTGTGGGTACCTCTCCCCACAGCGCAGAGATGCTGAGCTCAAGACAGGAGGAATGTATGACGGGAATTTGCAGAAACAGCTTTGTGTCGTGCTAAGCGTTAGCAAAACACTTCCATTCCACAGCACACATCTCAAACCAAGAGTACTAAGGAGCCCAAGTTTATCTGAGGGCACTTAGAGAGATCCTTCGAGTTCAGTGCACAAAGAAAACTTCCTGGATGAAGGCGATGTGAAATGAGTGCTGGAATATGTCAGTGTTTGGCTTTGGGGTCTGGGAAAGGATGTGTTGTGTAAATCATTGGCCTCCTGGGAAACATCAGAAATACATTTGGATGGCCAGGGAGTCCTGAGAGGGCTCAAGGCAGGCAAATCGTTCAGTTGGAATATTTCTCATGTGCACCTTCAATCCAAAACAATTTTGCTGACAGAGGCTGAATGAAAGAAAAATGGAGCCAGAGATTTGTGTTTTATTGTGCTAAGAGTGCTGTTAGGGCACTTTTTATTAATCAGTTGTTGTTGTTGTTTAGTGGCTAAGTCCAGTCCCACTCTGCAAACTTCATGGACTGCAGTATGCCAGTCTCGTCGTCCTCAGCCATCTCCCGGAGTTTGCTCAAATTCATGCCCATTGAGTCGGTGATGCTATCTAGCTATCTCATCCTCTGCCTTCCCTTTCTCCTCCTGCCCTCATCTTTTCCATCATCAGGGTCCTTTCCAATGATGTCTCTGCTTTTTAATATGCTGCTTAGGTTTGCCATAGCTTTCCTTCCAAGGAACAAGCATCTTTTAATTTCATGGCTGCAGTCACCACCTGCAGTGATTTTGGAGCCCAAGAAACTAAAATCTGCAACTGCTTCCCCTTTTCGCCCTTCTATTTGCCATTTGGTGATGGGACTGTATGCCATGATCAATGCCAAGTTTTTCAATGCCAAGTTTCAACCCAGCCTTTTCACTCTTCTCTTTTACCCTCTCAAAAGGCCCTTTCGTTCTTCTTCACTGCCATTAGAGTGGTATCATCTGCATATCTGAGGTTGTCGATATTTCTCCTGGCAATCTTTATTCCAGCTTGTGATTGATCCAGACCTGCATTTTAAGCCAGGTAACAATATACAGCCTTGATGTACTCCTTTCCCAATTTTGAACCAGTCAGTTGTCCCATGTCTGGTTCTAACTGTTGCCTCTTGGCCCACATACAGGTTTCTCAGGAGACAAGTACGGTGGTCTGGTACTCCCGTCTCTAAGAATTTTCCACTGTCTGCTGTGACTCACACAATCAAAGGTTTTAGTGTAGTGAATGAAGCCAAAGTAGATATTTCTCTGAAACTCCCTTGCCTTCTCCATGATCCAATGAATGTTGACAATTTGATCTCTTGTTCCTCTGCCTTTTCTAAATCCAGTTTGTACATCTGGAAGTTCTCAGTTTATGTACTGTTGAAGTCTAGGCTTGAGAGATTTTAAACATAACCTAACTAGTGTGTGAAATGAGCATAGTTGTATGGTAGTTTGAACATCGTTTGGCACGGCCCTTCTTTGGGATTGGAATGAAAACAGACCTTTCTAGTCCTGTGGCCACTGCTGAGTTTTCCAAATTTCCTGGCATACTGCGTGCAGTGCTTTAACAGCATCATCTTTTAGGATTTGAAACAACTCAGTTGGAATTCTGTTTTTAGTCGGTAGTCATTGTTTTTCCAAAATGTAGGGTAACACAGGAAAACATTCTGTTCTCATGTTTCGTTCTCTCCATATCTCTCATCTTTCCTCAAGCAGTGTTGAGGGCCCCGACTCTCTCCCATTTTGACTGCTGAACCCTAGGCTACCACCCTGCTCTTGGGTCTCAGCACGAAAAGGGCGTGGAAAGAGGGGGCAGTGAGCAGGGGCCTGGGGACAAGCCCACCACATTGCAGCACTGCTCTCCCTCCCTCTCAGACACATGCACATCCACGCCAACATGCCACGCCATACCGCAAACTGCGCACATCCACGCCAACATGCCACGCCATACCGCAAACTGCGCACATCCACGCCAACATGCCACGCCATACCGCAAGCTGCGCACATCCACGCCAACATGCCGCGCCATATCGCAAACTGCGCACATCCACTCCAACATACCATGCCATACCGCAAACTGCAGACAATGGGACGCATTCTCAGTCACTAACTTAGGCCCGTGGACTATTGGCTCCATCAGAATCGGCCCTCAAAGCTGAGAGGTAAGGTTAAAGTCCAAACTCTTGCTCAGTTTCCAAGCTAGAAGTCCTGAGTTTAGAGTTTAGTTAACTCATTTAAGTCATTCCTTTCACTGTTACCTCATTATTAACCAGGGCATTTTTGCAGAAACGAATGCCTGTGGCCAGTAATTTTCTTTTGGCTAGCCAAAAATTAATTCCGTTGTTTCACTAAGACTTTCCAGGTTATTATATTCAATAGTTACACCTGACACACCTGTAAAGTCTTTTGATTTTCACGAAATGTTGTCTTCAATCCGCTTTTCTGTAGAAGGAGCAGCTCATTCCCCAGCACCAAGAGTTTCCTTTTCACTTTCCGCATCAGAACCAATCACTTTTATCTTTTTGTTAGCCTAATATTCACATCTTCTGAGTCAGAACTATATTCTAAAGGACTATCATTTTCTGAGACACTAGTATATATGATGCTCCGACAATCAGAGAAAGTATGTACATAAAGTTCACCAAAAAGTCTTCACTGAAAATTCTGCGATGTTTGAAAATTTTTTGAAAATTTTATGTTTATAATATACACACATTTGGAACAAAAATATAATGGAGCAAAATGTAAATGGTAAATGATAATGACAATATAAATGTAAAGAATAATGACAATTATTATCTGAAAAATGAACCTTGATCAATTTTAAGCTCTAACAACTTCACACAGTGTTATTACTTGTATCACTCTCTAAAACAGTATTGATACATTTCTGATCAATAATGCTTGAGTAACAAAAGATGTATTAATACACCTCTGGTCAATAATGTGTTACATTAGAGAAACTTTGGGGAATTTTAGTGAATGCAACCTATACAGGATACAGCTGAGAAAGTACTCAGCCACATTGCATTTGAAATCACAAAACCTTTTTATTTTCCTAATTTTTTTTTCTGGAAAATGCTAACCTCAGAACCAACATAGTATCCCCTCCTCCATGTGTATCAATCAAGTCAAAGGTTAGTGTGTATTCTGATGGAGGCTGTTAGACTCTTCCTCTCAATGGGACAAGTAGCAAATGACCGACAGCCATCATGAATCTGCCATGTCTACCAATGCCTGCCAACCTTCAGTGCTGATGACCCCAGAAGTGCCAAGTGCCACCCAACAGGCTAAAGAGTCTAAATTAAGGACTTATACCATGAGGGAAATCACCTCTGAGGACTAAGAGAACCTGCTGTAGTGCACCTGGCCGTATTTGCCTTAATATTTTAAATACATGATGTCAGAAATCCTCTTCACTGCAATTTACACTTTTACTGTAAAATAAAGAAAATTCACATTTTGAAGAAAATGTTATTCTAATTTTTAAACAGGCAAAATCAGGAAAAAATCTAGTAAACAAACATCTTTTTTTTTTTTTTTTCCTGAAAAGTCCTTTTGGCTTTATGTTGCCTTAGAGACATAGTGGATTACCAGAGTTTGGATCCCTAGATCACCTTTAAACACTCAAATGGCACCTGCAAATTGGTGCCTGTCAAAGACGCCCCAGGTTCTCAAATGGTAAAGAATCCACCTGCAATGCAGGAGACCCGGGTTCAATCCCTGGGAAGATCCCCAGGAAAAGGGAATGGTACCCACTCCAGTATTCTTGCCTGGGAAATTCCAAGGACAGAGGAGCCTGACTGGCTACAGTTCATGGGGTTTCAGAGTTGGACAGGACGGAGCAACTAACACACATGTATGTATAGGGAAAAAACATACTCTTAATACACACAGGAGTCAATATTTGTATTATCAGAGGAGCCTGCTGGGCTATAGTCCATGGGGTCGCAAAGAGTCGGACACAACTGAGTGACTAAACACCCTTTACCAACTTAAGAATCCCTGGCATTTTAACAAGGCACCACTCTCTTTTTCACATGCAAAAAAAAGACTGCTCTCTACAACACATCAATCTCTCAGTTAAGCATGGTTATTATGCTTATTTTAATCCTCTTTATAAAAAATCAGTCTTTAATGTCCTGGGACATTTTAATGCTGTGTGTTGAGTTAAATGTGCAAAATACATACCCATTATTACCTATTTACTTGGGTTATTGTTTTGGCTAAGGTGTAATTTTCCACCAGGCATTTGTTTAGAAATTTGGCAGCACACAGAGAACATTTCCATACTTAAAAAGCATCCAAAATTTAGAATGACACCCAGTGATATTAAGCAAGTGTAGATAATGCTCTCCAACTTCATCAAATATTCATGGTTAATTATAGTCATAATATTTATGTTGCTGTGAAAATTAAGGTTGTGAGCTTCTTGTACACAGGCTAAAAATATAAGCTTACAGACTGTGCTATTGCTTACCCCTTTCATTACTGGAATTTCTCATTGTCATTAAATAGAATGGCAAGCATGGTGTTCTCTGACTCCATAATTCTCATTGAAGATCTGATATCTTCCTTGTTAAGAAAGAGCTGAAGAACCATCAGAGCACGTCCCACAAGAGAATAAGGATGTAATCAGAGGTCTACCAACTACATTTTCTAGAACAGAAATCATGACACATGGACTGACAAGTCCGAGAATATTTTGAGCAGCCATAAGATACGTGATTTGAAATTCAGAGTCCTAGAAAGTGGTACATATCACCATCACATCTGAAGGCAATGAGATCACATGGTCCAGAAGGAAGAGCTCGAATTATTTAGTCTTATCTAATTTTTAAACTTAACTATTGATGGAATAAAAAGGCAGTTATAAATTTAAAAAACAAGTGTGGAAAAAAGAAATCTCTCCAGAATGAGTATTTAGTTTAATGCCTGTCTCAAGACTATCAGTCAGAAGGAGAAAATGTGCCCAGCTGAATTATTATTCTTCCCAGCATCCCTTGCAACTATGTGATACAGTCACTGTCAATCAGACTTTTGTGAGACTAAGCCTCCTGAGAAACGCCTGTTAAGAGCACACATCCCACAGCCACATTCCTTTTACTTCCTCCCACCCTTCTCTTCTGGTTTGGAATGGAGATGCTGTCCTGAAGGTGGAGCAGTCATGAAGTAATCATGTGACAGCATCAAGCATGAGGACAAAGTCCACGAGATAAGGATGACTAGAGAAGCCTGGGTCTCTGACGGCACTGCCAAGACTGCCACATTCTGAGTTTTCCATGTGACAGAAAAATAAGCAGCTATTTTGTGTACACCACTTTTGTCACGCTTTCTGTTATGGCAGTCTATATACAATGCTGACCAACAGAGACGATGATGTGGGTGTGGAAAGGTGAGAAAGGATGTCAGGAAGAAATGGAGAAGTAAAGTACATTGAACCTGCTAATGAGGAGATTAAGTGGGGACCAACTTTCTCTAACAGAAGCATTATTCCATAGGAGAAGACAGACCACATCCATGGCTCCAGAAGGCAGGACTGTGATCCATGATAGAAGGAGGCTGGACCCATCAAAGAAAGACTTTTCAGAGCTATAAAGCCACCTAAGAAAAGATTTCATAGAAAAAGAAATCACTTGCAGTTACCTGAGGGTAGAAGGACAACAAGGGGGAATTGGATGAAGGTGGTGAAAAGGTAAAAGCTTCCAGCTCTAAGATAAATAAGTACAGGAGATAATGGACAATTCAACACTGCTGATGATATATTTGAACGTTGTTAAGAGAGTAGATCTTAAGAGTTCTCATCACAAGGAAAAGATTTTTGTCTATATATGATGATGAATGTTAAACTTATTTAGATAAATATTTCATAATATATGTAAGTCAAATCATGCTTTACACCTTGACAATATACAGTGCTCTATTCAATTATATATCAATAAAGCTGAAAAGAATCCACAGAAGAACTGTACAAAAAAGATCTTCATGACCTGGATAATTACGATGGTGTGATCACTCATCTAGAGCCAGACATCCTGGAATGTGAAGTCAAATGGGCCTTAGAAAGCATCACTATGAACAAAGCTAGTGGAGGTGATGGCATTCTAGTTGAGCTGTTTCAAATCGTGAAAGATGATGCTGTGAAAGTGCTACACTCAATATGCCAGCAAATTTGGAAAACTCACCAGTGGCCACAGGATTGGAAAAGGTCAGTTTTCATTCCAATCCCAAAGAAAGGCAATGCCAAAGAATGCTCAAACTACCGCACAATTGACTCATCTCACATGCTAGTAAAGTAAGGCTCAAAATTCTCCAAGCCAGGCTTCAGCAATACATGAACCATGAACTTCCTGATATTCAAGCTGGCTTCAGAAAAGGCAGAGAAACCAGAGATCAAATTGCCAACATCCGCTGGGTCATGGAAAAAGCAAGAGAGTTCCAAAAAAACATCTATTTCTGCTATATTGACTATGCCAAAGCCTTTGATTGTGTGGATCACAATAAACTGTGGAAAATTTTGAGAGAGATGGGAATACTAGGCCACTTGACCTGCCTCTTGAGAAATCTGTATGCAGGTCAGGAAACAACAGTTAGAACTGGACATGGAACAACAGACTGGTTCCAAATAGGAAAAGGAGTACGTCAAGGCTGTATATTGTCACCCTGCTTATTTAACTTATATGCAGAGTACATCATGAGAAATGCTGGACTGGAAGAAGCACAAGCTGGAATCAAGATTGCTGGGAGAAATATCAATAAGCTCAGATATGTAGATGACACCACCTTTATGGCAGAAAGTGAAGAGGAACTAAAAAGCCTCTTGATGAAAGTGAAAGAGGAGAGTGAAAATGTTGGCTTAAAGCTCAACATTCAGAAAATGAAGATCATGGCATCCGGTCCCATCACTTCCTGGGAAATAGATGGGGAAACAGTGGAAACAGTGGCAGACTATTTTTTTTGGGCTCCAAAATCACTGCAGATGGTGATTGCAGCCATGAAATTAAAAGACGCTTACTCCTTGGAAGAAAAGTTATGACCAACCTAGATAGCATATTCAAAAACAGAGACATTACTTTGCCGACTAAGGTCCGTCTAGTCAAGGCTATCGTTTTTCCAGTAGTCATGTATGGATATGAGAGTTGGACTGTGAAGAAAACTGAACACTGAAGAATTTATGCTTTTGAACTGCGGTGTTGGAGAAGACTCTTGAGAGTCCCTTGGACTGCAAGGAGATCCAACTAGTCCATTCTGAAGGAGATCAGCCCTGGGATTTCTTTGGAAGGAATGATGCTGATGCTGAAACTCCAGTACTTTGGCCACCTCATGAGAAGAGTTGACTCATTGGAAAGACTGATGCTGGGAGGGATTGGGGACAGGAGGAGAAGGGGACGACAGAGGATGAGATGGCTGGATGGCATCACTGACTCGATGGACGTGAGTCTGAGTGAACTCCGGGAGATGGTGATGGACAGGGAGGCCTGGCGTGCTGCGATTCATGGGGTCGCAAAGAGTCGGACACGACTGAGCGACTGAACTGAACTGAACTGAAAGCTGAAAAAAGTAAATAAGTGAAAAAATATAGAGGTGCTAATAGTGTCCAACTGAAGGTCACACCAGATAGAGACATTTATCAGCTCTAAGATTTCTACTTGCATTTTGAAACTTATCTGTACTTTGGCAAACATGTCTTGAGCACCTGCTCTATTCATATCTTCTGTGAACTTCTAGAAAATGCAAGGATTTTTAAAAACTAGGATCCTTGAGGATGTTACTGTCTAGTGACTGAAAACTGTGTGTAAAAAGATCATTTCAATAAAACTTTAAGAGCTAAGATGCAGGTAAATAGAGTAAAGGAGAAATGTTTCCTTAAAACTGAAGATTCAAGGTTGAGAAAAAGTATAATTAAGGAAAAAACAAGAAGGAAAATTTCAAGCAGAATATCTGCAATAAATCCTGTCTGGTCCTTCCTTTGTTAGCTTTTGCTTTATTTTGGACATCTAGAGATTTCCCTCACCTGCTTGGGAACTCTACTATGCATTCGAGAGGATGTTTGTTATGCTTCACCTATGTTTTGTAACAAGAGTTTTCCTCAAATTATTTCTGATGTATTAACTATCTCAGGACTAGGTATAAGCTAATCATTTCCTTTTGGATATTTAATAACTCATTCCTCATGTAGTACATTTTTATATATACTAAGGGCTGTTTCTAAACTATTATTTACTTCCACTTCTCTGTCTGTCAATTCTAGAATCAGTGTCACAGTAACCATTTTTAATTGGCAGCTTTAGAGTACATTTTAATAATGGCAATTCCACTGCCATTACTATTTTAATAGGTGGTTATTCCTGATAAATCATCTCTCTCTTAACCATGTCCTAGTAAAACACTAGAGTGTTTGACTGCATGGAAAGTCATATACATTTGATTTGTAACAAATCTTCATTTATTCACAGGCTAAATTTTAAAGAGGCTTTCCATCAACCTACCAAGCTCTCTGACATTACTTTTTAGGCGCTCCTTCTTTTTTGTGAATCCCTGTCCCCAAATCAACTATTCTTATAATCTTAAAATTTGCCATTAAGAAAGGATCAGACATGAATAATTTGTAATAGCCACATGTTTTCCTTCCCAGTAATATCTGCCAGTCATGCCTTAGCCTCAACTGCAGAATTAAAAGTTCTATCTTCAAATGGTAGTCAGCAAGTGAGAGAGGTTCTGTTTTTGTTCTTGAATTCCTGGAACCTTAGCTCCACTCTCCTGGTGCATAAAGTATTGATACATACCAACAGAATGCAGCTTTATTAGCACAGCCATAAACATTTATTGTTATTATTCATCTGCTTAATTCTTCCCTTTGCCATCTGGAAATTTGACTTTAAAACTTCAACAGAAAGAAAATTCTCCTCTGCATCCCTCTTGGATTCATCTTGAAACCAGGCCTGCTCCACACAGGGTCACATCTTACAGCTGTGGGTGTGCAACACCAAGGAGCTACACTCATACTCAGGAAAGCATGCACCAGCCAGGTAAGGCCCTTCTCTCCCTCAGTGCCCACCTGGGATGCAAGTGAAAGAAGAGACTAGCTAGTAGTCACACTTTTCCCCTCTATTATAAAGAGCTGTAAAGCCAATAACACAATTTATTCCCGTATATTCAATGAGAGCAAGAGGAAGGAAGGAAGAAAGGAAAGAGGAAGAAAGAGAGGAAGGAAAGGAATAAAAGAAGGACGAAAATGGAGGAGAGGGAAATCTCTCCATGAAAAAAAAAAAAAGGCTATGGAGAAAGGTTCAGTAAGGATACCAGAGACTGCATGGCTCTGTGGGCTGTTATATCTAGAGTCACCTTGGATGTTTGCGTGCCAAAGACAATTACTGACTATATTCTGCAGCATCCTACCAATGCTCAAAAAATGATGTGAATGAGTTCATCTTGTCAGCTTTGGAACTCAAAGAAAAAGACTGCAGAAGCATCAATATTTTGAAGCAATGCAGAAATAATTCATGGGACGGGAACTTCTCTACGCTTAGACTGGCCAACATTTCAGTAGACTGCCCTGGCGGCCATTCAAAGCGGACTTGTGTTTATTAAATACAAGAGTAGACACAGTGTTCTTTGACCTCGTATTTTCTTCCCAGCAAAATAACTGCCATGTTTTAGAAAACACAACCTTCTATCCCATCACTTTTTCTTTACCTGTTTTTAATATCTACGTCAGGAAAAACAAACTTTACACTTGAACAGCTTCCACATCCCTTTAAATGATACAGTAGATCATTTTAAGCAAATTCAAACTATGTATTATATAGCTAAGTATGCAGGAAAAATATACTCACTCAAAGGCAAGAGTGGAGCTTTAGCTTGGTATATCCAGTCCTATCTGAGCTACCCTACTCTGTTCCAGTTAATGTTTTTTGCTAGTTGCCATGGGAGCTACTTAATTAACCACTTTTCTATTTTCCTTTAAAATCCTTGAATTTTGTAATTATCTGAAAATAATACCTTTGAGAGAATGCTTTCAACTACAAAAATATATAAACAAATAGTTTTCAAATCAGACACCAAATATGAATATTCAAATTAGCACATTCCCATGTGGTTTTGCTCTTCAAGATGTTTTTACAGATAATTGAAACTATATCAGTTTGTTCTTACCATTAAGTGATGACTTGGCAAATAGCAATTGTAGTAGCAGGGCCCAAATCTTAGGGAGAATGATTATGAGGCAGTGCAGTCAATATCTGGAGATTTGGGATCAAACAATGAAGGATAAGGAAAAGGATACATACAATTTTATGTACCATAAAGCTCTAGAAACCTAATTCATAGTGAAGAAAAACATTTCTCTTCACACTGACAAATTAGAGATAGTGAGGAAAAATGTTGGCATTTGTCTTAACTAGGTCTTAATACAGTAAATGAATGGAATGTGTCATGACACATTTGGAGATATTTTCATAGTTGATGGAGATTCTTCTGCAGTTGATAACCACAACAATCATGAAACTAGATAAACTTACCACCTTGCCAAGAAGGTTTCGTTAAAGTCCAGTCTTAATCTTATTACAAATATTGCCTTATTACAAATATTTGCCTTATTACAAAAATGTGTTAACAAAATAAAAAATTATGATTGCTTATTTTAGCAAATTACTGCTCTCATGCAGATTCTTAATACTTAAAATTATTCACATATCTGAATAACTACAACATCTCTGTTTGATATTGTGTTTACAAATCCTTATTCTACGTGATCATTTACTACTAGCCTTGGAGCTATAAAATATGATACTTTCACTTCAAAAACAGATGAGTTAGCAAGATATCAGCTCTAATGATAAGGCAATTCTTTGTCTTAGGCATCAGTTTTTTTGACAGCCATCATGTAAGCTCAGATAGTGTATAGATATTGAAAATTTTCAGGGAATATGAGCATAGCTAATTCAACTTTACTTCTATAACTACAGCAATATAGCCCCTGTCTGTCAAAACACATCAGTTTCAGGAAAAGTCACTGAGAGAGGCAAAAACCTCTCAGCATGAGGGTGTTTAATTAATGTCGTAAGCCAAAAGAAAAAAAAGTGGTCAATTAAAAAACTCAATGACTATCAGGTACCTAGACTAACTTTAAAATTTTTATTTAATAATCTTATGAACATTAGGTCTCTCTACAATTTGAAACATCAAAATATTGTTTGCCATGCATAATTTAAATACTAATTTATTTTATTTTTGAAAGCAATTCTAGGGTAGGAAATTATACATTGAGTGTGCAGCTTCAGCAACATTACCATCTCTGATGAGATAAATCTTTTATGCTCTTTCCAGTAGGGTAATTTATTAATGGACAAACTTATAATGTTTATTATAGCAAAAATTATTTCTACACAGTCAAACAGAACAACAATGTTGGTGTCTGGGATGGAATAAATTGTGATTTTCAAGCAATAAATTGAATTTTTAAAAAAATCTAAAGTATCTCACTTGAGAAAGAGCAACCAGGCAGTTGAGTAAATATTAGCAGTTCAAAGGGGCACACATAGCTGCTTCAGACTAAGGCTGCATCAAAGGCAGTGACAATCAAAGTATTCTGAAAGCAAGAAGAATATTTTTAAGCCTGTGTGCATGGAGTCTTGAACAAAAAAGTGATTGATTCATGTTTACAGAATTTGTTTGAAATAAAATGAATTAATTCAAGGAAGAAAGTGTTCCCTTCCTAGTCTTGAGTGCTTTTATAACCAAGTTGCTGAGAACAAATAAGAGTCCCTAAAAATACATTCCTATTAATGGGTCAAGAAGAATCACAGAGGCCTAATTTCCTTCTGCTCATCAGAAGAGCTGAAATGCTATTTTTTTTTTCATTACGAGCATTTAAAACTTAATGATTTAAAGTCAGATACTTAAGAGTGAAAGTCACATCTCCAGCGCATGTTCATACTTGTTTAGTGGCTTCTAAATCTGTGCTTGTAAACAAAATTATTCTTAGTCCTTTGACAACTGCTATTTGTCCTGTAGGAAAATTAGTCCCTAAGGAGATGCAAATTGTTTGCTAGTACTTGATGGCTTTGTAGTAATTACCATGCTATCAGATACCTCAGAATTAAGATAAGCCTTGGCATCAAAATTCCATATGGTTGATTCTAAAATAAGATGCTTAGATGGGCAGAATACTAAATGACATGCATTGAGTAAGTAAAACCCTGGGCCAAGTTCATCTCAGACCTGGAGCTATCACAAGTTGTATCTGAGATCAAACAAAGGTCATGTGGATGCTGCAACATGTAATAAATAATTGAAAAAGTTGCAGTTTCAAGGAAGTTCAGGTCAGTTCAGTGGCTCAGTCGTGTCCGACTCTTTGCAACCCCATGAACTGCAGCACGCCAGGCCTCCCTGTCCATCACCAACTCCTAGAGTTCACTCAGACTCACATCCATCGAGTCAGTGATGCCATCCAGCCATCTCATCCTCTCTCATCCCCTTTTCCTCCTGCCCCCAATCCCTCCCAGCATCAGTCTTTTGCAATGAGTCAACTCTTCAAATGAGGTGGCCAAAGTACTGGAGTTTCGGCTTTAGCATCATTCCTTCCAAAGATCACCCAGGACTGATCTCCTTTAGAATGGATTGGTTGGATCTCCTTGCAGTCCAAGGGACTCTCAAGAGTCTTCTCCAACACCACAGTTCAAAAGCATCAATTCTTCAGTGCTCAATTTTCTTCACAGTCCAACTCTCACATCCATACATGACAACTGGAAATACCATAGCCTTGACTAGACGGACCTTTGTTGGCAAAGTAATGTCTCTGCTTTTGAATATGCTCTCTAGGTTGGTCATAACTTTTCTTCCAAGGAGTAAGCGTCTTTTCATTTCATGGCTGCAGTCACCATCTGCAGTGATTTTGGAGCCCAGAAAAATAAAGTCTGACACTGTTTCCACTGTTTCCCCATCTATTTCCCATGAAGTGATGGGATCAGATGTCATGATCTTCGTTTTCTGAATGTTGAGCTTTAAGCCAACTTTTTCACTCTCCTCTTTCACTTTCATCAAGAGGCTTTTTAGTTCCTCTTCACTTTCTGCCATAAGGGTGGTGTCATCTGCATATCTGAGGTTATTGATATTTCTCCCAGCAATCTTGATTCCATCTTGTGCTTCCTCCAGTCCAGCATTTCTCATGATGTACTCTGCATAGAAGTTAAAGAACCAGAGTGACAGTATACAGCCTTGATATACTCCTTAGTAACAGTAACTGATACACATGACTATTATTAAAATTAATCTGCTGCTGCTGCTTAGTCACTTCAGTCGTGTCCAGCTCTGTGCGACCCCATGGACTGCAGCCTGCCAGGCTCCTCTGCCCATGGGATTCTCTAGAAAAAGTGTACTAATCATAATTTATCTCTGTAGGAGAAGATGAGAGGATGGAGAGTATAACATTTTTCTAATCAATGATGAAAACAACAACGCTAAATCAGCCTTCCTCTACACTTGTCCTCATGTACAGAGATCACTGGACTCCCGTCATCTTTATGGAGAGTATTCCTAACTTTCTAGCTTTCCTAACCCTGGCTTGCTTGATATTAATCCTTTTTCTTTAAAGAAGTATTTATTGAGCATACATCAAGTCCTCTACTAGATGCTTGGGTTAATTTCAGAACTATCAGAAAGTTGGAAAGTTAGTATGAAGAATTCTCTTGTATATGTTTCAACCAGAATACTAAAATGTTAATATTTATCTCATGTGCATCATCACTCTCTCTTCTTGTTTTGTATAGATATATTTATATACAATATTACACATACTTTATATGAACTTATTTTATACAAGTATTTATTGAAATAAATAAAATATGTCTATATAAGTAATGTATAGTAACATAGAGAGAGGTAGAATGATAATGCATATATATGTGTGTGTGTATATATAAAAATATTTATGTTTTAGGGAGAAAATACTTTTGCTAGATACAATTTATTCAGGCATGAGCTACAGTGCTGTTGGCATTGTTCAATGCTAATGGGTCAATAAAAATAAATAGATATTATTATATGTTTAACATATGTTATATACTAATAGTATCATACATATGTTATATAGTATACCATATATATCTTATGTTATATATAGAATACGTTTATAACATATTATATAACATACATAGTATATACATGTGTGTGTGCATGCTTGCTCAGTAGCTCAGTCATGTCCAACTCTTTGGGACACCATGAACTGTCCTGCCAGGCTGCTCTGTCTATGGGATTTTCCAGGCAAGAATACCAGAATAGATTGTCATTTTCTTCTCCAGGAGATCTTCCCAACCCAGGGATTGAACCCATATCTCCTGTATTGGTAGGTAGATTCTTCACCACTGAACCACCAGGGAAGCCCATAGTGTATACTATATATATTAAATGATCTTTAAACAGAAACTGACTTAAAACCAGATCATATGCTGGCCAGTTGATGGAAATGTTGTAATCAGAGGCTTGTAGGAACATAACCCATTAATATCTCTAGAAGCAATGCTAAGTATTTACCAATTCAGTGTTTATGAAAACTTTATAGAACATAACTACTGTGAATAACAACTGTAATTTACAGCCATACCATCAATTTTTTTTCATTTTTTATTTTTAGTTTTTAGTTTCTATTTTTATTTTTATTTTTTTTTATTTTTTTATTTTTTAAATTTTAAAATCTTTAATTCTTACATGCGTTCCCAAACATGAACCCCCCTCCCACCTCACTCCCCATAACATCTCTCTGGGTCATCCCCATGCACCAGCCCCAAGCATGCTGTATCCTGCGTCAGACATAGACTGGCAATTTAATTCTTACATGATAGTATACATGTTAGAATGCCATTCTCCCAAATCATCCCACCCTCTCCCTCTCCCTCTGAATCCAAAAGTCCGTTATACACATCTGTGTCTTTTTTCCTCTCTTGCATACAGGGTTGTCATTGCCATCTTCCTAAATTCCATATATATGTGTTAATATACTGTATTGGTGTTTTTCTTTCTGGCTTACTTCACTCTGTATAATCGGCTCCAGTTTCATCCATCTCATCAGAACTGATTCAAATGAATTCTTTTTAACGGCTGAGTAATACTCCATTGTGTATACGTACCACAGCTTTCTTATCCATTCATCTGCTGATGGACATCTAGGTTGTTTCCATGTCCTGGCTATTATAAACAGTGCTGCGATGAACATTGGGGTACATGTGTCTCTTTCAATTCTGGTTTCCTCGGTGTGTATGCCCAGAAGTGGGATTGCTGGGTCATAAGGTAGTTCTATTTGCAATTTTTTAAGGAATCTCCACACTGTTCTCCATAGTGGCTGTACTAGTTTGCATTCCCACCAACAGTGTAGGAGGGTTCCCTTCTCTCCACACCCTCTCCAGCATTTATTGCTTGCAGATTTTTGGATCGCAGACATTCTGACTGGTGTGAAGTGGTACTTCATTGTGGTTTTGACAATTTATTTTTAATACTTCAGTGTGTACTTCCTAAAATTATGGACCTTTCCTTACACACCCACAGCACAATTATCAAAATCAAATCATTGCAATTGATAGAGTACAATTGTATAGATATTATATAGTAGTATATAGTAATCTATCTATAGTAATGACAGATTTCTCCATTTGTCTCACTGATGTCCATTATTACAAAATTAAAATATTCTGTTTTCTGGTCTAGTTCCTCATCACACACTGCATCTTTTAATCCTGGTGTTTTAGTTTCCTTTAATCTAGGTCAGTTTCTCTGTCTTTCATGACATTTAAACATTTTTGGAGTTTTGGCCAGTTCATTTATAGAATGCCCCTTTATTTGTATTTGTTTGATATCCTCTAATTTAAATTCAACATGTTTTGGGAGGAATAATATAGAAATGATACAGTATCATTGATATACAATACTAGGATCTATATGATATATCCATTATCTTAATACTTGGTTACTTGGATGGTGTAGTGTCTACCAGTTAGTCTACTGAAAAGATAGTATATTACATCTGTAGTTAAGTAAATGTCTTCTAAGAAAAATCTCCTATAATCATGAAATTAATAGGAAAAGAAAAGATGAAGAAAAATTCTAATTTTAGGCACTAATAGACTATGAAGAAAATAAAATAAGGTAACAGGATAGTATTTGTGTATATTCAAGGATAGAAGACTACTTTATCTTGTTTATAAGTAGCTTAACATAAGTTTTTAAGAGGTGCTATGTTTATATGTTTTTTTAATTTTTTTTTATTTTAAATTTTTATTTTTACTTTATTTTACTTTACAATACTGTATTGGTTTTGCCATACATTGACATGAATCCTCCATGGGTGTACATGAGCTCCCAAACATGAACCCCCCTCCCACCTCCCACCCCACATCATTCCTCCGGATCATCCCCGTGCACCAGCCCCAAGCATCCTGCATCCTGCATTGAACATAGACTGGCGATTTGTTTCTTATATGATAGTATGCATGTTTCAATGCCATTCTCCCAAATCATCCCACCCTCTCCCTCAGAGTCCAAAAGTCCGCTCTGCACATCTCTGTCTTTTTTGCTGTCTTGCACACAGGGTCATCATTACCATCTTTCTAAATTCCATATATATGTGTTAGTATACTGTATTGGTGTTTTTCTTTCTGGCTTACTTCACTCTGTATAATCGGCTCCAGTTTCATCCATCTCATTGGAACTGATTCAAATATATTCTTTTTAATGGCTAATACTCCATTATGTATACATACCACAGCTTTCTTATCCATTCATCTGCTGATGGACATCTAGGTTGTTTCCATGTCCTGGCTATTATAAACAGTGCTGCGATGAACATTGGGGTACATGTGTCTCTTTCAGTTCTGGTTTCCTTGGTGTGTGTGCCCAGCAGTGGGATTGCTGGGTCATAAGGCAGTTCTATTTGCAATTTTTTAAGGAATCTCCACACTGCTCTCCATAGTGGCTGTACTAGTTTGCATTCCCACCAACGGTGTAAGAGGGTTTCTTTTCTCCACACCCTCTCCAGCATTTATTGTTTGCTGACTTTTGGGTCACAGCCATTCTGACTGGTGTGAAGTGGTACCTCATTGTGGTCTTGATTTGCATTTCTCTAATAATGAGTGATGTTGAGCATCTTTTCATGTGTTTATTAGCCATCCATATGTCTTCTTTGGAGAAAAGTCTGTTTAGTTCTCTGGTCCATTTTTTGATTGGGTCATTTATTTTTCTGGAACTGAGCTGCAGGAGTTGCTTGTATATTTTTGAGATTAGTTGTTTGTCAGTTGCTTCATTTGCTATTATTTTCTTCCATTCAGAAGGCTTTCTTTTCACCTTGCTTATATTTTCCTTTGTTGTGCAGAAGCTTTTAATTTTAATTAGATCCCATTTGTTTATTTTTGCTTTTATTTCCTGGGAGGTGGATCATAGAGGATCCTGCTGTGATTTATGTCGGAGTGTTTTGCCTATGTTCTCCTTTAGGAGTTTTATAGTTTCTGGTCTTACGTTTAGATCTTTAATCCATTTTGAGTTTATTTTTGTGTGTGGTGTTAGAAAGTGATCTAGTTTCATTCTTTTATAAGTGGTTGACCAGTTTTCCCAGCACCACTTGTTAAAGAGATTGTCTTTACTCCATTGTATATTCTTGCCTCCTTTGTCAAAATAAGGTGTCCATATGTGTATGGATTTATCTCTGGGCTTTCTATTTTGTTCCATTGATCTATATGTCTGTCTTTGTGCCAGTACCATACTGTCTTGATGACTGTGGCTTTGTAGTAGAGCCTGAAGTCAGGCAAGTTGATTCGTCCAGTCTCATTCTTCTTTCTCAAGATTGCTTTGGCTATTTGAGGTTTTTTGTATTTCCATACAAATCTTGAAATTATTTGTTCTAGTTCTGCGAAAAATACCGCTGGTAGCTTGATAGGGAGTGCACTGAATCTGCAGATTGCTTTGGGTAGTATACTCATTTTCACTATATTGAGTCTTCCAATCCATGAACATGGTATATTTCTCCATCTATTAGTGTCCTCTTTGATTTCTTTCATCAGTGTTTTATAGTTTTCTGTATATAGGTCTTTAGTTTCTTTAGGTAGATATATTCCTAAGTATTTTATTCTTTTCGTTGCAATGGCGAATGGAATTGTTTCCTTAATTTCTTTTTCTACTTTCTCATTATTCGTGTATAGGAATGCAAGGGATTTCTGTGTGTTGATTTTATATCTTGCAACATTACTATATTCATTGATTATCTCTAGTAATTTTCTGGTGGAGTCTTTAGGGTTTTCTATGTAGAGGATCATGTCATCTGCAAACAGTGAGAGTTTTACTTCTTCTTTTCCATTTTGGATTCCTTTTATTTATTTTTCTGCTCTGATTGCTATGGCCAAAACTTCCAGAACTATGTTGAATAGTAGTGGTGAGAGTGGGCACCCTTGTCTTGTTCCTGACTTTAGGGGAAATGCTTTCCATTTTTCACCATTGAGGATAATGTTTGCTGTGGGTTTGTCATATACAGCTTTTATTATGTTGAGGTATGTTCCTTCTATTCCTGCTTTCTGGAGAGTTTTTATCATAAATCGATGTTGAATTTTGTCAAAGGCCTTCTCTGCATCTACTGAGATACTCATATGGCTTTTATTTTTCAATTTGTTAATGTGGTGAATTACGTTGATTGATTTGCGGATTTTGAAGAATCCTTGCATCCCTGGGATAAAGCCCACTTGGTCATGGTGTATGATCTTTTTAATGTGTTGTTGGATTCTGATTGCTAGAATTTTGTTGAGGATTTTTGCATCTATGTTCATCAGTGATATTGGCCTGTAGTTTTCTTTTTTTGTGGCATCTTTGTCAGGTTTTGGTATTAGGGTGATGGTGGCCTCATAGAATGAGTTTGGAAGTTTACCTTCCTCTGCAATTTTCTGGAGAGTTTGAGTAGGATAGGTGTTAGCTCTTCTCTAAATTTTTGGTAGAATTCAGCTGTGAAGCCATCTGGACCTGGGCTTTTGTTTGCTGGAAGATTTCTGATTACAGTTTCAATTTCCATGCTTGTGATGTGTCTGTTAAGATTTTCTATTTCTTCCTGGTTCAGTTTTGGAAAGTTGTACTTTTCTTTGTTGATTTTTGCTATGGTCTCTTTTGTTTCTTTAGCATTTATTTCTGCCCTAATTTTTAAGATTTCTTTCCTCTACTAACTCTGGGGTTCTCCATTTCTTCCTTTTCTAGTTGCTTTAGGTGTAGAGTTAGGTTATTATTTGACTTTTTTCTTGTTTCTTGAGGTATGCCTGTATTGCTATGAACTTTCCTCTTAGCACTGCTTTTATAGTGTCCCACAGGTTTTGGGGTGTTGTGTTTTCATGTGTTTATATGTTTTAAAATTCTTTTGAATTTTAGAAAAGATGGCATCATTAGCATGGTTTTTGCTGCTGCTGCTGCTGCTGCTAAGTCGCTTCAGTCGTGTCCAACTCTGTGCAACCCCATAAACAGCAGCCCACCAGGATCCCCTGTCCCTGGGATTCTCCAGGCAAGAACACTGGAGTGGGTTGCCATTTCCTTCTCCAATGCATGAAAGTGAAAAGTGAAAGTGAAGTCGCTCAGTCGTGTCTGACTCTTAGCGACCTCATGTACTGCAGCCTACTAGGCTCCTCCATCCATGGGGTTTTCCAGGCTAGAGTACTGGAGTGGGGTGCCATTGCCTTTTCCAAGCATGGTTTTTAAATTCCCTCAAATATCCACATAAATATAGAGAACTAGGATAACAAAACCCAAAATCTATAGCCAATATCTACAAAAATCCAGATGATGAAGTGTACTCATGAACCCAGAAAGGCGAGCAGGTGGGGACCAACCACTGACAGCTACTTACTTGTACGATACTAGCATCTGCATATAAAACGTAAGAAATCAATAGAGCACCTGATGGACCTCAGAACACCAAAATAAGTAACAGGTCTTCACCGCAAAGCTCAGGGAGCCATTCGAGAACAAGAGCTAAAACTGAGAAAGGAATTGCACACACTTCAACAGGGGATAATGCAGTAGGTCTACAGTAAGCTTGTGAAACTTACTTTCACAAGGCAGATATCTTTAACACTTGTTCTCTGATCCTGCAGAAAGAGGTCTAGGGACCAGACCCAAGGCTAAGGTCTTGTTCCTTCTAGTTTGATTCATAGTAGGTAGCTTGATTGGGAAAGAATATCCTATTTAAAATAAATGAATGTGGGAGAGACTAGAGAAGCCCTTCGAGAATGGACATCACTATGGAGGGAAAAGAAAAGCGGTGTGGAGCTGCAGACATGTCTTCATATTATGGCAGAAATAGCTGTTCTGTGCCCAGAACTAGAGGATGGGACTAGAGGGGACGTTGCACTTACTTTTATTTGGCGGTTATCATTAAAATCCAATTGCGAAATGAATGTCTTTAATATTGCAAGTGGCCAAGGTTTTATGGAATGGAGAAATTCTTGTGCTGGGGACATAACATGATCAGAATCCAGGAGAAGAATTGGGTCTCCTTTTTTTCCCTCTCTATTTTCTCCCTCTACCTTCTCCTTTGGTATAACTTCATATCTACCCATTTTAAGACAATTTCATGAGGGACCTCTGGATATAGACTGGTTGTATCCTGATTGTGGGTAAAACTGAAATGACCAAAATACATAAGAAAAGATGTCAAACTTTACAAATAACCTGAGAAACTCAAATAAAAATAATGAAATAGCTTAAACCAGTTTTAAGCATAATCAGTGATGTCAGGATGCTTTTAAAATCAGTTTCTCTTTAATTCAAAATGTAATGCAGCATATAGCTCTATGAGCATATTTTAAAGCATAAATAACTCAGATTTTTAAAATGCAAAAATAATGGCATAAAAACAACAAAACTATCAATATTTTGGTACCAAGTTAGCACAATATGCCAGAATACTGATAACTGCAATTACAACCACAAGTAAGGAGTGAAACACTGATTTTATAATAGAATTATCTTCATTGATGTAAAGTAAACTGTAGAATTAGAGAAATGTTTAGAGAACACAGGTTTCCTTAGGAAAGAATTATTTACCATTTATTAGGTATGTGACCCTGGAAGAAATAGTCCATGAAACTCGAGAAGGGTATAGAGAATACTTTGGCATAGAAACAAAACAAGATGAAAATCAAAAGACAGAAATAAAAGTCAACAGTATCACACATTGAGTTCATAGAGAAAGAGGATTGGAAAGAAGATTTTGAATTGGATAAGTCAGAGGTTACTTGTAAAAGATGAACAAGTATTTTCAGTATGGGGCTAGGGCAACTTTTATGTAACAGAATAAAAAAGTGTTTGAATGGGGCAAATGTAATAGCAATACCTGTGGAACAATCTTCCATTATATACGAGGACACAAGTAAAGAGGGAAATGGAATGGTGCTATTGGAAAAAGGACTATGAGATGACATTTTTGATATAGAGGAGAGATGAGTCCATTTTAAATGGAAGGGGAGGGGCTTGCAGAGACTGAATTTCAGGGGTTGAGAGGGATAGACCACTGATGGATCAATGTCCCTGGGAAAGCAGGAGGCAATGGACTGAAAGTAGAAATAAAGGACGGGCCATGAGATCAATATTGCCACTTCCAGGTGAAGTATGACCTTTAAAATATCCTCCAAAATGTAGACATACTTGATTTTATGTTCCCACTTGGCAGCACAGTAGTGCTATTTCTGATGCTGTGATGATCATTAAAAAAACTGTTTAACATGACCCTGCCTTCTAAGTATTCATAATCTAAGTGGGGGAAACAAGAACAAATATTAATAGTAATGATGATAGTTAATAATGTTTAAGTTTCTACCATATGCTAGACTTTCAGCTAAATTCTTAATATCCAGTATTTCACTAAATGTGTACCTTCCCTTATAATGTACTGGTTGACCAGAGATACCAAGTTTGAGAAACTCATTCAAGGTCACAAACACATTGATATAAATAAAATTCCCATCCAGTTTTGACTCCAATGCCAGCTATTGTGCTGTTTTATCAGATAAAATATGATTAAAGGTCAAGTTATATCTGATAGGTTTTATTTGTGCTCTAGGGTTTAGAGAATAAAGATCATTATGGACAGGGCTTTCAGCAAAAACTTGTAAAGCCATCGATCGTTGTTTTCTCATTTGACAGCCTTTGGTAACCAGTGTGGACGGGTTTGGAGTAGTGCCTTGGCTGGGCCTGTAGCTGTGACTATGGATATATGACAGAAGTTGGCCTGAAGTAGCGTGCAAAATGTGTTTGTTAGTCAGAATTCTGTAGGGGAGAAACTCCAACTTTGATCAGCTCTCTTGCTGAATGAATTTCTGGCTCTGCTTCCCCAAAGGGGCTCACGTGGGGTCACACACAGTGGTCTTAGACCCTAGACCACACCAGTGTTGGAGACGTGGGAGGAGAAGAGGAATCAAGATCAGGGTACCCAATAGAGCAGTTACAAAACGTGGGTCCCTGGTGGCTCTGTCCCATGGACAAAGGAGCCTGGGGAGCTACAGTTCATGGGGTTGCAGAGTCAGACGTGACTGAGCAACTAACACTTTCACTTTCTCAAGACAACAAAACTGGGAAGACTAATTGTGTGGTTATGGCCCGGTGATATCTGACTATCCCAGGGTTACCTGACTGCAAACCCAAGCCCTCCACTTGCTAGTCTCCCCACAGTGGCCGTTGCATTTTTTCCACTAGTTCCAAATGCCTTGCCCCTTCATTGTTCCTTTATATGGCAGGTGCTTCTTCCACCGCTAACAACAGGAGGGGTTTATCTAATTTCATTGCCTCAGAGTTAAATTTGTTTATCCCAGTGTAATATAGGAAGCTTCCATATTCATCTTTAACTCTCTTTTATTTAACTTCATAAAACAAAGCATGGCATTTCAACTTCCTTATCATTTCATTTTTTAGCAACTTAGAACATGATCTATCAGAGCTTAGACAGAAGGTAAGTCAGAGGTCACTACTGTGCTCTCAAGTGGGAAGGGCTTCCCTGGTGGCTCAGTGGTAAAGAATCTGCCTGCCAATGCTGGAGATGCAGGAGACTCAGACTCGATCAGGAAGATCCCCTGGGGGAGGAAATGGCAAAGCACTCCAGCATTCTTTCCAGCCTGGAAAATCCCATAGGCAGAGAAGCCTGGCAGGGTACAATCCACAGGGTGGCAACGAGTGGGACACAATTTAGTGACCGGGTACACAGGCAGGCCAAGTGGGAGCATGAAATCAAGTACTTCTGCCTTTTGCCTTCTGGACCTTTTTTTTTTTTTTGGCTTGCCTGGTCTTAGTTGCCGCACTTGGGATCTTCGATCTTCATTGTGGCATGCAGGATCTTTAGTTTCTCACTAGAAACGTCACATGACAGAAAGGAGTAGAATGATATATAAATAGTGCTGAAAGAAAAAAAAAAACTATCAACCAAGAATAGCAATAAACTTGCCTTCAAAAATGAGAGAGAAAGATGTCCCATGGCAAAAGAGAAAAAGGAAATCCATCATCTCTAACCTGTTTTACAAGAAATGTTAAAGGAAGCTCTTTGGTTGAAGACAGGTCGGCTAAAATGGCAACATGAAAACCTGCGATCCAATAATTTGGCCACCTGATGTGAAGAGCCAATTCATAGGAAAAGACCTTGATGCCGGGAAAGATTGAAGGCAAAAGGAGAAGGGGGCGGCAGAGGATGAAATGGTTAAATAGCATCACTAACTCAATAGACATGAATTTCAGCAAACTCTGGGAGATACCGAGGGACAGAGGAGCCTGGCATGCTGTAGTCTCTGGGTCACAAAGAGTTGGACACGACTTAGTGACTGGACAACAGCAACACGATAGGGAGACCACCTAAATGCCCATCAACAGATGATTGGATACATTTATTTTTAAGTCACTTGGTCATGTCCGACTCTTTGCAATCCCATAGACTATACAGTCCATTTAATTCTCCAGGCCAGAAAACTGGAGTGGATAGCCTTTCCCTTCTCCAGAGAATCTTCCCAACCCAGGGATTGAGCCCAGGTCTCCCACATTGCTGGCAGATTCTTTACCAGCTGAGCCACGAGGGAAGCTCAAGAATACTAGAGTGGGTAGCCTATCCCTTCTCCAGCGGATCTTCCCAACTCAGGGATCAAACCAGGGTCTTCCTGCATTGCAGATGGATTCCTCACCAACTGAGCTATGAGGGAAGTCCTGACTGGATAAATAAAATGTGCTATATACAAACACAGATATTATTCAGCCTAAAAAAAAAAAAAAGGAAGAAAATCTTGAGCTTTATGCAACATATACAGACCTGGAAGGCATTATGAGAAGTAAAGTTAGCCATAGAAGTATAAATACTGCATGATTCCATTTATATGAGGTATATAAAATATTCACACTCACAGAAACAGAAGATAGAATGGTGGTTGTCAATGGCTAGGGACAGAGGAGAGAAAATGGGAAGTTGTTGTTTAATGGGTATAAAGTTTCAATTATATAAGCTGGATGAGTTCTAGAGATTAGCTGTACAACATTGCACCTATAACTAGCAATACTATATTGTGCACTTAAAGATCTGTGCCTTGAGATCTGAAGGTGCAGATCTTAGGTTAAGTACGTTTATCAAAATTTAAAAAAAAAAAAATTCTAGTACTGATGTCCCAGGACCTGAGTCTCAGTCTTAAGTTTTTTGAGTTCCTTTCTCCCAAGAGGCCTTGAGGGTGATCATGCAGAGAGATCACTTGGCAGAGTTCCCTAACGTGAGCGTTCCCTAGGTGAAATGCAAACTGTGTCTGCCTCCCCACTCCAAGACATTCTTGATTCAGCTCTTGCAGCATCACCCGACCTGCCCACTCAGACATGAGGGTCCCATTACAGACGATGTTCCTTGTGCACCAGCAGTTTGACTTCACTAGCTCCACTTCAGGTAACCACCCAGGATCAAGAGTTCTCTCAGTCATTCCCCGCACCTCAGAGGAAAGAAATCTAGACAGAGTTGCTGTGTGCCTCTCCCACTGACTTGTCTCTGATCTCGCACCTGTAAACAGAAATAATATATATATTTTTTGTTAGACTGAGTATAGAAAAGTACTAGAGCCTCTATTATTGGAATAAGGCATGTCTCCACATGTTTAACTGTTAATAGATTGGCAGGGCACACAGACCCTGAATTCAACTCATAATAAATGAAGTCATTGACCACATTCCTTTTCTCAGCAGAAGCCGAAGGTAATACATATCGTCTGTTCAAGGAAAATCAAACCAGTGCCTGATGCCAGGGATGTGTAAAGACTGCTTGATAGCGCCTCAGTAGGAAGAACATTATTCATTGCGACAAACCTTCTTCTCCCTAGGAGGTGATAATGCATCTGTTATTACTTTTTATAATTTAGCCAAGAACTGCTAACACAGAGATTTTTATTCAAGGATTTAACAAATTCAAAATAATGGAGCATACTAATAGACCAAATTATATACTCAGTCAATACAATCTTACTCAGAGAACCTGTATTATGTTTTTCAACATTAGGTGATATATTGGGGTAATGAAATTTTTAGTCCTTGGTTATCAATTTTAATAATAGTATTATTTTGTCTTTGTGGGATTCTGTATTCACTTAACGAAATCTGTGAGAATTATAAATGGACTTTATGAATGCTAAGTCCGTGCTGGTATGATTTAAATTCAAATAAAAATAGATCGGGGTCATTTATATTAAACAAACTGACCATAACCAAGAGTTTCATTTTCCGTTTCCCTTCAATATTTACTGCCCTAACCTTGCACAAACCCAGAAGTGAGATAAGATATACATGTAAACCTTAACCTCCATTAAAACTGGCAGTGAGACTGTGAAAAACTTCCTCTGTGTGTGTAGGGGCAGGGGAAGGGTATTCATAGATTTGTTTAAAGTTTAGACAAAAGATAAAAAGTGGAAAACATACACAAAACCAGTATAGTAATGTATTAGTCTAGAGCTAAGAACTTTTAATTTAGCGCCATCACTAATAAATATTTAATGAATAGACAGACCCATACACCATTTAAATGTTTTATTTTGGTTTCAAGTTGAAACCAAACTGTTATATATTTTAAAGTGGAAATAATTCTCCCTCAAGAAGCTTCAGATCTCATCAGCAGAAAATACTCTTACCTCCATTTATAAAATGGCTTTAACTTTTTCAAAGCATGTTTCAACTCATGAAATCTTATTTATTTATATGACTCCCTAGCAGAGAGGTAAAACAATATTATTAGCCACTTTTGCCCTTCATGGGACCAAGGCACCAAAGAGAGAAGACAGAGCAAACTAGTGTTTATTGAAGCACTGGTATTTTTATTAGCTATAAATTGAATTTCTTTTAATTTGCAAAACTAGCCTATGAAGTAGCTGCGTTGTTGTTGTTGAGTCACTAAGTTGTGTCTGACTCTTTGCAACCCCATTGACTGCAGCACGCCAGGCCTCCCTGTCCCTCATTATTTCCTGGAGTTTGTTCAAAGTAGATATTATTAATTTTATTTTCATCCAGGTAACCAAAGGCCTAGAAATCTTAAATTATTTGCCCAATGTCATATAGTCAGTAGGTGCTGCAACCAAGATTTAAAACCCAGGCCCATCTCATTCCAAAATCTACTATATCAGGCTATTTGAGCTGAATGTTAGAAAACATATTACAAAAATAGGTCAAACTACTTAGTTGAATAGTCTTAAAAGAATTCATGTTTCATGAATCCCAGTGCCATGCAGAGGTAGAGGAAATAGAGCTCCAATATGTAAAATGTTTAAATGAAGATTATATGCCTCAGATTTAAACTACAGTAACTGTCAAGTATCAAAGAAATTCAGTTGTAGTTATAAAAGGTTGTGTAGTTTTGAGCTTTTATATCTGAGTCTTAAAGAATGAGTGAGTGAGACTGATCAAAAGTTACGGAAGGACTATTGTAACTTCAATTCCACTTATTTCTAAAGCAGTGTTTCTCAGATTTTGGCGCACATCTGAATCATCTGGGGAGTTTGCTAAAAAACACAAATGCTACAAGTCAACTTGTAGAAATTTAGTCTAAAGCAGCATTTCCTGAATAATCTGAAGAACCGAAATATGATCTGGGAAAAGAGGTTTCCATGGACAAATAAATGTGGGAAATGTTGCTTTTGTAAATCCTCCAAGTTTAGTTGATATGCTAATGAGCTTCAAATCTGTGCATGCACTGAAGGAACTATTTATATCAGATAGGGTCCTAGAGGTAGGATAGCTCCAGCAGGGGAGGATCTCAGAGGTTTTAAGTCTCTGAGCTGTGGAGAAAAGAAAGACTTGTGAGCAGCAAGCTAAAACAAGATCAGAGGCAGACAGAAATTGATTTGTGCATCAGACTGAAAGCCAGAGGCAAAAAATCATGCTTTGGTCAAGAGACGGAGAGAAAGGAGGAGCTAAGGATGAGGTCTGGGAAGCCGGACTGGTCAGGCTTCTAATCCAGGAAATGGATTTTACGTGTTTAAATGTGTATTCAGGTTGCCTTCTGGTGAGTGGAGTAGTCAGTCAGTCAAGCAGGTCCCCCGTAGTTGACCAGCCAGGTCTGGCTCAGGGTTTTGAGGAGGCAGCCTTTCTCTGAATATACTAACTTACCCTTCTCCAGGCACTTCCTGATTTAAACTGTCTTTGTTGTTGCTGTTGTTTAACCACTAAGTCGTGTCTGACTCTTTGCAACCTCTGGGTTTGTAGCCCACCAGGCTCCTCTGTCCATGGGATTTTCCAGGCAAGAGTACTGGAATAGGGTGCCATTTCCTCCCCTGGGGGTCTTTCCAACCCGGGGATCAAATCCTTGTCTCCTACATTGGCAGGCTGATTCTTCACCACTAGGGAAGTCCCAAACTGTCTACTTTTTCCAATTTTCTCCTTACTTGATCATACACTGTCTGCTGCTGCTAAGTCACTTCAGTCGTGTCCGACTCTGTGCGACCCCATAGACTGCACCCCACCAGGCTCCCCCGTCTCTGGGATTCTCCAGGCAAGAACACTGGAGTGGGTTGCCATTTCCTTCTCCAATGCATGAAGATGAAAAGGGAAAGTGAAGTTGCTCAGTCGTGTCCGACTCCTAGCGACCCCATGGACTGCAGCCTACCAGCCTCCTCCATCCATGGGATTTACCAGGCAAGAGTACTGGAGTGGAGTGCCATTGCCTTCTCTGACACTGTCTATTATTAGCCAATAATTCTTTTATGTGTCCTTTTCTAGCTAATTATACTAAGTTTTTGAGAGTGGAAATCCTATCTTGTACTTCTCAGTGGCTCCATAAATGCCAAAGATGATGAAGGCAGCTGTTTAGGTTATCAAGTGTGTATAATAAACCACCTTAAAAACAGTTTATTAAAGCATCAACTCTTTGTTACTTCCCATGGTTTTGTGGGTTGACTGGGTGGCTTTCTACCTAGGACTCTGGGAAGGCTTAGTGGACCGAAATGTCCCAGCTCACAGGTTGGCAGCTGATGGTGTGGCCAGCCTAACTGGGTCCGTGTGTGATCTCTACATCATGGAAGGTCCCATGATCAGAAGGGTTCCACATTTGAAGTTTATGCCATCTTGAAATTCATATTTTTTTTCTTTCCATTTGTATCTGGTACATGAAGAGGGAAGGGAAATTGAGTACATGTGTCCAAGGGATGGGAGACTTGGCTCACGTGCAGTCTCATTTCTATCTCCCTGAAGCTCCAGGTGGTTTATTGGCTGCCCGTATGCTCCCACTCCTTGTCTCCTTCCCATACCTGCCCCCGAAACCTCACCCTCTGCCCTGTCACATCTGTGAGAGGAATGCCAGGGTTCTGCTGTTGCCCTCTGCTTCTGGCAGGAGCCCAGGAGCAGACTTGGGGAGCCCAAGGTGCGGTCATCTTGGGTCATGCAATATCTTGGGGCACCCCAAGAAGGCCTCAGTTCTACCTGGGTTGTCAGGATCATGGAGAGTTTGGTAGACAACTCTTGACCACTGCTAGTCCAGGATTTGAACATGCCCCACTGTGGAGATAGCAGTCCTTTGGGATGACCCAACTACTGTCCATTGGGCCTAATAGAGTTTAGGACATGCTACCCACAAATATGGCACCTTGGCATAATAAATATCTTCAGTTCAGTTCAGTTCAGTCGCTCAGTCATGTACAACTCTTTGTGACCCCATGGACTGCAGTATGCCAGGCCTTCCTGTCCATCACCAATCTCGGAATTTACTCAAATTCATGTCCATTGAGTCAGTGATGCCATCCAACCATCTCATCCTCTGTCGTCCCCTTCTCCTCCCACCTTCAATCTTTCCCAGCATCAGGGTCTTTTCCAAGGAGTCAGTTCTTCACATCAGGTGGCCAAAGGATTGGAGTTTCAGCTTCAGCATCAGTCCTTCCAAAGAATATTTAGGGCTGATTTCCTTTAGGATTGACTGGTTGGATCTCCTTGGTGTCCGAGGGACTCTTAAGAGTTAAATTTCTTAATCTGGAGGAACTCTTTTTTAATGGTGAAAGCAGAAAGGTCACTCTGACCTACCTTCTGAAACAGGTCTAAAAACTCCCAGGTGAAAGATACCCTGCCTGGACCAGAGAAGGGAGATATTCTTATCACCAGAGATGGAGGACTGGGTGCCAAGGAATTTCTACAAACAAACCTTTTTATACTAACTTTTATCTTTCTAGTTACTTCTTCACCATTTACTACCCTAGCTCAGACCTCTTTGTTTTGTCAATTCTGCACAAATGTATTATTTCTTTGTCTAAAATGTATAAAATCTTCCTGCTCTGGTTACTTCAAGTCTTCATTCTCTTGTGAAGTCTTCCACAAATATTTAAAATTTAAATAGTAAGAATAGTAAAGTACTATAATTAAATAGTAAAAATTTAATACCATTTGTAAGTTTTTCTCTTGCTAATCTATCTTTATCAGCTTAATTTTCAGACCCATCCAAAGACCCTAAGAGGGTTAAAGAAAACTTTTTCTTCCTCTAAAGGGTGTTGGATGTGAGGGAAGGAGACTGACTCTGACCCTGGCTGGGGACCACATTTTGATTTTGCACTGGACCCTGCCAATGATGTGGCTAGCCCTGGATGCTGGTCTCCTTTCCTAGGGTTGGGGGAATCTTTGTTCTCCCCCATGTTGGTCTTCAAACCCCTGGATTCCAGGGGTTCCAGAACACCACAGCAGAAGCTGGAGATCTCTTAAGGTTCACTCTTAGAAGTTATGCAGAATCACTTTTACACATTCTATTTATCAGTTACAGGACCAGTCCAGAATCAGACTTATATATACTCTCACTTAAGGACTGTTGGCAAGGGCACAGGCAGAAGAGTGTGTGGGACAAGAAAGACTGTCAAATGTCTTGTCTACCATTCAGTTGAAAGCATCAAAGGGTATAATACTGAAGAATAGCCCTTTGAGTCAGAGAGTGAAGAAAAAGTGAAGTCGCTCAGTTGTGTCTGACTCTTTGAGATCCCATGGACTGTAACCTACCAGGCTCCTCTGTCCATGGAATTTTCCAGGCAAGAATGCTGCAGTGGGTTGCCATTTCCTTCTCCAGGGGATCCCCCTGACCCAGAGATCAAACCTGGGTCTCCCACATTGCAGGCAGACGCTTTACCATCTGAGCCACCGTCAGATGGGGGCTCAAATCTCTGCTTTACCACCTGAAAGCTGAACTTATTTAGTTCCTTGGAGCTTCAGTTTCCTCATCTGTTACATGAAGGTTGTTGGGAGGCTTAAATATAATACGAACAATGCTTGGCACCTGCTCACCATTCAACATATGGCAGCTACTGTCACAGTGGAGTCACAGAGGTTCCTCCCATGGAGAGGACAATAGCTTCTACTGCAAAAAAAAAACTTCAACAAGTACAGACTTGTCATTCATTCCATGGCTAATAAAATGTTGGACGGTATTTGGGAAGTTGGCTATGACTAAATATTTACCTGAAGAGTGTGTTCACTTGTGGATACCTGAGAAGTGTTCATATTATTGGAAGACACATAATTCTGATGGAGGCAACATTTTAATATAAAACATTTTTTTCAGAACTTGACCAACAGTCAATTCTAATACAAGGAGAGAGAATATGAAGTGGCTAAGCATCCTTCTCAGAAGTTGGGGTCCTGCTGAAAGGGAAAAAGGAGAATCTGGGTACTAAAGACATGTCTCCTCCTGAACATGAGTGGTGATGAAGCAGTAGGCATTTTGGTGACTGATCTTTAATTTAAAATAGTGCAGCAGACACCCTCTCAGCAAATGTCAGAGAAATTTGATGTTTTATTATCTTCTATTTATTTTTTGACATGATATGGAATGCAAACAATTGTTGCTAAACCTGAGAATCTCTGACCTTTAGTTTCTGCCCAAGCACTTTTCACTCAAAGTTATAAAAAGAATATATACCTCTTCAGTGAACAACAGAAACTCTTTCTCCTCTAAGCCTAACATTGTACTCCTACTTTCATTTGGGTAAAAATAACCACTGTGATGATAATAAAATTAATACAACCTCTCAGGAAATCTGTCATTGTTATAACTGGAAATGAACCAGTGAAGAAAAGGTGAAGAGAGACCCTCTGGCTAAATTGACCGAAACAGTCTGCAACAATGGAGAATAATAAAATACAATTAAGACTGAAAGTGACCTGAGGCTTTAAGTATCAGAGCACTTAATGGGACATGAAGACCACGTAAAGGTCAGCAGCTCAGACGTGACCTCCGGGTTATAATATATAGGTTATTAAAGAGTCCAAACCTCTTTAAATGTGTGTAACTTAACATCTGTGAAATGTACCTTTTTTTCGCAATTTGCATCAAAATAAAACAGCATTTTTCATTTATTAAACTGACAAAATTTTCTAGAAGCTAGCCATCAATATTCAAGGGTGTGGTGAAAGTGAGAGTTCACATTTCGGAAAGGTAATTAGCTCATAATCTATCAACTAGCTCAGGAAAGTTCCTAACTTTGTAGCCAGTAATCATCCTTTTAAGAAATCTTGAAAAAAATTTAAAACTTCAAAAAATAAGTATGTGCAAAAAAGTTCATTACAACTATATATATATGTTACACACTCACATATACATAACAATAGGAGATGGTTTAATTACAGTATATCCTGCCACTTAAAAGTAGTTTATGGAAGACACTTAATGACAGGAAAAAAACATCTCATAAAATGATATTTGGTTTAAAAAAGGCAGACAAAATTACGGAGCACTGCCCTTTTCAATATGTGCTTTGAAATAAAACAATTGAAAAATGGAGACACAGAGATGAGTTAGCAGAAAGTATGCAGATCGGGCTTCCCAGGTAGCTCAGTGGTAAAGAAGCTGCCTGCCAAGCAGGAGACTCGGGGTCGATCCCTGGATCAGGAAGATCCTCTGGAGAAGAAAATGGCAATCCATCCCAGGCCTAGGAAATCCCATGTACAGAGGAGCCTGGTGGGTTACAGACAGGGGTTGCAAAGAGTCAGACACAACTTGACAACTAAACTACAAGAAAGAAACACATGTAGATCCCTCCAGACAAATTTCCACCCTAAGAACCTCCAGGTAATGGAACTCGGTGCCAAAGAAGTGATGTAGAGACAGTTAAGGGCCAGAGCCCACTTTGGGAGCAGAACTGGGGTGAAGGGGCTCTTCAGTTGCAGGTTGCCTGGAACTGAGAGCCAGTCCTACGGTAAAGAGGCAGGATCTTGGACAGCAGAGTAGCTAGAAGACCTTTGCTGTAAACAAAGGGCCTCGAGCTAGGGTTGTTGCTAAGTGTGTCCATGCTAACAGGAACCATGAAGTACCATCTCTTTAAAAAGTCCATCGAGAATGTCATAATTTAATACATATTTCTACCAGAAGTTCTTCGTGGTAATGCCCAGTGATGGGTATTACGCTGAATATAAATTTGGTCATTCAGTTATTGTTTTTCATCCCTTAAAGATGGTTAAGTGGTATCTGAAGAAAAGGTCAACAAATTTCATAGAAAGATTCCAGACTTCCCGATAGTTTGGTTTATCTGGAATAAATAACCAACAGTTATTAACCTCAGAATAACCATGAATGTTGAATGTTGACATGGGAGGCCAAACATCATTATAATCAACATGTTAATCTGACATTTTCCAATGCTTATTAGGAGACCTTGGATCTAAATGATAGGGTGTTGTCTGCTATTAATTCCACGTGTATGAATATATTGCTGAAATACAGTGAAATGTAAATTCATGAACCCAGTATTTTTGCCACAAAGACTTCAAAACTCTAATGAATGTGTCACTTGCATTTTATGATGAAAAGATGAAGCCACTGCAACTCAAATAAACATCTTTACTTCTGAGGGGCATGAGCTAGAAGATGACTTAGAAAATAACATATGCAAATTGCATGCATTCCTTTAAAAAAACTAAACTAGAGCACTGCTCAGTTAAATATTCATAAAATAATGTCTTAAAATGTTCATCTTTAGATGCTGACTTACATCCTGCAGATAAAGGTGTTATAGTATATTTTAATCTCTCGTTTGGAAGTAAGTACAGTGTAAATCTTAAATGAGTAATGCTATGTCAAATAATATCATTGTGGTCTCCCATGCAGCTAAAAGATTGTCCTCAGTTTTGCCCCAAATCTCTGTTATGGATGAACAGTGCATTCATTCAGCAGCCAACAACCATTAATTGAGTGTCTACAATGTCTTACACATTGGGGAGTTGGTGAATAGGATTCACATGGTCCCTAGCCTTCTCTGGGTTACCCTCTAGTGGGTATGACAGACAAACACTAGTGAATGAGTAAGTAAATAGTTACCAATGGTGATAATGATGAACAAAGGGCTAGTTTAGACTCAGTATTCTGATATGGTATTAAGTATTAAACTGGAAACTTAGAAGTTTTGGTTTTTTTAAATAATCTTTGAAAAGTTTCACTGTGACTGTGGAAGACTCAGATCTCAGAGGTTACTCCTATATGTAACTGCAGTTTTCGAATAATAGTTTTTGCCATTGTTGTTGTTCAATTGCTAAGTTGTATCGGACTCTGCCGATTGCAGCATGCCAGACTTCCCTGTCCTTTTCTATTTCCCAGAGTTTGTTAAAACTCATGCCCATTGAATCAGTGATGCTATCCAACCATCTCATCCTCTGTTGCCCTCTTCTCCTTTTGCCCTCAATCTTTCCCAGCATCAGGATCTTTTCCAATGAGTTGGCTCTTTGCATCATGTGGCCAAAATATTGGAGCTTCAGCTTCAGCATCAGTCCTTCCAATGAGTACTGAGGGTTGATTTCCCTTACAATTGACTCTCGAGAGTCTTCTCCAGCACCACAGTTCGAAAACATCAATTCTTTGGTGCTCAGCCTTCTTTGTAAGAGCTCAGCCAGCTCTTACATCCGTATATGACTACTGGAATAATCATAGCTTTGACTGTGTGTGCTGTGCTTAGTCACTCAGTCGTGTCTGACTCTTTGTGACCCCATGGACTGCAGTCCACCAGGCTTCTCAGTCCATCCTGGAGTGGGTAGCCTATTCCTTCTCCAGGGGATCTTCCTGACCCAGGAATCAAACTGGGGTCTCCTGCCTTGCAGGAGGGTTCTTTACCAGCTGAGCTACCAGGGAAGCCCTAGCTTTGACTATATGGACCAGGGGCATTTGTCAGCAAGTGATGTCTCTGCTTTTTAATATGCTAAGTTTGTCGTGGCTTTTCTTCCAAGGAGCAAGTATCTTTTAATTTCATGGCTGCAGTCACTGTCTGCAGTGATTTTGGAGCCCAAGAAAATAAAATCTGCCACTGTTTTAATTTTTTCCCCATCTATTTTCCATGAAGTGATGGAACTGGATGCAATAATCTTAGCTATTTGAATGCTGAGCTTACTGGAGTGGGATGCCATTCCCTTCTCCAGGGGATCTTCCCAATCCAGGGGTCAAACCCAGGTTATCTCTCTCGTTGCAAGCAGATTCTTTACCATCTGAGCCAACACAGGAACCTGAATATTGGTTAGACTTGTTTAACAGCTTATTGGTTTGAGACAAATTAGACGTCTGGAAGATCTATGCTGAACTGCTGGGCAGTTCCTAGTATCTTAGGAATGCCAGAAGTTCTGGTGATGCCCTGTGAGATACTAAACCTTGGGTCTAACTGAGGCTGAAACCAAAATGAGGACTGGATCGCACTCCCGGGGGGCAGACTGGATTCCTTCCCCAGTGCTTACTTTTCAGTTTGTGATGCACGTTATCAGATGGTGCTCATTAAGCTCTGAAGGTTCTGTCTTCTTTTTCTTCTTAGATCAGACCATGCCCAGCTGAATCTGTACATACACCAACTCTTCAGCCCTCTTTTCTCTGCTATTTATGTTTATGTTACCCTTATCTCCCCCTTCTAACCTTCTAACTTCTCAAAGTAACAGAAGTTGGCTGTCTGACATGGTCTTTCTGAAAGAGGGATTCTTGGCCTGAAATCCAAGAACAGTGGTTCTGAAGAAAGGCGAGAAATGGTGAAAGAGTGGAGAATGGAACACACAGAATAGCTAAGGTTATCTGTGTAGAAGAGAACAGCAAAGCTCAATAAGGAATATCATGTATATTTCTCTATCCCTTTCTTCACTTCTCAGTATTTCAGTTAATGTAAATAGAGTGTCTATTATTTATGCTGAATAATTCTTAACCATGTGTCTCCCCACCTCCTGACACAAGAGGACCAAAATCCTACTTCAAATAAAAAGTTCATCAGAGCTACTACTTGAAGGTGCAAATTTACACTAACCTAGAAGGGGTTTCCAAATAGGATGGTCTTAGAATCAACCAGGCTACAACCTGTCTTGAGAATGCTTTGGCAATGCATAGCAAAAGGCTTAAAAGTATTCATGTGGCCTGACATAGTAATCCCCTATCTTGGCAAGTGGCTACTTTCAGAACTATGGGTGTCATTTTTGACTCTTCCCTTTCCCTCAATTTATTTTCAATCTTCTGAAAATCCTAAGGCACTACAGTTGTAAGGATCCAACCATCTTTCAACAGCTTCCCTACTAACAGACTATCATAACATGACTGTGGATGACTTTAACAACCTTCTCAAGGATCTTTTCATTTACATCTTCGCTCTCAACTCTCTATTGTCCACACAGCAGCCACAGTGATTCTTTTAGTTAAATCTAAGTGAGATCTGCACATTCCCTTGATATCGCCCAGTCTCTGGTGGACTGAACCTGTGTAATCTGGCCCTGGGCTTCTTCTCCAGGGGCTCTGAACTCAGTGTCCATCCCTCAGCCCCCATCACTCTCCTCCTTGCAGTTTAGCAAATAGGCCAAGCACAATTTTGCCTCAGGATCATTGCACACGTCATTCCCTCAGCTCGCAAAGCTCTTCCTTCAGGCGGGACTACCATCCCACAATTCAGAAAGGCCTTCAAATTTATCAAATGTCGAACTTATCAGAAGCCTCCTGTGGTCACCCTGGCCCCCGTAACTCTCTTCCTTTCTCCCTGCTCTACTATTTTATTTTTCTCTGTAGCCATAGTTACCATGTAGCATCTGTATATATTTATTTTCTCTCTCTCTCTTTTAGAACATAAGTGCATGAGAGCAAGGGCTTCACTTTGTTCTCTGCTGTGTGTTCAGGGCTAGAGGTGTGCCTGGCGCATAGGAGGACTTCACTAAGTATTTGCTGAATCACTGAGTTGAGTTTTTTTAAATTTCCTTTGACTCCCATTACTTCCTTTTGGGTATTTCTACAGTTCACCCATTAGGTTATAAATCAGGGCATATCAGTATACAGAGCTCTGGGTCAAGTTTTATTTAAGAGTAATTATGAGGCTGTAGTTGTGTGAGTTTCTGAGAGTAGGAGTTGAGACTTACTACTGGAATTCATAAAAATCACTCTAGCTTCCAGGTTTCTTCTTTCCTTGTTACACCCCAACACTTTTTAACAGCCTTTGGTATTGGTATGAAAGTCACTTCCTGCAAAAAGTTCCCTAATCCCTACTCCTATATCCCCAATACTTTATTTTCCTGCTGTGTGTTTCATAGTATCCTACTTTTCCCCCTACTAAAGCACTTCCCACATTTACTTTTATTCATGTTTAACTGTGATTCTGTCTCGCTGCTGGGCTGTCAGTATGATAAGGGCAGAGACCAAATCTATTCTTTTCATCAGTGTCTCTTTAGCACCAAACATGATGGAATTCATTCAGACTGTCATTGTCAAATGGATTAAAATCTGAATGAATGAGTGAATGGACCACTGGTTTCTACCTCTAGGAAAATCATGTCATGCACAACCTCCCAATGCCCTTGCCTGCTGGGTCATTCCGTGTGGGTGATTACTGCAGCCTCTTTTGGGAGGCAGAGATGGAAGGAGAGTAAAATCTCTGTTATGAGATGTGCAGTAGAGGAAAGAAGCCAACTGCTGCCTCCATCCCTGCTGCAGGAAAAGGGCTCAGGAAATACCCAGAGATGAACCCCTCTCAGATCATCTTCAATCCAGCTCAAATACACTTTACCTCAGAGAAATTTCTCCAAAGTATTTTGAAATCATTGATCAGTTTGCTTAGTGACTAATAAGTATGCCTTTGAGGCTTTCTCTGTGCTTTCAAGGATCTTTCAAAGCAAAGGTAAGGATGGGCCAGAGAAAAAGGTGCAGAGAATCAGATGTAACCCTGAAAACCAGTATAACAATCCCTGCATGGGTTATTTTAACTGAGGATCTACTGAAGATCACAGGAGAATTTGGTGAGACCTTGCAGAACTTATGCTTTGAATGTAAACAAAGGAAGCAAATGTTTCTGAGCATTTATGCATATTCTCATATTTGGCTCTACTATTAACCTAATACTCCTCCTAAGAAATATCACTTGACCAAACATGGCTGATGGCAATCACTGTGGGTTCTCAGTTTTGAGTCTCTTGTCTTCCATGGCATGAGCTGGTTTGCTTTGAAATATTCTCTTCTTTCCATGCAGTGTAGGGAATCCTCTTTCTCCTATGAGAGCAGTGTCTTCATCAATTCTATTTCTATGTCTCTATGTCTCTAGCTTGTACTTCCTTTTGTTTCTCGCTGGCCACAGAATAGACTAATTTAATGCTAAGACATTCAGTGTGTCTGTTGCCTTTCACCTGGGGAGTCCTGTCTGTTCCTCTTTCTCTGCTTGTCTTATTCTGTGTGCTCTTTCAGCTGAAATGAAGGTGAAAATTATGTAGGTATCTCTGTGCTTTTTTTTTTTTTTTTGCCTAGAACAGTTTTGAGATTGAATTCACTTGGAAAAAAGTCTCCTTATCTGCACAGAAATTATTGACTGTGCTACTGTACTTCCTCTGATGAATAAATGTCCCAGGGGCTGCAGTAATTGGGGCTCTGCTGTTTAACCATATCATGCCCAGAAAGTGGATTGTGTACCCTCATTAATGTGACTATTCCTCAGCTTCATTCTGAATAGTGTTTAGGAAGGTTTTAATGTTTTGAGATAAATGCAATTTACTTCAATCAAATCTTTTTCTTACTTGAAGCCCTTAATTCACTTACTATTGAATATATACTATTCGCCAGGCACTAAATCCTAGAGATAGAAAGACCAATAAGAAAGAAATTATAGGCTAATGCAGGAGAGGGGAAAGAAAATAAGCAATTAAAATGCAGGGTGATAAGTATTGTAATTGATATCATTATAGAGTTTCAGGTACTCTGGATACATCTCTGAAGAGTATTGTAGGGCTTCTGTCTTTTGTTTTGACCATCATAATGATTTTAAAATACAATTCAATAGTGTTAAGTATATTCACATTAAAGAACATTGTTTAAGACAAGGATAAGAGGCATTATTTGATACCTTTATGATATTATGGAAGCACCAGCTTTGGTAATATGAGCATATTTGCAGTGAGTGATACTGTTTCCATGACTCTCTGATGTTTGTCCCTCCTGGTGTTTTGTGCTATTGAAAAATACCTGCTCTGATATACCCAAAGAGGTCTATTTATTAATCTCCAAACACATTTAACATTCTGACTCCCATGTCTTCAACCATCCCTTTCTCTGTTTCTGAAATGCAGTGACCTATTTTCCCCACACATATCCACAGCTTTGGTCTACCTGAGCACCTGCCCCAAGGGGTAAGCCAAGCCCTGCCTAAACTCTGCTTCCTTCAATGCTCAAATCACCCACGCCAAAAAATCATTGCCCCACTTGACACCTGTATCAACTCATTTGAAACTGAGCATGTTACTTTGGAATATTATCCTGACAATATATAAATCCCATTTCACCAACTAAGGTACAAAATGTACCAGGTTTTAATAATAAATCACATGGACTTAAGGCTCATAAGCATGGATTTAAAATATAATAAGAAGTTACTATGTGCAGAGGAGGTATTCAACATGCAGACATGAGGGCATGACAAGAAGAGGTTCCCATCACTGAGAACCTTACTACCTCGTGCTTTCATTTACACGATCCTATTTCCTCTTTCAAAAAAAAAAGTCTATGCAATAGTTAAGGAAGATATATTATCCTAATTTTATGATAACAATATTGACAGTAGAGAGACTAAGTGGTCAGCTGATGGAGAATAAAGACCAGTGCTGTTTTCCATGGAGATGCAACAACATACATAGCCGAGAGAACATGGGCTGCTGGAGAGAGAGTGCTTTGGATTCCCGCTCTGGTAATGGCCAGCTGAGCAGACCTGGAATAATTACTTAATATCCCAGAGCTTCAGTTACCTGGTCTTTGAAATCTGGTTGATCATGCCTACTTTATAGAGTTTTTGGAAAGATTAAATCTAATCAGTATAAGCAATGTCCAGTGCATCCTCAGTGATAGCACATGGTAGGTACTCGTTAACAGTGTTGCTTTGGTATATCTGCCCACTTACTCACAGCAATGCCTAGTAAGCCCTCAATAAATGATAGTTATTATTATAACTACTACTGCAACTACTACTATATTGCTATTACAGCTTCTATGTCACGAGGGCTGAGACCTGGGCAGTGCGTGTCCGCACAAGTATCAGTTCTTTATAGCTGCACAATCTGACTGTGCCAGTGTCCATTTTGATTGGCTGGTGGCTTTGCTATTTTAGATGTGAAATATTTTGTACAACACTCCTGCCCATAAGTGTTGTGGGACTGTTTTATGCATTTTTATCCAGTGTAGGTAACCTCCTATAACTAATGGCTCTACTTTTTTCCATCAGCACACACCTGCCACAAAGAAGCATCCCACTCAAAGCATTATTAGACTAACACAGTTTTGAAGAACATTCACAGTACTTGGCACATTACCCATTGACAGCCCATCTTGCTTAGGGATTCCCTGTAAATATTAATCCTATACCAGGCAGCTAGATATCAGGGAAATACCTTGAAGTTGGGTTTAATGAACTAGCAGCCATGGAATTGATTTCCTTATCGCTCTCATTCAGAAATTTCCATTTGGCTATATTTCAGACAGGTCAGACTTTTCCTACATGTGATTCAATTTAATTTAATTTATGATCCTTGCTCAATAATCATGACTCCAGGCTAATAGATGCTTTGAAAAGAATCAGAGTGTAGCAAGCGGGCCTTTCAGATGACTTAAGTCTCAGGGCATTTTTCCACTGTACCCTCAGCCTGAATACAACCAGGAGAGAAGGGTAGAAGAGAAGCTTCATTAAACATCCAGAGGCAATGGAAATATAAAGCCATTGAGCTGGATGGGACCATAACCCGCATTAACACGGCTCTTTTGAGTAAGTCTGCCTGTGCCAATGGCGCAAGTGTAAATGCACATGGGATTTTCAAATGACCTTTGCCTCAGGTGCCAGGGAACAGGCTCCTGGCAACAGCAGCTTCTCTGACTCTCTCAGCATCATTCCTCGGACAAAGGAAGTATCGTCACAGTCCAAACTGAGGGCATGTGCTGCTTGGGGGAGTAGTGACAGAGATTAAGGGGTATGCAATGCAAGTGTGCGCTTGTAATGAAATCTCCTGTACTTACCGCCTGGTTAGAACTCATGATTGCCACAGTATGCCTCTGTGATCAGGCTGAGCATAATGAAAAATAGCAGCAAAGCTTAGCTTTTCAGATGGCTTATATCAGAAGTGGATAGAAGTGTGTTCAAGGCTGAGCTGGTAATGAAGAGGAATCCATGATGCAGAGAATAGCAACTGATGCTTTTCATGGATAAAGGAGGGGTTCTCTGGGTGAGAGATCAATTCGCTGGAGGAGTTCCTACACCTAGGTCTTAGTGATTTAATGTCTCTGCCCAAATGTCAACATCACACTGTGCTCCAGACTATCCCATCTTCCTAAGGGGATTGTGTCATTTTCTCTCAGAAGTAATATAGCTTTACGGCAGGTGGGAGTCAAGAAAGAAAGGTACAAATTTTCTGGAATAGAATTTGACTACACATGCATCTGTGCATACACACACACACGTGCGTGCTCCTGAAATAGGGATCTCACTTCTAGGCATTTAGGTATTTATCCTAAGGAAATACTCATGTTTGTTGCAAAGGTTTAATTATAAAGCTGTTCACTGCAATACTGTCTATATTTTAAGAAAAAACCATAAACCACCCAGATATCTAACAATTATAAATAAGTTACAAAATCATAGAACTACTATATAATAGAATATCATGTAGCAAAAGAAATACTTGTAGAAAAAGTTTAAGGACAGGAAATGTGTTTCATATGTATTGTATATGTGAAATATGTATATACAGTAGGTAATAAGAATAACATACAATATGGACAGAGGTTATTTTGGGTGATAAGATCTGGTTGTTTGTTTTATTCTTTTTTGCTTAACAATATAAGAAAAGGCATTACTCTTATCATAAGAAAACCATTTTTCTTTTCTCTAAAGAAAAAAGAGGAAAATTAAAACTATGTAAATAAGTATGTATGCCAGTTGTGTGCATATATAATTATAGATTATTAGAGCCATTAATAAATATTTATCTATTAATATATATGTGACTATGACTCCATATCAATATGTGGTATAGGTTTAAGTTTTCATTTTATCTGCAACTATTGTTCTTCCTGGCTGTGCACAGAAAATATTTGACAGAGCTACACAAGAATGTTGTCCATTCAGGGGCTTATCATCATTTGTGCTCCCACCATAATTGATACACATCCCATATTGTCCCATCTTGCTGTTTCCTCCCCTTGCTGTATCTTTTCTCATCCATCTTTAGAAAGCCTACCATTCATCAAGGCCCAATTCAACCCCAACTTTTGAGGATTCCTCTAATTATACTCATTCAGAAGTAGATTCTAATTCATCTTTTTAGACTTTTGACATTTTGCCTGAGCTGTGTGCCTATCTTCTCTTCTCTAATAGACTGTAAGTTGATGGAGGGCAGAGTCTCTGTTCATCTTTGTATATTCTGAAAATAGGAGGCAATGGTGGGATACGTACTTAATATTCACTGAATGTTTAAATGAAGTAACTATTTTCAGAATTTAGAGACACACGTAGTCTGATTGTTTGCTTGAAAGTCTGACCCATCGTAGCATTGATCTGAATGTGAAACCAAATTAAGTATAGATCCCTGGCTATTTTGTGATATTTTAAAAAACAGCTTCAAGTTTAATTAGCACTTACTCTTTGAAACTGGTTCTAATATAATAATTCAATGAGTACTTATGTATGACAATCACCTGAAAGGGAAGAACTCTGAAGAGTAATAACAACCACAGTTTGTAACTCTTTCCAGGAGCATCTTATCCCTGGGGACGTGCTAGCACAAAGGTTAGGAATAGGGTAGCTGGAAATGGTCATCTTGTGACACGGGCTGCTGACCCGTCTTTCCATGCCCTCCAAGGTGATATTATTAAGATCCAACCTGAGAGCTTCTGAAATGACATCTTGGGTGGGAAGCACTCTGCAAACCCTAAAGGGCAAGGGAAATGTTAGTTATAATTATTACTATTCAGAGAAATCTTTTGCGAAGTGGTTGGGGCATGAACCTTCCCGTTTGAGAAGGTGAGTTCAGTACAGCTGGGTTGGTGCTGCACGAATTGTTTTTCTTTCTCTTTGAGAACACACTTCAGAGGCCTGCCCTCTCTAGAAAATGACTTGATCTGTAAATGTCAATGATTCAAAAATATTTCTGAGGTGGATTCTAGCCACATACAAGTCAGAAGCTCAGTTAGAATTCCCTGATACTTGAGGCGAACACTCCTGTCCAGTTCCACATTAGGACTTTCCCTCTGACCTTACGTTTCAAGGAGGGCTTCCCAATGGTGAGCCGAAACCTCCTGCGGAGTCCTCATTTGCCACTCAGTATAAAGGACACTCTGATTAGAGCCTGCAAATGGCAAACATTTTAGTGGCTATGTTTACATTTATTCTTACTATTGTTCATAGAATGGATTCAAATGTGATTCCATTTACAGACAGCTCATAAATAGTTGGTTCTAAGTTTAGCCTTAATCCCTTTGGGAATAAGTTCCTTTTATGGTTCACAATGTGACTCCCTAGTTTGAAAAAGAAAAAAAAAAAAAGCAAATCCTCTAACACTTAGAGGAATGCACATTCTATTTCATGAGCTTTCTTAAAAATTCTGGGAGCGTGATTAAGCTGTTTGCTTGCCAGCATGAAGCCACAGAGGAGAAGGCAGAGGTGACAGAACTCGAAAACCCCTCCAAAGGGTAAACCAGAGGGAATAGAGGAAAGAAAAGATTCTTAGAACTGTCAGTCTGTAGAAACAAGAAAAAATTTTATAATATTTTAAAAACAAACAAACAAAATCTAAAGCAAATTAATCCATCAGACATGTGTTCAGCTTGCCTAGCTTGAGAAATAATGAATTCAGAATAGGACAGCCATAGGATACTAATACCTTGTATTAGTTTCTCTAAGGTCCATCTAGTCAAGGTTATGGTTTTTCCAGTGGTCATGTATGGAAGTGAGAGTTGGACTATGAAGAAAGCTGAGCGCCTAAGAATTGATGCTTTTGAACTGTGGTGTTGGAGAAGACTCTTGAGAGTCCCTTGGACTGCAAGTAGATCCAACCAGTCCATCCTAAAGAAGACCAGTCCTGGGTGTTCTTTGGAAGGAATGATGCTAAAGCTGAAACTCCAGTAATTTGGCCACCTCATGTGAAGAGTTGACTCACTGGAAAAGAGTCTGATGCTGCGAGGGATTGGGGGCAGGAGGAGAAGGGGACGACAGAGGATGAGATGGCTGGATGGCATCACCGACTAAATGGACATGAGTTTGGGTGGACTTCGGGAGTTGGTGATGGACAGGGAGGCCTGGTGTGCTGTGATTCATGGGGTCGCAAAAAGTTGGATACGACTGAGAGACTGAACTGAACAACATTATTATAGGTCTTTACTTTGGAGTGCTAAATGAAAAAGCACAAAATCCCCACTGTTTTATAAAGTGAAGCTGCCCAAGCTTTGGACTACCACCCAGAATGAGAAGTTCCTAGGCCTAATGGAATCAGCGCCTGACTGAATCTATCCAGATGAATGGGTCAGGGTTCCCAGTCCAGAGACAGCCTGACAGCACTATCGCTGCTCTAAGCTCTAGCCATTTCAAAACTCACATCATTAACTTGTTGCCATAACTCCAACCACTTAGATATAAAATACTGACTTGTTAATCCTTCACAGTGTAGCTCTATCTCAACGATATTCTTTTGTTGTTTAAGTGGGCTTTAAGAAAGAAAGTGAAGTCTCTCAGTAGTGTCTGACTCTTTGTGACCCCATATTCTGTAGCCCACCAGACTCCTCCTCCCATGGGCTTTTCCAGGCAAGAGTACTGGAGTGGGGTGCCATTTCCTTCTCCAGAGGATCTTCCTGAGCCGGGTCTCCCACATTGCAGGCAGACGCTTTACCATCTGAGCCACCAGGGAAGCCTTACTTGTCTTCTTTCAGGTGAATAAGTCAAGTGCCTGTTGATTGGAATCTGCTGGTATTTTTTTAAGAGATTTTTTTTTTCCCCTGGGCTTGCAGGATCTTAGTTCCCCCATGAGGAATCAAACCTGGGCCCTTGGCAGTGAGAGCATAGCATCTTAACCGTTGGACCACCAAGGATTTCCACCAAGTGGGCTTAAGGGAATAATAATATAATTAAAGATATTTTCAAATAGGGTAATTACATATCTTAGCTTCCAAACCAGGGCATTTTTGAGAATAAAAATCTTGCTATTAATAATTTCTCCAGCCCAGAGCCCCAGAGTCCAAGCTGGGTCCTCGCCCATCTTTCAGTTGTCCACTTACTCTTTCCTTCCAAGATGACAGATGCTGCCGTGTCCTTCGCCAAGGACTTCCTGGCAGGTGGAGTGGCCGCGGCCATCTCCAAGACCGCGGTCGCACCCATCGAGCAGGTGAAGCTGCTGATGCAGGGGCAGCATGCCAGCAAGCAAATCACTGCAGATAAGCAGTACAAGGGCATCATAGACTGCGTGGCTCGTGTCCCCAAGGAGCAGGGAGTCCTGTCCTTCTGGCGTGGTAACCTGGCCAATGTGATCAGATACTTCCCCACCCAGGCTCTCACTTTGCCTTCAAAGATAAATACAAGCAGATCTTCCTGGGTGCTGTGGACAAGAGGACCCAGTTTTGGAGCTACTTTGCAGGGAATCTGGCATCAGGTGGTGCCGCTGGGGGCCACGTTCCTGTGTTTCGTGTACCCTCTCGACTTCGCCCGTACCCGTCTAGAAGCCGACATGGGCAAAGCTGGAGCTGAAAGGGAATTCAGAGGCCTCGGTGTCTGCCCGGTTAAGATCTACAAATCTGACGGGATTAGAGGCCTGTACCAAGGCTTTAACGTGTCTGTGCAGGGTATTATTATCTACCGAGCTGCCTACTTCGGTATCTATGACACTGCCAAGGGAATGCTTCCAGATCCCAAGAACACTCATATCTTCATTAGCTGGCTGACCGTGCAGTCACGGCGGTTGCTGGGTTGAGTTCCTATCTGTTCGACACTGTGCGTGGCCGCATGATGATGCGGTTAGGGCGCCAAGTAACTGACACCATGTGCACAGGCACGCTTGACTGCTGGAGGAAGATTGCTCGTGATGAAGGAGCCAAAGCCTTTTTCAAAGGTTCGTGGTCCAGTGTTCTCAGAGGCATGGGTGGGGCTTTTGTGCTTGTCCTGTATGATGAAATCAAGAAGTTCACCTAAGTTATCTCCTAGTTTTTCTCCTTTGACTAGGCATGTTGTATTATATAACATATCTTAAGCATTCCTGACAGACTGTTAGCTGTCTATTTATCAGTGGCAACTATTTACTGGTTGAAAATGGGAAGCAATAATATTCACATGACCAGTTTTCTCGTAAAGCCATTTCCATGATGACGATGGGACCCAATTAATTTTTTATTTCAGTCACTCCTGGCAAATAACAAATTTGAAGAAATAAAAAATACCTGGAAAAAAAATAATTTCTCCAGGAGAACAGGCATAAGCCAAACTGCCTAAGAAATTTAGTGTTTTTTTTTTTTTTTAATTTTCCCCCTCTTTGTTTCTTCTTACCCATGAAAGAAAAAAAAAAAAATGTGAAAGACTTTGAAATGACCCAGAAACGTTATTGGGTATCTTCAATGCAGATATGTTTCCTAAACACCCTTCCAAATTAGCTGATTTTATAGGGTCTCCACAACTTTCACTGTCTTTGAACTGTTATATTTCTCTCTGAGTTACACATAACTGGTAGAAATGGAAATGCCTCTTGTCTGCAGAGATAAAAGTTTTTAAAAAGATGGAAATACAATTGATTTCCTCCTGCCTCCTTTCCAATAAGACCATTTCACAACTGTTTATAAATTCATTTCAGCATTGTTTATTACTATTATATCTGTGTTACTTTGAATTCATCTTTGAACTGGTTGTGACTTCTTACTGGTTCTTAGTTATTTAATTAACTAAAATCTTTGAAATATGTTTGATATATGTTGATATTTATAGGTTTTACCCTTTAAAAATTCTTTAATATAAAAAATTTAATTTCTTCTCATTTTCCTCCTTACATTACCCGTGGACTAGCAAATTCTCCATTTTACCATAATAGTGGTTCCTTCATAGCTAAAGAGATCACTACCTTCTGAGGTCATTTATGCATTCATTTAACATATATTGAGTAATCACTAGGTTCCAGGCATTGATACAATGACACAGAGAGAAGAGATTATAAACAAGGAAGAATGGAAGCAGGGAGACCATTTGGGAGTCTATTATAAGGACCCAAGTAGAAGATGAGGGGGTGAGGACTATGACAAATGTACTCTGACTATAACCACCTTAAAGGAAGAGCTGACAAGAAAAGGATTTACTAGTGGAGTGGATGTGATGTAAAAATGAAAGAGAGAAGTCCAGGGAATCCCCAGGCTTTGGCATGATTAATGAGGTAATTTGCCGTGCCGTTTTCTAGAGATTGGAGGGACCGGGGATGGGGTTGAACTGGAACACTCGCTCCCCCAGCTGACTGGCTTCAGCTGAACAAGGTCACACTCCCTTCTTTGTGCAATGACTTACTGATACAGGGATAAAGCGTGACCCCATTGGCTGAATCTGATTCAACTCTGAATAGCCACAGCAGCTCTGGGGCTCCCTCTGGGATAAACTGAGGCCTTTGTCCTGAAGGCAGCAGCACTTCTCCCTTTGCCTAATCCTGCTGCCATCACTCCCTCAGAGGAGTGGATCCTGAGGGCAAGCCCCCCAAACTTCTGCCTGCAGGTCTCCATCTCTGAAGCTGCTTCTTGGGACCAACCTACAAGAGGGAGCTAGAGTTCAAGGATCAGGAGTTCTCCCTCACATCATCTTCCACATGCCTGTAGAAGGTTACTGAAAGTAGATATTTGTGGGACTTTCCAGCTTCCCTGGTGGCTCAGACGGTAAAGCATCTGCCTATAATGTGGGAGACCCGGGTTCAGTCCCTGGGTTGGGAAGATCTCGTGGAGAAGGCAATGGCACCCCACTCCAGTATTCTTGCCTGGAAAATCCCATGGATGGAGGAACCTGGTAGGCTGCAGTCCATGGGGTCACAAAGAGTCGGCCACGACTGAGTGACTTCACTTTCTTTCTTTCTCTCTTTCTTTCTTTCTCTCTTTCTTTCTTTCTTTTCTTTTCTTTCCAGGTAGGCCAGTGGTTAGGACTTCATTTTCCAATGCCAGGGGTGTCAGGTGGCTAGGATCCCACATGCCTCGTGTCCAAAGCACCAAAACATAAAACAGAAGCTATATTATAAAAATTCCATAAAGACTTTTAAAATAGTCCACATCAAAAAAAAAAAAAAAAGGGAAATAGATATTTGATGCTAGACTCTGCCTGCTTATCCTCTCCTCACTCTACCCTCCCCCTGCCCCCTCAAAAGAGAAATGAATGGCTCTCCATTGCCCTTTGCCAGTCTCTTTCAGGATATATCACAGCCTGCCCTCTATTTTCATCCTTATCTCTCACCACTTTGCTGTAACCTCCCAATACAACCTACATTTTTAATTGGAGTAACTATTTACTGTTTCTTGGAAACTACAGATAATCCTAATTTATGATGATTGCTCAACTTAGAGATTTACCCTTTAAAAAATTCTTTTAGCTAAAACCGCTGTTTGAAAATTGAATTTGGATCTTTTCCTGAGCTACTGATAACGCAATCCAATATTCTCTTGTGAGACTGGACAGTGGCAGCAGCAGCTCCCAATCAGCCATGCTATGAGGAGGGTCAACAAAAATAAGGTTACAATCATTCTGAACCCACACAACCATTCTATTTCTCACTTTCAGAACAGGATTCAGCAGATTACATGAGCTATTTAACACTTTATTATAAAACAACCATTGAGTTAGATGATTTTGACCAACTGTAGGCAGTTCTTGAGACTCCTCTGCCTGGTTGCCCGCATCCTGCCATGCCATCCCCCCAAGAGTAAGTACCCACTTTGTAAATGTATGATCTCTCAACTCCTAGGTTGGTGACACGTGTAAAAAGATGAAGAATAGGAATTCATCTCTCTCCACTCCTCGGTTCTCCCATACTCATTTATGGAGGATCCTCGCTGTCTTGACTCTTTGGTAGGATCTTGTGATCCCATTTTTATTCACACCTTACAAAGAAACCTAGAGTAAACATAGAAGTCTAAATAAGTGGTCAACTGTGGAGTTCAAACCTGCTTCCTAATGGAAGGAAGGGCGTGAGGAATACAGGAAGAAAGCGGGGGAGCAGTTACAATCCAATTCAAAGTTCCATTTCTGCTGCCTCCCAGCCCTAGAGAAGGTGCAAGACACCCTTTACACACAACAGACTTGTTCAATAAGGGGTAATTTCTGAGGAAAAGAACAGGCAATGAATATAAGTTAGTACCTTAGATTCTCATTCATACAACCATAACATCAAGTCGTATTTTAAAAATGGCCCCTGGGGGAAAGAAAAATGACTGTTTCTCAGAAATTCATTTTAAGGTGATCAGGTTACTTTAGACCATCTTAAAACTTCTGAATCTGTGCAAGGTTGATTTTGATGGTAGAATTAAATACTTCCTTTGCAAAGATTGAAGTTTCCTGAACTTAAGGTTAAATGGAAAATTAGTTCCTCAGATTTTCCTACCCTTTAAAAATATACAGTGTTTCCATGCCCTTTTGATGAAAAGTATCAGTGGCATACAAAAATTAAGAGAACAAAATACTTAATAAAAACTCATTAAAATTTAAAATCCACTAGTTTAGAATGTATGATAATTTTGACACTGACTGTTGATGGTTTCCTTTCTATTGCCTACGATAAAGTATTTTGAAGTTATTGGTACGTACAAAAGATACGAGGGAAAGAGCTCACACTCTAAGGGAAGAAACTTCTGAAGTATTGTGGAAGCATCCCTATACTGGCAGACAATATTATAATTATTCTTAAATTACTCTTTCAAGCAATCAAGTTGGATGAGGACCTACCACTTGGTTTAGGAAGCTAATTTAGATTCTGTGTAGCCTGGTGGAGCGGAAAGGCTCCCTCAGGTGCTGTCTATGTGATATAGATGTTGGGTTTCACTTTGGCCTGATCCACCTTCCCACGATCTTGGCTGCTGTGAAGAGTAGAAGAGTTGCCCTCTGTGAAGGTTGGCGCCTCCAAACCCACTAGCTCTGCAAGAGGAGAGACCAGGTTTACTGATCTTATTATTCTCAGAATCTGTCACATAGTAAGCACTAGACACGTAAGCCATTAATTATTACGTAATGATGTGCCATAGACCTGCATTTCCTTCTGGAATATTCTTCATTTTTTTTCTATTTATTTATTGATGCATCCTTTCCCTGTGCCCTCAACCCAGTTATTCTAAATGCGTCTGGCATTCAGCACAGTTCTGTGGCCAGAACATAAATCAAGTGCCTTTTATGAGCAGACAAAGGATTTCACTGCAAGCAGGTATTTGAGTCCGCAAATAACCTTAGGAATATTTCTTTTTCTGCATTCTTGCTCTAATGATGTTCAAAGACATGAAGGCTTTCCTGGGAAGCCTCCAGCCAACAGGTTCATATGTGCGGATCACTGGATAATGGGATCCACAGCCACAGAAACACAGTGTCCACACAGTCTGCTACTGCCTAGAGCTCGGTGGTTTCCTTAGAAACCAACAGGGCTGCAGTGAATCTGGGCAGCAGGTGAGCTGAGTCACATTAGGAAAGGGCCAATTCACAATTCACTGTGCCTCTGATTCATCCCCACCTACTCCCATGGCTCTCTGTGTAGAGTTCATTCACATTACCTCTTGGTGAATGCTTACTGAGGCCCCAGAGTAATGCTGGACACTGTACTCCTGCTTCTAGGAAGAAACACTCTATGGAGGGGCTGTCATCCCTGAAAGAAATTGAAAGTATTAGTCACTCAGTTGTGTCTGACTCTTTCAGACCCCGTGGGCTGTAACCTGTCAGGCTCCTCTGTCCATGGAATTCTCCAGTATTCTTATACTGGAGTGGGCAGCCATTTCCTTCTCCAGGGGATCTTCCCCACCCAGGGATTGAACCCAGGTCTTCTGCATTGGAGGCAGATTCTTTACCGTCTGAGCCACCAGGGAAGCCCTGAGTCTTCCCCAACTTTCAATTTAAGAGCTTTAATGAACTTCAAGCTGAGGCTTGTTTTCTGCCAAGTTCCTCCCTTCTCTGTTCTTTGAGTATCTTGTCTACAGGGGCCAAATGTTCAGCGGCTCTCAATACATTACAAACAATGTAACAACGGGAGGGGAAGAGGATCCAGAGTCTTGTCTGTCCATTTGTTCAACCCAGAGTTGGAGGATAACCCTGTTAACAGGGAGAGGTTGAGAGCGGGAAATGCAGAGTGAAATGCAGCCATAAATACTACGGAGAATCAATAAATATTGGCAGGCAAGAGGGCAGACGGAGGGAGAGAAATTTTGCTAATCTCAACTAATACTGGTTAATAATACAGAACAGGGATTTGTCAGCAGCCAGAGATGCCAAAGCTGTAGTTTTTTTCCAGCAGTCATGTATGAATGTGACACCGTTGGGCTATAAAGAGAGCTGAATGCCGAAGAATTGATGCTCTTGAACTGTGATGCTGGAGACTCTTGAGAGTCCCTTGGAATGCAAGGAGATCCAACCAGTCCATCCTAAAGGAAATCAGTCCTGAATATTCATTGGAAGGACTGATGCTGAAGCTGAAGCTCCAGTACTTTGGCCACCTGATGTGAAGAACTGACCCATTGGAAAAGACCCTGATGCTGGGAATGATTGCAGGCAGGAGGAAAAGGGAATGACAGAGGATGAGATGGTTGGATGGCATCACCGACACAATGGACATGAGTTTGAGCAAGCTCTGGGAGTTGGTAATGGACAGGGAAGCCTGGCGTGCTGCAGTCCATGGGATCACAAAGAGTCGGACACAAGTGAGTGACTGAACTGAACTGATATACCCCCAGGGAAATACCAGTGGCCCCTCTTGGCAGCTCCTGGACAAACAGCACAGAGTTCTGGGTTCCAGGGAGAGGATAAAGTGCATGGAGGGTCAGAGCAGCTGAGACCTACCACTGACAATTAAACCTGTTTACATTTTCCTTCACAAAGAGCTGGACATGGCTGAGCCTCTGAGCACCTCTTCCTTAGGTGCATACTTCTGTTGGAAACAGAGGTCATCTCCAATGACCTCGCAGGGCTCTCTGGGGCTGTGGCCACATATCTCCAGGTAGCAAACATGTATGCAAAACACACTGAGCTGAGAGGTCATTCGAGTCCCTGGTCTGGTTCCCAACTCTTTCCAAGACGTTTATACTGAAACCAGATGAATCCAATGAGGCAAGACTTGGGAAACTGCTAGCATGCTTGAAGGAGGATTCACAGAATGCAAAAATTTTGTAAGGTTGTCTATGTTGTCTGCTAAATTTCCCAGTAGATTCTTTCATAGCTTCAAGAGGTTAGAGAAAGAGAAATCAGAATGTTATAACCATGAGCTGAGTTACCGCTGTGAGGCCTTTTTCTGTGGCCTGAGGCAAGTTTCAAAATCCTTGTTTTTGTGGCTGGAATATGATTCACACCTGACTCTCAGGACACATCCTGTCTCATCCTTTTATCTGTGACTCTGAATCATGTCAAAACTTTTTACCACATACCATAGAAAATACTCCATATGTAAAGTTCTTTTTTTTTCTTTCTAATTTTTAAACATTAGTCTACCTGGTATATCAACAAATCAAAAGACCAAATATTAATTGAGCTTATCCCAATTGTGTGTAATTCACAGGATTAAATCCTGGGGGGTGGTGGGGCGGGGAAGAGAAAGAAACAAGTTTTGTAAGACATGGGCTCTTCTTCCAGGAAGAAGGTCATAAGCTAATAATATTAGGTCCCATTTATTGCAATCTGCTATGAACCAAGCATTTCACTTTTATTATCTCATTAATCACTTAATCTTCACAGGAATCTGGTATGTGTTTGTATGTGTTATGTGTGTATGTGATTTATGCTATTTTATTGTATTAAAAATCACAGTCAAGGGGACTTCCCTGGTGCTCTAGTGGTTAAGACTTCACCTTCCAATGCAGAGGATGTGGTTCGATCCCTGGTCAGGGAGCTACACGCCTCACAGCCAAAAATCAAAACAGAACACAGAAGCAATATCGTAGCAAATTTAATAAAGAATTAAAAAAATCACAGTCAATGCTTCCAATCTTGCTGAAATATATTCATGAAACTTAGACGTACTGCATATTTTAAATACAATTGATCCCAGATTCAAACATTAGGTTATGAACTTTCTTGGTGGTCCCGTGGTTAACAATCACCTGCCAATGCAGGGGACATAGGTTTGATTCCTGGTCTGGGAAGAGTCCAAATGTTGTGGTGCAACTAAGCCAGTGTACCCCAACTATGACACCTGCACACTCTAGAGCCCAAGTTACACAACAGGAGAAGACAACATAATGAAGAAGCCCATGACCGCAAGGAAGAGAAGTCCCAGCTCGCCGCAACTGGAGAAGCCTGTGTTCAGCAACAAAGACCCAGCACAGCCAAAAAAGAATTAACAATTAAAGAAAACAGGTTATTAAAATAAGAGCATATTAAAGTGTGGGTCAAAAAAGCAAGAGAATTCTAGAAAAACATCTATTTCTGCTTGACTGTGTGGATCACAATAAACTGTGGAAAATTCTGAAAGAGATGGGAATACCAGACCACCTAACCTGCCTCTTGAAAAACCTGTATGCAGGTCAGGAAGCAACAGTTAGAACTGGACATGGAACAACAGACTGGTTTCAAATAGGAAAAGGAGTACATCAAGGCTGTATATTGTCACCCTGCTTATTTAACTTATATGCAGAGTACATCATTAGAAATGCTGAGCTGAAGGAAGCACAAGCTGGAATCAATTTCCAGGATTGCTGGGAGAAATATCAATAAGCTCAGATATGCAGATGACACCACTCTTATGGCAGAAAGTGAAGAGGAACTAAAAAGCCTCTTGTTGAAAGTGAAAGTGGAGAGTAAAAAAGTTTGCTTAAAGCTCAACATTCAGAAAACGAAGATCATGGCATCTGGTCCCATCACTTCATGGGAAATAGATGGGGAAACAGTGGCTACTTTATTTTTCTGGGCTCAAAAATCACTGTAGATGGTGATTGCAGCCATGAGATTAAAAGACGCTTACTCCTTGGAAGGAAAGTTATGACCAGCTATACAGCATATTAAAAAGCAGAGACATTACTTTGTCAACAAAGGTCCATCTAGTCAAGGCTATAGTTTTTCCAGTGGTCATGTATGGATGTGAGAGTTGGACTATAAAGAAACCTGAGCACGCAAGAATTGATGCTTTTGAACTGTATTGTTGGAGAAGACTCTTGAGAGTCTCTTGGACTGCAAGGAGATCCAAGCAGTCCATCCTAAAGGAAATCAGTCCTGAGTGTTCATTGAAAGGACTGATGTTGAAGCTGAAACTCCAGTATTTGGCCACCTGATGCGAAGAGCTGACTCATTTGAAAAGACCCTGATGCTGGGAGGGATTGGGGGCAGGAGGAGAAGGGAATGACAGAGGATGAGATGGCTGGATGGCATCACCGACTCAATGGACATGGGTTTGGGTGGACTCCGGGAGATGGTGATGGACAGGGAGGCCTGGCATGCTATGGTTCATGGGGTTGCAAAGAGTCGGACACGACTGACCGACTGAACTGAACTGAACTGAAAGTGTGGGTAACAATATGAGCCTCTTATGTAACAGGGCTGGTTTCATCTCCATTTTACAGCTGTGGAAATTGAGGTGCAGAAGACTTAGGTAAAACGGAAGAATCTCAGTCGAAACCCGGGACTGTCTAAGTCTGAGAGTTTTCCTTTATCCCACATTGCTTCCTCATTCCAGTTTGGGAAACAACATAAACTCCTGAGAAGTTAAATGAAAATACAAAATGTAATGTTGTATCTGCTCAATTTAGCACATGCTACAAGACAGCAGGAAATGTATTTTCAAGTGTTTAGGTCAGATGATGAATTCCCCTTTTGAGAAGGAGATTCATAAGCCAGAAGCAGGCCCAAGGGTGGGGTAAAATTTGGATACTTGGAAGCCAATATTTTTCAACGTTTCCTTTCTGTTTTTAAAAAGTCATTTGATGCCTTTTATGCATAGTAAGTCTTTATGAGGGGAGTGAGATGTCTGGGATCCCCTTATAACACTCAAGCAAAAATGAACAAGTGAATCAATAAGTTGGGGAAACAGATCAGGCAGTGTTGGCAAAATGTTATCCGAGGTTGAGTCATGCAGTGGATAACTGGGAGGTCATTGCTGGAGCCTCTCTTCCTTTGTGAATGTTTGTGAAAAGTCCCTTACGAAAACCTCCACAGAGAAAGAGTATTGGCTTAATCAGTCTTGGCACAAGTGAAGAAGCCCCTTTCTAAGAACTATGATGACAGCCTCACCCTGAACTCTTCACCCTGAACTCTTTAACAGAGAAGTCCATTTAAGATGATAATCACCAGCCACAGGAAAATAAAATAAAGGAAATAAAAGGAAAGTTTAACTATAGCATGGTGATTCGAATGAAGATAAACCTCAGAAGGAAGACAGAGTTCAGACAGCAAAAGATTGATTGCATTGCTCAAGAACATAATTCATGCTTTAGAGGCAGAGGCAGACAATTCTGACTGAAACATAAGTCTCAATTATTTCTCTATTTATCTGGCCCTCCTCTGCTGCTACTGCCAAGTGGGCTGCTTACCCTATTTCATCACCTCATTCTGACTCTCATCTGAGAACATAATACTCATTTCAGTTTTAAGAAAATAATGTTTGTATTTCCATTCATAACAAAGTATTTCACAGTGTTGGAATCATTATTATTTCCCTGCTTGCTTTATTCTTCTTTAATTGGAAGTTTCAAATGATTTAACCTATTGTTAGTGTCTCATACCATGGAATATTCCTTTTGCCTCTCCAGGAGCTGGGCTGCCAAAGGGATTTGCAACAGAATTGGCCTCTGGGGGAAAGTTTTCAATTAGTTCATTATTCCAATATTTTACAAAACAGAATCTGAAAATTCACAGGCTGAATTGTATCAGCTCATCTGTGTACTGAGGAAGGTACTGAAGTTATTACATTAATTGATAGATTAACATATACTTGGGTGAAAAAAATGCTCTGGAGCTTTAGGACTTTGCTCATTATTTTGGCATGACATTATGTACCCGAATACTACAAATCAGTTTAGGAACAGTAATTCATTTTTGCAATCCATTCCCTTGAATGGGGAATTTCACAGTGGGTTTATTTAGTTGTAAAGGAGAGCATCTCTCCCAAGCTACCTTAAGGGACAGGGTATCTATATAAGGGATGCATGTGATTTGAAATTGAAACTAAATTGGCATCAGGCCTGGGTCTGGCCTCTCCCTCATGGCATTTCAGTTTCTCTCCATGAATCTGCTTGTTCCACATGCCTCTCTCTACTGAAAGGCTATTTCCCACTATGTTGCCAGCATTAAGATAGAAAATAGTAACTGCTAACCCTTAAAGCTCAACATTCAGAAAACGAAGATCATGGCATCTGGTCCCATCACTTCATGGGAAATAGATGGGGAAACAGTGTCAGACTTTTTTTTTTTTTTTTGGCTCCAAAATCACTGCAGACGGTGACTGCAGCCATGAAATTAAAAGACGCTTACTCCTTGGAAGAAAAGTTATGACCAACCTAGATAGCATATTCAAAAGCAGAGACATTACTTTGCCGACTAAGGCCCATCTAGTCAAGGCTATGGTTTTTCCTGTGGTCGTGTATGGATCTGAAAGTTGGACTGTGAAGAAAGCTGAGTGCCAAAGAATTGATGCTTTCGAACTGTGGTGCTGGAGAAGACTCTTGAGAGTCCCTTGGACTGCAAGGAGATCCAACCAGTCCATTCTAAAGGAGATCAGCCCTGGGTGTTCTTTGGAAGGAATGATGCTAAAGCTGAAACTCCAGTACTTTGGCCACCTGATGCGAAGAGTTGACTCATTGGAAAAGACTCTGATGCTGGGAGGGATTGGGGGCAGGAGGAGAAGGGGACGACAGAGGATGAGATGGCTGGATGTCATCACCGACTCGATGGGTATGAGTCTGAGTGAACTCCGGGAGTTGGTGATGGACAGGGAGGCCTGGCGTGCTGCAATTCATGGGGTCAGAAAGAGCTGGACACAACTAAGTGACTGAACTGAACTGAACTGAACCCTTATTGAGTATATTCTGTGTGCCAGGCACTATTCTCAGTATTTCATATATGTTAATTATTTGATCCTTGGAATAACTGCCATGAACTCTGACTTGAATATGAACTGGTCTTATTACAATCCGGACTAAAATACTAGCTTATTTTCACCTTTAATTCCATTATCCAGTCTCTCCGTTTCTCAGATCAGGTCACAGAAAGCAAGAATCTGATTGTACCAGATCATTTTTTGTGCCATGCTGCACGAGTTAACCTGTGGTTGGTTTCCCTTCCATCAGCTGCACAGCTCTGAACCACAGGCAGGGTTGCTTAGCTCAGAACATAGAAGGAAGCAAGCTGTGCCCATGAATGGGACAGCTTCTTTCTAAGGAGTTGTAGAAGGAAGAGATCAAACTGAATCTCTAAGACCAGGGGAAGAAGCGGTGTTTCCTATGTCTAGCGAATTTACCTGTGATCTGGGAAGCCCTCTCTGGCTGTTCATCTGTGAATGGTATATGTTGAAACTTACTGACACCTGGGTTGAGAGATTCATGAATGTGATAACTAAACAGCCCTCAGAGAGTCTAAGTCAGAACCTGCTGATTACCGAGGTTAGAACAAAGGTTCACTTCTGTATTGGGGGATGGAGGGACCAGAGAAGATGCACTTCTTCCCAAATTTGTCCCCCACTGGCTGTAACTAGGTCTTGCATCCACCACTGAAAGAGTTCCCTTGGTTAATGCAGATGGTAAGAAAGGCACATTTTTGCATCTGCGCTCACCACTCTGCCTTCCCATTCTACTTTGCAGCAACATCAGATTTCTTGGCTTCTCCCATGTGCTGTGCTCACCACTCTGCCTTCCCATTCTACTTTGCAGCAACATCAGATTTCTTGGCTCCTCCCATGCACTGTGCTCCCTTTTATTTGGTCTCTTCTTTGAGGCCCCTTCTATGCTTGCCTGAGTGCCCACTCCAGGTCTCAGAAGACGTTGCCTCCAGGAAGTCCTCTTGACTCCACAAGCCTGGTCCACTAGTCATACACTCTGGCCACTATCCCTTATCATAACTCTTCTTGTATTGTCTGTATTTCATGCTTCCTGTTTACCCTTGACTTGAGGTCAGAGCCCATATCTTCTGAGTTATTGCTATATTCAATTTTAGCATACTGTCAGTAGGTATCAATAAATATTTGGTTAAATGAATCAAAGTCAAATTGTGTTATTTGCAAGGGGTAATAGTATTGTTAGTTCACAGACTCAGTTGACTTCATAGATTCCCAATAAGGTCCCTGAGACATGGTTCCTAGGTCAAATGAATTTGGATTGATGAGAGGAGGAGGATATTACCTAGAAGAGTTCAAACTGAAGAAAATAAAGACAGACACTCTGGGTCTGTAAAATGGGGAAAAGAAGGGCACCCAGAAGGAAGGGTGGCTGCCGAAATATCCTGCCCACGTCTAAATCAGTTCCAGTTCTCACAGGTTCCTTCAACGTGCCATATGCCTACTGGAGCAGCCCCACGTGGTAGGGTGGTCCCGCTGATGGCTGACTCACGTGAAGGAAACTAGATAGCGGTATAGAACCAGGACTGGGACTCACTCGGCATGCAAAATCTGTAAAAGAAATGAGTGACAGTCCCCAGTGGGCAGATTCCCACCTCCATATTCCACGCAGACAATTCATCTGCAGTGTAAGGACACTAATTACTAGAGGGATGGCCAGCTGTCAAGAATCTTTACTCTTTTTCACTAACCAGGAGGTACCTATTTATTAACCAAATGAAACAGAAAAGAATGTTTTTCAAGGAAAACATATGGGAATACTGTTACAAGGAAGCTCAATTCTTCATAAGACGCATCAGATTTTGAAACACAGAGAAATGTTTGATGAAACCCACCACTTCCCTGCCTTAAACTCAGCTGCACATCCTTGTTCTACCAAGTTTTCTACAGGTTATGTAAGTGGTGGCTAAACTTTTAAAGTTTGACCTGTGTTACGGTTTAATATTTTAAAAAATTTGTTCTAATAAGAGGCTACTTTTGATTCATCCAGCCTTACAAATATATTATTGTGAAATTATACTTGAAGAATCATAATTTAATAGTCATGTAGGACAGATTTGCTGCTATATGCCATTTTTCCTTTTGAAAGGGTTTTAATTAATAATGTTCTTGCAGAATGTGATCAAGTATTAGTAGAAAGGGAAAGGGAATAAACATGGAAAGGAAAAGGAAATAAGCCAGATATAAAAATGAAGGGAGGAGAAATAAACAGGAGGCGGAAAAGCTAATACTGACTTCCCTGCCTCCTCGTCAAGGAAGATGGTTTGCAGTTTCATCCTGATACTTAAGGGAAAAGGCCCATCTCTCTCAGAAATGATCTCCCACCCCAAATTTACAATTTTAAGATTTTAGGATTAAATACCAAAATTTAACTAGAATCCCAGAAGTATATTCAGCAATTTAAAGTTGGAATGGGGAAAGAATGTATTTCTAAGAGAACTGCCTCACTAACTGACTTTAAATAATATAATTTTGCTTTTTAATCCTATTTTATTGATGGACTAAAAAGGGAAAAATAACCGTAACCCTAGAGAATGGGATTTTCATCACATGCACATTTTAGAATGTTGCAGAAACAGTTAGAGAAAGAGAGGTGAGAGAAAAACACATCAATAAAGAAAACTCTTTTAGCTTGGGAAAAAGTCTTTATGGACAGTAAGTTAAACTCGAGATAGTGGGGGACAGCTCTGCAGGTGTTGGGGAGGGTGTCCTTTGAATCTACACTTTGGCAAGCATGGCTGGAGCCCCTGAGGACGAGAATTCAGACTTTTGTTCATGCTGTCTTCTGGAAAGGGCATTTAGAGAAGGTACCATTAGCATTCCCTGAACCGTGTTCACCCGGAAGCAAGTAATTGAAGGGATTCATAGCCCTCCGCCTTCTCCTCTTTAGAATTAGCAGGCAACCCTCTGAATAGGAGCGAGGAAAGAGTCTGACTTCAGTAATGGATTCTGAGAATAGCTGAACAGCGTGGGTCTGCTGACAGCTCACCCCTCCCTGGGAGATTGCTTCTGAAAAGGACAAGCAAAGAGAAAGTCAGAAACACGGTTGTGTCTACCACAGAGGTGTGGAATCGGGTACAGTTCACGAAGAATTGCTTTCTACCCGAAGTATATTATCATGCACCCTCTGCTTCATTGGAGGAAGTAATTGCACATAAAGATGGATGTCAATTATCTGATTTCAGGTGCTAAGCGGTACTGTATCTGTTGGGATCACTTGGGAGAGTAAGACTTGTGCAGGATATTTGGCAGGGACAATAAAAGGAAAAGAGCTGTTTTGTTTTGTTCTTCAGGTTGGGAAGGGATGGGTAGTTTACAAATTTTGGCTATTTAAAAAACAATTTTATTGGTATACAGTTGATTTAAAATATTGTATTAGTTTCAGGTGTACAGCAAAGTGAATCAGTTATATGTATACATATACCCACTCTTTCTTAGATTCTTTTTATTTTATCTGGAAACTATCTTTTATGTAACTTTGTAATTTTCACCTGCATTGAGGCCATGCTTCTTATACAAATTAAGAACATATTTTATTGGGATCAGACAAATTTGGGGTATTATCCTACCTCTACAACTTAACAGGGTATATGATTTGGGGTAAGGTTATTACTTAACCTCTCAGAGATTCCGTTTAAGCTAGACATACCAATATTACCTGCTTTGCAAGACTATTGTGAAGATTAAATGAGATAATGCCGGTGACATCGATAGCCAAAATGTGGCTTTCTCTAAGCCCAGCAGAAACGGTGACATCGATAGCCAAAATGTGGCTTTCTCTAAGCCCAGCAGAAACTCTGACACACACACACACACACACACACACACACACACACACACACACACACACACACACACACGGTAGGGTGTCAGCACCAGAGCAGTGTGCTCAGTGAGTATCTGTCTGTAACAAAAACAGAAACAGAAAGCGAATTAAGGAGCAAATGTAAGCATCAATGCTGTCTTATGGAGGCCAGAAAACTAAAGCAATTAAAGCAAAAACCCTGGGAAATGTTGGGTAGGTTTTGTGAAAGTAAAAGAAATAGTGTCAGTTAGCCAGCAGCCATTTCTAAGCAGTCATATGCCCGACCAGTCCCCAGAGCAGGGCAGTGATGTTTCTGCATAACATTAATACATAGCACATTCATTTAGCTGTAAGTTTAATGTGATTACTTCCCTAAATTCTGTTATTAATACTCAGCCTTCTGCTGTTCGTGCAGCATGGCCAGCTGTTGGTGATTTTTAAAAACGAAAGGGACATATTTGTTCTATACCCACCCAGCAGAAAGGAACATAACATCTCCCAGAGCTGGGAGGAGAATGGGGCCCTGTTGGGTAAAGTGAAGAAGGTGCAGTGGGAGCTGGTGTGGGAATGACATCCTGATCCAGACCATTCACTTCCCACCAGTGTAAGGGGTCTCTCCCAGAATATCACCAGACACATTTCACGGGATCCAGTCGGAGCATAGAATCCTCTCCGGGTCCTTCAACAAAGGGAACTGAATACAAGACACTGGTTACAAAGGTGATGAAAAGTTGAGAAGACAGACCGGGGACTGTGATAAAACTTGAAACAGCAGCATCAGGAAATTACTGTGACCCCTGAAGACTGCAGTGACAATAGGCAGGGCTGGTGTTTTCAGGGTCCAAGAGCAGGCTGGCTGCCCACAGGAAGCAGAACCGTGGGCGAGGGTGGCATTTGGGTGCTAAGAGAGAGGTCCTCCTGGCAGGAATAGGAACTGTGAGGAAGATGCAGCCGCTGCCAGCTCTGGAGACCTGCCCAGGGCAGAGGGAAATAGGAATACTCTCACTTTTCCCCTCCTTCCACCTTCCAGCTTCACCAGTGTCTCCCACTGGTCCCACTAGTCAAGGCTACCTGGAAGCCAAGTAATCTAGGGAGCCTGGAAACATTGCTTCCTACAGTACAGAGCAGAAGAGGGCCAAAGGAGAGAAGGAACTAACCGAGAGCAAGCAAGCCAGTGCCCCATCAGGTTCTGTTGAGCTGACACAGATGACTGTGAGTTAAGCTGGAACCTCTCCATGGGAGGGCTTCCCTGATGGCTCAGTTGGTAAAGAATCCGCCTGCAATGCAGGAGACACCTGTTTGATTCCTGGGTCGGGAAGATCTGCTGGAGAAGGGATAGGCTACCCACCTCAGTATTCTTGGGCTTCCCTGTGGGAGACCTGGGTTCTATCCCTGGGTGGGGAAGACCCCCTGGAGAGGGAGACGCTACCACTCCAGTATTCTGGCCTGGAGAATTCCAGGGACTCCATGGGATCACAAAGAGTTGGACACGACTGAGCAACTTTCACTTTCTCCATGGGAAGATCCCAAAGAGCAGTCAACCCGGTCACCCTCTACACCCCTCTGTGTGAGTGAGCTGGAAGGCACCTCTGGGCAGAGAGGAGGAGCTTTATCTGAGGAGACATCATCTGTTTGCTCACTGTTCTCTGTTGTCTCCTCTCTGGAAACAAACTGTATGTTAATTGGTGATTATTGGAGTTAAAAAGGATAATAATATATGAATATAATGTAGTCTAATTTCCTTACTCTGTTAACTATTAGTCTTTTGTTTTGGATTATCCATTTAAACCTTTACCTCATCATCCTGGATAATTGAAAGCTGTGTCTTATTGTTCTCAGAATAATTAAATTTTTGCATTTTTGACTCTGAATAATCCAGTTTTATAATAAGAACGAGTTAAATTTGCAAAGATCTTTACAGCTTTTGTTAGTGTACTTAGTCGCTCAGTTGTGTCCAACTCTTTGCAACCCCATGGACTGTAGCCAGCCAGACTCCTCTGTCCATGGGATTCTCCAGGCAAGAATATTGGAGTGGGTTGCCATGCCCTCCTCCAGGGAATCTTTCCAACCCAGGGATGGAATCCAGGTCTCCTGCATTGCAGGCGGATTCTTTACAATCTAAGCCACCAGGGAAATCCAAGAATACTGGAGTGGGTAGCCTATCCCTTCTCCAGGGGATCGTCTTGACCCAGGAATAAAACCCAGGTCTCCTACATTGCAGGTGGATTCTGTACCAGCTGAGCTACCAGGGAAGCCCTTACAGCTCATAGCCCACACTCAAATACTTTTTTCCATTTTCTTTTATGCCCTGATAGCCTGAAGTGAAGGGAAGATAACTAGTATTTATTGAATATATACAATGTTCCAGGCATTGTGGCAGCAACATTACAAAGAGCAATTCAGTTATATCATAACAACCAAACAAGTCAGGTATTTTTATCCCCATTTTACAGATGAGGAAAATCACATGGGGAGAATAAATTATCCTGTTCAAGGTTATAAAGCCAAGTCCAGAGACCCTAACAGGCTGAAAATTTACACAGACACACAACACATCTTGTTATATATGCGTTTGCAAATTTTATATATATACTTACATCTATATGTAAACTTTACCCTCTGAATGTTGTGATTTTTATAAATGGCTTATTTATAATTTGTTTATTTAGGAAATCTTAATATCAGAAGCATTTGTTTGAGGTCACACGTGCTCCTTAGGAATCAGAGGTGGAAATAACAAGGCCTTAGTATGCAGCAATCACGCTGGCTCTGGTTCTGCACATTCAAAGTCAAATCCACTCTGAGCTTCATTTTCCTTATATGCAATGGGGATAACATATTGTCAATTAAAAATATAGTCACAACCTATCAGAAAGCTATTTCTTTCTTGGTCCAATTGTGTGTCATGTTTCTCTTACGACTTTCAGTGTATGTGGCCAACATTATGCTCACTAGATGTGAAGCTTACAGGTAACGTCTGTGTTTCATTTCTCTCTTTCTCAGTGTATAGTGCAGTAGAAGTTCTCACACATACTTTTGAATTGAAGCTGTAGCTAAGCTACACAAAAATTCAAAATTTGGAGTGCAGACAGAGCAACCAACTGTGCAAGACTACCCACAGCTGAGGGATGCAGGGATTTCAGGGTATTTTCACGCTAAACTGGACCAGCCTCAGAAAATGATGACAGGCAGTTACCCGAGGAGTAAAATGTAGTATCCTGAAACAAAATGGGTGCTTTGTTGTGTAAATTTACAAATTTGGCAAAATATACTTCTCAAAAACAAAATTGGCATGAACATCAGAGTAAAATTACAAGGCACAATTATACATAAATCTTCAATGTTCTAAAAAGAAATCCATTTCTGATATAGTAACAATAAAATCTTGATAAATTTCCTTTCAATGTAACTATGAAAACCAGGATATTTTTCCTTATTTTTGTGGGAAGGAGATAAATCCATAGCAAAGGTTTTAATTAAAAGTTCCTACATCTCACAGAGCCATCACAGATATTAAGGGTCCTGAATGTTCCAACTAAAATCATGACATATTTGCCCCACAATACACAGCTTCATCCCCCTAGGCATCAGTATGAAATTGAAGCTTCATGCTGGGAGCCAGGATGCTTGGACCTAATGGCGCCTGCAGTAGAACCACATCATAAGATGCTCATGACATGTTGATTTCATCTGAGCTTCTAGCAAAGCATTGCGAGAGATGCTAATGACCACTTTATCCTACACTTGGACTTACTCCATCAAAAGCTATTTGTGCCATCTCAGACCAGACCATCGTGACCACCACTCCACTGCCTTGTGACAGACAGTAAGTCAGGAGAACAAGCACCACGACTCATTCGTCATTCCCTGTTCCCTCAAACATATATACTGGGAGCCTAACCAAGGGTGACTGCCATTCTGTTTAGTGCTGTGAATGCAAAGAGGAAAAAGACCATTTCCAAGAGGGTTACAAACCAATAGAGAAATAAAGTGCTGTGGGAATACAGGCTGGAGGGCAATGTGTTGTTCTAGGGAAGTCAAGGGAAGCGTCAGTGAGGAGTGGACATTGGTGCTAAGGCCTAGGGAATTCAGAAGTTAAGAGTAGAGGAACGGAAAGGAAGAGAGGAACGTTCTGGAGAAGTGAGCGTGAAAAACACTGCATGTAGAGTATCCTCGACTGCTGTAAAAAGTACCTCAAATTAGGGGGAGATTAAATAACTGAAATTGACTGTCTTGCAGTTCTGGAGGCCAGAAGACTGAGATCAAGGTCGGGTAGGCAAGGCTGGTTCCCATGGGGCTCCGAGGGAGCATCTGCTCTGAAACTCTCCTAATGTCCAGTGATTTGCTGCCATTGTTGCCATTTCATGGTTTACAAAGTGAAAGTCGCTCAGTTTCCTGTCTGACTCTTTATGGCCCCATGGACTATACAGTCCATGGACTTTCCAGGCCAGAATACTGAAGTGGGCAGCCATTCTCTTCTCCAGGGGATCTTCCCAACCCAGGGATCGAACCGGGGTCTCCTGCATTTCAGGTAATTTCTTTACCAGCTGAGCCAGCAAGGAAGCCCAAGAATACTGGAGTGGGTAGCCCATCCGTTTTCCAGGGGATCTTTCCCACGCAGGGATCAAACTAGGGTCTCCTGCATTGCAGGCAGATTCTTTACCAACTGAGCTATGATGAAAGCTGGCTTGCAAAAGCATCATCCCAGTCTCTGCCTTCATTTCCATGTGGCATTCTTCCTGTTTGCACTTCTGTGTCCGCATTTCCCCTTTAAATAAGGATCCCACTCATAATGGAGGTTAGGGCCCCTGGCTCCAAAATGAACTCATCTGAATGTAACCACCTCCATCTGCAGCGACCCTATTTTCAAATAAGGTCACATTCTGAGGTACTGGAGGCTAGGACTTCAACATATAACTTTTGAGAGGGCACAATTCACCCCATTATATCTTAGAAAAGGAATCAAATATATTAGCACAGGAGGGAGCACTTTTAAGACAGGAGTGTCTGGACTTCCCTGATGGTTCAGTGGTTGGAAGTCCATCTGCCAGTGCAGGGGACGTGGGTTTGATCCCTGGTCCAGGAGGATTCCACAGGCTGTGGGGCAACCAAGGCCTGTGCACCACAACTCCTGAGCCTGTGCTCTAAAGCCTGAGCACAGCAATGAAGACCTAGTGCAGCAAAAAAAAAAAACAAAAAAACAGAGGAGTGTCTATAATTTTAAAAATGGTAGGAAAGAGGGTGAAGGCTAGGATCTGAAGAGATGCTAGAGCCCATGTTTAAAGGTGAAGCAAGTTGAAATATATGCTCAGGTGTTCTGGGAAACAATGATAATTGATGATGGGATAAAAAGATTTGTAATCATAAATGCTGCATTAAACACACTTTAACAGGACTCTTTATAACAGAGTGTCTCAGAGACTGTAACACAGGAATGTGCTTTATAAAACCTATATTGATGAGAGTATGCAGTGGTTCTCAAACTTATTTTACTGCAGAAACAACTTTTTTTTCCAGTGATCTTCCACTAAAAAATAATAATTTGGAGATGTGGGCACAGTCAGTGCAGAGACTTCCCAGCTGGCTTCCTTACATCTGAGTTTCAATTTCCTTCTCTGTGGAGCTGGGATAATCACTATGTTTTACAAGTTCAGTCCCTGTGAAGGGAAGGGAGAGCACATAGAGGGGACTCCTAAAAGTTAAACCACTAGACATATGGGAAGAATTGGAAGGCTTTTGAGCAGGAGGTAGGAGGCTTGCAAATTTGTTGGAAATAAAAGAGCAGACAGAGCAATTATTTGGAGGAAATAAAGATTCCTGAGCAGTGAAAACCCACATACTGACACTCAGTCAGCATTGAAAGGAAGGCACCTTCCAGGGGCTGCTCTTGCACTTCCCACCATTGCTCCTTGTTCCTACTTAATCCATTCATTCAACTAATATTCATTAAGCCCATTAGTATGTCCTAAGTTCACTGCTCAGAATTCTTTAAGGCTCACTTCATAGATCAGTGGAATTCAATTTGACCTCCCCTTCCTCTGATCTCTGGGGTACATACTGTCTGAGTCACACAGTTTAGCATTTGAATACATGTTGATTGAACAATTACCTCTTTGTTTCCTTTTCTTTGGATGCACCTCCTAAATGAGACTGTAAATCTTCCTTAAGCAGTTAAGAATAATATCCTGTTGATTTCCAACCTCAGGATGCACAGCACCAAGTGCATAGAAGATACTTAATAAGTATGCAATGTGTTGAAGAAAATTTTGCATCTGGGTCAAAAATACCTCTGCAACATCTAGTTAACTTTTCTTACTGTTAAAAAGACGCTAGCAACTAAACACAAAATGTGGAGAATTACTTGGAAATGTTACATGTTTTTCATGATTATCCATAATCATAATTGATAAAGGATCCCCAAGTGTTCATGTGCAAAGGGGCCACTATATATAAGGCACCCTTTGATTCAAAGGAGTTGAACTTTGCTTCTGACCAGCATAGGATTGTCATAGACAGTAAAATAATGATACACACACAGATAATGTAAATTGAGCAGGCAATACTTTCTCTTTATTTATAAAAATATAAGAGAAATGGAGCTGACTTGTTTAGACAAATGTTTTCCCATTTCATTTTGCTATTAGGCCCTTTTTGAACTGTTCTTAAAATTACTTAAGGAAGTTCAGATGGAAAGATTATTTCTGCTTGAAGGTCATTTACAGAATACAGAACATACTGATTTGTTGTATTAAAAATCACCAAATCTTTTTGGACAATTTGCTGTGAAGATCAAATTGGCACTTTCAGTGTTTTATTATTTGATGTGTTTTGTTAATTTGTCAGGTTGACACACTGCATTAAGGTTGAGAACACTTTCTTTGGGAGAACATTTCATCAAATTACAAAATGACTCTATTCAGATAATACTTTGTCAAGAGTTATCTCATACAAATACTAAGTATTCGCTTTGTGATTTAATAAGCCATCCTCATACTAAATGATTGAAAACAAAATAATTATTAAATCAAAATATGCAGCTAATAAGAATTTTCTTCAAAAGCCAGCATATCTACAAATGAACCAAAGGAGAAGAAAACAAAACCAAATGATAATCAGGTGTCTGGATTGTCTTGTTCAGTCATTCAGTGTTGTCCTTAACACATCCCAGCACTATTTCTGACACTTCCACCACTTGGTGTTGAAAATTATTTTCTTTTTTTATTTCCAGCTTCACTGAAATATACTTGAAAAATATAATTGTGCAATGTAATGATTTGACATACATATACATTGTGAAATAATTGCCAAAAAGTTATTCTCAGTATAATTTCATTCCAACCAAGTTTAGCAATGTTTTCAACCTCCCTAGCATGTAGAACTCCACATATCTACTTCTTTTTAATTTTTTTTCAATTCAGGAAATGTAAAAATCTGTAAGAAAAATGATAAAAGCAAGGCCTCCATGAGGTATAGCAACATCAGCCTGGTAGAAAGAACACAAATCTCAGAATTGAAGCTGTGATTCAAAGTTAACATCAGCAGTTTAGTGTCTGTGAACTCATTTAAACTTCCTGGACCTCAGTTTCCCCATCAAAAGATACTGACTTCTCAGAGTTCCCAGATTCATAACAGATTTTCAGTTCTTGTTTAATTAGTGAATGGTTGAATGATCTCTGTCTCATATTCTGTTTGGTCTCCCTTTTTCCCTTTTCCTAGTTCATGCTTCTTCCTTCATACTACTTCCTGCTTCCTTTATACTACCTCCTACTTCTTTTCTTTTCTATTCCCAGCTACACAAGAAGTTTCTTTCCCAGTGACGTTTCACATAAAATCATTCTTTTCAGTTTCTTCATTTGCTCCATACAATCCAGCCTCATGTCTCCTTTGTCCAAACCAGCCCTTATGTTTGGCAAAGTTTTCCACTCTCAAAGCTAATTTTTTTTCCCTTCCATTTAAAACCTGACAAAAGTCACCCCCTTTGCCCATTACATGCACTCAGTAAATAATAAATGATAAAAGTGGCAATGATGAATTCACCCGCAAAGAGCATATAATCTGAGCAATAAAATCTGGCAAAGAAAAGATAGTGAGTAACTGCAACCCACTTAGTAGCAGGTGTGATTTCTCTAACCAGCCATTTAACGCATTAGTGCTGCCATAATTACTGCTTGGGTAAATACTACATTGCCATAGAAACATTGTCTCCAAATTATGTATTTATGGATTATATTGGTGGATATGTTGACTATAAATTAGTTTTTCAAATGTTGTGAGCTTTGACGATGGAAGGTGATAGGAATCCTATTCATCTCCACAGCTGCCCCAGGTTGAAGGGTTTCAAGGTGGAACAAGAAATTCTCCCACCTTCTCTATTTCAAGATGAGCAGAGTTGGCATTCCCCTGGATGCACACATTTAAAAGTAAAGGAACTGGCTAAAAAAAGATCACATTGAACTATAGTAATAGTCAAAATATAACAAATTAGGATGAGTCTGGCTGCACCTATAAAGTGAGAAGAATAATAATATTGCTCTCAGAAGATTTTTATTTGCTCAAATAAGACATAGCAAATAAAAAAAACTGTAAATGATACAGTGTTATGTAGATATCAGTTCTAGTTTTTATTCATCATCAGCACAGACTTATTGAGGGGAATTCAGCTTTGAGAGTTCTCTTGGACCCTCTTTAAGGACTATGAAATATTCTTCCATTCCTGTATATTTATGGACAATCACAGTCAGCATCTTCAAGGTTTAACCTCAGTTCCACACCTTGTAAGGAAATACTGCCAGCTAGCAGATGAGATTTTCTCTGAGTACCCTGAGGACTTTTTCTATCTCTAACCTATCAGGAAAAAACCTCCAGTGAAAATCTTTGGAACTCACATTCTTGTTTCTATTGGTGAAAATGAAAATGACCATGAGAAACTACTGAATTCAAGAAAACTGATATAAATTCACACTTTTGACCAGCACAGAGGGGAAAAAAGAAAAAGTCTAGGTTTAAACTGAATTCTTTCTCCTTAAAAATGATAGAAATAAGTAGGCTTCCTTTTTCAATAAACAAGGAGGCAAACCTCTTTTAATGACAAGACCAAGTGACTAAGTTCTGATTCAAATAATAACAAATTCATGTTTGCCTTCCCTTTATAGCTGCAAAGTATTTCCTCATACTTGGCCACAGTTGATCTTCACTACCACACTATGGAATAAACAGAAGAGAAATGATGAGATAAGATCTTTATAATATTTCCTGGTATAGTATCACTTACCTGTACACAAGTTTATTTGTCTGCATGTCTTCCCCTGTTAATGCTAATCACAAGGCTTATTGCCCTCAAGGAAGAGAAGTGAATGAACCACCTAGAGGTGAGAGGTTCACAGGCTGAAAAATGAGGCTGTAACTCAGGGAGAAAGTCATCTCAGGCCGATTGTGCAAGGAAGAGAAGAGGTTTGCAAGCCACAAAGGACAGGGTATAACCAGGACTTGGAAAGTAGGTCATCAACCTCCCTGGACCTGATCCTTGGAGTGAAAACAAAGGAAAAGAAAAGAAGCCCAGATAGTACAAAGAAGCAACAAAAGTAAAGGGGACCTTTTCTTACTTCCTGTTCAGAACCTGCTTAGCAGGGTGCCTTCAAGCCAGCGTGCAAGCATGACAGAATAAAACAGCAGTGTGGCATGTTTCAGCAGAGAGAGGTCAGGACAAGGTCCCTCCATCCTTCTTAGCTCTTATGTGACAGACACACACGCTAAGGATTGTGGTCAGGTAGCTAACTGAGGTGAGGGCTGAGAGAGTCCACGGCAGAGACTGTGGGGCACACAGCTTAGGCAGGCACTAGATAGGGTCAGTTCAGTTCAAGTTCACTACACACCCAGAGATCTGCGCACCAAAGAGCCAGGGTGAGGCCAACACAGCTGGTCCCACTATGCCAAATGCACAGACCTCCAGGTACACCAGCACAGACAGAGGCAGCGAGGAAAAGGGTAATGTCCAGAGACTTCCAATATGTCTTAGCAGGAGGGAAGTGGGTGCCCAGCAGAAAGGATGGCATGAGATTGGTCACTCCTCACTGATGCTGTGGTAGCTATGGAAATAAACAAAGGCTAACTAAAATGGGAAAATCAATTGCTATTTGTTCAGAGCTTGCTCTAGCAAGGGAGTCAGCCACCCACTGTCACATGCATTTTGACAGGGTCTCAACACCTGGTATATTATCACCCTGCTAATTTAATACCTCGTATATTTAACTGGTATATTTACCACCAGGTATATTTAACAACTGCTATATTTAACACCAGGTATGTTTGAAACCTGGTATATTTAACTGTTTATTTAACCCCTGGTATATTGTCACCCTGCTTATTTAACTTCTATGCAGAGTACCTCATGTGAAATGCTGGGCTGAATGAAGCACAAGCTGGAATCAAGATTGCTGGGAGAAATATCAATAACCTCAGATACGCGGATCACACCAGCCTTGTGGCAGAAAGTGAAGAACTAAAGAGCCTCTTGATGAAAGTGAAAGAGGAAAGTGAAAAAGTTGGCTTAAAACTTATCATTCAGAAAACTAAGATCACGGCATCTGGTCCCATCACTTCATGGCTAATAGACGTGGAAGCAATGGAAACAGACAGAGAGTTTTTTGGGGGGGCTCCAAAATCACTGTAGATGGTGTCTGCAGCCATGAAATTAAAAGATACTTGCTCCTTGGAAGAAAAGCTATGACCACCTTAGACACCATACTAAAAAGCAGACATCACTTTGCTGACAAAGGTCTGTCTAGTCAAAGCTATGGTTTTTCCAGTAGTCATGTATGGATGTGAGAGTTGGGCCATAAAGAAAGCTGAGCACTGAAGAATTGATGCTTTTGAACTGTGGTGTTGGAGAAGACTCTTGAGAATCTCTTGGACTCCAAGGAGATCAAACCAGTCAATCCTAAAGGAAATCAGTCCTGAATATTCATTGGAAGGACTGATGCTGAAGCTGAAACTCCAATCCTTTGGCCACCTGATGTGAAGAACTGACTCATTAGAAAAGACCCTGATGCTCGGAAAGAATGAAGGCCAGAGGAGAAGGGGACAACAGAGGATGAGATGGTTGGATGGCATCACCGACTCGATGGACATGAGTTTGAGCAAACTCCGGAGTTGATGATGGACAGGGAAGCCTGGCATGCTCCAGTCCATAGGGTCCAGAGTCAAACACCACTGAGTGACTGAACTGAACTGAACAACACCTGGTAAAGAAGTAGGAAAGCTTCATAGTGGAAGAAAGGGAAGGCTTTGCGTGTGCCCTGATTAGACAGGCGCTATTGGCTTGGGTGTGCTGTAACGAGGCTGACTGCAGTGGGGGCATCCTTCGTGGTTGGTTAGGTGCATACTTGGCTTTCTTTAGTTGATCCTAAATTTGAAGCAGGGACAAAAATTAAGGAAGATGTCAGTTATTCATCAAGTCCTGACCATTTGAGTGGATTGTTAGAAAATACTGTTTAGCTTCTTGGGCTGTCACTAGGAATGACACCTAGGCTTCCTTCAGGTCTGGCTTAACAGCAGGCTGTCCTCTTGAGCAGTTTACTGCAGATAAACTGCTGCAGTAAAGTTGGTCTCTTGGGCAGGCCACTGCAGCTTTTGGGTCAGAGTTCTATTTTTAATCCATGGTCTTGCTATTGACTGTTTCTATAGTCAGTCTCTCAGAGCACACAAACACCCCCTGTCACCTAAGTGATACCTTGTAAAGAAGAAAGGGGAGGGAAAACTCAAAAGAAGAGGAACAGCTCTTCTGGAAGATTCAAATTTTGGATATAGCCAATATCCAAAAGAGACTTTTTAGTTGGAAAGAAATTATTTTAGCCTGGAAGAGATTAATTTATCGTTAATGAGAAAGTTTAGGATTTGGAGGTGGTATTTTGTTGTCTATTTATTTATTTGTTTATTTTTGCTAGCAACAGGATGGGAGCATCCAGAGCAAGATAAAATTAGATTTGGAAAACAGAGAACTTTTTTGGGACTCCCAATATGTGGTGTGCAAATTTTGTGACTGGTATTTTTATACTCAGTTTACAAATGAGGAACCTAACAGTGAGAACAATTCAAAATAATAACAAACATTAAAACCACATATTTCAAGATATCACTTTCCTGGAAATAGTAAGTTCTGTCTGCCCGGGATACTTCAGTGAAGTAAGTAGTAGCAGCTCTGCTTACTGAGGGCCAAGTCCTAATACAGGAAAATACAAACCCAACAGACCACAGGTTGCGAATATGGAGAAAATACTTAATCATCTGTTAGGAGACTATAATTTATAGGTTTTCCAGGATTGTGACATTTCAGATACTGTAGTCCATTGTTCTTCCAAGAATGTATACATGGGAAATCAAGGGTTCCCATTTTTGATGCAGATGACACAGTCATCATATCCTTAACGTCAGAGTAAATTCACTGGGATTAAATGGTGTACACTGGGCTAGAGAGTCACTCGGGAAGGTCATAAGGGCCATAGTTAGAATGTGGGGCCATGTCACCTAAGCACGCTGACTGAGACCCACAGAGCCTGAGACCCCGCTTCCCACAACAGCACCTGCACAAGCCTCCCTCACCCTCCCTTTTGAAGTACTGCAGTCCAGCAGTGGCGGCCAGGGAAGCAGAGGCTACATAAGTAGAAGGAATAATAAATTGCTTCAGGCTCACTGTGATTAGTTAGAAAATAAAATGAGATTTCATGAAGCACCTTTGTATTCCAGAACTCCAAATCACTTCTTATTAAGAACATAGGGTAATACAAGTTGAATATCAAGTAATTAATGTTCATTTTGAACACATCTCTGGAATTCTAATTCTTTCAAGCCTCTCTTAAAAAGTCCTCCACTGTGACAGCCACATTTTCAAATGTTCCACTGCTGCCTAAAAAGCCTGTGTTTCATAAATTCCGTATTGATATTACAATAGAGTAGCAGGATAATTTTAAGATTTTTTTTCCCATTTGATAATTGCCCTATTGCTTTTGAAAATAATGATTCGCAATTATTCCAGTGTGAGATGCATTCATTTCATTACATTATCTAAATTTGTGTAGATATTACAAGGTTTTATGCAGCCTCTGGTAGAAGACACAAAATGTTCCTATTTCTCTCAATTATGCTTTTTTTTAATATTAATTTTCACATACAATTTTCAGTCATTTTCTTATGCACTACAAAACAAACATCAACGTGTGGCTACTAAGCAAGACATTTTTCTATTTATAATCATTGATTTTCTTCTTATTCTATCAAGGGTAGGGGTAGATAATCATAATAAATAATATTTGACTGCTAAATTATCTACTGTATGCCACTCCCTGTGCTTATTATCTTCATTGTGCAAGATGTCAGGCTCAGAAAAGGTAAGTAAATTGCCTGTGATAACACCCTAGTAAGTGGTAGGCACGTCAGGTTTGTCTTAACTACCGCATCTTACTGCCATTCCAGTAAGATGGGGCCAGGTGTCTTTATTTTCACAGCAAGTCAGTGCCTCCCTTCCTCCCCTGTTTATCTTTCTCTCAGCACAGACAGTGAACCTGGAGCAGTTTCAAGCCCTGCATCCTGTATAGGTGCTAGCTGTGCAGAGGTGGGCGCCTTAGTCACAGTCATGAGCTTAGTTTTGGTGACATAAAACTGCCCTGAATCTCGGGGCCTGTGTGCAGTAACGGCTTGTTTCTCGCTGTCATCGCAGAAAAGCGCAGTAGAGCAGCTCCCCTCCAACCAAGAACTAGGGATCCAGGCTGCTCCCACCTCACAGCTGTAAGGAGGCCCCCTCATCCTCCTCCTGACAGACAAAGGGGAAGAGAGCATGTGGATGGAAGGCCCTCTTGATGTGTAACTATTGTCCAGGATTAATCACTTTTCATCAGACAACATGTCCAAGGTAACTGCAATGGAGGCTGGGAAAATATACACGAGCACATGGACATAATAAAAGAGTTTCTGCCGCACGGGGCTAGTTTGTTTGTTTAAATCTGTCTAGGTCTGTTTTCCACTCCTACAAAGTAAATGAAGGACTTAGCACTATGGTTGGCACACGTTAGCAATATACATACACTCAAAGTTTTAAAATTTAATGTTATGTTATATAAATATTTGTACATAGTCCCTCAATGGAGACATAAAGCTACCTTCCTTAGATCTATGGGAGAGAAATTCAAAGAAACTGCTTTTTCCAAACCAAATCTAAATAGATACCCAAAGAACTCATATTTTAGAGCTCTTCATGAGAAATGTTCCTTATAACGTTATGCAACAGAGAAAAAAATCAAAATCTTAGCAGGAAAAGAAGCCCTGTGGAGGAAGAAGAAGATGGGCTGGTCGAGTTTGTGTGGGGGTGAGGGGAAATGTAGTCGGGAGTTGGGGAGGGTGGCAGCATGAGAGAATTTATGAGAGAGAGAAGAAAATTTGTTTATGTTGTTAACAACAATATGTCTCTCCTCAAGATTAGAAGACTGAGGGATAATAAATAAGTAGAGGAAAATCCACCAATAACTGTGCTGTCTCTCTGAAAATACTAACTAGAATGTGTTTTTTTTAATTCCCTGATTTTTTTTTTTTTGGCTTCAAGAATCAATTGTTTGTTTAATAAACTGAGGAGCATCTTGTCCCAACCTCCCACATTTGCCCTCTGACCTGTATCTTTCAACTTCCTGTTTTATGTGTTTCAGTATTTCAGAGTAGTTTCATCAATATTTTGCGGTTTTCATACCTTAACCTCCTCTTCATTCTCCACATTTCCTAATTCCTCAACCATATTCTTTGGCTGTTTGTGTTTGCATCTTTCTAAATGTTAAATGACCATCTAATGACGTGGACTCTACTTCGGTTTTTTTTTTTTTTTCTACTTTGATAGAGGTATAGGAAGAGTTTTCTATGAATCAAAAGTGTAAAGTACATTTCTAAAGTGTCTACTTTAAAAACATAGGAGTAGTATGAAGTCCAAAAAAATTTATTCAAATTTCAGTAGCCTCCCTCTCACCTTATTGCTATTAGAGCTTTTGCTTGCTTTCTGATTACTGTGCTTTTAAGAACAATAACTTTATTAGTTTTATATAATATACAGTCATATTTAAAAATTACAGTGTGCTAAAAATGTAAAGAAAGTTCAGTTCAGTTCAGTCGCTCAGTCGTGTCTGACTCTTTGCGACCCCATGAATCGCAGCCTCCCTGTCCATCACCAACTCCCGAAGTTCACTCAGACTCATGTCCATCGAGTCAATGATGCCATCCAGCCATCTCATCCTCTCTCATCCCCTTTTCCTCCTGCCCACAATCCCTCCCAGCATCAGGGTCTTTTCAAATGAGTCAGCTCTTCGCATGAGGTGGCCAAAGTACTGGAGTTTCAGCTTTAGCATCAGTCCTTCCAAAGAACACCCAGGGCTGATCTCCTTCAGAATGGACTGGTTGGATCTCCTTGAAGTCCAAGGGACTCTCAAGAGTCTTCTCCAACACCACAGTTCAAAAGAATCAATTCTTTGGCACTCAGCTTTCTTCACAGTCCAACTCTCACATCCATACATGACCACTGGAAAAACCATAGTCTTGACTAGCCGGACCTTTGTTGGCAAAGTAATGTTTCTGCTTTTGAAAATGCTTTCTAGGTTGGTCATAACTTTTCTTTCAAGGAGTAAGCGTCTTTTAATTTCATGGCTGCAATCACCATCTGCAGTGATTTTGGAGCCCCCCAAAATAAAGTCTGACACTGTTTCCACTGTTTCCCCATCTATTTCCCATGAAGTGATGGGACCAGATGCCATGAACTCATTTTCTGAATGTTGAGCTTTAAGCCAACTTTTTCACTCTCCTCTTTCACTTTCATCAAGAGGCTTTTTAGTTCCTCTTCACTTTCTGCCATAAGGGTGGTATCATCTGCATATCTGAGCTTATTGATATTTCTCCCGGCAATCTTGATTCCAGCTTATGCTTGTTCCAGCCTAGCATGTCTCATGATGTACTCTATATATAAGTTAAATAAGCAGGGTGACAATATACAGCCTTGACATACTCCTTTTCCTATTTGGAACCAGTCTGTTGTTCCATGTCCAGTTCTAACTGTTGTTTCCTGACCAGCATACAGATTTCTCAAGAGGCAGGTCAGGTGGTCTGGTATTATAAATTGATAAAAAGATAACAATGGGAAGACTTAAGTAGCTTTCTAGTCTACGTGCTGTTTTTCAATGTAAATAACTGTTTTTCATCAACTCTAACAGACTCATTTTCACATTTTAGCATCTCTACAATTGGGATATGTCTTATAATGTAAAGTATCACTATGGCCACACAGTAATGCTGATGGGATGTTCATTACTTTGTTGCTGTTGCTGTTTAATTGCTAAGTCATGTCCAACTCTTTGTGACCCCATGGACTGTAGCCCTCCAGGCTCCTCTGTCCATGGGACTTTCTAGGCAAGAATACTGGAATGGGTTGTCATTTCCTCCTCCAGGGGATCTTCCCAACCCAAAGATCAAACCCACGTTTCCTGCATTGGCAGGCTGATTCTTTATCTCTGAGCTGGCAGGGAAGCCTGTCTATTGCTTAAAGCTACATAAAATTGGCTATGATTCCTGGTGAATGTGAAAGTGTTAGTCATGCAGTCATGTCTGACTCTTTGCAACTCCATGAACTATAGCCTGCCAGCTCCTCTGTCCGTGGAATTCTCCAGGCCAGAACACTGGAGTAGGTTGGAGTAGGTCGCAATTACCTTCTCCAAGGGAACTTCTTGACTCAGGGATTTAACCTGGTCTCCTTTATTGCAGGCAGATTCCTTACTATCTGAGCCACCAGGGGAAAGAGCATCACTGGGGCCCAGGGAGGGCTATGGTAGGGGATGTGTGGGTGCAGGGGACAGAGGGTATATGAGCATGGGGTGGGCAGACTGCAGGATCCTGGCTCCTTCCTGTGTTTTGGTCACTGTGTATCATTCAGGTACACATGGGCATGGAGGCCTAGGCCTGGTAGAACAAGCTCTTGGAGGAATTGGGGGGAGAAATCCGGCCCCTGTAGACACCATTTGTTTATTTATTTATTTTAATGATTTTTTAAAGACAACCCTTCAAAACTCAAACAGAAAGGAGGACAAGTCTTGGCTGTTGCCTAAATAATTTTCTTTGACACTCTCAAGTTAAAAAGACACCAACCATGTCCCCAAGTGAGTGACGCACACTGATTATCTCTGGATTGCAGGTATTATCAATTTCTTCTCTGCGGATCTGGTGTTTCCCAAAGTGTATACAATAAACAAATATTATTTTGAATTTAGGAGGTAATATGAATCAGAGTTGGACTGTGAAGAAGGCTGAGCACCGAAGAATTGATGCTTTTGAACTGTGGTGTTGGAGAAGACTCTTGAGAGTCCCTTGGACTGCAAGGAGATCCAACCAGTCCATTCTGAAGGAGATCAGCCCTGGGATTTCTTTGGAAGGAATGATGCTAAAGCTGAAACTCCAGTACTTTGGTCACCTCATGTGAAGAGTTGACTCATTGGAAAAGACTCTGATGCTGGGAGGGATTGGGGGCAGGAGGAGAAGGGGACGACAGAGGATGCGATGGCTGGATGGCATCACTGACTCGATGGACATGAGTCTGAGTAAACTCTGGGAGTTGGTGATAGACAGGGAGGCCTGGCATGCTGCGATTCACGGGGTCGCAAAGAGTTGGACGTGACTGAGCGACTGAAATGAACTGAATTGATGAATCTAAAATAAATTTTAGACAACAACGGCATCCTAAATTTTTGCCTCCCAACTACTCTCTGAATCATGAACAGTTTCTCTATGACAAAGAAAAGTGGGTCTGAGATACAACTTCCCCTTGAATCTCAAGGGAAAGGAAGTGTGTACTGAAGCCTCAGGGGAAACTTTTCACTGAGGAGCAGAATGAAGATTTCTTAGTTTGCTAAGACTTTGGGTCATCAGGACTACAGGCTTCACTAGGAGGAGTAAAGCTCACTTATTTTCCAGGAGTTCTGAAAACAAAAATATTCTCCCAATATTTATAATATAGGGTTAAAAGTTTTCCAGATTGGACTTTTAAAAATCCAGTAATATGTTGTTTACTAGAGACATATATAAACAAAAGATACATAATTATAAGGATAGGTATTGGAAAAAATACACCAGGTAAATATAACCCAAAAATTGACCTCTAAAAATGAATATGTCATGATCAACAGGATTTATCAGCATGGCTAATCTGAGAAATGCAAAGAATGCTGAACTCTATGAAATCAATCAGTGGAAATTACTACTAACAGTGAAATAAAAGAGAAAAACCACATATGATACCATCTCTGCAGATTTGGAAAAGGTGAATGAAAGATTTTAACATCCATTTAAGATTAAAAATAATTCTCTGATAGAAAAGAATAGAAGGAATTTTCTTCAGCTTGACAGAGAGTAGTTGGAGAAGACTCTTGAGAGTCCCCTGGACAGTAAGGAGCTCAAACCAGTCAATCCTAAAGAAAATCAGTCCTGAATATTTGTTGGAAGGACTGATGCTGAAGCTAAAGCTACAATACTCTGGCCACGTGATGCAAAGAACTGGAAAAATTGGAAAAGACCCTGATGCTTTGGAAAAGATTGAGGGCAGGAGGAGAAGTGGATGACAGAGGATAAGAATGGTTGGATGGCATCACCAACTTGATGGATATGAATCTGAGCAAGCTCTGGGAGTTGGTGATGGACAGGGAAGCCTGGCATGCTGCAGTCCATGGGGTTGCAAAGAATAGAACACGACTGAGTGACTAAACTGAACTAATACTTAATGGAGGCATTTCAAATACATTCCTTTTAAGCTCTCAAGAGCAAGACAAAGTTGCATTACAGTACATAAATGGCTTATGTCATGATTAACGCAAAAGCCAAGAAGAGATGAGTTCCAGTTATGTTTATCATGGGAGAGTTGGGATCCTTTGTAAACAACTATAATAGCTGGTCAAGAATATTATTAAACTCTCCAGACATAATCCTTGAGAAAGGAAAAAAATACACACCAAAAAATATCATGGAAGTCAGAAGACAGTAGGATGACATCTTTATGACACTGAAACTTTAAAAATCTGTCAACCTACAGTTCTATATTAAGTGAATGCATCCTTCAAAACTTAAACATCTTAAAAGAAAGATCTTTTCAAGTGTATAAACAAAGAAACTAACAACAACAAAAAACAAAAAACAAGCAAAAAAAACCTTCAAGGCATCTGTTGCCAGGAGGTATACACACAAGAAATAACAGAGAAATTTTCAGAAAAATGTTACCAAATAGAAACAAGGGACTATACGAAAGAATGAAGTATACCTGAAATGATATATGGACAAATAGAAATAAATATTGACTCCTTAAAACAACAACAATTTTATGAGATTTATAATGTATGTAAAAGTAACATATAACAAAAATAGCACAGGGAAGGGAAGGAGAAACAGAACTTGAATTTTTGTAAGCTTCTTACTCTTTGAGGAATGGTAAAATACTAATCTAAAGCAGACTACAATGAATCAGAGATGTGTATTGTAATTTCAAGTCCAATAAAATCATAACAGATAATATAACTGAAGAGTTAATGCCGGGAGCCACCACAGGAGATCCCACCCATGACAAGGTCATGTGGAAGAGAACTGTTAAGCAAGGCTTCAGGACTCAAGGGGCTCCCCAGTCTTTCCTGAGCATCTACCCCCAAACCAGAATCTGTCTGTTTTACTATTTCATGACTTTCACCAACTCCTCTGACATTAACAGGGGGCTATCTCTGACCACCTTTCTCTGGAGAAAATAAACTTAGGGCTATAGCTAATACGTCTCCTGGATATGAGAGGAATATTTCAAATCAAACCCACTCTGTTAACATTCTAGCTTGCTTGGCAGGTATATCCAGACTCTTACAGCTACGCATATGATTATTTACAGCCTCCCAACTGTGAAAGGCACAAGAAGCCTAAACCATAGCGCCTTTCAAAGAGTTAAAAGTTATTAGAGTAGTGCTGGTGTAGGATTTCATTATTGGGCCAATGCTTGTTGCTAAGTTCCCATATCTCTTATCCAGTGTGCACCTGGGAGAGCATTAGTTAACATAGTTAGAAAGTAAGAAAAACAAGTGTAGACTTGAAATTAACCACATCAGACTTTTGAGCTAATTGGTTCTTTCTTGTAACTCACTGCATCTTTGCTCTGTGAGAAATGTAACTTGTTTAATACTTACTGAGGCTGACACAGATTAGAAATATAAAGAAAAAACATTTCAAGGGAAAATAAGTTTTCTGGTTGAACAGCCTTTATCAAAAGAGGGTCATAAAATGTCCACAGGCCTCCAAGGCCAGAAGATAATGTACACAACATTGTTTATGGGAAAGGTTTGCAGAAAAAATCCTGGTTTCGATAAAGACAAAACAGATGTAATGTTTCGGCTGACTCTGTATGACTTTGTATCTTTCATTTCCCTCTATGTATAAGACAAGGTATAAAAGTACCTTTTGAAAATAAAGCTATTGGGACTCACTCACTGAAACAGCTTGGTCTCCCCATGTCAATCATTCTCTCTCTCTCCTCTCCCTCTCTTTTTCAGGCTGATCCCTTGGAGCATAGAGGTTCCCTGTGTTCACTTATCTGCTCGGATTTCTAAGACCTTAACGGGAAGATGTTCTGTATCTTTACTCCCTCGGGAGACTGGGAGGGCACCTGCGGCCTCTGTGAACAGGGCAAATTTCTTGTCTTGGAGTTTTATTGGCTTTCTATGTAAACCAAGGAATATTAGCCTCTTTCTCTCCTCTATTTTCTTATCTACAACATTCTTTCCTTATCTGTCTCTAAATCAATTGCTGACGCCATTTTTCCTTCAGGTTCCTCTGGATCCTGCAGGGGCTGGACCCAGGCAAGCTAACAAAGGAGAAAATAAAATAATAAAAAAATACTTGCTAAATCCAAAAGCAAGCAAGAAAGGGATAATGAATGACACAAAACAGATGAGAAAATAGAAAGCAAATATCAACATAATAGCTATAAACTCAATTATATCCAAAATTAGATCAAATGATAATGGCACTGAAAATCATACAAGAAGAACCTGAGCATCATCTAGAGTCAGAAAGTGAAGCAGTGCTCAAAAAACAAAAGGATGGAACATGGGACAATTACAATGGCCAAAAGGGAAACAATTTGAACCACAAAATAAAATATCAATATTATTTGCCATAAAGCAATAATACTGGCTGGCCATATTCCCTTGCCTGATAAGGAGACCCAAACTTTCCACTTTTAAGAGCCGGAGCTATTAACAGTCTCTCATCTCAGCTGAATTGTAGTTTTTCCATTGCCTTTTTTGGGAAAAATAGTTTTATTGAGATATAATTCACATAACATAAACTTCACCCATTTATAGTGTTCAACTCAATGGTTTTTAGTATATTCTTACAACTGTACACTACACAATTTTACAACATATCATCACCCTGAAAAGAAACCTCGTACCTCCTAGTAGTCACTCCCACTTACCCAAAGTCACCCAGTCCTAGGCAACCACTAATATACTCCCTGTATGTCTATAGATTTGCCTATTCTGGACATTTCATACAAATGAAGTCATATAATAGGTGGGATTTTTGTATGTCTGGTTTTTTTTAACTTAACATGATGTTTTCAAGTTTCATCCATGTTGTAACATGCATTAGTACCCCATTCCTTTTTATGATTAAATACTATTTCATTCAGTATGAAATATATCACAATATGCCACAAACCAAAAATCTCTATATTTTATCTGTCAGCTGATGAACATGCAGTTTGTTCCTCCTTTTGGCTACTATGAATAATACTACTCTGAACAATCATGAACAAGTGTTTGTGTGGACTCACTGGCTTTTATCAAAGGACATGGGAGGACTGAGAGCCAGACCAGAGGATCTCTGGAATTACAGATGAGTTCTTTGCATGCAGGCAACATGATTTCCCTTTCATTGTCAGGATCAATCACTCCAGCCTCTAAAGACATCATGTTTTGCCTATTTATTCAGTGTCATTAAGAGCCCAAAGTGGCCAGGTAGCAGTTTCAGTTTCTAGGTCAGAGAGGAAAAAAGGCTGATTGATATCAACAAAACAAGTCATCTTGTGCACTTACATATTAAGAGCCTTCTCTTCTGAGTTGCCCTTTGCTGAGCATTCATGTGAGACAAAGTATCTTCACACTTAGTACCTAATAGGAGATATAAGTCCACATCTCTCTTCCCGAAACCTCCTTCTCACAAATGTTTTTAATTCTTCTCAGTCTCCAACCACCAAGCCAAACCATTGGTCACAACCATGAAAATATGTATATCTGTACTTTGGCCATCTCTCCTTTAAGAAAAGCTTAACAATCAAATCACAGCTCAAAGTTAAAGCAAATGGGAGCATTCTTCACCACTGTCCTTCAAGGCCATCTGAATGGGGCTCTAGTGCTACAGCCATCCATTTTCAGTTGATGCCAACAAATAATGCAGAACCATTTGTAATTCAGATCTGAAGATTTTCAGCTGTTTCCTATGACAACTGAGTATGACTCTTTTCCCTTCCTCGATGCACGATGACCCTATCCTGGCAATTGGTCACAAGTCCCTTTAGCAACAGCTGAGAAGAAACATCCATTTTTGGCTTTGTAGTAGGGTTCCTTCTCAAGAGGATGACACCTTCCCTTCATTTAAGACTCTAGATTTGTCAGTTGGCTTAAGTGTTGGAATTGATTAAAGAACCACAACTCCCTGTAGTGATTCAAGTCAGGCTTCTTATAACACACTTGGAGCTTCTTAGCTTCTCACATATATCAAACAAGACTTTAATAAGCTGTCAGTTGTGCATTGAGTGTGGTATCCCGCAAAAATATATACTGAAGACCTAACCTCTGATATATATGAATGTGACTTGTTTTTTTGGAAATAAGGCTGTTGCAGTTTAATTAAGATTTAGTTAAGATGAAGTCATTCTGGAGTGGCATATGTCCTTAATCTAATGTAAATTATATTCTTTTAAAATGAAAGGAGAGGGACTTCCTTGATGCTTCAGTGGTTCAGACTCTGAGTTTCCACTGCAGAGGGTACAGGTTCAATCCCTAGTTGGGGAACCAAGAACCTCCCTGCCGCAAGTGTGGCCAATAAGAAAGGAAGGGGGAGACACAGAAACACAGGGAAAATGATGGAGGCAGAGATTAGAATGATGCATCAACATGCCAAGAAATGGCCAGACTGATTGCTGGCAACACCTGAAGCCGAGAAAGAGGTGTGGAACAGATTCTCCCCTCAAGAGAGAACATGGAGCTGTCTACATCCCACTTCAGATTCTAGACCTAGTAACTGTGAGAGAATGAGTTTCTGTTTTTTAAAGCCACCTAGATTGTGGTACTTTATTACAGCAGCCTTAACAAACTAAACACACTGCTCAAGTATTCCAGCCTAGGAACAACATAAACAGTTAATGTTGATAATCTCTGTGGGTTAAGACTGCTGTGATGATGTTTTTGTTCTGCCATCCATTACGGTAACCTGTCCATCTTACTTTTAGTGTTTAAGTACTGTCACCTGCCAGCCAAGATTCCATTATTTCTATTGAATTCAGGAATGAAAAGATTTTAAATTTTTTGTACAGTGGAAATCATGGGCAACATTAACAGATATGTGACAGACTGAAAGATACCAAAAAACAAGATACAATTATTAACCATACAAACAACTCCCAAAATCAACAAGACAAAGGTAGATAATCAAATAGAAACATTCAAAAGGATATGAGTAAGCTGAGGAAAATCTCAATGGCTAAAAATACAGAAATGTTTATCCTCACTAATCATTGGGTAAATGTAAACTAAAATAATAAGAGATCTCTTTATACCAATAAAATTAGAATAAAAATGATTGTTACACAGTACCAAACATTTGTAAGGGTATGGGACAATGGGAATTCTGACAGATTGCTGATAGAAGTATAAACAGTTTTAGCCTCAGAAAAAATTCACATATATTTATATATTCAGATATATTTTAGCTCATATTTCAGTATTAGCAACTCAGAGACACTATCCCACAAGTCTATGAGGGATCCTACCTAAAGATTATCAACATAGCATTACTTACAGAGGTAGGCAGTTGAAGGCAACCTAGATATCCCTCATTAGGAAAAACACAAATAATTTTTTAATAAAATAAAATTGCGGATGTATGCTATGCAATACAACACAGCAAGTCTTGCTGGATTTTCTTGCTAAAATAGCTCTTTGCCTGACATTTTCACTCTGTATCTCTACTACTACCTTAGTCCTGATTTTACACTGTCTAAGATGACTGCAACAGCCTAAAAATGATATCCATATTCTATTTTTGGAACTTCCTTCCTTCTTTCAATATGGTAGGAAAAATGGCTTTAAAATGTGTTAGCGTTCCCAAATAAGAGCACAGTCTGACATCTCATTAATTCAAGTTTTGTATTATGTTCTCAAATAAGACTTTACAGTTTTCTTCACTTACTCCATCACATATTTACTTAATAAAGACTATCTGCTCACCTATCAAGTACTTTGTCACTGTTTTCTAGGCACTGAAATACAAAAGTGAGTAAGACAGTAAGTCTTCCACCCTCAAGGGAAGTGCATTTCAGTAAGAGTTTTAGTTTAAAAGAATGCAATAAACAAATAACAAATGCAATGTTAGGAAGTCATATGCACTTTGAAGAAATAACGTATGGAGCTAGAGAACTTGGGGATGAGGCAAGGCAACTGCTACTTCAAAAGGTCTCTACTTTCCTACTTACTTTTCAAAAATTTATTTTTAATTGGAGGATAATTGCTTTACAATATTGTGTTGGTTTCTGCCATGCAACAAGGTGAATCAGCCATAAGGATATATGTGCCCTCTCTCTCTTGAACCTCCACTTCAACAAAAATAAACACTAAGACAATAAAAATTATGATAGGAAAATCTCAATGGCTAAAAATATAGACGTGTTTATCCTCACTAATCATTAGCTAAATGTAAACTAAAATAATAAGAGATCCCTTTACACTGATGAAATTAGAATAAAAAAGACTCTTACACAGTACCAATCATTGGTAAAAGTATGGGACAATGGAAATTTTGATAGGTTGTTGATAGAAATTGATAAACAGTTTTAGCCATTCATGACAGCAGGAATACAAAACCCTATACAATGGTGGAATACAATCTTTAAGAAACTAGATGGAAAAGATTAAGTGAGGGAAAATAGAAGATAAAAAATAAAAAAAAGAAAGGGTCAGCACAGTTAGAACAACATAAAAATAAAAATCTCAGAAGAGAGAACAGAGAGAAAACACAAGAGGCCAAGTAATAGGAAATACTCAAAATACAGGATTGTGATTTTCTGATTCAATAAATTTACCAAGTGCTCAACACAAAGGCTGGGAAATGTCTTACACTAACTCACATTAGTTTTAAAGTTCAGAACATTGGAGACAAATAGAAATTTCTAGATGCATCCAGAGTAGGTAGAGGTAGAACTAGTTTACATGGTTTGTAAAATTCTCCAAGCCAGGCTTCAACAGTCCATGAACCGAGAACTTCCAGACGTTCAAACTGGATTCAGAAAAGGCAGAGGAACCAGAGATCAAATTGCCAACATCCACTGGATCATAGAAAAAGCAAGAGAGTTCCAGAAAAACAACTACTTCTGCTTTATTGACTATGCTAAAGCCTTTGACTGTGTGGATCATAAGAACTGTGGAAAATTCTTCAAAAGACGGGAATACCAGACTACCTTACCTGCATCCCGAGAAATCTCTATGCAGTTCAAGAAGCAACAGTTAAAACTGAACATGGAACAACAGACAGATTTCAATTTGGGAAAGGAGTACATCAAGACTGTATATTGTCACCCTGCTTATTTAGCTTATGCAGAGTACATCATGCAAAATGCCAGGCTGGATGAAGCACAAATTGGAATCAAGATTGCTGGGAGAAATATCAATAACCTCAGATACGTAGATGATACCACACTTACAGCATTTTGAAAGCTAAGATCAACTAAAGAGCCTCTTGAAGAAAGTGAAAGAGGAGAGTGAGAAGTTGGCTTAAAACTCAACTTTCGAAAAACTAAGATCATACCATCTGGCCCTATCACTTTACGGCAAATAGATGGGGAAACAATGGAAAGAGTGAGAGATTTATTTTGGGGGGCTCAAAAATCACTGCAGATGGTGACTGTAGCCATGAAATTAAAAGATGCTTACTCCTTGGAAGAAAAGCTATGACCAACCTAGCCAGCATATTAAAAAGCAGAGATATTACTTTGCTGACAAAGGTCTGTGTAGTTAAAGCTATGGTTTTTCCAGTAGTCATGTATGGATGTGTGAGTTGGGCTATA